>NC_135328.1:72215232-77215232 GCF_023851605.1 Tamandua tetradactyla
GCAGAGGTTAATAATGGGGGGAGCGTAAGGAGTTAAGAGGAGGTTTAGATTTCCTATTTGGTGAGGGCATATTCATTGGTTTTCTTTCTCTTGGGAACAATGAAATTATCTAAAATTGAGAGTCTTGATGGACTGTGGACTTTGGGCACTATAATGATCCCTGATGAATGCAGGTGGTGGAAGGATGCACTGACTGAGAAGTAGATCGGCGAATGATGGTGTATACTTATGAATGAATGTTGTGCTGTTACAAAAAAGAAACGAAGTTGTGAGGCAAGCAATGATCTGAATGAATGTGTGGGACATTTGGTAAGGCAAGATAAGCTAGAAACAAAAGAACAGCAATGCTATGGTGTCCTTTAGAAAATGCTTGCAAGAAAACAGGGACCTAGATTGTAAGCTTTTATAGCAGAACATTTAGTCCATAGAGGTAATTATTACTTCTGGATTTCGAGAGGCTGTTATAAATATATATATATATATATATACCTGAAATTTAGAGTTAAGAATGAAGCTGATCTGGTTGGCATTAAAGTTATTCAGAACACAAGGGTAAGGAAGACAATGTCTATATTTTAGAACCACACATATTCTTTGAGACCAAAGGAAGAAAGATTTATTTGGTCTGGAACCAAAATTTTCTGTAGCACATAATCTAACTCAACCTATCTGTATAGCTCATTTGAATAATAGAAACACAGGGAGCCCAGAATAAGAAAAAGATCCTTTACGCCTGTATAGCCTAATATAATGCTTGGGTACATCTTAGAGTATATTAAGCAGATAATTAGAAAGTATTGGCAAATTCCTTTGCGTGATGGGAGAAAAAATATGAAACTATTAAACTTTACCATCAGTGAAATACCCTAATACTGCATCAAACTTTACAGACACCCAAATCAATAGGCCATGCCCTTTATTTTGAGGCTTACTCTTGTGAAGCTTATGTAGGTAGCAGAGAAGCTTAGCTTACCTATAGGTAGCCTAAGAGTTACTTCTGGAGGATCTCTTTTGTTGCTCAGATGTGGCCTCAATTTCTCTAAGCCCAACTCTGCAAGTGAAATCATTGCCCTCGCCCCTACATGGAAAATGAATCCAGGGGTGAAAGTGTCCCTGGTGACATCACAGATGACTCCCGGGGATGAATCTGGCCCTGGCACCATGGGATCAACAATCCCATCCTGCCAAAAAGGGGGAAAAGAAGTGTTACTAATAAAGTATCAGTGGCAGAGAGAGTTCAAATAGAGTCAAGAGGCTATTCTGGAGGTTGCTCTTAGGCAAGTTTCGGTTAGACTTGCCACCTATCATAACCTGCCAAACCCTGACTGGGACCATTTCAGCTAATCCTAGAGAACACCTAGGGCAATATATAAGATTCCACAAGTGTTCCATGCATTAGGGTAACTTTCCAGAAGCCTACAACTTCCAGATGGATCCCTGGACCAGATAACTCCTGAAACCTAGAGGACCCAGTCACTCTAGAACATCAGACAGTTTCATCTCCTTATCCCATATTAGTGACAGACCCTTCCAACATGAAAATGTTAGAATGACCATAGCCCAGATATCCCTTAAAAGATGGAAAGGAAGATCAAAGGTGATGGTGGAGTTATATAGAGAAGATAGGATTTAACAAATGAATATGATTGCTGAATCATTAAATTGATATTTCTTTTAGTCTCCAGTACCTTAGAGCAGCTAGAAGTAAAAACCTAAAATTGTAAAATTGAAACCTATGTCAAACTCTGAAATATGTTCTACAACTAATTGTGGTGCTGTGCTTTGAAAGTTATTGCTTTTTTGTGTATATGTTATCTTTCACAAAAAAGAAAGAAAAATGTCGATAAAAAAATATTTAAGCCTTCTATCCTCCTATATTCTGGAACAGCTAGAAGGAAAAAATCTGAGAGGATCATATGGTAGCCCATGACAAACTCTGGGATCTATCCTGTAACTACTTGTTTAAGAGTGCCTTGAAAACTATTGCTTTTTTATTTCTTTGCTTGTATATATGGTATACTATACAATAAAAAAGAAAAAAGTGAATGCTAATGCCTAGCTCATAAGATTGTTAGTAAATGAATGAAAAAATAAGCATACGAAAAGATGCTCACCATCACTTGCTATTAGGGGATTAACATGTGAACAATAATGAGATAACAATAAACATCTTTTGGAATGGCTAAATTTTTTTAAAATGGCAATACATTAAGTAAGGAGATTGTGGGACAACAGAAACTCGACTCATTGCTGGTGGGAACGTTGGTGGGAAAGTACTTTGGAAGAATGTTTATCAGTTTCTTACATAGCGAAACAGATTCTTACCACATAAGCCAGCAATCATACTCCTAGGTATTTACTTAACTGATTTGAAAACTTATGGTAACACAAAAACTTGAACATGAATTCATCATCACCCAAAACTGGAAGCAACCAAAATACCCTTGAATATACAAATGGGTAAACAAACTGTTGCATCCATGCAATGGAATATTCTTCAGCAGTAAAAAGTAGTGAGCTACAAGCCATTAAAGATGATGGATCTTAAATGCATATTGCTAAGTGAAAGCAGCCAGTCTGAAAAGGCCCCTTATTACAAGATATTCTGGACAAGACAAAGGTATAACTACAGCTGGTGGAGCTCAAAGACACTCTCAATTCCCATCTTTAGGACTTTGCTTCAGTATTTCACCTTGCACTCAGAATTTCCTTCTCCTTCCTCCTCATATATAAAAATTTTTCCCATTTTTCAAACCAGTTTCCACTTGCCTTCATGTTTCCTCACATACATTGGGGAAAACATGATTACCCATCTGGGTTGCTTCAAAAGTAAAAAAAATAAAATTAGATTCATGCTTATTGGTTGTCAAAACTCAGCTAGAAGAACCAGGTAACACAAAAGCAGAAAGTGGGTTGAGCATAAGGGCATATGCATGCATTGTGTAAGTGGTGGGGACCCAGGCTAACTTGATATGCTAAACTTAGGGGTGGACCAGCCACCACTAAACTTCTACTACTTGATGCAGGATTTCTGGCCCAACGTTGTAAGCAATGTCATGGATTATTTCAAAAGAATTTGCACATCTTTTAATGATCTTCCCCAAACCCTTTTTTTTAAAACTTTGGGTTAGTCAAACTAAACAAATTTATGAATTATATTCAGCCTTCTGACCTTTAGTTTGTAAACTCTGATACATTTAAATAACTCTACCTGAGCCAGGGAATACCTCCAGCTAATATTAATCTAAACATTTTTATGTATTGAGGTTTATCAGGGTCCTCCATTTTCTATTTTAAAGTGTGTGCTTGTAGTCTAGAAGGTAAATCAAAGAATTCTGTTTTCTTTCTCCATGTCTAGGGATTTTATCTGCTGAATTTCAGTCTGTGGGTCTCTGTAGTATTACAGAGAAACAACATTGACTGAAAATACATGTTATGGGTCCAATACACCTTTGGCCTTATCTCCACTTAGAAAGACTGAAGCTGAGCCTTCCTGGGTTATCTGCTTTGGTATGTTCTCCTAGACAAAACACTCAAGACTTCTATGGATGGAGATGAAGTTCTTTTCTGAGTTTTCATAACAAAAGTACAGTACAGGGAAAACAGAACTTGGTACTCAATGTAAACCCTGATTCACATAAGGTAAGGCCCTCCCAGACTTAGGCCTTCCAAACAGGTGTCCTCTGTGGAAATTCTGTCCTTTTATTTCTCCATTTTCCACATGCAGCCTTCTCCTCTGAGTTTCTGAATCCAGCATTCCATCCCTCTCCATGGGTAAACTCTAGGGCTGATTATTCCATCTATGACATGTAGGCCCAGCTCAGCCATGGCTAGCTCAAGAGATGGAAGAGATGGCGAGCCATAATACCAATGGGCAAGAATGCTCCAACTCCTGCTTCTCCATCAGAAAGAGCAGTAGATGAGTCCCTCATTGGCTCACCTGAGAAGTAAGCACAATTTTCCGGTGCAGTTGTGAATTTTTTTTCTTCAAGATAACAAAATCTGAGTCTCATATCAAGGAAATGATAAACTTCTGCCAAACACAGTCTCATTTCATTTGAACTGAACATCACAATCCTTAAAGTAACATACAAAGTTCTGCGTAAACTGACCTCATGTTCTGTCTAACCTCCTCTCTGGTCACCCCCCCCCCCTCTTATTCTGCTCTAACCACTTTGGCATCCTGAGTTTTACTTACATAAACTAAGCACATTCTATCTCAGGGCCTTTGCACTTTACTGTTCCTTCTGCCTGGAGTATTCCTCCTCAAAATGTTCTTATTGTCTATTCCTTTACCTCCTTGAGGTTTTTGTTCAATGGACTATGACCACCCATTTAAAATAGCAACACTCTCCCCCCTTATCATCACTTAACTCCTTTCTCAGCTAATTTTTTTCCCGTAGCACTTAACACTATCTGGCATATCATATATTTTTCTTCATTTTCATTTTATACTTCCCCTCATTGGAAAACTCCACAGAGTAGGATATGTTTGAAACATTTGCACATTTCCTTGTTGCATCTTCAATATAACAGTAGCTCATCATAGTGCTTAATATGTAATTGCTGAATAACCAATGAGTGAATCACACAAAAGAACAGTTGACTTTTTTCTAAGCCTGTATTACACTGAAAAAGCTCACTCAAGAGCCATAAATAACTGGGATTTTTTAGGAGGAAAAACACCAAATCTTACAGCAGAATTGATTCTAATTTTTCCCCTGAAGGAGTAGGCAATATGAGCATGCATGTCTATTGGGGAGGGGGTAAGAGAATGATTTTCATCTGTCCTATTAAGATCTCATTAGCACTTATTTAAACCAATCCTGAGCTGTTCAATTATATAGTGAAAGTATATATAATTTCACTCTATCTCAGATTGTTATCTTATTTTTTACTCAAATTTCAATATTTTATAGTGTGTTATTAAATGTGGTATTGTATATAAATGCTTAGTATGCATTCCAGGTACATAATATTTTCTCAATAAATGTTAGCTATTGTAAGTTTGTCCTTAGGGATCATGTGCCTGTTATTAGTATAAATAGTCACCAGATGGCACTCTGGCTCACATTGGGTGCCTTTACAGTTCATTTATTTCTTCAGAAGAATATTGAGAAAATTAAGAAATTTTGCCCACCGATTTTTGCTATCCAAGCTCTTTACCATCAAATATTAAATATCAAAATTTGCATTAATCCTATATAGATCTAGAAACAAAATTTCGTGATCATCTCAAATGGGCACGCAAAAATCTTACACTATTCAATACTCAACTCACTTTCTGACCCCCCCCCCAACATGACTACATCAAACTTCTTCCTCTCCTCTCAAGGCTTCATGTCTCTTCCTTGTCCCCTTTCTCCAAAGATGAGCTGACTGACCTTTTATTTCACACACACACACAAAAACTACATCAAAATTTCCTGTTTTTCTGCCATGTGCTGTTTTCCTTTCTATCTAAACCAGCTCTCCATCGCCTTTGGATCTCACTGGTACTCATACTCTAGGAGACTTACAGTATCAAGTATTGATTTTCTCACTTTTATGTGGATCTTTCCTACTGATATTTAAACATGTTTACACCTTTTATCTTAAAAGCAAACAAACATCAATAATAGGAAAAAACCTTCCTTGACCCCACAACACTCTTAGCTTATTTCCCTAAGCTTACTGCCCTATCTTTTGTATCCCCTTCACAGCCAACTTTGTCAAAAGAGTTGTCTATATTCTTTGTCCCTGTTTCCTCACCTTCTATTCATCCTCACCTCATTGTGGCTTCATCAGTCTTCCCTCTTTAGTTAAAGTCACCATGACCTCCTTATCACTAAATTCAACATTTTAAAAATAGTCATAATCTTATTTGATCTCCTAGCATCATCAGAGGAGTTAACACTATTTTTGAAAAATGTGTTTCCCTTGGCTTCTGTAATACTGTACTCTCTTGGTTTTTTTCTTCTATTTCTCTCATCACTTCTGAATCTCCTCTGCAGGCTCATTCACTTTACCACCATTTAAATCTTGGCATTGCTTAAAGTTCATTACTAGGCATTGACCATTTATCATTATAGTCTCCTATAGGCAATCTCATTCATGCCCATTGTTTCCTTACCTTCTATATGCTGTTGAATTTCATATTAATATCTGCACTATTGTTCTGAGTTCTATAACTCAATTTTGAGACTTACTACTAAACCCTTAGTTATGTCCATCAGCCTGCAAAGATCCCTGACTCTTTTCAAAAGTTCTCTACCTCATGAATCTCTACTTCTGTAAACCATACTTGGCATACTTGACAAATCATACTTGGCACATCTCTCTCCCTTACCCATCATACCAATCTTATTACCAATTCTGTTAATGTATTTCCTAAATATTTTTCAAGTTGCTTCACTCCTCTCCCATTCTCTTACCCTTGCCATAGAAAGCTAGAATCAACTCTTCCCTTTACTAAAGCTGATCATATTAGGTGTCTGAGGAAAACCCTTCAGTGAAATCCCATTGTTCTGATGATAAAAACAAAAATTCTTATAAAAGAAATCAAGACCCTGTATGCTTACCCCCACTCTTTCTCAGTTCTCAGTATCAGGATCACTGGACTACTGTACCATGATCTATTCTTTCCTAGCAACCTCTGGCATACTGTTTCCTCTCCCTGAAATGTCTCACTCTCAACCACATTCTTCCTTTTCACTTATATAACAACTTCTCTAAATAATAAATGTTCAGATACCTTATTGGAAGCTGCCACTAATCATTCCCTATTTCAAGTTATTTTGTTATTTGCTCTCCTAAAACCATATTCAATTTCTTTATTTATATCAGTTTATAATTTACAATCAGTTTATAATCAAATGTGAGCATTTGACTTCTATCTTTCTCTTTCTTTCCATAGTCTGTAAACATCTTGAGAGAAGAAATTATGTCTGATTTTGTTGCCATTTTATCCCCAGCCTCTGCTCAGTACCTGGAACATATAAGGCATTCAATGTATATATATTTGTTGAGTGAATGAATAAATGAAATCTCTATTGACTGCCTTTTAATATAACTCAGCTCCAACAATTTTGAATCTCTTTGTCTCTCTGTCTCAAATTTCTTGTTCCTTTGAAGACAGAATCTGGTTAGCCTTGCTTAGATCATATTCAAACCCTGGTTCAATAAGCTTTGGTCAGAGTTTAGGGTTATGAGTACACATGTGGTCATCCAGAACTCTAAATGTTTTATTTAGAGAAGGAGAGATTATTTTGCTTGGTAGCTCACCTAAGAAGCACCTTCTAAAAATTCCAGTGCACTGGATTATTATCATCAGTAAATAAGATATTATACTAATAGCATGACATTTTGCAGGGTGAAGCATATGTGTGGCATTTCATAGAGAGCTGCTGTTTAGAGACGCAATCATGTACTGGTTCTAAACCAAGGTTCTGCGGGTGTGAATCCATTTGTAAGTAGGACCATTGCAGATTTATTAGTTAAGCTGTGCCCAACTAAATGAGGATGGACCTTGATCCAATATGGCTGAATTCCTCAGAAGCAAAGGAAATTGGACACAGAAAGAGAAGACAGAGGAAGCATCCAGAAGCTGGAAGTCAATGGAACCCGAGAGAGAATGAAGAAAATGCCCCCATGCACAGTGGCTTGGGATGGAAAAGCCAAAGAACCCCAAAGATTGCCAGGAAGCCAGAAGATACCAATCCTGAAAGGAAGCAAGTCTTCTAGTCTGAGAAACTGTAAACTGGTAAATTCCTGTTTCTAAGTCAACTTATTGCACGGTATTTGTTTTAGGAGCTGGGAAACTAAAATAGCTACTTTTGTTTTCACAGTCACCTGTTCAGATATTTTGCACACATATACAACAAAAATAACAATAACATTAGAAGCCAGCCCTCAAATATTTCAACAAAGATTTCTTTCCCACCTATTGTGAGGTGATAAAATCACCTCATAGGCAAAAATCACCTCATAGGCAAATGACTTACAGGATATATCCACTACAAATTTATAAGCTGGCATGGGTTGTAAAATGGTATCTAATCATTAGCAATCATATATTCAGTGCCAAATACCCATGAAGTATTGGGTTAATAATAAAAAAGTAAGCTTCACATCTAACGAACGTGTAGCCCAGCATGGCAGATGAGATTCAAACATCACAATGTAATGAAAAATGATACAGCCAGGAACCAAACACCATAGACATACAAAGTGGGGAAAATGTCATAAGCTACTAAGGTATAGGCAAGCAGATTTTTGCAAGGATATTTAAATGTGTAAATGAACCAGTCTCCTGCATAAATTGCTATTGATTGGTTTAATCCTTCAAAGGAGAAATGTGGAGGTACTTTTCTTTTTCACTTGTAGGTCTATTAAATTCTGAATTGCTAGGTGTCTTTTAATCATAGAAATCCTACACTTTTATGAGCATCTTCCTGTCTCCTACAAAACCTATTTTCCTACCTCTCAAAAATGAAAGAGCTTCCCAGTTACTTGAAATCTTTGTGAAATTAGGAAAAGGAGACAGATTCTGACAAGTCTGGTCTATACTATCTGAGCTACCTGAATTTCAAATATTAATTATCTCTCTAGAATTCTTTGATTCCTGAGACTTCAAAATAAAATTGAAATTGTCCTCAAAGGGAGTAATATTCAATTTTCTCGGTTTAGAAAACTCAAGCTAAAAGCATGCATAAGTGATAACATAACAGTTCAAATATCAACTTAAATCAAGTGTTAAAATCATGGAGGCAGTGCCAAAGTGTGAATCTAAGTATGGTAAGCTTTCAAATCAGTTGAGTGGACATAAAATATTTTGCACCTTTACAGGATTCCTAGGATTAAACCTGTTTGTCCCTTCTCTTTTCTTGCACAAATTATGGATTAGATCCAAACCTTGGAAAAGGCATAGCTAATTTTTCTGATGGAAAATCCACAACTACTAATAAATGGACTTTGCTTCTATCTTTAGTAGTTGAGTTTCCCTTACATACCCTGAGTTATTTAAACTTATTTGAGAGTTAACTGTAAATCATAGGTAATTTCCAAAGGTTATTAATATCATTACCATCAAGACATTTTTTCTCTGTACTTCTATATAATTTCTCATCACATATATATATATATTTATAAAATTATTATTAGAAAAGTTGCATTCACAAAGCAATCATGCACAAAATGCAGGATTCCCATACAGCACTCTACCCCCAACACCTTACATTGGTGTGAAACATTTATTACAGTTAATGATAGCAATATTTTTATAATTGTTCTATATTTTATAACGGTAGTTATCACAGTTACAAGTGATAAAAGATAAAAATAGATCTATCATCCATCATTTACATGAGGCATATTTTTTCCACATACCACCCTATTATTATCACCTTATTATTACCATCATACAGTTGTTATAATTCATGAAGGAACCTTCTTATACTTGCCCTATTAATTATTGTCCATCATTTACAGTAGGGTTTCCTGTATTGTACAGTTTCATGATTTATCTTTTAATTCTTATTCTAGTAATATATACAACCTAAAGCATCCCCTTTAACCACATTCCCTTATATTTTTCAGTGCCGTTGATTATACTCACAATAATGTGCTACCATTATTAGCATCCATTTCCAAATATTTACCATCAGCCTAAACAGAAATTCTTTACAAGTAAGTTAGCATCAACTCCCCATTCTCGAAACTAATCTATCTCCTGTCAACCTATATTCTAGATTCTAACACTATGAGTTTACTCATTAGAATTAGTCCATAAAAGTGGGATCATGTGACATTTGTCCTCTTGTGTCTGGCTTATTTCACACAACATAATGTCCTCAAGGTTAATCCATGCTGTCATATGCATCGGAACTTAACTGCTTTTTATGGCTGAATAATTTTCTATTCTGTGTATATACCAAATTTTATTTATCCATTCATCAGTTGATGGACACTTAGGTTGCTTGTGTCTTCTGGCAATTGTGAATAATGCCACTATGAACAGCAGTGTGTAACTTGTGTTAAGTCCCTGCTTTCAGCTCTTCTGGGTATATAACTAATAACAAGATTGCCAGATCATATCACAATTCTATACTTAGCTTCCTGAGGAACTGCAAAACTGACTTCCACAGTGGCTGCAGTATTTAACATTGGCACCAGCAATGAATGAATGTTCCTATTTCTCAACTTTAACATTTGTAGTTTTCTGTTTTTTTCAATGATATCTCATTGTGGTTTTGATTTGTATTTCCCTAACAGTGAGAGACGTTGAGCATCTTTTCATGTTCTTTTTAGCCATGTGTATTTCTTCTTTGAAAAAAATGTCTGTTCAAGTCTTCTGTTCATTTTTAAGTTGGGTTTTTTGTCTTTTAATTGTTGAGTTGTAGGATTTGTTTATACTTTATGAATATTAATCCCTTACTGGATATGTAGTTTCCAAATATTTTCTTCCATTG
This sequence comes from Tamandua tetradactyla, assembly GCF_023851605.1. NCBI lineage: Eukaryota > Metazoa > Chordata > Mammalia > Pilosa > Myrmecophagidae > Tamandua > Tamandua tetradactyla. The sequence continues at coordinate 72,225,681 of NC_135328.1, forward strand.
AGTAGGTGGTCTTTTCATTTTCTTGACAAAGTCTTTGGAGGCACAAACGTTTTTAATTTTGAGGAGGTTCCACTTATGTATTATTTCTTTCATTATTTGCTTTGGCTATAAAGCTAAGAAACCACTGCCTACCACAAGATCTTGAAGATGCTCCCCTATATATTTTTTCTAGGATTTTTATAATTCTTGTCCTTATATTTAGGTTTTTCATCCATTTTGAGTTAATTTTATATACGGTATGCAATAGGGGTCCTCTTTCACTCCTCTGCATAGGAATATCCAGTTTTCCCAGCAACAGTTGTTGAAGAGACTGTTTTTACCAATTGAGTGGACTTGACAACCTTGTGAAAAATCAATTGGCCATAGATTTGGGGGTCTATATCTGAACTCTCAATTCGATTCCATTGGTGAATATATATATATATATATATATATATATATATATATATATATATATATATATATATATATATATATATATACTTGTGCTAGTATCATGCTGTTTTGACCACTGTAGCTTTGTAACATATTTTAAAGTCAGGAAATGTGAGACCTCCAACTTTGTTGTTCTTCAAGGTATTTTGGCTATTCAGGGCCCTGTGCTCTATGAAAATTTGATAATTGGTTATTCCATTCCCAAAAAGTAGACTGTGGTATTTTGACTGGGATTGTGTTGAATCTGTAAATCAATTTCGGTAGAATTTATATCTTAGTGATATTTAGTCTCCCAATCCATGAATATGATCTGTCCTCTCATTTAATTAGGTCTTTTCTTTCTTTTAGCAATGTTCAGTAGTTTTCTGAGTACAAGTCCTTTGCACCTTTGTTTAAATTTATTCCTAGATATTTGATTCTTTTAGTTATTGTTGTAAATGGAATTTTTTTCTTTATTTGCTCCTTAAATTTCTCATTACTAGTGTATAGAAACACTACTTATTTTTGCTTGTTGATTTTGTATCCACCACTTCACTGAACTAGTTTATTAGCTCTAGTAGCTTCACTTCTGTATTTTCTTTGTTTGTTTTTTGGACTTCCTACCTATAGGATTATGTGATATGCAGATACTAAAAGTTGTACTTCTTCCTTTCCACTTTGGATTCTTTTTATTTATTTCCCTTACCTAAGTGCTATAGCTAGAACTTCTAGTACAATGTTGAATAACAGTGGTGATGCTGGGCATTCTTGTTTTCTTCCTGATCTTAGATGGAAAGCTTTCAGTTTTTTACCATTGAGTAAGATGTTAGGTGTGGATTTTTCCTATTTGTCCTTTACCATGTTAAGGAGATTTCCTTCTATTCCTATCTTTTGAAGTATTTTTATCAGGAAAGGACGCTGGATTTTCTCAGCTGCCATTTCTGCATCAATTGAGATAATCATGTGGTTTTTTTCCCCTCCATTTTGTTACTGTGATGTATTACATTAATTGGTATTCTTGTGCTGAACCACCCTTGCATACCTAGGATAAAACCCATTTGATCATGGTGTATAATTCTTTTAATGTGCTAGTGTATTCAATTTGCATGCATTTTCTTTAGGGATTTTGTATCTATGGTCATGAGAGAAATTGGCCTGTAATTTTGTTTTCTTGTAATATCTTTTTGGGGCTTTGGCATTAGATGATGCCTTCTTAGAATTAGTTAGGTATTGGTAATTCCTATGCAACTTTTTGGAAGAGTTTGAGCAGAATTAGTATTAATTATTCTTGGAATATTGGTAACCTTCACCTCTGAAGCCACTTGCTCCTGCACCTTTCTTTCTTGGGAAGTTTTTGATGACTAATTCACTCTCTTTGCTTGTAACTGGTCTCTATTTCATCTAGAGTCAGTGTAGTTTGTTCATTCTAAGAATTTGTCCATTTCATCTAATTTGTCGAATTTGTTAGCATACAGTTGTGTGTAGTATCATCTTATGATCCTTTTTGTTTCTGTGAGGTTAGTAGTAATGTCCCTTCTGTCATTTCTGATTTCATCTATTTATGTCTTCTCTCATTTTTACTTTGTCATTCTAGCTAAGCTATTTTACTGATCTTCTCATAAAATCAACTTTTATTTCTGTTAATTCTATTGGTTTTTTTAATTCTCAAATTCATTCATTTATGCTTCAATTGATGTTATTTCTTTCCTTCTCCTTGCTTTGTTATTAGTTTGCTGCTCTTTTTCTAGTTCCTCCATGTGTGCAGTTAGGTCTTTGAGTTTAGTTCTTTTTTCATTTTTTAATGTATGCTTTTGGGGCTATAAAATTCCCTGTCATTACCGCCTTCACTGCAACTCATAAGTTTTGATATGTTGTGTTATCATTTTCATTTGTCTCGATATATTTACTGATTTCCCTTGTAATTTTTTCCTTGATCCACTATTTGTTTAAGAGTGTGTTGCTTGACTTCCATATATTTGTCTATTTTACAGTTCTCCACCTGTTGTCGGTTTCTAGTTTTATTCCATTACGGTCAGAGAAATCTTTTTTTTTTTTTTTTTGTATGCTACATAGTGGGGTCACATTTCATTCTTTTTCCATGTCAGTATCCTGTTATTGCAGCACCATTTGTTGAATTTTGTTTGCTTTTGTTTGATTTTTTGGGGGGAGTGCATGGGCCAGAAATTGAACCCAGGTCTCCCACATGGCAGGCAAGAATTCTACCACTGAACTACCCACACACTCCTCCTCAATCGCTTTTAAATGTATCAAGACTTTTACATGACCCAACATGTGGGCTATCCTGAAGAAAGATCCATACGGTCTTGAGAAGAATGGATAGTATGCTCTTTGGGGGTGCAATGTTCTATAAACGACTTTTAGTTTATATTCATCTTTCATATTATTCAAGTTCTCTGTTTGTTTGTTGATCCTCTGTCCAGGTGTTCTACCTATTGATGAGACTGAAATATTGAAGTCCCCAACTATTATTTTAGAGGTGTTGCTTTCTCCCTTCAGTTTTGCCAGTGTTTGTCCCATGCATTTTGGAACACCATGGTTAGGTGCATAAACATTTATGATTGCTGTTTCTTTTTAGTATATTGCCCCTTTTATTAATATATAGTGTCCTTCTTGTCTCTTATTAGTATAGCGAACTCAGCTCTTTTTGGTTACTGTTTGTATGGAATATCTTTTTCTAACCTTTCATTTTCAACTCATTTATGTCTTTGAATATAAAGTCAGTCTTGTAAATAGCATACTAGATGGATGATGCTTTTTTATCCATTCTGCCAATCTCTCTTTTGATTGCTGAGTCTAATCCATTAACATTCAATGTTGCTACTTTAAAAACAATATTTACTTCAACCATTTTATCCTTTGGCTTTTATGTGTCATATCTTTATTTTCTCTCTTTTTACTCTTTTAGTTACCCTTACTGATAATCTTAATTTCTTCACACAACTCCAAGCCACCCTCTCCTGCCTTGTCCTTTCATCCTGAAGAGCTCCCTTTAGTATTTCTTGTAGAGCAGGTTTCTTGGCAAACTCTCTCCCGTTTCCATGTATCTGTGAATATTTAAAAATCTCCCTCATTTTTGAAGGACAGTTTTGCCAGATAAAGAATTTTTGGTTGGAAATTTTTCTCTTTCTGTACATTAAATGTATCATACCATTTTCTTCTCGCTTCCATGGCTTCTGCTGAGAAATCAGGACTTAGTCTTATTGTATAGGTCTCTATTTAGTGAATTGCTTTTCTCTTGCTGCCTTCAGAATTCTCTCTTTATCCTTGACATTTGACTTTCCCATTTGACTTATATTTCTCATATACTGATTTTCTCATCAGTATATATGGAGTAGATCTATTATGATTTATTATCAATCTATTTATAATGAGCCTATTTTGATTTATTCTGTATGTTGCGCTTCTTGGACATGTATATTTATGTCTTTTATAAGAGTAGGAGCATTTTTGGCCATTATTTCCTCAAATATTCTTTCTGCCACTTTGTGGTTGATTGAAGCTGTCATGTACCACAGAAAGGGCCATGTACTTTTATCCCATTCCTAGGGGATGCAGACCTATTGTAGATGGGAACTTTTGGTTAGGTCATTTCAATTGAGGGGTTACTCCAAGGTGGATCTTAATCCTTTTACTGGAGTCCTTTATAAAAGACAAACTTATATAAAAGAGAAGCTTATAGAAAAAAACCCTGGAGAAGCTAAGAGAGGACCCATAGAAGCTCAGAGAGTAAGCCACTAGAACCACAAGCTAAAAACAATGAAACCCAGGAGCAAAGGACCAGCAGACACCCACCATGTACCTTCCAATGTGACAGAGGTGTCCTAGAGTCCAGCAACCTGACTTCAGAATCCACATATGGTCCTGTGATGCTTTGAATTGGACATTCTCATGGCTTAAGAATGGTAAATTGTAAGTTAATAAATCCCCATTGTAAAAGCCAACCCATTTCTGGTATATTGCATTCTTATGGCAGCTTTAGCAAACCAGAATGCGATTTTCCCTTCTCTTTTTCTGGGACACCCACAATGTGTATGTTTTAATGCTTTGTACTGTCATTCAAATCTTGAGACACTGCTTTATTTTTTCCATTCTTTTCCCTATCTACTCTTCTGTCAATAAGATTTTGATTGTCTTGTCTTCTAGTTTTTTGCTTCTTTCTTCTGCCTGTTCAAATCTGCTTTTGTATGCCTCTAGTGTATTTTAAATCTCTTCTGTTGTGTTCTTCATCCCCATAATTTATGTTTCTTTTTATATTTTCAAATTCTTCTTTTTACTTACAGATGGTCTTTTTAATATCCTTTATCTCCTCAGCCATATTTTCCTACATCTCCTTGAATTGATTTAGGAGATTTGTTTGAACTTCTTTGATTGATTGTTCTAAATTCTGTCTCCTCTATGATTTTAATTTATTCCCTTGATTGGACCATATCTTCCTATATCTTAGTATCGCTTGTAATTTTTTAGGCATCTGATTATCTTGATAAGTTTACTGTGAAAGCCAGTTTCTCTTTCTCGCCTAGTGTTTTAATATTTTGGGGTTTGTGTTAAGGTTCTTCTTTAATGCTTAATCCAACTTATTCTAGTCCTTTAAACTAGCCTGTGTTTAACTGATCAGATGTTTTCAGCTCTTCTTCATCAGCTTCTTGCCCCGGATATGTGGTACAATTTTTAAGATTGTAATTTTTGTGAAATTGTTTCACCTCCAGGAGAAATATCCTTTGCTTTGCTCCTTCTCCAGTAATCTTGATCTCTTCTGTCTGTATTTGTTTTGCTTCTATAGTTTTTATTATACTCCTTTCATTGTCTCTAGCTACTTTTACCTGAATGATAAATTCTGGGAGGGTGTCACTGCAGAGGACTTTCCCAAGTGAGAACTTCTTCCCATCCACAGTAGGGCTAGGTATCTGCAAAGACTGGCTCCAAAGTGCCCTAGGAAGGGTATCAGAAGGACGTCAAAATCTTCTTTGATAACTTCCCGAAACTATGCTTTCCAGGCCTGCTCAGCAAAGGCAATCCATCAACTAAATGTTCCCCAACCACCTGAGAATAGCCTGAGAATAGCCTCCACCATCTTGGCCCCTATCCTAGGCAAGGTTGAAGCAATAGCTGTCACTGCCTTTTTCTGGGGTGGGCTGAAGCAGTGGCTCAGAGCTAGGATCCAGCAATCTGACTTCTCTAAAAAAAAAAAAAAACCATGATCGGTGCAGCTGTGCCAACCCCTGTTCTTGGAGAAGAGGATTTTTATGTTCCTTTTATGTCTCCAGCAAGTTATCAGGGTCTCAATCCAACTTGGCCTGTGACAAGAGTGGGGGACAGGCACCAGCTACCGCCATGGAAAGAGAGCAACTCATTGTTCTCCACTGTAGTTTATCTGCTTCTTCCTCCCACTCTTCGCTGGGTGCTGTTCTGGAACCCCAGAACAAGTTGTCGCAACAGTTTCTTCCTGTTCAACAGCCATTTTGATGGAAGGACTAAGTCCTGGAGCTCTATACTCTGCTCTCTTCCCCAGAAGTCATCACATCTATTTTTTGGTTAAATACTGCTTAGCAAGCTTTCTTCAAACAATTCATTTTAGAATAAATTTGTTTTCATTTGCTTTGTTAACTCATCATCCAAGCAGGAGAGATAAAGTGTATTTTCCTTCAAAATTTTGTTTGTAGGAAAAAACCTAACTCTGATAGCAATAAACTTTCATTTAGTATAAGTATATTAAAATGGATATAAAGAGCACATAGTAAAAGCCACATCCAAAAGAACAAGCATGCTACTCTACTCTCCAACTGAAATGACATATGTCATAGCAAACATTCATATGTTTGGATTCACTTCTGTTGCATCATTGGTCTGTTCTTCTAAAAGTGCTTAACTCAGAGACAAGGTAACTCAGCCATATTCAGAATTAGCTATAAGAAGAAATAAATGAACCATGATTATACTTCACTTGGAGAAGAAAAGATCTAATAATATTAAAATAATGAAGTGGACTAACTAATTAAAACAATGAAGAGAGAACCAGAATAGCACACAATATAAACTCTAACACCAAATGCGCAAGTGACAACAATAATGGGAGTAAAGAGGAGATGCTCTGACAACTACAGCTGTTACTAAAACAGATATCATGACAAATAAAAATAGCAAGAACAAACGCTGTGATGGGATTAAGACAGAGCATAGAAACTAATGACTGAGGATAAAGACAAACGTGGTGACAATGGCAGGTAGTGTGACAAATGAAATGCTTGGATAAGCAAAATTCAGGAAACGAGACAGCTGAAAGACCCAAGACCAAGACAGAGACAAATCTGTCAGCAATACAGATACCATCATAGTGTGCCAGAAGGCAATGCTAAATTATAAATGTTAATGATAAATGGATTCTGCAAAGCCACAAGCAGAACAAAAGAAATGAAATGGAAAAATACCCTTGCTGCAGTGTTCTATACAGGTCTTCATTTTAAGGAAGATACAATGGTCATGATCTCCTATGAAGGGGCATCTTTGATTTCAGTAAAATAGCAGCATGCTATTAAATGCCACCTATTCATTTCTTCCATTATCCATTAGTCATTAGAGAAAGTTTGCTTTCATGCAGGACCATGAACTAAGCAATAAAAGTCTTCAGAAATTAAAGTAAGAGAAAGAAAATTTAGCAACAAAAAAAAGAAGGGGATAAAATTAGACAATACTTTTACAAAGAGAAATATGTGATGAACTAATAGAAAGCAAAGCAGATAAAATGTGGGAGAAAAAAGTAAATGATAAATCAACTACTAAAATATTTACCGAGCAACTATTATTGGACAGACACGACACAAGGGGTTGGAGATAACATGGCAGAAAAACACAGTCATGGTTTCAAGCCTTGTGGAGCTTATAATTTGGTAGCAGAGAAAAACATTAATCATATAACCAAAAAAAGAAATGTAAAATTGAAATACTGGTAAGAGTCATGAAGAAGGGTACTATGAGTACATATAACAGATGGTAAGACCAAGTCTTCTCTGAGGACTTGATAAGGAAGCTGAGATGTAAAGGATGAGTAAAGATTCAGTGGTGTAGGTGGAAGTTTCCCCAGGCAGTGAGACCAGCACATAAAATAGCCCTGTGAGGAGAAGGAGAACAGTGTAAAGGGGGGAAAAAAGGCCAGGAGGCCTGGAGCACATAGAACTTGGGAAAGTAGAATATATTTGATGAAAATGGAAAATAAGTAGAGGCCAGCCTATACAAGCTTTAGCATTTTATCCTAAGACCAATTGAAACCATTGAAAGACTTAAGCAGAAGAGTAGCATGATGTTCATTTAGTAAGAAACCATCACACGCTCCTTTTTGGGCCAGTCCACCTGTCCAATCTCACCTTATCCAGCATGCCAAGTGTATTCTCAACACAAGGCCTTTGCTCTTGTTGCTTCCCTTGCCCAATATCATAACTATTATAGTATCAATTACCTCGTTGCTTAGATTATTGTCAAGGGACCAGAAGCATCAGCATCACCCAACAGACTACTAGGAATACAGAATCTCATGCTCCACTCAGACCTGCTGAATTGAAATCTGCATTTTAATAAGGTCCCCAAGACACTTACAGGCACATTAAATTTGAAAAGCATTGGTCTATTGTATATTTTCCTGGGAAAGATAATTAATTAAAGGATGGTTTGTCTTTAATACTTCAAAATATTTTCAAACTATCCTGAGAAGAGTGCAAGACTCTGGAAGAACTTACAAAAAACAAAGCCAGTATTGGCAGATCAAGAGTAACAGAAAAGTTGTGACTCTTGAAACACAGTCAAATGGTGGAACTGAATCGAAGACAACAGTGGAGGGTCTAAAGAACCAATCTGAAAATGAGCATGGGCTCCTAAAGATGGCAGATGGGATGAAATTGGAGGGCTGATAAGGAGGATGAATAAAAAGGAAATGGAAGAATATTACTTTATTATTTTCTTTATTGTTGTCTTTGTGTTTAATGCAATTTACCAACAGATTTGCTTTGGGATGCTGTTTTTCAATCAACAAACAGTTATTTAGCTTGTGCACACAACTTGGAGAGGGTTAGCAAGCCATAAATAACTGGGTTAGGAGTCATTTGAATTCTACTCCTTTCTGACTACTAACTAGCTCAGCACTCTTAAACAAGGCATTTACCTTTTTGGGCCTCCTTTTTCTCATGGATATAAAAGAGGTTTAGTCTACCACGTTTCTATGATAGTTTCCAGCTACAGTATTTCATGATTCTATGTGACATCTTACCAGCATATATAAAATAATAAAACCTCAAATTGCTAGCCAACAGTGTATTCAACCGCCACTCAGGAAAGTGTTCTATTTCAAAAAGTAATGTGACTATGTACCTGAAAGAAATCCCAGTTTGTGGAAGGGCTGCTCTTAAGTAGTGAAGCTCTTTTTATTTTGAAACCATTTCTTCCTCACCCTTTACTCATTATCAACAGAAATCCCCTTAGAGTTGTACATCGATGAAAGAATAACATAAAGGTGCTAGAATTAATATATTAGAGGAGTTATTGAGTATATATGAATACATCAACTTGACATATATACATATGTGTTAGTTAGATTCAGTTGTCAACGTGGCCAGGTGAGCATACCTAGTCTTGTTGCTGCGAACATACGCCAACGGTACGTGAACCTCATCTGTTGCCAATTACATCTGCAGTCAGCTAGGAGGCGTGTCTGCTGCAATGAGTGACGTTTGACTTAATTGGCTGGTGCTTAAATGAGAGATTGCAACGTAGCACCGCTAAGCAGCAGCTCAGCATTCCTCATCTCAGCACTAGCAGCTCAGCCCAGGCCTTTGGAGATGCAGAAAGAAGTCACCCCGGGGAAAGTTGTTGGAACCCAGAGGCCTGGAGAGAAGACCAGCAGAGACCATCTTGTGCCTTCCACATAAGAAAGAACCTCAGTGGAAAGTTAGCTGCCTTTCCTCTGAAGAACCAACAAAATAAATTCCCTTTTATTAAAAGCCAATCCATCTCTGGTGTGTTGCATTCCGGCAGCTAGCAAACTAGAACAACATATTATATGTAATCTTTAAAATCTTTAAAATCTTTATTGACACTAATACTTCATAAACTTTTCACTTAAATTTTAACCTAGTTACAGCCATCACTGAAAGAATTTGAGAAAAAGGATTGATGTCTCCACATGTGGAAAAAATAGTAGGCCATAGGGAAGTCTCTCATCCAGAAACCACAAAGGAGACTTGTAGCAGAGCCAGAATTGGATCATGAGTGGAGTGGAGTATTATCCCAAGAACAAATTAGAGTAACACATAAGCATATTCCAAGAAGTCCCCAACTTCCTGGAGAGGTGATCCTATTAATATAAACACCTCCTTAACCAAACCTTGATGGAGACCTGGAGCTATTGAATTTGTCATACTAAATTACAGAAAGAAAAATAAAATAAGTTTTTTTTTTTTTCAAAATGCTCAGATAAAGTTTTATTTCTGTATTTTGTTGTGTTGTTTTGTAAATTTACTACATGTTTTATGAGAAAAGGATTGGCAACAATTGACTATAAGGTTTTCAACACTGGGACAGTGGAACAGAATTATGCATGCATGAAAGAGTTGATCCCATATTACCTTTGAAATGGTTGACTTAGGACCCTTTTTTTAGTGGGTGGCGGGAGGGGTCGGTACATGATGCAGGAACTGAACCCAGGTCTCCCATATAGAAGGCAAGCATTCTACCACTGAACCACCCACGCACCCAGGACGCATCTTTTTTTTTCTACTTTTCTATTATATAGTATAACATATATACAAAGCAAAGAAATAAAAAAGTAATAGTTTTCAAAGCACCCTTCAACAAGTTGCTACCAGACAGATTCCAGAATTTGCCATGGGCTACCGTATGATCCTGTCAGATTTCTCCTTCTAGCTGCTCCAGAATATAGGAGGCTAGAAGGTTTAATATTTTTTTATCTTCACAATCGACTTTTTTTCTTTCTTTTTTGTAAAAAATAACCTATATACAGAAAAGCATTAAATTTCAAAGCACAGCACCACAATTAGTTGTATAACATATTTCAGAGTTTGACATGGGTTACAATTCCACAATGTTAGGTTTTTACTCCTGGTTGCTCTAAGATACTAGAAACTAAAAGAGATATCAATTTAATGATTCAGCATTCATAGTCATTTGCTAAATCCTATCTTCTCCGTATAACCCCACCATCAGTTTTGATCTTTCCATCCCTCTTGTTAGGGGTGTTTGGGCTATGGCCATTTTAAATTTTTCATATTGGAAGAGTATGTCACTAATATGGGGTAGGGAGATGGAACTATATGATGTTCTGGAGCCAGGACGCATTTTTAATGCAATTTTGAGATATATCATACAGCATAGAAACCATCCGAAGTATACAATCACTGGCTCACAGTATCATCATTTAGTTGTCATACAACCCCATGATAAAATTCAGAACATTTTCATTACTCCAGAAAAGGAATAAGAAACCCTAATTCTCCCTTATTTTTTATCTTCTCATATTATTGGCCCATAGAGTTTTGTGATACATTTGTTATTGTTGATGATAGAGTATTAAAATATTGTTTTATTTTATATCCTTATGCCATTATAGTCCATAGTTTGCCATAGGTACATATTTTACCATATACCCCTTGTTCTAGTTTGCTAGCTGCTGGAATGCAACACACCAGAGACAGATTGGCTTTTAATAAAAGGGGATTTATTTTGTAGGTTCTTCAGAGGAAAGGCAGCTAACTTTCCACTGAGGTTCTTTCTTACGTGGAAGGCACAGGATGGTCTCTGCTGGTCTTCTCTCCAGGCCCCTGGGTTCCAACAACTTTCCCCGGGGTGATTTCTTTCTCCATCTCCAAGGGCCCGGGCTGAGCTGCAAGTGCTGAGATGAAGAATGCCAAGCTGCTAGGCTGTGCTACATTGCGTTCTCTCATTTAAGCACAAGCCAATTAAGTCAAACGTCACTCATTGCAGCAGACACGCCTCCTAGCCGACTGCGGATGTAATTAGCAACAGATGAGATTCACCTACCATTGGCTCATATCCACAGCAACAGAACTAGGTGCTTTCACCTGGCCAAGTTGACAACTGAATCTAACTACCACACCCCTCTATTATTAATTCCTTATAATACTGTCATAGATCTGCTGTAGTCCATGAAAGAATTTTTTATATTTGTATAGTTAACCACAGACATTATCCACCACAAGATTCACTGTTATACATTCCTACATTTTAACATCCTACTTTCCTTCTGATGACACACGACTCTAAACTTCCCCCTTTCTACCACACTCATATACCATCCAGCACTGTTAATCATTCTCACAGTAACATGCTCTCATCATCTTCGTCCATTGCCAAACATTTATGTTCTCCATAGTTGAACATTCTACACATATTAAGCAACTGCTCCCCACTTTTTAGCCTCATTCTATATACTGGTAACCTACATTCTGTATTTTATGTCTATGAGCATACATATTATAATTTGTTCATATCAGTGAGGTCATAAAATATTTACCCTTATTTCACTTAATATAATGTTTTAATGCTCATCCATGTTGTCTCATGCTTCAAGACTTCATTCTTTCTTAGTGCTGAATAATATTCCATTGTATGTATATACCACATTTTGTTTGTCCATTCGTCTGTTGATGGACACTTGGGTTGTTTCCATCACTTGGCAATTGTGAATAATGTCACTATGAACATGGTTATGATAATGTCTGTTCATGTTCCTGCTTTCAGATCTTCTGGTATATCCAAGGTAGCAAGAGTGTTGGGACATAAGGTAATTCTATACTTAGCTTCCTGAGGAACTGCCAAACAATCCTTCACAGTAGCTGTACCATTTTACATTCCCACCAGTAGTGACTGAGTGTTCTGATTTCTCCAACACTTGTAGTTACCTGTAGGTGTGAGGTGATTTCTCATTGTGGTTTTGAATTGCATTTCCCTAATTGTTAGTGAAGCTGAGCATCTTTTCATGTGCCTCTTAGCCATCTGTATTCCCTTTTTGGAATAAATGTCTATTCATGGTTTTTGCTCATTTTTTAATTGGGTCGTTTGTCTTTTTAGTGTTAAGTTATAGAATTTCTTTATATACACTGGGTATCAAACACATATCAGATATGTGGTTTCCAAATATTTTCCACCATTGAGTTGGTAGCCTTTTCACCCTTTTGAAAAAATCCTTTGAAGCACAGAAGTATTTGATTTTAAGGAGTTCCCACTTATCTATTTTTATTTTCATTGCCTGTGGTTTGGGTGTAAAGTGTAAGAAACTATTGCCTTTCACAAGATCTTTAAGAGTTTTCCCTACATTTTCTTCTAGGAGTTTCATGGTACTTATTCTTATATTTAGGTCTTTGATCCATTTTGAATTAATTTTTGAATAGGATGTGAGATAGGGGAAGGACCCATTTCTACTTGCAGTGCATATGAAATTTAATCAGACCCAAGTAAATCCTAAAGTCTCTGCTCCTTCTACAAGGTCCTGCCACTGGTGGAAGGAGTGATGAGAACAAAGGCATATCCAAATCTCTCCTTGAGAAATGGTTTCAATTTTTCCTCTTGTGTTATTTCCATTCCAGGATCTAAAGTTTTCAATTGTGACTTCTGAAAATCTCTCTTGTCCTGCCCTGTTCACAGTCTTGAGAAAATCTGCTTGTGTAAATATTCTACTGCATTCTTTCCACATTATCATTATTTCTTCAACGTATTTATTTAAATGGACATTGATGATTCTCCTTTTATTTATTTATCATTGACAGAAGCATCAAGCTCTTGATCCACATATTTTTTGCATCTACTAAATCAACTATGTTCGTTTATAGGTGATGCTGCTTTTTTCATTGCTACTTGGCTCAAGACTGTAACAGTAGGATCTGCTGGTTTGAGAACAAGTCTAGGAATCAGTAACTTTGAGTTCAAATCCTGACTCTGTCACACATGTATTCAGAAGATGTGAGCTATAATACGAAAGCACTCATCATGGCATTCCAACAAGCCTGGAAACTGTTGCACTGATGTGCAGACACACAAAAAATAATTCTCACAGCTGTGCCTATGGCATTTTTCAATAGTCTTTTAATGAAGGTTGAGTCTGCCACAGAAAGGGTAGTGAAAAGTAAAGAGCAAATGACCCTGCTTGCCCTTCAATCAGAACAACATTGACTGCTCAGAGTCCAGTAGGTGGCAAAGGGAAGATTTCAAGGTCAATTTGCTCACCTTTCAAACCTGTGATTTCATACTAAAGAATCAAGCTGTCAGCCTTCCTGTGTCGACAATTCTCTCTGGGAAGGTTAATGTCACTTCTAAGCTTAATAATGGTCCCAAAGTTAGGAATGTACTGTAAACATCCTGAAAGTGATAAATAAGTAAAAATAAAAAGGATGATAAAGGTAAGCCATGCCTGAAAATCTTTACAGCTAATATTATCTTCAAAAGAAGGAGAAAACATAAGCTAAGGATATATCCATCAAGGGTCAAGTTTGTGCTAGGAAAGGAAATAATTTAATAAAAAATCCAGGTGCACCATCCTCATGCTATGAAACTGAAAATTTCCAGCACAGTGTTTGGCATCACATAGACTAATACAAGTCTCCTATATTTATAAATACTAGTGAAATTTACAAAATTAATATGAAATCTCAACATTCTCTTCTGTAAAATGAGTAGAGCATCATTCCTTTACCCATGTTCCAAGACCATGGTAGATTTCAAATATTATTTTTATATTAAAGAATCAAGGGAATTGTAAACCACTATTGAATCCTCAGATTTAGCCAGTGATCTTGGAAACTTGTCAAACTATATATGTTCAGTTATTCCAAGATATAATTTTTGCTTTTTCTTTATGCAGTGGTTCTCAATTTGGCTACACATTAAAATCACCTAGGGGACTTCCTTTTTAGAAATTTCCATTTCCTAACCCCATCCCAGATCAATTAACCTAGAAAATCTAGGGGTGGTACCCAGAAATTACAATTTTCAAAAGATGCTTTTAAAAAAGTGAGGGTATAGAACAATTAAAGGAGTGCAAATCTACTTAAATAACAATGAACTGGAAAGCTGGGAGCTAACAACATGAAACTTAGGCATCTTTCAGGTTATGATACGAGCATCTTCGTAACGTTTCCACTTCATCCTATGAACACAATTTTCCACTAAACTTCTAATTATTTTCTCACCTAATCAAGCTTGGAAGACCAAAGGATTAGAGAAGAGAGAAAACCTTCTACAGTTTAGATTAACTAGAAAAGCCTATCTAAATTAATAAGTCAATATGTTACAATATTTTTAAAAGATTTGTTATTTTCTGTCAAAACACCATCTTTAGCAAAAAGACTTGAAGTTTATTCACTACATCGTTCTCTCAATGATGAATAGGGTACTTACAGAGGTCCTTGAGAGATTTCTTTCAATGAATAGATTTTTTAAATATTTGTAATTAGCAAAGAGGTTGTATCAATCTATCATATACACAGTAGATGCTAATACCTTATTAGGTAATTGTGATCTTATTATAAAGGAGAAATATAATATTTGCAACAGCCCCTGCTTTATTTTTCCTGTCTTCCAAGCTATATACAGTTTCTGATACTTTACTCTACCTGTAAATTCAGCTCCATACTCCCCATACTATAAATATATACACTCTACATCTCATTTGCTCCATTCCCATGTGTGCACATGTGTGTGTGCACACACATACACAAACACACTTTCAAAAAATAAGGCACAACATCATTTCACCTCCTAAGACATTAGGGCTCATAATAAGTCTTGCTTCCCATATATCTTATGTTCTCTAGGAGAAGAATAAGAACTGGCATCTTAATCACCACTGTGACCAAGTAGTGTCCATATTGTGGCAGATCAGAACTGGATTGAAGGACTTGCCAGCCAAGGGCAATAAAATATCACTAGGACTCTAAATTACTACTGGAAACATCACGAGAAAAAACCCATAATCAGACCTCTTCTTGAGAAGAATACTATATACCGTTGGTCAGAATAAACCACTTTAGAGGGGACAGTAGAAATAAGACCATCAGGAAGTTAAACATCCTTCCAAGGAATAAGGCTAACCCTGTTTAACTGCAGGATTTTTGAGATGACTAAGTTTGGAACCAGTGTTGAACAGCACTCAGAACCCTATTAAAGAGACTGGGCACTACCACCATTAGTTCTCAATCTCTACATTCCCTGCCTTACTCTTGTTTTTCCTTTAAATCAGTGGGATTCAAAGTTTAGTCTCCAGACCTGCAATGTCAGACTCTTCAGAGATCTTGTTAGAAATGAAAACTCTCAGGCCTTGTCCCAGACCTACTGAACCAAAAATTCTGGGGTGGGACCCAGCAATTTCTGTTTTAACAAGCTGTCCAGGTGATGCTTATTCATGGCTAAGCTTGAGAACCCCTGCTGTATATGGTGAACAAATATTAGAGGGCACTAAACAAAAATTAATGGATGCTAAATTAGTAGTCTTCCCAGGTACTATCCTGGAGATAGTAATTCCATCCCTGACTAATACTCTGCAGAATGCCCCTGTCTAGATTCCAGTCCCTCATTAGAAATGGAACTCTTCTCTTATTTCTAATCCATCTAGTCATTATCACTCCATCATTTTAACGTGTCTGGAGTCTACTTCTTTGCTCATTCAGTCACCAGCTGCAGCAGTCACGAATGTACTGACTGCAGCTGATGTCAACTAACTATCCTTCTTTTGCCCTTTTATACCTCATGACTAACTGAGCTTCCTCCTACAATGAAGATTCTCCTGATTGATCCGTCCCTTAGATAGCAGTTAATTCCTTACCCCTGACTGAGTGAATGAAACACTTGAACTTTGCACAATGAAGAACATGGCTGTAGCCTGTAAATGAAAGAGTTATTTATCCCCAATGTCAAATAACCTGGCTCTAATTTCATCATCCCTTCACATATTATCCAACAACCAGGGGTATGCTAAAATGTTTAACAACCGGGTCTCAGAAAGAAAAAGCCCTTCTCTATAGCGTTTGCCAATTTTTGAGGTGATTATACTCCCACAGACTACCACTGTGATGTTACTGAAGGTAGAGTTGCAACAAGATATGCATAATCAGCTGTGCAGAATTTGTGTGAGCCAGCTGCAGTCTGCCATTGCTAGAAACTACACTAATCCAAATATCCCTTATAACCAAAGCCATTCAACTTATTAATATAGAATAGTTAAAATGAAAATACAAAACTATAACAAGATTTCAGGCTAACATAGTTAATGTATACAATTAATTCTGTCAACAAACATGTATTGAGCACCTGCTAGGTACAAGTACTGTTACAGGTACTATGAATCAGGTTTGGATGGTGTGTTATATTTAAAAATGACTATTAGGTAATTTAACTAATGAATATAGGAGTCTTGGGTTTAGGGGAGAATTGTAAACCTGAGCTGTACATTTGAGAATAGCCAATGTATGGATGGTATTTAAAGCCATGACAGTGGATGAGATCACCAATAGTTCAGATATAGAATGGAGAAGCCCAAGAATGAGCCCTAGGAAAAACCAATAAAGGTGACAAAGACAGGAATCCAAAAAGTGGGACCTATTGATACATAGCTTTCTCTATTTGATATTGATATTGGTCAGTTAAGTCTATAAACTGATAGAGCGTCAGTTTGTTTATTGTCGTCAATAAGTAAACACTTAGTAGTTACTACATGCTAGGTACTATTCCATTTAAGTGTCAAAGTCTTATAAAACTAAACTGCATTATAAATGAAGATGAGATTTGATAAAGGAGTCCTATCTTTGCCAATGAAAGATTATTTTATCTAAATTACCCCAAATGCCAAATAAGAGGTATTCAAATTAATGATAACTTAACCGTTCTTGTCACAACCTGTAAAAGTAACAACCAAAAAGAAATCTAATGTTATATTAAACTCTTACCCTTACTGCAAATGCCAACTCTACCATGAATTATACCTTGATTGTAATTCTCCAAAATTAATCTTACCTTTCATATAACACTCTATACATTCTCCTGTGTTCCACCCAACTGGATGTTAACTCTCTCTTCTTAATATTCCACAATTGTATGCAAGCTTGGCCTACTCTTGTAGCACCCACCTTCCTTCAAGTTGTAACAGTCATTTATAAATGTTTTTCCAGTTCTTTGCATTTCATTCATTCCTTCATTCGCCATTCTTTCCATCATCAAACAAGCATGTGCCAGATACTGTCCTCAAGACAAGAAGATCTTTACATTTCACTTATATCTCTAACCTCAATAAATATCAGGCAATTTAAAGAATAAATGTTTCATTTTTCATAAACGTCATCCTTATCTTTATTCTCACATTAAATACCTGTGCCAGTTCAGACGCACAGCCCACATAAAGCAGTGATGAGCGTTTGGGGGGGTGCAAAGAGCACTCGGGTCATGACTCAGTAGCTGCTGGGCTCCTTTCGTGCTGTTCTGTTCTAAGAGGAAGACACATAGTTCATCTAGGTGACTGAAAGATGAAGTCCTGCAACACACTGGAGTTCAGTCTTTATAGCTTCCTCCCTTTGCTTCTGTACTCAAATATCAGGGTGAACGTGCCCCTCCAGTTTGCATTTTCAGAAGTGGGAGCTCACTCCCAAGACCGATCCATTAGAAGCAATATCCTTCCTGCCTTTTGAGTCAATTTTTTAATCTTCCTTCTTGGAGTAAAGTTTAATTACAACACAACAAAAGTAGCACACATTACTTTTTGTATACATGATGGAAAGATTAATCCCTCAACAAACATTTTTTAACTTCTTCACCATCCTCATTTTCTCATGTTCCAAGGCCACTTAATGAAAGGAATACTCTTGAGGAAATCCTCTATGGTTCCGGTTCCTATGATCAAGATTCAGGATTTTATTTATATGTAGGCTATATTTGGGTAAAAATATCCTGTCAGAAAGAAAATGAGTCAGTGTAAGTGAGTAGGACATATCTTCTTATATAATAATATCACGGTAAGTTTTTAAAATTTCTCTAGTTAAAGCATTAATTTTTTTTACAGAAGATAATCCTTCCTATTTGGATTTCAAACCCACAAATATATACCTATAAAGCAATAAATCAAAGCAATAAATCTACAATTAAGTCTATGCACAAATATGCTTTATGTTCCCTGTTGACAGAACAATCTAAACAAAATTACATTCTGTTGAAAATATAAATATATTTGTACAGAGAAAAAAAGTGCAGAAGTTAATGGAATATATGTTTCATCCACCAAAAGATATGTAAATTTCTTAATTTTATGTCTCTACATGTAATCTACAGAAATTGCAAGCAAAGCCCTTGAATTTAAAAATTTGGTGAAAATTTACTTGGTTACTTATATCAAAAATAAAATGTAAAATAAAAAGG
Organism: Tamandua tetradactyla; assembly: GCF_023851605.1. Taxonomy (NCBI): domain Eukaryota; kingdom Metazoa; phylum Chordata; class Mammalia; order Pilosa; family Myrmecophagidae; genus Tamandua; species Tamandua tetradactyla. Next base: position 72,244,530 of record NC_135328.1, read on the forward strand.
CAATTCTTATTTAAATACTTTATGCCTTCAATACATGTGTAACCAAAATATATTTTTAAGTGGAATAAATCACTGATGAGTAATGTTGATTAGACATTCATTTATATATAAAGTGGAATAGAAATGCATACCTTGAAACTTCCATAATTTTCTGAGAATTAGAAATAATAGTGTATATACATCTTTCCATTAACAAATTTAAATCCATTTCAGACTAAAAGCAGTTGTATAATATGATTTGCTTGTATTTTTTTAGTTTTTATGAAATATACATGCAAAAATGTGCATAAAAGACTGTTATATTATATAGGTTATAATTATCAATAATTAGAAAGCTAACTCTTGTGTAATCATCACACAGGTCAAGAATAGTACAATGCCAATACTCCACCAAGTAGAGAGTTGTTGAGTCATAGAAAGAAAGAGGAAAAGGAGGAAAGGAAAGGTGAAAGAAAGCAGAGAGGAAATAATTTAAACACTATAACTTAGTCTCCCAAAGTCAACTAACTTTTTGGTACTAAAATATAAAAGGAAAATGTAAAACTAATCCATTTAAAGTTAGAACTGTCTGAACAAAATATTAGTGCATAAATAAAACTCATGCTACAAATTTGGAACCACAGAATAATTCAAGAATTATGAACATACGACTGTTCCTTAAGCCAGTATTATAATTGTTTTATATCATCTAAGGGACGAATGTTGCTAGAGTTCTGTATAATGAATGAAACAAACACAAGTTTCACGTTTATGAGAATTATTCATTTCACTAAAGGTGAGGAAAAATCTCAAACAACCAAAAATTTGCAATATCACTGGATTACCAAATATATTCAAACAAGGAATCATCATCAGACAGTATTCATTTTAGGCCTGGCATATAATTAATCTGAAATTCCAAATGTCCTTTGTGTAAGCATGTACAGTCATAATAGATAAAATGGAAGACACACAGGCATAATGTACTCGATTAAGAATCAAGAGACAGGATTCTACTTCAAGTCTTACTCTGAATTTGTTATAAGACTTTGGTAAATCACTCTACCCCACCAATCTCAATTCCTTCCCCCTTTAAAAATGAAGAAATGTAACTGTTAATCCACTCAGATATATATTTAGCAAATATTTATTGCAAACCTACTATGTGCCTAGGACTGTTTAAGGGCTAAGAATGCAACAGAGAATGTGTATCTTTCTATGTATAGGCAGAGGAGATAGGATTAAATCATATACAAGTAAGCAAGTTCTAAAAAAAAAAAAGTGAGAGGTGCTATGAAGAAAATCAACCTGGTATTCCAATGTTCTGAGTAGCTGAAAATTTCTTTTTAATGGTTTCCAAGTTTTACACTAGGGAGGGAAGTCTCATATTTGTTTCTGTCCATGTTCAGATACATCTAAGTTGAGAGTCACTCATTGCCAGAGAACAGTGGCGGCTGACACGGACATTGCATCACTCACCAAAGATCTACACAATTAACAGGGATTCACATAGGAGGGGAAAGATGAACAAACTCCTCCTAAACCTCTAAGAGCAAGAAATGGTAGGCTAAACTCCTATTTGTATGTTTAGGACTGTATATTGCCAGAGTCTGCCAGGGTGAAGTGCTCTCTATTAGAACTTGAACAGAAAAGTAAGTAATCGAATTCAGGAGGTGAAGCTTCTTTCTTCCCAAGCAAATATTGGTTTTAGAAAATTTAACCTTCTCTTCTTCCTCTATGAGCCTTTCTTGAAACTTTATATCAAGATTTTTTTTTCAATAATTCTCAAAGGGATGTATATTGTACATTTGTCAAGGAAACTGGACCATTTTCAGATAGACTGATAGACTTTAAATAGTCTAATTGGCTTTATCCACATACGAAGAACCATTTGAGACTCAGGGAAATTAAAAACTGCAGATGAAGAAAAGCATGTGAATAAGGCAACTGCTACTTTATTTTGGAAAATAAGCAAACAAACAAACCACCACTCCCATCACCACAGTGAAATCTGGCTTTTCACCTTTGCCAGGGAATTATAAGCTTTCTATAAATGGATTCCTCTAGAAATGACCCCTTTATATGAAATATTCAGAACAGATAAATCTATAGAGACAGAAAGTAGATTGGTGGTTGTCAAGAGCTGTCAGGAAGGAGAAAGAGAAGTAATGGGTTTAACAGGTACAGGGTTTTATTTTGGGGTGATGGAAATGTTTTGCAAGTAGATAGAGGTGGTAGTTTGTACAACATTGTGAATGTGCTATATGCCACTGAATTGTTAACTTCAAATGATTAATAATATGCTATATGAACCTCACTCCAATAAAAACAAACACAAAACTTTAGACTTTTTTCTCAAAATTCAAGTCAAACCAGAGGCACTGTCAGAGAATAGTAGCCCTCCTTAAGACAGAACTCACTCATCAATCAAAATTAGATACTTTGGCAGACTTCCAGGAAGATGGCAGAATAGGGTAAGTCAAGTTCACCTCTGCTCAGCTACAGGAGGGACAGAAAAAAGACCCGAAGAGTGATTCCAGAGTGTAAGGGACCTGGAAGGGTCTTCTACACCATATATGGAGGCCCTGGTTGAAAAGGCAGAAAAATTGAGACGCAGAGACCTGGAAACCAGACAGCTAGTGCAAAGAACCTAGCACGCCATTTCCAGACAGAGGCCCAGAGCCTCCAGGAGTCCATGGACAACGAGGGCCGACAAGACAGCAAGCCAAGCTGTGTTCCTTGGATGCACCACCTTCACGAGCGTTGCCCCCGCCTGCTACTCCCCCCAGGCCCCACACACCTGAGTCCCGAACTGCCTCCCTCCCCATCCTCCGTGTGCTCCCACCCCAACCCCCGGCCCCAAGCATCCCTGCCCCAAGCATGCACAATAACCTGTCTGGGTCCGACCCACCTCTCCCAGGCAAGAGCACATTCTCAGCCCACCCGTCCAGAGGTCCATGTATAACATGGATCCACCTCCCTGCCCCCTGTAGGGGGTCACCTGAACGTCTACGCCACAGCCCTCAACCTTTATACCTGGGCACACCCGTACCCAGCCCATACAGTCATTAAACCCCACCCGGCCCTTCCCACCCCCAGTTCTGCACATGCGCACATAAGCATTCAACTACCCAGACTCGTGCATGTGCATGTGCCCACTCAGGTCTCACCCTCTCCGCTCTGCGCATCCAGGTCATATCCCGCCAGCCCGATGCCCTTGAGCTCTGCGCACCTGAACACCAAGGCCCCGCCCCCAGGCCCCCGCACACCAGGGACCTGCTCCCCAGATCCTCACACACGAGGGCCCTGCCCCCATATCCATGCACCGGCACAGCCACATGCTCCCTGCCGGGCACCCATGTATCTGTGCATAGACCTCTTGACCCCTGCATCCCACCAACCCTGCCCTGCACACGTGCACACTCTTGCCTCACTCCACGGAATACGTGCCCTTCTCCCACATCTGGCAGGTGCTGTTGGGCATATCTGTGCCACACAGCCTCTGCCTGGCACAAGCAAGCACCCCCTACCACACCCATACCTGTCCCCCTGGACCCACGCCAGGGCCCTGCCCAACCATCATCACCCACCCCTGCCACACGAACAGAAATCTCTGTGATTGTGCCTCATCCCTACACACTCAGACAGCCACATCCCGGCCCCCAGGGCCATCTCGCCCAGAGCAAGGAAACACCTGTGACCCAACCTCCCTGTGATCCGACTTCCTTGCCCCATATGCCACACTCTGACACCGGCATGCTTCACATGCCCAACCACATCCTGCCTGTATTTCAATCCCAGAACAGCTGCTCCAGGCCCCCATCCGCCTCCTGCCTCACCTTACCTCTCTGTCCCTCACGCTTCACCTTGCTCCTGCATCCAAGGCCTTCCTGAGCTGCACCTTGCCCCATGGCCCCGGCACTGCCCGTCCACAGCCCCATGACTTGCACTCCTGATGTGTGCATATATTTGCACCACAGCCTGTCACTGCACTGTTGTGCCCCTCCCCATGTCCCACATTCTGCTCCATATCCATCCCACAAATACAAAGTTTTAGACTACTGAAGGAAAGCAACATTCAAAGTAGCCCTATCAAGATATTTACATGCTGTGAAGACAAAAGAAGATCACTAATCATATGAGGATGCAGACCTAATGACCAAATTAAAACACAAGAGGAGATACAGACTTTGGAACAACTAATCAAAGATGCTCATATAACATTAATAAGTAAAATCAGTGGGTTGATGAATGACATAAAGGAAATCAAGAAGACACTAGAAGAGCATAAAGAGGAATTTGAGAGAATAAATAGAAAAATAGCAGCTATCACAGAGATTAAAGATGCTGTAGACCAAATAAAATAAATACTAGAGAGCGGTGCAACAGTGGTTCAGTGGCAGAATTCTCCCCTGACATGCCAGAGACCCGAGTTCGATTTCCAGTGCCTGCCCCTACAAAAGAAAAAATATATATATATATATTCTCTAGTATATATATATACTAGAGACACACAACAGCAGATTTGAAGAGGCAGAAGAAAGAATAAGTGAACTACAGGACAGGAAAAGTGATTTTGAACACACAAAAGAGTAAATGACAAAAAAAGATGGAAAAATTTGAACTGGATCTCATGGAAATGATGGATAAAACAAAGCACACAAATATAAGAATCATTGGTGTCCCAGAAGGAGAAAAAAAGAGTAAAGGGCTACGAAGATTAGTGGAGGATAAAATGGAGGAAACCTTTTGAAACTTTATAAAAAACATAAATATGCAAATCAAAGAAGCCTAATAAAATAAATCCAAAAAGGCCTACCTCAAGACAAATACTAATCAGCCTGTCATATTTTGAAGAGAAGCAGAAAATACTGAAAGTGGCAAGAAAAAAGCATACAAGGAAAACCACTAAAGTCTGAGTTCAGACTATGCAACATCTAGCCAAATTGTCCTTCAAAACTGAGGAAGAGACTAATTTTTCACAGACAAACAAAGGCTGAGAGAATATATCAACAAGAGATTAGCTCTACAATAAATACTAAAAGGAGCTCTGCAAGCTGAAAAGAAAAAAAATAAACAGGAGAGGGTGGTCTGGAGGAGGGCACAGAATTGAAGAGTACCAGTAAGAGTATCTAAAGGATAAAAAGAGAAAGAGGGAGAAGAACATATAGATCTAACAAATAAAATCTAAAGGATAAGATGGTGGATTCAAGAAATGCCTTTACAGTAATAACTTTGAATGTTAATGGACTAAACCTAACAATTAAAAGATACAGATTGGCAGAATGGATTAAGAATTATAATCCATCTATATGATGCTTATAAAAGACTCACCTTAGACACAAAGGTACAAATAGATGAAAGTGAAAAGATGGAAACATATGTCCCATGCAAGTTGTAACCAAAAGAAAGCAGAAGTAGCAGCTATACTAATTTCAGACAAAATAGGCTTTAAATATAAAGACATCATAAAATAAAAAGAAGAACACTATATATTAGTAAAAGGGACAATTAACCAAGAAGAAATGACAATCATAAATGTCTATGCTTCCAATCAATGAACTCGAAAGTACATGAAACAGACATTGGCAAAATTGAAGGGACTGATAGACGTTGCAATACTAATAATACATCATTCTCCTCTGTAGATAGAACAACCAGACAAAGGATCAACAAGGAAATAGTGAACTTAAACAATTTGATAAATAAATTCAACCTAACCAACATATATAGGTCGTTACACCTACAAACATCAGGACGTACATTCTTCTCTAGTGCTCATGGAACATTATCAGGATAGATCATATGCTGGGGCACAAAATAGGTCTTTATAAATTTTAAAACATTGAAATTATTAAAAGCACTTTCTTTGATCACAATGGAGTGAAGCCGGAAATCAATAATCACCAATGAGCTGGAACTTTCACAAATATATGGAGATTAAATAACACACTCTTAAACAACAAGTGTCTCGAAGAATTGGAAGAGAAATCAGGAGCTATCTGGAGACAAATGAAAATGAGAATACAATATATCAGAACTTATCGGATGTGGCTAAGACTGTTCTGAGAGGGGAATTTATTGCCCTAAATGCCTATATTAAAAAGGAAGAAAGAGCAAAAAACTAACCCCAAAGCAAATAGAAGAGAAATAACAAAAATTAAAGCAAAGTTAAAAAAAAAATGGAAGAACAATAGAAAGAAGTAATAAAACCAAAAATTGGTTCTTCAAGAAAATCAATATAATCGATGGGCCTCTAGCAAGATTGACAAAGAAAAAAAAGAGAAAAGATTCAAATAAACAAAATCAGAAATGACAAGGGATGCATTACCACAGAACCTGAAGAAATAAAAAAAAACCATAAGAGAATACTATGAACAACTATATGCCAACAAACTAGACAACTCAGATGAAATGGACAAGTTCCTGAAAACATACAAACAAACTACACTGACTCAAGAAGAAGTAGAAGATCACAACAAGTCGATCACAGGTAAAGAGATTTAAACAGTTATCAAAAATCTTCCTACAAAGACCAGGGCCAGATGGCTTCACAGGGGAATTTTATCAAACATTCAAAAAAGAACTAACGTCAGTCCTTCTCAAACTTTTCAAAAAAAATTGAGGAAAAAAGAACACTACCTAACTCACTTTGTAAAGCTCACATCATTTCAATACCACATCATTTTCTTTCTTTTTTGCTACAAGAAAGAAAAACTACAGACCAATTTCCCTAACATAGAAGCAAAAATTCTCAACAAAATATTACCAAATCAAATACAACAGCACATTAAAAGAATTATACACGACGACCATGTATGGTTTATACCAGGAATGCAAGGGTGGATGAACATAAGAAAATTAGTTTATGTAATATAGCACATTAAGAAATCAAAAGAGAAAAATCATAAGATCATTTTGATTGCGTTCAACATAATTCAATATCCTTTTCTGATAAAAACACTTCAAAAGGTAGGAATCAAAGGTAACTTCCTCAACATGAAAAAAGGCCTATATGAAAAACCCACAGTCAGCATGATACTCAATGGTGAGAGGGTGAAAACTTTCCCCCTAAGATCGGGAATGAGACAGGGATGCCCTCTGTTACTATTATTATTCAACAGTATACTAGAAGTTCTAGTGAGAGCAATCAGGCAGGAAAAAGAAATAAAAGGCATCCAAATCAGAAAAGAAGTACAACTTTCATTATTTACAGATGGCATAATATGATATTGGAAAATCTTGAGAAATCTACAACAAAGTTACTTGAGCTAACAAACAAATTCAGCAAAGTGGCAGGTTATAAAATTAATGTGCAAAAATTATATTTCTATACACAAGCAATGACCAAACTGAGGAGTTTAATAAGGAAAAAATTCCATTCAAAAAGCAACCAAAAGAATCAAGTATATAGGAATGAATTTAAGTAGGGATGTAAAGGACTGGTACACAGAGAACTATGTAGCATTGTTAAAAGAAATCAAAGATCTAAACAGGTAGAAAGACATTTCCTGCTCATGGATAGGAAGGTTAAATGTAGTTAAGATGTCAATTCTACCAAATTTGATCTGCAGAGTCAATGCAGTACCAGTCAAAATTCTATCAGCCTACTTTGAAGACTTGGAAAAGCTATTTACCAAATTTATCTGGAAGGGAAAGAGATCCCAAATAGCTAAAAAGCATCCCAAAAAAGTTTTAAAACTTATTATAAAACCACAGTGGCCAAAAAAAAACATGGCTCTGGCACAAAGATAGATGTATTGACCAATGGAATTGAATCAAGAGTACAGAAATAGACCACCAAATCTATGGTCAACTGATCTTCAACAGGGCCTCCAAATCCACTGGACTGAGACAAAATAGTCTTTTCAATAAATGGGCATGGAGAACTGGATATCAATAGCCAAAAGAATGAAAGATGACCCCTTCACCTTACACCCTATACAAAAAATTAACTCAAATTGGATCAAACACCTAAACGTAAGAACCAGTATCATAAAGCTCCTGGAAGAAAACACAGAGAAACATCTTCAAGGCCTATTGATAAGAGGTAGCTTCCTAAACTTTACACCCCAAGCACAAGCTACAAAAGAAAAAAATAGATAAATGGGAACTTCATAAAATCAAATGCTTTTGCTCCTAAAAAGACCTTGTCAAAAAGGTGAAGAGGCAGCCAACTCAATGGGAGAAAACATTTGGAAATCACACATTGAATAACGGTTTGATATCACGATACATAAATAAATCATACAACTCAACAGAAAAAGAACAAGCAACCCATATGAATAGGCATTTTTCTGAAGAGCAAATACAGATGGCTAAAAAGCACATGAAGAGATGCTCATTCTCATTAGCTATAAGGGAAATGCAGATCAAGACTACAATGAGATACCACCTTACACCTGTAAGAATGGCTACAATTAAACAAATAGGAAGCCACAGTTTTGGAGAAGATGTGGAGAAACTGGGACACATGCACTGCTGGTGGGAATGAATAATGATGCAGCCACTATGGAAAATAATCTGGCAGTTCCTCAGAAAACTAAATATGGAGTTGCCCCATGACCCAGCAATACCACTACTCAGTATATACCTAGAAGAGTTGAAACCAATGACACAAACAGAGATTTGCAAACAGATGTTCACAGCAGCACTATTCACAATTGCTAAAAGATGGAAACAATCCAAGTGTCCATCAACAAATGAGTGGATTAACAAAATGTGGTATATACATACAATGGACTGTTATGCAGCAGTAAGACGAAATGAAATCCTGAACCACATGACAAGATGGATGAGCCTTGAGGACATAATGCTGAGTGAAATAAGCCAGACAAAAAAGGACAAAAACTGTATGGTTCCACTTTTATGACCACCATAAAGGCAAAATCAAAGCTTATAATACAGAATATAGGGGACCTAGAGGTACACAGAAGCTTGAGATGGGTGAATAGTTTGCCAGTGAGGTTGAACTTAATTGTAAGGGAATAGACAAAAGTGAAGGCTGTTCCTTACTGGGTCCATGAGTAATATTACCATATTGAAGGTGAACATGATTGAAAGGGGCTATATTAACAAATGTGTTCCATAACTTAACACTATTAATATAAATAAGTTCTTTCATGAACTACTGCAAGGAATCAATCTTATACAAAGAGTGTATAATTCCGGGGTATAGGGGGAAAATGCTATTGCATGCTCTGGGTTAAGTTTAACAGGAAAACATAACAGTACCACAGCAATACTGGGGCACGTAACGGGGGGAGGGACAAGAGTTAGGGGGAGGTTTGGATTATTTATCTGGTGAGGGTGTGCTTATTGGCTAGCATTCTCTTGGGAACAATAAAATTATCTAAAATTGAGAGTGTTGATAGACTGTTGACTTTGAACATTATAAATGAGGCCCAACAGATAAAGATGGCTGAAAGATGCACTGACTGAGTAGTAGATTGGTGAATGATGGAGTAAACATATGATCAAACACAGTGTTGTTACAAAAAGGAATGAAACTGTGAGGCATGCAATAATGTGAATGATTCTGTGGGACATTTGGTGAGGCAAAATAAACCTGAAACAAAAGACCAAAATAATGTATGATCTCATGTAGAAAATACTTATAAGAAAACTGGGGCCTAGACTGTAAGCTCTTATAGCAACACATTTAGCCCAGAGTGGTAATTGCTATTTCTGGATTTTGAGGGGCTGTTTTATATATGTATAACTTGATATTTAGAGATAAGAATGAAGTCAATCAGGTCAGGATTAAGGCAATTCAGAATACAGGGGTAAGGAAGACATTGCCTGTATTTTAGAACTTCACCTACTCTTAGAGACCAAAGGAAGAAATGTATTATGTTCAGTACCTAGGTTTTCTGTAGCACATAATCTGACTCAACTTCGTCTGGATAGATTATTTAAACAATCCAAACACAGGGAGCTCAGAATAAGAATGAGAGCCTTTAATCCTGTATAATTTAATGTAATACCTGGAAATATTCAGAAGCAGATAATCAAATTGGCAAAGTCCCTTGAGGGATGGGGTGGAGAGTTATGTAACTATTAAAATTTACCACCAAGGAAACCCTGGATACTGTCCCAAACATTGGAGACACCCAAATCAATAGGCCAAGCCCTTGATCTTGAGGTTTGGAAAGCTTATGTATGTAGTGGAGAAGCTTAGCCTACCTATAGGTATGCTTAAGGGTCACTCTGGAAGACCTCTTTTGTTGCTTAGATGTGGCCCTCTCTCTAAGCCCAACTCTGCAAGTGAAACCATTACCCTCCCCCTCTACACGGGACATGACATCCAGGGGTGAAAGTCTCCTCTGCACAAGTTCATCTCCTCTGCCCAGGGATGAACTTGGCCCTGGCACTGTGGGATCAACAATGTAATCCTGACCAAAAAAGGGGGGTAAAGAACTGTAACAAATCACTGGCTGAGAGAGTTCAAATAGAGTTGAGAGGCTACTCTGGATATCACATCCTTACACATGCTTCAGTTAGACATTGCTACCTATCATAACTTGCCAAACCCCAACCGAAACTATTCCTGCCAATCCTAAAGAACACCTAGGGCAATATATAAGATTCTGCAAATGTTCCATGCACTACGGTAACTCTCTAAAACCTACACCCTCCAGATGGGTCCCTGAACCATATAAGTCCTGAAATGCAGAGGGGCCAGCTCTTCCAGAACATCAGCTAGTTCCATCCTCCTATCCCATATTATCAACAGCCCCTGCCAACATGAAAGAGTTAAAATGGGATTAGCCCAAATACCCCTATAGAGTGGGAGAAAGATCAAAGTTGATAGTGGAGTTATACAGAGAAGACCGGGTTTAACAAATGAGTATAAGTGTGAATCATTATACTGATACTTTTTTTAGCCTCCAGAGTCTTAGAGCAGAAAATAAAAAACCTAAAATTGTGGAATTGTAACCCATCCCAAACTCTGAAATCTGTTCTACAACTAATTGTTGTGATGTAGTTTGAAATTTATTGTTTTTGGATGTATATGTTACTTAAATAGAAGAAGGAGTATAACAGAGAAGATAGGATTTAACAAATGATTATGACTGCTGAATCATTGTATTGACATTTCTGTTGGTGTCCAGTGCCTTGGAGTCGCTAGAAAAAAAAAAATCATGGAACTGTAACCCATACCAAACTTTAAAATCTGTTCTATGACTTTTGTTAAAATGTATGTGGAAATTTATTGCTTTTTTGTTTATGTGTTATATTTCACAATAAAAAAACGTTTAAAAAATAGATCCTTTCATATCTGGAAAGTAACACTCAAGAGAGTGGAGAAAAGGATGGATTTCAACTTCTGGCATAATAGTTTACATATCATCTTTCTTCATCCTATTTTCCTCTTCTACAAAAGGTAATAATCCCTATCTCATTAGATGAAAATTTAATTCAGAGACTTAAGCCAGGGAAAAGATACAAGTTCTACCTAAAGTAGAGGCAATCATCAAGCTATGAGTACAAACAACAGAAACCATGAAGAGCCTATAGACCACGTCAGCTAGTTTCAAAATAAACTCATTAAGATTTTCATCAAACAGAAAAGCTAAATCAATGTCTTCCAGTTTACCAATTGGAATCTAGGTCCCAAAAGAGGATCTCCCTACAGAAAAATGTTCCATAGCTAAGTGAATTTAGAAAATACTGGATAATGATGTGCATTAGAGGGATTCATAATGCATGTTAGTATATCAAAGCCCCAGAAATCTGACAGTAAAAATATCTCCAATATCTTTGACCTAAACTTTCCTGAAATTCTTTGACCATGGAATCCTTTTTATCAGGAACTATCTAAGCAAAGCGGTCCGGCCTAATTTAAGCTAGTATTAACAATGCATCTTTTATTCTCCTAAGTCTGTGAAGTATTATCTTTTTTATCTTTGCTTTCTCTTGAATCTTCAGTTGATTCAGTTTAAAGTAACTTTAGGTTGTTTCTCTCCTCACTTTTAAATGAAGCCTCACTTTTACATTTTTATTACTTCCTATTTAAATCTTTGGAGGAAGTACTTTTCCTTACCATATTGCATTTTCAATTTCTTACATTTTTACCCAGATTTCACATTTTAAACACCTCCCCAAAGATTGTTGAAGCATTCTATTTCATCACACACATTTTATTTTATAATATTTAGAAGAACATATTTCTTCCTAGGAGTTTGTTTTGCTTTGCTAAGACCAACCCACAGAACTTTACCTTTGTATTAGGTGAAGCCTCTTTCAAGGGGGATAGACATCAATTGATGGTCTAGCAACTCTATTAAAAATTGGTAGCTGTTAACATATCATCTTTCTAAAAATGTTACAGCACCCAAAAAAATCAATTCAGAGATATCTATAGTTCAACCCTTACATATCTGTTCTAATATAAGTTTTACTGTTAAAAAATGAGTAACTGGAAATTTGATTAACCAAAATATGCCATTTCCCAGCTAGACTTGGACCAAAGGTGCTAGCTCACTGTCCAAAGCTGTACATTTTCTACTCTACTCAGACCAGGATCTCTTATCCATTTTATACTCAAGATAAAACCCTACTCTATGATTATTTGAAATATCAAGAGGGTTGAACTAAAAGTAAATTTAAATAATCATAACATTATATATGCATTTTCCAAAAAAACACTTTTCATGCTTTTCCTGGAAATTCTGATATACCCTCTGGAACCATATTGGAGGAATGGAGCTCAGGGATGGGGCGCTAGTTAAGACTCACGGACCCAGATTATTTACAGTAGCCTTAATTGGTGTTCTTGCCTACCTTTCCAGTTTTAACATCAGAAATTTCTCTTGACATTTTTCATTCATTCATTCATTTATAGGCATTCTAAAAGCCATCATTTATATTCTTGTATATTTCTTGAATTTGGAGAGTTGTATCTATTTTAAAATGAAGCAATCTCTTTGAATATTTACTAGTTCTTAACTATGCAAGCTAATCAGTATTTTCAAAACTGTTAGTGTCGAGCACTAGAAATTAAAAGGTATATTCTATACGAGTGTTGTGTGGTCAAATGAGCTGGGAGTGGTCAAAAGAGCTTAGAAAAGTTGAATTAAACAGATTTTCTTATTTAGGACTTATCAGATTATTAAAAATGCTAATATTCATTATAACTCCCTAAAAGGAGCATATGGTATTCAATGTTTCTCAATTGTTTGATCATTGAACTCTTCCATTTTGTCACATATGTTAACATATCCCAGAAGAGTGACCAGTGAGAAAGTGGCCCAAGTTAGGAGTGATGCTTTCAATGAATTCTTCGGCTAAATCAGGTCTCCAATTATTACTCCAGGTCATGAAAGTAGAAGACAGAACTCCATAGGAACTTATATTTATTCTTTAAAAAAGCTATGATCTAAAACAATATTGAGATTTTTTTAATGTACTAAAAGTATGACATAATGAACTACTGAACTTATCATTCAGTGATTTCATATTTAAAAGGGTAAGGAAAATAAAACAAATTATGTTTGCCAGATTAAATCAAATTTATAAAGATATATTAATAAAAGGAAAATATTTTTAAAAAGATGATTTGGTTATTTTTTTAAATGCAATATACCCTTCCATATAAAAAATTAAAATTGTTCCATTTACTACTTCTCCATGAAAAACCACCCCAAAACTTAATGATACAAAAAAAGTATTTCTATCATGTCTTCAGAAATCATAGGTCAGGATTTTAGACAAAGGTAGCTTGTCTCCAAACCTTGCTGTTTGGAGTTTCAGCTGGGGGTGATGCAAGGAGTGAGGAGCTAGAACAGCTGGGGCTAAGGATTCATTTTCAAGATGGCTTCTTCACTCACATGTGTGGCACGTTGAAAGGGTTGGCTGGAGGCTGGACTCAGGTGGGATGATTAGCCCAACACACACCTGGTCTTTCCAGCAGGCGGCCTCAGCAGTTCAGATTTCTCATATTGGTTCAGTATTTCAACACAAGTCAGAACAAGCACAGTTTTTTAGGATATGGTCTCAAAAGTCACAAAGTGTGACTTCTGCCATGCTTTATTTAAGCAATGACAAGCCCATCCAGATTCAAAGGGAGGTAACAGAGACCCCACATCTCAATGGGAAAATTCTCAAGAATTTTTTTTAACCACCACAAAAATACCTTAGTAGAAATTCCTAACATTTTCTCCACCAAAGGAGCCTCTAGATGTCATCTCTAAGATCCACCTAAGGCAAAGTGAAGTGTCATGAGTGGACGGTTTGAGGCACTCAGAATATAAACTCTCAGAGAAACGTGATGGAGCTTACGAGTTGGCACTTAAGAGAAAATTGAGCATGAGTGTTAGGTTGGGATGTTGCTATCTTCATTTTTTTTACTGTGGAGAGAATAAACTAGTAAAAAATAAGAGATTTGGTTGAAAAATTAAGAAGAGACATCATTTGTAAGTTTTCTCTCTTATTGACATTAATCAGACTAGTTACCTCCAGATTTAAGTAAAAAATTGTGTTTTGTGCTGGATTAGAAATTTATATCTGCATGTAACAGACTAATCCTTTAGGAGATACAAATTAATCAATTCCTCAAGGTGATATATGCATTGTGCATGCATTCTGTAAATATCCCAATCATGTACCCATTCATTCAAACAACTTGGTGCAGGCATGTATGTTTTGCTGAAAGCACATGGTTAAAATGGTACTGATTAGACAACTGATCTGGAGGAATAGTCATACATTTATTTGATCAACTTGTTTTCTTTAAAGCAATTCCTATTATAGCAGAACCTTAATATCTATATATGTTAACAAAATATATGAGTTAAATGATGGGAGACAACCAAACAAAAAATTCACAAAGAAGGGTATTAATGAACCATGAAATAAATGGTATAGACAGTAAGTGATTTAAGTTCAGAGAAGGGAGGGACCATTGTGAAACTGGGAAAAAAGACTTCATGGAGGAATTTGAGAGATTCGTTCTTTAATGATCAAATGCTGAGCTTTTTTTGTACCAACTATACATTTTCAAAAGTGTGACAATTTAAAAATGTGCCTCAACATGTAAAACACAGGAAATATAATATCTCTTTAATTTATCTAAATCAAATTTTTTTAGCTGCAACTCCCCATTGGCCAAGTTGGGTGAAAAGACCAACATAAATAATTTTTGTGTTTCACTAACTACATTCCTCTCACTGCCTTCTCTCAATCCTTTCTCTCTTTCATCCCTTTTTGTTCTCCCCCCTTCTTTCTTTCTCACTAATTCATTTCATGTTGCACTAGGACATCAGAACTTAGAAAATAAAGGAGAAAAAGAGGGAATGGTTTGGCCAGCAGTCACTTATGACCATTAGTCAGTGTCTCACTGACCTTGCTAACAGCTTCAATCAGAGGTGGCCAATGCCACCGCTGGCTCGATTCCATGGTGCCAAAATGGACTCTGTGGACTTTCTCTTAGCCTGTCACTGTTAGGAAGCATTATTCAAACTCCTAGGGACTCTCTATGTTAAAAATCTGGTGTAAAACTCTGGGGTAAAGGAGTCTGGAATACAAAAACACAAAGGATTGGCTAATCTTTCTCCTCAGAAAATGTAGAAAGTTTTTTTTTCATTCTATTATTGGTAAATCTATTCCAGCAAAAAGCCTAAGAACAAGGGAATAAAATTATTAATATAATGCCCTGCCACAAGTGATAACTGAACTTTTTCTTTTATTTAAAGGTTACCAACTTCCAGAAAAGAACTACCTTGTTAAAGGCAGAGATTAAAGTTCATGAATATTGAATACCTATTAGCTGCACAAGTATGAGAGGAAATATGTAAATGGCTATAGTCATAAGAAAATAAAAAGGCATTTCTGTTTAGTTATGCATCTAATACCAACTGTCAATAATTTTATTCTGTGTTCACGTTTTACAGGAATTTTTTTAACTTTTTGGTATTCACTGTAATTTAAGCAATCATAATGAATTCATCTGACATTTGGAAATTATATCATGAATTTTATCATACCAGTTCTATATCTTTCAGGATCAATTGCTCACTGATATGGAGAATTTTTTTCCTAAATTGAAAACTCTGTAGAAACAATACAAAAAGCACATAGAAGTAATGCTTGGGGATTTTGCTTGTTGTTTTTGATGGAAGGTTTCCCTTTTAACCTGCAGCATCTCACGATCAGAGGTTTCCATTGTTATTCATAGGTTGTTTTAATCTGTCTTCAATCTATACCACCAACTGAGGGATATTAACCATATTTTACATTTCAGTAATCAATCTGCCTTTTTATTTGTTTTGTGAATAAAATATTTAGGAGTAATTCATGGCTGATCAAATTAACAAATGATGCCACTATTGATACAAAAAAATAACTTTGCCTTTCATTATGGTTGCTCAGGTGAGAGCCTCATTTTACATGAATTTGAACTCACTTCCACCCAGCATATAACAAAGATAAGTGTTTTTGCCCAAGATACTGAGCTACTAAGAGGATCAAAAACTTTTTTCCTTAAGTTCCGATCTCTAAACCTACCTTCACTCCCATCCTCACAAAGTGGTATTATAAATAAATAGGCTGAATGTACATTTTCACTACACTTACCAAAACAAGCTACATAGACCCATGGACTTGTGGAACATTATCGCTCAAAAATTCTTTGGAGGTTTTGAAACTTGGTTGTACACTGAAATCACTGGGAAAGTTTTTTTTTAGTACCATTGTCTAGGTCACACCCCAGAGGGTCGGATATAATTGGGATGGAGTGAGGCCTTCCACACACAAGGAGTTTGAAAAGCTCCCCAGGTGATTCTAATAGGTACCCAAATTAAGAACTGGTGTCTGAACCACTCATTTTACAGATGAAAAATTAACCCTATCGGTGACGCAACTTTGATGTTGGAGCTGAGGCTAAAATTCATGTCCTCAGAATTCCAGGTAATAACTCCTTTCACTAACCCAAGCCTTTTTAGATGTGTTTTCCCAGGGCCCGGGGTTCTTCAGAAGTGCTGCTAGGGGCCGTGGAGATGTTAGGGGTAAAGGAGCAGACAGAAATGTGGACCCACCTACCAAAAACATCTCTAGTTTTTCTTTCTTATATGCTGGGCAGCTTTGCAAGATTTCTTCTGGAAAAACAAATCCAGATGGGGGGAAAAAATGTTTATCTGCCTCAAATTAAAAGTTTTAAACTATTGCAAATAGATTTGAGAGTACTTACTCAGGAAAAAAAGTTGTGGCTACCCTGGACAGTAGATAAAGTTACATGTGTTAAAATGTAAATATGAGGACCTGATCAGTTTATATCTAAGAAAATGAAGTATCCACAGGGCCAGATGGTAACTGCTTTTGACATCCAAGTGTATTTTGTAGCTGTAAAAGAGACCTATGCCTCTCCATGGGGAGGTGGCTTGAGAATGCTCATGAGAAACTTCAGGGATAAGACTCAATCCTGAGAGGGTAAGAGGGCTTTTCAGTAAAAGAAGAAGAAAGGAAAATTGGAAGATCAGAAAGAGGAAGCCATAAAAGACTACAGGAACAAGGACAGAGAAGCAGGATAGAGAATACTAAGACTGAGGACACTGGTTCCTAATAGAAGCTAGAAATAAAAAGAGAGAAAAAAATTGTCTCATCTATCCAAGGCCTAAAAGATGGTAAATAAAAATAATAAAATAGGGTGGGAAGGGACCATGGGGATCCTAGAATTCAAAGCCCTCATTTCTCAAGTGGGGAAAACAGTGACCTGTTGAAATAACAATGATTGTTCATAGTGACAGATTAACCATGAACTGCATGGAAATGAAAGGACTCCTGGGCCTCTACGGGTCTTAGCCCAGAGATTCTCAAACTTGGTTGCATTAACTGGGAGCTTTTAAAATCCCAGTGTCCAGGCCATATGCTGGAACAACAAAATCAGAACCTCTGAGGGTGGAACCCAGACACTAGTTCCACTTTCCCTGGTGATTCCAATGTGTTTTTGAGAGTAGTTGATAAAGACAGAGGGGCCTGAGGACTAAAGAAGGGAGCCCATGGAAGAAAGCATTTTGACATAATTAACACAGAAGGATGCTTATTATTTATATCAGCAGTTTTAAGATTGTCCCATGAAGTTCTTTGTCATGGTAATAAAAGAGCAGCCTATGGCCTAACTCGTCTACATGTTGGGCCTATACCTTTTTTTCAAAAACAAGGAAATTCCAAATGTGGAATTTCCAAATAGGAAATTCCATTCAGTTTCCTATTGCCTTTGTAAGCATTTGTGTTTCCATTCCTGACTTATACTTACTTTATCTGCTAAAAGAGAAAGTCTACAGCCTGAGAAGATGAGAAAGTGAAGGACAGCTGTTTCATCATCGTAATCTCTGTCTGGAAACATTTACCCATTTTATTTTTGTAGTGGGCTGAGAGTAATGAAAAAATTAAGCCACAGTGCTGAACGCAGCTATTCATCAGCTATGATAATAAGACTCAATCAGCATCTACCAAAATGTTGCAAGTTGCTACATAAAATTCTTTTTTTATTTTTTTTTTTGCATGGGTAGGCACGGGAACTGAACCCTACATAGATGTTTTCCCTCTCTATTTTTTTATTCACAAATTTCATTGGCATTTCCTGCAGGCATCCATTTGCTTATTTTTATATTTATATGTTTAAAATATGTTCAATAATACTGCATAGAAATTGATATAGAATTCCCTTAAAATATATTCTTTGACTAGTGATAATATATAATTTATAATAAAAATAGCTGCTATACATTGATTGAGCACCACATGCCAAAAAACATGAGTGTCACCTTATAAACATTTTCTAATTCTTGCAAAAGGCACTATGAAGCTATTAGTATTCTTTTACCCTCTCTACTATTTGGAACCTTAAACTCAGAAGAGTTTGTTTGTTTGTTTTACCCAAGGTCACGCAACTTTAACCTATTTCTATTAAGATTCCCAAAGCTTTTGTTCTTTCCTTTATTACACCATGAAATGCTGTTTCATTCTCTCCAAAAGAACTAGAAATCAAGTGGAAATGCCACCCATCACTCTGAAATGTGAAGGCTAGCAATGTTAGAAATATTTGAAGCTACATTTCTTTCTTTAATGGGACTCCACTTTCCTTTATAACCAGAAACCCTAGGGAAGGTACTGCTTTACCATAAACTGAAGATTTAAGTAAAAGAAGATGTAATTATAAAAAGCATTTCATGCTATAGAAGGGCATTTATCTCCAAATGGGACTCTATAAAATTTCATGAGTTTAAAGGATTTTATATTAATGAATCCAGAAGTCCATAACATTTAGTCTTCAGCAGAGCTACCTCATATAAAGCAAATAAACATCCTTGTTTTTGAAAACCCCTTTGTTTTCTTCTAGAGAAAATGTAGTAAAAATCCCACCTTGTAATTATCAAACATTAAAATTTAAAATTGCTTCTTATTAAAATTCTTATAAAGATGATGTAGAAGTCTTTACTTACTCCTATTTACTACAGAAACTGTTCTTAACTCATCTCCTCTACAACAAGTTTGTCGCATAAATCAAATCCATGTAACATTATAAGATTTTGCTGGAGCATTTTGCATTTCAAACCATAAATGTTGTTAGCTGATATTGACTTGGAAAATAATAAGCATTTTGATTCCAAAGATTGTTTGCCTCCAATGCCCTCTTCTTCACTAATTTAAATCATATTCTGGCTATCTCTACTTTCTGAAATAAAATGAGCTAACATTTATTGAGTGTTTGACATACCTTAAGCATTTCAATCACTATAAGTATTTTGATGTATCCTAATGACGAATCTATGAAGGGCATGCACATATTCCCTCTTGTATAGATAAGGAAACTGAATTTAAGTAATGTACTTAAGTCACACAGTTAAAAGTACTGGACCAACTCAAGCCCAGATAGTCTAATTCTGGAGTCCTTTGATGATATAGCTACTCTTCAACATGCAATTCTTATTTTATTTTATTTATTTACTTATTTTGTATGCTGTGTGGCAGGGATCACATTTCATTCTTTTTTCCATGTGAGTATCCCCTTATAGCAGCACCATTTACTGATGTTTTTTGTTTGTTTGATTTTTCATTTGTTAGTTTGTGTCTTTGTTTGTTTGGGAAGTGCATGGGCCTGGAATCGAACCTGGTCTCACGCATGGCAGGCAAGAATTCTACCACTGAACTACCCTCACACCCCCTCTCATTGTTTCAATGGTTTACACCCCTTCTCTTACTGTACCTTGAATTATCGTCATACCTCCTTGATTGCACATCATCAGCATCTAGAGGACAAAGTCTCTGTCTCTCTTATTCTTTCTATCACCTGCCTCCTATGATGAGTGATAGGAGGCATCCCTTATCTTGCAAGGATCTTGCATAAAACAGGTGTACAATAAATTGAGCTAATTTATTAAATTAAATTGAATGAATTAAATTAAACAAATCATTCATTCACTCCACATTTATTAATCACAACCATGTGCCAGGCACTGTACTATATGATAGAGATTGAGAAATGAGAAACATAGGAAACGCCTTTCCTTGCCCTCATGAAATGAATATGGTAATTGAGTGACATTACATTAAAAATATGTCACTTCATTGCAGTTGTAATTCTAAGGACATTCCATTATATTAAACTCATTAGCTTAAAAATATATATGCAATTCCACCAGAAAAGACAATGAACTAATAGCCAGTCTCTGAACTGACAGATGCCTTAACATGGCTGTCTTTGAGAAATATTTTACATAAAAAAAATCCAGATTTGAACAAAATATTTTATTGCTTCTCTCAGATTATTTGAATTATAATCTATTCAATGCATTCCCACAGAAAACCTTTCCTGAGTTCAGTTTAAATAATCTTCATTTGAATAGCATTGGCTGGTCCTAAAACTGCTTGATAGGGTTGGTCATAAAATAGTCCATAAAAAATGAATTCAAAGTCAGACTAATTCACATATTAAAATTATAAAAAGCAAAATCTTAAGAAATAGAATGCTGGGAGACTGAAATTCATGGGAAGTTCAGGAAATGAAATAAATAGAAGGAATTGAAATGCTCATAAACTTCTTTCACATTGACAGACTGAATAGGTGAAGAGTGAAAAACAACCACCCAGTTGATTATGTAAACATGGAGAAAAATCAAAGCTAAAAAAAAAAAAAAAAAAAAGGAACTAAAACCTAAGGTAGATAAAAGGAATAACTTGGAAGTGGATAATAAATAAAAATAAAATTATATTTTCAGCTGACAAACTGAAAAAGTTGACTAAGTTATCCTTAGGGGAAGATGAAAAAAAGTGGGCTTTCACAAGATGTATGAACAAATTTTCAGCTACAACCAAGAAGTTCAAGAGACAGTTACATTAACCTATTAGTTAAAATGAGAATTAAATGCATCTGAATTATTTTAGAGTCCAGTAGATATTATCAAAAAACATTCCTTGAGCATATAAAAAATAAATAAAGATAAATCATGCATGTCTATTATACAAATTCTGCTAAGTATAGAGGCAATTAAAAAGGGCAGTTTAAGATACTTAAATAAACAGACAATGAAACAACAAAATAAAATTGATGGTATCTCTTCTCCCTACTTTGGGCTTTGGGGTTATTGCATCAGACAGGCAGCCCTGCTTAAAATGGCGAGATCATATATGGGAAAAAATTTTTCATTAAAATGCAGCAGAAGCGTGGAGACACAGAGCAGGGTTCATTTAGCAGGTAAATATGGTAAATTATACTAATTAGTAAATATACTAATTATTAATGTAAAAAAACTAATTTTTTTAAGTAAAGCAGAAAAAACCCTGTGATGTTCATCAAAGCATGTTTCATTTTTCTCTGAGCACACAATCAGACATATTTCTTAGCTCTCTTGCAGTTACGTGGGCACATGCAACTGACTCCTGGCCAGTAAAATGTGGGAGGAAATAACAAATGGTACTTCCAGGCCTGGCCCTAAAATCTCCTGGGCCATCTTCCAACTGTTTTCTCTCTTTTGCCCAAGATTGGTAGAGCCCCTCCATTATAAGGAGCTTCGGCCCCTGAATCACTGCTGTGGGCAGAGCCTCTCTGCGGATCCACATCAAGCTATGATATGAGTGAGTTTTACATACTTGTTTCATCAAACCAGAGACTAGCCTACTCTGGGTACACAAACATAAGCCCAGAATTTTTGGAAGAAAACTGAATAGTACTGCATTATAAAACTGGGTGATTTTTGGAGAGAGAGCTGAGGAGGGAAGGGGGTGCAGGGTACAGATACAACTGGAGGCCAGGGATCTATGAAATGCAATAATTAGTGATAAGTTCACATTGGTAGAAATGGCAGAGGGGCATTTGAGAAAAAGGATAGATCTGAGTTGTATTCTGTGCTGTGCTGTGCTGTTCTGTACTGCATGTTAATACCCTTTATTGGGAGCCAAATCTTCAGTAAATTTTGCTAAATGCAAAGCCTTTTACAATGTTATTTGGGGCGGGGGGAAGGATTCTGTTCAGAGTAGTGCCTACCAGAGCAATGCAGAGCGTGCATAGGAGGTAAGATACAGAATGCAGATTGGTAATTCAATAACAGCAGGAACCTTAAGCCTGGGGAAATGAGGTAAAAGCTTACTTTTCATTTATTCTAACTGCACAATTAGATTTCTTTCATATTCTTCAAGTCTGTTCCTCAACCCTTAAACATTGCTTGGTTATCCTAGGAGGACAATAAGTGTTAGATGAGCAAATAAAAGATTTACTTCAATCGACAGTGTTTAAAGAAATGTCTAATTGATTATATACTTGTCCTGATAATATGAACCCTAAATTAAGAAAAACATCTCTGCTGAGCACACCAAACTTAGTCACTCTTTAAAACAAGGCATATCACGTCCACATAAAATTATAGTCATCAATCCTGTTAATCATCTTAGCTTCTATCAGTACTTACTATACAATCATTCCTGGAAGATTCCTACTTGACATTTAAGCTATTGATTATAACAGTTAAATTATTAAGACATAATTCAAAAGCACCTTGCAAGTAAAGGTGGCACACTGAAAATGAACAATTTCACTACTTCCCTAAAACCCATTAAAATTACAATCAAGAAAAAAATTACAGTCAAGGAGTTTTTAAGTTACAAACCCACAGGATTGTGGAGGAGAGAAAAGGAAACAATAGCAAAGCTTGTGAAGCTAGAAATCAGACTGAGAAAGCCTGAGAATACTAAGTGCTAAGCAAGTATCAGGGAAAAATTAAGAATCAACCTAGTTCACACTGGAAAATTACAAAGGTCTCAAAAATTGGAGGCATCAGGAACTTCTAGAAATTAAGTTAAAGGGAGGGTAGCTAAAATAAGGAAGCTTGAGTGAACACTTGTTTAAGAAGCAGCCAGAACCCCAGATCCGCTGTTATACTCTCTTCAGCCAAGTAACCATCTCCATTCCCCATATGAAATTCAAACAATGGATCCATTATGGTAGATGGAAAATCAGAGGGCTCTCTGGGGTGAGAGACACCAGATTCAGTTGAAGGAAAGCGTGGGAATTAAGTGAACAATGCACTGTATTCTATGCCTATCAGTCCTAGTTTACAACTCACCTCACAAAATCTTGGGTGCCAGAATTTTATCCTAAAACTTCCTTCAGGAAATCTGTCTCTAGGAGGAAAACAAAAAAGATTCTGGCATTTGAGTTCCCTAGGAATCTTTGCCAATCAGAAAAAACTACAAAGGTGAACCTAATTTTTGTAACCTCACAGGAATGGGGGATAAAAGTCAAAGCTCATTGAAGTTGGACTGTCTGAAAATCACTTTTGCACACAAATTATAAGCTGGAATTTCAAAAGGTAAAAGTGAATCACAAGCAAATCAGACCCATCCAGTCCAAATTTCCATATCTAGATGATCCTTAAAAAACTTAAACATTTAACTTGATTCCAGAATGGCAGTATCTCCAGATTCTAGCCCTTGAATACATCATACACAAAGTATAAAACAAATAATTTATTGAATTGAAATATTGACACAGTAAATATTTGTCCAAGTCTCATCTATAAAACTTTAAATATTATACAAATTGCCCTCCTTCAATAAAAAAAAATTAAAAATTAAAAAAAAACCTGGGAATTTCTTGGGGCTAGGAATAGTTTACACACCCACCAGCCAGAATGGCAATATATCTCACAAGATACAAAGCATATGGTAGTCCTTCAATAGGTCATGTTTTAGCGCGGTGGGGGGTGGGGGGAATTTGGAAGGTTGCTAAATTAGTCCAACAACAAAACTAGCTCAAGACCCACAATAATAAGGCATAAAAGGACATCTCAAAAGGATTGGATCTCAAAAAAGTAACTAAACTAACTGTAAGAAGATCAACACTCTTTAAATGAATACATTTAAATCCAGCACTGAAGGACATGAAATTCATGTGAGCTGATGTCCATTAAAACATTCAGGCAAGCAAGGAAACAGGAAAATATGACCTAAAAATATGGAAAGAAATTAATCATAGAAACCAGCCAGAAAAACAGAGGTAATGGAATTAGCAGACAAGAATCTTTAAAAAGCTATTGTAACATTATAAAAACAGTCTTATGTAAAGAAAAGACGAGAACATAATGAAGAAACAAATGGAAGATACAGAAAGACTAAAATGGAACATCTAGAAATGATGGAGAAAATCCAAGTGGAAAGCTGCATTGGAAGGGTTAACATCAAAATAGACACTGCAGAAGAAAAGATCACTGAAATTGAAGACATGGCAATAGAAACTATCCAAACTTTAACATAGGGTGGGAAAAATAGATTGAAAATAAAATGAGGAGTTTTATTGGCCTTTAGGACAATCTGAAGTGATCTAAAAAAAAAAAAACTATTAGTGGAAAACTGAATGGGAAAGGAAAAAGAAATAAAGATATAATGGCCAAAATTTCCCTAATTCAGAGAAAACTACAGTTCCATCAAGGGTCAAAAACAATTAACAGAATAAATATAAAGATACATTATTATGAAAATACTGAAAAATAGTGACTAACAAAAAAACATAGTCACCAGGAAAAGGAGACATTACATTTAAACCTATGAGCAAGCTAACAATTTTGCCTCCCACCATTTTATAAATGCTTGCACAAACTCCTGAGCCACAGACAACAGACTATCACTCACTGCTGGCAGGCAATATGACCTTTCTTTTCAAGTAAGTTCTCCTTGACCCAAGTTCCACAGTACAATTTAAAGGCAGGCCCTTGTGGATGCTGCACACAGGAACTCTGAGTTTAGGAAATGCTACTAACATTTATAAGGAAATGTTCTAGTTTGCTAGCTGCCAGAATGCAACACACCAGAGACGGATTGGCTTTTAATAAAAGGGGATTTATTTTGTTAGTTCTTCAGAGGAAAGGCAGCTAACTTTCCACTGAGGTTCTTTCTTACGTGGAAGGCACAGGATAGTCTCTGCTGGTCTTCTCTCCAGGCCCCTGGGTTCCAACAACTTTCCCCGGGGTGACTTCTTTCTGCATCTCCAAAGGCCTGGGCTGAGCTGTGAGTGCTGAGATGAGGAATGCCGAGCTGCTAGGCTGTGCTACATTGCATTCTCTCATTTAAGCACCAGCCAATTAAGTCAAACATCACTCATTGCAGCAGACACACCTCCTAGCCGGCTGCAGATGTAATTGGCAACAGATGAGGTTCACGTACCATTGGCTTATGTCCACAGCAACAAGATTAGGTATGCTCACCTGGCCAAGTTGACAACTGAATCTAACTAACACAGAAAACTACTAACAAAGCTGTCCAACTTTTGTGCCAAAGGGAGACATTATATTTATTATTCTGAATAGCAAACCAATCTTCCCTCCACTCAGAGAGGTATTACAACTATCTTCCATGGCTGCTTGCTATATTGACGTCCTTTAAAAGAGAATTTGGAACATAAATTGTCACAAGATATGCATAAATGCAAATGGCCAACAGTGAATTATTTCCCAACAGTATCTGCCTCTTATTTCTCACTGTCTTGGCTTCTCAAAAATTTCCTTAAAAGCATGCAGTGGCATTAGCCATTCTGATTAATCAGACAGACAGGGGGTGGGACCAAATCTGATTAACTTCTCTTATGAACTATTGAATTAAGACTCAACAGGACTTCAGGAAACAAAATGAGGTCAATCTAAAGTATTGACCTCAGCCTTGGCCTCCAGGCCCAGAACCAATGAACTCAATAAATCTCATAAGTCATCAAAGTTTACCTTAGAAAGCCTAATGGCTTTTCCTTTTTTTTGCATTTACATTTGCTACTTGGCCTGAGGCATTAATCCAGATATAACAGA
The DNA here is from genome assembly GCF_023851605.1 of Tamandua tetradactyla. Lineage (NCBI taxonomy): Eukaryota > Metazoa > Chordata > Mammalia > Pilosa > Myrmecophagidae > Tamandua > Tamandua tetradactyla. Next base: position 72,270,794 of record NC_135328.1, read on the forward strand.
ATGCATTAGTTATTGCATAGACTCTGCTTTAGAGGTAGTTTGGGAAATTACATTTATAACAACCCTGAGACTGTTATGAATGTGTTATAGGGCTAAGATAGTGTTCCTTTAAACACTTAGGTCTCTTATGACTATCCCTACAGTGCGATAATTAAAATTAAGAACTTGGAAGTTTAATTCCCAGACTATGAACCACCCCCCCCACCAAAAAAAAAAAAAAGAACTCAGAGGAAAGATCTAACAACTTATTAGACAAAGCCAAATAGAGAATTGGTGAACTAGATGAAAAATATAGAAGAGAGAATGAAATACATAGAATATAGAGTAAAAATATCTAAATTTATCTAAATGTATTTATGTTAAGCAGAAGACAACAAGGAGAAGAAAGAGACAATATTCTAAGGGAAATGACTTTAAGTTTTCAAGAATATATGGCAAGCACCAATCCACAGATTAAAAGAGCCAAAAAAATCTGAAGGAGGATAGATGAGATTAAAAATGCATTAATACATACATACATACATTCATACATGTATTAAAAATCCATAACTAGACACATCAAAGTCAAAGAAACAATCTTAAAGGAAGAGAAAAAATAAAAACAGATTTGTTTCTGAAGAGTTTTCAACTGATAGTTGACTTTTCAAGGGCAACAATGAAGGCCCATAGGCAATGGAGGGATGACATCAATGTATTAAAGGGAAAACTGAGAAGTTGTATTCCATATACAGAAAATATATTATTCAAGAATGAAAATGAAATAAAACCAATTTAGACAAGATCTGAGGGGGTTTTCAACCAGCATATCTGTAATTAAGATTTTTCTCCAAGCAGAAGAAAGTTATCCCAGGTAAACATTCAGAGATATAAGAAGAAATTAAAATATATATAAAAACTAAATACATAGGGTAAATCTAAATAAACATTATGTGATTATAGTAAAATGAAAAGTTTCTTGTAGAGATAAAAAACAATCGTATAAATAATGATAGAGTGTTGAATGTATTTATGTCATTTTATAATATAGGAAAACCAAAAGATATTAGTCTTGATAAGTATCATTAATCACTACATTAATAGGAACATAATAAATAAATTCCATTTGAGTAAATAAATAAATAAATCATATTCAATAAATACAATAGAAAAGAATAAAAATAAACATAATACAGACAGGACAGAAAGGACAAAATAAAACAAAAAATTTAAGCCCAATATATCTGTAATTACATTAATTGTAATGGATTAAATTCTCAAGTTAACTAATGATCAAAGGGTATCAGATTAGATTATTAAAATTAAATTACATGATGTTTAACAGAGACACATGTAAATATAAAGTTACAGAAAGGTTGAAATTAAAAGCATGGGAAAAAGATATACCATGACAATACTAAACAAAAGAACCCAACTCTTCATAAATGATCAGAGAGATGAGACAGCTTCTATAACCAGAGGTATCTATAAAGGGCCATGATAAATGATGATTTACAGAGACCAAGATAAATACCTAAAGTATTAATTACTAAATCAATGTGAATCATATAATCTGAAGGCAGGAAATATGTTGAATCAGAGAATATTAAATTTTTACTTTCTGGACATACTTTTCTCCCACTTGTAACTAAAATCGTCTCAAAGAGGCTATATAAAAGCTGGTAAACTTAGCAATGGACCAAAGTTATTGACATTATTGCAAATTAATATGTTAAAATAGACTGGAGTTAATTATTGAATTTAATGGAAGGAATCAGAAAGATCAGTTATTTATTGTGTTGAGTAGATTATTGAGTACCTGTAGTGTTTGTATTGACCTATTTTAAATACCTGGCATGATCGATATCGACACACAGAAATCTGGACTCTCATTCCAACTATCTAAGATGGTGGAACCACTAAGATTTCCTGATTGCTTTTTCCCCAGTCTAAAGGGATGCTGGAAAGAAGGCTTAGCAAAAATAAAGAACAAGGGTTTATGTGTCTCCAGAACTCCTGTTCTGTCTCAATTTGATTATGATAGGTTTTGCATAGAGTCCCAAAATGCAGACTTTTCCTGTTTTTGAAATCCAGCTATATTCTAGATAGCTAATAATTGAAAGATAATAAAATAATAAGAACCACAACATAGTGTTTTTCTCTCCATGTGAAGAAGAATGACTTATCTATTTGATTGGTGAGTTTGGAAACAGCACAGCTCCCTCAGAGCTCTCCCTGTCTTCCCAAGGTTATCATTCATGTTCTTTGTTCTCTACCTTGCAATAAACTACTTGCTCCACTGAGGAAGACTTGTGCCTACCCAGGACTACTTCTGTATGAGTGGATAAGTTTAATTACAGAGTAAAGTATTGGGAAGCTCATCAAGACTACAACCTCCAATCCAGCTTTTCTCAGTAATTATGTTACTACTTTGATCTTGAGTTGTCTGACTCCCCTCATTTGACGTGAACTTGCAAGGTGAAAAAAAAGGGATAGTATGTGTTGATCCTTTAAAATTTCAATTTTGTCTATAACTACATGCCCCAAACTCATAACCATTACCCTATCTGGTTTTCATATAATCCTAAAATGTAGAAAAGAAGGAATTAACATTTGTTAAGTTAATGCCTACTGTTTGTCAGAAATGTGCCAAGAGCTTTATATGTTTTTTTTTGGTCTTTTTTCACATGGGCAGGCACTGGGAACTGAACCCAGGGCTCTGGTTTGGCAGGCGAGAATTCTGCCACTGAGCCACCTTCAAACTGCCCTTTATATGTTTTTTTTTATGTTAATTAATCCTCACAACTTTGAAACAAAGAAATTACTCTCCTTCAAAAAACCAGAAAATGGAATACAGGAAAAGTGAAATGATGTGCTAAGATAGACAACTGCTGCCAGAGGACCTGGGTTTGATTCCTGGTGCCTGCCCATGTAAAAAAAAAAAAAGATAGACAACTGCTTAATCTAGGCAAGACTGGAAGCCCAGACAAACTATTATACACCAGGATTATATCCCTCATTCATTTTTGTATTTCCACAGTCCTAGTCTCAAGTTTGACATGGAGAAGGAATTCAATAAATATTGGTGAAAAAAAAGGCTTCAAAACCATGCTCTTTCCACTGTATAATGGAGGTAAAAGAGAGATTTTTTTGGACTACCGCACTCAGGGAACTTCAAGCAACAATCCTAAAACCATAGGAGGGAATCCAAAAAAACCTACACCTCATTTCTGAAGATTTTTTTGGAAATTCTATGAGGCTATATATAGAACAGCAGAAAACAGAACAGACCATGAAGAGATCTACTATTTCTTAGGGATCTTGTCACTACTAAAGCAGTGGGATCTTCGACAGATTGCTTTCTCTCTCACCCATAGTTCTCTCATCTTTAAAATGAAAATGTTAAACATGTAATCTTGAAAGTTATTCTAATCCTAATGTGCTACCATTATGTAAAGTCCAAAGCTCAACCTTACAAAGAATAAGCAATGGGGTGGCAATGGTGGCACAGTGGCAGAGTTCTCACCTGCTGGGCCAGAGACCCAGGTTGAATCCCCCAGTGCCGCCCATGCAAAAAAAAAAATTAATAATAATAAGCAATATGCTTAAACAGCTGCTTTCTAAATAACAAAGATTATGTAGTAATATAGAGGAATCAGAATTTCTATTTGGTAGCCTGGTTTCTGAGAAAATAAAGCAGCCAGAAAATTAACTTGATTTATTTACAACAGGTTTAAAACCACAATATTCTTTTAAAAATGGAAAACATTATTTTATATGCCCAGAAGTATATAAATAATTCATTATCTATCAGATACTAGTTTTATCCAAATCATCCCTACAATGTAGCAGCAGAAGAAAGTTTTCTTGCTAAGTGAGAACCAAGTACTGTCTTATCAATATTCAAAAGGAAATGGGAAAAAAGGGCCAAAATTATCATTATTGTCAGATAAAGGCTGAGGTAGATTGAATCATGTCCTCCACGACATGTTCAAAGCCTAACCTTGGGTCTTGTACCTGTGAACTCACTTGTAAATGGAATGTTCAAAGATTCTGTCAAGGTGAGGCCAAACTTAAACATGGAAAGCCTTAATCTAATATGACTATAGTCCATATAAGCAAAGGAAATAAGGACACAGTAGTAGGAGGAAGAGGAGGAGAAGACAGAAAGAGACAGCTGGCCATGAAAATGAATCCAAGAGTGTATTATGGATTGCTGGCAAGCCACGTGTAGAATACTATAGACTTCAGAAACATCACATCCTGCTGATACCTTGATTTCTAGCCCCTAAACTGTAAAGCAATAAATTACTGTTGTTTAAGCCAATCAGTCTTTGCTATTCCTTATAGCAGCCCTAGAAGCAAAGGTGCTATATACACACTGAAATCATTAAGCAAGCACTTTTAAAACAAGCTGAAAAATCACTGGGATTGAAGGGTTATCTTAGTTTGCCAAGGATGCTATGAAAAATACCACATAATGGGTTGGCCTAAACAATAGAAATTTACTGTCTATAGTTCTGGTGGCTACAAGTCCAACAGAAAGATATTGGCAGGGTTGTCTTTCTTTAGGAGTCTTTAACATTCCAGCAAGCTGCCATCACATGGCTAGCTTTCTGTCCTTCTCTCTGTTCTGATTTCTGCTGCATTTGGCTTCTACTTCAGTATCCATCTTCATTTGCTTCTAAAGACTTCAGTTATAAAGGTTAAGGCCCACCCTGATTCAATTTGTCATCATCTAAGTAGAACCTTCAAAGATCCTATTCACAAACGAGTCCACATCTGAACTAATAACATCTTCAAAGGTCCTATTTACAAATGGTTCTTATGCCGTAATTCAGATCAAGACTTGAACATATCTTTTGTGGGTTACATGATTTAATCCTCAACAGGGGGCAATTTTATCTAAGACAGATATGTAAATGAATATTTTTTAGTTCAGGCAAATTAAGCTATTTGCTTTTAAAAGTCCAATAGCTTTTTACCCCTATTGAAAAATCTAACCCTGACACCAGTTACATAGGATTAATATCAGTAGCAGTCTTTTGCTACTTCTTCAGCAGCTTAATAGTGGGAATGTAGCCAGAATTAAAAAGTAGTCCCTTACTACCTATATTCTTTAACCTTCAGAGCACTTTTTGATATTATAATTGCATAGTATATGAACAAAAAGGAGCATTATGCACAATCTAAAATCCCTTTACTTAACAAATGCATTCAATTCAATAAATATCTTTTGCATACTTACTAAGTAAGCGATACTCTAGGGATAAAGAGAAAAATAAAATAGTTTCAGCAACTGACTTCATGGAGTTTACCAACTTGTCCCAGTTCATCTAGCTTATAAGGATCAGATCCACGATTTGTGACCAGGGTCCCTTACTCATAAACACTCTTCATTCTAGTATGCCCTTCTGCTTTTATATGGTCCTCTAAACCACATGACTACTACTGTTCCCATTTTGTAGATAAGTAATGGAGGACTACAAATTTATATAATAATCCCAAAATCAGATAACCAATGGGCATCAAATCCATGCTTTTGTCCCATGTTTCTAGACATCTGGTCCAGTTTTGCTAATTAAAAGCCATGTTCAGTGATCAGCCATGTACTTCCCTGTTCTTGGAGATGAGGATTTTGTGTCCCTTGCTGTTACAGCAGCTTCACAAAAATTGCCAAGTAATACTCTCCAAATATACAAACAGGTCATTTCTTAGTGGCTTCATAGACTGCTGGTTACAGAAGGAATGGAAGCTATATCCAAGCAAAAGGAAAAAGAGCTCCCGTGATGACTTCCATAGACACAAAGATGGGGATGGGTGTGTTCAATATTTTCATCTTTGCACTCCAGCACAGAAATTTTATTACCTCAACAAAAGTCATTCATATTGGCTAATAAATAGACTATTGTGATAAAATTTAAAAGTAAGTAGGCTATTTCCCATCTCTGTTTATTCAACAAGCACTATAGCTATGTGAGGCTAGATCCTGGCAACATAAAAATGGATGAAGAAGATGCTCTGGGAAAAATAGTGGAGTAGGAAGCTCTCGGACGCAGTCTTTCCACCAAAACAACTATTGAACAGGCAAGAACTGTCTGAAATAACTATTTCAAAACTCCAGGGGCCAAGAACTCTGGATAGCATTCACAGAAGAGAGGGAGGAAGTGGTTGATAAATTACGGTAGAAAACTGTAAGTTGTTCTCTTCTCATGGGCGCTAGTGGGCCCATCTCAACTCTTGCACCAGGCTACCATGGTTTCCAATTCCTACCTAGCTGTTGTAACAGCAAGGGACACAAAAATCCTCATCCCCAAGAACAGGGAAGTACATGGATGATCACTGAACATGACTTTTGATTAGCAATTTGGATCATGGGAACCCAACTCTAAGGGCAACTGCTGTTTCATCCTGACCCCGGACAAAGACCACAGCAGCCATTATTTCAACCCTCCCTGGACAGGGGCAGAGGCATTTAAAGATGCAATGAAGATTTAAAGATGCAGTGCTTCCTTAGGACTATTGGGGAAAGTTAGCTGAAGGTTGTATTTATTGGGCAGAGCAGGATGGCTCAGCATTGGGACACCATTGCAGAAGTGTTGACGCCCTTCCTTACCCTCTCCACAGGGTACTTTGGAAATGGTCTGTACCCACTTTGAGAGCACCTGACCTTGTGGGATGGGAAAGTCTTCCTGGGGTGACCCACCTCCCAGAATTTTCCCTTCAAGCAAAAGTAGCATGACACAATGAAAGAGTGTAAAAAGCTATAAGGGTGGACAGTCTGAGACAAAGTCATGCTACCTTCAGATACCAGGAAGAGGGAAGTTTGTCCACTGGGAAAGAAAAGAGACAACAAAGATCCTATAAACACAAGAATGGTAAAACAACTTGTATTAGTCAGGGTTTTCTAGAGAAACAGAACCTACAAGAGTTATCTAAAAATATGAGATTTATAAAGATGTCCCACAGAACCTTCAGAGGGAAAAGTTCAAAATCCATTAGGTAGGCTGTGAAGCTGGCAGATCTGATGAAGGGTCTGGAAGAACTCCACAGGAGAGTCTCTCTGGCTGAAGAAGCAGTGAAAGAGTGTCTCTTCTTCCTTAAAAGCCTTCAATTGATTAGATTATATTATTGGTGGAAAATATGCCTTAGTTGATTGCAGATAATCAGCCACAAATGTAATCAATTGATGATGATTTAATATACCAATCTTCCAGGTTATCAACCAGCCATGAAATATCCTTGCAGAAATGGTCAGGCCAGGGCCTGCCTGACCAGACAACTGGGCATCATCATTTGGCCAAGTTGGCACCAGAACCTAACCATCACAGTCCACCCCTTGTCAACTTGGCAGCTATATACATCACCTTGAAACACGCATAATTGCTAAATAGAGCACAATAACAGATACGTGTTTCACCTAACAATACTCAACTTTCCTGCATACACTACATCTCTCCTGAATACGGTACAAGTCCTTAGCTAACATTCACTCTTAAACTTCATATCCTATGACTTAAACACTAAAACATGAACAATACAATTTATGTCACATGGTGTATTACTTAGGGTTCTCTAGAGAAACAGAATCAACAGGAAATATCCACAAATATAAAATTTACAAAAGCATCTCATGCAACTGTGGAAATGCAGAGTCCAAAATTCATAGGGCAGGCTGTGAAGCTGATGATACTAATGGAGGGTCTGGACATCTCCTCAGGAGAGGCTCGCCAGCCAAAGCAGGAAGAGAGACTGCCTCTTCTGAATCCTCCTTAAAAGCCTTCTATTGATTAGAGTAAATGTCACTCATTGCAGAAGACACTCCCCTTGGCTGATTACAAATGGAATCAGCTGTAGATGCAGCCAACATGATCATGATTTAATTCTATGAAATGTCCTCATAGCAAAAGACAGGCCAGCACTTGGCCAACCAGACAAATGGGTACCACTACCTGGCCAAGTTGACACATGACCATGACAGTACACCCTATGTAAACTTGGCAACTATATACATCGCCTTAAACCATACTTAATTTCTAAATAGAAAATAAAAGACACATTTTTTTCCTCATCTAACAATACTTAACTGTCCTGCATACAACCAGAAAAACCTATTAAATCTTCCCAGAATAGGGTGCAAGTCCTTGGGTAATATTTATTCTTAAGCTTGATATCTTACAACTTAAATGCTATAACATGAACAAAACAGCATAATAGTCCTCATTTCTGTAATTGATCACATGGTCATAGTTCATATTTATCACTACCTTCTTCCACTACACATTCCATGCTCCCTTTACTCTCATCAAGCACTTCGGCTGGCCACAGTTCTTTGCCTGGTAGGGTGGCCCAAACCTTCATTCCTAAAGTTTCAGAACCATTGGTAGTTCTGCCTGGATTGGGTTATTGCAGTTTTCCATTGACTTTAATCACAGGCATGGTAGTACTAAGAGACGCCCTAGGGGATCTCCTATATTCCAGGAAAACTCTTCTTTACCTCCACTGTGTAGTTGCAGTCCTATTTCTCCCTGATAGTCAGGGTCAATCACCCCAGCCAGTAATGTAATCCCCTTCTTGGTTTGTTGATCCAGAGATACGAGTAGCCCAAAGTGACCAAGTGGAAGTCTTAGATTATAGTTCAATGGAATCATTGTTGTTTCTCCTGGTGGAAGCACTCCCCCTTTTGGGACTAAAACCTGTAGACTAGCCCAGCTCAAGGTCACAGTGACAGGAAGCAAAAATTTTCCTAGTGGATCACTAGGGGTAATAGTGAGTGGTGTCACTTCGTTTCCATCCCTTGGCTCCTGGACCCATAGATCCTGGCTATGTGAGAAGCAGCACCATACAGTGGATGCTGATTCAGAGCATACACAGCTTCCTGGAGAACATTACCCCAGCCCTTCAAGGTATTGCCACCTAACTGGCACCATAATTAGGTTTTCAAAACTTCTATCAATCTAGCTGCCTCTAGATGATGGGGAACATGGTAAGACCGGAGAATTCCATGAGCATGTGCCCATTCCTACACTTCATTTACTGTGAAATGTGTTCCTTGATCAGAAGCAATCCTGTGTAGAATACCATGATGATGGATAAGGTATTATGTAAGTCCACAGATGGTAGTTTTGGCAGAACCATTGCATTCAGGGAAAACAAACCCATATCCAGAGTATGTATCTATTCCAGTTAGAACAAATCACAGCCCCTTTCATGAAGGAAGTGCTCCAATGTAATCAACCTGCCACCATGCAGCTGGCTGGTCACCTCAGGGAATAGTGCCATATCAGGGGCTGAGTGTGGGTCTCTGCTGCTGGCAGATTGGGCACTCAGCAGTGGCTGCAGCCAGGTCAGCCTTGGTGAGTGGAAGTCCATGTTGCTGAGCCCATGCGTAAACTCCATCCCTACCACCATGGCCACTTTATTCATGAGCCTATTGGGCAAGGACAGGAGTTGCTGGGGAAAGAGGCTGATTGGTATCCACAGAATGGTTCATCTTATCCACTTGATTATTAGAATCTTTCTCTGCTGAAGTCACCCTCTGGTGCACATTCACATGGGACACAAATATCTTCATGTTTTTGGCTCACTCAGAAAGGTCTAGCCACATACTTCTTCCCCAGACCTCTTTGTCACCAATTTTCCAATTATGGTCTTTCCAAGTCCCTGACCATCTAGCCAAACTCATTAGCAACAGCCTGGGAGTCAGCATACAAATGCACCTCTGGTCAGTTTTCCTCCCAAGCAAGATGAACAACCAGGTACACTGCTTGAAGTTCTGCCCACTGGGAGGATTTCCCCTCACCACTATCCTTCAAGGACACACCAGAAAGGGGTTGTAGTGCTGCGGCTGTCCACTTTCAAGTGGTACCTGCGTATCATGCTGAACCATCTGTAAACCAGGCCCAAGTTTTCTCTTACTCAGTCAGTTAACTGTAAGGAACTCCCCAAGAGGCCATAGCTCTGGTCTGGGAAAGAGAAGGTAATGTGGCAGGAATGGGGGCCATGAGCATTTGGGCCTTTTCCTCATATAATTTACTTGTGACTACAGGAGCTGCTCAATTATATACCATTTCCATTTTATGATGGGGTGCTACTGTGCACACCCAAATTTATGGCTTGGTAGGTCAGACAACACCCAACTCATGATACATAACTCAGGTCTCATGGTAACTTAGTGGCTCATGGTTAAGTGTTTAGTCTCTACTAAGGCCCAGCCATAGGCTAACACTGTTTCTCAAAAGGAGAACAGTTATCTGCAATGGATAGCAAGGCTTTGCCCCAAAATCTTAAGGGTCTGTGTTGTGATTCTCCTATAGGGGCCTGTCAAAGGCTCCAGACAGCATTTCTATTAGCCACTGACACTTTGAGCACAATTGGATCTGCTGGATCACATGGTACAAGTGACAAAGCAATTTGCATAGCAAATTGGACATGTCACAGAGCCTCCTCATGTTCTGGTCCCCATTCAAAACCAGCAGCTTTTCTGTTCATGTGGTAAATGAGCCAGAGTAGCATATCCAAATGAGGAATATGTTGCCCCCAAAATCCAAAGAGGCCAACTAGGTGTTGTGCCTCTTTTTGGTCTAGGAGCGGCCAGATGCAACAGCTTATCCTTCACCTTTGAAGGGATATCTCAACATATCCCACACCACTGGACACCTTGAAATTTCACTGATGTGAAAGATCCTGTATTTTTCTTGGATTTATCTCCCATCCCCTGACATGCAAATGCCTTACCAGTAAGTCTAGAGTAATTCCTACTTGCTTACCAGGTCCAGTCAGCATGATATTATCAATATAATGGACCAGTGTGATGTCTTGTGAGTTGGTGAACATTCAAGGTCCCTGAGTACTAGTTTGTGACATAGGGCTGGAGAGTTGATATACCCCTGAGGCAGGACAGTGAATATATACTGCAGGCCTTGCCAGATGAATGTAAACTGTTTCTGGTGGTCCTTACTGACAGCTAATTGAAAAAAAAGCATTTGCCAGCTATATTGATATAGCTGCATACCAGGTACAAGGTGATGTGTTGAGTTGTTCAAGCAATGATACCACATCTGGAACAGTAGCTGCAATTGGAGCCACTACCAATGGGGTATGGTAAGTTTATGGAAACTTACAATAAGTTTATGGTAATCCACTGTCATCCTCCAAGGACCATCTGTTTTCTCACAATTCGGCCAATTAGGAAAGTTGAATGGGGATGTGGTGGGGATGTGGTGGGAATCACCACCCCTAAGTCCTTCAAGTCCTTAAGAATGGCAGTAATCTCTGCAAATCCCTCCAGGAATCTGGTATTGCTTCTGCTTCACTAATTTACTAGGTAGGGGCAGTTCTAGTAGCTACCACTTGGCCCTTTCTCCATAACAGCTCTCACTCCATGAGTCAGAGAACCAATGTGGGAGTTCTGCCAGTTGCTAAGTATATCAATTCCAATTATGCATTCTGGAATTGGGGAAACGACATCAGAACAGGTCTGGGGAGCCACTGGACCTACTGTGAGATGGAACTGAACTAAAAGTCCTTCAATCACCTGACTTCCATAAGCCCCTACTCTGACTGGTGGACCAAAGTGACATTTTGGGTCTTCACAAATTAGTGTCACTTCTGAGCCGATGTCTAATAATCCCTGAAATATCTGATCGTTTCCTTCTCTCCAGTGCACAGTTACCATGGTAAAAGGTTGTAGATCTTATGGGGTAGCTGGGAAGAAAGTTAACAGTATAAATTTTGAGCAGTATAAAGAGCCTTCCTTCATTCAAGAGGCTCTGATCCTGTAAACCATCTCAAGTCTGAGGATTGATTAAAGGACCATGACTCTCTGTTTCTGTGATTCCATTTAGACTTCTGTTCAATTGACCTAAAATTCTTCAGCTTATATAACTCAAACAAGAATTTAGTAGACTTCCCAAATAGTTTACTTCTAGGTATCCCATGATCTACCAGCCAACGCCATAAGTTTCTGAGTCAGATCATTTTGACTGCTGCTTTGAGTCTGCTGTCCATTATGGTGGCCATGCCACTTTGTCTATGGTGACTGTCAGCACATGGCTTCTGCCAATACAGGATCTGATCATCCCCATTACATTTAAGGATCCCAGCTCAGTGACAGCAGTTCTCACAGTTATATCTGACCTACAAAGAAGAGTGACTACAGAACTCTTTAGGGATGATGAAGCTCATCTCATGAATTTATTTCTCAAGTTTCTAGTGAAAGATGTGTCCTTTAGACATTTCTAGGGTATATGAGCAGTTCTTCCATGATAAATCCACTCTAAAATTTCAATCTCTCGAAACCTCTCAATCCCCTCATCTACAGTATACCAGGGCAGTTCTGGCACTTTGACCTTAGGTAATGTCAGCCATTTTTTTGTTCCGTGTTTTAGCCAACTATCCAAACAAACTATTAATGCCCTTTCTAACCTCTTGAGCTACAACACTGAATGCAGAATCTCTGCTTTGTGGGCCCATATTAATAAATTCAGCTTGATCCAGCCTTACATTCCTTCCACCATCATCCCACACCCTTAACAGCCATTCCCCCACATATTCCCCTGATTTCTGTCTATATATATATTGGAAAACTCATGCAGTTCTTTTGGAATATTGCATACCTCCTCATTGGTCACACTTTGTACCTCACCTTTTGGGGTCTGTTGGGACTTAAGTCTAGTTATAGGTCTTAAAGAAAAGAGAGGTGGTGAGTGTGGGTCAAGAAAAGAAATAGAAGTGTCTTTCAAGCCAAGTACTTCAGGGAATTCTGTTACAGTTTCACATGGTGAAACATTAGTTTACTTCACATTAGTCACTTTAGGCTGAAGAGTGCAGGCTGTTTCCCCAGGGGAGATAGTTACAGAGTTGGCAGGCACTGAAGGGTCCATCTCTTAGGAGGAGTTGGATGACAGAGTCCTCTGGGCAGACTGGAGGCCAGAAAGCTGTTTCCTCAAGGCAGGCTGGAGGTTAAGAAGCTCTTTCCTCCATCAGGACAGTCTATTACAGGTCTATCTAGCAAAGACACAGCAGATTCCAGGGATTCCATCTCCCACTGCCATCACTATCAAGCCATATATCCCCAGCCCACATTTCAGGATCCCATTATTTTCCAATAAAAGCCCTTTAACAGCAGCGCCCCTCAACCTGTAAGGTTGAAATTTTAGTTTATGTTATAAATCTGCTACTTGCATAATGAGGCTCTGTCTGGTTTTCACAGATCTCAAGTTTGCAACCATAGGAAATAAAATTATCTTTCAGTGCACACATGGAAACTTTCACATAGTTCATATAGCACTTAAGGTGCAAATTTGAAGCCTTCTGCTTACCCCTTTCCCTCATCATGGTATCCAGCATATATAACAATAAGCAGTCAACATCATTATACTTCTTAATTCCACAAAACTCCATAAAGGTGTCACAAACAGTCTCACCTAGAGTCTTGCCTCATATAAGCACACAATTACCAGAATCTAATGGTGATTTTTTTTTTTTTACATGGGCAGGCACTGGGAATCGAACCTGGGTCCTCTGTCATGGCAGGCAAGCATTCTTGCCTGCTGAGCCACCGTGGCCTGCCCTGATGGTGATATTTTGAGTATCTCTCTTGCCAACTCACCCCATAGACTGTCAGTGCAATCTTGACTACTGGAAACAGAGTTGTTAGTGCCTCTGAGTCTAATCAGAATAGAAAAGTAATTATAAAAACCCTGTTTTAAGATTCTGTTTCTCAAGAACCACTCCCAGTACCAAGCTGTATTAATCAGAGTTCTCTAGAGAAACAGAACCAACAGGATATATCTGAAAACATGAGATTTATAAAGGTGTCTCACACAACCTAGGGAATGGAAAAGTTCAAAATCCATAGGACAGTCTATAAAGCTGGTGGCTCCAATGAAGTTATGGGCAAACACCACAGGAAAGACTCACTGGCTGAAGAAGCAGTGAAAAAGTCCCTCTCCTTCCTTAAAAGCCTTCAGCCAATTGTATTCTCTCATTGATGGGAGATACACCTTAGGTGATTGCAGATATAATCAGCTACAGATGCAATCAACTGATGATTTAATTCACCAAGCTTCCTGCTTTTCAACCAGCCACAAAATATCCTTGCAGCAATTGTCAGGCCAGTGCTTGCCTGACCAGACAACTGGGCATCATCACTTGGCCAAGTTGACACCAGAACCTAACCATCACGCAACTAACAATCAAAAGCCCAGGACAAGACAGAGGCTCATGAAGAAAAGGAAAATGCTGCACAGTACATTCGCCTTGGGCAAACATTCCTGATAGGAAGGCTGAAACTCAAGAAAACCCAGGCCTCGTCACCAAATGGTTACAAAACTTTTAAATGCATACCCTGGGGAGCAAATCAAGAGTTAACATTTTAAAATATTACAATGTACAGTGTATAAAAAAAGATCGCAAGACAATTCTGAAGAAATGACAGTACATCTAAAAGGAAAGGATAAAAAACACCGAAAACACCAATGAAGAAGATGAGAATGCGAATATACCAAACAAAGCTTTTTTAAAAAATGACCTTAGAAGTGCTTAAGGAGAATACAGAGAAAGAACCACAAGATATCATGACAACAATGAATTTACAATATAAGAGTCTAGGTAAAGAGACAGGATTTTAAAAAGAAAGGAACCAAACAAAACCACTCAAGTTGAAGACCACGATAATTGAAATGAGATACACCCAGGACGGTTTCAAGGGAAGAATGGATCTCATAGAAGAAATAATCAGCAAACTTGAAGACAACACACTTGAAACGAGCCTGGCTGAGGGGCAAAATGAAAAAAAGAAATATTAAAAGCAAAATAGCCCAAGGACACTATGGTACAACATCAAGTGGACCAATATATGTGTTATGGGGGTCTCAGAAGACACAAAAAGAGGAAAGAGGCAGAAGGAACAGTCAAAGAAATTTTGACAGAGAATTTCCAAAACTTAGTAAAAGATGTGAATATGCTCAAAGAATATCAAACAGGATAAACATGAAGAAGAACACTATAATGCATTATCTATCAAATGCAAAAGAGAAAGAGAGAATTCAGAAAAGTACAAAAAAAAGGCAATATGTTACATTAAAGGGAATCCCAATGAGATAGAATGCCATTTTCTCACCATAAACCATGGAGGCAAAAAGGCAGTGGGTTGAAATACTTAAAGTGCTGAAGGAAAACAACTGTCAGCCAAGAATTCTATATTCAATGAGAGTCTCTTTCAAAATTCAGAAAGAGAATAAGATTCTCAAATAAACAAAATCTTAGGGAGCAAATCACCAGTGGATCTGCCATTTAGGCAATGTAAAATGGAGTTCTTCAGACTGTAATGAAAGGACACCATACAGTAGTTCAAAACTTTATTAATTTATAAATTAATAAAAATAATTTATTGATTTATAAATTACTAAAGACCTGTGGGAAAGGCAACCATTTGGGTAATTATAAATGTCAGTATAATTGTATTGCATTGTTTGATAAGCAACTCCACTTCCTACTTCCTAATTTTGCTAAAATTCAAATGCATAAAAAGTAATGACAAATCTAGGTTTGGGGGCTTACAATATACAAGGATATGTGGTAACAAGTACAAAGAAATGGTGAGAGGACAGAGTAGTATATGTGCAAGCTATTGAAGTTAAGTTGGTACCAAACGAAATACAATTGTTCTATATTTAGAAGGGTAAATTTTAACCCTATGATAACCACACAGATAACATATGAAAAATATATCCCAATAGAACTGAGAAGGTTCTCAATGTGGTATGTTCAAGAAAGCAATAAGTATAAAAGTAGGCTTTGTCAGATGTGAAGGACAAAAAAAACCATGACATACAAAGGCTAAATGGCAAAATGGCAGAAAAAAAAAAAAAAAAACTTGGATTATCAGTGAGAATGGGTAGAAAAAATACATACCATGCAAGTAGTAGCCAAAAGAGAGCTGGGGTAGCTATACAAATATTGCATAAATAGACTTTAAGACAAAAGCTGTTACAAGGAACAAAGATGGTCATTACATTCTGATAAAGGGGACAATTCACAGAAAGACTTAAAAATTATAAATATATATACATGTAAAAGCAGAACAGTTAAAATATATGAAGCAAATACTGACAGATTTGAAGGGGAAAATTGATGGTTCTGCATTAATGGTAGGCGATTGTGTCACATCACTCTCAATAAAGGATAGAACATCTAGTCAGTAGATCAATAAGGAATTATAGGGTTTGAATGTTAAACTAAGACATTTATAAAACACTGCACACAATGAAAACAGAATACACATGCTTCATGAGGGCAACATGGATACTTCTCCAGGATAGGCAATATGTTGGGTCACAAAAAAAGTCTCAATAAATTTGAAAATATTGAGATCATGCAATGTATTCTTCAACCACAAAGGAATGAAGTTAGAAATCAACTAAGGGAGAACAGGAAAATTTTAAAATATGTGGAAATTAAAAAACATGTGCTTAAACACATTGGTTAAACAACCAATGGGGTGAAGAGAAAATCAGAAGCAAAATTAGGAAATATCTTGAGGCAAATGAAAATGAAAATATATGAAAATTTATGGAAAGCAGTGAAGGCAGCGCTGAGAGCGAAATTTATAGTTTTAAATACTCACAGACTTCAAAGAAATCTCAAAACTGATACAACTACTGGAGAAAATGTGGAAAGAGAGAAGTACCTATTCACTGTTGGTAGGGAAATACTGGTGCAGCCCATCTGAAGGTCAGTGTGGTCATTCCATAGGAGATTAAATATAGGGTTACCATATGATCCTGCAACCCTTTTATCAGGTATATACTTGGAAGAACTGAAAGCACAAATGAACATTTGGACACTGGTGTTTATGGCTGCAGAATTCATGATTTGCAATGGACAGAAATGGTCTAAGGGTACATCAGCTGATGAACAGAAG
Organism: Tamandua tetradactyla; assembly: GCF_023851605.1. NCBI lineage: Eukaryota > Metazoa > Chordata > Mammalia > Pilosa > Myrmecophagidae > Tamandua > Tamandua tetradactyla. The sequence goes on from NC_135328.1 coordinate 72,287,697, forward strand.
GGCAAATTGTGGTCTATACATACAATGGAATATTGAACAGCTGCAAGAAGGAATGAAATTGTGAGGCATGCAACTAGGTGAATGAATCTTAAGGATAGTACATTCAGTGAAATAAGTCAGAAACAAAAAGACAATATTATAATGCCTCACTAATATGGACTAACTATAATGTGCAAACTCTGAGAATTGAATTCTAGAGCATAGGTTATCAGGGGAAAGCTTATTGTAAAGGTTCCTAGATTTTAAGTTCTTATAACAGTCACATCTATTCCTGAGTTGTACCTGTTATTTCTATTGGACTTCCCCACCTCAGGAATTCCTGACATTCTCACAAGCACTGGGGACTACCAATTAATAGGCCAAGCCCCTGATCTTGAGGCTTGCCTTTATAAAATGTGTACCCACAAAGGAGAAGCTAAGCCTACTTAAAATTATGCCTAAAAGTTACCCGCAAGAGAACCTCTTTTGTTGCTCAGATGTGACTGCTCTCTCTAAGCCAACTCTGCAGGTAAACTCACTGCCCTCCCCTGCTATGTGAGACATGACTCCCAGGGGTGTAAATCTCTCTGGCTAAGTAGGATATGACTCCCAGGGATTAACCTGGACCAAACATCATGGGATTGAGAAAGACTTCTTGACCAAAAAGGGGAAGAGAAATGAAACAAAATAAAGTTTCAGTGGCTCAGAGATTTTAAATAGAGTCAAGAGGTCATTCTGTGAAATGTCAGAAACAAAAAGAAAAATATTACCATGCCTCATTGATTTGGACTAACTATAATATAAATACTCAGTAACCTGAAGTCAAGAAGCTGGGTTATCAGGTTGGGGCCTATCGTAAAGTATCCTAGATTGTAAGCTCTTATAGCAGTCTCATATATTCAAGCTGTAACTGTTATTTTTAAATTCTGAGATACTGAGCTGTTTGTATATAACCTAGTCATTCCCAGAAATTTTGGGTATATATGGGACACCTAAGACTCAGAGTTAGGGCTCTGAAGCTATGAAAGTCAACAATATCTGATAAAGGAACTGTTTAAAAAGTTGAAAAAGGGATCAGACTTTTACAGGTTAAAGGATGATATCATCCATATTGTAAAACTTAAATTTCTGTGTGAGATTAAAAAGGAAGAGATATTTAGTTGGTGCAAAATTTGGTTAGTGCATTTCCTAATTTAACTTGTATGGTCAGTTTATTTGAACACCATAAGTACATGGAATCTTGAATATGGCATGAGGTCTTGTTGGTTTATACAGGGTAGTGTGATGCCCCAATATATCCTGGAGTAATTTGCAGTGAATAAAGAAGTACTCGCAAAGTCCCCTTGGGGGACTGAGAAGAAAGGAGGAAATATTCAACTTCCGCATTTGGAGAATTTCTGATATTCTAGCAAGCAGTGGGACAATCAAATCAACGGGCTGAGCCCTTGATCTTGGGGTCTGCCCCTATGAAACTTATTCCTGCAAAGGAGAGGTTAAGCCTACTTAAAATTATGCATAAGAGTCACCCCAAGAGAACGTTTTTTGTGGCTCAGACGTGGCCTCCCTTACTAAGCCAACTTGGCAGGTGAACTTACTGCCCTCCCCAATACAAGAGACATAACTCCCAGGGATGTAAATCTCCCTGGCAATGTATGATCAAACCCCCAAGATGAGCTGGGACCTGGTATTAAGGAATTGAGAAAGCCTTCTTGACCAAAAGGGGGATGAGAGAAATGAGGCAAAATAGAGTTTCAGTGGCTGAAAAATTTCAAAGAGTCAAGAGGTTATTGTGGAAGTTATGCTTCTGCATTACATAGATATCCATTTTTAGTTTAGGATTTATTGGAGTGGCTGGAGGGAAGTAACTGAAACTGTGGAGCTGTGTTCCAGCAGCCTTGATTCTTGAAGACAATTGTATGATGATACAGCTTTTACAATGTGATTGTGTGATTGTGAAAACCTTGTGTCTGCTGTTCCTTTTATCCAGGACAGACAAGTAAAAAAATATATATATGATAAAAAATAAATAAATAATAAGGGGGATACAGGATAAAATAAATTGGGTAGATTGCAATACTAGTGATCAATGAGAGGGAGTGGTGAGGGGTATGGGATGTACGGATTTTTGCTTTTTTATTTTTATTTCCTTTTCTGGAGTGATGCAAATGTTCTAAAAATGATCATGGAAATGAAAACACAACAATGTGGTGATATTATGAGCCACCGATTATATACCATGTATGGTCTGTATGTGTATGAAGATCTGTCAATAAAAATGTTTTTAAAAAAGAAATCATTCTGGAGGTTATTCTTATCCATTATTTAGGTATCCCTTTTTAGTTTTTAATGTACAAGAATACCTAGAATGAAATACCTAAAACTGTTGAACTGTAATCCAGTAGTCTTGATTCTTAAAGATGATTGTATAACTATAAAGCTTTAATGGGGTGACCATGTGATTGTGAAAACCTTGCAACACTCCCTCTATCTGTAAGAAAATAAAGACAAAAAAATAAATAGAAGGGTGAATAAGGGGTGTTTTAGATGTTATCTTTTTATTTTTATTTTTTCAGAGTAATGAAAATGTTCAAAAATTGATTGTTATGATGAATGCCCAACTATATGATGATACTGTGAACCATTGATTGTATACTTTAAATGATTATATGGTATGTGAATATATCTCAATAAAAGTGCATTAAAAATTTCATGGGAATACACTATACAAGCAGGGAACCCTACGTTAAACCATGGAATATAATTAACAGTACAATTGTAAAAATGTGCTATTATCAATTGTAACAAATGTTCCACACTAATGCAAGGTATTTGTGGTAGGGTCGTTTACATGCATGTTTTTTATGCATGATTGTACTGTATACCCACAACTTTCCTAATAAAAGAATTTTAAAATATTTGGTCCCTGTGCTAAAATAGTAAATGCTCTGGCAGAAACATAGAAACCTAAACATCTAGTAGAATAAGGTAAGCATTATATTTGAAACATAGCTTTAATATTCCTATGTAGTTCCTTAAAAATAGAATTTTGTAACATGGGGAAAATAAGGTTTGGTATCTTCATTTACCTAATTCTAGATGAATATTTTAATATTATCTACAAGTATCATTATAACCATAGTTCAAATGCATATAATGAATGTATCTCTTCCATAATATTGTTGTGCAAATTAAATGATATAATACATTTTATGTGTTTAAAACTCTATACACATACAGTCCATACATGGTGTACAATCATATCACCACATTGTTGTGTCTGAAACAGAGTACTCTAATACCAGCTAATTCCCCTACCTGAGACTCTATCTAAAATCTACTAAGACTCTCATGAAAGCACAGACAAATACAAAAATTCACAAAACTGAAACTCAGACTAAGAACGAAACTAAGGAATGAATTTACAATAAAATATAGTTGCTAAGACAATGGTTTGAAAAAGTCAATGGACTGTGGCTTTTGAACAATATATAGCAGGTTGTGGTTGGCAAGAAGTAGAAAAAAGTGGATAAATTGGAACAATTATTTCATAAAGATATTGCAGAGCTGTGAAAATAAAGAGGACTAGAAGAACTAAAATTCTAGAGAAGGAAAAGGCTTTCCTAGATAAGGAAAGTTCATGGACCATTTTCTTCCCTGGGGGCATTTACTGATTCTGGGCATGGCTGAGGACCAGACTTTTCCCAGACAGAAGGACTCTATAGCAAGCTTCTGGCAACCTTGCATGACTGACATCACAGTTTAGAAGCTGTTGAAACACCAAACATAATTCCAGTTTTCCCCAAAAGATATTCGCTGAGTCTTATAAAAGAGTTGGAAGCTGGGAAGCAAAACCAAGAGACTTTGAAATGCACAGAAAAATGGAGAAGTGAGACCAATAATCAAGATAAAGAAAAAAATAGAAGCATATCCAAAAATGATCCAGATATTAGAGTGGGTAAACAAAGATCCTAAAATAACTGTGATCGATATATTTTTGAAAATAGAGAAAACTAGAAATGAACTTATGGAAGGAATTAAGAACACTGGAAAAGGTATATGTTTGGCAAGGTAAAAAATAGTATTGACAGTAATAATAATAACAATAATAATAAAGCAAATTAAAACATAATGATCATTGTAAATATTTGGGAAAAGATGCAGAGAGACTAAAACTTGTCAGATTCATGCATTTTCCAGAAGATGGTAAATACAGACACTTAAATAAACAAAAAAGGGTAAGAATACATATTGAAATTCGAATCATCACTAAAAATTACACAAGATATTTATCTGATAAAATAATATAAGATTAAAAATAAGTAAAAAAAACACTTGATTAAAGTAAGACAGGGTAGGAAATATAAAGGATAAAGAACAGATGTGACAAAAAACAGCAACATTCTAGACTTAAATCCAACTATATCAGTAATTACAATAAATGTAAATGAACTGAATGTACTAATTAAATGACAGCAATTATCTGACTAGATAAAGTAACAACATCTGACTATATGCTGAGACATCTTATATATAAGGATATGAGTCAATTAAATATAAAAGACATGCCATTCAAACACAAACCAAAAGAAAGCTGGTGCAACTATATTAATATCAGAAAAAGTGAACTTTAAAACAATAAATAAAGCAAATAAGTTGAAGGGACATGGAGTAAAGATAGTAGGGTCAATTCAAGAGGAAGACTTAGCAACTTTAAATTTGTACAGACCTCATAACTTACTCAAAATGCATAAACAAAAATTAAAAGAACTGGAAAGAGAAAGGGATAAACCTTTAATCATAGTGGAGAGTTTAACATCCGTCTCTCTCTCAGTAACTAATAAAACAAGCAGAAAAAAATCTATGAGCATTGCTCAAAAAGCTTAACCAATTTGATTTAATCAGCATATATAAAACACTTCCCAATAACCACAGTATAAATACTTAAAAATACATTTGTAACATCAGCTGAAATTACCCACATACTGGGCCATAAAGCAACCCTCAATGAATTTCAAAAGATTGACACAATACAGTGTAGGTTTCATAACATAATAGAATTAAACTAGAAATCGATGAACAAAACATAAGTAGAAAATCACCAAATATTTGGAAATCAAGCAATATACTTCCAAATCATCCACGGGCAAATGTAGAAATCACACAAAATACTAGAAACTATTTTCAAATGAATGATGATAAAGATGTGACAAAGCAAAATTTCTGGTATAAAACTAAAGCAATTGTTAGAGAGAGCTGTAAACCATTAAGTTCATATATTAGAGAAGAAAGACTGAAAATAAACTATTTCAACTTCCAAGATTCTTTAAATCACAAAGTACAAAGAAATAGAAGAAAATAAATGATGTAAATAAGCAAATGAATCCATAATATAGAAAATAGAAGAATAATGGAGACAACAGACAAAGCAAAAAGCTATTCTTTAGTAAATGGATAAACCGTTAAGAAGAATCTTCAAAGAAAGAGAAAGAGATCATATATTACAAAAAAATCAGGAATACAAAAGCAACATTACTAAAAATTAACACAATACATAATAAGGAAATAATCAACCTTATACCAATACACTGGAAATTTATATGAAATGGAAGAACTTGAAAACCACAAAATAGTAAAACTGATAAGAAAAATATCTGCAGCGATTTATCAGTTAAGGAAACTGAGTTTTAATTTAAACCTTGATCAGACTACCACCTCTGCTTACCACATAACTTAAATCAACCAATAAAAGAACAAAATAGAAGTTTTCAAGACACCTGATATCAGACCAAGGACAGTTAATTACTGAGAGCAACAAAACAAAGAGGTGAGCTCTACTATTGCCACAACTTACTGTCTGGACAGGGTTTGGGCATCAGCACAGGGAGGGAAACCCAAGCAGAGTTTGTTGGATTTCCTGTGTTATGGAGTCAGAGCTGGAATCTAGAGACACCAGGGCAGCTAGATTTTGCAAGAAAGAATACCAAAGAGGGGAGGGCAATAGAGAGAAAGAACTTCAGAGAATCTGAGGCCCCTTCAATTATTCAGCTGAATCTGATCAACACAAGCATGTGAGGAAAACTGCCTGAGGTCAAGGAAACAGCTGAAAGGATTAGAGATAACAGTGTCTGATACACAGGACCAGGAACAAAAAGAAAATGAAATAATATCATGATTCATGGGACATTGAATAGAGACTTGTGTCCTTTTTCCCAATTGACAAAACCAAAAAGCCTAGGCTCTCAACAGGAAAACATAATAATTTGTTGTGCATTATAATGTGAAGGCTCTATGGTTTATATTCATAACAAAACAGAAAGATTAAGAGAATTCTGAGAAACTTAAAAAATGCTGTGTCGAACAAATATTTAAGGTCAACAGGTTCCAAAAATATATTACACATTGAGATGACAATATAAATAAAGTGATCTTAAAGCAATTAGAAATACATTTGGATACATAAAGGATGATTATGAAGCAAGTGATAAAGTACCAATTGTTTATGACCCAAAATTTATCATAAACTGTTCAACTTGAACACTTCACCATCAGACAATGCAAGGAAGGGAAATAAAGTGTTATCAGAAATAATTTTTAAATTACCAGAAATAAGATTTTGGTGCCTAAGCAATATTTAGTGGTCCATTAGAGCATTCAGGTCTTGCTCACAGAAAACTTCATTGCAGCAGAAAGGGACTCATTGGTGAGCATTTACTGTCTTTTTTCTTAAGAAAAGAAAGAACCATGTTTTTCCATGTTTCTTAATAGAAGCTAAATCAAATATTGTATCTGCTTCTAGTATTGACTATTCTATGGCAAAAGCCTATTGTAGAAATATGTTAAATGAGAATAAGAATAAGAATAATTTACTATATGAAGGAAAATGCTAATCCTTCAAAGACAAACAAGCTGTGATATTGATCAATTAACAACTTAAGGATATGATCATAATAATAATTGCTACTCTTCTGGACATTATCAGAAGTACTTTCAATATTTGAAACATTTTAAGCACTGAATGTTCCACTGGGCAGCTGGCCAAACTTCTGACTGTCACTATGAAGTGCCCTCAATTAGGAGAGTAGTAAGAAAATGATTCTGAGCTCATTGACATGATAGGAAATAAAATATGTTTATACATTGTAGTTTTATTATTTTGATGTATTAAAGCATTACAGACACAAGTAAAACCTCCTAGTATATTAGTTTCCTATTGCTGCTATAACAAATCGCCACAAACTTAGTGTCTTCAAACAACATATTTATTATCTTACAGTTCTAGAAATCAAAAGTCAGACATGTATCTCACTGGGTTGAAGTCAAGGTGTCAGCAGGGTGTTGTCGCTTCTGGAGGTTCTATGGAGATTCTCTTTCTTGCCTTTACAAGGAAAGCTGCTTGCATTCTTGGCTCATGGCCCCCTCTTCCATCTTCAAAGTCAGCAATGGTCCATCAAGTCATTCTCACATTGCATCACTCTGCCAGACCTTTTTCTGCCTATTTCTTCCACTTTCAAGGATCTTTTGTGATTACATTGGTCCCACTCAGATAATCCAGAATAATCTCCTTATTTAAGGAACAATCATAATTCCACCTGCAATTTTAATTTCCCTTTACCATGTAACATAATGTATTCACAATTACTGGTGAATAGAATGTAGAATAATTTTTTGACAGACCGAGTGGGGGATATTGATCTGCCTACAATGCCCTGGTACCCATCCATGATCCAAATTGCCTCACCTTTTCCAACTTGAGATATAAATAATATCCTTAACTGAGTATTTATCAATAGCACATGTATTTTTAGCTATTTCTATGCCAGGATACAGACATAAGCAATATATATAGTGTCATTTGTTTTAAATTTTTCTGTGGACATCATATTGTATGTAAAATTTTGTAAACTTACCTTTTCATTTGACATTATGTCGATTATGTGTAGCCTTAATTCATTTATTCTGAGTAATGCATTACATACATTATCACAATGAAAATTCTTGTGAATATCAGCTTGTGAACATGTGCAAAAGAGTTTCTAGTGTATAAAAGCAGAATTTCTAGATGAAAGGTAAGCACATCTTTACATGTACTATCAAATCGCTCTCCAGAGTTTTGCCACCTACATCCATGGGCACTGACTGTATTAAGAGTCCATATTGCTCTGCATCCTTATACTCACTTGGAAGAATCAAAATTTTAGATATTTGCCTTGCTGATGTTGCAAAATTGTGTTCATTGTTGATGTAATTTGAATTTCCCTAGTGAGGCTGTGCATCTTCTCATAAGGTTATTGGCAACTCTGATGGCGAAATTTCTCTCTCTCTCTCTCTCTCTCTCTCTCTCTCTCTCTCTCTCTCTCTCTCTCTCTCTCTGAGGGAGAGATTATATTATATTTATATCTATTATATTTATGATATACAGCATTTACATTTTATATTTTGTGATATATATAAATTGTATATATTCTTCTCAACGTTTTAAAATTTTGCTTCACACATTTTTGTGTAATGTGGATGATGTGATATGCCACCCAGGTGCCCCTTCAAGACCAAAGCATTCATTTGCCACACATTCCCTCAACTGCTGGGAATGCTGGCCTCTGATGACTCACAGCTGTGTCTCTAAGGATTGCACTCAGACAAAAGAGGCTACCACAACCAAGGTTACAATCTCTCCCTGAAGTGTTACAAAGGCCCTCAATTCGGTTATCTCTAAAGGACTCTCCTAGCTTCGGAGCTCTACATGGGATCAGCTGAGGCTGCTTTTACTACCGTATTGCAGTTCAACATGTCTCCAGGCCCAATTCTGATTTCCTTGCTCACTCATAAATGCTTCCAATGCAGTCCCAGGTGTCATAGTTTCCCAAATTGCTAGTATAAATACCACGCAATGAGCTGGATTGGCTTAAACAATAGGAATTTATTGATTCAGGGTCTGTAGCATCCTGGTGCTGGTTACCACCATCCCTGAGGCTCACTGGCTTGCGTCTTTGCCTTTCATCACATGGTGATCCCTTTTTCCATGTGTCTGGTCTTGTGGTTTCCTCAGACTTCCAGCTTTTTTCCCACGTGGCCTCCTCTGAACATCCCCATCTGAAATTATTTTGCTTATCAAGGACTCCAGTAATAGGGATTATAGCCCACTCTGATTCGGTTGTATCACAGTTTAACTAGAAAATACCTACTTCAAAATGTTCTATTTACAAATGCGTTCCCTCTCGCAGGAACACAGGTTAAGATTAAGAATATGTCTTTGTTGGTATACATAATTCAATCTACCAAATACTGTAAAACTTTCTTAGTCAACTCCTAAGGTTTCAAAATTCTGTTTCTCAGGGAACTCACCCAATGACAGCAGGTCCTAGTCATGGTCCTAGGAAACAGATTTAAAATGGGATTTTTCCCACTGGATACTGGCAATGAGGATCCCATCACTTGTGTTAGGTGGAAGATTATTAACCTGCCATGCTGTAAAGGTACAATTATTTAAAACTCTACCAGTGGTGAATTGAGATGTGACACTCGTTGAAGAATATGAATGGGTAGCAGCAGTATCTCAAGAATTAGAAGGGCATGTGACTATGGAAATTAATATCTGTTGGTCGGGGCAATCAATAAATTACCCCTTTGTCACACCAGGCTCCTTATGCTAAGAGACCAGAAGGCAAAGAAGGGTGACGTCAGCCTGACAGAAGTTGTCAATCCTGTTTGCAGGAGGAAGTAAGTCCAAAATTGTACAATTTGGCTAGACACACTGTATTTGATTCGAATGTGCTACCTGGAAAATCTCTGATTATTCTTTTGCCCAATTTTTATGGAAAACATCTCCAAGCTCCAAAAAACAGTTTGTAAAGGACTGCAGTAACAGGGCAAATGCCAAATCAAGAAAAAGTCTACTTAAAAGTGGTAGAATCATGAGTGATGTCACCAAAATGATGACATAAGATATTCCCTGGAAAAGTCTTCCCTCAGAATCAACGAATAAAAGGGCAAATTCCACTTGCTTAGAACTCTGGAGGAGGATAGAATAGTAGGATCTCCTGGTACCCTGACTTGTCCCTCCCCACCCTGAACCAGCTGAAAGGGGTTCCGCTACAGATTGCTAATCCTATGCCAGAGGGAGTAGAGTAACCCTCAGACCTATACTGGGAGCTTGTGTGTCTGACCCAATCTGCCTAAGGGACTTACTATCACAGAATTTGTTCTCCATGTAGAAGAAACTCACAGAGCTCATCTACAGAACACTGTGGGAGATCAGTCAAGGTGTGCTGGTTGAGGCAAGAGACCGCTGGCTGTAAGATATACAGTGCAGTTCCAGGGACCATGAGGAAACTATTACCTAGGAAAGAGGGAGAATTTGTATCCACTTAAATGGGGGATTTCTAAGGACACACACCAAAGGCAAGATGTGTGCAGAGAAATGATCATGCAGAGAAAAGTATTCTGAAACCCACAAGACAAAGCCTCATGCTTTAGCCTGGAACTATTCTGTAAATTCATTTTATGGGTAAACTCTGTAGGAAAGCACTTCCATAAATCAATCTGCAAAGACTGGGGAATATGGTTTCTTTCCTTCATTTTTTTTAGCATTCTAGGAAAGCTCTGTCATAACAATAGTAGGACAAAAGCTTAGGGAACAGATGCCTATGAATCTAATTCCATTGATAACACACTGAAATATCAAAATGTCCAAGTTTCAACAAAGATTACAAAACATACAAAGAAAAAGGCAGCCATGGCAGAGCAAAGGAGAAGACTAAAGCATTAGAAACCATCATTAAGGGGGGCCTGACTTGGGACATATCAGACAATGGTCTTAAATATGCTCAAAGAGCTAAAGGGTAATATTGGCAAAGAACTAAAGGAAAACAGGAAAATGACAGATGAATGAGAGAGATTATCAGCAGAGAGAAGGAAATTATGCAAACCAGCCAAACAGAGCTGAAGACCACAGTACCAGAAAGTTAAAATTCCCTAGAGGGGTTCAACAGTAGATTGAACCTGGCAGAAGAGTCAAAGAACTCAAAGATAAGACAACTGAAATCATTCAGTCTAAGGAGCAGAAAGAAGAAAGAATGAAGAAAAGTAAACAGAGTCTGAGGAAACTGTGGAACACCATTAAGCATATCAGTACGTGTATTGTTGGAGTCACAGAAGGAAAAGATAGTGGTGAGAGTAACAACATACAAATGCCAGTACTTTCACATTGGGGTATGTAACTCCACTTTTTAATTCCTATAGGATCGAACGGAAAAAATGCACAAAATATAATAATAATAAAGGGTTATGAATTCATAATGTATACACGTATTAAGTGACAAGAACTACATAAAGGTGGGGGATGGAATGGTATAGGAGCATAGTTTGTGTACTAAAGTTGGTACCAAAGCAAATGTGTTAGCTATTGATTTAGGATGTTAAAATAAATCCCATATTAACCACAAAGAAATTAGAGTCTATGCAAACTCTTAGAGACATAAATTAGAACACAGATTGCCAGGGGCGGGGACTAGGGTGCATGGGGAGTTACGGCATCAGGGTTGGATTTCAGTATGTGGAGATGGGAAAGTTTTAGCAGGGGCAGATGGTGAGGGTACAACTTTATGAAGCTGGTTAATCCCATTAAATGGTACATTTGAGAGTGGTTAATGTGGAAGGTTTACGTTGTATAAATGTTCCAACAATTAAAAAAATAAAAAAGAATGAATGAGACAATAGCACTTAAAGGCAATGCATAATCCTAAGTAGACTCTATCATGAGAGGAGAAATACCTCAAAGGGACATTATTAGGACATATGAAATAAATTAGAATATAGTATGTAAGCTATGTATCAACATTAAATTTCTTGAATTTCATACCTGCACTTAAGGTGGTCATATGAGAGAATATCCTCATTCTTAGGAAATATACATGCCAGTAATAAGTGTTCAAGGAGCATGATGCATATAATCAATACTCAAGTGTTCAGAAAATGGATTGTTAAATAGATAAATGATAGATATACATTCATAGATAAGTAGATACATATGTATGTATATACATATATACATATATACATATATATATATATATACATACATACATACATGGATAAGATAGAATGATATGGTAAATGTGGCAACATTTAAAATTGATGGATCCTGGCATATGGGGGACAAAGTGTATGCTGGAGTTCTATTTTTTTTAACTGCCTGTAAGTTTGAAAGTACTTCAAAATAAAAGTGTTTAATTTAAAAATAATAGATTACATGTAAAAAAAAGACAGAAGAAGGACTTCTGGGAATATGGTGGAGTGGGGTGAACTGAATTCACCCCTGTTCTGTGAGACAGAATAGGGGACAGGGAGAGAACGATTGGGACTTTGGTCCGGGCAGGGGGAGTGATCAAAGAGGGTCTCCAGGGTTTCTTGGGGAGAGGAGAAGCAGGACAATCAAGACCAGAAGAGCAGGGTGGGTCTGATCATCGTGATCTCTACTGGGCGACAGCCAAGGCACATGGGTAAGTGCAGATCTGAGGGAACTGACCATCCCTTCCCTACAGCGGGCCCCAGCTATTGGCTGGGGGGGCCTCTCCAGGAAGTCTAGCAGTCGGAAGTACCCATGGAGGTGTGCCTGGCAGCCCACCACAAACAGCTGTGCTCCTGGGTGCTGGGAACAGGTGCCCAGCTGGGCACTGCAAATAGCTGTCCCGTTGGGCAAAGTGAGTAGCAGATCTTCCAGGTGCCGGGTGCTGTGGTTCAGCTGCTCCCCCGTTTCTCCAGGTGCAGTGGTCGGCTCCCCTGTCCTACACACCAGGACCGGTCATCCCACTGCTGCAGACCGGGAACAGACCTCCTACTGCACACACCATCTTCACAGCCCGTGGCCACAGTCGTGGAGGGGTGGGCCTGAGGGAAGGAAGTGCCTCAGGAGTGCCACCTGCTGGGAAGAAATAGTAATTGCAATCTGGCAAACTCCGTATTTGCCTAGATTTTGTATTTTTTTTAATCTATTTTTCCATGTATTTTCATAGTAGAATCATTTTTATTTCATTTATATACATATTTATATATTATATTTTATTTTATTTCTTATTTTTATTTATTTATTTTTATTTTTTCTCCCTTTTGGGCAACCAGTCTGAATTCATCCCCAATATATCTTGGGGTATCTCCTGACTTTGAGGCCTACTACTGTTGAGGTATGTTTATTTTCATATATTTTTAAATATATTAGACACATATATATTTGGGGGTGGGGGGAGGGGTGCATGGACCAGGAAATAGGCCCGGGTCTCCTACGTGGTGAGCAAGCATTTTGTCACTGAACTACCCATGCACCCCTGCTTAGCTTTTAATAGATCCTAAGATAGAATTGTACTCCCTACATGAGATCTAGGCCTTGGTTTGGTGGGGAATTACTGACAAATCAAGTGCAACCTCAATGCAAAACCAAATAAATATAAAACTTTAGAAGAATGAAGGAAATCAACTTGAAAAAATAACCTTATTAAGCTAATCAAATGCCCTGAACACAACAGGAAATCACAATGCACATGAGGATGCAAGAAGAAATGGCCCAGCTAAATAACCAAATCAATAGGGAACTACTCAAGGATATTTATAAAGATAAAAAGAATATCAGGAAGATATGAGAAAAACATGAAAAAGAATTCAAAAGATTAAATAGAAAAATGGCAGATCTCACAGAGATGAAATATACAGTAGAGTAAATTAGAAAAATACTAGAGACACATGATAACAGATTCATTGAAGCAGAAAGAAGAATAAGTGAACGAGAAGACAGAACAAATGAACTAGAGTACCAAAAGAACAAATGGGGAGAAAAATGGAAAAGATGGAACTAGATCTTAGGGAAGTGATGGACAATAATATAAGAAGCATTGGTGTCCCAGAAGGAAAAGAGAAGAGTAAAGGCCTATGAAGTTTAGTTGAAGATGTATCAGAGAAAACTTCCTGTACTGTTTGAATCTATTGTATACCCCAGAAAAGCCATGTCCTTTAGTCCTCATTCAATATTGCTGAGTGGGATCTTTTTCATTTTTTCCATGGAGATGTGCCTCCACCCATTTAAGGTGGGGTTGCTTACTGGAGCCCTTTAAGAGGGAGCCATTTTGGAAAAAGCTTTAGAGCCACCAAAACTAATAGAGTCACCAAAACTGACAAAACCAACAGAATGGACAGAACCCCAGGGAAGCTGGTGAAGATTCCTGGAGAGAAAGCTAGCAGACATTGTGATGTGCCTTTGCAGCTGAGAGAGAAACCTTTACAGCTGAGAAAGCTGACATCATCAACCTTCTTCAACCAAGATAACTTTCCTTGGATGCCTCAATTTGGACATTTTCACAGCCTTAGAACTGTAAATTTATACAAACTTAATAAATTCCTCTTTTAAAAAGCCTTACTGTTTCTAGTATATTGCATTCTGGCAGCTTGCAAACTAGAACACTCCCCAAACCTTATAAAAGACATAAGATATAAATCAAAAAAAACCAAAATAGAATAAATCCAAACAGGCCTACGCCAAGTGGCATACTCATAAAACTGTCAAATGTTGAAGAGAAGCAGAAAATCCTGAAAGCAGACTGAGAAAAGCATTCTACTGCATACAAGGAAAAACACATAAGACTGAGTTCAAACTTCTCAAAAGGCACCATGGAGGCAAGAAGGCAGTAATATGATACATTTAATATCATGAATGAGAAAAGCTCCCAGCCAAAAATACTTTATCCAGCTAACTTGTCCTTCAGCATTGAGGGAGAGATTAAAATCTTCAAAAACAAAGACAGACAACTAGTAAACAAGAGACCTGTCCTGCAAGAAATACTAAAGGGAGTCCTGTCAACTGAAAGAAAAAGATAGGAGAGGGAGGTCTGGAGGAAGGCACAGAATTGAAGAGTACCAATAAAGTTAAATAAAGGCATAAAAAGAGAGGGAAGGAAAAGAATATATAAATCTGACAAATAAAAACTAAAGGGGGTCGGTACAACAGTGGCTCAGTGGCAGAATTCTTGCCTGCCATGCCAGAGACCCGGGTTCGATTCCCAGTGCCTGCCCAAGCAAAAAAAAAAAAACTTAAGGATAAGATGGTAATTCAAGAACTGCTTTTACTGTAATAACTTTGAATATTAATGGATTAAATTCACCTATTAAAAGACATAGATAAGGGTAGGCCTTGGTGGCTCAGCAGGCAGAATTCTCGCCTGCCATGCCAGAGACCTGGGTTCGTTTCCCAGTGCCTGTCCATGAAAAAAAAAAAAAAAAAGACATAGATTGGCAGAATGGATGAAAAGTATAATTCATCTATGTACTGTTTACAAGAGATGACTCTTAGATCCAAGGAAACAAATGGATTGAAAGTGTAAGAATGAAAAAAGATGTTCTATGCAAGCAGTAACCAAAAGAAAGCTGGAGTAGCTATACTAATATCACATAAAACAGACTTTAAATGTAAAGACATCATAAGAGACAAAGAAATACACTACATAATAATAAAAGGAACAATTCACCAAGAGAAAATAACAATCATAAATGTTTATGCTCCTAATCAAGGAGCTCCAAAGCACAGGAGGCAAACATTGGCAAAACTGAAGGGAGCGATAGACATTTCCACAATAATAGTGGGAGACTTCAATACACCACTCCACACTACAGATATAACCACAAACAGGAGCAACAAGGAAATAGAGCACTTAAACAATGTGATAAACAAATTAGACCTAGTAGAAATATATAGTTCATTACACCCCAATACACCAGGATATACATTCTTCTCTACTGCACATGGAACATTCTCCAGGATAGATCATATGCTGGGAGACAAAATAAGTCTTTATAAATTTAATAAGATTGAAATTATACAAAGCATTTTCTCTGACCACAATGAAATGAAGCTGGAGATTGATAATTACCATAGAACCAAACGTATCACAAATATATGGATATTAAACAACAAACTCTTAAATAATCAACAGACCAAAAAGGAAATTGCTAGAGAAATCAGTAAATATCTGGAAGTAAATGATAATGAGAATACAACATATCAGAACTTTTAGGATGTGGCAAAAACGGTGCTGAGAGGGAAATTTATTGCCTGAAATGCCTATATTGAAAAATAACAAGCAAAAATTGAGGAATTAACTTCTTACCAGGAGAAATTAGACAAAGAACAGCAAACTAACCACAAAGCAAATAAAAGAAGAGAAATAATAAAGATCAAAGCAGAAATAAACAAACCGGAGAACAACAACAACAAAAAGAATAGAACATATCAACAAAAATAAAATTGGTTCTTTGAGAAAATCAATAAAATTGGTGGACCCCAACTATATTGACAAAGAAAAAAGGAAAGAGGACACAAGTAAACAAAATCAGAAATGAGAGGGAGGTCATTACTATGGATCCTAAAGAAATTTTAAAAAACATAAGATAATACCATGAACAACTATATGCCAACAAACCAGACAATTTAGGTAAAATGGACAAATTCTTAGAAACACACAGACTACCTATACTGACTTAAGTAGAAATAGAAGATCTCAACAAACCAATTACACATTAAGAGACTCAATGAGTCATCAAAACTCTTCCCAAAAAGAAAAGCCCAGGACCAGGTGGCTTTATGGGAGAATTTTATCAAACATTCCAAAAAGAACTAACAGCAGTCCTACTCAAACTCTCCCAAAAAATTGAGGAAAAAAGAATGCCACCTAACTCATTTTATGACACTGTTCTAGTTTGCTAGCTGCCAGAATGCAATATACCAGAGACGGGATGGCTTTTTAAAAAGGGGAATTTAACAAGTTGCTAGTTTATACTTCTAAGGTTGAGAAAATGTCCCAATGAAAACAAGTCTATAGAAATGTCCAATCAAAGACATCCAGGGAAAGATACCTTGGTTCAAGAAGGCCAATGAAGTTCACAGTTTCTTTCTCAAGTCAAAGGGCACAAGGTGAACACAGTCAGAGTTTCTCTGTCAGCTGGAAGGGCAAATGGCAAACATGGCTTTATCTGCCAACTTTCTCTCCTGGCTTCAGGTTTCATGAAGCTCCCCGGGAGGCATTTTCCTTCTTCATTTCCAAAGGTCGCTGGCTCGTGGACTCTCTGCTTTGTGGTGCTACTCTCTCTGAATCTCCCATTCTCCAAAATGTTTCCTCTTTTATAGGACTCCAATAAATCAATCAAGACCCACCCAAATGGGTGGAGGCATATCATCACCTAATACAGTTTAACAACCACTTTTGACTAAATCACATCATCCAGGGAGATGATCTGATTACAGTTTCAAACATACAGTATTGAATAAAGATTATTCTACCTTTATGAAATGGGATTTTGATTAAAACATGGCTTTTCTAGGGGGCATACATCCTTTTAAACTAGCACAGACACTAAAATCAATCTTATACCAAAACCAGATAAAGACACTCCAAGAAAAGAAAACTATAGATTAGTATCCCTAACGAACACAGATACAAAAATTCTCAACAAAATACTAGCAAACAAATCCAACAACACACTGAAAGAATTAAACATCATGACCAAGCGGGGTTTATACCAGGAATGCAAGGAGAGTTTGACACAAGAAAATCAATCAATGTAATACAGCACATTAACAAATCAAAAGGGAAAAATCACATGATCAATGATGCTGAAAAACATTCAACAAAATTCAGCACCCTTTTCTGATAAAAGCACTTCAAAAGATAGGAATTAAAGGAAACTTCCTCAACATCATAAAAGGAATATATGAAAAACCCATACCAACATCATGTTAATGATGAGAGATTGAAAGTATTCCCCCTAAAACTGGGAGTGAGACAAGGGTTCTCATTGTCACACTATTATTCAACATTGTACTAAAGTCCTAGCTGGAGTGATTAGACAGGAGAAAGAAATTTTAAAAATCCAAATAAGAAAAGAAAAAGTAAAAATTTCATTATTTGCAGATAATATGATCCTATACTTTGAAAACCCTGAGAAATCTATGACAAAGCTAATTTGTTTGATGAAACAAATTCATCAAAGTGGTGGGATACAAGATTAATGTACAAAATTCAGTAATGTTTCTATATACAAGTAATGACCTATCTGAGGAGACAATTAAGAAAAAATTCCATTTCAAAATAGCAGCCAAGAGGGTGGGCCATGGTGGCTCAGTGGCAGAGTTCTTGCCTTCCATGCCAGAGACCCAGGTTCACTTCCTGGAGCCTGCCCATGCCCAAAAAATAAAGTTAAAATAGCGACCAAGAGAATCAGGTACCTAGGAACACACCTAACCAGAGAAGTTAAGTACTTGTACATGGAAAATGGCAAAACATTGATAAAAGAAATTTTAAAATGACCTAAAATCAAATGGAAAGACATTCCATGCTTATAGATATGAAGGTTGAATGTCGTTAAGATGTTAATTCTACCCAAACTGATCTGCAGATTCCATACAATACCAATCAAAATCCCAACAACCTACTTTGAAAACTTGGACAAGCTAGTTATCAAATTTAATTAGAAGGGAAAGAGACCCCAAATAGCTAAAGATATCCTGAAAAAGAAGAGCGAAGTGGGAGAACTATCTCATCCTGACTTTAAAGCTTACTACAAAGCCACAGTGGTCAGAACAGCATGTTCTGACAAAGATAGAAATATCAACCAGTGGAACTGAATTGAGGTTGCAGAGATAGACCACCAAATCTATAGACTGTTAATCTTTGATAAGGTCCCCAAATTCACTGAACTGGGACAGAATAGTCTTTTCAATAAATAGGCATGAGAAAATGGTATATCAATAGCCAAAAAAATGGAGGTGAACCCCTACCTTACACCCTATACAAAAATTCAAAATAGATTAAAGACCTAAATATAAGTGCCAGTATCAAAACACCTGGAAGAAAATGCAGGGAAACATCATCAAGATCTAGTTATAGGAGGTAGCACAAGCACTGAAAGAAAAAATAGATAAATGGAAACTCCTTAAGATAAAGAGCTTCTGTGCCTCAAAGGATTTTGTCAAAGAGGGGAATAGGCAGCCAAATAAATGGTAGAAAATATTTGGAAACCATATATCAGATAAAGGCTTGATATCCTGTGTACGTGAATAAATTATACAGCTGCTCAACAACAAAAGAACAAACAACCCAATTATAAAATGGACAGAGTATGTGAATAGACACTTTTCTGAAGAGCAAGTACAAATGGCTACAAAGCACATGATGAAATGCTCATTTTCATTAGCTACAAGCGAAATGCAAATAAAGACTACAGTGAGATACCAACTCACACCTATAAGAATGGCTGCTATTAAAAAAACAGAAAACTACAAATGTTGAAGGATGTGGAGAAATTGGAACACTTATTCACCGTAGGTGGGAATGTACAATGGTGCAGCCATTGTGGAAAACAGTTTAGCATTCCTCAGAACATGACCCAGCAATAACAATACTCAGTATATACTCAAAAGAGCTGAAAGCAGTGATATGAACAGAAATTTGCAGACTAATGTCATAGAGAGACTATTCACAATTGCCAGAGATGGAAACAATCCAAGTGCCCATCAACAAATGAGTGGATAAACAAAATGTAGTAAATACCTATGATGGAGTATTAGGCAGCAATAAGAAGAAATGAGGCCCCAAATCACATGACAACATGGATGAACCTTGAGGACATAAAGCTGAATGAGATAAGTTAAACAGAAAAGGACAGATACTTTATGATTTCACCATTATGGGTCTTGTAAGCATAATCTCAGAGGTTACAATGTAGAATATAGCAGAACTAGATGTACACAAAAGCTAGAGATGGGGGAAAGGCTACCTAATGAGATAGAACTTAAATGCAAGGGAACAGATGGAAGTGATGGTCAATACTTAGTGGGTTTATAAGTAACATTGTCATATTAGGGTGAATATGATTGAAAGGGTATAGTGCCATGTATCCCACTGAACAAATCTACAATTATAAATAAGCTCTCACATGAACTATTTCAAAGGTTTGATATTGGAGAAAGAATCAACGGGTAGAGGGATATAGGGAGAAAACTAAAAATGTATGCTATGGCCAATAGCCACAGGAAGACATCATCAGCACCACAGCACTACCATGGGGAAACTAATGGTGGGGGGGAAGGATAAGTGATAAGGGGTACTTTTGATTTGATATTTGGTAGTGCTGTGTTTGTCAGTTCTTTGTCACTATGGACCAGTGAAATTTGTCTAAAATTAGAACTGCTGCGGATTGTACAACCAAGTAAGGATGCTGTTTACAAACATGTGGTTTGTTTGTTTTGGACATTATCCATGATGCCCAATAGATGGAGAGAGCTGAAGGGTACAACATCTAAGTAGCAGAATGGTGAACATTTATATGACGGAATATGGTGTGGCTAAAAAAAGGAAGGATGTCAAGAGGCATGCAATGCTGAATGTGAGTATGGTTGAGGGACAAGGTCTGGGAGCATATATGACACCAGAAGGAAAGATAGAAGATAGAAACTGAGATGGTAAAACTTATAAATGCCTAGAATAGACAATGATGGTGATTAAATGAACAAATACAAGAATTTTTTGCATAAGGGGGAACAAATGAATGACAACATTGCAAGGTGCTGAAAATTAGATGGTATAACAGGAAAAAAACCCACAATCATTGCAAACAAGGGTCTGTGTTAACAGCAACATTGTAGTATGCTTCCACTGAAAGTAATAAAGGCTTTTTTGCCAAAATTAAATGTCAACAAGCAAGAGGTATGGGGAAGGAAGAAAATCTTCATATGGATTGTGTTGGATTGCATGGTTATGTGATTATACCAGGAACCACTGATTTTTTTACATAGGTTGGATTGTATGATGTGTGAATAAAACCATTTAAAAATGAACAGAGATAAACAACTGCTAGAGGAAATGTGGAGAAAGAGATGGATGTATTCACTGTTGGTAGGGAAGCTGAGAGGTGCAGCCCCTCTGGAGGGCAATGTGGTGGTTCCACAGGAGACCAGGAGCAGGGTTGGCATATGATCCTTCAATCCCATTTCCAGGTATATACTTGGATGAACTGAGAGTTGGGACAGGAATAGACATTTGCACACTGGTGTTTATGGTGGCAGTGCTCATAATTCACAGTGGATAGAGGGGGCCTAATGGGACAATGACTGAGGAATGGAAGGGGGAACTGTGGTGTACACATACAACAGACTACCGAGTGGCTGCAAGGAAGAATGATGTTCTGAGGCATACAACTAGGTTAATGAACTTTGAGGACAGTATGTTGAATGCAATGTTAGAAACAAAAAGACAAGTATTATCATGCTTCACTCATATGAACTAACTATAATATACAAACTTGTAAAATTGAAGTTGAGAGCATAGGTTTTCAGGTTGGGACTATTATAAAGGTTCCTAGATTGTAAGCTCTTACAGCAGTCACATATATTCAGGAGTTGTAACTGTTATAGCTAAATTATGAGATAGGGAGCTATTTGTGTATTGCCTAGTTGTTCCCTAATGCTTTGGGTATTTATGTGACACCTGGGACTCAGAGTTAGAGCTCTGAAGCTATGAAAATCAGAATTATCCCACATAGGAACTGTTTAAAAAGTTGAAAAAGTGACCAGATTTAGACTAGAGATATGAATGACATTCATCTGGATAGGATTTAGGTAAATCAGAACACAGGGTAAAGGATGATATGGTCCATATTTTAAAACTTTAACTTCTATATGAGACCAAAGAAAGATATGTTTATCTGGGTGAAAAAAATTATATTTTTGGGTAACACATTATGTAATTTAACTTGTATAGTCAGTTTATTCGAATATCATAATTACATGGAATCTTTAAAAGGGAGTGAGATCTTATTGGTTTGTACAGGTTAGTGTGTTGCCCTGATTTTTCCCAGAGTAATCTGGGCAGAGAACAGAAAGGTGTTTGCAAAGTCCACATGGGGAACTGGTGAGAAAGAAGAAATATTAAATGTCCCTATCTGGAGAATTTCTGATATTCTCGCAAGTAGTGGGGACAACTAATTCGATATGTTGAGGCCTTGATCTTGGGGCTCACCTTATGAAACATTCCTGCCAAGAATAGGTGAAATGAACTTATAATTATGCCTCAGAGTCACCCCCAGAGAACCTCTTTTGTGGCTCAGATGTAGCCGCTCTCGCTAAGTCAGCTTGGCAGACAAACTTACTGCCCTCCCCACTACAAGGGGCATGATTCCCATGGGTGTTAATCTTCCTGGCAACATGGGACAGAACACCCGGGATGAGCCAGGATCCAGCATCATGGGACTGAGACAGCCGTCTTGACCAAAAGGGGGAAGAGAAAAATGAGGCAAAATAAAATTTCAGTGGCTGAGAGATTTCAAACAGAGTTGAGAGGTTATCCTGGAGGTTATTCTTATGCATTGTATACACATCCGTTTTTAGTTTATGGTGTGTTGGAGTAGCTGGAGGGAAGTACCTGTGCTGGATTGAAAGGATGTATGTACCCTAGAAAAGCCATGTTTTAATCCTAATCCTATTTTGTAAAACCAGCCGTTTCTTCTAATCCCTATTCAGTACTGTATGTTGGAAACTCTAATTAGATTATATCCATGGAGATGTGACTCAATCAGGAGTGGACATTAAATTTGATTAGATGGAGCCATGACTCCACCCATTTGGGCGGATCTTGATTAGTTTATTGGAATCCTATAAAAGAGGAAACATTTTGAAGAAAGTAAGAGATTATGAGAGAGCAGAGAATGACATAGCCACGTGAGAAGCAGAGAGTCAACCAGCCAGTGACCTTTGAAAATGAAGAAGGAAAATGCCTCCCAGGGAGCTTCATGAAACAGGAAGCCAGGAGAGAAAGCTAGGAGATGACACTGTGTTCACCACATGCCTTTACAGATGAGAGAGAAACCCTGACCATATTCGCCATGTGCCTTCTCACTTGAGAGAGAAACCCTGAACTTCATTGGCCTTCTTGAATCAAGGTATCACTCCTTGGATGCCTTAGATTGGACTTTTCTATAGACTTGCTTTAATTAGGACATTTTCTCAGCCTTAGAACTGTAAACTAGCAACTTATTAAACTCCCTTTTTAAAGGCCATTCTGTTTCTGGTCTATTGCATTCTGACAGCTGGCAAACTAGGACAGTACCTAAAACTGTTGAGCTATGTTCCAGTAGCCCTGACTGGCTACTGGAAGATGATTGTATTGCCATATAGCTTTCACAGTATGACTGTGTGCTTGTGAAAACCTTGTGTCTGATGGTCCTTTTATCCAGGGTATGGACAGAGCAGTAAAAAAATATGGATAACAATAAATAAATAATAGGAGGGATAAGGGGTAAAATAAATTGAGTAGAATACAATACTAGTGGTCAATGAGAGGGAGGGGCATGGGTTATGGGATATATTAGATTTTTTATTTATTTTTATTTCTTTTTCTGTAGTGATGCAAATATTCTAAAAATGATCATAGTGATGAAATATACAACTATGTGATGATATTGTGAGCCACTAATTGTAGACCATGTATGGACTGTATTTGTATGAAGATGTGTCAATAAAAATATTTTTTTTTAAAAAAAGGAGCCATGTAATGAACTGAATAAATTTTGAAGATGATGTGTTGTGCAAAATAAGCCAGAAACAAAGAGCAAATATAAAAATAAAAATAATAATAAAATAAATTTTTAAAAAATTTTTAAGAGCTATTGTGCTAAGGTCCCTTTCAGAAAATACTCACAAGAAAATTGGAGCCTTGCTTGTAAATCCTTATAGCAGCCACACTTAGTCTGAAATTGAAAATATATTTTGAGATTCTGAAACACTGAACTATAATGTGTATCAGTTGGTATTTCCTTGAAACTTTGAATAACTCTGTGACACTTAAGATGCAAAAATGGAAGTGCTGTAGCCCTGAAAGTTAGCACAGCTATATACAATAACAGTTAAAAACAACTGAAAAAGAAATCAGACCTCAATTAGAGATAAGAATGAAGCCAATCTGTCTGGGACTAAGGTAAAGCAGAATACAGGGTAAAAGGTGATAGTGTATGTACTCTAGACCTTCCCCTACTGTATGAAACCAATGGCGGAGCAGTTTATTATGTCTAGAACATAAATTTTCTGTAACACAGATTCAAAATCAACCTGCCTAGGTAGCTCATTTAAACCACCCAAACCCTTGGTGTTCAGAACAGGAATGAGGCCTTGTACTTCTGTACAGCTTAATGAATACCAGGATTACATCTCAGACCATGGTGGGATGATAATGAAAAAGTTTTGGTAAAATTTCTCAAGGGTCCAAAGGGAGAAAAAACATGGAACTATTAAACTTTCTCCTTTGAGAAACCCCATGTACCCTCTCAAACATTGAGGACTCACAAGAAAATAGGTCAAGTCCTTGATTTTGAGGTTTGGCCTTATTAAATTTATTTCTATGGTGGAAAAGCTAAGACTACCTACAATAAGGCCTACGAGTTGCTTCCTAGAAACCTCTTTTGTAGCTCGGATGTGGTCTTTCTCTAAGTCCAGCTCTGCAAGGAAAACCATTACCCTCCCCCGTACATCAGACATGGCTTTCAGGGGGTAAAGTCTCCCTGACAATGTGGGGAATAACTCCTGGGGATGAGTCTGGCCCTGTCATCATGGGATAAACAATACCTTCCTGACCAAAAGGGGGGAAAGAAGTGAAATAAAATAAGGCATCAGTGGCTAAGAGAGACCAACTAGAGTCAAGAAGCTATTCTGGAAACTATTCTTATGCAAGCTTCAGTTAGACAATGCTAATTGCCATGGATTGCTAAACCCTAATCAGTATCACTCCTATTAACTCTTAAGAACACCTAGTGCTCAAACTGAGACTCTACAAAAGTTTCATGCACCAAGTTTGCTTTCCTGGAAACTATAATTTCCAGAGGGTTCCTAGCCCAGAAAAATCCTGAAATCCAGAGGGATCAGCCTCTGCAAGATTATCAGCTAATGACATCCCCCTATCTTTTAGTGTTAACACCCCTTCTCAACATGAAAAAGTCAGAACAGACATTGCCAAAAGATCCCTATAGATTGGGAGAAGGATCAAAGGAAAAGGAGGAGTTATAGCAGACAAAACAGGATTTAACAAATGAGTATGACTGTTGAATCACTATATGGATATTTCACCTAGCCTCCAGTGTTTTGGAGCAGCTAGAATGAAAAATCTGAAATAGTGGAATGATAATCCCTTAAATCTGTTCTGTAATTACTTGTTGAAGTGTACTTTGAAGAGTATTGCTTTTTCTTTCTTTTCTTTAATATATGTCATATTTCACAAAAAAAGAACTTAAAAAAAGACATAAAAAATGAAGCTATACCTCTCACCTTGATCATAAATGGCCAATTTTACATGCCTTAAATTGAATTGTCACACCGACTTACTTCTCAGTGAAGTTAAAAATAGCCCCTCTTCTACAGATGGGTAGATATCTTCCACACTTTGAATCACTTTTATTTATGTTTGTGGATTAGAAATGGATACAGGAAAGATGATAAAGAGGCACTATGAAATATATTCCAGTTTAAAGGTCAATTATTTAGGTCAATGTAAAGAAGGAAACAGTAATAAATGCTAAACTGTGTCAGAAAAGTCAAAGTGACCGACTAATGAATACCCTTTCCTTTCCAGCTTCATATTTAGTGAAGCTGTGTAGTTTCATACCTTAGTACCGACAAAGCCAATTACCAAAATCAATTTCATGCATGGACAGCACTAAGTTTTGCCCACTCTCTTCTTTCTCTTCCCTCTTTGAGCCGAAGAAAATGTATTCCTAAGCCCTTCCAAACTCAAATATATAAATTAGCACAAATATTGCACTCCATTTTTTGAAATACTATCCTGTCCCTATGACTCATGTTTCAACAAGCCAAACTGGATCTAAGATGTACTTGTTTATTATGGAGATCTAACATTGATCTAATAAAACTTATAAAGGAAATTAAACATTTCCTCAGAAAAAAAATTCTAGTTAAGGAAAATAGATGCTATAGAAATGCAAATGTCAAAATGTGTTTGGAATTGAAATAGAATTTTATTGAAAAAGAAACTAGAGACGTTCCCTTAAATCATTGATTATGTCACTATTCTATATAACTACAAAAGATTAATAGGGTGGAAAATAATTATTTCTTTGGTCCCCAACAAAATTTGTGATCATTTTTTAATAATACAGGATGCATAAAGAAAACAGAAATTCTCCGTGCAAAAATTTGACAGCTTTATGAATTTTTAAATTACCTTGGTTGCTTTCCAAAAGTAAGACAACCACTGGCAATTTTTAACCACAGAAGATACGTCATTGCTAACTAGAAAAAAGTTAGTGATATCTTTAGCTTTTCTAAATAGAAAGCAAGAAGATGATCAGATCAAACTTAAACATGATGGGCTTTTACAAAGTTTCTTAAAATACCATGTTAAACTCAGAGTTTATAGGATCTTTCATTTAAAGATTCTCATTGATTTTGGATGGGAAAAATAATAGGCATGATGGAGTTAGATAACGAGGATTTAAGACATTCTCTTAAACCTGAGTCAAATAATGAAGTCCATTAATTTTCCTAGGTCTTATAGTTATTTAATAAAATCAAGAATTTATTGGGGTTTTTCTGACTCTAAAGTATATCCTCTTCCCATTTCACCTAGGCATAGTATGTCCTTCCTTTCATCTCTCCATGTCCAACGTTTAAATTTTTCTACACCAAATAAAATTCTTCCTCCTTGATGAAGTGTTCTCTGACTCTTATGACTGGGAGTAATCACTCCTTCATAGAAAGCACAATATCAATTATTTTATATGTTTATCTCTTCTGTTGGACTAATCACATAAACATTGCACTATAGTGTTTGAGGTATAGCACCTCCTGCTAGAATGTAATTTTGTTTCATGCACAATTTTTTTTAATTCATCTTTATGTAATATCCAATGAGTCAAAGGCTCTGACATATCCCTAATGCCTTCATCTACGCATGATAGTGTAAGACATTATTAACCTTGTTAAGGATCAGGCTTATAATTTTGGCACTTACATTCAAATAATAATTATGTAGGATAATAACATTTCCATCATTTTCCCTGTAAAATGGCACTTTTGCTAGTTCTTGCTGAAAATCAGGATTATATTTTTATTGCCATTAAATTTTAAGCCACTACTTCCATCCTGTCTTCACAAATTTTAATTTTACATATTCATCTTGCTTCTGATATCCAATAAAATAATGATCTCTCCTTGTTTTGAAGTACCTATGTACCTAGAAAGACTATATAAATGATAGATAATATTTTAGAATGGAATCGGGACAAGAACAGTCCTGAAAATATCTCAAATGAATGAATGTGACTAATTAACAGGCCCTCTTTGAGTAGGTTTAAATTAGCTAGGTATGTATTAATTAATTCCAGATTTCTACATCCTTTTAAAGATATTACTAAAGTCTATACCACATATCTTGCTTAAATCAATATAAACTAGATGCAAAAAGAAAAATCTGTTTTTATCATAATGTTTCCAAAAATGAGGACTAGCCTATTATAGATTTCCTTCTCAATGAGAATAACTAGGGAACTAAAACAAAATAAGAGAACTGGAAAAAAATAAAAACTGAAACAATAAAACATCTTAAAAGTAGCCAGAAAACAGATCTATTAGTATCACAGGAGAAGCAATGAGACTGATGACTGATTAATCAATAGAAATAATGGACACAAACAGATAGTAGAATGATCTGTGAATTACATAAAGGAATAATTTTCTGGAAAATGAATTAAGCTTTAAGAAACATTGCTGAAGATTAACAGGGATATTTCATGATGATCAAAAGATCAATTCACCTGGAAAACATAACACTTCTAAATTTATATGCACATAACCATGTAGCCTCAAAATATACAGAAGAACTAAAAGGAAAAATAGACCACAATCATTGCTGGAAATTTTTTCATAGAGCTCTTGGTAACTTGTAGAATAAGGAAGTAAACAAATATAGTACAAATATGAACAATATCAGCAATATGATTTTAAATGATTTTATGAATATACAATACTGAATCAAATACTGCAAATAGACATTATTGTTTCAT
Organism: Tamandua tetradactyla; assembly: GCF_023851605.1. Classification (NCBI taxonomy): domain Eukaryota; kingdom Metazoa; phylum Chordata; class Mammalia; order Pilosa; family Myrmecophagidae; genus Tamandua; species Tamandua tetradactyla. Next base: position 72,315,771 of record NC_135328.1, read on the forward strand.
TTTTAATGCAATTTTATTGCTATATATTATATATTCACATATCATATAATCATACAAAGTATAAAATCAATGGTTCAAAGTATTATCATATATCTGTGCATTCCCAGTCACAATTGACTTTTTTTCTTTTTTGTGAAAAATAACATACAAAAGAGCTATAAATTTCAAAGCATACCATAACAATAGTTGTAGAACAGATTTCATAGTTTGGTGTGGGTTACAATTCCACAATTTTCAGTTTTTACGACTAGCTGCTCCAAGATACTGGAGACTAAAAGAAATGTCAATATAGTGACTCAGCAATCATACTAATTTGTTAAACCCTGTCTTCTCTGTATAACTCCACCATCTCCTTTAATACTCTCTCACTCTTAAGGGTTATTTGGGCTCTGCCCATTCTAACTTTATCATATTGGAAGGAACTGTCACTAATATGGGATAGAGGGATGGAACTAGTTGATGTTCTGGAGAGGCTGGGTCCTCTGCATTTCAGAACTTATCTAGCCTAGGTATCCATCTGGAAGTTGTAAGTTCTGAAGTAATCCTAGTGCATGGAACCTTTTCAGAATTCCATATAAAGCCCTAGATGTTCTTTAGGATTGGCAGGAATGGTGTGGGTTGGGGGGTTGGCAAATTATGATAGGTAGCAATGTCTAGCTAAAGCTTACGTAAGAGTAGCCTACATAGTAGCCTCTTGACATATTTGAATTTTCTCAGCCACTGATATCTTATTGTTTCACTTCCTTTCCCTCCTTTGGCCAGGATGACATTGTCAGTCCCACAGTGTCAGGGTCAGGCTCATCTCTGGAAGTCATCTTCCATGTTGCCAGGGAGACTTTCACCCCTGGATGTCATGTCCCACATAAGGGGGAGGTAATGATTTCACTTGCAGGGTTGAGCTTAGACAGAAAGGCCATATATGAGCAACAAAAGAGGTCCTCTGGGGCGGGCCGCGGTGGCTCAGCGGGCAAAGTGCTTGCCTGCTATGCCGGAGGACCTCGGTTCGATTCCCGGCCCCAGCCCATGTACCAAAAACGGAGAAACAGAATACAATAAAAAACAAGCAAATGTTTAAAAAAGATGTTTCCCTTTCTTCCTTCCTTCCTTCCTTCTATCCTTCCTTCCTTCTCTCTGTCTTTCCTTTAAAAAAAAAAAAAAAAGAGGTCCTCTGGAAGTAACTCTTAGGCATACATATAGATAGGTTAAGTTTCTCCACTGCCTACATAGGCTTCACAAAATTAAGCCTTAAGATCAAGAGCTTGACCTATGGATTTGGGTGTCCCTAGTGTTTGACACAGTATCAGGGGTTTCCCCAATGGTAAAGTTTAATAGTTCATATTTTTTCTCCCACCCCTCAAGGGACTTTGACAATAATTTTTGATTATCTACTTAGCATACTCTGGGGTGTATACAGGCATTATGTTGAGCTATAAAGGATTATGGCCCTCATTTCCATTCTGGGCTCCCTATGTTTGGGTTGTTTAAATGATCTATCCAGACAGGCTGAGTTAGATCATGTGCTACAGAAAATTTAGGTTCTGAAAAAAATAAATCTTTCTTCCTTTGGTCTCATAGAGTAGGTGAAGTTCTAAAGTACAGACAATGCTTCCTTACCCTTGTATTCTGAATTACCTTAATACTGACCTGATCAGTATTATCTTTAAATACCATGTTATACATATATAGCACAGCCTCTCAAAATTTAGACATAAGTTACTGCTCTGGATTAAATGTGACTGCTATAAGAACTTACAATCCAGGCCCCAATTTTCTTATAAGCATTTTCTAAATAAGACCATACAATAGTTGCTCTTTTGTTTATGGCTTATTTTGCCTCAGAAAATGTCCCCTGGTTTCATTTACAATGTTGCATGCCTCACAACTTCATTCCTTTCTGTGGCAGCACAATATTCAATCATATGTGTATACCACCATTCACCATTCTATTTCTCAACGTATCCTTCAGCCGCCTCCATCCACTGGGCATCATCAGAATGGACATTACTTTTAAATGCTATGGAACACTTGAGAAAATTGATGATAAGATGATGTAAGACTTTACAAATTTCAAGGATTTAAATCATAAAGTGTACTTTCCAAACAGAGTGGAAATAAAACTACAAAGTAATGACACATAAAACTCAAAAATTTCCAAATGTTGGAAATAAAGCAATTATGCTTCTATTTAATCCATAGGTAACTTTCTCTAATTGCAGATCATATTATCCTATATAGAGAAAATAAAGTCCACAACAAACTTACTAAAGCTAATATATGAATTCAGCAAATTAGCGGGCTACACGATCAACATGCAAAAAATCAGTAGTGTTTCTGTATGCTAGTAACGAAAATTATGACAAGGAAATATTTTTTTAATTCAATTTACAATAGCAACTAAAAGACTAAAAATTCAGGAATAAATTTAACCAAGCAAAACTATGAAACTTTGCTAAAATAAATCAAGGAATACCTAATTAAATAAGTGGATGTTATGTGTTAATGGATTAGAAGATTAAATATTGTTAAGAAGTCAATTCCACCCAAAGCAATTTACAGATTCAATGCAATCCCAATCAAAATTCCAACAGCCTTCTTTGTAGAAATGTAAAAGCATTTCATCAAATTCATGTGGAGGGATAAGGGGCCACAAATAGCCAAAAACATCTTGATAAAGAACAACAAAATAGAGGACTCACATGTACTGATTTTAGGATTAATTATAAAGTTACAGTAATTGAAACCGCATGGTATTATCACAAAGACAGATGTAAAGACCAATGTAATCAAATTAAGAGTTCAGAAAGAAGCCCTCCTACTATTGCCATTTGATTTTTTACAAGTCAAGTCAAGTCTACTCAATGGGGAAAGAATTGTCTCTTCAACAAATAGTTCTTGGAAAACTGGACATCCACATGCAAAAGAACGGTATATTTCTGACTCAAACTATATGCAAAGATTAACTCAAGCTTGATCAAAGTCTCAATATAAGTACCAAACTATAAAACTCCTAGAAGAAAACATAGGGAAGCACCTTAAGCATTTTGTGTAAGCAATGGTTTCTTAGATTTTACACCTAAAGTATGAGAAACAAAAGAAAAAATAAATGGGACTTGATCAAAATTAACAACTTTTGTACATTCTAGGACTTATCAGGAAAGTAAAAAAGACAACCTATAAAAAGGGAGAAAATACTTGGGAACCATGTATCTAACAAGATTTTAATAACCAGAATTTATAAATAAATCCTATGGCTCAACAAAAAAAAGATTAACAACCTAATTTAAAATTGAGCAAAAGACTTAAATAGACATTTCTACAAAAAAGATACATACATTGCCAATAAGCACACGAAAAGATTCTCAACATCATTGCCACTAGGGAAATGCAAATCAAATCTACAATTGCACCCCCAGTAGCATGTCTACTGTTTTTTCAAAAAAATGGAAAATAACAAGGGTGGAGAAATAGAAACAGTCATTCATGTTTGATATGAACGTAAAATGGTGCAGCTGTTGTGGAAAGCAGTTTGGTGATTCCTCAGAAAGCTAAGTATAAAATTACCATATGTCCCACTTCTAGGTAGAAACCCAAAGGAATTGAAATCAAGGATTCGAAGATATTTGTGCAATGAGGTTAATAGTAGCATTATTCACATTGCCAAAAGATGGAAGCAACCCAAGTATGTAGGGATAGATGAATGGATAAACAAAATGTGGTATATACATATAATGGAATATTATTTAGTCATAAAAAGTAATTAGATTCTGATATATGAGACAAAATGGATGAAGCTTAAACATATCACGTTGAAAGAAAGAAGTTAGATACAAAAGGACAAATGTGTATGAACTGACTGAGATAATTAGAATAAGTGAATTCATAGAGTCTGAAACATAAGATACTAGGAGTCAGGGTGGGGGTAGGGAATGGAGAGTTATTGTTGAATTGGTAGAAAATTTCTGTTTTGGACAATGGGACAGTTTTGTAATGCGCGGTGGGGATGGTTGCACATTTGGAATGGAACGTAGTTAACACCACTGAATTATATACTTGAATGTTGTTAAAGGGGAAAATTTTAGGCTGTATATATCTTACTAGAATAAAAATTTGTAAAAAATAAAAATTGAACTGTACAACTCAGTGTACCCTAACATAGATTATGTACTATAGTTAATAATATAATTGCAATAATATTATTTTATCAGTTGTAACAAAGGTACCACACTACTGCAAATTGTTCAAAATACAGGAAAGTTTATGTGAGAAGGTGTATATCTGAGCTCAGTATTTTTTGCATAAGTTTTCTCTAAACCTACACCTTCTCTAATAAAATTTTTTGAAAACACAATAGTACCCACTTCATAGGTTTTCATGAAGAAAAATGTTAAATATTTAACATAAGCATGTCAAATACTTAAAATAATGCCTAGAATATAAAAAAAATGCTTACAATTAAATGCTTACTGATTCTTTTAAAGTATCAGACATTCTAATTTTTTAATTCTCAAAATATTTCAACAGGGACTTGCAAAAGAGGATATTCAAATGGCCTAAAATCATATAAAAAGTTGCTAACTGCATTACTTATTAAGATAGTATAAATTAAAATCACAAGGAGACAGCACTATACTTTCACCAGGTTTGTTAATATTAAAATATTGACAGTGGCAAGTGTTTGAAAGGTCATGGAACAACTGGAACTCTCACACACTAGACTGTCATTATAAACTGAAGTTGAAGTTATGTAACCAAGTGCTTACTATCAGAAGGCATAAACATAGGTATATGCACCAAAAGATATGTATAAGAATGTTCGTGCCACCATTATTCATTATAATCCCAAACTAGAAGGACCTAAGTATTTATCAATACATAAATACATTGCAGTAAGGCCACACACTGGAATAAGGTGCACAGCTATGAAAATCAATAAACTTCTGTTATGTAGACTAACACAGAAGAATCACACAAAGATGTTGAATAAAGGAAGCCAGGCACAAAGGAATACATACATTTATTAAAAGTTCAAAAGTAAGCAAAATTAATCTATATGTTAGAAATCAGAAGAGTTGTTCTTTGAAGGGGGAGGAAGATGGAGGCAGTGTTTAGGAGCGGTCACTAAGAATATTTTCTTTCTGGTCCTGAGTGGATTCATTTGTGATACTTCAATTATTTATGTTTGCACGTTTCTTCATGGACATTACCCTTCAGTTAAAACATATATTAAAATGTCTATTTCAAAATCTAATAAGCTGTTCTAGTAAACCTATTTTTTAAATGAAGTAATTTTGGAATGCATGTTTAAGTAAGCTCATACTGGTTCTAATAACCAATCCGTTCTTTCTTAAAAACATATAAAGTATCTGCTTAATATTCAATGTTTTTGACATTTCCTAAACCCACACCATCAATTTGGCAGAGTGATCAACATTAAGGTTACCAATTCATAATTTCTATAGTCCACTTTTCTTGACTTTTTGGAAGTTATAGGCAGTTTTCAGATGTCTCTTTCAATATTAATAATTTCGCAAAGACTTATGACAATTCAAAGAAAAGATCCACTATACAAATTTTGTTAATGTTGCAGAAACTGGAAACAGGGAAGATACAATTGGAAAAAAATTTCCAGTTTAAAAAAATTATAAAGGAAAATCAAGGTCTGCTCCATATCCCTGGAAAAAAAAAATTAAGAGGCAAAAACTGAACAACTCTTGATATTTTCCAATTTAAAATATGCAGGAAAAAAAGCAGCTCTCTAAATATCCAGGCGGATAAGAAGGAAAATTAAAAGATTTGTCTGTGAGGAACACATATCAGGATAGCTACAGAATTCTTTGCAATATTAAAGGCAAAAAGACAACGGGACAGATGTGGAGCGAGTAGGAAGAAGATTATGTCCCAGGGAATCTCTTCCCATCAAGCTGTCATCTGTTTGAGAAAACAACAGAAATATATTTTAAATGCGCAAAAACTCAGAAAGTATATTACACAACGACCTTTATTGGAACACTTAGCCGGGATGACTCTACCTGACCAAGATTCAAGAGAAATTGTTCAAGCATGGAGAATCTGGGGTAAAAGGCCTCCAATCCTATTTAAACCAGTAGTGTTATCTAAGCAGTTATGGGTATCATAGCAAACTCAAGTCAAAATTTTAGAAATAATTCTTAAAGAGAAAACAAATAACATAAAAATAATTCAATCATAGTAAAACACTGAAAAGTAGCAATAGTTTTTCATCATGTCTCTACTTCTAAGCATCATGAATAAGAACACACATTGACAACCAAACATGGATTCTAATCCATCACCATTACATCCAAACTCAGTTGAGGCAAATTATTGATCTTCCTGAGTCTCTGCCACCTCAACTATGAAATACCCACTTTAGACATTGTTCTGAGGATTAAATGAGAGAACAGACTAACTGCCTCCAACCTAATACAGACTCACCACATAAAAGAGTCCAATTCTCCCCTCCCTCACTGCATTTGCTTTCTCTAGAAAGTAGTTATTTTGAGTCAACTGACTAGAAATCATTTTCAAGATCTCTTTTTCTTTTCATCCTCGGTCAATTGTCACTTGTCCCTGGCACTATTCTTCCCAGTTCAATCCAGTTATGACTGCTGCCTTCCATCACACCCTTCAAAAATATAAACTGCCTAGGGAGATATCCTATGCAGACACATTACTATATTTAATTGCTTCATCCTTTTTTTCCCTTATTGTAGCAGCTAGACTCTTGAATACTGACACAGTAGCATAAATATTGCAATATGTGTTTCCCATGAAATATGTACCATCAACTAAAATAGTAGTAATTTCCCATGTAATAGATTTTTTATTCCTAAAAATTTACTTTTTTCTCCTATATGACGTTAAATTTTTCCAGACTAAAATTTGTGCCGGTGGAAATTTCTCAGAATGTATATACATGTTAATTGATTTAAAGTTAAAAACTCAGATTGTCTCTATATTTAATACAATGTTTAAAAACTCAGATTATCTCTACGTCTCTATTGAATGTGTTTCTTCAGCTGGAATAATCCAGAATATCAGTTTATTACCTTTCTTTATAGAGATCAAAAGAATCTGATCCTCATAGTCATCCATGCTAAATAGGACGCTTATAAATTAAGTACTTTAAGTCACTCTTAGTATATTTTAATATCCAAATATCTGTTAATAAAATTAACCTGAAATTGTAATTAATCTGGTATATCTATTTGATCAAATTAATTATAGAAATTGCATCAGTATCATACTCTGGTAGTTCATCCATAAGACAGCAATTATAGAACACCCTTCTTATGATTATTAAGTCAGGAAACAAAGATCCATACATTTAATAACATACTGAATTTGTCTATGAATCCAAGTTAAACTGCTATTTTCATAATTTCTACACTGTAAATTGGTAATTTCTATAAGTACACAAAATTATTTTTTGTTTATAGAGTCCATTCAAAGTCGCTACTATCATGAAATTTGAAGAGGATTAGTCCTAAATAAATCTTTCAAAGCACTGCTTACAACTTGTTTCAATGAAGTAGCCAGTATACATACTTTCCAAAAGCTAATATTAATGACTTCTGCCTCTTCTCTCTGAATCCTTTCTTCTGTCCACCTGATGAAAAATAATGGATAATTCCACAGAACTCCAATATCCTCTGACAATAGTTTCTTAAATCAATTTGAACAAAGCTTGTGTCTTCCTATTTTTTTATAGAAAAGAGACTGGAAGTTTCACACTCTAACACTAAATGACTTAGTGTGTTCTACTGAAAAGCACAACAATGAAACAAATGATCCACATGGCACTGAACAAACAATAAATACTCAAATATTTACTGTTTCAATTTATTATTAGCACCTGCTCTTTTTGTAGTGAAATTCGGAGCGCATTTCCCCAGACTTTGTTAAGATCATTACTTCTTTCATCTGAGCTACCCGGGTCCAAAGATCACAACCATAGTTGACTGATAGTCATTTATTCTTACTGAAATAGTTTAAAGAAAAGACAACCCATTCTTCATGGACCAAACATTACTGCCAGAGGCCTGGAAAAGGATGCTCAAAACAGGACCATTTCATTTATATTAAGTAGAAGAAGAAGCAAATCCTATTAGCTCCTTCTTTACATCTTATTAGCAATAAGAGCTGATCATAATTACAAATCTTGAATCCAATAATAAAACTAGCACAGAGAGAAATTCCCAGGTGCCAAAAATGTGAGAATGTAATATTGGCAAAAAAGCAGAATATATAAAATAAATTCTGTAGTTGGGAGGAAATGGTAAGGTGACCCCAGAAAGAAAGAAATGAGCTGAATCCATTTTAGATGTGTATTTACACCCAAGCTGCAGAATTTTCAGCTCTTCAAAGTCAGTATGGGGTATTGTCAGTTGAGGTTAATATAATGCAATCATAATTCATGGCAAATGCATAGGGTTTGCATAATTTTTCTCATCACTTATTGGATAAAAACTAAACTAGTGATCTAGAGAGGAATTCATATTTCTCCTTTTTATTATTTTTAATCACAGTCTCTTATGATACCTTGCAAGATAACAGACTTTCCAAAAGCTTTTTCTCTTATTTCCGTGGGGAAAGCTAAATATTGTTTTCATCTAAATGGAATCAAATTTTCATTTCTGCTTTAGTAGCTTATTAACTAGCCAGGAGGAATTGATTGGACCATCTCTACAAGAAGAGAAGATTGTTGACACATACTACAGAGAGAGAAAATGTGGGAGTAAGGAGTCCAACTTCTGAGACCTTGGGGGCTCCGGAGAGAGAGAACATTAATGAAGCTTCTCACCCCAGGTCACCAATTTGCATAACAAGCAAGTTAATTCTTAACATTGGAAGGTTTTTGCCATCTGGAGGCAGTTTGATTACCTGGGTGAGGTGAACTGGTCTTGTCCTCTTCCCCAACACAGGTGTCCACTCAGCACAGACTGGCACTTGGCAGGCTCTCCGGGGTAGGCCAAACGCTAAATGGACACGGAGAGCGAAGTGGCCTTTCCCATTTGACAGTGGTTTCTACAACAGGCTGAAATTCTCTAATCCCTGACGAGTTCAATGAGGGAAGAATGATGGCGAATTCAACAGGGTGAAATTAGAGTTCATGCTAAACTGGCATTTAGGTTTCATCACTTTCACCACTGTTTAAGTAAAACTCTTTCAATTAGTCAATTAAGATCTTCATATTATTACATAACATTTATCTGCATGAATGCTAGGTTATAAGAATTCCTCAAACAGAATTTTCTCTAGAGAAAGTTTGTCATATTCCTGAATTTGTCTAATCCTTAATTTAGACAAAGGCTGTTATTATAAATTCATCATTCCTCCTTCCAGACAATGCTTAACACAAACTATTTTTTCATTTTGTAACTAAATTCACCCAGGATCCATAAGTATATTGGAGTTGAGGAAAGAAATTCTACAGCAAAAAAATATGTCATGTGTTTCCCATAAAGTTCTAATACTATTCCATAAAACAAATAATGAAAAGCAAATATAACCATATGGTTCCTGCATCGAGTGAAAAATCACTGCATGTATTTAAAACTATATTTAACTTTTTAAGAACTTTAATTCAAAACTAATTAGAATAGTTTTTGGTATCATTTACTAAATAAATATTAAAAGATCCAATTTAATAAAATTAATTTAAAATATTTCACAGTCCATAAAGAATGTATTTGGTTAAGTCTCTTAATAGTGTTTTACGAATCGATAACAGTAAATTCTAATCTGTATATACCCTATACTTTGGAATGGCAGCACAGGTCTAGTTCCTTAAACATAGTCCATACACTACAGGCTATGACCTTTTTTCTAATAATGATATTCTGAGATGGGAGAACAAATGTATCATGGAGTTTGTAAGTTACTTTGATGTTTCAGAGATCACAGTATGTAAGGAGGATATTACTGGATCCAGAAAACAAGCAATTCATACAGGAAGGTACTGTAAAGTTACCTTATTTCATATATATTTATAAATCCACAATAGGAATCTAAATCACTGATTAAAAAAAAATTTACAAAACACCCGCTGTCTCACCAAAGAGCGATTTTATTAAAATGCTTCCAACGGTACCATCGTCCGATCTGTGCTCACATGGACAGAATCTCCTATTTAGTTTTACATTTTTCTTCCTAAAATTTATAAACCTGATTACAAATCACTGCTCAGTGACAGTCAGAAGATATTGCAAGGGCATCTACTCTACCTCTCTTGTCAAGTATGTTTCAGGAGAAGGATTATTGATGGAAGCCTGAGACACAGATGAAGAGAAATTAGAGCTATGAGGTATAGAATTGCAGAAATTGCATCTATACAAACAGCTGAAAGCAAGATGATATTCTGTTCCAATGTTTCCTATTTCAAAGAATTCTCTAGAGTCCCATTTATTCCTGACAAGTACTAACAGTGCTTAAAGGTTTTCTTCAACCTGGTGAATTGCTTAAATTAAGAAAATAGTTTTAGTTAAAAAGAAAGCTGCATCAGGACTTGGAAACTGTAGAACAAAACCTAAAAAGGATTCATCAGACAATAAGACATAGTTCTTATGCCTTACTCTGCAAAATAAAACTATAAAATAACTAGTTCTTGCTCGATGCTACAAAAAAATTTTTTTCATCTAGTCAAAAGCCAGAACCAAAAGATTCTCCAAAGATGATTCTAAAATATCAGCCCAAAGAAATAATAAGGTATACATTTCAGTACACATGAAATTATAAACGTCCATTTCCACTAAACAACTCACTCCTTCATATTATCTATCATATATGTATCCTTTCCTTCCCTGATTGCCAGTCACAGGACTTCCCAAAGTGTGTTTCCCAGATCAATAAAATAACAGGATATTTATCAAAATCCCTTGATGAAAGATTCCATTGTTCAAATTAGGAAATCATTTAGCTTATTAATCAGCTTTCTTAATTGTGCGACTTCTCAAAACTTTTCAAATGCCATTTCAGCATTTCCAAACCTCTGGAAAGATGAAACCACTTCTCTTTCTCCTACTAAATTCTGTTGACTAGTGTTCTAAGGAACATAAACAACAATTTAGCAGGCTTAGAGTTTGTACTATGAGCATAGAAACTCACTGGCTATTTTCCAAAGACCAACATCACCGGTTATTTCACATTGTGAGCAACGTGTAGCTGGCTAAAAACATATTATCTCGGTGACTGCAATTTCATCCCCACCTTTCCACACCTGCAGTCTCCACTCCAGCCAGTCAGATGAGCAGGCTGACTATCAGTCAGGTAATCACAGCATATTCATATAATCACATATATTCATGCTGGCCACTCATGCCAATATGTTCCCCTGAAAACACACCCTAGCCATGAAAAATAGCATCCTTTTCAATTTTTAGAATGGCTTCTCTTATTTTTGTCTGTAACGCACTATTACTGCACAGAAAGATTGTTACTTATGTCCCATAAATCTCCTTGCATTCTCTCAATAGTTATCTCTCCTATAGTGACCAAAAAAACTTTTGCCAAATTCTATTTTACTTAAAAAAAAAAATCTCAGAGCATCTCTTTCTCTATATAAAAAGTTTAGTTTTATTTTACTTAACTTGTCTAATTAACAAACAAGATAGAAAAATATGAAATACCCATTTGGAAAGAATCTGGCTCCCACAAAATGATGCTACCTTCAGCTGCTTGGGAAATGGAGCTATCGGTGATGTAACCAATGTTCTGTGCCTGTCACTTTCGGCTCACTTTTGATTTTCATGGTGGCCTCCACTTAATGAGCATCTACTTTGTTCAAGAGATACAGCTCAGAGCTTTGTACATACTGTCTTAATTTATATTCACAATGTCCTATAAGGAGGTTGAAATAACTCCCCTCTTGTCTTGTTTTGTTTTGTTTTTGGCATGGGCAGGCTCCGGGAATCGAACCCAGGCCTCTGGCATAGCAGGTGAGAATTCTGCCACTGAGCCACCATTGCTGCTTGGGAACTGGAACTAGCGGTGATGTAACCAATGCTCTGTGCTTATAACTCCCATCTTATAAATGGAGAAATCGAATCTCAGAGAACATTAGCTTAGGCCCAAAGTCACAGTTATTAAGTGGCAAACTGAGCTTTCAATCAACACAGGCCTGATTTAAGTCTCTGTTCTCCTCAAGATACCAGCCTGGCCATTCATCTCATAATTTCTAACAACCCCCTAATAAAGTCATGATCACATATTATTAAAGCATTTGATGAAAAATGGAAAGGGTCTAAGCACCCAAGTCAGAAGTGCCCCTCCTCACACCTTTTCCCAAAATCAAAGGAGCTAAGCTTCTGTGAACCTGGGTAAAGTGCATGTGCCGAGTGAGGTGTTATAACATCTAGACCAGATTTTACAGACACCGCATTCAGCTCAGTTTAGAGTGAATTGAGCTGCATTGCCTCTTGTAGCATCATTTATGGTATTATTTCTTCATGATTGCAGCATACCATGTCCTTATAAAAGTTGTGAAGTCTTTGCGTGAGGCATCCTCCCTACAGACTTCAGTTAATAAATCTTGGCTGTGAAGTGAAGTGCAAGTGAATTATCATGTAAGAAGTACAGCTTTATCATCGAATGTGCTGACTAGTCAGATTGGGTGGTTGTGGTAGCAGTGTTGATAATTAGGCAGAACTGAAAGGTCACAAGAGATAGAAAAGCAGCTGAGACCCACTATGGCAAGAGTTTGTTAAAATGCCTTTCTCTTTGAAAAAAAAAGTGTTATTAAATATCAAATATTTTGACTATGTCATGCCTTCATACATTTCTCTGCTTCATTCAACCTGGTAGATTTGGCCATGACATGGAAAAGACAGTAAGTCTGAAAGAATCAGCCTTTAAACCAGAATGTTTGAGGCTCCCTATAAAAGAGTTTGACTGGCTTCTACTATCTGATAAAAAAGGAGAATAAAACAGAAACTAACACTCATTAAAACCATACTATGGGCCAGGAACTCTGAAGGTATTTTAATTAATCCATACAACTCTATAAAGTAGATGCTCTGTTCTACAAATGAGAATTCTTAATGAAGGGATGCCCTTGCTCCAAGGTCTCTCACTTTGTATGAGGATGAGCCAGATCACAAGCTAAGACTTGCTGGCTGCATGACTGCACTCTCATACTATCATCCTGCCTCCGTGGGTCATTTCCACTGTCCTGATCATCCCACAGAACCAGAGAGTGCATTAACAACTAGAGGAGTCATTGATAACTTCTAGATAACCCCTTAGGTTATACGTGAGGACATTTGGACCCTCAGATAATTAATAATTTACCCCAAATCAAAAGATTCACGGTGTTTGTAAAAGAAATTAAACCCACAACTCTTGATTCATGCTCATTATTTTCTTTTCACTGTCCCCCGCCAGTTTCCTTGCTGTCCTTTTCAAAAATCGACAAACTTCACAAGTCTAGGGGGTGGCATTTATATCACAGTACACAGAACCCCTAGTAAAAACTGGTTGTTGGTTAGTTTATGCATTTGTTTGTTTTTAAATATAATTATAGTAAAATACTAATTTTATATTTTGAAAAAAATAAGTGACATGGAACAGTGTGTATATTAAAACAGCTGAGGCCCCAATCAATATAGTGGAGTGAGATGCACTGGGACTCAGTCTCCCAAAACAGGCTTTCTACAACTAGCAAGAACTGGCAGAAACATCTTCTAAAAACTCCAGAAAACAGTTCAAGGATTGCAGTAACAGGATGAGTGCCCAAACAGGAAAAAACCAGATAAAAGACGTAGATTCTCATGGTACACTGGCTGGTCCTTCTCACACCCCTCAGCAGTCTGGTGAGAAGCCATCTCACACTCCCTCTGTGGATACGTGATTCTGCCTCTAGAGAGAGCAGAGGAAACCACATGACACCTGGGAGCTGCCTGTCTGGCCTGATCCGTCTGGTGGTGCCCTGAGGATCTTGCTGTCCTAGAACTTCACCTTGCATATGGGAGGTAACACGCAGAGCTCTCCTACAGAATGCTGTGGGCAAGGGATTTCTGGCTATAGGATATATAGTGCAGCGGCCGGGATGGTGAGATAGCTGTTTCCTAGGAAAGAGGAGGCATTCACATCTGTGTAAATGGGGGAACTCCTTGGCCAGGCACAGGCATGTCCAAGACAAGACACATGCAAGGGAAGGATGGCGCCAGCCTCTACACTTCAGTCTGAAGCTATTCTCTCAGCTCATTGTACGGATAAGTTCAGAAGGAAAGCACTTGCACAGTCAATCAGGTACTGAGAAAGGTGTTTTCTTTTTTCCTTTCAATTTTGTGTATATATGTGTCAGCTCCTAGCATTCAAAGAAAGCTCTCCCAACAAAAGCTGTAATACAAGCATAAGGAACAGACGCTCTAAAATATCTAAACTATCAAAATGTCCACGTTTCAACAAAAGATAACAAAACATACAATGAATCAGGATCCTTATACTGTAAGCATTCAAAGCCTTTCTTTTTTTAAATCTAATTGTACTGTTCTTCTCTATTTCGCTATGAAACTTAACATCTTCCAAAATCCTCTTTGTGTGTGTAGCATTCCTTCCAGGAAACCCTGTTGGGAATACATTCCCCATAGCTCTACCCCAAATTAATTACTTTCCCCACTGGTTACTTCAACCTTTTGTACATCATTCTATTGCTCTACTTACTACATTCCCATTTATTTTTCATATGTTCACCCCATGTTAGAATGTAGATGGTGAGTGTATTTTTTTTTATCCCTATATGCTTAAAATCTAGTACATCCATTTTGCCAGATAGGTGCCCAACAAATTTGTCTTGAATTGAGATGAATTGAATTGAACTGAACTTATTTAAATTTGATTGGCAATTGTTACCATCTAGTAAATCAGGTTACGTCATTAAAATCCTAGTTATTTAAAATTTTGCTGAACTAATATAAGACTTGAAGTTTTTAGTAGCATTTACAAAAAAAATACATATTTTTTGACTGATTCATATCCATGATGTCAGGAACCCATGGATAAACAGCAGGATAAAAGAGACTAAGCATAGAGGGTCCTCATTCAGCTGCAGGTTGGTTTACTCAGGACCGAACTTAAGGTTTCTTCACACTTTGAACTGTCACTTTAGCTAGATTGCAGTAAGTACTAGAAGTATAATGAAGCAAAAAAGAAGATAATTAGACATATCACATATGTAAATATAACATGAGAGAGAAAATCTGAATTTCCAAATAGAGGATTGTTGTGCAATACTTTACTTTGCTCCCTCACTGTGTATACTGTCAAGCGTTCTTGTCAAACAACTCACGAAATTTAATTCTAAAATCTGTTTTAATACATTTAAAAATTTTCTATTTCAAACTGTAATACTTTTAACAGATATGCTTTATAGTTAAAAGAAATGTTTTCACTAAATCATAGGCAAGTTTGATAAGTTTTTGGTGACTACCACGGTCAAACTATTGCAGGAGGGACTCATTCTATAAACATGAAAAGCAAATGCCTCATGGAGAGATGTCAGATGTCTATTCCTATGTCAAAGGAATAGACTGTGTAATCCACCATAGTGAAGTAGAGAGGAACAGTACAATTAGATTTAAAAATAAAATCTGGCTTTGAATGCTTACAGGATAAAGAGAGTGATAGAGATGATCTTTTCCCTTCGGCTGTCATACAGGAAATGCACTTCTAGAATATCAAAGGCCAGAAAGACAAATTCAAGTCCTGCCTTGCCAGTTTCACAATCTAATAACTACCAGAGTAATGGAGGATTGATAGCTATGGTAGAGATAAGCACCTTGTAAATGAGAAACGGCTGTCCAGAAGGACATGATTCCTGAAAAAAAGTAAAGTTCCAGAAACATGGATCATATTTCAAACTTTATTTATCATATATGAATATTTTTATATAGAATATATATTTCATCTTCATTTCAAATCTCTGATTTGAATAAAACAGGGAGATATCTTAGTAAGGGACAGGATAAACCCAAAATGACTAGGTTGTAGTTTATAACAGTTAAAAATTTCTGAAAGATACATAAATAGTGCCTAGATAAATTTATTAAAAATGTGCACTTTAGATATAAACTTTAGAGTGCTTAATAAAAAGCTACACTTTTGCATTTTAAATACCATCTTTCAATTGCAACCGTTTCCGTGTTTTAAATTTGACTGTGGAAAGCATGTGTGCATACAAGATGATGATGCAAAATTCCTGATATTAGTACAAGTTATTTTCAGGGTCAAATTCTAGCAAAGAATAAATCTCTTATATTTGACTTGGCAGTCTCAGCATTAAAGTGATGTACTGGCCATACATACTCAGGGCTTTCATTCTGGAATAAAAGGAAGCCAGCAAATTTCTCCGATACTCCCTATGCCTAAAAAAACTCTCCCAAATACCCTGACTAAAGCTAAAGGAAACCAGGAGAATGAGGTAAGAAAAATGAGAGAATATCAATAAAGACATACACAGTATAAAAAGGAACCAAAGAGACATTCTGGAAATGAAAGGAACAATCGCTGAAAATAAAATTCATTAAAGGAATTTACAGCAGATCTGAGCAGGCAAAAGAATCAGCAAACTTGAAGATATGGTAATTTAAATTATTCTGTCTGAGCAGCAGAAAAGAAAAACAATGAAGAAAAACGAACACAGCTTAAGGAAACTGCATGCCCACGTATATACCATGAGAGGCCCAGAAGAAGGCTAGGGATAGAAAATGGAAGAAACAATATTTGAAGACTATTTGAAGAAAGAAATTTGAAAAGAACAATTAACAAAAACATCCCAAGTATCCTGAAGACACGGGTCTACATATCTAAGAAGCTCTGAATAGCATAAACTCAAAGAGATCCATGCTAAGACACATTATATTAAAAATGTTGAAAGCCAAAAAGAGAGAGACAGAAAAAAATCTTCAAAGGCGCAGAGAAAAGTAGCTCATATTGTACAAAGGATCCTCAATCAGAATACCAGCTAATTTCTCATTAGAAACCACGGAGGCCCGAAGGCAGTGGGATGACATATTTAAAGCGCTAAAAGAAGAGCTGTCAACCAAGAGATCTACATCCAAAAACTACCTTTCCAAAATGATGGAGGAATTAAGACATTCCTAGATATACAAATGTTGAAGAAGTTTGCTCCTTGTGGTCTCATCTTCTGTACAAGCATGCTAAAAGAGTGTCCTTCAGACTGAAATGAAAGGATAAGCACACACACACACAACACACAAACACACACACACACCAGAATACTAATAAGATATAAAAATGATTGATGTACTGAGCCACTGATCCATGCTAATGTGGGTGAACCTAGAAAACATTATACTAAATAAAAGACATGGAAACCAGGATGCAGTATGTTATCTTTTGAGAGAATATCAATACAGACATAGAAATAATAAAAAGGAACCAAATAGAAATTCTTTAAATTAAAGGAATTATAGCTGAAAATAAAATTCATTAAAGGGGTTCTATAGCAGATAGGCACAAAAGATAGCATAGTCCATGACTCTGTTTATATGAAATATCCATAAATGGCAAATGCACAGAGATAGAAAGCAGATGGTTCATGTTAGAGACTGGGAAAGGAGCAAATGAAGAGTAACTGCTTAATGGGTACAGGGTTTTATTTTTTAGTGATGAAAATTTTTTGGAACCAAATAGGGGCAGTGGTTGCACAATTTTGCGAATATTCTAAATGCCACTGGATTTTTCAGTTTAAAATGGTTAATTTTATGTTATGTGAATTTCATCTCAACAAACATATTTTTAAGTGAGCCAGACATCATTTCACCTTTTCATAGTTATAAATTTCAACATCCATTATTCAATCATTTCACAGATATTATTGTCTACAAATAACATTAAACATTGTTCTACATGCAGAAAAAAGAAGGCAGCACCCCATCCTTCTGATGTTTACACTCAGCCAATACATATTTCCCCAAATGATGGTAGAGTGTGATAAAAATAATAGAAGAAAACATAAAAAACGGAAGGAAAAGTAGGGAAAGGAAGGAAAAGACAAAGTTCATTGTTTTTCTATACATATTAATATTCTTAAAATTGTTGTTATTTCAGCAGATTATTCAGTTCAATTTAGCACCAACATGTGATTATATTTCTCTGATCCAACATATTTGGGTAGAAATATGTCAATATGACCCTGAAAACTAGGTTACACCATAGTTGAGCATATCTCACATCCAAATATCATTGGAAACATTAATCCATTCCTTCTATCAACAAATATATTTAATAACTTCTATGTTTCAGGAGAAACAGAAACACTGGAGAATGAGCAGTGAAAAGTATTTCTGTCATCTCAGAGCATGAGAACTGGTGGCTGAGCTTAAGAGTCAGTCACTGCCCTCCCTGTGAAGTTTACTTTTAGGAAGCTAGTAGAACCAGAATGCCCTCCCTATGTCACTTTACTTTCAACCCCCATATTTTTCATACCCCCAGAAACAATAAAATCATAGAACATTAGAGTTGGAAAGTATGTTGGAGATCTACTCTAGTACCCTTTATTTATGGACATGTGGACAAGACTCAAAGTGTTTAATTGTATTATGATAATGACGACATTGGAAAAATATTCCTTGTGTATGTGTGCACATGTATGTACCACAGATGTGGACTCCACTTTCCTAAAAATTTCCTTCATTTTTTTCCAATAATAAAACTGACATTTTTCTCTTTAGAGCGTTTCTCATTTATCACTAAATTTTGCTTTGAGCTCTTAGACTTGCAAACATTGAAAACCCTATAAACTTTTTAAATCTTTTGATGTACCATCCATAAATTAATAAAGATAATTCATTTTATCCCATATTCCCCATGATTTAGAAAATGAGAATCAAATACAATTAAACTCAGTAAAAAAAAAATCCCATTGACTTTCTCTTTTACAAATGCTTGTTTTTGATGTTCTAAAAAGTACAAGGTAAACTTCCAAAGCAGACAAGTTAATCTTATATCCTGATTCCATTTAAAATAACTCAATCATATTCATTTACACAAAGATAGTGAGAAGCACCTACATTTAGTCTCAAACAACATAAGGTTATCAACATATGAGGGAATCATATACTCCTGGTCATTAATCTTAATTTCAGAAATTACTTTTGAAGATTTAATTCTCTCTTCCTATGTCTGGGCAAGCTAAAACCAGTAATGAGGAATAATCTTTACAGATTTAATTGCATTTACCCCTGTGACTTCATAAAAAAGGATAACTCTAGTCACTACTTACAATAGAAAAAAAAAAGATCTTAGATAATCCTCATTTTCACATTATATTTGTGGGTAACCTCAATAATCAGGCAGCCAGTGGGGTCATAAAAGAAATATCAAATATAGTTTCTATCCTTGAGAAAACTCATCATATTCCTCGAGAAATTACTGATCATCTGCTGCAAATACTAAGGAGTGCAATGTACAGTGTTTCCCTCAAACAACTCAACTTCCATTTAAAGAAGGGAAAGTATTGTATATAAGGATAATACAGTCTAATATGTCATGGTAACAAAAGATGTGGATCCTATATTGGTAAGGCTCAGCCCCAGGAGTCAGAACAACTGGGAAAGAAGGGAAATAGCATTCCTGATTACAGATTATGTAAATCTCTGTGGTAGACACTAACTGTGCATCATGTACAAACTACATGGAAATTACAACTTCCCAAGATATTCCCATTTTATAATGAGGAAACTGAGGCTCAAAGAGGGGAATAATTCCTTATGTATTGTAGTTTGAAATTATGAGTCATCTTAAGAATTAAGATTTGGCATAATGGAATGAGCATATATTAAGAATGTTTGCGTTTCTTTCCTGTAATTTTTTAATTAATAAAAAATCATTAAAAAAGAATTAAGATTTGTCATTTATGGATATCGGTTCTTCCATAAGAGTGCATTTCCGATCTGGGAAAATTAGGTATTAGTCCTGAATCTGCTGCTCTTCAGTTGTTCTTGGACACATCATTCAAATTCCTTATAAATAAAATGAGAAGTGCCTTTATCCATTAGGTTTCATAATTTCCTCCCGGTTGTTTTTCCTTATTTTAAAAGTAATATAATCCATTAAATATGCTTTGAAAATTAGAAAACAACAAGGAAAGAATTAAATGCAATTCACCACTTATGGTGGTTTGGAGCTATGTACCCCAGGAAAAAAATTTCTTAAACTTAATCCATTCCTGTGAATTGAACCCACTGTAAAGAGGAACTTTTAATGAGATTACTTCAGTTAAGATTTGGCACAATTCAATCAAGATGGGGCTTAATAATGAAAGAGGATCTGTATCTCACACCCTATACAAAAATTAACTCAAAATGAAACAAAGACCTGAACATTAGATTTACGCCCATAAAACTGCTAGAAGAAAATGTTGGGAAAGATCTTATAAAACTTGAAATAGGGGTGGTTTCCTAGATCTTACACCCAAACCATGAGTATTGAAGAAATAGATAAATGGGAACTCTTCAAAATTAAACACTTTTACGCATCAAGGAACTTTGTCAAGAAAGTAAAAAGACAGCCTACACAATGGGAGACAATATTTGGAAACAATATATCAGATAAAGGTCTAGTATCCAGAATACATACAGAGATTGTTCAACTCAACAATAAAAAGGCAAACAACCCAATTACAAAAGGGCCAAAAGACATGAACAGATACTTCTTAGAAGAGGAAATACAAATGGCCAAAAGGCACATGAAAAGATGCTCAACTTCCTTGGCTATTAGGGAAATGCAAGTCAAAACCACAATGAAATATCATCTCACACCCACCAGAATGATCATAATCAATAAAACAGAAACCAACAAGTGCTGGAGAGGATGTGGAGAAAGAAGCACACTTATCCACTGTTGGTGGGAATGTCAAAAGGTACAATTGCTGTGGAAGGCAGTTTGGTGGTTCCTCAGGAAGCTAGGTATAGAATTTCCATATGATCTGGCAATACCATTGCTAGGTATCTACTCAGAGGACCTGAGGGCAAGGACACAACTGGATATTTGCACACCAAATGTTTATAGCAGCATTATTTGCAATTACCAAGAGATGGAAACAGCCCAAATGTCCATCAACAGATGAGTGGCTAAACAAGCTTTGGTATATACATATGATGGAATATTACACAGCTGTAAGACAGAATAAAGTCATGAAGAATGTCACAACATGGATGGACCTTGAGGACGTCATGCTGAGTGAGATTAGCCAAAAACAAAAGGATAAATACTGTATGGTCTCACTAACCTTAATGAATGAACTTGGAGAATATCAGTTAAAAATAGAGGTCATCAGGAAATAGAAATAGGGTAGATATTGGGTAATTGGACCTGAAGAGATGCAGATTGTGCAACAGGACTGATTGTAAAAATTCAGAAATGGATAGTACAATACTACCTAATTGTTGCACAATAATGTAATTGTTATTCACTGAATGAAGCTGAATGTGAGAATGATAGAGGGAGGAGGGCTGGGGGCATGTGTGAAACCAGAAGGAAAGAGAGACGATAAAGACTGAGATGATATAATCTAGGAATGCCTAGACTATACAATGATAGTGACTAAATGTACAAATTAAAGAATATTTTTGCATGAAGAAGGACAAAGGAATGTCAATATTGCAGGATATTGAAAATAAATGGTCATTCATATTTTAAAACTTCTGCATGAGACTAAAGTAAAAAATGTTATTTGATACAATATTTATATTTTGACTAGTGCATTTCCTAATATAACATATATGGACAGGTTAATTGAACATCATAAGCACATGGAACCTTGAACAGGGCATGAGATTTTGTAGGTTTGCCCAATGTGATGCCCCAATAAATCCCAGAGTGATTTGAACAGTGAATAAAGAAGTATTTGCAAAGTCTCCTTGGGGAAATGACGAGAAAGGGGAAATTTTCACTTCCCCATTTGGAGAATTCCTGATATTCTCCCAAGCAGTGGGGACAACCAAATCAATAGGCTGAGCCTTCAATCTTGGGGTTTGTTCCTATGAAACTTATCCCCATAAAGGATAGGCTAAGCCTACTTAAAATTAGGCTAAGAGTCTTCCCCAGAGAACGTCTTTTGTTGCTCAGATGTTTGCTCTCTCAGCCAACACAGCAAGCAAACTCACTGCCCTCCCCCTCTCTAGAGAGGACATGACTCCCAAGGGTGTAAACCTCCCTGGCAACATGGGATAGAAATCCTAGAGTGAGCTGGGACTCAACATCAAGGTATTGAGAAAACCTTCATGACTGAAAGGGGGAAAAGAGAAATGAGGCCAAATAAAGTGTCAGCAACTGAGAGGTTTCAGAGTCAAGAGGTTTTCTGGGAGGTTATTTTTATGTATTGTATAGATATCCTCTTTTTAGTTTAAGTTGTATTAGAGAGGCTAGAGGGAAGTACCTGAAACTGTAGAACTGTGTTCCAGTAACCATGTTTCTTGAAAGCGATTGCATAATGAGATAGCTTTTGCAATGTGACTGTGTGATTGTGAAAACCTTGTGTCTGATGCTCCTTTTATCTATGGTATGGACAGATGAGTAAAAAATTAGATTAAAAATAAATAAATAATAGGGGGAACAAATGTTAAAATAGATTGAGTAGATTGAAATACCAGTGATCAATGAAAGGGAGTGGTAAAGGGTATAGAAAAAAATAGGGGGAATGAAATGTAAAATATATTGGGTAGACAGAAATACTAGTGGTCAATGAGAGGGAGGGGTAAGGAGTATGGTATGCATGAGTTTTTTCCTTTTTTTTTTTTCATTTCTTTTCTAAGAAATGATCATGGTGATGAATGAACAGCTATGTGATGATATTGTGAGCCATTGATTGTTTACCAAGTATGGAATGTTCATATGTTAAGAATGTTCATGTTTGCATGCTGTTTTGTTTTGTCAATTATATATATATATATAAAGCTAGGTCCTAATTCTATTGCTGGAGTCCTTTATAAGCAGAATGAAATTCAGACAACTGAAAAAGAAAGCCACAGGAAACAGCCAGAAACTGAAAGTCAACAGAACCCTAAAGAGATAGGAAAAGCCAAGATAGGCCACCATATACATTGCAATGTGACAAAAGAGCCAAAACCAAGGATCACCATCAACCAGCCCCAGAATGCTACAATCTTCTAGGAGAAAGCATCACCGTGATGATGCTTATTTTGGACTTCGTCCAGTCTCAAAACCATGAGCCAATAAACTTCCATTGTTTAAGCCAACCCATCGCATAATACTGCCTTGGCAGCCAGAAAACTAAAATACTGCTATAATAGAAGCAGAGTAAATCTTTTGAAAATCATTTTCTGTTTTTCTCCCCTAATTAAAAGAGGATAAAATTTCCTTCTCTCTTCATTCATTTTTGGGAAAAGCAAACGGCCATATCATTGTGGAACCTAGAACATGTTAGCAAAATAGAAGCAGAAAAGAGACAGAATTAACACTTACATTCCAAGAAGCTGATCACCTTAATATTTGAATGGTGTATTTGTTCTATGGGTGTTTGTTCATGAAATTGGACTAAGGTGTGTCATTCTCACACACATACACACACCCACACTTAGAAGCATTTTTCTGAGACACTGACTGAATGCACTTTAAGAAATAAACTGAATGGGATCTAAGACCAGAAGCTGAAACTTAAAGAAATAGTCAAAGGGTAAAAACAAAGGGATATTAAGAAAGGGTGAATAAAGACAAGACCAGACAGAAGAAACTCCTTGATCTTCATCCAAAAGGATTCATAATAGACCAAAATGTGATTTGAGGAAAAAATCAGAACAGTATTTTACAATTTTATGGACATTATGTGTGCATAAGATTATCTAAGACATTCCAGTAATGGACTATATATCTTTCAAAAAATTAAGGATATAGAGAAATGGTTATGTAATATACGTTGGTTCTATTTATCCAACATATTGGTTATATCTAACCAAATGGCATTATGTACAAATTTGTGACCTGCCTCTGCCTCTATCACTTAGTAACTCATGATAATTTTAATGTCATTATATAGTCTTTGTAATGTTTATTTTAATGCTTACATTATGTACAATTTAATAAGTGCACGGACCAGTTTATGTAGTCATTATTTCATTTTTGGAACTTTGAAATGTTACCGTTTTTTATATCAGTGTAGTAGTGCTCCAGATGAGGCAGACTATAATTTTTTAAGACAAAAGTTACCATAGAAAAGTCTTTGATTTGGGGAAGTCCAATGTAAATCAGCAGGTATTGACCCAAGAATCAAATATACTTTTTATTTTTTACCAATTCTTCAATTTTTATTAAGCAAATTAATTCAAGGAGACATTCTACATTTGGAGAACAAGGCAGGCAGAGTAGTTCTCTGAGAGCCACTCTCCAAAGACTTCATCATCAAGAACATCAGAGAGAAGATATAGACAATATCTCATTATCAATTGGTGGATCTTTTTCATGCATAGTCAGTTGATACTTACTGAACACCTGGTTTATGTTGGCACTTCCAAATCTATTATATCCTTTTATTTTAAGCCCCCCTACAAAGGAGTTATTTTTACCCCATTTTAAACTTCTAAAGAGCAGAAGATTGAGATGACTTGCCAAGCTCACAGAGCACATAAAATAGTAGGAAAATGTATGCATCAGCCTGTGATTTCTGACTTATCTCAGTATACTAATCACTGATTAAATCAATAGTGACAGGATGTGGAAATAACAGTAAGTGGCCTAGATTGTGGTGGCATTTAGAGTGGAATCCAGATACCATTCACTACTAGAGGAGTCCCTCCTCCACTAGGTCCTCTGCATTAGTCTCTCTACTTAAAGTCTTGGAGTTTCCTAATTCAGAACCCACAGGAATAACTTCATAAAATGCAAATTTGATCCTGTGCTGCTCTGTCCACCTACTCTTATTTTAAAACTCTGAATGTCTGAAAGTAAAAACTCCCTAACCAATAACTTGTATTCACACACGTACACACACACACATCTTTGCTTGGCCAACTCCTACACATTTCCTCCAACTTAGGTCTGGCACCATGTCCTCCAAAAACCCTGCTCTATTCTTCCACATAAGAATTAAGCTCCTGTCTTGTGCACTCCTATAGTACTTGGGGTTCTCCTATTTTAAGACTTTATAACCTTGTGCATTAATTTGGTTTACTGGTCTATCTTCCCCCATTGAACTGTAAGGTGTAATCAAGAGTGAATCCTACTTTTGTCGAGCCTCAACTATATGAAATTGAGGTGAACAGAGCTCTTCAAAAGAAATAATTCTCAATTACAAATACATAATTAGGTGTACATGTGAATATTTATTTAGAATGAGAAAAGAGATCACGTAAAATTACAAATTTTAAAAGTTAACAAATATTATAAACATCCTCATGCCCAGAAAAATAAAATTACAGTTCTGCTAATTAATTGTCTAACAGGCTTTTGTGAACTTTTCTACAGATGAACTTCTGGCTCTGATCATTTCAAACCTACTTTTTTTTCACCCTCTTCAATCTCTCAGTGCCGAACACCATAGGACAAGTATATATAGTGTGACAGCTTATGAATTTGTACCTTCTGATCATGGACTCCAGTGAGTCGGCAGGGTGGGAAATAACTTTTTTGTACTATTATTAATATGCACAGAAGTGATGATGAGCCTTTTAAAATAAGAATCATTCCCCTATTATGTTCAAGGTTAGTGGAATCTACCTGAGGCCAGATCATGGAAAAGATCAGGTGCCCCCAAGACAAAACCACTAGGCTATACATATGTCCTACAAAATCCAAGTTCACTCAATATGTATCTATCTACCTACCTACCTACCTACCTACCAATCTCCTCAATTCAAGCTTCCCTTACCTGGATCTTCAAAATGTCCCTGGAAATTCCAATGTCACTTGTCTTGGGAAGAAGTATATTATAGGAAAGATGAAGTACAAAGGGACACTGGTACTGGCTAAATTACAATTGAAATATATACATTGCAAATTCTACAACTTATATGAGCAGATGAACACATTACTAAGGTCAGGGCTGTGGAGAGGACTGTGTATTTGAGGAAGGCCAAAGATTAAGCTTCACATTAGCTTCACAATGAATCCACTTTTGGGTGTAAAAGAAGAAAGCTGTCTTTTACACTTTTGAATCCCTTCTCCTCTTATACCTTGTCCTATGCCTAACATATAGTGCATCCTGAAAATAAATTTAACTGTCTCACATTCAGTTACATCAGTTTTTAGTCACACCTTCATAACCCCTAAAATGCTTAATACAATAGCTAGAAATAAAGCAGACTAAAAGAAATTCACATTATGAGGGATGCTATGTCCAACATTGAAAATTCTGCCCATCCAATAATATAGCACGATTTCTTTAAATAAGTATCCAGGACTTAAAATTCTGATTGTTGGTGGTTAGGAAATATTCCTCCCCCACAAAGCCATGTGCTCTAAAAATGTATGTGGGGCTGAGGAGCCTTCTAAAATAAGAATCATTTCATTACTATGTTCAAGTTTAGTGGAATCTACCAGAAGCCAAATAATGGAAAAGATCAGGTGTCCCCAAGACAAAAACACTAGGAAAAATATAATACTCTGGCCTGAAGACTGAATCTAACCTCAAGATATGGAATGCTATAAGGAAGGGCTAGTTCTAAAGCATTTAGCTGGTGTTGGAATCCATTCTGATATAGCCAATGTGATGTACCTTAGGGAAATTAGCTGGGTCTATGCACTGAACGAACTAAGAATTGTAACATTTGAGAGCCCTTATCTTACTTTGGTTTGAAGCAAATCTACTATAATACAATGTGGAAGGGAAAAAAAGTGTGTTCTCTCTCTACATGTAAAAGAGCACATGCCAAGGTGTCAAGTTGGCAACTGCTGGGTTTGTTGTTTGCCATGGTGATTCCAGCATTGGTCAAGATCCTAGTTTTAGATTCAAATTTTCAGAAGCATTGCACATCACAGTGGCAACAGTGACAGTCACAGAGAACGAGGTCCTTTAGTGAGCTAAATAGATTTTACAGATGCCTTTTTCAGTAAAGTTATATTAGCAAATACTTTGCACTAAATCAATATCCCTGGGATCCCTGAACTTGGGAGAGGAACTCATGGAAGAGAAAGCAATAGCAGATTCATTGGCTGTGAATGTTAAAAGGAAATTTAACCTAGTACCTTTTATATGTCTAAGTTGCTGAAACCTGATATAATGGCCTCACTCTTAAAAATAACAATGCAATGAGCATCTTCCAGAAGAGTTTGCTAAGTAGCTTTTTGAAAATTTAATTTTATCAAACTGTAGGTTTACAGAAAATCATGCAGAATCCCATATACCCCACACCTCACACAGGAAATTTTTCCAAATATCGCTTTACAATTGTATAGTAAATTTGTTATAATTAATAAAATATAACTATAATTGTACAATGAACAATAGTCCATAGATTACATTAGAGTCCACTATTTGTATCATGTAGTCCTATGTTTCATTCCATTTTTATTCTAATAATAGACTCACAACCTACACTTTCCCTTTTTAACCACATTCAAATTGATAATTCACTGATGTTAATTACATTCACAATATCATGCTATCATCAACAGCATCCATTACCAAAACTTTTCCATCACCCCAAACAGAAACCTATACCAATTAAGCATTCCTCTCTATTCGCTACCCTCACCCCAGCCTCTGGTAACCTATATTCTACTTCAAACTCTATGAATTTGCTTATTCTAATCATTTATTTCATATAAGTGAGATCATGCAATATTTGTCCTTTTGTGCCTGGCTTACTTCAATCAACATGGCTTCAAGGTTCATTCCTTGTTCAAGGCAAGGTTCATGTATCAGAACTATATTCCATAAATATGTATACCCAGATAGTTCTATCTCCCTACCCCATATTATTGACAGACCCTTCCAGCATGAAAAAGGTAGAATGGCCATAGCCCAAACACCCCTAAAGGAATAGAAAGAGCAAAGGTGATGGTGAAGTTATACAGAGAAGGTAAGATTTAACAAATGAGTATGATTGCTGAATCATTAAATTGATATTTCTTTTAGTGTCCAATATCTTAGAGCAGCTAGAAATAGAAACCTAAAATTGCGGAACTGTAACCCATGCCAAACTCTGAAATATGTTCTACAACTAACTGTGGTGCTGCACTTTGAAATTTATTGCTTTTATGTATGTATGTTATTTTTCACAAAAAAGAAAAAAAAGTCAATTGTGATGATAAAAAAATATATATTTATTCCTTCTAGCCTCCTGAAGCAGCTAGAAGGAAATATCTGAGAGGATTGTATGGTAGCCCATGACAAACCCTGGGATCTGTCCTGTAAGCTAGCTGTTGAAGAGTGCTTTGAAAACTATTGCTTTTTTCATTCTTTGCTTTGTATATATGTTATATTATACAATAAAAATGTTTTTAAAAACGTGTAGACCACATTTTGTTTTTCCATTCACCTATTGGTGGAATACTGGGTTCCTTCCATCTTCCAGCAATTGTGAGCAATGCCACTACAAACATTTGTGTGTGAACATTTGTGTACAAATATGTGCTTGAGTCCCTGCTTTCAATTCTTTGGGATATGTACCTAGAAGTAAAATTGCTAGGACGTATGATAATTCTATACCTAACTTTCTAAGAAACCACCAAACTGTTTTCTACAGAGGGTGGACCATTTTATATTTCCACAAACAATGAACAAACGTTCCTATTACTCAACATCCTTCCTAGAACTTATTTTCCATTTCCCTATTACTAGACATTTTACTGGATAAGAAATGGTATCTCGTGGTTTTGATTTGCATTTGCCTAGTGACTAATGATGTTGAGCATCATGTTTCAAGTACTGATCAACCACTTTTATATCTTTTTTGGAGAAATGTCTATTCAAGTTTTTTGCCCATTTTTAATTGGGTTGTCTTTGTGCTGTTGGGCTATTAGATTTCTGTATACATTCTGGATATTAAACCCTCACCTGATATGTGGTTTCCAAATACTTTCTTTTAGTCTGTAAGCTGTCATTTTGCTTTCACAATGAATTCCTTTGATGCACAAGTTTTAACTTTGATGAAACGTTTTTGATAAAAAACATTTACATTTTTTATTGCTTGTGTTTTTGGTATAAAGTCAAAGAAATCATTGCCGAACACATGGTGGTAAGGATGCTGCCTTAAGTTTCCTTCTAAGAGTTTTTTGTTTTGGTTCTTGTATCTAAGTTTTTGACCCATAATCCATTTTGAGTAAATTTTTATATATATACATTAAGATAGAAATCTACCTTCATTCCTTTGCATGGATATCCAGTTTTCCCAGCACTACTTTTCGAAGAGATTATTCTTTCCATTGAGCAGACTTAGCACCCTTGTAAAAATATCAATACGCCATAGATGTGAGGATTTCTTTCTGACCTCCCAATTCTATTCCATTCTGACAAAATGACCAAAAAGATTCATTCTATCCTTGTGTCAATGACATACTGTTTTGACTAATGTAAATTTGAAATAAATTTTAAACTCAGGAAGTGTGAGTCCCCCAACTTTGTTCTTTTTTTTTTTTAAGATGGTTTTGGCTATTTGGGAAAGCTTATATTTCCATATAAATAATATTTTTGGCTTTTCCATTTCTGCAAAAAAAAGGCTTTTGGAAATTTGATTTGCATGGTATTGTCTCTGTAAATGGCTCTAGGAAGAATTAGCGTACTGACAATATTTAGTCATTCAATCCATGAATGCATAATGTCCTTCCATTTATGTCCTTCTCTGATTTCCTTGAAAAATTTTAGTTTTCCATATACAACTTCTTTACATCTTGTTTAAATTTAACCTTATATAGTTGACTTTTTAGTTGTTATTGGAGATAGATTACTTTTCTTGATTTCTCTTCAGATTGTTTATTGCTAGTATATAGAAAGACAACTCATTTTTGCATGTTGATTTTATAACCAGTTCACCACTTTGTTGAACTGGTTTATTAGCACTAAGAATTTTGTTGTGTTCAGGATTTTTTATACATATAGGAAAAGTCTTACATC
Organism: Tamandua tetradactyla; assembly: GCF_023851605.1. Lineage (NCBI taxonomy): Eukaryota > Metazoa > Chordata > Mammalia > Pilosa > Myrmecophagidae > Tamandua > Tamandua tetradactyla. The sequence goes on from NC_135328.1 coordinate 72,345,817, forward strand.
TTCTTTTCCAATTTGGATGCATTTTATTTCTTTTGTCTTGCCTAAAAAACTGTTCTGGTTAGAACTTCCAGTAAAATGTTGAACATTGTTGATAATGGGAATCCTTGTCTTGTTCTTAATCTTAGAGAAAAAACTTTCAGACTCACCATTTATTTTTATAGTTTTTCATATATATAGCCTTTATCCTGTTGAAGAAGTTTTATTCTGTTCTTCTTATTCTATGTGTTATCATCAAGAAAGAGGGCTGGATTTCTCAAAGGCCTTTTCTGCAGCAACTGAGATTATCACGTGTTTACTTTCCTTCGTTCTATTAATGTGGTATATTACACTGACTTTTTTACAGTGACTCACCTTTGCATAACTGAGGTAAGTATCACTTGAGGGTGGTGTATAATTTTTTTAATGTGCTTTAGATTGGTTTGCTAGCATTTTGTTGAGGATTTTTGCATCTGTATTAACAGGGGATATTGGTCAATAATTTTCTTTCCCTGTGATATTTTCTTCATTGAAAGGTTTTCAATTATCGATTCTATCTATTAATTTGTTATTGTACTGCTGATATTTTCCATTTCTTCTTGAGTCAATATGAGTAGTTTTGTGTACAACTGCACAAAATTGTAGTACAACTACTACAAAATTGTCACTTTCATCTAAGTTATCCAATTCGTTGGCACACAGCTGTTCATGGTATTCTCTTATAATTCTTTTTCTGTGGGGTCTTTCATTTTCTGATTTGAGTTATTTGTATCCTCTTTCTTGTTTTCCTGTCATATTACTTAATGATTACTAAATTTTCTTGAATTTTTCAAAGAGCCAATTTTTGGTTTCATTTATTCTTTTTTTTATTATTATTCTCAATTTCCTTTATTTCCATTTTAATCCTTGTTACTTTCATCCTTCCCCCTGCTTCGGGTTTAGTTTGATCTTCTTTTACTAGTCCTCCAGTTGTGGTGACAGGTTTTGATTTGAGATCTTTCTTCTCTTTTAATATAAACATTTAGAGCCATAAATTTCCCTCTCAGCCCTGCCTTTGCTTATCCCATAAGTTTTGGTGTGTTACACTTACGTTTTCATTCTCCTGAAGATATTTCCTAACTTTCCTATGACTTTTTTGACCCATTGGGTTATTTAAAAGTATGTTGTTTAATTTTCACATATTTGAATTTTCCAGAGCTCCCTCTGTTATTGATATCTAACTCATTCCATTTGGTCAGAGAAGATGCATAGTATGATTTAAGCATTTTAAAGTTTATTGAGACTTGTTTTGTGAGCTAACAGAACATGTATTACGTTAATCTTGAATGAAATGTTTTATATATCTCTGTTAGGTCTAGTTGGTTTTTGTATGGTTCAAGTCTTTCATTTTCTTACTGGTCTTTGTCTAGATATTCTATCCATTATTGAAGGCATTGTACTGAAATCTCCAAATATTATTGTTGAACCATCTATTTCTCTCTTTAACTTTTCCAGTATTTGTTTCATGTATTTTAGGGCTCCACCATTAGGTGCATATATATTTATAATTGTCCTGGCTTCTTGTTGAATTGGCCCTATATTAGTACACAGTGATCTTCTTTGACCCTTGTAACACTTTGACTTAAAGTCTACTTGATCTGATAGCAGTATTGCTACCCCAGTTCTCTTTTGGTTTCTACTTGCATGGTATATTTTTTTCCATTTTTTGCTTTCAATCTTACTTGTGCTTTGAATTTAAGATGAGTCTCTTATATAAAGCATATAGTTGGGTCATGCTTTTTTTTCCATCCTGCCAATTTCTGCATCTTTGACAGGAGCATTTACTACATTTGCATTTAAAGAAATTACTGGTAATGCAGGACTTCCTTCTGTCATTTTGCTATTTGGTCTTTTAAATCTTCTATAACTTTTAAACCTAGTTCATTTCTAATGTCCACTTTTAGATCTATTCAGGCTCTTGTAGTGTACCATTTTCAGTCCCTTCTCATTTCCTTCTGTATATATTTTCATGAATTTGGGGGGGGGATTGTCATGGGACTTAAATTTAAAATCCTAAACCTATAGTGATCACACTTGGTTGTATACCAACTTAACTATGATAGTGTACACATAAATTTTTCCTGTATTCCCCAGTTCCCTATCTTTTTTTGGTACTTTTTACAAATCACATTTTTATACATTGTATGGCCAAACCCATAGATTTTCATTACCTTATGCATCTTCATTTTAGAATATGTAAGAATTAAAAAGTACAGTTACACACAAAAAATATATAATAGCACTGGCATTTATAAATTATCTTTATCAGTGATCTGTATTTCTTTGTGCCACTTTGATTCTGTCTAGTGTCTTTTCTTTTCAGTCTGAAGTACTTCCTTTAGAATAGCTTGTAGGGCAGGTCAAGTGGTGATGGACTTCCTCAACTTTTGTTTATCTGGGAATGTCTTAATCTCTTCCTAATTTTTGAAAGACAGTCTCACTCTCTATAAAATTCTGGGTTGACAATTATTTTCTTTCAGCATTTTAAGTATTTTATTCCACTGCCTTTTTGGCTCCAAAATTTCTCATGAGAAATTGGCACTTTGTCTTTCCGGTGTTCCCTTGAACTTTACACATTATTTATCTTTTGCAGCTTTCAGAACTCTCTCCTTGACATTGCCATTGATAGCTTGACTAACATGTGTTTGGGAAGGGTTCTCTTTTAGCTTATCCTGCTTCAGGTGTGTTGTGTGTTTTGAGTATGCATATTCATGTCTCCCACATGGCAGGCAAGAATTCTACCGCTGAACTGCACTTGTACCTCCTCAATCTTCTCCTTTTGAGATGCCCATAATGCATATATTAGCATGCTCAATGATATCCTACAGTTCTTTTTTTTTTTTTTTTTTTCATTCTTTTAGTCTTGTCTTCTTAACGCACTGATTATTTCTTCTTTCAGGTGCAATCTGCTGTTGAACCTCTCTAGAGAACTTTTCATTGTTACTGAGGTATTCAACTCCAGGACAACTGTTCAGTTCCTTTTTAAAATTTCTATTTCTTTATGGAGATTCTCATATTATTCATTCATTTTTCTCCTGATATCCTTTAATTCTTTCCCTTTGTTTTCCTTTAAATCTTGAGCAAAATGATTCTTTTTAAAGTCTTTGTCTAGTATGTCCAAACTCTGTTCTTCTTCTTTGATGGTTTCTAATTTTCTATCTTGTCCTTTTGGATGGGTGCCATCATTTCCTGTTTTTTATTTCTCTTGTAATCTTTTGTTGCCCACTGTAAATTACAATGTTTTAAAATATTAATTCTCAGATTTAGACCCTGAGCCATTTGTATCCATCCTATCTAGTAATATGACAGAAATTTTCTTGAGTACCAGAAGCTAACAAAAAGCAAGCAATCAATCGTAAAACAAAAACAAAAAACAAAAGCACAGCTTGTGTAAACTGGCTATAGCTTGTTTAGCCCTCTATCAAGATCAGCCTGGGGCAAAAGTGAAGTGCAGGGCCCTATCCATCTTGCATCTTGGCCTCGGCTTGTGCTCACTTGTGGCCTTAGGAAATTCTCTGAATCCAAATGTCCTTCCTATTTCCTATGAAATAGACTTTCCTTGGAGCTCTATTGTATGTCTTAATATAGGTAATTCTTTGCCTCAGGCCATTTTGACTGTTTCTTACACTGCTTTAGATGTCTGCAGCTTGCTTTTTCCTCCTGGAAAAATTCTGGAAAGGTAAGCCAGCAGTGTTTCCTTACTCAGTTCTTCAGGCAGCCACCTGATAGATTGGAACTGAAATGCAGGCACACCAGTATGCACATAGGAGTTACCCTGTTTCCCCCAGAATAGGCCCAGGAGCTCGCAATAGAAATGCAGGCTGTTTCCAACTGTGCCAGGGAGAGATTGGAGGAGGAGCCAGCAAAAATGCCACAACCTTCTCCTACCATTTTTAAAGCTGCATTTTTTTATTTATTACTTGCCTAGTTACAACAAACCCTTTAACTGTCTTCCAGAGCTTTGAGGAAGGTAGCTCTGCCAGTGTTTTCTAGTTCAAAAATTTTGTGGGGAAATGGCATCCTAGACATCTTAATGCTATCATCTTGGTTGGCCAGAAGTGCCCAGTATTTTTTAACCTTTGTGGTAGATTTCCAGAAATATATAAATTACTGTCATTTCTAGTTGTGAATAGGAAATGTAGACAGTTAAGTTGTAAATATGGTATGCATCAATCTTCAAAGGAAGGATAAACATGATATGTTTCAGAATGTAATGAGATAAGCCTTTATTGAAAATGAGGTACACTTCAATATAGATAATGGCGGAATTAGAGTGTACTGAGGGTAGATGATAAAAGTAGTCCAGTCTCACTAAAGCATTAATTCATAAAAGTAATTAGCATTATTATAAGCCAACTATTGTTCCAAGTATATGGGGAACAAGGATGAATCATCCTGATTTCAATTAATTGCAATATTGGCAGAGAAATTCAAGTAGTGAATGAATTCATTGTTCTTCTTGCAAGAAAAAAGCTAAGTTTGAACTTTGTCATATATATATTGTTTATGAAATTTAGGGGGTCTTAGATCAAACTAGACTTCATCATCAGTCATTCATCTAACCATTCAATATTTTTACTGAGAACCTCCACTGGCTAGAAAAGGAGAGAAGAGAACAATTTTTTAATTTTATGAATTTACATAAATATATAAACATTTAAACAAATACTCATTTAATGTATTTAAGGTGGGTTCATTAACTCATACATTTTTACAGATTGTGGACTTTAAAATTCCCCTTTCTTCTAAGAATTTGTCATTGTTCTTATAATTTGGAACTTTTACCAATAGTTGTCAGGTTTTGACCCATTTTTTCCTTTCACCCAGTCTTCTAGGATTATCATTTAATACATCAATGAGTAAATGTTGAAAGCAGGTTTGAGAAGGTCTTGCTATCAATCTGTAGTAGTTGACCCTGTAGGATAAGACCAACGTATTGGTCTTTCTCATTTTAGTATCCAAATGGTTAGAGATGTTGCATATGGTTAAATGTGGTTGTGTAAAGTATTAGAAGACCCTAAAACAAAAGAATAACTAAGTAAACTGGATGGTTTCAGATTATCAGTTGACATCTTTCTCCAAAAATTGTGAAAGCAAACATCTTGTCATCCGGGGTTATTTTGTAATAAAAATCATTTCTTTTCCTCCACATTTAGGCACAGTGACAAGATTTAGGATGCTGTATGCCATCATCTCCAGGTTTTGTAGAACCCAAAGAAAAGCTGGCAATGGTCTAAAAATAAAAAAAAAATTAAAAAAAGCATATATCAACTCAGAGGACCGCATTGCAACTTGCTAGTTATTAGTCTGATTAGAATGGTCTACCCCGTATTTTTCAGACAGCATAGATTTAGGTAATGTTAGCAAATTCAAACACAATGTAACTATCATAGAGCACTGAGAAAAAATCCCCACTTATTCGTCTCTTCTCTAAAAGCCATAAAGAATAGTCTATTCATCTATAGGCCTCCACGTGTCCTTTAATCCCCTATTTAAGTACACAAAGAATTATCTTATGCAGAATTCTCAACTTCAAGGAAGCTTTATTCTGTTTATTGCCCTTAACTGAAAATACTTAAGTCAGGCACCAAGTTTTCTTTTTTTTCAATAACCCTCACTATACCTACCTCACATCAAGTATTCAATGATTACTTATTGAATTGAGTTATACAGTTATAATATCTGAATTATTGATGACCTAAAAAAATTGATTCTTGAAGTTCATCTACACTGATTTAGATCTTGACACAAAAAATTTCATATTTAAAATATGTTTTAAAGAACTTTTCACATAATTCATGAGTGTTAACAAGGGGAAAAATCCTACAATTGTTTGTGACATATATTTTACTCCATATTCATAAGCCAGCTATTGAAGAGAAATGCATTCATCAATTTTATTTTCTTCCTTCTGGAAACGGGTTAAACAATACTTTGATCCTGACTATTCGTGGTAGTTGAGGCATAGAAAGGTCATTTAGTAAAAAATATACTGAGATAAACAACTTAGATATAAACTAAAATAATAGGGGACTCCTGCTACATTAGTTGTTTCCTCCCCTCTGCCAACATCACTTGCAGGGAACATATTAAACATTAAGGACTTATCACAAGGAAAATGCAAGTGCTACAGGCCCCTGGGGAATGGTATGCCCATTTCACCCTAAAAATGTTTTCACTTCTGTAATCCAAAAGAATTGGGAATGAAAGCCACTGGAAGAATTGTAACTGTTAATGGAACTCCTTAACTACAAATGTTGGGAATAAATATGACTTCTGGAAGCTTTATTGTATGTGAATTCCCATGTACTCCATTAAGTGGCAAGTGTTCTGGAGGGCCAGCAGAGGAGAGGATGGCCTTACCTATTCCTTGAGGATTTCGTCACCCTGCTAAGGAAGATTACTGACTCAATCCTACAAATTTTATCATTTTGCTTGAAAGTAGAACTATATGTATTAGAGAAAGATAATTGCTTATAAGCATATTTTAAATAGCTCCATGGCTTGCATTTCATATCAAAACACCATTCTTGATTCTAAAGTGGTGACGCCCTCAAGGCTACAACTATAACAGCACTCCTTATGAAGATACCCTTCTAGATGCTAATAGGGGAAAAACAATAGATTAGACATATAGGGAAGACTTATTCTACTGTCCAGTCATCTCACATCTCAGACATCACTTCCATGATTTCATAAAAGTTGCCAATATTTTAAGGGTGTATAATTTCAACTTTTTAGTTACAATGTGAATAAAATTGTGTAATGACTTTATGAAGGTCACTCTTAGATCTTATTTGAAGGTATTTTTTTTATCCTTCTTATACCAGTACACACACACACACTTACATACACATGCACAAGCACTTACCTATCTTGCTACTACTTTAGAATAATTCAGTTTATAAATTCACATCCCAAACTTGGTACAGCCTCTGGGATCCAAGCCCAAATGATTGCCTCCTTTTAGAATGCAGTAATTTCAATGTGAGCATAAATTAATTATCTTCCCCCTCCACTTGACACGGGCCAATTTATACTGAGAGGTAAGGGTGGCAAACAGAAGGGGTGATCAGTAGCGTGTTATACAGGGCCACAGGAAATCTGAGCCCCAGAAGACTCAGAAAGCTAAAGAGAGTAAAATGTTAATGGGGTCAAGATAGCAAATCTACAGTATAATTTAATTTGCAAGTTTAAAAACTGTGACTATTTTGCCAAGAAGTCTTTTATTCCATTCTCTTCAATAATGGAAATCCATGATTATCAGTCTTTCACCTAATTTGAATTAAACACACATACATAACATGAACTAAAACCCAAGAGAGGTTTTATTTTAATTTGACAAATATTTTAGCAGATATCATAAAATAATTATTTTTCCAGAAATGTGCTGGTTTTGCATAATAAGAATCAAAATGTCTCTTTATTTAATATGATAATATCAAAGCCATACCTAGAAATTAGATCAACCTTGACTAAAATCTAGATTTATTCACATATTCAGCAAATATTTAGGATACAGCAATATATGTTCTTACACAAGGAAACAGATACACAAGATAAGAGATAACTATCTAATTACCAGTAAGATCACAGTTTAAGAGGGGAAGACAAGTTAAAAAGGGCTATAAACAATATGTTACATGCATCTCTAAATCAGAAAGATTTAAAATTATAGTACCTGCTTTAAGAATTAAATGAGATAATGCATACTAATTGTTTAGCAAAATTCCTGTCACACAGTAATTTCAGTCATTTTTAGCATCAAACAATGCTGAGAATTATAATGATAATGATGATGATAACTATGACGATGAATGTATAATGATGCCCCATCCCTAGAATCTATGGGAGCACTGAGTATACAGCCTGAAGTTTGGGAAAGGTCTGTGAAAGAAAAACTTTTTGTAAGAGGTATAAATCTGAGCTAAATGCTTAAAGAAAAGACAAATAATTCAATAGGATAAAGAGTTGGGGGGAAATAGGAAAGCCCTAGACATATAAAACGCAAGCTCCAAAGGAACGTACTTACTACCCACTCTGAATAGTTTGAGTCTTAAAGGAGACCTGGAACAGACATCTAGTGTCTGAATCCTCTCTAATGCAGATGTTCAGGGAAGCCTCCAGACACCTGGAGAAACAGCTGTATCTAGACAGAGGGTCTAACTTACATGGGTCCCTAGATTCTCAACTTCTTACATTCTGGTGAAAACCTCTTGCATGATCAATTTAAGAACATCAAATTAATGACTGTAATGGCATTTTTTTTTGGTCTTTCTTATTCACATGAAATCTATTTGTTCTGATATTTTCATATACAAATCTGAATTTTCCTATTCAATAAAATATAACTAAATGTCTTCATCTTACCTGCTGTACATTTGCTTTATTTTATTCTTTTTTAGAACATATGTAATTCAGTATATTGCTAAATAAAGTTAAATTAACTTAGTGATCCTTTCTCTTTATTTATGCCTATAATACACTACCTGCTATATTTCACATATTTGTAAAAATTGTAACCTACATACACTGGGAGATACATATGATATATTCCCCCATACAGATTAAAAACTCTTAATGGTTTTTAAAATTTTTTTAGTTCTGTATTTTTAAAAACTCTGTATTAAAATTTTGTTTGAATCCACATATTCTTTAAAAAGACTCTTAACTTTGAAATATTATAATAAGGCCAGAGTTATCAAATTGGATGCTAAGAATTTTATAAAGCATATTTTACATGTTATTATTAACATAATAATTTAAGTAGGGTCAGAAAAGAATGGGAAAACTGAAGTTTCAATAGATGATGGTAGATGTAGACCTTTGGAACTTAGAAATAAGTAAAATTAATATTCACCTCATGTAAGTCCTAAAAATAAATTTTAGTTGCAGTCTGTGCTGAATATTTATTTTCAATACCACTCAGCCCTTAGCCACTCTGCTTTGGAACCCAAGACCTTTATGAACTTTATAAAAAATAACAAGGAGCTACTTTTGAGAAGTGGGGCAAAATGGTTGCATAGGGAAGTGTGAAATTTAGTTAGTCTTCTAGAGAAGCTAAAAATAACCAGGACTGTACAGAACAGCTGTTTGAAGGACATCTGTGAGTGGAACACAATGTTTACCAGCCTGAAATGGGTGGAAAGGCCAAAATCACAGTGCAGAACTGCAGGTTAAGCCCCCAGACTGGAGGCTGGTGGCCCTCCTCCACTGACATAGGAGGCTGTGTTGGAGACAATACTCCCAGTTGGAAAAGGAAGCAGTCTCTACTAGGAGTAAAGGAAGGTAGCTCAAATAAGCTCCAATTGTGTTTTGAATTAACAAATTTGGACTGAATACAAGTTCTGAGCACAGATGAACCCAGACCAAGCAGGAAAGTAACTATGAGGGTTCTCCTGGCAGAGAAGAGGCTGGACTGATAGAAAAATAAATAATAGAGGCTTTTGGAGTTAACCTAGCTCAGAATACTTGAAAAAGGCTGTGCCACAAGAAAAGGGGCACATAGAGCCAGGTACCAGCTCCAGCTCTTAGCTGGCAAAATGTGGGGGCTGGAGATTGGCTATGAAAATGGATTTCTTTTTTTTTTTTTTTTTAACTATTCAAAGTAGCTCATTAGAGAAAGCCTCAGGAATTTTCAATTGTCAGCATTGACCCAGACAAGGGTGGAGTTAAGATAGGTCTTAGAGACAAAGCAACTAGTCAAGTGAAGGAGATAATTCCCTAAAGGGCATATCATCCCCAAGAAAAGGGGTTCAAGTGGCAGCTCTCCTTCAGAGAATTCAGACTCCAAAGACTGGAAAACAGAAGCAGCTTAAGCTTGCCTCCTATTTTAGCCTCTGTCTCAACCATGCCCCTGGGAGGGACAGGGTTCATTGAGAATTAGAGGCACCACATCACTTTATGAAGGTGGGAATTGGTGGGATGTCAAGAACCACCAGAAACTTGATACTGATTACACCCTGTTCTTAATACCTGGACCTGTTGATGGGGGAAAATCCGATTTAAGTTGATCATATCAGGGGATCATATTCTCAAAAAAAAAAAAAAAAAGTTCTGTATAAGTAGGGCTAGAATCAGAAAAACAAGAGCTGAAAAACTCTGATCAGTTTAACAGAAGCTATGCTAGGAATCTAGACTAAGTTCAACTGAAAGTCAAAGAACAAATAGAGAACAAACCCAACCAAAAAGAAAACCCCAGGTAAAAGAGCAAAAGCAACCTCCAGAATAAACTAATCAAGGAAATTAGATGCCTGGACATCAGCAAAATTTATGAATCATACTAGGAAAAATGATGATATGGCCCAGACAAAGGAACAAACTAACACTTTGAGTGAGATATAAGAGTTGAAGCAACCAATTAAAGATGCTCAAACAAACATGTAAATTGAATAAATGAGTTGAGGGTAAACATGGCAAAATAGATGGACATAAAGATTTTGGGTGACCATAAAGAAGAACATGAAAACTTGAACAAACAAATGGCAGAACTTATGGGAATGAAAGCCACAATAGAAGAGTTGAGAAACACAATGGAGATTTGAAACAGCAGATTTGGAGAGGAAGAAGAAAGGATTAGTGACCTAGAAGGCAGAATATGTGACGTCCTACACAGAAAAGGACAGACAGGGAAATGAATAGAAAAATATGAGCAGGAGCTCAGGTTAATTAATTGACAATATGAAGCACATGAATATACATGTTATGGGTGGCCAAGAAGAAGAAGAGAAGGGAAAAGGGACGAAGAGAACAATGGAGGAAATAATCACTGACAATTTCCCATCTCTTAAGAAAGACATAAAATTACAGATCCAAGAAGTGCAGCATACCTCAAACAGAATAGATATGAATAGACCTACTCCAAGGCACTAAATAATCAGATTGTGAAGTGTCAAAGACAAAGAGAGAATTCTGAAAGCACCAAGAGAAAAGTGATCTGTCACATAGAAGGGAAGCTTGATAAGACTATGTGTGGATTTCTCAGCAGAAACCATAGATGAGAGAAAGCAATAGAATGATATATTTAAGAAATTGAAAGAGAAACACTGTCATCCAAGAATTTTATATTCAGTGAAACTGTCCTTCAAAAATGAGGGAGAGTTTAAAATATTTTCAGGCAACCAGCCATTGAGAGAGTTTGTGAATAAGAGACCTGCTCTACAAGAAATATGAAATGGAGCAATACAGGCAGATTGGAAAAGACAGAAGACAGACGTTTTGGAGAAGATTATAGAATTTAAGACTACCAGTCAGGGTACAGAATAAAGTCATGTTGCATGCAACAATGTATGTTGAGTGAAATTAGCCAGAAACAAAAGGACAAATACTGTATGGTCCCACTGATATGAACTAACATTAATGAGCAAATTTTGAGAGTTGAAGTTGAGAACAGATTATCAGGAGATAGAAAGAGGTTATAGATTGGGTATTTGATGCTGAAGGAATACAAAATGTTCAATAGGATTGATTGTAAAAAATCCAGAAATGGGTAGCATAATGCTATCTAATGGTAGCACAATATTGTTAAGTGCACTAAACAAAGTTGAGTATAAGCATGCTTGAAAGAGGAAGGCTAAGGTATGTATGACACCGGAAAGAATGATAAAAGATAAAAACTGGTTCTGTATGACTTAGCAAAACCTAGAGTGGATAATGACGGTGATTAAATGTATAAAGGCAAGAATGTTTTTACATGAGGGAGAACAAATGAATGTCAATATTATAAGGTATTGAAAATGGGATGGTATATGGAAAAAATTAAATCAATGTAAACTAGGGTCTATAGTTAACAGTAAAATGTAATAGGCTTGTTTTAAAGGTAACAAAGTTAATATACCGAAGTTAATGTCAATAAGAGAGGTATATCTGGGAGGTGTATGATATACTTGGTAGTGTTGTAGCTTGTCTCTCCTTTTTGTTTTATTTTAATTTTTACTTTTGATTCTTCTTTTTCTTCCTCTTCTTCTCTCTTTGTGGAAGAACTTGAAATGTACTCATATAAACTGTTGTGGTGAATGCATAATATGTGATTATACTGGGAACTGGTGATTATTTACTTAGGATGGATTGTATGGTGTATGAATAAAACTGTTTTAAAAAAAAAAAACGGAAAGACTTCCTGGAAGATGGCGGCTTAGTAAGACGCGCGGATCTTAGTTTCTTCTCCAGGACACCTACTAGGGGAGTAGAAACAATACAGAAAGCGCCCAAAGCCACAACAGAGATAAAAAAGACAGCGTACCCCATCCTGGAACGGCTGGCTGGCTGAGAGAAGCAGCTCGGGTGAGATCGCCGAAGCGCGCGGGCCTTACCGGGCGGGGTGGCAAGCGGCCGGAGTTACTCCCTTCCCCCTTCCCGGGCCGGCTGGGAGAATTGGAGAGGTGGTCCCCTGAAACCAAGGTGACTGGCGCCCACACCACGCGCAGCCCCCGGACCAACTGAGAGAATTGGATCGGAAACCCCCAGGCCGCGGAGAACGGTGACCCCGTGACTCCCGGGGAACGTGCACTCTCTCGGGCGGGCCGCTGCCGCTGGAGCCCTCCCGCCACACTTGTTGCCCAGGGCCGACTAGGAAATTCGGACGGGCTCTTTCCCTGGCTGCGGCGACCAGCAACCCTCCCTGGATTCGGACCCCGGGCCGGCTCAAGCCGCTTCGGCTAGCGAACCCCCAGGACGGCGAGAGTTTTCCAAAGTTTAAGGTCCCACAGCACCTTTTACTGGTGGGACCCGCAGACAAACGTGTGCCACGAGCGCCACCTACTGGGCAGGATAAGAAAAACAGAACCCAGAGATTTCACAGAAAAATATTACAACCTTGCTGGGTCCAACACCAAGAGAAATCTGAATAAATGCCCAGACGCCAGCAGCAGAAGATAACTGTCCACGCTCAAAAGATTGAGAATATGGCTCAGTCAAAGGAACAAACCAATAGCTCAAATGAGACACAAGAGCTGAGACAACTAATGCTGAATATACGAACAGAAATGGAAAACCTCTTCAAAAATGAAATCGATAAATTGAGGGAGGACATGAAGAGGACATGGGCTGAACATAAAGAAGAAATAGAAAAACTGAAAAAACAAATCGCAGAACTTATGGAAGTGAAGGATAAAGTAGCAAACATAGAAAAAATAATGGATAGCTACAATGATAGATTTAAAGAGACAGAAGATAGAATTAGTGATTTGGAGGATGGAACATCTGAATTTCAAAAAGAAACAGAAACTATAGGGAAAAGAATGGAAAAATTTGAACAGGGTATCAGGGAACTCAAGGACAATATGAACCGCACAAATATACGTGTTGTGGGTGTCCCAGAAGGAGAAGAGAAGGGAAAAGGAGGAGAAAAACTAATGGAAGAAATTATCACTGAAAATTTCCCAACTCTTATGAAAGACCTAAAATTACAGATCCAAGAAGTGCAGCGCACCCCAAAGAGATTAGACCCAAATAGGCGTTCTCCAAGACACTTACTAGTTAGAATGTCAGAGGTCAAAGAGAAAGAGAAGATCTTGAAAGCAGCAAGAGAAAAACAATCCATTACATACAAGGGAAACCCAATAAGACTTTGTGTAGATTTCTCAGCAGAAACCATGGAAGCTAGAAGACAGTGGGATGATATATTTAAAATACTAAAAGAGAAAAACTGCCAACCAAGACTCCTATATCCAGCAAAATTATCCTTCAAAAATGAGGGAGAAATTAAAACATTCTCAGACAAAAAGTCAATGAAAGAATTTGTGACCAAGAGACCAGCTCTGCAAGAAATACTAAAGGGAGCACTAGAGTCAGATACAAAAAGACAGAAGAGAGAGATATGGAAAAGAGTGTAGAAAGAAGGAAAATCAGATATGATATATATAATACAAAAGGCAAAATGTTAGAGGAAAATATTATCCAAACAGTAATAACACTAAATGTCAATGGACTGAATTCCCCAATCAAAAGACATAGATTGGCAGAATGGATTAAAAAACAGGATCCTTCTATATGCTGTCTACAGGAAACACATCTTAGACCCAAAGATAAACATAGGTTGAAAGTGAAAGGTTGGGAAAAGATATTTCATGCAAATAACAACCAGAAAAGAGCAGGAGTGGCTATACTAATATCCAACAAATTAGACTTCAAATGTAAAACAGTTAAAAGAGACAAAGAAGAACACTATATTCTAATAAAAGGAACAATTAAACAAGAAGACATAACAATCATAAATATTTACGCACCGAATCAGAATGCCCCAAAATACGTGAGGAATATACTGCAAACACTGAAAAGGGAAATAGACTCATATACCATAATAGTTGGAGACTTCAACTCACCACTCTCATCAAGGGACAGAACATCTAGACAGAGGATCAACAAAGAAATAGAGAATCTGAATATTACTATAAATGAACTAGACTTAATAGACATTTATAGGACATTACATCCCACAACAGCAGGATACACCTTTTTCTCAAGTGCTCATGGATCATTCTCAAAGATAGACCATATGCTGGGTCACAAAGCAAGTCTTAACAAATTTAAAAAGATTGAAATCTTACACAACACTTTCTCGGACCATAAAGGAATGATGTTGGAAATCAATAATAGGCAGAGTGCCAGAAAATTCACAAATACGTGGAGGCTCAACAACACACTCCTAAACAACGACTGGGTCAAAGAAGAAATTGCAAGAGAAATTAGCAAATACCTCGAGGCGAATGAAAATGAAAACACAACATATCAAAACTTATGGGACGCAGCAAAGGCAGTGCTAAGAGGGAAATTTATTGCTCTAAATGCCTATATCAGAAAAGAAGAAAAGGCAAAAATTCAGGAATTAACTATCCATTTGGAAGAACTGGAGAAAGAACAGCAAGCTAACCCCAAAGCAAGCAAAAGGAAAGAAATAACAAAGATTAGAGCACAAATAAATGAAATTGAAAACATGAAAACAATAGAGAAAATCAATAAGGCCAGAAGTTGGTTCTATGAGAAAATCAATAAGATTGATGGGCCCTTAGCAAGATTAACAAAAAGAAGAAGAGAGAGGATGCAAATAAATAAGATCACAAATGGAAGAGGAGACATAACTACTGACCTCACAGAAATAAAGGAGGTAATAACAGGATACTATGAACAACTTTACGCTAATAAATACAACAATTTAGAGGAAATGGACGGGTTCCTGGAAAGACATGAACAACCAACTTTGACTCAAGAAGACATAGATGACCTCAACAAACCAATCACAAGTAAAGAAATTGAATTAGTCATTCAAAAGCTTCCTAAAAAGAAAAGTCCAGGACCAGATGGCTTCACATGTGAATTCTACCAAACGTTCCAGAAAGAATTAGTACCAATTCTCTTCAAACTCTTCAAAAAAATCGAAGTGGAGGGAAAACTACCTAATTCATTCTATGAAGTCAACATCACCCTCATACCAAAACCAGGCAAAGATATTACAAAAAAAGAAAACTACAGACCAATCTCTCTAATGAATGCAGATGCAAAAATCCTCAATAAAATTCTAGCAAATCGTATCCAACAACACATTAAAAGAATTATACATCATGACCAAGTAGGATTCATCCCAGGTATGCAAGGATGGTTCAACATAAGAAAATCAATTAATGTAATACACCATATCAACAAATCAAAGCAGAAAAATCACATGATCATCTCAATTGATGCAGAGAAGGCATTCGACAAGATTCAACATCCTTTCCTGTTGAAAACACTTCAAAAGATAGGAATACAAGGGAACTTCCTTAAAATGATAGAGGGAATATATGAAAAACCCACAGCTAATATCATCCTCAATGGGGAAAAATTGAAAACTTTCCCCCTAAGATCAGGAACAAGACAAGGATGTCCACTATCACCACTATTATTCAACATTGTGTTGGAGGTTCTAGCCAGAGCAATTAGACAAGAAAAAGAAATACAAGGCATCAAAATTGGAAAGGAAGAAGTAAAACTATCACTGTTTGCAGATGATATGATACTATACGTCGAAAACCCGGAAAAATCCACAACAAAACTACTAGAGCTAATAAATGAGTACAGCAAAGTAGCAGGTTACAAGGTCAACATTCAAAAATCTGTAGCATTTCTATACACTAGTAATGAACAAGCTGAGGGGGAAATCAAGAAACGAATCCCATTTACAATTGCAACTAAAAGAATAAAATACCTAGGAATAAATTTAACTAAAGAGACAAAAAACCTATATAAAGAAAACTACAAAAAACTGCTAAAAGAAATCACAGAAGACCTAAATAGATGGAAGGGCATACCGTGTTCATGGATTGGAAGACTAAATATAGTTAAGATGTCAATCCTACCTAAATTGATTTACAGATTCAATGCAATACCAATCAAAATCCCAACAACTTATTTTTCAGAAATAGAAAAACCAATAAGCAAATTTATCTGGAAGGGCAGGGTGCCCCGAATTGCTAAAAACATCTTGAGGAAAAAAAACGAAGCTGGAGGTCTCGCGCTGCCTGACTTTAAGGCATATTATGAAGCCACAGTGGTCAAAACAGCATGGTATTGGCATAAAGATAGATATATCGACCAATGGAATCGAATAGAGTGCTCAGATATAGACCCTCTCATCTATGGACATTTGATCTTTGATAAGGCAGTCAAGCCAACTCACCTGGGACAGAGCAGTCTCTTCAATAAATGGTGCCTAGAGAACTGGATATCCATATGCAAAAGAATGAAAGAAGACCCATCTCTCACACCCTATACAAAAGTTAACTCAAAATGGATCAAAGATCTAAACATTAGGGCGGGCCGCGGTGGCTCAGCGGGCAAGAGTGCTTGCCTGCCGTGCCGGAGGACCCCGGTTCGATTCCCGGCCCCAGCCCATGTAAAAAACAAACAAACAAACAAAATATAATAAAACAAGAAAATGTTTAAAAATGTTTCCCTTTCTTCCTCCCTTCCTTCCTTCTCTGTCTTTCCTTCCTTTCCTCCCTCTGTCTTAAAAAAAAAAAAAAAAAAAAAAAGATCTAAACATTAGGTCTAAGACCATAAAACAGTTAGAGGAAAATGTTGGGAGATATCTTATGGATCTTACAACTGGAGGCGGTTTTATGGACCTTAAACCTAAAGCAAGAGCACTGAAGAAGGAAATAAATAAATGGGAACTCCTCAAAATTAAACACTTTTGTGCATCAAAGAACTTCATCAAGAAAGTAGAAAGACAGCCTTCACAATGGGAGACAATATTTGGAAATGATATATCAGATAAAGGTCTAGTATCCAGAATTTATAAAGAGATTGTTCATCTCAACAACAAAAAGACAGCCAACCCAATTACAAAATGGGAAAAAGACTTGAACAGACACCTCTCAGAAGAGGAAATACGGATGGCCAAGAGGCACATGAAGAGATGCTCAATGTCCCTGGCCATTAGAGAAATGCAAATCAAAACCACAATGAGATATCATCTCACACCCACCAGAATGGCCATTATCAACAAAACAGAAAATGACAAGTGCTGGAGAGGATGCGGAGAAAGAGGCACACTTATCCACTGTTGGTGGGAATGTCAAAGGGTGCAACCACTGTGGAAGGCAGTTTGGCAGTTCCTCAAAAAGATGAATATAGAATTGCCATACGACCCAGCAATACCATTGCTAGGTATCTACTCAAAGGACTTAAGGGCAAAGACACAAACGGACATTTGCACACCAATGTTTATAGCAGCATTATTTACAATTGCAAAGAGATGGAAACAGCCAAAATCTCCATCAACAGAAGAGTGGCTAAACAAACTGTGGTATATACATACGATGGAATATTATGCAGCTTTAAGACAAGATAAGCTTATGAACCATGTAATAACATGGATGGACCTAGAGAATATTATGCTGAGTGAATCCAGCCAAAAACTAAAGGACAAATACTGTATGGTCCCACTGATGTGAACGGACATTCGAGAATAAACTTGAAATATGTCATTGGTAACAGAGTTCAGCAGGAGTTAGAAACAGGGTAAGACAATGGGTAATTGAAGCTGAAGGGATACAGACTGTGCAACAGGACTAGATACAAAAACTCAAAAATGGACAGCACAATAATACCTAATTGTAAAGTAATCATGTTAAAACACTGAATGAAGCTGCATCTGAGCTATAGGTTTTTGTTTTGTTTTGTTTTGTTTTGTTTTGATTTTACTATTATTACTTTTATTTTTTTCTCTATATTAACATTCTATATCTTTTTCGGTTATGTTGCTAGTTCTTCTAAACCAATGCAAATGTACTAAGAAATGATGATCATGCATCTATGTGATGATGTTAAGAATTAATGATTGCATGTGTAGAATGGTATGATCTCTAAATGTTGGGTTAATTTCTTTTTTCCGTTAATTAAAAAAAAAAAAAAAAGAGAAGGGATAATTGGAGATGAAGGGATACAGACTGTACAACGGGACTGGATATAAAAACTCAGAAATGGACAGCACAATACTACCCAATTGTAATGCAATTATGTTAAAACACTGAATGAAGCTGCATGTGAGGTATAGGTTTTTTGTTTTTGTTTTTTTTGTTTTTTTTCTTTCTATTATTGTTTTAATTCTTATTCTGTTGTCTTTTTATTTCTTTTTCTAAATCGATGCAAATGTACTAAGAAATGATGAATATGCAACTATGTGATGTTATTAAGAATTACTGATTGTACATGTAGATTGGAATGATTTCTAATTGTTTTGTTAATTCTTTTTTTAATTAATAAAAAAAAAAAAAAACGGAAAGATACACATGCTGGAGAAATGTAGAGATAGAGATGTACCTATTCACTGTTGGTAGAAAAGTTGTATGGTGCAGCCCCTCTGGAGGGCAGTTTGATGGTTCCACAGGAGGCTAAGTATAGGGTTACCATATGATCCTGCAACCCTGTTATTAGTTATATACTTGGAAGAACTGAAAGAAGTGACACAAATGGACATTTGTATACTGGTGTCCTGGCAATGGTATTCATGATTTGCAATGGATGGAGGTGGCCTAAGGGTACATTGACTGATGAACTCGAGGGTGAACTGTGGTATGTACATACAAAGGAATATTGAGCAGCTGCAAAAAGAAATGAAGTTGTGAGGCATGAAACTAGCTGAATGAATGTTGAGGACAGTAATGCTGTGTGAAATAAGCTAGAAAATGTAAAGACAAATATTATAATGCCTCACTAATATGGACTATGTATAATGTGCAAACTTTGAGAATTAAATTCAAGAATATAAGTTATCGGAGAAGAATTTTTGTAAAGGTTCCTAAATTGTAAGCTCTTACAGCAGTCACATCTATTCCTGAGCTGTAACTGCTATTTCTAAATTCTGAGATGCTGAGCTCCTTTTGTATAACCTTTTCATTCCCTGAAACTTCAGATATCTGTGTGACACCTGAAACTCAGATCTAGAGTTTTAACTCTAGCTATGAAAGTCAGTAGTAACCCCGTACAGCAACTGTTTAAAAGGCTGAAGCAGAGATCAGATTTCAATTAGAGAAATGAATGAAGCTGATCTAGTTAGGACTAAGGTATTTCAGACTAAGAGGTAAAGGATGATATTGACTGTATTTTAAAATTTCAACTTCTGTGTGAGACCAAAGGAAAAGATGTTTATTTGGTGCAAAATTTATTTTCTGTAGCACAGTATTGAATTTAATCTGTATGATCAGTTTATTCAAACACCATAATTACATGGAACCTTGAATAGGGAGTGAAGTTTTGTTGGTTTATATAAGTTAGTGCAATGCCCCAATACATCCCAGAGTAATCTGAGTAGAAAATAAAAAGTATTAGCAGAGTACGCTAGAGGGACTGGGGGGAAAACAGAAATATTAAACTTCCCCACCTCAGGAGTTCCTGATATTCTCACAAGCATTAGGGACTACCAGCTTAATAGGCTAGCCCTCAATCTTGGGTCTTGCTCATATGAAATATATTCCTGAAAAGGAAAACTCAGTCTACTTATTATTATCCCTAAGAGTCACCCCCAGAGAACCTCTTTTATTTCCCAGATGTTGTATCTCTATCTAAGCCAACTCTGCAACTCACTGCCCTCCCCCTATGTGAAACGTGATTTCCAGAAATGTAAATCTCCCTGGCAACATAGGACATGACTCCTGGAGATGAACCTGGACCTGGCATCATAGAGTTGAAAAAGCCTTCTTAACCAAAATGGGGATGAGAAATGAAACAAAATAAAGTTTCAGTGGCTGAGAGATTTCAAATAGTGTCAAGTGGTCATTCTGAAACTTATTCTTATGCATTATATAGATATCCCTTTTTATTTTTTAGTGTGTTAGAATAGCTAAAAGGAAATACCCAAAACTGTTTAACTATAGTCCAGTTGCCTTGATTCTTGAAAATGATCATATAACTATATGGCTTACACGGTGTGACCATGTGTTCGTGATAACCTTGCATATATTTAGACTGGATAAATATACTCACTTTATCCAGTATATTGTCAGATGAGTAAGGAAATAAAGACAAAAATAAGTAAACAATAGGGGAAACAATAGATATGGGATGTTTTGGGTGTTCTTTTTTTATTTTTATTCTTATTCTTACTTGGGGAGGGATAATGAAATTTTTCAAAATTGATTGAGGTGATGAATATGCAACTAAATAATGATATTGTGAACCACTGATTGGACACTTTGGATGACTATATGGTAGTGACTATATCTCAATAACATTGCATAAAAAGAAGCCACCTTTCCAGCTTCTGCTTCAGATTGGCATATTGAAGATAACAGCAGATGGTCATAGGGTGTAAAGAAGATGAGGGCAGGGGTTTATTTCCTCCGGCTCTCTCACTGCCTCATCACAATTTAGTTGTGTCCTTCTCTGAAAGGTATGGCTCCTGTGGGAGGCCATGTCTCTAAGTTCCCATAACTGTTCTCTCCCCTCATCTCCCTACTGGTACTAACTTTGGAGAGTGTCACAATCCCGTATTAGTTTCCCTTTAAACCTATCCACAGCATTGTTAACAGTCTCTTATAAAACACTGCTTAATTATACAACCTAAGTATACTGGTTACTGCCAGGATCCTAACAGAGTTTTATGGGAGCTTGAGGCATTCAGTTCCCCAAGGTAGAAAAGGATTGCAATTTTACACAAAAAATTGTATACAATATCAGGTCCCACACAGGTCAAGATAGTGGCGTGATATATTAAGAGCCCGATCCCCCACAGAAACATTGAAAACCCATCAATAACAGACAGGAAATAGGGAAATCTTGTTCAAAGCTCCAGAAAACAGTTAAAGGACTGCCTGGGGCAAAAGGTTGCTAGCTAACTGTAAGCCATACAGTGCAGCTCCCAAGACAGTGATGAAACTGAGAAATATTCAGAGCCATGTAAACAGAAGAATTCCACATGTCCAGGACAAAAGCAAGTACAGAAAGTACCAGGGAGGCCCCTTGGCTTAGAACTCTTCTTTATACTTAATGTATGGATAAGACCTGGAGGAAAGCACTTGCACAAGTCAATCTGTAAAGACTTTGAAAAACGTTTTCTTTTTTTATCTTATTTCTTCTTTTTCTGTGTTTTATTATTTGTTTGGTAGCCCCTAGCATTCAAGGAAAGCTTGAATAAAACAAGCTGAATACAAGCTTAAAGAACAGATGCATTAAAGTCTAAATTCCAGAGATAATATATTAAAATATCAAAATGTCCAGGAATCAGCAAAAGGTTACAAAATACACAAAAATAATAAAACAGGAAGTGATAGCCAAGGCAAATAATAACATTAAAGCATTAGAAACTAATAAGGGGGACCTGACTTGGTACATAACAGACAAAGACTTTTTAAAAATGGTTCTAAATATGCTCAAAAAGCTAAATCAAAACAGGGACAAAGAACTACAGGAAATCAGGAAAATAATAGATGAATACAAAAAGAATATCAATATAGAAATGGAAATTATGAAAAACAACCAAACAGAGCTGAAGACACAGATACTATTAAAATTCCCTAGAGGGGTTCAACAGCTGATTGGACTTGGCTGAAAAATCTGAAAACTCAAAGATAAGACATATCAATACATGTATTGTGGGAGTCCCAGAAGGAAAAGAAAGAATGAGAAGAGAGAGAGAGAGAATGGGAAGAGAGATGAGGAAATAAGAGGGGGAGAGAGCGAGAGAGAATTGTAGTTAATGAAATAGTATTTCACAACATAGGAAAATCTATTTGCAAAACACACTCTTTTAAGTTCCATTAAATTGCATACTTACTTTATACAGCCCATATGGTACAACCCGTGCCACCACATTTATTTTTAAAAAAACTTTGATTTTTACCATTTCATTATTTACATGATGAAAATCATGTGATGCCAGGGGAGAAATGATTCATCTGAGGATTAAATAAGGAAGGAAATAAAAACTTCAAATCATTTTAACCCCTTCCAGGTGACCTAACATGTCCCTAAATTCTTACATTTAGGAATGTCTTCATATCTACATTAAATCACTAATGACTTTCCATATTTACATCAAAGTCAAAAGTCCTACATGAGCAAGAATTTATCTAGATACACTGAGACCAGTCTCAGTCATAGCCCTACAATATTTAGATATCTTTTCAAAATTATTCATCAAATGTACAAGTCACCTAACAGATATTTGTGAAGTATTCAGTATGTGTCAAGTATTATGCTAGGTGCTGGGGATACATAATAAATAATAAATGTCATTCCAAATTTCATGGAGCTTAAATTCTAGGAGAAGATAAAATATAAAATGATAATAATAACACAGATAAATATTTAAATTCTAATAACTGCCATGCAAGAGGAACCGGAACTGCATAGTAATAGGACCTTCCCTAGAGGGAGGCCAGGGAAATTCTTTTCTAAAGAATCATCTTAAAGCTGAGACATAAAAGATAAATATGACTGTTTCAGGCAAATGAAATAACATTTGTGAAAGGACAGAGGTGATAAGACACTTGGCATTTTCAAAAAACTTGGTGGGCAGCAGGGAGGGAGAGATACATTTAGAAAGACAGACAGTGACCAAATCTGTCTGATGGAAGCTCATTCTTGAAAGGTTTTTGGAGGAATCACTAAAAGTGGCATGTATGACATCCACTTATCCCATTGGTTACATGGAATGGCTGCAACCATTTCACAGACCCACCAATGCACTTAATTATCTGAGTCCTCAGTATTTATTAAAGAGAATGTTAAAGAGAAATTTCCCTGTAGAAATGCAACTAAAAACAAAATGCAACTTAGAAGAGTCAACTTAAGCTTTCATCCTCTCCTCACCTAATAAGTGGTGTGGGAATATAAGCCAATTCCATAATTCATAGGCATCCTGTGAGGTACAAGGTTATTTTTTAATTTGCTTCTCCTGTAAGAAAAGATCTCCTTCCTAAACTTACATTGTGAATCCACTTCCAAAGCCACTAATCAAACATAAGTTAAAGTGCCTTAAATTGGGAAAAGAAAATTTTAGAGCCCCAAAATCATTAGAAATAGGTCACCAAGAGCTTCAATAAAACTTCACAAAAGGTTTCAATAAAAAGGTATTCTCATTAAGAAGCTATAAAGAAATTCTTCTATCAAAACAAGATGAAAAATCACATATGCAAAACCAGCAAAATATAGCCTATAAAGTCTTTTAATGAAGCAGAAATTTGTATCTGTGCCATGTCTAATGCAGTTCTTGGAAAACTCAGGCATATTCACTAATTATGAACCATATATTACGTGTAGTTATTATGAGTGTTGTTCAACAAGAAGATTTAAAGTTAATTGTCTCCTTCACCATAGCTAGCAAAGAAATACTGGCCACATATACTATCTGCATAAATAGGGTAGAAAATAGGAGGGGATTTATTAACTAGCCCTTTAATCATGAAACAGAATTTCCATAAATTCTGAATCTGAATTCCATGGCACCCACAGTTTTCCTATACTTTTGCTGTAAATAGTAATTACAGCGTTCATAGTAGAAAATGCTCTATTTTAGGTTGCAAAATAGTCTCTATTATTGTTTCATATTAAGTCCCTTGATAACTGTCTAAATTTTTTCCTATTTAGGGTGATTTATGTCTTCTTTGGAAGTGATATTTTTCTTTATTTTCATGAAAAGTATAGGGAAATTCTGCTCAGCCATTTTCAAATGGAAGGACAATGAGGAAAGAATAGTGCCATTGAACTTTAAAACATTATATTTAGCATGTCCTCAGTGGGTTGCATAATCAGTTCAAGACTATGGATTAACAATCAAAGAGCACTCCAACACTGACCTACATTAGAGAAACCCTACACATGCAACCAAAAATTCATCATCCCCAGAGAAATAAAAGCCTTCCGGGTAACCTGCTAGCTAAGCAGTACATGTACAAAATTATAGCACTAGGGACCAGAAAAACTCATCCTGAAAGGGACCACATTAAGGGTGAGAAAACAGTAAGAGTCCTATGTAATCCTCCACTTATTTTCAGAACTTAATAGCAGTGCTGCAAGGCAATGATAATTTTCATTTAACTATTTATTGTAAGAGTTTAAATTGACACCTACTTTAGGATGCATATTTTGGGGGGCATTTTATAAATCCTCTGAACTTTGAATACACAAGTTGACATAATTAATTGAGCCACATCCGAACCAGCTAATTGCAACTATCTTGAGCTTCACACTCAAATGTTTCATAGTCAAATCGAACATATCATGGATACAAAATATATAATATTGCCACCAAAATGTATATCTCTTCTTGTATTCCCTATCTCAGTTGACATATGCTCCATCTACTCGATTGCTTAAGCCAGAAAACTGAACATCATCTTTAATAGTTATCTCTTCTCATCTTAAATATTCAATCACCAAATATTGACTTTCCTCATTCATTTATTTCTGTTCATCCTCACAGCCACCACCACAGTTCAGAGCACCAAAATAATTCTGGATGCAGAAATTGATCTACCATAAAACTTCGTTAGGCCCTTTCCAAATCCTGTGTCTATTTTTTATTCATAAGGTTGTATTTTTTCCTTAAAGAGGGCCTCAAAACATATAAGTATGGTTCCTATATAAAACATGTATCCTTAGCTCTCTGAATTACTGCAAGAGTCCCCAAAAGGTCTCCCAGCTCCATCTCATCCCACTGCAATCTCTGCTGTGCAATATAGATGAAGTACTCTTTCTAAAACACTAATATAGCCATGTTCTTCATTGCCTAAACACCCTAATGATGCCATGCTTCTCAAAGGATTTAGTCTCAACTCCTAATCATGATTTACCAAACAATTTATGATCTAGTCCTTGTACCATTTCTCTGGACATACCTATTTATATATGTACCCCCAATACTTCCCATTCTTTCTTCTTAAGAAAACAGAAACCAGGTATTGCTTCCTGTTAAATCGGCAGCTAGTAGGCCTTTGATAAATACTTATTGAAGGAATAATGAATGCCTTATGCATCACTAGTTCAAATCCAGGCAGAGTGATAAGAGGCCCACCAGGGATCAACCTAGCTGGAAAAGCCATGGATTGGAAATAAATTGCAATTGACTTGCCATTCATGAGTGGTTAAACTGAAAAGAATTTTGATGAATCATATAGCATAGAGAACAGTTACTAAATCAACTCTAACAAAGTTTCTCTCCTTTATAAATGTGCATTTCTCCCAAATTTACTATTACTTTGAATGAAATACCTGATATTAGCATAGCTAGATTTTTCCTACCTGACATTACCCTACCAACCAAACAATAGGATATATGAAAAGTTTCTAATCCAGGGCCTGAATATAAATGATCCCTTCTCTTCCACCAGTGACTATGTTCTGATAGCATTTTTTCCATGCTCATTCTCTATTTCACAAAAATATAACCAGGTAAACTTACAATGTTTTCCTCATCCATCCTTCCCTAAATACACCGTACATATCCATACTAAACAATGGAGAAAACATGTTTTCCCTAATTACTCTGAAAATTTCTTTTTACATTTTAGTACTTATTCAGACTTCATCTCATACTGAAATAAACCTTCTAATAAATTATTACAAATATCACAAACTCTTGATATTTATTCATTTGAAAAAGTATTCACTGAATACCCAGTTTATGTGCTAAGAGTATACTACAAGATACATAAAATAAATTTATGCTGTACTAAAAGTGTTTCCCCATCTAAGGACATAATTTAATCATTTTATATCACTCAATAAAAGTTTGTAGATTTTTTCAATATGCTTTCTGCACATTTTCTTGTTAAGTATTCTAAATATACACAGGTATGTAGACACACAGATAAATTTCACTATTATATCCATATGTATTTTGATTAGAATTTTATTTTCCTATTCATAATTAGATTGGTTAATTTACAAAGCAGTTTTTACTCACTGAATTACTGTAACTTTAACAGCTCATGGGGCAGGCCTTAAATCAAATTTTTTTACAGTATTTCCTTAGCTCCTCTTCCTTTTCCCTCTTCTTAGTGCATGTGAATAGATTTTGTGAATATCAGATAATTTTATTGGAGTTTTGAGCAGAATTTCATGATTCCCAGAAATTAATTTGTAAAGAACTAACATCTTGACCTTCTATAGTAATCCATGACACTCTTAACTGTGATGATTAAGAATGTCTACACTAGGAGGAGGACCAAGATGGCAGCTTAGTGAGGTGTGGGATTTAGTCCATCCTCCAGAGCAGCTACTAAGTAGCCAGGAACAGTACAGACAACTTCTGGGGCCACATCAGTTACCTGACACACAGTGTACAGCAGTCTGGACCAGCTGGGCCAGCTGTGATCCCACCCAGAACCATAAGTCCCCCAAGCTGAAGAGGCTCCTGCCTCTCCCCCACAGGCTGGTTCCCAGAGGGGAAAGGAAAGAGACTTTACTAACAGCAAGGGGCTGAGCTCAACCAAGCTCCAATTGCAGAATTAATTAACAAATTCTGACTTTTAAAAATAGGCACCTAGCTCAGCTATACCTCGAATAAAAGCTAAAGTTACTAGTTTTTGCCCCAGCATAGAGAGGGCAGGGCTGACAGAAAAGAAAAAAGAAGACATTTTTTGGATCAGACAGCACAAAATACTTGAAAAAAAGAGGGGGCACATAGGACCTGGAGATACATAGAATAATGTACCAACTCAACTTAAACTCTTGATTAACAAACCTGAGGAACAGGGGTCCTGCTCTGAAAATGATTTTTTTGTTTTTACAACTGCAAGTCTTCTCAGGCTCCAATGGCCCCAATGCAAGGGTGAAATTAAGCTTGCTTGAAAGACAAAGAGACTGGTCTGGTGAAAGGAATTAATTCCTTAATGGCTATGCCTACTCCAGGAGAGGGGTGGAGTCAGCTCAGGTAGAATCCCTCCCACAAGGAATTCAGACCCCAGGGTCTGGAAAACTGAAGCAATTAAAGCCAGCCAACAACCTCTCCTCTATCAGGAGAGAGTCCGCTGAAGTTGAAGGTACCACATTACTTTATGCTGGTGGGACCCACAGGCAGACAAGCACCACATACTGGGCAGGATAGGAAAAACACAGAGTCTAGAGGTGTCATAGGAAAGTCTGTCATCCTGCTGGGTCTCATCAATGGGGAAAATTGATGCAAGTGACTCTTTCCTCCTGAGAGGAGGCCAGTCAGGTCTGGGAAAAATCTGAATGATGTCTATAATACCTAAGTAAACCCTACTAAGGAAAACAAACAACAGTAAAAAGCACCATACAGGCAGGGCAAGAGACAAGAAAACAAGAGCTGAAAAATTCTGAACCATTAGACAAAACCTATGCTAGAGATCTAGAATAAACTGAACTAAATGTCAAAGAACAGAAAGAGAACAAAGCCACCCAGCAAGAAAATTCTAGGTAAAAGAGTGAAAACAATTTTCAGATAAAATAATTAAGGAAATTAAATGTCTAGACACCAGCAAAAAATAACGAATCATATAGGAAAATGGAAGATATGGTCCAGTCAAAGGAACAAATCAACAATTCAAATGAGATAAAGGAGTTGAAACAATTAATTCAGGATGTTCGAACAGACATGGAAAATTGCATCAAAAACCAAATCAATGAATTCATGGAGGATATAAAGAATGCAAGGACTGCACAAAAAGAAGAAATCAAAAGTCTTAAAAAGCAAATCACAGAACTTATGGGAATGAAAGGCACAGTAGAAAAGATGAAGAAAACAGTGGAAACCTACAATGTTAGATTTCAAGGGGCAGGAGATAGGATCAGTGAACTGGAGGATGGGACATCTGAAATCCAACAAGCAAAAGAATAGAAAAATATGAACAGGGACTCAGGGAATTGAAAGACAATGTTGAAGCACAAGAAGATACATGTTGTGGGTGTTCCAAAAGAAGAAGAGAAGGGAAAAGGAGGAGAAAGACTAAGGGAGGAAATTATCACTGAAAATTTCCCAACTCTTACGAAAGACTTCAAATTACAGATCCAAGAAGTGTAGTAGATCACAAATAGAATAGATCCAACTAGACATATTCCAAGACACTTACTACTCAGAATGTCGGATGTTAAA
This sequence comes from Tamandua tetradactyla, assembly GCF_023851605.1. Taxonomy (NCBI): domain Eukaryota; kingdom Metazoa; phylum Chordata; class Mammalia; order Pilosa; family Myrmecophagidae; genus Tamandua; species Tamandua tetradactyla. Next base: position 72,374,363 of record NC_135328.1, read on the forward strand.
AAGAAAGAGAGAATTTAAAAGCAGCAGGTGAAAACCAATTCATCACATACAAGGAAAGCCCAATAAGACTATGTATAGATTTCTCAGCAGAAACCATGGAGGCGAGAAAACAGTGGTATGCTATATTTAATAGACTAAAACAGAAAAACTGTCAACCAAGAATTCTATATTCAGCAAAATTGTCCTTCAAAAATGAGGGGGAGATTAAAACATTTTCAGACAAAAAATCAATGAGAGAATTTGTGACCAAGAAACTGGCTCTGCAAGAAAATAAATGGAGCACTAGAGACAGATAGGGAAAGACAGCAGAGAGAGGTTTGGAGAAGAGTTTTGAAATGAAGACTATCAGTAAAGGTAAAAAGAAGAAAAATTAGATATGACATATAAAATCCAAAAGGCAAAATGGTAAAGAAAGCACTGCCTGCACAGTAATAACATGAAATGTTAATGGATTAAACTCCCCAATCAAGAGACACAGACTGAAAAATGGATTAAAAAAACAGGACCCATCCATATGCTCTTTATAGGAGATACATTTTAGACCCAAGGATAAACATAGGTGGAAAGTGAAAGGTTGGGAAAAGATATTCCACGCAAACAACAATCATAAAAGAGAAGGAGCAGCTATACTAATATCCAACAAATTGGACTTCAATGTAAAACAATTAAAAGAGACAGAGAAGGACACTATGTATGAATAAAAGGAACAATTCAACAAGAAGACATAATGATCATAAGTATTTATGCACTGAGCCAGAGTGCTCCAAAATACATGAGGCAAACACTGAAAAGAGAAATAGACACCTCTACCATAATAGTTGGAGACTTCAATTTCCTGCTCTCATCAATGGATAGAACATCTAGGTAGAGGATCAATAAAGATACAGAGAATTTGAATAATATAATAAATGAACTAGACTTAACAGACACTTATAGAACATTACACCCCACAACAGCAGGATACACCTTTTTCTCAAGTGCTCATGGATCATTCTAAAGGATAGACCATATGCTAGAGTCTCAATAAATTTAAAAAGATCAAAATCATACAAAACACTTTCTTGGATCATAAAGGAATGAGGTTGGAAATCAATAACAGACAGAAGGCCAGAAAATTCACAAATACGTGGAGGCTCAACAGCACACTCTTAAACAGCCAGTGGATCAAGGAAGAAATTACAGGAAAAATCAATAAATATCTCGAGGCAAATGAAAATGAAAATACAACATATGAAAATTTATAGGATGCAGCAAAGGCAGTGCTAAGTGGGAAATTTATTGCCCTAAATGCCTATATCAAAAAAGAAAAAAGAGCAAAAATTGAGGAATTAATTGTTCACTTCAAAGAACTAGAAAAAGGACAGCAAACTAACCCCAAAGCAAGCAAAAGGAAAGAAATAATGAAGATTAGAGCAGAAATAAATGAAATTGAAAACAATCCAGAAAATCAACAAAACCAGAAGTTGGTTCTATGAGAAAATCAGTAAGACTGATGATACTTAGCAAGGTTGACGAAAAGAAGAGAGAGGATGCAAATAAATAAAATCAGAAATGGAAGATGAGACATAACTACTGACCCCACAGAAATGATGGAGGTAATAAGAGGATACTATGAACAACTTTATGCTTACAAACTAGACAATGTAGATGAAATGGACAACTTCCCAGAAAGGCATGAACAACCAATATTGACTTGAGAAGAAATAGAAGACTTCAAGAAGCCAATAATAAGTAAAGAAATTGAAACAGTCATTAAGACACTCCCAAAAAAGAAAAGTCCAGGACCAGATGGCTTTCACATGTGAATTCTACCAAACATTCAAGAAATAATTAATACCAATACTGCTCAAACTATTCAAAAAAAGTGAAGAGGAGGGAAGGCTACCTAACTCATTCTATGAAGCCAACATCACCCTCATTCCAAAGCCAGACAAAGATACTACAAGAAAAGAAAACTACAGACCAATCACTCTAATGAACATAGATGCAAAAATTCTCGACAAAATTGTTGCAAATTGAATCCAGCAGCACATTAAAAGAATTATACACCATGACCAAGTAGGATTCATCCCAGGTATGCAAGGATGGTTCAACATAAGAAAATCAATTAAAGTAAAACACCATATCAACAAATCAAAGCAGAAAAACCCCATGATCGTCTCAATTGATGCAGAAAAGGCATCTGACAAAATTCAACATCCTTTCTTGTTGAAAACACTTCAAAGAATAGGAATAGAAGGGGACTTTCTCAACATGTGTGAAGGGAATATATGAAAAAACCACATCTAACATCATCCTCAATGGGGAAAAACTTAAAGCTTTCCCCTAAGATCAGGAACAAGACAAGGATGTCCACTATCCACTGTTATTCAACATTGTGTTGGAATTTCTGGTCAGAGCAATTAAACAAGAAAAAGAAATACAAGGCATCAAAATTGGAAAGGAAGAAGTAAAACTCTCACTGTTTGCAGATGATATGATACTATTTGTTGAAAACCCTGAAAAATCCTCAGCAAAACTACAAGAGCTAATAAATGAGTACAGCAAAGTGACATGTTACAAGATCAACGGTCAAAAATCTGTAGCATCTCTATACACTAGTAATGAGCAATCTGAGGGAGAATTCAAGAAAAAATTCCATTTACAATTGCAACCAAAAGAACAAAGTATTTAGGAATAAATTTAACTAAGGATACAAAAGAACTATACAAAGAAAACTGAAAGAAATTGCTGAAAGAAATCATAGACGACCTAAATAAATGGAAGACCATGGATTGGAAGACTAAATATAGTTTAAAATGTCAATTCTACCTAAATTGATTTATAGATTCAATGCAATACCAATTAAAATCCCAAAAACTTACTTTGCAGAAGTAGAAAAACCAATAACCAAATTTTTCTGGAAGGGCAGAGTGCCCTGAATAGCTAAAAATAACCTGAGAAAGAAAAGTGAAGTCAGAGTTCTCACACTACGTGACTTTAAGGCACATTACGAAGCTATAGTGGTCAAAACAGCATGGTACTGGCATAAAGATAGATATACTGACCAATGGAATCAAATAGTGTGTTCAAATATAAAACCTCTCATCTATGGACAATTGATCTTGGATAAAGCAGTCAAGCCAACTCATCTGGGACAAAACAGTCTTTTCAATAAATGGTGCTTGGAGAACTGGATATCCACATGCAAAAGAATGAAAGAGGATCCATATCTCACACCCTATACAAAAATTAACTCAAAATGGATCAAAGACTTAAACATTAGATCTAAGACCATAAAACTCTTAGAAGAAAATGTAGGGAAATATCTTATAAAACTTGTAATTAGAGGCAGTTTTCTAGATCTTACATCCAAAGCACAAGCATTGAAGAAAGAAATAGATAAATGGGAAATCCTCAAAATTAAACACTTTTGTGCATCAAAGAACTTTGTCAAGGAAGTAAAAAGAAAGCCTATACAATGGGAGACAATATTTGGAAATAACATATCAAAAAAGGGTCTAGTATCCAGAATATATAAAGAGATTGTCCAACTTAACAACAAAAAGACAAACAACCCAATTACAAAATGGGCAAAAGATATCAACAGACACTTCTCAGAAGAGGAAATAAATATGGCCAAAGGGCACATGAAAAGATGCTCAACTTCCCTGGCTATTAGAGAAATGCAAATCAAAACCACAATGTGATATCTCACACCCACTAGAATGGCCATTATCTATAAAAAAAAAATGGCAAGTGCTGGAGAGGATGTGGAGAAAAAGGCACACTTGTCCACTGTTGGTGGGTATGTAAAATGATACACCATTGTGGAAAGCAATTTGGTGGTTCTTAGGAAGCTAAGTATAGAATGTCCATATGATTTGGCAAAACCACTACTAGGTATCTATTCAGAGGATATGAGGGAAAGGATACAAATGGATATTTGCACACCAATGTTTATAGCAGCATTATTTACAATTGCCAAGAGATGGAAATAGCCCAAATGTCCATCAACAGATGAGTGGCTAAACAAGCTATGGTATATACATACAGTGGAATATTACACAGCTGTAAGACAGAATAAAGTCATGAAGTATGTCACAATTGAGGACCTTGAGGACATTATGCTGAGTGCGATTAGCCAAAAACAAAAGGACAAATACTGTATGGTCTCACTGATATGAACTAACATTAATGAATGAACTTGGAGAATTTCAGTTTAGAACAGAGGTCACCAGGAGATAATAGGGTAGATACTGGGTAATTGGAGCTGAAGGGATATAAATTGTGTAACAAGACTGATTGTAAAAATTCAGGAATGGATAGCACAATAATACCTTATTGTATATAATAATAAATGACTCAATCAGAATCCTGGAGAAGATATTCACATATAAGGTGAAGCTACTATGTAAAGCAATTGGATCCAAGTGGGTAATGGACAATGGATGTTCTGATGTGCTGTCCAGATCCCTCTTTCAGAATCAAGGCTCTCATTCCCACAGCTTTCAGGAGTGTTGCCTGATGAAGCCTTACAGCTGGATCCACCTCTAGTATGCCAAAGCCCATACTCTCCCATGGCTGCCCTGAAACAGGCCATAGCCAGTGACTGTATTATTACTCCAACTGGGACAATTCTGAAGGTCATGCCAACTCCAAATTTCCCTATGGGACTGCCTGAGGCCTCTGTTGTAACTGCTTTTTAGTTTCATTTTTCCTTTCCTCCATACCTACTGTCCTCATATCCTTACAGGTATTGTTCTGGCATGTACACTTCAATGAACTTTGTGCACTCAAAAAAAAAAAAAGAATGTTCTACAGTTGTCTATGTTTATTTTGAGTATACTGAAATCTCTGGATCCAATTACATATTATCATGGACAACCCATACATTTGACCATTGTTTATCCAAAAAAAAAACAAAGAAAATTTTTAAAACTTACACTATGTAAAAATAATGCTTATGTTTAATTTTATATCCTTACATTCAAAAAGCATATCAAATATCAAATATGCAATATCACAGAAGATTTAATAGAGTTCACTGCTGGAGGAAGTCATACATACTTACACAGAATTCACTGAAAACAAGAACTTCTTGCTTTGCATTCCTTTCATAAAGGGGTGATTGTCTATGAGTACTTCATTCCCTATCTCAATAATGGTAGTCTAATGACTTAATACCAGAAAAGAAAATATTTAAGGTCTTGAATACAACAGGTGTTTTAACTCTGAGAAATTTTATAGAAAAAGAAATAAATCAAGCCATTGAGATTAAGCATAGGCAAATAAAAATAAAATAACTTGCTCTGCCATTAGCCTTATGATTTTGAACCTGTGCAAAGTGAGAGTGTTGCATAATAGCTTGTAAGAACCTCATAGCAGAGGTCTTTCCTTTATTTTATTACAAAATTACATTCAGATCATGGCTGTACAGAGTGAGAACTGGGTAATTTTTCAGAGCAAGCTGGCTGTAAATTTTAGATCCTAAGCAGTTGTTTTCTGAATGTTCAAGTGAAAAATACTGCAGGCCACATTTAACTTTTGATTGGCATACATATTCTACCAGACAAGAATATCTTTAAGATCAGGGTCCCTGTCTTATTTAATTTTTTGCCCCCAGCATCAACACTGTCCAAGCTTGAACACCCTAAATTGAAGTTGTGAGGACAAGGGCATCATCTTGGGAAATGAAGGTAATGAGTAAATGCGTGTCTGTATGTGTGTGTGTCTATTTTTAAATTATAACCCAATATAGAGATACATATGACCAGAGTGAGTTTATGCTTTGAAAAGTGTGAAAATAATTGGCTTGGAATTAACAAAGTTACTGACATTTTAAAAGGCCAAATGCTAGAGAAAAAAGCACAGAAATCTTGACTAAGTTGTAGGACAAGCCCTTAACAATTATATCTATGCACATACCCTCATAACTGTAGAAATCAGAAGTTTTTAAAACTAGTAAAGAAGCACTACTTGACCTTTCCAAATCTTCTTTATTTATTAACATGCCCTTCAAAATCTGCAAACTGCACCAACATGAAAACAGCACTCTCCCAAAGAGTTACAGAGGGATAGAAATCATGGGTGGCTCTAACTTCTGACAAACTCACACACATACCTACCTTGCCCCTTGGACAGTTCTTCTTTTTTCATATCAAGTCAAGAAAGTGATGTAGAAAGGGAAAAGAGGTATTTTAAATTAAGACCTACGTTCAAAAAAAAAACCCCAACAATTTAAAAATGCCACTGCTCAGAGAAACATAAAATTTTAACATTGAATTCACCATAGCCTGGGCATGCAAAATGACAGAAATGCCAATACAATTTCTGAGAAGCACCAGTGTAAGCCCTCTGTGCAGGCCACTGTTGTGTATTCTCTTATATAATCTTTTCATCGCTGAATTAAGATTTCAGTTCATAATAGGATCCCTGTTTGGTTTGAAAAGTAAAGTCCATTCATACATAATTTTGGCATGATCATGTTTTAACTATCCATGGATCAGCTTTTCACAAAACAAAGGAAACCAACAGGCGCTGAAAAAGCCATGCTCTTCCACTGTAGAGAAGCGTCTTTGTACTTTCACAATGCCTGCCATGTTCTGCTACATATACAGAGACGTGGCCTCCCTTCTGTCATATTGCTCACTGGTCAAATGGAAGAGAGATCACTGCAAATAAGGTTTAGTTTTGAGACTCACACTGGGCTAAAGTATGGGAAGGATCTTGAAAAGAAAGAAAGAATAACCCACATCTCTGTGAATAAATCACTTTGTACATCCATTTTAATTGCTCTGTTCTCTTCAAGCATGTTTTAAACTGTGCTGGTCTTAGTCTTTTTAAGAAGCAAGTGTAGTAAAAGATTATTTAAGGGGGCTGCAAGGGTAGTTCAGTGGTAGAATTCTCACCTGCCATGCAGGAGACCTGGCTTCGATTCCTGGTCCAGACACTTCCCCAAAAACAAACAAACAGAAACCAAACCAACAAACTAAAGAATCAACAAATGGTGCTGTAATAACAGGATACTCATATGGAAACATAATAAAATGTGACCCCACCATAGTGCAAACACCCAAAAAAAAAGCACGGCTATTTAAGAGTATGTTCTATGTCTGTGTTAGTTAGATTCAGTTGTCAACTTGGCCAGGTAAGCATACCTAGTCTTGTTGCTGCGGACATAAGCCAATGGTACGTGAACCTCATCTATTGCCAATTACATCTGCAGTCAGGTAGGAGGCATGTCTGCTGCAATGAGTGACGTTTGACTTAATTGGCTGGTGCTTAAATGAGAGATTGCAACTAGCACTGCTAAGCAGCTCGGCATTCCTCATCTCGGCACTTGTAGCTCAGCCCAGGCCTTTGGAGATGCAGAAAGAAGTCACCCCAGGGAAAGTTGTTGGAACCCAGGGGCCTGGAGAGAAGACCAGCAGAGACCATCTTGTGCCTTCCACGTAAGAAAGAACCTCAGTGGAAAGTTAGCTGCCTTTCCTCTGAAGAACCAACAAAAATAAATCCCCTTTTATTAAAAGCCAATCCGTCTCTGGTGTGTTGCATTCTGGCAGCTAGCAAACCAGAACAATGTCTCAAGTATATTCAAGAGAAATGGGGGGCAAGTTGGGAGAAATATGGTACTACGAGGAAATATAGCCACAGAGAGTGCATATATATGAAGAAAGAGCCACATCTTCCTTGAGTCATAAATTCATTTGTTTTACATAATGGGAAGAGGACCAAGGTCAAAAAAGCACGGAAAATGTAACTCATCCTCAATCTCACACCATACCCAAACATTTATTCCAAGACATCTATAATTCTAAACATGAAAGTAAAAACAATAAGACTTCTAGAAGATAATACAGGTGAATATTTTCTTGGTGAACTTGAGACTAAGAAATATTTCCTAAACAGACACAAAAAAAGCATTAAACAAGAAAACATAATAATAAATTGGAATATATCAAATTAAGAATTTCTTTTCATTAAAAACCACTATGGAAATGTAAGCCAAAGCCTGGAGAAGACATTTGTGATACATATAACCAACAAAAGACCCATATCTAGACCAAATAAAGAATTCCAAACAATCAAATAGAAAAAGTTAAAATGCAATAGAAAAGATGGGCAAGAGACTGTGAACAGGACTTTCCCAAAGAGAAGATAAAAATGTCCAACTAACATATGAAAATGGACTCAACTGCATTAATAGTCAAGTAAAGTTAGACACCCAACAGAATTCTCAAATAACTGAAATTATATAGGGTTGGCTAATCTGAGGAACAAAAAAGCAGTCACATGCAACTGGGAAAAATGGAATACTATTTTAGACATCTGTTTGGTAATGCCTGCTCAAAATAAGATTACCATACCTAGTGACCCAGCAACACCATGCCTAGATAAACACTCAACAGGTACACATATTAACCCAAAGACATATGCTCATAAACACTGATAGCAGCATTCTTTGTGAAAACCCAATATCCATCAACTTTAAAATAAACAAATAAATCATGGTATATTCATATTCATATAATGGAGCATACTACAGTCATGAAAATGAACAAATTATACCCACATACAATAACAGCAATGGATCTCACAAACATAATTTAGCAAAAGAAGCTGGGCACAAAAGAATACATTATGTATAACTCATTTACATAAAGTTAAAAAAAACAGGTGAAAGGAATCTGTGATATTAGAAGTCAAAACAGTGGTTACTTCCGGGGCAGAAGGAAGTTCGGTGATTGGAACTGCCCTGGATGGGGGCATAAGTAGGCCTGCTTGGGTGATGGCAGTGCTCTATTTCTTGAGGAGGGAGGTGGTTTCACGAGTTCATTTTGAGATAATTAATTCAGCAGCACACTTATTATTTCTGTACTTTTCTGTGTGTATTATCCTTCAATTAAGAATTCTCTTTTTTTAGTAGTCAGATATAGTCTTTCTTTGGAGAAATAATAAGCAAGCCGTTAACATACTCAACGCCTCCAAATGCCAAGCCCTTTATCAAAATAATCTAATCTTTTTTAATGAAGTCCATGCAATTGTCCTTTTGAAATGAGGATCAACACAGCTTTAAAGATGAAGAAAATAATATTCAGAAAGATTGATTTGTTTAAATTTAAAGATCAGTAACTTCCAGGACTGGAGTCCAAGCCTGAGGACCTACTATTTCATGCCTAGTGCCATCTCTACAGTGCTCTGACGTGCTTTTAAGGTTGAAGTATAGGATTTTGCTTCACATCTTCAATTCACCAAGAAATTGTGCGTAATAGGATAGATATGCTAGTCTCCTGTTTGCTGCTAGGAAATTGCGTGTGCTGGAAGGTATCTGTTGGTGAAATCACCCCTCCTGAAAAGCCTCAGGGTTCCTCCAATGCCCGTGGCCCCACCTGAAGGCATCCAATTGCAAAGGTCCCTGGGCTTCAAATAACATAAACTTGTGATCTGGCCTCTGCCCTGTTATTGTGGTTAAGGCTCGAGTTTTAAAGTTTGACAGACCTGAGTGTGAGCCCTCACTCTATGGATACTATTTAACTTCTCTAAGCCATTGTTCCCACATCAGTAAAACAGGGATAAGAATAATACCTGCCTCCCAGGGCTAAGAGGAGCACTAAATGAGTTCCTGACATTGAATAAGTTAAATGCCAACTAAATAATGCTGTTGATGCTATTTTTGTTTTCTATTGTGGTTCTAATGCCAGATGATTCAAAGGCACATGAAGACAATGGCTTCTTAAGTAGGCCTGGCATAAGAGCTCACAGCAGTCTCTCTCTTGCATAGTAGCTGGTCAATCATCCACACTCTTTGAGTGGCAATAGTAAATGTAAGATGAGGAAAAAGTTGGAAGCCAGTGAGGACAAAAGTTGAAAGGGTAAAGAATCCACAAAGTGATAGGATAAGCAAAAGCTATGAAGGAGAGAAATAAACAAAGATGCATGGTTGGCATCCTGGAACAAAGAAACCAAAAAAGAGATTATTTAGAAACAGGCATGGGCAAGGCACAAAATCAGTGCACAATGGACAGTTTCTGAGAGAATTGTTTTCAGACTTAACCACTGCCAGAGCTGTGGCATGACTAGTGTATTATTCTGAGGAGCAGGGAATGATATTCAGGTTTCCTGCAAAGCTTCCTCTATAGCTACTGAGTATGATATCTGTCCTCTGCCTGATTAACAGCCCTTCTTTGTTCTATGCACCCAGAAGCTTTCCTGGAATATCAACTGGGAGAGAAAGTTAAAAGGTTTGCCTTAAAGCTGAGAATGTAAATATGAGTTAGATTAAGCAGATGGATAATGATTCAAGTTTATACAAGTAGGCACCTACTTTTTACCTAGTGAGTGTTATTTCTAGTCTCCTTAAACTTTTTAATTAGGCACTGTTGTAGATTTAGAATAGTAACTAAACCTAAAAAAATAGTTAATGAGATCTTCACAGCTGACCATACAGAGAAAATTTCTGGAATTGGCCTACCCAACCACCAGTTAAGGCATTGCTATTCTCCTGGCATCTGGTACCAAACTGAAAACACAACCAAAGGAAGAAGCAAATGGTCTTTAAAACCAAAATGCAATGCAATCTGAAAAGTGACAGTAAATAGCCCACATCTAAAAGATGTAAACTTAGACCAAGGATTTTGTAGTCAAGCACAGACAAACTACTATATGAATTATTTATGTTTTGTTTTTTGTAGAAAAATTCAGAAAAAGGAGAGATAAGTAGTTTTGTGCATAATAAAAACACCAGAAACTCTAAAAGCCATAGCTACAAGATACTGTAATACCTGACTTTTAGGGACTGATGTTTTGCATGTTAAATAGATTTTTCCTCAGGCAAATAGTTAAATGAATATTTAAACTATTTGAGCTCCTTTGGTTTCCAACCCTCACCAAGCTGGTACTGGAAATATTGTTGGATGTTCTAGAAAAAGTTGAATTTGCAAGGTTATTTAAATATCCAGGGGTGAAATGTATGGTGGTGTTATTTTCAAAATGAATATGATCAATTATTTTCTAGATATTTTCTCAGAATCATTTCACAATTATAAACATCATTTGACTGCTGATAATTTGATGGTCATGTGAGAAAAATCATATCTGCTGCAACTCAGACAAAGAAAGCAACTAGGTTGTGAACAAGGGCTACGTTTATCTTGCTGCTTTTAGACTAACATAGCAGAGCCTTTAACAAGTAAACAGTGGACCAGCTTGGTTCTGCTCAATTTAGACTAACCTTTACAAGTAATGCAAAATTAGATTATGAAAATAAATTGAAAATGGTATCATCTTAGACTTACTTTATACTCTGCATTTTCTTAAAGCTTTTATGTGACAGCCAAATATTAGTTCAGGGCTCCATTTGTATTTATAGCATTTTATCTTTTTTTCCTAAAAAGATAAGCACCAGTCTTCAGAGAAAGCTTCTGACCATTGGATACATAAAACAACTCTTTCCTGAATGGTTAATGGTTCAAATATGAGAACAGACACCAGATGGTAAAAGGGGAATAAAAGAATTCAAGTTGTTCCATTGTTCAATGATAAGGATTTTTCCATCTGCTGGTTCAATACTAACTTGGTTTACATTCACTTAGAGCCAACACAATTAAAACTCTATTTGAAGTGAAATGTTTCAGAAAAAAAAAAGAAACCTGAGAAATCCTTCTACCGGTTACAACCATCCCTTAAATAGCAAGTATGAGCACATGATAAAATTAAGATTTCAAATACATTTTTAAAAATTCTAAACTCATATGTATTTGAATACTTCTCATGAAAACTACTTTATGTGATTGAAATGTAAGTGGACATCTGCTAGAATTTAGAGTCATGTGAAATAAAATGTTTCTATACAAATAATATGCAGGAGTAATGATCACAGAGCATAAGAGGGAAGACAACTGGTGAGTGAACAATATGGCAGCAGTTGACAAGGAAACATGTTTGAATGGCTGATCCATTGAAATCAAGGAGTGAGTGATGAAAAAAGAAGTGACTATCAACATTATTTAGGGGGGCATTAGAAGACTTACATACCATGGTAGGTCTAAAGAAGAAAGAAATACCCAGAAACAGCTATAAATCATGAAAATAAGCCTCAAATAAAAATTGTAAACAAGAGAGCTCTAGGATTCCCTTCCCTCTCCCCAACTAGTTTACTCTTGCTAGAACATTTTATCCAACATTCCTTCACAGAAAGAGTTCCTGATCAAAATATAATATTCATAACATTGAGAGTAATTTTCCAAGGTGGCCTCCCTTTTGTCCTCAAAACACAGTCAAACTGGGCATCTCTGATATATGTATCACATGCATCTTGTACTGCTCATGTCTAGCACCTAGCATAAATAGATGTCCTATAAATGTTTGAAAATCTTAATGGAATTGATCTAAGAATTCCACCTTCTAGATTGATACTGCTCTGTTATTGTGCATTCCTTTCAATTAGAGGAAGCTTGTGGAGTACAAAAAAAGAATCATTAATTATTTTTTTGTTAACTGGTTATGAGTCAAACCTTTGTTCTTTAATAAATGGTGAAATATTATAGACTAAAGCGGATCGTTCCTATATGTCTGTAGCAGGATTAAATGTCTCCTGTGTTTCTCCTTTACCACTAGAAAAATGGTCTCCAAAGAATGGGACATGTAGAAGAGGTTAGCGAGGTGATCCATTGAAGTCCAGACAGAAAATGTAAGAATTTCGATTTCTATTTACTGTTCATCTCATCTTTCAAAACTTGCTGTATTTTGTGCATGCTTTATAATACATAAGTTATTGATCCATAACACATACATACAAATTATAAATAAATAAGCATATTTGCTGTATGAAGAAACATTCTTACTGATTGACAGCACAATAAAAAAGTTTGGAGACCACTGCACTAAACAGCTAGAATACTGAATGCTTACCGCCAAACAAGAATGAAAGATTTACTTACAGAATTTAACATATGATGCTGAGAATATTTTTTTACTTCTACTTCAAATCACTTTCCAAATATTAAACATAACTGTGTGCTATATAATCTGGTTTGAAATGCTACTTAGAAACAAATAAATCACTCAATCAAAAAGTGATGTGGGCCAAATATATGTTTGATGAATGAAAGAATAAACAAATGAACAAATGAACAATCATTCTGCCAAGATTGGAAAGCATTGTATTAAACTAAGCTGTCAATAAGTTGGTATTTTCCATTGAGTACTCGTCTTTGAAGAGCTTCATGAAAAAAAAAATGAGATCCAAGTTTAATTAGTTATTTTGTAAATGCTTCATACTATATTACACTCTTTCAGATTCATAGTAATAATGATTCTGTTGAGACTCTGAGAAATCCTGCAAGTAGAAACCTCTTCAACATTTTTCATTCCAACATTTCCTATTTCTACAAATTATTTGACCACAGTATTTCTATTTCTCCCCATCCATAATATCCATTAACTACCGACAGGGAAAAGAGCTACTCAGAAGACATTTGGTAAAAAGCTATTTTAACGGGATTTGACATAAAAACTGGAAACTCAACTGAATATAAAGTCATTCTTACTGGTTGTAACTCAAGCTAAGGGACAACACAAGTCATTGTACATGCAAATCTATACTATACATTCTCATTAGTAACAACATGGATTGTGGATATAGCAAGCTCATTCAGTTTCCTACTGACATGTAAGTCTGAACTTCACAAACCTGGTATTTAGATGAATGTATTTTTATCTCAGATAGTTGAATAATTTAATATACAAAGTCCATCTGATTTGAAGAAAAGAATTAATCATCTTTTAGAAAAAGAGTCTTTGTGCTAAAACCTTAACTTTTTAACACTTAAAACCCACAACAATCATATTAGGTAAATATTAGTGTCCACTTTTACCGATAAGGAAGCTGAGTGTCAGAAAGCACACATTTGTAACTGACAAAAATTCAAAGTAATCAAGGAGGCTAGCATCCAAGTGTCAGAAAGCACACATTTGTAACTGACAAAAATTCAAAGTAATCAAGGAGGCTAGCATCCAAATTAGGATGCAAAATTTTGAGCGTGTCTCATAATTTGTTCTGAAAACATTTTCAGTCTCATAACTCATTTTCTCCTAACATCCTACAAAGAGACATCATTTAAACTCAGATCTCTACAACTTATTCTCCTTCTATTACATGTTGCTGCTTAATATAAGAATAAAGTTTAAATACTGCAGGTAAATTAGAGAAATCATCCACTGAAAACCAGAAAGAGCTCAAAAGGACTGCACAGACAATATTTTTAGCTATGCAAATGGAAAAGAAAATAATGATCAAAAGATCAAAAAATTGTATCTTCCACCAATGCAGAACTGTTTTTAAAACTCCTAACATGGGGTGGGCCACGGTGGCTCAGCACGCAGGAATGCTTGCCTGCAATGCCAGAGGACTGGTGTTCAATTCCTGGTGCCTGCTCATGTAAAAAAAAAAAAATCCTAACATGATGCTAGGTATGTCTTAATACAAGAATGATGTGAAATGGCTGAGAAATAATCTTTATACCAGGTTTAACATTACTCAGAATCTCTTTAAATTATATGCTGCCTTTTTTACAATGAGAGAGAGAGAGAAAGAGAGAAAGAGAGAGAAAAGATGTCAAGAAACTGGAAAAATCCAGAAAAAGCAACTGAAATGTCTTGAATGATTGCAACACAGAACTATGAGAAAACAAGTAAACAAGAAATGATTATTTGGTCTAAAGTGAAAGTCCAAGAGATAACTTTAAAATTAGCTTCAAATGAATTAAAAGCTGCTAAAAGGAAATCTTTGTCTCCAAGAGGATAGGACTAGAGGGGCGAAGTTTAATTATAAGCTGTGAGAGTTAGCATGTGGAATTGTCATGACAGTGAAAACTGCTCAATGCCCTAACAAACTACAAAGGGTCATCTCCAAATTCTTTTACATAAAAGAAAGATAATGACCTGCAATTATTTGGCAATTGCTTTTCTTCAAGGCAAAGGTGATCTCCTTAAGCCATTTAAGCCCTATAATTCATTGTTACGATTTTCCTAATATTAATGCTTATAATGTGATACAAATCATTGGTCATTCAACATTCCCCCATTGACTACAGTGTAAAGCACAAACTCCTTATGATGTCATAAACATATTAAAACTGCGTCTCTACCTACTTTTTCAGCATATTAACTTGCTATCCCCCTCCACATATTCTGTATTCCTGCCATGCTAGGCGGAAATCCGCAAGTAGCACTCCAAAACCTCAGTGCCCTCACAGAACTCCCTGCCTTTACAGAGGCTGTCTCCTCTGAACAGGATGTATTTACTTCCTCCCCACCAGGTGCCATGGTTAGGGACATGTGTCAACTTGGCCAAGTTGTGGTACCTGTTTATCTGGTTGGGCAAGTGCTGGCCTGTCTTTTGCTATGAGGACATTTCATAGATTAGATCATGATCACGTTAGCTGCATCCACAGCTGATCCCATTTGTAATCAGCCAAAGGGGAGTATCTTCCTCAATAAGTGATGCTTAATCTAATCACTGGAAGCCTTTTAAGGAGGATTCAGAGGAGACAGGTCTCATTCCTGCTTTGGCTGGTGAGCCTCTCCTGTGGCGTTCATCCAGACCCTCCATCGGAGTCGTCGGCTTCACAGCCTGCCCTGCAGATTTTGGACTCTGCATTCCTGCGGTCACGTGAGACATTTTTATAAATTTTATATTTCCAAGTATTCCCTGTTGATTCTGTTTCTCTAGAGAACCCTAACTAATACACCAGGCCATCCTCCCGCTCTCCTAAGTCCCCAACCCATCCTGCAAACTATTCTCAGCACACAAGATAAACTCAAATGACTTTTCTCTGCTACTTTTACATGTGAGTCTTTCCTCTCTTTGAATCAAAGTATATTTTTCACACCTTTGGTTCATATGGTTCATATCACTTTATTCTTAAATTCTTTACTTGCTTGACACCCCCAGTAGATGGTGAGATCTCTGGTGGAGGCAATGTAAAAAGAGGAGGGATTGAGAACAGGAAATAGTTTGACTTTATTCGCTTTGCTTCTCAGCTACAGAGCGCATAGCAGGTTCCAAAAAATTTTGTTGAATCAATGAAACAAGTATCTATTAAGTGCAAAGAAACTTCGAAGAGATGCTGTGGAAACCATATCTAGGGACTTCTATTGCTCTTTTTTTAAATATTTTTAATGAGATATCTTCATGTACCATATAGTTCATCCAAAGTATACAATCAGTAACTCACAATATCATCACATAGTTGTGTATTCATCACCATGATCATTTTTAGAACATTTGCATGTCTCTAGAAAAAGACAAAAGAAAAAAACTCATACATCCCATACCTTCTCATTGATCGTTTCATTGACTAATAGTATTACAATCTACCCAAATTTTATCCCTGATCTCCAACCTATTATTTATTTTTTATCCCTATTTTTTTACTCATTTGTCCACACCCTGGACAAAGGGAGCATCAGCCACACGGTTTTCAAAATCACATAGATGCATCGTAAAAGACATATAGCAAAACAATCATCTTCAAGAATCAAGGCTACTGGAACACAGCTCAACAGTTTCAGGTACTTCCCTCTAGTCACTCCAATACACCATAAACTAAAAAGGGATATCTATATCATGCATAAGAAAAACCTACAGGATAACCTTTCAACTCTATTTGAAATCTCTCAGCCACTCAAACTAAATAAAGTCTATTCAGTTTAACTAAATTCAAAATAATGTTTCATTTCTCTCTTTCCCCTTTTGGTCAAGAAGGCTTTCTCAATCCCATGATCCCAGGTTCCAGCGAATCCCAGGAGTCCTGTCCCATGTTGCTAGGAGATCTACACCCCTGGGAGCCATGCCCCACAAAGGAGGGAGGATAGCGAGCTGGCATAGAGAGAAAGGCCATATGTGAACAACAAAAGAGGTTCTCTGGGGGTGATTCTTAGGCATAATTATAAGTAGGCTTAGCTTTTCCTTTGCAGGAATAAGCTTCATGGGGGCAAGCCTCAAGATCGAGGACTCAGCCTGTTGAATTGGTTGTCCCCACTGTTTGCGAGAATATCAGGAATTCCCCAGACGGGGAAACTTAATAATATTTCCGTATTTTTCACCAGCCACCACAAGGGGATTTTGGAAATACTTTATTCTCTGCCCAGATTACTCCAGGATGTTTCAGGACATCACACTAACCTATACAAGTCAACAAAATCTCACTCCCTAATCAAGATTCCATGTAATTATAATGTTCTAATAAACTGAACATACAAGTTAAATTAGACAATGCACTACCCAAAATATATATTTTGCACCAAATAAATACATTTTTCTTTATTCTCACGAGAAATTGAAATATGGACCACAGCATCATTTACCCTGTATTCTGATTTGTCTTAGTCCTATCCAGATCAGTTTCATTCATATCTCTATTCAAGGTCTGATCCCTTTTTCAACTTTTTTAACAGTTGCTGTATGGGGTCGTGCTGACTTTCATAGCTTCAGAGCTCTAACTCTGAGTCTCAGATGTCACAGATAACCGAAGTTCCAGGGAACAACAAGGTTAAACACAAATAGCTCAGCATCACAGAATTTAGAAATAACAGTTACAACACCAGAAGAGATGTGACTACTGTAAACTCTTATAATCTAGGAACCTTTACAATAGGCCCCGACTTGAAAATCCATGCTCTCGACTTCAAGTCTCTGAGTTTGTATACTGTAGTTAGTCTATATGAGTGAGGCATGATAATATTTGTCTTTTTGTTTCTGACATTTCATTCAACATACTGTCCTTAAGTTTCATTCACCTAGTTTCATGCTTCAGAACTTCATTCCATCTTGCAGATGCTCAGTAGTCCGTTGTATGCACGTGCCGCCATCCCCCCTTCATTACTCAGTCCATGTACCCTTCAGCTGCCTCCATCCATTGAAAATCATGAACACTGTCATTATAAACACCAGATTTCAAATGTCCACTCGTGTCCCCACTCTTAGTTCCTCCAAGTAGATATCTAGCAAGGAGGTTGCCGGATCATATGGAAACCCCATCCCTAGCCACATGTGGAATCATATTAGTCTTTAATCGATTTAGAACTTGTTTTCCAAGTTTCTTCTGAATGCATTTTTACCTTCAAATGATAGAATCCATAATGTATGTTTAAATGCCTGGATCAAACAAATGCATCTGATCTACATTACGAAAAGCACTGAAATATCCAGGACTCCAAGGTGAAAATATATGCATAAAATATATGTTTAAAAGGATGGTTAGAAAGTGTAAGTGTTCTCATCAAATCAGTTCCAGGAAAAGCTTCTGGGAGGCATACTGACATGCAGATTCCCCTTCAGCTTTATTTGTATATGAATAAGGACAGCAGTGTTTTCCATGAGGAAAAATAGTGCAGAAGAATATTTTATTATTACTAGAGACATAAAACTGTATCAGACATCTTAAATACAGCTGGTCTCTTGTTGCTATTTGTAAGATGTTTGCTCTTTGATGTAAAGTTAATTTATTTCTCTAAATTTGCAACATTTGTTAAAGCACTTACATTTTGAAGAAAATGAATAAATATGTCAAGTACAAGGATGCATATTTTAAGTGCAATGTTTACCTTCATAAAACAATGCACTTTCCAAATATTCCCTTTTAGTTTAAACATTTTTACTTCTAATTAGATACATTTTAGATGGAATTATTCTTAATGGGACACTTCAAAAAACAAAGAGAAGTTATGGTCTATGCATTTTAATGCATTTGACTTCTTTTGATACAGTGTAAATCATCTTCTTTAAAAAACTGAAAAGTGATAAAAATCAATAGCTCAAGGTAACCAAATTTTGTTCTATGCAGCTGCAGTGACTTCAGTTTCTAATTAATAAAAAAACTAGAACTCAGTTCCCTAATATTAATTTCTCAAGTAAATTCAACCTTTCCTTCATTATTGCCACCTTCCTATCAGCAATTAGATGGGCCCGGATTCCTCAAGTATTTAAAAACAGACTGACACAGAAACATATCATATGCTGGTTAATTTCCTATTCTTGCTGCCCTTTTATGGACAACCTTCTCAGTCCCTTGATTCTTTCCTTCAGTGCTCAGCAATCTGGCTTTGGCACTTTCTATTCCACTGAAGCTCTTCTTTTCAAGAAGGCCAATAATTTCATATTAAATCTGAAAGTATGTTTTATGATTATTTCTTTGACTTTAAGAACTGACCACTTCCTCCTTTGGGAAGTAGAATTTTCTTTGTTATGATACTATCCACACCTGCTTTTCCTCCTCTCTCCCTGGCCGCTCCTCAGTCACATATGGGCTTCTGTTTCTAAGCCCATCTCATAAATGTTCTGTTCCTCAGAACTCTAGGCTGTTCTCACTTTTAGACTATCTGTAATTGATTATTAGAAAATATCCCCCTGGTTGATCACTGAATTCACATCCTAGTCCCCTCCCACATTGAATTTGGGTTTGTCTTATGACTTGCTTAAACAAATTGAATGAAATGGAAATGCCACTTTGCAAATTCCAGAGCTGGTTGTAAAAGACCTTATAGCGTCTGCTTTCACTATTTTCCTGCCCTGGGATGCAATTAAGGAAGTTTGTGCTATCCTCCTTTAAGATAAAAGGTCATGTGGGGAGGGAAAGGCCTAGCCAGCTCCTAGCCATTCCAATCATCCTAGCTGAGGTGTCAGGCATGTAAGGCCATTTTGAACCTCTATTCCCAGTTAAGCCACCAGCTGACCACAAATGCCAGCCAACACCACGTGAATCAAAGACAAGCTGCCCAACTGAGCCCCATCAGACTGCAGAATCATGAACAAGTTAAATAGTTGCTTAAGTCATTATGTTTAGGGGTGGCTTGTTATGCATAAATAGTTAACCAGTGCCTCTTCCTTAAGTAATCATGATTGCTTTCCATGGCTTCAATTTCCATCATTGTTTGATGACCTCTAAACCCAGACCTCTGGTTTGACCTCACCTTAAGCTTCAAATCCAGGTATATACATGCCTACTAAGTTGCTATGTTTGAATGTCCATAGAACACCAAACTCCTACCTGTTTTAAACTGTCTTAATATCCAAAACCTGCTTATCTTCTCACATTATATTTCTCATTGACTATTTCCATCTATCAGGTGGCCCATGCCAAAAGACCCAAGATTATCCTTGATTCTTTTTTTTGCCTATTTTTTTCATCCAATTATTAGGTGTAATCAATTCTGCCACATAAATATCCCCAACTCTCCATCTCTTTTCGTGTTATGACAATTGTTCCCACATTACTTTAAGACACTATCACTTTTCAGTGAGAGCATACTTACTTGTTTCAGATACTCCTAGCTCCATTCCATCAATGAAATCATAACTCATATCTTAAAATGCAAATGTAGTTAATCATTTGCCTGTTTAAAACAATTCAATACCTTTCTACCACCTATGGGATAGAGTCAAAATTTTTTAGCTTAGTAAAAGATGCCCATTATCTGACAACTCCCTATCTCTCCACTCTCATCGCACCTTCCATCACCACCAGCATTCAGTGCTTCTCTCACACTGAACTACTTTCAGTTCCACCAATATGCCAAATTCTATATTGCACCACTCCTAATTTTAACACTCTCTTTCTTCCTCTTTTTAGTCATAATTTTAGATTAAATATGAGCTGAACATCCCAAATTAGGTGTTCTCTTATATTTGTATGTTTCTAACTTTACGTTTTAATATGATTTTATTGCCAGATTTCAGATTGACTTGCATTGCACTATATCTATAAATTAATTCAAGGTAGTGTTTTGTTTACAAAAGGAATGAATTTTGAAAATCATCTGCAAATAAACAAGAAAAATGACAAAATATTCCAAAGAAAGGACACTGAGGAGAGTAAAACCCTGCAAGAAAGCAATAATAACCAAAGTAGTATGATGCTATCACAAGAAGAGAAATACAGCTAAATGAAACAATAACTAATTCAGAGAAATCCATCCATGAATAACATCAAATTACTATACAGAAATTCACTCAAAATAAGAGGACAAGGAACACTCATTTAATAAACACTGAGACTTTAAATGTGAGATAGCCACATATTAAACTATGCTGCAGATAAGTTTAAATAGTGAAATATCAAAACAGAATATATCAAATTGTCAGATGTTTATCAAATCTTTGGAGAATTGATTAATTTTACTTTTCAGACACTAAAGGCCATTCTAAAGAAAAGGCTGACACTATAACAACTAAAATTAACGAAACAGCAATTGATTAGGAAAATATATTTACAACTAATGTGGCTATCAATACTTATAGGAAGTGCATTCAAATACGTTGAGAAAAGTACATTAAGATTTCAAGTGATATATGGGCAAGAAAAATGACGAAAACTCTAATAGCGTATAAATATTAAACTAAGTCTCAGAAATACATCTATTCTCATGTGTAAAAGAAAATATCAGATGAAGGAAATAAAGTCCAGTATGTATATATCAGATTTTATTTATCCACTCATTAGTGGATGACAATTGGGAAAAATGACTTTATGAACATAAGTGTACAAATATCTATTCAAGGCCCTGATTTCAATTCTTTAAGGTATATACTAAGAAGTGGGATTGTTCAGTCATATAATTTTGGTATCCTTTGCTTGAACACCAAACCATCTTTCAAGTAGCTACAAAATTGTACATTGCCATCTAGCAGTTGATGAGTATTCCTATTTCTCCACATGCTCTCCAACATGATATTTTCCATTTTTTTAATACCATTCATTCTAAAGGGTATGAAATGATAACTCCTTCTGGTTTTGATTTGCAATTCCCTGAAGGCTAACGATGTTGAGCATCTTTTCATGTGGTTTATACATACAATAAAATATCATTCAGCCATAAAAAGGAATGAAGTTTTGATACATGTGACAATGTGAATGATCCTTGAAAGCATTATGTTGAATGAGGTAAGCCAAATGCAAAAGGACAAATTGCATGATATCATTCATTTGAAACAATTAGAATAAGCAAATGCACAGAGTCAGAATCTAGAATATAGGTTATCAGGAGATGGGGTGGGTATAGGGAATGGGAAATTAAGGCTTAAAATATATAGGTCCCTATATGGAATGATGGAGATGTTTAAGCAATGGATGTGGTGATGGTGACACAACATTTTGAACACAATTAACAGCACCAAATATACATCTGAATCTGATTAAAAGGGGAAACGTTAGCTTGTATATATGATAACAGAATATTTTTTTTAATCCATGGAGCTACACTACACAGTGAACCTAAGTAAAACCATGAACTTTAATTAATAGTACAATTATTAAAATGCATTATCATCAATCGTGACAAATGTTCCACACCAGTGCAAGGTGTTGGTGGTGAGGAGGTGTTTGGAAATTGTATATTTTGTGCATGATTCTTGTGTAAATCTACAACTTCTTAAATTAAGAAAATAAAGAAACAATGAGACCCAAAAAGTTTGGCCAGAAGTGCTAACAGAAATATATAATGCTGGCAAAATGGTTGCTAAATTTCTTTCCAGTACATATTTCTGCGTAACAAATTACCCCCAAATTTAGCATCTTAAAACAACCATTTTATTATGCTAACTGACTGGGATATGTGAATTAGGAAAGGGCACAGCAAGGACAACCTGTCTCTGCTCCACTTTAACTGGGCTCAGTAGGGAAGATCCAGGGGACTGGATGATTCAAATGGCTGGGAATTGAAATCACAAGAAAATTCAAATGGCTGGGAATTGAAATCACATTCACTCACATGTCTCGTGGCCTGGTCTGGGAGTCAAGCAATCTAGGAATGCAGACCAGAGTGCCTACATACAGCCTCTCCATGTGGCTTGGCATGTGTGTTGTGGCATGGTGTTCTTAAGTTGCTCAGATATCATACAGGGCAGCTCATATCTCCAAGTGTGAGTGCTCCAGCAAACAAGGTGGAAGTTGCATTGTCTTTCCTTACTTGGCCTCATAAATCATGCAGCATCCTTCTGTTGCATTCTGATGGTTACTAGCCTACCCAAATGGTGGAGAGAGAGAGACCCCACCTCTTCATGAAAGGAGTGCCAAGTTCCTTGAAAAAGATCACTGGAGATGGAGATACTGTCACGGCCATTGACTTAGCTTGCCAGGGTTGCTGTGACAAATTAGCTTGTCACAGCAAGCTAAAACCAAGATTGGAGGACCATGCTTTCTCCAGAGTCAGATGCGTTCTGTTGATAGCAGTTCTCTATTACAGAGCAATGTCCTCGGTCTCCTTCTGTGGCTTTCTCTGACATCTGGCTTCTCTCTCTGGTTTCTTACAGCTTCCGGTTTCCACTGATTGACTGCATCTGAATTTCCTCACTTAATAAGACCCCCAGTATTACAAATTAGCCACCATGTTTCAATTTGGCCACACTTTAATAATACATCTCCAAAATGTCCGATTTACAAATGGGTTCATATCCACAAAAATGCAGATTAAGATTAAGAACAGTCTTTGGCGGGGAGGGGTGGTTTACATGATTCAATTCACCACAGCCATCTTTAGAAAATGAAGTCTGCCACACAAACACACACAGAGCTAGCAGCATTGTAAATTGAGATACCCACCCTGGAAAGCAATACAACTGGTTTTATTTTAATTTGTTATATCACTTCAGTAATTTATGATAAGGAAAGAATTCTAGAAAAGCCAAAAATTATCATCATTAAACAGTGATTATCTATGGTAGCCAAAAAAAGTGGGGAAAAAAAAAAACATCCAAATGAGGAAAACAGATAATGGTTTGGAAATTCTGGTTTTTAAACACAGTGGAAAATAGTCACAAAGACTATGTAAAAATATGGAAATCCTAGGAAATGACAATAAATGAAATAACTGCAATACCAAATAGAATAGAACCATCAACAGAAACAATTTTAAAATATTTTAATGTGTTTGAATGATGATGCCTCCAAATCTCTTAGATCAGGCTGGCCACATGTCTGTACCCTTCCATGCAAGACTGAGACCAAAGGTGAAGCTTCCTAGGGTTCTGGAAAGATAAAATTTTCTTTGTTTGATTAATAGAGCTACACATGGAGAGACCACAAAGGGGTCAGAAAATAAATGAAAACAACCCCTTCAACCGCATAGTGTGCATTCAGTAAGATCTGCAGGCCTATTCTTAGCAAGGGAATTTGAATTAATACATTAACATAAGTGAGATTAAGGCCCAAGTGAAAATGAGCCCAGGGAATTGGCCTTCAGGAGTCTATCTGGATGAAAGCGCCTCCTACTGTGCACGTGCCTCCAAAATGGGATTCCCTCTACTTATTGCCACGTCTCCAAGTTTTAAGGAGCAGCTCACAGCTTGTCAGGAAGCACTTTCTGTATAGCCAGAGACTGGCGAGATTCAAAATTAAACTCAAATTGCCTTCACCTGGAGGTAGCGCCCAGCCAGATTTATTTCATTCTCCTCAAGTTGTTACCTAATCTTTGAGTGGCGCCTAATTAGAACTCTATTACCTACGATTTTATCTTAAAACAATCTAGGTCCTGATCTTTGGTTATATACATCCTGCTTCCCTGACTAGATGGTAAGCTCCAAGTAGCTACATATCACACTTTATACTTCTGTCTTCTCTCCTTAATGTACAGGTTTGTGCTGTGCTAAGGACATAGTAGGTATAATCATTAGCCTGTCATGGAAAATCTCAGTTTTTGTTAAATCATCAGGGTCAACTTTATTCAACATGTACCATTCTCTTAGGTTATTTTGGATAGCAATATCCTGTCCTACCTGATTCTCAGTCATAGTGTGGTAAAATATCTTAAGAGGAAGCAAGTAAAGGAAAATAAAACCACTAAGCACATATTAATAGAATGCTGTCTATCATTTTGCATGAACTTGGGAATAGATCTACAACATACTATCAAGCAACATTATGAGCTCCATATTAAGGCCATATGATTTTTTTATCGTTAGTATGTATATGTATGTTTGCAATTGTTTGTATTAACAAAGGAAAGAGTAATTTACAGTGCTTATATCAGGGATTAAGGACTGGAAACAGAAGGTAAAAGCATTTCAGTTTCATTGTTAACTAATACATTGTTTGAATTGGAACAGTAAACAAAAACAATTGAAAAAATTATGGAAAATGGAGGAAAAGCAAAAAATTTAATTTTTAACAGAGGTAAAAATTCAGCTAATGCACAGATACTCTTTTCAGGGGGAAAAGCTGTCCATGAGTTGAATACAAAAATATTTCAAAAAATATGTTAATAATGGAAAATACTTCTTATATACAAATTATGGAGTTCTTTAAAATAGTAAGTATTTAGCTAAATCAATCACTATGAAGTAAATCCCTTCATGTTCACTACATTCATCAGCAAATAGGGTTCATATGATAATGGTACAATGTAAAAATGGGGAAACTACACTGCCCTAAGTTAGAAATGTAGTTAGGTTTTCTCTCACTTAAGAGGAAAAACAAAATTTTTAATTTTCTCTCTATTATAAATAGTTATAATAGAGAAATGTAGTTAGGCTTTCTCTCACTTAAGGGGAAAAAGAAAATTTTTAATTTTCTCTCTATTTATAATAGGCCTTGGGGTGAAGGTTTAAATTCAGTCTAAAGCAGAGGGAAGTGCTTGCAATAGGATAGAAGCATAGTGCACAGTAGCATTTCTCTAAGGGCCAGAGATGTAGCGGGAAGGAGTGCCTCAAGAATGAAGGAAGAAGGACCTGGTCAGAATCTGAGAGGTAGGAAACAGAGGCTGTCAAAAAACATATTCACAATTGCAACAAATGTTCCACACCAATGCAAGAAGTTATCAATAGAGTGGTATATGGGAATCCTGTATTTTATGCATGATTATGCCATAAACCTACAACTTCTCCAATTTTTTTAAAAGCTTATTCAATATTTCTCTATTTCATTGATTCTAGGAAGTACAGGTTTTTCATATGTTAGCATCTCTGACTTTGGGATGAGTCTTAGAAACGGGGGCATGTTACAGTCACAGCAGATGAGGTAGCAGCTTTAATATGGTTTCCATTGCCTCAATTATAAATATACACATTGTTGTCAATTTCACTGAGTTAGGAGTATTTTCAGAGCTACAAGTGTTGAACTTAACTGTCATTTAAAATGCCTACTTAAAGACTGCACTGTAATTCGGCATTGAGGCAGAAGTCATTACATGCGCAAAAATATATATACAGAAATAGAGCTGTTGGGAATAAATTTGATTTTAGTGAAGCAAATATCTATCTTTTGAGGCATGACTAGAACTCTATAACAATAACCATATGTTTTACAGAACCTAGGAAAAGAACATACCCAGAAGTAAATGAAGCTGTGTTAGGTTTTGTTATTAAGATGCATACAAAAGAGATTGCCTATCACATGCCAAGCAAGGGAACTAAACACAAAAGAAATTGTTAAATCCCTTGGAACTGATGAAAGACTGTAAGTGGCTGATATGACTAATTCATATGTCATGCAGGACTATCTTTAAGGCATTATGCCATAGTTTAATTGATAGCATTTTTTCTTAATAAAACATAAACTAGTAGTGTGTCTTTCAATTAATGGCATCATGAATTAATGATATGGATAAAATAGTTTTCAATATTGAAAATAAAAAAGAAAACCTATTGACTTTGTGATTAAAAAAATAAACAGAAAATAAATTCAGGACAATCTTTTGACTAGTAGAAATACAAGAGGAGTATTTCATAAAATACGTAGGGAAAGAGAGGTAGGTATGGGAGTTTTGGGGCTGCCTTGGGTTAAAAGAAAAAAAGAAAAAGTTTCAGAAGCATTTGTTGAGGACAATCTGCATTCCGTTCATGACTCTTCTACTTATGCTTTAGAAGTCCTTGGGCAAGGTACTGAATCTCTCTCAGCCTCATTTTATTTCTCTACAAAATAGGTAAAATAATACCTACATCAAAGACTTGTGAGAATTAAAAGGGTAGCACATACACAAAGACCATTGGGCATAGGCTTGTAAATGCTCCTTACATCACAGTCCTTGGATGTTCCTAAAGGAGGGCACCATCTTTAAGTGAAGCCTTATTTGGCAGGTTTAAATCATCGGTCTATAAAGAATATCTGGTGTTCAAACTCCAACCTTGAAACATCAGGATTTAACATTTAAAGACTGCCTTCTGAATTTATTTGACTACGGTGATTTGAAGTGCTGCCTCTCTTCTGATGTGCTTTAAGCTCAAAGTTTTCCCTGAATACAATTCTCTTGGAAGCTGCCACTAGCTGAGAAATAGTCACCCTCACCTGCTGTTTCCACCAAAGAAAGGAACTCAGATACAGCCATTTGCCTGGGGAAAAGTCCTCCTCTGTCTGAAGTGATAAATCAGAGTATATTTTTTTCATTGATATCTTAATCTTCATCTCTAATTATAGCTTAGAAAAGAAGTTGGGGTGTAAAATCAAACTAGGAAAAAGTTTACTTATATCAATTTGAGAGGGAAATATTAATCTCCAGGAAAACTGGAGGATATCCTTGTTCTGCTTGAGTCCTCTTAGTCTATGTTTATTTCCAGTCATCACCAGAGGTGCTACTCACATAAATGTAAGAACAGATAAAATATCACTGCAATGCAATAAGTTGATTATGCTAAAGAATATAAAGTCATAACTTTTCTCACTGTCCAGATGAATTACCCACCTCTCCTCTCCAAATTCTTGTTACAGGGGGATGCCTACATATAACATTATGGATGGAGATTAAGACTCTCTCTGAGGACCATTGCAGCATTGCCTCCATTTGCCTATGATTTATCTTCCTCTTTGGGGTCTCTCACCAAGAATATAACAATTAGAAAACGGGCATTCAAGGATATGTTCTTCCATTTTATGCTCTGGAATAAGAATTTTAAAAGTGAGAGAGAAAAATCCTATACTTTGGTTTCATTTAACATCACTAAATCCACTGGAGCTTTAAAGAAACTTTACAAAACAAAATGGAAATAGAGTCAAAGTATAAAGTACAGTTCCTTTCTATTTAGTTTTATATAATTTATCAACTACCTATTATGTAGCATACTGCCAAATGCTCACAGCTTACTGGAGAAGCAGCTATATGAACAGATTTTTAACATCCGAAATGATTAGTAATAAAACAGATGCTTGAAGAGTATAGAAAATAATAGTAGTAAATAACGGTATAATCCTCATACAACATCCTTACATATCACTTCTTTCAAGAAGGGATTTGATAAGAAATGAAGAATCCCCAAGCTAGTAGTGATGGCATTCTATAACAGATTGAGGTCTTATCTGTTGAATTATTTTCTCTGGCAAGGGCAGCACATGGGCATGTGCCTTATTAGCAGTGATTCAAATGCAGGAGCCAGAACTCAAATACCAGAATACTCAGAGGCATCGAGCTAAGCAGAGGCTTATCCAAAAGGGGATAGGGCAGGAATGAAGCCTAAAGCGATCCAAAGAATGATCAGTAATACAGAAAGGATGAGAGTAAGAAGTTTGTCAGACATTCTGACAAGAAGATAGTTGGGATGACATCAGAGAATGGGGATATAACCTGGCTGGAATTTTGCATTCAACTAGCATTTGTTTGAGTGTATGAGACAAATGTTTTTAAAGGAAATGGATGGGCTGAACATAATCCATGTGTTGTGCAAAGTAAAAAGATAGCATAATTGTCACCCTTCCTATTTAAAAAGATTGTCACTTAACCAGCACTCCCTCTAAAATAGAAAGCCATCCCACTTCCCTATTATAGCAGATAGCATCTGTAAGACATTTTTGTAAGAATTTTTCTCAGCCATGGACTGTTGAAGCTAAACATTTGAACAAATGCTTGCACAGCTCAAGTATCCACTGCAGACCATGGGATAGATGGACATTTTGGGGGCGGGGGGTCTGGAAATAATTCTCCATAGGTATATTCATCACCTTCTGTAGCCATACGAATTCCCCATTATGCTCCAGCAGAACAGCTGATTATAAATGGAATGAATAACCACTGTACCTGCCAGGATGAGTTAACTCAAAAGTGAACACCAAGTGACAGAAGGACTTGGTTTGTTATTTAATATTGACCAAGCAAATTGGTGCATGTCTGCCAAGGACAAAGATCTTAGCCTGGTTAACATGGAGTCATATTTTCCAAGAGGAGGCAGTTACCAGAGCCAATTCCCTTTTAAGGCCACTCCTACTAAGGGGCATGTCGCTTATGTTTCAGAGAATAGTTATCCTGGTAGGTATTACAGAAGAAGAAAAGATCACCTTAGTTCCTTTTAACTATAAATTTCCATGGCTTTGTTATATCAAAGCTCATAGATATCATAGAGATTAAACAAAAGAAATTTTTTCATCTCAAAGCAGAACAGTTGAAGATGCTGAAAGATACAAAGGATTTTAATACATAGTGGGGGTACTGTATCTGGAAATATTTAAGCATTGGTGGATACTACATGGAGCTGATATTATAGACTGAAGACATTTAGGGAATAATTAAAAACCTGAATGTGTGGTTAGACTTGATGACATGTTGGATATCTTACCATCTTAAAGTACTATGCTTCTTGATGCTGGGAGTATCTTTTGTCTAAAACTCTTCCCTGGATTCTAAGCTTTTGTTGCTAAGATTCTTGCTTGAAGTAATGATCTCTATAATCTATTTTATCTTTGTGTTTGTTTTCATTCTACCTTTCACATACATATATACATCTTTTTTCCTTGCTTCTGTGTCCAAATACTCACTGCTAGTATTAACCTTGCTGATGCTTGACTTGGCCTACCTGCTTCAGTCCTGTATTTATATCCTGCCACTAATCACAACCCAGAATGATCATTGCTCATTCAGGAGGCTAATTAATTTCACTAACAATGGTTAACTCAATAACTCTAAATGAGTCACTGTTAATAAGCCAAGGTGAAATTTTCAAAGGTTAATGATTTGGAGTAGAACTCAAATAACTTCTACTGCTCAAAATCTGTATTGAGCAACAAAAGAACCTAATAAACACGCCTCTTTTCCCCACCTAGTTCTGAAACAAATACAGAATAGGAAAAAAAGAGTAAGACGGTTGGAACAGCAATGTAACAAGCTTTTTATTGGTACATCTAATATTGGACAATGTGGCTTATACATTTCCAGAAATTAGGATTTCTATCACTGAACCCCAGAATTAGAGTTAGGTGACAGTGTTACCTATTCTGTCATAGGCATCATTGGACTGTCACATGCTTCTCTGCTTGGGGGGCTGCCCTGTAAAACTTAGAGCACGGAGTAGCCAATCAGAATACACACTTCTGTGCAGCTATGTTCCAAAACAAAGAGTACGGCAAGGGACTAAACTATGCATGCATTCTCAAACTCACCATTCAGGCAGTCTTTCTTACTTAAGGGGAAGTATAAGGGATGAGGCAAGAGGAAGAAATCCCACCTAACAGAAATCACAAGCAGGAGGAAGAAAGGCTTCCCTCCAATAACACCAATGATTATAAATGAATCAAAGACATTTTCCTAATTTATTTAGTGATCATGTCAGATTTGGTGTGGGCAAGAGGTGAGAGAGGTTAGGAAAGGAATCTATTAGAATATATATGTCACTGTTCTAGTTTGCTAGCTGCCAGAATGCAATATACCAGAAATGGAATGGCTTTTAAAAAGGAGAATTTAATGAGTTGCTAGTTTACAGTTCTAAGGCTGAGAAAATGTCCCAGTTAAAGCAAGTCTATAGAAATGTCCAGTCACAGGCATCCAGGGAATGATACCTTGATTCAAGAAGGCCAATGAAGTTCAGGGTCTCTCTCTCAAATGAGAAGGCATGTGGTGAACATAGTCAGGGCTTCTCTCTCAGCTGAAAGGGCACATGGCGAACATGGCGTCATCATCTGCTAGCTTTCTCTCCTGGCTTCTGGTTTCATGAAGCTCCCTGGGAGGCGTTTTCCTTCTTCATCTCCAAAGGTTGTTTGCTGGTAGACTCTGAATCTCATGGCTACATTGTTCTGCTCTCTCTGAATCTCTCATTCTCCAAAATATTTCCTCTTTTATAGGACTCCAATAAACCAATCAAGATCCACCCAAATGGGTGGAGACATGTCGTCCCCTAATCCAGTTTAACAACCACTCTTGACTAAATCACATCATCCAGGGAGATGATCTGATTACAGTTTCAAACATACAGTATTGAATAGGGATTATTCTACCTTTATGAAATGGGATTTATATTAAAACATGGCTTTTCTTAGGGGGCATACTTCCTTTCAAACCAGCACAGTCACTAACCACCTCCCAAATGGACATTAATTTTTATTAACCATAGCCCGGAACTACTACTGGGTATAATCCATTCTCTTCTCTAAAAGCCATGACCTTTGATTTTATTAAAGAAACTCATATTTAGCACCTACTATGTGCCAGTCTCTGGAATGCAAAACAAAATGTAATGATTGCTGCCCTTAAGGAGCTTACATTCTGGAAGCCAGTGGATATGGAGACAATTATCAAGAGCCAAGTAATAAATGAGAAAAAGAACTAAAATCCAAGCAGGTACATGGTGCCATGGGAATGCAAAGATGGACCCCTTAAGTCAAGTCAGTGAAGGCTTCCCAGGAGGAGGTGATATATATATATATATATATATATCTTTGGATTTGAAGGATGCTCTGAGGGCACAAATGTAGTAAATATAGAGAATGTACATAAAGTGACAGGAGAGGCATGTAAGAGTACTGCACATCTGAACAACACTAGGTTCAGAGGGCCATCATAGATTTTATAAAAATAACACTGAACAATGGATTGGAGTGGCTCAAGCTGGCAGCAAGGCAGCTTTCAGTTACCTGGCAAATAATCTAGGCAAGGAGAGAAGGAAATTTAAGGGCAGTGAAAATGCAGTTTGGGAGAAAGGGATGAATCTCTGTGATTATTTGTTAGAATCAGTGGGACTTGTATCTCTTTGAGGAGGACATGCGGAGACAGAAAAGTCAAAGGTGGCTTTTAGATTGCTCAATTCTGATGCCAGACTGATCAACACTCCATCTCCTATGGTAGCATCTTTCCTCCAACCTGTCTGGTCCTGTTTGGACCGTGTATTCCCTATAATCCCAACTGTTCCTAGTGGTAAGGTGTTCTAGACTGAGAGATCAGCATATACAAAGCAACCTCCATGCCTCTTATGAGCTGGGGATTTGCAGCCTTAGAGTTCCAAGAAAATCAGCAGTTAACTATATTTACAAGGTTGATATGTAGTGTACCTATCCTCCTCCATCTTTCTGTTATGTTATAATCGCTCAACTCTTGATAATTAACATGACAACTGACCCTATGGCAATCACATTAAACTACATGATTTTCTACCTCCCATACCATATGAAAATCATGTTTGATAAGATGTAGGAGGCTTTCTCCTTTAATACACTTGCTAAAGTTAAATATTCAGGGTGTCAAAACAGGTGGCATCAGGCACTATATTTTATATACAGCTCAACCTATTCCATATCAGCAGTGCAAAGAACACCTGACAGAAAATCTATGGCTCAGTCTCCAGTATAGAAAACATTAATGCAAACATCCTCTGCCCAAAGGACTTGGCATTTACCACACTTTCTGCTAGAAACACAAGGTTCCTGTGCCAAAGGTCAGGGGCAGAGGGATTAACTTTTCCCATATGTTTAAGCAAACTGTCCATCAAACTGAAAGTGCAGGCACACACATATACACACACACTCCACTTACTATAGTTGATTATGAAAAAGGTCAGCTGAGTGATACGCTGCCAAGCACAAAATCATACTCATGCGTGTGCATACACACAATACACCTACTAACATTAGCAAAATAGGGGGGGGAAAGATGACTATCTCTTCAGTTTCAAACAGCAAAGAAAACCTCACCATTCCTGTCAATAGAACCTATTGATTTCAAAGATTGAAATGCAAGAATGTTCTCTTTTCAGTTTAACAAGTCATTTATCCTCCAAAGATTTTGCAAAGCAAGAAAATAAAATAAAACAAAGATTAGAGAGAAAGAAGGATATTTCATGGATCTTAAATGAATTATTTTCTAAATAATGCTTAGGAGCACTTCATCTCTTCAAATATAATATTACAATGTCATTATAATAACAATTTAGGTAATCTCTATATGCCACTTAGCAAAGAATATAAACTTGGCAAAAAAAAAAAGACTCCTGGTATTTTTATTTGCTTGGAAATCTAGAATACTACATTACATGGCATACAGTGAGCATTCTTAAATATTACATGCAGCATATCTTCTATATATTACACACAACATACATTTATATATTATATACTTCATTTTATATTTTATAAAGCATATACCATATAATATCTGTTTAAAATACATGCATATTTATAAGTTCATATATTTCCAAACCTAAAATCTATGGCTTTTCTATTTATATTCTTCCATTTTATGCATTTATATTCCCCTCAAATTAAAATCTCTCTACAGCAGTAAGAATATTCACCCAGGTGGAGTGTATAAGGAAGTTCTAATCATCACCCTCTTTCTTTGCATTTTCTTCTGAGCACATTTTGTGAGTCCCAGAAAAGTACTTAATCACCGGCAGTTAGTGACGTCATCCACTTGTGTGTCATCTTTTACATCTGAATGTACAACATTTCCCATAGGGTCAGATAAAAAAGAAAAGCTTTTTTTACCTTCTGCTGATAGGATTAAATGATACAAAGCAGGTCAGGTATTAAAAAGGGGGGGGGGGGGGGCGGTTTGCTCTGTAAAATTCAAAGCCAAAAGTTCAAATTGAACCTTTGACAGAGACTGCTTTTAAAGAGACCTCTTATCAGTAGAAAGTGCTGTTCTGCAGGTGAGTTCACATATATTTTTAATGCCAATTTGTGTCAGTATTGACACTATGTTCTGATGGTAAAAGGAATTAAAATGATTCTGAGTAGCTGAGGTGACTCTATTGACACATCAGATTATGCTTAATGTTTTACAGCAAAGCAAAGTGGAGCAAAGCAGTCTCCCCACCATGCCTGGCTTATTAAAGCCTTTTCCCAGTCAGGATGATGTACCTTTCATGGAAGAGACATTTCAAATAGAATCAGTAGGCTCTGACTTTAAAAGGACTCAGAATAACAGATTCTCTACCGTTTAAAGGTTATGTTCATTCTTTTCAGTGGGAATATACAAAAATGGACTCATTACCTAGGATGCCGAATGTCCATCCTGGGGAACTCCCCTGACTCAAGAAACTCAAGCAGGAAGGATATAGCCATAGCGGTTGCTGCAAGGCCTGGCCTCCAAGCCCGAAGGCCTCCGAGGTCCGCCATAAAAAGCAGCAGCTATCTCAAGGTCTGTTTTTTAAACAAGGTATTTTAGAGCAAAGCATCTAAGGTGTTTAGGGCTTCATGTATCATCACATCCCCCTGTGAAATTAGATTTCCTAAACATGCAGGAGGGGTCCTTATATAGAAGGTCAACTGTACAATTTATTAAGAAGCACTTGAAATCTGCATGGAGAAAATGCAAAAGATGGTAACAATTAAGTTCCCCCCAAGCCAAGGGAGATGCCAATTCTCACATTCTCTTTCTCTCTTCACAGATAAAAATACCATTCAAGTAGACCCAACGGAGAAGGGCTGGGCTACATTGAGTTTTTAACTTAGAAAGAGCTCATAGTTCTTTCCTCACCGCTTTCACAACAATTCAAAAATATTTGGCACTTTGGTAGAGAACACCCTGAATTTCATACCTGTAGAATCACTCACATCTTGGATTTCTGAATTACCATAAAAGAGGAATGAGTTACTAAAAGTAAGTTTAGGGGATTCATTTTTTTTTTTTTTGTAACTTAAAATTTGTTTCATATTTTTGTTTCTCAAGTTTTTATTATTTCATCAAAACACCTGGGATAGAAAGTATCTGCTCACACCTAGGACTGTGGGATTTCCAAAACATATTTCACTGGCGTGTGTATATATGAATCTAAGTGCAAGAAAGCAGATAATTCTCCCTAAAAGACATATTTTGCAGCTATCTGTAGAAAACAGGCAAGCCAATGCTCGCCTAGTGCTGGTAATCACAAAGCATTTTTCTGAAAGCTTTGTAAATGGTTTTTGCCCTACAGATAAGAGATTTAAAGTAGAAAGAAATAAATGGCAGAGCTTACAGTGACTTACCTCTGTGGCACAGCCGCTTGCCTAGCAGGCTGAAAACTCCAGGCTTTTCATGCTTCCTGTCAGGTTTGACTCTCTTGCTGCCAGCTATGATGTGACAGCAAGCAGGCAGTGGGGAAAACAGCACGCAAACAGGATTCAGGGTCAGCCAGACCCAGAGGTGAACCCAGCTCTACTCTCACTAGCTATGAAACCCTGCTTCTTCATTGGGAAAATCAGGGGGATACAACAACCCATATCAGAGGCCTGTTGGGAAGAGTAAATTAACGTGCCCAGACTTGTGCTTAGGACATAGTAATTTGTTATTTTTCCTTCCTGGAGCACATAAATTGCTTTTTAGCCACATCTTAAAAGCAGGCTTAAAATACCAATTTACTTTTACATGCCAAACTAGGATGTACCCCACAAATGCCTACTTGTTACTTTATTTAGGACATATTTGCCTTCAATTTCGCAGCAGTCAGCCAGTTTTTCACAAATCCTCCAATTCAGAAAGCACTGCAAATTATATATATTTATACATGTTTATATTACATTATATATATATACTGTATTATATTATATATAATTATATATGACATATATTTTATATGTAAATTATATATACACTTTTTTTTTTCTTAGATGCATGTTCTCCAATTTAGGGCAAGAGGTTGGGCTTACAGTGAAACACAAGTATCTCACACGTTGACCGATAATTTTCAGTGCTGCAAGAGCTCCAGAGTATCAGGAAGATGATAAAAGGTATGGAATGCTTTTGATAATTTTTATGTTCACAATTAGTTTAGTGTCACCAAAAAAAAAAAAAGGTGCCTCTTATGTGTACCCAGAGTAGTTTCTTCAGTCTTCTCTAATCCACAGAAAAATGCAGCTTTACCTCTGTCCATGGTATCTCCAGAGCTCACTTCATGGAAACCCAGTACAGCACTCAGACCTGGCTCCTTTGGCCATATGATCCACAGTGGTTCCCTCCACAGGTGGAGGAAAGAGGTTCTGAGCTTCCTTTGTACTCTACCTCTGCACCTTCCTCTCCCCAAGGCCAGCATCCAAAATATGTATTCTTGTTTTGCCATCTCTTGATATCCCTTCTCCCTCCCCAGACCTAAATTCTCTTTTGTCCAACATTAGTGTAGAACTATCCAGCAAAAAGTATATCAGATTGGACTTCCAGAGAAGATGGCGGCTTAGTAAGGTGCGCGCGTCTTAGTTCCTCCTCCAGAACAACTACTAAATAACTAGAAACAGTACAGAACAGCTCCCAGAGCCACGACAGAGACCAGACACACAGTGTACTCCAGTCTGGAATGGCTGGACCGGCTACAAGACTCCACTGCGGTGAGGTCCCCGAGCAGTGCGCGCTTCCCCGGGCTGTGGCAGCTGGCAGCCGGCCCCGCTCCCCTCCCTCCTTCCCGGTCAGGCTGAGAGACTCGGATCAGCGGTTCTCCAAGCTGCAGCGGCCAGCGACCTGAGCCCCTCACACACACACACACACACACACACACACACAGCTTCCTGGGCCAGCTGGGAGCCTCGGATGGGCGGTTCCCCAAGCCGCGGCGGCCGGCTCCCCTCCCCCACGCACAGCTTCCAGGGTCGGCTGGGAGCCTCGGATCGGCGGTTTCCCAGGCCGCGGGGCCGGTGACCAGAGCCCCTCCCACACACACGGCTTCCTGGAGGGAAAGGAAAGAGTCTCCAACAGTAGTAGAGACTGAGTCCAACCTAACGCCAATAGTGGCATTAATGAACAACTTCTGACTACTAAAAATAGACCCTCAGCTCAGACAAAACTGATCAAGGTGGAAGTCGCCTATTGGGCTAACTGAAAAAGA
This sequence comes from Tamandua tetradactyla, assembly GCF_023851605.1. Classification (NCBI taxonomy): domain Eukaryota; kingdom Metazoa; phylum Chordata; class Mammalia; order Pilosa; family Myrmecophagidae; genus Tamandua; species Tamandua tetradactyla. The sequence continues at coordinate 72,411,315 of NC_135328.1, forward strand.
GGAAAGGGGGCGAAACAGAGCCTTCTATGGCTGTTTCTGTGGAGGCTTGTTTGCCTGTGGGCTCAGCGCTGGGATTACACAGGTTGCAACTGCCCTGAACACAGAGGCGGGCTGCTTTCAGGGCTCTCTACCACTTGAAACTTCCCCGCGGGAGGGGGGAAATGCAACTCAGGTGGAATCACTTTCTCAAGGAATTCAGATCCCAGGACTTCACAATTTGAAGCCATTAAAACCAACCTACAGATGAAATGGACGGGTTCCTGGAAAGACATGAACAACCAACTTTGACTCAAGAAGAAATAGATGACCTCAACAAACCAATCACAAGTAAAGAAATTGAATTAGTCATTCAAAAGCTTCCTAAAAATAAAAGTCCAGGACCAGATGGCTTCACATGTGAATTCTACCAAACATTCCAGAAAGAATTAGTACCAACTCTCCTCAAACTCTTCAAAAAAATCGAAGTGGAGGGAAAACTACCTAATTCATTCTATGAAGCCAACATCAACCTCATACCAAAACCAGGCAAAGATATTACAAAAAAAGAAAACTACAGACCAATCTCTCTAATGAATATAGATGCAAAAATCCTCAATCAAATTCTAGCAAATCGTATCCAACAACACATTAAAAGAATTATACATCATGACCAAGTAGGATTCATCCCAGGTATGCAAGGATGGTTCAACATAAGAAAATCAATTAATGTAATACACCATATCAACAAATCAAAGCAGAAAAATCACATGATCATCTCAATTGATGCAGAGAAGGCATTTGACAAGATTCAACATCCTTTCCTGTTGAAAACACTTCAAAAGATAGGAATACAAGGGAACTTCCTTAAAATGATAGAGGGAATATATGAAAAACCCACAGCTAATATCATCCTCAATGGGGAAAAATTGAAAACTTTCCCCCTAAGATCAGGAACAAGATAAGGATGTCCACTATCACCACTATTATTCAACATTGTGTTGGAGGTTCTAGCCAGAGCAATTAGACAAGAAAAAGAAATACAAGGCATCAAAATTGGAAATGAAGAAGTAAAACTATCACTGTTTGCAGACGATATGATACTATACGTTGAAAACCCAGAAAAATCCACAACAAAACTACTAGAGCTAATAAATGAGTATAGCAAAGTAGCAGGTTACAAGATCAACATTCAAAAATCTGTAGCATTTCTATACACTAGTAATGAACAAGCTGAGGGGGAAATCAAGAAACGAATCCCATTTACAATTGCAGCTAAAAGAATAAAATACCTAGGAATAAATTTAACTAAAGAGACAAAAGACCTATACAAAGAAAACTACAAAAAACTGTTAAAAGAAATCACAGAAGACCTAAATAGATGGAAGGGCACACCATGTTCATGGATTGGAAGACTAAATATAGTTAAGATGTCAATCCTACCTAAATTGATTTACAGATTCAATGCAATACCAATCAAAATCCCAACAACTTATTTTTCAGAAATAGAAAAACCAATAAGCAAATTTATCTGGAAGGGCAGGGTGCCCCGAATTGCTAAAAGTATCTTGAGGGAAAAAAACGAAGCTGGAGGTCTCACACTGCCTGACTTTAAGGCATATTATGAAGCCACAGTGGTCAAAACAGCATGGTATTGGCATAAAGATAGATATATCGACCAATGGAATCGAATAGAGTGCTCAGATATAGACCCTCTCATCTATGGACATTTGATCTTTGATAAGGCAGTCAAGCCAACTCACCTGGGACAGAACAGTCTCTTCCATAAATGGTGCCTAGAGAACTGGATATCCATATGCAAAAGAATGAAAGAGGACCCATATCTCACACCCTATACAAAAGTTAACTCAAAATGGATCAAAGATCTAAACATTAGGTCTAAGACCATAAAACAGTTAGAGGAAAATGTAGGGAGATATCTTATGAATCTTACAACTGGAGGCGGTTTTATGGACCTTAAACCTAAAGCAAGAGCACTGAAGAAGGAAATAAATAAATGGGAACTCCTCAAAATTAAACACTTTTGTGCATCAAAGAACTTCATCAAGAAAGTAGAAAGACAGCCTACACAATGGGAGACAATATTTGGAAACAACATATCAGATAAAGGTCTAGTATCCAGAATTTATAAAGAGATTTTTCAACTCAACAACAAAAAGACAGCCAACCCAATTACAAAATGGGAAAAAGACTTGAACAGACACCTCTCAGAAGAGGAAATACAAATGGCCAAAAGGTACATGAAGAGATGCTCAATGTCCCTGGCCATTAGAGAAATGCAAATCAAAACCACAATGAGATATCATCTCACACCCACCAGAATGGCCATTATCAACAAAACAAAAAATGACAAGTGCTGGAGAGGATGTGGAGAAAGAGGCACACTTATCCACTGTTGGTGGGAATGTCAAATGGTGCAACCACTGTGGAAGGCAGTTTGGCAGTTCCTCAAAAAGCTGAATATAGAATTGACATACGACCCAGCAATACCATTGCTGGGTATCTACTCAAAGGACTTAAGGGCAAAGACACAAACGGACATTTGCACACCAATGTTTATAGCAGCATTATTTACAATTGCAAAGAGATGGAAACAGCCAAAATGTCCATCAACAGACGAGTGGCTAAACAAACCGTGGTATATACATACGATGGAATGTTATGCAGCTTTAAGGCAGAATAAACTTACGAAGCATGTCATAACATGGATGGACCTAGAGAACATTATGCTGAGTGAGACTAGCCAAAAACTAAAGGACAAATACTGTATGGTCCCACTGATGTGAACAGACATTAGAGAATAAACTTGGAATATGTCATTGGTAACAGAGACCATCAGGAGTTAGAAATAGGGTAAGATAATGGGTAATTGGAGCTGAAGGGATACAGACTGTGCAACAGGACTGAATACAAAAACTCAAAAATGGACAGCACAATACTACCTAATTGTAATGTAATTATGTTAAAACACTGAATGAAGCTGCATCTGAGCTATAGTTTTTTTGTTTGTTTTTGTTATATATTTTTTGTATTTTTCATTTTTATTTTTTCTCTATATTATCATTTTATTTCTTTTCCTGTTGTCTTGCTATTTCTTTTTCTAAATTGATGAAAATGTACTAAGAAATGATGATCATACATCTATGTGATGATATTAAGAATCACTGATTACATATGTAGAATGGAATGATTTCTAAATGTTGTGTTAGTTAATTTTTTTAATAAAAAAAGTATATCAGATTGTATTAAAAAGTTAAATATATGTATTCATATATATACATATATACACATGCATATATAGTAGCATAGCCACCTTACTATATATATGTATACAAATATACATACACATATATAAATATATACACACATGTTTTACATGTTTTGGAAGAGGCTAGGAAGGGAGGGAGATAAAAAAGGGGAAAGGGAAGAAGGATTTTTAAGTATGTCATTATATCAAAGCCTGAAAGAAAAAAATTATATCTCTCTTTGGTTTTTCATGAATGTCATTTCTATATACGTTGTGCTGGTTTAAAAGTGTTGTATATCCCCAAAAAGCCATGTCCTTTAATCCTGATTCAATATTGTACTGTGGAAACCTTAATTAGATTGTTTCCATGGAGATTGACCCACTCAATTGTGGGTGTGACTTTTTGGTTAGATGGTGATTGACTCCATGCATTCAAGGTGGGTCTTGATTAGTTCACTGGAGTCCTTTCAAAGGGAAGATGCTTGGAGAACAGTGGCTAGAAAGCCAACAGAGACATGGATGCTTGGAGATGTTTAGAGTGCCAATAGTGAGAGCAGACACCCAGACAAGGATGTTTGGATATGCAGAGCCCAGAAGTGCCTTCCCATGAGATACTAAGCAAGCCAGAACCCAGAGGAGCTAAGTGAAGGCCCACAGATGCTTAAAGAGGGTACCACTGGAATCAGAGTCTCAAAGCAACAGAACGAGGAACAAGGACCAACAGATACCAGACACGTACCTTCCCATATGACAGACATGGGTCTTCCTTGAGTCAAGGTATCTTTCTCTAGATGCCTTAGTTTGGACATTGTAATGGCCTTAGAACTGTAAACTTATAATTTAATAAATTCCCTTTTAAAAAGTCACTCCCTTTCTGGTATATGCATTCTGGCAGCATTTAACAAATCAAAACATACCTTTACAGTAGTTTTCAATTGCTATTGGTTTCCTCAGGATTTATATGGCCCCAGAAGTCTGAAGTCTGAAGTGTCTGAAGTCTGCATTGCCAAATCCCTCAAAACCAAAGAGATGATCTCTCTAAACTGGTGCCAATCAAGCTTTTCTTTTATCAATGCATCCATATGGTTATTCAACAAATTACATTAAGCACCCATCATATGCCAAGGGCTGTACAGCACTGGGGGCACAAAAATGTAAAAAGCACTGCATTTGACCCTAATGAGCTTAGAGAAAGTGGGGGAGGCAGAGAAACTAGCAATTAAATTAATATGGGATGAATATAATGGTAGGAATATGCGCATGATATTTGGAGAGCTTATGACTCAAGCTGTCAAAGAGGACTTCCCAGATGAGGAAATACGATTTCACTGCATACAGATGCACAAACTCAAACCAGGTACAAAATGCAGAAAGGTGTTCCCAGCAATGAAAACAGTATTTGCAAAGACACGGAAGTATGAAACAGTTCCACGAAATGGCACTTCATATAGAGATAGGACTCCAGAGGGAAGCAGTAGGAAATAAGATTAGAGAAGCAGGCACAGCTTGATCATAAAGAACTTTGGGTGTTTAATTTATCCTGTGGGCAATGAAGACAGACAAAAAAATTTTAATCAGGGCAGTGATGTAATCACATTTGCATTTAAAAAGCTATGGCTGCAGGGTGAAAGTTAAATTAAAGTGCCTGCGTGGAGGGGTGGAGTCAGGGATCCCTTTCAGCCGTAATCCAGGCAAGAGCTACTAAAGCAGAGGATTTGGCTATAAAATGGAAGAGAATTTTGGAGACAGACACATTCAACAAGGCATTATAGCTATTAGGTGAGGATGAAGGCTAGCAAATTAACCTAAAATGACTCCCAGGTTTCCTAAGGCAGGGACTTTGAAAGGATGAACATATTTGGAGGAAAAATGAATAGTTCAATCTGGGAAATGTTGAATTTGAGACCAGAAACATGCTTAAAAGAGTAGTCTGGGCAGGCCACGGTGGCTCAGCAGGTAAGAATGCTTGCCTGCCATGTCCGAGGACCCAGGTTCGATTCCCGGTGCCTGCCCATGTAAAAAAAAAAAGAGTAGTCTGTTGGCACTTTAAGAGGGAACCACTTAAATGTGGTCTTAGATGTGTGGTTCTGCAGATCAACAGACATGGGCAGTTGAGAAGGCCATTGAAGAAGTTATATTGAATTTCCTGGGTACTTGCATCCTGAAACATCTCTGTTATGTTTTTCTTTCTCCCTTTCCCTTTGCATCAATATTTTTTATTCTCTTTGACCCACACTTTCAATCGTAGTAAAATTAATCAAATATTGTTTTCTATAACTCAATTATAGACTGAGGCAAAAGAAAATAAGAAAACCAAACTAACAATATCAACGAAGTTTAATATAATCAATTTAGTGAATCACCATTGTATAGGAGGGAGCAGGTGCTACACGCTAACTAAAGAAACTCTCTGAAATTTAAGTTCTGATATACAAAATCAGTTTCATGCTTCCCACCTTGCAGAATTACTAAAGAGGATATCGCATTATTTTGTTGTTCACCAAATGCCCACACATAATCATAAAACAGAACTACGTGTCCTACTTGATCCTTCTTACCTTTTCCAGAATAACTATCGAGGATAATGTTTTATGTGCAGTGCAGAAACAGTGAAGACAGTACTTTTGAGGTCCCTGACACATCAATTTTGAGCTTTACATAACATTCATCGTCAGAAAGGAATATGCACAGTTCTTCCTACTGTTTCAGGTTCAGGGCTGAAGGTGTGGAGAATCTACTCTAAACTGAAAATTATTTTGAATTGGACACACATTATGGACAGCCTTGCATTGGGCACCACTCGTGTGTCCAGTCAACAAAAGCAGGAGAAAATGACTTTCCCCGCCTCAGGCATTATACTTTCAGTAAAACCATGATGACAATCCTTCTCTGATATTATGTTTTGTTGAGCAGGAGAGGCTCATTTCAAATTAATTTATGATCTGTGAGAAGTGCTAAAACATACTTTACTGTATCTAGGAGCATAGTATGCACCATTGTCTTGTAAAATCCATTTGAGGGGCTCTCCGAGAGTGACCACACTCCTGGCTCCTGGGTCACATTGCCAACACTAGCTATTGCTACTCAGATCCATGGAATCAATTTGAGGAATCAGAAGCCTGTCACCTAGAAGGGCTTGGAAGGACAGCACTATATGTCCTTGAAGCAGCTGAAGTCTGAGCCTAGAGGAATTTCAGTACACCACAAGTATCACCTGGGCCAAGGCATATGTTTTTCAAAAAGCAAACCAAGACCTTTCTTTTGCAAGAAACTTATCTCTGGTGATTGGAGTCTGTGCAGGGTAATAGCCAGTTTCTCATCCAGTTTTACACTAATGTAACAATTGTCAATAGACAATTGGTCCCATTTGATCCAGGGCTTACAGATACCAAGAGACTTTGTTACAAAAGACTCATTACAAGAGACTTTGTTACAATCATCAAACGTGTCAGACGCTGATTAAAGTTGTTTTTCCTGCAGGGCTCATGGATCCATACCTGTCTTGCTGCTCTCCAGCTGTCTCATAACTCAACTATGAAGCTTTCCTCAAAGCCAGGGTTTTTAGTTGGCACCTGTTGTTGTATAGCAATATTACTACGACTATACACAATTACAAAACAATTTTTTCAAAGATTTGTAAAGTCTTCCACAGACTCAGAGCAACTCACACCCACCATGTCTAAACCAAAGTTGTATTAATTAGCAGGAAAAAAAATAGTACACCCTAGCATCAAATTCAAACATTTTCCCTTTTCCAGACTCCTATTTTTTTTAAAATAAATATTATTGTATTGATAGTCAGACTTGGGCCAGCTAGCAAAAAAAAAAAAAGAAATATTTTCTCAGGGCTTCTCAGTGAAAAGGAAAGCAGTGTTGTTATGGAACCCAGAAGCCCTTTCCATGGGTTTTTTTTTTTTTTGGTTTTGGTGCACGATCCAGGGATCAAACCCAGGTCGCCTGCATGAAAGGTGAGCATCCTACAACTGAATCACCTGTGCACCCCCTTTCCATAGATTTTTCTTTTGTCTTTTTTTTGGGGGGGGTGGGATGCATGGTCTGGGAATCAAACCCAGGTCTCCTAACCACTGAACTACCCGTGCACCCTATCTTTCTATAGATTTTTGTAAACATTTTTTTCTGAGACTGTTAGAGGCAAGTACATCTCAGAAACAAAGTGGGGAACAGAGATTGGATAACTCAAGTTAAGGGCCAGAGCTGAGGACAGATATCAGAATGGATAAATAAATCCTGGCAAGTTCCTGGAAGTTACTAGTCAATGTATAACCCAGATGTTCAAGAACTAGGTAAGTTATATGTGGAGAGGAGAAGTAGGACAAAACCAACCCAGAAATCAGGATGTATCTGCATCAGAGCTCCAAGTAAGGTGGTGAATGAAAACATATAAGCAATAATAATAAACAAGCAAGTACCCAGTCAAGTAGGCAGGCATCTAGAAATCAAATGCCCAGGAAAACGTTTCAAAATTCATGAATAAGGAAGGCAAGTAAAAAAAAAAAAAAAATACTGTGGTAACCACAGGTGGCTACTAGTAAAGAGACATAGAGAGGCAATTATCTGCCCCAGCCAAGAGGCTCAGCATCTCTACAGGGGCCCAACCACTTCCACAGAGAACAGCCTGTGGAAAACACATAACAGCATCTGGTCTAACTAGGGGAAATATTTCATGACCAGCAAATCCAAACAAATAAGTCACACTTGCCAATGCTCTTCCCCGCTTATATTAGCCCTTCACTTTTTTTTGTAGTTAAATGGACTTCAAATGAAAACTGTCCACTAATTTTTGGATCCATTTTATGTACTCTATAAGAAATTTGCACATTTCTTCCCTAATTCATACTGTTCTAGTTTGCTAGCTGCCGGAATGCAACACACCAGAGACGGATTGGCTTTTAATAAAAGGGGATTTATTTTGTTGGTTCTTCAGAGGAAAGGCAGCTAACTTTCCACTGAGGTTCTTTCTTACGTGGAAGGCACAGGATGGTCTCTGCTGGTCTTCTCTCCAGGCCCCTGGGTTCCAACAACTTTCCCCAGGGTGATTTCTTTCTCCATCTCCAAGGGCCCGGGCTGAGCTGCAAGTGCCGAGATGAGGAATGCCAAGCTGCTAACAGTGCTACGTTGCAATCTCCCATTTAAGCACCAGTCAATTAAGTCAGACATCACTCATTGCAGCAGACACACCTCCTAGCTGACTGCAGATGTAATTGGCAACAGATGAGGTTCACGCACCATTGGCTTATGGCCTCAGCAACAAGACTAGGTATGCTCACCTGGCCAAGTTGACAACTGAATCTAACTAACATACATACCATTTCCCCAATTTACCTAAGGTTGTGGAGGAGACAAGTAAAGGGCAACAGACAAGGAAAAGACCAGTGACTGAGCTAGTTCAAGTTCTAATCTCTGCCATACAACACACTCAGAGTTTGAATTTGAAGAAGAGTTAACATTTAGATAGTCACTTTAAAATACTCATCTTAAAGAGGCCAGAGAAGTCTTTTTTCATTGGAATAATGGAAATTTTTTGGTTTAATCAGGACACTGATACTCACGTTTAAGAGATTAGCAAACAAAATCTGTTACATTTTCTTAACAGCCACTTTTTTTCAACTTTCCAATAATTTATTTTAGTCAATAGATAATTAAAAGACTTAACGAAAAGCCCTAACAAAATATTTTTTTAATTTTTTACTTTAAATTCTCTCTGATTTTAAACAACTTTCGATTATTATTACTACTACTACTCAAATTGATAATAACACCACAATAATAATTTTACTTCTAAGAGCATCCTGTTGTAAGAGCTTCCTGTTGGCGCAGTGCTTTTTTTCAATCATGACTTTTTTAAAATAATTCTTGAATTCATTGCAAAGAACTATTAGAGACTACTAGACTTGATTCTAATATTCCTTTTAGGATTGCCACAGCAAAATACAAATTGAGATCTCTTTATTATTTTCTGTATTGTGACTTTAGTGCTGAGAAATAAGATTTAGTATGTCTCACAGCTGTGTTTATGGCCAGATTAAAACCAAGAAAAATAGTTATTTGTCAGAGGAGGGGGCAGGGTTGTGAAGGTAGGAGGGAAATTTGCTGTTATCATATGAGTTTTCCAGAGGAAAATACTCATAAATAGTGATGGAAGATCAAACATTACTGGTATTCTGTTTTATATTCATAAAAATAAAAAAGCCATTTATACAAAAATATCTTGAAGGTATCTAAAAATCTTATTTTAATTTTGTTTTCGACTGGTCAAGCATATTCATGAAAAATGGTATGTTGCTATCATTTCAAAACTCTGAAAGGAAACTTCTATTTTGGTTATCATTTTATAGATAAATTCATTCTGAGAGAAATGTTCTTTGACTCACTAGAGATTTCTCTCCAGAGCCACAGAAGGCTTATAAAAAGATAAAAGCCACTTGCTGCTAGAAAGTAAGATAACTCCCTTGAAAACTTCCTAGAAAAAATTTTAATATCTTGTTCTTTAGAAAATTAAAGATGGAGCAAATTACGTGCCAAATATAATTCTACTGCGGTCAAAATACAGTGTGTTGCTTGTCAGTGTGGAATCTCTGCCTCAAAATGAAAATCCTTCCCTTCTGATATCACTTTAGGAAATGAGGTGAGAAATTGAAGCACATCTCTATGCTGAGATCAATTATCTTGAATCCTCCCATTGTGTTTTTCAGTTAGATATTAGTGAGTGGTTAGAGTTTCCAGAATGAGGGCCCACAGTTTACAGAGTGAACTAGAAAGAGTTTTATTGGTAGAACAATCTCACAATCCACCAACTGTAGTGGCAGTGATCCCTGGTGTTCTCATTTAACTAAAATGGAAATTTTAATCCTGCCCCAATGGAAGAGGAAACTGGACTGTGAATGGCAGTGCTCAGTTTTTGGCATCTGTTTCTGATTGTCATGTTCTATTGAGATCAAGCAGTGGGTCTATAATAGTAGCAAGAATTTTATAAAACTTTTTTCTGATCCTATAGATTTATAGATGAATAAAAAGGATTCTCAAATGTTCTGAGATCTAGGTGAGAGACAAATGTCCCTGATTTGATGAAAACCCTTTCAGGCCCTAAGTGAGACAAGGTCCTTATGATATGACAATATATTCTGACATAAACTCTCCTTTTCCACTGCTTTTTTCTTCACTTAAATTTCTTTGTCTTCCTTTTTTCCCATATACATTTCCCAAGTTTTTGCATCATTTTCTCCTCATCAAGCTACTCCTTTATTCTATACTCATGACATTTTAAAGTCTCATCTCTTAGTCGTTTCCTCATTTTTACTTATATCTACTGTGAGTCTTCTGTTTGAATAGAACCAGACTAGGTTCTATATTTTTGTGCTTTTGTTTAGAAATAATATAAAACAACAAGAGTTGTCTCAAATTTAGATAGGAATATGTGATACGCTTTTTAAAATGAACACTCAAACTCTTCAAGTTTATTTTTCAGTAGCCTACACCCTCCAGATGGTTCCTAGGCCAGATAATCCCTGAAGCCCAGAGGGGCTCTCTAAGAACACCAACCTGTTGTATCCCCCTACCTCATAATGTCGACACCCCTCTCAACATGAAGAAGTAAGAAAGGTCATTGCTCAAATATCCCTAAAGATTTGAAGATGGACCAAAGGAGAAGAAAGAGTTGTAACAGAGAATTAGGATTTAACAAATGACAATGACTACGGAGTCATTACAATGATATTTCTGATTAGACTCCAGTGTCTTGGAACAGCTTAGAAGGAAACACCTGAAATTATGGAACTGTGACCCATGCTAAACTTTCAAATTTGTTCTAAAACTGCTTGTTAAAAGGTGCTTTGAAATGTATCGTTTTTTGGTGTATATATTTCAAAATTAAAAATGTTTTTAAAAAATGAGTGCTCAACCAGAGATACCCAGCATCCAAAAGAAAATCATATCAAGAAATTTTGATTCCTACTTAATCAGTGAAAGACTTTTCAATGAAGCTTTGATCAAGAAACAGGACTAACTGAAATATCAACATTTTCCACCAAGAGAATTCCAAAAGGACTTTATAGGGGAATGGGGCGTTGTCCAGCTGAAAAGGAGTCAGTAGCTCAATAGTTACATGTCTTGACCTTTCCACCAACTTTGATTCCAGAGTTCATCTCTGTACCTTCAGTGCCAAACATTATCAGCACTTAATCCCATAATCAGCACTTAATAAATGTGTATTGAACTGTTTAAGGTAGTAGCTAACTTGAGCCAAATTTTCAACCAACATCAAAACTGCCTGGTTAGTTAAATTCTGTATTTCTCATGGTGAGTTTCTTGTAGTCACATACAGAAAAAAACAAAGAAAAATGATCATAATAGCTAATTATAATAACCAGTGATTACTGATCACCTACTCTATTCAAATACCTCCTATGAAGAAGCAATAGATTATCTTCAAAATTTCCAACACCACTATGAAGTAGGTATTACAATGCACATTTTACACATGAATAAATTATCTCAAACAGGTTTTACCTAATCTCTATAGCCTGCTAGCAAGTAAAAGAGTGAATATCGGAATATAATCCTGCTTAAAAGGGACATTTTGAGGTCTCAATCAAGTGATACAATCTTTAAAATAAATATTTTTTCATTTCCATTCCAACAAGTCAGATATCCTTGTCATTTATTTTATTTTCAGCAGTTTTAATGAGATATAGTCACACACCATTCAATCCATCCAAAGTGTACAATTAATGGTTCTAAGTATAATCACGGAATTGTACATTCATCACCACAATCCATTTTAGAACATTTTCATTGCTCCAAAAAGGAAAATCCCATGCCCCAGATATCGCCCATTATTGATATTTAGCATTATGTGGTATCTTCATTACAATTGATGACAAAATATTAAAATATTACTGTTAACTATAGTCCATCATTTGCATTAGGTGTATTTTTCCCCATGTACCATCCTATTATTAACATCTTGTAATAGCGAAGTTCATTTTTCTAATTCATAAAAGAACATTCTTATATTTGTACTGTTAACCACAGTCGTCATTCACAACAGGGTTCACTGTGTTATAAACTCCCATGTTTTTTCCTCTAGCTTTCTTTCTAGTGTCACATATGACCCTAATCTTTCCCTTTCAGCCATATTCACACACATAATTCAGTGCTGTTAATTATACTCACAATAATATGCTAATTTATTTTTGCATGTAGAAGACCACACTGTTTGAAATCGTATTTAATAGGAGGTATGTCCCAAATGAGCCTGCTATCATCTTTCACTTCACTATAGGAAAATCATTTCCATACAGCATATTAGGCAAGCTTATCGTATTTGCTTCTCAAAACTATGCCCCTTTCTTTGGCAAATACACTTACTTAAGAATAACTCTATCATCCTTTTGTGAACAGGACTTGCTACAGAGGTGACACTCAATTTCTGCAGCACAGGCGAGCAGATGGCTCTTCATGGCTCCCCACTGGCCAGGCCAGAGAGTGGCTTTGATGGCAGCCAGTTGCCTGCCCAGCTCAGAGTGAGCCACACAAACACTGCTGCTCTTTGGGGAGAAAGCTGGGCAAGAGAGGCAGAAAATCGACTGCCTAGCGAGGACAGACGCCAGAGGGAGGGGGCCAAGACCACAGGCTCACTTAGAATTGGTTCATTTTACCAAATAATTGCTGCAGAGGAATAAAGACCATTGATATACAATCTCAGTTTTATCGTAGGACAAAGCATAACATTCAATCTGACGCCTGGGCTTCTTGCCCATAATAAAATGTATCACATAATGAGACTGATTTCCTTGCATGAAAAAGAGGTGAATAATTTTTATTTCCGGTGTAAATTATCGCCATTAGTTCACAAAAAGCTTTCCTCATTCAGGAATTAGAGGAAGGTGGAGATGTCAAAACACAACATAAAGGAGATGCAATTTAAATACATTACTATTGATAATCCTTTTAAGGAATTCTATAGTTTATCAAACATTTTCACAATTGTTAGGCTACATTGTCAGCAAAACCAACCCTTATAAGACAGGATCTATTTTCCCTGTTATAGGGGGAAAATCCGAGAACATTTGTTACATAACTTGCCCAAGGTCTCACTGGAGACAGCAAGGTGAATCAGACTTTAACCACAGACTTCAAATCCAAACATAGGAATGAACTTTCCATAAGATGATGCAACTTCTGACTGTGTGTTTTACCCTTGAAGAAGCATTTGTGTAGAGCCAGCTATTTCTCGCTTTCAATTCCACACTCAGGGTGCGTGAGTTGTGTGCATTTGCACAAAGTGCTGCAATCAAAAGGGTTCTGCACTTGGCTTGATACTGTCTCCACCTTGACATTTGAGCAAGTCACCCCACCCACATTTTATTTTGCATTGGGCCATTCAAATTATGTAGCCAGTCCTGTCCACAGCACCCTGAACAACCTTCTTAGTATGTATCACAAGATACTATGATTGTGGGCTAGTACTCTTTCATCCCCAGAAGATGGTTACCCCTTCTGAGCAAGCCTCTACAACCTTCTATGACTGGCTCCACTTGCTTCTCTGATCTCATCTCTGCCCTTCACCCTCTCCAATCCTACCCCACTAGCCTCTTTGCTCTTTGTCTACTACAATGAGCTCAATCCCCTCTGCCTAAAACACTTTTCTTGTAGATATTCCCTTGCCTTGCTCTTTCTCTTCTTTCTGTCTCCGTCCAGATGCCACTTCAACAGAGGACTTCCCTGACCACCCTGTTTAAAATAGTGCCTCCCTTCCCACCCAATCATTTACCTTGCTTTAGTTTTCTTTATAGCATTTACTCCCACCTGGAATAGCATATTCACTGGCTTAATTTTCACTGTTTTTTCACCATCAGCTCCATTGTGACATGTCTGAGAGGGGGATTTTGTTTTGTCCACTTCTACAGCCTCAGTGCCAAGAAGTAGAAACAGTAGTACTTAAAAAAAATTGCATAAGCAATGAAATCTTTCATAATTACTCAAGAGGAACTTGAAGAAAATCTCCATATACATTTTGGTACCAAAATGCTTTATTCCATTTCACCTGAATCAACTATGCCTCAGAAAGAGACTTGGGAATCATTTGGTTAAACAAAGATTTTCATTGTAATAGGACTTGACCAATTCTGTTTTTTCACCCAGGCTTGTAAGCAGCCACTAATGGATTATGTCAGAACCAAGAAAGCGAGGATCACAACACGTGTTAGGGGGAAGGCTATAGCCAGACAGTGTTCGCTATTAGAAAAATTACAAAATACAACCTGCAGCAAAAATCAATCCAAAACTAAAAGGTTACCCCACAACCTGCCCATGCAGTGCTTTAATAGTCAAGATCAGTTACAACTAATTGCTTTTAACACATCTAAAGCTACATAACTATTGCTTCATTCTGACAAACCACACATTCAAAGTGCTGCTTACTTCTCAGGTGGTGTCAATATTACCATAGCTTTTTGTCCTCACATTAACAGGAATAAATGGAAAAGCAGCAATTTACCAATCAACGTATTGATTGATCTTCCACCATCCTCTTGGCTCCTAATCCTGTGGTGGCTACTATTCTCAGGGAAGTAACAAATATTTAGGTCATTCAGGCATTTCTGCCTCTGATAACATTGTTGGCATGGAGAGATAGGGTCAGACATCTTCCACCATGTAGGTAAATGGAGCTGCCTAAGTATTTCAAGCCCCTGAGCACTCTCTTGTTGACTTCTAATAGAATGCAAGAGCTCAAGTTATCTCTCTCATCCCCAGGATATGTCTGTTTGCAACCTGAAGTAGCCCAGACCTATAGAAAATATTACACAGGGGCCCATGATATTTTTTATTAAGGTATGAGATTAAGAGAAAAGTAGAAATTTCAATGTGGCTCTTATTTTACACTTGACTCCCTCAAATATTTTATCTCTGTTCTACTGCAGAGAAGGAAAGAATTAGATGTACCAAGGGTACATCTATGCCAGCTACTCTGGGAAGCTTTTTAATACCTTAGTCACTTAATTTTCAATCCAAACCTCTTAAATAACCATTCCTATCAACAGGAAGTGATAAAGCTAAGGTTCACAAAGGTCAAGAACTTGTCCAAGATGGCGCACTCAGGAAGTAGCAGTAATGGACCTCTCCCCAGCATTCCAATTTCTGGTGGCAAAGCCACCTCCTCCTTTTGGAAAGCCAGCTCTTAACCTATCCTCAGTGTTTGTGATCTGGGTGAGGCAGACCCTAACAAACAAGCTCTGAGGATTGGACATGTGATTCAGATTGAACCAATGAGATTAAAGAACCTTGTCCACCTAAATAGAATGGAGAGGATACCTGGGCCTTCCATAGTAATTGCTTAACAGGTAGGATGTTACCCTGGACCTGCCTCATGTCATCATAGGAAGAAAACATGGCTAAAAATGAAGTTACCACAGAAGAAAACCAAGTAAGAAATTGGTAGAGAAATTGATAGAAATGGTCAAGTAAAAAAGGGAGAGAAGAGACAGAAGAGGGAAGGGAAAGAAGAAAGAGAAAGAGAGAGATTCCAAAAGCATAATTTAACATTAGCTTCTAGCTGTGCCAGGAAATTCCCAGGATCTACACCCTAGGCTTTCCAGCTTGTCTGATATTGAACATAGTTTTTTCTAAAACAGATTTAAGTATTTTGTATTTTTTTGCCATCTGCAGCCAAGAGTCCTGTAGAATACCTAGCATAGGATAGTATACTATTTCTAACCAATCTCCTATTCATTTTATAATGTTCTGTTCCAGTGATTGACTCAATAGATTAGGCTTTGGAACTAATATCAATAAGGGCAATTAACTCCAGTATCTTCAATCTAACAGTAATAAGCATCTGAATCTCCATGTATTTTAACACATCGTAATGTAGTATCAAATAAGATAATGAATAAATGTTTACCAAGAGACCAATATCTTCCGGTCTTCACACCACCTGCTAAGTTATCGCCATAAGGAAATCAAGGCTTGGAAATCTTAAGGGACTTGACCAAAGTCACACAGCTAGTTAGTGACAGAGCTAATGAATCCTCATTGCTCTCATGTTACAAACAGATTTTAGTGTCACAAAAGTAGATAACCAGAATGATAGATGCCCTTTTCTCCAGTAACTTGTA
This sequence comes from Tamandua tetradactyla, assembly GCF_023851605.1. NCBI lineage: Eukaryota > Metazoa > Chordata > Mammalia > Pilosa > Myrmecophagidae > Tamandua > Tamandua tetradactyla. Next base: position 72,427,695 of record NC_135328.1, read on the forward strand.
AACCACCTCAATCAGTCTAAGATAGGTGAAAAAGTTCCAGCACCAATTAAAAATCTTAAGAATGGAGGGCCTCATTTCTATTTCCTAAAATTTTTCCTATATCCATGATTTTCAACTTCCCAATTTTGTTTTGAGGAAAATAATTTCTTTTTCCAAATGAAATCTTGCTTGAATTCCTACCAAATAAAACAGATAAATGTCTTAAAACATGTTTATAAGTTAATTTTCTAGCATTTCCTTATAAAATTAATGAAAGAAAATATTTTCATGAACAACCATTTGGATATCTGAGTTATACATGACATGTGAAGCCCTCTATTAGCTTTACATACAATTTATTTTTGTTTTTCTGTTTTGTCTCATTTCATGGTGTAAATAAAAGCCCCGGTTCCCACAGATGAATATTTATAAAACGGGAATAGGAGTATGTGTTTATTATAATCTATTTTCCTTGCCATTTCAGGATATTCTTCAAATAAGAAATGGGAGGTTTATGTAGAAGACTGGGAAAAAAACAAATTAACTCCATTACGTTGGTCATTTACTGAAATAATAATAGCTAGTATTTATTGAAAGCTTTTAATGTACCCATTAGGATGCTTTCAATCTCAAGTCAAAGAAAAATTACAGTGGTTTAAGCTAGAGTTCGATAAACTCTTTCTATAAAGGGCCAGATAATAAATAGTTTGGACTTTGTGGATCATACATTCTCTGTTGCCATTACACAACTGTGTCATCATATTATAAAAGGTATAGACAATATGCAAGCAAATGAGTGTGGGTGTGTCCCATAAAAATATTACAAAAAACAATCAATGGGCTATATTTTAACCACAGACCTTAGTTTGCCAACCTCTGATTTAAGCTACAACAACTTTTTAGAATTTAAGTACAAGTCCACAATTTGACTGTCTTAAACTAATTTGATGACTCAACAATGAAACTATGGAAAAGGCTCTTTTCATTCTTCTATTTCACCATCCGCAGGACATTCACTTTTATTCTCCATCTTGTCACCTCATGGTTGCAAGATGGTTGCAGCTCCAAATGGCTAGTTCCCTGAAACTGAATACAATGCTGCCTGAACAAAATTGGATTCTCTTAATAAGGAAATAAGAATGGCTATTAGGTGAGCAACCAACAATATCTGCCACACAATGTTTCATGCAGTGATGAATACTTTACATAGATAATCCTGTAATACTACAATAAGTACTGTAATCATAATAATTTCATAGTTTAAGAAACCAAAACAATGATAAACTAATCAACTTCCCTAAGGTCACTTAAAGGAGTAATATTGGAGCTGGGACTCAAACTCCAACAGGTTGACTTCAAAATCCATGCTCTATTGACATAGGATTAATTTTGAGGTTTACTGAAAACAATAAAAAATAGTTTTTGCTAAAATTTTACTAAAATAAACATGGAATTATGGAAATATCTCCACAGAATCCTGGAGGAAACTGTTTGAAAACTATTATCCTAGAGTAAATATAAGAAACTGTGATCTGCTTATTTTTTGGAAAAAGAGAACATTCTACAAGTGATCAGAACAAGTCAGGGGAGGCTGAGAACTAGCAGAAAGATCCAGCTACCATTGTGGAAAGGGAATGAATCCCCCAGAAAGGCACATGCACATAGGGTGACACCTGCAGGCAGGTGACACCTGCAGGCAGCTGACACAGAGAAAGGTGAGTTGTCTGAAAGGCCCACTAGCAGGTAACCTAACCCTAGATGGAAGATTTGAGTTCCAGAGAAAGTAGAGTCATAACCTCAAGGAATAGAAAAACTAGGTGAATTGCCAAAGCAGGGTCTTAACATAGGACTGGGGTTAAAGGCAGGATTTGGTATCAGGATTCCAATGAATAAATCAAGGATCTTAGCTCAGAGTAACAATCTGCTCAGACTCACTTGCTATAGGGACTCCCAAGATATCTGCCTAAGAATTAATTTTCCAAGACAAGTAACAGGATTATCTCCAGAATCTGAGGTTGGAATTAACTTTCAATTGGGGAATTTGATTGATCCAGGGATGGAAAAGCTATAGGGACAGAGCTAGGAAGATCACCATATGGCTAGAATCGGGTCTTCCTATGTAATATGGCATTTATTCCTAAATGTGTTGAGTGAATGCATTTTGAATCATATTTTGATATTAAAATGTGTCTCTAGTTACATAGTAAAATAACAACCTTGAGAACTTTGGTGTCTATATAAATTCTATCAAAGGCAGCCTTATTTTGAACCCTTTCATCTAACCTCTTTGAAAAGCTAACTAGGCAATTATCCCGTCTTCTTGGCGTGGTCAAATAAATGCATGCTATATTAAAACACAGTAGACTATTAGTTTCCTTTTTGACATTAATTCTTGCTGCTTTCATCAAATTTGAAATAGACCCAGTAAAATCCCAAACAGGAAGTACTGCTATTTGATAAACATTCAGCAACCAACTGCCAAGACAGTTTACAGCTGAGTAGCACACCTATCTCCTCTATAATGTTCCTTTAACACAACACACCAACCATCTTCAGTATAAAACTACATTAGAGTATTTTGTCTTAGTTTGACAGGCTGCTCTGCAAACACCACATAATGGGCTGGCTTACACACCAAGAATTCATTGGCTTACAGTTTTGAGGCTACAAGAAGATCCAACTCAAAATATCAGCAAGATTTGCTTTCTCCTAGAGTCCAGATTTCCGGTTCTGGCTGCCAGTGATCCTTGGGGTTGCCTGGCTTGAATCCCTGCTTCTCCACACATGACAATGTCTTCTCCTTTCTCTTCTGGGTTCCCACTGTCTTCTGGCTTCTGACTTCCTCCTCCTCTTGGCTTTCTTTGCCTCTGTCTTCTAGTTTCTTTGTCTATAATGTCTCCAGTAATCCAGATTAAGACCCAGCGTCATTGAGTTGAGTGATATCTTCAAGAGATTCTATTTACAATGGGTTCACCCCTACAGAAATGTGAATTAAGATCATATCAAAATTAAGCTACATAATCCGATCTGCCACATATATATAATACAGATTAAATAAATCAAAGTATACAGTGTCTTAATCAACCCAGAGCTTTGCTTGGCCTTTACGGCCTGAGGGAATGAATGGCTGTCTTAAGTGGTCTATGTCTCCATTAGGTGATCCTTTCTGGTTCTCCAAATGAAGCCCAGTTAATCTTTTTGAAACAAAGATGAAATTGTGCTCCTTTTCCATGGAAATCTTTTCATGGCTTCTAGTGTCTTACAAGATAAACTTTGAACTTGTAAGCAAGGTTTACACCTCACACACTGTCTGTCCCCACCTGCCTCCAAAGTTCTGTGCTCCAGGCTCAAAGCAATCCTCTTCAAAAAGGAAATGTCTTCTGATAGAGTATGGTGGTGAAGGCATATCTATACACTTAGTCTGGTTTGTATGATGTGTGAGTAAAACTTTATAAAGATGAAAAAAATAAAAACTACCTTCTTCCAAAACATGGTTTGCATTGCTGTTTCCTCATTCATACATTTGCATTACTGTTTCTTCCACTGCAAAGGGTAAATCCCTATCATACCTGCAAGCCAGTTAACTTTGACTCATTCAAAGACAAATTTAAATCCTCTGTAAACCTGCCTCTTTACTCTCTTCTGTGTTAAACTTAAAACATACTCTATTTAAGCCCATTATTCTAAGGTCTCAATGTCCTTTTCTTTTGCATTTTCTGGCCTACCTTAGTGCCAATTAAGCCTTCTTAGTTTCCTTAATGTATCTGAGAATAAAGCAGTTTAAAGAGATTCAAATTGAAACAAGCACTTGTATATTTGATCATCTGCTATGTGGCATCCTTTATTGGGCACTGACATACCATCCCAAGAGATGATAAGGATAGGTCATATTCTTTAAATATACATATTATGCTATCGTAGATTTGAGAAACCATGGTGGCTATTTCCTATAAGACCCTGGATGTTAATATGCTTCCTCACGCATCAGTCTTCAAATTCCATCTTCTTAAGAATAATTCTTCTTAAATTCTGCCTTATCCACAGTCTTTTTTTATTGAAGAAGGAAAAATAGAATAACCAAATAGTACTGAAGATTGTTGAACTACACAAAACCATATGTACTTACTTTTACCCCTTTCATACCCACCTGTGGACAATGTGAGTAAATACCCAAATTTTAATGCTTCTGAATATCATGTTTCTGCCATAAAAAATGTCCCCACAAATGAGACATAGAATAGAGAGTATCAAACATAAGCTCATAAAAAATACTCTACCAGCAGTCTGAACAAATACCTGCAGGAAGTTTACTGCAAACTATTATTTCCTGCCATAGCTGAGACTCTGCAGTGCTTAAGATATGAAAGCTAACCAGTGTTCAGCTGCAAAATAGAAGAATGCCTCTCTCTCCTTTGGGCTTTAAGTTTACATACAGAGTTGGATTAGAGAGAGATGCCACATGTGAGCAACAAAAGAGGTTCTCTTGGTGTGATCCTTAGGCATTATTATAAGTAATCTTAGCTTCTCCTTTGCAGCAATAAGTTTCATAAGGGCAAGCCCCAAGATCAAGGGCTTGATTTATTAAATTGGGAGCCCCTAATGCTGGCAGGAATAGCAGGAATTCCCCAGGTGGGGAAATTTAATATTGTAAGGCCTGGCCTGGTAGCCTCTGGCTGGAAGTCCCCCACCTGAACTAAAACTAGTGCACATCCGGGCACACAGCTGTTCAAACTCAGCCAATCAGGACCTGGCCTGACAAACAAAGGACCTTCACTGCACACAGCCCACACCTGTGCCCACTGCGCAGGGCCCATAGTTACACCCACCGGCCAAGGCCCGCAGCTATGCCTCCGGCCCTAAAGCTCACGAAACTCCTAACCTACCACAGGAGGCCCCGTAGGCATTGTCAGCACCCCCACTAGCTAGCCTACATCTAGCCCCGCTGCCCCCAGGGGGGCGCGACTTCCTCAGCCCACACTCAGCACCTGGACCTGGGAACCTCACCCCGGGACAATAAACTTTTTTTAAACTCGGACTCAGTTCCTCTGATTTTTCAGTCGGCTACCATTTAAAAACATAACAAATATTTCCACTTTTTCCCCAGTCCCTCTAGGGGACTTTGCTAATATTTTATTTTCTACCGGGATTACTCTTGGATGTATCAGGGCATCACACTAATCTATACAAACCTATAAGATCTCACTTCTTGTTAAAGGTTTCATGTAAATATGGTGTTTGAATAAAATTAGAATACAGGTTAAATTAGATAGTGTGCTACAGAAAATATAAATTTTGCACCAAATAGACATTTCTTCCTTTAATCTCACACAGAAGTTGAAGTTTTACAATACAGTAAATATCACCCTTAACTATTTAGTCTGGTTTACCTTGGTCCTAACTAGATCAGCTTCATTTGTATCTCTAATTGATGTCTGATCTCTATTTTAGCTTTATTAACCGTTGTTGTATGGGACTAATATTTTCATAGCTGCAGAACTCTAAATCTGAGTCTCAGGTATAACATAGATACCCAAGGTTCCAGAGAGCAATCAGGTTATGCACAAAGAGATCCCAATCTCAGAATTTAGAAATAACAGTTACAACTCAGGAATAAAAGTGACTGCTGAAAGAGCTCACAAACTAAGAACCTTTACAATAAGCCTTCCCCTGATACCCTAGATTCTCAAATTCAGTTCTAAGAATTTGCACATTATATTTAGTCCATATTAGTGAGAAGTTTTATAATATTTGTCTTTTTGCTTCTAGCTTCTTTCACTCAACATACTGTTCTCGTGTTTCATTCAGTTAGCTGAAAGCCTCACAACTTTATTCCTTCTTGCAGCCACTCAATATTTCATTGTATGTATACACCACAGCTCGCCCTTCATCCATCAGTCGGGGTGCCCGTAGGCCACCTCCATCTATTGCAAATCATGAATACTGTCACCAGAAACACCAGTGTGCAAATGTCCATTTGTGTCTCTGCTTTCAGTTTTTCCAAGTATGCACCTAATAACAGGGATGCAAGATCATACAGCAACCCTGTATTTAGCCTCCTGCGGAAACAACCCACTGTCCTCCAGAAGGGTTGTATCATTCTACTTCCCTGCCAACAGTGAATAGGTACATATTTCTGTCCACTTTTCTCCAGCACTTACATCTTTCTGTTCAATCTTTCAACAATTTTATTCATACCCCATACAATCCATCCTAAGTAAATAAGCAATCATTCCTGGTATATTCATATAGCTAAGCATTCACTACCACATTCTGTATGAGGACATTTCCAAAGAAAGAAGAAGAGGGAAAAAATGAAGAATTAAAAATAAAATAAAAGGAGAAACAACAGCAAGAAGCTCAAACCCCTCCCTTATATCCCTCTAATTGACAATTAGCCTTGGTATATTGCTTTTGTTACTTCTAATGGAAGCGCATTATAGCGCTATTGTTAACTATAGACCCTAGTTTGCATAGACTGTACTTTTTCATATACCATTCCTTTTGTAACACGTTTCAATGGTGACATTCATTTGTTCTCCCTCATGTAAAAACATTCTTTATATTTGTACGTTGTCCACTCTAGATTTTGCTAAGTCATATAGTTTCAGATTTTATCTTCTATCATTCCTTCTGGTGTCATACATGTCCCTTGCCTTCCTCTTTCAACCATACTCACACTCAGCTTTGTTCAGTGTACATACAATATTTTGCTACCATCAGATAGCATTGTGCTATTCATTTCTTGATCTTTACGATCAATCTTGTTGAATATTTTATATTCCTTCAGCATCAAATGGTCAGTCTCTAGCCTCTTTCTGTCTCCTGATAACCTGTGTTCTCAACTTTATCTCTCAAAGATAGTTCATTAATGTTAGTTCATATCAGTGAGACCATAGAGTATTTGTCCTTTTGTTTCTGGACAATTTCACTCAATATAATGTCCTCAAAGTTCAACCATGTTGTTACATGCCTCATGACTTAATATTCTATCTCACAACTGCATAATATTCCATTGTATGTATATACCACAGCTTGTTTATCCACTTGTCCATTGATGGACATTAGGCCTGTTTCCAACTCTTGGCTGCCATGAATAATGCTTCTATAAACATTAGTGTACAAATGTCTGTTTGTATCCCTGACTTCAGTTTCTCTGAATATATACCTAGTAATAGGATTTCTTGATCATATAGCAATTCTGTATTTAGCTTTCTACAGAACCAAAACAGCCTTCCAGAGCAGTTGCACCATTCTACATTCCCACCAACAGTGAAGAAATGTGTATCCTCCTCCACATCCTCTCCAGCACTTGTAGTTTTTTGGTTTGTTTGCTTTTTTAACAAGGCCACTCTAGTGGGTGTGAGATGATATCTCATTGTGGTTTTGATTTGTATTTCCTTAACAGTCAGTGAAGCTCAGTATCTTTTCATATGTTTTTGAGCCCTTCTTATTTTCTCTTCAGGAAAAGTGTCTGTTCATCATTTTGGCCCATTTATTAATTGTATTGTCTGAACTTTTGCAGTTGAGTTGTTGGATCTCTTTATATATTCTGAATATTAAACCTTATCTGATGTATAGTTTCCAAGCATTGTATCCCATTGTGTAGGGCACCTTTTTATTTTCCTGACAAAGTCCTTCTATACACAAAAGTGTTCAATTTCAAGGAGATCCCATTTATCTACTTCTTCTTTCATTGTTTAAGCTTTGGATGGAAGCCATCTCCCTTCACAAGATCTTTAACATATTTCCCTACATTTTCTTCTAAAAGTTTTATCTGCTTAGCTCTAATGTTTAGGTCTTTGATCTATTTTGAATTAACTTTTGTATAAGGTATGAGATAGAGGTTCTCTCTCCTAGCACAATTTATTGAACAGGCTGCTTCCAGCTGAGTTAACTTGACCACCTTATTAAAGATCAATTGTCCATAGTTGAGAGGGTCTATTTCTGAACTCTCTATTCAATTCCATTGCTCACTAGCATCTATTTTTTATGCCAATTCTATGCAGTTATGACCACTGTAGCTTTATAATATGCTTTAAAGTTAGGTAGTATGAGGCCTCACACTTCATTCCTCATTCTCAAGATAGTTTTAGCTATTTGGGGCACACTGCCCATTGAAAGAAATTTGGTTATTAGTTTTTCTACTTCTGAAAAGTTAGCTGTTGGGATTTTAATTAATATTGCTTTGTATCATAAATCAGTATGGGTAGAATTGACATCTTAACTATATTCACTCTTCCAATCCATGAGCATGGTATGTCCTTCCATTTATTTAGGTCTTCTTTGATTTCTTTTAGCAATTTTTTGTAGTTTTCTGTTATAGGTCTTTTGTGGCCTTGGTTAGATTTATTCCAAAATATTTGATTCCTCAGTTCCTATTGTAAATGTAAATTTTTATTTCCTTCTCAGATTGCTCATTACTAGTGTATAGAAATACTACTGACTTTTGCATGTTGATCTTGTACTCTGCCATTTTGCTGCACTCTTTTATTAATTTATTAGCTCTAGTAGCTTTGTTGTCGTTTTTGGGATTTTCTACATATTGTGTCATGTCATCTACAGACAGTGAAAGTTTAAATTCTTCCTTTCCAATCTGGATGGCTTTTATTTCTTTTTCTTGCTCAATTGATCTAATTACAACTTCTACAGTAATGCTGAATAATAATGGTGACAGTGCTATTCTTGTTTTGTTTCTGATCTCAGATGGAAATCCTTCAGTCTTCCCCATTGAGTATGATGTTAGCTGTGGATTTTTCATATATTCTCTTTATCATGTTGAGGATGTTCCCTTCTATACCTTTCCTTTGAAGTGCTTTCATCAAGAAAGAATGTTGAAATTTGGCAAATGCTTTTTCTGTATCAATTGAGCTGATCACATGATTTTTCCACTTTAATTTACTGATATGGTATATTACATTAATTGATTGTATTGTGTTGAACCAGCCTTGCATATCTAGAATAAAACCTACTTGCTCATAGTGTATAATTCTTTTATTATGCTGCTGAATTCGATTTGCAAATATTTTTGTTGAAAACTTTTGCATCTTTATTCATTAAAGAGATTGGTCCATAATTTTATTTTCTTGTGTATCTTTGGCTTTGGTATTAAGATGACATTGGCTTCATAGAATGAGTTAGGTAACTTTCCCTCCTTTTCAATTTTTTTAAGAGTTTGAGCAGGATTTGGTACTAATTCTTTCTTGAATGCTTGATAGAATTCACACGTGAAGCCATCTGTTCCTGGACTCTTCTTTTTTGGGGAGCTTTTTGATTACTGATTCAGTCTCTTTGCTTGTGACTGTTTCTTGTTAAGGTTCTCTGTTTCTTCTCAAGTCAATATTGGTTGTTCATGCTTTTCTAGGAAGTTGCCCATTTCATATACATTGTCTAGTTTTTTAGCATATAGTTGCTTATAGTATCCCCTCTTATCTGCTTTATTTCCACAGGATCAGTAGTCATATCCCCTCTCCTATTTCTGATTTTATTTATTTGCATCATTTCACTTTTTTTTTTGGTCAACCTAGCTAAGGGTCTACCAATTTTATTGATTTTCTCAAAGAACGAACTCCTGGTTTTGTTGGTTTTGTTGCTCCTCTCTATTGTTTTCATGTTCTCAATTTCATTTATTTCTGCTCTAATCTTTGTTATTTATTTTCTTCTTTTTGTTTTGAGCTTAATTTGCTATTCTTCCTCTAGTTCCTCCAGGTGAGCAGTTAACTCCTCAATTTTTGCTCTTTCTTCTTCTTTAATATTGGCATGTGGGGTAATAAATTTCCCTCAGCACCACCTTTGCTGCTTACCAAATGTGTTGATAGTGTTTTCATTTTCATTTGCCTTGAAATATTTACTGATTTCTCTTGTAATTTTCTTGTCATTTCTTCCTTGACCCACTGGTTGTTTAAGAGTGCAATGTTTAGTCTCAGATACTTCTTAATTTCTGGCATTCCATCTATTATTGATTTTCAAGGTAATTCCATTATGATCTGAGAAAGTCTTTCATATAATTTCAATCTTTTGAAATTTATTGAGAATTGCTTTGTGACCCCACATAGATCGATCATTCTCTATCCTGGAGAATGATCCATGAGAACTTGAGAAAAATGTGTATCATTTTTCATTTAACAGTATCCTACTGTTGTGGGGTGTAAAGTTCTGTAAATGTCTGTTAAGTCTAGTTCATTTATCATACTGTTCAAAATCTGTTTCCTTATTGACCCTCTGTCTAGATGTTCTATCCACTGATGAGAGTGGTATACTTAAGTCTCCAACTTTATTTATAGGTGTCTACTTCTCCCTTCAGTGCCGTCATTGTGTGCTTCATGTATTTTGGGGCACAGTGGCATGGTGTTAATATTTATGATTGTTATGTCTTCTTAATGACTTGTCCCTTTTTTAATACATAGTGTCCTTCTTTTCTCTTTTAATTTACATTTGCAGTTGTAATTTGTCTAATATTAATACAGCTACCCCCACTCTTTTCTGGTTGTTGTTCAGGTGAAATATATTTTTCCAACCTTTCACTTTTAACCTATTTTGTCCCTGGATCTAGAATGAGTCATTTGTAGACAGCATGTAGATGGGCCTGTTTTTCAATCCACTTTGCCACTCTATACCTTTTAACTGAGGAGTTTAATTAATATTTAATATTATTACTGTAAGGACAGTACTATTTTCTACCATTTCGTCTTTTGGATTTTATATGTAATATGTTATTTTTTCTCTCTCTCTTTTCATCCATATTGATAGTCTTCATTTCTACCCTCTTATCCAAACCTCTCTCTCCTGTCTTTTCCTATCTGCCTGTAGTGCTCCCTCTAGTATTTCTTGTACAGTAGGTCTCTTGTTCACAAACCCTCTCAGTGTCTGTCTGAAAATATTTTAAACTCTCCCTCATTTGTGAAGGATGGTTTTTGCTGGATATAGAATTTTTGGTTGGCAGTGTTTCTCTTTCAGTATTTTTAATATATCATCCCACTGTCTTCTCACCTCCATGGTTTCTGCTGAGAAATTCATACATAATCTTCTCGAGCTTCCCTTGTATGTGATGGATCACTTTTCTTTTACCACTTTCAGAATTCTCTCTTTCTCTTTGACATTTGACAATCTGATTAGTAAGTATGTTGGAGTAGGTCTATTTAGATCTATTCTGCTGGGGTATGCTGCACTTCACACATCTGTAATTTTACATCTTTCTTAAATATTGGGAAATTTTCGGTGATGATTCCCTCCATTGTTCTTTCTGTGCCTTTTCCCTTCTTTTCTCCTTCTGAGATACCCAAAACATGTATATTCATGGGCTTCAAGTGGCTCTTCAATTCTCTGAGACCTGTTCATATTTTTTCATTCTTTTCCCATTTTTTCTATTGTGAGTAGGACTTCAGATTTTCTGGCTTCCAGTTCACTAATCCTTCCTTCTGCCTCTTCAAATCTGCTGTTGTAAGTCTCCATTACGTTTTTCATCTTTTCAATTATGCCTTTCATTCACATAACTTCTGCCATTTGTTTTTCAAGCTGTTTATGGTTGCCCAAAGTCTTCTTTATGTCTTTATCTCTTTTGCATTATCTTCCCTCAACTTGTTGATTTGATTTTTTATTTGGTTTAAGCATGTTTGTTCGAACATTTTTTATTAGTTATTTCAACTCTTGTATCTCTTTTGAAATTTTAGTTTATTCCTCTGATCTACCCATATCTTCATTTTTCCTAATATGACTTGCAAATTTTTGCTAGCATCTAGGCATATAATCTCCTTGATTAACTTATACTGGAGATCATTTTCACTCTTTCACCTAAAGTTTTTTTGTTGGTTGAGTTTGTTCTCTATCCGTTCTTTGGCATTAAGTTCAACTTACTCTGGCCCTCTAGTATAGCTTCTGTTTAACTGATCAGAATTTTTCAGCTCTTGTTTCTCTGATTCTTGCCCTGCCTAAATGGAACAGTTTTTCTGAGGAGGGTCTCCCCAGATATCATCTACACCAATCAAATTTTCCCAGACAAGACAGACACAGGTCTCAGGAAAAGGGCCAATCAGTATCAAGCTTTCCTGAGGATAAGACCCAACAGGTTGTCCGACTTTTCTGTGAAGCCTCTAGTCCCTATGCTTTTCCTACACTGCCTAACATGTGGCAGTTGTCAGTCTGTAGCCCCACACTGGCATAAAGTGGTATGGTGCCTTTAATTCTCAGCAAACCCTGTCCTTGCTATGGGCATGGTTGAGACAGAAGCTGAAGTATAAAGCAAGCTCAAGCTATTTACGCTTTCCTATCCCTGGGGTATGAATACTCTGAATGAGAGCTGCCTTGAATTGGGCCCTGCCCCCACCCCTTGTCTTGGGGAAGATACACTCTTTAGGGAATTACCTCCTTCATTTGACTAATGACTTTGTCTCTCAGACATATCTTGACTCTGTCCTTGCCTGGGTCAGTGCTAACAATTAAAAATGCCGGAGGCTTTCTCTAATGAGCTGCTAAGAATAGTTAAAAACAAATAAATAAATCCCTTTTCAGAGCCAGGCCCCAGCCCCCAAGTTTTGACAGTCAAGAACTAGAGCTGGTACCCAGTTCTGTGTGCCCCTTTTCTTGTGGCACAGACCTTTTCCAATATTCCAAGTTTGGCCAACTCCAAAACCCTCCTTTTTATTCCCTCATCAGCCCTACCTGCTCTCTGCCAGGAGGGACTTCAGGGTTCCTTTTCTGCTTGACCTGGGCTTACCTGTGCTCAGAGCTTATATTCAGCCATCTAAATTTGTTAATTATAACCACAATTGGAGGTTGGTTGAGCTATCCTCCCTTGCTCTTAATATAGACTACTTCATTTTCCTATGGAGTGGTATCTCCAACACAGCCTGCCATGCCAGTGTGGGAGAAGCACCAGCCTCCACTGTTTGGGGGCTTTAGTTACAGCTCTGTGCTGTGATCTTGGCCTTTCCTTCCAAACTGGTTTGCAATGTGTGCCTGGTTGCAGATGTCCCCCAAACAGTTGTTATCTGGCTATTTTCTAGCAACTCTAGTGGACCATCTAAATACCACACATCCCCCTATGCTTTCATCTTGCCCTGCCTCTCTTCAACAGTAATATTTGAAAGGTTTTTACCTTACTTACTTTGGTCAGCTTGACTTTTTTGAACTACAGGAAAAGTTGGCAAAAGAATTCTCAGGATTATTATGACAGGGAAACCCAGCTGTGCCTTATTGAATGTCTAATGTGAACCACCATTAAGGAAGAATTGTCAAACTGATGCTGATTGGCACTCTGTGTTTTTATTGTCTCTTTGACCAAACAGCTAATCAGTTCAGACAAATAACTAGGAATCTAATTTTTAAAAATCAAATGATTTTGTTTGCCCAGATTAAGCCGCTGTTTAAACAACTAATCCAGTCAAAATTGTCAACAGAGCATAAGAGTCAATTTCCTTCTCCGCTTACCCTTACTACAATCTCTTTTCTCTAACAGTGTTTTAAGGTCAATTCAATTCAACCAGTATTTATTTAGCAGTAGAGAAAGTGATATATATATATATGTGCTTATTATATATATATATAATAAGCCAGCCAGTCTTTGCCTCAGGTAGCTTATAGTTTACAAGGTGATACAGATAAGGAAAAGCTACCCAAAATCACAGAAGAAAGCTACGTTGGCAGACTGTTTGCAAAAATGGCCACAATAATTCCTCCCTTTCCATTATCTCTCCCCTTTGCAATGTTACTTTGTCAATCCTCCCATCAGGGAGTGACATCACTTTCTCTATCTTCTGAATCTGGGTTTGCCTAATGTCTTCCTTTAAACAATGGAATATTTGCAAACATAACACAAGCAGAGAACTGAAAAATTCTTACACAGGAGCTTGGATCCTCCATTTGAGTTTGCAACCTGAGACGTCTATGTGAATGGGCTAGCTTGTGGAGAAATCACATAGAGAAGAATCAAGGAGTTGACAACCTGACAAACACCAGACATGTGAGATGTGAGTGAGCTCTTCTTAGACCATCCAGCCCCAGTTGAGCTATCAGACAACCAGGGGTCATTTAAGTAACCCCAGGCAAAGCTGACCAAAATATCAGAACCACTCAGTTTAGGCAGCACAAATTGCTGACCCACATAATCGTAAGCAAATGGTTGTTTTAAATCACTAAGATTTTGTGTTATTTGCTCTGCAACAATAATCAATACAATCACTAAATTCTGGCCCAGGTGAGGGATTGGATAGAGATCAAAAAAGCTTCTTAAAGCATATACATAAAAAAAAACTTTACATTTAAAAAAATTAGAAAATAAATGACAGCCTATAGGCACTCAACAAACTTATATTCTAGAAAAGAAAGACAGCCTACAATAATTTTGATTTTGATCATTGATTTTGATCATTGATCGTGGTATCATGACAGTGATCGAAGATCTTGATCACTGTCATGATACCATATAGATAAAGCCAATAACCAGTCTCAAAGATGGGTCCTAATGATCTTTGCCCTTTGTGACCTTACATGGCCAACAGATTATAGTGGAAATAACAGCATGTAACCTCTGAAGCTTGTTCAAGGCACTGAAGTTTCTACCTTCATTTCCTGAATTGCTCACTCTGATGGAAGCCAATCTCACCAAGCCATAAAAATACTCAAACAGCCTTATGAAGACTCCCACCATGGGGAAAGGAACTGAAGACATCTACCCATGCCCAGCACCAACTGGCCAGCCATGTGAGTAAGCCACTGTGGAAGTGGATCCTCCAGACCCAGCCAAGCCCTCAGTGAAAATCTGACCACAACCTCATAGAGATCTTAAGCCAAAACTGCCTAACCAAATCACTCCCAAATTTCTGACACATAAAGCTATGCAATCATAATTATAAGCCACTTCACAGTGGGTTACTTTTTTCACAGACATAGTAGCTAACACAGAGGACTCAGCACACAAGGTGGTACAGGCAGCAATTGCTCCCCTGTTCAGGAAAATCCCACCTCAAATTTCAAGAAAATATAATCACAGATCACTCTCTAGGAAACCTTCCAGGAAAGCTGATATTCTTGTTAACTCAACAGGTAGAAAAACTAGTTACATAAAATTATATTTTAAAATATCATAATATTGAAGCCTAAAATACAATGTCTTTTTTTACTTAGGAATAATTCAGAAAATATTGAGTAATTAGTTAGGAAGACAGTATCAAGTAGAAAAGTTCTGGACTTACATCTTCAGCAATGTTGTCATGTCATTAGAAGTTATTCCTGTTCTTCTCTAGTGCTTAAAACATCTTAGAAAGAGTACATATTGGTAGAGACTCAAAGAAAATAAATTTTTATAAGTGATAATCATAATATAATGTAATGAAGTATCTCTCCCTAGTTTATGAAAATCAAGTAAGTTAATATTTGCCTGAGAAAGGAAAGGGTATTTCTTTGAGCACAGGCAATGAAGCAGGTGACCTTTCAAGGTCCATCTAACCCAAAAATTTCCATAGGGTTTCCTGGCATATGATACCTATCCTCAAAATCATCATCCTTTAAGAGACAGTAGCAGACAAAGTACAGACCATGGTAAATGAGGAAATCTTACTTCTAGCTCTGCCACTTAATCTTAGCTCTGCCACTGTAGTAGAATCTAAGTCTAGGTTAATAAACTAATCAGCCAGAGATTCAGTTTTCTCAACTGTAAACAGGATAATAAAGAAAGAAGAGACCTCTTATCATTAGGTATCAGAAAAGTAAGAAGGAAATTATAAAAATGATAAGTATACAGCTTAAATATCTTAATCTAACATACATATATATCCCTTCATTGACTAATCCTTTCCTTTAGAACCAAGATATTTTCTTTGAGATTGTGTAATTTCTTTAAAAAGGAATGGAAATGTAAGGACAATGGTGAAGCAATATTAATGGAGAATTTTAAAAGGATTTTGTTTTTCCACCAATCCTCTATAATTGCGTCACTGCAATTTTGTTGCTTTTTTTTTTTTTTTTTTCAATTTGCCTCCCCTTAAAGGAGAAAAGGACTCTAAATTGTCTCTATAATTTTCTGGCCAGAGCTTGGAATATTCATTTACTCACAAACTATTCACCTTGGTGTTGTTTGCTGAGTATAAGATTGATCCATCTGTCCAACATGTCTTCTTATTGTTTCTCATAAATTGCTTACTCTCAAATTAGCCAATGGACACTGTACCTAAAACCATTAGGCCCTGAAAGCAAAATATGTAATTAAGTCCTACCCTCCCCACTTCCATTTCCACCGTGAAAGCACTCCAGAGCATTTGGTGAAATTGTTGCTTTTAAGTTTGCTTTGCAAAGAAGGATTTGGTGACTCCTGACCCTCGAGAGTTGTTCTTTGACCCACCACTTTCCACCACCATCTGGCATGTTTACTTGAAGCAAACGCCTTGGGTCAGAGGGCAAAGCAGACATGTGGAGGGACAGCTTTGTCATAAAAGCAATAAAGAATGAGTGGGTGCTTCAGAATATAGCACTGTGCATTTTGTCAGCTACTGAGCACAATGAGCTAAGGTTAGTCATATGGCTAAAAACACAAAATATAAAAAGTCAGTTATGCATCCCAGCAGACAGGCAAAATGCAAGATGTCCAAATTCAAGAACTGAATGTTTTCTCTTTTTCCATTTCTCGGAGAGTTAATTTTTATGCTTTACTGGACACATTACTAAACAATATGTTACACCAGACACCAGGGGAAAATGGTTTATAGGCTAAATTAGCCAGATTGATTATTCAGGAAGAGTGTTGATAGTCCAATAATCTCCAAGGAACAAAATTAGAGATGGATAGAATAGAGCAAAGATTGGGTAATCAATTCTTTCATATCTGGGCCCCATATTGTAATAAAATAATAATGATGATATGCATTTTTAGAAAATTGAAGCTTTTCTGAAAAGAACTACTCAGAAGTGAGCATTAACATAAATTGTGTGCACCTATTTTAGACCCCTAGTCAGGGAGTGCTGTGCAAAAATCCCTGGTTCCCATCATTTTGTCATTCAACTGGAAAACTAGATCATATTGAATGAAGCTTATAAAATCTTTACTATAATAACCTCCTTAACAGAAACCACAGGTTTCCATTTACAAATAACTATCCTTAGCACCCTTTACATAAGTTCTCTGAATTCGGGAGGTATTCTAAATTATTTTCTTCATTCTAGTTCATAAAAATTATAAATAATTTTTTAATGATTCAGATTGCTTTCCTGTTGCCACAGGATTCGAATTTCTCTGCAACTCTAGCACAAACAGAGAGAAGAAGGGAGAGAGAAAATATCCGAATCTGCTGAAGCCTAGGTGCTATTCTCACTTCTACTTTCTGTTACTTACCTTTGAACATTTAAGGACAAAAATAATGCCCTGAAATAAAAACTTAAAAATAGGTTATGTTTATATTCATTCATAATGTAAAGGGGAAATTGCTATGAATCTTCAGATGAAAATAATTAAAGGGAAGAGTTAGTCAGCAAAAGAAAATGAAAAGGGAATTTTCCCCTCAGAAAAGAAAATAATAAAACAAAGAAGAAAAGATTAAAGGAGACCTCCCTCTCCCAGCCAGATTGTCAGGGGATAGTTCTTCACATTGTGAATACACTTTGATCCTGAAAACTCTGCATTTTTAGTCTTTGCAAAGTTGGTAAAAGGGATGTCCCTTGTGGAAGATATTCTCATATGGAGCTTTGTAAAAAAAAAAAAAAAACATATCTATCAATTCATCCCTTGCAACATTTCTCTTGAAAAATTCATAGCACAGAGCATAGCCATTCTCTTTCCAATTGCAGACTTTCTGTAAAGAGCAGCTATTTGCCCAAGTTTGTCCTTGCCAGTTTCAGAATTGATCACACTATAGATAATTTATAGATGGAGATGAAGATCATACTAATGTGTCCACTCAGGCAGAGAAGAGATTCTTAGGCTTGCTTTGAGGAAAAAGCCTTCTAGTGAAGTTTCTGCCATTCATATTAATTATACACTAGCTCATGCAAGAAAGAGCAAAAAGAGCAGGAAATTTGAAAAGAAACAGACAGGGGCAGGAGTATTAGCTTGTGCACTTACTAGGGGGAGACCCTGGACAAAGTATTCAATTGCTTTGAGCCACGGTTTCCTTTTTGTAAAAGCAAAGATAATGATACCATCTCTCAGAAGTTTTATAAAGATGAATTGAGATGATATAGGTCAAAATATCTGGCAAAATACACTCAACAAATGTTGCTTTCATTTTATATTAGTTTTATAGAAGAATCTGTACCTGCTTCAAGTCATGATGAAACTCTTTCTTTCCCTTGAGAAAATGGCCGTTTCCTCAAGAAAGACAATCACAAGCACAAGACAATTTATTCAACAAAGTAAGCATTTTCACCTGTTGCCTTAATGGAACAGCATTTTCCCAAATCCCTCATCTTTTAAGCAACTACGTGGATCTCAGACGAGATGCTTTATCAAAATTTCCCCTAAACTAGGTGTAATTCCTTCTGCACATTATTCTTCCTTAGACAACAACTACAATGCTTTGAAGGTGGAAAGAGGGCAGGGACG
Source organism: Tamandua tetradactyla (assembly GCF_023851605.1). Taxonomy (NCBI): domain Eukaryota; kingdom Metazoa; phylum Chordata; class Mammalia; order Pilosa; family Myrmecophagidae; genus Tamandua; species Tamandua tetradactyla. The sequence goes on from NC_135328.1 coordinate 72,446,197, forward strand.
GAAGGGAATAAGAGAGAATGCGAACACTGAGGGTGGTGCAAAAAGAGGAAATCTCAAACATCTTATTGGAGGAAATAGTATTTTTAGTGAAAGGAAAAAAAACATAGTAGTGGGATTCTGAAAGGTGAGAAATTTATCATAAGGTGCATGATTCTATATTAAGAAACTGATATTTCTTAAATCTGAAATTAAATCAGAAAGGAAAGAGGGATAAGTCAATAGAAAATCAGTCCTCTTTAAAAACCATAGCTCCCTCACACCAACTTCCAAGCCATTACTTCATCTACTTCAGTAAGGGCTCTTTCCAGTTGGTTCAAGACATCTTTCCGCTGTCATTCAGCGATCGCATTGACACCTGTCCGCACTCACAGACTTAGTCAACTGGTTCCATGCTCACTACTCCAAGTCATGCTAATCTTCAGTGCCATGTCCTGAGAAGAGCATGGACTTCAGACTATGTTGGTAAAACCAGCTTTACTTCTTGCCAGCTATCTGACCTTGGGCAAAGTTACTTAAACTCTCCAGGTCTCAGTGTCCACATCATAAAATGAGGAAATAATGACTATCTCACAGGGTTTTATGAGAATGAAATGAAGTTCTGGAAGCAATGGTCAGGACTGGGTTCTTGGGGACTGGGTTCGGGACCATCAAAATGACAAGCAGTCAGTGCATCTAAAATCGCTCCTCCCCTCTAACCTCAGCCCACTGATCTCAAACTAAACTATTGCTTCTTGCTTTTCCAAAATATTTTCTCAATGCATTTACGCTTATTAACTCAAGTCTGGAAAATAACTCAAGAGGAAGGAAATAGTACATCCTGTGTTATAATTGGAGAAATAGAGGTATGGAACAGTGAAGTAATGTTCCCATGTATCTCACATAAGCAAAAACTTTGAAAATGTCAAAGTATTCAGGTCTACTATAAGAGTTACAAAATGTCAATGCTCAAGTTTGTAACAAATATCAGTCAGATAGGTAGATTACTGATAAAGAACTAAATATGTGAATTAGGTGCAACAAAATAGGCTGGTGTATGCTTCTCTGCATTGAACTTACCCTCACCCTCCACAATTGTTGGTTTTACCCACAAAGACAAAGACTGCACTTCTACGGAGCAGTTGAGAATGCATCTTCTCTACACACAGACAGATTCAACAAACAGAAAAGAGAGGAAAGGATTAAATCAATGTGGCCCATTTGAACTGGAATATCAATCTCCTTTAACATGAAGAAAAGAGAATGAAGGGACAGAAATTGTCCAGAAATCAAAATCTCTCCACATAAAAGGAAACATGAGTGGGAAATTAGTACAACATCCTACCATGAAATATCCGATTCCAAAATCTGGGCATCTACCACTACACTGAAAGGCAGAATAACTCAATGGTTAAAATGTACAGAATCAGATCCTCTGAGTTTTAATTTAATTGTAGCTCTACCACTTACTAGCTAGGTACTTTGGGACATGTTTATTAGTATCTAATGCCCTAACTTCCTCATTTGTAAAAGAGGTAATAACAATTTCATATCTACAGGATTGTTGGGAAGTTTAAAGGGATTATTCTGTATAAAGCCTTAATAGAATACCTGGTACATAGTGCTTGCTCAATAAATGTTAGTGATTATTATTATTAATACTGGTGTTCATTGAAAAAGAGTATTCAGAGTGTGAGTCAGAAGCTCTGGTTACAAAACTAACCTTTGAATAGAGTCCCATTACTCAGTACAAACTCTATGAGCAGATAAAGAATAGTAATAAATTAATCTTATTACCAGCACTTTCTTAATGCGATGATGTAAGAGTACACATGAGTCTTAAAAATGTTTAAGGGTTTTGAAATAGTAAAAATTTTTGAATTTCTTCTTATGCTTATAAGTATTTCCGCATGTTTTACATTGAAAAATATTTTTACAGAACCACTAGAAAGGAACACAGTTTACAACACTATATCTAATTTTTACAACAGACTGGCAATGCAGGCATTATTGTTCCTACATTACAAAGAAGGAAACTGAGGCCCAGAGAGGTTTTTTTTTTTACTCTCTTAGAATTATTTTAATATCATGATCCCCAGGTGTATATTAAAGCACACTTAAATTTATACAAACACATTTTAAGGCACACATTTAATTCATAAAGCAAGGTACACCTTTAAAGCCACGCACGCTGTTTGGTAGACCACAAGGTTTTTTAACAGCATCCCATATTTCTGTTTTGAGTCTCTTGCTGCTTGGGTAAACATTGTACTTTTCATTGGATATACTGTAAGTCATTAAAGTCAGTAAATAGAAGAAATGAATAAAACAGCAACTTAGATATTTTTAACACCTCTGAGTTAAAACCACTTTGCAGTGGGGAAGAAGAACAGATGCCTGCTTCTAAATGTGAGAGCCACCAACTGGGAATTCGCTAGTTGTAACTGCTGCCATCTGTTTTCCACTGTTCTTTTTACCTGCCTCCCTTAGATTTAGTATTTGAATTCTGGGCCGAGGATTCTCAGTAGAAGTGGGGAAAGGGTAAAGAGGACTCCAGTTTGAAATTTTCCCAGGTATTCTTTCCTGCATTAAATCAATAGTAACTTCTAAGAAAAGCAAAATATCATGAGGGTGATTATTTAACAACAGTATTTTATTCTTCCATGCATTCTTTATATGCCTATTTCTGTGTGCATTTTTTCTATTTAATCAACTTCCTGCTTTTCCTAAGGGCATTACGGAAATGCCTCTCTGATGCCAATTAGGGCACTGCTGTGTGAGTTAGTTTCTTCCCTAGCTGAATAAATAATTTTAGTCCAGCCATACATATATTCAGAACTCACTTAATCAGCAGTTAACTAGCATTCAGTGATAGCATAGTGGGCTCTTCCCTTTAGAGTCAACATGTTGAAGGAGAAAGGATTTGTGCTAAAGGGAAGCAGATAAACTGGACAGGTAAATAGGGCTTTAAAGGACAGTAAGAGATTGTTCCAGTTTACTCTTCTGCCTTCAAGTAGAAACTAAACCACACTAGAAAGGGAAAATCTGCCCTTTTCTTCTAGGAACATCTGTAGGGGAGGTTTCTCAACATTTGATTATAATTCTGAGTGACATATGTGCATGTGCATATAACTTCTGGCTAAAAGCCAACAGAGAACAAGAGTAAGCATCAAACCTGTAAATGAGCTTTCTCTTTAAATCTACAAGATAAATGTGTATTTCCCATTATTACAGAAGAGGAAGCAGGCTCAGAGAAGTTACATATTTTTCGTCAGGGAAACACAGCTAGTTAGTGACAGAATAAGACCTGATGCCAACTCTGCCTAATTGTCCTTCTGCTAAACTGAGAGAGGAGTGCTGCAGAAGGCAGACCCGTGACTTCATTGGGGCTTTGTCCTGTTGTTTTCTTTTCAGACTTTGAGTCAGTCTGGAATCTTACAAGAAACAGAAAAGGTAGAAAGACCTCTCAAATTAAATGTGCAACCAAAATGCCCTGTCTGAGGTCAGGCCTAACCAGGCCATTCCAAACCACATGGCGACACTGACCACCTCACCACCAGACTGCAGGACCATGCGGCGATGCTGACCACCGCACCGCAGTACTACAGACAGAGGAAGCTATTTAGGAAAAGCCACTCTTTTTGAAGAGCAAAGTACAGTCAAGAACAAAACTTTTGTTTATTTAGAAGTTGTTTCAACAACTATATAACAAGTGCCTCAAAACAGATGTAGAAAAATAAGGAATCTAAACAATGATACAAAAAATCAGAGAAGACTGGTGGATTAGTGGCAGAGTTCTTGCCTGCCATACCAGAGACCCAGGTTCGATTCCTGGTGCCTGCCCATGTGAAAAAAAAAAAATCAGAGAAGACCATTACCTGCTTGACAGTCTGTGGTTTGTTGGGATGGGCCACTTGATTTCAATTCCAAACCAATAAAGTATATGTCCACATTTGTATCCCATCAGTCAAGGTATAAATCCTACTGAGAGATTTAGATGAGAAGTTCCGGGTGACTCTAGAAAAAAGACATGCTTTGTTCATATATTTGTGGTTATATGTCCTATTAGGCACTGTTTTAGTTTCCTGGCTACTAAAACAAATATCATACAATAGGTTCAGGGGTTGACTTAACAACAGGAATTTATTGGCTCATGATTCCAGAGGGTAGGAGGCTTACCCTTCCCTGAACTGGTATCTTCCGGCTGCCTGGCGATCCTTGGTGTTGCTTGGCTTGTTGTCACATGGTGTGCTGGTTTGAAAGTGTTGCACCCCAGAAAAGCCAATCTTTAATTCAATCTTGAGGGGGGCCAATCTATTGTGATTTTTTATTTTGATAACGTTTTTCCATACGATGTGACTCCCACCCATTCATGGTGGGTCTTAATCTGCTTGCTAGAGTCCTTTAAGTGAGAGACATTTCAGACACAGCTCAGAGCCAAGAGAAGCCAAAAAAGAAAGAAAGTGCCCACAGAGACATTGACAGAGAAGAACCAGCACACATGGATGCCTTAATTTAGACACTTTCACAGGCTTACAATTGTAACTTGTAACTTAATAAATCCCTTTGTAAAAGCCAATCCATTTTTAGTAAATAATATTTCCTCACTTTAGCAAACTGAAACACATAGTAATACACATTGCAGTGTCTTCTTTCTCTTCTGGGTCCTGTTGACTTACAGCTTCTAGCTTCTCCCTGTGGCTTCCTTTTCTGTGCCCAATTTGCTTTGCTTAAATGGACTTCATCAGGTGGTGTGACAGTGGCTCAGTGGCAGAGTTCTCACCTGCCATGCCAGAGACCCAGGTTCGATTCCCGGTGCCTGCCCATGCCAAAAACAAAAATACAAAAAAACGAAGGACTGCATCCATAATGGATTAAGTTCCACCCTTATTTAGTATGGGCATAACCTGATAACATCTACAAAGATCCTATTTACATTTTAGAATCCCACCTACACTTTGAGACCAAAGGAAGAAAGGTTTATTTTGTCTGGAACCTAAATATTCTGTAGCACATAATCTAACTTAACCTTTTCTGGATAACTCATTTAAACAATTGACACACAGGGAGCCCAGAATAAGAATGAGGGCCTTTAATCCTGTATAGCTTAATGTAATGCCTGGATATATCCTAGAATATATTAAGGAGATAATCAAAAGTATTGGCAAAGTCCCTTGAAGGATGGGAGAAAAATTATGGAACTATTAAATTTTACCACCAGGGAAACTCCTGATACTGTGTCAAATATTAGGGACACCCAAATCAATAGGTGAAGCCCTTGATCTTGAGGCTTACTGTTGTGAAGCTTGTGCATATAGCAGAGAAGCTTAGCCTCCCTATAGGTATGCTTAAGAGTAACTTCTGGAGGAACTCTTTTGTTGCTCAGATATGACCTCACTCTCTCTAAGCCCAACTCTGCAAATGAAATCATTGCCCTTCCTCCTACATTGAACATGAAATCGAGAGGTGAAAGTCTCCCTGGCAGCATGGGAGATGACTCCCAGGGATGAGCCTGGCCCTGGCACCATGGGATCAGCAATGCCATCCTGATCAAAAGGGGGGAAAGAAATGTAACAAATAAGGTATCAGTGGTTGAGGTAGTGCAAGTAGAATCAAGAGTCTACACTGGAGGTTACTCTTATGAAAGCTTCAGTTAGACATTGCCATCTATCATAACTGGCCGAACCCCAACCAAAACCATGCCAGCAAATCCTAAAGAACACGGAGAGCAATAAAAAAGATTCTACACAAGTTCCATGCTCTAGGTATACTAGGGTATCCGGAAACCTACAACCTACAGATAGGTCCCTGGACCAGATAAATCCTGAAACCTAGATGGGCCAGCCTCTCCAGAACCCAAGCTGGTTCCATTTCCCTAGCCCATACGATTGACAGTCCCTTCCAACATGAAAAAGTTAAATGGCCATAGCCTAAATATGCCTAAAGATTAGGATAGAAGTATCAAAGGTAATGGTGGAGATACACAGACAAGGTAGGGTTTAACAAATGAATATGATTGCTGAATCATTATATTGATATATCTTTTAGTCCCCAGTATCTTAGAGCAGCAAGAAGTAAAAACCTAAAATTGTAGAATTGTTACCCATACCAAACTCTGAAATCTGTTCTACAACTAGTTGTTGTGCTATGCTTTGAAATTTACTGCTTTTTTGTATATATATTACTTTTCACATGCAAAAAAGTCAATTATGACAATAAAAAAATATTTATTCCTTCTAGCCTCCTAAGTTCTGGAGCAGCTAGAAGGAAAAATCTGAGGTGATGGTATGGTAGCCCATGACAAACTCTGGGATCTGTCCTGTAACTACATATTGAAGAGTGCTCTGAAAACTATTGTTCTTTTTTTTCTTTCTTTGCTTTACATATGTATTATATTATACAATTTAAGAAGTTAGAAAAAGAGAAAAGTACATCGTTAAATCACATAGAACTAAATGTTGTCATTGGTAAACCAAAATTTTTCTTTTAATAACACTTATAAATGTATATATTTTGATGGCACCAGATATATGACTGCCAACATGTTTGAAAATTACCATTAAAATTACTAACCCACAAAGAAAGGTAAAAAAAGAAAGAAAAGATCCAATTTACATATGGGTTCACACCCACAAGACAAGAGTTTGGGATAGTGAATATGGTGCATGAGCTGACATTCAGGATTGCACTGTCAAATCAGATGCACACAAATCAGAAATCTTACTCAGTATCAAGCTTTACTAATGATTTTGAAGATACATGCAATTGAGAGAAGACAGATCAGGCAGAGTTCTGGGACCTCAAGATTGTTTTCTCACCTGGACATAAACCTCTACCTCGAACAATCATTGCAGTTTCTCAGTGAGCTAACAGGATTTCTGCACATAGCAGAAGGGGTTAAGTTTCAAAGCTTTTCTATTTTCTACTGTGCTGGTTTGAAAGGAAGTATGCCCCATAAGAAAAGCCATGTTTTAATATAAATCTCATTTCTTAAAGGTAGAATAATCCCTATTCAATACTGTATATTTGAAACTGTAATGAGATCATCTCCCTGGTTGATGTGATTTAGTTAAGAATGGTTGTTAAACTGGATTAGGGGGTGACATGTCTCCACCCATTTGAGTGGGTCTTGATTCGTTTCTGAAGTCCTATAAAAGAGGAAACATTTTAGAGAATGAGAGATTCAGAGAGATTCAGAGAGAGCAACACTACAAAGCAGACAGTCCACCAGCCAGTGACCTTTGGAGTTGAAGAAGGAAAACACCTCCCGGGGAGCCTCATGAAACCAGAAACCAGGAGAGGAAGCTAACAGATGACACCGTATTCGCCATGTGCCCTTCCAGCCAAGAGAGAAGCCCTGTCTGTGTTCACCACGTGCCTTCTCACTTGAAAGAGAAACCCTGAACTTCATCGGCCTTCTTGAACCAAGGTATCTTTCCCTGGATGCCTTTGATTGGACATTTCTATAGACTTGTTTTAATTGGGACATTTTCTCGGCCTTAGAACTGTAAACTAGCAACTCATTAAATTCCCCTTTTTAAAAGCCATTCTGTTTCTGGTATATTGCATTCCAGAAGCTAGCAAACTAGAACATCTACCTTAGATCAAAGTTTGGCAAACCATAAGACAACAGTCTGTTTTTATAAATAAAGTATTATTGGAACATTGCCAGTCCCACTTGTTACATATTGTCTATGGCTGTTTCCCACTGTAACAGTAGTATTTACTACATGATTCTTTAAGAAAAAGTTTGCCAGTCACTACCCTAGAATGTTACATGGTCCATATGGCATTCTCCTGGGAGCTAGGTCTCATGTGTTCTGGTTTCTGTTTACTATAGGTAATCCTTGGACAGGGACATCCTACTAAGTGCAATCTGTAAATAAGGTCTTTTCCTCCCAGTAAATATCATTAGTCTATTTAGCTGGGGGTCCAGTTAAGGATATTTGTCACCTGCCTTCCTTTCTTTCCCCTAGCGGCACCCCATCCACTAAAAGGAGTAAATGGACCTCACTCAGGTCAGATGCTATAATGCCCCCTTCTCAGCACCAAAATGTCAATCAAACCTGGCCTCCCCTAAAGGAAGGAAGAAATGGAAATAGACAAATTGCAAAGGATAATAACATGGAGTAGATGTAATAACATAAAAATGTACAAAATTCAAGGAAGGGATCAATAATTCCAGTTTGGTAGAAAGAAGATAGCAGAGTAAGTAGGAATTAGGAAAGTAAAAACTGAGCCTAAAGAATAAGTAGGATATGACAAGTGGAGCTAAGAAAAGAACAGCAGAAGGAATCGCATGAGTAAAAAAAGAAGAAAGAAATGAAAATATATACTTGAGAAATGTAGAGCAATAAAATAAAAGGATGAGCATTTGATGAGTAAGGAGGAGAGAAAGGATATAAAGAGCCATTCACAGAATATGAGGTCCCTGGGTCCTGAAGGCTGTGGTCAGGACCAAGAAGGAACCTAAGTTCATGATTCCAGAAGAAAATTTTCTGACTAAAAATTTAGTTTTAGAAGGTTTTTTTGCTTTGTTTTGTTTTGTTTGCTATTTTAAAACTTTCCTTCTCCTTACATTTACTCATTCTAGGTCACTGCGTGACTCCAGTGAAAACTGATATAATACTTAAAGGTTAAGCACAACAAACAAATTTGCCTTATGATAGGAGAAATGTCAGGAGAAGGAGTGAACTGAAGAGAAAATGATGTCCCTCAATAACAAACGTCCTCATCGCTGTTAAATCAAGATCTTACCATTCTGAAATGTCAAATTTATCTCCTTTGACTCATTCCATTTTTTTAAGAGTTATTACCTTGACATAAATTAATAACAAAGTATCTATGAGAAATTATCTTTATTTTTTTAAGTAAAGACTTCCTATCATAAATGGAATATCTCAGAGAATATTTGGATTGACTTGTTTAAACATACATAAAAAAAATAAACTCCAAATATGTGTCTGTAAACAGAATCCAAACAACAATCACACATTAATTTACTTTTTTCTTTTCTGCTGTTTCAACAAAATAGACTTTTTAAAGTCCAAATTCAGCCAGAATTTTTTACTTAAACAACCTGTTTTATGTTACTGAGGTCAATTTTTTTTATCCAAAAACAGTTTTGACTCCAAAATACAAAAAATGCAATAAAGTATTCCTTTTTTTTAGTCTTTCATTTTTTAATTTCCAATTTTCAGAAGTAAGGAGGTAATGAAATAATTACTTCCAATGATGCCAAGTGAGTTTGTTTGTTTGTTTAACAATCACACAGTCACACTACGAAAGTTGTATCACTATACAATCATCTTCAAGAAACATGGCTACTGGAACACAGCTCTGCAGTTTCAGGCACTTCCCTCTAGACTAGTACACCTTAATCTAAAAAGGGGATATCTATATGATGTGTAAGAATAACCTCCAGGATAACTTCTCGACTCTGTTTGAAATCTCTCAGCCACTGACACTTAATTTTGTCTTATTTCTCCCATCCCCCTTTCGGTCAAGAAGGCTTTCTCAATCCCTTGATGTTGAGTCCCAGCTCATTCTAGGATTTCTGTCCCATGTTGTCAGGGAGGTCTACATCCCTGGGAGTCATGTCCCATGTACAGAGGGGGAGGGCAGTGAGTTTGCTTGCTGTGTTGGCTGAGAGAGGGATAGGCCACATCTGAACGACAAAAGAGGTTCTCTGGGGGTGACTCTTAGGCCTAATTTTTTTTTTTTTATATGGGCAGGCACTAGGAAGCTAACTCAGGTCTCTGGCATGGCAGGCGAGAACTCGGCCACTGAGCCATGGTTGCCTGGCCAAGGCCTAATTTTAAGTAGGCTTAGTCTATCCTTTGTGGGGATAAGTTTCACAGGAACAAGCCCCAATTATTGAGGTCAGCCTATAGTGGTCAGCCACTGCTTGCAAGAATATCAGGAGTTCTCCAAATAGGGAAGTTGAATTTTCTTCCTTTCTCACCATTCCTCCAAGGGGACTTTGCAAATACTTTTTTATTCACTGTTCAAATCACTCTGGGATTTATCAGGGCATCCCTCTGGACAAACCTACAAAATCTCATGCCCTACTCAAGGTTCCATGTACTTATAATGTTCAGTTAAACTGTCCATATAAGTTATATTAGGAAATGCACTAATCAAAACATAAATTTTGTACCAAATAAGCATTTTTTTGCTTTAGTCTCACAAATAAGTTGAAGTTTTAAAATACGAATTACCATCTATTTTAAACATCCTCAATATTGACATTCCTTTGTTTTTCCTTATGCAAAAACAATTTTTAATTTGTACATTTAGTCACTATCACTCTAGGCATTCTTAGATTATACCATCTCAGTCTTTATCGTCCATCTTTCCTTCTGATTTCATTTGTACCCTCAGTCCTCCTCCCTCTATCATTCTCATATTCAGCTTCATTCAATGTACTAACATTATTGTGCTACAATTAGGAAGTATTGTGCTGTTTATTTCTGAATTTTAAAATCAGTCCTGTTGCACAATCTGTGTCCCTTCAGGTCCAAAATTACCCAATATCTACCATATTAATATCTCCTGATGACCTCTATTCTAAACTGAAATTCTCCAAGTTCATTCATTAATATTAGTTCATATCAGTGAGACCACACAGTATTTGTTCTTTTGTTTCTGGCTAGTCTCACTCAGCATAATGTCCTCAAGGTCCATCTATGTTGTTACATACTTCATGACTTTATTCTGTTTACAGCTGAGTAATATTCCATCATATGTATATACCACGGCTTGTTTAGCAACTCATCTGTTGATGGACATTTGAGCTGATTCCATCTCTTGTCAATTAAAAATAATGCTGCTATAAACATTGGTGTGCAAATGTCCATTTGTGTCCTTGCCCTCATGTCCTCTGAATAGATACCTAGCAATGGTATTGTCAGATCATATGGCAATTCTATACTTAGCTCCTTGAGAGCTGCCAAACTGCCTTCCACAGTAGTTGTAGCATTTTATATTCCTACCAACAGTGGATAAGTGTGCCTCTTTCTCCACATCCTCTTCAGCACTTCTAATTTTCTGTTTTGTTGATAATGGCCATTCTGATGGGTATAAGATGATATCTCATTGTGGTTAAGATTTACATTTCCCTAATAGGCAGGGAAGTTGAGCATCTTTTCATGTGCCTTTTAGCCATTTGTATTTCCTCTTCTGAGAAATGTCTGTTCATGTCTTTTGGCCATTTTGTAATTGGGTTGTTTGTCTTTTTGTTGTTGAGTTGAACAATCTCTTTAAATATTCTGGATATATAAATATCCAGAAATATTATTTCCAAATATTGACTCCCATTGTGTAAACTGTCTTTTTACTTTCTTGAAAAAAATTGTTGCACACAGAAGTGTTTAATTTTGAGAAATTCCCATTTATCTATATCTTTTTTCAATGCTTGTGCTTTGGATGTAAGGTCTAGGAAGCTGCCTCCTATTATAAGATTTATAAGATATTTCCCTACATTTTCTTCTAAAACTTTTGGGGTCTTTGATCTAATGGTTAGGTCTTTGATCCATTTTGAGTTAACTTTTTTATAGAGTGGGAAATATGGATCTCTTTCATTCTTTTGCATATAGATATTCATTTCTCCAAGCACCATTTATTGAAGAGACTGTTCTGTCCCAGCTGAGTTGGCTTGACTTATCAAAGATTAATTGTCCATAGATGAGAGGGTCTATACCTGAAAATTCTATTTTATTCATTTGGTCAGTATATCTATATTCACAACAGTACCATGCTGTTTTGGCCACTGTAGCTTTTATACACATTAAAGTCCGGTAGTGTAAGACCTCCAACTTCATTTTTCTTTCTCAGGATATTTTTAGCTATTCGGGGCACCCTGCTCTTCCAGATGAATTTGGTTATTGGCTTTTCTATTTCTGCAAAGTAAGTTTTTGGGATTTTAATTTGTATTGCATTGAATCTATAAATCAATTTAGGTAGAATTGACATCTTAACTATATTTAGTCTTTTAACCCATGAACATGGTATGCCCTTCCATTTATTTAGGTCTTCTGTGATTTCTTTTAGCAATTTCTTATAGTTTTCTTTGTATAGGTCTTTTGTATCCTTAGTTAAATTTATTCCAAAATATTTTATTCTTTGGTGGCAATTGTAAATGGAATTTTTTTCTTGATTTCCCCCTCAGATTCCTTATTACTAGTGCATAGAAACACTACAGAGTTTTGGCTGTTGATCTTGTAACCTGCCACTTGGCTGTACTCATTTATTAGCTCTAGTAGTTCTGCTGTGGATTTTTCGGGGGTTTTGACATATAGTATCATATCATCTGTAATCAGTGAGAGTTTTACTTCTTCCTTTCCAATTTTGATGCCTTGTATTTTTTTTTTCTTGTCCAATTGCTCTGGCTAGAACTTCCAACACAATGTTGAATAACAATGGTGACAGAAGACCTCCTTGTCTTGTTCCTGATCTTGGAAAGTTTTCAGTTTTTCCCCATTGAGGATGATGCTAGCTGTGGGTTTTTCAAATATTCCCTTTATCCTATTGAGGAAATTCCCTTCTATTCCTATCCTTTGAAGTGTTTTCAACAAGAATTTTGATGTTGAATTTTGTCAAATGCCTTTTCTGCATTCGTCAAGGTGATCATGTGGTCTTTCTGCTTTGATCTGTTGATATGGTGTAATACTTTAATTGATTTTCTTTTGTTGAACCATCCTTGCATAACTGGATGAATCCTATTGGTCATGGTGTATAATTCTTTTAATGTGCTGCTGGATTCGATTTGCAACAATTTTGTTGAGGATTTTTGCATGTATATTCATTAGAGAGATTGGTCTGTTGTATTTTTTTCTTGTAGTATCTTTGTCTGGCTTTGGTATGAGAGTGGTGTTGGCTTCATAGAATAAGATAGGTAGCCTTCCCTCCACTTCAATTTTTTGAATAGTTTGAGCAGGATTGGTACTAATTCTTTCTTGAATGTTTGGTAGAATTCACATGTGAAGCCATCTGGTCCTGGACTTTTCTTTTTTAGGAGTGTCTTAATGACTGATTCAATTTCTTTACTTATGATTGGTTTCTTGAGGTCATCTCTTTCTTCTCGAGTCAATGTTGGTTGTTCATGCCTTTCTAGGAAGTTGTCCATTTCATCTAAGTTGTCTAGTTTATTTGCATAAAGTTGTTCATAGCATCCTCTCATTACCTCCTTTATTTCTGAGGGGTCAGTGGTTATGTATCCTCTTCCATTTCTAATTTTATTTATTTTCATCTTTCTTTTTCCTTTTGTCAACTTTGCTAAGGTTCCGTCAATCTTATTGATTTTCTCATAGAAAATCTTATTGATTTTCAGGTTTTGTTGATTTTCTGAATTGTTTTCAATTTCATTTATTTCTGCATTAATCTTCATTATTTCTTTCTGCTTGCTTGCTTTGGGATTAGTTTACTGTCCTTTCTCTAGTTCTTCCAAGTGAGAAGATAATTCCTCAATTTTTGCTCTTTTTTCTTTTTTGATATAGGCATTTAGGGCAATAAATTTCCCACTTAGAACTGCCTTTGCTGCATCCCATAAATTTTGATATGTTATGTTTTCATTTTCATTTGCCTCGAGATATTTGCTGATTTCTCTTATAATTTCTTCCTGGAACCACTGATTCTTTAAGAGTGTGTTGTTTAGTCTCCATATATTTGTGAATTTTCTGGCAATCTGCCTGTTATTGATTTCCAACCTCATTCCTTTATGATCCAAGAAAGTGTTTTGTATGATTTCAATCTTTTAAAACTTATTGAGACTTGCTTTGTGACCCAGTATGGTCTATCCTTGAGAGTGATCCATGAGCACTTGAGAAAAAGGTGTATCCTGCTCTGTTTCTTTATTGATCCTCTGCCTAGATGTTTTTTCCATTGATGAGAGCAGGAAATTGAAGTCTCCAACTATTATAGTAGATGTGTCTATTTCCCTTTTCAGTGTTTGCCTCATGTATTTTGGAGCACTCTGGCTCACTGCATAAATATTTATGATCTATGTCTCCTTGTTGAATTGTTCATTTTATTAATACATAGTGTCCTTCTCTGTCTCTTTTGTTTTACATTTGGATTTGTTTAACAAATTGTTAATTTGTTGGATATTAGTATAGCTATTCCTGCTCTTTTCTGATTGTTGTTTGCATGAAATATCTTTTCCCAACTTTTCACTTTCAAGCTATGTTTTTCCTTGGGTCTAAGTTGCATCTCCTCGAGACAGCATATAGATTTGTCCTGTTTTTTAATTCATTGTTCCAGTTTATGTCTTTTGATTGGGTAGTTTAATCCATTAACATTTAATCTTATTAGTGTAAGGGCAGCACTTTCTTCTATGATGTTCCCTTTTGGATTTTATGCATCATATCTAATTTTTCTTCTTTTTACCTTTACTGATAGTCTTCATTTTTACACTCTTCTCCACACTTCTCTCTCTTGTCTTTTACTATCTGTCTCTAGTGCTCCCTTTAGTATTTCTTGCAGAGCCAGTCTCTTGGTCACAAATTCTTTGTGATTTTTTGTCTGATAATGTTTTAATTCCCCCTCATTTTTGAAGGACAATTTTGCTGGATACAAAGTTCTTGGTTGGCAGTTTTTCTCTCTTAGTATCTTAAATATATCATCCCACTGTCTTCTCACTTTCATGGTTCCTGCTGAGAAATCTATACACAGTCTTATTGGGCTTCCCTCGTTTGTGATGGATTGTTTTTCTCTTGCTGCTTTCAAAATTTTCTCTTTCTCTTTGACATCTGACATTCTGAGTAGTAAGTGTCTTGGAATATGTCTCTTTGGATCTATTCTATTTGGGGTACACTGTACTTCTTGGATCTGTAATTTTAAGTCCTTCGTAAGAGTTGGGAAATTTTCAGTGATAATTTCCTCCATTAGTTTTTCTCCTCCTTTTCCCTTCTTTTTTTCTTCTGGGACACTCACAACACATATATTCATGTGGTTTATGTTGTCATTCAATTCCCTGAGTCCCTGCTGATATTTTTCCATTCTTTTCCCTATATTTTCTTTTGCTTGTTGAATTTCAGATGTCCCGTCCTCCAGTTCACTAATCCCATCTTCTGCCTCTTGAAATCTAACATTGTAGGTTTCCATTGTTTTTTTTCATCTCTTCTATTGTGCCTTTCATCCCCATAAGTTCCATGAGTTGTTTTTTCATACTTTTGATTTCTTCTTTTTGCTTGTTCCTTGCTTTCTTTGTATCCTCCTTCAATTGATTGATTTGATTTTTAATGAGACCTCCCATGTCTGTTTGAACATTCTGAATTAATTGTTTCAACTCCTGTATCTCTTTTGAATTGTTGGTTTGTTCCTTTGACTGGGCCATATCTTCAATTTTCCTAGTATGATTCATTATTTTTTGGTGGTATCTAGACATTTAATTTCTTTAATTAGTTTATTCTGGAAATTGTTTTCACTTTTTTTACCTAGGATTTTCTTGCTGGATGACTTTGTTGTCTATCTGTTCTGCGACATTCAGTTCAGCTTACTCTAGACCGGTAGCATAGATTTTGTTTATCAGATCAGAATTTTTCAGTTCTTGTTTTCCTGTTTCTTGCCCTGCCTGTGTGGTGCCTTTTTTTTCCCCCTAGGAGGGTCTACTTAGGTATTATAGACCCCAGTCAGATTTTCCCAGACCAGACTGGTCTCTTCTCAGGAGGAAAAGAGTCACTGGCATCAGTTTTCACTGAGGGTGAGACTCAGCAGTTTGAAACACTTTCCTATGAAGCCTCTAGGTTCTGTGTTTTCCTATCCTGCTCAGTATGTAGCTTTATCTGCCTGTGGGTCCCACCAGCATAAGATGATGTGGTACTTTTGACTTCAGCAGACTCTCCCTGCTGGGGGTGTGGTTTAGACAGAGGAGAGGTTGCAATCTGGCTTTAATCACTTCAGCTTTCTAGACCCTAGGGTTTGACTTACTTGAGGGAGGGGTTCCACCTAAGCTGGGCCCCACTCTTCTCCTGGGGAAGACATAGCCTCCAGGAAATTACTTCCTTTCACCTGACTGGCCTCTTTCTCTCTCAGACAAGCTTAATTCCACCCTTGCCTGGGACAGTTGGAGCCTGAGGAGCCTTGCAGTTGTATCCAAAGAGTAGTCAAGCCGTAGAAACACAGCCACATAAAAAAAAAGAAAAGAAAAAAATCCTTTTCAGAGCAGGACCCCCATTCCTTGGGTTTGCTAATCAAGAGCTTAAGTTGGTACATTGCACTATGTATCTCCAGGTCCTATGTGCCCCCTCCTTTCCTCAGGGCCCAGACTCTCAAATCTTTTGTGTTGTCCAATCCAAAACTACCTGTTTGTTTGTTTTTTTCTTTTTCCATCAGCCCTGCCCCTCTGCACTGGCAAAAACCAGCAACCTCAGCTTTTACTCGAGGTTCAGCTGAGCTCGGGTTCTATCTTCAATAATCAGAATTTTTTAATTAATTCCACAATTGGGGCTTGGTTGAGCTCAGCCCCTTGCTGCTGGTAAAGTCTCTTTCCTTCTGCTCTGGGAACCAGTCTGTGGGGGAGGGGTGTCAGCCTCTGAGGCTTGGGGGACTTATGGCTCTGGGTGGGCTCGCAGTCAGTCCAGCTTGTCCAGACTGGTGTATCCTATGTGTCCATCACTGATGTGGCCCCAGCAGTTGTCTGTACTGTTCCTGCTTATTTACTAGCTGCTCTGGAGAATGAACTAAATTCCACACCTCACTAAGCTGCCATCTTGGACCTCACATTAAAGTATTTCAATCACCAAAGAGAATGCATTCTAAAGACACAGAATTCATTGTCAGAAAAAGTCACTGGGGAAAGATATAATAAAGTTCTGAGAACTGCTAAGGGATTCCTTTCCTAACAAAGAATGTCCCTTCTTGCCTGCCTTGACTGCTCAGGTACCTCAGGGCTGGAGAAGGGATCAGGGCAGCCCTCCACCCTCTTCTTCCAGGAGAAAGCTTTGTCCCACTTAGTTCATTTAGATTCTGCATAAAGAAATCCTTATTTCAATGAGAAAAGGTTATGTAAAAAGGCAAAAAGAACCAGAAGTCTCCATTAAGATTCTAAGACAACTATTTCAATACACATCAAACAGATATCAGATTTAGAGGGGAAACCATCTAATTGAAAAAGCAAATTATAGGACATGTTTCTCCCTTTGAAGCTTTGCAAGCTAAATAAAAAAATGACTCTGCCCCATCCATTAAAAGGCAAGCTTGGATGTAAAGATCCAAGGTGAATTTTTCCAGTCATCAGAAGTAGCCAGATTTTCTTGGAGTTTTATACTGTGGCTCAGAATTTTTCTCAGAATTAAATTCCAGCTTAATTTACATAAATATGGATTGTCACTCCCTCATATTGAAAGGAGAACTTTAGGAGAAAGGATTGCATATAGCTTTTGCTAATGTTTTTTCTCTATCCCAAGATGAAATAAAGCAAACTCTTATCTATAATCAAAGAGAGTTTAGCAGTAAGAACAAAGTCAGTAAATACAGGGTCCCAAGATATATCATTTGAGGGCCAAAAATGCTATCTTTGGCATAAATATTACAGGTCTGTCACTTCTTATGTTGGCAGCAAAATTTTCTGTAGGTGGCAGGAAGTAGTTACTGTTCACTGATTTGGAAGGCCTCTTTTTTAATCTTCAGGATAGAAGATTCTTATATAATCCAAAGAGGCCTGAATGAGTTGATAGATATATTTTTATAAATACTGAAAACCAATATTTAATGGAATAATTTAAATATGGGAAAATATTACATCAATATAGTATGGCCTATTTTTTGTGAGGCATTCTCCTTGCATTGCTGTTTTTTATTTTTTTGGTGTGTGTGTTTGCTTGCTTTAGGGGTTTTTGCATGTTTTTTTTTTTTATTGCAGGTCATTTCTAGCATCAGGCACTGATAAACTTGTCACTCCTATTTCTGCCACGTCTCCACTAGGAATAAATCTCTAAAATGGGAACAGACATTTAAGGCCAGACATTGGGAAAAATATTGAAGAGGCCCTTGTTTTGTGCTTCAAATGACTCCTTACACTACCAAATTTATTTACCTTTCTAGTGACTACTTTATTTCAAAGACGAAGTGTACAACTAACTATGGGGATACAACAATTGGGTCTCTTTCTTCTCTTCCTGTATTTATTTAATTATTGATTTGTTCATCAAATATTGGTTTCTTTGTTTCTGTCAGGCAATGGAGGTTAAACAATGGGGATCAAAATGATAAAAGACACATTCTGCCACCCGAAGTTTATTGATAACTAATCCCTGCCCTGACCAACCTCCCATGACTCCTGTTCCTTTGGGACTAAAACTGTGCCTTCTTCTTGACAGTCCTTTCCTCCAGGGACTTGAATCTAAACACTAAACCCATACTGTAGCTGAAGTTCTTTTTAATTTATTTTTAAATTGCTACTAAAATGAGATTTGGAAAAGAGAGTAGCTTCTTAGGCCTCAAGTGGTCCTAGTTAGACAGAAAAGAGGAATAGTCAGAAAGAGCCAGGTGGATTACTCTGTCTGGAAATGACCCTGGAAGATAAATCAGATTCCCTTGTGATCCCTGATTCCCAAAACAGCAAGGCACCTTTCAGTTCTGCCTACCTTATGAATTCAGGTCTCTTATAGCCAATGACTGCATGTGGGAGACATACCACTGAGGAATGCCTTTGAGCTTTCCATAGGGTTTGGTGAAACTAAACTAAATCATCTCCAACAAACTTCCTGCCTCTAAAATTCTACAATTCTAAATTTCAGATGCTATGACTCATTCATCAAGAAATTATTTTGAAGTAAAAAAAGGATGCATTTTTAATTGCTGGTGGGTAATCTTAAATTTATGCTCATTGTATACTATTTGTTAATTCTGAAAAAGTACAAAGAGACTGAGAAAACGGTTTACCCATACTACATGGGATGTTACTTTAAATCCAAAAATAGACTGGTGGTAGATCAAATGAATTTGAGTCCTACCTGTCAATGTCTTCCTATGTTTTCTTCAACAGAGTATACTTCTGATAAATAAATCCAGTAAACAGATAATTATGTTTTCAAAAGTCCCATTTGCTGACTCTTAGATAGAAATGCAGACTTGGATTAATGTTTATTTGAAAAGCCCAAATAGCTAGTCCAATCATTCCAAAAGCCCTGGAGTGATACAGAAATTGAGTTTATAGCATTTGAGTTTGATTCGAGTTTGATTTTAAGGAGAACTCAGATAGTGACATACATTTAGTACTATAAGGAACTTACAGAAATTTAGCAAAACTTTTTTTGTTTGTTTTTCTCTAATGCATTGAACAATAATGGGAAAAGTACAATCAGAACGATCAGACCATTTCAAGGAATCAGTCTCTAATGCCAAAGGTTTTTTTAATTGCACATATATGTGTTGTTTTAATTTGCTAAAGCTGTGGAAATGCAATACATCACAATTTGATTGGCTTTTATATAGAGGATTTATTTAGTTACAAATTTACCGTCCTTCAGAGGAAAGTTCTTTCTCCGGGTTCCTCTGACACGTGGGAAGGCACACAGTGATGTCTGCTGGCCTTCTCCTCTGGCACCAAAGCTTTCCCCCAGGGCGTTTCCTCTCTGCATCTCCAAACATGTGGGTCTAGGTAGGCTCTGAGTGCTGAGCGGCTATGCTGAGCTGCCTCTCTCTCTTCCGACTTCTCCTTTTAAGCCTCCAGTTAATTAAATTAAACATCACTCATTGTGGAAGGCACTCCCCTAGCCGACCACATATGTAATCAGCCACAGATGAAATGCATGTGCTGATAATGTAAGTCCACAGCAACAGAACTGGGCACCTTCACCAGCTCAAGTTGACACCCAAACCTATCACATGTGTGTATGTGTTTCTATTGTATGCACATATATATACATACATAAATATAGATAATCACATAAATTCAAGATGTGAAAAAATTATGTAAACAAAAGATATGACCAAGATCTAAAACAGGTAAAACCTGAGTGTATTTGTTACCTCAGAATCTTTGAAAAAATTATGATTTCAAAATATATTTTTAAATTGTTTTAAGGGTTGAAATTAAAGTCATTAGCAAGTCAATTCTGAATCAATAAAACAATGCATCAGAACTAGGAAGTTCTCTCCAAAACACTGTTGTTTAAATAAAACTTGCCCTCTATGGTCTAAAATGTACCAACTTCTGATGTGTGGGGGGGTGAGAAGGTCAGCACACTCAGGACCATCTTCCTTCCAAGGCAGACAAGGCACCTGAAGACTCTCCCACGGTTGATTTTTCAGCCTCACTTACCCCACCTTCCACCCATTTCCAGAGGTGATGGATTTCAACTCTCTTTTCTTTACTTGACAGTTGTTTCCCCCAAATAGCATTACTTACAATTAAATGTAATAAATATTTGGCATTTTAATTATCTCCCTACTCCCAGAATCAACTTCTGTTGTTATCACTTGGAGACAATCACTCCAAATCAACCCCTTGAAAATGTATAAATAGAAGTACTAATGGGCAGAGAGAACAAGACAGAGTAGCAGTCCAAATAGAATCACACTTATTTTAATTTAAAAATTCCTTAATTTATTTTAATTTAACTCAAGAGAATAGATTAAAACTGAAGAAACTAGAAGTTTAAATACCTGTTCATTCATCAGAACATAATATATATTCTTCAAAGATTCTTCAGTTGCTAGGAAATATATTTAAAATATTAAGAGATAGAATAATTACTTCAGGAAAAAAACTCATGATTTAATTTTAAGCTATAACTTTTAATTCCTACTATTAAAGACAGGGAAATTAGAATAGGAATACTAACTCCTAACTCTTCTCTCTCCACTTCCTAATATTTAATTGTCACTGCAAAATATGTATTTTGTTCTATTGACAAAATTCCCAGTTATTTAATGTATATCCATATATAAGTATATTCTACGCTGAGCAGAAGTCTTCCATCCTGAGATTTTTTAATTTGCTTTGTGTCTTTTTTTTTTTTTGGCTGAATGTCATTCTACAGCTTTTGTTTTTTCCAACTAAGGTTCATAGATACAGGTTTGCTTGAGTTCTCATTTACTTGAAAATGTCTATTAAAGGAAAATTCAGTTGGTTGTTAAAATTATTGGGGACATATTTTCTTCCCTCAGAGTTTTGTAGACATTGATCTTTTGTCATTTCATTTAGATTTGTTATTGCGAAATCTGAGGCCAATGTTATCATCCATATGTGTTTTGCATTTTTTGTTTAGATATCCATAAAATTATTTATCTTGATGTTTAGTAACTTCATGAAAATATGTCTTATTGACATACTATTTAATTTCCCCAGGGCATGGTATGCCTTTTGTTCCTAGAAAATACAAATCCCATGAGAATAGGCCTCTTTTTTATATCTTTTAGCACTCTGTTCACTCTGCATAGAATAACACCTGACAAAAACTAGTCACTTAATGAATTTCTTTTTTTTTTTTTTTGTATGGGCAGGCACCAGGAATCGAACCTGGGTCTCCGTCATGGCAGATGAGAACTCCGCCTGCTGAGCCACCGTGGCCTGTCCAATGAATATTTTTAATAAAACAATAATAAAGGGTGGGCCACAGTGACTCAGCAGGCGGAGTTCTCATATTCCATGCCAGAGACCCGGATTTGATTCCTGGTGTCTGCCCATGCCAAAAAACAAAACAAAAACAAAAAAAAAACCAATAATAATAAAAGTCTTTATTCAGAAAAATTTTCTTCTCATATGTCTTTGCTTGTTATTAATATTTCATTTATCCATTTTTTTTCTTCAGGACCCCCAGTTATGTGTATGTGTGTGTGTATAAACTCCCTAGTATGTCTTCTACATTTACTAACCTTACCATAAATTTAATCTTTGCCCTATGTCTTGTATATGCTTAGCTCCCTCGTTGTATATATTTTCAGTTAAGTTATCTCTTTGGTGTTGCTTCTAATGCAAATCTCATAGAATATAATACAAATATCTCTGGGTATTTTTCTTCTATTTCTTTCCTAAGTGTTGCCTGCTACCTGTTCAACTTCTATTTAATCATCCCACCTAGATGTCTGAAACAAATTTGAAACTCAACATCTGTGAAACTTAATCTGTAATATAGCCCCATAATCCTAGTTCTCCTTCAGAGGTCCCGATCTCAGTATATAATACCACCACCTCTGCAATTCTATCACACTGAAATCTGAAATTCATCTTAGCAAAGCCTTCTTTCACCCCATACTGATCACCAATCTGATACCCACTCCAGTAAATCCTTCCTGTAAACACGTCTTTCATATTTCTTTCCATGTACTTTACCACCAAATATTCACTACCAATATCTCTTACCTGAGGGTAGGAAGCACCCAGATGATAGTCCTGCAGACAGTGTGATAAGA
The DNA here is from genome assembly GCF_023851605.1 of Tamandua tetradactyla. NCBI lineage: Eukaryota > Metazoa > Chordata > Mammalia > Pilosa > Myrmecophagidae > Tamandua > Tamandua tetradactyla. The sequence continues at coordinate 72,468,529 of NC_135328.1, forward strand.
AGTTTAAATTTCATTAAAATTAAAGGAAAGTTTTGTGGCTAAACACTTTACATAATTTATCTCGTTTAATCCTTCCAACCCTCTGAAGTAAGCACAATTTTTTAATGCATTTTACATGTGCAAAAGCTGAATTGTTTCCCAGAGTCATAGGGCTGATAAAAGGTAGAATTAGAATTCAATCTCAGTCTGTTTGAATCCAGAGCTAAGATTTTCACCCTTGAGCTACACTGCCTCTCACATAGGTGGAGGTGATAACTGACATTGTAAGAGCTAACTAGGAAAGTACATGCAAAGAGGAGAGTTAAAAGTCAAGGATGTGGCTTTGGTAACCGTATTTGTAGGATAGAGAAAAAAATTCAATGAAAGTGACAAAGGGGAGAAAAGAACCATTTTAGTATCATGGAAACAAAAAGAGGGATGGTTTTTAAAACGCATAATATGCCAAGGAAAAATCAAGAACAATGACATCTGGAAACTGTGATGCCTGATAATACAAGTGGATTTTGTAATGAGGATAATTTCTGGTAACCCACGATAATGCATTCTTTTGTAGTGAAGAGGATGGACATCAGATCGTAAAATATTCAGGAAGGGTGATTGCATAATTTGAAAATGAATATATCAAATGCATGCTCTTTTTTTTTTTCAAGAAATTTGCTGGTGAAAGGGGGTGCAAAACACTGTATCTCAGAATAGGTGGCAACACAGAAGGAAACATGGAGGAAGGAGAGACCTTCATGTCAGTGTAAAAAAAAAAGAGACTATTAGTCAAATGAACTCTTATCTCAGCCATTTGAACAAATCTCTTAGCCTGATCTTTAGTTTCTTTAACTAGAAAATGAAGTTATTAACATCCAATTATAAGAATTATGTAAGATAATGTTTGTGCTATACAATAAAACAGTTTTTATTACAAAGCATACGTAGTTATCAAAATTCCTTCACATATATAAAAGGAGCAATTTAATAAACAAGTTTTCTACATTCTGCAGGTTTTCTAATGTAAGACTACATTATGTGTCTATTGAAGGAAATAATTTCCAGTTAAATTTCTTAGCTAAATTAATAGTCAATATCTTCACAGTAGACAAGCTTAGTAATGTCTTGCAGCTAGTCCAATTTGGTTGGAAGTACATTTAAAGTCACCAAACAACCTCAATTTTGATCTCTTATTTTTTATTATGTGTCACAATTTATGGATAGAATGCCAGTTAATGTCTGCAATATGGATAAACAATTAGCAAATTCATTAATTAACATTTCATTAACATGGCAGTAGCTGATTTTCAACAAATATCAGTATCTATTAATGTCAGTAAATAGCTTTGAATTTCCTCATGAGTAATTACCGTGCAACTTCTTTCATTTTGCACAAAAGATAAATCTTCAGTTTTTATCCAGTATCTAAATATGGTATTTGTTTATAACTTTAAAAATTTTTATTTTTAACCAAAAAAAAATGTCACGGCAGTAGAAGTATTAAGCAAAATCTGATTTTCAAAATATTCTCATTAATCGCTACTACTATAAAACTTAAATTTTTCTCTATACAGATATGCTCTTTCAGGGATGTAGTACATGTGGAGATTCGGGGTACAGAATAGCTGAGTGGTTAAAAGCATAATCTCTCTAGGTCTAAGACCATAAAACAGTTAGAGGAAAATGTAGGGAGATATCTTATGAATCTTACAATTGGAGGCGGTTTTATGGACCTTAAACCTAAAGCAAGAGCACTGAAGAAGGAAATAAATAAATGGGAACTCCTCAAAATTAAACACTTTTGTTCATCAAAGAACTTCATCAAGAAAGTAGAAAGACAGCCTACACAATGGGAGACAATATTTGGAAATGACATATCAGATAAAGGTCTAGTATCCAGAATTTATAAAGAGATTGTTCAACTCAACAACAAAAAGACAGCCAACCCAATTACAAAATGGGAAAAAGACTTGAACAGACACCTATCAGAAGAGGAAATACAAATGGCCAAAAGGCACATGAAGAGATGCTCAATGTCCCTGGCCATTAGAGAAATGCAAATCAAAACCACAATGAGATATCATCTCACACCCACCAGAATGGCCATTATCAACAAAACAGAAAATGACAAGTGCTGGAGAGGATGCGGAGAAAGAGGCACACTTATCCACTGTTGGTGGGAATGTCAAATGGTGCAACCACTGTGGAAGGCAGTTTGGCGGTTCCTCAAAAAGCTGAATATAGAATTGCCATACGACCCAGCAATACCATTGCTGGGAATCTACTCAAAGGAATTAAGGGCAAAAACTCAAACGGACATTTGCACACCAATGTTTATAGCAGTGTTATTTACAATTGCAAAGAGATGGAAACAGGCAAAATCTCCATCAACAGAAGAGTGGCTAAACAAACTGTGGTATATACATACGATGGAATATTATGCAGCTTTAAGACAAGATAAACTTATGAAGCATGTAATAACATGGATGGACCTAGAGAACATTATGCTGAGTGAGTCTAGCCAAAAACTAAAAGACAAATACTGTATGGTCCCAATGATGTGAACAGATATTCGAGAATAAACTTGGAATATATCATTGGTAACAGAGTCCAGCAGGAGTTAGAAACAGGGTAAGATAATGGGTAATTGGAGCTGAAGGGATACAGACTGTGCAACAGGACTAGATACAAAAACTCAAAAATGGACAGCACAATAATACCTAATTGTAAAGTAATCATGTTAAAACACTGAATGAAGCTGCATCTGAGCTATAGGTTTTTGTTTTGTTTTGTTTTGTTTTTTACTATTATTACTTTTATTTTTTTCTCTATATTAACATTCCATATCTTTTTCGGTTGTGTTGCTAGTTCTTCTAAACCAATCCAAATGTACTAAGAAACGATGATCATGCATCTATGTGATGATGTTAAGAATTACTGATTGCATATGTAGAATGGTATGATTTCTAAATGTTGGGTTAATTTCTTTTTTTCCGTTAATTAATAAAAAAAAAAAGGAAATAGTCACTTCTATTCCATCTTTTCCTGGATGAATTAATATGAATTTTTTTTTCTGGCCTTAGAACTGTAAACTTGCTACATAATAAATTCCCTTTATAAAAGTCAAAAAAAAAAAAGCGTAATCTCTGGACAGCAGCACACATAGTTTCAAATTCAGGCTCTACCAGCTAGGGACGATATGACTTGGACAAATTATGTGACCTCCAAGAGATAAGTGTCCTCATTTGTCAAATAGAAATAATAATAGCAATTCCCACCTCATATGAGAATTAGCTGACTGAATGAATCTGAACTTCTTAGCCAAATACCTGGGAAATAGTAATAATTATTTAATTATTTACTTATTGAAATATTATTTAAATTATTGAATAAGATTTCATTTAAAATTTGTTTAACATTTGTATATTAATTTTATCATTTTTTATAGTTATACCAAAGATAAAAGACATAAGCCAAGATAAGCATGAAGAATTTTTATTGAAGATCACCCTCAGAAACAAAACCTATACAGAATCGAATGAAGCAGTTCAGTAGACAGAGAAGATAAGGTGGGTGCTGTGCTATCATAACAACCACTTCATCCAGCCCTACAGGGAGCTCTGGAACTAAGATGGACCCTCAGAGTTGCCCCAAGTTAAGGCAATAGAATGAATCCTTTATATTTCCACCGCAGTAGGCAATGGATGGAGGTTGTCCCCCAAAACAGGATGTGACCTTAGTGAAGATGATGCTCATTAATTGAGGTTAATTCTCAGAGAGGGACACAGCTCTCATATATGGAAAGTACACTAAACCATTCACTAAGTAAGCAATCTAAGTTTTTTACTAGTGAATAAACTATAGTAGAGTACTATTGAATTATAGAAAATACACTGAAATATTCTTAGACATACTTGAAAGCACCCATTGTAATTCCAAAAAGCACATTTTAGCTCAAGGTACAAGCATGAGTTTACAAAGGCTTTTCAAAATTTGGTGCATGAGTGTGTATTTGTATGTGTTATGTATATGCCTGTGTTATTTTTTGCCTACAATCATAATTATGCTTATTTCTCTAGTAAACCTCTTTTTAGATCTAGCATATCCAAACTTCAGCTCGGTGGAGAAAAACTCAACCTGAGTAGAGACTATTTTAATAAAGTTTCATGGTTTTCTCATTATATACAAAGTACAAGTACTTTGCCTACAGTAATAAGAAAAAGAACCTTTCCTTCTCAGTTAATATGAGAAAATTTCCTGGAGAAAGTTATATTTTAGCAGGGGAAAAAGTGGAACTTTGTAGAAGTGCAGAAGCTCTTAACAAAGTGATAGATTGAATGAATTTCAAAAATTCTGAAAGGAATAATCAGGCACACAGGAAAGTGAAAGAGTTTGCCTCTGTGGCTATTTTGAGAAAACCTGATTAATAGATTTGAACTGAGAGTTTTGTTCTTGTGGGAAATTAGAGTTTCCTACAGAAATATATGAAATTGTATTTTGGTAGAAGAAGTGTTCAGACAAAATAAGTGTTGCTCTATCTTTCAATACTGACTATAGAAGTTTATGCTAGGACTTGGAATCAGTAAGGATAAAGATAATATCATTCCATTAGAAAATTACCACATATGAGTTATGGATACACTCTTAAGAAAATGAAGGAAGACAAGATATAAGAAAGGGTTCTCTATATTTAAAGTCAGTCAAACTACAAAAGATAATAAATCATGAGAAGTCAAAAATTCCTAACCTTTCTCTGAAGAGACTGAAATATTCCCAATTTTAAATGAGAAGTAACTCCAAAAGAACAGATTAAAGAAAGAATAAAAATTTTCTATCTAAGTAAATACATTTATGTTTTCCATTGAACGAAGAGACAGAAAAATTAGAAATTATGATGGAAGTTTCAACACTTGAAAGTTCAATCATTCAGAAAGTTGCACAGAATCCCATCATGAAATTTTAGAACTAGAAAGGAACTTGGAGACTATTTAGCCAAAGAGATTTTAAAGTACTTTTAATAGAAACGCCTTTTTCCAAAAAATAAAATAGTTTTCTGTACTTGTCATAAAAAATAGATGAAAGCACAGCTATCCTGTTTGAAATAGGAATGTAGATTCTAAAGCACCATCCATCAGAGTCATCTTCCAATTCTTGAAATGAAATTTAATATACCCTTTTCTAATCCAAAATCCTTATTTTATAGGTAAAGATACAAAGAACCAAGAAGGTCAAGCAACTTATCCAAAGTCAAAAAGCAAATATATGGCAGACCCAAGACTAAGACCCAAGTACTAAACTGCTGTAAAAAACGCCTTCTTATAAAATGTTGCATATAACCAAGATTGTACTGTCATTGAAGGGAAACAGTTATTCAAATAGGAAATAATATAAGGTAATTAAAAAAATAAGCCAACACTAGAAAAATACAAAAGACTTGAAACACTTTTTAATATGTCCTAATAACATAAATATTTGTCTAAAGCTATGTATCAAAAATTTCTAAATGTTTGAGGTAATAATAAAGTTTTGATAATGGATAGTGTTGATGGCAGTTCAATATTGTGAATGTAATTAACACCACTGAATCTTAGATTTGAAAGTGGTTAAGTTAAGAACTTTGATATTGTATAAATGTTAACTCACAAGCACATACACCCACACGCAAAAGAACTTTACAACATAATGCATAAAACCTAAAGTAAACTGTGGACTTTAAGGAGTATATTTGGGACATCTTTGCTTTCTACATGATTTCTGTTTAGATCTACAACTGCTCTAAAAATTTTTAAATAATAATTGTTTTTTAAAAACATTCCAAATACCTATAATAGGAATTCTAAATATCACTGTTAGGAATATATCCTATGAGGATTCATTGATACAGGGTTTATAGAGAATTAAGCACAATAAGGCTTATTGCATACTATGTGAAGTAGCTAATAACTGAGAGCAGACTTTGCGTCTGAAAGTAGGGGTATGAATAAAAAATGGTTTACATCCATAAAATTAAATGATATGCAAACATTAGAAAGATAGAGATAAGTTTACATGAGTGGATATAGAAAGATAATAAAATATACTAGTGGAAGACTTCTACTCCTTGTGGTCTGATGGACTAAATATTGTGAAAGGTTCACATGATACCAGATAACCACATTCCACATAAAGTACATTATTTATTTCATTGCTGGACTCCCAAGTTATAAGAGAAATGTCCAAGGAGAAAAAAAAATATTCCTATGAGACAAAACCTGATTGATAAATGATAAATATACCATTGAATGACACAGTCAGGAAACAAGTGCTTAATTATGGGGCCATAGGAGACTGTTAAATTTAACTGGAGATCCTAGAAGGAGGCTAAAATAAAACCAGATTGGCAGTGGCTCATGGCTTCTAGAAGAAATAAATGTAAATCATTTCTGAAGAAAAGATAAAGAAGTCAACTCCTAGATCTTTCTCAAATTAAGATCATTCAAAGATAATATTACAAACATCAAAATTACACAATTCTTTAAAAAGACATTATACATAGCAGTCAGGCAGATTTGAAAAAGAAAAGAGTGAGCCTCAGAAATTAATCCTACATCCATACTGCTAAAGCTTCCATGCAACTAGAAGAGAAGCTGGATCACTGAGAATGTTCCACATTGGACACCAAGGGACATAATATGTGCCTAAGATTGAAGCTGAACCAGAACACAAGAGAATGCTCCCTCATCATGAACAACCAGGATAGCAAGCACCAAGTAAAACAGAAGCCTACTGTTAGAGAAGAGACAAGAGCTTATTGAGAGAAGCCTTCTGGGGTACAAGTTTAATAGAGGGTCATAGATTTGCTAAGCTGGTATCACAAATACCACAAACTTGTTATGACTTAAACAACAAGAATTTATTGGCTCATGGTTTTAAGGTTAGTAGAATTCCAAAATCCAGCTATCAGCAAGGAAATGCTTTCTCTCCAAAGACTGGTGTTCTGGTACTGGCTATTGGCAAACCCTGAATTCCTTGGCTTTTCCATCACATGGTGATGTCCTTTCCTTTCTCTCTCAGATTCCTATTGACATCCTGCTTCCAGCTCCTCTCCAGGTCTTTCTCTTTAAATCAACATCAAGTAATCCTATCTGTGATAGGTTCTCTGTCACAGAAATGTGGATAAAGACAAAGAGCATGTCTAAATTGGAATATATAATTCAATCTACAACATATTGAAAGCCAAAAGGTGAGTGTAGAACAAAAACGTTGAGAAGATAAAACAGCAACAAAACCCTAATCCTAAGCACACAGTAATTTGAAAACTTTGAAACACTGATAGCCAAGAATGAAAACACCCAAGGAAATGATAGGCAAGAATAAAACACAAACTTAGCTCAACTCCTGATTATACCGACTCAAAGCCTAGTGAAAAGAAGAGGCATGCCCTTTTACAGGTATCAATATTATTGACCACAGTGTCTCCCACATATTATGTCCAATTTTCAAACCAAAATTACAAAACACACAAAAAAGAAGTGGGAAAAAGAATAATACAATGCCACAAGTAAAGCAATAACAGAATCACTCAGGCATGATACAGATGTTACAACTATCAGTCAGAGAATTCGTATGATAAAGGTTCTAGTGGAAAAAATGGACAACTTGCATGAACAGATGAAGAATTTCAATACTAGAATGCTTCAGAAAGATAAAAATGATAAAGAAAAAATAAAATAAGAATTGTAGAAATTTAAAAATAAAAGAATAAAGGATATCATTGACAAGTTCATCAATAGACTCAAACCAGCTGAGGAAAGAATTGATGAACTTAAAGAAAGGTCAATAGACATAACCCAAAATGAAACAAAAAAGAAAGAAGAATGAAAGAGAAAACAGTAAAGCAGAACGACCAAGAGTTGTGGGACAATAAAAGGAAATAGTCTAACATACATGTAATGGAATCCCGTAAGGAAAAGAGAAATATTGGTCAGAAGAAATCATCGAAGAGAGAGTGGCCAAGGAAAATCTAAAATTAAGGAAAGATACCAAAAATTACAGTAAACTTTAGTCAGAAATTATACAAGTCAAAAGGCCATTGAGTTATAACTTTAATTGATGAAGGAAAAGAACGTCAACCAGGATTTCTATCCATTGAAAATATTTCCAACAATGAAAGCAAAATATAGACTTTTCAGGCAAATAGAAACTGAGAAAATTCATTACCAGCATACTTGCACTATAAGAAATGTTGAAGGAAGTTTTCACGGCATAAGGAATATCTCACACAAAAACTTAGGAAGTATTAATGCTAAAAATGACTTTAAGTAAACACAAATTTTTATTGTTGTAAAATATTATTGAGGCAAAACCAAAAAATTGCATTAGTTTATTGTGTTTGTAGTATATATATATATATATATATATAAGTACAACAATATCCTCAAGGACAGGAGGGAGGAATTGGAAGTATTATGTTACAAGATCCTTAAACTCCATCTGAAGCAGTATAATATTATGTGAAGGTAGAATGAGATTAATTCAAAAGGTAAACTCCAGAGCAAATATGAAAAATATTTTAAGAGGGATAAATAAGAAACCAACGGTGTAGATAAAATGGAATCATCACAAAAAAAAACAAAGATGACAGAAAAATAGAGGAGTCAAAGAAATATGGAAAAAATAAACCACTAGCAAGGTGGTAGATTTTAATTTTAAAAATATCAATAGCTATATAGAATGTAAAAACACATGACTGGGAGCTTCATATTAGATAAAAGGCAAGATTCAACTGTATGATATTTATAAGAAACTTGCATTAAACAAATTCATAGATATATTACAAATAAAAGGATGGGAGAACATACACCATGCAAAAACTAAAAAAAGAAACCTATAGTGGCTTTATAAATATCAGAAAAAGTAGACTTCAAAATAAATATTATCAGGAATAGGTTTTCTGTAGCACCTAATCTAACTCAACCTGTCTGGATAGATCATTTAAACAATCCAAACACAGGGAGGCCAGAATAAGAATGAAAGCCTCAAATCTTGCATAGCTTAATGTAATGCCTGCATACATCCCTGAGTGTATTAAGCAGATAATCAAAAGGCATTGGCAAAGTACTCCCCAACAAACAAACAAAAATTCAACAAATGGTGCAGCAATAATGGGATACTCACATGGAAAAATAATGAAATGCCATGCTGCCATACAGCATAAATTTAAAAAAGTATTGGCAAAGTCCCTTGAGGAATGGGAGAGAAATTATAGAACCATTAAACTTTGCCACCAGGGAAACCCCACATACTGTGCCAAACATTAGGGACACCCAGATCAATAAGCCAAGCCCTTGATCTTTAGGCTTGTTCTTGTAAAGTTCATGTATGTAGTGGAGAAGCTTAGCCTACCTATAGGTCTGCCTAAGAGTCACCTCCAGAGGACCTCTTTCATTGCTCAGATGTGGCCTTTCTCTCTCTAAGCCCAACTCTGCAAGTGTGCAAGTGAAACACTTGACCTCCCTGCTATGTGGGACATGACATCCAGGGATGAAAGTCTCTCTGGCAGTGTGGGAGATGACCCCCAGGGATGAGCCTAGCCCTGGCACCATGGAATCAACAATGCTGTCCTGACCAAAAGGGGGAAAAGATATGTAACAAATAAGGTATCACTGGTTGAGAGAGTTCAAATAGAGTTGAGAGGCTACTCTGGAGTTTACCCTTATGCATGCTTCAGTTAGACACCACTACCTATCATAACTTGCTAAAGCCCAACCAGCCAATCCTAAAGAATACCTAGGGCATTATATAAGATTCTATAAAGTCTCCATGCACTAGAGTAACTCTCCAAAACCTACAACCTCCAGATGGGTCCCTGGACCAAATAAGTCCTGAAATGCCAAGAAGTCAGCCCTTCCAGAACATCAGCCAGTACCATTCCCCTATTCCATATTATTGACAGCCCCTTCCAACATGAAAAAGTTAGAATGGGCATAGCCCAAATACCCCCTAAAGAATGGGGGGAAAATAAAAGGTGATGGTGAAGTTATACAGAGAAGGATGGGTTTAACAAATGACTATGAGTGCCGAATCATTATACTGATATTTCTTTTAGGCTCCAATACCTTAGAAACAAAAAGTGTAAAATTGTGGAATTGTAACCCATACCAAACTCTGAATACTGTTCTACAGCTAATTCTTGCCATGTACTTTGAAATGTATTGCTTGTATGTATATATGTTATTTTAAAAGAAGGAGGAGTATAACAGAGAAAAGAGGATTTAACAAATAAGTATGACTGCTGAATTATCATATTGATATTTCTGTTGGTCTCCAGTGTCTTGGAGCAGCTAGAAGAGAAAACAAAAAATCATGGAACTGTAACCCATACCACACTTTAAAATATGTTCTATAACTACTTGTTAAAAAGTACTTGGAAATCTATTGCTTTTTTGCATATGTTATATTCCACAATTTAAAAAAAGAATTAAAAATATCAGGATAAAGAGAAACAATTAACCAGGAAGACTAATAATTCTAAATATGCATGCACCTAATAATAGAGCATCAAATACAAGAAGCAAAGCCTGATAGAATTGAAAGGAGAAACAGATAAGCCCATTTGTTTGAAACTTTAATGTTCTTCTCTCAAACATACATATGGAGTATATACCATGTACTGGTTTGAAACTGTTATGCACCCCAGAAAACCATGTTCTTTAATCCTTATTCATTATTGCTGGGTGGGATGTGTTTTTTTGTTTGTTTGTTTTTGCATGGGCTGACATCAGGAATTGAATCCAGGTCTCCAGCATGGCAGGTGAGAATTCTGCCTGCTGAGCCACTGTGGCCCACCCGGATGTTTTATCAAGTTGTTTCCATGAAGATGTGACCCAACCAGTTGTGAGTGGGACCTTTTGATTAGGTGGGTTTCTATGTTAATGTGTCTCCACCCATGCACGGTGTGTCACTTACTGGAGTCCTTTAAGAGAGAACCATTTTATAAAGAGCTGAGAGCTAACACAAAGACCTTTGGAGATGCAGAAGGAAAATGCCCCCAGGGAAGCTGTTTGAAACCAGAAGCCAAAGGACCAGCATATGCTAACCATATGCTTTCCCAGATCAGTCTTTCTTGAGTCAAGGTATTTTATCTGGATGCCTTAGTTTGGACATTTTTATGACCTTAGAACTATGGACTTGAAAATTAATAAATTCCCTTTATAACAGCCAAAGCATTTCTGGTATATTGCATTCCCAGCAGCATTAACAAACTAAAACACATCAAGATAGGTCACATTCTAGGACATAAAATAAAACAACACTTTTAAAACAATTGAAATCTTCTCCGCCAATACAATTATCTTCTCCAACTATAATGCAATTATACTAGAACTCAACAACAGAAATATATCTGGGACATCCAAAACTATTTAGTGAGTAAACAACATACTTCCAAATAACCCATAAGTAAACTAGGAAATTAAAAGATACCTTAAATAAAATAAAAATGATAAACAATATGTAAGATGCAGCTATAGCAGTGTTTAGAGGTGAATTTATAGCATGTGATACTTACATTAGAAAAGAAGAAAGGTTTGAAAATCAACAAACTGAGAATATAGCTAAAATACTAGGGAAAGAAGAGTAAATGATACACAATGCAAGCAGAAGGAAGAAAATAATAAAGATAAGAGCAGAAATCAATGAAACCGGGAGAAACAATAGAGAAAAACAATGTAACCACAACCTGGCTTCACTAGTGTTTGAAAAAAAAACTGTGATCTTCTAACCAAACTGATCAAGAAAGTGATAGAGAAAACATGAATTACAGTTATCAAGAATGAAAGATACTGCATCATTGCAGATACTGCAGACACTGAAAGGCCCAGATAAGTGCACTAGAAAATTCTTTCAAATACTTAAGAAAGAAATAATAAAAATTTGATGTAATCTCTTTCAGAATATAAAAGAGGAGGGAACAATTCCCAACTAATTTTTGAGGCCAATATCAAGGAACTTTTATTACCAAAACCAGAGAAAGACAACACAAGAGGGAAAAAATGTAAAAATTACAGACAAATAACCATCATGAACATACAAACAGAAATTCTCAGTAAAATACTAACAAATGGAATCAATCAATATGTAAAAAAAATAAGGCATCATGACCAAATGAAGTTTACCCCCAGTATTCAACATTCCAAAAACAATCAATTCCTTTCCCCTACATGAGAAATAAATCTCAGGGGTGTAAGTCTCCCTGACAACACGGGACATGACTCCCAAGGATGAGCCTGGGCCTGGCAGCATGGGATTGAGAAAGCCTTCTTAACCAAAAGGGGGAAAAGAAATGAAATAAAATTAATTTCATTGGCTAAGAGATTTCAAATGAAGCCAAGAGGTCATTCTTGAAGTTATTCTTATGTATTAATTAGATGTTCCTCTTTAGTCACTAATGAGTTAGAATAGCTAGAAACGTCTGAAATTGTTGAACTGCAATCCAATAGCACTGATTCTTGCTGATGATGATTATGACCATGTGGTATGAAAACCTTGTGAATGACACTCCCTTTATCCAGTGTGTGGACATGAGTAATAAAATAAATAAATAAATGGAGATAAGGGGTACAGGATGTTTTTGGTGTTCTTTTTTTATTTTTTATTTTTCGTTTTTTTTCTTTTTTTGGAGTAACGAAAATGTTCAACAATTGATTATGGTGATGAATGCACAACTATATGATGATACTGTGAGCCACTGATTGTACACTTTGGATGATATGCTGGTTTGAAACTGTTATGTACCATAGATGAGCCATGTTCTTTTAATCCAATCTTGTAAGAACAGACCAAAAGGTTAGATAGGACCTTTTGGATAGGTTGTTTCCATGGAGATGTGACCCCACCTATTCAAAACAGGTCTAAATCCACTTGTTGGAGTCCTTTAAGGGAGAAAGGTTTTGAAGAGAGCTCAGAACTGAGAGAAGCTAAGAGATGGCAAACACCCACAGAGACTGGGAAGAAGACCAGCAGACATCACCCTGTACCTTCCCATGTGATAGAGGAATCCTGGATGCCAGCATCTTTCCTCCGAGAAGAAATCTTCTTCTTGGTGCCTTAATTTGGACATTTTCACAGCCTTAAAATTGTAACTTGCAACTTAATAAATCCCCTTTGTTAAGCCAATCCATGTCTGGTATATTACATTTTGGCAGCTGTAGCAAACCAAAACAGATGAATTATAAACTGTTTGAATAAATGTCAATAAAATTGCATTTTAAAAAGTAATCAAGGGCAGGCAACAGCGGCTCAGTGGCAGAGTTCTTGCCCGCCATGCCAGAGACCCAGGTTCGTTTCCCGGAGCCTGCCCATGTAAAAGAAATAAATAAATAATTATAATTTAAAAAACAATCAATTGGTATTCCCCATAGCAACAAAATAAATAAGAAAGAATGCATTATCATCTCAATAGTGCAGAAAATTTTAAGAGATCTCAACATTGATTTATGATTAAAAAAAAAAAACTTTCAGGAAACTAGGAATTGAAGGGAACATCCTCAGTCTGATAAAGGACATCTACAAACAACTACAGCCAACACCACACCTACTGATGAAAGACTGAATGCTTTCCACCATAATTTACAAAGCAGGAATGACTGCTTTCCTCACTCCTATTCATCATCACACTGGAAGTCTGAGCCAATCCAATAAGGCAATTATAAGAAATAAAAGGAAGAAATAAAGCTGTTTCTATTCATGTTAACAAGATTGCATACATAAAAATTCCAAAAATAATTTTTAAAATGCTACTAAAACTAGTAAGTGACTTCATCAAGGCCTAAGTTATAAGGTCTTTGTACAAAAAATCAAACATAACTCTATATACTAGAAATGAAAATTGTAAACTGAAATTTTAAAACTACCATTTATAATAGCATGAACAACATTAAATCATTAAATAATTAGCTGTAAATCTAACAAAATACGTGCAAGGTAGGAATCTGATGAAAGAAATCAAGATCAATGTAAATAAATGTAGAAGTAAACCACATTATGGACTGGAAGTCTTAGTATGGTAGTAACCATACACAAGCAGATTCTAACCTTGTATGGAAAGATGAAAGAATTAACAGCCAAAACAAAATTTTTTAAAAGAACAAATTTGGAGGACTCACAATATCTGATTTCAAGAATTGTTTAAAAGCTACAGTCATCAAGACAATACGGTGTTGGTGAATGTATAGATAACCGTCTCAATTTTTATAAGAAAAAAAAAAGAGAGAGGGAGATGGAGTCCAGAAATAGATGACACATTTGTGTTCACTTCGTTTTCAATAAAGATGCAAAGACAATTCAACTGAGAAAGAAAAGTCATTATCAACAAATGGTGCTGAAAGAATTGGCTATCCACATACAAAAAAAAAAAGAACCTTGATCCAAATGTTATAACACACACTAAAATTAACTCAAATGGAACACTGATCTAAGTATAAAATGTATAGCTGCTAAAATTTATAAGAGAAAATCTTTATGACTTTGGATTAAATAAAAATATCTTGGATACGATGCCAAAACATGATCCATAAAATAAAAAATTGATAAATTGGAAGTCCTGCTCCAAGTTATTTGGAGGACATTATTGACATTATTTGAAGGACATTATTAAGAGAATGAAAAGATAAGCCACAGATTGTGAGAAAATATTTGCTTATCACATATTTCAGATACAAGATATCTGCGTTAAGGAATACTCAAACTTAATAAGAAAATAAACAACCCATTAAAAATGGGGAATTGGTCATTCCCAGAAACTTCTGGTATTTATGTGACACCTGAGACTCAGAGTTAGAGGTCTGAAGCTATGAAAGTCAGCATTGCCCCATACAGGAACTGATAAAAAAAAAAAAAGTTGAAAAAGTGATCAGACTTTGACTAGAAATATGACTGAAGCTGATCTGGATGAGACTAAGGTAAATCAGAATACAGGGTAAAGGATGATTTGGTCTATATTTTAAAACTTCAACTTCAGTGTGAGACCAAAGGGAGAGATATTTATTTGGTGCAAAATTTATATTTTGCATAGCACATTACCTGATTTAACTTGTATGGTCTATTTAATTGAACACAATAAGTACTTGGAATCTTGAATAGGGCATGAAATCTTGTTGGTTTGTACAGTGTGATGTCCTGATACATGCCAGGTATTTTGGGCAGTGAAAAAAAAAAAGTATTTGCAAAGTCCCCTTGGGGGATGGGGAGAAAGGAGAAAATATTCAACTTCCCCATTTGGGGAATTTCTGACATTCATGCAAGCAGTGGGAACAACTAAATCAATAGGTTGAGCCCTTAATCTTAGGGGTCACCCCTATGAAATATTCCTGAAAAGGACAGATAGCTTAAGTCTACTTATAATTATGCCTAAGAGTCACCCCAGAGAACCTCTTTGGTTTCTCAGATGTGGCCTCTGTAAGCCAACTTGACAGGTGAACTCACTGCCCTCCTTCCTACGTGGGACATAACTCCCAGGGGTGTAAATATGGGACAGAACTCCAGAATGAGCCTGGACCCAGCATCAAGGGATTGAGAAGACCTTCTTGACCAAAAGAGGAAAGAGAGAAATGAGACAAAATAAAGTTTCAGTGGCTGAGAGTCTTCAATAGGGTCAAGAGGTTATCCTGGAGGTTATTCATAGATATCCCTTTTTAATTTATGGTGTATTGGAGATGTTGAAGGCAAGTACCTGAAACTGTTGAACTGTGTTCCAGTAGCCTTGATTCTTAAAGACAACTGTAGGGTGCTATAGCTTTTACAATGTGACTGTGTGATTGTGAAAACCTTGTGTCTGATACTCCTTTTATCCAGGGTACGGATAGATGAGTAAAAAATAAGGATAAATAAATAAATGACTAATAGGGGAGATAAAGGGTGAAGAATTGGGTAGATTGAAATACTAGTGGTCAATGAGAGGGAGGTGTAAGGGGTGTGGGATACATGAGAATTTTCTCTCTTTATTTTTTTTCTGGAGTGATGCAATTTTTCTAAAAATGATCATGATGTTGAATACCCAACTATGTGATGATATTGTGAGCCACTGATTTACACCATGTATGGATGGTCTACGTGTGAAGATTTCTCAATAAAAATATTTTTTAATGGGCAGAACAAATGAACAGACACTTCACCAAAGTAGTTCTGCAGATAGCAAATAAGCACATGAAAGGAAGCGCAACATCATTAGTTACTAGAAAAATGCAAATTAAAACCAAAATGAGGTACTTCTATAAAAGAACAGATAAATTTTAAATAAATTAATTAAGCTAATAAGACTAAGTACTGGTGAGGGTATCAGGCAACTGGAATATTGATACATCGTAAGAATGCAAAATTATATGGCCTCTTTGGAAATATTTATTCTTTTTTATAAAATTAAACATTCATTTGCCATATGATTCAGGGTTCTCACTTCTCTAGGTATTTACCCAAGTGAAATAAAAATTTATGTTCACTCAAAAACTCCTGGACAAATATTTGTAACAGCTTTGTTTGTAATTGACCAAAACTGAAACAACCCAACATGTTCTTCAGCAGGTGAGTCAATAAAGAAGCCACGGTGCATCTCTATAATAGAATACTACTTATTCATAAAAAGAAGTGAGTTACTGATACATGCAAAAACATAGATGAATTTCAAATGCGTTATTCAGAACAAAAGAAGCAAGACTCGAAAGGCTGCCTAGTATATGATTCCATTTAATGGCATTCTGGAAGAAGCCGAACAAAAGATCAGTGGTTGCTAAAAACTGAGAATAGGAGAGGGACTGATTACAAAAGGACACGGGAGGATTTTGAGAGGTGATAGAACTGTTCTATAACTTGATTGTGATTATGTATGCATTTGTCAAAACTCACAGAACTGTACACCATAATAGGTGAAATGTGTCATAAATAAATTATACCTTAATTAAAAGTTGAATAAAAAGAATATACATTTACATGATGAAATCATTTTAGAAAAGGAAATGATCAAATTCAGGTTATTGGCTATCTCTAGGGAGGAGAAAATGAGATGGATTAGAAAAGACACACAATCATAAAAGCAGTGCTCTAGGTCTTAATTGGACAGTGGATTCAGTCACCACTATGCCTCATTACTTACATATCTATAACATATTATTTTATATTTGTCAAATTTCACACAATTTTATAAAGAACAAAAAGATGTGTCTTTTGATTGTAAAACCAAGCAATAAAGATACATTATTTAACTGAAAATAGCAGGTGAATGACACCTATTACTTGATGTGAAAATGTTAAGTGGAGGGTATGTACATTTTAAATATTTGGAATACCAATTAGCAGCCTTATTAATGAAACCAGTTTCCTTTTTATAACAAGCAATACATTTATGCATTTTACTGTTTGTAAATGCCCTAATACTTTATCCTAATATAAAAGCTTTAATCCCTGAAAGCAAAACATTTTTTTTTGCCATTTCCTTTCTGTTCCATCACTTCCATTTTGAATTTTAACAAATCCAGCCCAATTTCAAAATCATGTACTACAGTGCATGCCTAAAACTTGACAGTCTTTCTCTGAGGTATGTATGTGAAATGCATATGTAATGTTCAATATCTTACACTGCCACACCAACCCAAGAATTATGGTAATTCACTGATCGTGTATATACTTTAAAAAAAGAACCGTGCTCAATCATGAAAAAATTCATACTGGAATCTCTAAACCATCCAAGTTTTTGGCTAAATATTTCATACGGTCTTTAGTAAGAGCAATACAAAGGTGAATCACTTTCTCCTTAATTGTCAATATATACATGCAATTGACATACTACTGTGCCACTTGCTGCTCAGAGGATTGAAAAAAGCAGCTGTCACCCTCATACTAGTGATCGGATCAGGGGAGCAATCACACCAGGAATGAACAGATTCCATTATCTTATCAGCTTTAACCCTAATCCTGCCATCCCACTGAGAAGGGCTGTTAGAGATGGTTCCAGCAACAGCCCCAGCTGCAAGATTTCTGTTAGTTGCCATCAGCGACTGGCCATCATGGAGTCTCATGGGAAGTACTGCTCCACAGCTTTCCTCTACAGACTTTAAATCAAGCAGTTATTTTTTTTTAATTTCTTTTCAAATGTTCCCTTCCTTTCCCACCCCTTTATCCCCAATGTGCCTTATTTATATATTTTTAAAGCTTTGCAGGCAGTCATTCCTGTTTTCAACACGGACAAAAATCCATCTGAGTTATAATCATTCATGACTTTATACACAGTGGGGGAAAGGGAGTGTGCAAATTAATGTATTCATTCCAAACTGTATTTAGCTAACATCTTTCTTCACTTGAGCCTAACAGCTCAAGGGATTGCAAAATTATTGCATCAGCTCGACTGTGATGCTTTGTTCATTTAAAAAAAAAATAAATCTTTGGACTCTCGTATCACCCTACCTTAAAATGCTATTATAGTTTCCTAGTGACTACATGGTCAAAGGAACTGTGTAGTCTCATTTAATCTATTTGACTCTTCAGAGATCTGCATACCCTACCCATCTCCATTACCGCAGGAATTATGATTGGATTTAACCTTCTGCTCATTGAATTAGTGTCAGCTATCATTCTTAGTGTACATTTGTTAAATTCAATCTCTCCTTTAAGGGAATGCCAGGCAGAGAAATGATAAGTGTATTAAATAGTCAGAGAAGAAAGACTGCAGAAATTGGGACTTAGAATCACCGTGCAGATAAAGAGAACTAAGTCCATGTTGCTGCTTCCTTTTTTTCCAGGAGGATACAATCGCAGCAGGAAGTGTAAGCCTTTATAGTCAGCCTTCCAGAGTGTAAGGAATACTAAGTGACTCAAGACTTTCTTTTCCCTAAAGTAAAGAGGTTTTTTTTTTCAGTCAATGTTAGTGCCACTGGGAAAGCAACCATATGGAAAGCCCTGAAAATTCAGGTCTTCTCTTAATCCTCCAGAAAAAATTACAACACAGGTAGTAACTGTGAACCCTCCCCTCCAGCACAGCACAGCATCTTTGACTGCTGGGTCAGAAATGAGGCAATCATGTCCTGCTTGGCCACTTGGCTCACTATGCAGATATATCCCTGGTCTACAAATGTCTGCAATGTGGGTTAGAGGGTGTCTGAAAAGATGCTCGAGTCTGTTCGAGGATTATACTAAAAGTAAATAAACAAAATGCTCAGAAAATATGACAAAACAATTCAACTACAAATAAATAATCCAAAGTTAAAAAACTGTTCAACAGAAGGAAGATACCACATTATTAAACTCCGAAACTGAATAGCCAAATGGAATTTAGTGGAAAAAACCTAAACCCAAACTCCTGCTGAAGAATATCCCACCCGACCTAGCAACTCTTCCAAAAAGATAGAGCCAGCAGATTTAAGAAGACTCCAGAAAGGAAACATCACGAGGCCCAAAGATAGAATGAAATACGAAGGAGTAGCCAAACACAAAAACGTTATCCTACATTCCTAGGGCTTAAAAAGAATCAAGGGGCCCAGAACATAATTTGAAATCATAGGCCTAAATGAAATGTAATGTTGACTGCCTTTCATTTCATTTCCCTCTTATTTTGTTTTTTTTAAGGATTGATTCCTCAGGATGAAAATATGTGTGTTTAGTTTCAGAAAGAGAAAGAGATTTGGGCACCCTAATATTTCTTCCCAGCTCCTTAATGCTTCAAAGCAGCCGGGGGGGGTGGGGGTGGAATGGGAGGGGTTCCGGGGTTAGACTCCTAGAGAACTGCAAAATCACATTGTTAACGTGTAAAGGCAAAAAAGGCTGGGGAAAATAGGCAAGGAAGAAGTATCAGAGGTTCATAAGGGGGACAAGCAAAGACAGGAGGAGGGATAAGCCCGCTCTGCCCAGACCACAGTGGTAAGAAATCAATTTTTTCTGACTAATTGTTAAGAAGTTAACGGTGGCTACGGAAATGGTAGCATCAAAATAATATAAGCTCTATAGAATTTCTTAGTATTTTTTCTCCACCCTGCTGCTAGCAGATCACAACTTCTGATTTACCAGAAGACTTGAAGGAGATATTATATTTTCAGTGGAGGCATTAGAATGAGAAAACAAGCATATACCAAAATGCCCATCTTTATCGAGAAAAACATCTATATTTAACAAACAAAGCACTGCCACTTTTCATTTATCAAAATAGCAAAGATTACTACAAGGAGAGAGAGATTGGTATTGTGATAAATCCCTGGCAGGTATAGAAATTGGCAAGACCGCTTTAGAAAGCAATTTGTCAACAAGTATCAAGAGACTTAAAAATGTGAAATGCTTTAAACCATAATCCTCTTCTGGTGATCTATCCTAAGGGTAGAAGCTTGAAAAATGGAAAAAGCTTTAATGAAAAAGATGTTCATCATAGCATATATTATGAATGAAATCGTGTCAGAAAGTACAGAAATCATCAAATAAATCCATATTATGATATATATTTTGCAGTCATGAAAATGGTACCATGAAAAAATACTTACAATACGTTATATAAAAAAAGGATATAAAATGTTATATATGGCAGGATCCCAACAGTATTTTCAAAGTTGTACATTTAGAAAGACCAGAAGGGGGAAAAAAAAAACCAAACTATTTCACTGATTTCTTCAATCTGTACAATTCTGTCTTTAGTGTCTTTTTTCTGTATTTTCGATATTCTCTAAGAATTACATATTTCATAATAAAAACCACTGATCTAAGAAGCAACGTAAGGATAAAAGCTTAACTAAGATGGAGAATAAATGGTAGTTATGAGTGTAAGCCACACCAAAGCATATTTCTCAGCTTGATCTTTAAAGATTGATTTGCAAGACCCTTGCATAAAATATGATAGCAGAAAAGGTAAAGGTCTCTTTTATGCTAGCATTTTGCCGTGAAACAATCAGACACTCACCTTTCTATAGAAAATCTACTTAGCACACCAAAGATGAGAACCTTTAGGATGGGTGAGAAAACAACAAGTCAAGGAAATATTAAGAAGTGATATGGGAATAATAATTTAACTTCCTAAACTCATGTAAAGATTGGGTAATGACTATGGTGCAATTAGCCATTTGTTTGCAACAAACGACTTACTCTCAGAAAGGATTTCATAGAGCACATGTGATATGACCACTATTTGACAGGCAGTTTTATTATCACATTAAATCCTTAAATTACATTTGCAACAGAGGAAGAAACTAAGACTCAGAAAGATTCAAAATTTTGCCCCAGGTCACAATGAATTCATGGTCAGAGCAGCCTTGTCATTTCCTCAGATGCCAAAGCCAGACAGATAAGGAGTGGGGCTTGAATGCCATCTCCCATACCTGAGGAACAGTGGAAAAACAAGATGAATCCTGGCCCCAAATCAGACTCTACAAGCCCCAAATCAGACAAAAATTATAAATGTTTTTTAGCCCCTCCATACAAAGATGCAAAAATCCAAGAAACTCCTGGGTGTGTGTTCAAACATGGAAGATTTAGAAGTAAGACTTTATCACAGCAATCCCTTTCTCAGCCTAGTCAAGGAAGTTCTAGCTTCTTGGCTAGAGAGGTTAAACAAATCCAGAATCTTGCAGGAAGATAAGGGAATACGATCAATCACAGGGATCACAAGCATAGCAGGCATAAAATGTGTATGATCATCCCTGACCAGGGCCAGCTTCACAGGCATGCAGTCTGCACAGCTGCACATGTCCCCATGCTCGGGAGAACCTCACATTGATTTAACGCTTGTCTGTGACTGACTTAAAATTCTTAATAATTTTATTTTTGAACTCGTGTTCTGATAAGTGAAGTCTGGTGAGACAATAGAATATCACAATAGAATACGCTGAGATAGGCATGATATGAGTATCTGCAGACCCTTGCTGCCCCATTCGCACACAGAGTTCAAATGCATTGGGCAAATAATTCTAGTAGATACACCCTGCATGAGAGTTCATCACGACTTAAGACCAGTCTGTGACTAAGCTGGGACACTGATAGGTTTCAGTTCAAACCAAACTTTCTTCAAATGCAGAAAAATGACAATGATGTTCTACAAAATACAAATGACCAAGAAACCCTATTATCCTTTGTTACTCACGTTTCTTCCCTGTATTAGCCAACCACTTATACTCAAAATGATGATGTAGAAGGAAATGGAAAGATAGGACTAATTTCAGTTCCTTTTCCTTTCAGTCCTTCCTTACTCATCAGTAAGCCAGAGATTGAGAATATTGGTAGAATGTGTGTGTATCATGAAGTGAGACGAATATGGCTGAGTTAGTTTGATGCAATATTTCCACTCTTCTGCTAAGAAATAAATGCACATGAATATATGAGCCACTATATATGAACTGAATAATTTTTCTGATTCTGCCTATGAGTTAAATGTTCTTATATTTGCATTTAAATTCAGCATTGCAAAATATAAAGAGGAATGATAAAATTCACGCTAATATTTTAAGGCTTTCTTTTCCTTTTCTTAGAATAACATTAAGTAGCGTATAAAAAAATATGACAAATCAAGAGAGAAACCATGGAAAAAGCTTTAGATATCTTTAATGATAATGTCTTCCTGCTTTTTGACCAAGGGCCTGTACATTTTCTTTCTGCAATGGAGACAGCAAATTATGTAGCCAGCTCTGCCCTGCATAAATGCAGCCCAGCTCTGGAATTCCAGGAAAGAAGAAAACCATTTGGGGGTGACCTATAAGAAATGGATGGTTTTGTTTAAAGCAAAACTGATTCTTTCAGTCCTGGTGCCCTGTGCTTTAGCAAATAGGACACATAGATTCATAGTATCAAGAGTTCACTCATTTGTTTTCTCAGCCATGCCTTCAGGGATGTACAAAACACAAATAGCCTTTAAGACTTTGAAGGCAAAGGATAAGTGCTTTATCATGGCAAAGGTCATTTAAAATGCATACCCTGCCCTACAATTTGCAAGCCACTCCTTGCAGCCTAATGTCTTTCCTTAAGTTAATTAACAGCCCTGCTCTTTCTCTTCCATTATCTTGGTCATTGATGAAGATGTTAAGTAGATTGGTTGGTTCCTGGACTAACCCCTCAAAGACACACGAGCGATGTCAGCCAAGCTAATGCAGCTTAGAAGTCCTCTTTAAGCAGAACTCTAGTAATGTGAGCTATTACTTAACAAGAGTGTCTCTCCATTTGTTGAGCAGCATGTCATGCAAAAAAGAAGGCTTACTAAGTCAGATAAATTGCAACTGATGTCTTCCCTGTTCCCATTCCTCCTACCCACCCACCCCCACACTGTCTATTAAGCCCACCTGCCTTGTCTCAGAATGAAATTAGAGACATTTGCCTTAGCTCAGAGAGAAAATAAGTGAATCTCAATTGTCTGACATGTTTGTCTTGATTACAATCTGAAAAGGCTGAAGCAAGAAGACGTACCTCTGCAGAAAGGAAAGCTTTGGTGGGGAGAAAGAAAAAGCTACATCACCAGCTTCCATAGCTTTGATCCATTTTTCATTCCCCTTGGCTTCCTTATGATTTCCTCCCAGGTTTCCTTCTGCTCTTACTCTTTATTCATTTGTCCTCACCCATAAGAAGTATGGACATTTGTACTGGCACCTAGCATAAAGAGATTCCATTTCCAAGATAGTTTGGAATATCATTATCCTCTATTCATATAAGAAGGTACTCATTCTCTAAAATGTTAGCTTCTAAATATCAGACACATAGAACAAGGGAAATAATATATTCAATTTCTCTAACTCTATTTAGTTACTTTTTATGGAAAACAATTTTTTACAGACAAACCTGTATTTACTGCAAATAAACTCTTATGTTCTCTCCTTGTGGAATGGATAGGATGAGGCATAGTTCTCCAGGAGAAACTATAAACAAAAACTATTTATGAGTGATCCAACATTAATAATTTCAGGAAGGTTAAAACAGGAAACCCAAGCTGCTACAGCCCTAATCATTTATCAAAGCCATCATCAGACTAATTCGTTAAGACTCTGAAGCATTCACTTTATAAAGATTTTCAAGACCTTGTATACTTCAGCAATCTAACCGCGCATTTGAATGTGAAATATTACTAATTAATCTCTGACAAATATATTGAAGAATCCCACTGTTCATACTTCTATAAGTATGGTTCCTGATATTTCAGCAATGTTTTTAAATCTTTGCAAAATCTTACCTGCTCCTCTACTACCACCTTTCCATTTAAGCATTCTACTTTAAATAGACTGACTTGATTGGAATTATTGTCCAGCTAAATAAAGCAAAGGAGCTGCTATTTAATTATAAAATTGACAGGCATGAACAAGATGCACCCATTGCTTTTTGGATTCTTTAAAAATGTTTTATTTTTCCCTATCAGTCATAAAAGATCTCAAGATATAAGGTAGCAAAATCCAGTCATTTCTAGACCTGGCAAATGAATTCTCCTGGACAAGAATTTAATAAAAGACTTGCTTACTATCTTCCAAAGTTTTTCACTATCAGCACAGAGATACCATCTTTCCTTTGACTGTTATGAATAAGCTAAGAAAATGGCAGATTACTAAAACAGTCTCCACATATTTCCTGTGATAATGGCTCAAAATGAAATTAAAGTTGTCAATGGTTGTAGCAGATAATAGCCCCTTCCCTGCGCACCAAAATCCCTAAACTCTTTGCTCAGGTCATCATTAGCAAAACAATGTTAAGGACAGTTATTTCCAACTGATAAATTACCAGGCATGCATATCCTCTTTCAATCCTGAGATTCTGATATGCTAGTGGATTTTCCCTCTGGGATGTTAGAGAAGAACTGTGTTCTCACCTCCTAAATAGGGTAATGGGGTCTGTGCTTGTGTGGATAACTGCAATGGTGCATTAAGAAAGAAAGAGGGATCCCAGAACCCCATCATTGATGCTGATGCCTCTTCTTACAAACCAGAATTCAAGGTTCAAGAAACATTAATAATATATCACTTTCTTTGCAAAAGAAACAGGCATTAAGTTCTTTTATCCCTTGAAAATTTAAATTCTTCTAGCTTCTCAAATTGTAGAAATGTAAAATGGATACACTAAAGACAGTAATTAATGGGAGATTTAATGGCGCATGCATTATATAAGCTTTCAATTCTAATGCATTTTTGTTGTTTTCCTTTTCCTCAAGGGTCACTGTAACTTCTCAATTGATTATTTTGATTTTTAGTATTACAGACAAATAGAGCACTATATTTGAAAATTAAAAAAAGATTAAACATAAGGGTAAATATGTGGTCTAGATCAATACTGTGCAATAAGACTCTCTGCAATGATGAATATGTTCTACATAAGCACTTTCCACTAAGGTAGCAATTTCTATATGGCTAGAATAACTCAGAAACTGAATTTCTAGTTTTAATTAATTTAAATTCAAATAGCCACATATCCACCCTTTTGGATAACACAAATATAAACCAGTAAACCTTCAGATAGTTAGAACCCCTCTGTAATGTCCCTGCTAAGCTTCCTTTTCCAATTGATCATTCATAACTATTCTGAATTCTCTTTTGAATTTTATTTTAAAATTCTAATATCAAACAAAGCTTAGATTTGGTTAAAGTAAAATATCAAGACATATATATGTTTATGTGTATTTGTGCATTCCATTAGAAAATTTTTCTAAAGTAGTACTTAAATTAACCAATAGTGGGCGGTACAAAGGTGGCTCAGTGGCAGAATTCTCGCCTGCCATGCCAGAGACTCAGGTTCGATTCCTGATGCCTGCCCATGCAAAAAAAATAAAAAAATAAATCAACCAATGGTGTTTATTGAAAAGTTTCCATTTGCTCAGATGTGCTTCTGGTAATGGGAGCTATAAGAATAAGCATGTGCCAATTCCATGACAAAGGGCTTAAAACAAACACATACAAAAACAACCTTGAACAATACAGAGTAATGTGTACTCAAGTATCTACATCTGCAAATGCCATAAAACTTTGAGGGAGAAAGATTGGGAAGGCTTCTTTCACTAACTCTAGCCAATAAAGCTTCCTAAAGAGAGTAATAAGACACTTAAGTTAAATCATCTGCAAAATTAGTCATCTATTTTCTTAAAGCGGCTTGATTTTCACTTGAAAAAAAATCGAGTGACAATTTTAAAAGCAATATATTAGCAGGAAAATTCTACCAATAATCAGGTGGTTAATTAATGATGGATCATTAACTTCTGCGCACAGAATTTTAGATATTTTATTGGTAATGTTGTAATATCACCTTTAACATTTAACTTCAAGAACTATGAGGGTAAACACATCTGCAAATGCTTTTGAAACTAGATGTGTGAGTACAACACATAGTTTTAGGGATTAAGAACCAGCTAGAAAATAGTACAACAACCCTCAAAGTAAAACTATTTGGCTACTGGCTAAATTCTCAGAAGTCTAGTGGAAAAGAAATGTAACTCGAAAGAAAATAGTTACCTCAAATAAGAAAATACACAAATCTTTGGACGATCTACCAGACACATGCAAAAAGTTTTCAATGCCATTCTTCTAAACAATAAAAATGCAACTCAGGAATTAACAAAGAGCTGGCAGCTTGTCTTATAGGCTACTCACTGAAGCAGGCAACCTTCAGAAAAGAAGATACAAGCTGTCAGGTTCATTCAGCTATAATCGGAGTATATATTGACTTTGGTCAGTTTAGCAAAGAGAATATCAAGTTACAAAGTGCTAGCTATGATGGAGATGTGATAACTGAAGATCACTGTTAATATGTCTGCCACTTTCAAAAAGATCTGTCTTCAGAAGTTAATAGGAATTTTAAGCAGCTGCAACAATTGCATGTCAACATGAGGCATTTCTTTCCTATTAAACATAAATTTATAATATATTAATTGTTTAAACAACTTATTCTGTCATTTGACTCAATTAAAATTGAATAATTGTAAACACATAAATCACTAGAGCCTAAAATAATGAACTTTCAAAGAAAAATAAGCTAAAAGATAAGAAATTATTCATATTCAAGAACATTCTATGCAGCTTATTTTTCTGATGAACTATCTCCTATAAATAAAACTTTAAACTAGAGTGTTATATATAGAATCATTGATAGATCTTTACCTCCAGATATAATAATTAATTCTATTATGTATATTATAGATTGTTTGAGTTAAATATATCATTGTATTTAGTGAATAGTTCAATTGGTCTCTTTCTCTTAAAGCAAATTGTTTCAACAAGAAATATGTATTTCAAAAGTATGGAGGACCATATATAATGGACATATCAGGAAGCATGAAATTGATAATGCTTGGTTTAGCTAGATCTGAAACTGAAACTGAAATTATAGTCAGCCTGACTAACTTACCTATTTCTTATATAGTTTTGGTTCACACTTAAATATCAATAGAGAGAAAAAAAAATTAAATTACTTACACTGAAGCAGCAAAACTTTTCAACATAACCTGAAATCCAAAGTTTATATGGCTTGGAAACTTTATCAGCCTTTCTTAGTTGAAAATGCATTCTTAGATCAACATCTGCTAATGTAGTACCAGGAAAACTGGCTTTAAAGATTCTGTATTTTATTCTCATTTAAATTAAATTTATTATTTAAAATTTATGTATATTACTATCTATTAGCTCTCCCTTACTCTCAAAGCTACTGAAAACTACCCAAAGGTAGAATGATAAATTCAAAAGAAAGTAGGTATTGGGAAAGGAAAAAAAACCTCAAATTCAAATTCTAGATCTATTACTTCCTAGCTGTGATTTGGAGCAACTCATAAAATCCTCCAAGCTTCAGGTTTTGTGGTGTTTTTTCTTTTCATTTATAAAAATGGCATAATACTACCTACCTTACATAATAATTCTGAGGATGAATTTAGATAATATGTATAGAATGCCTGGCACAAGGCTAACACATAGTAAGTGCAAACAAGTTGAAATTCCCTCCTTCCTTCATTTAACCTACTCCCAACTCCACTTACTACGTGATCCCTCCACCAGAAAAGAATTTAAATTTTATTGCATTGACATCATCTCAACTAAATCCTTGTTCAGACTTTGAACACTTCCCTATTGAGAATAGCATAGCATAAAGAGGGACAGGGTTTGTGGAACCAAGGAGACAAGCTAACATTATTAAAGAAATTCAGTTGACCTAACACAGAAGCACAACAATAAAATGCTTGAGATCCAGCATTTGGAACCATCCTTTCTCCTCAATCTAGTTCCTAGTTCAGGAAATAAAATTTTGTATACCAGAGCAAGTGAGAAAATTTACCACTACCCTCCAGAATCCGACTATTGTAGTCACTAGGCTATCATTAAACAATTTCAGTAAAATAAGGCAATTAAAATATTTCACATCATACTAACATGATCACTTAGTTTCACATAGAAAATTGTGAGAACATTTAATTGTATAAGCATCTTTGCCTAGTAGATGCTAGCATGCATGCCATTAAAATCACTAATACTGCTTCACTTTAGGCTCCATGTGACTAGAGACTTGGCACTTCATGGCTCCAGGGGAATCACTAATGAGCTACAAAGCCTTTACACCTCTGGGTCAGCAGTTTGGATTAGACCTAGGTTGGGAGTGACAGAAAGTCATTACCATCTCATGGTAGTTCAATGGTTTATGTGAAGGAAATTCATTGTTCTGGGCCACTTTCTAATGAACAAGCATCCACCTCACAAAAAGTCACAACTGCTTTTGACAGTAATTGGCAGAGACATAGAGAATGAAAAATTCAACCAAGAATTGTGTTTCCTCTACTCTATGACTAATCTACCCACATAGGTTTCTTTTCTTTTTTAATGGAAAAGACACAGTTCTTTTTTGGTCTATGGAAGGTAACGTAGGAGAGAAGGAGGGGAAAGAAAAATTGAAGGGGTCAATGAGATCCATCCAGTGTAGAGCAAAACAAAATACAAAAGGACTCATCATGAAAAGTCTTGGTTAGTATTATATGGCATAGGTATTCAATTCAGAAAACACATGTACCCATAATTTGTTTCTCCCCTGTTAATATATATAATAATGTTTTAATAATGTTACTTGAAATCTCTAGATTAGGGAGTCAAAAACAAGATAAGCGCCTTGCAATAGTGTTCCTTTAGAAAGTTGTTACTACCCATGTCATTACTAATTTACAGGAAAAAAGAAAACATCTATTTTTAAATGGTGAATCATTTTAAGATGCTTTCAGGTGCATGGAAACTAACTCAAGGTGACTTAAGTTTTGTGCTCTCATAAATGCAAGTTAAGTGACAGAGTAAGCTTCAGGAGAGGCTTGACCCAATATTTCAGCTTTATTTCTCTATGATTTTTCCTTTACTGGTCCCTCCTCTCTGAGTACAAATTCATCTTCAGTGTAGTATCCTTCATGCTACAAAAAATGGCTGTGGCATTTCCCAGCTCCGTATCTGCACAACCTGAAATTTAGAGGGAGAGAAATTGTCTCCTCTTATGGTTCTCTTCCAAGTAAGAAAACTTCTCTGAAGCTTCAAACCACAACTGTCCCTTTGTATCTCACCGAACCAACAAGTCCCTGACCTTTCCAGAGCAATGGACTGGCTCAGGCTACCTGGCTTAGGTGTCTATTCCTGAACAAAAACTTTGAAAAATGGGTGAGACTGATGAACCTTAGATCAATCGGGACCTACCCCTGGGGGCCAGGATGAGGTCGCCTTACCTTGAAGCACACGGATGGCATGGCAGAAGAGTGCTATCTAAAAATTGGGGGGACTCTTATGTAAAAGAAAAGGGATAATGGATGCTGGGTACAAAACAACAATTTCCATACAGGCAGATAAAAAGTATTGTTTTATTTTATAAATTTTATACATTTACAGACTTTCTTTGAAATGTAACAACTTAGGAGTCAATGTTTCCGCCCACTTGCCCTCAAAACACCCAAGCATAAAAATAAACAGCAGAAACATCTCTATTTTCAAATTACATGAGGCTCTGACATTTGAGTGGGCAGAAAAAGAAAGGGAAGTGACAAGGGTTGTTCTACCATGGAAGATAATTAAAATATAATATAAAAAGAAAGATCTCTTAAACTTGGGGAGTGGGTGTAGAGGAAGAAATACAAATGAACATATCTAAGAAAAAATGCTCTTATATCAAAGCAT
This sequence comes from Tamandua tetradactyla, assembly GCF_023851605.1. NCBI lineage: Eukaryota > Metazoa > Chordata > Mammalia > Pilosa > Myrmecophagidae > Tamandua > Tamandua tetradactyla. Next base: position 72,498,588 of record NC_135328.1, read on the forward strand.
ATCTAGATTTCTAAAAACATGAGATTTTAAGCAGCAGAGCCAGAAGTCATACTGGAGCTGACTCTAAAGCCGATTCCAGATCTTTTCACCAAAAGCCAGTATATCTGAGCCAAAGCCTACATGCCTGCTATTTTCCATTCAATCCCCATGTCAACATGTACTAAGAAGCAAGACATCATGAGCAAGTCACTGTGCTAAATGCTGGTTGGAGAGATGCAAATTTAAAATAAAAACATCAATGCATGGAAATATATGCTAAGTAAGCAGTCAGTTATTCAGATAAGGGCTCCACCAGAGTGCAGAGGTTGGAAGAAAGGATCAGGGAAAACCAGTAACTACCATCTCACATAACCTAACAAAAAGGGAATGGGCATTATTTTGTTTGTTAAAGTTGCTGGAATGCAATATACCATAAACAGAACAGCTTTTAAAAAGAGAATTTATTAAGTTACAAGTTTACAGTTCTAAGGCTATAAAAATGTCCAAATTAAGGCATCCAGAAAATGATACCTTGGTTCAAGAAAGGCCAATGAGTCTGGAAAATCTCTGTCAGCTGGGAAGGTACACAATTAGCATCTGCTAGGGTCTCTGGCTTCTTGTTTCAAAGGACTTCACCAGGGCATTTTCCCTCCACATCTCCAAAATTCTCTGGCTGTGTGGGCTCTGTTGGCTCTGAAGCTTTTTCCAAAATGACTTTCTCTTAAAGGGCTCCAGTAAGCAACCCCACCTTGAATGGGTGGAGTCACTTCTCCATGGAAGCCACCTAATCAAAAGGTAACACCCACAATTGAGTCACATCTCTATGGAAACAATAAAAAAGATCTCACCCAGCAATACTGACTGGGGATTAAAGGACATGGCTTTTTTGGGGTACACAACAGTTTCAATCTGGCACAGGTATTACAAATCTTGGTGAATACCAGGCATGTTGGAAACTTCAAGTATACGAATCTGAGGAGGAGCAACAAGGGAAGCTTCTATGGGAAGGATATCTTACTTCTTCATTTACAAAGCAATTTGTAAATTATAAAATACTTTCACAGCCACACATTCAAATGGCAACTACCATATAGCATACCAGGTGTCCTACATGTGCTGTCTCAATCCTTGTGGTAGTTGGTATTATTAATACCTTTCTTTTGCTAAGATATATATATATATGCACTGTTTAACTATTGAGGAGAAGTAAAAAACTGAAGACAGGAAGGGGAAAAATCCATTAGAAAAGAGAAAGTACCACAAATGCTTTTATATTCTGTTCTAGTTTGCTGGCTGTCGGAATGCAACACACCAGAGAAAGATTGGCTTTTAATAAAAGGGGATTCATTTAGTTAATGTATAGTTCTTCAGAGGAAAGGCAGCTAACTTTCAACTGAGGTTCTTTCTTACGTGCAAAGGCACAAAGCGATCTCTGCTGGTCTTCTCTTCAGGCCTCTGGGTTCCAACAACTTTCTCCAGGGTGATTCCTTTCTGCATCGCCAAAGGCCTGGGCTGAGCTGCAAGTGCTGAGATGAGGTATGCTGAGCTGCTTGGGCTGAGCTCTCTCATTTAAGCATCAGCCAATTAAGTCAAACATCATTCATTGTAGCAGGCACACATCCTAGCCGACTGCAGATGTAATCAGCAACAGGTGAGGTCCACGTACCATTGGCTCATGTCCACAGCAACAGAACTAGGTGCCTTCACCTGGCCAAGCTGACAACTGAATCTAACTACCACATATTTATATTAACAAACTAAACTTTTTTTATTTTTATCACTAATCTATCTTTAATGCAATTGCTTAGATGTAACCCTTTTAAGATATTTTAATTTTCAAGACATTTGCAGTCAAGAGCATTAATAAAATCAATTTTTTTAAAAATGGGGAAGATAATCCTTCTCCAGCATGTAAAATAAGCATATATGCTAAAGTGATAATTCCTTTCTCTTCACAGGACTCTTGGGTGTTTGTTTTCTATCTGGACGTTTTTAAATTAATCATTGCCTAATGTTATATCTTCAATGGCTGAATTGAAAATTTAATAAAAGTTAAATAGCCACACTGGATTTAAATCACAGAAGAATACCATTTTCTCCAAATCCTTTTGTTTTATTTCCTAAATCATGGCCATTTCTTATCACATGTGCACCAAAACAGATAATACGAATCCAGAACTGCTATGCAGCAAGTAGTGCGGGCGCAAAGCTGTAGCATAAACTTGGTTGGTCATCCTTAAATGTCAATTTTTCTCAAAGATTTTTTGTGAGAACAGTTAAGCATTCCTTACCTTTAATACTGGTAAGAATTTAAAATTTTTATTTACACTATTCAAAGTCCAATGCATAAATCATATGTAAAGCAAAAAAAAAAATAAAATAAAAGAAATGTGCTTATAGGTTGTTTTGGGCTCTTGCCCCAGAACTCTGAGGGTAAGGAGTTTTACACTGTGGATTTGGATCATTCTGGTAGAAAAGTTTAAGAAGTAATGTCCTATACTTGGCACAGTATGCCTGACGCATAATGGAAGTTCAATAAATAATTATGTTGATGTGATTTACCAACAAATGTAACTTGGGAAATCTAGGAAAGGTCACTTTTGACATAGTAGACAACATATCAGAGGGAAAAAAGTAAAAAAAAAAAAAAACAAGACTAAGCTCTGTTAAATGACTTAACACCTAGCACAACACAATTGGAATTCTCTGTGGTACAATGAATTCTTCAATGGCTGCACTGTAGCTAATTGATTTCCCAATTCCCTGTGAAATAAAATCCAAATTCCTTAGCCTGTCATGCAATCCATCCAGAATCTCAACACATCCTGAGTGTTCCACTTCATTTCTCTATTTTATTTTTCTGCTTCCTCCAGCCAAATTGAACTACTCCCAGTTCTCCATATACAACCAAAGTTTTCTGATATATGTCTTCAGTCAGTCTGTTCCCTCTAAACTGAATGCCTTTCCCTGCCCCAGCCAACATCCCTACATGGCATAATCCAAATGCCAATTCTTAGAAACCCGGCTTCTCTTTTCTGATCTGACGTAAATTTTTATATGCCTATTTCATTGGATTTATTTTCTGCCCTGTGTTATATTTACTGATATGTCTTACTTTTACTGTTAAATTATACACTTTTTATATACAAGTATATAAAAATATACTATGTATAAATGCCTAAAAAGATAGATGAATGGGTGAACCAATAAACCCAAATTCTTCCAAAAAGCTGGAACTAGAATTAATGTAACTTGTTTTAATCCTGCCATACAAACATACTTAACACTGTGTGTAATCCAAAACTCACATAATGGGAAGACCACTTAGGTAGCATGGATCAATTTCCATTATCTCTCATAACAATTGTTTTCTTGACTCAAGAAAGCAGGAAGGGAGTAAAATATCCTTTAATAAAATCTGCAAAGATCCTGTCTGTTCAAAATCTGTCCTGGGAACTCACTGCCAAGTTCCTTTTTTATCCATTAGCAGGCTTTTAACCACTTTCATTTAAATGAATCATCCACAAAAAATCTATAGCATTTAATACATCCACTTCTTTTGGGGATATGAAATTCAGTTTTTCTTTATGTAATTTGGTTGTGGGTGCCAGATATCATCAAAAATGGACTTATTAATAGCTGTTTCTGGATTGGTGGAAATAATCAAAACAAAAGTTGGGTAAATCATTTTTTACAGATGTTTGGTAGAGGTGCAAAACTAGACTCTGTAGATAATAGTTGCAGACCCTTCTCAGGACTACTTTCTTATAGCTATCAGATGCATTTTGAAATGGTTTACGTGAGGGCATGATTGCAGCAAAATATATATTTGTAATTCTCCCAATCATACACAAGCATAAAAACATTTTTGTTATAGTTTCAGAAAGCACTGAAGACTTTAATGAAACAACATAAAAATCAAAAGTAAAATCACACCACCACATACATTTGAACATAGCAATTGCCAATGAAGAATCTTAATTTAATTCAGCTGAAATTTTGAAAACTAAATGCAGAAAAATCTCCAGAAATTCTTGTTTCTTCTATCCATGGTAATGGGTATGATATAATGGAAAAACAAATGGACCTGAATGTGTGTGGTTTCAATAACATGTTTAAAGATCTTAGGAAATCCTGGAAAAGTCATAACTTGAGAAACTTAAGTCTTATATCACCGTCTCCTGTGCTTTGAAAATTTCTCTGTCTCTTACCTTTTCCTATAGGACATACAGGGAAGGCCTCACATTTGGGGACAGACAGACCTAAATTAAATACAGCCTCTGCATTTCACTAAGTCACATGAACTTGAGCTGGTTGCTTTATATCTCAAGCTTGATTTCCCAACTTGTAAAAATTAAGAAAAATACTTCTACCTATCTCGTAGAATTTTGATGATGATTAATATATGTGAAGTGCCAATATCTGACCAGCAGTAGGCACTCAATAAACAGGAGTTCTCTTCCATATAATGTGATCATCATTTTCATATAAAACATTACTCATGAAAATTTTTAAATAATGGTGGAAAGCAGGAATGCTATCATAACTAACTGGAGGAATTTTTTCTGTGAGATATAACCAAGTACACTTGGCTGAGATGATGGGATTCCTGAAAACTCCTTGAAAGCTTGGAAAGATACCCTTTTTGGTTAGGATTTAAGGACATTTGGTTTTATGCCATCCCAGAAAGAGCACACAGGTAGTTTACAGACTAAATAAAAATTAAATAATTTAATTTTTCTTTAAAAATGAGATTAGACAACAAAATATTCATATTGTGATTGAAACAACTTTGCACTAATTTGTAAGCTGCTAGCCACAAAAGAAAGCCCAGGAGACAGGCCACGGTGGCTCAGCAGGCACAGTTCTCTCTCGCCTGCCATGCCTGAGACCTGGGTCCAATTTCCGGTGCCTGCCCACGCAAAGAAAAAGAAAAGAAAAGAAACAAAGCCCAGCAGACAATAAACTGCAACAAATATCAAGTCAGAAAATTGGAAAAACTGAATGACCAGGCAGGCCACAGTGGCTCAGCAGAGTTCTCACCTGCCATGCCTGAGACCCAGGTTTGATTCCACAGTGCCTGTTCATGCATAAATAAATATATAGAATAGAATAGAATAAAAATAGATAAATTTTTAAAAACTGACCTTTTTTTTTTTTTTTTTTTTTTACATGGGCAGGCACCGGGAATCAAACCCGGGTCCTCTGGCATGGCAGGCAGAGCCAATGTGGCCCAAAACTGACCATTTTAAAATGAAATTTTGAACAAAAATATAAAAATCAACTATGCAGGACTGCTTTTAGATTACAATAAAGTCACAGTCTTATTATGAGATAGAGGCCGGGATTGTGGGAAATAACTGTTTTTTCAAAATTTTCAATGTTGAAACATCCTTTGGAGGACTTATTTGGTAACTTGATATGAATCCAAAAAAAACATACTCCCAGTTACTTCTGAATTATACTGAATACACGTACAAATCTAATCTGGCAAGTGTCAGGGTACTTCCAATGCTTTTCCAGATAAATCCTGAAGGAACTCCTTAGTCTGATCTTAGTCTGATTGGTTTAGATTTAAACACAACTGACCTTCGTTGGAATTAACTCTACTCTTTGAATTGCTTATTTTCCTTAATTGGAAATTATCATTTTCAAGGACTCTTGATTCTACAGACTTTCCTCCTCTCTTAGAATTTCTCAGCTACTTCATCTTTACCCATCATCATTCATAATATACACAGGTATTTATGTTGCACAAGCACAAATAGGTAAGATTTTTAAGGAAAAAAATTCAATTAACTTATTCCACTTTTCCAGTAGCATGCTATTCAGAAGTAGAAATAACTCTTTAAAGCTGAAAATTCCAAATAAACTGTATTACACTGAAGTATGTTTAGTATCAAAATAAACTCTCCACAAATTCAGAGAGAAACTAAATATCCACCAATTATTGAGTAGATCTTGCTGAATTTTTTTTCTGTATTTTTTACGTCTTGTTTGTTGAGTTATAGTTAGATAAATAAAATTCACTCTTTTAAATGTGTAGTTTGAAGAGTTTTGACAAATGTATACAGTTATGTAAACACTACAATCAAAAATCAGAATATTTCCATTATCTAGAAAACTTCCTTTGTACCACTTTGCCATCAATCCCATCCTCATTTCTTCAGACCCTGACAAACAGTGATTTGTTTGCTTTCCTTATAAGATTGCCAAATCTTATTTGGGAAAACCCAAATATAATATATCCATGCACTATATAATCACTTGTGTCTGGCTTCATTTACTTATCATAATGCTTTTGAGACTCATCTCATTTTGTCTCACATATTTTGAATTCATTCCTTTTTATTGCTGCATAGTATTCCACTGCATGAATATGCCACTGATTGTTTAAGCATTCATTATTTGATGGATATAAGGTTTGACTTCAGTGTTTGGTTATTTTGTATAAGAACATTTGAGTACAGGCCTTTATATGTATATGTTTTTATTTCTTTTGGTTATATACCAGAAGTGAGGTTCCTAGAATATATGTTATATTTAACTTTATAGAAAACTGCCAAAAAAAATTCCAAAACGGCTGTATCATTTGTATTCCATTAACAAGTATGAGATTTCCAGTTGTACAACAAACTTGTCATCATCCTTTTTATTGTCAGTCTTTTTAACTTTGCAATTCTAGTGGGTTTCGTGGTATCTCAATATGGTTTTAATCTCCATTTTCCTAATAAATAGTGCTGTTGTGTAATTTTTCATATGCCTATTTGGCATTGGTACATTTTGTTTGGTGAAATGTCTACTGAAGAATTTTGACCATTCTTTTCTGGGTTGTGTGCCTTATTATTGTAAACATTATTTATAAAGTTTGAATTCAAGTCTTTTATCAGATACAAGTTGTGACTTTGTAGTATACTGTAGTACACATCCCAGTGAATATTCTCCCAGTGACTTTTTAGGACAAGTTCCATAAGGACTATACCATCAAGGTCAAATTCCCTTAGAACCGCACCATCAAACAGTCAATTTCCATATAGACTGTATCATTCAGTGGTCAACTTCCAAAGGACTGCACCACTGAAAAGTCAAAGTCCATAATGGTTACACCACCCAAATGGCAAATTCCCTGATACAATGCCATTCAAAGTCTTAGGGAGAGAATAGCTCTTACCTATTATATTCTTTGAAATTAATTACTATGTACTTTTATTGAAGATGCTGCAACTTTGTCATTCCTATCAGAGCTAGTCTCATAAATAAAAAAATTGCTTAAAATTTATACTGAGAGCAATTCTTTAAAATTTAGCTTTACTCTACCAAATTTATACTTTTGAAGATTGAATAAGCCACTTTAATGCAATCTGTTTTCCATTTCAGCACTCAATTATTCAGCCACTTGGTTGTATTAATTCATATTTTTATTTTTCATTGCATCTGTTCTGGTGTGTTTTTTATGTGTTAGTGTTACTTCTCCCCTAAGTTAAGTAGGTAATAACAGGATTATTTACAAAAGTGTAGGCAAGCTTAAGGGAAACAAGAAAGTCATGGTTGCTATTTTCCGTAGGTCTGAAGGAACAAGTAGAGGGAGAAGAGGTTGCTAGAACCTGAGTAGAGTACCTACAGCAGCTGGAGCAGTTGTCTGCAGTAGATGGATTTAAGTAAACTGATGGAGATGTAACAGAAAAAAAAAACAGAAGAAAAAAAAAATACCCCAATCTTATTTTCCACCTTCCTCCCTTCTCTCTCTCTCACCCTTTTTTTTTTTGCTGGGTACAGGGTACTATCATTGATGGTAAATGACAGGCAGGACTGTCTAAGCCCTTCCCCTTCTTCAGAGGGTCTGAAATGAAAATGGTGGAGGATGAGAGATTCTCAGCATGGGGTAACCAAGCTGGGGCAAGGACTACCCAAGGAAATGAGCTTCACAAAGAGGTCACTGAGGGCAGTGGCAGCCCCAGCATCAAAGGTAGAAGCAGAAGACAACATAGTCCTCAGTGGAGCCCAGGAGGCATTTTAGGCGGTGCTCTGATTTCTATTTCACCACAGTCTTGTCATCACATTAGGCCATTTTCTCCAGATCTGATCTGTGATAGACGCACTGCAGGTAGGGACAGAGAAGGCCATGCCAGTAAACTTCCCCTTCAGCTCCATAATGACTTTGCCCACTGTGCCAGTTTATGTAGCCTAGAAGAGCCATGTTTTTCACCTGATCCACCATGTAGAGGCAGCTGTTTCTTTTAATCCCTATTCAGTACTGTAGGTTGTAGATTATGTCCACAGAAATGTGAACTCACCCAGTTGTGGGTATTAACCTTTGATTAGAGGGAGATGTGACTCCACCCATTCCAGGTGAATCTTGATTAGTTACTGGAATCCTTTAAAAGAAAACATTTTGGAGAAAGCTTCAGAGCCACAAAAGCCATTAGAGTCCACATAGCCAGAGACCTTTAGAAATGAAGAAGGAAAATAAATGCCCCTGGGGGAACTTCATGAAATAAGAAGCCTGGAGAGAAAGCTCGTAGATGTCACCATGTTCACGAGGTGACTTCCAAATGAGAAAGCCTAAACATTGTCAACCTTTTTGAACTAAGGTATTTTACCTGGATGCCTTAGATTGGACATTTCTATAACTTTGCTTTAATTTGGACATTTTCACAGTCCTAGAACATGTAAACTTGCAACTTAATAAATTCCCCCTCTTAAAAGTCATTCTGTTTCTGGTATATCACATTCTGGCAGTTAGCAAACTAGAATACCCACCACCTTGGCAGTACAAGTAAAGGTAAGGATGATGTTCTGGGCAGCCCCATGGCCATCACACCACAGTTTCTCAGAGGGGCCATCCACAGTCTTCTGGGTGTCACTGATGGTGTAGAATGTCATCATGAGTCACTCCACGATGCCCATGTAGTCATGGATGACCTTGGCCAGGGGTCCAAGAAGTTGGTGGTTCATGAAGCATTGCCCACAATTTTGAGGGAATTGTCATACTGCTCTTGGTTCACACTCATCACATACATGGGGGCATCAGCAGAAGGGGCAGAAATGATGATTCTTTTAGCTTCATTCTTAAAAAAAAAAAAAAACCTAGCCTTCTCACATCAGTGGACTCCACAACATTTTCAGCATCAGCATCACCCCATTTGATGTTGGTGGTATCTTATTCCTATAAGACAAAGATGAAAAGCCTCCTATTCTCAGCCTTGATGATGCCTTTGAACTTGTCATGGATAGAACCATACTTGGTCATGTAGACCATGTAATTGAGATCAATGAAAAGGTCATCAATGGTGTGAAAACTTTCATTTTGCTGGAATTAAAAGCAGCTCTGTTGGTGAGATACTCATCAGAGCCAAATCTGTTCGCTCCAACTTTCACCATGGTTGAGATTCAACTGGCACTGTATAAGAAGATGCAGATGTCTATGGAATGGGGAGGAACAAGGAATGTTTTTTCCAATGAAATCGAATTATCATTCCAAATGACTATAATAGCCAGAAAGACCACATTTGAAATTAAAACCAACTTGCTTAATTCTAAACTAAAAGAAGTTGACTTACAAAAAAAAAATAATAGGGAGATAACTTTGGCACTCTGATAATGATTATAACCAAGAAAGCATAAAAATAATCAATATCCTTCTAACACGCAATTGAATATGCAGCATTTATAGCAAAAGAAAGAAAGAAAAAGGAAGGAAGGAAGGGAAGGAGGAAGGAGAAAAGAAAACAAAATCTCAAACCTCAAAAGCTCCAAAGTTTTCACAATTCCTAAAATGGGAGTGTTTTAATTCCCTTGGATGAAAAGCTAATACCATGCAATGGGTCAGCTTAAAAAAAAATGGAAATTTAATTGCTCCCAGTTTTGAGGCTAAGATAGAAGTCCAAATCAAGGCTGCTCTCTCTGTGGCTTTCTCTTTCACTCTCTGAATTTCATTCTGCTTATAAGGTATTTCAGTAATAGGATAAAAACCCATCCTGATTCAGGTGGGCCACACCTGAACTGAAATAACCTCATCAAAGGGTCCTACTTACAATGGCTTCACATCCGCAGGAATGGATTAAGTTTAAGAACATATTTTTCTGGGGTACGTCCACAAGGAGTATTCAAATTCAAAAGTATTTACTCAAATATGAAAGTTAAACACTGAAGAGGGACCAGTTGCACTGGTTTAGGAGAGCTGCCAACTTCAGGATGATGTCAATCAATCCAACTTACAAAACACAGAGCTAACTGGTGAGCCCAGCCAGCCAAAATGAAAGCACTGACATCACTGACTGTACAAGAACACCCTGGGTCAATTCATGATTAACAGAGAAGCTGCACTATTGCTCCTCCTGACTGAGTCAGGAGGAGCAATCTGAGTGATGCTAAGATTGTCTTTCTGCACCTCAAGTTCCTCAGAACTCATCATCAGCAGGTCAGTGGTCATGTGTCTGTTTCTGTGTAAGTGTAGCAAATATATCTGCACATTTACTTCAGCACAGGTTGGGAAATTGCCCCTTGTTTTAAGGTAAGCTCTCCAGGCATTAGGATACAGCTTGCACATTTCTTCTATAACTGGTAAAATACATCCACAATAGTTATAGGGATGTACCAAAGTTCTTCCAGTACCCTGCTGCTGACTGCTACTGGACAAGCCTACCAGAAAACCACAGAGCAGAAGAGCCTGTTGACATACTACAGAAAACTCAGCCTCCTGGGAGTGGGAAGAGGGGCACAGAAATTATCAAGTATAAGTAGATATTCAGTAAATGTGCTCCAATAATTGAATAGTTACTCAAAGTGAAACATTGCATACATAGTAGAAGCAAATTAAACAAAAATAATGAGAAGCTTATGTGTCCCCATGTAGAAAAGCTGGCACATTTGGTGAGATGTTCAACAGGTTCTTTACAGCTCTTTACAGTATTTATTTAGATTCGTAAATAGCCATTTTATGTAGGCTATCCAACAAAAGGAACGTATATTTAGGCTTTTTATTTTGCATTGTAACAAACTAAAATTTTTAATTAAATTCCTAAGGTTTGGGGATTGGAGGAATGAAAAGAAAGGAAAAAGCAACATTGCCTGATTTTTATTTCCTAGCCCTATCAACATCTGGTAAAGAAACTGCTGCTGCCATTCCTGAACTACCTACTTCTATCCTGAAAGGTACAGAAATGCCCTCTTTCACGTTTTTCATATCATAGAAATGTTACTGTGCCTCCTTACTGAGCATTCACTGGGCTCTCAGGAAAATACATCAGAAATAGCATGGGATTCAGTATTTAATAGACCTAGGTTGGTGTTCTAGTTTGCCAGCTGCCGGAATGCAATACACCAGAAATGGAACGGCTTTAAAAAGGGGAATTTAATAAGTTACAAGTTTATAGTTCTAAGGCCAAGAAAATGTCCTAATTAAAGCAAGTCCATAAAAATGGCCAAACGAAGGCACCATCAAAAGGTTACCTTCGCTTAAGAAAGGCCGATACGTTCAGTGTCTCTCTCTCAACTGGTAAAGCACGTGGCGAACGTAGTGACCATCAGCTCACTTACTCTCTCGGCTTCTGGCTTTATGAAGCTCCCTGACAGTGTTCTCCTTTTCCATCTCCAAGGGTCGCTGGCTGGCGGGCTCTGTGGTTCTCTGGTCATTCTGTCCTGGTTCTGCAGCTCTCTCCTTGTCCTCAAAAGGAACTCGCTCCCAAATGCCTCCTCTTTCATAGGGTTGCAGTACACTAATCAAGACCCAGGTAGAATGGGTGGAGACATGTCTCCATCTAATCAAATTTAATACCCACATCTCCATGGAGATAACCCAGTCAAGTTTCCAACCTGTGGTACTGAATGGGGATTAAGAGAAATGGTTGTTCCCACAAGACTGATTAGGATTGAAACATGGTTTTTCTAGGGTACATAAATCCTTTCAAACCAGCAGTCGATACCTTGCTCTAACTTTACTGGTGGTATAAACCTATGGCAAAATATCTAACTTCTCTTAGCAAAAATGTCCTCTTTTAAAAAAAAAAATGTAAAACTAGTAAGGATTACTTCTGAAGACAGAATTAAAGCTTAATTAATGTGCAAAGAAAGTCTCTTCACTACATCTAAATGATTGTAGACCCTCTAAAAATATTAGGCTCCTTCCCACTTTCATCTTGGACCAAAATGCCTTTAGTTCCTAGAGAAAGCAATTTAAATGCCATCTGTCAAATGATTCTAGACCCATTCTACCTATTTAAAAAAATGATTTGCAGTCCAAATCATGTAAAGGATTACAACAGCACAATGACATGATATTTGAGCTCAGTACACTAATTCAATTACTATTTTTCTGCACTTACTCTTTCAGCCTTGGAAAAAGAGGAACATTTTGTTATTCACAAAATTTTTCATATCACTTGTAAAAAAAAGATTACAGAAGAGGACCATTTCCTTAAATTTCTAACTGAATGGAGATTAGAAATAAAGGAAGAACACAGGTAAATTGATAAATCTGGAAATAAGCACTGAACAAAGGGAGTAAACTGCACCTATCTTGAGCCTGGTTGCTCACTACCAAAACCAATGAGAAGCACAAGACAGAACTCAGAGATGCCTTAATCCTTGAGAAGAACAATCACATTTGGACTGATGAAAGTCACTTAAAATTAAGATTTAATAATAAAATTGTAATTTTATCATAAATATTTGTTCATCAGGTACATCAAGTACTATAATAGGATTTCAAAATGTAGCTAAATAAAATACTGAAGTATTAATTTATCATGATTCCCAAAAGACCATGTGCAATGTTTTTTTATTATGTCTATATATTTTTTTAAATCTGCATTGCATTTTACTTAATTTGATTTATTTATCATTATTTACATAGGTACTACTGAAAATTATTATATGAGTATAATCTTTTTCATTTCCTCTATTGGACAAAATTAACGCTTACATTATAATGGATAACTGTATAATCTGATATTGGGAAATACAAAAGCAAGTAATATGTTGAGATCTGGATGCTACTGTTCTCTACAAGTGGTTATGTCTGTCGATCTAGTAAGTATAAGCAATATTCTGTTAAATACCTGCCCTTAAAATTGACATGCCAGTTTTATACTCAAAACTAGTATGTTACATGGAATGGCAAGCCTATTGTTCAGCCTATGGTTCAGCCTAGCTAAGCAACCTCTACTAGTCCCCATCTAATGGCCCTCGGGAGGCAGTGGATAAGTGTGATTGACAGGGACATTATCAGAGGAAGGACTTCCTACTGTTTTTTAAAATAGAAATATATAAACAAATGATATAACTAATTCAGAGCAGAAAAGCAGTATGGAATATTTCAAAGCAACCAAAGGAAAGATGTGGGAGAAGTTTAACATTTCTTACAATGAATAAACTATCCCACCTGCTAATTTCACCAATAGAAATGGTATCTAAACCAGCAGCTTCAATTTTAAATAATAATAAGTATGATTTATTGAGGAAAGAGCTTTAAATACATTGTGTCACTCAATCTTCAATGTAAGTCTATGTGATATGTATTATGATTCTTATTTTATAAATGGGAAGATTGAAAGTCAGAGAATATAAGCAATATATCTGAAGTCATGGAACTGACAAAGTAAACAAAGATCAAATGCATGTTTTTCCAAAAAATAAAGCCTGTGCTCTTAGTCACGACCCTAGGTTGTCAATTACTTCAAGTGCTTCTCAAGATAAATAAACATTAGGACAGAAACAACCCAAATAGTCTAACCATAACAATCCTGTATTACTGATAGATTTTAAAAGAATACCCAATAATAAAAAGTATAACACTGGTTAATTATGGGTAGCAGATATATGGATGTTTCATATTTATTTATTATATCCATCTGTATTATTCTATATTTTTAAATTGTTTATCAAATTAAGAGAATAACAAAACACAACCTTAATAAAATCAATTAACACTCACTATATCAGAGGACTTCCGGAATGACAGAGTAAGGACCTCCAAAAATCCATCCTTCCATGAAAGCAATAACAGCACTGACAAAATTGTCAAAATCAGCTTTTCAGAACTCAGAAAATTAACTAAAGGCTTGTTAACAATCCCAGAAACATTTACTTAAGAACAACTGAAACTCAGCAACAAAAGCAACATTTGTAGAATTATAACTTGCCCTAATCCCATCTCCCTCTCCCCAGCCTCCTGGTACCTTGAAAAACAACAATCTCACAAATACGGTAGCTGAATACACCATGAGTTGAGGAGCCATTAGGCTGGAGGGTGTGGAGGGAAAGGATTTGGAGAGAATTGTCACTGTCTTGTTGCTACCTGAAAAGCACCATTCTCAGGGCTTGTCTTTGTTTGACCTCATTCAGAGGTCACTCTGTGTGAACAGTCCTAACCACGGGCATTTTTCAAAAGCAATTAGTAGCAATTGTTAAACACTGCAGCTGCCAGAGGTAGCATTACCAGTTGGGACTGACAAGAAGATTAGCAAAACACTTAAAAAGAAAAAATACTGGGGAACAATATGTCCATGGAGGGTTTTGAGAAGCTTCGACATATTCTTGAGATCTAGACTGCCACACACATATACAGGATGATGCAAATGCATAGGAGAGACCAGAGAACATCCTAATCTCTAATCTCTCACCTCTGGCTGATCTTGAGACTCTGCAGAAAATTATAGGCAGATTATAAACTACCTATCACACAGCATCAGGAAAGACTGGGATACCTATTGGTACAAGGCATATAAGGAAATTACTGTCCAATCATTAGGTGACCAATAAGCAAGCCAAGCAGATACCTCAATGGTCATGCACAACAGAGAAAACAGAGAATTAGTCCAGAAAAGTCAATAGACAAACAACAAAAACAAGAACAATAAACTCTGGTCGGGGAGGAGGGATCTAATTTCCAGAGTTGCCACGTTGTATTATTTTGTATGTTAAATTTTCAACAAAAAAGTATGGCATACAAAGAAACAGGAAAGCATGGCCAAATTAGAGGAAAAAAATGAAATCATTAGAAACTGTCCTGGAAAGCCCAGATGTTAGATTTATAAGACACACAAGATCAGCTATTAGAATTACGTTAAAAGAACTAAAAGAAACCATATGTAAAGAATTAAGGAAAAGTATACAAACACAGTGCCAACCTCACTCCCTATTCAAAAATTAATTAAAATTGGATCATAAACTAAATTTAAGAGCTAAAAACTGTAAAACAAACTCTTAGAAGAAAACATTGGAGTAAATCTTAGTGTCCTTAGATTAAGGGATGGTTTCTTAAATATGACACCAAAAGCACAAACAAGCAAAAGAAATAAAGAATTGGACTTCATCAAAATTAAAAACTTTTGTGCTTCAAAGGACACCATCAAGAAAGTGAAAAGACAATCTACAGAATAGGAGAAAATATTTACAAATCATATATATAAGGGACTTGACTTCAGAATATATTATGAACTCTCACAACCCAACAATAAAATAACAAATTAAAAACTGAATCAGGGTCTAAATAGACACTTCTTGAAAGAAAATATACCATGGCCAACAAACATATGAAAAAATGCTCAATATCAATTAGCTATCTGAGAAATTCAAATTAAAACCACGATGAAATAACACATTCATACCCACTGGAAAAGCTCTGATAAAAAAATATGGGCAATAACAAGGGTTGACAACAATATGGAGAAATTGGTACCCACCTACATTTCTAGTAGGATGTTAAATGGTGCAGTCACTGCGGAAACCAGTTTGGTGGCACCTCAATAAGTAGAACATAGAATTACTACATGATTTAGCAATTCCTCTCCTAGGTATATACTCCCAAAGAATTGAAAACGAGGTGTTCAAACAAAAACTTATGCATAATATTAATAGCAGTCCTACTCACGGTAGCCAAAATGTGGAGAAAAAAAACAAATGTTCATCAACTGATGACTAGAGTTTTAAAATGTAGTATATCCATATAATGGAAACAACCATAAAACTGAATAATGTACTTATACATGCTACAATATGGGTAAACCTTGAAAACAGTATAAATGAAAGAAACCAGGTACAATAGTCACATCCTACATGATTCCATTATGTGAAAAGTCCAGAATAGGAAAATCTATCAAAATAACAAGTATATTTGTTGTTGCCAGGAAGTGTAGATGGGGAGGGATAGAATATGACTGCCAATATATGGGTCTTCTTTTTGAGATGATAAAATGTGAAACATGTTCTGGAATTATATAGTGGTAATGGTTGTAAAACTGAGAGTATACTAAATACCACTGAATTGTATACTTTAAAAGGGTAAATTTTATGGTATGTGATTTATTGCAATAAAGATTGCTATTTTAAAAATATAAAATAGAGTACTTGACCTAATGGGGGAGCATTAGTTAAAATTTTCCTTAAAAAGAATGCTTTCCAAATTTCCTAATTTGCAATTTCCTTAATCATTGGATGGCTTATAAACTTTACAGATAGAAGAAATGAAAACAGGCAATATCTATCAAAAAGAGAATGCATGTAGTATCATCTCATATAAATTTTGACTCTTCATTAAACACTACAGACTTCCAGTTTACAATGCCTAACATTTTTGTTATCTTCCCAACAAAATTTCCACTGGAAAAAGGGATAGTTTAAACTCAAAAGATGGGGTTGTTAAACATTCCCAAACAGTGGCGATAACTAATTTCTAAAAGATAAAAAGTAAATCACATAGGAATGAGCAAGAAAATCCAATAGAGTTAAGAAAACAAAAACCTCCAAAGGAACCAAAAGCAAGAAAAGAAAGTACCTCCCCAAAATCTAAGCTGTTCCTTAGAAACCCAGTACTTCTTCATCAGAAACAATGAGAGCTGAAAGAAGGAGTGGACGTTAGAAGGGAGAATGATTCAGTCAATACTCAACTTACTCCAGGGAAGATAACAGACTAAGTTCTAGAATGAAAGAAATAAGACACTGCCCAGATAACTTAAAGCAAGGGGCAAAGAGTCTCCACTCACAGAAGGCAAACCTACCTCACAGAAAAGCCACATGGTTCTAAGCCTCCTCACCTGCCTCCACCCAACCATAAAAGCTCAAATACCTGCAACAGAAACCTACAGTGACTATCTCCTAAGGAGGGAGATCATCAGATTGAGGTTATGATGATAGCTACTAAAAAGTTTAATGTCAATGCTAATCTATAAATACAAATGGGCAAACAAAAATCATTAACGTTTAAGGTGGACAATCGACAAAAGAAAGAAAAGAAAAAGAGAGGAATAGAACAAAGCATAGAACTAATTACCAGAGATCAGAATTAATACAGAAAAAAGTGGAAATTTTAAAATAACTTGTCAACAATTGTCGCAAAAAGTACTGAATATATTGCCTCTGTATTTAAAAATTAAAAGAGAATAAATGATAATGTGCAATAAAAAAATCATTGAAGCTTTCAAATCATATGTCCCCATGTAAAAATTCAATACAATAGCTAAATGACAGAATAGACATAGGTGAAAATTCAGGTGTGGGATTCTCTCAGAATTCAAGGCAATTGGAAAAAAGAAAGAATTTGAAGAAATAACTTTAAAATGGAGGGTAAGTGCAAAAATCCAAACATTTATTAGAACTTCCAAAGGGATATAACAGAGGAATAGAGGGAGAAAATAAAATATAGGGAAAGAAATTTTCCCTTAATCGAAAATGCAAATCCTTAGGTTGGTAGTTCCCTGAAGAGCTGAAAATGATAAATGAAATTACACAGATATATTAATTGGCCTGTTTGGTATGCATAATATATTTCTGAATAAGAAATCTTCAAAACTAAAGCTAGCAATAAGAAAGCAAAAGTAATAATATACACATCATTAAAATAGCACACAGGGTGGGAGAAGCATGAAATTTGACAAAAAGTGGCATTTTAGACTGATAAAGGTACAATAAACAAAGAAGTTACAAGAGTAATCAATATTAGTTTACTTAATTGCATAAAATTAAAATAAAAAAAGCAAAATCAGAAACAAAAGAAAGTGTGTTTTACTTCAGGGAGTATGAGAAAACAGATACTTTGAAGGGCCTTCCACTTCAAAAGATTTGGATTCAGGATAAAACTTATTTTGTACTGTTGGTCTGTCAGTAAATCAATGATATCTCCCGCAGGAAATAATAAAGAAAGCCATGACTGAAAGAAAAGCAGTAATGTCTACGAAAAGGTGAAATATAGGTTGCCTGAAGGATAAAATGCTGATGTCCCAGCATTATCCCAGGCTCTGATTACCAGGTGAACTAAAGGGGCCACATTCTTAGTAAATTCATTAGTGCCCTCTATTCCACAGAAGCAGCATAGGCAAATACACTCTAGGGGAATGCATCATCACTTTGCACCCTTAACTCTTCAACAAATTCATACCAAACTTATGTGAGCTTACTGTCAAAGAACAGCAAACACCCAAGTAAAAAAGCTTCTATGAGTGAAACTCAGCAGCAACAATAAACACAAATTGAAATACTTAAGAACTTCAGGAATTAAAATTATCAGATATAAAATATAAGAGAGCTTGCATAAAAATAGTTAAATAAATAAAAAATGTAAATGCCAAAAAGAGCAAGCACCAAAAGATTATTCAAATTGACCTGGCAGTTTTTGAAAATAGAATTATGAAATGTAAAATACAATTGTTGAAATCAACATATCAGTGAGTAAAACAGCACAGCAGATACTGATAAACAGATTAATAGCAACACAGAAAACAAAGGAAATAAAAAATAAGAAAGTGAAATTGAGACAGGGAAGATAAAATGAGAAGTTCTAATATGCATCAAATCATACTCCCAGAGAGAATAAAGAGAATGAATGATAGGAACTCTTTAAAGAGACAATGACTAAGAATTTTCAAAATTGATTAGACACATAAATCCACAAATACAAGATACACAATGTATTCCAAATAGAATAAGAAGAAATTCACACCTTGAAAGTTGTAATGCATCTGCAGTACAGCAAAGACAAAGACAAGATATTAAAAATATCTAGAGAGAAATGCTAGATGACCTATAAGGTTAGGTAATTAGAATGACAGTATATTTTCACTAGAACATTGCAGGCCAAAAGATAGTCAAGTAATATCATAATGTGCTGAGAGAAATTAACTGTTAACCTAAATTTGTTTATCAACAAAATCTTTCAAGAATGAGGACATAGTAAAATTATTTTCATATATATATAAATACATATATGTTTGAGAATGTGCTATGGACATACCTTGACTAAATGAAAAGATTTAAATCAGAAAGAAAAATGATGATCCTCAAAAGAATAACAGAGAAGTAAATGGAATATGAAATAATAATTAGCATGCAGATAAATCTAAATTAAAAATAGTCTCTGTATAATTAATATTGTCTAATTTTAGAGGTTAAAAATTGAAATGGTATTGAAATATTCTATCACATTATTCAGGAGTTCAAGTGTCCTTGAGTTATTCAGACAGGGTGATAACAAATGAGCACTAGGTTTTTGTTTAAGTATGTATGGTAAAAATATAAGGGCTAAATATTTTTAAAATGGAATGAATATAACTTCAAACCATTAAAGGAAAAAAGAAAGAAAAAAACACCATACTGACAAAAAAAAATAAAGAAAACAGAAAATCAATAAGTGTATAAAGCTGAATGAACAAAAAAGCAAATAGCAAAATAATAGGGTAGTAGATTAAAAGTCTTAACTGTATTGGTGAATGGATAAAAATTTCCCTCTAAAACTCAGATGTTTAGAGACTGAATTGTCTTTAAAATCTAGTGATATCGGGCGGGCCACAGTGCCTTAGCAGGCAAGAATGCTTGCCTGCCATGCCAGAGGACCCGGGTTCAAGGTGCCTGCCCATGTAAAAACCAAAAAAAAAATCTAGTGATATGCTGTTTTCAGAAGACATTTGTTCTAGTTTGCTAGCTGCTGGAATTTGACATACCAGAAACAGAAAGCTTTGAAAAGGAGGAATTTATTAGGTTGCAAGTTTACAGTTCTAAGGCCATGAAAATGTTGCAATTAAAGCAAGTCTATAAAATATGTCCACATTAAGGCACCAACAAGAGGTTACCTTCACTCAAGAACGGCTGGTGAAATTCAAGCTTTCTCTCTCAACTGGAAAGGCATGGTGAACATGGAGATGTCTGCTAACTTTCTCTCCAGGCTTCTTGTTTCATGAAGCTTCCCCGGGGGTGTATTATTCTTCATCTGCATTGTTCTCTGGCTCTGTGGGCTCTGTGGTTCTCCTGGCTCTCTCCAAAATGTTTCCTCTTTTAAGACATTCCAGTAAGCCAATCAAGGCCACCTGGAATGGGTGGAGTCACATCTCCTTCTAACCCAAGGTTAATACCCACAGTTGGGTGTGTCACATCTCCGTGGACATAATCTAATCAAGTTCCAACCTACAGTGCTGAGTAGGGATTAAAAGAAATGTCTGCTTCCACAAGATGGATCAGGATTGCAACATGGCTTTTCTAGGGTACATAATCTTTTCAAATTGGCACAACACTTAAAACATAAGGACCTAGAAGGGTAGAAAATAAAATGATGAGGAAAGACTGCCAGCAAATTGTCAAAAAGAAAGCTAAGAAATCTATAGGGATATCAAATATCCACAGGGATGAAAATTTAAAACAAGAGTTAAAGACAGTTACTATAAAATAATAAATTTTAAATTTACCAAAAAGATTTAATACTTTGAAACTTTGTACTCCTAATAAAATAGCCTCAACTATATGAAGCAACTGAGAACCACAGGAATAAATTGGCAAATCTACCACTGTAGTGAGAAATTTAATTCTGATTTCTCTTAAAGGAAAAGCTGGATTACCATAAGAAAATAAATAAATTTCATTCAAAGCAATAAATATTACCACATGATCATCTAAAAAGATGAATAAAAATAATTGATAAAATTAAACAATTTTTTGTGAATTTTTAAGTTGCAAATTAGGAAGGAAGGGAAAAATTTTAACCTAATAAAGGGTATCTATCAAAAACCTAAAGCAATACCATTTATAACGGTAAGGTGTTAGAAGCATTCCCTTTAAAGACAAAGGTTATCTCTATCACTCATTCTGCTCAACAGGTCTATATATAGGATGCTACAAAAAGAAAAGAGTAATAATAATAAGAAAGAAACTAAGTTGTCATTATTCATATACTGATACATGCTAAAATATGGATGAACGTGGAAAATTTTGAAGCCAGACACAAAAGGCCACATCTTGTATAATTCCATTTATATGAAATATTCAGAATAGGCAAATCCATAGAGAAAGAAAGCAGATTTGTGGTTGCCAAGGACTGGGGAGAAGGGAGTGATGGGGAGTTACTATTTAATGAGTAAGGGGTATTCATTTAATGTTTTTGTACTGACTGTCAGCTTGGGGCCAGCTCCTAGAGGTCACTGCGTTCCTTCATTGGTGGCCCTTTTCCTCCATCCTTAAAGCCAGCAGTGACAGGTGGTGTCCTTTTCATGTTGTATTTCTCTAACCCCCTCTTCTGCCTCCCTCTTTTGCTGAGAACACATGTGATTATATTGGGCCCACCTGCATAATGAGGAGACACTTCCTATCTCAAGGTCAATAATCTTACCCATATTTGCAAAGTACCTGATGTCATGCAGGTTCTTGGGACTAGGACATGGGCATTTTAGGGGGGACATTATTCTGCCTACCACAATCAGAATGGGAACTCAAAAGATCGGCCCTATCTATTGATGATGATGTATCATTGTTGTATATGTAAAGCATTGTTGTATATGTAGAGTAGTAAAGTCCCTAAGCATTTGATTAGAAAGTATGCATCATCAATTATACGATACCTGTTAAATTTAAAATATACATAAGGGGAGGAGGAACCAAGATGGTGGCTTAGTGAGGCTTGTACCCCAGAGCAGGTAGTAAATAGCCAGAAACAGTACAGAACAACCACTGGGGCCATGTCAGTGACCAGACACACAGTGTACCCCACTCTGGACAAGCTGGACCAACTGCAAGCCCACCCAGAACCATGAGTTGCACATGCTCTGGAGGCTGGCACTCCTCCCCCACAACTGTTTCCCAGAGGGGATACAAAAGAGACTGTACTAGCAGCAAGGGCTGAATGCAACCAAGCTCCAATTGTGGAATTAACTAACAAATTCTGACTACTAAAAATAGGGCCTTAGGTCAGCTAAACCTAGAGTAAAAGCTGAGGTTGCTGGGTTTTGCCCTGGTGTAGAGGGGGCAGGGCTGCTGGAAAAAGAAGAAAAAAAAAACAGAAGTTTTTGGATCAGATAGCACAAAATACTTGAAAGGATCTGGGCCCTGAAGGAAAGGAGGGGGCACATAGGACCTGGAGATACACAGACCAACATACCAACTTAAGCTCTTGATTTGCAAACCTAAGGAACAGGGGTCCTGCTCTGAAAAGGAATTTTTTTCTTTTCTCTTTTGTGGCTATATTTCTATGGCTTGAGTGCCCTCTGGATACAACTGCAGGGCTTCTCAGGCTGCAACTGCCTGAGACATGGGCACGATTAAGCTTGCTTGAGATCTTATCCAGAGCCTGTGTCTTCCCTAGGAGAGTGGTGGGGCCCAGCTCAGGTGGAATCACTCCCTCAGGTAATTCAGACCCTATGGTCCAGAAAACTGAAGCAAATAAAGCCAGCCTATAACTTCTCCTCCACCTCAACCATACCTCTAGCACAGAAAGTCTGCTGAAGTTAAAGGTGCACATTGCCTTATGCTGGTGGGACCCACTGGCAGACAAGCACCACATACCAGGCAGGATAGGAAAAGCACAGAGTCCAGAGGCTTCATAGGAAAGTCTTTCAATCTACAGGGTCTCACCCTCAGGGAAAA
The DNA here is from genome assembly GCF_023851605.1 of Tamandua tetradactyla. Lineage (NCBI taxonomy): Eukaryota > Metazoa > Chordata > Mammalia > Pilosa > Myrmecophagidae > Tamandua > Tamandua tetradactyla. The sequence continues at coordinate 72,521,403 of NC_135328.1, forward strand.
CTGATGCAGGTGACTCTTTCCTCCTGGAGGAGGCCAGTTTGGTCTGGGAAAACCTGACTTGGGTCTATAATACCTAAACAGACCCCCCTAAGGGGAAAAAAATACAGGTGGGGCAAGAAACAAGAAAACAAGAACTCAGTAGGGCAAGAAACAAGAATTCAAAAATTCTGACCTGTTAAAACCTATGCTAGAGGTCTAGAAAAATCTGAACTGAATGTCAAAGAACAGATAAACAACAAAGTCATCCAGAAAGAAAATCCTAGGTAAAAAAAATGAAAACAATCTCCAGAATAAACTAATTCTGGAAATTAAATGCCTAAATGCCAGCAAAAAATAATGAATCATACCAGGAAAACTGAAGATATGGCCCACTCAAAGGAGCAAACCAACAATTCAAATGAGATACAGGAGTTGAAACAATTAATTCAGAATGGTCAAACAGAAGTGGAAAACCTCATCAAAAATCAAATCAATGAATTGAGGGAGGATATAAAGAAGGCAAGAAACAAACAAAAAGAATAAATCAAAAGTCTGAAAAAATGAATCATAGAACTTATGGGAATGAAAGGCACAGTAGAAGAGATGATAAAAACAATGGAAACCTACAATGTTAGATTTCAAGACACAGAAGATAGGATCAGTGAATGGGAGGATGAACATCTGAAATCTGAGAAGCAAAAGAAAATATAAGGAAAAGAATGGAAAAGTATGAGCAGGGATTCAGGGAACTGAATGACAATGTGAAGCATGCAAATATACATGTTGTGGGTGTCCCAGAAGGAGAAGAGAAGGGAAAAGGAGGAGAAAAACTAATGTAGGAAATTATCACTCTAATGAAAGTTGGAAAAAAATTTTCCAACTCTTATGAAAGACTTAAAATTACAGATCCAAGAAGTGCAGTGGCCCCAAACAGAAAAGATCCAAATAGATGTACTACAAGACACTGACTAATCAGAATGTCAGATGTTAAAGAGAAAGAGAGACTCTTGAAAGCAGCAAGAGAAAAACAATCTTTCACATACAAGGGAAGCCAAATAAGACTATGTATAGATTTCTCAGCAGAAACCATGGAGGTGAGAAGAAGTGGGATGATATATTTAAGACATTAAGAGAGCAAAACTGCCAACCAAGAATTCTAAATCCAGCAAAATTGTATTTCAAAAATGAGAGGGAAATTAAAATATTTTCAGACAAAAAATCTCAGAGAGAATTTGTGACCAAGTGACTGGTTCTGCAAGAAATATTAAAGGGAGCACTAGAGACAGACAAAAACAGACAAGAGAGAGAGATGTGGAGAAGAGCGTAGAAATGAAGACTATCAGTAAAGATAAGAAGAAGAAAAATTAGATATGACATATAAAATCCAAAAGGCAAAGTGGTAGAAGAAAGTGCTGCCCTTACAGTAATAAGACTAAATGTTATTAAACTCCTCAATCAGAAGACATAGACTGGCAGAATGGATTTAAAAAACTGGACCATCTACATGCTGTCTCAAGGAAATGCATCTTAGACCCAAGGATAAACATAGGTTGAAAGTGAAAGGTTGGGAAAAAATATTTCACGCAAACAACAATCAGAAAAGAGCAGGAGTAACTATACTAATATCTAACAAATTAGACTTCAAATGTAAAACAATTTAAAGAGACAGAAAAGGACAATATATATTAATAAAAGGAACAATTCAACAAGAAGACATAGTGATCATTAATATTTATGCAGTGAACCAGAGTGCTCCAAAATACATGACACAAACACTGAAAAGGAAAACAGACACATCTACAACAATAGCTGGAGGCTTAAATTCCCTGCTCTCATTAATGAACAGAACAACTAGACAGGGGAGCAATAAAGAAATGCAGAATTTGAAAAATACAATAATGGAACTATACTTGACAGACATTTATAGAACATTACACCTCACAACAGCAGGAAACATCGTTTTCTCAAGTGCTCATGGATTGTTCTCAAAATATGAGGGGTCACAAAGCAAGTCTCAATTTATTTATTTTATTTATTGATTTTTTTTAACATGGGCAGACACCAGGAATCAAACCCAGGTCTCCGGCACAGAGGGAAAAACTCTGCCTGCTGAGTCACGATGGCCCACCCTCAATAAATTTAAAAAGATTGAAATTGTACAAACCACTCTCTCAGATCATAAAGGAATGAAGATGTAAATCAATAATCAGCAGAGGGCCATAAAGTTCACAGATATATGGAGGCTCAACAACACATTCTTAGACAACTAGTGGGTCAAGGAAGAAATTACAAGAGAAATCAATAATCTCTCAGGCAAGTGAAAATGAAAACATGACATGTCAAAATTTATAGGATGCAGCAAAGGCAGTGCTAAGAGGGAAATTTATTGCCCTAAATGCCTATATCAAAAAGAAGAACAAACATGGATGAATTCACTGTCCACTTGGAAGAACTAGAGAAGAACAGCAAACTAAACCCAAAGCAAGCAAAAGGAAAGAAATAATGAACATTAGAGCAGAAATCAATGAAATTGAGAGCATGAAAACAATTGAGAAAATCAACAAAACGAGAAGTTGGTTCTATGAGAAAATCAATAAGATTCATGGACCCGTAGCGAGGTTGACAAAAAGAAGAAGAGACAGGATGCAAATAAATAAAATCAGAAATGGAAGAGAAGACAGAACCACTGGCCCCACAAAAATAAAGGAAGTAATGAGAGCATACTACGAACAACTTTATGCTAATAAATTAGACCATGTAGATAAAATGGACAACTTCTTAGAAAGGCATGAACAGCCAACATTGACTCAAGAAGAAACAGACGATCTCAACAAACCAATCACAAGCAAAGAAACTGAATTAGTCATTAAGAAGCTCCCCAAAAAGAAAAGTTCAGGACCAGATGGCTTCACATGTGAATTCTACCAAACATTCAAGAAAGAATTAATACCAATCCTCCTCAAACTCTTCAAAAAATTAAAGAGAAGGGAAGGCTGCCTAGCTCATTCTATGAAGCCAACATCATCCTCATACCAAAGCCAGAAAAAGATATTACAAGAAAAGAAAACCACAGACCAATCTCCTAATGAATATAGATGCAAAAATCCTCAACAAAATTCTTGCAAATTGAATCCAGCAGCACCTTAAAAGAATTATACACCATGACCAAGTAGGATTCATCCCAGGTATGCAAGGATGGTTCAACATAAGGAAATCAGTTATGTAATACACCATATCAACAAAAAAATCAAAGCAAAAAAATCCACATGATCATCCTGATTGATGCAGAAAAGGCATTTGACAAAATTCAACATCCTTTCTTGCTGAAAACACTTCAAAGGACAGGAATAGAAGGGAACTTCCTCAAAATGATAAAGGGAATATATGAAAAACCCACAGCTAACATCATCCTCAATGGGGAAAAACTGAAAAATTTCCCCTTAAAATCAGGAACAAGACAAGGATGTCCACTATCACCACTGCTATTCAACATTGTGTTGGAAATTCTAGCCAGAGCAATTAGACAAGAAAAACAAATTCAAGGCATCAAAATTGGAAAGGAAGAAGTAAAACTCTCACTGTTTGCAGATGATATGATACTGTATGTCGAAAACCCTGAAAAATCCACAGCAAAACTACTAGAGCTAATAAATGAGTACAGCAAAGTGACATGATACAAGATCAACATTCAAAAATATGTACTGCTTCTGTACACTAGTAATGAACAATCTGAGGGGGAAATCAAGACAAAAAATCCATTTACAATTGCCACCAAAGGAATAAAATATTTATGAATAAGTTTAGCTAAAGAGACAAAAGATCTACATAAAGAAAACTACAAGAAATTGTTAAAAGAAATCACAGAAGACCTAAATAAATGGAAGGGTATACCATGTTCATGGATTGATAGACTAAATATAGCTAAGATGTCAATTCTACCTAAATTGATACACAGATCAATTCAATACCAATTAAAGTCCCAAAAACTTACTTTGCAGAAATTGAATAAAAAACAATATCAAATTTATCTGGAAGGGCAGGGTGCACCAAATAGCTAAAAGTATCCTGAGATTAAAAAAAAAAAAAAGTTGGAGGCCTCACACTACCTGACTTTAAGGCGTATTGTGAAACTACAGTGGTCAAAACAGCATGGCACTGGCATAAAGATAGATATCCTGACCAATGAAATTTAATACAATGTTCAGATATAGACCCTCTCATCTATGGACAATTGATCTTTGTTAAGGCAGTCAAGCCAACTCACCTGGGACAGAACAACTCTCCAATAAATGGTTCCTAGAGAACTGGATATCCATATGCAAAAGAATGAAAGAGGATCCATATCTCACAGCCTATACAAAAATTGACTCAAAATGTATCAAAGACCTAAACATTAGATCTAAGACCATAAAATTATTAGAAGAAAATGTAGGGAAATATCTTATCAAATCTTATTATATGAGGTGGGTTCCTAGACCTTACACCCAAAGCATGAGCATTGAAGAAAGAGAGAAAGAAATGGGAACTCCTCAAAATTAAGCACTTTTGTGCATCAAAAAACTTCATCAAGAAAGTAAAAAGACAGCCTACACAATGAGAGACAATATTTGGAAATGATATATCAGATAAAGGTCTAGTATCCAGAATATATAAAGAGGTTGTTCAACTCAACAACAAAAAGACAAACAACCCAATTACAAAATGGGCAAAAGACTTGAACAGACACTTCTCAGAAGAGGAAATACAAACAGCCAAAAGGCACATGAAAGGATGCTCAACTTCCCTGGCTATTAGGGCAATGCAAATCAAAATCACAATGTGATATCTCACACCCACCGGAATGGCCATTATCAATAAAACAGAAAACAGCAAGTGGTGGAGAGGATGTGGAGAAAGAGGCACACTTATCCACTGTTGGTGGGAATGTAAAATGATACAACCGCTGTGGAAGGCAGTTTGGCGGTTCCTCAGGAAGCTAAATATAGAATTGCCATATGACCCGACAATACCATTGTTAGGTATCTACTCAGAGGACATGAAGGCAAGGACACAAATGGACATTTGCACACCAATGTTTATAGCAGCATTATTTATAATTATGAAGAGATGGAAACAGCCCAAATGTCCATCAACAGCTCAGTGGCTTAAACTGTGGTGTATATATATATATATATATGATGGAATATTATGCAGCTGTAAGGCAGAAAAAAGTTATGAAGTATGTAACAACATGGATGGACCTTAAGGACATTATGCTGAGTGAGATCAGCCACAAACAAAAGGACAAATATGGTATGGTCTCACTGATATGAACTGACATTAGTGAATGAACTTGGAGAACTTCATGGTTAACAGAGACCATACGAGATAGAAATAGGATAAGATATTGGGTAATAGGGGCTGAAGGGATACAGATTATGCAGCAGGATTGATTGCAAAACTCAGAAATGGACAGCACAATACTACCTAACTGTAATACAATTATGTTAAAACACTGAATGAAGCTGAATGTGAGCATGATAGAGGGAGGAGGGCTGGGGGCACAAATGAAGTCAGAAAGAAAGATAGATGATAAAGACTGAGATGGTATAATCTAGGAATGCCTAGAGTGTATAATGATAGTGAATAAATGTACAAATTTAAAAATGTTTTTGCATGAGGAAGAACAAAGGAATGTCATTACTGCAGGGTGTTGAAAATAGATTGCGGCTTGGGGCTTGCCTAGCCCGACCGCACTGGGTTCTCGTCCTCTGATGTGGTTCGGCTGGGGAGCGGCGTCAGCCGAGACCACGGGGCTCGAAGGTCTGGAGGGCGCGCGAGCACAATAAACCGAGACTAAAGAACAATAGCAGTAGTTTATTGCATAGGGCTCACGGGACCTAGCTGGCTGGCAAGGCTTACAGGCTAAGACCCCGACAGGAGGAAACACAAAGAATATATAGGGTTGGTGAGGGGGAGTTAACAGAGGTGAAGAAACTTTGATGGGCAGCTGGTATGGTGTCGTGTAGGATGTGGATTGGCTAGGAGGTGTGTAGAATATTATAATGGGTGGTGAGGTGAGGAGTGTACATGGTCCAATGAAGAAGAGGTGAAAAGGTGGTGCGATATATGCTCAGGAGTTTGCTAGGCAGGGGGTTAGATTAGCAAAGCTTGCAAGAGCGAGAGATGTCTGGGCATGTCAGGGCATGTTAAGGCAGATAAGAGGAGACAGTTACGAATATATGCAGCAATAGATGGTAATTAATATTTAAAAATTTTAACTTATGTGTGAGACTAAAGCAAAAAATGTTTATTTGGCACAAAATTTATATTTTGATTAGTGCAGTTCCTAATATAACTTATGTAGACAGCTTAATTGAACACCATAAGTACATGGAACCTTGAGTAGGGCACGGGATTTTGTTGGTTTGTCCAGAGAGATGCCCCGATAAATCCCAGAGTGATTTGAACAGTGAATAAAAAAGTATTTGCAAAGTCCCCTTTGGGGAATAGTGAGAACGGGGAAAAATTCAACTTCCCCAAGCTGAATTCTTGATATTCTCACAAGCAGTGGGGACAACCAAAGCAATAAGTTGAGCCCCCAATCTTGGGGTTTGTTCATATGAAACAACCCCACAAAGGATAGGTCAAGCCTACTTAAAATTAGTCCTAAGAGTCACCCCCAAGAGAACCTCTTTTGTGACTCAGATGTGGCTTCTCTCTCCAGCCAACATAACAAGCAAATTTACCACCCTCCCCCTGTCTATGTGGGACATGACACCCAGGGGTGTGGACCTTCCTGGCAATGTAGGACAGAAATTCTAGAATAAGCTGAAACACAGCATCAAGGGATTGAGGAAACCTTCTCAACCAAAAGGGGGAAGAGTGAAAAGAGACAAAATAAATTGTCAATAGCTGAGAGATTCCAAACAGAGTCGAGAGGTTATTCTGGAGGTTATTCTTACACACTAAATATGCATCACCTTGTTCGTCAAGATGTAATGGAGAGGCTGGAGGGAACTGCCTGAAAATGTAGAGCTGTATTCCAGTATCCTTGTCTCTTGAAGATGATAGTATAATGATACAGCTTTCACAATGTGATGTGTGATTGTGAAAACCTTGTGTCTGATGCTCCTTTTATCTACCTTATCAACAGATGAGTAAAACATATGGAATAAAAATAAATAAATGGGGGAACAAATGTTAAAATAAATTCAGAAAGAAATGCTAGTGAACAATGAAAGGGAGAGGTAAGGGTTATGGTATGTATGATTTTTTTTCTGTTGTCTTTTTATTTCTTTTTCTGAATTGATGCAAATGTTCTAAGAAATGACCATGATGATGAATATGCAACTATGTGATGACATTATGGATTACTGATTATATATATAGAATGGAATGATCATAAGTTAAGATGTTTGTGTTTGTTACTATATATTTTTTGTAATTTTAAATTAAAAAAAGATAAACAAATAATAGGGGGAACAAATGTTAAAATAAATTCAGAGATTGAAATGCTAGTGATCAATGAAAGGGACTGATAATGGGTATAGAAAAAAATATGGGAAACAAAGGCTAAAATATATTCGGCAGATGGAAACACTAGCAATCAATAAGAGGGAGGGGCATGGCATGTATGAGTTCTTTTCTTTTTATTTCTTTTTCTGAATTGATGTATATGTTCTAATAAATAATCATGGTGATGAATATATAACTATGTGATGATAAGAAAAAATATATATACAAAAGGTTTTACTCTAGATTCCTGTTCTAGGATGTTCTTCTGAATAAATATTTGCACATGGTGTGCACAGAGATGCAGGATGCGTTTGTATCATTTCTTGCTAGAGCAAAAATTTTAAGGAAACTAAATTTCCATCTATATTAAAATGGTTAAATAAACTTATAATATATCCATAAAAGTTAATGCAATAACTATGGGCTATGTCAAAAGGAAAACATCAGCACTACAACTACAACAGCAGAGGTAAATAATGGGGGGAAGGACAAGAGTTAAGAGGAGGTTTAGATTTCCTATTTGGTGAGGGTGTGTTTATTGGTTTTCTTTCTCTTGGGAACAATGAAATTATCTAAAATTGAGAATGTTGATGGACTGTGGACTTTGGGCCCTATTCATGATGCCCAATGAATGCAGGTAGCTGAAGTATGCACTGACAGAGAAGTTGATTGGCTTATGATGCTATATACTTATGGATGAAGATTGTGCTGCTACAAAATGGAACAAAGCTGTGAGTCATGCAACAGTATGAATGAACATGTGGAACATCTGGTAAAGCAAAATAAGCCAGAAACAAAAGAACAGTATGGTCACCTTCAGAAAATGCTTATAAAACAACAGGGGCCTATATAGCAGACACATTAAGTCTGGAGTGGTGATTATTATTTCTGGATATCTAGAGACTGTAATATCATCTGATGTGTAGAGATAAGAATGAACCCGATCAGGAGGGGGTTATAGTAATTCAGAACACAGGCGTAAGGAAGGCAGTGTCTATATTTTAGAACCACAATACTCTTTCAGACCAAAGAAAGAAAAGTTTATTAGGTCTGGAAAAGAAATTTTCTGCATTGCATAATCTAATTTAGTCTATCTGTAAAGCTCATTTGAACAACTGAAACACAGGGACCCCATAATAAGAAAGAGGTTCTTTAATCCTGTACAGATTATTGTAATGCCTTTGTACATTCTAGAGTACATTAAGCAGATAATCAAAAAGTATTGGCAAAGTCCCTTGAGGGATGGGAGAAAGAATATGAAACTATTAAACCTTACCATCAGGGAATCCCCTGATACTGTGTCAAACTTTAAGGACACCCAAATCAATAGGCCATGCTCTCAATCCTGAGGCTTACTCTTGTGAAGCTTACTCTTGTGAAGCTTATGTAGGTAGCAGAGAAGCTTAAACTACCTATAGGCATGCCTAAGAGTTACTTCTGGAGGACTGCTATTGTACTCAGATGTGGCCTCACTCTCTGTAGGCCCAACTCTGCAAGTAAAATCATTGCCCTCCCCTCTATGTGGGTCATGACATCCAGGGGTGAAGGTGTCTCCCTGGTGATGTGGGAGATGACTACCAGGGATGAATCCAGCCCTGGCACCACAGGATCAACAATTCCATCCTCACCAAAAAGGGGGAAAAAAGTTTAACAAATAAAGTTTCAGTGACAGAGAGAGTTCAAAAAGAGTCGAGAGGCTACCTCTGCAGTTTGCTCTTACACAAGCTTAAGTTAAACCTTGCTACCTGTCATAAACTGCCAAACCCCAACCAGGACCATTCCAGCCCATCCTAAAGAACACATAGGGCAACATATACGATTCCACAGGGTTCCATGCACGAGAGTAACTTTCCAGAAATCGACAACTTCCAGATAGGTCCCTGGTCCAGATAAGTCATGAAACTTAGAGGGCCCAGCCTCTCCAGAACATCAGACAGTTCCATCTCCCTACCCCATATTAATGACAGACTCTTCCAATATGAAAAATTCAGAATGGCCATAGCCCAAACACCACTAAAGAGAGGGATGGAGACATCAAAAGTGATAGTGGAGTTATACAGTGAAGATAGGATTTAACAAATGAATATGAATGCTGAATCATTAAATTGATATCTCTTTTAGTCTCCAATATCTTAGAGCAGCTAGAAGTAAAAACCTAAAATTATAGAATTGCAACCTATGTCAAACTCTGAAATATGTTCTACAATGACTTGTTGTGCTGTGCTTTGAAATTTATTGCTTTTTTGTACATATTATTTTTCACAAAAAAGGAAAAAATTCAATTGTGGTGATAAAAAAATATTTAAGTCTTCTAGCCTCCTATATTTTGGAGCAGCTAGAAGGAAAAATATGAGAGGATCACATGGTAGCCCATAACAAACTCTGGGATCTGTCATGTAACTACTTGTTGAAGAGTGCTTTAAAAACTACTGCTTTTTTATTTCTTTGCTTTGTGTATATATATATTATATTAGACAATGAAAAGTTCTTTTTTTTTTAAAAAGTTAATGCGGGCGGGCCACGGTGGCTCAGCAGGCAAAAATGCTTGCCTGCCATGCCAGAGGACCCAGGTTCGATTCCCAGTGCCTGCCCATGTAAAAAAAAAAAAAAAAGAAAAAGTTAATGCAATGCAACTTTTAGGACAATGAGGCAGAATAGCATGTACTTACTTGGGAAGAAACTAAAATATATTTAGATTGAAAAACAAATAATTCAATATATGTGATGAAAAATAAATCTGTCTCCTTGAAATTTAAAAAGACCCTTCTGAATTGCTTATATTAAAGAGGAAATTGAAATTAGAGACTATCAGGAAATTACTGATAAAATCTATGTGATGATAAAAGCATCATACAGCAAAATAAAAAATCATAAACTTAAAAGCAAATGTTAGCTGACAAGAAGCTATTGAAAAGAAATGAACTAAGCATTTAAAACAAAAACTTTGGCAAATTTTCTTAGACAAAAGGAGTCAATAAAATTACAAATAAGAAAAGAAACACTGTAAGATATTTTTTAAAGTTGAGGACAAAACATATAGATTGAGTCCAAAAACTAGGGAGAAAAATTAGATTAAATCAACAATTATAGAAAATTTCCCCCAAAAGGCTCAAAGTACAAATTTTCAGTTAAAAAGAGAAAGAGGACTTTCAGGGAAGATGGCAGAGTAAGTAGCTCCAGGATTCAGTTATCCCACCAAAACAAAATTAAAAGGCAGGACTGTCTAAAACAACTATTTTGAAACTCTAGCAGCCAGAAGAACACTATACTGTATCCAGGGAAGAGCAGGAAGAAGCAGATAAATTGTACTAAAGAACAGTAAATCGATATTGCTGCACAGCAACTTCCAGCACCAATCCCCATTCTCATTTTAGGGGTACAGCACCTGGCTAGTTGCTGGTGATGTAAAGGGACATAAAAATCCTCTTGCTCTAGACCAGGAATGGCCATGGCCCATTGCAGATCACCACTTTGATTAGTGAATTCAGATAGCTGGGACCCATCTCTGAGGGAGGCTATTGTTTCAACCCTTCTCAGACAGGGGCAGAGGCAGTGGAGACTTGAAGATGCAGGGCTTCCTCAGGGCTGCAGGGGACAGTTAGCTGAAGGGCTCAATTTTCTGGGGAGGCTCAGCTTTAGAAAGCCATCTGAGAAGCTTTTGGAGCTCTTCCTGATCCCATCACCAGAGCACTTCAAAGTCATTCTGTACCACCTTTGAAGGTCCCTGCCCCTGTATTGGCTGGGTAGTGACTTGGGAAAGTCCTCTCCAGGGTGACCTTCCTCCCAGAATTTTTCCTCGAGGCAAAAGCAGCCTGTGACAAAGAAAAGAGTGTAAAGATCTATACAGGCAGACAGTCTGGGACAAAGCCCTACCTGAGGGAGGGCTGTCTCCTGGGAAACCGAGGGAACAACTAAATTCCTGTAAATGTAGGGAGCTCTGAAACAAATGACAAGCAAAAGTTCAGGATAAGACAGAGGTCCAGAAAGATAGGAAAAACCCTGCACAGTGCAGTCATTCGTCTTGGGCAAATCTTCCAGATCAAATAACTGAAGCTCATGAAAATCTCTGTCCTATTACCAGCTGGTTACAAATCCAGGAAAGAGATATCCCAAGAAGTAAATTCCAGAGTTAACATTTTTAAATATTAATATTTTAAAATATTAAAAGATAATAACAAAAAGACTACAAAACAAAGAAACAGAAAATTATGGTGGATCCAAAGGAAGAGAATAAAAATACATAAAATGACAAAGATAAGTTGGCGGACATACCAAACAAAGCCTTTTTTAAAAATGATCTTAAAACTGTACAAGAGATAAAAGGAAGTACAGAGAAACAAATACAGGGTATCAGGAAAACCATGAATGAACTAGATGAGGATCTAAGTAAAGAGATAGAAATTTTAAAAAGGACCAAGCAAAACTACTGGCATTGAAGACTACAATAACTGAAATGAAAAACGTCCAAGAGAGTCTTAAGAATAGATTGGAACAGACAGAAGAATCAGTGAACTTGAAGACAAGACTTTTGAAATAAGCCAGGCTGAACAGCAAAAAGAAACAAGAACTAAAAGTGAAAATAGTCTAAGACAGCTGTGGGACAACATCAAGCACACCAATGCATATTATAGGAATCCCAGAGGGAGAATAAAGAGAGAAAGAAGCATAAGGAATAGTAGAAGAAAGAATGACAGGGAATTTCCCAAACTTAACAAGACACATGAATATGCACATCCAAGAAGCTCAAAGAACACCAAACAATATAAATGTCAAGAAAAATATACCCTGTAATGTATCAATTTCACTATCAAATGTATAGAACAAGGAGAGCATTCTGAAAACATCAAGAGAAAAGCAGCATGTTACATACAAGGGAGTCCCAGTTACATTGAGTGCCGAATTCTCATCAGAAACCAGCAGACAAGGGGGGCAGTAAGTTGAAATACTTAAAGTGCTGATGGAAAACAACTGCCAACCAAGAATTTGATATGTGGTGAGACACTTTTTCAAAATGAGGGAGAGATCAATAAAACATCAGATAAATAAAACCTGAGTGAGTTCATGACCACTAGACTGGACCTACAAGCAATGGTAAAGGGTGTTCTTGAGACTGAAAGGAAAGGACACCAGACAGTGGTTTAAAGAAGCAAAAGAGAAAGAAAATAAAAATACAGACCTGTGGTTAAAATAACCATTTGGTAATAATAAATGCCAGTATTATTGTACTGTATTGTTGGTTATGTAATCCCACTTCTTAGTTCCAAAAGGTGCTAAAGCAAATGCATGAAAAGTATGACAAATATAGGCCTTTGGATGTATGATGTTCAAGAATATAAGTGATAATAAGTACAAAAAATGATGCGGGGAAAGAGGGGTAAAGGAAAAGGAAAAGCATACTATATTAGTTGGGTTCTCTAGAGAAACAGAATCACCAGGGAACACTCGCAAATACAAAATCTATAAAAGTGTATCACGTGACTGTGGGAACGCAGAGTCCAAAATCTGCAGGGCATGTTGTGAAGCCAATGATTCCAATGGAAGGTCCAGATGAATTTCACAGGAGAAGCTTTCTGGCTGAAGCAGGAACAGAGCCTGTCTCTTCTGAATCTTCCTTAAAAGGCTTCCAGTGATTAGATTGAGCATCACTCATTGCAGAAGAGTTACATTGAGTGCCGAGTGGCTTCCACTTTGGCTGATTACAAATGGATGCAGCAGATGTGATCATGATCTAATTCTATGGAATATTCTCATTGCAACAGACAGGCCAGCACTTACCCAACCAGAAAAACAGGTACCACCACTTGGCCAAGTTGACACACGAAGCTGACCGTGACAGTCTACCTCTTGTCAACATGGCAGCTATATATATCACTTTAAACCATACTTAATTTCTGAATAAAAAAAAAAACATTAAAACACACATTTTTTTCTTTCACCTAACAATACTCAACTGTCCTGCATATAACTGGAAACACAGTAACTCTCTCCAGAATACGGTGCAAGTCCTTGGGTAATATTCATTCTTTTTTCTTTTTTTTTTTTTTTTAAGTTTAACAGGTTTATTGAAGCGAAAGAAAGCAGAGAGAAAGCAGGGAAAGTGAGGAGGAGAAAGAAAGGCAGGAGCCAGCAAAACCTCCTAGCTAAAGGAAAGGAAAAATGGCTCCTGCTCTTTGTACTGGGAGCTGTGTTTTAAAGGGAAAGTGACACTGGGAGGGAAGGGTGTCTTTCTGCTTCCTTCTTCACTGTGTCTGTTCTGACCTGTTTGCTCCTTATTTTTTTTATTTATTTATTTATTTTTTGAGGTTAAGTACACTCTTTTTTTATTATTATTAAATTAAAAAAATTAACTAACAAAACATTTAGAAATCATTCCATTCTATATATACAATCAGTAATTCTTAATATCACATAGTTGTATATTCATCATTTCTTAGTACATTTGCATCGATTTACAAAAAGAAATAAAAAGACAATAGAATAAGAAATAAAACGATAATAGAGAGAAAGAATAAAAAAATATATACCTCACATGCAGCTTCATTCAATGTTGTAACATAATTACATTACAATTAGGTAGTATTGTGCTGTCCATTTCTGAGTTTTTGTATCCAGATCTGCTGCACAGTCTGTATCCCTTCAGCTCCAATTACCCATTATCTTACCCTAGTTCTATCTCCTGATGGCCTGTGTTACCAATGACATATTCCAAGTTTATTCACTAATGTCGGTTCATATCAGTGACACCATACAGTATTTGTCCTTTAGTTTTTGGCTAGTCTCACTCAGCTTGAGGAGAGTTGGTACTAATTCTTTCTGGAATGATTGGTAGAATTCACATGTGAAGCCGTCTGGTCCTGGACTTTTCTTTTTGGGAAGCTTTTGAATGACTGATTCAATTTCTTTCCTTGTGATTGGTTTGTTGAGGTCATCTATTTCTTCTTGAGTAAAAGTTGGTTGTTCATGCCTTTCTAGGAACTTGTTCATTTCATCTAAATTGTTGTATTTATTAGCGTAAAGTTGTTCATAGTATCCTGTTATTACCTCCTTTATTTCTGTGAGGTCAGTGATTATGTCTCCTCTTCCATTTCTGATCTTATTTATTTGCTCCTCTCTCTTCTTCTTTTTGTCAGTCTTGCTAAGGGCCCATCAATCTTATTGATTTTCTCATAGAACCAACTTCTGGTCTTATTGATTTTCTCTATTGTTTTCATGTTCTCAATTTCATTAATTTCTGCTCTAATCTTTGTTATTTCTTTTCTTTTGCTTGCTTTGGGGTTAGTTTACTGTTCTTTCTCCAGTTCTTCCAAGTGAACAGTTAATTCCCGAATTTTTGCCCTTTCTTCTTTTTTGATATAGGCATTTAGGGCAATAAATTTCCCTCTTAGCACTGCCTTTGCTGCATCCCATAGGTTTTGATATGTTGTGTTTTCATTTTCATTCGCCTCGAGATATTTACTAATTTCTCTTGTAATTTCTTCCTTGACCCACTGGTTGTTTAAGAGTGTGTTGTTGAGCCTCCAAGTATTTGTGAATTTTCTGGCACTCTGCCTATTATTGATTTCCAACTTCATTCCTTTATGATCTGAGAAAGTGTTGTGTATGATTTCAATCTTTTTAAATTTGTTGAGACTTGCTTTGTGGCCCAGCATATGATCTCTCTTTGAGAATGATCCATGAGCACTTGAGAAAAAGGTGTATCCTGCTGTTGTGGGGTATAATGTCCTATAAATGTCTGTTAAGTCTAGCTCATTTATTGTAATATTCAAATTCTCTGTTTCTTTATTGATCCTCTGTCTAGATGTTCTGTCCATTGATGAGAGTGGGGAATTGAAGTCTCCAACTATTATGGTAGATGTGTCTATTTCCCTTTTCAGTATCTGCAGTATATGCCTCACGTATTTTGGGGCATTCTGGTTCGGTGCATAAATATTCATGATTGTTATGTCTTCTTGTTGAATTGTTCCTTTTATTAGTATATAGTGTCCTTCTTTGTCTCTTTTAACTGTTTTACATTTGAAGTCTACTTTGTTGGATATTAGTATAGCTACTCCTGCTCTTTTCTGGTTGTTATTTGCATGAAATATCTTTTCCCAACCTTTCACTTTCAACCTATGTTTTCTTTGGGTCTAAGATGTGTTTCCTGTAGACAGCATATAGAGGGATACTGTTTTTTAATCCATTCTGCCAGCCTATATCTTTTGATTGGGGAATTCAGTCCATTAAAATTTAGTGTTATTACTGTTTGGGTAATACTTTCCTCTACCATTTTGCCTTTCGTATTTTATATATCATATCTAATTTTCCTTCTTTCTACACTCTTCTCCACACCTCTCTCTTCTGTCTTTTCATATCTGCCTCTAGTGCTCCCTTTAGTATTTCTTGCAGAGCTGGTCTCTTGGTCACAAATTCTCTCAGTGACTTTTTGTCTGAAAAAGTTTTAATTTCTCCCTCATTTTTGAAGGACAATTTTGCTGGATATAGAAGTCTTGGTTGGCAGTTTTTCTCTTTTAGCAATTTAAATATATCATCCCACTGTCTTCTTGCTTCCACGGTTTCTGCTGAGAAATCTACACAGTCTTATTGGGTTTCCCTTGTATGTGATGGATTGTTTTTCTCTTGCTGCTTTCAAGATCCTCTCTTTCTCTTTGACCTCTGACATTCTAACTAGTAAGTGTCTTGGAGAATGCCTATTTGGGTCTAATCTTTTTGGGGTGCGCTGCACTTCTTGGATCTGTAATTTTAGGTCTTTCATAAGAGTTGGGAAATTTTCAGTGATAATTTCTTCCATTAGTTTTTCTCCTCCTTTTCCCTTCTCTTCTCCTTCTGGGACAACCACAACAGGTATATTTGTGCGCTTCATATTATCATTCAATTCCCTGAGCCCCTGCTCAAAATTTTCCATTCTTTTCCCTATAGTTTCTGTTTCTTTTTTAATTTCAGATGTTCCTTCCTTCAGTTCACTAATTGTAACCTCTGTCTCTTGAAATCTACCATTGTAGGTTTCCATTGTTTTTTTCATCTCTTCTACTGTCTCTTTCATTCCCATAAGTTCTGTGATTTGTTTTTTCAGACTTTCCATTTCTTCTTTTGTTCATTCCTTGCCTTCTTCATGTCCTCCCTCAATTGACTGATTTGCTTTTTGAAGAGGTTTTCCATTTCTGTTCATATATTCAGAATTAGTTGTCTCAGCTCCTGTATCTCATTTGAACTATTGGTTTGTTCCTTTGACTGGGCCATATCTTCAATTTTCCTGGTGTGATTTGTTATTTTTTGCTGGCATCTGGGCATTTAATTACCTTAATTAGTTTATTCTGGAGATTGCTTTCACTTATCTTACCTAGGGTTTTCTTGCTAGATGAGTTTGTTGTCTATCTGTTCATTGACCTTCAGTTCAGCGCTTTTGGGCCTCTAGCTTAAGTTTTGTTTAACAGAGGGTAAATTTTCAGTTCTTATTTTCTTGTTTCTTGTCCTGCTTGTAAGGTGCCTTTTCCCTCCCTAACCTTAAGAGGGTCTACATAGGTATTACAGACTCCAGCCGGGTTTTCCCGGACTAAGCTCGCCTCCTGTTGGGGGGAAGGAATCACCTGCGTCAGTTTTCCCTGAGTATGAGACCCAGCAGGTTGAAAGACTTCCCTGTGAAGTCTCTGGGCTCTGTTTTTCTTATCCTGCCCAGTATGTGGCGCTTGTCTGTCTGCGGGTCCCACCAGCAAAATATGTTGTGGGTCCTTTAACTTTGGAAGGCTCTCCCTGCTGGGGGCATGGTAGAGACAGAGGAAAGGTTGTAGACTGGTTTTAATGGCTTCAAATTGCGAAGGCCTGGGATCTGAATTCCTTGAGAGTCCGCCCCGATCAGTTTCACCTGAGCTGGGGGCCTATTTTCAGTAGTCAAAATTTGTTCATTAATGCCACTATTGGTGTTCAGTCGGACTCAGTCCCTGCTACTGTTGGAGACTCCCTCCTTTCCTTCCGGGAAGCCGCCCATGGGGAGAGGTGCCGGCCGCCGGCCGCCGGCTGCTGCAGCTTGGGGAACTTGCTGTTCCGAAATTCATAGCCAGTCCGGAGCCTCGCAGCCGGTCCGGAGCCTCGCAGTCGGTCCAGGAAGCCGCCCGTGAGGGAGGGGTGCCGGCCACCGGCCGGAGCAGCTTGGGGAAGTGCATGTGGCTAGGGGAACTCACCACCGCGGAGACTCGCAGCTGGTCCAGCTGGTCCAGACTGGGGCACGCTGCGTGTCTGGTCTCTGTCATGGCTCCGGGAGCTGCTCTGTATTGTTCCTGGTTATTTAGTAGTTGGTCTGGAGGACGAACTAAAACGCGCGCACCTTACCAAGCCGCCATCTTGGCCCCCCAATATTCATTCTTAAACTTGATATCTTACAACTTAAATAGTATAACAGGAACAAAACAGCATTACACTCCTTGTTTCTGTAACTGATCACACGGTTGTTGTTCATATTTATCACTACCTTCTTCCAATACCCATTCAGTGTTCCCTTTACCCTTAGCAAGCACTTCAGTTGACCATGGTTCTTTGCATGGTGGGGTGACCCAAACCTTCATTCCTGAAGTTTCAGACCCATTGGTAGTCCTGCCTGAATTGAATTGTCGCAGTTTTCCATTGATTTTAATCACAGGGCATGGTAGTACTAAAAGATGCCCTAGGGGATCTGCTATATTCCAAGGAAACTTTTCTTTTACCTCCATTGTATAGTGGCAGTCCTATTTCCCCCTAATAGTCAGTGTCAATCACTCCAGACAATAATTCAATCCCCTTCTTGGCTTGTTGATTCAGGGGCATGAGAAGCCCAAAGTGACCAGGTGGCAGTCTTAGATTCCAGTTCAATGGAATCATTGTTGTTTCTCCTGGCGGAAGCACTCCCCATTTTGGAACTAAAACCTGTAGACCAGCAGAGTGCAGGGTTGCAGGGGCAGGAAGCAAACACTTTCCTAGTGGATCACTAGGGGTAATAGTGAGTGGTGCCACTTCCATTTCCACCCCTTGGTTCCTGGACCCATGAATCCTGGCTGTGGGAGAAACAGCAGCATACAGCAGATGCTGCTTCAGAGCATACACAGCTTCGTGGAGAACATTGTCCCAGCCTTTCAAGGTATTGCCACCTAGTTGGCACTGTAATTGAGTTCTCAAAAGGCCATTCCACTATTCTATCAATCCAGCTGCTTCTGGATGATGGGGAACATGGAAAGACCAGAGAATTCCATGAGCATGTGCCCATTCCTGCATTTCATTTGCTGCGAAATGTGTTCCTTGATCAGAAGCAAGGCTAGGTGGAATACCATGATGATGGATAAGGCATTCTGTAAGCCCATGGATGGTAGTTTTGGCAGAAGCATTGTATGCAGGGAAAGCAAACCCATATCCAGAGTATATGTCTATTCCAACTAGAACAAATTGCTGCCCCTTCCATGAAGGGAGTGGTCCAATGTAATTAACCTGCCACCATGTAGATGGCTGGGCACCTTGAGGAATGGTGCCATATCGGGGGCTGAGTATAGGTTTCTGCTGCTGGAAGATTGGGCACTCAGCAGTGGCTGTAGCCAGGTCAGTCTTGGTGAGTGGAAGTCCATGTTGCTGAGCCCATGCATAACCTCCATCCCTACCACCATGACCACTTTGTTCATGAGCCCATTGGGCAATAACAGGAGTTGCTTGGGAAAGAGGCTGACTGGTATCCATACAACGGGTCATCTTATCCACTTGATTATTAAAATTTTCCTCTGCTGAAGTCACCCTCTGGTGTGCATTCACATGGGACACAAATATCTTCATGTTTTTAGCCCACTCAGAAAGGTCTATCCACATACTTCTTCCCCAGACCTCTTTGTCACCAATTTTCCAATTATGGTCTTTCCAAGTCCCTGACCACACAGCCAAACCATGAGCAACAGCCCATGAGTCAGTATACAAACGCATCTCTGGCCATTTTTCCTTCCAAGCAAAATGAACAATCAGGTGCACTGCTTGAAGTTCTGCCCACTGGGAGGATTTCCCCTCACCACTATCCTTTAAGGACACCCCAGAAAGGGGTTGTAGGGCTGCAGCTCTCCACTTTTGGGTGGTACCTGCATATCGTGATGAATCATCTGCAAACCAGGCCCGAGTTTTCTCTTCTTCAGTTAATTCACTGTAAGGAACTCCCCAAGAGGCCATAGCTCTGGTCTGGGAAAGAAAAGGTAATGTGGCAGGAGTGGTGACCATGGGCATTTGGGCCATTTCTTCATGTAACTTACTTGTGCCTTCAGGACCTGCTCTGGCTCTATCTTGTATATGCCATTTCCATTTTACAATACAGTGTTTCTGTGCATGCCCAACTTTATGGCTTGGTAGGTCAGACAACACCCAACTCGTGATAGACAACTCAAGTCTTATGGTAACTTGGTGGTCCATGGTTAAGCATTCAGTCTCTACTAAGGCCCAGTAGCAGGACAAAAGCTGTTTCTCAAAAGCAGAGTAGTTATCTGCAGCAGATGGTAAGGCTTTACTCCAAAATCTTAAGGGTCTGTGTTGTGATTCTCCTATAGGGGCCTGTCAAAGGCTCTAGACAGCATCTCTATTTGCCACTGACACTTCCAGCACCATTGGATCTGCTGGATCATATGGCCCAAGTGGCAAAGCAACTTGTACAGCAGTCTGGACCTGTCACAGAGCCTCCTCTTGTTCAGGTCCCCACTCAAAATTAGCAGCTTTTCTGGTCACTCGATAAATGAGCCAGAGTAGCACACGCAAATGAGGAATGTGTTGTCGCCAAAATCCAAAAAGACCAACTAGGCATTGTGCCTCTTTTTTGGTTGTGGGAGGGGCCAGATGCAGCAATTTATCCTTCACCTTAGAAGGGATATCTTGACATGCCCCACACCACTGGATACCTAGAAATTTCACTGAGGTGGAAGGCCCCTGCATTTTTGTTGGATTTATCTCCCATCCTCTGACACGGAAATGCCTTACCAGTAAATCTAGAGTAGTTGCTACTTCTTGCTCACTGGGTCCAATCAACATGATATCATCAATATAATGGACCAGTGTGATATCTTCTGGGAGGGAGAAAAGATGAAGGTCCCTGCAGACAAGATTATGACATAGGGCTAGAGAGTTGATATACCCCTGAGGTAGGACAGTGAAAGTATATTGCTGACCTTGCCAGCTGAAAGCAAACTGTTTCTGGTGGTCCTTACTAATAGCTATTATGAAGAAAGCATTTGCCAGATCGATATCTGCATACCAGGTACCAGGGGATGTATTGATTTGCTCAAGCAATGATACCACATCTGGAATAGCAGCTACAATTGGAGTTACCACCTGGTTGAGCTTACGATAATCCACTGTCATTCTCTGTTTTCTGCACGGGATAAATAGGAGAGTTGAATGGGGATGTGGTGGGAATCACCACCCCTGCATCCTTCAAGTACTTAAGAATGGCAGTAATCTCTGCAGCCCCTCCAGGAATCTGGTTTTGCTTCTGATTTAATATTTTACAGTTCTAGTGGCTTTCACTTGGCCTTTCCCACCATAATAGCCCTCACTGCACGAGTTGTTAGAGAGCCAACGTGGGAGTTCTGCAAGTTGCTCAGTATGTCTATACCAATTATACATTCCGGAACTGGGGAAATAACTATAGAATGGGTCCGGGGGCCCACTGGACCCACTGTGAGAAGGACCTGAGCTAAAACTCCATTGATCACCTGGCCTCCATAAGCCCCCACTCTGACCGGTGGTCCAGAGTGACGTTTTGGGTCCCCTGGAATTAATGTCACTTCTGAACCAGTGTCTAATAATCCCCAAAATATCTGATCATTTCCTTTTCCCCAATGCACAGTTACCCTGGTAAAAGGCCATCTGTCTCCTTGGGGAAAGTTTGGAGGAAGATTAACAGTATAAATTTATGGCAGCGTAACAGGGTTCTCCCCCAAAGGGACCTGGCCTCCCCTTCATTCAAGGGGTTCTGGGTCTGTAAACTGTCTCAAGTCTGGAAATTAATTAAGGGGCTATGACTCTGTGTTTTGGTAATTCAAGTTAGACTTCTGTTCACTTGACCTAGAACCCTTGAACCCTTTTGTTTATACAGCTCGAACAAGAATTTAGTAGACTGCCCCACTATTGTATTTCTAGGTACCCCATAGAAAATTTACTAGCCAATACCACAAATCTCTGTGAGTCATAATTTTGATACCTGCTCTGAGTTTGCGGTCTGTTATAATAGCCATGTCTACCCTGTCTTTGGTGATTAAGTGCTGCCACCTGGCTTCTGCCAACTCAGGATCCCGTCATCCCCATTTTGTTTAAGGATTCCAGCTCAGTGACAGCAGTTCCTACAGTAATATCTGACCTACAGAGAAGTGCAAATACAGAACTCTTCAGGGAGGATGGTGCTAGTCTCACAAATTTATTTCTCACTGTTCTGGTAAAAGGTGCATCCTCCGGACATTCCTGGGGTGTAAGAGCAGGCTTTCCATGATAAATCCACTCTAACATTCCAATCTCTCTAAGCCTCTGAATCCGCTCATCTACATTATGCCAGGGTGGTTCTGGCATCTCAACCTTAGGTAATGTTGGCCACCTTTTGATCCATGTTTCAACCAACCATCCAAACAAACTGTTAATATATTTTCTAACCCCATGAGCTATAACATTGAATGCAGAATCTCTGCTTAGTGGGCCCACATCAACAAATTCAGCCTGATCCAGCCTTATATTCCTCCCACCATTATCCCACACCCTTAAAATCCATTGCCGCACATATTCCCCTGATTTCTGTCTATATAAATTGGAAAACTTACACAGTTCTTTTAGAGTATAACATGCCTCCTCATGTGTGATACTTTGTACCTCACCTTTAGGGGCCTGTTGGGACTTTAGTCTAGTTATAGGTCTGGAAGAAATGAGGGGTGGTGGGGGTGGGTCATGAAAAGAAATAGAAATATCTTCCAAGCCATTTGCTTCAGGGGCTTCATTTGCATTTTCATCTGGTGAAACAGGATTAATCACTCTAGGGCTAATCCCTTCAGGAGGCGGCTGGGTGGCCAACTCCTCAAGGCAGGTTGGAGGTGAGGGGTCTATGTCCTCAGGGCATCTAGAGAACTATTACACGGTTATCTAGAGAAGACTCAGCATGACCTAGGGTTTCAACCTCACCCCCGACATCATTATCAATCCATATGTCACCATCCCATTTTTCAGTGTCCCACTCCTTTCCAATCAATGCCCTCACTTTAATGGCAGACACAATGCAAGATTGAAATTTCAGGTTATGATTTAAAATTGTTATTCTAACAATAAGATTCTGAGTCTGATTATCAGAGACCTCAAATCTATGGCTAAAGAAAATACGATTTTCCTTCAGGATATTCATAAAAACGTCTACATCTGTCAGACGGCACTTAAGCTTCTCGTTTGAAGACTTAAGCCTATCTCTTTCACTCCATAGTGTAGCCAATGTATCTAACAACTATCAGTCAACATCTCTATACCTCTTATTTCCACAAAACTCTGTAAAGGTGTCAAAAACATCATCCCCCAGAGCCTGGCTTCATACAAGTGAAGCATTGGGAGAATCGAATGGTTCGAGATATTTTAACTATCTCTTTTGCCAACTCACTCCATGGATTGGGGTTGTCATTCTGATTATGGGAATCAGAGTCCTTAGTGCCTTTGAGTCCAGTCAGAGTAGAAAACCATTCACAAAAACCCATTTTTAAGATTATGTTTCTTAAGAACCACTCCTGGTACCAAGATGTATTAGTTAAGGTTCTCTAGAGAAACAAAATCAACAGGGAACACTCACAAATATAAAATTTATAAAAGTGTCTCAAGTGACCACAGGAACACAGAGTCCAAAATCCACAGGGCAGACTGTGAAGCCAACAATTCCAATGGAGGGTCTGGACAAACTTCACAGGATAGGCTTACTGGTCAAAGCAGGAAGAGAGCCTGTCTCTTCTGAATCCTCCTTAAAATGCTTCCAGTGTTTAGACTGAGCATCACTCACTGCAGAAGACACTCCCCTTGGCTGATTACAAATGGAATCAGCTATGGATGCAGCTGATGTGACCATGATCTAATTCTATAAAATGTCCTCATTGCAACAGACAGGCCAGCACTTGCCCAACCAGACAAACAGGTACCACTACTTGACCAATCTGACACATGAAGCTGACCATGATACATATGTGAATGCTATTGAAGTTAAGTTAGTATCAAACCAAATATGACATATATATTTAGGATGTTAGCTTTTGACCCCATGGTAATCACAAGGAAAATAAATGAAAAATATATCTATATAGAAAAGAGAAAGCACTAAATATGGTACAATACAAAAAAGCAAATAAAATTTTTAAAAGTAGTCTTTACCAAAAGTAATAGAAAAAAAAGGCCTAAGACTTACAAAGCCTAAGTAACAAAATGGCACATCAAAGTTATATATTATCAGTAGTTGCATTAAATGTAAGTGGATTAAACTCTCCAGTCAAAAGGTAGAGATTGGAAGAATGGGTTAAAATGCATGAACTGACTCTATGTTGTCTACCAGAGGCTCATCTTAAATTCAAAGCAGTAAGTAGGTTGAGGGTGAAAGAATAGAGAAAAAACTACCATGCAAGTAGAAAAAAAGAGAGCTCAGATGCCTATACTGATATCAGATGAAATAGACTAAGTAAAAACAGTATGAAGGACGGAGTGATTATATACTGGTAAAGGGGACTACAGGAAGAAATAAAAATTATAAATATGTATGTACGTAACACCAGAGCCCAAAAATATCTGAAGGAATCCACAACAGATTCAGAGGGATAAACTGACAGTTCTATATTAGTAGCTAGAAGACTTCAATACACCATTTCAATAATGGATAGAACATCTAGTCAGAAGATCAAGAAGGAAGTATAAGACTTGAATGACAATACTAAACCAACTAGAACTAACAGACATGTATAGAACACTACACCCAATGAAAACAGAACACATATTTCTAGTGTGTACATGGATCATTCTCCAGGATAGACATGTATTGGGTCACAAAACAAGCTTCAAATTCAAAAATATTTAAATCATGGAATGTATACTCTCTAAACACAATTAAATGAAGATAGAAATCAATTACTGAATGAGAAATGGAAAATTCACAAATGTGTGGAAATTAAACAACATACCCTTAAACAAACAATAGGTTAAATGGAAAATCAGCAGTGAAATTAAGAACTATCTTGATAGAAATGAAAATGAAAATACAGCATACCAAAACTTATGGGATGCAGAAAAAGCAGTGAAGAGGGAAATTTACAGCTCTATGCTTATATCAAACATGCTTATATTTAAAAATAAAAAAAGATTTCAAATCAGAGACCTAGCCTCAAAACTGGAAGAAGTAAGGGAAAAAAGAGCAAATTAAACCCAAAGCAAGTAGAAGGAGAGAAAAAACAAAAAATTAGAATGGAGATATATTTTTAAAAAAGAATCAACAAAACCAAAATTGGTAAAGATCAATAAAATTGGTGAACTTTTAGCTAGACTAGCAAAGAAAAAAAGACAGGATACAAAAAACAAAATCAGAAAGGAAAAGGAGGGCATTTGTATCAACCCTCCTGAAATAAAAACGACTATAAGAGGATACTATGAATAACTGGATGCCAATAAATTAGATAACCTAGATGAAATGGACAAATTATTAAAAACACACAAAGTATCTACATTAACTCAAGAAGAAATGAAAAATCTCAACAAGCCAGTTATAAGTGAAAAGATTGAATCAGTCATCAAAAACGTCACAACAAAGAAAAATGTAGGATGAGATGGCTGCCCAGGGGAATTCTGCCAAACATTTCAAAATTTGACCCCAATTCTGCTCAAACTCTTCCAAAAACTAGAAGAGGTGTAAACACTCCCTCACTCATTCTAAAAGGCCCAAACTCACCCTCATACAAAAACAGAATAAAGATACCACAAGAAAAGAAATCTACAGACCAAGGTCTCATGTAGTATGAATGTAGATGCAAAAATCCTCAACAACAAAAAAGTAGGAAAGCCAAGCCCAACAGCATATTAAAAGAATTATACACCACGACAAAGTGGGATATATCCCTAGTTATGCAAGGTTGGTTGAACATAAAAAGAAATCAATCAATATAATACAGCACCTAAACAGAATGAAGAAAAAGAAACATGATCATCTTACTTGATGCAGAAAAGGTGTTTGATGAAATACAGCACATTTTCTTTGTAAAAACACTAGGCATAAGAGGTCTTGTTCTTGGGGTTCACACTTATGAAACTTATTCTGCAAAGGATAGGCTAAGCCTACATAAAATTAGGCCTAATTTCATGTTATCCCAAAGAACCTCTTTCATTACTCAGATGTGGCCTCTCTCTCTAAGCCAATTCGGCAGGTGACCTCCCTGTCCTCCTGCCTATGTGGGATATGACTCTCAGGGGTATAAATATCCCTGGCAACATGGGACAAAAATCCCAGGATGATCTGGGACTTGGCATCAAGGGATTGAAAAAGCCTTCTTGACCAGAAGGGGGAAGAGAGAAACGAGAAAAAATAGAGTCTTAGTAGCTGAGAGATTTCAAACAGAGTTGAGAGGTCATCCTGCAGGTTATTCTTATGCATTATATAGATATCCCATTTTATTTTATGGTGTATTTGAGTAGGTGGAGGGAAAGTATCTGAAACTGTCGAGCTGTTTTTCAGTAGCCTTGATTCTTGAGGATGATTGTATAAAGATACACATTTACAGTGTGACTGCGTGGTTGTGAAAACCTTGTGTCTGAGGCTCCTTTTATCCAGGTTATGGACAGATATGTAAAAAAAAATGGGTAAAAAATAAATCAATAGTAGTGAAGATAAAGGGTAAAATAAATTGGGTAGATGGAAATAATAGTGGTCTAAGGAAAGGGAGGGATAATGTGTAATGCATGTGTGAGTTTTTTTCTTTTTTTCTTTTTATTACTTTTTCTGGAGTGATGGAAATGACCTAAAAATTATCATGGTGATAAATACACAACTATGTGATGATATTGTGAGCCATGGATTGTACACCATGTATGTACTGTATGTGAGTGATGATTTCTTAAAAAAATATTATTTTTAAAAAACAGTAGGCATAGAAGGAAACTTCCTTAACAAAATAATGGGCAAACAGGATAAGCCCACAGCTACCATCATTCTCAGTGATGAAAGACTTTCACTGTTTGAGATAACATGATCCTATACGTAGAAACATCCTGAAAAATCCACAGCAAAAAAAAAGGATACAAGAAAATGACAGGGTACAAAATCAATATGCAAAAATCAGTGGTGTTTCTATACACTAGTAATGACCAATATGAGGAGGAAATCAAGACAAAATTCCATTCACAATAACAACCAGAAGAGTCATCTATGTAGGAATATATTTAACTAAGGCCACAAAAGACCTGTACAGTGAAAACTACAAAACATTGCTAAAAGAAACCAAGGAACACCTAAATAAATGGAAGGACATACCATGTTCATGGATTGGAAGGCCAAATGTAGTTAAGGTGTCAGTTCTACCCAAATTTATTTATAGACTCAATGCAATACCAATTAAAATCCCAAGAATGTACTTTTCAGAAATAGAAAAAAACAATTATCAAATTTATTTGGAAGGGCAGTGTTTCCCAAATAGCTAAAAATTTCTTGAGAAAGGAAAATGAAGGGGGAGGTCTCACACTACCTGACTTTAAAGCATATTTCACAGCTACAGTGGTCAAAACAGCATGGTACTGGCATAGAAATAGATATAGTGACCAATGGAATCAAATTGAGAGTTCAGAAATAGGCCCTCTCATTTACGGACAACTGATTTTTGATAAGTCAGTCACGTCCACCCAACTGGGACAGAGCAACCTCTTCAACAAATGGTACTTGGAGAACTGTATATCCATATCCAAAGAATGAATAAGAACCCCTATCTCACACACTACACAAAAATTAACTCAAAATGGATCAAAGTTTAAACATTAGAGCTAAAAGCATAAAACTTTAGAAGAAAATGTAACGAAATATCTTAAAGATCTTGTGATAGGAGGTGGTTTCCTAGACTGTACACCCAAAGCATGAGCAATGAAAGAAGAAATAGATAAAAAGAATCTCTTCAAAACTGAATACTTTTGCACATAAAAGTACTTTGTCAGGAAAGTAAGAAGGCAGCCTACATAATGGGAGACAATATTTGTGAACCACATGTCAGATAAGTGTTTAATATCCAGAATATATCAAGAGATCCTACAAATCAACAACATGAAGACAAACAACTCAATTGAAAAATGAGCAACATACATGGGTAAACACCTTTACAAAGAGGAAATACAAATGGCTTAAAAGCATACTTAAAGAAGCTCAACTTCACTAGCTTTTTTAGGGAAAGACAAATCAAAACCACAGTGAGACATCATCTAACACCTACTAGAATGGGCATTATCAAAAAAAAAAAAAAACCAGAAAATTACAAGTGCTGGAGAGGTACAGTTATTCATTGTTGGTGGGAATGTAAAATGGCACAGCAACTCTGGAATGCAGTTCAGAATTGCAGTGTGATCCAGCAATCCCAGTACTAGGTACATACTAGGAAGAACTGAAAGCAGGGATACGAACAGACATTTGCACATTGATGTTTACAGCAGCATGATTCACAATTGCCAATAGATGGAAACAGCCCAAATGTCTTTCAACTGATGAGCAGATAAACTGTGGTATACACGTACAATGCGATATTACGCAATTGTAAGACAGAATAAAGTCATGAGGCATGCAACAATGTGGATGAACCTTGAGGACATTATGTTGAGTGAAATAAGTCAGAAACAAAACACAATACTGTATGGTCTTTGCTAATATGAACTAACTATAATAAGCAAACTCTCAGAGTTAAAGTTGATAACACAGGCTATCAGGTGATAGAAAGAGGGTATAAATTGGGCATTTGATAAAGAAGCAGTATAGAAAGTTTAACAAGATTCATTGTAAAGATTCAGAAATGGATATCACAATATTGTGTGGTGGTAACACAATATTATAAGAGAAATAAACAAAACTGAGTGTGAGTATGGTTGAAAGAGGAAGGCTGGGGGCATGTATGACATGAGAAGGAAAGACAGGATAAAACCTGGGATTGCATAACTTAGCAAAACCTACAGTGGACAATGATGGTGATTAAATGTACAAATATAAGAAAGCTTTCACATGAGGGAGAACAAATGAATGTCACCATTGCAAAGTTTTTAAAATGTGATGGTTAGTTTCAGGTGTCAACTTGGCCAGGTGATGACACCCCATCCTTCTGCTGCTGTGGACTTAAACCATCAACACACCCAGGCTAAATGTCAATAAGAGGGGGATATAGGGAGGGGTACAGGATTTTTGTTGTTGCTGTTGTTTCTCTTTTTTTTTTTCTTTCTCTGTGGAAGAAATGGAAATGTCCTCAAACAAACTGTGGTGTTGAATAGCATACCTATGTGATTATACCAGGAGCCATTGATTGTATACTCAGGATGGATTATATGGTTCATGAATAAAACTGTTCAAAAGTTAAACAGAAAGATACAGGTGTTGGAGAAGATGTAGAGAGAGAGAGAGAGAGATAATTCACTGTTAATAAGGAGGTAAAATGGTGCCCCCCGCCCCCCAAAGAGCAGTGTTATGGTTCCAAAAGAGACTAAGTATAGGGTTGATCTTGCAACCCAGTTATTAGGTATATATTTGGGAGAACTGAAAGCAGTGACATGGACAGACATTTGCACACTGATGTTTATGGTGGCATTATTCATGACTGCCAATGGATAGAGATGGCCTAAGGCTACGTCAACTGAGTGGAAGGGCAAAGTGTGGTATATACAAATGACAGACTATTGTGTGACACCAGAAAGGACTGAAGTCATGAGGCATACAACTAGGTGAATGAACCTTGAGGATATTATGTTGAGTGAAATAAGTCAGAAGCGATAGGACAAATACTGTATGGTCTCACTAAAATAAACTAATTTAATAAGCAAACTCTGAAAATTGAATTTGAAAGCATAGGTTATCAGGAGATAGAAAGTGGGCAAGGATTGGGCAATTGAAAAGTAAGGAGTACAGAATGTTCAGTAAAGCTCACTTTTCCTACATTGTAAAATCTTACAGTAGTCATATTTATTCCTGAAATTTAACTGTTATTTCTAAATTCTGAGATACTGTGTGCTTTGTGTATAACCTGGTAATTTTTTGGAACTTTAGGTATCTATGTGACACCTGACACTTGGAGTTAGAGTTCCACAGCTCTGAAAGTCAGCATTACTCCATAAAACAACTGTTAAAGAAGCTGAAAAAGAAATAAGACTTAGAGATATGAATGAAATGGATCTGGTTAGGACTAAGGTAAATCCTAATAAAGGGTAAAGGATGATCTTTGTATTTTTAAACTCCAGATTCTGTGTGAGACCACAGGGACAGATGAATTTCAATTTTCTGAAGCACACTAATTTAACCTCTGTGGTCATTGTGTCTAAACAACTTATTACATGAAGCCTAGAACATGGAATGAGACCTTGTTACTCCATACAGGTTAAAGTAATACCCTGATATGTTCCTGAATTTTGGGGGCAGATAACAAAAAAGTATTTGCAAAGTCCCATGAGCAACTGCAGGAAAAAAAAACAGAGTGATTAAAATTTCCCACCTGGAGCATTCCTAATACTCTCTCAAGCATTGGGGATTCCCAATTTAATAAGACAAAGTCCTCAATCTTGAAGCTTGTCATTATGAAACTTATTTCTGCAATAATGAAGCAAGCCTACTTAAAATTAAGTTAAAGAAACACCCCCAAAGAACCTCTTTTATTGCTCAGATGTTCTCAGAACCTCTCTCTTTAAGCCAACTCTGCAAATAACTTCACTACCCTCCCCACTATGTGGGACATAACTTCCAGGGGGGTAAATCTCCCTGGAAGTATGGGATGTGACTCCCAGGGATGAGCCTAGCCTGGCGTCATTGGATTGAGAATGCCTTCATGACCAAAAGAGGGAAGGGAAATGCAACAAAATAAAATTTCAGTGGCCAAGAGATTTCAAATAGTTGAGAGGTCATTCTGGAATTATTTCCACACAAGTTTTATCTGGCTGCAAATTACCACAGTATGCCAAGCCCCAACCAACATTATTACTGAAAATCCTAAAGAATATCTTGGGCTCTATCTAAGACTCTATAAATGTTTTACATAAGTTTATTTTTTTTCAGAAACTTAAGGCTTCAGATTGATCCCATCCCAAATAAGCCCTGAAACCCAGAGGTACCATCTCTCCAAGAACATCAATCAGTTTCATTTTTCTACACCATAAGGTTGACACCCCTTTCCAGCACAAAGAAGGCAAAATTTTCATTGTCCAGATATCCCTGAAGATCAAGAGAACAATCAAATGAGAGGGATGAGTTGTAACTGAGAAATTAGGATTTAACAAATGATTATGATTACTGACTCATTATATAGATACTTCTTTTTAGCTTCTAGTGTATCAGAAGGAAATACCTGAAATTGTTGAATAGTAATCTGGTAGTCTTGATCTTTGATAATGATTGTATAACTATATAGTTTTTCTCATGTGACCACGTGATTATAAAATCATGTGACTGATACTCCATGTTTTGGTTTGCTAAAGCTTATGGAATGTATAATACCTGAAATTGGTTGGCTTTTTTTTTTTGCATGGACAGGCACAGGGAATTGAATCTGGGTCTCAGACATGACAGGCTAGAACTCTGCCACTACACCACCATTGCCCACCCTAGACTGGCTTTTATAAAGGGGATTTACAAGTTACAAGTTACAATTCTGAGGCCATGAAAATGTCCAAATGAAGTCAACAACAAGAAGATACCCTCTCTCAAGAAAGACTAATTATGTCCATGGTTTCTCTGTCACATGGGAAGCACATGGTGACATCTGTTGTCCTCTCCTGGTTTCTTAGTTCAAATGGCTCTCTTAGCTCCTTCTGCATCTCTGGATGTCTGTGAATGAACTTTCTCCAAAATGTTTCTCTCTTAAAGGACTCCATTAAGCTAATTAAGACCCACTATGAACAAGCGTGGTCACATCTCCCTGGAAACAACCTTATCAAAAGGTCCCACCCAAATTTAGTCTGCACCCATAAAACTGGATTAGAAGAAGATGGCTTTTCTGGGATGCATGACAGTTTCAAACCAACACACTCCCTTTATTGTATGTATGGGTAGATGAGTAATAAAATAAAGGCATGCATGAAAAAAGAGAAGATATATGGATGACAAGAATGCATATGAAAGGATTCTCAACATCATTAGCCCTCAGGGAAGTGAAAATCAAACCACAATGAGATACTGTTAGTCAATACTTACCTTTTCCCCAAAAGGCACAGGTCCAGTTTTATTGGTCAGTTCTACCAAACTTAGAAAGAACAAATAATTCCTATGATATTTAAATTTATTCAGAGGATAGGTAAAAAGATGGAAAGCTTACAGAACACCGTGTCAAAATCATTATCATTTACAGAGATTCCCTTACTCATTCATATACCTTTTATAACAATGAATAAAAATTAGCAAATTAGATAAATTGACCTAAAATATCCATTGATGCAATTAAAACCATAAATAGATTGGCTGAAAAAATGAGACAATTTTGATAGATGCCAAAACATTTTATATAATTTCCCTACTTAGTACTTTCAGTCTGTCACAATATGCACCCACAAAATTCAGGATGTTTTTTACATAATCTTACACAGTATATGTTAAGGGATATACTTTTTGGGAAAGGGGAACTTATGTACACCAGGAGTTATCAAGGGGAGTTATGGTATAGATGGATACCCCTTATCCTTCCATCATGTCACAGATAGACAGACCAAGGTCAGAACATTGCTGTACTCCAGGTATAGGTTGTTTCAGTGGAGGGACCCTTCCCCTCATGCCCATGACAACTATGACATCCCTATGTCTCGTCTCTATAATTCAACCATGAAAGTGAAACTTGTATATGGGTAGAAAACTCAGGATACTTCGCATGAGACTCTTTGGATTTGGAATGAAAGTAGTTTACCGGAATTACCTGGGAAGTTCAGTTACCTGGCTTATTGAAGACCTTGGGGTGGTAAGATGGGGCACTGTCTTCTGTGAAGCTGAATTATGGTAAATTCTCTCCTACTGATGAAGTATCTTTTTATCAGCTAGTCTGATGTCCAGGCAAGCAAGACTCAGCACACAGGGCCACTTTGACAATTCTACTGGCTCCCTTACAAAAATTCAAGGGCTTTGCAGAGTTTTTTAATCTTCGTAAACTTGGAATAGAAACAAATTATTTTGTACTTTATGAGAGAAGAATCTATCAAGAACCTTCAGCAAGGCACAGCCCTTCCAAGGGCAGTGTGGTGGGTCCACAGGAGGCTAGAAGTAGGGTTGCCATATGACCCTGCAACCCCATTGCTAGGTATATAACTGGAGGAACTGAAAGTGGGGGCACGAATGGACATTTGCACTCTGGTGTTTATGGCAGCAGTGTTCAAGTTGTGCAATGGATGAGGTGGCGTAAGGATACAAAGATTAAGGGAAGGAAGGATGAACTGTGGTATATACGTACAATGGACTACTGAGAAGCTGCAAGAAGGAATGAAGTTGTGAGGCATGCAACTAGGTGGATGAAACTTAGTAACTGTATGTTGAATTGAATGAAAGAAATAAAAAGACAAATACTATCATGCATCACTCATATGGACTAACTATAATGTACAAACTTGAAAAATTGAAGTTGAGAGCATGAGTTATTAGGTTGGGGCCTATTGCAATGGGTCCTAGGTTGTAAGCTTTTATAGCAGTAACATATATACAGGAGTTGTAGCTGTTATTTCTAAATTCTGAGATATTGAACAATTTGTATACAACCTGGTCATTCCCAGAAACTTCGGGTATTTATGTGACACCTGAGACTCAGAGTTAGAGCTCTGAAGGTATGAAAATCAGCATTACCCCATGCAGCAACTGCTTGCAAAGTTTAAAAAGTGATCAGACTTCAACTAGAGATATGAATGAAGCTAGTCTGGATAGGATTAAGGTAAATCAGAATACAGAGTAAAGATGATATTGCCTATATTTTAAATTTTCAACTTCTGTATGAGACCAAAGGAAGAGATATTTATTTGGTGCAAAATTTATATTTTGTGTAGTGCATTACCTAATTTAACTTATATGGTTAAATATAAGTTGAATATATATTAACTTATATAAGATAAGCACACAGAATCTTGACTAGGGCATGAGACCTTGTTGGTTTCTACAAGTTAGTGTGATGCCCTGATATGTTCCAGAGTAATCTGGGAAGTGAATAAAAAAGTACTTGTGACGTTCCCTTGGGGTCTAGGGAGAAAGGAGGAAATATTCAACTTCCCCATTTGGGGAATTCCTGATATTCTCACAAGCAGTGGGGACAACCAAATCAATAGGCTGAGCCCTCAATCTTCGGGTTCACCTCTATGAAACTTATTCCTGCAAAGGAAAAGCTAAGCTTCGTCGTAATCATGCCTAACTGTCACCCCCAGAGAACATCTTTTGTTGCTCAGATGTGGCCTCTCTCTCTAAGCCAACTTGGCAGGTAAACTCACTACACTCCCCGCTATGTGGGACATGACTCCCAGGGGTGTAGATCTTCCTGGCAACGTGTGCCAGGACTCCCAGGACGAGCCAGGACCCAGCATTGTGGGATTGAGAAAGCCTCCTTGACCAAAAGGGGGAAGAGAAAAATGAGGCAAAATAATGTTTCAGTGGCTGAGATATTTCAAACAGAGTCAAGAGGTTATCCTGGAGGTTATCTTATGCATTATATAGATATCCCATTTTAGTTTATGGTGTATTGGAGTGGGTGGAGGGCAAGTATTTGAAACTGTTGAGCTGTGTTCCAGTAGCCTTGATTCTTGAAGATGATTGTATAAAGATACAGCTTTTACAAGGTGACTGTGTGATTGTGAAAACTTTGTGTCTGATGCTCCTTTTGTCCAGGGTATGGAAAGATGAGTAAAAAAAATAAAGATAAAAAAATAAATAAATAATAGAGGGGTGTTCTAGAGTGCTACTGCCAGAATGCAACACACCAGAGACGGACTGGCTTTAATAAAAGGGGATATATTTAGTTAACATATAGTTTTTCAGAGGAAAGGCAGCTAAATTTCAACTGAGCTTCTTAACGTGGGAAGGCACAGGGCAATCTCTGCTGGCCTTCTCTCCAGACCTCTGTGTTGCAACAACTTTCCCTGGGGTGATGACTTTCTGCATCTCCAAAGGCCTGGGCTGAGCTGTGAGTGCCAAGATGAGGTATGCTGAGCTGATTCGGCTGTGCTACGTTGAGTCTCTCATTTAAGCACCAGCCAATTAAATCAAACATCACTCATTGCAGCAGACATACCTCCTAGCCAACTCTAGATGTAATCAGCAACAGATGAGGTTCACATGCCATTGGCTCATGTTCACAGCAATACAACTAGGCACCTTCACCTAGCCAAGTTGACACTTGAACCTAACTACCACAAGGGGATAAAGGATAAAAATGTTGAGTAGATTGAAATACCAGTGGTCAATGAGAAGGAGGGGTATGGGGTATAGGATGTATGAGTTTTTCTTTTTTCTTTTTATTCCTTTTTCTGGGGTGATGAATATATTCTAAAAATGGTCATGGTGATGAATGCACAACTATGTGATGATATTGTGAGCCACTGATTGTATGCCACATATGGACTGTATGTGTGTGAAGATTTCTCAATAAAAATATTTTAAAAAATAAATAAAGGAAAGTAAAAGAAAAGAAAAAAATTAATAAGGAACCTTCAGCAAACCTCATTTTTAGTAATAAATCATCACAGGTGTGCTGGTTTGGAGCTGTTATGAACCCCAGAAAAGGCCATGTCTTTCAATTCGTTCTTATGTGGACACAATCACCTATCGTGAGTATGACCTTTTGATTAGATTGTTTCATTTGAGATGTGACCCAACCTATTTAAGATAGGTCTTAAGCCCTTATGAGGATAGAAAAGAGGGAGCTAAGAGAGAAATGCCATCTTTAGCATCTTTTAGAGATGCTGATTAAGGGAAGATGCTAAAAGAGGACCCACCGACACTCATAGAGAAGGCCACTGGAATCAGAAAAAGAAAGCAATGTAAAGTACCAGCAGATGCCATCGACCTTTCTTCAGAAAAGGTATCATCCTGTTGATGCCTTAATTAGGACATTTTCATGGCCTTAGAATTGTAAACTAAACCCATTGTAAAAGCCAATTAATTTCTGTTATATTGCATTCCACCAGCTTTAGCAAACCGAAACAAGAAGCATTCCCCATTTAAAACAGGAACAAAACATGAAGGCCCTTTTATTCAACATTTCTGTAGCAAAATAAAGATTAAAAAAGGAAAGAATTGTCAATGTTCGAAGGTATGATTGACTCCTGGAAAATCCATGGTGAAAAATTTCTAAGCTATTAACAAGCAAATTCACTTTGAGCAGATACAAGAAAAACATAATTTAATCTGTAGCTTTCTTATACATCAGCAGTTAGCAAAAAGAAAAGGTTTTGGGCTAAGAGGATTCCATTCACAACAGCAACATAACCTATAAAATATGTAGAAATGATGCTAACAAGAAAGAAACAAGACCTATATGAAGTAAACTATAAAACTTTACTATACAATATATAAAGGAAGACTTGAATAAATGAACAGATGTTTATATTGTCAAATAAAAATCTTCAATATTATAAAGATGTCAATTCTCTAAAAATTCAAAGCAGCTTCAATAAAACCCCTAATAGCATATTTTATGGAGCTTAGCATATTCATTCTAAAATTAATCTAGATGAATACATGCTGAAGAATACCCAAGATATTTTGAAAAAAATTAGTGAGGGTGAACTTGCCCTACCAAATAGCAAAACATACATTACGCTTTAAGGTTTTAAAAAGTGAACTACTGATACAGAACTAGAAAAATAGATATTTTTTATAGAGTTTATGATATTGCAATAATTTTATTTCTTGATCTATTTGATGGTTATATGGTATGTTGGCTTGGTAAAATGTATCAAACTGCTCACTTGCAATTTATATACTTCAGTAATATTCTATTCAACTTTAGATATTTTACTTTATAAAAGAAAGAATAGAATAAAAAATAAAGGCACACATATATTTGTATATTTAGTATAAGAGAACATTTCAAATCAATAGTGGAAAATTGACAACTCAGTAAATAATGGCTGGACAGTTAAATATCTACTAAGGGAAAGTTTAACTTCAGTCACTTATCGAAGCTCGATATAATTATAGATGGATTAAAGGTCTGAGCATTTAAAAGTCTATGAAACTACTAGAAGAAACCACATGGAAACATTCTTATTCTTTATGATCGAAGAAGGTCTTCATTGATAAGATGCATAATCCTAGAACCACCAAGAAAAATTTATAGATTTGGCTATAAGATACCAGAAACAAAGTTAAAAGGCAAATGACAGAAAAATGAGAAATATTTATAGTGTATGTAAGAGAAAATATCAAAATTTTTTAAGAGCTCATAAAAAAATCAATAAGAGAAAGACAATTCAAAATTTTTAAAATAAGAATATAAACAATTTATACAAAAGCAATATAAATGGCCAATACATATAAGTAAAAATGTTCAAGCATACATATTGAATGGGTAAATTCAAATAGCAATGTAAGATTATATTTCATACATCAGATTTGCCAAAAATTTTAAATTTTGACAATTTTCAATGTTGGTTTATAGAGAAACTGGTGCTGTTGAGAAGCGCAGAAATTGGTGCAGTTCTTTAGAAAGCAATTTGGCAATACCTACCAATAAAATAAGCGTACCCTTTAAGAAAATATTCACATTAACACTATCCAACATAAATACCTGCACATGTGAACAAAAGAACAACATAATTATTGTATTTTTATTGTATCATTGAGTGACATCAAATATTAGAAATACATACCCATAGGATAAGAGTTATCATTTGTATATTTTAAATTATTAAAAGAATAAGGGAGTCAATACGTAAACAAGGTAACATGAAAGGAAAAAGAAGGTCAAACAAGATACAAGGTATGATCTCAATCTTCAAAGAAAAAAGTCTATAGAGGGTGGGCCACGGTGGCTCAGCAGGCAGAGTTCTCTCCTACCATGCCAGAGACCCGGGTTCGATTCCTGGTGCCTGCCCATGCAAAAAATATATATAGATGTTAGGAATTTTGAGCAGAGTCTATCTACAACACTTCTTCTCCATTCAAGTTCTTCAGAAATACGAGCAAGGAGATGTAGGTAGAGCCCAAATGTCACCTGTATGCTGACAGAGGCCGAGTTGGAGAATGCAGGGTAAAGTGAGAGGAAAACGGTCTGCTAATTGAACTCCATAACTCAAATAATTCCCAAACAACTAACCATAAGTCACACTGAACCTCAGTCGGTAGGTCACCTTCTCATTCTTCCCAAATTTACCAATCCTATCTGCCATAAATCAAAATTTTGGAGAGTTTTACACTAATTGGGCTTTTTCAAGAGAGAAGAAAACATCAAGAATAAGGATTAAATGGTCATTTCCAATATGTGTTTTGCATATGTGTATGTAAACATATTAACATATAAGTATATATATGTGTGTGTGTATATATACATATACATACAAATGTATTCTAAAAGGTCTGCAATGGTGTTGTCTTAAACAATAACAGTAGCCACATATACTTATTTAAACTAAAATTAAATAAAATTATAAATTCAGTTCCTCATTCACATCAGCCACATTTCATGTGTTCAATAGCCACATGTGCCTAGGAACCACCATACCAAACAGTGCAAATACAGAACATTTCATCAGGCAAAATTCTATTGGACATTCTGGTCTAGAAGATCTGTGGTTCAACAACTTTTTTCCCCTGGCCCTAGTGTAAGAATAAAACTCAGTTTAGCTTTCACACAAGTTGGTGCAGGAAAGGGCTGCAGGACAGCTCAAACCTGTCTTGCAGGCAGGAAAAGGAGAGAGCCACTGACACAAGCCTAGAATTGGTGCCAAATCGGTAAAAACAAGTTTAAATAAGTAAAGGCCAGAGTCACTGGAATGTAAAACCTAATCAAAAGCAGAACCTTGGTCAGGAAATTTGAATTAGTCTATCCGGATAGGCTGTAACCTCTGGAATATCCAATCAATCAGCAGGGAAACAGGGGAGGGACTTGCATGCTATACCTTAAGGAATAAACACTGCTGGGCTTTCAGTTACTGGGTGCACCAGCCACCATTTTTTGGCTGTGTGCCCATTCTTGCAAGCTCATTAGTCAATTCTTTTCTCCTCCACAATCAAGTGAGTGTTTGTTCTCTTTCAGGTATGGTTTTCTTTCTAACACTAGAGATACAAACAGAGCTTTTTTTCGTCAAGTAGAAAGAAGCCAGCAACAAATAGGTTCAAAAAAGTACACAAAATAATTTCAGACACTGCTGGGTGCTTTGAGGAAAATACAACATAGCAATATAGAGAGAAGTTAAGGAGTGGGATTGGGTGAGAAGAACTTCCTTTGGCTAAGTGATTAGAGAAGGCCTCTGTTTTAGTTTGACAGGCTGCTACCAAAGGGCTAGCTTAAACAATGGGAATTCTGCAGCTCACAGTGTTGAGGCTAGCAGTCCAAAATCGAGGCATCAATAAGGCAATGCTTTCACCCCAGAGTCTATAACATTCAGGTGTTGGAGTCCCACAGTCCTTGCACTGCTTGTGGGGACAAGTGTCCCATGGCTCGTCCTCTCCTTTCTTTTCTGGTTCCATCGATATCTGGGTTCCCTTATCTTTAGTTCCGTTCCTGCACCCCTTCCGGCTCCTCTGGGGACTCTCATACACTCGCTTCCTCTTATATCTCTTAATACCTTAAAGCCTCCAGTAATGCGGATTGAGATCCAACCTCATTCAGTTGGGCCACACATTAACTAAAAATAACAATAACATCTTGGAGAGATATATTTACAGTGGGTTTACACCCAGGGAAATATGGATTACAAATGTGTCTGAACTGGGTTACATAATTCAATCAACTGCAGAGTCTTAGCCTTGCAAAGTGGGGAGATAAGTACAAAGGCTTCAGTGCACAAAAGAGTGTGAGGGTTCAAGGAACAAAACAAAGATGGGGCATCTAAAAAAATTGTGTGGAAAAAAAAGAGAAGGACAAGAGATGAAATTGGAAGGAAGACTGGCAACAAACCATGTGGGGCATTTGGGCTAAGGTAGGTATTTGGATTTTGTTCAAAAAACAAGGGTGGGCCACAGTGGCTCAGCAGGTAAGAGTGCTTGCCTGCCATGCCCGAGAACCCGGGTTCAATTCCTGGTGCCTGCCCATGTAAAAAAAAAAAAAAACAATGGCAGGGGCCACACAACAGTGGCTCAGTGGCAGAACTCTTGCCTGCCATGCCTGAGGGGTTCGATTCACGGAACCCACCCATGCCAAAAACAAAAAACCAAAACAATGGCAGGGTTTTAAACCCAGACTTGATATGATCAGGTTTAAATTTCAGAAGGACCATTTGGCTGCTGGGTGCAAAGTGTAAGGGAGCAAAAAGGAAAGGAGAATGACCAGGGGCAGGCAAGCTTCCTTTAGAGGTGTCTACATTGTGAAGCAAGAGCAGATTGTGGCTTACTCTAGAGGGTAGTGGTTGAGATCCATTTGGTTGGATTTAGGGCATTATCTGGTGTGTGCCCAAAGGGAGTTATTGGTGGATTGAATACAGGAGCTAGGGAAAGAGAGGAATCTGGAAGGACTCCTTTTCTGAGGCCCTAACAATTGGATATGAAAAATAGTTACTCTGAGAATCAAAGAAATAAGTATGTAGTTTGGGGTCAAATACTGAGCACTACCCAGAGCAAGGGCTAGTGAAATTTTTCTGTAAAGAGCCAGATAGTAAATTTTCAGCTTTTCAAACCATACGGTCTCTGTTGTAACCATACTGAACTCTACCGTTGTAGCACAAAGTAGCTCTAAACAAAACATAAATGAATGTGCTAATAAAACTTTACTTATGGACAATGAAATTAGAATTTCATATAATGTTCATGTGTCATGAAATGTTCTTCTTTTGATTCTTTTCAATTGTTTAAAAAATAAAATCTATTCTTAACTCACATGAAGTACCAAGACAAACAGCAGATAGGATTTGGCCTGACCACCATAGTTTGCCAACCCCTGATCTGGAGTCACAGTTTATTATTTGCACGTGCTAAGCTTCCTGCTAGTAATTCTTACAACTCTACAAGGCCACTACTCTTTATCCCCATTTTAATAAGTAGGTAAGTAAGTTTAGAGAAGGTAACTCTTCCAAGGTGACTTGCCTAATAAATGATGATAGCAATTTTCTTGAATTTACAATATTTGACTTGGGTTCAGTATGACACCTGTCTTTACGAGGCAGATAACCTCGGCTCTAAACTTCAGTTCCCTTAAGATTAAAAATGATAATAATGTCTATTTTCCTACAGTTGCTGTGAAGTTCCAATGAAATAATATCTGTTAGAATGCATTTTATAAATTGTAACATTTCATTTCTAATCCACCGCCACCACCCCACCATGCTCCCTCACATATCAGACCAGTTTGATCCCTCATTTCATTCAGGTTCTGCTTAAATTTCATCTCATCCCAAAGATTTTCCTTGACTATGCTGTGTAAGATTACACCCCCAGCACAGAACTATGAACTCTATTCCTTTTTTGTTGTTGTTGTTACACTTTCCACAATCTGATACATTATAGGTTTATTTATTTGATTATTGTCTGTCTTCCCATCCATAGCATAAGCACCATGAGAATGGTGACCATCTGTCCAGGCCGTTGCTATCCTAGCACCTAGAACAGTGCCTGGCACAAAGTAGATGCTTAATAAATAATTGTTGAACAAATAATTATATAGAGAGAGGATAAAGCCTTGATATAATATTTTTCCATTTTTAATTTTAGCAAAAACTTCTAGAATAAGTCCATAATATTGCCCATGATCTTTTTAAAAAAAGGAGAATAGACTCAGGAATAAGGCAGCTAGGAAAATAAGCACTATACCTCTCCAGCTTTCTTAGAGGATACATCTACAGTGTCTTTTTTTTTTGAGGAGAAACTTGTTGACTGCATTTTGAAGAGTTAAAAGAGCCCTTGAGTTCCACAGAACTGTGTCAGATGAATTATTAATAATAACACAAGACATCCAATAAATAAACTAGGTGTTTTATAGTATTAAAAAAAAAGAAAACAAAATCTATCGGTTGTGTCGGAAAATAACACTAGAGAATAATTACCCAACACCTTGACATCTTGTCAGCTATTGGTTGCAACTGCCTTCTTGTTTCGACTTTCTGATCCGAAGCCCTTCAATTCATACCACTTTGATATAATTCTTAGACATGACCAATTTTTCCAGCTTTTAAAGTTTTTATTCAACTAGCACTTCCCCTCCAATATATCCTGTGCAACCTGATTTATTTGTGTATGTGATTTTCCAGAAGTTACATGAAACTCTTTTTCACCTGAAAACTTCTATAACTTGCT
This sequence comes from Tamandua tetradactyla, assembly GCF_023851605.1. Classification (NCBI taxonomy): domain Eukaryota; kingdom Metazoa; phylum Chordata; class Mammalia; order Pilosa; family Myrmecophagidae; genus Tamandua; species Tamandua tetradactyla. Next base: position 72,563,470 of record NC_135328.1, read on the forward strand.
GTTTGTTGACATATGTTCTATTGAAATTTGTTTTCATTATTTCATTAGTTTTTCCTTCCACTCCTTAGAATTACAAATCTCAAAATGCAATATTATATATTCATGAATATTTCTTGAAATTTTACATTTTATTCATGGAGATGGTTTCACTCATCTTCTGTTGATCTAAAGATCGTAAAAATTCCTAAAGATGGTGTTCTCTTGGTTATTTTTTCTTTTCAATCATAACTCCAAGGGTCACTACATAATCATTTCTCTCTGCTTCATTGTGCCTGAAAGAATTATTACTTGAATGTATGCAATTATATATAATATAGATATTAATTAAGTGTAAACTCCAATAATAGAGAACAGAATTTGAACTGTAAACTGGTGCCAAAAGAGAAAACAAATAGCAAATTTATTCAGAATACTGTTTAAAATTGTTGGGTGCATGAGTATTAACTGAGAAGTTGCATTCTGTGAACTTTACCAAAAACTGCAGTCTGGAAAAATATTAATCAAGTTAGAACAAGCTTAAAATCACAATGCTCAAAACTGGAAATGCATGAAAAGCCATCATAACTGTCATAATTTGAAGAAATTTCCCTGAAGTCAAGGAAGTAAAGAGTAGTAGGATTGTAAACATGGCCCAGACTAAGCATTTTTATTTTTCTAAAATACATTCTCCAAATATGCATATCATCCCAACCAACTTCTGTGCTTGTATGTGTACATATGTGTTTGCTTTCAAATCAGCTACACAATGGACTATCCCAATAGCCTCACAAGGACACAAATCTAGCAAATATAAGCTCCACTTATAATTACATTAGGAAGAAGAATTAGTTATTTTAGTGACGTCATAAGGTTTTATTTCTAGCAAGATGGGACGATAATAGCAAACAATGAATCCCTTCCCAGAAATACAAGTTGTGTTATTTTAAACGTTTTATTATCTGTGGATAAGATTCAAAATAACCAAAGACATGAATTGCACTAGAATGCCATAGGACATAATCAGACTAGCATTTGTTTCCAGTTCACTTTTTGATGCAAAATGAAACCTCTGCCTTTATCACTATAGAAAAGTAAAGAATCCTCGTTGTTTCAGCAATAGCTCATCTGTGTCATATTTATTTTGAATCCAAAATTGTCTTATAACAGATTCTTACTTTTCAGTTCTTGCTTATGTGATTTTATGGCGGCTGTTTCTGACTGATCCAGCTAAAAAGTACTCATTCTTCCAAACATGCATTCAGAAAACATTTATTGAGAGGGTGCTATAAACTAGGTTTTAGGAATATTTAGATGAATTTCACTATTCCTAGCCACAAGAATTTAGCAGAGATACAGATGTGTGTGTGTGTGTGTGTGTGTGTGTGTGTGTGTGTGTGTGTGTGTGTGTGTTGATAGCAATGTGGATAGCAAATGCCATAATAGCATTGGGAGCTAAAGATGTTTTTAGCTGCCTTGGCTGAATTGAGGAAGGTTCTTCACACACACACAAAAGGTGACATTTTGTACTGCCAGACAAATATTCTGGAAGTTGTAGGGAAAAAATTTCCAGCTACAGAAATGTGTGTAGGCAACACTGAGAGGTCCAATGGGTTTCATGGTTGGGGGTGGCAGAAAATGTGGCTGGTAACAAATATTAAATGACCTTCCATCAAGGATGTCAGGTAAAGACTCAAAACTGGGAAGGAAGGTTGAATCCTAAGATCCTTTTCCACTCAATACAGTCTATATAACATAGTCTGTATTTAACTTACTGTTGATCATTATGTGGCATAATATACTGTTCCTGCCCTCCATGAGCTATTTGTAAAGTGACAAATTAGCCTTCTAATTTACTTGTGGTTATTCACACATTCACATAAAGAGGCAACTTATACTCAGTTTTCCTATACTCAATAATTGAAAACATGATCCTATCTATTGATGAATCATCCTTGTAAATTTTTGTAAACTATCTCTTAGATTAATAAGATGTGCTTGGAAGGGCCAGTATACAGCTTCCTTATCATTTGCCATAACAAAGTGGCCCATGGTTTAATGGGTTGAAAAGTTCTATAATGGATATACAAAATTTTAAAATGGTGGTATTTATTGTTACAGTCAAAGAAGTCACTCAATAAAATATTAAAAGCATGTTCTCCTAGAAGAAATGTATAAGAGCTTTAATTTGGACATGTTTGATTTCAAATTATTTTATACACAAAATTAGATATCCATGCAGACACCTAAATATTTTTAAACACATGGATTAACGGCATCATAGAACGTGACATCTCCGATTTTAAGAATTAGTGGTTGTAACATTCATCAACCATTTCATGAATGTAACTTCAGTTTATTCAGCTCAGTTCATACGCAAATTACATTTATGATATTATGGATTGTTTGGCAGATTGAATAGCTTAACATTTGATCCAATAAGTTGGAACAAGAAACTCTTTATACCTAAAAACAGACCTTCCAGGGTTTTGCTGGCATAGCCAGATTTCCTAAACTCTCTGGTTCTAAGTGTAATAGAATAAATACAGATACATTCAAGGAGAGAATGTGACAGTTTTTAATCATCCCTTTAATCATCTCCAACAGCTTTTCTCTTTCTGAAAGTGCTGCCACTTTTAGCATGACCCCAAGAGGCAGGTGCAATATACAAAAAGGCAGATGCAGTGCTTTCCACATTAGTCCCTTCTGGCTTTCAATTTAATGATGCCCCAGACTGGTTTGACGGAGATCAAATAGGTGACCACCTACCCACCCCACCCCTCAACAGCACACCACCACAGGGGTGCTGGGGACCTGGAAAGCTTTTTCACAATCCCTGAAATCAAAACTATATAAAGAAGAAACCTCTGAAGAGGAGGTTCAGAATTCAAAAATGGTGGAAAGTAGCTGGACACTAATAAGTATATGAAAAAAGATAAACAAATCACAGGACTATGGAAGGTTCATCCACAAATCAGATGCCCTCATTTAAAAAAACAATTCTGATTGCAAACTGTTTAGGATGAAGCATTGGAGACAGTTTACAAATCAAATAGATTCAAAGAGTTTTCCTACTGGGGCTTGGCTTAGAATAAATCCTGACTGAGTACCCTGAAATTCCAAGTTTAAATAATCAATTGCAATTGATTTTTCACTTTTGTTCTGCCAACATTTGGTTATTCCCTGGGTCATGTGGCCTTGCCATTTGAGCCAAAGTCAATAAAGAATTATTCATTCATTAGAATCTATAGTAGAAGAAAGTAATGCTGAAAAATTGCATTTAAGATATTTTATAGTAACTATCAAGCTTTTGCAAGGGATTTTAATGTCCATGGCAAATCTATATCAAGGATACCAACAGGACATACTTATGCATTGTGAGGCACTATTTCTGATGATGGAAATTTCATAACTGTAGGAACAAATTAACTTAAAAAGAATCCAACAACAATTTTTAGGTCTTTGTAGAAGAATTGTGAATAATATAATTTACCCATATTTTAACAATCATGGAACATTGTTTTTATTTTCTTTATAATTCTTGGAAGCACCAGGTACAAGTAAAGTATTGTGGTCTGACCTCTATTGGCCAAGCTCATTGAGATGATGAGCTGCTGGTAAGCATGTAGAAGAGCTGATTTCTGTAGTATCATCAAAGCATAATAGCTCCCAGGTCTTCTAATCATGGCAGTAACGCTTGTGAAAACATCTTGATTACCTAGAAAAATTTATTTCCTACTTACTACATTTACTGTAAGTATTCTGTTTTTAATTTTTATGCAAAGACATCAAAAGGCCTTGCAGTGCTTTTCAGGAAGCAGGAAAGCTCTATCATTCTCTTCCATTAGTAACAGCAAATTGAGTTAACTATTTGTGTCAATTAATAAGTTTCCATTCATTTAGGAATTATTTTCTAAGACATTATAAAATTTCTAATCAGAGCCCTTTGTTGATTTCTATCTGGAAACTTCTGTTAGAGTAACTGTTGCTGTACAATCTTAACCACATTCCTGTTTCCTCCCATGACAGTGTGTGACTCTTCCAAACTTATGATTATGGAATTTCCCTATATTTTCTAAATCTGTCCTAATATCGTATGACCTTTGTATGGTGCTTTTACATTTACAGAAATTTTCTCAGCAGTTTTCTATTCTGTCCTCACATCAAGCATTTAGTCTGTTTTACTGATGAGAAAACAGATGTAAAAAGATTAAGTGAAATCAGGAAGTAAAAATGTCCATTGCAGAACTAAGATTCGAACCCAGCACTTTCTTTACTATATAACACAGTCTCCATTTGCCCTGTATGAGTTAACCTTTAAGGATAATTACTCCTATAAACTCATTAATTTCAAACACTGTAACATAAGTTAAATGAAGTTTTAGCTATATAATCTCAATCTGGATCAATTCAAATAAATTCCATTATACTCAGTTTTTTTAAATTAATTCATGAATACTAATTTATAAAATTATCAAACTAGTAGATCATATGAACATTATTTTCTTCCTCCTAATAAACTGATATATTAAAATTGGGTTTTGCTAAAATGACCATATATGTTACATTTCCATCATTATTTTCAAAATATATATTTAGAAAGGGTGGGGAGTTAAGCTGTGAAGAAAATAGATGAAACAAAATATTTGCCTCAGTCTCTTTTCATCAGCAACCATTAGAATGCAACTTGTAGGTTTCCCGAAATCCATATCCCATCATCCAATGCACATATTTTTAAACAGTTTGCTAAAATCTTATTAATTTTTATTCTTTTTCTTAGCAAGTAATCCATTTCTATATTAAGACTGACATTTTGAATCATGAGATATTTTACCAAATAAAAATTAAATGATTGACTATCTCAACATTTTCATTTTACAAATGCAAAATGTAGATTTCAAAGATAGATTCAACAGTGTTTTTTGTGACTCTAAGTGGTATTTTCTTACTGCTTTTTCAAAACAGGCAAGAAAAAAATTAAGTGAGGGTTTGTGTGGCATACAAGTGAACACAATTAAGGAAACCCTCATTGTTGTGTTCTGAATAGACTTGTCACATTACCATTCACAGCTTTGTCTAGTGACAGTGGAATATCAAAAAGATACTGAATAATATAGCAAAAATCTATTGTGCTACTGAGATCTAATCTTTGTCTGAATGTAATTGCCTTATTAAAAGATTTGCAAGCTTACTCTTTTTGTGATTCTAAAATAAGCCAAGAAAAACCATGCTGTAAAACTGCAACTGTAATCCCTATGATATGACAACAGCATGTAAGTCAAACTGAAAATTAAAACCACATTCCATGATTCCCCAGCCAGGGCATGGATGCGTCTAGTCCTACAATTATCCATGACGGTATGAATGGCATTTGGAGGACTTCCTTCCCGTGAACTTAGCTTAGAGTGCCTGAGGAACTGCTTATGTAAATACGTATATGTCATTTAGATTGCAATTTATGTTATGTGACAGTGTCTGCTTATTAGTACCTGTTCATTATAGCTAATAGATTCAGGATAAGCTTCTTTGTCTTCTTTCCCCATTCCCCTCCCCTGAAATACTTTGCTCTAAGCCTTCCTAGGGGAGAACTATTCCAACATTTAGCAGAAATAAAAAATTGCTCATACTGATGCCATTACCCATTACAAATTGTTATCTTTAGTAAATAGTATAAGTGGATGAATCTTCTTTCTTTATCCACTTTTCAGCTTATTCCTTTTTATTGCTTCCCACTTCCCTCCTCTGCTCATTTGTATATGGCAATAAGACATAATGCAAGTTGCACAGTAAGAAAAAGTATTAGTTCACTTCAGATGTGGCCTGAAGTCCCTATTCTTTATAGAGAAATGAACAATCAATTTCATTTTTCCATAATATAATCATCTTATTTAGGAAAAAATATCCAGTTTAACACAAACTCTTCAGTGGAAATACTTTGGTACTTCAACAGGGGGAGGGAAGCCTTTTGAAAAATTCATGTATAATTTAGCAATACACAACTAAAAAAAAACTTTTTGCTATTGAATCCAGCCTTGAGGGAATTTGGCATATATTAACCATGTATAAAATAATTATATATGTATATTAAACAAAGATTTTCTTTTGCACTTCAATTGCATGGGAGCCGTCTATTCACATAATAGTGAATTTAAAACCACTTGTACGGGGCAGGCCACAGTGGTTCAGCAGGCAGAGTTCTCACCTGCCGTGCTGGAGACCCAAGTTCAATTTCCCGTACCTACCCGTGCAAAAAGAACAAACAGAAAAAAAAAGCACTTGTATGTATGCTACAATGAAAGTATAGAGTTAAGTCTACTCAGGAACTGTGTTAGTTTGCAAGCTGCCAGAATGCAATATACCAGAACTGGAATAGTTTTTATAAAGGAGAATTTAATAAGTTACAAGTTTACAGTACTAAGGAAGTGTACGTGTCCAAATTAAGGCACCAACAAGAGGTTACCTTCACTCAAGAAAGGCCAGTGGTTCAGGAGCCTGTCTTTCAGCTGGGTAGTCACATAGCTGGCATCTGCTGGTTTATTACACTCAGCCTCGGTTCCTGCAAGGATTCCTCCCTTTGCTTCTCTAGGGCTGGCCTTCATCTCTTGGCTTCCCTTGGCTCTCTCCAAGTTCTGGGTTGCTTAGCATCTCATGGCAATGCCTGCTCAACTCCAAGCACCTCCCAGCATCTGTGTCTATATTCTCCACATGTCTGCATCTGTGTCAGCTCTGCTCTGAAGTTTCCGTTAGCTCTGAGGCTTTTGTTGTTTCTGTACGTTCTGTTTGCCCTGAGGGTTTTCCAAAATGTTTCCTCTTTTAAAGGATTCCAGCAAACTAATCAAGACCCACCTAGAATGGGTGGAGTCACATCTCCATCTAATCAAAAGGTAACACCCACAATTGGGTATGTCACATCTCCATGCGAACAATAAAAAGATTCCACTCAGCAATATTGAATGAGGATTAAAGCACATGGCTTTTCTGGGGTACATAATAGCTTCAAACCAGCACAGAAACTATGACTCATCTCTGATTACCATGAAATATCAATTTAACACAAAAAAATTATTTTTAAGCTCATCTTCAAAATACAAAATCAACTATATAAGATGGGACTTATTCAGTAAGAATATTAATGAAATTCCAAGAATGTAGGCTTAATAGTAACTTTCTCCATACAAAATCCAGACTTTGGTTTGCTGTTATGAAAAGTTAGGACTGTATATGTGTAATTATGTAAGTATTTTCCTTACTTCTAAAATAATATAATTTTAACACAAGTATTGCATCCCAGTGGAAGGCCATTTATTAATTTTTGTTTTTTGCTTCTTACTTCCCAGCTCCCCATGAGAACTTCTAACTTTATAGCTATATGGGAAGTTAAAAATCCAGAAATAGAAGCAGAATATATATATATATATATATATATATATATATATATATATATATATATACACACACATATATATATAATCACACACACATATACTGTCAATGTCCAGTGCTAATGTCTTTGGGCAAGAAAGAGGCAAATGCTGCCTTACGATAAGATTAACCCATGTCTATCAAGTGTACAATACAAAATTGTCCAATTGAAGCAAAATGAAATGTGGTAAACCATTGAGCCTCTAACTTTTTGCAGTTCTGACAAAACCATTCACTCGTTCTTTTTCCCAAAGCTCTTGAATTAGCTGGAAGAATGTGCGCAAAGGGGAACATATCCCACTCCACCTTTTTCACTGCACCGTGTAATCAAACTAAACACTCGCTGTCCTAGGGTGTCTGTCTTAGTTTCTCAGCTTGTTAAAGCAAATGCCATATAATGGGTTGGCTTAAACAATGAGAATTTATTGGCTCACTGTTTTGAGGCAAGGAGAAGTGAAAAATCAAAGCATCAGCAAGGCGATGCTTTCTCCCTGCAGACTATGACGTCCTGGGACTGTCTGCTGGTAATTCTTAGTCCTTGGTTTTTCTGTCACATGGCAGTTCCCATGGTTCTGTCTTCCTTCCTCTCTGGGTTCCCTGAATTTTCTTCCCATGACTTTCTCTCTCTACGTCTGAACTTCTTTCTGTTTATGAAGGACCCCAGTAATAATACTGGAGTATTAAATCCCAACCCAATTCAGATGGGCCAGTTTGACTGAAGCAACATCTTCAAGAGATCCTGTTTCCAGTGGGTCCACACCCACCAGAATGTGGACCAAGACTAAGAACTTGTCCAAACCAGGGTACACAATGCAACACACCACAGTGTCCAAACTAAGATGGACAGTTCTGAGCATGAAAGGGGGAACTATAATCATCATGCCAAGAGGACAAGTGTAAACCGAAGTGTCCTACGAAAAATAGGAAGTACAGGTACTTTATCCTTTCTGCCTAATCTCCTGTATCTGTTTCCAGGGCAAGATATAGTCACACCCTTTTTTTCCCTTAGGATAGATATAGTAAGTAATAGACATGATGTTAACAGTGTATCTTGAACCAAGGTTTGGGTGTCCTCAGAACATCCATCAGCAGTCAAAAGTGTGGACTGTAAAGCTTTAATCCTTAGGGAAATAACTTTCTCTTCTGTGGAATGAAGACTTTGGAATGGATAATTTCTAAGGTCTCTTTGCCTAATCTAACATTCTAGGATTTCTTGAAAGAACATGAAGTTCTGGGTTGTTATGAAGGGAAAAAAACAATATTTTGCTCCTTGCTGTGAAAATGTTGATCATACATTTAATGTAAGAAAATATCACATTTTTATCTCTACGTGTGAAATCTTTGAAGTGCCCTTTGTTAGAAATGGTATATAAGCTTGTATTCCAATATGTTCAAGAGAAAACAAATTACTTTTGCTAAAATCTAATTTTAAAACAAAATCAAAACAATAAATTGAAAATGAAGTAAATATTGTCATGATCCTATAAAGCTGGTAATATTTTGCAGTACCAGAACTAATAAATATTATATTTAATGATTTTCATTTAAGCCTCTTCGAAATGAAACACCTCCTCTTCTGAATTTATCTCCTGATAGCCTTCTGCACTTCTTGTGATTATTTTGTCTCTCTTATTTGTGAAACAAATTTCTTTATCTTTGAAATATTGATTATTCATTTGTTTCACACCAGAGAGAAATTTTTCATAAGTTACACTGGTCTTTTAAAAGCAAGATCAGTTGTATTAAAGTTTTATTTGAAGGCAATTACTTGAAGCAATTATGGGTGGTTTTTAAATTAAATTATTAAAAAGCCACCATCTAGGTGACTCAGTGACAGAATTCTCTCCTGCCATGCCGGAGGCCCGGTTTTGATTCCCAGTGCCTGCCCATGTAAAAAAAAAAAATCTACTATCTAGTACAATCTCATAAACATCAATTATAAATTTTCTACATATGAAATAAGCTTGTTACACCTTTTCTCTAACTGTTTTGTCACCTTTAATAAGTTTTAGCCTAAGTATTCTTGGAATTTGTGCAGAAGATACAAAATACCTAGTATTTCTATAGAATATTTGGATTATTTTAGAAATCATTTTCTAGATCAATCCATGATTCTTGGAAACAAAACAATAGAAATTTTATTCTATTTATGGATTCAATTTTAATGTAAAATTTTTCAGGAAACAATGTTTTTACCCCAGTGATATGATCATTATGATGTTCTAAGCTTGAATTTAAATTAGAAGATATTTCACACAATGTTTTTATTATTGTCTCAACCAACATAGCAATAGGTATCCTATTGAAAAGCTCCAATTCTCATCTAATACAATTAATGTATCCATACCAAATGTAGATTTCATATTACCTTCTCTTTAAAATGTAAATTACTAACTTAGAAGTCCAAATAATAATGTGTACTTTGAAATTTCTAGAACATGACTTTTTTGTACTGTTTTACGTTACATTTATACTATATGATAATGCACAATTACTTTGCTTTTGCTTCATCAGAAGCAACGCTTTTGAATTATATGTTTATATTAGCTATAATATAGAGCAGAAACAATTGGAAAAAATCTATTATTTAACTTTAAGGTTGCAGGAAGCATCAAATATTTTCTTACAGACTTTATAATGTACATCGCTGCTGCAATAAAAAATCTAATAATTCTATGTCTTGAGAAATCAATTTGGATTAAATATGAAAACCACCTACACATTTCTTAATTAACCTGCTGATACTTTCAGCAATATTTCCAACTTGATGGTATTTTAAATGAAAGCTATATAGAAACTTCCTCCAAAATCATTTCTACTCTTTCTCTTTTAAGTTTTTTCATTGTATCATATTTTATAATAAAATTAATGTGTGTCTAGTACATAGATTTTGCAAAATAGGGAAAAAGAAAAAGAAACAAAATAAATCTACCATCCCAATCTCTAAAGACAGTCTTTATTACCTTTTGGTAATTTTCTTCCCACACTATATTCGATAATTTTTTAAGTCGGTTCTAATCACATTGTATAAAACCGTGTATCCTGACTTTTATACTTAAATGACATAATTTTTCTTATAGTAATATAAACTATTCAGGAATGTCAATTTAAAGGATGCTGTGAGAATTACACAAGCTAAAGCATAGAAAGGACTTAATATAGTTCATGACACACTAACTATATGTCAGTAGACGTCAACTACCATCTTTGCCATTTATTATTACGTAATATACAACAATAGCATTCTACAATAATGTACATAACTGTGCAAGTATTTAAAGTATGTGGGTTCTTACCATTTTTTAGCCTTATAAACAATGTAGACTTGACATATTTTGTGCAAAAAACTGCTCCAAGATTTTTATATTATTTTCTTAGGAGATATTTCCAGAATGTAATTACTGAATAAATGAAAGTCACATTGTCAAAGGCTTTTAATAACCATCACCAAGTGTTTTCCAGAGGCTTGCCCCAACTTATACTCCGACTAGCAGTATATGAGACTGGCCCTTTCATGGCGTCCTCACTTACATTCAAAAGTCTTTTTTAGTTTTCTTGGTGCATATTCCTCTACTTTAGTCATATTCTTAGCTGTATCTCTCTCTAATACCGTATCATATTTTTTTTATTTTTGAAGAATGTGTTTACTGACATAATTTAAAAGTAGCAGAAAAGACATAAGAAGTATACAAAGAATTCCTCAGTACTCTTTACCAGGGTTCCTAAATGTTAGCAGTTCATTACACTTGCCTTATCCTCTTGACTCTCCCTTCTCTCCCTGTAGATAGATTCTTTTTCCTGAATCTTTTACAAACAAGATGCAAAAATGATGCTCTTTCACTTATAAATACTTTGTTTATATGAGCACAGTACAATTATCAGTATCAGTACATTAATATTGACATAGTAATATTCCCTAATCTATGGACCTTATTGAGATTTTGCCAGCGGCTCAAATAATGTGTTTTAAACCAAAAGAAAATTCAAGACAAAGTGTTACATTTATTTGTCATGTCTCTTTACTATGCCTTCTTCTAGAAAGTTCCTCAATCTTTCTTTTATTCCATTGCATTAACATTTTTGAAACTGAAACCTTCTTTATTCTGAATCTCAGGTAATTTGATAGATTTTATTTAAATCATCTTGTTTTAATTTGCATTTCTTTGATGGCTGAATGTTTCTATATATTAAGCAAATATGTTTTTTCCTTTGTTACTCATCTGTTGCTGTTGTTTGGCCATTAATATATTAATTTTACTTATGTATTTACTCATCTCCCATATGATAACAAGTATCTAAGCACACAGTGAATCAAGAGAAGTCTCTGCTCACAACAAACGAGCAACCTAGTTTGACATTCATAGCTGGTCTCCACTTCTTCCATATCCCCAAAATAAGAACTAGCGCATGCCCTTTAATATGTTTACCCACATGTTGCAGGAACTAGTTTAATGTGAAGGATAATATTTTTTCATGTTCCATAGAAAGAGTTACAAATGTTCTCCAAATAACATTTCAATGACATCTCTTCTGAGTGATGTTTTACATTTACTATCCTTGTTCAGAGAACTTTGAGATATTCATTTTTTCAGTTCCTATAAGGTTGCAGATTTGTGTTAAGGCCCTTCTGGGTTTCAGGGCTTATCTGGCTTATGAACCATCTGGAGGTTACAGGTTTCCCAAAATAAACTTAGTGAGTGAAACCTTATTTATAATGTCTCAGATAGAGCCCTGGGTATTCTTCAAGGTTTACAGGAATATTGTTGACTGGGGTTTGGCATACTATGACTATTAGCAATACCTAGCTGAAGCTTTCATATAAGAGTAACCTCCAGAATAACCTCTCCACTCTATCTGAAATCTCTTAGCCATTCATAACTCATTTTGTTGCATTTTTTTCCTCCTTTTGGTCAGGTAGTGATTGTTGATCCCATAGTACCAGGACCAGGCTCATCCCTGGGAGTCATGTCCCACATTGCCAGAGCATCTTACACCCCTGGACATCATGTCCCATGTAAGGGGGAGAGTAATGATTTTACTTGCAGAGTTGGGCTTAGAGAGAGAGAGAAAGGCTGTATCTGAACAATAAAAGAGGTTCTCTGGAAGTATTTCTTAGGCATAATTATAGGTAGACTTAGCTTCTCCATTGCAGAAATAAATTTCATAAGAGCAAGCCTCAAGATCAAGGTCTTGGCCTGTTAAGTTGGCAGTCCCTAATGTTTGAGAGCATATCAGAGATTTCTAGCATGGGAAATATTAACAATTCCATATTTTTTCTCCAGTTCCTCGAGGGACTTTGCCAATACCTTTTAATTACCTGCACAACATACTCTGGAGCGTATCCAGGTATTACATTAAGTTATACAGAATTGCAAGACCACGTTTCCAATTCTAGGCTCCTTATGTTTAGGTTGTGGGACAGGCAGGTTAAGTGAGGTTGTGTGCTAAAGAGAATTTAGGTTTTGAACAAAATAAATCCCTCTTCCTTTGGTCTCAGATAGTAGGTAAAGTTCTAAAATACAGACATCATCCTTTGCCCTGTATTCTGATTTACCTTAGTCCCAACCGTATCGGCTCTGTTCTTATCTCTAATTGAAGCCTGATCTCTTTTTCAGTTTCTTTAACAGTTGCTGTATGTAAGAATGCTGAAATTTCTGAGCTGCAGAACTCCAACTCTGAGTCTTAAGTGTCACACAAGTACCCAAAGTTCCAAGAAAATAGCAGATTATACACACACAGCACAACATCTCAGAATTTAGAAATAACCCTTAAAGCTCAGGAATAAATGTGGCTGCTGTAAGAGTTTACAATCTAGGCCCCAATGTCCTTATACGTATTTTCTGAAAGAAACCATACAATATCAGCCCTTTCGTCTCTGGCTTATTTTGCTCAACATAATGCGCTCACAGTTCATTCACCTCGTTCATGCCTCATGACTTTGTTCCTTTCTGTAGCTGCAAAAGATTCAGTCGTATGTATACACCACAGTGCACCCTTCTGCTTCTCAGTCAATGTCCGCTTCAGCCACCTCCATCCATTGGATGTCATGAATGATGTCGCCATAAGCATCAGTGTGTAAATGTCTATTCAAATGCTGCTTTCAGTTCTTTTGATTATATTCCCAGTAACAGGATTACCTATTCATATGGCAACCCTATATTTAGCCTCCTGTGGATCTGCTACGTTATCCTCTGGAGGGTTGCCCCATTCTCCTACCTTACCAACATTGGATAGGTAAACTTCCCCTTCCACGTTTTCCTTAGGACGTGAATCTTTCTACTTATTTATTTACTTTGAATCTGCTGACTTTGTTCAGATATACTCAAATAGCATATATTCCATCCAAAATAAACATTCAAAGTTTCACAGTATCCTCACTTCATTGTACAATCATCATTCTCAATTTTAGACAACTTTCACTGCTTCAAAGAAAATAGTAACTGACACACCCACACCAAAGAGAAAATCCAAAACTCCCCTTAACTCTTGTCACCCTCCCCCCACTTAATTATCTCTAGTATTGTTGTGGTACTAGTGATGTATTCCCGTTACATGTAGACCATAGCATACAATAAGTAGTTTTACCATATACCTTTCTATTAGTATATCTTTGCACAAGTGTCACACTTTTGAAGTCGTTCATACAGGAACTTATTTATCTCATAGTGTTAATCGATGAGTTACATGGCTCTAAACAACCGCTTTCAATCAGATTCACCTTCAATATGGCACTATTACTTATAAACCCACTAATGAATTACCATCACCAACAACTAACCCAAAAGCTAATAGAAGGACGATAACAAAGATTAAAGCAGAAATAAATGAATTAGGAAAAAGAAAATAGAAAGAATCAAGTCTCTTGGAATGTAAGTTTAGAAATAACTATATAATATTTAAAATCTAGAATTTGTATTTATCTATAATGAGGGCATACACTAATTTAATAATTTCCCAAATTTGGAGATACGTTTTAAGTTTTCTCTCTCTCTCTCTCTCGCCTAATGCTGTGTGTGGGTTTGAAGCTATTATGTACCCCACAAAAGCCATGTTTTATTCTTGATCCAATTTTGTGGGGGCACGAACACTGTAGGCGGACACTTTTGATTAGATTGTCTCCATGGAGATTTGACACACCCAATTGTGGGTGTGAGTTTTTGATTGGATGGAGATGTAACTCCGCCCATTCAGGGTGGGTCTTGATTAGTTTTCTGGAGTCCTTTAAAAGAGGAAACATTTTGGAGAGAGCTCAGAGCTGATGTAGATGTTTGGTGATCCACACAGAAATAGTGTGGTACTGTTCTAGTCTGCTAGCTGCCAGAATGCAATATACCAGAAATGGAATGGCTTTTAAAAGGGAGAATTTAATGAGTTGCAAGTTTACAGATCTAAGGCTGAGAAAATGTCCCAATTAAAATAAGTCTATAGAAATGTCCAATCAAAGGCATCCAGGAAAAGATACCTTGGTTCAAGAAGGCCAATGAAGTTCAGGGTCTCTCTCTCAAGTGAGACAGCACATGGCAAACACAGTCAGGGCTTCTCTCTCAGCTGGAAGGGTACATGGCAAATACGGTGTCATCTGCTAGCTTCCTCTCCTGGCTTCCTGTTTCATGAAGCTCCCCGGGAGGCGTTTTCCTTCTTCATCTCCAAAGGTAGCTGGCTGGTGGACTCTGCTTCGTGGTGCGGCAGCATTCTCTGCTCTCTCTGAGTCTCTCATTCTCCAAAATGTTTCCTCTTTTGTAGGACTTCAGAAACAAATCAAGACCCACTCAAATGGGTGGAGACATGTCATCCCCTAATCCAGTTTAACAAGCATTCTTAACTAAATCACATCAACCAGGGAGATGATCTCATTACAGTTTTTAAATATACAGTATTGAAATAGGGATTATTCTACCTTTAAGAAATGAGATTTATATTAAAACATGGCTTTTCTTAGGGGTCATACTTCCTTTCAAACCAGCACAGGTACTAAGCAAGGACTTATAGAAATAGCCAGATCCAGAAGAGAAGAAACCTCCCGCCCTGGCAGATGCTAAACTAAGAAATTAAATGCAGAGTTTTGTCCCAGAGCAGCTAAGTGAGAGCCCACAGGCATTTAGAGAAGAAACCACTGGAATCAGAAGCTGGAAGCAGGGGAACTGGGAACAAGGACCAGCAGATGCCCGTCACCTGACTGCCCAGTCACCCTTCCTTGAGCCAAGGTATCCTTCTCTGGATGCCTTAGTTAGGAGACATTTAAGGCCTGAGAACTGTAAACTTGTAACTTTTTAAATTCCCTTTTTAAAAGCCTTTCTATTTCTGGCATATTGCTTTCCAGCAGCTTAACAAACTAATACACACCATCTTTCTGACAAAAAAGTAATCTGCAAGAAAATGGGCCTAAACAGAATTGTACATTGAAGCTGTGGGAAGCAAAAGGCCAGCATAAGGCACAAACTAAGTACTTAGGTTATTTATGAATTACAATTTATATTAATGTATTCTTTTAAAATATTTAGGCAAGTAAACATTTTATTGCTTTATTATTTACTGGAGAAATTCATTGAATTTTGTGGACACTTTGTGCAAATAGGGTGAATCCAGCAAAGCTAGTAAAGAACAATAGATCCTAGTGTGTGATGGAATAGAATTTTATTATAATTCTTAGAGACCACAGATTATTTTGCTTGGTCACGTAAAATCATAAGCACATGATCTTTTTTTTAATTTCACTAACCTAATAGGTTTTTGTATTTTTGGAAGCAGCCATACAATTCACTCTTAAGTGTACAACTCAGTGGTTCCCCATGGTCAATTTTAGACCATTTTCATTACTCCGAAAATGATAGTCACCATTAACAGTCACTATCAATTGTCTCCAAAACCTTCCATCACCCCTGGATAACCATTAGTCTACTTTCTGGTCCTATATATTTGCCTATTTGGGAAATTTCATATAAATGGCATCCCACAAAATGTAGTCCTTTGTGACTAACTTCTTTCACTTAGCATAAAATTACAAGATTCACACATTGGTACTTCATTTACTTTTATGGCTGAATAATATTCTATGTATGGAAATACCATATTTTGTTTATCCTCTTATCAGTTGATGGACATTTGCACTGTTAACACATTTGACTGTAAACACTTGTGCACATGTTTTTGTGTGAACCTATGTTTTCATTTTTCTTGGGTACATATCAAGAAATGGAATGACTGGATCATACAGTAAGTATATGTTTAACCATTTGAGGTTAAGCAGTGCCAGACTGTTTCCCAAAGTGGATCATTCCTTTACATTCCTGCCAGCTGTGTATGAAGTGTTCACTTTCTTCATCTCCAAGTCAACACTTATAATCTGAAATTCTTTTCCTAGCCATCCTTAATTGGTATGAAGCAGTATCTTGTTGTAGAATTGGTATGCATTTCTTTGATGGCTAACAATTTTGAGTATCTTTTCAGGTGCTTATTGGCCGTTTGTATATATTCTCTGGAGAACTATCTATTCAAATCCTTTGCCCATTTTTAATTGGGTTATTTATCTTTTTATTATCGAGTTATGACAGTTGTTTATATACTTGAGATACAAATCCCTTATAATAGATATGATTTGCAAATGTTTTCTGCTATTCTGTGGGTCACCTTTTCATTTCTGTTCACTTTTTTGATAGTGTTCTGTGAAGCACAAAAGTTTTCATTTTTTTATTTTGGTGAAGTCCAGTTTATCTAAATTTTCTTAAGTTTTGTACTCTTTTGTTATCATATATATAAATCTATTGCCAATTTTTATGTTTTTCTTCAAAAATGTTATAGTTTCAGCACTTACGTTTAGGTTTTGATCCATTTTAACTTATTTTTTGTATTTTATATGATGTAGGAATCCAACTTTGTGCTTTTTCCAGTGGATATCTAGTTGTCCCAGTACCACTTGTTAAAAGATTGTTCTTTTCCCATAGAATTGTCTTGGCATCCTTACCAAAAACCAGTTGACACATAAGAGTTTATTTCTGAACGTTCAAACTTAATTTATTAGTATAGATCTCTACCCTTATGCCAGTACCACACTGTCTGGAATACTATAGCTTTCTAGGAAGTTTTGAAATCAGGATATGTGATTCTTCCAACTTTGTCCATCTTTTTCAGAATTGTTTTGCCTATTATGGGTTCCTTGTATTTCCATGTGAATTTTAGGGTCAGTGTTCAATTGCCATATAAAAGGAAGCTGGGATATTGATGGGATTGTGTTGAAACTATCAATAAATTTGGGGAGTACAGCCATCTTAACAAAATTTCCAATCCATGAAAATAGGATGTCCTTCTGTTTATTTAGGACTTTTTAAATTTTTTGAACAATATTTTACAGTTTTTAAGAATGTAAGTTTTGCCTTATTTTGATAAATTTATTCCTAAAAATTAAACTGCAAAAAGAGATAGTGTTTTTTGTTAGTTTGTTTGCTTGTTTTTGTATTGCTTGGGCAGGCACTGGGAATCGAACCCTGGTCTCCGGCATGGCAGGTGAAAACTCTACCACTGTGCCACCATCGCCTTCCCAAAAGAGATGGTTTTAATTCTTCCTTTCCCAATCTGAATGTCTTTTATTTCATTTTCTTGCCTAATTGGTTTGTGTAGAACCTACAGTACATTTGTCAAATAGAAGTGATGAGAGCACACATCTTTGTCTTATTCCTGACCTTAAGAGGACAGCATTCAGTCTTTCACCATTCAGTGTGATGTTAGCTGTGTGTTTTTCATAGATGAAATTTATCAGGTAGAGGAAATTCACTTCTACTCTTTGAAGAAGAAAGTTTCCCTCTAATTTTTACAATTTTTAACAGGCTTTATTTTTTAGTGCAGTTTGAGGTTTACAGAAAAATTATTCATAAAGTACAGAGTCCCTATATACAGACAGTAACCTGGACACACAGTTCCTCCTATTATTAATATCTTGTATCAGTGTGGTATATGTGTTACAATTAGTGAACCAGTATTGATATGTCCTGATAACTAAAGTCCATAATTTACATTAGGAACCATTCTTTGTGTTGTATAGTTCTATAGGTTTTGAAAAATACAGAATATCATGTGTGCAGCATTACAGTATCATACAGAATAGTTTCACCACCCCAGAAATACCCTTTGCTCTGCCTGTTCATACCTCATCTGCTCCCTCTGAACCCTTGGCAACCACTGTTTGTTTGATTTTGGGTTTTTTTTAATAGTTTCTGTAGTTTTGCCTTTTCCAGAATGTCATAGTTGGAATCATAAGCAAAGGGAAATTGGACACGGGAGAAGGTCATGGGGAGCAGTCAGAAGCTGGAAGTCGGTGTAATCTAGAAGAGAAAGAAGACACTGCCATGTGATCAAAAGCCAAGGAACCCCAAAGATTTCTGGCCAGCCAGAATATACCTGCCCCAGGAGGAAGCAAGCCTTCTAGCCTCTGAAACTGTGAGCCAATAAATTCCTGTTGTTAAACTAACTCATTGTATTATATTTGGCATCTAGGAAACTAAAGCAGTTACCATTGGAATAACTGAAATTATAGTTAGACTTTACTTCTTTTGGCACCCTTAAAAGAGTAAACCAGGGAGACCACTACAATGAGCATGTTCAATTTTTCCAATAAATATTAAAAGCAAAAGGACTCATTTAACCCAGATATTATCTGGGCCTTCACTATTCCTTGAGACTTGACCTAACTTTGCTTGGTTTGATTTCCAAATTCAAAACTCTCCCCCCAACTGCAACAAATTACTGAGGGCCTCATGTTCTCAGAACTTCTTCTGACATGTTAGCTAGTGTTTCCAGGTATACTAACTCTGTTTTGCATGTCTTGAACATAGACATGAAACTCAATCCTCTCTCTAATGTGCACATAGACACACACAGGTTGCATGAAGTATGCATGAGTTTAGTAGACTTTACTGGCTTTGGAAGGGAAGATGAAGTATGGGCTTATATCTCAGCAGTTCAAACAACTTCCCATGGAATACTGTCTGAACTATTTTCATATACCCTTCAACCAACCTACTATTGTAATATAAAACCAGGTTCTCCCCAACTCTCTGGAACTCTGAACTCCTCCCTTACTCTTTCTCCATGACTCATACAGAGAGACTTCTCCTTGTCTGATGATAAAAAAACAATAATAGCTAACAGTTATTGAGTATTTAATATGTGTCAGATGCTTGGCTAAGTGTTTTTCATGTAGTACCACATTTATTCTTCACAATACTCCCAGGAGTATCTATTAGTATTATCCTTTTTATAGATGAGGAAACTGAAGATCCCATATGGTCTGATTCCAGAGGCTGTCCTCTGAATTACTATACCATGTTGCCCCAAATTATAACATATGACCTCAGCAATTGCCATACTCTTCCCGCAAAATACCAACTGAGCTTTTTACCCGAACACCCTTCTCACCATGCAAGGAATTCTGAAGCCAGTTGTCAAGATGATAAAATCTTTTCTCATCATATTATGCCTGCTCGCTAAAGTTTGAGACAAAAATTTAGCATAAGACAAAATACAGAAGTCATTATTATTTGATCACATTAAGGATATTTATACTGAAGAATCAACACTCAGAGCTAGATATGATGATCTGCTTGGGAAAATAGAAGAAAGCAGGATGGACGGAGAGGACCTGAAATGATACCTTTACCCTAAATCATAAGGAAATTGACTTCATTGCAGGTAGAGCATTGTAAATGGTTGTGTCTTAAATGTATAGCTTTGGTATTTTCCATCTGTTAAATGCAGGTCAGAATCAGGAAACCCAGGAAACAAACAAAAAAAAAATTAGGAATTAGATGAGCTAGATGGTAGAAAGGTACGAAACCATTGTCCAAAAAATCCTGTCAATGTGTGACAAAAATGTTGCCAGGGCTTAGTGTAAGGTGTAGAGAGCCGCTTTCCGGGTTTGGCCTAGTGGACACGCTGCAGCCTGCTCTAGAGTTCCCCCCGCCCATCGAGTGAGCCAAGATGGCGCTCACATCCTGCTTCCGCAAATGACGCACACGCCCACCAACCCTATCTTCCAATCACCTCTGTATACGTGGCATTAACCTATTGGGTTTGGGCACAGTATATAAGAGGTTACCCGGACGGGGTGGGTGGAGACGACCCACAGGGAGCCGTGCCTGACGGCCGCATAGAGGTTGTTCCCCCGCGGGATATTTCGCCCGCGCGGAACCTGTAACAGAGAATGCAAGCTTAACTCCAGTAAAGGTCTGTGCTTACAACTGCTACGTGTCTTGGATCTGTGTTTCTCACCAGCGCGGATTTGTCTGCGTCTCTCTGTCTCTCCTCATTGTCTCACCCGCCGGCCGGGGGCTTGACGCTGAGCGAGAAGTCGCGGACAAGTGGTGGCCCGTACGGGGAACCCTTCTGCTGCCTTTCCCCGAGCTGGTGAGGACGCGCATCCTGAGTTCGCAGCGGACTTCCCGTGCTTGATCACCGCGAGAAGGTGAGTACTTCTTATTACGTGAGAGTTAAGGGCTGTGGGCGTTCAGGTAGCCCCAGTGAATCGGGAGAGCTCCCCGATTGATTAAAGTACAGTGCCGACTGCAAGCATGGGGCAGTCAGGAAGTTCACCTTTGTTAGCTCCTTTAAAGACCCTTTTGAAGCAGTGGGGTATCTCGGTTAGGAAGAGTTCCCTCCTGCAGTTCTTAGACGATGTTGCTGCTTTTGCACCTTGGTTCGCCCACTCCGGGAGCCTTAGTCTGCCTTCTTGGTTAAAACTTGGTAATGACATAGAACGGGCGCGCCGGACGGGCCTTTGTATGGACCCGATCCTGGTCCCTATCTGGGAAACCGTCCGTGCTTGCCCTGAGGCGGAGAATGCTGCAGGCCTAAGTCCGTCTTCCGCCCTGCTGCAGGCACGGCACGCGCTCCAAGAAACTCAGTCAGTTTCGTCTGCGGACGGCTCCCGTAAAGGCAAGCCGCCAGAGTCTGGCGCTAGTTCAGACACCTCTGACTCAGAGTCAGATGGTGATGAGACCGAGGGTGCAGACGCGCCTCCGCTGATCGATTGGGGGAGGCCCCCTGTCTCACCCACGCAGCCTTCCGCCCCGCCAGCGCCTGCTGCAGGGACGCGGCGGCTTCCGGTGAATGGTTTTGGTGATCTCGCCAAAAACCCTCACCACGGGCTCCCTCTGGTGGCCGAATCAGGTAATTACAGTGGCTGCTCTCCAACTTCTAAGCGCTTGTTAAAAGGAATGGGATATGTCCCCGGCAAAGGCTTAGGAGCCTCATTGCACGGGCGCGCAAGGCCTATACAAGCTGTCTCCAATTCTGACAGACGAGGCCTGGGTTTTTCCTAGGGGCCACTGAGGGGAGACTCCCACCCACACCTATAAAACTAAAGTGGAAGACCAGTACCCCGGTGTGGGTGCCTCAGTGGCCCTTACCAAAAGAAAAGCTGTCAGCATTGCATACTCTAGTGTCTATACAGCTAAAAGAGAGCCATATCATTCCCTCCACATCGCCTTGGAACACACCCGTATTTGTCATAAAGAAAAAATCAGGCAGATGGAGATTGTTACATGATTTAAGAACCATCAATAACTGTATGGAGCCTTTAGGACCTGTTCAAATGGGGTTACCCCTCCTCTCAGCTTTGCCAGAACACTGGCCCATTATCATCCTAGATCTTAAGGATTGCTTCTTTTCCATCCCACTTCACCCTGAAGATACTCCAAAATTTGCTTTTACTGTGCCCTCTCTTAACCAAGAGGAGCCCTGTCAACGCTTCGAGTGGACGGTCCTGCCCCAGGGCATGACTAATAGTCCTACCATGTGCCAGCTGTATGTTGCTACAAAGCTAGCCAGCACTCGGCAGCAGTTCCCCCAAGTGAAAATCATCCATTATATGGATGACATTCTCTTAGCCCATAAAGACACAGATCTTCTTAAAACAGCTTTATCACATTTAGTCCTTAGTCTTAGAGAAGCCAACCTGGAAGTGGCCCCTGAAAAAATCCAGATGACAGAGATTACCACCTTCCTGGGGGCAAAAATCATGCCTCAGCATGTTTCCCCCCAAAAAGTGTCTCTCAGAGTAGATGACATACATACCCTTAATGATCTGCAAAAACTTATGGGAGATATCAATTGGGTTCGTCCGTACTTAAAGATCACCAATGCCAAATTAACACCTTTGTTTGATTTGCTAAAAGGAGATTCAGACCTACACTCGCCCCGGTGTCTCACCCCAGAGGCGAGGCAAGCACTACGTCAGGTAGAACAGGCGCTCAGTAGTGCTGCTTTAAAAAGAATAGACCCCCAAAAGCCATTCGAAGCCTGCTTACTGCCAACAAAACTACAGCCCACGGCAGTGCTATGGCAACAGGGACCATTACTCTGGGTCCACCCTGGAATTTCCCCTAAGAAAAGTTTAGAGCATTTTCCTACAGCAATTGCCGAGTTGGCATTGGAGGCCATCAAGAAGGCCATACAGCATTTTGGCCAACAGCCTAAGTACCTCAGAGTACCTTACTCTTCTCAGCAACTTGAGATACTTACCGGATGTATAGATCAGTGGGCCATCCTCCGATGTACCTTTTTGGGAGAAATTGATAACCAATACCCAAAAGATCCCCTCTTACAATTCGTCACCCGTCACCCAGTAATCTTTCCTAAGGTAACTTCATCTAAGCCACTAGTGAACGCCCTCACCGTGTACACGGACGGTTCCAGCTCCGGTTCAGGAGCATATTGCGTAGAAGGAGGTTCTCCTAAAACTGTGTTCTTCCAACCACAGAGACCTCAATGGGTAGAATTACAGGTCATTATTACAGTCCTGAAAGAAATTACCGATCCCCTAAATATTATATCTGATTCGATTTATGTCGTAAATTCTGTAAATATTTTAGAGACGGTGGGCATTATAAAATATTCCTCCTCAGTAAGACCATTCTTTATCAAACTTCAAGAGACAATATGTGCCAGACAACATCCTTTCTACATAACTCACATTAGAGCGCACACAGGCCTGCCAGGCCCCATGGCACAGGGAAATCACGTAGTGGATGTGGCCACTCGACAGCCACATATCTTCCCTGCGCTGACACCGTATCAACAGGCCCAAGAGTTTCATACTAAATTTCATGTCAATGCAAGCACCTTAGTCAGACGGTTTCACATACCGCGTGCAGCTGCCAGAGATATAGTCAGAGCCTGCAATAATTGTGCAGAACAGAGGGTAGTCCCTTCAGTTGGAGTTAACCCTAAAGGTCTCATCCCGGGAGACATTTGGCAAATGGATGTCACCCATCACTCAGAGTATGGTAAAGTTAAATACCTGCATGTGTCAGTGGATACTTGTTCTCAAGTTTTATTTGCCTCTGCCGAATCAGGAGAAAGAGTCCACCAAGTAATTGCACACTGCCTTGCCGCTTGGGCAGCTTGGGGTAAGCCGAAAATATTAAAAACAGATAACGGACCTGCTTACACCAGCAAAGCCTTCCAAAGATTTTGTGCAAATATGGAAGTGCAATTAAAACATGGTATCCCTTACAACCCTCAAGGGCAAGGAATCATTGAAAGAGCACACAGGTCTCTTAAAGACTTGCTCAAAAAACAGAAAGGGGGAATAGGCCACGGCCTGTCCCCGAAGGCTCAACTGTCTGTAGCCTTATTTACATATAATTTTTTAAATGAAAATTCACAAGGCATGACACCTGCCCTTCAGCACACCACTCCGAGTCCTCCACATAGAGGTCTAGTCCGTTGGAAGGATGTCCTGTCAGGACAATGGCAAGGCCCTGACCCAGTGCTCAGCTGGGCCAGAGGCTCTGTTTGTGTTTTTCCCCAGGAGCCAGGACGTCAACCAGTGTGGGTTCCGGAAAGACTGGTGAGAACCGTGACATCGCCCGAGGAGGCCACGGAGCTGTTGCCTAAAAAACCAACAAGCCTTCAACCTGAACCATCAGATCAGGCCTCCAACTCTGCTGATGACGGCGGCGACTGACGAGATAGCAACGAAAGCGCCGGTCACCCTTCGATTGTTTAGAAGGGGGACCAGTTTTAATAACCCCCGTTGCCTTCGACCTTTCCAAACTGGGCGAGACTGTACAAAGTCTGTGGAACCGAGTCACCTCATGGTTCTCTTGGCCCAATTTGACTACTTGGATTCTCGTGGCAGTGGGACTATTAGTGGGCTTAGTCACTGTTAAATGTTTGTTAGAACGCTTGTTCCAGACACAGCAGTAACTACGTGTTTCTACCATGTTAGCTATGTCTTCCCAGTCAAATGTGGGTGTGCGTCCCTCCTCGATAGATAGCCCGTCTGAATCACCTGGGGCAAAGCTCTTGTCAGCAAGGTTTGTTGCAGGCTCCCTGGCCACTACCCGTGTTTAGCTAGGCACCAGAGGCTGTTAATTTTGCGCGCCTAGCCGCCTCGACGGTGGAGCTGCGGCCGCAGTCCTGGCCAGACTGGGCTTGGCTCTAGCCATTGCACCGAGGCCTCCGCAGCGTTTCCTATGCCCTGGCTGTCGCTCTCATAATCCCCGCTTGACCCAGTTGCGAGGCGAAGCACTGCAGGGAGGAGTCACGTGGTATCCAGTTCACGGACTCTCCGGTCTCTATATGAGGTGAGCATTCTGGTCGGTGCCAGAGGCTCCGTCGTGTGATGACGCGAGCCTAGTCCAGACTCCCCAAAGCACCAAACTATGTTGTGAGCCACTCAGGCCCACGGGAGCACCATCATCAATAGAGACACTGGGTACAAGAATACGGTCTACGGACCATGCCTCTTATAAAAACAAAAAGGGGGAGATGTAGAGAGCCGCTTTCCGGGTTTGGCCTAGTGAACACGCTGCAGCCTGCTCTAGAGTTCCCCCCGCCCATCGAGTGAGCCAAGATGGCGCTCACATCCTGCTTCCGCAAATGACGCACACGCCCACCAACCCTATCTTCCAATCACCTCTGTATACGTGGCATTAACCTATTGGGTTTGGGCACAGTATATAAGAGGTTACCCGGACGGGGTGGGTGGAGACGACCCACAGGGAGCCGTGCCTGACGGCCGCATAGAGGTTGTTCCCCCGCGGGATATTTCGCCCGCGCGGAACCTGTAACAGAGAATGCAAGCTTAACTCCAGTAAAGGTCTGTGCTTACAACTGCTACGTGTCTTGGATCTGTGTTTCTCACCAGCGCGGATTTGTCTGCGTCTCTCTGTCTCTCCTCATTGTCTCACCCGCCGGCCGGGGGCTTGACGCTGAGCGAGAAGTCGCGGACAGTAAGGAGGCAACCAGTAGTATAGAATCTAAAGCAAAAGTTAGCTCTGTAAACTGTACAAATATATAGTGGGGGAGCTGCAAAGGAGGTCCTGAGAAAAGGAGATCCTGAACATGAGGGTCTCATCGGCATCTAAAGGTAGTCTTTTGAGATGTTAGATTCTCGATCTGATTACCAAGGAAGAAGATTCATAGAGCAACAGAAGAGATTTGACTCAGTCAAGAAAGAGCCATACTCAGGTGAAATCATTGCCCTACCCCCTACATTGGACATGACTCCCAGGGGTATAAATTTCCCTGGCCTTGTGGGACAGAAATTCTGAGCTGGGACCCAGCATCATGAGATTGAGAAATCCTTCTAGACCTAAAGGAAGAGATAAATGAGACAAAATAAAATTTCAGTGGCCGCAAGATTTCAAACAGAATCGAGAGGTTATCCCGTAGGTTATCCTTACGTGTTATATCTTTTTTTAGTTTATGATGTATTGGAGTGGCTGGAGGGAAATACTTGACACTGTTGAGCTGTGTTTCCAGTAGCCTTGATTCTTGAAGAAGATTGTATAATGATATAGCTTTTACAATGTGACTATGGAATTGTGGAAATCTTCTGTCTAATGTCTTTTTATCCAGGGTATGAGCAGATGAGTAAAAAATAGATATATGGATAAAAAAATAAATAAACAATAGGGGGGTAAGGGGTAAAATAAATTGGGTAGATTGAAATACTAGTGGTCAATGAGAGGGAAGGATAGAGGGTATGGTATATGAGTTTCTCCTGTTTTTATTTCTTTTCTGGAGTGATGCAAATGTTTTAAAAATGATCATGGTGATGAATATATAAATATGTGGTGATATTGTGAAGATTTTCTAATAAAAATATTTAAAAGAAAAAAAAGTGCTGTACTCCCTCCCCTGTAAGAATAGTGGCCCCTTCTTTGACACGTTATTAAACTGTGAGGCAATACAGAATAAGATAGAGGATAAAGGTTTTTAAATGTTAGATTAAATAAGAATCACATGAGAAATTTGCTAAAAATTCAGATCCCTGTGTTCCCCTCACACACACACATTTTGATTCTGTAATTTGTTTTGGAATTATGGAAACTGCATTTTTAGTCATCCCATTTGATGCTGATGCATGTCACACAAAGATAATACCTGAGGAAAAATGAATGCTAGTGACTGACATTGGTCCCATGGAATGAATTCCTAAGCCATAATACAATCTCAGTGAGGACAAGCTTTACCCACTGAAGCGATAGAATGACCAGTTAGTTAGAACTGAAACCTATCCATCCCACACAATGAAGATACGCCCCATAAAACAAAAGGAAATGATAGCCTAGAAATGCCAAGCAAATTTAATTTCAGAATAGCCACTTTTAAATGTACAAATGCAATCAGAACAAGACGAAATTGAAAGCCAATTTAGGATATGGCCTGTACCCCACTCCCTGTCCCTACGCTTTTCATTTGTTTGTGGTAATAAAATTAGAGCATATTACAAAGAATAGAACAAAGTAACTGCAATGCTCAGTGAACAGTTTGTTCTCTGTACCCAGTTTTACAAACTGCTGCTTATTAAAACATCACTGCATTCTTTTGCCAAATGAGTTGCTCACCAGTAGGAATGACTTACGTAGGTTATATTTGAATGCAGGCATACCAAAGGCAAAGCTACTAGTAGAAGCTGAGCTTGAAATAAATTTCAATTGAATTACTGTTGATGTAAGAGAATATGACGTAGAGTTAATCGTCCATCTTACAAGACAAAGCATCATCATCTTCATCTGTTTGAAATATTTCTAGGAGTCACACAATTTAAAAAATAAAAACCTCTCCCACTTTGAACTTCATCTAAGTCATAATTGCCATCCAAGGGTCTCTAATCAGTTTCCTGTCATTTAGTATCAGGGATTTCTAGAATCTTAAATTTATAAATGGTCTTGTTATTGAATCCAAATATCCAAATCCCCTGTACAATATATTGGCCAGGGGGCTCTGGCCTCTGTTTAAAATTTTCTGATAATGAGAAAGCTATTAACTCAGAAGTGAAAATTCTGTATATTTAGCAACATTAATTTGAAAGTTCCTATCTTTGACATACTATTTTCCCTTCCCTACTTTCCCACAGAACCCTTCACCCCACCCATCCTACCCCTTACCTTTCTACAGACATAAATAAATCACAGCATGCACAAATATATATACACACACTCCACAGACTACAGGTGACCGTATTAAGTTTTTGAATACTAGTATTTATTTTACACACATGAAGTAACTGACTTTAACTTGATAGAAGTTTCTATCTTTAATCAGAAAAGAGACTACACTGTAGGTAGAAAGAAACATAATTTGATATTAGATTGCTAATAGATAAATGTCTTAGTTTGTCAGAGTTGCTATGACAAATACCACATAATGTGTTGGCTTAAACCACAAGAATTTATTCTCTCACAGTTTTGAGACTAAAAATCCAAAAGCAAGATGTGGGCAAGGCCATGCTTTCTCCTGAAGTTGTTAGAATATTGGTATTGGAAGACCTTCACCACACAGTGAGCTCCCCCGCCCTTCTCTGGCTTTTACTGATTTCAGGATCCTAGCTTCTTCTGGTTTCCAGCTTCTACTGAGTGTGTCCTAATTTCCTCTCTTATACAACATCCAATCAGAAGGATTAAGGCCCACCTTAATTTAGTTTTGCCACACCTAAATAAGACCTCCTAAAGTCCTATTCACAAATGAGTCCACACCCTGACTCGCCTTAACTTAAGATATAGGGTTCATATCCACAGGAACACTGGTTAAGATTTGACTATGGAGCACATGATTCAATCCCTAACAGTAAATAACTATCAATGTGATTTCTGAATAGCCAGATATCATGGCTCCTCATGACAGAAGCAAAATTTGGAACAGAGATTTTAAGGATACTTCTTCTTAAAAATGAATTATCAGGAGTAGGCCACAGTGGCTCAGCAGGCAGAGTTCTTGCCTGCCATACCAGAGACCCAGGTTCAATTCCTGGTGCCTGCCCATGCCAAAAAAAAAAGAATTCTCAGATCAAACACAATCTAAATAGGTGGATGGATAGGAAGGTTAAGTGTACTTTTTAGAATATCCATTCTACCTAAATTGATCTACAGATTCAACACAGTTCCAATCAAAATTCCAACAACCTACTCTGAAGACTTGGAAAAGCTACTTACCAAATTCATCTGGAAGGGAATGAGACCCTGAATAGCTAAATATCCTTAAAAAGAAGAATGAAATGGGAGGACTAACACATTCTGATTTTAAAGCTTATTATAAATCCAGTCAAAACAGCATGCTACTGGCACAAAGATAGAAGTACTGACCAATGGAATTGAATCAAGAGCACAGAAAAATAATCTTTTTAATAAATAGGCAGGGAGAACTGGATATCAATAGCCAAAAGAATGAAAGAGGACCTTTACCTTATGTCCTATAAAAAATTTAACTCAAAGTGGATCAAACACCTAAGTAGAAGCGCCAGTAACCTAAAACTCCTGGAAGAAAATGTAGGGAAACACATTCAAGACCAACTAATAGGAGGTAGCTTCCTAAACTTTACACCCAAAACACAAGCAACAACAACAACAGAAATAGACAAATGGGAACTCCTCAAAATTAAATGATTTTGTGCCTCAAAAGACTGTGAAAAAGGTGAAGAGGAACCCATCTCAATGGGAGAAAATATTTGGAAATCATGTATTAAATAATAGTTTGATATCCTATATACATAAAGAAATCATACAACACAACAACCAAAGAACAAATAACCCAATTGTAAAATGTGCAGAGTATATAAATAGACACTTTTCTGAAGAGCAAATACAGATGGCTAAAATACACATGAAGAGACACTCATTTTCATTAGCTTTAAGGGAAATGCAGATCAAGACTATAAATCTGGAGAGGATGTGGAGAAATTGGGACCTTATGCACTGCTGGTGGGAATGTATAATTCTGCAGCCATGAAGGAAAATAGTCTGGCAGTTCTTCAGAAAGCTAAATATCAAGTTCTCTACGACCTGGCAATACCACTACTTGGTATATACCCAGAAGAGCTGAAAGCAGTGACATAAACAGACGTTTGCAAACTGATGTTCATAGCAGCATTATTCACAATCACCAAAAGATGGAAACAATCCAAGTGCCCATCAACAGATGAGTGAATCAACAAAATGTGGTATATATACACAATGGAATATTATGCAGCAGTAAGACAAAATGATGTCCTGAAGCAAATGACAAGGTGGATAAACCCTGAGAACATAATGCTGACTGAAATAAGCTAGGCATGAAAGGATAGATACTATATGATTCCGCTTTTATGACCATGGTATAGGTAGTCAGAGGCTTATAATACAGAATATAGGGGACCTAGAGATACACAGTAGCTAGAGATAGGTGAACACTTAGCTAATGAGGTTGAACTTAAATGTAAAGAAATAGATAGAAGTGAAGGTGAGTCATTAGTGGGTCTATAAGTAATATTATCATATTGTGGTGAACATGATTGAAAGGGGTTGTGTAGACTCATGTGTGCTACTGATTAACACTGCAAATATAAATAAGCTCTTGCATGAACTACTTCAAAGGTACGAATCTTGTACAAAGAGTGTATAATTTCAGAGTATAGGGGGAAAACTTCCATTGCATGCTATGGGCTATGTTTAACAGGAAAACAGTACCACAGCAATACCAGGGGTAGGTAATAGAGAGAGGGACAAGAATTAAGGGGAGGTTTGGATTTTCTATTTCTATTTGAGGGTGTGTTTATCAGTAATTTTTATCTTAGGAACAAGGAAATTGTCTAAAATTGAAAGTGTTGAATGACTGTTGACTTTGGACATTATATATGATGCCCAACGGATGGAAGTGGCTGAAGGATGCACTGACTGAGAATGATGGTGTATACATATGATCGAATATTGTGCTGCTAACAAAAGGAACGAAGTTGTGAGGCTTGCGATGTTGTGAATGAACCTGTGGAACATTTGGTGAAGCAAAATAAGCCAGAAACAAAACAGCAAATATTATATGGTCTTATTTAGAAAATACGTATAAGAAAATTGGAGCCTAGATTTTAAGCTCTTACAGTAGTCACTTTTAGTCCAGAGCAGTAGTTGTTTTTTCTGAATTTTGAAAGGCTGTTTTATATATGTATAATCTGGTATTTAGAGATAAGAATGAAGCCGATCAGGTTGGGATTAAGGTAATTCAGAATACAGGGGTAAGGAAGACATTGTCTGTATTTTAGAACTTCACCTGCTCTATGAGACCAAAGGAAGAAAGGTTTATTTTATCCAGAACCTAAATTTTCTGTAACACATAATTTAACTCAAAATGTCTGAACAGATCATTTAAACAACCCAAACACAGGGAACCCAGAATAAGAAAGAGATCCTTTAATCCTGTATAGCCTAATATAATGCCCGGATACATCCTAGAATATGTTACGCAGATAATCAAAAAGTATTGGGGGGCGGGCCGCGGTGGCTCAGCGGGCAAAGTGCTTGCCTGCTATGCCGGAGGACCTCGGTTCGATTCCCGGCCCCAGCCCATGTAACAAAAAACGGAAAAACAAAATACAATAAAACAAGAAAATGTTTAAAGATGTTTCCCTTTCTTCCTTCCTTCCTTCCTTCTATCCTTCCTTCCTTCTCTCTGTCTTTCCTTTAAAAAAAAAAAAAAAAAAAAAGTATTGGCAAAGTCCCTTGAGTAATGGGAGAAAAAATATGGAACTTTAAACTTTGCCACCAGGGAAACCCCTGATACTGTGTCAGACTTTGGAGACACCTAAGTCAATAGGCCAAGCCCTTGATCTTGAAGCTTGCTCTTGTAAAGCTTATTTATGTAGTGGAGAAACTTAGTCTACCTATAGGTATGCCTAAGAGGCACCTCTTGAGGACCTCTTTTGTTACTCAGATGTAGTCTACCTCTCTCCAAGTCCAACTCTGCAAGTGAAATCATTACCTTCCCCCTACATGGGACATGACATCCAGGGGTGAAAGTTTCCCTGGCAACATGGGATATGACTCCCAGGGATGAGCCTGACCCTGGCACTATGAGATTGACAAAATGCCATCCTGACCAAAAGGGGGATAAGAGGGATAACAAATGAGGTATCAGTAGCTGAGAGAGTTCAAATAGAGTCAAGAGGCTACTCTGGAAGCTATTCTTACACAAGCTTCATTTGGTTTCCAAGCCCCACCAAAACCATTACTGCCAACCCTAAAGAACACCTAGGGCATTATATGAGAGTCTACAAAAGCTCCATGCTCTAGGATTACTTTCCAGAAACCTGCAACCTCTAGATGGTTCCTAGGCATTATATGAGAGTCTACAAAAGCTCCATGCTCTAGGATTACTTTCCAGAAACCTGCAACCTCTAGATGGTTCCTAGGCCAGATAAGTGCTGAAATGCAGAGAAGAGAGCCTCTCCAGAACATCAACTAGTTCCATCCCCCTATCTCATATTGACAGCCTCTTCCAACATGAAAAAGTTAGAGTGGGCATAGTCCAAATACCCTTAAAGAGTGAGAGGAAGATCAAAGGTGATGGTGCAGTTATATAGAAAAGGTCGTGTTTAACTAATGAGTATGAGTGTGAATCATCATTTTGATATTTCTTTAATCTCCAATGTCTTGGAGCAGCTAATAGTAAAAACCTAAAGTTGTGGAATTGTAACCCATGCCAAATTCTGACATCTGTTCTATAACTAATTGTTGAGGTGTTCTAGTCTGCCAAAACTGCCAGAATGCAACATACCAGAGATGGATTGGCTTTTAATAAAAGGGAATTTATTTAGTTAAAAACAGAGTTCTTCAGAGGAAAGGCAACTAACTTTCATCTGAGGTTCTCTCTTACATGGGAAAGCACAGGGCAATCTCTGGTGGCCTTCTCTCCAGGTTTATGGGTTCCAGCTGCTTTCCCTGAGGAGATTCCTTCCTGCATCTCCAAGGCCTGGGCTGAACTGTGAGTGCTGACATGAGGTATGCTGAGCTGTGTGGGCTGTGCTGCATTGAGCCATCTCATTTAATCATCCAGCCAATTAAATCAAGCATTATTCATTGCAGCCCTCATTCCTCCTAGCTGACTGCAAATGTAATCAGTGACAGATGAGCTTCACATGCCATTGGCTCATGGCTACAGTAAAAGAACTAGGCACTTCACCTGGCCAAGTTGATGCCTGAACCTAACTATAAAAGGTGGGCTTTGAAATTTATTGCTTTTTTGTATATATTTTATTTTTCATGTACAAAAATGTCGATTGTGATGATAAATGCACAGCTATATGACCATACTGTGAACCACTGATTGTACACTTTGGATGATTACACTGTATGTGAATATAAAATATATATCAATAAAATTGCATTAAAATTTTTTTTAATGAATTCTTAGATCTTGACCACAAATTAATCCCACACAAATGTAGCCTAGTCTTTTTATCCAGGTCTGTCTTCTGTATATCTAATTAACATCCCAATATATCACAATAGATGAATAAATGTTAGATTAAGTTTAACTAATATTTTTTAAATTTTACCTATATTTGAAAGATATTAATATTAATATGTAAAAATAGATTCCTAAAAGTATACAATTTTATAGGTAGTATAAAACATTTTGAAACTGTGTAGAATTGTTTTTAGAAATAGTAACAACAAAGATAAATTTATATTGTAACAGAAAGAATATTAATTTCTCACAACTCATGAGGTTAATAAAACAGCATTATTTATTGACATTTAAAAATAATTGTATTGCTACTGATATAATTACATCATAGAGCTCATGCTTCTACTTGCATGGATGCCATGCAATGTAAGTTGAGTTTACCTTGTATAAAGGGATTCTTGACCTTATCAAAGAAAGGAAGAATGAATTCAAATACTGCCTCTAGCTATTGACGAGTGACAATGAAAAAAGCATTGAAATTCACTGAGCCTAGGACTTTTCATTTCCCAATTATTATTATTATTATTACTATTAAACTATCTCATAGCATAGTTGTAAATATTTTGAACATTTTACATGAAAAGATGACCTATTCCTTGGTACACTGTGGGGCTCAGTAAAGTATAACTTTTGTCATTATCATTATTGTTGCTGTAGCTTTTGTTAGAGTGACCAAAAACAAAGACAAGAAAACTGTAAGACAAAAAGCAAAAAGCTTAACTACTTTCTGTTATTCTTATATCATTCTTCTGATTTGGGGACTTATAACTATTGAAGTATTATTTTAGGAATTCTTATATCTAGGTTAGTTTTAAAAAATCCTTCCATAATATTATTATTATTATTTTAAATAAATATGTAAAATATAGGAATTATCTTTCATTCAGATAAGGAAATTGGGCCTCAGAGAAGTTGCTTTGTGATGAAGATATAAGTATTGTATTGGAAAGCTAGAATTGGAAGCAAAGTCTTCTGAGACAAGGTTCAGTGCTTCGAGTGATCAAATTATAAGAAAACCAGAGGAAAATATCAATTTTCCTTAAAATAGTGTTGGTCCTATCTGAGAACATGAACCAAGAAAATAGGAGCAAAGATATTTCAAATTATTTTATTCATTATCCTATGTCGCAAATGGAAAATATCACCTCTTTCAATTGACATTATATTCTTTAAATACTGAAATCAAATGTAGGATCTGTTTAAGACATTACCTTAAATATTTTAGTTATCTTCTTCTCTAATTGTTTATCAAGTGTCACATAGAAGTAATTTTCACTACATAGAGAAAAAAAATCACTTGTCAGTATTCACTAAACTGTGTTCCACAGTCCACCTTTTATAAGTTGAATTACTACTTTATGACACTTAATATACATAATCCCATTCATTAGCAATTTATGAAAAAGCATGTTTGTCTCCTTTTACATTCCAGTCACTTTGCAGTAAGTGTGTGAGTAAAAACAGTGCCAAACATGAGTTAGTTGATCCACCAAAACGAAACTCAATAAATTCTTGCTGATTATTTTATCTGTCCATCAAACCAAAAAAAAAAAAAAAACCCACTATAAACTTAGGGGATATTTTCACTTCAATATTTTCAATTCATTCCCTTCAAAAAATATCCTGAAGAAAGGAAATTTTTCCAATTTTAAAGTGCATTTTAATTGATATGGGACAGGGCATCAGATGATACCAAGCAAATGTTTGGAATTTGCTTTGCAATACTTCAGCAAATGTATTTCAACAGATGAATACACAACAGAAAACAAAGAACTATGTTTTTATGGTTTGTGCACCCTTCTTTAGTTTCTTATCCTTCAATAAAAAGTTTCTATAAAAACTTCCTATAAAATAAAATAATGAAGCAACTGTATTAAAGTCTTTATACCTGTTTTAGCTGGGTGATAGGAAAATGGGGATTCATTTTACTTTTCCTTCTACTTTTGTGTATGTTTGAAATTCTTCACATTAAAAACTTTAAATGTAATGTTTAAAATACTACATTGTTAGGTGGGGACCTGAGAATGTAAAATTTATGAACCCCTGAAAGACACAGATTCAAGAAGAATTTAAGATTTAAGTTTATAAATATGTATTACATTCCGTTTTGTGAAGAATAATCAAAATTCTGCCCAAAATGCCCTTCCCCTATACATATAACAATTATTAAATTGCACCACCCATCCAGAGAGCTTTCCTAGCTAAGGCAAGTATAATCACATTCTGATCCAATATTTCCTTATTAAAGGATCTGAAGATGTTAAACCAATTGCCTACATAAAACAAAAGACAGACATCTTCCCTGACATCTGAAGAAAATAGCTATGCCTCAGTGACTCTTATTAATCTAATCTAAATTGTGTGTTTACTAAGGGTTAAATCTAAAGATCTGAATGGGGATGGAGAGGGAAGTAAAAGGAGTCAAGAAGTCATTTTAACTTTCAAGTCTTATTATTTAAAAAATACATTTTGTAAAGCTATAGCTGTCCTAAATAATGATTCTTCTAAAGGATCTGGGTAGGGCGGGCCACAGTGGCTCAGCAGGTAAGAATGCTTGCCTGCCATGCCCAAGGACCAGGGTTCGATTCCTGGTGCCTGCCCATGTAAAAAAAAAAAAGGGGATCTGGGTAAAGTCAACTGAAAATCTTCTGGAAAGGATTCAACATTCTAGATGCCACTAAGAACATTCATGATCATGGAGGAGATCAAAATTTCAACATGGACAGGAGTTTGGAATAAGATGATTCCAACCCCCATGGATGACCTTGAATGGTTTAAGACTTTAGTGGAGGAATTAACTGCAGATGTGGTGCAAATAGTACGAGAACTAGAATTAGAAGCGGAGCCTGGAGATGTGACTGAATCGTTGCAATCTCAGGACAAAATTTGAATGGGTGACGAGTTGCTTCTTATGGATGAGCACAGAGAAAGTAGTTTCTCATCCACCGGTGAAGATGCTTGTGAACATTGGTGAAACGACAACAAATGATTTAGGATATTACATAGACTTATTTAATAAAGCAGCAGCAGGGTTTGAAAGGATTAACTCCAATTTTGAAAGAAGGTTTATGATGGGTAAAATGCTATCAAACAGCATTGAGTGCTGCATAGAAATAGTTCATGAAAGGAAGAGTCAATCAATGCAACAACCTTCATTATTGCCTTATTTTAAGAAATTGCCACAGCCACCCCAGCCTTCAGCAACCACCCCCCTGATCAGTTAGCAGACATCAACATGAGGCAAGACCTCCTCAGGCAAAAAGGTTACCACTCACTAAAGGCTCAGGTGATTAGCATTTTTAGCAACAAGGTATTTTTAATTAAGGCATGTATGTACATTGTATTTTTAGACATGGTGCTATTGCACACTATAATTAAAGGAGAATATAAACATAATTTACCATTATCATTATCTGGGAAACCAAAAACTTCCTGTGACTTGCCTTATTGCGACATTTGCTTTGTTGCAGTGGTCTGGAATCCAAACTACAGTATCTGTGAGGTATGACCGTAGTGAGAAAACTTGTTGTCTGAGGGGAAGCTGGATATTAGTAACTCTAAATATTGATTTTTTTAAATTTTGTAATCATTTGCTAGATTATTCAGACTTTTTTTCCTAACTTGTTCTATATAAGCCAGTTAACAACAGATGCCCATTTCTTTTTAACCAAACTAGCACTACTAGTTGCTCTTTTATGTTAAAACTCAAAACAAATTCACACCTGGTCACAGGTTATATGAATTGTTGTTAATAAACCATTACTCTCTGTGAACACTATGATTCTGGGTTTCTACTATTATATATTTCTTAAATGAAATTTTAAAAAATTTCTCTCCATTCAGTACAAGTAAAATAGGCTTAATACTAAGTAATTGCTGGATCATTTTTGTCAGATATATTTATTAGAATTGCATTGTAACCATTAAAATGGGTTTGCATTTTCTTCAGGAACATTAATTTTCTGATTAAATAAAATAAAGGCCTTATTTTAAACCAGGCTGATTTTATACAATAGACCTATTTTTTTTAATGTGCTACCCTACACTTAATGTCATTAGTAAACAATATATTTAGTCACACAGGAATACCAGGCTCATACATTTAGAACACTTCAGCATCCTGTTATGCCAGCTGAACCCTACACAGTGATATAAACTAACAATAGCTACTTATATAACCAAATGAATTTAGGAGCCCAGATTTTCCAACACAGATGCTAGTTATGTTGGAAACTGTATTCCAACACAGTTACCTAGTCTCTCCAGGACAATGTCAAAATAGTGATCATTATCTGTATATGCTGAATCTCTATTTAGTATTTTTCTGGGAATAATGAGAAATTGATTGTTATCCATATCCTTTCACAGAATTCTACCAAGTAAAATTTTCCAGAACACTGTTCTTAGCTCTAGAGCCTTATTGTGATGGGTCATGTGACTATTATCATCAGGCTCCATCTGTTGTACATGAGATTAACAGTCTACAATGTAGCATCATTCCACCATTAATAGCCATGATTGTTGAGCCCTTACAAAGCAATGTGCTACATCCTTCACATGCTTAATCTCATTAAGTGCTCACAAAAGCCCTGTAGTAAATTCTAATATTTCCTCACTTCATAGGTAAAGAAATTGAGACTCAAAGAGGACAAAGAATACACTAACAGTTATATGGCTAGAAAATGGCAATTTCAGGATTAAAACTATGTCTGTCTGACTCTAAACAGAAAATTGTCCTAGCCAATTGTCTAGTTTTTTAAATAGTTACTTCTATTTCTTTTCTTATTTTATACCTTCTATTTTTCTCTAAAACTACTGTCTCAGCATTTGTTACTAAACTGAAAACTTTGGCAGTAATTGAAACACAATTCAAGCATCTATACAAGTTATTTGCAAATAAGTGATGTCTTTATATGAGATAAAACAATAAATAAAAATTAGTACTACTCAAAAACACAAAAAAAATTTTAAAGAACAAAAAACAAAACTAAAAAAATTAGTACCACTCAAAAAAGTTTAAATTCGATTTCCTAGTTACCATTAATAATCAAAAGATGACAGTTCAGATTTTAAAGAATTACTATATAGAAATATAGGTTTGTAAATAAGGAAGAAGTTGTATAGTATTTGAATCACAAATACTCAGTGGGGTAAGAATCCATAGGAATCATCTAGTCCCCTCTGCCACACCTTTCCTAGTTCCCAGCCACACTCTATGACATACACACCCTTCAGATGCGCCAGTACCTTCAACAGCATTTCCATAAGTGGAAATAACATCTCTGCTTAATTGGCTCCCTATCAAAGAAACTATCGATATATCAAAGATAAATCAAAGATATCAAAGAGCTTATCAAAGATATCAAAGAGCTTATCCCATTTTTTTCAGGCAGTTCCAATTGCTTGATTTCTTCCAAAAATAATGTTTTTCCCCATCCTTACTAAGCTAGGTAACTAAAATTCAAAACAGCTGGTCAGAATGACAACTGCAACAATAAGTTGTCTCTCCTCACATTCTATTTGTCCTTGTAGTCCTATATCTTTAACTCCACCTTGATGTGATTTAATAGAGTTTCAGGAGAGAGTACAGATAAATACATGTTTTCAATGGTTATATTTAAGTGGAAGCTTCTCAATAAATTTTCACCTCTGTTGCTATTTTAAGAAAGGTCTTTTATAATTTGTTCACTCTTAGGAATTTTAACTAGAATGTATACCATGTATAAGTTTTTCACATTTAACTATTTCATCACTATTTTCTTGACAAAATGCTCATTTACAGAAAGTAAATTTGTAAATAAGCACAGATTTACATACAAATTTATAACACTTCAGTTTACTGCAAAAATTTATTTTGTTTTATAAGAATGAGTATTTAGAAAGAAAAATAATAGTTCACTAATAATTTTTAAATTAATAGTTTGTCGTATTTAATACACATTTAGTACAAGATAATTTAGCTGACCATTCCATATTATGGCTCAATACAAAAGAAAGAAAAGAGAAGTGTAGAAGCCAAGAGTTTAAAGCAAGACCTACAGAATTTGTTGCAAGCTGCTGGCCTCGGGATGGCAGCGGTAAACTGTGGCAATTGTTATGTAAAGCAGTTTGGGAAGAAGAAAATGTTTACCCCAAACAGTTATGTTAAGTATAAAAAACACTGTAAAATAAAAATCTTGCTCCCTCAGGAAATGCCTACATATCTATTGACATCTGTGGTATATAACTAAAATCTAGTTAAAAATAAAGTTGTCTAATGTTTGATATAAATTTAAGCTTCAAACCCCCTGAACCCATTTGTGTCTGTCTTTCTTTTCTTCCTTTCTCTCTCTCCTTCTCATCATTCCTTAATATCCTTCGAGCTCCGTTTCTACAGGAAGCAACATTTGGCGCCCAACGTGGGGCTCAAAAAAGAAGACTCCAAATCAATATTAAGGAACGAAGGAAAAGTCTCATTAAAGGCACGTGTGTCTAGCCAATAAAAAAGAACTCGAGTCATATTGGTAAAGTAAGCATTTTCCTTAGATCATCAGGGTAACAGGTAATCATAATAGGCGGCTGGAAAAGTATGTGTGTGTGTTAAAGCTACTGGGGTGCCTGTTAAAACATCTGAATTAATAAGCTTATTTAATCTCATTCAAAAACATTGTTATTGGTTTCAGCCTTAAGGCCATAATGTTCTAAATCTTAAGTAATGAAAATTCGTTATGAAGGCTTTGCAGTAAATATAAAACGGGGAAAATATTCCTGTTTCTATTTAGTTATTGTGTTCAGTCAGGCAATGAACTACCCAGCTCATGCTTTGTCTTAAACTCTAAGTTGTGTTTCTTCTCAATCTCCCACTACCACTTCTTACCATGTTTCAACAGTTGCTTAAGCCGAACTCGGCAATTAGTGCCCAAACAGGAACCTAATATGGGAACTCTTAAAGCATAAAGTAAGAAAAACAGCTGCAGCTGAACGAGAGTTACAATTAATTAAACAACGCATCCAAGAAGGACAGCTTGTTCAAATAAATATAAAAAAGCCTGTTAATTTTATTATTTTCTTTACCTTACAATCTCCTACAGGCCTATTTTGGCAAGATGGTGTTTTAAAATGAATTTTTTTACCAAACAATAAACAAAAATGCTTACATACATATCTGCAAAAAATCATTTCTTTAATAGCCAGAGGTCGCCAAAAATATTTTCAATTAAAAGGTTGCGATCCTAATCGCATAGTGTGTAATCTCACAAAGGAAAAAGTTCAAAGTTTATATATTTTCAATACCTCTTAACAAATAACATTAAGTAACTTCAAAAGACAAATTAATAATCATTTGCCTATGTCGAAACTTTTACAATTTCTGAAAAAAACACAATGGATCTTGCCTAAAATAGTTAAGGCTTCCCCGTTGAAGGGAGCTATTACTGTCTTTACTAACGGTAGTAGCAATGGACAGGCTGCGTATGTCACCCCAGGGAAAAACAAAAGTTAGAAAATGCCTTATACTCAGCCCAGCGTACTGAATTAACAGCAGTAATTCAAGTTTTACAAAATTTTCCACAATCTCTTTTTTTTTATTTATTTATTTATTTTTAACTTTTTTTATTAATTAAAAAAATTAACAAACAAAACATTAAGAGATCATTCCATTCTACATATACAATCGGTAATTCTTAATATCATCACATAGTTGCATATTCATCATTTCTTAGAACATTTCCATCAATTTAGAAAAAGAAATAAAAAGACAACAGAAAAAGAAATAAAACGATAACAGAGAAAAAAAAGATTATACATACCATACCCCTTACCCCTCGCTTTCATTTACCACTAGCATTTCAAACTAAATTTATTTTAACATTTGTTCCCCCTATTATTTATTTTTATTCCATATGTTCTACTCTTCTGCTGATATAGTAGCTAAAAGGAGCATCAGACACAAGATTTTCACATTCACATAGTCTCATTGTGAAAGCTATATCATTGTTCAATCATCATCAAGAAACATGGCTACTGGAACACAGCTCCACATTTTCAGGCAGTTCCCTCCAGCCTCTCTGTTACATCTTGAACAACAAGGTGATATCTACTTAATGCATAAGAATAACCTCCAGGATAACCTCTCAACTCTGTTTGGAATCTCTCAGCCATTGACACTTAGTCTCATTTCACTCTTCCCCCTTTGGTTGAGAAAGTTCTCTCAATCCCCTGATGTTAATTCTCAGCTCATTCTAGGGTTTTTCTCAGTCCCTTGACGCTGAGTCTCAGCTCATTCCAGGATCTCTGTCCCACGTTGCCAGGAAGGTCCACATCCCTTGCAGAGAGGGGGAGGGTGGTGAGACTGCTCGTCCTGTAGGCTGGAGAGAGAGGCCACATCTGGGCAACAAAAGAGGCTCTCCTGGGGGTGACTCTTAGGCCTAAATTTTAAGTAGACTTGCCCTATCCTTTGTGGGGTTAAGTTTCATGTGAACAAACCCCAAGCCTGGGGGCTCAGCGTATAGCTTTGGTTGTCCACACTGCTTGTGAGAATATCAAGAATTCAACTTGGGGAAGTTGAATTTCTCCCCACTCTCACCATTCCCCGAAGGGGGCTTGCAAATACTTTTCCAGTCACTGATCAAATCACTCTGGGATTCATCGGGGCATCACTCTGGACAAACCAACAAAATCTCATGTGCTACCTGAGATTCCAAGTACTTATGACATTCAATCAAACTATCTACATGAATTATATTAGGAAATGCTCTAGTCAAAATATAAATTTTGTAAAAAACATTTTTTGCTTTAGTCTCACACATAAGGTGACATTTTCAAGTATTAATTATCATCTATTTTCAGCACCCTGCAATAATGACATTCCTTTGTTCTTCTTCATGCAAAAATATTTTTAAAATTTGTAAATTGTACATTTCACTATTATTATACACTCGAGGCATTCCTAGATTATACCATCTCGATCTTTACCATCTATCTTTCTTTCTGATTTCATTTATGTCCCCAGTCCTCCTCCCTCTATCATTCTCACATGCAGGTTCATTCAGTGTTTTAACATAATTACATTACTGTTAGGTAGTATTGTGCTGTCCATATCTGAGATTTTATATTCAGTCCTGTTGCACAATCTGTATCCCTTCAGCTCCAATCACCCAATATCTCATCCTATTTCTATCTCCTGATGGTCTCTGTTACCAAGGAAATATTCTAAGTTTATTCACTAACGTCAGTTCATGTCAGTGAGACCATACAGTATTTGTCCTTTTGTTTCTGGCTAATCACACTCAGCATAATGTCCTTAAGGTCCATTCATGTTGTTACATACTTCATAACTTTATTCTGTCTTACAGCTGCATAATATTCCATCTTATGTAAATGTCACAGTTTGTTTAGTCAACTGTCTGTTGATGGACATTTTGGCTGTTTCCATCACTTGGTAATTGTTAATAATGCTGCTATAAACATGTAAATGTCCATTTGTGTCCTTGGCCTCGTGACCTTTGAGTAGAGACAGCATATACATGGGTCCTGTTTTTTAAACCATTCTGCCAGACTATGTCTTTTGATTGGAGAGTTTAATCCATTAACATTCAGTGTTATTACTGTATGGGTAGTACTTTCTTCTACTATTTTGCCTTCTGGATTTTATATGTCATATCTAATTTTCCTTCCTTTTACCTTTACTCATAGTCTTCCTTTCTACACTCTTCTCCACACCTCTCTCTTCTGTCTTTGTATCTGTCTCTAGTGTTCCCTTTAGTATTTCTTGCAGAACTGGTCTCTTGGTCACAAATTCTCTCAGTGATTTTTTGTCTGAAAATGTTTTA
The DNA here is from genome assembly GCF_023851605.1 of Tamandua tetradactyla. Lineage (NCBI taxonomy): Eukaryota > Metazoa > Chordata > Mammalia > Pilosa > Myrmecophagidae > Tamandua > Tamandua tetradactyla. Next base: position 72,606,393 of record NC_135328.1, read on the forward strand.
ATTTCTCCCTCATTTTTGAAGGACAATTTTGCTGGATATAGAATTCTTGGTTGGCAGTTTTTCTCTTTTAATAATTTAAATATATTATCCCACTGTCTTCTCGCCTCCACGGTTTCTGCTGAGAGATCTGTGCATAGTCTTATTGGGCTTCCCTTGTATGTGATGGATTGCTTTTCTCTTGCTGCTTTCAAGATCCTCTCTTTCTCTTTGACCTCTGACATTCTGATTATTAAATGTCTTGGAGTATGTCTATTTGGATCTGTTCTCTTTGGGGTACGCTGCACTTCTTGGATCTTTAATTTTAAGTCTTTCATAAGAGTTGGGAAATTTTCAGTGATAATTTCCTCCATTAGTTTTTCTCCTCCTTTTCCATTCTCTTCTCCTTCTGGGACACCCACAACACGTATATTCGTGCGCTTCATATTGTCTTTCAATTCCCTGAGTCCCTGCTCATATTTTTCCATTTTTTTTCCTATAGTTTCTGTTTCTTGTTGGATTTCAGATGTTCTGTCCTCTGGTTCATTAATCCTATGTTCTGCCTCTCGAAATCTACCATTGTAGGTTTCCATTGTTTTTTCATCTCTTCTACTGTGTCTTTCATTCCCATAAGTTCTGTGATTTGTTTTTTCAGACTTTCAGTTTCTTCTTTTTGTTCCTTCCTTGCCTTTTTTATATCCTCCCTCAATTCATTGATTTGGTTTTTGATGAGGTTTTCCATGTCTGTTCGTATATTCTGAATTAGTTGTTTCAGCTCTTGTATGTCATTTGAATTGTTGGTTTGTTCCTTTGACTGGGCCATATCTTCAATTTCCTTAGTGTGATTTGTTATTTTTTGCTGGCGTCTAGGCATTTAATTACCTTAATTAGTTTATTCTGGAGATTGCTTTCACTTCTTTTATCTAGGGTTTTCTTGCTGGATGAATTTGTTGTCTATCTGTTCTTTGACATTCTGTTCAGCTTTATCTGAACCTTTAGCTTAAGTTTTGTTTAACAGAGGAGAATTTTTCAGTTCTTGTTTTCTTGTTTCTTGCCCTGCTTGTGTGGTACCTTTCCCCACACACACACACTTAGGAGGGTCTGCTTAGATATTATAGACCCCAGCCAGATTTTCCCAGACCAAACTGGCCTCCTATCAGGAGGAAAGAGTCACCTGCGTCGGTTTTCCCTGAGCATGAGACCCAGCAGGTTGAAAGACTTTCCTGTGAAGTCTCTGGACTCTGTTTTTCTTATCCTGCCCAGTATGTGGCACTTGTCTGACTGCAGGTCCCACCAGCATAAGATGATGCGGTACCTTTAACTTTGGCTGGGGGGTTGTTGGAGACAGAGGAGAGGTTGTAGACTGGTTTTAATGGCTTCAAATTACCAAGCCCTAGTGTCTGAATTCCTTGATGGAGGAATTCCACCTGGGTGGGCCTTCACTCCTCCCCTGGGGAAGGCACAGGCTCCAGATAAGCCCCTAAAAGAGCTCACTTCTGCCTATGCCTGGGGCAGTTGCAGCCTGAAAAGTCCTGCCGCTGTATCCAGAGGCAGTCAAGGCTTTATAGATACACAGCCACAAAAACCTGTTTCCTTCTTTTTTTTCCCCCTTTTTCTGTCAGTCCTGCCCCCTTGGTACCGGGGCAAAAATGAGCAACCTCCGCTTTGATCAGGTTCACCTAAGCTGGGGGCCTATTTTTAGTAGTCAGAATTTGTTAATTAGTTCCACAATTGGCGTTTGATTGTGCCCAGTCACTGCTGCTGGTAAAGTCCTTTCCTTTCTCCTCTGGGAAGCGGCCTGTGGGGGAGGGGCGCTGGCCGCCGCAGCTTTGGGAACTCATGGTTTTGGGGGGTGCTCACAGCCGGTCCAGCTGGTCCAGACTGGGGTACGCTGTGTGTCTGGTCACTGATGTGGCCCCAGGAGCTGTTCTGTACTGTTTCTGGTTATTTAGCAGTTGTTCTGGAGGACGAACTAAAACGCGCACATTGTTAAGCCGCCATCTTGACCCGGAACCTCTGCACCCTTCTCTCTTAAAGACGATGGGGACAGATACTTAAGTTTTGAAACTGCAAACCCTCTGTCCCTTAGGCCTAGGGCATAGTGTCCTGGTTAAGAGCTGGTAACAGTGCCCCAGTACCCCCACCGGAGCTCCTGGCCCCCTGCTCCGCCACAAGGCCCGTGGAAGGTCAGCTCGGTGGAGTCCGCTCAGCCGCAGCGTCCACAATCTCTTAATATTGTTTCTGATTCTAAATATGTTTACCAAACAGTTACTCACATTAAAACAGCTTCTTTGTTTAAAAAAAATGACTTGTCCCAAATGTTTTTACATTTACAAACATTAGTCAGAAATCAAATCAATCCTCTTTTTATCATGCACATAAAAGCTCATACCAATCTTCTGGGTCCTTTGTCATTACAAAATCAGCAAGCAAATACTCTTATAAGGGTACTGCAAAATCCCACAACACTTCACAAATTAACCCATATCAATAGCAAAGGGCTGCGAAAAAAATTTCCATCTTTATCTAAACAACAAGCTCAGGACATTGTTAGAACTTGTCCAACCTGTGGACCTTTAAATGCACGCCCCTTTGCATCAGGGGTTAATCCTCAAGGTCAAAAAGTAAATAAATTATGGCAAATGGATGTTACTCATATTTCACATTTTGGTAAAATGCAATATGTACATGTTATCATAAACACTTGTTCTCATTTCATCTAGGCTACTGTACAATCTGAAAAGCGTTTCTCCCATGTTCAATCACATTTACTTAATGCTTTTGCTGTTATGGAATGCCCTCAATCTATTAAAACGGACAATGGTCCTGCTTATACAGGAAAAAAATTTCATAAATTTTGTACTACTTTTAATATTACTCATATCACAGGAATTCCACACAATCCCTCAAGGCAAGAAATTATTGAACGAACAAACCGGATGCTAAAATCTATGCTTTTAAAACAAAAAAGGGGAAATAATAATCAGGAGAATAATATTATAAAAATAAATACTCCTAAAAATCAATTAGCAAAGGCATTGTTTACTCTAAATTTTTTAAACATTTATAATAATTCATCACAAACTCCTGCAAAACAACATTTTAGTAATTTGGGAAAAAAAAATAATACAAACCAAACAAAACTGCAGCTGCAGCCAATCTATTGAAAAAATATTAAAAATAATTTATGAAAACCAGGAATAATAAAGGTATGGGGAAGGGAATTTACTCTTATCATTGCAAATGACGGAACTTCAGTTTGAATTCCTTCAAAAAGAATAAAACCCAAACATGTCAACCCAAACAAAAATAACTAAATGGGTAATGTATACTATAGAACATACAATTTTAATTGCTGAAGGACAGGGACATATTTATACTTACTGGAATTATCTGTGGGCCCTAACATGGGCCAATTCAACTTTACCAAAATAATCTAAATACAAGTTTAAAATTTCTAAATCCAATAAAAAAAAAACTGGTGTCAAATTTAATTCCATTTTTAGAAAAACCTATATGCATAAATCTATAAATACAAAGGATACTTGCCTGTTAAATGAGAAAAAGAGTTGAAATAAATAACAGTTATGTCATATAAATTAAGCAGTTATCATAATTAATAATTCCTATAAAATTGTAAAAGATGCAACCCCTGTGGGGTCACCCATCTCTAACTTAAAAATAACTAAAACTATATAGACAGGCAAGCTAAATCAGGGTTTAATTCATGGAAAATAATTTGTGCCAAATTCATGGGGTAATAAATATAGCATTAGTAAAAGAAATTAACAAAAAATTTTTTCTAGGACTAAGACCAATTTTTATAGCCAATTCTAATAACTATAACTTCTTTTTAAATAGCAGCCATAAGCACTATATACAAATATGTATTAAAAATCCATATATACTTGTTAAAGTTCATATGCATATAAAATATCAAACTTCTAATTGTAAAAATTATTCTCTATTCACTTGTCCCCAAACATTTATGTTACAGGAAAATAAAACAATTATAGCAAAAAAAAAAAAAAAGGTATTTGGCTGCCGGTGCAAATGTCAAGATCTTTGCAATCCTCTCCAAAAACACATATACTAATCCATTTAGCAAAAAAATATCTAAAAAGGACTAATAAACTAATTAAATTCATTATTGCATCTGTCATTGAAATCATTGAAAGCATCACAGTGGCTGCAGTCGCTGGAACCGCATTGCAACAAACTATACAATGCTGCATTGTTAAAAAAACACCAGTAAACTGTGGCATAAACAATCTCATTAATGAGCAAACTAATAATAGACTAAATAATATAAAAATAACATTAGTTCATACTGGAAATCAAATGTATAATTTAAATTTTTTACAAAGTTTAAAGTGTAAAAAGAATAAAAGCAGTTTTTGTATTACCCTCTTTTAACATATGGCTTGTTTAAAATAAAATGGAAAAAAGGAATAGGCATCTTTTAAGGCTTTCAAATAGTTTAAGTCCTAATATCTTAAAGTTACAAAAAAGGGGGTATTAAAATGTAAATTAAAATAATCTACATATAGCCTATGGAAGTAATGTTACACAATCACTTACCCAAGAGCTAAAAAATCTTAAATTTAGGGCTGTTTATACTTCGCTTCCTCCTCAGCTGTGTTTAACAACAAAGAAAAAGGTGATTCTTACAAAAACTCGTTAGCTCCCTCCTAAATCAAAGTCAAAAAGCTTAACTAACAGCCAATAACGGGTAAGACCCTTCAGTGCCTAAGGGCAACCTAAAACAAGCGCTGGCCACCTCTGCTTATAACAATGTAATTCTTGTAAATCCAAGTCAGAAAGCTTAACTAATAGCCAATAACGGGTAAAACCCTTCAAAGCCTAAGGGCAACCTAAGCCAGGCGCGGTCACCTCTGTTTATAGTCACCCTAAAAAGGTAATTCTTGTTTTCCTCGGCTTATAAAATAAAAAGGGGAAAATGTAGAAGCCAAGAGTTTAAAGCAAGACCTACAGAATTTGTTGCAAGCTGCTGGCCTCGGGATGGCAGCGGTAAACTGTGGCAATTGTTATGTAAAGCAGTTTGGGAAGAAGAAAATGTTTACCCCAAACAGTTATGTTAAGTATAAAAAACACTGTAAAATTAAAATCTTGCTCCCTCAGGAAATGCCTACATATCTATTGACATCTGTGGTATATAACTAAAATCTAGTTAAAAATAAAGTTGTCTAATGTCTGATATAAATTTAGGCTTCAAACCCCCTGAACCCATTTGTGTCTGTCTTTCTTTTCTTCCTTTCTCTCTCTCCTTCTCATCATTCCTTAATATCCTTCGAGCTCCGTTTCTACAGGAAGCAACAGAGAAGAGTCATTTTAACTGTGTTGTAGCTCTCAAAATAAATGAACAAATGGCAGTGACATCTGAAAGTCTAACTCTCTTTCCTGGAAAGTAGCTGGTTGATTCCTCTTTTCAAAGTTTAGTATCATAATGCATCATTCTTTTGCTATTTAATTTTGACTATTCTGCAGCTATGAGAATAATGAGTGACTGACTTTATTTTCAAACACACTTTACAACTACTAAGTAAACACTATCATTCTCAGCTTCCATTTGATGTTCGAGAGAGAACCGAGTTTCTTATCTTTGTTCATTTGAGTTATCAGTGCATCCTCATTTCACACTGTATACAGGTTAAACTTGAGAACAAGCCAATTAAATTATTTGCAAAAACTTCATCCCACTATACAGCGCATATCATTCAGAGTTCTCCAGAGAAACAGAATCAGTAGAATTATGTGTATATATATATATAAAGAGATTTATTTTAAGGAATTGGTTTATATGGCTGTAGGAGCTGGTAAGTCCAAAACCCAAAAGGGACAGAACGGCAGGCTAGAAATTCAGGCAAGAGTTGAGCTGCAGTCTTGAAGAAGAGTATCTTCTTTGGAAAACCTTAGGTTTTTTTGCTCTTACACCTTTGGCTGGCTGGATGAGGCTCACTCACTCACATTGTTCCACATTATTGAGGACAATCCCTTTTACTTAAAGTCAACTACTACAAATGTTAATATATCTATAAAATATCTTCACACCTCCTGTAAACTAGTTTTTGACCAAAACCTGGACATTATGGCTTAGCCAAATGGGCACATAAAATTAGACATCCCACAGTAGTCATTTTCTACAGAAAATGGTTCCAACGAATTTTTGTCAGACAGCGGCACTATCATTTTCAAAGCAAAAGTGAGCAATGCTCTTGGCAGAATCAGCAGGATAATTAAGATGTGTGTTATGTTATAGATAATATCATGTTAGTATTTTGTTAGTGTTTAATTTAGAGTAGCACTTCAAATTATTTCTGCTGTGAAAGCATAGCAATACTAAGGCTGAAAACTTATCAAAATTTTTAGACAATATCTGAAATTGATACCTCTCAAAGAATATTTTGGATTTATTTTCAGTTTTGTTTTCAATGAAAAAAAAATAATGTAAGATGTCCCCATCTTAGCTCACCAGGCTGCTAGGACAAATATCACACCATGGGACAGCTTGACAAGTATTTATTGGCTTCCAGTTAGGACACGAAAATCAGGGTTTTGGCAAGTCATGCTTTCTTCCCAAGGACTGTGACGTTCTGGTGTTGGTTTGCAGCAATCCTTGGGATACCTTGCATGGGGATCTCTCTCTCTTCCTGTCTGCTCTTCCAGTATCTGCTGTCTTTGGCTTCCCTCTGTGGCCTCATTTGCTTGTAAAAGACTCCAGTAATAAGGACTAGGCCCACCTGTTTCAGCTGAGCCACATCTTAGCTAAACATGACATTGTCCAGAGCAGGCCACGGTGGCTCAGCAGGCAGAGTTCTAGTCTGCCATGCTGGAGCCTGGGATCATTTCCAGGTGCCTGCCTGTACTAAAAAAATTAAAAAAAAAAAATGACATGGTCTAAAGGTCCTATTTAAAAATAGGTTCACATGCCCAGGAATGCAGACTAAGATTACAAATATGTTTTCTGAGGGGGTATATGTTTCAATCTATCATGTCCTCCCTAAAGCAATAGTTTAATTTATGTGAATCATGTCTTTAAATATCTAATTATATTTATTTAGTAATACACTTTTGCTTTCTAAATTTTTCTTAATTTCCCAAGAACATAAAAATCGATTCTATTAAATAGTTTGGTGGGCATACTCAGAATTCTGAAGAATTAAGCTAAAAAGAACTAACCCTTGTCTCTCAAACCTAAACTCACACAAAAAAGAAGCATCACTCCTATTCTATTTCTGTGAACACTGTTTTCAACAAATTAAAAAAAAATTGACAGCTCATTTTTTGTAGTGTTTTTGTTTGCTATTGCTGTTTTCCCCTTTGTCAAAATATTCTGTACTAGATGTGGATGACAGAATGCATGAAAAAAAAAAAACAATGGAACAATGACAGGTGAATAAAGACAAAAAAGCTAAAAAAAAAAATAGGGGCCTTGAAAGTCAAGAATAAAAGAAAAATAAGAGGCAATAATTATATGTAGCAGTGGGAAATGAGCAAGAAAATTGTCTATGGGAAAGGAAAACAGAAGCAACCAGCATATAGCAATTGTTCCCATTTAGGGTTGAAAGAGGGGACATTGGGAATTCTGGAAAAAGTTTATTCCCACAATGGAATATCATACAACAATAAAAAGAGCAAACAACTACATCTATAAGCAACAACTTGCAGGAATGTGGTAAAGATTTCAAAAATTTGAAAAAACATACAGCAAAAGAATACATATTTTATTATTCTACTTATATGAAGCTTTATGTATTTGATATATTTACATATATAAATATAAAACTACAGTTAAAATACTAGAGCAGCAGGGGCTGAGTGCAACCAAACACCAATTGTGGAATTAATTAACAATTCTGACTACTAAAAATAGGCCCCCAGCTCAGCTGAACCTCAAGTAAAAGCAGGGGGCAGGGCTGACAGAAAAAGAAAAAAGAAAAAAAAAATCAGGGTTTTTTTTTATTTGAAAAAGGTCTGGGCCCTGCAGAAAAGGAGGGGACACATAGGACCTACAGATACACAGAGCAATGTACCAACTTAAGCTCTTGATTGGCAAACCCGAGGAATGGGGGTCCTCTCCAAAAAGGATTTTTCTTTTTCTCTTTTGTGGCTGTGTTTCTGTGAATTGATTACTCTTTGGATACAGCTGCAAGGCTTCTCAGACTCCACTGCCCCAGGCATAGGCAGAAACAGGCTTGTCTAAGTAAGAGCTTCTCTGAAGCCTGTGCCTTACCCCAGGAGGGGGGTGGGGCCCAGCTCAGGTGGAATCCCTCTCTCAGGGAATTCAGACCCCAGGTTCTGGAAGTGATTAAAGCCAGACTACAACCTTTCCTCTGTCCCCACCATGCCCCCAGCAGGGAGAGTCTGTTGAAGTTAAAGATACCACATCACCTTATGCTGGTGAGGACCTGCAGGCAGAAAAGCACCACATACTGGGCAGGATAGGAAAAACTGAGAGTCCAGAGACTTCATAGTAAAGCCTTTTAATCTACAGGGTCTCAGCCTCAGGGAAAACTAACACAGATGACTCTTTCCTCCTGAAAGGAGACCAGCTTGGTCTGAGAAAATCTGACTGGGGTCTATAATACCTAAGTAGACCCTCCTAAGGGGTGGGGGGAAGGCACCATAAAGGCAGGAAAAGAAAAAAAAAGACAAGAACTGAAAAATTCTGATCCATTAAACAAAACCTAAGCTAGAGGACTCGAATAAGCTGAACTGAATGTCAAAGAACAGATAGACAACAAAGCCATCCAGCAAAAAATTCCTAGGAACAAAAAAGTGAAAACAACCTCCAGAATAAACTAATTAAGGTAATTAAATGACTAGACGCCAGCAAAAAATAATGAATCATACTAGGAAAATTGAAGATATGGCCCAGTGAAAGGAACAAACCAACAATTCAAATGAGATACAGGAGCTGAAACAATTAATTCAGAATGTTCAAACAGACATGGAAAACCTCATCAGAAATCAAATTATTGAATTGAGGGAGGATATAAAGAAGGCAAGGAATGAACAAAAAGAAGATATCGAAATTCTCAAAAAAGAATTCACAGAACTTATGGGAATGAAAGACAGTAGAAGAGATGAAAAAAACAATGGAAACCTATGTCAGATTTCAAGAGGCAGAAGATAGGATTAGTGAACTGGAGGATGGGACATCTGAAATCCAACAAGCAAAAGAAAATATAGGGAAAAGAATGGAAAAATATGAGCAGGGGCTCAGGGAATTGAATGACAACATGAACTGCACGAATATACATGTTGTGGATGTCCCAGAATGAGCAGAGAAGGGAAAAGGAGAAGAAAAACTAATGGAGGAAATTATCACTGAAATTTTCCCAAGTCTTATGAAAGACTTAAAATTACAGATCCAAGAAGTGCAGCATACCCCAAAGAGAATAGATCCAAATAGACATATTCCAAGGCACTTACTAATCAGAATGTCAGGTGTCAAAGAGAAAGAGAGAATCTTGAAAGCAGCAAAAGAAAAACAATCCATCACATACAAGGGAAGCCCAATAAGACTGTGCATAGATTTCTCAGCAGAAACCATGGAGGCGAGAAGATAGTGGGATGATATATTTAAGATACTAAAAGAGAAAAACTGCCAACCAAGAATTTTATATCCAGCAAAATTGTCCTTCAAAAATGAGGGGGAAATTAAAACATCTACAGACAAAAATTCACTGAGAGAATTTGTGACCAAGAGACTGGCTCTGCAAGAAATACTAAAGGGAGCACCAGACACAGATAAGAAAAGACAGGAGAGAGAGGTGTGGAGAAAAGCATAGAAATGAAGACTATCAGTACAGGTAAAAAGAAGAAAAATTAGATATGACATATAAAATTCAAAAGGCAAAATGGTAGAAGAAAATACTGCCAATACAGTAATAACACTAAATGTTAACGGATTAAACTCTCCAATCAAAAGACATAGACTGGCAGAATGGATAATAAAACAGGACCCATCTATATGTTGCCTACAGGAAATGCATCTTAGACCCAAGGATAAATACAGGTTGAAAGTGAAAGGCTGGGGAAAAGATAGCCCATGAAAATAAAATACACAGTACTAGAAATCAGGATAGTGGACTGAGTCAATAGTGATTGGGAAGGCACACAATCCATGCTTCTGGCATACTGACATTATTCTACTGAACTTGGATAATGTTTGTGTAAAGCTCCTTGAGCTTTACATTTTTACATGGTGAACTTCTCTATATAGGTGTCACATACAAAGTGGGGCAAAATTAAGAAGAATCAAGAAAAATATTCAAGCCAACAAGGCAATGAGATAGTGACAAGACACAAAGCCAAACATTAAACTTCAGCCATACCATTGAGGCTCAAATATTAATATTAACCCATATACAGATGGACAGATGGGCCTAACTGCCAAAAAATTCTCTGGATTTTAAAATAGTGGACCAGTGAACTCAAAATCAATAAAATCTGTCTATTGAGTTAAACATAATGGATTTCAAATCAAATTTAAATACCAACTACCCGATGTTGGGACTAATGGGGGAAACAATGGAAGCATTCTTTTTAAATCAGGAGTAAATAAACAACATTCTTTAGCACAACTATTATTTAACACTAATTCATTCATTCCACAAACATTTATTTAGTGCCAGCTGGTGCTAGGTTCTCTGCTAGGCAATGGGGACAAATCTTTGTACAAAACAAATAAATAGTCTGCCTCCATAGAGTTTACACTATTAGGGAAAAACAAATAAGCAAATAAATAGGTGGAAATACTATAGACAAAAAATAAAACAGTGTAGGAAGAATAGGATAAACTAGCTTGGAGTGATTGGTGGGTATGATGGTTAATTGCATATGGACACTAGATTATGGTGTCCAATTGTTTGATCAAGCAAGCTCTGGCTTGATTGTTACTGTGTGCATATTTCATAGATGGAATTGCTTCTATAGTCAGTTGATTGCATTTATGGCTGATTGCATCTACAGTCAACAAAACAGATTGCCCTCTGCAATAGGAGGAGCCTCCCAAACCAATCAGTCAGAGGTCTTACAGACAAAACTGAGGATTTCAGAAGTCAGAAAGATGAATTGCAGCCACTACTTTAGCCAGTCAGCTTCTAGTGAATTCAATTTCACCTTCATCAGGGTTTCCAACTTGTAGTCTTCCCTACAGAATTCATATCTTCCAATCCCCACAGTATCATGAGACAATATCTATAATAAATATCTTAATATTTTCATATGTATATACATATATTTACCCATTACAGTATTTACACACACACACATGTATTGTTGATTTTGTTTCTCTGGAGAACCTTGACCAACACAATGGCATATTGTTATTTCATATGGAATGATCAGGGACAGTGTCAAGATGAAATTTGAGCAGAGACTTGAGAAATTGAGAGAGAAAATCATGATGATATTGGGAGGGGAAATGTGGAGGCATTAGCCAGTGCAAGTAGAGATCAGAAATAGTAAGAGTTATAAAAATTGAAAAGGAGGAAGTAAATTATCATTATTAGTCAATACTAAAATTTGTTATCTACAAAACCCAAGAGAATCAACTAAAAAACTATTCCAAACATCAATAAGAAGACCAAGTATAATCTTAATAAATATACCAATAGTTTTTATATATGCAAACAACAACCTAGGAAATATAATGAAAGAAGATATCCAAGTAAAAATAGAAAATAATAACAGTACAACAAAAATCAACTTAAACAGAAATGTATTAACTTTATATGAGGAAAACATTAAAATGTCACTGATGGACACAAAAGAGGGCATAAATATGTGGAAAGGCATACCATGTTTGTGGATAGTAAAATTTAAATTCGTAAATAGTTTAATATCTTTAAGTTTATTTTTTAATTTTAACATTAAAAATAGTTCAGAATATTTTTAGAACACCATAAGCTATTCTACAGTTCATACGGAATTTTAGTCAATCAAGAATGGACAAAAAATCTGAAAACTAAAGTTACTCATATATCAGTGAAACAGTAATAGTACCAAATACATATGAGAATATAATAAATGGTAAAAGGGACATTTCAAATCAGGGAGAAAAAGATTGTATTATTCAAGAAATAGTGTTGAAAAAATAACTGGGCAGCTATCTGAAAACACAATGCTGCATCCCTCTCACCATACTTCATATACTGAGGTAAATCCCAATGGATTAAAAATTTGAAAAAATGCAACCATAAAAACTCATACAATTGGGAAAGCATGCAAAAGTATGATTTTTAAAGAAGAGATATATAAAATACATGTAAATTAAGTATATAAACTCAAATTTTTGAATGGCACAAAAAAGTCAAAGATATGCAAACTCAGGAAAAAAATTTGCCACCAATATTATAATCATTAATTCTTTAATATATGAAGAATTTCTAACATTGATTTTTTTAAAAAAGAATCCCAATCTGGGCAAAAGATGTGCAGACACTATGCTGGAAATGAAAACCAATGGCATACTGATTTGTCAGCTTTACTAATCATAAATTGCATCTTATTGCCATTTAAATTTGCATTTCTTTTACCATAGGAGAAAGTAGAATGATTTTATACATTTAAGGGCCATTGATTATCATTTCATTATAATTAATAAGGCTGGCAAATCAGTAAGCTTGATTATTTACTGCATTGTATTATCCTATATGTCACAAAATAAGCATTTCAAATTATTTCTTGCCTTTTCTTAATATCTGGTGGTCTGCTGGTAATCCTTGGCAATCCTTGGCTTGCTGCTGTAGCAATTCAATCTCTGCCTCCATTGTCACGTGGTCTTCTCTAATTATGTCTGCCTGTGTCTCTTCTCCCATTCTATAAGGAAACTGAAGTTCAGAGAGATTAAATAATTTCACTAGTAAATGACAAGGGCAGAATATGAACCCAGCAGCTTATTTCTAAGTCAAAGTGCTAAACCAGACCACTTAAATATATAGACAGAACTGGTTCTAAGACTCATGGATGTCTCCGCTTGATCAAGGTTATAAAACTAGATCAGAATAAGTGAAGCTGCTGAAAGACATGGATTGTTTATTTTGAACATTATCCATAATGTCCAATGGCTGGAGGTGGCTGAAGAGTACAATGAGAAGCAGAAAGGCCAACTGAGGTGTATACATATGATGGAATATTGTGCGGCTACAGAAAGCAATGAAGTCTTCAGGCATGCAATGAAGTGAATCAACCTTGGGGACATTATGTTGTGCAAAATAAGCCAGAAACAAAAAAACAAATGTTGTATGTCCTTTTATAAAATACTTACAAGAAAATTGGGGCCTAGATTGTAAGCGCTTATAGTCCTCACATTTAATCCAGAGTTGTAAATGTATTTCTAGATTTTGAGATGCTGTACTAAAGGTTATAACCTGATATTTGCCTGGACCTTTGGGTACCTGTGTGACACCTTAAGACTCAGAGTTGGAGTTCTGCAGCTCTGAGAGTCAGCATTGCCACATACAACAACTGTTAAAGAAACTGGAAAAGAGATCAGGCTTCGATTAGAGATAAGAACAAAGCTGAGCTGGTTGGGACTAAGGTAAATCAGAAAACAGGGCAAAGGATGATATTGTCTGTATTTGGAGCATCACCTACTCTATGAGACCAAAGGCAAAGAGATTTATTTTGTTCAAAATGTAAATTTTCTGAAATGCACAATCTAAATCAAGCCTGGATAGCTCATTTAAGCAACCAAGTGGGGGGAGTTGGGGGGGGGCAGTGGAGATTTAAAGACACAGGCTTCCTCAGGGCTGCAGGGACAGTTAGCTAAAGGACGGCATTTGTTGGGCAGGCCAGGAAAGTCCAGCTGTGGGGAGCCATTAGAGAACATTTTAGTGATGTTCTTGATCCCCTCCTTAGGGCTTGGAGTCAGTCTGTTCTCCCTTCCTGGGTTCCTGACCCTGTACTGGTTAGGAAAGACCAACTTGGGGAAGTCCTCTCTGGGGTGACCCTTCTCCCAGAATTTTCCCTACCAGCAAAAGCAGCATGGGACAATAAACAGAGAGTAAAAAATTACAGAGGCAGAGAGTCTGGGACAAACCCCGATGCCTTCAAACACCTCACAGAGATATGTCTATCTCCTTGGAAGTAAAAAAGCAAATAAATATAAAATTAGACTTTAGCAGAAGTGAGGGACAAAAAACATGTAAGACTTACAAAGGCTAAGTAGCAAAATGACAGAAGAAAGTCCTGTATTATCGCTAGTGACTTCAAATGTAAATGGATTAAACACTTCAGTCAAAAGGCAGAGATTGGCAGAATGCATAAAAAGCATGACTTAACTCTATGCTGTCTGCAAGAGGCTCAACTTAAATCCAAAGCTATAATTACGTTGAGGGTAAAAGGTTGGAAAAATACATACCATGCAAGTAGTAACCAAAAGAGCACTGGGGTGGTTATACTAATATTAGATAAAATAGATGTTAAGTCAAAAAGAGTTATGAGGGACAGAGATGGTAATTATATACTGATAAATGGGACAATTCAACAGGAAGATGTAGCAATTATAAATATATATGAATCTGACATCAGAGCCCTAAAATAAATGAAGCAAATACTGACAGATTTGGAGGGAGAAATTGACGGTTCTATATTATTAACACACCACTTTAAATAATGGATAGAACATCTAGTCATAAGATCAATAAGGATGTACAGGACTTGAATGATACACTAAACCAATTAGAACTAACAGAAATAAATAGAACACTGCACCCAATGAAAACAGAACATACATTTCTTGTATGCACATGGATCATTCTCCAGGATAGACCATATGTTGGGTCACAAAACAAGTCTCAATAAATTCAAAAATATTTAAATCAAACATTATATAGTCTATGACCATAATGGAATCTACAAATCAATCACTGATGTTCATAGAGGGATTATTCACAATTGCCAAAAGATCCAAGCAACCCAAGTGTCCATCCACCAATGAATGGTTAAATAAAATGTGGTACATACATGCAATGGAATATCACCCAGCATAAAAAAGAATGAAGTTCTGATACATGTAGTAACGTGGATGAATCTTGAAGACATTACATTGAGTGAAATAAGCCAGATGCAAAAGGACAAATATCTCATCTCACTGATTTAATACAATTAAAATAAGCAAACTCATAGAGTCAGAATCTAGAATATAGGTTACCAGGGGATAGGGTACAGATAGGGAATGAGAAATTAATGTAATGGTAATGCAACATTTTGAACACAATTAACAGCACTGACGTATATATCTGAATATGATTAAAAGGAGAAATGTTAGATTGAATATATAGTAAAAGAATACATTTTTTTTTAATCTATGGAATTACACAACATAGACATTAAGCCTTAAGTTAAACCATGGGCTTTAGTTAGTGATACAACTAACTAAAACTGTAAAAATGTGCTGTCATCAATTGTAAAATATTATCCACATCAACTGCAAGATGTGGGTTGTGCGGTGGTATATGGGAATCCCATATTTTATGCATGATTGATCTGTGAACACACAACTTCTCTAATAAATTTTTTTAATCTTAAAAAACATCTCATAAAAAAGAAAACAAACCATGATGAACAAAGTATCAAAATTTTAAATAGTCTGTTGTTGCTTATATTTTCACTTTGCATTATTTGTGCATTAGAAGAGTTAGTTCCAAAAAAAAGCACGTGGTTCTGCGGCAGTGCAGTCCTTGTGCCCTTCCTACTAGATAGGTTTACGTGGGTTGACAAAGGGATGCAAACAAATTGGACAATGCTGGGGCTTTATATAGAGTCTTTTTTTTTTTTAGTTAATGCGATTTTCTTTGAGATGTAGTCACACAACGTAGAAACCATTCGAAGTATACAATCTCTGGTTCAAGGTATCCTCACATAGTTGTGCATTTTCCCCATGATCAAATTTATAACATTTCCATTACTCCAGAAAAGAAATAAAAAGAAAAGAATGTGTGGGGATAAGGACTATGGGAGGATTAGGGTTTTTTTTATATATACTCTTTATTATTACTGTTGTTGAGCTTTTAGCTTTGTTCCACTTTGTTCAAAACATGAAGGATATTTTGATAAGTGAATTTAGGGGTGTGCATTTTTCCTTTTGCCTCAAGTTCCAACGTGGTTAAGCAAGGCACTAGGAAGGAGCTTCCATTAGGGCCAGTGAGAGAGTCTGAGATGTGTTCCCTACCAGGGTACCTGCGGTCTGGGATCTGAGGAGTTCACCAGGTGAAGAAAAAGGGTCAACTAACCACTCGGTGTGAGGCCAAGAGAGTTCTCCTAAATCAAGTGTAGCCCAGGTCCCAAGTTTGTCAGGGAAAATGATGTGTTTCCCTACTGTCTGGCTATGGACTGGAGAGAAAGTACGAGGCTGGAACCCTTTCAGTCAGGCCTAAGAGGACTACTGACAATAGGCAGAATGCGAGGGGTCCCTCACTGAGAGTCTGGGTAGGGTGGACTGCAAGAGAAATGCAAATTGAGGCAGGTTAGGAAGGGCTTGTGGTAGGTAATAATGTATAGTCCACATGAGGTGGGTTCCGCCTGGTAAGACCCAGCAGGAAGCCTCCGAAACGCCCACCCAGGGGGAGAGAGAATCTGCTTTAAACATATGCTAGCTCCAGAGGACATGAAGGAAGGTAGCTCAAGAGGAACCATTTCCAATAGTACATTTCTTACCCTTCCTTATCCTCCCAGCTCTGACCCTGGAGTGCTCAGAAACTAGCAAATTCCGAGGAGGTGGGGGAAACACCATAAAGAACAGGTACTATTACATCAAAGCAACCGTGTTTCCTTTTCCTCAGCAAACTCAGAAAGAAGCCCTGAGGGAAGCTGGGCTAGAGAATAATATGTGTTAAATAAAGATGTGAATTTTGAATAATTACTGGGACTGTGCATTGTATTCTGAATCCAGCCTGTGTTTGTGACAAGGTGACTATAGGGTTATCATTTCCTGAAAGTGAGCAGAAAAGACTTGGGGATCTGCCCAAGTTTCCACTCAGGGGCAAGGATGATTATGCCCCTTGAATAAAATTTAAAGGAGAAGAGGGAGAAACAAGTGTTTGTTTTTATTACCTCTCCTGAGTCTGAATTACATAATTATGTATGTTGATAAAATAAAATATGCACAATTCAAAAAATGCAACGGTTGCATATGTATATAAAAGAAACTGCCTCAAGTGATGTTAAGTAGAATGAAAAAGTATAAAATTCTGTAGGTAGTTTTTGAAAAAAATTTTATTAATTAAAAAACTTAATTATTTTATTGATCTAAATCACTGTGTTATTTTAAAAAAGAAAATTAAAGCTTATCCATACTCATAGATATATGTACTGTGTACACAGAAACCATGTCTGGAGATTTACAATAGAAATTGGTAATGGTGATTGCCTCTAGGAGAAGGCTCTGTATGGATGAGAGATAGAAGTAGGTAGGACTCCGATCTTTTGCATTTCATGTTGTGTATTGCCTACTCAAAAAAATTTTTTTAATTAATTAGAAAGTTTAATTTCGACATATATAAAGATGGCCAAGTGGAATTAAATTATAGAATTGACTATAAAAAAATAAAAGTAAAGATCAGGCAAAAAATGACATAGACAAGGAAAGGGGCACTGCCTAAGGCCATAAAAATAAATGGCCAAAAAAAATTAGCAGGAGATTCTGGAGGACAGTATGATGAGGTTCCTAACATCAAATTCTCACATAACTGTACAGTTGGGGCCTTTGAAGGAGTTTTTCTGGTTTACCTGTGTTCTGCAGGAAAAAAAAAAAGAGAGAGAAATAAAACAAGAGACAGGCAGATGGGAGAGAGAAATATTGTATTTATAACTAAAAGAGGTGTTAAACTGATGGCATAGTGCAGGGCAAGAGCAAATGAGCCACCACCTAAAATCCCAGATTAGAAAGATTTACCCCATGGGGAGAGGCAACATTTTGGCAGAGCAAACCCATCTCACCTGGGTCAGCACCTGTCCCTGGAGGAGAGACTACATGCACCCAGCCAGCATCCAGCTCACATGAGGAAATCATTTAGAGCTGATCAGAGCATTCCCAGACTTTCCGTGTCCAAATTATCCATCAGAGAAGTCACTCCATCTCCTCTGACATAGAGTTAATAAAAGACCAGTATATTGTGCTAATAGGGTCTCTTTCAACAGGGACGATACTGTCAGGGGTAGGCATCTTTATCTTTTTCTTTTTCTGACCAGGAAGCAGTAGAAATGGTTGCTAAGGAGAATCAGGTGAAATAAATAAAGTGAACAATGGTGTGCACATTCTCTTTGGAGGAGGTGAGGTCTACACTCAGAATTCTGAGGCCCACAATAACTCCAAGTGTACTTCCCAGTGGAGCGAACTGGACCTCTGTCCTCACGAGCACTGACCACGCAGGCACAGTGAACCCTGCTAGGAGACCCTTAACAGAAAGAATGTCTGACGTGCTGAGAGCCCAGTCTTGAGCGCTCCCCTTCCCTGTTCTGCCCTTTGGTTCAGGGCAACAACAACAAAATCTAGAACGCTAAATTCCCAGCCCTCAACCTGAATCTTAGAGGGGAAAACATGCTCATGTTAGTTGAGGTGGCAAAGTGGTCAAAATGTTCCTTTCATTTTAAGAAGATACATACAGGTCTGGACTTATCCCCAATCACATGCAGGTGAAGAAAAGCGCAACTTTGTAAACAAACTACAGGGTGGGGGAAAGAGTGTGTAAAGACCAACACTGAACTAAGCTTAGAAAAAACAATGCCAGAAAGTGGATTAATTTCCATGCAAGTGCTTTGCAGTTGAGAATACATTTAAGAATAAGAAAAAAATTAAAGTTGGGCTAATAAAATAGCATAATAAAGAAAAGGGAAATTACAAACTAAGAAACAGAGCAATAAAACAATACTACTAGAGCACTAATAATAAAGCAAGCCTATTCTGACTCCTCTCTCAACAAGACCCACGAATTTTCCTCCCCGCCACTCTAGCTCCGGCACTGGCTACTACCCTGGGTCCAATCGCAGCCCCAGCTTGGGCTCCAGCTCTCACTCTAGCTCCAGCATCTAAGACCACCCACGCAGGGCATCTAAGACCACCCACGCGGGGCAGACCCCGGCCCCAACACAAGCCCTGGTGCTGACTCCCTTGCCGCCCATTGCCTGGACCAGACCTCCCAAGGCTTTTGCCTGGCGGCCCTTTGGTCAGGCTGCACCATTATTTTGGCCTCCATCTTGGATAGCTGCTACCAGCGAGACAAAGAGGGCATGGCCTGAGTTATTGGAACCCTGCTAGGAACTGTAGACACTCAGTGGAAGTCACTAAATGCTTTTCAGGAGTTACACAATGAATCTGAAGATGAGGTGGCAGTTGTCATGGAATTTGCTAAGAACACGTATGAATTGCACAAGAAAATCTCTCCAAATGAGCTCATCCTGGGCTAGTACACTACAGGCCATGACATCACAGAGCACTCGGTGCTGATTCATGAGTACTATAGCCGGGAGGTTCCCTACCCCATTCACCTCACTGTGGACACGCGCCTCCAGAGCGGCCGCCTGAGCATCAAGGCCTATGTCAACATTTTAATGGGCATTCCTGGGAGGACCAAGGGAATTCACATCTCTAACAGTGAGATTTGCATATTATGACACAGAGGTCATTGGAGTTGACCTGATCAGGAAGACCTGTTTTAGCCCCGAGTGGGTGACTGGACTCTCAAGTAGTTTACAGCAAGTAGGAGGAGCATCCACTGGCATCCAGGATGCCCTAAGCACAGTGCTGCAATATGCAGAGGATGTACTGTCTGGAAAGATGTCAGCTGACAATACTGTGGGACACTTCTTCATGAGTCTGGTTAACCAAGTACCCAGAATAATTCCTGATGACTGAGACCATGTTCAACAGCAGCATCAATGACCTGCTGAGGGTGACCTACCTTCTCACACAATCACAGATTGCCCTTAATGAGAAACTTGTACACTTATGAATGGGCCCCCAGGTGCATTCTCAGCAGTCTGAGTCCCAGCCCTAGAACTCATAGTGGAGTGAAAGAGAAATGGTTTCTTTGTGATCTTGAGGCACATTGAGTCAGCAACTGATTGTGACTAAATAAACATAGCCTATCTTTTGTAAAAAAATAAAATAAAAAATAAAAAAATTCCAAAGCAAGAAAGTGAAGAAACACCTGAGAAAAGCACAGTAAAAACAGATGAAAAATTCTATGCAACATGGTGCTGCAGTTTAGAAAACCTAGAGGAATGTATCTAAGTATCTAAAAATTATAAATTTTTTAATGAAGAAGAAACTTTTTCTGAAATGAAACAAAAATTTAATCTGAATATCGGGAATGGAAATACACTATAATCTCAGTAATTAGGTTATAAGAACACTCAGCACCAAGATAAATCCTTATTTATCAATACTCAATGAGGAATTATTAGGCACTCTAAGAAGCAAAGCAAATCACCATCAAAGAGAGATATCCATGCTGAACTCATTATTTCCTAGTAACACTCTGTAACAGAAGCCACTGGAGAATATCTAAGTTTTAAAGGAAAAAAAAAATAATCCAACAATATTATAAACATCCAAAGTGTACATGATATATATGTATGCGAGGCATAAAAAGGCCATGGATAGAGCAGGCAGGCATTTCCAACCAAGAAATCACTGTCAAGAATACAGCACCCATGCAAAAACAAAAACTAACACTACATGTTATGAAATCCAGCTACTTAGACAAGTGAAATGAGGAAATGTATGAAAGGTCTTGGGAAAACATCGCATCAATTTAAAATCGATCCAAATAATTACAGAATAGGCTGTAAATGGATAAACCTTGGCAGTAAACAAATAACAGAAATAGGTCAAAATCAAGAGCTAGGAGACAAAAGGCCTGCCAAGAGCGGGGCCTCCTCTAGCCTGGGACCCTCTACAGCCTGCAGGGCCTGGATTTGGGACTGGAGGAGGGCCTCAGCCAGCCCAAGGGTGCCATTTACATTTTACAATTTTTCTTATTACCTATTTATAAATATATGAATCTTTATGCCAAATCTATTTTTTAAAACATGGAAAAGTTGTCTTTGTGGATACTTAGCTGAGTCAGAATGTATATATTGCTAAATCACTAAACAGATTTTTGTAACAAACCCAGAGAGAGAGAGAGAGAGAGAGAGAGAGAGAGAGAGAGAGAGGTAGATTTGGGAGAAGAGAAGGTAAAGCTAATATACTCATCATTCAAAACAGGGAAATGATCGATGCCATATAAAATGGAAATATATAGGTTTTAAAGCTATAATTTCATCATCTTAATTCTTTTCATAATCTTTTCTCTTAACTTGAAAAGAAACTTTTAAGAAATAACATATTATGTACTGAATAAAACATTTACATGAAGTTTAGCAATCCATTCCAATTCATTTAAGCTTCCTTTGACTTCTTTCTAATGCAATACTTATTTATAAAAATAACATTATTACATGCTGATAATGGTAAAAACAAAAAGGGATATGGGGTGATTTTTTCATTTTACATTTCTGCAAGACTTGAACACATTATAATGAGTGTCATATTTACAAAATCAATAGAATAATTTTTTTAAAAGTATATGAACAGAAAAGACAAAAACAGGAAGATATTTCATTGTTTCAACCAACTGATTTTGAGGTCAATAAAAAGTGTTTTGATTTAATTGTTTCTCAGACTTAAGGTTTTCTCAGCACTAAGCTAGATCTCATTTTCAAATTCCAGTTAAGGTCTGGCATTTGAAAATGCTTTGATTCTGTAAACAGAATTTAGCATGCAGCATAGATCCTAGCACTTAAATTACTGACTTGGCTGCTAAATCAACAGCATAGACAACATCCAGGGTTGGAGCCAGAGGAAATGATGAGGGCTTGGGAGTCAGAATTATTACATTATAATAAAAATGCACTGTTTTTACTTTCACAAAACCATTTTTTGTTCAGTTCCTCTTGCTAATACCTGTACCTATTTCAGTCAAGTTGATCCCTATTTCTTTTGAGGGATATTTGGTTTTTACAAATGTTTCCCTCATACACATAGGTATGAAGGCTTCAGGTGAAAAACAATACTTACAAAATATGAAATATAGTCCCAGATATACTTTGAAAAGATACGTTAATATAGAGTACTGTACAGAAATTCCTTCCTTGATCTCCTTAGAATTTTCAATATATTACATGAATCCCTTAAGGCCAAAGAACCTGGTACATTTTTATTTGTATTAAATCGTAAAGAGTGCATGTCTATAGAATTCTTGTTCACAATAAGAAAATTCATTTCCTTACTATGCAGCTGTAATAGGTAGAATGACGGCTGTCCTAAAATGTCCATCCCTGAGCCCTAGAATTTGTGTTTAGATCATATGAAGTTTCAAATGGAATTAAGGTTGCTAACCAGTTGACTTTGAGATGGGGAAATTATGCTGGATTATCTGAGTGGGCCCAGTGTATTCACAAGGGCCCTTAAAGTGAAAGATAGAAGCAGGAGCGTCAAAGTGTGAGAAAGGCCCACCAATGCTGGCTTGAAGATGAAGGAATGGGGCCATGAGCCAAGGAACTCGGGTTGTCTCTACAACCTGGATATAGCAATAAAATGCACTTGTTCCTAGATCCTCCAAAAGGAACACAGTCCTGCCATCACCTTGATTGTAGCCTAGTGAAATCCTTTTCAGACTTCTGACCCTCATAACTGGGAGATAATAAATTTGCATTGTTTTAAGCCATTCAGTTTGTGGTAATTTGCTATCACAGCAGTAGACAACTAATGCAGTAAGTAAAATGTAAAAAGTTATTAACAGCCCCTTACAACATGAAAAAGTTAGAATGGCCATAGCCCAAATACCCCTAAAGGATGAGAGAAAGACCAAAGGTGATGGAGTTGGTGTACAGAGTGGAATTATGCAGACAAGGTTGGCTGTACAAATAAGCATGAGTCTTGAATCAGTATACTGATATTTGTTTTAGTCTCCAGTACCTTAGAGTAGCTAGAAATAAAAACCTAAAATTGTGGAATTGTAACCCATACTGTTCTACAACTAGTTGTTGTGCTGTGCTTTGAATTCCATTACTTTTCTGTATGTATGGTATTTTTCACAAAAAAGAAAAACAAAGAGAAGGAAGAGTATAATAGAGAAGATAGGATTTAACAAATGAATATGACTGCTGAATCAACATATTGATATTTCTTTTGGTCTCCAGTGTCTTGGAGCAGCTAGAAGAAAAAAATGAAAAATCATGGAACTATAACCTTACCAAGCTTTAAAATCTCTTGTAACTGTTAAACTATGCTTGGAAATTTATTGGGTTTTTTTTTTTTTTATATATATGGGTTTTCTCACAATTAAAAAAATACATTAAAAAATAAAAATAATAAATAAATTTTTAAAAATGTAAAAAAGTGGCACAACTTTCCTCCCTGGAGCATGCCTCTGGACATTTAGTAATCCAGGGCAGGCCTTAGGCAAAATATAAAGCAGCTGTCTTGAGCAACATGCTGCCTGGCAGCATCTTTGTAATCCTTTTGGGTAGCTTTGCCCATAGAAATCATAGATTTTCAAAGATTTTATGTCTGTCCTCTGGATACCTTTACTACACTATCTTTCCAGAACTAGGCAAGTAATCCATGTGTGGGTCACTTTCCTCCCTCTACTAGTCTTCTGTGTGTGTATTTTTTATATATATATTTTATTGATAAATCTTAACACACAAACATTCCATACATGGTATACAATCAGTGGCTCACAATATCATCACATGGTTGTGTATTCATCACCATGATCATTTTTTAGAACATTTGCATCACTCCAGAAAAAGAAATAAAAAGAAAACAGGAAAAACTCGTACATACCATACGAGTTTACCCTTTACCTCTCATTGACCACTAGTATTTCCATCTACCCAATTTATTTTAGCCTTTATCCCCCAACCCTGCATTATTTGTTTATTTTTTATCCATGTTTTTCATTCACCTGCCTAGACTCTAAATAAAAGGAGCATCAGACACAAGTTTTCACAATCACACAGTCACATTGTAAAAGCTATATTGTTATAAAATCATCTTCAAGAATCAAGGTTATTGGAACACAGCTCAACAGTTTCAGATTCTTCCCCGCCACCCACTCCAATATACCATGAACTAAAAGGGATATCTATATAATGTGTAAGAATAACCTCCAGAATAACTTATCGAATGTTTGAAATCTTTATTTTGTCTCATTTCTCTTTTCCCTCTTTTGGTCTAGAAGTCTTTCTCAATTCCTCGATGTTGGGTCCCAGCTCATCCTGGGATTTCTGTCCCACATTGCCAAAGAGATTTACACCCTGGGAGTCATGTCCCATGTAGTGGGGAGGGCACTGAGTTCACATTCTGGGTTGGGTTAGAGAGAGAGGCCACATCTAATCAACAAAAGAGATTCTCTAGCAGTGACTCTTGGGCCTTATTTTAAGTAGGCTTAGCCTATCCTTTGCAGGAATGTTTCAGAGGGCGAACCCCACGACTGAGAGTTTGACCTATTGATTTAGTTGTCTCTACTACTTGTGAGAATATCAGAAATTCTGCAAATGGGGAAGTTGAATATTTCCTCCTTTCTCCCCAGTGCCCCATGGTGACCTTGCAAATACTTCTTTATTTACTGCCCAAATTACTCTGGGGTATATCAGGGCATCACACTAACCTGGAGAAACCAACAAAGTCCCACACACTATTCAAGATTCCATGCACTTCTAGTGTTCAACTAAACTGACCATACAAGTTAGATTAGGAAATGCACTATCCAAAATATAAATTTTGCACCAAATAAACATCTCTCCCTTTGGTCTCACACAGAAGTTGAAGTTTTAAAATATAGATGATATCATCCTTTACCCTGTATTCTGATTTACCTTAGCCCTATCCAGATCAGCTTCATTCATATCTCAACTCTAAGTCAGATCCCTTTTTCAATATTTAAAACAGTTCCTGTATGGAGTACTGCTGACTTTCATAGCTTCAGAGCTCTAAATTCTGAGTCTCAGGTCACATAAATACCTGAAATTTCTGAGAACGACCAGGTTATATTCAAACAGCTTAGTATCTCAGAATTTAAAAATAACAGTTGCAGCTCCAGAATATATGTGCCTGCTTTAAGAGCTTGCAATCTAGAACCTTTTACAATAGGTCCCAACCTGATAACTCATGCTCTCAATTTCAGTTCACCAAGCTTTTATGTTATAGGTAGTCCAAATGAATGAGGCATGATGATATTTGTCTTTTTGTTTCTGACATTTCATTCAACAGACAATTATTAAGGTTCATTCATCTAGTTGCATGCCTCACAATTTCATTCCTTCTTGTGGCTGCTCAGTGCTCTGTTGTACGTATACACCACAGTTACCCCGTCTATCCCTCAGTTGTTGAACCCTTAGGCTGTCTCCAAAACTGTGGATTGCAAATACTGCTGCCATAGACACCAGTGAGCAAATGTCCATTCATGCCCCCATACTCAGTTCCTCCAGGTATATAATGAGCAACAGGGTTTCAGGATCATATGGCAACCCCACCCCTAGCCTCCTGTGGAACCACCACTCTGCCCTCCAAGAGGCTGCACCTCTCAGTTTCCCTACTGACAGTGAATAGGTACATCTCTTTCTCTGCATTTTCTCTAGCACGTATTTCTCTGTTCATTTTTAAACAGTTTTATTCACACATCATACAACCCAATCTAATTGTATAGACATGCCTTCACCACCTTAAACTATCTGAAGATATATCCTTCCACAAAGAATCCATACTCCTTCCCCATGCCCCCCACCTGTTGACAATTAGTTTTGGCATAATGCCTTTGTTACATTCAGTGGAAGCATATTACAATGTTACTATTGACTATAGATCCAGATATCATTGATGGTATTTTTTCCCATACACCATCTATTTTCAACACCTTGCAATACTGATATTCATTTGTTTTCCCTCATGCAAAAGTGTTTTTTTTAATATTTGTACATTTAATCACAATCATTGTCCACTCTAGGCATTCCTAAGTTATACTGTCTCAGTCTTCATCCTCTATCTTTCCTTCTGGTTTCACACATGCCCCCAACCCTTCTCCCTTTATCATACCAGCAGGTATCTATCTGTAGAACAAGTGAGGAATAAGATCTGCGTGTGGACATACCAGTCACTTATAGGTACAGGGATTTAATACCCACTAGCAAAGAACACAGGGAACAAGTCATGAGACCTTATTGGAAAATATGGTCAAAGTAGAATACTTTTAGACTGAATCAATGCTAAGCTAAAAACTTCAAAAGTAGAGATCCATTGCCCTTACCCAGATACAGGTAACATTTAAATGTGGGGTTGAGTTAAATGCCCCCATGGGGGTATAGTATAAAGCTACATGAACAGGACCCAAGCTTATTGGTACATACCTCTTGCCATCAAAATGTAATACTTCTGAGTCCTATTCTCACTGAAGCCACTATATATTAGGTTTCACTGGATGGGAATAAATTTAAACAGATAAATTCATTGAAACAATAAAAAAGTTCAAAAAAATAATGCAGTGCAGCTCTTAACCTTTTCTGTTTTTAATGGCCTATACACCCAGGGGCCAAGGAATATAACATAAACCACTAGTAACCATGGTTTATGAGCACAAGGAAGCTATTTGGGGAGAGATTGGAGGGCTTTTGTCAGTCCATAAAGGAGTGGTTTGAAAAAACCTCTGAGGGTGATATTGTTATGACCCCACCTGTCCACCTCACCCCACAGGGGATCCTTCTGCTCCTTTTGTTTTAAATCACTGGTGTAGTTGAAAGCTGACCCCCCTGGGAGTCAGAAGATCAGGATTTGAATCCTGGCTCCACCACTAATTTGACTCAGGTCTTCTCTGATATTTCATGGCCTATCTGCAGTGGACTCACATTTTATGCTCACTTAAAATGATGATTCCTGGACCCAGGTCAAAACAACTCTGAGGTTGGTTTTCAGAGCCCCATTGTTGCCATCAGAGACATAGCTTGCCACTATTAATTAAGAGTGAAAACTACTGTGAATGACTTCAGTCAAGTCATTGCAGCTCTTTGTTTCCTTCATCTGAAAATAAGAGGTTTGAGCTGAAAACTATTTATAGTCCTTCTAGATCCTACAGTACAGCAAAGTGCAAAGATAAGGACTTTGGAGCCACAAGGACATGGGTTCCAATAGCAACCCCACTGCTTACTTGGTGACATTGAGTAAATTATTTAACCTGCATCATTCCCAATTTCTGCTCGGTAAAATAGGGTTAATAATTTCCGTTTAGTTGGGTTGTTGTAAGAAGCAGCAATGGTGTATATAAATTATTTAAATAATCTCCATAAAATTTTCCATAGTAGCAAATGTTATCCCCTCACAAGTAACACAATGCTTCAACCTAATTAAAATATGATTATTGCTATAAAAATTCTTAAAGAGGGACTGGAAGAATATCTATACTATACATTGGAGTAGAGTATATCAATTCACATACTGTTGTATTACAAACCGTCCCAAACTCAATGGCTTAAAACAGTAAGCATTTATTATTGCTCATAGGCCATGGGTTGGTTAAGCAGTTCTTCTAGTCTTACTTGGATCATTCACGCATCAGCTGTAGGTCCTCTCAGCAGCTCTCCTGCACTTGACTGAGCTCTCTCACATATTTAGGACCTGGTTGGTTTGGGCTGGTCTAGAGAGTCTCAGCTGGGACTACTGGGCTCCTCCATGTGATCTCATGTTTCAATGGACTGTTTTGTTTTTTCACTTTTTTTTATTGTGAAAAATAACATATACACAAAAAAGCAATAAATTTCCAAGTACATTTTAACAAGTTGTTATACAACAGATTTTTAAGCTTGGTACAGATTACAGTTTCACTGTTTTTCATTTTTTTCCTCTAGGTGATCCAAGACACTGGAGACCAAAAGAAATATCAATATACTGATTCAGCAGTCTTCTCATTTGTTAAATCCTGTCTTCTCTATTATACTCTTCTTTCTCTTTTTTTCCTTTTACAAAAAGTAATAGATCAATAGATCTCAAAGTACATTGAGTACATTGCAACAATTAGTTGTAGAACAGATTTCAGAGTTTGGTATATTTTTCAATTCCATAATTTTAGGTTTTTATTTCTAGCTGCTCTGAGGTACTGGAGACGAAAAGAAATGTCCATGTACTGATTCAGCGCTCATTCTCACTAGTTAAACCCTACCTTCTCTG
Organism: Tamandua tetradactyla; assembly: GCF_023851605.1. NCBI lineage: Eukaryota > Metazoa > Chordata > Mammalia > Pilosa > Myrmecophagidae > Tamandua > Tamandua tetradactyla. The sequence goes on from NC_135328.1 coordinate 72,634,606, forward strand.
TATAACGCCACTATCACCTTTGATCTTTTTCCCACCCTTTAGGGGTATTTGGGCTATGCCTATTCTAGCTTTTTCATGTTGGAAGGGGCTTTTGATAATATGGGATAGAGGGATGGAACTAGCTGATGTTCTGGAGAGGGTGGCTCCTCTGCATTTCAGGATTTGTCTGGTCCAGGGGCCCATCTGGAAGTTGTAGATTTCTGAAAGTTATTCTAGTGCATGGAACCCTTGTAGACTCTTATATAATGCCCTAGATATTCTTTGGGATTGGCAGGAATGGTTTTGGTTGGGGATTGGCAAATTATGATAGTAGCAATGTCTAACTGAAGCTTGCATAAGAGTGTCCTCCAGAATAGCCTCTCGACTCTATTTGAACTCTCTCAGTCAGATACCGTATTTGTCACAATTCTTCTCCCCCTCAATAGACTGTTTCTGTGGTGCTGCTAGGATACCATGAACAAAGAAGAATACAATACTCCTGAGGACAGGGTTTGGAAATAGCACCCTGCCACTATTGCTGCATTCTGTTAGTCAAAGCACTTCACAAAGCAAGCCCCAATTCCAAGGGCGTGGATAGAGACTCACCTCTTGATGGGAGTTACAGCAAAGTCAAATTACAGAGGACATACACCTCTGGCTCAAGACAACAGCAATGGTTCTCAAAAGTTAGCATCAGAATTCCCTGGAAGCCCTGTTAAAACAGACTACTGGGCTCACCTGAGTTTCTGATTCAGTAAGTCTGGGGTGAGGACCAAAAATTTGTAGTGCTAACAATTTCCCAGGTGATGATGATGTTGCTAATCCGAGGAGCATATGTTGAGAAACTTTGATCTACAGGTGGAATCTTTTATACTATCAAAATAAAATTCAAAATATATGTACATAATCTTCCTAAATTTTATTTCCTACATTGTATAAAATGTACTATTTATGATATACTTCATGCCTAGTAAAATGTAAATTTTTTTAAAGCTAGAGATTTTTAGAGGATTTGTATTTTCCTCTGAAAAATATAATTGCTTTTTTGATTCCTGGACCATACCCCTCCCCCCGCAAAAAAAAATATATATATATACATAAAATTGCTTTTTGAGATTCTACCCTTAAACACATAATAAACTCTAACCAATCAAAACCCATGGAAAGATTTTATTTCACCTTTTCCCTTGTTTCTCTCTACCCTTCCCCCCAATTCCATCTTCCCCATACCAAGTAAAATTAGGTCAGAAAGGAGTAGGTCATGTTGAGGGAAATGAGAAACAAACAATTGTTTCTTTTATATTTGATTTAAAATTAACTAGAAGCAAATAGTTGAAAAACTGAAAGGGATAGTCATATTCTACCTTCTCATTTTATAGATGAAGTAACATGTTCAGCTAGGTTGAGTAACTTTGTGTGCAAACATGAATCTTTATACTCACCACTGCTTGATGTTAATAAACACATATGATCTAAATCAACAGCTGTCTACCATCTAGTTTCATCATAATTCTCTGAGTAATGAAATACTGTAAACCCCAGGTTAATTGTGACATATTGGTTCTTAGAAAATGCAACCAGTTTCCTATTCTTTATTAACATGAACAGGGGAGTAATTACCAAATTCGTACCTTTTTTTTGTGTGTGTGTGTGTGACTATTTCCCTGAGAAAACAGGCATTAGCTACCTTATACTGAGGAACATAAGACTTAGATGGGGGTCAAGAGATTTACCTAGGATCATATTTTGGAACCAGGACAAGATAGTCTAGGACGAAATTTCTTTCCACAGTATCAAACAAAATAATAAATAGATAAATATCCAGACCAGTCCATCTTAACTAATCACAACTAATTGATAATTAGCTAAATTATCTGTAGAGCTATAGTACTTGGTTGCAACTCCTGGAAATGGCCTAATATTCTTCATATATTTTTAAACTTTTTTTAATTGTGAAATATAGCATATATCCAAAAAAAAAAAATAAATGTCAAAGTACATTTTAACAAGAGTTATAGAACAGATTTCAAAGTTTGGTATAGGTTACAGCTTCACAATTTCAGGGTTTTTTTTTTCTAGCTGCTCCAAGATACTGGAGACTAAAAGAAATATCATGGTAATGATTCAGCACTCACACTCAATTGTTAAATCCTATCTTCTCTGTTGTAACTCTTCCTTCTTTGTTCCTCCTCCCAATCTTTAGGGATATTTGGGCTATGCCCATTCAAACTTTTTCATATTGAAAAGGGGTATCGACAATATAGGATAGGGAGATGGAATTAGTTGATATTCTTAGAGAGGCTGGCCCCTCTGGGTTTCCGAACTTATCTGGCCTAGAAACCATCTGGGGTTTATAGATTTCTGGAAAGTAAACTTAGTAAACTTTGTGCATGAAACATTTGTAGAATCTCAGATAGAGCCCTAGATATTCTTTAGGGTTAACAGGAATGATGTGGTTTGAGGTTTGGCAAACCATAGCAATTAATATCTAGCTGCAGCTTGCATAAGAGTAGCCTCTAGAATAGCCTCTCCACTCTATTTTAACTCTCTTAGCCACTGATACCTTATTTTGTTACATTTCATTTCCCCCTTTTGATCAGGAAGGAGTTGTCGATCTCACAGTGCTAGGGCCAGGCTCATTCCTGGGAGTCATATCCCCTGTTGTCAGGGAAACTTTTACCCCCGGATGTCATGTTCCATGTGGGGGGGTGAGTAATGATTTTCCTTTCACAGTTAGGCTGAGAGAGAGAGGCCACATTTGAGCAAAAAAAGAGGTTTTCTGGAAGTTTCTAAGGCATAATTATAGTTAGGCTTAACTTCTTAGTATTCTTTATTAACTATTTCAGAACCTTACTATTTGCCTAGCATGGGATTACCATATGAAGCTTGTTGATCACTTGTAACAGGCCAAGCATATTAAAAACCCTGTACTTATGAACCTATTTAATATTCAAAATAATTCTCTAAGGTAGGTACAATTTTTGTCTTCTTTTTACAGATTTAAAACAGGTTTAACTGATTAAATAATCACTCAAACGACACAGTAAGTAGTAAGGTTGCCACTCAAATGAAATTGTTTGATTCTAAATCTTACTGTCTTACCCATGGCAATATTGTCTTACTACTTGTACTTTGTCAACTACAGTAAGGCGGTGGTATTACAAAAATGACTTTGAATCCATTGAAAAAAAATGGGCCTGTTTAAAAATAAGATATTTATGACAAAATGGAAGGGAAACGATGAAAAGGAAGTATTTGGTTTAGTCAAAGAAATTACAATTGAAGATAGCCGAGACTGACACATTTAACTACCACATGTGACCAAGTATACGGACCTCCAAAACAGTCACCTTAAGAAGACTTATAAAGTATAAGTTTATTTGAACAATTCCATTAATATGTTTTTAGACCTGCTTTAGGTCTGATTACTTTGTGTACATACCCAATTGTTTGCTTTTTTAATGACATAAAATTATTATTCAGATTTTAAGTGATTACTCAATTTACTAGATTTGACTCTGAACAACTTTTTGGATATTTTCCAAAATCAAACCCAATCTTCAGAGAACATATTTGCTAAAATTGATGGCATTCCCAAAAATTGTGATTCAGATTCTGAATATAATTCCTAAAAAGAATATTTAAAATTGTTTCATGCTATAGTTGCAAACTAGGACCACAAACTAGGGCCATAGTCTTCCTTGGTTAATATTTAAAATATTCCAATATAAATACATTCCAAGGTGAAAACCTTCCAATATGTTTGAAAAATTTTTTAAAAAGCAAGCAGACCTCAACTACTTCCATCCTCCTATTCCATAATTGTCAATAACCCTTTCCAATGTGAAAAAGACAGGATGGTCATAGCCCAAATACCCCTAAAGAGTGGGAGAAAAATCAAAGGACAAGGAGGAGTATAACAGAGAAGACAGGATTTAACAAATGAGTGTGACTGCTGAATCATTATACTGATATCTCTTTTAGTCTCCACTATCTTGGAGCAGCTAGAAGGAAAAATCTGAAATCGTGGAACTGTAACCCATACCAAACTTTGAAATCTGTTCTATAAGTACTTATTACTCAGTACTTTGAAATGTATTACTTTTTTGTATATATGTTATATTTCATAATAAAGAGATTTTTTTTTTAAAGGAAGCAGAAATTTTGTTATAAAAGGGAAAGATTTTGTTATGAAATTAGGTTCAGGCTATTACAGTACAATTATGGGACTTTCCCAAAAAAGAATAATCAATTTCAGGACTTCCTAAAAAAATTGGCCCTTACAAATCCCTCCTGGTTAAATAATTTGAGCAGACCATTCAATCCAACCCTGGGGAGCTGGTTATAGGTTGAGTCTCAGAGAAATCTTTTACCTGGCATTCTTCAAAAGAGCTGATACTCAAGGCCTTACAAATAAAGGCAGATTTCATTTAGAAGCAGGAAACCACAACAGTAGCAGATATATCACTTAAAGATATATCACCTTGAAGTTACAGAACACTCTGCTAGATGTGACATAAATAAAAGAATTCCAAAGGTAGGCAGCCCAGAACTAATTGAGCAGTTCAAGCATGATATCAGGAACCCAGGTGTTTTCCATCTTTCTTCTCCAGCATCTTCAGGGGATTAACATTTAACTTGTATTTATTACTTTACAATTGCAAATTGCAAGATGGTTGCTCCCTCTCCAAATATCACACAATATTTCAGGTGGGAAGAAGGGAAAAAGGAAAAGTGATAACAGCAGCTATGACCATTCCCCTTACATGAGAAAAACAAAAGTTTTCCAAGAAGACTCTTCAGCCAATATGTATTTATGCTTAATTTGCCAGAATTGTGTGAAACAGCCACTACTAGCTGTAAGTAAAACTGGAAAATTGAAAGTTCAACTTTCCAGTCTCTAAATTAGAACAAAATAAGGAAGGAGAGGATTGAGAATGCATGTTGAGTAAGATAAATTACAATGTCTGTTCAGTAGGGCTTACATTTTACACAGCAGTGTGTTTTCACACTTTGTATCATTAAATCACCACAACAACCCTAGGAGTTGGTCCTCATGCCTTCAATTTTACCAATAAGGGAAATGTGGCATGGAGTAATTAAGAGAATTGTCCCAAATTACCCAGTATATAAGCATTGGAACCAACTTCTATGACCCCAGAAGCTATGTTTTCTGACATGGGTTAAGAAAAAAAAATAATAAAGCACAGGAACAACGCTTTCCCAAAGACTGAGTATCAAACTTGCTGTTAAAAGGCAACATACAGTAGGATATTTTTAATCCTCATTGGATTCTTACACAAGGTCTTATTCTTACATGTAAAAAACTGAGACATCCCTAAAAGGAGAAAGTCAAGATCTCTTGGGGATTCTAATAGTCACTGAAGCCCTCAGATGACTCCCAACATTCACCTACCTGTAGAGATTTGCAGGTAGTGAATTAATTACTTAATACCTTGCTTATATATTTTCTAGGCTTGGTTCATTTTTATTGATTATGATGTAGCTCTTGATAAATGCCAAAGAAACTATTTTGCCCTGTGACATAGAGCAGGGTCAGAAGTTAATCAAGCCTATAAAATCATGTTTAATAAAAACAGAAAACAGAACACATTGTATAGGTCTTAAACACCCTATTCTCAAAGTAGTACTGATACTATAATAGAGGTTATTGTGGAACGGGCTAGAAAAGTTTGGTAGGATAAGCAGTTTTGCAGAGTAGATTTTAAAAACATACCCACAGTTTTTCTCTGGGTTTCATATAGCCTCATCTCCTACAAAATTTTCAGTTGACATTTAGGTGTTTGAGTCTTACCAATTCAGTTCAACTGTGTTCCATACTGGACCCAAGTTTTCCTCCTTAATGCTAAGTGAATTGGTGTCTTAATAATCTCCAACTGTGTTAACTTCTCCCAGGTGTAAGCTTAAATTTCGCAAGGTTAGTACATCTAATGCATACACTTACTGGGAGCTGTTTTATCACATCTTAAAATGTTCATTTGGTAAAAGACCCAATTTCTAAATTTATTGTTCATGTCTTTAGTATGATTTTCAATGTGTCAGGGAAAACACCTTTACTCCATTAGTTATATTCCCCTTCCTTCCATTTTTCCTCTCAATAAATGCAGTTAGTTCTAGGTTGCTGAAGCAAGAAAAGATCAGAGAAAAGTAAATTTAGTAAAGTGTGTATTTTTCATAATACCTTCAAAATCATTGAAAAGTCTGTTGGAAAAGAAAATACCATTTGCTCAGCCAGCTAATGAGCTATTCTTTTCATAAAAAAAACAAAAGTCCCAGTAGTTTTCAATCAGAAGAATATGTTCAGAGAAAATTATTTAGTATCTAATAATTTAGATTTGAAGAATTGGAGAGCTTTAATAGCAAACTTTTATAGTTCATGATTGTGCTTAAAATTAACAGCACACTACAAAATCCACTGTCTCCACTTACAACTATTTTGTGAAATAATCTTTTTAATTATGCAAATTATTAGCAAAACAATATGAGAGATGTTTGAAAAGAACAGTTTTCAGATGCCCTTAAAAGAGCTGTTTACATAGAAACGATAATTTTGCTTATTGTATATAATTCTTGTACTTATTCATGAAGGTACATGAATAAGTGATTTCTTCTAGGCACACTTTCTTAAATTGGTGCTACTGTTAATCCATCAGTAAACAGTCATTTCAAGTTCTCACTATTTCTACTGATCTCCCCTCCCCTTCCTCGACCTTTATTTAATTCCAGGAAATATGTTAACAGATGTCTAGTACTATCTTCAAACAAAACTGCAGAAAGTTGTGAGGAGTAATTGGTTAAAAAAAAAAAAAATGAAAGTCTTCTGTGTCCTTGAAGGCTTCTTCAAGCTGAAGGAACCACGTGAAGACACCACCACACCCTTCCTTTCCTTCACTGAAAGTCTCCTTCCAACTTCCTCAAAGTGGTTTCCCATTAGAAGCCGTTAAGAGAGGCTGTTCTTGTACCTTCCCCATGGATCAGAAGCTCTTTGAGGTATGGCGTAAAACCTTTAGTGCTCCCCAATGGTCTAACACAGGCTGCACAACTTATATACACACATTTTAAGTGATAAATAGCTGACATTCTAAGGGAAAGACTTCATTAGACAGAAATATCCTGTTTTCTCTCACTTCCTGCTTTTTCTAGCTGCCATAAGGCATCAATGATAAAAATATAGAAGTCGATTACATAGTATCAGCGAAGAGGTACTCCATAAACTCTAATAAACATAAATAAACATCACCCACGAGGTTCTGGACAAATCTCTCAGGATGCTTGAATCTGTGTTTTGTAGCCACATCAGGACTGTGTACAGCATTACAGTAAGCTGGAAATGGAAAGTTGAGTGTAAAATAACATTCTATTTGTCCACATAGGGTTATAAAGTATCTTGTAAGGCTTTCCTATAAATGAAATATTGGTACCTAAGCTCTTCGGACCATTAACAAAAATTGAAAGGAAAATATAAAGTATCCGCCGTTTTTTTTCGAAGGGGTGGGGCGGTGGGGAGGCAACAAAACAATGCTCAACACTCCTCACAAAAGGGGAGAGAGGAGAGAGGTCCCGATGGGTTCTGCCTTCCGAAAACAGCCCAGGCAGAGACTGAAAGTGGAGTGAGACAGAAATGGAAGACAGGTCAGAATGAAGGGAAGAGAAGAGGCTGGGGTCGAGTTCCCAACTTGCTGACGCCGCTGCGCACCTGCGGGACGGTGTTCCGCTGCTAGAGCCGCTCCGCGCCCTAAAGTGTGCAGGGGTTGTTGGCTGGAGAAGGACCCAACTGCCAGGGCCAGAACCCCCACCCCCCACCCCCGCCCTTCCCCGTCGCCCCGGACGGCGGAACTCGCTCGCGCACTCTGGCGGGCCCTTCCTGGCGAATCCGGCCGCGGTCTGGGTGCAGGGTCCCTTTCCCAGTGACCGCACGCGGTCTGGGTGCCGGGACCCCTCCTGTAAGTCTCCGCTCCGGCCGGGGCCTCTCCGGGGGAGAGTGTTTAATCCTCCCTCCTCGCTCTGCTGCCCGCCCTTGGGAAGGTTCCCGGCCCTTCTAGAAACACCGTGCGCGGGGAAGTGCGGTCCCGCACCGCTGCGAGCCACGCCGAGTTGGTGGTGCGTGTTGACCGACAGTTGCAAACTATTGATCAGTTAATGTCCCACTCGCTCATTTCCCAGCTCCGGTCCTGATCTTCTTGCCACCTTGGGCCTTTATCTTTCGATTTTGGATCTTCTCCTTTCTTAAGTATTTGGATAAATTAGCTGTCCATAGTCTGTTACGGTTGAAATGACTCTACGGTTTTCCTACTTTTTTGAACGCTGACAGCAGAAAATACCATAGGGAGACCATGGGGAAAGAAGGATGAAAACGTGTGTGCTGTGCGCGCGCGCGCGCGCGTGAGAAAGAGACAGACCTAGGGGGAGGGCAGGGGGCTTCCCTCTCCTGGAGGACAGACAGAATGATACATACTGTCATTAACAGTTTTGACCCACCCAGACCCCACCCTTCGGTTGCATCCATCACACAGTCATTACAAAGGGGCAGCGCTGTCACACCGCTTGCCCTGCTCCTGGGGCTCTCGGGCTGGTTTAATGAGGTGCACCCAGCCGGGGCTATTGTGCAGCGCGAATGAAGCAGGAACGAGACGGCAGCGATCCTAGCAGCTGCTCGCAGCAGCCCTGCAGCAGCAGTCAAGCCCAACCCTCAAGTGGATGGATGCCTCTGGAAGTGTTTTCCTGAACGAACCCATCAGGCAGTGGAAGACTGTGGCAGGTCTAGTGAACTTAGATGGGGCTTCCCTCTCCGGCAGTTGAACTGGCTGGAGGCAAGTGCAGTCACTCGGGTAATCGCGCGGGGTTCTGGGGGCGGGGTGGTGGTGGTGGTGGTAGTGGTGGTGTGGTGGTGGTTTTAAGCCAGTCCTCAGTCAAACGGCGGCTTGGATCAATTTCCCTTTCACCCACTCAACTCTCCCCTTTACCTTTTGTTTTGTGAGCTTGGCTTTTTCCACCCCTATCCCCTCCCTGTATGGTCTGAACCGTGTGTCTTGTTCTGGGGTTTGATTGTGCATTTAAATGTAATTGTGATTGGTGAATGTTCTCTCCTTTTTGTTGTGATTACTAGAGATACTTTAGTCCTGCCTTCCCAGTTCTGCGCCCTGCACAAGCAGTTTTGAAAAATTAAGTGCAAAAGCATGACAAAGCAATATGAGGTTGCCGTGGTAAGTGAACTTTTAAAACAAAAATTACCATTTCTTCTCGTATGCTCGGTCTGTGGGTGGTTTGAAGTGGACTCCTCACACACAAAGGGCTGGGGGCTGGGAGGAGGGGGCGGTTAAACAACAAAACCAATAGTAGCTTTAATTTTGTTTTTCTCTTTACTGTGGTCAGTAGATAAATTCCGTTTAATTTCTCTGTTTAAAACTCATGGTATGGTAATGCGTCGGATGCATTTAAAGTGGGTGAGAGTTCGCAGTCAGCAGAGGAGAGGTGCAGGGAAGGGAGGTGAATGGAACTAGGGTATTGTCTGATTTCAAAAGAACCGTGCAGCTCTAACTTTCTGAACTCGGCAGGGTGGCCCGGTCATTCCTGATCCAAATCCTGAGAGAGGAAAGGAACAATGGGTCACCCTCCTATCTCTGTCCCCTTACCTGAACTATTAAATACCCCCCTTTCTTTCTTACACTTCCTCAGGTAGCAACGTAAAAGTCAGAATTCTAGACAAATTTTAAACCCCAAATGACCAAATAATATATTTGGAAAGTTGAAGTCTTAAAAGAGTGGAGCCTGGAGAAAATAATTGTTTGCCACCCTCCTCCCCACTATTCCCTTCTCTCCCTCTATCTCCCCCCTCCCTTTTTGACTCATAGTGTACAGTTTGAATTAAGCAACCTTCCTCAGCATCCTCTCCTAATCCCTTTTATTTGTTTCGAAAACAAAAAAGAGATATATTCCATAGAAAGATCTCTCAGTTTTGGCCACTTAGCTCATTTACTTTATGAGAATAGCTATCTAACTTAGTATTTGTGTTAAAGTTAACAATTTCAAGTTTTCAAGAGAAGAATAAATTTTCCCTGCACTAAGAATTCTAAATTGTTTCACCAACTATGCACTTTTTAAAAAGAATTCACAGTGCTCAATTGTCTTAACTTTTTCTGTTTGTGGCTCTGGTTGCCTTTTAAATTGTCAAGGGCTGTTGCCATGGAGATGACTGGGCTGCCCTATATTGGAATGGACCTGAATATTCTTGATGAGGCAAGGTCATCTAAGTTGTCTCATTTGAAAGATGGGATGGAAACAAAAATGCCTCCAAAGGACTTTTTTCTTGGTTATTCTGTTAAGTCCACTCTTAACTTTCATTTATTCATGTGCAGATATCATTTCATGTCCCAACATTTCTTAAGAAATATCTTGAAAACTAATGTTTTTAAAGTAATTATAAACTCTCTGATCACAGGAAACAGAAAATAACTTTTTTTTACTAGTTGCACTACAATAAGGATAAACTGATGTATATTATTGGGCATATATTTTATTAACTTATTTTTTAAAGTCTTTTCTACATGAAGTTACTATAAAATACTAGTAACAATCACAGGAAATTGATGCTTTTTGCACTCACCTTCCAAAGTTATACCTATTGCTTTTAGTCTTGCTACTTGCAATTACTATCCTTCAAACAAAAACAAAATGGCTAATTGCTAATCTGTTGCTACTAGAGGAATCAATTTAGTAAAACTTGTGAAACTATTTCAGAAAAGTTAGATTAGAATATAGTATTTTATATGTTCATAATAACAATTTCAATCAGGAAGTTTGCTTTTTTAAACTGATATTCCTACATCACAGATAGTCAAGTAACACTGTTTTAAACTACATAATCCATTTTGGACCATACCACTCAACTATCATGGCTATATAATTTTATTATTAATCTTGACCCATATTAGCACTATCTATAATGTTTTATAATGAACATCTTGAACTGTATTTATATACACAATATTAAACAAAGCAGGAATTTACTAGTTCTGCTACACAGTTATTTGTAAGTAAATATATGAATACATATATAAAATCAGATTACTTTGACACATTAATTTTTAAGTGGAGATATTTTGTCATGTTCATAATCTTAAACAAATCCTCAATTATATTGTAGCTCTCCTACACACTGAAAATGCTGTTTCAGTTGGACACTAATAAAACTTATTTAAAATAAGTTGGATAATTGAAAATGATAATAGTGCATGCAATTTAATTTCCTTTCAAAGTATTTAGATGTATTTAATGGCATATTCTTCCCTAATACCATAATTCTGGGATGATTTTAGGTTTGGTAAATATTCTCCTTATGGAAATTTCTTTATATAAAGATGGGATACTATAATAATCCATTTATTTCCTCAAAGTTCTAATTATATGTTATTGGCACATTAGAAATAGAGTGACCATGTTGTGATATTTTCCCTAAACTTCAGTCTACTAAAATAAATTTTACAAAGTAGAAATGCTTATACTGTTTATAAGAACAAAATTCTAAGTGTTTTTAACTGAGCAACACTCTCATAGAAATATTCATTGATTCATTTTAAGTAAATAGCTATCATAAATAAAATTTTAAATGGGTGAGATATAGGGGGTAGGGGGTGGGTGGTTGCCAGGGTTATTTAATTTATTTTTTTAGGGTTATTTAATTTAATGTTTCATTGCAGGTTTAACCCCTTGTTCCATATTTAGAGCATCAAATGTGCCTGTGAGCAAAACAGGCAGGCTGTAGGGATACTATAATTTTTTAATGCAAAAGTGACTTTCATTTATTGCTTCTAATTAATATCAAATTTAATGTGTTTTTTTCTATCAACTACTCAATCTAAATTAGCTAATACCTTAACTATAATAGGTGACATTTGTTGTCTACCTGCCATGATCCTGTCACCGTGCCAGGAACTTTACATATATTACCTCAGTTAATCCTCAAAAACACTCTAGGTGGTAGATTTTATTACCTCTAGATATTTACTAGTTAGGATCACACAGCTCATAAACCGTTAAGTGAGGATTTGAATAAAAATCTATCAGACTCTAGAATTGGTTGCAATATCAAGCATAATGAGAATCAAATAATAGAAAACATGAGATAACTATTTTAAAAGACCCCTGTATCTCCACATAAAATCCACACGTACTTTGCAAAAATTCTGAGGAAAAAGTTATTACCTGTTAATCTTGACACCTTCCTTGATTAGAGTTTTGTAGAAAAAATTCCTGCTGAAATATTATTGTAACTATATCCCCAAATTGGATTTCAATGCATTAGCCAAGTTTAGCTGATTGTTTTTCTCTTTGGGGACATTGATTATGGTGAATTTATTGCATTTTTCAGCCTAACCCAAAACAAACAAAGGTAGAGGAAAATTAAATCAGTTATACTGAGAAAGGTGTTTTAAGATAAGAACCAACAATATCTACTTAATAAAAGGAAAACTAACTGAAAACCCAGTTTTCCTTACAAGGAAACATAAAAATCAAATAAGTAGGATGACTTTTCCGTTTTATCGACTCAAATGGAATTTAAATTTCATTTTAAAGATTTTAAATATTCAGTTACACTAAGACTTGCTAAAATAATAAAATGTTACGATATGATTTTATAGGTAGCAAATTATTTGGTGATTTTTTTTTGTTCATAATATTTTCTAAGTTAGCCTTTATATATTTTTAATCAATTAAATGGCTTTAATCATTCAGTGATGAGGGGCCCTCCATTTTTTTGAACTGCTGTCATTTAAAGAATTGAAGAAATAAAAATATAAAGTGATATAGAAAATACAAAGTTTCAAATAGGTCCCCATTACAGGATTGCTTTTTAGATGTTAAAGATGAGTAGACTTTCTAATTAATACTGGAAAAACAGCCTTTCCTTTTAAAATGCTCTAATTTTGCTCCTTTTTATTTATAAAATATTCAGAGCTGAGAGCTTGGAGTATAGATATTGCATCTCTTCAGGTTGACTTATTTTTTAGCTTTGATCTACAAAAATGAAGATGTATCAAGGTAATTAATTTGAGTCGCCCTAAGTAGCAATAAAAAAAAATGTATGAGAACCTCATTTACAATGAACAAAAAACTGCTCATTTTTTCACTTTCACCTGAGAAGGAATGAAATGACTCTATCTGCACTTTAGTAAATGGGTTCCTGAGTTGGTCTGTATAAATCTTTTTATTTTAAAAGGGTCACTTTTTTTCAATGTGGAGAGCTCACACTTTCAAAAAGCATTTGGATTAATGCTCGTGTTAAGAGAAGAACTTTTTAAAAACTGATTCATCTGTTTTTCTAGGTTTCAGATTCCTATAAAGTATAGTCATACAGATCCATCACGTTTAAATTACATTATTATGGAAATTCCAATAGATTTTCTAAATGTTAGATAATTTTGGATTTTAAGAACCATGCTATAGAGGGACGAACTGTAAAGCCTGAGTGCTTTAACTCCACAAGATCCTACGAACTGATCACATATGATGCAATTCTATTTGTCTTTGACTTTGGAGACTATGCCCTCAAAGACTCTAAGATTTTTACCCTAAAAAAATAAGTTTACTTCCTAGCCTCATTTAAATAAAATTCAGACTCAGTTTTTATCATAGTTAATAAATGTGTATTTTTCTATATTATCCTTGATTTGGAATTTTACATTACATGATTAAGTACTAAAATCATAAGACCATTTCTAGACAACTTCTGTCCTTTTAAAATCATCAAAGTGTATGGGTCTATAAATATAAATATAAACATACACATTTTGCAAATATTTATGTAAATATTATACATATATAAAGCTATGGTTATATGAGTATGAAGCAGAAAAGGAAAATTCTTAGAGTAGTTTTTCAGTTTTAAACTTATAGGGTAATTAATACTGCAAATCTGAATTTTATCTAATGGTAAGAATAGTAACTACTTTTATTATTAAGTAAAAACCCAGGAATATTTTAGGATAGGTCTGTGGAGTCTATTTTCTCCCACGTCTCCATTATTGCTTTCACGTAACTTTGTACAAGATGATAATTTCACTTGAGAATAGTAGGAAAAATGCAGACTAAACTTCAAACCAGGAAAAAAGCTGAAGAATCTTAAGGAAGTTTTGGAATAGGTCCTGGAATCCTTCATGTTACTCACCTCTATTATCCCCGTAAATTCTTTCAAACATCAAACCATTACATTTTGTGTTCAAAGTAAAGTTATATGTTATGAACGTCCAAAGCCTCTCAGAGCATGAAGGTTTATAGCAAAGGGCAAAATAATACAAGCTAGATACCACATCTGATGCACATTCATGGGGGCTGAGAAGACGGTATTAATGGTTTTACATTGTTAAAAGTAGTGATATAAAATTAATGAAACCTGAGGTCATTATCATTAAGAACTAAGAACTCAACTTTTCAAGGGTCTCCAGTGAAAATTATTAACCATGGGATAGACAGTTTAAAGACCTGATTATCATTATAGATATTTAATAAAATCTAAAAAGGTATCACTATTTTATGATATCAAGGTTGATGAGAGCAAAGATAGCTATATAAATGTAAACTTCTGAATTTCAAATTAATCGCCTTTACTTTGATATTGTGGCTGTGATGGTTTTTAGTATATGTTTGATTCTTAGCATGGATACTAGAACATTTTTGTATGTTTTAGAATATGAATTATTAGTATACTTCATTCAGCAAACACTATTGCATGCTTACTAGGTCTTAAGCATGGTGCTCAAGCCTGGGTATACCCTACTGGAAGAGATGGCTGTGCTATCAGGAAATGCACAGTCTGTGTAGGAGACAGACATGCCAATAGATGCTAATGATGCAGTGAGATAAATGCTACCAGTGGTATGTACAAAGCGCTTTGAGGAGCACAGAGGAAGATATCACCAAAATACCTACAGGCTGGCTTCAGCGTGGGCACCTCAGTGGAGGTGAAGTTTTGCATGCTGACTTTTTTTTCCATTATAAGAAATTTTAACAGTGGATATTCAAATAATATAAAGAAAAGTGGAGTATATCATTTTCTAGTTTTACATATTGGTATGTATTTATGATGAAGAAGAGCAAGTTCTCAGTGTAGGATGCTGAGTTTTTCAAGATTCATTAGTGTAATTTCTCAGCTACACTGCCTTTGACAAATGAGCATAGCTGGGAAAGCCTTTAATATATTGATTATGTTAGTGTTTTGTTGCCAGTAGTGTAATGGATAAAGCAAAGGCTCCATTTTTATTCTTCTGTGCTCTATCCTCCAAAAAAAAGTATCTTGCAAACCGTGAAAATCATACAAAAGCAAAAGTAATTAAATAATATAAATGGTGAGAGAGATTGCCTATGATCTGGACTGGAATTAGAAAGGGAGGTGTGTAAGAAAGAGGATATTTGAGAGGAAATTATGTGGAAATGTTTTAAACTAGGAAAAAGAGTTTTGCTTCATAACAATAGGGTATTAACTTAAGAGATTTCACTGTCCTTTGTATTGCTTGCACAAATACAACAGAAGAGGGAAATACTATTAATCTGACTTTTTTTTCTGTTTATGATTAATTTTCACCATGGCTCAGACTAAAACCATCCTATTTTCTTTCTTAAACTCCCAAATGTATGTAGTTTTTTTTACTGTGAAAAACCTTTACTTCAGAGTGATGAGTACCTCATATGAATATCATTAGGCATTTTGCTCACTGATATCTTTGACAATACAGTTTAGCCTGTTCCTGCTGGGATTCTCTCCTGGCAACAGTGTTTATTTCCTTGTGTTCATTTTTAGGAAAATCCTCTCAACATTGTTATACACATTATTTTATAGGAAGGAAGCATGTAAAATACTCTTGAACTCATTTTACTTGTGAGTTTGAATAGCATTCAGATTAGAATGATTTCCCCAGAATTTTATAGGCTTGCCCAATCCAGCTGTATATTTTATATGCTAATGTAAATTCTATTTTTGTTCCCCTTGGGGGTTTAAGTGATTATAATTGTTGCTCTTCAAAAGCCAAACAGATGATGATTGCTGCTTCAGGAGTATACCAAAAGAAACTGGCTTTCATTAAACCTGCTCATCCACTTCATAATTATCTCCATTTTATCTAGCTAAGAAGCAGGAAAAAATGGCAAATACAGTTCATTGAAGCCAGTTCAGTTATTTAAACATCGCTTTATTGAACTAGCAGGAGGTGTTAAAGTAGAGGGAATGTTTTCATTCTAACACTGATATGAAGCCAGTGGCCCAACTCAAGAGTCAGTTGAAATTCAAGAGCCAGAGGCCACAGAGAATAAGAGGGGAGATATTTTAAGAGGAGTCCTCTAGTGGATACAATAAATAGTACTGCGATGGCAGCTACTCTGAAATATTCTTTCTGCTTATTCTTCTTCCTGTAAGTTTAGCATGGAGTTAGCTATTTATTATATATATATATAAAATATTATATATATATTTTAAAAAGAACCCAAAATTCACTCCAAGCGAAAAGGAAATTTCTTGTATAAGGGCTACTAATAAATTCTAAAACGATGCCAAATCCAGAGACTGACTGACATCAAGAGTCCTTCCAGGAGAGTCCCATGATCACAGGAGCTCTGGGTCAGAAAGCAATTCTTGCAGAGGTTGATTTTCCTTAAGGAGGAGAATATCTCCTCATTCAGCTGACACGGGGCTCTGAGTTGCCTGTTTGCTCCGACTAGAGTGTATGCACAGAGGGGTGGCCTTGGTTTGCATCGGGGCATGTTTCTGACCACATACATTGCTGGCCATCCTCTTGATGGTGCAGTGAGGATCCCTGAATAGAAAAGTGTCAGAATCAACAGCTGTCCAGGCTTCCAGCTGTGAGAAAGCAATTCTCTGATGGTTAAATGAACAATTCTAAAAGGGCTTTCTCCTTTCTGGAATTTCAAAGAGCCATGTGTTAGAAATCAGTTGTCTAAGGTTGGACATTACATTCATAAACAAAGAAGGAAAATACAAAGTTTCAAGTTTTCTACAGATTTTCAGTTTCATGTTCCATGATAGTTCAGCAACTTTCAGTCAATTTCACCTTTTTAAAGGCTATCTTAGAACTTGATTTTGAAATGTTTGGGGAAGCATATTGAAAAGTGGGGAAAAAATGACTTAAAAAAAGAAAATATGTGCCTGGTAAGATTTAGGATAAACTACTAGAAAACTGTGTACTTACAAAAAAAAATCATTTGCCCTCTCAATTCCTATGCCACAACAATAAAACATTTTCGTTTTCATATATTTAATTTTATTTTAGCTGCATAATAACCCCCTGAAGTAAGAAAAGGAAATACTGTCATTCTCATTTTATATATAGAAACAGCAATTCACAAGCATTTAAAAATTAAAACCTAGGTATACCACCTCCTTCATCAACATCTTCATCAACATCTCCTTGATCTACCAACATCTTGCCAGTACATGATATTGAATTACATCTAAACTGCAGAGTCATATCTACCCCTCTGGAAAAATATTCCCAGAGAATAAGTATTTTCCCAATGAACTCTTAGACAATCTCTGCAGTTTGCATTTTTAAATCCAGGGAGAGGGTATATAAATGGCCTGCCCTCTTAAAAACTCTTTAAATTATAACTATGCCTGGTAGGGTGGCAGCACTGGAATTTTCCCTGGATTCCGGTGTGAAGATGAGTCAGGGTATATATATCACTGTGATTTCCACCAACAAGGCCTATAAAAGACATCAGTCTGTGTAACTTCTTACTGAAAAAGAAAATATACCAGCTGTACCCTGCGCTGCCCTAGGCAAAAAAGGTAAAAATGTGATTGGTTTTCTCACCTCCCAATCACCCTCTCTTGAGACCTCTAGAACCTGACCATCCTTTATTGCTGGAGGCTTGTGCTCTTCGTTTACTTCATTGCTGAAACCCAAGGTCTACTAGGACAGTATTTCTTTCTCTTCAAAGGTGATAGGCTAATCTAAAAAACTAATCTCTGCTAATGAGAGTATATTAAGGAGAGTACTGGTTTTGGTTAATATTTGAAAGTCACTGCTGGGGAGGTTGAAGCCTTCTTTTGTTAAAGAATCATGGTAAGCAACTTAAAGAGTGGCCATGCCAAGCCAACACATGTATTTCTGCTGATAGTTGCTCTTCCTAACCATGTAGCCCCTCCTGATCTCCATCACTGAGGAGTCGCCTTACTTATTTTGAAGTCGGACAGTTAGAAAGTTATATAACTCAACCACAAATATAACTCTGAAAAAACTTGTGATTTGATAGCATTGGCTTATTTGTCTATGTTTATTAAAAAGAAGTAAAAGCTACGAGATCTAGCAAACACCAAAATATAGCCATGCCAATGAAATGACTCTGTAATTTTCCAGGGTTATCGCACATGTCTGTTCTTCCATTTTACTAACAGAAAATTATGGAAAATCGGGTTTATTCTGCAACCTCACTGACAAATTGAATGTAAATAAAATCTTTTAAAAATATCCCAGTTAAGTCTCTTCCAGCATAACACAACGTACAAATTTGGCAATGATTCTAATTAATCTTCTCAACAAAGAGAGCTGAACCAAAATAGCTCAAGCCAGAGTTTAACTCCACATCAACTGAGCATCTAAAAATCTGTACTATATTTTGCTCCTAAATCATTGAACTGATTAGAATGATCATGGAGGTTTTTTATACAAACACATGTGCTTAGATCCCACCTCAAAATTACTGAGTAGAATCTCCTAGGGTTTTTTATTAAGTACAGTACTAAAGCGTCTGTACTTAAGCACACACACGTGCATGCACACACACACACACACACACACACAAAACTGGACACCTCTACATGTAGGCTGATGCATTGATATTCAGCAATGTGTGAGAACCACTGAGCTTTCCTTTTACCAGTTTCATCATTCAATGAAGATTCACTCTGTGCCAGGTATTAAACTAAGCACTTAAATATTTTTCATTTAATCCTCACACATCCCCAAAAGTTTACTATTATTGTTATACCCATTTTACCAATGATAAAGCTGAGCCTTAGAGAGGTTGGGCAAAGTGTTTCAAGTCATATACCAAGGACACTGGAGAGGTAGCACCAGAAGCTGCTACTTTTAACCACTACGACCCTGAACTTGAAAAGGGCTTCAATATACAAACTGAAAACAGCTGTATTTTATAGCTGACCTTTCCAACCTTGAAACTTCAATTTTGCTGCTTTGATTACCTTAAGAATATCCGGAGTGTACTGGTGTTGTTTCATTTTCTGGCCTTAAAAAAAGCCACTATATTCATGTGAAAGAAGACAAGGTCTAATAGGTAAAAGACACTTTAAAAATATAGGGAAAATGTTCTGTTTTCTTTGTGTAAAGGTCACAGATGGCTTTCTACTTTGGTTCTTAATTCAGAAATTCAAGGAGATACTGTAAACCATCTTTTAATTTCATTGCTAAAAATTCTTTCAATATCAGACGGTGTTAGAAGAGCATGGCTTTTCTTTTAGTTTCAATTTCTTATAAAAATATTAAGAATTATTTAAAATCATTGCCAATATATGCAGTTTCCAGTATGGAATATAAAATTTTGGGATTTGTTCTTCTTGACTTGGGGCTGACACCAATATTGAGAAAAATGATGACTCATATCTAGAACTGAAATTTGTTTTTCATGGGTTTATACATTTTTCCTCTTGAATTGCACCAAAAATGGTTTTTTAATTGGCTTTAACTCATGCCCAATAAATTGGAGGAAAATTGATTGCCGCAGTCGTGTTTGGCTTAAAATTATTCAAGACTGCACCACAAGTCAAATGAGTGCATGAGTGAGGGCAGTGTCGCTTTAAGTCCTCTGTTTTTGACAAATAATTTTTATCAAAATGGTATAATTCATATGAAAACTAATATATGTTGGCAATTTATAAATCTTAAAAGATATAACAGAGCCATGTTAAAATACATCCTATTAAAAGTTAAACTTTTCTTATTTTGTTGTTGTCTTAGTGCCTTCTTTTGCAGTTCTACCAATAACACAAATTTATTCCTATTATCCCTTTTAAAATAAATATCTTCATATAGATCTTGTTAGATTCTTGGCAATGATATTAGAGTATTTTTAAATAGTAAACAAAACAAAAACAATGAGGATGTTCACAGATTGTACCATCCCATAGAGAGGGAAGACATTTTCCCATTCTCTGAAGAATGAATTTTGAAGACAAAAATTAAACAATGTGAAAATTAACTCTTTCAGGTGATTATTTAGGGCATTGAAATAACAATTCACTAAAAGATATCTTTCAGAAATCCGGTTTTTGTTCAATCTCATCAAAACTATTTACTATATTAGGTTTTCATTTACTTATATGCCATACAAATATAGACTAATCACTTAAAGCACTTGGCTAGTTGGGAATGAAAGTTCATTTTATGAGATTCTCTAGCAACTGTGGGAAGGGGCATAAGAGGGGAAAAGAAATGATTGAATAAATGAAAAGAACAATGCTCCCTGGCTAGAATATAACTAGGCAGTAAGTGAAAGAAATTGTTGATAGTCTTGTGTATAACGAATATTAGACAGTTCTAATTGGACAGGGTAGCTACATCTGATGTAGTCTAAAGAAATTGGTAGAGCAGTTGTTGAGATTTTGGTCATTTTACTCTGTCATATTTATTTTTCATATGTATTGACTCTCTAGATTTGCTTTTGTAAGGGAATATTAGTTTGTTTGAGAACTATAAAGCTGTAGGGCTGGCTGTCTTCTCTCTGAATCTAAGCTGTCTTTTAAGAGGGCACTGGTCCTCACTGCACAATATGTAGCACCTACCTGTTAGCTAAAGTGCTTGAAGCTTGAGCTATAGTGTTTTATTTCCCCCCAAACATAAAACCACCTGTTTTTCAGACTTATGAAAAAAAAATGAATGCATGCTCAGAATTTTTAAAAAACCCAATGCTACAGAAAATGTAAAGAAAAAAGTCACTGAAGTCCAATTCCCATCACCTCAAAATAGCCACAGTTTATGTTCTGAGAATATCCTTTACATGATGTTTAATACTCCCAATAATATTTCATGGAAATCTTCCCAAATTGGTAAATAATAAACATATACCATCCTTTTAAATTACTTTATAGCCATTTACTCTGGCTTTTTAAAATTAAGATATATAAAAGCTGAATAACTAAAATTTTCCCAAGCCTCAAAATAATACTATCTTGTAGTTAGGGCATCCTATATCATCTTTTATAATATTTCTCAATATTATACCTGGCCTGAATCATTTTAAAGAAGCAAATCACTCAACTATCAATTTTATTTCCTTTCCATTTGTCAGCAATATATAGCATGGTAAAACCATAATGATATGAATATTTCTGATATAAAAATGGAGTTTTTAAAAAAATTTATGTCTATTTTCCTTGTGAGTGCTTTTTTTCTCTTGCAAGTTTTGTGTCAAGTTCAATTTCTGCCATATTTCTTTAGAATTTGCCAAACTGTAAATCAAGAAAGGAACTTAGATGTCATCAAATGAATAGTGGTTAAGGACTTGGGCCCTGGAACCATACTTCCAGGGATCAAATCCCAGCTCCGTCCATTTCTGATTATATGATCCTGGTCAAATAATTAACATCCTAGTTTCTCCATCTTAAAAAAGAATAGGGTTATTGTGAGGATTGTCTGGACTAGTTCATAATATGCACTCAATAAATGTTACCCATTATTATTAGTAGTAATCCAGTTTTCTCCTGTTAGCATGTAGTAATCATTTGATTTAGTCAATGTGACTTGCTAAAGGGAATCTTCCTGCTAGTCTAGGAATGAATAAAACCAGGACTCAGGTCTCCTCTCCACAAGTTTTGCTCCATGCCACAGTGTGTCCTTCCTAGTAGTGTTTTCAAAAGCCCTCTTTAGACTCAAAGCTGTTTTAGAAGCATCTAGGGCTAAGAAAGGTGCAGCCTGCTAGGACTCTGAATCCTGGTTCCTCTTCCACATAGCTTGCCTGTTTTTTGTTTGTTTTGTTTGCTCAAGGGTAGTATTTGCTCACAATCCCATCATCACTTTTCCGATGTCTGGTATAAATATCTTGGCCATCAAATCACTTTCGTTATTAGCAGTGCTGAGTCTCTCTTTCATGCTTGTCATGCTTTCCCCCATTTTATTTTCCTCTAACCTTGCCACATCATTCCAAGGGCCTTAGAGTTTTAGACAAACAAGCCTTCTTAACCTTTCTCATGTCTTGGCACTGATTTCTATACCTTTGGATCTCTTGCTGCTTGACATGTCCAAAACTCACAATTGTCAATAGGTATATCTTGTATCCAGCAGTTTTAAATCTGTATTTCCCTCTGCTGACTTTCAAAGCTCTCCTTGATGTGGCTTCACAATACTTAACCACCTCGATATCCTACTGCTCTAGTAGAGTCAACTTGGTTTCTTCCACTAAAGTGACTTGCTTTTCACCTCTGAGCCTCACTTCATCAGCTCTCAACACACACATGCACATGCACACATACACACACATACCAATAGATTTATATTAATATCTGTTGAAACTCTGAAGACTAAAACACAGTAGTATATATTAATATTTTCCTCTTTTCTAAAAAGCTTGCTAAAAGGCTCATGCTTTCATGTATCCTTTTGATATGACTAATATGGAAACATGCCTCTCTTTTAGTATTCATTTTACATTTAGGAAATATTAGTATTCTAGAAAACATCAGTGCTCCATGAGTTAAATTATAAACATTGACATAAAAGAAAGGCTTTTTCTTTTATTGTCTGCACATGGAATCTAGAAACCTCAGCAAAAGAAAAAAATTCACAGTAAATTGTGTCAAAATAATTCAAGGAAATGTCTATTTGTTGCTCAAACATCTTACATAGTCTGTAACACCACACCATTCATTTAAGTTACATCTTCCAACTCATGTTTACAAAAACTGACATTTGCAAACAACTATACTCTCTAATTTCTCATACAAGAATGACATTGGCCAAATGTAGAAAACATCATTTCTATTATAATAGGATCCACAATCTTTCTTAAATTGTACATATATATGCTCAGTCAGAGAAATAGATTTTTCATTTAGTCATATCAACATGAATGGTAAAAAGAGGTTGTAGTAAAATGTCAATAAACAGCAGCACATGCTAATCTGTGTATATGTGTGTGTTTCTTCTTGGTGCTCATTATACTTCCCCCTTGAAGTCTTACAGTCACAGGACTGGGCTTGCCCTTGATTTGGTCAATCTTATCAGATTATAAGATACATTTAAGGTACAGACAGATGCCTGTTGAAGTTTAAAATTTTAAAAATTAAAAAAAAAACCATTAAGCCTATTTTCCATTGTGACCTACAATGAATTTAGACTTCCAAAACTTTATGGTTTATTCTCTTACCAGTATGCCCAAGAAAGTCCACATCAGTAGTCGCATCTATAATAATCTATAGTAAAGTAAACCCAAAGGGAACTGCAATACTATAAATTTTGAGCAAGTTTTAGTATTTATAATGTCAAGTGGATATTATTTCTGTATTTTGTTTTATTCAAAATAAACAAAAAGGTATTATAAAAAAGCGTATTCTCATGCTCTATATTCCTTTGGATATTTATTTTGATAGAGTTTTCAAGCACAGATTACCTAAGAAATAGACAGCTAGAGCAGGAAGTACTGTCAGCCTGTGTATATGAAATAAATATAATAGGCTATAAAAATATGTGGAGAGAGGGAATGAGCCTGGGGAGAGGCAAGTGATGAGATTGAAACCAATTTCTTTCAAGGCCATAAATGACTAGTAACTTTTAAAATCTTGCCTTAGAGTTAACACAGAATGGTAAATAAGAATAGATAATGTATGCATGTTATATAATTGAATAATAAAAGTGTCTCAGATAAAATACAAATATTTTAATTTGATTAAATTATAGTGTTTTATATATAGCACTCAACTTGATTTCTGTAAGTAATTAACTAAATTAGAAGGTATTCTTAATGCCAAACACTAACATGGTAAGCTTAACTAAGTAACAATGGCCATAATACTGAAGAGAGTAACAGATTGCAAGAAGACAGACATTCAGGAAAATTGCCTTCTGTTATTATTAACCTTAGAAATGTTACCTATGTTCTTAATACTTCTGTTATGGAAATGAAAGATAATTCATGATCTCTTTACTTCCTGGGATTATAATGATAAATATGTAAAAGTGTATTGAGCATTTTGTGATAAAAGGTACTATTAAAAGCTAAGGATTTTAATTATTATATCAATCAAATGGGATCCCAGGCTTAGTTCTTTTCTGAAGACCCACAACTTTTCATGGGGGAATCATGAAATTGTATTGAGAAGTATATTGATTCATGTAACTGAGCAGGCAGAATATTTCTATTCCTTTTGAGGCCTTAGAAACTTGGTTACAATTAGAAATGTAAGAAAATATTTAACATGGGATGTATCATTTAGGACATTAATGAGAGCAATTTAAATTTTTCCAAGTATGCAAAAACAGGAATTCTAATTCTGGATTCACTAAATAAATATGCTGTTACTATTTTTGTTTCCAGAGTCATAGTCACCACATATCAACTTCTTCCTCTATGCCAGGCAGTTTGAGACATTTTATACTCATCATTACACTTAACCACACAGTTATCCTAAATTAGGCATTATTATCACCATTTTATAGATGAGGGAGACAGGATTTAGAAGAATACGAGAAGAAATTTATCCAAGTCTCCAGAGTGATAGAGTCAGGATTCAAATCCAGGTCTGTCTTAAGCCAAAGACCAAGCTCTTAAGAATTAGCAAAACTATATCTCCTAGAAGGATAACATTAAAATTTCCATTTAAGGGAGTAATTTTTTGACAAGCGATACTATTTTAAAAATTTATAGAGGGACTGTGCAAAATTAAGGGTAAACAATAAGAACAACAAAACTCAGACACATTATGAATATGTTTTATACAACACATTGATTTATTTAAACCTCCTAAATTTTTCTTTTACTAGGATTTCCTTAAAAGTAATTGGATTTCTTTTAAGTATTTATTTTCTCTAACTTAATTTTGCTTGTGTAAAAATCTCCACATTCTGGCATACATTATAGGTACTCAAAAGGTGCTTGAAATGGTCCTCTATTAGAGAGTGAGAATAAATATTTAGAAATAGGAACTGATTATGTATCACTCATGTGGCCTGTACCTGAAGATAAATGTTATAACTGGAAGGACTCAATTGGTTAAGTCTGATTTTTTTTTGGTAATAGAATTATGATCAGTTATAAACAAAAATACAACTTCTTTTATATTTCAAAAGCTTCCATTTTTTTTCTTTACGCATCCTCCAGAGACTTGTTTGCCATAAAAATCTATCCCATTTCCTACAGAGAGGAATTAATAATAGAAAATCCTTTTAGAAAGCAAATTTTGCATTTATGGATATTTTATTATTTTTCTTTATTCATAATGAATTGCCATCCTTTAGAAACTATATATATCATTCATTTGCCGACAGTAAAAATAACACAGCAGTAGTTATTTATTTCCTGCCCATTTTTCTATTCAAAAATAAAAATTCCTTTAAAATATATCTTTTAGTTTTGAAAACCTAAAATCACTTAAATGAATGAAATATCTTTTTCTCACATTTCAAACTTAGTGAATCTTTTAACCCTTGTGCAAATTCACATCTTTAAAATGTCCTACCTGAATTAACAGAGAATAGTTTAAACTGACCATTGTGTGCTTAATTTCTGTTTGATTAAGAATAAAATGAGCTTAATGAGTTTAAGAGGCTCATTAAACCTGTTAATTTGAATTTGTGTGAGTATTGGTAACAAGTAGAAAAATATCTCATCTGATTACAGAAGATAGTATAATATTGCTTAAAAAACTAGAATTCATTACAAGGATAGTTCTTAAAATACTTATGCATTAGCCACTATTTATAGCAATATGATAACATTCTAAAAATATGATAGTATAGAGCGGCAAAGTTTATTAGTATAAATACGAATTTCTCTCTTAATATTAAAGGATACACACAGCACTTATTCATGCATTTACTGGAATTTTAAAAACAAGACCACCTGTTCTGTGTGTTACAAGATATGAAGATTTATGCATATAACTATTCAATGGAAATGTTTTTGAGATCCATGACATATCTATTTGTTTATCATTCTATGGTAATCAGATAGCAACTTCAAAGTTTGGAAAATTGTTTTTAATGTCTCTTAAAAGTTTAATAACAATTGAAACATATAATAGAATCAAAGTTTTTCTCAGCAATTTTTCAAATTCATTTTTTAAAATCTTCTTCACCCCAAAGTGATTTAAGCAGTGTTTAAGTTTTCAGTTAAGTGCACTCTGACGTTGATCCAAGTATTAGGATTAAACAAAATAAAAACTGATTGGTGTTCTAATACTGTATTAATTATGTGTTTATCAATTGAAGTTACTGTTTTATAAATGTTCCAAAAATTTGAAATATGCATGCTATTTTGGAAAATGCAATGCATCCTTTCATACCTATACGCCTTTATAAAGGCACACTAATGAACTTCCCATCCACTTATGACAAAAACAACAAAGTACTGTATAAAGTTCTTAGTGAATCAAGACTGCAAAGTCACTTGCTATACCTTGGGCATTATACAATTTTAAATTAATTTTAAAGAAAAATTTATTCAAATGCATAAAAAGTTCGAATCTCAAATCCATAATAGCGACAGAAAACTGCAGATATAAAGTGTGATTTAAGAATCATGTAGCATCAAAATTCACACCTGGAATTGTTTAAGTTCCCTGAATCACCCCTTAGAAACTATCTAGGTATAGGGGGAGATGGAAAGGTGTTAAATATAACTGTTATTCTACTAAGTAACTAAGTAAATTCTTTTGTGCAGTTGACAACTTCCTAGGCTATTTTAAAAATCACTCCTGTTGCCCTATCACTTCAACAAAAACGTCAGGTTTAACCAGTTTATGGTTACTCTTCTCTATCAGGTTGATCTGCTTTTCTTTCAATGAAAGGAAAAGTTTAAATCCTTTTAGAATCTGTTTCCAATACTGTAGTCAGAAAGCTTCCTCTGCCCCTGCTCTGATAAAAACAGAATCCAATCTTATATCAGGCATGTTTAAATTGTTCCTTAATCTCTATTGTACCAAACTTCACACAACTTTGTACTTTTCAAAATTATTTATTCATGGTAGGACTAGGAGTCATGAAAAAATGCTGTGCCCTCTTGCACCCCTGCTCGCAGCTTCCGTCTCCAAATAATTTTTAAGACGGGTGGGCTTTCTCCCTCACTGCCCCCAGCCTCCCGGATTTTTTTTTAAAAACAATATCCCACTCCAGGCGCCCCCTCTCTGCCTGCGGAAAGCATTTTAACGACAGTTTACTTTAGCGTTCTATCAGCAGACTGCTGCTTCTGCCACCTGAATTTCAATTTCTTAATTTACAGCCCAAATAAAACAGAATGGAGCAGGATCTGGGCTGCTCTCTACATTGGGTTGGGCTTATCAAGCGTGAAGTTTGGCGCATTGCAAACCTATTCAAGTGATTATCGGTTGAGGACCTCTCGAGCCATCTCCATCTCTGCAGCGGACTGATAAGACAGCTGTTTCTCTAGCCGCTGCGTCTCTCCGGGGCCTCAGTCTTCTTCTGATACAAACTCCGCCTTTGTCACGGTGCCCCGGTGCCGCCACTTACTCTGTGGGGCAAGAGTTTCATCTAACAAACGTGGGGGGAAAGTGTTAATGTGTGTAAGAGCAGAGGAGGGAGAAAAGATGAAGGGAGGGCCGGGAGCGCCTGAGAGGTAGGAGGGAAGAGAGTTAGGGACCGGCGGCAGGTGGGGGCAGGGCGGCTTGCCGAGCGCTGTTGATCGCTCTGATTGACTGGTCGCTCAGCCCGGCTTTATTATTTCAAATTAGAACTGCATCGCACACAAGTGGAAACATAAATCTTCAATATAAGAAAGAGCCTCCGAGCACAGGAAGCAGAAATCCGTTTCTTCCCACGACTGGGAAAAGAAACCGGTGAAAAGACTGCCACCAGCTGAGACAGATGGTTTCCCTTAACTTTGGAAACTGCTATTTTTAATAACTTGTATTAATTTTGCATGGGATGTATCGGCTCCAGGAGAGAACTTCGAGAAGGCTGTTAACATCCCCGAATGAAATGGACACGAGGCTCTGATCTGCCCTTTCTCACTTTCAGGTTTTCTTTCCTTACCCTCTGTCGCCTGAATGTCCTAAGCTTCCCCTTTTCATGGTCAGGAGAGACGTGAGTTTATCCTCTTAAAAGTTGCCACTGAGTAAAAGAGGGGAGAAAAAGAAATCTGAGGACATTTGTGGTTTATATAAAAGATCGTCGACCCGAAGCTGCAAATATATATTTTTCGAGACACTATGGGGCACATGCAAAAGATCTTAGTTTGAGTATCTGCAGGCAAAGCCTCCAAAGGAGAATCTACCTCATATAAATATATTTTGGCCGGAAAAAAGGAGATGGAGTGGTGGGGAGGAAAAACAACCTAAGCTGGTTTCAGATTTACTGCGACACTAGGTTACTTTTTTCTTTCTTAACATTTAAGTGAACATTTAAACGTGTGTTTAAGTGTAAATAGTAACCTCAGGATTTAGGGATTATGCTCTCTGAGACTGCACTCTTGCTGTCTAGATTTACCCTTGGAACCAGAGTTTAAAGACAACACATGAAAAGAAAGTAAAAGATGTTTGCGATCCTGCTAGATGCCGCCCCGGCACTGTCCCCAATAGAAAGTGCGATATAAAGGGTCTTTGCAAAATAGTCTCGGAAACCACTCCCGTCGGATAAAGGACTTTCTCCCTCTTGCCTGGTGGAGAGATGGGAGACAAATTGGGGGAGGGGAACGAAAGCTAGCGGCTAGGGGTTTTTTTTGCTGTGATTCTCACAGGAATTTGGAGGACAAAAACTCTGGAGCAGGTTTAGCAGACTTTTTTGAAGGCTTCCTGAATTTGCATCTATTTTGCATGACTATTTTGATGAAAGGCAGGCGCACCTGGACAAAGTAAAAGAGGAGGAGAGTGGTGGGTGCGTTGCGAGCTCGGGCTCAAAGTCTCTTGACAGTTTGTCACGGCGGCTGGATCCTAGGGAAACAAAGCTTAATTCAAAATAAATGTTTCAACGGAGTCGGACAGTCTCTTCCTCAAAGTCCATGGAATGAAAGACTGTCAAGGAATGCAGATTCCGTGTCTCATAGGAAAGGCACAGAACCTACTGATGAGGCTTTGGAAACTTTTAAACGGAAGGGTGGGGCGGGGGGAGGTTGAAGTTAGGGTTGTTATCTGCTTGTCTCTGTCCATGGTGCTAATTCCTGCCTTATTCTCTAGAGCGGTTATGACAGTCTGAATTCACGTTGGTGTCAATTTTCTCGACAATTTTTTTTTTCTGTTTTCTAAGTTGTAGAAAAGAAGTTGACGTTCTACTTTAAGAAGAATAAATAAAATAAAAAACAGCAAGTTATATAAAATATTTTTTCATGCAAGCATTAAGCTATCACATTTCTAATATTATGTACCACAAAACCCCGAACAGTCCAATACACGAACAACAATATTTTTATTCATCTGAGAGGGCATAATGTTTGGAACTACTGCCCTAAACCAAACAATGTAAATTCATCTACATAGTTTAACTGCTTTATTAACTTTTTTTTTTAAGGCTACAGTGGTGGTTTATAGGGCCCTTTCTCATAAAACGCTAAAATCAATCCACCTACAAGAAGAAGGACTAGAGTAAGACAGTTATTTATTATACAAGACATTGCCCACAATGGGCATTTCTGTGAATGACTGTATCTTTATAATTAAATTTTAGTAAAATAATCAGTTGAAATCACTGCATTTTCGGCATTGGAAACCAAGTTTTTTGCAACCTTCTCCACATCAAACTTTTCCCCAAACTTTCAGTAGTCCTTCAATCTCCCCTCTCTCTGCTGCAGTTCAAATAATGCTGAGGGCTTTGGACATATATCACAGCTAACATGACTTAATCATATCTCAAATTTATTTTAAATACTTTTTTCCTTGCAAGTTCAGGTATGGTAGATAATTATCTAACCTAACTATGAACGAAAAAATACAAGGGATTGATTACATTTCTGCTTTATCTGGAGTGTGACTTTTTTTGCACATAAGCTTGCTAAAACAACCTGAGTTTCAAAGTGAAATCTACATCCAGGTATCACTTGTTTTAAAATGGCTGTATTTAGTTTTTATTTTTGCAAGCTGGAAAAAATCATGTTACTTATGGTATATTTATCCATATAAAAGTTTTTAAATTTAAACATATATGTTCTATTGAAGAAGTAAACTAGTATTTTAAAATATTTTCAATTTCTTAAGTAATTTAACCCATTTACTTACATAGAAAAGACAATATGTTGAACATGACAATATTTTTAAAGATATTGGCTCCTCTACCCAAACTGAAATAAAACTTATACATGGAATCTATAGAATTTAGAATTTGACATGTGAGTGGACACATTTCTCAAATTTTCTATGCAATTTCTTTAACTACACAAGACATGCTAGATTTCCATCATCTTCTAGCTTCTGCCCCCTGCCCCATCCTTGTGGAAAATTATAATCTACAAATCTTTCTGTTGAATAGAAACATGTACCAATAAATAAAACTAAGTATTAGTATCCACCCAATTAAAAGGTACACATATAATTATAAGTTAACAGTAAAGATTTTCTTTAAAGTGCTGAGAATATTACACTCAACATAAGCAATATTAAGAGTGTGCTAACAAGGAGAAAAGACAATTCACTATATAATAGATCTGATTAAACAGCATTGTCCTTTTGCCCAGATATTGCATCTTTTACTTTAAGAGTTATTTCTCTCTCCTAAGCTGCAGATGGGGAGGTAGGGAAGAAGGTTGAAGGACAGTGTCAACAAACTCAATTTTGCAACTGTTTCTTCACGCAGTGATTAATCTGTTGTAGATGAGGTGGGATCTTTCTGTCTTTCTCTTGATTTGTCCTTCCCTCAGTCCTAGACTCCATTTCTTCACAGTACTTTATTCTTGCCAGGAGACCATCCTGGTCTAGAGAATTTTAAATTCAAACCAGGACCCCATGGGCTATTGTTATATAAAAGGGTGGGGCAGGGTTTAGAGCGTGATAATTATTAAGGTTAATTATGAGACAGTAAATAGATTCAGGCCTTCTTCCCAATCCTCAGTTATTGTCATGCTAAGTAATAGAACTCAGACAATGTTATGCAGACTGTAAGGGGGAGATAAACAAACAGGTCTTCTGTTCTTTGCCATTAATCATTCATCAACACTCAAGGACACTTTCAAGGAAAACTGATTCACTTTACTCCTCAGTACCAAGTCATTTTGCTCAGGTGCCATCTGTCCCTTTTTCTTTCCTCCAGCCTCACCCTCCTGTATCTCTAATTCTTACTTGTACCTTCTTTTTTCCGCATCTTCAGAGATAGCAACTAGTACTAAAAAAACAGGTAAATGAATTCCTTTAAAAAGGCATGTGTCTCTGGAGAAGATATATTACATCGTTTGCATAAGAAATGTAAGTACTGTCTAGGAAGTTGGCGCTATCTTTCATGATTGAAAGAAGAAATTATGGCTGGAAAATAACATAGGTCAAGTGAATACTGTCTCTACTTATTCATCAAGGCGATCCTGAGAACCACGCTTAGAGAAAGAAATAAATACCATAAATAAAACTGTACCTCGGCCTCTTTAATGTTATTAAAATATGGGTTTATAATAAAGTAGTCTTCATCTATGAAGCAGAAGCGTTGACAGCACTTGGTTAAACTTTCTGAATCCTCAGAGAAAGAGTCCTGATAAAATCTCTACTATTTTTATTGTCAGCAATACATGTGTGATCCAAGAATTGTACCTCCAACAAATGCAGAGAAGTGGCTTGTTCTGATTACATATACTGCTGCTCTTTTTAAGAGTCATATACCTTAAAATGAAGGAATTTAGCTCTATTCAGTATCTCTTTTCCTGGATAGGATGTTTATCCTAGACTTTTCTATCTTAACATGAATCCTAATTCAGACGGTGCAGCTTTAGTTCAAAGCAATTCTGACTTCATTCTTATCCTAAAAGGATTTAAAAAAAAAAAAATAAACAAGAGATCTGCAATAAGCCTATCTTAAAATAGAGAAAGAGAATTGCCTAATATCTAACACAGCACAAATAGAAAAAGGCATGCGGACAAGTAATGGATGTACATTCATCCCTTTCACTCAGATCAAAGAGAAGGAGCTCTCAATGACTCATACATACATACCGGGCAGAGAGTTTAACATTAAAGAGAAACATGCCATAGATGCGGCAGTGATGACAAAATAAATGACTCTTTCGGAAGCAGAAAGATTTAAAAGGTAAGGAGATCGTGCCGTATCGCAAACTCTCGATAGTACAGTTTCAACCCTCCCACGTTGCTCTCGCTTCATCTCTTTTTGCTTCTTGCATTTCCCTTCGCCGCCAGTGTTAAGTGTGTACCTCTCCGCACAACTTACCTTGAAACGGGACTCCATTGAGTTCTCAAGAATGACACAAGCTAGTAGCCAATCGTATTACGCAGCCTCGCCTGGGCGGCCTCAATGGAAGCATCTGGACCAATCAGGATCCTGAAGAGATGAGCAAGTTGCGTTGTGTCACGGATCGGCGTATACTTCCGCGCGTGCTGCCCGGGATAGGAGCCTGGCAGAGCAGCTGCACACACGGCAGTGCGGAAGCAGAGAAGGGGTTGGTGATACGGTGCTATAAATCTGTGGTCCAGTCCACCTTCCTTTTAAGAAGTCCTCCCCCCTTATTTCTGTTCTCACTTAGAGATGCAGCAGCTTACTCCTGTAGCGACCTACTAAAAAAGCAACAAGGAGAAAGACATCGTCTTTTTGAAAAAACGTTCTTTCATCTCTTTTCTTTGTTCCTTCGTTTGTTTTTCATGCCCCTTTTTGTTTAGTTGAACGGCAGTAGGTGGGTAGTCTCGCCGTCTTTTTAAACTCTCTTTTTAAGTTTCCCCTCCCCTTTCATATATATTTTTAAATTTAATTTTATTTATTTATTTTTGTCATTTCTTTTAGTGTTGGACTTTGGGGTCGAAAGCATTTCTTTTTATTTGCTTCTTTTAAGCCGAGCATAGTTTAGGTTTCGTGCTGTCTTAAGAGAATTATCCAGCAGCTTCTTGCTCATCCTTATTGGGAGAACTGCACCGTTACTTTAAAAATACACATACACAAAAACCTTAAGGGAGAAAGGTAAGTTTCGGTTTGGTTTCTTTAATCATTAGTTGCAGCGATGCGCTGGCAAAACCAGAAAACCTGTAAGTGAGCGGAATACAGAATATGAAGTTAATTGCACATGTTTGTCTCATTTCAAAGCCATTGCTCTGCTTTTTAATTCTAGAGAGGTAAACTAAAATTCGGTGGACGCATGCTTAATGTTATGAATAGTCGCAAATGTCAGTGGCAGAAACTTAAGTGGGAAATGTGACCAGGGTAGGGCAGGGGTACGATGGGAGGCTGGATGTTGAACGAGCCTCCGTATTGAGGTTGGAAGTTCATTTCCTGAGAAGAGATGTATAATTTGGGTATTGGGGGGTACGTGTCTCTACTTTCGCAAAGCAAGGGAAGGACCAGAGAGTCTCTAGAAGCACGAAGGGTAATCAGAAGCCTGAATTTGCAGATTGGACTAGCGAAAACACCAGGCTTAATTGCATTAACCAGATAGCATGTGCTGGGGAAATAGGCTTGCCAGATGGAACTTAGATGCTGCACCAGCCAGCGAGTTGTAGTTGACTGAAGAAAAGTATATGCAGCCTAAGGGCTGGGACTGGGCTGGGGCTGGGGTGGTTAGAAGCTGTCAAAAGTCATCACTGCTAGATGTGCGGGCTCTAATACACCGACGCTTATTACCGTAAATCTGTTAAAAAATAAAAGACAATTTGGGACCGAATTCTTAATCTTGTACCGAATATGAGATTCCCTTTGTTCAGAAAAGCGTAAATAAGATCCTTGGAGCTGTATCTGTGAAGTGGAGGCTGCCTGGGAGCTTCGCTGTGCGGGGATGTGGATTCCAAGCCCTGTCCTTGGTCCTACGCGGCTGACTTCGCCTTCGGGGCGAGGGGAACCCTTTCGCAGCCTTGAGGCTTCGCAGCTACCCCAGGAGCCGGCTCGGCCTCTTAGTCCTGTTCGCCCTCTCCTCCTTATCCGCTCCCTTCCTCAAATAGCTATTGTTAAACTGAAACCGGGAGAAAGATGGTTGGGGATGAGACGCTGGAAAGACACATGATTCATTTTAACTTTTGTGCAATCGCAGGGTTTAGGAGAAACCAGCCTGCTTTCTACTGTGAAAGAGGATCCCGGGTAGATGTGGGAAAGGGGAAGGGTGTTCGCGGGGCGGGGAGGGCGGAGGGGGTGGTGGCGGTGGTGATGGAACGACGTGCTGGCTTCACCTAAGAGAAGTTTGAATTATTGGTTCGAAGGGGTGTGGGTGAATGTGTGCGTGAGGGCGCCGGTGTGGTGCATGAGAGGCAGAGGACCGTGAACAGGGTACGAAGCCGGTTGGGGTTAATTTCTCACTGCTCTCCACCCCACCCACCCTCCCGGTTGGAAAAGCCAACGTGCGTCCAGCCTCTCCTGCACTCGACTTGGCCATCTTGGGGCGGCGGGTGCTGGGGGGGGTGGGGGCAGAGTGACTGTAACCCACCACGATAGCTCCGCGGCGGACAGACCTCGCGTGGCTATTGTTGCTTAATTTATGCCCAGCACGTTGCTACATACCCACCTATTTCACGTCTGTAAAGAATTAATGGGAGAGGTATACAACTGTGGCAAATTGAAGGTTGGATACGTTTCCCGTTTTCCATTTTTAAGTACGGGTTAGAGAAATTGATGTTGAGAACTGAGTATTTTCTCTCGTAATTGCCAGCTGCAGATCTGGCTTTATTGTGGCGAGGGTGGGAGAAATAGTCAACCGCTTAGTATTACTCTTAACACTACTGAGCGGGTATGGATGTCCCTGCACTTTTTCCTCTGAAATGCACGGAATCTCTCCCCTCCCCCACTCACATACAGACACTCCGGTTGGTTAAGATCCTAAATCTTCAGGCCTTTTCCACACCCCTATTTCTTATACCCATCCTCTGCTGGATGGTGGGGTGGGAGGGAGATGGAGATGCTTTATTTCCCAGGCCTAAACTGTCAACTGAAACCTATAAAATGAAGGCTTAAAAAAAGGAGGGGGGAGGGGTGGTGGTTCAGAGAAAACAATAGTGATTGAAAAATTAGTTTCCTAATTGAAAATCAGTTCCTAATGGCCAGAAAAACGGTGTGTATTTGTGTATTTTAGATAACAGAAGGGTAGGAGATCTGTTTGGGCCCTTAAGCTTTCCTAGTAAAATGGCCTCTTAAATAGGATATCTAAGAGATTTGTCAGAATCTGAACAAATGTATCTACAAAAAAGAAAATGTTGAGGGTTTCAGAGTTGCCTTTTATGGGAATTTTTTTTTTTTTTTTAATTTTTAACTGTCTCCCATAGTTATTGCTATCATCCCGCCTGCCTGTTTTACACCAGGTACTACTGGGCTCTTCCCTCTTTTAACCAAATGCTTGGGCCCCCCACTTATAAAGCTAGCCTGTTCTGGAAGTTTATAGGAAAACCCAACCTATGCAGGCTGAAGGGGCTTGGACGACTTGGCGGACTCTGTCGTGAGAGAGGCCCCTCATAACTTCAAAGATGTCAGCTTCAGGAAGTAGGGCATAGGGCATTCCAAGAGTTTTAGACTTGGGTTGGCAAACTTGGTAGGCCAATTTTCCACCAACGATGGAGACAGGCATTCTTAGTAACCCGGTGCTTGGGATGGAAATATTGGAATTAACTGTTTAGAGCTAAGTCAAATAGCTCTTTGAGCAGATTTTCCCAGGAGCCCATACAAAGTCAATTAAGGTCATTTAATTGCAAATCGGATTCGGGGTGACCACAGAAGTGCTGATATAGATTCTATTAGCTATTTCCGGTCTCCCCAGTCTGGGACCCCCAAATTGAGGAATGATCTATCTCCACTTCGATTGCTGTTAAGCCCTCTACTACTATTTTACTTCGCCCAAGAGGGCAAGTTTGCCTTCCCCACTCCTGCCCTGAGTTAGAGAAGTCCTCCTCCTCCCAACCCTCCCCCGCCCCGCCCGTCGCATGGGGGCGGGGAGCGCTGGGCGCCCTTAGCGGACCTTGCTGCATCAAACCCGCATCGTGCCCTTGAAGCTGTAACCTCTGTCACAGTCGACTCAGTCGCCCACTGCTCAGTTCCTTTCTCATACCTCCTGCGATTTCAGGTAGGTATGATAGGTGATATTTTAAAATGTAGTTTTATAGGGGGAAGGGTTAAAACGGAAGCCTTTGCAATGAAAAAAAAACCCAACACGACAGGTGCTATAGTAATTAAGCGGCTGAGCAGGTGTAAAAAGTGCTTCCGCTGCATGGCTCGGGGGTCGGCTTTGATTCCCAGTCGTGGGGCCGGGTCGGAGGACAAGCAGGCACAGCTTTTTCTGCCGGAAAGCGATTGACCCAGGCGAAAGGGCGGTCCGAGACAAGGCAGCGATGGGACGCCCCTTCGGTGAAGAGTTGGCCATTTCGGGGCTTTCGTGGGGGACGAAGGATGTGGCGAGCGGTAGAATCTCGCATAGTCGAGTGCAGGATTTCCTACTTTGCGTTTGAAGCAGTATATAGCACCCAGCACAGGTACCTCCGGGCTTATATGAACGTCAAATTCCGTATTTAGAGGTGGGGAGGGGCAGCGAGCTAAGCCTCTAGTTTTCCTCCGAAGGACGGATGTTAAGTACGGGGAGTGGGAGGGGTGGAACCTTTTAAGTCTGGCTGCAATATATATAATGTATATGTGTGTGTGTATGTGTGAGTGGTGTGTGTTTAATACACATATATCAAAGTAACCCCCGCTCCAGCCGTTTTGATTCCCAGTTAGCGCCCGGAGCCTCGGGGTTTGCAAACTTGCACCTGGAATTGGTTGCCTCTGGGCGCGCGACCCTTTTTGCGCGCACCCGAGGACTCAGGTTGGAATCGCAAGCCCCGAGGGACCGAGCAAGAGCGGTCGTAGCCCAGTGTCTCCCCGCAGGAACCGGCCAGCGAAGCGGCTGGCTAGAGCACGCGGCGGCGGCGGTGGCTGCTGCTGCCGCGGCGCGGCGAACTCGCTGCCGGCCCCGCCTCCTGGCGCCTTTCCAAGCAAGCCCCTCCTACCGGCCGCGCTACAAACGGCGGGACCGCGGCGTCCAGGCGTCACTGAGGCAGCAGCCGGCCGGGTGAGGAGGGCGGTCGCCGGCACGGCGTGGGTGGGGCGGGGGTTCCGCCGGGTTTTAGTCCAGCTTCCCGCTACCGCCTCTCCACCGAGCCCGCCGGGAGCGCCTCCGCCGAGACTGTGCTGACGGCGGGCGGCTTGAGCCGTGGTAGCTGCAGCGCCGAGTCGCAGCAGGCAAGTGCGGTGGGCGTGGGGGTGGGGGTGGGGGTGGGGCTGCCGCTCATTACCCCTGGCCCTTTTTGGACGCCAAGGCCCAGGGCTGTCCCAGTCGTCGCGATGCTGTGCCGGGTCCGACCTCTGCTCGGCTGGAGCTCGCGTCCGGGCTCAGGGCGGGAACGCTGGTGGGGGCGGTGGAGGTTGTGCACGCGAAGTTCCTAGAGCTCGGCCGCTTGCGGCGGGAGTGGAGGGAATTGGGCGCCTCGGAAGGTGGCACCGCCCCTCTTGTGGGCACAAACTGGTTGGGGGTGGCTGGAGCCGAGCTGGGCTATTCGCGCCGGCCAGCGTGCACGGGCGTGGACGTGCCTGGGTACGGCCGCGTGTAGCGCGAGAAGGGAACTGCGCGTAAACGCAGGTGAGTGTATTGGAGGGAAAGTGGGGGAGGGGGCTTTTCTAGAAAAAGGGCAAGATTCTTGTGGTGGACCGACACCTCTTTGTGAGAGCTTGTTGTGCACGGGGTTCTCCAACCGAACACACCGGGGTGGGGTCTGGTGCGTGACCACTTGGAACGGCGCCTCCTTGCGAACGGTCCTCGCGGAGCGCCTAGGGCGTCTTGTGACCTGCAGCAGCCACGCTATGTGCGGAGGTGGCTTGGTGCCTTGAGTTCCTGGGCAGAAGCAAAGATGATCCTTCCGGCGGTTCTCTCCCTTGCTCGGTTTTAGGTGAGGCCCACTGCAGCCGCGTGAGGTCGCAGCTCGCGGTCGCATCCCGGGTTTGCGCGCAAGTGTTTTGTGCTGCGCGGGAAGCACCGGGCGGGCGGGCGGCGGTGCGAGGCAGGCTCCGGGCTGTGGTTCACTCGCTGTGGTTAGTGCAGTTGCGCTTCCAGCTCGACCCAGAGGGCAGGCCAGCTGCGGCGCCCGGGCACAGGAGTGCAGGCATTGGTGAGATTAGTGGAGCAGCATCAGTTCACTGGCAGGTGCTCCTCCGGTGGCCGTTACAATGACCAGCAAACGAGGTCTTTCCACGGCGTTTCCTTAAAAGCCTGCCTGTTACCCTTGACGGCGCGAGCGCAACCCATGCACTCTACATGAGAAGGAGTTGTAGCTGTCAAGGTGGTCTTTTAAAATTGTGTGCTTTTTAAAAGTCCATCTTTATCATAAACATGTCATCCCCTGTCTTCTCTCCATATTTCCTGTAAATGTGGAGAAAGGAGAATTTATTGCCAGTTATCAGCTCTCCTTTATCTCTCCTCAAGGAATGGCGCTTCTCAATGCCAAAATGTAGTATCTCCGGCAAGGAAACTTAATTTTTTGCTTTTCCTTTTCTTAATTCTGTCTTCATAAAAATGTAACTCGGCTCTCAAACTTCGGGCAAATAAATTCATTTAAAACCTCTGGAGTACAAGTTGGGGTGTAAATTCTCCACTCACTTAAGTAAAAAAGGTTTGTTTGAAAAAACTCTCCAGTTGCCCTTGAAGACAGTTTTCTCAGGAATCGCTTGTTTCCCCAAATTCTCATTTGCGCTCACTTGCGGAAGCTGACCTGGAGTCTCCATTTGGCCGAACGGGAGGTAAAGCTTTCCTGTATCTACTTTCTCATCTGGACCTTTGGGTCTAGAAATGGTGACTATTTTTCTAGATGGATGTGTGTGTTTGTAGGAGGTTTGTAGAAATGGTGATTTAGCATAGCTCTAGTTGGGGGGCATACTTAAGGGGATGTTCTCAAAGTTAGTTGGGAGGAGTGCGGTGAAAAAAGAATCCTTTTTTGGAATGTAGTGACTGGAATGGAATGAGGAAACTAGATTATGAAGCAACACGTTATTTCCGATTTTGTATGATTCCTTTGCTTTTTTTTTTTTCTTTTCGTCCTTAAGAGAATATTTATTTTTGTATTTGTGTGATTAGACCTGGCCGTTTATTGTGTATTTGGCTAATTTTGTGCTGCCACCTTTTGGGGAATGTTTTTTTTCCCCCTGTGAGCTTTAAGGATTTAAACATCCTCTTCCTTGTCTTTAGGTGTTTGTTCCACTGTGTGAGGAATCATGTCACGCGTCAGCTGTTTTAAGCTGCACGCTCCCTGTGGATCCAGAGAATTTTAGTTTTAGGATATTCTCTTTATGTAGAACAGGTATTAGTGCTGCTCAGTGTGCCAGGCCTTTCTGTTACTTACTTTGGGAACCTTTATGATATGTTAAAATATTGCTCCCTCTCTACCCTCCCATCCCAACCTCTCTTTCTCTTCTCTTCTAGAAGCAAGTCCCGAGTTCTCTTTAAGGGCACAGCAAAGCCATCCGGAAATCCAGAATACCCTGACTTCTAAGCTGGGATCACCTTTTTCCTTCTTTTCTGAAAGACCTTAAAAAAGTAATAATAATAAGCAAAAAAACCAAAACAAAACGAAAACAAGAAAACCAAACCTGTGACTTTTTCATGGCATAGGAGCACCACACTCCCAAATTACCATTCATGTTCTTTTTCCTCAAGGGATTGGATACTGTGAAATAGCTTCTTATCTAGAGTGACTTTCCCTTTCACCTTTTTGATCACTTATCTTCATGGTAGGGTCAGTTCTTTTGCTGTTATCAAACGTACCTTTATTACTTATAATTGTTTATTTGGAAATGAGAGAGGCTAGAGATCCATGATACTTCATCTGGTCAGGTTATTTTTTTGTGCCATTTGGGGGTGCTGAGTAGGTGGGTTGGTATGGGACCTGTGTGGTGTGCCACCCTGTGGAAAACCTGGCCATAGCAATGCATCACAACTTTTTTGTTCCTTGGATTTCCATCTGGACAGGCCAGTAATCATATTAAATGACTATAATTAAGGGTCCTTTTTAAAATTATTTTTTTCAAAGTATGGGTACTTGGTTAGGGCCAGGGCAGGCTTTATGGGCATGAGATTGCTGCATTCTTAACAGCCCCTTCCACAATTTTTGAACAGGGGCCCCACGTTTATTTTGAACAGGGGTGCTGTGTACTGGACTTATAGATGATTTTGGTGAGAGGTTTTCTCACTTGCTAATATTTAGCTACCTGTACTGCTGCTCTCTGCTGATGTATTATAGGATTGTTTGAAATGGAAGGCTTTAAGCACTGGTGATGCCACACCCAAACTCTTGAATTAGGTCTGTGGAAAATATAAAACACATAGAATCTATGTTCATTTGCTTAGACCAGTTTCATTTTACAGAACGGGAAGTCTTTACTGGTTCTGTTTACTCACAGGAGCCACATATTGTATTTAATGCCAAACTCACCCTTTTGTATGCTTCTAATTTAGAAAGAATGTGTATAGTGTATTTAGTTCAGAATAGTAGATGGTTATAACACGAAGCGATTTTTCTCTTTGAATTCTAAGTAATATAGATCTGTTCAGCAGAAACAGTAGGAGCTTACGTTTCAAAGGCAATATTTGCTTTATGTGTTTTTAAAAGAGATTTTGTTATGGTGTCAATAGAATTGGTAACTTTTGGAATCCTAACCAAACATTTGAAGTAGTATAGCAAGATATTAGAGGTTTTATGAAGTGTTTAGGAAATTTTTCAGTAGAAATGAACAGATTTGTCTTTCAGTATGTCTGATGTGTATCAAAAATTTCATTTTAATAAGATTATCAGTAGTCTTTTTTTCTTTCTTCTTTTTTAGGGAAGAAGACTTTCTGTATCTCTAGCCTTGTATTCTGTTGTATAAAATAAAACAAAAGGTGATTCTTGTGTGAGCAACGCTGTTAGGCGCATCCTCTCCTTTAATATGGATGCTAAATTTCTGGAGAGCCATCTATATAAAAATACTATTTTGGGTAAGGTTATTTTTTTCAGAGCTATGGGCTAGACTTTGAAGGCATTTCTCTTGGAACTCTCAGCTGGATGTTTTTATTTTGAAGGTTTCTAAATAGTTTTGTGTGGTGAGACATGAGAGTTTTCCTTGTAAGAAATCTTGCAAAGAAGGGCTGGGTGCTAAGGGAAAGGAGTGGACTAGGTAAAATAACCCAGAATGTCACAGGAATGGTAGCCTGAGGTTAAAACCAAACCAATTTGGAGGTTGTTTATTAATAAAATATAACTGCATTTTTATTTTTATATTGCAGCTTCCTAGTATACATTATATTACTGATTTTCATTTATGTCAGTATGAAAATGAGTAACAAATACCTTTGCCAGGCAAAACCCCCCTCGCCACTTTAAAAAAATTATGTGCAAAAGTCTGACAGTTTTTCTCAATAATAATACTTATTTATGGTGAAAGTTATAGTAACATGATAATTTTTTAAAAAACATTTTGACGGTTTTGCTTTAGCACCAAGGAAGTTTTGAACTCCTAAGTAGCAGAAGTTATGAATTTTTGCCTTTGTCTAATCTAATAGTAACCATTAATACCAAGCATTTTTCCTTGAGTTAATAAAAGAAGTTTGTCTCATAGAAAGGAAACATATTCTCTATGACTAGCTTTTTTGCCCTCTTTTTTCCTTCTCCTCCAGAATTTTGTTTTCTTCTGGGGTGTTCATTACTGGGAACTATTTCAGCAAATTTAAAGATTATATTAATGTAATGTCCCAAAGTACATTTTTTGTGAATATTTATCAAACCAATAAACTGTGATTTTAGGATGGGTTTTTATTTTACTTGGCTTTTAAATAGCAGTCGTCAGATGCACTGTGAAAATGACTTAAATTTTCAATAGATACATGCTTTTTTTAGTTTTTTATTATCAAACCAAAACAGCATAAAAACATGAACATTCTTAACATATAAACATTCTGTTTATAGTGTACAATCTGTGGTTCACAATATCATTACATAATATTATGTTCATCACCATGATCATTTTTTAGAACATTTACTTCACTCCAGAAACGGAAATAAGAAGAAAAAACTTATACATACCGTCATACCCCTTATGCCTCCCTCTCATTGACCACTAGTATTTCCATCTACTCAGTATATTTTAACTTTTGTTCCCCCTATTTTTTTTCTATACCCCTTACCACTCTCTTTCATTGTTCACTAGTATTTCAATCGACTCAATTTATTTTAACATTTGTTCCCCATTATTTAATTATTTTTAATTCATTTTTTTACTTGTCTGTCAATGTTGTAGATAAAAGAAGCATCACACACAAGGTTTTCACAATCACATCGGGAAAGCTGTATCATTATACAGTCATCTTCAAGAAACATGGCTACTGGAACACAGCTCTACAGTTTCAGGCACTTCCCTCTAGCCTCTCTAATACACCTTAAGCTAAAAAGGGGATACCTGTAAAATGTGTAAGAATAACCTCCAGGATAACCTCTTGACTCTGTTTGGAATCTCTCAGCCACTGACACTTTATTTTGTCTCCTTTCTCTCTTCCCTCTTTCACTCAAGGTTTTCTCAATCCTTTGATGCCGAGTCCCAGCTCATTCTAGGATTTCTGTCCCACGTTGCCAGGAGGAGTAGAAACATTCTTGACTAATTTTATCTCCTTATGAAAGTAGCAAGTGATAGTTGTTTTGGAATGTTCTTAATTTTTCTGTATTTCCTTATTATGGAGTCACTGTAAAATTGAAGCTTGCTTGTACGTAACCAGGGGTTTTGAAGGTCTCTGAGTATCTGAAGAAAATGGTGGGCCTCTTTCCTAGAGAAGGTACATAGAAATTTCCATATAGTTTTTACTATCTTGCCCTCTAGAGTAAGGAGTAAATAATGAGTTATTTTTGGCTACTAGGACTCTGAAAATTTGAATTGCTGTTTTTATACTGGTGGAAGCAGAGTGATACCATTAAGATCAGTTCTTGTCAGTTGAGTTAGTAAAGTGGGCCCTTTAGTTTTCATCTGGGGTGGACTGTAAGCTTGCCATGTCTTTTAGTTTGTCTTAAAAACCATTCTGTTTTTGTAAACATATTACATGTGTACGATCCTGTTGTGAGCACAATGCTGACAGTTTAGGGGCTGAGTTGTGTTGCCCCAGTAGTTTTTGTCACCTATGTTGAAATTCTTAATTTAGCAGAGTCAGGTGGAAAATGCTAGGCTGGAAGTCTCAATTTTCAGGCGTCTGGTTTTGGCTCAATTGCCTATGTCCTTGATTTCTTAACCTTTCTTTGCATAATATAACCTCACCCTCCCTCTCTCAAGGACTGGGTGAAGATGTGCATATTGAAGTAGGAGATTTTTTGCAGTGAAATGACAGTGTTTATTGAACTGGAAATGTGGTAATAGGTGACTCCTAGAAGAGTTTTATGTATTTGGCCTTCAGTGTGCTATTATGAACCATTGTTTTAGTGATTTTTTTGTTATTATTATATACCTTCATCTAATGTATGTTTCTGCCAGGAGAAGAATCCTAAATTGCCGAGATGTTTTGGGAGAGTTATGACTTTGAACATTTCAGTATGGAAATAGATGTATTTATATCTGTGATGTTTAAAATGCCTTTTTCCTTGAGGATATAAATAATCCTAAAATATTACATGTGAGACTGAGAATTTAACCAGTTAACATTCCAGGAATATACATTTCCAGTTCTATTTTTCTTAAAATTTTTATTGTAACATATATAGCAGAACATTTCCCTTTTTTTGTTATACCACTTTCAAGTCTACAGTTGAGTAGTTCTAATTACATTCCATTACATCCATTGTCATATCATCTTTATCATCAATTACCAAAACTTTTCCATCACCCCAAACAGAAACTTTATACAAATTAAGCATTACCTTCCCATTTAGGAATATGTATTTTTAAATTTAAATTTTCCATCTTTTTTCAATGAGAAATCAGTTTTTAATTCAAATGTTACATTCACTTAATCAGTTGATATTTCCCTGGTTTGAATTTTGCTTAACCTCTAATCAAGGATCTATTTC
This sequence comes from Tamandua tetradactyla, assembly GCF_023851605.1. Classification (NCBI taxonomy): domain Eukaryota; kingdom Metazoa; phylum Chordata; class Mammalia; order Pilosa; family Myrmecophagidae; genus Tamandua; species Tamandua tetradactyla. The sequence continues at coordinate 72,678,941 of NC_135328.1, forward strand.
TATACAATACAAAATACTGTTTACATTTTTTTCCTGCTCATTTCAATACTTCTTACCACTTCAAGTGAAAAGTCATTGATGGATGGCCTGTCAAGTAAGTTATTGAAAATTGCTCACTTGTCCAGCTTTTAAAGTATGTTTAATGCTTTTTTATCCTTAGGCATCATTTGTGTATATCAGAAATGTAAGAGGTGTTTTTCAAAGCAAGTAAATCATAGTATATGTGAAAATAAATTCAGTGAATTGGATAGGGTGAGGAAAATATTCTGGGATCTGATGGCGTTTGATATTAGGTTTCCTCTGAACTGCTTTTCAAAAGCGAAAATTTTCTGTTTCACTGATGCTGCTTCTCTGCTGGAGGTGCCTGTGGTTACTGTGAGGGTCACTTATCTTTATTGCAACGCTGTCCAGAACATTTTAAATATACAGAGTTTATATAGACTGAGCAAATTTTTATAGCCCATTCCCAGGTGAGGCCTATTTCTGTATGAGTTTACTCAACATCACTTTCTTCCCCCCAGGTGATACTTACTGGTTCCTGGCTTATTTTGTTTAAGGACCTTGGGGTCCTTTCTGGCCTCTGGCTGTGAATGACTTACAGACTTTTTCTAAATACCAGGTCATCAGTGATTTTGTTTTTCATTCCTTTCCTGCCTTTGCAGGATCTTGAACTACCTACCTGCAAGCTCTCCTGTTTGTACTAGCCCTCTGACCCTTAGTTACCTGTCTAGGCCTCTGCTCTCTGTACTAGTTCTATTCTAGGTCAGGTGCCGCTTACTCATCTGCTCCCTTATTTTCTTATCCTGTTTGCACTTTTGTGTTGGCTCTTAAGCCTTTTCTTACATTTTGCTCACTAAAGAATACCTCCTGTGACCTGGTGTTTTGCTATTATTAGCTGAAGAATGGGAGAAATGGGTATCAGTGGACAAATAGTTTAGGCCACAGGTCTCAAATGGTGGCCCATTGGCTGCGTATTGCCTGTAGCTGTTATATTTGGCTTGAACAATGTTTTTTAAAATTGCAGATTCTTGATTTAGGTGTTGGAAAAGATCATATTAAGATCTAGACTCATATTTCTTTTCTTCCAAAAAATTGAAAGGATGGAGCAACACAGTCCACAGTTGTCAGCTGGTTCACCACCCCTTTCAATGGAGCATGATTTATTTCACTTAGGAACAAGTTACTGCCCTGGCCTTTCTTGGCATTTGAGTCTGTGACTCTAATGCTACAGTCCCTAAAGCCGTGGGAATTAAAAGTTTACTGAAATATTAAGATAAAGGCAGTAGTTCTAAAGATTTCATAGGCTTTTGATTTTTCTTTGTGTTTGTAAATAATGTTTGAATTATGTAGATTGTCCCTTGGTAATTTAGATCTTCTACTCATTTCTGCTTAAAATAGAGAAATGTCATCTTGTTCTCTCCTACCTTAACCCTTGAGTGCAAGACAGTTTCTCCTTTCTTTACACGATGGGCTTCCAGTAACTTATCTTACCTTTTTTTCATTTCCTTCCTGGAATTTTAGTCCTGTTTCCATTGGGAGCTTGGATTTCTTCCTGCTAGTTGCTTACTTGTATTTGCTCAGGTGTTTTGGGACCAGCAGAAGTTGCTTGGTGCTGTGAAAACAAATAGGGTGTTATGAGCTTTTAAAAAGAGGCCTGTGGCCCACCTAACCTCATTGCTGATGGTGTCAGCTTAGAAAAGACATTCTTCCCTCAGATTGCTGTAAAAAAGAATTGGTATAAGGGCCAGCAGGAGTGAGGTTTTTATATGTGTTGTCTCCTCCTTCCCCATCCCTATTTTTTTCCTGTCTTGAACCTTTTCTGCTCCCTTTGGAAACAGCGGGGCAGCTTTAGCATGCATGCACTAGAGCAAGCTGATGCACCAGCAGAAGTAGAAAGAAGCTCTGCATGTCATGTTTGGACCAATGGTGATGTTTTATTTTACAAAAAGGAGGGTGGTTATTATTAATCTACTCCCAAGCATAATAGCAGGATTTGAATAGCGGAGAACAACTTTGGTATGCCTTAATGTCTAGTGCAGTGAATACAGATGAATGCTAAGTAGATAGAAAATGTCAGTGTAGAGCCTTCCTTTTGGTGACTTTAAGCACTTAAATTTCTAGTTAACTTTTTGTTCAGCCTGGCAAACAGATATGAAGTTCTATTTTATCAACCTAGCATTCGTGTAGCTTCTAAGGAACAATGCCTATAAAGCCCTGCTCTCCTGGCAGCCACTTGAGATAGAGCAGTCATAACGATGAATCAAAATGTGTCCCTGTATTGAGCATCTTAGCAAAACCCTTCAGAGTAATAAGAGCTTAATGCAGGCAGTTTTAAGAATTGGCAGTCTCCAGCCCAGCTAAAATATTTAGATATTTGGAGTATGAGTAAAAGTATATACTCACTTTGAAAAAATAATATAGAATTAATTCTGTGCGTATCTATTTTTTAATTACTGGAGACAAATTGTTTTTAAGAGGCACTTAAAAAGAACCTTTGGTGCCAATTATCTGCCATGATTATACGATTCTTTTTAATGAATAAGTTGCTTGTTTTTAGTGTTCCTTGGATTCTTGTTGAAGATCCTACAGGATGTCTTAGTTATTGGGTGGGGTGGGCAATTGAGAATCCTTAAAAACAAGCAGTATTTAATCTCTCTAAAGTTTGAGAATCATTGTGTGCAGCTTCTGTTGTGTAAAAAAAATGTTTTTGCTGCATGTGGCCTGGTGGTTAACTTGTAGCCTAGATCTTCCCCAAATTGATCTAAAGTTTTTTTTTTTTATGTTTCATTAAAGGACTTTTAAAAAAGTCTTTTAAGTTCTTATTGGAACTATGTTCAGAAGCCAGAAAGGTTGTGCATTATTTAAAGTGCTAGGTACTAAGAGAGTTTTGAAGATTTTTAGCAAAGTGCCTTGTCCTGTCTCCTTAAAGAGATGAGGCTGAAAATAAATTTAAACGATGTCTGCCCACCTCTCCCTCACTCCACCCTCCACAGAGTTTAGTAGTAGAAACTAGCTGCTTGTGGCATTAGAGAAGGTATGTATTTCTGTAGTCTGGGCATACAGAGATCAGACCAGGTGACTGCATGTTGCTTTGGAAATAGGAGTGTGGCTTTTCTTGGTCAATTTTGTCGTGTCTCTTTATTTGCTTTGTGTTTTTTGTCCCCTCTGCCTCCCTCCCTTCCTGTTCCATTTTTCTTCTTTTTGATTCTCTTCTGTGAGAGAAGTAATTATTTCTTGGTTTGGTAGGAGCCCAATCACAGGTGAAGAGTATTTATACAGTGCAGACCCTGCCAAGTTCAGGTTGTGGCTGGAAAGGGATGCTGTTGCGACTGTCTTAATTCTGCTGTTGTCCCAGGGAGAATGGATCCGAGATGTGTGTGTGCGTGGAACTGCACGATGTCCCAGCCTTTCTCCCAAGGTTTTCTTTGCTTGACAGGATGATTTGTTAACTTCCTCTAGGTCTAATGTTTATCTTTCAAAACACTTAGGAAAAAGTTGTGAAGATGATAATGCTTCTTTGATTCCTTCCCTCTCAGGAGTATAGTTCCAGGAGGAGAAAGCAAGTAACAGGTCAGAAGCTGGGATGCTTTTTTTTTTGTAATTTTTTAACATGGGCAGGCACCAGGGATAGAACCCGGGTCCTCTGGCATGGCAGGCAAGCGTTCTTGCCTGCTGAGCCACCGTGGCCCAGAAGCTGGGATGCTTTTAAGAGCACTGAAGTACACTTTCTCCTGAACCTTCCCCATGCCTAAGAGTCTGTGTATCCTTCAGGAGCATGGGTTCTCAAGGTTGCTGGCTGTAGCTTTCTCCTGTGAGTCCTTGGTGTTCTCAGGTCTGCCTATTGCTTTTTTTGTATTAATCACTTTGATAACACTTTTTTGATGTTGAAACTTCTGAAAAGAAAGTGAACAAACTACATGCTACTTCATCTCCTTGGTTTGCCGTAGAGGCTCATTGCCTCAGTTGGAGCTGGATGTTTTGGAATATTTTGTGTTCTTAGATTTTCTAAGCGTTTGATCAATAGGCATTGTTTTATGGACGTTATGGAGGGGGCAGTCTGATTTCATGGTGAACAATAATAGTTTGTAATTTAGAAAGGAAGAGTAAAGGGATCTGTTTTTTCTTTTAGGCAATTTCTAAAGTAACATCTTTTACTGCCTCTGAAGAGTGTGATGAGAGTAAGGAATTTTGTATTTGACAGTCAACGTGGCAGTGTATTGGGAGGGAGGAGCAGGGAGCTGCCTCTTTTTAGTGATTGGTGTCCCTGGCTTTTAGCAGGACAGAAAACCATGTGGAATCGATTAATGGAAGGTGACAAGCAACCCAGAATGATGGAACCAGGAGACGTGAGCATTTACTGTAGTAACAGCAATGACACCCAATGTTTCTGTTTTTACAGAACTTCACAACACTCCCTGGGATCATCATTTTATAGGTGAGGAAATCAGGCTCAGAGGTCAGGTGAATTGCCCAAGGATGCAGCCCCTCAAGGGGAAAGCAGGACCTAAGTCTATGTTCAGTACCTTTTCCCATGGACTCCAGAATGATGTTCTTTAGATCTCTGGTAGTTGTTTCTCCTGGCTGTAATTGAAGGTGGCTGACTACAGAGAAACAGGTCCAAGAAGCAGCTCGACTTTGATGCTTGGAGAATGTCTTACTTTTGCCATTATGGGTGAGTGCTTTGTGATAAGATGGGCCAACCCAGGCAGCAGCTGTATCTCATCTGCAGGCCTATTTGTTTGGCTCCTCAGTGGTGGGGCTTGCTGTAACATTGAGGGTTTTTTAAAAAAGATTTTAAAGCTTCGCTCTTATTCCTGTACTTTGTGTGGGAATGGGGAGGGTAGGATGGGGAGGGTAGGATGGAGTGGACTCATTTCCAACATAATGCCTGCAACCTGTTTTCCTGGGACAGGATTCTGACCTTGCATTATTTTAGGTCTGCGACCAGGTGATTCCTGGGAGTGATTCCATCACAGGCTGTTTTTTTTTTTTTTAACTGATGCCAGCTGGCAGGCTTGCCTTGCAGGATTACTTTTTGGAACCATATGAAATATGGATTGGTTATTTTCTATAAACAAGAGAATGAAGATGCTGTCTTCAGACTTACTTTAGGATACTGTTAAAATTATGAAAGAAAGATCAAAATGTTGAATGTTCTATTCCAGGTAAAGGTGACATTCAGTTAACCCTGAGTTATTGTGGTAGAGATTCTGTGAGGACTATCCTTTAAGCTTGTTAAATTTTTGAAATTGATATGTTCCAAACTATTGGGCTTTTGGAAATATTTGTTCTAAGAAAAAAGTACAGGTCAAGTGTTAGAATTGTAATCACTACAAGGATAGTAAGACATTTGCTTTAACATAATGTAATATTTCTCCAAGTCTTAGTTATACAGTTTTTATATTATATTTGAATCATAAATATGTCCACTTAATGTAGTGGTTTTATTTCCCCCTAAGATGTGAAGTTAGTAGTGCATCTTTCAATCTATGATGACTTAATTGAGAAGTTAAGTTGCATGCTAACATAGTCTTTGATTTCTTATTCGTATGTGTATTTTACTCCTTTAGAGGATAGATATAAACTTTATCCTTGTGCTGTTGTGAAACTGTTGTAAGCCTAAAAAATAAAATCACCAAATTGTCTCTGCATATTTCAAGCAGGTGCGTCTGGTATAAAACTGGCATGACAGGCTGTGCACAGAGCAGTGAGTAGAGCATAGCAGTCAGGTGGGGTCCTGCTGAGGAGGTTCGGAACTATTCAGCCATAATTTAGGACATCACAAGATGAAGCAGAAGTTAAGATAGTCATTGAGAATTTAAAACCGAATAGCATTTCACATCATTTCATCTTAGAGGTCCCTAGAAATCTCAAACCTTGACCTTAATGAATACTTTAAAGATTAGTCAGAGACTGTCCTTTTTCGTCTCTTTAATTACTTTTAAGTTCTTTAATTTAAGTTCTTTCTTTAAAAAAAAAAGATTTTATGAGAGATTTTACTGAGTAAAATGTTTTTATAGTTCCCCAGTTCTCTAAGAAATTTAGAAACATAAAAGATCCAGAGATTTGTCAAGTTAGGTCCTATTTTATTTGAAAATCTCCTTAAGGAGTTTTACAGATTCTGTTATCCATAAGGATTTCATTATGATCAGCATTTCATTTTCTTCCCCATTCTCTGTGATTATTTCCTGTTTCTTATTGTCTCAAAGAAATGAGGCAAACTTGGTGACAGTTTATTAAATCACCCAGGAATATTTGAGATTGTTCAGTATGCCTTTTTTGGCTGAATCTCAAGTTTTTATTAGTTTCTTTAAAATGTTAATTTTTTTCTCTAGGCCCCTGTCATTGGATTTAGATTTTTATCATTTCTATTGTGCTTTACCTCCTGAATATTGGGATTTTGCTCTTTTTATTGCTTATCCATTTGCTTTTTTTTGATCATTGATGCAACCTTTTCTGTCTTACACTAATTTAATTATTTTAATAGCTAATATGTGAAGATTACTTTCTTGTACAAAAGTTCATTTATTAACTGAATATTTAAGTTCACACTGCATGCCACACCCTAGTTTAGGTATTGAGATTATTGCTGTGAACACGATATAGTCCCTGCTATCGTGAAATTTAAAGGTTTTTGGAGGAAACACATGATAACATTCTACAAATTATTATTTATAATTGTGATGTGTGCTGTTAAGGAGTGGGGTTCCTAACCTGTGTGGGACTAGACAGGAAAGTTCATTCATTAGTTTTATCATCTTCTTCCATTTATCCTTTCCTGTGCTTTATTCACAGAGGCAGGCCTTTTAGTTTTTAGTTTTATATGCATTAAAATGCTCAAGTAGAAAGGGGTCCTAAAATTTCACTCTGTTTTAGGGGTGATAAATCCTGATAAATCCATGGTGAACTTTGAATCCTGGAGCTGTCATCCCACCATAAATCCAAATTTTTTCCTTTGTTTTTTGAACAGCTGAGAAACACTTTTTAATCTTCTTTTAATTAGGCAGCTTTTACACCAAAAATTATGCAATGAATGAGTTCAGCAAAGTTAGAGCTATCTAACTTTGTTTTTTTTGGCATGGTCAGGCACTGGGAATCGAACCCGGGTCTTTGGCGTGGCAGGCCATAATTCTGCCCCTGAGCCACCATCGCACTGCCCCAGCAATGAATCTACATCTCATTGTTTTTACCCCTTTACTCCTGTCTTTGAAAATGTACTGCCTGTATCTCATTTTGAAGTATAATTTGTCATTATTTTTATTATTATTTTTTCGTGGACAGGCACTGGGAATTGAACCTGGGGTCTCCCACACGGCAGGTGAGAACTCTGCCTGCTGAGCCACTGTGGCCCGCCTCATTATTTTTTAATAACATTTTTCCAGTACATTGATTGAGGTGATAAACACTTAAGAAGAATGCATGTTAAGCTTTTTGCTTGGCTTAAAGAACTTAGCCAGTTCATCCCAAATTTTATTGTATTATCATTTGATTTATTTGATCAGTGTATAAATAGCCTTTTATAGAGCCCCTTCTCTTGTTAATTTGGAGTTGTCTTTAAAACTTTTGTTGGGATGGGAGATACACAGATTTCTTTGTAGAAAACCTGGGAAGACATTGTTTGGGAATGTAAAAAAAAAAAAAAAAATTTTTTTTCCCCCTCTTAAAATGACCATATTGGCTTTTGGGCTGCCACTTATTTATAAAGAGCTATGATTTTTATTTAGTAAGAGACTGGTAGAGTCTGGTAAATAGCTCTAAGGAGTTGGAAAAAGACAAATTAAAAATATGTTAAGGAAAATGAGGAGGAAATGAATTCTTCATCTGGTCAGTTTCTTCTTCCACACAAATCATCAGAATTAAACAGAGTATGTGAATTTATGACATGGTATTTTGAAGTAGTATCTTTCTGACCTGCTTATTGGATCATTACACTTAACTTGAATATACTCCTAAATCTAGTTTCCTCAGAGAGTTAGATTCTAGTGGCTAACACAGTTGTTTTCTCTTGCTTTTAATGTTACATTGTCTTTTGGAAGGTGTATCAAAATTTTGAGTCCCTTTTAGTTTAAACCATTTACAATTATTTGATTTAACGTTAATACAGCATTTTGTTTTCACGTTGGATCTTGTTTCATTACATCTTTGAAGTCAGTCCTTTTCTCCTTAGCTGCAGAAAGAAACCACTGGAAATATACAGAACAACTTCTACTCTTGATTAGAGAGATGAAAGGAATTTTAATTCAGAAGAGACTGATTGTAATTGTTACTTCCTGCATCACGTGGACAGCAGGGATAAGTAAGAGGAAGATACCCATTTCCTTGGGTATCTAGTCTGTTAAAGTCTCTTTAAATTGGTTTTCATTTTGAAGACCCTTATTAAATGTTTTCAGTTGCCCTGTAAGTTTCTTGATTTTGGTTATCCTGTCTTATAAATTTGTTTCTTGAACACAATAGGTCCTTGGTTCTATTTCTTAAAAAAAAAAAAAAGTTTAAATTATGAAATTAGGTAAATATTTCATGTAAGGGATGCATATGTGTGTATTTTTAGCAGTATACTCTATTTTGGTGTCTTGGTGTTCTGGTTAGTGTGACATTGTCATGTGTGATCAATTAGTTAATAAAATTCTTAATCTTTAAAGCATACTGAACATTTCCGTGTTTTTATGGGAATTGGTTATTACTGTACAATAGCTGTTAAGTGCTGGGTGCTAGGTAAGTTAGTATTTTAAGATAACTTTTGTATTATCAGTGTTGTTTCTCGCCTTACATCCCTGTGAATAATCAAGACTTTATGCATCTGTTTAAGTCTCCTAGGTGGAGAGCTTGATAACCTACTTGGACCACACAGAAAAAGATTCCCTGTGATGCTTTTTAACTGCTTTGACTAGGCTGAGACTATCCTTTCTATGTGTATTTATGATCTGTTTATACAGCACCAAAGCATGCTATGCTTGGGAAAAAAAATCAGCTGCTTCAGGGTTGAACTGAAGTGGCTCTGTTTGCCGGGAACAAGGAGGCAGGCTTCAGGGATGACCACTGGGCCAGTCATTTAATAACAGTGTGAAACTTCTGGCTGTTGGAAGAATGGCTACTTTCTGCTCAGTGCTGTGTCATTTTGGAAGCAGATTGAGTTGTTGAGGTCTAAAGTGGATGCTCTAATCACCACGGCTAACTTTTTGGGAGGGGTTATTGGGCTGGGTTCTCCTGGGGTATATACTTGGTGCCAATCCTGTGCACACACTTGCACTCACATTCACACACAGCAGGATACAGCAGCAGCTCCATCTGGTTTGTCGTGGACCTGTCTTGACATAGACTGTTCTGAAGCAACCCGTTTTAAAGCTGCAATATGTTAAATGGGCAGGCCTGCATTGAAGGCGTCCGGTATGTTGGCAGTTTATCAGCAGCAGGGTTGTGATCCTGCCACTTCTCGTTAATGAAGGCTTTTATTTGGCTCAACAAATCATATCTCCTGTTAACATCCACTTTCTCAAATAGTAAACTTGAAGGGGACGTATGTGACTTTTTATTAATGAGTAGCTATCAGGGTGCTTTGGCTCTTGCTTGCGATAGCCATTTAGCTGCATTACTTCTACCGAGGTGAGGATTGCTTCAAACTAGGAAGCCCCCAGAAGATTAAAATACTCCTGCATTTGTTTATCATTTTTGAAATAGTTCTTTTTCTTCCCTCTTAGATGACTATTTCCTTCAGTTTCAATTTCAGTCTCATTTTTTAATTCCTAGCAGTGATTTTTACCAGAACATTTATTTTCCTAGCAAAGCAGTTTGGCTTTTTCCCTGTATTTGTTTGTTTATTTCTGGGCATCCCAAGGGAATAAGCATCTAGTCTTAATATTTAATGTGCATTCCTTATGTGAAAAATTGAAGGACAGCCCCTTCAGAGGATAATGTTAGAGTTGGAGAGGCCCATACCCACAGTATTGACCACCACCCCCAGTTTTTACATGGGGAAACCCTCTCCTAGTGTCATCGGCATAGTGATAATAGAGGTGGTGACTCTAGACCTGTGGCCCATTCCCTTTCTAGTCACCTAATGGCAATCCAATAATTCCTAACTTTCCTTCCCTTTCCCACAATACCTTCCCCTCTACACTGCCGCATTATTTCTGTTTTCTTTTTTAAAATGCAGGCAGTGCCTTGGTGGGAAGGGAAAGTGATAAATTATAGAGGGCCTTTTTGCAGCAACTAACATAATTAAAAATGCATGTAGACTGAACTATCAACTTTTATCTTCAAATTTATATTTTTGTTCTCTTGTATAAGGTATTCATTGCAGCATTGTTTGAAATCGCAAGAACGCTGGAAAAAACCCGAATGTTCATTAGCAGGGGATTAGCTACATTAATTAGGGCATATCTGTATTATGTAGTCATCTCTAAAAGAAGAGTTCTCTGTGCTGATATTTAAAGGTAAAAATCAAGATGCAAGGAGTATTAGAAAAATCTGTCTCTGTGTATAGAAAGATCCGTATCTTTGTATGTATTAAAATAATCACTTTTCCTTACCTGTGCTTATCCACATGTTTATATTTGCTTTGAAAATGTCCAAATTGTTAATAAAGCTGCAAACTCAGCAGTATGGGTTGGGGAAATTGAAGAATTCTGTCTTTCTACTTTATACATTTGGACTGTTATGAAAATTTTGCATCTAATATGTATTTTTTAATTTGCAAAAATATTGTTAAATTGTAATGCTTGTTATTGCAAAAGAGAATCCCCTTTGTATTTTTCAGAGCATTTTAATAGATTTTCAGTATTCCTTATGTCTAAACCATTTATTAGTGTTCTGTGCCTCTGCTGAGCTAAGTATTGGGCCAGGTCTTGTGGGAGTTCAGAAGCAATGTGACTGCTATCCTTGAGGTGTTTACGTCTAGTTGGTAGGACAGCCCAGAGCAGGAATTATGATGGTTGGTCAGGGGAGAGGGGGATTGGTAAGCAGTAGTTGGGAAAAGTTTTGTGAAATCAGATAGATGTGAATGATACTTTGGGGAGATTTTATATAGATAAAGGAAGATTATTTCTATTGCAAAGAGAAGAGGAGAGTTGAACGTGATGTATTGCTAGCATGTTGAAGGAACAGTTTTGACTATAAGAGATGGGTAGAAGGGCAAAGGGGGTTGTAAAATCTTTGAAGTATAGGGTTTAGTAGGATGAAAACTGCATTTAAGGGAAACTAGACTGGAGACAATTTTGTAGAATGCCTTGGTAGAATGAGGAGAGCTGAAGTAAAGGTGGTAAAATGGCCCTGGAGAGGAAGGAGCAAGGTATGAGGGGAAAATGGGACATATCTGGTGCCTGACAGTGGGGGAAACCTATAAAGGAAGGCTACTTCTTGGCATCCTCTGTATTCTTTTTAGGAGAGACCATGAAATAGTCAAGAATTTTCTAAACTGTAGTGAGTATGCAACATGAACATAACTTATTATAATGCTTTATAAAGTGTCTTCTGAGAACCAGAAATGAAAAGTTATATATTCATGGTTCCCCTACCACGGTTTTAAAAAAAAAATTTTGTATCAAAGGAAGCTGTTGTAATTAAAACTTTTTTTTTCTTGTAAATCAGGGTATTACTGGGCATTAGAAGTCATATATTTAGTTTCAGAGCTGCAGAAACATCTCTTTGAAGGTTAGGCAAGCAGTAGGAAGTTATTTTGAGGTTTATTCATATGACCTAAAGGAATTTGCAATAAAATAAAGCTTATTTGGCAGTGGGTTAGACACCAGCAGTTCCTAAGCATTTTTGGTTTTAGGACCCCTTTGTGTATTTAAATTATTGAAGATATAGAATATGCCTATTAATACATATTGTATTAGAAATTAAAATGAGGAAATTTCAAAACATATTTATTGAGTTCAAAAAATAAGCCCATTAATAAAATAACATTTTAAAAATGACTTATTTTTTTAAAACAAAAAATTAGGGAAAAGGATGGCGTGGTTCTATGTTTTTTTTTCATTTTTTCTGAAATGTCTGGCTGACTAGAAGTCAGCTGATTCTCATATTGCACCTGACCGAATGCAGAAGCAGATATTACACACCCCATCACCTTTGGGGGAGGCCCTTCTGTACATTTATGAAAAAATGAGAGAGGAAAGGACATTGTTTTGACACCCCCCCCCCTTCCACAAGTCATGGGCCCCCGACCACGTTGTAAGCTACTGCATTAGGGCTAAGAGGGCTTCCTAAAGAAGCAGTGTTCACCTGAACCTGAAACGAAAGCTTAGAACCTGCGTAGTATGGAAGACTGTACAGTTATCTTTCCAGTGGAGTATAAAATAAAGAATAAAGGCATGGATTAAAATAAAGGTATGGAATTAGGATAAATGGAGGTGAGATTGTTCTGGGAGTTGAAGATCTGAATGTTGTGGCCAAGTTTGGTCACTAGCAAGCTTTACCTTGGGCCAAGTCTCTGGTCTTGATTTTTATTTCCTTACTTAAAAGCAAGGCTGTGGATTAGCTCTCAGAAGTCCTTATAGCACGAAGATTCTGTGAGTTTATAGAAAGCTCTCAACGCTTTCTATAAATATACATTCTCAAACATCTATGGTGCATACTTGGAGCACTTTGGAAGATCACATGAGCTAAAAATGTACCTTGGAGTAGTTCACCTAAGCATTTTCTTTTTCCTACAGTGGTTTCATTGTCATAATTTGATTCCTAAATAGAAGTTCGGCTAAATGGTACTGTGGGTGTATATAGAATCTTAACCTCTTTTGTGAGCTATTGAACACACCTGCATTTCTTTTTTTTTCCTTTTGGTGAAACCTTCCACTGCATTTATTTTCCCCCATACTTAGTCATGAGATTAATAGGTGGAAGGAAGGAGGTGAGATGTCATTCAAACTATCATAGGCCAGGCAGGGCTCCACTTGTCCATTCCAGGTTGCTGTGGTTCTGAGCAGAAAGCAGCACAGTAGTCCCTGCCCCTCTTAAAATACAAAATGGAGTTGTTAGAGGTAAGGGGTGCCCATTTATTATTTTTCAGAGTATGATTCCACATTTGTTTAGTATTCTGACAGATTTTATTTCTTCCACGTTTCAAATATGCTAATTTAAAATTTTCCCATCTTTAATTTGGACAACAAAGTCCCGATCAGTAGGTATATATGGAGACCTTTATACACCCTGACCTGATCAAGAAATATCAATACCAATGGCATCTAGCATTCCTAATGGCGTTGATTTCTATTTAAAACTGAGGTCCCTTTCCTTGGATCCTTTTGGTGGGTGGTGATGAGGATTTTTGATATTCTGAAGCGTAAGATTATAAGAAACTTAGAATCGTTATCTAAAAACTTAAGTCCTGGAGGGCAGAGACACACTTTCATATTCTGATAGTTCTTTGTATGTAGAGGTTAATATTTATTGAGTGAATGACAGGAAAACTGTTATTTTCTTTCAAAAACAAGATAAGAAATATTAATCACTTTTTTATTTTGGAAATCTCTGGTAGCAGTAAACATGAAATCTTCAGCCTGAGAGAATTTCTGCCTAGTGTAAGAGAAATAAGGGAGCAGTTGCCTTTTTTTTATATTAAATTTGAGACTATTCCCAGTAGTGCTGCTTTTGTTTTACTTCTGGGCTTTTGTGTTTATTTCATACGTTTCAGATGTCCCTGGGAGAGGGTTTCTCAAGAGGCAAGAGTTGTTTTGAGAAATAAAGTCTGAAAGGCTACAGTTATCTGGTTATAGAGCTCAAAATTGGGCAAATAGAAGAGAAGGAAGGAAGGGTTGCTGTACTGTTTAGAATACTTAGACTTGTTTTGCAGTTCACTGTTAGGTACAGTTGTGGGGTTTATTGGTATAAAATGTGTTCTTGATCTGAAAATCCTAAATGAGGTGCTCTTGCTTCAGTGGAGGAAGAGGATGTTAATGCCTGTTTTCCTGTGGCTTCTATTTAATAAATGAGAATCAGATTCTCAAAGGAGATTTAAAACGAGTATTCATTGCCATTAAAAACACCCACATCGAATGAAGATAGATCTAAATCAGTATTTGAATAAAAATTTCAAACATTATATGCTTTCCCAAACTAAATTTAAAGTTTTGTATTTAACTTTTACTGGAACTTATTTTAAATGAGTCGAGTTTTTCTAATTTTGTAGATTCATCTGTTGAGAATAGTTTTGTACTGATTCCACACTCATAGAAACCAGTCCATGTAGAAACCAACCCAAAGTAGCTTTCCATTTTCACACTACTTAGATTAAAATGAGTTAATATCAGTAAAGATGGGGAAAATGACCTATATCCTTTGAAAGACTTTCTGAAATATCATTTTAGTTTTTTAATAAAGTGAATGGTGTTGCAGACCTTTTCAAGTCCTCCTTGATTGAGAAGAAAGGGGGCTGCGGTAGAACCTGTACTAAAGTTTGCAGTGTCTTTTTCGGCCTTGGGGCATGGTGCCTTTTACTCATGCCAATTCTAGCAGAGCTGCTCTTTGGCTCTGCCTTCCTGGGTTGTGAGCCTACAGCCTTGTTGTACGTACTTGATCCAACAATCTGGTTGCACCTGCCAGCGTACCCTGCAAGTAACGAATGAAACTCCTGGGTTTTAAAACTTGATTGTTATACCTGGGGTTAAGAATTTAGGGTCCTTACTCAGCTTACGCCTCTCCAAGCCTTTAATTTCTTATCTACAAAATGGATCATGATTATACCTACCAGGAAGGGTTGATCGGATGTTTTATAATTAAGCTCAGAAACAGTAGATGTTTTCTTATTTCTGGATTGGAATTCTTTGGAAGACTGAAAGTTGTCACTAATGTTAATGATTATTGTAAGAGTAATTATTTGACCTGAAGGTTTTGCTTATAAATTTTCAATCCTTAAAATCTTGCGTAGTAAGATCAAATCTCTCATCTGTTCCACTTGGACGGATGTTTAAAGGCATGGCTTGGTTTGGATCTGCTGGGAGATCTCTTGTAGCTTTTGGTAAAGGAAAGAGAAAGGAAAACAAAAGAGCTTAGGTTTCTCATTCCAGTGTTTAAATAGAGTCATTTCAGGGAATTCTAATTCTTAATAGATTTCTTGGTCAATTGTGTGCCTCTTGTTTGGTGTGTTAGGTCTCTAAAGAAGCTTGTTTCAGCGACTTGGGTGTGGCAAGGCAATTACTGCCTCTCAATAGAAGATGAACTAATTAGTGATCTGCATCCCTTTTAAACCCTGGTGTTGGCTGCTGGGAGAAGCAGGAATGCTATTAAGCATCACTGACTAAGAATTAATCTTATTTAGGTGGAAATGGGGATAGATATTGTAATTAGATGTGAGAGAGACCAGTGATCAGACTTGAAAATGTATGCCCTCAAACTTATTCCACTGTTCTCTACCCACATGGTGGGATAAGACTACAGAATCTTCTTTTGTACATCAGGAGACCTGAGGGCTAGTACTGTTTTCTTTTTTTTTTTTAACTTTTTATTAATAAAACCAATCAACGTACAACACAAACATTCTTAATGTATGCTCATTCCATACTTGGTGTGCAATCAGTGACTCACAATATCGTCACATAGTTGTATATTCATCACCATAATCATTTCTCAGAACATTTACATCACTCCAGACAAAGAAATGAAAAGAAACTCATACATACCTATACCCCTTACCCTTTCATTTCATTGACCACTAGTATTTCCCTCTACCCACTTTATTTTAGCATTCATTCCCCTATTATTTATTTTTAATCTGTATTTTTTACTCATCTGTTCATACCATAGATAAAAGGAGCATCAGGACAAGGTTTTCACAATCACACAGTCACTTGCAAAAACTATATCATTATACAATCGTCTTCAAGAAACATGGCTACTGGAACACAGCTCTACAGTTTCAGGCACTTCCCTCTAGCCTCTCTTATACACCTTAAATTGAAATGGGGTTATCTGTATAATGCGTGAGAATAGCCTCCAGGATAACCTCTCGACTCTATTTGAAACTCTCAGCCACTGCCACTTTATTTTGCCTCAATTCTCTCTTCCCCCTTTCAGTTGAGAAGATTTTCTCAATCCCTTGCTGGCGAGTCCCAGCTCATTATAGGATTTCTGTCCCGTGCTGCCAGAGAGGTTTACACCCCTGGGAGTCATGTCCCAGGTAGAGAGTAGGAGGGCAGTGAGTTTGCTGACTGTGTTGGCTAAGAGATAGGCCACATCTGAACAACAAAAGAGGTTCTCTGGAGGGTGACTCTTAGGCCTGATTTTAAGTAGGCTTAACCTGTCCTTTACAGAGATATGGTTCATATGAACAAACCCCAAGATTGAGGTTTCAGCCTATTGATTTTGTTGTCCTCACTGCTTGCAAGAATATCTGGCCTTCTCCATATGGGGAAGTTGAATTTCCCCTCTTTCTCACCATTCCCCTATGGGGACTTTGCAAATACTTCTTTATTCACTGTTCAAATCACTCTGGGATTTATCAGGGCATCACTCTGAATAAACCTACAAAATCTCATGCCCTACTTAAGGTTTCATATACTTATGATGTTCAATTAAACTGTCCATATAAATTATATTAGATGTACTAGTCAAAATATAAATTTGTTAGTACTGGGTTTTGATCTTGAGTGTCTTAAGACAACAAATTATTTCACTTTTCTGTGTTTCTTATCTCTGAAAGGTGGAATTGGAAACAAGGTAATGCATAGAGTTGCTTTTCTCCTGTAGAGATCTGATTTGTTGCTGTTAGAAACGGGAAAGGTTATATGTTATTATTCATAGTTGTTTTCTTGTTTAGTAGTAGTTTTGTGAAAGTTAAATCCTACCTTGTGCTTTGGGCTTTTGTGTTGGTAGTTGTTTGGAGACAAAGGTGAAAAAAAAAAGAGCTCCTATGAAATTGCTTACTCTCAGGTTGTCTCATCTGTCATAATTGAGTAATAATTGGCACTTTAGGAAGGCCATTATGATAAGTATTAGTTCTTCTGCCCTTCACTTTACATGGCCACCACCTGGGAGAATATTTCATACACCATCAAGGAAGAAAATGATCAAGTTTTGGTTTAAGAACCTGATTGTCTTGATTAAATGATGCCTATTAGGTTGTAATTATGTCTATGCATAAAAAATGGGTGATATATTTGATTGTTAGATTTCTTGAAGTAGTCTTTTAAGATCATGAATTTTAACTGCATATGGGTGCCTGGAACCATTTTAAGCCACTAAGAAGAGGGAAATAGACAAAGCATATTGAGAAAAGAAAAGTATTTCACCAAAGTGTGTAGCTTTTGGAGTTTAGTTTGTGGTTTTGAAAGGATGAGAACAGAAAGATCTGACTCCTCCCTCCCCCCCCCCACACACAGATACCCCTAGATGAGGTTCCTAAATCAATATTCTTCATTTTATATGAATTGTTGCAGTAGCATTTATTAGATGTCAAAAGAATGGGACATTATAGAAATGGTTATGTTGCAAAGTTTGAGAGCTTTTTCTTTGTGCCTGGCACCTTTATAAGGAATATACATTCATTTAAAACTCACTTAAATTCTCACAGAATTCCCATTTTCCAGATGAGGAAACTGTAGTACAGAGAGGTTATGTTACTGGTCCACGGAAACAGCAAGTGTCAGAGCTAGAATTAGAACTAACACAATCTGGCTACAGAGCAAATCATCTTAACTATACTAGAATTGTCTGTGCCAAGGTATTAGAGCTAAATTTTGTATCAGTTGAAGTTTGTTTTGCTTGTGTAACCTTTTTAGCATTAACTTTATAAACTTTCACCTTGAATAAAAATAACCTAGTAGAGTTTGGACTCCTTTGAGTTAGAACCTTTTATGTACAAGACAAAGAACAGGTCTGGCTTCGTTACTCCTCACTGGACCTTCAGTGGCTTCCTATTCTTATGGAACAGATTCCAACCACTCTCAGACATTAAAAGTCCTTTATTCTTTCTCACATCCAATATTCACTTTAGGTGCTAGCCAAATTATTTTTTTCTTTTATTTACCCAGACATGTAATTCCCTCATGTATCTCATTAAGGCAATCCTAAATCACCCTACGCATGAACCCCTTTTCGTCTTCTCCTCTTGGCCCCTACTTTTTATTAGTTCTGTCATTATCTCCCTTGCCTCATGACAAAAGATGGCTTACACATTTCTTCACTTAGTTTATATGTCTATTAACACTGCTCTTGTGATGGATTAGGGACTTACACAGTGAACATCGATTTAGTTTGGGCTGCCTCTGTTTCAAGATTCAATTAAGTGTTTTTTAGAAAATAGTTCTCTCTCTCTCTTTTGTTTTTTTTTTTTGCATGGACAGGCACCAGGAATTGAGCCCGGGTCTCTGGCAAGGCAGGTGAGAATTCTGCTGCTGAGCCACCATCGCACCACCCAGGAAATAGTTCTCTTTTGAAGTGCTTTTTTTTTTTTTTGGGAAAAAAAACTTGCTTATGTATGTGTGTGTGTTTAAATGGAATATGGAGGTTCACTTCTGGATTTAAGCAAAAAAGTAGTCCTGGATTTTGATTCCTTTTGTCTAAAATCTTAAGCTGTTCGTGTACTGTTGTTAGTGGGTCAGGTCTCAGCTGGGCAGATGGTATCCATTGTATAACGAAACATAAAGCTCAGGTTAATTCACCCTGTACCACTTAGCTAAATTGGCTACCATGTCATGGTTATGAGTTGAACTCTGCAAACCACATTTGTATTTCATTGTCTAGTCCTCATCCTTTATGGTTAACTGTCTCTCTCCATACTGTTGCCATAAGGAGGATGGGGTTAAAGTGAGTGGACAAGCATGCCCCCGTTATTCTCCATGTTGTATTTCATGGTTGTGATGTTGAATCAGTAGGGCAGCCTATACAAAGGACACAGGCAAGTATAGGTGTTCTCAGAATATCTTTTGCATGTTTGGCAAATTATTCTTTGTTTTGAACAAACTTAATTGTAGAATTAGGAGTAAATGCTTGTTTAAGGATCTGCTTCCATGCATACAAAATTTGACAATATTAGTGTCAAGTCTACCTGTAAAGATGGTAAAATTCTGGATACCATTCTTATAGAAAGTCATTGTCCTGGTGAGGCAAATCAGATCTGTGGACTATGATGACTAAGCAGCAGAATTATAATCTGGCAACTATGTGGGTTTACCGTTAGTATAAAGCTGTTTCTGCCTCTTGGCAGTATTTTGCTTTCATCAGGATGATCTCAGCTTTCATTAGATTTTCATCTAATTGAAAAGATTGATTTTTGAGTAGGTGAGAGTCCTTTTATGTAATGTCTCAAAGGACAGAGTTATGGGTCAAATCACTCTTCAAATGGATGGTAATTGTAAGGAAGAGGCTTTTTAAGTGGAGATAGCAAGTTACTCAGAGTTTATTGGGAGAAGGAGCTTTTTATATGTAATATGCTTCCACGTTTGTAAACAATGGGAACCTTAATAACCCAATTAAAGTGTGAGACCAGGATTTGAACCATAGTTATGCTTTGACATTGATTACGTTCTAACTCTAGCTTTTTGTAGTAGATATTCCTGTAGTAAGATTTGAAGAGTTCAATTCTTCCTTGGTTCACTGAAGTATTTTACTGTCCACACTTTTGTTTCCTGTAAAATTAAGAATCAGTAAAACATCCAAAGACCAAAACCCAGTGCACTTCCTTTTTCACACAATCTGGTGGGAAAAAATATTGAGATCAGTAACTTCATGTAAGCGTCCTGATACTTATTTTTTCCAGTATGTAAGGGGGTGGTGGTACCACGAGCAGATTGTAAAGAGGAATCAATATTAAAAACAATTGTTTAGCTCTTGGAAATATTTTCCTGGAAATGCTGAATAGCAGTAAATCAACTTTCAAGGAGGAGATGTTTTGGAGTTAGAAGTCTTGTTTTTATGTCAGCTCTATAATGAACAAAAAGGTGTTCGTTCTTAAACAGGTGGAGTCTTGAGATTTTAAGTTTAATTTTAATACTGGCAGTTAAAAATTTCTGTTGTACGATGTGAATTTTACGAGTCTCACTTTTTCGTGTGTCATTTTATATAGCACAGATAACTGTGGATCTATTATATTCCAATACTTAAAACCTGCTTAATTATGATGAGCCTCTAACTGTTATGGTCTGTAAAGGTAGACTTTATTTGTTTTTCAGGGTTGTTGGCTTTGAAAATATTGCTTAGGGATATTTTCTTTTACCATCTAAAAAGCAATAACTATTTTATTCCAATAATTTATTTTGATAGCTACCAACTTGTGGAGTGTTTTCTTTGCACGAGTGTGTGTGTGTGTAAGACAAAATAAATCAAGGGAGAACATTAAATTAAATTGAACTGTTAATCGTTTTAGTTTTTATTAAACTTTATATTTCTGGGTGCTACATATATAGTTCTGGCCCTGTGCTTACCACTGAAGTGATGGTGGGGGGGAACGTTAATGCTGGCTTTACCATATTTTATCGGTATTCCCTGAGTCAGGAAATCTCCCCAAATTTTAGGGAGCAATGCCCAGTGGTTGGTGTACTCGGTCTGAAAAAATTAGGTTGAGCTTAGTTAAATGAATTTTAAAATGACTTCCCCAAAAACTATGGATAGATTTACAAGCTTTGTGTAATTTTAATAATTAGTCTCTTTTCTCTAATTATTTGATCTGAAAAGGGTTCGTATTTTGTAATTCTCAAATTCTAGGGATTTTTAAAACTTAAAAGCATGTTATTTTGCTTTGAATTTGAGAAAGGGGCTGTGTATCCAGTATAGATTAGACATATATCATTTTACCTCTTAAAAAAAAATGTCCTCAGAAGCATTTAAGAGCTCTGACAGGACAGCTTGCCTTTTCTTCTGCAGGAGTCCTGCTGTACATGTGTTTAAACAGTCAATCTGCCTTAGAAAGTGGGTGGTTCTTTTTTCCCCCTTTGATGGGAAATTGACGGCCCAGCCCTCTTGGGCACTTGGTGTTCCAGGAAATGAGAAAATGTGAAACAGTCAGTGTAGTCCCTGAATTTTATCTACTATCAGTTTGCTTCTGGTTTCCAGCCCTAATTGTGGATCTCATTGGTATATTTCTGTGCCCTTATACCTAAGTTGGATGGGGAAAGGTAAGCCTCTCAAGCAGTGTGAATGCTTTTGGTGTGACATTGGAACATCTCAGGATGCTTTTGAGTGCAGTGCACTTTGACTTAAAGGGTTGGAACCATCAAAGAATTAAGGTCCTGAGAGTCTCTACCCTGATTCGATCTCTATATAAAAGGTACCACAAATAGGTGCAGTTGTACTGGTGGGGTCTTCAGTGTCTGTCTGATAAAGTGCATACTAAGTTACTAGGAAAGAGTTCTTGGAGGGCAGTTCTTAAAGGGCAAGGCGGGGGGATGTGAAGGTAAGGGAAGTTTATGATATTGGTGGGCATGGGTGTGAATTATACCTAGTGTGGAGAAGTGGCAGGTGGAGATAGTAGTAGTTATAAAAGTGTGGAGGTGGGAAGCTTAATGAATGGGGGCAGTCTTTTGGAGACACATACAACTGAAAATCAGAGTTCTCACTTTGTTGGAAATCATGATGTATTACTATGTTTTGCCACCCACATGAAGAAAATGAATAAGGATCCAGCATAGGCTATGAAGCTTAGGTCCCTATAAAAAGAAGGATGAAGGGGCTTATGTGAAGTTCTTTGGAGGGTTGAAGGGGAAGGGGATTGGTGAAAGTTAGGGGTATCTGAGAGACTATTTTTATTAAAAATTCTCATATTGGCATTTAAAGCAGTGGATTTGAGAGAACTAGCTGCACTTGGTGATCACCAAGTCTATGGGACTCTCTCATGGCCTCTAGTCCTTAGGGATGTTTTGGGTGGTAAGAGGTAGAGGGTGAGAGTCTCTGAAAACTTTGTGAATTTCATTTATGTACCATCTTCCCATTTCCCATTTATATGGAACTAAAATGTTTCCATGTTGTTAAAGTTTAACCTCACTGGCTGTAAGCAGAGCGTGTAGTTTCTGTTTTCAATAAAGAGCCAGCTGAAGGCTCATGAGTTTTCTCCTCCCTACTCCCAAGCAGAATAGTCCGGGCATGTTATGGAATTTGTGATTTTCTTTCTCCTAAACTATTGTGTAATTTCTTTTACTGAATGCTACTGTCTTTCAGATCTTCCAGTAATTTCTTTTACTGAATGCTACTATCTTTCAGATCTTCCGGTGTAAGCACCTGGCATGGTGTCTTATTGGGACTAAACACCTGTATTTGAATAAAATAGATTTTGTGGCAGAGCATTTTGGGGTAGGAGGTTTTGCTATAGCCCCTTGTGAGCATGAGGTACTCTTCAGTAGCTTCTCTATTCTAGCCACCATTTAGAAAGAGTAAATAGAGCAGAGAGGACATTTTAGATGGTTGCATCAGGGCAAGGAATTGAGAAAATGCAAGGAATATTCACAGGGCGATTATGAGTCATTTTGACCTGGTGTAGGGCTTTTGCATGAAAAGTTGGGAGGAAATGTTAGAGCAGTATGTTGTTTTAAGAGTGTTGAAAGAGTAATAGTGTTGAAAAGGCCCTTGAATACAAGTGTAAGTGTAAATGATTGAAGGTGTTTGCATAAGGTATTCTTGGAAAATTGAAGCCAGGTAGTATGTCATGATTGAAATGAACTGTAGGTGGTGGGGCTGATGGATAGGCATCAGGGAGAAAATGTAAACCAGTGTATAGATGATAAAGGCCTTTGCTGGTGTCTTGGGAATTGGGAGATGGGGTGGTAGATGTTTATAGCAGTGAAGGAAAAGATAACAGCAGTGAATAACTGACAATATGGATTCAAAAGGAAGGGGAGATACATTTCAGTGGATATACATCCAAGTTTAATAGATCCTAGGAGTCTGGGAAGGCAGCATTTGGAAAAATAAAGCAAGTGATTATAAATAGTTTGGGGATAAAGTATTTAATTTCTCCAGAATCTTTTTGGGTAGAACAGAAGTGAATCTTGTTTCTCTCTATTTCTGATGTTATCCTTTGCAGTGTAGAAGAGGAATGCTTTTTGATTTCTACTACTGGTCAAAGGATTCTTATCTCTATCCCAGTGACAGGGCGTTCCCAGTGCGGAGATTTCTTTTCTTTTCTTTTTATTTCTTTCATCCTATCCAATAGCTTCTGACCAGTTCTGCCTTTTAAAGTTGGTTTTGACAATTGATATACAATTGATTTCTTCTCTAACCTCTTCAATTTTATAGTCTGACCTCTTGTTGCAAACTGCTTTTAAAGGCACTGTGCTTATGCTTTAAAAGCCACTTAAAGAGAACATATATTTAGAAGATGTGATACTTTTGCCACAGGTGTCAAGAAGGTCTGGGTAGTGTTTTCACTGAATGTCTGCCTTTAAATGTCTGCCTTTAAGGGACCCTCCTGGCTTCCTTTATGTGGTAACCATCAAGAGGTCAGGTATTTACCATGAAATCTGTGATACTGAGTTGGAAATGCTAAGAGATGTGAGGTTGGGGTGTTTTTTGTTTTGTTTTATTTTGTGTACTTACCCCGAGCACAGATCTTCAAGCCACAACTTCTTAATGAGGCTCCGCTTATCAAATTAAAGAGAAAATTAGCAGTGGAACCCTAATATATATAAAAAAATCAAAGCTCTGGGATAAAGAGCTAACATCCAAGTTACATTAGCTTGTCATTTTAAATTTATTGGCACCTACCTAGCTGAACTATCCCTTTTGCATGTCTTCTGGGTAACCGCCAGAGATCCAGACCTTTAACTTTTAACTTCCCCTGCGGAAATGCAGTGAGATCTTCAGTTTTCTTTAGGTTGAGGTTTATAGTTGCTTGTGAAATTGGGTTGTTAGAATGGGATTCAACTGAGATAAAGGAAATTATTCCAGTCGGATTTTTAGTGTGGCCTCGTTTTGTTTGAAAGTAAATTCCCAGGGCAGCCAATATGCCTGTAATTAATCCTAAGTAGAAAATCTATTCCAAAGCCAAAAATATGTTTCTCCTTTACCTGTGTGTGCACAGAATGGGAAAAGGGGTTGGGGGTATCTATTGTCCTTTTATCTAAGAGGCACTTCAGTTTATTTTTGTGCTCCTGTCTACCCTTTTCATCACAAACTTTGTTAATTTCAAGATTTCCTCTCTGACCTCTCTCTGGTATTCATTACATCTGCTAGATCTATTTTCTTTCTAATACAAAACAAGAGGATATCAATAGACCCCATCACTTTTTTTTTTTTTTAGAGTATTTGTCTAAGGCGTAATTTAGAAGATAAGTGTACACCTATATGATAATACTGTGAACCATTGATTGTACACTTGGGGTGACATGGTATGCAAATATAAATACATATCAATAAAAAACAGTTGGGGGGAAAAAAAAGAATTATTTAGGAGAAAATTTCTAATTTGCTAAAAGGCTTTGTTTTCTTACCAGCAGTTGACACTTGTGTGTGTATGTGTGCTAGTGTTTCTTAATGGATTCTCTAAGCATTATGATTATTTCCATTTGAAAACTTTGGTTTCATTCAACCTTGATTTAGAAATGTTTTCCCTCTGAGAATATGATTCCCCTTAGTTCTGAGTAGCCAACCTCTATAATATTCAATAGAGAATTAAAAGAAAATAGAACTCTCTTAAAAACAACTTCAAATGTGTTTTCCTTGATTATAAGCTATATATTTTTAGTAAACACTTAAAAGATATAAGAACACAATTTATTTATAATTATACTCTATTTTTCTTCCATGTTGATCCTCTCTCTACTTTAGGATATTTATTTTTTTGGACGAAGCAGGAATACCTTAGTCACAGCCAAAGGTTACCATCACAGTGACTGGAATTGAGAATCTGTATAATATCACAATTATTCAGGAAGCACTTTTTTGCCATTCAGATTGTGGGTTTGGAGATCACTTAGCTGAAGGATTATTTACCAAGTTTGTGGGAAATCATCAAGGGAGAATAATGACAGTTAAAATAGGAAATGTTGTAGATTACCAAGCTTTATTATTTAGCAGGTATCAGATTTTAAGTTGTGTGGGTTATGTTGAATAATAATTGAAAGTGTAACTATGTAGTTAGAAATTTTTATATATCCCAGAAAAGCCATGTTCCTTAATCCTAATTCAGTATTGTTGGGTGGAATATTTTTGATTGTTTCCATGAAGATGTGAACCTCCCAGTTGTGGGTAGTACTTTTTGATTAGGTACTTTCCATGGAGAAGTGTCTATACCCATTCAAGGTGGGGTTGCTTACTGGTGTCCTGTAAGAGGGAACCATTTTGGTATAAGCTTCAGAGCCAACAGAGGCCCCACAGCCAGAGACCTTTGGAGATGAAGAATGAACACACTCCCTGGGGAAGCCATTTGAAGTAGCTGGTAGAGAATGTGAGCGGACATCATCACACGCTTTCCCAGCTGACAGAGGTATTCAGGACCAATTGATCTTCCTTGAATTGAAGTATCTTTATCTGGATGCCTTAGTTTGGATGTTTTAATGGCCTTAGAACTGTAAACTTTCAACTTAATAAATTCCCTTTTTAAAAGCTGTTCCATTTCTAGTATATTGCATTCTGACAGCTTTAGCAAACTAAAACAGATTTTGGTACCAGAGAAGTGGGGTGCTGCTACAGTTTGCCAATACCAAACATGTTAGAACAGCTTTTTAAATGAATAAGGGGGAGATTCTGAAAGAGTGGTGAGGAACTTGATAAGAGAAGGCCTAGAGTGCTTTCAAGAGACTGTTGGTAGAAATCTGAACTCTAAAGATACTTGTGATAAGATAAGGCTTTAGACAGGCATGATGAATGTGTCATTGAAAACTGGAAGGAAGGCATTCTTTGTAGATGGAAAGCAGTATTTGTGAGTGATGAGTTTGGATATTTAGTAGAAGAAATTTCCAAACTAAATGTGGAAAATGCAGTCTGGCTGCTCCTTGCAGCTTATAGTAAAAGGCTACAGAAAAGAGATAAGTTGAGAACGGAACTCTTGGGTACAAAGAAAACAGAAATTGATGGTCTGGAAAATTCTAGGCTTTCAGAAAGGGAGACCTCAGAGAATAGTGCCCCACATGAGGATTTCACCAAATGTGGAACCAGTCAGCCATTTCAGAAAAAGCAAGGGATTATCCAGGCAGGAGATGTAGTTATCTAGGAGAGATTTGTGCAAAGTTCTGTTGTCTGATGGTTATGATCCCTGCATATTACATAGAGAACCAACAAGAGTATTGCAGGATCTGTATAAATGGAACGACTGCTTTTTTGTGGCTAACAAGAAATGGAAAAGTGACAAATTGAAGGAAAAATAACTTCAGAAGCAGAACCATGGAAGCTGTAGGTCTTAAGTTAAGAAACCTTGGACCAGGAGAGGGGACCCAACCAAGTACTTGGAGAGGGCATAGGGTGGGTCTTCCAACCTGTACTTTGTTAAGAGTGCTACCTCCTGCCTTGGAGAGGGTGGACCACATTCTTTGGGGATTGGGGAGAGCCTTGCTGCCACCACATTGTTCTGGAGGGGTTGAGCATGTGCCTCTGAAATGATAGAGATCTCAGGTGCAGTTGGGATATTTGGCAAAGATAGAGCCAAGAAAAAGGTGGTCTCCCCAGTGTCCCCCAAGGTTGCATTTGGAGAGAACAGGGCTACTGCATAAGCCCTTGGAAATGGTGAGACTGCTGCTTTCTAAAGCCCTGAGGACAAATGACTCTTAGACTTTGAAATCTAATGGAGTTTGCCCTGCAGGTTTTCGAAACTGTTTGGGTCCAGTGACCCCTGTGTTCCTTTTGATTTCTCCAAATGCAAATGGGAATATGTATCCTATGACCCTCCTTCCTTTGTATATTGGAGGCAGAAAAATTGTTTTGGGTTTTACAGATCCAGGGCCAGAGGAGAATTTTATCTTAGGATAGATCATGCCTGTATGTGACTTTGATTTTGTACTCTTCCTGAATTTGTATTCTATCTGTATTGTTACAAAGATGTTTTGAGACCTTTTGATATTGTAATAGAATGAATGTATTTTGTATATGAAAAGAACATACATGTCTTTTGGGGGTTCAGAGGGTAGAATGTGGTAGTTAGAAACTGTTGTATACCCCAGAAAAGCCATGTTGGTTAATCCTAATGCAATATTGTTGGGTGGTGTGCCAGTTTGAATCTGTTATGCACCCCAGAAAAGCCAAGTACTTTAATCCTCATTCAGTATTTTTGGGTAGAAGCGTTTTGATTGTTTCCATGGAAATATGACCCACCCAGTTGTGGGTGGTAACTTTTGATTTGATGGTTTCCATGTCTCCACCCATTCAAGGTAGGGTTACTTAGTGGAGTCCCTTAAAAGGGAACCATTTTGGAAAAAGCTTTAGAGGCATGAGAGCCACCAGAACCAACAGAGCCAACTGAACATCTAGATAACCAGGGAAGCCACTGAAGAGAAAGCTAGCAGATCTCACCATGTGCCTTTCCAGCTGAGAGAGAAACCCTGAACATCATTGGCCTTCTTCAACCAAGGAATCTTTCCCTGGATGCCTTAGATTTTTATAGCCTTGCTTTAATTGGGACATTTTTATGCTTCTAGAACTGTAAACTAGCAACTTAATACATCCCCCTTTTTAAAAGCCATTCTATTTCTGGTATATCACATTCCAGCAGCTTGCACACTTGTACAGGTGGGGTCTTTTTTTTTTATTTGTTTCCATGGAGATGTGATCCACCCAATTGTGGGTGGTGCCTTTTGATTAGGTACTTTCCATGGAGAAGTGTCTCCACCTATTCAAAATGGGGTTACTTACTGGAGCCCTTTAAGAGGGAACCATTTTGGAAAAAGCTTCAGAGCTAACAGAGGCCCCACAGCCAGAGACCTTTGGAGATGTAGAAAGAAAATGCCTTCAGGGAAGTTGTTTGAAAAAGCCTAGAGAATGTTAGCACACATCACTATGTGCCTTCCCAGCTGGCAAAGGTGTTTCAGACCCATTGGCCTTCCTCAAAGCAAGGTAGCTTTCTCTGAATGCCTTAGTTTGGATGTTTCAATGGCCTTAGAACCGTAAACTTGTAACTTAATAAATTACGTTTTTAAAAGCTGTTCCATTTCTGGCATATTGCATTCTGGCAGCTTTTTAGCAAACTAAAACAATAACTAAACCCCATTACCAGATTGAACTATTTCCTAAATAATGTTTTTGGCCCCAAGAATAATATTATGTATATGATTTTGATCATGAAAGCTGGGAAGGGCCAGCAGAGTCTGTGGCTTTACCTACCATGTTACATCTGGTGCTCAGCTGGCCATAGTCATCATCTATCCTTGCCTGTGTTTTTATCGCTCTTGGTTACCTGTGTATTAGGCAACCCTTATTTCTTCCTTATTTTCCTAAAATTCATCTCTTTTGTCTTATTAGTTACAAAACTCGTTGCGTGCCCCCTTCTTACCTGCAGTCTAATGTACGTACACGTTCCCCAGCCTATATTTTATGCTTTCAGCAAAATGACTCCATTCTACTTTTTCTGTCCTTTTAGCCACTGTTCTGAGTAAAACCTCTAGTCAGACTCTCCCCTAATGTGCTCTTGCCCAACTCTGCCTCCGCAACGCTCTTGTGGTCTTGTGGTTTCCTCCTGAAAGATTAGATGCCTTCCCCAGGCTCTGATGGTTTGACTCTTGTCTGTTCTGCCTGATCGAGCTGATAGTCCACTTATTTTATGCAGGTCTTTTGCAGTGGCTTTCAGCCTTGGATGCACATTAGAATCACATAGGGTGCTTCTAAAAAAATAACAGTACAAGAGCCCCTATGGGAGATTCTGATTTAATTGTTCTAGGTGAAGCTGGGACATTTGTTATTTTAACTCTCTAGGAGACTCTCATCTGTTTTACTAATGTGGTACAAAGAGCATGTGGGCTTTGGAGCCTAATACACCTGGATTTACAAGTTTTGTCGTTATGGCAAGTTAATTAAGTCCATTTCCTCATTTGAATTAGGGTTAAAATGGCCCATTTTATTAGGTTGTTAGGATCACAAGAGGGTAATGTCCCTTAAAACGCTTGGTGTACTGACTGGCATAGCTAAATTAAACTAATCAGTCTTTCTCACCCCTTCCAATAATGATGTCTCTTACTTTTCCAAGTACTATGCTCTATCTCATGCTTACCATTAATTTGTTGTCTTATATTGCCTTTCCCCATGTTTGAATTCCTTTCTTTCCCATTTAACTTTGTTTATGCATCCACGAGCCTCAATGATGTTTGATTCCATTGTATTCCAATGTGTGTTTAAGTAAAAGCATAGCTTTTCTCTTTAAAAATATACTAAACATGAAAGGAACCTTCCTAAGAAAAATAGAAGTATAGCATCAAAATGTTCTTGAATAAAAGTAAACTGGGTCATGTGGGTGTCATTTTAAAATTTTAGTGGCTCAGAATTTTAAAAGGCATTTTTTTTCCTTTTTACCACTGAAGACTATACCATTGAGACCACTGCAAGTTTCCTGCTTAATAATACATTTTGAACACTTATTTTTTTTATCTTAATAGGCCCCTGGCCCTGTCCTTACTGATGTTATATTTTTTTCCCCAAGCTTCTTATAGCTTCAGAATGACTTTCTGAGTGAGATGTTCTATCTCTAGTGATAAAGGGCAGATCAAGACTGTTGAAAAGGATAACTTTCTATTTTTAGAAGATGGGTTTTTTATTGAACTGCGTATATATTTTTCAAAGGTAAGCCTCTCTCCTTCAAAACTCCATTGTTCTGATAATGTCAGTAATCACCTTTGGATTGCCATCATTTTAGTAGATCAGGGACTGTGTGTATATCTAAATCATTCATGTTTTATAAATCCTGGTGTGAAATAAGCTTCCATCTGAGCTCCTTGCCTAAAATAGTCTGAGCTGTATAATTTGTCTCAATGTAAATTAGACCTTTACTGTGTACATATTTTGATAAAATAAGGTATCAGGGTTTTAATTTTCTTAACATTCCATTTGACTTTCCTGGCATATAATAGTATTGGGTTTTTAAACTGTTTTTCCTTTCCTTTTTTACTTTATTATTGGTGCACATGATATAGTCTTTCGAGGCAACTCTTCTGGAAGGTGACTTCCCTTCAGCAGCAGAGGTAATGCTCTGATACAGCCACAAATGTTTTCGATGTCCGTGGAAACCTTTAGACACCTCTCAAGTGAATTCAGCTAGCTTGAGACAGTCAGTGCCCAAAGTAGAGCTTAGCATCAAGTGAAAACCAACCAGGCTATCTTTCCAGTAGATCAGTCAGTATTCTGGTGTAATTTCTGTTCAAGGTGACCTCATTCAGTATCCTTCAGGACACAAAGCTCTGAAATTCTTACTTGGGTAAAGGTCTGTTTTTGTTTGTTTGTTTTTTTTTCGTTTTCCCCCTTTACCTTGGATTTATTTTATTTATTTATTTATTTATTTACATGGGCAGGCACCGGGAATCGAACCTGGATACTCTGGCATGGCAGGCAAGCATTCTTGCCTGCTGAGCCACCGGTGGCCTGCCCTAAAGGTCTGTTCTGTGAGACTGTAAACTAAGTAACAAGGTTGAGATGAGCCTCCTTTGAATGGGGGTGTCTGTCTTCCTCCATGGCAGAATTCCATCTGTGCCCTTTCATTTCTTTAACTTTTAATTTGAAATAATTTCAATATTTTAATCATTTGAAATATAAATTGAAATAATTTAAAGCTTACAGGACAGTTTTAAAATAATACAAACCCAGTGCAGAGAATTCCAATATACTGTTCTCCCCGGATACGCAGATCCATCAATTTAAATAGTTTGCCACCTTTGCCAAATCATTTTATGACATTCTGTCTGTCATTTGAACATTCCATGGCAGGTAGCATACATCATGCTCTGTGGACATATAATACATGTGCATTTCCTATGAACAAGGATATTCGCTTATGTAATTAACTTAAGAGCAGTTATTAAGTTCAAGAAATTTAACATTGCTATAAAGCTTACCTCATATAGTCTAATTTTTTCTCATGCCCTCGGTATAATGTCATTTTGAGCCTTTTCTCCTCCGTTCTTAGATCCAGTATCATTTAATGCATTTGTCATCTTTTTTCTCTCTCTCTTTTTTTTTTGGAAACATATATACAACACTAATATTCCTGTCCAAAGCATACTATTCTGTGTGATTAATCACTACTACTTATTACTAGAACTATCTGTTCACCTCAGATAGGAACCCAACACTCATTTTGCATTAGTTCCCCATTGTCCTTACTTTACACCCTTGGTTCTCTGTATCATTCTTTCCATCTATATGAGTTTGCATATCCTCTGATACTTTCTTTGTAGTATCTATGGGGCTTAAATTTAACATCATGAATCTATAACAACCTCATTTGCTTTGATGCCAGCTCAACTTCAATAGCTTACATAAACTATATTCCGTATCCCATCCCCTCGCCTTTATATAGTACTTGTCACGAATTACATATTTATACCTTATGAGTCCAAATCCATTGACTTATCATTGCATTTTTATACTTTTGCCTTCAGATCCTGTGGGAAGTCAAAAGTGGAGTTACAAACATGAAAAAATACAACAGTACCGGCATTTAAATTTACCCATGTCATTATCTTTACTAGAGATTTTTATTTCTTCATGTTGCATCAGTTAATTGTGTAGTGTCCTTTCTTTTAACCTGTAGAACTATATCCTTTAGCATTTCTTTTAGAACTGAAGTCTCTCAGCTTTTGTTTGTCTGGGAATGTCTTGATTCTTCCCTCAAATTTGAAAGACAGTTTTGCTGGATATGGAATTTTTGCTTGGCAGGTTTTTGCTTTCAGCACATTAAATATGTCTCCCCACTGCCTTCTTGCCGCCATGATTTCCAATGAGAAACCAGTATTTAATCATATTGAGGCTCTCTTGTTAGGTAGGTTGCTTCTCTCTTGCGCCTTCCAAAATTCTTTGGTTTTGGCATTTGATGGTTGATTATAAAACGGCACAGTATGAGTCTGTTTGAAATTATCCTGTTTGGAGTTCATTGAGCATCTTAGATGTGTATATTCATGTGTTTGATTAAATTTGAGTTTTCAGCCACTATTTCTTTGATTAGTCTCTCTACCTGTTTTCTCTTTCTTATTGTTCTGGGACTCCCACAGTGTATATATGGATATGCCTGATGGCATCCCACAGTTTCCTTAGGCTCTGTTCACATTTTTTCAATTATTTTTTCTTCTTGCTCCTCAGACTGATTTTATTTCAGTTGTCCTATCTTCAAGCTCATAGATTCTTTCTTCTACTAGCTCTAGTTTGCTGTTGAACTCCTCTGGGGAATTTAAAATTTTTGTTTCTGGTTCCTTTTCATAACTGTCACCTCACTGTTGATTTTTCTCTTCGTGTATCTA
The DNA here is from genome assembly GCF_023851605.1 of Tamandua tetradactyla. Taxonomy (NCBI): domain Eukaryota; kingdom Metazoa; phylum Chordata; class Mammalia; order Pilosa; family Myrmecophagidae; genus Tamandua; species Tamandua tetradactyla. The sequence goes on from NC_135328.1 coordinate 72,711,226, forward strand.
TTGTTTTCCTGATTTCCTTTGGCTCTGAATATATTTAAAATGATTTTTTAAAAAGTCTTTGAAATGTCTGAGATCTTATCTTCCTTGCTGATGATTTCTAATACTTTAATTTTCTCCTTTGCCTGGGCTTTTGCTTCCTGTTTATATGAAATATATTTTTGTTGAAACCTGGATTTTTATATTTTCATGTATGATTAATGGGATTTAGATTCTGAGGTATCTGTTCCTTAAGCTTATATCTAGCTAGTGTTATCACAGAACTTTCTTTAAATTCTAGGACCTAACCAACAACAAAAAAAAGGATAAAACAAAACACCTTTCCCAGTCTTGGCAGACTGACCTTTGGCAGTGCTCTCCCCTTCAGGGCCTATCCATACAGTAATATGGATAGAGAATAACTTCAGGCCAATTTAGAGCCTCCTTGATCCATTCTAGGCATGCCTGCCTTTGGCCCCAGGAATTTCCCCTTTACATGGGATACTAATATCCCCTCTTCCTTAGGAAACAATTTCCTCACATCCTGGGCATTGCACCATATGTACTATAACCAACAACCAGGAATTCCTTGCCCCAGGCAGCACAATGTGGCTGGTCTCTCACAGCTTTCTATAGGAGAACTTTGAGTTGCCTCTATAAATAGGGCAGGTACTGGGTGGACAAGTCCCTCAGTCCACCACCTGACAGATTGGGCCAGATGTGAAGATTCCTAGTACGTGCACAAGGGTCACTCTACTCCCTCTGGAACCGGGACCAGGAATTTGTGCATTGGCTCTGTTAGCCCATGAGGGGTGGGGAGAGGGCCAGCCAGGGTGCTCTGAGATCCTACCACTTTTAAGTTGCCTTTCTCTTGATTTGGTGCACAACCTGTTACTGTGGTCCTTTAAGTGTTTTCTGGAGCTCTGAGAAAGATAATTTTACTAATTCGTGGTGGTGGTTTAAAGCTTCTGTGGGTGGACAGAGCCTGCGGTGTCTCTCTCCACCATCTTGGTTGGACTTTCTCTGATTTTGACCTGTTATTTTTCTCAGGTTGGAGCTGGCCAATACCCTTCAGTAAAACCTGTTTACAGGTTGACCTGGACCTTGAGCAGATGCTAATTGGCAAACTAGGTTTGCTTTTTGTCTCACAGCTGATTAGTGTCTGCAGGGGAAATTTTAAGTTAAAGAGGTATGAAAGGTGTTTTCTCTTTCACATTTTTTTAAAATCATCCTATCCTTAAGAGAATCTAATGCAAAACTTTAGAAAAATACGTAATTTGAAATGGATATTTCTTGTCCTCCAGAGCACAAAATTAAACTTATTAAAATTCTCAGTTCATAATATACTTTGGTATTCTATCCCATCGCCTCAGACAGGAACCAACACTCATTTTGCATTAATTCCGCATTGCCCCTACCTTATACCCCTGGTTCTCTGTACCATTCTTTCCATCTATATGAGTTTGCGTATTCTCTGATATTTTCTTTGTAGTAACTATGGGGCTTAAATTTAACATCATAAATCTATAACAACCTTATTTTGTTTCTTAATATTATTCAATTGACATATGACCATTTATTTATCTTCCTATCTTCCTTTGTATATAATGCTTCTTTGATAAGCATTTGAGTTTTCATTTTTTTGCTTTGATGAACAATGCAGTGAACATCTCTGTTAGAGGGTTGGACGTGAGAGGAGTCTCTGTGACATAGTTTCCTCCATACTTGTCTTGCTCAGGCAAATACAATAAAAAAGTGGGGGAGGTATGATTGGGGGACAGAGACTTTAGGATTGGCAGCTGTCTTATGCCAGGGAAAGCCATTAAAAAAAATCTGATGTATTACCACCATTACCTGCGTGCTTAGACACCCAAAAGTAGGATGTACATAATTTCAGAAGAGAAATTGAATAAATTTTACTTTATGAAAAACTCAATATATTTCTCATCTTTTCTTAACTGGTAATATTATTTCATGATATCTAGTAAAGTTTTTGGCACTTAGGCCCATGTCTGTTTATTTTTCCTAAAGATATTATGTTCTTTGTACATTTCTGATTTCTGAGCTCTGACTTGCCAAGTGTAGTTCCTGATTAAAAAGTTAATAGGCAGTGTGGTTGATTGGGAGTTAGAGCCTGGAGCCATACCTCTCTCCTTTTCTAGTGTCAGTGACTCTGAGCCAACCTCTGGACGTCATTTCCTTCATTTGAAAAAAATGAAATGGTTGAGCTGCATAATTTTCAAGAACCCTTAAGTTCTGAAGGCTCTGTAATTCTAAAATTCTGCTTTCTGGGTTTTCATATGCTGCATATAACTGCTTCCCTAGCATGCAATTCCTCAGGGCACGGATTATAATTTATACAGTGCTTTTTTCCCCTACCATACCTAACACGTTGTATGACATCATCCCCTATTTGAACATATCTGAACATGTTCCTTTTTTTTAGGGCTTGGTTAAATGACCTGTGCCCTGGATGCACATTTCATAAAATTTGTGAATTAAAATGAGTATGCATATCTTTGGCCTTTAAATGTGTTGATACTTGAGGCATAGCTGTTTTTTTTTTCTCTGTCCTTTTAGTTGTTATTGAAACTCTTTTGCAAGCTCCATCTCATAGACCTCTGATGCCTTTATTTGATAATAAACTTCCATGTTTTCAGGTTGGTGCATTGCCACTTCATAGTTGTCTAGAATTGTACAGGTTTGCCGTAGTCTCTGAATTTATGTGCTTCCTCAGTTTAACCTCTTTGGTTTTGCTTGCAGTCACTCCATTGAAGTGGCTCCCACTGTGTGAGCTGAAATTTTGCTGTCTCCCATCCTTGGTGCTTGAGCATTTCCTTTTATGTTTACAGGCTAATACCATTTCTTATTCTTTTACTTTGAACACCTAAGCTTCATAGATGAGGTCAGTGTAATTATGCCCAGTGCATCATCGGTGACATCCCAGAGAGTAGAGGATGGCTACCTTTCACAGTATTGGAAGAAATAATTCAGGTCACCAATGCCCTGTTGAGGTATGAGTTTACTGTCTGCTTAGAAAGTGCAGTGGCCCTTTCTAGCCAAATATTTGCTAGTTGGTATCTTGGAATACAATATTTTGGGACCCAGCTGAGCTCTCAAATGGAAGGGATAAAGGTCTGATGAGAAGCTAGAAAGAAAAAAAGGGCCTGATAGGATATGAGCAGGACTGTGAAAGAAATTTGGCCTTTCTGCTTTTCTTCCTAGCCATCACTTTCACCTCCTTTGCCCTGGGTTCTCTATCTTCGGTTATGCTTTCACATTGTGCCTAAGTCTATTTGCCAAACTTTGGTGGTTATATAAAATTGTAAGAAGTTTATTATCAATAAATTTTGGTAGTGTAAAGTTATTTTATTGGTGTGGGATGGTACATTCTAATTACCTTCAGTCTTAATTTTAATTCATAAATGACCTAGTCTCATATGTTTTCATGAATGCCAGACATTTAATTTTAAGCACAAGTTACCATTAATTCATTGCTGCTGTGGTAAGCTCTATGCTAGACTTCCAGTAAAATTGCCCACCAAGTACTTTGTTTTTGAATTGCTGCAGATATCTATAATGTATGGGACGTAACTTGGCATCTGAACAGAAATGTTTTAGTTTGTTAAAGCTGCCAGAATGCAATGTAGCAGAAATGGAACAGCTTTTAAAAACGGAACTTATTAAGTTGCAAGTTCACAGTTGTAAGTCCATGAAAATGTCCAAACTAAGGCACCTAGATAAAGACATATTAACTCCAAAGAAAGGAGCCACTGAAGTTCAGAGTTTCTCTCACAGATGGAAATGCACATGGGCACATCTGCTTGCTTTCTCTCCCAGCTTTTTCATGAAGCTCCCCCAGGGGGTGTTTTCCTTCTTCATATCCAAAGATGTCTGTTTGTGTGCCTCTGTTGGCTCTTTCCAAAATGGCTCCCTCTTAAAAGACTCCATTAAGCCACTCTACCTTGAATGGGTGGAGACACATCTCCATGGGTACAATAAAAAGAGATCCCACCTAGCAATATCAAATGAGGATTAAAGGACATGGTTTTTCTGTGTGTGTGTGTGGCACAAGCAGTTTAGTAATAAAGTTTTTTGATTTGATTATCTGCTCAGGCATTTTTATGTTAAACTTTTCTCAAAAATGCTATTCTGTGTGCTTGTGAAGCCTAAATGTTTGATACTCGGAACTTAGCGTATGATAGTTTCATGGTTACCTTGTATGATATTTTCCTGGTTATCTTACAAGTAAATTTAAAATGGAAAATGGCCTGTAGAGGGAGTAAAGAAAATGCAGCCTGGTCTGTATATATAGGAGTGACTTCGTGTGTGTATCTTTGTTCATCTGCATTTCCCAAGTCATAGTATTGTGACAGCTTGACCTTAGGGTAGTTTAGAAATGTTCTTTTACGAGGGGGAACACGAGATCAGAAAACAATTCTCAAGGTCAGTGTCTTAAGAACAGTGCTCAACTTTTTTTTATAGTGCTTTACAATTTTTATAAACCATTCTTTCACCTATAGCTTAACTTATTTCTTTTAACAACCCTGCTCACTAAAGTGAGCAGAAGAAACCTGTGCTTTATAGATGAGAGAACTTAGTGAGGTTAAAATTTGTCTCAGGTCACAAAACTACTAAGAAATAAAATTAGGACTAGCCACCAGCTTCTTTGAGTTTCTTTTGGGCTTTTACCATATTCTGGTCTGTTTCTATATCCTCATTAGTTGTCTTTTCTAGCCTGAGACCTACAGGTGCCATATCTACCCTTCTGAGGCCATTCCCAGTTCTGATTCTGGTTGACGTGTGAAAGCTTAAACTCAAAATTTCTGGCATGCAAATAGTATTGAGACTTTTCTTTTCTTGGCTTTTATTTACCTGGCTTTCTCTTAACCCTTCCGAAGAACTGAACTGAAGCCCTTTAATAAAGATGGTTACATTATGTTCTGAAATATTATATATAGGAAATACTGACTGTACTTGGGAGCTGCTGTGCTTTATATAACTTTGATTTGAGTTTAGACTGTTCCACTTTTCTTATTTCTATAGTCTCAGTCCTTAGTGACATATGTAATAAGAGTCTTGGCTGGTATAGTTCAAGTTGTATGGTATACCTCTTGTCTGATCTTCACATGTTCTATAGTTTCACCCTTACAAAGCTTGCAGTAAATTGACCAGAAACCTCATAAGCGAAGTGATTATACTGAAACCCACATGGACTCAATACTTAAAGGCTTTTGTTAAATAGGAGATATTTGGTAGGTGGAAGCCACTTTTCCAAGTTTATTAGGCTGGAAACTTACCTTAAGGGCTGATAATAATCAGATATGGTGGAATGGGTCGGGAGGTGACTACGGACACATCAGCATTTATATTTAAGTAAAAAGTGAGAACTTAGGTTCTGTTTGGTAAGTTCTTTTTGTGTGAATACCTTTTTATTTTGAAATCTCATAAACTTGATTAGTAAACAATATAAAGTGATTCTTATATTACTATTTAATGCCAAATGTTGGTCTGTTCCCACTTTCACCTTTTAAATTAGAGCCATGAAAGAAAAGAGAATCAACCTGTGGGTTGTCTCTGAAGTTTTGCAGAATGGGTAATATATTCTTTACATTTAGCAGTTCATACCTCTTTACCTCATCATAGAGATGGGATTGGAAGTTCATGGGAAATTTTTTTTTTAAAGGAAAATAACCAAGGATTCTGGGAAAAAGTCCATAGAATTAAAGCAGTAATCTGTCTTCAACCTTAAAGATTTGCATTTGATACAGAATAATTTAATGTGCCCTATAAAACCCTCGATTTTTGAGTTTCTTTGGCTTTTTATTTTTAGCTGTGGCTTTTTAGTTAACAAGCAGAGGTGAAAAGGGTAGTTTTCTCTTGGTCTCTGCCTGAAAGTACTGAACCTTTCAACCCTGAAAGACTTCTGTTCAGGGTATTCTTGGAAACCACCATTATGAATTCTAGAAATGAAGGTTGTTCAGACCTCTATTTCAAGAGACATTCCAATTGGAAAGAATGGTGAATTAATTACCTCACGATTTTAACAAAATTCTCATTTCTCTGATAGTACCATAAGGACCTGAGGACAAGTTTTGCTGTACTTTGCAGATCGTTCTGGGAAACAGAATAGCAGCTTGGCGGGAGGAAAGTGGAAGAAGGCGTTTGATTCTCAGTTAGCCTAAAGCCTACCCTCTAGTGTTCATTCCTTCAACCACCTCCAAACCTACCCTCATTCTGTTAAAACTAAGGCAGGCTTTACTTTCTGTCTGCCCTTCTGGCTTTGAAAGAATATCGGCAAACCCTGGAATCACCTTTGTCTTATCATTGCCCACTTGGCATGTTTGAAGCAGGTGTTTAGGGGAATCTATTTGTGTAAACTGAAGGCAGCTGGAAAGGTATCTTGAATAAGATCTCTTTACACTTTTCTACTGTGCATTCTTACCTTCTTTTCTGCTTCCTGAATGTAATTTGTGGTATCTCATGGCAGTTTTTAGAGTTTGTTATTTAATTATATGATTGATTCAAGGGCTTCTGATATATGTATCACCCGTATCCTGTTTTATCCAGGATAAAACAATTTGCCCTCCTTTCTGTTATTAAAATCCTTAGTTAGGTCCTTCTCTTCATCCCCCAGAAAGGAACAAGATATGCTTGTTTGTGGACATTAGACGTTTTAGTCCAAACCCAAGAAGTATGATATGCTAAAATGGATCATTCTAGAGTGCTTTGAATGCATGTGCCAATCACATTTGGATATACAGTAATACAGATTTGATGCTGTTTTGCTTCACTGGTTGATATTCTTATTCATTGGAATGTTTCTCTGGAAGATTAGGCATAAAATTAAAGATCAGCGAGTTTAGGTTAATGTGATATGTCAAAAATAGTTAAGGCTAATTCACCCCCACCTCAAGCCATCGTTGGTATTTTCTTCTGTTCTATATCTTCAGTGACATTTTGAGGATTTTACACTAGGGATTCTCTTCAGAATGACAACAGAACTCCGGCCTCAGAACTTTTCCAACAACATGGTGGAAAAGCTGTGAGCTCTTTGGCATCTTTGAGCCTTGTTGGTACCTTTAGGATATGATTTTTTTTTTTTTAATGTGGGATTCAGCCCTTATTGGGGCCAGGACATTAAGGAAAAAGAGTAAAGAAAGCTGGTGTTAGAGGAAATGGAGTGAATGTGTCCCATGTAAAGGGTGACCTACTGACTGATAGCTTTGTGGAAATGTGGATTTTCAGTCTCTCTGGTTTTATTTGTTTTTATTTTTAAAGAAGAGCCAAAAAAAAACCCCCAAAACTTTTAAAATATGAAATTGCTAAATTGCTAAAGTTTTAAATGTTGGTCACTAAATAATTTTAAAAAGAAAAGTCATTGGACAGACCAAATAATACTTGCTTGCAGACTAAATTTACTTGGCTTCCAGTTATCACCTCTGGCTTCGGGTATTTTGAGGTATGTTATAGATTTGCTTGTTTCTACTTATTCTTTCACTTTCTTCCAAGAGGCATGCTGGTGATCATTATGAGGTTAGTAATGGCTACTTTTTAGTGGTTTTCCTTTTTTCTCCTTTCATATGTGATCCTGTATTATAGAGCAACCCACCTGGAAAGTTTGTTTAGCCTCCATTAGTTTGGAGCCTCACTCGTTTTCTCACAGCCAGAGTGTATGAATTAGAAATGTTAATAACATGAGTTGTTGGAGTTTGTTTAGGATTTGGGTTTTTTTTTATTTTTTTATTTGTTTGGGGAAAGGGGAGACTTTTTTAAACACTATACTTCTGAAATAAAAACAATGAAACAAAACAGAACAAAATGTGATCCTGTAACCTCTTTTCAGATTTGTGCATGGATTATTTTTGCAGTCAGTTGTTACCCTTTAATTTTATTTTCAATTTCCCTGTTGCTGTAGTCATCATGTTTTGCCATTTGTTTGAATGCATAACACTTTAATCATGAACACTTTTGTCTTCCTGTTACCTTCCACCCTCCTCCACCTCACCCCACTTTTCTTCCTCTTGGTCCTAGCTACGGTTTGGTCATACCATGAAATGCTTGATATTGGCCATCTGGCTGGGCTCATTTCTGTTGGCTGTGTTTATTAGGTCTTAGTTAATGTGTAGCCAATCTTGACAGTTAAATAGGAAGGTTCACTTGTTTGCATTTTGGTCTCTTAATATAGGAGGCCAGTGTGTTTTGAGTCTCAGCAAGTAAAGATATAGGTCATCTTCAGTTAGAGCGAGGAGTCTCTTAGGTGAAATACCGCTGTGTCTTGCCCAGTGGTGCATAGTAATTGTGTTTTCTTTGATTTGATGGCAGTTAAATGTTCCAAATGCAGTGGAAGTTTTCTCCAGTTTTAATTTTACTCCTCCTCCTTCTATCTCGATAACCCCAGACCCCCCCATCTCTACCCTTTTCTTGCTCTTTCTCAAAATGGAGCATGAAAAATAGTGTCCTAATTCCTTGACTCCTTTTCAAGGCCTGCAGTTCCCCATTGGTTATGAATACTGGGTTTTAGCCTGACAAAAGGTGACTTTCAAAGCACATGGGGTGAAAGGGTGTAGAAAAATGACATTTCTAGAAAATTCTATTTCCCTTATTGTGTTGATTCCCAGCCAGAGATTGGCAATCAGAATCAAGTCAAGGTGGACATGGCCCAAACATCCCTAAAGAGTAGTAGAAAGATCAAAGGTGGAATTATACAGAGAAGGTCGTGTTAACAAATGAGTATGAGTGCTGAATCATTGTACTGATATTTCTTATAGCCTCCAGTACCTTAGAGCAGTTAGAAATAAAATCTGAAATTGTAGAATTATTTTTAATCCCCGTGCCCCCCACCTAAAAAAAAAGAAAGAAATCAAGCCAAGGAACTTGTTTAAAAAAAAAAAAAAGATTCCCAACTGAGAGCACCTGAGGAGATCTCTTCACTCCTTAGATAATAAGAGTGAGAAATTTGAGTATGGGGCTGGAGTTCCCTTCAAAATTAGCTTGAGTATCCTTTAGCCCAAATCCAGCTGAGATTCAAGTAGTAGATGATGGTGAAAGTTTCTTTTTAGAAAGAGAATGTCATTGTCATGATTATTCTAGACGAGCATACTGTCTGCTGTGTGATAGGTACTTTCCAAAGGTCTTGTCAGTGGTAAACAGTTTGTGTGTTAAATCTGTACTGAGGGGTTCTTTTAAACGTAAAGGAAACGATTCTTTGTATGGGATAAAAGTTGTACCAGGAAATAAATGGCTATCAAGAAACTCCTAGCAGCCCTTAGTCAGAAAAACTTCAGCCTGTGCTGCTTTGCAGTTCCAAATGTTCATAGTCAAAACTTAGGTTTAATGTTAAATAAGAATGCTGTGCACAATTCTCCTGTTAAACTTTAGCGTCTTATACACCGGGGAAAAATATGCTCCATTTCTCCTCCAGCACATGTCCAAGCTCAGATGTTGAAGTTAGAGGTGGTAGTTTTCAAAACAGTAGTGACTTTGCCTTTTTATGTTTTTTTTTTGGATAGCATAATATTTAGCAAAGGTCATACAGCGATATTATTATTCCTGACTATGTTTCTTAAAGATTGCCGTGCATGCCTTTCAGGGACTTTTTCTGGGTGCAGGCGTGCTTGTGGAGAAGCTTCCTAAGGGATGGGATGTTTGTCTGTGTCCCCTGGTGTCTTGCATGGCTCCTTGAAAATATCCAGCGAATCAAGGATACTGCTTTCTGGCCTTGGGTGGCTTCTTCTGTACTCCTGTGCCTTTTGTTATTCTACATACCAGACTTTGGGTAGGCTAGGGGAGAGATGTGTTAATGTCAGATGTGACCTTAATTTTTCTTATTGGAGACGAGGTTTGTTTATTTTGAACTGGGATGTGATGGCAATAGAGCACATCTATCTTTCCCTCCAGCCCATCCTTCTCTAGGCTTTAAAAACACTCTTGTAGATAGGATTTTTTAAATACTAATTCAACCTGAAACTTGAGCATGTAAGAATTAGTGGGTACAAATGGAATGATGCCTGTGTGTATCAGTGAAGGGGCATGACAGCCAATTATAATCTGCTTTTCATTTTATAAATGACCTGAGATGACCAACTGGATCCTCCAGGTACATAGAGCTTAAATGCAAAGTTTCCCTGTAGAAAGCAGGGAATGTAAAATCACAGAGTAAATATGAGGATTTTCTTTTACGCACAACCTTAAATAGTACGTATGGAGATCTGCTTACATTTATTCCTGAGGAGATCGAATTGAGTGTATGGGTTTAAAGGGGGCACAGAGAAGGCTTAGTCAGGCTCAACTCAGTGGTTCACAGAAGGCTTCCTAGAGAAGTTGTGCTTCCTTTTCCCCAATGAGGATTTTTGCATTAGCCAGAAGAAAGATGGTGAAGATGTTGCAGGCAGAGAAAAGAGCATGAGTAAGCAGCCTGGGAATTAAGAGGAGCTACTGGAAATTTATTAGAGCTTAATGTTTGAGATGGGGAACGATTGGGATGTGGGGATGCAGAGGTAGGTGGGGGAAACCAGGTGAAGTTGGATGGGTCACTCTGGGTCTAGATATTACTTTGTAGGTAACTGGAATCAGTGATGGCCTTAAAAAGAGAGGTCTGTTGGATGCTGACCATTTGTTGGTAGATCACTATACTTAAGGAATGGAGGATAGATTAGAAAGAGGGCAAACCTGGAAGCACAGAGAACAGTTACCGGGCTTTAGATTGAGTCACAGCACTGTTTTCAAATCCCAGTTTCTCTGTTTCCTAGCTGTATCAACTCTTGGAACTTTGAAATCCTCATCTATAAATTGAATATAATGTGTGTAGCGCATAATACTTGAGACAATGAAATGATATTGGGTGTGTGAGATACCTCGCATGCTGCATGGCATGGAATAATCAATAAATGCCTGTTTCTTTGCCTTGCCTACCTTTCTCTACCCTCTTTTAGTCATAAGATTCATTGGATGCCACTATAAGAGCAATCTGAACATCTTTCCTAAAGATGTTCAAAACATACCCAAATCCTTTGGAGAGTTCAGGAGAATGCCTTAACTTGTTTTTGTGATCTTAAAAAATGTTTACATTCAGGTCATTTTGAAGATCATGGTAGGAGAAAGATGATATGAGATTGTATGATTTTGTATAGATGTGTGGATCATTTCCCTGATTCATAAATTGTAGAAACTGGCATCCTGTGATATATCTCAGAATGTGCATATATGTCAATCCACATTTTAGAGTACAACCATGGACGAGACTTCTACACTACCTTTTTCCCTGCATCGTAATAAATCTGAATGTACATAGAAGGTGCTTGGATCATGGTTAGAGTTCTTAGCAAAAGGAGCAGGGAGATAAAGATTTCTAATCTTATATATTAAAATCCAGAGAGGATTTCTGATCTTAATTATTAAAATCCCAAGAGGCTGACCAGAGAAGACTTGAGTTGGGGAGGATGGAAGGCATGTGTGCTTTTCTTTTTTGGATTGGGGGGAGGGTGCAGTTTTTAAGGCAAATTAAAATAGGTAAGGTTGTTATTATAATGTGAAACAGGCTATTGTCACCCTATTTATTTAAATATAGCCTTTGGAGGTCTGGAGTTAAAAATTGTAGCCTTCGAAGTAAAAAAAAATTCTTATCCTCCTTAGTCACCATTTGTGACTGTGTTGTGCTAAATGTAGTTTAACACAGCATCTGCTTCTGAGGCCCAGGACGGGAGTTAACAGTCATGTTTGGGAAAAGTCTGCATAATGCAGTTTCTGTCCACAGTGTTCCCTTTTCACGTTGAGAATTTCCTAGCACAACTCTCCAGACTTGTCACCCATTTTGACATGAAAAAAAATGAGGAAGCCTTAACCTTGAAAGAGAGATAAGCAAATTTTCTGTGGTAACATTTTAAAAGTGGCATCTTCCTTTGTCCAACAATAATGATAATAGCTCCGAATATTCACTTAGCACTCTAGAGTTTGTAAAGAGCTCTGACATATTATCTGACTAAATATATGTATGTAGTTAAAGCTTTTAAAGAGAACAGACCTCTTTACTCCCTCTGCTTTTCCCCAGAGTGGAAATGGTTCAAGGAACAGATGCCTTTGTGGTTTGAGTGTCTTAGGAAAATGTTTCCCATGTTAAAATGTAGCCTATGAAGATTCCATGGGTACCCACTTTCTCAAGTTCAGCCTGTGGGAGATAGACATTGCTTTTCTTGTCAACTCTGAGATAAGCACATACATACATATATATGCTTAGACACTTGATTCATTGTTTCTCACCTATAATCTGAAGGGAAATGTCCCATAAATTGTCCTGTGTACTTTCCAGATCCTTAAGCTTTTGTTGAAATGTGCTTTTCTTTAGTGATATTCAGATAATTTGCATAGAGGGAAGTCTGAGAACAGCAGAAGAGGAGGCGCCTTTCTGGATCAGATGATTGGGAGCCATTGTCGGGGAGTCCTGGTGCCTTGTCCCGGGAGCCATTGTCGGGGAGTCCTGGTGCCTTGTCCCGGGAGCCATTGTCGGGGAGTCCTGGTGCCTTGTCCCGGGAGCCATTGTCAGGGAGTCCTGGTGCCTTGTCCCGTTCATTAATCTGCTAGAGAGGCAATAGGAAATCAGTAATCGGGTGCGAAGGGGGATGCCTTTGCCTACTTGTAATTAAGTGACAGGATCAGAGGCTGAGAAAGGCCATCGCTGATCTGTAGTGGGTAGCATTAACTCTTGTAATCATTCTTGGGATGCAGAATAACGAGAAGTTTCCCTGTGAAACCCTCTCTCACCTTCTCCTACCCCATTGGAATCACTGAGGATAAATATAACACTTTAATCTTATTTCATGCAAATGACTGCCCTTATTTTTCCTCTTAAAATGCAGTAAATAACCAGGAGCTTAATTATCCTAAAAGTTGCAAATGGACCTAGGAGTCTCCTAACTGTGATGTAGGCTTTTTAAAAATCTGTCTTCTGGGGAGAAAGGGGAAGAGGCGAACTGAAAGAAATAAAATATCTTCCTTAGTGTGATTCTTGTTTTCTAAGAGGTCCCAACTTTCCGTACGAAATAATTCATAGTCATGTTTCTACACCAGAAGTATACATCTCTTGAGATCAGGACTTTACACATTAATTAAAAAAAAAATACATTTCGTAGATACATACCAATAAGTGAGAAGATCCATGTTTCAGAGAGAAAGCTAGCCTTATGTATTGATCTGACCTAGCTGGTAGCTCAAGGTTTTGTGTCATGTCTGTCTGGTAAGTGTCTGGGGAACAATCCATTGTCCCACGTTCTACTATGCATCAGTGAATTACAAGGTTTTATAACCTCTGGTGTAATCTTTCTCTTTGGTTTCTCTAAAGTTCTACTGAAGTATTTGTAGCCTCCCAGTGTCCTTAGGGAAATTCTTGTTTTTGTTAGTCAACATTATAGGTTGGTTTATTTTGGTGTAAGCTGCTTGGGGTGAAATACAAAGTATAGCATTTGGTTTTCCACCTGTAAGTCTTGCTAAATAATGGTGAAAAGTAAAATGTTGACACAAATGACCAGATCCAGTTTTGTGGCCCCTTATAACATTCATGAGCCAAAAATGATATTTTGGAGCCTGAACTTTTCTTTTTTTATATTCCCTTTACGATTGGGCATTCTTCTTGCTTTTGAAACTTGAATATGACAGTGTTTTAGTGTCTGTATCCCGTACTTGAGTAGTTTTTAACCTTTTTAACGAAAACACTCAACTACTGGGATTAATTTGAGGAATTCAATCAGCCTTTCACAATTTGTGCTACCCTGAGGGGGTTCCTGTTCACTTTGGCTTTTGTAGAAGGAAGTGAAGTTAATCCAATTTCTATGTTGATTAATATGTTAACTGTCTTAATTTAGCAATTCAAATTTATCTGCCTATACCAAATGAAAACTCTGCTACCAAACTGTGGGGATCCTTAGTTTTTTTGTACTCATTGTCCCCTTATCCTATTTAAATTTATATCGCCAAATAATTGTATGGAAATTAATTAGGTCCACTGAGGTTGGAGTGAAAAGAGGGAGGTTGGAATGATTCACCATCAGAAGGTAATGATTTAGCACATCCTAGCCTATAATCAAGATTGAGTTAACCCATGGCTTAACCGTCAGGCTGTGGAAGCGTATAAATGGCCCTGTTGAAGAAGATAGATTTTAAGAAGTTCACTTAAATTTCATAGAATGTAGCATTTTCTTATAACTGTTGCTCCTTCTCATTCGTTTTTAAGTTTTTTAAGGGGAACTTTGGGATATTTTCTTATTTCAAACTCAGAAAGCGTAAGAGAGCACTCAAACTTGGTGAATCAGTTTCCAACATAATGAACTCTATTCAGTACTATATCTCTGAACTTACTCTGAGTTTTGGTTTTACATTTTTTTTTTTTAACCTGTTTTTTTCCTCCCCTCTTGAAGAAAGAATTCCCTGTTGAAGTTCTTCCTCTTGTTTATTCATCTTGTATTCTTAGTGCCCAGAACATAATACATTCTTTGGTGGTTTGTTTGAATGTGAGCAGTTAGAATCTAAACCAGTGTCTTCATAATGGATTTAAACAGTTTCCTGACGCAAGTCAGGTAACACATAGTGAAGTACTTCCTCCTGCATGTAGCCGGCATCTTACCTCTTCTGATGTCCACCTGATTGGAGTCTCCATCATCCTACACCTGAATGATTGCTGTTGCGTCCTGCTGGTTGTCTTGCTACCAAAATTGTTTAGTCCTCCCACTGGCAATTTATTTTTGCAATAGCCCAGTGTTGCTTTTGCTCAAAACCTTTCTACAATGTCCTTTCTTATTTGGCTTCCAAGGCGTGAAGTGGTATGGCCTCATTACCTGTTTGACTCACCTTCTTCTACTCTGGAAGCCTCTGCGATATGTCTGCAAGGCAGATGCGCATGGCCCTCTGTCTGGAATGTTCCTCTTGTAGATATCCCTATGGAACAGGCTGTCACATCACCACACACATGGTGTCTTAAACCATACAACTCTATTTCTTACAGTTCTCGAGATCAGAAACCTGAAATGAGTCTCACTGGGCTAAGATCAAGGTGTCAACAGGGTTGTGTTTCATCTGAAGCTCTCGAAAATAATGTTTTCTTGCTTCTTCCAGCTTCTAGAGGCTGCCCCTGTTCTTTGGCTCATGGCCCCTCCTGTCTTCAAAGTAAGCAGTGGCCACCTTAAGTCTTTCTCACCTCCCTCTTTCATCTGCACATAACCTTGTGATTATATTGGGCCCACCAGGGTAACCAGGCTCCTTTCCCCATCTCAGGGTCATTTGATTAGATTAGCAGCCTTAATTCCCCCTTATCATGTAACATAGCTATTCACAGATTCTGGAGATTAGATTGTGGTCCTCTCTGGAGGAGGGAGGGGGTGAAGGAGAGTGTTAGTTTACCTACCATAGCAGCTAACTCTTGCATCTTGTCTTTCTCCAGCCTGTGCGCAAAGCTCACCTTCTCACTGAGTCTTCTGTTTAATACTGGAAAACATTCATCTCCTATTTACACGTTTCTGAATTCCCCTTACCCTGCTCTACAGTTACTCCAGTGCACACTCATTTTCTAGCCAATATACTAAGTGATTTTATTATGCTTGTCTTTTCTTTGTTGTGCACATCTCCTCCTGCAATTATATATACTCCAGGATGCTTCTTCATTGTGGTCTCTCAAGCACCTAGAACTGCTCATGAAAGTTGCATACAAATGTTTGTTGAATGAGTGGATGACTGAATAGGGTGTGAAATTTAAGCACATCTTTCTCACCAGCTCTTCATCTTGCCCAACATGGATCCCTATAATATACCTGGAGTAAAAGATAGGATTTGGGGCCCTAAACTTATTATTTTAATGTCTAACCTCAAAGTTTTTCATCTTGCTAGCTCTGAAACTACAAACCCTGGAGACCCTTACAGGAAAGATTCTGTAGTTTGTGTGTAGGAGTGATAAAGGGCCCAGAGGCAGAGAAATGTTAGTATTGGCTGCCAAAAAACGTTCTCCCTGTGACTCCCACAGCTGTCTGAGGCATTGTCTCTGGCAGCTCTTGGACCCTTGTTAGCCTAAGGCCAAATATCTGAGTTTGAGGCCGAGGGATCCTAAAGTCAATGAGGGAGCTGAAGAGGTATGGATTTGGGGAAGGGAGTTGAAAGGAATTCTAGCATTGGGTAAATACCATGAAGCTTGAAGCCACAAACATTTATTTATTTATTTATTTACAAGCTAGGAAGCAAAGCTTAGGGGTTTAAAGAAAACAAGCTAATGGCACATTACTGTAACTGACATGTCAGCTTTATCATTTTACTATTTGGTTATTATTCCACTGCTTAATTTAAGTGTATTATGAAATTTCAGTGTATCCTGAAAATGGTATTTTAGTGGTTTGAATGGGAAAGATAAAGCATGATTTTGGGGGAATGGTTTATGTTAGACAGATGACTCTATCAACTATTTACCTAGCTTATCTGTAAACTCTTACTTAATCACTGATTATTTCCAGTGCTTTAGCTCCTTGCCTCAAGTTTCCAAAAGCCAGAGGTGTTTTGGACAGGTTGCTGTCTTTTTTCTTTTTTATCTTTTTTTCCCTCCCCTTCCTCCTCTTCTTTTTAAAATGTTTGGATTTTTAATTTAGAGACCAAAGGTTTCTGTGTACCTTGTAACTTGTCCTTGAGAGAGGAAAGTCATTGCACTGGACTGACCCTGCCTTGGTGCTGTGCTACTCGAAGTATTGAGAACCCTCTAATCACAAATAAAGTGTCAAGACCAAGGTCACTTTATCCAAGACAGAGCTTTGGAGTGTGAGGGAGAAGTGTATCCTTGCCCCTAGCTGTGATTGCTTTTAGAGAGGTTATGCCTTTTACGTTTGCTTAAACTTTTCTAGGTGGTATCAAGTTAAAACGATTTGAGATCCATTACTTAATTATGACATACTCACTTCATCGCTCAGAAAATAAATGCTTTCCTTTGTTATGTTATTTAACAACAATTTGGATTTCATTGGGTGAGGGTGGCTGATGGAGTGCGTCAGAAATTGAAAATATGCTTTCATGATTTTCTCTAGTTTGAAATACTTGGAGGTGGGATAGAAAAGCAGTTGAACAAGTTTGTGCTCATTTAGGGAGGCAAATGCCCTTTCATTCTTCATTTATTAAAGAAAGTTCTCATGTCCTTACGCATATACTGGCCCCTGAAATAAGGATGGGGCTGTGGGGTATTCCAGGCAGATGGAACTGGGTGAGCAGAGGCAGAAGAGGGAATGTACTGAACCTCTCGGAGGGACAAGGAGTGGTACAGATTTTTAGGCACTTATGTAAGTGGACTGATAAAGGTAGTATAGAGAATTTCAGATATCATGACTGCTTTCACAAAGTAGTTTGTTCTCAGTTTGATAGACAGCAGGGAGCTCTTAAGGGTGAGGTAAGTCAGCCAGGGAATTGCCTGAGAGTAGGATAGGATGCCCTAGGTGGCTGTAGTGTGATGGTCCAGTACCCAGATGAGGATGGCAGGTAACCTTAGCTGTGAAAAGGTGAGCCCCGATTGGGGAGGCTCCCTCAGGGCTGTGTGGTGGCTCTCAGCAGTTCTGCTGTGGCCCTCAACCAACATCTGGTCCCCACATCAGGAGCTTTCTAGATTTTTAAAACCTTTTTTTCCCTGGAGACATTACACTATGTGATCCTAATGAGAACCTTCAGAATATATTTAAAGTATTTATCTGTTTGTCTTGTTTAGTGCCTCTCTGCAATAGGCTTGTAAACAGGAAAGAAGCCAATTACCTTAATTTGCAGAATTATTTACTAGGATTTTGGTATAAAGTAGGGACTTTAGGCCATGGTCATTTTTCTCCTATGACTAGGTAACTGTTGAACCTGCTTGATTTCTCACATACTTACTGTTTCTAGATATGGGAAATCAAATCACAGCATGATTTCCTAAATTCCACCATCGTAATAAACTGTGGATATTGATGTACATGGAAGGCCTCTGAAATAAAAAAGAAAAATCATTTTAACCTCCTTTATGGCTTTTTGAAAATAAACTGTATGTGGAAACACAACCCCCCCCCCCCCAAAAAAAAATCCATGCTTTAACAAACTAACACCCCAGCTTTATCTCTTGCAGCCTGGTGAAGTTTTAGAATATTCTAAATTGGTATATGTGAATGCATCTTTTCATAAAGTATTACATGGAAAATAGGAAAAGCAGTCTGAATTGGCACAATTGATGTCTAAATTAAGAGGTGAACATATATTAAAACATTATTTTTCTGGTCCTTCAAATTAATGCCGCTGTGTTGCTGGAATATGGCTTTTTTTTTTTTCCCTTCCAGAGAGTTTCAGAGCCAGTGGAATCTATAAATAGTGCACAGCCCGGTTTTCTGTGGTAGATTGAGTAGAGCAGAATCGCCTGTCCTTAAGTGAAGGGGAAGTAGCTTTACATTTTTAGTAACTGAATTGTAGGCCAGCATAAAGGTAAGGGTCATGTGAACAACTTATTTATAACTTCCTATAAAAGGTATGTGTCTGCCTCAAGCAGAGACACTGTCTGGGGTGCTTGAAATGTAAAAGTGCAGTAGAATCATTTTCCATATACAGCCTTCCTTGCTAGTTGGTGCAATAAACTGATTGTTCGCATCCCTGGGGCTTTCAGAAAAAAGAGGTGTCAATAGATGAGCTCATTAGTCTCTGCCTCCTATGGAATAGAAGGCACTGAGGCCATTAAATTTGAGTCTATGGTTTTATGTAGTGAAGAATATTTAGCTATCAGCTACTGAAGATATTCAGGACACAAATTTAACTTGATTTATCACCTGTTGGGTATGGTCCTATTTATTTTTTCTTATGTAGTCTAACTGCAATTAGTAGGTTCTCATCAGAGTATTTCGTGGATATAAAGAGCTTTACTTTTTCACAGGTTCAGTTCAACTATCTTTTTTTTTTTTTTGAAGAACATAGAGTCAGACTGAATTCTCTGGTCACAGTGGGAGAAGGGAAGAAGAGTAAAACATTTTCATGGCATCCTTTAAAGAGTATGCTTAACCCTTTTGGTAGATGCCAGAAAATGGAATCCATTTTTGTATGTGTCATCACTGGCATCAATAGTAAATAATGCATATCCAGGCTTAACTCTAAGGATGACTTTTTTATAATCACAAACATGTAAGTAAAAGATGCTTTTGACCCTTCTTTGTTGCTCATCCTCTATTTTTAGACACTAGGCTTTCTGAATATTATTTTAGCCCTTTAAAAAAGCTGTATATATGGCTAAAAAGTAAACTTTGGCTTTTGTGCCAATATTGTGGCTCTGTTTAGTATTTGGGCAAGTTATAATAAGTGGTAAATGGCCCATTCACTATATTGGAGGCCTCATAGCAGCACTAATTTCAGATCGTGCTGCGTTTACAATTTACATATTTAAAAATGTTCACTTGAATTCATTCAGGGACAAAGCTGACATCCTATATGAGCATTTCTCAAAACAATCCTATTTATTGGTCCAGTTGTTTCAATTGAAAGATGCTGGTTTACTGCCTCTTAGTATATGTGAACAATTTTCAGTGAAACTGTTAGAGATTGGTTTGACTATGGTGGCAGAAAAACCTCACAATTTCAATTCACTTTTAATTTTAAGCCCTAGGATTAAGGATCATTTGTAGTGTAACATAACAGTGTAGGCAAATATAGCTTCTTTTAATGCTCTTTTGATACTTGGGGGAAGAAGTGCTTTTATGTAAAACAGAATCATTTATGAATTGCGTGACTGCCTTTTTTATTAATGATATAATTTCATTCTTATTTTCTACCCTTCTCCCATGACCTCAAGAGAAAAATAACATGTAGTATTGCTTCTTTTTTTTTTTTTTTTTGAGATGTGGTTTAAGGTAGTATTTTTTAGGATAGACATCAAGATAACTAGTTAATATTGTTTTAAAATCAGGCTTTTGATTAAAAATGCTTACATATATGCAAGAAAACTACATGTTGAAATGAATTTGGAAAGATTAGATTGGAATTGCCTCAAATTCAATTAAGCCACACTGCATGGACGTGCTGGGAATATCAATACAAACACTGTAAATTTTGTACAAATTGATTTGTTGCATTATCTTGCTCATCTAACATACGGTACTTTTTGTGTCCATATTGCAGACGGCAACTCCAAACTAACATGGCAGTCAGACTGTGTGATGTGGCTTCTCTGCTTAGAAGTGGTTCGTGGGCAGCAGAGCCTTGGACCGGGGTCTGTGGGATTTTTCTTAAATTCTGTAGGCTACTTTTTAGCATGTTGCAGGAGTGCTGAGGCCATACCAAACACTTTAACCTTTCATTTGGCATACTAGTCATTCTTACATTTAACCTATTGTGGTATGGCTGTCATTAGGACTTAAAGCACATTGCAATTTTATCTATAGCAGTATATGTAGCATCAGAACCTTGTTCTTTTTATAATCTAAATTAGGATTTAGCATAGACTCAAAGAAACGAGTGACAAGCGTTTTTAAAAAACAAAAAAAAAAAGTTTTGGTATGGTCTGAATACTAAGTTACCATAAATCTTTACATTCTGTTTACTATGTATTTTTTTGGTTACTAAATTTTGAAGTTATTTACAATTCCTATGCTCAAAAAAAATTGTGTTGAAATTGTAAATCTGGCTGAAAATTATTTGCCCAGTAACTGTTGAAAGAGTTTGCATTCTGTGAACAGTTGTGTTGAGCCTATCAATGGAATATGCATTATTTGTAAAATATAGCACATTAGTATCATTTTATTCTGAGCAGATGGTCCTATAGCTGAGAGATGCTGTAATTTTCAGCACACACAGCCTACTGCAGCTGTTCACTTGAATGTTGGCTTAGGAGCTCATTCTTGCCACCTGAACATGGAAATAAATGTGCAATTAAGTGAGGAGTGTTTGTTGTCCTTGTTAAATCCTGCTAATTTCAGTCAATGAACACTTTATATTTTAAATACCATCCCTGTGAGGTTTACTCTGAATTTCGCATTTGGGACTCATAGATTTTATACATAACCGAACTTTTGAATAAGGATTTGTTTTTAATTGTCCCTGACCACTCCCATCTTGTAGCATATTGTTGTATAACTGCTGGGCAAAGATTAACTGCACAAGAATTTTGCTGTGAAGAGATTGATCCACAGCTAATGTCCTACAAACAGGGACAGTTAAGTTTTATTAGGAAAAGAACCTTTCTCAGTTCAAATAGATTTGTTCATTTTAATAAGATCTCTATATTGAATTATTGCAGTGTCCCTTTTCAATACAAATTCTAAGGATTTCTTTATTTTTCTTTGCCCCTGTGAAGATAGGTAGCTGGCAGCTTATAGAGTAAATATCCATTTCTTTATAAAGGATGTGAATTCATGGAGGGGTTACAGATTGTTTGATATTTCACAGGTATTCTGGATTTTGTTTCTTTCTTTCTTTTTTTTTAATTACAACAGCACTGTTTCTTGACCAATCTGACCAGTTTCAATCTGTCCTACACTGCCTTCTTTTATAAATATCTCTTGGCAGATATTTCTTCCTAAATACTTATCCACTGAAGTGCCTGCTTATTTTTCTTAGGCAATATGCTTTTTTAAAAGTTTTTTCTCTTTCCTTGTAACCCTCTTTCCCTCTACTTTACTTTTTTTCTTTGCCTTTTGTATATTAAAGTTTCCCTAAAAGTAGCATCCTGTCCAGTCAGAATGATCAGTTTTGAGCACTTCTTTGTGGAAATGAAAAATGTATTGAATGAAATATGAAGGGTAATCCTTTCAGTGATACTTTGATTTTTGGATTCCCCCCAAATCTTGGCAGGCCAAAGTAGATAGTTATTTGAAGATACTTTTGGAAAAATTGGGGCTGTGGTTTGTGATTCTTTTGCTGAAAGAATATGATTGTTTTTAAGGAAATGAGAGGCAAAATTGCTTAAGTGATTTTTAGAGTAGCCTGAATAGTTTGAGGCCCTTTTCCTCAACTCTGCTGTTTATCTGGTATTTAGAGTTTATGGATACCTTATTGCTTGCATTTTCAACAGGCTTATTTGCTCAAATGTGAAAATTCCTTGGGCTGGTCTGTTTGCAAAAGTTGATATGTTTACATTGTTGTTTTGGTGGACTAGTTTTTATTTTTCTTAAAATCAGAGTCAAGGGAAAATACCATGTTGAATTGTTTGGGAATTTTATTTGATACTGTAGGCCAGTTGCCAACTGACCAGGAGAGAATTGTTGGTGATCTTTAGCTGCCGAGGTTGACCAGAATGGCCTATTAGATTCTACAAGAGAGACAAAGTATTCATAGTGACATCCCCAAGTTATCCTATAAATCCGTTTACTCCCTAACATAAATCATCTGAGATTTTTCTTATTTCTTAACAACAATAGAGGTTTAAGATATTGTCAATCAAAAAAGTTTTCAATATGTAACCAAAACAGTACATGTTGACAAATTTATGTTTTTTAAAACACGTACGCTAGCACCTTGATTTTAAGTTCATCGATCGATGTCAGTTTAAGGGAATTGAACATCTTAGGCTAAGTGAAAAATCTCTTCAATTTAGGTAGATCATTTTTTGGTTTGTTTTTGGTAGCATGTTAAGCACTTCTGTTTATACTTTGATTTTTAGGCAGGGCTCAACTCAGTGCCCTTTGTCTTACTAAATTTCCTCAAGTCTGTGGACACTGCAGGTGAGTAAGGGGATGTAAATAGACTCAGAATGTGATTCTAGACAGTATTTAATTTCAGATTTAAATTATATGTAGGTGCATGTATGGAATATGTATGTGAAAGTATAACTGTAATCTTAAATTGAATAATACGAAGTTAAAATTAGCATATGTGTTGCACTTTTTGTTGAAGTTTTTTTGGGTAATTTCAGGAGAACAACTTGTATTTAGTGACAAGTGTTTAGATTCTTGGATGGAATCTTCAATAGGTTGTGAAATATGAATTCTGACATTTCTTATTTTCTCTGTTTTTAGCAGGTAATTGCTGCCATGGAAACACAACTGTCTAATGGGCCAACTTGCAATAACACAGCCAATGGTCCCACCACCATTAACAACAACTGCTCATCACCAGTTGACTCTGGGAATACAGAGGACAGCAAGACCAACTTAATAGTCAATTACCTTCCTCAGAACATGACACAGGAGGAACTCAAGAGTCTTTTTGGGAGTATTGGTGAGATAGAATCCTGTAAGCTTGTAAGAGACAAAATAACAGGTATGTCATTTTAGATAGATTACTCACATTTAAAGGGATGCGTTTCGAGGTGTGCAGAAATGATGTTGGCTACTTGTAAATCATTCGGTACTGCCATTTTACTCATCTGGATTTTCTTTCTGTTACTGACTACATCAGTAGTACATAGTTTTAAGAGGGATTTGTTTTCTGTTTAAAGCATAAAATATTTTTAAGCTGTATGTGCTTTAACTGGACCTTTGGATCCCGTGAGCTGGACAATGAAAGCTTTGAACGATGCTTCGAAAGGGTTTGTGTGTCTGGGGAGGGAAATATCATGTTAACCTTTATTTTTTTAGTTTGCTGAGCTTAAATGATCTAGCATTGTGACAATAAGAAACATGGAGAATATTGTGTTTGGGAGAGGAAAGAATTCTCTTAATGTCCTTTCCCTTAAGTTTGTTTAGTCCTTTTGCTTATGGTGTATACAACAAAGTAAATGGTACTATTCATATTGTCAATATATAAAAATTTAGACTGATGTAATTGGGGTGTAAGAAGAAGTTATGATCTGTTTTTTAACAGGGAAAAGGCAAGGTGGTGTATGAGTGCCCCCTTTTATCACAAGGATGAAAATGAAAGGCTTGGATGATTTGGTCTTAAATATAATATATTTTGAAGATTAGGTAGTTCAAAATCTTAGTGATTTGAAGGTTTGTCTAATTTTTAGAATAAGCCAAAAAATAATAAAGGGACATTTTCTTGGGATAGAATAGTTAATGCTTCCTGCAGTTGTTGTTTACAAACATTAAAAATTTATGAAGTATAGACAGATTCCTTAGCTTTTTCATGTTATTGTTCAATTTGAATGATGGTATATATGAAATTGCTTTACATGGCTTCTAACCAAAAATATAAAACTAAATATTTGAAATGATATAAAGGATATACCTAAACGTAGTGTGAAGAAAGGAGCTGGAAGTCTTGACTCCTAATTAGTGATGTGTCTTTGGACAATTCACCTCTTGGCTTCAGTTTTCCATTGATTAAATGAGGTAGAGGGCTGGGGAGGGGAAGTTTACATTGGGTAATTTCTAAGTTCAATTTTCACTTTTTTCTGTAGTAGTACCTATTTCCTTCAGCTGTTTCTTTATCAAGACAGCAGGGCTTATTCTCGTCCTGTTTGTTGAGAAAGTTTTTAGAGAGGTAGCACTTAGTCTTGGGCTCAGAATAGTATTTCCTTTAGCTATAGACTGAGGATCATAGAACACAGCATATGAAATTTTTTGTATATGCAATATATATACATATATTTATATATTTGAATAAAGTAAAAACTGATTGTCTTTAATCCAAACTGATTAATAATTATTATGGTTTAGTTATAATACTTAGATGTTCATCATGATTTCATCAGGAAGGTTTGTCTTTGCTTTTATTCTTGAACATTGATAATCAAATGGAAGAAATTTTTCAGGAAGGTTTGTCTTTGCTTTTATTCTTGAACATTGATAATCAAATGGAAGAAATTTTTCAATTTATTTTCCAAATGAGTGTGAGCAGCATATGTGACATTTATGAAGAGACAGAGTTTTTAAAAAGTTGGAAAAGATAGAAAACAGAGGCTTGTCTCATGTGTGTCTGTGTCTAAATATTGAATTTTACCTTTTTTCTTTAAAGCAAAGTAGAATCCTTTATATGTGAATTTTGCCAGTTCTTTGGCATAAAAAGACTTATGTCATAAGTGGTGTGAAGGCCATGACAATAAATGATATGATTTATGATTTGGTTACTTAGTAGCTGTTCCTCCCATTTTAAAAGGAAGATGCTTGAACAGGGCATAAAAGTCACATTTTAAATATTGGAATAGATGATAATGTTAAACAAGTCGTATATCCTTTTTAAGCTATAGCCATAGGAAATATCTCACAGTCTTCAGCTCTCCTCTTTCATCAGTTTTGTATTATCTTATCTGTTGTAAAACTTCTGCCAGAGTTATATGGCAGTACTAGATAAATTTAAGTTTTATGTCTTCACCCATTATTCCTCCTTAGCGTTTTGTGTGGTGAACAATATAATAGAAACATACATAATACGTGGGTGATCTGAAATACACAGTTCCTGAAAAACTGAGTTAATATTTATTGTCATTTTTTTCAGTGGAGGAGGATAACGAAGGTTTCTGCCATAGTAAAATTTTTGTTTAAAACCTCTGGTGAGCTAGAGGATTGCCCAAGAGATTTCACAGTGTGTTGAAAGATGTTCTATATATAAGCTTCATCCCATGAGATAACCATATATATTCCTCAAATAAGTGTTCCATTGACACACAAATTTGAGAAATGCCGCACTTCGTAGTTCCCTATTTAAGATCCACACTGCAAATCCATCACTATATTGAAAACTATGAAAAATCATGCAGTAAAGTAAACCTGTTTGACTTAGTGTTTCCCATAGTTTCCCCTGTGATCAGAGAAACAATTTTGGACAGTGTCATACTGGCACTAGGTTTCTATTACACGTAAGACCTTTTGCCGTTATTTATTAATTGATCATCAGACAAATTAATCTGAATTTCTTCCTTAACCTGTTCACATCAATTAAATATGAACATTTTTCATAAAATGAACACACATGATAAAGACGGGTATATTAAAATGTTGAGTAGGCAAATCCGAATATGAAGTACCTCTACTTCTAGTGACCCTGTTTTCGTTTGGCCCATTGACATCTTATTCTTGGGATGGTTAAAACAGTTGTCATCAAGATCTGACTTATTTAGCGTCAAACATAAATTATCTCAGAAATTTATTTTATTCTGAGTTTCTTGGTAAATATTTTTATTGAAGAGAAATTGACTAGTAAATGATATATCTAAAACTAGATTCTGAATGTAAGCAGTTTGCAAAGTGAGCCTATCTTCCTGAGAAGTTACTAATAAATATCTCTAGAAAAATTTTGAAAGAATCTGTAGGGGGGTTGAGACTCTGTCCTTGTGGTGTTTAGCCTTAGTGTCTGGTGCAGTTTCTCAGTACACACTGTAGGGACAGGCCAGTATTCCTTAGTCTTTCTCTAATCATCCATCTTATACCTCCTGAGGAATGATTGGCCAGCTCTTTGTATTCTGATTTTGTTGTAGCTTGGGGAGCATTAATTGTCTCTCTTATAAGAAGACTCGGGTCACCTTAGTGAAAGGAGATTTGAAATTCCCCCTTTGACTTTGTTTGAATATTTCCTTACTTAAATAGTGTTGTTAAGAAACACTATTTCAGGTACAAAAATAGCTAGTTAGGGAAGTGTGTCAGTCTTTCCTAAGTCCTCAAAGTGAAAATATAATTTTTAGACTATGTTGTTATTAGTAAATTAATGTCATGGTTTTGATAGTATGAGCATTAGGGGCATTCAATAAGAAATGTCTTCTGTACCAAATATAATACTCTTCTCTCTAGCCTAAATTCTATTTATGCTTTCTTTGGACTGGTGCCCAGCTTTATTTTTCATCCTGTTTCCTATCTATAGGCATTCATCATGAGAAGCTTCTGCTGCTTGTACAGCTTAG
Organism: Tamandua tetradactyla; assembly: GCF_023851605.1. Classification (NCBI taxonomy): domain Eukaryota; kingdom Metazoa; phylum Chordata; class Mammalia; order Pilosa; family Myrmecophagidae; genus Tamandua; species Tamandua tetradactyla. The sequence continues at coordinate 72,737,927 of NC_135328.1, forward strand.
CTGACATTGGTCTATCCCTTTTATTTCTTAAATATACTTCAGAGTCCTTGACACCTGCTGATGCTGCATTCTAGAGGAATGAAATGGATTTCTTGATGCAAAGAATGAATATTAGAGTGTTAGAGCCAATAAAGCACTAGAGATGACCTTAGCCAATCTATTTCACAGATGATGAGTGGCCCAGATTTGTGAAATGGCTTGTTCAGGCCCACATAGCACAGTGTGGTAGAGCCAGGACCAGGATTCTGGTTTTCTCATTCTTCCCCAGGAAGTTCCTCTTTGACTTTTGTGGGAGGTACAAGTTTACTTTTCAGAAAATTAACTACTGGCCCAATTAACAAATTCCTAGTGATATGTACAACTTTAACAGCATCATGGAGGAACATCCTCTGGTTGGGATTGGAAAATTATGGAGTCAGGGATCTGAGGGATACATAAAATGAACAAGAAACCCATCCTTATGTAAAAACTTTTAAACATATAGTTATAAATTCAGATATTCTAATCCATGGGTTCCAAATCTCACCAGACATTGCCTGAGGGAGCTTTTAAAAAAACAGTTTCCGTAGACCTTGGTAAGCTAGTGTCAAAAAGCTGCCAGGTGATTTTGATGCCCAAGTAGATTTGGGATTACTGAAGTGTCCTTCAAAGTATGGTAGAAGACCTGCATTAGAATAGCTTACCATGATCGCTAAAAATGCAGTTCTTGGGCTTGGCCCAGACTTAATCAGAATCTCTGAGGTGGAACCCAGGAAAATTCCATTCACCTTCAAGTTAATCACGTTTTTTCTTGAACATTTGCAGGGAGATAGAACTCTGGGTTTCCAGATTTATCTCAGCTCTGGTTGGGGGCAGGAGGCTGTTATGTTTACAATTCCTAATTCCATGGTAAATGTCCATGTGAAAGGTGCTGACACCTCCCCAGCATTGGTCTCTGATAGTCAATTCCTGGGATATAGGACCGGAGAGGTTGCAGACTTGACTGTGCCTTTACTGATTGCCCAACCTGTCCCTGAAAGTTTGTTTTAGTGTGTGTGTACATATAACTAGTTTTCCGAACTCTGGGATAGTTTGTTTTGCCAATGCTAATTTTCCTTTCTTCTAAAAGAAGGGCTAGAGAATTAAGGTTAGTTGAATGAAGGACTCTATTGTCCATTTTATCTTAATGTGATGCTTCACTTCCAGTTCAAAAATTGTTAGAGGTAGGTCCTGTGCTGACCCCATCAACTGCCTTCTAGAAACTTTCAGACAAAAGAACAACAAAAGAAAAAGCAAAGCACACAAGCAAGTAGGAACTCAGGGGGACTCAAGGAGACGTTATAGGTGTTCATTATCCTTATCCCCTCCCGCTCCTTAGGTCAGGTAAGGGTTCTTAGCTAGGTTTTACTTTGTTGTTTCTGAAGAACTCTGAAGCCAGTTTTGATCCTAGTTTATTCTATCGGGATAACATGGCTTTCAAACTTTATTTTAGTGATGTGGGATTCCCCCCTTTTAAACAAATACAGGATAACATGGCTTTCAAACTTTATTTTAATGACGTAGGATTCCCCTCTTGAAACAAATACAATCTTACTTAGCTCCTCAAATTAAAGCATATATATGGTATTTTAGTAGTCTAATGGATGCCAGCAAGTTTGATAGCAGTCAATCACAGTGAAAAAATCTGTGTGGAGGAACATTGATTTGAAAATGTGGTTATGTCAGTTACAATCTTAAGGTCAGTCTCTCAGGCTGAACACAGTATAAGAGATCAAGAGTTCTGATTTTTGTGTACTAGTTGTACACATAGGGTGGTTGTGTGTGTGTGTGTGTGGTTTATTAGTTTAATAAGCACCTCACTTTGCAGGCTCAGGGTACTGTTTAATTTGATAGATGCCAGAAAAGCTGAGTATATTCCCAGGTCTGTATGAAAGTGTACCCGCAGCTGGGTAAATGTGTTTGGTCCCTGGTGTGTGAGCTGCTGAGTACAATGTATTTGAAGATGGCTATTTTACTAATTTGTATAAAATAAAATGTGTTTCAAATTTTCTTTGCAACTTTCTTTGCATCTTTATCAATGTATTTTTAACATAATTTTTTCCATTGTTCTTTTGCCTTTTCTAAAGGTCATGGCTAATCAAAATTTGATAGGTTTGTAGAAAGTCCTCTGGGAAAGACTTTAAAATTTATTCTTCTATAGCCATTTGAACTTTGAACATGGGTATTTCTATAAAATGATCTTCAAATTGTTGATTAGCTTAGATGAGGGCTTTCAGGATGATGAAATTCTGCATTTCTAAAATTTAAGACATCAGACAGTTGTTTTCCATGAAATAAGTTAACTCTCAATTAGTATACTTAATAAAAAAGCTTATCCTTTAGTATCCTGTGGTACTGAAATATTTAAAGCCTGGTCGTTGGTAAAAGATAATATCTGTATGATATAGAAAAGCTTGAACCAGAATCATTACTAATTAATTTGGAGATCATCTGGATTTTTGTTTCTCTTATTTCCTGAGGTTGATATTTGCGTTACTTTGTATTTTTTTCATTTAAAAAAGAATGTAGAAAAGCACAGGCTATTCTTAGGAGCCATTTATACTGTTTTCAGCAGTTTTGTCAGAATATTTAGTGAAGAAATAAGGTTGAGCTTACTGGGAAAATGAGGTTTCGAAGTTCTGATTCTGTACGTTCTTGGTCCTAATTGTTATTGGAGCTTCTAGTTTTGACCATATTCGTCTTTGCCAGTAGGTCAGGAGCGTAGTCCTTAGTGCCGGTGGCTTCATTCCTTTGTTAGTTTGATAGAGATTCTTTAGGAGTGTAAACACAAACTTAGTCAGCGTATTTAAATTCATAGAAAATAAATTATAATTGAACTTTCCTATAAGGATTCTTCCTTTTATGATTTAGCAAGGTATGAATGGATATGTGTTATTTGCTATTTCAGACCTTTTGAAATATTTACATTGTTTTTTTTATAGCCCTTGTTTACTTTTGAATCAGGAGACTCGTAGTTTAGAGTAGAAATTATTCTGAATTTATGATTTTGTGTCTGTCAAAATAATGATGGAAAAATGAGAAAGAAGATTGTAAATTAAATGGGGAGAAGATGAAGAACAGTTGCAATCTGATACAGAATTTATTGCTTTTTCCTTTTGTAATCTATAAAATGTTTAAAATCCTGTTTCTTCTTGTAACAGTTTGAAGAAGTTATGTGCCCTCAGAAAAGTCGTGTTTTGATCCTGCTCCTGTCTTGTGCAGACAGCTGTTTCTTTTAATCCTGATTCAGTACTGTAGGTTGGGAAATTTTTATTAGATTATCTCCAGGGAGATGTGACACACCCAATTGTGGGTGTGAACTTTTGATTCGATGAAGATATCGCTCTACCAATTCCAGGTAGGTCTTGATTAGTTTACTGAAATCCTTTAAAAGAGGAAACATTTTAGAGAGAGGCAGAAACAACAGAGCCGACAGAAAATTCAGAGCAGAGCTGACAGATGCGGACACTTGGAGAACAGAGACCCAGAGATGTTTAGAGATGCTTGGAGCCCAGCAGACATTGCCATGAGATGTAAGCAAGCCAGAACCTGGAGACAACCAAGGGAAGTCAAGAGATGAAAGCCATCCCAGGAGAAGTCAAGTGAGGAACCTCCACAGTAATAGAAGCTGAAAGCAACAGAGCACGGGAGCAAGGGACCAGCAGATGCCAGCTACATGCATTCATAGCTGACAGAGGTGTTCTTGACCCATTGATGTTCCTTGAATTAAAGTATCTTGCCTGGATGCCTTAGTTTGGACATTTTTATAGGCTCAGAACTGTAAACATATAACTTATTAAATCCTCCTTTTTGAAAGCCATTCCATTTCTGGTATGTTGCATTCTCACAGTATAAAACTAACACATTCCCCATATATGAAATTGACTAATTTTCCCCCTTTATTTCATGTTGTACACACAAAATCAACCTGTTTGTCTTCCAGTCGTTTTTATTCCCTTTTAGATACTTGCACTACCTTTTTCTTTTTCTGTAAAATATACATTGTGTTCTAAATCCTGAATAGAGCAGAACTTTTTTTTTTTGCCTTATTAGAACATTTTAAATATTTCTTGAACAGAATAGTTGATCTAGAAGCTGTGCCTCCAAATTCGCCAACTTCTTTTGCGCTTTCTCTAAGTTAATTAACTTTCAGCTGAATGCACTGCTGCTAGTGAATTTTGAGAGCTGTGGAAACCCTGAGAGCTTGCCTTTCCAACTCAAAAGGTCAACTTTAACAAATATTTTCTGGCATTTTACTTGTGAGTGTCATTTGGTTTGTCAGGCCTCTAACTGGTTTAATTAGCATGTTTTACTTCTTAGTGTGTTTTTTTTTTGCTTTTGCTCTTTAAAATTTTGGAATGCCAATATTTTGACACCATTGATGTCCCATGTTGGTAACAGAGTTTGTAACCAAATTTTTTTTTTTTTTTTGAGGGACTTTAAGCCATTAAGCTGCATCCACAGCTTTCCCATTTATTATGAAGAAGCTGAACCTTGGAATCTTGTTAAAGCTATCTTTGTGTGACCTAACTACTTAGTAATTACGTATGCCATTACATCATTTTTAGCTAATTGACAGGTGATCTTTTTAAGTCTTATGCTTTTGATATATTTTCTAAAGTAGAAGAGCCTCAATCAGTACTTCATGCTTCTTTCAAGAAAAAAAATGTGAGATGGCAGCATTGTATTTAAGCTGTGTTTGTAAGTGTTCCTTTCATGTCTTTTCACATGAAATGGATGTGAATGCAGTGGAATGTGAATAAGTGGTAATAGGATTTACCAAGCCCCTATCTATACTAGGGTTGTTTATTTGCTTAGCTTCCCTTTAACATGGAAACAAAATGCTCTCTTCTTCTTCCTCCCTTGCTATGGAGGTGGCCTAATGAGTACCAGCTTTAGATGATTTAACCTCAAAAGAACACGTGGGACTTTTGTTCAAATTCGAACCTAGCCATTTACTTGTATTGTTGTTTTATATGAGCTGTTTGGCTCTGAACTTCAGTTTCTTCCAAAAAGTGAATCGCTCTCTCTTTGTTCTGTCCCCTTTATAGCAGTTAGTATTCATTAAGTTGCATTTTTTAATTTTGTTTTGCTAAATGGATTTTTGGAAACATCCTCAAATTCTTACAGTTTCATGATATGGGAAGAATGCATAAGTAAGAATGTTCCTTTCTTCGTGATTTGACCAACATAATTAGTTTTCTAGGGGTCAACAAAGTGAGAATAGGAAGTATAGGGTAGGACTTTGGAGCACAGAAAGATGATTAATGATACTGTTGGAGCTTCTGTCAACTAAGAACACTGGAGTGTGGTGTTACTGCTGTATGTGGTATTATGTGAATGTTATTCAGAATGAATTAGTTTGACTTAAAATATGAAGGTACTCTCAGCTAAGTTTCCCCTGTGGACAGTTCCTGGCCTGGAAGGTTAGCAAGTTGTTAAATTGAGCCATGAGGAATTGGCTAGATAAAAACAAACTGTGGCTTGTTTTCAGTTTTATTGACATCACTTCCTTAAAATTAATAATCCCTTTAATATAAGTTGCAGGTACTATTACTAAACAATCTGATTTCATGAAAAGAGATTTTCAAGTAGAGAAATAAAGAAACCCGTGTGAGTGAATATTAAGAAGTCCAGTACTCCTGCAGTATTAGTAAATCAGAGAACTTAAACAATTGTTATCCCTTTGTTTTCTTTTCTGTTGAAATATTCATTGAAAAACATTCAAAGCTTGCCTCATTCAGTCACCACAGACTTTACAGACTTCAATTTGTATAAGTAGGGGGGAGCAATTTCCATGAGGGTATGGTTAACTTAGCAGATGCAATTTTAACATCTTGTTTTCCTTTTTTTGTTAAATCCGTAGGCATATTGTGAACTATAGTTTATTTTTAGCTCTTAATGAGTTCTTTTCTCATCATTGTACTTTTTGTTGGAACTCTGTTTTCTACATAATGCTCTGATTTTTTTGAAGGGGAAGTTTGTATTTGGCTCATAAGTCCTGATTATCCCCCGAACCCCAATGAAATTGTCAGTGCTTAGTCTGGGGTGTTGGAACCTGATTATTTTCTTGCGGAGTGAACTCATTGACCATGCCTTTGGCTCTTAAAACCTGTTTAACCTTTTGGCTTTATTAGAAAAGTCAGATTTTCTTTTAGAAATAAGATTTAGTGGAGGCATTATTGCATGTAGACAGAGAAACCAGAATCATTTCATTGTTTTCAGTGTCACTGGAGCCTGATGGAACAGCTTTATTTTCTCATAATCTGAGTCTTAAGGAATCACTAGTGATTAGCACTGGGGCCTTCAAGATTGTCTTCTGAATCCTTCTTCCTGATCCTGCTGTTATTATTATTATTTTTTTTGGTGGGGGGTGGTTAAATGGTCAAACTGGGTTCCCTGCATGGCAGGTGAGTGATCATTCTACCACTGAACCGCACGTGCACCCTGCTGCTAGTCTCTGAGAGTCTTTTCTTACCACTAAAATTAATTGTAGTTGGCTTTTAATTCACTTTAAAATGTATCAAAATAGGCCGGTTTTGATGTGTCAAATCAATTGACATCTCTTCATGTATAAAATAGAGGAGCTCTGATAGATGATTTCTGATGTTTTATCTAGCTCTAACATTTCATGGGTTTTTTCTTTTGTGAACCTAAGTGCTAAATTAACTCTTCTAAAGCATTATTTCAAGTAATTTTGCCAGGTATGGTGCTGATAACATACTACCTTCTCAATCGAATAACTTGGGATCTAATATCTTAAACCTTAACACATTAAACCAGGTTTGTTTTTTAAGACCCTTGAGCTTTTTGTATTTCTGGGCCTTTATTTCAAAAATAAATCCCTTCATTTGTGTGACAGTTGGATTGAAATCCAGAATCGACAGCACTGATTTGCTATTGAGTTTTATGTCAGTGATTTTCTTTGTGTGAATGCTCAAAGTCAGGAGACTTCGCAAAAAGCCATGATAATTATCAATGGATTATATCCCCCAATTCTAAACTCTAGAACATTCAAAACCAGACTTGACATGCTATGTAAAAACAGAATATGGAATCTTCTGGGCTAAAAAAATTATTTGTTTTTTTAATTCTCTAAGTGTTTATGGAAAACTTAACACATTTGGACATAGCTGTCGGTGTAAGTAAGGTGTCTGATATTCTTTTCTGTCTTCTAGAGCTGGACAACAGACTTTCAAAGGTTTTTTTCTCTCTTGGTTGAGGAGTAAGAACAACCTCTGTTTGGTCGTGTACAGCTCTTGGGTAATTATGGGGAGAAGATAGGAGACACCAAAGGAGGAGTGAGGCTCTGTTACTTTCCAGTCCAGCCCATTTCCAGGTTATAATGAAAGCAGATCTCATATCAAATTGTGCCACATAGACAGATAGTGATTAAACCTTGATTATCAAACAGGCCCAAAGAGATTGATCCAACTCCTCTGTGAGCTTGATGAAGTCCCAACTCGCTCTGCCTTTTCTTAGGTGCTTCAAACATATCTTATATGAAATAATTACTGGAGGCCCACAACATCCAAGAGGCAGGATTCTGTGCTCTCTGGCACCATGCAAAAGTAAATCCTTCTAAACAACGGCTGGAATGTATGCTCATTTAATGTCTAGGTTTTCTAACCACAAGGCTATAGGTTATAAGCCACCTTGTATTCCTGTGTCCTGTTTATACAGGGCAGAGAGTGTTTCTAAACTAATTTAGTCTTCTGCATATCTTGAATATGTTTAATTTTGCTAGTGAGATCCCATTTCTACTACTCAGTACACTAATTAATAAAGAACTAGTTTAAAGAATAAAAGCTCATTTAGATACTCATTATGCTAATCAGCAAAGAGTTGGTTATTGATTTAGAGATGGATAGTAGACAGGATTGTAACAGTCACTTTTAGAGTCTGACCCATATATTATACTAGATAAGTACTCCTGGCCTGTGTATTCATGATGCAAGCAGGCCTTATTTTATTGTGCTTTTCAGATATTGCATTTTTTTGTTTTTTTTACATATTGAAGGTTTGTGGCAACCCTGCATCAAGGAAGTCTTTCGGCATCATTTTTCCAATAGCATGTGTTCACTTTGTGTTTCTGTGCCACATTTTGGTAATTCTTGCAGTATTTCAAACTTTTTCAATATTACTGTATTTGTTAGGGTGATTGATACTCATTGGTCACAGTGATCAAAACTATTGTAATTGTTCTGGGGCACCACGAACCACAGCCGTATAAGACAGGAGACTTTATTCCGTAAATGTGTGTGTTCTGGCTGCTCCACCGAGTGTGTTTCTGTCTGTCTCCCTCTCCTCAGACCTCCCTATTCCCTAAGAGACAACAATATTGAAATTAGGCCAGTTAACCTTACAGTGGCCTCTAAATGTTCAAGTGAAAGGAAAAGTCACAGATCTCTCACTTTAATTCAAAAGTTATTAGTGATTAAGCTTGAGGAAGGCATTTGAAAACCAAGATATGCTGAAAGCTAGGCCTCTTGTTCTAATCAGCCAAGTTGTGGATGCAAAGGAAAAATTCTTGAAGAAAGTTAAAAGTGCTACTCCAGTGGACATGAATGATAAAGTGAGCTAGCTTTATAGCTGATACAGAGAAAGTTTTAGCAGTCTGGATAGATGGTCCAACCAGCCACAACATTCCTTTAAGCCAAAGCCTAACTGAGAGCAAGGCCCTAACTCTTTTCAGTTCTCTGAAGACTGAGATAAGTGGGTAGCTACAGAAGAAATGCTTGAAGCCAGAGAGGTTGGTTCATAAGGATTAAGGAAGGAAGCGCTCCATAATATCAGAGTGCAAGGTGAAGCAGCAAGTGCTGATGTAGAAGCTGCAACAGGTTATCCAGAAGATCTGCTGAGATAATTGATGAAGGTGGCCACACTAAACAACAGGTTTTCAGTGTAGATGAAATAGCCTTATGTTGAAGGAAGATTGCATCTAGTACTTTCAAAGCTAGAGAAAGCTAGAGAGAAATCAGTGCCTGGTTTCAAAGTTTTGAAGGATGGTGTGCCAATTTGAAAATATTATGTACCCCCAAAAAGCCATGTTTTAATCTTGCTCCTATCTTGTGGGGGCAGCCATTTCTTTTAATCCTGATCAATGCTGTAGGTTAGAAACTTTTTATTAGATTTTCTCCAGGGAGATGTGACACACCCAGTTGTGTGTGTGACCTTTGATTAGATGGAGTATGACTCCACCCATTCTAAGTAGGTCTTGATTAGTTTACTGGAATCCTTTTAAAAGAAGAAACATTTTGGAGAGTGAGAAGTGACAGAAACTTCAGGGTAGAGCTGACACAGATGCAGACACATGGAGAACAGAGATACTGATGCTTGGAGATTCTTGTTGCTCAGTAAATGCCGCCTTGTGATGTTAAGCAACCCAGAACCTGGAGAGAGTCAAGGGAAGTCAAGAAGTGAAAGTCAGACCCGGAGAAGCAAAGTGAGGAACCTCCACAGGAACAGAAGCTGAAAACAGCAGAGCTCAAGAACAAGGGGCCTGCCGATGCCAGCCACATGCCTTCCTAGCTGTCCGAGATGTTCCTGACGCATCACCCTTCCTTGAATTAATGTATCTTTCCCTGGAAGGCTTCCAAACTAACACAGAAAGGCTGACTCTTCTAGGAGGCTAATGTAGCTGGTGACTTTTTAAGTCAAAGGCAGTACTCATTTACCATTCTGAAAAATCCTAGGGCCCTTAAAAATTATGCTAGATTGAATCTGCTTGTGCTCTCTAAATAGACAACAAAGACTGGATGACAGCATATCTGTTTACAGCATGGTTTCTTAAATATTTTAAGCCCGCTGTTGAGACCTACTCAGGGGAAAATAATCTTTTCAAAATATTCCTGCTCATTGACAGCATACCTGGTCACCCAAGATCTCTGATGGACATGTATTATGAGATTAATGCTGTTCTCATGCCTGCTAACACAACATCTGTTGTGCAACCCATGGATCTAGAAGTCATTTCATCTTGCAAGTCTTATTATTTAAGAAATACATTTTATAAAGCTATAGCTGCCATAGATAGTGATTTTTCTGATGTATTAGGGCAAAGTCAACTAGAAACCTTTTGGAAAGGTTTCACCGTTCTTGATGTCTTTAATGAAGAACATTTGTGATCCATGGAAGGAGGCTAAAATATTAACTTTATCAGGAGTGTGAAAGAAGTTAATTCCAACCCTAACAGATGCCTTTGAGGAATTCAGTCCTTCAGTGGAGGAAGTAACTGCAGTTGTAGTGGAAATATCAAGAGAACTAGAATTATAGGTGAAGATGTGACTGAATTGCTGCACTCTTATGATACAATTGGAACAATGAATGAGGAGTTGCTTCTTGTAGATGAGATAGTAGTTTTCAGAGATAGAATCTCTTCCTGGTGATGATGTGAACATTGTTGAAATGATAACAAAACATTTAGAAAATTACATAAACTTATTTGATAAAGCAGCAACAGGATTTGAGAGAATTGATTCCAGTTTTGAAAGAAGTTCTATTATGGGTAAAATGCCATCAAAGAGCATTGCGTGCTACAGAGAATAATTTCTTGAAAGGCAGAGTTAACTGATGTGGCAAACTTCATTGTTATTTTATTTGAAGAGATTGCCACAGCCATCCCACCCTTCAACAGCCATCACCCTGATCAGCAGCAGCCAGTCGGCACTGAGGCAAGACCCTCTACCAGCAAAAAGATTATGACTTGCTGAAGACTCAGATGATGGTTAGCATTTTTTTTTTAAGCAATATGGTATTTTTAAATGAAAGGTCCTTTTTAATACATAATGCTATTGAACACTAAATAGAATACAGCTTAATGTAAACATAACTTTTATATGTACTAGGAAACCAAAAAAAAAATCATGATTTGCTTTATTTCTGTGGTCTGGAACTGAACCGTAATATCTCAGAGGTATGTCATGTATTAGATTACCATCCCTAGAAATAAAGCTCAAATTATATCACATACCAAAGTGTTTCAAAAGTAAATTATGCTGATTGATTGAGGTGATGTTAGGTTTCTTTCTGGGGGTCTAGAGTCTGCATTTTATTTCTCTTCATGTCTGCATGGCTTTAGGAACCATCTCCTTCCCCTGAAATAAATAGCTTCTTTGTCTTCAAACTTAGTTGTAGCCTTGTCACCCACCCCTGTCTGTTGTGTGTGCGTGTGTGTGTGTGTTTCTGCTACCTTCTCAGTTGAGGTACTCACCTATTTGTCTCTGTGAGTGTAATCTCAGTCTCAGTTATAAGTATTAGATCTTTTAGAGACCTAGAGAAGTGGGCTTGTCTGAGGTCACACAAGTCTAGTCTTGGCACACAATACCCTAACTCATTCTTTTCTCCACTGTACTTGGTGTTTTGATAAGGCCAGGAGGAAAGATGTTATCTCTCTCTTGTATGTGGTTGGGATAATTTTATTTTTCTTATCTAGAAGTGTATGTTTTGAGAGTTTTATAAACTATTCCCTTATAGAGAAATGGAAATCTTTCAGTCCTTGGTATTCAGGTGCCCTCTATTTATGAAAAAATAATACTGCCCTAATCACGTCCATGTTTACAAAGAGACTGATTTCCACCTCACTTTCTTGCTCAGAGAACTCAAGGATCAGTTACTGGTGTAGAGATTTGCTCATCTTGGGTTAAATTTTTGTTATTTATTACAGATGTAAAGAATAGTTTTGCTGCCTGTCTGCAGGTCTAGAATCTTGCTCTAGAACTGTAAATATTGGATCTAATATGATTTCAGTAAATTTCCTTGGTAGGCAAAAGAACACCATTTTGCCTGAAAAGTGCCATGTGCTATTCATTCATGTAGAAATAGAGGTCCCATACCTCTTTTCCCGTTTCTCCTCAGAAGTATCCCAAACTGTAGTAACCCCTCTACCTATTCCATTCCCGCCCCAGCACACACACACAAGCCTGGAGGATGTAGACAGAGCTTGAATTTTCTTTGAAGTCTCAAGTTTTATCTTAAATTTTTATAGATTTTGCCTCCAGCTTTATTTATATTAGTATATTCCTTTGACCACTGCTTAGTGCTATCTGAATCCCAGTTTGAAAGGCAGAACCTTTAAAGTTCAGCACTGATGTTCACCAATGAATGTTGCAAATAACCCAGGCTGCTTGTTTAGGGGCCTTGAGATAATAGTTGTTACTTGCAATATTATGACCTCTAGGAGCAATATGTAGCTCAATGCTTTAAAGTTTTTAGCACTATAAGTGGACATACTTTTAAAGCTGTCTTAAATGTAACCACACTTTTGACATATAGTTTAGTCCTTGCTGTGCCAAGTATTGTTGGGGTAAATGGAAAATAAAGTAGGTGTGACCTCTGACTTCATATAAATTAATAGGCAGAGAGGGGAGACATGTTATTCAATAATGTACTCATTCATCGACTATTTGAGTACCTATTATGTGCCAAGCATTGTCTGAGGTACTTTAGTGGATATGTCAGTAAACAAAACAGATGAAAATGACTAATATCCCTGGCTTTATGGAGATCATGTTCTAAAATTTGATTCCTAACTGCTAATTGCCATGATGGAAAGCAAAGACTTCTGAGTATGTAGTCTGGGAGTTACCTCAGTTGTTTTACTTACTACCTTGGTTGTAGCACTATCTAGGACTTCTTTTAAAATAGCTCTTTAAAACTACAGATTGAATCATCTGGACAGTGAGGATGGAGGCATATAGGTGTTGGCAGTGGATGCCAGTAGACACTGTCTCTTGGCCCCACTTTGCTCAAGTCTTTAAGCAAGGTGGGCCACCAATCCTCAGACATGATGCTGTGGGTGAGGGGGACTGGTCTAGGCTCAGTGATGGATCTGGCTTGGTGGTCGAGAAGGCCACTTCAGCTTAAAGATGAGGTAACAGGCATAGGATGATACTGCCTTGCCATCACACTGAACATTTTCATAAAGATTAAAGAATTAATATGGATATTTGGAAGACTTAAATTTGTGCAGTGTTTCATTAGATTGCTGATTACATGGCAGGGACTCCATCTTACCCCTTTTGCAGGTGTTTTATTCTTTTAGAAGTTGCCTCTCTATTCTCTGTCAGCTTCCAATTTTTTGGCAGGCCACGGTGGATTCAGAAAAGAGAGCAGTTTTGTTTCTGAAAAGTCTTTTCCTTCATACCTTCCTACCTCCTCTTCTTCCAGAGAGGTAAAGCGTACAGGGTATGAACATCTGTGTGGGTTCCTGGGTCACAGAGAATAATATCCCGATATTTCCTTTTGTTTACTTTACTTTAACCTTTTCTCCACTGAAAGCCTGGTGGGTGGAAGTCTTGGTACCTGCCCATTCTTCAATGGAGGTAGGCAAAGAAGTCAAAGTAGAAATTCTCCTCTATAGTTTTAGCTTTTTTCTTCCCCTCCCCTAACACACCTTTTACTCTACTCCACCCCCACAAAAAGTGAGAAAAAACAGGCCACCTGAAACCAGCCACCAGACAAAAACCATACTGCTTGCACAGCCATTCTTTTTTTTAGACAACAGAAACAGTTATTGCAGTCAAAGAAACCTTAAGTATCCTTCTCAGGTAACTTTGGGGGACTATTGCTGATATTGTTGAATTTAGAGTGAGGTGGTTTGTGGCCCATTTCTGCCTATATGTTATTTCAGACTTGAGAAAATCTGTGTTACTGAGTAGAGCAGTCATCCTTTAAAAATTTTAGGTCTCCTCTCTTGGCCTCCTTCCTTTTCTGTTGGCATCAGCCAAATGCCCGCTGGCTACAGAAACACCATTCCACACTTTGTGACTATTTTCAAACGTTGACTGCTGACAGCTGAAGAGGGATTCCATGTGTTGGGGCTTAGAGAGTGGAAAACTTCTTCCAGGTTGTGGGAGGTGCCATTTAAAATAGTGAAAAAAATAAATTAAAAAAAAAGATAATATTCCTCACAGTTATTTCAAACTTCATGTCGACTTTTCTTCTCCCTACTGCCTTCTTTGTACCTATATTTGTTTTGCACTTCTAGAAGCCTCTTACTGAAATAAGGAAAGTCTTTTATCACTAAAGCTGTATGAGTTTGCCTGGTAAGTAGTGAATGCTTTTCAGATGAAATGAGTTATTTGGCAGCTTTTGTCTAAGAATTTTGCGTGTGTTGGAGAATGACAGCCAATGTTCGGGGTCTGATACCACGTTGTTGATTAGCTGTTGAAGAGAGCACAGATCATGGAATAACTCGGAAAACGTACTTCTTGTGGCTGCCCCTCATTGTTAGAGTGAGGTAAATAGAGATGGATGAAATGGGTTATACTCCACCATTATATGTTCTGAAAAGAATTTTCAGAACTGATGACTTTGTTTTGTGTTTGAGCTAAGATATAGAAGCAGTTCTTCATGTATGCAGGGATGATCTGGCCCACTAATGAAGTGTTAATTGTTCCATCTGATGGTTAGTCTTTGATGCATTCCTTTACTTTGAACAGAAATGGGAGAGATTTTTTTTTTTTTTTTAATATGGAGAGATTTGTCAAGGACTTCCCTGGATCCCAGAGAAGATTGTTTGCTCCTTCATTCTATTTTATTAAAACCATTCCATATTTGGAAATTATCTTTCCTGGTATATACCTCGTAGGGTAATTCCAGAAGCCATGGTACCAGGTCCTTCCTGTCTCTACTTTAGTATGGTCATATGGCCAGTATGGAACAAGTAAATTTAATTAGAAATTTCTCCCAGGACCAAGGCTCTTAAGGATGACTAGATGGAGTTGGTGATATCACCTGGTCTTTACTGCTCTGCAGTGGTAGTTGTATGTCCTTTTTAGTTCCTCAGGTTTACTTCCCAGTTCTTATTGTTTCTGTAAATCTTGTATGCCTCTTCTAGTAACTTCTCTTCTGCTTGCTAGCTAGAGTTGATTTGTTTTACTTATAACTGATCCCTAGCAAAACCATTTTTGTGTAATCTGCATTTCTTTCTCTTAACGTCAGAGTTTACTTTTCAACATGCCCGAAGATAAGCTTACTAATTTTTCATTGTCCTCACTTTGACCTAGAAGAGAGTAGCTTTTGTAATTGCTTAGAAGTCCCTGTTTTTGAACTTGCCGTTTTTGGGGCACAGGGCTGCAAAAGAATTGCAAATTCCAGGAATCGTCTTCTGGATACCTTTGAAAGTCAGCACTGGAGTTGCCAATATCTTATTTCAGACCAGAGAGTTTTCCATTTGGAAATGATGAAGTCCTTTTCTGGTGAAGGCCATGAGCTGTTTCCAGTTAGTCAATCCAGATGTCAGTCAGAGTATCATTCTTACCTGAACTTTGAGTCCTTTAAATTAGCTTGTTTGCTCAGCTGGATTCCCTGAATCATCTATGGTGTGGAAGAAATTAAGCTACAACTTGGGGTCTTCACATATATCACTGTTTAATATGGACAAAGGGTGTTGTGATTTTTTTAAAAAACAGCTTTTACCTTTATTGCTGAAGTCTGAGGGCCATTTAAGGACTGTCCTTCACTTCTAATATAATAATTACCTGTTTTGTAAAGTACTCTCCATTGCCAGTAGCCCTCCAAGGTTGGCATCCTGACCTGTTTTCCTGAGGCCTGAAAGGTCACAGTTTGTTTTCTCCTTTGAACCTAGTACATTTGTCAGAGCTGTAATGGATGGTGGCCTTCCGATCTTCTGTTCTTTGCTTACTTCCTCTGAGACTTTTAGCTTTGGAAAAAATCAAAGCTGTAGGTAAATGAGAGTACCTTTTTTTCTGAGATGTTCTGTAAGTGCGTGTATTTTATAAATAGTCACTTGTCTGTATCTTGCAAATAGTTGACTTGTATTTGCTTTCCATTGCCAGTTATACAAAAGTAGAAGTAGGTATAAAGATATGGTTGATATTCTCTACCAAGTTATCTCTTGCAACTTTTCCCCCATTTGATTTTTTCCTGTTACCATGTTCCTCCTTGAGTATAATCTAGAACAACCTGAAGAACAACTGAGATGACAGTTGCATTGGCATTCTCTGTGATCACGTTGCAGTTCTTTCTGGGTGTTTCAGTTCTAGCTTTTAATCATCAGGGGTCAGTAATACTTGCTAACTCCCATTCCTTATAGCAGCAAATGAGTCATATACCTTGTGGAAAGACAGACTTGCCCAATGTTATGGTTGAATTGTGTCCCGCAAAATGACTTGTTCAAGTCCTGACTCCGTCTTGTAAACCCTTTTGAAAATAGGGTTTTTGAAGATGTTTAGTTAAAACAAGGTAAAATGGGATTAAGGTGGGCCCTTAATCCAGTATGGCTGATGTCCTCATAAGAAGATGAAATCTGGGACACAGGAGAAACCATGGTACAGCCGAAGCAGAGTGAGGCCCAAG
Source organism: Tamandua tetradactyla (assembly GCF_023851605.1). Classification (NCBI taxonomy): domain Eukaryota; kingdom Metazoa; phylum Chordata; class Mammalia; order Pilosa; family Myrmecophagidae; genus Tamandua; species Tamandua tetradactyla. The sequence continues at coordinate 72,754,265 of NC_135328.1, forward strand.
CACTGCTGGCCACCCACCAGAAATCAAGAGAAAGGCCTGGAGCAGATTCTTCTCTATAGACCTCAGAGGGAGCTTGGCTCTGCCCACACCCTCGTTTCAGAGTTCTGGCCTCCAGAACTGTGAGACAATAACTTTCTGTTATTTTTAGCCATTTAGTTTGTGGTATCTTGTTCCAGCAGCACTAGCACGTTGAGACACCTGGGAACAATCTTCATTTATTCCTTCTGCCTATTTAGTCATCCTTTAATTAAAATCCTTTGTTGTCCCAGCCATGTGGAGGATGTGTGTATGCTTAAAGGCATTGAATTTCCATGTCCTGTAGAATCAGTGGTATACATCATCAGTATCTGCTTTTTTGGACAGTCTTTGGTACTCTGAGTAAAGTCTAGTTTTATTTAAAGTATGTTTATCCCTAATAAGCCACTGATGCAGAAAAATGGCTATAATTGTTTCTTTTTTTTAATGAGTCAGTTTTATGTTTTTACCTTGTAATGTGTTAGGATATTTGTGTAAGCTTAAAAGATTACAATGGGATATCTGTTCATGTAACTTTAAGTAAAAACACCACTGGGGGCAGGAAGCAGGGGGTGACCTGGCCAGGATATCACCAGGTTTTAGAAGGTGATAAAGAAAATCTTTGTATAATACCCTAATTAGGCTTTAAGTTCTTCCTTTAGAACATAAAATTCCTTTGGGAATTGTAGAAAAAATCTAACCTAGCTCTTAGTCACTTGATTTGTTTTTTTCCCTAGAAATTTCACTTTACCTTTTTATGCTAGAGGAAAAATGACTGAAAGAATGCAAATGAAAGAACAAGTTAGCTTTGTAGGAAATAATGGAATCAGAGGTTTTGGGGTGGCAATCAAGATTGGCAATTGATATGTCTTAATGTAAGACTTAAAATTTGACTAGGAACAACAATTTTTTTTAAACACTTTTTTTTTTGGCTTTCTTAATTGTAAAATACATATATGCAAAGCAAAGAAGGAAAAAAGCAGTAGTTTTCAAAGCACTCTTCAGCAAGTAGTTACAGGACTGATCCCAGAGTTTGTCATGGGCTCCCATACCATCCTCTCAGATTTTTCATTGTAGCTGCTCCGGAATATAGGAGGCTAGAAGGAGTAAATATTTTAACATCACAATTGACTTTTTTCTTTTTCTTTTTTTTTTTTTTATGAAAAATACCATATATACAAAAAGCAATAAATTTCAGAGCATAGCACAATACCTAGTTGTAGAACAGATTTCAGAGTTTGTTATGGGTTACAATTCCACAATTTTAGATTTTTACTTCTAGCTTCTCTAAGATACTGGAGACTAAAAGAAATATCAGTTTAATGATTCAGCAATCATATTCATTTGTTAAACCCTACCTTCTCTGTATAATTCCACCATCACCTTTGATCTTTGTATCCCACTCTTTAGGGGTGTTTGGGCTCTGACCATTCTAACTTTTTCATGTTGGAAGAGTCTGTCAATAATACGGGGTAGGGAGATGGAATTTGCTGATGTAGGAGCAACCATTTTAATAAAATTTGATGACTAAGATAGTTGTAATAGTGACTAATCCTAAGGTTTTTGTTTCTGGATAGTCAACAGATTTTGAGAATTGCAAAGAGAAGAAATTCTGGGTTTATTTCAATGTTGTAAGAGTAGAAGAAGTAGAATTAAGAATTGCCAAGTAGAATGGTTAATTAAAGTATAGAATAATTACTCGAAGCTTTTAAATATATATTTAATGTAATCTTTCATACCCTGGAGGCTTAAGAAAAACCATTTGTCCCTCTCCTTTGTTTCACCAAGAATGGTATTTAGAGGTGATTAATCTTTATTTGAATCTTAATTAACCTCAGAGGTATCCAGGAAGCTTTTACACATATACCCATCACGACTGTAGGTATAAGATGTATCTTTTTAAGCATAGTATAAATTTGTCCTTTAGTCTGTTTAGCATTGGATGCAGTTTTTTGGGGGAGAGGGAGAGCAGAATCAAGGATCCAAACATAGCATAGTAGGCTTTTGTGTTTATGAAGATGTGGTTCAGTGTATATATCTATTTTCTTGGAAGGAAATATTCGCGAAGAAATCAAGTTTAATACTTTAGGTGTAAATGTTCTTTAGGGGAACTAGAATAGGCACTAAGTGTCTTAGGTTGTATTATATTTGGGAATAGGGCTTGACTAGTGAGCGATCTGGTAGCAAACATAAGATTTTTCAAGTTTTTCCCCAAGTAAAGGAGATTAGTTTATATATGTAACTATTTAGTCCCCTGCTCTTTTATAAATAGAAAGGAAGAAATTGTTAGCAACAAAATAGGAAAACTTTTGACACCAAGAGCTAATGAATATTGGAATAAGATTAATGTTTAGTAGAAATCTTCATTTCTTTGAGTGGTGTACTTAACAGTTGAATACCTAACATTTTATTTAACATTCTACAGGGTATGGAGCTCTTTAAACGTGACTGATTTTCTAATTCACAGGTCTGAAATCATTTTTGATACCTACTCAACAGAGCTAAATACAGTAGAGCCACAGGGGTAACTATTAGAATGTACATTTAGCCCAGATTTTTTTCACCCGTAAGATACCATTTAAACAAATCTGGTTTCAGACTCTTGGGTAGTTAGCCGAAGGCTTTAAATTTCTGACTGTCCTTCTCTTCAGGGAACCTCTTATTGTAAAAAGATGGATCATTTTGGATGAGATATCTGTTTGCCACCTGTCTTTGTCCTAATCTCAGAATGTGTTTGCAGAGTTGCTGTGTGAAATGAATGGTCCAAATAGGTGAGAGGCTCTGGTACAGTAAATTACATTTCACATGATCCTTGATATTGTTTCATCTGTTGCAGTAAAAACTGTGCCCTCTTCAAGAGTGAGCCTCAGATATGTGAGTAAATAAAGTAACTTCAGTAACAGCAAATGAAAGAAAGCATCATATTAAAGATTTTTAAGATGAGTTAAAATTGCGGGATTCTTCTTGAATAAGTCTTTTATTTTTATTTTTTTTACTCTTACAATGCTACAGGTTCTTGGGTATTTGAGACAATATACTAAGCTTAAAAACTTTTTTGTGTGTGTTTAGGTTTTTTTCTGTTTTGTGGGGAAAACATATCCAGGGTTAGCATCAGTGGTCAGATGTACTATATCGTTGAGTCTGTAGTTTAAATATTTTATTCTTAATATGTTTTTAAATCAGTGGTAAAAGACAAGCCTCTGTTTCTCTGGTTTAATGCAGTGGTGCGTTTACTATGACACTGATGCGGACAGTGCCAAATTGCTTTTGTGTCCTAATGAGTCATTGTCCAGGAAAATCTTTTAAGCATTTGCTTCTTCATCAAAGTGTCTGTGAATTTTAAATTTGGAGGATTACAATAGTTTATCCTTTCAACTTTTCAAGTAAGTGATTTTGGAATAATGTTATGTGTGATTTGAATGTAGCAATTGTAGTAGCTAGACCACTTTATTTTTCTTTAGATGCCATCTGTTAATTGGTCGGCAAATTGCCCTGTGATCTCAGAGTGCTTTGCTGTAACATAAGCTGTCCCTTAGCAAAAACAAAGTGGATATTTATTTCTGTCAAGGTGCCTCTTTGACTTAATTTGTAGCTTGGTCCCATCTGAACTGCAGCCTTTGCAACTTTTGCCACGTACAGCTTTTCTTCCTCTGTAGATTATGCTCCACTGGGTTTCTTTCTTCTTTACTGTTTAGAGAGGGATTTCTGGAGGACCTTGAAACTGTTCCTTTATAATCAGCATTTATACCCTAATCTGCCCAAACACAATTGGTCTATTTGGCGATTTTTCCTAAGTATAAAAATCAGTGCTTTTTTGTGTGACTGTTTTAAATTTAAGGCAGGGTCTGGGTAAGCGGGGGACGCCAAACCCGTTCTTCAAACCCTCTTGAAAATGTAACTGCCTCTCTGCATTAAATATAAACTAAGCAAAATGCCCTCTACAAAGAACAAGAAAATCAGATGTTATTTATATCTGAATCTTTATGTTGACTGGGGACAGTGGCTGCCCTTTGGAATTTTATTTCCTTTGTCCTTGCTAAAAATATCACTAATTTAATTCTGTACTTTCTCTTTGAAAGAAAATGAACTAAATTGGAAAGTTGTCCCTGAGTGGAATCCATGAACATATTTGGTAGATATTTTATCAGTGATAACAGATAAGCTGAAATGATACATGCTTTTACTTTACTGAAAATTTTTTTCTGACCATGTGATGCTGTCCACTGTCTCCTTAATAACTCTGTCCAGTCTTTTTACTTGGTGTCCCCACATTGTGCATGGACCACTTAGGTATGTGTGTGCCTTCAGAAATCATGCATAATCTTGTGATTAGTGCACAGAATGTTGAAACAAGGTATATTAGCATTTTCTGCCCATTTGAGAACTTCTGTCCACTCATATTAGCAGTGTACATGAAAAATAAAAAAAGTTTGAGGCGGATACATGTTTTCTTAGTTATGTAAAGGAAGTTTGGAAAAATCATAAGCCTACCTTGGGACAGTCATCTTGGGTATCTGGGGGCTCTCCATGCTTCTTGAATACATAATATGTAAGAGCCTTTGGGTTGGTTTACATTGCTAACCTCTGGGTATTGGTGTAGGGCTGAAAATGTTGCTTGCCCTCTTGTTATTTTTAGGAATGGCATGTCTGGGAAGTATAGTCACTAGTGATTGCTTTAGATTTCTATTTAGGCCCTTATTCTGTAACGTTCGTTGTAGAAAAGGGTACTTGCTCTGAAAATCCAATTTTGGGGAAAATGAGGCTTGTGTTAAAGAGTTCATGTGCTCATTCTGAGCCAAGAGTGCATGTGGTGGAGGCATAGAGAAAAACATAGCATGAGCGAAATGTTTAAAATTTAAGGCCTTGAAATGGATTTGGGCTGTGCTTTATCTGGTTGAGAGGTTAGCCATTTAGGGCTGGGGAAGGTTTTAGGGTCTTGTGAAAACAGTGGAGGGTTTTTGTCTTCCAATCTTTGTTTGTTAGAGATCTCCTGGGACTTGATTAAGAGGAATTTGGGTCAGGTGTCTGTTCTGGGCTGCCTAACTTCTTCATTGCTCTTGTTGATCGTAGGCAATTATTCCAGGCTACCAAAGTTACTTTCCTGAAGTTTCAAGTCACTCTTGCATCTCTCTCCTCACTGCTCAGTTTCTCTTAGTCTCCATTGGCATATCTGCAGTATGACCTCTACAGACCTTCACCCTGCTCTGAGGGAGGAGGGTCTGTCTACTTGCTTCTACCAGTTATTGTTTGGAATGCCCTTGGTCTGGCCATCTCCTCTATACTACTCTCCATAGGCCTCTTTCCTTATACTGTCAAGAAACTCTTAATTTTGTTTGCAGAAAGGAAAGACTTTTTTTTCACATTTCTTGGATAAGCATGAAACCACAGTGAATAAGCACACTCTCCATATGAGCTCTATACTAAACAGACCTGAGACCCATATATGTTCCATGGTCATCAGGTGCCTTCATCGCCTGTTTACTTCGGTGCTTTACTTTTTGAGCATCTTGGAGGGCATAGGCCGTATGGTGCTGATCCCACCTGCTTTTCTGCAGTTACCCAAACCGTGCCTTGCGTATGAAAGCATTTTAACGCTGTCTGCTGTTGAGAGAAGTGTATTGTGTGGGAGACAGTTTTGGCAGTAGCAAACATATTTGGCACTGGCCTGAAGAATTGCTTTCCGAGTTTCTGGAAGGGAAAGATGTAAATTAAGTCCTGTTTTAAATGCCTTAGAAATCTCCTTAGACTGTCTATGATCTTTTTATAATACAGATATCACTATCTGTTTTGTACTATAGGATGTAATGTAAGATGCCCTTCCTTTTCTTTCAGGCTTTTTCTTTTATACATTCTGTAGGATGGGATTAAGAGAGAACCGTCAACTTCCAGTCAATCAGTTACATGACAAAGAACAGTAAAACAATGGTGGCATATTTATTTTGGAGGTTATGAATATGCTGGTGGAAAATTTGTGAGCTTTTGGATGCACAGGACTTAAATTAATTAAAGTAATTCTCAAGATTGGCTAAGGCAGTGAGGTGTACACTGCAAACGCTGAGTTCCTAAGGTCTGGTTTTCAAATCCTAACTACATTAACCGGCCACCTGTATGCCTTTGAACAAGTTAATTAACATCTCTGAACTGCCAAACCTTTATAAAGTGGGTGAAGATGTATTTACCTAGAGCTTTGTTGTGAGAATTAAAGGTGATGAGTACATGAATTGTTTGATAACACATCATAGATAGGTAAGATGGTGGTGTCAGATTCCAGACAAATAGAAACAAGCATTATTGTGGCAGTGGAAACTGATGTTTCCCACAAACTTTCTGAGCTTTTCACATTGCAGGGATTTTTTTTTTTTTTTAACATTTTGTATTGTGAAATATAACATACAAAACAATAAATATCAAAGTACATTGTAACAAATAGTTATAGAACAGATTTCAGAGTTTGGTATGGGTTACATACAGTTCCACAATTTTAGGTTTTTTCTTCTAGCTCCTCTAAGACGTTAGAGACTAAAAGAAATATCAGTATAATGATTCAGCAGTCATACTCATTTGTTAAATCTTGTCTCCTCTGTTATAACTCCTCCTTCCCTCTGATTCTTATCCAACTCTTTAGGGCTATTTGGACTATGCCCATTCTAACTTTTTCATGTTGGAAGGAGGTATCAGTAATATATGGAATAGGAGGATGGAACTAGTTAATGTTCTTGGAGAGGCTTGCCCCTCTGGGTTTCAGGACTTATCTGGCTAGGAACCCACCTGGAGGTCGTAAGTTTCTGGAAAGTAAACTTAGTGTGTGAAACTTTTGTAGAATCTTAATTAGAGCCCTGGGTGTTGACAGGTTTTTGTTTTGGTTTGGCAAACCATGGCAATTAGCAATATCTAGATGAAGCTTGAGTAAGAGTAACCTCCAGAATAGCCTTTCAACTTTATTTGAATTCTCTTAGCCACTGATACCTTATATTGCAATATTTCTTTTCCTCTTTTGGTCAGGAAGACATTGTTGATCTCACAGTGCCAGAGTCAGGCTCATCTCTGGAAGTCGTGTACCACATTGCCAGGCAGACTTTTACCTCTGGTTGCCATGTTCCATGTAGGTGGGAGGATAACAGTTTTCCTTACAGAGTTGGTCTTAGAGAGAGAGGGGCCACATCTGAGCAATTAAAGAGGTTTCCTAGAAGTCACTCTTATGTATAACTATAGGTAGGCTTTGCTTCTCCACTAAAGAAGTAAGCTTCGTAAGAGTCAGCCTCAAGATCAAGAGCTTGTTTCTTTGTCTCTAAGCTGACACAGCAAGTGAACTCACTGCCCCACCCCACCCCCACATGGGTCATGACTCCCAGGCGTGTAAATCTCCCTGGCCATCTTGGGCAGAAATTCTGGGATGAGCCAGGACCCAGCATCAAGGAATTGAGAAAAGCTCAACCAAAAGGGGGAAGAAAGAAATGAGACAGATTATCAGTGGCTGAGAGATTTCAAACAGAGTCAAGAGGTTATCCTGGAGATTATTCTTACGCATTATATAGATACCCCCTTTTTAGTTAATAGTGTACTGAAATGGCTAGAGGGAAGTACCTGAAACTATAGAGCTGTGTTCCAGTGGCTGTGTTTCTTGAAGATGATTGTATAATGATACAGCTTTTGCAGTGTGACTGTGATTGTGAAAACCTTGTGTCTGATGGTCCTTTCATCCAGGGTATGGACAGATGAGTAAAAAAATGGATAAAAAAAAACAAATAATAGGGGGAACAAGTTTAAAATAAATTGCAAAGATTGAAATACTAGTGGACAGTGAGAGGGAGGGGTAAGGAATATGGTTATGTATGAGTTTTTTTCTTTTTTATTTCTTTTGCTGGAGAGATGCAAATGTTAAAAAAAAGATCATGGTTATGAATACACATGAGGATATTGTGAGCCATTGATTATACACCATGTATGGAATGTTTGTGTGTTAAGTTTTTACAATAAAAAAAACTAAAAAAAAAAAAGGATCGAGGGCTTGGCCTATTGACTTAGGAGTCACTAATACTTCAGACACTTTTTCAGGGAGTTCCAAGTGAATAAGCTTATTAATAGTTCCATATTTTTTCTCCTGTCCCTCAAGGGATGTTGCCAATACTTTTTAATTATCTGCCCAGCATTCTCTGGGATGTGTCCAGGTATTACACTAAACTATACAGAAGTATAAGCCCTCATTCCCATTCTGGGCTCCATGTGTTTGGGTTGTTAAATGATCTACCTACTCTCTTGCAATGTGGGACATGAATCACTAGGATGACCCTGGCCCTGGCATGGTAGGATTGACGGTGCCTTCTTTACCGTAATGGAACAAAATAAGGTGTCAGTGGCTGAGAGAGTTCGAACAGAGTCAAGAGGCTATTCTGGAGACTCCTCTTATACAAGCTTCAGCTAGATATTGCTATTTACCATGGTTTGCCAAACCCCAACCAAAACCATTCCTGTCAACCCTAAAGAACACCTAGGGTTCTATCTGAAATTCTACAAGAGTCATGTGTTACAATTACTATACAGAAACCTACAACCTCCAGATGATTCCTAGTCAGATAAGTCCTGAAACTCAGAGGGGCCAGCCTCGCTAAGAACATTAACTAGTTCCATCCCCCTCTTCCATATTACTGACACCTCCTTCCAACATGAAAAAGTTAGGATGTTCATAGCCCAAATAGCCCTAAAGATTAGGAGAAGAATCAAAGAAGGAGGAGTTATAACAGAGAAGATAGGATTTAACAGATGAATGTGACTGCTGAATCATTATACTGATATTAGTCTCTAACATCTTGAAGGAGCTAGAAGAAAAAGCCTGAAATTGTAGAACTGTAACCCATACCAAACTCTGGAATCTGTTCTATAACTATTTGTTACAATGACATTGGAATGTATTGCTTTTTGTACATATATTTCACAATTTAAAAAAAAATGTTTTTTAAAAATGAATCATCCAGACAGGTTGAGTTAGCTTATGTATCACATAAGATTTAAGTTTTAGACATAATAAACCTCTCTTCTTTCGGTCTCATAGATTAGGTGAAGTTCTAAAATATAGACAGTGTCATTCTTATCCCCTGCATTCTGGTTTGCCTTAGTCCCAACCTGGTTGGCTTTGTTTTTATCTCTGAATGAAGCCTGGTCTCTCTTTCAGTTTCATGAACAATTGTTATATGTGGCAATGATGACTTTGAGAGCTGCAGAACTCCACCTCTGAGTCTTCGTTGTCATACAAGTAGCTAAAGTTCCAGGGAGATACCAGGTAATACATATATAACACAGCATCTCAAAACTAGAAATACCTTTTCAGTTCCAGACTAAATGTGGCTGCTATGAGTGCTTACAATCTATTCAGGCCCCAGTTTTCTTTTAGAAGATACTTATAAGAGATCATACAATATTTGTTCTTTTGCTTCTGGCTTTTTTTTCCATCATATAATGTCCCCATGATTCATTCACCTTGTTGCATGCCTCGAGACTTCATTTCTGTAGCCACACAATATTCAATCTTATGTAGACACTACAATTTACCATTCTACTTCTCAATGTAGCCTTCAGTGACCGCCTTCCACTGGGCATCATGTATAATATCCACAGTCAACAATCCATGTCTTACCTTATCTTCACTTAGTTGTACAGTCATCACCACTCTTAATTGTAGACACTTTTCATTGCTCCAAAGAGAAAAATAACCAATAAGCACATCCTTACCAAATAGAAAATCTGAACTTCACCTTAACACTTGTTTTCCCTCCCACCTCCAATTATTTACCCCCAGGTATTAGTGTGGTATGATTGATATCTTCCTTTTAAATATAGAACATAGCAGCGTTGCAGGGTTTTGACTGGTGATCCTTTTAACTTTTGGGTGAGAAAGAGGTATTTTTTTTTGAAAAAAAGCATTGTGGTTTCAAGAAGAGAGTTTATCAACTCTAGCAAGAATTTTTTAATCAAGTGGACCTCGTGGAATTTGTATGGTCTGACTAATCGTTCTCATTCTTCAGGACAAAACATGGAACTCTCCATAGTTTGCAAGACTCTTTGATACAGTTTACAAAGCACCAGTGAGCTAGTTATACTGTTAAGGTCCTTTTTAATTTTTTCTTGCACTATCTTAATTTAAAAATGATGTCTTACAGAAAGAAAAAAAATTAAAAAGCTAGACTGCTTCTTGATGGGCGACTTAATCATTTATTAGTGAGAGAGAGAGGGTGGTGGAAAGAGAGAAGAGATCGACACCAGCTGCAGCAGCAGATGCCCTTTTCACTACTACAATTAATGGGTTTCTGCTATGCCATATGAGGAATATAGTTCCTTTCCCCCTCCATTTAAAATAATGCCTAATTGAACAACTCTGTCACTTTTTAAGCACAAAATAAAGCAAATAAAGAAAGTCCCTTTGAGGGGGAAATCTGTACAGAGTTAATTTTAATTAACAAAGAAATGAGACTACTGTAGCAGACCCAGACCTTTAACTGAAAACAGATTTTTGCATTAGCTCTGAGTTGTTAATGTTCTAACCTTGGGAAAAAAAGTGTAGGGTCCAACTGACAGGTTTGTGTGTGTGTGTGGCTTTTCCTGTCATGGGGCCTATACTCCATTGTCTGAAGATAGGACTGTTGATCTTTCTTTTAGACCATCTCCCTAAATCAGTAAGTAATGAGAACTGGATCTTGTTTTAGCTCTGGTGCTGAGGTGTACTACATCTCTTTCACTTTCTCTTAGGCCAGTGAACCTCCTCTCAAGTCTTATCCTGAGATACACATACCATGGGATTTGGCTTGTTTTTCCCTTTTGATACAGATTATTTTTCCTAATCTTCCTGGTTTTGGATGGAAGACAGCTTAGTACCCACACGAATCACTCAGTGAGAATTTAGGGGATTTAATATAATGTTCTTCTCGATAGTCTAAGCATGAATTGTGTAGGAGTTCTTAATGTTGTCTGAAAATGTGATGTATTGGGAACCCACAGTTTTTCCAGCTTAAGCAAGGTCATACTGCATTGCCAGCAGATTCATAATTACTGGACCTGGAACTATAGGAAAATAGAGCTCTACTAGTTGCATAATCGGGAAAGAAACATGGCCAAAATTAACTTGAAAGGAAAATGCCCTGATGCTGAGGACATCTACTGCTCCCTCTAGAATTAGGCTGCTTAGGTAATATTTACCAAAGAATTACTATTTGCTACTTTGATTTCAGCAGAAAAGTTGCTACGTAAACTCTTCACTATGGTCTCAATATATTTATGAAGTCCTGAAAACCATTTTAAAATATTGGGGCATTTCAGTCTTAAGCTAGCTTTATTAGCATTTGGATGGAAGATGAGTCTTTGAGTGAGCTATCTGTATTATGTAATAATCTAGGTTGAATTCTCTATCCTTGTGATGTTCCCTGGTAATGTCCTTTTTTTATCAGAGAGACTGGCTTGGGCTGTTGTTATGGGATCTCAGCAGTCCTCCGCCTCACAATTTGATTTTACTCATAAGAGGAGAGTGAGTAGGATGTGTTTAATTTGACCTAAGTGAGTTGAATGCTTAATGGGAGGACCTGTTGCATCCTGCATGCTGCATCTGAGACTTGGGCCAAGTCAAGAATTAAAATTTGGAGAGAAATGTGCCTATAGAGAATTGTATCTCTTTTTCTAAGGGTCTCTCGAGCATTTTCCCTATTGTCTGGTACCCACATGATTTTGTTACATAGCAGGTCTGAGATGTTAAGAAAGCTCCTTTGTCAGGTCTGGTGATAGCTGCTTTGGTGCCAGAGTTGTAATGCACAGCCTGTCTGAACAGACCGACACAGTGAGTGCAAGAACAGAAAGTCCATCTGAAGAAATACAACACATTTGTAACTTTATTGTGTGTTTGAAAGTAGAGAAAAGGGTGCTACAATGAGAGAAAAGGGTCTTCTTCTTTTAAGAACAACAAAAAAATTATTCCCCTTAGAATGAAAACACATTTCTGCAAATCAAATCATTTGCTTTTTGTTAAGGTATGCAGTTTTACAGAGAGGCTGCATTTGGAAACAGAACCTTTTCAGTTTGCTTTTTTCTTCAAGTATTAGATGGCAGGTTGCAAGAGTCTTGCTTGTCAGAGAGGACCGTAGTGACCTGTTTCTATTATAACTGTGGGATTTTAAAAAAGATTCATGCTGCTTTGTCCTTTTTTATTTCATAAAACATTACTACAGCTCTAAATGAAATAATAGATACACATCAATCAGTGTAGTCACCTTTTATTGTTGATTCAACTACTTGGTTTTTACAGAATTCACTCTGCATTCTATTTGACTTGTACATGAATAGTCTTGGCAGACTTAATTATATTAGTGAAAAAGCACTTTCATCAAAATTATAGGCTGACATCCCATAATTCATACTTACAGATCTGTGAAACAGATTTATGTAAATCTATCAAATTATTCTAGGTGACATCATTTTTTGAAAATTGAGATTTCATTTTAATGGTATTTGTAGAAAATTTTCATATGAAAATTCTTAAATGAACTATTTTAAAAAATCTACCTCACATCACTCCTGAGGAAGACGGAGTACTATAACATTTGAGCATCTTGTTTCTACTTGTTCTGTAATCCAGCTGGTACAATGTAGGGACTTTAAATGTAGAGATACTAGATTAGTAAACATAGTGCTGGGAAGCATGTTTATAAGGGCATTGCTGTCCTCAACCATAAGTTCCCGGAAGGCAGAAGCTCATTCACTCATTCATTCATTCATTCAATGAATAGTTAGTTAATAATTTTTAAAATTAGTTAATAATTTTTAAAATTTTAACATAATGCAGTAACTCAGTCTAGTGGGAGGACATCCAAATTCAGTGTTACAGTATACATGTGTACCAATGTAAAGGTATAGATAGATGGGGCTGTGAGAGGACTGGAGAGGAGCACTGAACAGTGTGCGTTGGGGGCGGGGCAAGTTATGGCAGGAAATGGTCTCTCATAAAAGCCTCAGAGGATACCCAGGAGTTGACCATTTGGAGATGTGTATTCCAGCCACAGAGAAGTGCCTGTGCATTTTAGGACTTAGGTGTAGAGTAGAGGACAATAACTTTGGGAACCAAAGCATTACTAGGTTTGCATTTTAGGAAGATCAACATTATAGCGGAGGATGGCTAGTTTGGGAGTTAATGGAGTCTCAGGGAAGGGTAGATGGGCTAGGATGTTGTAGCAGTAATCTGAGCGAGAATATGTGAGAACCAGTACTGATACAGAGGAGGTGGGAAGGAAAGGCAAATTAAGCTGGTAGAACTGGCAGGATGTGATACCTGTTTTATAGAACTTTAGCTGAAATAAATGCATTTGTACATCTTCCCTATTAGACTGTGTGGTATGTCCTTTTTTTTTTTTCTTTTTGGCGTGATCAGGCTCCGGGAATCGAACCCGACATGGCAGGTAAGGATTTTACCACTGAGCCACCATTGCACTACCCAGGGTGCATCCTTTTGAGTTTTGGGTCAAACGCTGTTACCTTCAAGATGAGGCCTACCCTCATATTTTTATATTTAAGCAGCAGTATTCCTCTGCTCTCCCCACTCCCTCCTGTATTCTCATCCTTCTGTGTTGTTTTCTTCATAGCTCTTATGGAGCCTGTGCTGGTTTGAAAGGATGTATGTCCCCTAGAAAAGCCATGTTTTAATCTAAATCCCATTTCATAAAGGCAGAATAATCCCTATTCAATACTGTATGTTTGAAACTGTAATCAGATCATCTCCCCGCAGATGTGATTTAATCAAGAGTGATTGTTAAACTGGATTAGGTGACGACATGTCTCCATGCATTTGGGTGGGTCTTGATACGTTTCTGGAGTCCTATAAAAGAGGAAATGTTTTGGAGAATGAAGAAGATTTGGAAAGAGCAGAGAATGCTGCAGCACCATGAAGCAGAGTCCATGAGCCAGCGGCGTTTGGAGATGAAGGAAAATGCCTCCCGGGGAGCTTCATGAAACAGGAAGCTAGCACATGCTTCGCCATGTGCCTTTCCAGATGAGAGAGGAACCCTGACTGTGTTCACCATGTGCCCTTCCACTTAAGAGAGAAAATCTGAATTTCATGAGCCTTCTTGAACCAAGATATCTTTTCCTGGATGCCTTTGATTGGACATCTCTATAGACTTGTTTTAATTGGGACATTTTCTCGGCCTTAGAACTGTAAACCAGCAACTTACTAAATTCCCCTTTTTAAAAGCCATTTCATTTCTGGTATATTGCATTCCAGCAGCTAGCAAACTAGAACAGAGCCTTTTAATATACTGTAGAATTTGTTAATTTGTCTACCCTCCATCCCCTACCAGGATATAATCTTTATTGGGGCAGGAATGTTTTTTCCTCTCTCCTCTATCCTTAGGGCCTGGCAAAAAAGTAGGCTTTCCATAATTAGATGTAATTATGGGATGTAGGTGATGCCTATCTAGGATGACTCTTGGCATCTTATATTTTGTTTGTTTGTTTTTTGCATGGGCAGGCACCGGGAATCAAACCCGGGTCTGACATGGCAGGTGAGAACTCTGCCACTGCGCTACCATTGCCCGCCCTCTTGGCATCTTATTTTAAAAACAGTATTTCTTTTCCACATTCCTTTGTTTCACTTAATATTGGTTGCATAGAATTAAATTAATATATCAAGTTTTATAATAAAAAATTATGGTGGTCTATTGCCTTTACCTCTAAACCTGAGGGGGTAATTTGATATTCTGAATATTGGTGGTAATTTGAAATAGAAAAGACTAAATAAGGTGACCTTTGAATAATATGAGTTCAGAAGATTGTGTATTTTTAATTAAAATACGCAATTAAAATTTTAATTAAAGTATGCTATTAAAGGCAATGTAGGTAGCAAGGGAATGGTTGCTGCTTTGAATTATGCACAGTTTAGGATAAATTGGAGTTTTCTATGTTTCCCACAGTAGCACTTTGTCACTAAACGGGTTCTCTTCCAGTTTCCTCTGCCTGCTCTGACCTCTGCAGAGCTCTTGGTCCCATTCAGAGGCCTGTGGCGTGTTCAGCTCTGTGCCTTAGATCACTTGGCTGGGGTTCTAAGCAGCCTATTTATGATTGTTCTCCTTATGCCAGGAGCGTCTTATAAGTGATTTATATATTTCTTGTGAAGAAGGAAACTTTCTGTGGGATGTTAGTTCGATTAAAAGGGAGGGTGTGAAACAAAAGGCGTTCCCACACACGGTACACAGAATACATGTGCTGAAGTGAGACTCTGATCTGGGCTTGGCAGTGCTTATGTGAACGTCTTCGGCTGTCTGAATGTTCCAATAACTTCCTACATGGAGGAGTTCTGCAATTCCTGAGATGGCTGGGAGGACTAAGACTTGGATGAATGGTTCTGAAATCCCTAAGACAACGTGAGCACCGGCAGCCTGTGTGGATAGTTGGGGACGAGTGGTGTTGACCTTGTTTGTGATGTTCACTTACCAAAGGGAAAATTTTTGGCTTCTGAAGACAGACCTTAATCGTCTTGAAAGCTCTTTGGGAGAGCCTTAGCTTTGTTATTTTATTCAGAATTTTCCTTTAATCATTTGATTTCCATAATGGTTATATTTGGATTTTAAATGTAGGGTTCTATAAATTTTTTAAAGAAGTGACTCTTGGTTTCCAGAATATCAATATGCACTTTCTAAATTCAGACTGACTTGGAAAACAGATTTGAATGATATGAATAAATGATGCTTGGTTTCCAAGCCTTCCATGGCTGGCTTGTGGCTTCTATTAGCTGGTGTACACAAAAGTGAAAAAAAATGCACCCAGGCTAAATTTTTACTTGATTTTTGACTTGCAGCTGCTATTGTTATTATTTTTAAATCTGCACTCACTTACAGTAACCTGAAATATGTGCTGTATAAACTAGATGTGGTTTACATTGTCATAAGAATGAATAACCATACAGAAGTTCACATGTAGTGAAACTAATACTTATGCAAGAACTACAGAAATTTGAGACAATGGGCAGCCAAGAAACAATTTGTTGTGGTAAAACCTTGCAAGAAAATGCCTGGTTACCTTATATTTCAGGCATATTGAAGATTGTCTGGGTTCAAATATGACCTAACTGTGAGTTGAGTAGAGAAGAATCCAGCATTTGAGAGTAAGGAGTCTGGGTTCAAGTTCTGATGTCACTACTTCCTACCTTTGTTTTTGATTCAGGGTCACTAATTGACCTCGCCAGGGCTTCAGATATCATTTCTACTTCATAGGATAAGAATCTGAGTATCTTACATGATTAGATGAGGTTAAAGTTCAACAGTAAAATACCGTATACTTGAAAGGTGAGAATGGGGAGAGTCTTGCCTATCTTAAATCTCTGGGGCCTTTATATATTGTAGGCATCCAATGAATACTCCCTGGCTTGATAAACTCACCTTAAAATGAAAATTCTGCAAAGTTTCTCTCCTTTGTGTTCCTATTTTGTGTGCCGACATTTTAATGCATCCACAACACTAAATTTAGGAGTGACACCTTTTAGCGGCAGCATCTGCTTCATATTATTTTGCTTAGGATAATAGTAAAATTTTGCTGACCTCAAATGTGTTCTAATTGATAGTGGCACTCTTCCTAATAATGTTTTTAGGCAGATTAGAAATTTTCTAGGTGGAGGAGAGGTCATCTGGGGGATAAATATTGGCTAAGTGTAATCAACATGCCGGTAGTAGAAATTTGATTCAGCTGCTATTATAGCCAGCCATGATTGCTTGAGGGGTCAGGCCAAAGATGCTTCAGACAAAGGATGAACTACCTAAAATGATGCTTTTGATAATACCTTTGGTAACTTTGGTTAAATAATTAACACCACTAATCTGCTCATTGATTCATTTAGCAAACCTTTGAGTTGCCTACAGCTGTTGAGAACTAGGGGTAAAGAGCTCAGGGGCCAGCGTGGGAAATAGCTAAGCAGGACAGGCTTTCCATGTTACCCAGTGATCCAACTTTAGGGTGCAGTATTAAAGCCCAAGACTCACCTCAGGAGGCCAATAAACTGCTTCTCTGAAGTGATGGATAACTTGACAGATTTCAGAAGAATCATCCACATACATCTTTAAAATGTAACTGCCTAAAGGCAGTATTCTCTGCAGAGTCACTTAACATGCTCAGCTCATCAGTCAGTGCTTGGTCCCTCTCAGGACTCCCAGAAGCCCCCTTTTGTATCTCAGTTTTAATGTCTGTTCATTAAAACAGTAATTCTCAACCTTAACTGTGTATTAAAGTCACTGAGATTAAAAAAAAAAAATTGGTACATCTAGAATGTATCAATGCTGCATCCCAGAACAATGAAATAAAAATTTGAGGATCTGACTCAGGCATCAGGGTGTTTTTTTTTTTGGTTTTTTTTATGATTTTAAAAATTGATTCCGTTATGGAGCCATGATTGAGAAAACTCTGTGATTAGAAGCTGCTAAAATGTAGGTAGATGGGCAATGCAAGTACAAAGGGATAATTGATTCCTAATGTTAATACAGTTGATAATTTGATTTATTTTGTCATAGAATTGGAGGTGTGACAAACTACAACAGTTGGCTTTTCTTTTTCTTTCCCCTTTATATTTGTAGCATCCTTCTGATTCAACTTAAAATGAATGTACTTGAAGTCCTTAACATGTAGTTGTAGTATGCACACATTATTTTTCTTCATGGTCTCTTTTGTCTATGATGGACTGCTTCTATCGATAATGTTCTCCTTATGTAGCTGAGCAACCTAGTTGAGGAGGAATTATTATCCTCATTTTAGTGAAGATAAAGCTGTGGTCAGAGAGGCTAAGTAAGTTGTTCAAAGTCACACAGCTAGTTAAATGGCAGAGCCAGAAGTGGAACTTGTATGTTTCTTTTTCCAAAGCCCATATTCTTTCCATCATAGCTGCTTCCTTGAGCAGATTTTATGTTCAGCCACTATGAATTCCTGCTTGATGATAATGGAAGTGCAGCAGATTTCATAAGAAGGTACGATCGTGTGCAGTAGACAAATAATAAATATCAAATTATGAAACGCTGAATGCTTGAAAATATAGTGGTTACATTTGTGACTTTTTTCATATAGACTCATAAGTTAAAATAAAACTTCTCTGGATTTTAGTAAGAGAAAAATGAATATTCTTATTTAATTTTAGCTCCCCTAAAATGAAAAACAAAACAAAACAAAAAACAATTTGGTGAGCACATAAGCTAGCAATTATCTCAATTCTGTTAGTGGTCCCCAGAATACAATCACAGGCTTTCATGTTTACTAGGCACTTTTTAGCTCTCTATTTAGTTTGTGTAGTTACAAGGGCTAACCAGATTGACTATTATAAATATCTGTATTCACAACCATATGGTGCTTCGATGCCCCATCAAGAACCAGCCCGTCACATCTCTATGAAATTGATACAGAAACAGTATTTAATAAATGCATTTGAACCTTTAATGGGCATCCTCCAGGATACGTTTAATTTTGCTTGACTTGATTAAACTTTGTCATGTCCATTTTTGTCACCTACTGTAGTTGTTTTTCACTGTTTCAAGCTGAGGAACTTTCCCTTAGTTGAGACATTTTGGATGGGCTTTGATTATGCATACATGCTATTGATTTCAAGTGCATGATATCTATCATTTTCCAGGAGTTCAGGCATCACTGAGAGCGGCAAGAGGGTCACATGATAGGGAAAAAGAGAGACTTATTTTGAGGTGACCCTCAAAATTTGCTCCAAAAATTTTTTTTAATTTGTTCTTTTTATTCCTTTCCTTTCAGAACATTTTCATTTTAAATCTCTGTGTTAATATTTTCCTATACTCCTTATATAGATGATAAAACCCATGTTTTAGCACATTTTGATCCACCCTGTTTGAAGAAAGCCTCCTCTGAAATAAATATAAATACATACATGCATACATATATGGTTCTTTATCATTTTATATTCAGAAATGACTGCACTTGAAATCTATAAATGTGTCTGGGTAAGAAAAAATTGTAGAACACTGGAAGAGTCTTGCCTGATTATTAATTCTTCCTATTTTATGAGTAAGGAAACTGCAGTTGAAGAGGTCATGGCTATTAAGCCACTCAGCAGCTCAGCATAGATTTGCACCCACAGTTTCTGAAGTTGAATTTTGCCTTGCTGCTGGCGCTCTCTGGCTCTGGCAGGGCATGTGTGGTGGAACAGTTTGGGGTTGTGTGATTTTATTTTTCAACAACGCTACTTGCTGAGTTCTAACTGATGTCTAAACTTGCGAATGTAATAGACAGAAGATGAAAAAAGACCACATGTATATTTCTAGAAGAATTAATGTAGAATTTTCTTACTATTGAGAATATATGCTGTGGCATTAATGGCAAGACCATTTGCCAAAATGAAAGTGAATCTCTGTCAGTGGAGTAGAACTAATATATACCTCTTTCCCCTTCCCTTTCATTAGGGCAGAGCTTGGGATATGGCTTTGTGAACTACATTGACCCTAAGGATGCAGAGAAAGCTATCAACACGCTGAATGGATTGAGACTTCAAACCAAAACAATAAAAGTATGTCTAAAAATATTTTTATATCTATCTACTTGCAGAACAGAAGTTAAAAAAATTAAGATTTACTTAATTCTTTATGAATCTCAGACAAAAATAGATACTTCTTTGGGAGGCATAACCAACTTTTTCATGTTTGTTGTATCAAGGGGGCAAGTACTTATTCTTGGGTACTTTATGTAATTTGTAGTTATACTCACATGTGTATTAACAAAAGAGAAAATCCCAGCTTCTTAGACAAGCACTCTGGGAGCCTGTTAAATTAACTCTCCTTCCTCTCTAGAGAATTTGCTTGCTCTGTATCTTGGGGAAACTCTAGACTTGTTCTTCTAGCACAGGGGTTGACAATTCTTTTTTTAGTAGAGTCAGTAAATATTTAAGCTTTGTGGGCTATATGGTCTCTGTTATGCCTTCTCAATTCTGCTTTTATAGCACAAAAGCAGCCATAAACAATATATAAATGAATGGGTGTGTCTGTGTTCCAATAAAACTTTAGTTATGGGCACCAAAATTTGAATTTCACACAATATTCATGAAATATTATTTTTATATTTTCCTGAAACATTTAAAAACCATTCTCAGCTCATGTGCCTTTCAGAAATAGGCAGCAGGCCTTGGCCTGAAGCTTGACTATTCTAGCAGGTTGTTTGTTTTCAAGAGACTGACTAGAAGAGCTTAAATGCAACATAGGTTATTTTCTCTGTCATAGTTTTCTTTTCAAGACATATGGTAAATCCTTTTATGCATACCTTTTCTCTTTTGTGAAAATTTGAAATTCTCAGGTAGATTCTCCCTGTATAAGAAATTAATCCAATCCATAGCATAGATTTATTTCCCTTTATAAAATATGAGGGGTGTTGTCTCTGGCAAGCTCCTAGTACATGCACCATCAATTTACCCTCTGCTGCCCCCGTGCTGACATTGCCCATCAGTCATGGCAGTCTTTCTCAATGAGTCTAAATGTGGCTCCCAAATATTTTTCAAAGTAGTGTTCCAAGCAACCTCCATCAATTGACTCAGGTTGAAACCTATTTTTCACCCTTGATTTAAGTGTCCAGCTCAGACTGTAGCCTGAAGTAGTGAGGGGAAGTTAGTCAAGGCAAATTGTGACATCCGTCTTGCTTAGAGGCTTGTCTAGAAGATTTCTGCTCACTTCTTTTCTGGTATCTGAAAGTACAGTGTCATCTTTGTGCTTAAAAGTTGCTTCTTTCAGAATTGTCGGTTAAGGTAATTTATTAGCTTTGGATAGTTTTGACATCCCATACTTTATATTTATTTGCCCACACACAAAAAATGTCTGTTAGCTCTATTTCATATAAAGGAAACTATATGCTGTGGCTCCCAAATATAATTGGATGGTAAGATGTTCAAGAATTGTGGATGCTTCTTGATCAAGAATGAGTCCCATGAAAACATCCATCCTTCAGTGAGAAAATGAACCTGCCACTGTATCTTATCAGAATTCCTTATACACTTTAACATACTAAGACTTAAGTTTGTTTGTTTTGGTATTTGTTTTTTAAAATCTGGATTCATTTTCCTCTGTCCACACTTCTCTGAATATATTTGTGTCATAGAAATTAATCTTTTAGTAGTACAATGAAGTAATAAGCCCTCTTAGAAGAAAAGCATTCACCCCAGTTACCTTCAGACTATTTTGTGTCTTCTGTCCTTTGGCAGATTTTTGCAGGCTCTCCCTTCCTTAATATAAATTAATTTCCAGGATTGCTGCTAATATATCTTCATTCTGAGGGCCTGGATTGTGGTTACAATCCAGGAAGGAGGTGGAATAGATGGTTGGGATGGCTCATCCCAGGAAATACTTTTCCTCATTCCAAAAATAACTACCCTTAATTTATTCTGGTGAGTGGATTCTTTTGCTATATGTCCTGGCTACAGTAAGCTTCAGAAGAAGGCATAAATGTAGGGGAAATGGGTCACCATAGGACAAATGCCCATGGCCTGCAAGGGAAAGGCCAGTGGTGACAGCTTTTCCCTTACTGTTGTCCATCATCAGCCTTCTTTCTTCGGGACCCAGCTGCTCGGGCTGAATACGTGGACGAAAGGGCAGTAATGCCTTGTAGATTTTACACTGTGACATCTGCTACTTCTCTTCTGGTTTTCTGAAATGGAGGTGGGGGTGGCGGGTAAGCAGCAGGCTACTTCTTTCCCCGCCCCCATTTGGTTTCTGCAAAAATATCAGGATAACAGCTGGTATCCTCAGTTTGGTCCGGATTTCTCTGAGAGGCAAAGCAGACCATTTTCTAAAACTATATAGCACCCTTTGTGTCTGTCGGTTCTTTCTGTGTGTTTTCCCCCTTATTTTCAGTTAGACATGTTTTTTGCTCTTAGGTAAATCTTGGACCACGTTTTTCTAATTTCAATGCTTTGCATAACTTTTGGAAGCTGCATTGAAGCCCTCCGGTACCGCGAGATACTATTCCATAAACTAGTCTGTTTTTCCTTCTTCTAATCGGGCGTCAGACTACTCTTACAAAAACACTACTTTTCTCATGTTATGTTTACACTCAAAATTTTATTGTTTCCCTGCTATTTTCACACTATCCTTTAAATGCTTAGCTTTTGAGGAGTGACCCCAGTACTATTTCCTGCTGTTCTCTGGTGTAGTTACACTGGCTTCTTCACTTTCAAGCTGATTCCCAGGCTTTTTACAAATGCTCTTGTACGTCCCACTTCCCTGTCACCCCCTTTCCCGTTCATTTTTGGCTTAACATGGGCTTTGCCATCCTTGGGATCCCAACTGCGGTCCTTCCTTCAGCTGCCTTCGTGATGCAGTGCTGTTCCACTTTGGGTTGGGTTCTCCTGTCTTTGAAGTCTTTACCCATAAGACAGTATAGATAAGGTTTGGAATTTAAAAGACCATATGTAATTTTGGCTTAAACTACCTTTTTCCTCCCAATGAAAGAATTAAGACGCTGGTGATCTTACAATTTGGTCTGGACCAGGCATTTGATAGAGGGCTCTGACTAAAATCCTTATCTTCTGATACCTGCACCGAAGCTGTTGCCAGAGCACCTTACTTTCCTTTAGAAAGCTGCAGTAGGTTTATTTACAAATATATAATTGTTTATGTACTCCTTGAATTCAGGTTTCTATTATGTCTTCCATACCACCTACCATGTATTATGCATTCGATAAAATTGCCTATTTGGAGCATTGAAACAATGAATCAAGTGCTATGAAAGCTGGTTTATTTAGCAGTTCCTTCTGGGGCTTTTTTTATAGCATTAACTTTGTAGGGTTTTGTGCAATAAATAGATGGTATGGCGAATAAATAACAAATATTCAATATTTCTGCAGTGAATGAAGGAAAGGCACCACAAGATCCTAAAGCATTTGTTCCCAAACTTGGCTGCATCAGAATTAAAAGGAGAAGCAGTTAGAAATACAGGTTTCTGGGCCAGCTTCAGACCTATTATATTAGATCAGTCCCTAAAGGAGAGGCTTGAAAATCTGTTTTTAAATAAACTTTGCAAGTAATTCCTGCAGTGTGTCTAAAGCCTACTGCTTATGAATCACCAAAATATACCTTTTTGAATTGATGGGTTCTCTAAATCTTTAGTATTTTGGGGTTTGAGATTCAGTTTGTCTTCAGCTTTTACCTTGATAATCCTTTTGTGGATAATTCTGTTAACCAGAATATTTGTCATGTTTTTTTTCTTGAGCCTGTTGGATGATGGTTTAGAATTAGAAGCTCAAGCAGGATTTGCTTTTTAAATAGTATGGCTTAGAAATTAGAAAAATTTAATATGTTCACTAAATTTAGAGTGCTATTTATTTTAATTAGTAGTTTTCATAGGTTAAAGTTTCAAGGTGATTATTTTCCTCTCCTAAGAATCACTTTTTGTTTATTTTTGTTCAGGTTTGGGTGATGTACCAGCACCTTACTTGTCTACATGAGAGACAGTCAATTCAGGCAAAGCCTGTCCACATTGTTCCTAGTGTTGAGATGAAGAAAGTGCAGCTATTATATAAGATTTTTTAAATTCCTGATATGAGGGAGGGTAGTGAAAAGGCAGTGCATATACAGTTCAGGCAACCAGAGGAGTAAAATTTAAAAATTCCTGGTAGTAGTGTCTCACTCAGAGATCCTCTGGCCCCTCTGGGGACCCTTTGTTTTGTGGGCTACTCAAGGGTCCGTGGTTGTAAGTAATTTATTCCACCTTCGTATTCTTTTTCCACTCATTCTGTTTTCCAGGGAGTATTGATAAAATCTAAATAGTATATGAAATATTTGTGGTTTAAAACCGAAACATTGACTTTTTTCCTAAATTAATGGTATCAGACTTAAATTCATGATTAGGAAAGTAAAGCCATTTATTTCTGAAAATACTTTTCTCTAAAACGTCTTAACATAAATTTAAAATAGGGTAAAGAAACTACTTACTCAAAGTTTCCATTTTTGCCTCCATTTCTGTTTCTTCCTCTAGAAACAGAGATCTGACCAGCTAAAAAACATTTATTAGGCTAACAATTCATAAGACATCAATCTTTCAACACTATTATTTTCAAGTTTTCCAAATTTGATCAAGGTAAATAATGATCAACATATAAGTTTTGAAATGAAATGTATTTCATTAGACATACTTTGCAAATTAGTGAAATCCACACTCTCTCTCTAAGCATCTACACTATGTACTTCAGAGAGAATAACAACAAGTACACAAGACGGAAGAATATCAGCTTCCTGGGTCTTTTTTTTGGGGTGGGGGGAGGAGTTGGAGAGATGCTGGGAGTCCAGGCGTACATATTTCATTGTGGTGTGTACTTGATGGAGGCATACCAAATGCATGTTTTTATAACTTCATTTTTGACCCAAGATCTGAAACTTTCTAGAGCCATGTGTTGAATGTTGAATGATTTTGATAGCAATCCATCTGATTATCAGAAACTCTAATACATTTAAATAAAATTCTTATCTATATATTGAGTCCAGTTTATGCAATCCTTATTAGAAGTGAAGAATAACAGATGGCTTTTGATTAGTGTTATTTCTCTAAAATGTTTTATAGTTTTGTAGAATGCTCCATTATCGGCTTTGATTTTTCACACAAAAAATGTTAGAGGTTGTTGCTTGCCTGTGTAGCCTGGTGGCTGGGTGGCCGAGTAGAGTCCAGAATTTGGTCATCTTCACTTCAGGCCTTTTGTGCTACTCCTTCTTCTAGGCCATCTCCAAAGGAAGGATTAGAAAGACATTTGGAAAATCCCAGAGGACAGTGGCTTGGCATTCTTTCATCGGATTTTGTTTAGATGTTCGTCATTGTATTTGGAATAAAGGCTGAGCCTGAACAGAGAGAAGGGTGAGGGGGTTTCCTGGTGGCAGTGTCCCAGGTCCCTCCCTCCCTATCCCTGCTCCTGAGCCCCTGGGGATGATGGTAGATGGAAGAGGCTTTGCAGTTGACTAAACCCATCTTACTTAGCAGGGAGGTTATGAATCATTTTGTTACCCAAGCATGCCGCTTGGGGGTGTTTCTTAGCCAGGTGAAACTCCTGGCTATTTAAGATGACTATTTAAAATATGTGAGGTGATGTCTCTACTAGAATACCCTGGCTGTTCCAGGTCTGTAACCAGCATGGAGTATCCTTGTTTGAACTTATAGGAATAATTGCCTCTTTGTGAGTGCATGCTTGCGTGACAGGTAGGAAGAAGGCCACGGAAGTAGTACTTCTGTTGGTTTAGGAAATTGTTGCTGTTTTTTTCCGACGGATGACTTTGAAATTTAATCACTTACTATTTACCAGGACTTGGATCATTCAGCCAGGACTCTTAGAACATCTTGAAATGGGAAAACTACTTGCAGTCCTAAAATGTTAAGTGTAAAATTGGTTTAATAATAATTATGGGCTGAGGAAGAGAGTCAAGCCAAACCATTTGCATCTTCATAGAAGACACTGAAATCGTAGAACCATGTGTTCAAGTCATTTGGGTTTTGGTTTGTGGTGAGAGAAATAAATTGAAACTGATCTGACTGGTTAGAAGATTTTTCTACCTGCACATCACTTTGATCCTTCATCTTTCCTGCCTGTTTCATAAATAGTATCTCAGTGGCATTCCTGCAGGGTATTGCCAGCATTTGTCTGCTTTACCTTTCTATTGCAGTTCAAGGGGCAGGGGCTTGTTTTCTTTTGTGTATAACCTGGGAGCTAGGTAGTGTTGGTGGCTTCAGTCGATTCTACCAGAGTTGACCTGACCAAGAAGAGGCTCTAAGTTCTTGCTCTATCTGTTTTTCACAGCATTTTCATACTGCTTTTATCCATTTTCCTAGTTGTTTGGATTTGTGCAAAAAATAACAATAGTCTGTGACAGGCAAATACTTTATTCCATTTCCCTGATGAACTAGAATTCAGGTTAAGGGACATGTTTAAGGTGTGCTGAGACTTGCCCACAAGCAAACGGTACTGTTGAGCTGTCGCTGGTTGCTTTTGTTGTTTTCTCCCACCTTGCATTATTGATATTGAAGCCTTTTGTTTAGAACCAGATGTATATACCACTCTAAATAAGCCAACTGGCCTTTTGGTTCCCTTTATTTGTGCCTTTTAGCATCTTGAGGTTTTTAGAACCTCATTTGTTTAGGTATGAAGGGGAATAGAGCTGGACCTGGTAGCAGGGGAACTCTGCTGTCTTTTAGGCAAGAACTTGAAATAGCTCGACCTCCAGTTTGTGGAGACAACTGGTATCTGGATGACATATTTAAAGATACTTGAGCCAACACTGATTTAAGTATTTCAATTGTAATTGAAAAGTAAAATAACTATTTTAACTTTTCGAATCTCTTTTGTAAGGGAACACCCATTTTTTAAGAATGTTGTTGCTAGTTTCTTGTGAGTCTTAGGTGTTAGCTTAAAAATTACAAATGCTGATTTAAAAGTTACATTTGTCTCTAAATTTGTGTGTGCTCTTTAGAAAAGCATATATGGTCCTTTTTCTTCATCTCTTCAAAACTTTCTGATATTATCTTTGGCATCCATTCTCAGCTTCAAGTACTACATCAGAATTATATGTGTAGGTTTTACTTTTTGGAACTTTCTCAGTATTCTTCTGAAAGCATGCAGGGGAAGAACTAGGGCTATTTTTTTAAACAGTGTAGAAAAGTTTGGTATTTTTCTGTTGCCCTCTGCTGTAATGAAGTTCTATTCTAACTCCAGTTTTCTCTTCTCTGAAATGGTGGAGAATGGTACCAATCTACCTGTTGCAAAGTGCTTTCACATGTCACTCAGGACATTGAGAGGTTTTAAAAAAAAATACCTGCTCTGATCTTCTACTCACTGACTTCAAGCAAAGATCAAGAATAGTTGTTCTTCAATCATCCTGTTCTATGTTAAAGCTCTATTTTGGAATCTAGTTGGAAAAAAAAATTAAGAAAAAGCTACATTTACTCTGAAGAAAGCAGTCACTATGTTTAGTTTTTTGGCTTTTATTTTGTTGGATAATTTTGAATTTATTATAGTTACCTCTGTATTATGGAAAATCTTATTTTGAAAAACCATAAATCCTGCTGAAGTCCCTTTTTTTTTTTTCGGTCCTTAGCATAAAGTTACCTCTTCCCATGGTAATGAAAATTTTGATTCTTCCTGCATAGGTTCTGGGTTTGCTAAAGAGTCTTGAAATTGCCCCATGGTGAGCAGCTGGGAGGGCAGAGAAAAGCAGAGTTTATCTGCATAGTCCTGCAAACTGATAATTCCAAAAAAGTTTTAGTTTCCAAGAGTTTTTTTAAATGGCTGTATTTGGAAATTCAACTGTTCCGGCTTGCTTTAATCCAACGACCCTGTTTATACTCATTTTGGAGTCTTTGTGAATGGTTCCAAATAGATTAAATCAAGCACAGCAGCCTTTGCACATAGTAGCCAGACTGATGGGCTTCTGTACCTTGGTTACCTAAATCCAGGCCATCTGAATTCTTTTAAATATCTTTGGGTAAAGTTTGTGGGCTTTGTTTTATTTTTACATTTTTGTATTTGCTAGTGATTTATATTTGCATAAGCTTTGCTTTTCAGGTGACCTGGGAATTTGTCTTAGTCATTTAGAAATCAGTATTTGTGGGTGGCAAGGAGGAGGGATTGGCATCTGTGATTTTTATGAGCTCTCTAGAAAACTCTGATATACGCCAAAGTTGAAGAATTATAAGTTTTAAATCCCTCTAAATAAAGGACCATTAAAACTTAACGTTCATCAGAATCACTGTTTGACAAAATGCAGATTCCTGGATCCTACCCAAGACTTGTGGAGCTGATTATCTGTAGAGTGAGGCCAAGGAAATGACACTTTGAAAACCATCAAAGGTGATTTTTAAGCAAGTGGTGGTCCTACCTGAGATCCACTGTTTAGTGGTCTTCAATGATTTGTAATTGTATAGGTCTGTGTGGCTCTTATTTAAAAAGAAATCTATATATAAATTATAAGATTTAAATTTGTTGGTCATAATGTCAGCTATCTAGAATTTTGGAATTAAAGAGTATAATGCAGGAATTACCTAAGAATCAATATACACTCAAACACAACTTGCTCATTTTCAGCGCATTTTAATGTTATTAAATACTTTTAGCATTACAAGTATATTAGCATCATTTATTTTCACTCTGAAAGTGTTTGGGAGTTTACAGTATGGTACTTTAGGGCCCATCCATTTAAATGGGTATTTCTTAATATGGAGATTGGGAGTTGAACTATATGATCTGAGATGGTTCTTAGAGTATGAAATTTGCTTTTAAAATGCAGTGAAAATTTGTCTCATATTTATAGGCTCCTATCCACACACCTCTCCATTATCTGGATATTTGAGCTTCTTGGTCTAGAATTTGTTCTATTATCATAGCATGTCTCACACATCTCATGTTTTAAATAGGTTTTGGGGGGGATTGGGGAGGTGGAGGGGATGGGGTGTGCATGAGCCGGTTATTGAACCTGGTCTCCCACATGGCAGGCGAGTATTCTACCACTGAACCACCCACGCACCCCTAAGTTATTTTTAAAAGGTAAAAAACTATATGTAGCTTTAATTTATAAACCTTTTGACTTGCAAGCTGAATTTTGCTTGAAAGCTGTATGAAACAGTACATACAGTTGCCAAAAGTTTTAGAATGTCTGTCCTGCTCAGATTTGCAAAAATGAATGAATAAGAAAGTCACCAACTTTCAGCATTTTCCTTAGTGTTCTTCTTTGTTATCCAATATCTTGGGGGAATTGTGAAATATGTATTGTCTACAAACTACTTTGGCACATACAGTCAAATGAACTGTGAAGGTGAGGGTCAAAAACACCTCTCTCACCTTTGTATTTTATTCTTTGAGTATTAAAGAACATTGATCTACCAAGTGGCAAAGGGGATACTATTTGGCGGTTTAATTACAGTCAGTGAATGTTATTGATGCTATCAGTCAACAAGACCAGGGAAAAGGGCACAGTGCCAGACCATTCAGTGCTCCCGACAGTGTAATTAAATACTTCAGACTGGATTTGAAAGCAAAGTGAGGTCCTTCAGCAGATCTGAAGCCAGAGAAGGTTGTCTTCGAATAAAAATAAAGGTGGTTATCTCCCTCCTTTTTGTCCACCCCCGTTAAATTTCTGCAGGAGATTTATGTAAATGGCATGATGCAGTCTTCATTATGTATACTCAAAGTTGTCAGTGTTTTCATTAAAACCCCTCTTTCTTGTAAAATTTTCACAACCATCATACCAAGGACTCTAGGAATGAAGTCATTATCTTTCTTAATGCTGTTTTGGGAAATAGCTCAGGTGTCTGGTAGATACTTGGAGAATGAAGGATTGTCTTTGAATGGAATATTAGTCCTGTAAATAATTTCATTTAAAAAATAATCATTGTGATTATTCTCTAATGTCCAATCATACCAAAAGAGAAAATATCTTGGTAGATTTAAAGTTATAGACCATTCAATAATGTTTCAGGGGTTAGCCCATAGAAATTGCATATTAAATAAAATGTTCATGATAGTATAACTCATGTCATAAAATATATGTAGGTAAAACTTCTTTGTCTCTGGAAAAGAGCCAATTTTTATAAAATATAAAATTCATATTTTATAGTAAAATATCCATTATCCCTTTTTCCCTTTATCATGTTTGTGGGTATGTGTACACATGTAAGTCATATACACATGCAAAGGCCTGTTTGAGAGCAGGGATACAATAGGCAATGCACCCTATTTCTGCCTTAAAACAAACAAACTGGTATATAGTTTGTAATAAGGAAAGCTTACCTTGAAAGAGAGTGGGTTTCCTAACTTTTTATGTGTGTGTGCATGTAGACATATACTAAATCCTTAATACGGTCATATCAGACCATGAATACACTAAATCTTAGACATTGCATGGTTTGCTTATAACATAGGTGTAGGCTACAAACTTTGTTTTAAATTTAAAACATATTTGAAGGGGTACTGTTGAGACAAAAAGTAAAATTAAAAATAAAATTTAAAAATATTGTCCTTTGCTTAAATGGGAACAATTTTTTAGTTAGAAATATTTCTTTGGAAATTTGGGGAATGGTTTTTTTTAAGTACGTTAAAAGTTTAATAAAAATGACTATTTCATGCTCAGGAATCCTGTCCCTTTAGGGCCTTATTAAGTTACATGGAACCACATCAGACCAAGTAGTCAGTCTTGAAGCTTGTGGGTAAGGTCTTTGGCTTTAGAAATTATTGATGTCCATCAAATACATGTATTTTTTTCCTCCTGCAAAAGACAAAGATGGATAAATTTAGTATTTGCAAATAAAGTATTTAACTGCATGAGTTTTTATTTTTAAAGAAAAGTATTTGAGACTTAAGTGATCTGAAAATACTGTTGAGAATTTATTTTTTTAACGTTTTTATAGTTTTTAAACTGTTTCTTATTTTCTCAGAAGCTTTTTGCATTTGTTAGCAAGATTAATTCTTACTGTTTATGGGTTGCCCTTGCTAATCAGGAAATTCAAGGATTAAATGTTTGTTAAAAAAAATTGCTGCTATAGTAGAGAAACAAATTATAGGAAAGGCCTTAAGGGTCTGTAGAAAATAGATTAGAGAAAGGATAATAATGGATGCATTTTATCTAAATATGGAGAGGTTTTGCTTCTTTTAACTCTAAATATGGGATGATTTAAGAATTAAAAAATTTTAGAAGGGCTCATTTGAAAATCCAGCATGCCCCACCACCTTGGGTGGAATTAGACCTGAGGTCTGCAGCACAGATGTGATTCTCTATCTATAAATAATCAGAAGAGTGCGCTGGACATTTTTAAAAAATGGGATCCTACCATAAATGGTCTTTTGTGTCTGCCTTCTTTCACCTAGCATGGTGTTTTTAATGCTCATCCATGTTGTAACAGGTCTCAGTACTTCATTTATTTTTATGGCTGAATAATATTCCATCGTCTAGTGACAATGAAAATGAAAAATGGTGGCTAGATAGTACCTGGCCGCAAGCCCCTGCTACTGAATTTAAGAAAATTATTTAATATGACAGATAAGGAAATTATCATTATTTTCCCAAAACATTTGAATGTTGTAGAATATGGGGACCAAATCCAGGTATATCCTATTGATATCATTCATAATCTGAGAAACTTTCTATCCTTGTTCAAATTTTATCTTTCCAGACTGACAAGTCCTTTAAAAAAAGCTTGAAGACTCAGAAGGTCTTCATCTACTTTATTTTTCAGTTGCCTTTCAAATAAATCCAATTCAAAACCACTTTTGCTGGTTGCTGGGAATAAAAATTGGAAGATTCTGTCTCTGCCCTTAAGCAGCTCAAGTTGTAGAGAGAAGACAAAAGTCCCATAATTTTACCATGATGTGACAACACTCAAGATAAAAATCAAATTGTAAGGACTCAAGTTTACAAAGAATTCCAACTGAGGGAGCACATTAGCCTAATACAAGTGTAGACAATGCTCTGTTTTCTTACCTTCAAAAAAAAGAAGAGTGCGACTTAATGTCTTAACCTAACTTTATGTCATGTTGACCTAGCAGGAATAATAAGAATAAGATATTTCATTCTTTAGTAAGTAAAATGCCCGCAAAGTCTCTAATGTTGAATTAAATAAAATGATTTTTGTTTGTTTATTTTTTAACATGGGCAGGCACCGGGAATCGAAGGTCTCCGGCATGGCCGGCAAGGACTCTGCCACTGGGCCACCATGGCCCACCCGATTTTTGTTTTTTAGTTAAAACAATGTGAATGTTATGTTCGGAAATGAGCTGTCCATCGAAATTAATAGATTGTATTAGTACTTTCTTACCTCTTAATCATTGTATGATGTTCTGTTTTGGTTAGTGTTGAATGGAATATGTATTTCCCATGGTTATACAATCCTGGACAGGAATATTTGTAATTAATAAAGTATTTAATTCTGGAAGCATTTTTGAGTGCCTACTATATGCCAGACAGCTTAATTTAATGTTGGAGCAGTGTTAAAATATGACAACAGGTAGTCTTGTTCTTGATGTCATCATGTAGTAGAGGAGATAACACTTACATCCAAATCATAGCTATATAAAATATAATGAGTGAATGCAGAGTGCAATGGAAATGGAAATGTCAGTGGCTGTTTAGGGGCCTCTCAGATGATTTTGGAGATGACAGGATTTTACAAAATAGAATGTGTAGAACAGTGAAAAAAGAAAGGTATTGCATATAGAGGAATGTCTCTTCTGAAGTTACAGAGGCATTTGTGTGATGTGCACTTTTTAGAAGAAACATCTGAAAATTATAAAGTGTGCTGCTTATGTCAAGTAATAACTTTATACAAAAGTAATTGGTGAGAAAATTTGATTAAACCTACCCCCATATTTTACATCCATCTCCCTTTAGTGAATATCAAATTTGTGAGAGGAACTGGGGGGATGAATTTTGAGCAGACTAACTCATTTCCTAGATACATACTTGGCCTTGCTCTGCAAAAATTCAGGGGACTCATTTAAGGTATTTAAAAATGGTAACAAGAGGAAATTTCTCTATGCAGTACAGTACAACTAGAAATGGGATCATTATATTTTCATTACCATAGGTATAAGTAGGTCAAAGAACACTTGGGTAACTGAACTAATATTGCAGTGAAGTAGTTTTCTTTCTAGTTGTAGAACTAAAAGAAGACTTCTTGTATGACGGTATTTAAATTAGCTTTGTTACTACCGCCATTAATTTTGACTATTATCTTCACTTAGATTATGTTGAGAAACTATCTCCATACACTGCTTTCATACATTTCTGTCAGATGAGACTTGCTAATATTTAGACTGTCACTCCCCTCTCATGAAAGTTTCACCCTGATATTTAAGGGTTCTAGAATCTGCCCCCCAGCTTATTTTTGGCAAGGGAAGATTAAGTGTCCAGTATTGACAGTGTACCACAAAATTCTTTATTACAGCCCTGCTGGACTCTTCATCCCTGAATATGCAAGTCTTATTTTCTTTTCCATGTCTCGGATCATATGCTGCCTGTACCAGCTATGCTACTGTCATCATTTACCAAGTTTTATTTGGTCATAAAGGCACTTATTTTTCACTGTACAGTGCATTTCTCTTCTCTTTGGTGGTCTACTCTCTGAGAACAGATATCTTTGTCTTTGGAACACTTTACCAGAGTACTTAAGTTTTTAAACATTTCTGAATGAGAAAGTTTCAATATATCAATTTACAAGAAGCAGTGAAGATGTGTTCTGTGTGCTCAAAGATGGATGAATTCACAATTTAACTGAAATTAGACATGAAACTTCCTAGAGATTTTTTTTTAACCCACCCTTAATTTTGGGGCTGTGGTTAGATACATATGAAGCCAAATTCTGACACTTCCTGGTGGGCCTTGCTACACACTGAGGATGTAGTACAATGAAGGATGGGGAAGGACTGCTCTTTCTTTCTCACAATAAATGAAGATCTAATTACTTTTTTCCTTTTATGTGAGATTTTTCTACATAGTGTTTATCAGCCCCTGTCTTTTGTCAGTCATCTCTCTGTCTCATATATTCTTTTTCTCTCACTCAGACTTTAGATTGAATGGTTGACAGTTTTAGGATGTATAACCCACTGAAATTGGCTCGATGAGAATCTTTTTTCTTTATTGTACACAATTTATTCTTAAACAGCTCCAGTTAACTTGCACCTGGCAGTGTGTAGTTCTTCCTTAGGTTTAACTTTTCTAACTTGGCGTTTTAATCTGTTGACAGTGCATTAGACATACTGGGTGCCCACATGTTACATAAATTATATTTTAGGTCTGTTTTTGGAGGTGAAGTTGCAACCGTTATCTTGATAACTTGATTTCTGTTAGAGATCTCATCTGACTAGGTTTTAGAATCTTGAAAGAACCCTTAAAAAGCCATTTATTGGAGAATGGCTTCTGAGAATTGGATGAGTGCATCTGTTTTTCAGGCCAGTTTAATCTGGATTGTTTCTGATGAAGCATGAAAAGCCTGGTGGTTTGGGAAGGCATCACGACTTCTAATCCTCTTGTCCGAGAGGTAATCCAGGAATAGCTCCTGCATGAGTCTGTGGATATAGTCTTTGGAGTGCTTCCTAGGTAGGTGGGATTGTACAGTGGGTGAATATTTAAGAATTGTTTTAAAAGCTCAAGGAGCTTAAAACCTAACAAAATAAATGCATTGCAACTGAATCCCAGAACTGTTACCATGGGCGGGGGAAGCTTGGAGGCAGTCTGGTGTTTTGCAGTATTGATGAATCCCCAGACTAATGTACTTAAGTATCGAGATTTCTCTTTTTTTTAAGTCTCTCTGAAGTTGAAGGGACTAAAGTAAAAATTCTGCAATACTACCTATTAGTATAGCATCCTCAGTATTTTTCATACTGCAAAATTTTAAGGTCAGTATATTATTCCAAATAGAAAATCAAATCACGGTTACATGGTGATTCTTAACCCATCCCACATTCAGGAGCATACACGTAACCCTTACCTGAAGCTAGATATTAGTCCATGAAGTCCTGCCAACTGTCTGCCAACTGTCTCCCAAAAAAGTACCCCTGTTTCTCATTTTACATCTCAAGAACGTTACTGGGTTTAGGCTCTAATAGGTCTCTCTGAGAGAAAGTGAAGAAGTAGGATTTAATATGTAATAGTTTGGTTGGAGAAATAAAATTAAGTAGGTCTTTTCATGTCAGCCCACTTATCTCTGCTGAATGTCAAATCTCCATATGACACTACAATCCGGCCAGCCTGCGTACTTTCTAGCACTCATCTGTGTTAGTCTAACAAAGGACATGTAATATTCAGAAATTAATTTCTATAGTAATTGCCGTGGATTTGGAAGAAAGTTTATTTAATCTTTGAACTATTTTTCTGTTTATGCGCATACATCTTCCTTATGCCACATCCCCTCGGTGTCTCCTTATCTGAATTCAGATACTATCTGTCTATACATATCTATACTATACTCCTGTATTTTAGTTTTTTTCTTCTATAAGAAAAAAGTGATTATTGGGCATTATATGAATTAGTTATTATAATAGCCAATTCATAGACTTGCTGTGAGAATCAAATAATCGTACCCAGAACATACCCTGAACAGTGGCTGGTACATGGTAATCCTTTAATAAATACTGAAGTGCTATCATTATCTGTAGTGTTATGATTATATATATATTTATAACCAATATTAGGTATCTATACATAACATTATGATTGAAACATTATATTTTTATGGCTCTCCAGCTCAATGCTAATAGTTTTATGTAGATTATCACATTTAATCTTCAAAGGTCCCCTATCAGGTAAATGCTATTGTTAATATCAAGTTACAAATAAAGAAACTGAAGCTTCAGAGGACCAAAGGAAATTATTCCAGAATCATATAGCTGGTAAATAATAAAAAGAACAAAGACCTGCCCCTCCTCTGTGTGACTCTATACCCTGGATCTTTACTCCTCCTTAACTCTGTACTCTAGGTCACGCATTACTTTTTGGCTCCAAGTTCGTTTTGAAGCCTTTGTAGTATGCTCTGTTGTGGTCAGAGCCTCACCACTATTGATGCATTCTCTCCTGCCTTTGACCTAGAACTAAACTAACTCATATTTCCCTCAATTCCAGCCTATTCATGTTTCTCGGTATTTTAAAAATTTACGTGGCCAAGTAAATACAAGGTCATTTCTCATTTTTAATGTGAAAAGTAAGAAATTCAGCATTCTTAACCATTGCAGAAATTTTCCGAATACAGAGAGTAGGACTGGACTCTGGGGGTTACAGCTGAAGCTCCCATCTACTTTTTCCCTCATAACACTTGAGTTTCTAATCACTTTATTAAATTTTAATGGCCTAAGCGAACTTGTGAGATTGGAAATGGAATGTGGGATATTTCAGTTGGCAGTTTCCTGCTTAGACCTTGGAATAACTAGTTCATCACCCCTGCAGTGGCGTATTCGTTTTAAGTCCCATGACAGAGCTGTCACGTCACTACCATCGCTCAACTTGCGTTGTATTTTTTTGTTAAATTCTTTGCTGGCTGAAATATTTAGGAATGTGGAAGGCATTTGTGGTCTAAGTTGTTTTCAAAAATATCTTGACCATGAAATCCCTGCTGTTTGCTTTCACCAACACGAGATCTCCTTGTTGAACCACCTGTGTCCTATAAACAGCAGAAAGGCTATAAAAGAGCAGCTAATGTCTCTAGGCTTTTGTAAGGTAGATGTTGGCAGATCCTGTGACACTAAAAAAAAACGATGATGCCTGTCAGAACAGTGATTTGGACCCTCATTTGATTGGTGCACATGGATGAAACTGTTTTTCGTTGCATTTAGACTGTGCACATTGGACTTTTTCAGAGGCTAAGTTTAAGACTTGTGAAAGGGAAATCTAATTTGTCAGATCTCCAGTTTATGATTAGTTCCTTAATACGAATCTTACAGTCAACATACTTTTCTTTCTCTGTAGCTATTCAGTAGTTTTAGTATTGCCTTTAGCAATGTTATGTATGATCAGTTATTCTTATGACATCACTTATTCTGAGCCATATCTTTATAAGTTGAATCTAAAAATCAGCTGCCTTGAATTTATTTAATGGTGTTTCACTAAAAACTTGAAAATGATGTGCGACTGGAAAATCTCTTCTGGTGTACAACAACCAGTTGCTGTTTTCCGTTTTTGGTAAATGGTGTATAATTTAAAAGAAACAAGCAAACAACAACAACAAAAAAACAGGCAGAGTTTTAATACCAATAAAATTCTGGTTATTCTAGGCACATCTTAATTTAATTGGTATAAAGCACTTGTCTCAGAATTCTTAGTTTGACTTCCCTCTCTTCACTCTCCAAGTATTAGATTTTTTTCAGTCACTTCCTAAATAATTGTCAGGCACTAGTAGAAGATATAGATAACTATTCTAAGAGAATCTCATTTTCTTTTGTTTCCTAATTCTTTATGTGGATGTAGAAAATAATCTTTATTTAGTGAAGATAAACTTCTTATCTTCTTGAATTTCTCCTCTGACATCTCCTTGTAAATGTCTGATCATCTTCCTAATAATTGTCATTTAGCTAGAAATGTTCATAATTTCAATGATTGTGTTTTGTAGCCAGTGGTGTAATGGAAAACCCTTGATGAAGATTCAGTACCCCAACTCCTTTATTGTGTGTCTTTGGGCATGTCTTTTTGCCGTTCTGCAAAACTCCTTTCCTAAAAACAAAAAAATTGGACTAAGTAAATTATAGTTTCTTTTTGCTCCAAAATTAAGATTTTTTTTTCTTTCAGTAACGATTGTTCTATGGAAAACTCTGTTATATTTAGGGACTGTATCCCTAATTTGAGAAGTGCCATTTGATTTTCAAAATATTTAATGGAATCCTCAGGCTGCCCATTACTTAGGGGTTTTTGGTATGTTGCACACTGATTGTGGCCTCTTTCTAGACAGGATTACAAAAATTTACTCTGAAATTTTTGTGTTATCACAAGTCATCTCCATTGCAGTAAATGTGCTGTAGATTCTAGAGACTACAAAGTGTTGGATAAAGGCAAGGTTTCTTATTTCAAGGAGTTAAGCCAGTCACAAGTCACAAGACACGTAGCAGAGGAGTACATCTTGGCTCAGTAAAGAACTTAACAGAGCAATGCATATAGTGCAGCGTGTGAACACATGAGAGGTACCAACTCAGAACAGAGAAGACTGATGAGAACTGACTACATAGGGTCCATGCAGGGTCTGAAATGACTAAAATTTAGATGAGTGGAAGGAATAGTTTATTGAAACACAGAAGTGAGAGAGCAGGAAGCTTTGGGAAACTATCGCAGGTAGTATGCGGGTTATATAAGAAAACTGTGTCAGTGCCCTGAGCATCAAGAACTAAGAAATTTGGAATTAATCTTAAAGGATTAGGGAGTCCCCGAGGGATTTTAAGCAGGGAATGACAATCAGATGTATTTTATGATTTGTCTGAATGTCCTGCTTGGATTAAAATAATTTTTGAATAGTTTTAAAGTGTTCAACAAATCCAGTCTAAATAAAAATGTGAGGTTTCATATGTACTTTACATTGATGTAGTTTTCTAAATTCTGTGTCTTGGAGAAAGGTGACTGCCCTAATCGTTAGTACCTTTTTCTAAGCCTTCTAGTTAGATACGATTATTACTTTCAGCCAGGTATTTGGAACTTCAGCTCTAATACCTTTGCCAGGGCTAATCTTTAAAGTTGTGTGCTTTGTTCTTTTGCAACCCATTGCGAACATGCCTTTCTTTATGCATAACTTAATCTTGGACTGTAATATTCATATGCCTTGATGTGTGTTAGAGACCTATTTATTCCTGGTAGGGTTTTACATTTAGAAGCAGATCAAAGTATACTTCCTACTTTGGGGTGAATTTTGAGGCCTGTGCCTGAATCGTGGTTATAGAATATCCTTCTGTGTACTTCTCTTCTGAGCTCTTTTGGAGGGTCCTGTCTAACCAGCTGTCCATATAAAACCTTGATGTTATTTCAAGACCTTTGCTACTGCCCACCAGACCCAGAACCAACCTTTAGTTAGTGATAGTGTTACTTTTTAAACAGTCCTGTCAGGACTCCATTTTTTTTTATGTGAGCAGCAATTAACTCTCAGTTTCAATAGGCTTAACTATGACCTTTTCCACTCCTTTCATCTGGAGAGAATGAGTGGAGTGTTTCAAAAAAAAATTTCAAGTGGCAAGTATCTAATTTTCAGGTTTAATGTTTGTAGTGATAAAATGGATAAAATTGACGAGTGAAAAAAGGTTGTTAAATGGAGGTTTTGTCAGTGGGTGGTTTTTCAGATGTCCTTAGTTAAAAAATAAAAAAGAATTGCTTTGTTCACTTATGGATCTTATGGTTTTAATCTGTTGGTATTAGTGCCCCATCACTGAACTTTCGGCTGATGAATCAGAGAAATTAGAGCAGTAATATTTTTGGACGAAAGCATTTGGATGGACTTCTTTTGAAAGCAATGTATTGAGATTTTAAACTTTACTATGTACATTAATAAAATACCAGTTCTTATCAGTTAGATTTTTCATTCCTTTTAATTCTTTGTACTTTTTTATTAATTTGAATTTTGATAACCCATACTTAGTATATGTGTTACTCATCTTTGCATGTTTAGTGTATAATTATTTTTAGTTGCTGATGAAGAAATGAGTTTTTAATTACAAGGAATAGATTGTGTTTCAAACTATCCACTTTTCAAAACCTAATTACTTTGATAAATCTATTTTTATCTCTTTCTTGTCCAGTCTAATCTCAGTTTTGAAGAACAGTTTGAGAAACCATTGGCTAGAGAATTCATTTGCCTGGCATATCTAAACGCTTCCCTTACTGTCCCTTCCAGTCATCCCAGTATTGCTTGTCTATGTTTATTATATCACTTATAAGGTTGTGAGAAATTTCAGAATAAACCTGAGTTTTAAATTGCTATCTTTGGAGTAGATTGGTGTTCACTGTTGTATTCGCTGTATCATCTTTAAATATTTAAATTGCAGTCTCTCTGGCTGCCTCTTAAATTAGATCCTTCACTTAGTAGTTTTGACATTTCATAACCTTGCTCCTCAGGCATTAAATATTCACCTGTTTAAATGGCAGTGAAATTTAAAATCTAAACCCAGCTATTAATCCAGTGAATGTAGTCTGGAGAACAGCTTGCACGAGGTGAAGAAAGAAGCTGTTTTGACCCCACTGGTACATGTGCTTGGAGGTTCATTGTACTGAAGTATTTCTAATACAGAATTAGGCGTAAAGCAAATCTTCACTTGGGTCTTCTCCAAGGGAGCTTAGTCTTAGAGCACTCGAAAGATAGACTAAGCTGAAATAGTCCCCAGTGTGGTTCTCTAGGTGAACATTAAAGCAAGGTACCTGTATGAGCTCCAAATCTATGGAAAAATAAAAATGAAGAAAGGTCACCGATAATTGTCAGATATACAAATTTGATCTGGAACTGATTTGAATCTCCAAATGCAAGTCTGTATCCCGTTGCAAGTCTTCTTTCTACTTTGGTCTAGGTATATTTTGTGTTTATAATCCTTTGAAATGGAATAAAAAAAAGTTTTCCTTTTCCTGGAAGAGAAGATGCTGATCACAGTAACACCTGTATGAAGCAGGAATAAGGGAAAAGAAGCTGCTTTAATCCCATTAAATTTTTATAAATGCAATTTTATTACTATGCATCCACACACCATAGAAATCATCCAAAGTATACAATCACTGGCTCACAGTGTCATCACATAATTGTGCATACATCCCCATGATCAAATTTAGAACATTTTCATTACTCCAGAAAAGAAATAAAAATAAAAAAGCAAACCCTAATCCTCCCATATTTCTTTTCCCCCCATATTATTGATCCATAGTATAGGTGTGGTATACTTGTTACTGTTGATGAAAGACTTAAAATATTACTGTTAATTGCAAGCTGTGATTTGCATTAGGTACATTTTTCCATATACCCCTCTGTTATTTAAAACTCCTTGTAATAGTATTGTACATTTACTCTAGTCCATGAAAGGACTTCTCAATGTTTGTGCAGTTAATCACAGACATTGCCACCACAGGAGT
This sequence comes from Tamandua tetradactyla, assembly GCF_023851605.1. Taxonomy (NCBI): domain Eukaryota; kingdom Metazoa; phylum Chordata; class Mammalia; order Pilosa; family Myrmecophagidae; genus Tamandua; species Tamandua tetradactyla. Next base: position 72,794,821 of record NC_135328.1, read on the forward strand.
CATTGTGTTATACATTCCCATGTTTAACCTGAATTTTCTTTCTGGTTACGTGCATCACCTATACTTCCCCTTTCCACTGCACTTACACACCATTCATTATCCTCACAATAACATGCTACTGTCACCTCTGCCCATTTACAAATGTTTAATTGTCCTCACAATAACAATTATCCTCACAATAACATGCTACTGTTACTCTGTCCATTTACAGATCTTGAAATAAGTTCAACCTAGTTGAACATTCTGCACCTACTAAGCAACCATTCTCCATTCTTTAGCTTCCTTCTATATCCTTGTAACCTATATTTTATGTCTATGAGTTTATATATTTAATTGGTTCATATCAATGTGATCATACAGTATTTGTCCTTTTGTGTTTCACTTATTTCACTTACCATAATGCCCTCAAGATTCATCCATGTTGTTGAGTACTTCGAAATTTCATTCCTTCTTACAGCTGAGTAATACCCCATCATATGTATACACCACACTTTGTTTATCCATTCATCTGTTGGTGGACACGTGGGTTGTGTCCATCTTTTGGCAACTGCATAATGCTGCTGTGAACATCACTGTGGAAATGTTTGTTTGGGTCCCTGCTTTCAGATCTCCTGGGTATGTCCCCAGTACTGGGGTTGCCATAATTCCATGAAATTTTAATAAAGGTGTAGGGATGAGCCATGACGCGTTGGTCTAGAGAAGAATGCAGTTGTCTTTTTTTAGATCTTTGTTTCCTGAAAGGGGAGAATTGCTCATTACATTCTAAGAATTAATTATTAAACTGATTTCAAAATCTATTTTTGATGTATAATTTCTCTAATTAATCTCAGTTATGCCCCTGCCTTACTCTCCTAACTCTTAAATCCTTACCTGATTTCTCTGGGTGTGTCCTTTTTAAAAAAGAAACAACGAAGACATTTAATTATTCTGTACTCTCAGACCAAGTGAACTGATACGGTAACTTAGTTAGTGTGGTATTGTGAAAAGAACACTTGGTGAGGAGACAAGCATCTGGAGTCAGGTGGTCTGAGTTCAAATCCACAATCCATTGCTAGTTGTGAGGCACATTCTTTTCTTTGTGCCTGATTCCACAGTTGTAAAATACTAATGTGGTCCTGTCTACCTCATGGAATTAATGTGAGGCACAAACAAGATATTGTATTAGAAAATGCTTCTTTGAAAATGGTTAAGTCTTATAAGCCCCTAAATGTTAAATGTAAACATTGTTTCCTGCCCCTTGGATTATATATAATCTAATCATCTCTTTTTTGCCTAAGGTAATGAAAAATCCAGTTCTTTGACAAAGTTACTGGAAAATACTGTTTTTAGAAGGTTCTTGGAATCCTTTGAATGGCTGGTAATTAAAGAAGCCATGGGAACTAAAGACTGTGTATTGAGGGAAAAAAAGATACCATAACTGACCCAAGTATGTTTTCAAGGCTTTTATATAAGCACTAAATATAAATCCATTTTCCTAAATATATTTTAGGATAACTTTTAAAACACTCCACCCACACTCACATGAAATGCATAAAGTGGTGAATGTCACTGCATGAGTACATTATTCTGGAACACTGTAATGGACTCGGGTTACAGTCAGCTTTAATGGTCTGAGTCTTTACCTACTTTCTCAGATATATGCAGAGGTAAAGTATATTTATAATGTAGTCACCTAGGTTTTTGGGCTCTGTGCTAAACTGTTTATATGGATTATGGGTTATTTTATTTAATTATTCCTAATAGCCATATAGTAGGACATTTATGAGAAAACAGGCTTGAAGAATTTGCCCACGTTCACAGAGCCCATAGTGAATTGAATCTAATTTGAGTCCAGGCCGTCTGGTTAGAGAGCCATCACTTTAACCACTGTTACACTGCCTCAGGTCGTGCTTGAGCACATCATAGAGCTGCTTGCCAGTCCCATCCTGCTTCGTCAATCATTGAAAGTTACCCCTTAGAGAATGTAGAGATGCTTAGCCCCTTGCCCATGGGGAGTGGCTCTACATGATGAGAAGTTCAGTCACAGGATGTGAAAGAGAATAGCTCACTTGGACAGAGCTCCCTGCCACTGAAATTAAGTTGTGGAGTTCAGATAACTATAGGGGTCCAAGTAAAAGTGTTTTTAGCTTCCCTATATAATTGAGACTTGTTGTCTAGAAAAGAAATGGGGTATTCATATGTTCACATCACTGAGTAAATGTATGATTTGGGGACTTTATGTTAAATCCATTTGTAGCAATCCCAAGACTAGGTTCCATTCAAATTATTTTGGTAATCACTTAAAATTGACCTATATTTCTTATTTTTCATTAACACTTAAGTTCCCCAGTCTTCATTTTTTCTAAGTGTTTGCACATAAAGAAAAAAGAGGAGTGACTAGTTATTTATTTCCTTTCTACCATTTTTCCAAATCCCTTGTTTCTTTTGGACTGGACAGTGCTATTGTAAATTTAAAATTCATTTGCTTCTCATCATTCGCAGTAGAGATGTTCTAAAGTCATCATGGAAACTGAATTAATCAAAATGAGCCGCTGCTTCTAAGCGAAATGCAGGGTTAAGTTCCGGCAAGCTTCTAGGCCATGCTTTTGTCAACCTATGAACTTGTTTTATACATGTTTCTGCTTAAAGACATGTTATTTAGTATGTATTGTTGGTTCCTGAGCATTAAATTCCATGGCCAACAACACTGTAACTCATTCCTGAATAAAGCTTGTCTAGCACACATATTCTCTCTGTAAGGCAGCGTGCAGCCTTCTTGAGTTTAGGGACACTAGACAGCACTTCATCACTGCACTTGGGGGCAGTTTTAAATGATGGAATCACCAACAAAACACCAAAGTGTCATCAGATATACTGCAAAAACAAGACACTTGGTTTTAAGATGGAGCTGAAACAAGAAGGCGGAGTATTGTTACCTCATTTGATCTGAACTGGAAACATTCGCATTGGGTGACTGAGAGTTTTTTCATTGTTCTTCTAGACATGTCCGCAGATCACTGTGAAATACTCATTGCATGCGAGTATTGATTTGAAGGCTAAAAATAAAGTTCTTGCCGTTAGGCAAATTTGCAAATGTGGACTGTGCAAATAATGAGGATTGGCTGTATAACTTTTGGAACAATAAATATTTCATTTATTAAGGAACAAACTGATTAAATAAAGGTTAGGAGTATTAAATGTTAACATAACTGGGACAGGGGTCAAAGACAGCAAGACCTCTATCAAGTTGTATAAAATCTTGTTTACCCTTTTTTTTTTTTGGAAAATAAAAAATGGTGATAATGCAGAGAGAGTACTGTGGGCATAATTTAAACTATAGATAGTTGGTATTTCATACAAAAAGTTATCTAAATATTAGTATGAACTGGAAATATTTTTATTCATTTTTTGTAATAAAAGCGATTTTTTTAATTAGTAAACTGAATTAGAGGTGGATACTAATGGATAAAATGAGCTGGCAAGAGTAGTCATATCATGGTATCTTAGCAGTCAATCCCAGAGTTAGAACCATTGGCCATTAGTATGTATGATGTGGAAAATGGAATATATAGTGACATTTTCGTGCTTGAAATTGGCCAGGCCAGAGATTTTACAGTCAAAACAGAGCATATGGTCAGGAAGAGTTCGTGAAACTCAGAATTATCTAAAAATTGGCCCAACAGATTATAGACAAACAATTGTAGTCCAGATAAAGGATCTAGATGAGTTGGTGAACTGTTTCTTGAACTCTGTGGTCCTGTAAGCTGCTGTGGGCCCATAATTAAAGGGGTATTGGGTAGGCTTTCCCCAGCAGATAGTCTAGCATACCAGGCAGTGAGAACACAGTGGTGAATGAGGCAGTAGTGTCTTCCCTCATGGGACTTACAAGGAGACTGATGGTTGTAAGCAGTTACGTGCAGACTTATTTTGAATTCCATTCTGTCAAATTTTGCACACTTCTATGGTGTCCCAAGATCAGAAGCTTGCAAAAGGCTATTTAAAATGCCAGTAAAAGGACTTTAGACCTTTAAAAACCAAGGTTAAAAAAGTTTGTGGACAAGAAGATAATGGACAAAGTATAAAGAGAGACATAACTCATTTATATATTTACATTTCTTGGAATTTGTGGAAGCCAAGAAAGTTATTTTGGAATAAATCAAAAGTATACACTTACTGATAATAGGGTAAATTTTTTAGAAACTTGTCACTAACATGCCCCTGGTTGAAAAAGGCTGGAAAAGAAGTCACAACATATATCCGATTAATTTAGAATCCTTAAATTTGAAAGGATTGGGCCTAAGTCCCTAATTTGGGGACCATTAAACATAACCTGTTGTCATGAAAAGTTCTGAATGGTACATGCACTGGTCTGTTTTGAGAACTTACAGATCCTGTACTCACTCCTTTACCCAGGATAATGGCATTACCCATTTGTCTGACATTTTCCCCAAAATGAGTAAAGAGGTTAGAGCCGGGCATGCTTTAACTTCATTGTTTGAATTCTCCTTATGGAGAAACTACTAAACTTAGGCAGCCTTTGAGTTTCTGAAGGAAGGTGACTGAGTGTTCAATGACATTTAATTTTATTTCCCCTTTCTAGGTGTCCTATGCCCGCCCAAGTTCAGCTTCTATCAGAGATGCAAATTTATATGTCAGTGGACTTCCAAAAACTATGACCCAGAAGGAGTTGGAACAGCTTTTCTCACAATATGGACGCATTATTACTTCCCGTATTCTTGTTGACCAGGTTACTGGTAAGTAGGCAGTCTCTCGGGATGATTTTTCACTCTCTCCGACAGGTAGATTCTGAAATATTCTGCCTTCCAATACAGCAGTCTTGCCTCTAGAGCACATCAAAGGTATACGTGGGCCAGAAAATGCAATTTTCTGCTGGAATTGTTCATAAATATGCATGGACAAAAATAGATTGCGGGGTGTAGTGAGTGAGCTTGAGTCATTTCCACCCTGAAGGTGCAGGTTTGAAGCCTGTTTCATGGCTTGTAATAAATTTACAGATGCTATAATCTTTATTTCCAAGCCGCTGCCTGAGAGTAGCCCCCTCCTCCTTAAAAGTATAAAAAACAGTCTTATTTTTGTTATAAAAAAAAAAGCAGAGTTTAATGCAGCAGTATGCAACTAGTTCTCCTAGGGAGGATAACACTACATCCAAACTGGTAATTGCTATTAAGGCTGTTTTCCAGGTCCATGCTGTGTGTATAGGCATGTACTTTTGAGTGTTAAAAATGTATTTATGCCTAATGTTGTTTTAACAAAACTGAAATGAGAAGCCTAACATAGATATTAAAATTTCCATATGTAAGGTGGTTCTTCTGCCAAAGCTTTTTACTTGCAGAAAAGCTGGAAATATGGATTTGAGTATGGATTTTTAAAATGAAGTATGGATATACTTTTCTAATATAAGCAATACAAGTTCATTTTAAAAATATAGAAACATGGGAAGAAGGAAAAAAATCACCCATAGAGCCATACACATACTTAAGCCATATTAGGATTTTGTGGGTGTGAAAATAATGTATATATGGTCATTTTTTTTTTCTTTTCTATCTTTGTGTTTCCTTCATTCTCTCTTCTTCTTAAAATAACATTGGTGAAGATGCATTGTATGTTATAATATCTGTAAATTTATTTTAAAGAAAGCAGTAGATTAATCACAGAAGGAAAAGTCAGGCCAAGTTTTTAATTCTTCAAGTGAGAATCAATTAAGTTGATCTGAATTTGCTTGGATGCAGCCCATGTTATGCCCCTCTGTACTGCTAACTGGCTTCATAGGAGGCACCACCCTTAGAGTTCTGGTAACGAAATACCTACCATCATCAAGAACCTTGGGAGAATGGCCGATAAGTTTTGCTGTATTGAAAAAATATATTCTCTAGTGAGAATTTGTAAAATACATTCTTTCTTGTTTACATTAGTGAATATTTCGTAGTTCTATCACACAAACTGCTAATGGGGTTAATTACAAAGTCCATGCTTAGCAATCCAGATATATGCTTTTAAAGCAACGGAAATGCTCTTTTTTGTCCCTGTGATTCACACCTTTTAAGTCATTCTTTCTTAAGGAGAATTTTTTGATGAAGTAAGACTGGATTTCACTGGTGATATAGAAAGCCCATCTTTCTCTGTTTTTTTTAAATGCAATTTTATTGAGATATATTCACTTATTACATACTCATCCAAAGTATGCAATCAGCGACTCACAGTATCATCACATAGTTGTACATCATCACCACAATCAATTTTAGAACATTTTCATTACTCCAGAAAATTAAATAAACGAGAACACCCAAAGCATCACATATCTGTTATCCCCCCCTATTATTTATTTGTTTAGTTGTCTTTATTATCTTACTCATTTGCCCACACCCTGGATAAAGGGAGTGTCGGTTACAGATTTTCATAATCACATGGCCACTCTGTAAAAGCTATCTAGTCATAGAATCATCATTAAAAATCCAGTCTACTAGATTATAGTTAAACAGTTTCAGGTATTTCCTTCTAGCTATTCTAATACACTAGAAGCTAAAATGGAATATCTATATAATACATAAGAATACCTCCAGAATGACCTCTCAACTCTTACTTGAAATCTCTTAGCTACTGAAATTTTATTTTATTTCACTTCTTTCCCCCTTCGGTCAAGAAGACTTTCTTAATCCCACAGTGCCAGGTACCTCAACTCCAGGAGTTATGTCCACATTGCCAAGGAGATTTACACCCCAGAGAGTCATGTCCCGTGTAGGGGAGAAGATAGTGATTTTATTTGTAGAGTTGAAAGCCCATTTCTTAACTGCGAGCCCATCCCAAGCACCTGAGCCCATAGGTGGACTTAGCTCACTGCCACCTGGTAAGTCAGTGGTTCTCAAGGGGTGCTTGCACTGCAGGAGCAGCATCTTTCTTCTAGAAATATATATTCTTGAATCTTAACCCAGTCTTACTGAATAAAACTCTGGGAGTGGGACTATTTACCAGGCCCTTCAGGTTATCCTGATGCATGCTAAGTTGAGGGCCACTGGTTTAGGTGACTCAGCCTGAATAGAGGCTGCTTTATTGCTAATCTAATGCTTCCTAATGGAACATTTAATTCCCAGGGATTGTTAATATATTCTTAATAGGAACTCTAGTGGATAATGAAACATAAATTTGCCATCATTGCCTTATTTCATTTTTATAGTTAATGGTGTTCAGAATGAATTTATTTTCTTTACCAGAAATGAAAACCAAAAACCTGCAATTTTTTTTTTATTCAGCTATTAGGTGATAATAATGGGCAATGGGTAGCTCTTAAATGGAAAAATGCCTTATACCTTAGAATAAAATTCTAAGCCATTGAACTTATACCGTGTACATGTAAAGCAAGTAGACCTTCATTTCTTTTTAAAGTTCCTATAAATCATGATGGCTATGTGCTTTTTCTTGGCATACTTTTCTCAGAGAAACCCTCATATTTTCCTTCATTAGCATATTCTGAATCATCTAGCCCTATTTAGCTTCAAGTCCCAAACTGGTGCTGCTGGTACCGATTTGCTTGCCTAGAAAGCATTTCCCTGCAATGTTTATCTTATGGTGGCCAGCTATGGCCTTCTGAGTAGATGATTCAAGCTAATTAAATGAGATGAGTTGGGTTTACTGCTCACCATTTCCCCTAAGCAGAGGGGTCCTTGACCATTGCTTCTTCTGCTTTCTTATTTTTGTCCTTTGAAGTGGAGAGAACGTGGACAGGGATGTAACATTCCATAGTTAAGAGTAATGCTGCTGAAGCCAGAGAGTTTCATGTTTTACTTTTTCATTTTTTAAATCTAGGTCGTGTTGTACCTCTTTTTCTCCATATAATACAACTTTTCTAATAGAGTATAGGTCGCTAGAAGCAGTGATGGAGCTTCAGGGAACCAGAAAAGCCTCTTCAGACATTTTTCTTAAAGGACCATATGCTGTACAATAGCATTAAGCTGAATTTATAATTTAAAATTTTAGCTGACAAATCTATCACAATGCATTTATTTTTAGCATTTTTGGTAAATGCGTGTTTGTCTCCATGTTACAAGGAAGAGAGCTCCTAAACCCCTTGTGTTTGAGTTGCTTGTCCTTGTCCAGTGGGACGGTTTGAAAAAGGGAACTCAGGCATGCTAAAGTGAGTCCGTGTGTGAGCAGACAGGTACACGGACATACTGGTATGCGTCCTCTCTTCTCATCACTTGGGGTTGGCTTCTTGGTAGGCGCATGGTGAATGGTTACTCAAATCATATAGGTGACTTCATGTATTAAGAAACTAAAGCAAAAATTGTGATTCTAGATCGAATTGCTGGTAGGTTACAGTCAACTTTCCTCTTGGTATAATTTTGTGGTAAATGTTATGTGTGGGTGAAAACGTGTTCTGAAAAGGAAAATTTACATTTGTCCTTTCTTCTCTTCCTTTCCTCCCTTCCTTCCACCTTTTTTCCCCCCAAATCCTCAACTGCCTCTTCCATAGGCATATCAAGGGGTGTAGGGTTTATTCGATTTGACAAGCGGATTGAGGCGGAAGAAGCTATCAAAGGCCTAAATGGCCAGAAACCTCCTGGTGCCACAGAGCCGATCACTGTAAAGTTTGCTAATAATCCAAGCCAAAAAACCAACCAGGCCATCCTTTCCCAGCTGTACCAGTCTCCCAACAGAAGGTACCCAGGCCCGCTAGCTCAGCAGGCACAACGTTTTAGGTAAGTCTGGTCCAATTCTCGTGCCTGTGTACTAACCTCAGAGGTAACACTCAGGCGTTCATTGACTGATTCTCCTAGGGAATCTTTGGTTTGCTTTTTTATTTTTTTACTTTTAACTATTATTTGTTTCTTTTTCCTATGGACACAAAGAAAACCTGCTTGGGAAATAAGGTCTTCTGTTAATATTGAAGAAGGGGACAAATGGATAATAACCTACAAGAGTGGTTCTTAACTGGGGAAAATGTTGTCCCCTAGGAGACACTTGGCAGTGTTGGGAGATGTTTTTGGTTTGTGTAACTGGAGTTGGGGAGGGGCAGAGTGCTGTTGGCCCCTAGGGCGGAGGCCAGGAATGCTGTTAGACATCCTGTGAGGAATAGGACAGCCTCCACTAAGGACAAATTATCTATCCTAAAACACCAAGTCGAGGTACTCTAACCTGTGTACGGAATGCTGGAGTCTTAACTGTCTGGGTCTCTCTCTACTGTTTTAATTTTTATTTCTCCATAAAGGGCCAGGTAGCATATATTTTAGGCTTTGTGGGGTACTGTCTCTGCTTCATTTTAAAAAACAACTCTTTCAAATGTAAGAAACTTTTAGTTTCTGGGCCATACTGAAACCAGTTGCAGTCTGGATTCATCTGTGGGCAGTCGTTGGCTGAGCCTACTTTAGTCCATAGAGTGATGCAGTGTGTCTGTAGCCCGAAGAAGACATTTGAACTCGTTTGACAGGAATCAATATTCCAGCTTTTTGAGCTTTATTCTAATCCTGGGATAACAACCAATCTGACTCATAGTATGTGAATAGAACAATGACTTTAAGAAGTTAAGCATAGCACAAAGAGCTTCTGATTTCATTAGCAAGTTACTCTGATTTTATTTTCTTGGACGTTTTCAATATACTTTTTGGCCATATGTATAGTGCAGCCATAATGCCATCTACCCCCCCCCCCCCATGCAATTTTATTTTTTATTTTAAATGCTTATCAATTTTATTTCCCTTATAGGGAAGAATAATAACCAAACATATAACCATAAGCTTAGCATAATAAGATCAAGGAGTTATGTGTTGTCTAGCATAGAACACGTTTTTTTCCCAACGTGGGTATTTAGAATCATGAATAGGAAAAAATAAAACGTCTCCTTTAAAAAAAAAAAAAACTCAATTATATTTCTTGAGGTCTGAGAAAAAAATAGCCCCAGATGCCATATTAAATTCATGTTCAATGGGTTTAGCAAGTGCCAGTGGCTCAACTATCTACAAATATATGTCCACTAAGATAATAATGAAGGAAGTCCGTTTACCATGCATTGAGAAATGTCTTAGTTAGGTATGCAGTAGTACCTCTGTAAGGCTCAGTAGTGAAGAGATTCCTCAGTAGGCAGAAGAACAGGGCATTGAGCTGGACTCTCTGTTTTCCATGGGGTGGATACTGTCCTGGAGTGGGAGAGGTCAGGAAACAGTTTTAGGAGGGATTACTGAAATAAGTATTAGGAGTGGTAATCAAATGGTGTGGCCAGTAGGTAGCTTTGACAGTGTCTACTGATCAAGGATTCCCGGGGACTGAATTAGATAATACATTTAATGTTCTACTTGAACATTAAAACTGAAAACAAAACAAAATAACTTCTAAATAGAGCCTGAAAAATGGTACCCTGACGTAAAGCACCCAGAATGGTAAGTCATGGCTCGTCACACCATTCCTAAAATCTTGAGTCAGTTCTTGTTCCCAGAAGCTCTTGGAGGAAGGGCAGTCTGCATATCTGAGAAAAATGGCACTACGGTATCACAACTGCATTATATAAATCTTCATCCAAGCCTTCCACAAAGAATATTTACCAGGGTAGTGTTTTAATGAAGGAAGAAAAATCCTCAGCTTTAGTTCAGACACTGTCTTAGCTCATGCTTTTTTATGGGACACAGACCACTGCTGTGGAGCTGTGCAGTTCAAGTCATAAATAGAGTTTTGCTCCAGGGCATTACCTAGTGGATCCTTTAGCCAATCATGTGGCTCTTTTCAATTAAGCACTCTTTTCATAACTATACTCTTGAGTGTATAGTTAGAGATAGTCTCAAAAATGGCAGAAACCCTACCCTGGCCTCCTGGAGCTATGGAAGTGTGAGGGTTGTTGTAAAAATAAGTGAAATGGAAGCCTCTAAGAGCCCTTCTCCCTTTCAGATGAACTAAAAGCAATGTCTTATCTTTGGGGTAATGGAAAAGATAGTTTTACTATCAAATTCTTAAAAGTAGCAGACAAATGATAATAAATGATTTTAAGTTTAATTAATTTAAGATGACAGTTACATCAGCTATTCCAGATATAATTTATTTACTGGAACAAAGAAACACCATACTTGGAAAATAAATTCCTATTTAAGTTGCTGATTGTTCTACTAGGAGACGTGGTATTGGCAAAAGGCTACGTTTTGAACTGTATGGCTGTGTACCCAGTTGATTGACCATTGGGGTCACTTGACTCAGCTTTAACTTTGCAGGGAGAAATCAGTGGCAGAAAAGTAAACAGTCACGTTTGACTTTGGTTGATGGTAGGGGTAGATTGGCTAGATGGAGAGATGTATGGGGCTACTTGATTCCTTTCTCTTATGGAGAAAGAAAGCCCATAAATCTGGTTTGTTTGTTTTTAGCTCTGCCAGTAGGTTTTCTCTGTAACATTTTTCTTAAATGAATAAGATTTTTGTGTAATTTTTAGCACAGGCAAGCCTGAAGAAATTTAACAGTTGCTTCCTAGGTAGCCTATCTATTTCACTTCAGGGGCCTAGAAATTAATTTTGAGCTTAGCTAGAGGAAAATTCTTCTTGAAAACTTAAAACTTACTGGTGGATTTGAACACTCTAGGGGTATAAAATGTTTCATGTGAGTAGAAAGCTATATTAGTTTAAATTGTTAGTTATTTTTGGTGTTTTCTAATTTAAGCCTTGTTTTTGTTTTCTGATGGTTATTAAGTAAAGCAATGTTCTTTAGAATTGAGGCTGAATTCTGAAGAAGATTGGGCAAGAGGACTTACGTAACAGAGGGCCTTCAGGATTATCGACCTGATTTTTGAAGTGGCAAGGCATGTAGGTGAATCAGATGTTAGATTCTTCACAGTACCACCTGGCCTCCCTCCCTCATGCTCTGTGCTTTTTATTTTTGGTTGGGTAAAGTTTTACAGGATGTTCTAGTGGTCAAATTTAATATCTTTTAAAATATCTTGCCTCCATTCTGTGCTTGTATCCTTTGCTGTACAGTATGCTATTGTTAATTTGAAAATTCTTCCTTTCCTTGACTCCCATGGAAAAAAATTTTGGGAGAAGAGAAAGTAGACTCATCAGTTGTAAGGGCAACCTGATTTCAGAAATACAGGAGAGATTTTTATTCTACCTTTATATTCCTAGCCGTTGTCTTCCCTACCCCATTTCCCGTTCTTTCCTGGTAATTACGTATAAACTCATCAGGGAGCTCAGTGAAGACGTTCTCTCTAGATTGGGGTTCTAGTTGTATTGAAGAAATTGAGAGTCTTTTTTTTTTTCTTAGGATTCAGGTTTAACCTGATTGATGTTTGGTGGCTTTTCTTTAATACCTTTAACTTGGCTGTCATTATCTTAATTTTTTTATCTCATTCTGTTGAATTAAGGTTGAACCTTCTTTCACCTCCATAAAGACTCTTGAATTAAGGACTTGTTTGTTTCATTGGCATTTTGCTCTTTTTTGTAGTTTGGGTCTAGAGCCTTGCACAAATATATTGACCCTGATTAAATTATGTCTTTATGCTGCTTAGTCACTTAGAGTTCGTCACCATCCAGCAGATACTTAGAAATTTCTCATTGTGTATATTTTATGTTGTTATAATACCTTGTGTATTGAGAGGAGGTTGAGAATAATTACATACAAGTATTATAATAATCTGGGACACTTAATATTCATAAAGAGTGTGCTGTATCTTTTTAGATTAAAAAAAAGTTGACATTTCTTGTAATCAGGATTAAATTTAAAAGTGGACTTGTAAGGGTTAAGGCTCAATCAAGCCATATGAATAATTGGAAAGAACTATTTTAATGTGAGCATGACTGAAATATGCTTATTTAATTGACTTCAGTTTTCAAAGTAAAACGTGCCTTATTTATTTGGTTGGATAGTGTAATTCTAGCCCCTTAAATATATTATCGGGACTTTCAGCCAATTTTTTCATATATTTTTATGGAACAGCTTTAATTTCATCAAAGGTGATCTAGTCTAATGGTCTGTGCATCTGCATTGATGAGTCTTTTTGCATTTTTAAAGGCGCCTTTTATATCAGCACTTGAATTGCTTTTAAGGCATGTGCTGGTTGCTTTATCACAATTTCCTGTTGGAGGAAGCTGGTATCAATCTTCCTGAATAATTTTCTGTCTTAGAGGACAGATGATACCATCTAATTGGATAAAGGATAAGTTGATGATCTTCTTACGATTAACTTCAAAGCAGGTCTTTTTTTTAGTACCGTGGAGAGGTTGGGAGAACCATTATTTGCAGGATTCAGATGTTTTTCTTATCCTTTATTTCTTTATCTGTGATTTTAACTGATTTCACTCTTACCCTTTTACTTGCACCCTTCCAAAGTTTGTCAGCTAAATATTTTGAAAATTAGCAGCTTCCTTCTTTGCATTTTCTACTCATAAATATCTACCTTGAAAATGGGAATGCTCTGCCTTAATATGGTTCTGTTCAGCATATGGCCTAATTATAGTCTGAGTTGTATTTCTGTTGATAGGAAAGTATTTGTACATGTACCCCAGTGTGTATTTTTTCCATACGTTACATGCTCATGGGCTTGTGCTTTGACATACATTAATCAAAAACCCTAATCAAGCATCATAAATATAGTTAGAATAATGATTAAGTAAGCACTATATCAAATGTCTCACTAATTATCATGCTGGCTGGCTTCATATTTCATTTACCTAATGTCTTAATATTATACTTTAAAAATAAGATACATAAAGTGATAATTTCTCAATTTTGAATTTGTTTTCTGACTTCATATGAGACATGTTGGATTATCTTGTGTCTGACCTAATAATGTAGCTTATACTAGGAGGAGGAAAAATAATCAGCTCTCCTTTTTCTTATTTATGTGAGCTTCCCTTAGTGGTATCATCGTCCCTCTGATTTTTTTTTTTAAAGGGAATCTTTTTTTAAACTTTCTGTTTCTCAAGTGAGTTTTTTTTTTAAACATGGGCAGGCACCGGGAATCGAACCCGGGTCCAGTGAGAGTTATTTTAAATAAAGATGGATTACGCGTTCTAATCTTCCAAATCCACTTAACCTATCATTTGTAAACTGCGTTATGTCCAGGCCCGGTACAGATGCCTTTCTCTTTCTCTCTCTCTCTGAGTCTTCCCTCAGGGAAGTATGGAATGCATGGGGATTGGATAAGGGTATCAGAGACAATGCATGTATGTTCAGTGAGAAAAGAACTTTATTTTTAGAGATTAAAAAATATATTTAATGAGGCTTTAATAGTCTCACAGTGCGAGACATTATCATGTATGCCCTCTGGGACAGTGGAGACTGCTAGTTTGGTCTCCATTTTAAGGTAGACTGCCTTTTCAAAGTGAGCATTTATAAAAGATGACTTTCCTTGAGCTGCGGACAGACCCATCAGAAATGTATGATTCTGTTGAGTAATTGTGGTCCTTGTGTGCCTTTTTCTCTCGACATCTGCCAGGTGCTGCTGGTCTTGGGGTGGGTGGGCGGTGCCCATGTGCTGTGCCCACGTGCTGTGCCCACCGCCTTCTCCGAGCTTCCGTGGGAAATGTGGGGGTATGGCACTGAAGAGAGCAGGAAAACTGCGGCCCAGCTGCGGTCGAGACAGACAGGGCCTTTGGCATTGCCTTAGCCCTGTTTGCTACGTCCAATTTGCCTCCCTGCTCTTCTTGAGATGGAGGAGGGGACAGCACACAGAGAGAAGGGTAACTTGGCTTAAATTCCAAAGGAATAAATTTTCTCTGAAATTGAAGATGAGTAAAGAAATCAGTGAGGAACATGGTGTTGTAAAGAACTTCACTGTCGGAGCAAACACGAGGCCCGTGGGGAAGGTCTTCAGAAGTCATAGTCTGAAAGTCCTTGGCCTTGTGGGTGGACGGTGAGGAATGAGGCTGTCCTCCATGAAGGTGTGCAGTTCATTTTTGAGGTAGGGCTTTTCTCCTACCCTGTCTGGAAAAAAAACCCTGAAAATCTGTTGAGGAGATTCTGTTGCTGGGCTTCTGGTTGTTGTCCTGAGCTTGGGGTGTCTGTGTCACAGTCCCTATCCTGACCCAAATAATGGGCATAGATCATATAACTCTAAGGGAATTGATGAGGTGTCCTCTGCATTCTGGGCATTTAACTTTGGAAGGAGACCCTGAAATCCTCTTCTGTTCTACAAGGTAACACATATGCATTCTGTCAGATTACTTTATGGTTGGCTGGTAACCAAGATAAAGATGCACACAAATTAGGATTTGTGATCTTTATTATTGAGTTTATAGGCACAACCTTTTGGACTGTACTCATCACCTCTCTAGAAAGCAAAGCCCTCCTGCTTATGGAGGCTTTTCACACGTGTGCTTTCTCTCATACACATGCAGACAGGCTCACTCAACCCTTGCTCTTGGTTTTCATTCTAGATTAATAGATGAGGATAATTTACTTAGATCCCTTTTCGTTAACTTAATCCCTTTATTGAGTCAGTGGACATTTCTTAGATATCTGCAGTGTATATATGTGTGTGTGTATGTATGTGTGTGTGTATATATACATAATATACCTGTGTGTTCCATGCTTGGTGATCCAGTGAGGGATGAAACAGGTCCCTGTCCTTCAGATAGTAGTGGGACAACACAGACACACATACAGATTGAGCATCCTTTGTAACATTCTGATGAGCATCCTTTGTCATTCTGATCCTTTTGGCTTCCTTTGCTTTGCATTGCATTAACTCATTTATTTCATTTCATTTTTTTAAAATGCAACAAAATGCCCAGAGGAGACTGAGGGACAGAAGTGTAGAGACACCTTTCTTCTTCCAATTCTGGAAGACTGGAAGAGACGTGTTTTTCCCTTTAATTAAGTGGAGTTCCTTTTTCATGTGTGCTGTAGCCTGACTTAATGCAACCAGTCAGACAATGAGGTTGAGGCTTCCCCCCCCCCCCAAACTTACCTTTCGTAGGTGTTAATAGAAAAAAAAAAGTCTCACTGAATCAGGGTCGTCTTTGGAGCATGTTGGGCTTTATTTGGGTAGTTACATGGGCTGCTACATATGAAGTTACCTTTCTCCTCTGAAAAAATGTAATTAGTGGGTAAGCACTGTGGGCATTTGGGACATTTGAATGGCTTCTTTCAAACTTATAAAGCAAAGAAGAATCAATTATGGTAAAATAAATTTAAATTTTGAAATAGCAAAAGGGTGAAGAGTGTGAAAGTATACTCACCCCTTAATCACCATTTTCTTTAAAAAAATTTAAGAACACCTTGTATTGGCTTACTGTTTTCTGTCTGGCTTCTTACATCTTAAATTGGGCTACACTTCTTGTAGTGGAGTTTAAATGTAGTCTCGGGTTCAAGGTCTGAAACCTCCTGGCTTTATTGCTCACTAGAGCACTGAATCTTTCTTTCCTCCTCGGGACTTCAGGTGAGCATGGCTAAGAGATAGGTGGCTTAACTGAGGTTGTTTGCAAGTTTGAGATGAAAGTTTTTTAAAGTTGGGAGGTTAAAGAGAAATGTATAGAATTCTGTAGACTGCAGAGTTTGAATTTCAGCCCCACCATTTGCTATCTATGTGGTCTCAGGCATTTTAGTATCCTCAGGAACCAATAGAGTTGTGGAAAATTAACAGTAACGTGAAGTACCGCCTATGTCTGTGTAGAAAACTTATAACCTGCCTGGCAAATGAGAGGCCAAATGTTAACTATTCCAGAGAGGCAAGGGAGAAGCCTCCACATGTCCTCCTCATTTGATTTCTGCAGATGACCCCCCCCCCCCCCCGCCAACATTTTCCCTGCAGAGATACTGCAGGGAAACAGTTTATAGAGATAAACTGTATCCATTGGAGTGTTTCCATCCTATGGTAAAGTGTATGTACCCATTCTCTCAGGAATGTGGAAAAACCAACTCTACTTGAGACTTCACATACACTTAATGTACAGATATCCCCTTGGAAGATGGCGGTAACAAGCCCAACTTTCTTGAACGTGAAGGGGAAAAAAATTAAAAACTTAAGTTTGCTAAATATGTGTTTTGCAGGTTGGACAATCTGCTCAATATGGCTTATGGAGTAAAGAGGTAATGATAGAGGTTCATGATACTCATTCTTTCCCACAATCGATTAGTTTGATTTTGGAAGTGATATTTAACACCCCTCATAAGTTTGTGTTGGGTTTTCTTTTGCATGTACAACCTAATGAAAAGCTTCTTTTTGAACTCAGTTGACTCAGGGAACATTTTTATACCACTGGATGCCACTTAGTCTTTTAAAAACCCATTATTTGTTTCATATTGCTTTGCGATGTTATAGCATGTTCACGTATGTGTTCCCCACTCCCACCCTACCCCAATCCTGCTTAAATCATGAAGCTGGTTTTAAATATATTTCTCTGATACTATGGATAATGTTCAATAAAGCAAATAATTGTCAATTCATAATGTAATACTTTGATAGTATAGCATGCACTTACTGCAAGCCACACAGACCTTCATTGAAATATCAAATAGTAATATATATCAGTTGGGGGATGGGGGCGTAGAAAAGGGAAAAGAAGTAAATTTGTTCCTACAACCAACCTCTGTTTTTATTTTGTGTGTGTGTTTGTTTCCTCTTCTGTTTAGTAGGTTTTCTCCAATGACCATTGATGGAATGACCAGTTTGGCTGGAATTAATATCCCTGGGCACCCAGGAACAGGGTGGTGTATTTTTGTGTACAACCTGGCTCCTGACGCAGATGAGAGTATCCTGTGGCAAATGTTTGGGCCTTTTGGAGCTGTCACCAATGTGAAGGTCATCCGTGACTTTAACACCAATAAGTGCAAAGGTTTTGGATTTGTGACTATGACAAACTATGATGAGGCCGCCATGGCGATAGCTAGCCTCAATGGATATCGTCTGGGAGACAGAGTACTGCAGGTCTCCTTTAAGACAAACAAAACGCACAAAGCCTAATGAGCTCTTGTCCTCAGTCCATTTATATATGAAAACTATACAACAAAGGCAAGTTAAGAGAAACTTTATACATTAGTAAATGTCTTTGTAAGTCAGTGTTGAGATGGGGATAAAACGACTACTTAGCATCCTAAGAAATATGTGAGATTTTTTATTGCTAGTATTTGAATTAAAACTTCTTAAATATCTTTTATGTTTGAATATGGACAAGAGGTACAGGGTTTTTACCTGTCACATTGCATTCTATTGCCTTCTTTGAAGAAGGTGGACCTTTTAAAGTGTTTCAGCTAAGGGAAGACATTTCTTTTCTTTTTACATAACTGCCTTGAACCTGTGAGTAAATATTGAGGCTTTGTGTTGTAATTCTTCAGTTGGTTGTGTCTTTTTTTCCCCCTTTGTTTTTCTTTTTCTGATTAGCTTTGTGTTTGGTTTACATTTAAAGCATTGCTGTTATGTCTGTTTAAGAAAAGTATTTTGAAGTTTACATTTTTATTTATAAAGTTAAAAACAGTATTTATTTTGTAATTATGATTTGGGTTGGGGAAGGGGGGGCTACATTATAAACGCTTATTGTAAGAATACTGGAGAACTTTTCGTAAAGCAGTACCTTGCCAAAGAGATAAGAGCCTCTTTGATGTGGGTTTAAAAAAAGCATCTATTTTTATAAAAAAGAAAATTTGGAGAAACTTTTTACTGGTCCTGGAACAAATATTTTGACTTGAATACTTTGAGAAATCTCTTCATATGACACCTAGTGAGCTTTTAAAATTTACCAGGAAATTTGCAGTGGTTGGAAAATTTAGAAAGATTTATGATGTAGAAAATACTTTTGAGATCTTTGTATGAAAGGAATAGAATCAATGGGGGAAACACTGCTGGTTTCGTTTTTGTAACCATCAGTGGAGTGTCTGATCATCCTGGTTATTATGTGATAGGTGGCTCACATTGATTTGTGATTTTGAAACAAATGAAAAAAATTTACAAAAGAATATATAAGAGCAGGCAAGAAATTTAAATTACCAAGAGATGGGGGAAAAAATCTGTTCTTCCTAAAGAAATCCCTTCAGATAGAGCTCATGGTGTTTAGTGATGTACTTGCAGTATTGTTTGAAGAATTGTTTTGTCTTAAGGAAAAAAGACGTTGCACATGATTTGTACTGCAGCAAATCGGCAAAAGTGATCTGAGTTGGATATATTTGAAGGTATTTTGAAAGTTACGTTCAAGGCTAACACCTGAGCTTTGTGTAATGTAAATAAGACCTTGTGTTTATGAACCTTTCAGCTAATTTGATTTTTTTTTCCCCTTACATGCCAAGTGATGTTCAGGTTTTGAATGTTTTTGTATCAGTTTTTTCCTTTGTAAATGGCATTAACATTGTTACTTGAGGTCTTGCTTAATCACTTTTGTTGTCCTGAGGACTTGAATTTACAGTGCATCAGATTTGTTGCTAATTTTGTCTGTAGATAGTCTAGCTTCAGCTGTTTATGGTGATGCTACATTTTCGTTTATAAATATGTTTGTGGTAAAAAAAAAAATGAGTATAACCATAGGTTTTGAACAAATTTCCTTACATTTTTCATACAAAAATCATAAATATCTGTATGCTATTGAAATTTAACTTTGTATGATGCTTAAACCACTATTTGGGGAAATAATAAAATAAGTCTTTACCATGTATGAAAGAAATTTTAAAAATACAAAATATTTTCTGATTAGCATCTAGCTTATAATAAATTTTCAAAAAAGCTGAAGGCAAAAAAATGCCTTCATCAGGATGCACTGAGAACTATATAGTTACGTCCTGCTTTTTGTATAAACTGAGATGCTCACATGCTTCCCCTTAGAACAAGCAATGTGCTATGCATAACATAGTTGTACATTATCTTTGCAGTTGCTTTGAGTTTTATTTTTTATTATTTAAATTGTAGTTATAAAATTTTTCAGTATAGTACAGTACATATACTGTGAGGCGCGTGCTAAAGTGAATAAGCGAGTTTTCATGCTGACCCACTCAATGCTATTCAGAAATCAATTGGCTTAGCACTTTCTCATAACCTTAGGTGCATTTAGATGGTCAGAGTTAACCTTCTGCGTTTAAAAAATAAAGCTAAAAAATAAAATACATGTATATACTTAAAATAATTTTAAAAAAAAGTTTCCCTCACGGGAAAACAGCAGCTACATGCTTCTTTCCTATACTACTGTAGCAAACCAAGGCATTGATGAGAGGGCATGCAAATTGTGCTTCACTTTACAGTGTTTATCAGAGCACTTAATAAAATGTAAGGCTGGTATTTATTTGAAGTTGTACAGTATGACTTAATTCACATCTGTTGGAATAGAAAATATATTCTGTTGAGTATTTAAGAGGCTGTACATGTTTTCTTTTGTGTTTGGATTCTTTGTACTTTTTCATGTTCAGTACATCAATAAACAAAGTTGAAGGGAAAGAACAGTGTGGTGAGTAGGTCTTTATACACGTTTTGGGGACTCCTGTGTTCGGTCCAGTAAACAAACTTGCTCTTTTGAGTTAAAGAAGTTCCCTCAGAGCTTTGGTTGAAAACAGTGTTATCTAAAGTAAGGATTACAGAAAGCAAGTTGACTGAAGTAGAATGTGCAAAACATTTTTGACCGAATGACACCTTCTGATTAGTAAGCTTTCAAATATTTCTCGACAAGCAAGTTTTACAAAGCACATGTTTTTCATCTGCTAGTTGTAAAGTTTGTGAAATCGAATGCTGACATGGTTTTTTAGCTCTTATTTAACCTTCAGCCTTCTACACAAATAGGCATTTACCTCACACATTTACTTGAGCTGATGAGAAACCAACCAGGAGGAAGATAACCTATTCTTCCACTGGCAAGATGTCGTGTACCCATGGGAATTAAATGTTGGTGCATGAAACGTATTTTCCTTGCAAAAGTGCCTGGTTGTCAAGTTGACCCTTCTCTAAATCAAACGCAGTTTTCATTTGATTAGGGTTGCTGTGTGTATTAGCAAATGTCTACAAATCGTGCATCTTGTCAGACCCATGTTTCATATACATGGTCAGTACTTATAGCAAGATCTTAACAGATCTGAGGGGAAAGAAAAAGATTTCTTGCTGATCTTTTGGGCAGGGATTCTACTTCTATAGAGAATTTCATATAGTAACAAGTACAATTTTTTTACACAAAGTATACTAAACAGTTTCTTTTAATTTGATTGTTGGCTTTTTTGTGTTTGTTTTTGGTAAAAGCCTTTCTAAAAGTAATTATCCTGAATTCACAACTCAGTAGTCAAGAGCATAGCTGAGTGGCAAGACAATTCCTTTTCTTCCAACATGCAATTAATCTCAATCTCCCTTTTTATTGTATGAATTTAATACTCTTAATTTTGTGATGTTGGAACATCCTCCCCTCACTTCTCCCCTATTCCATGTTTTATCAGTACTGATTTGCATGTCAGCAGTTATTTTATATTTGAATGGAAAAATTCTCAGTGAAGGAGGTTTGTAAAAGTATTCCTATATTTGAGATTACCTTTTTCCCCTCATCCATTGATTGAGAAAGCTTTCTCACTTCATGCTTGCAAGTCATCTGAAGAGTATCAAAATTCAGTGTTATTATAACAAACATAAATTCTGCATCTTAATATCATTTTTAATTATTTTAGTGAGGCGAGGAAAAAGATCAGCAATTAATAAAATTAAAGTAAACCTTCTAGTTCATTAAATAGATCGAAAGATTCTTACTCTTACTTTATGAGGAGCAAAAATAAGTAGTAGTGAAAACTGGCAACTTCTGGCTCAAAGAATTACCTAGAAATAACATACAATTATTTTAATAAGTATTTAAATTTTAATATGCTGAGTCTTTATAATATACTTTCAGTGCAATCTGCATATACCTTTCATTGAGTGAAAGGAAAAAAAATGACGGTGTTTTTTCTCCCTTTTGCCTCTCTTACCATACTGGAACCTTGTATAAAGGGAGAAGGAAAGAATTAATAATAAAATGTAACAATTTATTATTGGTTGAAGAGCACTTATAGCTTCAATCATTGCAATGAACAGCCCTTCTATTCTTTGTGTTGTTCCTCTGAAGAATCCTCCAAAGTGGCCTCAGTTCCCTTCTGGTTAGAGGGATTAAACATCTGTGACTTTAGTACAGCCAGGCTTTTAACATAGGATAGACCTTAATTAAATTAATCTTTCCAGAATTCTAGTTGTAGAAATAAATGAAAGGAGTTTTGATTGCTCAACAGGGGTGTATAAGCATCTACTATGCTGTGTCCTGGGTCTATAAAAATGAGGAAAAAATGGCTCCCAACATCTTGGAAACCATCACCTAGAAGACAGGACAGATGAGCCACTAGGCACACACTGCGCCACGTCTAAAGTGCTCTGAGAGCCCAAAAGAAGCCATCAACGCGAACTTGTTTTATTTTCAATAAGCCCACTTATGCGTCACAGAGGTGAACCCGCTCTGCCTTCTTATAGGTTCGTCTTTTCCTTTCTTGGATTAATTATTTGCTCCTTCAACCTAACATCATTGTTTAGTAAATTTTCAGACGACCTGTTAAGTTGTCCATGTCCTTTCTGAAGCACAATGAAAGTGCAAGGCACTTTATCCGAATAGGTGAGTCAGTTGAGGAATTTGGATGGACTGTACTTACTCTCTCTAAACATATAATGTATGGTGTAACAATTTGCAAAGCACTAATGTAGTAGATATCCCCAAATATTAAAAGTATACAGTTGTTTTTCTACTATGAATTGATTAATACATCAGGTTTTCAAATTCAGTATTAACATTACTTTTTTTTTGTTTAAATAGCTAAAGATATAGGTTAGAACTAAATTGATAATACTTCCCCCTCCCAATACTCATGGATGTTACTTTTTAAAATACTTCATAGCAACCATGCACTGAGACCCCTGTGTACAGGGTCTCAAAAGGGCTGACATAAATCTTTGAAAAACATATGCCTCTCTGCTATCAGGAGCCTGTCATGTGCTTCAGGAGTTTATTTCATATCCACAAGTAACTTACACAGTAAAAAAAAAAGATTGTGAATAATGTCTGCAAGTACATTAAAAGACAAAAAAAAATGAAGAGGGTGGCTCTTAATATTGGGGGAAGGGGTATGTATAGGGTGAGAATGAGAAGCCACACAGAAGTCAGAGCCATACAATTGACCGGGGTGGTTAAGAGTAGGGAGCACATAGGAGCTATTGGGGGAGGGAATTCAATAAAACTGCTAAAAGACATGCAGATAAGCCACTGCCCACTTGTAATATTTTCTGGACATTACTACATTAAGTCATATTCAATGAATTTGTTAAACATGTTTGTGTCCATGACTAAATCTCAGTCAGAAATTTGCATCCATAATGAAATACCAAGTACCTAAACCTTGAAATATTGACCTCTTGTTTCCTTGCTTATTTCTACCATAATACTAAAAATATTTTCCATGATAATGTCATACATGATTTAAGGAGTTACATAGACCTTTCTAGTAAGAACGATGCTTTCTCTTTAATAGAGGCCTATCTTTGGGGCATATTGTGCGGTATATGCAAAGAGACACCCCCCCCAAATCCAGACCTCCCAGTAATAGAACACTGGGCTGATCTATTATTCCCCAGAATACTTACCTTTCACACTCGAAAATTTAAAGAGATAAACTGATCCTTCTTTAGTGTTTCTCCTGTTTCTAGTTCCGTAGTACCTGGCTCACTCTTTTGTTGGATATGCATTTTATATTTTTCTTACTCAGATTGCTCAAGCCTCACATTTACAGAATGCAAGAAAAAAAGTTATGAAATGTTTCTCACGTATTTCCACGGTGAGATACTAGCTTGACAGCTTTTTACTTTTTTATTGCTGTTTTTCAAGCTCAGTTAATAGCCACACCTTCCCTTTCAATGAATAGCCACCGGAAAGAAAGGAAAAACATTTTTATAGTGCTTCAGGGTAGAGGGCATGCTAATTTATTTATTCTGTAGGGCCCTTTGACCTACAGGCTAGTGGCAGCCACATGGTATTTCTATTTCTGATTTTCATGGTGCTTCCTCTCAGAATCATCCCTGTACAGTTTCAACCACCAGCCTATCTGTAGAACTTCTTGAGGATGTGATGAAAGGAACAATAGCTTCAGGGATTGGAGCGAAGGGTGGTAGGCAAGGTAGCTTTGCCCCTAGATTGCAGGCTTTTTATTGGAGTCATGGTAAAGCAATACCTGCTCTGAGAGTGGGGGGAGAGCTCAGGAACCATACAAATAGGCGATCTATTATCCAAAAGATGCAGAGCTTTTATTTTTAGGGCCCTGAAGAAAAAGCAGCATACCTCGAAGTACTACTGAGCAATAAGTTCCCATATGGCTACTTGCATGTTTTGGATCTTTCCCTTCCTCAAAAAAATTTTTTTTGTGAAATTGTACGTAGTAGTAATTACAACAAATAATGAAGGTTTTTCACATTCAAAATTCTCTGAATTACTGTCTTAAAAAGGATAGGTAGCTATTGTATAAATGGCGAAACAGAATTTGCAGGTGTTACTATACTACTTAAATACTCTTCACTATTTCATCGCTTGAGAATGGTTATTGCTGTGTTTTCTTCCATATGACCAAGTGTATGCTGAAAAAACCCTTTCTCAGTAATTCTAAGAGACGTACCTGTTTTACACCCATACATTTCAAAGGAGAGCCTTTTTCCTTCTTTAGGTAACTTACTACCCATGTTTTCTGTTTTATAATTAAATGGTCTGAGTACCAGATGATAAGGCAAATATGCTGACTTTCCTAAAGGAAGGGTGGTGAGAACCACTTTTTAATAAATGTCTGAAATTTGTTCCAATGAAGTTTTTTTTTGCTGTAATTCTAGTGCGTTTAAGAAGTTCTGATTACCAAACTTTTTTAGACCATAGGCTCCATTCCTGAAGAATCAGTATCCCAACACACCTGTAACCCCTTCATGGGGCAGCAGCACCCTGTAGCACACAGGTTGGGAAGCTCTGTTTCAGCTACCTGTTTTATTTTGTTATAATTTTTTTGAAGGGGTCATTTTTAATTGCTCATAAATCAAACACATATTTAATACAATTTTTACATTAGTTTATGCGTTTCAAATTTATTTTTGAAGTGCTAAATATATGCAAGAACTTTGATCTGATGAAGAGCAAGTTGAACAGGATTTGCAGAATTATATCATGTCCCTAATTTCCTTATGGCATTCAACGTCAGTGTTCCTTGTGTTTCCTACCACACTGATCAATTGTGTATATAAAGTAAACAATATTTGACAGAATTTAAAAAGCAGTGTGCTTTTTAATGTGCCACCTAGGACAAGGGTTACTGAGTCAGAAACAAAGTGACTGAGTCATGAGCCAGCTCATCTGACCTCCTTATACCTGCTTTATTTTTTAAAAACTTTCCTTCTATTAATAATTTCAATAAATACTCATTGAGCAACTTCTATAGTCCAGTTGCTGGACTGTGTTTCTGGGCTGAAGATTTAATTTATGTTTATTTTCCACTCTAGTTTTGACCTGGAAGATACTTCAGGGGTCTGTTGCAGATGTTAGCCAGACCCAGAGAAATTAATGTCCTCCAAGGTTCTTTTGCTAGCTGACAGCTGGCACTTGAATCCAGCTTTTCTAACTCTTGGAACACTGCCCTTTGCTATCATTGGAGTACTAAAATCAAGTTGAATTAACCTTGTGAACTATCCTTTTGTTGGGTCAGATTTCTGAAATCCTGCAGGATGTGTATGGCATCTAGAAGGCAAATATAGGTAAGTGTATACAGTATTTTTCTTTTGACACACTCAATATAATTTACATCCATGTGGTTATTTTCAATGATTAGTATATTCAATAATGCAGTTACGATAGAAAAATTTATGAAGTATAAAACATACAAACCAAATTTACTCATTCATCCCGTGAAAAAAATTATTTGACTTATCTTTTTTTCCCTGTCACATTTTAAATTTTAAGTTGCAATGGTATATCTAACCTTTTTCATAAACTTTTAAAACATTCAAATTGGCTCTTTTTTTCTTGATAGGGATGTTTTCTTTTGATTTTGTTGTATGGTTATATGGGCGCTTTCTTTTAACATATAAAACAATGCATTTATAATTAAGGTTTAAGACAAAAAAGGGTTTTTTTTTTTTTAATTAGAGATGTGGATTTATGGAACAGTCATGCATAAAATACAGGATTTTCATATACCACCTTATCATTAATACCTTGCATTGGTGTGGGTATTTGTGTCAATTGATAAAAGCACTTTTTATGTTTGTATTATTAACTTTAGTCCATGGTTTAACAGGGTTCACCATGTGTGTTGTGCAGTTCCATAGATTTTTAAAAAATTTTTAATTCTAGTGCCATGTATACAACATACTTCCCATTTTAACCACATTCAAATATATATAATTCACTGCTATTAATAATGTTTACAATGATGTACTACCATCACCACTAAAACATTTCCATCATCCTGTATAGAACGACTATACATTTTATGCCTTGACTTTCTTTACCTACCTTTCCCTGTCTTTTCCTAATATTCTAAATTCTAACTCTATGGATTTGCTTATTCTAATTATTTCAAATTGGTGAGATCATACAATATTTGTCCCTGTGACTCTGGCTTCCTTCATTCAACATGAGGTCTTCAACGTTCAGCCATGTTGTCTCATGAATCAGAGTTTCATTCATTTTTATTGCGTTGTGTGTATATACACATTTTGTTTATCCATTCATGACTTCATAGACACTAGGTTGTGTCCATCTTTTGGTAATTGTGAATAATGCTACTGTGAGAATTGCTGAGTAAATATCCAATCAAAACGGGATATTTTACTTGTTTTGGGTATGTAGCTAGATGTGGATTGGTAATTCAAAACTTTTTGAGGGACTGCCAAACTGTCTTCCACATCAGCTAAACCATTTTACATCTCACCAGCAATGAATGAGTGAGTGTTCCTGTTTCTCTGTATCTTCTCCAACACTTGTAATTTTCTTTTAAAAAAAATAGTGGTCATTCTATTAGGTGTGAAACAGCATCTGATTGTGGTTTTGATTTGCATTTCCTGGGTGGATAATGATGTATAGTGTTTTTTTCATGTGCTTTTTGGCCATCTGTTTTTCTTCTTTGGAGAAAGGCCTATTCAGGTCTTTCACCCATTTTTTAATTGGGTTGTGTGTCTTTCTGTTGTTAAGTTAAAGGCTTTCTTCATATATACTGGATATTAATCCTTATCAGATTATTTTCTCCCACCATATGGATTTTTGTTTTACTTTCATTATAAAGTCCTTTAAGGCACAAATGTGAATTTTGATGAGATCCCATTTATCCATTTTTTTCTTTGGTTGTTTGTGTATTGGATGTCAAATCTAAGAAACCATTGCCTACCACAAGGTCCTGAGGATGCTTCCATGTGTTTTCTTCTAGAGGTTTTATAGTTCTGGTTCTTACGTTTAGGTCTTTAACCTATTATGAGTTGGCTTTTCGTATGTTGTGAGGTAGAAGTCATCTTTGTTTTTTGCAAATGGAGATCCAGTTTTCCTAGCACCATTTGGTGAAAAGGTTATTCTTTCCCAATTGAAAGAATAACGCCATTTAAAAAAATTATTTGCCTGTAAATATGATGGTTGATTTCTGAGCTCTATTTTTTTAAATTTTCATTAATAAAACCAATCAACATACAACGGGAACATTCTTTTTTTTTATCACATAGTTGTGTATTCATCTTCATGATCATTTCTTAGAACATTTGCATCAATTCAGAAAAAGAAATAAAAAGAGATCAGAAAAAAAAATTCATACGTGCCACACCTCTTACCCCTCCCTTTCACTGATCACTAGCATTTCAGTCTACTAAATTTATTTTAACATTTGTTCCATCTATTATTTGTTTATTTTTAATCCATATGTTTTACGCATCTGTCCATAAGGTAGATGAAAGAAGCATCAGACGCAAGATTTTCACAAACACATGGTCACATTGTGAAAGCTGTATCATTATACATTCATCTTCAAGAAACATGGCTACTGGAACAAAACTCTGTATTTTCAGTCAGTTCACTCCAGCCTGAGTGAACTGCTAAACCTTAACTAAAAAGGTGGTATCTATTTAATGCGTAAGAAAAACCTCCAGGATAACCTCTCGACTCTGTTTGGAGTCTCTCAGCCATTGACACTTTATTTTGTCTCATTTCTCTCTTCCCCCTTTCATTTAAGAAGGTTTTCCAGTCCCTTGGTGCTGAGTCCCATGAGCTCTCAGTTTTATTGTGTTGGTCTGTATGTCTGTCCTTATGCCAGTACCATGCTGTTTTAATTACTGTGGCTTTGTAATAAGTTCTAAGATGGGCAAGTGTGAGTCTTCCAACTTCGTTCTTCTTTTTCAAGATGGCTTTAGCTATGCAGGGTCCCTTATGCTTCCACCTAAATGTGATGATTAGCTTTTCCATTCTTTTCCATAAAATTCTTGGTTACCAGTCGTTTTCTTTCAGTACTTGAGGTATTTCATCACACTGCTTCCTTACCTCCATGATTCTGATGAGAAATTGGAACTTAATCTAAGTGGGACTCCCTTGTACATAACACTTTGCTTTTCTCTTGGAGCTTTCAGAACCCTTGTCCTTTGCATTTAATAAATGAAGTGGTGTATTTTTCTTCAAGTTTATCCTGATTGCTCTTCTCTAGGCTTTTTGGATGTGTATACTCACATCTTTTGCTAAGTCTGGAAAATTTTCTGTAATTATTCCCTCCAATATTCTTTCTACGTTTTCTCTCTTTCTTCTCCTTTTGGGGCTCACACGGTATATATTGGTATGGTTGAGGATGTCTCAGAGGTCTCTTATGATCTTTTTGCTTTATTACAATTCTTTTTTTCTCTTTCAGTTTGACTCATTTCAATTACCTTGTCTTCACTGATTCTTTCTTCTGCCAGCCCCAATCTGCTGTTGAAACCCTTCAGGGAATTTTACATTTTATGTTCGTGGTCTTGGTCTAGTAGTTCCATTTGGTTCCTTTTTTTAAGGCTTAGTTTTAAGTTTATTTAAATATTAATAACTTCTGCAATTTTAAAACAGTGTGTGAGAGTATTGGTAGGTGTCTTTTTTATTGCTTCTTTTTTGTGTGTGCGTTTATTTCACAATCAACTTTTTTTCTTTTTTTGTGAAAAATAATAAGTATACAGAAAAGCACTAAATTTCAAAGCACATCCCAATAACTAGTTGTAGAACAGACTTCAGAGTTTGATATGGGTTACATTTCCACAATTACAGGTTTTTACTTCTAGCTGTTCTAATATACTTAAAGACTAAAAGAAATATCAGTATAGTGATTCAGCAATCATACTCATTTGTTAAACCCTATCTTCTCTGTATAACTCCACCATCACCTTTGATCTTTCTCCCACTCTTTAGGGGTATTTGGGCTATGCCCATTCTAGCTTTTTCATGTTGGCAGGGGCTGTTGATAATATGGGATGGGGAATGGAACTAGCCGAAATTCTGGAGAGGCTGGCTTTTCTGCATTTCAGGACTTATCTGGAGAACAGGGCTCCATCTGGAAAGTTACCCTAGTGCATGGGACCTTTGTAGAATCTTATATAGTGGCCTGGGTGTTCTTTAGGATTGATGGAATGGTTTTGGTTGGGGTTTGACAAACTATGATAGTAACAATGTCTAGCTGCAGCATGTCAAGAGTGACCTCCAGAGTAGCCTCTCGGCTCTATTTGAACTCTCTCAGCCACTGATACGTTATTTGTTATACTTCTTCTCCCCCTTTTGGTCAGAATGCATTGTTGATCTCACAGTACCAGGGCCAGGCTCATCCCTGGGAGTCATCCCCCATACTGCCAGGGAGACTTTCACCCCTGGATGTACTGTATTTGATTTTTTTTTTTTAATTCCTATCTTCATTGAAATTCTTTTATTGTTCATTCATTTTCCCTCTGATATACTGTAGTTCTTTCTTTTCATCTTCTTGAGCATGTTTGAAGATCGTTTTTTTTAAGTTGTTGTGTGATATGTTTACAGTCTGGTTATTTTGTTGTTTTCTGGATTTTTTCCTCTTCTTTTGGTGAAGCCATCATTTCCTGTTTGCTTTGTAAATAAAAATGTTCCACGCTGTGCATTTTCGTATTTGAAAGTGTTAAGTCTGGGGTTTATTTTTTGAGATGTTTGTCTCTTGAGTTTGTAACAAATGGTGATATGACAGAGATTTTCCCATGTTCCAACCCTCCTCTCAGTATGGTCTGCCAAGGCAAATGGAAAATGTAAAGTCCTCTCTCTCTCTCTCTCTCCCTCTCTCTCTCCTCTCCCCTCTCCTCCTCCGCCCCCAGGTGTTCCGCTGCCAGACTTAAAGGAGGTAAGCCTTTGCCCCTGGCCGTCTGCTTCAGTTGTTTCTTATGCTGCTTCCCTGCTCTCTCTTGGAGGGCAAATTTGGGGGTGGGGGGGGTGGATATTGAAAGGAAGTTCCCTAAGTCAGTCTTTTTCAGCTGCATGAGGCCAGGGATCTACAAAGGGAGTGTTGGCTGACTATAAATTTGGAGAGGGAAGAAGGTTCCAGGAGTTTCTTCCTGGCTTCCCAAAGCTGTGTTTTATTGACCTACCCAGCAAGTGCAGCTCTTCATCTATCCTCTGCAGCTCTGAGGAGGCACAGCACCTTTAAGTCTCTTCTGCCACCTTTGTCCAAGAAATGTTTGAACAACAGCCTCCTGGTCAGGCCCCCAGCCATCCAAAGTAGTTAATCAGAGCCATCATCAGTGACCTGCCATGCCCACCCTCAGTCTTGGGAAGTGGATTTTTAAGTCCTTTTCTGGCATAAGGAAGCTACGCCAGCAGCTGGATCCCATTACTGCCTGCTGCAAAAGTGGGGTCGGGGTGATGGTAACTGTTATGCGGAGAGAATTTACTGGTATTAACTGTAAGTTACCAGCCTTTACTGATCTTCCCTGGGTGCTAGAGTGTTCTACTCAACTCAAGTTTCAAATAGTTGATTTCAGACTATTTCTGCCTGTTTAATAGTTGCTCTGGTAGAGGGACTGATTCCTGAAGCTTCGTACTCGGCTGTTTTTCTACAATCCCTCTCTTGTTGTCTGGTATTTATGGTTTTCATTGCTGCTGACATTATAATGGGGAGGTATAAAAATCAACAATTTACATGGTTTCCCATTACAGCTACATTCCTGTCTTTGATAAAGGTTGAGGACAAATTGAAGTCCAGAAGCCAGGGTGTTTTCCTTAAGCCTCAGTTTGGGGAGATGTTTAAATGCTTAGTTGCCACAGTCTAAGTTGGAAAATTTGGTTGAAAGCCTCAGCTAAGCATCAGGGGCCAGGGTAGGAAGGGGAGAGCCCCGTGAAGCTGCTGCTTTTGCTCCTTATTACAGAGGATGGTAGATGTCCTACAGTACCCATAAGTCAACCGTGTCTATCCTCTCTTTCCTTAGCAAAAGGAAAGACTCCCTTTCAGATGAGAAGAAGGAGGAGAAGAGGGGGGTCAACCAAATTGCAGTTGAGTAATTTTTCTTCCTCCTTCCTTGGATCTCTGATTGCAGTGCTCTCTCTTGCAGGGGTCTGGGTAAATACTGGGTCCTTACTGCATGTACTCAGATAAGTAGCTGATATTAGGAGAGCACTTTTGAAAGGATTGGCGAAGCTGAAAGATGCTTGTTAAAGTGCACCTGGATCCTGCCATGACATCACAGGCGGACCATAAACAGCTCTCTAGAAAGCGTGACAGCCTTTTTTCACCCCTTTCTTAACAATGAGACATAGATTGGGCTTGTTCTCTATTCAAGCATCCTTGTGAGTAAATGTCTATTTTTATGGTAGAATTGCACTTCAAAAATAGCTCCAATCAGTACAACTCTTTTCCCCCATATGTTAAAAAGTTATACATGAGTTAAAATATCTCAGATTGCTTAAATTTTTCCAGACTCAGGACATTTTTGGGGGGTGGGGGGAAGGACAGGTGATGGGCGGGGCCCGGGCGAGATTACTAAATAAGAACTTTCCCTTCTGGGTTTCTGTGACCCTGTGCTCATTCTTTGAAGGTTTACCAGTAGAAGGGCTTTTAAAGCAAGAAGTAGAAGGGCTTTTAAACCAAGAATTAAAGTTTCCGACTGTTGAAAAATTCATTAATATTTGGCGAATACAGTCTTCTTCCTGGAGCGATTGTTTATTTTTGTTGCTGAGAGCAATTAGCTAGAACAGTCACAGTTGCAGCTGTTAGATACTATAAGCTCCAGTGGAGATCACGAAAGTCCTTATGCACATTTAGAGTCTGAATTTGGATTGTTTTTAATGGGTGATTCTTCTGGAGTATACTGTGTTAGCAAATTCGATTGGGTGCTCCTGAACCAAATCAAAGGTACAGTGGGATCATCAGCGTGCTGTGCTGAGCAGAGTCACTTAAACACCTTGCTGCTTTGCAAAAGTCAGGATAGCTGTGGCTCTGTGTGCAGAAATAAACTGTGCCATTCCTTTCTCTCTCAATCTTCTCCATTCAAACCTGGATTCGACTTATCCCAAAACATTATGCTGTTTTCTCAGGAATTTGCCTCTGTGTTTACTTCTTTGCTACTCTTGGTTTGTAGGGGCTTTTGTGAGATAATATCCTTGTGTGAGTGTGAGAAAGAGATTCACAGATACAATCTAGTGCTCATTGATTTATGTGTTTAGGAAAGGCTTGCCTCTTAGAGAATCTTGGCTCCAATTAAATGTCCAACACTCCAGAAACAGCAGCTCTAAAGAAGGGATTGTTTCCTCTGGTTTTATAATGTTTGTACTTTTTTTGCCTTGATTATCTTTTTTTTTTTTTTGGTGTGCTGTATGATGGGGGTCACATTTCATTATTTTTCCATGTAGGTATCCTGTTACTGCAGCACCATTTTGTTGAATTTTTGTTTGTTTGTTTTGCTTGTTGGTTTTGTTTTTGGAAAGTGCATGGGCCAGAAATCAAAGCTGGGTCTCCCACATGGCAGATGAGATTTCTACCACTGAACTACCCTTGCACCCCCTGACTGTCTTTAATAGAGGGGTCTACATGTAATTGTGTGCATATTTAATAATACAGCTTTATTATTTATAATATGCTCTTATGTACATTTTCTTATTTGAGTTTCACAATAACTTGTGAGGCAGGTAATTCTAAACTGTTCCCATTTTACAGAAGATTAAATCATCTCAGTGTTGGCAGATAGCCAGCAATTTGGTAATTTATCTGTACTGAAGCAAATTAGAAAATGCTTATTTTATGTATTTTATTGCTAGTATACTTAGCTGCAGCAGGTTGATAGACTCGCCTTTATATTAATGGCTGGTGGAGATTGTTCTAATCCATAAGACTAGTTTAAAGGAGCTTCTTGGTAAAGTATAATAGACTCAGGATATGCTGCCTAGTCCTTATTTGGAGAATAATTTGGGAATCTTGGAGGGCTTTGGTAATTTTATTACAAGTGGGAATTCAAAATGTACACTGAAAGTTTGTTTTCTGGTACCTAGCATAACTTGATTAAAAATCACTGCATTTTGATGAGATTTGAACATTTGTTTGGAGATATTTTTAAAGTATCCTTTCCAATAGCACTTGATTGACCATATAGCAATCTGTTTGATCAGCCAGATTGCATATCATACTAAGTCAAATGGAGTAGTTCTTTAATCACTAACCCCTCTCTCCCAGAAAAGATTTTCATGTATTTGGAGAGGGTTGAACATTGGTGAATTAAAAGTTAATCTACTAAGTTTAATGAAGTTTTCTGCAAATATTTTATCTCTCTGTGGGGTAACTTTATTTTTAAATGATACTGGAGTCTCCTGCAATATTCATGTTTTGAATTAGCCATGCAAAAATTTCAGCAAAAGGCAAGACCTTTTTTCCTCTCTTCCCTTCTGCAAAAGGTCAAATAATTGTAGCGATATGAATTGTTGATGGGCTTATTTATTTAAACTCATTGGGACAATTTCTTATATTTTTAAACCTTTGGGACTGTAACCAATATGTACAAGGGCACCAAAAAATTAGAATTGAAGTATGTCTGTTAAATAAATTTGTTTTTTTCAATATTCAGACTTTGCTATAAGTGTACTTGAAAGCAATGTAGCAACATTGTATTGGGTAAATTAGCAGCTATATTAGCCTCAGAGTAAGACATTAGATCTTAACTGAGACTCTTACATCTAAAACAAATAGTGAAATACTTGTAAAATGTTTTGTCTTCTACAGTGGGTTCTTAAACTCATCTGTGCATTGTAATTGCCTCTGGGGCTTATTAATAGAGATACTGGAGGTATCTGGTTCTGATTCAGTGGCTCTAGGTTGAGTCCTAGACAGGCTCCATGATAGAGGGGGAGTTCTCAGCAAAAGTAGAAACATACTGTGCTGCTGTTTAGAATTAGTTGTAGAGGGTATAAAAATCTAAAGTGCTCCTCCGCTTCTCCTTTGTTGTACTGTCTTCAAGTTTAAAGAAGCCTGTAGTCATCTCTTTCTTCCCCAGAAAACTTATATTCGACTGCATATTTTGGATCAAGTACCATGCTAAGCACCCTATATGCAGTATCTCAGACTTATCCCCATGAGAGATGTACTCTAATAATGCCTATTTTACAGAGGAATACAGTGAGATTTAAAGAGGTTAAGAAACCTGAACAGGGTCTGTAGTTATTAAATTGCTGAGCTGGGGCTGTAGCTCGCTGCCTGACTTCAAACCTACAGTCTTAACCACATTGTGGTTAACAGTGAACAGCCACGCTGAAAGCATTTTATTTTACTCTTAAATGGGTAGTTTGGTTTTATCACTACAAAAACATCTCCATTTGGAAAAGAGTCCAGTTCATTTTTTTTGTAAAGTCTGTGATACATGGATATGATTTACGCCTTTTCTAGACTGGGAAATTCCTGAGAGTAAAGATCTTTCTGAAAGTCAACTTTGCTTTTCTTTCCATCTCTGTCCACCACAGTGCTTTGTGCATTGTAAGTTTTCAGAATCCTTGCAGAAAACATAAAAAGAATGAAGTTGCTGCTACCTACTCAAAATTAGATAAACTTATTTTCTGTATCAAGAAATCAGTGTTCTTTGATGCTTAAGGTTTGCTTATTTGTTTTTGAGGGTGAACTCAGGGTTGAAAATAATACTCCGGTTTTAAAATGCTGACTCCAGAAAGAAGTATGGAAAAGGAGCTACTATGTTGAAGAAGAAAGTGCAAGTCTGTGCACCCAGTGAGCTTTGCTATACCTTTTTCTATTCTCCTTGGATAAGAAGGTCTTGTAAGTTTGAATGTGTCTCATCAGAAGTTAAGGATAGATATGAACACTTAATTATAATGTTTTTTTACCCTGTACGGTATATAATATGATTCAGTGTCTGTATTGTATATGCCTGATTTGAGAGACAGAACCGTAGAGAGGTAAGAGTGAGACAGAGGTGTAAAGTTTTTAAGTACACTGTGGGGTTCCTGGGTGTATTTGAGTAGATATCTCACTATCAGACAGTCATCACGCAAAGCTGTCTTGTCATAATAGTCACCTTTTGTTGATTGCCAGCCATGTTTGAATCACTGGGCTGGGCATTTCAGGTGTGTTATTATTGCTAATTTTTGCAATTCTGAAATGTGATACTGTCCCCGTTTTGCAGATGAGAAGATTTGAGGCCTGGGAAGACAAAGTAATCCCTGATGAGATAAAAATGTTTTAGCTTCATTCATCACTGGAAAATAAAGTGGGAAAAGGAGTTTTCCATTTTCAAGTAGGTAAATGATAAATTTTATATTTGAAATTAAGCAGTCAGAGGACCAAATTTTAACACCAGAACCCAGATTCTTCCTTTTGTATCTTGTGGTGTATGTACTTGCAATGGAACCTAATTCAGAATAAAATCTTTTATTTTCCTGCCTTCAGAATTTGTTCTTTTGATTCTGAAATATGCAGTTATCTTAATGCTTTCTGCATGCAGAAAATTCTTATCTCGGAGGTAGTTGTGGCTATTTGGTTCTTGACTGTTTCCTATTAGTCATGTATGTTATTGCGCCAATAAAGAGCAATGAGCCTGTGGATTAGTTGAATGCCTTTATTTCACAGGTGAAGAACTCGGCTAAAAGAGAAAGGGTTGTCTTGACTAATGATGAGCACTCACTTTGTGATTTGAACTGCAAACCTCCAGGTACCAGGCTGTGATTTAGAAACAAAGCAGTATAGTTGGAAATGATACTGGGAAATATTCAAATATATTTTGCAGTAGCATTCACTGTCTAAGTAGAAGTATATAAAAAGGAAAGGTATGGCTTTTCTAAAATAAAATGCATAGTATTTTAGGCATTTGGGTATTTGGGCTGATTGCTTCCCACCTCCACCATTCAACAGCAGATAAACATGGTTCCCAAACGGCTTTGCTAGAAAATTATTATATGTAGACTAAGAGTGCTGGGTTCTAGTTCTCTAAGGTCTTGCTCTCCTAAGTATGGGTCATGCTCTCGCAACAATGACATCACCTGGGAGCTTGTTAGAAATTCATACTTACCCTGACCTCTACCTCCTCCTACTGAATGATAATCAGCATTTTAACAGGACTCACAGATTGATGAGTAAGAATGTTAAAGTTTGACAAACAGAGCTCTACAGCATTGTTTCTCCAACTTGAGCGTACATAAGATTGACTTGGAGAGCTTGGTAAAATACAGATTGATTTGGTAGGTTTGGAGAGCATGTACCGGGAGTTGTCCTGTCTCTGGAAATCCTGCAGCATTGGTTGGATGGCCTCTGGGGCCAGGATATTCTGAGTATTATTTGCATGGTTGAACTCGAAGTTATGAACCTTTGCAACCAATTCTGGATACTTTTTAAAAGGGCTGGAGGTGGAGTCCATAGGTTCACATTTATTTATTGCAGAGTCATTTGCAAAGGACTGAGATTGATAGAAAACTGTTTTGTGGTCACTGGGAAAAGGAAAAACCTCTAAAGAGATAAAAAGAAGAGGGAAATATGTCTGAAAACAGGAAGTTTAATGGGATGACTAGAAATATTGCTCTCTTTATCCATCAAAAAGAAAAAAATTGCACATCTCAGCTTTTCTAAGATTCCACCTCCTTGTAAGAACTTTGATAACTTCTCATCCCTCCACTTGCCAAGCACAGCAAACACAGCCCAGAACTTAGCTGACGTGGCCATTTGGTTCTTCCTTTTTAAATTGATTTAGGAGCTGTTCTTGGGCAGCTGAGACTTGGCCTCCCACTGTCTTGCCTCAAGGCATTTTGCGTGTGTGTTTATCCATTGAGAGAGTAAGTACTTTTGAGGCTTGGAAATAATTCTGTTGATTGGTGTGGGCAGATAATATAGAATCCCACCTTGAAAGACTTCTAAATCAGGAAGGATGGAGTGTGGAAATGTGGATAGATTTTAATAGGTATCCTTGTGTTCTTCTCAAAATGAAAACTGAGTTGAAGCCAACCGTGTTCTTGTTTGTATCATAGCAGTGGCACTGACAATTCACTCACGCCCCCAAAAGTAGGTTTTTCTAGAGGATTTTTTCCTTTCACTGTTTAAACCATTCTTATTCTATGTTTAAGTATGTGATATATCTTAATGAAAGAATAAAATGTTGCTTCACTATCATGGATGAGAAACTTAGCAAACTCTGTTTTTTAAGTTCATGAAATGAATCTTGGGTATGTGAAGTTTTACTTATTTGCCCTTAATTTTTAACTTTGTCCTTTAATAATAAAAAAGAATCCGTTCATAGACGTATAAAATAACTAATAAAAAGGGAAGTTCCTATTTAATGTGTCTCAGGGTTTTAAAAGCTTTACTCCTTGTAAATGTCTTCTGTTTCAACTTCTACTGGTGTGCTTTTTGGATCATAAAAGTTTTTTCAAGTTGGAAGCATATTCTCTGAAAAACACATCCTAGGAAAATGGAATTTAGTGTGCATTACAGCATGTATACATACTTACTGTATGATAATAAGATATTATGGTACAGAAGAGTTGTCATAAATTACAGAAGTTTTAGTTGAAAAGGACCATGGGATTAGAAGAAGAAAACAATGTTTCTTTGAATATGTACCTTTATATAGCCAAGCACTGTGTCCTATATACCTCACAGTTCTAAAAACATATAAGAACATAGTTCTGCTCTTAACCCTGAGGAGGTGGGGCTTAAGTAAATTCCTAGAATTTATTTGCAAAGTTTAGATTCAAATTTGGATATTTCTGACCCCAGAATCCATTCTCAGAATGTGCCCTGTTTCTTAAGAGCTGGGTAAAGTGTATTTGAGTCCATGTGGCCATGAAATGAAATGTGTGTGTGTCTCTGTGAGTGTGTGTATCACCTGAGGGTATTAAAGTTTTAAATGTATATCTTGATTTGATTCTTATCATGTGAAATAGTTAGAGCAGGTACTAACATGGTCAGTTAAGGTGGAAAGAGGTGAGAATCTGAAACTGAGAGAAGTTGAAGGATTTGCCAGATATTGCAAGACTAGTACGTGTCAGAGCTTGAGATAAAACTCAGCCCTTTTAACTCCCAAGTCTGATAAGCTTTCTCATGACAGTCCTACTGCTTTGTTAAAAGTGTATTTAAAAGAGAGGCTGGAGAGGTTGTTAAGCAGAAATATTTTAGGATTGACACATTTTATGTAAAGAGGCTTATAAAAGACACTTTTGCTTCCATGCCCCTCTAGTCCTCTGTATCCTTTTTTATTTTATTTTAAATTTGTGTATTTTTAAATATTTTATTGAGACATCTACATACACATACAGTCCATCCATAGAATATAATCATTGGCTCAGAATATCATCACATAGCTGTGTATTCATCACCATGATCATTTCTAGAACATTTGTCTTCTGCATCCTGTACAGACTTACTTGAGCGAGAGGCTGGGTTGTGCTGAGGGCTACCTAGATGAAATATATTACTAATTAGGTTCTAATCTAATAATATTCAATACGCATGTCTTTGGAGTTTTATTTTCCTAGGAAAATTAATTTAAAATTAATTTAAAACTTTTTTGCCCTGCCCTTTGTGAAGTTCGGTATTATTTCCAACGGATTGGTGATGCTTACTAGATAAATTTGTTATTCTTTTGGCTTGAGAGATCCACTTTTGTCTTATGTAGCAGTTTAACATTTATACCACTGATTATTGTTTTTGTGAAGGGGAGGTTTTGTCTTTTTGCTACATTCTGGAATTTGCAAATAGTGTCCAGGATGAACACTTGTGACTTTGACAGTGAACGTCATAGAAGTAAGTTTTCTGTTCCAGAAAAGTTACTTTGCTTTCACTATGACCGATGATATCTGCATGTCTGGTTCCAGCTAGTCATGTGGATGAGTCTGTTCCTCCTGTCTGGTCAGCCCAGAATTGGGAAGTTACTTGTCGAACCTACCCTGAGAGCCTGCTTGAGAGGACTGGCAAACTCTCCTGGTCCTGCTGGGAATCCCTCAGGCTTGTGAGGGACGACAGATGGTTGAGCTAAACTCGGAGCCACCCCTCTACGTAATGATGAAAAATGACCAGCCTCCTAGCAAGTGAAAATCAGAACCCACGCACCTTTTAATTCTGATAAACAGGGCTTTGAAACAAGCACAGAGTGAAGAAAGGAAAGGAGGAAAGGGAGAGCCTTCCATAAATTAGTGGTCTCTGTTCTTTTTGTACTTATTAATAGGAAAGATTTTCATGTATGTACCTTTTCATTTGTATCACTATACAAAGTCTACTGAAACTGAGAAATAACCCTGTGTTCTCTTCTGGGTATAAATACTCTCTATAAATGTCAGAAATTAAGGCAGGATCCAAATAAGGATGCAGAGTTGCCTTCTGTACTCTGAGCAGCATGGAGACCGCCTATCCACAGTCATCTGCCTCTCCCATAGCTCCTGTTGAAGCACCAGTCCGTGGTCCCTCAAGAGGAGCCAATCTATGTACCCAGTAAGTGATTTGAGCCAGTTACAAGTATGGAACTGAGATAGTCGAGAGCCAAGCAGATAGGCAGAGTAACTGATTTCCAGTAATAATGATACACAGAATGAAGACTATATTTCTACTCGTATCTTCACAATGATATCCCCTTACTTAAGCTGGCCTATTTCAGTCCCTGTCTGTGGGCACTACCTCTGTGTTTTGTCAGGCAGGAGCTCACCAGAGTCCAACACAGTGCTTCCTAGAAATGAGAAGAGGAACGTCTGTTTACAAGAGAGATACATCTACAAGGAAGTCCCAAATGCCATGAGTCTCGGATTACTGAGGGATTGGCATGCCAAGATGAAATTAATCTTACATGGTTTCCTCTTTAAGTACATGTGCATTTGAAACATTTCTCTGCTGACCTATTGTATAAAGAAAAAGGATTTTAATAGCATTCCTATACATTTCCCCAAATTAGTATTGTTACTCACTGAAATATGTCGATGTGCCATACTCTTTTGACCCTATCTTTTCTCCTTTGATGATCATATTTCTCTAGGTTCTCTGTTTCCGAAGCCTGTACCAGAAGTAGGTAAGTGAAGATGGTCTTTAATGTTTAGACCATCCACTGTTGCTCAGCTCCCACCTCTGTGTATAAGAAAGAAAAGTGAGAGGTAATTATTAGAGAACTTTCCTGCTGTCTGTGGTATGACCTCCTTCTCTGGCAGCCAATGTTTTTAAACAAGCACCTTGATAGATCAGCAGATGGTGCTAAGATTTGTTAAAGCAGCATACAGTATTCCCTGTTCCTTCCCACATTTCTAGATTCTTTGTAGTTAGCTCTCAACATGGGTGAAAGTGAGCACAGATGTAACCTGAATTCCTAGAACTTGGGGAAAAAGGGAAGCATCTGGTGAGAGGAACAGGCTGATCTCACTTTGATTTGAGGGTGTTGCCCCACAGGTGAACTTCATGAGATTAACAGCGACTAAAAGTCATGGCAACTGAGTTCTGTAGTCTGTCTTTGGCTACCCCTTTACTTCCAGATACAATTCAAGTATTGATTTTCACTTATAAAACCCTTTGTTATTTTTGTCCCCACCTTGGTTTTCTTGAAAAATCTCGCCTTGGTTTATTATTTGTTCATTGTCTGTATTCCTACATTTTGAACACGTGTCTGGATACTTCACTTAGAAGATGTTTCAATTTTAGAAAAATATTGTTGAATTTTCTGAACAGATAAATAGTATATTCTTAAGAAAATATTATAAGATTAAATTTAAACCAAGTTATATTATTTTCTTAATGTTGTGGCTACTTATTACTCTTTCTTTCTAGAAGGAACTCTTTCTTTTACTACCCGCTCATAACCTAGTAATGCTGGATACATAAATATTTCTTGATTAATTAGTTTAGAAGCATCATCTTCAATTATTTACCTCCAGATATTTGGAGGGGAATCTTCTTTTCCTTGATGTTGAACTGGATGAGGCAGTACTGGATGGCCTTATCAGACTCACAAGTAGTCCCCAAAAAAGGTTTTGGGACCAAAATCACCACAAAAAAATAGGAGTTGGTATAGAATTCCTATAATAGGAATAGTAGATGTTGAATTTAATATCTTTCCTCATAAGGCTTTCCTTTTTCTGCTTCCAAGTATATAACTTGGAAGAAAGTCAAGGAAGATATATTTCCCTTCTTTCTTACTCCAGCTTTGTTTCTGATTTTAATAGCACTATGCTCTTAACAGGGACTTTGTTCTGTAATGATTGTTTAAATAATATTTAGTGTGGATGAAGAACATACTTTGACTTAGGTGCTGTTATATGACTTGTATTTGTTTTCATTCGGTCCTACCTGCAGGGCTGGTAGGTAAGTTATTATTTTGTTTTATAAACGAGAACCCTGAGATTACCCAGGTAATAAATGCTGGAACTGGGATTTGAATCAAGTCCATAAGACTTCAAAACCTGTGAACTGAAATTGAAAAGACTGCCAGTAGTTGCTTCTCTTAATGCCCCTGCTCCTTGTTCCCTAACTTTTCCCTTCTGTTCTTAATTTTTCTCCTTTCTATTTATGGACTGAATACATTCTGTGCTTAGGAGTAGAATTAGAAATGGAATGGGGAAAAACTTCAGACCTAATTCTAATTAAACTGGCAAATGTACAGTGTGTTACTTGGGGTAGAAATAGCCTTTAGAGAACAAGTTCAGAATATCAGAGATGAGTTCGAGTGGTTAATGAGAAGGAGAAATGCTGCTATATTGAGAGGGTAGCTACTATTAATAGGTCAGAAAGTAAATAAGTTTTCCTCCTACTTCTACACACGACAGAATATCAGGGTATTATTTTCGTCACCTGGGGGAATATTTACTAATGGAGGAGAATGAACAAATTCCTGAAATGGGCCCTGAATGAGTAGGTAGCTCTCCTTGTCTTCATCCTTATAATTATCTTCTTTCCTTACATATGGATTTTTAAGACATCTCATCTTAAGGGCAGAGTTGGAGTGGTTAACTAACATTTAGACAGAAAGCAAAGACTCGAGGTTCTAGCCTTGGAAGCTGAACCTGCCTCCTGAATGTTAAGCAAACTCAAATAGCAAAGGTACTCCTAAGGAATCCTCTGGCCAGATGGATCAGGGATACATTTCCAAAATTAGTGCTGCACAAAGAATTCTCTCTCGTGGACTAATTCTTCTCCCCTCCCTGAGTACCATCTGTCTCAGGGTGGAAGAAAAATAGGCATCTGTTCAGATCTTCAGGGCTGCCACCTGGACCTGTTCCTACAGTGTTTCCAGGCAGTGGGTTGGGATG
This sequence comes from Tamandua tetradactyla, assembly GCF_023851605.1. Classification (NCBI taxonomy): domain Eukaryota; kingdom Metazoa; phylum Chordata; class Mammalia; order Pilosa; family Myrmecophagidae; genus Tamandua; species Tamandua tetradactyla. The sequence goes on from NC_135328.1 coordinate 72,837,414, forward strand.
TCTTTGGGCCAACCCAAACCTAAGTACTGTGGTCTTCAGTGAGGAAATACAGAATCACGACGAAATAACGTAAATCTAAAACCAGGTCGTACAGAGCAAGAATCAACGAAAAAATCCATCATTCTAGATCAGGGGTTAGCAAACATTTTCTGTAAAGAGCCAGATAATAAATATTGTAGGCTTTGATGGCCGTAAGATCTCTATCACAACTCTGCCGTTGTAGGGCAAAAGCATTTACTATATATAGGTAATACATAAACAAATGAGGGTGGTTTTGTTCCAGTAAAAGTTTAGTTACCAAAAGGCAGGTGGTGAGCAGGATTGGGCCTGCTGATCACAGTTCACTGACCCCTGGTTGAGGTCATCAGAATTCACAGTGTATATGGGAAATTTTCCCCATCGAGGAAATTTGGATTCATGTATTGCAGATGACAAGACTGATGCTGGAAAGTTGCAGATGTGACTGAAGGTAGTTCTGTCTTCTCCCTCCTCAGTGTTCATTATTTATTTGCAGTTCTGGTTACTTAGAAGTAATTTCATCATCAACACAAGATGACATATGACCCTAGGTCGGCATTGAACTCCAAGCAGAATACCAAGCACCACCAAAAGTCAGAAAACATCCCTACTTCGATATGCTACTTTTAAACTGAGTGTGACTAGCTCAGTCCTAGAACATGGCTGGATATACTGAATAGTTGGTCATGTTGAAAATGCTGTTTCTTTTAGATTTTGTGCCCCTCTTGGTTTGATTTCTTCAGCATGAATCTTATAACCATCTAATGATGCTGTGGGTGGTTTAGCATATCACAGTCACAGTGATAGATTTAGGCCCAGTAACTTTGTTCTCTTTCATGTCTTGGCTCTGAAAAGATACATTGAGGAGGGAAGGCTGCAGATGTGCACCACCAAAATAAACACACTTGTGACATAGCTGATGCTTCCTGTTTCTTGGCTGGCCTTACATTCTTTATATCCAGACGGATGGCTCACTGTCTAGGCAAGTGAATTAGAAATTGTTTACAAGCTAGAACATAAATACTAGTCAAATGTTCCTGCATTATTTTGCATAATTTCCTCTCTCTACATGGGAAACGATGGTAATTGTGCCCATCCAAACGTCCTTCTGCCATTACTACCCAATTTAAAAAGATGATGCCTTGTTAGGTATTTCCAGTATTTGCCTCTTTATTTGTGATCAGGAATCTGTGGTGGGGAGAAGTACTAACCTGTTAGTGCCTCTAGACTAAGGGATTGAAGGGTGATATTCACATTTATGCAAAAGCTTTGACACTTAATTAGGAGTCAAGCAACTATTATAGCTCCACCTAAGCATCTCAGTGTGTTTTCTATGCATGGAAACCTCAAATACCCATAGAACTCAACCCTTTCCTTATGTACTTGAGGACTAAGAGAATTCACTGTCAAACAACAGAAGAATGAGAAGTGGATAAAGGAAGGAAGTATAGCAAGTTGTAGAAGGCTGGATAACCAACTTTTCTTCCATCTCATTCCTAGTCCAGTGAACAATAAGCACCTAGCTACTGACTGGTGCATCTTTAATTGAATGTTTACTTTTGCAGCGTGGCCAAAGCATATTTGACTTTGTGAAAAGTTTTGTTTAGTTCTTAAATGAATTTGTGTAGTAGTCTCATAAAAAATGGTGCATATAGCTGTTACTTCTAATACTCTGATTTGTGTGTTATATTATACTCACCCATTGTGCTCTCACACTGACACATCTTAGAAGTCCTTAAAGGGTCTAGTGGCTGGGTTGTTATCTAATAGCAGAGGAATTGAAAGGAAGAGACTGTAGAAAATAAAACAAATGCAGTTTTTACATATTTTTCCTTCAGAAGCGGTGGAAGAGTTTTAGGAAATGAGTAATATATATGTGTGTGTGTGTGTGTGTAGGTGAACAAATACAGTGGAGTTGGCTTGTTAAGGAAAATAGTTCAGTTTTTCGCATGAGATAATTGTGGCGATTCAATGATGAGATACTTAATGACCTCTTAAGAGAGGTGAGAAAGACAAGGAAGAAGACCACTGTGATACCAAATGCTGAGGGTGCTGTAGAGGAAGAGAGATTTAGTGAGACTTGAGTCAGAGATATCTTCCTGGCAGAAGTGACATGTGAGCTGAGACTCTAGAAGATGCATTAGCCGGGCACAAGTGGAAAGCAGAAGGCAGTGTTGTACCTCTATGAAGGCCCAAAGGTAAGAAAAGACATATGGTGAGTTTAAGAACTTTCCAGTAGCTCATGTTAACTAGAATCGAGGGAGAAGGGAGGGAATAGTGAGAGGCAGGGCTTGTACATGGCTACAGGGACTAGATCTTGGTAGGCCTTTAAAATGGTAAAAAAGGTTAGGCTTTTATTCCCAGGCCCAATGAGATAACTTGAAGGGTGTTATATGCAGGGGTGGTGCAATTCTATTTGATTGCTTTAGAAAAAATATGAATGAATTGGGAAGAAGGGGGATTAGATTAGAAGCAAGTATGCCAATTAGACCTTGTTGTAAAGCAGATGAGAGATGATGGTACTGATTTCTAAAACCAATCCAATTAGGAATTAGTAGCTGTGTAACCTTTTAAAAATTATATTGAAAATCAAGGCAAAGGAAGGGTAGGAGGCTTGAATGATGGTGAGATTTCTTTCTTGGTTTGCCGTATCCTAAGTGGCTCATTTGTTGCGATGGAGAGCAATGGAAGAGGAGAAGCAGGATTGTGAGGAGGGGGTGAGTTAGTGGTATATTATCAAAATCTTTATAGCTATTTGGAAACAAAACTAAGTTCTACTTAATAAGTGTAACATACACAGAGAGATGGCGCAAGAGGTGAGGCTTGAAACCAAATTATGGAGGTCCATGAAATGCTTTATTTGAGGCCAGATGAGGAATGGTGAAATGAACTATATTCAAAGGGAAACTTGAGAGAAATGAAGGAGGATTAGTAGACTAAAGTGATCTTTGAATTAGGCCAAGCAAGAGGAAAGGAAAGGAAAGAACAAGCTTGTGAGAAAATGCAAAAGTAGACATTGATGGAGTTGGCCAGTGATATGGAAGAGTCAGAGATGATTTCCACGGTGTGTATTGCCAAAGTGGCAAATTGCTTGCACAACTTGGCCCAATCCTGCCTTTCTAGTTTCACCTTATACTTGTATGTGTTCGCCTCCTCACCATTAGTTTTCCTCCATCTTAAATGCCCTCACTCCACCTCTCAGACCCTGATGGGCCTGGAAGGAAGAGTAGGTTTTCAGTAAGCAAAAGGATACCTTTTCTCTTCCCAAGCTTCGCTTCCAGTGCTTCCTTCTGCATCCTCCTCTCTTGGAGTGAAATCTGTTGTGGCGCCTTTATCATGGTTAGCGGTTTACACATCTCACTCCGCTAAGCTTTAAGCGTGTTGAGGGCATATGTCTTGTTTCATTCGTGTCTGTTTTTCACCTGCTATTCTTAGTAGTTTCCCCGTGAAGATTTGCACCTGCTTATTGGATTCAAACAGGCCAGGATTGAGTCTACTACATCACTTCATGGGATCTGTTACCTGGAGCAATTTTTTCACCTGTTTAAGCTTTAACTTCTTCATCTGCAAAATGAAGATAATAAAAGCAAACTTATATGTTAGTTTTGAAGAATTAGTGCATATCCAGTACTTAGCATGGCATTTGGCACATGATGGCTGCCAGTGTTAGATGCTACTACAAATAGTGAGGGAAATCTTGGGGGTGGGTGCTGGGGGGGCTACAAGGAGCCTCCACATAATGATTTCTTGTTCATCAGAAAAGACATCTAAACCAATGGATGTCCCAGAGTTGGTGAATGAGGGGACATCCAGATGATGAGTTATAGTCATTTTCTGTACTTCTGGCAGAGCTAACAGCTACTTGAAACTTACCATCAGGAGCCTCACTGAGAAGAGAGCTACTAACGTCATCATCCCAACCATATTTTACTTGGGATTAAAGCATTAAAAAATAATTTTTGCCCCCTCCCCTTAAACTTCTAAATTATACAGTGAATTCTATAATTCTAAGCATCTGGTTTCATATCACAAAGTGCCTCTGTTCTTCCCTCCCCAACTTGAATTGTCAGGTACACTCAGGAAACTTCTCATAAATGCCCTAGATAAGTAATATGCCCTAAAAAAGTAGCAAACCTTATGATAAATGAGTTTTGTATTTCTTTCATTTTAAGAATGTTTGGCTTCCTCGTTTCTCATATTTATACATAGCTATGCTGATTCTTAAAGTTTTCTTAAGATTGCATTTTACTTTACGTTTCATCTTTTGCCTTGGATGAGACTAAATTGCATGCATTCCATGGATATTTCTTCAGAGGTCACATCCGTATTTCATTAGAAAGGGTAATTTTGCTCTGCCTGAGTAACTAACCGGACTTAGCATGAAAGATTGAGGTAATAAGACCCTCTCTTCTGCCCACCCATTAGATAGGGCAGATTCAGGGATGTAATGAGCTAATTGTACTTAATTTCCTCATCTTCCCCAGGGATTGTTTATGGCTCATAGTATAGATGTTCACCACGTCCTGAAAGTTGAGCATTTAACACAATCATCTAGAAATGAAATGTTTGTGTTTTTAATCCAATAAAGGCAGTTTCTCATTATAATAAAGCTTTCACAGTTGAGTGCCACTGATCTCTTATGTTCTTGAAAGTGATTGGTGATTAAAATCACCCTTTTGCAAGCAGCTACCCACTGCTGCTCTCCACAGAGAATAACAAATTTCCATACACAGAAATATCAAGATACCACTTAGAGTATTAGAACTTTAACCACTTCTTGTGGTTGAGGCACAGGGGCCTTTTCAGCCCCAGTGCTAGTTATCTCAAAATTGGTAATGTGGCCTAGCTTAACTCAGAGCTCTCCTGGGGCCCGGGCTGCCTCCTGCCTTGCAGTGTGAAACCTAACTTTAATTTGTTGTGACTGATCCCTAATGCAAGTGTTAACAGTGGCTACTTGCCGTGATTAGGAAAATGAGAGTAAGTGTTGTTTATCCAGACAAGAAGTGATACCAAAATGAGACTGGAGGTGTGATTCTAATTTGCACCTCCGTTTCATTTGCCTGGAGGAACTATATTTCTTTGTCATTATTTCTGAATATGTTTAGTGACAGGGGAAGGCTTACCAAATGCACTGCTAACAGATGTGGCAGTCACACTTTTATGCAGCCCCTCGATATGCTCATTCATGCTTTCTTCAAATCACTGTGTGCTTTGAAGGAAAAGCCCAGATCAGAATTACCAGGAATATCAGCCAAGTGGGAAATATGGGTAAAAATGCTGGTGAGCGTTTTGAAACATATTCATTGCTCTATATCTTTTTAATATTGTAATACTGAACTTTTGAATTGCTCTATGTAAAATATCCTTAATGTAGAAAGGTGGAAAGTAGTGGCCTTATGTACTTCTGAAAAAATAGTAAAATAGTTCTGATACTTTTAGGTGGCCTTTCCCAGAGATTCCAAAGTTTATTCCATTGAACATCGGCCCTAAGGAATGGTGGTAAACTTTGCGAAAAAAGGAATTCAGTGGTAAAAAGTTTAAAATTATTCACAATTCATGTCAGAATATTAAAAACTTGGAGAAATTCTGCAGCAAAGCAACCTATTTAACTTGTATTTACAGTTCTGTACTTCCTATACTTGATCATAGAAAAGAGTTTTTCTCTCTCCATTTGATGAATTATACTTTTGGAAATGCCAGCTTGTTGTAATTATTAGAATAGACATCTTTCACTCTCTTAATCAGCTTTTGGATGATAACTATATAGAGACTTAATAGTTTTTTGTGGCCCTATGTTCTGGGATAGACGAATATTATATTTTGGTTCTTAAGTGGGAGTTGCAGCAGTTTTTCAGTAGTATATTAGTGCTATCATCCTCATTTTTCATCATAGCAATCAGTTTTAAATAGTTCTAACCTAAAGAAAACCAAAATATAAATTCTGAGAATAAAGTATAGTTGGAATCAAGCTGAAGCCGTTGCATTTTTCACTAATGCAATTGAGGTGAAGGAAGTCCTATTAGAAAGTAGTCTCAGCCGCTCTAGGAGTCTTCACCAGTCAGATGCTCAGGAATGCTTTCACCCTGTAGTCTAGCCTATTATAAAGCCATATTGGAAGTTTTCAGGCAAATTAAGACATCTCTTCATTTCTAGCCCTTTGCGCGTATCGTGGAAATAAAGCTTTATGAGAGGCGTGATCAACTAATGCCATACTTCCCTTTGCAACTTTTAGCAACATCTCACAAATTCATAATTTTGAACCGAATAAAAAAACGCTGTATAAAAAGAACTGCAATATGAACTTTACCGCCTTGCCTTGTAAAAATTCATGACTGGAAAATGTATTTCTAGTCAATAAAAGCAGCTCTGGTTTTGCCAGCCAGGCACTTACTCACTTGAGTGTGTGATCCATGTAATTGTTTTCCTTCCTGTCATGTGACAGACATGTCACCCCAACATTATATCAGAAAGCTGAAAAATAAATAGCCTGCAGAGTGATGTTTGGGGCTAGGAAAAAAATAATCCCTGCAGTTTCACTGTGGATGTTGTTTGAAGTTTACACTTCCAGGTGCTGCTTTGTAAATTCAAAAGGAAAGGGACTAGATGTAAGCCAGTGCTAAAGATCTTTCTCAGGAGAACTTGGGAAGATATCACCACTCATATTCCCATTTGCATGTGTGAACAGGAAGTTGGGTAGGTATAAAAATAACTGCCTTGTTTTCCCAAAACTTAGCCCTTTGCAGCATGAAATTCACACTGGTGAGTGCAAGGATTAAGCCTCTTGGTAGAGCAGGTAAGAACAGTCTTCTTACTTAGAAAGAAAATTGCTGTACAGGGAATGAACACATTTTACACTGATATCCTTTTTTTCTTTTTTTTGCATTGGATATCATGGTGAGCAGAATATGATCCTGGTGACATACAGCCTGCAGATCTTTTAGGGTCTGTGATTTTTCCCTGTGCTATAGCAGTTCCAGCAAAGGAAGAGTTCCTAGGCCCCGGTCCCCTAACTTTCTGGTAGGTTTCAGATAACCGTGCCTGTCTTCGTTTGGGAACTTTGAGGTATAGCCAGACAAACTGAAGTAACTAATGCTGACAGGTGATTTTATTTTCTGTTATGTTGTAGCCTGCACCGAGATCAGTTGTTCTACCTAAATTGAAGATGTTCTTCCTGTTGTAGTTGGTGAAGCAGCAGAGGAAAGAGCGTGAGCCGGACCACGACAGTGAGATGCTCATCAGCTCCACAACTAACCAACCACAGACAAAGCAGTGAGTACTCTTCTTCCTCTCACTCTGCCTTCTGTGCTTGTAGTGTGTGAGCAATGGAAAGTCAGCACTGACTGGGAGGAGCCTGCTGTAGCTACAAATAATAGGGCAAAGCCAGTTTTTATTGGTAAAAGGATATAGTAAGCCATTGAGTTCTAAAATTCTACTTTTTAAATCAAAGGCTCTTCTTAAAGCTTATGCCCATTCATTTTCATCCCTGCCACTCATCCGACACTGTTACCTGGGCTCTTGTTGATCCAGGAGAAGTCACCAAAGGAATGTGGAAGAGGGAATGGATGAGTTGATTCATTTAGCAAGTTCTTAGGCACCTACCATGTGCTGTGAACTGGAGATACTCAGAATCTTGTGCCACTTCCAGCCTGGTGGTGGGAGAGACAGTCCTTGCCATGTGTTAAGTGAGGTGGTGACTTAATTCTTAACGCAAATTATTCATGTGAATAAGTTAATTGGTAAAATCTAGCCCCTTGTGGGTGGAAGTCCTTGTTTCAGTGATAGGTCCAGGGAACAAGAGTAACAGAATGATGGCCGAGGACTTTACAGCTGACATAGGGAACAATTACCATCTTATGTGGGGGGGGGGGGGGGGCTGTTATCATCACCAAGAGTCTCTTGCTCATACATTGATCATTTTCTAATAAAGCAGATGCAATACATAATGAAGGGGGGCAGCGGGTATGGAAGCATCAGGCTGTTTATTTATCCCTTCCGTATTGCTTACAAGTATATGCTGTGCCAGGCTCTGCCGTCGGGCCCGAGGATAGAGCGGTAGAGAGCTCAGACATGGAACCAGCCCTCGTGAAGCTTACTTTCTAGTGGAGGAGGCAGGCGGGCATGATTAAGTAAATACTCAATGCATTCTAGATTGTGTTAAATTTTTTTAAGGGAACAAAAACCAGGGGCTGAGATAAAGAATTGTTGGTGAGAGGTGGGGTTTGGAGCTCTATGTCATAGGGAGTTGGAGGAGGGAATAGTTAAGTTGAGACTCGAATGAGAAGCTAGTTTTGTTTTGTTTTTTTAAATTGAGAAATCTTCAGCCACATACAGTTCAGACATAGTATACAATCAGTGGCTCACAATATCATCACAGTTTTGTATTCATTACCATGATTACTTTTAGAACATTTACATTACTCCAGAAAAAGAAATAAAAAGGAAAAAAAACTCACACAGCCCAAACCTCTTACCTTCCTTATCATTGACCACCAGTATCACCATCTACCCAATGTTTTTTACCCCCATTGTTTATTTATTTTGTCTGTATTTTCTTACTTATCTCTCCACACCCTGAATAAAAGGAACATCAGATACAAGGTTTTCACAATCACATAGTCACATTGTAAAAGCTATATAGTTATACAATAGTCTTCAAGAAACAAGGCTATGAATATAGTTCAATAGTTTTAGGTACTTCCCTCTAGCCACTCTAATACACTATAAACTACAAAGGGATTTCAATTAGTGCATAAGAATAACCTCCAGGGTACCTCCTCTACTCTGTTTCAAATCTCCCAGCCACTGACACTTTATTGTGTCTAATTTCTCTTTTCCCCCTTTTGGTTAAGAAGGTTTTCTCAATCCCTTGGTGCCGGGTCCTGGTTCATCCTGGAAGTCTGTCCCATGTTGCCAGGGAGATTTACACCCCTGGGAATCATGTCCTATGTAGAGGGGAGGGCAGTGAGTTCACCTGCCAAGTTGGCTTAGAGAGAGAGGCCACATCTGAGCAACAAAAGAGGTTCTCTGGGGTGAGTCTTAAGCATAATTATAAGAAGGCTTATCTTCTCCTTTTGCAGGAATAAGTTTCATAGAGGCAAACCCCAAGACCAAGGGCTCAGCCTATTGAATTGGTTGTCCCCACTGCTTACGAGAATATCAGGAATTCCCCAAATGGAGAAATTTAATATTTCCTCCTTTCTCCCCAGTCCCCTGAGGGGACTTTGCAAGTACATTTTTATTCTCTGCCTAAATTACTCTGTGATATATCAGGGCATCACATTAACCTTCCATGTAATTATGGCATTCAAATAAACTGACCATACAAGTTAAAATAGATAGTGTTACCCAAAATATAAGTTTTCACCAAATAAACATCTCTCCCTTTGCTCTCACATGAAGGTGAAGTTTTAAAATATGGACCATATCATCCTTTTACTCTATATTCTGATTTATCTTAGTCCTATCCAGGTCAGCTTCATTCATATCCCTAGTCAAAGTCTGATCACTTTTTAAACCCTTTAACAGTTGCTGTATGGGGCAATGCTGACTTTCATGGGAGAAGAGTGTGGGCAAGAACATTCCAGAGAGAAGAAATGTGCAAAACACATTAAGAAAGAGTATTCTGTGTTTGAGGAAGTGAAACAAGTACAGTGTGACAGCTCATGATCAAAGACAAAGAAATGATGACATAGATGGGGCTAGAGATAGGGGTGGGGACCAGATAAGGCAGCATCTTGTAGGTCATGGTAGGAGTTTGGGGTTCATTCTGATTGTATTAGGGAGCTATGGAAGAAATAAGGTATGACTTAGACCCATCACTCTTTGTCCTGAATTGAGAATAGGTTGAACTGTGAAAGAATTGTGGAAGATGAGTAGGAGGTGGTGGCAGACATGACAGGAGCAGAGACAAGGAACCTGGAGACCATTGGGCCCATTGGGGGACTACCTGGGGGGATCAGCCTCCTGGAGGGAAGGGAGCAAGGCTCTGAAGTTTGCATTTTCCATGGCAGCAGACTGAATATAGTGCTTGTCTCATTCTCTAGGTCAGGGGTCCGCAGACCATAGCCCACAATCCAGATCTGGCCTCTCAGCTGTTTTGTATGGTCTGCTCGAAAGGAGGGAGGGTTTTTACGTTTTTAATGGCTGAAAAAAATTGAAGAAGAATATTTCATGATCTTTAAAAATTGTATGAAATTCAGATTTCAGTGTCCATAAACAAAGTTTTATGAGAGCACAGCCATACTTATTTATTTAGTTATTATCTGTGGAAGCAGAAACCCTGCACCTTACACCCACAAAACGTAAAATACTTGCTTCCTGGCCCTTTACAGAAAAAAATGCCAACTGCTGCACTTGGTTATTCAGCAGCCCTGGGAAGAACAGGTTGGCAGCTCATCTAATCTTTAGTACCTCTTGGCAGGGGCACCACCAGAAGTGTGAATTTCTCTCTCTTTTCTGACTGGAGACTGAGGAAAGCCAACATTAAAGAAGCATTTTGTTCACTAGCATTAGGGCTCTGACCTATTCTAACAGCCAATTAATGCAGCTTCTGAAAATTGGAGAGATTAGAGGTGGTCAGCAATGACCATGAACAAAAGCCTCCTGCTAGGCTGGGACTGAACACCTTTCCTCTGTCTTGGAAAGGACCAGCTGGGCAGCCTCAGAGGGGAAACAAAGGAGGGCTTTGCCTGACCCGAGGGTGGAGGGGCGAACAGTGGTAGGTCAGGAGGGAGAGGTGTGCTGACAGTAGTTCAGACCTAACCCTTTCCTTTTTTGAATCTGAATTCTCCAGGGATTGTCTCCCAGCTTGATTCAGCTGTTCTGGCCGCAAAGAGGTGAAGTTCCATGTCAGGCATCAAGCTCCTGGCTGCCACAGAAGGCTGGAGGTCATTCTCTTGGTCCCCTCTTGGTGTGGCCAAGTTTTTCTACAAACAGAAGCTCATCATCAGGGATACTCTGTGCTGACTGACAGGACGGGAGCAAAACCCTCCCCAGAGGGAGGTGCAAAGGGCAGGTGCAAAGGATTCATGAATCCTTTGGAACACTAGGCCTGTTTGTAAAAATCCTCTTAATGGGTGTGAACTTAGTACGTTTAAAAATTCTCATTTTGGCAAAAATATCTTAGCATTTATGGTTTAGGCATAATTCCCCCCAAACTGACATTATTTGGAATTCGTTTTATTCGAGTATATTTATATAAATGTGAATGCAACCTCATGATTTAAGATCACAAAGGCATAGAATGAGTTTTTGGCAGCTCTCCCAGTCCCACTCCTTTATTTTACTAAAGCTCGGGGAGGTCCAGATACTCAGCGAGGAGGCCACAGCGCTGTTCATTCTCTCGGGACATGAGCGTGCCTGTTCCCACTGCCCTTTGCTCTCTTCACAGTCATCTGAGAGGCACTTTTCCAGGCTTCGTGCTTCTCTGATTCTGCTGATTCACTTTGGGTGGCATGAGAGTATGATTTCTGCTGTCAGAGAAATGGTATTATAGTTTTTGATGGCTTGAGAGAGTATATGAAGGACCCAGGCTTAACATTTGGAGCCAGAGATAGGAGGTTTCCCAGTGCAATTTCCCACATTGGCGCAAGAGTTAAGGATTCTCTTTTGGACTCAGTGAGAGTGCGAGAGCTGTGCCATGTCTGCAGTAATGTCCTTTTCTCATCTTTACTTCCTTGTTTCTCTCTTCTTGACCCAGTGTTCCATTTTGCCTTTGCTTATACCTCATGGAGAAATCTGAAAAGAATATTGAGCAGGAAGCCTTCTTAAAAAAAGTAAAAAAAAATTCTGCTGTTCCAGCATTATTTTTTCATACTATGCTAATCATTTTTGAATATATTGTACAGATGGTAGGTTGTATTTTTATGGAGGGTTTTTTCATAGCCAAGTTCATAGACATGATCTTGAATTTGTAATGTTGTGTTCCTAAGTGTCTTTTTTGACTGTCAAAATAGTGCTGTCTTTAAAAAGTACAGTGTAGCTGCTCTGGGTAAGGCTGATTATTTCTGCTTTCTTTCAGTGCCTCTCTGTATCATAAAAGAAATACTCATTATAGGAAATTGGGAAAAGAAAAGTAAAAGGGGATACTAAATTGGTTTAAGTAAATATAGTACTTATATAAAATAAGTAATTGTTTGAAAAACAAGTCCTCTCTCTTCTTGTCTCTTCCATTTTGGGCCACACAATGAGCAGCATGATATAAATTAATTCAGTTTCCCATCTTTCTTCTCTCTGTATATCGTATATGTGGGACAAAATACCTGCTTCCAGAACAGACAGAGGGCTTAACTGTGGAGTTTGCATTATACACTGAAAGACTGTGGGTTTGGGAGCATAGGGAATTGGCCTTTAATTTTAGAATTAGAGTTAAGCTGTGTGTCTTGAAAAGTTACTTGCCTGTGTTTTAGCTGTACATTAGGAAAATGGTTATTTTGAGAGGTATTATGTGAAGAGCCTCAGGTCAGGCCTGGCTGAGAGTCTCCCAGATTCCATTGTGATGGGAGAGGGCAGGGGTGGCCCATGGCTCCTGAGCATTCACTGTGCATAGGTCTTGTTCTAAGGCTTCTTTTTTTTTTTTTTCTGTAAAAGGACACAGTAAATATTTCAGACCTTGCTGACCAAGAGGTAAAATCAAGGATGTACTGTAGATACTTGAATAAACCATTTAAAATGTAAAATTGGAAAGCATAAAAAAACATTCTTAGGTCTTGGGCTATACAGAAAGGGTTGGATTTGGCTTCTTCATGTATTCCTTCTGCTCCTCACAAACCTGTGAGCCAGTGCCCTAGGTCTCATTCTAATCAATAGCAGAACCCAGATTCACACCCAGGAAGCCAGAGCCCACTGTCATTCTGGGTCACCACACTCTCCTGCCTGACGGGTCCAGCATTGCAATTAGTAATTGTGTTGTTATTATAGTCTACCTGGACATGAGTTCCCTCATTCTGCACCCCCTGCTTCCTTCCTCTCTTTGTCCCCTTCCTCTCTCCCTTTCTCTGCCACCCACCCCTTATCCCCCTCCTGGATCCCCTCTCCCTTTCTCTCTCCTTCTCTCCTTTCCCTCTGGACTCTGCCTCACCTCTTTCTCCCTCTAATTCCCCCCTCCACCCCACCCTTATCCTTGAGCCCACCAAACTCTTTTCTCGTATGGCCTTTGCATTTACTGTGCTCTTTTGGTGGGATGCTCCTTTCCCTTCCTTGTTTGCTTGACTGACTCCTTATCTTCAGATCTCAGTTCAAATTTTACCTCATTTGGAGAATCCCTCCTAAAATACTTGTCCTTGTGCCTCACCCATTCACACATAAGCCTTTATTTTTTTTTTATTCCTTCTTTCCTTCCACTTCGCATTTATCACATTCTGTACTTGCAATTTTTTGTCTCTGTTTACATGTTTGTCTGCTTCTACCCAGTTGAATATATGCTTCTTGAGGGCAGGATTAGCCATGACTTTGCCTTTTTCACAGCTGCATTTCCAGGGCCCAAAACAGTGTCTGGAACATAGTAGATGCCTAGTAAATATTTTGCAAACATCTGAATTTGTCTCCCTAAATCCTTATTTTTCAGAAATCTGCTCAAGTTTTCACTGTGGGCTTTTGTGACACCAGCCCAGGTAGGTCTCTTAGGGCACTCTGTTTTTTCCTTGGTAGCTGTAAAAGCCACCTTTTATTTGGTAGGCCCAGCACCCGAGGAAGAGGGTCGATGCCTCTCCTGTGGTAGGGAAGTGTGGCATGTGAGCCTCAGGAACCCACTGCAGCCAAGAGTCCTGCCCAGGGAACCAAAGTCACCAGAGAGGCTTGCCCAGCAGTGAGTTTCCCTGGCTGTAGCCCCAGCTGCTGAGAGCAGTGCTACTCAAACCTTAAGTTACATGACAGGCACCTGAGATCTTATTAAAGGACAAGTTTCTGATTCAAATGATCTGGCGTAGGGCTGAGATTCTGAATTTCTGACCAGTCTTTAGATCCTACTGAAGCTGCTGCTCAGCAGACCACACTTTGAGTGCTAAAAGTCTGGACCAAAGTTTCTCAACCTGAGCACTATTTTGGGCCAGATGATTCTTTGTTGTGGGGGACTGTCCTGTGCGTTTTAGGGTGTTTAGTGGGCCTCTGTCTCTAGCCGTTAGCCCTCCCACCATTTACAACCAAAATTGTCTCTAAACACAAAGTGGGGGCAAGATCACCTCCTTGAGAACCACTGGCCTAAATGCATCTCTAGCCTTTTCAATCTTCCTTTGGCTTCTCTGTGTCAGTGATTTTCCTTTTTGCCTATATTAATTTAGTTGGAAACATATCAACTTATAATGAAATCTTACAATTTATATGCATGTAAGTGTGTAGTTATCGGTGTGACTTTATAAATGTTGCGTGTGTATTCTTTCAACCTCTGTGAAGGCACATTCTGCCTGTGTATATTTTAATGCTGTATTTTAATGCTTAACATGGAACCCAACCTGCTGGAGGTAGTTGATAAGGCTAACTGACTGAAATTCTATATGGGATGACATATACATATATTTATTTCCTTCCTGCAGGGCTCTATAATTTTTTAAAAATGTTTCATCAAAGTATAATATACACAAGAAAGCAAGCATAAGTGTACAGCTTGGTGGGTTTTCACACATTGAATGTTTCTGTGTTATTGGCTGTCTCAGTTCTCAGTAGAACATACCAGCATTCCAGAAGCTTCCCCTTGGGCTCTCCTCTGCTCACTCTATAATCTTTTAAAAATTTCTATCTTTTCAGTAATGAAAAGGAATCCATGTTTACTGTTGAAATACTTTAACGTATAGAGAAATAAAAGGAAAATGTGTTATACTCTCTCCTAATATATAAATTTTGTTAACATTTTGATATATATCCTTTCAGTCTTTTCAGTACCTGTATGTGCACATAAATGTACTTTTTTAGCTAAAATGAGATCATGAGATTCATATTGTTCTGTGTCCAACTCTTCTCACTTAACACTGCATTCTGAACACGTATCCCTACAAGTAAATACATTCTTGGTTCATTATTGTAAAGGCAGCATAGAATTCCACTGTAGATATACCACAATTTATATAACCCATCACCCTTTTTTTTTTGAAAATTGGATATTTAGATAGTTTTCATTATAATAAGCACTCTTTTACCACTCACCTAAATATTTTTTAAGATTATTTATTTAGCGTTATGGTTACTGAGTTACTTAAAAAAGAACCCTAATAAAACCTCCAGTCCATATAGATGTGGTTGCTAGAACTATGTTTTAATTAACTAGTTAAAAAATGTGTATACACATATACATTCATAGAGGGAAATTGAGTTTCATATGTGCTCTTGGTAAAACTGTCAAAATAAACAAAAAGAATATGGTGAAGAGTAGATGTGCCTCTCCCAAACCCTCTAATTAGATTCCTCAGAGGTAAGTGCCATTAGCAGTTTCTTGGGGGTATAAGAATATGGATATTAGTGATCAGATAAATACTTGAAAATAAAGGTAGTAGAAGCGGTCTTTAAAACTTGAAATTTCCCAAGGGGTAGCTCAGTGGTAGAATTCTCGCCTGCCATGTGGGAGACCTGGGTTCGATTTCCAGCCCCTGCCCTTCCCAAACAAACACACAAACAAAAATTCAACAAATGGTGCTGCAAAAAGGGGATACTCACATGGAAAAAGAATGAAATGTGACCCCTGCCATACAGCATACAAAAACAAAACAAAACAAGACTTGAAATTCCCCAAAGATAGCAAAAGGACTTCTATGACTAAATTCATACTCTAGATAAGGATCAGTAAACTTTTCTCTGTGAAGGCCCAGATAGTAAATACTTTAGGCTTTATAAGTCATATTGTTTTTGTGCTACCGCACAGCAATGATTTTGTAGTGCTAAAGCTGCCCGAGCGAGACGTATAAACAAATGGTTGTAGCTGTGTGCCAATAAAACTTTATTCGCAAAAACAGCTGTACTTAGCCCATTTCCCGCAGGTGCTGACTGCTGCTCTTGTTGACTGTATATATTCTGTGCATTGATTAAAACGTGGCCATACACAATAATGATGCAGTTCAGAGAACGGGGAGGGGGTGAGATGAATTTTAGCTCTTCCTTATAAAAGATCTCATGGGAACACACCCCCTGCTGCTGAGGATAGCCTGACTGCCCTGTTTGTTTGTGATGATTGTCCTGTGCATTCTCTCCTGGTCTTGCTCCCACCCCACTAGAGTGTTGTGGAATCTGTTACCTTCATTGCATGGATTCTCAATCTCTTCTCATGAAATCGGCCAGAAGTTAAAGGACAGATTCTATTCAGTTGCTCATAAGAAGCTTGATTCCAGTTTCCTCCACAAAATACATGTAATTGCTCAGTGGCTGTCGACAGACTGGTGACTGTGGTGGCTCTACCTGTGCTCTGCTCTCATCCCCTGCCCGTGTTCCAGCCTCCTCCAGGAGTTATATCCTACCCTGGTGGGGACTAAGTTTCCCTGCCTGCTTGGGGTTCAAACTCAACATTTCCTCATTAGGCACCAATACCCAGAAACTACTGGATTATTACTCTCTAAGAGCCCTGTGCTTTCTCTATCGAAGCGGAGCGTTTTACTTCTTAAAATTGCCCTGTTGTATAGCTGGATCTTTGTCTATGGATGTTTATTTACTTGTGTTTTTTCCTTGAGCTAATGAGTTTTCTGAGTTGAGTTTCCTTCTTTGTCGTTTGTTTCTTTGCTTTCTGGCATGTGTTGAGTACCCAGTGTATTTTTGTTTTAACTGAATTGATTTAGAAGTTAGCAAATCAGGCGAAAGCACTGTATTAGTTATGGGAATGCTGTCTATTACCAGCTTCTTCCATTTTGTGGCACCACCAACCTTCTTAACACCGGCATCACCAACCTTCTTAACACCTGCCTCCCAAAGTCAGTGCCAAAGGGTAAAGAACCTTGAGGGCCACCTCCGTGGGGTTTGCACTGGCAGCATGCACTTCACTGTACCAGAGTCCATTTGGCCAGATCTCTGTCATATGTTCAACCCCAAATGCAGGGATAGCTGGGAAATCTAGTCTAACTGTGTGCCCATTAGGAAGACAAGATGGGTTGTCTTATTTAGAATTAATCAAAATCCACATCTGAGTTCTCATTTTTTTCCATTGAGATTTTAAGTTACTATTGTGTAAGAGTGTGTGGGTTGAGGTGGTAGAAGGGGTATTGAGATCCTCCTGAATAAAATTGAGTTTGGATTGCTGTTTCTGTTTCCATAGGCATATCTAATTCTTTCTCATTTAGGATACATTAAGCTAACAATATTTTAATAAAGCCTGGGTTTCCAGAAGACTGCCTAAAAGAAATATGCCATGCCTCATGGTATTCCTTGTACATAGTGCCTTGACTTGTATCTCCATGTGACAGTAATACTGCCTTGATAAACAAATGTTTAAATTACATTATTTTTTGGAGAAGTACAGCATTCTTACGTGTGGCATGTGTCTCAGTGGGTACTGATTTGAAGGAAATGGTTTTCTGGAATTCGATGTAGTAAGACAATTAGGATTCAATTGGAGTGATAAATCATTGAACTTGCCATTGAAGGGCCTAAGTTTAAATTAAACCTTTAAAAGTAATAGCATCTTTTCAATTTTGGTGCTACTAGGAGATAATAGAGCTCTTAAGTCAAATGAATTTGATTTACAAGCATTCTCTTTCCTCAGTTGGTGATGTTTTCCATAGTGTATGTTTTGTTCCTTCAAAGTTTGTTCAGTAACGTTAGTGAAATGTCTCTTTTTGCCTGTTTGCTATTTAAAACTTTCTCTAGTTTTTAGATTTGTGGAGCTTTTTCTTTAACATCAGGGATTGTAGGTGTGTATGCAATTGTGTTGGCTGCATGTTTTAATAATTTCCTGACCAGGGGGATGATTTTATACATAAACTATAAGAGCCTCAGGAAATATGAGTTTAATAACAAATGCGTGTTATTGGAGGGCATCTTCAAATGGCTGAGTCCGAGTCGATACGCTTCAGTACAGTTTGATTCAGAGGCCCTTCCTGCAGAGCCTGCGAGCTTGTCCCTGAACCAATGCTAAGGGACCGGCTCAAGGCAGGAAGTGCCTTTAGGAACTGGTCAGCGAGAGTTGTCCGCCTGCCTGCTTTGGGCTGGGGCCTTGTGTTAGTGTTCTTTGGCTATTGTAACAAAGTTAACTGTAAACATGGTGGCTTAAAACAACAGAAATTTATTTCTCTCTCAGTTCTAGAGTCTAGAAGTCTGAATTCAGTTCTTCTGGGCCAAAACCAAGGCCTCTGCGGGCCAGGCTCCCTCTGGAAGCTCTGGGTGAGAAGGCATTCTCTCCCTCTTCCAGCCTCTGGTGGTAGCCAGTGTTCTCTGCACTGCGGCTGCATCACTCCAGGGTCTGCCTCCCGGTCACACTGCCTTCTCTTCTGTCACATCTCCCTCTGCCGCTTTCTTATGAGAATACATGTGATTGCCCTTAGGGCCCACCTGATAATCCAAGATAGTCTCCCCATCTCCAGATCCTTAATTTAACTGCATCCGTAGTCTTTTCTTGCTATATACGGTACCATGCTCAGGTTCCAGGGATTAGGACGTGGCTCTCTAAGGGGATGGGCGGTGTTCAACCTACCAGGCGTTGTGAGCCATTCTGGAAGTGACTCTTTTGGAAGTGATTCGCTGACTATAATGCGAATTTTCTTTCTAATATGGGTTCTAATTAAACAAATATATACATTCCTGATACTAAGCTGCATATCTCTTGTGAAGATGAAGGTTCCCCATTCTTTAAGAAGGGCAACTCATAACCAAACAGAAAATACAATGATAAAAACTTTAATAGCTTTGTGGTTACTTTCATGTTTTTAGTTTTAATTTCTAATCTAGGTTTCCTGTATTCTATTTGAGTATGAAGATGAAAAGGATGGCATTGTAAGTCCTTATGTCATAAATGTCCCCCCCCACAAGTAAATAAACACAGTAGGTTACCCTTTAAGTGATATTTAAATTTACTTTCTGATTAGAAAAATGTAGCTCATTTTTAGGAAATTTATAAAACCCAGAACAGTATGAAGAAGTAACAACCTAGAAATTACTTCTATTGATATTTTAGATTCTTTTATCATTTATATTTACCTCCCACCCCATGCCCCGTGGTTAGCAGTCACTATGCCATTTATCCACACTGATTTGAAACACCATCCTTGTTATTCTAAGGAAATAGGATTTTGGAAGGCTTCCATTCATCTTTCATCCTACAGTTGATAACTAGGGTTTACTAACACTGATTCCAATTCATGAACAAGGAGACCCTGCTATTTGTGAGCATTCCTTAAGTGGAAGCCCAGAAATTGTTAGTATAAGCTCTTCCTGAACATGTATTTAAGTGATTTTCTAGGATAGTGTGCTGATTTGAAAGGGTGTATGTCCCATAGAAAAGCCATGTTTTAATCTAAATCCCATTTCATAAAGGCAGAATAATCCCTATTCAATACTGTATACAGTTTGAAACTGTAATCAGATCATCTCCATGATTTAATCAAGAGTGGTTGTTAAGCTGGATTAGGTGATGACATGTCACTACCCATTTGGGTGGGTCTTGATAAATTTCTGGAGTCCTATAAAAGAGGAAACATTTTGGAGAATGAGAGATTCGGAGAGAGCAGAGAATGCTGCAGCACCATGAAGCAGAGAGACAACGAGCCAGTGACCTTTAGAGATGAAGAAGGAAAATGCCTCCCAGGGAGCTTCATGAAACAGGAAGCCAGGAGAGAAAGCTAGCAAAGTTCGCCATGTGCCCTTCCAGCTGAGAGAGAAGCCCTGACCGTATTCACCATGTGCCTTCTCACTTGAGAGAGATACCTGAACTTCACTGGCCTTCTTGAATCAAGGTATCTTTCCCTAGATGCCTTTGATTGGACATTTCTATAGACTGTTGTAATTGGGACATTTTCTCGGCCTTAGAACTGTAAACTAGCAACTCATTAAATTCCCCTTTTTAAAAGCCATTCTGTTTCTGGTATATTGCATTCCGGCAGCTAGCAAACTAGAATAGATAGTTTAGTAGAACCCCAGTCCTGAGAGATGCTCCAAGGAGGGTGGACAAAAGGTGTTCAAAAACAAGTTAAGGGGGGTGCATGGCTAGTTCAGTGGTAGAACTCTCACCTGCTATGTGGGAGACCTGTTTCGATTCCCAGCCTATGCACTCAAAAAAAAAAAAAAAAAGAAACAAACAAAATTCAACAAATGGTTCAGTGAAAACGGGATATTCACATGGAAATGAATGAAATGTAGTCCCACCACTACCACACAGCATACCAAAAAAAAAAGTTTGTGAAAATTTATACACATCCCTACCCTATCCCCCAAACACCCCCTTCACTTTTTAAGAATTGGTGTATGCTAGCATATTAAAAAATAAGATACCCCTTAAAATAAAGGAGCTTGTTTAATCTAAGGTTTCCACCAGGTGGTTGGTTCTCCACCCCCTTCTCCTAACTATTACAGGGTACTTTGTAATCACAGTTTGGAATTTGATAGAAGATATTGAGATGTTTTTGGTGTGATAGAATTTTAGTTGGTCAAACATATATATATAGCCAAAATCAGAGTTTTGAAAAAGTTGCTCATTTGATGCTATTCTCCTGAAAACATTGTTAAAGATATTTTATATTCTAGGACATTAGATCACTTCCCTCTATTTGTGGAATTAGGGATAAAAGTCTGGGAATAATATCATGCAGAGTGAAAGTTCAGGGGAAGAGTGAAAGATAGTTGTTTGTTGTATTTTTTGATTTAGTGTGAAGGCTTCCTAACCTCTCCCACTAAGTGTCATTTTGGCCCGAAGCTGAATGAACTCTCATCCGATTAAATCAGAACCAAAGTCTGCTATTTCCCAACTGCTGGAAGTGAAATTTTTTTTAATGTGTCAAAAAGCAAAAATTTAATCCTAGTAGGAAGTAACTCTCTTAAAAGAATAGTCAGCATTTCATTTGTATGTACATTTTATAACCTTTCTGCAGGCAAAATTACTCATCATGTTCATGTAACATGTATTAAGTGCCTGGTCAGAACACTGGCATTAGTTTTGAAATTCAGCTTTCTGAATTCAGATTCATAAAAGTTTGAGAAAGCTTGGAGGTAGCTGGAAACTCACACTAACTGTTTTTGAATCTGTCAAATGAGAAAGGTGATCTCAGACAATAATTAGATTTTGATTTTTGTACTGAGAAGGGGTTCAGCTAACATAAACAAGTGGCTAATCCAGAAATTGCTTTTTTGAATTTAGGAAGCAGCCACAGGCATACATTTCTTACAAATGGTGTCTTTATGAATACAACCTCTCAAATATTTAGAAAGTGAAAAACTGATTTCTGTGGTCAATTAAAAGAAAGAAGAAAGGTGTGTGAGGAGAAGGAAAAGTGTTTATTGTAACCGAAAGCCCCTTCCTACCAGTAAGTTACCACCCTTAGCTAACTTACCTTCAGCACATTCCTATAGGGCGGTGGTTCTCAGAGCAGTATCAGATTTTAGCATCACATGGGCACTTGTTAGAAAAGCACATTCTCAGGTCCCACCCCAGACCTGCTGAATCAGAAACCCTGGAGTGGGAGCCAGTAATGTGAGCTTTCACAAGCCTTCCTGCTGATGCCGGTGCCTTGATCAAGATGCAGAACAGTTGACGATAAGTGGAAGAAGCCCCCTTTGCAGTTGAGAAAATTGAAGTTCAGAAAAGTTAGGTAACATGCCCCAGATGATTCAGCTGTTTAATACTGTGGGCAAGAATGCTTTCAAAGGAATAGAATATTATGTGTACCTATTTTAGTAACCTCTTTTTATTAGGGAAGTTGTGGGCTCATAAAACAATCATGCATAAAAACAGGATTCCCATACACCACCCTTTCCCCAACACCTTGCATTGGTGTAGAGCATTTCTCACAATTGATGATAGCATTGTAAAAATAATTGTACCATTATCTTAGTAATCTTTGTTTCCCTTCATAGTGCACTGTTGTAATGCCCATTTTTCTTTCCTTGTAATAATTTTTTTTATTAGAGAAGTTGTAGCCTTACAAAGCAATCATGCGGAAAATACTGAATTCCCACATTTTGCCTCCCCCCATTATTGGCACTTTGCATTAGTATGCTTTGTTACAACTGATGAAATAACATCATTACAATTGTACTAGTAACTACAGGCCGTAGTTTGCATTAGGGATCCCTGTTTGTGTTGTACAGGTCTATGGTGGAACTTAAAAAAAAATTTTATTCTAATAATGTATATACAGCCTAACATTTTTCTTTTTAACCACATCCAAATTTAGAACTCAGTGGTGTTGGTTACATTCACAAGATTGTGCTACAGTTACCACCATTCATTACAAAACCTTTTCCATCACCCCAGATAGATAGAAATTTTTTACCAATTAACCATTAATTCCTCATTTTCTCTCCCCTATCCCAGTCCCTGGTAACTTGTATTATGCTTTCTGACACTATGAATATGCTTATTCTAATTATTTCATGCTAGTAAGATCATATGCAATATTTATCCTTTATGATTGACTTCCTTAATTTAACATGATGTCCTCAAAGTTCATCCAGGTTGTCACATCTATCAGAACTTCATTACGTTTTATGGCTGAATATTATTCCTTTGTTTGTATATAGCACATTTTGTTTATCCATTTACCTGCTGATGGGTACTTGGGTTGCTTCTATCTTTCGACAATTGTGAATAATCTGCTTATGAAGGTAGGTATGCAAATATCTGTTTTAGTCCCTGCTTTCAGTTCTTTGGGGTATATATCTAGAAGTGGGGTTACTGGTTCATACAGTAATTCTATGCTAACTTTCTGAGGAACTAGGAAACTGTCTTCCACAATACCTACACCATTTTGTATTCCCAGCAAGTATTCCTATTTTCTTTTTTGCATCCTGTCCTACACTTGTTATCTCCCAGTGTTTTTATAGCCATTCTGTTGGGTGTAAAACAGGATCTCATTGTGGTTTTGATTTGCATTTCCCTAATGGTTAATGATGTTGAGCATCTTTTCATGTTTTTCTTGCCCATGTCTGTATCTTCTTTGGAGAACGTTCCATGCAGCCCTCTTGCCGATTTTTAAATTGGGTTATTTGTCTTTTTGTTGTTGAATTGTAGAATTTCTTTATATGTTATGGACATATAACCCTTATCAGATAAATGGTTTCCAAATATTTTCTCCCATTCTGTAGGTTGCCTTTTTTTATTCCATTTTTTAAAATTGAGAAATCTTCACACAAATACATTCTATACATGGTGTACAATCAGTGGCTTACAATATCATCACATAGTTGTGTAGGTTGCCTTTTTACTTTCATGATTAAGAACTTTG
Organism: Tamandua tetradactyla; assembly: GCF_023851605.1. Lineage (NCBI taxonomy): Eukaryota > Metazoa > Chordata > Mammalia > Pilosa > Myrmecophagidae > Tamandua > Tamandua tetradactyla. The sequence continues at coordinate 72,860,771 of NC_135328.1, forward strand.
CAAAAATGTTGTCATTTTGATGATGTCCATCAATCTAGTTTTCCTAGTGTTGCTTGTGCTATTGGTCAAAAGTCTTAGAATCCATTGCCCAACACAAAGTCCTAAAAATTTTCTATCTCTTTATTGAGATTCTCATAATGCTCATTTATTTTCTTTCCTGATATCCTTTAGTTTTTTTTCTCTCTCTTTTTTTTATCTCCTGAAGCATTTTTAAAAGTCTTTGTCTGATATATCCCAATTCTGGTCTTCTTCATTGATGGTTTCTGAATGTTTATCTTTCTCCTTTGCATAGGCCATCATTTTCGAATTCTTTGTCTTATAATCTTTTTTTTGCATACTGTACATTTTAAAATTTTGAATGTTAACTGTGGGATTTAGTCCCTGCGTTGTCTAATCTTCAAGTTTGTGTCCAGCTAGTGGTAGGGTTGAGATCTCCTTGAGTACCAGGAGCTAATAAAAACAAACAAAAACAATGTAATAAATGCCTTTTACAGTCTTTGCACATCGGATGGTACTCTGTTCAGAGTTTAGTTCTTATATCAAGAAATCATTCTGAGGTGAATGCAAAGTACAAAGTCCTCTCCATCTTTTGTGAGTTTGTGTCTTGTCCTGGGCCTAGGTTTGCTCATGACCTCAGGAATTCCCCTGTGTACTGTAAGTTGAATGCCCCTTCTACTCCCTATGAAATAGATTTTTTCTTCCTCCAGGGTACTCTATTGTAGGTATCCCAGCCATAAGCTCAGGGGCTTCATATTTTAATTAGCCTGTAAACCTAAATGTAGAATGTTTCACTAAGCATTTTGAATACTGGAACTATCCAGGGACTTTCGTTACCATATTAAAGTTTACCAAAGTGTCTTAAGACCCCTCCTGTGTAGATTTGCACTGAAAGACATTTCCAGGTGAAGAAGTTAAGTGCAGCCATGAAGTGACTAGTATATATTAACAAGGTACATAGAGAGAAATTGCTAAAAAGATTAAAAACCCAAACCTCAGTAGTGTATCACTTTTTCAGCCACCATAATGAAATTCTGGTTAGGTTGTGGCTTTCCTTAGAGTGGTAGATCAGAGGCCCCGGGTCTGACCTTCTTGAGGCTCTGCTGTCTTCAACATGTCACTTCTAAGGTTGCCATGTAAGGAAGAGAGCATGACGGCTTTTATGGGCCAGGCTGGGAAGTGGAGTTCATCATTTCCATCCCCTTTTGGTTAGAATATAGTCACATGTCCACACTTAACTGCAAGGAAGGCTGATGAATGTAGTCTGTATGCCCAGTGAGAAGAAGAAATGAGTCTGGTGATTAACCTGCAATCTCTGCCACGTGGGGTTTATGTTTTTTGTTGTCGGTACGTTTGTGATTCTACTCATGATAGATTTATGCTCTCTCCTATTCTGATGATCAGAGCATGGCAGGCATGAGAGGACAGGGATGTAGTGGTTATTGATGCCACCTGACTTTCTAGGTTCTTAGTCTGTGAGAAGGTAAAGCCATAAAAATATTATCACACTGGGTGGGCCGCGGTGGCTCAGCGGGCAAAGTGCTTGCCTGCTATGCCGGAGGACCTCGGTTCGATTCCCGGCCCCAGCCCATGTAACAAAAACGGAGAAACAGAATACAATAAAAACAAGAAAATGTGTAAAAATGTTTCCCTTTCTTCCTTCCTTCCTTCCTTCTATCCTTCCTTCCTTCTCTCTGTCTTTCCTTTAAAAAAAAAAAAAAAAAAAAAAAAATATATTATCACAAACTGTACTTGCTCCTTCCCACACCGACGTTAGAGGACTTCCACCTGTAGGTGTTCCTTGGCTTATGTTGAGGTGTTCCAAGGGGTTTCACTTACGCTTACATGCCCGTGTGTGTCTGGCGATAGTTAGACATAGCTCTACTGTCTTCTTCCTCTCCCGCTTCATGTGCACCCTTGCTCCGTATCACTGTTTTAATTCACCGCCTGAAGGCTTGCTAGTGCGGCTACTAGGCCATGAATAGTGTCTCTCCGGCACACCCCGGGAGGGCTGAGCAAAGAAATAAGAATGCCTGTTGTGTCTTAGTTATTGCTTCCTGTGAAACAAGCTACCACATCACACAATTTAGTATTTCTCAAAAGTCTGTGGGTTCATAACTATGTAGTGGGCAGTTATTCTGTTCCATGTGATGTTGGCTGTGGCCATTCCTATGGCTGCTTTCAGCTGGGAACTGGGCTGGAGCTGGTAAGTCCAAGATGGCCCCTCAAACTCCAGGGTCCCCCATGGATCCTTTCAGTCTTCAGTTAGTCTATCCTGGATGTTCTTGCGGCTTAAAGCTGGGCTCTCAGAAAGCAGAAGCTGCCAGGTCTCTAATGGACTTGGAAGTCTCAGAACATTCTGTTAGGCAGAGCAAGTCACAGAGCCACTCCAGATTCAGGGAGTAAGGAAATGGGTTTTGTGTGTTCAGGAATGGGGGGAATTGGTGGTTTCATTTGGAGATTATCACGATGTCTTGTCACTTTGTCTATTCTGATGGCTATACCTCAAAGCCATGCGTCCTGTTTCAGCACATCAGTCGCCCATGAAATAATTCCTTCACTCCACCACCAGTATTACCTTTCTTCGGAGGGCTCAGGCTACCTCGGGCAGGTATGTACTGATTCTGGAAATATGTTAGGTTTGCATGGGAAATGATGACTGAGCTAGTTTGGCTGGTGCTGAGGGTTTGTGAATGAGGGTAGAGAGCTTGAAGAATCAAGCAGTGCTCTGAATTCTAGCTACAGAATTAGGGAGCCTAGAACTAATGTGGTAAATTGTGAAGCGGTGATTAAGGAAGATGAATTTCAGCAGTGTTTTAGGAAGTTTGAATGCTAATGTCATTGAGCATGGCCACCACATGTGGACACAAAATGAACACGGCCTGGGCCACAGAATGATGGAGCAAAGGTCATGAAAGGCAGAGAGGCAGTCAATGTGGGCTCAGAGAGAGGTTGTGGGGAAGCAGAAAGGAAGAAGGAAAGCTAACTGCAATAAACTACTCCATAAATACAGTTTTTTAATACTATTAACAGGGAACTTGAAGCTAAATCTGAAACTCTAGAACTAGTAGAAGACAGGCAATTGAGAGTTGTTAGAGTTACGCTTAAATCTCGGTTTGATTTTGTTGGGGGTTAGGAGCGAAGCTGGTCTAACAGCTTAGAATATGTTGTATTATGGTAACAAATAGCCCCCAAGTCTTGGTGGCATACAATAACCTGAGATTTGTTTTTCGCTCATATGATGGCTGTTTTGAGTCAGTTCGAATCTGCTTCATGTATTCTCCATGTGGGGATCCAGGATGAAGAAGCAGCTCATGTCTGTCTCAGGGTGGAGGGAAAGTAAAAATTGGTGGAACCACAGGATGCCTGTCAAACTTACTTCTTGGAGCCTCACCTGTCTCTTCCATTCACATATTTTTTAATCAAAGCATATCACGTAGTCAAGCCTGACGTGTATGGGGACAAGAATTATACTCCTTCTACAAGCAGAGACATCAGAAGGGTCCCTAGGAAGGGGCAATGAATATTTTTGAATAAATAATACAGTATTCCGCAGTTGCATTTTCTCCCATTCTTATTGCATGAATAATGAAAAATCATCTTAGAAAATACTGAAAAGCACACAGCAAAAATTCCCAATCAACCCAAATTTCTTTCAGTAGAAATAACTGCTGTTGTTAGTATTTTGATGTGATTATTTTCTGACATTTTCCCCTGGGAAATTTTTATAATAGAATCAGATGATATGTACTATCCTGTAACTTGCATACTACCTCAACAGTACCTAATGCGCATACATCTATATCTATAAATATGTGTCTGTTCTATTTCGTAACGGCCCTCTGTTATTGTACTTTGTGAACACTGTAATTGAACTGATTGTTGGACATTTAAATTTTTCCGATTTGTCTTTTTAATAAAGTGCAGTTATAAGCATCCTTATGCATGCAGGTTTGCATATTTATCAGACTTTCTCTTGGATAAATTCCTAGCAAGATAATGAAAAGGTATGTCTCTTTAAAGTCCTTTTTGCTACACATTGACAAATTTTATAGCTTAGTTTTTAAGGCTCAGTCTTCCTTTTCCCTCTCCTAAAATGGAGTAATGTTACCATAGCAATAGAAAAAAAATCAGTACTCTCATGGAAGTGCCTAATTTGTCTTTGTATTCATTTTAACTCAGCAACTTACATTTTGTGCAAAGGTTGGCATATAAAATACCTGTGCACATAGAATACCTGCCCACCACCTCTTGTGGGTTGGGAGGTCAGGGCTCCCCGAGAACTGTGAGTCTTAGCCTCCCTCTTGTTCTCTTTCAAAGCCTGGCTTGTTGGTTGTCTATGGGAAAGTGCTCTGTATGGGGAGTGGCAGTGACTGACAGGTGTGCCATCAGCCTGTGGTTTAAAAGCGGTCAGTCACAAACAAGGGAAAAGATCAGTACTATTTTGAAAACCCTCTCTGATTTATTTTCACAACTGTTACTATTTCTCATGATGTTTAGAAGGCATGTCACCTGTCACCTGGAATTTTCCTGAAGTGAGGACGAAATGACTGAATTAGTGTTTTCCCCCTTAAAAACCCTGATTTGAAGGAGGGCCAACTATTTTGAAAAGTAAATCTTAAATCTCAGTTCTTAAACTGGTGGTCAGATTGAAAGATGGTCAAAAGTGGTCCAAACCTTTGCATTTCTGAGGGACCCACATGAGGTGAGCCGAGTCCTCGTCGGGTGAAGGGTGTTTCATGGTGCTTGGGATGTGGGGAAGGGCGCTGAGCCAGGGAAAGCATCCTTTCGTTATACGACTGCCAAGATTGGCTGGGGAACCCGCAAGCTAGATTTATACAGTTCAGTGGGATTAACCAAAATACCAAGCTGCCTAGCCTCTGTGGCAGAAAATAAATTAACATTCATGTTGTAAAATGCAGCATTTCACTGGAGCGTGGGCCATTCTGTGGCGTCCTTACCTTGCTTAGTATTTTTCTAGAAGACAGGGTAGCAAACAGTTAAGACCCTGGCTTTGCGGACGGACACAGTAGGGCTTGGTGCTGGCAGTGCTCCTTTCTAGCTGTGTGGACTAGGCTTTTACAGAAACTTCCCTGGTCCTTAGCTTTCTTGTCTATAAAATGAGGAATAGTAACAATATCTTAACTTCTAGGATAGATATAAGAATAAAATACATTAAACACATAGCATGATTCTGACTAGCTCATAAAGAGTGGTCAATAAACGGTGGCTATTTTTATTAAGATATATAATACAATTATGTTATAATTATTTTTAAAAAGCAATAGGGGCAGTGCAACGGTGACTTAGTGGCAGAATTCTCGCCGGCCGTGCTGGAGACCCAGGTTCGATTGCTGGTGCCTGCTTATGCAAAAAAAAAAAAGAAAAAAAGGGGGGGGGCATTAGGATACTTTTTGATCAAAGGCAATTCGACAGCCATAGTTATCATTAATGTAGAGATGGCTTTAGACATAACCTTAAGCCTTTTTAGTCTTCTTGCTTTGTGCTGTGAAAAAGCAAACCCCAACATTTTAATGGCTTAATACAATAAAGTTTAGTTCTTTCACATATCAGTTAAATGTGGGTGATGCTGGCCAGAGAGTAACTTTCCTACACATGCTGATTCAGGACCAAAGCTGCTTCCGTTCTGTGGCAACACTGTCCCTTAAGACCTCAAACTTTACTGCTAACAATAGAGGAAGAAAAGCATAAAGGAGCATGGTGAGGGCGTTTTCCGTGGACCTGGCCTGAAAGTGGCTCACATCACTTCCACTCACAGCTCGCAGGCTGGAACTAATTTCTGTGGCCATGCCTAACTGCAGGGGTCAGGGGGAGCAATATAACCTCTGGCTGGGCAGCCACTTCCCAGCAACAACTCTGCACTGCAAAAGGGAATGTGGATGTTGGAGAACAGCTAACTAACTCTGTCTTGTATGCTCCAGTTCCAAAGCATGGTCAAGGAAGGAAGGTTTCAGTGTTTCTGCCTTCCACCCACATTTTCAAAGGAGAAGTGCTGAGGTTTTAGTGACAGATGAGGCAAACAGGAAGAGTCAAGAGAAATTAGAGGATTCTGACTAGTGAACCTAGGCTGATAATATACTGTTGTAAGAAAGTGGGCAGTCGGGCAGGTCAGCACATTTGTGGGGAAAAGATCAGTGCAGAGTGTTTGGGGCAACAGGAGTTGGAGGTGACTGAAGTATACAGTGGACATCTTTCTTAAACACTTGGCAAAACAGGTGTGGCTCTTCGGTGTGGCCATCTTTCCTGAACAAGGTCAGATGGCATCTGCCTTTAAATTTGCCTGCACCCATCTAAGGTATTGAGCTTCCAAAAATGGTTTTCAAGATATACATTTTTTTGATGATAAGAAATGCCCAACTCAAATGGGAGGGAAAAAGCAATGGGCTTTTTCCTGATACATTTTTAAAATAAAAATTTTTATGATGCACACACCTGGTATGGCTTGGGGCTAGGTATGCCATTACATGATAACCATTTGTGCAGCTCCTTCCCAGGGAGAGTGGGCTACCCTTGAATGCAAGAGATCTCTTGAAGGCTTTGGATCCAGAAAAACCTCCAGGCAAGCTTTCAAGATCTTTGTGTTGGTTATCACCTCATAGATCCTGTCTCTGCAAACTTTTTATGGTGTTTGGATTCAAGTTGGCCTCTGTGTGAAACTGGGTAACAGGCAGTTTTTACATCAGCAAGGTCTTTGCCAACCTCACATTACAAAGGAGGCATTTTCTTGCATATCTTCAGATTCTATAAGGAATTGTTTATTACCCACAGCAATCAGAATTATCTTCCTCCACAGCTTCTTATGCAGATATCTCATTTAATAACTCAGCTGGAATGAGCATTTCCTCTGGTCTGATTTTCACTTCCTTGGTGCTGTCCTGTTTAATTCAATAAGACTTTAGTTAGAAGCACGTGTGAGCTTCCTGTCCTCGAGACTCATACACTCTGGTATACCCAAGTCATCTTCATCTTGATAAAATCATTTGATATATCCAGTAATTACCCATCTTTTCCAATTCAGTAGGTTTTACCCTGTACAGAAACTTATTAGAATTTATTTAGGGCTTCTATACAGTGAAAGTCACAGGAACTGAGTGTCTTCTCCAGATTTCTAATGAATGAACAAAAAAGTACAGATTGAGTTTGGTTACTGCAATCCTGTCCTGCCACAAAGATATTGTAGCCATTTACTCATTCATTCACTTAACATTTATGACACATTCAGTTACTAGGCAGTGAGCTAGGGTCCAGGAATGCAGAGATTAATTAGATATGGCCAATACCGTCAGATCATTTGTGGTGAGGAAAAGGGAGTTGATCTTAAATATGCACAGCACCATTGCAAAGTTCTTTATAGGCATTAGCGTAGGGCACAGTGGGGCCTAACAAAAGGAGAAATTTGTGCTTCCTGATGTGATGGGAAAGAATTTCCAAAGGCGCTTGGGAGCCGTCCTGGGCCAGTGTTCAGCAGTCTGGCATAAAAGAGCACATTTCAGCCAAGGAATTGGTGTGACTAAATGTATGTTGCTCTAAAATGGCTTGATGTGTGTGGAAAAGCAAGTAGTCCAGCTGACTGGATCATGAATTTTAGTTTGGGGCTTAGCTGGAGATGCAGCTGGGTATGTAAGCAGGAATCACATCTAACGAGACTTCATCCTTCATGGTAAGGAATTTGGACCTCATCTTTTCGGCATCAGGGAACCAAAGAAGGATATTAAACTTGGGAATGACATTAACTTCTGCATTTATGAAAGATCACTGTGGCAGAGTACAGAAGAACAGATTTAGAAATTCATGTTATGTTTTATTTCTGAACCTTGGAAGTCGGACAGTTATTGGGTTTCAAATATCATCAAGCATTTTTCAAGGATCATCGTGACTCACGTCTAGAAGTGCATTTATAAGAAAATACGGGGCAGACATGAATTCCTTTGCTCAGAGGCTCTGCATTCAACAATGACCTTAAGAGGGCTGAGATCACCAGCTTATCCACCTTGGAGCACTTGCATGCACTTGAATAAGGTCATTGGCAAAACTGTGCTGAAAGCTTACTCCAAGCTCTGCTTTGACTTCATACTGTCAAGTGACGTACCTTAGAGAAGAACTTATAGTACTTGCTGGCCTGAGAAAGGGAGCGTGTCTTTTTTTTTTTTTTTTTAAAGAAGTTTGCACAAGATGTTTCCTCATCTGTAAAAGTGTAAATAGTACTACATGGCCTACAAAATGTAATGCGTTCCATTATAATGCTTATTTTGAAACCATTAATGTATTCCATTGTGGCTCATATATTCAGGAACAATTCGAACGTAACATAGATTTCGCGTTTCTTTATGTGAGATTCTGTCCACAACAAATGCCAGTTGAACACAGAACATTGTACCCAGCTGAATTCAGCCATATAGGAACACACAAAACACAAATACACACACACACACACATACATGTTAGAAATCCCCCAGCTACCTTGCTTCTCCATGGGTTTTATGAATGATACCCAAGCACGCACATCTGCTATTGCATCTGTCCCTTCAATTTCAGATAGCCCTCTCTCCCCTCTTCACATAACTCATAGCCTGCAGCGTGTCTGGTGCCCATTTTCACAAAGAGACTTCTGGCCTTTTTCAAAAGTAGCATATTTATTTAATATTTGTGTACTTCTTAACCACTTAATATGTGTAAGACTGGGCTGCCATTTTTATTGATTCCTATGCATGTTTTATGTCACTAACAAAGTTTTTGAGTGTTGTACCCCTAACCCCATTTTCCCCCAAGAGCCCTGTGGTTTTTAATTGCACAATTTTGCATAGCGTGGTGATTTTTAAAGAATGCCTATGTCACTTCAGAATAGAACTGCCTGTTCTTTAAAGATAAAATGCTAAGATTTATGTGGTAACATTCTTGACACAATCTTCACACGTTGTAGGTAATCAACACATACTGATTTTCTTCCACTCATGAAACCAGTCAGTAGGGACCAGATCAGATAATTCATGGAAGGAGGATTTTCGATTGGCATAGCTGTGGCTCACACTTGGGCATCAAGTGAGAGGACAGGTTCATGATTATGAGCTCCTGCAGCCTGCTCCTACTGTGCCCTGGTGGGATATTTGCTAGTTGGTACTTAAGCTTTGTCTCCAGTTCCATACCTACACCTCTGTGCTGTACTTGTGATTGGAGTGGGAGTCTATGAACTACACATCTCCTTGAAGTTGGGTTCCAGTTAGTTTCTGTCCACAGGGGTAATAGAGGGAGACTGGAAAGCTGGAGGAGGCTGGAGAGAACAGTGTTTTCTATTCCTGTCTTATACCTGGCAATGGTGTTTTGTTTCAGTCCCCTGTTTGTTTGTTTTGGCACCCCAATACCAGCTACGTGGTACCTGGTACTTAAAGGTCTAAGGCCCCAATTCTGCAGATTCCCTTCTCCCAGCTTCTAGATTTGAAATACCCCCTATCTTTCCTTTGTTTTCTGGGGGTGGTGGTTGTTTCCTATAGTTTTTATTTCTGCCGTACCTCAGTGTCCCCTATTCTTTTTTTTTTTCCAGTTCTGCAGCACCTGTTTAATTCATTGTATGAAATTCTTTCTCATAAAGTATTTGGTGTGGTTTCTCTTTTCTCCCTGGATCCTAACTGATGCAGAATGGAAGATTCAGAACTTGCGGTTCACCTAGGAGAAGTGGTACAAGAACAAACCCACTGAAGAGGAATCCTATTTATTGGGTAACAGGAGCGTGCGAACAAGCAGCTGGGCATAAGATGGCTCATTGGTCGTTAGGGTTTGATAGGCCCGACTAAGAAGGTGAAGTGGTGTGACCCTGTGTTTAGGAGGTTGGAGGGGTCATTGTGGTGAAGAACTTGAGTTCTGGGACCTCAGCCTTGTCCGTTACTAATTGTTCACTGGTTTATCTAATCTTTTTAAATACGAATTTCTTTATTCTAGAAGAATGGAATAATAGTATTAGTGGGTTGTGGTAGGGACTAAATGCATATAGTGCTTATGATGTGCTTAAGGGAAAGGCAGACACATAGCTAAGCTCTCAATTAAGGGTTATCCCTTTCAAGGATGATTATGATGCTGTTGATTGTGCAGTCACCTCGGGAAGTGCCTATTGGCATCCTTGGCTGCAATTACTCAAATCCTTTCGTTTAAAAGGTATCAAAAGAGACATTTCATAGCCCATATTTGCAACATTGAAGCATCCTCTCTTTTTGCCCACAAGCAAGTTGCTCACCTTTTTGAACTTCATTTTAAGCAGAAAACTTTCTTTGGTGACTTGAATTTAGAACAGTTTGTGGCTTTGCAGGGGAATTGCTGCTTACCAGTTGAGAAGGCTGGTACTATGCCCCAGCACTTTTCACGGAGTTTGGAAGTTGAAATGTATTATGGCCTTGAGGGCATGAAGGAACAATGATGGGGATGCCATCATATCACTCCAATAAAACTTCTGCTAGTTGACGCTCAAAGAGAAAAACCCTCCATAGAGTTAGTGTGGGTCACCCATGGATGCATGAACGTTACACTTCTTCCTTATTCAAAAACAAATTAAATCTGATTTTAAACCATTGCTCGCCAAAGTGGAAAGATACCCCAAATCAGTTACTACAGAAGTGGGGTAGGGATCTTCCTGGGGCTTTCATGAGTTCCAGAAATCTTAGAGAACCTTGGCACTCTGTGACATGTCCATTGTTCTCAGCTGTATTGGTTGCCCCTGAGATACTCATTACTTAAGTCAGCATGGTCCATTTTAAAGGTGAATTGGGCTCTAGGCTTCAGTATTTGATTCACCCCTGATACTCCAGGTAGCCTTATTTGGAAAACACGGTCCCAGTTGTAGGAAGGCTACCCTGCCACTCTCCCAAATCAAACCACTTCGTTCATTCCAACCCAGACCTAGGTAGGTTCCTCTTCCCCTGCCACCTGCTGCTCCTCTCAGTCCCCAAGTAAAGGCCCAAAACTCAAATAGCAAAGGCATAGATACATTCCTTTTTGTATGTTTGTTTTTACCGGCTAGCAGTAAGTTTTTAATCTTCTAAAAGTAATAATTCTAACAATAAAATAAACACCAAAGTTGCTCTTTGCCACTGTCTATACAATATTGGATATATTATTATAATAGATAAATGTACCGTTCTTGAATTTGGTTCTTACAGCTGTGAGAATAAAATGTAAATTATTATCTTAATAGATATTATGCCACAATACTACATGCCAGAAATTGTGCCCAAGAATTTGCATTTGGTTCTCTAAACTTTGACAATTCTATATAGTGTTGCCCATGTTTAACAGATAAGGAAACTGAGACTGGAAATGGCATACCTGAGGTGTATGAGTCAGGGTTCTCTAGAAAAACACAACTAGCAGGAGATACCTATAAATATAAGATTTATAAAAGTGTCTCATGCAACTGTGGGAATGGAAAAGTTCCAAATCCATAGGGTAGGCTGTGAGGCTGGCAGCTCCAATGGAGGGTCTGGATGAACTCCACCGGAGAGGCTTGCTGGCTGAAGAAGCAATGAAAAATTCTCTCTTCTCCCCTAGAAGTCTTCAACTGATTGGAAACAAATCCAACCAATTATATTATCTCATTTGCGGGAGGCACACCCTTAGTTGATAATAGATATAATCAACCACAGCTGCAGTCAGTTGACTCATGACTTAATGAACCAGCCTTCTAGTTTATCAAGCAGCCACAGAATATCCTTGCAGTAATGGTCAGGTCAGTGCTTGCCTGACCAGAAAACTGGACATCATCTCTTGGCCAAGTTGACACCAGAACTAGCCACCACGTGAGGCCACACAGCTTGTAAATGATAGAGCTCAGATAAGAGAGTCATTTTTAATATGTGAGACTTTAGTATAAGTTTATAGGAAAATAGAAAAAGTAATGATTTCATAGTTATTGACTAAAAATGAAAGAGGGGGTATTGCCTTGCATTTCAAGGAGATTTTTATACCTTGAAATTATATTTATACTTTGGATTATTCAGATTAAATGTCTTCTCACCACCACCACCACCACCATTTGTTTGCATTTTGTTTTTAAAGAGAAGAGTAAGGTGACTATGAATATAAACTGAACTTTGTAGTTGACTGACAACTTCAATGACAGGCTTGGTCTCCTGTAGGAAGCTTGCTCGTTTTCATTCATGCCTCAGTGGTGCTTTTGATTTCTCGGCCAGGCTGTGCTCGCATGTGGCTGTACATATTTTGGTACATTGGTATTTTTTTTTTCTTTACCATATGATCAATCCATTCTTGTTATATAATCAAAGACTCACAATATCATTACATAGTTGTATAATTATTATCATGATCATTTCTTAGAACATTTCCATCAATTCAAAAAAAGAAATAAAAAGAAAACAGAAAAAAAATCATACATACCATAACCTTTACCCTTCTCTTTCATTGATCACTAGCATTTCAATCTACTAAGTTTATTTTAACATTTGTTCCCTCTGTTATTTATTTATTTTTAATCCATATGTTCTACTCGTCTGTCGATAAGGTACATAAAAGGAGCATCAGGCACAAGGTTTTCACAATCACACAGTCACATTGCAAAAGTTATATCATTATACAATCATCTTCAAGAAACATGGCTACTGGAGCACAGCTCTACATTTTCACAGAGTTGCGAGGTTGTCCTGGAGGTGATTCTTGTACATTAAATAGATGTCACCTGCTTAGTTAAGGTGTAATGGAGAGGCTGGAGGGAACTGCCTGAAAAGGTACATTGGTATTTTAAGTTGTTGGACCAGAAGCTATTAAATATCACAGTCACTGGTTGTGAAGACATCACCATGACCCCTTTTCTCTTGTATCCACTTGGTGGTTTAATGATTTCTTATTTTTCTTTTGATAAATAAACTGCCATTGTGTCTTCTTTTAAGAACACCTGGCAAAGAAAAATACGGGCTCATGAATTAGGAATTAGTGTACATTGTTTTTTAAATGGAATTAGTATTCATCTTACAAAAATAAAATCCGTCACTGTGTTGCTGTAAATACTGAGCTGTCATAGTGAATTTAAATTCATCCGGGCAACACATATTTACTGAAAATTTACTGTGTGCTGGTCACTGCTCTAAGTACTTGGGATTTATCACCAAACAAAATTAAGATTCCTGCCCTCATGGAACTTACAGTCTAGTGAAAGGGAAATCAACCATAAACATTGAGCATAATATATATGTATATGAACATCCATATGCAGAAATTAAGGTAATCGCTGTGAATAAAAAAGGAGAGCAAGGTACAAAATATCAGAACAGGGGTTAAGGAGTGTTGCATCATTAAATACAGTAGTCAGAATTATTAGATTTACATGAATTTTTTTTGGATATTGCTAAAAGTTTGAATTCAACTCAAGAAAGGGTTCCCAAAATGTGTTTGAGGTTAGGCCTAGCCATTTGGAAAAAATCCGACCTTTAATTTTTGTATTGGAAAGTGAAAACTGATATGGTAATGCAATTCCTTTAGTTTAAGTTAAATATATGCCAATCTTGTTTTCCTTCTGTCTGTGATATCACATGGAAATTAACTGGCATAGTTTCTCCATAGATATGTTAAGCCTAGAGATAAACATTAATTTTTGTAGCATATTGTGATTTATGCAGCTTCTGATTTAATGCATTTAATTAATTTGAAAGAATTGGAATAAATTTACTAATATGTTGGTTATATGCTCTATAGATGCATCCACAAATTGATTGTTCCACATAAATTAAGAGTTGTTCTTTTATTTCTCAAATAGAGTGCCTAGGGGCAGCTTTTAAAGAGACTAACACATATTCTCTCTCTTTTTAGTAGTATGTGGAATAAAATTATTAAATTCATATTTGGCCAAATGTAGGTAAGCAGCTGTAGGAGTAAGTTTGCAAATTTAATTTGAAATAAATTTCTCTACTTTTACCTCACCTGACTGCTAGAGAAAGATCTTTTCAACAACCTTTGAAGAAACCTGGCAGCACATATTCCACGAGTGTTAGAATTTATTCATTGAATATATGTTTGGAACATTTTATTCATTATATCAAACTTTGCATTGGAAAATATTGTCATTCAAGTTTGGGGCAGGCATCAACTTATATAAATCAAGTGAAGTTCCATTATGGCAATGCCCTTTCAAAGAAGAATTCTATTTAGCACAACTATTAATTTTTTCTTACTTTTTTTTTTAATGGAAACATGAAGCTTTTGTTTTGACCCAAAAAATCCTCAGCAAGATATAAATCAGTATAGCCGATGCCTTTTATAGTTACCGTCTAATTCTTCATTATTCTATACATTTTTTACGGTGGAAAGGAAGAAGAGGCAAGAGCTAAATTGTAATTCTGTGCCTTATTTTGGTTCAAAAGAGAAGTCTTTAGCTCTTCTCACCCCCAGCGTATCTCCAGTGTAACAGTCCTACAAAAGAACTCCTGCTTTGGAACAGATGTGCATGCCCACGCCCACTCCATGCCATCCAACACACTGAGACATGAGAAGGGAAAAGGAATTGATTTAAACTGAGCAACTGCTCGGAGATGGACACTGTGCTAGGTATGATAATGGTCGTGGGTCACACGGGAGTTGATTCTGTTTCACATTCTGCAAAGCACATTGCATCTATCATCTTGTTTAATCTGCATTTGAGCCTTTTAGGTAGGTGGCTAATATTATCCCCATTTTACAGGTGGGAAAATTGAGACATAGGAAGTCTAAATGTGCTGAACAACACACAGTTTTAACCAGTTTATCTGGGCTTCAGAGTAGTACTCTTTTCCCTACAGGGTGGAGGGAAATGTGAACACAGAACTTGAGCAAACTGGGATTTTTGCTCCTTCCCTTGTTCAGGAAATGCTTTCTATGGTCTTAGGGTAAGTTTTCTGCAGGAACCTTACTATTCTATTATGTGGACCCATTTCTTCTTCTTTTTTTTTTTTCCTCTCTCACATGGCACTCAGCACTGTTTGATCTTATAATGTATGTTTATTTGCATGTTTGTTTAGGTTTTTTTTTTTATATATAATGGTACCAGAGGCTGTTTTATTAGGACTGATTCCCAGCAGCTAGATCAATGCCTGGCTTTCAGAAACCATTAGACTAATCTTTCCCGAAAGACTGTACGACCCCTCCCTACTCCATTGCATAAATCTGGTCAAGGCTGTGCCTTGCATTGCTAGAGGTCCTAAGAACAAAAGGCTGCTACCTGTCGAGGTCACAGCCCTTTCAATTCCTCACCCATTGAATGCCATCTTCAGAGAGACAGGCACGGTGGCTTTGAAGCCCTTATCAAGCTTATATTATTATTTCTAGTCCTGAACTTTCTATGACCACCATGAAATTCAGCTAGGATGTCCTTGTATAGATATTGTTCTTACAGTCCCTGAAATGCTGAGGAAAGCCAGGTTAGAGAGCCCTCATTTGGTCCATGAAACTAATCCAGGACTCAGATCATTCAGTCCTAATATCTGTGAAAGGAATTCATCTGAGAATCAGAGAACACAGAATCGGCAGATTTATTTCAATAAATAAGTTTGGCTGCAATGAGCCAGTGCAAACTAGTTTGTAGTGCCACAGGCCCTACAAAACCTTTAAAAGAAAACCAAAATATGAAAACCAGGTCACTTTTTACTTCTCTTTCTTGGAAATCTTGAGCCTAATATCAAGTATGACTTGGGAAAAGATGAGAAAACAGAAGAGGTGTTCTATCCAGGGTCAGCTAGTATGCCTCTTAGGGCCCTTTTGGGTGAAAGGATGGCGTAGTACATATACCTGAGTTGTAAATAGGGTATCTACTGTGTCACACTTTTTGCTACTGAAATGCTCTCCAAAGTCTTACCTTAATTTTTTTTTATCACATAGTACAAATTGAGGGTTCTGCAGCTGCATCTGGCACAAGGTATATTTTGGTTGATACAGATGTTTTTTACATTTGTCACCAACATTTCAAAATCGGTACTTCACATTAAAATAGAGATTTCCACTTCTCTTAAAATATCAGAAGATTTAGCCAACCTCGACCTGCAGGCTGTTATGGTAAAGCATTGTATTAAAGTTGAAGAGTCTACCCCTTAGATAGGACCCAGACTCTCCAATCTGTCACAATCTTTTCTGCTCTGTAGCTTGCCCATGGCTCGCATCCCTCAAATACTTTCCTGATTCCTGCAAGATTTAGGCAGTAACTATTTCAAGGTCAGCCAGAAAAACTAGACTCTTGGTCCTCTGCTCTCTCCTCCTCAAAGGACTGGATCTTCCTTTGGGTCTTTACTTAAAAATGCTCTAATTTCACCATGGTGACCAATTAGACCCGAAGTCCTTGGAATGGGCTGAAAGAACAGATTTAGAGATTGGCTTATTTCTTTACTGTTTCTATTGAGATGGGAATATTCACTTCAGTGTCTGTGGGATCAGAGAAGATAGACTGTAGCTTTCCCCTTCCTGAGCTTTTCTCCATCGGGAGGAGGCTCAGTGGAAACTCTGAGCAGACCTTAAGCATGCTGTGCTAATAGCTAGAGCCAGCATCTGCTCTGAGGTCTGCACAATGTGGTAAGCACACAGACAGTCTTCTTTCTGCCCTCCCACTCCTTTTGATTTTCAATACCTCTTCTCCTTTTGCAGCCTGTTTTAGCTGACTTTTATGACCCTGTGGAGAGAAACCTTAATGTCAGCGCCATTAAACCAGTACCTACAAAAAAAACCCTGAAAATGCTAAACCCTGACAGGAAGCATGTTCTAATTAGTACTGATAGAAGTACAGTGAGCTTAAAAAAACAAAAGTGACTTCAGCAAGTGGGAAGGACAAAGGTCCAGCTCCTCTGGCTCACTTGAAAATGGAGAGGGATGCCTGTTTATATGCAAGGAGTATGAGGAATAGCTTTATCTTCCTTGTTAAGTGTATTTGCAACTATTTTTGTAAGATAGTTTCCCTTCCTTTAAAATTTAATTTACTGGTTGAACGTTACTTGAATGTTCCTTTTCAGGGTAAGTCCTTGATATTCTGGAACTCTTAGTAATTGTGTGTGTGTGTATATGTAAGTTGCTATCTTATAGCTGCATTTATTTCAGATGAAGTAGACTTTGCCCTCTTCATCCACTGTGTCTCCAGAAGACTCATGAGGCCCTATTTCAGGAAAAACATGTCAACTTCCCAGGAGCTTCAGAGAGACGATTTCATTGGGTATGCTCAGGTTATATATATGAGTCTCAACATGGATACAATAGACTTAGAAAACTTTTACTTACTGGAAATGTGTTTTGTTATGTGTGAAAAAACTAAGTGGAAGATCACAACAAAATGATGCTGTTCTCTTCTTTTTTGTTGTTGTGTTGTGTTGTCTTTGTTGTTGTTGTTTGGGTGCATGGTCTGGGAATCAGACCCGGGTCTCCCGCATGGAAGGTGAGCATTCTACCACCGAACCACACATGTACCCACTGTTTTCTTCTCTACCCAATAACCTCCTACCTATCCTTTAAAACTCTATTCAAGAAACCTTTAGAGCTCCCACCTTCTCCCCTGCCTATGCTAGGTGTGCCTTCGCTGCTCCTGGAACATCGTCTTCAATCGCCTATTAATCTATCTTATGATCAACGTGTTTACCTGTTTTCTCCAGATGCCAGGCAGTGTGTGCTTGAAAGTAGTTATCTGTTTCTTGCATCTTTTACTCAGTGCCTAGCACATACATAATAGGAGCTCAGCATATGATAACTATATAAATGAATGCATGGCTAACTGGATGAATGGATAGATGAATAAATGCATTTTTAGTGACTATTGACTTATCAACATTTCTAGATTTTATATATGATTGGACTAAAATATATCTTTGTGGTTACTTGTCATTTTGCTTTAATTTTATGGATTTGCATATTCTGAGTGTAGGTCTAGTATCTGGTGTGTTTAATTCAGCATAAATTTGAAGTGTTTTTTCAAATTGCTAATTGGAAAATGTTCTATGAAAAATATTCAGATTTGAAAGAAGGGACTTGGCCCTAAAAGAAGTGAGGTTTTGGAAACATTTACTAAAATATCAACAGGTTTGGCTACAACAGCACAGAGGAACCAGATAGAAGTCGTTTTTATCTCTAGGCTACTTTTCTGCACAGAGATTTGCCAGCTTCTTCAGAGGCCAAGAATGTTAGTATAAAGGGGACAAAAACACCCCAGACTCTGAAGCCTTGGGTCTATTCCACCTCATTGGCATCTCTTCTTCCACATATATATTTTTAAAAATTAAATATTGAATGCATTTAGAGGATGTATGCCTTCTCCAGAGCCACACCTTAAGAGTAACTGCTAAGCTGCTGAAGTTGTTCACTCACTCCCTCTTCCCTGCTTCTCCGTTTTATAGTTCATTCTCCCTGCCTGCCAGAGAATGTTGAAGGGTTGACTAAGGTCACAGAGTTCAGAGCTCGGGTCTTTCAGTTCACTGCAAACCCATCGTTTTTGTTGGCACCTTGATCATTCTCATCTCTACCAACAACGACAAAGGCATTTTCTAAAATATGATCTAAAATGAGAGCTCTTGAGCAAAAAGTCTCAAAAAGTAAAGACCTTTTCCATAAGGCAAACACTTATTGAACTGAAACTTTAAAGAAAACCTGTTGCTTTTGTTGAGGGCCTCCTGCATCAGAGCTTCTGTTTTCTGGATTACTTTAAGAGCCAGGCAGCTTAAACACAAGCCTTAAACGTGTTCTGTGCGGGAGCCCTGGCTCTGGGGGCCAGACAGATAAAACAGTTTTCAAAATCCACCATACTTCCAAAAATACTCCAGAAGGTAAAACCATGTTAGAAGTTTGTCTTTAGCTTGCAGCACATAGAGGTTACAAAGAAAGTCTAAAGTAGGTATAACTCTTCCTTTCAACTTGTGCTATCAATGGGGAATTTAAATGCGGCCGAATTGACATTGCTGTACAAAATATAGATTCTAAAACAATAATACGAGGTAGAATTATTTCTATTTAGTACATATGATGGAATAAAAAGTGTGGATGAAACAACTGCTGGAACTAATGGAAAACCACATGATCTGCTCGGAATAGATGTTGAATTATGGGTTTGAAAGGAATGTTAAGAGGTTATTCGTTCATTCACAAACCATGCTGGTTCTTCTTTGGCTGTTCATTAGCCCTTAATTATCTTGGGGAGAAGCAGGACACGGGAGAGCATGACTTCCAAAGAAGTGGTTTTTGTATTGTTTCCAATACATCCAAGAAACCAATTAAACAGAAACTTTCTATGTCTGGAAATTATATATTTTCAGCAAAAATGAAGAGCAAACATGTAATCTTTTATTGCATTAAATCCCATCACCTACTTGAAGACCCAGCATAGAATTTCTTCTCACTCCTGTTCCTCAAGGCTAAATAAATGAATTTTTTTTAACCTCGTAGGTTTACTTTTTTGCTATACCCTGCCTCTGACATACATGCTTAATGAAACTTTTGACAGACTACAATTTTTTTAAAAAAAGAAAATTAAATTAGGTTTATTAAACTTTAAAATTAATTCCATTTTTCATTGAGTTTTATTTGGCTTTGCTTCTGGTGAGCTCTGATTCTGTCATTTTGAAAAGCAATCCTCTGAACCAAATTTCTGATCTCTCCTCTGAAATATGTCACTTTGAAGGATTATGTTTTCAAGACCACATTGGGAAAGGACCCAAAAGATCCATCTAGTCCGTTTGTTGTTGTTTTGTTTTGTTTCTTAACTTGATATCTACTGATGAGTATCAGAGGAAGCATGAAACCTCTGATATTATAAACTAAAGGGTTGTGTGTAACATTTGAATATCTACCTTATGCAGACCCTCCATAACTTCCATCACCTTCTTTAAAAGAGTTGGTGATCCCTAAAATGTTAAGAACCATTAACAGTACACTGCCTCTCCTGGTCACTCAATTTGAGTGCTTATGCCACTTGCCTGAGATCTGTACATTAACAGCCTTTGGATTTCCCATCTCATAGTATTGTGTATCTCAGAGGGGGTCAAACAAATTCCTACCAATGACAGATAGTAGAATAAATCTCTTGTAGTCTTTCCACATAGGCATGGTCAGAAGAATAACTTTGGACATTGTGACCAAATAGACAAAGCCATGAGAAATGTCCAGAAACTATTTGGATAACAATTTAATACCCAAAAGAGTGGCTGGGCAGTGATAGGGAATATATGAAAAGAACAAGTATTCTGCCATTAGGCCACCAGTTTTTATTTTAAAGGGGAGGGTAATTATATACCTTAAGCACCAACGAAACATATAATTCAATCAAATGGTATAGCTGCCTGGATGGCAGTTACAGACTTTAATCTTATTTGAAATTTATCGCTCAAATCTAAGGAACTTTGTTATGTGACTTCCTACTTTAAGTTTGAAGTCCCTTGTGTAGACATACTATAAAAGGGCTTGATATATTCTGTGATTTTGCCACCAGGAATCCAGTGTCCTGGCCAAAATCAACAGTAGTTTTCCTTAGCTATAAAAGCAGTAATCATTTCAACACATATGTTTTTGTATTTGTATGTATGTATGTATATGTATATAATTACACATGCTCATCTTTTAACCAGGCAAAATTTACATAAAATGTAGAAATATTTAAGATAATCAAAAGTAACGAAAAACGGTTTTGTGTTAAAAAGAAATCCATTTATTTGATACTTAAATTTTTGTAATGCTTTCGAGAATTTGGTCTAGTACAATAAATGATCGGTCTCATAATTCCTATTTAAAATGCATAATTGAGTAAATGATTTAGATTTGTGATTTCAGGTTGAAATATTACTAAATTGATCTATGGTATTAGAATATTTAAATGAATTTGATTCACCATATTTATAAATTTTATTTATTTGATTTAAGAGATTTA
Organism: Tamandua tetradactyla; assembly: GCF_023851605.1. Classification (NCBI taxonomy): domain Eukaryota; kingdom Metazoa; phylum Chordata; class Mammalia; order Pilosa; family Myrmecophagidae; genus Tamandua; species Tamandua tetradactyla. Next base: position 72,881,637 of record NC_135328.1, read on the forward strand.
TTTAATTACTCTAGAAGGCTTTAAGTCAGACAATGGAAGTACTTAAAGGAAATCGAATATATTAAATTTATAAGTGAATTTCAAAATGTTTAAAGAGGTTTAATTAACTATTTATAAATGGAACTAAATATTCCTTTAAGTCCCCTAAAAAGCTACAAGTTAATAAATCACAAATAGAATTAAATTTGTAAGTTGAAATAAGAAGCATAAGAAAAAACTAGGTTTTTAAATTTGTAACTTGAATACATCAAGTATTAATATTTAAAATCCAAAGTATCATCAAACTAATGTTTTCTGAGCACAAAGGTCACTGTCAGTGTCTCATAAAAATGCCCAGGCTCCTAGGCTTCTCTCCCTTCCCTCATCCTTCTGGGGTCCTTCAGCTTCCAGTTCCCTCCAGCTTTGCTCCTCACCTGCATTCTGGAGCCCGGTGCAGATGGTTCCGGTGCTGGCGCTGGTGCTGCTGCTACTGCTGTAGTATGAGTCACTTGTTTATGGCTGTGGTTGAAGCCATAGCCAGAAAAAATGTCAGTATCTAATGTTGGACACTGAATGCCTATGTTTTCTAGCCCACTGTAGTTTGCCTCGAGGGGCTGGTTCCTCCCTCCTTGATTTTTCTTTCTATAGCTGGTGCCCTTACCATACTCCACCCCCTCTGCCATTTCAGTGCACATTGGGCCTGACTTCTAACAGCAGCATGAGCTTCCCTTTTCCTAAGATCTCTTGCTGGCTGCTGAAGCTCACTTCAGCTTGCCTCCCATGCCTCCTGCACAGCAGGTTGGAAATGCTGGGCAAGTAAAACCCTCCTCCCATCCCCAGCAGCCCCCAACAGGAGTTGTTGTTATGTCAGTACTTCAGGTGGGGTCATTTTGAGGCATGTGTTCTTATACCGCTTCCAGAGCTCTCCATTGAGATCGAGAACGCTTTATTGGCTTTCTCCCCTCTCCCCTTTCCCCATCTCATTTTATTTATTTACTGGTGGTGCCCAGGGTCACCTCCCACTTCCCTTCCAATGTTCACCTTTAAGACTGCTTACTTCTGGTGGAACCTAAACAGCAAACATTTTAATGAAATCAGGCATAGATTTTAGTACCCCTTAGCAGTATTGAGGAGAAGCATGCATTTTATACACAATGCCACTGACTTTAGGACTCAGAAGGAGTACTTCTCTGCACTGCTAAGAAAAATGTGCTCTAATGGTAGCCTGGCCTTAGTAATGTTTGCCCAGGTGAAAAGGACATATTCTTCTCTTTAGAAATTTTGATTCAGCAATTTAAATTTTAATATATCATGCTGATCCCTAACTCTTTTATGACAAATAAAATTCCAGGCATGCCATTCCAACTTAAGTTAGAAAATGATGATGATCTCAGTGAGGAGAGTTCGCTCTTTAGTCACTTCTATAGTTGTCTTAATACAGCTTCAAAAGGTGGCTACAGTGATAGTTTTCCACTGGACTCCTTTGGGAGGCCAAGATACTCATCAGTCTAATGGATGCTTACAAAGCAGTTCATTATTCTTTCTTTTAAGATTTTCTGTCTGCCTTAAAACACCTTATGTGAGTGACTCAACTACCCCCACCCCCACCCCCACTCCAACCCCAGGAAGTGTGCTTCAGGGAAGACATTTAGCATTTTTAGCAGTTGACCAGGGAGTAGCTTACTCACTCAAAGGATGCAATCTATTCATGCTGACATAGGCTCTTTAATGCAAACATTATAAAGTATTCATAAGCCTCCTTTCTGCCTCAAAATAGAACCCATTTCCCCACTTGGGCAAGGTATTAGAGCTTTAAATGACTCCAAAATGAATCTGCTCACTTCTGGATTCTAATTGTTTATTTCACTTCCTTTAAGGGAGGCTCTGGTATGCTCTGCTTTTCTTAGCCATCTGTCCTTTTGCATTTGCTCTCGCCTCATCTCCCAGTCTCACTTTTCCCTTCAGCCTTGTTTACAGTTCTTTTTCTGGAGGGGTGGTTGCGGAGTTAACTTCCTAGGGAAAAAAAAATTAAATATTCATGAGAAAGCTAGTGTGGGCTTATGGGATCTGGAAGAAGGCAAACTGAATATATAGTAAATGAAAAAATTTAAACATGTTAATTTTAATACTTTAACAAGCACTGGCATGTCTGGAGCCCCTCACAAGATGTAGTCTTCTTGAAGTGGGATAGCCTGTATTATAGTTATTTTAGTCATGCACGATTTTTTTAATCAGCCATTAAATTAAAATCTGATTATCTCTCACAGCCAAAATAGCACCGTTGGGTACTAAGTAATATGATTTATTTCATAAATAGGATCAAAATACCTTTATTAGATGGTAGTGACTTTGGGTAAAAACAGCATTTTTTAAACATTTTAGTATTGACTCTGTTTTATTACATTTAATCAGAATGGGGTCTTTACAGCAACCCAGTGATGTGCTCTAAACTTTTATCCTTGCTTCAGTTACCTTGCTTGAAAAAATGTTCGTTTCTGTGTTTCTTTTAACCTAGAAATCAAGCTGTCTGTGACAAATTCTTTTGAAAACCAAGAACTTGGGTTTCACATGTTTAGCTCGTCTGAGACGTGATCTCCTGGTGCTTTCTTCCTCTTTGTAAGTTCAAATGAGTAGGGCCACAAAGAATCTAAAAGTCATCTGCAGAACCCAAGGTGGAGGATTCTTGAACATACTAACTGACTTTCTTCCTCCTTCCCTTCTTTCTTTTCTATTTCGAACAAATATTTATGTCGCGAAACAGAATCCCTTCCCTTGTGGACCTGGGGGTGTGGGAGAGATAGACAATAAACACAAAGGAGTCTGCGCTCTCATGGACTGAGTCCCTCATTCAGCACACGTTTCCTGGATGTCTGGGCAAGTCCTGTGATACGTGCCATCTACAGTCTGAGCTCCTGGGGTGTCCAGCAGGGACACTTGGCCATTTTGCAATTCTTTTCTCTAGGGATGATAAAAATGGGATATCAGTATATCTCTAGTTAATGGCATACAAGGGAATACTCTGAAATTCAGAGAGGGCAGTAAGGGTCATTTAAAATGCTCACTCTGCCAGTGACCTTGGTCCAGTTATTTGACTTCTGCATCTCTGTTTGTTCAACTGTGAAATGATGATAATGGCACATGTCTCATCAGATTGTTGTAAGGATTAAATGAGTAAATATTTGTTGTGCATCTAGAACCGTACCCCAGGCACACAGTAATTGCATATAAATGTTAGTTGTTTGGTCTACTTTCCTGCCTGACGCTTGAACCTTTCCATCCCTGTCAAATTGGTTAGCTAGCTTCTGCTTAAGCAGCTCTACTCGTGGGGGACTCGAATCTTCCAAAGAGCTCTTTCTGACTTTGATCACCTTTTCCTGTTACTATCGTTGCTTGTGTTGAGCTAAAATCTCTTTCATCTGTGGCTTCTATCTGTGGTTTCCTTCCCCAATTCAGAGCAATTCCAGTCCTTCTCCTATAGGATTGCTCTGAATTTCCTGCAGATAATTGAAGGGTATACACCATTTGAGAGTTCTTTTCACTGGAACAAATATTCAGGTCCCTCAATTTTCTCTCAGAAGACATGGTTTCCAAGTTAGTGCTGTTCTCATCCCAGATTATTGGAAAGATCCAAACCAGTTCTTCCCTCATATGATGCAGCTTTCAGTCTCCTCACCATTCTAGGTATTGTCTTCTGATCTATTTTCTCCTTGTCTATCATGGGAGGAAAGACCCAGGTGTGAACAAAATAGCATCTTGTTTGCCAGCACTATGAGATAGATACAAGTAAAAAAACTGAATAGGCCCTTGATCTCATAGCACTTACATTCTAATGGTGGAAACAAACAATTACCAAGTAAAGAATCAGAATATTTCAGATAATACTACTTTAGATCAGGTAGACAGGGAAGGCCTCCTTGGTTCAGTGATATTGTGACAAGATCGCAATGTCTAACTTCTAGTGCCATGTTCTCTCATGCCTCTGTTCCTTTGCACATACTGTTTCCCCCATCTGGAATTCTTTCCTTCCCCCTGTGAGTTCCTATGCATATTCTACAAAACACAACTCCAGGGCACCATCACCTCTGAGAGATGTTCCTCACTCTTTGCAAGACTCCTTGCCACAGTAGTTAGAGGAGCCCTCTGCTCTTTCAACACCCATTCAAGTTTCTGGATTAGCCATTTATCACTCTTGAAACTAGTAATTTCTTTGTTTCCCCCTACCAGTCTTGAGTGTCATCTTGGACAACTTTCCAAAGCCCAGAGTTTAACAAAGTATTTTCCCCTTAGCAATCACTCAACAGGCACTTATGGTGTGGTTGCATATTGAACTTCCACTAACACATCCTTTCCAAGGTTTGTCTAGCCCACTATTTCTCAATGAGAGTACAACTGGCATTTTGGGTGGTCAAGATATTCATTAGGGGACATCCCTTGGGTTGCATTGTTTAGCATTTCTGATCCCTTACCCAAAAGCCTCCATGCATTTTGAAGCACACCCTGGGGGCATAGTAGGTCCATTCGAGAACCACTGCTGGCCCATTCACTCATTCCCTTGTGTAAGAACTTTGAGTTGGTACCATATGCTAAGCCCTTGATTGATCCATTTATCAGGAACTCATTTATTTCCCAAGATTGGCCATTCCATTCCATCTTAGGACATCTTTGTAGAGCAACTGTTCCTCATTTATCGAAATATACCTCTCTGTAACCTGTAAACATTGATTCCAGTATTATTGTCTAGTACTATTGTCTAGTACAATATAGAACATATCTAATCTTTTTTAGGGTGTGATAGCCTGTCAACTATTTGAAGACAGTTTTATTGCCCTCTATGTATCAACAGTTTTTTCTTTCTCAAAATGAAATGTTAGAGCATTTTTGACCATTCCCATGACATGAATCTGAGTGATCTCAGGTCTTCATCATAGTTACCAGTTAAGGTTGCATCAGTGTGCACTCACTTTGACTTTACCACACTTTTCCTCTACTTCTGTGTTTATCGTTGTCCCATTGTTTGCAACTGAAGCAGTGTTAGACCTGTGAGGTTTTGTGGGGGAATTATTTTTAGATACAGCAGGTCACACAGATGTAGCCATAGCAAAGTCCTCTAAGTGAAATGATTGCTTCTTTCTAGGTTTCTATCAAGTGGAAAAATGTTAAGCACCCACTGTGTATGTGATGGTACTATGTTGAACAATACAAAAGCAAAGAAAAATGTGAACTATCCCTATTGTCAAAGAGCAATTAATTCATTGGAATAGTTTACAGATGTGAAAAAGTTAAAATCAGTGATGTGCCAGTAAATGTTACAACAGTAACAGTAAACAACAGGCTCAGGGAGAAGCACAGGGAGCCCTGACTTGCGATATTTGCTGATTTCTATGATGCAAATTTTCCCACTCTGACAGATTGCAAGCTACTAACATGAGGTCACTGAACACAGAACTGAAAAGAGATGTGCAGTAACTCTCCATTATATGATATTTCCACCATACCTGTAGAATAGCTATTAATTACCAAGAACATAGGTAATAATAAAATGAAATAAAATAATTAGGAACTTTTGAATTTTAAGTTATTACCTTTGTTTTTAATATAATGTATTTACTTATAATTTTATGTAATTTATTTTTTAATATTGCCTACATTTAACAACCTCCTGACAAAACTCCTGAAAATTTGACAATTGGCACGCATGAGCTGATGAGAGCCAGCTCCAGCCCACCACTGGAAAACTCAATTTAGGACAGAATATAATAGGTGTATCAGAGACATGTACTTAGTAAATGACTTTGAAACCCAGATAAGAAAATAAACTCTACATTGTGTATTGAAATAATCAAGAAAGGTTTTCTTGGAGTATGTGGTGGGACTTAAAAAATACCAAGGATTTGCATTAAGGCAGAGGAAGGCAAACCATTATAGCTTCGTAGTATAAAAGATTTATACTTAGTAACAACTATGTAACAGCGAATATTTCTTGAGGGCTTAAACCCAAGAAGATACCGTATGAGCCTCCTTTTACAGATGAAGAAACTGAGACTTAGGTTAAGCAAACTACCTAAAGTCACACAGCTATTAAGTTATTTTGCTTCTTGTGTTAATATTTTCTATGATTATACTGTAGTCATACATAGTAGTGGGGACCACACCTGTGAGCATCCTTTGGATTGTCACATTGTCTATTCATATAACAGTGTTCATAATTGTAGAAGTAGACTAGAGATTTTCAAATATTCTTGGCGCTTAAGTATTGCTGTCAGTTGTTCATTGATGGACAAACCACCAACCCCCTGCTTTCCCATCATCATCACCAAGTGTTTTCTTAAGGAGTGGGTAAAGCAAGTGACAGAAACCTAGATGAAATTGGTTTAATGAAAAGGGGATTTATGGGTCACAAAACCAAAAGCAAAGGGGTCTAATATCAGGACACAGGGGTGCACAAAATATCCCTCCCTGTCCCCGCTGTGTTGGCTCTGTTTTAGGCAGACTTTCCCTTGATGGGGCCAGAGATCTGCCCTTAGCTCTATACTGACATCCTCACCACTCTAGGGCTGGCACAAAAGAGAAAACAGTTTCATCTATACAATTGGAAGGAAAGTCCGAACCTAGGACTCCAAGTTCTAATTCTCATTGGCCCAGGTTGGGCAACATTTTCATCTCTGAACTAAGCACACTGGCTAGGAGGCTAATCCAACTCTGACCAGAACTGAGTCACATGCCCACCTTTCCCACTTCAGCGTGGGAGCTAATGGAATGAGAATCAGGAAACGGTAGTCCTCTGAGGGAAATATCCTTTCCATCTGAAGATGCTATTATAGAATTGCATTGTATGCATACAAGGAAAGAAAAAAAAGGGGCAGAGGAGGAAACGGACGTAGAGAAGAAAATGATACAGTGAACATAGAAATCAGAGATGGGAAACTATCATAAAGACTAAGGTAGGACATGAGAGAATGAATAGCATCCAAATCCTTTTGAATTATAGTATTTATAGAACACAGTTCCAATATAGATAGGCTAATTGTTCCCACGAGGGTTCATTTATTCGTCATTTCTTGAAACCTACTATCTGCTAGACACTGTGACAGTTCACATTCACGTTCTTATTTTTTGTTTTTATACTTAATATAAAATTTTTATTGAGATGAATTTCATATAACGTAAAATTAAACATTTTAAGGTATGCAATACCTTATACTTGGTATGTTCGTAATTGTGCAACTATCATCTCTATCTAGTTCTGAACATTTTCACTATTCTCAAAGAAGATACTCCCTATTCTCTCCTATCCCCAGCTCCCGGAAACTACTAATTTGCTTTCTGTCTCTATGGATTTATGTTCTAGATATTTCATATAAATGGAATCATAACATGTAGCCTTTTGTGTCTAGCTTCTGGCTTCTTAACATAGTAGTTTCAAGGTTCATCTGCCTTGTAGCATCTATTAGTAATCCATTTATTTTAAGGCAAAATAATATTCCATTGGATGGCTATACCACATTTTGTTTATTCATTAATCCATTGCTGGGCCTTTGGGTTGCTTCTACCTTTTGACTACATTGAATAGTGCTGGTATGAATATGCATGCACAAGTTTTGTTTGATGCTTTTTTTCAGTTCTTTGGGGTATATGCCTAGGAAGGGAATTTCTAGGTTATATGGTAATTCTATGTTTCACATTTTGAGGAACCACTAAACTGTCTTCCACAGTAGCTGTACCACTTTACATCCCCACTAGCAATGTATGTGTCAATGATTCCTTCCTTTTAGTGACTGATTAGCATTTCATTCTATGCATATAATATAATTTGCTTATCCATCCACTTGTTGGTAGCCATGTGGGTTATTTATATTTTTTTACCTATTACTTACTTAAGTAATAGGTAAAATGTTCATTAGCAGCTTACTGTGTAACACTCTCCTCAGCAACACAAGGACCCCATTCAAAGGCAGGTTTTTGACTTGCATGCCAGAAAGGAGAAAACCAGAAAACAAAGATAAATTATCCGATTTCCTCCTTCAAATTAAGGCTTTGTGTGAATGCATATGAACTAGAAAATAATGGACTTAATCAGAAATATTCAATTAAGACTAGAATAAGTAAAATACAGCATCAGAACCGAGGCCAACCCAGTCAGTAAGTAGGTGGTCAGAAAAAAATCTAACGTCATAACCATGTCATAACCAAAGAAAGCTGCTATGAACATTTATGTCCAATCTTCGTGTGCACATTTGTTTTGGTTTCTTTTGGGTAAAGAGGAGTGATATGCTGGGTGTATGTTTGACTTTGTAATAAGCTGCCAAATTGTTTTCCCAAGTAATTTTTATGATTTTATATTCCCACCGGCAGTGCCTAAGAGTTCTAGTTCCTCTACCTCCTTGCCAATGCTTAGTATGTTAAGTTTGTTTGTTTTTAGCTTTATTTTAATGTGTGTGCAGTGAGATTTTAGTTTACATTTCATTCCTGATGATTAATGGCACATTCTTATTTTGACATTATTTCTTACCAAGAGGTGATGAGATTTTACTATTAGGTGAATAGCTATAGACTAAACTCAGTTTTGAACCTGTGCACAAAAGGTGCTGTTAATTGTAGCATAGTGACAATCCAGCCAAGCAGCATCTCCCTTTACTTATTATATCCATGAAACTTTCTCTAAAGAAACTGGTTGCTGTTTTATTCTCTCAGAGTTATTTGTCTGTTGAAACCATTGCTTGAGGCCAGTGTAGTTTCAATATTGCAATTTAGCACATGATAGCCTTATTTTTACCTTTATGTGCCTTGAAATCCGCATGTAGGAATTTGTTAGGAAGTCTGTCTTTAGAAGTAGCCAGAGCAAATACTTTCTTGAGTGTCTTCTTTCTGGAAAATTCTAGACTCACAGCTGGAGATGAAGTGGCAAAATAAGGGAGATAAAGTGTGCATTATTGTCAAATGGTGCAATTATTAGTCTTTCTGGAATTGCTCATATCCATGCATCAGTGATATTGAACATGGTTATGACGTTGGATTTTTTTCTGACCACCTACTTATTGACTGGGTTGGCCTCAGTTCTGATGCTGTATTTTACTTATTCTAGTCTTAATTGAATATTTCTGATTAAGTCCATTATTTTCTAGTTCATATGCATTCACACAAAGCCTTAATTTGAAGGAGGAAATCGGATAATTTATCTTTGTTTTCTGGTTTCTCCTTTCTGGCATGCAAGTCAAAAACCTGCCTTTGAATGGGGTCCTTGTGTTGCTGAGGAGAGTGTTACACAGTGTACCACCCTCAATTTATCTGCTAACATTGAAAATCATCAAATTCTGTTGTGTAGTTCTGTTGTGGCTGTCAAAGTTGTGGAATGAAAGAGGACCAAAACGGAAGAGTAGAGCAAGAGTTTTTAAAAAGACTTCATGGGGCGGGCCACGGTGGCTCAGCAGGCAGAGTTGTCGCCTGCCATGCCAGAGATCGGGGTTCGACTCCCAGTGCCTGCCCATGCAAAAATAAATAAATAAATAAAATAAAAAAGACTTCATGGCTGTGCTGGTATTATAAATATTAAAGATCTCCAACCAAGTTTTAATAATTACCCTAACACATATTAAGTGTTTGGTGTGTGACCAATACTATGTTTAATGATTTACTGGCATTCTCCAATTTAATGAAGGTAAGCAATGTCATTATCCTCATTTTAACAGATTTGGAAACTGAAGTTCAAAGAAATTAAGTAATTTTCTGCAGGTACTTATGTATGCTTATGTATGTCTTGGTAGAGCCTGGTCTGAATCTGGGTCTGTGTGCTCTAAAACACATTATTTTAATCACTGCACTTTACTGACTTGATGGGACCAAACGTTTATTTACTCATCAGAAAAGGTAGAGGAAGAAAAATGATTTTTATAGCCATGGAAATATTTGCCCTTCATGTCTTTTTTGTTGTCATTGTATGCTGTCTGGTGGGGGTCACATTTCATTCTTTTTCCATGTGAGTGTCCTGATATTGCAGCACTATTTGTTGCATTATTTTTTGGTTTGTTTTCAAACAAAGTGCATGGGCTGGGAATCGAACCTGGGTCTCCCTCATGGCAGGCAAGAATTCTACCACTGAATAACCCCTTACACTGCCTGTCTTTGAAAAGTTTGTTTTACGCTGTATGAATGATGAAGTTTTAACTATAAACATGTCAACACTTTTAAAACAAAATTTGCATTACGCAAAAATGCATTGAGCAGTTATGATGATACTGGATGCTATGAAAGAAATATCAAGCAATAATGTTAGGTAAGGGGTAGCCTTACCATATCACCTTTTTGTGATTTGGTACCTTTCCTCTTTTTCAAGTGTCTGGACACCTATTTGCATTTCTGATGAAACCTCTGGAATCTTAGTTTTGTAAAAGGCCTTAGATATCAGCTCATCTGATTCCTAATGCATTTCCCTTTACATAACTCCATGCCAATTTATCATTCAGTCTGTGAGTAGAGAGAAGGTATTTTCCTTTCTTCTAAATCAGAGAGTTTGGGGTTGATTCTTTCAGTCTTACCAAAATATAGAAATTAGGGCTTTCATTTCAGCACCACCACCATCTTGTGTGGTGTTTAGGACTCCACCTTCCACCCTTTATTCCCTGGAGCTAAAAGCATCTGGTATATTTTAAGGTAGTTTTGGAAGAGTTTTGCTTATGGGATGAGTATTCCAGGAACTGACCTCTAAGTCTCTGGGCACGCTCCTCTCCTTCAAGCATCAATGGACTTGGCTTCTACAAAAAAGGGAAATCCTTGCTTGGCGTTAATGAAGGAGGGAGCAGACAACATCCTGGACCTTGTTCCAGGGAAACTTGGACTGTCTGCAGAGATGAACTTGGGCTCTTGCCCAAGCAGGAAAAGGCCTGTTGTCTTAAGCTGCACAAACCCTGAGTTCACTAATTTCTCTGTCTCCACCTTCTGTCTCAACCCAGATTATTGTTTCCTAGCATGATGGGTGTTTTTTGTTGTTGTTTCTTTCTTTCTTTGTTTACTTCTTATCCCTCAAAAGTTCTTGGCTTTTGAAATACAAATGCAAGAAAGTTGTCTTTTTTTCTCTGCTTCCTAATTGTCCTTCTCTAAGGCAATGAGCACAGGCAACTTGGTGGCTTGGGTAGAAGGAAGGGCTAAGAGGGAAAAGAAAACTTTGGGGGGCAGTAGAGGGAGTCAATTCACATTTCAAAAATGGTATTTCATATGCTTGAATATGTCTAGGAATAGAGAAATAATTAACTTCATCCCCTCCCCCAAACCAGGAAAGACCCAGTCAACCTTTTGACAGTGATTGTTAGCACAACTCAGTTTCTCCAGGTTTAACATAACCAATTCCTATAGTCATTCATTCTTGAACTATGTGTTCCTGTGTGGCATCCATTTAAGTCTCTGTCGCATCCTGATTGCTTCCTCTGAATGTGTTCCATGCTTCTTTTAAGGTTTTTGGCTGAGAACTTGGCACCACCTGTGGTCTGACCAGGGCATGTGCATCATTTTAGGTGGTTTATATTTAGTGGTAAAAATCACCCAAATCCTGGAACATGTACACGTACACACACACACACATACACACGCACTTACTATAAATGGTGGTTTTATTTAGTTAAGGATGCAGAATTTAGCAGGAGCAATATGGCAATACAGAACAAAGCAGATGCAGAATATCTTTCTGAAGCTTCACCTGGTCTCCAGAATTTCAAATGGGTGTGCAACTGTCATTAATACTGTCTATTTAAGGGAAGGTCATGCAGGATCCAAGAGGCTTAATTTTGTGTTTGGCCACAGGTACTTTATATTATGTCTTCCATCACCATCCAAAGAGAATTTACACTCAATGTAAGTCTCTGTGATTAATTCTTCCATTTAAGTGGATATCTGCAAACTTATAAGGGCTTGTTGAACCAAATTCATGCCAGAGCATCTTATCCACCCCAGGGAAAAAGTCTGTCAGTGTGTAGGTATTCCTGAGCCATCTGTCTCTGCCTTCAGTTCTCCAGCCTCCTGGAAAGTCTATTCATTCACAGCACCTAGAGCACATTATTACTCTTAAATAGTGGATTCACCTGGCTGTGGAGAGGTTGCTCTGTGCATTGTAGTTTAATGGTGACCTTGACTTGGCTAGATGGGATAGGATTTAAAGCTGTTGTGCTGTATTTCCTCACCCCACATCCTTTAATACACAGGGTTTAAGAACAAAAAATTCTGATTAATGTTTTTCAGAGGAGTATATTCCTGGGCTGATCAGTGTGAAAGAAAAGTATCCCCACCATCCACCTTGGAATAATAATAGTTCATGAGAGACTGAGCATACAGAAAGAAAATGGCCAGACCATAAAAGAACTCTGACCTACAACCTTGGTAACACCCAGCCCAGGAAGCCAAACCACTATCTCTGCAGCAATTGCCCCAAAAAGGTCTTGGTCAGTGACTGCCTTTCATTGCCTCTGCATCTAACTCAGGACCAACCAGGAAAAAAGCCATATGTGGTCCCCAAACCAATCACACAAGATGCCCCTTTCTAGTTAGCTCACCTCCAGCTTACCCATGCCAACCACCCCAATAAGAAATTCAAGAAGTATTCCTTTTTTTTCATTACAAAGTTTTCCCACTCCCTGCCTGCCTTTGAGTCTCTGCCAAAAAAAGTGATGAAGGCTGACTCCCTGCTATAACAAGTTCTGAATAAGCAGCCTCTGTTTATTATCATTTGGTGGTCTTTATTTCCATATGCATGTGCCTGGCGCCAGGCTGAGTGCGAGATATGCATCCCATTGTTTAATCACCCCAATAAACCTATGGAGAAAATATTATCTCCACTGTTCTGGTAAGTATAGAGTAGTTAAGTTATATGCACAGGGTCGTACTATTGCCAAATGATGGGTAGAATTTCAAAATCAGTTTGTTGATTTTCTAAGCCAGGCCTTAACCAGTACCTCTTTCTTTCTCGCTGTACACACTTAGAAACCAGGCATTGATATTTGCTGTAGGACTGGTTGGGATCTTTCTATTCAGACCTACATTAGGCCGGAGATGTCTAGCCAACCACCAAATGAGAGCTCTCCTTCCATGTTGTAAACTTGCAGCTGAGAAGAGCCATTCATTTGGTTTTCCCAGAGCTCTTATAGCTAGGTGAGGCTATGTGATTATTGATTATTTCTGGGTAATGGAATGTGAGCCTAAGTGATGTGTGTCACTTTGGAAGTGGTGGTTAAGTTTCTGGCAAGCTATCCTCATACTCTCTTAGCCTTCCCACGGAAATTGTAGATAGTCATGTTGCAAATGCAAGCGATACAAATTGGAGTTCGTGCTTTGAGGAAAGCTACCCAGGAGAACTGCCAGGCCAGGAATATCCCCTTTGGATTGTCATAAATGAGAAATAAATGTTTATCATATTAAGCTTGGAATTCTTTCAGCAGTTGGCCTATCCTCACTCACACAGTTCTCTTTAAGGGAACTACTGGGGTGAGGGTAAACCCCCCAAATTATTTTCCACAGGAATCTTAAATTTCACCTGGGTAATTAATATATGCTTACTGATATCTTCTTAAAAATGTTTGTGGAATTTTTAGCTTGTAGAGCTAGAAATGCAGGCACAGGAGATTGTTGTACTAGGAGTTGACATTGAATGCAATTGATTGTAGCCACACCGGGAGCAGGATAGACAAGGTAAATAAATGATGAATTCCAGGGGAAAGGAGCTTGCAATAGCTTCTGTTTCATTTCCCTCCTAACTCCCTGTGACAGTAAACACATTTATAGATATATTTTATTAATCATGTCTTTGATGTATTTGGATTTTGCAAGTGGCTATTGTAGCTAAGGGATTTCTGGATACCCCCTAGCTAATCAGATTAGGGACATGAATGCTGTGGTGACAAAGTAGTGTATGTATGAAAAGACAAATGGTAAAGCTCTCCCTTACGGGTACTTGTACCTAGCTGTTTGTTTACAATAACAGCTTTAGATCCCTTTCCAGCTGTGCTGTCTGTCCTCACTTCTACCTATGAATGGTGGACTTTAGACTGAAAATTGCATGAACGATACTTGACAAATGGATGTCTTTCAAGGGACATCATCAGAATAAAGCACTTCCAAGTTCACTTTATGCTGCGTGAAGAAAGATAGCATTGATAATTTGAAAGAAATCAGAGCTCTAAAAGATCTGTTCATTTGACACAGAAAGCAAAATGTATATCATTAATGTGCACTAGGCTAATTCTTTTTTTTTTTTCCTGAATTTTTATTTTTATCATAGCAGTTGTAGGTTTACAGAAAAATCATGCAGAAAGCATGGAGTTCCCAGATACTAGCCCCAGGAAATTACTTTTGGTCTATTGAATAAGCTGTTATGGATTAATATGGATTTTAAATGTCTTGTATTGTGTTCACTAAAGTAGTGACTCCATGAAATAGCTTTCTCTAGTATTTTTCTGCAATTATATGATATATATTTTTCATGCGATTTTATTGCGATGGATTCACACACCAAATAATCCATCCAAACTATACAGTCGGTGGCTTACAATATCATCATATAGATATGCATTCCTCATCACAATCAATTTCAGAACTTTTCATTACTCCAGGAACAAAAATGAAATTATATATAAGAACATCCCAAACAGTTCATACCCCTTATCCCCCACTATTACTTATTTATTTTTTATTGTCTTTCTTTTATCAATCATCTACCCATACGCTGGATAAAGGGATTGTCAGTCACAAGGTTTTCACAATCACACGATTATACAATAAAAGCTATTTAGTTATCCAATTCTACAAGAATCCAGTCTACTGGATCACAGTTCAGCAGTTTCAGGTATTTCCTTTCAGCTCTTTTAATACACTAAAAACTAAAAATGAATATCTGTATAATGCACAGGGCTATAATTCTTAAGAGTATAATGACCTCCAAACTTATCCTTCAAACTTATCATCAACTGTGTGTATGTTTGTGCATGTGTATGTAAAATCCCTGTCCATTTCTAGCCCTACTTCATTGGATAGCAATAGCTATTAGCCTCAAACCTTGTTTCTTTTCAAGGAAAACTCATGATAAGATCACTTGGTAATCTCATCGTGAGATCACTTTTGGTTCTTTTAGCCCTTTCTCGATATTAAGCTGGCAATAGTACTTTTTGGTACAGAAATAGTTTTTATTTTTATGTTTCTTGTTCTACCTTCCCTGAAATGTTTCTGTTTTGTTCACTGATCTATCTCCAACATTCAGCACACTGCCTGGCACATAGAATACATTCTGTATATGTGAAATATATAAAAATGTGAGCAAGGTGGCCGGAGATGGCAGGACTTGTGCAGGATGGATCTTGGGATAAACTGTGAAGGTTGGGTAAGTTTTGAATTTGTAAATGAAAGAAAATCTGTGAATGCAAGAAAATTTTCTTCAGGGAGTGCAACTGTAAAATTAGTGTAAACTTGATCAGAGCAGAAATATACAAGGTTACCTTTAAGAAGCAAAATGACTTCTGGGCCATAAGACATTACCCAGAGAAGGAAAACTTCAGTCAGGAATCTGCAACCAGCCCTAGAAGAACTGAGAAAGAAGCGTGTTGGACATCCTGTCCTTGCCAACACTAGGCATGATGGAGGAAGCTTTAGCCAATGTAGAGTCCAGCCTTCTTGGAAAACAGGTGCGGCAGGTTTTCTTAGGTGATGCAGTTGACATCTGGCCAACTCTGGTGTTTTAACTGTATATTCGCCAAGCGACTTCTGGTTAAAGTGTGACTTCTTATATGACTCTAACTGTAGTTAGAAGAGATTTCACTGGTTGTACTGTCACAAGAATTACAGCCTTCCCACAGTTGTATCTTTCATGATGTATTAAAGAATAAGCATTGCAGTTCTATAATAATCCTGAGTTTGGTTCCTGACAGATGGGTCTATTCTTGGTGAGCTGACAAAATCAGGTCTCTAAAAGAGCTTCTGAGGCTGGTGGTCAGTCCCTGAGCCAGAGTAAGTTCACCAGCATTTCCAAAGCCACACAATGTAGGCACTTGCCAGGTAGCCTGGCCCTTGCCCTGACTTCACTTCCTCTAATATTGTCATTGACCAAGCTTAAGCTCCTCTGGTTATTTAACCAATTTCAGGGTATATTTGTAGTAAAAAAAACAACAGGAAAGACGCAGTTGCAATCTTATTAATTAATACAAAAGGATGGTGAGGTCAAATAAGAACAGGTGAATTAGAGAAAGGCATAGATTCTGCTGTGGATGATAATGATGAATAACATTAATCAGAGACTTAAGAATGTGTCAAGTAATGTGTTATACCCTCTAAATGAGTTATTTCGTTTAATCCTAACAACCCCCAAGAGGAAGGTCCATTTTTATGCACAAGTTACCAATGAGGAAATGGAGAGATCTAGATGTCAAATAATTCCCAAGACCTGCCATCTTGTATGCATAGAGCCAGGATGACAGTCCAGGGAGCCACAATCTTTGCCCAAACTCTTAACCACATTTAGGGGCTGGAAGGAGTCTGTAGGGGTAGAAACAGGGAGACTTGGATTTCAGCTTCAGGGGTTGATGCTACTGGCTCCTGGTTATGCTTTCTTCTTTTTGATCCAGGAATATCACTAACTTCTCATAGTGGTCAGTCTTGGCTCACCACTTCATCTAAGTAAGGAGAATTCGTCTAAGAAAACTGGACAATAATTGCAAGGAGTTAGGGCAAGCAATGAGGAAGAAGTCAAAGAGGATAAGTGTACATAGAAGAGATTGCCGGGTAAAAATAATTACATAAACTGTGAACGTCAGTGAGAGAAAAGAAGAGATGGTAGGTATGAGGCTCAATCATGGTCCTTTTTATGGGGATAAAAGAGTGGATAGGACACCAGTTACCAGAATAATCTTTTATCTGCCTAGAGAGAAGTTGAGAGCTAAGGAAAACATGCTCACCCGGGCCTCAGTCTCAATGTCCCCTGGTTTGTAAGTGGAATTCTTGCTATTACCTTTGAGCTCTGGAAATGTTTTACTGCTTTTATAAACTACTAGCTATCTTCTTTTAGGGGGAAATAACAGATGGTCATGCTGAAACTGAGCTTTTTATCTGAATCTTCAAAACCTTTTTGTGCACAATTTATGAGGTTCACTTCTTTGCAAATTCAGTGCTTTCTTGGAGCTTTTCCTTTTGAGATGAGCCACGAGAGTCTCATTTTCATTGGGCATTGCCTATTAGTGGCAAAGCTCCTTTCTTATTTAATCAGCTTCTCCAACTGAATAAGGCTGAGTCCAGATAGGTTCTATTTATGAGAGTGAAAAGATTTTGGTGTTCTGACTAAAAATAACACATGGAATCTGCCACCTGGGTCTCCCTTCCATATTCATCCTGAAATTTTATGCATGTTGCTCGCAGGAGGCCAGCCCCTATGAGCATGGAAGAAATATGACCAAGTCAAGTGTTTTGTGGCTCTGGAACTGACTCTGCTACAGTGCTGTGGACAGGCTGCCCCTGGCTTGCTAGGTGGTTGCGAGGCTAGGGTGATGTGCTCTGCATCCCGCCCTTCTTGGTCTCAGAATGAGCTGAGGGGCCTCTGCACGCATTCTCTGCTGAGAGAAAGATGATGTATGAGTAAGACAATATTGCCTATGAAAAACCTTTAAGAAATGGTATATTTTTTCATAATCACCAAAAAATTGACAAGACAGTTGGATATACAGTAAGCAGAAAAAAACACAACCAAATCAAACCAATATAACCCCCAAATGCAAAACTTTGCAGATTTAATCACAGGCATAGCACATTTTGTTCTATAGGCTTATTTTCCAAATCAGTTGGAATTAATACTTTTCTGATTCATAATTCAAATTCCCGAGTCCACTAGGTACACTGTTCACCGTTTTTGTGGTGTCTCTTAATATGCCCTGACTTCAGGATGGCAGTATAGTTTAGTGGCTTAGAGCTTAAGCTTTGCCCATTGGTGGTATTCAATAAATGTTAGATAAATGTGAATTGAACTGAATATGAATGAGAGAAGGTAACTCCTATGGAAGTTTTCTGGGTTAATGACCACCTCCATGGCAGAGTTTTCTTTAATGCTACAAAGAGAATGATATGCACTATGGTGTCATTCTTTGAAATGGTATTTATAAGCAGAATGTTAATAAAGCCACAATTACACTCTTTTTTAAAACATATAGAGATAATACATATTCAATAGGAGACTGAGATAATGGTTTTTAATCTTCTGGTCCCACATGTTTCAGCACAGAATCATGGGAAGACTGTGGGTATTAGAGTTATGGCATCTAAGCTTGAATTTTATCTCTGCCCCTCACTGACTATGGGTGATTTCAGATAAGCCACCCTCTTTCTGAGCCTCACTTTCTTCCTTTGTAGAAGATATTATAAATAGCTGTATCAGATTTGAGATAAGAATCTCATGTCCTCATTATGCAAAAAATAGTAAATGATAAATAAACATTAGCTTCTGCTGCTTTTTATGACTTTTAGCTCTAATACCACCCCTACTACCAAGTAACACCTATGGTTTTCTAACCCAAACTATAAGGAAAAAATTCTACCACTATTCATTTCCCTCCTAAATTTACAGCAGATCTCCAAGTCCAAAGGGAAGCTGGAACCAGGACAAGTTGAATCAGTCGATCATTTTCCCTGATAGACCCCAGAAGCTGCTGTTGCCACCAGTAAGCAGTCCTTTGGGTTCTGTAACGCTGAGCTCCACATCGCCTTAGGATTCCCTTGCTACCTTAGGGAAGTTCCAACACAGTCGGACCAATCTTTACACAGTGTTGTTTAGCAAATCAGCAGGTTGTTGTCTTGCACATGGAGGGCTGAAAATCATCTACTTTGCTAGTCTGTTGATGCTCCGATTATGTTTCCTGTCTATGTGTTTTCCGAAGGTAAGTAGTCTTGTGTGAATCATTCTTTCCTATCGAGCTGAGAATGTGCCAAGAAAATGTCTAGAGATGTGACCCTCTCAGCACTCCCTAGGAAAGAGTTGTTAGTAAGATGAAGGCACCCTGTCCACAATGCAGAGTACATGGGGTCTCTTCTCTCGAATGTGACTAATGGATCTTTAAGGTTATTTAAAGAGTACATTGTTAAAAAGGTTTATTTGTTTATGCTCTGTTTTCCTGATGACTTGATGAAAAGAGCTAACACCCTGCCATGGGTGCTTTTCCTTCCATATTCTGCTGCCTTTCTTTTACTATTCCTTCATTTCTTTTGGAGAGATTACTGCAAGTAGTATATGTGTATGTGTGTGTGTGTGTGTGTGTGCGCGCGTGTGTGTGTGTGTTTCAGTAAACACTGGAAAGAAAAGACAGACCCCTTAAAATAAAATTACTGGGAACATATTTCCTTAAAAGAAGCTGAGATAACAGATTTCATTAAAACTGTGCTTACTGGAATTGAAGAGAACTCCATCATTAAGATGTGTTTGCAGAAGGTAAGTAGAAAGTGATTTTAATTATTGAATGTTTCTAAATATATCCACATACTCCTTCCCAACCAAGTAATGCAGACCTGTATTTCCAGGCAAAACTATAAAGTATCATTGAAGGGCGGCGATAAGAGATATCCAACCGACTGTGATTTGTCAAGGTCACACCTTAATTAACCAAAGCAATGACAAACCTAGCATTTTCTCCTTGTATGGTAGAATAATATTTTGAAAAGTTGCAATGATGATTCTTTCCCCAATATTTTCTGTTAACCTTTCAGAAGTAGGGGAGTTCAGACAGTAATGGCGTTTTCATTTTCCCTTTATTTTGAATGAGATTGCAACAGCTGACATGCACAGAGATTAGAACAGTCAGTGCTCGGGTTTTGGGTTTTAGAATAGATCTTTAAAACAACACACAGATAAACCTCCAAATAGTTTTGGGAATTCTGCTTTACAGGTATTAGTTCCACTTTCTAAGAAGTGAGCCCCAGGAGATAGGAAATCCCCTAGAGAAGCCTATGTGGCTGATATGGGTTAGTTCGACCGCAGGGGTGTCCAGACAGAGGTGAGCAGCTTCAGAGTGTTCCCACCCTTTCACAGTGTGGAGTGCAGAGCCCAAAATGTTTGCCTCTGTGGCCCTCAGTGGAGTGCGTGTGGCCCAAGAGCTCGGAGCTGGAACAAGGAAGGTGATGGTGGGGCCCAGATAGAAACATGCAGGTCTTAGCAGATGGATTGCCAAAAGATGGTCTTGGTTTATTTAGCCTCCCTTTAAAAAGGAAGTCCTTATCAGATGAATATGTGATGATTGTAGGCATTGTTTGGGAAGTAATGGAAAGTGATTACATAAATTAATATGGTAGAACTTTCAGTGCTTGATGTCAAGATTTTGCCTTGATGCATTGACAACTAGGATTAATCACAATTTCTCTGGAAGGGGCATGACAAGACAAAAGATAAATGCTTGAATTGGAAGAATGCAGAAGATATTAGGAGCAACAATGATTTTCAGATTTTCAAGGGTAAGGACTGGGTCTTATCCATTCTTAAACCCCATTAGTGCCTAGGGGCTGGCACACAATTAGTACTCAGTAAATGTCTGTTGAAAATGCAAAGGTTTCTCTTCATATCTTCATTGAAATCCAAAAGAAAGTCAGTGATTTAGGGCAGATATGGAAGGGTTTTCCTGGGGGAAAATTGTTAATTCTTGAAATAGAAACTGAGAGATGAGGTGCATCGTCTTGAGAGGTTTCTGTGGTTTATACTTGTTCTGGCCAAAATGTCAAAGGTGGTTTTTTTGGCATTTTCAACTCTTAGATGAATATGAGTTGGTCAACTCTATTATGCAGATGAAGAGTGTTTAAAAAAAAAAGAAATTTTGGGATGGTGCGACAGTAATTCAGTGGCAGAATTCTTGCCTGCCATACCAGGAGACCTGGGTTCGATTCACGGTGCCTACCCATGCGAAAAAATTAAAAAAAGAAACTTTGTATATTATCAAAACATAGTGATAAGGATTCTCTTAATATGGGGGGCCCATTATTTTTCTTTACTAAAATGTTTGTGAGAACCAGTGCATCCCCCCACTCTTTTTTTTTTAACTAGTTAAAAAAGGTTTAAGAGGGATTGAGAAAATAATCATTATTCTTCTGTCTACTCTAAGCTGGAAAATCCAGGAGAAAAAAGACCCTTCTCTGACTTTTCTCCCTGGCAATTGATGGCTTATGTTCTTGGCAGTTAAAAGGAACAGACATGTGAGTAGGCATATGGAAATCAAAGGGCAGAATGTAGTTGAGACCAGTCCTTATTCAACATTTTGCAAAAGCAGGGTGCAGTTTTCAAAAGCAGGTGGCAAATTCTATTCCAGTATCTTATTTGTACCCCACTCCCCAGCATTTCTCTGGGGTTTGTCCCAGGTTACCCTCATTCTTTGGGCACAGGTTGGCTCTCATGGTGCTGCCCCAGCCTGCTATATGCTGCCAAATGGTATTTCCAGTTTGTATTTCACTCTTATCCAGCTATTAGAGGCAGATCTAGCCTTCTGTTGAATATTTTTTTTAACTTTGTCGGAAATTGAGCAGATGGATTGAATTCCTAATTTTCTTTAAAAATGTGCCAAGCACTTTTTCCTTTGTTGCTTATTTTCCCCTTGACCAATTCTTTGTTGCTCTGCATTTTTCTTCTTTAAAGGCATCGTATGATTAATCTTGTCTCCGTGTTCCAGGCATCTCATTAGCTGCTAAGTTCTCCAGAACCTACTCCCCTTCTGTTTTGGTGTGTATCCACCTAGTTTCACATACTTAGTGTATATGTGTGTGCACACAAATGTTACCACAGGAAAAAAAATGGAAATAATGTGAAAATGATAAAATATAATTCTCACATCTTGTGATTTCTGAAGAAAAGGAGATTGGAAAACATTTATGTACTACTTTATTCAGGAGTTGATGATGAACCGGTTAATTCGCAAAGTGTTTAGTGAGTTATTTTAGTGGCTGTTCCCAAGAAGTAAGCCAATAGTCCCGTTTTACAGAATAGCATAGTAAGCCTGCCAGAAATTGACTTGTCCAAGGTCAGACAGCTGGAAAGAAGTAGAACCAGGAGGCAAATTCAAATTAGTCTTTGCTTTTATTGAAAGAGTACCGGTTTTATACTCTAAAAGGTTTTGACTTGAGTTCTTCCTTTTGGTGGGTGGGAACTTGGGAGACAGTTATTTGCTTACATTTTAATTTCGCTGTATATAAAGTGGGGGTGGTAATAATTTGCCTGCTGTGTTGCTCTGTGAATTAAAAGTGGTAATGTCCTAGCACAGGGCCTGGCACACAGTGATTTGAGGAGCTGTCAATTATTTTCATGCTGAAAATATTATTTGCATCGATGATATCATTCATCTTGGGACTTCCCGTAACCCATTATAAGTTGAACCAAAAACTTACCCTACATAACTGTAGATCTTTATCAAGCCACATGAACCTTGTGACTGCAGCCCGCTCTTAAATTGTGGTCCATGTGATTTTCTCCTGCTGTGTGCAATCCCATTTCCCAGCCCTGTGGCCAAAAAGTTATTTGGAGACCTGATTGCTTTACTCCTTTTTCTGAAAGGCACTGTTTTTCTGGTCAGCAGCTCCCTATACAATTTAATGACAGACTTTCTTCTCATGTCAGCACACACGTCTGAAGCCTGCCTTCTAGACTGAAGTGATCTGCTTTAAATCCTTAGTGAGACTCTTTGGATTAAAGGTCAGACGTACACACCTGCAGCTCTTGCTTTCCTTCTGCAGCTGCCTGTGCAAATAGTCAGTGATCCACTGATGTGTTCTGCCTTTGTCCTCTTGCCTCTCTTGCTGTCAGTCAGGTGTTAAAGTGTTACCATGGCTGGGTGCTTACCACCTTTGGCACCAGTTTTAGGATTTGAAGTGCAGGACCTCCAGACCCCATTGATAAAAATGAAAAAGCAGTAATAATAATGAGCAACACAAACAAGCAGCCAGTGACCTTTCATTTGGTATTTTGGCATATGTGGTATTTTACACTGAACACATTTTTAAATTCCTCTTTCTTGCTGTAGTGTAGAGTTGTTTTTCTTTTAGTTTTCTTTAAATCATGCTTTCTCAACCTTGGAAAGTCTGCCTTGTTTCCAGGAAGCAGAATCCAAGTCAGGCTATAACAAGTTGATGGTATTGGGGGGCTGCATGGTTGTTGCTTGTATCTTGAAATTTTTTGTCAAGTTAATATAAACTGAACAAATTTTTGAAGGCCTATGATGGGCCAGATGCAACTTAATGTGACATTGGGTGTGAATCAGCCAAACTGGAAAGGTCCAGGAAGCTGTAGGTGGGAAGGTGGTTCAGTGAATTGCAAAGGATGCCCCACCTCAGCCCAATGGAAGGCCAGCTTCTGGTTCTGACAGAAGCAAGGAGCTCTACTTCCCACACAATTTCAGCCACCTCTGTGGCCCCAAAACGTGAGGCAGCTGCGCAGATAATGCCTGGAGAGGGGGCTGAGACAAAAAGGAAATTTACAAATGGTATTGATGAAAAGCAATCTCCTTAGGAGTATGATTGACTTATGATGCCAATTTAAAACCTGAATTTTAAGCACTTGAAAACAGAGATAGAGAAATAATTTTGCAGTTAGAAATCAGGACTCTGATATAACGAAACAACATCCTGGTGTGACCCTTACAGGATAAGAACAGAGAGAAGATGGAAAAAAACTCCAGGCATCTTAATCTGACTAGGCAGATGGCATTCTTAGGTATACTGGCCTACAGTGTCACCAAATTCTTACACAGAAGGGGTTGGAAGTTGAAATCAGAATCTTGCTGTACGGAACTTGAATTTTGCTATTGCTACTTTATTGCAAATAAAACTTCCTGAGTGGACGCACTCCCCTGAATTTTGTTGGACTGTGTGGCCTGTGCAGCAGAGGCTCGGCAGAAGGTAATGCCAGATACACTGCAGTGCTCACAGAAGGGGGTTTAACAAAGGACTTCTGTGCCATCTGTCCCATAACCTTGGGAGGGATATGCGAGATAAAATTCCTTCCCTGGAAGAGCTTACAATCTAGGAGAAGACGCAGGATACATTAAAATCTAACAAATACTCAAAATCATATTATTCATATTTTGTTATCAAAGTAATATATGTGCATGCTAAAAGCAAAACAAAAATAAAAATAACAGAGCCTATTATATAGAAAAACAGTCCCTGTCACTACTCGCTTCCAATCTTGGTAACCAGAGCCAACCTTTTTTAATTCTTTCTTTATTTAGTTCTTGTAGTTGATAGAAATGTTAAAAAATATGCATGTGCCACTGTCTTTATTGATAAACATTGTATATTATTTGTTGTTCCCCATGATGCTAGGATTTACCTCTCCTCTCCCCTTCCTTCTGTCAAATTTGACAATTGTATTAGTGTATTTTTCTACTGATTACTTTTATAACAGAGTAAGTTACTTAAATCTGTATTTTTCTATTCCATCAACTTTTGATGGTCTTTTTTTCTCTCTCTCCGTGATTCCTTCAAGCCTCCTCCACCCCTTCCCAAATCAGTCATCTGAGCTTGAGCTTCCAGTGTAAAGACTGATAAATTTTACTTCTGGTTTTGTGATGAAACTTTAAGTCTTCCATGCTTTGAATGCAAATTATTTAAATAACAACACAAAGTTCTTTATAATGAAGTGCAATATGGTGTGGCCCTGGTTATTTTAGGCATTTTACCAGTTCTGAGACCTGATAAGTCAATAAAGGCAAGAGAGAAGGGGACCCATTCATGAAGGCAGCCTACATTAAGGACATGAGCTGAGTCTTGAGAGATGCAGAAGACTCAGAGAGGGGCTGAAGGTGTGGAGCCATTGTGAAAACAGGATATGCAAAATGAGTCTCGTGTATTCAGATGATAACCAAATGACAAGGCTATATGGATAAAATACTCGGTTGGCTATAAGCCTCAGGTTGTCTGTTTTCCCCAACCTACAGTTTTTGTGCCTTACATTTCCTGTTCTTTCTTTTGGTAAGGTGTTTCAATCTGCGGTCAGCCCAAATAGCTCTATTAAAATTGCTCTCAAAGTCCTCCAGAAACTTCTTCATCCATAAATCTAACAGTTAAGTGCTAACTCTAATCCTCCTTTACACCTTTGTGGCATTTGATACAAATAACCATCTTCTCCTTCCTGTTTCTGCTTACTCCCTATATGCTGTGACATTGTATTCTTCAGCTTCTTCTCCCAACTTTTCTAATAATATTCCTCTCTCTTTCAGTGAGTTTTCCTTGAGGGTCTATCTGCGCTTGACCCTTGTCTCTCTCCATTAGCAGTTCTGTTCACTTTTACCATCTACCTTACACTCTAGACTCCTGAATCCACAGCTTTGACTTCCTTCCCATGTGCCGGATCTACTTCACATCACCAATAGTTGATTGAACATGTTCGTCTGAATAATCAATGAAAACCTTTTACACTCAGCATGTGCAAAATTTACCATATTATCCCTTGCACACTAGTTCCTCTTCCTGTTTCTGCTGTCTGCTTTATTCTGCATTTTGCTTTAATTCAGCTAGATTCAAACCCTCATTATAGCTTTTGATTTCAATCCCTGACTGGTCTTCATAAACAGTGAGTCACTAGTTTCTATCAATTTTCTACCTGAGTCATCCCCCTAGCTTTTCACCCTAACTTTACAATCTCAGTGTAGGGTTCCCCTAAATAGCTTCTAATGTCTCCTGGTTTAAATCAGTCCTTCACAATAATGCCAGAGTAGGACAGTCAGATCATTTTATCCCCTTCTCAGAGCCGTTCAATGGTTCTTCATTATTGCTGGAATAAAGGCCTTATGCTTTTATCTGGCTTGACCATTCAAGGTCATCCATATCTACCTTTCCAGTATCTTCTATTATTCACTTTCACAAAACTAACAGTCTCTCAATATTGGACTTAGTTTTTCTCAAACCTGATGTTCTTTGTCCTGCTACCTGATTCCTGTTTTGAATTCTTGACATATTATCTTTTACGCAAGACTCAGTTTAATTGATTGCTATGTCATAAAGCCTTTCCTGTATATCACCACTTCCCTCCATATCACATTACTTTCATTCACTAGGGTAAAATAATTTGTTCTTATTTCCTCTATAGTATCTATCATATTTTGCCTTAAAGTACTGTCATTCAGGGGTAAGACCCTGGCTTAATTATGTATCAATCCCCTCTTCTTATAGCTGGTAGGACTTTGCTCTTTAAAGTAATAGATACTCACAGAATCAGAGTGAAGGCATTGTAGTGGACAAAACATGCCTTTTGAAGTCAGAGTACTTAGGCAAACCATGAATCCTATTAACCATTATATCTTCAGTCACTGAGTCTCTGGCACTTCTGCAAAGTGGGAATAATTATTTTACCTCCTATCTTAGTGGGTTTCTGTAAGAAACAATGAATTCTGTAAGAAGGTATACATGGAAGGACTTTGAAGACAGCAAGGTTCTATGTTTCTTTTCCTTTTCAAAAGGTTGGTAGTTATATTTTTCTTCCGAAACTCTCTCCACCAGCCTGCATTACTGGAAGGTAGATGTTACTTATTCTATTTTAGAGATGCGAGCTATGAGAAAGGGAAGAATTGAGTCTTACATTTTTTTAAATAGTCCTCTCTCTTGAAAGGGATTCCTACTTCAAAGAAGTAGGTCTGTTTCCCTAGAAACATCTGGTCAAGCAAAGATATTTAGGACAAGGCCCAGAAATCACTAACTGCCTCAGTGTCCTTTTCAAACCCAAGTTGACTCCTGGACCATTTAACCAGGAAGGCTGGGCACGTCTTACAAGGGTGTTTTGGGAAAAGGACTAGAGAGGGCCTTTGCTCTGTCTAAATATCATCCACCACCCCCACCAGTGAGAGGGGCTATCCAGAGGCAGTGAGCCACAGTAATGGGAAAACATGCATTGGCCATTGGAGCTCTAGTTTGCATCTCTCCTTGCTCTTACTTTAGCCATGTTACCTAACATTTAATAACCTGTAAAAAATTGGATAGTGTCTGCCTTGCATAATTGTTGAGGTTAAATGAGGTCATGCAAATGAGAGCTCCTAGCTGTAGGACTGGCAGAGCATTGGTTCTCTATTGTAAGTTTCCTCTTTTTCTCCCTTCTACCCGTCCTCCTGCCCCTCCTCCCCAAGATGGAATTCACATTTTTGGTGAGGGTCAAGAGAGGCTTCCTACAAGGTGACTGTTGATGAGAGCAGGGCCACATCCCTCGATTTGTCTTAGGATCCCCTACCTCTCTAGGGGTCATCACTCTCAATATTGCTTTTGGATGAAGGAGGAAATGCAACCAGTCAGCAGCTCCTAGTAACTTCACAAAAGCAGTTATTGGCAGGGAGCCCACAGTTAGAGAGCATAAAAACAAAAATAGTTCTCTAGGCTAGTTCAGTGCTCTTTTGCAGATTCTGCAGCCAGTGTACATATGGGCACAACTGGGGATTAACTCTTCCTTTCTTCCTGAAGCACAACCATGGTCTTTATTAGAGCATAAGCTGAAAAATTATTTACCCGTACTTAATAAATTGGCTTATTAGGCACATCTTATGAACAATACCTTTGGCTGTCATCCCCAAATTAGAACTATCAATTGCAATCTTTTCAAATTGTTTACCAAACTGACCCTGTATAGCCACTTGAATAAATTTGTATAAATTACAGCCAAACTGAGACTTGAGCCTCTTGAAAAAGAACAGACTTATTTTAGCAGACACTTGCTTAGTTATTCTTTTGGTTACTTTTAGGGATGGTTACCCACTGCATGCATTCCTCAACCACTTATCTTTGTTGTAGCTGATTGCACAGACCAAAAATATCAGATTGCGTTTGGTCCATTTCAGTGCCTAATTCATTAGCCCCGCCCTTGACAGAAAAGGGGAAGTATCTGTTTCTTCACCCTGACAGCTAGTGGCAGTTGATATAGGTCATTGGCTTTTTATCATGTCTAGTCTGGGCAGCTCAGAATAGTGCTCGCTTTCTGTGAACCAAAAGGAATAAAACCGGAGTTTTAGGAGCAGAAGTCCCTACTTGATTTTTAAGGTCAAATGTGAACTAGAAGCACATACACAAAAATCATTGAGACTTTTTTTCTTCATTGAGTAAAGTAGAATTTTGGTGCCAGATATTAGCTGGTTCCTCTTAAAGAAGCTCAACGACCCAGGGATGAGTCCGGCCCTGGTACCATGGGATCAACAATTCCATCCTGACTAAAAGGAGGAAAAGAAGTGTAACTAATAAAGTATCAGTGGCTGAGACTAATAAAGTATCACTGGCTGAGAGAATTCAAATAGAGTTGAGAGGCTACTCTGGAGGTCACTCTTATACAAGCTTCAGTTAGACATTGCTACCTATCATAACTTGCCAACTCCCAAACACAACTATTTCAGCCAATCCTAAAGAACAACTAGGACAATAAATAAGATTCTACAAAGGTCTCATGCACTAGGGTAATTTTCCAGAAACCTACAATCTCCAGTTGGGTCCCTGGACCAGATAAGTCTTGAAACCTAGAGGTCCCAGCCTCTCCAGAACATCAGCTAGTTCCATCTCCTACCCCATATTATTGACAGCCCCTTCCAATATGAAAAAGTTAGAATGGCCACAGCCAAAATACCCCTAAAGAGTGGGATAGAAAGATCAAAGGTGATGGTGAAGTTATACAGAGAAGGTAGGGTTTAACAAATCAGTATGGTTGCTGAATCATTAAATTGATATTTCTTTTAGTCTCCAGTACCTTAGAGCAGCTAGAAGTAAAAACCTAAAACTATGGAACTGTAAGCTATACCAAACTCTGAAATCTGTTTTCCAACTAATTGTTGTGCTGTGCTTTGAAAATTATTGCTTTTTCGTATATATGTTATATTTCACAAAAAAAAACGTAAAGAAAATATATAAGAAAGGATGTATTTTGCTCGATGGTGACTTCTTAGGATTAACAGCATTTAGTCACCTGGGTTGAGGACCCACTACTCAAAAAAGTGCCCTACCTCCTGACCCCTTTAGGCATTGAGTGACCTAAGGGATGGTGGGGGGACTGGATCCTTTGCATATGTCCTTCCCTCACACCTAGCACAGGGTCCATACTATCGTAGCTACTCAGTAAGGACTTGTTGATTAAAAAATCTAAGTACTCAGAGTAAATCTTTTATAATGAGTGAATTCTAGGTAACTTTACTACGGATGGGAAAAACAGGAATTTAGTACAAAATATTAGGAAACAGAAATTTGTCTTTGACTTTTATGGAAAGATATGAACCTAGAGATGCCCATACAGAAAAGATCACTGGGTTTTTTGTTTTTGTTTTTGTTTTTTTGGCATGTGCCAGCTCTGGAAATCGAACCCAGGGCTCCCACATGTCAAGAAGTGTTTTATCACTGAGCTATCCTTGCAGTGCCAAATGAATAGTGAACACAAAGTTCACATCATATCATTAATGACCTGACCTTTGCTCTCTTAGCATATTAACACCTTCTGTAAGGGAATGTTGGTGTCGTCGCATCTGCTTATCCAATTAGGCATCGTATGCTGATCTGTGGGAGAAACCAGGAAATTTAAGGGGTTGCTGGGTCTCCTCAAGTTGTGTGCTAGGATGTATTTTTCCAAGTAGTGTCTCAAAATGACTGAAATCATTCATTCAGAAAGGGCCCGGAATAAAGACTGTCCTTCTATGCATTTTGTTACTCTTTCTCTGGGATTGGGGCTTTAAATACTAGCATAAACCTTGTCAGATTCTGAAGAGGGACCCATGCAAACGTTTCAATTCAGCTCCTTTTTCATTTGAGTGTCTTTATCCTGTCTGTCATCTTGGTTATAGAAATAATTTGTGGTGCTAGAGTACGATTTTATTCTCATCTTCATTTCAGCCCACATGCCTCTACTGCGCTGTGGAGACAGGGCAGACAC
Source organism: Tamandua tetradactyla (assembly GCF_023851605.1). Classification (NCBI taxonomy): domain Eukaryota; kingdom Metazoa; phylum Chordata; class Mammalia; order Pilosa; family Myrmecophagidae; genus Tamandua; species Tamandua tetradactyla. Next base: position 72,911,470 of record NC_135328.1, read on the forward strand.
ATTACAGTGTTGGCACAAGGACATGGGCATAGATCCATTTGCAGAAGATTGGGCTTAAAAATTATTACTAAAGGTTATATTGGTAATGTAGTATTACTACCACTACTACTATTACTACTCCTACTACTACTAATCCATTATTACCAAAGGTTCCAGGGATCGAAATCTATATAACATTGTGGGAGTAAGTGTTTTAGGACCAAGATCAATTTCCTTGCTGAGAGGCCACAGAAGGAACTGCTCATTTTCCTTAATGGTCTTGAAATGACACCTACGATGTTCCATGTGTAGACAGGCACCATACTACATAAAGAACCTTCCTTCGCTGTTAACTACATTGTGCACAGAGTCTATCTTTCTCTTCTTTTTAGCAGGTATCAGAGTTTTTAGATTTAAGGTTAAAAATCAGATTGGTTAAGGAGATGACTCTGGTTTATGGATGAGCCTGCCTACCTCATACAGTTTACTTTTAGCTTTGTGACTGGGGTTAGAAACATTTGTCTTTAAGGCATTAAAGTGAGACTGTCCCACTATTCAATGCATTTATACTCTTGAACTAGCTAAATGGTGAGTTCTGGGAGTGGCAACTTATCTTTTATTACCTATGTAATTTTCCCTATAGTACCTGTATGACATTCTGAATACTATAAGTGTTCAATAAATATGTTGACCAGACATCCAGACATTCCAAATGTTTTTGGAAACACATTTTGAATGGAGACACAGTATCAGTATTACCTTTGTCCTGTACACAACATTTTAGCTATTGTTTCTTCTCCACATGCTCTGACTTAGAGTATTTGTTTTGTTTTGTCCTACCTTGCCTTGCTTCACCTTTCTTACCTATATAAGAAAACCTATTAGAATTGATGTTGAACAATTTCTTAGGGATGCAAAAGTTGAAGATTTAGTATGGCAAATTTCGTACAGTGAAAAGAGCACAGGTTCCACCTGGTTAGTCTCCCAAACTTTGAAGCTCAGTTCTGTCATTTGTAAAATGGAGACAATGACATCTATCTTGGAGAGTAGTTGTAAGGATTAGAAATTTGAAAAGTAGCTGTCATTATTAGTGATTGGCATAAAAAGAATGCAATAAATGGTTTAAATTATTTTGTTGTTTAAAACTTTGTAATGAAATTTGTAACCATTTTTTTTCACTAAATTGAATTCTATGTTCCATTATTTCCAAACTGTTCAGAGAGTCTGTGTTTAGTTATTAAAAAAATAAACAGGGTCCATATAAACCCTCCGATTCCCAACTCGAGAATGTCTTCTGTAGAGTTTTGCAGTTGATAGGAATAAACCCACACAGAGCAATCTGGACTTGTTGGTGAGCAGATAAGTCACTCTTTAATTATCTATTTTTCCACTGCCTGACCCATTGAGTATTTTTAAATTTTTGTGATAAACCTGACAGGTTTCGGAGGTGGAAGGGTGAGAAAGAAGGAAGGTAGACCAGGAAATTTAAAGTGGGCGGGTTTATTTCTGCGCTTCTGGGCAGAGCTCACTGAACCCAAGATGGAGAGAGGTAAGTCCCTGTACATGTTGGCATGGCCAGCTTCTAAGGTTGGGGGTCAGGTGACCTCCGGAAGGGGCAGTTCATTAGTTCCAGAAGTCATGTGTCCGGAAGGGGCGGTTCATTAGTTCCAGAAGTCATGTGTCCGGAAGGGCGGTTCATTGGTTCTGGAAGTCATGTGTCCGGAAGGGCAGTTCATTGGTTCCAGAAGTCATGTGTCCGGAAGGGGCGGTTCATTAGTTCCAGAAGTCATGTGTCCGGAAGGGCGGTTCATTGGTTCCGGAAGTCATGTGTCCGGAAGGGCGGTTCATTGGTTCCAGAAGTCATGTGTCCGGAAGGGGTGGTTCATTAGTTCCAGAAGTCATGTGTCCGGAAGGGCGGTTCATTGGTTCCGGAAGTCAGGTGTCTGGAAGGGCAGTTCATTGGTTCCAGAAGTCATGTTTCCAGAAGGGGCAGTTCATTAGTTCCAAAAGTCATGTGTCCGGAAGGGCGGTTCATTGGTTCCGGAAGTCATGTGTCTGGAAGGGCAGTCCATTGGTTCCAGAAGTCATGTGTCTGGAAGGGGCGGTTCATTAGTTCCAGAAGTCATGTGTCCGGAAGGGCGGTTCATTGGTTCCGGAAGTCAGATGTCTGGAAGGGCGGTTCATTGGTTCCGGAAGTCAGGTGTCTGGAAGGGCGGTTCATTGGTTCCGGAAGTCAGGTGTCTGGAAGGGCGGTTCATTGGTTCCGGAAGTCAGGTGTCTGGAAGGGGTGTTTCATTGGTTCCGGAAGTCATGTGTCTGGAAGGGGCGGCACAGCTTCCGTAGCTTAAGTTGCAGTGCCATTCCCTGTTCCCTCGACCTAACAAAACCTATTTCTTTTTGCCTTTAAATGAGCTCTTGGAAAACACGATATAAAAACACCTGATAGTGAGTGTACATGGGTGGGTCTACAGTTGAATGATAAATGTGAGAGTCATTGTAAAATATTAGCTGAATCCTTAACCTACAGTTGGTACAAGACAATTGATGGAGAACAAAGTGCTTATCTATTTTTTTTTTTGCTTTTTTTTGGCATGGGCAGGCACCGGGAATTGAACCTGGGTCTCTGGCATGGTAGGCAAGAATTCTGCCACTGAGCCACATCGCACCACCCAAGCATAGGTTTTTTTGTTTTGTTTTGTTTTGCTTACCTATTTGACATGCTGTTTTAGTTTGCTAAAGCTGGCAAAATGTAATATATCAGAAATGGGTTGACTTTTACAAGGGGGATTTACTAGGTTACAAATTTACAGTTCTAAGGCCATGAAAATGTCCAGATTAAGCATCAAGAAGATACCTTCTGTGAGGAAAAGCTGCTGGCATCTGGGGGTCCTCTGTCACATGGGAAGGCACATGGCCAGTGACTGCTGGCTTCTTTTCTCTCTGAGCTCTTCCAAAAAGTGTCTCGGCATTTTCTCTCTAAGCTCTTGTGGGTCCTTGCTTGTTTCTATAGGGCCATTTTCTATGCAAACATCTCTGGGCTTTCTCTCATAAAGAGTTCCAAGAAAGGATAAGACCAACCTTGAATTGGGTAGGTCACATCTCCATGGAAACAACCTAATCAAAAGGTCCTTCCCAATAATAGGTCTGCTCCCACAGGGACGAATCAGAAGAACATGATTTTTCTGGGGTACATAACAGTTCCAAAACAGCACATATGCCTTATCCTATGAAGAGTAAGTATGACAATGAAAGCACTGAGCATGATTATTCAGAATAGAAAAACAAATTTCTCAGGCTTCATTTTCTTGATTACCGAGTTTTCAGATTGATTTGACTTTGACACAGGATTTTTCTACTTGGAGCATATCTCAAAATATCTTGCACTAATATAGCTTTTCATTCAAGGATATTTTAAAAGATTTGATTCATCAGAGGGAAAAAAGGAGGAATATGGAATTTAGCAACAGGCAGACCTGAGTTTGAAATGGGGCTCTACCATTAGCAAAAATTTGATTTCAAGCAAATTTCCTAAGTACAGTGAACTTAGTTTCATCATCTGTAAAAATATTTTTTAAAAAAAGGTTACAGGAACAGAATGAAGAGGTGAGAACAACCCCTGGACTAGCCAAAATCCATGCATGTCCAGCACCTACATCCCACCACTGGCCATGCCCAAGAGAAAGGCTGAAGGAGATGCCAAAGGAGATAAGGCCAAGGTAAAAGACGAACCATAGAGAAGCTCTGCAAGGTTATCTGCTAAACCTGCTCCTCCAAGGCCAGAACCCAAGGCTAAAAAGGCTGCTGCAAAGAAGGGAGAAAAGGTGCCCAAAGGGAAAAAGGAGAAAGCTAATACTGGCAAGGATGGGAATAATCCTGCAGAAAATGGAGATGCCAAAACAGAGCAGGCACAGAAAGCTGAAGGTGCTGGAGATGCCAAGTGAAGTGTGTGCATTTTTTATAACTATGTGCTTCTGGTAAATGTACACTTTGAAATATTGTTTTTTTATCATGTTTTATAAAAAGGCAGAATTTTGTTTTACTTTTTTTTTTTTAAAGCTATCTTGTTAACACTCCGGATACTTCCTTGTTGTTTTTTGGGGAAAGGGGCAAATGTCACTTAATAGAATGTCTCCAAAGCTGGATTAACGTGGGAGAAAACAGCTTTCTCTTCTAGTTTTAAGAGACTTCATCTTTACTCCTAGGATATTGGATTCCCTGATGCTGATACGCATTAGCCACTTTGGCACAAGTGCTTTGTGGTATAGAAAAACTAAAATTCATTTTTATGTCTTCATATTCCCTTCTCCTTCTCAGCCTTCAGCATAGACTTGACTCCCTGAAATCTGATGGGACCTGACCCAGAAAAATTACCAGAATTTCAGGCAATCTGGAATTTCCAGTGATGCCCCTGAGATGGCATCCCACAAAAGAGCAGTGACTCTTGTTTAGGTTGTGGATCTTCAAACTGCTAATTTTGCCATTTTCATTTCATTTCCTGAAAGTCAGGGTCGGCTTGTGAAAAGTTGTCAGACAACATGCTAAATGTGAAATGTCAACCCTCACTCTAAACTTTCCCTGTTTAGAGCATCAAATGAAGACTTCATTGGGGCTTACGGTGGCTTTCTGATTTTGGTAGTCCATTGAAGAAGGGAGTTTGAAAGTTGTTGTATACTGCCCATGTCCTGCCTGAAATACCATGATTGTTTGTGAAAACTATCTTAATAAAGCTGGAATCAGTTTGGCTTGGGAAAAAATGTTAAAGAATATCTCAAAGGCTGATAAAGAGAAACAAAGGGAATAGTACATATAATTCTCCTATATGTAGCATTTTTTAACTGTACATAAAGTTACCCCTCTCATTTTTTTCTGCCTGGTTTTTGAAGGAATACCAGACATCTGTGGTGTGCTATTTAGAATGTGGTGGAGAGCACGACAACTAAATGACTTGTGATGATTCTAAATTAAATAGTGGAGATACAGAAAGGAAAAATCAAAGGACCACAGGACCTCTGTATGAGATGGAGAAATGGGGAGAATTATCTCTTGGGGTGAAGTAATAGACATATTTGTTTTTGCTTGTTTGTTTTGTTTTGTTTTTGTTTGTTTGTTTGCTTTGAATTAATAGACATTTGAACAGTAGATTCACCCAAATAGTCATTAATGGCTTGATAACCCAAAGGAAATTGTTATACCTGCCTTGAACTCCTTGCCACCCCCAATGACTTGCATGAAGCTGTGGAGGGCTTATCTGTTGGGATGCAAAACTTGTGTGTTTCATAAGTAAGGATCTCAAATAATTCTTCTTAGCTCCACAGGGAGCAAAACCCAAAAGATGAAATTTCCCAGCATTTCAGCAAAAACAAATTTAATGCTTAGTGTTGACACCAAGAATGGTTGTAGACTTGTGCTCTGGGGGTCAAATCCTATTAAAGAATTTTCCCACTGCAGGTGCTATATTATGAGAGATATCTTTTAGAACAGAGTACTCAGAAAAGGGCACCTAGTTTGAGAGACGGATGGAGGAGGAAGGCTAGGGAAGCGAGGCCAACCAAGGAAGAATTCAAGGACCTGAATTGTTTAACTAAGAGAACAGATGTCTTAAGTTTGCTGGTTTATTTAAAGAGCTGTCATCTACAAGGAGAGAGAGGTAATTCTGGTTGTCCTAAAAAACAGTGTTGAAACCAATGGGTTTATAACACTGAGAGGTGAAATCCAGTTCAAATTATGAAATAATTTTCTGATAATTAGAGACATTAAAAATATGAATGGGCCAGTAAACTGAATAGAGAGCTCTTTATTGTTAGAACTTTTAAGCTGAAACTTCAGGATACCATGAAAAAGAGGCCAGGTAGGTCTTTTCCAATATCCACTCTCTAAATTATTTTTTTAAATCAATATTGGAGATCATTAAAATCAAAGAAACACATCCATATTTCAGCTAGCCTTAGCAAATCAAATTTGTTTCAACTTATAACCTATATAAGGTTATATTAGGTCCTCTTCCAAAAAGAGGAGCTCCTGATGTATTACGGGGTTGAGTGCATCACTGAAGACATGTGCATTCTCTAGTCTCTTAATTGATCTATCCTTTGAACCACCCATAATCTCCGACTTACCAAATCACTGTCATCAATAGCACCTATCAGTGAATGATCATACCTGAAGAACCTTGCCATGCAGTATGTTCTTTTCTTAGTTATCATATCATTCCACTTTCAATTTATACTTCTTTTATCATTTAGACTGAAAGAAAGGGTGGTGGGGGAGAACATTTGTTGAATCAGACACTACTAGCTGCCTATCCAGTATTCATTCCACCCTTCTTTGCTAACAGAATTCAGATTTTATGACAAGCTCCAGGTAAAATAATTGCTTTCCCAGGCTCCCTTGCAGCTAGGAGCAATTATATGATATGGCTAATGAGATTTATCTAGAATTCTGCTGGGGACTTTTGAACATGGATTTGTGACTGGACCTAAAGCAGTCTTTTTAGGTCTCTTCTTGAGATCATGAAGAGAGTCTCAAGATAATTTTAAAGACATCAGCCCTGACATTACTAAGCCATTGAACAAATCTCAGCAGCTGCAATCATCTGAACTTTTTTGTTAAATAAAAACAATAAATACCTATTTATTTGTTTAAATTATTGTAGTTGGACTTTCTGTTACTAACAACTGAAAGTCTTCCTAACTGATGATTTCCTGCTTGTCTTTATTAAGCAGTCAACAAGAGTGCACAAGTAGTTCAGTGTTTAGAATGCCCGCCTTCCATGAGGGAGACCTGGGTTTGATTCCCAGACCATGCGCCTCCCCATAAAACAAAAATAGTCAACCAATATTAATAGAGCTTGGATCATGTGTCACACACAGTGCTAATCATTGATATACAGGTGAATGAGAGACATTGATTCTTCCTTCAGAGATATCTCAGCCCCAGTTTTAAGGTCTAAAAGAAACCAGGTAGCAGTCTAATAGGAAAAGTTAAATATTCTGCTTCTTCTTTCCACTCCCATTCTCTGAGGAAGTAGAAAAATGAGATGGACATACTAGAATCCTTTGAAGATGTATTGAAGGAAGAGTGACCTGGGTTAACATGGTAGCTGAATTTTGCTTTCATTATGTGCTTTTGTTCAGGTTGAGGTACTGAGATTTCATTTTTGGTGATTTAGCTGTTGAGAGGGAAGAGGTGTGGATAGTGTTTATACCAATTTGATGACAATGCTAAATAGCATTAATTGTGAGTACTTTATTTAGCTTTATTTATTTAAAAGGTACTTTACCACTGTAAACTGTGAATAAGATATTTAGAGATTTCTATTTAAAAACCATGTGAGTACTCTTGTAAAATATATTTTGGACATGACAATTTATCCCCAAATATGTGTATGTTTGTGTATTAATATTTTCAAGGAAGATGATGCATATATTGTTTTCAAAAACTATATATAAACTATATCTTTAAAAATAACCTCTGGAAAATAAAAACTTTATGTAAGAAAAAGCCTAAAAAAGGAAATATACTGGGCTGGTTTGAAGCTGTTATTTACCACCAGAAAACCATGCTCTCCTACTCTTAATCCAATCTTGTGGGGTCAGATCTAATATTTAGGGTGGGATCTTTTAATTAGATTATTTCCATGGAGATGTCGAAACATGTCCAATTGTAGGTGTGACCTTTTGATTAGATAGAGATGTGACCATGCTCATTCAAAGTGGGTCTTAATTAGTTTACTGGAATCCTTTAAGAGGGGAACATTTTGGAGAGCCAACACAGACACAGACGTTTAGAGATGCTTGGGAACAGAAAGGATCTCAGAGAGAGGGCCACTGAAACCAGTGTTTGAATGCAACAAAACCATGACCAAAGGACCAGCAGATGCCAGCCACATGCCTTACCATGTCATAGACATTGGCCTTTCTTAAGAGTCAAGGTATCTTTATCTGGATGCCTTAGTTAGGACATTTTTAAGGCCTTAGAACTGTAAATTTGTGACTTAATAAATCCCCTTTATAATAGCCAATCTGGGTGGGCCACAGTAGCTCAGCAGGCAGAGTTCTTGTCTGCCATGCCAGAGACCTGGGTTCAATTCCAGGTGCCTGCCCATACAGAAAAAAAAAAGCCAATCCATTTCTGGTATATTGCATTCTGGCTGCTTTAGCAAACCAAACATTCACCAAATGTTAAAATAATAATGCCTTTGAATGTTGGGACTTTGTGTGATCAAGAAAATCTTCTTTTTACTTTTCTAACTTTGACCTAACTTTATTGTAATTGGAAAGAATTACTTTTATACTTTGAAAAGTATGAGTAAAAGGAGTTATGTAGCAAGTCATGATAAATGAATTGATATAAACATAGCAGAATCACTTCTAATGTGTTTATATAAATAGATCTGTATAATTATCATTAAGCATCATAAGCAGATAGTGCTAAAAAGAACAGTTCTATTTACTCAAATTGAAGTTGGATTTTATTACAATATACAATGCAACAAGTTAGATCATATTATTAAAAGAATGAGATAATAGTGACATTGAAGCCATTACATTTAGTATATCTATTTTGTGTCTCTGCATTTATGCCTATCTATATATTTAACAGAAGAGATTCTATATCTAAATCTTTGGTATCATTAACTTGAAAGTGCTGATGCCTTGCTTTTGGGACCTTGAAATAGAAGAGGCTGTATACTCACTTACCCTTTTTACGTGAAAGATTCCAGAGTCTTCTATTGAGTAAGTCTTTTCCCTGAATAAGGATATTTGATTCTCAGTTACATAAAGTCTCTATAAGAAGGTCACATAATTATAGAATTTTAGAATTTGAAATCCAAACCTTTAATTTGAAAAGACAAGGAAACCAACGCTTAGTGATGAGTGCATTTTATTCCATTCAACAATCATATATTCTTAACTGAAGTATATTATGATTAAGTTATGGTCCTTGTATTACCTAAGGTTAGTGTCTGTGAATAGTTCAGTCGAGGAGAAGCAGAGAAGCTTTGTTCATGGGGAAATGAAGGGGGAAAAGGACCCTATGTTAAGACCTTAGCATCCTGAAGAGGGAAAATTTGTCAAGGAGAGGTCATTGATTATCTTCAGTTTAGTGGATTCAGCAAAAGGCTCCAGCAGAAACCAGCTTGTGGAGGAAAGGAGAAATGAGGAAGGACAAGCATTGAATGTGTGTCGTCTTCTCTGACAAGGGTGAATGGGCATGCTGAGGCCAGAATTCGAATCTCATGATGCCCAGAGTATCACTCACTCACTTTTCTAAAGCATATTCATGATTTCATGATTGCAGAATTCCATCATATCAAAAGTTTAGTAATACCCATTTTACGTTCTTCAGGAAGAACAGCATATCCGATCTTTACCACATCTCTGACAGAGCTCATTGGCCCTATGTCCTAACTTTGTGTGAGGCTCCATTGTAACAGGTTACTGTTTTTTGGCATTGAAAAGTTCAGGGAAAACAGAGCTCTAGTTTTATGTACTTGTATGTATATGCATGGTCATCTCTCCCCAAACCCAGCCAATGTTTTAATTTCTCTAAAAATGAGGCAGCATACCATAAACCTCTTTGATACCTCTGCCAGTGTGGGCTCTTTTACATCCACTTACCAACCACAAGGCAGTTCCCACTCTCTGTCTGATCCTAGTTGACCAATTAGATCAGGTCAGTTACAGCCAGTCACTTCCAACAAGCTGTTCCCTCCCATTCCAACCAAATTGTCCATCCTCTCTAAAGCCCAAATTCCTTGACTAATCTACAGACCAAATATTAACTCTGAATCCTTTCCATTGTATACTCAGAAACATTCTTTACTTTATTAATAATTACCCCACCCCTTAGACCTTCTAGCAAAATGCTATTCAGCCAGAATTTACAACCTTCATCTTGCCTGAGGATATTGTATCCCCAAACTCTTCTGTAGTGACCTCTGATCTCCCATGTTTCAAGGATCTAGGAAAGAGGTTTATATCTTTCTCAACTTTCCTTCAATCATCCTCCCTCATTTAATACATATCCTACTATCAGGACCAGTCCTCCCAGTGCTAACCCCCAACCCTTCCCCATTATTGTGGCCCACCTGCTTACCCATCTCTTCCTACCCTTCACTTAATCTTTGAGATACGGGTGTGGAGTGTTTCCCTTTATGCTAACACTCTGCTATCTGTATGTTCCTAGTTATTGACTAAACCTACAGTATGAAAATGAGTGCCTCAGCTGGCCACACAAGGCATTCACATTCGCACGGTGAACAGGACTTCTAAGAAGAAAGCTGATTCTAGGCAAGGAGTGAGTGCTTTCAAGAGCAAGTTTTATATGGAATGGCAGATCCCAAGCCACTCAGTCTCTTAAACAGCTCTGGGGCTCCAGGGAAATAGTAGATTTCTCAAATAAGAAAAGGTAGGATCTTAAACTCATGGACCACAATCAGAAAAAGAAGTTGTTTGTTTCAGTTTGCCCCAGGGCTCAGGTGGAACACCGTAGTACCATGGCAGGTTTTAAAAAGAGCGAGAATATTCCAGCCAATCAGGAAATAGCTTGACTGCAAGTGAACAAAAATAAAGTCAGTAATAATAATAATAATAGTAAAGAAAAGCTGGAGAATTGCAGGAGGTTCTGATAACACAGCACAAATATGTTACAATTTTTGTTGAAAGGAACTCAAAATAGTTTCCTCCTTAGTCTCAACTCCTTGTGAGTCTGCCTTTTCTCTCACAGTTGAGCTTTATCTGTGTCATGTCAGTTGGATTTGACCTGTAAGGAAAGATCTTTGCATTTCAATTCTGCCAGCTGCAGGAATTTCTTGCTGGGCTATGCTTTTGCTTCATCCCTTTTAATGGTTGACCAAAAAGATAAATGCTGGGGGTGAAGGAGGGAATCATCTTATTCAGAAACCAGAATAATTCTGAGAGTCCATTGAATGAAGAGGCTGATCAAGGAATCTGCCCCTAACCTTCCCTATCTGGGCTTTTATTATCCAACAACTGGACTGGGGACAAAAAAGCAAGTAAGAGAGAATGTTTTTGCTCCTGAATGTTTAATTTATCTCTCAGGCACATATGGCAATTCCAAAGAGAAAAGACTTCTTCAAAATGTCTGGAGCAGACAAATATATATATATATATACTGAACTCTGGGTTCTAACCCTGGTTCTGATTATTTCATAAATGTTATAGCCAGTAAGAGTCTTAGGGATACTGATATAGCTGAACCCCTCCATTTTACAGATGAGCAAACTGAGGCTCCAAGAGAAGATAGTGACTTTCTCAGCTATGTTCTTTTCTGTTCAGTATCATTTTTTGCAGCATTCCCCCCCCCAAAAAAAACAAACTCAAAGTCACTAAAACCCATCTAATTTAAATGGCAAAAGTCTTTTCTTGCCAATAAAATCTTTAAAGTTTTTTTTGGGGGGAGGGTGCATGGTCTGGGAATTGAACCCAGTTCTCCTGTATGGAAGGCAAGCATTCTACCACTGAACCACCTGTAAAATCCTCAAAATGTTATAGATTCATTCTTCTGAGAAATCAGGGCACCTTTTAGCCCTTTCTCTTATTTCACATCATTCGTATTAAGGGACACAGGTACATTTTTGTGTTTGTGAAATTTGGAGACAATGCAAAGAAGGTACAACTTATCCAAGAAGAGAAAGAAAAGGAATATAGAAAAAAAAAGGTGGAAGTGACTTAGAAACCAAGTCTGTATTAAACAGAAATGGCTTTCCAGAGTGTTCCAGCCAGGAGGAAGCTTCAGATATGGGGTATCATTATTATTAATCATTATAATTAATACTAATAATGAAATAATTATTATTAATGTATGTATAACCTACATACCTCACATGACCTATTTGACTCTATGAATCCTTGGGTCAGTTCATTTCCTCATTCCAGTTCTCCTGGTTCCAGGTCAAATCAAAGCTAGATCATGGCCATACATATTTTTGCTATCTGTAATGATTTCAGTCTTCTGATTTAATATTTCTATCTGTCGTCTTGCATTTTAACTAGGTAGGTCTACAATTCCTGACTTGTGTCCTGTAATTAATTACTTGTCAAATCTGTGTGCTGTAGCAATACAATAGGACATATTAGAAATAGGTTTCTCATAGAAATATTGAAAGCACTGCTATCATGAACATTCTTAGTCGGTAGGAGGGATATGTTTGAAGCCTTCTTATTCTAGCTTTCTGGGTTAGCTTAGCTGCCTAGAATCTTACGTTACTGATGCCAAAGTCATGGGACCTTCTAAGAAGCTGTGTAGAGTCAAGAGTTCTTATATTCAAATATACCTGTGAAATGACAGAACTGTGTGGGTGGGTGTTTCATGTGTGTTTGTGTGATTAGTGGAGGAGAGCATCACAAGCAGTATGAGAAATACAGTAGGAACTCAAGACTTGACAGATATATGTGATGAGTATTTTCACATATTTGAGTATAAAATAAGTGCATGTATTGAATTTTATGATAAATGAGCTCAGTTTCCATCTCAAGCCCCCATTCCACCTGGCAGAGTCCAGTATTGAAGGTTTTTTCTTGATCATTTAAAGTAAATGTAGTCATTTCAGGTTAAACCTAGTCAATCTAGAGTTCTTTTCCTCCCACCAATTCTCAGTAGCATTAGGGTGCTAGCACTAGTGGATGCTACTGACCTTGGCCTGCCTCTGTATGTGTGATATCATCTAATCCATGGACGTGACCATCCCTCTGTGAAGGCAGACATGGAGAGGTCTATGTCCCTCGTTCTTTTTGGTCTATATGGTTCACACGTTTTTGCTCTGACCTCACTTTAAGGGACCCACAGATAAGCTGATTCTCAGTTACTGCAGAATCCCCTTTTCCCTTAAGCCATTTTGGGGAGCACTGAGATTCTTTCAGCTACCTCTAGCCCATTGTCCTGATACCCCACATGGGTGCCTCTATTCTCCATCCATGGTGATGCAGTGAAATGTGTGTACGTGTGTCTAGTCTGCCAAGGCTTCTATGAAAAACATCACACAGTAGGTTGACTTAAACAACAAGAGTTTATTGTCTTATGGTTCTGAAGGCTAGAAATCCAAGGTCAAGATTTCAGCAAGGCATGCTTTCTCCCCGAAGTCTGTAGTATTTTGTTAGTATCACATGCCGAGATCCTTGGTCTCCTTCTGTGCCTTTGACTTCTGGCTTCTTTTTATAAGGCCTCCAGAAATAAGGATTAATGCTACCCTGATTTGGTTTGGCCACAATTAAATAGGGTCTTAGATGATCCTATACATAAATGAGTCTACATCTTGACTGATAATACATTTTCAAATGGTCCTATTTACAAATGCGTTCACAACCATTGGAATGAAGGCTAAGATTCAGAACCTGCCTTTTTTTGAAGTACAGGATTAAATCTACCACAGATTTAATTTAATTTCAGGGGTGTGTGTATGTGTGTGTATGGAACTTTTCAAGGTTCCAAACAGCAAGTGGCATAGATCTGCATAAACAATCATTTCCTCTCCTGGCCGACAGCATGTGGGTCCCCTTCCCAGAGACAGTCCGTTAGTTCCTTTGTACTTCCATCAGCTCTCCTCAGACTGTTGCCCTCCAGAGTACTGGATGTTTATCCAGATGGGAGTAGGGAGATAAATGATCCTGCCTGATCAACAATATTTCTTAAATCTCACTGTTTTACACCCTATCTCAGCATTTGCCTCTAAAAAGTATTTTCAGCATTTGAGCATTTGTCTCTAAAAAGTAAATACTTTTGTGTCCTTGTAATATGATTCCTCTTACTTCCATTTGATCTGAATGGGGAGTGTCATGGACTTAAAGTAGTGGGGGTGAAGGCAAAAAACATCAATAATACTTCCCAAAATTAGAGTTGGACCTGGAGGAATTTATAATCTTAAATACAGGGTAGCAGGGAAAAACTTGCAGAGAAAAAAAAATTAATCCCAGAAAGACAGTACAAAGATTTGAGAGGTGTGAAATCTTGGCAAAGTGAGTGGACAGTCCTCTTGCAGAGAAGACTATTGACCCAAAAGTATAAATGATGAATAAACCTCCTTTTTTGACTTAAAATCTAATTTCTTTTAGCACGCATGTCAAAGTAACCACGTACTTGTGATGGTTTCTGTTGAGAGAGAACAATTTTGGTTTCTCCTTACCTCATTTTAGATGTAACAGGCATTTTGAACTACTAGAGGTAAGAATGGTTAAATGATATTCTTTCTATTTATTTTAAGTAATGTATCTGTGATCTTTCTAGATGATTTGTGAAAAGTAAAACATCCACATTATGGGGTCAGAAATGTTCTTTTTTTTTTTTTTTCCTTTTTAAATGATTTTTAAGTAGCACTGTAGAGTACTGCAGGCCTTTTTTTTTTTTTTTCTTGGTTGGGTGATTGATTTTAACCTTTCTCCCCTGCCAAACCTTTGTACTGTTCATGACATTTCAACCTCCACCACTTCCTATGTTCTATTTTGCTAAAGAAAATTGCATTTTCTATTTCTGGACAAAACATGGTTGTTTGTGTCAGTCAATTTAACACAATACACTAGTTCTTATTTGTGCAGAGGAAGCACTAATGAGATTCCAGCAGGAGATGGGTCCTGAGCCCATGACCAGGCCTCCCAATGGGTTCAGGAGACAGAAGTCGCAATAATCCATTACAGAAAAGAAAAGGCAGCTCCATGGTGATGCAGCCCTTTTTGTCTCAGAGAGCTCCAGGTGGTGTGGAGTCCCATTTCCTGCCCTGTATTCTTGTCCTTCAAATGATACAGGGACATGGAAAGAATGTGGTTGTGTGGCATGGTGGAAAGGACAGGGCTTTTGGAGATTCTGACTTAGCGTTATATCTGCAATTTACCAGCTCAGAATCATTAAAAGGATTATATAATCTTCCTGAGCCTCTGGTTCCTCATCTGAAAAGGATATAAAAATATACTTATAAGGTTGTTGGGGAAATGAAATGAGATGATGAACATAAAGGTCTTATCACAAGTGCATGTCACATGGGAGGCACACAGTCAGTGGTAGCTATTTAAATAAATAATTGAAATATTCAAATTAAATAAGTCCTAAAGGTAAAAATATACTCTGTTTTGATGAAATGGGCAGTTCTTCTTATGAGACATCTTACAGTTGAAGACATGCTTATGGGTCTCCCTCCTTTCTGTTCCATGGGGCAGATCAGCTCTGGGAACAGTTTAAAATGATTGATGTCACTGCTATTTTATGCCTTAATTCATTAAGCAATCATTTAATTAATGCCTATCTGATGCCAAACACTGTTTTGGCTGCCTGAGAGTAAGAAACAAGGCACAAAGAGGCATGAGATGGGAAGGAAAGAGCATAGGCTCTGGAGCCGGGCAGACGTGACTGCCCATTTTGGCTCTCTTATTTACTGACTGTGAGATCTGAGGCAGGTTGTCTAACTCCTCTGAGCCTAGTTTCTGGATCTCTGTGGATAATGATACCTGCCTCCCAAAGTTGGGAAAATGTGGATAATAATACACATATATGAAGCATTTGTAATCTGGGATAATAATACACATATATAAAGCAGTTGTAATCTGGGATGATATTCAAAATATTTCCTAGCTAGTATGGCAGAGAGGAATGATTGTAGATAAGCAGTCAACCAGTGCACATCAGTGGGATATCAGCCTAGGCTTTAGCAGGGCCTAGAACATAGGGGGAAAGAGCTAGGTTTCAGTTTGGCAGTTGGGAGTGAACAGAGCCAAGCATATAGACAATTTTAATTGCTATATGTATTCCTCCTATACTGTAGGAAATGGGCTATAAAAGAAGTGTGCAAAGGGCAAAGAGAGCCCTATGCAGGGAGCCACTAAATCTGATGGGGGAGAATTAAGGAACAATAAATAAGAGGAACAACATTTGATCTGAGTTTTGAAGTTTGAACAGGAGGGTTTAACTCCCGTGAACACTTGTATGACGTGCCTCAGGATGTGCAGTGGATGGTGACTGTGGATGTACAGTGGATGGGAGGGAGCTGCAGTGGGGGAGAAGGGATAAAACTGGAAATGCAGGTAGAGGCCTAACCCTGAAGGGTCTTAGAAGCTGTACTGTTGCAGCACGAGGAGCAATTGGAAAGGAGAGATGAGATGGAGGGAAACCAGTGAGTGGTACTGCTGACTGGTCAGCTGAGAGATGTGAGAGCCTGAAATTGAGGCATGGGGTCGGGGGGTCTGCTGGGCAAGGAGATGCCTGACTTTGGAGATATGCTAGACGTGGGATGAGTGGGTGATTGGGGTATGTGTAGCAAACCCCAAAAGGAAAATCATTTTAGGGTAAAGCACTTACTTCTCTTCAGGTTTGTGTAACTACATCATTCCCCCCCACCCACCCCCACCGGGTCAAGTAAGGCTTTTACTGTCTCTTTTTTTCCTCACAGCTGTAAATATTTCATGCCAGTGGCCATGTTTTTGTTTTATTTTGGGAATAGCACTTTAACTGGTTTTTCAGTTTAAACGACTCAGGAGCTGAAGGGCCATTTTTGTCCTCAGGGATATGTTTGGTGCTGAAGATGGGAGACGGTTGGGTGTGGGTGAGGACAGATAGCGCCTGAGGTCTTGCAACTTAGAAGTAGCATCTTGTCATTTGAGCCCAACACTGACAAAGGTGTGTGGGTGTAGCTTTGAAGAAACAAAACACAAAAAAACAACAGCACATGACCAGGAATCTGATCTAGGCTAGGTATCTATAAAAATCATCATTTATTGCTTTAACTCTTGTGGAGCTGCCTTATTGGCTTCTGGGCTTACCCCCTTTTCTGGGTAAACTGTACCATTGCTTGTAGCAGCTGGTTGGTCGGACTGTCCGTTGATGTTTTCTTTCCTGGTACAACCCTGTTACGCCGGTTTATTTAAAATTTTACTTTTGTGTTTTCTCTTCCCACCATCCTTAGCAGTGGCTGGTAATCACCCCAGGCCATGGGAAGGCAGCCAGCCCCTGGGCCATGGGTCCCAGCAGGTATTTCAGAACCAGGGAAGCCACGTACCACCACACCACGCTATTATCTTACTGGTCTGCTAGCCCTGAAGCAATTTCAGTGGGAGGACAGGCTTTTAAGAGGATTCCTTTCTTATAATAGCAGAATCCAACTTTCTGATTCTATAGAGGTTTACAACGATGTAGAATTTTCTTGCCAATGCACTCTTCATTGTTTAAAATTACCATTTATAAAAAAACAAAACTAGGAGCCAAGCTCTATATAGCCATCATAACATTATTACTACCAGGAAAAGAATACTGCGGCAGCGATGGTGATGACACTGATATGCTGACGATACCATGAGCTGGCTAAGCACTTTACATGGATTATCTGAATTCATCCTTGCAACAAACCCATGGGGGTAGAACCATGCTTATCTCCATTTTTCAGCTGAGAAAACTGGGTCTGAGAGGGGGGAAATCGCTTGCTTGGGTTTGTTCAGCTATAAGTGGTACAGTAAGAACTCTAACCCAGACACTTTTAACTGCAGCATTTGCACACGGAACCATCTCATTATACAATCTTGCAAAGTAAATAAGTTATCACCATAAAGATGAGGAAACTGAGGCTTAGAAAGGATTAGAATCCAGAACCATTGTCTCTGTGATTCTGAAGTCAATGTTTCTTCCTCAGATCAGCAGTTGCCTCTGGTTATACCTTGTGGCCAGACACTATTTGCCTTGTTTGTTTTATCTCAGGTAAGTGACCTGGAATCTGGGATCTTCCAAATAAGCTGATGAAATTTGTATTGGTTTAGGGTGTAATAGTGCTTCTAAACTTATGTCTGATTATACCATTCTTTTTCATCCTTGATGGTACAAAGTGCATAAAATGAGAATCTTTTCATCATAAATTATTAACTGTTGAATCCCAGAAAGTCCGTTTGGGCTTGCAACATTGCTGAGTCTTCACTGTACATGGAGCCCGAAACCATTAAGGCTGATAATGGGGAAGATTTTTCATTCTTTCTTTGGAGTTTACAATCTTCAGAAAACTACAGGACAGCTATTTATTTTTGTATTTATGCAAATGATATATACATACAGAGTAGTTAAAACATAAAAACAACATATGGTCTAGGAGAATTTCTGTAAGTGCTCCAGGCATCTCCGGATACAGGAATAGCAGGGCTGCTAATAATATGGCTTCGGCAGTGAATAAAGCTCACATAGCCTCCCTCAGAATATGAGGGGGGTGGGGCTTTTCCGGGGGTGGGGGGCATCTTTACACTTGTGCACTCGTCTTCCAGCTTCATTCAGAATAGTATGCAAGTGTCATTTTAAAGGAAGTTGACCTGTGGAATAAGGGTGGAAGCCAGAGCTGACAAAGCAGGACAGAATCAAGTCACTTGGAGGTCTAAGCCTGTTGTCTTGGGCTGAAACTAGCCAAAGGCCCTGACCTACATCATAAGGCAAACTTGACACACTTAGCAGAATTTGACTGAGGCTCAAGCTCCTAAATCAGAAATACTTAATAGACCCCATAGAACCAGCAGCTAATTAATGGGCCAAATGCCCTCTCTAATCTGGAAGAAAAAATAAGAAATTAAGAAAAACTGAAGAAGAGGGGGCTTAAGAAGGAAGAAGGAAACAGTCATCAGACTCTGACTTCCTGCCAAGCCTACGATTTCATACCATCTTCACAACAACTAGGGAAGCAGATAATGTTCTTAATTCCATGTTGTAGATGGAGAAACTTAAGTTTCAGGCTTTAAGGGATTTGCCCAAGGTCATGCAGCTACTGAGTGTCTATACTCAGAATGTGTACCCAACTCTTTCTGATGTCAAAGTTGTACTTTTCTTACTCTAGTGGAATGCTTTCCTGAAAGACTCCAAATCACTGCCAAATGGTGCATGTAGCTTCTGGGTACACCCTGCACTGATATTTGGCAGAAACTGTGGAAACCGGAGGTGAACAGTGTGGCCTGAGTGTGGCTGGGTCTTTTCAGTTCTCTGTTCTCCCAGGCTGCTGGTTGATAAACAGTTTTTGCTTTACACATCAGGCTTCATTTGTTCTTTGCACCACAGTACAACTCCAGTGCCTATAGTGCAGAAGGCAATTACTTTCCCCAATATTCTCTAATTTTTGGCATGTACTGAATGCAGCCAGAGAGACTAAGCCAGACTCATATCATGGGCTTATGCCTGTGTCTTTGCGGAGGGATGTGCAGTTGCCATAGCAGCAATCAATCTGCTAAATAACTGGTAGCATAAACTGATTCAAAGGCAAAGACTGATTTGGGTCAGGGAATCGCACTCCATAAAGAACAACTAACTTCTCAGTGACTACTGGGGATTTTTTAGCTTTTATGGATGGCCCTAGAAATACATATGAGTGACTGCTCAGCTGTGAGAGGAGTGTGCATGTGACTCAAAAGGAGAGCAGCATGTGATTCCTGGGCAGTTCGAATAGGAAATTCCATGGAACATGCTGTGAAACTGCTCTTCCGCAGCATATCATCAATTCCCCGAGGCTTCCAAAGACCAATCACAAAAAATAATAGCAATCAATTATTCTGTGCCATCTTGTACCTGGGATGCATCTTGGTGCTTTACAGGCATCTTGTCTTCAACAACCGTGTGAAGTGGGATTTATCATCACTCTTCTACAGATGCTAATATGCCCAGAATCTACAGTCACTCAAGGGTGGTTTCAGGATTCAAACTCAGATCTGCTTGATGCAGATGCTGTGTTCTTTCCACTTTGCCATACAGCTTTTCTTCCTTGGACTTTAGCCAAAAGGAATGTACGTTTCTTCTTGGCCATCCATATGCAAGGACTGCTGTGTTCTGATTCTGGATTGAATACTGGACAAATGCTGCTACTTATTTTTAATCCAGTTATTTATTTTTAACCCAATTTAATAATTTAATCTGATTTTTTTTAAATCAATAAGTCTTTAAGAGAACTTAGCATCCCCAGAGGTGACATTGACCTGTTTGGGCCATTTAGGTTCTCATGCTAATATGAGGATCCTGTCTTGTCCTTTCCTCTGTTTTCTAGAACATAGCATGTATTCTGTTGTTTCCAATTTGATCTATCTCTTGAACAAACCTGAGCTGATGAGCAAGCATTTCTGAACTATAATAAGAAGTGACATGCTGTAAAGCAGAAACTACTGCTTGAGAGTCTATGTTGAGTTATGGGCCCTGTCACTTTATAGCTATGTGATTTTGGGCAAGTCCCTTCAGTTCTTTTTAACCTAGGTTCTCAACTCTATAAAACGGCCTTGATGAAGATAGTGATGATTACGATACCACCTGACTCTCAGTTGCCTAAAATACTTTTCAACATGAGGCAGAAGTAAAAATTGCCTTGCAGAATTAAGGGTCAGAGAAGCCTGCCTTGCAACAGGAAGAATATTCCCTCATCTATGTACACTGATTTTTTTTCTTTTTTCTTTGCCACAGTTGGTGCTCTGGATTAAATGTTTGTGTAATGAATGAAGTCTATGGACACACTTAACAGAGGGTCTGTCAAACAGTTATGGCTTAATAAATATTAGCATCCTATTTAAACATAAGCTGCAGTTTTAGATCTAGTTTTAAGTCACTGGTTAGATTAGATACCTCAGAAGAACCTGAGCTCTGGAGGAAGGAGATTTAAATTTGCCTCTGTTTTCTGTTCCTATTTCTGTCTCTGTGGCTGAAAATCAGGAGGGAAGGCAAGCACCGCTGACTGAGCTCCTGCCTGGAGCCTCATGCTTCCAGGGCTGGCCGCCATAGAGCCAGGGTTAGAAATGCTGAAAATGAACTTTATGCAGTGTGCAGTTTGACTCAGCCTAGCCATGCCAGCTGGAACACACCTCTAGGAGCTGAATAGGTGAGTTCATTTGGGGGATCCTACTGTTTTTCAGCCTCTCAGCTGAAAGGGATGCCGATTTCTGGTGAAAACCTGGTCTCAGAGGCAGCCCTTTTCACATGGACTCACAGTGGGTTATGAACATCATATGGGCAAGGGCTGGGCTGCATTTTGAGCTTGTGACCCAGAGGTGAAAATTCTGCCCATCCCTTCTAATCACTGTTCCCCATGAGGTGGTATTTTTCCATTGACCTGTAGCCCCTCTACTGGTTTTCTGTGCTCAGTACTGCTGTAAATTATGGCTTCGGTAGAAGTGCTCAGTTTTCTTCCTGTGCTTAGACATTGATTTTTTTTTTAAACTGGAATGCAAACGGAACCTGTGCCTGCTATCTGAGTATCTCTAATTAGACTACTTGCGCAAATCTACCAATTGACTTTAATAGATTGAATCCAAGTCTGCAACTGCATTGGAAGGCAAATGAGATTTCCCTGCCTCCCAAGTTATCTTCAGCACTTTGTCTGACTACAGACAAATTCCCCAAATTTAAGATACAAGGGGAAGCAAGAGTTGGTGAGAGCTTGGAGGCAGGATGCAATCATCACACAGGTAATTATCTCTGTCGTGAGAAAATTGGAACAGTAAATGAAATGCTTGTCCACTTCACTTAGGAGGTGTGGTATGTTAGGGTGCCAGGCCAGCCAGCTTCTCAGACTATAGTTAGAGGCCACGTTGCCACTGATGCCTTCTTTTCCCTTGTTCTTTTCCTCTTTATATTCTGCTGAGCTTTGTTTTACTTCAGCTTCTCTGAGTTCTACCAATTAAGCCCAAAATTGGCAGTTAAAACAAAATACAAATGAAAGGGAGGGGGCAGTGAGACGGTGGACAAAGGCAATGGAAGTGAAGTTGAAAATTGCTGCTTTCTTTCTTCCCACGTCATCCTGGCGGCTGTGTTGAGCAAAGGAGAGACTGAGTTCCATGTGACCTCGCCGGGTTTGAATCCCTGGGCAGTCTTGGGGTAAAACCGTGTAGGGGGCAGAGTTTGCCATTTGAGCCTGTCCTCTCCTCATTTTACCTGGCTGCTCAGATTCCTGAACTCAGCTGGGCTTCTCCACATGTAACAATATTCGATACCATTTATCAGGGGGTTACTATATGCCAGCCACTGTTCTCGGTGCTTTATCTGGATGATCTCACAATTATCTGATAAAAACCCTATAAAAGAAATTATCACTGTCATTTACAGATGAGTAAGCTGAAGCAACAAGGAAGTATGGTACTGGAATAAAGTTCACACAGTTATAAAGAGGTGGAAATAAGATTTGACCCACGTAGTCTGACTCAAGAGCATTCCTTGTATTGTTTTCTAATTATAAAAGTAATTTAAGTTCACTCTAGAAAACCTGGAATACATAAAGAAGCATACAGAAGAAAATAAAACCATCCACTATCTCTACTATTCCAATAAAAGCACAATTATAACATTTTGATGCATTTCCTTCATTGTTTTATATAAATATACCTAAAAGCATATATTATATTGTACATTTGATTCTTATAGCAGCATTATTCACAATAGCCAAAAGCTGGAAACAGCTCAACCATTCAACCACACATGAATGAGAAAACAAAATATAGTATATACACACATGGAATACTATTCAGCAATGAGAAAAACTGAAGTTATGAGACATGCTGCAGCATGGAAGAACTTTGAAAACATTGTGCTCAATGAAATAAGCAAGGTACATAAAGAAAAAATTGTATGATATCACTTATAAGAGATGGCTAGAATTAGCAAATTCACAGAATTAGAAAGCAGATTAGAGGTCACAAGAGGAGGAGGAGAAGAGGAATGTTTGTTTGTAAAAAAAAAATAGAAATTGAAAAATATATATATATTATTGAACTCACACCTTAGATACAGTATCTTGATCTTTTTCAGTCAACATTTGAAGGTAACACTTTTCCAGGCCATTATAGGTTCATTATAAGTTTGGATAGTTCATGGCTTAATTAACCATACCAATATTGCATGTAGGATATTTCTGGTATTTATATTTTAACAGGGCCATAAAGTTCCATTTGTTGAAAGGAAAGAAAATGAATGTTAAGGCAGGATGGGATGGGATTTTGGGGGCCAGGAAGACTTTGATTTAGATTTATTCTCCTTTTCAGATTGTTGTTTTCACTTTTTATTAGTATATATTCTCTAAGGGGTCTCCTCCTTAAGCTTACTTTCCTTTAACATCTGTACTTATTATAGACAGGTCTTAAGACTGGATGACAGAGTCTATAATGTGAATCTTACTCAAGAGTGGTGGTGGGACTTCTTTTTGTGGCATATTGACTGGGTTTTCTAGAAAAGCTTTAGTATTCCACTGTCTCCAGTCATGTTCGTACTATATACCCCAGGAAGCTCCTTGTTTTCAACACAATCATATAACTTTTTGTTTTTTTTTAATGCCAGCTACTCTGCTGCAGAAGGGGGATGAACAGCCAGGCCACATGTGGTTCTGGTCATCAAGGAGCTAGGAGGTGAGCCCGGGATGATTGTAAGGAGAAATGGCAATAACGTAAATGCCAAGTGCTGTGATCCATATGGCTTCAAAGGGTTATGGGCAGACAACTTAGGAAGCATGTTTCCTAGGGTGGAAGGAAGAGCAGGTATCAGCCAAAGCTATTGATAAGTGAGATGCTTTTTAAGCTCAGCTTGAAGAATAATTATCAATTTTAGAGGCAGATAGGGTAGGAGAAGGGCAGGCTTGCAGAAGAAGCATTATGCATAAGGGCATGGGGGTGGGGCTGTTCAGGAAACACATATTATGCAGGATAGGTTAAGCAGAAGTGAGGATAGATAATATTTAAAGATGAAGTTAAGGAGAAAGAAACACAGGGGTAAGATGATGGAGAGCTTTAGGAGCTAACTTTAGATGTTTGGGGCTTTATTCTGTAGGTACTAGTGCATGAATGAGTCATTTCAGTGCAGGAGGGACAGGACCATATCACCTCAAGGGCTCACCTACTTGGAAAGGGCATCTTAGGTAGTAGTTAGTCTATCCTGACCCATTGTTCCTTCTGTCATGTCCTACTTTGAAACTCAGTTCCTCTTAAGCACCCTACCTTCTTAAGTTGCCTTACTGTACCTGAATATGAAGTCTCACTACTGTCAACATCTAGTGGAACATTTAGGACATCTGCAGTTAACCCATTTGTGGCCTACAACATTGTAGGATCCTTTTGTTTCTGCCTTTGGTGTGGATTACTCAGGGTTGGTCAACTTGTAACAATCAACACCCAGATCTCAGTCACTTAATGCAATTGCTCCCTCCTATTATAGTCTGTGAAGATCAGGACAGAGGGGTGTGAGGGGTGGGGTGGGTGAGTGGGATGGTTGTACTCTGTGTAGCCATTCATGATCTTAGGATCCCCTCGGCTTCCGAGTCCTTTCTTGGAACCCTCTATATCGAGCTGGCACATGAGGGGACGTTGAGTGTTGGGAGGTTTGCGGGAAGACTTTGGGACCAGGCTTGGAGGTGGCCCATGTTGCTTCCATTCACATTCAATTGGCCAGAACTCAGTCCCGGGGCCACACATAACCCAGGAGAGGCTGAGAGTGTGGGTACGGTAGGTGGACTCTGAAGAAAAGGAAATGGGTTTGATAAATACACAGCCACAGTGGTTGCACATTAGGACTATAGTGTTGGCAGATTCCCATTTTTGAGGAAGCAATCATCAGAACCAAGAGTCAGGCTTTTTGGTTTGGGGAAATCCATCTGCACAACTATTTAATCATGTGGGAAATTCTGATAATTCAGTTTGGGTTTATAGTCTGGTTTATATGCCCAGATTTTCTAGTTCTGCTCCTTAATCTAGAATTTATTTTTTCAATCTTTGTCCCCATTTGGCAAAGCTCATCTAGAGTAAAAGTATTTATTCCTTTTTCTCATATTCTGATGTGGAAGCAATGACTGAATCAACCTTCAAATTGTATATGCAAAATTGAAAATTCTATCCAAATAGTTTTCTCTATTAATTTAGTAGCATCTTAAAGAGAAGGAAAATCAGAAACCCGTGAAAGGTTGAAAAACAGTAAAACAGTGTTCTGACTACATTTATAATAGAAGGAACTGCTAAAAATTATTTTCCGTTTGATATTATTTATCTTTATAAAAGTGTGACTGTATTGTGCCTTTTGCCATAATCTCCATAAATAACATTTGCTGTTTTCACCGTTCTCCACCAATCAGTCTTTCATATGTCATATATTTTGTATCATTCTGTCACCTCCACACCTGCTTTCTTTAATTATATGCAATCAGGAATGTGTTACGGAGAACATAATTAGCACTGCCAACAGACCAGCAATGAAATTGTATCTCTGTGTGTCTGTGTGAAAGAAGAAATGCTGCTGGGTAAGGAAATAGATTTTAGTTTCATAGGAACTATTGCAAACCGAAGTACAGATGTTGTTAAAAAAACAAAATATATTTTAGGAATATCCTTTGACAGTTAATAATCAGTTCTTTTCGGGTCTCTTTCCTTATACCTCCCATCAGTTTAGGGTAATCAGAGCGAAAGATGAGGCATTAGACAGGCCCTTTGCCACTGGGATGACTTCCCCAATAGAAAATCAGGTTAACTCGCATTCATCATTCAGAGTGCAGCTCAGATGACACTGCCTCAAGGAGGGCTCTCCTGAGCAGTGAGCCTAGGCTCAGATCTCCTGCAGGCTGCATCCTTAGTATTTATATAATATCTCATAGTGACCACGATTCAGTGTATCATAGTACTCTTAAAGTTGTCTGTCCATAAATCATCTATTGTCACCTGGATACCTAGCACAATTCCTGGCATTTCATAGACACTTTGAGTGAACGACTGACTGATTGAATGAATGAATAGAGTGAACAGGAAAGACTTTAGAACCAGATTCACCTGGGTTTCTACTCTGACTCTGCTGGTTCCTAGCTTTATGTTAATAGATAAGGTATTTAATGCTTTCATAACCCAGTCACCAGAGCTGCAAAATAAAGAGGTTAAGTCCTACATAAGACATCGTATGTGTAGCCCTTAGGAGAATTCCTAGTATGTGGATGTAAATTGAATGTTAGTTCTATTGTCTATAGGGAACATTGGAGGATTTGGAGCAGGAAAGTGACAAAGTGAAAGTTGTGCTTTATGAAAGATGAATCTGGTGGCATGATACGTAAGAGATGGGAAAGGGAGTGAAGAAACTGCTGCAGTATGAGATAATGAGGTCTGAACTATAGTCTTGATTGGAGTATAGTTATAGTTGCAGATGCTGTCCCTGGATGGGGTGGTTCACTTTCTTGAGCTATTTATGCAACCTATAAATATGACTACAACCCCTGACTGAGCTCCCTTAGCTGATGGCCGTCATGCTCACAGGTGCTGACGTGGGTTAGTCAGGCTCATAAGAAAATGAGGAACAGTGACTTATTTAGACCCTCTTAAAAGGGGGCTTTATGTTAAGGTTACCCTGCAATTGACTGCAAAGGAAGGCTGTGAGGACACGAGCCAGTATGCTTCCCCTCTCGACTGTCACCATCTCATTGTCATGGTGGGTCTGTGTCTCTCTGTGTGTTTTCTCATTTACTTCTTGCCGATGACTTTCCAAACTCCTCTGGTCCAAATCCCACATGCAGCTTTCTTTTTGCCTCAGTTGCCACCACCCCATTTGGAGTGTGCTTTGTGATAGACCAGCTCGTGCTCCCTAAGCCTGGCCGGGGATGAACATCCTCTGGCCTCTTCCTCTCCCTGACAAACAAGGCCTCTGGGGTAAGCAAGAAAGGGACACTTAGCATACTAGGTAGCATGACGGACGTGTCCAAGACAGCAGCTGAGAGGGTGACAACTTCCCTACTGCTACTGGAAACATGGCCTAATCTGTGAGCATCATCAGGGGCCCGATGTGATGTCAATGGCTCAAAGACTGAAGCAAGAAAAAGAATATGGCTTCAAGAACATCTGAACTAGCGATCATCAGATAGAGTGCCCAAAGAAAAATGCATTCAGTAATTCAAGAAATAATTACTGGTGCCTTCTATGTCCCGAGCACTGCACTAGGTGCTGAAGTTGCAATAGTGAATGAGACAGAAGCCTTGCCCTTATGGAGCTTACAGTCTGGTGGGGAGAGGCAATGGAATGGAAGTGAAAAGACAAATATGATATAATATCAAGTGAATATAAGTCGTGGTGTTTAGGGTGCTCTACCAGAGGATACTCTCACGTCAAGCGTGGCTCTACTGTATGTGAAGGAGAGGTTTGCAATTCCACTCTTCTGGGAGCAAATAATGATCAAAAGCATAGGACAGTTGACGAGAATGAAGACAGATACAGTAGAATAAGAGGTCAGAGGATGTGCAACACCAGATAGACTATACTTGGACACACAGATAAACTATATTTCCCAACCTCCCTTGTAGATTACTGCAGTTATTTGAGTCTGGCCAGTGGAAATGGGAAGAAGGGATGTATGCCAAAAAGCCTGGTACATAAGTATTTCTCACTTGTGATCCTCTATGTTCTTTTTCATTTTGGGTGGCTGGATTGGAGACAATGTGGAGTGGAGTGGTCATGGAAAGCCATTCTCAGGGCATGACTGTTAATTTAGTGAAGGAGGGAACCATATGGAGATATGGGAAAAGAACGTTTTAAACACTAGAAAGCAATCTCAGTGGACCTGAGGAGGGAACAAATCTGGTGTATTTGCTAGGATAGTGGAGACTGGTATGGTAGATAGAATGACTCAGGACAGGGCAGGAGGTCAGGTCAGACAGGCGGATAAGGGCCACATCACATAGGGTCTAAGAGGCCATGAGTAGTGCTTTAAATGCACTTCTGAGTGCAGTTTGAGTCATTTGTTCCCCCTTTTTTTTTAGTGCCATGGGACCCTGTAGTGAGGATGAGGAGATGCATAGAAATCTGACCCAGTCAAAGCATTCACTTCAATGAGGGAGAAGCCCAGTAGAGATGAATTGTAATGAATTGGTGTGTTAAGATGTATGCACACATAGCTCACCTAGGCAGATCACTAGAGGTAGTGTCTATCAGGGCAGGCTTCCTGGAGGAGGTAATACTGAGCTCAGTCTCAAAGAGCAAATAGAAATTAGTGAAGAAGGGAGGGAGGGACATTTTAGGTAGATGGTGGGGTACCCAATCAGAAAGGCCTGAGAGTGTAACTCCTGTGAAAAAGCCCAAGGGTGGCCAGGATGGATGAAGCCCCCAAAGTGAAGTGAGTGGGGAGTCATCAGGTTAAGGAGATAAGCAGAAGCCTGGCTGGCTGAACAGGACCTGGCAGAGGTAGATACTAATCCCTTGACTGTATTTGAGACTAGTCCTGCATCTTTCAAAAGGGCTCCAGAGTGGAGCCTGAATTCCACCTCATAAATTCTGGTTTAATTGGTCTGAGTTGGGTCCAGGGCATCGGCATTTTTGAAATTTCCCCAGATAATTCCAGCGTGTACCAGGGTGGACGCTTCCAGGGTTGAGAAGTATCGCTTCAGGCAGTGGGGAAGCTTTTGGAGAGTTTTAAGCAAGGGAGAAACAAGATTAGATCCTTTCTCAACCACTTGCCCATATTTCAATGTTAAATGAATTGTGTGGCTAATGAGGCCTCCTTGGGGGAAGGAGTTCTTTTCTAGTCAGATTTGGGTTGGTTCCACTTTAAAATGAAGACAATACCTACATACCTCAAGGACTGTTGGAAGGATTATACCCTGTTGCCTTTTGCCCTTGCCGAGAGTAGATAGTGAATACAGTTTTTCTGGGCAAGGGTGGCAGTCCCTGAGGAACCTTCGGTAGGGGCCCTTCGCTTGCGGGGTTCCGCGTCCCATACTAATGGTGGCCCTGGAAGCCACACTGTGTTCCCCAGAGAAAGACAAATGCAGTCTGACATTTGCCTGGCCAGGTCCTCCCAGGAAAGGGCTCTGGCTGGGGGTTCAGAGCTTCTGCGGCACTCTGCTGGGATCGTGTCCGAGTCTCACTCCCTTAACGGGATACTTCCTGATGAGCAGGATGGATTTATTGCTTATTTGATTGGAATGAAAGTGAAATCTGATGCAGCTGTGTGGGTGCACAATGAAGGAGCGTGAGGCAGAACCTGCCTGCTGACTTCATTGCCGGCTCCATGCTGGGGCAGCAGTTGTGTGCGGTTTCCATCTCTATCTGGAGCAAAATCCTATAAGTCCCTTCCCACCCATTCTCTGGAGTTTTGGACTGGCTTCACACAGCAAATAACCAGAAGCCCGATTTTGATTTGTATTTTTGTTGTTTTTGTTAGGGCGCAGGCAGCCCTTAATTTTCTGTGAGTGAGGAGTCTCCTTTCCTCCACCTTTACCACTCCTTGAGGGTCTGAACCATGCTTTGCACTTTGAGCATATTAGGTGGACAAAAATTGTATGTCCAGTTGACTAAGGATTGAAGAACTGACTATGCTACAAAGAGGGGCATGAGGATGACTTGATTGGCCTTGCGACCTAGAGAGAAATGGATTTGGGGGTGTCTATGTATCTTTCTCCTTCCAGTGCAAGTTACTATGAAGACCTGGCAACCGTCCTATGCTTTTGATCATATGTGCTCCCAGAAGAGTGGAATTGCAAACCTCTCCTCCACACACAGTAGAACCAAGCTTGATGTGAGAGTATCCTGTGGTGGAGCACCCCCAAACACCAGCACCTTTGGGTGTGTGCACCAATGTCTTGCGCGGCCTTGATGTTCTTTGCATTCAGAAGTCACACCTAAAATCTAAATCATTGCACGGAATGATCCACCCCTCTACTCTCTTCCATTCATGCAAATAATTGAGTAGTTGAGGCTAATTCTTTGGGATCCTCGACCCAGTGGCCCAGCCATGGAAAGGTGGGCAACACTTCTGTTCTCTCCAGATTGGAAACTTCATGTTGTTAGCTGGATTTATTTTTAGGCCTCATGTTATCCTTTCCCAATAATCTGGTTCTCTCTCACTTAAAAATAGCATCACGGGGTTCACAGTGCAGTCAGGGCCAGGGCTGCTTCTGGTGGTGGGCTGATGGGCTGTCCTGGAGCTCTGGCCGACAAGGGGCCCAGGATCCCTCACCTCCACCACAGCGCCCGGCCAAGCATGCATGCTGAGCTGGCGAGCCATCTGTGCCCTGCCTTGCGCCAGCTGGTAAAGTACCTCGCTTGATGAATGAGAGGTGAGGACGCCTCAGGCTTCCTAGCTTCTCATGAGTGTGGAAACCAGTCCCTTTTAAGCCAGGCCAGGGTGAGGAAACAAGAGAAGTGACTCTACTGAACATCCCCTGTGCCAGATATATTTTATGCATTACTTCAGCGAACCCTCACTAACCTTACGAGGCAGGTAATTTTTTCCCCTCCATTTTACAGTGGAGGAGTTTGAAGCTCTAGATGGCTGAGCAAACTGTCCAAGATCGCATGACTCAGTTACGGGTTGCACCCAGGATCTGAACCCAGGCCTGAGTACTGGGCCCTATGCATGAGTTTCTAAATATGTTGAGAACTGATATTCTGGGCCAGTGATTCTTTATTGTAGGGCACCAGCCCATAAATTGTAGGATATTAGTATCTCTGGCTCCTACCCTAGATACCAGTAGCATTCCCCTTCCCCCGTTGTGACCAAAAAACAACATGGCTTGAACACTGCCATAATGTCCCCTTTGGGGGCACTCCCAGCTGAGAACCACTGCTCTATGTTAATATGCATGTTTTCTCATTACTTTTCGCATTAACCGTGGGCAGTAGCTGCTATTATCATGCCCATTTGAAATGGCAGAACTTAGAGAAATTGGATTGACAAGGTCATATGGCCTGTTAGTAGCTTGAGAATAATAACTTGGGATAGCATCTCCTGTTTTTTATCCCCCTCCCCCCTGCCAGGTATAAAGTCGTGGAACCAGTTCTAAAGTCCAGGCAAGTCGAAGATGGAAGTCTACATTCTTTGCACCTTTACCGAGAATTTGAAAAGTTTAGTGTTTGTGAGAATGACCTGGAGGAGCTTGTTAAAGTTCAGATTCCTGAGAAATTCCAATTGAGCAGACTGCGGTGGGCCCAGGAATGAGCATTATGAAGCACACCCGCAGGGCTTGGGATTAGCGGGTCCAGGGAAACAATGACCACTGTAGCTTGCTGTGTTTGAAGTAACCCTAAAATAAGATTACAGGAAGAAGAATGGAGATGATGAGTGAAAAAGGAGGGATTTGGGATTAGACCTGAAATACAATTACTTGTAGCATTCATTTTAATTGCCAAGGAGAGCCATGAGCATGTATTATACCAAATGACCTGCAATGTTGGGATGACAGTTCTCCCACAGACCTTGGAATAATCTGTCCGGTGCTTTCAAATCACTGTCCTCCCCCACTAAGGTTTGATCCTGAAACTGAGTGAGCTGCCTTAGTTTGGAAGCTTAGTGCATCCTGGAGGTTCTAAAAATGGTTACAGTTAAACAAAAACAGCTGTGTCAATTTCCGCTCTATTCAGATTCACACCCTGCCTCCTCTCTTCTCTCAGAGGCACAGGGAAGGACACGGGCGTCAGCACACGCACACACGTGGGCACACACGCGCACACGCTCTTCCTCATCTCACAGGCACTGGAGCACAGAGTGGGGCATGGGCGTGTGCACACTTGCACACACGCTCAGCCTCCTGTCCCCTCTCGGGGCACAGGGAGGGACCCAGGTGCCTGCATACACTCGCATGCCCACACTACACTCTTCCTCCTTGCTCTTATTCTCACCCACCGGAGTTCATTTTGCCGAGGAGCGAGAAGGTTTCTAATCTTCTAAAAAGGAATTGCAAACAAGAGAAACCACAAGAGCCCAGACTACAATAAAATGCTACAATATGCTTTTAAGCTGATGTAACTAAAAAGCTGGGAAGAGAAAGTGGCAGTCTAATGCCTATTTTTATCTTCAACTGTAATCTACCCACTTGGAGTCTCATAACTGTCAGGAGGTAGAAAAGGACATGTAATCAGCCTACTGGTCTCGTCTCTCGTCTTCCCCCCGTGTGACATGCCTGTGGGTGTGTGTGCATGTATACTGATGTTCTAAATCAACTGACAGAGGGATCCGTCGAACTCACACCTAAAGCTAGACTTTTTTTTTTAAATAACTCTTCTCTTTGTCTACCTTTATTTTTGGCAACCAGATACAGAAGGTGAAAAGCAGGTGATTAAAACCCATTTACTGGATATGTAGGAATGGTAATTACCTGTGGATGCCCAGAAGGAAGAGCTGTGTCCCCGTTTATAGCCTAGGCTAGACTGAGTTGTGGGAATGCCCAAATCTGGACAGTGCTCACTAATCTGGTGATTGCCTCTGTTCTTTAGAGAAGGCAAGGATGGACCCATGGAGACAGCACAGCCTTGGATTTGGGAGATCTGGACATCTAATCTCATCCTGCCATGCACAAGCTGTGTGATCACCAGCAAGTTAATTGACCTCTCTGGACTGCCCAGTCCTCATCCGTAGAAAGAGAATAAAAATACCTATTTGATAGATCATTGAGAGAATTCAAGATAATGTATGTTAACACTGAATGTTCTCAAATGGTAGCGGCTAAAGATATGCTACTACTATTACTATTATTAGCATGTTTGTTAGTGCTTTTTTTTAACATGGGCAGGTGCTGGAAATCAAACCCGGGTTTTGGGCATGGCAGGTGAGAACTCTGCCACTGAACCACCGTGGCCCTGTTATTGCTTTTAACTTATATTATTTTATTATAAGCAGTAGTGAAAATAGTAGGGGTTGTCTGGGTTTAATTTCTACATCTATTCTTGATTGTTGTCGACTGTTACTCTCTTGTATTGGTGGCATATATATTACATGAGATTGTGCAGTGTACCCATAGCATTGTCCCAGGCAAGGTTAGGGAGTGGCCTCCTTTCTGCAGAGATCGTAAGATTTTGAAGAAGTCTGTGATGTTTTAGCTTTTTCCCTTAACTGGTTGGCAGGAATGGAAATTAACACCTTCATGGAAAGGCTCTGTTCCTTGAAATCTCCTTCTTTTAGAAGCTTCATCTTTAGCTGTTGCAGGCACATCTCAGTGTCAATGGAGTAACTGAGAGCACATTTGATGGTGATTCTTCAGAAGGTCATGGCATTTGGAGCCACACAACCCTCGACTTGAGTGTTGCCCCTGTCTTTTATTAGCCATGGAACCTGTGTATATTGTTGAACTTTTCAAAGACTCGAGTTCCTCATCTGTAAAATAATACCTTTCTAAGGTGATGGTGAGGTTCAAAGGAGGGTCAAAGTGTGAAAACACTCTATAAGCTCTACAGTGCCAGGCAGCAGCTAGCCAGCTACAATTATCTTTATAAACAGGCTGGTCTAGTTTTTCAAATGTCTGAAGTCTGATGCAACATGTTGGCTAGTTTGGGCTTCCAAGCCAAGTTTTGCAAATGAAGTGAAATGATTTTCCAGTGAAGGTTTCCCTTTTTGCTCTACCCCCACCCAGAGCCATGTACCACACAGTCAGTTCTTTGTCTGCAAGCTCATTAATGCAGCAAAATGTTCCACAGAAGAGCAGCTGTTTGGTAGTGCCTGGCTTACAGAGAGGGGCACCCAGGTAACTGCTGCTCCTATTAAGCATTTGCAAGCTGACAGATTGCCTCAATGAAGTGTCCATGTGCTTCTCCATTATAGTGCCTCAGGTTGGGAAAAAAAAGCCTGGACTTATCAGAAAGCTTTCACAGATTGGAAAGTGCACAGTTTGGGGGTGTTTAGCACTTCAGCACATGCTCTGTGACTGTGTATTCAAGGCAACATGTCAGGAGAGATTAGTGTGCAGCAGGCCACATATGTCAGCCAGCCGGTGGAAGTGCTTGCCTGACACCCAGGCTAGGGACTCAGAAGAAAAGGCCGCTTACCTCAAACTCCCCTCAAGTGCAGCACATTGCAAGATTGTCCCGAGGGTCATGCCCTGGACAAGTATTGCTGCGGAGAAGCACGAGTGTGAGGAAGGAAGATGTAACTAGGCAGGGCTAAGAAAGCCATGACTCTCATGTCAATTACTCGGCATCAGGCAGAGTGAGAAGTGCATTGCACACACTATCCCAGTTAATATGCAACCCTGCCTGGTGGATACTGCTAATATCCGCATTTACAGCTGGAAAAGTCAAAGCTCAGAGAGTTCATGTGGCCTGAAAGTGCCAAATCCCCCAAAGATCTCTCTGAATCTAAAGGGAACCAGCACTCCATCCCTTCCACCTGGCATGTGCCAATAAGTTAACAGGTCAGTTTTCTTTTTAAGCAAACATACCAGCATGTATACATTTAACTGTCATGTTCTTCAAAGGAGAAGCCCCTGCAGACCCTATTCCATAAGCAATGTTCATGCTCAAACAAGTGTATGTGGGATTCCTGTGTAGGGATTTCCCTTGGAGGTGGTGGCACATTCTTTTTAAGAGGGCCAGGAACTGTGAGTTCTTGGCTCTCACAGGTGGACTTGACAAGTGGTAGAGAGAATGGTTAGGATTCTGTTAAAGTCTAGGCAGGAGATGAGCTAAGGTCAAGGCTTCGATGGCAAGGGCAGACTTGACAGAGAATTGAAAAGACACAATGGCCAACTGGACACGAAGAGTGAGGGGGGGGCATTTTTAGCTTGGGAAACTAGGTTGGTGATAGTCCAGGTTCCTAACTGAAAAGGAGGAAGGATGATTTCCTGAGAGGGCAGGGACTCCATCGGGAAGGAAAGGGTTTGAATGAGCTCCCTGTAGGACTTAAGGCACGCTGCCCTAGGGGCTGGCAGTTATGAAGGCGTTTCAGAACTGGTGTTAAAGAGCTGGGAGTTGCTGATGAATGAGTGACCATAGAAATCATGGGAGGAGGAAAGAGCCTCAGAGCGAAAAATGAACGAGGAAAGAACACTGAGGCTTAATGATGTTTAGAGGGCGTGTGGGGAAGGGGAGGGATGCCAGTTACCCTTGAGTATCAGAGCTTCTGTTTCCAGCCTACCCTTGAGAACTAGATTTAAATGGACCAGACATTTGTGGGGAGAGGAAGAAGGGCACAATCATGTTGCTTGGGACCATCAGCTTTTCCAGGCAGGGCTTTGCTAAAACAGTCCCAGAAGGCAGGCTGATACTAAGCAAAAACCCAGATGCTTGCAGGCCTGTATGTACTCACAGACACACAGGACACACAGACACACACGGCACCCAGAACTGCACGATCAGAATCTGTGCTAAATTGTCTGAATACTGCATCAGAGGGTAAATCTGGGAGAGAGAATTTCAAGCAAACATTCAACCCTGCTTTGCCTACCAACGGGATCTCTGTTCTCTGGGTTTTTGTATAGTCAGCACATTCCTGAATAGCCACAAAGTGTGGAAGGAAGTAACAGTGTGATATAGAAAACAAGAAGAAATCACTGGCCTGTTGCCATCAGTCCTCCGTCTCTTAGGTCCGTGTGGAATGATGGCAGTAATTTACACAGTTCTTCCTTTTCCTTCCTTGTGCCTGACAGGCTCTTTCCCTCGGGTCCCTATGGCATATGCCTAAACCACATGGACTGCACGTGCTAATCAGGAGCCAGTGCTGTGTCCTGAAAGACCTGGGATGAGGGGAGACAGAGGCACAGCTGGACTTCAGCTCCTAAGCAGCTGTGCACTCTTGGGCAAGGCACTTCAGTTCTCTGGGCCTGTTTCCTCAGTGCAAAAGGAGGGGCATGGCATGGACTCCAAGTCTGTCTCCACGGAGACATCTGAGAATATCTATGCAATGTGTTCACTTGAGCAAACAAAACTGAACCTACAGACATAGTTTTACATGTATTTCATAAATATCCAGTTCTCGCTAACCTCAGATTACTTTTAAAAGGTCAAAATAAAATTATAGTTTCTTTAATAGCAGGATCACAAAGGACATTACCTCCACCTGTTTTCTACCCCACATTTCCCTGTGGTACCCCAGGCTTGCTTCGTTTCTACAGGAGAAATCCTCTTCCTCTCCATCTTATGTGTTGCCTCTTTGCAGGAGAGTGGCAATGCTGACATGACCCTCAAGGCTGTGTGCCATTATCATGGACATGTGTTTAAGTAAGAGTGCCTGATGGAATCCATTCTGAAACCCTGTTAGTCCCACAGAGATTGGAACTGACCACTTGCTTTCCCAGGAGCTGGCTGATTCCCCTAAGACACGCACATAGTCTTCTGTGGCTTCTGTGGTTAGCGATCCCACAAACCCTCTGGCCTCATTTTGTCCTTCTCTACCCTTCCCACCCTCTACTCCGGCCACCCTGGTCTCTTGCTGTTCCTTGCCCAGGCCAAGCATACGTCACCTCGAGGCCTTTGCACTTCCTATTTACTCTGCTTAGAGGAACATTTACTCTTGTTTGGTATCCCACAGTGGTTTCCTCACATCTTTCAGATCTCTGCTTAGATGCCATTTCCGCAGAGAAGCTTTTGCTGAGTAGCCCATAAAATACCAACGTACCCATTTACTTTTCCATACCTAACTTGGTTTTTCTTCATAGTACGCCTGGCATTGGTATGTCTATAACTATGGCTGTCTCTTCCCACTAGACTGTAAGCTCCAGGGGGGCAGGAGCTTTGTTCATTGTCCCACTGCCGGCACATAGAACAGTGCCTGGCACAGAGAAGGTGCTTAACACATATTTTTGAATCAATCAAAGAATAAATGAATAAGTAGAAGAGGGTGCACATGCTTCAAGAGTTATTGCTCTTGGTGGTACAGCTCTTTCAACTCATTCATGTCATGTTGAAATAGAGAAGATTTCCATTTTAATGATGGTGACAATCTAGTGGGGGAAACAGATTGTACAATTATGCACATACTTTAATTTCAAATAGTGGTAAAGTTGCTATGAAGAAAATAAAAGAGGGAAATGGGAGAAGAGTGACTGGGTTGAGGTAATGGAAGTTCTTTTCAATAGAGTGGTAAGGAATGGCCTCTGGCTCTCTCAAAGGAGCAGAACAAGTCAGGATTTGAAGACTTAGCAGGTTGCCCTGCGATTGAGACGTGTTCACTGTATTTGAATCACATGAAGGAAGCGAGTGAGGCTGGAGAATAGTGATCTGGAAGGAGAATAGTAGGAACCTGGATTAGTGGATGGAGACGCAACCATTTAGGAGGTTACAGGCCACAGTATGAAACTTAAATTTATTCTAAGGGTAATGAGGAGTCATCCATACAACCAGGCTGACAGATCAGAGGTGGGTTCAAGTTTCAGGATATGCTTTGCCTGTAACTCCACTGAACTTAACTCTGCTGTTAGGTCTAGGCCACCCAACCCAAAGTCGTTCCCTCTGGAAAATTTCCTTTCTGATGCAATGTGATGGTCTTTTTTCAATCATCTAGTTTTAGCTCTGGCAACAACACAGTGCATCACACAAGTCTGGGAAAGTCAACATTCTGTTTCCATATTTTTCAGGAGATTTCTCTGCCTGTGGGTAAGTTTTGAGATATTTAGGAAAGATAAGAAGATATCTCTATTATCTTCCTAGATAGGTAAGCCTAGGAAGGGGATGACATAGTGTCAAAACTCCAGGTCATGTTCTTGAGCTGCAAAAACACACACACTCACACACACACTCTTACAGCTCTAAATTTCTATAACTTTTCTGTTTTTCTAGTAGAAAGTCCTTTTTATTTCCTGGATT
Organism: Tamandua tetradactyla; assembly: GCF_023851605.1. Classification (NCBI taxonomy): domain Eukaryota; kingdom Metazoa; phylum Chordata; class Mammalia; order Pilosa; family Myrmecophagidae; genus Tamandua; species Tamandua tetradactyla. The sequence continues at coordinate 72,948,894 of NC_135328.1, forward strand.
GAGTTTCAAATATCAGATTGGTTACAACTGTCTATTAGGTCAGCAAAATTTCTATGACTTTGAGCCACTCATAAGAACTTTCTGGTGTAGGAATTCTAGGAATGTGCAGTTCAGAGAAGCTCAGTTTGGAAAGGCACTGCAGGTTTCCATCTTTAAATGTTTCTAGTAGGAACAAGTTGTTGGAGTAATTGGGTGGCAAGTTACCATCACTTTCTTATCTTTTAAATTTGTTTTGTACTTGATAGGCCAATGCTTTATTACTCTTTCAGGTGGCTGATCCAAATCCATTGCAGTATTACAAACTTCTCAGTGGAATGCTGCGTGCAGGTTTTGCGTAGTATTAGTCTCAAATAGTAGCAGTTCTTTCCAATTTTGCAGGAAAAAACCCAAACGGTTCTTTTAAAGGAGATAGTTTTCCCAAATTTTTCTTTCAAAATTCATTCTTAAAATCTCATGTCTGCTACCACTTGTCTGGTAGCAAGCAGTAGCAGACGACCAAAGAAATGAACAAGCAGCAAATAAATATTAATGGGAAAACTCTGAAACAGTCGATCATGCTTGGTTTGACAGCTTGTTTCTTTGTGGACATGTGGGCTCCCAGTTGTGATTTTTATATTGCCTACATATAGAATTTTTTCTCCTGGTTAAATTGTTTGTGTTTCATATAATGGAGCTCACTATACAGATATTTTAAGGAGGTTGGCAGAGCCTGCGGTTTTACAAAGTGCCTCACTGTTTCCAGGTGCTTCATCTCTTTCATAAATTTGAAAACCACTGAGTATTCGTGATCGCCTGAGGTCCATACTTAAGACAATATCCAAATAAGATTCTTTCAGCCACCAAAGCCTTAGAATATTCTTGCCTGCTGAGCCACCGTGGCCCGCCCTCCTTATTAGCTTTTAAAGGGCTGTGCAAAAATGTGATTACTTCGAAGTATTCAGGGGTTGAGGTCCATGTTCATTTACTCATTCATTCAGTAGGTATGGCCTCTACCATGCTGTGTGGAGTTATCTGAAATCACCTTGAAATCACCTCCATCTACATATAAGGTCTTGTGGAGGAGAAGCTGGGAGCCTTATTGCCCAGAATCCCATCCCCATATGGTTCTGAGTTAGGGTCTGCCAGTGAGAGCCACTCCTGTGAGATTTGGAAGGGTGATAGAAAAAGGGGACATTATACTTCAGAGGCAGTTTAGGCAGATGTGTGGACAGATGGTAGACTTGAGGCTTGCAGAAGCTTCCAGCAAGCTCCTGCAAGTTACCTGCTTTGTGCTGGAGGCAGTAGAGGGAGTGAGTGTGGCTTTTTCAAATCCTTCACTGAATGTTGCCAGCTGAGATTGGCAGCCAGAGCTTCCCAGAGATTATTGACATTTGCAGCAGCTTCTTGGGAACCACCATTTTCAGTATTGCAGGCAGAGATCTTCAGCGATGGCCTGCCTGTTCTTTGCTTCCCTAGACCTTCCAATGATTATACAAACCTCTGATTCCCCATACTGCAAGCCTTCTGTGCTGGGAGTGCTTAGACGTTAGAAGTTTGGAGACCCAGGTGTGGAGTTGGTCCTATTAGTAATTTTTACTGTAACCAACCTCCACAGTCCCATAGCATATCATCAGTGGGTCAGATTCATCCTTCAACCACCCTAACAATCCCCTGCAACAGAGATTATCTTCCCACAATCTCTATCACAGACACTTGTAAGGACTTGAGAAGACACTAGTCTTCTCAGATTTGACATTCTTGGGTTTACCAAGCTCTCCTTGAACCTTTCTACATTTTCAGCACTTGGGGAAATGATTCCACTTGCCTTTATTTTTCCTTAAAACTACCATATATAATGTAAAACCAGACTAGTATCTCTGAAACAGTTCTTAACAAGACTCTCCAAGTGAAGGCAGAGGCAGAGACTAGAGTTATGCAGCTTCAAGCCATGGTACGCCAAGGAGTTCCTGCAGCCAGCAGAAGCTAGGAGGAGGCAAGGATGGATTCTTCCCCAGAGCCATCCAAGGAAGGATCACCTTGCTGACACCTTGATTTCAGACTCAGCCTCCAAAACTGAGAGAATAAATTTCTAATGTTTTAAGTCACCCAGTTTGTGGTACTTTGTTACTGCAACCCTAGGAAACTAAGACATGGGTAAATCCTTGATACAGTGAGTCCCTCTCTTGCATCCCAACATCCTAACTCATTTCCCCATAATCCAGCAATTAATGAGTTGATAATACCCAGCACAAGAGAGAGCTTCCAGGACCACCTGCCCCAGCACTAAAATGAAGCCCATTCTCATTGCTGATACCTGGGTCATACCTGCTGTTAAATATTTTTAGTATCACCCCAGAGCATAAATACTGATTGAAGAATTGAAATCTCAGAGAATATCTTACTTCCATTTCACTGTCTTCTACTCTCAAAAATAAACAGTTTATAAGGAGTGTCCATAATGTTGATATAATCGTGACTACTCTTGGTTTAAAACAACCAAACACAGATCACACAAGTGAGGCTCTTAAAATCTTGTTTAGATAGTCACTAGCTGGGGAGTGAAACCTAGAAAAGAGTGCCTTGAATTATGGCACCATGACACTAGACCATATGGGCCTTCTCTGTTAGTCCATTATCAAATCCAGTGAGGGTTGACTAGGAAAAAAAGAGTCTCTAAAGCCTCAGTCCAGAGGAGAAGAAAGATATTGAGATGGTCCTTAAAGTTAATCAAGGTGAGCAGATTATTTACCGTCCAAGGTGGAATTATTTGTGTTGTCAAAGAACATTGGCTTTATTATCACAAACCTGATCTGAGCACAGATTTGGCCATTCAGATGCTAAGACTGCTAACAATTACAGACATTGATTAGCAATGTCTGTAATGGGTATGGGAGGGGATGTGGCATTGTGGTCTTTTTTGAGTCTTAGTTTATTCATTTAAAAATGGGGCTAATTCATATGGTTTTTGTGGAGATCAAACAAGATCATTCATACATGAAAAGCACATACCACTCTAATGATAGCTAAAATCAAAACCAAAACCAAGCAACTGGCACTTCAAATGTCCTATTCCAGGCAGTGGGAAGAAAAGTCTGAGAAGATGGTCCTGGCTGATTGTGGTGTTTTTCTGTTAGTTTTCGGATTGGATTATTTTCATTTATTTGCATACCGACTGAGGGGACATTACATATTATGAAGTTCATGTCCCAGGGAAACAGAAATGAGAACCAATGCTTTCACTTCCCCTTGGCCAGAGGTGGCCAAGGAGAATGGACTTCCTAATCTTCTTCTGCGTCCTTCCAATCCTGAAAAGTTTAGCAAACTACCTATTTTATTTTTTTTCCTAAAGCTGCTGGAATGTAAGACACTAGAAATGGATCAGCTTTTATAAAGGGGATTTATTAAGTTATAGGTTTACAGTTCTAAGGCCTTAAAAATGCCCACACTAAGGCATCCAGAGAAACTTACCTTGACCCCAAAGAAAGGCTGATGTCTGTCACATGGGAAGGCACATGGCTTGTGTCTGCTGGTCGTTGTTCCTAGTTCTTTTGCTTTCAGCTGCTATTCCAGTGGCTTCCTCTGTAAGTCTGTAGGTCTCACTTAGCTGCTCTGGAGGAAAACTCTGGATTTCATCTCTTAGTTTAGCATCTCCAGGACCAGAGATTTCTTCTGTTCAGCTTCTGGCTATTTCTGTGAGTCCTTGCTTAGCACTCAAGCCACTTCTGTCTCGATCTCCAAATGTTTGTGTCGGTGTTGGTTCTCCAAGCATCTCCAAATGTCTGTATCTACACTTTCTCCAAAATGTTTCCCTATGTCGGCTCTTCTGGGGCCAGCAAACTAATCAAGACCTGCCTTAAATGGGTGGGGCCACAACTCCACAGGAATAATCTAAACAAAAGATCATACCCACAATTGGCTGTCACATCTCCATGGAAACAATCTAATCAAAGGTTCCACCTAAACAATAGGTCTACCCCCACAGGTGTGGATTAGGATTGAAAGAACATGGCTTCTGGTGTACATCACAGTTTCAAAGGAGCATATCACCCCTCTGGAAATTCTCATAGGTCTCCTCATTATCCCCAGTGCAGATGAACACCCACTAGCTCCACAGAGGCACACACAAAAAATGTACCAATTTTTAAAGTTGCCACCTGTGCAAGCTCTTCCTCCCATCATGACTCCCTTCCCCTCATCCCACAGGCTATGCTCCATGGGTTCCTGTGAAGGCTGGCAGCAGTTCCTGGCATGGCAAACAGGCCTTTTTGATAGTAAAGGTTGCATCATAGGATCTTCTTAGTACCTGTTGAACAGTGAAACTCATTTCCTGGGCTTTAATGCTTGGAATTTATAATTATATTTTAAAATTAGGGTGACAAATAGGAGTGACCTCAAATGCCAACACAGATTGATTGGTAGAGGCTACCTGTGTCCTGTGCTTTAGCAGGATTCTTCTAAGGTTGTACTCTGGCTCAGCAAGAAATATTCCTTGATTGATTAGCAATGTCTGTAATGGGTATGGGAAGGGATGGTGGCAGTGTGCCTATAATGTATTTGCTGATCAATTTTAAAGTGAACTCTCTTGAATTCTTGTTGGAACAGCTTTTTTTTTTTGAAAAAGATACAAAATAGGCTGAGTGGCTTAGAGGAGCTTGGGCTAGGAAAATGGTATAACACAAACTATAGAGACACTGATTTCTAAGCAGAGTGTTCAATGATTTCAGTTTTGGAGAGTGCCTTGTTATGTGTGTAAGATGGGTTTTCTGGTTAGGTCTACATGCAAAAAAAAGTGTGCATAATCCATGTATCTTGGATTTTTACTTCTATCAGCTAAGTAAGATATATAAGCCTCTTCAAATTGTCAATTTTTGGCTTTCCCTGTGGCTGTCTACACAGTGTTCTCTCCTACAATGGATGTGTCCATTTCTTCCTTTTCTTTCCTTTTCAACCCCCTACCCAAAATGATGTCTTGGGAAGCTACATGTAGGTGCCTTGCTGCCATAGTTACCCATCGAAGAGTCTTGATGTTTGTGCCAGGGATGCCATTTTCTGATACCCTGGAAGCTGCACATACTCAGGGGACTGCGGCAGTGTTGCTAAGGAGGGTTGGGAGGAAATGGCTCTGGCCCTCAACTGTGTCACTTCATATCCCAGGCTCTAAGGCAGCACCACACTGAAAGAATCCATATCTTCTTCAGGCAGCCCCTGGTGGCAGAGGGCTCACATGGGGCTGGGTGGGGCTCAGAGACCATACTAAGCCCCTGCCCCAACTCTCAGGTGTGTCCACTGTACTTCCTGCAAAACTACCTGTACAGGTTGGCAAGTGGTGGCCTCATCTTCATCAGACACAGGCACTTGGGCACTTAGAATTCTTTGATCTTTTAGACATTGGTTATTTAGTGACTCCAGATTTTCTTTTTAATTCATCATAGCCATTTTACTTCCAAGTAAAATGTATTTTTTTACAGTAGCATATAGGAATGTTGGAAGAACTGGGGTATGGAGGACAGGGAGGACTGTTTGACATTTAGTGTAGACACTCTTTCTCCTTTCCAATTTCATTTACATTCTACACCATTTGTTAATTTCTCTTATTCATTCATGCTTTCATCATTGACTGAGCTGTTCTGATGTAGCGGTGGATAATACTGAGCTGTGAACCTACAAATATGAATATCACAATCTCTGCCTTCAAGGCTTTCAGAATTTTGATGGACAAGGGGAGATAATGCGAAAACAAAATAATAACGAGTGGAAAATGAAATATGGAAGCAGAGAAAAACCCAGAGAAAAGCCCAGGGGAGGAAAATATTAATCCCAGCTAGATAAGGGGAAAGAAATGATAATATATCTGACCCTAACTTTGCCACCCAACCCCAGACACCAGTCTCCCTGGGCCGATGTTGCCTTATCCAGCTCTCATTGAGGCATGCCCCGAGTGAGCACTGAGCTGCCAGTACAATTTAAAAACGAAAACACATTTAACATCCTGAGCTGGAGGAAATCTTAACTGAAAACTGCAAGGAAAAGCTGCCTTGGCATAAGCAGTGTGGAATCTTAAAAGGGAGCAGGGTTTGAGGCCAAGGTTTGTGTTCAACAGCTAATGCTTTGGAGAGAGTTATATGTAGAAAAGCTGACACCATCTTTGTCCCTTGGCAATGCAAATAGAGAGTCACATTGGTAACCCATGCTTTATTTATTTGTTTGTTTGTTTAGACTTTAACGTATTATGCAAGGTGATTTTAAGGTCAGGGTAAAGCACTAAAGATGGCCTGCTTACCCCATTTCGGGGGTGACATCTTTAGAAGAAGGAATGAAGGCTGTGAAAGTCCGTTAACCACACCATTCCTAGCTATAACGGTTGTCTAGCTATAAGTGTCAATAGTCCTAGTGAAGGCCGTGGAGTAATTTATTAAATAACCGAGTGCGCATGCCAGTCAGGAGCTGCTGGAGGAAGGCACAGCATCAATTAGTGGTAAAGGAAATCACTTGCTTTCCTTCACAGCCTGTGGGCCCTTGGAGACTCAGAACCAGTTGGTCCAGAGAGAGCCTAGAGTACGAGCAGCGAGTAGTGGAAGAATAAGGCAATCAGCCTCCTGGAAGTCTGAGGGGTGATAAAGAAAGAGACCCCCTCGTACTGAGAAAACGCACAGGACCAGAGCGGAGAGTGGAAAGAAAAAGCCCCGCAGTCCCCAGGGGACTTGATAGAGCGCCTTTGACAGCCAGACAGAGTGACCAGCCTCACCATCTGCTCCCACACATCTCTCCCCAACAATGGGGACGGCGGCAGACCTTCTGCCCCCTCCCCCGCCCCCACCTTTAGCATGAATTTAAATGAGGCCCCGTAACTGGGGGGGTGACGGCTCCCGTTGTGATCTCTCTCACTGAGAGAGCCAGCCCAGTGCCCGGAACAGGAGGCCCGAGGGGAGAGGTTAAAATCTCAGCTGCCCAGAGAGATGATTACGGAGCTGCTCCCAAATTAAGCTGCTTCACTGCTGGTACTTGGGCATGTGTTGGGATAATTGTGCTTGAATACTTAATGCTTGATTGACTTGGCTGTTTTGTGTTTGACCATATTTTGAAATGCGATCTCGCTGTTGGGGTAGGCAATTAGCATGGAGCCCACGGGGTTGGAGAGAGTGAAACTGAGTTGCTTCTATGGTGATTTCTCCTTCTTTCCTGGATTCAAAAGTGGAGCGTTCCACTGGGGCTCATTTGCCTATATTTGGATCATCTGGAATTTTGATCTTAAAGAGGAAGTCTCTTAATCCTGTATTGCAGTGTAACTGCCAACTTTGATGTTTGCGCCTTTGGAAACAGCTGAGTTTTATTTCCATTCCAGGTGACCTTTGTTCAGGTTCAACTGTGGAAGAACAGAATATGAGAGCAGGAGTTCAGGGCTCAGAAAGGGAAAATTGATGCTGAGTGTCAGAAGGGCCAGAACTGAATGCGGGTGACGAATGATGACACCGAATCCATAATTTCAAGATGACGGCCAGCTGAGTGGCTTTGGTGTCCCTGTCTTCTTCAGTTCTTTTGGGTATGTCTCAATCGTCTTTGCATCCCCAGCGCCTAGCCTTTTAATAAGTATTTAGTATTTACGTTGGGGAACGTGTTTGTTAAGGCAAGCATGATCTCTAGGAAAAAAAAAGAGAAGTATGATTAGCAATTTTAAAAAATCTGCTTAATTTCATTTTCAAATGCTGAATTTAAGCACCACTCATGCTATGTCCATTATTCTTGGAATAAGGTGTCCAGTTAAGAATTACAAAAATCAGGCAATGGATGTCACAGATCCATGATCACTTTGGGGATATTTGAATCTACCGATTTCATAAAAGGAAGGCCAGGTTTCTCATCAACTAATGAAAAGCAGCACAAGCAGGTCCTGATTTAGTTCAAGAGAAGTTAGAGGAGATTGACTATGGGATAGTAAGATGGCTTAGTATATATCATTAATTCCATAAACGAAGTTGTCCAGTCTGTAAATATCGGCATTACAACCTGCTTTTTAATATTAAAAGAAAAATAACAGTGGTGACTAAAATTATGAAAACTAGGTTATTGGGTCTCATGAAAAAATACCAGGAAAGCACAGAAAAGTGTGGTGGTGGTGACTAGTGCAAGACTAGATGTTGATAATACATACAGTAGATCCCTGAGGACTAAATCTAAGCAAAATGAGCATATTGGCTGGCTGTGGCTCATTGGTGTGAAATTCAAAGTCTGGGATATACAAACTGGATTTATTTGCAAATCAATCATTAATGTCCTTTTGTCAAGGCACAGCTCCCATGTTGTTGCTGCTCTTGTTATTGTTTTGAGTTATCAATGAAGAATGATGCTTGGATTTACATTTGCTCTGTGTTCCTCACTCATTAGACTTTTTCCTGTCACAGATGTTTAATCAACTCTTTCAAAAACAATTGCGGTTTTTTGTGTGTGCCTTTGTTTCTTCATCTGTACAAAGGAGATTTTAATAGTAACTACTTCCTACAATCGCTGCAAGGATTAAATGAAATAACACATATATGATGCTTAAATAGTGCCTGGCACATAGTATTTGCATACATATTTGCAATTATTATTAAGTTGAGTACCTTCTTGTTGTTGAAGATACAGTCTTGATCATATTTCTTTTCTAAGTATGTGTGAAAGAATACCATATAGCCTTCTCCGAAAGATAATGCAGACAAATGTACTATAGTAAACACTTTTGTAAGGTCATATAACAAAGTATGATAACTCTCAGTCACTAACCTAAATTTGAAATACTAATTACACATTTTAGCATAATTTCTTAGTGACTGGGGAGTCTGAGTTAGGTTTGCAGGGCATCATGGAAAGTAGGAAAGAGCAGTAAATAAGCAGATTTTGTAATTGAGAAATTAAGATTTAAGGAATGATTTTGATTGCTGAATCATTATGTAGATATTTCTTTTTGCTTCTGGTATATAGGAGTAGACAGAAGGAAATACCTGAAATCTTTACATTGTAATCCAGCTGCCTTGATCTCTGAAAATGATTGTATAGCCTTTACCTTGTTACCTTTGCGATTGTGAAAATCTCATGACTAACCTTCACATGTACCCATTTATCAAAATTTTCAACTTTAGAGTTTTGTGATTACCAAAAACAGGCCCTAATGTTTATTAATGAAGGGTCCTGGGTCAACCCAGAACTAACCCACCCCAAGTCCAAAGTTATCGTGATAACCGAAACTGGATGGGACCAAAATGGGTCTGCCTGACACGCACAGTAGCTTAGACTTTAACCTATACGTCACCTATACCTCATTATAACACTAAAAGTTACACCCATCATATTCAGTCCACCCTTTTCTTACCTGCATTCTGACTCTGCAGGAACTCAATCTGTGCATGCTCCACAATGAAATCGCCTTTCATCACCTCATCTGGGGCCGCTGAGCTTGTTATCCCCAAACCCACCCATCTTTTAATGCCACAAAACTATCAGAATAACTGCAGTTTGAAGAGACAGATTTTGGGGCCGATAGGCCTTCTGATCTCCTGCTAAACTCGAGTAATGAATTCTTTCTCCCTTTGAAACCCTGGTGTGTCAGGAATTGGTCATTTGAGCATATCGGGCAAAAGAACCCACCACCTTTGTCCGGTAACAGTTTGAATCTTGGTTCTTTCAATTATTAACCTCTTGGAGCCTTGAGATTCTCATCTTGTAATGGGGATAATAATACGTACCTCCCCAAACTGATGGGAACATTAAATCAGATTATATATTTAAAGTACTTAATACAGCAGCTGGCCTATATAAAAGGACCAAGTATATGGTAAGTATTATTATTACGATTACAGCTGTGATCATCATCTTACAACAAGAAAGGTGAGCCTTTTCTTACTCCTCGTGGGGAAAAAGACTCTCTCAGGAGAAGCTTATGGGAACAGTTTGGCATCTTAGATGGTCTACTGTGGTCTGTTGCAAAGACGCCAGAGGACGTGGATTGAAATTCAGGAAATGGCTGGCTGGCTCCCGGTCGCTCTTGGAAGCCTCTGTAGAGCTGAAGCCCCTTTCTGACCCATCTAATGAAGACAACTTTGCTGCTTCAGGAATGAAGGACTCTCTCCTCCCATGCTGTCTCTCTGCCCCCAGTAATGAAGATGATCATCATAATAAAGGCACCATTCACTGACTTCCTTATATGTGTGGGGTCTTTTTTTTTTTGCATTATATTTAACCCCCACAGAAAATCTGCAAGGTAAATACTGTCACAATTTACCAATTGCAAAAAGGTCACCTACCTAGTGGGCAGCAGAGCCAAGGATTCACCTGGGTCTTTCTGACTGCGGAACTGAATTTTCCCCATTATTCTCTGGCACCCTAGAGCTATCTCAAACTCCAACCTTAACAAAGGTCTTTAAAACAGTTAAAAAACCTTTTTTGAGTAAAATTCTTTTCTCAACTTGAATTGTGTTTCACTTCCTCCCCTACAGAGTAAAAAATTATCAGAATCCACACATATACACACTTGTGAAACTGTGGTGTGAGCCACTACTCTGAGTGATGTTACATATAGTTTGGCTGCAAGAAAATTAAACTCTATTTCAGGAAATAATTCCCAAGACCAGTAGTTTTTTTTTCTTTTAGGTATAAAAACTTGCCATGGAAAGATTAAAGCAAATTAGATAAAACTCAGCCAACCACAGATAGTCAATAAGAATAATATTTCATTCAACTTTCTAAAGAAGTTGAAGCAGGTTCAGGGTCACACAATAAGCTAGTAACAGACTCAGGATTAGAGTTCAGCCTTTGGGTATACTTCCCAATATTTTTCCTGTCACCTCTGCAGAATGCCAGGTGTTAAGGCTTTAGAATAGAGAGCAACAACTTTTTAAGGAAAATAAATTCTGGGGAAAGGGGATGGAAACGTTTAAAATTGAGGTAGTGTTAACTGAGTGGGATCTCTACTTTTTTAGCATTTTTGGAGGTTCCCCATATCCTCATATCTGAGTAATGTGCAAAATCAGCTAGTCACCTCCTCTCAGACTTGAGCGACCACTCCATCAACTAAATTCTTCTACAGCGATAATTTGTGATGCAGGCCGAATTTGTCTATGGCAAATTCCCTCTGTCCCTCTCATGGTTCCCAAGTCCTATCTGTTACACTCACTAGTTCCTTTGAAGCCCCCCAAATCCTATGTGCATATTTTATTGCTGAAGAGGTTTTACATGAGTTTTAAGAGAACGAGTTTCTACAAAATTCTGCTAATTTCTGCATTTATCTGCTAACAGTAATCACTTGTATTTGTATAGTTTGGTACATTTATTAATCACACACATATGCATTATTTTATTTTACTTTCCTGTTAAACCTGACAAGAAGACCAGATAGGTGGATTATTCACATTTTACAAATAATAAAACAGGGTTAGAGGGGTTAAACGACTTGCCTAAAAAGTCACACCTGTCGGTGAGCAGGGATGTCAGATTAGCGCTCAGGTTTTCTGTGTCCGAACAGGGCATTCATTATTAAGGTTAATTTCCTCATAGTAATGTTTTCACTGTAAGAGAGGATGCTTAATGATCAAAAGTATTTCATGTGCAAAGACTAATTATGTAATGTTAGACTTTATGGCAGGAATTAGGAAAAAGTACACCTTGGGGCATCTTTTGATTCCTACCACACAAACATAAAACTCAATGAAGAAAGGTCTTTGGAAACATTTCTCTCTCTAAGATCTTATCCCCCAGCAAACATTTGACAATTTTTTTCTTCAGAAGAAAAGAAGTACATTTTATCATTGCCAAGGGTAAATAAAACTCAGCCAAGCCAAACATATTATTTCTTCCATTTTACCATCTTGTGGAGAATTTTTATTAGGGGATTCTTAAGTTTTGAGATAGATATTAAGCAATCCAATACATGGGATGAAAGTTATGGGAAATGGGTAAGCAATTAACATGAAATGATTGAGTTAACTTTTGATCATATGGTGTGCATGATCTTTAGAAGGTAGATTCTTTAGAAGATTCAATTGCATAATAATTTCTTAGATTGTTTGAGAAAAACGATCACCACTATAAATATTTTCAGCTGGATAAAACTTCCTTGACATTGTGGAGTAAATAACTTCTCTCCCTTGAGGAGGAAGGGTGATGGCATAGTCAGAGTTGCCAGTTACATAGTCTTAGAAACAACAACAACAAAATAACGTTGCTAGTTGTTTTATTCTTTTCATTTGTTTCAAGAGAATTTGTAATTGCTTGCTGAAACATTTTTATCATGGTTGCTTTAAATTCCTTGTCAAAAGAATTCCAACATCTGATTCCCCTTGATGTCGGTAGCTGTGGATTGTCTTTTCTCACTTAAGTTGTGATTTTCCTGGTTCTTGGTATGATGATCTTTTTCAATTGTATCATGGGTATTTTGTATTCTACATTAGGAGACCCTGGAAGCTATCTAATCTTCTTGTTTTAACTGGCAGGCACCCATCTGAAGTGTGGGTCCAGGGCTGGGTAGGTATCTATGCATAGTTTCCCAGTGGGCTCTGCCAATACCAAAGTGGAATACTGACTCATATTGCCTCATTGTTGATTGTGGGATGGAATTTCAACTCCAACCTCTGCCCTTCCTGACACCTTCCCAGAGAAGTGCGGCACCAACTCACACTGCCCCACTTCCTCCAAGTGGGGGCCTGAGATCAACTCTCCGCCATTCCTGCTGATACCACAAAGGGGGAAACTGAAGGCTGAATCACACAGCTTTGCTGCTACAGGGTGGAGTGGAAGCTCAGTTCTGTTGAGCATTGATGACACCAAGGGGGGCTGAGGGGGGACATGGAGAGCCAATGACCCCAGCCCTGCACCTCTTTGTTATGCCTGATTGATGCCAAGTGGGTGTGGATGTTCAGCTCTCCACTGGCATGAAGGGTGAAGTGCTAGCTATATATCACTTACAGGTGCTTATTCAATCTCATTACCGTCAGGTAGGAGCAAAATCTCTGCTCATCACTAGACTTCACTGGCAGGAAAATTGGAGCCTTGCTGCTTGCTTTCTTGAGGAGGGTGTAGAGAGGAGTGGAAGATCAACTTTATACTGAGACCCATTAAAACCGTATGTGTGTGTGTCTGTTGTGCGCCTAGAGAGATTTGAGTGACAGAAATTTCTTTCTCCTAATACCTATTTATCATATTTTGTCTTCTTGTCCATATATTTGCAGAAGCCTTGCATGTTGTTCTGCCATGCAAGTCTACTTTGTACTTCTAAATGCACCTTCTCCTTTAACCCCTACCCCAGCTCACGCCAAATCTTGCCCTATAATTCCCTGCCTTATGGTAGAGGTAAAAATCAAGTCACCAAGTGATTCCAAGCATCTCTACATTATTTTTCAACAATTTCACCATTTCCTTTGTAGCCTTGCTTGGAGAATTCCTTGAGCTCAGAATCATAGCACAGGTTCTCAGTAATTCCTTGTTGTATAAAGTGTCCAGGTAGGCACATCTTTTCATTCCCATCTTCCTCTAATTTGAATCCTTTCTTTGCATGCCCTTGTTTGCGGCTTGTTAATATACTTGACAGTTAAAGGCATGGCCTGCCTGATGCTGGATCAGATCACTGTGTAGCCTTGGTTAGTCAATGTTTTAGTTATCTATTGCTTTGTGATAAACCACCTTAAAACCTACTGGCTTAGGACAACCATGACTTTGCAATATAGGCTTGGTGGAGACAGCTTTTCTCTGTTCCATGCACCATCAGTTGGGCTGATTGGACAGGGGCTGGAAGTTCCACTTTCAAGATGGTCTGCTCGCATAGCTGGCAAGTTGGTTCTGGCTATTAGCTGGGAACTCAGCTGAAGCTATTGGGCAGGAGCCTTGATTCTTTTCCACAAGGGCCTCTTCACTTCACTGCTTGGCCTTCCTCACACTACTGGTGGCTGGACTTCCCAAGAAGAAGAAGCTGTCACGTCTTTTTAATCCTTGGCTTGAAAGGCTCAGAATATTTCTTTATCTGCATTCTATTGGTCAAAGCAGTCTTAGGTTTGGCACAGATTCAAGGGGAGGGAATTTAAGCACCACCTCTTTATAAAAGGTGTATCTTGCACTTATGAAAGGGAAAATGATTTGGGACAATTTTTGGAGCCTAAGTACCACAGTTAACTTTAACCTTCTGCCTTTAATTTCGTTACCTGTGAAAATGTGAAATGGAGGCCACAATAGCACAAATATAGAGTTGCCATGAAGATTAAAGGAGATAATACATGTAACAAGTTTCAAATTATTCTAGGCACATAGTAAGTAGTTAATACATTTTAGCTAATTTTTAGTGATATAGGGATGGAGAATTGCTGCAAAGCTGTAAGTTAGAAAACAGCATACCTTTTTTCCATGGACATTCTGATGTCCTCTGCTTAAGTGCATTTAGACAATTTTACTGCTTTATATTTCTTTTGACAGCTTTCATTGATGCATTCTCATTGATTTGCTTCCTTTTGAAGAACTGAGGGAGGGAAAAGAAAAAAAGATCTCAAAATACTAGCCATCAAATGAAAGGAAAAACCCAGAGTTTTGTTGTATAATGGCATCTGGTGTCTCTTGGAATCCCATTCCTTTTTATACTCTCTTGCTAGTATTCTTAGAGGGATTTTCTTCATCATATCACTTTCCCATTCCTCTACATTGCACTTTGAAAAAGAGGACCCCCAAAGGGGATAAAAAATGATATTGGAATGACATGCTCTTGGATTCTACTCTTTGTTCTCTCTTTGGAAGCTCATGTGAAAAGTTACTCCTTTAGGAAAATTATTGGAAAATTATTATCATCCAAGGAATGATAAATTCCTTGGATTTATCATTGCCAGATAAATCCAAGGAATAACCAGAGGGGCCAGATAGAATTCCAAGTCAATTAATCTCTATGTTTTAGCAATTGCTATGAGGCCATTTCTTGTTTCCACACCTGAGATGGGGCTCAATGCCAAACAATATGCTGCTAAAATTACATAAATTCACTATTTTTAGCAGTTGAAATGTTAGCCGAGTCAAAGTTTTCATTAACCAGTGCATAGTATCTTTGTAACTACCTTGGATTTGTATAAAAAGCTCTATCAAGTTCATGCCATATTGTGCTGGTAGTAGTGCTGCTAATTTTCATTCTGTTCCTTTGATTCTGTGTCCATACCTGTAATTTCTCCAAGTGCTTAAGACCACAAGTTGTTCCTTCTACAGCTGTCATTTCCTCCTTTGATTGTTCATCTCTTTCCTTCTTGTAACAGTCACATTTTATTAATGATCATTTACCAAATGTGCTGGTCTGTAACTGTTTTGTACCCTAGAAAAACCGTGTTTTTCTAATCCAATCTTATGTAGGCAGAACTACTGTTTGGTGGGACCTTTTGATTAGCTTGTTTCCATGGAGGTGTGACCCTGCCCATCCAAGGCGGGTCTTAATCAGCTTACTGGAGTCCTTGAAGAGAGCAGAGACAGACGTTTGGGGATGCTTGGAGACAGACACTCAGAGAGGAGGCCACCAGGAGCTGAAAGCAACAAAACCTAGGAGCAAAGGGCCAACAGATGTCGCCATGTGCCTTCCCATGTGACAGAGAAAGCTTGGACATGCGTTTCTCGGCCTTTCATCAGCGAAGGCATCCTTTTGCTGATGCCTTAATCTGAACATTTTCAAGGCCTTAGAAACTGTAAATTTGCAACCTAATAAATCCTCTTTGTAAAAGCCAATCCCTTTCTTATATATTGCATTCTGGCAGCATTAGCAAACCAAAATACCATGCATTAATAAACTCTGTATCATTTAGTCCTTTCAGAATTTTTTTCTGATCTTTGATGATAGTGTAACATTTTGCCTGATTAATTGCTCAGCATTGCTGTTTTCAGCTTCAGGATGTACTAGTTAAGGTTAATCCCTCTCTTTTTGGCCTTTCTATCCCCTGAAAATTCTTCAGCAATCTTATTAGTTATCCCCAACTTCTCTCACTACCTTTTTTCATTCCTGATAGCATAAACACACAAGTAAAATGGTTACTATATACTCCTCTTTCAGTATGACATACACTTCATTATGTGTCAGAATCACCTAGAGAGTTTGTAAAAGTGTAGATTGCTGGTTCCCATACCCAGAGTTTCTGATTCAGTAGGCCTGGGGCACAGCAAGAGAATATATATTCATAACAAATGATTAGGATGTTGATACTGCCTGTATAGACCAAGCTCTCAGAACCACTGCCGTAGCAGATTGGCCCAGTGGTTAAGAATCCAGGCTCTGAATTTACCTGATGTTCAAATCATAGCTCTGCCACTTAACTTTCCCAACTTGGTCAACTTCAGAAAGTTACTTAATCTCTGTAAGCTGCAGTTTGACATTTGCAAAATGGAAAGAAGACCAACCTGACAACCTTGTTGTAAGGATTGACTAAGATGACCCTGTAAAACCATACAGTGGCATGATGTCAGGACTCAATAAATGTTAGCTATTGGTATTTTTATAAGAGTTGATGGATAAACTTTTAAGGTCAATTATCAAAATTAAGAAAACATACCTCCTCTTGAAAATTGGTCACTTTCTCTGAAACTTGGCTTTCTATATTGATGAGCTGAAATGCTATTTTATTTTTAAGATTGGCCATGTGGACAGAAAGATGCAGTAGAAACATTGTGAGACTTGGAATTGGGAAAATACCTGGATTCCAACCTAAACTCTGCTGTTGCTAGGTTTGTGACTCAGGTGATTCCTTCATCTGGCTGCTCCATGGTTTCTTACAAATATCCTCTCGAGTGGCGAAGTGAGTGGTAAGGACTATTCAGATGAGGCAATCTATTTGAAAGTTTTATTAATTTTATTACTTTACTGTTCTGTGCAAGTGAACTTGTTATTTTTATTGATAATAAAGGTCTATAGCAAAATTTTATTGGGCTTATTGGCTATGCTTCAGTGGAGTGACAATTATGGGAATGAACTATTTCCATTTGAATTATTTTGAGCTGGTAGTGACTTTAATTGGGAACTGCTGGACACTTACTTAGAAATGTGGGTGTTCTCTTTTCTATTGGTACTCTACCTAAATTTCTTTCCTTTTGACTAAAATACTGGCTTATCTTTTGTACCTAGAAATAATTAATATCTGAAAGACCATATTTAAAAATGATGCTGAAAAGTGGAAAAAAGGTTCTATCTAAAATGACCATCCAAAAACACACCTAAGAAAGCTTTTTTCTCCTGGTATGACTTGTCAGTTTTGATAATAGGCTTTAGACAAAGATCATGGAATTTTTCTCAATTGATACCACAGGATTATTTTAGGAGAAAAGAAACTCCATTTGATCAAATTTCGAAAAATAGCATTAAGCCCTGGGTTAAGCACCATGGGGGATGACAAATGAATCACATGTGGTTCGTGATTTTGAGAAGTTTTCCTCTAGCAGAAGGCAGAACAGCCTACGGAAGTCACTGCATATGTCACAAAGGAGGTAGGATCAGAGGGCTGTGAGAGTTTAAAGGAGGAAGGGATTACTAATGGCTGGGGATCAGCACCCTCTCATTTTCAGGCCATGCACTGAGCCACATTAAGCCAGTGTGTCCAAGTATTCTAAGGTGTCTGGGAAGGACTTGGCGAGTCTCAGTTGCTGACCTTCATGAAGGTTTATATTTAAAGTGTCTCTGACAGATGAGAATCTATCCTCCACTGGGGGGAGAAATCCTTGCTCTGAAGGAAATTCTATAACATTCCTTATTAACTCATTTCAGTCTTGACAGCCTTCGCTTGATGTCAGGGAGCCTGCTTCAATTTAGGCATGAATATCAGAATTTGTCCTCCCCAGAGATGCTGAATGTCAGTTTGCTTTATGCTAGGCAACCACCATAATATCTTCAGGAAGCCCCCACATCCTCATGAGCGTATTAACCAACCAAACAAAGAGTTCTGGAAGTCAGGATATGATTCTGGTTAAGAGTATCAGGAGTTAGGCAGCCCTGGCTCCCTTTCTTTCTTGTTGTATGACATTGGGCAAAATTACTTAAAATCTCTGGGCCTCAATTCTCTTACCCATAGAATGAATATAATAACATATTTACCTGTATGTTGCTAAGATTAAATATAAAGATACACATTTTAGGTTGAACTAAATGAGATCATCAGTATATTACCATTTTGACAATTTTAGGGGAAGTTCAAGAGTTGGCAGTGTTTGTAGGCTGAGTAGGAAATTTCCTGACAGACAAACTGATGGAGGTATCCCAGGCAGAGGAAAGAGCATGTGTCATGGCCCAGAGGTGGAAGGGAGTTCAGGAGACTTGGGAACCTGAAGTGATTCTTTCTGGCTGGAGCATAAAGTGGGACTATGGGGATGGCAGGAGTTAAGGGTGGTGAGAACAACAGGGGCATGTCAGGTAGAGAAATGTAGAGGGACATGCTATGGTAGTTTGAAAGGTTATTCTGATAATTCTGTAGAGAATAAATTGCTTAAAACGAGGGTAGAAACAAAGTTATTGCAACCGTCCAGCTGAGAAATAACCTGGACCTGACCCGGGGCAGGAGCAGTCTTGGGGAGAAGTAGATGAAACATTTCCAACTGTTATGGGTTGAATTGTGTCCCCTCCAAAAATACGTTGAGATTCTTACCCCCAATACCTCAGAATGTGACCTTACTTGAAAATAGGACCATTGCAGATATAAATAGTTAAGATGAGGTTCTTCTGGAGTAGGGAAGGCCCTTAATTCAGTATGACTGGTGTCTTTAGAAGAAAAGAAGAGAAGAAGAGAGGCCTAAAGGGAAGAATGCCATGTGAAGATGGAGACACATAGACGGTAGACAACCACGTGAAGACAGAGGCAGAGATTGGAATGATGCATCCACAAACCAAGGAATGCCAAGGATTCCTGGGGCCACTCGAAGCTAGAAGAGTCAGGGAAGGATTTTGTCCTACAAGTTGCAAAGGAAGGATGGCTCTGCCAATGTCTTGATCTCAAACTTCTAGCCATTAAAACTATGGGGAAATTCATTTCTGTCATCTAAGGCACCCGATTTGTGCAACTTTGTTATGATAGCCCTAGGAAACTAAAACAGCATGGCATGTTTTATAGGCCCTAGTGATGGATTGGACATGGGAAATAAGGCAAGAAAGTGAAATGCAAGTTGACTCCTGGTTGTCTGGCTTGGGCCCCTGGTTGGGTGGTCATGATCTTCCCTGAGATACAGAAAATAGGAGGAACTAGAGGAGGAAGAGTAGGCTATAGGACAGGGGGTGGGAGGGGCAAAGAAGATAATGAGTTTGGGGCATGTTGCACTTAAGGTGCTTGGGAGATTTTCATTTCCTGTGACTTTCCTAGAGCCTGATGTTCCTGAATGAATGTGGCATAAACTACTGTAGTCCAGAGAGCAGCACAGGGATTCATGAGGTCCTTGCCTGGGATTTCCATCAGGAAGAATTACACTTTTTAGGTTTTTCAAATTTTACCAGGGTCTTATCATCCCAAGGACATTGATCATGTACCTGTGCTGAGGTGATGATCTAGCACTAAAAATTGTAGCTAACTTTAGTAAATTAATAAAGTACAAACTATATTTTAAGCAATCTTCCAAGTGCTTTATTTTGAAAACTTCATTTAATTATTTTTTTAACTTTTTTATTGTACAGTATAGCATATATACAAAGCAAATAAATAAAAAAACAAGTTTTTAAAGCACTCTCCAACAAGTGGTTACAAAACAGATCCCAGAGTTTGTCATGGGCTACCATACGTTCCTCTCATATTTTTCCTTCTAGCTGCTCCAGAATATAGGAGGGTAGAGGGCTTAAATACTTTTTTATTATCACAATCAATTTTTTTCCTTCCTTTTTTGTGAACAATAACATATGTACAAAAAGATATAAATTTCAAAGCACAGCACCACAATTAGTTGTAGAACATATTTCAGACTTTGACATGGGTTACAATTTCACAATTTTAGGTTTCACTTCTGGCTGTTCTAAAATACCAGAGACTAAAAGAGGTATCAATTTAATGACTCAGCATTCATATTCATTTGTTAAGTCCTATCTTCTATGTATAATTTCACCATCACCTTTGATCTTTCCATACCTCTCATTGGGGTTGTTTGGGCTATGGCAATTCTAAATTTTTTGATATTGAAAGGGTCTGTCACTAATATGGGGTAGGGAGATGGAACTATCTGATGTTCTGGAGAGGCTGGGCTAGGTTTCAGGACTTATCTGAGCCAGGGACTCATCTGGAGGTTGTAGGTTTTTGGAAAATTATTTTAGTGCCTGAAACCCTTGGGAAATCTTATATATTGCCCTAGGTGTTCTTTAGGATTGGCTGGAATGGTCCTGGTTGGGGGCTGGCAGTTTATGATAGGTAGCAAGTTCTATCTGAAGCCTGCATAAGAGCAATCTCCAGAGTAGCCTCTCAACTCTATTTTAACTCTCTCTGCCACTGATACTTTATTAATTACTCATCTTTTCCCCCTTTTGGTCAGGATCGAATTATTGATCCACGGTGCCAGGTCTGGATTCATCCCTGGGAGTCATCTCCCACATTGCCAGGGAGACTTTCACCCCTGGATGTCATGTCCCACATAGCGGGGAGGGCAATAATTTCACTTGCAGGATTGGGCTTAGAGAGACCGAGGCCACATCTGAGTAACAAGAGAGGTCCTCCAGAAGTAACTCTTAGGCATGCCTATAGGTAGGCTAAGCTTCTCCACTACTTGCATAAGCTTCACAAGAGTAAGGCTCGTGACTGAGGGCATGGCCTATTGATTTGGGTATCCCTAAAGTCCCTGATGGTAAGGTTTAATAGTTCCATAGTCTTTCTCCCTCTCAGGTGACTTTGCCAATACTTTTTGATTATCTGCTTAAAATACTCTAGGATGTTTCCAGGCATTACAATAATCTATAAAAGATTAAAGGAACTCTTTCTTATTCTGTGCTTCCTGTGTTTCAGTTGTTCAAATGAGCTACGCAGATAGGTTGAATTAGATTATTCACTACAGAAAATTTCAGTTCCAGATCAAATAAACCTTTCTTCCATTGGTCTCAAAGAGTATGTGTGTTTCTAAAATATAGACACTGTCTTCCTTACTCCTATGTTCTGAATTACTTTAACCCCAACCTGTTTGGCTTCATTCTTATCTCTAAATATCATGTTATATATATATATATAAAACAGCCTTTCAAAATACAGAATTAATAATCACCACTCCAGACTTAATGTGTCTGCCCTAAAAACTTACAATCTAGGCCTTTGTTTTCTCATAAGCATTTTCTAAAGATGACTATACCATTGTTGTTTTTTGTTTCTGGCTTATTTTGTCTCACCAAATGTCCCACATGTTCATTCGCATCGTTGCATGCCTCACGACATTGCTCCTTTTTGTAGCAGCACAACCTTTGTTAATAAGTATGTACCATCATTCCCCAATCTACTTCTCCGTCAGTGCATCTTTCAGCCACCTGCATTCACTGGGCATCATGTAGAGGGCCCAAAGTCCACAGTCCATCAACATTCTCAATTTTAGACAATTTCATTGTTCCCTAGAGACAGAAAACCAATAAACACACCCTCACCAAATAGGAAACCTAAACCTCCTCTTAACTCTTGTCCCGCAATCCATTATTTACCTCTGCTTTTGCTGTGGTAGTGATGATAGTTTCCTTTTGACACAACTCCTCGCATGCAATAGCAGTTTTCCCCCTGCACTTAAACACTCTTTATACAAGACTTAAACAGTCTTTTTACAAGAATCATATCTTTGAAGTAATTTTTATGAGAACTCATTCATATTTCTAGTGTGAGTCAGTGGGACACATATGTCTCTACAACCCCTTTCGATCTTGTTCATCTTCACTGTGTTAATATTACTTCTAGACCCACAAGAGAATCACCTTTGCTTCTATCTATTCCCTTACATTGGAGTTCAACCACATTAGCTAACAGTTCACCCATCTCTAGATTCTATGTATCTCTCAATCCCCTACATTCTGTATTAAAAGCCTTTCGTTATACCTTTATGCTAGTCATAAAATTGGACTTTTGTGTCTGGCTAATTTCAGCATTATGTTCTCAGGGTTCATCCATCTTGTCATGTGCCTCAGGACATCATTTTGTCTTACTGCTGCATAATATTCCATTGTATATATATATACTACATTTTGTTAATCCACTCATCTGTTGATGGGCATTTGATTTGTTTCCATCTTTTGGCAATTGTGAATAATGCTGCTATGAACATTGGCGTGCTAATGTTTGTGTTGTTGTTTTCAGTTCTTCTGGGTATATACCAAGTAGTGCTACTGCTGGGTCATAGGGCAACTTGATATTTAGTTTCCTAAGGAACCGCCAGTCTTCCATAGTGGCTGCACCATTATACATTCCCAGCAGCAGTGCATAAGTGTCCCAATTTCTCCACATCCTCTCAACATTTATAGTTTCCTGTTTATTTAATAGCAGCCATTCTTATAGGTGTGAGGTGGTATCTCATTGTAATCTTGATCTGCATTTCCCTTATAGCCAGTGAAAATAAGCATCTCTTCATGTGCTTTTGAGCCATTTGTATTTGCTCTTCAGAAAAATGCCTATTCATTTTTTTAGCCCATTTTGTAATTGGATTGCTTGTTCTTTTGTTGTTGAGTTGTATGATTTCTTTTTACATACAGGAAATCAAACCTTTGTCTGATATGTGATTTCCAAATATTTTCTCCCATTGAATTGGCTGCCTCTTCACCCTTTAGACAGAGTCTTTTGAGGTGCAGAAGCATTTGATTTTGAGGAGTTCCCATTTATCTATTTTTTTGTTGTTTGTGCTTTGGGTGCAAAGTTTAGGAAGCTACCTCCTATTATTAGGTCTTGAATATGTTTCCCTACATTTTCTTCTAGAATCTTATGGTACTAGTTCTTATAGTTAGGTGTTTGATCCACTTTAATTTTTGTGTAGGGTATAAGATAAGGATCCTCTTTCATTCTCGTGGCTATTGATATCCAATTTTTCCATGCCCAATGATTAAAAAGACTATTTTGTCCCAGTTCAGAGGATTTGGGGGCCTTGTCAAAAATCAGTTGACCATAGGTATGGTGGTCTATTCCTGCACTCTCGATTTGATTCCATTGGTCAGTGCTTCTATCTTTGTGCCAGTACCATGCTGTTTTGATCACTGTTGCTTTATAATAGGTTTTAAAGTCAGGGAGTGTTAATCCTCCCACTTTCTTCTTCTTTTTTAGGATGCTTTTAGCTATTCTGGGTCTCTTTCCCTTCCAGATGAATTTGGTAGTTAGCTTTTCCAAATCTTCAAAGTAGGTTGTTGGAATTTTGATTGGTGCTGTGTTGAATCTGTAGATCAATTTGGGGAGAATTGACATCCTAACTATATTTAGCCTTCCTATCAATGAGCAGGGAATGTCTTTCCACCTATTTAGATCTCCTTTAATTTCTTTTAGCAATGTTACATAGTTTTCTGTGTGCAAGTCCATTACGTCCCTAGTTAAGTTCATTCCTAAGTGTTTGATTCTTTTAGTTGCCATTTTGAATGGAATTTTTTCCTTAACTGACTCCTCAGCTAGTTCATTGCTTGTGTATAGAAATGTTACTGATTTTTGCGCATTAATTTTATATCTGCCACCTTGCTGAATTTGTTTATCAGCTCAAGTAACTTTGCTGTAGATTTCTCAGGATCTTTTAAGTGTAATATCATATCATCTGCAAATAATGAGAATTCTATTCCTTCCTTTCCAATTTGGGTGGCTTTTATTTATTTTTCCTGCCTGATTGCTCTACCTAGAACTTCTAGCACAACATTGAATAATAGTGGTGACAGTGGGCACCCTTGTCTTGTACCTGATCTTAGGGGGAAGGCTTTCAGTCTCTCTTCATTGAGTACAATGCTGGCTATCAGTTTTCCATATATTCCCTTTTTCATATTGAGGTAGTTACCTCTGATTCCCATCTTTTAGAGTGTTTTTATCAGAAAAGGATGGTGAATTTCATCAAATGTTTTTCAGCATCAATCAAGACCATCATGTAATTTTTCCTTTTTGATTTGTTAATGTGCTGTATTACATTAATTGATTTTCTTGTGTTGAACCATCCTTGCATTACTGGTATAAACCCCACTTGGTCATGGTGTATAATTCTTTTAATGTGCTGTTGGATTCAACTTGCTAATATTTTACAAGAATTTTTACATCTATGTTCATTAGGGAGATTGGCCTATAGTTTTCCTTTCTTATAGCATCTTTACCCAGTTTTGGTATTAAAATAGTATTAGCTTCATAAAATGAGTTATTTTTTCCTCAACTTTTTGGAAAAGTTTGAGTAGAATTGGTGTTAGTGCTTTCTGGAATGCTTGATAAAATTCCCCTGTGAAGCCATCTGGCCCTGGGCTTTTCTTTGTAGGAAGATTTTTGATGACCAATTGAATCTCTTTACTTGTGATTGGTTTGTTGAGATCTTCTAATTCTTCCTGAGTCAGTAGAGCTTGTTTCTGTGTCCAGGAATTTGTCCATTTCATCTAAATTGTCTAGTTTGTGGTGTATAATTGTCCATAGTATCCTCTCATGATTTCTTTTATTTCTTCAGGGTCTGTGGTAATGCACCCCTTCTCATTTCTGATCTTGTTTATTTGCAACTCTTTTTTTTTTTTCTTTGTCAGTCTTGCTAGTGGCCCATCGATTTTATTGATTTTCTCAAAGAACCAGCTTTTGGTTTTATTGATTTCTTCTATTGTTCTTTGTTCTTCCATTCATTTATCTCTGTTTTAATCTTTGTTTTTTCTCTTCTCCTATTTGCTTAGGGATTAGTTTGTTATTTTTTCTCAAGTTCCTCCAGGTTTGCTGTTAAGTCCTAGATTTTTACTCTTTCTTGTGTTTTAATACAGGCATTTAAGGCAATAAATTTTCCTCTCAGCACAGCCTTTGCCACATGCCATGAGTTCTAATAAGTTGTATTCTCATTTTCATTTATCTCCAGATAGCTACTGATTTCACTAGTAATTTCTTCTTTGACCCACTGGTTGTTTAAGAGTGTGTTATTTAATCTCCATATATTTGTGAATGTTCTCATTCTTTGGTGGTTATTGAGATCCAGTTTTATCCCATTGTGGTCAGAGAAAGTGCTTTGAATAATTTCAGTATTTTAAAATTTATAAAGACCTGTTTTGTGCCCCAGCATATGATCTATCCTGGAGAATGTTCCATGAGCACTAGAGAAGAATGTGTAACCTTGTGCTTTGGGGTGCAATGGCTATATATGTCTGTTAGATCTAATTCATTTATCAAGTTATTTAACTTCTCTATTTCCTTGTTGATCTTCTGTCTGGTTGTTCTATCTATAGAGGAGAGTGATATATTGAAGTCTCCTACTATTGCTGAAACATCTATCACTCTCTTCAGTTTTGACAATGTCTCATGTACCTTGGAGCTCCTTGATTGGGAGCATAAACATTTATGATTGTTTTATCTTCTTTAATTAGTATACAATGTCCTTCTTTGTCTCTTGTGATGTCTTGACATTTAAAACCTGCTTTGTCCAATATTAGTATAGCAACTCCTGCTTTCTTTTGGTTACAACTTGCATGGAAAATCTTTTTCCATCCTTTTATTCTCAATCTGTTTGTATCCTTCTGTTTAAGATGAGTCTCTTATAAGCAGCATACAACTGGATTATGTTTCTTAATCCATTTGGCCAATCTGTATCTTTTAATTGGTAAGTTTAGTCTGTTATTATTCTAAATTATTACTGAAAAGGCAATGCTAGTTGAGTAGTCTGAACCCAGTCTTATTTCATTTTCCTTGAAAGTAGTAGGTTGTTTTTCTCTTGCCATTTTCAGGATTTTCTTCTTTTCTTCAACATTTGACAGACTGATTAGTATGCACCTTGGGGAAGGCCTATTTGGATTTATTCTGTTTGGAGTTCGTTGGGCTTCTTTGACTTGTATATTTATGTACTTAATGACGATTGGGAAATTTTTCCCCATTATGTCCTCAACTACTCTTCCTATCCCTTTACTCCTCTCTTCTCCTTCTGGAAAACCAAAGATTTTTATATTTGTTTGTCCATCACTTCCCTGAGCTCCCATTCATTTTTTTCCATCTTTTTTTTGCCATTTGGTGTTTTGGGTCTTTGAAGTCAATTATCCTGTTGTCTATATCACTTATTCTTTCTTCTGTCTCTTCAAATCTGGTGTTGTGTGCCTCTAGTATGTTTTTTATTTGGTCAACAGAGTCTTTAATCTCTGTGATTTTTGCTATCTTTTCTATTTATTCTCTCACATTCCTCCTTGTGCTCTTCTACTGTCTTCTTGACCTTTTTTTAATGTCATTTGCTCTCCCACTTATTTTGTTAAGTAGAGTTGCATAAACATCTTTGATTAGTTGTTCCAATGTCTCTGTCTCCTCTGGTATTTTAATTTGGTCATTAGGCAGGGCTATATGTGTCTGCATTGTGATATTCTTAGTGATCTTCTTCTCTCTTCATGGCATGTAAATATCTTGATTGGTTTACTATGGGTGTTGATTTCTTTCAGTAGCCTAAGGCCTTTGTTTGCAGGATGGTTGTTCAGCAGGTACCAGGGTATGGGGCAGAACACTCAGTATGGTGATTTTTTTCAGGACAGTATGGGCGCAGTTTGGGGACTTTATGCTGATGCTTATGAATGTGGGTGCCCAGCGACCAAGGAAGATGTAGCTGTGCAGGTGCACCAGTTTGGGTGTGTAACCTTGGTGTGCACTGCTCTAAGGCATGGGGCCCTTTGTGTACATGTATAGAGATGCGGCAGCAGGTCAGAATTATGCCTTCATGGACTGGGGGCAGATGTCATCTGGCTGCACAGGTCAGCATTTTCTCAGAGCTGGGAAATGAGGCTGAGGGCTGTGTGCATGTGCAGTTCTAGGACTGCTGTAAAGTGTGACTCCCAGAGCCGAATGATGTGGTTGGGGGCCCGTGCCTATGCATGCACCTGGGAATGCTGTAAACTGATGTGCTGAGTTCAGGGAGGGCGGGGCTGTGCAACACTATGGATGGGGTTGGGGGTAGCCTAGGCATGGAGGTTAGTGCCCGCAGCCTTTATGCACTGGCGACAGCCTGCAGGGAACAGGGAGGGGGAGGTCAGGAGGGGTGCAGGAGAGGTGGGATGGGGGTTTGGGGCAGATATGTGCACTGGGGGCTGGTGGGTGGGGGTGCCTGGAGCACAGCGAATGGTTGCTGGTGATAGGGTTCTGGTGTGTTGGGTGTGGGGTGATTTACCAGTCATGGGGCCACACTAGTGAGGGTAGTGCAGCCAAGGAATGTGGCCTGGTTTACTTCCTAGTCCCATGCTCCTGTCTGTGCACCCCCATGGGCTCTGTGGCTTGGCAGCTCCGCGCCAGGCTCCAGCTTTCTGCCTCTCAGTTCCTCAACCTCTGCAAACAGGCTGCTGCATGTGGTGCAGAAGGCTCTCCCTGGTTAGCCACACTGTCGAATTGCTGCCTCAATTGCCTTCCTATCCCTTCTCTAACTTTTCCATGGAGCAATGCTAATCTTGATCTACTGTAGTCAGCTATCTTCCCAGAAATGAAGCTTCATTTAATTTTAACAATAACTCTATGAGTTGGGTACTGCCATTAGCCTCATTGCATAAATGAGGGAATTGAAATTCATGGAGGTAAATAACATGCCCTAGGCCATAAAACTAGTGGTGAGTCCAGGCCGAAAACTGAGGCAATAGGGCTTAAGAGACTGTGTTCCTAATCATGATGCTGGGTTATATAATTTGACTTAATTAAAGAATCATAAATTCCTTGTCTATTGGAGTGTTTTTAAAAGGATTTTACTTTCTTGAAAATAATTCTTATTTGGTTTGAATTCTTTAACATAATTTTCTGAGATTTCTAGTTTAAAAGAGACAATCCATGAATTAAAAATTCTTCTATCTAATCTTTACCGTCTACTGGGAATGTTTCTGTATTTGTGTTCTAAAGAATATTAATGTTCCTGATCTGTTATTTTGTATCGCTGTCTATCTTGGGATCTTTCCTTAGGAGAGTTTCTAAGTCAGAGAGGGTTACAATTACAGGGGATATTTATCTGCTACAGTAAATTATATTTATTGCTTATTTTGACTGAAATTGCTTATTTGGTTGATTTTTTTTTCTAAATCACCTCTAATGATGTAACGGTGTCTGGCATTTTCTACAATTCCTCCATTCAGTCTGCTGGGACTCCTCGGTAAGATGACTGTCACCTTTGGCGTGAATTCCTACAATGTTGTGCATAATTCTTGGAGGAATTCCTTCTCTCAGTGTCAGCCCGGTCACTGACTGATGGAAAAACCAAGCTAAAATTTTCTTCCTGTAGTTGTACTTTTATGAATTATTTAACTGGGCTTTGCCCCTCTCTTTATCTAATTGCACTCATGGAGAAGAACTATGGAGCGTTGACATTAAGAATACTCTTAAAGACAAAGCAATTGATTATTCCTACCATCAAAGAAGGCACTCACGTTAGTGTGGTGAGAAGCACTGCATAGAAATAGCTCTTTGGCAGAATTGTGCTTTCAAGGGTGGATATCTTCAAACCATCCTTGACACTAGAGCAGAAAGGCAACCAAGCACAATGCTGGTGAGTGGGGGAAAATGTCGAACTGCAAGGCAGAGGACTTTATGTGAAATGGTAAGTGGCTATCTCTGATGCCTATCAAATTTTGCTTTTTTTCAGGAAAGCCCAGTACTTTCCCTGACTTGGAATTAACTAATGGTTTGAATGAACATCTTTTTATTTATTTTTATTTTTTTTTTTTACCTACTTGCCTTTGCATGTGCTTTTTCCTCTGACAAGGTCTTTTCTTGTTCATCTAGAAGATTTCAAAATGGCTGTCTACAGTGTGCCAGTTTGCAACTATTATGTACCTCAGAAAAGCCATGTTTTAATCCTGATTCAATCTTCTGAAGCCAGACCCACTGTTTAGGGTGGGAAACTATGGATTGTTTCCATGGAGATGTGACACACCCAGTTGTGGGTGTGGCATTTTGATTAGATGGAAATGTGACCCTATCCATTCAAGGTGGGTCTTGATTAGTTAGTAGAGTCCTTTACAAGGGGAAGCATTTTTGAGAAGCCTCATATGCAGGTACTTGGAGAACAGTTACTTCAGAGAGACATGGTTGTTTGGAGATGCTTACAGTGCCGACAGGGAGAGCAGATGCCTAGACATGGGCAGAGCCCAGCAGATGTCACCATGTGCCTTCCCATGAGATGCTAAGCAAGCCAGAACCCAGGGTTGTGTCCTGGAGGACCTAAGTGAAAGCCACAGATGCTTAGAGAAGAAACCACCAGCATTATAAGTGGAAGCAATGCAACTGGGAATAAGGACCATCAGATGCCAGCACATGCCTTCCCATGTGACAGATATCAGCCTTTCTTGAGTCCAGGTATCTTTTCCTGGATGCATTAGTTTGGACATTTTTATGGCCTTAGAACTATAAACTGGTAACATAATAAATTCCCTTTATAAAAGCCATTCCATTTCTAGTATATTGCATTCTGGCAACTTCAGCAAACCAATACACAGACTTAAACAATATGATACTAGCAAGCACTTACTATGTGCCTCACAGTGTAGAGTTAGTGGATGTAGGAAAATGGGAGCATTTGCTTCAGATAGTCACTTAAGGGGCGGTAATGTCTATGACAATTAAAAAAACAAAAAGTAGGTGTACTTTTTACAATCACCATATGGTTGCAATTCGGAACAATCCTTTTACTGAGCTCCGTATCATCTTTGATACCCACTATATATACCAGCACCTTCCTAAGGATTTTCCTATATTAGTTTCCATTATTTATTCCCATTTCATAGATGAGGGAACTGAAGCACAGAGGGATCATGTGGTAGGCCTATGGTCATGCAGTTTGGTCATACAGCCTGGCAGGTAAGCAATGTGGCCAAGTATGGCAGCAGTCCACACATGTAACCACTGAACATGTGCCTCTTGGACTATCTAGTACATATATAAATATATGCTTCTGTGAAGACACCCATATCCACTCAGGATAGAATGGCTCTCGACATGGGTTCCCCAGCATTCTGTTCATATTTCTATTATAGCACTCACTGGCTGCAGGCCAGTAGACGAAGAGCTCCCTGAATCCTACACAATGCCTGACCCATAAAGGATGCTGAATGAATGAATAAATGGATGAATGCAGTCTTTGGT
Source organism: Tamandua tetradactyla (assembly GCF_023851605.1). Lineage (NCBI taxonomy): Eukaryota > Metazoa > Chordata > Mammalia > Pilosa > Myrmecophagidae > Tamandua > Tamandua tetradactyla. The sequence goes on from NC_135328.1 coordinate 72,979,043, forward strand.
ACCAGAGTTAGACGGATTGTGTGTATTATGGCAAATTCATGGACTGAATTTGATTTGGAAGTCAAGAATAGCCTTTCACTTCTAAGTCTGTTACTAATTGTTTCAGAGACCTAGAATCAGGCATTTAATGTGTCTGGATCTTTGTTTTCTAGTCTGCAAAACAAGGGGGTGGAATTAGATCAGTGATTTTCAATAATAGCAACCTTTCCTCAAAATAACTCCAGTGGATTTTGTTTTCTTTTGCTAACAGCCTTTTTGTAGAAAAGAAACATTCTTATTTAAGTGTAACATAAATGCAGAAAGCACACCAATTATACGTGTACATCTTAATTAATTATCACCAAGTGAACACACCCACGGAGCACCATTCGGATAAAGAAGTAGAGCATCAGCAGCACCCTCGGTGCTCTCCTTCTAGCAAATGTGAAGCTCTCCCGACTTCTGACTCTGTGGTCTGCTTTTGCCCAAACATTCTATACATGAAGAATTCTAGTATGTGTTATGTTTGCATTTTTTTCCTTTACTCAACGTGTTTTTAAGATTCATCCATGTTCTTGTGTATAACTCTAGTTCATTCATTTTCATTGCTGTTAGCATTCCACTTTATAAATGTACTATTTATATATATTTGGAATAAACACAAAGATAACCATACCTAGTGAATCATAATAAAACAGTCCCAAATCAAAAGTCAAAGGCATCTATTAAATCTTTTACTTATTTATTTATACTCAGAATATTAGCTCCCTTCTTTTCTGTGAAATATTCTTTCTTCCCTACTCCAGCTGACATCTTCCAACATGTCTGGTGTTCTCTTCATGCAGTCACCATTAATTGGCCAGAGCTGGGTACCTGAACAATCCAGACTAATCATACTTCCCTCTGTTCATGGCCCAGAACTGGTAAACCAGGAATTTTCAAAATCACAACACACTTCCAAGATTTTCGGCCCTGGGATGGGATCAGACGGAATGTTATCCTAAGACTTTGGAACTTTCCGTGGCCATGTTCTCCATCCTGTGGAAGAAGTCACTGCAATCAGAGAGTAAAACTTATCTGTGGCTAGAAACTGCATGGACAGATGGACAGAGAGCTTTGGTGGTATCCTGACTTCATTCATCCCTGAGGTACAGCCATAGTTTCCCTTTCCTGTTATTAGTTATTTGACAATTCCTTCTCAGCCCAAGTTAGATGAGGGTGGTATTCTGTTACAATCCGAAGATAACTTACTAGTATAGAGATGTCACACAGATCCAAAATATAAAAAATTAATGTGATATTGAGCTACCTCATTGTTTAGTCTCATACCAGCTCCTTTGAAAAGGCCATTAAATTGGTTGCTATCTAAGATCTAGATGTAATTTTTGAGGAATGTTGAGGATGGCATAAAACAAGAAAAAGTACTATAATATGGAATGATATTTTGTGAGTGGCACAATATCCTGACTCCTGCCTAGCACCAGCTTCCTCATCTACTATCCTCACTTTGTTTTTATTTATTTATTTTTTGCATGGACAGGCACCGGGAATTGAACCTGGGTCTCTAGCATGGCAGGCGAGAACTCTGCCGGCTGAACCACCATGGCCCACCCTATCCTCACTTTTATTCTAAATAATCCTCTCCTGAACTCTGCACTCCTGAACCTGGGCCAAAAAGCTCTGCTAGTGAACGATGTAAACCCTTTGGAGCTGGCTTCAGATATGTGTGCCTGGTACACAGAAGGAACTCAACAAACATTTGTTGTGTGATTACAATTTAAATTGCAATTTCTTTCCTCCTTTGTGGATAATTGCCTGCACATTTCCACCAACAGCAATTCCAAAGTCTCTTAATTCTTTTGAAACCCACATTATTACTCAATGGTAAGTAACCTCCTCCCTCTATCTTTTTCTTTTTTTTGGCATGGGCAGGCTCTGAGAGTCAACCCAAGTCTCTGGTATGGCAGGCGAGAACTCTGCCAGTGATCCACCATTGCCTACCCTCCCTCTATTTTTAATGAGCAACTTCAGCAGTTATCTTCTTTCTCCCAACATATTTCAACCTTGATCCCACCTTGTACTTCCATCCAGCTCAAAGGACTCTGTATTCTTATTTTTCTCTAAAGCTAAATCCCATCTAAGAGATATTGTTGTTATATCTTTTCCCTCTTTCTGGTAACTTCAAACTCTCCTTCTGCACAGGCTTCCAACCTGTGTCTTTCTCCTTCACCTTGAAAGAAAACCTTAACATAATCTTTGTGCCCTTTTTAGCTATCATCTTATTTCCCTCTTTCCTTCCCTTTCTGGTACATTTCTTGCATAAGAAGTTCAAGGATATATTGATTACCTGTCATCTTTTTGAAATACCCTAAATCTATTTCCATGGTACACCATTCTACATTTTGCTAAATCTGTCTTAACTCCTGGCTTTTTTTTTCTCTTCTACTTCTTGTCCCCTAACTTTGGACTCAGATCATTTCTGAAGATTCAGCCTGGATTCTGTGCTCTTTCTCTTGCTACACATGTTCTGTCTGCTTCTTGGGTAATGTCTGTATAAAATGATGCTCATATTATGCTTTCAACCTTATTCTCTCACTGGGGTTCCAGCTGCATTGTCTTTAAATCCTACATAACATTCCCACTTAGCTGTTCTATTTTCTCCCCTCAAATGAACACTTGCCGAAGTGGCCTCATCATTTTCCTCCCATTCCTGTTGGGCATAGCATGCCAAATTTCTTTCTTTCATCACTGACACCAGCATTTCTCCAATTAGGCAGGCTTGATAGCTCCATCATTGTTGACATTCCATATCTTTATTACATGTAGCTGATGAGTCACTGTGACTCACTATGACTCGCATCCATGCCTTTTTCTTTTCCTTACTCCCATGCTAATTCATGATTTATATTAGCTGAGGCTATTACAAAGCTCAGAGAAAAACGTATGGCCTCTTCCCTTTCCTGTGCTTTCTCTCGTTATGGACCTGCAACTTCTTTTCTCTCAGAAGGATATTTCTGGCTCTAAGCTCTTGTCTTAGTTTCCAGGTTGTTGTGACAAATGCCACACAATGTGTTGGCTTAAAAATGGGAATTTATGGGCTTCTGGCTTCCTGCTCCTTTCAGTGTCTTTCTCTTTATAAGGCCTCCAGGAATAAGATAAAGACCCATCTTGATTCAGTTGGCCATACCTTAACTAAAAATAACACCTAAAAATAAAGAGGCCCTATTAAAAATGGGTTCACACCCACAGGAGTGGAATAAAGATTAAAAACTGTTTTGTCTTGAATACATAACTCAAATCTACCATAGCTTTTTTCAGAACCAAGGTCACTAATCAATGTGAACTCTAGGAATGATCATGTCTTTTTGTGGCTCACACTCTCAGATTTGTCCCCACAGGCTTTTTAGGATTAGTCACTCAAAAGATTATCCCAAGCACATGGGATATTCTGAAATCAGAATTTTACACCTTAAACACATTGAACAGTAGCCATCATTCTCACCTTGAAAAGTAGAGGGTTGTTTCCTCACATCTTTAATTTTGGTACTGAAAAAAGTGTACTCATTTCTCCACATTGTAAGGAGGGCAGGGGCCGTGTTTACTATGCTACTCTAAACCTGCAGGTCTAGCTCAAGTTTTGCATGTAGCAAAATATACATATTATTGGTGAAAAGCCTCTTCATTTTTAACCTTATAGGACTCCAAGAGTTAACTGTCGGTATGGGTAGAACATGTTTTGGTTTTGCTATTTTCTATCGTGGATTTTAAGGTAGAGAGAGGTATGGATTGCCCAGAGTCACACAGTCACTTGGCAACATGACTAGGACAAGAATCTGATCTCTTTTCTCTAACCCAGAAAAGAGCCTTTGAAATAGATTGAGTCATGTACCCCTAAAAAGACAGTCTTACTTATAACCTGCCCTCCTGGGGGTGTGAACCCATGTGTAAATAGGACCTTTTGAAGATGTTATTAGTTAAGATGTGGCCAAATAGAATCAGGATGGTTTTTAATTCATATATCCAAAGGCTTTATTAAAAGAGGAATTCAGAGGCAGTCAATTAGTAGAAGCTAGAGGTGAAGCCAGAAGACAGAGAGGAGAGAAAGATTACCGTTTGATGGAGTATTGCCATCATCAGAACCCTACAGGCTTCAGGGAGAAGGCATGGCCTCACTGACCCATTGATTTTGAACTTCTAGACTCCCAAACCATAAACTGATAAATTCCTGTTGTTAAGCCAACCCATATGTGGTATTTTTTGTAGCAGCTAGGAAATTTAAGATACAATGAATGATGCTTTCTCTGGGAGGTCAGTAGAGCTGATTTTTATGAGGAATAGAATCTAAGTTTCCAAAAGTTAATTTTCTCCCTTAGAATACTCACTGACTTCATAAATAGAAGCAGGATACTTTATATTTTAAAGTCAGTCAGTTATTTTCAAATGAAATTTGATTGCTCCCATCTTTATGACCTGAAAACAAATTACCCAAATTTAGATGTTTTAGTTGCTGTTATTCTATAATATTACTTAACAATAGAAAGTATAGGTCTGGAAGTTATGTTAGAGTTTGCTTAGAAAAATTTCTTATCTAGGAATCCCTTCTCCAAGACAGAGAGATGGAGGGGGCCGGAGCATGTGAAATGTGCCATTTTTGGGGAGGACTTAAAAGACTAGACACTTGGATAAAATTGAGTTGAGCTACACCAGGAAACCTTAAACTTCCTTGGCAGATATACTCTCCACACCTGTCCTTTATTTCAGTCATGACTTTTGTCCAGTGTTCCAATTTCTTCACAATGGATAGTATTACATAAATCCAGAAATTTAGGGAAAGTTGAACTAATCCAATCCATTCTGCCTTGTCTATCTAGACATTCTTTAAAGTTCCTGACCCAAGGATGTCACTGTGCTCGTCTGATGGGGTGTTTGGCTCTTGAATGGGCCAACCTCAAATAGGCTCTAGGCCTTTGCATTTGTTATTTCCTCTGCTGGGAATAATCTGCTCCAAAGATCTCTGCATGTCTAGGTCTTCGAATTATTCTGGTCTCAGCCCACACAGCACGTCTTCTGAGAGGATTTCTCTGTCTGCTACAGATCAGATAGCCCTTCTTCTGCTCCTTCCTTCCATTCATTCCCAATTATAGCACTCTGTTTGATTGCCTTTGTTGCATATATCACTATCCACAGTTATATTGCCTATTTATTTATTTGTTTACTGCATTTTGTTTTCCCACCATCCCTATCTCAACTAGAGTATAAGATTCATGATGTCAGGATCAGGGAACTTTCTTATCCTGTTCACCCCAGAAGAGACTAGAGTATAGTGAGAAGGGCAATGGACGTTTGTCAGGTGAATGAGGAATTCCTTCTTATAAAAATATTTTTTTCTTTCACTTCAAGGAGTTTCAAGTTTTGGGAGGTAAACCTTTGTACTCAGCCTATCATATTGGTTCAGTTTCTTTCTTAATACGTAGGATTTTTGTAATATTGGTGGTCTCTTTGATACATTGACAGTGGACATTGCAGAGAATACTATTGTTCCATACACTTGGTCCATAGCATCTGAATCTTATCTGGAAATGTTTTCAGCATCTAAAGGACTGTATTATTCTAAAAGATGTATACAACCCAGAAGGACAGAACACAAACCCTTCTGTAAAGGAATCAAAGTCCTATCTGCATACACTTTTTCTTATTTCTTCTGAAAAGTGCCCCTGCTCTTTCCTCATGGGGTGTACGCTATTATGGTAGTGACATTGAGGAGGGCTCCTGTGGAGGGAACCTATGCAGGGTGCCAAAGAGGTTTTGTCTTGTAAAAGCCTGTGCTCCCCTTGAGCTTGGCTTCACCTATTGTCTTCCCAGCTTCTGTGATGCTGACAAGATTTTGATGCCCCTATATTTTCCTAAGCCTTTATGATCCAGACGAGTCTTGGCCCTTCTCTCTGTTACCCTAGTTGCTAAGGAGGCAAAGGCAGTTTTTTGGGGGGAGCGGGGTGCATGTGTGAGGGGTGCTATTATAACATTTAATCCTTAGAGCAACTCTGATCTGGTAGTAGGTATTATTAAGATGGATTTTCACATTAAGGAAACAGATTCAGGGACGTTATATGACTTGGCTGGTGTCTTGCAGCTAGTAAGTAGATGAACTAAGATTTGAACCTCAATCTATCATGTACGAAAGCTTACGTTTGCTGTAATGTGGCACCATTCAGTAGCATCCCCATACGGGGACATGAGTTTACTATTCTTAATCTATTGTCAATTAGCTCAAATTGTTGAAAATTTCATTTCTGTATAAAAGTGTCCTGTGGGAGCTGTACAAAATGTTCAGCCTTTCTTTTTCGTGACAATCACCTTGAAATACTTGAATGAAATGCTCAAATTTGAGAGTTAGAGATGGAGTCATAAAAAGGTAGAACTTGAAGAAGAATCATAGCATTTGGATTGAGGGAAATGAGAGAAACAGATATTATAGGTAATCAAATGTGATGATAACAGAACCATCTGCTGAGTGCTTATTATCTATCAAGTATTGTGCTACTCCCTTTCTATGCATTATCTTAAGTAATTCTCATGATGCTTGTGCAGTAGGTGGATGATGTTCTTGTTTTAAAAGATGTAAATACAGACTCAGAGAGGTAAAATAATCCAATTCACCAAGGTCTTATGTGGCAGAGATTTGAAACCAGGCCTATGTGATTCCAAAGGCTATGTTTTCTGCACTAACTTACACTTGTATCTTAGCTTCATAAAGTAAGCTATAAAAACAGTGTAATCTGTTTATCAAATTGAATTCATTGGAGTAAAAGCCTGAAAAGCCTAATTTTTCTTCAGTCACCATCTAAAACATGCTCTGCTGAATCACCCCAATTTTGCTCTCCATAAACATTTTAAGAAGTTCTCATTGTGTTTTGGTTCTTTTAGGTATGATGAAGTCAGCCCATGTAAGTCTAACAGTCCAATCTCATTTCCCTCCCTCTCTCAAAAACTTGGCTCAAGTAACCTGTAGTGATAAAGAGCCTGGTCATGGAACAGGGAGCAGGGATATGGTGAAGGTCAAGTTATCCTTCACTGATGCTTTTGTAATAATTTCTTGACTTCCACTACTTCTTAGGATAACTCCAAGTAGCTCCATTACTCTCTGTAAGGCTGGCCTCTACCCTGGGTTAATTCGAGCCATGAAACAGAAAGGGGATGTAAAGTTCATCATAAAGTTTGGAGTTCAAGAAATATGACACTGATGGAAATGGGCAAGTTGGAAGAAGGAACGCGAGGTGGTTCAGGGTAGACATAATCCAATGGATATGATAGAAGCTTCTGCCTGGTGACTAAAATAGAAATATAGTGACCTTTTGCTTTATGAAACTTATATGTTCCAGCTGTTGATTCTAAAGTGAAATCAGCTTTCCTTTTAACTGCTTTTATAAAATCAAGGATGTAGTCCCACAAGGAAAAAAGAAAATCCTCAATAGACTTAATTAAAGAATTTTGGTGAAGATGTAGTTGAAATGGTGGCCAGCTTTGGCGGTCCTGTGGGATTTTTTGTCCCACTTAGTGGTTCACTTCTCCTTTGTTGTGATTTTTTGACTCCATTTTCTCCCCTAGGCTTTTAAGGCCCATTCCCGCTCCCTTTAGGATATAATATTAATGCAGTGTCTTAATTGGAGAAATGACTGTGAATCTCTTAATACAGTAGGAATTTTCTGATTGGCTTTCGTAGATGTCACATGTGCATTCAGATTTTACATACTTGCTCCACTGCCATTTTTCACCCTTGGAACATTTCTAAAAAGAAGGCAACCTGCTCAGAACATCCATAAGGGATAACTATGGCATGTACTCTTGTATCATTGCATGAACAAAAGTCCTCCAAAAACTCATCTGTAGATATGATATCTTATATTTCAGCAGGTTCTTATTTGTCCTATAGATTTGACATTTACTGTATTATATGACATCTATTAGTCTGTTTATTAAGAAAGGGCTCTCTTTTGGAGAGAATTTTGGACCAGTTTTCAAAAAAGCCAATTGAGTAAATAATGAATTATGTCCCTTCTTCCCCCTGAGCAATCTGATCTTGGGTACCATGGGAAGTTGTTGAGATTTGAGAGGGCAGCATGCACAGAAGAAACTAGGAGAATGAAGAACCCAAAGAACCTCGGGAAAGAGAGGAAACAAGGAGAGAAGAAAGTGCCACTGGCAAGGATGAAATTGCTTTAGAAATATTTCTGCACTGGCCTCTGTGCAGGAAACCTATAATACCAATCCTGTAGAGGTGAATGGGTCAATAGAGTCACCTCCTAAACTCTCAGTTTACAGCACCAACACTTTCTCTAACTCTGTCACAGCCGAAGGAAGGGCCATATTGATACAAAACACGATTACAGCTCTTCTTGAAAAGAGAAAGATTTTCATACATGCCTCCTTCTCATTTATTATCACTACTATTTTTTCCCCAGACTGCTCTCATTCTCGGCCCTGTATGTGATCAATAGAATTTAAAATTAAATGATGATGGGGCAGGCCACAGTGGCTCAGGCAGAGTTCTCGCCTGCCATGCCGGAGACCTGGGTTCAATTCCTGGTGCCTGCCCATGTAAAAAAAAAAAAAAGAAAAAAAATTAAATGATGATGGCTGAGAGCTTTAAGCACTTAAAAAAAGAAAGTAAAGGAAAACCTCACATCTTCACAGTGCTGGGAGTGAGTGTTGGAAGGAGTTCCACAGAGCTGTTGGCAAGTGGGCTTTTGGTACTTGTGTGACCATAGAACACCCCCCAAACATTATCTTTCTTCATATCGGAAGATAGTGTTTGAGGTTATAGAAACCTAGGACAGAGAGTTGAGAAAGAATGGAAAGATCATACAGCATGCTAATTAAGAGACAGGGAGTTGGTGAGTTAGGAAAATAAGGGTTGAAGCTTTGATTTACTGATTACTAGCTTATAATAGAACCCTTCTAAGAATTTCTCTCTGTACCTATAAAAATATCTTCATAGAATGTCCATGAGCAATAAATCAAATTATAAATTATGCATATATCACGGGTAGAATTCTTAGCACAGGGGTTGACATTCAAAAAATTCCTTATAAACTGTAATAACAGTAACTATTCTTATTATGGAGTATAAAATCAGCTCTTCACCCTACTTACTTTAGCTTTTGTTCCACTTGCCCATATATGAGGATGTGCAAACCACTATCAAGGGCCCTTCTATTTAGCATCTTACATTTCTTTTCAAGGTTCTCTGGCTGTTAGATATAAAAAGAGTGCAAGTCTGACAAATCAGAATTTAAATCAGTGCTCTGTCTTTTATGAGCCGTAGAACCTGGGGCAAGTCAACTCTGGGTTTCAGAGTCCACATCTGGGTAATGGCATTATTTCCTATTTCACAGGTGGCTGTGAAATTTAATGAGGTGAAAAGTATTTAACAGTGCTATGTATATTTCCTGGCATAAAACATTTGCTAAACCAGGGTTTAGCAAACTTTTTCTTTCAAGGGCCAGATAGTAAATATTTTAAGCTTTGCTGGTCTAATTATTCATCTTGGAACATGAAACAGGCCGAGAAATCATGTAAAAAATAGTATGTGGCTATGTACCAAAAAACCTCTTTTTTTTAAAAAGCCCAAACAACCACTGAGCTGGATTTGGCCCGTGGCTTGTAGTTTGCAAGTCCCAGCACTAAATCAATATTAGTTTCTTCTCCGTTTCCCCAGATTGTCTTTTCTAAAATTTAGGTTTTTCATATATGTAACAGAAAAAAAACTAGCATCCACTGCAGTTTATTTATTGAGCATCTACTGTATATTAAGGACTCAGTCAAGTGCTCTGAACAACAGGATAAATAAAACTTTCTTACAGGGTAACAGAAAATATTTAACTTTTCTAAGCTTTTGCCTTCCTGGTTGTAAAATGATTTAATAATATTTATTTCATAGTGTTCTTATGAGGATAAATTAAAGTATCATATTTAAGCATAGGTGTGATACCAGCTGTGATGGGGAAGTGGTTATTGGGCTTATCCTTTTACTATAAAAAACTGTAAAACTGGACAAAATATATGAAGAAACTGTTTTCAGACACTGGACAACAAAGAGCACAAGGCTATGATGCTGGAGATAAGGGAAATGACAGATTTAACTCTGGCTTTCTGCCTAGGAACACTATCCAAGCCTCAGCACAGAAAGTGGTTAAAAAAAGAAACAATTTCACTGCCAGAGGAAAGAGAGATTAGAGTTTAAGGCTGCAAATATAGCTGGAATTTGCAGATCTTGTTATTGAGAAGGCAGCTGCACACATAAGAAAGCTTCAGAAATCTGCGTAGAGGACACCTTGCGTTTTGGGGTGCCTACAGAGCTATGCGTGCACCAATGAAGAATCAGTGGGACCTTACAGAGAATAGCTATTAGATAACTGTGAAGTAGACAGAATCTTGTAGGTTGCACAGTGCTGGGAGATGGAATTACAACCAGTCAAAATGGAGGGACCTCAAAACTACCCTGGGCATATAATTAAGACCCCTGAAATAATGATTTAGAAGTAGGGCTGTTCTACTGCTAGGTAAAGGGGCTACTCTGGACCCATCATGAAAAGTTTGAAACCAAGCTAGAAAGGATCAGTCTGATCCATCACTAAATTAAGTGCCTCCAGAATAAAATTCAATACTCTTAAAGAAGATAAAATTCAAACTTAACAACAACATAGCATTCACAATGTCTAATATACAATAAAATATTTCTAGATATATGAGGAAATAGGAAAATGTGACATTTTACCAGGAGAAATATTAGCCAGCATCAACAGACCCAGAAACAACACAGAATTAGCACACATGCTGCTCTTTTTTGGTTACACTTCCCTCTTTTCTTAACTCCACCACTCCCTCCTGATCCCTTGAAGCCACTCATATATTCTCTATTTCTATTCCTTTGTCATTGCGAGAATGTTATATAAATGGAATCATATAGTTTGTAGCCTTTTGAGATTGCCTTTTTCCAGTCAACGTAATTCCTTGGAAATTCATCTAAGCTGTTGTGTGTATTAATAGTTGGTTCCTTTTTTATTGCTGAGTAATATTCCATGATATGGATGCACTACAGTTTGTTTAGCCATTTACCTATTGAAGGACCTCTGAGTTATTTCCAATTTTGTACTATTCTAAATAAAACTGCTATGAACATTCATGTACAGATTTTTGTATGAACATAAGTTTTCATTTTTCTGAAACAGATTCCCAAGAGTTCAATCCTGGGTTGTATAGTAGTTGCATGGTTAGTTTTGTAAGAAACTGCCAAACTCTTTTTAGAGTGGCTGTACCATTCTACAATTCAACTAGTAATGTACGAGTTATCCAGTTTTTCTGCATCCTTGTCAGCATCTGGTGTTTTATTTTATCTGTTCTTACAGGTTACATGAGATACATTTTTAAATGAAAAGACACATATAGGTTAAAAGAAAAATAAAAGTATGGATTATAATACAGATATCGTAATAATATCAATGTCCAACAAAATAGAGTTCAGAGAAACAAGTACTATTAGAGATAAAGAGGAATAATCCATAATGATAAAAGTCAGTTCAATCCTAAATGTGAATATATTTGTAACAGAGCTTCAAAATGCATGAATAAAAAAACAGAAATGAAAGAGAAATAGGCAAATCCACAGTCAGAGTTGGATATTTTAACACTCCTCTCTCATTAACTGAGGTTACAAGTAGATCAAAAATCTATAAATAACATAGAAGATTTAAACGATATTATCAGCCATCTTGATGTAATGGGTAATTATAGAACACTATACCCAATAATTATAGAATACATTTTCTTCTCAAGTGTACATGGATCATTTACCAAGACAGATTATATATTGGATCATTAAAAAGTATTTTTAAATTTAAAATCATTAACACCCCACAGAGAATATTATCTATTTATAAAAGAATTAAATTATAAATCAATAACCAAATATTCAAGATCCTCAAATATTTGGAAATTAAGCAACACTCTTAAAAATCCATGTATAGAATAATAAATCATGAAGGCCATTACAAATATTTTACTAAATGATCATAAAAACATAAATCATCAAAATTTGTGGGATACAGTTAAAACATTGTTTAGATGGAAATTTACAGTAGTAAATGTTTTGTTAGAAAAGAAGAAAGCCTTTAAACCAATGATCTATAATTGCACCTTAGAAAGCCAAAGCAGAAAGAAGAGAAAATTGCATCCAAAGTAGCTAGAAGGAAGAAAATACTAGAGAGTAGAAATCAATGGAACAGAAAATGAGCAAACAAACAAAAATCAATCAATTCAAGAGTTGATTATATGAGCAGATCCATGAAATTGAGAAATTAGCCTATCTTAGCTGGGTTCTGCAAGAGTAATTAGTCTTAAAAATATGACTGTAGTGTCTATTTTTCTTTGTTCTTCCAAGAATGCCTTAGGACTTTAGGGTTTAATTATTTTACAAATCCCAGTTGAGAAGTATTGCCTCAACTATAGATGACATTAAATTTAAAAAAGTAAAACAGAAATTACAAATTACCAATATCAGAAATGTAAAAGGGGCCATCACTACAGATGCTGCAGGCTTTAAAAAATTATTAAGAAAATATTATGAATAACCTTATGCAAGAAATTCAACATTCATATGAAGGGGACAAATTCCATAAAATATTTAAACTACCAAAGTACACACAAGAAAAAATAGAAAATCTGAATTCCACCATAACTGTTAAAGAATTGACTTTGCAATCTAAAATTGTTCCCATAATAAAATTCCATATCCAAATGGTTTAACTGGAAAACTTAATTTACATTTAAGAAAGAAATAGGTTTATACAAACTTGTTCAGAAAGAAGAGTGAAAATGATAAAATGACTTATTTGATGAAGTGACTCTAATAATATCATTTATGAACATAGATATATAAAATCTTGACAAAATATTAGAAATTGAATTTAGCAATATATAATTGGATACTACATCAAGACAGAATGGGACTTATCTCACATGTGTATGAAGGTGGGATTCAGCATTTGATAATGAACTAAAATAATATACAACATTAAAAGGTTAAAGGAGAAAAATGAATGATCATGTCATATAAATGCAGGAAAAGATAAAACTCCACACCCATTTATGTAAAATTGTCAGTATAGCAGGAATAGTAGGGACCTTTCGTAATCTGATAAGACCTACAGCTAAAATATTTAATGGCAAAAAACTGACTGCTTTCTCTATGATACTGAGAACAAGGCTGTTCCTACTTCCAACTACTACTCTACATTGTGCTAAAAGTCTTTGCTAGTGCAATAAGGCAAAAGCAAACAAAAATCAAATAACAGTCTTAAAGTTTGTAAAGGGAAAATGACAATATAAATGTGTACATAGGAAATTCAATGGAATCTACAAAAACCCTAGAACCAATACATGGATTTAGCAAGATCACAGAACACTGGGTCAATATACAAAAATCAAATACGTTTCTATAATAGCAGCATACAATTTGAAAATCAAACTGAAAAAAAGTCACCTTTTACAATAATGTCAAAAGATTGAACAATTTGAAATAAATTTAATTAAAGACGTACAAGACTTCCCCACTGAAAACTAAAACATGCTGAGCAAAATTAAAGAACTACTATAAATGGAGAAATATACCATAATCATGGACTGGAACATTAATGATGTTAAGATGTCAAATTTTCCCATTTTGATATATGGATTCAACACAATCTTAATCAAAATCTCAGTAGGCATTTTTCCCTTCTATAAATTGACAAGCTGATTCTAAAATTATTTGGAAATGTGAAGGGCTTAGAATACTCAATAACAATCTTGAAAAGGAGAAAAAGTATTGACTGATTTAATGGTAGAATTACTTACTGTGAAGTTATACTAATCAAGACAATGTGAAATAGGCCTAAGAACTGACCTACCAAGTCAATGAAACAAAATAGAGAGTCCTGAAATAGATCAATACTTATTTGGTTAATGAGATTTTTGACAGAGGCCAAAGTCATCCAATGGGAGAAGTAAAAGGCTTTTCAAGAAATGGCGCTGAATCACTGGATATCCAAGGATGAAAAAGAAAAAAGAAAACCAAATCAGCCATTACTTCACAACAAATTCAAAAATTATTTCAAAATGGGTCATTTTGGCTCATGTAAAAGCTAAAAGTATAAAGTTTCTAGAATAACACGTAGAAGAGTATCTTCCTAATTCTGGAATGGGTAAAGTGTTCTTATAAAACACTCATATAAGAGAAAAATATTGATAAATTGCTCTTCAAACTTAAAAACTTCAGCTAATTGAAAGTCTCTATTAAGAAAATGAATAGATATGCATAGAGTAAATATTCATGGATTGTATACATGGCAAAGGACTTATATGGAGAATATATAAAAAGCACCTTCAATTCAATAATAAAAATATTTCTCAATAACAAATAGGCAAATAAGACACTTCACAAAAGAAAGGTATATAAATGACCAGTAGGCACTTGAATAATTGTTGAGAACTATTAGTCACCAAGGAAATGTAAATTATGTTAAATTATATTATATTAGGTGATGATTATCCGAGATTTTAACATGATTTCCAGGTTAAGTGGAAAAAAGTTCTCTGTTAATTGAAGATTCCAGGGGTTCAAACTCATTTGTTTCCATATTTTAATCTCCTTGTGTTTCTTTCCTGGGCAGAATTTTCAGTGACCTTGGAGGGGCCTTTGGCATTGTAAAACGGGTCCTGAGAGCTGTCTTGAGAGGAAATTTATCAAGATGCTTTCGTATTCCTTGTTCTCCTTTCTCATGAAATATTTTCAGGTCAGGTATTTGTAGGTCACTGATGGGATGTATGCCCGCTGTTTACCCTTCTCTTAGGTTGTATTTCGGCATGGTAATTGGGCTGAAAATTCAAGAATGACCCTATGAAAGGAGAGGAAAAGCATTTGATTATATCCTACAATATTGTATATCAGGATCTTCAGGAATGGGTCATCACGTAATTATTTTGTATATTATAGTTGTTTTTCTTATTTACTAGATGGTGAATTTCTTGAAGGTAAGGACTGTATTTTTCATTTTGTAATTGGTCCTCTCTGATGTTTATCACCTAGTAAAGTAGGTGTTTAATGAATAGATGCTGAAAGGAATGAATTTGTTTCTTCAGAGCTTTTATCACTCCTATTGCCATTATTTCCTTTGAGATATAAGATCTTGTTATTAAAAACAACAACAAAGAAACAGTAACAGAGTGGATTTTTAAAGAATCTTTCCTCTCAAGAAGAAAGGAAAATAAGACAGTGCAATAGAAAAACAGAAAGACCCTTAACTAAAGCTGACATTTAAAGAACAGATTGAAAGGATAAGAGAGAAAAAGGAAAGGGAAATCAGATAGGCAAGCATTCTGAACTCAGAAAAGAGAAAAGTAGATGAGAAAGATCAAAGAACCAAAATTCCATTAAGAGGAACAAATGGAAAGTAAGAGGACTAGGCTACCCCTGCAAGACACAGAAGCATTCTGATATAGCTATAGAAATTGAGGAAAGTCACAAAAACCACAGGGAGGTTACATGAAAACTGCCCACTGTTACTCAGGAGTGAAACTGGGATTGACATTCAATTTGATCTTACTCTCCACTCAATGAACTGATCTCTAGATTAGATACCACTTTATATTCGTCCATAAAACTTGATAACCAGCTTGGAATAAGCCTCTCCATGTAGGATTGATGTTATGAAAACATGGTTACCTTGCATTTTTCTAGCTGTTACCATGTCCCTTCAAACCCTTTGAAACCACTTCTTCTTTACTGTTTTAACTTCTTCATCCAAAACGTAGACTAAATTCTACTTCAAACTAAGGGAATTAGTCTGAGGCACACTGTTTGAGTGTTCATTCAAGAATGAATACGAGGAAAGAGCAAAAAGTAATTATAACTTTAAAGTGTACAGCATATGGCTATCTCTCTCCATTTCATTTGGGAATAGTTTTGGAGCCTATGAAGTCAATACTGAGGTTGAAGTAGCATGTGTCTTATGTTTTAGTACACCTTTTATAAAATCAAAGTAGGATAGCTTTCGTCTTTAAATATAAATACTCAAAGTGAGTTGATATTTGATCATGAAGATGGGACATCAATAGAAAATGCTTTTAGAATGAAGTGGTCATGTTTTGGATAGGAAGCTAGTTAATGCTTAAACAGAAGTGAAAATCAACTGACCTTCGAAAAGTCATTGAGGGTTTGATTCTTCGGTAAACAAAATTTTGAGTGAAAAGAGCCTGGAAAATTCAGAAGCAATGGTTTTGTGCTTTGGCAGTTTGGCGGCTAATTGGTTTCCTATTTATGGCAGTAACAGACATAGTGGCTTGAAATAGCACACATGTGTTTACAGTTGTGGAACACAGAAATCCAGCATGAGTCTCACTGTGATAAAATCAAGGTGCCTGCAGGGTTCTGCTCCTTTTTGGAGGCACTACGGGGGAATTGGTGCCCTTGCCTTTTCCAGCATTAGAGGTTGTCCACACTCCTTGGCTCGTGGCACCCTTCCTCCATCTTTTTTTTTTTTGGCATGGGCAGTCTCCAGGAATCAAGCCCAGGTCTCTGGCTTGGCAGGCAAGAATTCTTGCCACTGAGTCATCATTGCCCCACCCCTTCCTCCATCTTTAAAGCAGCAAGGCAGGGCCAAGTCCTTCTCCCATCTCATCACTCTGACTTCCTCTCCTGCTTCCCTCTTCTACTATCAAGGGCCCTATGTGATTATATTGGGTTTACCTGATAATCCAGGGTATGCTGTCTCTTTTAATGTTGATTTATTAGCAATCTTAATTCCATCTGCTCCCTTAATTCCTCTTTGCCATGTAAGGGAACAATATTCACATTTGAGGGATTATGGCATGAACATAATCCCTTATTCTGCCTACCACTGCTGGCTTTTGGTTTCTGCCTCTGATGCAGCTCTGTGATGGCAGTCCCTCCTGAACTTGGACAGCCACAGTTACATTTGCTTTAAAAATATAGATGTCCTGGCCCACATGCAGAATTAATCTAAGCCCCTGATGGGAAAACACTTGAGACTATTAAAAATATGGAAAGTGTTTGGGAGTTGCCTTTCTTTGGTCTTTTACCCCACCAAAACTAAATTATGAAAGCTTGATTAACTCCCCAAAAGACTTCTAATCAATTATTTTTTAATTATGTTGATAGCAAGTGCGAGTAAGGGCCAAGTTAGTTTTTGTTAAATACTCCTTGTCACACTTTGGTGACATTATAATTGTTTTTAACTGATGTGCAATGCTTTTCTAGATTTGGACTGTTATCCTCTCCTTTAATGGGCAGGTGAGCCCTTTCATCCATTGGTCCTTCATACCATAAACATATTGCCTATTTATTACGGCAAGCCCTACTGCAGGCCACAGATGGGAGTAATGTGGTTTCTGCCCTTGAAAGTTATTAAAGAGGCAGCTTTCTTTCTTACCTGAATTCTAGAATATTGCCATGTATTTCCTCCCTCACCCCACTTTTTATCATGTGCTGCTGAAATTACTAACTCTGCATTGCTTTTGCACAAGCCACCTAATGTGGCTAGAAATCTGTGTGAATATGAATTTTAGAAATGAGACATTCCATTAAGTTTATAAGGATTTAGCATGCCACACTGATTGCATATACTCTTTTAAACAGTTATGAACCTTGAAAGTTACTGACAACAGTCTTCTTTAGGATGCTTTTGATGCATGAATTATCAAGGAGAAGGAAAGATAGAAAACCTCTTGTTAACACTATAGACCAGCTGTGTAATAAAAGGAAAGCAAGCAACGATTTACTAAAAGGTGCCATCTGTATGAACAGTGTTTTTCCTATCTGAGGCAGCAGGTATCGCATTTGTTTGAATGACCAGATCCTTATCTCACTTTTGTAGGGCAGCCAAAGCCATTTTAGGATGGTGAGAGACATGTCACAAGCTCATTTTAAACACGTCTCTGGTGGACAGGAAGCTGTATGATTCACACTTGAAGTTCTCTGTTGTTAGAAAGGGAAAAGACTGCTCTGACTTCAGGAGTACTGAAGGTGTTAGGAGCTGCCTGGCATTTTGACTGTGTTTTTTGAGATGAAAATGTGTGTGTGACTGCCTGGGGGAAAAACACACACACACACAACAGAACCTGAAGCAAATAACATTGGGTGATAAATTGCCCCTTACCATCAGTCATATCATATGCAGTGTAAACAGAGTGAAGTAATTTGCTACTTTCCTGGGTTCCATTATGTATATGTGTTTATTTAATCAGAACTAAATAATATTACATGAAGTTCCCCTTGCCCTCCCGAGGAATCCAGATTCAACACTTTCAGCGCTGTTCAGTGCTGGAGAGCGAAGAAAGTGTAACCATAGTGATGGAATGGAAATGATTTTCTTTGTTCAGAGGCTTCAATATCCAACAGACATTACAGTTTTCAAGGTCAAAAATATATTAGGATGAGATAAAAATTAAAGAAAAATGTGCTGGCTTAGCTACAAAAGCTAATTTAGTTTATGCATTATAAATTATGTTAAAATGACTGAAATGAGATTTCTCAGCAAGAACTAAATGTGTGGTTTCACAAAACTAATTTCCAAAGATGAACATGATTACAGAATTTAGCTTTAAAAGCTTTTCAGGCCATCAGAGAAAACAGCAAAGCTATCAATTATGAGACTTTAGTGGTGCCTCTGTCAGAAATATAATGGTATTTTTAGCATTCAGCTCAGCGTTTACTAAATTAAGAATGTCTACAAACAAATCAATTAATTGGGACATTATTTAATTAAGTAAAACATGTGATCTGCCAAAGAACCTTAAGCAGACAATTATAGCAAACATCCCAGTAGCCTTCCTCTTCTACTGGGGGAAATAGCAGGCCATGCAATAAAAGGAAGATGGAAGCTATGAAAATGAAACGTTGATCAGACAAGCAGACAGAACCTTCATGCTTTTTTGATTATATTGCCGATTTATGTGATTTTAAAAAGTGCTTCTTTTGAAATTCTGTGATTTCCTGCGAGAAGGTCAATGCTGTCTGTCAATCACTCCAGTCTTGTTAGGTGGGTTCATGGCATTTGTTTTCTTGTAATAATGCATTATAAACATGAGGAATCCGAACTCTCACATGTGGTACACTTAAGTATCGGGGTTCTAGGAAGTTTCTGGATTCCTGATGTCTGTTTCTGTCTTTCTGTAAGGCTAAACAGTTCAGATACAGTGAAGGTTGATTGTTGAACCAACTACAAAGCAGGCATTTTTAAACGAACCATCTCATTAATCTTTTAACAATCCTGTGAGAGAGATATCATGGTTTCAATTTTGTAAATGAGAAGACTGAGGTTCAAGGAGGCTAAGTGCTTTGACTGTAGTCATGCACCTGGTAAATTGCAGAGCTAGGATTTAAACCCAAGGCATTATGAAACCAAGTCTGGCAACATTTTATATTATTTCAGGATGTTCTTTCCCCCAAGAAAGCTAGCAGGCTAGCCTGGTTGTAAGGGCTGCACCAATGAAATGACTACTCAGCTGACTGACAGAGTCTTTGGAAATGCATCATGTCAAAAGAGGGTTAGCAATGATTTGGTTAGGGAGGCAGCAAAGGGTGTCATCAAGTACTGCTTGGATGAGTCAAAGTATCTAATTGGTTAACTCCAACAGGCTCCATGGAAAAGCTAAGACTCTGCTTCTTCACATAGGAGCAACCCAGAGTAGAGTTCCATCCTTACTTGAAGTAATTGCAAATGTGGATCAACAGCAAATTAGATGAAGACTAATGGAGATTGCTGGAAGTGGGTGCTCATTGCGATGTAACTTGTTAGAGACTGTAAAATTTGATCTCTTCTCCTCTCTTATTTTAGGGTTATCATTGATGCTCTTTGTTAATGACAACAATCTTTTCATGCATATCAAATGGTGAGCTTATGTATGGGGGAGTTTATCATCATCTATTTAAAAGTCTTGAAATGATTTTCAGAAATCATTTTATCTGAGCAATTATTATTGACCCTCTGCAGGTGACGCTTATTATCCAAACCACGTAAGCTTCTATACCCCTTTCTTCTTTGTTTGATTTTCCCCTCTCAGATCCAGGGGCAACCCTAATATGATTACCCTTCTGGACTTTTTTTTTTTTTTATCCTGCTGGATTTCTGAAAATTTCTTCAACAAGACATGGATGTAAGTTTGCAGGTTATTGGCACCTGATTTTCTGAGAATGCAATAAACACCATGAGAACCCAGAATCCCTTCAAATTCTTATCACACTAAATATTAATTTTTAAGTGAAAATTTTATTACTGTTAATACGTATTTATTCTTCATGTTTTTATTACTAAATCATAGTTTAAGCTTTTAATCTAATGCCATGTTTCCACTCAATTCTAAAAAAGAAAAAAGTTATGTTCATCATACAACTGGAGGGAAAACATCTTATTGCTCAACCCACACCTGGTAACTAAAGTGGGAGGCTGGATATACTGGCTGGAGATGCAAGGAAAGGCAAAGATGGACTTCATTCTTTGCCTAGGATTGGTGGCATGTGAACAAAATGCTTTGCTCTAATTAGGGTAATTTACATTCCATGGGGAACAATGACCCTTTAAATGTCAGGGTGGGATCCAACAGCAAAATATGTCTAGATATGTGAAACCTTCTAAGTTGAAAGAAGGTACTGAAAAATCATTCATTTTGACATCCTTCACCTGCTACTGTTCTTCATGATATTGATTTGTGAAAGAATTTTTCGTTTGCTATCACAAATCATAGCACTGAGATGTGTTGCTAATAAGATAGTAGTATTTGAAATACTTTTTAGTGTTTTAGATAGGTAGTATTTAAAAGCACTTTTTTGAGGAACAGCCATACACTAGGTGCTGTTTAGAAAAATCTGAATAACTGCCTTTAATTTGGTTATTCAAATTTCATCAAAACTTTTTTTGTCATTCGCATTAATCAGAGTTTAGAATCAACTAATCATGGCTGATTTTGATCTTTTTTTTTTAAGCAGGAAATTATGACTTTGAAGATTTGATTATGGTGGATTGAGTTATGTATCCCAATTTAGACATGTTCTTGGTCTTGACCCATATTTCTGAGACTGTGAACCCACTACAAATAGGATCTCTTGAAGATGAAATTTTAGTTAAGGTGTAGCTCAACTGAATGAGGGTGAGCCTTAATCCAGATTACTGGAGTCCTTTCTAAACAAATAAAAAAGTCATATATAGTAAGAGAAAGCCACAGGGAGGAGCTGGAAGCCTGAAGTCAATGGAACTCAGGCGAGAAAGGAGAGGACATCACCCTGCGATGTGAAACAGATACAAGCAAAGTAACTCCAAGGATCACCAGCAGCCAGCACCAGGATGTTACAGGCTTTGGGGGGAAAGCATTACCTTGCTGACACCTGGATTTTGGAATTCTCCTAGCCCCAAAACTGTGAGCCAAGCAGTCTTATTGTTTAAACCAACCCACTGTGTGGTGTTTGTCATAGCAGCCAGGTAAACTAAGACAACGATATAATTAAAACTGTTGTTCTCTGATAACTCATGAATCTGGACACTGTAAGAGACTGGTATTTTAGACATTCTCCTTTATCAGTTGCTGTTTTAGCTGCAGTTAGCAGAATATGTGACTACAGATGCCTTAAGTAAATAGTTGTTTTGTGTTTTTTTTCACAAGGAAGGAGTCTCATATAGGTGGCTGCCCTTGGTTGAACAGCTCAATGATGTCAGGGCCAGTGTCTCTGCAGTTTTCCTTACCTTTTCCTAATGGTCACGAGGTGGTTGCTGCTGCTTCAAACATTGTGTTAGCTACTCATGCAGGTTAGAGGTGACAAGTGCAGTGTCAAAGATGTGTGCTTCTATTAACATTCAAGGTGGGGTTGCTTACTGGAGTCCTTTAAGAGGGAACCATTTTGAAAAAGCTCATCAACAACAGAGCCCACAGAGCCCACACAGCCAGAGATCTTTGGAGATGCAGAAGGAGAACACCCCCAGGGAATGCTCATGAAATGAGAAGCTGGGAGAGAAAGCTAGCGGACACGTCGCCCTGAGCCTTTCCAGCTGACAGAGGTGTTCTGGACCCATTGGTCTTCCTTGAATCAAGGTATCTTTCCCGGAAATGCCTTGGTTTGGGCATTGTCATGGCCTTAGAACTATAAGCTTCCAACTTAATAAATTCCCCTTTTTAGAAGCCATACTGTTTCTGGTGTATTGCATTCCGGCAGCTTGCAAACTAAAACACCATCTATTCAGCCTTTTCTCCTCCCTCCATCCTTTTGATCTTCTACTTTCTCTCTCTCTCTCATATCTGGGTATTTTAGTTTCCTGGCTGCCAAAAGAAATACCATACAATGAATGGACTTAACAACAGGAATTTATTGGCTCATAGCTCCAGAGGCTAGAGAAGGCTTTCCTCTTCCCTGGTCTGGTATATTCTGGTTGGCCAGAGATCCTTATGGTTCCTTGGCTCGTCTGTCACATAGCAACGCACGTGGAGGTTTCTCCTGTCTCTTTTGGGTTCTGCTGACTTCTAATTTCTGGCTGCTCCCCATCCTGGTTCAGCTGGGCCATACCTTAACTGAAGTAACCTTATCAAAAGGACTTATTTACAATGGGTTCACCTACAGGGATGAATTAAGATTAAGTGCTTCCTTTGCTGGGGTACATAATTCCAAACCACCGCACTGGATAATCTTCAGCCTCCAAATTGGAGATAATAATCTGTATATAACAAACTGGTGTTACAAATTGAGAATTCAGCACCCTGAGGGATTGTAAATGGAATCACATCAGTCATTGAACAGTTAACAAACTTTTCTGATAAGCCTCTGTAGATGTGTATAGTCATAAGAAGATGAGGGCTAAGTACTATTTCCACGCTTCTAGAGGGAGCTGATGGTCAGGGTAGTAGAAACTAACAGCAAGAATGGTCAAAAAGCTAGTGAGGAAATTTTAAATGTAGGCAGTCTTAGAAGCCTGGGTGAGGCTAAGCAATTTATTCTGAGTCTGTGGGTTTAAAAAACACCAGAAACTCTTAGTATAATATTAGAGAAACAACGTTTATGGACCTCATTTTAATGCTCAGAGCTTGTGCTATAGAAAATGCCATAGCATTGACACTTTGACTTCAGCATTGGAGGCTAATTCAAAAATTTTATGGACTTTCAGTTAGCCATTCATTCATTTATATACCTCTCATTAAGTATTTGCTGAGTTCATATTATGTGTCTGATGCTCTGCGAGATATTCGGAAGGCAGAATTGAAGACTTTGTCTTTAGCTTAAGGAACTCGTGATCTAATGGAGAAAATAGATACAGAAGCAGACAGTTATAATTCAGTGCAAAAGTACTAACTTAAAGATATGTGCGTGACACAATAGTAGGGAAAGAAGCATATGGGTGATTAGTGTGAGGGATTGAAATACAAGTATAGTTAAACTACCTATAGCCATTCTCAGAGAAGTAGAGGACAGGCTGATAGGGACAAAAAGGGCCATTATGAAAAACCTTTGAAGCAGGGCTCCTCAAAACCTGCAATCTAAACTTTTTGCCTGATATGCGAGGTTCACCAGTTTTGGCCCTTATCTAGCTGTGCAATCGCATCTCCCATTCGTGGTTTCCCAGAATGTGTTGTGTAATTTTATACATTAATTTCTTTGTATGTGCTGTTTCCTCCACTTGATTTTTTTCTCATCTTTCTCTCTTCTTTGTCCTCATTATCTGCTTGGAAAATTCAACTTCTTCAAGCATGAATTTGAGTGATTTTCTTCATTTAGATACTCCTTATTTTCTCTCTCCTTCTTCCTTGTCCTTCTTCACATCATTTGCCCATATAATAAATAGCAGCTATACACTGCTCAGTAATTTTCTCCAAAAGATATTTCCACTACTGCTCTCTAGGTCATTCTAGCCTTCTAGAGACTTGCTCTTTTGATATAATCCAAACTCATTACCACGGCCCAGGAGGGTTAAACCATCAGCGCCTGATCAGTGTCTGACAGTACCTCCTGATGCTCTCTCAACTTCTCCTCCACTCTAACAATGCTTTCCTTTCCAGTTCCTGACTCATCAAGCTTACTTTGCTGTTCCCGATGCCTAGAAGGTGCTCTCCCCAGGATTTTAGATTGAATGTCTTCCTTCCTTCTTTGTGGTCAGCTCAATGACCTATTTAGAGACGCCTTCCCTTACCACCCACTCTAAATGGCAACTCTATCCCCATTCACCATCACGTAATTCTTTATCATTTACCTCATGATGCTTTTCTATATTTGGATTTATTTTGTTCATTTTGTTTACTGCCTGTGCCCACATCTTCACTGTCAACTGCACACCGTTGGACAGGGCTTCGACTGTCTTATTCACTGCTCTATTTTCAGGGTCTAGAACAGTGCCTGGTCGATAATATATTTGTGGAATCAATTAAATAATTAATTGATTTATTTTTTCTTTTTACATTGGCGTGCAGGCTTCTTGGGAGAAGGGGCCATCCCTCTTTGTGCATTCTACACACAAAGTCCATCCCTCTTTGTGCATTCTTGTGCTTAAGAATTAACTAATTCTTAATTAATTAACTAATATTTAGTTAATTAATTAATTAACTAAATTAACTAATATTTATTGAATGAATGAATGGGGTCAGACAGTTTGTGCAGATGACTCCAGGACTGGAGCGAAGGTGTTAATATTACAGTTCTATTTAGAACATGAGCTGACTGCTGAACAAGGATGGTTTCCACGTGATTCCTGCTCCACTGACCTGTGACTGCAACCATGAGTGTCTCAGTTGAAAAATTAGGCTTGCTAACCCCGAGCACAAGAATAGGCTTTGCAAACACAAATGGCCAGTGGAGGAGAGGACAGCCACCACTCAGCCCTTTTATTTCCCACACTCATATATTCTTCAGTGATCATGATATTAACAGAAAACCTGTGGGTGTCTCTAAAACTGAGGTCTTGAAGATTTTGTATATACTGTCTTGAGAAATGGTACTCATAGATTTGGAAGGTAGAACCTAAGTTAAGCCTGGCAAAATTACAAATTCAAATGTATAGTGTTAGAATGTCCAAATCCCTATAAAAAACTGTTCTTTTTGTTTGGGGGTCCTAAAAAAGCAAACAGTAGATATTTAATGTTTCCAATTTGCTTGTGCATCTCTTCTTATTAAAAAATAAATTTATTCTGATATGTAAAATGTTTTAGTTTCACTGAAGAGTTTGCCTCTGGCCAGATGGAAATTTTAAGATGCAGTTGTTTGAGTAAAAACTTACAATATTTAGTAAAATGATTAAGTTGGAAAAATGAAAAATATTATTTACATTACTCAGACCAGACACTATTCAAACAGAATGCTGGTGCTGCTTAATGATATGCAGTAAACTTCCTTCCTTGATGTATATGTAAATTAGTCTGATCGTAATTTAGAGAAAAACAAAAATCAACTTTGAGTTCAGGTCTTAAAAAAATATTCAGCTACAAGAGTAGATTTATGTGATAAAATTGTTAACAATAAAAATGTGAAGTAAAGATATATATTCTGTATATAGATTCAAATTTTTAACCAGAATGTTATCATCTGCGGGCCATAAGATGTTGAAGAGCCTTAAGTTGAGTGTATTGGGGTCAAATGACTGAATTCCTTGGTGATGGAAGAAAGATGATTCAGCATCAAATTTCTGGGTAGAGAAAGCTTCACTGTGTAGTTTTCATTTCTACAAAGACCCAGAGGGAAAGTGGGCAGTGAGGAGGTCATGTTCTTTCTAAAACACAACCAGGATCAGAAACCATCATTTGAAAAGAAAATAGTAAAAATTCCTTCAAGCTAATCGTACATTTTGATCTATAAGGACCTTGGAGATATTTGGAAATATTTTATAAATCAGAATGAATCAATTTACCTGGTACTTAATTTATTGAAGATATTGTCCTGAGATTCTTAGAATGAGAAAATACTGAATTCTTGCCCTCAAGAAGCTCATAATCTATTGATGCAGACAGAATATTTCTCACATAAAAGGTTGTAACTTGCCCAACAAATAGACGTGAAATGATAGAGGAACTCTGAAAGAATGGATGGCATTTCTACTTTTTGTGCTGAGAAAAATTGAAGAATCAGTCCATACAACTTGCCTTTTCTTTAAACTTTTCATACATATTGCCAGTTGGAGTTGAAACAGAGAGTGAACAGCACATATTCAACTTTTTGAGTGATTTAAAATATCTAATATTCCAATGGAGGTATAGTTTTAGAGTAATATAATTGATTTTTCCACAAGTAAAAGGATAAGTTATAAAGTAATGACATTGAAAGAAATCTCCTAGAAAAATGCTCCCTCCCATTTCCTGTGTGTTCCAATGGTTTTCTATAGTTCTCCCATATCAACTTACTATAACGTATCATGAGTGTACATCTCCCTCCTTTGAATATAAGCTTGTTTGCCTTGGTCTAGTAGAACATTTGATGGATTTGGTGGTAAATACATGTTCCTTAGATTAAGGAACAGACAAATAACCCCCTTTTTGCCTTCTGTTGTGATTCATTTGACTATTAGTTTCTAACCATGTTGGCTTCTCTTTGGTTCCTTGAACATGCCAGCTTGTTTCCTGCCTCAGACTTTTACAAATACCTTCTCTCTGCTGAGTCATATCCTCTTGCACCATCTCCTTCTTGGAGTGGACATCTGGGACCACCTTGCTAGAGTAGGTCTCTCTGCTGCTGTCTAACTCAGCTCCTGTCCCCCCCCCCCCATAGCATATATGCCAAATAGTTTATTTTCTTTTACGTCTTTCTTTGTTATGTGATAATCATCATGGTGACAGGGTGTTTTATTGTCCATACTGACACCCAAGAGCCTAACGCAGTCCTGGGTACCCAGAAGCCAATGGATATTGATTGAAGGAATAAATGATGCTGATATATAGGGCACATTCATTAGTAGCATTTACTCTTAAGCTGAAATCTACAGAGACAACAGTTTGTGATTTATGCAAAATTTCCTGTGCATTGGCTATAATTCAACATCTTTCTTTTTCCCAATAATCTAACAATTTGGTGTGCTGAAACACCCTGCGGAACACCAGTTAGATGTGGCATATGATCTATGTGGAGGCAGAGGGGAATGCATGGTTCTTTAAGACAGAATAGCCTACTTGGTAAGGTAAAGTGGGTGGGAAGCCTCAGGAAAGCACCTATGGTGATGACTTCTCATGACTTACTGTTTTGATTTTCTTAGTCACCTGAATTCTTTGCATATTCTCTTTTTCTCTCTCTCTTTCTTAACTATTTCTTGAGATTAGAATGCTGAAATCCCTATATGAGTTTCATCCCCCTGAAAATTCTGCTTGCCAGCTATTGTCTTTCCTACTTAGGCAAGTTTGATGTGCAATAAAACCTGTGCCCCAATTTGCTGTCCAGCTTTTACACAGATATAGTGTCCCTGCCCACATGAGTGGGGCAGCTTGGGTGCTCTTTATTCCCGATGACCATCTCAAGATACCATCCTCTTATCATGAGGATGCTAATACTAATTATGATTGTTACACCAATAAGATATAGATGATCACATAACTCAAATTTCCCCAAATGACAGCAGACTGATTCACCAGGCTCACAATAACAGCAACGGATTTGTGACTCCATATGCCTTCCCATGCTGGGACCTCAACCTGAACCTCTTCTTGGTGGTCCTCATGTGTCACTATGAAGTCTCTTTGTCTTGATTGGCCATGACAATCCCTTTCTTCAACCTTGAAATGGTGGCTATTTTTTGTTTTGTTTTGTTTTCTGCCAACACATTAACTGCAAGAGGCAGTTCCTACTTGTTTTCACCTGCCTTGATATCACACTTTTGGGAATAAGCAATGTCAGCCCTGTGCCTCCAGAATCCCCTGTGCCTGTGGTATGATGGGAAATGCCCCACCAACTCTAATGTGTTGCATTTCATTATCAGACAGAAATGCAACCCTAAATTTTGCTCTCCTATCTTAAAATGAGAAAAGACTCAGTCCTGAGAAACTGAGAAAGTGTCTCAGCCAACTAATTTCATTCATAGCCCTCTCTTCTTAGGACTCGGGCTCAAATTTCCTTTAGGGCTGGTGTAGAACAGATCTTTGCTACTCAGTACATGGCTTTTGGACTCTTATATGGGCATTAACCTGACAGCTTATTAGAAATTCAGGTTCTCAAGCTCTTTACCCATCCTACCAAATCAGAACCTATATTTTAATGAGATTTTCAGGTGATTGTTAGCACTTTGAATTCTGAAAAGACTGGCAGGTGATTAGGTCAGTTTTTCATACCCCTTCCCTAATGGTTGCCATCAAATTAGCTTTGTTTATCACACTCTCTCTTGCCTCCATGGTTATGGGGTAATTTCATTTCTTAGTGGGTTAAAGGTCTTAATTCTCTGGATATCCATAAGCCCCCATAGTGCTTGCTTTCCAAATACACCAAAATTTGCTGGAATAAGCAACAGATGTTTTATGAGACTTTGTGTTGGAGCCCCTGTCACATAATTATACTAAATTCGAGAAATGGTAACAATAATACTTGACTTAAATTTCCATTATGCTTTTCTCTGTTCAGAGCATTTTAATTTACTATATTCATTTTGTTCCTTACACAATGCAGTAGAGTGGGTAGAAGTGATATTATTTTAGCTGTTTTTGAAGATGAAAAATTGAGACTCAGAGAGATGAATCTAATTCCCAGACAGCATACCTGGCACATCTGTTGACTTCACTCCTCCCTTCACTGCTCGAATGAAATCAAGTAAAACAAATGAACATGGAGCAAGTGAGAAGGCAATGACAAAATGTGGCTGCTATTTTTGGAGATTTGTTTGGGCATCAGGAAGGATTGAATATATGCTTTATGGACCCAACACGCTTTCATGCCTTGAGGCCTTTTAATGTGAAAATCTTTCATTAAACAGAAGAAATTAACTGAGAAAAATATTGCAAATGAGATATGCTGCTAGAAAACAGCTGAAAGCAATATTGCCAACATTTTGACAGGCTTACTTGGGTTAAAGCAGTCACTATATACTTCTATTATCTCTGAAAATGTTAAAGGAATGCCAATTTTGTATTTGCATCTCTTCAATTTATGAACTCAAATGAATTTCAGTTCAAATGCTATTGGTCTGGAATGAAATGTTTTCTGCCAGCTTTGGAATAAATCCTCAGGTATATTCCTAAGATGGCTATACTCTAGCGGTGAGGTAAGCTGTTGATCGGAAAGCTAGGCATTCTTTTTACTTCTTACTAGAATAAGCACAGGAGGAATTGCTTTTATTTTAATAAATTTACCCTGTCTTGTACTTTCTCAGGGAGAAATTGATTTGGCACTTTTGGAAAGGATTAGACCTTTTTCTCTTCAGTTTTCTTCAGAGCACTTTGGTTGCTTTTTGTGTCAAATGTAATAAACTCTCTTCCTATCTGTGGAGTTTGTCTGACTGCTTAGGGGCATCCAGAGATTCTCTTGGCTGTGGAAAACTAGGAGTCCAAATACATGTTGGGTGGGCACTGGCTCAGCTAGGAGATGTGTCTCACTGAGCTTTCTCAGCTTTAGATACCATGATGTGACGATCTGTTCTCTCCCCTGGCTCCCTCAACAGTCTCCCTATTTTGATTCTCAGCTTTCCCAGACTAATCAATCTTTTCTTTTCATTTATATAATTTTCTTTCTTTTCTTCTGCCTTTTCTTCCTTCCTTTTCTTCTTCCTCCTCTTCCTCTTCTTTTCCCTTTGCCTCATTTTTTTTTCCTCCATGCGCAGGCACCGGGAATCGAACCTGGGTCCTCTGGCATGGCAGGCAAGCGTTCTTGCCTGCTGAGCCACTGTGGCCTGCCCACCTCATTTTTAAATAACAATTGTCTACCTCTCCTTTCAGTTCCTCTGTGATCATTTTATTCCATTTAGATGAAGAATTGGTCTTTTCTAGTGAAATTATAGAAATCCTCATGGCATGAATTAACAGTCTAAAAAAATCACTGTCGACATTTGTCCCTTATACTAGATAGCAGGATAGTTATTCAGTGACATTCCAAGCTTGGACACTACCTGCCAGAAGCCTGTGACTTTAACCTGGATCAACCCACCTCTGGACCCGATGGCTAACACCCAGCTCCATTCATGACAAGAAGCCTGCAGTTTATCATCTTGTGTCACATTTGCTTCATATTTTTAGCGGCAATTCTGTCATTGCCTAAAGTTTAGAACATTGCCCCCCTTTTTCTGACTTTACCCTTACTAGATTAGTTGCTATGAGTATTTTTTTTTTGCATGGGCAGGCAGGCACCGGGAATCAAACCCGGGTCTCCAGCCCAGCTGGCGAGAGCTCTACCTGCTGAGCCACTGTGGCCCGCCCTGCTATGAGTTTTTGTAATTTGAAACTTGTCCTTTGGTTCTCTCTATAAGGAACATAAGTAAGTCCTGACCCTTGTAATCCACCCCCTGGGCTGCTTGATGACATTGGCTTCTACCCTCCAGGACTTTAAGAAGTACTTGATTGACAGGGCCAAATCTTAAACTTCCTTTTCAAAATTAAATGCATCCAATAATCCATGTTCAATACATCCTTGACTGATGCAATGAAAGGAGAGGCACCCCAGATTTTCTTCCAAATTGTCTACTTCTTTCTCATTGTTAAATATTTATTGAAATTTTTATGTGACAAAGGTAACACGGCAGATATAACTCACTTTCTGAACTAGGTGTATTCCTGAATACATGCTGTGTAATGGAAGGTATATACACTAATGCTTATTAAAAATCTCAGTGGATCCTCAATATAAAGAACTTCAGGGAAAATGATTTGTAAAATGAAATACTTTTATTTTGATACTATTCTGTATGAGCCAGTTTATGCTGTGGCAACAATTTTCCAGACTTAACAGAAGTATACTTCTCTCTCCTCTTATATGTCTAATATGGATTGATAGGAAAGCTCTGGAAGGTTGATGGAAGTTCCATCTTCACACATACTTTTAGAATCAGCAGGGGTAAGAGAACGCAGGATCATCTCAAACCAGCAGTTAAGTTATTCTGGCCGCGGAAATGGCAGTCCAAGGCCAGAATTAGTTCCTTTGCCTCAGCCAAGCTAAACAGGTTAGCCTGTTTCCATCCTGGGTGGGTAGATGGAAATTAGACTGGCTATTAGTAAGCGGCACTAATCGCTATCACAGTCTACCCTTCTGGTTACCAAATACTTGCTTCTTTCTCCTTTCCTCTGGTAAACTACACCCCTTCCTCCTGTTCTCCCAAGGCAGTCAATCCAAAAGCCCTAGTCACAGCCTCAAGCCCAGAACCCAGGATTTCAGGTGGTTGATATAACAGAGGGTGACACAAGAAGTTTGCATCAGGTTCAGATATTGATCCTGATGATCCAGAGACCTGTAACTAAAAAGGCAGGCTATGAACCCCCTTACTCACCCTTCAACCCACACCCCATGCACAGTGGTGAAACAGGGCCTGGATAACAACTTCAGTGAAAAGTCCTGTCTGGAATGCATGTGACTGGGAGGCACACTGGAATCCTTAGTCCATTGCGACTTTGAACTCCTACTAGGCAGCTGTTGTCCTCTCCTAGAGGTGGGCTGGAGTTTACTTCCCTTAGGGGCTTCTGGTTCACTGCTATTTGTGATCCTTGACTTTGCCCTCTGGGAAAGTCTTCCTTTTCCATTATCCAGCTGGGCCACATTTCACATGGGGAATACACATTTTGAGGGGGTTAGGCAGATTTCTTAGCCTATACCCTATCCTGTGATAATTGAGGCCTCAGTGTGATTTTAAGTCCTAAACTGTCATAGCTGATTTTTCTAGCAATACAATTCTTTTTTTTTTTTTTTTTAAGACGGGGAGGGTGGTGAGTTTGCTTGTTGTGTTGGCTGGAGAGAGAGGCCACATCTGAGCAACAAAAGAGGTTCTCGTGGGGGTGACTCTTGGGCCTAATTTTAAGTAGGCTTGACCTATCCTTTGTGAGGTTAAGTTTCATATGAACCAACCTCAAGACTGGGGGCTCAGCCTATAGTTTTGGTTGTCTGCACTGCTTGTGAGAATATCAAGAATTCAACTTGGGAAATACAATTCTTTCTAGCAATACAATTCTTTCAAAAAACTGCACTGGATTTCTAGTTCTTTGATTTTTGTCATCTTCAGATACCAACAACTCACTACAGTTGCTTTCTTTACGAAATTCTCATATTTGCCAAATATCTTTGAGGAAGCAAAGATATTTAGCATACCTCTCTCTGTCTCTCCACCTCTCTCTTTCATTCCCTCCTGATTTCATTGTGGATATCTTATGCCTAACAGATGTCCAGGACCACATTTTTCATTTCTTTTCTCTAAACAATTTTATCCACTTTAAAAGATTTTCTACACGTCTCCTTATGGTAGCTAGAATAATGGCTCCCCACATGTGTCCATGTCTTAATGCCTGTAACCTGTTGAAATGTTATGTTGCATGACAAAGTGGAATTAAAGTTGCTAATCAGCTGACTTTAAAATAGGGAGATTATCTTGGATTATCCAGTATGTCCAATGTAATCACAAGAGTCCTTAAAAGTGGACAGGAGGATGCAAAGGAGGTATCACTGTCAGAGTGATGCAATATAAGAAAGATTCAACTGGCCATGAATGGCTTAGAGGGTAGAAGGGGCCCATGGGCCAAGGAATATGGGCAGCATCCAGAAGCTAGAATATAATCAAATAAGTTAATATTTCTGTAAGACTGAGTTGTAATCAGCCTTTGTTGCTCAAAAACATTTCTCAATTTTACAATTTACTCTTTAACTATAGAAGCAATAATTTCTTCTAACACTTATAGGCACCTGAATTTATAGACTCTCTATTTCTCATTTTTTTCCAGTTTGCAAATCAGATAGTTCATCTCCATTGTAATATATTGTCAAATAGAATCAATAGTGAACGTGCAGTAATAACAGTTTTGTTTTCCACAAAAGAGATGAAAAATGTGGTCATGGACATCTGTTAGGCACAAGATATCCACAATGAAATCAGGAGAGAATGAAAGAGAGAGGTGGAGAGACAGAGAGAGGCATGCTAAATATCTTTGCTTCCTCAAAGATATTTAGCAAATATGAGAATTTCATAAAGGAAGCAACTGTAGTGAGTTGTTGGTGTCTGAAGATGACAAAAATTGATCCTGATCAAAGTTGCATTTTTATTATAGGAGGATTTCATTTCTGTCTGCTAATTTCTATTGGCTCAGATCTGTATCCAACCTATACAAGATGGAAGAGAATATGCTGTGTAATAAATAATCCTAAAATCTCAGTAGCTTAACAAACAAAGGTTTATTTCTCACTCACACTGTGCATATCCCAGGGCCTCTACTCCAGCTTCACCAGAACATTGCCAATCTCGTGGCAGAGGGAAAGAAAGAGTATATACCCGGTCACATAAGGCTCTTAAGCTTTCCCCAATAAATGACACACACACGTATATTTACATTTCCTTTGCCAAAGCAAGTAACAGGGCTACTTCAAACTCTAAGGGAGCAGACAAGTACAATCCTACCACATGGCTGTAAAGAGAAGAGGAAATATTTAGTGAATAGCAAATATTTAGCGAATAGCAATAATCATATCCTCTACTAATTTTTGTAAATTGTGGTTCATTGTAATAGGCCACAAGTGTATTCAAAAGCCAGTGCTGTACTATGAGGAAAAGATGACTCTGCAGAAATATTTTTGCATATTTGCAATAAAGCTGTAAGTGATTGAAACATATAGTCATAATCAACTGCTTACTCTGACTTTGGGTAATGGATATTGGTGATGGTAGCACAATATTGTGACTGTAACAGTACCATTGAATTATACATTGAAATAATGGGAAATTTTAAATGGGAAATTTTGATTTGTATACATATATTATTATAATACAAAGATTAAAAAATTTTACTAGTTTGCCAGCATATTGTAGAATGTGAGGAATCCTTAAGGAAAAAAAAAAGACTTACATAATATCTCAACTCAAATTTCTGGTATCTATCCAGAAAAATATCCAAAATGCAAGTGAAGATTTATGTTTAAAAATGCTTCAGTAAATGTTATTCAGAATACTGAAAAATTTTCAACATTACATATACTTCCAAATAGTTGAAAGTATGGTATGTTCATCCAATTTAATGTTAGGTGTCAATTATTAAATATTAAATGCTATGAAATTGCCCCAAACTGACCATTGATATAAGAGGTAGAATATAAAACTATATATATAGTTTGAGCTCTAGCTTTTATAAAAATGTAGAGAGAATAGGGACAGAAAGGTGAAAGTATAAATACTAAAAGTGATTATATATGGGCGATGGGATTATAATTGGTAATAATTAGCTTTTTTCATTTTGTCTTTTCCAAACTTTTTACAGAGAGTATGTTTTACTTTTATGTTTGAAATGATAAATGTCATAAAGATAATAATATATTTCTTTTTATGACAATCAAAATTAAAGCCATGCTTGGTAGGCAAAATTCTAAGAATGTCCCTCCAAGATTGCCATCCCTCATTATTCAATTAAACCCTAATCTAGGTATTGCTATAAGGGGACTTTACAGATGGAATTAAAGTTCCTAATTAGCTAAATTTAAAATAAGTAAATTATTCTGGGTTATCCCAGTGAACCCAATGTAATCATATGAGCCCTTAAAAACTGAAGAGGGAGGTAAAAGAGTAAGTCAGAGAGATGTGTCAAAAGGAGAGATGAGGCTGAAGGGGAGGTCAGAGATATTAGAAGGTTCAGAAGGACCCAGCCCTCCACTGATAACCATGAAAAGGAAGGGGATGATGAGCTAAGCAACGCAGGTAAGCTCTGAAGTTGACAGTGACTCCAGGCAGGCAGCCAGCAAAGAAACTGGGACCTCAGTCCTACGATCATATGGGTCTGATTTCTGCCAACAACCTGAATAAGCTTGCAAGCTGATTATTCCCCAGAGCTTTTAGCTCAGGAAGACCTGTGTTGGACTTCAGACTCGCGGAAACTGAGATTATAAATTTGTGCTGTTTTGAGCTGCTAAATTGGTGGTAATTTGTTACAGCAGCAATAGAAAATGAATACACCATGAAATGGAGGCAGACAAATACATGCTGATTTAAAGGGCTAATATGGTTACTGTGATTGAGGATTAAATGTGGTTTGGAATTTCTTGGCAGTCAAGGCAGAAAGGGAAACCGTGGATGACAATTTTATTTACCAAATGAGGACTCAAAACATTCCCATGACAATTGCTTTAATGGGTTTCTGTCATATTTTCCTAACAGACCTCTTTGCCTTCAGTTAAAGGGTGTCCCATGTCCAGTTTTTATGTTTACTGCACACACAGCGATCTAACAATCAAACCTAATTAAATAATTTTTCAGCTTAATGCCCTTTAGTAGTTTCCCGACACTTATGGGATGAATTTCAAGCTCTTCACCATGAAAATTCCTTCAAAATCTGAACTCTGCTTCCATTTCCAGTTTGACCTCCTGCCATTGTTGTAAAAGCACCTACCCTTTAGCTACATATTTGTAGTTCCCTCTAATTAACACCCTTTTTAAACCCTTAGCACTTACAGACACTTTTCTGTAACCAAGGATTGCTTTTCCTTCTTGTCTATCAGGGAAATGGTTCATTCACTGTGGCTCAGCTAAAATGTCTTCTCTTTGATGAAGCCTGCTTACTACAGAAGCCTTGTAGGAAGAGGAAATGTATTAGTAAGGATTCTCTAGGAAAATAGAACCTACAGGAGATATCTATAAATATAATGAGATTTTTAATAAAAAATTCCCTCACACAACTGTGGGGATGCACTAGTCCAAATTTTGTAGAACAGGCTACAGTCTGGAAACTGATGAAGGGTTTTGATGGATTTCCCCAGGAGAAGCTGGCTGGCTGAATTCTCTCTTCTCACTGCTGAAATCATCTTCTCCGTTTTAAAGCCTTCAATGGATTGGATGAGATGTCTCTCATAGTTGAAGACAATCTCCTCAGTTGATTGTAGATAAAATCAGCCATAGATGCAATCGACTTACTAATGAATTAAGTTCATGAAATGTCCCCACAATTACAATTAGGCCAGTGCTTGTTTAACCAAAAGCTGGAAACCATCACCTGGCCAAGTTGGCACGTGAACCTAACCATCACGGTAAACCTCACACCTTTATTTTTTCTTCCATGGTGTCCTGCTTTAGTTCTATTGCAGTACTTAGATAACTGCAACACAATCAATGGCTTATGTGTGAGTCCCTCCCCCTAGATGGTGAACTCACTGAAAACAGATACTAAATTGCATTCAAATTTGAATCCTCAGAATCTAGCATTGTGCTTGGCACACAGTATGTCTTAAGTGAATATTAGTAGAACAAGTGTCCATAATTGGGCCTTTCTTAGTATCAAATGAATGATTGGAGACCGAATAATGTAATGGAAAGAACCTAGGCTTTGGAAAATGTCAGATCTTGATTTGAATTATGTGCAAAGTTAAAAGTAATTTCAAAGTTATGAAGTAACTTTTTACTTAGTAACTTTGACAATTAGCTGAGGCTTAGTTTCCTCACCTATCAACCATGGAGAATAGTATCTATATGAGAGGATTGTTATAAGGATATATGATAATGTCAGTGAAATGGATAACAGAGTCCCTGGAACATTAGAGATATTTGGAAAATGATAGTGTAACAAGAAAAATATTAATCTATGAATATGGCTGTTATTTAAGAGAGACAATTTTTTCTTGTTAAAAGTTGAATGATGATATAAAAATAATTTTTATAAGAGAAGTTATCTATTGTAAGATACTAGTTTAATAACAACAAATTAGTTCTCAAGTCTCACATTATAGTAAGAACATTTGGGAGAAGATGTGAGGGTATATAAATACAAAATTCCTCTTCTTACCTAACTAGAAGTCAAAAGATACCATTTCAATCTTGAATTTTATTATCATAGAGAAATATGGCATGATAATTATTTTAATCTTTAGTAGATTTAAAAATTAATTCATAGTTTACTTTTCGTTCAATGTATTAGTTAGGGTTCTCTAGAGAAACAGAATCAACAGGAAACACTTGCAAATGTAAAATTTATAAAAGTGTCTCATGTAACTGTGGGAATGGCGAGTCCAAAATCCGCAGGGCAGGCTGTGAAGCCGATGATTCCGATGGAGGGTCTGGACGAACTCCACAGAAGAGGCTTGCCAGCCGAAGCAGGAAGAGAGCCTGTCTCTTCTGAATCCTCCTTAAAAGGCTTCCAGTGACTAGATTGAACATCACTCATTGCAAAAGACACTCCCCTTGGCTGATTACAAATGGAATCAGCTGTGGATGTAGCCGACATGATCTGATTTTGCAACAGACAGGCCAGCACTTGCCCAACCAGACAAACAGGTACCACCACTTGTCCAAGTTGACACATGAACCTGACCATGACATTCAATTAAACAGGAAACTGTGGACTTAGTAAGAAAAGAGGAAAAGAAACCCTATTAAAAGAGGACGATATAGTATTGCCAAACCAATTTTAAGACAGTTGTTATAAATGGTGGTAAAATATCCTACTACAAAACAAAGTTTCCTTTAGGAAAGCATAATTACATGATATTAATAACACGCCTAAAGTAAGTAAACTTGGAAGGGTAGAAAATGGCATTTGGGCAAGGACTCAGCCAAATGAAACCAAAAGGAAGCTGGCAAGGCATTATTGACAAAATTCAAAGCAGAAATCAAGTAACATAAAAGCATTTAATAGAAAAAAGATAATTTAACATTGATAAAAGGTACAATCAGATAGCATTGAAAAGATTGTTGAAAGCTCCACAGGAAATCACAACACAAATGTTGAACAAAATGTTAGCAGATCTATTAGATCCTTTTGGTTTTTCACATATCAAGTAAGCAGAAAGATTGAATCAATATAGATAGAGAAAATTTGTTCAGTATCATAAGATTAGTATTAGTATTGAATTTAATGCCCTACAAACAGAGAATTAACCAAAAATGTGTCTTAGAGGGGGGATATCTGTGAAGATGGTGAAATAGTATAGGCCTGGTTCACTGCTGCTGCAAGGAACTACTAGAGAAGTGACAGGAAAAAAACAACTGGGACAGCGATTCTAGGGTACAAATGACCTGAGAGGTCCTTCTCTACCACATTAGGGAGGTCCTAGATGAAAAAGCAGAAGAATTGAGATGCAGAGAACCAGAGGTCTCCCAGCTAATGCAAAGAGCTTAATGTGGCCCTTTCCAAATGGAGGCCCTGAATCCTCAGGAGTGTATGGACAGGGAGATGGGGACAAGGAAGTAAGCCAAATCGTGTTCCTTGAATGTGTCACACCCATGCATGTCAAACTCCCACACTTCTTGTGCCCTCCTCCTCTGAGCCCCACTGACCCAAGCCATGTCCCCTCGCCCCACCCCTGTGTATCAGGCACCCAAATCCCCGAACCCAGGGCTCCAAACAGC
Source organism: Tamandua tetradactyla (assembly GCF_023851605.1). Lineage (NCBI taxonomy): Eukaryota > Metazoa > Chordata > Mammalia > Pilosa > Myrmecophagidae > Tamandua > Tamandua tetradactyla. The sequence goes on from NC_135328.1 coordinate 73,017,514, forward strand.
CCCACCCCAACCTGTTCTGCACACACACACACCCGTATCCCACCTGCCTTACCCCCCCCTCTGCAGGCACATCCATGCCATAACACCCCCACCTCATGTGACCAACCCCCCCCAGACTCTGCAGTGCTCTGCTCACATGCACACCCATGACTCACCCCATGCAGGCTCATGCCCATGTCCTGCCCAACCCAGCACCCAACCACCTGGCCCCTGGCCCCTCAAGCCCTGCATGCTGACCCCACCCTCCTGCAGATGCTCACATGTGCATCCATGCCACACACCACCTGCCCTGCAAATGAGTGCATCCCTGCCCCAGCACTGCACCCTGCACACACACACACCCACACCCTGCCTCATGTTACTCCTCCACACCCCACACCACACTCCCACAACCTGTTTAACTGCACTCTGCCACACCCACATCCACATTCCAGCCCCGCCCCCAGTGTAGGCACACACTAATGCCTTCACCCTACACACATATGCACCCATACCCCACCCCTTGTACCCTAACCTTGGCACCCCAAACCCCATGCCTTGATCCCCTTGACTTCAATGCCTGTACACTACCCACACATCCCTCCTGTTCTCTGTGCTCCACACCCCTGCACGCAACTCCCCTTGTACCCCATGTACCCACACAGCCCCTCAGATCTGCCTCCCTCTGTGCTCTGCCTCTGTGACCCCCACACTGCACCCTGCCCCTCACTTTGAAGACTACCTGAGTTGCATCCTGTCCCCATAGCTCCAACATCGCTGCCCCACAACCCTGCACTCTGCACCCCATGCTCCTGGAACCAGCATAGTGCCCCTGCCCCATGCCTAGCCCAGCACCATGCCCTGTCACTCTGCCATTGTGCCCCACTCCACATCCTGCACCCTGACCCATGCCCATCCTGCAATACAAAACCTTAGACTACTGAGGAAAATAAACTTCTGAGGCAACCCTTCAAGTTAATTACATGCCTTGAAGGCAGCAGAAAATCATAAAGCATACGAAGATGCAGACAAATACTGCCCAGCCTAATGACCAAATTAAAACATGGAGGAGACACAGACTTGGAACAATTAATGAAAGATGTTCAGATAACTCTGCTAAATAAAATCAGTGGGTTGGCTAATGGCATAAAGGAGATCAAGAAGACACTAGAAGACCATAAAGAAGTATTTGAAAGAATAAATAGCAGGTATCACAGAGATGAAGGATACTGTAGACCAAATAAAAAATATATTAGAGAGACACAATAGCAGATCTGAAGAGGTAGAAAAAGAATATGTGAGTTAGAGGACAAGACAGGTGATTTCTAATGAAGGAAAGAACAAATGGCAAAAAAAAAACATGGAAAAATTTGAATTGGCTCTCATGGAAATGATAGATAACACACAGTGCAGAAATATAAGAATCATCAGTGTCCCAAGAAGGAGAAGAGAAGAGTAAAGGACCATGAAGATTAGTTGAGGAGAAATTGGGGGAAAACTTCCCAACCCTTATAAAAGACATAAATATGCAAATCAAAGAAGACCTATGAACCCCAAGTAGAATAAATCCAAATAGGTCTACACCAAGACACATGATAATCAGTCTGTCAAATATTGAAGAGAAGCAGAAAATCCTGAAGTACCACATAAGACTGAGTTTGGACTACTTAATAGGCACCATGGGTGAGAAGGCAGTGGTATTGTTTTAGTTTGTAAACTATTGGAATGCAATATACCAGAAATAGAACAGCTTTTTAAAGAGGGAATTTATTAAGTTGCAGATGAAAATGACCAAATTAAGGTAAGGCTATAAAATGTCCAAACTAAGGGATCCATGAAAAGACACCTTGGCTCAAGAAGTCCATGATATCTGGAGTTTCTCTCTCAGCTGGAAAGGCATATGGTGATGCCTGCTAGCTTTGTCTCCAGGTTCTTCAATGTCTTCCCTGGGGGGGGGGGGGGGACATTTTCTTTCTTCATCTCCAACAGTCTCTGGCTGTGTGGGTTCTGTTGTTTCTTTTAGCTTTAAGCTTTTTCCAAAATGGTTCCTTTTAAAGGGCTCCAGTAAGAAACTCTATGTTGAATAGTTGGAGATATATCTCCATGAAAACCATCTAATCAAAAGTTATCACCCACAATTTGGCAGGTCACATCTCTATGATTTTTTTTTGATTTTATGAACAATCAAAAAGTAGCTGTTGAATGAGGATTAAAGAACTTGACTTTCCTGGGGTATACAACAGAAGCAAACTGGCACTGGTAAGGTATATTTAAGATCCTTAAAGAGAAAGACTTCCAGCAAAGAATCCTGTACCCAGCCAAATTGTCCTTCAAAAGTTAGGGAGAGAATAAAATTGTCACAGACAAACAAATGCTGAGAAAATTTGTCAGTAAAGGACTGTACTCCTAAAGGGATTTCTATTGGCTGAAAAAAAAAAAAAAGACAGGAGAAGGAGGTCTGGATGAGGGCACAGAATTGAAGAGTGCCAGTAAGGGTAATTTAAAGGATAAGAAAAGAAAGAGGGTAAAGAAGATATAGATCTGACAAATAAAATCTAAAAGATAAGGTAAATTCATGAGATTCTTTTACACTAATAATTTTGGAAGTTAACAGACTATACTCACCAATTAAAAGGTACATATTGGCAGAAGGATTAAGAAATATGAGCCATACATGCTGCTTACAAGATACTCATCTTAGACCCAAGGATAAAAAGAGATTGAAAGTGAAAAAGATGGAAAATGGTGTTCCATTGAAGCGGTAAGCAAAAGAAACCAGGAGTAACTATACTAATATAAGACAAAATAGACTTTAAATGTAAAGAGGTCATAAGAGACAAAGAAGGTCACTAAATATTAATAAAAGATAAAATTCACCAAGAATAAATAAAAACTCATAAATGTTTATGCTACCAATCAAGAAGCTCCAAAATACATGAGGCAAACATGAGAAATACTGAAGGGAGTGATAGATGTTTCAACAAAATAGTAGGAGATTTCAATACACCATTCTTCTCTATAGATAGAACAAGGCATAGGATCAACAAGGAAATAGAGAACTTAAACCATATAATAAATGAATTAAACTTAACAGGCATATATAGATTTTTACCACACAAAACACCAGAATATACCTTCTTCTCGGGGCTCATGGAACATTCTCCAGTATAGATCATATGCTGGTACTCAAAACAGGCCTTTATATTGAAGATTGAAATTATTCAAAGCACATTCTCTGATGACAATGAAATGAAGCTAGAAATCAATAACCACCAAAGAACAAGAACTTTCACAAATTTATGGAGATTAAATAGCACATTCTTAAACAACCAATGGGTCAATGAAGAAATTGCTAGAGACATTGGGAATTATCTGGAGACAAATGAAAATGAGAATATGACATATCAGAACTTATGGGATGTGCAAAGGCAGTGCTGGGAGAGAAGTTTATTGCCCTAAATGCCCATATTAAAAAAGAAGAAAGAGTAAATTGAGGACCTGACTGCTCACCTGGAGGAACTAGAGAAAGAACAACAAACTACCCCAAAAACAAATAGAAGAAGAGAAATAACAAAGATTAAAACAGAATTAAATGAATTGGAAAACAATAGAAAGTATCAATAAAACAAAAAATTGGTTCTTTGAGAAAATCAATCAAATCAATGGATCCCTAGCTAGACTGACAAAGAAAAATAGAGGATGCAAATGAACAGAATAAGGTATCTTGGGGGGGGAGGGGTTGTTATCACAGACCCTGAAGAAATAAAAAAAATCATGACACTATGAGCAACTATATACCAACAAGCTAGACAACTTAGATGAAATGGACAAATTCGTAGAAACACATTAATGAGTTACACTAACTTGAGAAGAAATAGAGATCTCAACAAACCAATCACAAGTAAAGAGATTAAGTCAGCCAACAAAAATCTTCCTACAAAGAAAAGCCCAGCACCAGATGGCTTCATAGGGGAATTTAATCAAACTTTCCAAAAAGAACTAACACCAATCCTGCTCAAAGTCTTCCAAAAAATTCATGAAAAAGGAACACTACCTAACTCATTTTATGAAGCTAACATCACTTTAATACCAAAGCTGGGTAAAGATGCTGTAGAAAAAGAGAACTACAGGCCAATCTCCCTAATGAATATAGATGCAAAAATTCTCCACAAAATACTAGCAAATCATATCCAATGGCACATTAAAGAAATTATACACCATGACCAAGGGGGAATATATCAGGAATGCAAGGGTGGTTCAACAGGAGAAAATCACTGTAATACAGCACATTAACAAATCGAAAAAGAAAAATCACATGATCAGCTTGACTGATGCTGAAAAAGTATTCGACAAAATTCAACATCTTTTTCTGATAAAAACACTTCAAAAGGTAGGAATCAAAGTTAAATTCCTCAGTATGATGAAGGGCATATATGAAAAACCCATAGCCAGAATCATATTCAAAGGTGAGAGATTGAAAGCCTTTCCCCTAAGATTGGGAACAAGACAAGGATGTCCTCTGTCACAATTATTATTCAAAATTTTACTAGAAGTTCTAGCTAGGGCAATCAGGCAGGAAAAAAAAAAGGCATCCAAATTGGAAAGGAAGAAGTAAAACTTTCATTATTTGCAGATGACATGATTCTATACTTAGAAAATAATAAGAAATCTATAACAAAGCTTCTTGGGCTAATAAACAAATTCAGCCAAGTGGTGGGATATAAGATTATTGTGCAAAGATAAGTAATATTTCTACATACATGCAATAACATGACTGAAGAGTCAATTAAGGAAAATAATTCCATTCAAAATAGCAAATAAAAGAACAAAGTATTTAGGAATAAACTTAACTAGGGATGTAAAAGACTTGTACACAGAAAACTACATAACATTACTAAAAGTACCCAAAGATCTAAATAGGTGGAACGACTTTCCCTGCTTATGGGTAGGAAGGTTAAATATAGTTAAGGTGTCAGTTTTATCCAAATTGATCTATAGATTCAATGCAATACTAATCAAAGTTCCAACAACCTACTTTGAAGACTTGGAAAAGCTAGTTATTAAATTCCTTTGGAAGAGATTTCAAATGGCTAAAAATATCCTAAAAAAAAGAAGAACAAAGTGGGAAGATTAACACTCCTGATTTCAAAACTTACTATAAAGCCACAGTGGTCAAAACAGCATGGTACTGGCACAAAGATAGGAGTATTAACCAATGGAATTGAATCAAGAATGCAGAAATAGATCACCAAATCTATAATCAACTGATCTTCAGCAAGGCCACCAAATCCACTGAACTGGGACAAAATAGTCCTCAATAAATGGTATGTGAGAACTGGATATCAATAGCCAAAATAATGAAAGAAGGCCCTTACCTTATATCCTATACAAAAATTAACTCAAAGTGGATCAAAGATCTAACTATAAGAACCAGTACCATAAAATTCGTAGACAAAAATATAGAGAAATATCTTCAAGACTTAGTAATAGGAGATAGCTTCCTAAACTTTATACTCAAAGCCCAAGCAATGAAAGGAAAAATGAATAAATGGATAAATGGATGGGAATTCCTTAAAATCAAATGCTTTTGTGCCTCAAAAAAAGGTGAAGAGGCAGCCAGCTTAATGGGAGAAAATATTTGGAAGTCACATCTTGGGTAAAGGTTTGATATCGTGTATGCATAAAGAAATCATACAACTCAATGACAAAAGAACAAAAAACCCAATTTTAAAATGGACTAACGATATGAATAGACATTTTTTCCAAAGAGCAAATATAGATGGCTAAAAAGTAAATGAAGAGATGCTCATTTTCATTAGCTATAAAGGAAATGCAGAACAAGACTATAATGAGATACCCCCTCACACCTATAAGAATGGCTGCTATTAAACAAACAGGAAACTACAAATGTTGGAGAGAATGTGGAGACATTGGGACACTTATGCATTGCCGGTGGGAATTTATAATGAATGGTACAGTCACTGTGGAAGATAGTTTTCCATTTCAAGTTGTCCTATGACCTGCCAATACCAGTACTGGTATATATATCCAGAAGAGATCAAAGCACTGACACAGACGTTGCACACTGATGTTCATAGCAGCATTATTCACAATTGCCAAAAGATGGAAACAATCTAAATGCCCATCAACAGACAAGTGGACAAACAAAATGTGTATATATATATATAAGATGTAATATTATATAGTAGTAAGATGAAATGATGTCCTGAAGCATATGACAAAATGGATGAAACTTGAGGACATAATGCTGAGTGAAATAAGCTAGACATGAAAGGATGGTACTATATGATTTTGCTTTTATTGCTTTGGTAAAGGTAAACTCGGAGTCTTATAATACAGAATATAGGGGACCTAGAGATACACAGAAGCTAGAGATGGGTGAACAATTAGCCAATGAGGTTGAACTTAAATGTAAGGGAATGGATAGAAGTGAATGTAGTTCATTAATGGGTCTCTAAGTAATATTGCCATATTGAAGGTGAACATGCTTGAAAGGGGTATATAGAGCTATGTATCTCACTGATTAATACTACAAATATAAATAAGTTCTTGCATGAACTACTTCAAAGGTTTGAATCTTGTACAAAGAGTATGTAATATTGGGGTATCGGGAGAACTATCATTGTGTGCTGTAGGCTATATTTAACAGGAAGACATCAACAGTACTACAGCAATACCAGGGGTAAATAATGTGTGTGGGGGGAGGGAGAAGGACAAGAGTTAAGCGGAGGTTTAGATTTTCTGTTTGGTGAGGGTGTGTTTATTGGTTATTTTTTTTCTTGGGAGCAATGAAAATGTCTAAAATTGAAAAGGTTGGTGATTATACCACCAAGTGAGGATAATGTGAGACATGGACTGTTGACTTTGGACATTATACATACCGCCCAATGGATGGAGATGGCTAAAGGATACACTGACCGGGAAGTAGAATGACGAACTGTGATGTATATATCTGATTGAATATTGTGCTGCTATGGAAAGGAATGAAATTGTGAGGAATGCAACGCTGTAAATGAACCTGTGGGGCATTTTGCAATGCAAAATAAGGTAGAAACAAAAGAGCAAATATTGTTTGCTCTCTTTTAGAAAATGCTTATAGGAAAATTGGTGCCTAGATTGCAAGATCTTGTAGCAGTCACATTTTGTCTGGAGCTTAAATTGTTATTTCTAGGTTTTGAGATGCTGTGCTATATATGTATAACCTAGTATTTTCTTGGAAGTTTGAGTACATGTGTGTCCCCTAAGACTCAGAGTAGTAATTCTGCAGTTCTGAAGGTTAGCATTGCCACATACAACCGTCATTAAAGAAACTGAAAAAGAGATCAGGCTTCAATTAGAGATCAGAATGAAGCTGATTGGGTTGGGACTAAGGTAAATCAGAATGTAGGGGTAAGGAGGGCATTATCTGTATTTTAAAATGTCACCTACTGTTTGAGATCAAAGGAAGAGAGTTTTATTTTTTCCAGAACCTAAATTTTCTATAGCATACAATCTAACTCAACTTGTCTGGGTAGATCATTTAAACAACCGAAACACAGTGAGCCCAGAATGGGAATGAGGACTTGTAATTCTGTACATCTTAATGTAATGCCTGGTTACATCCCACATTATGTTGAGCAGATAATTAAAAAGTACTGGCAAAGTCCCTTGAGGGATAGTAGAAAAGATATGGAACTATTAAACTTTGTCACTGGGGAAACCCCTGATACTGTCTCAAACATTATGGATTCCCAAGTCAATAGGCCAAGCCCTTAATCTCAAGGCTTGCTCTTGTGAAGCTTGTTTATGTAGCAGAGAAGCTAAGCCTGTGCATAGTTATGCCTAAGAGTTACTTCCAGAGGACCTCTTTCGTTACTCAGATGTGACCTTTCTCTCTCTAAGCTCAACTCTGCAAGGAAAATCATGCCCTCCCGACTATGTGGGACATGACATCCAGGGGTGAAAGTCTCCCTGGTAATGTGGGATATGACTCCCAAGGATGGGCCTGGCCCTGGCACCATGGGGTCACATACCTTCCTGACCAAAAAAATGAAAAGAATTGTAACAAATAAGGTTATCAGTGCTGAGGGAGTTCAAATAGAGTTGAGAGGCTACTCTGGAGGCTATTCTTATGCAAGCTTCAGCTAGACATTGCTTTTTATCATGGTTTGCCAAACCCCAATCAAAACCATTCCTACCAACCCTAAAGAGCTCTTAGGACTTCATCTGGGATTCTACAAAGGTTCCATGCACTATGATTAATATCCAGAAACCTACACCCTCCAGATGGGTTCCTAGGCCAGATAAGTCCTGAAATCCAGAGGGGCCACCCTCTCTAGAATATCAACTAGTTCCATCACCCTATACCATATTAACGACAGCCTCTTCTAAGATGAAAAAGTTAGAATGGACATAGCCCAAACACCCATAAATATTGGGAGAAAGATCAAAGGAGAAGGTAGAGTTTTAACAGAGATGATAGGATTTAATCAATGGTTATGACTACTGAATTATTATATTGATATTTCTTTTAGTCTTCAATGTATTGGAGAAGCCAGAAGGGAAAACCTAAAATTGTGGAACTGTAACCCATACTAAACTCTGAAATCTATTCTATAACTAATTGTTGTAGCATGTTTTTGAAATTTTTTGCTTTTTGGTATATATTTTGTTTTTTACAATAAAAAAATTAAAAATATATCTTAGAAAAGTGACAAAAATCTATTTAAATTGTGAATATTTCACTGGTCAAATTGTCTGACCACAATAGTTTAAGGAAGATAATTTTTAAAGAACTTTAAAAGAATAACTTTTCTACATAATATTTAGACTGAAAGGGAGATGCAACTTTTTTTTTTGCAGTTTTTTTTTTATTAACGGAAAGAAAGAAAAAAAGGAAAAAAAAAAAGAAATTAACACAACATTTAGAAATCATACCGTTCTACATATGCACTCAGTAATTCTTAACATCATCACATAGATGCATGATCATCGTTTCTTAGTACATTTGCATCGATTTAGGAAAAGAACTAGCAAAACAACAGAAAAAGATATAGAATGTTAATATAGAGAAAAAAATAAAAGTAGTAATAATAGTAAAAAACAACAACAAAAAAAACCCTATAGCTCAGATGCAGCTTCATTCAGTGTTTTAACATGATTACTTTACAATTAGGTATTATTGTGCTGTCCATTTTTGAGTTTTTGTATCTAGTCCTGTTGCACAGTCTGTATCCCTTCCGCTCCAATTACCCATTATCTTACCCTGTTTCTAACTCCTGCTGGACTCTGTTACCAATGACATATTTCAAGTTTATTCTCGAATGTCCGTTCACATCAGTGGGACCATACAGTATTTGTCCTTTAGTTTTTGGCTGGACTCACTCAGCATAATATTCTCTAGGTCCATCCATGTTATTACCTGCTTCATAAGTTTATCTTGTCTTAAAGCTGCATAATATTCCATTGTATGTATATACCACAGTTTATTTAGCCATTCTTCTGTTGATGGACATTTTGGCTGTTTCCATCTCTGCAATTGTAAATAACGCTGCTATAAACATTGGTGTGCAAATGTCCATTTGTGTCTTTGCCCTTAAGTCCTTTGAGTAGATACCTAGCAATGGTATTGCTGGGTCGTATGGCAATTCTATATTCAGCTTTTTGAGGAACCGCCAAACTGCCTTCCACAGTGGTTGCACCATTTGACATTCCCACCAACAGTGGATAAGTGTGCCTCTTTCTCCGCATCCTCTCCAGCACTTGTCATTTTCGTTTTGTTGATAATGGCCATTCTGGTGGGTGTGAGATGATATCTCATTGTGGTTTTGATTTGCATTTCTCTAATGGCCAGGGACATTGAGCATTTCTTCATGTCCCTCTTGGCCATCTGTATTTCCTCTTCTGGTAGGTGTCTGTTCAAGTCTTTTTCCCATTTTGTAATTGGGTTGGCTGTCTTTTTGTTGTTGAGTTGAACAATCTCTTTATATATTCTGGATACTAGACCTTTATCTGATATGTCATTTCCAAATATTATCTCCCATTGTGTAGGCTGTCTTTCTACTTTCTTGATGAAGTTCTTTGATGCACAAAAGTGTTTAATTTTGAGGAGCTCCCATTTATTTCTTTCTTTCTTCAGTGCTCTTGCTTTAGGTTTAAGGTCCATAAAACCACCTCCAGTTGTAAGATTCATAAGATATCTCCCTACATTTTCCTCTAACTGTTTTATGGTCTTAGACCTAATGTTTAGATCTTTGATCCATTTTGAGTTAACTTTTGTGTAGGGTGTGAGAGATGGGTCTTCTTTCATTCTTTTACATATGGATATCCAGTTCTCTAGGCACCATTTATTGAAGAGACTGTTCTGTCCCAGGTGAGTTGGCTTGACTGCCTTATCAAAGATCAAATGTCCATAGATGAGAGGGTCTATATCTGAGCACTCTATTCGATTCCATTGGTCGATATATCTATCTTTATGCCAATACCATGCTGTTTTGACCACTGTGACTTTATAATATGCCTTAAAGTCTGGCATCGCGAGACCTCCAGCTTCGTTTTTTTCCCTCAAGATGTTTTTAGCAATTCGGGGCACCCTGCCCTTCCAGATAAATTTGCTTATTGGTTTTTCTAATTCTGAAAAATAAGTTGTTGGGACTTTGATTGGTATTGCATTGAATCTGTAGATCAGTTTAGGTAGGATTCACATCTTAATTATATTTAGTCTTCCAATCCATGAACACGGTATGCCCTTCCATCTATTTAGGTCTTCTGTGATTTCTTTTAGCAGTTTTTTGTAGTTTTCTTTATATAGGTTTTTTGTCTCTTTGGTTAAATTTATTCCTAGGTATTTTATTCTTTTAGTTGCAATTGTAAATGGGATTCGTTTCTTGATTTCCCCCTCAGCTTGCTCATTACTAGTGTATAGAAAAGCTACAGATATTTGAATGTTGATCTTGTAGCCTGCTACTTTGCTATACTCATTTATTAGCTCTAGTAGTTTTGTTGTGGATTTTTCCGGGTTTTCGACGTATAGTATCATATCGTCTGCAAACAGTGATAGTTTTACTTCTTCCTTTCCAATTTTGATGCCTTGTATTTCTTTTTCTTGTCTAATTGCTCTCGCTAGAACTTCTAGCACAATGTTGAATAATAGTGGTGATAGTGGACATCCTTGTCTTGTTCCTGATCTTAGGGGGAAAGTTTTCAATTTTTCCCCATTGAGGATGATATTAGCTGTGGGTTTTTCATATATTCCCTCTATCATTTTAAGGAAGTTCCCTTGTATTCCTATCTTTTGAAGTGTTTTCAACAGGAAAGGATGTTGAATCTTGTCAAATGCCTTTCCTGCATCAATTGAGATGATCATGTGATTTTTCTGCTTTGATTTGTTGATGTGGTGTATTACATTAATTGATTTTCTTATGTTGAACCATCCTTGCATACCTGGGATGAATCCTACTTGGTCATGATGTATAATTCTTTTAATGTGTTGTTGGATACGATTTGCTAGAATTTTATTGAGGATTTTTGCATCTATATTCATTAGAGAGATTGGTCTGTAGTTTTCTTTTTTTGTAATATCTTTGCCTGGTTTTGGTATGAGGGTGATGTTGGCTTCATAGAATGAATTAGGTAGTTTTCCCTCCACTTCGATTATTTTGAAGAGTTTGAGGAGAGTTGGTACTAATTCCTTCTGGAATGTTTGATAGAATTCACATGTGAAGCCGTCTGGTCCTGGACTTTTCTTTTTAGGGAGCTTTTGAATGACTAATTCAATCTCTTTACTTGTGATTGGTTTGTTGAGGTCATCTATTTCTTCTTGAGTCAAAGTTGGTTGTTCATGTCTTTCCAGGAACCCATCCATTTCATCTAAATTGTTGTATTTATTAGCGTAAAGTTGTTCATAGTATCCTGTTATTACCTCCTTTATTTCTGTGACGTTAGTAGTTATGTCTCCTCTTCCATTTCTGATCTTATTTATTTGCATCCTCTCTCTTCTTCTTTTTGTCAATTTTGCTAAGGGCCCATCAATCTTATTGATTTTCTCATAGAACCAACTTCTGGTCTTATTGATTTTCTCTATTGTTTTCATGTTTTCAATTTCATTTATTTCTGCTCTAATCTTTGTTATTTCTTTCCTTTTGCTTGCTTTGGGATTAGTTTGCTGTTCTTTCTCCAGTTCATCCAAGTGGAAAGTTAATTCCTGCATTTTTGCCTTTTCTTCTTTGCTGATAAAGGCATTTAGGGCAATAAATTTCCCTCTTAGCACTGCCTTTGCTGCGTCCCATAAGTTTTGATATGTTGTGTTTTCATTTTCATTCGCCTCTAGGTATTTACTAATTTCTCTTGCAATTTCTTCTTTGACCCACTTGTTGTTTAAGAGTGTGTTGTTGAGCCTCCATGTATTTGTGAATTTTCTGGCACTCTGCCTATTATTGATTTCCAACTTCATTCCTTTATGAGCCGAGAAAGTGTTGTGTATGATTTCAATCTTTTTAAATTTGTTAAGACTTGCTTTGTGACCCAGCATATGGTCTATCTTTGAGAATGATCCATGAGCACTTGAAAAAAAGGTGTATCCTGCTGTTGTGGGATGTAATGTCCTATAGATGTCTGTTAAGTCTAGCTCATTTATAGTAATATTCAGATTCTCTATTTCTTTATTGATCCTCTGTCTAGATGTTCTGTCCATTGATGAGAGTGGTGAATTGAAGTCTCCAACTATTATGGTATATGTGTCTATTTCCCTTTTCGGTGTTTGCAGTGTATTCCTCACGTATTTTGGGGCATTCTGGTTCGGTGCATAAATATTTATGATTGTTATGTCTTCTTGTTTAATTGTTCCTTTTATTAGTATATAGTGTCCTTCTTTGTCTCTTTTAACTGTTTTACATTTGAAGTCTAATTTGTTGGATATTAGTATAGCCACTCCTGCTCTTTTCTGGTTGTTATTTGCATGAAATATCTTTTCCCAACCTCTCACTTTCAACCTATATTTATCTTTGGGTCTAAGATGCGTTTCCTGTAGACAGCATATAGAAGGATCCTGTTTTTTAATCCATTCTGCCAGTCTATGTCTTTTGATTGGGGAATTCAGTCCATTAAAATTTAGTGTTATTACTGTTTGGATAATATTTTCCTCTACCATTTTGTCTTTTGTATTATATATATCATATCTGGCTTTCCTTCTTTCTACACTCTTCTCCATATCTCTCTCTTCTGTCTTTTATATCTGACTCTAGTGCTCCCTTTAGTATTTCTTGCAGAGCTGGTCTCTTGGTCACAAATTCTCTCAGTGACTTTTTGTCTGAGAATGTTTTAATTTCTCCCTCATTTTTGAAGGACAATTTTGCTGGATATAGGAGTCTTGGTTGGCAGTTTTTCTCTTTTAGTATTTTAAATATATCATCCCACTGTCTTCTAGCTTCCATGGTTTCTGCTGAGAAATCTACACATAGTCTTATTGGGTTTCCCTTGTATGTGATGGATTGCTTCTCTCTCGCTGCTTTCAAGATCCTCTCTTTCTCTTTGACCTCTGACATTCTAACTAATAAGTGTCTTGGGGAACGCCTATTTGGGTCTAATCTCTTTGGGGTGTGCTGCAGTTCTTGGATCTGTAATTTTAGGTCTTTCATAAGAGTTGGAAAATTTTCAGTGATAATTTCTTCCATTAGTTTTTCTCCTCCTTTTCCCTTCTCTTCTCCTTCTGGGACACCCACAACACGTATATTTGTGTGGTTCATATTGTCCTTGAGTTCCCTGATACCCTGTTCAAATTTTTCCATTCTTTTCCGGATAGTTTCTGTTTGTTTTTGAAATTCAGATGTTGTATCCTCCAAATCACTAATTCTATCTTCTGTCTCTTTAAATCTATCATTGTAGGTATCCATTGTTTTTTCCATCTTTTCTACTTTATCCTTCACTTCCATAAGCTCTGTGATTTGTTTTTTCAGTTTTTCTATTTCTTCTTTATGTTCAGCCCATGTCTTCTTCATGTCCTCCCTCAATTTATCGATTTTGTTTTTGAAGAGGTTTTCCATTTCTGTTCGTATATTCAGCATTAGTTGTTTCAGCTCCTGTATCTCATTTGAACTATTGGTTTGTTCCTTTGACTGGGCCATATTTTCAATTTTCTGAGCGTGATCCGTTATCTTCTGCTGGCGTCTGGGCATTTAGTCAGATTTCCCTGAGTGTTGGACCCCACAGGTTGTAAGATTTTTCTGTGAAATCTCTGGGTTCTGTTTTACTTATCCTGCCCCGTAGGTGTTGCTCGTGACACACGTTTGTCTACGGGATCCACCAGTAAAAGTTGCTGTGGGTCCTTTAACTCTGGAAAACTCTCGCCGCAGGGGAGGTTTGGCAGCTGAAGCATCTTGGAAGAGTGCCAGCCAGCCTGGGGGTCCGAACGTGGGGAGGGTCGCCGGCCGCCGCAGCACGTGAGAGCGCCCGACCAAATTTCCTAGTCGGCCTGGGGCGCCAAGCGTGGCAGAAGGGCGCCAGCTGTCGCAGCCCGGGAGAGTGCACTGTTCCCAGGCGGACCGGGGAGTCACGTGTTTGGAAGGGACCCCCTGGTCACCGTTCTCTGCAGTCTGGGGATTTCTGACCCAACTCTTTCAGTTGGTCCGGGGGGCCTCGCGTGGTGGGGACGCCAGCTGCCACGGCCTGAGGGGACCGCCTGCCCACTTCTGCCAGCTGGCCTTGGAAGGAGGAAGGGAGGGACTCCGGCCACTTGCCGTCCCGCCCAGGAAAGCCCGCGTCCCTCGGTGTTCTCACCGAAGCTGGTTCTCCCAGACAGTCAGCCGTTCCAGGATGGGATACGCTGTCCCTTTGATCTCCGTCGTGGCTCCGGGAGCTGCTCTGTATTGTCTCCACTCCCCCAGTAGCTGTTCTGGAGGAGGAAAGGTGAGGGTGGCAGGGTTGTCGAGGCTGGTGGCGGAGGAGCCGGTGAAGGCAGAAGAGAGCACCGTGGTGGTTGGAGAGCCGCCGGAGCAGGAGGGGGAAGAGGGGAGAAGGAGGGCGGGCAGGTCGGCTGCTGCGGGGCGTGGGCGCCGCACGGCGGGCCAGCGGAGAAAGAGAGGGGAGAAGGAGGGCGGGCGGGTCGGTTACTGCGGGGCGTGGGCGCCGCGCGGCGGGCCGGCGGAGAAAGGGGTGATGCAACTTTTATTATTGATTATTAAAAACTAATATATCAAAACTTGAGGTTTTGGCCATATCTATACCTACAGATATGTCTTTAATGCTATTATGATTAAATAAGAAAAATGAACATGAATTTATAAACACTAAATAAAGAAATTAGAAAAACTGAAATTAGAAATTAGGAAAAACATTAGAAAATTTTGAAAAAAAGCTAAAACTAGAAACTAGAAAAATATGCTTTGGGAAATAAGATAATTATAAAAATAAAATCAGAAATCATAAATTAGGGAACCCAAACTGTTGAATTTACTGATGAGTCCAAAATCTGATTCTTTGAAAATTGCTAGTTTGTTTTCTTTTCAATAAAAACAAATGAGGCAAAACAAGAAATTTTATTAATAATATTAAGTCCATGAATGTATATAAAAACACGAGTCAACCCTTTTCATAGAAAATATGAGTATTTAAAATGATGATAAAAGAGGTAGCAACTTGAGTTGATAAAAAACTATGACTGAGAGAAGAAAAGTTTTGCATCACATGGGTTTCATGAACAAATCTTCCAACTTTGAAGGAGCAGAAAATTTTCATCTTTTAAAACTATTTTAGAAGATAGAAAAGTTTTATGGCAAGCCTCTGCTTTAATATCAGTGACTCAACAGTCCTCCCACACAACAAACTGTCTTATACATAATCTCACATAAACAAATACAAAACAAAAGATCTAACTGAAATACTTGGCAAATCAAACAAGACATATATTGAAAGAGTAATAGATATGACCAAGTGAGGTTTATTATAAGACTATAAGACTATAATATATAATTCAGTGATTCACAAGTGAAAGAACAGTGGCACAACAACGATGACCTAGAAACAAATTTAAAAATTGTGAGAATTTGGCCTATGATAAAGATGATAGAAGAAATCATTGGGGGAGGGAGATGAGTTATTTAAGAAATAGTGCATAAAATTGCAAGAAATAATGTACACAGATGGTTAATTATTCGGCAAGATAGGAATTTTGTTCTTTATTCAGATATCTATTTTATAGATACCTATTATAAGCAGATAGAGTTAATTGATAAAAGAAAAGGAAGAAAGTAAGGAAAGGAGAGAGAGAGAGAAAGAAAGATGAGGGATAGATGAGTCAAAAGAGGAAAGGAGGAGAGAAACTGAAAGATGGGTGAGAAGGAAGGATATCTAGAGGGAACATAGAAATAATTAAATATACAATAGGTAGAATATGTCTCTAAGAAGTAGGTAAGGAATTTATAAGCATAAAAGCAATGGTAGACAGCGCAAAACAAAATATCAACTGAGTTAACTCCAGAAACATTACATTTTTTGTACCTATAAACTCATCAGTAACAAAACAATGTCAATCAACAAATCTTTAAAAATGTACAAAAATATGAAATAGGGTTAATATCCTTGTTGTGTAAAATATATTCAAATTGAAAGCAGGCAAATAAGAGCTCAATTGATAAAAGTATTATGAGAATGCTCTCTTGACAGTTTTTGGACTCGGCAGAAAAAAATTAGGGTATCTGCAAGAATGTCCTGCAACTATGACAGTTATCAAACCCCAAATAAGAAAGAATTAGAACTAAAAGCTTTATAGAAAGTTTCAAATGAAACAAAAAAGGAAACATTATAAAATGTTATTTGAGAAAAATTATTTTTATGTTTTTTTCGCAGGCAGAAAATTTATTAAGAACGCATTTAAGAGGCTATGTGAAGACCCTTGCAAAGACAGAGGTGAGGAAAGAGAGAGACCTTAATGTTGCTTTTTCTTTTTTTGCATGGGCAGGCATCAGGAATGGAACCTGGGTCTCTGGCATGGCAGGCGAGATCTCTGCCTGCTGAGTCACCATGGCCCTTAATGTTTATTTTAAACTAAGGAATTTTGAGATGAGAAATAAAATTTTTATTTTATTTGAAAATAAAAATATCAGCATGGCAAGAAAAATTTACTTTAGATACCATTTCTCATTAAAAACAAACTCATAGATTTAAAAACATGAAGCATAATTTAGATACATTTCTCAATTATTATACAATTTTGCGTCAGATAAACTGATGGAGGAAAAGCCCCAATCATCCTCTGAGTGATCTGAGGTTAACTGGCTTGAGTCTTCCCCAGAAATATAGAGAATCCATTTGCCAGGAGGAGGCAGGAGGGACCATAGCTTAGAGCTGGGGTACCAGCAATTGTTATCTGTTGCTATAAATACAACTTGCTATACTTGAATTAACTTGGACTGGTGATTTAATATTTGTAAACCCCACGTTTCTTCATCTGAAACATCAGCAAATTGGTTGTTGAGAGAATCAAATTATACAATCCATGCAGCGTGCTTAGCCTAGTGCTTAACATCTAGTAAGTACTGAACAAATGTTTGTTATCATTATCATTCTAAACACATTGGGCACAATTCATCAGGAAGTATTATGTGGCCCATTTTTTTATTCTTCTTCCTATTTTTTTACAATATTTTTTATTGAGAAATCTTCACACACATACAGTCCACGCATGGGGTACAATCAATGGCTCACAGTATCATCACATAGTTGTGTATTCATCGTGATCATTTTTAGAACATTTGAATCACTCCAGAAAAAGTAATAAAAAGGAAAATAGAAGACTCATAGGTTCCATACTCCTTATCCCTCCCTCTCATTGACCACCAGGATTTCAATCTACCCAATTTTTACTCTTTATATCTGCCCCCCGTTATTTATTTATTTATTATCCTTATTTTTTTAACTTATCTGTTAATACCCTGGGTAAAAGGAGTATTGGATACAATCACATAGCCACATTGTAAAAGTTATATCGCTATACAATCATCTTCAAAAATCAAGGCTACTGGAACACAGCTCAATAGGTTTGGTTATTTCCCCCCAGCCACTCCAATACACCATAAACTAAAAAGGGATATCGATATAATGCATACGAATAACCTCTGGGACAATCTCTCAACTCTATTTGAAATTTTTCAACCACTGAAACTATTTTGTCTCATTTCTCTCTTCCCTCTTTTGGTCAAGAAGGCTTTCACAATCCAATGATGCTGGGTACTGGCTCATTCCGAGAATTCTGTCCCATGTTGCCAGGGAGATTTCCACCCAGAGAGTCATGTCCCACATAGGAGGGAGGACTGTGAGTTCACCTGCTGAGTTGGCTTAAAGAAAGAGGCCACATCTGGGTAACAAAAGAAGTGCTCTGGAGGTGACTCTTAGGCATAATTACAAGTAGGCTTAGCTTCCCCTAAGGAATAAGTTTCATAGGGGCGAGCCCCAAGATCAAGGGCTCAGCCTATTGATTTAGTTGTCCCTACTGCTTGTGAGAACATCAGGAATTCCCCAAATGGAGAAGTTGAATATTTCCTCTTTTCTCCCTAGTCTCCCAAGGGGACTTTACAAATACTTTTTTGTTCACAGCCCAAATTACTCTGGGATATACTGAGACATTACACTAACCTGTAAAAACCAACAAGATTTCATGCCCTATTCAAGATTTCATGTACTTACGATGTTCAACTAAACTGACCATACAAGTTAAATTATGTAATGTGCTAACCCAAATGCAAATTTTGCACCAAATAAACACCTCTCCCTTTGGTCTTGTACAGAGGTTGAAGTTTTGAAATATGGACCATATCATCATTTACCCTGTATTCTAATTTACCCTAGTCCTCTCTAGATCAGCTTCATTCATGTCTCTAATCAAAGTCTGCTCACTTCTTCAACTTTTTGAACAGTTCCTGTATGGGGTAATGCTGACTTTCATAGCTTCAGAACTCTAACTCTGAGTCTCAGGTGTCACCTGAAGTTTCTGGGAATAACCAGGTTATATACAAACAGCTCAGTATCTCAGAATTTAGAAATAACAGTTACAACTATGAATATATCTGAGTGCTGTAAGAGCTTATAATCTAGGACACTTTAAAATAGGTATGTGGCCCTACTTTCTGAATTCCTATTGAAAGGAGGCAATGTGAACAAGCTGAGACTTCAGTGCCAAGTTCTATACTTCACATGGTCTCACCCTGGCAGAGTCACACTACCATTATAATAGAACTTTAGTTTCCTTTCCTATTTTATACCTCTCCTCCCTCCTAGAGCTTAAGTGCTTAGTAAACTGTAAAATGTAAAAGAGTTTTTGTTCAGTTGATCAGCAGATCACTGAAAAGTGAGTGTCCCATTTTTAATTGTGGGACTGGCACCATTTCCCACCCTATGAAGGGAAGTTACACAGTGATCTAGGAGACATTCACCCAGTATCTCCCTGGTGTGTAGTCTTCTACAGGAGTAGCGGGGGCCAGGAGGAATGTAAGATATAAATTCTCAACTCAAGCAGAAGGATGGATCTATTAACATTCTTAATGACTGATAAGAGGAGGAAAAAGTTGGTCTTAGGAAGACCAACTTGTAAGATTCTGCAGTAGCACAGGAGGAAGTTGCCACAGGATGGTGACAATGGAAAAGGAGACTCGGGAACTGGCTGAGCCTGGTGTGGCTGAGCTACTGGGGTTGGTTTGTGGGGCCTCATCTCCACTGTTCCCCATGACCATCTCTGCTCCTGGGCTTGGAGTATCCCAATCTAGTGACATCCAAATCCTGGGACAGAGGTAATGGAGATGGTAAAGATGATCATGATGATACTGGCTAACATTTATTAAGTGCTTACTATGCGCCAAGCACAAGTATTTCTTTACTCATGCCAGATACTCCTAACAATCCAATAAAGTAAGTATTTTTATTACTTGTACTTTAGAGATGAATAAATGGAGGTAGAGAAACGTTAAATAACTTACCTGAGAACACATAGCTAGTAAGTGGTATAGTTGGGATTCAAACTAGGCGGTCTGGTTCTAGAATCCACATTGTTAACCATTATTCCATACTATTTTAGTTTCTTGCCTGCTAAAACAAATATCATGCAACAGGTTGGCTTAAACAATGGAGATTTGTTGGCTCCCAGTTTTGAGGCCAGGAGAAATCTAAAGCCAAAGCATCATCAAGTGATGCTTTCTCCCAGAAGACTGTGGTATTCTGGGGCAGGCTGCTACCGATCCTTGGTCCTTTGCTTTTCAGTCATGGCAATGCACATGGTGGCCTCTCCCGGCTTCTTTTCTGGGTTCCATTGACTTTGAGCGTCTGGCTTTCTCCCTATGTGTCTGAATTTCATTTAACTTATAAAGGAGTCCAGCAGTAGGATTAAGACCTATTCTGGATGACGTGATTTAGTCAAGAGTGGTTGTTAAACTGGATTAGGTGACAACATGTCTCCACCCATTTGAGTAGGTCTTGAGAAGTTTCTGGAGTCCTGTGAAAAAGGAAACATTTTGGAGAATGGAAGAGATTCAGAGAGAACAGAGAATGCTGCAGCACCACAAAGCAGAGAGTCCACGAGCCAGTGACCTTTGGCCATGAAGAAGGAAAGCGCCTCCTGGGGAGCTTCAGGAAACCAGAAGCCAGGAGAGGAAGCTAGCAGATGATGCCGTGTTCGCCATGTGCCCTTCCAGCTGAGAGAGAAGCCCTGACTGTGTCCTCCATGTGCCTTCTCACTTGAGAGAGAGACCCTGAACTTCATTGGCCTTCTTGAATCAAGGTATCTATTCCTGGATAGATGCCTTTGGTTGGACATTTCTATGTACTTGTTGTAATTGGGAAATTTTCTCAGCCTTAGAACTGTAAACTAGCAACTTATTAAACTCCCCTTTTAAAAAGCCATTCCATTTCTGGTATATTACATTCCAGAAGCTAGCAAATTAGAACAAATCACGTCTCCAGGGAGATGATCTGATTATAGTTTCAAACATACAGTATTGAAGAGGGATTATTCTGCCTTTACAAAATGGAATTTTGATGAAAACATGGCTTTTCTAGGGGACACGCATCCTTTCAACCAGCACACCAGGTCACTACTCCTGACTGCAGCTATAGCTCCTCTGAGGGTGTGGTCCACGTCCAGGACTTGGAGCATTCAGGGGTGGAGATGGGTCTTGCAAAAAGCATGTCCTTATTCTCTGAACCTTTGTCTGCTGCCAAAAGCCCTTCATGTCTCATTCACATTCATTGTATCCACAAGGTAGCATGGCAAGGCCTTGACCCAGTATTGTGGCATCCTTAAACCAAGGGACAAACCCTTAGGCCTAGGCAGAGGTGCTTCTGGGCTACCAGTTTACTAACACTGGGCACTGGAACATGTTATGCAGTTTATCACTATTTGTAGTTGCAAAGTTTCCCAGGCATTGTTTATTTTTATTTTTCTATTATTTATTTTTTCTTCATCTGAATCCTGGCTACCCCCACTCCCCGGGAAGGCTGAACTTTTTTAGTCATAATTTCCTCATGTATAAAATGAAAATGATGGCTATTGTGGGGCTTAAAGGAGATAGTCTCATAACAGAGAATTTACCACAGTGCTTGACCCATAAGTACTTAATAGATGTTAGCTGCTATACCCTCATCTTCATTTCAACAACCTCACCCTATGTAGAAAGTACTATACTACTCTGCATTACCAAAAAAAATGAGTAAGTATGAAGATTTTCCCATAGAACTTTCTTATCTAGAAAAAATATATGAAGAATAGTGAGATTCTTATTTCAGGTACTGTAGAGTTAAGAATAATTTAGGAGCCCAAACTGGTAGGAAATTAGCTAGCCTTCTGAAGCATAACCTAAATTGCTAGAGGAAAAATGATGCCTTGAAGGAGCTATAATTATTGAGATAGTAAGTCTTTCCAAATTTGCTCATCCTTATCATTAAGACTTGTTTCCTTTAGAGGACAAAGGAGGCTGAATTTTGACTGGCAGTTTGGGAAGGTTTAGGACTTGGGAAAGGGTGGAAAGGTAGGAGGAAAGGTGTAGGAGTTATCATGGACCTTCAATAAAATAATCTCTATTACAACAGGAAGGAAAAAAGGAGAAAGGATTTAAAAGACTGATGGATTTAAAATGAGCACCATCCCATGGACATCATGTTGCAAATGACTGATGTGGGTTGGAAGTTATATATTAGAACCTGTGAACACCATCTCAAATGTGTGTGAAAGGGATTCTCTTCTGGAGCAAAGGAAAAGGACAGAGAGAGCAACCCATAAAACTGGGACTACTCTACCAGCTGGCTCTCGGACACCCTGAGGGGTGTCTCCTGTGTGTCAGCACTGAAGAGTGGTGCACAGGAGGGTGGGGGCTGATCCTGTCCAGCCCTATTAAACCCTTGTGTCTGCTCTGAGGCCAAGCAGCCAGGTGTCACCTCATTTTTTTCCCCATGTCTTCTGCATTAACTTGTTTGCTTATTGTGACCCAGTTGTACTCAGTTCCTGATCACTTCCTATTTTCTCAGGTTTGGGCTGCGTTATTCTTCTCTATACTTATGACTTGACTTTGCCCTTGGACCCAAATTTTCTTTTGTCGACAGATTGACATCCACTCGAGCCAAACACGCCTTTGCTGACCCTGGTCCCCAGTGTTCAGATAATTTATAAATAGCTGGCTGGTGCCCTGTGTAGCTTGTTGTAGCCCCAAAAGGAAAAGCAGGATGGATGAAGACTATTAGTCTGTCTCAGCCAAGAAGAACATGGAGACTGGTAGGAAGGGCATCTAGAAGTTTCTGCAATTGCCTTGCTTTTCTTTGGTCATCTGCTCCAGATGAATCATTCCCCTTCTTATCTAGGTGCAGTTGCTCCAGCTGTTTCACATCTGCATGCTTGGTCATCTGCACATTTAAATTACATTAATGATCAAGATTCAAATGAACAAATTCAACACAGCAAAGACTTGGAAAATGGGGCTGAGAAATATTTTGACAAAGGAATACAAATTATTTTGCTATATTTTTGTTAATACACAGTATGCTCAACGTGGAATAATTTTTAGCTTCCCCAGGGAACACAGGGTTTGATTAAAGATAAATATATGCTTTTATGAATCCAAACATAGCACAACTTACATTTGGTAAGTGCAGACATTCTTATAAAGAGGAGCAAAGCAAACAGAGATCAGATGAGAAAATAGCCCCTGATATTAACATATGAAGAAATAAAAAAGAGACTCTCTGCTTCCAACTTTCCTTGAAAGTTCCAGAATTAAAGCAGATGAAAAATCCTTAGCTCATTTATGTGACTTGATTACCTTTTCATATCTAAAACAAAGAGAATACTTGAGAGTAGAGAAGATACTGGGAAATGAAAAGCATTTCTGTGCAACACTTTCTATTTTAAAAAGCAAATCTCCCAGACTCATAAAGCTGAATATAGATATGGATCAATAGCCCTGATATTTACCTTTTCTTGTGGAAACGATTGCAGCAATCTATAATATCTGATTAGTTGGCTACATAGTACCCTCTATAGTTGCTGGTGCTGAAACAGCTGCATGTAACTGTATGTGGGAGTAACTTTTTAGAGAAAGAAAAATCCAAAAAGATTCCTACACTTTGGAAAATACCAGGCCTTGTCCTCCTGAAAACAGGATATGAAGATGATTGTGCTGGAGCAATAGTGTCCCTTGGTTCCACTCAAACCAAGTGTCCCTTGGTTCCTGCATACAAAGGAGAATGGTCAATGACAACCCAAGAAGATTGTTTAATATAATGTCAAAAGCTACCAATATAAAAGACTCCAATTTACTCTTGTCTTCAGACCTGGAATAGTTTTTGACAGTTAATTGGAAGCTTTTATTTTTGACATCGAAAAGCATGGGCTTGCTGCAAGAATTCATTTCATGGATAGAAACATTATCTGATCATCCACAGGTCAAAATTAAGGCTAATATGTATAATTGGAGACCCTTTCTTTCTTTCTTTTCTTTTTTGACAAGGAAGCAGCCAGCCACAAGGCCATCCACATTTCCTCTATTATTTGGTTCATCAATAGAATCTCTGGCAGGCAAGATGAAGGAATAAAAATGGGGTATTTAGGGCCCACAGTTTTATTATGGATAGACAATGTGGCTCAATTCTGGGTTGCATGTAGACTTGTGAATTCCACTTCTTCAGAGTCAAGTGAGGTGAATCCCATCTCATAATGGAGGGGCCTATTTGCCTTAGTACAAGAGGTATTTTCCTCTTAGGATCAAGCCCTTTATTACTGAATAAATTGTGTGTTACAGGTAGTATCTTCTTTGTCCCTGGAAACAGTAACATATCCCTATTTTAGCTTCTTTCTTCTTATCATGCCCAACTTTTCTCTAGAGCAATCTCTATAGAAGAGAAGAGCAGAGTCCCAGTAACAATCATGCACTCTTTCTATATACAATCTTCTTCATCTTTCCCATGCAGGTATATAAAGAACTCAAGCTAACAGATGAGCCAGTGAGTAAATGAAAAATTTAACTTCTTTTGTATGAACATAAAATATTGTATCACTGGGTAGTTCAGTGGTAGAATGCTCGTCTTCTATGTGGGAGACCTGGGTTCAATTCCCAGATCATGCACCCTCCCCCCCCCCCCAAAAATATGTATCATCATCAAAGCATTAAAGAAGTGTGGTAGGGAGCTTATTTAAAACTAGTTTCACTTCACTATGAAAATAGTGGGAGGTATGGTGCATTTTATAGTTCTCCTCTTATTTTGAAACAGATTTATTGAGCTCTAATCAAATACATGCAATTTCACCCATTAAAGTATACAATCCAAATATTTTTTAGTATATTTACAGAGTTGTGGAGCCATCACCACAATCAATTTTAGAATATTTTCATCTGCTCCCAAATAAATCCCATAATTTTGGCAGTCATGACCCATTTCTCTCCAAACCCCCAGCTCTAAGCAACCACTAATCTACTTTCTCTTTCTATAGATTTGTCTATTCTGGATATTTCATACAAACAAAGTCATATGATATGCAGCCTTCTTTTATTGGTTTCTTTCATTTAGTATGTTTTTAAGCCTCCCAATGTTATATCATATATTAGAACTTTATTCCTTTCTGTGGATGAATAATAATCCATTGTATGATTATAACATACTTTCTTTATTTATTTATCAGTTAATGGAATTTTGTGTTGTGTCTACTTTTTTGACTATTGTACTGGGAACGGGTGAACCCCTCCACTTTTTAAGCTGGATGCTAGGCTGGGGTGGTGATTTCTAGTCTTTTTGGCTCACCATGAGTGAGCTGGGATGAGGGTGGCCAGGATCCTGATATTCTTGGTCTGCCCCATCTAAGGTCTAGCTCTGCTCTGTAGGTAGTGACTGGGTGAAGGAAGGAGGGCCCTGCTCCTCAGCTGCACTCACCTGGAATTTGGCCTCCGTAACACAGAGCTGAGGGATAGGAGAAATCCCTCCTATCCTACTGGTTCCCTGTCCCTCCTGGGAAATTACCATAACCCTTCATTGGTTGCTGGGGGGAGAGGGAACCTCACTTCCTGACCCCCACCCTCCCAGAGTAGAGCGTCTATCCTACTGGGCTGGAGGGTGAGAAGAAAGGTGGTAGTGGGTTGTGGCCCAGGTGCCAAAGATTCTCGCTATTCTTACCACATTTGGCAGGTTATCTTGAATAAATGTTTCTTCATTTGTTACATGCCCTTAAGACAATTTCCAGAGACTTGTAAGTGTTGTTGTTTTTAAAATATTTTTTTCTATTTATCTTCTTTATCTTTCCCATGCAGATATATAAGAACTCAAGTTAATAGGTGAGCTGGGGGGTAGGTCCATGGAGTTCCTCACACTGCTGTTTTCTTCCTGTTCCCTCTCATCCTCTCTTGACTGCTTCCTTGCTTTCTATACTGGGATTGGCTACTAGTTTTGATTAGGATTCTCAGTAACTCTGTGGAAATTCCTTGGGCCCTGCCTCTTAGGATGCTCTAAATTTATATTAGTTTACTCCTTATTAATTGACTGTTGTATTTGCTAGGGCCCCACAATAGGCTCTGCAAAATATTTATTGCTCATAAACTCAAGAAGAACTTTGTCCTTGTGCTTAATCTTGTTGCCCTTTCCCCAGCATAAGTCATAGTCACCAATGACTTCTGATATGAAGAGTGTTCTGAATGTGGCTATAGGAAGAGCATTTAAAACTCTTTTTTTTTGGTAGGAAAAACCATATCATGATTAGGCTCCAAGTTTAGTATTAATCCCCCATTGGGCAAGTACATGCATGCCATGATGCCTCCTTAGTGACAAAATTAAATATTCTTCCTAGGTGCAATAATTTGGGGGCTATTTCAGCTTAACCATTATATGCTCAATATTATTTAATCATACTGTACTCTGTTATGTGCTTGGGTTGGCAGCTGATTTGGCTAACATCTTAGGGACTCCATATACAGTCACGTTACTATTTTTATTTCAATTTGTGACAAAAAGTTGCAAATTGGAAATGTAAGATGTATTTTAACTTCCTATATCCTTATTATATACCTCTAAGCAAGCACAAGAAAATTTATCTGAAATAGTACTACAAATAAAGCAACCAGGAATATTTTATACCAAATGGTGAAGATAGGAACTTTGTTCTACTTATCTTTTACCTATTCTAGCATCAAGCACACTGCCTTGCACCTAATAAATGCTTTTTGAGGAATAATTGATTTTATTGCATACTACTAATAAAGCTAGCAGGATTTGAAAAATACATGATTTTCTGGTTTTAATATTTAATATGTATTTGGAATGTACTTGATGTCAGGGGCAAAACAATTTCTTCTGGGACACACCTTAAAATGTGCTTTAAATTGCATTATGTATCTTTGTGCTAAATACCACATCTTCTTTAGGCTCCTTTTTTTCCCTACCTCCTTCTCCTCATGTTTTTTTTGCTTCTATTTTATTCTAAAATGCCTAGGAAAGAAAGATACCAAAAAAAATATGATAATACATGCTACCTACATAGCCAAAGATGCTCAAATAACCTAATGCCAGAATATATGAAAAGTTTTCAGCATCCCTGAGATCAGGTTGGATTAAGACATCCTTCAAGGCCTCTCTCCTTTCTCTCCTCTGTCTTTGTGAGACTGCCTGCATGTCCTCTCACCTGTGTTGTCAATAAATTTTCTGCCTGAGCAACAAAAAAAAGAGGCTTCCTTCAAGATTTTAATTCTTGACCTTAGCAAGCTTAAATTCATGAAACAGAAGTGTCTGAATAAAAGTACAGAAAACTACACATGCCAAATCCTCCCACTGACCCAGAACTTGGGCAGCTAAGAGGGCATTATTTGATTTTTGATACAGCCAGAATCATGTTATCTGTACTCTCAAAGCCCCCATCTCAAACATTTAGGCAGGAAATTGTGGAGTAGGGAATGCACATGGTGTATGGCATTTGTGAAGTATGGTCCCTTTTTGTGCATTGCTTGGTGTGGGGGAAAAAAAGAAAAAACCCAGGAAGATTTTGGTAACAAGGATGCAGAGAACTGTAACTCTTAAAGGCCTCCACAAGTTCGGAGAATCAGAGTATGATTAGTGAAGGCACAGGGTAGAGGTCTCATTAATAGAACAGGTGAGAGGCTGATATTACCTGGGCGTGGTGCTTGGAGCTGATAGTCACATCTACCCTCCTCTCTAATTGGTGAAATGAGTACTGCTAACCCAAGCGGACAGAAACGAGGGTGAGGGGCCATCTGTAAAACTGCATTTTAACTATAAGTCTCTTGTTTGGGGATGAAAAGAATGGAAAAATTTATGATATGTAATTATGGTATTTCTTGATTAAAAATTTAACATTTTTGGTAACAGTGAGCATATTTTTACTGATTTTTTTAGTCCACTGATTATGGATTTGCAGTAGTTTTGTTGGTTTATCTCAACCTTTTCTAAATCAAGGAAAGAGAAACCTGGAAAACTCTGAAAAGTCATATACTACACAATTGTGAGGAAAATTTTAGGGAACTTTGACAATCTCAAAGTATAGGATAATATGGCCACTAAGAACAGCCCCAAAAAGCAATTAGGAGACCACATAAACAGAGGAAAAGATAATACGCTGAGAGGAAAATGGCAATAATGAAGTAAGGAAAGATGGCAAATATGCTGAATCTAAAATCTCAAAATTAAAATCCATAATGTATGTAAAGTGCAGAATATTTGCTGTAGAAAATTGAACCAAAATAAAGAGGAAAATAATGAAGAGGTTAAAAATGTAGAGAAAAAATTATATAGAAGAGAGCTAATTTTTATGAATTTTTTTGTAGACCAGGAGAAATAATATGATCAAGGATATAAAAGAAGAAAATTCCTTGCATAAAGACAGCCCTGTTTATTCTCCTGACAGAGAAATCATATTATTACACACAAAATAACTTGTGGGAATTCAAATGGAGACAGTTCGACACAATATTATCCAGGATGAAGAAAAAGTAATCCAGCATGCATTCAGGCGAGAAACAAAAAAAGCAGGTTACTACAGAGGCAAAGAAAAATGAATTGATCTTAGACTTGTTTTTTTTGTTTTTTTTTTCACATGGGCAGGCACCAGAAATCGAACCCGAGTCTCCAGCATGGCAGGTGAGAACTCTGCCACTGAGCCACCGTCGCCCCGTCCTTTAGGTGTCTTTTGAATCACTAAACATAAATAACATTGGAATTATGGCTAGACATTTTTGAGAACTGTGCTCTAATAATTGAATATACAGCCAAAATGTCTTTTACATATGAAGATAATATAAAAAGCCATCTAAGATATGGAAGATCTTAGAAAATACAGCAGTCATCCACCCTTTCAGAAAATAAGTAAGGTATTTTTCTGTGGCAGTATGTGTTTCTTGAAATGCAAATTAGCCCATGCTCAATTGGTACACTGGGGAAAGATGTCAATACAATGAAGTGCTACTGATTTATATTCAGTTTTCCCCAGTATGTACATATATGGTGCCATCAAATAATAACTGAATGTTAAGTACATTAACAGCCAAACATAGCACACCTTGGAGAAATGTGGTACTCTACATATGCCGTAACTGTGCTGTCATGGAAATTCTAATACCATGGTTGTCCTCAATCTTGGCCATTTTTTTGCTATTTTTTTTCCCCTCCAGGCAACCTCCTGGTTGCAGGCCCCAAACTCCTGAAATGATAAGGAAATAAGGGAAACTCAGGTTGAACTACTCAAGCTTATTTGAATTCAGTGCCTCATCAGAGCCATTTCTTCAACTCTGGGCTACCCAAGTATGCAGCAGAAGAAGGTTTCTTTGACACAGAAGTAAAACTTCAAGGATACCACCTAGGATAGCAGGAAAACAACATGAAGTGAGCCCTAGACGTCAGGATTTCAGCACGTCCTTGCAGCTCCTCTGTCTCTAGCTCTGCTGAGCATGCTGAAAACTCTTTAAAGCAGTTGGGATAGTTTTGCTAGACTTTTTAGAGTGAGATTGATGAGGAAGATGGCTGTTCCATATAGAATTGCTTTCTACACAAAACTGTAAAAATGTGTACAGTGTCTGAGGACAAAAATAAAGGTGCAAATAAAGAAATTCAACAAGCTACCCCCAAAGCCTTCCATTCTCATTTATTGTTGGCTTTAAGTACATTTGTGAACCATTTACAGAATATAATTAAAATGCACAACAAAGCAGGCTTATACTTTTTGCAGTAAGTGTTATATACGCTGCTTCTTTATGAAAGGAGGAAAAAGTAGCAAACATTGTGTACTATTTCTAATTCAGGTCAAAAGAACCAGAGCCACCCATAACTAGAATCAGCCTCTTCTGCATAACTGCAACCGCTTCTTCTCTACCTCCTGTGGGATGATAAACCTCTGCCCTTATCTGCATGCCTCACCCCCTCATTACACCTCTTCTATTAAGTTGCTTTCACGTTTTTAAAACTGTAAAATCCTATATTTACTGTAATATGTATCTTTTAGTACGAATCTAACAGGTCTCTTAAACTGTGCTCATAGTTTTCAGTGAATTTGATAGAGCATTTATTGGGTCATCATCACTGGCAGCTGGAGGAGAGACAGAATTTCCTTGCCATCATGGTCTGCACCGATTAGAGGGGAAAGCAGAGTTTTATAGTGGGTATAGACGAATAAGGCACAGAGCCAAGAGTCTACTCATATTTTTGTAAAGGTTTTTATGGTTTTTATTAATGCTCTGGCAAATTTGCTTAGATTTTGAGTGGTCTGTCCCAACCATATGGGATGCTTTTAAGTCTTTATTTCTCAATTATTTGAGTATGATATTCCTAGGATGAATTTTTTTTTATTATCTTGTTTGGGGTATCTTGAGCTTTTTAGATTTAAGGATTTAAAAGTCTTATCAGATTTGGGGTGAGCCACAGTGACTCAGCAGGCAGAGTTCTCACCTGCCATGCTGGAGCCCTGGGTTTGATTCCAGATACCTGCTTATGTACCAAAAAAAAAAAAAAAAAAGATCTTATCAGATTTAAATTTGTTGTTTTAAAATTTATATCAAATTTGGAAAGTTTTCAGCCACTATATTACTTCTTCATTCTTCCCCACCCTCAAATTCTCTCTCCCTTCTCTTTCAGTGACTCCAATTAATCATATGTTAGGCCATTTGCTATTGTCCCATGCATCACTGATCAGTCTTTATATGTTTTCTTTTTCTCTCTACATTTCATTTTGGATGCTTTCTATTGATATATCTTCATGCTTGTGCTGGTTGAAACTGTTGTGTGTCCCAGAAAAGCCAAGTTCTTTATCCTTATCCAATCTTGTGGGGGAAGGCCTATTATTTAGGTAGGATCTTTTTGATTAAGTCATTTTCATTGAAATGTGACCCAGTTGATCCCAATGGATCAATTGCGGTCTCAGTTGTGGGTGAGACTTTTTGATTAGGTGGTTTCAGTGGAGATGTGTCTCTGCCCTTTCAAGGTAGGTCTTAATCCACTTCCTGGAGTCCTTTAAGAGAGAACTGTTTTGGAAAAAGCTCAGAGCCTACACAGACAGAGACACTTGGAGATACAGAAAGAAAATGCCCCTGGGGAAGCAGTTGGAAACCAGAAACCAAAGGATGAGTGGATGCCAGCCATATGCCTTCCTAGATGACAGAGGTGTTCCAGACACATGTGCCTTTCTTGAGTCAAGGTGTCTTTCTCTGGATGCCTTAATTTGGATGTTTTTATGGCCCTAGAACTAGAAACTTGTAAACTTAATAAATTCTTTTTATAAAAGTCAATCAATTTCTGGTATATTGCATTTCTGGCAGCATTAACAGGCTAAAAATGCTCCTGCTCCTTTCTTCAACAGTGTTTCTTCTGTTCTTCAACACACGTAATATATTTTTTGTTTTAAATATTATATATTTCAAAATTATGCTTTCTATTCGGTTCATTTAAATGCCCTATCTGTCCAACCATTCTTCCATATTTTCCAAAAATTCTCCAAACATGTTATTTTAAAGACTTTGTCTTCTAGTTCTATTATCTGAGGCATGTGGAATTCATTTTTATATCGATTTTTTTTCTTGAATGTGAATTCCATTTTCTTACTTCTTTGCATGTCTAGTAATCTTTTTCCTGAAATACTGTGGGGATTGGGGTATACTGCTATTTTAATTTGTTTTCTCCAGAGACAGTAGGTGCTTTCATGGCTCAGGTGAGAAAATAACCAATAAGAGTTCCACTGTTGAATTGATCTGTGACTGATCTGTAGCTTTTAGAGGGTTGTGTTCAGCAGAGGTTAGCCCCAGCCCCTGACATTTGGTATTGCCACTAAGGCTTTTTACCACCCATGATGTCACTGAGGTGTAGTGTCATCAATTCAACCACCACTGCAACTACTTTTGCTACTGTCATATTCAACTTTTGAAACTATTTACACCCACCTTTGACAAATGAAAATTTTGTCCACTTATACCAACCTCATTTCCTAGCCTTTTAATTCTTACATATCTGGATAGTTATATCAAGATTTTAAATTTCCTTGCTGATAACTTGTATTACTTTAAAAAAATATGAAAACCTTTCTTTCTTGTTCCATCAACTTTAACATTATCTCTTTTGCTTCTCCTCTTTTATGCTATCAATATTCAATTCCCTACCCATCCTTTCTCAAAAAGTTTTAAAACAAATAACATTTGCATTAATGTGAATATTTAAATATTAATTTTCAGAGATGAATATTATACAAAGACTGAATTTCCTTTTTTCTGAAACCTATGTCACTTGCAAGAGAATGTTCCTAGCATTCTTTTTATGTTCCTGCCATTTCTCATATTCATACCACATTTTAGTTTGCTTTGTGTTTAAAGCCAGTTTCACTGTTACAGTTTGTGTGTGTGTCTGTGCATGTTTCTTTTCCTAAAATTTCCTATTAGTTTATTATTGGAAGAAGAATTTGAGCCCTTCTTACCATATTCTTAATATCTCCTAATTTCTTACTTTTTAACCTATAGATTAAAATTAACTCAATTTTTCTTCATAAGAGTATTTGCTTTGGAGCCCTTTACCTGTCTTTCTAATGCAATTATTTTTTCCCAGGCTTGATGTGTAGCTGTCTTACAACCCCTCCTACACCCATAGATTCTTTTAGTTTGTTTGTTTTTTCTTTTGTTTTTGACTTAAGAAAAAAAGGGAACTTGTTGTTTCACATAACGTAATGTCCAGAGGATATTCTAGTGTCCCTGGTTGGATCCGGGAACACAAAGGATGTCATCAGGAACTCAAGTGTCTCCATCTTTTGGCTCTTTCTTTTATACTGGCTTATTCCCTGACTGGCTCACAGTATGTGGTGAGCCCTGTTGGTTCTAGGTTTTTATCCTACAAAGTTTAGCAACCTTAGCAAAGAGAGTTTCTCTCCTGCGTTGTTCAGTAAAATTTGGATTGTATATCTCTGGGCCAGCTTAGATCACATGACTATTTCTGAACTATTTACTATGTCCAAGGAGATGGACTGTTCTGACTGACCAATTCTGAATTATATATCTGCCCATGAAGTTCAAGTTTGGGTCATCCCATGTAAACCACATGGACTGAGACTATGGAAAGGTGGTTCCAAGAAACATCAAGGTGGTTATACAACTATAGAATGGATGTTAAGGTTTCAAAAACAACTGATATCTCTGATAAGACCAGATGCTGAAAAACTCTGCTCATGAAGTTCAATAGTAACAATTGGTGTTATTTCTTCTGTGACAATAAATGAAAGTATTCTGAAAATACTATGAGGGACAAATAAGCTTGCCTAGATAAATATGTTTGTCCTTTTCTCAGGAAGCCTGTAATCTATTTGAATGGAATCATACTTGTGTGCAATAGCATACTTTGGATGAGTTTAAATATAAGCCAACTGAGTGGTCATAAATCTGACAGTCCAACCTTCTTGCTGATGTGAAGCAAGACAACAAATCCCCACTGGCAAACAGTTCTGCGATGGTATTCGAATCAGGGCTAAATTTTACATTCAGTGAAACTTTCACTGAACACAAGAAACTTTCTTGTGTTCCTTTAAATCTTTTGACAAGTTTAACTTGAGTTAATGGCACCATTGCTAGTACCTCACCTATTATTTTTATTGTATTTCTCTCTTATTTTATTGGAGTATGCAGTCCAATAAAATGATTCATGGCAGTGTTTACATGCTTGAAAAGGAATTTTATTTTGCCTTTGTGCTTGATTACTTGTTTGGCTTTTACATTGAATTATAAATTTAAAAGGATTTTCTTTCCTTCTCATGGAAGGCTTTACTATTCTGTCTTTCAAAAACAGCTAGCTGGAAAGTCAGGGACACACCAGCTGCCATCTCCTTGCCCTCCCCTACCACCACCCTCCTTTTCTATTGCAGCAGAAGTTTCTGTTTCCATTCTGCAGTCTAGGGGCTGCCGTTAGGTCTAATAAAAGGCCTGACCCTAACTTAAACCCAGAAACTGGGAACTAGCAGCCACAGCTGCTTATTTACGTGGGAACTCTCAATAGCAGAGCCCCTCCCGTGGGTTCTATAAATACCTTCAAGGCCACATAGATTTGTCTTTCCTCTCCCGACAGGAAGTGGGGCTTACAGAGCTGCTATCCCCAGATGCTCGCCCCAGCAGTTTTGGCCTCTCCGGGAGACCTGCCACACTGGGGTCGCTTTCCTTGCTCTTTTGGACCCTTCATGCTGGGTGAGTAATAAAGTGGGCATTTGCTGAAAGTTTCTGTTGTGCCTGAACCTGTGCTCCCGCCCTGCACTGTAGAGCAACTTCCTCCATTCAACTATTGGCATTGCTGAGAAGCATAGGTGAGCCAGGTTTTCCTTCCTCTGCAGACAACTTGTTTCATTTCTTTAAAGGCTGCCAAGACCTTCTCTTCATCCTTGATAATCCACTAGAGAGATGTAGTTGTTGGGCTGTTTCTCTATTTTGACATTCTCCTTAAAGGAAACAAAACAGTAGTCTAGTCCTGTTCCTTTCCCACGCCCAAATCTTGTCGTATCTACCTGCTCCTTCTAACCCTCCAGGAAAATGTTTACATAATATTTGTGGTTGCTTAGAATATGGATAGCATTGTCTCTGTATGTATTTGTGCGTGTATTTGTTTATATAAACATTATCATACTCTACATGTTTTTCTACAACTGGGTTCTATCATTCAGCATTATACCTGGGGTACTTATTATTGCATATGATCTAACAAATTTATTTTAGCTGTTGCATATTTTTTTATTTACATTGGATATTTGTTTGTAGTATTCTGTGAAGTACCTGCCTTTTTCCCGCTTACCGCTGTGGATCTATTGTTTATTTGCCCTCTATTTTTGATTCAGATGAGTTTTTTATATATTAGGGTTACTAGTCCTTTTTTAGGTATATAAGTTGCGAACACTTTTTCCAGTAAAGTATTTGTTTTAATTTTGCTCCTGTTGTTTTCTTTCCTTCCGAATATTTTAGTTTTTATGTTGCTAAATTCGTTAGTGTTTTCCTTCATGATTTTTAATTTATGTCTTATTTAAGGAGGCTTATCCCATCCTAATGCATTAAGATATTCTCACATATTTGTTTTTAATATTTTGGATTTTTTTCCATATTTATGCTTGTAGTTTATTTGTAACTAACTTTTGTGAATTCTGTAAAGTGGAAATCTACCACCCTTCCCAATAAAGATAACCAATTGATCATAAAATTATATTGAACATTTTTCTTTCACTGGTTTGAAATACTGATCTGGTACGTTAAAGGTCTTTAAAAATATTACTCGAATATATTTTTCCCATACATTCATGAGTTAGATGTTGGGATCTCGGCTATTTTTAATTTGTAACCAGAATAGCAGTATTCTAATTTTAGTTTTATTGGTTGTTATAAGTAGACAATTATATCATCTGCCAGTGCTGAAAGTTTGTCTTTTCTTTTCTCTCTCTCTCTCTCTCTCTCTCTCTCTCTATATATATATATATATATATATATATATATATATATATATATATATATAGGGTCTCCGGCATGGCAAGTAAGAACTCTGCCTGCTGAGCCACTGTGGCCCACCCTCTAATCTTTATATTTTATACCTTTTTTTCGTGATGAACTGGCTAGAACTTGAGTACAGTGTTCAGTTGTCTCTATAATAGCAGGGAACATGTTTTGTTCCTGATTTTAAAGGGAATGCTTCAGTAGATTGCCCTTACATATGATTTTTGCTATAGATTTCTGTTGTATATTCTTTATCCTTTATCAGATTAACAAAATTTACACACACAGACATAGCATATTGGGTACACACAAACTGTAGATAAAAACA
The DNA here is from genome assembly GCF_023851605.1 of Tamandua tetradactyla. NCBI lineage: Eukaryota > Metazoa > Chordata > Mammalia > Pilosa > Myrmecophagidae > Tamandua > Tamandua tetradactyla. Next base: position 73,053,262 of record NC_135328.1, read on the forward strand.
TCGTGTGATTTTTTTCCTCTAAGTGGTGGATTATGGTGATTTTTTTCTTCCTTATTTGCAATTTAAAAAGGATTTTGAAGAACATTTATTATTTTTGGAAAAAAAAATAAAAAATAAAAGAAATTGCTGTTTTGGAAGAAAAGGAGCCTTTAAACTGTGAGTTACTCGTTCCAAACTACTAGAAAAAGGCCCAAATTCTCAATGGTAGTCCATGTCCAACTATTTGCTTTATAATAAGGTTTACTAAAGTTCATTCCTGAGGATGTTATTTATTATTTCGTGGAAAAAATTTTATGATCAAATACATGAGGAAAATGCAGGGGTAAAATAAAGTTAAACGTTATTTATTTAATGCAAAATTTTCTTGGAAACTTGAATATTCAAATGTGAAGAATGAAACTCCAATAGAAGAATCAGAAACTAGCATCTTATCTTTTTCCAGATCATCTCTTAATCAATGTCTTAGTCTTTTCTATTGTTCAGTGTACTTTGTTTTTGTATGGGCAGGCACTGGGCATCCAACCTGGGTCTATGGCATAGGAGGCAAGAACTCTGCTACTGAGCCACCGTGGCTCACCTTGTTCAGTGGACTTTAATGTTGCATTTATAAAAGAAAAGAAACGGAAAAAAGTCCATGCTGTGTGTGCCATATTCATCACAGTTTACTCCAGCAGCACTATGGAATAAAGATTTGTAGCAATAGCCAGACAACTTTACTCTTACTAGTTTTAGAAAGTAAACCAAGTAAGCCAAAAATTTTGTCAACTTCTGTTTTGCCCTCCAGAGGATAAGATTAGGTGCTGTGCATATGGAGTGATTTGATCAGTGAGTGAAAAAGTATTTGCAAATTCCCCTTTGGGGAATGGTGAGAATGGGGGAAAATTCAACCTCCCCGCGTTGAATCCTTGGTGTTCTCGCAAGCGGTGTGGACAACCAAAGCTATAGGCTGAGCCCCCAGTCTTGGGGTTTGTTCATATGAAATTTAACCCCACAAAGGATAGGTCAAGCCTATCTTAAAATTAGGCCTGAGAGTCACCCCCAGGAGGACCTCTTTATTTGCTCAGATGTGGCCTCTCTCTCTAGCCGACACAACAAGCAAACTCACCACCCTCCCCCTGTCTACGTGGGACATGACTCCCAGGGGTGTGGACCTTCCTGGCAATGTGGGACAGAAATCCTTGAATGAGCTGAGACTCAGCATCAAGGGATTGAGAAAACCTTCTAGACCAAAAGGGGGAAGTGTGAAATGAGACAAAGTATCAATGGCTGAGAGATTCCATACAGAGTTGAGAGGTTATCCTGGAGGTTATTCTTATGCATTAAGTAGATATCACCTTTATATCCAAGATGTAATGGAGAGGCTGGAGGGAACTGCCGGAAGGTGTGGAGCTGTGTTCCAGTAGCCGTGTTTCTTGATGATGATTGTATAATGATATAACTTTCACAATGTGAATGTATGATTGTGAAGGCCTTGTGTCTGATGCTCCTTTTATCTGCCTCTTTGGCAGACGAGTAGAACATATGGAATGGGGATAAATAATAGGGCGAACGAATATTAAAATAAATTTAGTTTGAAATACTGGTGATCAATGAGGGGGAGGGGTAAGGGGTATGGTATGTATAATTTTATTTTTTTTCTGTTTTTGTTTTATTTTTCTTATGTCTTTTTATTTCTTTTTCTGAATTGATGCAGATGTTCTAAGAAATGATGAATATGCAACTAAGTGATGATATTGTGAATTACTGATTGTATATGTAGAATGGAATGATCACATGTTGATGTTTTAGTATGCTTGTTGATAATTTTTTTTAATTAATTAAAAAAAGGATTAGGTACTGTGCATATGGAGATGAAAGAACCAATGTTTATGGTGTTATGGAATGAGTGTGGCCCTCAAGGGGTTTCCCGTCTAATAAGACTTATACTAAGAGTTTTCCTTTTGTTCTAATGCATCAGTAAGACCACTGATAGCAGTCTTTCTTTTTACCAAATGAGAAAACAGAGGTAGGGGTGGATTGGTGTTGAACCCAAGTTCACGCAAAGTACAATATCAGTTGGGAACAGAACGGATTCATTTGACTACACTTGCAGTATCTTCGTTAATTGACCTGATTTCCTCTCTTACAAAGTGGATGTAAATAAGAGATTAACTATAGGGAAGGGAAAAGTGAGTGAGTGGGAGCTGAGCATTTTGGAATATCAAAATAATTTAATTGGATCCCTAATGAATTAAGATGTGTGGGAGTCCAAATTATATCCCAAACATCAAGCCTGCATAAAGCTAATTTAAAAATAATTTAAATGAACTAAATAGAATGAGTGTCTCATGCTAATAGGAAGAATGCAAAAAATCACAATGAATATGCTGAAAAGAATTTTAACATTATACCATAATTATTAAACTTGTATTTCAATAAAGCAGGAAAGTTTGAATCTGCTTGAAGTATGAAAAATGCCAATCATCTATAATCTAATTTGAAACACTATAGGTATTATTGAACAGAGAGTAAATCTGTTGGTTTAGTTCATTTTAATGACCAACATATATTGCTGAAAGTGACCCTAGTTCTTGCCAAGTAATGGGTATGGAAATATAAAGTGGTCCTTAGAGATTTCTACAAAATTGCATTTGGCACCTTATGTTTGTGAAGCCTGAATGCAGAATCTATTTTTGCCTGCTCCCTATCATGCTCTGCTTCTCTCTGAACTTTGAAGACTCCTTTTTGTGTCCTCCAGAAGCTCAGTGAGCCATTCTTCTGCTATGACTACCCAAAGCACCCAACTGAAATGCTGTTGTCTCCACTTAAGAGATCAATGACCCAAGGTTACTTTTCATTCCTTCTTTGAGGGGCAGCCAGGACTAGGCATATACACTTTAGCAACTTATTATGCCTCTTGCACTATGGATTCTATATAGTAAGTCCTATCTTTTGGGATTATAGTATATAAATATCAAATGGAATTGAAGTGGCATATGATCGTGATCTTCATTTGGGAGGGAAAGAGAAGGATTAGGACAGAGTGAAATGATGCTTTGACCTTCTCACATGATTTCTTGTTCCGGGCCTTTTTTCAGCACAGGATCTCTATGGCTTAATTGCTCAAGGATTCCCTAGGTGAGAGGTTAATCTGCATCAGAGAAAAGCTAAGCACTCAGGTACCTATCCTGCTTTTGATTCAGCAATGGACTTTCCTGCCCCTTCTTCAACTGTTGAATCCTACCCAGGAACTCTCAGACTTTGGGCTTTAACAAGAAAGCAAAGTGGGAAGAGAGATTCAAAACAATGATTAACTTCTCTCTATTCTTCCCTTGGGTAAGTGGTGGGATAGGAGATTAACCAGCAACTGAATAAGAAGAAGGACATTTTGTGGCCCCTATCTCCTAAAAGTGCAGGATTTGGGATGTTCCTGCATCAGCGTCAACTCCAGTGACTAGTTAAGGAATCTGCAGAGCAGCCTCCTTCTCTCCCCAGTTCATTATCTCTCTTCCCCTCAGTGGGTTCCAAGAATTATTTGCTTGGCTTAAAATAAAAGCAACATTAGTTATATTCATTTGTGTTAACTGTCTGACTTTTATGCCCAATGAACTTGCGATACTATAACAATTATTCAAATCATTAAGTATGTGTTGGATTAACTCTGATATAAATTACATGTGGTAATAGCACTGAGCTTTATTTAAATGAAGTTGATGGTGTTTCTCGTCAAATGTGATCATTTGATCTTAAGTTTTAAAATTTTGAGAAGTTGATAATAATTCAAGAAGTTTATAATCATTAAAGTGTTGCATTGAAGTGTTGAATACAACTGTGACTATACGTTCACTCATTCAATTAATACCCTCAGCTAATATTTATTCAATGTCTGGTACTGTATTAGGAGATAATGATTCAGATATGAAAGCCATCTTTCCAACTTCTACAAACTAACAGTCTAGGATGGGAGATAGAGAAGTAAGCAGACATTTATAACACATGTGATAGGCTAGTAGATAAGATACGTGCGGGGAACCTCACCCAGACTGAGGGGTGGGGAAGACTAGGAGAGAGTAGGGAGGCTTCCTGGAGTAGGTGACACTGGAACTGAATCTAAGAGTTAATCACTCTTAATGGAAGAGTAGAGACAGGGAGGTCCAGGTAAGGAAGCAGCCCCAGTAGGGGCAAAAAAGCAAAAAAGGCATGACACATTTAGAGAACTGCATGAAGTCTGATGTGACTATAGACTAGTGAGTGATGGGGAAAGTAGAAGGGATGATGTCAGGAATATAGGCAGGGCCAGATAATAAAGGGCTTTAGATAACTCATTCTTAGTAGGAAAGAACGACCTATTTATCAGGTATTTCAGTTTCTTGGCCCAATGCTTATCTGTTATGTAATGCTTTTCCTTTGAAGTAAGTTTTTACCGAGCTACTACCATATCCCTAGCATCGTGCTATATCCTGTGGTGAGTATGTATTTGCTACAAGGAGTTCTCAAATGAGTTATTACCTGAGCATGGATTTTTGTTATGTCATGTCAAATTTAGGAAACTATAACTGATAAAGAGTAAGCATACTTTCTCTTATTAAATGGTCTATATTTTTAAGCAAAATGTGTTATCTGTATATCATCTACCATTAATTATCATCTTCATTAGTATCTATCTATAATGTTGAAATGAAATTTTATTAAAACCAGTTGGTGTCTGTGCTATTGAAACAGAGTGGGAGGCTTTATATTCCATCTAGGGTAGATGACGGAGATTTCTCTGCTTTGAAGGATGCGTAAGAATAGGCTGGCAGAAGAACGAGGAGAGGATGTGTAAGACGGGGGTAGCACATGAATGGCAATAAGGTGAGTGAAATGACTGTGCTGGTTTAAAAGGATTAGGTGCCCTAGAAAAGCCATGTCTTAATTCTGATCCCATCATGTGGAGACAACTGTTTCTTTTAATCCCTTTTCAATGATGTAGGTTGGAGATTTGATTAGATTATCTCCACGGAGGTGTGACTTGCCCAATTGTGGGTATGAACTTTTGAATAGAGGAAGATGTGATGCCACGTATTCCAGGTGGGTCTTGATTACTTTACTGGAATTCTTTAAACAAGGGAACATTTTGGAAAAGGCTGAGAGATTCTGAAAGAGCAGAGCCACGACAGGATGATAAAGCAGAGAGCCCATGCCACCAGAGACCTTTGGAGATGAGGAAGGAATACTGTCCCCAGGGGGAGCTTTATGAAACAAGAAGCCTGGAGAGAAACCTAGCAGACATCACCGAGTTCACCATGTGCCTTTTTGAGAGAAACCCTGAACTTCATCGGCCCTTCTTGAGTGAAGGTAACCTCTTATTGGTGCCTTTATTTGGACATTTTTATAGACTTGCTTTAATTTGTATATTCTTATGGCCTTAGAACTGTAAACTACCAACTTATTAAATTCCCCTCTTTAAAACCCATTCTGTTTCTGGTGTATTGCATTCCAGCAGCTAGCAAACTAGAGCAGTGCTTTTCCAATATAAAGCAGCTGTGAACTATATCAGTTCTTGTAGCACTGATTTCCAGTCAACTGGGCAAAGTATAGAATCTCAAAGTGCAGGAAGAAAGATAGGAGACTTTAAATAACTATGGTATACATGTGATGGAGTCTCCAAAATGCATTTAGAGTCTTAGAAATTAGGAAAAAATGACCTTTTAATGCTGCTATATGATGGTAAGACAGGACTCCTTGCTTGATAAGTTCCACTATACTTTCTGTTGATATGAAGGTCCTACTTTTGATTTTTGGTGCCAGGGCAATCTGGTAATATTGTCACTGGGCACAATGCATCTGGGAGCTTGTTTGCTAGCCTAGAGTGTTAGGGAACTCTCATCCTAGTCATGAACTTTCCAACATATGTTCTATAATATTGTTGAGCAATTATTTCTCGAGAACCTACTTTACAGCAGATTCTTTACACATGCTATTTCTAAAATTCATACAGCATTTTTTTTTATGAATCCTATTTTGCAAGTAAGGAGATTGGCCATGAGTAGTGAAGTAATGGTCTATCTTATCCTGGAGACAGTGCTATCCATCTTGTATCACATGACCCTCACAAATAAATCTGATTTTCTCCAGGTCAGTTTGGTCCTTATTCACTCTGCTGAAGGCTCTGAGGGATTTTTAAATTCTATTTAATAAGTGTAATTCAGTTTTTAATTGAGATGTAATTCATGTACTATAAAATTCACACTTTCAAGGGTAAAATTCAGTGGTTTTTAGAATATTCACAAGGTTGTGCAACTGCCACCATTATCTAATTCTGGATGTTTTTAGCTCCATGAAAATAAAATCCATCCATATAAGCAGTCACTCCTCATTACCCTATTCCCCCCAGCCCCTGGCAACCACTAATCCGATATCTGTCCCTATGAATTTGCCTATTCTTGTCTTTTCGTATAAATAGAACTATACAATATTGACTTTCTATGTCAAGCTTCTTTCAGTTTGTGTAATATTTTCAAGGTTCATCATGTTGTAGCACATATCAGTACTCCATTCCTTTGTATGACTGAATAATATTCTGTTGTATAGATATGTCATATTTAGGTTACCCATTCATCAGTTGATGGACTTTTGGCTATTTTCTGCTTTGGGGCTATTGTGAATAATGCTGCTCTGGCTTTGGGGCTTTAGGCTGTATCAGGAACCTATTGACATATGACTTATCACATTGTATTGTAATTATGTGGTGACTTGTCTCATTCTCCTGCTATTCTGTTAATTCCAAAAAGGCAAGAAGCATATTTGACTTAACCATTATATTGGGCAAAGTATATCCACATAAGGAACATGGGAATGAATAAATAAAAGAAAAAGCTCTAGGTTAGAAATATAAATTGTTCATCTAGATTACCTTATGTCACTTAGTGGAGGGATATAGCCTTCACTCTTTTGAGTATATATTTAAGGTAAAGTTTCTGCTCTAGATTTTTACTGACAGTTTTGATTGTTGGGAGAGTGAAGGTTACATTGATATAGTAGCCTCATAATTTGCTTAGTTGAGTTTGAGTGTTATCACCTATCAACAAAAGTCAGAGGAAAGTTAAATTTGTTATGACAGCTTGAGCTGGGAGCATTTGGGACATCCATTAGTGAGGGAAGTAGACCATGATCCCAAGTTTGTCTGTTGTCTTGCCAATTAAACCTGCCTGCCTGGGCATGTATCACTGCCCCACAATGGGAGGCTTCCCATGTGGCAACACTGAACAAGCCCATCTGTATTAAATTTGAGTTCTCTTTTGCTTCTCTCACTCCCTCTTTTCTTAATTCTTCCTTGCTCATCTCTGAATTCGTTCAGGCAGATTTTCTGTATTGAGTGCAACATACTGCCTAACTCTCAGTTATCTCTTTCAAAGATAGGATGATTTTATCGGGCAAATTCATCTCACTCTGGTTGTTGGGGCTTGTCTTTCTTCTGGGATGGGTTGCTCAGTTCCTTAGACCTATTTCTCTCTCCTGAACCCAGCAAGAGCTCCTGAGGGATGGCTGGGCGTGGAGGAGGCTATAGTGGCAACTCTGAATGTGGCAAGAGCTCTGACAGCCTTTGCTTCCCCCTCCCTCCTGCATCTGCCTACTCCTCAGCCTAGTGAGAATGACAGGAAGGGAGATGGGAGCTGCCAGGTTTCCTGTGTGCATGTCTGTGGGAGGGAGACGAGGAGGGCTGGCAGCCACAAACTAAGTGGGCTCCATTCCACCTATCTTTTCTGATTAAAGCGAAGCAGATTCAGTCTGCTGCCTGTGAGCTGTGGTGGGAGCCCTAGCTCAGAGACAATTCCTGGAATGAGTGTTCTAGATGCTGTATTCACTTCTACCCCTAAAGTAATTTATAGGCTGTGGAGTTGAGAAGTCTAGAGCTGTCTGTAGAATATGGTTGGTGTTTGGATGATAATCTCAATGTCCTACTTTATAAACTTTAAAAAAGATGCTGCAAACATTTAAATAAAGATGTCTTTAAAAGTCTAAAGCATTTTTGGTGTGGCATCCTATGACTTCAATTTTTATGTTACTATATTGCTGCTGCTATCTCCCAAATGGGAGAAGATGGGTTTGGCTTCCAAGTGGTTCCTGTAAAGTCTATGATTTAAAGATCCAATGAATGCATTTTTCTTCATTTAAACTTTTGTTCCTGCAGATTGCAACAGATTCAAGGTCTTCCTGGGTTCTATGAATGTTTCTCTTCTTTTACATGAATCCTTCCTTCCTCAGTCCAGACTAGAGGAGGACTGTCAAGAATCACTATGACATAGAGGTCATACTTTGGGCCTGAGTCTCCACAGTGGAATATCTGGGAGCCAAAGCCCTGCTGGTAGTATCTTGGCATAGCTCATGGATTCTTCTGAGGGCAAATATAGTTTTACTGTGTGCTTGAAATTAATCTCTGCTCCACCATTGGAGAGGTTAATGGCTGCTGCCCTTTTAGACACTCACTTCATGCTGCTGTGCCATCAGCCCTGGCCTTCCCGTTACGTGGATGATGGACTTCAGGTGCCCTCAGTCACTGTGGTTACTTTCCTGGTCACTTCAGTTGCTGCCTAAGCAACAAAGGGTGCTCTAGTAAAGTTTTTCTTTTTCCATTTTCTCTGCTATCGCTCAGAGGGATTCTACTGTAAAATTTTTTTAAATTAAACTTTTTGCTTAGCTTCCCACTTTCTTGAGAAAGTTGAAATACATTTTACTGGGATATATTGGAGGCTATTTCAGAGGCAATACTATGTTGCCCCAAAGTAACCCCTGGTAATCAGGCTCTCAAGCTGGATACCAGGTGCTTCAACTTTTTTCTATATGAGTGTAAGTCCCCTCATCTTTTTATACTGTCTTAACCTCTCGGCATTAGCCATGCCAAATTCCTTATCACTTTTTTTCCTAAGTGGGGGTTGTGTGTGTAGGGTGGATATTGGGTGTTGATAAATAGGATTGTTGGGGCTTTACTTGGGGGTGTTAGGATAAACTTTGTTATTGTGTGGTAACAAACAACTCTAAAATCTCAGTGGCTTAAAACAAAACAAATTATCTCTTGCCAACATTTACATGTCCAAAGAAAAAGACATTGCAGTTACTTAGGAACTCAGACTGATGGAGACTTGAACATCTTATGATGCCTCTTCTCAATGTGATGTTCAGTGTTTGCTGTGATAAGGGAGAAGCACAGAGACACCTCTCATAAATGCCTCCACCAGGAAGGCGTTGCTTCTGTTCACATGCCATTGGTCAAAATCAGTCAAACAATGCATGTAATTTCACAGGAAAAGAGGACTAAGAATCTAGGTGCATGTTCAAAGGGAAGGGATGGGGCTTAGCTAGCAAGTAACCTTGAAGAGGTTTGAGTGGGTTGGGAGGTACAAATGATGTTTTGGTTTCCTAGGCTGGTTAAGCAAATATCATGAAATGGTTCACGTGAAACAGTGGGGATTTATTCATTCATGGTTTGAGGCTGGGGAAAAAAACCTAAATGAAGGCATCATCATGGTGAAGCTTTTCCCCTGAAGACCAGCATTCTGGGGCTGGCTGCCCGTAATCCTTGGTCCTTATCTTTTCGCCTAGCAAGGCACATGGCAGCATCTGCTAGTCTCTCCTTTCTCTTCCAGCTTTCATTGATTTCCACTTCTTGCTATCAATGCTTTCTCTCTGCCTGAATTTCATTCCTCTTGTAAGGACTACAGTAATAGGATTAAGACCCATCCTGATTGAGTTGACCACACCTTAACTGAAGTAACCTCTTCAAAAGGTCCTATTTACAATGGGCTCACACCTAAAGGGATGGATTAAATTTAAGAACATGTTTTTCTGGGGGATGTAGAGCTTCAAACCATCACACAAGATAAGCCCAGAATTTCTGCGATTGATTTGCTGCTTATGGCATTTACTATTTCTTTCAAGAGTGCCTAAGGAAACTGAAATCAATGCATGCCTTCTGTAACTAAATAGTGCTCTTGCATAAGTACAGCCACTTGGAGGCATCTCTTACTAAGAGCATGAAATGCCGCAGGAGTGTCTGGAGCGGTAGATCTCAGCCATGGGGCCGCCCTGCCAAGCCTTGCTCATGTTTTGCTGCCACCGAGAGATTAAGGAAACTGTGGGACTCATCCACATGCGTGAATCCAGTTTGCTACCTCTGCCTGGTGGGCCTGCACCACCTGCCCATAGGAAGGATGGCAGTCTCTCTGGGTTTGAAGCAAGAGTCTGTGGTGACATGAGGCCAGTCCCACAGCCACTTAGTGAGCTTGTGAGAGGCTTATGACACATCTTCTATGACTTGCTTTAAGTAAAATAGAATGTAGGAAAAGTACAACTTTTTAAATGGTAGAGAATACTCAGTCATTTTCTTATACTTCATAAAACAACTTTATTAATATAGCCTATCTTATTTAGTTCTTAACAAGGGTAATAACTACTTTTGGTCCCCTTGCTGGCTTTTTTATCTTCCTAGCCATGACCAGCACCTACATTCTAAAACTTTCTAAATAGTTTGTAACTTTCTGTCTCCCCCACTAGGATTCAGTCTCCTTGAGGGCATTTTCATCCCCAACTGCTGTATCTTCAAGGCCAGGAACAGTGCTTGACATAGTGAAGTCCCTCATCAACTAGCTATTAATAAATGAATGAGTAATAGTAATTTTTTTTGTAGCAGAATGATATACAGTGCTGCCTCCAAAAATGATGTTCCCTTATTACATTCCTCTCAGTTACAAATTTATTAATTATGGAAGGTAGTTTCCTGCTTTATCTTCATTCACTTAATATTTTTTGAACACCCACTTAGTACAAGGCATTGTGCATACATCAGTGAATAAAACAAAGATCCCTGACCCCATAGAGCCATAGAGCTTTCCTTTCCCAAGGGCTGCAGATGGAGGAAGATGGTTAGTAAACAAAATAAATAAACTATACAATATATTGGAAAGTGAAAAATGCTGTGAAACAAAGACAAACCGAGTAATCGAAGGGGAGTAGAAGTGCCAATGGTGGGTGGGGGAAGGGAGGAGCAGACCATTAATTTGGGTGGGTGAAGGGAAGCCTCATTGACCAGGTGAAGTTCAAACAGAAGGAGGTAAGGGAGCCTAGTGATTAGGGTGAGGAGGTGGGGGTGGGGTGGGTTGGGAGAGTACTCCCAGGAGAAGCAATAGCTGCGGCTCAGTAAGGAGGCCAGTGTGAATGATGCTCAGAGAGTGAAGGTGATTTGATGTAGCAATGTGGAGATTGGACCCTAGGGTGCTAAGACAAGTCCTCAGATCTGTCATGTGGTGATAGCTGAGTCTAGGCTACAGATGAGGAGGGTTTGGATCAGGGCTATGGTGGTTGGGTGGTAAGAAGAAGTGGTCAGATTCCTCAAATATTTCACAAATTCATGTCCTGTGGCTGCTTTCTGCCCTGCCTGATTGCAGGTAGGGACAAACAGGTACATTCAGAGGTCATCAGACTCTGCCTACCAGTGTCCAGATTCCTCTGTTCCTACTCTGTCCCTTCCACTAAGGAGAACCTTCTCTCTTTTCTGGGGGTATTATATCTCCTGGCACCTTCTTTTCATATCAAACAGCAGTACTTACTGATGGATTATGGATTGAAAGTCGTTTGAGTTTTTAGCCTTTTCTTCATGAATTGTTGAATATAAAGTGTGTACCATCTTTACAAGGAATTTTGAGCATCACCCATATAGAAGCACTATGGCCCTAGAACCCAACTGGTTGTATCAATTAATGTTCCTTGTCTTTTAAATTTGGCCCCTCAAACCAGAAGATCTACTCCATAGATGGGTCTGAAACCATCCTGACAGTCTTTGATTGAAGTAGGTATGATTGAAGTAGGGTCAGAAAAATAAGCCTGGGGGTGCCCGACAATTAGTGGGCAGATGACCTGGACTAGGAGAATTTGAGGCTGGGGCCAGTGTCATTGGCCAGATCCTTTCCATTCAATCAACCCCCATCCCCAACTGCTCTTTCTGTCTCTTCTTTCCCCTTTCTTTTTATTCTATCTCTCTCATCAAATCAGAAACAAAACTCCAAACTTCTCTAATTTTCTCATGTAGAGCACTTAATCGTTGATACCTTCAGAGTCTCAGTTTCTATCAGAATGAGGTGTTTTCCCAAGTATAGTTTGTTTCCTCACAAAGAAGAATTCTGATGCCAGGCATTACTATAAAAAATTGTTTAAAAATCTCATTACTGATGTCACGCAACAGGAAACAATCCTTTTATTTTTTGGAGGTGATGAATCACAAATTGAGACAGTTAAATTCATAAAATTCTTTAATGAGAGAGTCAACTCAACACAACACAGGAATCTCTTGAATGCTGGAAGTGGAAGGTTTGCTGGAGTTTATGAGTCTGGTATTGGTTGGGTTGATTTCGGGGTGTCTTTGAGGCTCTTGCTTTTCTAAGAGGCTTTTGTTCACTTACCCATGTCAGCTTCCATATCTACATACATATATAAATTTGAGATATTACTCCTTCAACGACTTTAATGGCATAATAATCTATCATAATCTTAACCCCTTTGCATCACATAAAAACACTAGTAAGAGATCAAGTAGCTGTTCTCACACCAATTCATGCAACAGGAAAGAGTTCAACAGTAAAAACTTAATGAGCACCAACTTGACATACATTTCTTACTTCATTCTTACAACTAATCTAAAGGAATGAAAATGGAAAATGGTCACATTCATCAGCTAAAGGTATTGGCTGGAGCTGGGCAAACTGAGGCTCGGTGTGTTCATGACAAACAAGTGGTTTTTAGAACCTCTTCTCTTACTTTGAGTTTATGCTTTTAGCTGTCCAACTACTGTGTCCCAGCCACTGGATTAAATATTTTAGATACATTGTCTCATTTAATCATCATCACTTTGTGAGGGAAGTATTAGTATTGTTGGTGTTTAACAGCTAAGGAAATTGAGATGTTAGGCAATTTGCCACTGTCACACAGCTGCTGCATGGTGCAGACGGGCATCAGTCTTAGGACAAGCTATTGCAACACCTCTCTGCGCTCCGATATACACACAAAGAAATGACACTCTCAGGTAGTTTGCCAATTGCTATGGGGTGAAAGTTTCCCTAAAGCATTTCTTCTCAAACTTTAATGTGTATAAAAATCATCTGGGGATCTTGTTAAAAGGAACATTCTGAATCAACCCGAGGCCTCAGTGTCTGCATTTCTAACGAGCTCCCAGGTGATGGCAATGCTCTTGGTCCATGAACTACACTTTCCTGAAAGGCGTTAGTGCTAAAATTAATCTCCATGATGAGAGGTAAAATAAGGTACAAACCATACAAAAACCACAACCAGTGACAAACTGTAAATGGAGAAAAAATAGCTGTGGGAATGGATCTCGGGAGCCTGTCATGCTGGGTAACACTAAAGTAAGACGTTTGAGGTTTTACAGGCAAAAGAAAAGTTAATGACACCATGGAAAGAAAACAGGATGGAAATAAGGTGGAGATTTGTCTGTCATAGCCTCTGCTCACAGGAACTGCCTTTGGCACACTCTATTATTGTTCATAATACAGGTTGACTGATTTTTTGGTTGTTATGTTAGTTGAAGGACCCCATATAAAATTTCCCTCTGTTGTGGTCATTCCTGGAGAGCTAGTCTTTTATCACAACTTCTCAATACAAGACTGATTATTTGGATATGAATATTGGCCTCTTTTCTCCCAAACTCTTCCTCTAAATTCAGAACATTGGAGAGCCTGAGGGATCTTAGAGTCTTAGGCTCTGAGGATTGGAGTGTTACACCATTGAAGAGGTATACTAGAAATAATACAAAGAGCTGCAACAGCATTTCACTGTCCTAAATACTTCACTGAGTTCTTGGTTTATGGATCAGGAAATAGTGAATATATAAGACCCTTATCTTCTCCTAACAGCTATTGGATTTGGAGCTTGGGATACCCAGCATCTCCCAAGTAGCACTGAAGAAAGAAAGAAAGAGAGAAAGAGAGAGACAGAGAGAGAGAGAGACAGTGGAAAAAGACAAATTTATCATTTCTCTGTCATTTCGATTTCTATTTAATCATTCTATAGTAGGTGCTTGAAGGGATCTGTCAGTTCTTATCAAGTACAATTCACCTTAAAGAGCATTTCCTCCTCTTTTCTCAATACCATCTATTTCTTTTGTCTATGACGGTTTTGCCTTTAAACTGCTTCTTAGAACGGATACGAATAGGAAATGGAATTGAGAGGAAGCCTGAAAATGTGGGACAAGAGCTGACCTAGGTTCTGAAGACTCTGTTTCTAGGTTTTGCTGTGCCATTAACTTGTCTAACCTGGAAGTCTGCTGGAATTCTCTGAAATTTGATGATTAATTGAAAACCTGTTCCAAGATTTGTAGAAGTGTACATGCCTCCCCAAGATTCCTCCAGATTCCCTGGGAGTTCATGCTTTGATGGTCACCTTCTTAGTCTCAATTTCTTGCCACTGCTGAACGTGTTATGCTCAGACTAAATGTGAGCCATTCACAGCAGCCAAGATATAAAGCTAATACAGGTGGTAAAACTCTTTCTGAATGTATGTGAGTGTCAGGGTGGTGTCGTCTAGTCTATTGCTAATGATTTCCAATCCATACAATGTGTGTGGTCACATCAGCTGCACTTTCTCCCAGGCACCACCACCCCACTCTTCAGCTTTTTACAATCTTACTCTCTCTTTTACCCTTTCTCTTCTCTTTCCTTGTCATACACAAGATAAAAAATTAAACTGAAAACTCCTCTCATTTTCTTACTCAGAGCAATTACCTTTATGGTCTCGCTTTCTATCACAGTGAGGCTATTTTTTTCTCAAAGGAAGGTTCTGATGTCGGTTGTTAACTATAATAAGGTTTTTATTTCATTGAGTGGGTCACGTAACATGAAAGTAATCTTTTTTTTTTTCTTTTATAGGCGCTTAAACCCAAATTAAGAGACTTCTTTCAATGAGTTCATAGAATTGTTGAGTGACGTTGAGCAACACAGGAACCTGTAACCTGAGCATTTTTAGTTTAGATTAGCTGCTCTACAAAGCCTAAAATTTGCCAATCTTATTTGGGGAGCACAGTCAGGTTAATATAATGATTACAAAGCGAAAGTGACTTGGATTTGAGGCTGTGTTGGTCAGAGCGGCTTAGGCATGTGGTATAAGTAGTGGGCCCTACTCAGGTGGTGTTGAGAAATGGGGACTTGTGGTGGGTTGTCATGTACCCCCAAAACACATGTTCTGGGTCTTAATTCCTCTTCTGTGGGTGTGAAATTTTCAGGGGACCGTTTCAGGATGTTAATTCTAATTAGAATGGGTCTGAATCCTATTTCAGTCTTATAAAGAGAGAAGTCCACGAGGAGGAGCTAGAACTGGAAGAGAAGGAGAGGACATAACCATGTGACAGAAATGCCCAAGAATCTAGGGGTTTCTAGCCAGTGAGAATGCCAGTTACCACAGGAGAAAGCAAGCCTTCTAGCTTCTGATACTGTGAGAACATAAATTCCCATTATTTAAGGCAACCCATTGTGCATTCTTTGTCAAAACGTCCAGGAAACTAAGTTTTCATTCCTAAGTGCTATTTATTATGCAATAATTTTCTCCTTATTTGGAAAAATTGAATGGGCTCAAACATACCCTTTTGGGTACTTTAAATAAATATTGTGATGAAATCATTTCATTTTTAATGCAATAAATGGCATTTAGAAATTAATACATGAATAGGAGAGTTAGAAAAATATATACCTTTAAAGCTATTAGAGCAGGATAGCTACCCTAGAGAAATGTAGAAAAAGAGAAAAGAAGATACGTTCATTTGTAATTTCAATATCTAAATAAGGCAAGCATTCTTTTTTTATATTTTATTTTAGACATTGTTACTATGCGCACTATTCCTGTAATCATTATGTACATCTAATTTTGTATTCTGATGTATTTCGTAAGTGTTTTCCAAGCTCCACATTGTTTTCACATCTCTATTTCTATATATATATATAAAATAGTGTTCGATCATTCTTCTTGGTTTATGATTAAAATTGTATATAATTTTTCATTATTATAAATAATTGCCATGTGAATGTGATCTGAAAAATATAGAAAGCATTTTTTTAGAATAAATTCCCAGAGATAGAATTACTGAATCAAAGTTCCAAACCAATTTCCAATGCTCCGGCTATATGAGCACAAGCTCTAGTGTATCTGCATCAAATTGTTTTAAAATGACTAATTTAATAAGTGAAAAATGGTACCCAGTTGTTCCAATTTGCTCTTTATTGATTACTAGTGAGTGGTATTTTTGGTTTCTCATTTTTTAGCACTTTTCGCTTATGAATTTAGTATTTATATTCTTAGTACATTTATCTGTTGGTATTTTATTGTTTTCTTGCCCATTTATGGCTGTCAAGAGATTTTTTAGAATCATAGGAATGTTTAAGCTAAGGGGTGCTTTATTTAGAGCACTAGACTGCCTATTTCTCATAAGAGTTCTTTGCTGCTGAAAGCAAAGGGGTATGGAATTCCATTCCATCCTGACACGTGCTGACTTCTTTGGCAGATTTCAAAGCTGTCTCTGGGCTTCATGTCAGTGTGACCTAGAAAGGAATGAGAGCACAGCCAGCCCAGGTCGCTGTCAGAGCTGTAACCTTCACTCTGATTTCCTGTTTCCCTAAGGTTGTCCTTAATATAGATTCCACTTACTTGAGCTGAGTGTATCAACTAGATTTATTTTCTTTTTGTTTTGTCAAAGCCGATTAATGCACATTGAAGTAAGAGCTTGTCCAAGAATTAATGAGAAAGAAGGCTAAATTCATTTTGGGGTCTTTTTCCTGGCTACCCCAGAAGTCTCAGGATCTTCCTCTTATACCACGTGTTCTGGACTTTTCAAATGCTTCTCTTCATCATCAAAACCTTCCTGTCAATTGTCTTACTTCCTCTGAACTCTGTTCTCTGCTGGCTGTTCACTGCAGGGTTCTATGGTTAAGGTTGTACCTGTTTTCGATTATCCATTTTGAAAGAAACATATAAATGAAAGAGAGGTCTCTGCGCTTTTGCTTGTGTTCCTGTTCTGCTCATATGTTCTTATCACTGTCCTTTTCAAAATCTATCTTTTCCCATGCATTGCAAATGTTTTCTTATCTGCAAAGATTTTCTCATTTACCTTGACTGGATTCCATCTCTTCTAATTCTGATCCTCTGTAGTATATTGGTGGCTCTCTTCTTTCGGCATATATTCTATTATAGCATCATTAATTGCATATATGTGTATCTATCCCCAATAGGTTATATGTTCCATAGAGATCTTGCCTAATTTTCGACTTCCCACAATTAATCAATATATTCCCCTCCTCTAGTGATTTCTCAATGCTGTTTAATTGAAAAATCTGAATGATATCAATGTTTAGAATTTCAGGCACTATGACAGGCTGAAGCTGAGGAATACACACTTTGCCTCACATATTATTTGATACAGATGGCTGCCAAACATAGCTTATAGGAAGGACAAACATTGGTTAATGCAGTTCCTCAAGGAAAACCGAAGTCACATTTTAGCTGGTTTGGTGATGTTCACTCATGGAAATCTTTAAAAGTCAATCTTATACCTAGATTTTGCAGAAGACAAAATTGCCTGTCATAATCAACAGGAAAAGATGAATGCTTATGCAACCTGGAAGATGTGATTGTTTAGAAATTCATTGAGTAGAATGCTGTGTATGTTTTTTTCTGGCCACAGGTTTTGTTTTACATGACTTTGTGTTACCTCGACAAGCCCTGATACTATAAGTATTGGGCACAGATGTTTTGTTTGCCCTTTTGGTTCTTAGCTGTTGTGAAGAGCTGTCAAACTGAGGCCTCCATGTTGGCTCTTGAGGAAGCCCTCCCTTGGCTTATACTAGTGTGTTGAGAGCATATGTCTTTACAAGAAACTTAATTTATGGAAGTGAACCTTTCTTCCCTAATTGCTGATATGCTGATAAGTACCTTGATTTTTAACCACAATGATGCATAACTATTTCACAGCCATAGTTTTGACAATCTTGGTTTGTCCATTAGTAGAGGATTAAGCATTAAGGGTCTAATGTTTAATTAGATCCTCAATGTTTCCATTTTAACATTTTAAAAATAAATTTTCTAGACATGTCCTTTCCCTATATTGTTAAATAGAGGCAGTGTAAATAATTTATTTTCTATAAACAGATTTTCAAGCTGAGCCTTCACATCAGATAAATTTAAATTAATAACTATTGATTAGAACTATTCAAGGCATTGGGGGAGAGGGTGGTGCTAATGAAGACGAAGACGACATTTTTCCTATTTAATAGAAGTTTAGATAATCTTTGTAGTTTAAGTCAATCTGTGAAAAGTCGTGTGAAGGAGGTCGAAATGGCAGTAGCAGATGAAGAGATGCAGGCTAGAAATCCAGCCCCTAGCCAGGTATACCCATGAAACTTTCTTTTCAGAAAGTGCTTTAGGCTTCAGTTCACTTTTCACTCACTTGAACCCTCTTAAAGGCACATATGACATTTAGAGCAGTGAGCATGGTCTGTTTTCTTCTTTTGAGATCAATGAAACGAAGTCTCAAGGTTAATTTTTATGGCTTTCTCAGCTTCCAGAAAAACATCATTTTCACTGTTGGTTACTAAGATGATATCTAAGATATCATCTCTGATTCTTACATTATTAACATAATGGACCACGTGCAACCCCTTGTATGTTTTTACTCACTTGCTCCTAATTTGATTTTTGTGATCAAAGATAATAGTTGCTTCTAGTCTTTGAGTTATTGTGGAAAGCCAATAACTGTGGAAAGCTGGCAGTCATGTAATAAAAATTTTTAGGCTAAACAAAATTCAGACTTTACTGTTTGCTTTGTCTTCTAATTCCTTGTTTTCTTTCTCTACTTTTTCTTATGTTGCTATGCATAAAACCTTTGGCGGAAAGTAGAATATGATTACTGAAATTAAATCAAAGAACATTGAGGAGGCAAGACCAGATTGACATTTAAGTTCAACAGCGATCCATGTGTAAAGAGGCTTGTTTTTGTTTGGGAATCCTTCCCTCTCCTTAGCAAGAAAAGGAAGTCTGGGTAGTCTACGTGAGGCATAGTTGACCCATCACCCTTAGCAGTGATTGGGTTAGGAAGGAGTATGTGGATTTCTTCTGGCTAGGATATCTGATAAGCTTGCTTGTGGGCAATTGTTAAAGGGTATCTTTCAGATAGAGATATATGGGATGTGGTGTCTGCCTTTCTTCTGGATGTGGTTGTGTCTGTGTGAGATGCCTGGAACTATGCCAGGCCTCTTGGCAACATGAGGAGGTTAGCCAGGGATAAGCCAAAATGCTGAGTCAGACAGAGCAGAGAGATGGAATGGTGGCCTGGTGTCTTGTAAGTGCTTGGGGTTTCTTATGTGGGATAATAAACATCCCTACTCTTTTGGCCCGTTAGAGATTTTATTATTTGTTGCCAAATCCATCCTAACTGATGAAGTGCACTTTGTTGGAGTCTGCTGAAAGGCATGTCTTTGCAAATAGTTTTCCTTCTATACTGCCATGTTGCCTGAAATTCTACTGAAAAACTCTTCTATGAGTTAAGACGCTGGAATCTCTGTTAGTCATACATCTATTTTCAAGGGGTTGTAACATGTTTGTATTTTATCTCAACATTTAATCAAATTCTCTCATTTGCCATCAAGTTCCTGATGGAGTGATAAACCAAACAGCAAGGCTCAATGGTGAGAAAGGAGCCAAGTAAGCCTTGAAGTGCAGGATCATGCCAAGAAGACAGTTTGATAGGATGGGCTTCCAAATGGATGAGCTGTGAACAACTTTGTGATGCATGCAGAATCTATGGGGAGAGACTGAGCAAAGGTCACAGGCAAGATTGGGGGCCAGAATTAGCACCAAAGGCATATCAGGCTTTTCCCAAATATAAATTTTATAATCCAGAGTTACCAAAAATATCTGTGAGCTGAGAAACAGCAAACTGCAGGGTTTCCCACTTAAACCTGCAGAGTCTATGGTTCCTGTGTTTCCCGTTGTATTGATGTTATCGAGTTTCACCTGTTTTGGTTTTTCTAGTTGGCTGAAAAAGAACTCAGCTTCTGCCACATAATGGGATTTAATCCTCAACAAAATATTTATTGCTAGCAAGTAGACTCTGGATTTAATGACTTTGGCATATGGAATTTAATTTGGGTTTGATAAGACATATTGATTTCCAGTCCAGGAAAGAATACTGCCTTCTCCCCTTCCTTTCTTTTTCCCTGTAACCTCCCACCATCGTCTTACTCAAAAGATAGATTATTTTCTCCTGTGTATGTCAGAGTAATAGAAAGATTTTTCTTTCTTTCTTTTTTTCTTTTTGGTGGCTATGGAATGGAAAAGAAACCAACTTGAACCGACTCAGTGTGAAGAAATATATTATGTAGAAGTTGAGGGCAGGTGCACCTTCTGCAGTCATACCAGGTCTCATTTTCTAAATAGAAACTTCCCAAGTCTCCACTTTAGTCTGAAGCTGATGTACTCCCCCCAGGTGCTGCCCACATGGGCAGAGCATATGGTTCTGCTACCGTGCAATAAAACTTGAGAGAAATCATTGAAGCCTGCTCTCTTCTGTGAGTAGAGCAGAGAAGCTTCCCAGTCAATTCTCTGATGATCCAGTCATGTCCTCTTGGCACCTTCCTTCTGGTCCCTGCCAAGCATTAGCTCATGGCTGCATTTCATCTCTGCTTATTTGCTCCTAAGAGGCTAATCCCATGAATTGCATTTGCTACTTTTGGAAAGGCGAGGAGGAAGTAAATCAAGAGATGATGTTGTTTTGGAGATCACCTTAAGGCAATTTCAATAATAAATGACTATGGGGCTGAGTTTCACATACTAATTATAAATGACTACTTGAGTGGATGGGCCCCCTCTACAACGTGCTTGGAGTTATGGCGTGCTCTTAGCTTGGCACTATTTCAAAAATATGCCTTTGCTTTATTATGCACCCACGGAGTGACCAGTGTAATTATGTTGCCAAACAGCTTTTTCCCCCTTTCTTTATCACCCTCTCTTTTCAATTACTGCAAAGTTTCTGAAAAATTCATCTTGGTGCCTTCAGTTTCTTGCTTGATCCAGGCAAATGAAGCCAGAGTAAACAGATGGTGCTGCCGCTGCATTCCTATAGGCAGAGGCTGTTGGATTAGAGAGGGAATGATTGGATGTTAGTGCTTTGGGGCCTATACTATTATACTATAGATAACCTTTTCTCCACAATTCAGACTCACAAATCTTTTAGTCTGAGAAATGGGATTGTGTGAGCTCTGGGAAGGAGTGTCTGGAATAAGGAATACATGAGGGCCTCAGCAGAGGAATGCAAAAATTTAATAAGTAATTATACATTTATTAAGGTGAAAATTAGTTAATCTGGGATTCTACTCTTGAACTCTCAATTAAGTAGCAATTTTGCCTGATTAGAGTAAAATATAATTAGGGCCCATAATGAGGGCCCTGAGTCCTTGCAATTGTTGGAATGCTTTCTGAATCATCCAAGAGGGATGCCACCGTGATCAACATGGTTGCATATTACAGTTTTAAAACTATGGGACTCTGCCCTTGATTTGAATGGTAATTCACAGTTATATGAAACTCACTGTTGTACTCTCTGTAGGGATATTGACAAAAGTATTGTGTGCACATGGCATCCTGTTTATGAGGATCACAGGTGAGATTGTTTTCAATATGAGGATCAGCAAGATCTGTCTTCCTAACAACTGATTTGAATGAATTCTGTAACCTGTCAATTTCCTGCTTTGCATTGGACTCTAGGAAGCTTAGTGTCTGCTAGCTATTGTTGAATGCATGAACTGGGATGCTAATTTTATTCCTTGATTTTACTATCACTTCTATGTCTCCTTATTCCTTATTTTCTCAACCATTTATTTTATCCTTTTTTGGGGGGGAAGGGTTTTGTGATTTGGTAAGTTGTCATACCTCATTTGTGCAATGATTGGAAATGTGAATGCTATATTCTCTTCCCTGAGTCATGCTAGATACTAGGAATCTTGCTTTACATGAAAATCTACACCTTAATAATTGTAGGATCTGATTGATAACTCATGCCTGATATTTGACCTATGTGTTTGTGGGTTTTCCCTACTTTGGTTACAGAATATACCCTATGGAGGTATCAGTCTCTTGTATGATTGTATCCATCGTATTCCTTTGGCCTTAACTTGACCGCAGTGGCAGCACATATCTGTGACTCTCATCCCTTTCCATCCTAGCCATAGAGTATTAATAAGAAAGCCAGGTAGCAAATGAAGTCACATTCACCCAGGGCCCGATAAACCAGGAGTATCTTAATGGGAAATTGTGTTTTCTTTCAGATAGGGATTTATGAGACAAGGGGTCTACTTTTCTTCAGGACACGGTTGTGTCTGTGTAGGATGCCTGGAATTGTGGTGGGCATCTTGCCAACATGCGAGGCGAGGGGTTAAGTGGGGGCAGACCAACCTGATGATACATCATTCACATC
Source organism: Tamandua tetradactyla (assembly GCF_023851605.1). Taxonomy (NCBI): domain Eukaryota; kingdom Metazoa; phylum Chordata; class Mammalia; order Pilosa; family Myrmecophagidae; genus Tamandua; species Tamandua tetradactyla. The sequence continues at coordinate 73,075,739 of NC_135328.1, forward strand.
GTTAACCTGATGATACCTGGGCACTGTGTGGGAATTAGTAGGCCTTTTACATCAACCTTTTCTGCCATGTGCTGCAGGCCTTTACGGCGCTATAATTAATGCCTCTGGCAAATAGAAAGTCATACTGAGTAGTGACTGAGTGTGGACTCACAAGTTGGATAGGCCTGGGTTTGAATCCTGATTCTTGCTCTTCTAGTTATGAACTGCGATTATGAGCTCAATGTTAAGATTATCTAAGCTTCAGTTTCCTCATCTGTAAAATGTGGAGATAATAATATCCTTCTCAAGTGTCTAGTGAAATGCAGTATTTGGCAAAGAGGAAGTTCTCAATAAGTGTTAGTTGTCATGATGAGATTGTTTTAGTACCCAAGGACAAGCAAAGGGAATTCTAGCCACACATTTTATTTTCCTATTGGATACAGACCTAGGAAAAAAGACCTAAAAAGGGTTTGGAGTTAATGTCTTTGTCTTGCAGATTATTGAGAAATGAATGTCTTTTCTAAGTGAGTTTGTGACCTGAACATCTGATTTTAATCCCAGCTCAGTCTCATAACATAGCTGTACCTTGATTTCTTGATCTTTGGACAGGGTTGTGATCCCTACCTATGAGAGTTATTATGGAAATTAAAGGATGTATGTTTATAAACAGCTGTATATGCTGATGTAAACAGAGTTATATGAAAGCCACTTCTGAGTTACTGTATATTAGAACTACTAACATATAATAACTACTTAATAAACATAACTTTGCCTACATATAGAGTGTCTTGAAGGAGCTCAGAGCATTTTTTAAGAAATCTTTTAGTCATCATGTGAATGATGTATCACCTAATTTTAAGCAAAATGTCAGCTAGGAGTCAGATCTTATGGAACTTTTAGTGCTTTCATGCAAGTTTATGTTTAGATGTACATCTAATTTTCCTAGATTTATGTCTCTAAATAAGTATAAGTGACTTACACATTGCAAATGGATCCATGGCACTGCAAAGCTAGAATGTCCAACTCAGTTTTTCTGTGTCTTCTGTTCTTATTGTAGACCACGAGGTGGCTTTAAGTCCCAACAATCTGACTCCAATACATTGAGGCTGATTCTTTGCAAGGCATTTTAGAATACTATATAAAGAACAGAATAAATTATGCAGGTACTTAAACAGTGAATGTCTTGGCTTGGTCACAGTCTCATTATCCATTTTTAATGGAGCATTCTAGAGTATTAATGCTCATTTTTCAAGTCTGTATCCTTTCTGCAAAATGTGTTTACATAAAAAGCTGAGAAAGAATCATAATTTTCTGCATAAATTGATGATGAATAAGTGGGTCATGTGCTTTCTGTGGTGTGTGTTGGGGTGAGAGAGTGAGAACAGTATGAGAATAACAGGGGTGTTAGGGTGAAAGCTGGAGCCATCCCACTTTCCCACATCTTCCAGGATCAGTAATCCCAACTCCATTAGTTCAGAATGAGAGGCCATTTGGGTAAATATAGTTACATAAATATATCATTAGACAGTTTTGTAAAATGCACATTATTTACTCAAGCAAATATGTAATTAGAACATTTTTTAAAACACATATTATCTACCAAAGAGACTCAAAGTGTTCCTGTGGAGCATTTAAGCCTATTGGGTAAAGCTGTAATTAGGCCATTAATTAAACCCAAATCATATTATTTATTAAAAGGTGCTTTGCTGATCTGATAAGGATTTTCTTTAAAGGATTTTAATAATTGATTACTGTAAACCCCTTGGCTATCTCTTGCCCTTCATTCATTCCTTTCTGATTTTCTTCTTGTTTCATTTTATGATGATAGTTATAGATTTAGATTTCCCTGTGGATAATATGTGCAAAACTGCTTAATCTAGCATTGCCATCCTGTTTTTCTGCATGGTCCTTTCAAGATGTGAGGGAGAAAGTACCAGCTCACTATTTTTCTAACTGCAAGTATTTGAACATATCTTTTAGGGCATGTTGGGTTGTCGTAATTGTGCCTTTTTTCTTTCTTACTGTTACACATGGGCTTGATGCGATGAAAGTTCTTTCAAGTTCTAAGTCACTGAGGTTGTCTGAATCTTTAGGAGATGGATTTGTTTTGAGCCAGGTAAAATTTCCTCTTTGGACCATTTTTCAGGAGCAGAGAACAATGTATTTGTAAAATGTTTAATTCAATGCAATATTTAGTTTGGGGTCTTAAAAAGGAGATTGCACATGTAGGGATTGAATTTAAAACCAGTCTCTGGTTTACCAAAAGCATTATTCGCTTAAAGGCTTCCACGGAACACACATACTAAATGATTTTAATAGATAGGATATGTGGAAAGGATTATGAGTTTTTTTTTGCATTACCTTTCTCCATTCCAATCTCAACATTATACTTAGTATTGTTTTCTAAAAATGCTGTCAGATCATTAATTTCTAAAAAGCCCAGTCCTTTATTGCCTCAGAGTCTTCACATTAGCTTTTCTTTTTGTTTGGGAACTTTCCTATCTTTTGCCTCCTCTTTGCCTAGACAACTCAAAAAAAAAAAGATTCAATGCAGTGAGGAATTAAGAACACAGAAGTAGAAGCCAGACTGTCTAGGTTTGAATGTAGTTCCCCTTAATGGGATGTGTGATTTTGGTAAGGCATATTCACCAGTTGCTCCTCTGTTTCCTTATCTACCTCCCTGTAGATGAAGAGTGTGAATTACTGTGGGTAAAGTGCCTACACATTGGCTGCTATTATTTAGGTCTTTTGTTTCTGAGAAGCCTACCTTGATCCTCTGTATCTTGGTTTAATGCTTCTGTTATGTTCTCTATGGAGCATTTCCTGTTTTAACACTTACCACACATTGCATTGTGCTTGCTTCCCCGTGATTCCCCTTTTCTTATGCTAGACTGAAAACTCCATGAGCAAAGAGATAAGGTCTGACTTCTTTAATACTCTATCTGTAGCACCTAGCAAAGTGCAGATAAAATAGTACCTGGCTCCAGGAATAATACCTGCCTTGTGCCAGACACCGTTTTATGGGCTAAAGATACAATAGTAAACAAAAAGCATATTGATTGGCTCTCATATAGCTCATATAAGGGGAGATAGCTATTGAGCCCATGGTCACACAGAAAACGTAAAATTGCAGATAAGACAAGTGCTATAAAGGGGAGTTTTGTCAGAGTCTAAAAATAGGGGCATTTTGTTTTATCTGAAAGTTAGAGCAGATGTTCCTAGGATGATTGGCTGAAATCTGAAAGTAGAATGGTCACTAAGTAGAGGAAGAAGAGAGGGAAGTACACCTAAGTGGAGTAAGCCATTTCTGCCAATGTCCTGTGGTAGGTATGAGCCCAGTAGGTATGATAGATTGAAAGAGGTCCAGGGCTTTCAAGTGGAGACATTGAGAGAAAGAGAAATGCTACATGAGGCTTTTGTTATAGGTGAGGGCCATGCATGGAGGACATTGAAGGTCCACTTACAAAGGTTTTTATCTATCATAAGGTAAATGAGAAGCCCCGCCCTTTAAATATAAAGGGGACATGATATCACTGGCATTTGTAAAAGATCATTCCTTTTGGAAATATCATTGGATTTGATGTGTTGTTGGATGGGATAGATTGGGTGAGCATGGCCAATGCAAAAAAGGATCTACATACAACTGAGTTAAAGATACTTGCAAAATCTAAGAAAAGAATATGCAACATGGACTAAGCTTGTAATTGCTGAGATGGAAAAAAATAAGATGAATTTGAGAGACTTTTATCTACAAATTTAGAACTTGATAATGATTAGATATGAGTGGCAAGGGAGAGGGAGTCATAAGACAATGCTCAGGTATTTGCCTTTTGAAAATGGATGATTAACGGCATCATTTCCTAAAAAAAAGAACTACTGGAAGAGGACAAAGTTTAGGAAGAAAATAACAGTACTTGTTTTGGACATGTTGAACTTGAGAGACCTTTGGGAATGCTAGAACTAATTTCAATTAAGAAATTGGAAAAAGGGTTCTAGAGCTTAGAAATGATGACTGAAAAATATTGGTATAAATTTGGGCATCATCTGAAAATGGGTGGGGTTGGAACTGTGAGAGTGGATGCAATAACCTAGGGAGAGATTGCTTGTTAAGAAGAGGAAAGGGCCTGGGGATTCCAACATTTATTGCTTGACAGGTGGTAGATGAGCTGATAAATGAATAACCAGAAATATAAGAGAAGGAAGGATACAAGAGAATTATATTAATTAAGCCATGTGGAGCACCTGTTCCCTAAGAAGGGCAGGGTCCCTGTGTCTAGAGCTGCTGTGAGGTTCTTTGGATTTAGTGACATAGAAGTCTGTCACCTTAACAAGAATGAAACAATGAATGAATTCATTGATGCAAATAAATTTGATGTAATCTGGATAATGAAAAAGAAAAAAGTTTTCTTTAGTGAATACTTTCTTATAACCTATAATATGATATTGTTTATTGCACCTCTCACATACTCTTATGGGGTATTTCCCAACTTCATTGTCCTTGTAACCCCTCTTTTCCTGGGCACATAATGCAGGACAAGATATTTTGTGTGATGGGAAGTTTTGAACTAAAAGTGTTATTTGGGCAACAATTCTTAGTTCTGCAGAGTTTCTCATTCACAGGCAGGCTTTCCATTTATTTTTCTTGTCTAATATTAGATCAAACAGTTGGAATTATATGGTGATCAGTAGAGAGGTCTCTGGGGCAAGACTTTCAAGGTCTAAGTTCTGGCTCTATCTTGTGACTGCTGGATTACCCTGAATGAGTTGCTTAAACTCTCTATGCTTCAGTTTCCTCATCTATAAAATGTAGATTGTGATAGTGATGTGAGTTGTAGATAAATTAATGCATGTAAAGTACTTAGTAGAACGATTGGCCTTTAGTAGGCAATGTGAATTGGTAGCAATGATGATGATCATCCTGATGATGATCAGAATACTGGACCAAGGAACAAGGAATGAAATAACTAGTCTGTGTCAGAATATACACTGAGGAGGAGTAAGTACTTTCTTTTAGGGTCAACTTGGTAGCAAAGATAAAGGGAACACAAACTGGGAGCATGCCCCATTGTGTGTTTCAATTTCTCTTTTTTAAAACAAGTGTTCATTGACTCTTTCAGAGGGTCTGGAATTAGCTTGACTCTGTGTGTGTGTGTGTGTGTGTGTGTGTGTGTGTGTGTGTGTGTGTGTGTGGCTGGGGGGTGAGCTGACTATATAATCAGATGCATATCCTGGTTAGGCACCTTAAATTTTACAAGAGAAACTGGCCTTGTCATCCTTTCATTTGATTAATGAACCTACAAATATATTATTATTCACAAGTAATCCTGGTTTTTGCCAGACACTATAATCATCGATTGTCTGTTGTTCAACTGTTATCAAAGTCTTTCCTAAAAAGAAAGTGACTGATATTCTTGGAGAATTACATGTAAGATAATCAGCTTGATAGTTCCTCCAAGTTCTCTAATTTTCACCTCAAGATGATCAGGTCATGAGATTGATATGTTTACAGCCCTATTGTGATTTCTTGTAAAATTACTTCTAAACTGCCCTGTGCGCTGGGAGCTCGGTGTGCCTTGAGGCATGCTGCAGGAGGGAACTCTATGAAAGTCACTCTTAGGAGTTCCCAGGAGAGAATTCTCTCTCAGACCTCTGTGTCTTCTCACAAACCACTGACATGCTATTAATGATAGATGAGGTGATTTTTAGAACTAATTATGTTTCTCATTTTGTTCTGGCTGGTTGTTAATATGCCCCGAACTGAGCTTGTAAGCTTGTATCATGTATTAAATGTCTTCTCCTTGCCCCTCTTTTCTGCATCCTGCTCTAGGATCCAGGCTCTGACCCCATATGGACTGTATCAAGGGGTTTCTCTGCCCTCAGACTTCCATTAGATCAGGCTCATGAAAAGTAGCAGAAGGAGCTCCAAAGGCGAGAGGAGAGTGAGACTAGGTACTTGTTCCCTGGGCTCTAGGAGGTTAGAACATTGCAGGTTAGCTGCCTCTCTTTAAGCCCACGGTGCTTTTCCGTGGAATTCTTTCTCTGGGTACCAGCAACCACTCCCTTACCTTGCCCTTCAGACCCCGGATGGCAGAGCTGCTGTTGTTATTGTACTCAGAGCACTTCACTATCCACTTCTTTTTTCTTTCTTAAACCCTGCTAACATTTTTGCAAATAGTCCCTTTAATAAACTCTCCTTATTTTATTCAATTTGAGTGTGCCATCAGATTCCTGCTGAGACTCTGACTGATATACTCTAGCAACTTCGCTGGGCACCTGGCTAATCACCTCTTATTTCTGCTTTGTCCTATTTTATTTATGGATTTATCTTTTATTCATTTGAATTGTGAATATTTCTGTTCTTTTAAAGCACCTAAAATATTCTTTTATGAACAGTCAGGGTGTAAATAAACACATATATATGCAAAAGAAATATGCCAGGTGCTCTGCTGTATGCTGGAGAGGCAAAGACATAAGTCTTAGTCCTTAGGGAGTTCACGGTCTGCCAGGAAGACTTCCAAGGAAATAGATTATCGTAATGGATTATGGTGAGCTCTAAAGGAGGTCTAGATAAGGCCTTTCAGGTACCTGGGTGATGAAATTCCTTATCATGCTTGAGGGAGTTGAAGGGTATGGGAACTGGAGTGTTCATAGAAACTGAGGCTATGAAAGCTAGGCGAACAGGAAGATCATGGGATGTTATGTAGAGGCCAGTTATTTATCCCCTTGAGCCATCCCTTCTCTTGCTTGGTGTGTTGACTGCTCATTCATTTCTTGTAAGGCTGGTTATTTACTCTTTAAATAATCTTTCAATCTTCAAGTTGTGACTAGGAAAAAACATCTTGGAAAATGCAAAATAATTTGTTTTCCTCCAGAGATCAATGTTTAATTCAAATGGGACTAATGAGACTTGCCATATATGCTGAATTCCTTTCCCTTTTCGTGTACTATAAAGCTTTCATAAATCACATGTTTACTTCATCAAAAATATTTTTTAAAAGTAAGATAGTTTATTACTTGGAATATAAGCAGCAGGTAAATAATATCCATGTAATAGAATACACACATTTTGGTTTCAATAAGAGGTGAAAACTGTAAGAGTCCTTTGAAAGGAAATTGTGATTTACTATCTGATCTTACGATAGGCCTAGGAATCGTCCGCAATGAGCCTGCAGGCTAGCACAGTGCATCCTTGCTATGTGTGTTAGAGATGGCTATTTATTATCTGTCACATTGGTTTAAAAAAAAAGACTAAGTGATCAAAATCTCTGAATTGTTTAATTTTGGATTGATGAGAAGATGAAACCAGGGCTCTCAGTCTTTCATCAACCTTGAGAATGAGGCCTGGCCTAGTCTGTTAACTAAAAAATAAAACTGATACAAACCTTCCCTGTTGTGTGGAAAGGTTTGGCTAGCAACCCTCCTGAACTTTTTTTTTGTCCGTTGGATTTTTAATGAGGACCGAAGTCTAGGTTTTGGAACATTGTGAATTTTGATTACAGTGGAGTTCCAGCCTGGTTGGAATGGGGGAAATGTCAAAAACCTTGTGAATTCACCAGCCAGCCTCTGGATGAAAAGCTTTGGATGGGCTTTTCAAAATGCTGCTCAACTCTTGTTTTTTATCCAAACCCAAACTCTAAATCCATAGAGGTTCAGCAAGCACAAAGTCCAAGCCAATCATTGGCTTCATAAAATGCCAATTCTTATTTCAGCAAACAATTATAATGCATAATTGCTAATAAAGGAAATCAATCCACCTTCATAGATTTTTAATTGCCCATTTTATTTTGCTTCTTCATTAGTATTGAAGTGATGACATTGGATTTAGTGTAATACTGTGTTTTTGTTAAAGTCCTGACTTATTGAAAGTAAGGATGAGCCTTGATATTCTCAAATGATCAAAGTGCCCTTTGACACCTCTGATCTCCAGAGAAAGTATGCTTTAAGAATACATCAAAGCTATAAGTACTCAGTCCTCTTGGCTTCCTTCCAGAGACTTCCACAGAGCATTTCACATAGTGATGTGATGGGTGGTTTATGTGTTTTGATACATCGAGATATAAGGACCATTCCAGTGATCACTGAACCACTCAGCTATAATATAAGGCTGTAATTATTTTAATCCATATGCAATTCAAAGTAAATAACCCTTTATCAGAATAAACAACTAGATATCATTGTTGAGATAATGTGTATTCGTGTTACAGTGATAGGCAGTAGATCTCAAAACACATCAGTTTCCCAACCATAATGATGAGGCAAAGGTTCTGTGGGACACCCAGCAGTTTGATTCTGTTTGTCCATGGTCAGGAGAGAAGATGGGTATGTTGGGGGCAGAGGCAGAGGGGAATAGACATTCTTCATTGCATATTGAATGTTATGGCTTTAGGTGGGATTAAATGAATTGATAACTAGATTTTATTAAATACAAATTAGCCATTTATTTTTCCTTCATTCTTAAAACATTTCTTGATCTTTTAATGTGTGCTAAGTTCTGTGCACAGATAATGGAATAAAGGGTAGCTCTTGTTCTCATATATAAAACCCTTGATAAAGGGACACAAAATGTGCTATGGAAACTCAGATGAAGAGCATCTAACTAAAACCAGAGGAAATGGAGTTTTCCTTGAGGAGGTGCTACTTGAGCCAAATCTTGAAGACAAGTAGGAGTAGAACATGAAAAAAAGAGAAGCATGTATGTTCCAGGAAGAGGAGGCAACATTACAAATAGCAAAGGACAAGAGAAATCATGGTAACATTAGGGAGCAAATATTCTAGAGCAGACGCCATCAATGTAAAATTTTACTCCTAGATCTGCATGTATACCCAGTTCTTTAACTTCAGTAGACAAGCTTCACTATTGAGCAGATGTTAGATAAAGGAGTTTGTATGTCTAAATACATTTCGGGTAGGAGAGATAAATCACAGTCTTCTTTCCCTTGAAACAATTCTTATTCTACTCTCATTCTTGGGATTGCATTGACCCATAGCTGCATATCTGATCCACAGGATCATGGTTCCTAGCTGTTTTAGTTTGCTAGCTGTCAGAATGCAATATACCATAACAGAATGGCTTTTAAAACGGAATTTAATAAGTTGCTACTTTACAGTTCTAAGGCCGAGAAAATGTCCCAGTTAAAGCAAGTCCATAGAAATGTCCAATCTAAGGCATCCAGGGAAAGATACCTTGGTTTAAGAAGGCCTATGAAGTTCAGGGTTTCTTTCTCAAGTGGAAGGGCACATGGTGAACACGGTCAGGGTTCCTCTCTCATCCGGAAGGACACATGGTGAGCACGGCGTCATCTGCTAGCTTCTTCTCCTAGCTTCACTAAAGCTCCCTGGGGGGCATGTTCCTTCTTCATCTCGAAAGGTCACTGGCTGGTGGACTCTGCTTCTCGTGGCTATGTCATTCTGCTCTGCTCTCTCTGAAATCTCTCATTCTCCAAAATGCTTCCTCTTCTATAGGACTTCAGAAACTAATCAAGACCAACCCAAATGGGTGGAGACATGTCGTCACCTAATCCAGCGTAACAACCACTCTTGATTAAATCACATCTCCAAGGAGATGATCTAATTACAGTTTCAAACATACAGTATTGAATAGGGATTATTCTGCCTTTATGAGATGGGATTTTGACTAAAATATGGCTTTTCTAGGGGACATACATCCTTTCAAACCAACATACCAGCCAATTCTGCTTGTAGTTTAAAATGATCAAGGCATAGGGGGTTAAGAGGGAAGACTGGGGAATGATGAGGCTGAAGTAGTAAACTGAGGCCAGATCACAAATGATCTTGTAGATTATGGTTACAAATTTGGAGTTTACCTGAGGTCAGTTGGTAACTTGGATTTTAATAGAAGGATAACATGCTTAGCTGCCTTTCTAGATAAATCCATGGAAATGGTGGGAATTTGATTGAAGGGTAGCAAGAAGTCTTTATAGTAAGATAGGTGTAAATGAAAGAAGAAAACAAAGCAAAACAGTAACACTGGAAAAAAGAAATGGCCATGAATTTCAGAGACATCAAGGTGATGGAAACCACAAAATTCAGAACTGGATTCTTGATTTGAAAATTCTGTTGGACAACCAAGTGGAGATGTCTAGTTAGCCACTGCAAATAAACAGTGTTTGGCTGAGGGAAATAAGCTGACGGTGTAAGTTCCAAACTCGTCAGCATTGTAGTTTATGCCAGCAACGGCAATGCGTTGGGGGTAGAGGATAATGTGTGTAACAGTTGGCACCCCATAAAATAAAGTCGCTTTCATGCCTGAGTGGAAGGTGCATGGAAGAAATATTTTGGTAATTCTGTTAAATCAATTGCCAGAGTGGTACATCAAAAGAGCCCCTGGCTGAGATTGTAGCTCTGGGGATTTATTTCCAATTAGGCTAATTTCTTTTCTTTTTTTTTGACTTTTGTGCAGCTACTTAGCTTCTGAGATTTTGTTTCCTTAACTCAGAAATGTGGAAAATGTTAAGCATCCTGGCTGTCAATCAAATAAAGTAATTTTCTGAATTTTGATGTCATATTATTATCACAATAAATTGAACCCCTGCCAATATAGCATTTTCTACAGAGAATACTCTTGGCTAAATGCTTTTAGTAGAGATAGGGCATAGGGAAGGAAAAGGTGAATTAGCTGTTCCATGGATCCTCTTAAAATCTCATTATGCCTCTCTACCCCTCACTCCTCAGTTGTCCCCAAATATTGCTGATCGCAAACTGAGGTCTTGGGATGAATTTAGCTTAAACATTTTGTTGAGGTTGTTGAGCTTTTATTTTTAAATCAGTATTGCTGCATCAAAAATCAGGTTTCACATAAACTTCTGGTTTACTGAAAGATTAATAGATCTGAAGACCCTGGGTTCATGTTGTTTTTATGCCAATGATCATTTTGAAATGGGTAGATGTTGAACCCTTTAGAAAGAGCATCTGCTGTTTACCACAGTTCCTACTGTCCCCTGTTTGCTTACACATGGCTGGACACATTCTTTTATATCCACCTGGCTTACCTCCATAAATTTTGATTATAATGCTAGATTATCCACCTTCCAAAACAGTGGTTGAAAGAAGATAGCAAAAAATAGAATAAAAAATTAGAAGAAAGTATAGGGTGAGCTGTGTTTTCATTATTCCTTTTAATTTGTTTTCTTCAAAGCACTGATTTTTACCTGCATTAAAATGCGTTAGACAGGTATAAAGACAGTTAGGTACATTGTGGTGCAGTTCAGTTTCACCTCTAGCATATGCAACTGGAATATGATTTCTAGAAAATTGCTTAAAAATTCTATTACTCTGAGGAGGTGCAAGGGTAGTTCAGTGGTAGAATTCTCGCCTGCCATGTGGGAGACCAAGGTTTGATTCTCAGCCCATTACTTCCCAAACAAACAAGAAAACAAACAAATAAAAATTCAACAAATGGTGATGTAGTAAGGGGATGCTCACATGGAAAAAGGATGAAATGTGACCTGTGCCATACAGTATACAAAAAATATATATTACTCTGAAACTTTGCTTTTCAAACTGGCAACCAATGATGATGTCTTTTCAGAAATCCACTAGGATTTTGAGGACAGCAAAACTCTGCATTTTAATTTAAAAAATGCACTTAAAAATTGGTACTAATGTCTTCTGGTCTAGTTGGATGCTGATTTTTAAACCATAATTTCCATTTGATTTGTGACCAAATTTGCAACTGTGTTTGCAATTGCATTGTTGCCAAGTGATCACCAAAAGAGGTAGCATTTTAATTTTAGTGTTGTATTTTTTTGAAGTTCAGGGCTCAGGTTCCACAGTTATATTCTAGTTCATTCATAGTAATTTTTTCTTTTAACATGATGACTTGCCACAAAACATTTTAGTGTTGGAATAGTAGCATTTGTTTGAGATTTGTTCAACTGAGTGCTGTGAGGATTGACCTGGAGGGCACGTTTAAAGGCATGACATACTAAGTGACCCTTATTTTAAAAAATCAAGGGTGGAAATGTTAACTTAAGTTATTAACAATAACTTAATGTCATCAGTTATTGAACACTTAATATGTGCCCAGATTTGTGCTAAGAACTTTGCATTCCTTATTTTGCTTGATCCTCACCCAAACTTTGTGAGATAGTTATTAACACCACTTTGATGATGAGAAACTAACATTCAGAGAGTTTAAGTATCATGCTCAATGTCATACTGTCAGGATTAAAACCCAGCCTCTGTGACTGAAAGGTTGGGTTATTTATCATATGGAAGTGATCAATATATAGGACAGGGAGAGAAAGAAGGAAAATATAACTCCTCTAGAGAGGCAAATATTAAATTAATTCTGGAGTATTATCTAATTCTTTGTTACCTGAACAATACCTGTATTTCAAAGAACTGTATTTGTCCATTGCAGCAGTGAATAAGCATATTTTCCATGCTGACAGGGTCTGCCCTAATCCCTACAGCTCACCTTTCAGAGGCACTTTCATGTTTAGTTGAGAATGTTGTAAAATGTTGGCCATTTTACGTGCTGTTAATTCTTAAAGAAATATTATGTCAAAGTGCTTTATTAAGAGCTAAATGTTTTTTTATGCTTCTAAGAGGGCTTAATACTGTCAGGTCCCAGTTTCATTTCAATAAATTTGGTCTATTTTCCTGACAGCTTCAAATTCTGCAAGTCTCAGATTATTAACTTTCTGTCATTATAAGATTGCTATTGTTTGTTGGATAGCAATTTTATAATTGATTGTCATACAGTTTCCCAAACTTTAGGTTCATTTAATTTTCCTTGGGACTAAATAAAAAATAATGCTTTTTAATTTTTTGGAGAAAACTATAAATGTGGGCATGAAAGGCAATACTTATCCATATGGATAATTATAATAAATGGCCAGAAAGAATGCAGCTTTATTATTCAGTTGTCAAAGCTCTGAGTTTTAGAAGGAGGATGACTTTAAACATGGAAAGTTCCCTCCATTGGAGGAGTCACACATTTGTCAGTAGTCTATGGATGTATATACCGCTTTTCTTTTTTTATTCTAGGCATGTTTAGAACACTTAATCTTATTTTAGCGAGAGCTCATTTTGGATTTGGTCACCTTCTCTTAGGAATGAGTTTATCAGTTGTGGAATTTGTGAGCAGTGCATTCCCAACAGAGAAGGGCAAACTGAGGTAGCCATTTCAATTTTGGTTTGGGGAAAAATAACCCTTCCTGGAAGAAAAAGAAACTGAACTGTATTTATGGAGGGGTGGGGGGACAGGAAAGGAGGAAAATCTAGAGGCTAAGAAGATAAGATAAAACTTTAAAATTAGGAAAGCAATAATTAATCAAAGTTGTCCACAAACCATTAGGGTTTTACTTATTTCCTAAGTAATTGCATATATATATAATTGCTCATTTACCTTAAACCATCAAAGCAAAGGAAGTGGCATTTTCTCCCCACATTCTACAAATTATGCTTTGGTCTGTTTTCACATGTTCTTCTTAAACTTTTCTACCTGCAAGCTGATGTACAACTGTGGAGAGCAGAGGAGCAGTTTTGCAATACTTTTAGCTTAGGAATCTTAATAATCAAGGAATGGGTCTGAATCTGGAATTCTGGTTTCAATACAGTATCGCTGAAGTGGCAGAAAGTAAAAGAATAAAGAAAGAACAAATGAAGTGACTATCGTAATTATGTGGGCGCTTAATCCCCGTGTAAAGAAGCCTTCACCATAAAGATTTGAGAAAAATTAAGGGGTTAATGGGATTTATAATTAGTAATAGCTGTGAGTGCAGAATGGGACTAACATTTATGGAACATCTAAGTATAAAGCAGTATATTAATCACTAAGGAACTAGTACAAGAAAGACAGACCCTATCTCATGTAAATATGTTAGGAAAGATACTCACTGGGAAGGCAATTAGAAGTGTTTTTAGAGTTCTGGAAGGAAATCTCTAGGGGTTTTAACCGAGACTAGGAATACAGGGAAGGTGTCACCAAGGAAGGATGAATAGGAGTTAGTCAAAGGACTGGGGTGGTAGGGAAGGGAACTTTCCAGGAGACATGACCTCCCCCTCCATGAAAAAGAAAGGGAGTAAGAAATATAAAAACGAAAAGGAAATTATGGAAAGAGGTATAAAGTAAACAAATAGGCACCATGATGAGAAGAAGGAGAGGACTTACTTGCTAAAGTGCTCTGGAAACACCCCTCTGAGGAAGTGATACCTGAGACCTGAAGGAACCAGTCATGGAAAGAACAGGAGTGACGGTGATTCAGAGGGAGAAGACAGAATGTGAGAAGATCATGAAATGGGCAAGTCCGTGATATGTTTATGAAACTGAAAGTAGGCCGGTGTCGCTGACCATGGCGTTTTAGAAGAGTAGCATGAGATGGGATTGAAGAAGTAGGCAGGAGCCATATTGAGTGGATGGTAGGCTCTATATAGCTTCAGTGGAAAATCTTTGAGGAGTTTTCAACAGGGGCTTGACAGCATGAGTAGAGGTCTGGCAATACAGGAAATTACGGCTATGGAAAGTTAAGAAAGTTTTTAACCTATCTCACACATTTTGAATAGCAGAGCCAGCTTTTGAACCCAGGCCTATTTAACTCTAAAACTCATGCCCAGTGGAATAGATTTGTGTGTGAAAGGTTGTGACTAATGATCAATAAGAAAGAGGCCTGAGAAAAACATTCAGAAAGTACTTAAGGACTTTTCAAAATCCCCACTCAAGAAAGACACGGTGAATTGATACTTTCAGATTTTTTTGAACTGATTATACTCAGATCAAATGCTAAAGGAAGTATAAACTCTAAAGTAAAAAAACAAACAAACAAACAAACACATAGGTAATCTAAGTCCTCTTTACTCATTTAAGTGTGTGAAGAAAAACAGACATTTTTGAGACTGAGCAATGTTCTCATTTTTTATTAATGCAAATGAAATGGATTCTTACCTTCTTATTTCTTTGTGGCCCATTTATCACTTGTTTCCTGATGTACTTAAATGTTGTGTTTTGGCTTTTGAAATAAACTAAAATTATGTTGTGTCCTTTATTGATGGTGACAGTCAAGTACCTAGTAAGCTGGCATCTGCTTCTCAATTCCCCATCTCAGTTGGCACGAAAGTGTATCCTCTACTGGGCACCTTGGAGGAATAGCTGAGCATGGAATGAGGCCGTGGGCATAAATAACTTATAGAGGTAGACTCTTCATTTCTAACCCCAAGGTAGTTTCAGTAGTTTTCTCAGTTGTCTTATTCAAGAATTCTGGTTAAATAATTGCTCAAGGGCCATTTTTTGAAGTCTTTGAAGACAGAAGAATGGATTAAATCATTAGATGAGAGAAAAGGGAGTCAACTGAAAACATAGCCCAACCATTGTGGTGAATGCCGTCTGTTCATTGGTGATCTGGGCAAGTGAGAGTCCTGGAGACCTGACAGCTGGCTGGCAGATTTCTGAATGAGTGAGGAAATTTTCCAGTTCATCTGTAGAGAATTTAGTCTGACATTACAGCATTAGGCTACCCGTCTGTAATTGGTACAGACAAGAGAATTGCTATTACTTTGTGGAGACAAGCCACAAATCTGGAATGGGGCAGGCTGGCATGCCTTCTTGGGGTTGGCAGGGCTGAGATTTAGTCTATTGTTATAAAGCCTGCCTTGCCAAGGAAGAGTGAGAGTACAATTGCATTATATCTTTATCACACACAATGTCTTAGGATGGACAGAATGTGTGGAATGAAATGAGAAACTCCGACTCTATGAAGGTTGTTGACCACACTCCCTCATTTGTTGTTTATACCTTTTCTAATAGTGTCTTTTCCATCTGAAAGCCATTTATTACTCAAGCTGGATGGCTCTGTTTTGCTGCTGATATCAGTTTTTGGATTATTATATCCATTTGCAAATTATGACTCAAAAGAGGAAACTCTGGGCTGCAAAACACTCCAGATGACCATAAATTACAGACTGAACAAAAGTTGGCAACATTAAAGTGATTGTTTTGGGAGTCTGAAAGCCTCAGTTAGCCAACCGTTATTGAACCTCTGCTGTTCTATGCTGTACTACTTAGAGGAGTGCAAAGGAAATTAAAGGATACAGAAAAGTATGTGTGGAAGGGAGTTTGGAGGTCATGCAGACTAAATGACCATCTTGAACAGATGACTAATTCCTAGCCATTGGGCTATTATTCTAAAGGAGAGGATAAGTCAAGTAAGAGGGCTATGTGCTGACCCAACAGGAGCAAATATTGGGACCTTTATGATTTTTTTCTGAACTTTGGTGTGGCTGTTTGGTTGAATCTGAAATGGTTATACTGCTGCTAATATTAGCGAAAAAATAATAAAAAGCTTGTCAGTATTGGTTACTTTACGAGCATTATGTGATGAACCAATACAAGACTCTATGAGATAAATACTGTCATTAGTTTCCGTGAAAATTTTTGAGTGTTTTGAGGTTCCCCTGGATTTAGTGACTTGCCCAAGATCATAAAGTTAGCAACAGAGGCTACAGAGTTTAAACCCAGGTGAAGAGTTTGGTTCTCTATCTCTACTTGGGTAAGAAAAGTAGATGTAGAGTCACTGAGATAAATGTCTTTTTCAACCACTTAGAATTTGGGTAAACTAGGGAAAGCCTTTCCCCCTTCCTGAGGCTTAATTTATTTATTTCAAGTTGTAAAAGCAATTGCCTATCAACACTCAACGTTGTTTGGATGAACATAAGAAATAAGGTATGTGAACTTGCATTAAAACTCAGACAATTATTAATATAATCTTTCATTTAGCCAGCAAGCATTGGTTGAATGCTACCATTGCATCAGTTTGCTAGAGAACTTTTAGCAAGAATAATAAGATATGTTGGAAGCCACAGATAATTCAGGCAAGCACATGAAAACGTTGCAATGAAATTTCCATGAAATCAAGGTGAGGAAAAACAGTGAACTTTGTCTGAAGAGGTTGAAGATGACTTTACAGACCTGTTAAGATTTTGTAAAATGAAGAAGGAAGCCCATGTCTGTCCAAGAAATACATCATAATGGAAGGACAGATGAGAAGAACATGGTGTGTTAGAATAAGGTGACAATTTTATATGTTTAGTAGCTTTTTTTTTTAGTATTTTACAGAAAAAAAATTCAGAATTTTAAAGAAAAATTTTATGGAATAACTGTGTAGATTGTAGGGCTCCTACCACCCCACACCCATTTTCCCATATCATTGACATCTTACATTAGCAGAGTATATTTTTTCATAATTAATGAGGCAATATTGATTATTATTAAATAAAATTCTTACTTTATTCCAAAATCCGTATTTTTACCCAATGTCCTTTTCCTGTTCTGGGATCCTCCCAAAGAAGCCATATTGCCTTAGACTCCTTTTTATAGTTTCAGATGTCCTTGTTTTTGATGACCTTGAAGGTTTGAGGAGTACTAATTAGGTATTTTGTAGAATGTTTTTCAATCTGGATTTTTCTGATGTTTTTTACTTTGATTAGACTGGAGTTATGAGTTTTGAGTATTAAGATACAGAGGTAAAGTGGTATGCTCATAACCGCATATCAAGGGTTTATATTATCAATATGACTTACTGCTCTTGATATTAATGTTGATAACCTGAAGTAGTATTTGTCAGATTTCTCCACTGTAAAGTTAGTCTTTTTTCCCCTTTTCATATTGTACTCTTGGGAATGAAGTTAGTATGCACAGTTTGATTCAAGGCCTGGGAAGTTATGTGCCATTTCCTTGAGGGTAAAGTAACTATATATGTTATTTAGAATCTTTCTGTATGGGAGAGTTGTCTAGTAGCCTACATTAATTTATTTATTCAGTAGCACATTTATAACAGTATGAATTTACAGATATTTATTTTATATTTTAAGTTATATTCCAGTCTGATTTTGTGACTCAGTTCATTTCAGTTTTTGGCCATTGAGAGCACTTTCAGTTGACTCCTGTGCAGCTTTAACATACCCCCATCATTGAGGGGTTTCTTCTTTTTAGAACACTTCCTTGCTTTCTGGCACTACAGATTGCTCCAGATTCACCTTGTCTATTTCTTGCTCCAGTCCTAGAATCAGCCATTTTCCCCAAAGAATGACACCTTTCCTTTGGGTGGCTTTTATTAGAGAATGGTATTAGAGACCAAGAACTCCGTGCTCAGTGTGCTTGCTGCTGCTGGAGTGTTCCTAGGACTTCTCAGCTGAAAGAACTAGGAAATGTATTTCCATATGTAATAATCTGTGTCTCTATTGAACATCATGCTGATGTCTCTAACTCTAATCATCGCATGGCTCATTCTAGCCTTCTCCCCTTGCTTGTCTGTAACTTCCCACTCCAACAGTGAGGCAACCCGGCTTTCTTCATCCATCATCCATTTACCTAATTTTTCATTTCTAGTGTATATGTAAGTGGTTTCAGTACTGATAATCCATATCCCCATGGAAAACAACTTCATCAACTACAGTTTAGTGCTTAAGAGGCATTTCCTATTGCCTTTGGTCTTACAGACTTTACTCATTTCTAAAGTTACTTATGTCAGCAACTTTTTCTCCCATTCCCTTCAACGAGGTTGTTTTATCCATATGTAATACAGTTATATTATTTTGTTTTATTCTGCTTTCCATACTGGATCCCCAACTTGCTAAATGATTTTTTAAAAATCTGCATATATTAAGGTTCACTTTTGGTGTCATAAGGCTCTGTGGGTGTTAATAAAAGCATGGCTTCATGTTTCAACCAGCAGGGTGTCATACAGAATAGTTTCACTGCCCTAAAAAATACTCTGTGTTTCATGTATTCAATAATCCCATCCACCATCAACTCCCATCAATAACTGATGTGTTTAGCATCTCTATAGTTTTGCATTTTCCAGAAGTCATATAATTGGAATTATACAATATGAGGCTTTATTCAGACTATCTTCTTTTACTCGGATGAATACAGTTCTTTCATGTCTGGGTGACAACAATAGAGCGCAAACCTTTTCATTCTGGAAGAGTATTTGATTGTATGTATTTACCATAGTTTGTTTATCCATTCACCTATTGACAGACTTTTTGTTTCTAATTTTGGTGATTATGAATAAAGGTACTATAAATATTTACTTACTGGGTTTTGTATAGATATTAGATTTCAAATCATTAGGGTAAATGCTTAGGAGCATGATTGTTGGACCATATGGTAAGACTATTTAGCTTTGTAAGGAACCGTCATGTATTCTTCCAAAGTGGCTATGCCATTTTGCATTCCCACCAGCAATAAATGAGAGTTGTTGTTTTGCATTCTCTCCAGTATTTTGATATTTTCAGGTTCTGGATTTTAGCCATTCTATAGATATGTAGTGCTACCTCTTTTAGTTTTAATTTGCATCTGCTTAACAGCAAATGATGTAGTGCATTGCTTTATCAGCTTGTTTTCTATCTGCATGTGTTCTTTATTTTATATATTTTTTTTACATGGGCAGGCACTGGTAATCAAACTCAGGTCTCCGGCATGGCAGGCAAGAACTCTGCCACTGAGCCACCATCGCACCACCCTGCATGTATTCTTTTATGAGACATTTGCTCAGATCCCCCTGCCTCGGGGATTCTTAAAACTTTTTATGTTGAACTATTTTAAAACTTATAGGATGGTTAAAAACAATAAGACAACCCCTGTTCTGGTTTAAAAGGATGTATGGCCCCTAGAAAAGCCATGTTTTAATCAAAATCCCATTTCATAAAGGCAAAATAATCTCTATTCAATATTGTATGTTTGAAACTGTAATCAGATCATCTCCTTGGATGATATAATTTAATCAAGAGTGACTGTTAAGATGGATTAGATGACGACATGTCTCCGCCCATTTGGGTGGGTCTTGAGAAGTTTCTGGAGTCCTATGAAAGAGGAAACATTTTGGGGAATGAAGGAGATTCAGAGAGAACAGAGCAGAATGACATAGTCATGAGAAGCAGAGTCTACCAGCCAGCAGCCTTTGGAGATGAAGAAGAAAAATGCCTCCCGGGGAGCTTGATGAAAGAGGAAGCCAGGAGAAGAAGCTAGCAGATGATGCTGTGTTCACCGTGTGCTCTTCCAGATGAGAGAGGAACCCTGACCGTGTTCACCATGTGCCTTTCCAGATGAGAGAGAAACTCTGACTGTGTTCGCCATGTGTCCTTCTCACTTGAGAGAGAAACCCAGAACTTTATCAGCCTTCTTGAACCAAGGTATTTTTCCCTGGATGCCTTAGGTTGGACATTTCTAAAGACTTGCTTTAATTAGAACTTTTCTCAGCCTTAGAACTGTAAACTAGCAACTTATTAAATTCCCCTTTTTAAAAGCCATTCCATTTCTGGTATATTGCATTCCAGCAGCTAGCAAAGTAGAACACCCCCCTAATAGGGCAAGTTCTTTCACTCCCAAACATATTCTATATGAACTATTTGCTCATAAAACAAATCTAAGTAATTTTTGTATTTCTTTCCACTTTTCAAGAAGAAAAACCACCTTTTCAATGTTGGGAAATAGGGAAAGCCTCTCCAGAGACTTTGAAGGACCAAAAGAAGCACTACAAATTCATTTTTAAGAGCATTTAGCAAGCAGGCTAGTTGTACAGTTAATGTAAAAAATCATCACTTTCATTTTATGCAGCAGCAAACTGCATGGATGCCTTTGATTGGACATATCTATAGACTTGTAATTGGGACATTTTCTTGGCCTTAGAATTGTAAACTAACAACTCATTTTTAAAAGCCATTCCGTTTCTGGTATATTGTATTCCAGCAGCTAGCAAACTAGAACAACCCCCACACAGAAGATTTCAACCTACCACTAATGCCCTAGATACCCAGATTCACCAATTTTAACATTTTGTGACATTTGCCATATCATTCTATCCATCCATCTATCTGTCTATCTATTTATCAATCCATTGTCTAAATACTTGGGTGCAGATTTTATGTGTCATGTTCCTTGAACACTTAATACTGCCATATGCATTTCTTACAGACAAGAATATTCATTTATGTGGCTGCCTACAGTAAAGTTATAAATTTTAAGTAAGTTAATGTTGATATTAAACTTACGGTCTATATTCATTTTTTTATGTGTCCCCTTGAGCCTTTTTTTTTTTTTTTTTTTTTTTGCATGGGCAGGCACCAGGAATTGAACCAGGGTTTCCGGCACAGGGGGCAAGAACTCTGCCACTGAGCCACCATGGCCCACCCTGCCCCTTTGAGCCTTTTCTCTTCCCTTGATAGGTTCCATCCAAGATCATGTATTGTGTTTAATTGTCATTGACTCTTTAGTTGCTCTTTCTTTTTAAATTGTGGGAACATACATAGGACATAAACTTTTCCATCTCATCCACGCCCAAGCATACCATTCGATGGGATTAGCCACATTCACAATATTGTAGTACCCTCACCACTTTCCTTTCCAAAACTGTCCCATCTCCTGAAACTGAAACCTTATACCATTATAAATTACCTCTTCCCCCTACTCCACATCACTGCAAAACTCTACTTTAATTTCTGTCCTTATGAACTTGCATTTTGTCTGATATTTTCTTTGTAGTTACCATTGGGCTTTAATTTAATAGCCTAAATCTATAACAAGCTGTTTTACTTTGTTACCAATCTAACTTTAATATTATATACAAACTACCACTTTTAAGTCACCTGCTTTTGATGTGGCACTTGCCCTGTTACCACACTTCTTTATTATCTGCAATTTTGAAAAATATGTTTCTGTCAGTTTTTATTGTTTGTTCTAAGCTTCTGAGGGGTCTCATTCCACCATCTTGTTTGGGTCAGGGATTTCCTTCAGTTTTTTATCGGGTTGTTTATTTTCTTATTGTTGAGTTTTAAGAGCTCTTTGTGTATTTGGCTAAAAGTCCTTTATTGGATATATGTTTTATATATATTTCTTCCTGTTTGTGCATTATCCTTTCATCCTCTTAACCATGTGTTTAAATAGCAGAAATTTTGTATTTTAATAAAGTCGAATTTATCAGTTTTTATTTTCAGGGATAAAGCTTTTTATATTATGTCTAAAATTCATTATTAAATCCATGGTCACTTAGATTTTCACCTATGTTTTCTTCTAGAAGTTTTAAAGTTTTGCATTTTGCATTTATGCCTGCAATTTTTAGTTATTTTTTTGTGACAGGTGCAATTCTGAGTTTAAGTTCATTGTTTTTACGTGTACATATCCAGTCATTCCAGCACCATTTGTTGAAAAGACTATCCTTTTTTATTTAGTTGCCTTTGCTCCTTTGTCAAAGATCAGTTGTCATTATTAATGTGGTTCTATTTTGGCCTACTTATTCTCTTCCATTTATCCGTGTGTTATTTTTTCACTAATGCCACACTGTCTAGATGACTGTACCTGTATAGTAAGTCTTGAGATTGGGTAGTATGAGTCCTCCAATGTATTCTTCCTCAATATTGTGTTCATTTTTCAAGGTATTTTTGCCTTTTCATATAAGCGTTATTATCTATTTGACATTATACATAAGATACCTTGCTGGGGTTTTGACTGGGATTGTGTTGAATCAAGGCGGGAAGAATTGACATCATAATGATATGGAGACTTCCAATGCAGGGAAATGGAATATAGCTTTATTTATCAGATTGTCTTTGATTTTTAATAAGCATATTGTAGTTTTCTGCTTACAGATCCTATACGTATTTTGTGAGATGCATATGTAAGTATTTATTTTGTTGCTGTTGCTATTGTATGTTGACTTTGTATCCTCTAACCTTGCTATACCCTCTAATTAACTCCAGGATTTTTTTTCCATAGATTACTTGGAACTTTCTAAGTAGGCAGTCATTTTATCTGTGATGATTAATGGCAGTTTCATTTTCTCCCTTCCAATCAGTATGCTATTTATATATTTTTCTTGCTATATTGCAGTAGCTTGGACTTCAGTAAGATACTACAGGAGAGGTGAGAGGACATATACACACCATGTATGATATCAGCTGTAGGGTTTTTGTAGATGTTCTGTACCAAGTTGAGAAAGTTCTCTTCTATTTCTAGTTTTCTTTATCATGAATGTAATTTGGATTTGGTCAAATTCTTTGTTGGTGTCAATAAGAGCAAATGATTTTTCTGCTTTAACATGTTGATACAGTGGGTTATATTAATAGATTTTTGAATGTTATATTAGCCTTGCATATCTGGAATAAATACCAGTTGGCTGCAGTGTATAATCTTCTTATATATTGTTGGATTCAATTGCCTAATATTTTGTTGAGGATTTAGCACCTAAGTTCATGAGAGATATTGCAATATCTCTCTGTAGTGGTTTTTTTTTGGTAATGTCTTTTTCAGTGTGGTATTAGGGAATGCTGGCTACATACAGTAGTTAGAAAGTCTCCCCTTGCTTTTATTTTCTGGAAGAGATTATGGAGAGTTGGTATTGTTTCTTTTGGAAATATTTGATAGAATTCAGCTGTGTAACCATGTAGGTTTGGTGCTTTCATTTTTCAAAGATTATTAATATGGATTCGATTTGCTTTCATAGATAAAGAGCTTTTCAAGCTCTCTATTTCCCCTTGTGTGCATTTTAGTAGTTTGTGTCTTCAAGGAATTGGTCCACTTCATCTAAAGTTATCAAATTTGTGGGCATAGAGTTGTTTGTAGTGTTCCTTTATCATTCTTTTAATGTCCATGGGATTAGTAGTGATGATCCCTCTTTAATTTTTGATATCAGTAATTTTCTCTTTTTTCTTGGTTAACATGGCTGGAGGGTTAACACTTTTATTGATCTTTTCAAAGAACCAACTTTTCATTTCATTTGTTTTCTTTATAGCTTTTCTGTTTTAAATTTCATTGGTTTCTGCTGTAATTTTTATTATTTCTTTGCTTCTGCTTTTGTTATCTTTAAATTACCTTTTCTCTCATTTCCTAAGGTAGATTAGGCTATTGACATTGGATCTTCTCTATTTTCTGGTATATACATTTAATCTACTTTTCCCTCAAATCACTGCCATTGGTAAAGCCTACACATTTTGAGAAGTTATATTTTCACTTAGTTCAAAATATTTTTTTTTAATTTCTTCTTTGATCCATGTGTTATCTAGTATATTAATCTCCAAATATTTTAGGTGCTTTCAGCTATATTTATTATTGATTTATTGTTTAATTCCATTGTGATCTAAAAACATACTTTGCTTAATTTCTATTCTTCCAAATTTGTTAAGATGTGTTCTATGGGCCATAAAATGAGGTCTGTACTGGTGAATGTTCCATGTGAACTTGAGAAAAATGTGTATTCTGTTGTTGATGAGTAGAGAGTTCTACAGATGTCTGTCAGATGACATTGATTGACTGTACTATTCAGGTTAACCACACACTTCTTACAGCCTACCTCCTGAATATTTATTATTGGTAGAGGTTTGTGGAAGTATCTACCTATAATAGTGAATTTGTCTGTATATCCTTTCTGTTCAATCAGTTTTTGCCTCATGTGTTTTGATACTCTTTTGTTAGATCTATATAAGGACATGATTGTTTTGTCTTCTTGGAAAATTGATCACTTTAGCATTATATAATACCTCTCTTTATCGTATAATCTTCCTTTTTCTGAAGGTAGCTTTGTCAAAAATTAATAGAGCAATTCCAGCCTTGTTTTGAATAGAAATGGATATATCTTTGTCCATTTCTTTAATTTTGACCTATTTTTGTCTTTATATTTAATGTGAGTGTTTTTTTGTAGAGAAAATACAATAGAGTCTTGTTTTTCATTATCCACTATGAAAATCTCTATTTCTAATTGGTGCATTTAGACCATTCCTATTTAGTGTGATTATATAGTTGGGTTACTGTCTACTATGTTTACAACTGCCTTTTATTAATTGTACTTGCTCTTTGTCTCTTTTTTCCCCTCTTTTGCAGTTTTCTCTGGGTTTAATTGAACCTTTTATATGATTCTATTTTGTCTTCTCTTAAAGCATGCCAATTATACTTGCTAAAAACATTATTTGTTATTTCCTTCAGACCATACAATATAAAGTTGTAACAACCTAATTCCACCTTCAAATAACACTACGCTGCTTCATGTATAGTATAGATACTTTATTGTAACATATGACACACTGTTCACTTTGTCCCTTGTGATATTCCTTTCACTTATCCATATGCTAAATCACCCAATACATTGTTATTATTATAATTTTAAGAACATAATTATCATTTAGATCACGTAAGAAAAAAAGATTTTGTTTCATTTTCCTTTATTTCTTCTCTCATCCTCTTCTTTTATTTATATAGATAGAAATTTCTGAGCTAGGAATTTTTTTTCTGGCAAAAAACATCTTTTAGCAGTTCTTTCAGGGAAAGACTGTTGGTGATGAATATCTTTAGTTTTTGTTTGTCTGAGGAAGTATTTTTCTATCATTGTAAAAGATGATTTTATTGGATATAGGATTCTGGGTGGGTGAATTTTTTTTCTTTCAACATTTAAAGAATTTCATTCTATCCATTTCCTGTTTGGATGGTTTTTGATGAGAATTCCCCTGGCGTTTTAAATCTTGCTCCTCTATAGGTAAAGGATTTTTTTGCTCCCCCCCACACCCCCGGCTTCTGTCCACATTTTCTAATGGGCCTTGGTTTCCTGCAGTTTGAACATGATATGATTAGGTGTGCGGTATTCCTTTTTTTTTTTTTTTTGGTATTTATTTTACTTTTTGTGCTCTGAGTTTCTCTATGATTGATTGGTGTCTGTTATTAAATTTGGAAAGATTTTTGATAGTTCTCCATACTCTCTTTCTTTCCTTCCAGTCCTCCAATTATGTGTATGTTACAACTTTTGAAATTTTCCCATAGTTCTTGGGTATTCTATTAAAAAAATTATATTCTCTTTGTACTTTGCTTTTGCAATTTCTTCTATCTTCTACCTTTTCTTGGCTGCATTGAGTCTACTGATAAGTTCGTCAAAGATATGTTGCAGATTTTTAAAAGCATTTCTAGCATTTCCTTTTGATTTTCAGAGTTTCCACATCTCTACTCACATTAGCCATGCATTCTTGCATGCTATCTACTTTTCCCATTAAAGTCCTTAATTTATCAATCATGGTTATTTTAAATTGCCTTTTTTATAACACCAACTTCTGTGTCATGTCTAAGTTTAGTTTTGATGATTGCTTTGTCTCTTCAGACTGTTTTGTCTCTCCTTTTGGCATGTCTTATAATTTTTGAAGACCCGTGAATGTGTTGTATTAGACATTAGGGACTTAGGTAAAAAGGTCTTCGGTGTGAGGGTTTTTCATAATCTGACAAAGAGTTGGGCTGTGTTCAGTGTTTGTTATAGTTTAGGTATCAGCAGAGTCAGATTTTTCTAGTATCCTTGTTTTTGCCTCCCTTCTGTAAGTACTCCTCAGAGAGTATGTGTCTTGCTGCTCTTTGAGCTGTAATCTAATATTCCACTGGAGCCCTGTTGGTGAGGTGGTAAGTTATGAAGGACATTTTATTATCTTCTGATTAAAAGTCTATTTTATATAGGGTCTGTGTCTTAGAGCTGTGTCTTTCACAAGTGTTTTTCCAATGATAAAGCTCTTTATTCCCTCTTGCCTCCCACTTTATTCCCTCTTGCCTTCCCTGGCTGTAGTGTTCCCTGTCTTTATATCTTTGAAGCCCTCACCGTATTGACTCTGTTTTTCCCTGCTTAGGAGGAACAGAAAGGCTAGAGGGAGCTGGGGTGGAAAGAATGTCCTTCCCCAGATGGGATAGGGATTTGGTGAAATTTTTGCCCCTGAAGAGTAGGCCTATATTATGGAGAATATCTATTTCGCAATAGTTTATCTTTCCCTCTCCCTGCCAGAGCCACTGCAAGGACCTTTCTCAGATCTGTGATTAGGTGCTGGGTTTATTGGTGGTAAAACCCATGGAAGTGTGGTTCCCCCAAGCTCCGCAGTCTCCAGGAGTTTTCTCACTCTTGTGTGGGTCTACCCTTAGCCTTGAGCAGTTTATCAAAATTACTGTTTAATTGTTCCTGCAAGTTTATGGCTCCAGTGGGTTCTGCTCCGATAAGAGTCTTGGCTGTGTCTCTCTGGATTAGTTTATTTCCTCAGAGTGCTGGGTTGCAGTTTACCCTGCAATCCCAGTTCTTTTCTGTTTCCAAGAAGTCACTGATTTTTGTTCAGGTTTCTCTTGTTGTGAGGACAGGGATGACAACTTCTAACTTCTTTACATATTGAAACTGGAAATTTTCCAAGGGGACAATTTCATGTGCCAGGACCATAAGAGATATGGGAGGTAAGCCTGAAAAAATAGGTGTGTTTGCACTTTGCAAGGCCTTCTGTTACAAATTGAAAGTTTGTTCTTTATACCTCAAGCCAGAAATGTGCGGCATGGAAGAGTTTTAGCTATATAGTTACATGGCCAAAGATAGGGGGGCATTTTCTGGGAGCTGGGAGCATAGACATGACCTGATTATACTAATACAATGGCATCCCATACACTTGTCCCACTTTGATATCTTTGCTGGACTGAAGGCTATTGTTAGGTGTTATTTCAGTGGGGCGCATGTCATTGTCTATTTTAATTAGACGAGAGAGAAATCTTTTTGTGTTGTCTTGTTCCATACTGTGTTACCAATGAACTGGGCACAGCAGATACTTAAATGGCAACTGAATTGAGTGAAATCATTCAGGAGTTTCAGTGCAATTCCAGCCCAAGCTATTTTCTGCAGCTTTGTTGTTGGAAACATAGGCTAGAGGTCACTTTATAAAATATTTTCTATAAGCCTTACAAAGTCATGTTAATTTCACATTTTTGAGTGAGGAGGAGGCACAAGGGATCTGCCCCTATTCAGCTGGTTTTCCAGGGATTATTGTGTGGACAAACACAAAGATAAAAATTTATAGCATCACATATATTTATATTACTACATGACACATAGTTTCATGCATATAAATCAACAGATATGATATATTGGTACATTTTTGCAGCAAATCTCATAAAATTATTATATAAAATGCAAGTGAATTTGATTCAGAAAGCATTAACCTGGCACCATCGATGAGTCAGGCACTGTGCTAGGCACCAGGGGGATAAAAATATGAATATCATAGAATTGTCCTTAATTAATCAATATCTAGTGATTTAGGCAGGTATGCAATTATCTGAAATATAAGTCAAATTATGTAAATGATGAAGTTATAAAAGTAATGTAAATGCTTTCCTTTGAATTTTTACTATGGAAGCAATTCTTGCGCTAAGCATTTTATATACATCACCACAGTTAGTTTTTATCAAACTTTGACAGGTTGATATTCTTGTTTCCATTTTATAGATAAGAAATATGGTTTGTCCAACGTGATAAGCTGAGGAGCCAGGACTGAAAATGAGATCTTCCTGACGCCGAAGTTGTTATACTCTATATTAGGGGTATGGGAACACAGAGGGTATGATTAATTCTATCTGGACAAATCAAGAAAATCTTTACAGAGAAGGAGAAATTTAAACATGATTTTGACTGAGGCATTGGCTACTGCCAGGCTGAGAATGGAGAACAGAGCATATAAAACAGAAGAAAGCATGAGAAAAGACACAATGTGTTCAGGATTGACAAGACATGTACAGGCATGTGGATGGCATCTAATGGTAAAAAAGTCTGTCCTGGAGAGAACTGGAGACTGTCCAGTTAGTGCAAACAGCCTAATGCACCCCTTTCCAAATGGAAGCCCGGAGCCCTCAGGAATGCATGAACAGGGAGATGAGGTCAAGGAACTGTCTCGCAAATACAAAGCTTTAGACTACTGAAGGAAATCAACTTCCAAGATAACACTATCAAGATAGTGTTGAAAGTACATGCCTTGAAAGTAACAGAAAATCCCTAAGCATGTAAAGATGCAGGCAGATATAGTCCAGATAATGACCAAATTAAAGCACCAGAAGAGACACAGTCTTTGGAACAACTAACCAAAGCTGTTGGTACAACTCTACTAATTAAAAACAATGGGATGGCTAATTACATAAAGGAGATCAAGAAGACACTAGAAGAGCATAAAGAAGAATTTGAAAGAATAAATAGAAATAGAAAATAGTAGATATCACAGAGATTAAAGATGCTGTAGACCAAATCAAAAATATAATAGAGACACACAACAGCAAATTTGAAGAGGTAAAAGAAAGAATAAGTGAACTAGAGGACAGGACAACTGATTCTGAATACACAAAACAGCAAATGGCAAAAAAGATGGAAAAGTTTGAATGGGATCTCAGGGAAATGATGGACAAAACAAAATGTGTAAATATAAGAATCATCAGTGTTCCAAAAGAAGAAGAGAAGAGTAAGGGGCTAAGAAGATTAGTTGACGATATAATGGGGGAAAGCTTTCCAATCCTTATAAAAGACATAAATATGCAAGTCAAAGAAGCCCAAAGAACTCCAAATAGAATAAATCCACATAGGCCTACCCCAAGACAAATATTAATCAGTCTATCAAATGTTGACGAGAAGCATAAAATCCTGAAAGCTGCAAGAGAAAACAACCTAGTACATACAAGTGAAACCACATAAGACTGAGTTTGGACCATTCAGCTGGCACTATAGAGGTGAGAAGGCAGTAGTATGATATATTTAAGACCCTGAAAAAGAAAGACTCTCAGCCAAGAATTCTGTG
Source organism: Tamandua tetradactyla (assembly GCF_023851605.1). Taxonomy (NCBI): domain Eukaryota; kingdom Metazoa; phylum Chordata; class Mammalia; order Pilosa; family Myrmecophagidae; genus Tamandua; species Tamandua tetradactyla. The sequence continues at coordinate 73,105,280 of NC_135328.1, forward strand.
CCCAGCCAATTGTCCTTCAAAAGTGAGTGAGAGATGAAAATGTTCACAGACAAGCAAATGCTGAGAGAATTTGTCACCAAGAGACCTACAAGAAATACTAAAGGGAGTTCTGCCAGCTGGAAAAACAAAGATAGGAGCGGGAGGTCTGGAGGAGGGCACAGAACTGAGTAATACCAGTAAGGGTAACCTAAAGTATAAAAAGAGAAAGAGGGAAAAGAATATATAGATCTGACAAATAAAATCCAAAGGATAAGATGCTGGATTCAAGAAATGCCTTTACAGTAATAACTTTGAATGTTAATGGACTAAATTTACCAATTAAAAGATACAGATTAACAGAATGGATTAAGAAATATAGTCCAGCTATAGCTGCTTACAAGAGACTCATCTTAGACACCAGGATACAAATAGATTGCAAATGAACAAGTGGAAAAGGATGTTCCTTGCAATTTGTAACCAAAAGAAAGCAGGAATAGTTATACTAATATCAGACAAAATAAACTTTAAATTTAAAGACATCATAAGAGACAAAGGACACTGTATGTTAATAAAAGGGACAATTCATCAAAAGAAATAGCAATCATAAATGTTTATGCTCCCCATCAAGGAGCTCCAAACTACATGAAACAAACATTGGCAAAACTGAAGCAAATGATAAGTGTTTCAACAATAATAGTAAGAGACTTCAATATAGTTCTCTCCTCTATAGATAGTACAACCAGACAGAGAATCAACAAGGTAATAGAGAATTTAAACAATTTGACATATGACTTAGACCTAACAGATGTATATAGGTCATTACATCCCAAAACACCAGGATATACATTCTTTAGTGCTCATGGAACATTCTCCAGGATAGATCATATGCTGCAGCATAAAACAGGTCTTTATAAATTTAAAAACATTGAAATTATTCAAAACACTTTCTCTGATCAGAATGGAATGAAGTTGGAAATCAATAACCACTAAAGAATGAGAACTTTCACAAATATATGGAGATTTAATAACACACTCTTAAACAACCAGTAAGTCAAAGAAGAAATTGCTAGAGAAATTAGTAGCTATCTGGAGATGAATGAAAGTGAGAATACAACATATTAGAACTTATGGTATGTGACAAAACCTGTACTGAGAGGAAAATTTATTGCCCTAAATGCCTATTTAGAAGAAGAAAGGGCAAAAATTGAGGACTTAACTGCTTACCTGAAGGAACTTGAGAAAGAACAGCACTCTAACTCCAAAGCAAATGGAAGAAGAGAAATAACAAAGATTAAAGCAGAGTTAAATGAATGGGAGAATGGAAGAACAATAGAAAGAATCAATAAAACCAAAAGTTGATTATTTGAGAAAATCAGTAAAATTAATGGACCACTAGCAAGGCTAACAAAGAAAAAAGAGAGAGGATGCAAATAAAATCAGAAACAGTAGGGGATCATTACCACAGATCCTGAAGAAATAAAAAAGAAATCTTAAGAGTATACTATGGACAACTACACACCAACAAACTAGACAATTTAGATGAAATGGACAAATTCCTGGAAACACATGAACAAGTTACACTGACTCAAGAAGAAATAGATCTCAACAAACCAACCACAAGTAAAGAGATTTAATCAGTCATCAATAATCTTCTTACAAATTAAAGCTCAGGGCTTGTTTCTCCCATCACTCAAGGGCTGTTGCCAATATTTTAAAATTATCTGCTTAATATACCCTGGGATGCAGTGAAAAATGCACCCAGTGTGTTTTATAAGATTCTACAAAGGTTCCATGCACTAGGGTAACTTTCCAGACACTTACAACCTCCAGATGGGTCCCTAGATCAGATAAGTCCTGAAATGTAGAGGGCCTAATCTCTCCACAACATCAACTAGTCCCTTCCCCTATCCCATATTACTGACAGCCCCTTCCAACAGAAACAAGCTAGTATGGGCATAGCCCAAATATTCCTAAATTTTGGGGGAAAAATAGGTGTAAAAATATGATTAGCAGGTATTTAACTGTCAGGGTGCAGGACCCTGAGCTCCAGTGTTGTTTTAGGAAAACAACAATATGAACCTGCAGAAGACCATCACGATCAAATGACTCCCAAGAGCCAGGAGCCTGCACTGAGGGAGAATGAAGTCGTTTCCTAAGGAACAGTTTACAGGAGAATCCTGGGACCAAGCCAGTCAGATCAGACAGCTGATAGACACCTGAGTAATCTGGATGAAGTTGTGAACCACCAGGCCAAGTAATGGGCCCAAAACTTGAAGTATATTGCAGAACTGATCATATCTGGAGGGGAAACTAGGCAGTAGGCAGAAGTCAGAAAAAAATGGATGAGTTAACTGTGCCCCATAGCAAAGTTCGGTTTCCTTAGCAAAGGGTCTGCTTGGGGTTGGAGCAGGCTCTTTTCAGGCCGAGGTGGACCATCACTGCTGGGTCATCTGCTCTGTTTTCTTGGCCATGGCACTGTTCTTACTTTGAGAACCTGTTCCTCATGACAGGTAATCAATACGCTTGAAGCACCAGAGATGCTGTGTAGCTTGGCAGAGAAATGATGCTTTATCAAGTGTCATCCTGTGCAGTCATCTGCAGAGAATTACTTTTGGCTGTCCTTAGGGACTTTCCCATTCACCCCAGCATTCTGTTCCAGATGATGAAGGGATTTTTCTATTATATCATGCTTCACAGATAAAAGTCAGAGTTACTGGAGCTACAATTATTTGATGCAAATATGATATAAAAAGATAGTGATCCATACCCTATAAAGAATCAATTATAAATCTGTTTACTCTCTCCTTCAAACTAGTTATTCATAACTATGAACATTTCAAAATTAGCTAGAAATCGAATTGCATAGATAAATGAGTTATAAAAATAATTATACTCATATTATCTAGCACATGATTTAAAACATCTTAGAATGGTAATTTATTCAAAATTAAATGAGGAAAAGAAATTATTTAACATCGATAATAAATATATCAACTAATTTATCCACTTCTGTATATATTTATTTTTTAAAAAATATGTTTTCTTACAAAACAATACCATTATCACACCTAAAAAAGTTAACATTACTACTCCAATAACTTTGGATACTCAGCCCATATTAAAAGTTTCCCAGTTGTAACAAAAATCTCTTTAAAGTTGATTTTCTAAAATAAGTTCCACTCATTGTGTATGAGCACTATATTTTCTTATGTATTGATAATCATTTTTTTCCCTTTTTTTTCCTCCCATACCATTGATTTGTTGGAAAAGCTTGTCCAGTTGTCCTGTAGAATGTCCCATATTCTGGATTTGTTTCTTGTGGCATAATTTTACTTGTTCTCTTACACTCTATATTATTGAAGACTGGAATTATATATCAAGTCTTGATTAGATCACATTAAATATTTTTCCTAAACTTCATAGGTGATTCTGTGTGCTTCAGACTCACACCTGGAAGCATGTAATTCTGTTTTTCTCACATTTAGTAATGCTAAAATGGATTATTAACCACCTCAGTCTAATCTTTCTCTTAATAGTTTACTATAGTTGATGACAATTGTTTGATAAAGTTTTTTCTGTTAATTTTTGCAGAATGGTGAGCTTCTAATTCAAACATTACTTATGCATTTTTTAACCGTAACTTTTCTGCATGGAAAGCTATTGTTCATCCCCTAAATCAAAAAAGGTATGATCAATGGTGGACTTTATTTCAACCTTTTCTAAAGAACTCTCAATCCTTAATTGGACTGAAAGCGGGAGGCCACAGTCTAGGTAATAGATTGGTGCAGAGTTACTCCTGCTTCCATGTCTTACCAGTAGATAGAACTAGTCAGTATGTGTTTTTAAAATAAGAGATATAAATATAATTTCACATTAATTTTTGCAATTCAATTTAAGATGTAGGGTTTTTACTTAACTACTTGGACTTATTTTCTTCTCTCAAACTTAAAATCTTTGCTCTTATTGACATTAATGCAATTACTTATTTACCTTACATTATAACATTGCTTTGACTAGTTTAAAAATAGAAATGCTAATATTAGTATAAAAGTTAAGTTCATGGAAAACAGTTTAAGATCTCTGTTTCCTTAATTATGAATAAGAATGAGCATCACATATATATTTGTGTACATATGCATACACACTTATACATCTATTATCTGGAACCTATCTATTGTCTGTCCTCTATCTATATCTGTCTACATGTCTGTCTGTCTACCTCCCTCCCTACCATCATCTATCAGCATAATGCCATGTTAATTATGGTTTTGTTGATTTTTCTACTTATCTCTTTTCAGTTTCTGTATTAGGTGCTCGAAGATTTTCTTTTCAATTATGGGTGATTTAAATATTAGGGATATTAAAACTCTGTGCTGTAATTTACAAACATTTTTCTCAGGTTATCATTTGTCTTTTAACTTTGCATATAGTGTATTATAATTCAAAATTTAAAATTTTTAGCCAAATTTCTCAAGTGTTCATTTTATTGCTTCTAGGTTATGAGAGGAAAATTTTACTTGCCTCTAGCTTATAAAGAAATTCATCCATGTTTTTTCTTATTACTTATGTGGTTTCTTATTCTGATCCACTTGATATTTATACAGGTATATAGTGTGAGGAGCAGATTTAGTTTTATCTTTTTCCATATGGCTCCTCAGTAGAAAAAACACTGGTTATTAAAGAATCTATTTTAAACTTTCACTATTGGACTAGATGGATAAACTTGTATCTTGATATGAAAAAAATAGAAAAGGTAGAATAGAAGTGATAACAATAAAAAAACTAATATCTGAAGTCATTGCTGAGTTATCATGCCTTGCAGCAGTTGAGGGGTCCAGTTACTAGAGAGAAGGGAAATGCATTGAGGTGAGCCAAATATTCTCTGCTGTCTTTACCTTCAAGGAATTTGCTGATGTATAAATGCCCAGGGTTGAGGGGCTGAGAAGTGACGCATAAAGTGGGAAACTTGGAGACTGAGAAAATCTTGAGTTTACAATTTAATGAGTTTTGACAAGTGTATACAGTCTTGTAACCAATACTCAAAATCAAGATATAGAATATTTCCATAGAAACTTTCTTTGTGCATTTTTCCAATTACTACTCTCCAAGAACAACCACTGCTATTGTTTCTTTCACCATAGATCAGTTTTGCTTCTTCTTGAACTTCCTATAATGGAATCATTTAACATGTACTCATTTATAGCTTGCTTGGTTTGTGTGACATAATGTTTTTGATAGTCACCCATGTTGTTTCTCGTATTAGTATCTGTCTAGGTTTTAGATTGGCTAGTTTGCTCTTGGAGAATGTTTACTGTATCTTAAACTACTCTTCAATTGGTTGAGGCCTTGGCTACCTTGCATATCATGCTTTATTTATCTTAGCTTCTCTCTGGGGGCTGGACTTTTCTGTTCTTTGTGCTTCCACTTTACCTCATGTATAATTACCCTGTTATAACTATATTCCTTGTGGGTAGAAACTAAAATTTAACCATTCTGTATCTTCATGTGCAATGTACTTTCTGTTACTTGGTAGGTTGTATATGAGAGACTTGACAAGGATTCTGCTTGCAATGGATGAGCCACTTGTAACTATGGCGCTATCACTACACCAGCCTTTGACATAATCCCCCCTCCAATCAAATTCTTTCCCTTGATATGGTATATTGAATCTTTACCAACCATTGTATTTGGCCACCCAAGCACTGAGTCAGTCAAATAAGAGTGTAAACTGACTAGCAATACTATCTAGCACACATTAATTTCTCAATAAAATGGAGGAAAGCAATGGGGAGCACATGCCTCTTTCTGTTTATGAGACTTATTAATTTTTGGTTGAATAATTGAAGCCACAGAGGTCCCTCAATGTCCTGCAGCTGAGACTGGCCAAATTATTTAAAAAATTATTCTTATTGTTTCAAAATCACACTATAACTGTTTTCCTTTACTTGGGTTTTTAATTTTAATTTTTTAAAAAAATTCATGCTGTATCATCTGTGCTATTTCTGTCTGTTAGAAAGTAAATGCTTGCAGCAAGGTACTATGTCTTCCAGCACTTTTATCACTTGTCATAAGACTGAGTTACACAGTTTTATATACTCTGGACACTCAAACATGTAGAGAAGGGGGTGGTAATGAGTGCAGAATGGAATAATGAATAGATCTAATCCCTGAGGTGTCTGATAACATACAATGTCACATAAAAGCTTATAATAACTGTCACTTCTGATAGAAGAGCGAAACGAACAAAGAGATAAAAATCAAAGGGAACATCTGGATAAAAAGTGAGAGGAAGCAGCAGAAGAGAAACTCAGCCATACGAATGTGCTATAATTGTGAATTGCCAAACTCAAGGGAAAGGTTTAGAAAAATACAATGGGCTCCAGTTACAGGGAACTCAGTTTTCTTAGCAAATGGATTCAGAAATCGGCATTTTTGTTCCTTATTTTCTTCTGGGAGTGTGGAGATGAGAGTTAATTAATGCAGTAAAATTGTGCAGTATCTTTGACTATTGCAATTTGTTAAAGACCCAAATTGCACCACATCAGTGTAATTTGGGTGATGATATGGGGATGTGCAAAAAAGACCCAGGCCTACCAGATATTGCCCTACTGAGTTTTCAGGCCCCAGACTTACAGCTCCATAACTGAAGAAGGAAAAAAATAAAGAAAGGAAGACAAATACTACAGGTTTATATCAGCTGATTGTAAACTTAATTTTACAGCTTTGTGCAACAACTCAGCAGTCAGGCCATTGGGACAAATTTCAAATTTGCATACTCAAGATGAATTCCACAGTTTCTGTGTCTCTCCACTTCAGTTTGTTTTTCTTTTCTCTCGTGTTTTCATGTATTCAGGAGTTGTTCTGGTAACTATTTCTCAGTAACAAAACACCCTGAGTTTAGTGTAGAACAGCCATTTTATAGTGCTCGCAAATTCTGCGGGTTAGGAGTTCAGACAAAGTACCACCCAGCAGGGCTGGGTTTTCTGTGACTTTGTGGAGACTCAGATCGCTGGGAGTGAGTTGAAGGGCTTGGTGGCTACAAGCATCTGGAGCCTTCATTACTAGTGCGTAAGGAACCTGGACTGGGCTGGCTAGCAGGTCAGCTGGGACCATCGCCTAGAGCCTCTGACTACGTGGTGGCTGTGAGAGGGAGAGTCTTGGGACCACGTCTTCCAAGAGAGCAGAGTAAGGGATGCGTTGTCTTTTAGGGCTTAGCCGCGGAAGTCATTTTTCTTCACTTCTAACTTTCTCTATTTTCTAAGGAGTCAGAAGGATCCCCAGATTCCAGGGAAGGGAGGGCACATGGATCTCACTTCTCAGTGGGGAGAGTGTCAAAGACTTTGCAGCCATTTTTAAAAAGCAAAGTTATCACAGCTGTCCATTAACAAACACACAAAAAATGCTATTTTAATTAAGCAGAGCTTTCCATATTTGCTCAGAGGAAAGGTCTTGCATTTGTTCCTGTTCCTTTGACTGTTATTAGTAATAAGCCCTGGCTAGGAGGGTTGTAAGTTATATTCTGCCAATAAGAGGGACTTGCATGGCACTTGGAAGCTGGAAGAGAGGTCACTTTTACTACCTGACTGTGGTCAAATGGAAAATCCCTGCTTTGGTGCTACAGTCAGTTGAGTTCATTTGTGACAATTTCCTGAAGTGGCCAAAACTTCCTGATCCAACTAAAACTCATCAGCCTATTATCCTGACCTTTAGTTCCCTAGTCCTTCCAACAGTGCCATAAGTACCATTCCCTGATTAAATTCTTTCCTTCTTAAAATGCCTGGAGAGAAATTTCTCCTTCCCTAAGTGACCCCGACTGAATTCATGTATGTAAATATGTATAAACATATACAGATATGTTTACATACTTATATTTACACAGGATCAAGAATTCTTTAGCTAGTATCAGTTCTTAATGATCAGATATGTTCCATTTGAGGTTGGTTAAAATTATCTTTGTTATATGATAATGACTGACTATATTCATGCAATTACTTTATATTGAATATTATACAACTAACTAATTAAAAAATAATATAATTTTTAATCAGATTATTAATTTGAGTCTGAGATAATTTTTAATAAGAAAGAAAAGAAGAGAGGAAATAAAGAAAGAGAACACTGTGACACTTCCACTTAGGGGGAAATGCCAAAAATATGAGTAAAGCCTAAATTATTTAATAAGTCCCCAAGGGAAAAAGTATATGTTATAAACTGAATCAACTATCAAGAATACTCAAGAAATTCCAATATTTAAAAAGACATTTGAAATAGGAAAGAAGAAAATGTGTTCTAATTTAACTTATTTTGTCCCTTTTTGGTGTTCTTCTCTGGGTAAGAGTTTTTATCTGAGTGTCAACATTACATTTAGAGATATGAATATCTATGCACTACTCATCTGTATTTATGGAACAGAAAGTGGTAATGTGATAGTTCGTGTATTTATCCAGTACATATTCCATTAGATGTAATATAATGTACAGCCACATTTCTAATTTGGGGGTTTTGAAGATAAAAACTATTCTTGCTACCTAAGACCAAATTATTTTTCCAGTAACTTCAAAGAAAATGGGATCAGATTTTATAAATGTTGCAGTCCAAGCTGAATTTAATTGAAAGTGAGGCAATGCAAAAGATAATATTGGGCAAAATTTCCATGATTTTTGACTACTTGAAAGAACTTCCTCAAAACAACATGTTATTCTTAATCCTTTATATCTAGACCCTCAGTGAGTCAGGCTGCAATAAAAAAAAATTATTTGTAGTTTTCCAGGCAAATATCTAGATAATTGAATATCTAAATTTTTCAGGAATCCTGCTTTGATAAATATGCTGCCCTAACTGTTTGCTCTTTGATATCATCTTATAGACAGCTCTGAACCCAGAGCCTAGAAAGCATGTGTGCGTGTGTGTGTGTGTGTGTACATGAATGCTATGTTAGTGTGTTGACTCTGCTACAGTAATAACAGGATTATTATTGGATCATGGGTCATGTGCACCACTTGGACACACTTTGCTGCTAGACCACGTTCGCAGTCTTAACTGGTTACCTTCCTGATGACTGTTTTGATTAATAAGGGAGTTGAACAAAGATTGGGACAATTGCACACTGCTTGAAAATTAATATGAAATTTATGCTTTGTGGATTGGCAGAATGATTTTTGCCACAGAGTCCAGTATTAACAAATATAGTCTTCTGGGCACTATATGTCTCTATCAATTCACTCAGTCATTCTTTTTGGAAAAATTTATTTGAGTTCCTAATATACCCAAAGATAGTCTTTCATACTGTAAAAGTTTACACAAAGGAAGAGCTACAGTTGGTGAAGATTGAGGAATGTTTTTAGCAGAGGAATTGACATAAATTATACTTTGAAAAATGAATAGATTTCACGGCAAGACAGGAGGAAGGAGAAATGCAATGAGAGGGAATAGTGTGTGCAAGGGCAGAGGGCCATTTGGGAACATTGGTAGTTTGTTAGAGGTGGAATATATGGAGTAAGCAGGCTCTAGGAAAGGAGACTCCAAAAGAAAGGAAGGAATCCAAAGAAAGGAAAGGGCCAGATGTCAAAGAGCTTGTGTGCCTGTTTTTGAACATAAAGAGGACCATAAAGGGCTAGAATGTTTCACTGTGGTGTGAGGCCAGGGTTGTGTTTTAGAAAAGATCACTCTGACTGTAGTATGAGGATGCTTTGGGAAATCCACTGCCTTCTTAGTAGAATGTGCAAATAGTCTACTCAAATGCAGTAAAAACAATCTCCCTCAAAACCAAATGTGGGTGTAGTTACCTTTCCAGATTAATCCAATACCTTTCATTGGGGTGTGTGTTGGGCGGTTCTTCACAGTGAAAACGAATGAGTCATGATGCAAAAGCTGTAGCTGTTTCTCTGTAAATACAAGTTTACAATTCAGATGTTTATGCCTGCCTCTTACTGCACAAAGTAGTCAAGTAAGATGAGGACAGGAGAAGGAAAAAAAAAAACAAGTGTTCAAAAGTAAAGGATGGAATAGTCAAATATGATTACAGAAGCACAAAAAAACTCCAGTTTTTACAATTTCTCAGAGACACCAAAGGGCTAGAATGTTTATGGACAAAAGGATACCAAAATATACTTTCTGTGGAAAAAAATCAATAAATGTAGTAGAATCAGAGAAAAATCAGCAACTAAGAAAGAAAGGCCAATATGAAGATGCCTACTGAGGGAGGTCAGTCTAACTTAATTGATGATTCCTTGGAGAAGTTTTCAAGTGATAATCTGGAAAGACAAGAAATATAAGAAAGAAAGAGGCAATTAGAAATATTGTATGCTTGCTAGCAGGAAACATGGCTTTGATTTCTGCCTAATAAAATGTTAATGGCCTCATCAAAAGAGTCACTATCCTAAATGTTTGGAGACGTGTTAGAATTTGTGAAGAAACCAAGGTTTTTGCAACTTTTTCAAACCACTGGCTAGATAAAATGACTCAGGGTTTAACTTTAAAAATGTTAACATGAATCATAAACAAAGAGTTCAAAATAAATGAATTCAGAGAGTTAATAAATATCAGCACAAATGTGAATGAAATTAATAGAAAAATCGCGCGCACGCACGTGTGTGCATGTGTGTGTGTGTAGGGTATGTAATTGCATGAAGTTGAAAATAAGAACCAGGGTGCACAGTTATGAGTTAAGGAGCTCCCAGGAATGTAACTGAATTGAGCATTCAACTATGCATTCAACTAAGATTATTATATACCTTTATGAGTCTCTAAACATCTGGGGTTTGGGCCATAAACTCTCATGTCTAGAAACCTGAACATTTCTTTTTTCAGAAGTGATCTGTTCTAGGAGGTGAGCTTCATTAACCAAACTCATGAGAAAGTGACAAACCACCCAGAGTAATGCATACATTCATAATGAGAAATTTTGCTTCCAGGCAAATTGGTATACTTGGGTCAGCAGATCTGCTCAATGAGAGAAAAGCTGTATGGGAAGGCAACCTACAGTCAGAAGACTGCTTGGTAAACTTGGAATAGGAACAAACAGAATAAATGGTTTTGATCTAAATAACTGGAGTCTTAAAACCACAATAGTCTGGGGTTCTCAAGCAATATAAACAGACCCCAAGCCCCAAACCAGATGTGCTGGCTCTTCAGGGCATGCTCTTCCCTGGATGGGGCTCAGGACATGTTACAGATTTTCCTTCTTTGTGTTCTTTCTGGGTACTGTGCATATTGTTTCCCATTCCATTTCAGGCAGATCTTAGAAGGAAGAATAGAAAATTTAGTATATTTTTAATGAGCTTAGTGCGAACTAGAGAAGGAAAAGTTTGGAATTTCCTTAGGGCGAGAGCTAAGTTAAGCTTGAGAAATGCAGGGAAGTTATAACTTTAGCAGTTTTGACCTGAAGTAAGAGTGATGAATCAGGTCTCCAGGGAAAAGCATCAGGAATGCTAGAATTGCAGAGTTTAAGGCAACACAGGCTTGTGGTAGCTGTGATGTCAGTGGTTATTACCTGAAGCCATAGAGATAGATATGGGAACAAACCTTTTTCCTCTGGAGAGAAAATGGAGAGCTTGAGGGTTAAAGGAAAATGAGAGGATGGGAAAGATTACTCAAAGAAGGCTTGAGTAAGTAAGCACCTATGAAAGTTTGGTTAAAGCTGCTTTTAATGTTGAACGATATGTACTATTGTCTACAAGTCCTTAATTTTTAATAGTCCATTCCTCAAACTCCTCCAAGTAAAGAACAAACTTGGGTGGTTGCTAGGAGGTCAAAGGCTGACCCTCTTGGAAGTGGCCAGCAGGTCTAAAACACCAAGTCCAAAGATTACAGAAAATTCACACATCATCTAACTTGTTATGGATATTGAAGGAAGTATTTGGGTCACAGGAAGATGGGTTAATGTAGTGGTAAATCTTCTCAAATAGGTGTCTAGCCCAGTGTCTAATATATAAAAGATACTCAATAAATATTGTTTTGAATGAATGAATACATGAAAATTGGATATTGAGCGAGTGAGAGAATAATAGCATAAAGAGGCTCATGGGTTGAGGTCAACCCCCATGATTCTGGGTAGGGAGTGGTTATGTTGGAATCCCTGAGCTGCTGTAGATGGAAGGGATATTAATGATGCTATAGAGATGTCATTATGTGCATATTCCCTCAAAGTGGGTGAGTCCATTTTTGGTTTGTAACCCCATTCCAGAAGCCATTTTCTCTGATCAGAACTGAACATTTTGGCAGCCAGAGAACTCATGCTCAGCACTCATCCTGTGGGATGCTCAGTGGTGGAATATGAACTACAGCATCAAGGAAACAGCAGGAGGATCAACTAATGGCAGATATTCTTCAAAGCTTATTGAGGGGAGCAAAGACTTCCTAGAAATACAATTATTAAAGCCAGTACTTAAATTTAACTCTGAGCTGTTTTCATAAAGAGATTATGAATAAGTACTGTGATGAAAGAAAACATTTTTCAACCCAGACTGATATTAATAAACACAGCATGGGGCCCACAAAAGAGGTTTAGCAGAGCCTGCATGTCGCAAGGAAAGGAATCCATGCCGGATTAGAATTTAGGTTACTTTTTGACATTCTTGCAAAAGGTTTGTCTTAACCTCTTAGTGGAGAGAAACCTAATGTGTGTTGCAGGTCTCCTCCCACTATAATAACTGTACATGAGTGTGTTTGAGTTGGCTAACCAGTGATTGCATAAAGTTTTCATTCCATGGTGTAAGTAAAGGCATTTTCAAACCAATTTCTTTATCATTTTCAACGGCACAAACAACAACCAGAACCTCTGGGTATTGACATCCAGGGGAACTTGGATTGAGGAAACTCCACTGATAATTAAAGTTGGGCTTAATCTCAGGGAGAAAAAACAGTTAGACTACAACAGTTACAGAATATTGTTTTTATCTAGCTTGTTGCTTTCTTGGAGTGCCACATGTTGAAAAAAAGAGAGCTATCAGAAGCCGCATTCTGTCAAGCCCAAAATTTGGGGACTTGAGAAGGCAGATGAAAGACTGACCTAAATTAAGGACTTAGTTAAAAGTTGTTGATTAAAAGGTGGATCTGCTGTACTTGGCATACAGGATAAAGGCAATGCTGGTTTCCAGATGAGTTTCCAGGGCTCCCCCAGGAAACTAAAGGGAAATTCATGCCCCACCCCTGAAACATCAGCTTCATAACTATTTTCATCTTATATGTGGTGTGTGTATGGGTTCCCAGTTAGCTACTGAGTCATGGGTTTGGAGTCTAGCATTTGGGGAGGCACCAAGTGTCCACTGTCAGCAGGCCCTAGAAGAGGTGGTTAATTCCAGACCTTCCCTGTTGGTGGGCTTGGAACATGGACTCAGTTGCCAAATTTAAAGTCTTCAGCTTTTCCATTGGAGTTGGGCTGGGAAGGCTTGGCTTGACAGCAGATGCAAGCATTCTGTAAAAACCACTGGACAATTGTTTCAGATGAAGTAGGATAGATAAGTCCTTGAGAGCTGGTTTACTTGTGCTATCAAGAGCTTAAAGCCTTGCTATTTATTATTAGCTGAACTCTATAAAACCTTTTGTTTACAAATCACTTAGTGTTTTCTTCCAAGGGCTGCTGATTAACTCACTAGCTATAGAAGAAAGCACAGCTGCCCAGGGTTACATGAAAGACTGTGGGGGCACAGCTGGTGTGGAAATGGAATTCCCTGGAGTGCTCTCTGAGCCCACTGAGTCATTGCTGTCGCGAGTCACCATGGTGCTTCCTCCAGCAAGGTTTGTGGTTCTTAAAGTAGCTCTCGCTGTAGGAAGTTTACAAATCATCAATTTGGTGTCCGCAACTATAAATAATCTCCTTGGCAAATGTATTTGAGCTGCAGTGTAAGTAATAAAGCTAAAATGCCTTCATTTGACTCTTGAGTCTGCTATAAGCTGTTTTTCTTAACCCTTCCGTGTACTTAAGCCACAACTCCTCTGGAAGCTGGTCAAACCTCTAGAATATTTGAAGAAAGATGATTGAATTTGAGCCTGAAAATATCTCCATTTCTGGTCTTGGATGACTAGAATAATGGTCTGAAAAATGTAAGCATTAGACAGTGAGTTAAGATGCCCCACATTTAAAATTTTTTTTTATTGTATAATATATATACAAAGCAAAGAAAAAAAAAGTAGTCATTTTCAAAGCACTCTTCAACAAGTAGTTACAGGACAGATCCCAGTATTTGTCATGGGCTATCATACCATCATCTCAGATTTTTTCTTCTAGGTGCTCCAGAATATATATATATATATATTTATCATCACAATAGACTTTTTTTTCATTTTTGTGAAAAATAATATAAATATAAAAAGCAATGCATGCCAAAGCACAAAGTTGTAGAGCAGATTTCAGAGTTTGGTGTTGATTACAATTCCACAATTTTAAGTTTTTACTTATAGCTGCTCTAAGGTACTGGAGACTAAAAGAAATATCAATATAATGATTCACCAATCCTACTCATTTGTTAAACCCTACCTTCTCTGTATAACTCCACCATCACCTTTGATCTTTCTCCCACTCTTTTTGGGCTATGCCCATTCTAAGTTTTTCATGTTGAAAATGGCTGTTGATAATATGGAGTAGGGAGATGGAACTAGCTGATGTTTTAGAGAGGCTGGCCCCTCTAGGATTCAGGACGTATCTGGTCCAGGGACACATCTGGAGGTTGTAGGTTTCTGGAAAGTTACCCCAGTGCATGGAACCTTTGTAGAATCTTATATATTGCCCTAGATATTCTTCAGAATTAGCAGGAATGGTTTTTGTTGGGGGTTGGCAAGTTATAAAAGGTAGCTATGTCTAACTGAAACTTGTGTAAGAGTGACCTCCAGAGTAGCCTCTCGACGCTATTTGAACTCTCTCAGCCACTGATACCTCATTTGTTACATTCCTTTCCCCGATAGTGCCCCACATTTGACTCCTATATTTGATAATCCCCTTCATAAACTCATATGCCTACCTTTTATCTTTTAAATCAGTAAGGATTTAATCTCTTTTTAATCTGAATTGTCAAGAGACAATGCTACACTGAAATCTGGGAGCATGGCTGATCCAGGGCAAAATTTTGAGGCATCTATTCTTTATTTTAAAGACCTTCATACCTCTCTTTCTTTTCACCCCTCTTTTATCCTTACATGCCTCATGCCCTCTGGCTGCTTGGATCTTCCTTTTTATGTCTCACCTAAGCAGGTCTCCCCATATTCCAAAATGTGTCTTCCATTTTCTAAGTCTCTGCTATTAAATTACACATGCTCTGGGGATATGTCAACTAGAATTTAGGAGGGAAATAATCTGGCTAAGCCAGTTCACTCTCCATACAGGACTTAATAAACAAATTATCTTAGAACTATATGACTTTTCCAAGTGGGTTTGTTGACCCAAATGATTCTGATCTGGTAGAATTTCACACCTGAAAAGAAGGAAGGCTTACTATTCAGGGAGTTAGGGGAAGAGATTTTAGGGCAGTGGGATTTTCTCTGCCCCTCATGCTTTATCAGGTAGACTTCTAGATGAGGCTAGATACCTGAAAATACATATCAAATTATTTAGGATTTTGCTATTATTCCTCTGTAGATTATTGCTTATTCCAAATAGTTAATTTTGAGAAGACATATATGAATATTTAATAAAGGTCATCTGGCCTCTTAGTCTTGTTTCCAACTCAGGGGCAGTCACATGTCTCATAAGGTAGATCACTTACATATGGACTCGAAAGGGCTGATAACTATTCCTCCTGTGCTACTCTACCTTACTGGAAGTTCACACTATAGGCCATTAGGGAATTAGAAAACAAAGTAGACATAATCCCTGTTGCTTAGTAGTGGTTTTCTCTCCTTTTTCTACTGGTACTTGGCTGATTTGATGACATTCACCACTTTGTGAAAGATTCTGTAGGAATGAGATAGAAAATAATTCTAGGCTACAGTTTTCTCGTGGATGGGATTAGTTGTCAGCATATTTCCAAAGCAACTGGTTTGAACTGTCTACTATGGGGATAGGGACAAAGGAAAATTCTGCTGGCAAATTTCATTTGCTTCATATTTCTCCCATAGGTACATGCAGGTTTGGTCTTAGGTAAAATGGAAAGCTCTGGGTTTCTAGTGCTAGGATTCCAATTCATTGTTTACATTCCTTTGGGTTGCCGGGATAACTTAAAGATAATGACCAATTTGGCTTTCAGGAACTTGAGAAAATTTTATTAGGTTTGTGAAACCAGAAGCCCTCATGGGAGACAGGGAGTTAAATAATTTAAGATTTTACCAACACTCTGTATGTTGGATCCAAGACCCATATAGGCCACTGAATCACTTCACTCATTTAAATGAGCCTAACTTAAATAATTCAGCTTCTGCAAACATTGATACTTGAGAGCATGTGATGTGGTGCAGAACATTTATAACAGAGACCTGAGGAGTCAATGATTTTGACTTTCTGTTGTACATATTTATTCTAGCAAGTTCCTATCCATGTCCTCTTGGTATTTTCCAATATTCATTTGTTGCCTATAAGGAATGGCTCTTTCTTAGTCTTGTTTGTATAGTTTGTGTTCTCCTTTATTGCCAATGTTAATAGAGCAGAAACTCTAAAAATTACATAAACTTAGTTATTAACTCTAGAAAGCTTAAAATCATCTGAGGAGATTGGGACAACAGGTTATCACCAGTTAGCTCTGTTTAATGGAAGAGGAAAATTAAAGCCCCAGAACTGCTTGATGTTATAAGGTAGGGAAGTTTATAATTGTCCAATTATGAAGAAAATAGGGAGAACGATTTTTTATTGGTACAGAGTTGACTTTCGACCTCAGATGCTTTCAGGTAGTCTTAAGCCCCTTAAGATAACTCTGCTGCAGAACAGATAGTTCTAGGAGGACTAGCTTTGTTTTGCTAGGGAAGCACTTGGATGACTTGAGGGTCCTGGAAAATATGTGTAAACTTGATGGCCTCTGGGAAAGTTTTGCAAACTTCTTCAGCCAAAGGAGAAAGTGCAGGCTGCTTTCCTGCTGCTCTTTCTTCCTCCAGTTCTCCAGGTTCTCTGAACTGGATGGCCTTCTCTTGATCAGAGCCAGGAATAGCCAATTTGGGGAGAAGGGAGAAGCAGAGTATAGAATAAATGACATTTTCTTCCTTGCACTGCCTGGCAGACTGCCTTCCTGGAACACATAAATATAGACAGTTGTCACACATCTTAATTATATGGAGCACAACTGTAGACTACACAGAAAATACATTTACTTCTCTTAGAAAATATTTGATAGAAAACATGTTAAGGTCAACTTTAAAAGCTTACAGTTCTTGTGACATGGTAGAAATACCCTACAGAATTAGTAACATCCAGAGAGCCCTGTTCTATGTTTTGAACTGATCTCTGATACCTTACTTTCTTTTCCTCACGACGCCAGGTACCTCCCACAAGTAAGAATTGAGAAGGGTTGATGTTCATGGAAGGGATTGAAGGGAGGAGATGGCATTTCATACCACACTATGTGCAAGGTTTTAGGATACTTTGAAACCTGAGAGGCCAAGTCTGTCCTCCTCCTGAGATTGTCACATTGCTGTGAATGCTGGAGTCTGGTGGGAATTCTTGAGGCAGCTACTGGTTTTTTGCTAGTGTTGCTTTCTGCTATTAGCTGATGAACATATCTTCTTCTATATTCTCTCCTCACATTGTTTTTGAAATTGTCAGCAGTCATATTTATTATCATTCAACTAAAAGAGAAGCAGATTTTTTTCTAAAATAATACTAAAAGGGATTTTGATGTCCTTGTCTATCCCTAGACCTAAATTAGTCAGTTCAGTTATACTCTATAACATTTGCTTCTCTTCACAGTACTCGCATGCTCTGAAATTATCTTGGTTATTTACTGTGATGGTTTGGGGTTGTATTTACCCCAGGAAAACATGTCTTAAAGTTAATTCCATTCCAGTGGGTGCGAACTCATTGTATGACCTTTTGATGAGGTTACTTTGGTTAAGGTTTGGCTCACCTCAATCAGGATGAGTGTTAATCCTATTACTAGAGACCTTTAGAGATGGAATGATATTCAGACGGAGAGAGAAAACTCAGAGGTAGTAGCCAGAAGCTGAACGTTAACAGAATCCAGAAGAGAAGGGAGAGGCTGGGAGATGCCACCATGTGCCTTGCCATGTGATAAACTAAAGACCAAGGATCACCAGGAACCAGTCCCAGAACCCACAGTCTTTGGAGAGAGAGGATTGAGTGTCTTGATGATGCTTTAATTTGAACTTTCTTTTAGTCTCAAAACCACAAGCAAATAAATTCCAATTGTTTAAGTTGAACTATTGCATTGGTGTTGTTTGAGAAGTAAAGGAATAAAAAATATTTACCTAGTTGCTTGTTGTTTGTATCCTCTGATCAAATGTAAGCTTCATGGAGGCATAAACCATGCTGTCTTGATTACCTCTGTGTTCTGAACATCTACACCAGTTGTTGACCCAGAGTAGGCACAGAATAAATATTGGTTGAATGAAAAAATGAAACAGTCAAAGCTTGAAAAATTGTCCTAAACTGAGTAGAGAATAGATAAATGAATGGATAAATTTAGTGCTGTTATCTCTCTGTCTTAATCTGATTTGACTTTTTTTAAGGAGTATTTGACAATGTCTACTGTTCCTTCCATAATGAAGCAGCCTCTGCCTTTGGACTCCATGACAAAACAGTTTTGTCCCTGGCCACTCCTCACTCTCCTCTGTCAGCTCCTCCTTTACTGACCTTTAAAAGTTCAAACACCCCAGGGGTCTTTGCTGGACCCAGTTCTCTTCTTTAAATTCACTCCTAGTGAAAGACAGTCCATTTTCGTGACTTGAAATACCTTGTGTCTGCTGACAACCCCTATACATCCAGCCACGATGATTCCTATGGACTCCAGACTGTGATATGCGACTATCTTGTTGACCTGCACTTGGATGTCTAAAGGCTTCTTAAAATTAGCTCTTAAGTCAAACTCAAACTCTCCTCCAAGTACCCCACCAAACAACCACTAGCCAACCAAAAAATGAACAAACAAAACAAGAATCAAATGAAAGCTGTCCTTTCCCCCTCTTAATCAGTTTTGTAAATAGTAGCACCTCCTACTCAGTAGCTCAGCTCAGAAATCTGGGAGTCATTCTTGAGTCATGCCCTTCCCAAACTCTCATATCTACTATATCTGAATGTCCTATTGTTTTGCCATTAAAAGGATATTTAAAATTTTCTTTTCCTATCCTCTGCCAGTGGATTTCCTTCTCACTTGTAATAATGCTTTAGCATAGTTCTCACTCCTGACCTGTACCATCAATATTCCATATAATGGCCATAAATCAGATCATGCTACTCCATGGTTTAAAGTCCTTCTTGGCTTTACATGCCTTTCTGTGGCATATAAAGACCTGAATGATCTTCTTTCAGCTCTTCTTTCCAGTCCCTCTCTCACACACTGTGCCTCAACCATGCTGACGCCTTTTTAGGTCCTTGTTAATTACCTAGCTCTTCCCAGCCTTAGAACTCCACCCATGTTTATAGGAATTGTTTCTTCATCTCTTCTGGAGCTGAATTCTTCTCATCCATTCAAGTCTCAATTTAAGAAAATCTCCAGACAGCATATCTAGGGAGTTCTTCTCTCTATATTACTGTTGTGGGTCTATCACTTGACCTTGTTTATCTGTAGCTTTTTTTTTTTTTTTTTACTGTTTTTCTTTAATTATGAAAAATAACATATGTACAAAAAAAGCAATAAATTTCCAAGTACATTTTAACAAGTTGTTATAAAACAGATTTTAAAGTTTGGTATGGGTTACAGTTTCATGATTTTTCATTTTTCCTTCTAGCTGCTCTAAGATACTGGACACTAAAAGAAATAACAATATACTGATTCAGCACTCATACTGATTTGTTAAACCCAACCTTCTCTGTTTAACTCCACCATCACCTTTAATCTTTCTCCCACTCTTTAGGGGTATCTGGGCTATGTCCATTCTAACTTTTTCATGTTGGAAGGGGCTGTCGATAATATGGGATAGGGGGATGGAACTAGTTGAAGTTCTGGAAAGTCTGGCCCCTCTGCATTTCAGGACTTATCTGGTCCAGGGACCCATCTGGAGGGTGTAAGTTTCTGGAAAGTTACCCTAGTGCATGGACACTTTGTAGAATCTTATGTGATATCTTAGGTATTCTTTAGGATTGGCAGGAATGGTTTTGGTTGGGGTTGCCAAAGCAAGTTATGATAGTAGCAATGTCTAACTGAAGCATGACTAAGAGTGACCTCCAGTGTAGCTTCTCAACTCTATTTGAACTCTCTTAGTTACTGATACCTTATTTGTTACACTTCTTTCCCCCCTTTCTGTCAGGATAGCATTGTTGATCCCATGGTGCTAGGGTTAGTCTCAACCCTGGGGGCCAACTCCCAGGCCGCCAGGGAGACTTTCATCCCTGGATATCATGTTCAACATAGGGGGGAATATCTGAAGCTTTTTACATAGGGGGGATATCTGAAACTTTTTATTGTGATAATTATTACAGGTATTCACTCAATAATTTTTACTTTCTCTCTTCTGAGCACGTTGTGGAATTTTACTTCTTTATTTTTTACTCTTTTTGAATTTAGGTTGGGCCATATGTCTTGCTTTGACCAATGAAACATAAGCAGAAGGATTGTGATCCACAACTTAGGCACTGAGAATTTAAGACCATTGTGGGATTTGCCACATTTGTTTCACACTGCTGTGGAGAGTGTTGGAAGCACATGTTGAAATTAACTTCTGTCAACCTGAGTCCTTAAGTAACAATAACAGGCAGAAACTTCCTGCAGGCCTGCCTTGAATAAGTTGTATAAGTGAGAAATTCATCAAGATTTTTGGAGAGCTTATTACCATAGAATAATCTAACCCATATTGACCAATACATATAGTCATTTGGTTCCTTCGTTTTTATTATCTTTTCTCCAACTAGACTTCTAAATCTGTAAGTGCAGTGACCATGCTTGTCTGATGAGCAATTTGCATTTAAAAGGTAACTAATGGTGTAACATAAGTAGAGAACTTAAAAACATGTTTTGAATGAATGAAAGAATAAATGAAAGAAATTCCCCCCCTCTGATTGTTAAATGTGACATCAAATTATGTTATAAACATTTTATGAAGTTACTAGAAATGGTAATACTAGCATATATTTAGACAGTACTTTACAAAATACTGAAAATATAGTCAACCATTTACAAACCATAATGCTTCAACATTTGGTATAATTGGCAAAGGCCAAAGGTGGTCAGATGAATGAAATGATTGTTATAGGAAGTAGTACAGTGTGTAGGCATTAATTAATGCAAGGTATTTACCTTTATCTCTAATGTATGCACTGTCAGTACTTCATGGTTCACATATGCTAACTATGAAGTGAGGGTAGACTTCTGAGGACTTTGGTCCATGATTTAGAGGAAGAGGATACCTATTCTCTAAAAGGAACGCATTCTAGGCCTTCTTTATCAAATTCCTCAGACCTCTTCCAGAATCTTCCCCTTATTTATTTAAAAAGCCGTTCCAACCTATTGGGTATTCGTGAACTGCAGCAGCACCCCTCTTCTGGTACCAAGATCTGTTTTAGTTTGCTAAAGCTGGGAGAATGCGATATACCAGAAATAGAATATCTTTTAAAAGGTGATTTATTAGATTCCAAGTCTCCAGTTCTATGGCCATGAAAATGTCCAACTTAAGGTACCAATGAGAGTTTACTTTCAGTCAAGAAAGGCCAATGCTGTCCAGAATACCTCTGTCAGCTGGGAAGGCACATGGCAATGTCTGCTAGCTTTCTCTCCAGGCGTCTCATTTCAAAGGACTGACCCAGGGACATTTTCCTTCTGCATCTCCAAAGGTCTCTGGCTTTGTGGGTTCTGTCACCTCTTTCCAAAATGGTTCCCTCTTAAAGGGTTCCTGTAAGCAACACCACCTAAAATGGATAGAGGCACATTTCCACAGAAAGTACCTAATCAAAGGGTCCCACGCACAATGAATGGGTCACATCTCCATGGAAACAATTTAATCAAAAATATACTGCTCAGCAATGTTGAAACAGAATTAAAGAACATGACTTTTCTGATGCGCACAACAGTTTCAAACCAGCACAACCTTGTACCCTGGAATTTTGCTACTTCATTTATTATTATTATTATTGCTACTTCATTTATTACTAGTCTAGTAGTTTTGTTGTGGATTTTCCAGGATTTTTTTTTAATTAAAAAAACTTTTTAAACGTAACAACATACAAACACAAACATTCTTCCCATATGATCATTCCATTCTTGGTATATAATCAATAGCTCCGATGCCATTGCATAGTTGTATATATATCACCATGATCATTTCTTAGAACATTTGCATCAATTCAGAAAAAGAAATAAAGAGAAAAAATTAAAAAAACATACATACCATTAACCCTCCCTCTCATTGACTGCTAATATTTCCATCTACCTAAGATATTTTAGCATTTGTTTCCCTATTTTTTACTATACCCCTTGCCACTCATTTCATTGATCATTTGCATTTCAATCTACTAAATTTATTTTAACATTTGTCCCACCTGTTATTTATTTATTTTCAATCCATATGTTTTACTCATCTGTCCATACCGTAGACAAAAGGAACAAAAGGTTTTCACAATTACACAGTCACACTGTGAAAGCTATATCATTACACAATCATCTTCAAGAAACATGGTTACTGGAACATAGCTCTGTATTTTCAGGCATTTCCCTCCAGCCTCTCCAATTCACCTTAGCTAAAAAGGTGATATCTATATAATGTGTAAAAATAACCTCCAGGATGACCTCTCGACTCTGAAATTTCTCAGACATTGACACTTTTGTTCATTTCTCCCTTTTGGTCAAGAAGGTTTTCTCAATCCCTTGATGCTGAGTCCCAGCTCATTCTAGGATTTCTGTCACATGTTGCCAGGAAGGTTTACACCCCTGGGAGTCATGTCCCACGTAGAAAGGGGGAGGGCAGTGAGTTTGCTTGTCATATTGGATGAGAGAGAGAGGCCACATCTGAGCAACAAAAGAGTTTCTCTGGGGGTGACTCTTAGGCCTAATTTCAAGTAGGCTTAGCCTATCCTTTGCCGGGATAGGTTTCATATGAACAAACCCCAAGATTGAGGGCTCAGCCTATTGCTCTAGTTGTCCACACTGATTATAAGAATATCAGGGATTCTCCACATGGGGAAGTTGGATTTTCCTCCTTTCTTACCATTTACCCAAGGGAACTTTGCAAATACTTTTTTATTCACTGTTCAAATGAAACTGGGATTTATCAGGGCATCACTGTGAACAAACCTACAAAATCACATGCCTTATTCAAGGTTCCATGTACTGATGGTGTTCAATTAAACTGTCCACATAAGTTATATTAGGAAATGCACTAGTCAAGATATAAATTTTGTACCAAATAAACATTTTTTTGCTTTAGTCTCACACGTAAGTTAAAGTTTTAAAATATGAATTACCATCTATTTTCAACACCCTGCAATATTGACATTCCTTTGTTCTTCATGCAAAAAATTTTTTTAGTTTGTACATTTAGTCACTATCATTGTACACTTTAGATATTCCTAGATTATACCATCTCAGTCTTTATCGTCTATCATTCCTTCTGATTTCATTTGTGCCCCCAGCTCTCCTCCCTCTATCATTCTCACCTTCAGCTTCACTCAGTGTACCTACATTATTCTATAATAGTTAGGTAGTACTGAGCTATCCATTTCTGAATTTTTACAATCAGTCCTGTTGCATAATCTGAATCCCTTTAGCTTCAATTATCCAATATTTACCCAATTTTTATCTCCTGATGTTCTCTGTTCTTAACTGAAATTCTTCAAGTTCATTCACTTATGTTAGTTCATATCAGTGAGACCATACAGTATTTATCCTTTTGTTTCTGGCTAATCTCACTCAACATAAATGTCCTCAAGGTCCATCCATGTTGTTACATACTTCATAAATTTATTCTGTCTTAGAGCTGCATAATATTCCATCGTAGGTATATAACATAGCTTACTCATCTGTGGATGGACATTTTGACTGTTTCCATCTCTTGGTAATTGCAAATAATGTTGCTATAAATATTGGTGTGCAAATGTCCATTTGTGTCCTTGCCCTCATGTCCTCTGAGTAGATACCTAGCAATGGTATTGACAGATCATATGGATATTCTATACTTAGCTTCCTGAGGAATTGCCAAACTGCCTTCTACAGCAGTTGTACCATTGGACATTCCTACCAACAGTGGATAAGTGTGCCTCTTTCTCCACATCCTCTCCAGCATGTGTCATTTTCTGTTTTATTGATAATGGCCATTCTGGTGGGTGTGAGATGATGTGGTTTTGATTTGCATTTCCATAATAGCCAGGGAAGTTGAGCATCTTTTCATGTGCCTTTTGACCATATGTATTTCCTCTTCTGAGAAGTGTCTGTACATGTCTTTTGCCCATTTTGTAACTGGGTTATCTATCTTTTTGTTGTTGAGTTGAACAATCTCTTTATATATTCTGGATATTAGAACTTTATCTGATGTATCATTTCCAAATGTTGCCTCCCATTGTGTAGGCTGTCTTTTTACTTTCTTGATAAAGATCTCTGATGCACAAAAGTGTTTAATTTTGAGAAGCTCCCATTTATTTATTTATTTCTTCAATGCCGTGCTTTGGGTGTAAGATATAGGAAACTGCTTCCTATTATAAGATTTGATGACATATTTCCCTACATTTCTTTTAAAAGTTTTATGGTCTTAGATCTAATGTTTAGGTTTTTGATCCATTTTGAGCTAATTTTTGTAAAGGGTGTGAGATATGGATCCCCTTTTATTCTTTTGCATGTGAATATCCAGTTCTCTAGGCACCATTTATTGAAGAGACTGTTCTGTCCCAGGTGAGTTGGCTTGACTGCCTTATCAAGATCAGTTGTCCGTAGATGAGAGGGTCTATACTGAACACTCTATTTAATTCCGTCAGTCAGTATATCTATCTTTATGCCAGTACCATGCTGTTTTGACCACTGTAGCTTTGTAATACACCTTAAAGTCTGGTAGTGTGAGACTTCCGACTTCATTTTACTTTCTCAGGATATTTTTGGCTATAACCTGCCCTTCCAGATAAATTTGGTTATTGGTTTTTCTATTTCTGAAAAGTAAGTTTTTGGGATTTTAATTGGTATTGCATTGAATCTATAAATCAATTTAGGTAGAATTGACATCTTAACTATATTTAGTCTCCCAATCCATGAACATGGTATATCCATCCATTTGTTTGGGTCTTCTGTGATTTCTTTTAGCAATTTCTTGTAGTTTTATTTGTATAGGTCTTTTGTATCCTTAGTTAAATTTATTCCTAAACATTTTATTCTTTTGATTGCAAGTGTAATTGGAATTTCTTTCTTGATTTCACCTTCAGATTGTTCCTTACTAGTGTATAGAAACACTACAGATTTTTGAATGTTGATCTCATAAACTGCCACTTTGCTGTACTCATTTATTAACTCTAGTAGTTTTGGTATGGATTTTTTTTGGGTTTTTGACATATAGTATCATATCATCTGCAAACAGTGAGAGTTTTACTTCTTCCTTTACAATTTTGATGCCTTGTATTTCTTTTTCTTGTCTAATTGCTCTGGGTAGAACTTCCAACACAATGTTGAATAACAATGGTGATAGTGGACATTCTTGTCTTGTTCCTGATCTTAGAGGGGAAGTTTTCAATTTCTCCCCATTGAGAATGATGTTAGCTGTGGGTTTTTCATATATTCCCTTTACCATGTTGAGGAAGTTCCCCTCTACTCCTATCCTTTGAAGTGTTTTCAGCAAGAAAGGATGTTGAATTTTGTCAAATTCCTTTTCTGTATCAATCGAGATGATCATGTGGTTTTTCTGCTTTGATTTGTTGACATGGTGTATTACATTAATTGATTTTCTTATGTTGAACCATCCTTGCATACCTGGGATTAATCCTAGTTGGTCATGGTGTATAATTCTTTTAATGTGGTTTGCAAGAATTTTGTTGAGGATTTTTGCATCTATATTCATTAGAGAGTTTGGTCTGTAATTTTCTTTTCTTGTAATATCTTTGTCTGGTTTTGGTATGAGGGTGTTGTTTGGCTTCATAGAATGAGTTAGGTAGCCTTCCCTCCTCTTCAATTTTTTTGAAGAGTTTGAGCAGGATTGGTTCTAATTCTTTCTTGAATGTTTGGTAGAATTCACATGTGAAGCCATCTGGTTCTGGACTTTTCTTTTTTGGGAGCTTCTTAATAACTAATTCAATTTCTTTACTTGTGATTGGTTTGTTGAGGTCATTTGTTTCTTCTTGAGTCAATGTTGGTTGTTCATGCCTTCCTAGGAGTTGTCCATTTCATCTGCATTGTCTAGTTTATTGACATAATGTTGTTCATAGTATCCTCTCATTACCTCCATTATTTCTGTGGGGTCAGTGTTTATATCTCCTCTTCCTTTTCTGATTTTATTTATTTGCATCCTCTCTCTTCTTCTTTTTTGTGAACCTCACTAAGGGTTCATCAATCTTATTGATTTTCTCATAGAACCAACTTCTGGTTTTGTGATTCTCTTGATTATTTCATGTTCTCAATTTCATTTATTTCTGCTCTAATCTTCATTATTTCTTTCCTTTTGCTTGCTTTGGGGTTAGTTTGCTGTTCTTTCTCTAGTTCTTCCAAGTGGACAGTTAATTCCTTGACTTTCGCTCTTTCTTCTTTTTTGATATAGGCATTTAGGGCAATAAATTTCCTTCATAGCACTGTCTTTGCTGCATCCCATAAATTTTGAATGTTGTGTTTTCATTTTCATTTGCCTTGAGATATTTACTGAGTTCTCTTGCAACTTCTTCCTTGACCCACTGGTTGTTTAAGTGTTGTTGTGCCTCCATGTATTTGTGAATTTTCTGGCCCTCTGCCTATTGTTAATTTCCAACTTCATTCCTTTATTATCCAAGAAAGTGTTTTGTATGAGTTCAATCTTTTTAAATTTATTGAGGCTTGCTTTGTGACCCAGCATATGCTCTATACTTGAGAATGATCCATGAGCACTTGAGAAAAAGGTGTATCCTGCTGTTGTGGGGTGTATTTGTAAATGTCTGTTAAGTCTAGCTCATTTATTGTATTATTCAAATTCTCTGTTTCTTTACTGATCCTCTGTTTAGAGTGTCTGTCCATTGATGGGAGTGGGGAATTGAAGTCTCCAACTACTATGGTAGATGTGTCTGTTTCTCTTTTCAGTGTTTGCCCCATGTATTTTGAAGCACTCTGGCTTGGTGCATAAATATTTATGATTGTTATGTCTTCTTGTTGAATTGTTTCTTTTATTAATACATAGTGTCCTTCTTTGTCTCTTTTAATTGGTTTACATTTGAAGTCTAACTTTTTGGATATTACTATAGCTACTTCTGCTCATTTCTGATTGTTGTTTACATGAAATATCTTTTCCCAACCTTTCACTTTCAACTTATGTTTATCCTTGGGTCTAAGATGCATCTCCTGTAGACAGCATATAGATGGGTCCTGTTTTTTATTAAAATCCATTCTGCCAGTTTATGTCTTTTGATTGGGGTATTTAGTGTTATTTAGTGTTTTTAGTGGTATTACTGTAAGGGCAGTACTTTCTTCTACCATTTTGTCTTTTGGATTTTGTATATCGTATCTAATTTTCTTCTTTTGATCTTTACTGATAGTCTTCATTTCTACACTCTTCTTCACACCTCTCTCTCCTGTCTTTACCTATCTGTCTCTAATGCTCCCTTTAGTATTTCTTGCAGAGCCAGTTTCTTGGTCACAAATTCTGTCAGTGATTTTTTTGCCTGAAAATGTTTTAATTTCCCCCTAATTATTGAAGGACAATTTGCTGGATATAGATTTCTTTGTTAGAAGTTTTTCTCTTAAGTATAGTATCTTAAGTATATAATACCACTGTCTTCTCACCTCCTTGGTTTCTGCTGAAAAATCTATGCATAGTCTTATTGGGCTTCCATTGTATGTGATGGATTTCTTTTCTCTTGCTGCTTTCAAAATTCTCTTTCTCTTTGACATCTGACATTGTGATTAGTAAGTGTCTTGGAGTACATCTATTTGGATCTATTCTGTTTAGGGTATGCTGCATTTCTTGGATCTATAATTTTAAGTCTTTCATAAGAGTTGGGAAATTTTCAGTGATAATTTCCTCCATTAGTTTTTCTCCTCCTTTTTCCTTCTATGCTCCTTCTGGGATACCCACAACTGTATATTTGTGTGCTTCATGTTGTCATTCAATTCCCTGAGTCCCTGCTCTATTTTTCTATTCTTTTTCCTATATTTTCTTTTGCTTGTTGGATTTCAGATGTCCCATCCTCCAGTTCACTAATCCTATCTTCTACCTGTTTTTTTTCCCTTAGAAAATCCCCAGTCAGATATTCCTAGACCAAACTGGCCTCCTCTCAGGAGGAAAGTGTCACCTGCATCAGTTATCTCTGAGGGTGAGACCCAGTGGGTTGGCAGACTATCCTATGAAGCCTCTAAACTCTGTGCTTTTCCTATCCTACACAGTGTGTGGTGCTTGTCTGCCTGCAGGTCTCACCAGCATAAGGTGATGTGGTACCTTTAACTTCAGCAGACTTTTGGGGGCATGATTGATATGGAGGAGAGGGTGTAGGCTGGCTTTAATTGCTTCAGTTTTCCAGACTCTGGGGTCTGAATTCCTTGAGGGATGAATTCCATCTGAGCTGGGCCCCACCACTCTCCTGGGGAAGGCTGAGCCTCCAGACAAACTCTCAAACAAGTTTAATTCTGTCCATGGCTGGGGCAGTTGGAGCCTGAGAAGCCCTGCAGCTGTATCCAAAGAGCAGTCAAGCCATAGAAACACAGCTACAAAAAAGAAAAGAAAAAAAAATCATTTTCATAGCAGGACCCCCATCCCTTAGATTTGCCAATTGTGGTAGTTAGATTCAGTTGTCAACTTGGCCAGTTGAGGGCACCTAGTTTTGTTGCTGTGGATGTGAGCCGATAGTACGTGAACCTCATCTGTGCTGATTATATCTGCAGTCAGCTAGGAGGCGTGCCTGCTGCAATGAATGATGTTTGACTTAATTGGCTGGTACATAAATGAGAGAGGTCAACGTAGCACAGCCCAAGCAGCTCAGCATACCTTATTTCAGCACTCGCAGCTCAGCCCAGGCCTTTGGAGGTGCAGAAAGAAATCACCCCGGGGAAAGTTGTTGGAACTTCCCCTGGAGAGAAGGCCAGGGGAAGTTCCCCTGGAGAGAAGGCCAGCAGAGACCATTCTGTGCCTTCCCACATAAGAAAGAACTTCAATGGAAAGTTAGCTGCCTTTCCTCTGAAGAACTAACAAAATAAATCCCCTTTTATTAAGAGACACCACTGTCTCTGGTGTGTTGCATTCTGGCAGCTAACAAACTAGAACACCAATCAAAAGCTTAAGCTGGTACTTTGGTCTGTTTATCTCCAGGTCCTGTGTGCCCCTCCTTTCCTTGAGAGCCCAGACCCTTTCAAATATTTTGTGCTGTCCAATAAAAAACCTCTTTTTTTTTTTTTTTCCATCAGCCCTGTCCCCTCTGTACTGGGGCAAAACCCAGCAATCTCAGCTTTCACTCAAGGTTCAGTTGAGCCCTATTTTTAGTAGTCAGAATTTGTTAATTAATTCCGCAATTGGAGCTTGGTTGTGCTCAGCCCCTGATGTTAGTAAAGTCTCTTTCCTTTCCCCTCTGGGAAGTAGCCTATGAGGGAGGCTGCATTGACCACTGTGGCTTGGGGAACTTAGGGTTCTGGGTGGGCTTGTGACTGGTCCATCTTGTCCAGACTAGGGTACGCTGTGTGTCCGGTTACTGACATGGTGCAGCAGTTGTTCTGTACTGTTACTGGCTATTTACTAGCTGCTCTGGAGGGTGAACTAAATCCCACACCTCGCTAAGCCACTGTCTTGGCTCCAACTCCAGGATTTTTTATATCGAGGATCATGGTATCTGCAAATAGGGAGAGTTCTTCCTTTCTGAACTGACAAACTTCTATTTCTTTTTCTTGCTAAAATTGCTCTGGGTAGACCTTCCAGTACTATGTCAAATAACAGTGGTGGCTGTGGGTATCCTTGTTTTGTTCCTGATATTAGAGGGATAGTTTCAGTTTTTCACTGTTAAGTATAATGTTAGCTATGGGTTTTTCCTATATGTTCCTTATCATGTTGAGAAAGTTTCTTTCTATTCCCGGTTTTCTAAATGTTTTTGCGAAAATATAGGGATGGATTGTGTCAAGCGCCTTTTTCTGCATCAATTGAGATGATCACTTCATTTTCTTCCCTTTGTACTGTTAATGTGGTTTATTACATTAATTGATTTTCTTATATTGAACCATCCTTGCATATATGGGATAAATCCCCCTCAATCATGGTATATAATTCTTTTAATGTGCTATTGGATTCAGTTTACTAGTATTTTTTGAAGGAATTTTGTATCTATATTCATAAGAGATAATGGTCCGTAGTATTTTTTACTTGTTATGTCTTTGTCTTTGATATTATGATAATGGCCTCATAGAATAACTTAGGGAGTATTCCCTCCCCTTCAGTTTTTGGAAGAACATTACCAGGATTTGTGTTATCTGCTCTTGGAATGATTTTTAAAATTCGCTCATGGAGTGCTTGCTTTGGCAGCACTTATACTGAAATTGGAATGGTGCAGAGAATATTAGCATGGCCTTTGTGTAAAGATGGCACCCAAATTCATGAAAGATTCTGTTCTAGTTTACTAGCTGCCAGAATGCAATGCACCAGAAATGGAATGGCTTTTAAAAGGGATAATTTAATGAGTTGCTAGTTTATAGTTCTAAGGCTGAGGAGATATCCCAATTCGACAATTTAAGGCATCCGGGGAAAGATACCTTGGTTCAAGAAGGCCAGTGATGTTCAACGTTTCTCTCTCAGCTGGAAGGGCACATGGTGAACAGGCTCAGGGTTCCTCTCTCATCTGGAAGGGCATATGGCAACCATGGCTTCATCTGCTAGCTTTCTCTCCTGGCTTCCTGTTTCATGACGTTCCCTGGGAGGCATTTCCCTTCTTCATCTCCAAAGGTCGCTGGATGGTGGACTCTCTGCTTCGTGGTGCCGCAGCATTCTCTGCTCTCTCCAAATCTCTCATTCTCCAAAATATTTCCTCTTTTATAGAACTCCAATAAACCAATCAAGACCCACCCAAATGGGTGGAGACATGTCGTCCCCTAATCCAGTTTAACAACCACTCCCAACAAAACCACATCATCCAGGGAGATGATCTAACCACAGATTCAAACATACAGTATTGAACAGAGATTACTCTACCTTTACAAAATGATATTTTGATTAAAACATGGCTTTTCTAGGGGGCATACTTCCTTTCAAACCAGCACACATTCCATATGTTTTTCCACACCAATACAGGGTATAAATAATCAGGTGGTGTCTGGGAATTCTGTATTTTATGCATAATTATTCTGTATACTTACAACTTCTCTAATAAAGAAAAAAACTCACCCATAAAGCCATGTGGTCCTGGGCTTTTCTTGGTTGGGAGGGTTTTAATTACTGATTCGATCTCTTCATTTTATTCATCAGCTGAAATCTTCTTTTAGTTTTTTTTTTTTTTTTTTTACTTTTCTTTGTATGCTGTATGGTGGGTGTCACATTTCATTTTTTTCCCATGAGACTATCCCGTTATTACAGCACCAGTTCTTGAATTTTTGTTGTTGTTTTTGTTGTTTTGTTGTTGTTGTTGTTTGGGGAAGTCTATGGACTGGGATTCGAACCCGGGTCTCCGGCATGGTAGGGGAGAATTCTACCACTGAACTTGCTCCCCCTTCTTTTAGTTTTTGAGTCAGTGTAGGCAGTGTGTGCGTGTCTGGGAATTTGTCCATTTCTTCTAGGTAATCGGTGATGTTGGTGTTCATAGTATCCCCTTATAATCCTTATTTCTATGGACGCGGCAGCAAATTTCTCCCCTTTCATTTCTGATTTTAGTTATTTGTGCTCTTCTTTTCTTTGTCAGTCTAGCTAAAAGTTGTTTTCATTATTGATTGTGTATCCCCTCTTCTTTTCTTTGTCAGTCTAGCTAAAAGTTGTTTTCATTATTGATTGTGTATCCCCTCTTCTTTTCTTTGTCAGTCTAGCTAAAAGTTGTTTTCATTATTGATTTTTTCAAGGAACCAACTTTTGGCTTCATTGATTCACACTATTGCTTTTAAATCTCTATTTACTTTTATCTCTGCTCTAATCTTTGCTATTTCCTTCCTTCTGTTCACTATGGGTTTAGTTTGCTCTTCTTTTTCCAGATTCTCCGGTTGTGTGACTGTGTCTCTGATTTGAAATCTTTCTTCTATTTTGATGTAAAACTTGTGAGGTATAAATTTCCCTCTCTGTTCTGCCTTTGGTTTTGTTATGGTATCCCATAAGTTATGGTATGCTGTGTTTTCATTTCCATTCCCCTCCAGATATTTCCTAATTTCCTTTGTGATTTCTGTTTTAACCCATTGCTTACTTAAGTGTGTTCTTTAATTTACATATAGTTGTGAATTTCCAGTTCTGCCTCTGTTTTTGATTTCTAGCTGCATTCCATTGTGGTTAGAGATGATACTTTATATAATTTCAATATTTCTAACCACAAAGTTAATTGAGACTTTTTTCATGACCTAACATATGGCCTGTCCTTGAGGATAGATATTCTGTTGTGTTTGGTGAAGTAGCCTATATATGTCTTTAGGTTTAGGTGGTTTAGACTATCGTTCAGTTTTCTATTTCCTTATTGACCTTCTGTCTGATGTTCCATCCATTATTGAAAGTGGTATATTGAAATCTCCTTCTATTTATGTAGAACTGTCTATTTCTCCCTTCAAATGATTGTTTGCTTCATTTATTCTACCACTATATATCTATGATTATTTTTTCTTCTTGTCGAACTGACCCCTTTATCAGTATATAGTGTCATTTTTTTGTCCTTCATTACAGTTTTTACCCTAAAGTCTATTTTATATGATGTTAGTATAGCTACTCCATCTCGCCTTTGTTTATTATTTACATGGTATATTTCTTTACAATCTTTCACTTTCAACCTACTTGTTTCTTTGAATTTTAGTCAAGTCTCTTATAAACAACATATAGTTGTCCCATGTGATCTTATCCATTCTGCCACTCTCTGCATTTTGACTGGAAACTTTAACCACCCTTACATTTAATCCATAAACTACAGATAGTGCAGGACTTTTTTCTGCCATTTTGCTTTTTAGTCTTTGTATGTCTGTCTTAAACATTTTCAGACCCTCAAAACTTCCATTAATGCCTATTTTCATATTTAGTCGATTCTTTTGCGGAGTATCATTTCGAATACCTTCTAACTTTCTTCTGATAATGTTCTTCAGATATTTTCTTTATGGTTACCATAAGCCTTAAATTTAACATCATAAATCTGTAAGATCATCTAATTTGATACACGCTTTTTGTTAAACTTGGGAAATTTTCTGCCATTATTTCTTAGAATATTCATTCTGCTCCTCTATCTTTCTTCTCTTTCTATGACTCCTATAGTGCAAATATTGGCATACTTGATGTTGTCCCACAGGTCTCCTAGGGTCTGTTCACCTTTTTCACCCTGTCCCCCCACTTCTCAGCCCACATAATTTCAATCGTCTTATCTTCAAAGTCACTGATTCTTCTGTCTACTCCCATCTACTGTTGAAATAATGTAGGAAAATTTTCATTTCAGTTATTGAGGCCTTCAAGTCCATTATTTCTGTTTGATTCTTTCTCATTTTTTCTACTTCCTTTGAGATTCTCCTACTATTAATTTATCATTTTCCTGAAATCCTTTCATTCTTTCTTAATGTTTTCTAACTTCTTGCACATACTGAGGATCATTTTTAAAAGTATTTTTCCAGTATGTTCACAGTCTTTTACTCTTCACTGATGATTTTTAGATTTGTTCCTTTGGATAGGTCATCATATCCTGTTTCTTTGTCTCATAATCATTTGTTGCATACTCTACATCTTAATAATAAGATGTGAACTCCTGGATTTAGACCCTGAGCTGTTCCTTAAATTTGCATCCAGCTGGAGATAGGACAGAGATTTCCCTATGTGCCAGAAGCTAACAAAAACAAACCAATGCAGGGCCTGCCCGTGTGAAAACAACAACAACAACAAAACAAACCAATGCATATAGCATCCTTCGCAAATCGGCCCTGAGTTAGCTAATGCTCTCCTTCAATGTTTAGCCCTACTGTGTGGAAGAGCATATTGAAATAATAGTGAAATGCTGGGTCTTTTCAATCTTCTTTGAGCCTGTGTCTTTTCCAGGTCTTATGCTTGCTCATGGCCTTAGGAATTCCCATGCTTACAGAAATTAGAATGCCCCCTGTGCTCCTTATAAATAAGGAACACCTTTGGGGTTGCTCTGTTTTATTTCTTGATGCAGATAATCCCAGGCTTCTTTGAGTTGATTATTCCTTATACTACTTCAGCAGTTTGCAATCTGCCTCTGCCTGCAGATGATGTTCTTGGAGGGTGAGCCAAATATGAGTTTCCTGGCTCAGTCTTTCAGAATGCCACCAGATTGATTGGCCCCAAAATATAGACATATAAACATTTCAGAATTTGCATAGGGCACTCTCTTCCCTCCAGAACAGGGCCAGGGACCTACAGTGGGAGCACAGACTGTCTCCACACTGTGCCTGAGAGGAGGTGGGTACCATGAGCTTCTCCTACTGTTTTTAAAGCTGCATATTCTTGATTCAGCAAATGCCCAGTTACTGTAATCCTGTAACTGCTTGACAGAGGTTTGAAGAAGATGGCTACACTAATTATTGCTAGTAGTTAAAAAATTCTATGAGGGAAAGACATCCTGGAGTATCTCATCCCGAGCCAACTCAGGAATGTAGATATGACTAACACTATTTTTCATATGAGAAAGCTTTTCATAGAGAAAAATCTTTCCTTGTCATAAAGACCACAATATGTCAAGTAAGACCTTTACCTTCTAATTATTCCAAACAATTTTTTCTCATGAGCGTAAATATCTGAAATATTTTATATGTATTTAGGTAGATAACAATAGTGTCCCTAGTTTACATATTAGGTTTGTTCATTCTCATAGTTAGTACCAGTGCTGCTTATGAACTTAGGCAGTCTAAATTCACAGTGTTCTATTCTGTCTTCTTCAAGATCCTCCTTTGCCTGTAGTTCTCATGGAATCAGTGAACCTGCAGGCCAATTTTTTTTTTTTTTGCAAAACGATATCATATGATGTGATTCTTTGCTTCTACTTTTGCTGCTTTTACAAAATATAATATTTATACATTGCCTAAACTAATAAAACTCCTAAATTACTAAATACAGAGTACATTTAGAGAGAGCCCCACTGTGATATAATGGAATGCTAGATATTCTCATATCTGCCACAGGAGGCAGAGCGTATATGACAGCAGCATTTTGACTTTTTAATGGCAAATATTGAGATTGTTACAGCCACCTAGAGGAATACAGGATTTAACAAAGCTGGGGGACTGTAAACTTGGATCTAGGGGCCCTATAGTCAATGTCTATTTGAGTCACCATGTCATTTTACTCACATTCTTACTTTATCTCCCTAGAAGTATATGTCAAAGATGAATTGTTTTTTCATTTTTTTGATGAGAAGGTCCAGGAGAAAAGGCAGCAATACCTTTGGACTTCCACTGCATTGCATTTGATTAATACCGTTCAGACTTGGTCCCCAAAGTTTCCCTCATACTATTCCAGTTTCTGAGACCAAATCAGTTTTCTACATCAGGGTGGTTGTTTTTCCTTCCTATCACGGACACTTTCTCAGAGGTAAATTAGCCTTTGTTTTCCAGTTGTAATACTTACAAAGACTTTGGAAAGTGATTAAGTTTTCTCATTTGGAAAAAGAAGATGATAATAGTATCTATTTCCTAAAAGAGCAAGTGGAAGGATATATGGAAATATATTTTGTAAAATGTGAAGGAGTCTATAGTTTTTTATTAGTATATTAATGTGTTAAATATAGGGACAATAATGACTACCTCTAAGGCTCATGGAAATTTGAGAAAATTAATGAGATTATATTTATAACACTCTCAGCCTTCTTCACAAATAATTGGTATAGAATGTCATGCATAATTAATGATAACTTATTTACTTTGCATTTGACTCAGTTCAGTTAGGCAGTATCGTTTACTGCTTGACTATAAGAATTAACAATAGAACTTGAGAAGGGATCAGAGAAAGAAATAATTATTAATTTGATAGATCACACCTCTAGACAGAACAATAAGAGAATTCCTAGGTTCTTCTATTATCTTTGAGATATTGGACCTTAAGAACACCTAGTTCTTGTCTAGCATTTCGTGGAGTTCTGTGGATTTAATGAAGGTAGCCTCAGCTGGCTCAGCTTGGTAGAATAGAATTTAAAGTAGATTATTAATCCTGTTTGACTCACCAAATTAAATTGCTGTTTTAAAAAAAGTAACATATTAACAGGAATAAAACTTAAAGATACTAGAACAACTGTGAATAATACTGGTCAACAGAGCTGTTAACGATAATGTTTGGCAAAGGAAGCTCTGAGAAACCTCTCCTTTAAAGATCTGCAGAGATAGAATACATTGACTTGAAAAATTTTTACATTAGATCTTCGGCAAGGTCCTTTGCAGTCTTTTGATTCTCTAATCATCACTATTTAATACCTACTCCATCCAATGTACTATTCAAGACTTTGTCTTCTCAAATTATCAAAGTATAAGATACTGTTTAGTTTATCTAAAGATCAGTTGAGTAGTCAGGACATATGTATATAATGACAGCTAAAAATGCATACTATGCAGTAAGTACCAAATGAATAATATGAGAAATAAGTACTCTATAAAAGTTTGATGAGGAAAAGATCCTTGAGAGCTTCAGTATTCAAACCTATAAAAGTTGGTAGAGCTTATTATGGTCTTTTTTGTGTGTATGTGGTATAATGTCCAAATCTTTTCCCTATCTTTCCATTGCAATGTTTCTATCTTGTTACTTAGTTGTAAGAGTTCTTTATGTATATTATTCTTAGATTTATATATATAGATCCAAGGCATCTTACAGATATAGTATTTGCAAGTATTTTCTCTCAGTCTGTGACTTGTTTCTTCATTTTTAATTTTTTTAAGCACGAAAGCTTTAGTTTTGATGAATTCAATTGTTCAGTTTTTTTCTTTTATATATCATGCTTTTTGTTTTGTATCCAAGAATACTCCATCTCAAAATTGTGAAGAATTTTAACGTGCCTATTCTACTAAACATTTTATAATTTCAACTTTTACATTTAGGTATATTATCCATTTTGAGTTAATTTTTGCATATGGTGTGAGTAAAGTCCTAAATGTATCTTTTTACATGTGGGCACCCATTGACCAGCACCATTTGTTGAAAAGAGTAATTTTCTCCCTTGAGTATGCTGGCATCTTTGTTGAAGATCAGTTGCCCATATATGTAAAAGTTTACTTCTGAACTTTAAGTTCCTCTGATCCATATATCTATCCTTATGCCAATACCATGTTATTTTGATTATTCTATATTTATAGTGAGTTTTGAAATTGAGGAGTGTAAGCCCTCCAACTTTGTTATTCTTTCTCAAAATGGTTTTGGCTATTTTGGGTTGTTTGCATTTCAATATAATTTTAGGAACAGATTGTTGGTTTCTGCAAAAAAATACTGCTGCTATTTAAATAGAGATTACTTTGAATCTGTAGATCAATTTGAGGAAAATTGCCATCTTAACAATAATGAACATGAACATGTAGTATTTCTCCATTTATGTAGATCTTTAATTTTGATTAGCAATATTTTGTACTTTTTAGTGTCCAAGAATTTGTACTTCTTTATTAAATTAAGTCATAGATAATTTTTCTTTTTCTTACTATTGTGAATGGAATTCTTTTCTTAATTTCATATGGTGCATTGCTGCTATATAGAAATTAAATGATTTTATATACTTATCATGTGTCTTGTGACCTTGCTGAACTAATTTATTAACTCTAGTGTTTATTATATGGATTCTTTAGTATTTTCTACACATAGGTCATGTTGTTTGCAAATAAAACAGTTTTAGTTCTCCCTTTCCAATCTGGATTCCTTCGATTTACTTATATTGCCTTCATGCATTGGTTAACATATCTCCCACTTCTGTTGTCGAACAGAAGTGATGACAGTGGGCATCCTTGTCTGTTCCCAAACTTAGGAGAAAGCGTTTAGTCTTTCACCACTAAATATAATATTAATTGTAGATTTTTCATAGATGCCTGCTGTTGATTTCCAGAGTACTGGAATTGTTTTTGAAAATTTCACCCAGTTTTATCATTGCTTGTTAGGGAGAAGATGTACTCTTCTGCCATGGTGAAATTCCCACCTACCATTTATCTTTTAAAGAAAGTAAAAGTTGAGAAGACATTGTCTATGGTTACCCATATATTTATCATTTTGTTGTCCTTCATTCTTTGTGTAGATCTGAGTTTATATAATACCATTTTCTTTCTACCTGAAAAATGTTAATATTTATATTTACAGGTTTATTTGACAATGAATTCCCCCTACTTTTGTATTTTTGAAAGTCTTTAGCTTGTGAAGAATATTTTTTCCTGGATAATGAATTCTAGATTGACAGTTTTTGGTTTTTTCTCTCACCAGATTAAAACTATTGATCCGTTGTCTTGTGGTTTGCCTTTTTTTTTTCATGGGCAGGCACCAGGAATCAAACCTGAGTCTCTGGCATGGCAAGCTAGTTTGAATGGAATGATCATATGTTAAGAATGTTTTTGTTTGTTGTTATATTTAAAAAATAATAATAAAAAAAGAGAAATATCTGTGGGAAAAAAAAAGAAATCAGAAACCTTCTTATCCATTTTTCCCTGTATGAAGTATTCCCTTTTTCCCTGGCTGATTTAATATTTTTAAGCATCACTGTTTCTCAGCAGTTTGATTATATTATGATGGGCCATTTTGGTTTTTTTTGTGTGTTTGATTATCCTACTTGGGGTTTGCTGATATTCTTGGAGCTATGGATTTACAATTTTCATTAAATTTGCCTAATTTTATTATAAATTCTTTAAATATTTTTCTCTGCATTCTATGATTTCTGTTCTTCTGAAAGTCCAATTACCTATCTGTTTGATTGCTTGATATTGTCATGCATATCACTGACTCATTTTCTTGTATCATTTTTTCTGTCTCTCTGTGACTATGTTTTGATAGTTCCTATTGCTAAATCTTCAAGTTTACTAATCCTTATTTCTGCTGTATTTAATTTGTTGTTAAGTACATCCAGGAAATATTTTATAGGCATTATATTTTTTCGGCTCTGAGAGTTCTATGTGGTTCTCTTTGTAAATCTTTAATTTCTTTCATTTTAAGGTTATAGTCTTGTGCATGTCAAGTATATTTGCAATTGTTGTTTTATAGACTCAGTCCGCTGGTTCCATCATCTCTGTCACTTCTGAATCTGTTTCTGTTGACTGCTTCTTCTCTTGAAAATGTCATGTTTTCCTGTTGCTTCACATATCTAATAATTTTTATTGGAGTTTTATATATAAACCTTATAACATTTGTATCATTGAATAGTATATTTTGTTGTACTCCTTTACGGCTTTGGTTGTTGTCTGTCCAGCAGTTAAACTACTTATATATTAGTTTGATTCTTTTGGGATTTGCTGTTAACTTTTTAGGGTAGATCTAGAGTAGAATTCATTCTAGTGTTAGTTTACTCTCACTAAGACTTCATTCCTCTGGAGATGTTACTGAAAGTCCCATGAACTGATTGGTATATTTCCATTCTTATTTTTTGCTTGTTACAACTCTGGTCCTGTGTGAGCTCTGGGAATTATTTAGCTTCTATTCCCTTAATTATTGGGGTTTTTTTCAGCAGTTGTTTGCTCTGCAAATAAAATATGGGTTAAGTTAGAATTTCAGATAAATGATGATTTTTTAGTATCAGTATGTCTCAAGTAGTGCATGGAACTTACTTATACTAAAACTGTTTATCTGGTATTCAAATTTAAGCCAGCATCCTGTATTTTATCTGGCAACCATAAATATATAAAAACAGCTGTTTTGTGTGCTTTTTACAGCAGTCTATTTGCTTGCTGTGATGAGACATTCCCATAACCCTTACTCTCTCTTGGGTGAAATTGAAAGTCTTGTGTCTCTGAGTGCTGTACGTTGCAAATCTCACATTGTTATTATTATTATTTTATTATTTTTATTATTAACTTTTTGTCTTTTTTCGGAGAGTGCTGAAGTTTGTTTTTTGGCAGTCAAGTAACTTATGGATCAGTTTGACCTTTTTGAATCTTGAATTTAAGCTTTCTTCAGATGTTTCCAGAGAAACTTGTATTCTAAGGCTAGTTTAGCTCACTATTAAGTTGTAGTCTTTCTGGAGTCTCTATTGAATGTCTTAGTTTTCTGCAAATTTTCTTCACTTTAGCTGGTCAAAGCACTACTATCTCCCAGCTCCGTGGGAGTTCTGGGACATGCTTAGCTTAAATTTCTATAGTGATTGTTCTTTTCCTACCTCATGGTGCTTTACCTTACACAAGCACAGCATAGTATTGCACCAAAAACTCAAGCAGAGCCTCATGAAGGTTTTTGGAGCTTTTTCCTCGTTTCCCATCATTCTGGTACTTACCCTACAAATTCTGTCCACCTCAACCTCTCCACACTCCAGTCTCTGTCTCTTTAACTTAGCAAGGCTCCACTGATCTGCTTTGGATCATCCTCTCTGCGCATTCCATTTGATCATAGGGCTCACTTTTTCTGTCCCTTCTCTCAGATGTCATAGTTCTGTACTGCCTGCTGTCCAAAGTCTAAAAGCAGTTGTTTCATATATTTCTTCCAGTTTCCGGGTTGTTTATTTTGGGAGAGCAAGTCCAGTACTACTTGATTCATCATGTCCAGAAGTGGAGTCTATCTTTTTTTTTTTAATCTGTGGTCTATGAGATTCTTAAGGTTTTTCTTCAGCCTCTGTAAACTCTGCATATGGGGGGCATCTATTTCGTATTTACTTTGGAAACCTCATTTCTGTTTTGTTTCTCAGTCAAGACTAAAGCTAGTTTGAGCATCATTATAATATATTGTTGTATATTGTACTCAGGGATCTGTGCTCTAGGCAGGTCAAAATTATTTCTTACTTACCAGGATCCAGCATTGTGACAAGAACAGAGTAGGTGTACAATAAATATTTAATTAATGTAATAATAAATTAATAAATGGAAGGCACAGGGATGGGAAGTGGCATTTGGTCCCTGACTTGCAGACCAAGCAGTTTGGATATTGCCTTGTGGGTCATGAAAACTAGTGTGAATGGGGGCGAGACGTGCTCACAGTGGTGTTCTTTAGAATTATGATATGGAAGAGCCTTTAGAGAGAGCCATAGTAGGATGATGTGTTCAACTTACATAAAACAGAAGGTAGGCAAATGAAAGAGGCCCCCAGTGAAAAATACCCAACAAATTACACATTTCAGATAAAAGTAGACTTAGGATGAGTCTGGATTCTGAAACCAGGTGAAGAGGATTGCATTCCTGCGTGGACTGCCACAGGATAATCAGTCAGCAAGTCGGCCTGGCCATTTGTTGGGTTTGCTATGGAAAGTGTTATAAGAGTCAGCAATAACTAGGACTGTATGGCCTCTAAGAATCCTTTCATTTCAAATACTCATTCTTTCATTCATTCATTCATCAAGTACTTGTGATTGAGCACATATTATGTTCCAGTGATGGATTTAGATATACAAAAAAGATTGAAATGCTCACTTTGTTTTAAAGGAAAACACATTTTTTTTTATGAGGAAAACAGACATGTAAATAACTAATTGCAAAATAGTGAGAGAACTCATGGCCAATGACTTCTATTTTTCTCTTGGAGGTCACTGCTGGGGAAGATAGGAGAGAGGGAATAGTTTAAGTAGGTAGTATGTGATTTTGAATTGAAACTGCAGTGTGGTAGGTGTATTAGACTTCAACTGATGAAGAAATAAGAGACACTTTGAGTGATTTTAAGAAATTAGTAGAAAAAGGTCCAAAATGAGCTGGAGGGTGGTAAATATATGTTGCTAACTATTGAGATTTGCACTGCACTTTTGCTAGAAACAAAAAAATGACATGTCTAAACCACATTAATTATCATGCTATTTAGCATTAATTTAGAAGGATAATTGGCTTACTTAAAAGCTGATTAGCTTAATGCTATTATGAGGATAATGGCTAGAGTCATTTGAAAAATACTTTATCTGTACATTAATAATGATTAAATATATATATATATTGAAAAGGGCTCAAAGTCACGGCTATAAGCAGAGTCTGAGAGCTATACTGTGTGCTGTGTGTACCAGTGGCATTTACTGCACTCATAATTGTAGGAGTCAGAGCCAGAGTCTAGAATACAGGTTGACAGGGGTCTGGGTGGGGAAATGGAATGGGGAGTTAGTGCTTAATTGGTACAGAATTTCTGTTTGTGATGATGGAAAAGTTTTTGTGGTGAATAGTCGTAATGGTAAGGCAGCGTTGTGAACATAATTAACAGCACTGAATATTTAAATGTGGTTAAAAGGAGAAATTTTAAGTTGTACATGTGATGCTAGAATAAAAATTAGAATAAAACACAGAACTACACAACACAGTGAACCCTAAAGTAAGCTATAGACAATAGTTAATAGTTCAATTATAATAATATTCTTTCAATTGTAACAAAGTTCCTGCATTAATACAAAAGGTCAATAACAGTAGGGCTTATGGCAATTCCATATTTTCTGCATGATTTTTCTGTAAACCAAAAACTTCTCTAAACAATTTAATAACAGCAGCTCATGGAAGAATATGGAAGAACATTGTCATTTTATATGAGGATTATTTCTTTGATCCAGTAACATTTGCGTTTATTAGTGAGAACACTAGATTTTTTTTTTACTGTAGAAAATTTCTTTTTTTTCCATGAAGTTTATTTATGTTTTTCATTTGGAAATTAAATATTAATTATACAACACTTTGGATACAGAAAAGCCTGAAGGATAGCTACTCAGTTTGCCACTATACAAAATAATCCGTTAATAAATATGCATATCCTTGTATTCTTTTCCAATTCAAAATTTTGTATTTGCTTATTGTTTTATTTTTAACATTGTTCACATAGCAATGTGTAAATAATTCTGAATCTTTTTTGACACTTAACGTTTTAACATATGGAACAGCAAATACATAGCGGTTACGTCATGCTTTTCATACCTCCCATTACTAAATTGCTTAGTTGTAGGAAAAGGGAAGGAGAAAAGGAACTCAAATGAGTTCTGGTCTTGTTATATTATGTGTCTCTCTAATTAACTCATTTAATTATCGTAACAAATATGTAAAGAAAATATTATCTTCACTTTTAAGATGAAGAAATGAAATCTTAAAGAAGGTGAGGGACTTGCCTGAGTTTATAGAGAGTCTTATAAGGGAACACCTGAAAACTGAATGCAGGACTCTAAGCCAAGTGAAAAAGGGCTCTTACAGATCTCAATGAAAGTGAGAGAAAAGAAGGATGATAACAACATGCGAGTAGAGGAGTGGTTGGCAGAGGGCTGGGGGGATCGTGAAGTATGGGGTTCATGTCCCAAAAAACAAAAGTTCCCTAAATTTTACATTCTTGATTTAAATTTAGAGAACATGCAATTGAACAAGGGGAGGTATGAGAAGAAGAAGAAATAGTTCAAGTTTTAGTTCCATTAAAAGAAAATTAGGTAAGCAATCCTGTGACCACACTTGAGTTATATTATTTTACACTTCCTTTGAAACCTGGTTATTTTAACAAGTGTTGTCCAATTGTCCTATTATTTCAAAGAATGGCATCTTAAATTTCTAATTAGTCT
Organism: Tamandua tetradactyla; assembly: GCF_023851605.1. Taxonomy (NCBI): domain Eukaryota; kingdom Metazoa; phylum Chordata; class Mammalia; order Pilosa; family Myrmecophagidae; genus Tamandua; species Tamandua tetradactyla. The sequence goes on from NC_135328.1 coordinate 73,149,171, forward strand.
TTATTTTTAAAATAAGTGTCATTTTAATGGCTTCTGAAAATTTGTATCTTCTTTTTCTGAAGACAGAAAAAAATTCTGTCTTGAGCTGATTCTGCATATGTAAAGTTATAAAGACAGTTTAAGTTTGGTGTTTTATGTTGGATGGTCTAGATGCTAGTTTGGGACTCTATAGTTGTTGGTATACTATTTTTCATAAAACATGGTCGAGCTATCAGTCAATCCTCTTGTGTATATTTTAAGAGTTCGAGAGAGAAATGAAGTAAAACAATGCATCTTTTTAGATTTCTGCATACAGTATGGTCTTGAAAAGCTCACCCTTAAGTCAAACTCACCAACTATAAATAGCCAAAATACTAGTCATGATTCCTTTTGCAACAATTGCCTGCCCAACAAGCTCTTACTCCCCCACTCCCAACAATACCGTATCTGCCAATGAGAGACTGTGATAATCTCGCATTATGGAAACCAGAAAGCTGTAGGAGCCATTCTAGATGTTAAGGACCAGAAAGGAGGATCCAGTGGGGCATATATGAAGGATCTGGTTGGAGGAAAAAGTATTGCTGGTTTGCTCCTTATAAAGTTCAGCCAGCTCAAAAAATCAGTTAATGTTTGCTACACATCTAATATGGGGTTAGTCTTATGTGTATAAAGTGTTGACATATATGCCAAATCATTTAATCTTTTCAATAGTCACAGAAGACTATAATTATTATTCTATTGAAGGAGGAAAAGAAAGAGGTCTGAAAAGGTTAAATAACTTATCCTGCTGATATAAGTGGTAAATCCCTTCTAGGTTCTTGTGTCTTGAATGCTTTCCCAAATAGCTAACAGTTCTGCAGGAATTAGTATTTCTATTAATTTCCAGGATTTTGGAACAACAGAAAATGGAGTTTTAGGAATATTTATAAAGAATTGCTTCTTGTATAGAAATAATTGATAGCACAAAAGCAATCATGTTTGGTTCTGCTTTTGACTCACAGCCACATGTTTCATAATGAACTCCTTAGATTTTCCCCTTTTCTGATAGATTTATATGTTCTTACTTTACATATCCCTCTTGCGGTCAGTTAAAGCATCCTATCTCTTGGCACTAGATGTCTCCTTCCTGAATTATTACGTATACTGACAATTGAGTTGAATGAGAAATGAATTTCTCTGAGTTACTTTGAAAGTATTGTATAAAGTGGAAAGAGTTCCATCAGTTGATGATATTGCAATTTAGTATATACTAACTACTGCTGACTTCATCTCCAGTTATACATATGAACATGTGTCTGGCCAGGGATGTGCTAAAATGCAGGAATTGTGAATTAATTTTATCAGATCCTGCTGTTTTTTTTTTTTTTTTTCTGTTTTGACCTTAAAACTCTCAGCTTTGATTCCAGAGGTGAAATGAAAACATTTTGCTCTTTTACTTGTCTTTGACAAATCATATTGAGTCGATCATTAACAAACATGTATACATACAAGAAGGCAGTAAGATAGGAGTCAGGACTCATTATGCCAGGGACTGAAGTTTAAATTGGGCTTCTTTTAAACTATTAACAAGGATATCATTATTTATAACTGTTCATCTCCCTGGGAAAAATCAATACCTATAAAGTATGCAAATCTCTGTTTGCATTCTTAAATGAAGCTTTATCAGACCCAGTGCTATTTCTGTTGTGGACTGTATCCTGGCTTCACATTTTGCATATTATTAGATTCCCTGAAAGTGGGGGACTCGATTTTGAGTATAAGATTTACTGATGAAGAGATGTCTTTTCATGCATTCAGTGCTTACCTTCTTCTCTGATTTTTCTCTCATCCATTCACTTACTCCTTGTGCTGGTTCGAAAGGATGTGTGTCCCCTAAAAAAGCCATGTTTTAATCCTAATCCTATTTTGTAAAGGTAGCCGTTTCTTCTAATCCCTATTCAGCATTGTATGTTCGAAACTGTAATTAGATCATTTCCTTGGAGATGTGATGTAATCGAGAGTGGTTGTTAAGATGGATTAGGTGACGACATGTCTCCACCCATTCAGGTGGGTCTTGATTAATTTCTGAAGTCCTATAAAGGAGGAAACATTTTGGAGAATAAGAGATTCAGAGAGAGCAGAGAATGCTGCAGCATCATGAAGCTGAGAGTCCACGAGCCAGTGACCTTTGGAGATGAAGAAGGAAAACACCTCCTGGGAAGTTTCATGAAACCGGAAACCAGGAGAGAAGAAGCTAGCAGACGACGCCATGTTCTCCATGTGCCCTTTCATCTGAGAGAGAAGCCCTGACTGTGTGTGCCATGTGCCTTCTCACTTGAGAGAGAAACCCTCAACTTCATCGGCTTTCTTGAACCAAGGTATCTTTCCCTGGATGGATGCCTTAGATTGGACATTTCTATAGACTTGCTTTAACTGGGACATCTTCTCAACCTTAGAATTATAAACTAGCAACTCATTAAATTCCCCCCTTTAAAAGCCATTCCATTTCTGGTATATTGCATTCCAGCAGCTAGCAAATTAGAACAGATTTTGGTACCAGGAGTGGGTTGCTGCTGCTATAGTTTTCAAATACCAAACATGTTGGAACAGCTTTTTAAATGGATAAGGGGAAGATTCTGGAAGAGTTGTGAGAAGCTTCATAGAAAAGGCCTAGAATGCTTTGAAGAGACTGTCGGTAGAAATGTGGACTCTAAAGACATTTCTGATAAAGACTTAGACAGAAATGAGGCATGTGTTATTATACACTGGAAGGTAGATGGACCTTATTTTAAAATTAAAATTTTGCAGATAATCTGGCAAAATTGACTAGTGGCTTTGGCTGGAAGGCAGATTTTAAAAGCCATGAACTTGGATATTTAGCAGAAGAGTTCTCCAAATCAAATGTGGAAAGTGCAGCCTGCTTTCTCCTCACAGCTTATAGTGAAATGCGACAGGAAAGAGATAAGCTGAAAACAACTCTTGGGTAAAAAGAAACCAGAAATTGTAGTTCTGGAAAATTCTGGGCCTCCAGAAATGGAGACCCCAGAGAATAGTGCTCCACGTGAGGATTTGACCAGATGTGGAGCCAGTCAGCCATCTCAGAGAAAGCCAGGATTGGACATGGAGTTATCCAGGAAGGATGTGTGGAAACTCCTTATGTCTGATGGGCATGATCCAACACTACTGCATAGAAAGCCAACGAGAGTGCTGTGGGACCTGTATAAACAGAACCACTGCCAGTCTGAACTGGGGGGCTCAGAGAATGGAAACATTGGAGGAAAAATAATTTTAGAGGCAAAACCATGGAGACTGAGGTCTGAAGTCAAGAATCCTTGGGCCAGGAGAGCAGACCCATACAAGCCCATGGAGAGGGTGAGTTTGCCCCAAAGGCAGAGGATGGTCCTCCCACCTCATTGCAGTGGAAGAGCCATGCCGCCTCAGGCCTTGGAGAAGGTGAGGGACATTTCCTTGGGTTTGGGGAGAGCCTGGCTGCCACCACATAGAGGGGTTGAGCATGTGCCCTGGAGATGGCAGAGAGCCCGGGTGTGGCCCCAATTCTTGGAGAGGGTGGAACCAAGAAAAAGGTGGTCTCCCCAGTGCCCCCCAAGGTTGCATTTGGAGACAGGCAGGCCTCTGCATAGGCCCTTGGAAAGGGTGGGTCTGCCACTTTCAGGAGCCCTGAAGATGAATGACTCTAAGACTTTGAAATCTAATGGACTTTTCCCTGCAGGTTTTCAAAACTGCTTGGGTCCTGTGACCCCTGTGTTCCTTCCTCCCTATGGAAATGCGTATATGTATCCCATGACCGTTCTTCCTTTGTATGTTGGCAGCAAATAACTTGTTATATCTTCAAAGGTCCAGACAGAGGAGAATTTGCCTGAGCACAGAACATACTTGTACCTAACTTTGATGAGACTTTGTACTAGTTTTAATCCATATTGCAATTGACTATTACTGAAATGCTTCAAAGTTTTCTGATATTGTTATGAGATTAATGTATTTTGTATATGGGGAAAACATGTCTTTTTTAGGGTCCAGAGGGTGGAATGTGCTAGTTTGAAAGGATGTGTGTCTCCTAAAAAAGCCATGTTTTAATCCTAATCCTATTTTGTAAAGGTAGCCATTTCTTCTAATCCCTATTCAGCATTGTATGTTTGAAACTGTAATTAGGTCATCTCCCTGGAGATGTGATGTAATCAAGAGTGGTTGTTAAGATGGATTAGGTGACAACATGTTTCTACTCACTTGGGTGGGTCTTGCTTAATTTCTGAAGTTCTATAAAAGAGGAAACATTTTGGAGAATAAGAGATTCAGAGAGAGCAGAGAATGCTGCAGTATCATGAAGCCGAGAGTCCACGAGCCAGTGACCTTTGGAGATGAAGAAGGAAAACGCCTCCCGGGGAGCTTCATGAAACTGGAAGCCAGGAGAGAAGAAGCTAGCAGATGATGCTGTGTTTGCCATGTGTCCTTCCAGATGAGAGAGGAACCCTGACCGTGTTCACCATGTGCCTTTCCAGATGAGAGAGAAACTCTGTGCTTGCCATGCGCCCTTCCACTTGAGAAACAAACCCTGAACTTCATCGGCCTTCTTGAACAAAGGTATCTCCCTGGATGCCTTAGATTGGACATTCCTATAGACGTGTTTAAATTGGGACATTTTCTCGGCCTTAGAACTGTACACTAGCAACTTATTAAATTCCCCTTTTTAACAGCCATTCTGTTTCTGGTAGATTGTATTCCAGCAGCTAGCAAACTAGAACACTCCTCCATTTTCTCATGTATGAATGTATTCATCCCCTCACATCCATTCTTGAATTCAATCATTTTCCTTTATTGAATTTGTTTACTGGGTTTATACCTATAGAAGGAGAAACCTAGAAGACACACCTATATAGTTCCATCAACCAAAAACTGCTGCTAGGGATTCACCCTTCTCAGTGTCAGAGTCTAACACCTTTTTGGTCCCTCTGACTTGGTGAGAAAACCACCATTGATGTAGCTGTACAGACAGGTAGGAGTTTTGCTTTGCACTTACCACATTTAGTCTATCACCAAATCCCGAAGATTATGTTAAATATCTCAAAAATCCAGATCCTTCTCTCTCAATTCTCTGTGCTACTCCCTCGGCTCAGAATATCCTCTTCTATTACATGGATTATTAGAAGAGCTTAACTGGTCTTCTTAATCCAGTCTTTCCATGCTCATCCACTTTCCAAAGAGTGAGATTTAGAAAATAAAAATTGTATGGTGTCAATCCCTCACTGAACAGCTTTTCAATAGCTGTTTATTCCTCTGATTGTAAAGCTGTTACTCCAAAACAATGTATAATTCCCTTTAGGATCTGCGTCTTTTTACCCCTACAACATATTACCTCAACACTTCCATCCTATTTTATGCCCACAGCCATAGAGAAGATTTATTATAAAGCAGAAAGTCCATTCATTTGTTCTGGTATTCCTTTTGTCTTGGGTATTCCCCTTCTGTTTCCTTGTAACACCTCCCTTCACTCCTTCAATCTTTGCCTGGTTAGTTTTCAATCATCTTTTACTTTGTAACTCAGACATTACTTCTGGCTTGGACTGTGGTGGGTCCCTGCTTACATGCTTCCTTATAGCTCTATGCATCCTCTGACATACCACTTACCACATATCTCACACTCTGGACTCAGTTCCATGAGGCAGAGGCCGTGTCTAAATATTTTTTTGTCACTGAATAAGCAGTGTCTGACATGTAGTAGGTGCTCAGTAATATTTGCGAACTTAAGAAATTTCTCTGAACCTAGGAATTTTGTGGAATTCAAGTCTAGATTGCAGAGCTTCAGATACATGTATATACATATCACACATATGCATACACGCATCCCACATGCACCACGGCTCTTCCTCTCGTTCTTGCATTTTATGTACTATGCACAGGAAATGTAGAAAGGGTGAAGTCTAAGCACATGGATTGGATTGCCCAAATTATTCAACAGGCTGTTAATCCTACATGCTTGAGGTGATAAATGTTAGAAAATGTGAGACAATCCTTTATAGTATCCAGAGAGATCTGGAAACAGGCATACATATGTATCAGACTGTAAAAATACCATTATCATTTAGGCAATGCTGCAATTCTATACCATAGGCTTTCCCTGCATCGCAGTTTTTCCCAGTCTTTTCCCCGTTATTCCCTTCACTTCCTATGTTCTTGTTCTGACTACTCAACCCTCTCTCTCTTTTTCTCTTCTTCTTCCTTCTTCTTTCTTTTGTATTTATTTTTGACACCTTTCACTACTGCCTCCTTTTTACCTGTAGGGATTCTGTCGTCCTCCCTGCCATTGCTTTTCTTTCCCATCCTCTCCATCTTCCCTGCCCCATTGTGTTTCTGCTTTGGTGATACTTCCGAGTCTTTCTTCTCCTCCCGGTTACGTTCTCTTCTCTGTCCTTTCCCTCTAGTATTGGGAATATCTGACTGTGTGTTATGTATGTGAGTGCTGTGTGTGTGTGTGTGTGTGTGTGTGCAGTTTGTACAAGGTAAGCATATGTGGTGTACCTGTGGTTGTGGTCTGTGTGTGTGTGTGGTATGTGTGGATGGGTGTATGTGTGTGGGTGCATGTGTGTTTAGGGGTGAGTTGCCTGTGGGCCACCCTGTACTGCAGTATTCTTCCATGCAGCCCTGTTTATTCTAGATCAGCATCCGTATGACTCACAGGCAGAGAAAGCAGTTGAAATTCCATAGATAAGCAAATAATTCTTGGCAATTTCAAAATGAAAGCAACTGCACTGCCAAAAGGCTTCTGTTTACCACACAAAACAAATGTTGTTACTATTTCAATTCCAAAAAAGCATCTTAAATGCATCCTTTCACAAGAACATTGTTCTAGCCTCTATGTCTAATTAGATGTAAAGAAAATCTTTTATTTTTGTTATACAATTTAGACTTGGCTAATAACCAGAGATAAATAATAGTTTTCCCCTGCTGGGTTCTGTAGCAACACTCTTCTGAATAAAATAAGTGCACATGTGCAGTACAAACCCTGTGAAAGGCCATTTTTTCCTATGCTCCTTTTTTTTGTTTTATCTCATCCTGTTTCCTTTCACCTCACAAAAATCTTCTTTTATTTTATTTTTTCCAGGAGTTTTGCAGCATTGTTTCCATAAATATTTTCAGGAAAATATACTATATATTTCTCCATTCTTCCGCTTTTTATGTCTTCACCAAGAACATGCCATGAATCTATTGGCTTCTTTCGTTGTAGCTGAATTACTTGGTTGGGGCTGGATGGGATGAGGGCAGGAGGTGAGGGCATTGGAATCGACAGGTGATTGGTTTGTGCTGTATTGGCAAGTAAAGGGTTTTCTTTTTTTTCCCTCATATGCACAGTTCCTTCCCCCCTACCCCCCACCCCCCACTTCCCAACCAAGGGAAATTTATCCAGTCGAGATTTATTTCCTCAGTGTGCTATTTTTTCTCTTTTCAGAAACAATTTTGCTTTTGACATAAGCCACACATTGTGTCTGCTCTGAACACAGGCAGCATCTTTAGTTTTCTACCTACTTGTGCTTGCTGCTCTGACATTCAGGTAAGGTTAAGATGACTAATATATGCAAACCCCAAAGCCCCTGCAACAACTGCCACCCAGAGCTCAGGCAAACAGTACATTTTGGCACACAGCTAAAAGTCAGGAGACCTGGGTATGGTTCTGCCTTGACCATGGACTTCCATTTGGCCTTGAGCAAATCCCTTAACTATTCTGTGTCTTTAAACCTTTATCTGTTTTACTTCATTTGCATTCTTAATATGGAATCAGATGAGAGTATATGCCTGACATTTTTGAAGAAAAAAATTAAGTACTCTTTTTAACGTAACTTAAAATTTATACTTCTGTAAGAGTAAAATGTGCATGTTATTTGACCCTCTGTCAATCGCAAAATAAGTTCATTTCCACTCAGGTGAGCACACGCCTTTGAGAAAAAAATAAACTGAACATGGATTATGTGCCAGGCTCCATGTCAGGCCCTCTCCATTGTTTCTGGATTGTCTGCTCACAGCAATATATATATATATATATTTAACTTTTTATTGTATAGTATTACATATATACAAAGCAAAGAAATTAAAAAGCAATAGTTTTCAAAGCACTCTTCAGCAAGTAGTTACAGGACAGATCCCAGAGTTTATCATGGGCTACCATGGCTCTCAGATTTTTCCTTCTAGCTGTTCCAGAAGGTAGGAGGCTAGAGGGCTTAAATACTTTTTTTTATCATCACAATTGACTATCTTCCCTATAACTCCACCATCACTTTTGATCTTTCTATACATCTCTTTAGGGGTATCTGGGCTATGGTGATTCTAACTTTTTCATGTTGGAAGTCTCTATCACTAATATGGGGTAAGGAGATGGAACTAGCTGATGTTCTGGAGAGGCAGGGCCCTCTAGGTTTCAGAACTTATCTGGTCCAGGGACCTATCTGGAGGTTGTAGGCTTCTAGAAAGTTTCCCTGGTGCACGGAACCCTTGTGGAATCTTATATATTCCTTGTGGAATCATATATAATACCCTAGATGTTCTTTAGAATTGTCTAGAATGGTCCTGGTTGGGGGTTGGCAGGTTATGATAGGTAGCAATGTCTAACTGAAACTTACATAACAGCAACCTTCAGAGTATCCTCTCAACTCTATTTGAACTCTCTCTGTCACTGATACTTTGTTAGTTACACTTCTTTTCCCCTTTTTGGTCAGGATGCAATCGTTGATCCCATGGTGCCAGGGCCAAATTCATCCCTGGGAGTCATTTCCCACGTTGCCATGGAGATTTTCACCCCTGGATTTCAGGTTCCACGTAGGGGGAATGGCAATGATTTCATTTACCCAGTTGGGCTTAGAGAGAGTGAGGCCACATCTGAGCAACAAAAAGAGTCCTCCAGAAGTAACTCTTAGGCATACCTATAGGTAGGTGAAGCTTCTCTGCTATATACATAAGCTTCACATGAGTAAGCCTTAAGATCAAGGGTATGGCCTGTTGATTTGGGTGTCCCTAAAGTTTGACACAGTCAGGGGATTTCCTGCTGGTAAAGTTTAATAGTTCCATATTTTTTCTTCTATCCCTAAAGGAACTTTGCCAATACTTTTTGATTATTTGCTTAATATACTCTAGGGTGAATCCAGGCAATTCATTAAGCTATTCAGGATTAAGGACCTCTTTCTTATTGTGGGCTCCCTGTATTTCAGTTGTTCAAATGAGCTATACAGGTAGGTTGAATTCGATTTTGTGCTACAGAAAATTTTGGTTCCCAGCCAAATAAACCTTTCTTCCTTTGGTCTCAAAGAGTGTGTGTGGTTCTAAAATATAGACATTGTCTTCCTTACCCTGGGGTTTTGAATTACTTTAACCCCAACCTGATGGGCTTCATTCTTATCTGTAAATATCATGTTTTATATATATATATATATATATATATATATAAACAGCCTCTTGAAATCCAGAAATAATAATTACCACTCTGGACTAAATGTGTCTGCTGTAGAAGCTTGCAATCTAGGCCCCTGTTTTCTTGTAAGCATTTTCTAAAAGAGACCATACAATTGTTGTTCTTTTGTTTCTGGCTTATTTTATCTCACCAAATTACCCACACATTCATTCACATCATTGCATACCTAACGACTTCATTCCTTTTTTGTAGCAACACAGCATTCATTCATAAGTATACATCATTTTTCGCCAGTGTACTTCTCAGTCAGTGCATCCTTCAGCCACCCGAAATCATCAGAGATCATGTATAGTGCCCAAAGTTCACAGTCCATCAACACTCTCAATTTTAGATAATTTCATGGTTCCCAAGAGAAAGAAAACCAATAAACATACCCTTGCCAAACAGCAAATCTAAACCTCATCTAAACTCTTGTCCTCTCCCCATTATTTACCTCTGTTGTTGCTTTGGTAGTGTTGATGTTTTCCTTCTAAACAGAGCCCATAGCATGCAATAGCAGTTTTCCCCCTGTACCCTGGGCTTAACCACTCCTTGCACATGAATCATACCTTTGAAGTAGTTCTTACAAGCCCCAAGTTATATTGCTAGTGGTAGTCAGTGGAACATGTAGTTCTTTAGAACCCCTTTCAATCTTGTTGATCTTCAACATGGCAATATTACTTATAGATTCACTAGGGAATCTGCCTTCACTTCTATCTTTTCCCTTACATTGGAATTCAACCTCATTGGCGAACCATTCACCCATTTCTAGCTTCTATGTATCTCTAAGTCCCCTATTTTCTGCATTAAAAGTCTCTGATTTTACCTTTTCCATGGTCAGAAAAGTGGAATCATGCAGCATCTATCCTTTTGTGTCTGGTTTATTTCATTCAGCATTATGTCCTCAAGGCTTATCCTCTTGTCATGTGCTTTAGGACATCATTTTGTCTTACTGCGTTATAATATTCCATCATATGTATATACTACATTTTGTTAATTCACTTGTCTGTTGATGGGCATTTGGTTTGTTTCCATATTTTGGCGATTGTGAATAATGCTGCTATGAACAATGATGTGCAAACGTCTGTTTGTATCATTGCTTTCAGATGTTCTGGGTATACACCAAGTAGTGCTCTTGCTGGGTCACAGGGCAACTAAATATTTACTTTCCTAAGGAACCACAAAACCATATTCCATAGTGGCTACACCATTATATATTCCCACCAGCAGTGTATAAGTGTCCCAGTTTCTCCACATCCTCTCCAGCATTTATAGTTTCCTGTTTGTTTAATAGTAGCCATTCTTATAGGTGTGAGGTGGTATCTCATTGTAGTCTTGATGTGCATTTCCCTTATAGCCAATGAAAATGAGCATCTCTTCATGTGCTTTTGAGCCAACTGTATTTGCCATTCAGAAAAAAATACCTATTCATATCTTTAGCCCATTTTATAATTGAGTTGTTTGTTCCTTTGTTGTTGAGTTGTGTGATTTCTTTGTGTATACAGGATATCAAATCTTTGTCCGATATGTGATTCCAAATATTTTCTCCCATTGAGTTGGTTGCCTCTTCACCTTTTTGACAAAGTCTTTTGAGATGCAGAAGAATTTTAATTTTAAGGGGTTCCCATTTATCTATTTATTCTTTGGTTGCTTGTGCTTTGGGTGTAAAGTTTCGGAAGCTACCTCCTATTACTAGGTCTTAAAAATGTTTCCCTACATTTTATTCTAGAAGCTTTATGGTTCTAGTTCTTATATTTAGGTGTTTAATCCATTTTGAGTTAATTTTTGTGTAGGGTGTAAGATAGGGGTCCTCTTTCATTCTTTTGGTTATTGATATCCAGTTCTTCCACGCCCATTTATTGAAAAGAACAGAGGATATGGAGGCCTTGTCAAAAATCAGTTGACCATAGATTTGGTATTTCTGCACTCTCGGTTTGATTTCACTCATTGATGCTTTTATCTTTGTTATTTTGACTGCATGCTGTTTTGACTACTGTGGCTTTATAATAGGTTTTAAAGACAGGGAGTGCTAATTCTCCCACTTTCTTCTTCTTTTTTAGAATGCTTTTAGCTATTTGGGGTCTCTTTCCCCTCCAGAAAAATTTGGTAAGTAGCTTTTCCAAGTCTTCAAAGTTAGAATTTTGAATGGCACTGTGTTGAATCTGTAGAACAATTTGGGTGGAATTGCCATCTTAACTATATTTAGCCTTCCTATACATGAGTAGGGAATGTCTCTCCACCTATTTAGATCTTCTTTGATTTTTTTTTAGCGATGTTATGTAGTTTTCTGTGTGCAAGTCCTTTATGTCCCCAGTTAAGTTCATTCCTAAGTACTTGATTCATTTAGTTACTATTTTGAATGGATTTTTTTCCTTAACTAACTCCCCAGTTAGGTCATTGCATACGTATAGAAATGTTGCTGATTTTTGCACATTAATTTTACATCCTACCACATTGCTGACTTTGTTTATTAGTTCAAGTAACTTTGCTGTAGATTTCTCAGGATCTTTCAAGTATAGCATCATGTCATCTGCAGATAATGATATTTTTCACTTCTTCCTTTCCAATTTGGATGCCTTTATTTCTTTGTCCTACCTGATTGCTCTAGCTAAAACTTCTAGCACAACGTTGAATAGTGGTGGTGACAGTGGGCATCCTTGTCTTGCTCCTGAATTAGGGGGAAAACTTTCAGTCTCTCTCCATTGAGTGCAATGTTGGCTATTGTTTTTTCATATATTCCCTTTAATATATTGAGACATTTATCTTTGATTCCTATCTTTTGAAGTATTTTTATTAGAAAAGGATGTTGAATTTTGTCGAATGCTTTTTCAGCATCAATTGAGATGATCATGGTGATTTTTCCCTTTAGATTTGTTAATGTGCTGTATTACCTTAACTGATTTTCTTGTGTTGAACCATCCTTGTCCTGGTATAACCCCCACTTGGTTGTGTTGTATAATTCTTTTAATGTGTTGTTGGATTTGATTTGCTAATATTTTCTTGAGAATTTTTGCATCTATGTTCATTAGGGAGAAAAGTAGTTTATAAGAAAGGTAGTTTTCCTTTCTTATAGCATCTTTACCCAGTTTTGGTATTAAAATGATATTAGCTTTATAAAATGAGTTAGGTGGAGTTCCTTTTTTCCTCAGTTTTTTTGAAAAGTTTGAACAGGATTAGTGTTAGTTATTTTTGGAATGTTTGGTAATGTTCCCCTGTGAAGCCATCTGGCCCTGGGCTTTTCTTTGGAGGAAGATTTTTGATGACTGATTGAATCTCTTTACTTGTGATTGGTTTGTTGAGATCTATTCCTTTCTGAGTCAGTGTAGCTTGTTTGTGTGTTTCAAGGAATTTGTCCATTTCATATACTCTCTTTAATATATTGAGGCATTTTTAATGTATTTGTTGGCATATAGTTTTTCATAGTATCCTCTTATGATTTATTTTTTCAGGGTCTATGGTGACACACCTCTTCTCATTTATGATTTTGTTTGTTTGCATCCGCTCTCTTTCTTTCTTTGTCAGTATTGCTAATGGCCCATCAATTTTGTTGATTTCCTCAAAGAACCAACATTTAGTTTTATTGATTCTTTTTATTGTTCTTTTCTTCTCCCATTCATTTAACTCTGCTTTAGTCTGTGTTATTTCTCTTCTATTTGCTTTGAGGGTAGTTTGCTGTTCTTTTTCAAGTTCCTCCAGATACAGCAATATTTTGAAGTAGGTTCTACAGACATGTCTTCATATGAGGAAACTGGGGCTCAAATAAATTTTGGAATAGGTTCAAGAGTTTACCAGTAAATGGCAGAGCTAAGACTGTATTCCAGGGTTTTCTGGCTCCAAAATCAATGCTATTTCCATTCAGGTAAAGTATAATTAATTTTGTATAATTTATCTTATTCAACTGGTAATACTTTATTTTTACTATTTTGCTTCTGCTCTTAATATATAGGATTAAACCATCAAAATTCATCTATTCAGCCATACTCCGCTCCTTATTTTTCCAATATTCTTTTAAACTTGGTTTCTTATTCAGTACAGTATCAGCAAACTGCCCTTCAGTTAGGGAAGGAGCAAGTATAACGCTGGATCATGTTAATTTTATATTGCCTAATTAATCCTAGGTCAAGTTGCTTATTTGTGAAAGCCGGAAGGTATTTGCAATATTTCCCTAAAGAAGTGCAATGGCTACAGCAATTTACTTATTTAATTAAATAACAGTTTTAATTTTAAAAATTAATTAAAAAGTGGATAATTTAAATCTGTTTTAACTAAATCTTATTTTATAAACATATGCTTGCTGTACCATGCCAGGGAGAGCCAGAAATAATGTATACATTTAATCTTTAATGTGTGCTAGGGAAAGTCAAAACAATGTACAAATTAGAGGGAGCAACAAAGTCTCTGAAAGCTGTTGAACATTGCTATGTGTTCTTATTTTAGGTTTGGTGAGGGATTCCTCAAATTTATCCTCATGCCTTCTTTAAATTGATGACATTACAGTCTATCAAATCAATAACTCCGTGAATATCTTTTAGCATTAATTTTATTCTTTATGGTATCACAGGGACAGAAGCAACAACTTCCACCCTTATGTGGTTTGTGGGGTGGGGATTTCTGCTGTATTTAGCATCTGGCTTCTCACTGATACTAGCTGAAGAGCTGAAGTGCCTTGCTAATAATAACAAAAGGAGACACAACAGTAGAAGTAACAATAGCAACTGCAGTAGAGGTTTCAAGAGCAGTAGAGGTAGGCGTTGTGTCAGTAGTCATAGCAGTGGTAGAAGAAGACAATGCCAGGCTGAGTAGCTATCTAGCTCTCAATGATCCCCCCTTCCTTAGTGCTGGCTTGATACACAGGAATGAATCCCTAGTGGCCATATCTGTGGCTTTCTAATCTTTGCTCATTGACCCAGTAGTAATGCATACCCTGAACCAAGTTGGAGCAATAAAGAGCCCTTTCCTAGGAATTTGAAGCTTGGAATGGACAGTTAAAGCACCTTTGGAGTTGTGTGCTGTTAATGCTGATGGCTCCAGACTCCTGCAGCTGAAGCCCAGTTACACTAATCTCTGGGTGTCCAAAGCAATGATTCTTAGGTTCTTCCACCAAGTATCATTCAAATACTCTAACTACCACCTCCACCTACCCTTCTCGGGTTAACCTAGCTTTTTCATGTACTTGCAACCAAGAGCATCTTAGCCACTACTGCACTATATAAATAAATAACAGTATTTAATAAGCTCTTAGTACAAGCAAGGATTGGCTTACCTCCTATTCTGTCTCAGAATAACTTTAGATATTATTATTATTTCTACTTATCAGATTGGGAAACTGAGGCTGGTAGAGATTTAGTAATTTCACTAAGATCACACTCACTATAAGGAAGCGACTGAGCCCAGTCTTCTATTCTAAATCTAATGATTTAGCAATTATGCTACCAGCTTAAAGTAACTAATATATGGCGAGAGTTAACATTTGAAATAAAAGGAAGAACTGAAAGAATTGTGACTTGTTAGAGAAAAGTGGGGGGTGTGAGGTTTAAAATGGTAGGAAATAGAAGAGGAATTCAGATGAACTATCTGGAAGAATTTCTTGACTATAAGGTTTGTAAGCTGGGGAATAAGTTACTGAGGGAGCAGTAAAATTAAAAGCTGTAATAAAATATTAAATAACTATTCATATGGAGCAGTTTATGTAGGCTTTAATGTGAAGGTAGGAAACTGCAATTGAATTTAGTCTTGAAAAATGCTGTAGACACAAGCATAAAAAATTTTAGTGGTGAATAAAAGATTTTTTTTTCTCCCCATAAGGAGGTGCACAGCATTACAAATTTCAAAATTATTAATTTTACTTTATGCATCAGTTATCAGGAGTAGTAGCTGTTTATAAAGACTGGATTAATAAAATCTTGAATTCTTTTGCAAGTATATGAATTGACATGAACTCATGATATTTAATATTTGGGGAATCATAGAAACACCTAAAAACTGGAGATGAATAAATTTTAAAAATATTTTTCAGATTAGAACATACACATTTTTAAAACTAGAGGCAAGTAGCTTTGATCTCAGTCCTTCCAAATATATTAAGTTGAAAGAACTTCCAAGTCTGTGATTTGTTAGTGTGTATTTCTTTTTAGTCACAAATAGGTGATGGATTTTATGAAATGTTTTTTTGTATCTGTTGTGGTAATCAGATAATTTTCCTTTACTGTTTTTCTGTTAATGTGATGAATTACATTTGATTTTTGAGTGTTAAAACATTTTTCTTCATTACTGGAATAAATTACACATGGATATATATGTATTTCTCTATCCTTAGATTCAGTTTGCTAATTTTTTGTTTTAGTCTATTTATGAAAGAGATTGATTTGTCTTTGTTTTGCCTTGAAGTATCTTTGTTAGGCTTTGCTGTCAATATTCCTCTAGCCTCAGAGAACAACATATATTCTTTTGAAAATTTTAACTAAATTAATTTATATACATGTATACTTTTATAGTTTAGAAAACTCAACTCGAAGCCATCTGGATTGGAGATTTTCTTTGTGGAAATGTCTTTATTAAGATTCAACTTCTTATGACAGCTGTGATTATTTAGATTTTCTACTTCCTACTACCTTTTTTTAAATCATTTTTTCAATCAATTTGTTTATTTCACTTCTACTGTCAAATTTATTGACAAATTTCTTTAAACCATTAACTTATAATTTCTGCAGCCTCTGTGGTGATGTTGTCTTTCATTCCTGTTGTCAGACATTCACATTTTCTTTTTTGCCTTAATGGTCTTGCCTGGATTATTTATGAATTTTATCAGTCTTTTAAAAGAACTTTTTTTTTTTTTGGCCTGGTGATTTTGCTCAGTTTAATTTTTGTTTTCTATTTCATTGAATTCTGTCTTTCCTTTATTATTTCATTTGTTCTACTTTACTTGGCTCTGTTGAGATGATATCTATCCAAATATTGCTTTTTAGTATTGATATGTCCATATTTTTATTATCACAAGGTTGAAATATTCTCTAACTTCCACTGTATTATTTTCTATCTATGGGCCATTCAGAAGTTAATTGTGTAAATTTTAAACATTTGGAATTTTCTAATTATTTTTTTAGCTTTCCTCTACTATAATTAGAAAGCATAACCTGAGTGATTTTAATGCATTGAATTTGTTGAGAGTTGCCTTATTTTATAGATTTAGGACTATAATGTCTTTCTGGTCTTCCATACCCCTTTATCATTGAGAAATGTCTCCTTTTATCTCTGATCATGTTTATTCCCTCAAATCTATTTGTCTGATATTACTATAGCCACTTATACTTTCTGTTGGTTAGTGTTTATGTGGTACATTCTATTCCCTTATTTTATTTTCAACTCTTCTGTGTCTGTTATTTAAGGGGTTTATCTTATAGGCAATGTGTAATAGAGTTTTGCTTGTTTTATTCCAGTCTAACCATCGTAGACTTTAGCTTGGAATACTTTGTCCTCTTGTGCTTGTTTCCCTGCCACCTTTCTGTTTGCCTCTATTTAACACATTTGTATGTTCCTAGTTTTTGTCTTTTCTTACCTTTTTCTACTTACTAAAAATTGTTTTGTCTTCGGTGATTTTACTAGTTAGCCTAGAAATGACAAAATGCATCCCAGCTTAGTACAGTATAATGAAAAGTATTACTTTGACTACTTTTGACAATGTTAGACCTTGGCACATATTGGCTTCATTTACCACCCTGTTTCCTGCCATTAGTGTTGTTTTTGTCATTCATTTTAATTACATATATATATTTAACCCTCCAAGATATCATGATACATCTTTTTCATTCAATATTTATTATGATTTTTCCTTATGGTTACCATTTCCATTACTTCTTATTTATTCCTTAATTTACATCTGGGGATTATTTTCTTTCTGCTTGAAGAACCAGTGTTAGTTTTCCAGGACTGCTGTAACAAATACCGCAAACGAGTTGGATTAAACAATAAGAATTGTCTCACAGTTCTAGAGGCTAGAAGTCCAAAATGATGGTGCCTGTAGCACTCTGTGTTTGCTTGCCAGCAATCCATAACTCATTCTCTGTCTCCATTGCACAGCTGTCTTTTTCCTGTCTGATTATTTCTAACTGTGTCCAAATTTCCTCTGCTTATAAGGACTCCAGTCATATTGGATTAAGGCCCACCCTGATTGAGTTTGACCTAATCTTAACTAATTGCATTTTCAACGATCTTCTTTACAAATGAGTTCACATCCACAAGACTTGGGATTAGGACAGGACCTTGTCTTTGGGGGACATGATCCAATATACAACAGCTTTCTTTATTATTTCTTTTATTGCAGGTCTGCTGATGATAAATGTTCTTAATTTGTGCATGTCAAGAAACATATTTTGCCTTCATTTTAGAGAGTATGGCATAGGTGTAAGGATGAGAATGTATTACTAACCCTCTCTCCCCTCCCACACCCACTCTAGCTATAGAAATAGCCCACCTGAGGGAAGTTTTGATTCTGCAGAGCAGATACATTTATCTAGCACCACTGTGCCTCACTGTTTTACAGGCAGAGAAGGAAGAAAAGAAACCAAATCATTCTGTGGATTTTGCAGTGTGAATTTTACCTCCAGAAAGTTCAGAAGTGAGTTAGAACAACATATTGATCAAATCATCTCCAAGGCCTCACTGTACTCTGGGATGTAAATTCATTCTCTTTTCAATTATCATTGCAAAATGTCCAGACATACACACCAGCATAGTTTAAGATAGGTTTTACAATGAGTTTATGACAACATTAAGTTATGCTTATGGTTGAAGGTCGACAATATGGAAGTGCTCCCAAATTCAATGCAAACATATTCTTACTAAAATTCAATACAAACACATTCTTACTAAGACTCTTCCAGAGAGAAATTAAAGTTCAGAAAATAGATTGCAAGCTTAAATCCTTAGAAGGTGAAATCTAGGTCTTTAGAGTCCCAAATCAAATTTTCTTTAAATTTGCAGTAAAGGACCAAAACAATTAAATTCCAAAATTCATCCTTGCCAATTTCTTATTCTGCTCGGGCTCAGCAGGAGTGACCTTGGACAGCGACTAAGGAGCTCCCTACCTAGGTTAGGCACTAGCAGTTTAAGGCTGGAGCTTACTAGTGCTCTGTGGCACATGTCGAACTCAATTGCCTTTGCAGAACTGGTCTCCTAAATCTGGAAACCACACTGAGAAACACAAAAAATGGTAGTAAAATGTTATTCTTCTCCCAGTGCTCAAAAAGGTTTGTACACAAAGACTCTCTTCCCTATAATTAAATCCTGTCTCAGCTCGTGCCTGCTCAAATAAAAGCCTCCCCTGTATAATTCAAGGTCAGTTGCTGCACACCGCAGACTAATGCCTTAGTAGTTTGAATTTTCCAAGCACCTTACCCCATTAAAAATAACTTTAGCTACATAACAGTAGCCATGGTTAGCTGCCATGGCCACTAAATGTCAGAATCCCATGTGACCCAGATTTATGGAAGTCCAAGTCCTTAAGTGATCCCAGATACAATTCTTTGTCTTTTCTTTTAGGTACCAAGTCAAAGGACCAGATATTGGAATTTTAGGAGGGGTGGGAAGGCATGTCTTTCTTTCCCAGCTGCTAAAGCAAACACCATGCAATGAATTGGCCTAACAGTAGGAATTTTTTGGTTCATTGTTTCAGAGGCTAGAAGGCTTGCTGCTTCCTGGTGTTGGTATCTTCTGGCTGGCTGACCATCTTTGGGGTTCCTTGGCTTTTCTGTCACAGGCAATACGCATGGCAGTGTCTTCTTTCTCTTCCAGGTTCTGCTGCCTTCTGAATTCTGGCTACTTTCCAAGTTTTCTCTTTGTCAGTGTTCAATCTTCTTCACTTATAAGGACTTCTACCATATTGGATTAGGGCCCATCCTCATTCAATTTGGGCACAACCTAGCAAAAAACATCTTCAAAGGTGTTTTTTTTTATTGGAGTCACACCCACAGGACCAGGGTTTGGGATCTGAACATGCCTTTGTATGGGACATTCAATTCCTAACAAAGGGCTAATTATACCAATAGGAGATTTTTTGCCACTAATTGAGATAGTCATAAAAACATCACAGTTAATAGTGAGAAAACTGGAGAACATGGCTTAGAAGCTATCCATGAAGATGCTGCTCCTAGTCTGTTTCCCACGCTCCACCCACTTCCTATCCACTTCATGGGACAAGTTACCCAGGAACGTTGTTGGTCTGTCCCAAATCTGGTCCTGGGAAAAGAGGCAAGAGGCTTCATCCATATGACTTATGATCTGTTAATAGATTTGAACCTGGAGCAATGACTATCACCCATGAACTTGTTAACTCTCGCCTACCGAGGAGGCATGTGTATGCGATGGACTGAGACCAGGACCATTACTCTGGGGAAATCCCACCCACAGAAACATGAAGGAAGGGGGATTGACAGATAATGTTTAGAAATAATATCAAATATCTGACTACTAATTCCAAACATTCACTGCTTTATTGAAAAGCTTACATTTAGATAGTACATCAGTATCTTATCATGAAATTTTCATGACTATTTAAAATTGCAAAACAAGTATTGTTCATTCTTCTTAAGAAGAGGGGAATGTTCCGTATCATACAGATATTTGTTTGGGAAGTGGTGAAAAGAACTGAGCAGGAGCAGGGGAAAGTGGAGTGATTTGGTGCAGAGAATCTCAGGCTGGGGAGAAAGGATATGATGGTGGCTCTTTAAAAGAACTCTAAGAGCTATTGTACAAAAAAGCCACTTAATTTAGTCTGTATAACTAGAAAAAATAGGAAAACATGATAAAGCAGTCCAGGGAAGGAGATTTAAATTCACTAAGGGATTTTTTTTTCAAAATTAAAATTAATGAAAATGGAAAGGGCACACTCACAAAATAGTCATCTTGAAACATTTGATGAATGTGAGCAGAGACCGGGTAAATCAGGAAAGGAAGGAGATATGGTATAGGGTAGGCAGTATGGCATGTGGACTAGATCACTCAAGACTCATCTGACTTCTGATCATGTCTTGAGGTTTTGCCTTTCGTAAGCACTGTTAATGGGATCAAATCATAAAGCAACTGACTGGTCTCCCTAAGTCACTTTACATCTGCCCACTGGGACTAGTTTTGGCCCTGAACCTGGATAAAAATTTGGGTGAATAGTTTGAGTATTCTGTTCAGATGTAGTAAATAAAAAACATTGTAGTAAAAACAATGTAGTAAAACACTGATGACAACTTTAAGTTGCAGAACGGATTCCCAATTTACCAACTACAATGTTCTCTCCCATGTTATAATGCGAACTGTAAATGTGGCATAAGATTAAGCCTCTCATTTTCTACTTGTTGCAAATGACAATCCTGCCACTGGGGAAAGACATCAAGCCTTTTTCCTTTAGCTCACTATTCTATCTTCCCTACTCTAACTTATGGGTCAAAATTTCTGTCCTCTTAGGGTGAAAGATGTAAGGATGTGGTGCAAAAAGAGCTGGAAAGTATTTATTTGGATGGTAGGGTTGTGGCAATCTTGTCTAGTTTTGGAAACTTTTGGATTAGGCATATCCATCAAACATATACATTATCTTGTGAAATTTCTCACCTGCTGTGCTCCTTTGAGAGTGATAAATCTTCACCCCTGGCTTACTTCTTTCTCAGCCTGGGATACCTTTAACATACCTCTGTTGAAATCTGATTTTACCCTTTAAGTGCCTTGAAGGCAGGCTACAATAAGCCCACTTTAAGCTTTTTTCCTACTATGTACATAGGCCATTGCTTTTGGATCCTGTGTTCCAATAAATTCTGGGATTGTCTTTATTATAAGCCACTTTCCTGTCGTCTGTGATCAATAGCTTATTGGGTCAGTCTTCCAATTGTTAATAGCCCATTGGTCTCTAAAACTGTAGAGAACATATATTAAACTCTACCTAAGTCATGCCTCTACCCAGTGGGAATAAATGGGCAACAGAGAACCATTGTCTTCAGAAATAAGCTTTTGCAAAATCCTTTTGCAATTCATTTTCTTGACCTGTTTTATGTTTAGAATGTAGGTAAGCAGTCTCATACACAAAAGTCTCATATACATTTTCCATATGCCTATTTTTGAAAGTCTTACCAGGAACTCTGTATCAAATGTGCCTTTGTTATCTAGTAGCTCTTGTCATAAGGTCACAGCCAAAACTTAAATTTTAATACTCTGTTATACAATTGTTGGAAAATATGTGTTGAACATCGGCTAAATAGAGTTCACCCAGTGGAGATGGTGAGGCAATACCCACCAACAAAGATAGTAACAGAGTATCTAACATCCCTGTAACTTTCCAGTGAATTGTTGGAGTAATATAGAGAGTTAATAATTTTTGTTTCCCTATAACAGCAAACATTTTCCATTTTTTTGTAGACTCCACTTCAGTGCCCAAAAGATATCTCAAACTCAATCTGTCCAATGAGCTCATAAATCTATCTTAGCCCCAACAAATATGTTTCTTTTTCTTGAATCTCTGCTTTGGTTAATTGCACCACCAACTTCTATTTCACAAAGTGGAAAATTTAGTGTAAGACACCTATTACTATTACTGAAATTGTGATATTACTGAAATGTAGCACATTGGTGGCACTTTCCTTTGTATCAATCCTAGGCTGAAGCTGTAGAACTTTGCATTACTACATTGTCTAGTTTCTAGTTGCCAGGTAACCAGGTGTTACATGATAATCAGCATTGTTGCCTATAGACTCAAGTCATCTACTGGTAGGTGGCAAAATGGTCTCCTTTATATGTGTTATTGAAGTTGTATATCTTGACATTTCTTCTGAATGTATGACATGCAAATATATGTGTATACAATGTGCCAGAGAAAACTGCATCAAAAAATTCTAGCCAGCTACAGACATATTCCATTCTATGGAAGATGAAGCAGGAGAATAACATTATTTTCATTTTTATGAAGCTATGTGTAGGGTCAGTGGACTAATAAATGAAATTTGAATTATTCATCAGTCTGTGTGTCATGCAGATCTGTGAAATCAACACTGATGGAGTAGTAGAAATGCTCCAACACCCACCAAGCCACTATAATTGTCTCCTTTCTTTTTTTCTCTCTTTCATTTTTAACCATTTACTTTTATTTGGGAAGAATCTGGATTCATTTCCATACATTGCACCTAGCAATCATAGCACACATCAATAATTTATGGGCTCAAAGTGTTGAGGGTGCTTTACACAGGAGTGTTTTATACAGAGTATAATCTCACAGAAGTAACCTCAGATTTCCAATTCATATTAGATAACTTCAGCAGAGACTAATGTAAGAATTTTCTTATATTAACAAAGAGTACTTGCGAATCCTCTAAAATATATTAGGTAAGGATGAGCAGGATTTTGTAAATACTTTTAGCAAGCAGGTATATTTATTGCTCTCCTTGTTTTTAATACAATCACATTTTAAGAATGGGAAACATTTTTAGTTTTCTTCCATTTCCCTTGATTTTTGGCCCCTACCTTCAGATCCATAGAGGCATTTCTCTTCATGTTTTTCTTTGGACATTTTTGTAATCTCCCATAATAAATGCTCAGTATTTGCTGAAAGCAAATCTCTCTCCCCTTTATACCTTAAAACATGCCAAATTTAAAAGAATATTCATGGTGTTAGAAAATTTGTTCTTGAGCTACTGAAAAGTTATTTTCCCTGTTAATTCTCAGTGTGTGAGTGAAAGCTGACTTTCAAGGATAGCTGCAAAAGAAAGACTTCTGATTTCATAAATTACTTAGACTATAAATAAAAGAGGAGAAATCCCTTTGTACTCAAGCACTCACTAACTTATTTTGTGAACTTAAGCTCACTTACTAAAAATACTTGATATTGAAAATGACTGCAATGACTGAGTACATAATATGTGACAGGTACAGTCCAAGTATTTTATTTCTATTGCACTTAATTTTCAGAAAAAATCCATCAGATAATTCCCATGATTATAATACCTCTCTTACATATGAGGAATCCAAGGCACAGAGATGTTAAGTAACTTGCCCAAGGTCACACAGCTGCTAAGTGGAGAAGCCAGATTTCAATC
Source organism: Tamandua tetradactyla (assembly GCF_023851605.1). Classification (NCBI taxonomy): domain Eukaryota; kingdom Metazoa; phylum Chordata; class Mammalia; order Pilosa; family Myrmecophagidae; genus Tamandua; species Tamandua tetradactyla. The sequence continues at coordinate 73,172,643 of NC_135328.1, forward strand.
CAGTCAGTCTAGCTGTAGAACTTTCACTAAGCACTGTTACCTCTTAATGCCTGAATCAGGCAGTATCCTATAAATCATGCAATGGTCTGGGGCCATTTCCTATCTAATTAAATATTGTTAATGGGTTTTTTTTTTGTTTTCTTCAATATGCAAGTTGGAATGCTTCCCATTATGCTGAATTCTCTATACACACATGCATCATCTTAATAATGTAATTATTATTCAATCTTCAACCCAATATTTATATTCATTGGAGGTGGAACCCAAGAATTTATGTTTTTCAAAAGTCCCCCAGGAGATTTTGATGCAGTAACTTTGCACATAAGCCTCTGGGAAAACTACTTTCAAACAAATTGGGAAAATTGATGAAAGAATATGTTGATATCTACACAATAACACATACAATTTTGACAAGGAACCAATGGTACAAGTTGGATGTGGGTGGTAATTAGTTCAAATGGAGCTACCCTAAAACGTTTCATCACAATATTGGTTCCAAAGAAGTGTGTCTTGTCTCTGGAGAGTGAAAGTGTTGACTGCCAACTGTCGGGTAGCTCAGCCCAGCCACCAGGATGGTGTTCTGTTCATGATGGACACTCAATAACTAATAATGATAATGATTAAACACAAGTGCAGCACTCATCACATGGATGTCGGGTGGTGTTTTAGGTTGGTAAGCTGCTCAAATCAGAAACCATGAAATGTGTTGGTCTTAACCATGGGCATTTATTAACTTACAAGTGTACAGGTTTGCAGCCATAAAAAATGTCCAAAGCAAGACATCACCAAGATGATGCTTTCTTCCTGAAGACCAGCTGCCAGCAATCCTGGACTTCTCTGTCACATGACAAGGCACATGGCAGTGACTGCTGTTCTCTTCCTTCTCTTCTAGGTTTCATCACTTTCATTACTTCCATCAACTTCTTTTTTCCATGACGTGCTCTCTCTCTCTTTCACATCTTCTCTCTTTCTCTCTGGATTCAGCCTTTTTATAAAGGACTCCAGTGAGAGGATTAAGACCTACCTGGGCTCACACCTTAGCTGAAGTTAACCTAATCAAAAGGTCTTACAATAGGTTTACACCCACAGGAATAGGTTAGCTTTAAGAACTTGTTTTCTGGGGCCTGTACAGTTTCAAAGCTCCACAGGTAGAGTTCTAACTGATATATGATCATTAGCTTGCTTAATCCTCTCATTCTTCCTTCGAGATAGATTCCTTTCCATGCTTATTTTTCTTGTTAGGAAACTGAACACAGACACGTGAAGAGCAAGTAATAAGGGTAGAACTTGGATAAGATTAGCTAACAAGGAGCTGCAAGCGAATGATGTCTTAAACAATAGTTCGAAATAAATCACTGTGGTCATTTCTCCTCTGCTAATTCGAACATGAAGATGGAGATTTTACACCCCTACAGTTTTCAAACATGGTGTCCATCTAGGTTTAAGGATTGTCCCTTCCTGATATGCCTCACTCTCTCTATCTCTTTTTTCCTCTTCTCTCTCTCTCCTTCCCTTTTCTCCTCATCTTCCCTCTGTTTCCTAATTTCATCTCTGTCTTCTTTCTTCCACTTTTATAATTTAAAAAGTTCAACAAGGCACTCACTATTTAGTAAAATGGAAAAATATTTTATCCAAATGATTTAATTTATCAGGAAGTGGTATGTAATATAAACATGACCTTCTAAATGTTAGCATAAACTTCTAAATCAGTGTTTGAGACAAATATTCATTAATCTGAGCTAAGTTATAATTTTTGCTGGAAATGAATAAGAAAGAACTATGGTTTTCTGTACCTGGCTACCAGTGTACTGCCCAGGATGATAGAAGATTGGAGAGTGAATTAGGGCTTAGTAAATATTTCAACTTGCCTGAAGGCTGTTTTAGGCTATTTGCTTCTTATATTTTTAATATCATAAAGGAAATAGTGACTGTCAGGTAATTTTTTTTCGCTGATTTAGAGGGATATGATGAACTGAGGCATGAAAGTATTCTCCTGATCTTCAAATAATTTAATATTTCTAAAGCAGCCTTGGAATAAAACAAAATTGGCTGAGTTCCACATTGGGAGCTCTCCCAGAATGGAACGTACATGTTTATCCCAAGCAAGAAAAAATTTCTTTGTCCTTTATATTGAAGACAGTGGCTGATGTACTGTGGGTAGTCAATGAAAGGTTTTTTGAAATGAAAAAAAAAAAAAAAGAAAAATTTTGCTTGAATAAATGAATGAATTAATAGACCCAGTTTCCTAAGCAATAAGGTTGAAAGATTCCCAACTCTTCACTCTCCTTAAATAGCTTAATTTAAAACCTCATCATTTCCCATATAGCCAGTGTTTCTTATACTTCAGTAATACATGTGCTCCTCTTTTTGGGAAAAAAATCCAACTAATTCTGAGTGTTAACTTCAATTGTTTTTATTATCCCATCACGTAAAACTAGGTATAACTTCCTTATGCTTATAATTCCTAATTAAAAATAAAACAAAATCAAATTTTGAATTAAATACGAACAAAATAGCAAAATAATAGCCTTCCAGGTAACATTTAATTGGTGTAACAGATTTTTTTTCCTGCTAAACCAAGGTGTCAAAGTTGGATTTACTATTAAAAATGCATTGTTTTGTTTCATGCTTTATTTATTGTCTAATTAATTCTTTTACTCTGAATGTGATAAACCATCATTTGTATCTTTGTAATTATCATGCTTATCATTTTACTTACTTTTCTTTTTTAGTAATGACATTTAACCACCAAATAATTGTTTTTATGGGTCTAACAATTTAATTGTGTATCCCATAATTAATTACTATTGAAATGTAATGAAAAGCTCTTTTATCAGGTATTTACTGATCCACTTCTAATTGGTACATACAATGATAGGAATTGTGTCCTTCATTTGCCACTTCAGCACTGCTCCTTTTGAGTTTCCTATACCATTGCTACTGAGTGCTATCTGATAATAATTTTTTTTTTAAATCCACATCAGTCCATTTCTAAATTGATTTACACTTATATCATTTCAAACGCATCATTAACTTCATCCGATTTAAAATCCTTCGGTGGCTCAATGTTGTCTAGACTAAAGTCTAAATTCTTTGCATGACACATAAGACCATAATATGGCCCCCTCTGCCTTGTAAATCCCATCTCCATTCATTCCCTTTTTGGGGACCTACATATCCGTTCCTTAAATGCCCTTTTGATTTTTCATATCTCTTTTCGTTTTCATGTGCTGTTCCTTTTTCCTGAAAAGCTGTTTCTCCTCTCTTTCTCTTCCTATGCATGTCTCTAGAAAATGCTCCCTTTAAAATTCTCTTCTATATTGACTTTCTCCGGGAAGCCATCCCTTAACCACCACCATGCAGTTAGGCCATCTTTATTCCCCTACAGTCACCTGAGCATGCCTCTCTCACTGCATGCATCAGACTGCCTTGTATTTGTTCAGATTCCTGTCTTCCTGCACAAACAGATGCTCTTAGAGACAGTGACTTTGTACCCAAAGAGAATAACAATAGGTAGTAGGTAGTGTTTTTTTTAAAAGAAACTCCTCAATAAAAGGGATTTGATAGTTGTATCCTTAAATATTAATTAATTTCCTTCCCTTATCTGACTTACTCCTTTAATTTTGCCCTTGGCAGGAAGAATAAGTAATTATTATGATCAGAGATTCTGGATTTAAGTACATTTAGATTCAAACCCAGGCTCGTGTGCCATTTCTCTGTGTAACTTAAACTTGTTTATCTCTATCTACTTTCCAGATATAGTTGTTTTAATGATTAAATGAGATGATGTAGTGGTTAGGCCATAGTTAGAATTCACTACCAGTTAGCTATTATTGAAGATAAAAATTAATAAACAAATAAACTTTAAAATGATAGAAAAAATGCTTATCAAAAGCAAATCTTGACTTAGAACAGAAAATAAGATTATCACACCAAAGTCTGTCAGAAAATCTTATTGAGTTTTCCCACCCTTTCCCTGCTTTCTCCCTTAGGCTACACTCCTACCATTTTGGATTCTCCATGTATAGCAGTCTCTGTATTAAAATTTATAAGTAACTGGTAAAGAAAATAACCCTTTTGTGTTTTACCCTTTGGAAAAAATTAGTGAATTCTTAGTGGTGTTTTGCTTGAGTTATCAAATATATTTTTTGAGTTTTTCTCAGGAATTGAATTCAAGGTACATGCAAAATATATCCTATAAAAGTTAACAACAACAAAAATCCCCCCAAACCTCCCCTCAAAAAAGCAGCAAAGTACCCCCCACCCTGCCGGAGTCTGGGATGAATCATCTGTCCTTGCTGAATGGCAAGAAAATGTCTTATGTGAGTAAAGACAGAAACATAAATGATGTGTTGCAAAGTAATAACGGAAGATTGGTTAACAGGTATGTGAAAATGGCACTAATGCTTACAGATACGAATGCAATGCCACAGAGACCTGTTAGGACAGTGTGCCTCTTGTGGAATGCATACCCATACGATGGATATATTTTAATTCTCTATGAATACTGTATGTGTCTGAACTTGTATGGCATTTATAAACATGGTATAATAATAGCTTACAACTATGTGGTTTAGAGTAGTGATTTTTCATATGCATTATCTCGTTTATCACATAGAAAATCTCTGTGAGCTAGGTGTCCATGGACAAGGAAACTGAGCCTGAGGAATCAAAGGGTATGAACGAGCTCACACAGATAAATAATGAGGGGCAGGTCTGTTTATCTAATTCCGTGTTGCTTTTCTACTCTGTAACAATCTGTTTCTACCATTTTGCAATCTGTTCTCCATACAAGCACATTTGGAATACATAAACAGAAACGCACTGTCATGTTTTCTCAAATATTAATACAAAGCATTTCTTCTTTTTAATCCCTGGAAAGATTTGCTATTTGATTTTTCCTGATGACCAGGTTGCTTTCTTCTTCTACAAGGATATAATTGGAATGCAAGACACAGCAGTTTTCTATACCATCTCTAATTTATAACATAATATACAGACTAGCTTAATGTTCTCTAAATGAATGCTTTTTGATGATGGACAGAAATGACGAAACCATTGATGGTTATATTAAGACATAATAGTGGCTTTATATTTGGCAGAAAGGAACTTGCAAGTTGATTTTTTTCATTTGGTTTCAAGATATTTATATTCTCTTCCTATTTTAAGCTATAATTCAATCCAATAAATATGTATGAGTATATGTTCTGTATAAGATCTTGTGCTACCCTTTGGAGGGTTTATTTCAATGGCAGAGATATGCAAAAGAGTTTTAGGCCGTGCAAAACAAGCATATAAAATGACACAGATATTGTGACATGTGAGAAAAATTGTGAGCAATATATTTGATTTCTTTTGATCAGCTTTCTAACTGTTTGTGGATAGAGAAAAATTTTATTCCATTGGATAAAAAAATTATCTCATTTCTGCTGGAATCTTAAAAAAATTATCCAAGCAAAACTAAAATTCAATAGAATTTTTTTTTGACCCATCATCTCTAGAACAGTTCTTTTCAGGCTCTTTTCTCTGGTGGGGACAGGTGAAGAACAGGGAGGACTGTTCTTCCACGTGACAACTGTACCACCTCTAAAACCCTTCCCACTCTTGATGGTTCACTTTTTAAAAATCTGCTTATCAATCAAGTCTAAAGGACATAGTTTAAACTAAAGGAAATGGATATGAATAAAGCCATAGTACTTTTTATTTCCAGAAAAATGAGCAGATTTATTAGGTGGTTTATGTGGGGTTCTTGTCCTCAGTGGTGGGAGAAGAGACAGCAGCACGTGTTGAGCTCAATCTGTGCTGACCAGAGGACAAGGCAATGTTTTGTAAGAGCTGAACAATGGGAGGTAGGGTTGAGGCATTGGCACACTGGGATTGGCTGTGCATACATGTCAATTAAGGATTAGAAGTTGGCCTGTTGAGTTTACTTTAGTATGTGCAGGAATGCTGTTTTCCTCAAGCTAAGATGTACTGTTTTACTTATAAGGAAGACGTCTTTGTTCTCTAGGGTTCATGGGAAAAGGGAAGAGTTGGGAGATGTGCTAGTTTGAAAGGATGTATGTACCCTAGAAAAGCCATGTTTTAATCCTAATCCCATTTTGTAAAGGCAGCTGTTTCTTCTAATCCCTATTCAGTATTGTGTGTTTGAAACTGTAATTAGATCATCTCCCTGGAGATGTGATTTAATCAAGAGTGGTTGTTAAACTGGATTATGTGGAGGCATGTCTCCACCCATTTGGGTGGGTCTTGATTAGTTTCTGGAGTCCTATAAAAGAGAAAACATTTTGGAGAATGAAGGAGATGCAGAGAGAGCAGAGAATGCTGCAGCACCATGAAGCAGAGAGTCCATCAGCCAGCGTTTTGGAGATGAAGAAGGAAAACACCTCCTGGGGAGCTTCATGAAACAGGAAGCCAGGAGAGAAAGCTAGCAGATGACTCTGTGCTTGCTATGGTGTCCTTCCAGCCAAGAGAGAAACCCTGACTGTGTTAACCATATGCCATCTCACTTGAGAGAGAAACCCTGAACTTCATTGGTTTCTTGAACCAAGGTATCTTTCCCTGGATGCCTTTGATTGGACATTTCTATAGGCTTGCTTTAATTGAGACATTTTCTAGACCTTAGAACTGTAAACTAGCAATTTATTAAATTCCCCTTTTAAAAAGCCATTCTGTTTCTGGTATATTGCATTCTAGCTAGCAAAGTAGAACAGGGGATAATGCAAAAAGTGCGTTTATGTTAGAATCCACCCTATCCCACAACACTTATAATCTTTCTGCATAAGACCCGAGCATGAGAATGGGAGGGTATGGGACTCAGCCTATGATATTGAGAAATGAGCCACAACTATCATATATACAGTATTACAAATAATACTGTAAGGACACCGGCCAGAAAGGTATAATGCCAATGTAATGGTAAATGAGTGAGCCACAAAGGAAACAGTATTTTTGAATATTATTAATAAAAGTTTGCACCTGAGCTAAAGTATCAGTAATATTTGGCATGTTCATCTGGTATATAAGAGCAACAGCTGGTGTCAGTCATGGCAGAGGTGCCACCTTGGGCAGCAGCAAGCATACTTAAAACCATGTGATTTTGCAAAACTGCTTTTCTTGTTTGTTCAGTTTCTTCATTTAAAGGACTTATATTATACTTGATATCTTTAAGAGCACGAGCAATGAAGTTAACTAAAGCTGTAACTTGTTTTAGGGTGTCTGAACCTTCCCCACTAGGGAGAAAAATACTAAGGGACCATTCCCACCATGCTAGAGAGTGTTTTAACCTTAGGCCTAAATGATCTTATAAGGCAGAAAGATTTGGGGTACACTGGGCAAAGCTTTATGAATGCTCCCTGGCAAAAAAGGATACCCTAGGTGCATCTGCCTGTCCAATTGTAAGGGAGGTATGGCCAAAGATGAGTTCCACATAACCAACCAGCACATAGGGAAGGCAAGTATGCTCTGGTTCATTTAGAGCTGTTTTGTTGTCCTGTCCATTCATTCTGCCATAGGATGATGTTTCGATCCCATTCCAATATGGACAGCCATCCTATGTGTCAGAACACAGCTGAATCAGAAGTCTTATGTCTTTCAGTACACAGAGGAGTTCTGGTACTTAGGATGCCACATTCAGCAACCATCCAGGCTAAGCCACCCCAAACAGATATTCCAGACAGGTGAGTCTTGTTTAGATGTTCTCTAACAATAGAAAGAACATGTTGAACAGAAAGAGAATAGTAATAGATAGTATTACATTTAGGCAGTTGCCACCTTGGGGGACATAGGTGTTTAACAGTTCATTATCCGATTGTTCCAGTTAACTAAAGACGGTGGAAGATATTTCATGGGAGGCCAGAAATACCTGAAGCTCGTATGTATCTGCATTCTGGTTGTGGAATGTCGCTCTGGCTACAACTTAATCAAAGAAGACATGAGATGAACTTAAATGAAGTAGGAAAAGAAGCCTAGGGGTACAGACACTAATGTTTAGTGGATATCCTAATTGAAAGTCCTCTCCTGTGAGTAAAATGAGAACTTTCTCTCATAGGTCCCAGGATATTTCCTGCTAGTGGGTGGGTATTAGGCTTACAGTACTAAACATGCTTTGCCTCCATAGGAGCAAACCTTAATGCCAGTTGTATCTTTTTAGGTTCTCACCAGATCACTCTGGCAATTATAGCTTTGGAACCATGGTATTTTCATCTGTATTTTTATTGGACATCCTTCAGTTCTTTTTGATAGGCAGTGGAGTCAAATTCGATAAGATTTTGCCGTTCCTTGTTAGACCTTAGGCAAATTGATAATGTCTCTGACTCTGTTTCTTCATATCCAAATTGAAGGAATGATACAAATATACAGGCTTGTTTTTAGGAAAAAAAATGAGAGTTTACAAAAGAGATAGTACTTGATGAATATGCATTTATCAGTTCTTTTGAGGAATAACTTCTAAAAAAAATTATGCATGTGTATTCACTTAGATATGTGGGTGAAAGTAAGTAGGCTCCAGAATGTTACGCATCTGTCAAAATTTCACATAGAGTCTTAAAAATATTTGTGATAACAGTCTATAATGAAAGGTGAGTGATTCTACTGGCAAAGCTATACAATGGATAGACTCTTTAGAAAAAATTTTTTTTTTTTTTTTTTTTTTTTAAAGAGGGAGGAAGGGAAGGAAAGACAGAGAGAAGGAAGGAAGGAAGGAAGAAAGGGAAACATCTTTAAACATTTTCTTGTTTTATTGTATTTTGTTTGTTTGTTTGTTTGTTTTTTACATGGGCTGGGGCCGGGAATCGAACCGAGGTCCTCCGGCATGGCAGGCAAGCACTTTGCCCGCTGAGCCACCGCGGCCCGCCTAGAAAAAATTTTAAGAATTCATTTTCCCCACAATTTATATTCAGGATAATTTTGTGCACCTGAAACATTTCAGTAGATTGATTCTATAACTTCATATTTGATGCATGGCTATTATAAATTTGGTTTAAGAAAAAGGATATAATCAGATAGGATCATTCAGACAAAACAAAGGGGCTTGCTCCTTCACTGAGGGTTCTGGCTGGAGGGCAGAGGCATCATTTCTCTGAAACTTTCTTGAACTGCGTTGTGGTCCAGGAGTCTTTCTACCAAGTCTTCCTTCTTTATTCTCTTTTTCCATAAATGTCAGGCCTGCATGCAGTCTGAAGGCTCTCCTTGCCTTCTCCTGATCACTCTCCCAGTAAATCTCTTGAAGTCATAATCCCATTTCAAGAGAACATCTGCTCTTTGGTGGACCACTTAATCTCTTTTAACTTGTTTCTTCACCTATAGTTTGAATACAATGGTACCTCATCAGATTATTGATAGGACCAGATATTATAATATGTAATAGAGGCACTTGAAATTATAAATCCTTTTAAATTTTTATAGGATGCTCTCATAATTTCTTTTCTCTAGTTCTCTGGTAACAGACTTTCATTCCCACAAATCAATTTCCTTTTAGCTTGCTCAGAGCTTGTAGAAGGAATTTTTGGTCCTCATTATCATATGAAAGTTCAGCCTCAATTCGTCTGTTTCTGTATCTTGAAATAGGGATACATTAGACTCAACCTTGCTATATTCTAGGATTCTGTTCATGACAGAGAAAAATTCATTATAAGGCAGGTATGTCTTGAAACCCATCCAAGGGGATTAGCTAATGAAATTTCAAAATTACCTCCTTGCAAATAAATTTCTCTTGAATTTGGCCTCATAGTATGAAACTCTGTAATAGTGTAATCAAAATATATTAATTTGGGGGAATTGCATACTATGTGCACTTATTTTAGAAAGAAACTGAGAGAGTTTAGAAACTTTCTTTAGAAAGAAGTGAGAGAAGAAGAAATAGTTACTTCCTCACAACCCAAATAATTCTGTTACATGGTGTGAATTTCACAAATTAACCCATTTTAGAATGAAACCTGTTTTCCAGGCTTCTTACAGGCCTGAGTTAAGACAAGGAACAGTAAAGCCAATGTTGACTTTGAGATGGTAAGGTTAATTAGGTTTCATGGTTTTCTGTCTCACTGTACAACCTGACTTAAAGGGCTCTATTATATAAATACATGACAACACAGAAAACAGGACTGGAGGCAAAACTGTATTTATTGAGTCTGTTCTTAATTTTATGTACATTATTGGGTCAATCACTTAATTGCTTTTCATGTCATATTTCTTTTCCATAGAGTATATATCTTACTTCCTCGATAAGTGACAGCTATTTTGCAGAATTCGTGGAGAAAAAGTACTAATTACAAAATCATAAGAGTAGTGTGAAAAAACATTTTAATCTTCATACTCAAGCAGCTTTGATTTTTAAATTCTTCTAGTAAAAGCCTAAGGAGACCCAGTTACTTTAGTGGTGCAGCAGTTTATTGCAGTAGAGAGAATATGGCACTGGAGTCAGATATACCCTAACTCAAATCCAGGCCTACACATTTTCTAATATTAATTGTTGGGCTGGTGGCTTGATTAATTTGTGGTTTCAGATATGTTATCCCTTCAGGTTTAATGCGAAGACTAAATGCTGCAAGAGAAAGAATGTGCAGATAAACTAATGAAGGCTTTTCTCAGATGTCTAATATTCTTGAGATCTGTTCTATAGATGTTTGCATTATACCTAAAGACACTTCACTGAATATCTGCAGAGTTGAAAAATGTAAGCATCTCTAGGATGTAAAATAACCATGTGTCAGGTGACATTTTGACTCTGGGTGACTTGTTTAGCTGGTGTAACATTGTGTTAAGATACTGGCTGTTTCTCTTGAGGTGACTTGCTTAATGCCTCTGTTTTTCAGTTTCTTCGTTTACAAAACATAGATTGCGCTAATACTTATTTTGCAAGGGTTTTGGAAATTTAAACGATGTTATGCATATGTCTATGCAATAATGCAAATGATGTCTCAGGCACAAATTCAACACATTATAAGTTTTGTAGAAAGATGATCTTGGAGAGGAAGGTGAAATTTCTCATTAAGCTTAGAAATAAATATAGTCAGGTAGATACTTGTCAAATTGTATTAGAAAATTAGAACATTAACTTGATAAGATGAAGCCATTGTCCAAATTGAAAGATAAAGAAATATGTAGCGAAGAGATTGGACATGATGGAAGTGATTGGCTCTTCACTGCAACAAATTATACTGGCAAATTAATCCTAAATACAATTGAGTCAATAGGCATATTTGTTAATGCAATAGTAAAAGCTGTGATGTGTGATTCAGTCACATATTTTGACGGTGAGAAGCCATTTTGGAGTGCTACAGGAATTAATCCTTGCTTCCTTTTTCTATCTGAGGGGGTATCATGGCTTTCGTGAACTTATCCGGTCTCATGGCTTTATATATTGTCTACATGCTTAGTGATGCCAAAATTTATATCTCCTAGATATGTCCTCTTTAACTCTGAAATCCTATATCCAACTGCTTACTTGAAAACTCTTGGAAATTTAACAGATATCTCAAACAATATGCCCAAATCCTGCCTCCTGATTTTGTCTCCTGAACCTCCACATGCCATGAGCTTTCCTTTTAATCTAGTGGCAACTACCTCCTCTTAACTGTTTGACCTAACACTTTTGGAGTTATCCTCGTCAGTTCATTCTTTCATACTTACATGGACAAATTTATTTATTTGCAGATAATTCAATCCATCTGCAAGTCCTTTTGGTTCTTTTCTTTAGAATCCAACAACTAGCTGCAGAATCTGGCTACTCCTCAGCAGTTTCATTGCTACCATACTCCTCTAAGCCATATCTATATCTCACATGGATTATTTCAGTTACCTCCCAACTGTTCTCCCTGATTTCACTCTTGTTTTTCTAGCTTTGCCTCTCTCCCCCAATATATTCTCAGTAGAGTAGTAGACAGAGCTGTCACAAATTAATAAAATCCTGCTATTCTTGTCACCCCAAATCCTCGAATGACTTCCCATTCACCCGCAAAATAAAACCCCACCATGTCTGTAGTTCTATATGTGATCTGGCTCTGTATCAACCCTTGGACATTGTGCTCAATATATTCTACGTTATGGTCCTTCTCTTCTGGCTATTGTAGCCTTTTTGCCATTTGTACATTCAAGTATTTTCTCCTGAAATGCGTTTCCTTTAATAGTCAGATGATTCATTCCCTCCCTCCTACAGGTCTTTGCTCAAATGTCAGCTTCTCAGTGACATCTTCTCTGACCAGCTTGTTTAAAATTGATCCTCCTACCTCCAGTATTTCCCATCTCTTTTTCTTCTTTATCCCTTAGTATTTATTACCATCTAACAGAGAAAAACAGAGTCACAGATATGTGTGTGTGTATAATTTTTTGTTGCTTGCATATTTTATTTATTTTCTATCTCACCTCACTAGATTGACCCTACAGTTCAAGAAGGTAGGGATCTTATCTATGTTGTTTACTGCTGAAATCCCGAGAACTAGCCTGATACAGAGGAGACTTTCAGTGAATATATGTTGAATGAATGAATTTTGTAATTCAGTTTTTTGAAGAATGTATTTTTCCAATTTCTTACTATGGCTATTTTGGGGCACAGTGCAGTAAAGCTGACTGAAATATTAAGACATGGGTGCGATGAGGTAAAGAAAAAAGCAACTAGGTCACTGTTTTCCTTAATGTCTGTGAAACGGCATGATCCAAAGTTTATGAGCAAATGTGCTTTGATTCTGGTGAAGTAAATGTGAAGAAATAATTTAAAATAACAATAAGAGGGAATCCCTTTTAGGCATTTATTTAGACAACGTGGGGTGTCTAAACATTGGAATTACTGAAAATTTCTTCCCTCCAGTTCTAAAGCTGGCTTACACTTTTAGTTCTCTTGACAGGTTTCTGGTAGGCCCCTGCCAGGAGGCAGGTTTCTGCACTTGAATGCCACATGAGATTCCAAGCTTAAGGCTCTATGCCCCGGGAGTCTTCTGTGAATTAACACATCTCTTTGAACAAACTTGTTTGATAGTTTGTGAAAGAAAACAGACTTAAAAAGTGGTTTGGGAAAATCTAAAGGCATGTGAAAGATCAGTTTTAAGTAGGAAACTCAGGAAAATCACCACAGTTCTACTCTAGAGTTATATCCACAGAAAAATTGCATCCCAAGTCTGATATAAAGAATAACCTGTTCTTTCTAAATTTACCAGTTTAATCATTTGAGCACCTAGGACTAAAATGTGTGCAATTGATTTAAAGGAGCAATTACTGGAAGTGAAACATGGCTTCCAAAGGAAATGAACATTTTTTGCCATAAACGTGGCATTTATGGTGACATAGATTTAGACACATATTCAACCTATGTTGACTATGGATGTTACCAGGATGTGAATCAGATGAGCTCTCAGGGAGACAAATCTGCAAGTTGGAAATCTTCAAAGGACAGGATTGCTCCATAATCTCAAAGAACATTATAATTGCTTTTAAATTAGCTTTGCTGCTTAATCTGCTTGTCCTGTGTGAACTCTGTCTCTGTTCAGGGTAGATTTCTTTCCTGAATGATATAGGGAAGGTTATTGTGTAGGTTTTCTTCTGTGTTCTGATTTAAAGACAGTTCTTTTTTATTATTATTAATTAATTAATTATTTTATTTTATTATTATTTTTTGCATGGGCAGGCACTGAGAATCGAACATGGGTCTCCAGCATGGCAGGCAAGAACTCTGCCTGCTGAGGGACAGTGGTCTGCCCTAAGGACAATTCTTAACAACACCTGATCTGTGCCTCTAGATAAATCTGAGAGATGAATCAAACTGGTCCATGAGAATTCATGCCCCTAAAGGCTACATTGCATCTCTGAATTGAAATGTCCTTGAGAGAGCAGACCTAAGAATATTCTGAAAAAGATCTCCCATCTAAATTCTAATTTAGTGCGCTTCTGTAGACACCAGCTTTGGGTGAGCCAGCTCAGCATGTGTCCCTACTATTTAATGTCAGCCCATGACTATTCTTAGCCTTGACACCTCCAAACAGTTTTACCAGAATGAACAGATTTCTCCAACCCATCACATTTTCTATCCATTGAGTTGCAGATGGAAGAGGATAAAAAGGATACATATATGAAAGGGAACTGGTACATGTTTCCCCCACTCTCACAAACTAATCTCAGCAACTGAGCTAGTGTCAGTGGCATGTGAAAATAGGTTTTTATTTCTTTTCCCTATGCTGCATTCTTGGAAACTGAAACTTAGGGATGACAATAATGTATTTCTGCCAGCTTTGGGTACTTTAGCTTTCCAACTTGGCAGATACTTAACATCAAGGAAAGACTTAAACAGGAAGGACAACTATAAAGAGATGAAAGTAAGTGGGCATTGGCTATATTTTGGAGGGCAGGAAAATCCATTTCGAAATAAGAGCTAATTGATGGTATTGAATGTGAGGAAATTACCTGAGTATTTTCTCAAGTGCTTTCTGAGAAACACTACCATCAACAGAATTCCAGTGAATGAAGAATAGAAAAATTGGGTTTTAATGTTTCCATTTTTGATGCTAGCAATTCTACAAGCTCTGAGAACTTTATTACTCTGCACATTTCTTTCTTTGCTGTTGCTGTTGTTGTTTTAAAGGGGGTAAGGGTGTTTGTCAAGAATAACTCTCTGAAATATCAGGAAAATATCCAGACATGCCTGAAGTGGGGACTATTATAAAACGAGTCAATTGCTCAATCCAAGACTTCCTTCACCCCCTTTGATATTCCCAGATGGGTAAGAATAGGAACTTCAGACTCTTTTCACACACACAAAGGGTGGGTGCAAGACCAGCCTTGGGGCCCAGTAGGCTTCAATTGATGCCTTTTTTTTTCCTAGGATGAATTAGAATAAATGGTTGTGGTAAAAGTGATTGGAGAGAGGGAGATGGGGCAGAGGGCCAGGGAGAGGGAGAGGGGTAGAGAAAGGAAAAATACAGAGAAAGAAAGAAGAGTATGGGTATAGTGGACTGGAATCATATGCCCCCCAAAAAGATGTTCAAGTCCTAACCCTCGGTCCTGTGGTATGACTCCATTGCCAAATAGAATCTTTGCATATGCTCTTAGTTAAGTGTAGCCAAATTGGATGAGTGTGGACTTTAATCCATTAGGGCTGAAATCCTTATAAGCAGAGAAACTTTAGACTCAGGAGAATCCAGAGAAGGAGCGAGAAATCACTATGTGATGGAGGCAGAGCTCAAGCCAGCACCAGAATGCTACAGACTGGAGAAAGCATGGCGTGCTGACACCTTGGTTTTGGACGTCCAGCCTCCCAAACTGTGAGCCAGTAAATTCCTGTTGTTTAAGTCAACCAGTGTGTGGTATTTGTCATGGTAGCCTTGGTAAACTAAGACTCGAGGTTACGAAAGAAATGTGGAAGTAACTTCTGGAAAGATTTTCACCTGCTTGGAATTAGAAGAAAAACCCTCCAGAAAAATACCGAATGCTCTTTCATTTCAAGCACTGCTCACAAATTAGGAACTTGCCACCTCCACCTATTACTTGAGAAAGAGCTTACCTAGAAGGCATTTGAACCATAGACTTTTCATTTTTCAGACCTCTTGATGCACTTAATATGTTTTGAGTTTTTTTCTCTTACTTGAGTAGTTTCAGAATCTGTGCAATATGTGCTCTACTTCATGATGTTAGAGCTCAGAGGATTCAGAGGATGACACAACTAGCCCAAGTTCATATGTTTGGATAGTCAATGGTGGAACTAGGGTTGCTAACTCTGGTGAAGTGATTGCCATATTGCACCAAATGTCTTTTCCAAAGCAACTCCCTGTGAGATGTGGTGACAACTCTTACCATAGCTTCTCTATAGACTCTGATGCCAGGTTCCCAATGACTATGAATATATAATTATGAGGAGATGTCTGTGAGAACATTGTTGTTTTGGATATGTATACATCATTTGGGGTTCTCATTCAGTTATTTGAATTTTCAGTTTATTGTTTCAAATCAATAAGGGTTGATGTCTCTATGAACTGACAAGAAGCTGTAGAATGAATCATTTCATTCTTAATAGAAAAGTAAAAATTTTAGCTAATTTTTTTATAATGCTAGGAAATTAATAACTTAAAATTTAAGGGGGTTGGGTGGGCCACAGTGGTTCAGTGGCAGAGTTCTCGCCTGCCATGCCAGAGACCCGGGTTCATTTCCTGGTGCCTGCCCATGCAAAAAAAAAAAATAGGGGGGTCAACCTAGGAAATTCAGATACAAACTAATTTAATTTACATAATTCCTATGTGCATGTGCTTGTGAAATCTTGACTGAGAGATAGAAGACAGTAGCGATTTTCTAGGAAATATACATTTTCCAATTCAAAGTTAGAAATTGCATATAGTTTCTTATGCACTGGAAAAAGTATGACTATATTTTTAAGTGAAAAAAAAACGTGATTTCACTCACACCAAGTTGAATATTTTACTAACATGGGCTTACAGTCAGTTTTTATAACATTTGGACGATGTTGCATTTGTAAAATGTCACTACTCGTTTTGTGCAAATCTCCCACACAGATAACTGAATTCTTTTAAGTGCCTACAAGTTTCAGAAGCCTTGTAGATAAGTACCTTTGATTTTCCAGCCCAATCAAATTTAGAAAAGGTTCACCTTCTTCACACATCACATCACTCCAAACTAGGAAACAGAAAAGGAGAAACCAAATTTAAAACATAAGAGCTACTTTTTGGATTGGCCCTGGATAAGTAGCTAATCTGTGAAATTGCATGATATGAAATAAGTTTCTTAAGAAAATAGTCACAAATAGTACTAAAATGAAAAATAAGAAAAAGACCTGTATAGAAAGAGACCTTCATTATAATTTTTTGTTAACTAATTTAACCCTGCTGCATATAGATTCAGTATGTTCTCTGAGGCATTTGCTATATACAGGTATTAGTTTGAGGGCCCAAGATTTTTTCCTGTGATATCATAAAACCTCATTACCTTGGAATTGTCCTGATTTAGGATTGGAGATCGTTTTGATATGGCTGGAGTTAGCTTAGAAAAATTGTTTCTCATGGGGGAATCTGTAAATGAGATTGCAGAGTGGATGCTAAAACTCTTAAATCCAATCAGATGCAAAGGAGAAAAAATGTTAGAAGGAAATAAGTGAAATGTCTGACACTGGTTGTATTCATGTGGTGGAACTATATGTAATCTCCTTAATTTCCTTGGTTTTCTGTAATGTTGTTTGTATTATTTTGTCATGTAGAAATATATTTATAAAGACAAAATACCTGGGACTTTTCTGGCACTTTTAAGTATCTTAGAACTGTCTAGTTGTTTGCAAACAATTAAGTTGTGCATGGAAAATTATTTTGATCAATTATAACATTTTTTCCTACTCTAATTTTCTGAAATGGTTAAAAATAGAATGATGGGTTTTCTTTAGAAATGCTATGCACATGCTTACTTTCTCCTGGTAGATTTTAGTTAGGAAGAGTCCATTAGAGATCCAAATCCACATGGACCATGTTTTAGTCAAAGCTGAATTCATAGAAAGGATGGAGACATAATGTGTCTTCTTGGACCTCATACAAGTGTGAGCTCTATTAAATCACAATAGAGATTTGGGATAATTTAAAATGCGGAATCCAATGGGGTAATGAATGTAGTAGAGCGCCTACTCTGATGCAATGGGCCGAATCCTTGTTGAATTAGTATATATCGTTGTGGATTTTTCACATGATGAAATAATCTATTCTAACCCTAATATTAATATTTCTATAATATTTTCATGTATGTATTTTTAAACTTAGTGAAATATTATTCTATGTGTATATCCATATACATATATGTGTATATATATCTATGACTTTAAATATTATTTGATACAAAGATATATCTAACCAAATAGCATATTAACTAGACTTATTTATATATGATGAAAACTTTTTCCTAAAGAATATTGTTATTTTTGTGTAATCAAATATACCAATCTTTTCTTTTATGATAAATGTGGTGACATACTTAGAAAATCCTTCACTTGAGGATTATAAGACTGGTGATCCACATTTACATTTAAGAATTTATATATTTGTAATTAGATTTTTATCCACTTAGAATTTATTTGGATTTACAATGCATAAATTCAAATTTATTGTTTTCTGAAGTTATCCATTTGTTTCGTCTTCATCATTTGAAGAATATATCCTTTCTAAACAGATTGATGCCACCTTTATTTTATACATTTCCATATTTCTACCATTATATTCCACTGGGGTGTCTGTTTATTTATACACTATTGAACTTTTTCCAAGTTGGGTATTGTTCTACAACCATCATTATAATAGATGAGAGAATGAAATGGCCGTGTAGAAAATCCAGGCTAAAGAAAATGTTAGAGTCTAGGATTAACAAAGTATCGCCAAATGGCTTTCTGTTGAACTTGCTTGGATGGTTGCTTTAGTTCTCACTTCTCATTGATTATAAACAGATACTTGTTCCCTCAAAATTAGTCCATGATGAAGACATTTTTAGCTGATGTACGTCTAGGCTTCCATGCATAAACATTGGGTCACAGTGATACTTCCCTTGGCCATGTTTTTGATGATGGATGGGCTTGTCAGAGAGGTTACTGGTGGCTCTGTTTACCTCTCATTTTGAAACACTGGTTCTGCAAATTTGGGAGTTGAAAAGCTGTCAGGGTATGTGCAGAAGCTGTAAAGGAAATAGAGTGCATGGTACAGATTTTGAGATCTATTTCAAGACAGGTATAAATAAAAGTGACAATGTATTTCCTTTTGGATATGGCTTTATCCCTCTAAAAGTCAGCATATGTATTTGGGTGTCTCTCTCCATAGCTTGAATTATTAAATGGATATAATAATTTATAGTTATTTCTAATTTCTAAATATATTTTAAATATTTAGATATTTTCAACACTATGAACCAAAGTAATTTATTTATCCCTGGGCTGGCATTCTCATGTTTCCGTGGAATGGAAAGAATTGATACTTTTCTTCTTATTACTTTCTATGGGCCTCAACCCTCTAATGATTTGGGAATATCATTAAATCTCTTCTGTTAATCTCCAGGCCTACTTCATCTTGCTGGCACTGATGAATGGGCTCTGTTACCTGAGACATCATTTTTAGTGCCACTGAAGGAAAGGGATTTGCAGTAAACATTTGATTTCTTTTATGAGAAATTTTCTAGAAGGAGCAATGCTTTTGATTTTATGAAATGACATCGGGTTGTACTGTGATAGTCACACAAGGATGCCCTTGAAAATAATCTGAGTGAATTAGGGCTACTTCCACACATCTAATCCCAGAGTCTGTGGGTAAAAACAGCAAAATGTAAAAACTGGCAGTTTTAATAAGTTATGAAGGTTTGGTGGATTCAGGATTAAGGCCTGGAAAATAAATCCTTACTCTATATTGGATAATGGAAATACGTATTAATATAAATATAATGCATATATCATATAATGCAATACTATATAATATTATATATTTTAAATTATAATTTAGTGATTTCAGAGTAGAAAAACAAACATGTTTAAAGAAGAAAATATGTACTTTTCAAACATAATCATAGTTTTGGACTTTTTAAATTTTTACTTTTAATTCTTCATTTTATTGCATACATATATACATACAATGTATACAAGCAAATATACATACACATGCAAAAATACACATTCCTTACTTTTACTTACTGTTTTAATTAGGGTCCACGATATTTATGGCTGCATAACCTCCCTTTATATAGACTTGCTACATAATTTTTCAACATTTTTCATAACTTTTAAATATTTAAACCTGTAATTAGAAAATTCTACTTGTTTTATTGAAAAAGTCATCTTCATATTAAAAGGGACAAATAATTACTGAATAAGAATAATCAAAGAATATGGAAAAAACAAAACAAACCCAAACAAAATGCCCAGAACTTAAAACATTATGGAAATTTCAGCATTTCCAGAGAAGAAAAAACAAAATATCATTTTACAGTATTTGGGTAATGCTAAAATTAAAAATTTATATTATGTACAAAATAAATCAGACGTTCATATTGTCATCTTTAGGACACCCTAATATATAGAAAAGAATGTCTATCTATATCTATATCTAAATCTATATCTATATCTATTTATCTATTTATAGCAAGTGAGAACTGAATAATGAAAGGACAAAAGATATTTATTTAAAGAAATAATCAGTGCTTAAAGTAGAAGAAAAGAAGGAAAAGAGAACTTCTGAGACAAATGGAAAATATATAGTATAATAGTTGATTTAACCAGAAATATGTAAATAACTTCATTAAAATGTAATGAATGTTTTATTTAAAAGCCAATGATTATAATAAATGTAAATGAACGTAATAAGGTTATACCAGGCAGACACTAATGAAAAGAAAAACGGTATTGCTAGGTTAGCAGACAGAATGAATTTTAAATAAAAAAGCAGCTGGGATATATCATAAGGACAAAAGTACACCCACCAAAGTTAAAAGAATCCTACATTTGTGTGTAGCTAATAACACAGTATTAAAATTAACAGACCATAAAGGAGAAATAAATAAATTTACAATTATAGTTGGAGATGTATCTTTTCACATAGTGACTTATAGAAACAAAAATCAGGAAGGATAGATAAAATTTTGGAAACATAATAAAATGAGTTTTATTGAGATATGGACACAGCCCAGTGACTGAAAGAATAAGCAAGCAAATTGATAAATATAAAAAAACTTAAAACTGATTAACAAAGTTCACATCATTGTTTACATAGAACACTGCCAAAATGGCTATGGAACACATGTTCATTTTCTTGTCTAATTGAAACATTTAATGAGTAGATCATATAAGGGGCCGTGGAACAAGTCTTAATTTCAACGGATTGAAAGTTCACAGAATTTCACCTTTGCCTGCAGTGGAATTAAACTGGGAATAAATGTTTCAGAGTTAAGAAATACATTTCTAAATAAATCATGGTTCAAAGAAAAAAATATTTGGAAATGAATGAAAATAAAAATTCAAATCATTTTTTTGTGGAATGCAACTAAAGCAGTGTTTACACAGAACTATCTTTTAACATATATATTAAAAAGATGAAAGGTGAAAATCAATGATTTAACTTTCGCCTCAAGAAGCAAATTAAAGTCAAAGAAACTGAAAGAAGGAAATAAAAATAAAACTAGGAATCAATGCATTAGAGAAGCATATAAAAAAATATATAAAATCTGAAAATTGCCTCATGTTGGTTCCTTGAAAAGATCAATAGAATTAATAACCCCCTAGCAATACTGCACAGGTGAAAGTAGACAAAACACAAATTACCAATCTCAAGCATGAAAAAATGATACCACTTCAATTCATGTAAGTGTAAATTTATGAACTTAGGTAAAATGGATAAATTTCTTGAAAAAATTAGCAAAGCTGACACACACAGAAAAATAAATTCTGAATTGTACTGTAACTGACTAAAGAAATAAGATCTATAATATTTGTAATTTAATCTTAACTTCTGCTCAAGGAAATCTCTAAAGCCAGATAACTTCACTTAAATATTCCTAAATATTATAGTAAAGAAAAATTATAGGCCAATATCTTCCACGAATATAAAAAGATTAAATTAAATATTAGAAAGGCAAATCCAGAAATAGATAAAAAGATAAGACATTATGACAAATTTGGAGTTTATCCAGGGATGCATGGTTGGTTCTTAAAAAATAATCAGTGTAATTCATCACATTAACAGAATAAAGGAGGAAAAAAATCACGATTACTGCCCTAGAGGCTGAAAAAGCATACAAATTTCAATACCCTTTCATTGATCAAACTCTCAGGAATCAAGGACATGGACCAGAAAGGAATAATCTTAACCTGAGGAAGTGTATTTATTTTAAAAAATTGACAGATAATGTCATAATCAGTATAAAATATTGAGTACCTCACTCTGTGAGGTCACAGACATTTTAAGGATCTCTACTTTGACACTTGTATACAATGTTGTACTGAAGATCTGAACAAGTGGGTTAAGAAAGAAGCTAGGAAGGAAAAAAGGGTAGAAGAAAGGAAGGAAAAGAGGTAAAAACAAGAGAAGCAAACTTTGATTGGCAGAAATAGTGATTTTATACATAGAAAATCCAATAAAGTATTAGAATTAAGTGAATTAGTAAGATTGCAAGATATAAGGACACCGTACAAAAATCAATTAATTCTCTACATACCAGTAATATGGAATAAAAAATAACAAGTAAAGATGAGGTCATTTACATTATAATAAGAAATATCTCATACCTATGAATAAACCGAACAAAAGATGTGTGAGACTCCACATTATTAGGCAAAAACAAGGATACCATGTTCATGGATCGAAAGGCTCCAAATTAGTTAGATGTCTTAGGAAAATGAAATAGTTATAGAAGAATATATAAGTAGACCAGTAGAACAGGGTAGAGTCCAGAAACAGAGTTAGCTACAAAATGACACAATATTTGACACTCCTCACTAAACACGCCTTAAATGTCTAACAGTCCTTCAGAGGAGATATAATTGATATGAAATACTATCACAGAGAACAGAAAAAAGATGGGAAATTTCTCAAGACATTCTAAGAGAACATCATCATTTTAATCACAAACTTACAAGAACAGTTAAAAGTAAACAAAAGGAAATACACAAAAGGAAAATAAAATTGTAGGCTATTCTCACTTATGCATATGAGAAATTCTAAATAAAACATGGGTAAATAAATATAACAGTGCATTAAAAAGTATTACATCTTGATCATTTAGGGTTTATCCCAGGAATACAAGTAATTATCAGCCTTGGGCAGCCTGTAATTATAATCCATAGATTAATGGTGAAAATATAATTATGTATATATAAAGATGTTGAAAAATGTTAATACCCAACAACACTGCCATTACAAATTGCTAGGCAAACCAACAGGAACAAACTTTCTTATGTTAATAAATATTTGCAAGAAACTAATATATATATATGTGTGTATATATTTAAAGCTATACATTTTCCTCTAAGCATTGTAATAGTTGGATCTCATAAATTTTAATGTGCCACATTTTAATTTTCATATGGTAAGCATTTTTTATGATTTAAATTGTGGTTTCTTGTTTGACCTGTTTATTTAGAAATGTTTTCCTTAATTTCTAAAGAGATGGGAATTTTCTAGTGATCTTTTTGATACTGACTTCAAGACTTCATTCCACAGCAGAGAGAATATAATCTATATGATTTCACTTTTTAGTATTGAGACTTGCTATACCTCCAGATGATAAAATGTGGTAAATGGTACACTTGCATTTGTTGAGTGCAATGTTTTATTTATTTAACATAATGTTCAATAAATAGTTATGTTAATTATATTGTTCAAATATCTTGCACCCTTCTGATTTTGTCTTCTTATAATTGCAGTTGCTGACATATGTATGTTAAAATCTCCGGTTGTGATTGTATATTTACTGATTTTTTCCTTTTAATTCTGTATATTTTTGCTTAATATATTTCAAGACTACATATTAAACGAAAAAAGTTTGGAACTGCTTAAACCCTAAAAAATTTTCCACTTTATCTCCAATAATAATTTTTACCTTACAAAGTACGTCTTGGATGCTAATATAACTGTACCGGCTCTCTTTTGACTAATGATTGTATAGTATATAGAGCTTTCCTTTCAAAATTTGTATATTTTTAGATCTCTAAAATGTTTCTTCTGTAGGAAGCAATTGTTGCTTTCTTTTGAAAATTTAGTTTAAACCCTCTTTGATAAACTTTGCCTTTTGTTTGGAGCATTTCGTTCATTTACAAATAATGTGATCACAAATGTAGTTTAAATCTGTCATCTTATTTTCTCTTTTCATGCCTTCTTTTGAGTTGGTAATTTTTATTCCAATTTTCTGCCCATTATCTTTGATTTAACACTTTTTTCTATTATTTCAATAGTTGCATTAGTTATAGCCAAATACTTAGCTTATTAAAATCTACTTCAAATTAGTACTTTTATATTTATGCAGAAAATGTAAGGACTGAGAATGCAATAATTTTGTTTGCTATCTTGCAGATTTATATTCTTCTGTTATTGTTCATTTTATTTATTTATATGTTTTAACCAAAATTTTTATCATTATTGATGCTGTAATGGGTTTTTTTATATTTACAGATATGAGTCAATTAGATTTATCCTTTTCATGCTCCAATGTCTGGTAGTTCTATGATCTGGATCCCGTTACGTGTGTTTTACTATTTTTCTGTACTTTCTATTTTTGTATTATTATATTATCTTTCTTCATACCCTTGATTATTCATATAGTGTGCTGGAGATTGTATATTAAGATAAGCTGAGACAATTTTAAGCCTATGCTTATGTTTTCTTTCATTAAGGAAATTTTAGTTAGAGGTAAAGAGAACTAAGCAATTAGTCCTTATTTCAAGTAGGAATTTAAATGATTCTTATCTTGGCTATAGTTCTTTGATTGTCTATTTTATTTCAATTACTCCTGGATCTAGAGTTAGCTCACTCGATTCCTAATCCAAAGCATGGGGTTTTACCAGCCAGTTTACATTCCTCTGTGTGCTCTGAACCTATAGTCTTTTGGCCACTCACCCCAAAATACGACCAACCTACTGAGCTTCTTAGTCTCATCTCCAATTGGCAGATGCCTCTTTGAGAAAAAATGGGGCCAAAAGTCTGGTTTACTTCTCCTTATATCTTGGCCCCATAATGCCTCACTACCTTTGTAGTTCACTAATATCTTTGAAAAGTCCAGATTCTTTGGTGATTCTCAATGAAAGCATTGTTTCATTTTACCTTCTAAAAATTTAGAGGATGCAGCCTACTTTGTTTCTTCTACCCTTTTCCAATTAAAAAAAATTGAAATCTAGAACTTTCCATTAATAAGAGAAGAATTTTAGAGTGTGCTCACATTTCTCAGTCTTATCTCTCATCCTATTGTGCTTATAATGATGATTCTTTTATTGTGGTAAATACATATAATGCAAAGTTTCTCATTTTAACTGTTTTTAAGTGTACAATTCAGTGTCATTAATTGCATTCAAAATGTTGTGCAACCATCACTGCTATTTCCAATTGTTTTTATCACTTCAAACCAAAAATCTGTAGCCATTAAGCAATAATTCTCCATTCCTCCTCCCAGGCCCCTGGTAACCTCTAATTTACTCTCTGTCTCTATGGGTTTTCCTACTCTAGATATTTTGTGTGAATGGAATCATATAACACTTGTCCTTATGTCTGTCTTATTCCACTTAGCATACTGTTTTCAAGGTTCATCTATATCATAGCATGTATCATAACTTCATTCCTATTTTGTGGCTGACTAATACTCCATTGCATGTGTACACCACGTTCTCCATTCCCCTGTTGATGGACACTTTGGTAGTTTCCACCTTTTGGCTATTATGAATAATGCTGCTAGGAACACTGGTAAACAAGTATCTGTTTGAGTCCCTGTTTTCAATTCTTTTGTGCATGTACCTGGGAGTGGAGTTGCTGGGTAAATGGTAGTTCTATGTTTAACTTCTTGAGGAATTGTCAAATTGGTTTTCACAGTATCTGCACTATTTTACATTTTCATCAGCAATGCCAGAGAGTTCCAATTTCTCTACATCCTTTCCAACACTTACATCCCTTTATTTATTTATTTTTTATTAACGACATCCTAGCAGTTATAAAAGATGATAATTTTTTAAATTTGGGGTTATTATGAATGTATTTTCTATTTTTCTTTCCTTTCATCTTAGCTATGTTGAAAAGACCACAGGAAACATTGTATAGATGTTCATTCATTTTTCTGCCGTATATCATTTGGAGCATATTTACTTTCCTTCTTTCTTAAATATTCATCCAAGACTGTTTTACAAGTGGACCTTTATGTGGCAAAATTTTTATGGCGGAAAATATATTTTATTATCCCCTCAGCTCCATTTTAATGACATTTTGACCAGATACAAAACTCTTAGTTCATAGCTCTTTATTTTCAATACTTTGAAAATATTACCCCATTGTCTTGTGTCCAGTGATCTGAGCTTGGTTCCTTCATATGCTTTCATTCTTGAAATTAAGATAATTGTAAATTTTGTCATTGACACTCTTATATTTTCTATACTCTAATTGTAAGTTTTTCTTATATCTACTCTGGCATTCCATATGCCCATTTAATCTATCATAAATATTTTTATGCCCATTTAATCTATCTTAAACATTTTTTATTATAAGAAATGTATTGCCATTATTTTTCAGCTATTTCCTTTTTTCTATTTATTTAATCTTTCTTTTTTGGAATGCCTATCTTCTGGATACTAGAATTTTTACTTTTATCTGCCTCATTTCATATGTATTTTCATATCATCTATTTCTTTTTCTTTCATTCTTTTCTTTTTTTGAGAAATTTTTGATATTATCTTCAGATTACTTATTTATTCCTTATTTGTGACATTTTGTTATTTATCCCATCTATTGTATTACTCTTTCCATACTATTTTTATGTCTATTATTTATACCTTATCCTTTAAAACTATTTTATTGTTCTTTCATAATTTTAATATCTTCTCACAAGTTTAGCATGCTTATTAAGGACATTTAAAATTAAGATCTACCTGTTCTAATTTCTGCCTTTAATGGAATCTCTATGACCTATGCTAGTCAATTCTTCTCTTTTCCTCAGCTTCTTAGTAATAAAGTGCTTTTTCCATTGTTCTCCTTGACTGCTTCCTCTGAAGACTTTTGCACAATAGGTCTTGGTTACTGTCGTGGAAACAAGGACTATTTATCCCATGACAATGGTGAAGGAGAGGCAAGAAAGAATGCCAACAACCTCTTTCTTATTTTGTCCTCCAACAACCACGCTGGGTGGCCTCTGCTTTACCCAGATTCACTACTTCAGATAAACCCATTAAAGCCAGTACAGAAGATCCCTCCTGCCACCCACCCCCAAAAGGCTTCCTGTTTTATTAAACTTTCTCCTTATCTTAGGTTTTCCTTCTTTCTATATTTCTTTTGTATTTGACCTTGGGGACTGGAGCCAGGAATCTTGTTACTTCAACATTTTGGTAGACGCAAACCTCCAGATGTCTGAAACCCAATCAATCAATGTTTCTATTTCCTTCAGCTTTTCCTGTACTTATACTCTTCTTTCTCCCTTATTTCTTCATCATCTTTACATGCCTCTTCTGTTCCCTCATTAAGCCTCCCTCGCCTACATGCTTGAATTTTCTTTCTCTTTTTTTTTGTCTCATTCTTATATCTTTTTCCTATATCTCCCTCTGATGTCTACTTTTTTGTTTCCTGTTCTATTTTCCAATATCTGATTCTTCTTTTAATCAGTTCTATTCGGTGCTAGGCTCCTTCGTGTCTCTGTACAGTCTTGTTTCTCATTCCTTATTTTTTTCTTTCTTTTCCTCCTGTTCCAACATTCTTTCCTTCCCATTTCATTCTTTATTCTTTCTTCTGATCTCATGCAGTGCTTATTGACTCCACATTTCTAAGATACCTTTGTGATATAAGATTAGCCAAAGTTTAATAAAGGTTTTGTATCAAAATTTACTTGACTGAGTCCCTTATGGGTAAAACTTAGGTTTAGCTTGTTGCTACCTCTCTAGTGTTCCTGTGTCTACCAAATGTTTAACGTAGAGTACATGATTGATACTGACATGTTGAATAAACAACAAAAATATGAATGAATGAAAAGAAGGTATGTTTAGCAGTGAAGAAGTGACTGATGATTTTTAAACAATTTATTCTAGTAAGTTTTATATAACTAAAATTTCCCCATTTAACCATTATTATATACACAATTGAGAGGTGTTAAGTACACTCACAATATTGTGCTATCATCACTACCATATGAAAGTCTCTTGAATAAGACACTTATAAGTGATCACTTTCCTTAAGTTTTAACTGGTTTCTAAACACTTTTTTTTCTGCACATGATACTCACCTTTGAGGCATTTTGCTAAGTATCTGTAAATGGATGGAAGTATGCTGTGATTTCAGTTTGTGTGGATACCTCAAACCCTAATTCATTCTCTTCTGTGTGAGCTGTTATTTCTTTTTTTTTGCCTAAAAGAGCCCCCAAAATGATGTACTATAGTAGATACAATAAAATAAGACCCTTGGATGTGGGTAAGAAGTTTTTACCTAAGGAGATATCACAACACATCAGTCCCCAGGGAGGGCTGGTTCCTTTGCCTCCTAACTGATATGCACTGACTGTCAGATTTTTTTTAGTGCTTATGATAGTGAATGTATGATATGCCGCACCCTGTCAGCTTGTTCTGTACTCTGTAGAATAGTTGATCTTGAAATGTCATTTTTTCTCATTTTCTCCCTTGTTTTGTTACGTCAGTATTGATTTATTTTATGCTTTTGACACTCCAAAATTAAAAAAAAAAAGATTCAGTCTCAGAAACTTTAAATTCATAAATGGACTGTTGTAAGTAAAGGGGAACAATAATATATGCATTTGCCTGTCTTCTTTTCCCTTCTCATCTTCTTTCCTCTTTTCTCCTTTCCTTCCCCCACCCAAGCATAAACAGCTGCATCTGTATTTCATCCATGTTAAATCCAAATTTTCTCAGAGATTCACAATTTAAATTGCTAATTATAATGCCATCATCTAATGCTCCCATGTGGCATAGATTCCATTTCCAAGATAGGAGGATTGTGCTTACTTTGAACGTAGTTCTAATGAATGAGGACCTGCAAAATTAGTTTGATGATCACTGTGTCCTCCTCAAGTTTACCTGTAGTATAAGACCATTTATGGTCTTTTGGATGTACATCCAAGCACATCTGTGTAGCTTCATCTTCATGTTAAGAGAGATTCGTTAATTAAACATCAAGGGCACCTTTGCAGGATTAGTGACTGACCAGTTCTCTGTTTTCAAAGAGCCAGCCAAAAGTGAAATCCATGTTTAGTGCACAGATTCTGAGTCAGGAAAACCTACACTTGATTCAGGGGCTACTGCTAGTTTGCTGGTTGATCTTGGGTGAATTGGAATGGGTCTCAGTTTCAGGGTTTTATTTTTGTTTTAATCTTTAATATAGGGTAAAATTATCTCAGAATTGTGAAGATTGTATATTCAAAAATGCATAAAGTTTGTAGCCCAGAGTAAAGGTTCAGTGTGTGGCTACCCTGACAACCCTTGTTGATGGTTTATCATTATTAAATAGTTGGCGTTTGGTGCCAATTAAGGCAAATAAGCCTGAGTACTAACTTAAATCCAGACTCAAGTTCATTGAAGAAAAGAAAGATTTGAGAAACTGGTGTCAGATAATGCTCCCCTCCAGCTACATTGATCATTTTTATTTATTTCAGGATGGGCAATGATTATCAGGGAAAAGCACACTAGATATGCATCCAGCTTGTCTACTGAAGGAGATGAAAGCAAACCTGTTGTAATTCATAAAAGATTTTATGTTCTATTTCATATAATTTTGAAATTAGTTTCATTAAAAATTATCTACAATGAAGCAAAAACACAGAAAATTGGTCATAGGCAAATTTTTTACTGAGTTTCATTTGCTCTGTATTTTCTCTTATTTTTCTTAGTGGAAAAAAGGAATATTCCACTATCCAAAGAAATCACATATTGTTGTAAATCTTCTCCTTTGAAAAAATTAATTTTTTCAAAATACGTACTGTCTAGAGCTTCACGTTAGACTAACTTTTTCTTTTCTATTAAATACATTTGCTTAACAGTAAAACAATCATATATTATAGTTTCAAAATTGGCAATCAACTGTAGATGTTGCTTTGTGGTCTGTTTTATTTAGCCAACAATATATCATGGATATCTTCAAAATGATTATATATTCTTCTAGGACACCATTACTAATGGCCTCAATGGTAGCCCGTTGCATGACTATGCCATAATTCCAGTTGGTGCATTCCTGATGCAAAAATATTGGGGATATTGTAAATGGAGTCATTTGGAGTAATTTATTCAGGTCTACATTTCTTCTGTGTTTCTCAACTTGATTTATTTGCAGCCCAGAAAAATGGAACACATTATGCTTTGCTCTGAGTGGATTGAGGATAATCTTCTTATACTCAAGTCCAAAATAATGTGTTTATGTGTGTATGTGTCAGTGTGTACTTATACGTGCCCCAGGGATGGGGTGGAGCAGGTGAGGTTGGGGGTAGTTTGAGACCATACTCAAAAATGATATAGATAAGCTCAAGGTTATATCTTTGCTAATCCTTTCCAAGATTCTAATTGCATCAATACAGTTCCAGGTTGAAATCTTTCAGTGAAATAGTGAAAATGCTTGGCTGTGGCCTTTTGTCATGAAGAATTTTTAGAAAGGAAAGATAAAAAGATAAAGGAACTCTGAGTTAGAGAGTAACTTCTTATAAAGTTTTTATTATGTGGAAAAGGAAGTTATATTCAGCCCCCAAATCATTTTTCTCTACTAGAAAATGGGAACTGTGCCTGCTCTCCTCTATTTTAAATGCATAGAGATAGCACTTGCTTACCTTCTGGAGGCTGTTAACAACCAGAAGCATAATCTCTATATAAACACAATGAATGCTATAGATTCCACAGTCCTTTTCTTTGGCATTTTCATCACATTTTCTCCTTGGCATTGAAACATTATCATACATGAAAGCAAAAAGGGTGCAGGTTTTTCCTTTTCTTTTTCTTCCTCCTTTTAGATCAGCTTTAAAAAATCAGAGAGGAAAAGTTTTTTTGTTCTCAGGTACAATGGCATCCAAGAGTGTACAACTTTTCTCCTTTAATCACCTTTTCTTTGTCTGAGAGTTCGTGACTAACATTCCCAGCCAAGAGCTTCCACTTGCTCATCATTCTCTAAGCCCCGAGCAACAATCAGTGTGTACTCATGTGGCAAAGCCTTGGCCTTTTCTATCAATTCTCTTGACAAGAATGTTGTCAAGTCTCGTTTGTTCTTTTCTGAGCTGATGAACTTATTTCAAGAGGCTGGTAGTTATACTTCACATCTGTCTTGATGTAACGGTGAGCCTGGAGGCTCTGTATCTTCTGTGGTTTTCGAAGAGCCTTTGCAGAAATTGTGTGAGATGTGCTTTGATGACTGCAAGCACAGGGAACCCATTCTCCATTGTCCAAGTAGCTCACAAAGACCTTGTGTGTGGAATGGGGGACCTAACTTATCTCGCCATTTTAAAAAACGTATCTTTATATCTATATCTCTATCTCTATCTATCTATCTATCATCTATCTATCTATCTATCTATCTATCTATCTATCTATCTATCTATCTATCTATATCTATCTATCTATCATCTATCTATCTATCTATCATCTATCTACCTATCTATCTATGTATCTTTATCATATATATAATTTATCTATTTAGGTGAGAGGATAACATGGAAAAGAGAGAAGAGAAATGATTTTTTTTCATGTCCATGCATAGATAGCCCTACTCTTAGATGGATGATATGTCACAGGCTCACTAACTTGTCGCCAACTAAAAATGCTAAAATTCTGTAAAATTGTAGCCTCCAATGATGGAATTAAAATAGTTCTACCATTAGGCATTTATGCAGGGATGCCAGTATACTAGAAATCATTGTAGGTGAATAAGATCTTGAGTTCACTGGTTTCTAGTTTCTTATGATTTGGTAAAATGCAAAAAATAAATACCAGACAATGTTAGGGTAAAAGTGTGAATGCTATGATGAAGGAATATGTGGAGGAGAGGCACTTAATCCAATCTAGAGACTAGAGAAAGACACCCCACTTCCCTTTTTGCTTCTGTGATTTTCAATTTTAGTGTAAGAATCTATCTACTCATTTTGATGTGGCTATATTGAACTTACATCTTCCTATCTTAATACAATATTTATTACTCAAAAGAACCCATCAGGAGTGGGTGATTGAGAGGCAATTTATGTTGTTGAGAGCACAGGCCTTAGTCTCATGAGTTCACATTCTCTCATTTATTAGATCTGTGACTGGGTTAGTTACCTAACTTCACATTTTCCTAATCTACTAAGGATCAAATTAGCTTCTGCACAGGGTCATGGGGTATAGATTAAGCTCCAAGTAGAGTGTTTACATATATTGAGGAATCGCTGCTACAGCTTTAGTTTTCACTTGTGAAGGGAAGTTATCATTTGAATTTCAGAGGAGTGATTCCTACTTAGACCATATTCTGCATTCAAATAGTATATATTTTTTTCCTTTTTTATGT
This sequence comes from Tamandua tetradactyla, assembly GCF_023851605.1. Taxonomy (NCBI): domain Eukaryota; kingdom Metazoa; phylum Chordata; class Mammalia; order Pilosa; family Myrmecophagidae; genus Tamandua; species Tamandua tetradactyla. Next base: position 73,204,781 of record NC_135328.1, read on the forward strand.
TCATCCTTATTTCTACAACTCACCTATTTAAGAATCTCTTCTGTACCTCAAGTGGTTCCATTGTGTTTTCTAATCTGTATTCAAGTAGGAGAAATATACTGTTGACTCTGCTTCTCTAAAATAGCCAGCATAATGTAGTTATGAGAGGAAGCAGCTCTCACTACCTGGAGAAAGGATGTGACTAGTAAGGACCCTACATACTTAGGTTAGAAATTCGTTGTATGCAGTACCCACAACAAGATCCTGGATAAAAGGATGAAATTAAGACCATTGATCTTGAGGGGTTGGTAATTGATGGAAGGTAAGAATAAAATCTCCCCAAAAGTGATGATGTTGCAAAGCTGTAGTGGTCCATGTCAGACCCAGTTGGAATCTTATCTCTGCTGCGTAGTCACTCTGTCTTTGGAGAAATATAAACATTTTTTGCTTAATGAATAAACACCATTGAAAGTTGTATTTAGGATTAAATAAAATAACATGTATGAAAAGTCATACGCTTATTAGCCACTGCTTCAATCCTGCTGTCACGAGCAGCATTGTCACCTTGGTCTAGTCACTGACAGCTCCGCCCCTGAGATTTCTCATCTGGAAAGTGAATGATTTGGTCTGGAATGAACTTGAGAGTTCTTTCCAGCTTGGGTTTTATATGTGGATCCTAAATATTGAGCTTAAGGCACTTATAATATCATTGATTACATTTTAATTAATCCTATTTTGAATCCATGATGCATATTTACACATTTAAATGCATACCAGGGCAGCCCTGATTCAAATGAAAATAAACAAAAACGCAGTGCCAATATTTTTTTAAATTCCAATTTGATGCTATTTCCTGCGCTGGGTTTTTGATCTATTTGCAATTCTAAAGCATTAGTGGCTAAGGATCACAGCTCACTTTTAAATGCCCTTTTAATGTGTGTATAAGACATATTGACTTGTGCTGTACTTTCTATGCACTGTAACAATTCATTGCAGAGTTAATTAGTTAGTGCTTATTTCATCCTACCTGTGCCATCTCATTTTCTCTTTACCTTTAAAAGAGTGGAAGAGCAAAAAGGGACTGTGGGTGGCTTTTTTCCCCCAGCATTTTATTTAAAAATCTGTGAATGTTGTTAGACAATCATTAGGCTAATAAATTAACTAAAAATAATTAAAATGCTTGTCTTCTTTCCTTTCCCAAAAGAAAAAAAAAGAAGGAATTAAGGAAAGAAAGGAAGTAGGAGGGCAGAGCAAGAGAGAAAGAAAAGGGATTCTTCCTCTTTGAAATCTGGGAACTTTGGGAATTGGATAAGAATAAGAATCATGATCCGTTTGATTTCTTTATCTGCAATTTAAAATTAAAAATCTTCTCCAGATCTATTTCATGCCAGTAGCTCTTCCTTTATTTTCTAACTAACAGAACTAGAGTTTAAAGATGAATGTATATAGGGGGGTGCAAGGATAGTTCAGTGGTAGAATTCTCTCCTGCCATGTGGGAGACCCGAGTCTGATTCCCAACCCATGCACTTCCCTAAAACAAATAAACAAAAGAAAGAACAAACAAACAAAAATTCAACAAATGGTGCTGCAATAGCAGGATACTCACATGGAAAAAGAATGAAATGTGACCCCCGCCATATAGCATACAAAGAAAAGAAAAAATGCATGGAAAGATATGGTATGAGATAGATATGGAGAAGTGTTCTACACCAGTGTGGAGATTTCAGAGTGATTTTGTATTGTCAGTACATTTTGACTTTCTAGTATATCTCATTCCAGATCTTCAACATTGAACCGTATGTGCTTGGCTCTCACAGGTTGTCAAGGAAGGAGCAAATTACCTGCAACTTCAAAAGCTTTATCCTATTGGTGAAAAAAGTACTAATATTTAAATGCAAAATAGTATTAAGTATTATAAAGAAATCGCACAAACTGTAGAATCTTACGGATCTGCATTTCTGCTCTGGTTCTTGTATTTTTTTGTGTTGCTTGGAGCAGGTCACGAATTTTCTAAGCCTCAATTTCCTTTTCTGTAAAGGGGAAGCTTTGTCCTCTGCAGATTATTTTAAAGGTGAAAAATCATGTATGTAAATCCCCTAACACTTTGCCAGGCACATGGTAAGCACTCAAAAACTGGTAGTGTTGTTAGCAATTATCTGGTAATCACTATTGTCATTATGTAATTTGAACCTTTTGGGTTAAAATAATACCTAAAAACGCAAAGAACTGACTGTCATTAGTAGTAAAATTTGTACGTAGAGAACCAACTAAGGCTCAGAGGGGCCCTAAGGAGGCTTAATTTTAAGAAGCTTACTCAAATAGCCAGATCTGTAAAGAAATCCACATTTCCTAATCCTAAATGTCCTACTCTCAACAAATCCTGACCTTTGAATACACCAAACCTGGTTATATTAGTAGCCTTTAAAAAGATACAATTTCTTAACTGTCAATGATAAAGGCTAGTGCCTTCTCCTTGCCATACCGCAGAGCCAAAAACATTGGCATTGACTTGATATTGCTTTTTCCAAGATCTGGAAAAGATATGCAGAATGAAGGAGTATTTTATCCCAAGTTTTCATGGAGGTAATTAATGGAAAAAACCATAAGTGTGTATTCTGTTCTTCTCAGCTCACTTCAGGTACTATGAAGAAATCATTTTCAAGTATTCTTGGGGGAAGTGAAATACAAGTGGTACCAGAATTAAAGGCCGTAGCAAATAGAATCATGTTATGACTCTAGGGTACTAATTTAACAAATTATATTTTGCATTTGAGATGTTCTAGCCTCTGTCCTCCCATTCTCCCCTCCTGCCTCCCTCCCGTCTGTCTATCAGTATTTGCACATTAGAGTTTCTTCAAGGTTCTGGAGATCCCATGATGAATATGGCAGCATCATGCCCTGGAGAAAGTCATCGTCTTTTGAATGAGACAAATATCAGACCACTACTATGTTGTGCTAGTGTTAAGTCATCAGTAAGCATTGTGTGACAAGGAAGCATACAGGTGAAACAGCTCATTCATGCATGCATGTGAAACAGCTAATTCATGTACCTGCTCACTTGCCAACTGACTTTATAGGCAGTGCATACTTCCTTGCCTCTTGAATTTGGATTTAGACTTGTGATTTACTTTTGGTAAGAGAATGAGCTAAAGGAGTTAATATTCTGCTTCCATGCCTCAGCCTTAAGAGGTCTCACATGTTTCTGTTACTCACATAGACCTCCACCATCCCTTGAAAAATGCATGCCCCAGTTATCTGGTTGATCTCAGGGAGAAGATGAGACATACATGAAAAAGTTTAGCCCAAATCAGTAGAACTTCACAGCTAAGCCCAGCCTAGATCAGCCGATACCCACTTAGCCACATATTCATGAGCTGAATAAAATGATTGTTTTATGCTCTAAGATTTTGTGACTGTTTGTTACTTAGCATTATTGTATCAATAATTGACTGATATAATCAGTGAATTAAGGAGATAGTGTATGGGTTAGAAAGACACCATAGATGAGAAGACAGGGTAGAGAGGAAGGGACTGAAGAATGTTTGCATTCATTTTTGCAAGGGTGTTGAATGGGTCAAGAACCCATTTGGACTTTGGCCAAATATTACACCTAAAGTGATAAAAAATAAGCTTCACAGCAATGTCAGATGAAGGACTCCTTTACATGTTACTTAAAAAAATAAAAGATGCAAGCCATATGCCTATAAGGTAAGCAGTGATCAGAAAGGAGAGAAACTTGCCCAGTCTTCAGGTAAGATCTAACTTGCCCGGTCTTCAGGTAAGATCTGGAAGAACTTTGGGAGAGGATCTGAGTTAGGTAAAGAATGAACTCAGAGAATGGTTGTAGGTTGTGTTTAATACTAATTTTACTGAGCCTATGAATGTATAGATTTTCTGTAGACCTTACAGCATCTCCCAGTGACAGGGTAAAAATCTAGATATACATGCCATTTCCACATCTCTTCTTCCTGCAGCTTCTTCCTGCATGGTAAGAGGCCCCAGAATGGGGCAATAATAGAACATATACTCTTGGCATGGGGATTTTATAATTGGCTTGGGTTGCAAAATATTGTGGCAGTTTCCTCTTTGCTCTGCCTTTTTACTCCCCCAAGGAGACTACATAATGACCAAAAATGTTAGGGAAGGTAGAATGGGTTGTCAAAAACCCTATATGCATTCCTTTACTTATTGTTTAAATTCCAACTGTCAGCTTTACTTGAAGCTTTTCATAATCTTGCCTTTCTACGATGTCCCCTAGCATTTTACCCTACCTCCTTTAAAGCATTTCTCACTTTCCATGCTGTGCCATGCCTTTCCTCCCCTTACTGACTGATGACTCCTAGAGAGCAGAGACCAGCTTTGCCTCCACATATGGTTTGCATCCCTGGCATAGTGTTTTGTTTGGTATGTGTGATCAATTAATATTGAAATGTGATGTAGTTTGGCTGTCCCACTACGAAAGCCTCAGTGGACCCACATGCTGCAAAACTACACCTTTATTTTATTTCCTAGCTAAGTTGGGGAAGCATTGTTTTCTACCATTTGTGGAACACTTTTGCCGGAGAGAGCAGGATAACTAAATCAAAGTATAATTTCAGTTCTGATTCAATTTGGGCTCCCTTCCTGCTTGTAGACTCAGTTCAAATTCATTCTGTATACTGTTTCTTCAAAAATTTGGACTTGATTTAACACATTCTAAAGTAAGAGAGGCAAAAACTGCAATTTCTCATCATAGAGGAAAACACAAACCAGTGAAGACTTGATAATTTGCCCCGTGAAAAGAAGATGCCTGTTATGGAAACCAAAACTAAGTGTGAAGAATCTAACATTTAATTCCTTAAAGGAAGGCTATACTTGCTATTGCTGGCAAAATTATCCAGACATGAGGAGTTGTGACATATTGCATCAAAATGTATATTAACGCCCTTTTATATCCATACACAAGGACATTTAAATAAAGCCAGTCATTCACAAAGGAAGATTCTTTGCAAAATCATATATTTCTATTAATTTTGCATTAAAATTTCAGAAACATTTTGGATTAATTTAAAAACATTTTCAATGCATTTTGATACTTTAGTATAATTCTACTGTAAAATCTGAAGCAATCCTCCTCAAAATTTCAGGAACATAAGCTTCAAGTGTAATGCTTATTACAAATGCAAATTTCCAGATCATGCTCCAGAGACTCTGCATCTGCCCAGGAATTGACATTTTAAGAACAAATGCAGGTGATTCTTCTGTAGGTGGTCCATGAACCACATTTTGAGACATACTGAATTCCCTGCAATACATATGAACAAAATTAAAGCCACTTGGATTTACCAAAAGGAAACGATTATTTATTAAATGTTTGCTCCACATCTATAGTAGTGGCTACTAGTTAAAATGACTACCTGCAAAAGGAATAAAAACGTGATCAGTCAGGAGCATCTTTGGGCTCCATTACAAATAGATCAAAAAGGGGCAAGTCGCTCTCCCGGCTGAGACCCAGGGGACCAGAGCGAGAAGCTGGGACCATGTCCTGATGCAAGCTGATGGCCCAGGATACCACAACCCTGCCGCTTCCACTGCAAAGATGAAACAGAATCTAGACACTTTATTGTTTGGCTTGAAGATAAAAAATCAGACACTATAAAACTGAAGACAGAGGTAATTTAAGAAACATCTGCAGCAGTGACTGGCCCAAGTTCTTTGAAATGTATCTCAGAAATGTTAACTTTCCTTTCAAGATGCAGTATCAACAAGAAGCAATTGACTGGCTACTTGGGTTAGCTCTTAGACTTGAATATGGAGATAATGCTGAAAAAATATGAAGATTTGGTACCTGCTAATGCAAAAAAATGCTGACAGTACAACTAAAATGTAAGACATTGATCAATTTGGATGACAGTACAACTAAAATGTAAGACATTGATCAATTTGAATGTAAATAATCCTGATTTTAAAGCTGGTATAAAGGCTTTGGCTATCATTCTTCATAGTTAAATTCATGTTGATTACCTGGTGATGTTGAAAGCAATTTGCATTTTGGTTCTGGAGCACCTGATGCGGAATGCAGGTGCTAAAGCAAATCAAACAAAGGAGGGCTTGCCTATTGCTAAGGACAAGCATATTCTTGATTTTGACACAGGACGTGCAGTTCTCAGTGAAACTGCTCAGTTTTTTTCTGTGATTGCTGCATATAGAAGAGCTCAGAAAGCTACAGACAAAAATTAGTGACACCATAGTAGCTGTTGAGGCAATTATTGCTGGCCCAAAGGCAGACCACAGACTTGGAAAAGGTGGAAGATGAATGTTGTAGGATTTCAATTTCTCACCTGCTTACTGCACTTGGGAACCATGTATACTTCAGGCATGTGTTTGGAAATTAAATGTCATGCTTTCAAGGGAAGAGTCCCAGAAAATTGACTTTGTTCTAAGAGATTTACCATCATTTGATTTTTTTCTTTAATAAAGTTGGGGAAAATGGAAAAAGTAAAGAGTGGCAAGTAGGCGCCTATCATCCACCTCCCCATCAATCATTTACTGATAAGATTTGATTAGATCAGTTTTACTTTAATCTATTTTTACATAAGCTCCACTATATAAAAAGGAAATCTTTCCTACTGAAAGTTTGCTTTAAAAAGGATGTAATATAACAGCATATTTACTTTATTGTTTGAAGTTGTGATTATTATATGAAAGCAATAGAAAACATTCCTGTATTTAACCTAATAAATGGAACCATTTGTAAATTTTGTACTTTTTATTCATTTACTCCTTATTTTTGTTAAAAGCAAAGCCTGATAGACTATCTCAACATTTAAATTCCAAGTTTTATTTCAATGCTTTTTTTTTCATAAAAACATGTATCAAAAGTATATTGGGGGCGGGCCGCGGTGGCTCAGCGGGCAAGAGTGCTTGCCTGCCGTGCCGGAGGACCCCGGTTCGATTCCCGGCCCCAGCCCATGTAAAAAACAAACAAACAAACAAAATATAATAAAAACAAGAAAATGTTTAAAAATGTTTCCCTTTCTTCCTCCCTTCCTTCCTTCCATCCTTCCTTCCTTCTCTGTCTTTCCTTCCTTAAAAAAAAAAAAAAAAAAAAAAAAAAAGTATATTGGGAGGGCGGGCCATGGTGGCTTAGTGGCAGAGTTTTTGCCTGCCAGGCTGGAGACCTGGGTTTGATTCCCGGTGCCTGCCCATGAAAAAAAAAAAAGTATATTGGGAAAAAAAAAGGGCAGGCCCTGGTGGCTCAGCAGGCAGATTTCTTGCCTGCCATGCTGGCGACCTGGGTTCAGGTTCAATTCCTCATGCCTGACCATGCAAAAAAAAGAAAAAAAAACCACTATATTGGGGTGCACAGGTGGTTCAGTGGTAGAATGCTCACCTTCCATGCAGAAGACCCAGGGTCAATTCCTGGACCATGAATCCCACCGCAATCCCCCCCAAAAGTATATTGGAAACCACATACTTGACAGGAGTTTAGTATGCAACATATATAAAGGAATCTGACAACTCAACAACAAAAAGACAAACACCCCTGTATTACTTAGGGTTCTCTAGAGAAATAGAATCAACAGGGAACACTTGCAAATTTATAAAAGTGTCTCATGTGACTGCAGGAACGCAGAGTCCAAAATCCACAGGGTAGGCTGCGAAGCCCAAGACTCCGATGGATGGCCTGGATGAACTCCACAGGAAAGGCTCACCAGCCAAAGCAGGAATGGAACCTGTCTCCTCTGAGTCCTCCTTAAAAGGCTTCCCATGATTAGATTTAGCATCACTAATTGCAGAAGACACTCCCCTTTGGCTGATTACAAATGGAATCAGCTGTGGATGCAGCTGACGTGATCATGACCTAATCCTGTGAAATGTCCTCATTGCAACAGACAGGCCAGCGCTTGCCCAATCAGATAAACAGGTACCACAACTTGGCCAAGTTGACATGTGTCTCTAACCATGACAACCCCAATTAAAGAAAATGGGCACAAGATTTGAATAGATATTTCTCCAAAGAATGTACAAATAACCAAAAAGTATGTGAAAAGATGCTCAACATCATTTGCATTTAGGGAAATTCAAATCAAAACCACAGAGATAACATTTCACATGCAGCAGAATGGCTATTATTTAAAAAAGTAATTAAAATATTGGAGAGGATGTGGAGAAATATGAATACATTCATTGCTGGTGAGAAAGTAAAATGGTGCCACTGCTGTAGAAGGTAGTATGACAGGTAATCGGAATGTCGAGTATAGAATTACCATGTGATGTATCAATCCCACTTCTAGGCATGTAACAAAGAGAGCTGAAAGAAGAGACTTAGGCAAATAATTGCACACCAATGTTTATAGTGGTATTATTCACAATTGTCAAAAGATGCAAGCCACCTGAGGGTCCATCGATGAACTAATAAATAAAATGTGATATGTACATACAATGGAATGTTATTCAACCATAAAAGGAATGAAGTCCTGATACATATGACAATATGGATGAATCTTGAAGACATCGCGTTGTGTGAAATAAGCCAGACACAGAAGGATGAATAGTGTGTGATCTCACTGACATGAAAGAATTAAAATAGGCAAAATCATAGAGTCAGAAACTAGAATACAGTTACCAGGGGCCAGGATGTGCATGGGGTGTGTGGAGTTAATGCTTATGTTGTTCAGAGTTTCTATTTGGGGTGACGGGAAGTTTGGGGGATGGCTGGTGGTGATGGTAGCATACAAATTGTGAACATAATTAACAGCACTGAATTATATATCTGAATGTAGTTAAAAGAGGAAATTTTAGGTTGTAAATAGGTTATTAGAATAAAATTTTAAAAAAGCAACAACATAAGTTATATAATACAAACAGTAAACCCTAATTTAAACTATGGACTATAGTTAATAATACAATTATAATGTTCTTTCTTCAATTATAACAAATATGCTACAGTATACAAAGTGTTAATAGTGAGTGAGGAATATGGGAATGTTGCATTTTATGTGTAATTTTTCTGTAATCCTACAAATTCTCAAAGTAAAAAACAGCGTATTGTCATGACATGATTATTTCTTATTTCTTTATGTTATCAAGTTCCTTGATATAGATTGATAGATATAGATATAGAGATAGAGATAGATATAGATAAAGTGTGGTAAATTGACTTCAAAGCTAAAACTCAGTGCAGGCGATCTGGGACTAATTTATTATTTTTAAAAGGACTTTGTACAAACAAAATCAATAACTATTTGCCATAAAAGTGGGGAGAAAAACTATTTTTCTCTTTAACCGAAATTGAAGGCTGTCTAAAAAAGGTGAAGCAAAGATGAAAGAAGTATTTGTTGAGCATCTAGTATTTGACAAATGCCACGGTGAATAGAATGTACTTCAGGACAAATGGCTCATAACGTGTATAGCATACAAGGGGGTTAATTGACTGATTATAACAATATGCCAAGCACCATGCTCGGCAATTTATTAGTCTATCTCGTTTAATCTCCATAAGTCATAATATGTAGATCATGATCTCATCTGTATATAAAAGTCATATACATTTAAATAGATTTCAACAAAGATGTGAGTCAGTACAGAGTGCTGAGTGTCAAGGAATTACCTTTTGTACTTCTGTTCTTTCACTTGAAATTCATAAAATGATGAGAAGTAAATGTTAAAGATGATATATTTTAAACTTTTGACAGGCTTCTAGAATTTACTTTTTTTGTTTCCTTTCTTTTCTTTGTATGCTGTGTAGCAGGAGTCACATTTCATTCTTTTTCCATGTGAGTATCCAGTTATTGCAGCACCATTTTGTTGAATTTTGGTTTGCTTTTTCTTTCTTTCTTTCTTTCCTTGTTTGTTTGTTTGTTTTTGGGAGATGTATGAGCTGGGAGTTGAACCCAATTCTCTCACACGGCAGACGAGAATTCTACCACTGAACTACCCTCACCCTCCCTTTTGTTTCTTTTCTTTTTCTTTTCTTCTCCTTTTACTTCTGAAGGCATGAATTGATAGGGATATGGAAAGGGTGAAGTGTCTACTTAAACTATCTAATAAAGGCAATGACTCCATCATAAACAAATTGGCGCAGGTAATATAACCAAAGTAATTGGCAAAGTTACTCTATTTAGTGAGAGAAGAGACAAATATGAGTATATTATAATAATGATATGCATCAATAATATTTCAGTGATATAATGCAGATAATGTCAAAACAGTGCATAGTTACTATAGGTGGAAAGAAAACAAGCAGTATAGGCATTCAGAGGAGAGAGATTTCAATGGGGTAAATGAGGGCAATGCGATGAGTTATGAGGATTGGTCCGAAGTGAATAAATATAGAGGAATAGGGAGGGCTCTCTATGAGGAAAGGACACAGGTGCTAATGCCAGTGAGCACGCAAATCTTGCCTACTATTTGTTTCTCTTTTACTGTATTCTCCATCAATAACATTATAATAATCTGGGGGTTACTTATTCAAAAGTATATTCTTAAGTACCACTGCAAACCTGCTAATCGAACTCAAGAGTTTGGAGTTAACTTTTTAATTTACTTTACTCCCCAGTGACCTTGTGGATATATAACTTTGAGAAACTTCATTCTCCAAATGTTTATTATGAATACTAAAGTTTGATAACCATTGAGTTAAACATTTTTGAGATAATTATTTAAAAATCCTCTCATAAAAAAATACCATTTCTCAGTGAATAATGCTACTTTATTTTGCATATATGTATATGCTCTCTTTTCTCCCCCTGCTCCCCAATACTGTCACATTTCTTTGGAGTAGAGTTCTTGGGTTTCTTCTCAGGTGCCCCAAACAGTCAAGGCCAGTGTTCTGTACGTTTGCCGGGTTGCCTGGTGGGCAGGGATCTTCCAGCTGCTCTGCAGACAGGCTTCTTACAAATTATACGGATTGTGGCTCCACAGCTCATTTTACAGACTACAAGACTGATGCCTCTAGGGCTCCCTTGGAAAAGGTGGCTTTTACATTCAGTGTGACCTTTTCAAATGCAAATTTTGAGCTTTTGCTTCCTCTGCTCTGGCATGTCCTTAGAAAAGCTCTAAACTGCATTCCATCCTCAAGAAGTTTGACAAATTCTTTTTTACTTTTGGTACTCTCTTCCCTTGTCATTACCATCTTGTATCCTTGTGTGGACAACTCAATTCTAATTTTGGTGAGATTTTGGCTAAGGAAGTAGCAGACACATGTGCTTAGTTCATCTTGAATCTGAAAATCTGATGTTTCTCTAAAGAATTCAGACACTTACTAAGTTGGTTGATGTCAAATGCAATATCATTGTTGATTAACATGATTTTGATTTCACTGGAGGGTGAACATGTTTTAATAGTTTAGCCTGCCCAGGTATCTATTAGACTTTGGGCGACACAAATTAACTTCATGCCTGATTCAGTCAAAGCTGCTATTCACCGCCACACACAAAAAATATGTGTTGCCAAGCTCAGAGCCTTTCTTTAATCAGACAGAAACTTTTTCTATATAAAGGGATACTTTTAAGTAACATAAAGAAAAAGAAAGTTTGCTTTCAAATTAATTTAATGGCTCCCTATCCTCTTCCTAAAATCTTATATATGGATTGAATAATATCCCCCAAAAAGCATGCTCAAGTCCTAATCCCATTCCTGTGAATATGTCTTTATTTGGAAATTTGGTCTTTGAAGATGATATCCAAATTGGATTAGGATGGGCCCTAATCCGAAATGATTGGTGTCCTTCTAAGAAGGAGGGAATTGGACACAGATGGTCAGCAGAGGAGAACTCCATGTGATAACTTTTATCCAGATTAGACAGCTGCCTTCTACCCGGACTTCTTGCCTCCCTACAATTTTCCATCTAGCAGCCAAAGTAATATTTTAAAATATAAGTGAAATCATGTTATTCCCCTTCTAAAACTCTGCAGTACTTCCTGTCTACTTGGATGACATGACCTACAACCTCCTACATTATATGGTGCGTCCAATAACTCTGCCTTCCTCTTCTGCTCTTCTGTCCCCCTCCCTCTGCTTCAGCCACTCTTTATTGCTCCTTGAGTTTGCCAGGCATGTTCCCATTGAAGGACTTCTGCACTTGCTGTTTTCTCTGCCTGGAAACAGCTCTAACGCCACTCTTGTCATCTTCAAGTCCTTGCTCAAAAATAACCTTCTCAAGGAGGTCTTACATGATGCTCTATTTGAAATGGAGCCCCTGAACCTTTCCCCTAATATGTCCAATTGCCCAACTTCCCACTCTATTTTATTACTTTGTCTTCAAATGAGAACGTGGAATTTTTATTATTTTGTTCACATATGAATCTACATTGCCTAAAAGAGTGTCTGGCAGATAATATGTGCTCAATAAATACTTTCTGTATACATCTGGGAGATTCAATTTGGTGCACACCCCATAATGACCTCAAACACGTTTGCTAGATAAATGCATATGAAGGTTTTTAATTCATGCAAACAAAATGGATATATTGCCATGATTATGGACCTATCAGAACTTCTGCTTCTCTGCAAATCAAAGTATTTATTCAACCAATGTTGATTTCTAACCACGAAATGCCTTTCAGTTGAAAAATGTGAAGAAATAATAAGTAGGATTTGTAGTACAAATTTCCGGAATTATAAAACTTCAGGCAGCACTAATATTTCCCAATAAATGCATTTATTCAATCAACTTTATTGTTTCATATATAAAGGTATTTTTTTAAAGACACGGGCAAATGATTTCTATCAATCTGTATGCAATATTACTTACATAAGCAATACAGGAAAAGCAAGATTGCTACTTTTGGTAAAAAAGATTTCATTTTTTCCATTTTTCTACTCATATTATTCAATTCAAACAAAAGGACAGTGTAAAAAATATAAGAAAGTGAGGGTATATGTTTAACATTTGGATAGACTGTTTCTCAAAGCTAGAATAAAATTTGCTAATTGCATGCCTTCAATTTTCATTCAAGCAGACTATATAGCAATTCAGCACTTGGATTTGAAGATTCAATTGTAGTTTTGTTGAAATACCACTATGGTGTATGTGTGTGTGTGTGTGCACACGTGCATTCATTGTTTCTCTAAATTCTCTTTTCTATTACTCCAAACAGAACTTTTATCAGTTGATAAATAGTATCAGCCTCCTACAAGTACAGAACTTTTAAATGACAGTGATGGCCTTGATAAGGTCATGTCTGTCAGAATAAATTGTTACTTTCTTCCCGTTTTCAGCTATTTCTCTCTCTCTCTCTCTCTCTCTCTCTCTCTCTCATATATATATGTATGTATGTATGTCCATGATTATGGACCTATCAGAACTTCTGCTTCTCTGCAAATCAAAGTATTTATTCAACCAATGTTGATTTCTAACCACGAAATGCCTTTCAGTTGAAAAATGTGAAGAAATAATAAGTAGGATTTGTAGTACAAATTTCCGGAATTATAAAACACACATATATATATGTATGTATGTCCCTAGAATTGCCCTGCTTGGCCAAATTATGCATTTATCTAAAAATCTAATAAATATAAATATGGAAATTTGTCCTTTATTTTGAGGTATGTCATCTGGTTTGAAGAAAGATTAATACAGGATGAACTAAGTCAATGGTACAAATGTTTAAACATATTTTTGCTAACATGTAATGCTTACTAGACTCAAGAAAAAATTCTCTTTTAGTTATTAACCTTCAAAAAGAGCATTTAGATCAGCTGTTAGAAAAAGATTAGACTCCAGCAAGGAATATTCTGGTGGCATGTGGTCTCAGGATGTCACAAGTATGGCCAGGCTGAGAAAACACACCTTTGTTCAGTCTGAAAAGGTCTTTCATGACCATCGTACAGACTGGGTGTTATGTTCAATAGATGCCATAGAGATGAACTTTTTATTCCGTGCTCCCATTGAAAACTTCCACTTTCAGTTTAAAAATCTTGCCAGAAGAAAATGAATATGGCTGAATTGGGAGATTGCTCCTGCAACTCAGGTACTGTGGGCTTGCCTCCAGAACTTAAAAAAGACAAGGAAAGAAGCAGATGGTTGAGTATGATCCCATTTGACAGAGCTAGGAGGCACCTTTATCTTCAGGAAACCATTTAACTCTAGAATAAGGCTTGTGGTTCTGTCAAGAGGTGCAAAGAAATGCTAGCTGATTGTAGTGGGCTTTATTTTCATTTCACTTTTGTGTCAATGCAATCCCTTCTCTATTCCCATCATATGTTGTACTTTTACTTTCTTTCTTTCTAACTCCTCACTCTGTCTCCAGTCTCTTTTTCTACTAATTTTTTAGGCCTTTCCTCCCCCATCTGGATCATTATTTTCCCTAACTTACTTTTCTACTCTCCCTCTTATTCTAGTCCTAACTCTCTGCATTACTTCTCTAAGCCCTCCATTCAATCTCCATCTTGCATTTGCTGAAAAAATTTGGAACAAATTTTGATGTCTTCCTGTCCAAGTGTCTTCATCTGATTATTTGTTGAGTCTAGTACAGTCATTTCTGCAATGCCTTTCACCTCTATTTTCTCCTTGACTTTCCCTTTGGCAGTTCTCATTTATATTTTCATTACCATTTGTGCTGATAATGCAATAGATTTCTATATGTTTTTTTTTTACCTCTTTATATCTCTGCCCAAAACAAAGCAACCTAAGACAAATCAATAAAAAAATCCTTTAATTGAACTGTATAAATAACAGCCTTCATTCAGCCTCTTTGCAAGAGACACACAACTTATCTTTTAGCGTTAACTTTTCAACTCCTCTTTTCTCAAGTTCAGTTGACCTGCTTCCTGTTTCCCCCAAATTCAATGAATTTATATATTTTTTTCCTTTTTTCTCTTTCAAAATTATACCCTTCCTTCCAAGGCCTAGATTTAATGATACAATTTATATGTCACAAATGTGTACTCTTCCTTCTTTACTCCCTTATGAGATTTGCAGTGCCTCTCTAAAAGCATATGTAATATTTTGCTTCTTTTATAATTCTTTTACCACTTCATCCCTACAAGAATATACTTTTTGAAGTCATGAGCTCTAACTAGGAGTTTGCTTTACCATCTTTAACATAACACTATGTCTTACCCTTGGGAGAGATCCCAATAATTTATTTTTTATTTTATTGTGAAATGTAATGTATATACACATGCAAAAAAGCAATAAATTTCCAAGTACACTCCAACAAGTAGTCACAGAAAACATTTTAAGGTTTGGAATGGGTTACAGTTCCACGATTTTTCATTTTTCCCTCTAGCTGCTCCAAGACACTGGAGACCAACAGAAACATCAATATAATGATTTGTTAAATCCTATCTTCTCTGTTATACTCCTCCTTCTCTTTAAATAACATACATACTTAAAAGCAACAAATTTCAAAGTACCTTGCAACAATTAGTTGTAGAGCAGATTTCAGAGTTTGGTATGAGTTACAATTCCACAATTTTAGGTCTTTACTTCTAGCTGCTCTAAGGTACTGGAGGCCAAATAAAGCATCAGTACAATGATTCAGCACTCACTCTCATTTGCTACACCTGACCCCCTCTGCATAACTCCACCATTACCCTTGATCTTCCACTCTTTAGGGGTATTTAGGCTATGCCCATTCTAATTTTTTCATGTTGGAAGGGGCTATTGATAATATGGGATAGGGGAATGGAACTAGTTGATGTTCTGGAAGTGCTGGCCCCTTTGCATTTGAGGACTTATCTGGTCCAGGGACCCATGTGGAGGTTATAGGTTTTGGAGAGTTACCCTAGTGCATGCAACCTTTGTGAAAACTTATATAATGTTCTAGGTATTCTTTAGAATTGGCAGGAATGGTTTTGGTTGGAGTTTGGCAAGTTATACTAGGTACCATTGTCTAACTGAAGCTTAAATAAGAGTGACCTCCCGTGTAGCCTCTTGACTCTATTTGGACTCTCTCAGCCACTGGAACTTTGCTTCATTTCTTTTCCCCCTTTTGGTGAGGACGGCATTGCTGATCCCACGGTACCAAGGCCAGGCTCGTCACTGGGGGTCACCTCTCACACTGCCTGGGAGACTTTCATCCCTGGATGTCATGTCCTTTGGAGTGGGGAAGGCAATGGTTTCACTTGCAGAGTTGGGCTTAGAGAGAGAAAGGCCACATCTGAGCAACAAAAGAGGTCCTCCAGAGGTGACTCTTAGGCTTACCTACAGGTTTGCTAAGCTTCTTTGCTACATACATAAGCTTCACATTAGCAAACCTCAAGATCAAAGGGTTGGCATATTGATTTGGGTGTCCCTAATGTTTGACACAGTATCAGGGGTTTCTCTGGTGGTAAAATTTAACAGTTCCATAATGTTTCTCTCATCCCTCAAGGGTCTTTACTAATACTTTTTGATTATCTGCTTAATATACTCTTGATGTATCCAGGCATTACATTAAGCTATACAGGATTAAAGGTTCTAATTCTTATTCTAGGCTCCCTGTGTTTGGATTTTTTAAATGATCTATCTAGACAGGTTGAGTTAGATTATGTGCTACAGAAAACCTAGGTTCTGGATATAATAAAACTTTCTTCCTTTGGTCTCAAAGAAAGAAAGAGTAGATGAAATTCTAAAATACATGCAATGTCTTCCTTACCCCTGTCTCCTGAATTACCTTAATCCTGACCTGACCTGATCAGCTTCATTCTTATCTCTAAATGCCAGGTTATATATATATATATATATAAAACAACCTGTCAAAATTCAGAAATAGAAATTACCACTCCAGACTCAATATGACTTCTATAAGAGCTTACAATCTCGACCCCAGTTTTCTTACAAATATTTTCTAAATGAGATCATACAATATTTGTTCTTTTGTTTCTCACTTATTTTGCCTCACCAAATGTCCCACAGGTTCATTTATATCGTTGTGTGCCCACAACTTTGTTCCTTTTTGTAGCAGCACCATGTTTGATCTTATGTTTACACCATCATTCGCCAATCTACTTCTCAGTCAGTGCATCTTTCGCCACCTCTATCTACTGGGCCTCGTGTATCATGTCCAAAGTCAACAGTCTATCAACACTCTCAATTTTAGATAATTTCACTGTTCCCAAGAGAAAGATAACCAATAAGCACACACTCACCAAGTAGAATATCCAAATCTCCCCTTAACTCTTATCCCTCCCCCCATTACATACCCCTGGTATTGCTGCAGAACTGTTGATGTTTTCCTGTCAAACCCAGAGCATGGAATATTATTTTTCACCGTATACACCAAAATTATAAATTGTTGTACAAGATTCATACCTTTGCAGTCGTTCATGCAGGAACTTATTTATATTTGTGGCGTTAATTGGTGGGAAACACGAGTCTCTATTCCACCCCTTTCAATCATGTTCACCTTCAACATGGTAATATTACTTATAGACCTACTAGAGAACCACCTTCACTTCTGTCTATTCCCTTATGATTCAGTTCAACCTCATTAGCAAACTGTTCACCCATCTCAAGATTTTGCATTTTTCTAGGTCCCCTATATTCTGTATCATAGCCTCTGATTTTATCTTACTATGATCATAAAAGTGAAATCATACAATACTGCCCTTTTGTGTCTGTTATTTCACTCAGCATTATGTCCTCAAGGCTCATCCATCTTGTCATGTGGTTCAGGACATCATTCGTCTTACTGTAGCAGTTCTTGTGTCATTCAAGTAAATGTCAGATTGAAGCCTTGGGGATCGCCTGGACCAGCAAACTTCAACAAACCTCAGATATGAGAGGGAGAGCACCTGATGTCAATGCTTTCCTCCAATATGTGCTCAGTGGCATCTAGAACGAGAGGAAAATTCATTGCTGGAGCCTGGGTCCTGCCTTCACTCAAGAAAGGCTGATGAAGTTCAGGATTTCTCTCTCAGCTGGAAGGGCAAATAGTGAACTCTGCTAGCTTTCTTTCTCAGCTTCTTGTTTCATGAAGCTCCACTAGGGGCATTTTCTTTCTTTAATCGCAAAGGTCTCGGGCTGCATGGGCTCTCATGGCTCTTGCGGCACTTCCCCCCCAAATTTTTAATTAAATTAAACCATCCTGATTCAATTCCATTTTTATGATGCTGTGTCTTTATCACTTAATTCTTCTGGTTTCAGAAAAACTCCTGGCTTCAGTTGTCAAACCGGGGAACACTGTAAAATCAAAGTGATGGGACAGTTTTGGTCTGCTCCCAGCTTACTGAATTTTGTCCAAAAATCATGCCATCCCAAAGAACAATTACCTGTGGCTTAAAATTACATAGCTGCTAAACTGGTGTGACTATTTGAGTGTTCCCTGTGCTGACTTACTGGTAGGGCAGTTTTAAACCATAACAGCACACTCAGTTCCACTGCGATTGGATACATCCTGCGGGTCCTGGAATGTCCTAGATCCGGAGAGAATTAAGTACAAGAGCTTAGTGGCACTGGTTTGTACACAGGTCTTTATATTTAGTGGTAAATATAAAACAAATGCAGTTTATGTCTTCTTTTAGGGTTCCTTTTTTGTTATTCTTCAGATGATTTGTGAAACTCTACTGTATTTGGCCATTCAATTAGCACCATATAATCATCAACATTTGTAAACCCATATATTTATGTGCCAATAAAAGTAAGAAAAATGATTCAAAAAGTTAAAGGGAATTTTGGCTTTAGACATTGCAGGAAAAGTAAAATCTTACAAATTGGACTAGCAATGAGTGAATGAAAAATTAAGATCTGTCTCATTTAATGAAGAAATGTAAAGCAAAGGTCAATTTATTTTTCTCACATTTGACTAATTAGTTGTCAATCTTATACCTTATTAAACTTAAATCTGATGTCAGACCTGTGCATAACAAGACATTTGATTGACAGGACAATTTTTGTTATACATGGAGTGATGTTATATACTCAAGTGTAACTAGGTATTTGATTGATATATGAAAAACATCCATATATCTTTTTAATTCCGTCTAACAGTTGATGTTATCCAAAAGCAAAAAAGAAACCTGGTCAGCAAGCAAATGATTATGCATTAATATATTTTTTCTTGTTTCTTTTAGCTAATATATAATTGTCATGAAATTAATTTCACTTTAGGGTGGATTTTAGAGTATTTTATTACACTATATTATATGAGAACTATATTTAACCATCAGAGTATCTATAGAACAACTCTTGAATCCAATCTTATTCCTAGGGAGAATCTCATTATATGGAAGCAGACATAGTAAAAATAAAATGCTATTTTGAAAAATAACAATCAATACTGTAAATACAACAATATCAGTCTGAGACACCCCAATATTAGTGTGTCAAGACCACCATTTTATTTATTTATGACCACAGCTAATCGTATTTCAAATGCTAATCATTAAGTAAATAATATAAATTATGCTTGTTTTGAGTAAAAAAATCTGTTTGCTCACATTATTTGAACTTGGTCTTTTTCAAATTATTTTCTAAAGCAGCAAAGGGTGCTCTAAAGCATGCCAATAAATATGGTATCAAAATAATGTACCCTGGTTAGTAAATGTTGATTTAAACAAAGTGAACATGTTTCTTTACTGCTGAACTTCTCATGCTAAAATGAAATATTAATGTGAATTGGGAATATCAAAGTATGGAAAATAATAATGATAAGTCTGACTAAGACATTTCCCAAAGTTATTTGAACCAAACTCCTTTCCTGAGCAGCATTAAGTAGTGGAGAGAAGAAATTCTTCTAACATCCTCCAGGAAATGCTTCCCTGAGGTGTTTTTCCTTAGTTATATAGGTATATTAGGATTACATAATACTATAAATATGATCAGAAAAATAGTATAGTTTAGCAAAATGTATTAAAGCCTTAAGATGTGATAAAAATTTTTGAACAAGATTTCACTCTCATTAAAAATAATGGGAGGGCGGACAACAGTGGCTCAGTGGCAAAGTTCTTGTCTGCCATGCCAGAGATCCGGGTTCGATTCCTGGAGCCTGTCCAGGTCAAAAAAAAATAGGATTTATTAAGGATGCTTGCTGTTGACAGTAAAATACTGAAAATTAGAGTTCAAAACATAGTAATTCGTAATATGCCACATGAAATACTTTGTGATCACTAAAACCATTATGGTGGAATTATATTTATTGACAAGAAAAGATGTTTCCAACATATTGCTAAGTTATGCCAGCCATTTACAAAATAGGGTGTATACATAATTACAATCTTGTAAAAATATATGCATAGAAAAATGGTAAGAATACACATCAAAGTGATAATTGGTTGTTTTTCTGGGTGGTGAGGTTTTAAGAGTGATTTTAAATTTCTCTTTCATGTTTGTATTTTATAATTTCACCTGAAATAATGTACATGGCATCAAATAAAGAAGAAATATAAGTTTCAAAATATGACATTACCAACCTACAAAAAAAAAAACAAGAAAAAGGAAAAAACAAACAAACAAATATGGCATTACCCCAAACTTTAAGTTTCCTGAGGACAAGGAACTTTCCATCTCTCTTCCTTGGGGCCTTAGCCAGGGCCTGCCTGATGATTATTGAGTAGTACTCAGAATACATGTGTTGACATGAATCAAATTGAACTTACCTGGATCATAGCCTTCCTGATTTAAATGGATGAAAAAAGAGAAATGTTTCTGGGGGCAATGAAATATTTCCATAAGTGTGAAATAGACCACTGAACTCTGACATTTTTGACAGTCACGGGTCTTCACTTCCTTCATCTGTGATAAGTCTTTGACATTGGAAATACATGAAGAATATATTACAATATTTTGGGTTGGGTGGTTTGTGTGGGTCAAGTAGAAATTTCTTACCCTACTTCCAAGATTGTATTAAGAAATTAATTTGCCGGGAATTGATTCTTTAGCTATTTACTACTCCTATTAATGCTACATTTTATAACAATTGTGTGTTAGAAATGGGTTGGTGTAATTTATGCTAATTCAGATATAAAGTTTTTCAAATCATATCCATTTTCCCCCAATGTTTCTCATTCTTTTTAGATCTTACAATCAAGGAACTGGGAAAGGTTCAAAGAGTTCCTGCCTTCAAGTAGAATCATGTTAAACATTCCTGACAAAAAAAAAATACTAACTTTAAGTTCCCAGTTGGTTTTGCTATCCTAACTAATTACTCTTTCCTCATGCTCATCCCTGATGAATTTTATTCTGTGCATTTCTGATCACCTTTCCTTTATAACCTTCTATGGTACAGTGTCAAATCCTGATTCAAACCTCATCACCAGTATCTTGTATCTTGGACCAAAGATGGATCTTATAAGATACTACACTTGTAATTCTTCCCTTTCCTCTGTGAACTAGATGGGTTTCATTCCAATCATAAGCACCTTTGAAAATGGCTAGGAATAGATTCCACAAATCAAGATGAATAAATTTTGTTATGCTGGTCTGTGAGAAATAGTCCAATTTTCCTATACTTATTCCTTGATGGTAGTATAAAAATTCTTGCAGTTTTAGTTACTCTATAAACCCATTAACCAGTTACCCTTGGTGAACACCATGGTGGTGTATCCATGTGTAATAGGTTCAATTATGTACCCCAGAAAAAAATGTTCTTAATTTAATCTACTCTCTGGGTGTGAACCCCATTGCTGGAAAACTAAAGTCAATTTTTGGTACCAGAAAGTGCAGTATTGCTGTTACAAATACCTGAAACTCTGGAAATCATTTTGGAATTGGGTAATGAGTAAAAGTTGGAAGAATTGTGAGGTGCTTGATAGAAAAACTTAGATTGCTTAGAAGAGATTGTTGGTAGAAATATGGACAGCTGAGGTACCTCTGATGAGGCCTTAGGAGGAAATGATAAATGTATTAACGGAAATTGGAAGAAAGTTAATCCTTATTCTACAGTGGCAGAGAACTTGGTGAAACTGTATTCCAATACTGGATGGAAGGCAGAATTTGTAAGTGATGACCTTTAACTGAGATTTCCAAGCTAAGTATGGAAAGTGCAGCTTGGTTTCTCCTAATAGCTTGCAGAAAAATATTAGAAGGGGTAAGCTGAGAATTAAACACTTAAGCACAAAGGAACCAGAAATTCATGATTTTGAAAATTCTCACCTATCCAGATAGTGTGCTCTGAGATTAGAGTCAGAAGCAGTTCCATCAAGTACCTCCCAGAGCTTCTGGGAAGTGAGTCACCAGAGAACATGGCCCCATGTTAGGGCTTAACTGAACAGTGCTTTGCTAAAGAGGGTGTGGCTGAACATGGGTCCAGTCAGAAATTTCAGTGGAAGTCAGGATTAGAAATTAAGTTACCCAAGAAATTTCTGTGGAAAGTCCTTTTGTCTGATTGGTTGACAACAGAACTACACACAAAGCTGGCAAAGTTTTGTGGAATTTGTACGAGCAGAACCACCGGCCAACCTGTAATAAAAAGGTCACACAAAGAACAAATTGAAGAAAGGCTGACTCCAAGGGCAGACCCATGGAAGCAGAGGTCTGGATGGACGAGATCTCCCTGGGCTAGTGGAGTGGGCCCACCCATGTGCATGGAAGATGTGTTATCTTCCACTGCACTTAGAGGGGGCCCTGTGCCCCATTGTTCAGGAAAAGTTCTGCCACCCCAAAGCTAGAGAGAAGGTGGGGTCTGTGGCCAAGTATTCATGGAGAACCTGGTGGCCATTCTGAGCTCAGAGAGGACGGTACCTACACCCTAGTTTGCAGGGAGAGCCTGGATGATATGGAGACATCTAGAAGGGGTGGGGCTGGTACTGCAGCAGGACTGGAGATCCAAGCATCAATCAATAGATGTTCTCAGACCTTGAAATCTAATGGCATTTGCCCTCCTGTGTTTCAGACTTGTTTCAGACTATGACCCTTGTTTTCCTTCCTTCTGGAATGGAAATATCTATTCTATGCCTGTCCCACCATTATATATTAGAAGCAGATAATATATTTTCTAGGCTTCATAGGTCCACCAGGCAGAAGAATAATTTTGCCCCAAGATAGACAATACCCATAATTGATTTTGATAAGACTTTGCTCTTAGCATTGTTACTGAAATGACAATGCGTTGGGGATGTTGTGATGGAATGAATGTACTTTGCATATAGGAAGAACATATCTTTTTAGGGTCTAAGTGGCAGACTTTGGTAGATTGAATTATGTACTCTAGAAAAAAACATGCTCCTAATCCATTCCTGTGGGTGCAAACCCATTGTATATTATTTGACTCAACTGGGAAAATTATACACCCTGTAACCCAGTAATAGCATCTGTTAATCCTTCCATTTTATTCAGATTAATGAGCCATGTGTAAAATGAAATGAGATGTATGGAATTTCTTGCTTTTATGTTTGATTCATTGTTTCAAACTTGGAGATTTGTGGATGTGGCTTTCCTGTAATGCAGTGAAGCCCCAACTCCTTACTAGGAGGCTCATAAAGATTTTGAGAGTATTTTAACAGTAGAAATGCTACCAGAAGGGAGTGAAAGAGACAGAGTATAAATTAAAGAGGTCATTGGACCACAAATTCTAAGGGCAAAAAGCAGACAGAGAAAATTACCTAGTTGAGAACATGTCCTGTCTTTAATGAGAAAGGAAGGATGACAGTGATCCAGAGGGCAGAGTTGAGAGCCATAGAGAATTATGCCGAGGTCACAAGACCTCATAAAGGAACTTTAATATTTTTCCAGCTGGATTCAGAATTGCTATGAACCAGTGACATCTTTGGCTTGCCCCAATTCCTTTTTGAACAGAAATGTCTATAGCATTTGTGGCAAACAGACTCTAAGGTGGAGCACATGATCTGGGTTTCCCATTGTTTACGTCATTATGTGATCCCTTCATTTAGGAAATGGGCAGAGCATTTGTCTTGCTCTCAGCCAGTAGAATATGGCAAAGGTAAGGAATTTCACCACCACGATTATATTGTATAAAGCCTTTTCTAGCAAACTCTTTCTTGTTCTCTAGCTGGCTTTGAAGAAGCAAGCAGTCACTGGCCTATGGAGAGTGCCATGTGTAAGAAATTGTGGGGAGCCAACGGGAGTTGCAAGAAACTTCCTACCAACACCTACCAAGAAGCCAAGGCTTTAGGTCATATAGCCACAAAGAAATTAATCCTTCCCACATACTGAGCAAACCTGGGAACAGTTTCTTCTCCAGTTGAGCCTCCAAAGGAAAATTTAGCTCTTGGTAACAACTTTTTGGCTACTTTGCAGAAGACCTACCTAAGCTATGCCTGCATTTCTGATCTACAGAAACTGTGAGATAATAAATATGTGTTGTTTTAATGGACTAAATTGTGCTAATTTATTATGCAACAATGGACAATAACAGCAGTATACTATGCTTGAGTCCTATACAATGGTATTTGTTGAGTGTGTGTTTGGCAGATTACTTGCGTTTTTAGTTTCGCAGATTCACAGATCAAGATGAACTGTACTTGGGGTGCTTCATCTGCATCTGTACAAAATTTAAATAAGAAGGTATTGCCTTTAAGATGATGCCATAATAGCATGAGACTTTTGCTGGACATAGGAGAGTAGGAACATATTTGTCATGTGAGAGAGAAGTGAGTCATTGGAGGCTTAGAAGCAAGTCATTAAATATATCCTATATTCCAGAGGAGATCCACAAGAGTGTGAATATCAGAAGATGGGAATCTTTGACTTTTAAATAGCATTTAGTCCACTTATATGTAATATAATTTCCATTATTTGGGTTTCAATTTACCCTCTTACTATTTTTTTCTATGTCGGTTGTCAATTTTTTTTTTCTGGTCTATTTTTAAATAATCTTATTTCCAATCTAATTCCATAAATTTTCTAGTATTATTTTAATGGTTACCTTGAAGGTTATGACATGCCTCTTTGAGATATTAAATAAAACATGAATTAATATTCATTCAACTTCCTAGAAAATGCAATTCAACTGTGTTTTCCCCATTCTCCCGTTTGTGCTATTTTTTTTCTTTGCTGTTTGGTAGGGTCACATTTCATTCTTTTTCCATGTGAGAATCCTGTTATTGCAGCACCATTTGTTGAATTTTTTTGTTGTTTCTTTGCTTGTTTGTTTGGGGAAGGGTATGGACTGGGAATTGAACCCAGGTCTTCTGCATGGCAGGCGAGAATTCTACCACTGAACTACCCCACTTTGTGCTAGTATTTTTTGTATATTATAATCACTTGCACCACACATACATAAACACTAATGCACAAACTTACATATTTAGACCCAAAGACAATATTGTTATTGTTTTTAATAGTCTCTCTCTCTCTCTCTCTCTCTCTCTCTCTCTCTCTCTATATATATATATATATATATATATATATAGTATGCTGTATGGTGGGGTCACATTTCATTATTTTTCCATGTGAGTATCCCATTATTGCAGCACCATTTGTTGAATTTTTTGTTTGTTCTTTGTGTTTTGGGAAGTGCATGAGCTGAGAATCAAAAATGGGTTTCCCACATGGCAGGTGAGAATTCTACCACTGAACTACCCTTGCACCCTTATAGTCAATATTTTATTTATATTTGCATTAAATTTTTACCGCTACTTACTTTTCCCTCCCTCCTGCATTTTTGAATATCCAAGCAGGATTTTTTTTTCACTCTTCAGAATGCTCCTTATATATTTTTCGGAGTGAGCCTGCTAGCTTTGATAATCTTTTTTTTTTCACCTTCATTTATTTTTCAATTTTGTTGAGATATATTCACATACCATACCATACAAACCATCCAAATTATATAATCACTGGCTCAGAGTATCATCGCATAGTTGTGCATTCAGTCCCATGATTGATTTTGGAATATTTTCATTACTCCAGAACAGAAATAAGAACAAAAAGAAATAAAACCCAAGCCCCCATCCCTTACCCCCCACTATTTATTGTTGGCCCATCATATTGGTGTAGTACATTTGTTACTGTTGATGGAAGAATACTACTGTTACCTATAGTCTATAGTTTGCTATAGCTATGTTTTATCCCATATATTCCTCTATTATTCATTTTACATTTGTAGTTGTTCATGGAAGAACTTATTTGCATACATAAACAATTACTTTCAATCAAATTTACCTGCAATACATTACTATTTCTTTTAATCCCAAGAATGAGCTACCATCACCTTATCTATCCCCAAACATTTAAGTTCAACCTCATTAAAAATTCTATACAAATTAGGCAACTGCTCCTCCTTCTTTGACTTCTGTTTCTCTGTAGATACCCTACATTCTACATTTTTTTTGCCCATGGATGTCTTTATTATCTTACCCATTTAACCATAGACTGGATAAAGAGGGCATCAGTCACGAGATTTGTACAATCACACAGTCATAAGATAAAAACTATGTAATTATACAGTCATTATCAAAGATCAACTCAGTGGGCTTCAGTTCAACAATTTCAGATTTTTTCCTTCTGGCCATTCAAATACACTAGAAATTAAAAAGAAGCATTGCTGTAGTGATTCAGTAGTGATAAATTTGTCAAATCCTAACTTCTCTGTTATAACTCTTCTCATTTGATCGATCTTTCAATCTTCAGAGGTTTTTGGGCAAAAACCATTCTAATTTCTTCATGCTGAAAAGCAGTGTCAACATTATTCATCTTCATTTTGAAGGATATTTTCACAGAGATAGAAATCTAAGTTTGTAGGTTTTTTTTTCTTTTCACAAACTTTGAAGATATCTTTCCATTATCTTCTGGCTTCCTCCTTTCCTCCTCATTCCTAGAAGAGATGAACTTGTGAAAGAAGTACAGCTGTTTTTTTTTTTTTTTTTATTTACCATCCCCATGTATTTTTAAAATGCTCTAAATTTCTGTTTTTCCTTTATAGTTTTTATGTAATACTCCTTGGAAAATTGTTTTTAAAATGTATATATTTAGAGGTTGGTAGCATGTTTTGGATTTTGTCTGGATGTCTTTTGTTTCTTAAAATTCTCTGCCATTATCTCTTCAAATAATTGTTCTGCTTCTTAATTTATTTTCTAGTGATGAAGAACAAATTTCCACAAATTTAGTGCCAAAGCACCACCTATTTATTATCTCACAGTTTCTGTAGCTTGGAAGTCTGGGTATAGCATAGCTGGCTCAGGGTATCACACAGCTGCAATCACGTGCTGGCCAACCCTGTGATCTCCTCTGAGACTTGAGCTCTTTTCCAAGTTAACTGGGTGCTGGAAGAATTCAGTTCCTCATTTCACTTTCTTACTGGCTGTCAACTTGGAGATGTTCTTAGATCTCTTTAACTCTCTTTCATATCTCCAGAATATGAAAGTTTGCTTTTTCAAGATTAACAGGAAAATCTCCTGTTTTGAATCTTTCTGACCTCTTTAAGATCTCATCTAATAAGGTCAGGCCCATTTACGAGAATCTTCATTTTGATTAATTGCATCTGCAAAATCACTTTTTCCATGTAATACAACATAATAATGGGAGTAATAGCCCATCACATTCACAGATCCCCTGCATACTCAGAGAGAGGAGATCTACCTTCATGCTTAACTTCCATTTTATTTCTTCAGCTGTGTTTAATATGTTACTAAACTCACCATTTGAGGTTTTAATTTGGCTGTTTTCATTTTTCAACTAATTTTTTATAGTTTCCAGTTTTCTGCTAAAATTTTTCTTGTTGTTTAAATTCTAAATATTCACAATTATTACAAATTCTATATCTGAACTCCAATAATTCTATCCTCTGGCCTCCAGAGGATATAACTTGGCTATACCCTCCATTTTCTCATTTGTTTGATAAAACTTACTGTACCAGTTTGAATCTGGACCCCAGAAAAGTCATGCCCTTTAATCTCCATTCAATATTGCTGGCTGGGAGTTTTTGACTGTTACCATGGAGAGTGACCCACCCAATTGTGAATTGTAACTTTTGATTAGATGATTTCTATGGAGGTGTGTCTCCACTCATTGAAGGTGGAGTTGCTTACTGGAGCCCTTTAAGAGGAAACCATTTTGCAAAGAGCTACAGAGCCTGAGCAGTCAAAGACCTTTGGAGATGAAGAAGGAAAATGCCCCCGAGGGAGTTTCATGAAACCAGAAACTGGGAGAGAAAGCTAGCAGATGCTGCTATGTTTGCCATATACCTTTCCAGTTGAGAGAAACCCTGAACATCATCGGCCTTCTTGAACCAAGGTATCTTTCCCTGGATGCCTTAGATAGGACATTTCTATAGCCTTGCTTTAATTGGGACATTTTCATGGCTTTAGAACTGTGGACTTGTGACTTAATAAATTCCGTTTTTTAAAAGCCATCCTGTTTCAGGTATATTGCATTCCAGCAGCTAGCAAACTAGAGCACTTATGTTTTCAAAAGCTTGACAATTTTTTAACTGAATGCCAGATATAATCAATGGGAAAGACTATAAAGATTACTCAGAGGTTCTGGTTGATGCTTCTTCCAAAGAGAATTTAATTTGCTTCTGGTAGATTGAAGCCAGCGCACCTTAATCCAATCAATGATAGATGTGATTCAAAGTGTGACTTGAATATTTATGAGAGCTTGTTTTATTTTATGATTTTTCCTGCTCCTAAGGTGTAGACCTCTAAAGATCCCAACTGAAACTTTGACTTTTTACTAGGACTCTTTTCTTCTTGGTGGGCTCAGAATTCCAAAATATTGTCTCCTGAAACTCTGCTGAACTTCTTTGCCTCTCAAATGCTTTCTGCTTAGCTTCTCAGGTTCTCAGAACCACCAATTTTAAGATTTTTACATTGAGGAGGCAGGGCAAGATGGTGGCATAGGAGTGTATGGAATTTAATTAATTCTCTAGAGCAGATAGTATATAACCAGGCACTGTCTGGAACAACTGTTTTGAGGACACCCATGACTGGACACGCATCTTAAACACAATCTGGAATGGGTGGAATGGCCAAGGTCATAATGTAGAGCTGTAAGTAAAGCTCCCGAAGTGCAGATGCTGGCCCCTCCCCCATTGGCATGGCAGGCTGTGTTGCAGATACTTCTCTGTGGGAAAAAGAAGCAGCCAAAGAAAGTAGTGCAACCAACCTACAATTGTGGTTTTATTTTTATTTTAGTTTATTTTTCACATGGGCAGACACTAGAAATCGAACCCACCTCTTGGGCATGGCAGGTGAGATTTCTGCCACTGAGCCACTATCGCACCATCCTACAATTGTGGTTTTAATGAACAAATTTGAACTGTTAAATACAAGCTCCAAGTGCAGATAAACCCAGAACAAGCAGGAAAGGAATCCTGAGGTATCTACCACCATAGAGGAAGTGGGATGATGGAAAAACAAATGGAGGCTTTGGAGTTGGCTGAGCTCAGAATACAGGGAAAGGGCTGTGTCCCAAGAAAAGGGGCACATAGAGCTGGTTACCAACTCTGGGTAAAGACTGGGGAAACTTGAGGGCTGAGGATTGGCTCTGTAAAAAGATTTAAAAAAATATTCTAAGTAGCTCATTAGAGAAAGCCTCAGGCATTTTCAGTTGTCAGCACTGACCCAGGCAAGGGCACAGTTAAGATATGTCGGAGAGACAAAGTATCAAATGATGGAGATAATTCTGTAAAGGACGTATCTTTTCTAAGAAAAGGGGGCGACAGGTCCAGCTCTAGTGGTGGCTCTCATTCAGAGAATTCAGACCGCAGGCCTGGAAAACAAAGACAGCTTAAGTCCACCTTCTACCTCAGCCTCTGTCTCAACCACATCCTTGGCAGGGACAGAAACTATTGAGAAATGAAGGCACCACAGCACTTTTATGCTGGAGGGAAGCTGCAGACTGACAAGTGACACCTGCTGGTCGTATTGGAAAAGTCAAGAGGCTTCACAAGAATGTCTGACAACCTGTTGGGTCTCATCCTCAGGGAAACTTGGTACTGATTACATGCTCCTCCTGAGACCCGGGCCTATCTTGTGTGGGAAAATCTGAGTGAGGTTGATCATATCTGGGGAAACCCTCCTCAAAAAAAAAAAAAGGTTCCATTTAGGCAGGGGAAGAACCAAAACACAAAACCTGAATAATTCATATCAATTAAACAGAAGCTATGCAAGAAGTCTAGAAAAAAAAATGGAAGTGATTGCCAAAGAACAGGTAGAGAACAGAGCCAACCAACAAGAAAACCCTAGGTAAAAGAATGAAAATTATCTCCTGTTTTAGTTTGAAAGCTGCTGAATGCGATCTACAAAAAAAACAGAATGGCTTTTAAAAGGGGAATTTATTAAGTTGCAAGTTTACAGTTCTAAAGCCATGAAAATGTCCAAATTAAAGCAAGGATATAGAAATATCCAATATAAGGTATCCAGGGAAAGATATCTTGGTTCAAGAAGGCCGGTGATGTTCAGGTTTCGCTCAGCTGGAAAGGCACATGGTGAACATGGCAATGTCTGGGAGCTTTCTTTCCAGGCTTCTTGTTTCATGAAGCTTCCCCAGGGGCATTTTCCTTCTTCATCTCCAAAGGTGTCTGGCTGTGTGAGCTCTTGCAGTTCTTGTGACTGTAAAGTTTTTTTCAAAATGTTTCCTCTTTTAAAGGATTCCAGTAAATTAGTCAAGATCTACCTAGAATGGAGTCATATCTCCCTCTAATCGAAGGTTAACACCCACAGTTGGGCATGCCACATCTCTGTGAAGATAATCTAATCAAGTGTCCGACCTACAGTACTGGATAGGGATTAAAAGAAACATCTGCCTCAACAAGATGGATCAGGATTAAAACATGGTTTTTCTAAGGTATATAATCCTTTTAAACTGGCACATTCTATCCTCTGGACTCTAAAAAGACATGATTTTCCAATATACAAAATACAATCATTCCATCAGAATATCACAAAAGCCTTAAACCATTAAAGTAATAATACAAATACAATGCAAGGTTAAAACCAGTACAAAATCTCATCAAAGTCAGCTGTGGGCATGGTCTGTCTTAAGGCAAAATTCTCCTCTGGCTTTGGACCTGTAAAACTCAGAGCAAGTTATTTGTTGCCAGCATACAAAGGAGAGACAGTCATAGCATATATATCCCCATTTCCATAGGGAGATATTGGAAGGACACAGGGTTACTGGACCCAAGCAGTTTCAAAAACCTGCAGGGCAAAGTCCATTAGATTTTAAAGTCTGAGAATCATTTATCTTCGGGACCTTAGAAAGCAGCAGTACCACCCTTTCCAAGGGCCTATGCGGTGGCCCACCTCTCTCTGAATGCAACCTTGGGGGACACTGGGGAGACCACCTTTATCTCCGTTACACCCTCTCCAAGCATCAGGCTGCACCTGGGCTCTCTGTCATCTCTGGGGCACATGCTCCATCCCTCCAGGTGGTGGCAGCCAGGCTCTCCTCAATCCCCAAGGAATGTGCTCCACTCTCCAAGGCCTGGGGCGGCACAACTTTTCCACTGCAATGAGGTGGAAGGCCCATCCTCTGCCTTCCTGGCAAATTCACCCTCTCCAAGTGCTTGGGTGGGTCAGCTCTCCTGGCCTATGGTTTCTTGACTTCAGACTTTAGTTTCCATAGTTTTGCCTCTGAAGTTATTTTTCCTCCAGTGTGTCCCTTTTCTGTCCCTCTCAGTCCATACTGGCTGTGGTTCTGTTTATACAGATCCCACAACTCTTGTTGGCTTTCTGTGCGGTAGGTTCAGATCATGCCTATCAGACAGAAGTTTCCACAGATCTTCCATGTCCAATATTGACTTTCTCTGAAATGGCTGAGTGGTTCCACATTTGGTTAAATCCTCATGTGGGGCTATTTTGGGGTCTCGCTTCCTGGATGCCCAGAATTTTCTAGAACATCAATTTCTGATTTCTTTGTACTCAAGAGCTCAGTTCTCAGCTTATTTCTTTCCTGCTGCATTTCATTAAAAGCTGCAAGGAGAAACCATGCTGTATTTTTCACATTTAGTTTGGAAATCTCTTCTGCTACATATCCAAGTTCATGGCTTTTAAAATCTGCCTTCCCACCAGAGCCATTAGTTGGTTTTGTCAGATTATCTGCCATTTTAAGACAGGGAATCACCTTCCTTCCAGTTTACAATAACATACATCTCATTTCTGTCTAGAGCCTCATCAGAGGTATCTTTAGAGTCCACATTTCAACCAATAGTTTCTTCAAAGCATTTTAGGCCTTCTCTATCAAGGTCCTCACAACTCCTCCAAAATCTTCCCCTTATCCACTTAAAAAGCCATTCCAACATGTTTGATATTTGCAAACCACAGGAGCGCTCCACTTCTCTGGTATCAAAATCTGTTCAAGTTTGCTAGCTGACAGAATGTGATATGCCAGAAACAGCTTTTAGAAGGGGAAATTTATTAAGTTGCAAGTTTACAGTTCTAAAGCCATGAAAATGTCTGAATTAAAGCAAGGATATAGAAATGTCCAATCACGTCTCCTTCTAATCAAAGGTTAATACCCACAATTGGGCATGTCATATGGCTGTGGAGATAATCTAATCAGCTTTCCAGCCTACAGTGCTGAATAGGGATTAAAAGAAACAGCTGCCTCTGCCAAATTGATTAGGATTAAAACATGGCTTTTCTAATGCACATAATCCTCTCAAACTGGCACACCTGCAGAATAAACTAATCAAGGAAATCAGATACCTAGATACCAGCAAAAAATTATGATTCATACTAGGAAAAATGAAGATATGACCCAGGCAAAGGAACAAACTAACACTTCAAGATACAGGAGTTGAAACAACTAATTAAAGATTTCAAGCAAATATGTGAAATCAAATCAATGAAATTAGGAAAGATGTGGCAAATATTTAGGCATATATTTAAGCAAGGCCACCCAATACCTATACATAGAAACTGCAAGAAATTGCTAAAAGATATTAAAGAAGACCTAAGTAAATGGAAGGACATACCTTGTACATGGATTGGAAAACTAAATATAGTTAAGATGTCAGTTCTACACAAATTGATCTATAGATTCAGTGCAATACCAATGAAAATCCCAATGACTTACTTTGCAGAAATAGTAAAATCAATAACCAAATGTATTTGGAAGGGCAGGGTGCCCTGAATAGCTAATAATATCTGGAGAATGAGTAATGAGGAGGGAGGTCTCACACCATCTGACTTTAAAGCATATTACAAAGGTACACTGGTGAGAACAGCATGGTACTGGTATAAAGACAGATGTACTGACCAATGGAATCAAATTGAGTGTTCAGGTGTGGATCCTCTCATCTACAGCCAATTGATCTTTGATAAAGTTGTCAAGCTGACTCAAGTGGACAGAGCAGCCTCTTCAACAAATGGTGCTCTGGAGAACTAGATATCCATATCCAAAAGAATGAAAGAAGACCTCTACCTCACACCTTATGAAAAATTTAACTCAAAATGAATCAAGGACCTAAACATTAAAGCCAAAATCATAAATGTTTTAGAAGAAAATGTAAGGCAATATCTTAAAGTTCTTATGATAGGAACAGATGTCTTAGACCTTATATCCAAAGTGTGAACAGTGAAAGAAGAAATAGATAAATGGGATCTCCTCAACATTGAACATTTTCATGCATTAAAGAACTTCATCAAGAAAGTAAAAAGGTAACCTATGCAATGGGAGACAATATTTAGAAACCATATATCAGGTAAAAGTTTAATATCCAGAATATATAAAGAGATCCTGCAGCTCACATTGAAAAGATAAGCAACCCAATTTAAAAATGGGCAAACGATATGTACAGACACTTTTTTAAAAAGAAAATACAATTGACTCAAAAAACAGGAAAGATGATCAACTTCAGTGCCTGTTAGGGAAATGCAAATCAAAACCACAATGAGATAGCATCTTACATCTACTAGAATGTCCATTATAAAAAAAAAGAACAGAAAAACTGCAAGTGCTGGAGAAGATGTGGGGAAATAGATATATTTATTCACGACTGGTAGGAACGTAGGATGGTGAGCTGCTATGGAGGCAGTTTGGTGATTCTTTGGGAAGCTAAGTTTAGAATTGCTGTATGATCCAGCAATCCCATTACTGGGTATATATTCAGAAGAACTGAAGGCAGCGACATGCATAGACATTTGCACAATGATGTTTATAGTGGCATTATTCACAATTGCCAAGAGATGGAAACAGCCCAAACGTCCATAAATGCACGAATCGATAAACAAACTATGGTATGTAGAATGATGAAACATTATGCATCTATAAGATAGAATAAAGTCATGATGCATGGAACAACATGGATGAAACTTGAGGACATTATTTTCGGTGAAATTCACCAGAAACAAAATGACGAATATTGTTTGGTCTCACTAATATTAATGAGCAAATTCTGAGAGTTATATTGAAAATATAGCTTATCAGGATATAGAAAGAGGGTAAAGATTGGGTATTTCATTCTGAAGGAGTGCAGAATATGCAATAGGACTGACCATAAAGACCCAAAACTGGATAGTGCAATACTATCTGATTGTAGCACCATATTGTAAGTATGCTGAACAAAGTTGAGCGTGAGTGTGGTTGAAAGAGGAAGGCAAGGGCCACGTATGGCACCAGAAGGAAATAGAGACACTAAAGATTGGAATTGTATAACTTAGTGAACCTAGAGTGGACAATGATGGTGATTAAATATACAAATATAAGAATGTTTTTACATAAGGAAGAGCATATTAATGCCAAATTGCAAGGTGTTGAAAATGGGATCATACATGAAAAAGATACAGTCAAGGCAAATTGGGGTCTGTAGTTAACAATAGCATTGTAATATGTTCCCATTAAATGTAATACAGGTAATATACCAAAGCTAGAAGTCCAGAAGAGGGGGATATAAGTGTGGGGTATGAGATTGTTGGTATTTTTGTTATGTTTCTCTTTTTAATTTTATTTTCTTTGTCTTCAGTTTTCCTTCTTTTTGTTTCTTTGTGGGAGAAATGGAATTGTCCTCATATATAATGTGGTGGTGAATGCATAACTATGTGATTAAACCAGGAATCATGGTTTGTTTACTTAGGATGGATGGATGGTTGGGAATGAAACTGTTTAAAAAAATAAACAGAAAAATGCAAGTGCTGGAGAACATGTGGAGAGAGCGACGTACTAGTCACTTTTGGAAGAGCAATAGAAGGGTGCAGCACCTCTGAAGGACAGTGTGGTGGTTCCACAGGAGGCTAATATAGGGCTGCCATGTTTATTATTATGTATATATTATTAGGTATATACTTATGTATTAGTCATGGTTCTTTAGAGAAGCAGAACCAACATGAGATAGCTATAAATATGAGATTTATAAAGCTGTCTCCTGCAATTGTGGGAATAGAAGAGTCCAAAATCTACAGGGCAGACAGTGAAACTGACATCTCTGATGAAGGGTCTGGATGAACTCCATAGGAGAGGTTCACTGGCTGAAGCAGCAGTGAAAAAGTCTCTCTTCTTCCTTAAAAGTCTTCAACTACTTGGATTATCTCATTGGTAGAAGACACATCTTAGTTGATCACAGATGTAATCAGCCACAGGTATGATCAACTGAATGTGATTTAATACACTAGCCTTTTGGTTTACCAACCAGCCATGAAATATCCTTGCAGTAACAGTGAGACCAGTGCTTGCCTGACCAGACAAGTGGGCATCATCATGTGGCCAAGTTGATACCAGAACCTAATCATCACAGTCCACTGCTTGTCAACTTGTCAGCTATACACAGCACCTTGAAATACACTAAATTTCCTAATAGAACACAATAACAGACATATGCTTATTTTCAACTGTCCAGCAATATTCAACTGTCCTGCATACAACTGGAAATGCACTTTATCTCTCCAGAATGGGTGCAAATACTCACATAACATTCTTTCATAAACTTCATGCTTTATGACTTAAATACCATAATATGAATAATACAACTTATATAATAGGAAAACAAGATATTTGCTATATTTATCACTACCTTCTTCCACTACCCATTCCATGCTCCCTTTTACCCTTATCAAGCATTTTAGCTGGTCGTAGTTCTTTACCAGGTCTGGTGATCCAAACCTTTATTCTTGAAGTTTCTGGGCCATTGTAGTCCTGCCTGAATTGGGTTGTTGTAGTTCCCATTAATTTTAATCTCAGGGCATGGTAGCACTAAGAGATACCCTAGGGGTTCTCCTGTATTCCAGGAAAACTCTTCTTTACCTCCATTGTGTAGTTGCAGTCCTATTTCCCCTTGATAGTCAGGATCAATCACTACAGACAGCATCCCTGTTTGCCACTGATACTTCCAGCACCATTGGATCTTCCGGATCATATGGCTCACACAGCAGCCTGGATATGTCACAGAGCCTCCTCTTGTTATGGTCCCCACTCAAAACTAGCAGCTTTTCTGGTCACTCGGTAAATGGGCCAGAGTAGCACACCCAAATGGGGAACATGTTATTTCCAAAATTCAAAGAGGCCAACTAGACATTGTGCCTCTTTTTTGGTCATAGGAGGGGCCAGATGCAGCAACTTATCTTTCACCTCAGAAATGACATGCCCCACACCACTGGACACCTAAAAATCTCACTGATGTAGAAGTCCCCTGTATTTTTATTTCATTTATCTCCCATCTCCTGACATGAAATACCTTACCAATTAGTCTAGAGTAGTTGCTACTTCTTGCTCACTAGATCCAATCAACATGATATCATCAATATTATGGACCAGTGTGATATCTTGTGGGAGGGACAAATGATCGAGTTTCCTGAGGACAAGATTGTGACATAGGGCTGGAGAGTTGATACACCCCTGAGGCAGGACAGTGAAGGTATACTGCTGGCCTCACCAGCTGAATGCAAACTGTTTCTGGTGTTCTTTACTGACAGCTATTGAGATAAAAGCATTTACCAGATTGATAGCTGCATACCAGGTACCAGGCAAGGTATTGATTTGCTCAAGGAATGATACCACACCTAGAACAGCAGCTACAATTGGAGTCATCACCTAGTTAAGTTTACAGTTATCCGCTGTCATCCTCCAAGACCCATTTGTTTTCTGCAAAGGCCAAATAGGAGAGTTGAATGGGGATGTAGTGGGAACCAACACTCCTTCATCCTTCAAGCCCTTAATAGTGGCACTAACTCTGCAATCCCTCCAGGAATATGGTATTGCTTCTGATTCACTATTTTGCTAGGTGGGGGCAGCTCTAGTGACTTCCACTTGAAGTTTCCTACCATAACAGCCCTCACTCCATGAGTCAGAGCACCTATGTGAAAATTCTCCCAGTTGCTTAGTATGTCAATTCCAATTATGCATTCTGAAACTGGGGAAATGACCACAGAAAGGGTCTGGGGACTCACTGGCTCTACTGTGAGATGGACCTGTGCTAAAGCTCCATTGATCACCTGACTGCCATAAGCCTTGACCC
The DNA here is from genome assembly GCF_023851605.1 of Tamandua tetradactyla. Classification (NCBI taxonomy): domain Eukaryota; kingdom Metazoa; phylum Chordata; class Mammalia; order Pilosa; family Myrmecophagidae; genus Tamandua; species Tamandua tetradactyla. The sequence continues at coordinate 73,241,956 of NC_135328.1, forward strand.
TGACTGGTAGGCCAGAGTGATAATTTGGGTCTCCTGTAGTTAGTGTCACTTCTAAGCCAGTGTCTAATAATCTCCAAAATATCTGATCATTTCCTTTTCCCCTATGCACAGTCACCCTGGTAAAAGGCCATAGGTATCTTTGGGGAAGACTGGGAGGAAAGGTTAACTGTAAATTTTGGGCAGGGTAAAAGGGTCCCTCTCCAAGGGTACCCAGCCCTTCCCTTGGTCAGTGGCCTCTGGGTTGATAAAATGTTTCAGCTCTCGGAATTGATTAAGAAGCTGATTGGATTATTAAATCGTCATTCAGTTGATTGCATCTGTGGCGGATTACATCTGAGATCAACTAAGGCCTGTCTCTCTGATCTCCTTCATTCTCCAAAATGTTTCCTCTTTTATAGGACTCCAGAAATTTATCAAGAACCACCCAGATGGGTGGAGACATATCTCCCTTAATCCAGTTTAACAACCTCTCTTGATTGGGAGACATCTTCAGGGAGATGATCTAATTACAGATTCAAACATACAGTATTGAATAGGGATTATTCTGCCATTTTACAAAATGGGATTTTCATTAAAACATGGCTTTTCTAGGGTCCACACATCTTTTCAAACCAGCACATTTACTTTGCATGATTATGTAGTATGTGATATATTTCAATAAAATTGCATTAAAAAACAAGTTTCACCTCTAAAAAACTAAAAATAAATATTTTTACCACACTTCATCTACATCTATATCGGTATCTATATCAATATCTATATCTATGTCTATGTCTAAATCTGTCTACCTATCTATCTACCTATCTATCTATCTAGCCACCCATATATTTAGCACTGCTAGCTGTCTAATCTACCTATCTATCTATCTATCCATCTGCCTATGTTTTGATCAACCCATTTTCTTAACACTTGAATATGGGTTGGATACAACATGCTCCTTGTGCATTTAATCATGTCATCTACATTTTCTAAGAACGAGAACATTCACTTATGTAACCACCTTAACTACAGTCATCAAGTCCAAGAACTTTAACATTGATACATTGATATAAAACTTACAGTCTATATGTCAATATTTTCATAAAACCTATAATGTGTCTTTAAACCTTTTCTCCTCCCTTTCTAGAGCCTATCCAGCCATCTGGTATCATGTACTGCATTTAATTGTCATTTTTCCTTTAGTTGCACTTTTTTTTTTAAATTGTGGGAAAATGCATACAGCCTAAACTTTCCCATCTCAACTCTTCCCAAGCATACCACTCAATGGGATTAATCACACTCACAATATCCTAGTTCCCTCACAACTTTCCATTCCCAAAGCTTTCGCATTTCCCCAAACATAATCCCTACCCCATTTTATGAGTTATCTCTCTATTACCCTTGGCCTCTACCCCTGGCAACCTCCATTCTAATTTCTTGCTCTATAAGCTTGTGTTTCACTGATATTTTCTTTGTACTTACCACAGAACTTAAATTTAACATCCTAACTCTATAACAATATCATTTGCCTGATACCAACTTAAATTCAATAGTATATAGAAACTATGTTCATAAATCCCTCCATCCCCCACCTTATTACAAATTATGTTTATAATTTATGCATCCCAAACCACAGATATATCATTATTTTTATATGTTTTAATTTCAGATCCTGTAGGAAATCAAAAGTGAAGTTACAAACAAAAGATACAATTGTACTGGCATTTATAGTTACCCATGTTTTTTCCCTCACTAGGAATGTTTTATGTCTTCATGCAGCTTTGATCTATTGTCTATTGTCCTTTCTTTTCAACCTGAAGAACTCTCTTTAATATCTCTTTAGGGCCAGTCTAGTGCTGATAAACTCCTTCAGTTTGTTTATCTGGGAATGGCTTAGATTCTACCTCGTTTTTGAAAGACAGTTTGCAAGCTGCTGGAATCCGATATACTGAAAATGGAATGGCTTTTAAAAGGAGAATTTAATAATTTCAAGTTTACAGTTCTAAGGCTGTGAAAATGTCCAAATTAAGGTACCAACTATAGTTTACCTTCACTCAAGAAAGGCCAATGAGGTTCAGGTTTTCTCTTTCATTTGGGAGGGTATATAGTGACATCTGCTAGCTTTCTCTCTAGGAATTTTCAATGGCTTGACTCGTGCTCTGTCCATTCTATTGGTTCTGGTGGCTTTAAAGCTTTTTAAAAAAATGGTTGCCTCCTAAGGGGTTCCAGTAATCAACCCCACCTTGAATGGGTGCAGACACATCTCCATGGAAACCATCTCATCAAAAGTTACTACCCACAACTGGGTGGGTCACATCTCCATGGAAACAATAAAAATGCTTCCATACAGAAATATTGAATGAGGATTAAAGAACTTGGTTTTTCTGAGGTACACAAAGCATATGAACTGGCATAACATTTTTTCCAGATATAGCATTCTTGGTTGGCAAATTTCTGCTTAGAGCACTTTAAATATGTCATACCAGTGCCTTCTTGCCTTCATGATGTCCAATGAGAAATCAGAACTTAATCTTATCAAGGCTCCTTTGTGTGTAACAGGTTGTTTCTCTCTTGCAGCTTTCAAAATGTTCTCTTTATTTTTGGCATTCAACAGTTTGATTATAAAAAGTCATGATGTTGGCGTATTTGGATTTATCCTGTTTGGATTTTATTGAGCATCTTGGACCTATATATTCATGCCTTTCATTAAATCTGGGAAATATTCAGTAAATATTTCTTTGAATATTTTCTGTTTCCCTTCCTCCCTCTCTCCCTCTCTCCCTCCCTCCCTCCCTCCCTTCCTTCCTTCCTTCCTTCCTTCCTTCCTTCCTTCCTTCCTTCCTTCCTTCCTTCCTTCCTTCTTCTGGGACTCCCTCATTACACATATTAGCATGCTTGATGGTGCCTACAGTTTCCTCAGGCCTTGTTTACTTTTCTTCATTCTTTCCCTTTTCTGATACTTAGCCTGAATGATTTCAATTGTCTTATTATTAATTTCTATGATTCTTTCTTTTGCCAGATCCAATCTGCTGTTGAATCCCTCTAGGAAAGTTTTAATTTCTGGACTCTGGTCTTCAGCTCTATTTGATTCTTTTCATAATTTCCATCTTTCTATTGATATTCTCTTTGTGTACATCCTTTATTTTCCTGATTTCCTTTAGTTCTTTGTCCCTGTTTTCCTTTAGCTCTTTGAACATATTTAGAACTATTTTTGTAAAGTCCCTGTCTGCTGTGTTTGGGCTTGGTTTTCCTCATTGATGTCTTTAATGCAGTAATCTTCACCCTTGTTTAGGCCATCACTTTCTGGGTTTTTTCAATGTTTTATAACTTTTTTTTACTGAAACCTGGATATTTTGATATCTTAATGTGTTATTGCAGCAATTTAAATGTTGAGGCATCTGTTTCTTAAGCCTGTTTCCAGCCAAACTATCAAACTATCTTTGATTGGCTGAGCATTACACTGTATACCATACAGCCCACAATCCCTTACCCCAAGCAGCATGACATGAATGCTCTCCCACAAAGTTCTGTAAGTGTTTTGTGAGCTGCCAACCACATTCGGGGCAAGTTCTGATCCAGTGAGCCCCTCAGGCCATGTGAAGACATAATCTGCCAGACATACCCATTCTCAGTATGTGTGTGAAGTTTACTCTGCTCCCTCCAGGACCAGGGCCGGAATCTACACTGGGAATGTGGGCTGGCTCTCCACTGAGCAGGTGAGGCATGGAGAAGTATGCCATCCAGGAAATCCTATACTTTTAAGTACTCTTTTTCTTGATTCAGCTCTTGCCCTGCTACTTCAATCCTTTAACTATTTTCTGGAGCTTTGAAAAAGATGTGCCCGCCAGTTCTTGCTGATTGTTCATAAAGCTTTGGTGGGTGGAACAAAGTCATAAGGTTTCTCACTCTACCGTCTTGAACAAGTTCCTCTCCCATTCAAGTAAAAAGTTTGAGTGAATTGCATTCACTCATTCTTTTATACCACATATCTAGTTCATTAACAAATCAAGCTAACTTCAACTTCAAAATAAGTCCATGATCTGGACACTTCTTGCCACTTCTGTTTTACTTTGAATTTCCTTTAGAGATAGACTTTGAGACAAAAATTTGAGTGTAAATATTTTACTTTGGATGTGACTGTAGGAAACACCATTAGATGAATGGAAATATGAGATTTGGAAGGGGAGACAGATAGTAAATGATGGAGTATCAAATAAATATCAAATAAATTACTATTGGACCATGCACCCCCCCCAAAAAAAAGTTACCATTAAAGGCATTTGGAATGTAATCTCTCTAGGAAAACTGAGAACTCATGTAAATACATACCTCAGAGTTATTATTCCACTCAATGAATGAATGAAATGAGGTTTTCATATACTCAGTGTTGACTGTGATTATGTTAGGACTGTTCCTATTGGATAATCATTTCCTGGCACTTCTGTTTTGCTGTGTGTGCAGGTAGAGTGGAGCTATCATTGTGGCAAAAAGATTCAGATGCTGGATTTAGGAATTGAGATGCTATTCACTGAAACAGATTTTGCAACAGGACATCACCAACATTACTTAGATCTACTCTTACCCACTCAAATTTACTTAATCCTATCACTGATGTTTTAAAAATGGTGGGTGGTCAAATTTCTAAAGAAGAGATTAAAAAGAAGATGGTCATGGAATCAAGCCACAGTCCCTGTTGCTGCAGATGGTACTGAGGCTATAATTGATATTCATCGTCTCCTCCCACACTCCCTCGTTCTAGGTTCTTCTCACACTCAGCTAGCATAGTCGCTTTCCTTATAAGTTGTCCCAGATCTTCATCCAAGAGAGGCATGCCATAGTTATTGTTACTGCAAATGACTACTTAAAGCTATACTCAGAGATATAAACACTTAAAGTCACCATAGTAAATTCTTTGAGTTTAAGACATAGTCCTCTCACCAAATTAGATATCACAAACCATATCTTCTTATAATCAGAATTAATTTACTTAGCCAGTATAATAGAACCAGTAGATTCTGTAGTCATTTCCTTATTATTGCCCTTCTTTCACCATAAAGTAGACGGTTATCAGGGCGATATTGTGAGGGATCCCTTGCGAAGAAATCAGACATTTTGGAAGCTCTTGGATAGGGTACTGACCCTTCACTGCTGGATGGGCTGAAGTCTTTTCCATGTGTTTTTAACCTGCAGGAGCCTCTTCTCATGATGAGGTTAGAGATATAACAGGGTAAGCTCAATTGTGGAAGTATAACTTAAGCCTTTGCTTGTGTGTCATATCTGATAGCCCCCTGGTCAATGCTAGTTATGTAGCTGAGTAGAAAATTATGGAGTAGGGATTACTGTTCCCATGAAGGATGGTGGAGAGGAGCAAGTGAATATTTTTGAATAATTGTATCTACCCAAGTCTGCCCTTTTGTGCATAAATATTCATACCTCCTCATATGCTAAATTTAGTTATCCCCAATAAGGCTCTTCAAACTCTTGATTAATTTTTTGCATCAGACTCACCAGGAATTCACAATCAACATTAGGTTCAGATGTTTTTTCTCTTGATCTAGAGATCTGTGAACTAAAAAGTTAAATTATCTACTCCCCGTATATCCAATATAATGCAGTGAAAGAGTGTAAGGGACCCTGAAGAAACATTTTCCATTTGAAATGAAGAAAATAGGTAGACAAAGGAAATGGTATATAGCATTTCTGGTATTCTTCTGAGCAAACTTTGCCAGGGGTCTTTACCCAGGATATAGGAATGTTGCTTGCCTAACCCCTGACTCTATTTCCAGGACCTGGCTTCTGAGTCTATTATTTTCCATGGCTTCTTCTAAAGCTATTTTCTTTTCTCATCCTTGATCATTTCTGAAGAGAGAATTGTTGAATATGCCCTTATGGTGGTGAGGCAATACTCTCAACCTGCTTGTTGATTATAGAAATTTGTAGGCCGAGATGTCTTTTTAGAATTTCAAAGACTTTGTCACTTAGTCCATGTTGGCAGCATTTTGGTAACTATACCTTTCTCAAAGTCTTTTAAAAATGTATTTGAGTCACATGTACTCCCACAATTCTGTCTTGAGACATAAGTCTCTTCTAGACTCAACTATATGTATATTGGACACTTCAGGATTCTGTAGGGCCACACTCTAAATCATTCTAGGAGTCCTTTTGTTTAGCTGAGAGGAGTGATAAAGCTCTAATCTAATTCAGTCACAAGTCTTAACAAAAGGTCCTTTCACCACACCTTGGTTATGTATTTGAACCCCCCAGATTTGATGAGACTGTGTTGTAATGGATATAACTTTGGTCAAAATAGTTAATTTTTTCAATCCTGCAGTTTATGCTTTTTCAATATTCTTCCTAAATTCTGTTTGCAGAGTAGCCGATTTTTTTCTGAACTCATCTCATTCTCATAGTTCCTTACCAAATGTACTAGTAGCAATCACCTCATTCTTTCAAAAATTCCTATTTCTAGGAATTTCCCAATTCTATCAGTTCATTACACATCTATTTTGCTAACAATAGTTTTGCTAACTTTGCTGCAACATAACATCAGTTACCATTTTCTAACCTCATATGACAGTTTCAGCACCATTTTTCCCAGCCTCCTATAATAGTTTATATACTTCCCAATGTCTAATTATCAGACTAATGTCACATGTTTTAGGTATCCTGTACCTGTTGCTTTCCAGTAAGCCACTACAAAAATCAGTGGCTTAAAATGGCCACCATTTATTTTTGCTCATGACCCTGAGTTGGCTGAGGATCAGCTGATTTAAGCTGGATAACCCTGCTTCCGTTTTCTCCCTCACCTTATCACCATCTAACGATCTACGTATTTTCTTATTAATTTTGTTTATTCTCTGTCCTCCCTCCCCCCAGAATGTAACCCCCAGGGCAGGGGGTTTTCTTGTTTTATTCACTTCTGTGTCTCAGTACATGAGAGTCACTCAATAAATATTTGTTGATGAATGAAAGAAACAGTTTTTTAACCTACTTACTAGAACTAACTCAGAACTTGCTTTTTAATTTCTGAAGAGGCAAGTAAACAATTCTATTAGGAAATTTTAAAGACCAATTTATATGTTATGCTATGGTACCCTCAAAGTTAGAATGTGGTCAAACAATGCATTAATCCAGGCATGATGTGAGTTTTTATTTATTAAGTAACATATACTCTTTGAAAGCCAGAACTCTTTAAAAATTTTTCCATAGATCCTTTTATCATGGATTCATCCACATAATATATGTTTAATAACTATTTTCTAAATCAAATTTAAGAATTTGAGAATAATCTGTTTTATTTTAATATAACATATCTTCTCTTTTGTAATTGTTTTTGACATTTGCATTAAGCTTCTGAAGCTCTTCTGGCCACTGATTTCATTTTTGTGACTTGTTTTACTACACATATTTTCCATTATTTTTATTATAGTTTCCGTTATTTTTATTCTATATTAGACTTTCTCCTGTTTCTCAAATTAATTCATCCCCACTTAAAGTAAAAAATATGAAATAAAGAATAAAAGTTGCTATTATTACTACTCCACAAAAGAAAAAGTTAACCACTTAGTAATACTGTATGTCTACTTATATACTTATATAATTTATTTCTAGTCATATACAAGCATGCATTGTTGTTATTATTTTATATTTTGACATAGTAATGTTTACCTTACTGGACATAGAACTATGTAATTTTATAATTTAAAAATAAAAATAAAGATCAAATTAAAGAGATTATGGTTCCTTTTATATTGGTTACTATAATCAGACTTGGACAACATTTTTAATTTCCTAAATATTTACTTTTATTTGTATATGTTTTTGCATGCAAAAATATTAATTTATGTTTCTACTGCTTTTTAGGTATACATACAAAAGAGTAGCAGATATGATGAGGGACATTGTGGTAACTATGAAAAAATAAGTTGTCCGATATTGTTTGAAACTTGACAACTCTGAAAACTATGAAGACCAAAGAGAGAGGGAACTAGTACAAAATGTAAGGAAATCTTTACCTTTTAAAATAAGTGTCTAAAAGATGAATGGGAAATTCATAAATAATGTATCCATGAGCATGTCAGCTTATCTTTTCTCTCATAAAGATAAATGTCATAATGCATCAGCTCTCTGCCTTTATTCTCTATATACAATGTATATATTTTCCCTCCTCTATTCTTTGGGACTGAAATTACTTTAGGGAGTAGTTAAGAGAAAATTGACAGTATTTTGGAATGTATAGGATTATAAGGTTCAGATACCAATGAAATCTTTAATAACTCTGTGAATTATGTCATCTGTAAAATAACAGACTCAGCTGTGAGCAGAATAAAAGCATATTTTTCTTAAAAAGAGAAAAAAATGCCAGTTTTCCTCGAGAGTTATGATCAGCTTTAGATCTTCAGTGTTCTTTGTTGCAAGTTTTAATGAACCAGAAAGAATATCTTAGATACAACAAAATTACAATCTTTAGTAGAGTCTGGGGTTCAAGTGCCAAAAATTTCTGATGTGTTAAATCTATTTGGATGACCTCATGTTAGAAATGTAATTTAGTTTTTATGTACTGAGATTGTTTTAATAAGGGACTGATTATTCTGCCATTTGCAGACTAGATTTTCTGATAAACAAAGAGGTTTTTCAACAGAAATCTACCATGTATTGTTGCTAACACTACCTTTTTAATATTTCGTTATTTTCTCATTTCCAAATTTGAAATGCCCTAAACAGTACTCTTGCTTACTTCCAGGCTTGTGTTCCCACATTTTCCCCATCTCAGTAAATGATCTCACTATTTTATAGATGCCCAAGCAAAATTCTGAGAGTCAATTTTGGTTCCTTCCTTTTGTCGTTCCAAACCATGAGTAAGTCCTATCTATTCTGTCTTCAAAATACATAAAAATCTGCCTACTTCTCTCTGAACCTTCTACCAATGTTCATAATTCAAGACACCATCATGCCTCTCTTGGGCAACTGTAAAGTCATCCTAACTACATTTCTAGATTACACTTTGCCCTACCTATAATCCATTCTTTCCATGATTCCAATTTGCTGTTTGAAAAATAACAAACACATTATGTTGCTCTTTCCATTGTTTTCAGAAAAATTCAAACTCCTTTATGTGACCCATGTATCACTGTGTCATGTTAAATTTCCTTTTCCTTTCAGAATCAGCTCATGGCCCTCCCCCTTCTTCTTACTAGGATTCATTCATTCTGGTCTTCTTTTGTTTCTAGACACCCGATTCCACCTCTGATCATGTCTGGCTACTTAGCCTTCTGGTCTCAATTTTATTATCACTTTATCAGAGTATTTTCCCTGACCATTCTATTTATCACACTTTCCTACTTATTTCCTTCAAATTACTTCAAATACAAGAAATCTGTAATTTCTGTTTACTTAGTTGTTTATGTGTCTTCCTTAACAGGAGAAATGAACTTTTTCTTTCTTATTTATTGCTTCTGTCTGGTACAAAGTAAGCTTTCAAAATATTTATTGAACAACTAGTAATGTTGTGTATTGACAACAATAATTATTTAATACTCAAGTTGCTTTTTTAAAATGAGAATCTGTAAAGTGGTGTTTTGAATGAACTAGTTTTTCTCAGTTCAGGTCTCTACCCCTACACAACAAAATAATGTTGATAATGAAAGATACTTAGCTGTTTCTTGAATTACCATGAAATTCCTGTGTCTTTGATTCTCACCTTTCATACAAATATTCAGTTTTACATTGGCTCAATCTGAACCTGTGTTTAGAATCTGGCAAGTTAGTCTGAACCAGGATGTGAGTTGCCTATTTGTAGAGCCTTGAGTGTCCTAGATCTGCATCTGCTATTGGATTAGCACACGGTAGGATGGTAGATTTACCAGTTGTATTTGTTGTGCATAGACTTTGTCTTAAGAAGTGGCTTATGAAAATTCTATCTTAATGACTTATCCATAAAGTTCTCTTGAAATTCCTGGGGAACTTAGATTTTTTAATATGTATATGCTTCATACCTTTTCCCCCTTCTAGAGAAAGCTAAGGATTTACATAGATTAGTTAATTAATTCTTATTGCTTGCCTAATGATGGTTTGTTTTGCATGTGTGTGTGTGTGTGTGTGTATTTTGCTAAAAAGGAATTGAAGGACATTCAACAAGAGATGTATTACAATTATGTTACCAATAGAAGAATGAAGGCAAAAAGAAAGTACCAATTCAAACCATTAACATAAATTAAGCTTTGAAGTTGACTCAGAGCTTCCTGCATATTAGGAGTGAACAGTAAACATGATTTGTTATACAATAATTACTATTTCCTGATGTAAGGAATCATATTAGATTCTCAGGAAAGGAAAAATAAGCTTGTGACATGGATTTTAGACTTTGCATGTTGCAATGGACAAGCACCACCAATTATGGAACTGAATATTGTAGCCCATATCCATGTAGCATCTTTTGATTAAGGGTGGGAACTTAAAATTAAAGCATGTCTGGCAAGTTTATTCTTTGAAAGATCAAGTACCTGGGACAAGTATCTATATTTCTTATGGTCTAACTTAATCCCAATAATAAACATTTGAAAGATGTATGGATAGCATATCCATTGGACAGTCTATCCTAATATAATTTAGCTCTTCTGTACTCTCTTTTTTTTTTGCAAGGGAAGGCACTGGGAATCAAACCTGGGTCTCCAGCATGGCAGGTGAGAATTCTGTCTTCTGTACTCTTTTAATCCTTAAAAATATTTCTTTCCAGGGTGCCCAACTAGATGCATCAGCTGAAAAATGATCCATAAAATAATAGAATGGATTGTTTTTGTGGAGTTTGAAAATATTGACCAGTACCACTTTTGTGGGGAAACATAGAAGAAATAATTATGGGGAATCTTGTTTCAGAATTATATAATCCAGATTGTCATCTCAAGAACAAATTTATAATAGATGTTACTCATTAGAATAATAACACATACTAATGCCTTATATACTTATTAAATTCAGTGTTCATGTTATCTAATAAAATATTTATTCATACTAATTTCAGTATCTCCCCATTTAAAAATGCATATATATTGTTGTCAGTTGCTTTTGTTAAGCCATTGGATGGCCCCCTTCACTCACTTCTCAGGTATGTGATTCTATCTTGATCTTTGTTATTATCACTGCCACTGTGGAAATAGGAGAAAGGATAAAAATGGCCAAATGAGAAATTTACTTCCTATTTATGCTACTTTATAATTGCCTCTAACCCAAAATTTGAGTCTATGGCTAATAATATGATTAGTGTAAGAATGAGGATGAACATATTAAATGTGGTCAATTTTAATATGTTGGCTCTTTTCTGTGCTGCTTCACTTTCTTAATTATGCCAAACAAAGTAGTCTAATCTAAGTAGAAAGCAGCTTGATGGTAACAAGATTTTCTGTTTCATTTTTTTATGTTTCCTTTTCCTTTCCTAATACCCCCACTGTCCCCACCGTATCCTTCTCCTGCCCCTGGCCATTATCTCTCATTATTATTATTTTTTTTGAAAATGAAAACAAAACCACAAAACTCTAATAATTAAGAAAATTAGTTTTAGACAGTGTATTACATAATGGTATTATTTTTTATTATGCTTACCATTATGATGTTCTTTTTGGCTCTAGATAGGTTTCAAGACCAAATTATGACTGCCTTGTGATAAAATATTTTCAGTATATAGTGGAGAATACTTCTCTATTTCCTTTGGCAGGACAACCTATATACAGGTTTTTAAGCCTAATAGACAAACATTCAGGTAGACATTAAAGATAAAAAAAAAAGGTTACTAAAACAAAAAGGAATAACATCTGAGATTACTTGATAAAATAGAACATTTTATATCCAAGATCACTTCGGCAGTACAATTCAATGGGTCTTTAATACTTTGTTTTCAGAAATATTTTCCTTTTTTGTTGAATGTTCATAATAAATTTTAAAAGTCATATTCATGTAACGTTCTTTGCTAAGAGATTCTGATCTTCTTATTTTAGATTTGTATTAGAAATTCTAACTCTTGAAATATATATGAGTATATAAATAAATATGTATATACATATTTTTCACCAGTTGATGGTTTTTTATTCAGTCTGGCAGCCAGATTGTACACATTTGTTAGTAACACTGAGAGAATAGAGTGTCTCAGTGAAATTTCAAATCTGAAGCAAACTAATTACGTCATGTAAATGTAGTAAAAATTAAACTGATATGTAGTAGAACTCAGCATTCTGTTTGTTAAATATTAATCAAAAACCTTTGTAAGCTTGATACCTTGATCCAAAGAATTAATACCAATTCAAAAATTTATTCCCTGTTTTGAGGCTCATTTTTTTCTCTTTGGGGAAAATGGCCCCTTTCATTCTTTCTCCCAGGAAACATAATCGTCTATAGTATCTGGTTCAATTTATGACTTCTACTCAATAGTCTTGTGATTAAGTTCTCAAATTCAATATTTTCTACTTGAGTACCTTTAAATAGCCACTAAAAATACTCTCAAAGAATAGCTGATACACAGTCACAGTTAGAAAATAGAGAAAATTCATTCATAATCCCAAACATGTCATTATATTTAGTTATGCATATGCCCTTCTTGTTGATTTTCATGTGAATATATTTAATACTGCCACATTTTTTATTATCCTGAATTTTCACTTGGCATTATTTAATATGCTTTGTGCTATAATCTTCCTAATTATCACTTTAAAATTTTAATAACTTGTTTTTGACTTAGTGTGATTGAATAGGAATCTTTCCCTGAATTTTACTATCATCAGTTTAAATATTTTAATGCTTGTTCAATATTCCATGTGGTAGGCATACCATAATTTAAGGAACTTTTACCCTGATGCATGTCATTTAAGTTCCTTCTGGTTTTCTCCATTATATATTATACTCTAACTTTTAATAAGACTATTTTCCTTTCTTTCCAGTTTTATAGAATACATTCACACTTTGCTTTTTTTTTTACATAGCCAAATAGTATGAAATCACTTTATATTTAGTCCTAGAATTATTTAAGCATCTTAGTACACCATTGTGTAGGTGTACAAACTTTTGTGTAAGAAAGAGGATGTAAGAAAATATACACACATCATCTTATTTGTGGGAAGAGAAACATAGGAAGGATAAACTAGCAGCTAGTGAGATTGGTCACCTCCAGGGAATGGTTTGGAAAAAGATTAGCATTAATTGGAAATGGGAATGGTTTAGAAGGGACGGAGAAGGGACACTCAGAAAATTATAGTTCTGGCTTTTCAAACCATGTTAATATTTTACTTACTCCAAAAATAAATACTGACAATAACAAACATGGGGAAAACATCCAAGAGAAATACAGGGATAAATGAACCTAACTATTTTAAGTGGATAATGTAACCGTACTGAAGGAGGTAGGGGATCTAACTCAGGAAACTTTTGAACACAGAACTGAGGTAATATATCATCAGGCTAAAGATAAGAAGACCCATAAATAAATATTGAATTTTATTTGGCAGGGTTTTTTTTCTTCACAGTGCTAGGAGATAGAAATTCAAAAAACTACTTTTTATGTCTTCTAGGCTTGACCAAATAATTAAGTACATTGTAGATAATAGGAGCCAGATTTCTCTTTAGAACAAAACCTTATAAATATAGAAAAAATTTGGGTTTGAACGGAATATAATTGAATTTGGAGGTATCAGTGGGAACTTAAGAGTTTTAAATATTTATATCTCTTTTTTCTATAGATGGAAGGAAATACATGCACACAGACTTATATTGTTACAGATATGTATGTATATTTAGCTCTGTCTGCTGAAAAGCTGTAGAAACAATTATGCTCCAGTAGCAATGAGAATATTTAGCACTCAGATGTTGGTTTCTGTGCATACTGTCCAATAAAATTAACCTTGGAGTAAAGGCTGATTCTATGACTTGGGAATGAAAATATAACATGAGCTGGAGGTTCTTTTGGTGGTGTAAAGTAAGGAAGTGTGTTATAAATAATAGGGGGAATGTAAGGTGATAACAACAGGGTACTATGAATGTTAACCCTGCATTTTATGCATGATTTTTCTGTAAACCCATGACTTCTCTAATAAAAAATAATGAAATAAATAAATAAATAAATAAATTAGGAGGGCATGTCAAATGGACATAGGAGCCAACTTGAAAACTCCCAGGGACAAAATATGGGAAAATTTGAGCAACAAAGTGAATAATGATAGATTATAACCCATACAATAAATAAATAAAAGTCCTCATGTTATAAATGTAAAAATAAGTATATGAGGGAGAAGGGAAAGCTCTTAGAGCAAAATTCCAGCTAATACAAGTAGAAGAAATGATGGAATCAGAAAATCACCATTTGGCAATCATCATAGTCATAATTTTTGCAGGGGAGGATTATTAATGGATGGTAAAGTTAATAGGTGAAAGTTTAATGAGAAATGGGTTAACAGCATAATTTCAAACTATCTCCCCCCAAGATAACTTACTAATTACAAAATGACAAAGTGGTTACTTTACAGTGCAGGAACCTGACATTTCCCATCTTCATTAACTGATCAAAGTTAAAATCACCAATAATAAGGAAAATAGGCATTAAGAACATAATATCACTTCTCTGGTAGGCCTCTAAAAATGGTATAAACCAAATTGAATCACGAAGGGCAATCTACTAATGACTACTCTACTCTTCAAAATATCAATATCATGAAAGAAAAAAACAGAAGAACTCTCCCAGACGGAAAGAGACATGAATCCTAAATGCAGTGTGTAATCTTGGACCAGATACTGATCAATGAAATATATATACGTATAAAACAGTTTCTATAAACAGTAGTGCAAAAATGGAAAAATATCTGCAGATTAGATAAAACAGTTGTTTCAGTGTTGTTTTCCTGGTTTTGTGTTTATATTAAAAATGTCCTTGTTTTTAGGAAATATACACTGAATTATATAATGGTAAAGGGGCATCCTGTTTATAGCATTTTATCTATTTAGCTGTTATCTATCTATCTATCTATCTATCTATCTATCTATCTATCTATCTATCTATGTTTCTATCTATCTATCTATCTATCTATCTATCTATCTATCTATCATGTTTCTATCTATCTATCTATCTATCTATCTATCTATCTATCTATCTATCTATCATCTAATCTATCTAGACAGGTAGAGAGATGTACATTCATGCAGCCAGAGTCAGAGAATAGTTAGGTGGTAAAATGTTACCATTTGCTTAATGTGGGTGAAAGATATGCTGGAAGTCTTTGAACTATTTTTTAACTTTTCTAAAATTCTAAAATTATCTCAAACTAAAGCTTTAAAAATACGTTTGAGTAAGTGGAATTATTGAGTAAAATGTTATGAATGTTTTGAAAGCTTCCTTTTTATATTGTCACTTT
The DNA here is from genome assembly GCF_023851605.1 of Tamandua tetradactyla. Lineage (NCBI taxonomy): Eukaryota > Metazoa > Chordata > Mammalia > Pilosa > Myrmecophagidae > Tamandua > Tamandua tetradactyla. Next base: position 73,257,321 of record NC_135328.1, read on the forward strand.
ATTCCAAAAAGTGGTGCAGCAATATATAAGAATATCTGTTTCATTGTTCAATTAACAAGTGTTCTATAAATAGTTCATGTAAAGAAGAGACTTCTACTCTTTTTTGAATTCATCAGCAAGTCCTGAATTGGAAATGGAAGTCAGCGGAAATGTGAATAGCAGAGCGATAGGGAGAGAGATAATAGATTCATTTAGAGGAATAACTGTGCCAATATATTTTTTTCAGTTATCATTGGAAGTTCTCACACAACAGCTGACGAATGGGAATGACAATAGATTGATTTTTTTTTGCTTCTGCTAAGGTCTGGTGAGTTATCCAGTATGCATGTTCTGTAAATACACCTCAGCCCTGTTAGTAAGATTTGTAACATCAACATGCAAGTTGATGCATAGTATCAAAGTATAGTATCAAATGTTTCAAAAGTGGAGGAAATATAACTGTTCCTTCATCCAATTCCTGTAATTTTACAGATAAAGACCTGGTAACCCAAGGATTAAATTGAATGGGTAAGTTACAAAACTAATCGGCAGTAAAGCCGTGAAACAAAGATCTCTTGATTAATATTCTTGGACTTTTCCCATAAACCCTGAGTTTTAGTAGGTCTATAGGGTGGCAATGTATCTGCCATTTTCATGTGAAACTGACTTCCAGTTACTTGGAAATTCTTTCAGTTTCAGTTAGCTCTTGAGTCAGTAGAGTACTGAAATTATGCAAATGGCTTAAGATAAAAATGTGTGAAAGTATGTGCAGGCCAACATGCATGGAGGACAAAATTATTTTGAAGAACAAAGGAATTGCTATCAGAAATATTTACAACTTTAGTAAATATATATTGACTAAAATGTGTCACTCTCTATTCTAGGTGCTGGGGATTGGGGATATAACATTGGCTAAAACAAAATCTTCCCTTCATGGAATTTACAGTTTTGTGAGGAATTTATATTCTAGTGTGTATCAGCTTGGTGTGAACTAGATAAGTTGCTCTTAAAAAACTGTAATTGCTATTAATGAGATACTCAAAGGGAAAAATAATGAAATGTGACCTCACTATATAGCATACAAAGAAATGTAATTGCTACTAATTGTAAAGATCATTTCTAAGGTCTTTGAGAAAAATCATTAAGAATGTAGGGATCAAAGCAATTGAAATAATCATTTGTAAAAATGCAGGCGTGAGAAGGAGAAATAGAAATATCCTTTCATGGTATCCAGGTTTCATACCTTTTATAGCTTTAATTTTGCCAAAAATGCTAATTTGTTCATTTTTAGTATTTCGCATTTTCACTTCTACCAGATGTTAGGCATGTGGCTCACTGTCTCTTATCCCAATTCACATGACATTATCTTCAGAGATCCTTGTGGTGACTAAGAGCTTAACCTTACCAGGTTTACACTTCCAATAGCTGTCTGCTTAATGCCACCAAATTTATACCCATACATTTTTCATTGGGTGCTAACTGATCTGGGAGCACCCAATGTTTTTCTATAACAAACAAATATGGCAACTGACATTTTTTAACATGTTCTTTGGCACACTCAAACATATATATTCATAGAATAAATTCTTATAAGAAAGATACATATTTGAAAGGTGTGTAAATTATTAATTGATTGATATTTCAAATTATCCTACAAAGCACGAATTTACATGGTGACCAACAATATAGGAAAGTGCTAGTTACTCCACATCCTTTCTAATGTTTTTTATTGTATATGCAAAAACATTTTTATCATATATGTTAAAACCTTGACCTTCATATAATTGAAAAGTAGTTTTCTAATACTGATTTATTTTTATCTATCTAATTATAAGTAAGTAAGGATTCATATCTTTCACTTGATGTATGAAGAGATTTAAATTCCCTACATGGATAGTTGGGCAAATTCTGAAAAAAGTAGTTTCTAGCTTATGAATTTGGAGACTCCATTTCCACATAGTTTAGGAAAAGAAACATTCTCAAGTTCAAAAAATACAAAGTTATTCAATGTTAAGAATACTTTCAGCATATTTCTCTCCTCTTAGACTAAAATCCTTATTTTGGATATGTGGATATTTCTATTGACTTTGGTACAGCAGAATAATTTCATTGAAGTGTGTGGGTGTTTTCTTTCCATGAATAAGAATGAGATGAGTTCATTTAAAAGTATTGAAAGAAAGATGGGTCTTCTGTACACAAAACCAATCTTTTAATTTTCTTACGGTCTTATGCCAGGCAATGCAGAGAGGCTATGGAACAATGTGTCAAGCTTATACCCTTGGGATTTCTTGGAGGTGATTATTTCCTGCGATAATTCTATTCCACTTGGCACATGCCTTATTTGGGGGAAGAAGGGCTTAGAATTCTTTTGGTTTTCTGCGAGTTAGAAAGTTGCTTTACTTTCACAAAATTTGAAGCCTCATTCACGAGTGATGATGAGATTTGTCCAATCCTACCATATGTTATTTTGGCAGCAGAAGTTAGCTCCTAGAGAATAAGCTAAAATTCACAGGATACACATGTCATAAGGGTTAAATTGTGAATCTTTCATCAAAACAATAATTACAACTTAATATAGTTCATCACATCTTCCTTAAAGATAAACATATATGTTTAAAATGCACTGATTGTTTCATCTCTTTGTTATGATTTTATTTATGAATGAATATGAAAAAACAACATATTCATTAATTTTGGTTGGCGAGTATACTATGAATACTGCTTTTTGGTAAAACATAATGGGGTGCCTCTCAAAATACAGTGATAGGAGCTATTGATATGAATGGGAGTATTTTAATCTACTGTGAGAAATTGAGTTCAAGAACCTCATTGTAGTAAATAAAGAAGCCCACTTCTGATATTTTGAGATGATATTAGGATGCTGTCTTAAAATCAGTGATAGGGAAAGGAAACATATTTCCTTCGAGCCAAGTAGTTTTGGGTTCTTTGTCAACTTGCTATTTCATTTCCACCCAGGTCCTACTTTAATTTTTCTCTTTGGTCACTGTTCCTTGGTAATTTAATGTTGATGTTGTTGTTTTTAATCAGCAATAATTTTCAAGCTCCACATACTAGCTAATTTTTTTTTCTTCATAAGAAAAAGTATTGAAGAAACATAACATTTATTGAGTGCCTATAATGTACAAGGCATCACGCTAGACACTTTACTTCTCTGAACTCATTTGCAGATGAGAAAACTAGACCTCAGAGAATATAGACAACTTGTGAATGACCAAATGGTCATTATGAATCATGGTACAGTCATCACTGGAACTCCTATGTGTCTGACTCCAAAGGTCAGTCTTGTACTGCTATACTATCTTACCAACCAAGATGTCATTACTACCTTAGCTTGACTCAACTTTGGACAGACTTGGGACTACTATCCCCTGACTCCTCTTCATTCTTTGCACTCTCCAGACACCTAGCAGGTACCTAACCATAGCGTTTCTTATTCACCGTCCCTCTCTTCCTCCCCTACCTCTGCCGTTATGAGATTCAGATGGCCCAGTGAAAGAAAACATTCCAGACCAAATGGCCCTAACGGCAAATTCAGTAAATCAATCCCATAATAGATCTCTGGTACCGTTTGACTAACACACCTGATCTCTTAAAAACCTGCCACTATTTGTCTTGGTGGGATTGAGTTCTAGGCTGTCTTCTCTATTGCCGTATCCCTTGAGTACATTCTTCCTTGACTGTTTAACATTGTCTGGTGTAATTATTTCTTCCATAGTACTTCAATCAGACTAAGTAGTTTGAAAAAATGAATGCAACTATCTAAACTGGTACATTTTGTAATGCATTACAGGAATCAACTATTTTGTAATTGGGGCAAAGAATTACAATATACTGCTTTTTAAAATTAAACTTTTGTGTAATAGGGCAAAGGAAGCCCTTGGGATTACTTCCCTCCCCACCCACTCCCAACACAGTGAGTGGGAATTGGCATTTGTTGAGGTTCCTCTATGCAATGGTCATGCTATTTATGATAACATTTTAATCCTTATTTCAAATCTGTGATATAAACATGGAGAAATTGAGGCTTATTAGCTTTTCCAAAACAGATAAATGGGTTCTTTAACTGCAGCTGTAAAATCCTAATCATACCCATGAATGATGTAAGGTGAACCAAAATATAAATATTTTAGTCTAAAGATATACACATTAAAAAGGTTTAACTATTACTTTGTTTGCCCCAAATCTAAAATACAGCACAATTTTTAATTAGAACTTTCACTATTTTCTATGTCTGGAGACATTTTAACTTGAGTTCTCAAATGAGAAAATGCGATATTTCTGATACCTAATGTTTTTATGAAACACAGAAGAGTTGATCTTATGACTCTGCCTTTTCCCACCAGAGTGAACCTACTTTTCAGAACCAAAATATAATTTTACCGGTGGGAGATTTGGGGAAGTGTTTTAGGTAACAATAGCCCATTTTGACACATGTCACCATTATTCCATTTCAGATATGCCTCAGGTCAAACACATTCTTGAAACACTGTTTCAAATAAAAGTCCTTTGTAAAATACCCAAAGAGGAATTTGATGTCATGCTTTCTAAAACCGGTATCAAGGGACATTTTTACATTCTTTGAATATGTCTCCATGAGTTGAAATGGGCTGAAACTCGGGGATCTTAACTTGAACATTAACCTTGTTATTTTAAGAACTTACCAAGGATTTCAAGGAAAGGAATTAAAAAGCATTAGGGGATGAGAATTTGAGCTTAGTTTAGTTACACTGCTTTCAAAGAAAGAGCTATTTGGAGGGTTTTTAAAAAAAATGTTTTTAATGACTTTGTGATCCACATTAAAACAATGAAGTAAACAGTTCAGCACAAAATGGCAAGCCTAGGAGATGAGAAATGAGAATCACACCTTTTACTATAAGATCTCTGTAAGCTTCAGTCTATTCCTTTAACGAGAATTAATTAATCTGTATTTATTTGTCTGCACCAGGTATTTCGGTTTGTTTTGAATAAGTGTTTGGAGAAATAAATGGATAAACAAAAGTGTTGGGGTGTGCTTATTATTTACTACATCCAAATCCAAGACACAAGTTTATATGGTGAAATGGTAGTGTAATTTGTATCCTTAGGATCTTTAAACAGTATTTGGAGTCTGCAAATGAATGAAACAAACCTGGATGTCCCTAGAGCTCATTTTCCTATCTGCTCACATGTGAGTTTAGTGTAGACCTGGCTCAGCTGTTTGCTTTAGTTTAGTGGAAGGACTTGGAGGTTTAACCATAGAGGCCCTTCCCCGTACCCCCATTTCTGTCTTCTATTACGCAGCTTCCATTGTTGCTTTCCAGTGTTCCCCCACAACTGGAAGCAGCCAGTGTGGCTATGCTCAGTTTAATGCACTTCTCTGTGGAGTACTAAGGGATTTGGGGGATCACGGGTGCTCTGCTATTTCTCTGCTTAGAAGTTTTATCCAGTAAACATTACTTATTATTTCATCGTATGGCATATATGTCCACGTTCCCTTTGTACAACATTAGAAAGCCCTATATATTTTGACACAAAGTGCAGGGATTTAAGTCTTTGTTAATTTCAGATGTGATCCTTTTAGATGAGAATTACTTGAACTGCTTCAAGTATACTCTGATATTATCTGTTTTCGTCTTAGCGTTTTATTTTCTGCTGACTTACACCTGATAACCTTCCAAAAGTGAGCCCGGTCTACTTAAGGATGTGCTTTATCAAATCAAAAAACCGAATTCAGAAGAAGATGTCATACACTGTGACTATTCAGCATGAATTCTCTATGTCAGAAATATCTTTCAGTAAGTAAAGAGAATCACAGAAAGAAATGAAAATAGTCCATTTCACACCAGTGTAAATCTTTCCTTCCTCCCTTTCCTCATTCTATTTCTCTCTCTCTCTCCGATAACCCTTTTCTCTCCTTGATCTTTCTTTGTATAGTGAATACGGGATCCAGAAAACATACAAAGGTCTCATAAAAATTAATTCCTAAAATCAATTTAATAAAAGCTTCTTGTCAATGAAATCCATCCTGTGATATGATAAAATATATTTCCTATTTATAAATTCATTTAGCTTTCTTTAGTGACTATATCCCTTTTCCTTTCCAAGGCAAATATTAAATTTTCCAGAAAATTCTATATTTAGGGTTCTGGTATGGTTCCATACTGATTTAATCAGGGAGATGCGGCAAATACACTATTCATATTAGGAGGAAAGTCTATTTCTTTCATTTAATTTCAGAGGACTTCCAGGTGATTATTGTTTTTGTTTTGCTGTCACTTCATAAATACCCTCTGTATCATACTGGGGAAAATATGTCAATAAATCATAAAATTATAATTTGAAATTAGTGAACAAAATTTTGCACTCATCTGTGTGTATTATCTTTATTATGTTCAATATCTCAAAATTCTGCCATTCATAACTAGTATTATTTATTACAAGATAGTAATGTTTTAATCCAACAAATAAAAGTTTTAAAGATTAATAATATCAATGCTGGCTAGGAAAGAAGACCTTTCAAACACTGTTGATGAAACTTGAACTTGATGAAACCTATTCTCAAATGAAATCTGACAGTATCTACCACATCTGAGATACGTACAGTAAAGTGCAGTATGGTACATACACGTGACACAGACACTGCTGAAATGTGCAGATACATATATGTTGATTTGGAAAAAAACCTCTAAGATAAATTATCAAGTGAAAAGTATGGTACAGAACACTGAGGATAGTACAATCACTTATATATATATATATATTTTAATGTCTGTATGCATTCAGCTATATGCATGGAAATGATTTCTGGACTTACAGACAAGGAACTGTTAATAGTGGTTTCTTTTGAAGAGAGGTACAGGAACAGGGTGACGTGCAAAGCTTTACCCTCATATACTTTTCTGAGCATCTATGATATCTAATTGTGGGTTTGGATAACTTTATTTTTTTTTTTAGAAACCAAGAGTTTAGTGAGGGTATGGACCAGTCGATGTTACAATATGCCAATAAATGTAATTTGAAAAATATTAACTTGTGGCTGATACAAGTAAAGTATTGCAATAGAATTTCAGTATTTACTCTGCATCCACTGTAGAAGGAAATTCTGCTTTTAAACTAGATGTGCAGGGTTCTGAGAGTAAGTTTCACAATGATTGGCTGGAATTGGATATGCACAATTCAGAAAAATTGCTTGGTGACACCAAAGATTGAACAGTGAGAAATGTGGGTTTGCCCAGGCCACATCAGCCAGGGCCATTCAACCTGGTGCACAGGGCGGGCATGGTGGTGAGCAACTTCCTCATCTACTGTTTATCTGGGCATGTCTTCATCATTCCCTCATTCTGGAAAGCTCACTGCATATAAAATCTTGGTTGGCAGTTTGCTTTCTTTCAGCACTTTAGATATTTTGTTCTACTGCCTCCATACCTCCATGGTTTCCGATGAGAAATCAGCACTAATCTTATTGGGATTCTCTTTTACATAATGTTACTTTTCTCTTGCAGCCTTCAGGACACTGTCCTTGTTCTTGGCATTTGACAGTTTGACTACTGTATCTGGGTGTAGTTCTCTTTGGATTTATCCTGTTTGGGTTCATTGCACTTCTCAAATTTGCATATTCATGCCTTTCATTAAATTTGGGAAGTTTTCTGCCATTTTCCTTTGAGTATTCCTTCTGTCCCTTTGTTTATTTCTTCTGCTGGAACTCCCCCAATGTGCATATCCATACACTTGATGGTGCTCCACAGGTCTCTCAGGCTCTGTTCACTTTTAAAATTCTTTTTCCTTTTTGGTCCTCAGGCTGAATCATTTCAGTTATCTTGTCTTTGGGTTCACTCATTCCTTCTTCTTCTAGCTCCAATCCGCTGTTCAAACCCTCTAGGGAATTTTTCATTTCATTTATTGTTATCCTCAACTTCAGTATTTGTCTGATTTTTAAAAAAAATTTCTATTTATTGGGATTCTTACATTGTTCATTCATTGTTTTCCTGACATTCTTTAATTCTTTTCTGAATTTTCTTTTATCTCCTTGAGCATACTGAGGATCATTTTCTTAAAATCTTTGTCCAACATATGTGGTCTGGTTTTCTTAGATAATTTCTGGATTTTTATCTTGTTCCTTTTTGGAAGGGCCATCATTTCTTGTTTCTTTGTTTGTATTGTAATCTTTTGTTGCCCACGGTACATTTTAATATTTTAAAATGCTGACTCTGGGATTTATTCCCTGGGCTGCCTGTTCCTTAAGTTTGTACCCAGATAACGATATAACAGTCATTTCTTTGAGTGCCAAGAGCTAAGAAAAACAAAAAGCTAATACCAAAAAAAAATCTATCACACCTTTTGAAAGTTGGCTGTGAATTGAATAGTGCTCTTGTTCAGAGTTTAGCCTTCTTATCAAGAAAATCATCCTGAAACAAATACGAAGAGCAGGATCTTCTCCAACTTTTCTAAGCTTGCATCTTGTATTTGGCTTGTGCTATCTTATGACCTTTGGAATTTCCTAATACATAGGAATTTTTTTTGACAATTCCTGCATCAAATAGCACAGGAGGACCCAGCCCAATGCAGATAGATGGAAGCCCAAGGGTCACAGAAGTCCTTCCATCTTCACAATGACAGATGGAGGGCTCTACTCAGGAGCCTTCATGGGGGCCTGGATACCTTTGGAAGCCTGACCAGGAGCAGTGACCTGAGCCAGAAGTGGAGCCTGGGCCTTGGTTTGATCTTTGGCCTTAGATTTTGTTCAGCAGAGCCTGAAATCCTGGGACATGCACGTACAAGCATGCTTCCCAAGCTTGGGTAAGCAATACAGGCAGGTCTACTGTGCTTGTGGCTACCACTCTTCGGGATTTGGGCTTGACCTCCTTGGTGTTTACAAGGGCTTTGATGGCCTCTGCATGTGCACTCATGGCCTTGTCATTGTTGGTTGCATCTTCTTCAGGCCCTTCTTGTTATGCTTCTTGGCAAAGTGCATGTTTCTTAAGAACATGAGGCCCACCCCCTTAAGAGATTCATATCTTCGTGATTGGGGTTTCTTGATGCCATTTCTGTGCCACTTGGTTGGTTGCACGTGGTGTGGTTCTTGGAATTGGCCATGGCTGCACCCTTGCCCACAGCTTCAGGAGTGCCTGGGACCAGAAAAGCAGGAATTTCCTAATATATAGGAATTTGAGTATCCCCTCTACTCCTTAAGAAATAGATTTTTCTCCCCCTAGTAGGTGTTCCATTGTGTGACTTAAAGAAGAAATACTTTGCCTAAAGCTGCTTTAAGTTCACTGTTTCTTATAATATTTTAGCTTCTGCAAGCTGCCTCTGCCTGCCTAGCAAGTTCTCAGAGGATAACCAGAGAGGTATTTTCATATTCAGTGTTTCAGGCTGCTACCAGGTAGATTGGCACCAACATACAGGCATCCCAGTGATTTGCATAAGTATTACTCTTCTCCCTCTGGAACAAGGCCTGTGATCCACAATGGATCACTGGCTCCAGTAGACTGGCTCCAGTCCACACCAAAGAGGTATAGGGGGAGGGGCAGTAAGGATAACACAAGTCTCTTGTACTGTTTTTTTTTTTTTTTTATTACATGGGCAGGTACCAGGAAACAAACCTGAGTCTCCACCATGGCAGGTGAGAACTCTGCCACTGAGCCACCATTGCCCGCCCTCTCCTACTGGTATTAAAAGGTCTTTTTCTTGATGTAGCACTTTCTCAGTTACTGTAATGCTTTAAGTGTTTCTGAAGTTGGGAGGAAAATGGCTCTACCAGATTTTTCTGGTTGTTCAAAGATTCTGTTAGGGAATGGCACCAGGGAACATCTTGTGCTGCCATCTTGGTAGACTGGAAAGCTAAACAATTTTTTTAAATGGTTTATTTTCATCATAATTTATTTGAAAATATTTTCTAATTTTGTAGTGATATCTTCTGTATCTTATGGGTTGTTTAGGTATACTTCATTTAATTTCCAAATATTTTGGGTTTGCTTAGATACGTTATTGCTGTATAATTTTAATTTCATTGCATTGTTTTCATAGGACATACTGTTTCATTTTTGACATTTTATATTTACAGATAAATTTTAATAGCTTAGCAAATTGTTTATCTTGGTCAATATACCCCAAGTCCTTGAGAAATATGTGCATTTTATAAATAATAGGTGTAAAGTTCTATTATACAAATTAGGTGATGGTTGTTGTCAGGGTTGCATGAATTTTCCTATATTTTCAATTGCCAAGAGATCATTCATATATTGAAAACTCAGTTTTCTTCTCTGTATTTAATTGGTTGGGCTGGATAACATATAATGACTCTAACGATCCTGCCTAACTGTATGTTTTAAGAGGATGTGACTTAAGAATGTATCTATTTTGAGACTTTCAGGAAGATGGCCGAATGGAGTAGCTCGAGATCAGCCCTACTCCACAGAAAAGTTACAGAAGGGACGGGAGGGGGATTGAGGCAGTGATTTAGGAGTGTGGCTGACCTGGGAGAGCCTTCTGTACCACATAGGGCAGCCCTAGTTGCGGAGCCCCAGGAATTGAGAGGCAGAAAGCTGGAGCCTGGTGCAGAGGCACGGAGCCCTCAGGATTGCGTGGATGGGACCCAGGGACTAGGAAGTAAGCCAGGCTGTGTCCCTGGGACGCGCTACCCTCACCAGCACAGCCCCATGACCGGCACCTCACCCCACACCCCATGCCTGTCACCTGCTCCCATTCCCTGTGCTCCAGGCACCCCAACCTCACCAGTCCCCAGTGCACATACCTGCACCATACCCCCACCCCAAGTGCAGTCCAATCCACCTCTCCTGCATCCCTCCTGAGCATTACTTCCCACTCCCTGTTCCCTGCAGGCTGTTTCCAGTGCATAAAGGCTGCAGGCACTAACCTTCATACCCAGGCTACCCCTACCCCCTGCCATGGTGTCACAAAGCCTTACCCCATCCCCCCGAGATCAGTGCATCAGTTTATAGCACTCCTAGACCTATGATTGCGCATGGGCCCCCAATCATGTCATTCAGTTCTGGGAACCTCAGTATGTAGCAGTTCTAGAACTGCACATGCACATGGCCCTCAGCCACACTTTCCAGCTCTGAGAAAGTGCTGACCTGTGCAGCAGGGGCACATTATCTCCCAATCCATGAAGGCATAATGCCAACCTGCTGCTACAGCTCTATGCATGGGCACAAAAGGCCCTGTGCCTTAGACCAGTGCACACCAGGATTATGCCTCCCAGACCAGTGCACTGCACAGTTATATCCTCCCTAGCTGCTGGGCACCCATGCTCACAAGCATCAGCATCACATCCCTTACCTGTCCCTATACATGCCCTGAAACAAATCACTGTACTGACTGCCCCACCCTGTACCATGCTCCCTGCTGTATAATCATCCCACGAACACAAGGCCTTACACTACTGAAAGTAATCAACTCCCAAAGTAAATCAATCAAGATATTTATTATGCCACGAAGACAGCAGAAGATCACAAAGCATATCACAATGCAGACAGATATAGCCCTGCTTAATGACGAATTTAAAACACCAGAGGAGACACAGACATTGACAGCTCTACTTAATAAAATAAAGTGGGATAGCAAATGAAATAAAGGAGATCAAGAAGACAGTAGAAGAGCATAAAGAGGAATTTGAAAGAATAAATAGAAAAATTGTGTATATCACAGAGATTAAAGACTCTGTTGTCCAAATGAAAAACATACTAGAGGCACACAACACCAGATTTGAAGAGACAGAAGAAAGAATAAGTAATACAGAGGACAGGATAACTGACTTCAAAGACTCAAAACAGCAAATAGCAAAAAATATGAAAAAATTTGAATTGGATCTCAGGGAAATAATAGACAAAACAAAGAACAGAAATATAAGAATCATTGGTGTCCCAGAAGGAGAAGAGAGAAGTAAAGGGCTAGAAAGAGTAGTTGAGGATATAATGGGGGAACACTTCCCAACCCTCATAAAGACATAAATATACAAGCTAAAGAAGCCCAGTGAACTCCAAACAGGATAAATCCAAATAGGCCTCCCCCAAGACACATAGAAATCACTCTGTCAAATGTTGAAGAGAAACAGAAAATCCTGAAAGGACAAGAGAAAAGCAAACTAGTACATATAAGGGAAACCAAATAAGAATGAGTTCAGACTATTCAACTAGCAACCTAGAGGTGAGAAGGCAGTGGTATGATATACTCAAGATCCTGAAAAAGGAAGACTTCCAGCTGCAAATTCTGTACCCAGCCAAATTGTCCTCCAAAACTGAGGAAGAGATTAGTTTTCACAGACAAAGAAGTCCTGAAAGAATTTGTCAACATGAGACTGGACCTACAAGAAATACTAAGAAGATTTCTGCTGGCTGAAAAAAAAAAAAGACAGGAGAGGAGGGTCTGGAAGAGGGCACAGAATTGAAGAGTACCACTAAAGCTACTTTAAAGAATACAAAGAGAAAGAGGGAAAAGAATATATGGATCTGACAAATAAAATAAAAAAACATAAGATGGTTATTACTGAAAAGGAATGCCTTTTCAGTAATAACTTTGAATGTTAACAGATTAAATTTATCAATTAGAAGATGCAGATTGGCAGAATGGATTAAGAAACATAATCCAGCTATATGCTGCTTACAAGAGACTCATCTTAGACACAAGGGTACAAATAGAGTGAAAGTGAAAGAATGGAAAAAGATTCTCCATGCAAGTTGTAAACAAAAGAAAGCAGAGATAGTTATACTAATATCAGGCAAAATAGACTTCAAATGTAAAGACATCAGAAGAGACAAAGAAGATACAACAATTGTAAATGTTTATGCTCCCAATCCAGGAGCTCCAAAGTACGTGAGACAGACATTGGCAAAACTGAAAGGAGTGATAGAGGTTTCAACAATAATAGTAGAAGACTTCAAAAGACCACTCTCCTCTATAGAGAGAACAACCACAGAAGATCAACAAGGAAATAGAGGACTTAAATAACTTGATAAATGAATTAGACCTAACAGACATATATAGGTCATTGCACCCCAAAGCACAAGGATATACATTCTTCCCTAGTGCTCATGGAATATTCTCCAGGATAGATCATATGCTGGGACACAAAACAGGTCTTTATAAATTTAAAAACTTGAAATTCATCAAAGCACTTTCTCTGATCACAGTGGAATGAAGTTGGATGTCAATAACCACCAAAGAACAAGAACATTCACAAATATATGGAGATTAAATAACACACTCTTAAACAACCAGTGGGTCAAAGAAGAAACTGCTAGAGAAATCAGTAGCTATCTGGAGATGAAAGAAAATGAGAAAACAATTATCAGAACTAATGGGATGTGGCAAAGGCTGTACCAAGAGGAAAATTCATTGCCTTAAATGCCTATATTACAAAATGAGAAAGAGCAAATATCGAAGACTTAACAGTACACCTGGAGGAACTTGAGAAAGAACAGCAAACTAACCCCAAAGCAAACAGAAGAAGAGAAATAACAAAGATGAAAGCAGAGATAAATGAATGGAAGAACAAAAGAACAATGCAAAGAATCAGTAAAACCAAAAGTTGGTTGCTTGATAAAATCAACAAAATTGATGGGCCACTAGCAAGACTGACAAAGAAAAAAAAGAGAGAGGATCCATATAAACAAAATGAGATATGACAAGGGGTGCGTTAACACAGGCCCTGAAGAAAAAGGAATCATAAGAGGATACTATGAATGACTATATGCCAACAAACTAGACAACAGAGATGAAATGGACAAATTCCTGGAGATACAAAAACATACTGACTCTGGAAGAAATAAAGGATCTCAACAAACCAATCACAAGTAAAGAGATTCAGTCATCAAAAATCTTCCTACATAGAAAAGCCCAGGGCCAGGTGGCATCACAGGGAATTTTATCAAACATTCCAAAAAGAACTAACACCAATCCTACTCAAATTTTTTCCAAAAAATTGAGGAAAAAGGAACTCTACCTAACTCATTTTATGAAGCTAATATCATTTTAATACCAAAACCAGGTCAAGATGCTATAAGAAAGGAAAACTACAGGCCAATCTCCCTAATGAACATAGATGAAAAAATTCTCAAGAAAATATTAGCAAATCGAATCCAACAACACATAAAAAAAATTATACACCCTGACCAGGTAGGGTTTATACCAGGAATGCAAGGATGATTCAATGCAAGAAAATCAATTAATGTAATAGAGCATATTAACAAATCAAAATGGAAAAATCACATGATCATCTCGATTGATGGTGAAAAAGCATTAGATAAAATTCAGCAACCTTTTCTGATAAAAGTACTCCAAAAGATAGGAATCAAAGATAACTACCCCAATATGATAAAAAGAATATATGAAAAACTGATAGCCACCATTGTACTCAATGGAGAGAGACTGAAAGCTTTCCTCCCTAAGATCAAGAAAAAGACAAGGATGCCCACTGTTCATTTATTCACTGTTATTCAACACTGTGCTAGAAGTTCTAGCTAGAGTAATCAGGCAGGACAAAGAAATAACAGGCATCCAAATTGGAAAGGAAGAAGTAAAACTGTCATTATTTGCAGATGATATAATACTATACTTGGAAGATCCTGAGAAATCTACAGCAAAATTACTTGAGCTAATCAACGAATTCATCAAGGTGGTAGGATATAAAATTAATGTACAAAAACCAGTAACATTTCTATACACAGGCAATGACTATCTGAGGAGTCGGTTAAGGAAAAACTTCTATTCAAAATAGCAACTAAAAGAATCAAGTACTTAGGAATGAACTTAGCTGGGGACATCAAGGACTTGCACACTGAAAACTGCATAGCATTTCTAAAAGAAATCAAAGGAGATCTAAATAGGTGGAAAGACATTCCCTGCTCATGGATAGGAAGGCTAAATGCAGTTAAGATGTCAATTCTCCCCAAATTGATCTACAGATTCAATGTGATACCTGTCACAAATTCCAACAACTTACTTTGAAGATTTGGAAAAGCTAATTACCAAATTCATCTGGAAGGGAAAGAGACCCCAAATAGCTACAAGCATCCTAAAATAGAAGAATGAAGTGAGAGGACTAACACTCCCTGACTTTAAAACTTATAAAGCCACAGTGGTCAAAACAGCATGATACTGGCACAAAGACAGAAGCATTGCCCAATGGAATTGAATCAAGAGTGCAGAAATATACTACCAAATCTATGGTCAACTGATTTTTGACAAGGCCCCCAAATCCTCTGAACTAGGACAAAATAGCCTTTTCAATTATTGAGCATGGAAGAACTGGATATCAATAGCCAAAAGAATGAAAGAGGACCCCTATCTTATCCCTACACAAAATTAACTCAAAGTAGATCAAACACCTAAATATAAGAACTAGCACCATAAAGGTTCTAGAAAGAAATGTAGGGAAGCATCTTCAAGACCTAGTTATATGAGGTATCGTCCTAAGCTTTACACTCAAAGCACAAGCAACAAAGAAAAAAATAGATAAATGGGAACTCCTCAAAATCAAATGCTTCTGCACCTCAAAAGACTTTGTCAGAAAGATGAAAAGGCAGCCAACTCAATGGTAGAAAATATTTGGAAATCACATATCAGACAAAGGTTTGATCTCCTGTATATACAAAGAAATCATACAACTCAACAAGGAAAGAACAAACAACCCAATTTTAAAATTGGCTAAATATATGAATAGGCATTTTTCTGAAGAGCAAATACACATGGCTCAAAAGCACATGAAGAGATGCTCATTTTCACTGGCTATAAGGACAGCTCAAAACTATGAGATAACCACCTCATACCTATAAGAATAGCTGTTATTAAACAAACAGGAAACAATAAATGTTGGAGAGGATATGGAGAAACTGGGACACTTATGCACTGCTGGTGGGAATGTACAATGGTGCAGCCACTGTGGAAGACTATTTGGCGGTTCCTTCGGAAGCTAAATATCAAGTTGCCCTATGACCCAGCAATAGCACTACTTGGCATATACCCACAAGAGCTGAAAGCAATGACACAAACAGACATTTGCACACCGATGTTCATAGCAGCATTATTCACAATCATCAAAAGATGCAAACAAACCAAATACCCATCAGTAGATGAGTGGATCAACAAAATGTTGTAATACATATGATGGGATATTATGCAGCAGTAAGACAAATTGACATCCTGAAGCACAATGCAAGATGAATGAGCCTTGAGGACATAATGCTGAGTTAAATTAGCCAAACACAAAAGGATAGATATAGTGTGATTCCACTTTTATGATCATCATAATGGTATATTCAGAGGCTTACAATACAGAATATAGGGAATTTAGGGATACATAGAAGCTAGAGATGGGTGAATGGTTAGTTAATGAGGTTGAACTCCAATGTAAAGAAATAGATAAGCGTGAAGGTGGTTCTCTAGTGGGTCTATAAGTAATATTACCATATTGAAGATGAACAAGATTGAAAGGGGTTGTATAGACTTACGTGTCCCACTGATTAACACTAGAAATATGAATTAGTTCTCACAAGAATTGCTTCAAAGATATAATACTTGTACAAAGAGTGTTTAAGTCCATGGTATGGGGGAAAACTGCCATTGCATGCTATGAGCTATGTTCAGAAGGAAACCATCAGCACTACCACAGCAACAGCAGGCATAACTAATGGAAGGAGGGACAAGAATTAAGAGGAGGTTTAGATTTTCTGTATGGTGAGGATGAGTTATTAGTTTTCTTTCTCTTGGGAACAATTAAATTATCTAAAGTTGAGAAATGTTGATGGGCTGTGGACTTTGGGCCCTATACATGATACCCAATGATTGCAGGTGGCTGAAGGATGTACTGCAGGAGAAGTAGATTGGTGAACAATGGTGGATACTTTTGAACGAATGTAGTGCTGCTACACAAAGGAACAAAATCGTGAGGCATGCAACGGTGTGAATGAACATATGGGACATTTGGTGAGATAAAATAAACCAGAAACAAAAGAACAAGAATGGTATGGTCACCTTTAGAAAATTCTTTTAATAAAACTGTGGCCTAGATTGTAAGGTTTTAGAACAGACACATTAAGTATGGATTGGTGATTATTATTTCTGTTTTTTGAGAGGCTGTTTTATATATATAACCTGATATTTAGAGATAAGAACAAAGCCAAAGAGGTTGGGGTTAAAGTAATTTAGAACATAGGGGTAAGGAAGACAGTGTTTATATTTTAGAATCACATATACTCTTTGAGAACAATAGAAGAAAGGTTTATTTGGTCTGGAACTGAAATTTTCTGTAGTACATAATCTAATTCAACCTATATATATAGTTCATTTGAACAATTGGAACACAGGGACCCCAGAATAAGAAAGAGTCCTTTAATCCTGCATAGATTACTGTAATGCCTTTATAAATCTATAATATATTAAGCAGATAACCAAAAAGTATTAGCAAGGGTGGGCCATGGTGGCTCAGCAGGCAGAGAGTTCTCACCTGCCATGCTGGAGACTTGGGTTCAATTCCTGGTGCCTGCCCATGCAGAAAAAAAAAAAAAAAAAATTTGGCAAAGGCCCCTGAGGGCTGGGAGAAAGAATATGGAACTCTTAAACCTTACCATCAGGGAATGCCCTGGTACTGTGTCAAACTTTAGGGGCACCCAAATCAATAGGTCATGCCCTCGATCATGAGCCTTACTCTTGTGAAGCCTACGTAGGTAGTGGAGAAGCTTAGACTACCTACAGATATGCCTAAGAGTTACTTCTGGAGGACTTATTTTGTTGCTCAGATGTGGCCTAAGTCTATCTAAGCCCAACTCTGCAAGTGAAATCATTGCTCTCCCCCCTACATGGGACATGACATCCAGGGGTGAAAATCTCCCTGGTAATGTGGGAGATGACTCACTAGGGATGAATCCAGGCATCGTGGGATCAGTAATTCCATCCTGAGCAAAAAGGGGAAAAAGAGTAACTAATAAAGTTCAGTGGCAGAGAGAGAGTTCAAATAGAATTGAGAGGCTACTCTGGGGGTTGCTCTTATGAAAGCTTCAGTTAGACTTGCTACCTATCATAACCTGTTAACCCCCAACCAGGATCATTCCAGCCAATCCTAAAGAACACCTAGGGCAATAGATAAGATTCCACAAGGGTTCCATGCACTAGAGTAACTTTCTACAAACCTACAACCTCCAGATGGGTCCCTGGTCCAGATAAGTCCTGAAACCTAGTCTAGTCTCTCCATAACATCAGATAGTTCCATCTCCCTACCCCATATTAGTGACAGACCCTTCCAATATAAAAAATTTAGAATGATCATAGCCCAAACACCCCTAAAGAGAGGGATGGAAAGATCAAAGGCGATGGTGAAGTTATACAGAAAAGATAGGATTTAACCAATGAATATGAGTGCTGAATCATTAAATTGATCTCTTTTAGTCTCCAGTATTTTAGAACACATAGAAGTAAAAATCTAAAATTGTGGAATCATAACTCATGTCAAACTCTGAAATATATTCTACAATGAACTGTGGTGCTGTGCTTTGAAATGTATTGCTTTTCTATTTCTATGTTATTTTTCACAAAAGAGAGAAGGAAAAAAGTTGGTTGTGATGATAAAAAAAATATTTAAGCCCTCTAGCCTCCTATATTGCAGTACAGCTAGAAGGGAAAATCTGAGATGGTATGGTAGCCCATGACAAACTCTGGGATCTGACCTGTAACTACTTGTTGAAAGAGTGCTTTGAAAACTATTGCTTTTTTATTTCTTTGCTTTGTATATATGTTATACTATACAATAAAAAATGTTAAAAATAAAAAAAAGAATATATGTTTTTTGGGGTTATATTTTCCTCTGTGACTGTGTACTCTTCCCTGGTATGTTAAGTTTTTTTTTAGAAGATGATTTAGCTTCCAATAACGTTATTTGTCCCAGGAAAGAATTAAAATTTTGTATATTGAAAAATACATTCCTATTCTTCTCTCTTGAGATGTTATCTCAAAAAACACATATGACACCAGACAAAATAAATATCACATTTTTGAAAATAGTAATAATGAATACTTTGAACAGTTATATATGAATATTTTTGAGAGATTAAATCACATTTGTCCAAAGAGCTTATCTGAAAAAGTCAAACAATCATGTTAAAAATAGTAGATATTTTGTCAGTAGTCAGAATTTGAGAGGATAAAACTGAATTGCTAAAATCACTTGGAAATCTCACCTAGGTACTCTGATTATTTTGTTGTTGTTGATATGATATAGAAATTTTTAATTTTCTACAGCTGCAGTAGTTTGCCCCAAATCTGTACTTAGCAATTGTCTTCAGTATTTTCTCTTGGTGTTCAAGGTTAAATTAAATATAATCAAGAATCAATTTCACAAACTCTTCTCTTGCAACTTGTCAGATATGTCTCCCTTCTCTTTTTGGCTCCTTGGTACACTAAAGTTGTGCCTAAAATGATTTCTGTGAAGGTATTGTGTAGGTTTGTTTTAGATCCCATATCTAGCTTATACTTCTTTCTTCAACTGCTCCAAAAACCATCTTCTCTTTAAAATATCACCGGATTGTACTTTCACTGAAACTTTCCTTGTTTAAACCAGGTTTGGATATTAATTTAAGAGTATTCTACATTCTTGAGACTAGTACCCATGGAATTTAGAAAGGGTGAAGTTTGGTGATAAACCAAGCAGATAAGCAATTTCTGGGATTTTCAGCTAGAGAATGTGGGGAGGGGAAAGAGAGAAATGGAAAATATGAGGATTTTGAGACTTTGAGTTTCTGGTCTTCAGAATTACCTTGATCCTTGATTGTTCAATCATTAAGCAAATCTTTATTGGGACTCTATTATGTTCCAAGGCTGTGAATTAGCAGTGAAAGTGAGAGCTTTCCTATTTTAGTTCCCAAATTATTTCATTGACTACTTTTTCCTTAGATCTAGTTGCTCTCCTAAAAATCAAAAAATCCTAACAAATATATTAGAGACATGATAATTTTATAGTAACGTTTTTGGGATAGTATATTTTAAGGCATTGCTCTCATTTATCACTAAGGTTCTACTTGAGTAAAATAAAAAGATTTTGAAAAAAGTATAAATGTTTTTCACATTGTTGGTATTGTCAACAATTTTATACATTGTTACTTTAAGCCTTGGTACATTGAATTACTTCACTAAATGTTTCCTTTGGGGCATACAATTATGAAGCAGAGCTTTTAAAACTAGTAAATGGAAAATTAAGGAGTAGAGAAGAAACTGAGGAAATCAAATTCATTAATGCTTATAACATATGTACTTAATCCAACTAAACTATGTTTTAGTAATTATTTTTTTGACAATTTAAACTCAATATAGATAAACTTAAGTTTTGTTTTTGTCTAACATTTCAATCAATGGAAACCTGATTTACTTATTATGATTTTCATAATTGAATTAGATGGTAGTTCCAAAATATCATCTTCAGGACAAAGTTCTCATGCTCTGCAATACTGTCTGGAGTGCAGCGACCCAAGGCCCAAATCCCTTCCTAAATGGCCTGTTACAAACCTGCTTTAGCCAAGGACAAAGTTCAAGAAAGTAAACAATCTCCCTGGAGGGGGAAGAATATAACCACAGATGTAAAATGGCATTGATTGTATCTTACTCTTAAACACTAATCCTAGTAAAACATCAGGTGTTAGGCCCGTTTAATGATTATACTGGAGACCTAATGTCCTCAGACTATATGGAATGTCTTTGTTCTAAAATCATATATTACTCCTTGTACTCCCCCATCCCTTGCTGTGTTCTCAACATCCTGAACAGACACCACCAGAGAACTTCTCCTGTTTGAAAGTCCCAATATGTCTGTTTCTGTGCCTGGCCTGTGTTTGTTGGTCTCACAGCTGCCCCAGACCATGCTCTGGGTGGACTCAGTCTGACCCTGAACAATTGGTGAGCCAGCTGGGAGACCAGGACAACACCAAGAGCAGTAGGCATGAATCCAGAGGAGGGAGACTTACTAGGGGAAGTCCTGGGTTGGCCTGTATCCTCCATGTTGGGAGGGGTGTCTGCCCACTTGCATGAATGGGGACTACTATGAGAATATGGGGATGCCCTGAAAACTGCAGAGGGGTTGCTAAATGTTTTGCCACAGGTAACAGGACAACCAAATCTTAGCAAAAGGAAGAGAGAATGCAAAGTAGTGATAGCCATAACCTGGCCCATTTTAGGAGCCTTACATAGGCTCATGCTCCTCATGCAGAGGTAGAACAGGTAGCAAATATAACAGCCTGCCATCTAGAAGAAGAATTAAAATAGAAAGGGATACATGGCTCGCTCAAGTGGATGTGAAAGATGCCTTTATTGAGTATTTGCATTGTGTGTATGATCATTTAGAAACATTAGCTTGTAGATATGCTCAAGCTTATGATAGAAAATTACCCTGTGTTCAGGGTCTGGAGACCCTAATTCCTAAGTCTGGAGAATACTAACTAAATCCAGGTGGGACGAAAAAGCTTGGGAACCCATAGATTCTTCATCTGATGATGCAGAGGAAGGAAAAGAAGCAATGGAAGTAGAGGAAGAGGAGCCCTCCTGGCAAGTACACTCAGTGCTGCAGCAAAAAACCTGACAGAACCTAGCACATGACAGTGGATTACTGAAAATTAAATAAAGTAATACCCCACCTTTGTATACAGCAGTTCTGAATATTGCCTCTTTACTATAACACATCAGCGCTCACTTATGTCATTATCATTCCATTTTAGATTTAGCTAATGCTTTCTTCAGCATTTCTTTAGATAAAGCAAGTCAACTGCTTTCATCTACACTTGGGAAGGTTTACAAAGGGCTTTCACTGTTCTCCCACAAGGCTATTTACACAGCCTGACCATATGCCGTGGCCTAGTGGCAAAAGACTTAGTCAATTGGGAGAAACCCAAATTTGTGACTTTGTTTCATTGTATTGATGATATGATGTTAGTCAGTAATTCTCTTCCAGAGTTAAAACAAGTGTTAGAAACACTAATATCACATCTTGAGAGCCAGGTTTGGGCAATCAATTGTGAAAAGCTACAAGGCCCTGGCTGCTTTGTCAAGTTCTTGGGTGTTGTACGGTCAGGTGAGACAGAATTTATTCCTTTTGCAGCAATTGATCAAGTACGACGTTTTCCTATGCCACATATGCCAAAGCAATTAATGGCATTTCTAGGACAATTAGAATATTGGAGACCTTTCATTCCCCATTTAGCCAACTATAAAACCATTGTATACGCTAATTAGAAAAGGACATACTTGGGAATGGGATGACCCTCAGCAGGCTGCTTTTGAAAAAGCAAAAAGGACAAAGCACAGGCACAGACACTAAGGGGTGTTGATGCTGACAACTCTGTGAATTGGATGTAGCTAGCACCAACATTGGCTTTGGGTGGGGTTTGTGGCAAAGGTGACATTCTAAATAAGTACCCCTAAGGTTCTGTTCACAATTGCAGAAAAGAGCTAAATTAAGATATAACCTCTTAGCAAAGCAACTGTGTGCTGCATGTAATACTCTATTGCAAGTGGAAGGTACAGAAATGTTCTGTCACTACTTTCCTATACAGGAGTAGTATGGACACAACCAATCAGCCACACTCTGGCAATCAGTGGACTGAATTAGGAGCTATATGGATGGTAATAGTGCATGGACCAGGAGACGTGCTAGTTGTCTGTACTGACAGCTGGGATGTTTACAAAGGCCTCACGACCTGGATGGCAACCTGGAAATAAGAAAAATTGACAGTTATAGCTTGCCCCCTATGGGGGTGTGAGCTGTGGGAAGATATCTGGGACACCTGCCAGTGACAAAAGGTAACTATCATGTCCCCATCCACACTCCTAATACACTACCTGGGAATGTTGAGGCAGACCCCCTTGCTTGAGTATGGAGCCACACTATTGAAAACCAAGAAGCAGCCGAGTGGTTTCATTGAAATCGTGGACACTGAGGATATCAAACTTTATAGAATTTGCCCAGCAATTTAATCTTTCCATCATCACCAATAGCTTATAGGCATCACACAGGAGTGCCCATAATGCTCCCTGTGATAACCATGCTAATTGCCCCAGCAGATGGCACACATTGACAAATCATAGGCTCTAGTGACCTGGTGGCAAGTAGACTACATTGGTCTCCTCCTGCACTCAGAAGGAGCTAGGTATGCATTCACCACGGTAGATAGTGCCACAGGACTTCTGTTAGCTTTTCTGGTGGAGAAAACTAATTAGTGAGCTACCATACACTATCTAGAAAGAGTAAACGCCCTCCATGGGATACCTACACAAATCAACATTGATTGGGGAACCCCTTTCACCAGACAAATGACCCAAGCATGGGCTATGAACCATGATATAATGTGTGCTTTTCATCTACTTTGTAACCCCACAGGTGCTGGTTTTATAGAAAGAATGAATGGCCTCTTAAACGAATTGTTGAAAGATGATAAGAAATCCCTACAACAGTGGACTAAAAGGTTTTATCAGAGTCCTGCCTAAACACCACACCTCAAGCTTCAACCCCAGCTCCTACTGAAATACTAACCACAGGACCAATTCAAGTGCTAAGGATACAAATTAAAGGGCCTGCTGCTTTATAACCTTAAAGGGGATATGATCATTTATTGTTACCTATTCCTCAGACCATACTAACAGGAAAAATGAGGTCCTTTGGCCTAAGGCCATTAAAATGTCCAAACTAAGGCATCAAGAGAAAGATAACTTGATTCAAGGAGGACTGATGGGTCTGGAATCTCTGACAGCTGGGAAGCACATGGCAATGTCTGCTAGCTTTCTCTCCATGCTTCTTATTTCAAAACACTTTCCCAGGGGCATTTTCCTTCTGAATCTCCAAACATCTCTGGCTGTGTAGGCTCTATTTTGAGGTTTCCCTTATAGTAACTGATTATAATGTTCTCAAACTTTTTTTGTGCCTTTGACCACTTTGGGCACTTAGCTGCATTCAAGAAAATGTAATTACTTATGCAAATGTCATATTCTAGTATTAGTCATATTAGTAAGAATAGAAGGAAAACATTTTAATTGATTTTCTTTTGCTATTGATAGTTTCTCTAAGACAAATAAGGTTGCACTAAAATGTTTAGAAAAGTTAATTTCATGAAATCCAAACAAAGTTCAACAAGCCAAAATTGACCTTTTGCAACTCAGTGTATTATATCGAACTATAGGTTAAATTTTATTTTCCAGTTGTTGAATAAATGATGTTCCTCAATTTCCAATATCTTTTACAATTTTAACAGTTTTATTGAGACATAATTTATATACTATAAACTGTACATATTTACAATGTATACTTTAATAATTATCTATCATCCCCAAAGTTTCCTTGTGTCACTTAGAAAACCCTTCTTCAAGCATTTTGCGGTTCAAGTCCTGATCCGCTTTCTATCTGAGGGAGATTAGATTTCATTTTCCAGAATTTTATAGATATGCAATCATACTCCATAAATTATTTTGGTTTGAGTTCCTTTACTCACCATAATTACTTTGAAATTTATCCATGTTGTTTTGTGTATCAAGAGCCCATCCCTTGTTTTTGGGGGGTGCATTGTATGGGTCTCGAACTCAGGTCTCCTGCATGGAAAGTGAACATTCTACCAATGAACCACCCCTGCATCCAAGAATCCATTCTTTTGGGTTTTTTTGCATGGGTAGGTACCTGGAATCGAACAGGGGTCTCAGGCGTGGTTGGCGAGAATTCCACCTGCTGAGCCGCCGTGGACCTCCCGAGTTCATTCTTTTTATTGATGTCATGTTCTATTGTATGGATATGCCAGAAAATGTTTATCCATCACCTGTTAATGGACATTTGGCTTGTTCCCATTTTTCAGCTATTGCAAGTAAAACTGCTATGAACATGCATATACAGGTCTCTGTATGGACATAAGCTTTCATTTGTTTTAGGTTAATATGTAGGCATGGATTGACTAGATCACATGGCAGACATATGTTTAATTTTTAAAGAAACGTGTCAAATGATTTTCCAAAGTAGTTGTGTTATTTGACATTCCTACTAGCAGTGAATGAGAGTCCTGGTTTCTTCACATGCTCACCAACACTTGATATGGTCAGTCTTTTAAATTTTAGCCTTTAAATAATCTAAAAGATTTCTATAGAATTCAAGTTGTAATAAAACTAAGCAGAGAGCAAAAATTTAAAAGTTACTTCAGAAAATTTACACATTTTAAATGTTTTATTTCTGAACCAATCATAGGAAAAGAATTGGAATGTTTACCTTTTGAAAGTAATTTTTGAAGTTCACATTGGATGACATATTCACTTAGAAATCAAATGTCATAATAAACACTTTTACTTGTCTGTGTTCCCTGGGGAGCAACAACAAAAAACAAGTAACTATGCCTCATGGTAACTTATCTGTGTAGAAAATTAGTGACTGAATTAGTACTAAAATGCAAGTTTCCTAACTTTTATTCTTGTGTCAAGCTACTTATCATGTCTGAGAGGATTCTACAAATTGCTTTGCTCTCATTGTACATTTAGAAAATTTGAGTCTCTAATGAAACATGCATCTCCTATCTAAAGAGTGATGAAAAGTGCTTATGCATATATACACAATATGCTTCGTGTGAAAAATCTTTCAATTGAGCCATCTTCCAAGATGTGGGAAAGAACCAACTGAGCCAGTCACCTGGATTTATATGATTGAATGAAAGTCTTAAAGAAAAAAGAGCAAGAGGGCACATTAGAGAGATGTGGCAAATAAGGTACACAGAAAATTTTAAGAGGAAAAAAATAGGAAGAAGACTAAGTTTCATATGAAAATGAAATGTTTATCTTATGAGTATCCCTCCTTTGCATATTAGCATCAGATAACTTGTTCTAAATTTCACAGGTCCACAGCCAGAGAATTTTGCCTTAAGATAGACCATACCTATAACTGACTGTTGGTTTGTTCAATGCTGCTGTAATGCACAGTACCAGAAATTGAATAGCTTTTAAAAAGGAAATTCATCAAGTTATAAGTTTATAGTTCTAAGGTCATAAAAATGTCCAGACTAAGGCTTCCAGAGAAGATATCTTGACTCCAGAGAGACTTATGTCTGTCATATGTGAAGGCACATGGCTGGCATCTTCTGGCCCTTGTTCCTGGTCCATTGCTTCCAGCTTTTGATTCGAGTAGTTTCCTCTCTAACAGTCTGTAGGCCTTCACTTAGTTCCTCAGGGCAAAACTTTGGGTTCTGGCTTACTTAGCATCTCATGGGAAGACAGCTAGTGACATCTCTG
The DNA here is from genome assembly GCF_023851605.1 of Tamandua tetradactyla. NCBI lineage: Eukaryota > Metazoa > Chordata > Mammalia > Pilosa > Myrmecophagidae > Tamandua > Tamandua tetradactyla. Next base: position 73,283,544 of record NC_135328.1, read on the forward strand.
TTGAGATCTGCATCTTCAAACATCCACATCTAGGCATCTGCTCTCTCTCTGTTGGCACAAGCATCTTCAATGGTCTGTCTCTTTATCAACTCTAAAGCAACTGTTCTCCAAGCATCTTCTGCATTTCCAAACATCTGTGTCTATGCCTGCATCTGAGATTTCTCCAAAATATTTCCCCTTTTAGAGGATCCCAGTAAACTAATCAAGACCCACCTTGAATGGATGAAGTCACATCGCTATCTAATCAGAAGGTCCCACCCACGACTAGTTGAGTCACATCTAGATGGAAACAGTCCAAAGTTTCCATCCCCCAATATTGACTTAGGATTTAAAAAATCATGGCTGCCCCACAAGATTGTATTAGGAAAAAGGACATGGCTTTTCTGGGAAACATAACAGCTTCAAACCAGCACACTGCCTTTGATGAGATTTTGTGCTGCTTTTGGCTTGGGTTACATAGCAGCTGCTCTCTCTCCAAACATTGCAATGAGAGTTTTAACATATACAAACTCTGGGGAGACCAACTTCTTCTCAGCTCTACCCTTCCCAGGCATCAGGGCAGCGCCCAGGCTCTGTCATCTCTGGGGCACATGCTCAATCGTTTCAGAGCAATGGGATGGTCTGCTAGGCCCCCCCCCCCCACCCCAATTCCCAGGGAATGTGCTCCACCCTCTCTGAGGCCTGAGGTAGCAAAACTTTTCTTGAACAATGAAGTGGAAGGCCTGCCTTCTGCCTCCAGGTCAGTCTCACCCTCACCACCTGCATGGGTTGATCTCCCCTGGCCTGAGGTTTCCTGGCTCTAGATTTAGCTTCTATGGTTCTGGCTTTGAAGTAATGTTTCCTTCAATCTGTCTTTTTCTATCCATTTTAGTCCAGACTGGCAATGGTTCTGTTCACAGAGATCTCACAAAAAATTTGTTGACTTGGCATGCAGCATACAGGAATCAAAGACAATAGAACTTTGAACACATCCTTTCTGGATATCTCCAATGCCAATCCTGGCTTTTTCTGAAATGGCTAACTTGTTCCATGTCTAGTTAAATCCTCCATGGTGAAATATTTTCTGGGGTCTCATTTTCTAAAAGCTTGGAATTTTCTAAGCTATCAGTTTTTAGTTTCTTTGTACATCAGAGTTCAGTTCTCAGCTTATCCCTTTCCTGTCACATTTTAGTATAAGCTGCAAGAAGAAGTCAAGCTGCATTTTCCACTTTTGGCTCGGATATTTCCTCAGCTAAATATCTGAGCTTGTCCTCATCAAATTATACCTTCCATCCAACATCAGGACTTAATTTTGCCAAATTATCTGCCACTTTAAAACAAGGATCACCTTTCTTCCCAGTTTGCAATGACACATTCATCATTTCTGGCTAGGTCCTTATTAGAAGAATCTTTAGCATCCATATTTTTACGAACAATCTATTCAAAGCAATCCAGGCCTTTCCTATTCATCTTCTCAAAATTCTTTCAGGATCGTTTCCTTATCCATGTAAAAAGCCATCTCAACATGTTTGGTATTTGTAAACTGCAGCAGCAAATAGTACTCACTTCTCTGGTAATAAACAGTTTTGGTTTGCTAAAGTTGCCAGAATGCAATATACAAGAAATGCATTGTTTTTTTGGGGGGGGTGTGTGTGTGTGCATGGTTTGGGAATCAAACCTGGGTTTCTGTATGGAAGGCAGGTATTCTAATCACTGAACTACCCATGCACCCCAATGCATTCATTGGCTTTTACAAAGGGGATTTATTGTTACAAGTTTAAAGTTCTAAGGCCATAAAAACATCCAAATTAAGACGTCAACAAGAGGACATCTTCACTTAAGAAAGGCTGATCATGTATGGGGTTTCTCTGTCAGCTGGGAAGGCACATGGCTGGCATCTCCTGGTCCTTTGCTCTTGGGTGGTATTACTTTCTGATCCCAGTGGATTTCCACCTCAGCTCTCCAAGCATCTTCAAATATCTGTGTATAGTTGTCTGCTCTCTGTATTGCTCTTTTAAGGACTACAGTAAACTAATTAAGACCCACCTTGAATGAGTGGGGTCACATCTTCATCTAATTAATAAGTTTCACCCACAATTGGTGGGTCACATCTCCATGCAAAAAACCTGATCCAAAGGTCCTACCCAAAAACAGGTCTGCCCCCTCAAGATTGGATTAGGCTTAAAAGAGCATAGCTTTTATGGGGGTACATAACAGTTTCAAACCAGCACAATAAGGATGAGCAAGAATCACAAAGCAAAAATGCCATGAACAGATGTGTCTTGCAGGGGAAATCAATTAATAGCAAGAAGGTCAAAAGAATTCATATTGAATCCATAGAGATACAGAAAAGGGAGCTATGGTGATCATTCCAGGTCCATAATTAGAACAGAATATAAAAAGAAATCATTACATCCTGTATGGAGAACACAGGAGGATGATGGTACACAACCTGAGAAAAATAAAAAGCGTAAAAACATTTGATGTCAAGGGTTAAGGGGTATACAAAAGCTAAGTTAAAAGGAACCCTTTGAAGGACTAAATAAAATCATAGTACTATAAGGAAAGTGCAATTTTAAACCAGGTCATGGTATACATAAACTGTACAAATGCAAGGGCCTAAATTTAGAAATTGTTGCTTTTTGAAAATTGTAGGGAAATGGGATATCCAGAATTGCTTGCGTATGAGGCTTGGAATACTGGTAAATAGAAAAATAGACAGGAGTTGTGTTGTATTTAATTTACAAAATGTTGTAAAATAGATAGAATTTAGATTACAGGATATATGACCATGAGTGTGATTTGTGGAGGGGATTCATGATATTTATCATATCCTACCCCCCAAAGTGGGCGCATCCAATTAACAAGTAACAGTTGATGCTGATTCATTTATGTTGTTAATAATCTTTATAATAATGGACTGAATTTTATGAAAGCAAAACAAACTAGAAATAGTGTGAAATCCTGCATTTGGGTCAAAAAGATAAAATATAGATGTACTGTACAATGGAAAAAGGCTTAATAGAACCATACATGAAAAAATCATTAGTGTTGTAGAATCTGGACCGAAGGAGATATTGACATTTTTCATGAAAAGACCACTTTTCGAATTATCTCTGTTGTCCAAATTTGAGTTAAGGAGAAGCAGGAAAATTCAAGAAAATGTTGACCTCCCTGTATCATTGCTCTTTGAGGCCTACCATTTATATGAGAGTTTATTTTCAATAATGGTTTAGTTTATATTTAAGCTGGGCAGGCTCTTTTAAGAACAACTGGCATGGCATACATTTTTATCTACTAGTCTAAATATTGCACACAAAATTCACATCTATCAATGATATCGTAAGAGAATTCTTTATTACATATATTGGCATAGCTATTAATTCAGTCTTTCAAATTGTCAAGTATGTTGATAGTGTGTTCAGCTTGGATGCATTGTAGCTTTCTCCATGTAAGGGTGAGCTGGGTTTGTTGCTGATTGGTGCTGGTCCATCCATCACCAAGCACAGATTCTCTCATTCCCTTTTGACTTTGCCTCTCATCCTTGTAATTGACTCCTTTGATTTTGTTTGGCAACTCACCATCTGCAGAAAAGGAGGGCAAGCCCAGAAAACTGGCACTCTCACAATTTCACAGGGTCCTTGATTAAACTCTGTTTAATTCTGAGAATCTTAATCAAAGTAATTATCTGGCTGAGGGTGTCTGTGTCTGCACTTGCTCCTCTGGTGGTTTTCTCCAACAGCTGGAAGGTGTTTTGGTTGTGGCAGCTTTCCACAATGGGCCACTGTGGAGGAGCAGTGAGCATATCAGCAGCTCTGTTTAGTAGAGTCCTGAGTGTGTGGCTATATTGATTTGTTTTTAAAACCTTCCAAACCTGTTCAAAGCAGGCTGCTTACGGTGTGCCAAAAGACTAGATTAGCTAATTTGCGATAATGCTGAATTTAACACCTTAATACATTCTTTCATAATTCTCAAAAAATTTCTCACTAAAGGGCACTAATTACTTATCTAGCACTCTCACTACCTTTCCTAAAACACAACAGGATGTTCAAAGCAGAGAAAGGCCAGAAGTTGTACTCATTTCGTTCATTGGTCATCTTATGTCATCTCTGGTTTACCAGATGCTAAATATTTTAACTTTGTTAGCTAGCTAACATTGGCAGAAAATATAGTTTACAGTAACTTGTAATGTTAGAAATGTTGCTCTCTGGGAAATTTAATGTTCACTAGTTAGCATAATTTTGTGAGCTAGTTCCTTGCATATCTATAGTGAGTTTGACATTTTGTTGCATTATACAGTTTTGTCCAAGAAGGTTCGTCTTCAGTTGGGGCTACATAGAATTTCTTATAAAAAAAATCTAGACTTTTCCTTTTGGTTTATGTCCATGAGTGAATTTATCCATCAGAGCTATTATATATCTTCCTTTTTCCATTTATTTCTGTCATATCCTTCAGTGAGTAGATGGACGAAAGAAGAGAATCCTCGAATTGTGACATTTCACAACAGGAGGAAGGTCGTAGGGTCTCCAGCCTGATATTTCTTCTTTTCTATTTTTGTTTGTTTCTTTTAACTTGCTAAACTCTTTCATAATAATATAAAATCTACTATTTAGTCAGAAATTTCTCATTAAGTTCAAGCCTTTGCATGAGTTACATGTAGAGATTAAGTAAAATATTTTATTTAATACTATAAAATTAACATTTAATGCAATTTTAATCATACAGAAACATATAAAGTCATATTAAGTGATTTTCACTTAATTTCTATTGAATAAATTTGAAGAAAAAGTATTTTTGATGGAACATGTGAAAAGCTATTTTTTAATAATATTTTGTTGTTTGACATTACAAGTTAAAAAGCAAATATATGTTAAAATATCAAAATAGGTTAAACTGCTTTCATGTCCTTATGTTTGAAATTCTTCTATATTGTATTGTTTGCACTTAAAAAACAAAAATTAAAAAAAACAATTTTCATGCTTTATCTTAAATAGTAAAGTATTAGAGACCAGGCTGGGTTATATTTACAAGGATGTCTCCTCTAATAATGTATTGCCAGTGTGAATCCATTTGAATTCTAATTTATGATTTTACTTTGAGTTTCTTTCTAAGTAAAGTAAGCAAAATAAATAAAATCTCCAACAGAATAGAAATGTTGCTCTCTGTTTTTTTAAATATTAAAGTTATCTTGATGTGCCATCTATGAAGTTGCTAAGAAGCATTCAATTTATGGAGTTGGCATGAAATTCCAGTAAAGTAACTCCCCCACATTTTCCATGAACTGATTGTATTTCATTATCAGATTTCTTCATACTACCTTTCTTTAAAAGGTTGCCCATTTTCAATATAAAAATAAATGACTAAAGACGGTGCAAGGGTAATTCTGTCGTAGATTTCCTGCCTGCCATGTGCGAGACCTGTGTTTGAGTCCCTATCCATGCACTTAACCCAAAAACAAACAAACAAGCAAACAAAACAAACAAACAAAAATTCAACAAATTGTGCTGCAATAATGGGAGCTCACAGAAAAATAATGAAATATGAACCTTCCATACAACACAGAAATATATATATATATTTTAAATACAAAATATTAAAATATATATATAATGACTAAGAACAAAACCTTCAAAATTATGCAATAGATTTAAACAATAAACTGGAAAGAGAAGATATTCATGATAGTGGTTGCTACTAGGAGTCGGAAGATGAGAAAGTGGCTAAGGATAAAGAGAATCCTTTATTGTAATATTTTATTTCAAATGTTCAAAAAAGACTTGAACCAAACATTACAAAATCTTTACCATTGTCATTTCTGGGTAGTCTGTACCCAGCTCTGTAAAACTTTCTCTCATTTGACTTGCTTTGGAATCTACTAGAGAGCCTTCTGTCATTTATGGACTATGAGAAAATGGTTTTGTTACTTAATACCACTGAACTTCAATCTACGGCTCTGTGTCATGGACTCGCTGCAAAGATTAAATGAGATAATATTTGGAAAATACCTTGGCCCAAGTTGCAAATTAAAATATTAGTTCCCTGTCCTTATCTTGCTGTCTCCTTCTTTCACTATTGTGTCTACAAAATTTTCTTACTCTCTATGAGTTTTTTATACTTCAGATTTCTTCGTATGGCTATTGATCTCCCTATAACTATCACATGGTCCACTCAAGTGTGTGTTGTAAACTGTCTGTTTCTCTGTAGCACCTTGATGATTTCTTCTCTATGAGCAGTTAAACAGTGGCTTTAAACTCACTTTCTTCTTACACAGCATAAGAAAACAGAATAATTTAAATGCCAGTGCAGTCTTCTGTATAATAATAATTTTTAAAAACCCTACAATTCAGAATTTGATTTTTATGTGTTCAAAACCAATTATTCTCCAAGTGTCAAACCATTTACCTTGACTTTTTTTTTTCCCCTTTTCCATGACCAGAGGTATTGATAATGCTTGGGGAACAGAAACAAGAAAATGTCAGAATGTTAATGGAATAAACGAAGTTTTAGTTAGAAAGTCAATGAAATGCCAGGAAGATTCTTTTTTAATTATCATAAGTATGCTTATATGATTTCTTTAAAGTAAACCAGGATACTCTATTCTATATACATTTTTATTGCAACTATACTAATAAGAAAAACAAAAGCCTGTTCAGAAAAATTATTAGCATACTTATAGTAAGAAAACAGGTAGTAAATTAGATGACTTGTATTTAAGGACATATGTACACATAAGAAGATGAGATGCCATTCACTAAGAATAGTGGGGGAATAATAGGTTGAATATAAATGAACTTGGATGCCAACTAACAGCAGCTTTTGTTAGAGGTGCCCCACAAATCTATGAGCCATGCAGTGATGATTTTCAGAACAAGCAATCAAGGTTATTGCAGCAAGCAGCTGGCTCACAATCACCTCCAGGATGCCTTTGAAGGTTGAGGAATGTTGATCAACACAAACTCTCTTCTGGGGCCTCAGAGACATTGCAGCAGGACAGTAAAAGAAAACAAGGAAACTGACATCACTTTACCTACCCACTTTGATATAGTTTGTCCTACAGGCATCAGGTCTCTGATATTATCCATTCACTGGGATTTAGATGACAATGCATTGCTGTTGCCATAGCAAAACCAACATAATATCTAGTAGTGAAAACTTCCTGGTGTACAAATGCTTAGGAAGGAAAGCATCACATTTACTAGGATTAACTTCTCTTTCATAGGACAAAATGGAATTTATAGTCTCCTAGATGGCTGCGTTTGAAATGTTGCCTGACCCCCTCCCCGCAAGGAAGGGCTAAGGACAGGTCACACAATAGCACTGCAGAATTACCTCTGCCCTCTATCAGCTTTACACATAGGGACAAACAGGAAACCCAAATTGCCCATCTCTTTTCTTATCTCATTTTCCCTAACTGATAGAACTCAGCCAAGCAGAAACTCATTGATTTTGGAAGGCAAAGTATCAAACTCTCTAATGAAGAAAGTTGAGAGGGCAAAAATCATTTTTCCTATTCATAGCCCACTAGAAATATTTAATATATTAAGAAATTCTATAAGTAGAGCCTAAATGCTGCTGTGGAAGACAGTTTGGTGGTTCCTCAGAATATTAAATATTGAGTTGCCCTACAATCCAGCAATATCACTACTCGGTATATATCCAGGAGAGCTGAAACCAGTGATACAAACAGACATTTGCACACTGATATTCATAGCAGCATTATCCACAATTGCTGAAAGATGGAAACAATCCAAGTGCCCATCAACAGATGAGTGGATAAACAAGATGTAGTCTATACATATGATGGAATATTATGCAGCAATGAAATGAAATGAGGTCCTGAAGCATATGAAACACGGATAAACCTTGAGGACATAATGCTGAGTGAAATAAGCCAGACACAAAAAGATAGATGCTGTATGATTTCACTCATAAACTTATAATGAGTCTTATAATTTATAATATAGGGGACCTAGAGATACACAGAAGCTAGAGATAGGCGAACGATTACCTAATGAAGTTGAACTTAAATGTATGGGAATGGGTAGATGTGATGGCAGTTCTTTAGTAGGTTTATAAGTATTATTGCCATATTAAAGGTGAATATGATTGAAAGGGAGTGTGTAGAGCCATTTATCTCACAGATTAACACTACAACCAGAAATAAGTTTTTGCATGAATCACTTCAAAGGTATGAATCTTGCTAATAATAGAGGGGTATAGAAGGAAAACTACTAATTCATACTATGGACATATTTAACAGGAAAACATCACCAGCACCACAGCAATACTAGGAGTAAATTATTTGAGGGGAGGGTCAAGAGTTAAGGAGACTTTTGAATTTTCTCTTTGGTGAAGGTGTGTTATATTATTTTTCTCTTTGGAACAATGAAAATTGTCTAAAATTAAGAATGATGATATTTGTACAACTAAGTGAGGATACCGTGAGGCATGGTTATTTATTTTGGACAATTATCCATGATGCCCAGATGGATGGAGGTGGCCAAAGTGTACAATGACTGAGAAGTAGAAAGGTAAAGTGTGGAATATGGTTCGGCTGCAAAAGGGAATGAAGTCATGCGTCATGACACAAGTTGAGTGAAATTTGAGGTCATTATGTTGCGCAAAATAAATCAAACAAAATGACACATGTGAGATAATTGGGGCCTAGATTGTAAGCTCTTATAGCAGTCACATTTATTCCTGAGCTTCAAGTGCTATTCGTCGATGCTGTGCTACATGTGTATAACCTGATATTTCCCTAGAACTTTGGGTACCTGTGTGACACCCGAGACTCAGAGTTGGAGTTCTGCAGCTCTGAAAAGTCAGCATTGCTACATACAACAACTGTTAAAGAAACTGAAAAAGAGATCAGGCTTCAATTAGAGATGAGAACGAAGCTGATCTTGTTGGGACTAAGATAAATCAAAATATAGGGTAAAGGATGACAGTGTCTGTAATTTAGACCTTCACCTACTGTGTGAGACCAAAGGAAGAGAGCTTTATTTTGTCCCAAGCCTAAATTTTCTGTAGCACATAGTCGACTCAACTTTTCTGGATAGTTCATTTAAACAACCCAGACATTTGCAATGAAAGCTTGTAATTCTGTATAGCTTAATGTAATACCCAGATACATCCCAGTATATGTTGGTCAGATAATTTAAAAGTATGGGCAAAGTCTCTTGAGGGACTGGAGCAAAAATTTGGAACTATTAAACTTTCCCACCAGGGAAGCCCCTGATACTTCATCAAACGCTAGGGACTCCCAAGTTAATGGGCTAAGCCCTAGATCTTGAGGCTTGCTCTTATGAAACTTCTTTCCGTGGTAAAGAAGCTAAGCCTACCTATAATTATGCCTAAGAGTTACTGCCAGAGAACCTCATTTGTTGTTCAGATGTGGCCTCTCTCTTTCTAAGCCCAACTCCTCAAGTAAAATCATTATCCTCCCCCTTTTGTGGGACATGACGTCCAGGGATGTGAGTTCCCCTGGCAACAGGGGACAAGACTCCAAGGGACGTGCCTGGTCCTGGCACTGTGGCATCGACAACCGAAAGGAGGGAAAGAAATGTAACAAAATAAAGTATCAGTAGATAAGAGTTCGAGTTGGGTTGAGAAGCTATTCGGGAGCTACTGTTATGCAAGCGTTCGGTAGGTATTGCTAATTGCTGTGGTGCCAAACCCCAACCAACATTATTCCTGTTAACCCTAAAGAACACCCAGGACTCTTATCTAAGATCCTACAAAAGTTGCACAAACTAAGTTTACTTTTCAGACACTAAAACCTCCAGATGGCCTAGGAACCTAGGCCAGATAAGACCTGAAACCCAGAGGTTCCAGCTTCTCCAAGGACATCAACCAGTTTTTAACATGAAAAAAGTTCACATGGACACAACTGAAATATTCCTAAAGATTGGGAGAAGAATAAAAGGAAAAGGAGGAGTCGTAACAATGAGATTAGGAGTTAACAAATGAGTATGACTACTGCATCATTATATTGATTTTTCTTTTTAGTCTCTAGTATCTTGGAGCAGCTAGAAGGAAAAACCTGAAATTGTGGAATTGTAATCCATTCCAAACTTTGAATGCTGTTCCATAACTACCTGTTAAAACGTACATTGAAATTTATTGCTTTTTGGAATATGTGCTATATTTCACAATAAAAATATTTAAAAAAGAAAACAGAGCCTAACATAGATGCACGTTACAAAATTCTTTCAAAGTTGTAGCATTCCGAAATGACCAAGAACCTGGAATGTATCTGATGAGAAGATATTAATAATTTTTAATGTGTTATTTCAAGACCCATATAACAAGATCTGCACTTTTAAATTCTAATTTCTGTTACCTCTTGCCTCACTATAAATTGTTTTCCTGGACAAAAAAAAAAGAACTCAAGTCCTCAGTGAAATATGGAAATACTGATTGTTCTATTTTGGACATAATTAGAATACTTAGATAAAATAGAAGGAAATGCATCCACACTCTTTTTCTTTCACACACATAGTTAGATATTCATATGTTCCAGAGAGCAGTCTGATCTAATCAGCCCTCCCTCTTTTTCTTCCCTTTTACTCTTCAATACCTGAGAATATAATTAGAAGGCTGAAAGAGCTTGGTTTCAGGACTTACTTTTCCAAGTAATCCTCAAGGGAATCGGACATTTTTTCAACTGCCAATAAAATAATGTAAACTTTAAAGGTGTTCCTGAGGCAAGTGTGAGATTATAGTTTTGAATTGTTACACTTTATGATCTAGAATCATGTAGGGTTATCCATATGGTTAGTGAAATACAGTCTATGTAATTGGATAGAGGCAAGAGATGCACAAAGTGGAAAGATATCTCAAAACCTGGGTGGTCTTTATTTACGGTAGGCACACTGATGAGAGAAACTGCATTAAAATTTGAGGTTTTCTTAGTATTTTAGCAACCACTACACATTGATATTGTCTGAATGTGGTGGTAAAATCCAAGGAACATCTTAATTTGGCCCCGACCCATTTTCCAAGCATCACTCTTAATTCTCTGTGCTCTTTCTATGGTGAACTCTTGACTACCCCAGATCTGCCCTTGCACTTTCCTCCTCCTGACTCTTTGCCTGTTCAGTGTTCATTCCAGCTGGAATGCTGTGACTGTTTCATCTTTGTCTGAAGGACCTGGAGCAATTTCCTGTTTCCTCAGCAAAAAGTGAAAAATGCGGAATTATTTTATTTTACCCTTCTTGTGAATCGTTATTATAGCAAGCACACTTTTTTCTTATATCGAGTCCTATACATGTCTAAACTATAGAAAAGGCATGAACCATTTACTACTAGCAAAATTGTTAAGAAAATGGACTATGGGGTCATGAAGATGGGAGATGGTACCTTGTCTTTGCAATTTAGAGGCTGTATGAATTTGAGCAAGATTCTTAACCTCTCTGAGACTCTATTTCCTGATTTCATCTCAGGGACACACCTCATGTGGTTGAGATGAGGACTAAACAAGATGGTGGCTTTAAAGCACTTAGCCCAGGGCTGGCAATAACAAACACTATATGAATGCTAGCTTTTACGGCTATTCATTTTGACTCAAAAGTATATAGCACAAGGTTAAGTTCACATTGCATCCTCAGTAATGGTTTACTGATTGTTTAATGAATGAATGAAAATGTACTCTTTAAAAAGTCATTTAAGATTTTAACTTGTGTGTGTGTGTGTGTGTGTGTGTGTGTGAGAGAGAGAGAGAGAGAGAGAGAGAGAGAGAGAGAGAGAGAGAGAGAGAGAGAGAGAGAGAGAGAGAACTAAGGGGATGTAATAAAATAAAAACCACTCAGTTCTGTGTGCAACAAACAAGTCTGCTGAAGCATCCACACCCCCAGTCTGGAACAGTGTAATTGGTGACCTGGGCGAATTTTCTCCTGAAGGCAGTTCCTTGGAAGAAAAGGAAATGCAAAGCTATGCAAGGATTATCATCCAGCTGAGACAAATTTATTAGTGCTCTCACTGACTCTACTGGGCAGCCACCTGCTAAAGCTGTGCCTGGAAGCCCACTGGGGCTCAGAGGGCCTCAGATGCACAGTAATAGCCATTGCACACAGTAAACCAGGCCATCAGCCTGGGAGTGTCCCTCATGCAGTCAGCCTGCCCTGGTTTGAGCTATGGTGTCACACATATGAAAAAGAAAGGAAAAATCTTAGCTGTACATGCAAGGAACAGTGGTTTGCTTATGTCCTATGGAAACAATTCAAGGACATCCTAAAGACTGAGAGTAAGGTGGGACAGGAATTGGCTACCAAAAGTAAACTGACTTGCCCACAGAAAAAGATCTTTTAAAATACTATTGTTTATTAGTCTTACCTTAGTTCTAAAAGTATTTATGTAATTTCCTATTTTCAAGTAAAATAGGTACCCATGGTATTTTTGAGCTGGACCATGGGACTCAATTGCTAACATAGGATGAGATACTTTTTTTTTCTCAATTTATGTTAGGGGAAATTTAGAGTAATTTTAAATTATTTAAAATATCAGCAAATTTCACCTGGGAATTCCTTTCCTCTCGAGATCTAGAAAAGATTGATCTGAAACACAAATTCTCCAGCCCGGAAATCCAGAGCCTGACCCGAGATTTCTGAGCTGGGCTCATGATCTGCTGATCCCCTTTATTTCTGGGTCCTGCTTTTGTTTTGTTCTTCCTGTGAGGTTTCTCCTGTCTACAACATCAGCTCCCTTCTCTGTCCCTTCTCTGAATTCAACAAGACTTTTCATTTTAGATTTACTGTTAATCTGGGGGGTCATGAAAAAGGGCCACACTGTGCATTACTCAGCAAAGAGAAAACTGTCTCATATAAACTCTCTTTTTAAAAATCCTTTCAGTCATCTTGCCCTAAAAGCAGAGTTTTTCCTCACATTCTCCAGGATTATACTCTCTCTCTTATTCTTCCTCCTTCCCACTACATGCTCTTCCATTTCCCCTTCTCCCAAGAACAAATGAAAAGGATAAACACCTACAAACAAAAGCAGCAATAATAAAACGCAATAAATATCTACCACATTCTTCCAATTTTATCAGATAAAGCCAGCGTTGTGTGAGGGTTGAAACCTGGACTGTGAGTAAGGCTTCCTTGATTCAAATCCTTCCTCTGCCAATGTTGTGACCCTGGAGAAGTCTTTAATCTCTCTGTATTCTAGTTTCATTATCTGTAAAATGGAGGAGAAAAGAATTCATGCCTCATAAAGTAGTCAAGATTAAATGAATTAATATTTCTAAGCACATAGATCAGTGTTTGGACCAGGGTAATCAATAAAAATCTTTATTTAAAACTTACTTACCTCTTTTGGTGTAACGTTCCAGAAACCTACAACCTCCAGATGGGTCCCTGGACCAGACAAGTCCTGAAACCTAGAGGGCCCAGCCTCTCCAGAATATCAGATAGTTCCATCTCCCTACCCCATATTATTAACAAGCCCTTCCAACATGAAAAAGTTAGAATGGCCATACCCCAAATACCCCTAAAGAGAGGGATAGAAAGATCAAAGGTGATGGTGGGGTTATGCAGAGAAGGTAAGATTTAACAAATGAATATGAGTGCTGAATCATTCAATTGATATCTCTTTTAGTCTCCAGTACCTTAGAGGAGCTAGAAGTAAAAACCTATAATTGTGGAATTATAACTCATGTCAAACTCTGAAATATGTTCTACAGCTAATTGTGGTGCTGTGCTTTGAAATTTATTGCTTTTTTGATTGCATGTTATTTTTCACAAAAAATAAAGAAAAAAAGTCAATTGTGGTGATAAAAATATTTAAGCCTTCTAGCTCCTATATTCTGGAGCAACTGTAAGGAAAAAACTGAGAGGGTCATATGGCAGCCCATGACAAACTTTGAGATCTGTCCTATAACTACTTGTTGAAGAGTGTTTTGAAAACTATTGTTTTTTTATTTCTTTGCTTTGATGTATGTTATACTATATAATAAAAAAGTTAAAAAAAAAACTTACCATTTTTGCTGTTGTTGCTGCATGAATTTGCTTACACCTCACTTTCATTCCCAAGATATTTTCCAACAAAACACTTTTTCCTTTCTAGGAGGAATTCTGGTGCCAGATGTTCTGATAATACTGATTTCATCTTATTAGAAATGTTTTCACCTTAATTTATACTTTATAAAATATTGGTGTGTTCTTTTATTTTTCTATAAATTGCTAAAATACTACAACAAACCAGGAACAGATATTAACAGATAAACTAAGAGCCAGCTTAACTTCCTTAATTTGACAACTTGTTTTGTGGGCATATCTAGGTACAAATGTCTACTTTTAGTTGTCATTTTATTTTACAGTTATAAAATAGAGCTGTATTCAGGGATAAAAACTCTTCATAAAATTACTTATATCAATGCTTCTTTTTGTTCTGCAAAGACCCTGGGGTATGTCTGGCTCTTTCATCATGTAAACAAGTTTGAAAATAAATTCATTAATTTTTCAGGGTCTAAATACTTTATCGAAGAAAAGTAGGTTCGCCTACATTTTCAATTTGGCTTAAATATAAGGAATCTATAATCAAAATTTTGATTAACATGCTTCACAAAATATATCTCTATTAACTCATTATCATCATGAGTTGGTATGTGTTGGAAATGATTTTCCATGTCAGACATATAAATAAATTTCCTCTATTCTAATTGTCCTTTTAGTCTTGTGAAAACAGGTCTTGTACATAAAACAGTAGCATCAGTTAAGTGCCATAATAGGGTAGAGACAAGCTGAGATATGGAAAACATCATGAAAACTAAGGAGATCTTGGGATGTTCTGAGTTGGGAACAAAAGCAAGACTTAGATAAATGGAGGCGGAAATGCTTTTTCCAGCATTCAGTATATTTAGGCATGTTGCTTAGGGCCTTTTAAAATAGGAGACCCAAAAAAAGAAACAGGAGATCCAAAAGAAAATGCAAATTAAAATTAATGTTTTAAAAGTAAAGTTATAAACATTCCATTACAGTATTTTACAGTAAAACATTACATTTTAATATGGAATGTTGTTTGTTTATACGTGATACAGGGTGGAGCTTTCAATAAGAGGCCTATGGAGGGCCTAAGGCTGGTAGGCTCTGAGTGGAGGGACCACGTGGCTGAGTGGTCTCCAGTGAAGACAATAACAGTTTAATGGTGGGCAGGACAATTGTCACAGTCAACCCATGTAGACATGTGTGAACCAAGGAAAAACACTGATGCTTTCTGATTATTATCTGCAAGATGCGATGATATTAATTCACCCTGCCCTGGGTAATGATGAGAATACAATAATAGCATGAAAGCTCTTGGTGTACACAATGCAGTGATGAGCAGGTCATGCTTATTTATGAGTCACTAGAATCTCTGGGTGCAAATGGACCTTGCAGTACTTACTCGGGATGGTATTCCCTGCAATTTCCCGCCCTTTAGAAACTCAAGATCTTGAATGGTATTTCCAAAACTATTCTTTGAATTCTAGTGCTCTTTGAGATGCCATTAGGAGTTCTTTGGGGGTGGGGGTAGGATGAGGAGAAGGGTTCCAAAATGAAATAGCTTGATGAAATGCTTTATTTATTTCTTAATTAATGACTTTTGATTAATATTAGCATAAAATCTCCATGTAGTGAAGTCTCTGTGTAAATTGGCTTAATCTATTATTTCTTATATTTATTTTGCCATAGAAAACTATTTTTAATTCATGGAACCCATTTAGAAATCAAATGAGAAACTGCATTCTAAATAATATCTTATCCTTGCAGAACCATAGGTGAGTATCTAGTGACACAATTAAAAAATTGTTTATTAATTGCAAGATGTAAGCTGAGCATTGAAAAGAGTTGGAAATAAATGTGTTCTACAGTTACTCAAAATCAGCTTTTTGAGGAAGACTATTCTTAGAAAATATTCTTCCTTTTTAAGTTTTTTGGTTAAACTATATGAAAATGCTACTATCTGATCCTTTTTTACTTACAAAAAAGGCAATTTCATAAGGCTCCACACAATCCCATTGTAAGGATATGGCTGTGAATCTGACATCTCTCACTATTGTCATTTTATTCCAAAATTAATTAAGTAACTCTCTTGAGGGAACCCCTGTGAGTCATCTCATAACAACTTCCACTTATTTTGTTCCTGAATCTTCATTTAAAAAAATAATTCCTGTGCATCAAGACTTCCTTGAAGATGTAAGCTTGTTAAATGGAACAGGTTAGAAAAATTTTAGAGGTAGGGTCACATAAGTCAAGATCCTGAAAACAGGTTTCCTCAAGTTCAGCATTAAAAGTACATTTGTCTAAGTACATTAAATCTTATATTTGTGGAATATGATCCCAAGGAACTTATGATGGTGTTACCAGATAAAGGCAATGAGTTCTCTGCCTGATGCACACAATGATCAATACCTGAGTAAACCAGATATCAAAGACAGAAAGAATTTATTGCTAGGCATGAAGCAGGAAATCAGATGGCCTATCAGCCCAAAAATCTGTCTTCTGGAACTGCAATAATTCTGATAGCTGTGTAGTATAATCAGAAGATGGGCAGGTTTTAGGATAATGAGCACAATGGCTCCAGAAGATGGAATTAGAGGTGGTCTGATTACTGAGCATGCACAAATTGATTATATGCTTAATTATGGAATGTATGTAAGAAAATGGTGGCTTTATATGATAATGGGTATGATTTTTAGTACTATCATGAAGTATAGGTCACGTGTAGGTTAAAGTCTAAGCTACTGTGCATGTCAGGTAGGCCCATTTTGGTTAGATCCAAGATAACTTTGGACTTGGGGTGGATTAGTTCTTGGCAGACCCAAGACCTTTCATTAATAAACATTAGGGGCTGTCTTTCGTGGATACAAGACTCTAAAGTCGAAAAACCAGAGAAAGTGGGTACAAGGGAGGGAGGTCAGTCACAAGGTTTTACAATCACAAAGACACAAGATAATGACTACAGAATCATTATTAGAGATCAAGGTAGTTGGGTTACGGTTCAAAGATTTCAGATATTTCCCTCTGTCTACTCCAATATACCAGAAAGCAAAGAGTAAAATCTATACAATGATTCAGCAACCATAACCACACCTTAAAATCCTAAATTCTCGGCTACAATGATTAGAAGATGGCTATCGTATAATTTATTCTTAAATTTGTATTAAAGGAACAAAGTTTATAAGTTCGAAGACAACACCAGAAAAATATTTTCTGTTAGACTGTAACAAATAAATGTTAACACCCAATGCAAAGTTTTTCTTGTGATGCTGAAATGAAGTTGTCAAAAATTCCAGTAGCATATATGGGACAACAGCTAAGACTCACAGATCATTTAAACTCACTGATATTTACTTCCTGCAATGAAAGAAATAGAACTATGTATGGTTATACCCTGTCTTAAAGGGAAAACATGGAAACAGTAGCTCCCAGGACATGTAAAAATAAGAACTGAAGAAAAAGATGTGGTTTAACCTAAAGGAGAATTTTGGGAAGGAGGAGAAACTTATTAGGGAGAGATTAGTGCTTAATTATTGAAGATCATGATGAATTAAACAGGGATACAGACTTCCAGCTGCTCAAGTGGCCATCACCATCACCTGGACCTTGCTAGAAATGCAAGTTCTCAGGCCTCCCCCGTGGACTAAATCAGGATCTTCATGGGTGAGACCCATGAGTCTGTGAGTTTTAACAAGCTTTCCAGGTAACTCTTATACACACTCGAGTTTGAGAGGTACTAAAGACCATGCATTCCTGTGCTGCCCACATCCTCTAAAATAATCCCAAATGAAAAATCCAAGAGGATTTAGAAAGACTAAAATTTGGCATTGTATTTTATTGGAAGTTTGCTGTTGTTCTCCTTGCGGAGTCTAAAGATCTTCTTTCGTATTAGTGCTTCAGTAGTGAGTTGGTAACATAGATGATACTAATTCAATGTGAAACTCTAAGGGTATTTGAATAAACTATTAGTGGAAATAAATTTCTGTCAAATTTAATATTATACATTGCAGGAAGCCCCGAGCAATTGTGTGTCAATTTCTTTAAAACCACGCTCTCTCCTTTTTATTTATTCATAACATTTCCAGCAATCTGTGTATATGAGGATGTATAAAAGGACTGAGAAGAGGATATTCTTAACCAAGGCTGGTCTTAATCCAGGTAGACACTAATGGTGTTTTGTTAGATCCATGACAGTCCATTAAGGGCTAATGTGGCATCTGAGTTTCCAAAGACAGAGAGATTTTTATATATTGAATGACAAAACAAGTATACCAGAAGCAAGAGTCTCAAATTTCATCTCACAAATATCTAAGTTTGAATGAAATGGTATAGAAGTTATTTATTTTGAAAAGGAGCATACAACCAAAATATGTAATTTTGAAGTTGTACATGCTTATCATTAGTTAAATCCTAAAGTAATAAAATGGTGAATTATAAATATCATTAATTCACTTATAATAAAATAATATGGTCTGTTGATTTCAAATTTAAAAGCTAGACAAACACATTCACTTACTAAACTGAAATTTTCTATTTTTTCACAAATTTGGCTATAATTTAGATCTTTGATGATTCCAAAATTGTGATTGTGTTTATGTAACAGTGATGTAGAATGTTAGATTTTTCTTTGAAATATGACCATGAAATAACCATCCTTAAAATCAAATATAATCTCAGAAATTTCCCAGAAATGTGAAGTAAGAAAAGGATGGAAATAAACTAATAAAAAAAGAGAAATTTGGTAGGCAGAAATATTCTGTTATTGATAAATCACTTAAAAACATTCCAGAAATGTGAATGGGACTTTACTGTAGACTTCCATGGGTCCATGGCAATTTTTCACCCAATAGAAACATAACAAAGATTGGTTTAGATTCTGTTATGCTCCTCATAATCCTATAAGAGCAAATCATTTAACTGAAGCAACATAACAGTGTTATTAAATTATTTCTATTTTTTCCTGGAGAATGTCATATTACAAATAGTACTATTTTACTATATTATAGGTCAAAGTAATCATGTAGGAAATGATGCTTATCTCACCCCCTACCTCAAATACATTTAAAGAAAAGTTCATAGAACAGTGCTTTCCAATTATGTTTTACAGTTTTAAAAACTTACTTTGGCTTTGCTTTCACATTTAAAAAATGAAGAAAATTTTAAAATATTTTACATTATTAATATAAGTTTAAGCAATGTAAATTAAGGAAAAACATGAAATAAGTCCTAAATTGTATATGGATATGTAACAAAAGAAACAAAATATTTTCTATAAACTATTGATTATTTTTGATTTAACACACAAAATTGAAATTGGCAATAAATCAAAGATGTTTGTTTTCTCATAAAAGATAGCAGTTTTTTTTTAAAAAAATCTCTAAAATTAAAGTGGAAACTAATTTTTTTTTTGAAACTTTGAGTCACATGCTTCAAATTTTGGATAAATATTGAATCCTCATTATGAAAGATGACTCATACATGTAAACATGTTCGATGTGTTTTAATCTGTTGCAGTTATTATATTTACTGATTTAAAAATTGTACCATCTTTGTCCAATGGGAGTCTTTTGTGTTGGCTATTGTGTTGTGTTTTTTCACATGAGCTCAGCAGTCTTTGATAAACTTACCTGTTTTCTGTATGACACTATTTCCTGCTTCAGACCTAGAATCATTTAAAAATTATTAGGGATTATTAATTGATTATATACTTTTGTGAATTATCTGTTCATGTTCTGTGCTTGCTGTATTCTTCTATTATATACCAAGAATAACACTGCCTATCTTTTATAAATATTTTTTAAATACTGTCTTTTATATGTTGCATTGGCATGCCATATTTCAAAGATTCATATTTCTACTGAACATTATTTATTAAACAAATATACATATATATTTTTTTGTATGGGCAGGCACCTGGAATCAAACCTGGTTCTCGGACATCACAGGCAATAATTCTGCCATGGAGCTACTGTCGCATCGCCTAAACAAATATTTCTGAAAACTCACTTTTTGCCACACAACACATATTTATTGAGTGCCATCCAGGTGCTAGTGATACAGAGGGGACTAACAGTAAGAAATTTTTGCTTTCATTGGGATAGTATTCTAGCGGAAATATTAAAACCTTTATTCTCTCAAAACTACTTGTAGAAAGGTACTTGTTATGTACAGTTTTTTAAATAAATAAGGAAAATTCCATTCTATTTTGTCTTTATCTCAAAATAGCTTATACCTAAATCACAAAGTATGACTTGGGATCCTTAAATATTTCTCAGGGGCTTATATATATTAGAATTTTATTCCTTTGGCTGAAATATTACTCTCTGTGTTGAAAATATAAATTAAATAGATTTAGCTATTATTACATAATTATTATAGTAAAGTAATAAAAAATAATGATGGGGAGAAGGGATACCACCATTTAATGCCATATTTGCACATATACTATTCCATTTTATAGATAATGTTTGTGTGGATTATTATTAATATGATTGAAACTATTATTTTACTTTCTTTAGAAAGAACTACAACATGTGAGAAACTAACATTTATTGTGAAAACAGTGTTACTCAGCCAATGTAAAAAGTTAGGAAACAAAATTTAGGAACGCATTTTTTACATCTATAAAAAGCATGTGTCTTGAATTTTCCTGGGTAGTCATGATTTTTAATATTCTATTCCATTATTTCCAAAATTGCATTCAAAATTGTCAAATATCGTGTATCTAATATTTGGTGACAAAGTATTGGCATTATTTGTATTTAAGAATCATTAAGTCGCTACTTCAGAAGTTATGAATGGTTTCATGGAAACAGCTTTAATTAAGAAAAGAAAATAAGGCCTATAACATTGGATAAGTACAAAAGTTTAATGAAATCGCACAATGTTTTAAATTATTATTCAAGGAAATATTGGCTGAATACACTTCCATAGTAGATGTTTTAATAGTAGGAACTTAATTTAAAACTTTTTTATTGTATAGTATAGCTACATACAAACAAAAGGAATAAAAAAGCAATAGTTTTCAAAGCACTCTTCAACAAGCAGTTACAAGATGGATCCCAAAGTTTGTCATGGGCTACCATATCACCTTCTCAGGTTTTTCCCTCTAGCTGCTCCACAATATAGGCGGCTAGAAGGCTTAAATATTTTCTTTATCATTGCAATCGACTTTTTTCCTTCTTTTTTTTTGAAAAAATAACATATATACAAAAAGGCAATAAATTTCAAAGCACAGCACCACAATTAGTTGAAGAACATATTTCAGAGTTTGACATGGGTTGCAATTCCACAATTATAGGTTTTTACTTCTAGCTGCTCTAAGGTACTGGAGACTAAAAGAGATATCAATTTAATGATTTAGCGTTCATATTCATTTGTTAAATTCTATCTTCTCTGTATAACTCTACTATCACCTTTGATCTTTCCATCCCTCTCTATAGGGGTATTTGGGCTCTGGCCATTGTAACTTTTTCATGTTGGAAGAGTCTGTTACTAATATGGGGTAGGGAGATGGAATTAGCTGATATTCTGGAGAGGTTGGGCCCTTTAGGTTTCAAG
The DNA here is from genome assembly GCF_023851605.1 of Tamandua tetradactyla. Lineage (NCBI taxonomy): Eukaryota > Metazoa > Chordata > Mammalia > Pilosa > Myrmecophagidae > Tamandua > Tamandua tetradactyla. The sequence goes on from NC_135328.1 coordinate 73,305,059, forward strand.
ACTTATCTGGTCCAGGGACATATCTGGAGGTTATAAGTCTCTGAAAAGTTACTCTAGTGCACTGAACCCTCGTATAATCTTATATATCACCCTAGGTGTTCTTTAGGATTGACTAGGATGGTCCTGGTTGGGGGTTGGCAGGTTATGATAGGTAGCAAGGTCTAACTGAAGCTTTCGTAAGAGTGACCTCCAGAGTAGCCTCTCAACTCTATTTGAATTCTGTCTGCCATTGATACTTTACTAGTTACACTTCTTTTCCCCCTTTTGGTATAGTAGGAACTTTTTTAAAAAAAGAAAGTTGTATGATTGTTATACAAAGACCTAGGCTGGAAAGGAGAATGCTAAGAGAGTATGTAAAAATTTTCTATCCTTGCTCACACTGGCTGACTACCATGTATTTCCTTGAGATGTGTATGAAAAGGGTGGTTTTCACTTTTGGAGAATTTTTCAAAATGCTTAAAATATCAGAAAATTGATATCTGTGTCTCATAGAAGCCAGGGGCACACTGAAAGCATATAACATGTTTCCTACCATATAGATATTAGCAGATCATTTATTTGGTTTTAGTATTTGATTCAATAATATGCACGTTGAATTTCTGTTTGAGCCAAAAGCTGCTTCAAATCTTCCTGAAAGTGATGGAAACACTATATATTACCCATTGTCATCTTAAAATTTACAATGCTAAAAACTAAAAATGACAGATGGGGTCACCTTAAATATTGAATTTTGCTAATTTCTGTACAGGCATCAAATGATATCTAGACTTAATGTGAGAGTGCACAAATCCAATATTCATAGTAAAAGATGTGATGCTTCCTTCCCCAAATTTTCAGAGTAGAGGAAAATATGTTTTTAAGTGTTTTTATTGTGAAAAATATATACAAAGAAGAGAAAGAAAGAGCAATAATGTTCAAAGTTCATGCCTACAAGCGGTTAAAGAACAAATTTCAGAATTTGTTATGGGTTACAATTCCACTATTTGAGATTTTTTCCTTCCAGTTTCTCTAAAACACTGGAGACTAAAAGAAATATCAGTATAGTGTTAATGGTCATACTCATGTTACATCCTATTTTTTTCTGCTGTAACTCCTCCTTCTCCTTTTTAAATTTTAATATTTTTATTGTAAAAATTCAACATACAAGTGTTCCATATATGGTATACAATCAGTGGCTCACAATATCATCACATAATTGTGTATTCATCACCATGATCATTTGTTTGAACATTTGCATCACTCTAGCAAAAGAAATAAAAAAGAAAAAAGAAATAGCTCATATATACCATACCCCTTATTCCTCCCTCTCATTGACCACTGGTATTTCAATCTATTCAATTTATTTTAACCTTTGTTCCCCCTATTATTTGTTTATTTTTATCCACATCTTTTTGCTCATCTGTCCATACCCTGGATAAAAAGAGCTTCAGACACAAGGTTTTCACAATCACATAGTCACATTGTAAAAGCTATATCATTATACAATCATCTTGAAGAGACAAGGCTACTGGAACACAGCTCTACAGTTTCAGGTACTTTCCTCTAGCCTCTCTAATACACCATAAACTAAAATATGTTTGTTAAGGGTGTTTTCTTAATGCTAGGCAGCTGGCTCAGGGATTTTGCTGCTTTCAAAACTATGCCCTAACCTCACCAATTTTTTTTTAAAGAGCATCTTTACTATATACAAAAGAAAGAATGTAAAACTGTCACTATTTTGTAAAGATCCCCCAAATTATAACTACTATTCCATCCAATACCTTAATAAGACAATAAAACAAAAGGAGAAGCAGATACAAATCAAACAAGTATTAACTATTTCAGTAATGCCTTAATAATAGTGGTATTATCAAAAGCACAGCCAGTGAAAATTTTAACACTATTTAAAGCCTTTTATAACAAATGTTGAAAACACAGACATTCTTGTTGAAGTCTAACATGTATCTGTATATCCTTCAATAACAGTTGTAAACATATGAGAGCAGTAAAATAGAACAAAGAATATTATGTTGAAAAATATTACAATCATTGAAGCCTTCCTGAAAAATAAGTTACTTTTCAAGTCATCGTTTATTGAAATAAAAGTGAGTTCAGAAACTTCAAAGTGTTTTACATGTTTTAGCAAGGAAGAGATGATTCTTATGCTATTTATGCAGATAACATGGAATTTTAACAAAATTACTTTATATATTACAAATGAAATATAACATGTAATCATTTTCAGAATTTTTCTGTTCCTTCAAGGTTACTATATGATGATAAATGTAAAGAAAGTTGTAAACACCAAGAATATAGAAAATCTTTTGAGGCTTAGTTGTTTGGAACTAAAATAATCTTCGGAATTAAAAATGCTAAAATATACACAAGCATGGGCAATCATGAATGTGTTAGATTTTTTTGCTGTTTTGTAGTTGGTTTGCATTAATACCAATCATCAAATTTTGTCGTCAATTCCAAAAGGAAGCATTTTCTAAGTGACTGCTGTTATAGGCCCAGAGAATAATCTGAAGCTACAAATGTGTTTAGAAGTCATATAGTTCCTGTCATCAGTGCGTGATGCCCGCCCCCGTTAGGTGAAGTTATAGTTATATAACAAGGCATAGAATTGAGGTACATATATATTAACAAACTTTAAAGAAGAAATACTAAAATATTCCTTACGAACTGAGAGCCAGATGCAACACAACCGTGAGAATCTCAATTCCATGCCACCCAAAGATGGTTCAAGTTCAGCAGTGGCAAAATCAGCTGCATCTGGTGTTTGACAGGGTACGACAATTCATGAAATACCTTGAAGACATATTTAGTATTGTAGGTGGACTTAGTCCGGAAAGCAATGTGTGTGTTTGATAGCATTTGAATCGTCACTGGTGAAAAGATATGAAGAAAGAATTGGAGCTCTGGGTGAGAATGAGTAGAATGTCGCAATCGTTCATGCAAATGATAAAGGACATAGAAATAGCAACTGTGGTACAAACGGAGAAAAGGGAGCACATTGATAGAAATAGTTTAGACAGGAAATAATATTCAGCTATACATGAATAGGCTTGTCCTGGTTGTACAAGATACTGAAATACTTCTATACCTTTTGGTAAATCGCTACTGTCCCAGGCCCCTGAATCTTATATTCAGTCCATTCCCTGAAACCTCCGCCTTGTCCTGCTCAGCATTTGATGTGCCCTTCCAATATGAGGATTCATGTCTCTCTTTAACTCAACAGCATTCTCAGCCGAGATCTCTTTAACTGTGGCTTCCTCACCATCCCTTCTATTCTCTTCTTCTGCAACCCCGATTGAAATATTCTTTTGAACTTGTGAAGATGTTATACATGTGTGTTAGCACAATTTTTCTGTCTTTATTTTTTATTATTAATATAACAATGAAATCCACCTGTTAGAAAGCCAGTTTTGATGATTATTTTTATCTGGAAAGAATTAATTTTCTGATTGCTTTTATTGACTGGCTCCCTTAGTGTTAGTTTTCCCTATGTACTTTGAATTGCCTATCAGAAAGGAAAGCTTCTCTCCCTTCCTCTTCCTAGCTTCCTCCCGCTGTGTTCAGACTTACAGCGCCTGACAATTTGGTAAATGTTCTTGCATATGTTCCTAGACGGCCCCAGTTCCAAATCCAGGCCGTACCTTGGTAGTTCAGAGATCTCGATGAAGTGATAATTTGGGAAACTGCTGATCCAGTCACTGACCTAGTCAGCAGCTTGGCTCATCTTTTTCTGTCAAGATATGTCCAGTAACTTCTCTTTGGTTTCAATTTTACACAGACCACCAAAATGGAGGGCAAAATCTAGAGGCCTTTTCTGTCTCCTTTAGTAGATAGAGAAGAGAGGCTCCAGGCACATATTTCTTGTAGTGAGTCAAGGTCCATTTCTCTCCACCCTCCTCCTATGAAACACTTTAAATCTCCAAATCTTATAGGAATAGAACTTCCTGCTTCCAGTGTGAAGGTTTTGTAGAACTGCTTTTCAGGAATGCTTACTTGTATCCCTCTTATTTTTCTTTTTTTACTGGCCCACGGAGATACTTCTCTCCCCATCTGAATGCTTAGATTTCACTTTACTTTCATCATTTTGTACTTCATATATCATATCTATGGACCTAGGGGAAGGGAGCTGGTGCTTTTTCAGTCACATTCCAGCAGAAAACAGATGGCACACTCGAATTAAGAAAATTCAAGGCAGGCTTAAAAAGGGACCTCTGAAAAGTATATTCATTAGGGTATAGGGAATCAGAAAGAATAGAGTAATAACTAGAACTAATTGGCAGTGGGACCTGAAGAGATGAAGAGAGGGAATGGTTAATAGATGCATGAGGGAGAGAAGACAAAACTCCAACCAACTAAACAAACACATGAAACAACTATACCTCTCTCTTTCCCAAATATACAGAGATTTATGAAACATTCATCTAAGGATATACAATGTGCCATGAATGCATGGAAACTTGTACTCAAGAAGGTGCTGTACTTTTGTGTTTTGAACATCTAACTGGATAACTTCTGTTTCCCACTCACATGGCAGAGAACAGGATGTAGAATGTAGAGGGGGAGTCTGAATATTTCATGAATCTCTCTGTCTCTCTCTGTATATGTGTATATGTGTATCTGTTTGCATGTGTGTGTGTGTGTGTGTGGAGAGGACTACAGTAGAATTTTTTTTTTTTAGTGAGACTTGTGTATCTTCCACACCCTACAAATAGTGGCACAATGGGTGTTGCATTTCAGCCTGACATTTTTTGTTGTTGTTATGGACTTCTCTTCCTTCTTTCTTTATCTAATTCTGTCAGTGCCTATCTTTTACTGTATTCCCACCCTTCCCCACAAAATAGAGACTTTATTAGGTATTATCCAGTAATAGAAAATTCTGCCATACTTTTCTGTGACATCTAGGTTATGACAAAAAGAGCATTTGGTCTTGGAGTGCAGGATTTTGCGTTTGACTTTGGCAGCTGACTTAAAGGATTTAAGTCAGTGTATTAGTTTGGATTCTCTAGAGAAACAGAACCAACAGGAGAGATCTGTAAATACGAGATTTATAAAGGATTCTCATGCCACCATGGGAATGTAGAGTCCAAAATCCACAGGGCAGACTGTGAAGCTGGAGGCTCTGATGAAGGGTCTGGACGAACTCCATAGGAGAGGCTCGCTGGTCTAAGAAGCAGCAAAGAGTCTCTCTTCTCACTTAAAAGCTTTCATTTGATTGGATTATCTCATCGTGTGGCACCTTGGTTGGTCGCAGATGCAATCAGCCACAGATACGATCAACTGACTAATGATTAAATACACCAGCCTTCCAGTTTATCAGCCAGCCACAAAATATCCTTGCAGCAGTGGTCAGGCCAGTGCTTGCCCGACCAGACATCTGGGCATCATCACTTGGACAAGTTGACACCAGACTCTAACCATTTCACCCCGTCTCTTCACCTCTGGAACAGAGATATTCATGCCCACCTTTCTTTGGAGGATTGGTCTGCATTTCAAAACCAAAAGGAGATAAAGAAGAAACTTTACATTATTGTCAAAATGCTGGTTATTTTTAGAGAGGAGCAGAAGAACGTCCTTGAGCCTGAGAGTGATCCTGTGATGAAGCAATTTAGGACTTGGCACTCTAGCTAGGAACGAAGAGAGCCCTATCTCCAGCACACTGGCTTTCTTACTTTAACGCAGTAATGCCAGGAATACTCCCTCATTGGGTTTCTGCACTGGGTGTTCCCTCTTCCTCTATGTTCTTCCTCTAGATATTAGTGTGGATGGCTTCCTGACCTCTTCCCATTCTTTGTTCAGAAATCACCTTTGTGAGACTTACTTTGATCATCCTATTTAATATTGCAACCTATTGCTCCCAATATTCCTGATCTCTCTTTCCAAGTTCAATTTTCTTCATAACACTTATCACATTCTAATATATTATACAATTTACTTATTTCTTATGTTTATTTTTCTTTTGTCTGACAGCAAACCCTCTCCCCTCACAGGGACCTCAGTAGAATGTAGGCTCTATGTTGGCAGGGACTTCTGTCTGTACGCAGATGTATCCAAAGCACATAGTTTTGTACGAGAGATATATAATTCATGTCATAAATATTTGCTGAATGACTGACTGTGTTTTTGTAATTGTTTAAAGTAATCATACTCATAAGGTGAGATGGAACCTGACCTTAGGGTCTATGGCTTTTTGAGACTGTAACAACTGGGAACCAACGGAGAGAAATTGCATATGTTGTTCTATGTATTAGTTTCCTTGCTGCTAAAGCAAGTGCCATGCAATAGAATTGTCCTAATTCCAGCAGGAATTTCCTGGCTACAGGTTTCAGAGGCTTCAGAAGGCTTGCTTCCTCCCGTGGCATTATCTTCTGGCTGCCTGGCAATTTGGGGGGTTCCTTGGCTTTGTTGTCACATGGCAATGCATATGGTGGGTTTCTTCCCTTTTCTCTTATAGGTTCTGTTGCCTTCCTGCTTCTGGTTGTTCCCCGTGGCTTCACTTCTGTGTCCAAATTCCTTTGCCTATAAAGATTTCCACTATACCAGATGAAGGTCAACCTTAACTAATAACAAATTCAAAGGTCCTATTTACAAATGGGTTCACACACACAGGACTAGGGGTTGGGACCTGCGTATGCCTTTTGTGGGGGACATGACTCAATTCCCATACCCTAATGTACAATTTCTTCTTCTAGCCCACCATCAAAGCAATTGCATGCATTGTCAGAGGGTACAGTACCAGAGTTCTTATAAAGGCACTGCCCACCCTTCTAGGTGGGCAATCAGATCATGTCCCCTGGTGTGCCAGCTTGAAACTGCTGTGTACCCCAGAAAGCCATGCTCTTTAATTTTCATTCAGTATTGTTCAGTGGGATCATTTTGATTAAGTCGTTTCCATGGAGATGAGACCCACCCCATTATGGGTGGGACCTTTTGATTAGGTGATTTCCATGGAGCTGTGTCTCCACCCACTCAAGGAGGGGTTGCTTACTGGAGTCCTTTAAGACAGAACCATTTTGGAAAAGCTTCAGAGCTGAATCAGACAACAGACCTTTGGAGATGCAGATACAGAACACCCTTGGGGAAACCATTTTGGAAGGAGAATCTGGGAAAGAAAGCTGACAGGCATTGCCCTGTACCTTCCCAGCTGACAGGGAAATTCTAAATGTCATAGGCCTTTTCTTGAGTTAAGGTAGCTTTCTCTGGATGCCTTAGTTTGGACATTTTTAGGGCCTTAGAACTGTACACTTGTACCTTAATAAATTCCACTTTTAAAAGCATTTCATTTCTGGTATATTGCATTTCTGGCAGCTTTAACAAATCAAAATACCTGGGAAGAGAACAAACATCACTTGTGTTCCGCTGGACAAGTAATGTTTTATTTTTTGTTTCATCCTTCTTGGGTTGTTGAGTCCCCATAGTGATAAAGTTGTATACGCTCGTGCAGTTATCTCTTCCTCATGTTTTATCACATAACGTATCCATAAGCCAATGTTAAGGGATATTTTGTGTGGGCTGCTATTTCTGCATGCCAAATATTTTTAAATGTAAATGTCAGATATTTTCAAGGTAAAATGATAATTGCAAAAATCTGGGTTTTAAAGGGAGTATGGATGGCAGTTATTAAACCACTTTTCACAAAATCTTAAATGAAGAGAGATAAGGCAAAGTATAGAAACTTTCCCCAAATTTGAACAAATTGCAATTGACCACAGATAAGAGATCTCAGACTGTGGCCACCATAGTAGAGCCCTTAAATGAGGGGCCCCTACACCCAAGAAGCTCAAGGTAGTTTCAGCTAGATGGAAGCAGTAGGAAATCCAAATCAGTTTGACACCAAACACTCTTAGTGCATTTGGACACACTACTTCAAATAAAAAGTTGTTATTCTGGGTCCACAAGACCCCCTCATCATCAAGGTTCAGATTAAACTAGGTCTCCCCTCAGAAATGTGGCAGTTTGTGAACAATGCCACAGGAAACCACCACTTGGGCTCTGCTCTCTACCCCTCCAGGGGGCGACATTCACTCATACTGGAATGTGAACAGCAGCCCTTACAAAGGTGCAGTGTAGAAGGTTTGATTCCCAGGTCCTTCACCCAGTGGGTACTAAAATCTCCTTTGTTATTTCCACTTACTACCTCCACCAATTAATGGAAACTATGGCCTCTTCACTTTCCACCCGTGAACTCCCATGTTTATGAATATCACTTAATCTAAATTATCTCCTCTCCTCTTACACTTTTTTTTTTTTGCATGGGTAGGCACCAGGAATCAAACTCAGGTCTCCAGCATGGCAAGTGAAAACTCTGCCTGCTGAGCCACCATGGCCTGCCCTCTCCTCTCCTTTTAATTCAATCGTATGTCTTTTTGTTTTGTTTTGTTTTATTTTTAAATTCATATTTCTACTTCATCCTGTCACTTCTTCTGTCTGCTCCAATTGAAGTAGGTGTGTGGGCCAAAGTTATGCAAGGAGCTATTGTTTGTGGTCCATATGGAAATTCACAGTTGTACCTTGAATGACACAAGTAACGAAGCAGAATTTTTTCAAACCGATTATTTGATTTTCAGAATGTAATGAATGGGCAAGAGAGCTGTCGACTACTAGTTTTCTTCTTCTGGGCTACTTTTGAGTCATTTTATTCCAGTTATACTGGGCGCAGTTAACCTTGGGATAATTATCCTGATTATTCTGGGTAGTAGCTGTGAGCGTCACGTGGTCTGACATGTAAGAACATGCACCTGTGCTTGGAAGGCGGCGTTGAGAAGGGTTCTAAAGATGATAAGCTTGGATCCCTTTATTTGCTTCGAGCTACATTCAAAAATTGGGAATTCCTTTTGAATGCTGTCCTGCTCCAGACATTCAGAATTTATCATGAATTATATCACACTAAAATTATATTTGTCAGAGGTTTTTAAAAACTATTACTTTCTTCATAACCATTCTTCTCTACTTTTCTCTTTTCTAGTTTACTTACGCTTTGCCTTTTATTCATTTCTATTTTCCTTAGTTATTTTTCATGACCTTTTTCTATATTAAATTAAATACATAAATCACTTATGTTTTTGCCTTCTTAAATTAAATCTTTATTTCTTCCAAAATGTACATTTTAATATGTGTACTTATATATATATGTTTATATAGTCATGTATTTGCATTTTAAAGTCAAAGTTTACGATGAATCAACTGCAGTCCTCTTCCAGACCCCTTGTTACCCTCAACCACTCTCTTACCAATGTCATTGTGCTCTTAGACATTTTTTCTTGTATTTACTGAACCAATTCTAAGTAATGTGATTAGACTGCTACATTTTGATTTTCGAATCTTAAATATAATGACAATTTATTCATACCATATTATGGACATTTGGATTGACTCACTTATGACAACATCCTCCCTCTACCAACACACACACAAACACATGTATGTGTGCGCACAGACACTTTTCTTCCTCAAATTTCCCAATAGGATGATATCTAAATTTTCAATTAAATCAATATTTTCTGCAGTGATTGTAATGACTATATGAATATAGTTCAATGTTAATCTGGATAGTCAACTGTGTATAGTTTGCATTTTGGCAAAAGTTTGTTTGTTTTTTTCCTCTGAAGTTAAACAGAGTCTCATCTTTTGTTTTTATTTCCCTTACAAAGTTTCCTATGGCTATATCACAGAATATTCTTCAAGCTCTCTGACAGAGCAGACAAATTTTTTTCACTAGTGTCAAATACATCTATGAACTGTAGGTTCTATATTCTATAAGATATCCCTTCTAGAGCCTTCCATATTTCTATTCCAAGCCGATTGGTGAGTCATCAGGCCTCGTGCATTTATTCTATGATTTCTCTCCATCATCATTCTAGGACCTTCCTATGCCTTTTTCCTTTTGTAAATCCCATTTCTTTCTTTAACTAGATTTTTCACTTTGTTGAGCAAATGCTCCAGTAGTTTACACAGAAAGGGTAAAAAGGAGGTAAATTTTTTGATCCTTTGCATGGTTAAAACTATCTTTATTATACCCTTGATTGAATGTTTTGTTGCACTCAGAATTCTATTTTGAAAATAATTTTCCTAAATGATTTTGAAATCTTTTTTGCTATTATTTTCTGGCTCCTAGTATTGCTTTTGAGAAGTGGAATGCAATTTGCTAATCTATGTATTTGATCTGTTATTTTCTCCCAGCTGGAAATCTGGGGAACTCTGCTTTATTCATGATGTTATGAAAATTTACATTGATGGATGTCCTTGTGGGTCTTTTTCCATTCATCATGCTGGCACTTTACAGGCCCTCTAAATCTGGAGAGGCAGGCCTTTCTGTCATGAAGGGGAATCTTATATCATTTCTTTTATACTTTTCTCCTATCTATCTTCTCTGTATTATCTCTTTTTAGAATGTTTGCAGTTGGTATTGGACTTATAGGTTGTTTCTTTTTCTTAAATTTTATTCCCATAGTTTCCGCTCTGAATTTTGTGTTCATTTTCCATGAGAGTTGTTTATCTCCAATTTTCAGTCATTCTGTAAATGATGTTTTGTTTCTGTTATCATGTTTTAACATTTGTGAGCTATATCTTTTTGCTCTCTTAAGGTTTCTTTCATTCCTTTTCTTTTAAAGCCTCTTGTCCTTATTTCCGTGTTTCTAATGGTATCAAAAGTTTTCACATGTATGTTTTAATTTTCTTGTCTGCTTTTTCTAAGTTTGTTTTGTGGGGCAGTATTTGGCCTCTGTGTCTCATTTTTTTAAACATTTTTCATTGTGAAATATAACATCTGTACAGAAAAGTGCTAAATTTCAAAGTATGCTTTAACAAGTAGTTACAGAGCAAATTTCAAAGTATGGAATGAGTTACAGTTCCATAATATCAGGTATTTCCTTCTAGCTGTTCTAATACACTACAAACTAATAAGAAATATTGATACAATAATTTGGAAGTCACTATCATGTGTTAAATCCTATCTTGTCTGCTACAGCTTCTCTCTCTTATTTGTATCTTCTCCCAATCTTCAGAGATAATTGAGCAATGTCCGTTCTAACTTCTTCATGTTAAAAAGTGGTGTCGACATTATGGGGGTAGGGGGACACAACTAGTAGATGTTCTTGGAGAGACTGGTGTCTCTGGGTTTCAGAGTCTGTCTGATGTGGGAAAAATCTCGTGGTTTTTAAATATATGAAAAACAAATTTAGTGAGTGAAACTTACAAAGTTAAGTTAAAGTTTAACTTTATATGCAGTTTAAACTCATATACCTCTAATTTTAAGAGTTTTCAAGTATCTGATGCTTTGGGCTCTTTTTTAATAATTAAAATAAAGCACAAAAACATAATTAATAGCCTTGAGCATGTGGGTGGCACCTATGAATGTTCATAGCCATTATAGTGTGAGGAGATGAGAATATGGCTCTATTGTTAGGCTGTTCACAGAAGTCCAGGGTATATTCTTCCAAGTAAGTTTCTTTGAAGAGGAAACCACATTCTTCAGTCTTGCTAGGAGGAAGGTATAAGCCTTTCTGCTGGTGGGAGCTGAGCTGGGGAGAACTGGAGTGGAAGAATGACAGGTTTCATCAATAAATCAATTAAATTTAACTCAATTCCCCTGTTTTCAGTGTGGTGTCTCAATCATGCCTTCTGTTGCTGGTCTCTGTGATTTCTCCTTTGGTAAGTGAATTTTGGAAGTTTGGGGAGATCAGAGGGCTCTTAGAGACATGGGAAATGCATATTATCTATGTCTTTAGCAAAAAAAATAGAAAAGTTGTATATGTGGGTACAAGTGCTATAATTCCGTAGTTATTTTGGAGCCCCGTGGAGTCATCTAAATTAGTATATTAACTCTTATTTTGAGTGTTTATTACTATTTTTACTTTCCTTGCTTGTAAGCCCATTCTTTTTAGAAAGAAGAAAGACCTGTATTTCTGTAAAGAATCAAGTGCCATTGGTATGAATATTGTCTAAGAATATCATTTGCTCATAGTAAACCCTGGCATCTTAAACCATTTTTATGGACAAATTTTAAAAAGAAGAAAATATTTTAGCAATAAAATAGTTAATTCTACTTATTTTCATTAAAAAACATGAGATTAAAGGGTTCAATGTTATTAACTGAGAGAAAATAATGAGCTCTAAGTAGAAGGTATCCAAATTAAAAATAATCCCATTCATCAAGTCACTTCATTCAGTTACTTTGAGGCAGATTTTTACAAGTAATTTATCTTGGAGCATTACCATAAAGGTAAATGCTCCAAGCTATGCATTCTGCGAGTTTTTCCTGATTTGGTATGCTTGCTTGTTTGTTTGCATGTTTCAGGAAGGCATCCAAGTTATCCTTGAGTTAAAACTTCTCTAGACTAAGAGTGCTGTGATGATATGCATGACATAAACCCTTGAGCCTAAACCAAGATGCGTTGACTTTCTTAGGGTTATAGACTTAAATTTTTTCATTTCTTTTTTAATAACTTCAGAACAGAAAAGCCTTCTCTAATTCAGACCACAAAACCTAAGTACTCTAAATGAAAAGACAGGATATTTGACCATGTACAATTTTTTTTAAAACTTCTTTATTGTATAGTATAACATATATACAAAGCAAAGGAGTAAAAAGGCAATAGTTTTCAGAGCACTCTTTAAAAAGTGGTCACGGGACAGATCCCAGAGTTTGTCATGGGCTACCATACGATCCTCTCATGCTTTTCCATCTGGCTGCTCCAGAATATAGGAGGCTAGAGGGCTTAAATACATTTTTATCATTACAATCGACTTTTTTTTCCTTCTTTTTTTTTTTGTGAACAATAACATATATACAAAAAAGCTATAAATTGCCAAGCATAGCACCACAATTGGTTGTAGAACATATTTTAGACTTTGACATGGGTTATAACTTCACAATTTTAGGTTTTTAGGTCTAACTGCTCTAAAACACTGGTGGCTAAAAGAGATATCAATTTAATGATTCAACATTCATATTCATTTATTATGTCCTATCTTCTATGTATAATTCGACCATCACCTTTGATTTTTTCCATACCTCTCATTGGGGTTGTTTGGGCTATGGCAATTCTAAATTTTTGATATTGGAAGGGTCTGTCACTAATATGGGGTGGAGAGATGAAACTATCTGATGTTCTGGAGAGGCTGGGCTAGGTTTCAAGACTTATCTGGACCAGGGACCCATCTGAAGGTTGTAGGTTTCTGGCAAGTTGTTCTAGTGCCTGGAACCCTTGTGGAATCTTACAGATTGCCCTAGGTGTTCTTTATTCTTTAGGATTGGCTGGAATGGTCCTGGTTGGGGGTTGGCAGGTTATGATCGGTAGCAAGATCTACCTGAAGCTTGTGTCAGAGCAACCTCCAAGGTAGCCTCTCGACCTTATTTGAACTCTCTGCCACTGATACTTTATTAATTATGATGCCTTCCCCCCATTTGGTCAGGATGTAATTGTTGATCCCATTTTATATATGGAATATGTGGCTATATTTTCTTAATCTAGATAACCAGCTCCACAAGAAGATTGCTGCAAAACGAAAGATTGCTATTACAACTCCAATAGTACCTTGGGTATACATCCAGGGTTATAGTCTCTGAGCAAGTAGGATTTGTGTAGAATCTATAAGAAATAGGCCACAGGCTGGGAGACGAGATTTTTGGAAGACATAACTCAGCAAGAAGGGAGTGGCTAGGGAGTTAGCAGCCAGTTTGAGGGGCCCCTAAGGTCACCTCAATGAATCACTAGGGCTAAGATTTATTACAGCAAATAGATACAAAGCAAAATCAGCAAAGGGAAAAGGAGCATGGGGCGAAGTATGAAGAAAACCAGGCACAAGCTTCCAAGAGACCTCTCCCCATGGAATCTTGCAGGATGTGCTTGATTCCTCCAACATTGAATTATGACAACGTGTGGGACATGTTGTCTCCTAGGGTTACTCATTAGACACACAGTACCCAATATTTTTATTGGAGCCTGGACGTATAGGCACCCTCTGCCTACCATGTACTAAAATTTCACTCCCAGTAGGAAAGCAGGTGTTCATCACACATCAGATCACTTGTGCAAACATTTTAGACATAATGAGCCACTCTTAACAGTTAGGGTATAGTGGAAACCCTCCCAAAATTCAGACTGACAGGTGATAGCCAGGGATCAAACCTACAAGCAGGTCTTTCTAAGGCACAGAGGTAATAGAATGAAATGGAAGGGAATAAAATGTATTGAATATCCATGTGTTATTAACTTAAGGCATTTTTATACTCAGCATCTCACTTAAATTTTTAAAAAGCCTCCATAGGTACAATGGCAGAAGTGCTGGGTCTGAAAGGTGAGAGGATGTAATGAAAAGTTTCCTCTGTCCCAGCCCTTGATTGGCTCAGACCCTATTTCGTATGTAATTGTGGCAACAAAAGGCTAGAATTGTTACTAATTCCCACCCACTGGGTCTCAGACCTCCTTTCCTGATTGGGGGTTTCATTTTCTGTCCTGAATTTCATTGCAGCACATCAGCTTTTCCCTGAAAAGCAAATGTCGGTTTTTGCTCTGTCTTCACCAAATAAAGAGGGCACCCATACCCTTTAGTGGTTGTCTAAACTTTCTGTGTTCTTTCCTGGTCTGACAGGTTGAATTATACACCAGTGGAAGGCATGTTTTTAACCTTCGTGCATGTTCCTATGATGTGAACTTATTTGCAAATAAATTTTTTGCAGATTTAGTATTAGTTAAGATGTGGCTAACCGATTCAAGGACTTAATCCATATTACTGGTCTTCTAAAAAGAAGAAACCAGAAGCCAAAAGCCAGAAGTCAGTGGAAACTAGAAAAACAAACACAAAGTGAGAAGTCACCTCATTATGGGAAGCAGAGATAAAAGCCAAGGAACCCCAACGATTGCAGCCAACCAGCATCAGAAGGCCATAGATTTGGGAAGAAAGCATGGTCTTGCCAACACCTTGATTTAGTACTAATCTCTGAAACCATGAGCCAATACATTCCGGTTGTTTAAGGCAATACATTGTGTGGTATTTTTCATAGCAGCCTGACAAACCAAGATAGCTTTGTTTTGGACTCCATCATAGTGAATGTAAACACACAGAGAGGGGAGTTCTATATTCCTCCATGAAATGGCTGGGAAATGGTGGAGAAATGTAAACACATATGAATGTGTTTAATATGATGAATTTTCTCTCTAACAGTCACAATTTGTCCATAGCACAGGGAGATGTAGCAGGTATAAATTGTTTTTGCCATTCCAGCTCCCATAACTTTCTGCTGTTAACCACAAACCATCATCACCTTTTCTCCCCAACTTGCATCTGTTAGGGAACTCTTCCTCCTTGACTCTTACATGTGGTTGAGGGAGGGTCTGAAAATTATAATGCATCAACTCCCTGGCCACAGAGATGAGCATTTGCTCAAACTAAGCCAATCAGATCCATTTCTATCCCCCAGAATCCTCTGGAAATGAAATGTAGTAAGAAGAATCCCTTTCTCTTCAGAGGAGAGGCGGGAGAATATGAGGAAGCTGCTGGTGTTGCACAGGGGACAAGGAAGATATCTGGGGGAGTAAACCACTGGTAATAAATGATGTGCTGTTTCTGTTTAAAGCTAGGCCCCACCCTTCACCTTTCCTGTAGTTATGAGCCTTTTCCCTCAGTTTGTGAGGCTAGTACAAACTGAATTTCTGCCACTATAAACCAAAATGGCTCTGACCACTGGAAGTGTCTGTTATACCCAAAGGGCATTCTTGGGGAAAAGGAAATGCAGCTTGAGATTCAGGCTCTCTCTCAGATAATAAGGACATTTCCTCTAGGAAACTAGAGACAAAATTCTAATCAATAATGAATGAATGAATACATGAATGAATGACACTGCTTTTCTTTAAACTTTAAGACCAAACCGACTTGAGATGGATAGAATGGAGGTAAACCAAGAGGAGTACAGGAATGAGTGCACTCTATCTAAAATATCTCAGGACAGTTTTCCTCTTCGTTGGAAGACTGGTGTAGAAGCCTCATGTCAGGCCTGACCTCTTGCTCCTGGTGTTGAGGAGGGAGGAGAGTGGGGCCAAACCGAGAGCAGTTCTTACCCTGGCACAGCTGTGAAGTCCAAGTTTTCTTAGAAGAGGTCTGCCTCCTTGGTAGGAGCTTCTGAATGTGCCTTCAAAATTGCTTCCCAAACACGATGAACGACAATCCACCCTTACTTCTATTACTTTTATGATTTTTTTCTGGTATTTAACTCTGTAAAGAATCTGAAATTTGTTTTCTTGCATGGTATAGGAATCTAACTACAAGACAAGAGGAGAATTACTTCCAACCACTTATATCTGGAGGACATCATTGTACAGAAGAAAATATGCAGAATATTTGCTTTTGCAATTATTTCAAAATATAATTTCATACATTCTCTCCAGATAATCTGGAAACGTATTTTGAGCAACACTCTTTTTTTTAGTAAAATTAAGAAATTACCCTGCTTCATTTTCATCTCTTTAAATTTGGAATATATGAGTAGATTTTTTTTTGCTCTATTTTTAATTAAAAGAGCTGGTAATTGTAAAATGTGAAAGACCCTTATGTAGACATCAATATTTTTCTGTGGTTTTAAATGCTGGAAGATTTCATTTCTTTTGGAAAATGGCAATCATATGATATTTCAAACTGATTAAATATAAACTTGATTATTTGGAAACTATAGCAAAAAAATCCATCTTCAATTTCACGCATTTTTGTGGGAATCATGCAGTTTCCATACCAGACAAATGGTGAGTTTTCTTGTTTGAACACAAATCTAAAAGGCACCTCATGATATAGTCAGAATTGTGAAGATAGCTTTCTGTTCACAAACTCAGATTTTCAGGTGGTTGAGCTGAATACTAAAACTGCTTTCAGTATGTAAATTTCATCAGAACTAGCTCTTCATTTTGCTTTTGTTTTTATTTGTTGTATGTTAGTTATTTGTTTTTTTGTCAATTTGCTAACCCAACAAACTCTCTTTTCTGCTAGTTAACCAGTTTCTTTGGGCATAATGGGCCAGTATCTGCCAATCAGCCTCTGCTTTATAAAAAGTACATTTTACAGAGAAATACATGTGCATCAAACCACAGATATAATGCAATGAGATTATAGGCTCTAAGAGTTGTTGTTAACTCCTTTGACCTCTGTGTCATTCCGAATGCCACTTTGTTGTCGTACCATTTCCTGAGTAACTTGGAGAACTGCCTCCTTTCTCACTGATGTTCAGGGAAGCAATTTCCCCTCTAATGTGATGCTGCTAAAGGAGCTGGTTGCTGTGGAATGTTTGTGTGTTTGCATGGTGCACATTTTCCCCTGACGACGGCTGTCATATTGGCTCACTTTGATAGTCAAAATAAGTCTTTTAAAATATTTCTCTATGCACTCCAAACTAATACAAACCTAAAACAATCAGGCTGACTTTGTTTGTCTCTTTCAGCACCGCAACATCAAGATAGCAGACAATACTTCCAGCTTCAAGAATGATTACGTTGCTGAAGATGTGAGAGGCTGATAGAAGGAAGCTTGACTTTCATAAAAAGAAATTGTCTCTGGAGGGCTTAAAATGGCTCAGAGAGTGCTTGCCTGGGGAATTAGGAAGATGCTATCAATGGTGTAGACTCGATGTGCCATTTCACAAAGAGCTTCTTTTTCTCTTTTTTCACTCTCTCCACCCCCACCAATGTTGGCAGAAATCCTTGCAAAGTTATAGAATGAAGGTGAACAGGACAAAATTAGTAGATTCTGGTGAGTCATGACAGTTTCAACACAACCCCCTAGCTGTTCTTCACATTAAATTATAGTGTGGGGTATTTCAGCATGTAGTAGGATGATTAACCACAGGGCAGGCTCACCTCCAAAGGTGGTACTTTATGTCATTGTGTAACATAAATTGAGAGAGAGATAGAGACAGATAGGGGACCAAATGATTTGAATTTATACCATTTTCATCTCATTATCTTAATATATGGTACAAGCAGCAGACTTGCTAACTTCAAACCTTCCCATTAACAAAAGGAATCCATAATGAGACCTGGATTTTACAATGCAGATGCTCAAATGGCCCAAGACCTGGTATTAACTATAGGGTCCTGATGTGACAATTACAAAAGAAAACAAAAACAAACAAACAAACAAACAAAAAAAGACCACAAATATAGCCTTCCTAGAATGAAACTTCAAAATGATCTCTTATAATCACTAAAGTTTAAGAAGGGGGGATAGACTAACTCTACCTGAGATAGAGCTGCTTTCAAACAGGAAAAAGATGGTTTGGTTTTAGTGGTCTTAGAACAGAGTGAAATGACCTTACAGTAGCATTAGTTAATGATTACTGAGCTCTTCCTTTGTCCCAGACACTCTGCTAGTTGTTTGTAGTAATATGTAAGAGACTCTTACCTACTCAATGAGATAGGTGTGTGCTCACTGTGTCCATTTTAAAGATGAGAAAATTGAGGCTTACAGAGATTGGTATCTTTACCTACGCTCACATTGTTAGTCAATGGTGGCTGAGTATGTTTTGCCCCTTCTTACTGGAAGAAAAGCAAGATATATCCTGATCTTGGAAGTGTGAAACCATTGACTTAACTGAGAGGCACAACTCCATGGTCCGTCTTGGAGCATTTAGGGTCCTGATGAAAATGGGGCCATGGTTTACTGAGACAAACTCAACCAGTATCAAATGCCTTTTTTTTTTTTTTTTTTTTTTTGCTTGGCTGCAGATTAGAAAAACGAGTGCATTTGTTTCTGTTTGTACTGTTTTCCAGCTGAAAACCTCTCTTGTTAGCTGTCGACAATGTCACTTCCACATTTTCATGTGATGGGTTTCTACTGCTGCTTATTTTGAAACAGAGGTGATAATTAATCTTCCCACATTCAAGCATTGCAAACATATTTCAATTTCAAATGAGATAAGACCCAAGCTGAACACCCACACTTACATTTTAGATAGCTTTGTGCCATGCATTGTAACTGGCCTGAATTTTTTCCACGGCAGTTGCATTATCAGTGATAAGTGTAGAAGTATTAGTTCGAATGGACAGGCTCAGCAGAATATGGAGCTGACACATTAACAGGTTTTCTGAGAGAGCAAAAGTTGAAAGGAAGGAAGGAAGGACTGATGGAAGAAATGGAAATCAAGTTAATGTTAGTCTTTTTTCTGACCCTGTGGCACTTCCACTGCTTCATCCACTGGTCCTTCAATAGCAGTGTGATAGTTAAACTTGACTGAGGCACCAGGGAAACCCAATTCTTCCTGTATTCCCTGTCAATGATTTTGAAGGTTGAGTCTGGTCATAGTATTTTAGTATCAGAACCAGAGGAGACCCTGTAGGACATATAGTTTATATTTACATGTATATGTTTGGATTCTGAACTCTGGACTATGAGTTTAGTAAACATTATGTACAGAGGATTTAGTGTCAATTGCTAGCTTCATCTCAGGCCATATGGTAGACAATTAAGAAATCTTTAGTGTCATGGTTCTTATACCCTCCATATATGTATGCTAAACATGACAGAATTTTTTATGGAGTTACTTTTTAAGGAATCACAAATTTTACTTAAAGTGCTTAAGAGAATGTTAATTTAATTATAGGTATTCTAAAAAGGCTGCAGCGGGGTTTTTGCAGAGCAAAACACACTGTTGTTTGCAGATACACAGAATGGGGGCTTGTGTATCACAGGACAATGGTGAAAATCTATCTCACTTTTACTCATATTGCCATTCTCTCCCTTCTTTTTGTTTCTTTTAATCTCTCAGGTGCCTCCTAGCTGGAAGTGGCTTTCAGGATATCTGCAGCTTTCACCAGTCACACAGGCTGTTGGGTGATAGTTGGGAGCCCAGCAAATTCATGGTACTTGCACTGGAAAATGTACTATTTCTTACCATGAGTGATGTTATTCCTAGAAATTCTTCAGAAGATTTTTGGGTAAATAAAATGCACATGCATATGTAGATTTATGAATATTTATTTACACAAACAAAATCTTCATTTACTTTAGTAACCATACCCAAGTAAAACAAGGCAGAAATATAGAGTAAAGGAAAAGGAAAAAAAAAAACCTGACAAAATGACAGTAGTGTGTTACTTTTATTTACTCCTCAAACCCAGTATTTCATATGTCATGTCATGCTTATAGAGTTTTTAATATTTATTTTAATATAAAATACATTGATAATGACCTTAATTTGGCCATTAGGTTTTTAAATTTCTTTAAAAAGAAATTATATGTATGTATGATGATACTGACAAATTGTACAAATTTAAAATTATTTTTGCATGAGAAAGAACAAAGAATGTCAATACCACAGGGTGTTGAAAATAGATGGTAATTCATATTTTAAAACTTTAACTTATATGTGAGACTAAAGCAAAAAAATTTTATTTGGTATAGAATTTATATTTTGATTAGTGCATTTCCTAATATAACTCATGTGGACTGTTTAATCGAATACCATAAGTACATTGAACCTTGAGTAGAGCATGAGATTTTGTAGGTTTGTCCAGAGTAATGCCCCAATAAATTTGATTTGAACAGCGAATAAAAAAGTGTTGGCAACATACCCTTGGGGGAATGGTGATAAAGGGGGAAAATTCAACTTCTCCAAGTGAAGAATTCTTGATATTCTCACAAGCAGTGGGGATAACCAAAGCAATAGGCTGAGCCCTCAATCGTAGGGTTTAGTCATATGAAACTTATCCCCACAAAGGGTAGGCTAAGCCTATTTAAAATTAGGCCTAAGAGTCACCCCAAGAGAACCTCTTTTGTTGCTCAGATGTGGCCTCTCTCTCTTAGTCAACACGACAAGCATACTCACTGCCCTCCTCCTCTCTATGTGGGACATGACTCCCAGGGGCATGGATCTTCCTGACAACACAGGACAGAAATCCTAGAATGAGTTGGGACTCAGCATCAAGGGATTGAGAAAACCTTCTTGACCAAAAGTGGGAAGAGTGAAATGAGACAAAATAAATGTCTCAAAATTAATGTCTGAGAGATTCCAAATAGAGTTGAGAGGTTATCCTGGAGGTTATATAGATATCACCTTTTTAGTTAAGGTGTAATGGAGAGGCTGGAGGGAACTGCCTGAAAGTGTAGAGCTGTGTTCCAGTAGCTGTGTTTCTTGAAGGTGATTGTATGGTGATATAGCTTTCACAATGTGACTGTGTGATTGTGAAAACCTTGTGTCTGATGCTTCTTTTATTTACCTTACTGACAGATTAAAAAACAAAAAGAAATGAGGCTATTTTAAAGGGAAGAAAGAGCCCTATTTGGGAGAGCCCTTTTGAAATGTCTGCTGATTGAGGGGTTTATATAACTAAAAGGGATGGTGCAATAGGACGGCCATGAATCAAGGAGTGATGTGAAAGACAATAAATGGTGAAATTTGGGACATGTTAGTTTGAGGTCTAGATTTTGTGGAAGGATCTTCTCAACATAAATTAGGAAATTTGAAGATAAATATAAGGAAGGAATTTAACTTTTATGTGTGGTGGATTGACGTTTAGACTCCAGTTTAGATTTGTCCTTGGTCTTGGTCCCCGTTCTGATTAGCGTGGACCAATCGTAAATAAGAGCTCTTCAAGATGTTACTCCAGTTAAAGTAACTTGATTGCCAACTGAATCAAATTGAACTTTATTCCAGATTACTGAAGTCCTTTATAAGCAGAGTGAAAGTCAGATGGGGAGAAAAGCCTGGGGAGCAGCCAAAAGCTGGAAGTTAAAGGAACCTAGAAGATAAAAGAGAAGAAGCTGCAATATGCATTGCCAGGTAACAGAGAAGCCAAGGACCAAGGGTTGCAGGTAACCAGCCCCCAAACTCCACAGTCTTTTGGAAGAAAGTGTAGCCTTGCTGAAACCTCGATTTTGGACTTCTCCTAGTTTCAAAACCATGGGCCAATAAATTCCTGTTGTTTAAGTCAACCCATTGCTTGGTATTTGTTTTAGCAGGTAGGAAACTAAAACACAATGTCCATATAAATATCTGTAATCTATAAGAAGTGACATTTAAGGATTAGTAATAATAGCTTATATGCATTCAATATGTCTTCTGTGCGAGGCATTGTTCTAGATGCTTTACATGCATAATTCATATAATATGCACAGCAACCTTGGAAGGCAGACATTATTATGGTGCCCATTTTACAAATGAAGGAGCAGAGGAACAAAAGTCAAGTAACTTCCACAGTATCATTCGGCTAGGAAGTAATGAGAATCAGGCTTTCAAATCTAGGCAATGTATTTATAGAGCCCAAATTTCAGTCAATGCAGGGTGTGATAGAAAAAGAAGGCTGGTGAACCACATAATATTATGAGATAACTCACAGTGATGGATCAAATGAAGTTAGGGAATTTGTGAAGAAGAGAGGAAGAGAGAGTAGGGCTTGGAGAGCTATTAGAAAATTCAAATTGGGTAGTTCCTCATTATCCAAGATAGGAAAGCATTTCCTAAAAGTTGAGACCAACGGTGATGACCAAGGGGCATCAAGACCTAGTAAGGACTGTTAGCTCAGGCATTGAAGAAAGGTGGCCTTCAATGGTCATACTTTTATTGCTACAAAATCTACGTTCATTTCAGAGTTAACTTTTCTAATAGTTATAAACAATCAGGAAGGTAGACTGGTTTGGTGGGAAAATGGTTGAAAAGGGAGTTGAGGAAATATGCATTTGGTTTACTTCTTTATTCCTTTCAATTTTCTATTCAAATGACAGTGAGGCCTGCCTTAAACACTATAAAATTGCAACTGTCCCCTCCCTTCTATTCTCTTACACCACGCATTATTTTCCTTCATTGTACTAATGGGGGAAAGATGTTGTTTTGTTTACTGCTCTATTCCCAGAACCCAGAATAACACCTGACATAGAGCAGGCACCTGATATATATTTACTGAATGGTGAATGCATAAATCTATACAAATGATTATAAGAATCCTATTCTTATTAGGCCCTATTAAATGTTGTGGCCCAGCTCACATCACTCATTGATTTTGAGCCTATTTTTCACTATCTATAAGATAAAGGACATAGTCAAAATTATTTT
This sequence comes from Tamandua tetradactyla, assembly GCF_023851605.1. NCBI lineage: Eukaryota > Metazoa > Chordata > Mammalia > Pilosa > Myrmecophagidae > Tamandua > Tamandua tetradactyla. The sequence goes on from NC_135328.1 coordinate 73,328,082, forward strand.
TAAGTTTCTCCACTCAATATATTCATGATTCTAAAATTCTGTACCACCACTGCCCCCTTCCCCACCCTATTTTATTTCAGGAATGAAAAGTCATATCCTATTTCAGTAAAAGCCTGGAACCTGGAGACTAATTTTGGATCTCTTTATTCATCATGCCCTGGTGTATGGAAGTGATCTTACACACCTGTGGTTGGTCCTGGGCCCACTATGAATCATTGTGCACAGCAGGGAGGGTCTCCCTTGGCCACAGCTGCTCCTTTCATGCTCTTCTAATACAGTTTAGTCAAGCTCAACTCTTTGAAGCTTGAGGTGTTATTCCTCCTCAGAGAATATTCATCATTTGCTCACAGTCATCTTTCTAGCCTATACTTATATTTGTGAAGTGTAATTCTCATTATCTAGGTAATAAATGCACTAACTTAAGGTGCCAATGTACTTCCAAGCTCCTAAATCCCACAATTGGAGTTGGAAAATCTCCAAAGGTGCACAATATTAGGGTGCTTTATTTTCAGGGACACACCTTCTGGGCACCAAGGAAGCCATATTTTGGTCTCAAGGTTTTGAAAATAAATCATGTACATGATTAAATTCCAGGCTTCCTTAAGCAAATGCACCTTCTGAAGAAATTGAGTTTTAATTTCTAGCCGTTTTTGGATACTGTTGAGAAATCTCTTCTCTCACTCTGTTTATGATGTTGGACTTAAAACAGCTAGGTCTACTTCAGGTAGGGAGCAGAAATGGAAGCAGATAACAGGGGAAGAGTTTTTCTAGAAAAGATATTCAGTACATCTACATTTATTTTCTGCAGTACATCATAAGATGACAGTTTATGATGATTTTGCCAGGTGCTTTTATGTTAATTGTGAAGGACCAAGGAAAACCTAGGTCTTCTGAGTCCTTGAACCATTGTCATGATGTATCATGATCACTACATGATATTTTAAACCATTTTATTGTATACTTAAGCAAAATGGAAAACTGTGGACTGGGATTAAGGTAATTAAGGCTCTCTGCTACAAGTTAGAAAAGTTTTATCCAAAGAATGTTTTGAATGAATTTTAAATCACTCAAATTCATTGTGTAAACAAAGAAATGAAGAAAAGATTATCGCTGTCCTGAAGAAGGCCTCCAATATTCCTTATCCCCAGTTATTTAACCTCATTTTTGTTATTGAAACTATGAATAAAAATCCAGGAAGCAGGCGGGCCACAGTGGCTCAGCAGGCAGAGTTCTCACCTGCCATGTCAGAAACCCAGATTCGATTCCTGGTGCCTGTCCATACATACAAAAAAAAAAATCTAGGAAGTGATATTGTGATTATCTCCTCCACTAGATAGAGAGTTGTTAAATACCATAGAAATGCTTGGTACCTAATTCAGAGTCTGCTTAGTACTTATTGGGAGAAACTATGAAGGGTCTGCAGAGACTGAGGAGCTGGGTTTGCTATAGCTCATCCTTCATGAGCAACCCATTTGAAAAGAGGCACCTAACTACTGTCTGTAACACTAACAGCCTCTTCATATTCAATGTACATCTTCATAACCCACCCCCCTCAGAAATTTCTGGAATGCATCTATTTATTGATCTCTGTGCAAAACTGAGATGAGGGAGAGGGAATGAAAAAGGAAAAGAAAGAGACAGTAAATTCAATTTCTAACTCCAATTCTTATGAGAATGTTGGGGAAAATGACTATGTCGATTTGTAAAAGTCAGAAAAACAGTATAATTCACTAGCTTCACCTATTTCACGAAAATAAAATGTTTTCTCTTCATTTGTAGTCATCTTCAACTAGATAAGATTAATCTGAATTTCAAAATACAATAAAATGTTTCTCACTAAAATAACATTGTTTATTGAGAATGTGTCTTCAGAGGTGTGCCAAAAGATGTTGCATTTTCACAACATTAGAAAGTATTTTTCTGGGGGTCAAAATTTTCATTTGGACCTTTTCTTAGCCTTTATGTAAATAAAATTAGAAAGTGAAAAATCATATATGAAGGGAGATTGGCATGGAAGAAACGGGAAAAAACCTTAGACAAAGTACAAGGGAAATTAGATGATTTATACTTTCAGGAAATAACTGCTTGATTTGGATAAGAATTGGGTTTGGGCGTTACTATAGCTAGCAAATAATTGATTGTGTTTGAGACTTTAATATATGGCAAAAGCAACTAGAAAGTGAGAATATTTTCCTTCACGCAGTTATTTAAGTGCTATCATTTGCTCCAATATAGACCTCAGGTAGCACCTGTAAGTTTCCCAAAATCACAGCTCTCTGCAAAAGAAAAAAAAACCCCACAAAGAATATGAATTGCATTATTAAACTCTTAAATGGTAAGAAGTGAATAATTCAATTCATGTCTAGATCTCTGTGAACCTGTACTACCTATGGTTTTCTGGATAGATACAAACACCATTGCTATGTAAATGAGGGGAATAATCATACTTTGATTAGAGGTACAAAAATTATACCTGGGGAATAAAAAGAGAGGCTGCTGCTTTTGCTTTTTTTTTCTGGAGCTTTTCAACAATCAATTTTGGATCACTTATGCAACCTTTTTTTAAACATTACAGATGGAAAGAAATGCACCGGCATGATGGAAATGGATGTGTCAGTTTCTTTACTTTAATATGATAACATTTCCTATATTAACTTGCTACTAGATTTCCTAAAATCTGAAACTCTTAATTTACAGTATTTATTTACAAATACATAGGAAAACAATAAATGTCTCAAACACCATCTGCCTGTATTTTCCCTAAAGAGCTTTGCATATTTTCTGCAAGAAACAAGTCTAAATATCTTACAATTTTCACCAAATTATTTCACAATTTCACAGCAGCCAGCTAATGAAGTAGAGTGTGAACCCTTATACTAAAGCCAAAATGATTCCAAATTGCAGACAGTGCCTCCTAATATTGTGAAAACAGTGAGGAATGCTGGGGGAAAGTTGTTTCCTGGTTTGGGCAGAGAAGAAGGCTGAAAGGAAATTTCATTTTGAGAGGTGACTGAGAAAGGCAGATATGTGTATCTGCCTTAGATGAAGTCCAAGGAACACAGAAACTTGGGAAAATAAATGATGGAGGACTCTTAATATTAGCTGGGGCACTGAGATCTAGTAACAATTTTGGAAATAGATACCAGATATCATTTCCTCATATGTGGCATATGAACATTGATGTAGAAAATCAACATTTAGATACCTGAAGAAAAGAATATTGGAGAATTGCAAAATTGGATCTGAAATTAATTTCCTGGTTTCCCACAGACATAAACCTGAGCTTTCAACACAGAGCAGAGATAGGATAATATATGAATGTTTATTAAAAGGCTGGAATCACGCCATCAATATCAACTGCAACTTCCCCTGAGCAAGTAGGAGTGCAAACACAAGGGACACTAATTGATAGATGAAGTTCTGAATTATTGAGTGATGACTGTGTGCCTATCACTGAGGCTGTCCTCCACATAGTGTCAAAAGCTCATGTCTCTCCTTCGAGGTGATTAGTCATGATTATTACCATTTCCACTCTGCAGCGAAATCTGAAGTTCAGAGAATGTGAATTATTTGCTCAGTGACTTAGAGCTAGTGACAGAATCATGGGGAAGATCTCAGACACAGATTCGTGTTAATTGTGCAGACCTACCTCTGTAATCGTCAAGTTAAATCGCCATTTAGTGTTAATTACTCAGTGTGAAACTTCTGTTCTGGGGTGAGTGAAGAGGAAGTGATAGGTGGTAGTGGCTGCAAATCATTTGTTTTTAAATAGTAATATATTTATCTTGATGTCTATAATGTGTCTTTACCATACTGAATTGCTGTTTTTAGGATAAAGCAAAAAATAAATAGGGGCATTGTAATCCAAGTCACATAGAACATACAAATTATCGGTATGGTAATTAGGATGACCATGAATGCTTCAAATGTTCGTTAACTGAATTCTCAAGCTGGGAGTCTTCAGAGAAACCGGTTGGTCTACCCTATCAATCTATCTAATCTTTCCATCATCCATCAAGTTTAGTTTTTCATTTTGTGAATTTCCATTCCTTCACTGCTTCCTTCTCAGTAGTCTGTTAAATTCACCCTCAGTAATGGTCAAATATAGCAACAATCATGAACATTCTATATGTGGGACTAAAGTTTGAGCAACTCCATTTAACTTACTGGCTTCCAACCTTTTTTGAATATGCATCTGTGCCTGTTTGAAAGGTTTATGCAACCTAGAAAAGCCATGTTTGACTCCTGATCCATCTTGTGGAGACAGCTGTTTCTTTCTTTTTTTTTTTCCAGAAGACATAACTGTTTTTATTTAACTAACAGTATATATTTTTGTTCTCTCATGTTAATTTTACTCCATATGTGTGCGATAGCAAGACAAACACAGTGCTATACGCCAAAAGATGTTTTATGGAAGGCCAAAGAATAACTGTTCATAAGAGGATTTTTTGGCAACAACCTATAATAATTATTGTGAAGTTCTGCAGATGTTGTTTTCCAGATGGTTTACTTGAAAATTATGAAATATGTATGTAAAATATGATGTTTACAGGTGATCTTTGACATTTTAACATGTTATATTAGTAGGATGTTGTAGTGAAATAAAAAGTTTAAAAAAACAATTTTCTTTTTAAGGGGAATCACTGGAAAATTATTAATAAGATTGAAAGTGCCCCGTTGAACATTTCTATCACTCTGTTAGACTTTGAATGAAACAGTGTGCATTCTGATGCACGTTAGCATTTTGAATACATTCTTAGCCCTTTCTTTTTTTAACTTTTTAATTGTGTAGTATAACATATATACAAAGCAAAGAAATCTAAAAAAGCAATAGTTTTCAAAGCACTCTTCAACAAGTAGTTACAGGAAAGATCCCAGAGTTTGTCATGGACTGCCATACCATCCTCTCAGATTTTTCCTTCTAGCTGCTCCAGAATATAGGAGGCTAGAAGGCTTAAATATCTTTTTTATCATCACAATTGACTTTTTTCCCTTCTTTTTTGTGAAAAATAACATATATACAAAAAAGCAATAAATTTCAAAGGCTAGAACCACAATTAGTTGTAGAACATATTTCAGAGTTTGATGTGGTTATAATTCCACAATTTTAGGTTTTTACTTCTAGCTGCTCTAAGGTACTGGAGACTAAAAGAGATATCAATTTAAAGATTCAGCATTCATATTCATTTGTTAAATCCTGTCTTCTCTGTATAACTCCACCATCACCTTTGATCTTTCCATCCCTCTCCTTAGGAATGTCTGGGCTTTGGGCATTCTAACTTTTTCATGTTGGAAGGGTTCGTGACTAATATGGGATAGGGAGATGGAATTATCTGATGATCTGGGAGGCTGGGCCCTCTATGTTTCAGGACTTACCTGGTCCAGGAACCCATCTGGAGGCTGTAGGTTTCTTGAAAGTTACTCTAGTGCATGGAACCCTTGTGGAATCATATATATTGCCATAGGTGTTCTTTAGAATTGTCTGGAATGGTCCTGGTTGGGGGTTGGCAGGTTATGAGTAGTAGCAATTCTAAGTGAAGCTTGCATCAGATCAACCTCCATAGTGGCCTCTTTACTCTATTTAAACTCTGTCACTGATACTTTATTAGTTACACTTCTTTTCCTTCTTTTGGTCAGGATGGAATTGTTGATCCCATGATGTCAGAGCCAGATTCATCCCTGTATGTCATCTCCCATGTCACCAGGGAGACTTTCACACCTGGATGTCGTGTCCCATGTAGGGGCGGGGGGCAATGATTTCACTTTCAGAGTTGGGCTTAGAGAGAGTGAGGCCACGCCTGAGCAACAAGAGAGGTCCTCCAGAAGTAGCACTTAGGCATACCTATAGGTAGGCTAAGCTTCTCCACTACCTACATAAGCTTCACAAGAGTAATCCTCAGGATCAAGGGCATGACTTACTAATTTGGGTGTCCCTAAAGTTTGACAGAGTATCAGGGAATTCCCTGATGGTGACGTTTAATAGTTCAGTATTCTTTCTCCCATCTCTGAAGGGACTTTGCCCATACTTTTTGATTATCTGAATAATATACTCTAGGATGTATCCAGGCACTACATTAATTTATATAGGATTAAAGGACCTCTTTATTATTTTGGACTCCCTGTATTTGGATTCTTCAAATGAGTTATACAGACAGGTTGAGTTAGATTATGCACTACAGAAAATTTCAGTTCCAGTCCAAATAAGCCTTCTTTTCCTTTGTTCTCAAACAGTATGTCTGGTTCTAAAATGTAGACACTGTCTTTCTTACTCCTGTGTGCTAAATTACTTAAACACCAACCTGATCAACTTCGTTCCTATCTCTAAATATCTATATCTATATCTATATCTATATCTATATCTATATCTATATCTATCTACCATCTATCTATCTATCTATAGAGAGAAGAGAACAACCTTTCGAAATCCAGAAATAATAATTAGCACTCCAGACTTAACGTGTCTGCTATAAAAGCTTACAATCTAGGTCCCTGTTTTATTATAAGCATTTTCTAAAGGTGACTATAGCATTGTTGTTATTTTGTTTCTGGCTTATTTTGTCTCACTAAACATACCACATGTTCAATCACCTCGTTGGGTGCCTCACAACTTTGTTCCTTCTTGTGGCAGCACAACCTCCGTTCATAAGTATACACCATTGTTTGCCTACTTCTCGGTCACTACTTCCTTTAGCCACCTGCATTCATCAGGCATCATGCAGAGGGCCCAAAGTCGACAGTCCATCAACATTCTCAATTTCATCGTTCCCAGGAGAAGGAAAACGAAAATACACGCCATCACCAAATGGGAACTATAAAGCTCCCCTTAAATCTTGTCCCTCACCCCTTTATTTACCTCTACTGTTGCTGTGGTGGTGCTGATGGTTTCCTTTTGAACATAGCCCATAGCATGCAATAGCAGTTTTCCCCTGTACCCTGGACTCAATCTTTATACATGAATCATATCTTTGTAATGATTTTTGCAAGAACTAATTCATACTTCTAGTGTTAATCAGTGGGACATGTAGGACTATGCAGCCCCTTTAAATCTTGTTCATATTCAATATGGTAATATTATATATAGACCCACTAGAGAACTGCCTTCACTTCTATCTAATCCCTTAATGAGGTTGGAGTTCAAACTCAATATCTAACCGTTCACCCATCTCTAGCATCTATGTATCTCTAAGTTCCCTATATTCTGTATTATAAGCCTCTGTTTATACCTTTATGATGGTCATATAAGTGGAATCATACAGTATTTATCCTTTTGTGTCTGGCTTATTTCATCAGCATTATGTCTTCAAGGCTCATTCATCTTGTCATGTGCTTCAGGACATCATTTTGTCTTACTGCTGCATAATATTCCATACCATATTTTGATGATCCACTCGTCTGTTTATGGGCATTTGGTTTGTTTGCATCTTTTGGTGATTGTGAATAATGCTGCTATGAATGTCAGTGTGCAAATGTCTGTTTGTCTCATTGCTTTCACCTCTTCTGGGTATACCAAGTAGTGCTATTGCTGGGTCTTAGGGCAACCTGATATTTAGTTTCCTAAGGAATCGCCAGTCTTCCATAGTGGCTGCAACATTATATATTCCCACCAGCAGTGCATAAGTGTCCCAATTGCTCCACATCATCTCCAACATTTATAGTTTCCTGTTTGTTTAATAACAATCATTCTTATAGGTGTGAGGTGGTATCTCATTGCAGTCTTGATGTGCATTTCCCTTATAGCCAATGAAAATGAGCTTCTCTTCATGCACTTTTTTTCATTTTTTTTTAATCACTTAATTTTTTTTTTCTCTTCATGTACTTTTTTTCCTTTTAGCATAGGCAGGCACTGGAGAAGGACCCAGGTCCCTGGCATGGCAGGCGAGAACTCTGCCTGTTGAGCCACCATGGCCCGCCCTCTTCATGTACTTTTAAGCCATCCAAATTTAAAAGAGTACATTTAAGCCATGTACTCTTCAGAAAAATGCCTATTCATATCTTTAGCCCATATTTTAATTGGGTTGCTTGTTCTTTTGTTGTTGAGTTGTATGATTTCTTTATATATACAGGACATCAAACCTTTGTCTGATATGTGATTTCCAAATATTTTCTACCATTGGCTGCCTCTACACCTTTTTGACAAAGCCTTTTTAGGTGTGGAAGCATTTGATTTTGAGGAGTTCCCACTTATCTATATTTTCTTTTGTTGCTTGTGTTTTGGTTATAAAGTTTAGGAAGCTACATTTTCTTCTAGAAGCTTTATGGTGCTAGTTCTTATGTTTAGTTGTTCAATCCACTTTGAGTTAATTTTTGTGTAGGGTGTAAGATGGGGTCCTCTTTCATTTTTTTTGGCTATTGATATCCAGTTCTCTCATGCCCAATTATTGAAAAGACTATTTTGTACCAGTTTAGAGGGTTTGGGAGCCTTGTCACAAATCAGTTGACCATAGATTTGGTGGTCTATTTCTGCACTCTTGATTTGATTACATTGGTCAGTGGTTCTATCTTTTTGCCAGTCCATGCTGTTTTGACCAATGTGGCTTTACAGTGGGTTTTAAAGTCAAGGAGTGTTAATCCTCCCACTTCATTCTTCTTTTTTAGAACACTTTTAGCTACTTGGGGTCTCTTTCTCTTCCAGATTACTTTGGTAATTAGGCTTTCCAAGTTTTCAAAGTAGGTTGCTGGAATTTTGATTGGTATTCTGTTGAATCTGTAGATCAATTTGGGTAGAATTGACATCTTAACTATATTTAGCTTTTCTATCCATAAGCAGGGAAGGTCTTTCCACCTATTTACATATCTTTTGATTTCTTTTAGCAATGTTGTACAGTTTTCCATGTACAAGTCCTTTATGTCCCTAAAGTCCATTCCTAAGTACTTGATTCTTTTCGTTGCTATTTTGAATAGAATTTTTACCTTAACTGACTCCTCAGTTAGGTCATTGTTTGTGTATAGAAATGTTACTAATTTTTGTACATTGATTTTATATCTGAATTTATTTTATATGATTTTATATGATTTTATATGCTGAATTTATTAGCTCAAGTAAGTTTGCTGTAGATTTCTCAGTATCTTCTAAGTACAGAATCATGTCATCTGTAAATAATGAAAGTTTTATTTCCTCCTTCCTAATCTGGATGCCTTTTATTTCTTTGTACTGCCCGATTGCTCTAGCTAGAACTTCTAGCACAATGTTGAGTAACAGTGATGACAGGGTGACAGTGGGAATCTGTGTCTCATTCCTGATTTTAGGGGGAAAGCTTTCAGTCTCTCTCCATTGAGTATGATGCTGGCTTTGGTTTTTCATATATTCTTTTTATCATATTGAGGTAGTTTCCTTTGATTCCTATCTTTTGGAGTGTTTTATTAGAAAAGGACATTGAATTTTGTATAATGCTGTGCTGGTTTGAAAGGAAGTATGTCCCCTAAGAAAAGCCATGTTTTAATATAAATCCCATTTCTTAAAGGTAGAATAATCCCTATTCAATACTGTATATTTGAAACTGTAATGAGATCATTTCCCTGGTTGATGTGATTTAGTTAAGAATAGTTGTTAAATTGGATTAGGGGATGACATGTCTCCACCCATTTGAGTGGGTCTTGATTAGTTTCTGAAGTCCTATAAAAGAGGAAACATTTTGGAGAATGAGAGATTCAGAGAGATTCAGAGAGAGCAACACTACAAAGCAGAGAGTCCACCAGCCAGCGACCTTTGGAGATGAAGAAGGAAGATGCCTCCCGGGGAGCTTCATGAAACAGGAAGCCAGGAGAGAAAGCTAGCAGATGACGCCTCCCAGGGAGCTTCATGAAACAGGAAGCCAGGAGAGAAAGCTAGCAGATGATGCCGTGTTTACCATGTGCCCTTCCAGCTGAGAGAGAAGCCCTGACTGTGTTCACCATGTGCCTTCTCACTTGAGAGAGAAACCCTGAACTTCATCGGCCTTCTTGAACCAAGGTATCTTTCCCTGGATGCCTTTGATTGGACATTTCTATAGACTTGTTTTAATTGGGACATTTTCTCGGCCTTAGAACTGTAAACTAGCAACTCATTAAATTCCCCATTTTAAAAGCCATTCCGTTTCTGGTATATTGCATTCCAGCAGCTAGCAAACTAGAACAAATGCTTTTTCAGCATCAATTGAAATGATTACGTGGCTTTTCCCTTCTGATTTGTTAATGTGCTATATTACATTAATTGATTTTCTTGAGTTGGGCCATCCTTGCATTCCTGGTATAAAACCCGCTTGATCATGGTGTACAATTCTTTTAATGTGTTGTTGGATTTGATTTGCTAATATTTTCTTGAAAATTTTTGCATCTATGTTCATTAGGGAGATTGGACTGTAGTTTTCCTTTCTTATAACATCCCTACCTGGTTTTGGTATTAAAATGATATTAGCCTCATAAAATGAGTTAGGTAGAGTTCTTTTCTCCTCAATTTTTTGGAAAAGTTTGAGTGGGATTGGTGTTAGTTCTTTTTGGAATGTTTGATAAAATTCCACTGTGAAGCCATCTGGCCCTGGGCTTTTCTCTGTAGGAAGATTTTTGGTAACTGAATGAATCTCTTTACTTGTGATTGGTTTGTTGAGATCTTCTATTTCTTCCTGGGTCAGTGTATGTTGTTTGTGTGTCTCCAGGAATTTGCCCATTTCATCTCAGTTATCTAGTTTGTTGGCATATAGTAGTTCATAGTATTCTCTTATGACTTCTCTCATTTCTTCAGGGTCTGTGATCAATCACCCCTTCTGATTTCTGATTTTGTTTATTTGCATCCTCTCTCTTTTTTTCTTTGTCAATCAGTTTTGTTGATTTACTTGAAGAACAAACTTTTGGTTTTATTGATTCTTTCTATTGTTCTTTTGTTCTCTCATTCATTTATCTCTTCTTTAATCTTTGTTATTTCTCTTCTTCTGTTTGCTTTAGGGTTAGTTTGCTGTTCTTTCTCAAGTTCCTTCAGGTGAGCTGTTAAATCTTAGAATCTTGCTCTTTCTTGTTTTTTTTAAATATAGGCATTAGGGCAATGAATTTCCCTCTCAGCATAGCCTTTGCCTCATCCTATAAGTTCTGATAAGTTGTATTCTCATTTTCTTTTCTCTCCAGATAGCTACTGATTTCTTCTTTGACCCACTGATTGTTTAAGAGTGTGTCATTTAATTTCCATAAATTTGTGAATGCTCTCATTCTTTGGTGGTTATTGATATCCAGCTTCATCCCATTGTGATCAGAGAAAGTTCTTTGAATAATTTCAATGTTTTTTTAATTTATAAAGATTTATCATCATATATATGATTATATATATGATTATATGAATCAAATAATCATAAAATTTATAATTTATGCTGGGTTTTGTGCCCCAGCATATGATCTATCCTGGAGAATGTTTCATGAGCACTAGAGAAGAATGTATATCCTTGTGTTCTGGGGTGCAATGTCCTATATATGTCTATTAGGTCTAATTCACTTATCAAGTTATTTAACTTCTCTATTTCCTTGCTGATCTTCTGTCTGGTTGTTCTCTCTATGGAGGAGAGTGGCGTATTGAAATCTTCTACTATTATTGTTGAAACATCTATTGCTCCCTTCAGTTTTGCCAATGTCTGTCTTGTGTACTCCTTGATTGGGAGCATAAACATTTATGATTGCTATATCTTCATGGTGATTTGACCGTTTAATTAGTATATAGCTTCCTTCTTTGTCTCATGATATCTTTACATTTTAAATCTATTTTGTCAGATATTAGTGTAGCTACTTCTGCTTTTTTTGGTTAAAACTTGTGTTGAAAATTTTTTTCAATCCTTTCACTTTCAATCTATTTATATCTTTGTGTCTAAGATGAGTCTCTTGTAAGCAGGATATAGCTGGATTATGTTTCTTAATCCATTCTGCCAATCTGTATCTTTTAATTCGTAAGTTTAGTCCATTAACATTCAAAGTTATTATTGAAAAAGCATTTGTTGAATTCACCATTTTACCTTTTTTATTTTATTTGTCAGATCTATACATTCTTTCCCGCTTTCTCTTTTTATCCTTTAAATTACCCTTACTGGTACTTCTTACTTCTGAGCTCTCCTCCAGACTTCCCTCTCCTGTCTTTTTTTTTTCAGTCAGCAGATTCAGTTCTGCTGAATCCCTTTAGTATTTCTTGTAGGGCCAGTTTCTTGTTGATAAATTCTTTCAGTTCTTGTTTGTCTATGAAAAATTTAATCTCTTCCTCACTTTTGAAGGACAATTTTGGCATGTACAGAATTCTTGCTGGAAGTCTTTCTCTTTCAGGATCTTAAATATATCATACAACTGCCTACTGTCCTCCCTGGTGCTAGTTGAGTAGTCTGAACTCAGTCTTATGTGTCTTCCTTTGTATATAGTAGATTGTTTTTCTCTTGCCACTTTCAGAATTTTCTGCTTCTCTTCAACATCTGACAGACTGATTAGTGTGTGTCTTGGGGAAGGCCTATTTGGATTTATTCTGTTTGGAATTCATTGAGTGTCTTTGACATATATTTATGTCCTTTATAAGGGTTGGGAAGTTTTCTCCCATTATATCCTCAACTGCTCTTCCTAGGTCTTTACTCCTCTCTTCTCCAGGGATACCAATAATTATTATATTTATACACTTCATTTTGTCTATCATTTCCCTGAGAGCCAGTTCAAATTTTTCCATCTTTTTTGCCATTTGCTGTTTTGAGTGTTTGAAGTCCGTTATCCTGTCCTCTATATCACTTATTCTTTATTCTATCTCTTCAAATTTGTTGTTGTGAGCCTCTAGAATATTTTTTATTTGATCAACAGAGTCATTAGTCTTTGTGATATCTGCTATTTTTCTACTTATTCTTTCATATTCCTCTTTATGCTCTTCTACTGTCTTCTTGATCTCCTTTATGTCATTTGCCATTCCACTTACTATATTAAGTAGAGTTATAGGAACATCTTTGATTAGTTATTCCAATGTCTGTGTCTCCTCTGGTGTTTTAATTTAGTCGTTAGGCAGGGATATATCTGTCTGCATTCTGATATGCTTAGTGGTCTTCTGTTGTTTTTGTTGCATGCAAATATCCTGATTGATTTACTCAGAGTTGATTTCTTTCAGTAGTCTAAGGCCTTCTGTTTGCAGGATGGATGTGCAGCAGAGAGGAGGGTACAGAGTGGGGCACAACAGTGTGGTGATTCATTGTAGGGCATGTATAGATGCAGGTTGGGGATGTTATGCTGGTACTTGTGAAGGTGGGCGCCCAGTGGCCAGAGAGAATGTAGCTGTGCAGGTGCACTGGTCTGGGGGGTGTAACCCTGGTGTGCACTGGTCTAGGGCATGGGGCCCTTTGTGCACATGCCTAAAGTGGTGGCAGCAGGTTGGTGTTATGCCTTCGTGGGTTGGGGGCAGATGTGACCCAACTGCACAGGGCAGTGTTTTCTCAGAGCTGGGACTCATGGCTGAGGGTGATGTGCATGCGCGGATGTAGGACTGCTGTCAACGGAAGTTACTAGAGCCAAGAGACATGACTGGGGGCCCGTGTGCATGTGTGGGTCTAGGAGTGCCATAAACTGATGGGCAGAATTGGGGGTGGGGGTGGGGTGAAGCTGTTTGACACTATGGGTGGGGGGGCAAGTGTAGCCTGGGTATGGAGGTAAGCACCTGCAACCTTTATGCACAGGCAATAGCCTGCAGGGAGCAGGGAGGGGGAGGTAGTGCTCAGGAAGGGTGCAGGAGAGGTGGGTTGGGCTGCACTTGGGGTGGGTGCTGGTGAATCAGGGTGCTTGGAATGTGGGGAGTGGGGATGGGTGACGGGGTTCAGATGTATTGGGTGTGGGGTGAGTCATGGGTCACAGGGCTGTGCGGGTGAGGGTAGCACAGCCTGGCTTACTTCCTAGTCCCTGTCTCCCTGTCTGTGCACTCCTGCAGATTCTGCACCTCCAGTCCAGGCTCCAGCTTTCTGCCTCTCAGTTCTTCAGCCTCTGCAACCAGGGCTGCCCTTTGTGGTGCAGAAGGCTCTCCCAGGTCAGTTGCACTCTTGAGTCACCATTTCATTCGCCCTCCTGTTCCTTCTCTAACTTTTCCATGGAGCAGAGCGGAACTTGAGCTTCTCTATTCAGCCATCTTCCTGGAACTCTCGGTAGCTGCTTCTTTAATGTCTATTCAGTACTGTAAGTTGGAAGCTTGATTTGATTTATCTCCACGGAGATGCGACACACCCAATTGTGGGTATTAACCTTTGATTAGATGGAGATGTGACTCCACCCATTCCAGGTCGTTCTCGATTAGTTTACTGGAATCCTTTAAAAAAGCAAACATTTTGGAGAAAGTATCAGAGCCACTTGCTTTAATTGGGACATTTTCATGGCTTTAGAACTGTAAACTTGCAACTTAATAAATTCCCCTTTTTTAAAGCCATTCTGTTTCAGGTATATTGCATCCTAGCAGCTTGCAAACTAGAACAGCATCCCTTCAAGAAACTTAAGTTCCTATAATTGTATATGAAAACATTATACGTAAGTTATACAAATTGATGGATTACTAGAATATGATGGTAAAAAATAATAATATATGAAAATTTGATTTTTCATATATTAGAAATATATATATTCTAAATATACATATTTTATATATATATATATTTAGAATATATATATATATATACCTGTTGGGGTATCTTTTCTCTCCTCTTTGAAGTCCTTATTTTTTGTTTTGGAGATCACTGATTCTTATCTCTGTAAAAATTAAGGTTGGGAGACATTACTATTTCTTGAGTAATCAGTATGTACCAAATAATTTCATGAGTTTTATCACTTAAAAATACTCCCTGAAATTTATTCTAAAATCTTCTTTTCTGTCACAAATAAAATTGCAATTAAAATAAAATTTTCTATGTACATATTGTGTTGAACGTTTTAAGTTCTCATAGGTGGCAAATAAGGAGTGATAATTATTTTCCACAGGAAACCAAGGATGACATTACAGTCAAAGTTGGAAAAATATATTAGTTAACATGAGATGGGTGTAGCTTGAACCACTATAGTCTGCACTTGGACTGTATAGAAACTATACATTGCTATAATGAAATCATGAAAATGGAACTGTTTGAAATGCCAAAGAAAGCATCTAAATATGGGTTCCAAAGAAGAAACACGATTCAAATTGTAGCATAAACTGCCAAGCCCATATTGGCTGGATTAATAATTTAATAATAAATAAAATAATTATGGAAATAATAACACCCTCATCTTCATAGAATTTCTGATCCTCATCTCTTCCAGGTGCTTCCAAAATTAGGAAAATTCAATAGCAGTTCCAAACATATGTCAACATATGACCTTATTGATGTTCTATAAATACTGTTATTAAATCAGAATAATTTAAAGATTCAAAGTGATTTTATATTTATAACATGTAAATTTTTCCTCCGGAATTTGAATGCAACATTCTCAAAGCTAAATGATTTTCTTTCTCATGGAAAAAGTTTGTCAAGTATGCTGCCCCAGTCTGTGGTGGAAATATTGCCCATGCCAATTCTCTAAAATCACTGCAAACTCCAAATATAAGATTACGTACATGCCAGCTGCAGACTGAGTGATGAAAGAATCAAAACACAAAACAAAGGAAAAAATTTTTTGGCTTGAATTGCATATACAAAAGCACCCCTGCCATAAATTTTAAAAAATATAATAATAAAAGACAGTAAGCCATAAGAGGCAAAGTTCAATTGTAATTATGTTAAGGGAATAAAATCTCTTCCAATACTTTACTAATGCAGAATTTACTTTCCTCATTTTTGAATCTAGTTTGTAGTAATGATGATAATAAAAATAACGGTACTGTATATAAGAAATGAAATTCAATGAATAATGATGAGTAGAAGAAAAAATATCTAGCCCTATTGTTAATGAAAGTGAGCATAAAATACAGTCAAAGGAAACATAGTTTGCAGTTCTGAAATATCAAATGAACTCTTGGCTTTAAATTTGATTTCTTCCTCTGTATTCTCACACCCCCTGAACATACATACCTTTTCATAGTACTTATAAAGTCAGCAGTATAGGTTTATGTGTCCATATTTCCAATCCGGCCATGACTCCTTGAAGGCGAGAGCTATGTCCTATTCATCTTTGCATTACAACATACAGCACAGACACCAAGATACTAGAGAGTGATAAAGATTTATTGATCAGTGTTGGAAAAAAAGTTCAACATATAAATATATGCTTTAATCCAGTGCATTAAATTAATTTCCCTAAATATATTTTGAAGAACTGAGAACTTACAAATAGGGACTAGCTTCAAGCCATTTGGACCCCACTTTTGTGCCAATTCACTTAAAGCTAAAAAATAAAATTTTTTTTTTTTTTTTTTGCTCTGCAAGAAAAGAGACTGGATTGAAATCTAATCATGTTTTTGGTGGTTTAATGCAGTTAGCCTGCTTCTCATCCAAAGGTATTTTGTTTGAACACATAGAAGAAGAACTGAGAAAAGATTGAATATATAAAGATTTATAAGAGTCACTCAAAGTTCATGTTAAACAAGAAGTAAACAAGAAACAGAACTGCTTGCCTTAAATATTATCAAAACTCCCAGTTTAGATAACAAGCATCAGATCAAGTATTTAAAGGGATTTGAGCTACAATATTTCATACTGTGGAACCACGTAAAGATTACACCTTCAGCCTGAATCAAGTAAGATTGTGCCATAGACAGTTATTAAGGATAAAAATACCACATTCAAACTTAATTCTATTATGATAGCAAAAAAACAATCACTCAGTGATAAAAGGTAGCATGAAAATGAAATCTACTTGTCAAAAGACAGGAAACATTCAATTGTGAGATGTTAAACTCTAGACACAAAAAAGTAACCTATGACCTATAAAAACATATGGATTAAAGACTGGTTTATATTTTAGATGTTCACAAGGTACCTGGTTGCTATACCATCGATCTTCTCTAAGAGTTTCCACCATACAAATTAAAGTCTCTAGATCACTTATATTTTAAAATATATAATTAAATACAAATTATTAAAGCTAATTTACCAACATATTCTGATTACTGAAGTAATGCAAATTCCTTTTCAAAAAAAAATTTGAGATGCATAAAGAATAATGTATACCCACCTAGGATTCTACTGGCCATAGGGAAAACCATTAATGTTTTATGCTGCATTTTCTTTCGGAAATAAATAAAAAGTAAAAACACCTCTATAAATTATAAATGTTTTATAATTTTGAAATCCTGATGCATAATTGGTATTGGCATTGTTCATTCAGTATTAATTGGTGACTGATTCCATGTGTTATTAAATGTATTTAAAACATTATTTTTAATCCTGGCAAACTATGCCATCACATGATGTATTTACATGATTTATTTACTCATTCTCTATTTTAGGCATTTACATTGTTTCTGAATTTTTGTAATTATAATAGCCCTGAAATAAGCTTCCTGATATACAAATCTATCCCACATTTCTGATTATTTTCTTGAGTTATATTTCAAGGAGAGGCATTACTAGGTCAAAGGATTTGGCAAGTGCTAAGCTTCATTGTAAATCTTATCAATTTTTTTTCTAGGATAATTGTATAATTTTCTCCACTTGTTTATTATGAGAACTCCAAATATAGAGAAAAGATGAAATAACAAATCCCCATATATCCACCATTTAGCTTAAGCAATTGTTAAAATTTTACCATATTTGCCCTATTTAAGTGTGTATATAGAAATATTTTTGCTGAAAAGGACAGAGATCATGCCACTTTACCCCTAAATATTTCAGTTTGCCATTCCTAAAAATATGTGCATTCTACTACATAATCTTGGTAACATCTGAATTGAGAAATAATCCCTTATATCATCTCTTTTCTAGTCCGTATTCAAATTGCTGCAAATCGAGTTTCATGCATTGAATTTGCTTGTGTTATATTTCTTTAGTCTCTGTTAGCTAGTGTTATATTTCTTTAATCTCAGTTCATCTAAAAATTATTTATGGATATTCAGACAATGTGCACATATTGTATTTCTCAACAAAATTTAAATCCCCTAATAATTTTTGACTGACTCAAGAGTTTTGTGGGGAATGCAAAATAATGATTATTTGCCTCTATTTAAACTTTCCTTCCTCAGCTAGGGATGAAATATAGTTCCTCCTAAAAGGTCATGGAAATGCTTCATTCTGTATAATCATCAATGTTTCAGAGTAAGGATTTCCTGTAATAGTTACCTCCAGTGTTGACAAAGAATCTCTGTTTCTTGAGTAGAAACATGGGGCTGCATTTTTTCAGTGTTAATCATTTATAGTTATTATTCTTTTTTATGTTCTAAATTTTACTAAATTTGGCCAACAGGAGTTATTCAAACTGGCCTCTGTCTAGAAACACTTCCCTTAGTGTCTGAGCACGCCCTTAAACTTTCTCTTTCTCAGACCTGCAAACAGCTATTATTCTCTTAGACTCACAGTTCCTTCAGTTCAGAGTAGTATTCAGAAACCAAAATGTGTACACTGGGGTCCTCATTGTTACTGGAGAGTCATTGCATCTAGGCCCTTTTAGAAGCCAGAGCAATTATATATGTATATAAAATTATGAGTTCATACTGATATTTCTGTTTCAACTTTATTTATTTGTTTATTTTACTATATATACTTTTAATCTGATGTCTTTTATTTCACAGAAAAAAATTATAATAACAGAAGTTAACCATTCTGCCCAGATTGCAAAACACTCGGAGAAAAATCGGGAATCAGGGCATTTAAAACAGACTTATTCTGCTTCACAACTTTTGCATCTTCTAGTCTGCAAAAGTTTTTTAATCTAGGAAAGTTTTTTAATCTTTGTTTTTATATCTGTATGTATCTCTTTTCTCAACCAAGAAAAATCTTGGTTCCTAATAACAATGGCCTAATATACTTATATTCTTTATCATAAGCTGTACATAAATATTCCTTACATCAAAAAACCATTATTAAAACATTAAACATCACTGAGTCAAGTGAAAAAGGAAAAAGTAGCTCTGACAGGGGACAGCTGGTAGTTGGCCTGCCTAGCACTGAGGAGCTCAGCCACGTGGTAAGTAAGCTCTTGAAAATAAAGAATTTCACAGAACACCCACATGAGAGGTGGTCAATCTGTGACCACAATGAAAAAGGACAAAAACAGTATCATGGTATAATCATGTCCGAGCACTGGAAAAACAACAAAACAACACCAAGAATACAGTGCAAGTCACAAAAATGTCCCCCCTTCCCATCTCATGAGTGACTGCTGCTTCTTTGCCAATTAGAGCGTAGCTTAAATTAGTTTCTCCTGCCTCTTAAATAAAAGTTAAGGTTTCCAATCATTGAATTGTCTCTGCTTTCTAACAGCCCTCAATTCTGAGCAAACCCCTGCTTCTTTGAACCTTTCCCCTTTGAAAGATTGAAAGAACATAGGCGCACATCTTATCATAAGCTGCTCCTCAGAATATCTTATTGAAATAACCCATGGTTTCCCCTGGTGTGCAGACTCTCTTGCCGCAGAAAGTAGCAAACCCAATTTTGGCTGACTACATGTGTTTTTGATGATTATTAGCTCATAGGGATCAAGAGAAGTTTACAATTTCCTTGTGTATTTTTAGAATATATCCCAGGGTACAAAATTTGATCTGTGTCCTACAAATTCTAAAATATAGATTAAATTGGTTAAATGTTCTATCTCCTCACTTTTGTCTGTCTTCTTGACCAGTCTTGAACAGGGAGCTTTATATTAAAGTCTCCTATTGTTAACAAGTTTCTGAATATTTCTTCTGGCATGAACTTCTGTTTCCTGTTTATGAAGTTTGCTGTTGTGTTGACTGTTGCATATACTCATCATTATTACATCTTCACTGTGGTTCGTAGGTTTAGTTTTGTGAAGGATTCTACTTTGCCTTGCTTAATGCGTCTTTGCTGATTCATGTGATCACAAAGCAACCTTGTAACCTGTCCATTATTTTGTGAAAGTTTTCCTGATATTCTTTTTGGCCTCCTCTTTAATTTTGCTTTTAGTGCTTTTTTTTCAGCCTGTCACTTATATTTAACATGGAGCTTTTTCAGATTTCAATGGTGAGCCAATTAAAAATGTTTTTGTTTTTATAGGTCATTTAATCCCTTTTACGTTTATTGATGTGATTAGTCTGTTTGGTCTCAGCTCATATTATTTTCAGTTAAAATTACTAAATACATTATGTTTTATTTACCATGCTCCTTTCACTATATGATCTGCTTTCTTGCTTTGGTTTTTATTTTATATTTCTTTGTTATTTAAAACCTTTTGTATTTTTATTCTAGTGATAATTTTCATAGTGAAAATTTCCTTTTTTTCCTTACCTAGGCATCTACTATTTATTTGTGGGTAGACAGTTATTAACTGATTATCTAACTGCCCTTGTATCTGTGTTCTTTGTCATATAGTTTTGCAGTTCCTTTACCTTGTGTTTGGGCCATACTTGTGTACTTCCCTGACTTTTGACCTTGAGTTTGGCTATGTGACTTTATTTGACCAATCAAATAAAATAGAAGCATTAGTGGGACACCTTTAAGCCTTTCATATTTACATGTATTCTATCTTACCTCTCCCATTTGCAACAGAACATGCCTGGCTAGCCAGCAATTTCCCAGAAAGATGAGAAGCTTTTGAAGCAAAGCCAAATGGCCTTAGGTGAACTCCACCTAGTATAGAATTCCCAGTCAACAGCAGAGTTGTCAGAGGAGTTTAGTGTGATTCAGCCAAACCTCATCCATGTGCAGAACCATGAGGATGTAATTGTGTCTTTATGCCACTGGGGTTTGAGCTTTAAGCTACTGAGGTTTTATGCCATTAAATGATAGAGTTTGCGAGCTTTAAATGATATACTTTGACTTACAGCTATGTGGCAGTGAGATTTTTCCATTTTTTCCTTTCTTTCTCCTTCCATTAAAAAAAAAATGTTTATCCTATATTGTCATATAGCATTGCACAGTATTCTTCCACCTTTATCTTCACCTTTATATTAGTCTTATATTTGCTATTAAATATTTATCATATTCACCACCAATCTTTTTGCTATACTTTCTTCAATTCTCTCTTGGTGGTATGAAGCTCTCCCTGTAGGAAATTCCTCAGGAAGATCTCATGAGTAAAAAGTTCCATGAGATTTTTTATGTTAAAAGTATATTTTTATTGGGTGGATGTGTGGTTCAGTGGTAGAATGCTCACTTTCCACGTGGGAGACCTGGGTTCGATTCCTGGACCATGCAGCCCCCTCCCCCAAAGTATATTTTTATAGCTTTAATATACAGTTTGGATGCATATAAATTCTTTAATTTATTCTTTCTTTGATTTTCTTAAAAATTTTGCTTCACTGATTCCTGCAATATGTGTTGCTGTTGAAAAGTTAGAAATCAACATTTTTCTTCAAAAATTACTTGATATTTGGCTGTGGTGCAGAGAAATTTTTCTTTACATATAATAGTTTAGTAAGGTATATCTTGAATTTGATGATACTGGATCAATTTTCCCACATACTTGACAGTATCTTTCAATATATAGACTTTACTCTTTTATTTCAGAAAAGTTTTCTTAAATTATAGCTTTTCATATTAGACATCTCAATTGTTTTGTTTTGCTTTTTCAGGGACTCCACTTATATAATTAATAAATTTTCTTTACTTGTGTTTTATATGTACCACTTTCTGATCCCTTTCTGTGCTTTTAGCCATATGTTTCTTACTGTAATTTTGATCATATTTATTCTCCCTTGGATCTTGTAACTTATTTTTTCTTTCTGAAATGATTTTGTCCAACTCTTCAGTTCTTTCTTGAGTTAGGCAACTCTGATTTTGTGTTCTTCAGTGTTTATCCATTACTAGTTTAACTTTTTAAATTCTTGATTTTCAGTGTTCTTTCCTATCTATAATTGCTGGTTAAATGTTATTTAATTCCTCTTGGATTGGTGTATAATACTT
The DNA here is from genome assembly GCF_023851605.1 of Tamandua tetradactyla. NCBI lineage: Eukaryota > Metazoa > Chordata > Mammalia > Pilosa > Myrmecophagidae > Tamandua > Tamandua tetradactyla. The sequence goes on from NC_135328.1 coordinate 73,350,017, forward strand.
TTCCTCTGATTCATATCTATTTTTAATGTATTCATCTGCAGAAAAAAATTAATTCTATTATCTCTTTCCTTATAGGACTTTCATGGATTCTGGATTCATTCCATCTACATTTTTATTGCATTTTCTTAGACTAACAATAAAAGGTCATTCAGTGGGGTGGCATGAGTTCTTTGGATGGTTTCTTTGGTGCTTGTCTTCCTCTATGAGCCACAATAAAATGGAATAAAAAAAAATAAGTGTTATGGGTTTTTACATCTTTTTTTTTTTTTTTTAACATGTGCAGGCACCAGGAACTGAACCAGGTCTCCTGCATGGCAGGCGAGAACTCTGCCACTGAGTCACCGTTACCCACCTTTTGGTATGGATTTTTTTAATCTGTCTTTTTCTAATTTTTTTACACGATTTTTTTTAGCATCCTTACAATATCTTTAGGCACATCTTTTTGTTCTCTTCATCGTCAAGATAGAGTCTTATGGAGGAACACCTCCCTTTTCAAATTTGCCTCCATCTTTCCTCGTGGACTGCCTTTCAGAGACTGTCTCCAAGCTCCTGCTCTTAGCTCCCAGTGGCCAGTTTTCTAAACCACCAAGTCTCAGGGTTCTCCACATTTGCCTACTTAAGGCGGATGTGTTCCTTCCATTGGTGAAGCCTGTTAGATGTTACCATTGATGGATCACCACCAGGACCTCACTGCGAATCCTGCTGTGCAAAATTCCCCTCCCCTTCATTCCCTGACTGTGGGCTCTGGATCCGGCTCTGCTGGTCTCAGATATTCACGAAGCCATGTGCGATGGTGTCTCCTAGGTTTAGTCAGGCGTGAGCCTTGGGTGACTTCTTAGTCTCCTTGTAGTTTCGTAAAGCTTTCTGGAAGATTTTTGGAGGGATTAAAACATAGGTAGCCACATCTATCCTACAGAGACCTGGAAGCTTCATTCATTTTATTTTATTTATTTATTTATTGGTGCATGGTCTGGGAATCGAACCCACATAGAAGGCATGCATTCTACCACTGGAACTCACCCATGCATGCTCCATTAATTTTAATTATAATGAAAGTCATTCATGCTTAAATTCAGAATTAAATAAATATATTTTTGTTTCTGACCTTAATAAACTATGAAATATGGTTTGTACCAAAACTACTGGTTAATTGAGCTGTGGAAAAAAAAATGTGGTAAAAGTGTAGTCACTTTTGACTTTTTTCCAGTCTATCTTCTAGGAGGTATACTATCAGGCTATAAATTCTTTGAAAATAAATTACGTAAGTCTGCTGTGCTTCAGTTTATGCAAAGAGTGACCATGCTAAATATAGTGATGAAAAAGATGATGATAATTCCTTTGAAAAATAAAACTTCTGCCAAGTAAGATTCTGTGAGTCAAACCTTAAGTAATATGATAAAATTGTATTTACAAAACTATTTTGAAGAGCTTTTAAGGATGATAATAATAGAAATTTTATTATGCTTTGCAGACTTCTTTCCTAGAGTGTCTTTTAGAGCAAAGGGAGAGTTTAAGTTGTTGGATTCTCTAAGGAAATATGTATGGTAATTTCATTGTATTTATCAATTCTCTTTATTGTACGCCTTATCACATAGACAGAAATTTGGTTCTGGTTTCTCGCTTGGCCTGATAATAATGTTGAAAAGGTTAAGTTTGCTTTCCAACAATCATATTTGTATGCCGGTCATTTTGCGTGACAATGGTAGTTGAGATTGGAAAGCAAACAAGTGAAAATCATGATGGCTCCTTTAAATTTTGTAATCATAATATACTGAGATGTCCTTAAGGGTTCTGTAATTGTTGTATATAGTTGCTTTCCATCACAGTGCTAATTTCCTTGTCTTTGGTGAACAAAAAAGAAAGAATAAATAAAAATAACATTCTCTTGTACCAAACTGTTAGGCTATCAAAGGAAACAAAATACAAGAAGAAATAAAGTACTGTACATTAAAAAAGAACACATAGACTATTAATGAAATGAAATATTATATCTCAGCTTGGAAATTAGTAAGGAGCAAAAAGATGACAGCTAGATTTCATGTGAGCTTTGTGAGTCTCTGTCAATACACCATAAACAAGTATTGAGGTCAGAGAAATGTTATACTTACCGCCAAGCCCAGTATCATCAATAAAAATAGACATTCACATCAAAGTCACAGTATTGCAGAGATCTCCTGGTATTCAACAACATCAAATAGGAAGGAGATGCTCGATTACTTTTTTCTACAAAAATATCTCTGAAACCAGATATTATACCCAGGCAATGAAGCTAAATTGCCCAGTGATGTTTTATGGTAAACATGCTAAAATATAGCATTTAGAATAAAAAAATTAGACACTCAATTGCCCTAAATTTAAAGCTATAATATTACTGGCTTAGAAAAAGAAATAGAATAATATAATATACTTACATAAAAGAATTGAAAATTCAAATGCTTCAAAATAATCATTACATCTCTACAAAACCTAGAAAGGTATATGAATTATTCAAGGCTTTATTCCTTCTTACATTCGTTTATTCATTCAATAAGTATATATTGAGCACCTATCATGTTCTAGTGATTGTTCAATAAGGACACAGTAACAAACAAAATCAACTTGTTGCTTTTCTCCACTCAATGGAAAATTTCCAGAAAATGAAAAATAAATATATACAATTCAAGAATATATAAACCAAGACTATCCCCATATGATGATACTGGAATAGGTAAAGTAAAGTAACATGGAAAAATAGCCAATAAGGTTTTATTGCATTCATGGAAGCATTTTTCCCTGGGTTATTCCAAATTTTATTCCCTATTGTCTAGTTCTAGGAAATTATTCTTAAGGTGCAATTTAAGGAGCACAGATTTTGAAGTAAAAAAGAGTGCACTGCACTTTTGACTCTGTTCCATCTACTAGTTATTTTATCTGTAGAAATGTCTTCAATTATATTGAGCCACATTTTTCCTATTGTATACAGTTTATTAATATGATTTGCTTATTAGATTCCTATCAGGATTAAATGTGTTAATGTGTATAAAAAAGTCTAGTAGAATAACTGACTCTTCATAAGTCCTGGCTGTCAGCTCCTTTCCTTTTGTAACTGAAGCAAAAAATGCATGATATTCTACCAAAAGAAAATATGGCATCTTCTATTAATTACACTTAATTTATCCTATCCATAAAAATAAAATGCTTTCATGCTAAATACTACATGTTTTTGCTTTCATGCTAAATACTACATTTTTAAAGTATAAACTCTCAAAATAACCAGGATAGTAGGATTTTATTAAGTATATTTAGAGTTCCAAAAGAAGAGATAATTATATTTGTACCACTGTCTTCTAAAACCTTGATATTCTCTGTACATAACTGTAATTCTCCAAATTCCATGTACATCATATTATCTCTTTTATGACATGAGGTGTTAAGGGTTAGGTATCATTTTATCTTTTGCTAAACCACTAAGTAGCTATAAGAATATATCCAAGGTAATGAAATGCAATGTTTTTATCTTTTCTGTTTTTACCAATTATTGATTACATTAAATTTCTTTCGTATACCTGTGCAACATACCTATGCATTCTAATAAGAAACTGCAAAGAAAGCTGAGAAAGAGCAAAACTTTTTCTTCCTATGGTTTTACAGTAAGGTGTTGTTAGCAAATCAGATGCCTGAACTCAGGCCCATTGGGTAGTACTGCAATACATTGGTAGAGCCCAGTGACAGGACTGGAAACATGGCCTAAGAGAATACGTGGATATGTCAGATTTGTTAGGGTAGGACTGACATGTGTGTTGTCTTCAAGACCTTAAAGCAGTTCAGATAGTTTAGGAAGAGGCAGAGAGGTGAAACAAAGCTGGCAGATTTAGACCACCATGCCCCAAGTATCAAATACTGGGGTTAGAGTTGTCAAAACCCAGGCAGGCAGATAACAAAGTTAGGCAGGGATCTGGAAGAAGGACATTCACAGGCACCAAACATCCATTAGCCCTTTAGAATGCATGTGAAGTAGCGACATCATGCATATCTTAGTACAGAAGAAGCATGCTGTTTCTACCAAGAGGATTCCGCTGGGGCAAGAAAAAGTCTCAGCAGGTGACAATTTATTCTATAGGAGTGGGGCTTTGGGTTTTTTCTTGATTGGAAGTACAAATATTCAGACACTGCTAGGATGGTCTGAGTTGAACATTGAGCTTGGGGGACAGAGCAATTCTGAAATTTTCCTAGGCTCTCTTACCTTTATTCTATGTGCCAGACATGCGTATGGTGAAAATAATTGTTTGCAAGATTAATTCCATTCCGAAGATCTTTAAGACCTTCCTCAACAGCTTTTATGTTCCTCATTAAAGAGGACTTACTTGACTATAATCTCCATGATGACATAGACTGGAAATTTTCATTCTCATTTTTTATTACGAGTGACTTATATGATGACTCCCAGCAGTGTCTTTGCTGAAAACAAATTTTTAAATAGAATTTTTGACAGGGAATATCTTCTTTCATTTCTTGAATTTTCTGCATCTAAATAGAAGGTCTTTTATTGGTTTGGAGGATTCAAAATAGCCCTGTTGGGTGTGTTTATGTTTTCATAAAATATTGATTCCCTGAATTCATTTTTATGATTTATATACTGTAGGTGCTTATGCTTTTTGACGTAGGAAAGTTGGGCCTAGGAACGACCAGATACATTTCCATCCTACTTAGTAATGCTACCAATTTTGAGATGCTAAAACTTCACACAAAATAGGTAAAAACCTTAAAATTGAAACTTGAAGACAAACCGTAAAGGATTTCTATTGTGCATTTCTTGAGAAAGGTGCCGTTTATTGTATTTGTGGTTTGCTTTAGTGATGAAAAGTGACAGAACTGGAAAAAGAATGGGGACACCATGGAACTTAGGCAGGATTTATTTCTTATTGGGGTAGCAGGAAGAGGGGAGCAAAAGTCGTACAAATATAACAGTCATATTCAAAAATTCCATTTATTTTAAGTCTTTTTAAATGCTACGAGTGATATCTTAGTGACTTATACTGAAATTGCAACAGGAAAAAAAAGGGGAGTGGGGTGGGGGAAAGAACGTGAGACATTAAAAAGAACAGCCAGATCTTGAAAAGCAATTAGTTATTGGAAGTTAAGGAAAAAGTAGAAAACAACTGGAAGTTTACAACCACAGTGGAGAGGAGGAAAATGGGTCAGGAAAAGGAGCAGTAGTAGGCCAGAAGGAAAGATGCTGTGCTTGACAAAGCAGGCATTATCCTGAATGCTGAACCCCGGGTTTTACTGCTCAGAGATAAGGAGGAATATAGATAGAGAAACAAGGAGTAAAGCAATTGCTTGATGTTAAAGAGAGCATCACACTTATCTAGGATTACTCTTACTTTGATATAGTTACCAGAAAATTCATTTCCTACTGCTATGGGGCATTTGTCAACCTGCAAAAATAAAATGGTGAGGTCAGCTTGCAGATCTCACTTCAACAAAGCAGCAGGTCAGGCCTCAGCAATGACAGGTCTTCTACCACCTACTATTATTATTAAATAATTACCATTTTGTTCCTTTCTGGTTGGGTGATAACTTCCCAACTTGGAAAGTCATGCCTCTCACTGCTTCCTGTGTTGTTATACACTAACGGTCAAATTAAGTAACGGCTCCCTTATTTATCCTAGCGTAATGTTTAAAACTCTTATAATCAGTATCCTACCTTAAAGCCTTAAATGATAGGGCTAAATCTGATGTACAGACTCTCTGCCTAAATAATCAAAAAAAAAAATATGAGAGAAAGAGAGAGAGAGACACTTAAGTATGGAAGAAATCTCAACTAAAATATATTCTAAAGCTCTTATTTTACCAGTGGGGATATAAGACTCAGGAAATGTAATGTTTTACCCAAGTTGTATAGCTAACTCACAGCAGAACAGAAGCTAAAACCACATTCTCTGGACAGCCACTCATTCCTATAATTTGCTACCAAACCACTTTATGAAGGATCTTACAGATAACAATGTCACCATCATCATTACTGTGTATTGCTCTTACACTTTGAGTGCTTATTACAGGCTAACACTATTCCCTTTCAAGGTCTAACATTTTAACTAGTTCCAGACCACATTTGTCCCTGATTTGGATGCATTAACTGATTTCATTCTCATAGCAACAGGTAAACTGTATGATTGTATCTATTTTATAGATGAGGAGACCGAGGCACAGAGAGGTGGATCTTACTCATTCTTGAGCAGAATAAAACATCTCAAGAACTCACATTCTACTGGCTGACGCCTTAATGTAAACCTTACCACACAAGGTAAGCTTCATATCAAGTTTTTTTTTTTAAACAAGTGATATAAAATGAAGTGAATGGATCAACTTACTGGCTGGAGAGATAGGGAAAGTATCCTTGAATTGTGCATTGAAAAAAAGCATGTATGTGGCTGAGAAGTGGGGACAAGTATTCCAGGCCCCGGAGTTGTGGAGATGTGACCAAAATTAGTTCAATTGGTCAAGGTGAGCATTATAAGTTAGTGAAAGGGACGAGTCTGGAAACAATTTTGGGTGTTTATGTACTTTTGTTCTTTAAATTCCTGTGCCTTAAGTTACTTCTATACTCATCAAAATGCATACGAAAATATATACAATGTATAAATGATTGCTGAACGAAAGTGAAAACTGAGTGAGTGAGTGAGTGAGTATGACTGCATTTGCACTTATCCCTCAGATTTGCACAAGGTTATGTGTGGGGATATTTTAGTCTAAACAAGGAAAACCTTGGAATCCTTAAACTAGTTTATGCATATTAGCAATAAATTATGTATTTCCACTTGGCATCTGTTTATTAAATAATTCATCCAGTTTAAATTCTGTCTAAATATCTTTCCTCAATAATTATAAATCTCCTGACAGTCAATGAAATGAAGTATGCCAAATCCATTTTCTCTTTTTTCCTTTTCTCCCTCCTTTCCTACCTCGGCCTCCTTTTCCTTTTCTCCACCTCTCCTCAGCAGCAAGAGATGATAATTGGAAGGGTTGAAGATATACCCAAGATGTTATTAATTTATTCTGTGTTATATAACAGTGTCAGAATAGATAGAACATTTTATATGAGTGAAATACATGATTCATATATTTAAGAGCCCTGGGAAGTTTTCAACAGAGCTCTAATAAGAAAAAAAGAGAATATAATTCTCCTTCCTTCCCTTCTCTGCCATCTGTTCCCCATTTTCTTTTCACTGATGCTGCTACAGAGAATGAGGAAAACACTTTCTCACTGAGATCAAGCTGGGCTCTTTATACTCCACCTTTCTTGTCTTGATAGCACAATTCTAGGATATACCATGTGTTTTGGTTTTCATTTTCTTTGAAGGGAGGCAGACTTGGTGAATTGGCTGTCAAGTATTTTTCAAAGAAGCCACTACTTGTGCCATGATGAGAATGAAACTGCAGGACCCAAGTAGTAAATATTTAACAATAGGGCATTCTCCTTCCCTTGCTTGTACTCTGTCACAGATTTGTAATACTAATAATCAGCTTTAATGGATAGATGGCTGTGCCTGAAGTCACAATCTCCCCAAAACGACAAATTACATGCACATCTTATTAAAACTTTTGCTGCTGATGTCTCTGTAACCTTTTACTGCAAAAAATGTACTCATGCCATATGTACCAAGCTATGCCTGGGACATTTCCTGACTCAGCATAGATGCTAAAATAATCAGTATTTGTTAAATGAATGAATGCATAAATAAACAGAGGATGAACTCTTCGATAAATTTTGGTGCATTTGTATCCCAGTAATTATGTAATAATGATATTGCCAGTTTTGATAAGGATGCTAATGACAATAATGGAACAACCCCCCCTGCATTTTACAGTGCTTTGCAATTTGCAATACACTTTCTCATATATTAGACTCAACTGATTTTCACAGAGAAATTAAAGAGGAGTTGAATGCACTCATGTTCTCACAGGTGGTTAGTAGTAGTAAATCTCATCCAGGTGAGTCTCTTTGTCAGTGATTCTACCACTCATTTAATTATACTAAACCATGACCATAATGGATTGTATCATAATTGCATGATATTTAAGGACATGGAGTGTTCATGATGTTGAACAAGTAAGGTTTTTTTTAAAGGAAGGTATCAGGAGAGAAGAAGGTGTGCTGGTTTGAAAGGAAGTGTGCCCCCTAAGAAAAGCCATGTTTTAATATAAGTCCCATTTCATAAGGTAGAATAATCTCTATTCAACACCGTATGTTTGAAACTGTGATTGGATCATCTCCCTGGTTGATGTGATTTAGTCAAGAATGGTTGTTAAACTGGATTAGGGGATGACATGTCTCCACCCATTTGAGTGGGTCTTGATTAGTTTCTGAAGTCCTATAAAAGAGGAAATATTTTGGAGAAGGAGAGATTCAGAGAGAGCAGAGAATGCTGCAGCACCACGAAGCAGAGAGTCCACGAGCCAGTGACCTTTGGAGATGAAGAAGGAAAATGCCTCCCAGGGAGCTTCATGAAATCGGAAGCCAGGAGAGAAAGCTAGCAGATGATGCTGTGTTCACCATGTGCTCTTCCAGCTGAGAGAGAAACCCTGAACTTCATCGGCCACCTTGAACCAAGGTATCTTTCCCTGGATGCCTTTGATTGGACATTTCTATAGACTTGTTTTAACTGGGACATTTTCTCGGCCTTAGAACTGTAAACTAGCAACTCATTAAATTCCCCTTGTTAAAAGCCATTCCATTTCTGGTATATTGCATTCCAGCAGCTAGCAAACTAGCACAGAAGGTATCATCATCAAAAATGTTAACTATTTCTTTGATGTTGGGCAAATGCTACACCAAGCTAATATAGACTTGAATGATGTATAGTCATGTGGAAAATACACCATCAGGGAGAGACACAGAAGAATCTAAGAAAAGTTACATTTGAGAACAATAGTTGTTCTTTTGTGTTCTATCTCCACTGTTCAATTAATTTACACTTTGAGAGATCACTTATTTGCTCTTACAGCGGCAGGAATTATTTCCTAAAGTGCATAATGCAGGGTGGAAATCATTGCAACCAGATATGGTAGAGATGGAGATAAAACGCTATACATCCCTCTTCAAGAAAGGATTTGGTGATCAGCTGCGGGAAGTGCAGAGAAGAGACTGCCTCCAGCTCCCAGCTCTTCCAGGGTGGGCCTGACAGGCCATGCTGGTCTTCCCCATTAGGGCTGAGGGAGGGTGTGATAAAAAGGCTCCAGGATAAGCAGGGCCACTCTGATGGGCAATACTCACCCCAGAGCTCCTGGAGCCCAATCCCGCTCCACCGTCCTATCCCCTGCTTCTCTGGCATCCTGATCTCTGATTCAACGTCTGTATCTGGAGGGCCCAATCCTCAATACCAGAAAAACGGCTCTTTATTAAATGTTTGGAAAACTCTTGGTTAAATAAAATCACCCAATTGTGTGGTATTTTTTTTTCTTGTTGTTGCTTTTTTACTTAATACATTCTTAGAGCCTATAACATGCCTTTTTGCATTGTGAATCTCTGCAGCCAGACTCTGGTGTGCAGCATTTCCCACACCTGAAAATTAAATTTTACCCTTCACAGCATCTCACAAAAGTATTGCTCTGCAGAAAAGCTAGGTTAGAGAAACAGCATACCAATGTCCTTGGCCCACTGTAGGCTGGTTTCTCAGTCATGAATTTTGGTAAATATTTTTTAATGTATTCAGCATACCACCTGTTGGGAAATAATGAGTATGTTAAGTTTTCTTTCTGCCCTGTAAAAATAACAGAATCAATTTTTCTATATCTATTCTTTATAAGGCACAAGGAGACCTTCTTCATCTTATACTTCTTCTTCCTTCTCCAGGACAGAATTCAAAATTCCCCTCAGATACTCCCTCAGCCTCCAGATATGCCCCAATCCCCACCCCACCTCCAGTTAGAGCACTCCTGGGTTGAAAGATTTTTTGTTTGTTTTACATTTTCATTAAGTTTTAATATCAAACTTACGAAGTTATAAGTACAGTCTAAAAACATTCATATATGCTTTGCCCACATTCTTTATTATTTTTTGCACCATTTGCTTGACATATGCTGTTTACTTATACATCTCTATCTATCTATCTATCTATCTATCTATCTATCTATCTATCTATCTATCTATCTATCTATCTATCTATCATCTATCTACCTATTCTATAATCTGTTATCTTTCTAAATCTAGTTATGCATTTTTAAATGTATGTATATATGTATATGCATGTATATGTGCCTAAATATTTTTCCTGAAACATTTGAGAGTAAATTCTCTAAATTATGGCTTTTTATCCTTAGATGCTTAAGTGTATTTCTTAAGAGTAAGCATATTCTCTTACACACCCACAGTAACGTTATCAACTTTGATAAATTTCACCTTGCCCCAATACCTTTATCTCACCAACCATGTGTATTTCAAAGTTGTTAATTGATACAGCAATGTCTTTTTATAGCATGTTTTCCTACAGCATAAAAATTCAATCTAGGATCATGTATTGGTTTTTAGTTACCATGTCTGTTTAATTTCCTTTTATAAGGAAATTAAATTTATATTGGAACAGTTTCTGAATTTTTCTTTTTCTTTTATGACAATGACATTTTTAAAGAATACTATCCTTTAAAAAATATTTTAGTAGAAGGTTTCTCATTTTGTTTTGCCTGATGTTTACTCAGATTATTCATTTCCATCTGGAGTACTACTTAAGTGCTGTTGAGTCCTTTAGGATATCACACCCATAAATAAACATATGATATCCATATGTCCTTCATTGCTGATGTTAATTTCGATTACTCTATCCAAGCATTGCAATTTGCTCAACTGTATAGTTACTATGTTTTTCTTTTGCAATTAGGAGACAATTGGTGAGAGTTTTTAAGACCATGCAAGTTCCTATTCCTCACCAAGTTTCCTGCCCTAGATTTAGAATCCATTGATGATTCTTGTCATAGCCAATCCTTACTATGATCTTTGCAAAATAATCATTTTCCCACTCTATCACTGCTTGCATATTCACTTAGCATTCTGTATATTCTACTGTAAACATGAGCCCTTCCTTTGTCCTTGTTTGTTCATTTATTCATTCACTCACTTATATAAATATTATTGATGTGGACTCATGCTGACTTCAGTGACTTGCCTTTCTCCCATTGGTTTCTATTCCAATACAGTCCTTTTTTGTTTTGGTCCTCAATTGTCCCAGATTTGGCTAGTAATAGCACTCTTAAGGAAACTCTGTATCCTTATGACAGCCTCCGTCATGTTTTTCTTGAAGACTTCCTTACTTTCTGGTATAAAAACTTGTCCCAGGGTCAGTTTACACTTTTTCCTGCACCAGCTATGGGATCAGCCATTTCTCAGAGGATCCTGTTAGTGGAGAATGTGGGGAATGTGTTAGAAACCAAGATCTGGACATTAAGTGTACTCAATGCTACTGGGGTATCTTTGCTTCTAGATCCTTTCAGACCTACACAAATATACACATATACATACAGACATGATTACATACATATATTCATATGTACACTTATACATACATACACACACACACACATCGACATATTTTAAAAATCATGAGTCCACACCAGCACCTCCAATTCCAATCTGTCCTCAAACGGTTTTTCATTGCACCTCTCCACCTCATTACATATTTGTAACTCCCCTGTTATCCAGGAAGAGCCTTGGTTCCCAGCAATATCAACATATTTACTCATATACATAATTCTCTAGTTCATCCAAAATAGTTTCAGAATTGCTTCAGACACACTACTACAAAAGAACAGGATTCAAGACTGATGCAGGATCTGGCCAAGACTAAGAGAATAAAGGCTAATACTGTGGTCGTAAATTACTTGGATTAATTCTCTTTCTCTTTCTCTCTCTACCTATCTTTCTTATTTCTTTCTCGTCTCACCCGCCCCCCTTCAATGTGGTTATGTTATTCATTTGAAATGCATACATACATTTATGTATATTGTATGCTAACACTAATGCCTATTAAGCCTATTAATGTCAATGTTCATACTTCATACTTCTGTTTAGAATGCTAAAAAAATATATTTCTTCTCAGATTAATCAAGGAAGATTTCTTAGAGGAAGTAGAATTTCAGGAGTTCCTCAAATGTAGAAAATAACGTGTGTGTGTGCCTGTGAGTGTGTGAGCTAAATGCATACAACAAACAAAGTGTCTGCTATTTCTAGGAAAAAGAAAAAATTCCAGAGGGAGTTTTTGAGTGCCTCTTCTATGTAAGTCATGACATCAGGTACTTACACAGATTGTCACATTTCATTGTTACCACAGGCCTAGGCAGTAGGGGCTGCTGTTATCTTTTGACAGATGAAGACACCATGATTTAAGGAGATTAAATAGATTTCCCAAGTCACTAATTAAATTTAAGAATCCACACTAATATGGGTCTAAATACTTTTAGGAAATAAAATCATGGCAACTAGACCTAAGCAGATCTGTATTTTGCTTGAGAGAATTAAGAAAAGTATAGATTTGCCCAGTAAGGTTGATACGTAAGATTAGTTTATTAATTCAAATATTCTGAATGGAAGAGATTTTTGATGCTGTCTTTTCAGTATCTCTTTTTGTGCAATACTCTCCTGAGACTTTAAAAACCATATGCATATTAATTAAAAAGAAAAGACAGAATATTCTTCATGAATTTGTGCTAATTGCCTCCCAGTTATTTACATAATAATGATAATAATATCTACCATTTTCTGAGAACTTACTATGTTCTAGCCAATTCTCCTAAGCTACTTGCATGTACCATCAATTTTAAAAATATGTTTCATTTTTAAGAATAGTTTTAGATTTATAGAAATACTGTGATGATAGTACATTGAATTCCCATACCTCACACCCAGTTTCCCCTACTAACATCTTACATTAGTATAGTAATGTTGCAATTAATGAGTCAGTATTGATATATAATCATTACCCAAGGTCATACTTTATTCAGGTTTCTTTAGTTTTTACCTAATAATGTCTTTGCTGTTGTTGTTCCTATTCTTTATATTTAGCCTGTATTTTCTTTAGGCTCCTCTTGGCTGTGATAGTTTCTCTGATTTTCCTTGTTTTTGATGACCTTGATGTTTTTGAGGAGTACTGTTCAGGTATTTTGTAGACTATTCAATTGGTATTTTCCTAATGTTTTCTCATGATTAGCCTGGGCTTTCATGTTTTGGAGAGGAGAATCACAGAGGTAAAGTACATTTTTCTCACAACATGCAAGGGTACATACATGATTTGTCACTGTTGATGTTGACCTTGATCACCTGGCTGAGATAGGCTTCCATAATTAAGCATGTGGGTAGATATTATGCACATTTTAAAGATATTATACATATTTACAAATAAGGACACAGAAAATAATGGAACTTGGTCACAATTACTGGCAGGTCTGTCTGAGCAGCTCCCCCCCTTTTTTTTTTTGCTACTTTAAGTCCTTAAGAGAGAGAAGTTAGAACGAATGGTTCAGATAAATCCCTGGCTCAGGAAAGTGCCTGAGCTGAAATTTCAGAAGGAATACTCCCAAGAATTGGGCCAGTGCTTTCCCTAGAAATGGGAAGAAGGATTTGTAAATGCACTGGGTTTGTGTGAAGAACCCAATATAGTCCTTTTTTAAAAAAAACTTTTTTGTTGTATAATATAACATATAGATAATGCAAAGAAAGAAAAAGCAATAGTTTTCAGAGCACTCTTCAACAAGTAGTTAATGGGACAGATCCCAGAGTTTGTCATGGGCTACCATATCATCCTTTCAGATTTTTACTTCTAGCTGCTCCAGAATTGGAGGCTAGAAGGAATAAATACTTTTTTATCATCACAATCGGCTTTTTCTTTTTTATGAAAAATAGCATATATACAAAAAAGCAATAAATGTCAAAGGACAGCACAATAATTAGTTTGTAGGGCAGATTTCAGAGTTTGGTATGGGTTACAATTCCACAATTTTAGGTTTTTCCTTCTAGCTGCTCTAAGATACTGAAGGCTAAAAGAAATATCAATTTAATGATTCAGCAATCATATTCATTTGTTAAATCCTACCTTCTTTGTATAACCCTACCATCACCTTTGATCTTTCTATCCCATTCTTTAGGGGTATTTGGGCTATGGCCATTCTAGCTTTTTCATGGTGGAGGGGTCTATGACTAATATGGGGTAAGGAGATGGAACTATTTGATGTTCTGGAGAGGCTGGCCCCTCTGCCTTTTAGGATTTATCTGGTCCAGGGACCCATATGGAGGTTGTAGGGTTCTAGAAAGTTATCCTAGTTCATGGAACCTTTGTAGAATCTTATATATTGCCCTAGTAATAGGATTGGCTGGAATGGTTTTGGCTGGGGTTTGGCAAGTTATGATAGATACCAATGTCTAACTGAAGCTTGCATAAGAGTGACCTGCAGAGTAACATCTCGACTCTCTTTGAACTCTCTCTGCCACTGATACTTTATTAGTTACATTTCTTTTACCTCTTCTGTTGATTCCACGGTGCCAGGGCTGGATTTATCCCTGGGAGTCATCTCCCACGCCACCAGGGAGACTTTCACCCCTGGATGTCATGTCCCATGTAGGAGGGAAGGCAATGATTTCACTTGCAGAGTTAGGCTAGAGAAGGTGTGGCTACATCTGAACAACAGCAGAGGTCCTCCAGAAGTAACTCTTAGGCATACCTATAGGTAGGCTAAGCTTCTCTGCTACCTGCATAAACTTCACAAGAGTAAGCCTCAAGATCAATGGCTTGGCCTATTGATTTGGGTGACCTTAATATTTGATACAGTAACAGGGGATTCCCTGATGGTAAAGTTTAATAGTTCCATATTTTTTCTCCTATCCCTCAACAGGGATACTTTGCTAATACTTTTTGATTATCTGCTTAATATACTCTGGGATGTATCCAGGCATTACATTAAGCTATACAGGATTAAAGGCCCTCATTCTTATTCTGGGCTCCCGGTTTTTCAGTTGTTTAAATGAGCTATCCAGACAGGTTGAGTTAGTTTATGTGCTACAGAAAATTTAGGTTCTAGACAAAATAAACATTTCTTCCTTTGGTCTCAAAAAGTCGGTGAGGTTCTAAAATATAGACAATGTCTTCCTTACCCTCTGTGCTCTGAATTACCTTAATCCCATCCTGATTGGCCTTTTCTTATCTCTAGCTACCAGATTATATGTATATAAAGCTGCATCTCAAAATCCAGAAATAATTATACTCCAACTAAATGTGACTGCTATAAGAGATTAGAATCTAGACCCCTGTATTCTTATACGTATTTTCTAAAGGAGACCATACAATAATTGCTCTTTTTTTTCTGGCTTATTTTGCCGTACCCCATATCCCACAGGTTTATTCACAATGCCTCACATTACATGCCTCACAACTTAGTTCCTTTTTGAAGCAGCACAATATTCATATATATGTACCTTCATTCACCAATCTACTTCTCAGTCAGTGCATCCTTCAGCCACCTGCATTCATTGGGCATCATGTATAGTGTTCAAAGTCCACAGTCCATCTGTCGATTTTAGATAATTTCATTGTTCCCAAGAGAAAGATAACCAATAGGCATACCCTCACCAAATAGGAAATATAAACCTCTCCTTAACTCCTGTCTCTCCTCCCGTTATTTACCCCTGGTGTTGCTGTGGTACTGCTGATGTATTCCTGTTAAACATGACCCATAGAATGGAATAGCAGTTTTCTCCCTTTACCCTGAACTTAAATATTCTTGGTACAAAAATCATACCTTTGAAGTAGTTTATGCAAGAACATTTTTATATTTGCCGTGTTAATCAGTGGGACACATAGGTATATACAACTCCTTTCAATCATGTTCACCTTCAATATGGTAATATTACTTATAGACCCACTAGTAAACTGCCTTCACTTCTATCTATTCTCTTACATTTGAGTTCAACCTCATTAGCTAACCATTCACCCATCTCTACTTTCTATGTATCTCTCAGTCCCCTATATTCTGTATTATAATCCTCTGATTTTAACTTTACCATGGTCATAAAAGTGGAGTCATACAGTTTCTATCCTTTTGTGTCTGGCTTATTTCACTCAGCATTAAGTCCTCAAGGCTCATCCATCTTGTCATGTGTTTCAGGATGTCATTTTGTCTTACTTCTGCATAATATTCCAGTGTATGTATATACCATATTTTGTTAATCCACTCATCTATTGATCGGCATTTGAATTGTTTCCATCTTTTAGTATCTGTGAATAATGCTGCTATGAACGTCGGTGTGCAAATGTTTGTTTGTGTCACTGCTTTCAAATCTTCTGGATATATATCAAGTACTGCTTTTGCTGGGTCATAGGGTAACTCGTTTCTTAAAGAACCACCAAACTCTTCCATAGCAGCTGTACCATTACACATTCCCACCAGCAGTGCCTAATTGTCCCAATTTCTCCACATCCTCTCCAACATTTATAGTTTCCTGTTTGTTTAAAAGCAGCCTTATAGGTGTGAGGTGGTGTCTCACTGTAGTCTTGAACTGCATTTCCCTTATTGCTAATGAGAATGAACATCTCTTCATGTGCTTTTGAGCCATCTGTATTTGCTCTTTGGAAAAATGCCTATTCATATCTTTAGCCCATTTTGTAATTGGGTTGTTTGTTCTTTTGTTGTTGAGTTGTGTGATTTTTTTTGTGTATACAGTATATTAAACCTTTGTCTGATATGTGATTTCCAAATATTTTCTCCCATTGAGTTGGCTGCCTCTTCACCTTTTTGACAAAGTCTTTTGAGGTGCAGAAGCATTTCATTTTGAGGAGTTTCCATTTATCTATTTTTTCTTTTGTTCCTTGTGCTTTGGGTGTAAAGTTTAGGATGCTATCTCTTATTACTAGGTCTTGAAGATGTTTCCCTATATTTTCTTCTAGAAGCTTTATGGTACTAGTTCTTATACTTGAGTGTTTGATCCACTTTGAGTTAATTTTTGTATAAGGTGTAAGGTACATTCTTCTGGTTATGGATACCCAGTTCTCCCATACCCATTTATTGAAAAGACTATTTTGTCCCACTTCAGTGGATTTGGGGGCCTTGTCACAAATCAGTTGACCATAGATTTGGTGGTCTAATTCTGCACTCCTTTTTTTTTTTTTCTACATGGGCAGGCACTGGGAAACGAACCCGGGTCCTCTGGCATGGCAGGCAAGCATTGTTGCTTGCTGAGCCACCGTGGCCCGCCCTACTTCTGCACTCTTGATTCAATTCCATTGATCAATACTTCTGTCTTTGTGCCAGTACCATGCTGTTTTGTCCACTGTGGATTTACAATAAGTTTTAAAATCAGGAAGTGTTAATCTTCCCACTTCATTCTTCTTTTTTAGGATGCTTTTAGCTATTCAGGATCTCTTACCTTTCCAGATGAATTTGCTAACTCGTTTTTCCAAATCTTCAAAGTAGGTTGTTGGAATTTTGATTGGTACTGCATTGAATATGCAGAACAATTTGGGTAGCATTGACATCTTAACTATATTTAACCTTCCTATCCACGAGCAGAGAATGTCCTTCCACGTATTTAGATTTTCTTTGATTTCTTTTAACAAAGTTAACGTTACGTAATTTTCTGTGTACAGTCCTTTATGTCCCTAGTTAAGTTCAATCCTAGGCACTTGATTCTTTTAGTTGCTGTTTTGAATGGAATTTTTTCCTTAACCAAATCCTTAGTTAGGTCACCAACATAGTTTTATTACAGAAGAGGGAGGGTGGTGAAAGATCATTTTTCAGTGAGAAGGCTCTTCTTGGTCATAGAAAAATTAAGAGAGATGAGGATAATAATTCCATGTTCATTGTGTTTTATTTGTAGTGACTCATCACAAACTTATATTTCTTGTACACTTGGCATATACGAGGCACTTTTACCTAGATAATCTCATTTCATCCTCACAGTAAAGATATGGAGCAGTAGTGGTATCCTCATTCAGTAAAAGTAAGAACTGTAACTGAGATAGTTTGTGACTTGGCCAGGTTCAGAGAGCAAATATGCAATGACTATTCCAGTAAACTAGCTTTCAGAGACTTTTCCATCTTTGCCCATGGCACTGGCCCTATTAATATACAAATATTTTTAAACAATTTGTTAAATTGAATGACTGAAGGGATGGCTGGATGTACCAAGGTCAGGCAATAGATTCTCTAACTCCAAGTTCGGTGATGGCATAGCATGAGAGGAGGCTTCTAGGCCTCCTGTGTGCATGGGACATACTGCTGATATTTTGCTGGACAAGAAGAAAGTACTTTAATCCTTGAAAATATCTCTATCAAATTGTGTTTCTTGAATATGTCTTTTAATTTATGCAGAATTAGCTTTCTTGGCTGGATTAAATGAATATAATTGTGATATTCAAGTTTGGACATGCTTCAGTCATATAGGTAATGAAAGCTCACTAAGGAACCTATGAAAGAAAATGTAATAAAATAAAATAAATTGAAGTAGGCAGTATGAGAGAACTAATTAAAGAGACTATTAGAGGTAGTATAGTGGAGAGCCTTTAGTTTTTGTAAAGTGGCATCACTGAGTATTTCAATCATGTGCACTAAGGAAGAATAGACACTAATCTTCGAAAAGAAAGTTCAAGCAAGGTTATATTATTTTTTCCTAGAGAATCTAGAAATATATATCAGCAGCTCTTAAAGTGTGGGCAGCAGTTTGCACAAAGCACCATCTTTATGGAAAACATGGCATGCTAGTTTTGCTTCAGCAAGGGATTAGTTTATCAATAGGAGCTATCTGAATTTCCAGAAATTTCCCTTTTGCTCTCTGGGTCAGATGTAACAATGTATTTCCTCAAAATGAGTCAGAAGCTTTGGATTCTTTTCTTTTCTTTTTTTTTTTTTTTTAATATAACCAGAAGTCTGTGAGAGAAAGTGGAACTACCGTCATTTCTCTTCCACTGCTCTGAATATGAGTAAATTGAATTCATAAACACCCACTGTTGCACACCTCTGTGGCCTTGCCCCTTAGAAGCCGTACTCAGTAGTTCTTGTTTTTCAGACTGTTCTTCCTGCATTCAGATTTGGGTACAGCAGGGGATGGAAGAAGCAATTTTCAGATTCCATGGTGGGCTGGATTAAATTACTCCACAGGCCATATGTCTCACAGACCTACTAGAGTGGATTAAGTGTTTTGCTTCCTCTTTGCATTTGAATTGTTTTTTCAGAAAAGAAAGAAAATGTTCATCTAGACCTGGTAGGGGAGAGAGAGACAAACAAACAAATTCAGTTAGCAATGAAGCATCATGGATATTTCCTCTTAGAGCATGACAGCCAGAGATTAGATGAATTTGAAGATGAAAAGGCTGAACAGGGCTTTCTGATGAGAATTTCATTAACTATTGATTTATATTCTACCAAGAAGCAAAAGAAACCAGCAGGTTTTCTTCACTTGTATTATTTGTTTGCTTTTAATGCCCTTTCAGATTATTGGAATTTAAAAGGGGGCGGGGGGGGGGATCCACCTAATAAATATATAGTTGCAAATGTAGAGAAAATACAGTTCGGAGTTAAAAATACATGGATTGCAATTGCTCAACCATGTGAACCATGGCATGGTCTTTATTATTTGAATCTTTATTTTTCCATAGTAAATGGGGAATAACAATAATTATGTCCTAGGGAACTTTTATAGATACTAGTAAGATTTATTGGGTAGGTGCTATAACCCTGGTACTTTGCTTGTCATTTCATCCTCAAATAGCGCTATGATGTTTGTTCTATTATATTAGAGAAGAAATTAAGGTTAAATAATGTTTCCAGAGTGACACATTGAGGCTAGAATTTGAACTCTGGTTTTACTAATTCTTGGTAACATATTCTCAACCACAATCATACGCTTCTCCTTCTGTGTCAGTGAAGGCAAAGCCTCAGAATTCATGAGACTCGCCTCCTGCCTGTCATCAGGTATAAATGATAGGATGCTATGTGGTAGGAGAAAGGAGGAAAGTAAACAAAACTCAGAAAGAATTTGAGATTTCTAGATATTTCTGTAATCCTTTTATTTCTTTTAACCACAAAAATAGGCAGTAAACATGAGGGTCATCATTTGTGCCAAGATAAATTTCGTGTAGAGATAAAACACATTCTCTGTTGCTGTATGACTCTCCAAGGCAAAGGAGTCTAAAGAGAAAAATAAAAGCCTATGATAAACAGAGACTAATAGGCCAAACAGAAATATATGTTTGAAGAAAAACATATATTGATAACGTAACTGAATGACTGATGCGCTTTCAGAAAATATCAGCTAACGGGTTGAGGGAGCATCCCATGTGGACTCCCCCATATTAAACACTGTCCAGCAGACCACATTTCTAAAATGAACCTGATGGTGTGATTTAGACATCCCTTCTGTCAACACTAGACCATGTGAGGGGAAATATTAAGTCTAATTTTTGGATCAAATACACAAGAGGTCTTCCTTAGATTACATGAGTAGATAAGGATATTTGATCCTCTGGAAAATCTTGTCTTGTCATGGTAAACACAGGCACTGGGTACTTAAAATAAGGTTTCATTTTCTTCAATTAAAAACTTCAAGCCATGCCTTGTTCCAGCAGTCACTCATGAAGCAAGCTTGGACAGCAGTGAAAGCATTCATCACCTGCATTTTGGAAGTGTCCAAAATGTGCATAGATTTGTGCCTGAATAAGCACATGTCAAGGGTCCTGCCTTGCATCCCTCTGAATTCCAAATCTGAGTCCAGCTGCCCACAACTTGGGCTGAGCACAGTGTTCCTTGGGCACGTGGTATACAACCTCTTTTAGCATACTCTTGTCTGCTCTGTTTACTGGAAGGCAGTACACCTTAATGGGCTGCTGAAGTAGGGTCATGCTGTGTGCACCCTAAAGCACAGTGAATACTGAACATTGCTAATTATGCTTACTGCCTTTGAGGACTGCAGGGTGCCCCATCGTCCCACATTCCAAGAATTCCTTAATGAGCTTTCTTGTTAACAGGTGTTTTCCAGCATAGTATTTCTGTATGCCCCTGTCCCCCCCCCCCCAGTTGTCCCAAAGATGCACTGGGTCAATTTCATGTGTCACACCCTTAAACCATTTGCAGTGTACCAGCATGAGCATGGGTCGCTTGTATCAAACATCTGCTTTGTGTCCTTCTAATGCCACCTTAAATCCAGAGTCACAACCCAGAATTAGCAAGTGAAATCAGTCCTTATCTATTCTGTCCCATATACTAAATGTGCTGAGTGGGACGAGAACCATGGCAGCTGCAAAGCCAAAGAACTTGAAACAGGTTCAGGTGAAGCAATAGTTTATGGATTGCTTCTATTGTATTGAGGTAGGCAGTATGTCAACAGAACCTGACAAGGTTACAAATAATCTCATAATTTACACTCTAGGAGAACTCACAAAAGCATTCTGAGGTTGAGAGGTCATTGGAACAGAGAAATAGTTTCACTTATAGTAACCTGAATTTGAGGGTTATAAATCACTATAGAAGTTAGTAGATTATTTTCCAGAGCATGTAAGTTTGCTCAGGTAGTATTTATTTATGCCATTTTCCTAATTATAGGAAATTATGCAAGCAGAAGCTAAAATGAATTAGATATCACTCTTAATCTGGTCATCCAGAATCACCTATCATAAACAAATTGAACGCATCTTCTAGTCATTTTTTTAAGTACATATAGGCATAAAAATTTAAGATTAGTATATATTGTTTTGTGAGGTGTTGCTTTAATCGAGTACAGGTTTTGAATGTTTCACCTCCTTATTACTTTTGAAATAACAGACAGACCCTATTCATATATAGGCCCTAGTTATTGTTTGTTATGTCACCCCCTTTAATTTTCCCTTTCTTCCCTCACACCTGACGGTCGCACCAGCACCTGGACACACAAGTATTACCTGCTTTTTTTTTCTCAAAAAGAGAAACTTCCCAACTGCCTAAAGTCAACTTCAGAATTTCTATAAAGATGATTTGTACTTATGGATTTTCTAGATGAGATAAGAATGTAAAGCCATGGTAATCGAAACAACACTTATCACCTAAAATATGAGAATAAGGCTCCAAAATCACCCATGGTCTCTGCTCTTTACTTTAGCAGATACTTGGGGGGTAGAAGGATAACTTAAGGATGGTATCTGTTCTTTAGTTAAATATGGAGAAATTGCAAAAAATATTATGGAACATGTGGGAAGGAAATGAGAGTACTTCAGCTGAGAAATCATACATTTTAGGAAACAAATGGCAGTTCCTTGCAAAGCTTTCAATAATGCATGTATATGGTGAGCTAAAAGGCCAAGAGGAACCTACCATATTTTATTTATTTGTGATTTGGTTATCGACAGACTATTTTCCTAATTATATTTCAAATATTAAAATGAATTTGCTTACCTCAATTTACATAAAATGGCATTGAAGGTGAGACGTTTTCATAATATACTGGGAGAATGGGTGAAAGAAAACCATGCTAAAATTTTAGAACACCCCAGAATGAGGCATGAAATGGAATTTCTTCCTAGCAATGTAACATCTTAGTAGTAGGAATATTAGCAGCAGGGACATTAAAAAGTCTGTTCTGAATAGCAGGGTCTGTCTCTGAGGCAGGTTTATGCTGTGAAAAAATAGGTAACGGAATGAATGTTGAAAGAAGTGTGGGAAAAAAAATGAACTATCTGCAGTCCACAGCTAGTGGGGGGGTCCCAATTCAGGAGCCGAGGTTTCTGAAGGGGCAATGTCAAGCCAGAGTTTGCATCCTCAAAAATTTAAATTCAGGAAATAGAATCCCAGGGAATTAAACAACTCTTCCAAGGTCGCCCAATTAACGACAAACCCAGAACCAGAATTCGAGTCTCCAGACGCCTGAGCTCAGTTCTCTCTTCACATCACACAGCTGCAATGTTCCATACTTTCAAGTGTAACAGTTTTCATTTGTGAGATTTCAAGTCGACATTTACCAAATACACTTAATCCTTAAGTCAAAATAGAAAGGAAATCTAAAAATGAAACCCTATCTTCCTTCCTGCTTACCTTCTTTTTCTCTTTTGTCCTTACTTTTCACTCTAGACATTTATAGAGAAGTTACCTTGTAGGAAAAAATAATATGTCCAAATAAATCCCTTGGCGAATATTGGTTTAAATTCTTCATCAATTAATTTGGTTTCAGAAGCACTCCAGAAGGAATACAAAATAGCACCTGTATTTAGAATTGATTTTTTTCCTGCAGTGCCCTGGCAGGGAGGGGGAAGTTGAAAGAGTAGGACTATTTGGTAAAACTCTTTGCCCTTTTCTTTTTGTAAATGTTGTCTTTTTTGTAAATGTCAAGTCCAAATTATAGGTGAGTATTGACAGAGTTACACAGGCTATCTGAGACCCATTACAGCCTCTGGCATTTGTGCTGCTAAATTTGTAATGAGTTGCAGGTGCTTGTGATTGAATTTTGTGTTGCCTTGAGTGATTGGCTCACTGTTTCACAGTCTATTATGACTATGCTTTTTTTTGTGTGGATGTTGAAAATGTAACGATGCAAAGCTCCCAGATAAAAGATAAAGTAGATGCTAATAGTTTTAATTTAGAAATAAAGGTCTGTGTTTAGGCCACTGTTGATTTTCACACTAATCTGTGTGGGCAGTCTGTAGTCCAAGAAGATCCCTCAAATATAATGGCATTGGTCTGATATACTTCATTGAAGATTGAAGTTGTACGATGCCAGTTACATTACATGTGCGATACCCATTACAATGGGCCATTTTCTGTCCCAGCAGCTCTGAGCACTTAGCATGAATAAGGATTACCTTAGATCCTTGCTTAAAAAGTAATTCCTGCTGCCTTTCCTCTTTTCTTCAAGATTCAGACTCAATAGGTGTGGGGTAGAAGCCAGGAATCTTTATTTTAAAAAGCGAGCTCCCACATAATTCCCAACTCGGTGTTTAATGAACTACTCTTTGAAAGAACACTGTATCTGATTCTCTCCCTTTGTCTTATCAGTGAGGGATGAGGACCAGGGGCCATGAAAATGTGATCTCCCCTGTTTCCTAATGACTTTATGGAAGAGACAAGCTTAGAGCTCTGTTGGTCTCATTTCTATTTCAGTGTTATTGTTATTGTTGTTTTTCTACTAGTGTAGATTATCTGCAGCCTAGATTAGTGTTTGGGAGTTTAGTCAATCAATTATGCTGGTTCAATAGAAAGGAGGCTTACATTATACCTGGCCAACCAAGTATATATTTGACTTGTATGTTTATATATTTAATGATAGGTGTGTGTATATGCAAACACATGTTTGCGTGCGATGTGTATAGTAGACAAGGAAGGCACAATGATATTATGGAGTAGCTAATGCAATGTTTGATCTAGAAAATATATCAAGTGCCACATAGTATCATGAACACATTTTTCTGTAAGCATTTTATGCATCTAAATATCTTTCAGGATCTTTTATTACCCCAAGATTAATACTAACAATTATTACACTACTAGCATCTACTTTTCGAACATTCACCATTCTCTTCTGATGAGCATTTTACACGCCCAGTTTCATTTTATTCCAAGAGCCTTGTGAAAGTGACACTGCTATTTATTTGTACCTTCATTTTAGAGGTGAGAAAACTGAGGTTTGGAGAATTTTAGTAATTCGGCCAAGGTCAAAGACTAGCAAAATGTAGAACTAGGATTTGGACCCGAGAGCTCTGACCCCAGACTCAGGGCCCTTGAGACCAATGCCCCAGTGCCATAGATATGAGGAAACACCATGGCAGCACTGGCCTACAGAAAGCTGGTTACCAAGGAGTTCTGCTTGATAAAATGGGAAATAAATTAGCGTTTATTGTATTTGTCCCATCTGATTCAGTGCTGCATTTGTAGAACAAGTTAGTGAATATATAATTGCCTGTATGTAAACTCACATTGGCATTTTGATAAACTGCAGCTATGAGTAAGGATAAAGCACAAATAAATCTGTTTATGTATATCTTTACATGCATACATATGTATATAAGAATGCATGCGTTTTCTATTTGCAGGATATATGCATAAAATCAGCAGAAGCTCCACCTACCAAGAGCAAGAGCAACACATCAGAGCGTGAATCTTGGGCTGCATTTTTTAACCTGTATTTTAATGTTGGGGGACTACAATGAATTTTAATTATGCGTGAAATCTTGCTATCTTACTTAACTAAAACATTTATATGACTCTTATGGGATATATGTCAGATAAAAGTAAGGTTTATTGAATGTCTGCTTAGTTCCTGGTATGCAATAGGGCACTCAATAAAGTTTGATTGAAATAAAGTATATCTCAGAGAGTGTAGAAAATGCCCACATACATATCTCTATCAATCATGGTCCTGGCAGGAAGCAAATACCCACCTAAAAGGGTTTAGCTTTATAAAGGTTAGTTGAGGAAAGGACGATTTACTGTTACGGGCAGAATTAGGGGATAGTGAGGCCTCCAGGCACTAGAAAACAGCAGGAAGATGTTGCCATCCCTGAAAGGCTAAGGGGGTGGGGGGGGTGGCATCACTAGCTTCTGATAAGAGCTGGGCTGTGGAGGTGGAACTATCTGACAAAAACTATCGTTATCGTCAGCTGGTGGCAAAACCATGGCCTGGCTGGAAGGCATTGGGCAGGAAGAGAACGGGGTGGGGCTGGGAATTGGATCTCAAAGAGAAGCTTAAGGGAAATGAAATCCAGGTGATACAGGTCATGGGATCCAGCCACAGCAAAGAACAGGCAGAGAAGGACAGAGCATGGATATGGAGGGAGGTAAATGGAGAATAATCTGTAGATTAGTACATGCCATCCTTCCAAAAATAATGTATTTTAGTGATCATATCTATTTAAGAGATAAGGAAAATGGCTTAGGGAAATTAAACATGTAACTAAACTTCATTTAGAAATATGCAGGGCGACCATTAGGGTGAAATCTGACTACCATCATAGCGAGTATTTATTATGGGGGAAAATCATTAAACAGGAGAGTCAAAGTTCATGCTCTTATTGAGGTTACACTCTAAAAAAAAAAAAATAGAAGATAGGAAATGAAAACAAATGAGAAAGACCATTTCCAATAGTTTAAGAGCTACAAAGATGGTATAATATGGTCTTCCTATAAGAGTGGCTGGGAGAGGAAGATGGACTGCATCAGATTGGGAGGTTGGAAAGGCCTCTCTGAGGGGATAGTATTTAAGCAGATAGCTGAAGGATATGACGAGGAAAGCCTCTTGAAAACTGGGCAGAGGGCAGTGCGATGGTGGCTCAGTGGTAGAATTCTTGCCTGCTGTGCTGGAGACCCAGGTTCGATTTCTGGTGCCTTCCCATGCAAATAAAAACAACCGTGTGAAAGAGCTTTCCAGGCAAAGACAATAGCAAGCACACAGTCTTGGTGGCAAGAACAAGCTTGGTGTGGTTATCCGAAGAATTGCAACAGCAGAAAGCCATGTGGTTGGAGTGCACAATGAAGGGAAGAGAGACCGTGGAGGTGGAGAGCAAGGCAGCCTTGCAATGAGCTTGAGTTACCTTGAGAGAACACCATGAGTCCTTGGGAGGACTTCCAGTGGAATATGATGCCATCTAGTTTGTGTTTTTGAAAGATCACTTGAACACAACTATCTGAAGAAATTGTGAGCCATTGATTATATACTTTGCATGGACTGTATGTGTGTCAAGATATCTCAGAAAAATATTTTTTAAAACAATCATTCAAGTTGCTGCATTAAGAATGGATTATACAGAGGCAAGAGAGCAGGCATGGAGACCAGATGGGAAGCCATCTCAGTAATACAGAAAAAGAGATAGTGCTGATTTAGATAGGGTGGTAGCAGTAGAGATGGCTCGGTGTGAAGAGATTTGAGATTTATTTTGTTTTTAGAAAAAATAGGAAAACGAACAGTAGGCTTTTGGTTTGATCAAGTGAGTGAATGATGGTGTAATTTTGCTGAGATGGAAAAGATTGAGATGGTTGTAGGTGAGCCTATAAAGAGTTCTGATTTGGGTACTTTATGCATGAAACACTTACTAGATATTCATGTGTCTCTCTTATGCAATTAGAGAGGTCAGTTCTGGAGATAAAATCTCAGCAACTGGCTTCCTGATGGAGTTTAGAGCCATGGTACTGGGCTGGGCCACCTAGAGAGAGAGGATTGGTACAGATGAGAAGGCTGAGGGAACGGCTGCTAAAAAGTTAGACTATAGTGCTTTTTATGCATGACATTCATTTCTTTGTTAACTCAAATTAATGGCTAAGAAAGTTTGTTTTTGCTAGAATGTATTTAACCTTACAAATCTATGGTTTCCAAATTTAATGTTTTCAGTACCAGAAATTTTTTGCAAATTCTTATGAAAAATCACAGTATATAACATGTATTACAAGGTTAATTATATGAAACTGGGTAATGGGTACATGGGGATTCGTTATGATGTTCTGAATACTTTTAAACATGTTTAAATTCACCATTAAAAGAAAACAAACATAAAGGAGGTCAGAGTACAAGCAGGGGATGAGAAATCCCAGGCCTCTTATCTCCTTTTCTGCTGTTCTATAGACTCCCCATAATTCCTCATAATAAGCTTTAAAAATCCTACCATTGAGGTGGGCCACAGGGGCTCAGCAGGCAGAGCTCTCACCTGCTATGCCGGAGACCTGGGTTTGCTTCCCGGTGCCTGCCCATGAAAAAAAAAATCCTATCATTGATCAATACTTTTCAAATCTCTGTGATATGCTAATTAATTGTTAGTAGGAAATATTGCACAATCAATTAGTGTAGAAAACACTTTGCAACCCGCATCTTTTTAATGTTTATGATACTCTTATATGATGGAGAAGATACTATTAACATCCACATTTTGCAAATGGAGCAACTGTGGCTGAAAGAGGTCATATAATTGGATCAAGTTCAAACATTTGGTAATTGGAGGAGATGTGATTCATCTGTCTGACTTCACATTAATTACTACATAATTACAGAAGTTGACACTCAAATTAGCATCAACAAATAAATAACAACCATAAATTCAATCATTCTTTTATTTAGGATGAGAATTTTCCAATTAAGAATAGTAAGATATTAAATCCTGTGTGTGCATTTCTTTACGTCATGTATTTTCTTGGCATTGTGTTTCCCAGAGCAACCAATTTTTACTATTTTGTTTCTGTTCACAAAGTATTATACAGAAAATGAATTTCAAATAGATTAACAGTGACTAGCATTTACTCCTAACCTAGTAACGGTAGAATATCAAAGTTTAAAGAAATGATTAATTAAGTCAAAATTGCACCATCAACACATAATAACACCAATTCAAAGGTATTTGTCCCAAGTTGCTTTTTCTTGACTAGACTGTTACCACTTTATTTTTGCCAAGATTTATGTCCAATCAGGAAAATCTTTGATCCTGGAAATTTTTGGAGATCAAAGTTTCACTTGTAACACTGTGCTTTACAAGGTCTCAATGCAGTTCATATGGTTACAACGTGTTAAACTAATGCAAAATGATACTTTGCTTTGGTGCTGGGAAATCTTACTTACATGTGTCGATCCTACAACATCCTATTGTAGGCAGGAACCTAGTTGGATTGTGGTAAGAAGAAGGAAGCTGCTGTAATGACACACTTCAATCCATAGTTTTCTTTTTTTCTTAAACCTTGCTCCTGGATTTTGAGACAGTAAGTCGGCTTGTGTGTGTGTGTGTATGTAATCTTGTTTACACATTTCATTGCTTTCTGCAGGTTTGTTTTGGCAGTATAGGAGGCAGTATAAATGTCGAAGCTATTTCTATAGTTTTTCTTGCTCTTTCTAATATTATTAATTATATGATGCAGAATAGATACTATCTTTTTAACACAGGCCCAATTCATGTGTAAGGCACTGAACATGTATTATGTGCACTATAAACATTATCACTTCCAACATCATAGTTACTGCCAGTGGAATGACTTTTGAAATCATATTGACTATAGCAGAACTTTACTTTTCAGTTGTGAAATGAGATAGAGAAACCCTTCCCATATAATATACTATGTGAATATTCTTTAATGAAACAAAATTACATATAAATGACAGCTTTCTAATTTAAGTGATTCCATGGCCAAGGCCTGTCTCTCTCTATCTCTTTGTCTCTGTCCCTGTCTCTTTCTCCCTCAATCCCCCAGTTAGTTCTTCCCGTCTTTCTATTATTTCCCTCACCCTACCTTTTTTTTCCCTGCCATCTCAAAAAATGAATCCAGCTGTTTGTATCTTCCCAGTTGAGAAGAAAAACAATGAGAAAATACCAAGAACTAATTATCTCTGAGAATAAATAGGGATTTAGCAGAATGAAATAAAAAGGACAAAATAATTAGATCAAAATCCCTTCAAGAGTAGTAGGATAGAGGATAAAAGGAAGCAGAGCCAAAGCCCATTGGTTTTTATTCTTATTTTATCCTCTTCATTTATTAGGAACAGTTTGGAAATGACTACTTGTCTGAGGTAAGAGAAGTGAGGCATAAGCACTCGGTGCAGAATCTCGCTGCCTGAAGCAAAGCATGAAGTCTCTCCTGGATTATATGAAAACTTTAAAGTTTAAGGGAACTCCCCACAGAATTAGAATGACCCCATCACAGAGAGTCAGTCCCTAAAATTGGAGGAAATTGAGGAGAATGTGGGTCCTCCGAGCCACTTAACCACAAACTCCCCTCTAGTTAAATTAAACTGGAAATGTATCTTGAAAAGTTCAAATATATGCTGAAGTTTTTATTAGTGTTAACTAAAGTCTCAAGATTAGTTTGAGAATTGATGTTTTTACAATATGACAGTAACATTTTCACTTATTTAATTCTTTACTTTTTATCATCAGATGCTTTATAGTTGTCTACATATAAATCTTACACTCTAAGATTTATTGGGTGACTGATAATTTTTAATGCTATGATTTAGCATTTTATATGTTATAACATTTTATTTTCTAACTTTTTGTCAGGGCCATGTAAAGCTCAATTGTGTTGAACAAACTTGTTAAGCTCACTGTGCCAGTTGAAATCTGTTGTATCCCCTAGAAAAGCTATGTCCTTTAATCCTCATTCAATATTGCTGAGTGGGAGCTTTTCGATTACCCATGGAGATGTGAGCCACCCAATTAAGGGTGATAACTTTTGATTAAACCATGGAGATGTGTCTCTACCCATTCAAGGTGGGGTTGCTTACTCGAGCCCTTTAATAGGGAACCATCTTAGTAAAAGTTTTAGAGCCCTGAGAGCTCATGCAGCCAAAGACCTTTGGAGATGAAGAAGGAACATGCCCTCGGGGGAGTGCATTGAAACTAGAAGGCTGAAGAGAAAGCTAGCAGACATCGCCATGTTCACCATGAGCCTTTTGAGTTGAGAGAGAAATCCTGAACATCATCGGCCTTCTTGAACCAAAGTATCTTTCCTTGAATGCCTTAGATAGAACACTTTTATCACCTTGCTTTAATTGGGACATTTTCAGGGCCTTAGAACTGTAAAGTATCAACTTAATAAATTCCCCCTTGTAAAAGCCGTTTTGATTCTGGTATACTGCCTTCCGGCAGCTAGCAAACCAGAATGCTCACTAATTAGTTATAATAATATATTTGTGGGTTTTTTTTGATATTCAACATCCATTCACATCACCTTCAGATAATGAGTGTTCCCTTTTTCCTTTCCAATCTTTATATAATAGGTTAGTTTGCTGGCTTGTTTGTTTTTACAATGCTGATGAGGACCTCAACATTAGTGTTGAAAGGAGTAGTGTTACTAAGTATCTTTGTTCTATTCCCTATTTGCAGAGGAAAGCCTTCAATATTTTCCAATCAAATATAATATATGATATTATATGATTTTTTGAAGATATCCTTTAACTTATAATAAGGAAATTCCTTTTTATTCTTAATTTTGTATGTACTTTTTCATATTTTTGTTGAACATATACTGGTTTAACAATTGTTTCACTTGCATTTATTACAATGACTGTATATTTTCCCCTATATTCAGTGTGTTGAATTATATCAGTTAATTTAAAAATGTTAAACCATCCTAGCATTCCAGGATTGAATCCAACTTAATGATGATATATCAGCATTTTTACATATTGCTGTGTGTGTGTGTGTGTATGCATATAAATTGTTTGTATGCTTTGTGATTTTTTCATTCTTTCAATATTTATTTTCAATATTTATTTTTGCGTATGTAAATATTTAAAATTATAAATATAATTTCTTTAATAGTTATAAAACTATTCAGATGTTTTATATTTTATAGTATCAGTTTTGGTCATTTTCTTTTCTAGCAGTATATCTTTTATCTACATTTTAAAGTTATTTTGTCAGGAAGTTGTTAATATACATATTATACTAGTTTCAATAGCGCCATTATTTTTAGTAATGCCTTCTTTTTCATTATTAATCCCAGTTGTTTATGCCTTCTCTTTATTTTTCTTGATCAGTATTACCAGGAGAACATCCATTTTATTAGGCTTTTCAAATATTTAGTTTTTATATTTGTTGATTCTTTCAATCATTGATGCTTATTTTCCTTTTTTATTCATTAAGATTTAACTCGTGATGAAATCCTACTTGGAATACAGAATCAAGAACTTTATAAGAGTGTATTGGATTCAAGATACAAACTAACTGAGCACCTGAACCTCTTTGCTGAGTTAGTTAATTGAGTAACTTGTAATTGATGTTTAATCAGTGGTTTTGTGATATAGCAGCCCTGAGGGATTCATGTGAAATTAGTTTTATTTTGCTCAAGTATGTCCATTAATAATTCTCTTAGAAAGCCTCCATAAGAATTAAGCCATCTCTGATTATGAGTGCCAATAGAAATTTTTCTTTGGTTCTTACTTGAATAAGTTCTATCGACTACAACATACCTTAGGTTTAAAATAAGTTTTGGTAATCCTCATGGTTTTCTAGAATCCCTTGTTTCTATGAATAGTCTGAAATCAAGCCTCTTATTTATTGTGGGCAGTCATTCTCTCTCTCTCTCTACTGCTCTTAAAATTTTCTGAAGTACGTACATGTGTTGATCCTTTCTCGTTAACCTAATTTAGCACCAAGTACTTTCAATTAGAAGACTTAAGTCTTTCTTCTTCAGTCCTTTGTGTTCCTGCCTTCCTTTCTTAGTTTTGGCCTTCCTTTTATCTTTCTTTCTTTCCTTCTTCTTCATTCCTTTCTTTCTGTTTTCCTTTTTTCCCTCAGACTCATTCAATTATTTTTGTATTTTTATTTGGCTATTTCCCCACTTTATTCTATTTCTTTATTTGGAAGGCTGTTTGATACATGTTGATATATTGAATCTTAATTTTCTGTGATTCTTTTTCTCTTTTTGACCTTTTCCACTGCCTTCTAGAATAGGCTTTAATATTTGAAAGGTATTGAATTGTCATATAGTAATACTTTTTTCAGTTATGCAATTAGCTCTATTTTGTTGAGTGTTTCTATTTCCACTTGCTATATTAAGAACTCTTTCATAGTGCTGTTTTTTTTTGTTTTTTGTTTTCTGTCTTTTTTTTTTTTTTTTGCATGGGCAGGCACCAGGAATCCAACCCGGGTCTCCTGCATGGCAGATGAGAACTCTGCCACTGAGCCACTGTCACACTACCTAATAGTGCTGGTTTTTAGATTTACATATTCATTTAATTTTGGACGTCTTTTATCTTAGAGTTTGGGAATATTTGCAATTTCCAACTTGTCTGTCTATGTTTGATGGCTTTGATTGCAAGAGCTTAACTTTGGTAAGGATAGGACATGTCTGATACATTCTGGAATATCAGATATACTGGTAGGTTTATTTTGGGAGGCGTGTTCCTTCTGGAAGTTTCTAGGGGCACTGTCCTGCTTCTTTCATAAAATGGTCCACATTTGCACGTAGATGCTTGTTCTAGTTTGCTAGCTGCTGGAATGCAACATACCAGAGACAGATTGGCTTTCAATAAAAGGGGGTTTATTTAGTTGACATATAGTTCTTCAGAGGAAAGGCAGCTAACTTTCAACTGAGGTTCTTTCTTATGTGGGAAGAAAGCACAGGATGGTCTCTGCTGGCCTTTCTCCAGGCCTCTTGGTTCCAACAACTTTCCCCTGGGTGATTCCTTTCTGCATCTCCAAAGGCCTGGGCTGAGCTGCGAGCACTGAGATAAAGGTATGCTGAGCTACTTTAGCTGTGCTACCTTGAGCTCTCTCATTTAAGCACCAGTCAATTAAATCAAACATCATTCATTGCAGCAGGCACGCCTCCTAGCCGACTACAGATGTAATCAGCAACAGATGAGATTCATGTACCATTGGCTCATGTCCACAGCAACAGAACTAGGCACCTTCACCTGGCCAAGTTGACACCTGAACCTAGCTACCACAATGTTTCTGCCCACTCCTTGAGGGGCAAAACTTCTGGGCTCTTCCAAATGCTGTTTCCCAAATTATCAATGTGAACATTTCCCTAGGCCTTCTGATTCTGTCATTTATGCATTTCTTCAGAGTCTGGAATATTCACAGAAATACTCCCACTTCTGATATTTATGTTTTTGGCTATAGTTACCTCCATAAACCTGATTCATATCTTTCTATGTTTTACGAATTTCTAATTGTTCTGTGCCTCCAGATGATATTCTTTGTTCCTAAGCACTGTTTATATTAATTTTAAATACATTTTCTTAATATAAGACTTTTGGAAGCCATATACTCAGGCTACATCTTGACCCATTCCCTATCCTTCCTCTTCTTCATAATCTCTTTGAGTATCTTTTTTTGCTAAGAACTGTAACTTTTTTCGGTTTATAAGGACTCATTGGCCTGGATGAAGTACATCATGGATATGCTATTATAGCTACTCAAAGTGGTATATCCTTCAATATAGGTGTGCTAAGTACTCACAACATTGCAGACTAGAAGGCAAGATTATATCTATACACAGACACTATTGATTGAGCAGGAGGTGTGTTTCATTTTAGGCCAGGGAAAAGATAGTGGCAATGGGAATGTGGTAGGAAATGAAATGTTTTATTTAAGAGTTGGGGGTTACTGTTGGTGGAAATGTAAAATGGTACAACTGCTCTGGAAGGCAATTGGAGGTGCCTCGGGAAGCTAAGTATGGAATGCCATATGATCCAGCGATCCCATTACTAGGTATATAGTCAGAGGACAAGGACACAAACAGACATTTGCACACCAATGTTTATAGCAACATAATTTATGTTTGCCAAGAGATGGAAAAAGCCCAAATGTCCATCACCAGATGAGTGGCTAAACAAATTGTTTATACATACAATGGAATATTATGCAACTTTAAGACAGAATAAAGTCATGAAGAATGTAACAATGTGGATGAAACTTGAGGACATTATGCTAAGTGAAATTAGCCAGAAACAAAAGAACAAGTACTGTATGGTTTCACTAATATGAGCTAACATTAATGAGTGAACTGAGAATTAATGTTAAGAACATAGGTTATCAGGAGATAGAAACAGGGTAGAGATTAGGCAATTGGTGCTGAAGGAATACAGATTGTACAACAGGATTGATTGTAAAAATCCATAAATGGATAGCACAATACTACCTGACGGTAGCACAATGATATAGGTATGCTGAATAAAGGTGAGTGTGAGTATGGTTGGAGAAGTGCCGGGGGCACATATGAAACCAGAAGTAAAGATAGAGGATAAAGACAGAGCTGGTATTATTTAGGGATACCTAGAGTGGACAATGATGGTGATTAAATGCACAAATAAAAAAAAATGTTTCTGCAGGAGGGAGAACAAATGAATGTCAACATTGCAGAGTGCTGAAATAGATGGTTTATGGGGACAGAGTACACTCAGTGCAGACTGGGGTCTATAGTCCACAGTGGCCCTGTAGTATACTTCCATTGAATGTAACAAAGGCATTTTTACAAATGCAAAAACAAAAAACCAAAACTAAGTGTCAACAGGCTGAGGCATAGGGAAGGGGTATGGATTATTTGTGGAGGAAAAGGAAATGTCTTCGTGTAGATTATAGTGGTCAAGGCATATCTATATACTTAGGATAGATTAATGTGTGAATAAAACTGTTTAAAAATGAACAGAGAGAAAAAAGCACTAGAGAAAATGCAGAGAAAGAGATGTACCTATTCACTGTCGATAGGGAAATGGGAGGTGCCACCCCTTGGAGGGCAGTGTGGTGGTTCACAGGAGGCTAGGGGTGGGGTTGTCATGTGATCCTGCAACCCCATTGCTCAGATGCCTGGGAGAACTGAGTGTGAAGATATGGATGCACATTTGCACACCGGTGTTTAAGGCAGCAGTGTTTGTGATCCACAGTAGGTGGAGGCGGCCTAAGGGTACAGCAACTGGGGGAGAGGAGGGGAACTGTGTATGGACTACTGAGCAGCTGCAAGAAGGAATGAAGTTGTGAAGCATCAACTGGGTGTATGAACCTTGAGGACTGTACGTTAAATGAAATGTCAGGAATAAAAAGACAAATATTACCATACCTCAATTGTATGGACTAACTGTAATATATAAGCTTGGTAAACTGAAGTTGATAACATAGGTTATCATGCTGGGGCCTATTGTAAAGGGTCCTGGATTGTAAGTTCTTACAGCAGTCACATATAGTCAGGAGTTGTAACTGTTATTTCTAAATTCTGAGATACTGAGATGTTTGTATATAACTTGGTCATTCCCAGAAACTTAGGGTATTTATTTGATACCTGAGACTCAAAATTAGAGCTCTTTGGCTTGAAAGTTAGCGATACCCCATACAGGAACTGTTTAAAAAGCTGAAAAAGTGATGAGACTTCGAGTAGATATGAATGAAGCTGATCTGGATAGGTGTGGGGTAGATCAGAATACAGGGTAAAATATTAATTCATCCATATTTTAAGATTCCAGCTTCTGTGTGAGACCAAAGGGAGATATGTTAGTTGGTGCAAAATTTATATTTTAGGTAGTACATTTCCTGGTTTAATTTGTGTGGTTAGTTTAGCTGAATACCATAAGTACATGGAATCTTGAATGGGCGTGAGATTTTGTTGGTTTGCCGAGGTTGGTGTGATGTCCTGATATAACCCAGGGTAATTTGGGCAGTAAATAAGGAAGTACTTGCAAGATCCCTTTGGAAGAGTGGGGAGAAATGAGGAAATATTCAACTTCCCCGTTTGGAGTTTCTGATATTCTTGTAAGCAGTGGGGACAACCAAATCAATAGGCTGAGCCCTCAATCTTGGGGCTCATCCCTATGAAACTTATTCCTGCAAAGGATAAGCTAAGCCTACTTAAAATTAGGCCTAATGGTAACCCCCAGAGAACTTCTTTTTTTGCTCAGATGTGGCCTCTCTCTCTCTAAGCCAACTGGGCAGGTAAGCTCACCGCCCTTTCCCCTGCATGGGACATGACTCGCAGGTATGTAAATCTCCCTAGCAACATGGGCAAGAATTCCTGGGATGAGCCAGGACCTGGCATCAAGAGATTGAGAAGCCCTTCTTGACCGAAAGGGGAAAGAGAGAAATGAGACAAAATAAAGTTTCAGTAGTTGAGAGATTTCAAATACAGTCAAGAGGTTATCCTGGAGGTTATTCTTATGCATTATAAAGATATCCCTTTTTAGTCTATAGTGTATTGGGGTGACTGGAGGGAAGTACCTGGAACTATTGAGCTGTGTTCCAGTAGCCTTGATTCTTGAAGAAAATTGCATCACAATATGACTGTCACAATGTGACTATGGGATTGTGAAAACCTTGTGTCTGTTGCTCCTTCTATCCAAGGTATAGACAGATGAGTAAAAGCTGTGAATAAAGAATAAATAAATGGTGGGGGGAGAGCAGGGGACAGAATAGGTTGCATAGATGAAAATACTGGTGGTAGGTGAGGAGGGGTGTATGGAATGTGTGATTTTT
Organism: Tamandua tetradactyla; assembly: GCF_023851605.1. Lineage (NCBI taxonomy): Eukaryota > Metazoa > Chordata > Mammalia > Pilosa > Myrmecophagidae > Tamandua > Tamandua tetradactyla. Next base: position 73,386,868 of record NC_135328.1, read on the forward strand.
TTTGTTTTTCCTTTTTATTTCTTTTTCTCGAATGATGTAAATGTTCTAAAAAAGATCATGATGATGAATACACAACTATGTCATGACATCATGAGCCACTGATTGTACACCATATATGGAATGTATGTGTGTGAAAATTTATCAATAAAAATATTTTTTTAAAAGGGCAGGCAATGGTGGTTCAGTGGCAGAGCTCTCGCCTGCCATGCTGGAGATACAGGTTCGATTCCCAGTGCCTGCCCATGCAAAAAAAAAAAAAAAAAAAAAATTAAAAGAGTTAGGGGGTAGATCACTTGGGTTAGAGCTAATGTTCAAGAAGCAAAGGAGTAGATGATGAAGCTAATAAATTCTGACCAAGCTTTGTAAATTTAGTCAAGTCAGTCCCTTGTATAAAATACTTCTCTTAGTTTAAGTAACAGAATCCTTAACCTATTTATTTCAAGGCTCTGTATAATCTGATTTCTGTTTACTACATAGGACTAACTCTTGATTTGTTTTTCTTTTAATGTATGGGCCCCAGCTCATTACCCTTGTTTAAATTACTCAAAGTATTTTCAGGACTTTGCATATGGTGTTCCCTCATGCTAAAACTAATCTCATGTTTCTTATTTTATATAGCTAATTAATACTTCGGCCCGCATTTAAACTTTTTACCTTCCAGAGAAAGTTTCTGATTCTTCTACTCAGTGATGTCAGGAAACCTTATTATACTTTCTGAAAACACCCTACAACTCTTTTTCATAGTACTTAACATAGCAATAATTGAATAATGCTTCTGTAATAGTTCCTTAAGGTGTTTTTGCCCTTTAGAAATAGAAGCTTCTCTGGGCAGGAATTATGGTTCAATGAATGGATATTATAAGAGAATTTGAATTCTGTTTGAAAGGAATTCTTTGAAACTTCAAACACAAATCAAAGGCATACTGATAACTAAGATAATAAAAGTGAATATAAAGATTTGAAAATCAGCTTCCTACTTGTATATCTATTCTCTCATATAAAATTTTAAGGTGACAGAGATAATTTTTATATTCATTTTCAATTATAAATCTGAAAATCTTTTATAATGAATTTTTACAAGTATGGTACAGCTTTATGTAGTAGAAGACACTGAATTTACAGTTGCAAAATCTGTATTCTAATACCTCTCATTAGTGAGATGATTTACCTTCCTTCTTTTGTGAACCTTTGCCATTATTAGAATGTGAGGTTTGAATATAATCATGCATGTAGGTTGTTTTTGACATTTAAAATATTTTACATTTTAATATAATTATAAATTAACTATGTGTAATTATAATTACTAAAGCATCTTCTTTTACAGCAGCAGGTGCTTTTGGGTTATCTCCTATACATCCAGACCATATTCCTGGTAAAGATACTGGTTTATAAAAAAGGGATCTTCTTAAAGATGTGTGTTGACCTGGATCTACAGTATTGTTTTCAGCCAATTTTTCCAACTTCTTGCACAAGATAAGGTGTGTTTCTGCACATATCAACAAAAGACAGAGAGAAAAATATATGTTCTGTTGCTCACTAGCCCCTTCAACGAGGTGTCAATCAAAGTATGTTAGTGGAGTTGTCAGTCCCCACATTAATATTGAAATAAGCATTAGCGTTATAAAACAATAAAGACAGACTTGAGAGGCACAAGCAAGGCACTGATTTTAATCTGAGTCAGATTAAATATTCATTTTGAGAAAGTGAAAAAAAAAGGGCATCTTAGAAAAACTGAAGCAAAAAAACAGAGCTCTGATTTTTAGGTAATTCCACTAAAGGATTAAGGGAGGAGGGACTGGTAACTGTTCTCCTTAAATACTACCTTTGTGTTGGTAGTTTGCAAATATGGAGCATTTATTGTTTGATTTTTGTCTTCCTTACAACCTAAGTTTGGCAGAAACCCTGCAGCATATTCTCAGGGAAAGAGGAAAAAAAAATCTTAAACATTTCAACCATCTGCCAGATATACCTATCAAATTATTCATTTCTCAGGCTGCTTAAGGTTATTTAAATTCATAGCTTTTCAAACTACTGACAAGGTTTGCACACTGTGAAGAAAATGAATATTGTTAAGGGTTAAATGGACAGCTCCACACTTTAAATGCATTATAAATTCACCCCAGGCACTCTCCTACTGATTTTTCTCTTTATTATTTTATTTTACAATCAGGGACTCTTCATAATTGTGGACAATGCTGACAATCTGCATGACAACAGAAGGATTCAAACAAAACTGACCTAGGGATACGACAACAGTTGCATTATATCTCTGAGGAAACAAGCTTTCAAATACATTTTAGATATACAAACAGTACTTCCAGAAGAAAAGATTTATAAAGTTGATTCCCCACTTTGCCTTGCTGGGTATATAGGCCTTACAACATGCAGTTTACATGGCTTGACATCAGGACAGGCAAGATCACCTTTAGAGGTGGCCATCATTAAAATGCAGGCTGTCTATCAAGAGAAATTGTTTCCCAGAAATCAATACCTTAAAAACCCTTGTGGCTAACTGTTCTACCCAACACTTTCAAATTTATATTATGCTGAAAATAGTGTAGATGAAGCAGAGGTTCCATTTCTTTGATTTCTTTTTATCACATTCTGTCAGTTCTCTGTCAAGTTTCATAACACAAAGACATACATTTACCACCAGGTGTAGTTCAAAGGAATATTAACCTTTGATTTACAGAATCCCTTAGATTTACTCTGGACTTTAACCTGAGCGATTCCAACTTCCCATATTCCACAAGAGTAATACAAACAAGAAAGGTTCTTCCCAGTTTGGAACGTGATGCAGGACGAAGACAGATCTTGCTCCCACTGATGACCAAGGAGCCATACTTTGAGATCCTTCTATTTGTTGATGTGTTCGAAAATTTGTTCAGTGAGAGATTGAAACGTATTTCGATAAATGTTGATACAAAAAAGTAATCGTGCAGTGAGAATATGAAAAGTATTGCATGTTTGAAATAATTGCGCTTGGTCCCCAGAATCTAGATAATGCAACCACAATAATAAATTCATGTACTTTGCTGTCGAAAGTACTTTGCATAAAGATATTCTGATCCTGCTTCAGTACTAAATGAGTTGTGTAGGCCAGTTGCTTAACTTTTTTGTGTTTTGATTTTTATTACCTCTAAAATAGGGATTATACTCCATCCAGGTCATACAGTTCTTTGGTATAGTGATGAGACAATATATTACAAGGGCTTAGCTCCATGATCTTATAGTACTAGAAAAGTGACTGTTTTGAAAGTCTGAGCTGTGATATGACAATGCATATGACGATATTAATTATGGTATGTTAAATTATATACCTCAAAAAAAAGCAGGTTCTTAATTTTAATCTATTCCTGTAGATGTGAACCCATTGTAAATAGGACTTCTTAAGATATTATTTCTATTTCAGGTACAACCAACGGAATCAGGTTCAGCATTAATACAGATTACTGGAGTCCTTTGTAAGCAGAATGAAATTCATACATAATGAGAAAGTCATGGAAAGATCCAGAAGCTGGAAGTCAATGGAACTAAGAAGATAAAGAAGAACATGCCACCATGTGCACTGGCATGTGATGGAAAAGCCAAAGATCCACTCATGGCTGGTAGCCAACCCTGGAACGCCACAGGGTTTAGGGAGAAAGACTTGCCTCCCTGACACTTTGGTGTTATACTACTCCCAGCCTCAAAACTATGAGTCAATAAAGTCCCATTGTTAAGCCAACCCATTTATGTTGTGTGTTTGAGCAGTTGGGAAGCTAAGACACTACTATATCAACATAATTGATAGCATGATAGCTGTAGATATAGTTGTGAATAGTTACATGTAAAATGGAGTTAGATTTTTATTGTACGAGTTATGAATATTGTTTGTTTACTGGTTGTCCTCAAGTTCAGATGTAAAGTGGAAATTGTTTTCATTTTTCTCTCTGTCCATAGAAACAAAATCACATTTATGAGCAGCTGAATCTAGGCAAGCTCACACGAGTCTGAAGCTAAAATACTGTCCTTATGCACTGTAACAATAGAAAATTGTGTGGTTATAGTAGCACTTCACATAAAATATGCATTATTATTTTAGTTATTGTTGCTTGAGTAAAATTGAGGCTTTAAATAGACACAAAAGAGACTTCTGCAGAGATTCTAAAGGGGATGTTTGGCCATATCCCTAGGCCTTAGAGTTTAGGGGCAACAAAGCATATTCAGCCTCTGTAGTCAGACATTCTGAAGTTGAATTTTATCTCCATTACTTGAAAGCTTTTGCAATCACAGGAAATCTCTTTGTGTTCAAGTTTCTACATTTGCCAAGTGGGATAATTAATAGCTTGTCTCTCATAAAGATTTTTTGACTATTAAATAATTTCAAATGTATGAGTACAAGACAGCTGACAGCTAATAATGATGATGATGATGGTGATAAAATAATAATGATAGCTAACTGTATATGTGCTTCCCAGATATGCACTGTCTGATGGATCTTTGGTGACATACTTAAATAATACTTTAGCTGAGTATTCTTAAAATATTTAAACCTGGGGTTAACAATCATCTTTGAGATAATGAAGAAAGAAAGAATGTTATCTTCCACCATTAAGCACCAACAATATAAGCTTAATATAAAGCAATAAGGGTGCAGTTAGAAATAAGTAACATTTCCAAAACCTGGGAGACATTGCACATTTGAAATGAAGTACTGAAGGAGGTAGTGGAATTTCCTTCTTGAAGAACTTCAAAAATATGATTGTTACAGGTGAGAATGACAGTTTTGAAATTGATTACATTTGAGGGCCTAGGGCTGAAAGATTAGACTATACTCCTTGCATTTGACAAATCGTTTCAACAACACAAAGCAGACTGAAGAGTTAGAGTTAGACCCTGGAAATATCCTCCCCCACACCATAGGCAGGGAATGGGGATAGAGACCCATGTGTAGATTCCAGCAGCCAGTAGTTGGAGTAGATTGTCAGGACAATGTGGAAAAATGGGGAGCTTCTCATAAATGGAGAGCTTCCCTGCTGAGGTAACCAGCGTTACACGATTGCAGGCTGGAACAGGAAGCAGTATTTCTGTAGCATGTATTCATTTTATCCTAACTTTCCCCTCAAAACTGAAAGCAGCTTATTAAAATGCCCTTGATTCAGCAAGATAAAACTAAAAATAATTAGGTGAGCCTCTCTGGACTTTGGGAAAATGAATTTAGTGTGGAGAGGCAGGGATGAGATTAGTCTAAACAAATATTGACTGAGAGGTCCTGCATAACTGATAGAGGTGGATGCTGAATTTTTCTAATAGTTATCAAAAGGTGTAAAACATAGTCAGTTACATAAAACAGAATATCCAAAAATAAAAACAAACCAATAAACAAAAAATGAGTATCTGATAAAGTATAATATTCCTGTTTCTGGGTTCAACAAGAAAATCTTCCTATACACTGTCATAAAGAAATCACCGTGCAAGTGGTGAAAAATAGCTTCGATAGCAACCTTACAAAATGTATAGCTATGGATTTCGGAGAGCTGGCTGATTCTTTTAATGTCCTCCACATAGGCTAATAGCATTAAAAACGCCTTTGAGTAAAAACAATTCAATGAGTGGGCAAAACAAACCAGTGCAACGTGACTCCTATAAATATAACAAGCATTGGTCTGTCAGCAAGTACCTCTGCTTGAGTATTAGGTTGGGATCTAGAGGCCACACTTCATTCCCTGGTTAGGAGACTCATGTACAAAGCAGAGACTATTAGAGAAATTACTCTGATGATAAAAATAGGGCCTAAGGCAGTGGAAATAAGACAAAGATCCAACTATCTAAATTGGGCACAAAATGAAGATGTCTCAGGAACCATGCTGACATCCAGTTATAAACCTGAGAGGGCAAGGTAAGAGCCAAATCAGAAGCAAGAGGAACTGGATGTCTAGTACCAAAATGGTAGGGAAGGATCTACAAAATCCATTCTGATTAGAGTGAGAGTAGGGCTGGAATAAACTTAGAGGTTGCGGTTGAGCAATCCTAGCTGGAAGAGCGATGACATGTTACTTCAAGATATTATTAAATTATTTATTCTGACTTTCTCTTCAAACAAATAAAAAAATTCAGCAGAGTCAAGCAGTGGACATTGCAAATGCACATGAATATATTAAAATGTTCCAGAAGACCATTTGAAATTTCCTCTCTGTCATTAAACTTGTTTTGACTACTTGTTTTGAATCTCCCAATAGCTTTAATATAACTCCAAGATGTGCCACAACTTCTGAAATCCTGTAATTTTCAAATTGACACTTAAAACCTTTTCTTTTGATTATTTTGGTTTTCTGTTGATTATTTCCTCATTTCCCTTTCCTATCGCTTATTCTATAAATTACTGCTTCTTGAAATTTCAGCCATATTTTTCTTGCTGACAGTGTTGGATAATGAAACATTTATTTAACAGAGATGAAAATATTGCTTCATCTGTTTTCTACCACCTTCTATATAGTTGCTCTTAATATTGTAATTATTTCTAGGTCCTTTAGTGTATTGCGGTAGATAGTATAGAAATGAAGTAAAGCAACCCTATTGATACAGCAATATTTTTTTTTATCTAGCAGATTGAAAAGCTATTTATCTCTTCTGAGGACTGATTTTACAAAAACAAAATGGAAAACTCAACTATCTATTTTGAAACTGTTGTTATTAAATAGGTGACACTAGTAGCAAGGGAAATCACTGTGCTTTATAAAAAATTCTCTGCTGTTACTTTCTCTTCTTTCTGCAAGGAAATTTCCCCTGAAGGTATACATGTGAGGGTGAAGTTCAGTAAATTTGGAGTTGCCTGGCTTGGCATCAGTTTGAAACTTTGGATTTTTAAATAAAATTGACAGTCATTTATAGAAACTTCACATTTTCAGCCTTGGGCCTAATAGCAGAAAATAGAAGTATTTAACCACAAAATAGAAAAAAAAGGTTCCCTGAATGCTTTGTGATTTTTAAATGAAGATGAAAGCAAATCTTTATTTAGTCTTGTTTGTGATGCCTAATAATTATGCTGGAGGAGATAAAAATAATCAGTAAAAAAAAAAATTAAAACACTTCAGCATAAACTAAGCCATGCCAATGCAAGCTTGAGTACTTTTCTTCTCTGAGACATATCCCAGAAAATGTTTTGAGATCAGTATATTTTCTTTTTTGTGATAATCTATTCATTCAGCATTGAACAACGTTTCAGGATTTCTATTACTATATTCAAGGAAAGTTTTGTGGAAGCTATTGCCTATGTGGTCTATAAGTAAGGGACAATCTTTCGCATCCTTAGTACCTGCCATATTGTAGGCACTCAGATTTTGTTGAATTTAAACAAAAAGGCTCAGTCTGATAAGGGGCAGGACTAAATATATTATGTTAAGAAAAATCTGAAATCGAATAGGAGGTACACCGGGGACACAGAGAAAGAGGTTTGCTCTCTACCTAGGAAGTCAAGGAAGGCAGCCCAGGTATGATGATGCTTCATTGGAACTTTAAGGATGAGTGGGTGTTTATTAATGAGGTAAGAGAGAGGAAGGAGAGTCCAGAAGAGGACATGATATGCAAGATGCTTGTACTGAAAACTTATCTTGGTTGCATATATCCCCCACTGTGATGGTTAGTTTTATGTGTAAATTTTGCCAGGTAGTGGTGCTCAGTTGTCTGGTCCAACAAGCATTGATCTAACTGTTAATGCAAGGACATTTCATGAACTTAAATCATCAGCAAGTTAATTACATCTGTGACTGAGTACATCTACAATCAACTAAGGAGTGTCTTCAGCAATGAGAGACACTTAATCCAATCAGCTGAAGGCTTTAAAAGGAGGAGTCAGAAGAGAGAATCTCTCTTTCCACTTCAGCCAGCCAGCCTCTCCTGGGGAATTCATCAAAGACCTTCACTGGAATTTTCAGCTTGCAGCCTGCCTTATGGAATTTGGACTCATGCATCCCTGTATTTGCGTGAGTTAGAGACATCTCCTGTTGGTTCAAGTTTCTCTACAGAACACTGACTAATACCACTTTGGTATCCGGAGTGGTTTTTGAGAAACAATCTTTCTCAATTGGTTTTCTACTATGACTAGATTCAAAGGTACTAATTACTCTTTTTCCGATAATCGAGATAGTACTGAGAGTCCATGATGTGAGCTGGCAATAGAAATACGCAATATGTCAGCATTTGGCTGTGGTAATTTTACACTTATATGTGGTGAAGCTCTGGGGAACAGTATTTTTGACACCTTAGCATATTTTAGAGGTTAAAAGATATAAAGATGATGGCTGGTTGTTCTTAGGTATTCTAGATACAACTATCAAAGAAAGGGTTGAGCTGAAGGCTTCAAATTTGCAAAACTTAAGTGCTGTATGCAAGATGTAAAAGTTTCTAGGCGTGCTCTGAAAGAAAATCTATTTCCTGTGGTTGCAGACTTGAAATCTCTGAAAACCAGGCCAAGAGTAGCATTGTGCAAGTAGCAGATTAACAATATAAACTAAATTCTCAAACTTGCGGGGTATATTTTGTGAAAGTGAGGGTGTTGATTGGGAAGGAATGGGATCCTGAAAATTGGGATGGGGCATATGGGTTGATAATGATGACAGTGGGGACATTGAAACCCTAGACTGTGCTAAGTCTTTGCTGAATAAACCTATAATGGTCTTCCCAGAGGAAAGAGCCACCCCACCACCAGCCTGCCCTGAGGAAAAAGCTACCCAATCTCCAGTCTGCCCTGAGGAAACAACTACGGATCCTCCAGCCTGCCTTGCAGAAAAAAAAAAGCTTTGTGGTCTCTTGTTCACCCTTAGGAGTCTGCCATCCAACCTCCACCTGAAGAGATTAACCCTTCAGTACCTGTTAAATGTCTAACCACCTCCCCTGAGGAAATAGCCTTTACTCTTCTGTTTGGAGAGATTAATCTGTTTCAGCAGATGAAACTGCAACAGGATGACTTGAGGTCACCGGCTTGAAAGACCCCTCTAATTTTTTTCATGACCCACTCTCATTATCCTTTTCTTCCAGACTTATAACTAGACTAACGTCCCAACAGGCTCCAAAAAGTGAGGTGCAAAATGTGACCCATGAGCAGATATGCTATACTCCAAAAGCACTGCATAAATTCCAATTTATATAGGCAGAAATAGGGGAATGTGTGTTGGAAAGGATATTAAGGATGTGGGATAATGGTGGAAGGAATATGAAGTTGGATCAGGCTGGATTTATCGATATGGACCCACTAAGCAGAGCTTCTGGATTCAGTATTGTTGCTTAAGGGGTTAGAAAGGGCATTAACAGTTTGTTTGGATGTGTGACTGAAACACGAATCAAAAAGTGGCCGACATTACCTGAGGATGAAATGCCGAGACTGCCCTGGGTATAATGTAGATGAGAGGATCCAAAGGCTTAGAGAGATTGGAATTTTAAATCACAGGAGCTGCTCACATACCCCAGGAATATCCAGAAGACATACCTTTCACCAGGACTGTGAAGAATAAATTTATGAGACTAGCTCCATCATCCCTGAAGAGCTCTGTAGCGACTTTCTCTATAGGTCAGATATCACTGTGGGAACTGCTGTTGCTGAGCTGGAATCCTTAAACACAATGAGGATGATCAGATCCTGAGTTGGCAGAAGGCACGGGCCAAAGACAGGGTGGATGTGGCTACCATAATGGACAGCAGTAGCAGTCAAACTAATCTCACTTGCAGGGACCCAAGGTATTGACTAGTAGATCACAGGGTACACAGAAGTAAAACAGATCGGCAATCTATTAAATTCTTGTTTGAACTGTACAAGCAGAAGGTTCTAGGACAAGTGAGCAAAAGTCTAACTTGAATTACAGTCTAACTTGAATTACATAGAGTCATGGCCCCTTAATCAATTCCCAGACATGAGAAAGTTTACAGATCCAGAGCCCCTTGCATAAGGGATGGCCAAATCCCCTTAGGAAGGACCCTATTACATTGCCCAAAATTTACAGTGTTAATCTTCCTTCCAGCCTTCCCCAAGGAGACCTATGGCTTTTTAGGAGGATAACTGTGTATTGGGGAAAAGGAAACAATCAGATGTTTCAGGGATTATTAGACACTGGCTCAAAAGTGACATTAACTCCAAGAGACCCAAAACATCACTCAGGTCCACCAGTCAGAATAGGAGCTTATGGAGGTCAGGTGACTGTTGGAGTTTTTTAGCTCAGGTACATCTCACAGTGGGCCCTGGACTGATTCTTGGCTATCCCAAGTTCTGGGAGGGAAAATTGGAGTAGACATACTCAGCAACTGGCAGAATTCCCACATTGGTTTCCTGACTCATTGAATGAGGGCTATTATGGTAGGAAAATCCAAGTGAAAGCCACTAGAACTGCCCCTGCCCAGCAAAGTAGTAAATTAGAAGTAATACTGGATTCCTGGAGGAATTTCAGAGATTAGTTTCACCAACAAGGACTTGAGGGATGTAGGGGTGGTGATTCCCACCACATCCCTATTCAGCTCCCCTATTTGGCCTGTGCAGAAGACACATGAGTCCTAGAGAATGGTAGTGGATTATTGTAAAGTTAACTGGGTGGTGACACAATTGCAGCTGCTGTTCCAGATGTGGTGTCCTTGCTTGAGCAAAAGGTATCTCCAGCTCTATGTCATAATCTTGTCCACAGGCCCCTTGGTCATTTCTCCATTCCACAAACACCACACTGGTGTATTATATTGAAGATATCATGTTGATTGAACCTAATGAGCAAGAAGTAGTAACTAGACTGATTGGTAAAGCATTTGGAGAAAAATACATCCAACAAAAATACAGAGGCCTCCCACCTTAGTGAAATTTCTATGCATCCGGTGGTTTGGAGCATGTCAAGATATTCCTTCTAAGGTGAAGGATTAGCTGTTGTGTATGGCCCCTCCTCCAGTCAAAAAACAAACAATGCCTTTTTGGCCTCTTTGGATTTTGGAGACAACATTTTCCTCACTTGAGTGTACTGTTTCGGTCCATTTACCAAGTGACCAGAAATCTACTAGTTTTGAGTGGGGACTGTAGCAAGAAGAGGCTTTGTGAGAGGTCCAGGCTGCTGTATAAGCTTCTCTGCCACTTGGGCCATATGATCCAGCAGATCCAGTGGTGCTGAGAGTGTCAGTGGCAAATAGAAATGCCTGTCTGGAGTCTTTGGCAGGCCCCTATAGGAGGATATCCACGAAGGCCCTTAGGATTTTGGAGCAAAGCCTTGCTGTCCTCTGAAGATAACTACTCTCCTTTTGAGAAACAGCTTTTGGCCTGCTATTGGGCCTTAGTGGAGTCTGAACACTTAACCATGGACCACCAAATTACCATGAGAATGAGTTGCCCATCATGAGGTAGGTAGACACGTACTCCAGATATGCACTTGCCTTCCCTTCATGTAATGCTTCTCCCAACACTACCATCCAGGTACTTACAGAATGTCTTATCCACCATCATGGTATTCTATACAGCATTGCTTTTGATAAAGGAACCCACTTTATGGCAAGTGAAGTGCAGGAAGGTTTACGTGTTCACGGAATCTCTGGACTTACCATGTTCCCCACCATCCAGAGGCTGCTGGGTTGATAGAACAGTGGAATGGAATGGAGACTGAATTATGTTGCCAAATAGGTAGCAATAACTTGCAGGGCTGAGAAAAATTCTCCAAGAAGTTGTGCATGCTCTGTGTCACCATCCACTCTATGGTTCTGTTTCTCCCATAGCCATCATCCACAGATTGAGGAATCAAGGGGTGGAAATGGGAGTGGCACCACTAACTATCACCTCTAGCAATCCAGTAGAAAAATGTTTGCTTCCTGTCACTAACACCTTACTCGCTACTGGTTTACAGGTCTTAGTTCCAAAAGGAGGAGTGCTTCACCAGGAAATGCAATGATCCCAATGAACTGGGTGTTAAAACTGAAACCTGGCCACTTTGGGCTTCTCATGCCTCTGAAGCAGCAGGCGAAGAAGAGGATTACTGAACCAACTGGGTGATTGATACCATCAAGGGAAAATAGTACTGCAACTACACAATGGAGGTAAAGAGGAGTTTTCCTGGAATACAGGAGATCCTTTAGGGTATCTCTTAGTACTACCATATCCTGTGATTAAAGTCAATGGAATACTGAAAAAAACCAATACAGACAGTTCTATCAATGGCCCAGAAACTTCAGGAATGAAGTTAGGGGCACCTCATCAGGCAAAGAATCACAGCCAGCTGAGGTGCTAGCTGAGGGTAAAGGGAATATGGATTGGGTAGTGGAAGAAGGTAGTGATAAATATGAAATATGACTGCAGAATGTGACTTATAGAAATGAGGACTGTAATGGTACGAATATTTCTTTCTTCTTTTGTTATTAGTAAAAGCAAATATCTTGTTTTCTTCTCTATCTTATCCCATTATCATATGATATAAGTTGTATTTAAATGATAGGATATCAAATTTAATATTACCCAGTGATTTGCACCGTATTATGGAGAGATTTAGTGTATTTCTGGTAGTACGCAGAACAGTTGAGTACTGTTAGGTGAAAAACATGTCTGCTATTAGGGATTAAGTATGATTTAAGGTGATGTATATAGCTGCTAAGCTGACAAGGTTTGAAATTATTAAGCACCCCAGAAAAGCCATGTTTTAATCCTGATCTAATCTTATGGGGCCAGGTCTATTGTTTGGAATGGGAAATGTTGATTGGATTACTTCCACAGAGATGTGGCATGAGAATTTTGGGTGTGGCTTTTTTATTAGATGGAGATATGACTCCACCTATTCAAGGTGGGTCTTGGCTAGTTTACTAGACTCCTTAAAAGGGAAAACATTTTGTAGAAACCTTAGATGTAGACACTTGCAGAGCAGAAGCAACAAAGCTAACAGAGCCAACATGAAACCCAGATGTTTGGAGATACAGGGCCCAGCAGACATTGTCATGTGCCTTTCCATAAGATGCTAAGCAAGCCAGAACCTGGAGAGAGAGAAGGGAAGCCAAGAGATGAAACCCAGCCCTGGAGAAGCCAAGTAAGGAACCCTATTTGTTGGTGCTTTAATTTGGACATTTTCATGGCTTTAAAACTGTAAACTTGTAATGCAACAAATTCCATTTATAGAAGCTGTTCTATTCTGGTATATTGTATTCCAGCAGCTTTAGCAAACTAAAACAGATTTTGGTACCAAGAGTGGGAAGCTGAAATTTGTAAATACCAAACCTTTTAAATAGATAAGGGGGAGATTCTGGAAGAATTGTGAGGAGTTGAATAAGAAAGGCCTAGAATATTTTAAAGAGTCTGTTGGTAGAAATGTGGACTCTAATGGTACCTCTGATAAGGCTTTAGACAGAAATGAGGAATGTGTCATTGCAAACTGCTAGGTAGGTGACCCTTGTTTTCAAATGGCAGATAGTTTGGCCAAATTGAGTACTGCTGTTGGATGGAAGTTAGAATTTGAAAATGTTGAGCTGGGGTATTTAGTTGAAAAATTTTCCAAACTAAATATGGAAAATGCAGCCTGGATGCTGCTTGCAGTTTATAGTAAAATGAGACAGGAAGGAAATAAGTTGAGAACTGAGTACAAAGAAAACAGAAATTAATGGTCTGGGAAATTCTTAGCTTCCAGAAAGTGAGACCCCAGTGAATAGGGCCCTATGTGAGGATAGGACCAAATATGGAAGTAGTTAGCCATTACAGGACAAGCAAGGACTGGAGATGGAGTTATCTAGAAAGGATTTGTGGAAAGTCCTAGTGTCTTCTGGGTATGATCCCAGAATACTGCATAGAAAACCAACAATACTATTGTGGGATCTGTATAAATGGAACCACAACCAGTCTGAACTAAAAGGGAGAGAAAAGGGGTAAATTGAAAGAAAAATTACTTCAGAGGCAGAACCATGGAAATTAAGTTCTGAAACCAAGAAACCTCAGACTAGGAATTTGGACCCACCCATGCTACTCAAAGAGGGTGAGTTTGCCCCAAAGGTAGAGGGCAGGCCTTCTGTCTCAATGCTCAGCAAGAATTTTTCTGCCCTAGGCCTCATAGAGGATACAATTCATAAAACGGGGGTTGAGGGGAGCCTGGCTGCCACCCCAATGTTCTGAAGAGGTTGATCATGTGCCCTGCAGATGGCAGAGGTCCCACATGCTGCCCTGAAGCTTGGAGAGGGTGAGACAAGAGAAAGGTGGTCCTCCCAATGTTCCCCAGTGTTGCAATGCTTACCCCAGCACTTGGAGAGAACAGTACTGCTGCACAGGCCCCTGGGAAGGGTAGGACTGCCATTTTCTAAAGTCCAGAGGATGAATGGCTTTCAGACCATGGAATCCGATACAGTTTGCCCTGCTAATTTTCGGAACTGTTTGGGTCCTGTGACACCTCTTTACCTTTCAATTTCTCCCTATGTCAATGGAAACATGTATTCTATGACTCTCTCTCCTTTGTATATTGGAAGCAGATAACTTGTTCTGTGTTTCAGAGGTCCAGAACCAGAGGAGAACTTTTTGTCTTAGGACAGACCATACCTGTACCAACACTGAAGAACGTTTATATTGTTTTTGACTTTGTGTGGTATTTGTACTGCTATTGAAATGGTTTAAGGCTTTTGTGATATTGTGATGGAGTGACTATACTTTGTATATGGAAAGAGCATGTCTTTTTTAGGGTGCAGAGGGTGGAATGTGCCAGACTGTAACTATTATGCATTCCAGAAAAGCCATATTTTCATCCTCATACACTCTTGTGGGGCCAGATCTATTGTTTAGAGTGGGGAACTTTGATTGGAATACTTCTATGGAGATGTGACATGCCCAGTTGTGGGTGTGGCCTTTTGATTAGATGGAGATGTGATTCCACCCATTCAAGGTGGGTCTTGGTTAGTTTACTATGATCCTTTAAAAGAGGAAATATTTTGATGAAACCTCAGATCAGGCACTTGGAGAGCAGAAGTGACACAGCCAACAGAGCCAACACAAGACCCAGATGTTTGGAGATACAGGGCCCAACAGACATTGTCATATGCCTCACCACAAAATGCTAAGCAAGCCAGAACCTGGAGTGAGCAAAAGGAAGTGAAGAGATGAAACCCAATCATGGAGAAACCAAGTGAGGAACCCTCACAGGAAACAAAGGTTGAAAGCAATGGAGACCCAGAGCAGGGGACCAGCAGATGACAGAAGGTAGCTTTCCAGCTGACAGAGGTGTTCCTCATGGCATCAGCCTTTCTTGAGTGAAGGCAATCTCTTGTTGGTGCCTTAATTTAAACATTTTCATGGCTTTAGAACTGTAAATTTGTAATGCAATAAATTCCCTTTATAAAAGCCATTCCATTTATGATATATTGTATTCCAGTAGCTTTGTCAAACTAAAACACAATGGGGTAGACTTTGATGGTTAGGTTTATGTGTAAACTTGGCTAGGTAATGGTGCCTAGATGTCTAGTTCACAATTACTGTCCTAACCATTTCTGTGAGGACATTTCATAGACTTAAATAATTAGCAAGCTGACTGCATCTATGATTGAGTAGAAGAACATTCAACTAAGGACAGTGTCTTCAGCAATGAGAGACATTTAATCCATCAGTTTAGGGCTTTAAAAGGGGAAGGCAGAAGAGAGAATGTTTCTCTCCACTTCAGCCAGCCAGCTTCTCCTGGGGAATTCATCATCAGATTGCCAATTTGCAGCCTGCCATATGCAATTTGGATTCATGCATCCCCACAGCTGTATAAGAAAGTTTTACAATATGTCATATTTACAGATATCTCCCGTTGGTTATGTTTCCCTAGAAAACCCTAACACACCCACCATTAAAAATTAGAAAGTTATCTTATATTTGAAGAAAGATGGACAATGCACAGAAAGAAGAAAGGTGCTTAGGAGGAATATGCTATTGAAAGTAGCCTGAAAAACACAATCCAAAACAAATGAGCTGGAATATCAACTACTGATAAGAATTTTTAATTATAAAACCTGGATTGTTTGAAAAAATCAATAAGATGTAAAACCTTTCTAGAACAAACTAACTCACAAACCTTAAGCACATTCATATACTTTGACCCAGCAATTCTATTTCTAGGGATTTAACTCCAGGTATGCACCAAGATATATGTGACATTAACTATTAAGATTTATTCATAAAATTTAAAAGCACACAAAATATACAACGGTCGCAAGTCATCAAGAAAGTGTAATATTTCATCTAAAGAAATACTATCCAGCCATTAAACATCATGCTTTTGAAAATATTTGGTCATATAGAAAATGATATAAAATGCAATGTTAAATGAATACAAAAAATACACAACAGAATATGAATGATGATATCAATGTGTAAAAAGCAAACATATTTATGGTAACACCCACTCTATTCAGTGTAGTTGTCCAAGCAAACTGAAATCACACAAAATTAAAAGAAAATTTAGCAATTGAAAACAGATCCAACAAGATTTTAGCTAGAATGCTTAATGCAACTTGTTTGCTTTCTTAATCACAAACTACAATACAACCAAACCACAATAGCCAGGAGAAGGGTGCACAGTATATTTAGGTGGCGTATACCAGGATCTCTACAGTTTAAAATACTGAGATCCATTGGACTACAAGGAGATACTGCAGGAGCCAGGTCCAACACAGCATTTAGAAGAGGTAGCAAAGTTTGTGGTGGGAGGCACTTGGTCGCAGGGCTACAGTGAGAGCAATGGTTAGCTTTTCCACAGTACAGCACAGGCACTGAAGCCAGGAGTCTAAGTGACCAGACATCTGCCAATGTGATGTCTGCACTGAGTATTTGTAAGTAGTGCCCATCCTACTGGCATTGAAGCCCTACGCTATCATTTAGTTGCCCAAATGTCTGGTTATCACTTATAAAAACATGTTTTTCTCAATTTGTTTACATTCTATTTGTGGTCAACATGTTTACAATATTCTTGGGCTTTACTCAATTTTTTTACGATGTTTTTAGGACTCAAGTCAATTAATATCATTTAAATATATAACAAATTGCAGTGACGGTCTTGGTTTTGGATTTTCAACCAATCATAAATAACGATTGGGTTCCACTAGCATCAGGTTTGCACTGTTTCAAGAGAGCATATGAAAAAATACAATTAACTCTTTGGTACCTAGAGGATATAGTTTCTCCTTCCCCCCCCTGGAAAAAAATCCTTCCTTTCTTTGTGCATATCACTTCTCCCATCAAGGGATGATGCTTACAGAATCTGGACCGGACCTGTAACTGCTTAGGGATGTTTTGGGGTTTTGAGTCCAGATATTATGAAGGTCTAGCAGTACATCCTTCTTCCTTTTTAAGATCTATTGGTAAATAGCAGTATTGACAGGCCCATGTGGTAACTCAAGATACCAACATAACAGCCCCAGTTGAGCTTCCAGGGAACACCTATTCAACCATGTGAATGCATCACGCCGGAAGTCAATCCTCCAGCCCCAGATGAGCCACCCCAGCTGACATTGTTCTTTTCCATTTTGCCCAGATAGAAAATAAATGGTTCTGATTTAAACTACTGAGTTTTGTTACATAGCAATTGATAAGCAAAAGCAAGGGCAACTCCATGGTGGAGACCTAATAACTCTTCAGTGCTACTTCTGAATGGCCCATCAATTTTGCACTTGAAAGATGCAGTCACACTATTTGATACTGGCTGAGTGTGGACACACCTCAGTTCAGGTATGCTAACAGCTCTGGGGTGCCTTCAGCTTTTATCCCTTATGGTTACATAGACTCGAGAGGGATACATGATTAATTCTTATTCTCAGTATAATTCTGTTCTAGTTTGCTAGCTGCCAGAATGCAATATACCAGAAACCAAATGGCTTTTAAAAAGGAGGAATTTAGTAAGTTGCTAGTTTACAGGTCTAAGGCCAAAAAAATGTCCTAATTAAAGTAAGTCTATAAAAATGTCCAAGCTAGGGCATTCAGGGAAAGATACTTTGATTCAGGAAGACCAATGAAGTTCAGGGTTTCTCTCTCATCTGGAAAGGCACATCGCCAACATGACATCATCTGCTAGCTTCCTCTCTAGCTCCCTGGGAGGCGTTTTTCTTCTTCATCTCCCGAAGTTGCTAGCTAACTGGTGGACTCTCTGCTTTGTGGTTCTGCAGCATTCTATCACCCTTCTCTGTTCTCTCAGAATCTCCAAAGGTCACTGGCTGTTTGACTCTGTGCTTCATGGTTCTGTGGAGTTCTGTCATCCTCTGCTCTCTCAGAATCTCGTGGTTTTCGCTCTTGTTCTCTAGCTTTTTTCAAAGTGCATCTTATTTCAAAGGATTCCAGTAAAACCAATCAAAGCCCACCTGGAATGGGTGAAGACACGTCTCTACCTAATCAAGTTTAATATCCACGTTTGATTGAGTCACATCTCCATGGAGATGAGCTAATTGAAGTTTCTAATCTACAGTACTGAATAGGGATTAGAAGAAACCATTGCTCCCACAAAGTTGATCAAGATTAAAACATGGCTTTTTTAGAGTACATAAACCTTTTCAAACTGGCACACAATCTCATCAATATCATTACTTAATGACAATATGGACAAAAATGTATAGGCGCATGATCCTGTACATGGTAACCTTGGCCAGATTTTCAGTTTTTCTAGACTAAATTATGCTCCTATGAGTTCCTTGATTTGCTGTTAAAAGAAGGATTCAACCAAAGAATAAAAGTTTTCTTTCCAGTTTTCTATCAATTATTTATGTATAACTATCTATTTATATCTATCTATCTATCTATCTATTATCTTCAATCATCTGTCCATCTACAATAGAAAAAATGGAAGGATATGTGTTGAAATAGAATTTACACTTTCCTACTTTTCCCATTTCTTATAAATAATAACATATTAGGTCACATTTTAAAATGCAATGGGAACCAACTTTTAGACTCCCTTCAGGCACTTACTGAGTGACCTCCTTATGACAGAAAGTCAGTTGTCAGTAGGGGGCCACTCTTTTCCACAACCTTGTGCTTCTACATTGATAGTCATCTAAAAGTGTAGTACTCTTGGGAACTTGCCCTTACTCTTCTCATATATTTTGTTACCTAAAAGCTGAAAATCTTGAGAGCAAGAGAAGGTGCAAATAGAATTAACAAACTTTAATTGCTCCATCAACCCTAAATCAAAACTGCATCTGTAAAACCAAGATGTCAATCCTAGCATTAATACCAGTGAAACTGACATGTTGGGTTCTATCTGACTTGGTTTTTCGGTTTATTACTCAGTTGAGTTAGCTCTTAGCAGGGGAAGAGTAGTGTTATTTTGGGGCACATTCAAAATCCAAACTGATAACTTTTAAAAGTCTTTTATGTTTCAGAGCAATCCTTTCTAAAAAGAATTGCCTAAACCAGTCACTGTGAAAAAATAAATCTTGAAAACTAAACACAAAAGTGTCAATTTTGCTTTTTTTTGAAGGATGAGATTTCAAACTACCTAAAAAGATAGATATACATAGATGATAGATAGGAAAGGAGAGAAATAGGAGAGGGAGAGAAAGAAAGAGAAAGAGAGATACTTTGTATTTAAATTTTTACAAGTATTTTATTATCAGAAAAAAGAAATTAACAAAAAAGTCTGACTAATGATAGTCAACAAATACGTAAGAAGCTGTTTTGGTTTGCTGAAGCCGCCAGAATTCAATATATCAGCAATGGAATGGCATTTATAAAGAGAACTTATTAAGTTGCAAGTTTATAGTTCTAAGAGTATAAAAATGTCCAAACTTTGGCATCCAGAGAAGATACGTTGGTTCAAGAAAGGCTGATGGACCTGGAACACGTCTGTCAGCTGGGAAGACGTGTGGCTGTCATCTCCTGAGGTCTGTGGCTTCTCGTTTCAAACACATTCCCCAGGAGCATTTTCATTATTCTTCTCCAAAATTCTCTAGCTGTGTGGGCTCTGACGGCACTGAAGCTTTTTCAAAAATGGTTCCCTGTTAAAAGTGCTCCAGTAAGCAACTTCACCTTGAATGGGCGGGGAAACATCTCCATGAAAACCAGCTAATCAAAAGTTACTACCCACATTGTGTGGGTCACATCCCCATAGAAACAATAAAAAGATCCCACCCAGTAATATTGAATGAAGATTAAGGAACATGGCTTTTCTGGGTTATACAGCAGTTTCAAACTGGCATAGAAGCCCTACATCATAATCCTATTAACAACATGTGAGGTAGATCTTAATATTCTTTTTTTTTTTTAACGAGAAAACTGAGGCTTAGAGAAATTATACTCATGTAATGGTGGAGCCAGAATTTGAATCTAGGTCTATTGGCTCCCACAATCCTTATAGTAAATTGTGGCATTAGGCTGCCTTACTGTTCAATACAGGATGACAGACAACTGAATTGGGAATTGATGGCTTATTTCATTTTTCATTTTACTCTATGTTATATGGCTGACTCATGGTGAAGATAACTGTATCTGGGACTCAGTTCTCTGATTAGAAGTGGGCATTTCATTTCTAATAACCAATAAATATCTACTATCATATTTTCACAGTCATAGAACTCTTTCTTTATATCAAATAGCCACACTGCTATCTCAGAGGAAATTTTAGCACTTGTTTTATGTTTCTTGCCTTCTATATATTCTTCCTATGATTTTCTCATATGTCTTGGCTACAGCATTCTACACATTTAGCCATCTCACCATTCTGTAATAGTCAGCATATTTTCTGCTGTTTTTGTTTTATTTCATAACTTACTATGGGATCAAATAAATGTATGGAAGCACCTGAGCACAACATTGACTAAGGACAATGTATGGCACTGGACGGTGTGTGCTGACAACTGGAATTAAATTTTGCACGATCTTTTTTCCATGTAGTAGCTTAACTTCTCTTTTTAAGACAAAAATTTACTGATGTTGAGAAATCAACCATGTGAATGAATTTTACTTAAAGAAAAACTAGGATGAAGGCCTATGAAAATGTCCATGTGATCTTTTAACTAAAGACGTTTTTTGATCCAACCGTAAACATAGCCTTCTTTTTAAAAAATAAATATTGTATTTTATTGGAAAAATATGTACCTACCTTAGGAAAATATGTATTAACTTGACTATATTTTAATAGGCATTGGAAGACTCTTTGCTTTGCATTTGAAATAGGATGTTGATCCTGCACTGAAGAAATGCTTTGTAGTGATCAACGCTAAAAGAAAGCTCAACAGATCAAGTTAAGCAGCTAGGAGAATGAGGTTGGATGAATGCAATATCAGTTTGCATTCAGTGCTGCCTATTAGAGGAAGGGCTTTTGGGAGACCTTTCCAGTTTACCTACTGACATGCTTACTTAATCCACACACATCTTGATTTTCCTAATTATTAAGAAAATGTAATAAAAAAAGACTCATGCCATAAGGAAAGTTTTGAAGAAAAGTCAATCGTTTTGAAAACTCTTATGATTGAGATACAGTGCAAATTTTCATAAATAAGTTGATATTAGTGTAATTTTAGAAACAGAAATAATAAAATAGCCAACTAAATACTGAAGTCCTTTTTGTCTAGTAGGTTTACACTGCTGAGATGTTAGTTGTTAGCTATAAAACACTTTTAAAAGAAACACGAAGATTTTCAAATCTGAAAATTTCCACTAAAGATTATGACTGGTTTGCTTCGTAATATTGATTTTCTTTGTGACTATTTTTAAACTAATTTATTTAACAAATATTCAATTCATACCTTTTGTGGGTAACGTGGAGCTTGGACTTCAGATAAAGAGAGTTACTTCTTATCCATAGGAGTTCTTTATTTTGTTGTGAATCTAAGTATTATCTTGCCAGGAGAAAAGTGGAGTCCTAATGAATGAAAACTGCTTAGATTTATCCAGGTTAAAATAAATTAATGCTCCTTCATGTCTAGAATGATAAAGCAACCTATGAGAAACTGGTGTAGGATTTTCTTCATGTGTAATTTCTTTTAAGAAGCTAAGTTGTACATAATCAATTAAAAAACACACATTAGAGTTATAAAAGTTCAGCTATTTCCAAATATCTAAAGGTTTTCAAATATTTTGGCACTATAAGTTATTGAGTACATGGTTCACTGTGAGTGATCCAAATGTATACTTTTACTCCATTTACACTGGTGTTTCTTATTTAGTGTAGAATAATTTTCAAATATGATGAAAAATATTAAAACATTCTCTTTTCAAGAGCATTCTACTTTAGTCTTAGATCTCAATTTAAAAAAAAACACTGACATAAAAAGTTTATTAATAATTCATGGATTATATTAATGGCTGAGTTAAAACTTTAACAAGTTGGTATTACAAAACTGTCAAAATCGTAACAGCCCTGCCTTCTTTAATTTCAACTGCTTCTGATGAAGCATAGGGAAATGCCTTTCTGGTGTTCAGTGTCACCAATTATCTGACAGAGCCGGAGTGTATTTCCAGCTAATCAGAAATAAGAGTGCAGAATTAAATCTCCCGTGTGAAACTCATCATTTACATATTTATGATTCAGAAATGATAATAAGGCTAATGAGAAACTCACATACTGCCTTTTAAAGTCAAGCCAATCTTACAGTTAATTTTCAACAGATAAAGCTCCTGATACATGGTTGTAAAAAGATGATGTTTGTTGATGACAGTTTAGTTTAATTAAACAGTGCATGCTATTTTTTGGATTTACTATACATTATATAAGGGGACTTGTGTTTATACTACTGTTCTCTGGGCTAAGAGGGAGATGTAAAGTTAATAGAAATGAGTGTAACACAAGGAGTTAATACACATATATGGCATTGAGAAAAATGCTGATAATATATGAATGCATGCACATACCAAACCCTAGCACTAATTTATATGAAGGACCAGAGAGGAGGTGACCAGTTGTAGTTTGTAAGGCCTCTTTAAAGCTGTTAAGAAGTCAGAGTCGTGTGTTGCATATATATTTCTGAGTTGAGGCAATATGTTATGTGCTATGATTAACCCCATTAAGTGCCACTACCTTCAGATCCAAGACATTTGAATATGTTCACTGTTGCAACATCATTAACTAAAGAGGTGATGTGTTCCCACCCCTATGTCCACTATCAATAAGAAATGCCTTATACAAGCCATGCATTTGCTGATGCTGGTAGCTGACCCTTTCTGTATATAATGCAGATTTCAGTTCCTTATGGGTGTTCTTATTTGTGTAAGGATTTGGGGCACACTTTGGGTAATCCAGCACTGTCAGACCTTATTTTCAAAGTCTACTTTGTTTCTCCAAGGTGTCTTTAACTTAAATAAATTTGAAATGAAAAGTTTTAGTGCCCTAAAGTGCGTGTTTATTCCTGTTTGTCTTTCTTCTTAACTCTTTCCTAAGAAGAATTTTTACACTGAACACCATTGCTGTTTAGAAAAATAGCAGAGACTTGGCTTTTACAAGCACTGTTACAGTGCTGTTTAATGCCTTATTGTTATTATCACCATCATGACAGTATTGGTGTAACAGTAACAATAAAAATAACAAAAGCAATAACAAAATCTTATGTAGCCATAGAAACCGGGGGGGGGGGGGCCATTAGAATTCTAGGAAAGGAAAATCTCTTATCTTCATCATTGTATTAGTTTTCTGTCATTGTATAATGAATACAACAATACACACATTATTTCAGTTTCCTTTGGTCAGGGGTCTGGACACAGCTTAGCTTGATCTCAAAGGCCATATTTAAGATATCAGCTGGGGTGGTGGCTACCTTCTGGCTTTGAGTTCTTCCAAGCTAATGTGGTTGTTGGCAGAATTCAGTTCCTTGTGGTTGTAGGAATCAGGCTGTAGGTTCTTCAATGTTATCCACAGTTTCCTGTCATGTGGCCCTCTCCACAAGAAGTTCACATCATCGCAGCTTGCTTCTTCAAGGTCAACAGGAGAGTTTCTTGGTCTAGCTGCTAAGACAGAGGTTTATACAATCATGGGAATAGCATCTTATCACTTTTGTCATCTTCTATTGGTTAGAGTAGGTCAAAGATCTTGCTCTCACTCAAGAACAAGGGATCATATAAGAGTGTCAGCCACCAGAGATCATATTTGATCTCTGCAGTCCACCACAGTGACTAAAAAGTACATAGCATATTTGCTAAGAGCATAGGCCTCAGCTCACACAAGCTCAAATATCAATGTTGTCGTTTATTGGCTGATTAACTTTAGGAAGGAACTTAACTATTCTGTGACTCATTTTATCATATATAAAATAAGGATAATGATGAGATTTACTCCTAATGTTGTTATATAAGGCTTTAATGTATTAAATCATTTTAATCCCTTAGAATAGTGCCTGGCACATAGTAAACTCTGAATACACGTTACTGTTCTAACTATATAAGCAATTCTTATTTTCACATTCTTTAGGGCAAGAGGTAACACAATAGAAAATGAAGAAGGTAGCCTACTAGGGAAATGACAAAAGTTGGGTCTCACCCCTGAACTATTCTCTTCTCTGTCAACAAAGATATCTATAACTTTAATCTTTGAAATCAATGGATTATATCCTTGAATCTTGCTTTTTGGAGAAGATAGCTGGGCTGGTTTGAAATTTATGCAACCCAGAAAAGCCATGTTCTCTTAATCCAATCTTGTAGGGTCAGATCTACTGTTGGGTGGACCTTTTGATTAGGTTCTTTCCATGGAGATGTGACCCCACATATTTAGAGTGGGTCTTAACCAACTTACTGGAGTCCTTTAAGAGAGGGACATTTTGGAGAGCACACAGGTGTCTGGAGGTACAGAAGGACCTGAGAGAGGGGTATGAACCCAGAAGCTAGGAGAGAAGGACAGCTGACATTGCCATGTGCCTTCCCATGTCACAGAGAAATCCTGGTCATGATCAGCCTTTCTTGAGAGAAGGTGTCCTCTTGTTGGTGCCATAATTTGGACATTTTCATGGTGGTAGAATTTTAACTTGTTACTTAATAAATCCCCTTTATAAAAGCCAATCCATTTCTGAGATATTGCATTCTGGCAGCTTTAGCAAACAATAGCTGAGTGAGTAAAATTTATGTCTTGAATACCTTCTTTGCTCTAAATATATTGCAATGCCAGGTAAAATGTTTAAAATAAATAACTCAAAATGACCCAGCTAAGGTAAATAAAAAGTAATCATGCCTATGACCAAGAAACAGAAAAGAAATGTAAAATGTTATGCACCTGTTAAGGAAGAAATGTCTCTATAATTTAGAAGTACAGATAGGTGTCTAAAAATGGACTTATTTGGGCTAAAGACAACTGAAAGTATTTTATGTAAAACGGAAAACTGAAACCAGGGTCTGGGTTTGGACTTCCACTTCTACCCTCATTGTGACAGTAGGTGGAGAAAACAAAATTTGTGGGTTATTTTCTTGTTGGGAAATTAATTTAAGAACATGTACACACAAACACATCCTAGAGAGGCAGAATGAAAAATAGACAGGTTTCTAATAAGAATTTGAAAAAAATATCATGATGGCTCTGTGCTTGGATGTGCAATCTTCCCAATAACACCACAGAACAGGAAACCTGAGCTGGAGTTATAAAATAGAGTTCCTAGATAGGGCTCTGGAGGGAAAGTAAAAGGAAATGAAGAACTTCCAGATGGGTGGGATAAGCACAGATGGATAGAAAGATAAAACAATAACTTAGTAAATAAAACAGACGCAAATAACCTCCACTTAAAATGATCTTGCAGACAAAAATGTTAAAATACATGAAAACATCTATTTCAAAAATGACCTGCAGAACATGTATTCACTTCAGGTAAAATTAATTTTATGGAAGCATCCTTAAAAATTACAAAATTAGGGTGGACCACGATGGCTTAGTGGCAGAGTTCTCACCTGCCATGCTGGAGACCTGGGTTCAATTCCTGGTGCCTGCCCATGCAAAACAAAAAATTACAAAATTAGTATTTTGTGAAGGCCAGTAAAATTGAATGAAGACATGTCTTCCATAAAAAATAAAAATATAAACAAATGCATATAAGATCTAAAATGTAGCTAATATGAAATTAATTAATTTGAAATGTTGAAAATGAACTAGCTCATTATATCAAAATTAAAAGGATAACATTTATAATAAATACAGTAATACAGTAATGAATGAACTAGAAGGTATTACTTAATACCTTATGAAAACAAAACATAAAGAAGAAAACAGTATGAAGATTTTTTTAAAATACCTTAATATCACAGGTATTTAAGACCATTTAAGAGCTATGGAAGATAGAAGAGAGAGATTGGAATTCATTTTACATGAGGTTTGGCATCAAGTAATAATGGCAAGATATATTTGAAGAGATAATTGCTGAGAGTTTTCTAGATTTCAAGAAATATGAATTCCCAGTTTAAAAATTGCCTTTACATACCAAACCACATTTGTTGGAAGAAAAAGTAAACCCACAAAGAAACAATGTAATAAAATTACAGAAAATTAAACATAAGGACAAATCTTTGAAACTATCAAACAGGAGAAGGAAACAAAAACAGATACCTGAGAACAAACAAGTATCATTAACAATATGGTGGCAGAATGAAATGGTGTAGGTGCTTCAAATAATAATGATGGTTATTATCATTATTATTTATAAATGAGGAAATTGTGTCCTTGAGCGGTTAAAAACTTTCCTGAATTTACTCAGCCATTAAAAGGTAAAGCGGTTAACCCATGTTTTTATAGCCAGCTTAATTTTCATTTGAAATTGAGAGTGAAATAAATTTTGTTTAAGATATTACACTGGAAACACTTTAAGCCCCAAGTTACTGAAATAACTCTTAGAAACTGCACTTGATTAAGAATAGAAGCGAATTCTCAAAAAAAAGTAGAAGTGAATCCAGAGGTATCAGAGAACAATTACAGGACACAAGGAAGAAGGGTAACCATAATTTAATTAATTGTTGGCTATAAAAGTAATAATAGCTATCTTCTGAGTTTAAAAAGTAAAATAAACACTCTAAAGCATTAAGAACACATGTTGTTTGGGATGATACTGTAATGGATAATTAAAACATGGCAAAATTTACAGAAATATTGAATAACAATAGACTGTTGGTTAAATATCAATAATTTATTGTAAAATTGCATTTTAAAATGTATATATTGTAGCTTCAATATATCATAAAACTTCTGCAATAGAAAATGGATAAAAGATGGAAATAAGATGTAAAAATAGTGATTAACAGTGGTGGAGGAGAAAAATAAAAAGTAGGGTGAATATAAAGCACAAAGTAAAATGGTAGAAAAAGTTCAACTATACTATCACAATAATATATCTACTAAAGCACAAAAAGCTTTTTACATAGAAAAAGTTGATCTAGCTATTGTCTTCTATTAACTGACAAATTACAAATAAAACCACATTAAAATATTCCAAATAAAGAAATGGACAATAAATACAGTTATCACTATTCATAACAATGTTATTATAGCAATACAATAATAAACTAAATAAATATTAAGGCAAAGGAAAATAAAAGGACATAAATTAATGAAATATTATGTCCCTGACAATATAATCAAGAAATTGATGAAGTAAAAATTGCAAGCATAACAATTTCACCATACACTGATAAATCAAAAAAAAAATCCTTAAACCCAATATGTTTTTTTTGGCCAAGCTTTTTAATTAAATGGTCTTATTGGGGAAGGGGGAAAGGAGAGGTTCTTGCAGATTCCTAAGAAAATGTCAGAAAGGCAAAATATGGCCAGCATTATCCATTTGCTTTTTTGGGTTTACTGGGTGAATAGCACTTTCCTTACATAGGCATCTGATCTCAGGTTTTTCATACTGAGAACACTGAGATTTCAGTTTGAAGAGTTCCTGAAATCCTAAGAGTAGCATTACCCCAAACACCCTCTAATATTTAAGCTTGTTTGTATAAGTAGAAAGATTCATCTCTCCATTTTAGATGGCTGGATATTTGTGGAAGCTCTTAGAAGTGTTTTCCACATTTACTGGGAAAAATCAGAAAGTAGCCTTTTTTTTTTTTTCCCTCATTTCAGTGTGCAGGAGGCATGAGGAGAAAGTAGCCTTTAGGGACATTTTTACTTAGAAAGTTACAACACTAATACACAAGTCAAGTATTATACATTTAACACATGATTGTTGCTTGCTGCTTGTTGAAAGCAATGTCAGCCCCATACCTTTTACAGTAGACACAGAATACATATAAAACCTATTACAATTGCAAAGAATTTATTAACCACAAACGCATTTTTAATCCCAAGGCAATTAAATTAAGTATCAACTCTTAAAAGATAGGTTTAAAAAATAAAATGTGCTTCAAAACTGTAAAATGTATCCAGAAACCAGTTTCATTGCAACTTTAATTATATGATTGATATTTTAAATGTAAATACAGTATTTTACATTCAGTCATTTTATTAAACATTTGACCTTTTGTTTCTACTTGCCAAGATCATCTTGAATATTCATTCTATAATCTATTGTATCTTTTGTTCCACTATGGTTTGTGTCAGTTTTCTTTCAATAAGCATGCCTTCCATACATTCATTTGAATTATTGACAAAAATGGTGAATCTGTTAATACAAATACATGGACTTAAACTAATGTTTAACTAATGATGGAATGATGAGTTAACCCTTCCAGATGGAAAAATTTGCATTTTAATTGTTATCTTTTAAATTCTGTCATAAAATTTAAGATAGTAGTAGTGCAGCTTTCTCTTTAAGCCTTTGCCTAAGTATGGAATAAACTCATTTTTACCTATCTCACAACATGACTGAGAAACATTGATACGTTAAAAAAGGAAAAATGACTTTACTAAAGGCTTAAAAGAACAAAGAACAAAACAAAGACATATGAATCCTCTGGCACTCAGGTATAATTTGTTTTCTGTAGCATGTAGCTCTTTCTTTGTTTCCATAAGATAAAGAAAAGAGAATTCCCCACTATTCTGACTTTCCAGTTCTTCATCTCCCTACTAAAAGGATAAATACTAAATAAAAACTTTACCTTTAAATAGTGCACTTAGGCAGCTAGATCCATTAATGACATGAACAAGAAAGAGGACAAATTTTTCCCACACAATTTTGTGGTTGCTGTTTTTAATTTTGTACACATAGTCAAGATAAATATAATATGAGATGACAAAATAATATTCATACCAAATGCGTTCCATTCATATGATACGGAGGGAATTTTTTAGAAATACAGTGAACTACTTACTAGAACACTTAATTTACAGTGGTAGACCAATATTTGGATTAGGTGTTAAGGGGCTTAGTTATCAATTCTCACTGTATGCACCACAGTCATGACCCTTCTCTCTCTGAGCCTCTCATTTGAGGCTCAAATGAGCTTTCTCATTTGCAAAATGAAGAGTTTAGACTAAGTTAGCTGTAAGGTTTCTTATTGATCTAAACTATGTAGATTAACTATGTTTCCTTCCATATCTGTTCAAAGCTTGGCTACCCACGAGACCTAGACAAAATTATTCTCTCTATGTACCTTAGCTATTCAGAAACAATTCCTTTTCTTTTTAAAAATACTTCTTGGCAGAGATATCTCATTTGTTTCTTTTTTCAGCTCATGCTCACTTTCCTTCAGTTCTCTTAAGTCTCCCTTTTCATGGGTGTCCCAAACGTGTATCTGGTCTCTTTGTGGTTATGCTTTAGCCAGCTGGCATTTCTTTTTTCTTGACAGAATTAATTTCCCTCCAGGCTCTCAGTCCCTGGGAGGTGTTTTAAGCTTTCCTTTTATTGCTTGAGTCTTTTCTTCTTCATGCTGGACGTTGTTTTTTTTTTTTTCTTCTTCTTCTTCTTTCTGCTATTTCCCTAAGCCTATTGAAGGTAAGTCTTTAGCCAAATGCAAATATTCCCCATTTCATTCTGGAACATGACCTCAATCTTCTTCAGTCACATCTTTACAGTTCTCTGCTGACCCTGCAAAGCTGTTATAATCCCTTCTCTTAAATGTGCATTTCCAGGTCAAAATCATTAACTTCCCTCCCAAATGGCTGTATCAACAACTTTCATTCATAGGATAAAGGGCACCAACTATCCGGCATAAATGTTTCGTTCTCTTGTTTCAGTAAGCTGCAAGTCCATGGCATATCATGAAATTGTATCGTCTAGTCAGCTCACTCTTCAGTATACTCTGGATTGGTTGGAAACAGCGAAATCGAAGAAAGTCAACTTACCATTTGTAATATTTGTAGATTCTAATCAATTCTAACTGAATATATTAATTGGAAGCAGCTACTTTTCATCTGTTAGTGAAATTTAGAACTTTCTTACTGGAGGAATGGCAACATTTGAACTCGGCATGAAAAGAAAAGTAATTCATGGAGTAGAGGGAGAAGAGACTATCAGGACATAAGAGGGAAGGAAAAATAAATATATTTGTAGTGGGGATGAGGGTAATTTTCTGATTGTTTAGAGTACAAAAGATGTTTATAGAAGTATTCTATAATGGAATTAAAATGACATGCTGCTAAATTTTATCAATAATCTTGTTTTAAAGAATTTTTGTTACTACTATAGTAAAATAAGCAATCTTTTAGTAGAGTAGTATGATCAGATTTATGAATTGGAGGGAAAGAGACTGGAGGTTAGAAAATGTTAGGAGATGCAAATGAAGCTAGTGACAAAGGAGAAAAAGGGAGACCCATTAGGACTTCCTAACCATCTGATATGGAGATGATAATGAGATGGAGAGAGGACCAGAGAGAGTGAGGCCATGTTTTATGGTTAAAATGAGTAAATGGCGATGCTATCAACCTAATTAGAAAATAGAGAAGAGGTGCCAGCTTCTGGGATAAGCAGGAGACATGATTTCAACTTTAGAAGTGTTGAATTTAAAGTGTTTATGGTAGAGATGTGTGAGAGGAAGCTGTAAATAAAAATCTGACACTTAGGGGAAAGCTGGGAAGTAGAAGTTGGGAATTTGACAAGCAGTTGAAGCACAAAGACAGTCCTTGTTAATAATGCCTTTTCTCATAAAATAAAATGAAGGGAAGACTTTGTGGGAAGAGAGTTTAGATCTCACTATAATTAGCAAAGCCACCTACATAATTTACCTCTTAATACCAAAGACAACCAAATCTGTAAATGCTGTGATTATGTTCATTTGACTCCTAGAATTTAAAGTTCTTTTTAAAGATTCCTATTATTGAAGTGTCCTCATCATGTGTTAATAAAATACTTACATAATTTCTGTTAGCCCCAAGGCTCAAAATAAATTAATAGGATATTTTAATAAATACAGTGAGTTTGGATAAATTATATATTCAGAGTATCAGATAAAATTTCATAATAAGTTATTCTTAAATGTTTATTATATTTTAACCATGATATTCTGTCTTTGGAAATTTTAATTAAATTTGACTCAAACTCCATAAGTGAAAAGCTCAGTATCCTTTCCAATTATCTACAGATTTATTATTGTTATTAGAAGGACGGAGAGTTTCTGTCTCTCTGGAATACCTCAGGGTTCCCTGCTCCTATTTGGCTGTCTTCTCAGTTTCCATAATTCCTTTTGAATTTGTGCTTATTCTGTTTTTATACATTGATTCACCCCTATTAGATCCCAATTTTCTCCTCTCCTAAAAAGACCAGTAATGTAAGGTTTGCAATGAGGTAGTTATGTACTAATGGTTTCACTAACATATGTGCTATCACATAGATATTTAGTATGTGGATGCTACTCATGTTCTTGTTTCCCATTCTTAAAAGTTACTTGGCCTATTTTTCCCTTAGAAACTTCACACAGGTCATTCCTATATACAGAATCCTGGCCACACTTTTTAGTTCCTCTTCCATCATCCGAAGTATGCTATACCAAAACTATCCAATCCAAATCATGTCAATCATATGCATCTTTTAGCAGGAATCTTTTTTGTCGAGTCACATTTGTTCTTATCTCAGTCCTTCCAGAATATACCCAGATAGCCTCAACTTCATACCAAATCAGCAGACTAAAGTGTGTTCAAAAACAGACATTTTCTTCCTGAGAAAATTCTGAAGTGAGCTCTTAAAAAAACATTTTTGTTCTTAGTTCTAATATTGACAAATAAATATTTTTATTTTAATCATATAGAAAATTAATGGTGAATAAAAATTCTCTGACCCTATGAAATTCTATTACTTGTCCCCCTAACCCCCACTTAAATATGCTTAAAAAACTACGCGTGTCACTTCAATGACTGCTATTTTATTTTGTGGGAATGTCGTGTATTCCAAGATATCCTTAAAGCAATTCATAACAAAAACACAAAAGTGGTTATGTACTTTCAAGGACAAACTCTATATTTCTTAAAATTATGATTAAAAGATAGAATATCTCAGAATTGTAACAGTGATACTCATTTGGAAAGGAACACACAAAGAGAAATAGTCTTTTAGCACAGATTCCAGGAATAGAGCAGATGTGAAAAAAAGTGAAGTCTAATTACTGAAGACAGACTAATCCTTCCTAAAATCAGTGGCATTACTACACACTGAAGGTATTATGTCTTTACATTTTCTAATCCATGTGAAGTATTTTGTAGTAAGTAGAAATCAGAGTCATACCTTGGCAGAAATATTATACTCTGAGAAATGTGGGGATATCATGAATACTGCTTCTTAGTAAAAAATCGTACTACCTTGAAGAATTCTGCCAAACTACTGAAGAAAAATAAAGCAAAATAAACCAAGCAAACAAAATTGGTGAAGACCTGAAGCTGTAGAGAGAAATATAATTCCATAAATCCACAGGGACAAGTCCTTTAAAAAGATAGAGGCCCATTCTCAAAAGGATAGCAGTAACTGAATAACTCTGGAACTCTGAAGATAAATGCTCAAATAGAAATGTACATTTTAAAATCAACAAGTCTTCGGGAGCTATCCATGGTACTGACCAGCCAAAGCCCCAAACATTCAGGATTAGGGGATACCTTAACTTCTCCAGGATACTGTTCATTTTAACGTGTATTCTGCTTGGTCTTGACTAAACCCAAGATCATCTGAATTCTTCTTAAAACTTATTTTAATAATTATGTTTGATTTCCTATTGTGCCCAGGTATGTATGGCATTACTTTAATCCTCAAAATCTTGTGACACTAATATTATTAGTGAATGAATTAGATGTTAGCTTATATAACATTCCCAATATTATACAACTGGCAAATTTTTGCACCAAAATTTAAACCTAAATCTATCTGTACTTAAATCACATACTCTCTCTTATACCATGGTTATAATTTACTGAGACTTGGTAGAAAAAAATCTGGGAAATAAAATAAAGACAAAATACATTAAGGTGTTTACGACTTTTAAGGTAAATTGAGGCTCTGTATTATATAGGATTTAAATTTCCTGCTATTTAAGTATGGGGAAAATCCTTCACACAAAGAGATTGAGACAGTGGATAGCAGAGTGATACCTTGAGCAGGAATTTATGCTTCCTTTTAAGGGTTACACTGAGCTCTTTTTTATCTGGTATAAAAATACAGGAGCAATTCCAATAAAGAATGGAGCTAGGGACATACTTTGGGAAGCAAGGGTCAAGTTAAATATATATGAGAATGAAAACCCCATAGATTTAATGATATCAGCTGTACCAGACATTTATACAGGGAAAAATAATGGCTTGCTCAGTTGTTTCTGAATCGCTTGTTCTCATCTGGGGACATTTTTTAAATAGGACTCAACTATGAACCATACTTGATTCCTACAATTGTTGAAGAAATGACTGAGAGTCCCAGTCTCTTGAGTAAACAGAATTTATCCAGCAATCTTAGTATGTAATGTTAATGGGGACTTTTATATTTCATGACTGCAATATTCATCATGATCAAAATTAACTCAACCTGTGGTATTTTCTTAAATCAAGTAACAGATTATGAATAGCATAGTTTGAGTTATGTATACTTTATCACATTTGTGCTTTCTAAGCTATTTCCATAACAACAAAAAATGTATCATTAACCAAAATACTCTATTATTTATTAGCAGAATTTGTGAAATTTTAAAGGATGCTTTTTCCAGAAAATTGACAGATAATCAGAGCAATAAATTTCAAGGCATTTTTTATTTTATTTTGTAGTTTGCATGAATAGGCAAATAACTCCCTATCAACAAGTTTCTCTAAAATTGTTGACAAAAGATCTACTTTCTTATTCCTGCAAAGTAAATGTAGGGTAGATTTTCCTAGTTTGGAGCATGAAACACATTTAGATAAAATTTGTGAGATTGAGTATTCATTGAAAATAATGTTAATTTTAAATTATTAAGATAAGCATAGCAATGGATCCTAAAGGAATTAATAATAATTTGATGCTTTTTTTCAACACCTGGTACTATGTTTATCAGCACTATTTATAAATAGTTAACATAATGGATCAAAGGTCCCTATATTAGAAAAACAATTATTCTTTTAATATTCTTTCATTAAGTTCAATCTGTACGCTATGGTAAAGTCAGAAGGATATTTTTATTTTCTAGAAATAAGCAGCATATTCTTTTCCTTTGAGGCAAACTAGCTCAAAATATTTTCTCCATAAACTTTAATTCTATCCTAACAAGCAACCAAATGACTAGAATGAATCACTAAAATTATTGTCTGTTTGTACTTATTTACCAACTATAGGCTAGGTGGAGAAAGAGGTCCGGAAATCTTTATTTGGGCCCCTTGGAATATTGACTGGATCCGAGTCTGTGCATTCAGAGAATAAAATCCAACTCTGTTGGGCAAAGACAACTTCTGAAGAAAGAGCAATTACTGACTTGATGCTTGGAAAACAATTCCAAGAGCAAGCATAGACCTGGCAATCCTTTATATTTATTCCAGCCAAATTGGAGAAATCTCATTATAGGGCATTAAGACCAGAAGACCAAACCTAAGAAGTGGACAAGAATTAGCCCTAGGATCCAGGCTATACTTGACTTTCCAAAAAAGATATTAAAAACAAACCAAAAAAAGATCACACTAAACAGCAAGTTAAGTAATTGCCTGCCAGTAGAAAAGCATAACATATGTTAAAGTAGCTCAGCATAGTCCAGCAGTTCACAGTGTCTTGTCTGGCAGCCAAGTAAAAATTGCTATACATAAAATGAAGCAGAAAAATGTATCAATAACCAGATCAAAGTAAATAAATAAAAACAGACAGATGAGTGTAGTGGAAGTCATAGATATTCAGGTGCGCATAGTTAATATGCTTTATATGCTTAATGATTTAAAGGAAAACATGAACATGAGGAGAGAGAATAGACGATATAAAAAAGAACCAGAGAGAAACTCTAGAGATTAAAAACTACAATATCTGAAAGGGGAAACATACTTGATCTCAAAGAAAAGCAAACTCTATAAATATTTGAAGAAATAGAGGCTTAAAATATTCCAAACTTGATGATTTTTTTTTGTGGGGGGGGGCATGGCAGGTACCAGGAATCAAACCCAGGTTTCCAGCATGGAAGGCCACTGTGCCACCATTGTCGGCCCTTGATGACATTTTAAAAATCAAAATTACAAGAAGTGGAATGAAATACAAGCAGAAGAAAACCTTATTGAAACACATAATAATTAAATGGCTTAAAATATGTGATGAAGACAAACTTGTAAGAGAAAACAGAGAAACAAAATGCATTATTTAGAGAGGAACAAAGAAAAGAATGACATGAGACCCTTCATCAGGAAAAAATACAAGCTAGAAACCTTGGAATAACATTACTAAAGTACTAAGAAAAAAAATCTGCTGACCTATAATTCTATTTGCAAACAAATCTTTCTATAAAAATAAAACAAAAAAGCAAAAGTAAAATAAATATTTTTAAGGAAAAATAAAATCTAAAAATAACTCAGTACCAACAGATGGTCCCTATAATAAAGATTAAAAGTGTCTTTCAGCAGAAAAAAATGAAATCCTACCGAAATTTATATCACGACTTCACAAGAACAGGAAGATCACCCAGTGATCAGTGAAACAGAACAAGTGGGAGGGGGTCTTATAAATATGAGATTTATAAAGGTGTCTTACATAATTGTGGGAATGAAGAGTCCAAAATGTGTAGGGCAGGCTGCGAGGCTGGCAACTGCAATACAGGCTCTTGATGAACTCCACGGGAGAGGTTCACTGGCTGCAGAAGCAGTGAAAACGTCTTCTCCCTTAAAAGACCTCAACTGATTAGAGTACATTGTTGTGTGAGACACACCTTAGTTGATCACAGATGTAATCAGCCACAGATGCAATCAACTGACTGATGTTTTAATACACCAGCCTTCTGGTTTGTATAACCAGCCATGAAATATCCTTGCAGCAATGGTCAGGCCAGTGCTTGCCTGGCCAGACAACTGGGTACTATCAGCTGACCAAGTTGATACCTGAATCCCACCATCATACCCAGAAAGGTAACTATGTAGTTAAATACAAAATTATTTTTTGTTATTATAAATCTTTTAAAAACACATTTCTAACATAGTAGTAAAATACATGACAACAACAACAACAAAAAAAAAGGATAAGAAAGAGCAGGGGAAAGTATAATATTGTTTATACTTGGCATAACAATATTTGACATGGCATAACATTATCTGACAAATGGCAAACATTTCATATACAGTGAAAACCAAATAAATGCTACTGTTATTATTCTACTTTTAACAGATTTAGATGCTTATGATTGGGCTCGATATCATGACGAAGTTTGGTTTCTTTTGGCTGCCCATTTTTATAGGAATCAGTTTTTAAATTACTTGATATAGATGCATCTGTATTAGAAATTACTTCAATTCTTTTGCTTATTGGTTCTTGTAAAGTCTAGAATATAGTTTTCTAAAGTGCCATATGCTTTCTCTTGGTTCTTCTCATGCAGAAAATTCAGTAGCAGAATCTTAGGCTGAAAGCATTCTCCAGGGTGTGAGTCCAGGGAAGCATTTCTCTAAGTCAGTCTCTGAGGCACCTATTATCAACAAATCCTAGGACATCAGATGCAGATTCTAGATCCACATCAGTTACGGAGTCATAATCTCTGTTTGAAATGGTTAAGGAATCTGAATTTTAAAAAATATCTTCCGGGGGTACTAGAATCTGAGTAGCAGGTCTTAGAGACCAAAACCCACTGAAGTAAAAGATAACGTTATCAAGAACTCTTTAGACTCCAAGCTGTTCTATGATGCTGACTGTTTAGGTCTTGTCTCAAGAAATGACATGCTCTTTACTTCCTCTCAAAAAAAAAAAAAACACTTTTAATTTTGGAATACTTTCAAACTTACAGGACAGTTACAATTAATATTTATGTCATCTAGAGGCAACCCACACTCACTATGCAGAACGCTTAGCCAGTCTGATGGCTTTGTCACTTCCCAGAAATCAAAAGCATTGTCATACAGCTATACGCCACTTTATATAGAGAGACTTTTTAATTGTAGTAACAGATAAACAACCTCCAAGTAGCTCAGGGAAAACAAACAAGTTAATCCTCCTAAATCAAGCACTTGGAATTTTTCCTCTTCAGTCTGATTCTTCTCTTCAAAAGCCCTTCTTATAAGCATGACAAAGAGCCATGAGATCTCAGATTTGCTTTGAACTAGAAACTTTTCCTATAACTCTAATTAAAAGGAAGTTTCAAACCTACAAATTAACAGTTTTAATGTGCTGTTCTTGGTGATTAACTGCTTCATTTTAACAGCCATTCACAGTTAACACTGCAACTGTTAATTCTAACGGCCTGATTTTTAAATTCCAGGAAGAATAAAACTAGTTCAAAATGATTCCTATAATTTTTGCCATTGATTTAACCATCTATATATTCTCGAATGCCATTGTTCTTCTCAAAAATGTTATCTCTTTAACCTAGAAAGGGCCAGACAGTAACATCTTGTTTTCCCTTTGGTCTATCTCTCAGTCACTATCTTTGTGTGTTACCATACATCTGGAAATTAGGTGAGGAGAAAAATGTTTTAATGAGACTCTCCTCTTATGTCAAACATTTACATATCCTTGTAATTTTAAGAAATAAATTTCAAAAATTGAGTCAAATGTAACAGAATTTATAATTGAATATAAAAGAATGGTAAATTTAATCTCTCGAAAAATCTTAAATAAATATATGTGGCAAACTTTAAAGAAGCTGATTCCTGACTTTTATGAGTTTTGCCTGTTCTTTTGTATTCCTAGTGGAAAAACTGCCTGATTATCAAGGATAATATCAAATCCACAGATAAACCAAAAAATTCCTTCTAGCCTCTAGTTTTAAAGCCTTCCTTTAAAGAACTCCTTCTTCAAAGCTGTGAATAAGCAGTTAGAGTGACAGATTTGAAATGCAGCTCTGATTCTGTATGTAAGATATGTAAAATAATACACACATTATTTTATACATATATTACATAATTATTTTATATGTTATATCAACATATATATTTTTTTCTTAATCAAAAGGTAAAGCTATAGATATTCTTTGCCCTTTGCATATTTTGCCTGAAATATATATTTTTGAAAGGCTCTCTAGATCAGTTCAGAGATATTTCCCATAATTTTAAACTTTTGTATAGCTGCATTTCACTATGTTATATGACCATAGCTTAAGCCACCAGTCTCCTATGCATGAGCAGTCATGTTGTTTTCAATATTTAAAGTGACAAAAAATGCTGCAATGTATAAACTTCTGTATTATTTCTTCAGGGTATTTTCCAAGAAGTGAAGTTATGGGGTTTAAAAGTATGTTATTAGAGTGCCTGCCTCCTACAGCTATTCCAAAAGAAAATTACTAAGATCTTTAGTAAGTTTATCAGGAAATTATTGATATACATTTTAATTTTGGCCAATGTGCTATCCTAGGAATGGTATCTTACTGTAGATTTTATTTGCATTCATCTATTTATGATTGAAAATAAACAAATTTTCATATGTTTGAGTCATTTGACTGTATTTTTTTGCAAATTATATATTTGTGTCTTTGACCGTTACTTTTCTGTTGGGTTTTAGGTTATTTTTCACCGCAGTGTTTTAAGAGTTCTTCATATGGTAGGATTTTAGCTCTTTATAGATGATATATGAGTATAAATTTCTCCAAGTATTTCAATTTTCTTTTGCCTTTCTTGCTTATGCATTATGCAATTGGAAGTTTTTTTAATTATAAAGTCAAATGTATCAGTGTTTTCATTCATTGAATCTGGATTTTGAGTCATGATTAGGAAACCATTCCTTAAATCCACATTATAAAAGAATTCATCCGTTGATTCTTTTAGAACTAGTGTATTTTCATTGCTAGTATTATTTTGCATTTAGATCTCTGATTTATTTGAAGTTTATTCTTGTGTATAATGTAAAGTATAATCTAATTTCATTAATTTCATTAAATTAATTTCATAATGGCTAAACATTTATCTTGGTGCTATTTTTAAGAAGTCCATGAAGTCCATCTCTGTTCCAGTAATTTGAGATGCCACTTTTATCATGTTAAAAATACATGCGTACTTGGGTTTCTTTCTGGACTTCTTAGTTAATTCTACTGTTCCACTAGTGTATTTATGCACACGTACCACATTATTTTGATTGCTAAGGTTTTATTTGATTTATAAACTGACATAAGGGTGAATTTATATTGTTATCTTTATGTTCTTCAGTTACATTTAAAGTTTTCCTCATAATCTTTTGCACTCTTTTCATGAAGTTTCTTCTGAACTATTTAATATTTTTTGCTGTCATAAACATTGGGTTTTCCTCATCATCTTATCATCTAACTGGTTAGTGTTATATATATTAAGGTTATTGATTTCTGATTGTCATTTTTATATACTGTTCCATGAGTGAATTCTGGTATTGATTGTGTTAGTTTTATCATATACTGCCCAGGGTTTTCCATGATTTGGCATCTGCATATTAAGATGGTTTTCCTTTTTTGTTTACCATTCTCATTCCTCTAATGGATGTTTTTCTTGTCTTATTGTTGGCCTCCAGTACAATGTTGAGTAGTAATGGAAATAGTACACATCCTTGTTTTGTTCTTGATATATATCATATTGGTAAGAAATAGACCATAATTTCTTATTTTATTTAAACATCTGAAACAGGCATAGAATGTTGTTACCAATTCTAGTTTCCCACAATTTTCATTTTCTAAGTATAAATGTGCCCATATCCCATTTTAGTCATTCTGAATCGCTTTGTTTTAGGTGGCCCTTTTATACAGCACATAGTTGGGTCTTTATTTATGTGCTAAATTGAAAGCTGTTTTTGTTTAAATTGGTGAATTAATTCCATTCACATTATTTATATGACTTTTATCACAGCAAATCTGTCATATTATTTTACATTACAATTACATTATTTTTACATTATATTTTAATGTGATGTAATGTTTTCATTTACTCTTTTAGTTTTGATACCTTTTAATTTAGTAAACCTTGTATATATTTTTAAACTTCTACATATTTAAAAAATCCTCATCCCTCCACTATGTTATTCACACTTTATCTATCTGGTTTGTTAATATTAAAAGTTATTGTCTAATTCCCATCTCTTGCTCGTACAATTAATTAGCTTATTCTTCCTTGATTCTCTCATTCTCTCTTCTTCATTTTTTGTCTGCAATATTTATATTTTTCCAAAACAAATAATATTTATATATATTTTTTCACCCTGTCTCCACTTTCATTTAACCTTAAGAATACAGTTTAGCGTATTAAATGCTAACAATCAATTCACTCATAAAGGTTTCCACATTCCTTATTTAGATAAAGTTTGTTCTCTTGTAAACTACTCAAAAGAGGCTTATACAATAGCTGAAGCCTTATTATATGGCTAAAAATGTCTTCTATATCTTAATGTATAGAGCATAGCTTGGTTGGGTATAAAATCTTTGCTTCATTCTTTATTTTTGAGGGTTTTTTTTTTGTAAAGCTGCTCCATTGTGGCCTTGCATTTTATGTTATTTTTGAAAGCTGAAGCCAGTCTAATTGGTTTGTCCTTGTAAGTGATTTGATTTCTTTTTGCTCAGAAACTTAAGGATTTTTAATTTATTATTGAAATTTAATAGTTTTACTAAGATATATCTTAGAAATTTTCATTCCAGCTTCATTTTCCCAAGTACCTGAAGGCCTTTACATATATATTTAGCCTTTTAAATTTCCAGAAATGTTTCTGGAATTACAAATTTAAATATTAATTCTGTTGCACTGTGTCTTAGTTTGTCACTCTGCTATGACAAATACCATGCAATGAACTAATAAACAGCAAGCATTATTGGCTCATTGTTTTAGAGGCTAGATGCCCCAAATTGAGGCATCAACAAGGCCATCCTTTCTCCTGGGGTCTGTAGCCCATCACATGGCAACGTTCTTGGTCTCCTCTTGTGTGGTTTTCTCTAGCCTACTGTACCCCAATTTCTTCTTCTCATCAAAGACTCCAGATAAAGGCCCAACAAAATTCAGTTGGACCACACCTAAATAGGGTCTTGGAAGAGCCTATTTACAAATGGGTCTAAACCTTATATCTTCATGTGATCTTATTTACATATGAATTCACACCCACAAGAACATGGAGTAAGACTAATCCACACATCTATTGTTGAGGTCCATAATCCAGTCTACCACACATTGTTGTGTTTTCCTTCCTCAGAGACTCCAATTATAAGTATGTTCTTTGCCTGTCTTCCACTTCTTCCACTTTTTCGCTGACCCTTCTTATTCCTTTGCTTATCATATTTTCATTCTCTTGGTTGTTTTCCTACTTTATTCAATCCCCCATTTTAAAATTTCACTTGGGTCTTTATTCTTTTGGGAGGCTTTTATTTTGTCTTCATTTTAGAGATGACTTTTTTTTCTTTTTCCTGTCACATCTCTCTTGAAGTCTTCCTTTTATTTTGGTTCATATCTGTTTTGAATGGTTGAATATCTGTTTCATGGAAATGTTTCATACTCAAAATCCATTTCTGTTTTGACAATATTTACTTCTTTTGAAATGTAATGTTATATATGTAATGTTCTACTTTAGTTTTATTTGTGGGGGGTGTTTATCATTTGAAATGCTGTGATTCAACTTTTATTTTTTATTTTCCAACACTATCTTTTATAGGCTAATCTGGTGTTTGTCAATTCAAGTTTTGTACCTTTGGTATGATTATAAAGAATTTTAGTTCCATGCCACCCTCTTTTGTTA
The DNA here is from genome assembly GCF_023851605.1 of Tamandua tetradactyla. Lineage (NCBI taxonomy): Eukaryota > Metazoa > Chordata > Mammalia > Pilosa > Myrmecophagidae > Tamandua > Tamandua tetradactyla. Next base: position 73,428,904 of record NC_135328.1, read on the forward strand.
ATGTGACAAAGTTCAGTTTAATTTTTTTTTAATTTTTTTAAATTTTCTTTTTCCTTGTAGAGCACTAAAATTTCTACTATTTCTTCTTTTCCTCTTAAAATCTAATCTCTAGAGGGTTCCTCTCTCTCACCCTTTTTTCTTTTCTTTTTTTTTTTACATGGGCAGGCACCGGGAAGGGAATCCAGGTCTCTGGCATGGCAGGTGAGAACTCTGCCACTGAGCCACCACTGCCTGCCCTCACCCATTTTCACTTTTCATCCTCCAGCAATAATATCTTTCAAAGACTGCCATTTTAAAAAGTTTACAATTTTAAGTCACTTCTGGAGTCAAAGCTTGGCTCTACCAAGAAACTTTTTCAGTATTTTCATAAATAAACTCTTTCCTTTTGGTGGTAGTAGTAGATCAGTCATTGGTATCCTGTTAACTCCTCCATTCTCTCTTACATCCATTTTTTCTAGTCTCTCTTTGCTGCAAAGCCTTATATCAGGAGAATGAATAATAGCTTGGTGACATGGTGCTTATTTATTTTATTTTCAGTTACAAGTAGTTTAAATCCTGGCTTTTTAATTCATTCAGCTGTGCAGGTAAGGAGTTATTCTCAGTTAGGCAACTGCCATTATTATCCCCAGATACTCATCAGCACCTCAAGTATTTTATTTCTTAAACAAGTGAGGATTCTTAAATAATTTCTTAAATTTTTTTACACAAATGAGACTATGGTTTTAAGATGCCAAATGTTAAAGAGAATTTTTCCTACAATTCCTCTAGAAAATTATCACCCTGAAACCTAGAGGTCACTCTAGGAAATTCCCACAGGTTTGCAATTCTTCATCCTCACATATGAATGCAAAAACACAGAACCAAAAAGCATGTTAGAAAAGCCTCTCATAAGAGCTAAGTAATAAAAAAATGAAAGGACATCCAAGGGAGCAGAATAATGCTGTGAATAATTATAATTCATATCTTCAAAGAGGTGGAAAGATATTCTATCTCTAATAGAAAGTTATTAGAAAGGAATGATCAAAGAATAAACTATAGTCCTGTAGAATTAAAATATATTGGCAGAAATATAAAAATTTAGTGAGTGACACAAAACGTATAGGTGAGGAATAATTCTAAAGTAGAACCAGAAGACCAAAGGTTATAAAACAGGGTATAATAGTAAATTAAGATGATTATTTCAGGAAGCACGATATCTGACTAATTGGGTTTTACAAGAAGGAAAAAATGAATGTTTAGGAAATAGATTATTATCAAAATTTTAAGGTTTCTACACATAAAAACACAGATCGTAGAGAATCCCTACAATGATGAAATTTCAGATTCCCAGGGTTGAAAAGATAGTAAAGACATCCATCTAAAGAGGTTGAATGCATTAGTTTTGGTCTGTAATTTTTTGAGGAAAAAGAGATGAGGTTAGATGCAAGTTTAGTGTTCTTGTGATCTCACAATACCTGTAAGTTTTCAATTCCAGGTAACTATTATCTGCAGTCCCATGAAGATCCCTGAAGTACCTGATGTGCTAATAATATTGCATATATTCTTTGTCACTTTTGCTCCTAGAATAAAAACTTGAGACTGTCGTGACTGCATTTCACATTCCATACTTAAGCTTCCAAAATCCAGTGGCAGAAACATTGTATATTTAATGAATAAAATCTATAGATTATCATGTGAATCCCAAGATAATCATCACTAAATCATAAATTAGTATACATCTCTAAATTGTGTGCATGGAGACATAATGCATTGTAATGAACTGAAGGATTAGATTTGGATCTCTGCTCCAATTCTTGCTTGGCCTGTTTACATGAACCTCAGAAGACTATCTGCATGACTTACCTCCTAAAGTTCTTGGAAAGATCAAATGAACTGATGACGATGAAAGCATTTTAAAGAAACTCTACATAAATATTGCATTGCCCAAGTAATAAGGTATATATTAACTTACTTTTAGAATATCTTCACCTTAAAAGATTTATTTCACCATAGATAAGACAAGGTACTTCCCCTTCCAAATTACCCCATCCCAAATTTCTTTCAAAACAAAGCTTAGTCCAATTCTTTATGCTGCTTTGTCAGCTTCACTTACTGTCTCAGTCACCATTTCTTTCTGTTCGCTAATGTGTTTTGTAAAGTTTGGATATGCATGGTACTTCCATATCGAATCTTTTATAAAAGCTTCAGGATATTTTGGCTTCTGGATAGATTACAAATAAAGCCATTCCCAACATCAGAATTCACTCATCTTAACAAAATGTCACAGTGTTGTGTTTTCCCCCTTTCATTTTTCTTAAATGGTCCAAATTTGACAAAATGAAGAGAAGGCCTGCAATTAAGTTTGTCAGTGACAGGGAGGTACAATCTTTACAGTGTAGATTCAAGATAATGCATCTTTAATTTCCAAAGATCTCAGCACTGTCACGGGCTCAGATCTGTAAAGTAGATTTTAGCAGCCAAGGGGCTTGCTTTCTTTCTCTCCCTTGGGAACTAATTTCGACATATTTCAGGATAGTTTCTATTTTTGATTGTAAAGTTTACTTGGTCAACAATTACCAGCAGTATTTTTGAAAGTGCATGCTATTATACTGTACTGGCCCTGTTTTACCAGCAAAACTGACATATCTGATAAAATAAATTGGCATATCCGTGTGGTAGACATACTTGTCAATAAAAATTAGTTCATATTCTAATGTATAGACAAAGTATTTTTTTTAGAAAATATAATTTCCTTTTTTTTAAATATCCCAAACATTAAGTCTCAATGTTTCTTTTTCTTATGTTTTGTAAAAAAAAATCCCTGATCTATGAAGAAATTGCAATTCAATAGAGAGGAAGGAAAGGGTCATAGGAAAATGAAAAGAACAGAATGGGGGATTACAATATTTTTATGATAAGAATTAGATATTTTTATCCCAGTTATGTGCAGAAAATTATTACTCTACATTCCTTACTCATTAAGTTCAATGATACTTTCTTCTGGGAAAATTGAAGTCCATTCCTCCAGAATAAGTCCTCCAATAACAGTTTAAATTATTAAAAAATATATCACAATGAAAATCTTGCCTTCGCACTATCTCAGTATAGAAGTTTAATGAACATAAAATATTGTTAAGGATTCACTGCTAGATTTAGGGCATTTGGGGCCAGATTAAAGACATGATTTAGATTTGACTCCTAATTCTGCTTCCTGAGAAGTAGGTCAGTATTCCCATTAGAAATCAAGCACTAGAAGGAGGTAATTTTGCCTGTTTTGTTCACTGCTGCTTAGAACATTACTCAGAGCACATTAGACATTCAATAAATAATTACTAAATCACCTACTGAATGAATGATGTGCAAGAATGGGAAAAAACGAAAAGCATAAAATGCAGGCCATTGGCAGAATGTGCCAATTACTTACCAATTGAGAGAATCAAGTACTGGAATCCTGACTACGGTGACATGAGGGTTATTTAATTTTGAACCTCGCTTCCAGGGGAGGGAGTGGGATGCTTCACATCAGTGGAATCTTTATCTGGGATTGAAAACCAAGAGTAACTACATCAAAGTCAAAGTTCTTTGATTGCAAAGCCTCCCTTCAAATGAAGTTTTCCACTCTGAATGGCCACTGTTTTGTTTTTCCCAATAAAGCATGCTTCTTCTCTTATGGGACAGGCACTTTATAGTTAAAGAGGAATTAGCACTAGAAAGAATGACAGTCTCAGGCACTGTGGGATCCAGCATAGATCTCAGGTCACACTGAAAACTAAATATGAAAAGCTGGTCACTGACTCCACTGTTTCATCAAAAATCTGCTAGAACTCATGTAAAGATGCCTTCCATTCTAGAACTGCTTATGTGCCCAGCTTGCCCCTCATCCTATCAAGACTAAAGGATTCCAGAGATACTAATATCGGATATTATCATATCATCGTATGGTTTATGTTCTCACAGGTAGATTCTGACATTTCAGTGAATGGTGAAAGTCCCAATGAGAATTTAATCACACTACTTTGTCAAACATCTGCCTGGGATAGAATTATTTGCCATTAAAGAGGGACAGATTTGAAACTTGTGTTTTATGAACAAGTTACACAATTTCAATGAAGGAATATTTATAGCCTGCAAAATATAGGAAAAATTATTGTATAAATAATAATAGGAATTACAAGTATATTTTAATAGCATCAAATTTTCACTCTCAAGGAAATGCATAACAACATGGATAACCTGAAGGATTAGATAAAGAGACAACATGCCAGTATGAAAAGAGAGCAATCAGATTTACAGATGCACAAATGCATTATATCTGTATGTATATATGCAGAGTAGTTTAAAATTCATTTCCTTCCTCCTCTTCTTTGCAAATATTTAATTAAATAAGGCACTCTTAACTCAAATATCAATATCTTATTGACAAATTTCTGTAGTCAAAATTGTTTGTGTTGGTGTAGAAACAAAACTATGCCCTGTACTTTGTTTCTAGTAACCTCTGTTAGTAAAAGCAATTTAAAGGAGCTTACGAAACTATTATTAAGAATTCAATAGAGAGCATTATTTCATATGCCCAATAAAATATTATGATACTGAAAAAATTCTAAAGCATAAGTATTACTTTGGCAAAGTAGCATGATTTGAGTCAGGTTCGTACATCTGTGAATAACTCATAGATCCCTCATTTTAGGTATTCACCCTTAATCTTATTAGACATTCAATATGTAAGCATTTTAGCTCAAATGGGAGGAAATAGCCAGAGGCTCTGGAAGTGCAAACTCTATTGGAAGAAAATTTATATTTTACATCATGTAGATGAACTATTTTTAGGGTAACAAACTTGCCTGGTGTGGAAATTTGGCTTTTCCTGTGGCTATAAATGTAAAACTGGAGGTGCTGTGAAGTTCATCAATAAGCACGTGTAACTAGATAGCTGAAACTTTCCTAATATTTCCCATGTCAATTTTTATATTTTTTCCTTTACTGTCCAAATTCATCACTGACAATATTTAAATAACATTTTTAATGATTGTCTTTCCAATCACAAAGAGTATATGTATCTGGAATAGTCACTCTCAGTGGTCTCTATTCTTTAAAGGATTCTTTCAAAATGAGACCAGCATTCTCAATATTGATATTGCCAGTGCATAGTCACTGGCACTCTTCACTGTGAATACCCAAAGCATTTTCATTTATAAGTGATCCTTAAAATGAACAAAAAGGACTTATGGTTAAGTGCTCATATAGGTACGTGTGTGCATGTGTATTTTTTTGAGAACATAACATGAAAGTGAAAGAGAAACTTAACCTTCTGCATGCATTTAATTCTATAAAGCTATACAGCACACTCACGTTCTCTTTTAAATAGGTTCTCAGAAATGACCAAGAACATCCATTTAAAGATTTCAATATATATATGACCATCCAAGAAATAACAGTCATTTAAATATTGCTTCTTTTTCAGGCTTTTGAACTCAGCCTCTGTGAAGTCTTGTTGAACTGCAGAAGGAAATCAATCAGAAGATATGGCCAAAACTAAATGAAACTGCATAGGCACTAAAATGTAAGATTACTTATTGTACAAAGACACCATGACTATGCTTTGGGTTGACTTTTTTTCTCTCTGCGTCAATTGTCCAGTTTTTTTCTTTTGTGATACAATATAAGTACTCTGTACTCAAAGTCGAGATAATCATGAAAGCTATAACCATGTATGTCAGATTCAAGGTAACATCTGTAATTTTGAAGCCTTATACAACTGATTCATAGCAAAAGAAGAGCAAGAAAATTGGAGCTGTGATTCATTCGTCAGTTAAATATCTTTTGTGAAGAAGAAACTATTCCTTTCCATTATCATGTATTTTTAAAGCTTAAATACAAACTATTTAAATTTAGCAAGGATTTATTGAATGTGTTTACCAGATGCCAGACACTGTTCTTGGCATTGGGGCTACATTAATGAGCCAAAGCGATAAAGGATCACAGTGCTTTTGAAGCTTCACATTTTCATGGGAGGAGCCAAAAATAAAACAAAAATATAGAGGGAGGTCAGTGAAATTAGGGGGGGGCATTGGTTTCATGAGCAATGAATGCAATTTTAAATAGGGAGGTCCAATTAAACCTAGTTTGGAAGGTGACATTTGACTAAAAGTCTTGAAGGAGGTGAGGGCATGAGCCATGGCAGGGACCATTTCTGGCAGAGGCAACCATAATTTAAAAGGACGTCAGGTTAGAGAACAAGAACACAACTGCACATACCTTAACCAAGATGAAAAGGATTTCAAGGAGGAACACTGATCAGGTTTGTCAAAGCTGCTGTTAAACTGGACAATTAGATGAGAATGACCATCAGATTCACAACAGGGAATTCACTGCCTATTTATGACAGAAGTAAGGAAAACAGCTTGGGTAGAGTGTACTCAGGAATGAACAGTAGGGGAGGAATTAGAGATACAGAGTGTGTACAATAGTTTCAATATAAAGGTATGCAAAGAAATGTCAGTTGCTAAAGGGGTAAATGGAAACAATAGAAACACGTGTTTGTTTCATGGGAGGGATAGTCACATGTGTTTGCTGATGGGAGAATTAATGATAAGGAGAGAGAACGGAGCATTGCTGGTCTGATGTCATTCAAAGACAAGAGGAATAGGATCGAGTGTCTAAGTACATAAGGTGGGCTCTAGAGAGGAACAGTGGTAGATCCTCAGCAGTCACAGGAAGAGAAAGGAGTACAGAAGCTACTAGGTGAGTAGTTGTATTGGTGGATAACTGTGGAAGAAGTTCTCTTGTGATCGTTGATGACCTTGGGTTTTACTTCACTGAGAATAAACTTTTGTGATACAATGTAAGTACTCTGTACTCAAAGTTGAGATAATCATGAAAGCTATAACCATGTATGTCAGATTCAAGGTAACATCTGTAATTCTGAAGCCTTATACAACTGATTCATAGCAAAAGAAGAGCAAGAAAATTGGAGCTGTGATTTATTCATCAGTTAAATATCTTGTAAACAATCACAAGAAAAGTGAACAGCTATATGACAATATCATTATATATTAGTGACTATTTTACGAACTTAAATTTTTCATCATTTCTGCACTATCTTTGTTCTCTGCTTGTTATCTGATGGTGAAAATGCAGAAGATATAGTCTGGAAATATTAGGAAATTCCAGCTTCAAATTATTTTCACTAACTGGGTTCCTATGAAGTTTCCATTCTTACCAGGTGTTGAAATTGATGTTGTAAGTGTTACACTCTGTCTCTTTACCTCTATGTATACCTCAGAGGGAATGGAACTTAAGTGACACTGGTTGGTTTTTAAATCCTAAATTATAAAGCAGGGGGAGTCCTTAGGTAGGTGAATTATCAAATAAAATGTGTAATATATTAGAAAGACTAGTAGATTTTTTTCTTTCCCTTTAAATCACAATATACATTTAGGCTTTGAGCATAAAGATGTTTCAGAGAAAATCTGCATCGCTGAATCTAATGATGGACATTCTGTCAATTTCTCTACCAATTAGCAACATTTGACATTGTATTAGTTAGTTAAGCTGCCTGAAAGCAATATACAATAAATGAAATGGTTTTTAAAAGGAGAATTTAATAAGTTACAAGTTTACAGTTCTAGTACCAAGAAAATGTCTAAACCAAGAGACCAATCAGAGGTTACCTTTATTCAAGAAAGGCTGATGCCAACCCAAATACCTTCGTCAGCTGGGAAGGCATGTGACTGGTACCTGCTTGTTCCTTGCTCCTGGGCTCTGTTTCTTTCAGTTTCTGTTTCCTGTGGGGGTTCCTCACTTAGCATCTGTGGGCCTTCACTTAGCTCCTCCTGGATACAAGTCAGGGTTCTGGCTTGCTTAGCATCTCATGAGAAGGCACGTTGTGATGTCTGCTGGGCCCTGCCTCTCCAAATGTCTGGGTCTCACGTTGGCTCGGTCAGCTAGGAAACAACTGTTCTTCAAGCATCTACATTTAAGGTCTCTTCAAAATGTTTCCCCATTTAAAGGACTCCAGTAAATGAATTAAGAACAACCTTAGAACAACCTTGAATGTGCAGAGTCACATCTCCATCTAACCAAAAGGCCACACTGACAATTGGGCACACCACATCTTCATGGAGATAATCTTATCACAAGGGTTTCACCTTATAATACTGAATTGGCATTAAAGGACATGGCTTTTCTGGGGTATAGAGCTTTCAAAGCAGCACAGAGATCATTACTGAAACCCTTTTCATTTGCTTTCCAGATGATGTGGTTTTCCCACTATCTCACTGTCAGTACCTGCAGCTTCTTTTATCAGTTCCTCCTCTTTGTCCTGAATTTTTACCATTGGGGTGCTCAGAGCTCAATATTTAGACTTCTCTCCCTCATTTGTACACATTCCTTTGTTGATTTAACCCCATTTTATGAATTTAAATACCTACACAAGCAATTCAATGAGTTTTGGCAAGCACATGATGAAGATATAGACCGTTTCCTTCACTCTGAAAACTTATTTTATGATCCTTCCTGTCAACCTTAACCTCCCCTCTGGTTAATTGTTGCTTGGTTTCCACCACCTTAGGTTATTGCTGCCTATACCTGAACTGCACTTAGGTGGACTCGTATAATATGTGCATATCTGAGTTTGGCTTCTTCTGCTTAATGTAATAGTTTTGAGATTCATCTATGTTTTGCATGTATTAGTAGTTCACACACTTTTATTGGTTATTCATATTTTATATATGACTTCTATAACTTCTTTATCTATTTTTTATGATGGCCATTTGGATTGTTTCCATTTTTGTGTTGCTATGAATAAAGCTGCTAAAATGTTCCTACACTGATATTTTGTGGATTCAAATTTTCATTTATTCCAAAGTGGAATTGCAGTCATATGATGGCTATATATCAAAGAGACTATGTAAAATTTGCCATAGTGGATGTATCATTACACTCCTATGATGATTGTATGAGGTATTGGCTACCTCATATCCTTGCCAACAAATGGTACCATTAGTATTTTTTATTTTAGTCATTCTAGAGGGTGTATAGCAGTTTTAATTTATGGTTTTCATTTGCATTTCCCTGTGGACTAATACTACGAAAAATCACCCAGGAGTTCTTAACCATTCAAAATTCCTTTCATCTTTTTTTGTAACATGCTTACTCAAATTTTTGCCCATTTTTTACCAGAATATGTCTTCTTTTTATAGCATTATAAGTGTTCTTTTAAGAGTTGGATACAAGTGCTTTTTGTCAAAAATATGTATAGCAAATATTTTCTATAACTCAAGTTTGTGACTTGAGTTTTCATTTGCTTGATAGTGAATATTAAAATCTTGAGAGCATGTAATTTTTCAAGTTGAGTTTTGCTTTTAGGATTATTGCCTTTTTCGCAGTGGGGGGGGGGGGGGCATGGGGAGCCTCCGGGACTTGAACCCGGGCCTCCAGCTCGGCAGGTGAGAATTCTTGCCACTGAGCCACTGTTGCACTGCCCACACTCTTATTGTCTTTTTGTTTCATCTAAAAATATTTGTTCACTTCCTAGTTGGTAATGATAATCTCTTGTACTTTATTATAGAAGCCCTATAATTTTAACTTTTATATTAATTCTAAAGTGCAGTTTGAGTTATTTTTTGCATATATTGTGGGATTAAGGGGCACTTTATTTCTACATCCAGTTTGCACTATTTTCAGTGAACAGATTATCTATTTCCCTTTGATATCATGGGGTATCTTTGCCAAAATTCAGTTGCTGAAATATGTCCATGTCTGGACTCTTTATTCTATTCCACTGATCTGTGTTTCTATCTTTGACAATAAGACACTGTCTTATAGCTGTCTTGTAGCACTACAGTTAGTTTGAAAGTCAGTAGTGTGAATCCTCCAAGTTTCCCCATCTTTTCTGAAATGTTAATGTCTCTACTAGATTATCTCTCTTTCTATTTTAAATAAATTTTAAATTTCTACAAAAAACAGGGTGTTGAGATTTTGATTTTGACAGCATTTAACTGAATTTGGTAAGAATGAACACTAAAATTTTTTAATTTTCAAATCTCTGAATATGGTATATTTCTAAATTTGTTTAGATCTTTAATTTCTCTCAACAGTGTTTTGTAGTTTTCATTGTCAAATCATGCAAGCCATTATTAAACTTGTTCCTAAGCACCTTATATTTTTATGCTATCGTGAACAGTATTTAAAACTTACATTTTGCTGTTAAACTTAAATAAATGGAACTGATCTTTGTATTTCAACCTTGAATCCTCCTACCTAGCCATATTCACTTATTGGTTTTAGTATATATATTTTTGTAGATTTGTTAAGATTTTCTATGTAAATTGTTCTGCCCTATGTGAATGAAAGCCATTTTACTTCTTCCCTTTTTTATATTTTATATTCCCTTTTATTTCCTTTTGATGCTTATTGCATTGGTTGTTACCATCAGAATAATGTTGATAATGTGATGAGTGGACATCTTTGCCTTTTTCCTGAAAGAGATGAAGGGTCAATATTTCACCAAGCAAATTATTTTGTTAAATAAATCCTCTTCCATATTTGCAAGGTAATCTTTCCATTCCCCAAAAAATGTATTTCATATTTATGCATCTATTATATTGAATTTTTTAATGTTCAACAAATCTTGCATTCCTGTGTAAAACCACTTGATCACTATATCTTACATATGTATGTGTTGGTAAATTCCATTTGCTAATACACTGTTTCAAAAATGTGTATCCATGTACATGAAGGATGTTGGTCTCTAACTTTTCTAAACTTGTAATATCTGTCAGATTTTGGTATAATCATTATATTGTCTTATAAACACAGGCTGATGTCCTCCTTCATTTTCTATTTTTGAAGGAGTTCCTGTGAGATTGATACAACTTTTTTCCTCTGGAGTTTGTTAAAATTCATTAATGAAATATGAAATATTCCTTGTTGTATGATTTTTATAATAAATTTGATTTAAAAATAGATAAATTACCATTTCTAATTTGTATTTCTTCTTATATTCCCTCTAGGGCTTGACTATCTTTCAAGATTTAGAGTCCCCACCTAGACTGTTTTAGAGAAAAGGAAAAGAAAAAGAAGAGAGAAAGGAATAGAGGTTAGGAACATACTTCGTGGTCCTTTGACCTTGAATTTCTAGTGCCCATCGACAAATGACAATAATTTCTCTGAATACTAGTTCAAAAGTACAAGAAGTGTCTCAGTAGTACAACATGACTACACAAATGGCACTACATACTTACATTATAAATATAAATAATTTAAATAATGGTGGTATATTTTTGTTATTCAAAATATGAGACTAGCTAGTTTTGGCCTCTGTAAAGATGGTACTCAAGGGAACTACACTAGAGGTAAGAAATTGTAAGTATTTGTCTCGGACCTTCCTTTAAAAACTTAGCATATTTAAAACGAACTTAGGAGACAGGAAATGTAAATGGAAAATCAGGTCACAATAAGCTGAGGAAAGTTGTTGAAACAATCAAAGAAAGCTGGCCACATCATGTACTCTGTGCTTTGCCTCTTGGGTCTTACTCAAAGCTGGCAGTGCAATTTTTTCCTCCAAGGTTGACCCATTTGTGCACGGTGCTGATAACTACTTCAGTGTAAATTCAGTATTTTGAAAAGTTTCTAAAGTTTTGCATGGTGTTGCATAAGAAAATCATTCAAGAGGTAAAAGCAGAAGTACCAACCTTTTATGGGAAGTCAAATAATTTAAATGATCAAATGTCTGTGTTTGAAGCCTATCCTTAGAATATCTAGGGCATCCTTCAGTTGGAATCTATAGCCCTTTATTTCCTCTGATCAGCTAGCAAGTCAGTAAAAAGTTATATAATGCATTGGTTTCTTTAATAAAACTAGCAAAATGATTTTTTATAGTGGGTTTTCATTTTTAACCTGGGCAAAACAGTTGTTACAAAAAGGAAACATTAACTTTGGAAAACTAAGAAGTGAAGGGAAAAGAACTAAAACTTCCAAAAGCATAGAATGAAGCACACTTGAGAAATGGTGTTTTCCAAAGTCTATATGCTTAGCAGCTAAGAAGTCATCCACAGAATCCCACATATTCTTTAAAATTCAACAGATTGTTAAGAATATTGAAAATAGACTTATTTTAAAGACTTTGAAATTATTTTGCCATAAACTAAATAAATATTGGCATGACATAAAGTAGAGCTGTAGAAATTAAACTCATTGAATGAGGACATGATACACATTAGTGAGGAAGCAAAATAATAAGTCATGGGATATATATTAAGATTGATAGTTGGTAATTGGTCTAATGTTTAAAAGTTGCATGATTTTTTAATGCATTGCCATTAGGAAAAACTATGATAAATATTCCAAAATATTCCAAACTAGGAAAATGTCACTTATTCAAAATTTGTCCACATATCACAATATGATTTTTAAGAAAAAACTCACTATATTAATGCTGAGTATTTTCATTAAGCCTTTTAAAGGTAGTAATGAAGGATATAAATACTTTAATAGTTGGTAGATGAATTAATATGTAAAAAATACAAGCATGGTCATTAACAGTTCTGTTCTTAACTGACAGGGAGAGGAAATATTGAATAGCTCTTTTGAAACTAATGAAACAAACAAAAAAATTGATGAAACATATTCTTTCTGAGAAAGATTCATAAGGGGATATCAAGGCATGCGTTATTGCTCAACATTCCATAAAGTTATCATTTTGGGGAAAATAATAATTTAATGTTACATACAAAATGCAGGGTATATAAAATTAAAAGTTAAGAAGAATTGCAAAAACTTAAGATTTGCTCCAAGAAAAAGATCAGCTCAATCTAACAAACACTCTCAGAAATATTTTCTGGGATAATAGTAATTATTAAAATATTACATAAATAGAAGTTATAAAATTGAACAATTTTTGCAGCTAAATTCTTTAAAACTTTCAAGAAACAGATAATTTCTATGGCATATGTATTATTTCAGAGCCTAAAAGATGAATGATTTCTTCAAACTGGTAAAATAGTGAAATAAACCATGGCAAAAATTGTACATATTGCAATTTTTTTTTAAAATGAGCAATTTATTTTTTCATTTTATAATGATGTACTAATGTAAAAATAAATAAATAAAATCAGCAATAAAGTTCCAATAAACCATGCCAAACAAATATTCTTAAACCTGCATAAAATGACATTTTATTAAGAATGGTATTAATCTAATCTGGATACCAACAATTTAAAAGAGAAATAAATTAGGTAGCACTTACTTAAATGATGAATGGGCTAAAAAAGAAATTAGGAAATATATTGTGGTGAATGAAAATGAAGAACTTATGGAATGAAGCAAAGGCAGTGCTGAGAGACAAATTCATAGTTTTAAAAGCTTACATTAAAAAAGAAGAAAGACTTCAAATTAGATACCTAAACTTAAAACTAAACAGCAGAATCAACAAAACCAAAGTTTCATTTTTTGAAAAGCTCAATAAAATGGACAAACCTTTAGCTAGACTGACAAAGAAAAAGAAAGAGAGATTAATGAATAATGAAAATCAGAAATGAAAAGAAGAACATTATTACCAACTCCACTGAAATAAAAAGGTCTATAAGAAGATACTATGATGCTGTATGCTAATAAATTAGATAGACTAATGAAGTGGACAAATTCTTAGAAACACACAAACTATCTACATTGACTCAAGAAGAAATAGAAGATAACAACAAATCAATTACTAGTAAAGAGACTGAGTTAGTAATAAAAAAAAAAAAATCCCACAAAATAAAAGCCCAGGACCAGATGACTTCACAAGGGAATTTTACCAAACATTCCAAAGACTTAACTTGAATTCTTCCAAATTCTGTCAGAAAATTGAAGAGGAAGGAACTCGTCTTAATTCACTCTATGATGCCAACAGCACCCTCATACAAAAGCAAGATAAAGATACCAGAAGAACAAATTCCATATACAACAGTGTTCTAGTTTACTAGTTGCTGGAATGCAATACACCAGAAACAGAACAGCTTTTAAAATGGAGAATTTATTAAGTTGTAGGTTTACAGTTCTAAGCCTGTGAAAAAGTCCAAATTAAAGCAAGGCTATAGAAATGTCCAACTTAAGGCACCAACAAGAGGTTACTTTTGCTCAAGAAAGGCTGTTGACATTTAGGGTTTCCCTCTCTATTGGAAAGTCACATGGTGAACATGGCAATGTCTACTAACTTCCTCTCCAGGCTTCTTGTTTCATGAAACAACTCCAGGGGCATTTTCCTTCTTCTTCTCCAAAGGTCTCTGGGTGTGTGGGCTCTCATGGTTCTCATGGCTCTCTCTTGCGGCTCTCATTATTCTGAAACTTTCTCCAAAATGCTTCCTGTTTTAAAGGATTCCAGTAAACTAATCAAGACCCACCTGGAATGGGTGGAGTCACATCTCACTCTAATTAATACCCACAGTTGAGTGAGTCATATTTCCATGGAGGTAATCTAATCAAATCTCCAATCTAAAGTACTGAATAGGAAGTAAAAGAAACTGCTGCATCCACAAGGTGGGATTAGTATTAAAACACAGGCACATAATCCTTTCAAACCAGCACATATAGTGACTAAGAAAATCAAGTATCTCAGATTAAATCTAACCAAGGATGTAAAGGACTTGTACACAGAAAAGTACAGAACTTTGTTAAAAGAGAGAAATAAATTGAAGGACATTCCATGATCATAAATTGGAGGACTAAATATTGTTAAGATGTCATTCCTCCCCAAAGCAATTTATAGAGTCAACACAATACCAATAAAAATTCCAACCACCTTCTTTGCAGAAATGGAAAAGAAAATTATAAAATTATAAGGAAGGTAAGGTGCCCTGAATAGCCAAAACCATCTTGAAAAAGAAGAGTCAAGTTGGAGGATTCACTCTTCCTGATATTAAAACTTATTACAAAGCCACAGTAATCAAAACAACATGACACTGGCACAATAACAGACATGTTGACTAATGGATTTGAACTGAGAGCTCAGCAATCAACCTTCACATAAATGTCCAACTGATTTACAACAAGGGGACAAAAGACCACTCAATTGGGAAAGTATAGTATCTTCAACAAATGGTTCTGGGAAAACTGAAGCTCCATTTGAAAGAGAAGGAAAGGCAACTCATACCTTATGCAAAATTAACTCAAAATGAATCAAAGACCTAAATAAAGACTAGAACTATTGACCTTTTGGAAGAAACCACAGGGAAGCATCTTCAGGACCTTGTCTTAGGTAATGGTTTCTTAGACTCTATACCAAAAAAAAAAAAAAAACTGAAAAAAGAAAAGTTAGATGGGTCCTTATCAAATTAAAAAAAGGTTTGTGCTTCAAAAGACTTTATCATGAAGGTAAAATGACAACCTACACACTGGGAGAAAATATTTGGAAACCATATATTTAGTAATGGTTTAATATACAGAATATACAAATAAAATCTTCAACATAACAGCAAAAAGACAAACAGCCAAATTAAAATATGAGCAGAAACTTGAATAGCCATCTCTCAAAAAAAAGATATGCAAATGGCTATAAAGCACATGTAAAGATGATTAACATCATTAACCATCAGGGAAACACAAATCAAAAACATGAGATACAATTTCACACCCACTAGAATGGCTGTTACTAAAAAGTAGAAAATGACAATTGTTGGAGAGGATGTGGAGAAGTAGAAACACTCATTCATTGCTGGTGTAAAATGGTGCAGCTGCTGTAGAAGACAGTTTGACAGTTCTTCAAAAATTAAGAATAGAACTACCATATGACCCAGTAATCCCTTTTCTAGGTATACACCCAAAAGCATTGAAAGCAGGAACTCAGATATTTGTATACGGATGATCATAGGGGTCTTGTTCACAATTGCCAAAAGATAGAAGCAACCCAAGTGCCCATCAACCAATGAACGGATAAGCAGAAAGCAGCATATACTTGAAATGGAATACTACTCAGTAATGAAAAGGATGATGTCCTGGTAACATGAAACAACATAGGTGAATATTAAAGACATCATTTTAAGAGAAATTGCCAGGGCCAAAAGGACAAATATGACATGATCTCACTGACATGAAATAATTAGAAAAAACAAATTTATGGGGTCAGACTCTAGAATTTTGGTAACTAGTTGTGTTAGTTTACAAGCTGCTGGAATATAATACTCCAGAACTGGAACAGCTTTTAAATAGGGGAATTTAATAAGTTACATGTTTACAGTTCTAAACCTATGAATTGTACAAACTAAGGCACCAACAAGAGGTTACCGTCACTCAAGAAAAGCCGATGTGTCAGGAACACCTCTATTGGCTGTGTAGTCATGTGGTTGGCATTTGCTGGGCTCAATTACCTTCAGCATCTGTTCCTGTGAAAGTTCCTCACTTTGCTTCTCCAGGGCTGGCTATCATATCTTGGCTTCCTTTGGCTCTCTCCAGGTTCTGGCTTGCTTAACATCTCATAGCAACATCTGCTGGGCTTTAAGCATCTCCAGACATCTGTGTCTCTGCTCTCTGAAGCAACTGTTCTCCTAGCATGTACATTTGCTCTCTCTGTCAGCTCTGAGGTTTCTGCCATTTCTGCAGGCTCTGTTGTTTCTGACTCTGTCCAAAATGTTACCTTGCTTAACGGATTCCGGTGATCTAATCAAGACCCACCTGGAATGGGTGGAGTCACATCTCCGTCTAATCAAAAGGTCACACCCATAATTGGACATGTCACATCTTTGTGGAGATAATCTAATCAAATGTTTCCAACCTACACTATTTAATCAGAATGAAAAGAAATGGTTGCACCCACAAAATTGGATCAGCATTAAAACGTGGCCTTTCTAGGGTACATAATACTTTCAAACCAGCACACCAGGGTATAGGATAGAGTTAGGGAATGGGAAATTAAGCCTTAAAATGTACAGAGTTCCTATTTGGGAGATAAGCAATGGTTTGTTAATGGATGGTACTTATGTTAGTACAACATTGTGAACATAATTAACAGCAATGAAATAATATCTGGATGTGTTTAAAAGGGGAAGTGTTATGCTGTATATTTGATATTAGAACAAAAATTTTAAAAAATCTATTGAACAGTACTAAACAAACATTGAACCCCAAGTTAAAACATGGGCTATAGTTAAAAGTGCAGTTATAAAAATGAGCTTTCACATTCCCTGCTCATGGATAGGAAAGCTAAATATAGTTAAGATGTCAGTTCTACCCAAACTGATCTACAGATTTGACAGAGTACCACTCAAAATTCCAGCAACCTATTTTGAAGACTTGGAAAAGCTCATTATCAAATTCATCCGGAAGGGAAACAGACCCAGAATAGCTAAAAGCAACCTAAAAAAAAAAAGAACAAAGTGAGAGTTAACATTCCCTGACTTTAAAAACCTATTATAAAGCCACAGTGATCAAAACAGCATGGTACTGGCACAAACAAAAGACTTGACCAATGGAATCAAATCGAGAGCACAGAAGTAGACCACCAGATCTATGTTCAACTGATTTTGACAAGGCTTACTTGTCAAATCCACTGAACTGGGACAAAATAGTCTTTTTAATAAAGGGCATGGGAAAACTGGGTATCAATAGCCCAAAGAATGAAAGAGGACACTTACCTTTTTTGTTTCTCAGGTGTGGCCTCTCTCTCTCTAAACCCAACTCTAAAAGTGAAATCATTGCCCTCCCCCTACGTGGGACATGACATCCAGGGGTGAAAGTCTCCTTGGCAGTGTGGGAGATGCCTCCCCAGTATGAATCTGACTGTTCTAGTTTGCTAGTTGTCAGGATGCAATATACCAGAAACGGAATGGCTTTTAAAAAGGGGGAATTTAATGAGTTGCTAGTTTACAGATCTAAGGCTGAGAAAATGTCCCAATTAGAAATGTCCAATCAAAGGCATCCAGGGAAAGATACCTTGGTTCAAGAAGGCCGATGGAGTTCAGGGTTTCTCTCTCAAGTGAGAAGGCACATGGCGAACACAGTCAGGGCTTCTCTCTCTTGGCTGGAAGGGCACATGGCGAATACAGTATCATCTGCTAGCTTACTCTCCTGGCTTCTGGTTTCATGAAGCTCCCAGGGAGGCGTTTTCCTTCTTCATCTCCAATGGACTCTCCGCTTCATGGTGCTGCAGCATTCTGTGCTCTCTCTGAATCTCTCATTCTCCTCTTTTATAGGACTTCAGAAACTAATCAAGACCCACTCAAATGGGTGGAGACATGTCATCCCCTAATCCAGTTTAACAACCACTCTTGACTAAATCACATCATCCAGGGAGATAATCTCATTACAGTTTCAAACATACAGTGTTGAATAGAGATTATTCTACCTTTATGAAATGGGATTTATATTAAAACATGGTTTTCTTAGGGGGCATAATTCCTTTCAAACCAGCACACTGACCCTGGCACTATGGGATCAACAATGCCATCTTGACCAAAAGGGGAAAAGAAATTTAACTAATAAAGTATCAGCAGTTGGGAGAGTTCAAATAGAGTTGAGAGGCTACTCTGGAGGTCACTCTTACACAAGCTTCAGTTAGACATTGCTACTTAACATAACTTGCCAAGCTCCAACCAAAACCATTCCAACCAATCCTAAAGTACACCTAGAGCAATATATAAGATTCTACAAAGGTTCTATGCCCTGGGGTAACTTTCTTGAAACCTACAATCTCCAGATGTGTCCCTGGATCAGATAAATCCTGAAACCTAGAGGGCCCAGCCTCTCCAAAACATCAGCTTGTTCCATCTTCCTACCCCATATTATTGACAGCCCCTCCCAACATGAAAAAGTAAGAAAGTCCACAACCCAAATACCCCTAAAGAGTGGAAGAAAGATCAAAGGTGATGGTGGAGTTATACAGAGAAGGTAGTAGGGTTTAACAAATGAGTAGGATTGCTGAATCATTAAATTGATATTTCTTTTATCTCTACTATCTTAGAGCAGGTAGAAGTAAAAACTTAAAATTGTGGAATTGTAAGCCACACCAAACTCTGAAATCTGTCCTACAACTAACTGTTGTGCTGTGCTTTGAAATTTATTGCTTTTTTTTTGTATGTATATATATATATATATATATATATATATATATAGTATTTTTTTTTAACAGAAGTCAATTGTGATGATAAAAAAATTTATTCTTTCTGGCCTTCTATATTCTGGAGCAGCTAGAAGGAAAAAATCTGAGAGGATGGTACGGTAGCCCATGACAAACTCTGGGATCTGTTCTGTAATTACTTGTTGAAGAGTGCTTTGAAAACTATTGCTTTTTTCTTTCTTTGCTTTGTATATATGTTATATTATACAATAAAAAAGTTAAAGAAAAAAAGACTACAGAGAGAATAGAAGAAAAAAAATGAGACTTCATCATTTTAAACACATGTACCACACCCATTCCAGGCGTTAATAATAGGATGGTAAATGGGAATCCTGTATCTTATGCATGACTGTTCTGTAAACCTACCTCTCTAATAAAAGAAAAAGAGAAAAAGAGAGAAAGAGAGAGAGAGAGAGAGAGAGAGAGAGATAGAAATAATGATGATCTTTGTAGAAGCTGAATAAAATTCCTGATTAAAAACAAAACAGAAACAAAGTAAATCTGAAATCAAACCAGGAATAAAAAAGATCTTAAACAAAATGAAGAATTTCCTTCTTTAAAGGATCTAACTCAGTTCTTGATAATCATCAAATAAAGATCTTCTCATTGATGCAGGATCTAGAAAACTATCAACCCCGTTACCATGGCACTGTGGAGGAAATGAGAAAGAGAGAGAAGATTTTTATACAATTAGAGAAAAATGCAATATAATTAATACACAGATAATTTTATTGTTAACTTAGAAGGGTCAGGATGATCAACTTAAAATAATGCTGACATAATCATAGAATTAAGTAAGCTACTTAATACAAAGAAGTGAAGATAGCAAAAAACAGAATGCTGTAAAAGAATATTTTATGTAAGGATATAAACTATTTTATAAAACAATGATAGTTTAAGGAATAGATCAGTGATGCAAGGAGAATAATATAGATAATTGCAACTGAAAAAAATGTCCTCTCCAAATCTCTGGTATATTAAAATGTAGCAGATGCTGAAGATAGCACTTCTAATCAGTGATTAAGTATGGCCTGTATTTTTCACATAATGGTCAAGAAAATTGTAAAACAAAGTGTTACTGTTATTGACATCACATAATACATTTTCTGGATTTACCAAATTTGTAATGTAAAAAAAAATGAATACATAAAATAATTGAAAAATATGTAGTTTTCATTATTTAATACCAAAGTAGTGCAGCACTTTTTGAGCATAATAGGAAAGAAAAAAAACAATAGATACTACATATATATATTATATATTTTAATACCCACTATTTTTAAAATTGTGTCAAAATATTAAATTCAGTTCAATCGGAAAGTGGACATTTTTCCCCATAAGTTAAACGATAATTAATAGCCTTAGAAAATAATGCCAAGAGCGTGTTTGCCAATTTGCAAAATTAATTAAACATGGCCAATTATCTGGTAAGGAAATACAAATTAAATATATTGCTTTAATTGACACAAAACTAAAAGCAAGAAATATGTTTGCTAAGTGTGTGAAACCAACTCATTCTGTGTGATCAGACATGGTGTTGGGCAATTTGCACATTTATCTTATATACTTCTTTCACAAATCCCATCTCTAAAAGAGATAACTATCCCATTTTAGATGAAGGGAAATTGATATCAGTAGAGTTTAAATGACCTGCCCATAGTCACACAGCGAGTTGGAGAACGTGGTTGGTGCCCATGCCTCACTCTCACGCCTCTGCTCTGCCACAGGCTTTCCCTCCAGCCCACAGGCTTCTCTTAGGCTAAACACAACAGAAGGAGTGATACAGTAGTGGGGGCTTCTGATTTGAACTGTAAACTCTTTCACTTCTTTACTCTAAAACTGCATTTAAGATTATGATTCAAATACAATGAACATATTCATAGTAATGTGGAAAAGCCAAAAAGGTGATTGATCAGTCAGAATTGTGAGGAATTTCTAGAAGCTATGAAAGTTAATCAGATTTCATCAGAATCCTGTGGAAATGAGGAACTTTCACCTAGACAGAATTGAAAGTGAAAATAAAATAAAACAGAAAGTGGGTCTTAGAAGAATACCAGGATATCCTTAGGATTAATAGTAGCAGAGAATGGTAGGGAAAACAGGGGTCATAGAAAATTATCTATTTAAGAGATTAAAAGACAATGGATTTAAGATAGACTGATCATATGCCCATCTTGATATTAGAGCATCTTTCAAATGAAAGAGGGGATCCTGACGCAGATCACTCTTGAAGCCTGTGTGGGGGCAGAGATGTATTAGGTTCTGAGTTAATAACAGCTGCCACAAAAGATTGAGAGCTCCTCCACTCAAGAAACCCCCTAGCCTGATACGGCGGCGACAACTCCTTTCTGCCACGCGTCGCATCCTGCGCCGCGCACCCCAATGCCAGCATTGCAACCCCAAGAACAGCGACCAGGAGACAAGTGGAGATGAAACTGTCACGGGGATTCAACCGCAGAATTTCATCTGAATTAGGGAAATATGCTAAACCTACCAGTATCGATCAGTGTAGACCTTTACTTTTAAACATGCCAACACAAGAAAGAATCACAAGAACTGGAGGAAATCAGGACTAGAAACGGGGGAAAACATCAATCAAAATAAAGAGAAAGATTAGCAAGTGAAGTAAAAGTGTACATTGAAGAATTTAAAAAAATACATGTTTTTAATACCGAAGAGGAAAGAAAGCAAGCAAAAGAAAACGAAGTGAAAATTGTCAGAACGATTAAAATTAGACTGGCATTACATTTAGGTTTTATAATACAGTATATTTGTAAAAATGGAGAAATATTTTCAAGTTCTAAGAAAAGGTAATTGTGAATAAATAATTCAATACATTTTAAGAGTATTATTCAATTTTGAAGGTAAATAAATGAGATTTTCCAACTTTCAGGATGCTCAAAAAGTCTTCTGAAAAAACTATATAATGATTTACCCCAACAAAGAAAAAAAATGAATTCAAATACTATTGAACACATAAAATATGAAAAGCAGTGTTGAATAAAGAAAACAGGGAAATTTATAATTAAATATATATTTGAGAGTGTGGGACTAAAACAATTCAATCAATTAAATTTACATCCATTAATGTAAAAGCAAATTGAAAAACATAATAAAAATCAGAAATTAAAACTCCAGAAGATTTTAACAATATATGGGGTGTTGGAACCAGAAGGAAAAGTGAGGGCTTGCAAGATATCTTTGATTTGGAAGAAAATGTTATAGTAGCTGATTAATTCTCTATGTTGATAAAGAAATAGGTTTAAATATTAAATATATGTAATACAAATGTTAAATAATGGTAGCCGCATAATATTCACATTGGATCACCTACCTCAACTGTGTTTTCATTTGAGAGAGAAAGAAAGCTCTGTCTTGTTTAAATTACTTATTGCTATATGCAGCTGAACCTTCCTGACTGAAATATCTTCCTTGGTTGAAAAAATAACGCCCAGCAGTATTCCGGCCTCTGCCTGTAACTCTTTTTGCTACTATCCTGAAACATTTTATCATTTGTTATTTTAGGTTCAAATTGCTATTTATTTTTTACAATCACCTTTCATTGTAATAGATCACTTTTTCCCCAAATCATTTCTGACTGGATATATTGTGTGTACATTGGACATATTGTGTGTATATAATTATTTTTCTGGAATGCATTCTTTAGTAATACATAAATGTTCATTGTCTTTGCATTTCTGAAAAGAGATCTATTTCTCCTCTTACACATTAACGATAGATTAGCTATAATAGAGCTATAAATGTATACATTTCTAAGTTCAGGTTTTTTTACACCAGTACTTTGAAGATACGTTTCACTGTCTTAGGTTAAAATGCAGTGAGTAAGAAAGTTCTGGTCAATCTGCTTCCTGTTATTTAAATACTATGCTACTTTCATTAGAAAGCTTTTAAATTTTTCTCTATTACTTTAGGATAATAATATTATGCCATGAAATATGTCTAAGAGTGGTTCTTGGTCAATTATTTTGCTTAGGAATATTCTTTTCTTTCTTTCTCTCCCCATGGGATTTAGTTTGGGTGGAGTAGTAATCTGCCTCGCCCTTCTTTTTGATCTGGAAGTAGATCACCTACATTTTTTAAAAAGTGGGATATGTGTGGTGAAACCTCCACCTGAAAAATGCTCGGCTTTTTGTTCCTCAAGTAACTTGAGCTGATATTGCAAGGCAGCCCAGCCGATGACAATATAAATATTTTGGAAAATATATAACAATTTTAAAAGGAAATAAGTTGGGCGGGCCGCGGTGGCTCAGCGGGCAAAGTGCTTGCCTGCTATGCCGGAGGACCTCGGTTCGATTCCCGGCCCCAGCCCATGTAACAAAAACGGAGAAACAGAATACAATAAAACAAGAAAATGTTTAAAAATGTTTCCCTTTCTTCCTTCCTTCCTTCCTTCTCTCTGTCTTTCCTTTAAAAAAAAAAAAAAAAAAAAAAAAGGAAATAAGTGCCTTAAAGAGTGAAATTCTCAAAGAGTAGAAACAAAAAGCAAAATCAAAACCAATTCAAAATGTGGAAACTGATAATGCTAATAATGGTCATAAGGGGTTTTGGGTTACATAAGGACCTTGGTGCCTGGGGGTGTGAGTTTTGCCCTGGGTCCATAGAAAACAATGAAAGGGAGACCCTGACACAAAACTTGCAACCCCCAAATCTGCAGCATCTATGGAAAAGGACTAGAAATACTTTAGCTTATTTCTCAGGAATCAACACAAACTTTTGTATATTTAACATATTTAATGATAAACTGAATTGTGAGGAGAGAATTTTATAGCTTTTAATAATGTTTAAGAAATACTTAGGTAGCCAATCAGTTAGTATATACAAACCACATTTTATTTTCTTTCTATAGAATTATTTAAACTTTGGAGAACATGAGTTCTAATGAAAGTGTCTTTATGCTCTAAACAAAATCAATGAAACAAGAATGCCATTGTTCATTAAAACTGGTAAAATTCAAGTCAGAACTAGTCATTTTTAGAGGTCAGCTGACCAAGTGCCTTTATTGTTTGTCACAACACACGTTGAAAATGTTTTGTCATGATCTACGATACGCGCTAACAAATGTACCACATGCAAATCTGAGACGAATTTTCCCAATACATCACTTTACTTAATAATCTTTTTAATTTTATTTTAAAACTGCTGATTGTGGCCACCAAATTGATTTTATGATCTAATAACATGTTTAAAATAGTTTAAAAGCACTGATCTAATTTAACGTATTCATTTTACAGATGGACTAAGGTCCCAGACAAATCAACTATCTTAAACATTCATGGCAGAATTTGGCAAAATCCATGGCTTTTAACTGCTAGTCCCATATCTCTCCAAAAAGATACTGTTCTGCTCCAGTTGAAAGTATAATCCTAATTAGTACCTATGCAATTTAATTTGACCATATAGGAGGAATTTCATATCTAAGGGGCTTGCAAACTGTTAACGGTTTATGAAAAAGTTAAATCCTTTGCATTTTTAACTCTAGCCACTCATTCCAGGTGAGGATTACAATCATTGAAGGTTAAATTCTAGAGTGTCCATTGGGTTAGAGAAGGTCAAGACCTTGTTTTTTTTTCAATTTAAGGTTGTACAGTTTAGGCTTACATCTGCCACTGAGGTAGACAAGCCTAGTTTTTTTTTTTGTTTGTTTGTTTGTTTGTTTTCCTTACATGGGCAGGCACCGGGAATTGAACCCTGGTCCTTGGGCATGGCAAGTAAGTGTTCTTACCTGCTGAGCCACCGTGGCCCGCCTGACAAGCCTAGTTTTGACATACAAAATGGACAACAACTTTTCTTGCTCACTAATATATTCAATAGTTTTGGTATTCTTTTTGTGTTAGACATTGTGCCAAGTATTATGAAAATATTGATGACCAGAACATGAGCCCACCTCTGAAGGAATTCATAGAAATTTGGTTAAAGTCTTGAATTTCTTAGGTCAGGTTGGCTGTAGAGAGAGTTTTACAAATCTCTGTGCCCTCCAAATGATCCCCTTGTATGTTCGATTCTCCTGGCATAACAGAGATTGTTTTCAGGATTCATGTGAAAAAGAAAATGTGGGATAAAGAAATAAGATTAGGTATAGTTTTTTGTAAGGAGGTGGGGAAATTTTTATGTAAAATAAAACACCATTCCAATGATTCAGAGTATTATAGTGGAACCAGATTATGGAGGTGGTTTTTATGTCTTTTACATTACTCATCTTAAGGAATTTAAATTCAGATGATTCATTTTTTGAGGGAGTGTGGGCATCCTCAGTGGGTGGTTTGAAGATTCAGTGCAAGTTTATCTATAAAGAAAAATGCATCTAATATTCCTCAGGGTATGGACAGTCCCCATTACTACTCCTACTCTGAAATGATTTTCCCAACTGATAATGACAAAAGATGAATAACAAAACACTATTATAAGAAGTAGGTAAATTAGCAACAGGAATATTATTGAAGATTAAAATATTGAGTCAATCATCTAAAGACTAACATAAAAATAAAATGGTGCAGACATAATCTAAATTGAGAAAATATAAAGTAATAGAAAATGATAGAAATAAAACCTTTAAAATAGGTTGAAATCTTCAAAGACAAAAATCAATGTAAAATAAATAAAATGAACAAAAATAAAAAATACTACAGGAAAAATGGTTAAAAGTGATGAAACCAAAAGAGCTAACCATGCAAATAGGGAATGGAGCACAGAAGGACAAATACAAAAGCAGATCAGGTTCTTAGGCATTACAAAGTAACAGAAATAGCAGACATAATTGTCTTCTAAAACCTGGTAACTCAAGAAGGTTTTCTCTGAAGAGAAATCTAACAAAGGAAATCCAGCACATTTAGGTCTTTTCTTTCCTTTTTCAAGTTTAAAATATTTCAACAAAGAGAAACAAAGCTTTTAGTTTTCTTTGCAAACATAAAATGTTCCTAATATAAAAATTTTATATAATGTAGTAAGCAAGGTTTTGGCCACTGATATACCAAATATCACCATTAACTGTATTTGCTTCAGATTGATATATTTTAAAACTATAATACATAAGAATTAAGGCTAGAGATCCACATTAAGGGTACTCATTTCCCTCACCCACATCCTAGAAATAATCACTATTTAAGGTTGCTATTTATTTCATTACAATGTATGATTTCACTTTTCCTACCGGTATATAGACAATAACAATATGTAATATTGGGTTTTGTTGTTATTATAGTTTTGAAATGTACATAAATGCTATTCAGGTTTTTGTAACTTGTAACATTATGATTTCAGTTTATTGATTTGTTTCCTAAAGACTTAAGACACTCATTTTAATGAGAATCTTCTGATATCTGAATGTATTCTTTTATTTAACCATTTCTCTATTAATGAATATTTAAATCACATATTATTTACATAATACATAATATATATGTAATATATGCATGCACATATACACATTCCATATGTATATAAACGCAAATATCCAAGTATATATAAACATACATATATGCATATATATAAAATATTGCAATTAATTTTCTTTTTCTTTTTCATATTTTCTCTTTATCATTGCAAGACATTATTATTTGTATTTTTTATTTTTCTAACATTTTTTATTTTGATATTTAACATATATACACATGCACAAAAAGCAATAATTTTCAAAGTACATTTTAACAAAATCCTATCATTTTCTGTTATAATTTATCCTTCTCCTTTGAACCTTCTCCCATTGTATAGTGGTCTTTGGACTATGTCAATTCTAATTTTTTCATATTGGAAAGGAGCGGTAACAATATTTGATAGGGTAATGGAATTAGCTGATACTCTTAGAGAGGTTGACCCCTCTGTGTTTCAGGGCTTATCTGGCCTAAGAACCCTGTGAATTTTATGGGTTCCTGAAAAAAGTAAACTTTTGTAGAGTCTCAGTTAGAGACTCTTCAGGGTTAACAGGAATGATATTAGTTGGGGTTGGGCAAACCAAGGTAATTAGCAATATCTAGCTGAAGCATGCATAAGAGTAGGCACCAGAATAGCCTCTTGACTCTATTGGAACTCTCTTGGGCCACTGATACCTTATTTTTTTACATTTCTTTTCTGCCTTTTAGTCTGGAAGGCATTGGTGCCATGGTGCCAGGGCCAACCTCATCCCCAGGAGTCATATCCCACATTGTCAGTGAGAATTTCATCCCTGAATTTCATGTCCCGTTGTAGGGGGGAAGGTAGCAATTTTGCTTGCAGAGTTGGGCTTAAAGAGAGAAAGGCCACATCTGAGCAACAAAAGAGGTTTCCTGGAAGCAACTCTTAGGCATAACCATAGGTAGGTTTAGCTTCTCTGCTAGAGAAATAAGTTTCATAAGGGCAAGCTTCAAAATCAAGGGCTTGGCCTATTTACTTAGGAGTCCCCCTCTCTCAATGTTTGAGAGAGTACCAGGAGTTTGCCAGGTGAGAAAGTTAAATAGCTCCATGTTTTTTCTCCAGTCCCTCAAGGGACTTTGACAATACTTTTTAGTTATGAGCCCATATATTCTGTAATGTATCCAGGTGTCACATTAAGCTATACAGAATACCAAGGCCTTGCTTCCATGCTAGGCTCCACATGTTTGTGTTGTTTAAGGGACCTATCCAGGTAGGTTGATTTAGACTGTTTGTTACAGAAAATTTAGGTTGTGGACATAATGAGCCCTGCTGTCTTTGGTGTCATGTAGTAAGTGAAGCTCTAGAATATATACAATATCATCCTTTGTCCTGTATACTGATTTACCTTCATCCCAACAAAACCAGCTTGGTTTTTATCTCTAATTGAAGCCTGATGTCCAAAATAAGCAACTCATGTCTTACAGTGTCCTCACTTAGTTGTACAATTATCATTACTCTCGATTTTAGACAATTTTCATTGATCCAAAGAGACAAAGAACCAATAAACATAGCCTTACCAAATACAAAAACTAAACCTCCCCATAACCTGTGTCCCTCTACCCAAGATATTCTTTTAATGTACAACTACAAATGGAATTTCTGGGCCATAAGAGTTTGCTTCTTCCTTTTTCTAGATACCACCAAATATTTATATAAAATTCTTACCGATTTACACCTCCTATTAACTGTGTAAATGTTGCCAGTTTTTGCATTCTCTATATTTTATGTTACCAATCGTTTATATTAATGCCCAAATGCTAAATATTAAAGTCAGTTACTCTTTTTATTTCCATTTTCTAATTATTAGTGAGGTTGAATCTTTCTCATATTTTTAAGATCATTTAGAGTTCTCTCTATGAATTAAGTGTTCAAATTTTCTGCCCATTTTAAAAATTGGGTTGTTTGTATTTTCATATTGATTCAAAGAAATTTTTATGTAGTATAAATATTTATTGACAGTCAGTTATAGATGCACACATACCTTCTGGCCAAAATGTTTGATTTCTTGAAAATGTTTGATTTCTAAAAAACATATATGATTTTATAAATATTCTTTATGTTTGTATATTTAAATTTATATTATACAAATTACTGTACAGATACTCTTCAATGTGTTCTTTGAAAGGTTTAAAGTTTGAATTTAAATATTTAGATTTTTATTGAATATGGAATTGTTTTTTACAAATGGTCAGGTGTGTGATATAATTTATATATTTTCCATTATTAGCGACATTTACCTAAACATTATTGGATAGCTGTAAGGCAAATTTCATATACTCCCATATGTCTGTTTTTGGATTTTCTATACTGCCCCATCTAGCCACACTATTTTAATATAAACTTATAATAATTTCATTTACCTAATATTTTTCTCTCTTTTTTACCTTTTTTATACCATAAATTGTAGTGAACAGGCATTATACAGATAATGTATATATCTTGATAGATATAATGTCTATAAGGAGTTTTATAGAACTCTTTTCTAAATCATTTGAACTTGGGGCTTTTTTAAGGAAAAATTCTTGAATTATTACATTACGAGGTATTGCTCAAATCAAGGATCTTTTTCTACTTATGCTAATATTTCATTTTATATTTTTTCTCAAAATTTTATGGATTTTATTTTGGTTTATAAATTTGTCTTCTAATACCTCTTAATATTTTTAAAACTTTATTATAATTGCCTTCATATTAATTTTTTCATTTTATGGCTTGTTTATGCAAAGAACATTTTTTCATCAGTCTTGCCAAAATCATAACTATTTTGATAAATTTTCTTTTCTTTCTTTTTTATTTTGGTAAATTTTTAAAAGCAAGATTTTATTTTCTTAAACCTTTTTATTATTATGTTGCCTATTTCATTGATTTTTGCTAATGTATTTGTTGAATTATTTTGTTTCTTAGGTTTGTCATTTTTCTTTTACTCTCAACTTTTGATTTCAATATTTAGATTACTATTCCCAACAGTTTTTTCAATTTTCTGATAAACAATGATAAAATTTCCTCTAAGTAATAATTTATATATATATAAACTCTATAAATTTTGTGACAAATAATATTTTAATTTTCACTGTATTATTTCTTTTGTAATTGCCCTTGTGATTTTCTGTCTAACTTAGTAGCTATGTAGTATAATGGCTGTTGCTGATTCTAACATTTAGTAATGTTTTTAGCTATGGTTCTATTTATTACTGATTTCTAATTTTATTGCATCAGAGTCATAGAATTTATTATATTAGAAATTGGCCATATTTTTCTATGTTTAAAATCTGTGTATATAAACACACAAACATGTATATGCACATATAAAACAGGTATGCAATTTACAAAGATTGAGCCAACATTCAGCTAAAGACCTAAAATATTATTCTTTTCAGAGACTGCTTCTTCTCTCCTAAATATCTTTTCCCTTTCTATAATAATAGAAGTTCTACATCTGCACATGAATATTCACCCTGCCCCAGAATGCCAGACTTGAGGAAAAAGCATGGCCTTGATAATGCCTTGATTTGGACTTTTCCTAGCCTCAAAACTGTGAGCCAATAAAATCCCATTGTTAAAGCCAACCCATTGCATGGTATTTGCTTTAGCAAGAAGGACATTAAAACCGTTTTTTTTGGTTCCAAAAGAGTGGGGTGCTGTCATTGAAAACATCAAAAAAATGTGGAAATGGCTTTGGTATTGGGTAATGTGTAGAGATGAGAAAATATTTGCTTAATAGAAAAAGCCTAGATTGCTTTGAAGAGACTGTTGTCAGAAATATGGAGGTTAAAGGTACTTTCAATGAAGTCTTAGAAAGAAATGATGAGTGTGTTATTGGAAACTGGAGGAAAGATGACCCTTGTTATGAAGTGGCAGAGAACTTGGTGAAATTGAGTTCTGATATTGGATGGAATCTGAATCCAGTCAACCATTTCAGTGGAATTCAGGATTAGAACAGCAGTTATGCAGGAAGGATCTGTGGGAAGTCCTTCTGTCTGATGGGTTTGTCCCGAGCAGGTCATCTGTGCTGGTGCTTGGAGGGGGCGGCCCATCCTCTGCATTGTTCAGGGAGAATGCTGCCACCACAGTGCTAAGAGAGGGTGTGGTCTGTGTCCAGGCAGAGAGACTGACTGTCTTCCCTCTTCTTGGAGAGGTTGGGGCCTTCACACCAGTTTTCCAAGGGAACATGGCCACAGCACATGAGTTTGTGAGGATGGGACTGCTGCTCCATCAGGCCTTCAGGCCAAATCATGGATCCACTGATGTCTCTCAGAGCTTGAAATATAGTGGAGTTCGCCCTGCTGGGTTTCAGAACTGTTTGGGGCAAAGATTCCTATTTCCCTTCCAATTTCTCCATTCTGGAATGGGACTGTCTAACCCATGCCTGTCCTTCAATTGTATATTGGAAGTAGATAACTTGTTTTCTACATTTCCTGGATTCAACAGGCAGAAGGGATTTGTGCCCCAGGACAGGCCACACACATAACCGATTTTAATGAGACCTTCTATTTGGCAATGTTTCTAAAATGACTTAAGGTCTTGGGGATGTTGTTATGGAATGAATGTTTTCCTTGCAGAAAGAACAGAGCTTTCTGTGGTTCCGAGGATGGACTATGGTGGTTTGGAGCTGTGTAACCCAGAAAAAGATGTTCTTAAACTTCATTTATTCCTATGGGTGTGAACCATTGTAAATAGGACTTTTATAACACAATTTTATTGAGATATATTATATATTCACATAACATATAATCATCCAAAGTGTACAATCAGTGATTTACAGTATCATCATATAGATGTGCATTCATCACAATAGATTTTTGAACATTTTCCTTATTCCAAAAAAAGAATAAAAGTGAAAATAAAAGTAAAAAAGAACACCCAAACCATACCATACCTCCCATCCCCCTATTATGTATTTATGTTTTGTCTTTTTTTTTCTTATTTATCTGTAGTTTACTGGGTAAAGGGAGAGTCAGTCAAAAGGTTTTCACAATCACACGGTCACATCCTAAAAATTCCACAGTTTTTCAATCATCTTCAAGAATCTAGGCTATTGGATTACATTTCAACAGTTTCGGGCATTTTCCTCTAGATCCTATATACCAAAAACTGAAAAGGGATATCTATATACTGTATAATAAATACAATGTTTTGATGGGGCTACTTCAGATAAGGTATAACCCAGGTATAGTCTTAATCATATTACTGAAGGCTTTATAGGGAAAGTCACAGAGAAAGAGATACAGATGCAGAGGGAGCAGCCAGAAGCTGAAAATCAACAGTACCTGGAAGAGAAGGGAGCGGTCGGGAGAGGCTGCCCTGTACATTGCCATGTGACACAGGAGCTCAGGGCCAATGGTCACTGGCAGACGGTCACAGAATGCAAGTTTTCAAGAAAATATAATCACCTGGAGGAGGCCTTGATTTGGACTTCTAGTCTCAAAAACATGAGCATAAATTCCCATTTTTTTTAAGCCCTAAGTGACTCAAATCAAACATTCTTGTCTTTGACATGTTATTCCTAATAATTGCATTAATCAAAGAAGTGACTAATGTCTTGCCAGAAAATATTGTTTCTTTATGAAGCCCTCTTCAAGTAATTATCTGGCAATGCATTAAAATCTAGCTTCAGTAGGGGATAGAACATTAATGATCAAAAAGGGTATACTTTGGATGGATCATTTGCTTTGTGAACATGCATCAATAAAATTGCATTAGAAAAGGGAAAACAAAAGGCAATATCTTCAAATTTAACTATATTTCAGAATTCTCTAGCTGTTGATTCTGGTTGGGTTTTCAAAAGAGATGCAATATATCACCGAACAAATTGCATGTGAACCAAAAAAAAAAATATGCCCAAATGAATTCAGCTCAAAATCATGAAATTAATTATGGCACTGGTTTGCTAAGCATTAAGTTTCAGAAGACTATTGATACCTCTGATCTGTTTAGGAATATACAGAAAATTAACCATTCAATATATGCCATCACTGAATCCAAGAGACCAGCTAAAGTATGCAGTAAGGAAAGTAATAGGCAAATTTACAAATTCTCTTTTTATATTTCCAGCCACACATTCTTTGTTTAACTAATAGGTTGTGCCTATAAAAGCCATTAGTGATCATTAATCTATGAAATAGTTCTTGAATTTCACAAGCAGGCTTGAATTTCACAAGTTGCATTTCACATCAGGGAGTCAAGCTTATTCATCACTTTCATACGCTAACACCTGTCATCAAGGCATAGACTGATAAACTAGCATTTAGCTCTTTATATAAATACATAAGCAGAAGGCTAAGTCATGAATGTGCCAAATGCCCTCCCCTGCTGAGAATATTAGTGGAGGATATTCATAACATGTGAACATTAGGCCTTGAAAATGTTTTTATCTTTTCTCATAGCAGCTCTTAGAATATTAAAATGCTGATGCCCATGATCAATCCCAAATATGAAGAACCGAGCTCCATATCCAGGATAACATTGTTCTTTTATTATGTCATGTTGGAGGCTTCTGAGGAAACCAGATATTCAAGTCTGGCAAGTTAACTGCAGGTTTTTTTTTTTTTCACCATAGGCTTTTTTCTGCTTTTAAATCAGAAGAAGCAATACTCATTTCTTTTTTCTCAAATATTTAGAATGAATGAGACTCTGTGTTATACAAAGACATAGTAGATATGGTCTCTGTCTTATAATTTCATGAAAATGTATCTTGCTTTGTTTTTATCAAAATTGATATATTTTCTTATTTCTTATCTATTTCTTATTTCATGTTTTATATAAGACTTCAAGTAAAAACAACATTGTAGAAGAACGTGTATTAAAAACGTGGCAATCTTTAATAAAACAGATGTAAAATTTTTATAACATACATAGAAAAAAACCCTTTTTACTTGACTGCAAAATTGAAACTTGTCACTTACTTTTATATTATAAAATCCTGAATTATGCGTAAACAGAATAGTTAAATCAATTAAATATAAATGATACATTAAAAATATAATATTATTGGTATGATGTTTGAATATATTTTACATAATATTAATCAGTTGATTTGTTATAGTTTTCTCAGATTAAAATATTCACAATACCACCTAACATTGTATATTCTATGAAGTTGAGGGGATCTGGTCCCAGCTGACCCTACCTCTTCCCAGCTATAGAAGTGACCATTCTTATCCATATTGAAGTATTGCTTTACTGGCAGATGTTTAAAGAAGAAATTCTGTGATCTAGGAGTCTGGGGAAACACTAGGGGTGTAAGAGATTTTTTTACTCCCTTAAAGCCATTTTTCTCATTTTTATAACAGCTTTATTGGGATATATATCTCACATACCATAAAATTCACCTTGTTAAAGGGCACAATTCAGTGTTTTTTTAGTAAATTTACAAAAATGTGCAACCATCCCCACCAACTAATTTTAGAATATCTTCATCACTCCTAAATGAAAGTCTATGCCTAATAGCAGTCCCGTGGCATTCCCTCTTCTACTCAGCCACAAACAGGTAATAAACTTTGTTTCTAGGGATTTACCTACCGTGGACATGTCATATCAATGAAACCATACAATACATGGCCTTTTATGTCTAGGCTTCTTTCATTTAGCATAATATTTTCAAAATGCATCCATGTTATAGCAAGTTTCAGTACTTCTTTACTTTTTATTGTCAAATAATATTCCACTGTATGGGAATACTTTGTTTTGTTTACCCATTCATTAGTTGCTGGGTATCTGAAGAGTTTCTACTTTTTGATTGTTATGAATAATGCTGTAATAAATATTGATGTGCAAGTAATTTGTACAGCATATGGCTTCATTTACCTTGGATAAATATCTAGGAGTAGAATTTCTGGGTTATATATAACTCTGTTTAACAATTTGAGGAACCGTCAAACAGTTTTCCAAAGTGACTGTATAACTTTACAATCTCTCAGCACTATATTTAGGTTACAATTCCCCACATTCTTGCCAAAATCTGGTATTATTTGTCATAGATAGGTATTCAAGTGAGGGTGAAATGTATCTCATTGTGGTATTTATTTGATTTAACAAATGACTGAGCATCTTTTCATGTAATTATTGATCTCTGTATATATTCTTTGGAGAAAGTTCTATTCAAATCTTATCTCATTTTTAAATATTAGGTGCTTAGATTTTTTATTATGAGTCATAGGATTTATATACTCTGGATAAAACTACCTTATCACATGTATGATTTGTGAATATTTCTCCTGTTCACTGGATTGTCTTTTCACTTTCAAGGCGGTATCCTTGATAGCACAAACTTTTTTATTATAATAAGCTCCAATTTATTTTTCTTTTGTTCTTATTCTTTTGGTTTGTATCTTGGAAACCATTGCCTAATCAAAGGTTGTGAAGATTTACTTATATGATTTTCCTGAGAGTTTTATAGTTTTGGCTTTTAAAATTTAGGTGCCTGATCCATTTTGAGTGTATTTTTGCATATAGTGTGAGGTAGGGGTCCAGCTTCATTCATTTGCCTATGGACGTGCAATAGACCCAGCACCATTTGTTAAGAGAAGCATTCTTGCCCACTGAATTTTCTTGGCACTCCTGTCAAAATCAATTGACCATAAATGTAAAGGATTTTTCTGAACTTCCAATTCTAGTCCATGGATCTATATGGATCTATATACACCAGTACTGGATTGTCTTTATTACTGTAGAATTGTAGTAAGTTTTGAAAGAGAGAATTACAGGTTCTCAAACTTTGTTCTTCTTTGTTAAGAATGGTTTGGCTACTCTGGGTTCTTTGAATTTCCATGTGAATTTTAGTATGAGCTTGCTAATTTCTGCCATAATAGCATCCGGGATTTTAATAGGATTTGCATTGATCTGTAGATGAATTTGGGGAGAATTGCCATCTTCACTATATTAAGTCTGTCAATCATATGAATACAGGATACCCTGCAATTTATTTAGGTCTTTTTATAATTTCTGTCAACAATATTTCATGATTTTTAGCCTACTAGTTTTCCAATTCTTTTGTTAAATTTATTCTCAGGCAGTTTATTATTTGGTGCCATTATAAAAGTAATTGTTCTCTACATTTTATTTTCATATTTTTATTGCGAGTGTACATAGTTAGGATTGATTTTTATATATTTTTCTTTTATACTGCAACCATTCTGAATGCATTTGCTAGTTCTAATTTTTTGTAGTATTCTAATTTTTTCCATTCACAGTATCATGTAATCTGCAAATAAAGATAGTCTTATTCTTCCTTTCCACACTGAATTCTTTTTTTTTTTTTTTTTGCCCAATTATCATTGAGCTAGTGAATCCAGGAGCAAGAATATACAAAAAGTATCAACACTCTTTGAGCACTCTCTTTGTATATTTTATGGTCTTTCTTTCATATTCTTTCCTCCACCATCTTTCATCATATTCTTAACAACCCTCATACAATATGTAACTTTTAAAGTACAAAAAGATGCCGCTGATCAAAGGAATAGTTGTGCGCCCACACCAATTGTCTGCTACCTATCCAGCTACCCTTTTGACTGTGTGTCATGGAAATTAATTTTGTCTATCTTCAGTGTCTAATAAATTGTGTTACACAAAGTAGAAAGTTAATATTTCTTGAATGAATGAGCTTATTGTTTGAACATGATACCAATATTACCCTTATATTTTCACAGCTTGGATTACCACATGACAATCAACTCCTAAAAAATACTGGAACCTTCCAAAAGTCAATGTTTCTTCTTCAGAGACTCCTTACTTCTTTATGGGTATCTCTTTCATTTTTCCCAGAGAATACATAAATTCACTGATGTCAGGATTTGATTCCAGATGAAATGTGCTTAGACAGATGTTGGTTTGAAGATATAAAACCATACATACTGAAATACCACAAAGAATATATGGATTTCGTTACTAAGGACTGATGAAAAGCTTACTTACTTTGTGATTTAGTTAGGAGACAAAGGCAAAGATCAAGGCATAGGTAGCAGAGAGATTATTTTATTTTCCTCTATTAAGCTAGTTCTCAGGGTGGGGAGAATGAAGGAAATAAACATTAACCTCTAAGATGTGGACTATATTTCTAAAAAGAGGAAAGAGTGATCTTTTTATTTATATATTCATATTCTTCAGTTAAAGAAAAATGGGAAAATACCAAATGTAATATAAAACAATGAGAGAGGTAGAACTTTATAAAAGGCTAAATTAAAGATCACACAGCTTAAAAATACTAAATTAAATAGAGGACATGTCATTATACCCTGTGTGTACTGAATAATTAAGATGACATTGGCGGCTTTATAAGGTGGGAGAAATTTGAATACATTATTTTTCACTGTGCTCGAAATTTCTATGTTAGCAAAGAAATTAATGACAATTATTTAGAAAATATGATCTTTTTCTCTTTGATGATTTTTTCACTTAGTTTAGCTCAAAGTGGATCTATGAAAGATATAAAGAAATTGAATTATTCATTGTCCCCTAAAATGCCATAAGAATAGAGAAAGACTTTTAAAGATTATTTAAATCATGAGCATAAAAAGTCACTAGATTTAAATTCATAGCATACAGAGTTATAGAACAGCATATGCGGATTTTAAGTAATAGGGTACACATTCATTAAAATAACTTAAGACATTAGCAATATTCAAGTAATGGGCCTTTAATGTGTCATTATACCAGGACTAGGCAACTAGGATGAGATAGGAAATAAAAGAACATTTCTGCTCCTTTAATTCTTATTTCATTTGACTTATGTTTTTTCTTTCCATAATTTTATCCTTTTTATCAGTACCTAATTTGAGTCTTTCAGCGACTAGCTTTAGACATTCATATGCAAGAAAGCATATATATATTTTTTTTGATAAAAAAACTAAAATTACCTTGAATTTCAAACGTTCTTCAGCTAATTTTCACGCATGGTGAAAAGAAATGATTAAACAGTATTTTTACCCAAATACCAACTGCACCTAGTTGATTGCAATGTATAATAATAGTTCAACTTATAAATTCATTTGACAAAAGGAAATATTAATCTATGATAACTATGTTTGATTATATTATTTGAATAGCAGTATATTCAGCTTCTGTGGAATATTTATTTTGTAATATTCTTATAATTGATTAATCCCTGTTGCAGGGTGGTGTTGCTGTTTACATACAGAAACATGAAGTTTATCCCCTTAACTAGGAATTGAACTATTCTATGCATAAATGTTTTGGATACAATTTCCACCATTAAATATTAATTTATTACATCTACAAATATTAATTTGTGCCTGTTATTATCCAGTCTTTGTGATTGGCACTGAGGATACAATATAAACATGACAATCATGTCCTCAGCCTACATGAAATAAAATATTTTAAATAGACTTTAGTTGAAAGCTTTCTAAAATATATTGTTGATATTTCTATCTTATGTAATAAAGCCATTATGTAAAAATTAAAGGTCTTAGCTATATCAATGGAGTATTATTTCATTTTCTTTGCATCCAAGTACTTTTTTCTTTTCTAATTTCTAAATTTAGGATATTTCCCTACTTGTATCCATTTTATTCTCAGCAAACCTCCTTTACAGGTTATCTCCTCTTTATTGTACAGGTATCTACTTCTCTATTGTATCTACTAGTGTTTCAATAGATACTTGTATTTCACATTAAAACAGAAGTTAAAAACCTTGGTCTTTCCCTTTCCAGCCACCTCATTTTTTATTTCCTTTAAAACTGGATCTTCATTCACTTAAACCACTACTGATTTAGTTTTCCTCATCCTGTGAAAATGATATTTCTATCTTTCCCTTATTTAAGATAGACATATGGGGGGCGTTCTCTACACCACTCTGCTCCATAGACACACCACATCTAACTCATCAAAAATTCTCTTGATTCTGCTTATCAAATGTAACCCAACCCCATTAGTTGCTCTCTTTATAAACTGATACTGTTTAAGAAACACAATCATTCTCTCTCCCATAGAACACATAAGTGTTCCTCTAGTACCAGCAGTTTCACAAAACACAAAGCAGCCTGAACCAGACCGATATTTCCCTTGCTCTCTCTCCTTGCTTGAATAATAAAGATCTGTTAATGTCACTCGCTTGCTTAAAATCATTCAATGGCCTCAAATTGGTTCTATGAGTAAATTCAAATCCTTCACACGCCTAAAGAACAGCACGAAGTGACCCCTGCCCTGCCCCAGGACATTCTATCATACGACTCTTTAAACTGATCACTAGGCATAAGCAATTTTGACCTTCTTCTTTCTTCACGACCATATTAATAATCCTCCACACCACCACCTCAGGCATCAGGGCCTTTGAAAATATTTTCTCTCTCTTTTTTTTTTTTTACAGGTTTGTTGAGGTATAATTTATATACCAGAAAAATTCACTCATTCTGTATGTACAACTAAGTAATTCTTATTTCAGTTCTTTATATGTTGAATATATTCTTTTATATTTGCCTAATGTAATTATCTTTATCAACACTCTTTGTTTCTTCATGTGGACTAAAGTTACTTTTTGTGGTCACTACCTTTCAGCAAGAAAAACTTCCTTTAGTATTTCTTATAAGGCAGGTCTGCCGTCACTACGTTCTCTCGGTCCTTGTTCTTCTGGGAATGCCATTATTTTGCCTTCCTTTCTGAAA
Organism: Tamandua tetradactyla; assembly: GCF_023851605.1. NCBI lineage: Eukaryota > Metazoa > Chordata > Mammalia > Pilosa > Myrmecophagidae > Tamandua > Tamandua tetradactyla. The sequence goes on from NC_135328.1 coordinate 73,467,994, forward strand.
GACAGGGGTATAAGCCTCTGTTTTGACATTTTTAAAGTGTTTTTTATTGTTATATATAACATATATACAAAGGAAAGACAAAAAAGCAATGATTTTCAAAGTACACTTCAACAGAGGCTGAACAGATTTCAGAGTTTGTAATGGGTTACCATTTCAGTATTTCAGATTTTTCCTTCTAGCTGCTCCAGAACCCTGGAAGCTAGAAAAAAATTTTTTTTTCTTTAAAATAACACATATTAAAAGAAACAATTTTCAAAGCACATCACAACAATTTGTAGAACAGATTTCAGAGTTTTGCATGGGTTACAATCCCACAATTTTAGGTTTTTACTTCTAGCTGCTCTAAGATACTGGAGACTAAAAGAAAATTTCAATATAATGATTCAGCAGTCATATTCATTTGTTAAACCCCATCTTCTCTGCATAACTCCACCATAACCTCTAATCTTTCTCCCAATTTTTAGGGACATTTGGCTATGCCCATTCTAACATTTTCATGTTGGAAGGGGCTGTTGATAAAATGGGATAGGAGGATGGAATTAGCTGATGTTCTGGAGAGGCTGGCCCCTCTGGATTTTAGGACTTATCTGGTCGAGGGACCAAGCTGGAGGTTGTAAGTTTCTGGAAAGTTACCCTAATGCATGGAACCTTTGCAGAATCCTATATATCGCCTTAGGTGTTCTTAAGGATTGGCAGGAATGCTTTTGGTTAGGGTTTGGCAAGTTATGGTAGTTAGCAATGTCTAACTGAAGCTTGTATAAGAGTAGCCTCCCAACTCTATTTAATCTCTCTTGGCCCAGAGCCTTATTTTTTCCACTTCTTTTCCTCTTTTGGTCAGGATGGCATCGTGGATCCCACAGTGCCAGGGCCAGACTCATGCTTGGAAGTCATCTCCCATGCCACCAGGGAGACTTTCACCCCTGAATGTCATGTCCCATGTAGGGGGAGGGCAATGATTTCACTTGCAAAGTTGGGCTTAGAGAGTCAGAGAGGCCACATCTGAGCAACAGCAGAGGTCCTCCAGAAGTAACTCTTAGGCATATCTATAGGTAGTCTAAGCTTCTCCACTACATACACAAGCTTCACAAGAGCAAGCTTGTGATCAAGTGATTGGCCTATTGATTTGGGTGTCCCTAATGTTTGACACAGTATCAGGGGGTTTCCTGATGGTAAAGTTGAATAGTTCTGTATTTTTTTCTCCCATCCCTCAAGGGACTTTGCCAATTCTTTATTATCTGCTTAATATACTCTGGGATGTATCCAGGCATTACATTAAACTATACAGGATTAAAGGTCCTCATTATTATTCTGGGCTCCCTGTGTTTGGATTATTTAAATGATCTATCCAGACAGGCTGAGTAAGAGTATGTGCTACAGAAAATTTAGGTTCTGGACAAAATAAGCATTTCTTCCTTTGGTCTTAAAGAGTAGTGAGGTTCTAAAATATAGACAATGTCTTTCTTACCCCTGTATTCTGAATTACTTTAATCTCAACCTAATCGGTTTTATTCTTAACTCTAAATACATGGTTGTACATATATAAAACAGCTTCTCAAAATCCAGAACTAATGATTACTACCCCAGGCTAAATGTGACTGCTGTAAGAGCTTAGACTCTAGGCTGCTGTTTTCTTATAAGGATTTCCTAAGTGAGACCATACAAGAATTGCTCTTTTGTTTCTGGCTTATTTTGCCTCACCAAATGCTGCACAGATTCGCTCACAATGTCGCATGCCTCACAATTTCGTTCCTTTTTGTAGAGCAAAATATTCAATCGTATGTCCAGTCTACTTCACAGTCAGGGCATTCTTCAGCCACCTCCATTCACTAGGCATCATGTATAATGACCAGAGTCAACAGACCATCAAATTCAATTTTAGACAGGTTCATTGTTCCCAAGAGAAAGGTAACTAATAAACACACCCTCACCAAATAGAAAATGTAAACCTCTCCTTACTCTTGTCCCTCTCCCCATTATTTACCCTTGCTGTTGCTGTGGTACTGTTGATGTCTTCCTGTTAAACATGGCCCATAGAATGGAATAGCAGATTTCCCCCTATACTCTGAACTTATACACTCTTTGTGCAAGATTCATACCCTTGAAGTAGTTCATGAAAGAACTTCTTTATATTTGTAGTGTTAATCGGTGGGACACATGGTCTATGCAACCCCTTTCAATCAAGCGCACCTTCAATACGGTAATATTACTTATAGGCTCACTAGTGAATCGCCTTCACTTCTATTCCCTTACATTTGAGTCCAACCTCATTAGCTAATGTTCACCTGTCTCTAGCTTCTGCGTTTCTCAAGGTTCCCCATATTCTGTGTTACAAGCTGTGTTGACATTTTAAAAAGCAATTTGAATATGGCATTCCCCTACCTTTGTGGCTCTACAGTTTTTAACTGAAAGTTCAGTGTGGATTTTATGTGATTCCATTATATGCTTTAATTCATTTTTCACTTACTGTTAATAGCTGCCTTGATGTTTTTGGCTGCTTATTTTTTCTATAGCCCATTTATTTTTCTGTGTATGGATCACATGTTTGTGGTCTTTTGCATGTCATGGTTTTTTTTTTTTTGTAGAAAATTATAAATGTTTTAGACAATATATTGTAGCAACTACGAATTGTGATACACTTTCCCCTTGAAAGATTGTTATTTCTGGTTTTTTGCTTGTTTGTTTGTTAGGCTAGACTAATTCTGTGACGTCTATTTTCCCATGTGTGGTCCCTGCTGTCACTGTTTGGTCATTTTTTTCCTTGTTTTTATGCTAAATCCTGACTGCTTAAGTTAGCATAATTCAGTGTTTAGCCAATAATTTGTCAGATGATGTACTTATACCCTTTGAGCCCTTAAGATTTCACCTTTTTTAACTTTGGATTTGTTTGTGGGTGGGTGAATTCACTCAGCTGATTTATTTTTTTTATTTCCTCTTGTCCTCCTTGTGGGATTCCTTCTATTCAAATGTAGGACATTGTGAAATTACCCCACAAGTCCTTGAGGCTCTGTTCATTTTAATCAATATTTTCTTCTTTTATCTCTCTTCAGCTCAGATGATTTAAACTGTTTTATCTTATTCGTCACTGAATTTTCCCTCTCTCATCTCATCTTTTGTTATTAATTCTATTCAGCAAAAATGCTCTTTCAGATATTGTATTTAAAACCTCTGAGAAACACTTTTCATTTTAATTTTTACTCTGTTGCCAAGTTTTCCTACTTGTTCATTCATTACATGCACATTTTTATTTTCCTCACTACTCATAGTTTTTTAGAAGCTTTAAAATCCATATAACCTATATAATCTGAGCCATTTTGAATTTGACATCTATTAATTGTCTTTCCTTTAAGACCAGGTAAAATTTTCCTGGCTCTGTATGTCACACAAGTTTGTATTTTATCATGGAAGTTGTGAATTTACGTTGTAGAGTTTCTCAATTCTGTTATACTCTTCCAGAGAATGTTGATGTTTTCGTTTTAGCAGATAATTAAATTAATTAGTCTCAAAATTCAGATATCACACCTGTGCTGGTTTGAAAGGATGTATGTCCCCTAGAAAAGCCATGTTTTAATCTAAATTCCATTTCATAAAGGCAGAATAATCCCTATTCAATACTGTATGTTTGAAACTGTAATCAGATCATCTCCCTGGAGATGTGATTGAATCAAGAGTGGTTGTTAAACTGGATTAAGCAGCGACATGTCTCCACCCATTTGGGTGGATCTTGATTAGTTTCTGAAGTCCTATAAAAGAGGAAACACTTTGGAGAATGAAGTAGATTCAGAGAGAGCAGAGCAGAATGACATAGCCACAAGAAGCAGAGTCCACCAGCCAGCGACCTTTGGAGATGAAGAAGGAAAATACCTCCCGGGGAGCTTCCTGAAACAGGAAGTCAGGAGACGAAGCTACCAGGTGATGCTGTGTTCACCATGTGCCTTTCCAGATGAGAGAGAAATTCTGACTATGTTCACCATGTGCCTTTCCACTTGAGAGAGAAACCTTGAACTTCATCGGCCTTCTTGAACCAAGGTATCTTTCTCTGGGTGCCTTAGATTGGACATTTCTATAGACTTGTTTTAATTGGGACATTTTCTCAGCATTAGTATTGTAAACTAGCAATTTCTTAAATTCCCCTTTTTAAAAGCCATTCTGTTTCTGGTATATTGCATTTCAGCAGCTAGCAAACTAGAATATCACCCATGGTGTTACGGAGGTTCATAGCTCAGTTGTTTAAACCTTAGTGGCAAGTTTAATTTGCCTGGACATATGTAGATAAGGGGTCAGGACAGATTCAGATTTTTAAAAAAGGCTGAATATTATATCAGATTTTTACCTGTCCCTCTTACCATCCCTCTGTAATTGTGGCTTTCTTCAGGAGAAGCCATCAGGGCAGCGGAAACTCACTCGGTGCCTGTTACTTGCTCAAAGTTATGGTTCCCTTATAAACTGTGTGGCTTTATCACCTCCAAACTCTTAAAACATACAAATTTATATTTTTGTATATTATATATAATTCATAGCTTGTTACTTGCAGGTGGGTCAGTTTATGAGAACTCATTTCTGCATAATAGAGACAGAAATGAGGAATGGACCTGTATAACAAAATAATTTTAAATGACTACAGGTCAGTACATTTGTATTAATGATAATAAATCTAATTGTGAAGTAAAACAAAGCAAAAGAGAAACAAGCACAAAGACAAAGAACAGAGCAACTAAACAGAACAAAAGAATGTAGATTAAGCTCCTTAACATTTTAGGGGGACAAAGTTGGTCAAAAACTTTTATGTCTTTAGAAATGAGTAATCTGTGTGTGATGACAATGATTATAAGGGGTTTTTGTGCTCTCTTTCTGTCTTTACTATCTGTTCCTTGTAATGAGGAGTTTTTGATTCTTACTCATTTGATTCCACATGCTTGAGGCATAATAGTTAGACTTTAAGTAATACATGAATCGCTATGGAAAAAACAGTTTTGCTAATGTTATGTTTTCCTAATTGGAGTTTACAACCTGAAGAAAACAAGATTATTCAAGATGACAAAGTGATTCTGGTAAATGTAAGGTGGAAAAGAAGATTGCAGAAAATTATTTTGTATACTAAGCCTCTCATCTCTGTGTAATGAAATGTTTTGTGATTGTAAAAAAAAGATTAGCATTGCTAATAAATATATCTGAGTCTTATTTTTTAACTTTAAAGAGAGAAATGGGAGAGAGGGTCTACTTATCATCTATGAAATCATAGTCTCTCTTAGGTAACTTTGCTTTAGTAACTCTTTGAGACCCTGCCAAATAGATGGTTATAGAGAGAGAGGTCAGCCCCCTTCTTCATATGTCATTGCTTTTCTTTTACTATTTCCTTCCTTTCCTCTCCCTTTGACACAAATTCCTTTATTCAAGAGAAATGGAACTCATATTTTGAGTGTTATATCCTCTTTTTTGGGAGGAGCAACTAGTAATATAACAATTCTAAGCCTTGGGGATTAAGATCTAGGATATTTGTAAAATGAATGTGATGGTAATGTTTATAATGAAATAGTTCAGAGAATCTGTCCAAACTAATGGAATTAGAGATATTGGACTAGTCACAAAATGAGAAGGGAAAAACTATAAATTCAACTGCATTAGCACTTAGACTTATTATTATTTATATAACTTATTCAGTACAGTAAAAATTTTGAACTCAACTAAACGTAACAGATTAACTTCACATTTAAGAAATTGTAATAGCAAATTCAATAGTGCAAAAACCCTTTTCAATTTTCATATTTTTGTCTCATGGGGAATGGATGTTATTGTTTTTGTCATCATTATCTGTTATTATTAACACCCTACATCTAAATATGTGACTAAAGTGATTTTTAGATTAAGATTCATCCTTAGTGCTAGCATCTCATCCTCCTTCTTGCTTTTTCAGTATCTGTTGATAGTAAGCTCCTACCTGTGTAACTGGACATTGACCTATCACTGTGTTTGCATCCTTTTGTATACTTCCTCTTATTCTTATTTGCCTAGCAGAATTTTGGACCTGCCGCTCTAACTTACCCTTGTTTTTGATACATGCCTTGATTCTGGCTTTCCTACTGTACTGCTTTGAAACTATTACTTTACTCCAGAAAAGCCACATTCTTCTAATACTGACCCAATAATGTAGGGTCGGACCTTTGATTATATTGTTTCCATGGAGATGTGACATGCCCAATTGTGGGTGTGGCCTTTGATTAGATGGAGATGTGACTCCCTCCACTCAAGGTGGGTTTTTCTTAGTTTATGGGAGTCCTTAAAAGACCTCACCGAGATAGACAGGTCAAAGCTGACAGAAACACAGAAATTTGAAAATGCAGAAGTTCCCGGAGACGATGAGCTGAGAGAGCTGACAGAAGTAGGCAGGAACCAAAGCCCAGCAGACATCACCGTGTGCCTTTCCATGAGATGCTGTGCAAACCAGAACCTGGGAAGAGCCACCGGAAGCTAAGAGAAGAAACCCAGAGTTGCCCCAGAGAAGCTAAGAAAGGACCAGCAGGTGTTGGCTACATGCCTTCCCATATGACAGAGAACCCTGGTGCTTTTCTTCTTCAGAGTCAAGTATCTTTCTCTTGGTTATATATATATGTGTGTGTGTGTGTGTGTGTGTGTGTGTGTGTGTGTGTGTGTGTGTGTGTGTGTGTGTACAAGGTCTGTATATATATATACCTTAGTTTGGACATTTTTAAGCCCTAGAACTGTAAACTTGTAACTTAGTAAATCCCCGTTATAAAAGCCAACCCATTTCTGTTATATTGTATTCTGTCAGCGTTAACAAACCAAAATACTTGCCTATTTCTAATTCAAATTCCTTAGTTTCAGGAATTAAATCTTCCCTAATTCCTCAAGGGTTTCTTCAACTCTTCTTGCCCCCGAAGCTTACTCCACAGTCACCACTGATAAAATGAATTGCATTAAGTGGCTACTATGCACACAGTAGTGAAACATGATAGAGACATAAAAATGAAATATTCACAGTATCCTGTTGCCATCTCCAGCATGACAGACTCCCTGATTCCAGTGAGCTACGTACTTGTAACAGATTTCCTCATTTTACTAGTTGCCAAGTGTCTTATGCTTCTCCTACCAACAAACCAGTTTTTCTTTACTACATGCTAGCAATAATTGCCTTCAGTGTCAATCACTTTATCCTGAATCACTAAATACATGGTATTGTTATTACTATAATTATTGCTATTATTTCTACTGTATGTCATTTCTGAATGCAGAGGGGAATTCTGAAGAAGAATTATTTGAAAACGATGGTACTGACAACTTTCACTAAAAGGAAATGCATTGTGCTTAATATGAGTCAGAACTTCTGAGTAAAAAAATGAATAAATTGCATGTGCCTTGTTAGAATTTTTTTTTTACCAGTAATTATAGCATCATTCCTTTCTCTTGATGCCTGAGAATCAATAAGATGAGCTTTTCAGAATCTGGATATATTGTCCTTTCCTTGTTGTTAGACATCTGTGTATGGGGATCAGGTAATCAAAGAGATCAGGGTAGAAAGCAGGTAGCAATGTTCAAAATCTAACAGCAGTCTCTTGAGTTTCTAGAGGCTATTAGGGGCTGCTCTATCTGAAGATAACGGTCTGAGGTTGCAGCATTTTGCCATTTGACAATGTGCACACTCTCCAGGAACATAAGCTTCAATTAAGCCCTTCCTACTTTATCATGTGGAGAGAGAGAGAGAGAGGAGGGAGGAAGGAGGAGGGAGGAGGGAGGAGGGAGGAGGGAGGAGGGGAGAGTTCCTACGTGTTTTTAGGAATGTTTTATGGCTCCTGCTGTACTAATTATAATATGATTTCAAATGTGTTAAGTTAACATTTCATGAAGTCCTTTTCATATGCCAGCTTTAGCAGGTCTTATTTTTGCTTCCTGCATATTTTCAGGCACTGAGATAAGTAGTTCATCTTGCTTCTTTTCCTTTTATAACTTTTAAAATATGTGTGCCCTCAAACATTATTTCTTAACTGGATTTGTATCTCTCTCCTTCACTCTTTCAGCTCACATATTTTAATTGTACCATTTCCAATATATTCAAAATACAAATAGCATATGAAATGTGTCAGTCATCACATTGAATTTATAAATAAGTCTGGTCACAGTCAAATAATTTCACACATTGCCCAGAATAAACGTCAATTTAAAATATGAGGCTTATAAATAAAATGAAAACTGTTACCCGATGGATCTAAAAACAGTTATTATGTCAGAGTTAATCTTTGCACCAGCTCATGGTCTCCCTACACACTGCTTTGAATGTGAACCCTTAAATATCAGGGGCCCCAGTATAATAAATCATCTTAGCATGCTAGCTCATTTGCAAATTTAAATTGGAAAAACATTATCATCTACCTGAATGGAATTTAACCTTGTGGAAAAAAAAGATAATTGTGTGTTTGTAAAGGATGTCAAAATAACATAAGATGATGCATTTTCATGGAAAAATATGTAAGGCGGCTGTGAAGCCTTCTAGAGTGTACTGCAAACATCACAGGGGCAGGCACCTGGCAGCGTCCCCACAGCCTGGTCACATTTCAGTTTGCTACAGGATTGAGAAGCAGTTCTGGCAGGTCACAGACTTTGAACCAAATCATTAAAGCCTGGCTATCTAACACTCAAAGAACAGGAAACTTAATTGGTAAACAGGTCTCTATGAATGGATGTCCACTTTATAAAGTGATCATCAGGGTGAGTGTTAATTATTCAAGAATAAAAAAGCGCCTTCTAGATTCTTCCAAGAGAAGCAGAAATAAGTATGTGTTATTGCTACCATGGGGTTTGAATTCCTATGCCATTACAAATGGAATAATTTTGAAATGTGTTGGTAAGGGATTATCTATATACTAACACATAGTGAATGTATATAATATTATTGTTATTTAAGAGTCATTTATTTTAATGGGTGTCTTGTATTTATCTCTATAATGACAGATTGATTTTGTAAATTTTAACATGGCATTTCTACCCGAATTCTACCCAAATAGTTAGTTCATTTCTACCCAAATAGTTCATTTGAACTATTTGAAAGGGCAACAGTGTCTCTAAACTCTGCAAATCAATTGTAACTTGATTAGTTGCAATGATTTTTGGTCATGCAGATTTTCAAAGCCACTTTGATTTGAGCATTTTTGATAGTCATGTTTCATTGTTATTCTTGTTCTCGTGGTATTATTTCTTGTCTCTTTAGATACGTGCAAAACTATTATTTTCTTTAATTGTAGAATTCATCATATTTTTCCTATATATAATAAATTATTAATTTTTCTCTAATATGATAATCCCTTTCCAAAGTATCGGATTGTGGTTCTTTAAGAGATCAATACTTCTGTGCCTCAATATCTTCATCTGTAAAATGGAGTAACTTACTTCACAGTTTTTTTGTGAGGATTAAATGAGATAACAGGCACATAATTTAACATGTAAAGTACTTAGTATAGTAAGTATGATTTAGTTGTTTCTAGTTTTTTTTGCCATAGATGTTTCTGTCTGTTAGACTTCTCTTTTAGCAATTTACCTTAAATGCTTAGTGAAGTTTAATGTTCTCTCTTCTGTTTTTGTCATGGTCTGCCATTTATTGAAATCACCATGTTTCAGGTAATAGGCAATTTGCATGTTTTTTCTCCATCTTGTATTTTCTCCACAACTGTGGCAAGTACATTTATGATTTCCATTTTACTGAGATGGAAATTTTGAGACTAGGAAAAGTTAAATAATTTATCTGGGGGTAAAATGGTAAGTAAGTGGCAGAACTAAAATTCAAATCACGGTCTGGCTGACTTCATAGTCTTCCAATGTACATTTTACCTTCCTCTCTCTATATATAAACCTTTATATCTATATAAACCTTTATATCTATATAAACCTTGAGTATGTTTTCTATTTCTGACCCAGATTTCTGCAGGGTTCATTTTCACTACTATTACATCAATGCTTCCACTGATGATTATATGTTTTCTGTACATGAAAAGCCTCCATCTATTTTTATTTCATGGAAGCAGTGTTTGTTCCTTTTCATTTCCCAGAGAATGGATGGCAGTGTTTCCTAAAATTTTGCTTTCAATTTTTATTAAAAATATGTCACTAGGACTTGTGGGAAGATGGCCAAATAGAGTAGCTCGAGGTTAGCCCTGCTCCATGGAAAAGTTAGAGAAGGGACAGGAGGGCAGCTGAGGCTGTGATTCAGGAGTGTGGTTGACCTGGGAGAGCCTTCTGCACCTCACAGGACACCCTGGTTGCAGAGGTCGAGAACTGAGAAGCAGAAAGCTGGAGCCTGGAGCAGAGGAGTGGACATGCGAGAGTGCACGAACAGGAGCCTGGGACTAGGAAGTAAGCCAGGACATGTTTCTTGGGCACACGACCCTCACTAGTGAAGTCCCATGACTGGCGACTCACCCCACACTCCACACAGCTGAACCCCATCACCTGCTCCCTTTCTCCATGCTCTAGGGGCCCCCACCAGTTCACAGTGCACATACCTGCCCCCCACCCCCACCCAAGGTGCAGCCCAGCCTCTCCTGCATCCCTCCTGAGTACTAGCTTCCCCTCACTGTTCCCTGTAGGCTGTTGCCAGCACTTAAAGGTTGTGGGCACTAACCTCCATACCCAGGCTACCCCTGCCTTCCTGCCTATAGTGGCACATAGCTTTATCCCACCTCCACCCCCCGCTTCAGTTTATGGCACTCCTAGATGCACGCATGCACATGAGCCCCCAATCACATCACTTACCTCTGGAAACTGCACTTTACAGCAGTCCTAGAACTGCACATGCACACAGCCCTCAACCACACTTTCTAGCTCTGAGAAAGTCCTGACCTGCACAGCCAGGTCACATCTGCCCCCAATCCATGAAGGCATAACACTGACCTGCTGCCATAGCTCTAAATGTGTGCACAAAAGACCCTGTGCCTTAGACCAGTGCACATCAGGGTTACGCCCCCCAGACCAGTGCACCTGCACAGTTACATCCTCCCTGGCTGCTGGGTGCCCTCATTCACAAGCATCAGTGTGACATCTCCAACCTGTACCTATACTTGAGCTGAAACAAATCACCACACTGTTTGCCCCATCCTGTACCCTGCTCCCTGTTGTACAACCATCCCATAAACACAAGGCCTTAGACTACTGAGAGAAATCAACTCCCAAAGTAAAGCAATCAAGATATTTACACGCCACAAAGACAGCAGAAGATCACAAAGCACATCACAATGCAGACAGATATAGACCTGTCTAAGACCAAATTAAAGCACCAGAGGAGACACAGATGTTGGAACAACTAATCAAAGATGTTCATATAATGCTGCTTAATAAAATAAGTGGGATAGCAAATGACATACAGGAGATCAAGAAGACAGTAGAAGAGCATAAAGAGGAATTTGAAAGAATAGATAGAAAAATAGTGGATATCACAGAGATTAAAGATTCTGTTGATCAAATAAAAAACATACTAGACATACACAACACCAGATTTGAAGAGACAGAAGAAAGAATAAGTGATATGGAGGGCAGGATAATTGATTTTGAAGACTCAGAACAGCAAATGGCAAAAAAGATGGAAAAACGTTTAATTGGATCTCAGGGAAATGATAGGCAAAACAAAGCATGCAAATATAAGAATCATAGGTGTCCCAGAAGGAGAAGAGAGGAATAAAGGGCTAGGAAGAGTAGTTGAGAACATAATGGAGGAATACTTCCCAACCCTCATAAAGGACATAAATATACAAGTCAAAGAAGTCCAATGAACTCCAAAAAGAATAAGTCCAAATAGGCCTTCCCCAGTCTGTCAAATGTTGAAGAGAAGCAGAAAATTCTGAAAGCAGGTCAAAGATGGAATCACTAGAGAAATCAGTAGCTATCTGGAGATGAATGAAAATGAGAATACAACTTATCAGAACTTATGGGATGTGGCAAATGCCATGCTGAGAGGGAAAAACAGTTTAGTACATACAAGGGAAACCAAATAAGATTGAGTTCAGACTACTCAGCTAGCACCCTGGAGGCAAGAAGTCAGTTGTATGATATATCCAAGATCTTGAAAGAGAAAGACTTCCAGCCAAGAATTCTGTACCGAGCCAAACCGTTCTTCAAAACTGAGGGAGAGATTTAAGTTTTCACAGACAGAGAAGTCCTGAAAGAGTTTGCCAACAAGACACCAGCCCTATAAGAAATACTAAAAGGAGTTCTGATGGCTGAAAAAAAAAAAAAGACAGGTAAGGGACATCTGGAGGAGGGCACAGAATTGATGAGTACCACTAAGGGTAATTTAAAAAAATACAAAGAGAAAGAGGAAAAAGAATATATACTTCTGACAAATAAAATAAAAAAGATAAGATGGTAGATTCAAGAAATGCCTTTTCAGTAATAACTTTGAATGCTTACAAACTAAACTTACCAAACTAAACTTACAGATTTGCAGAAAGGATTAAGAAACATAATCCAGCTACATGCTGCTTACAAGAGAGAAATCTTAGATGCAAGGATACAAATAGATTGAAAGTAAAAGGATGGAAAAAGATTTTCCACACAAGTTGTAACCAAAAGGAAGCAGGAGCAACTATACTAATATCAGACAAAATAGACTTTAAATGTAAAAACATCATAAGAGACAAAGAAGGACACTATATATTAATTAAAGGGTCAATTCACCAAGAAGCTAGAACAATCATAAATGTTTATGCTTCCAGTCAAGGAGCTCCAAAGTACATGAGACAGACATTGGCAAAACTGAAGGGAACAATAGATTTTTCAAAATAATAGTAGGAGACTTCAATACACCACTCTTCTCTATAGATAGAACAACCAGACAGAAGATCAACAAGGAAATAAAGAACTTAAATAACTTGATAAATGAATTATACCTAACAAACATACATAGGTCATTGCACCCCAAAGCTCAAGGATATACATTCTTCCCTAGTGCTCATGGAACATTCTCCAGGATAGATCATATGCTGTGGCACAAAACAGATTTTTTATAAATTTTAAAACATTTAAATTATTCAAAGCACTTCTCTGATCACAATGGGATGAAGCTGGATCTCAATAACCACCAAAGAATGAGAACATTCACAAATATATGGAGATTAAATAACACAATCTTAAACAACCAGTGGGTCAAAATGAAATCGCTAGAGAAGTCAGTAGCTATCTGGAGATGAATGAAAATGAGAATACAATTTATCAGAACTTATGGGATGTGGCAAATGCCATGTTAAGAGGGAGATTTATTGCCCTAAATGTCTACATTACAAAACAAGGCAGAGAAGAAATCAAGGACTTAACAGCACACCTGGAGGAACTTGAGAAAGAACAGCACACTAACAAAAAGCAAATAGAAGAAGATAAATAGCAAAGACTGAAGCAGAGGTAAATGAATGGGAGAACAAAAGAACAATTGAAAGAATCAATAAAACCAAGTTGGTTCTTTGAGAAAATCAATAAAATAGATGGGCCACTAGCAAGACTGATAAAGACAAAAAGAGAGATGATGCAAATAAACAAAATCAGAAATAAGAAGGGGTGTGTTACACAGCCCTGAAGAAATAAAAGAAATAATAAGAAGATACTATGAACAACTGTATACCAACAAACTAGACAACTGAGATGAAATGGACAAATTCATGGAGACACAAACAAACTACACTAACTCAGGAAGAAATAGAAGATCTCAACAAACCAGGCACAAGTAAAGAGATTCAATCAGTCATCAAACATCTTCCTACAAAGAAAAGCCCAGGGCCAGATAGCTTCACAGGGGAATTTTATCAAACATTCCAAAAAGAACTAACATCAATCCTGCTTAAACTTTTCCAAAAAAATTGAGGAAAATAGGAACTCTACCTAACTCATTTTATGACGCTAACACCATTTAATACCAAAACCAGGTAGAGACACTATAAGAAAGGAAAACTACAGGCCAATCTCCCTTATGAACATAGATGCAAAAACTCTCAACAAAATATTAGCAGATCGAATCCAAAAACACATTAAAAGAATTACACAGCATGACCAAGTGGGGTTTATACCAGGAATGCAAGGATGGCTCAACACAAGAAAATCAGTTAATGTAATACAGCACATGGACAAATTGAAAGGGAAAAATCACATGATCATCTTGAGTGATGCTGAAAAAGCATTCAACAAAATTCAGCATCCTTTTCTGATAAAAACACTTCAAAATATAGAAATCAAAGGTAACTACCTCAATATGATAAAGGGAATATATGAAAAACAGATAGACAGCATCGTACTCAAAGGAGAGAGACTGAAGTTTTCCCCAGAAGATCAGGACAAGACAAGGATGCCCACTGTCATCACTATTATTCAACATTGTGCTAGAAGTTCTAGCTAGATCAATCAGTCAGGACAAAGAAATAAAAGGCATCCAAATTGGAAAGGAAGAAGTAAAACTCTCATTATTTGCAGATGATATGATACTATATTTGGAAGATCCTGAGAAATCTACAGCAAAGTTGCTTTAGCTGATCAACAAATTCAGCACGGTGGCAGGGTATAAAATTAATGGGCAAAAATCAGTAACATTTGTACACACAAGCAATGACCTAGCTGAGGAGTCAGTTAAGGAAAAACTTCTATTCAAAATAGCAGCTAAAAGAATCAAGTACTTAGGAATGAACTTAGCTAGAGACATAAAGGGCTTGCACACAGAAAACAGCATAACATTGCTAAAAGAAATCAAAGGAGATCTAAATATGTGGAAAGACATTCCCTGCCCATGGATAGGAAGGCTACATATAGTTAAGATATAAATTCTCCCCAAATTGATCTATAGATTCAACACAGTACCAATCAAAATTCCAACAACTTACTTTGAACATTTGGAAAAGCTAATTACCAAATTCATCTGGGAGAGAAAGAGACCCTGAATAGCTAAAAGCATAGTAAAAAAGAAGGATGAAGTGGGAGGATTAACACTCCTTGACTTTAAAACCTATTACAAAGTCATAGTGGTGAAAACAGCATGGTACTGGCACAAGGATAAAAGCATTGATCAATGGTATCAAATCACAAGTACAGGAATAGACCACCAAATCTATGCTCAACTGATTTTGACAAGGCCCCCAAACTCTCTGAACTGGGACAAAATAGCCTTTTCAATTATTGGGCATAGAAGAATGGAGATCAATAGCCAAAAGAATGAAAGAGGACCCCTATCTTATACCCTACACAAAAATTAACTCAGAGTGGATCAAACACCTAAATATAAGAACTAGCGCCATAAAGCTTCTAGAAGAAAATGTAGGGAAACATCTTCAAGACCTAGTAATAGGAGGTAGCTTCCTAAACTTTACACTGAAAGTACAAGCAACAAAAAAAAAAATAGATAAAAGGGAACTCCTCAAAATCAAATGCTCTGCACTTTAAAAGACTGTCAAAAAGGTGAAGAGGTAGTCAATTCAATGGGAGAATATATTTGGAAATCACATATCAGACAAAGGTTTGATTTCCTATATATGCAAAGAAATCATACCACTCAACAACAAAAGAACAAACAACCCAATTATAAAATAGGCTAAACAGGCATTTTTCTGCAGAGCAAATATAGATGGTTCAAAAGCACATAAAGAGATGTTCATTTTCATTGGTTATAAGGGAAATGCAGATCAAGACTACAATGAGATACCGCCTCACACCTATACGAATGGCTGCTATTAAACAAACAGGAAACTATAAATGTGGGAGAGGATGTGGAGAAACTGGGACACTTATGCACTATTGGTGGGAATATATAATGGTGCAGTCACTATGGAAGAATGTTTGGTGGTTCCTTTGGAAACTAAATATTGAGTTCCCCTATCACCCAGCAATAGCACCACTTGGTATATACCCAAAAAAGCTGAAAGCAGTGACGCAAACAGACATTTGCACACTGACATTCATAGCAGCATTGTTCACAATTGCCAAAAGATGAAAACAAACCAAATGCCCATCAACAGACGAGTGGATCAACAAAATGTGGTATATACATACAATGGAATATTATGCAGCAGTATGACAGAATGATGTCCTGAAACACATGACAAGATGGATGAACCTTGAGGACATAATGCTGAGTAAATTAAGCCAGACTCAAAAGCATAGAAACTGTATGATTCCACTTTTATGACCAGCATAAAGGTATAATCAGATGCTTATAATACAGAATATAGGGGACTTATAGATACATAGAAGCTAGAGATGGGTAAATCATTAGCTAATGAGGTTGAACTCCAATGTAAGGGAATAAATAGGGGTGAAGTTTGTTCTCTAGCAGGTCTACAAGTAATATTACCACATTGAAGATGAACAAGGTTGAAAGGTGTTGTGCAGACCTACGTGACCCATTGATTGACACTAGAAATTTGAATTAGTTCTCACAAGAATAACTGCAAAGATAGGATTCTTGTACAAAGAGTGTTTAAGCCCAGGGTACAGGGGGAAAACTGCTATTGCATGCTATGAGCTATGTTTAAAAGGAAACTCAACACTATCACCGCAAAGCAGAGGTGAATAATGGGGGGGAGGGACAAGAGTTAGGAGGCTTAGATTTCCTTTTGGCAAAGGTACATTTATTGGTTTTCTTTCTCTGGGGAACAATGAAATTATCTAAACTTGAGAATGAGGATGGACTGTAGACTATGGGCCCTTTACATGATGCCCAGTGAATGCAGGTGACTGAAGGATGCACTGATGGAGAACTAGATTGGTGAACGATGGTGTATACTTCTGAACCAAGGTTGTGCTGCTACAAAAAGGAACAAAGTCATGACATATGCAAGAATGTGAATTGAACATGTGGGACATTTGGTGAAACAAAATAAGCCAGAAACAAAAGAACAAGAATAGTATGGTCACTTTTAGAAAATGTTTATAAGAAAACAGGGGCCTAGATTGTAAGCTTTTAGAGCAGACATATTAAGACCAGAGTGGTGATTATTATTTCTGGATTTTGAGAGGCTTGTTTATATATATATAACCTGATATTTAGAGATAAGAATGAAGTTGATCAGGCTGGGATTAAAGTAATTCAGAACATAGGGGTAGGGAAGACAGTGTCTATATTTTAGAATCACACATACTCTTTGAGACCATTGGAAGAAAGGTTTATAGGTCTGGAACTGAAATTCAACCTATCTGTACAGCTCATTCGAACAACTCAAAACCAGGGAGCCCAAAATAAGAAAGAGGTCCTTTAATCCTGCATAGATTATTGTAATGCCTGAATACATTCTGGAGTATATTAAGCAAATAGTAAAAAATGTATTCGCTAAGTCCCCTGAGGGATGGGAGAAAGAAAATGGAACTATTAAACCTTACCATCAGGGAACCTTCTGATACTGTGTCAGAGTTTAGGGACACCTAAATCATTAGGCCATGCCCTTGATCCTGAGGCTTACTCTTCTGAAGCTTATGTAGGTAGCGAAGAAGCTTAGACTACCTATAGGCATGCCTAGGAGTTACTTCTGGAGGATCTCTTTTGTTGCTCAGATGTAGTCTCACTCTCTCTAAGCCCAATTCTTCAAGTGAAATCATTGCTTTCCCCCCTATGTGGGACATGACATCCAAGGGTGAAAGTCTCCCTGGAGATGTGGGAGATGACTCCTAAGATGAATCCAGTCCTGGCACCATGGGATCAACAATTCCATCCTGACCAAAAGGGGGAAAAGAAGTATAATTAATAAAGTATCAATGGCAGAGAGAGTTCAAATAGAGTTTAGAGGCTACTCTGGATGTTGCTCTTATGCAAGCTTCAGTTAGACCTTGCTACCTATCATAGCCTGCCAAACCCCAACCAGGACCATTCCAGGCAATCTTATAAAACACCTAGGGCAATATATAACATTCCACAAGGGTTCCATGCACTAGAGTAACTTTCCAGAAACTTACAACCTCCAGATGGGTCCCTGAAACCTGGCCCAGCCTCTCCAGAACATCAGATAGTTCCATCTTCCTCCCCCATATTAGTGACAGACCCTTCCCAAATGAAAATTTTGAATTGCCATAACCCAAACACCCCTAAAGAGAGGGATGGAAAGATCAAAGGTGATGATGGAGTTATACAGAGAAGATATGATTTAACAAATGAATGTGAATGCTGAATCATTAAATTGGTATCTCTTTTAGTCTCTAATATTTTATAGCAGCTAGAAACAAAAACCTAAAATTGTGAAATTGGAACCCATATCAAACTCTGAAATATGTTCTACAACTAATTGTACTGCTGTGCTTTGAAATTCATAGCTTTTTTGAATATATGGTATTTTTCACAAAAAAAAGAAGGAAAAAAAGTCGATTGTGATGATAGAAAAATATTTAAGCCTTCTAGCCTCCTACATTCTGAAATAGCTAGAAGGAAAAATATGACAGGATTGTATGGTAGTCCATGACAAACCCTGGGATCTTTCCTGTAACTACTTGTTGAAGAGTGCTTTGAAAAGTATTGCTTTTTTATTTCTTTTCCTTGTGTATATGTTATACTATACAATAAAAAAAGTTAAATATCACACAAAAAAATATGCAGAGCTATTTGGAACAAGGATAATAGCAATGGACAGTTGTGAAGGTAGCACAACATTGTGAACATAATTAACAGCACTGAAATGTATATATGATTGTGGTTAAAAGGAAAATGTTATACTGTGTATATGGTAATAGGTTAAAATTTTTTTTTTAGTTATGAAGCTGTATAGACAAACGTAAACCCTTAGTTAAACCATGGGCCATAGTTAATAGTACAGTTATAAAAATGTGCTTTCATCAATTGTAGCAAATGTACCACACCAATGCAAGGTGTTAATAATAAGGTGGTGTATGGGAATCCTATATTTTATGCATGATTTTTCTGTAAACTCACAATTTCTCTAATAAAAAAATACATATACAAAAAAAGAGGGAATAAAAAAAGATTATTTGAAAAAAAATGTATTGGCAAAATCTCTTGAGGGTCTGGAGAAAAAATATGGAATTATTAAACTTTCCCACCTGGGAAATCTCTGACACTCTCAAACATTAGGGATTCCCAAGTTAATAGGCCAAGCCCTTGATCTTGAGGCTTGCTCTTATGAAGCATGTATCTGTAACGGTGAACGTAAACCTAGCTATAATAATGCCTGAGAGTTACTTCCAGAGAACCCTTTTTGTTACTTAGTTGTGGCCTCTCTCTTTCTACCCCAAATCTGCAAGTAAAATCATTACCCTTTCCCTTCCCCTCCCCCTTCCGTGGGGCATGATGTCCAAGGATGAGTCTGGTGTTGGCACTGTGGCATCAATAATGCCTACTTGATCAAAAGGGGGGAAAAGAAATGTAACAAAATAAGGTATCAGTGGCTGAGAGATTTCTAATAGAGTCAAGAGGCTATTTTGGAGGTTTCCTTGTGCAAGTTTCAACTAGATATTGCTAATCGCCATGATATGCCAACCCCCAACCATCATCATTCCTATAAACCTTAAAGAATACCTGGGGCTTCCCGAAGCCTGTCCATGCGAACAACAACCACAACAAAAACCCAGGGCTCTATTTGAGACTCTATAGAAGTTTCACTTACCAAGTTTAGTTTTCAGAAACATAACTTCCAGATGGTTCCTAGGCCAGATAAGCCCTGAAACCCTTAAAATGTACTTTGAAACGTATTGCTTTTTTTGTGTTTATGTTATATTTCACAATAAAAAAAGTTAAAATAAATAAATAAATAGAGGGAATTGGTTAAACAAATAAATACAAATCTAAAAAAAAAGTCACTATAGTCTCTGTTTTCTCTGTTGCTGGATATTTTTCATCATTGTTACTGGATTTTGTTTCTCCTGCTAGTTCATGCTTCCTTGGAAAATAGGCTCTTTGGGACATAGCTGTATAATCCTGTTTAGGGTGCTACTTCATGATAGTATAGTCTCTCAGCATTTATGTGGGGCAAAAGAGTAAGGACTGCTGACAGTAGTTTTAAAGTACACGTTCAGGTTAATTCTATGATTGGCAGGGAAGAGCTAAAGTTTGGAGGGGAACCACAGGGATTTAGCTTCCAACACATGACTGAAGTTTGAAACTCAAACCTAGTCAGCCAGGCAAGGATTATCAACAGTGTTTTAATTGCACATTTAATTTTTCTTTGATTCATAGAATGTATATCACCTCACTGTGCTAAAATAAGGAATAACCCTGCCTCTAACAATTGGAAATCAGAATTAGAATGAGTGACTCATTGGTTTTAAATTGGCATAAACTTAGAAGTCATTTATAAAAATTTTCCTAATTGTTCAATCGAAGTGTTGAAATGACTTGCCTCAGCAAATACAGTGAAATAAGAACCTTGCTTTCTGACTCCTAGCACAGTGCTCTTTCTAATAAATAGAGTATTTTTTATTGAACAGCCAAATTTAAAATTGGTAAATGCTAAAAATCACATAAAAAAACTCTATATAGAGCCTTACTCATTACCCAATTGATTAAACATTTGTCCGTATATTAAAACCTAAATTCAGGAGTGATATTTAATGTTACTTACATTTTATTATGTTATGTCATTCTATGAATATTATTGATTATTAGTTTAATAGTATTATATTAAAATGCTCTTTTATTATATTAAAAGTTGAGGTTCAGGAGCATGGTAGGATTACAAAGCATTTAATCTCTTGGGTTTTCAAACACCTGATTTTCAACAGTTTTCTTCTGAATCTAAGATTAGAATAGAATGTTCTTCTAGAATCACTTATGGGTGGGACCATATTGATGGTGAGGATAATACTTGGTTGATCCTATCTCAATTTTTAAAATTGTAGGGGGGGTTATTTTTATTGCATGGGCAGGCACTGGGAATCGAACCCAGGCCTCCAGCATGGCAGGTGAGAACCCTGCCTGCTGAGCCACCATGGCCCACTGTGGTAGGGAGTTTTAAAGCAATGATTCTCAAATTACTTGGTTTCAGAATCATCTGAGAAAGTGGTTCTACTGATTCAGAATTTCTTTGAGTTGAGCGAAATAAATCTTTTGAACTCACTCCAAGACATTCTATTGTGTGCTGAGCTTTGAGGAAAATGTCCTTTAAGAACATAAGATACGCTCAATTATTTGTTTTGGAAGTGCAAAA
Source organism: Tamandua tetradactyla (assembly GCF_023851605.1). NCBI lineage: Eukaryota > Metazoa > Chordata > Mammalia > Pilosa > Myrmecophagidae > Tamandua > Tamandua tetradactyla. Next base: position 73,489,104 of record NC_135328.1, read on the forward strand.
CATACTTTTCCAAAAAATATGTATTTGGGGGAAAGGTTTGCAAAACCTTTTGGGGAGATTTCAAAAAGTCTACTCACTCTTCTCTTTTCTAGGAAACCTCAATACGAAAATTTTATCATAAAATGTTGTGAAATATGAGACCTTTGACTTCATCACTTAAAGTGGGATCATATTTGCCAGTAGTAATCACTTTCATGCCTCTTAATCTTTCCTTTCTTGCAGACAAGAGAAAACAGGGAGAGCTAAAAGAGTAGTTAACTGTCTTTGCCATATTCATTTATCATCCAAACAATAAAAAACAATTAAGTTCTTCAGTTTGAAAACAACTGACCCATTAGAATCTTAAGAACATCTTCAAGTAGGTGGCTTCTGATGCATAAATGTAATTACATTGTGTCATAAAACATCATACTTTTAAAGTCTCTTTCTATATTATGTTGCATGGATATAAATTTTACAAAACATTATTTTCCACATTTTGAAAGGTAGGTATGTATTTCTGTATCTATTATGCAAAGCTAATAATCACTCACTGTAAATAAAAGACTTCAATTTCTGATTCTAGGAAATGAAAGCATTTTAATATAATATTATTAAACTAATAATCAATAATATTTGTAGAATGATATAACATAATAAAATGTAAGCAACATTAAATATCATTCCTGAATTTAGGTTTTAATATAAGGACAAATGTTTAATCAATTGGGTAATGAATAAAGCTTTATATAGAGATTTTTATGTGATTTTTAGAATTTACCAATTTTAAATTTGGCTGTTCAGTAAAAAATACTATATTTATTAGAAAGAGCACTATTCTAGGAGTCAGAAAGGAAGAGTTCTTATTTCACTGTATTGCTCAGGCAAGTCATTTCAACACTTCAATTGAACAATTAGGAACATTTTTATTAATGACTTCTAACTAAGTTTATGCCAGTTTAAAACCAATAAGTCACTCATTCTAATTCTGATTTCCAATTGTTAGAGGCAGGGTTATTCCTTATTTTAGCACAGTGAGGTGATATACATTCTATGAATCAAAGAAAAATTAAATGTGCAAGGGAATTAAAACATGTTTCTCCTGTTAAAATAAATCATCTAAATGTTTATAAGCATTTTGATTATTCTTTTTTACTACCACAGTTCACAGATTTGTCTCACTTCTTAAACTGAAAAAAAAAATAATTTTATTGATGTATTAATTTTCATGATGATGGGTGTAGAACACAGCTGCCTTCCTTACTTTTTGTACTATTTCCCCAAGATTGTATTATAAAAATTCCAAATATTAAAAAAAGTGAAAACTCCCACATACCCACTACCTAGTTTCTACAATTAAATTTTACTGCATTTATTCTATTATATATTTCTCAACTTATTCATCCATCTGTGTCCATCCCTGCCAATTTGTCATATAGTTTTGGCAAACATATCAAAGTGAGATGCAGATCAATATACTTTATCCTTAAACACTTAAGCATGCATAGCATAAACTAGAGTTCAATATTTGTTTAAGGTGCTTTGCTTTAAGGTAAAATTCTCATATGGGGGGATATACAAATTTAAATCATATTATTTGGCGAACACTGACACGTGGGTACACCTGTGTAAGTCAAATCCCTATCAAGGTTTAAAACATTCATATCACCCCAGAAATTTGCCTCATACCCCTTCCCATTCAACCCCTACCTCTGCTCTCCCTCCAGAAGCAAACTCTATTCTGATTGTTTCAACCATCTATAGTTTTTCCCATTGTGGGGCTTCACATAAATGGGATTATGCGAATCAGAGGATGCGCTGTTTTGTGTAAGGCTTCTTTTACTCAGCATAAGGTGTTTCGAATTTATCCATGTTCTTGTGTTTACCAGTATTCTATCCATTTTTATTGCCAGGTAGTATTCCATTGTAGGAATTTAACACAATGTTTTTATCCTTTCCATTCTTGATGAACACCTGGATTGTTTCCAGTATTACACTATTATGGAATAAAATTGTTCTGGACATTTTTGACATGTCTTTTCATGAATATACTCAGAAGTGGAATTTCTGTGTCGCAGCGTAAGTGTGCATTTAGATTTAAAAAAACTTCCAGAACTTATTCCAAAGAAATTGCACCATTTTACATTCCAAATAGCAATGTGTAAGAATTACGGTTGTTCCACATGCTCACTTACATTCAGTGCGCTCAGTCACTATAATTTTAACCTTTCTTTTGAGTGTTTATCTTATTGTAGTGTTCATTCACAGTTCCATAAAGACCAATGATGTTGAGCCTATTTTTATGTGCTTATTACCCATTAATATATCTTACTTTAGGATATGCCTCTTCAGTTCATTCTCTATTTTGTATTTTGTTATCTTTTGATTCTTTTATATATTCTGATTAAAAATCTGTTTGCTTTGCCAATATTGTTTCCAGTGTATGGCTTGCCTTTACATTTTATTCATTTAGTTGTTTTGCAGTTTGCTTGATTTTCTATATAAACAGTGTCTTCTTGAGTAGACGCAATTTTATTTATTGATTGATCTTCAAGATTTTTATTCATTTTTCTTTTTCTACAGCACTGACTAGGATCACCAGTAAAATGACTGAATGGAAGAAGACATTTTTTTCATTCCTGATCTTACTAGGAAAACGTTCAATATTTCATCATTAAAGATTGTGTTAGGTGTACATTTTTATAGATGTTCCTTTGTATTTCCTGCAAATCCATGTCCATTTCTAGTTTGTTTAGGAGTTGCTTTTAAATGACTGCATCCAAGTTGCTAGATCACCACAGCATCTCTTTCAAAGGAAAGCCAGTTTCACAACCCTTAGCCAATGCCCTACCTTTATCCTTGAACAAAATTCTGGAATGACTAACAAAATATTGAATATCAGAGAGGTGATTTCTTTGAAAAATGTTATAACTATGCTGTGTATCCCACACTAATGGAGAGGTAGGTGGATTAAAGGTATTTCTCTCTCACTTCAAGCCAAGTGACAGTAACATCCCAATATAGAGTAAAATGTTACTAGCCTCCAAATACAAGAAAAAGACTATCTCTTCATTGGCCTCAATTTCAAACCACAAAACCACAGGACTTGTAATCAGTGGCAATTTGCTTCCATAGTCAACCTTAGCTAAACAGGGTCAACCCCATGCTTTTGAAAAATCAGCCAATCCTTAGACTCTACTACTGCAATAGAAATCCCTAAACATTCCTGCTTTGTAAAGTCTGCCAACCACTGAGATCCATGCTTCTCACGATCCTATATAAAAACAGCTCTGTCTCATTCAGTTGACTGTGACATTAAGAACAGTTCATCCTTTTAAGCAAGAAATATATTCAGCTTCTTTTTATCCATATATATGTGAGATATGGATATATATATAAAGGAGTATGGTGTACACCATGGACTGACACTGGCTGTCACAAAGAAAAAATCAGCTATACAAGGCTACCTAGTGAACTGCATCATGGCATAACACCCACTGATAGTAATTCAACTGTGTTTGAGTTCCAGGGACCATTTATGACATTTTCTGAGGTAATATCAACCTGAGGTGCTTCAAAAAGGAACTTATCGTAGAGGGTTTCTGACAAAAGGTTAGATGACATTGGGAGAAACTAGCTTGGGGTGTACTGTGGAGTACAAAGCTGTTTAGAAAGCACAAAAACAGTCAGCAAAGAAGAGGTACTCTGTGCTGGTTTGAAAGGAAGTATGCCCCCTAAGAAAAGCCATGTTTTAATATAAATCCCATTACTTAAATGTAGAATAATCCCTATTCAATACTGTATATTGGAAACTGTAATGAGATCATCTCCCTGGTTGATGTGATTTAGTTAAGAATGGTTGTTAAACTGGATTAGGGGATGACATGTCTCCACCCATTTGAGTGGGTCTTTATTAGTTTCTGAAGTCCTATAAAAGAGGAAACATTTTGGAGAATGAGAGATTCAGAGAGAGCAACACTACAAAGCAGAGAGTCCACCAGCCAGCGACCTTTGGAGATGAGAAGGAAGACGCCTCCCGGGGAGCTTCATGAAATAGGAAGCCAGGAGAGAAAGCTAGCAGATGATGCTGTGTTCACCATGTGCCCTTCCAGCTGAGAGAGAAGCCCTGACTGTGTTCGCTATGTGCCTTCTCGCTTGAGAGAGAAACCCTGAACTTCATCAGCCTTCTTGAACCAAGGTATCTTTCCCTAGATGCCTTTGATTGGACATTTCTTTAGACTTGTTTTAATTGGGACATTTTCTCAGCATTAGTATTGTAAACTAGCAATTTCTTAAATTCCGATTTTTAAGAGCCATTCCGTTTCTGGTATATTGCATTCCAGTAGCTAGCAAACTAGAACAGATTTTAGTACTGGAGAGTGGGGTGCTGCTGTGGTTTGCAGATACCAAACATGTTGGAACGGCTTTTTAAATGGATAAGGGGAAGATTCTGGAAGAGTTGTGAGAAGCTTGATAGAGAAGGCCTAGACTGCTTTGGAGAGACTGTTGGTAGGAATATGGACTCTAAAGATACCTGCGATGAGGCCCTAGACAGAAATGAGGCACGTGTTATTGCAAACTTGAAGGAAGGCGATCCTTGTTTTAAAATGGCAGATAATCTGGCAAAATTGACTAGTGGCTTTGACTGGAAGGCTGATTTTAAAAGCCATGAATTTGGATACTTAGCAGACGAGATCTCCAAGTTAAATGTGGAAAGTGGAGCCTGGTTTTTCCTCACAGCTTATAGTGAAATGCAACAGGAAAGAGATGAGCTGAAAACTGAACTCTTGGGTACAAAGAAACCAGAAATTGAAGTTCTGGAAAATTCTGGGCCTCCAGAAATGGAGACCCCAGAGAATAGTGCTCCACGTGAGGATTTGACCAGATGTGGAGCCAATCAGCCATCTCAGAGAAAGCCAGGATTGGACATGGAGTTATCCAGGAAGGATTTGTGGAAACTCCTTATGTCTGATGGGCATGATCAGAGGCTACTGCATAGAAAGCCAATGAGAGTGCTGTGGGATCTGTATGAACAGAGTCGCTGCTAGTCTGGACTGAGAGGTTCAGAGAAGGGACACATTGGAGGAAAAATAACTTCAGAGGCAGAACCATGGAGGCTGGAGTCTGAAGTCAAGAAGCCTCGGGCCAGGAGAGCGGACCCACTGAAGCCCGTGGAGAGGGTGAGTTTGCCCCAAAGGCAGAGAATGGGCCTTCCACCTCGTTGCTGTGGAAGAGTCATGCCGCCTCAGGCCTTGGAGAAGGTGAAGCACATTCCTTGGGGTTTGGGGAGAGCCTGGATTCTACCACATAGAGGGGTTGAGCTGTGCCCCCAAGATGGCAGAGAGTCCGGGTGCATCCCCAATGCTTGGAGAGGGTGGAGCTGAGAGAAAGGTGGTCTCCCCAATATCCCCCAAGGTTGCATTCAGAGACAGGCATTTGGAAAGGGTGGGACTGTGGCTTTCTAGAGCCCTGAGGATAAATGAGTCTCAGACTTTGAAATCTAATGGACTTTGCCCTGCAGATTTTCGAAACTGTATGGGTCCGGTGACCCCTGTATTCCTTCCTCCCTATGGAAATGTGTCTATGTATCCTATGAATGTTCCTCCTTTATATGTTGGCAGCAAATAACTTGTTATGAGTTTTCAAAGGTCCAGAGCAAATGGAGAGAATTTTGCCTTAGGACAGACCATGCCTGTAACTGACTTGATGAGATTTTATACTGTCTCTAAATTTGTACTTCATTGTATTGCTAGAGATAGGTTTAAGGATTTCTGATATTGTTATGAAATTAATGTATTTTGTATATGGGAAAAACATGTCTTTTTTAGGGGCCAGAGGGTGGAATGTGCTGGTTTGAAAGGAAGTATGCCCCCTAAGAAAAGCCATGTTTTAATATAAATCCCATTTCTTAAAGGTAGAATAATTCCTATTCAATACTGTATATTGGAAACTGTAATGAGATCATCTCCCTAGTTGATGTGATTTAGTTAAGAATGGTTGTTAAACTGGATTAGGGGATGACATGTCTCCACCCATTTGAGTGGGTCTTGATTAGTTTCTGAAGTCCTATAAAAGAGGAAACATTTTGGAGAATGAGAGATTCAGAGAGAGCAACACTACAAAGCAGAGAGTCCACTAGCCAGTGACATTTGGAGATGAAGAAGGAAGATGCCTCCCAGGGAGCTTCATGAAATAGGAAGCCAGGAGAGAAAGCTAGCAGATGACACCGTGTTCGCCATGTGCCCTTCCAGCTAAGAGAGAAGCCCTGACTGTGTTCGCCATGTGTCTTCTCACTTGAGAGAGAAACCCTGAACTTCATCAGCCTTCTTGAACCAAGGTATCTTTCCCTAGATGCCTTTGATTGGACATTTCTTTAGACTTGTTTTAATTGGGACATTTTCTCAGCATTGGTATTGTAAACTAGCAATTTCTTAAATTCCCCATTTTAAAAGCCATTCCATTTCTGGTATATTGCATTCCAGCAGCTAGCAAACTAGAACACACTCCCTAGGTCAATAGAGTAGAATCTGAAGGTCTCAGTGGGAATCTTCCTGGAGTGGAAAAAATAAACCCCGATAGGATCAGATTTAAATCTCTGCAATAGCCACGGGTATCAGAGGAAACCAATGCCAGTCGATTAGGTACTTCCTTAACTCCCTCTCTTTCCCAACAATTATGGATATGGAGGATCCCCAAAAAAGCCCATGAAGTGGGAAAAAAGGGGTGAGAGCATAAGATTCAGAAACAGAAAAATTTGGATATCCTCTGCCTTTCCAGCCAGAAGTAAACCAATGATTGTTGGAAGATAAAAGAAGCTTTAATTTTGAATGGAGCTCAGAGATTTTATTCTTAATCTAGGCATATCAATTACTTAAATAAGACTCATTACATCAGATGTGGATTTAAATTATTATTCATATTATTATTATAGGATAAATTATGACCCTGAACTCATACTTCATCCACAGTTTTACATAATTAGTCAAAAGTAATTACTTACAGTGTATTTGAATGTGAAATTAGTGGAAAAGATGGAGAAGAAGAAGAAAATTTTATATACTTGTTTATATATTTTCCCGATTGTACTCTATAAATGTTGTGTGTTCAATATAGCTATTAATATGTTTGCCTCTAAACTAAACAGGTAATGAGTATCGTGGTTTTTGTTTTAGGACTTGAGAGACTATTATTTTCCTCACGCATTCCTATGCATTTAGAGAAGAATTTTCCAACCCCAATTGTATCCAGATTCTCTTAATTTGGCAAATTTTGAAGGCCTTTTTTGTGGATAGCAGGAATAAGGAAGGGGAACACGAGCATGGGAGAGCCACAGCCACTGTTGACATAAAAATGGAGATGACAGATCCGCTGTAAATGAGTAAAAAAAAAGCGTCCCCCGAGTATTCAAGAAATACTCTATGTGGGTTCAGATAAATGAGGTCTGATTCTTATTTCAATCATTTCCTTAGTTGCAGATCACATGATTCCAACTAATATAAGCATAAAAGGAAGTTATTAGAGGATATTAAATGGCTTACAGGCTATATGGAAACAAGACCCAGAGAATTACCATCCAAGACTATACAATGATAAGCAGTACTCAATTTTGCCTGACAACTTTCATACACAGTGGCATGCTACTGAGTGAGCATCAGCACTGCAGATTATGTGATGCAAACTGAGCACTAAACCACGATCGCACAAACTCTGCCACTTCTGGTGTTGGAAGTTTGAGTTTATCTTCCACACTCTGCCACCCAAATGAATTTTTCACATTAATCTCTTCCATATCAATGTCTATTTGGGGTGGATCTGATTGGAAAGATTTAGACCACATGCTTATACCATAAGGGCAAGGAAAGTTGGGACAAAATATTGCCTAGCTTCGACTGGGAAGACAAAAACTTATAATGTGGAAAATTGCCAAAATATGAAAAGCCATTTAAAAATATAGGACAATACTCCACAAATATTTTCTGGGGCAACTGTTCTTTGCTTTCTGAAATCAAGGTCTGCCATGACAATACCTTTCTGCTAATTTATCAGTTTGGTAACTCTGGCATAAAGTTCTGTGTTCCCTAATTCTTTATTTCTGGAAGTTGTATTTGAGATATATTTTAATTGGAATTAAGTGTTATTATATTGTTCTCCTAGAATTCCCAATCCTCAATTTATTTCACTAATTCATAGAACTATAACATATCGATATATGTTATAATATATATATATACAGAACAGATCTGTTTCTTAGAAGTTGCCTTTAAATATACTAACATGGATGAATTTTGCTGTATTGCATTTTTCCTTCCTAAAATTATGGGGGTCAGGGACAACCTAATCTCAAAGGGAGTTTTACTTTTCTTTCCTCTCTCTCTCGCTCCCCCTCTGTCTCTCTATCTATCTATCTATCTTTATTCTTAGCTTCCTTCCTTCCTTCCTCCTTCCCTCCCTCCCTCTCTTCCTTTCTTCCTTCCTTCCATTTTCTTTTCTTTGTTTAGGCTTAGAGTTAAATACATAGCTATAACACTAGAGAGTTCCAAACAAACACAAAAGTCACTAAACAGAGCAAATTCATAAGACCCTTGGAATTGTTGTTATTTCTTTTGCTGTCTTGATTAAACACACACACACAAAAGAGATTATCAGAGTTATAGTGGAAGACTGTGAAAAAGAATGCAATGGTTTACTATGAAACAATAGGTTAAAAGAATTAATGCTTCCATTTCTATTCAAGGGTTAGGATCTGCAATGAAGGACCAAAATACTTCCACCTAGGGTGCAAGGGATTATCTTCATGGAGAATGATAAGGTGTCTCATTTCTACAAGGAAGTAAATCTAGTCACTGGATAAAGAAGGGGATTTGTCACTATAATTTGTGAGGCTTTGTAACAATGCACCATGCTTACAAAAGATTCAGTATTTGAAACAAAAATACAAACAATGGAATTTCTGCTCTAAACATAAATAAGTACACTAAAGCTGAGAAGCCGAATATCAAATTTAATTACTCAAGGGATTGAATGAAAAGATATGCACTTTATTCATGGAGTTGCTAGATCAGTAAGTGACCCATTTTTCCTGGTTTATAGAATTATAAAAGGAGAACAGAATGATAGTTTCTAATCTCTCTGAAAGTAAATAGTTCAAAGATTATGAAAGAGTTGAGATGATATCAATTTCAAAAGAAAACTAATAAAGGTACTTGTCGTGCAGCTAAACAAACTTGACTCAGATCAGGTCACAAGATCTAAAAGACACTCATTAATGGAAAATCAAGCTAAAGTTTTCCTGACATGAAAAAAAGTTGATGCTACATAATTAATTCCTATAAGATGGTTAGGGTGGCTGGCTTTCAGGAGTCCTGTTAAAGAGACAAATACTATTATTATTTTGAAGCATAGTTTTCATCTGTTAAAATGATGTACTCTGGGTTATAAGGGAAACATTATAACTTTTATGAAAGAATAGCTTACTCACCATATAATGTTTTTTTGCAACTCCCTTCTTCCTAGTTAAATGAAGTTCTTATGATCAATAGTAAAAGCTATTGAATTAAGTAAAATGGGAAATATTGCTTATTATATTTCCATAAGAAATCAGAATTCTATGTTTCCTAACCTATAAAATCATTAAAATTATTTTACATAGATATTTTGTATCTACTATTCAATGAAAACTAATCCATTTTAATAATAGCAAAGAAATATATGATAATATAGGGTATAGGATTAATATTTAATGGTACCTTTCTTAGAAATTTACATGATTTGTTGTGTTCATTAGAAATGTACCTGAGTATTGAATCTCAAATTGTGTGTTTTTTTTTTTAGTAGAATATCAACCATGTGTAAAAACTAATATGTTAATGTATATCGACCTGGGATATACTAGAAAATGTTATAGCCTATTTTTAGAAGTATCTACCATAGGTCCTACTGTAATTAAAAGACAGACTGATGTAGTGAGAAATTACTTGGGATATCTGATCAACCTTAAGCAGCCCCAAAAGTCACACGGTGAACAGATATTATGCCACCTAAAGAAACACCATCCCCTAACACAGAAATAAATAACCATCACCTCCTAATTTCATCCATTAAAACGTAGTGTGCCATATGAAAGCATTACCTACCCCAGAAGAGCCATGCTTTAATCTTTATCCAATCTTGTGGGAGCTGCTGATTGTTTTAATCCTGATTCAACACTGTAGGTTGTAAACTTTTGATTAGATTATCTCCATGGAGAAGTGGTATGCCCAATTGTGGGTGTGATCCTTTGATTAGCCGGAGATATGACTCCACCCATTCCAGGTTGGTTTTGTTTAGTTTACTGGAATCCTTTGAAAGAGGAAATATTTTGGAGAGAGTCAGAAATGATAGAGCCAACAGAAACTTCAGAGCAGTGCTGACACGGATGCCCAGATGTTTGGAGATGCTTGAAGCCCAGCAGATGTCACCATAAGATCTTAAGCAAACCAGAACCTGGAGAGAGCCAAGGGAAGGCAAGAGATGAAAACCCGCCCTGGAGAAGCAAAGTGAGGCACACCTAGAGGAACAGAGCCTCAAAGCAACAGAGCCCAGGATCAAGGGACCAACAAATGCCAACCAGGTGACTTTTCAGCTGACAGAGCTGTTCCAGATGGTATCAGCCTTTCTTGAGTGAAGGCAGCTTCTTGCTGGTCCCTTAAATTTGGAAATTTTTACGTCTATAGAGCTGAAAACTTGTAACCTAATAAATTCCTTTTAGAAAAGCCATTCCAGTTCTGGTATATCGCATTCCAGCAGCTTGAAAACTAGCACACATAGTATTTACTACTCATGTTGACTTGGGAAAAGGGAAGGGGAAATAGCATTATTGAGATGTGTTTTGTTTGGTGGGGGTAGTAAATATCATATTATCAGAAAGAAATTATAATTATCTTTATATTGTAACCTTTGCCTGTTCTGTGGAGGCTTCTCCACTTTCTTCTTGGGAGTGATGAATCTGTAGTGAACTTCAAAATCTATCCAGAAATATGGAAAGTTTTAGCACATTACTTGATCCTCCTGGACTTTGACAAACACCCAGCTGTGCTCTGTATGCACCTGTGTTGCTGGGTCCTCTCTGGAAAAAGTGAGACGTGTTCTATGACACTGAAAGTGAAGGCTCTGAATTTATCAAAGAAGGAATTGTTCAAAACAATAAAATTGCTTAGTGCAGATAAAAAGTCACTGAAACATTGTACAATCCTCAACCAGGTACTTTGGTCCACAATTTTTAAGGGGGAGAATTGTGATTTCTCCTCTTTTAAATACTCAGAAGCATAGTTGGATTCTACTTGCTGACACTACAAAAATATAAAGTAAAACAAATTGACTATATATGTCATAGTTGAAATCTAAGTTATATTAATTTTTGTTTTTTTGATTGAGGATCCTGTTTCTATTTCCACCTAAATTATAATCATTAGGAATGAAGAATTGTTGTGGTAAGAGAACCAGGTGTCCCAGGATCTAAGCTCTGTTAATCACAAACTTTTAAATATTGACCATTCTACTTGGGATTTCAGTCTTCATCTATCAAAGAAGGGAGAATTTGGATTGCCAGATCTCTAAATTCTTTCTTGCTCAAATACATTTTGTTTGATTTTCTTCAACAACAGTATTGATTTATTAAATATTTATTGAGTATCTACTGTGTGCCCAGTACTTTTCTAGAGTCTGGGGATAAACGCTAACAGGTTTTTCCTGTTCAAGCGCAGCATAAATTGTAGTTGGGAAAAACCATCTTACCTACTTCTGTATAGTTAGCAATGATATTCATTTTTAAAAATATTGTATTAAGTGAAATATACACAAAGCAAAATTATTTTCCATTATGATTTGCAATGTATCTTCAATTCTTACTATCATAGCTTTCCTAGTAACTATGATGACAAAAATCTGAGACACATAGCAATATGTCTGAGAACTTCAGGGTTGTCTGTATCTTCTTCCCTTGCCCTGCATATCAACTTGAGACCTGCTTTTAAATTACCCCATTCTAGCACTGAAATGCTTCTTCATCTTGAGACCAATGAAATAGCATCAATCTTGTGCTCATTACTGTTTACGGCTTCAATTTGTCTTTTCCATTACTGCTGTTTCTGACTTGTGCTAATCTAATAACATCCCAACTGATCTCCTTGACAGTTCATCCTTCACATGAAACTTAAAGAACATACTTAACTCTTAATTCTAAATTATTCACGGTTTCTCAATTTACATCAAGATACAGTTCACATTTCTTAGATTGGCAAAGAAAATTCACCCTGTCTGGAGGTCACTGTGCTATCAGTATGATCAGTTTAAGATTCTCTATCGGGGAAAATCTTGGTATTTGTGTTGGAAGATCAGAACTTGTCTAAATGAATAAGAGAAAGCAAAGATGACCTATTTTCCCTCTGAATCATATATAGGAAATAGATCAAAAGCTAGATTTCTTCTAGAGAATGTGTTAGGAAGGTAGATGTAAATTATTTTTTATTTCAGAATCCCTTTTAGACTCTCAAAAATTACTGAGCAATCCAAACCTAGATATAATTAATTACTTGGGTTATTAATTCATTTAATCCAAATAATAATAAGTCCATTTCATGTTAACATAAATAACATCCTGTATGGAAACTAATATTTTCCTCAAAAATTCATGAGAAGAGTAATACTATTTTACCTTTTTTTCCAAATCTCTAAAATGGCTGTTTTAATAAATACAACCCAATGGTCATGTCTATATCTACATTGAATTTATTGTCATACACTGTTTTGGTTTAAGCATATTAAGAAAATCTAACTTCACATGGATATGTAGTCGGAAAAGGGATAACTATTCTAAGAATTTTGTCAGATAATCAGGAATGCTCTTTTGTAATGTTGTATTAAAACTTGACCAGTTCCTGGACCATGCACCAACCACCACTCTCCCTACCCCCTCCCAAAATAAATTCGACCTTTGACCAGTAGCTGTTTATTAAAGGGCAGAGGTAATATGAAATTTGAGACCATATCTATGAACTGCTCCGAATGCCTGTGCTGGTTTGAAAGGATGTAGAAAAGCCATATTTTAATCTAAATCCCATTTCATTGAGGCAGAATAATCCCTATTAAATACTGCATGTTTGAATCTGTAATTAAATCATCTCTCTGGACATGTGATGTAATTGAGAGTGGTTGTTAAGCTGGATTAGGTGACGACATGTCTCCACCCATTTGGGTGGGTCTTGGTAAATTCTGGAGTCATACAAAAGAGGAAACATTTTGCAGAATGCAAGAGATTTGGAGAGAGCAGAGCAGAACGACATAGCCATGAGAACCAGAGTCCACCAGCCAGTGACCTTTGGAGACGAAGAAGGAACATGCCTCCCGGGGAGCTTCCTGAAACAAGAAGCCAGGAGAAGAAGCTAGCAGATGACACCGTGCTCGCCAAGTGCCCTTCCCGATGAGAGAAGAACCCTGACCGTGTTCACCATGTGCCTTTCCAGATAAGAGAGGAATTCTGCTGTGTTTGCCATGTGCCCTTCCACTTGAGAGAGGAACCCTGAACTTCATAGGCCTTCTTGAACCAAGGTATCTTTCCCTGGATGGATGCCTTTGATTGGACATTTCTATAGACTTGTTGTAATTGGGACATTTTCTCGGCCTTAGAACTGTAAACTAGCAACTTATTAAATTCCCTTTTTTAAAAGTCATTCTGTCTCTGGTATATAGCATTCAAGCAGCTAGCAAACTAGAACAACACCCATAAGAAAGTAAAAGTTATTAAGACATAATATAATGTCTTAGCATTTTTTAATACATTTTGAGAACCATACTAGGAAACAAGAAATAAACTGAAGCATCCTCTCAAAGTGATGATAGACTTATATTTCACACTATGGACTTAGATTTTAAAGAAATCCTAGCCCGTCCTCTTATCTGCTATGTGGTCAAGAGCAGCTTACAAACCTCTCTTGGCATGACATCTTCCCTCTGAAGATACTGATGATAATAATCAGTGTACGAAGTTATGATAATATCTAACTGATAACAAATATAAAATACTTGGTACAGTGCTTGGCCCATTGCAAGTTCTCAATGTTGAATATTATTAATATTATTAAATTCTTAATGGACAGGAGCCAAAAATCAGTAAATGGTTGATAATTGAACAAGAATGTAAATTAAATGATCTTGTATAAGTGAGCTATATTTTGGAGAAGGTTTCTTACTTCCAGGGCATCTTTTAGGACACTAAGCCCCCAGGGCATCCCTATAGCGCAGAGTAGGTCTGAATTATCACAACAGAAAAGGGCTCAGTGGGGTAAACATCTAACAGAATGCAGAAGATTTTTTTTCAAGTAAGAACAAAACCATGCAACATATGTGTACATAGACATAAGGAGAACTAAACCAAGAAAATAAAAAAGAATTCTCAGCTGAACTGATTGCAATGGAACTGAGTTGGACAGCTTCACCTTGTTCAAGAAAAACATTTTTCTATCCTATCATTACTACATGCAGCGAATAGTCCCATGCGATTAACAAAATCATCCTGAAATACTGGCATGCATTGGCCACAGATGATGAATTAAGTGGTATCTTTAAATTCCTGCCCCTCATTCATTTAAGGGAGAATGTTTTTGCACTTGGATTCCAGTCCATCTAATCAGGTGGCACATTTCCTATCACGCCTAACACCTGGCTGACTCTTGTGTGCCAACTGTGCTGGTGCAATGATATGTCTGGAAATAATTATTTCTACAACCCACATAAGGGCAAGTGATATGAGACTCATCACATGTTTACTTTTTATGCAGACTTCATTTTTAAGTTTAAAATTCCAATGTGGGTTGATCCAAGTACATTCAATTAAGTCCCTAATGAGAAATTAAAAAAAAAAAAATTAAAATGGGATGAGAAATATTAGATAAATGAAATAAAAGGAAAATATTCTCAGTAGTTACATGCACTTTTCTGGAAAGCAAATATACACCTTAAAATTGGCATTTTTTCCTAGTGAATGAGGATTAAGGGCAGTAGTATTTCTGCAGGAACAGTTTACCATATTTCTATATTTTGACATGATATTTTTCCCAGGATTATATGTCCTATGAACAGGAAGCTACTCTTGACATTATGTTTTTAAAATTAGAGTTGACATAATTTTGGTGTATATGTGAATTATTCATATAGCTATCTCTATATACTTACATCTTTCTACTAATATATACACTATAGAAAGATAATTAGATAGATAGATAAATTGATACGGGTAATATTTTAGGAATCAATATAATTGTATAAATTTAAATCTTCCATAATGACTTTATAATGTTCAAATGCCTTTCCTTTTGTTAATCCTTTGTATTAAAGATATCGATTAAATCATCTCTTTCAGGACCCTTGGGTATTTAGAGTACAATATCTTTGAAGTCTTGTTCTGGCATTCAATAAATGCGTGCAAGAGAATATATTGTATCATATTTAGCAGTCTAAGCTCTCAGAGGAAAGGATTAGTGAATAGTTACTAAGTACATTTTTAAAAGCCCCACATTTTCTCTGTAATATCTGTGTCTATTCTTGGAACATATTACCCAATAGGATCAAAATACAGATGCAAAAAGAAAGAAAGAAGATGTCCTAAATACAGTTTACTCATCTGATCTGCATATTTCAAAAGACATGATTCTTCCCTGCTTTTTATATTTTATATTTACTTTGTTTTTATATTTTAATTGGATTTTTTGCATAATTTAAAAGAGAAATGATAATCAATACAAAGATCCATTCAGTACTAAATCTATACTTGAGATCACTAAGGCTGTCTTGGCAAAATGCTTCAGAAAACTAGTATCTCAAATTAATGTAACCTAGTAAAATGCCATTTAGTAATATATGAGGAACATCATAAGAAGAACAAACATAGTCTTATGTGAAATAAAAAGCGATCATTTTAAATTGCAATACTGAATTTTATATATATCATTAAATTGGAATTCCAGTAAAGAAAATACTGGTGCCTTATTGCCTCTTATCATAGCCCATATCTAATGTGGTGCTCTCTGAATTCTATGGAACTGCTCATTCAGTGATTTATTTTTTAAGAGAGAAAGTGGTCTCCTTTTTGAGGCAGACATATAATAGGAGCATTCTGCCATTAACCACATAGGGAGATACCATTTTGATATTAGCTACCAACTATCATCCCAAATTATTAGAATTCTATATTCAGCGGCAAGAGAAGGAATTCCATGACAGCAAATGGCATCAACTGACTTGTATCTCAGGAAATTTGAGTAGTGAGATTGCCATCCAATTTGCAGTAGGTATTCCTTCCTTCCTTAAAGTATCTACAAGAAAATTTCAATTTGCTGTTTACGCAAAAATGCCATAGAAGGAGAATTTTCTTACAAATTTCTAATATTGTTGGATATGGGTACAAAATACAAATTCCATGCCTCACAAATATATATAGGAGCTATAGAAATGGAGGTTAATCAGTGACTTCTGGAGGTAAAGAATGGGGAAGGTGGGAGAAAAGTGGGTGTGGCTATAAAAGGGCAGCAGGAGGGATCCTTGCAGGGGTGGAACAATATCTTGACAGGGATGGTGGATACACTAACCTACACCTGTGATAAAATTGCATCAAGCTAAACACACATAGGCAAACACACACAAACACATGTAAAGCTGGAGAAATCTGAATAAAGATCTGTGGCTTGTATCAATGTCAATTTTCAGATTGTGATATTACAGTGTAGTTTGACAAGGTGCTATCATCAAGGGAAAAGAGGGAAAGAGAACACAGGTTCTCTCTGCATTACTTCTTAAAACCTTTTGTTGAGCTACAATTATCTCAAAATAAAAAGTTTTTGAAAATGTATCGTTAAAATTTCACATTAAGACGTTAAAGGTTTTTATATCAGCAAATACTTGAACTATACAAATCAGGACTCTTTAAAACAGAAAATGGGATCATGATCGAAATTTCATTTTTCATATAACATCATTATATGCATGAACTGAACAGATTGGGCTTAGCTATACATAAAGTATGGCCAAATTCACTGATGTGAATACAGAGGAACAACACACAGTTTTGAAAGAAGGTGATTTTGATGGAATACAGAAAAAGGTGGCTCATTACAAGCATGATTGGGTATTCTTTTTATCCTACAGATGGGACATAAAATCCATTAAAGGTTATAAAACAATATAACTTTCTAAATACAAAGGACAGTATATTTGAATTCAATAGCCAGTCTTGTCTGAAGAATAGGAAAAATACATTACCTATGAAATATCCTATTCTTTTTTAGAATCATAGTTTTTAAAAAACCTTTTTAAGAGAACTAGGGAAAACCCTAAGTCAGCCATTAGGTGAAACATCAGGCAGGCTGCAAATTTCTCCCAGGAATATTCCGTGTCAGAAAATAAGAGACACGTGTTTACGAAGTATTGAAGAAAAGTATGCCTGGGAAATAGCTTAGCTAAGATATAATCACCCTGAAAAGAAGATATTGGAGAGAGGCAGGGCAAGATGGCAGTGTAGGGAGGTGTGGAATTGAGTTAGTCCTCTGGTGCAGTAAATAGCCAGGAACTGTCTGGAGCAACTGTTTAGGGAACATTGTGACTGGACACACATCATACACCAGTCTGGAATGGGTGGAAGGGGTGAGACCACAGCACAGAACTGTAAGTAAAGCTCCTGAACTCTGGAGGCTAGCAACCCCACTTGCATGGCAGGCTCTGTGGAATTGCTTCCCTATGGGAAAAAGAAACAGCCTTTGCTGGGAGCAAGGGAAGGCAGCATAACCAAGCTCCAATTGTGATTTCAACTAACAAAGTAGGAATTCTGAATACAAAGTTCAAGCACAGATAAACTGAAAACAAGTAAGAAAGAAATCCTGAGGTTTCTCCTGGCAAATAGGAGATGGGTCTCACGAAAACAAAACAAAACAAGAATCCAGTAGTCAAGCCAGCTCACACTACTGGAAAAGAGCTGTGTCAAAAGGTACACAGACCCAGGTACCAACTGCAGCTCTTGACAG
This sequence comes from Tamandua tetradactyla, assembly GCF_023851605.1. NCBI lineage: Eukaryota > Metazoa > Chordata > Mammalia > Pilosa > Myrmecophagidae > Tamandua > Tamandua tetradactyla. The sequence goes on from NC_135328.1 coordinate 73,507,130, forward strand.
GTGAGCTCTTGGGGACTGGCTCTGAAAAGAGATGTCTTTTGGAATTCCTTTCTGTCTTTTTAAGAAAAAAAAAACTATTCTAAGTAGCTTATTAGAGAAAGCCTCAGGCATTTTCAATTGCTCATCCCCTACCCAAGCAAGGATGGAGTTAAGATAGGTCTGAGAGAGAAAGTAACACATCAAGTGAAGGAAATAATGCCTAAAGGGCTTATCTTCCACAGGAAAAGGAGGGGGAGAGCCCAGCTCAAGTGGGATTCTCAAACAGAGAATCCAGACCTCAGAGGCTAAGCTATAATCCCACCTTCTACCTCAGCCTTTGTCTCAACCATACCCTTAGTAGGTACAGGTTGTCCTTAGAATTAAAGGCAGTGTACTACTTTTAATGCAGTGGGGATCTGTAGGCTTGGCAAGCACCATCCACCGAGCAAGATAGGAAAAGCAGAGAGTCAAGAGGCTTCACAAGAATCTCTGACAGCCTACTGGGTCTCACCAGTGGGTGAAGGAAGAAAGTACAGGAGAAACCAGTAAACATCTTGATGCAAATGCAAATGAAAATACAACATATTAAGAATTGTTCATGAATTGGAAGTCTAAATATAGTTAAGATGTCAATTCTACCCAAATTGATTTATAGATTTAATGCAATACAAATTAAAATTCAAAAACTTTTTTGGAGAAATGGAGAAGCCAATAGACAAATTTATTTGGAAGGTGCCACAAAATAGCTGAAAATATCTTGAGAAAGAGGAACGAAGCAGGATGTCTCACACTACCTGACATTTTTTTTGTATGCTGCATGGCAGGAGTCACATTTCATTCTTTTTCCATGTGAGTATCCCCTTATTGCAGCACCGTTTGTTGAATTTTTGTTTGTTTTGGTTTTTTGTTTGTTTGGGAAGTGCATGAGCCAGGAATCAAACCTGGGTCTCCCACATGGAAGGTGAGAGTTCGACCACTGATCTACCCTTGCACCCCATTACCCCCTGAGTTTAAAATGTTTTCCAAGGCTACAGTGGTCAAAGCAGTACGTATTGGCATAAGTATAGATATACTGACCAATGGAATTGAACTGTGTTCAGAAGCAGACCCTCTCATCTCCAGACAATTCATTTTTGATAAGGTGGTAAAGCCAATCAACTGGGACAGAGCAGCCTTTTCAATAAATGGTGTTTTAGAACTGGATAAATGTATCCAAATGAATGAAAAAAAGAACTCCAACCCATACCTTATACAAAAAATTAACTCAAGATGAATAAAAGATCTAAACATTAGAGATAAGACCATAAAACTTTTAGAAGAAAATGTAGGGAAACATCTTATAGATCTCGTGATAGGAGGTAGTTTCCTAGACCTTACACCCAAAGTGTGAGCCATGAAAAAAAAATAGATAAATGAGATCTCCTAAAAATTAAACACTTTTGTGCATCCAAGGATTTTGTAAGGAAACTAAAAAGGCAGCCTACTCAATGGGAGACAATATTTGGAAACCACATATTGGATAAGGGTTTAATATTCAGAATATATGAGATTCTACAACTCAACAACAAAAAGATAACCCAGTTTTAAACAGGGCAAAAGACATGGAAAGATACTTTTCCGAAGAGGAAATACAAATGGCTGAAAAGCATATGAACAGATGTTCAACCTCACTGGCTATTAGGGAAATGCAAAACAAAATCACAATAAAATATTATCTTGCACCTACTAGAATGGCCATTATAAAAAACAAACAAACAGAAAATTACAAGTGCTGGAGAGGATGTGGAGAAAGAGGCACTCTTAATCACTTTTGGTTAAAAGGTAGAATAGTGCAACCATTCTGAAAGGTAGTGTGGCAGTTCCTCAGGAAGCTAAATATAGAATTGCCATATCACCTAGCAACCCCATTTTTATGTATGTATTTCAAGGAACTGAAGGCAAGGACACAAATGGACATTTGCACATCTTGTTTATAGTGCCATTATTCACAATTACCAAGAGATAGAAACACCACAATTACATGGAAACTCAAATAGGGAGTGAGATCTTTTGGTCTGATCAAGTTGGTGTGATGCCCCAATACATCCCAGAGTAATCTGGACAGAAGATAAAAGGATTTGCAAAGTCCCCTTGAGGGACTAAGGAAAAAGTGGAAATACTGTATTTCTCTACCTGAGGAAGACCTGATATTCTTACAGGTATTGGGGGCTGCCAATTTTATGGGCTTGTCCCTTGATCTTGGGGCTTGCCTTTATGAAACTTATTCCCACACAGAAGGAATTAAACCTACTTATAATTATGCCTAAGAGTCACCCCAAGAGAACCTCTTTTGTTTCTCAGATGTGGCCTCTCTCTCTCAGCCAACTCCACAGGTGAACTCACTATCCTCTCCACTACATGGGACATGACTCCTAGAGGTGAAAACCTCCCTAGCAATGTGGGACCTGACTCACAGAGATGAGCCTGGCCCTGGCATAGTGGAAGTGAGAAAGCCTTCTTGACCAAAATGGGGAAGGAAAATGAAGAAAAATAAAGTTTCAGTGACTGAGAGATTTCCAATAGAGTTAAGATGTCATTCTGGAGGTTATTCTTATGCAGTATATAACTATTCCTTTCAGTTTTTTGGTATCTTGGGGTAGCCAGATGGAAATGCCTGAAACTGTTGAACCATAATCCAGTAGTCTTGATTCTTGAAGATGATTGTATAACTATATAGCTTTTAAGGTGTGACTGTGTGATTGTGAAAACCTTGTGACAGACACTCCCTATATCCAGTGTATGAATGGATGAGTAAAAAAAAAAAAAAAGACAAAAAAATAAATAAATAATAGGGGTACGGGGGCTATGGGATATTTTGGGTGTTCCTTTTTACTTTTACTTTTATTCTTTTTTTTGGAGTAATGAAAATGTTCAAACAACTGATTGTACACTTTGGATGATTATATGGCCTGTGAATATATAATATATATCAATAAAATTTCATTAAAAAAGCAGATGTTATAAAACATGGAATAAGCCACATAAAATATTCAATCAACCTTCCTTAGGAGGAAATTAAAATACATGAAAAGCAAGCAAATGACAATAAAAACACAACACAATGAAAGAAAAAAAAATTCTACGACAAAACCTCAGCCAAAAGGCAAATGGTGACTTCTGGAATTTTGTGCACTGTCAAAATCTATCAAGTACGAAATTTACAGAAATGTGCTCTCATTTATGAATGCACTCAATTAACATTTCCTATGATTATATAATTTGATTAACCCAACTAAAATCAAAGATGTCAGGAATAGACAACTATTGAGCATTAAATCTATTTATATAGCCAAAGATATAACAACTGTCAACTGTTATGATTTAACATCATAAAGCAAATTTTATGAAGTTTGATAAAGTTAAAATAATAATCAGATTAAGTATAAATGAAGAATAAAGAGAGAAGGGGAGGAAGAGAAAAGTGCTACTTTCTTCATTTTTTCATACCTGGGGATTTAATTAATCAACATTATCCAAGTTTGAAGCATCATATTTGACATGTAATAAGTGCAAAGTTTTAATATTTTTATTTATTATTTTTCAGACTTGGAAACCTTTTAAGGAGTTGCTTTCTCTTTGTGAGAAGTAAACTATAACTAGAATTTAATGATTCATTTCATTTCATCTGTTTCTTTTCAACTTTTCAACTTAAGTAAAGTTAGTTTAGTTTTAATATTAATTACTTTACTATTAACTGAAACTAATATTTAGAGGTTGCTATTAATTTATTGTTGATATTGACTAAAAATGGCAGTGTAATACATTCCCAGTTTAGAAAAAGTTTATATTCATCTACATTTTCATTGATAATAAATCATCCTGGATGTATATCTGTGTAAAAATATATCTAGAGAGATATGTGTACTTGTGGTGAATGTTTTGTTCCTCATTTGTCCTTTGTGTATAATATTATAAAGAGATGGTGTCTGATTTTTATAATTTTTCTTTTATAGGAGGAATTTAGATGTGGTACCAGCAGGAAATAGCAGTTTGTTTAGGAAAAGAATTTAAACAGTGTAGGAAGGAAAAAGTCATAAATAGCTACAATAGGTATTACAGTATTTTGGACCTTTAAAATCATGTTAAAACATCTTTTGCCATGTTGCCTATTTTTTAAATGTGTTTGTGAGTGTTTTATATTTGGAAGATTTGTAGAATTTCTTCTTAAATTCTTCCAGTAAATCCATAATAACTTAATGTGATGTCTTAAACTTCTATATCCTGACTTATAGTTTACTTACAGGACATTTAAAACACAACACAGCATAAAATAAGAGAACCAGTAACATGTGAATCACTAAAAGTGTTAATTTATTTTATCAGTTAAAATAAAATGATTATAAAATCTTATATACAAAATAAATCACCCAACCAAATACTGCACAGAAGAGATTAAAACAAAGTAATTCATAAAATGTGAAAGTAAAGGGCTGGCTTACATTACAAAGCAAATATAAGCTTAAAGAAAATAATGGTTATAATACTATTATCAGACAGGTTTCAAGTCAGAGCAAAAGCATTACAGAGCACTATATAATTTTATAGGCAAAATCCATGATGACATTCTGTCATGCATTTCTATGAACCAACTAACAGCATTGTAATAAAAAGCTTGTCATCTAGCAACAGGCAAAATAAACAAAAATTAAGTCTTGGAGGATCTATTAAGATAATTCATACATTAGATCAACCCAAAATATAACAATATTTTCATCCTGAAAGTAGCACATATACTTCTAGCCTAGTGTACATTAATATATATATTTTTAAGTAGCACATATCTGGCCTCAACAGAAACATTAATAAATTTTGAAGAAAGTAGAAATAATATGAGCCAAATAACTAGAACCAGCGTCAACCAACAACCACCACAAAACTCTCTCTTAAATATCTTGGGTTAGTAATTCAAAGTGGAAAATGAAAGAATTTCTAAAATTAACTATAAAAATGAAAATATTGGAATTCAAAACTTATGAGAAACAGCCAAATCAACAGTCAAAAAAGAAATACATAATAACCTTAAGTAATTGCATTGCTAAACAAGAAATTATATTAAATCCTTAAACATTGAATCCAATAAGTTAGAAACTATTTCTCAGCAAAATTAACCTAGGAAACATGTAAAAAAAATCTAAAGAATAAAGGTATAAATTAATAATTTAGAAAACAAAATAATTGTGCAACTAATGTACAAGTAGGAGGGACAGTTTGAAGAAACAAGATAGGTAAGAACCACACTTCATCAGGTAAAAAATATCTGAGAAATCACAAAAACGCAAACTCAGAAATGAGATCAGCGAATACCTGAGGGGGGAAAAAAAGAAAATGTTGAACTCAGGGTAATCAGCCTGGCCTTTCCATGTTGTAAGAATTTCTCTTTTGATTGGTAAAATATCATGCTGAAATGTTTATTTTCTTCTCAAGCCCTAGACTTCACTGATCCATATTTTGGTTGCAACACACATTTGATTGCATATTGCTCAAATGCTGTGATTTCTGCATTGTGATATCCTACTTCACTTCCTTAAATTATTGCAAATATTGAAGCTTTCTAGGAAGGAGCCCATCAAAAGAAATTCAGTTTTTTTTTTTTTTTTTAAATTTTTTTATTAATCAAAAAAAAGAAAAGAAATTAACACAACATTTAGAAATCATTCCATTCTACACATGCACTCAGTAATTCTTAGTATCATCACATAGATGTATGATCATCATTTCTTAGTACATTTGCATCGATTTAGGAAAAGAACTAGCAAAACAGCAGAAAAAGATATAGAATGTTAATATAGAGAAGAGAATTAAAATAATAATAATACTAATAATATATATATATATATAAAGGAAAAAGAAAAAACAAAAACAAAAGATACAAACACACAAACAAACAAACAAAAAACCATATTTCAGGTGCAGCTTCATTCAGTGTTCCAACCTAGTTACATTACACTTAGGTATTATTGTGCTGTCCATTTTTGAGTTTTTGTATCTAGTCCTGTTGCAGTCTGTATCCCTTCAGCTCCAATTACCCATTATCTTACCCTGTTTCTAACTCCTGCGGGTCTCTGTTACCAATGATATAGTCCAAGCTGATTCTCGAATGTCGGTTCACATCAGTGGGACCATACAGTATTTGTCCTTTAGTTTTTGGCTAGACTCACTCAGCATAATGTTCTCTAGGTCCATCTATGTTATTACATGCTTCATAAGTTTAGTCTGTCTTAAAGCTGCATAATATTCCATCGTAGGTATACGCCACAGTTTGTTTAGCCACTCGTCTGTTGATGGGCATTTTGGCTGTTTCCATCTCTTTGAAGTTGTAGATAATGCTGCTATAAACACTGGTGTGCAAATGTCCGTCTGTGTCTTTGCCCTTAAGTCCTTTGAGTAGATACCTAGCAGTGGTATTGCTGGGTCGTAATCCATTCTGCCATTCTATGTCTTTTGATTGGGAAATTCAGTCCATTAACTTTTAGTGTTATTACTGTTTGGATAATATTTTCCTCTACCATTTTGGCTTTTGTATTATATATATCATATCTGATTTTCCTTCTTTCTACACTTTACTCCATACCTCTCTCTTCTGTCTTTTCGTATCTGACTCTAGTGCTCCCTTTAGTATTTCTTGCAGAGCTGGTCTCTTGGTCACAAATTCTCTCAGTGACTTTTTGTCTATAAATGTTTTAATTTCTCCTTCATTTTTGAAGGACAATTTTGCTGGATATAGGAGTCTTGGTTGGCAGTTTTTCTCTTTTAGTGATTTAAATATATCATCCCACTGTCTTCTAGCTTCCATGGTTTCTGCTGAGAAATCTACACATAGTCTTATTGGGTTTCCCTTGTATGTGACAGATTGTTTTTCTCTTGCTGCTTTCAAGATCCTCTCTTTCTCTTTGACCTCTGACATTCTAACTAGTAAATGTCTTGGAGAACGCCTATTTGGGTCTATTCTCTTTGGGGTGCGCTGCACTTCTTGGATCTGTATATTTAGGTCTTTCATAAGAGTTGGGAAATTTTCAGTGATAATTTCTTCCATTAGTTTTTCTCCTCCTTTTCCCTTCTCTTCTCCTTCTGGGACACCCACAACACGTATATTTGTGCGCTTCATATTGTCATTCAGTTCCCTGATTCCCTGCTCAAGTTTTTCCATTCTTTTCCCTATAGTTTCTGTTTCTTTTTGGAATTCAGTTGTTCCATCCTCCAGTTCACTAATTGTAGCTTCTGTCTCTTTAGACCTACCATTGTAGGTATCCATTGTTTTTTCCATTTTTTCTTCTTTGTCCTTCACTCCCACAAGTTCTGTGATTTGTTTTTTCAGATTTTCTATTTCTTCTTTTTGTTCAGCCCATATCTTCTTCATGTCCTCCCTCAATTTATTGATTTGGTTTTTGAAGAGTTTTTCCATTTCTGTTCGTATATTCAGCATTAGTTGTCTCAGCTCCTGTATCTCATTTGAACTATTGGTTTGTTCCTTTGATTGGGCCATATCTTCAATTTTCCGAGCGTCATCCATTATTTTCTGCTGGTGTCTGGGCATTTGATCAGATCTCCCTGGGTGTGGGACCCAGCTGGTTGAAAGGTTTTTCTGTGGAATCTCTGGGCTCTGTTTTTCTTTTCCTGCCCAGTAGGTGGCGCTCGTGGCGGTCGTTTGTCTGCGGGGCAGTCGGCCCGGGAAACCGCGCGTGGAGGCGGGGGTCGCTGGCCGTGGCTTGGGGGAGTGCCGGTCCAAATTGCCCAGCTGGCCCGAGACGCCAAGCGTGACGGGAGGGCCCCGCTATCCAATGTTCCCAGTCAGACAGGGGAGCCACGTGCGTGGAGGGGACCCCAGACGCCAGCCACCCCAGCCGGGAAAACGTGCACCCCTCGGGTATCTCACAGCAGTGGATTCTCCCTACCCGTTCAGCCGTTCCAGAATGGGGTACGCTGTCTTTTTTGGTCTCTGTCGTGACTCCGGGAGCTGTTTTGTATTGTTTCTGTTTCTTTAGTTGCTTTTCTGGAGGAGGAACTAAGACCCGCGCGTCTTACTAAGCCGCCATCTTCTCCGGAAGTCCAGAAATTCAGTATTTTGATAAGAATGGTTATGTTGGGCGGGCCCTGGTGAGAGTCCGGGCTTTGTTTCCCAGTGCCTGCCCATGCAAAAAAAAAAAAAAAAAAAGAATGGTTATGTTATTTTAGGGGTGCTACTACCCTTTCCAACATGGGCAACAGCCATCAGTTTGAGAGCTGATTCTCAACATACAAAATATTCTAAGTATTATTTACAAGCATTCGAAAACTTCTAGGTCATCTTTTTCTTATTATACATTATAATATATTTTGTTACTGACCTTTTTAGTGAATCATTGTCACCTGAGAAGTGTTTCATTCAGTATTTGGAATAGTTGGAAAATGAAATTAAATACATCACAGATGATGTACACAAAAGGATTTAGAAGCACATTAGTAAGTTGGATATTACTTTCCGATAAAGATAGATATTCTTTAACCCTAACTGTCATGAAAATGCAGAGCTCCATTTCAAAGAAGCATCAGGTAACAGGGAAAGGTGAGAGGGTGTAGATTTAAATCTAACACATTTTCTAACACATTCCAAATATGACTTACAGTTTTTTCTCTACTTTCTGCAGGACAAGAGAGATGCTATTTACTGAGAATTTAATTTATGCCATTCTCTTATGCTAAGGAATTTAAAATAACCTTTATTTCATTTTCACAAAAATGCCAAAATGTGAGTTTAGTCATTTCCATTAAAAAAGATGGAAAAAGTTTAGGAAATTTGTAGATAAGAGATTTGAACCCAATTTCTTTGACAATAAAGAGGTTGTATTTAACATTTACCCCATTTCTCTAAAATTTATTTATTCAAGTAATAGTGACTAATTTCACATGCTTTACATACCACACATTAAATTTGTGGAACTTGTGATGGTTTAAGTTTTTCCTTTTCTTTCCTGTTCTCTCTCTCTCTCTTTTTTTTTTTTGTACAAACATAAAAGTCTGTGAAGCTGCAAATCCTAATTAAGTTAAGGGATTCTAGAAACAACTGCTTAAAAATAAAAATAAGTTTTATGAGAAGATTGGTTTATATGGTTAACTTTATGGAGAATATAAAATTGGATCTCTTCCATCAAAGACAGATTAAATACGAAGTAAGAATTTTTTTTAAAAATGTAAACTATCAAGTCTCACCTAAATAAAATGTTAAAGGTTTAATAAACAACATTAGGCACAAGAAAGGAGATACATTAATGCAGAGAACAGTTGGAAAATTAGGCAAATAATGTGTACAATTTTGATGATACAGTTTTTTGGATAAAATGAATTTTTAAGGGAAAATAGCAAAATTAATTCATGAAGATTTATGAAATATAAAATAAATAAATGTTCTATAAAAGTAGTTGCAGATCTCATCCCTAAAAAGGCACCAGGCCCAGAGAATTTCTCTAATGAGTTTTCTGGAACTTTTACAATACATCCGAATTTAAATGTTATTTAAATTATCTCAAAGAAAAAGACAACAAAAAATATTTCCCTACTCATCTGTGAGGCAATTATAATCCTAACAAATCAGAGACAAGTAAAGCAGTAAGAAGCGCAAAAGTGTACAAGGATGCACACAAAAAACAAAGGATTTTCTTTTTATAAAATTTATAAAATTAGTTGAAATGGTTTTCTCCAAAATTTATTCAACTAGCAATAGAATTTAAAATGGCATTTTCCATGTTAAAATGTTAATACAGCTTAATAAATGTGTATCCCACAAGCGTATTAAACATCTTCAATGCTGAAACAACAATAACATATCTATTAAGGCCAGGAACAGGAGTAGTAAACCTTCAACACATGTAATTTCAACTCTATTTAGTAAAATGGCAGAAAGAAAATCAACAAGAGTACAAATATTGCAAATAAAGAAAAACTTTGACTACTGTAGGTGATACAATTGCCTATCTAGAATTTCTAAAATAACCATTGGAATGAACAACAGATTTCTGGAATGTGAAAGTTAGATCAGCATATAAAATTGGGAGTGTACCTTTACAGTAGTAATAATAGGAAGTAACCTTGAAAAAATACAATCCCACTAACAGCAACAATAAAAAGCAAAAACTACTAGGACTAAGTGTAATTAGAAATGTACAAGACATTTTGGTAGAAAAACGTAAAACCTACAAAAAAAAAAAGCTATCTAAAGGAAAGCAGAATGTTTCACAAAGAAATACTGACTTTTTTTAAAAAAAATAGATTGCATGTCTCCAAATTAGCCTGCAAATTTAATCACTAGTTAATTGTTGTATTGAATTTGACAGGTATTTCTACCGTTTATATGGAAGAAAAAAGTGGACCTATATAACTAAATTATTTACACAATGAAGGTCAATGGGGGTGGGAACTCATCTTTCACATTCAAAAATATACCATAACTTTGTAGTTAACAGTTTGCTGCATAAATTGATAAAGAATCACAATTAAATAGATAATGAAATTGGATATGGTTTTTAAACTTCTTGAGAAAAAGTCAAGATTGGCTGTTTATAGAACATATTGAAATAATTGTCTCACATTTGAGGGAAAAAAACTGACCCTCAAATGAAACCATACAGAGGAATAAACTCTGGGTGAATTAAAAGCATAAATAATATAAATATTTTTAGAAGAAATTATAGGAAGACATTTTACTAACCTTGGACTGGAGAAGGCAAGAAACTAGGCAAGAAACGAAAAAGTCTAAGCTATAAGTTAAAATTTTGTGCAATAAAATAGTGAAAAAATTCAGTTTCAAGAATAAATTAATAAGAGATTGGGAGAAAGTATAAAATATATTTAAATAAAGTGGCCAAAGATAAGATGAGGTAAGCAAGGCAATTGTCTCCTGTGTAAAATTTGATGGGACCCCAAAATCTTAATAATCAAGATAAAGAATATTTTGATGAACAGTTTTAAAAGTAAAAAATTAATACATAAAAGTCTATGACTAACAAAATATCTAAATAAAAAGAAAAGACATAATCCAATTATGTAGCACCATGTCGAGCAATGTTGGAGTCTGAGGTAAAGCAAAAAATCACTGGTGGGATCCTAAATTGTATGTTTTCTGTACTTTTTCAAAACATAATTTGATGGTATTGAATTTTGAAATGAGCATTACTTATGGCACAGCAAACTCATTTCTAGGAATCTGTTATAAAGAAATGCTTGCATATGCACACAAATATTTATTCAGCAGGTACTCTGACAATCAGTAATACATTGTAAATAATGAAAGCATCTTTCAACATGGAAGTAAATAAATTATGGTCTGTAAAAATGATAAATCATGTACAACATGCATGTACAACAATGTCCAAGGCACATTATTACATGATAATTAATAATGTAAAGTAAAAATGTGAATTATATTGGCTCATGTTTCTTTTTTATTTACGTATCTACAGAACACTTAGCTAGGATAATCCACACAAAACATTTAACAGCTGTTACCAATGGGCAGGAGGTTGACAAAGTCGGGGGGTGGGAAGGCATTCCTGTTCTCCTTAACAATTTAAATCCTGGAATATTTTACAACAAGAATCAATTAATATTGTACTCGATAATTTAAAAAAGAATAACCTTAAATTAGCATTACAAGCAAAAAAAAATCTCCAAAAAAATGCTACTAAGAATACTGTATTTTTCTTTTGCTAGTTTACTTGGGATCAAATGGCGTTTCACGAGAGCCATGTTACTTACTAAGTCTACCTCATTTACCAGGTTAGGTTCTATAGTAGGAAAATTCAGGACAGCTTTCAATTTTAGTTTGTACTTCTAAAAAGTGGACCAATGCTATTGTAAATGTTTGGATGGATTTTAGCGGCATTGACAGAAATCTAAATCTAGCCGAGAACTTGGCGCCTCATTCTCCACCAGCATTCACACCTCTGTCGATAATGAGATTGGACATGAGCACAGGAGGCCCCCACTTTTCTCATAAAAAGGCAAGATTTTGGTACACTGTCATTTTTCCCTCCTCTATTATTTCAGTCAGGGAAATCAGAGGACTAAATCTGAGGAGGAAAAAAAATCCCAGAGACTTGGGGTCTTTTTATATATAATATGGTCTGCCTTGAGTCATTTAGGCAAACAATAACAATAACAAAATGAAAACAATAGGATAAGTCTATACTGTGTTTGAAATTCTAGCCTTACAATGATAAGCGCAATGAGGAGAGGAAAAGTATATTTGAAACATGTAAGTGGGAGAAAATATGAGAAACTGATAATCAGAAAGATATTTTATCCATTCAAATTCCATTTAGGAAAGGAGTTGAAGAAACTGGTAGAAAGAGAACCTCCACAGAATGTGTGAGCACAGTTGATCTAGATACATAAGGGGAAGAATTTCCTTGTCTCTCCAGTATTGGTGGGCGGAGGGGGAGGAAGAGAAGAAAGGGATTTGGGGATTGGACTAGCAAAATGGGACGCAATATGTTATAAGTTATCATATCTCAAACCATTTCTTCTAGGAATAAAAGACCTTCAGTAAAACTATCAAATTAATTTCTTTGAGGAAATTGAAAAAAAAAAATGATTATACCCGATTGATTGGGGATAGAATAGAGGCAGCAAATGCATATGAATGCAGGAGTGTCCAAACCGAGAAAAGCAGAAACGGTTTCCTAGAATTCACAGAAATTCCAAGGGAGAGGTCTGGACTGAGAAGAGTGTGGAATATAAATTCACATCGCATTATAAAGGCCAGAGAGACCCCAGCCAGCACTTGAATTACTATGCTATTACAATGCATATATGTCATACACATATATAAATTTCCATTTTCTAGTTTTGGAAAATGTAGAAGCCAAGAGTTTAAAGCAAGACCTACAGAATTTGTTGCAAGCTGCTGGCCTCGGGATGGCAGCGGTAAACTGTGGCGATTGTTATGTAGAGCAGTCTTGGAGGAAGAGAATGTTTACCCAAAACAGTTATGTTAAGTATGAAGAACACTGTGAGATAAGAATCTTGGTCCCTCAGGAAATGCCTGCATATCTATTGACATCCTGTGGTATATAACAAGGATCTGGTTGAGAATAAAGTTGTCTGAAGTCTGTCTGAAGTAAACTCAAGCTTCAGACCCCCTGAGCCCATCTGTGTCTTTCTTTCTCTCCTTCTTCCTTTCTTTCTTTCTCATCATTCCTTAATATCCTTCGAGCTCTGTTTCTACAGAAAGCAACAGGAAAATTATAACAGTGATTTGTCATCAAGTGTGTATCTAATTAAAATAACTACGTGATTTGTGGCCATCCCAATATGTTTATACATAAATTCATGAAACTCTTAAGCTGCAGTCTTCAAAGGCACATGGTGATAAATGGACCCAACTGAGATTGAGTTGAGTAAAAAGACACAGTGGTGTCTATGAAACTGTTGATTTCCCAAGGAGTTGCTATCTTCATTCTTGGGCCACGTCTGCTTTATCTGGCCGATAACATTCTACCCAAGGGACTACAGTCATTGTGACAGTGACCCAAGAGTTTGAGACAGCACCGAGAAGAACAAGTTATCTAGGGATATGCTAGAAAATTTTAATTTCCTTAGATTATCTCAGATTTCCCTGGAACCACGCTGTCTGCTCTTAGCCTCTTCCATGGCCCTTCATATTTCTTCTAGGTCATAGTCAATGCCTTATATTAGGCTTTCATGTACAAGGAAACACAAAAACAGCAAGAGTTTGCAGATAGATCTTCTGAGTTTGAATCTTTACTTTGCCCTGAACTCCCTGTGTGACTGTGTACATATTTCTTTGCTTCCCTGTTTCCTCATCTGTAAAATGGAGAAAGATTACTTATCTAACAGGGATGTCATGATAATTGAATATGATAATTGTATAAAATCATTTAATACATAGTCTAACATAATAAGTTGTCAATAAGCAGCAATTATTATGGGATTGGTCAAGTCATGACTGGTGCACACAAGTAGGGTGACAGTAAAACTACATTTTACATTATGACGTAGTGTTCTACTTTGCTAGTTGCCAGAATGCAATATACCAGAAACAGAACAACTTTTAAAAGTGGGAATTTATTAAGTTGCAAGTCCACAGTTCTAAGGCCATGAAAATGTTCCAACTAAAACAAGGCTATAGAAATGTCCAGTCTAAGTCATCCAGGGAAAGATATGTTGGTTCAAGAAGGCCAATGACTATCAGGGTTTCTCTCTCAACTGGAAAGACACATGGTGAACATGGTGGCATCTACTAGCTTTCTTTCCTGGTTTCTTGTTTCATGAGGCTCCCCCAGGAGCATTTTCTTTCTTCATCTCCACAGGTCTCTGGCTGTGTGAGCTCTGTAGCTCTTTCCAAAATGGTTCCCTCTTAAAGGGCTCCAGTAAGCAACCCCACCTTGAATGGGTGGAGACATACCTCCATAGAAACCATCTAATCAAAAGTTACCACCCACAGTTGGGTGGGTCCCATCTCCATGGACAATTTTAAAACTCCCACCCAGCAATACTGAATGAGAATGAAAGGACATGGCTCTTCCAGGGTGCCACAAATTCAAACCAGCACTCCCTCTCTCTCTTTTAATCCATCTATTACTTATCTGTTCACCCACTTATTTGTTCAATGATGTAACTCAAGTTTTCATCCATACATATCTCATTCTACCCTTTTCAGGTTCTTAAGCAGTAACACTGGCTGTTCTTATGCTTACATTTCCATGTTCCAGCCAGCTTAATGCCAACAAATTTAGGAATAAGGGAAAGAGGCAAAGAACAAAGAAAAATTCCAGTGCAGAAAGATTTTGTTTGGTTGGATTCAACTGACCTGTATTTGGCATGAAACTTACATTGATAATACTCACTTCCACTGCAAATGATGTTTTCTTCCTTTTCATTCATTTGTTACCCCTGGAATGGAAAGGGGCATTGATATACTTACTATTTTTTCCAAACCATCAACACTTGAATTGTCTATACCCTCATCAGGTATAGCTCTTTGGCTGCCCAGCTGTTCCCTACATGTGGATAGTAGGGTAATGACTCCCAGGGTTCCATCAACCTAAAACACACCAAAAAATGCTGTCCCTTCAGTATGACACTTGTACTGTCAAATATGTCTCTAGCCGTCTGGAATGTAGCATAACCAAGTCCTTGACTCAATATTTCCCTGCACTTTTTTCTTTAAGGGGTTTTAAAAGAAAACCTCTCAAAAAAGAATTTAATTAAGAGCTCTTCATTTCATTTCAAAAAGTACTACCATTGAAGACATCATAATCCTTAAAATATATAAATATGTTTATAAAAATATATAAAGTAACAGAAAAAGGGGAGTAACTATTTTATATTTTTCAAAGACATTCTGGACTCTGAAACATTTTCATTATCAGTTCCCATAAACTTTTTAAAAAATTATGAATCATTTCTAAATATCTTTTACATAAACTTTGTAACTACTCAAGAAAATAACAATTTCTTCCTATGAATAGTGCAGATAATGATTACTTTGGCACTGTAATAAGTCTGATTTTTGAGGACAAGGGATGCTTATGGAGATAGAAATATCATGCCTAAAATTTTACTAGTTCTAGTTTAGGTAATTAAATTATACTGTTAGCAGGCAGGTATTCACTGAGGCTATCCAACATTCATCTACAAATTAAGCAATATAAATCTCTGAAATACTCTTTGCAGCACAGAGCACACTACATCATTTAAGGGCAGAAATTTTAAGTAAAACATGGTTTTCCTTTTTTGAAGTTAATTAAGAAAAATAGCTAAAAAAACGGGGTTAATGTACTGATCATATTACTTGACAAATAAACTATCAAAATTATCCTAAAATTTTTGCATTTTATAATACATAATTTTCTTTTTCAAAAAGAAGCCATCACTATCCCTCCATTTTTTCCCTCATAGAGGTCAAAAATACATTCTCAATTTATGTGCTAATAAAATTCTTTTTGCCCTCTCAAATATTGGTAGTAGTATAACCACCTGAAAAGGTTGCAGACATTATAATGGAATTAATGATGCTGCTATAATATAGCTAAAATGCATACACATCAGTTTCACTACCTAATGAATTGGCAATGAATGAACACAAGGTGTGAACATGCTACTGTCTAGAATAGATATATACATGTAATATCAACTATGTGCTCATGACAAAGAATACTGTAAATCATGTACATTATATAGCTCTACTCATTTGGCAATACCACAGTCAGAGAAAGATCTGCTTTTTAAAAGTTACCTTCAGTCAAAGAACTCTTAATTCCATCAGTTTTACCTCAACCAATCATCACATTCTGTGGATAGGTGTACTCATGTTAGAATCCCTTTCCTTTCCCTAGTCAAAATATTTTATATATTTTTGTCACTGTATGAATTTCCTTCTCTGGCAGTAATTTTACTGTCATTTCATGAGAACTTTGAAATGTCATGAAACTTTTGGAAAGTACAGTACCAATAATTCAAATTTAACCAAAAATACCTCTGACAGTATCATTTGTACGTGCACTTTGTTCACAAAACATATATGAAGGCACAGAAAAAAATCCTGTAAAATGAATAGAGTTTTGACAGCAAATAAACATACTATATAGCACATACTTATAGATGTCATAGTGGTAGCTTCTATACATAGAAATACACTGGAAAATGAAATGCACAGGGATGTGAAGCCATTAGGTAGCACAGACTGTCGTTTTTCATGTTAACAGAGTATTTTGTCAGCCTTATGCAGTAAAAACTCTGATGTATAAAACAGCATTGCTAACAGATCTGTCACCCTCTGTCCTTCCTTGTTACTTTGCATTTACATCTCACAATTCTCTGAAGAACTTGCCTTCCCATTTAGCCCTTCATGAAATCCCTGAGCTGCCTTTTTCATCTGGAGCCTCTATGCACAACTGTGAAAACTGTGTCTTTCATCTCACCTGATAGGTGAGGCTTCCCCAAATCCCAAGCAACTGTTAGAGGACTTGAGGAATGCTCTATGAGAGGGAAATCATGAAAGCAGAAGGATGTTATGTTTCCAGGGAAGGAGGGTAGGCACCGAAAAAAAACTCTATCACGTGAATTAAGAGCTTTTGATGAATAAATAATTCATACATACTAAACTGATAACCAGTTTCCAAGTAGGTTTTACTATAGTGTTCTGGAGTTAGCCAGCATTGCATCATTTGAAAGGTAATCATTTGGCTATGCCTCAAATGTCAAATACAGATTGACTCTTCTGGGTTGAAGGCTACCATTCAAGATAATATAATGGCCAAAATCAGATGGTTGCACACTCCCTTTCTAATTCACAAATCATAGACTAAAACAAGTATTTCTTCATAAACACTGTAACCACTGTATTTAATAGTGTTGACGTTTGCATAAATGGATTGCCGTGTAGTAGTAGAACATATACTGGGAAGATTCCATAATCCTGTTTTAATTAGATGGATGTTGCGAGCACACAAAAATCACAAGCTGCACTCCCTGTGGTGATGCCATACTGGCAAGGAATCAGTCACCACGGCTCTGGTTGCCATAGAAACTGATAGCTCCTGCACTGCCATCTAAGTGGCAAATGATTGGTGGTGTACTCATAACACAGGGAGAGCAATGAGTTTTTCTATCCTGTCCAGCAGCTGTGCCAGAGAGTTAATTAAAAGCAAAGAACATGAAATAAATCTAAATCTGTGAAGAAATGAAATGTACAGTACAAATTGAATTCCCGTGTCGGACAGAAATTAATATGCAGCGCAAACCACAGGGCTGCCTGAACAAGCAGCAGCTGGGAATCTTGGGAAATGTTGCCTCTGAGGCGGTTAGAGCTGAAATGTGGAGAGGGCACCTCCTTATCTTATTACCTAAACAAGCACTTTGTTCAGCATTTGTGTTGACTGAGGCATGCAAATTACAGCCTCAAATGTTAAGAGTTCCCTGTTTCCAAGCAGAAAGGACAAAGCTTAACTAAGATTTAATTAACAAATGGTTAGCAACTGCAGTTTATCAGCTGTGAACACAATGAAAGTAAATGTTTCTACTCCTGTGCTTGAATTCACCAAACAACCTCTGTGAAAGCAATGTGTTTTTATTGATAAGCCACAAATTCAGAATTCATATTTCAGACATGGCAAGCTGAGAAGCAAGCACCTGAAATGCTTTCCCCCAAAATAAGGGGAGCTTGATATAGAAATAGTTTCCATAGGATGAGCTACAACAGATCAGGTATGAAATATTTAACTAGAGAGAACCAAATTTTCTTGGTTCAATTCACCCACATTCTATGATTTCAGTATTATCATTTGGAAAAGTTAGCATTCGAGCACCTGCTCTCTACTTCCAGAGGGCAGGTACAAGAAGTCAGGGGCTACAAACACGACTCTTACCAGCTGCCAAGAATGTGTGAGTGTATAGGAATCGGAGGAAGAGTAACATCTTAGTTCATTTAATTCACCTTTTCTCCAGCTAGGACAAAATCTGATCCTCAGGAAGTGAGCATAGCTGACTACAGGAGAGCAAAAAACGCTGGTAGAACTTCAGAATTTATATCATGACATGTTCATATGCACTCACTGCCTGGTCTCTTGAACAGCTAGAATTTTTTTTCTCATAGAAATGCATTTACATCTTGTTAGCTGCCCATTTTTTACAGCAATTGAATTGCTTACCTAAAGAGAATTTACACAATCCCTCCAAGCATCCATTTTAAGTACATTTTCCATTGTGATAAAACAACAAAACAAATACCACACATTCCTATACTTGTTGATGTTGATATGTCTGTATGAATGGAATTTTTATATTTAGTTAAAAACTGCTGGGTTTGAAAATATCACAGATGTTCTGAAGTTTTGTTTTTTTTTCAGGGAGTTTTGTACAATTTTACAATTTGCACATCATGAATAGGTATCTACTGGCTGGAGGAGTTAATGTCATTGCGATGACAGGCTTCAATTTGGAATAAAGTGGAAACGATGAATGAAAATTTATTGAAATCAAGGGATGAGGGTCTCAATATTATTCTAACTATACAAATTTTTATTTCAAATAGAGTCAAGTTAATTGAACTACATCTGTTATTATCTCTGAGTAGAAACACGATTAATCATTAGCAGGAAAACCATCCAGTATCTTCTTGGGAGGGAGTATCTGAATACATGAAAAGAAGAATGAAAAGATTATTGTTGTAAAGTCCCCAGAAATATTGAAGTATAGTGTCACAGATGTACAAAGTAAAGATTTGTATGGTTAATATGTAAAGCTAGAAATGAACATGACAAATACATCTTTAAGGAGACACTTCAAAATAGAAGTTTAGAATTTCACAGTTGCTTTGTCTATCAAAATTTTCCCTTTATATTCATGTACATAGATAGTTTCCAGGTAAATGTATATTTTCAAGTATGTTATGAAGTTAAAACCTATTATCTCTGGCATTAAGACCTGATGCTGGATGTTAAATATCATAAAATGTAGATCTCTATAATGGAGACTCTGTGGATAAAATCTCAAAAACCTATGCTTTTTCTTTCCCATTTTTATTGCATTGACTAAGGTCCCTATAATTTCTGACTTGAATTCTTATTATTTCCTAATGTTATCTCTCCTGGGAGTGCCATTTCATCTTTTGATGGGAGAGGAGGGGATGGTGATAGTTTGATAGAGCTCTCCAAGTGTTTCAGGAATTGTGTTGTTTTTCCTTTTACCCATCTGCCCAATGGGAACCTCAGCTCGAAAAGAGTAGCCCTTAAACCTGTTTGTTTACCAGAGTAAACTAGGAAATTTAAAAGAGAATAAAGAACAGACTTCTAGCCGTCTAGTAGGTCTACATAGATTCTGAACATTCAACGTATCAGTAACTATCATAAGTGAAAGTAGAAACTTGCTTTAGAAAAAGAGGCACAAATTTAGCCCCAAGCAATTCTGACATCTATTGATCTCTTGGCCATTTTTATTGACGACCATACCATCTGGTGAGAATGAAGGTGAGGTTCCATGACTTGTAGAAGCCATGATAACTTTGTGATTTTCGTCACCTTCTACTCTGTGTTTTAAACCACTTTGGTGTAACTGGTTATATGAGAAAAACAACAAAGGACACTTTCTCCAGGACAAAAAAAGACCCACATATACATATAGCAACAAAAATCGAAAACTATTTCCATAAATATTGACCCCCCCAACTATCCCTGATAAAAACAACCCTCCTTTATACACTATAGGATACATATTTGCCCGTCTCAGATTTGCACTTTATAATATGTAGTTGGTCTATACTAAGGAACAAAGAATAAATAGTTTACAAAATTCATGCTCACACAATATTCATTACATGGACATATTGAGAACATGATCAAGTTCATTGAGGTGTTGTAGCAATGTACTCTTCAGCCAGGTGAGCAATCTTGGCTTTGCCAATTTTTAACTTTGGGCAAGTCACTTACCTTCTCTGTCCCTTAGTTTGCTTTTCTGTCAAATGGAGATAATAGAACATACCTTATAAGATTTTTTTGAGGATTAAATCATTTAGAATAAGTGAATCATAGAATATTCCCTGGAATAATTAAATGTTATCATCAATGTTATTATTATTATTTACTACAACTAGATTCCCTATATGAATACCTATGTTATAAATATCTTTAGGTTTAGGTATCAGGAAAAAGGCTTTGTTTATACTAAAAAATAACAGGCATGCATTTTTGAAAGAATGTTAAAGTTCAACTATTTTATTTTCAATTTTGACTGAGGTTCCAAGGCAATATGTCATATACTAAATCAAAGTCAAGATCACTGTATGGAGCTTACAAAATTAGTTTATAGAAAACGTCTTCTGCAACTTTTAATGCCCCCTTATCATAGCAACGGTAGAAGGAGGTGGGGAAGTTGGATGTTAAAGGATGATTCTTTGTAGAGAGCTGGTTTATGAGACTTCAACCCACAGGTGTGTTTCACCCTTCACCTCAATTCAAAATAGGAAATTTTAAGGAGATCTCTTGGAGATATTATGCTTCCCCTAACATGTAGAGGCAACAATCAAATGGCATCTTACCGAGACTAACAAGTTTCCAAGGTAAGAAACTGTAAGCCAATGATTCTGACACTTGAACACAGAGATCGGGCCATGTTAGGCTGGGTGCTGTCAGAGCACAAAAGTTATGAGTTTCCTGTGGACCAGATGTAGACAACAATCAAGAGAGAATTGGAATTGGGATGTCTTAAAAACTGACCAAAAAAGATCAACTAGAGGGACAAGTTAACACAGGCATTTACTGAATGAAAGAATGACTATATTGACCCAAAATTCACATTTCTCCTTTTCCCTGTGATGGTAAAGTTTCTTAACAACCCACAAAATGCCCCACAAAAAAAATGCATCATTTTGAAACATCTGTGAGATACAGAGAGCTTCACCAAAACTTATAGTTTTAGTAAAGTAAGAAACTTTCTCCCTTTTGCCTTTTCTTTAGCACCTCAACTGACCTTTGAATCAGACTTACCTCTAATATTAAAGGGCCTAAGCATTGACCTATGTCTAAGGATTTAGCTATGAATTAAAGTAACAAATTCAAATAAAATATATTGTATTCTCTTATCTGAAATATGCATTCCTAAATATTTGAAAGGTCGGATTTCAATTTAGGATTCTAGAAATCCTTTGACCCCAATGCTAAAAATTAGCAGCATATATAGAGCTCACCCTTGATTGACTCCACTGGGAGAGCCAGCAGCTGTCTCCCTTCTCTTTCAATGCCAGCTTCTTTCAGCACCAGGAGAACTCTCTCTCTCCCTCTCTCCCTCCCTCCCTCCCTCCCTCCCTCTCTCTTTTTCTCTCATTCACACACACATACATACATGTGAATACCCCAGACCAAGTTTCATGCATACTGGTCCTCCAGCCAAGGAATGCTCATGCCAGCAATGGAGCCCTTCCTTGGGAGGAAATTTAGGGAAGAGTGCAGTACAGACCAAGGAATCAGGCATGGGATCATTTGGACAAAGAATCCCATGGTCCTGGGTACTCTGAGCATAGGGAGGCTTAAGGATTGCCAGGTCTAAACAGATACCTCTAATCAGCATGAATGATTTTTCTGCCTCGTGTGTTGGGGTATGACTAGGCAATAGCTACAAAGGGGCTTTTTAAGTTACAGGTCCTACTCTAAGAGCCCTGGTACATGGTCCTAAGGGTAGCACTGCCTGGAATAGCCAATAATCATTATTAGCATTATGAAGACCAGATAAAGAAGATGGAGAAAGAGTAGAAGCCAACCATGCCCCCTCTTTCCCACTGTTGTTGGCTTATGCAAACTAGAGGGGATTAGCGATAACTTTGATAACATTTTACATATTGATTCTGCTTATGTATTTAAATTACTACACTAGACATTTAAATTACTGACTGGAAACCTTTTATCACTTGGTTGTAATACAAAATTAATGAGACTAACCCAAGATTCTGTTCAGGGGAAGGGAAAGAACTAGACCCATAGAAGCAAAACAAAATAAAACATGTTGCTTATAAGTAAACTTACAAATCCTGTTTATTGAATATAATGATTACATATTTGCTCCCACAAACAGTGGGGAGTTTTTAGCTCATCATGTCCATTTTTGCTTTGCTTTTCAGGAATCTCAGAGTCACGTTTGTATGTACTAGTTTACTTACTATATAGGATCTTATGGTCTGCGTATTAACTTTCTCTCTGATCTTACCTCATGCTTCTCCCTATATCGTTGCCTTACTTCTCAAGTTGTTATCCTATTTCATCATCGTGTATATATTTTCATATGCTGGGCAAATCCTTTGGTTAATCTACATTAAAAATATGGATCATACATAAAGAACTGTATGGGATATTCTGAGCTGTGTGTGAAAACTGTTGGAAAAGAGTTGGAAAGTGAGACCAGAACAGATTGGAAATAGGGGAACTTGAAGGCCATCAGCATTGTCTTATGAATCATTGGAAATTCTGGCATGATGAGGTTGATGATTATGCCATCTAAAGAGACCTCTGTTCACTAGTAGATGGGTGTCATAGGAGAAACATGTTATAATCAGCATATTTACTCACTCATCCTGCAAATATTTGTGCCAGTCACGGTATTTATACAAAACAGACTTTGTCTCTCAATCATGGAGTGAGAAAGATAGTAAAAGGTTCACAGCTGTGTAACCTGTGCAGTTGCATAGGGCCCCACGTTTTAATGACCCTGTCCTGGGTTTAATGCTTTGCTGTTGCCAACATTGGCAGATGATATTGACAGCAGTTGATTAGTCCCATACACTCACAGCACAGAAGAGCATACCGCACCCCATGCGGGGCCACATGAGGGTTGCACCAGGGAATCAAGTGAGTAACAGGGGAAAGGGGAGGGAGGCCTTGTACTAACAAAAAGATGAAGTGCTCTCCGGTTCCTGTGGGAGAAGGTGATTGACTTGTTTGAATAATTCTACAGGCTGGCAAGGAACTGAAGCCTGCTTCTCGAGGATAAACAGGTACCCTTCCTGGTCCCCATGATAAGGAGGTTGTTTGGCTGGGGACCTGAACCTATGAGGATGGAAGGGGAGGGGAATTTGTGGTTAGGCCCTTCTCAGTTTTACCAAATGTCAAGCCAGTACTTAAACCTGAACCTTAAATTCAGGCCTTACATTATAGGGTCTTGAATTTTCATTTTGCATTGGATCCCACAATTTAAGCAGCTTGTCCTAGGAAGTGGACTATTTGTTCCAAATCTTTATAGCTACAGATCTTAAACATTCTCCTGTTTCATCTGGATCTGGCATTAGGGATTTTTTATGCCTGTGAATGTGTTTGCGCTTCCTTATTAAGACACAATGCTGGCCTATTTTCTTGTCCCTCTCAGAGAGAAAAGAGAAGAGTTTGAAAATGTATACAAATCTTCTCCTATGTCAGTAAGACTCAAGAGTGACTTATTTAAATGATTAGCTTATAATGTATTTCTGTTTGAGGAAGACAAGTCTTGTGGGAAAAAGAATTGTGTGAACAGAAGAAATTGTGATGTCTACTCTTAGTAATCTCCAGAAAGGCACTGTGTATTGTTTTTATTATCCTTTTTTGACTTCTATTGGGTAGGGCTCTCTAGCTATATTCCTGGGTACAGAAACTTGAAACCTTAGGTGACCTGAAATTCTCCTTCACATTTCTTTGCTATTCATTTTGAACTAACATACTGGGCACCCAAAAGACTTTTAGCTGTGTTAGCTATCTATGTATTCCTTCCTTTAAGTACCTGAGTTATTTATCTTCATAACCTCAGTACCTATTGCACAGTCTGTAATCCAGAATATGGTTTTTGAATGATTGAAAGAATCTTCCCTGTGCAAGGCACTCAGATGGGGCTTTACATGTACTATTTAATGGAATTGTAGAGGAATTGTTTCATCATATTCTGTAAGCTTTCATAGAATTCAGAAACTTGTATTTGATTTCTGGAAAGCTATCATTGATTTCTTTGCAATGGATATTTTCTAAGAAATACAATTTGACTACAAACCTCTTTAGGTACATCAGAAACTGCTTCTTCTAATATGAGGTTCAAGACATCCACCTTAGACTGTTACATCAGGTTAAGGCATTTATTTAAATCTTACAACAATTACTGTCCCTAGTTGAGTGGTCTGGATGAAGAGCTGATATGAAACTTTGGGTAAAAGTTGATGTTAAGGGATCAAAACCTGTGTAAAATATGAGGCGCAAGTGGGATTGGTGAAAGGAAGAAGTTACACTATAACGTAGGCTCAGTGCAGTCCCAACCAACCCCACAGAGAGCTATGGAGAGTATTCCACATGTGGTTGAAATATCATCTCCCCCAGTCCCTGAAGGCAGGCTGCCTTTGGGAAGGGCTTGACCTTGAGTGAAGTAGTCTTTACAGCCGAGGCAGACCCTGAGGGAGCAGAAAGCTGAAGTTGGTCTACTGATTGTGTTCCTTGCAGCACCCATTTAGGAATAAACCCCAAATTCTTCAGCCCTCTCAGCAAAGAAGACACAGGGAAAATGAAGCTAATCCAGTCTAACACACATGAAAGAGGCCCAGGAATATATTGGAAGTCATTAACCATATGCTCAGTATGACTTATACATAAGCTATAGTTAAGAATAAATGCTGACACAATCTAGGGGTCCCCAAATGAAAAGATAATGGTAGCATCACATTTCTCTTCATTAATTCAATCCTGTCTGAACTGCTTTATTCATCTGAAGGCAGTGGATTTTCAGTCTTGACAAATAGAAATCAATTTCAAGGAGATAAGAGTGATAGGATGATGAGAGACATGTGTAAAGGTATTTCATCTAGAAATGGTAACATTGTCTTTAAAAAAGCATATTTGGCCCAATAATTACAGCAGAAAACCAAAATAAATAATACAAGATTCAGACAAAATTCAGGTAGATCATTGTACATATGTTTTCATCTTAGTAATCTGTGATTAAAAAGTAAAACAAGTTGGCAATGGTAGGAGAATGTTCAATAAACTAGGATAAGTCATAGCTACTAAAAGTAATGTTTACAAAAGTTGAATGGACTTTTGAGAAAGCTTATGGCATGATTCAGTGAAAAGAGATCAGGTTACAAATTGTTATTAAACAATATGAGTCCAATTATATGCATCTCTCTCTTTCTTTCTCTAAACAACCTTTCCTGGGTGGCAAAAACTCACAACTTATTTCCTGACTAAGAAAAAGAAAATATGCTTGGAGATTAAAGACTATGTACTAGTTTAATGTTTTATTTTCTAATCTCTGTTTTTTTCTAAATAATATTATTGATTTGAACCTGTCTGCTTCCAAATTTTTTTGTTTGATTTGGTTTACTTAAATATGAGTAAGGCCAAAATCAAGTATTATAGGAAAAGGGAAAAGAGCCAAGAAGTAAAGGGAGTGAGAAAAAGAAAAAGACTGAAGCAAATCTTAGTAGATTAATTGCAGCAGGTGAGTCAAAATGTCAGTGTAAGTCTCCTGACAGTTCGTGCAAAAAAGAGCAACACCTCATTCTAATTAACTAACCACTGGAAAAGTATTACTTTATCAAGAAAGACTGGACATAACATTTTGAATTTTTTCATATGAATTAATTCATTCATGTATTGAACAAAATTTATTGAACATCCATTACCTGTAAGCAATGAAACTCGTGGCTTTGAGAGAAAACAAAAATATAGGAGTACAATTGCAAGTGAGGGTGGGGTTGGAGATGATAGGGGATAAAAATCCAGGGCTATAAGCATCATTAAATTTGTTGCCCAAGCAATGGCTTTTATTACTAACAATGTGTAATTTCCTAACATTTGTGTTTTAAGTTCTTTGAAGGCCGTTTGATATATGCTCTTTGGTTAAGAAGCTGATATTGAGGACATAGCTAAGTATTATAAGCACTGCTTCTTTAATGTCTGTCTTCCCCACTTTCCTGTTTGCTGCCTCCCTCTCTTCATGCAATCTAAACTCCTTTATTATCCCTGGAGTGGTACCTTGTTCATAATAAGTGCTCAATTAATCATTCTTTAGATATTGATAGACTGACTGCATGAATGGCTATATCACTTCTCTAAGACCCAAATTTCAGCACGATGTCTTTAATTTATACTTAAATCGCCATTTTCTTTTAATAAAGTATTGATATCCATAACCACAATCTGTGGGATACAAACATGCAAAGGGCTTTGGGGAAATTATTTTTTATTGGTTGATCAAGTTAAAAAATTATATTGGTCACCTATTTATATGTTAGGGAAAATTTAAAAAGGAAAGGTAGCATATTTTCATAAAAAACCATCCCTTAGAAAAATCTCCCTTTGTCATAATAAATCTGCAGATCAGTTTTCTCCTTTAATCGTTATAGTCTCTAGATCTATACAAGTTGTAATATTTCAGCATAAAATGTAAAATATTATACTTCATTGTATATGAGTAGTTTTCAAACTTTTTTTCTGCATAAGAGCTCTTTCTCAAAATAAATTCCATGGGAATTCCAAATATCTGAAGTGTTAAGAGCTCCTGTGATTGAAGGCTTATAAGGAGAAGAGTTGTGACCTCTCATCCTTACCCTTATCTCCTTTTTTCCTTCTCTCCCTCACCCCTGTACTTGATACTCCCTAAATGGCTTTTTGAAAACCCATGGCTCTAAGGAAAATGAATTTAGAAAATCAATGCACAATGATAGTTTTGATAGTTGATATGGAATGTGTCTAATGAGAAGACTGCACCCATGTTTTGGTTATCACAACCATGTTAAAATCTGCCCCATGAAAACAAAGCAGGTTCCTAACTCAACTATGGTTGTATCTAGAGATGAGTTGAAATAACTAATTTCAGACTTTAAAGAAAAGCAGTTTGACTCAGCACATTAAACAACTGAATGGCAATTCATGGTCTCAGGGTTTTCAAATTGTCCTTTTGCTGACACGTTTCACACTGGGAAAGTCACTCCTCTTTACTTTGGTTTAGTCATCAGTAAAGTAGTCCATGATAATGCTGACTCAGCTCATTCTCACAGTGTTTTTTCAGAAGCCCTGAAAATGCACTATTCTATTTAAATCACCAATGAAACATGTTCCCAGGTAAACATCAAAGAGGCTACCTTTTTTTTTTTTTATCTAAGTACTATCTTGAAAAGAAGCTTTTATGCTGAAGGACTTTGTGTATATAATAACAACGAAAATTACTTGCTAATTTAAGTGAGATTTCATAGTGGAAATAAAAGAATTTTCAGTCAACATGCAACATGCACGAAGCAGCTTGAAATACTTTGGAGAAATTGGAAAAGAGGGTCAGGTTTAGAGTTGGGGGCACAAGATATAAGCAGCAGTTAGAATATGTGCTCTAACAAGACAAGAATACCCTGGCTTTTGATTTTGAAAATGAATAGCTATTCCACCTATAACAAAATACTTAAAAAAAAAAAAAACTTACTAATGAAAATGGTCATTCTGTATTTCTTATTCAAAGTAATCACATCATATGTGGTGAGCAACAGTTCAGAACCTTGAATTAATCTTATGCAGCACAATCTTAGATTTAAAGCTGAACTTTCTTAGAGGAGAACTTGTACTTCATGGAAGTTCTCTTCCTTCAGTTCAGTTGCTTTTATACTGAAATCCCTTTGCATTCGTCTCAATTCTCCTTCTAAGCGGTTCAAATCATTTCACCAAATGATCTTGCCAGATGAGGTGAGTCAACCATCTTTGGGAAATCCATTAAATTGAAGGCCATTAGAGCACCATTTGTTCAGCTCAAGTACTACTCCCATCAGCCCAAGGAGTTAATGTGTCCACCAAAGTGCTCACAAAATAGTTTATTCACCCAGCAAAAATCTCTCCTCAAAACCCATTAATTGTTTTAACATGTTTTCAAAGCAACTATATTAAAAACATTTGAAGGCTGATCTGTTGGATAAATTACAGATTGCTCTAAATGACATTTTATTACATTAAGGACTATATTTAGAAAGGCACTAATATGAAATGGAAGATACAAATATCTTAAAAGCAGCAAAGCTGGATTGAAGTCTTGACTTAGGTCAACTTCACTTCACTCATTTTGTACAAATTGACTATATACTAGATGATGAAATGGTGAACAAGACAGATTCCCTGCCTTAACATAGCCCCCAAGCAATGGGAAAGACAAACTAACTCTTAGAAAAGTAGCTCAATTTGCTTCTTCTTAAAATGGAGAAAATAATATCCTTCATGAGTTACTATAATGTATTAATGATGCATGCAGCTACTAGCTAGAGTCAGATAGTCCCAAACCTGAATCTGGATTTGACCCTTCTCTTGACTTTGTATGACCATGAGCAAGTTACTTTCCTCTTCTTTTTTTAACCTGTCTTATCTGGATTTAGTTACAACATTCCTTATCTGGAATGATTATTATGTGGATTCAATATGCCAATACACAAAGTGCTTAACACAGTATCTGGCAAATAGGAAACTACATAATCATATACGTAGACAATTACACATAGACATACATACAGTGATTTTAATTATATTTAAATCTGTAGGTCATGATGAAATACTATTACTCCTCTTACACTTGACATATGGACAAACTAGCAATGGAGTCACACAAACATATTTATGAAAGATATTTTGAAAAAAAAATGTCATACAAAATAAAACAATCATAATATGGACAAAAGAGCTATGATATTTAAAGGATACCAGTTATTTGATTTGTATAATTCAGCTATTTATAAGTCTATGAACTAAGGAAGACATAAAAAAAATCATCTATTTCTCACATGCTAACTTTAATCTTTTAAGAGGTAAGCCAATTAGGACTATTTTCCACTAGAACGAAAGAGAGCTGTTTTTTTAGGGGGTCAATAATGAGGACTGATCTGACATACAAATGGAAAGGAAATACTTCTTGTACAGGAAAGACCCTAAGATGACCTCCCAGTAGTTTCCCAGCTCCTGATATCCACACCTTTGTGTAACCCCAACCTTTGAGTGTGGACAGGATCTATGACTTGCTTCCAGCCAGTAGACCATGGGCCAAGGTGAAGGGATTTTGCAGATGTAGTTGATTTTGAGTTATTCAAAAGGGAGCACATGAATCTAAAGGTCTTACTGGCAGGCCACCACATTGGAGCACTTTTAAATTTGTAGAGAAATACAATTACTCCTCTTGAAGTTGACATGTGGACAATTTAACCATATACATAAATTATAAACTTGTGATAGATTAGAGCTGAAAGGAAGTTTAATGTTCCTGAAGGCTAATTCTTTCTTTTTCTCGTAAGAAAACTAAGGGCAAGGGTTGGTAAATGACTTCTTCATTGTCATTCAACAAGTTATTATTAGACCTGGAAATGGAACAAAATACTCCAAAAATGCTTAATTCAGTATTTCTTCTATGGGCTTTTGTTTAAAGCTTATTAAAAAACATCATAATATTTTTAATCTATAAAATCATACAATGCAATACTCTGATTTTATAGATTGGGAAAACTGGGAGCCCAGGGGTCCCAGACATATAAATAAAAGAGTTTTGCAGAATGTCAGATGTAATTCATTTGAACTGCTGCTTCATTTTTCTGTCTCTCCCCTTCTAGTATTTATATCCACACAAACATTCACAGGAACTCACACATGCTCAGATTTCTCTAGGGAATGCTTGACTTCTATTGCTCCATGAAACTCCTGTGGCAGTATATCATCCTTTAGCCCACCAATCTTCTTTTCCTCACCACACAACTAAAGCTCACCTGCCCCCAACTTAGTCTTCCTGAACCTTTTTGGCAAGTCATCGCTGGATAATTTCTGATGAGTCATTCTAAAGTGCTAAAGGATTACTCTTATCCTTCTCAGAAATACTTACATTTCAAAAGCAATTGTGGACATGCCATGATTCAATCTAAGATAATTTCTAATATTATAAATTTTACATTGATGGGAAAGGATTTCCAGAGAATGTAGTAGAGAATATTGGACAATACCATCAACTCACTTAGACATTAGACAACCGACTTGCTTGGAAGTTACTTCAAAAGGTAAGCCAGAGGTAAACTGGATACATGGGATTAAAATTCTAAAATTAACTGAATACCTAAGCCATAGGCACAGACACTTTCTAACTCTTTCTCTGTGCCATACAGAACCTGAATTGAATTTAAAGTGCTTAGCCTGGCGGTAGAAAATCCCGGATACATGTTACTTAAGTTGTTTTGTTGATCCTCTACTATTTTTAATGACATTTTTTCCTTACCTGAACAACCCAGAGGCTGAGCAAATGCAATTCAAATCCTGTGGTTCTTTTAAAACAGCTCAATTCTCACCTATCCGTCTCTGCTTCTTTCCTCCACTCATTTGCCATGTTCAACAACACTTCAAAGGTGTGGTTGGCTTCATTTCTGTGCTTAGATTCAGTTTAAAGAAGCAGCTAAATTGGAATCAGTTTATTACCCTTGGCAAGGATATTTAACAGAATTTAAAACTGGAGAGGAACCCCAACCACATCTAAAGTGATACTTAGTGTATCAGCTAGGTGCTTGATCTTCAAAGGAAACCGTAGTTCAGAATAACACTCACTGCGACTGCTGGCACCACATTTCACATCTTCAGATGCACAGCTTCATAGATACCCAGGGCACTTTAAGTATTTTTTATCCTGTTTTTCTTTAAAATGGAAGAGATCAGGAGTTAATGTGTATTGACACATTTTTCTTTTGACAATGCCTTTGTGAAAAGTAAGGCAAATGGAGGTCATCCAGGGAAGGTGGCAGAATAGGGAGCTCCATGAATCACTCCTCTCCAAAAGAAGCTAGTGGCCAGGAAGGAACACTCTGAAACAACTACTCCGGAGCTCCAGAGGCCAGGGAACACTGCACAGCTTTTCATGGAAGAGCAGGACAAAGAGGCTGAGAAACTGTGAGTAATTTGCTCTGCAGAAGTTGTTCTTCCCCAATCCCAATCCTGAAGCATCCTGCAGCAGGGACAGGTCCCTGCCTGGTGGCTGCAGATGGAGGGCACATGAAAGCCCTCTTCCTTGAGAATCAGGAGGAGAGCATGGCTGGTCATGGCCTCTGATAGGCAAATTTGTCCCAGCTCTGAGCTGCTGTTTTAACCCACTCAGACAGCGACCACCATGGCCATTGTTTCAACCCATTCTCAGTAGGGAAAGAACTAGTAAAGCTTAAAAACATAGTGTCTCCTTAGGGCTGTGGGGAATAGTTTACTGAGTAACACATCTGATGGGCAGGCTAGAAGGGTACAGCTTCAGGAATCCATCAAAAAGGCTTTTCTGTGTCTTTCCTGATTCTTTCTCCAGGGCTCTCTGGAGCTGGTCTGCACCCACTTTGTGAGTCATTGGCCCTCTTTTGACTAGAAAATACTGACTTGGGAAAGTCCTCTCTGGAGTGATCCTTCTCCCAGAATTTGTTCTGCCGGCAAAAGCAGATACAGGCAACAAAAGGAGTGAAAAAAATACATATTGAGGCAAAACAAACAGAATAGATCAAGACTCCTGGAGAAGGAAGAAGAAAGGAAACTTCCTCCTGGGGGTGAAACAGTTGCACAAATTGTGTATGCTTAAAAAATGTATCACATGTCCAGAGTAAAGAGTCAGAGGAAGAAGAGATGAAAAAAATCTGATTAAACACAGCCAATTAAAAGGTCTAGAAGAAGTTGAACAAAACATCAAATAAAATCCTCAATGTAAAACCAATCAACAAATAAAACCCTAGGCAAGAGAGAGAAATTGACCTTAAGAGTAAATTCATCAAGACAACCAGATGCATAGACATTAAAAAACAAAACAAAACAAAACTATAGGCCACACTAAAGAAACAGGAAAATATGTCCCAGGCAAAGGAACAAACTCAGACTTCAGAGGAGACACATAATTTGGAAAAACAAATCAAAGATGTTCAAACAAATCTCCTAATTCAATTCAAGGAGATGAAAATAAGGCTAAAGAGATAAAGGATATTAAGATACTGGATGAGCATAAAGAAGAATTTGGAAGTATGAAAAGAAACATAACAGAAATTATGGGAATGAAAAGCACTATAGAAGAGATTAAAAATTAAGGAGAGTCATATAACAGCAGATTTGAACAGGTAGAAGAAAGAATCAGCAAAATAGAAGATAGAATAATTGAAATTTTATAGACAGAAGAAAAGATAGAGAAAAGAACAGATAAATTTGAGCAAGTTCTCAGTGATTTGAATGGCAGCAGAAAGCACACAAATATGTGTCATGGGTGTTCTACAAGAAGCGTAGGGAGAATGGGCAGAACAAATATTTGAGGAAATAATGAATAAAAATGTCCCAAATCTTATGAAAGACATAAATATACATGTCCAAGAAGTGCAGTGTACTCCAAACAGAATAAATCCTAATAGATGTACTCTGAAACACATACTAATCAGGATGTCAAATGCCAAAGATAAAGAGAGAATACCAAAAGCAGCAAGAAAATAGCAATTTTTCACATACAAAGTTATTAGTATGCAAGGGACTGGAATGCAATATATCCAAATTGGAATGGCTTTTATAAAGGGAATTTAATAAGTTCCCAGTTTACAGTTATAAGCCTATAAGAATGTCCAAACTAAGATATATACAGGGAAAGGTACCTTAATTCAAGGAAGGTCGATAGGTCAGAAATACCTCTGTCAGCTGGGTAGTCCCGTGGCTGGCATCTGCTGGTCCCTTGCTCCTGGGCTCTGTTACTTTCAGCCTCTGTTCCTGTGGGGGTTTCTCACTTTGCTTCTCTGGGGCTGGCTTTCATTTCTTGGCTTCCCTTGGCTCTCTCCAGGTTCTGGCTTGCTTAACATCTAATGGTGACATCTGTTGGTTCCAAGCATCTCCAGAACATCTGTCCCTATTCTCCAAGTATTTACTTCAACTGCTGAAGTAAATACTGTCTAAGTAATAATATCATTGAATGTTAATAGATTAAACTCCCCAATCAAAAGACACAGATTGGCAGAATGGTCAGGAAAAAAATATGATCCATCAATAATCTGTCTACAAAAGACTCAATTTAGACACGAAGGCACAAATAGGTTGAAAGTAAAAGGCTGGAAGAATATATTCATGCAAACAATATCCAGAAAAGAGCTGATATAGTTATACCAATATCAGGAAAAACAGAATAGCTATACTAATATCAGGAAAAATAGTCATTAAATGCAAAACTGTTATAAGAGACAAATAAGGATAGTATATAGTAAAAAAGGGACAATCCACCAAGCAAATACTAAATATTTATGCATCTGGCCATGTTGCCAAAAAACACAAGGCAAATACTTGCAAAACTGAATGTAGAAATAGATGTCTCTGTAATAATAGCTGGAGACTTCACTACAACATTCTCATCAAAAGAATGAACATTTAGATGGAGGATTAATAAGGAAACACATGAAGTTGAATGACATGATAAATGAATGAGCCCTAAAAGATATACTGAACATTGTACTCCAAAACAACAAGATATACACTCTTCTCAAGTTCTTATGCACCCATGGATCATTCTCCAGACAGACCACAATTAGGTCACAAAACGAGCCTCAAGACATTTAAAAAGATTAAAAGTGGTGCAATGGTGGCTTAGTGGCAGAATTCTCACCTGCCATGCCAGAAACTTGGGTTCAATTCCTGGAGCCTGCCCATGACAAAAAAAAAGAAACAAACCTGGAAATCAATAGCCAGAGAGAACTTGGAAAATTCACAAATTCCCAGAGATTAAAAACACACTCCTAAACAATCAGTGGATCAAAGAAGAAATTGTAAGAGAAATCAGTAAATCTTGAGATGAATGAAAACAAGAATCCTACATGTCCAAACTTATGGGATGCAGTGAAGGCAGTGTTGACAAGAAAATTTATAGCCTTAAACACCTACATTAGAAAAAGAAGAAAGGGCTAAAATCAAAGCCCCTAACAACACACCTGGTGGAACTATAGAAGAACAGCAAACTATTTCCAAACCAAGCAGGAAAAAAGAAATAACAAAGCTTAGAGCATAAATAAATGAAACTGAGAAGATAAAAACATAGAAAATTAATAAAACCAAAGTTGTTTCATTGAAAAGATCCATAAAATTGACAAACACTTAGTTAGACTGATAAAGAAAAATGAGAGAAGTTGCAAATGAATAAAACCAGAAATGAGAGGTAACATTACTACTGATCCCTTAGAAATATAAAAGGATTTTAAGAGAGTACTTCAAACAACTGTATGCTAACATATTAGACATCTTAGATGAAATAGAAACCCAGAAAAAACTTACATAAATAAAAGACCTCAATAGGCCAATTACAAGTAAAGAGAGTGAAGCAGTCATCAAAACCTTCCAACAAAGATGGCTTCCCAGTTGTTGTACCAATCATTCCAAGAAGGGAGAAAACCAGATGATCTTGACTGACATAGAAAAAACATTTGTCAAAACTCAGCATCCTTTGTTGATAAGAATACTTCAAAAGATAGGAATAGAAGGAAACTTCCTCAACATGATAAAACTTTCACTATTTGCAAATGACAAGATCATATATATATATATAGGAAGTCCGTACAATCTCTAACAAAGCTACAACAGCTAATAAATGACTTAAACAAAGTTGTGGGATACAAGATCAATATACAAAATTCAGTTGGGTTTCTATACACTGGTCATGAGTAATCTGTAGAAGAAATCAAGAAAAATTTTCCATTTACAATAAAGCAACTAAAAGAAACAAATATCTAGGGATAAATTTAACCAAGGATGTAGGGACTTACAAGAAAAATACAAATCATTGCTAAAAGAAATCAAAGAGACCTAAATAGATGGAAGGACATTTTGTGTACATGGATTAGAAGATTAAATATATTTAAGATGTCAATTATACCCAATTTGATTTACAGATTCAACCTATCTTAATAAAAATTCCAATAGCCTACTTTACAGAAATGGAAGAACCATTTATCAAATGTATTTGGAAGTGTAAGTGGCCCTGAATAGGGAAAAAACATTTTGAAAAAGAAGAACGAAATGGGAAGACTCATATTTATTGAATTTAAAGCATATTATAAAGCTCCAATGGTCAAAATAGCATGCCACTGGTATGAAGATAGATATATTGACCACTGGAATAAAATTGAGAGTTCAGAAATAGACCCACACATCTCTGGGCAATTGATATTTGACAAATCCTCCAAGTCCACTCAACTAGAACAAAATAGTTTTTTTAACAAATAGTTCTGGGAAAACTGGATATCTCTACACAAAAGAACGAAAGAGGACCCCTATCTCACACATACAAAAATTAACTCAAAATGATCAAAGACCTAACTATAAGGGCCAGAATTATAAAACCCCTAGAAGAAAGTTTAGGGAAGCATCTTCAAGATCTTGTGATATGCATGACTGTTTAGACTTTACACCCAAAGTACAAGAAATGAAAGAAAAAGATAGATAAATGGACCTCCTAGAAACTATAAACTTTTTTGCTTCAAAGGACTTTGTCAACCCACCAATGGGAGAAAATATTTGGAAACCATATATTAGATAAGGGTTTCATATCCAGAATATATAAATAAATCCTACATCTCAACAACAAAAAAGACAACTACCTAGTTAAAAAATGGGTAAAAGACTAGAATAGTTATTTTTTTCAAAGAGAAAATATATATGGTTAAAAAGCACATGAAAAGATGCTCAACATCACTATCTATTAGGTAATGCAAATCAAAACAACAATGAGATATAATTTCATACCTATTAGAATAGCTACTATTAAAAAACAAATTAACTACAAATATTGGAGAGGGTGAGGAGAAACAGGAACACTCATTCACTGTTGGAAGGAATGCAAATTAGTGCAGCTATTGTGGAAGACAATTTGGTGGTTCCTCAGGAAGCTAAGTATAGAAATGCCATATGATTCTGCAATCCCACTACAAAGTATATATTCATAAGGACTGAAAGCAAGAACTTGAATAGACATTTGCACACCAATATTCATAGCACCATTATTCTCAATTGCCACAAAATGGAAGCAACCCAATTGTCCATCAACCCATGAATGGATAAACAAAATATTGTATACACATATGATAGAATATTATTCAGCTATAAGAAGGAATGAGTTTTTTTTTTTTTTTTTTTTACATTTCAGTTCCTAATATTTTATTTATTGCATATATTTTTTTTTCTTTTTTTTATTTTATTTTTTTTATTAATTAAAAAAAGAATTAACAAAACAATTAGAAATCATTCCAATCTACATGTACAATCAGTAATTCTTAATAACATCGCATAGTTGCATATTCATCATTTCTTAGTACATTTGCATCGATTTAGAAAAAGAAATAAAAAGACAACAGAATAAGAATTAAAACAATAATAGAAAGAAAAAAAAACAAAAAAAAAACAAAAACAAAAAACCTATACCTCACATGCAGCTTCATTCAGTGTTTTAACATAATTGCATTACAATTGGGTAGTATTGTGCTGTCCATTTCTCAGTTTTTATATCCAGTCCCGTTGTACAGTCTGTATCCCTTCATCTCCAATTATCCCTTCTCTTTTTTTTTTTTTTTTTTTTTAATTAACGGAAAAAAAGAAATTAACCCAACATTTAGAGATCATACCATTCTACACATGCAATCATTAATTCTTAACATCATCACATAGATGCATGATCATCATTTCCTAGTACATTTGCATTGGTTTAGAAGAACTAGCAACATAACCGAAAAAGATATAGAATGTTAATATAGAGAAAAAAAATAAAAGTAATAATAGTAAAATCAAAACAAAACAAAACAAAACAAAACAAAAACCTATAGCTCAGATGCAGCTTCATTCAGTGTTTTAACATGATTACTTTACAATTAGGTATTATTGTGCTGTCCATTTTTGAGTTTTTGTATCTAGTCCTGTTGCACAGTCTGTATCCCTTCAGCTTCAATTACCCATTGTCTTACCCTGTTTCTAACTCCTGCTGAACTCTGTTACCAATGCCATATTTCAAGTTTATTCTCGAATGTCCGTTCACATCAGTGGGACCATACAGTATTTGTCCTTTAGTTTTTGGCTGGATTCACTCAGCATAATATTCTCTAGGTCCATCCATGTTATTACATGGTTCATAAGTTTATCTTGTCTTAAAGCTGCATAATATTCCATCGTATGTATATACCACAGTTTGTTTAGCCACTCGTCTGTTGATGGAGATTTTGGCTGTTTCCATCTCTTTGCAATTGTAAATAATGCTGCTATAAACATTGGTGTGCAAATGTCCGTTTGTGTCTTTGCCCTTAAGTCCTTTGAGTAGATACCTAGCAATGGTATTGCTGGGTCGTATGGCAATTCTATATTCAGCTTTTTGAGGAACCGCCAAACTGCCTTCCACAGTGGTTGCACCCTTTGACATTCCCACCAACAGTGGATAAGTGTGCCTCTTTCTCCGCATCCTCTCCAGCACTTGTCATTTTCTGTTTTGTTGATAATGGCCATTCTGGTGGGTGTGAGATGATATCTCATTGTGGTTTTGATTTGCATTTCTCTAATGGCCAGGGACATTGAGCATCTCTTCATGTGCCTCTTGGCCATCCGTATTTCCTCTTCTGAGAGGTGTCTGTTCAAGTCTTTTTCCCATTTTGTAATTGGGTTGGCTGTCCTTTTGTTGTTGAGATGAACAATCTCTTTATAAATTCTGGATACTAGACCTTTATCTGATATATCATTTCCAAATATTGTCTCCCATTGTGAAGGCTGTCTTTCTACTTTCTTGATGAAGTTCTTTGATGCACAAAAGTGCTTAATTTTGAGGAGTTCCCATTTATTTATTTCCTTCTTCAGTGCTCTTGCTTTAGGTTTAAGGTCCATAAAACCGCCTCCAGTTGTAAGATCCATAAGATATCTCCCAACATTTTCCTCTAACTGTTTTATGGTCTTAGACCTAATGTTTAGATCTTTGATCCATTTTGAGTTAACTTTTGTATAGGGTGTGAGAGATGGGTCTTCTTTCATTCTTTTGCATATGGATATCCAGTTCTCTAGGCACCATTTATTGAAGAGACTGCTCTGTCCCAGGTGAGTTGGCTTGACTGCCTTATCAAAGATCAAATGTCCATAGATGAGAGGGTCTATATCTGAGCACTCTATTCGATTCCATTGGTCGATATATCTATCTTTATGCCAATACCATGCTGTTTTGACCACTGTGGCTTCATAATATGCCTTAAAGTCAGGCAGCGCGAGACCTCCAGCTTCGTTTTTTTTCCTCAAGAGGTTTTTAGCAATTCGGGGCACCCTGCCCTTCCAGATGAATTTGCTTATTGGTTTTTCTATTTCTGAAAAATAAGTTGTTGGGATTTTGATTGGTATTGCATTGAATCTGTAAATCAATTTAGGTAGGATTGACATCTTAACTATATTTAGTCTTCCAATCCATGAACACGGTATGCCCTTCCATCTATTTAGGTCTTCTGTGATTTCTTTTAGCAGTTTTTTGTAGTTTTCTTTATATAGGTTTTTTGTCTCTTTAGTTAAATTTATTCCTAGGTATTTTATTCTTTTAGTTGCAATTGTAAATGGGATTCGTTTCTTGATTTCCCCCTCAGCTTGTTCATTACTAGTGTATAGAAATGCTACAGATTTTTGAATGTTGATCTTGTAACCTGCTACTTTGCTGTACTCATTTATTAGCTCTAGTAGTTTTGTTGTGGATTTTTCCGGGTTTTCGACGTATAGTATCATATCATCTGCAAACAGTGATAGTTTTACTTCTTCCTTTCCAATTTTGATGCCTTGTATTTCTTTTTCTTGTCTAATTGCTCTGGCTAGAACCTCCAACACAATGTTGAATAATAGTGGTGATAGTGGACATCCTTGTCTTGTTCCTGATCTTAGGGGGAAGGTTTTCAATTTTTCCCCATTGAGGATGATATTAGCTGTGGGTTTTTCATATATTCCCTCTATCATTTTAAGGAAGTTCCCTTGTATTCCTATCTTTTGAAGTGTTTTCAACAGGAAAGGATGTTGAATCTTGTCAAATGCCTTCTCTGCATCAATTGAGATGATCATGTGATTTTTCTGCTTTGATTTGTTGATATGGTGTATTACATTAATTGATTTTCTTATGTTGAACCATCCTTGCATACCTGGGATGAATCCTACTTGGTCATGATGTATAATTCTTTTAATGTGTTGTTGGATACGATTTGCTAGAATTTTATTGAGGATTTTTGCATCTGTATTCATTAGAGAGATTGGTCTGTAGTTTTCTTTTTTTGTAATATCTTTGCCTGGTTTTGGTATGAGGGTGATGTTGGCTTCATAGAATGAATTAGGTAGTTTTCCCTCCACTTCAATTTTTTTGAAGAGTTTGAAGAGAATTGGTACTAATTCTTTCTGGAACGTTTGGTAGAATTCACATGTGAAGCCATCTGGTCCTGGACTTTTCTTTTTAGGAAGCTTTTGAATGACTAATTCAATTTCTTTACTTGTGATTGGTTTGTTGAGGTCATCTATGTCTTCTTGAGTCAAAGTTGGTTGTTCATGTCTTTCCAGGAACCCGTCCATTTCCTCTAAATTGTTGTATTTATTAGCGTAAAGTTGTTCATAGTATCCTGTTATTACCTCCTTTATTTCTGTGAGGTCAGTAGTTATGTCTCCTCTTCCATTTGTGATCTTATTTATTTGCATCCTCTCTCTTCTTCTTTTTGTCAATCTTGCTAAGGGCCCATCAATCTTATTGATTTTCTCATAGAACCAACTTCTGGCCTTATTGATTTTCTCTATTGTTTTCATGTTTTCAATTTCATTTATTTGTGCTCTAATCTTTGTTATTTCTTTCCTTTTGCTTGCTTTGGGGTTAGCTTGCTGTTCTTTCTCCAGTTCTTCCAAATGGATAGTTAATTCCTGAATTTTTGCCTTTTCTTCTTTTCTGATATAGGCATTTAGAGCAATAAATTTCCCTCTTAGCACTGCCTTTGCTGCGTCCCATAAGTTTTGATATGTTGTGTTTTCATTTTCATTCGCCTCGAGGTATTTGCTAATTTCTCTTGCAATTTCTTCTTTGACCCAGTCGTTGTTTAGGAGTGTGTTGTTGAGCCTCCACGTATTTGTGAATTTTCTGGCACTCTGCCTATTATTGATTTCCAACATCATTCCTTTATGGTCCGAGAAAGTGTTGTGTATGATTTCAATCTTTTTAAATTTGTTAAGACTTGCTTTGTGACCCAGCATATGGTCTATCTTTGAGAATGATCCATGAGCACTTGAGAAAAAGGTGTATCCTGCTGTTGTGGGATGTAATGTCCTATAAATGTCTATTAAGTCTAGTTCATTTATAGTAATATTCAGATTCTCTATTTCTTTGTTGATCCTCTGTCTAGATGTTCTCTCCCTTGATGAGAGTGGTGAGTTGAAGTCTCCAACTATTATGGTATATGAGTCTATTTCCCTTTTCAGTGTTTGCAGTATATTCCTCACGTATTTTGGGGCATTCTGATTCGGTGCGTAAATATTTATGATTGTTATGTCTTCTTGTTTAATTGTTCCTTTTATTAGTATATAGTGTCCTTCTTTGTCTCTTTTAACTGTTTTACATTTGAAGTCTAATTTGTTGGATATTAGTATAGCCACTCCTGCTCTTTTCTGGTTGTTATTTGCATGAAATATCTTTTCCCAACCTTTCACTTTCAACCTATGTTGAAATGTTTATCTTTGGGTCTAAGATGTGTTTCCTGTAGACAGCATATAGAAGGATCCTGTTTTTTAATCCATTCTGCCAATCTATGTCTTTTGATTGGGGAATTCAGTCCATTGACATTTAGTGTTATTACTGTTTGGATAATATTTTCCTCTAACATTTTGCCTTTTGTATTATATATATCATATCTGATTTTCCTTCTTTCTACACTCTTTTCCATATCTCTCTCTTCTGTCTTTTTGTATCTGACTCTAGTGCTCCCTTTAGTATTTCTTGCAGAGCTGGTCTCTTGGTCACAAATTCTTTCAGTGACTTTTTGTCTGAGAATGTTTTAATTTCTCCCTCATTTTTGAAGGATAATTTTGCTGGATATAGGAGTCTTGGTTGGCAGTTTTTCTCTTTTAGTGTTTTAAATATATCATCCCACTGTCTTCTAGCTTCCATGGTTTCTGCTGAGAAATCTACACATAGTCTTATTGGGTTTCCCTTGTATGTAATGGATTGTTTTTCTCTTGCTGCTTTCAAGATCTTCTCTTTCTCTTTGACCTCTGACATTCTAACTAGTAAGTGTCTTGGAGAACGCCTATTTGGGTCTAATCTCTTTGGGGTGCGCTGCACTTCTTGGATCTGTAATTTTAGGTCTTTCATAAGAGTTGGGAAATTTTCAGTGATAATTTCTTCCATTAGTTTTTCTCCTCCTTTTCCCTTCTCTTCTCCTTCTGGGACACCCACAACACGTATATTTGTGCGTTTCATATTGTCCTTGAGTTCCCTGATACCCTGTTCAAAATTTTCCATTCTTTTCCCTATAGTTTCTGTTTCTTTTTGGAATTCAGATGTTCCATCCTCCAAATCACTAATTCTATCTTCTGTCTCTTTAAATCTATCATTGTAGCTATCCATTATTTTTTCTATGTTTGCTACTTTATCCTTCACTTCCATAAGTTCTGCGATTTGTTTTTTCAGTTTTTCTATTTCTTCTTTATGTTCAGCCCATGTCCTCTTCATGTCCTCCCTCAATTTATCGATTTCATTTTTGAAGAGGTTTTCCATTTCTGTTCGTATATTCAGCATTAGTTGTCTCAGCTCTTGTGTCTCATTTGAGCTGTTGGTTTGTTCCTTTGACTGAGCCATATTCTCAATCTTTTGAGCGTGGACAGTTATCTTCTGCTGCTGGCGTCTGGGCATTTATCCAGATTTCTCTTGGTGTTGGACCCAGCAAGGTTGTAATATTTTTCTGTGAAATCTCTGGGTTCTGTTTTTCTTATCCTGCCCAGTAGGTGGCGCTCGTGGCACACGTTTGGCTGCGGGTCCCACCAGTAAAAGGTGCTGTGGGACCTTAAACTTTGGAAAACTCTCGCCGTCCTGGGGGTTCGCTAGCCGAAGCGGCTTGAGCCGGCCCGGGGTCTGAACGCAGGGAGGGTGTCCGAACGCAGGGAGGGTTGCTGGTCGCCGCAGCCAGGGAAAGAGCCCGTCCGAATTTCCTAGTCGGCCCTGGGCAACAAGCGTGGCGGGAGGGCGCCAGCGGCAGCGGCCCGCCCGAGAGAGTGCACGTTCCCCGGGAGTCACGGGTTTGGAAGGGGCCTCCCGCACCCGTCACTGTTCTCCGCGGCCTGGGGGTTCCCGATCCAATTCTCTCAGTTGGTCCGGGGGCTGCGCATGGTGTGGGCGCCAGTCGCCTTGGTTTCAGGGGACCACCTCTCCAATTCTCCCAGCTGGCCCGGGAAGGGGGAAGGGAGTAACTCCGGCCGCTTGCCACCCTGCCCGGTAAGGCCCGCGCGCCTCGGCGATCTCACCCGAGCTGCTTCTCTCAGCCAGCCAGCCGTTCCAGGATGGGGTACGCTGTCTTTTTTATCTCTGTTGTGGCTTTGGGCGCTTTCTGTATCGTTTCTACTCCCCTAGTAGGTGTCCTGGAGAAGAAACTAAGATCCGCGCGTCTTACTAAGCCGCCATCTTCCAGGAAGTCGCCAGGAATGAGTTTTGATGCATGTGACAAAATGGATGAACTCTGAAGATATTGAGTGAAATAAGCCAGATACCAAGGGACAAATATTGTATTATCTCATTGAGATGAACTAATTATAATAAGCAAGCACACAGTGTTAGAATTTGGAATATAGGTCATCAGGTAATAAAATGTGGGTAGAGGACGAGGAGCTGATGTTTAATTTGTGTAGTATTTCTATGTAGGTTGATTGTAAATGTTTGGAAATGGATAGTGGTTATAGTAGCACATATAGTGAGTGCAATTAACAGTGCTGAATTATGTTTGTGAATGTTGTTGAAAGAGGAACTTTTGGGTTACACAACCCAAAAGGGTTACTAGAAGGAAACTTAGAAGATAGAACATGGGACTGTAGAACCCAGTGAACCCAGTTGTGGACAATGACTGTGGTTAATAGTATAAATATAAGAGTGTTCTTTCATGAATTAAAACAAATGTATATTACTATTACAAGGTGTCAATAATAGGTAGCATATGAGAAAAATATACCTAATATAAACTATGGACTATAGTTAACATCATATTTTAATATTCTTTCATTATTTTTAACAAAGGTACCACATTAGTGCAAAGTGTCAGCAACGGGGAGTTTATGGGAACACTGCAGTTTTTACATATGTTTTAGTAAACTTACAACTTCTCTAATAAAATATGTATATATATAATATTATGCTAAGTGAAAAATATGAACAAAAATACTACATGTCCAATGATTCCATTTCTATAAAATGTAAATATGAATAAATCTATAGAGACAGAATTTAATTAGTGGTTATATAGGACTGAGGATGGATAGAGAGACTGAGAGGTGACTGTTAAAGGGTTTAGGGTTTTTCTTTTTGGAGTAATGAAAATGATATAAACTGATTGTGGTAATGAATATGGAGCCATGTGGTTATACTAAAAGCCACTGACTGTACACTTTGTATGGATTATATGGATGTGAATATAGCTCATTAAAACTGCTTGAAAATAATTGAGGCAAATGATGAAAAATGAGTGCTTGGGAGATAAGCAGGAGCAGAAGATGCTAAAACTAATTTTTTCTTTTTTTTTTTTAGAGAGGGGGAGGGCAGTGAGTTTGTTTGTCATGTTAGCTGAGAGAGTGAGGCCACATCTGAGCAACA
This sequence comes from Tamandua tetradactyla, assembly GCF_023851605.1. Classification (NCBI taxonomy): domain Eukaryota; kingdom Metazoa; phylum Chordata; class Mammalia; order Pilosa; family Myrmecophagidae; genus Tamandua; species Tamandua tetradactyla. The sequence continues at coordinate 73,551,431 of NC_135328.1, forward strand.
AAAGTGGCTCTATTGTGGGTGATTCCTAGGCATAATTTTAAGTAGGCTTAGCCTATCCTTTGTGGGGTAAAGTTTCATTTGAACAAACCCCAAGATTGGGGGCTCAGCCTTTTGCTTTGGTTGTCCCCACAGCTCTCTCACCTAATTGACTGTGCCATGGTGGGTGCAACCAGCTGAAAGCAGAACCAGTGACCTGAAAAAACAGAAGTTCTTCCACATATCTTATTTTCATCTGTGGCTTCAAGCTTCATCTAGTATATATCTAACCTTTAACAAATCTTTGTATAGCCCATAATCAGTGGCTTAGATACAGCATTTTATCCTCTGGAAGAGACATGATACATTTTAAAGGACCTGTCCCTTGAGATAAATATTGAATGATGGGTAGATGTTTTCCATAGGGTATGAATGGAAAACTCCAAGCAAAGACAGTATCATGAAAAAGGGTGCAATGGAATGAAATACCCTGACCTATATGAGGCTCAGCAAGCATTTTAGAATGACTGATGTGTAAGATGGGCCTAGAGTTGGTCCACCAAGAGGTTAAGTTAAGGAGGAGGAGGAAAAATCTTATTTCTAAGTTTAGATGAGCAAAGTGATTATGGGGTGATGATAGGTGAGGACAACACATGAAAATGAGAGTTCCAAAGCCCTGGTTATGGTGATAATAATGTAACCTGCAGAGTAGTTTTAGAGTGGAATATGTCAGAAGAAAATGCAGCTGGGAGAATAGTGGACCTCAAGTCCAGGAGAGATTTGAAGGTGAATTAAGCTGAAGGGATAATTGAAAGGTATAAAAAGAACAATGGACAGTGAGATAGCATTGAGAATTTTTGAGAAAATGAAACAAAGTGAAAAGTGGTAAATAGGTGAGGTCTGACATCTTTGAAAATTAAATCTGAAAACATGGAAATTATATGAGTGTGCTCCATTTATTTGGAGCCCAGCACATGGAAGTTGGCAAAGTTCCTCAAAAGTGCATTTGCTAGACTACGTGGTTCAATGGAAAGCCCATGGCTTTTGAAACCTGGAAACCCAGGTTGATATTCTGTCTGACCTATGTATCTGTGGGACCTTAGGAAGTTACACAACCTCTGCAATCATTGTTAAAATAAATAATACCATTTGCCCTATAGAACAATTATGCATATCAATTAGTAAATCTGTATAAAACATCTGGTGCAATGTGTGAGACACATTGAGTGCACAATAAATGTTGATTTTCCTTCCTGTAGAAAATATACTTGAGGTATATTTGAATTCTACAGAGCTTAAGAGGGGTTTTATAGTAAAGCAAGATTCAACATTTTGGGCAGGATACATTAACATTATGAGAGAAAAAAGTTATGAGTAAATCTAATTATATTTAGAATATAGCAGTATTGTCTTTAGACAATCGTGAGAAAGACATGAGCATGGAAGCATCTTCTTGATATTTAGGGCCTATGGTACTTCATGGTTTGTATATAAAAATGTTTTTATTAGCTTGTCCTCTTACTTTTACGTCACGGAGCTATTTGATAAAAATTTCTTGCTCAACCCACTTATGAAAAAAATCAGGAAATTATTTTAACTTCCAAGATATTGCACTGAAATATTTTTAACACATTTCACAGAGCTAAATCTGTGAAGGTAACTAATAAAACAACTTCATGTCGGTGCCATTCAATTAAATCTAGCCCTCAACTATTTGCATTCCTACCATGTGCTAAATATGTTGTGAGGTGCTGTGAAAAGAAAAAGAATGATTACAACTTTCACTCAGAGATCTTAGAATTTGGTAGATTATTCCAATTCATGTGATTTTTCTCTTCTCAGATCCACAGACTATTATAACATTACCAGCCACTGTGGGTCATACTAGGGTAAAGGTAGCGTTTAGAGTTAATTAAGCGTAACAAAAGATCCCACTACATTACCTTCCAGATCAATCAATGATATTTCCTACTTTGAAGTTAATCTTGTCTTTAAATATATCTGCATCAAAAATAAAATGATTTCAAATTATTTTACTAGATGTCAAACAGCCCAGTATCAAGCCAAACTTGTTCCAGTGACACAGTCTTCAAAGACAGGCATTAATTATATACCTACTTTCATAAGAAGAGGGCTAGACTTCCCAGTGCAGCTCAAAACCATTCTATAAGCCTTCTTTCACACAAGAATGTTGAGGGATAAACCACTTTCTCTTACCTCTAAATGTGCATTTCTCCTCTGGGCAAAAAATATTCTTGACTTCTTTATTTTTTAACATCATTTCTTGTATTCAAATTAATATCCAATGATGTTAATTTCTAAATATTTCTTGAATCGCTCTGCTTTCCATCTAACCTATGTCATACATTTACCATTTCTCATTCATATAGTTGTGCTAGCCTTCTAAACCAACTTTTCTTCCCTCTGACTGCTCTACTCCTCAGCAAAGTGATTCTTGAAACAAGAAACAGTCACTGGGGAGCTCATTTTCTAAAAAGCTTCAGTGGATACTATTGTCTACAACAGCAATATCAAATCCAAGTTCCTTTGATTAGCATAAAATATTCTCCATAAACTGAGTCCTGCCTACCCTTCAACCTTTCTTCCTAACGCTTTCTGTCTCACACTGTAGCTCCAACACTGAAGCTGCCTGTTCTGGGCCATCTTACTCCTTCCTAACTATGCTCATGCTTATAACTCTGCTTGAAATCCTCCCCTCATATCTCCTACTTCTTCACTAGACTACCTCCTACTCATATTTCAAGAATACGTTCAGGTGTCATTTCTTCCAGGAAGGTTTCTCTGACAATTTTCCTTCAGGCAGAGTCTAATCCTATCCCTCTGGGCTTTAATAGCTTTCTGTGTATCCTATTATCATAGTGCTTATTACTGAAACTACCTGTGTAGATTCTGAGGGCCTTGATGTAAAAAGCTATATGTCCTTAGACTTTGTGTCATTATGATCTTCTATTGCATCTGGAACGCAACCCAATTATTTGGATGAGATTGTACCCATTTTTCCTTCTCTTTCAGAATATATACATATACAATATACCCACCCAAATTTCCCTTTGAGCTCTTCTCCTCTCCACTATTTTCTATTTTATAAATTTGACAGCTTTAACCTGGTACAAGTGATGCTTTAAGGCTTGATGTTCAATCTGGAGTATCTCAGATTTGGTCATTTATAAATATTAGGTGTTTTTTGACCCTAAATTACCTTATAATTTTATTAGGAAATTTAACTCTGAAGCTATCCTTTTTTTCTTTTTGACAGGAGAGAGACTCAACAAAAGCCATTCAGAATCTAAGCTAATTACAGTCTCTGTCTTAATTAGAAACACTCTATGAATTGTATTAACTCTTTCAAAGAATCTTAAGTATGTAAAAAAAGTAAAACATGCTTTAGTAATAATTACACTAATGTGATCAGGATAGTTATATCTTCCCTACCTTGGTCCCCAATGAATATAATCTTCATTTCAAAATAATCAGGAACTTGATGTTAGCTGTTTTCATTTACTTCTCCTGAAACTTTGATGAAACATGAACTTAAATGTGAAAACTTATGAATAAATTAGGAGTATAAACCTTTCTCAATTTCAACTACATCTCCGCTGCCTAATCCAAGTACAGCCTACATCAATTTTTTTCTCAGGTCCCTAGCAAATATTTTCTGGTGTGCAGGAAGACAGGGAGTACCAATAAATAATGGATAATAGTCTTTAGTTTTGTCCATATAGATTTTGAACATCTAAATGTAAGGAAACTTCATTTGAAATGCAATCACCTTGCTTCTCTAACAATTTGATAAAAAATATTAAAGTAATTAATCCTTGTAATTATTTCTCATGGACATTACTTGAATAGGACACATCGGTAAGTTTAATTAAAGTTAACAGTGGGGATAAGAGAGAGAGATGTTGGAGAACAATTTACACACTGCTTTTTTTTTACACACTGCTTTTTAGCACACAGAATGAAAGAACTTTTTTAAGTGTTCTGTATTACCAATAATTTTGCTAGAAGAAAGCATAAATAGATTATATGAGTCCTGAATTTAGGTAAGTTGAATTTTTTGTAAGTATGACTCCATATGAAGGAGAATTGCACTTTCAAATTAAGGTTTTCACAGACATTAGAAAATGTGGTACTTATGCAGTACTTTTCCTGTCAACAGCAAATTATATCTATTTAAAGTTGATCTGTTTGACCTAAATTTTCAATACAATATTTCCTTTGGGACAAAAAAAAATGGGAATATACTACCAGCAACTTAGTGTTTTGAAAGTATTCTCTGCCAAAAAGAAGATAATAATCTGATTAAAGAGGGTGCTTATGTTACTCGAGTTGAATAGCATTTAAAACTACTGGAGGCAGGCAAAGTAGAGCTGAAAGATGTATTAGGTGATAAAATTCACAGAAAGACAGTGATTTTACCCACAACCTCTTCCTCTGCAGACATAATTTAATCTTCTGAGGAAAAAAGTATCCCTCCCCCAGGGCTTAAACAGTGACCATCTCAATAGTGACTTCAGTGAATAGAAGGGGACAATAGGGTAAATGACAGTATAATATAAGACTCTAGAGAAGGGGAGAATTAAGAATTTATTAAGGTCTCTCCAGCTTGTGAATTGGAAAAGCAAATACTTTCCAAAGAAACCATATGATTTATATAGAATTCTGACAGATAGAAAAACAGAATAAATTACCCACACACTGTTGACAATGACAGCTATTAGATGGTTTGCTTCGTTGAAACTCTGTGATTTGGGACTTGGCATGCCACATTCCATTGCTGAATAGTATGAGACACTGAGGTTTCCTTGGGTGACACTGAAAACATGATTAAAAAAAAACTCAGAAGAGGTGTTCCGGAGAAGATGGCAGCTTAGTAAGGCGCACGGGTCTTAGTTCCTCCTCCACAACAACTAATAAAGAACTAGAAACAGTACAGAACAGCTCCCAGAGCCACGACAGAAACCAGACACATAGTGTACCCCATTCTGGAATGGCTGGACCGGCTAAGAGACTCCGCTGCGGTGAGGACCCCGAGGGGCGCACGCTTCCCCGAGCTGCGGTGGTTGGCAGCCAGAGACCCTCCCTCCCTCCTTCCCGGGCTGGCTGGGAGCTTCGGATCGGCGGTTCCCCAAGCCACGGTGGCTGGCGCCCCTCCCCTATGCGCGGCTTCCCGGGTCAGCTGGGAGCCTTGGATCGGCGGTTCCCCAAGCCGCAGTGGCCGGTGACCAGAGCCCCTTCTGCACACGCGGCTTCCCGGGCTGGCTAGGAGCCTCGGATCAGTGGTTCCCCTAGCCGTGGTAGCTGGTGACCGGAGCCCCTCCCCCCACGTGCAGCTTCCCAGGCCAGCTGGGAGCCTCAGAACAGTGGTTCCCCAAGCCGCGGCGGCCGGCGACCAGAGCCCTTTCCACACACACGGATTCCCGGGCCGGCTGGGAGCCTCGGATCAGTGGTCCCCCAAGCCGCAGCAGCTGGCGCTCCTCCCCCACAGACGACTTCCCAGAGGGAAAGGAAAGGAAATGCCATCAATAGTGGCATTAATGAACAACTTCTAACTACTAAAAATAGGCCCTCAGCTCAGGCGAAACTGATCAAGGTGGAAGTCGCAGATTGGGCTAACTGAAAAAGAGGAAAGGGGGCAAAGCAGAGCCTTCTGCAGCTGTTTCTATGGAGGCTTCGTTGGCTCTGGACTCAGCGCTGGGATTACACAGGTTGCAACTGCCCCGAACGCAGAAACAGGCTGCTTTCAGGGCTCTCTACCACCTGAACCTTCCCCGGGAGGGGTGAAATGAAACTCTGGTGGAATCCCTATCTCAAGGAATTCAGATCCCAGGACTTCACAATTTGAAGCCATTAAAACCAACCTACAACCTTTCCTCTGTCTCCACCACACACCCAGCAGCGAGAGTCTTCCAAAGTTAAAGGAGCCACAACATCCTTTGCTGGTGGGACACGCAGACAGACAAGCACCACATACTGGGCAGGATAAGAAAAACAGGGCCCAGAGACTTCACAGGAAAGTCTTTCAACCTGCTGGGTTCCACACTCAGGGAAATCTGATTAAATGCCCAGACGCCAGCAAAAAATAACAAATCACACCAGGAAAACTGAAGATATGACCCAGTCAAAGGAACAAACCAATAGTTCAAATGAGATACAAGAGCTGAGACAACTAATTCTGAATATACGAACAGAAATGGAAAACCTCTTCAAAAACCAAATCAATAAATTGAGGGAGGATATGAAGAAGGCATGGGATCAACAAAAAGAAGAAATGGAAAGTCTGAAAAAACAAATCACAGAACTTATGGGAATGAAAGACACAGTAGAAGAGGTGAAAAAAACAATGGAAACCTACAATGGTAGATTTAAAGAGACAGAGGCTAGAATTAGTGAACTGGAGGATGGAACATCTGAAATCCAAAAAGAAACAGAAACTATAGGGAAAAGAAAGGAAAAATTTAAGCAGGGGCTCAGGGAATTGAATGATAATATGAAGCGCACAAATATACGTGTTGTGGGTGTCCCAGAAGGAGAAGAGAAGGGAAAAGGAGGAGAAAAACTAATGGAAGAAATTATCACTGAAAATTTCCCAACTCTTATGAAAGACCTAAAATTACAGATCCAAGAAGTGCAGCGCACCCCAAAGAGATTAGACCCAAATAGGCGTTCTCCAAGACACTTACTAGTTAGAATGTCAGACGTCAAAGAGAAAGAAAACATCTTGAAAGCAGCAAGAGAAAAACAATCCATCACACACAAGGGAAACCCAATAAGACTATGTGTAGATTTCTCAGCAGAAACCATGAAGGCAAGAAGACAGTGGGATGATATATTTAAATTACTAAAAGAGAAAAACTGCCAAACAAAACTTCTATATCCAGCAAAATTGTCCTTCAAAAAAGAGGGAGAAACTAAAACATGTTCAGACAAAAAGTCACTGAGAGAATTTGTGTCCAAGAGACCAGCTCTGCAAGAAATACTAAAGGGAGCACTAGAGTCAGATACAAAAAAACAGAAGAGAGAGGTATGGAGAAGAGTGTAGAAAGAAGGAAAATCAGAAATGATATATATAATGCAAAAGGCAAAATGTTAGAGGAAAGTATTACCCAAACAGTAATAACACTAAATGTTAATGGATTGAATTCCCCAATCAAAAGACATAGACTGGCAGAATGGATTAAAAAACAGGATCCTTCTATATGCTGTCTACAGGAAACACATCTTAGACCCAAAGATAAACATAGGTTGAACGTGAAAGGTTGGGAGAAGATATTTCATGCAAATAACAACCAGAAAAGAGCAGGAGTAGCTATACTACTATCCAACAAATTAGACTTCAAATGTAAAACAGTTATAAGAGACAAAGAAGGATACTATCTACTAATAAAAGGAACAATTAAACAAGAAGACATAACAATCATAAATATTTATGCACCGAGTCAGAATGCCCCAAAATACGTGAGGAATACACTGCAATCACTGAAAAGGGAAATAGACACATCTACCATAATAGTTGCAGACTTCAATTCACCACTCTCATCAATGGACAGAACATCTAGACAGAGGATCAATAAAGAAACAGAGAATTTGAATATTACAATAAATGAGCTAGACTTAACAGACATTTATAGGACATTACATCCCACAACAGAAGGATAAACCTTTTTCTCAAGTGCTCATGGATCATTCTCAAAGATAGACCATATGCTGGGTCACAAAGCAAGTCTCAACAAATTTAAAAAGATTGAAATCATACACAGCACTTTCTCGGATCATAAAGGAATGAAGTTGGAAATCAATAATAGGCAGAGTGCCAGAAAATTCACAAATACATGGAGGATCAACAACACACTCTTAAACAGCCAGTGGGTCAAGGAAGAAATTACAAGAGAAATTAGTAAATATCTCGAGGCAAATGAAAATGAAAACACAACATATCAAAACCTATGGGATGCAGCAAAGGCAGTGTTAAGAGGGAAATTTATTGCCCTAAATGCCTATATCAGAAAAGAAGAAAAGGCAAAAATTCAGGAATTAACTGTCCACTAGTTAGAACTGTAGAAAGAACAGCAAACTAACCCCAAAGCAAGCAAAAGGAAAGAAATAGCAAAGATTAGAGCAGAAATAAATGAAATTGAGAACATGAAAACAATAGAGAAAATCAATAAGACCAGAAGTTGGTTCTATGAGAAAATCAATAAGATTGATGGGCCCTTAGCAAGATTGACAAAAAGAAGAAGAGAGAGGACGCAAATAAATAAGATCAGAAATGGAAGAGGAGACATAACTACTGACCTCACAGAAATAAAGGAGGTAATAACAGGATACTATGAACAACTTTACGCTAATAAATACAACAATGTAGATGAAATGGACAAGTGCCTAGAAAGGCATGAACAACCAACTTTGACTCAAGAAGAAATAGACGACCTCAACAAACCAATCACAAGTAAAGTAATTGAATCAGTCATTCAAAAGCTTCCCAAAAGAAAATTCCAAGACCAGACCACTTCACATGTGAATTAACAAACATTCCAGACAGAATTAGTACCAAGTCTGCTCAAACTCTTCAAAAAAATTGAAGTGGAGGGAAAGCTACCTAATTCATTCTATGAAGCCAACATCACCCTCATACCAAAACCAGGCAAAGATATTACAAAAAAAGAAAACTACAGACCAATCTCTCTAATGAATATAGATGCAAAAATCCTCAACAAAATTCTAGCAAATCGAATCCAGCAACACATTAAAAGAATTATACATCATGACCAAGCAGGATTCACCCCAGGTATGCAAGGATGGTTCAACATAAGAAAATCAACAAATCATCAAGAAATCAACACCATATCAACAAATCAAAGCAGAAAAATCACATGATCCTCTCAATTGATGCAGAGAAGGCATTTGACAAGATTCAACATCATTTCCTGTTGAAAACACTTCAAAGGGTAGGAATACAAGGGAACTTCCTTAAAATGATAGAGGGAATATATGAAAAACCCACAGCTAATATCATCCTCAATGGGGAAAAATTGAAAACTTTCCCCCTAAGATCAGGAACAAGACAAGGATGTCCATTATCACCACTATTATTCAACATCATGTTGGAGGTTCTAGCCAGAGCAATTAGACAAGAAAAAGAAATACAAGGCATCAAAATTGGAAGGGAAGAAGTAAAACTACCACTGTTTGCAGACGATATGATACTATACGTCGAAAACCCGGAAAAATCCACAACAAAACTACTAGAGCTAATAAATGAGTACAGCAAAGTAGCAGGTTACAAGATCAACATTCAAAAATCTGTAGTGTTTCTATACACTAGCAATGAACAAGCCGAGGGGGAAATCAAGAAACGAATTCCATTTACAATTGCAACTAAAAGAATAAAATACTTAGGAATAAATTTACCTAAAGAGACAAAAGACCTATACAAAGAAAACTACAAAAAACTGTTAAAAGAAATCACAGAAGACCTAAATAGATGGAAGGGCATACCGTGTTCATGGATTGGAAGACTAAATATAGTAAAATGTCAATCCTACCTAAATTGATTTACAGATTCAATGCAATACCAATCAAAATCCCAACAACTTAGTTTTCAGAAATAGAAAAACCAATAAGCAAATTTATCTGGAAGGGCAGGGTGCCCCGAATTGCTAAAAACATCTTGAGGAAAAAAAACAAAGCTGGAGGTCTTGCACTGCCTGACTTTAAGGCATATTATGAAGCCACAGTGGTCAAAACAGCATGGTATTGGCATAAAGATAGATATATCTACCAATGGAATTGAATAGAGTGCTCAGATATAGACCCTCTCATCTATGGACATTTGATCTTTGATAAGGCAGTCAAGCCAACTAACCTGGGACAGAATAGTCTCTTCAATAAATGGTGCCTAGAGAACTGGATATCCATATGTAAAAGAATGAAAGAGGACCCGTGTCTCATATCCTATACAAAAGTTAACTCAAAATGGATCAAAGATCTAAACATTAGATCTAAGACCATAAAACAGTTAGAGGAAAATGTTGGGAGATATCTTATGAATCTTACAATTGGAGGCGGTTTTATGGACCTTACACCTAAAGCAAGAGCACTGAAGAAAGAAAGAAAGAAATGAGAGCTCCTCAAAATTAAACACTTTTGTACATCAAAGAACTTCATCAAGAAAGTAGAAAGACTGCCTATACAATAGGAGACAACATTTGGAAACGACATGTCAGATAAAGGTCTAGTATCCAGAATTTATAAAGAGATTGTTCAACTCAACAACAAAAAGACAGCCAACCCAATTACAAAATGGGAAAAAGACTTGAATAGACACCTCTCAGAAGAGGAAATACAAATGGCCAAAAGGCACATGAAGAGATGCTCAATGTCCCTGGCCATTAGAGAAATGCAAATCAAAACCACAATGAGATATCATCTCACACCCACCAGAATGGCCATTATCAACAAAACAGAAAATGACAAGTGCTGGAGAGGATGCGGAGAAAGAGGCACACTTATCCACTGTTGGTGGGAATGTCAAATGTTGCAACCACTGTGGAAGGCAGTTTGGCGGTTCCTCAAAAAACTGAACATAGAATTGCCATACGACCCAGCAATACCATTGCTAGGTATCTACTCGTAGGACTTAAGGGCAAAGGCACAAATGGACATTTGCACACCAATGTTTATAGCAGCATTATTTACAATTGCAAAGATATGGAAACAGTCAAAATGTCCATCAACAGACGAGTGGCTAAACAAACTGTGGTATATACATACGATGGAATATTATGCAGCTTTAAGACAGAATAAACTTATGAAGCATGTAATAACATGGATGGACCTAGAGAACATTATGCTGAGTGAGACTAGCCAAAAATATAAGGACAAATACTGTATGGTCCCACTGATGTGAACCGACATTAGAGAATAAACTTGGAATATGTCATTGGTAACAGAGACCATCAGGAGTTAGCAATAGGGTAAGATAATGGGTAATTGGAGCTGAAGGGATACAGACTGTGCAACAGGACTAGATACAAAAACTCAAAAATGGACAGCACAATATTACCTAATTGCAATGTAATTATGTTAAAACACTGAATGAAGCTGCATCTGAGGTATAGTTTTTTTTGTTTGTTTGTTTGTTCTGTTTTTTTAATATATATTTTTTGTATTTTTTATTTTTATTTTTTTCTTTATATTATCATTTTATTTCTTTTTCTGTTGTCTTGCTATTTCTTTTTCTAAATCGATGCAAATGTACTAAGAAATGATGATCATACATCTATGTGATGATATTGAGAATTACTGATTGCATATGTAGAATGGAATGATTTCTAAAAAAAAAAAAAAATCAGGTGGACCACGGTGGCTCAGCAGGCAAGAATGCTTGCCTGCCATGCCAGAGGACCCGGGTTCGTTTCCCGGTGCCTGCCCATGTCAAAAAAAATAATAATAATAATCAAAATATTATCCTTAGGAATATGTAAATCAAAATCACATTGAGGTACCATTTCACATATACTACAAGAACTAATATTAACAAAACAGAAATTACAAGAGTTGGATAGAATGTAGAGAGGAACACTCATTCATTGTTGGTGAGAATGCAAAATGGTGCAGTGCTGTCAAAATTTGGCAGCTCCTCATAAAGTTAAGTATGGAATTGCCATATGACTTGACAATCTTACATCTATATATATATATATACCCAAAAACTTGAAAGCAGGGACTCAAACAAATATTTTCACATTGATGTTTATAGTGGCATTATTCACATTTGCCAAAAGATGGGAGCAACCTAAATGTCCATTACCTGATGAATAGATAAACAAAATATGTTATATTATTCAACAGTAAAAAAAATGGTATTTTTGTACATGTGACAACATGGATGGATGAACCTTGAAGACATCACATTAAGTGAAATAAACCAGATCCTAAATAACAAATATTATATGATCTCATTGATATGAAATAATTTTAAAAAATAAGCAAACTTACTGAGTCATAATCTAGAATATAGATCATCAGGGGAAGGGATGGAACAAATAAATAGGGGTTAAAGTTTAAAATATATAGAGTTTCTATTTGGGATAATGAAAAAATTTTGGTAGTGGATTGTGGTGATGGTAGCACAACATTATGAAAATACTTAACAGTACTGAATTATATGTTTGAATGTGATTAAAAGGGGAAAATTTTAGGTTGTATATATATTACTAAAATGAAATTTTTAAAATCCATTGAACAGCACAACAAAAACAGTGAACCCTAACTTAAACCATGGACTATAATCAATAGTGCAATTATAAAAATGTTCTTTAATGAATTGTAAGAAATGTATTACAAGAATGCAAGGTGTTAATAATAGAGGGGTATATGGGAACCCTGTATTATATGCATGATCTTTCTGTAAACTCACAACTTCTCTAATTAAAAAAAAAACAAAACTCAGAAGATGCTAGCTGCCCCTACTACATTGTATATTACAATTTACAATGCAGTTCAATTTAGGCTTATGTATCTGGATAGTAGAAACGGATCTGAAATTCCAAAAGGACACTGAAAACCAAAAGGATGAACACAAGCAGAAATATGTATTAGGTTTACTTTTAAATGGATTGGCATATTTGAATGACAAAATCTCAGGCTAATCTATATTCCTCACATGAATTGGTAATACACATTATGCTACTGAAAAATAATTTTTTGGGGGGTGCATGGCCTGGGAAATGAATCCTGAAAAATAATTTTATTATAGAAAAATTTTTTATATAAAACATAAAAAATAATAGTCTCATATAATTTACCACTCAGCAAAAACTGCTGTTAAATTATTAAAAATTATTTTTGAAATAGAACATAATTCTCAGTTGTCTAAGAAGTAAAAACTTAGTCTTGATTAACATTTGAGTATAAATGATATGCCACTATCATCTGCAAGTAGTTGTTGGCAGCACAAAGCTGTACAGTGAGACAGTTCTAAGAACAGTGAAGAAGCAAAATCTTCTCTGTGGGCAGAACTTTGAGCATCTGGATGCTCATTTTGCCAGGGAGGACATATGGCCAAAGGTACAGATCTGTTGTGATACAGGGGTTATGGCCAAAGGATTAGCTGGATGGATAGGGCCTTGGAAGGAACACAATTGGAAAATTGGTGACATAGAGGTCTGCAGAAAAGGTATGCAAGTGAACCTCTCTGAATAAGTATAGAGTGTGAATATATTTTAGCCAGATGTGAACTTCACCAAAGGGAGTTATCTTTAGAAGATTTCAGTAATGAGGATGATCTAATCTTAAGAGGTCAATTGGCCTCCTTTCCCAGCCACAGTAGCCACTGGCCAATTGGCTCAAGAGCAATGTGGTTAAGGTAGTGGGGACAGAGTTGTGCCTATTCTCAGAGTGTGTTCTTCCACTCTGCCAGTGTCTACTTGGCTACCACTATTGCTGTATGTTCAGCCTGTCAACAGCAAAGACTAACATAGAGCCCCAAATTGACACCATTCCTCTGGGATATTAGCCAGCTATTTCCATCATATAAGGAACCACTCTTTTTTCCTACTGGACTATGCATGTAATTTGGATATAGATTTGCTTTCCCTATTTTTATTACATCTGTTATCCATATACTTACAGAATGCCTATCCACCATAATGGTACACCACATAGCATCACTTCTGTTAAGGAACTTACCAGAAGTAGTGGAATTGCCTTTGAAGACTCAGATGCAGTGCCAGCTAGGTGGCAACACTTTATGGGTCTGGGACAATGTCTCCAGGATCTGGCAAGTTCTCTAAACCACAGCCCAAATATAATAGAAAAAAAATATTTTAAATGGTGGGTATATGGAAAGATTGGTAAAAACATGTATAAATTGAAAGACTAATGAAATAGAATAGAGTAGACATAAGAATCTTTTCAAAAATATTATATACTAAGAAGATAATAATATGAGAAACTGGTAGTAAGTTATTCAGCCTATATGAAATAGACAATTTCCTAGAAAAATAAGCTTATTAAAAGTAACATAGGAGGATGTAAAAAATCTCAATAGGCCTAATTCCTTTAAAGGATGAGTACGTAAATAAAAACCTTTTCCCAAAAGAAACATTAGGTACAAATAGCTTCAATAATAAACATTACATATTTAAAAAATCTAAAACTACTCCCAATAAAAGGAAAAAACAACACCTTTCCATTGCATTAATGACATCAATACAAAAATATGATACAGAAATTTTCAGAGATAAATATTATAGATGAATAAATCTCATGAATATAAATGCAAAAATACAAAATGCAATATTAGCTAATGGAACACAGTGATTACTACTTATATGATCATTCACAAAATCAAGATAATTTCTATAAGGAAAAAATGAGTGATTAGAACATGAAAAAATTTAATTATCTTTAATTGTATCATCAAAATCTACATAATTATTATTCCAGTCAACCAAGATGGTAGTGTGAGATACTCCAGTGTGCTGTTACCCACAGAATCATTGAATAAGTAACAAAAACTGACATGACCAATTCCTCAAAACTCTGGAAAACAGTTTTAATGACTGAGAGAGCACTAAATCAATAAAATGAATTTAGTTCATCCTCTAGAGCAGCTAGTAAATAGCCAAGAACTGTATGGAACAACGGCTAGGGGGACATCAGTGATCAACACACAGTGTACACCAGTCTGGGAAGAGTGGAATGGCTAAGATTCCACACAGAACTGTAAGTCTCACAAGACATGGAGGCTGGTACCCTTCCCTCATGGGCATGGCAGACTGGTTCCCTAAGGGGAAAGCAAACAGACTTTACTAGTAGCAAGGGCTAACTCAACCAGGCTCCAATTGTGGAATTAATTAACAAATTCTGACTACTGAAAACAGGCCTACAAGCACAGATAAACCTGAGAAAAGCACTAAAGGAACCAGGAGATTTCACCCTCAAAAAGAAGGGGCAGGGCTGATGGAAACAGAGAAGAAATACCACAGACTTTCTGAGTTTCACAGCACAAAATACTGGAAAAGGGTCAGACCCCAAGTAAAGGGGGCACATGAAGTGTAGAGTGCTATGTATGGAACTATGAACCAGCTCAAGCTCTTGACTGGCAGACTCAGGGAATGTAGTTCCTGCTCTGAAAAGGCTCTTTTTCTTTTCTTAACCTCTTAACAGGTCATTAGTTAGAACTGCAAGCACTTTCAGGCTCCAGCACTGCTCCAGGCAAAGGCAGAACTAAGACATGTCTGAGAGACAAAGTAGTCAGGTGAAAGGGGTTAATTCTCTAAAGGGTAGAACTTACTGAAAAAAGGGGGGGGGGCAGAGGGCCCAGCTCAAGTGGAGGCCCTCTTTCAGAGAATTCAGGACCCAGGGGCTGGAAAACAGAAGCAATTAAAGCCCACCTACTACCTCAGCCACTGTCTCAATCACATCCCTGGCAGGGAGAGCCTGTGAAATGAAAGGCATTGCATCACTTTACACTAGTGGGAAAGCTGTGGGCTGACAAGCACCACATGCTAGGCAGGACAGGAAAAGCACAGAGACTAGAGGCTTCATAGAAAAGTCTGACAACCTGTTGGGTCTCACCTTCAGGGAAAACTGATGTTGGCTACCCTGTTCTCTTGAGATGTGGACCTGTCTGATCTGGGAAAATCTGACCACGGTTGATAATATCTGAGGAGACCCTCCTCAAAAAAAAGAAAGTCTCCATATAGAAAGGGTGAGAAACAGAAAAACAAAAACTGAAAAGTTCTGATCAGTTAAATAGAACCTATGCTAGAAGTCTAGAATAAATTGAACTGAATGTCAAAGAACAGATAGAAAACAAAGCAATCCAGCCAGAAACCCTAGGCAAAAGTGTGAAAACAACCAGTAGGATAAACTAATTTAAAAAAATCAAATACCTAGACATCATAAAAAAATAACGAGTTATACCAGGAAACTCGTCAAAGATATGACTCATCAAAGGAACAAACAAAAACTTCAAATGAGATATGGGAATTGAAATAACTAATTCAGGATTTTTTAACAGACATGCAAAATTTCATCAACAACCAAATTAACGAGTGGAGGGAGGGTATGAAAAGAATATTGGGCAAACAAAAGGAAGAACTCAAAAGTTTGAAATAGCAAATCACAGAAGATATTGGAAAGAAATGCACAATAGAAGAGATGGAAAAAAAACAATGGGAAACTACAACAATAGATTTGAAAATGCAGAAGAAAGGATTAGTGAACTAGAAGATTGGGCAACTGAAATTCAATGCATCAAAGAAAATATAGGGAAAAGAATGGAAAAATATAAGAAGAGTCTCAGGGAATGAATGAAAACATGAAGCACACAAAAATATGACTTATGGGTGTCCCAGAAGGAGAATTGAAGAGAAAAGAGGTGGAAAAACTAATGGAGGAAATAATAACTGAAAATTTCTGCCTTGCATGAAAGATAGAAAATTAGAAATCGAAGAAGTGCAGCTTTATCAGAACAGAATAGATCCACACAGACATACTCCAAGATATTTACAAATCAGATTTTCATATGTCAAAGGCAAAGAGAGAATTTTGAAAGCAGCAGAGAAAAGCAATCCACCACATATAAGGGAAGCTCAATAAGGATATGTGCAGATTTCTCAGCAGAAACCAGGGAGGTGAGAAGGGAGTGGTATGATATATTTAAGATTTTGATAGAGAAAAGCTGCCAACCAAGAATTTTATATCCAGCAAAACTGTCTTTCAAAAATGAGGGGGAGATTAAAATATTCTCAAACAAACAGTCACAGAGAAAATCTGTGACTAACTGACTGGCTCTATAAGAAATTCTAAAGGGAATGCTATAGGCAGATGGGAAAAAAACGGGAGAGAGAAGTCTGGAGAAGAGTGTAGAAATAAAGACAATCAGTAAAAGTGAAAAAAACAAAAAAAATAGATATGACATATAAAATCCAAAATACAAAATGATAGAAGAAAGTACTGCCTTTACAGTAACAAGATTAAATGTCAAAGGATTAAATTTCTTAATAAAATGATTTAGACTGGCAGAATAGATTTAAAAATGGGGCCCATCTATATTCTGCCTAGGAGACCCATTTTAGACCCAAGGACAAAAATATGTTGAAAATAAAAGGTCAAGAAAAGATATTTCATGCAAACAACAAGCAGAAAAGAGCAGAGGTACCCATAATAATATCCAACAAATTAGATTTCAAATGTAAAACAATTAAAAGAGACATAGAAGGACACTAGTATTAACAAAAGGAAAAATTCAACAAGAAGACATAACAATAAAAAATATTTATGCACTGAGCAACAGTGCTCCAAAATACATGAGGCAAACACTGACTGAAGGGAGAAGTAGAGAGCTCTACCATAATAATTGGAGACTTCAATTCTCCACTCTCAGCAATGGATACAGCATCTAGACAAAGGATAAATAAGGAGACAGAGATTTTGAATAATATGATAATTGAACTAGACTTAACAGATATTTACAGAACATTACACCCCACAGCAGCAGGATACACAAAATTTTTTCTCAAGGACTCATGGATCATTCTCAAGGACAGACCATATACCAGGTCACAAAGCAAGTCTCAATAAATTTAAAATATTGATATTATAGAAAACACTTTTTTGGATCCTAATGGAATGAAGTGGTAAATTAATATTAGGCAGAGGGCCAGAAAATTCACAAATATATGAAGGCTAAGCAACATACTCTTAAATAACTGGTGTATCATAGAAGAAATTACAAGATAAATCAGTAAATATCTCAAGGTAAATGAAAATGAAAGCACAACATATCAAACTTTATGGGATGCAATAAAGGCAAAGAGGGAAATTTACTTCTTTAAATGCCTATATTAAAAAAAGAAGGGGAAATGAAAGGGTAGTTCAGTGGTAGACTTCTTGCCTGCCATGCAGGACATCCAGGTTTGATTTCCAGCCCATGCACTTCCCAAAACAAACAAACAAACAAACAAACAAATGAAAACCAACCAAGCAAGTGAACAAACAAACAAAATCAACAAATGGTGCTGCAATGGGATACTCACACATAAAAAGAATGAAATGTGCCCCCTGCCATACAGCATATGAAAAAAAAGAAGAAAGAATGAAAATTGAGGAATTAATTGTTCACGTGAAAGAATGAGAGAAAGAATAGTAATCTAACTCCAAAGCAAACAAAAGAAAGAAATTATGAAGATCAGAGCAGAAATAAAGGAAATTGAGAATATGAAACAATCAATAAAATCCACAAAACCAGAAGTTGGTACTTTGAGAAAATCAATACAATCAATGGACACTTAACTAGATGGACAAGAGCGAGAGAGGGAATGAAAGAGAAGGAGAGAGAGAGAAAATGCAAACAAAGAAAATTGGAAATGGAAGAAGGGACATAACTACTGACCCTGCAAAAATAAAGGAGGTAATGAGAGGATACTATAAGCAACTATCTGCTAGTAAACTATGTAAATGAAACTAATGTAAATGAAATTAACTTCCTAGAAAGGTATGAACATCTGACATTGACTTGAGAAGAGACAGAGGACCTCAAGAAGCCAATCACAAGTAATGATATTGAATCAGTGATTAAGAAATTCCCCAAAAAGAAAAGTCCAGGACCAGATGGCTTCACATGTGAATTATGCCAAGCATTCAAGAAATAATTAGTACCAATACTGCTCAATCTCTTCAAAAAATTGATGATGAGGGAAAACTATCTAACTTATTCTATGAAGCCAACATCACCCTAATACCAAAGTCAAGCAAAGATATTATAAGAAAAGAAAAGTACAGACCAATCCCTTTAATGAATATAGATGCAAAAATTCTCAACAAAATACCTGCAAATCAAAGACAACAGCATATTATAAGAATCATACACCATGACCAAGTAGGATTTATTCCAGGTATGAAAGGCTGGTTCAATATAAGAAAATCAATTAATGTATTACACCATATCAATAAGCCAGAGCAAAAAACAAACAAAAAAAACATGATGCTCTCTTGATGAAGAAAAAGTATTTGATAAAATTCAACATCCTTTCTTGATGAAAACACTTGAAATGATAGGAATAAAAGGGAATTTCCTCAACATGATAAAGGGAATATCTGAAAAACCCACAGCTAATATCATCCTCAGTGGGTAAAGGCTGAAAGCACTGAGTCTTTCCCTCTAAGATCAGGAAGAAGACAAAGATGGCCACTGTCACCATTGTTATTCAATGGTTCCAGCCAGAGCAATTAGACAAGAAAAAGAAAGAAAACTCTTAATGTTTGCAGATGACATGATACTATATGTCAAAAATCTCCAAAAATTTACAGCAAACTACTAGAGCTATAACTGTGTATAGCAAAGTGGCAGGGTACAAGATCAACACTCAACAATCAGCAGTGTTTCTATACAACAGTGATGAGCATGTGAGGAGGACATAAAGAAATTTCCATTTACATGAGCGACCAAAAGAATTGAATAATTAGGAATGAATTTAACTAAGAATATAAAACACCTATACATAGAAAACCACAAGAAATTGCTAAAAGAAAGCATGGAAGACTTAAATAACTGGGAGGGCATAATATGTTTATGGAATGAAAGACCAAATAATAGTTAAGATGCCAATTCTACCCAAATTGATTTATAGATGCAATGCAATACCAATTAAAATCCCAACAACTTACTTTGCACAAACAGAAAAACCAATAATCCAATTTATTTTGAAGGGCATGGTGCCCTGAATAGGTGGAATTATCTTGAGAAAGAAAACTGAAGTGGGAGGTCTCACACTACCTGACTTTAAAGCATATTATGTAGCTACAGTGGTCAAAACAGCATAGTACTGGCATAAAGGCAGATTTATTGAAAATGGAATCAAATTGAGTGTTCAGAAATACCCTCTCATCTGTGGAAAATACATCTTTGATAAGGAGTCAAGCCAACTCAATTGGGACAGAGCAGCCTCTTCAATAAATGATGTTTGGAGAACTGGATATTCATATATCCAGCAAAAAAAAAAAAAAAAAAAAAGACTATCTATATCTCATACCCTATATAAAAATTAACTCAAAATGGATCAAAGAGCTAAACATTAGAATGAAGACCATAAAACTTTTAGAAGAAGATGTAGGGAAATACCTTCTAAATCTTGTAGTAGCAGGCAGCTTCCTAGACCTTACACCCAAGGCAGAGCACTGAATAAAGAAATAGATAAATCAGATTTCCTCAAAATTAAACATTTTTGTACATTAAAGACTTTTGTCAGGAAATGCAAAAGGCAGCCTGTACAATGGGAGACAATATTTGGAAACTACATATCAGGTAAGTGTTTAATACCCAGAATATATAAAGAGATTCTGCAACTCAGCAACAAAAATACAAACAACCCAATTAAAAAATGGGCAAAGGACATGAACAGACATTTCTCAGAGGAGGAGATGCAAATGGCTAAAACGCACATGAAAAGATGCTCAACTTCACAGGCTATTAGGAAAATGCAAGTCAAAATCACAAAGAAATATCACCTCAGACTCACTAGAATGGCCATTACCAAAGAAAAGCATAAAACAAGTGCTGGAGAGGATGTGAAGAAAGAGTCACACTTATTTATGTTGGCAGGAATGTAAAATGGCATTTTGACAGTTCCTCAGGAAGCTAAGTATAGAATTGTCATATTGTCCAGCTATCCCATTACTAGGTATATATTCAGACGAACTGAAAGTAAGGACACAAATGGACATATCCACATGATTTTTAAAGCAGCATTATTTAAGACTGCAAAGAGGTGAAACAACCCAAATGTCCATCAACAGACATGTGGCCAAACAAGCTGTGGTATATACATGATGGAATGCTATGCAGCTGTAAAACAGAATAAAGTCATAAAGCATGTAACTATGTGAGTGAGTCTTGAGGATATTATGCTGGTGAAATTAGCCAGAAACTAAAAATGGTAGGAGAGTCTCATGATAAACTTGCTGGTCCCTTCCTGACAACCCCTCCCTGGTGCAGTGTGGAGAAAGCCTGAACTCTCATCGTGAGTCCCTATCCTTGTTCTGAAATGAGTATAATAACCTCTTTGTGCATACTGGAAAATCTGAATGTCAGTGCCAGTCTATCTGGTGGCAGTCTGAAAGACAGAACCAGAAAACTTGTTTCATGCTCACCCACCCAGAACCTACCCTGCAGGCAGGAGTAGCTTTCAGAAACTAATGAACTGTAAGCAACAATTAAATAAAAGCAGTTTGAGTCAAAGGATTACCAGATTTAGGATATACAGTAGAGCAACTAGGAGGAAGAGAAAGTCTTCCTCACGGGGAGTAGAGGGAACATTTAGATTCTTGTAAAAGCTGAAATTCCTAAGGATGTGAGTGAGCATAAACCCAGGACAAGACACAGGTACAGAAAAAGCATAGAGGACACTGCACTTGACATTCACCTCCAACTGATCCTCTTGAGAGGAGAGCTAAACTTTGAAGAAGATCACAGCCAATGAAAAGCCAATTTGCAAAGAGTTGGAATTGTTTCTTGTTTTGTTTTGTCTTGTTCACTTGTTTTTGTTTTGCATTTATTAGCTCCTGGCACTCAAGGAAATATTTGATATATCACCAACTGGAAACAAACTTAAGAACAGATAGCCTAGGGAATGAATCACAGTTAACACTTTACAATATTGAAATGTAGATAGAGAACCACAAAGGATAACTGAAAAAAGAAATAGAAAATGATGGCCCATACAAAGGAACAAGATAAAAATCTTGGAAAACATTAACAAAGATATCAGACTTAGGACCTACTAGACAAAAATCCTCAGTATGTTTAAGGCAATAAAAGAAGCCACAGAAAGAACAAAATGATATCAAGAAAACACTGAAAGAAGAATATGAGACTATCAGTAAAAAGATAGGCATTTTAAAAAGGAACCAAGCAGAAATATTAGAATTGAAGACCATGATAAGAGAAATAGAAATTTCCTAGATTGTTGTGGACAAAAGAAAGAATCAACACACACATACACACACAAAGAGATCTGAAGGTAGACATGAATGGAAGAATTGAGGATCAAAAAAGGTAGGAAGGCACTTCTCTCAATGCCCAGATAATTTGAGAACGCAGAAAGAGGAGCGTCAGGTAGTTCTCGAGGCGGCCGCAATAGACTGAAGATGGGGACGGTGGTCAGAGCTGTGATTACTCTGGGATATATCAGTGCATCATGCTAACCTGTATAAACCAACAAGATCTCACTCCCAATTCAAATTTCCATGTAATTATGGTGTTCAAATAAACTGACTATATAAGTTAAATTAGGACTTCCGGAGAAGATGGCGGCTTAGTAAGATGCGCGGATCTTAGTTCCTCCTCCAGAACAGCTACTAGGGGAGTAGAAATGATACAGAACAGCTCCCAAAGCCACGACAGAGATAAAAAAGACAGCGTACCCCATCCTGGAATGGCTGACTGGCTGAGAGAACCCGCTCCGGTGAGATCGCCGAGGGGCACAGGCTTCACCGGGAGGGGCAGCAAGCGGCCGGAGTTCCTCCCTTCCCCCTTCCCGGGCCGGCTGGGAGAATTGGACAGGCGGTCCCCTCAAGCTGCAGCAGCTGGCGCCCCCACCACGAGCGGCCCCCCGGACCAACTGAGAGAATTGGATCGGAAATCCCCAGGTCGCGGAGAACGGTGACGGGGGGGCCCTCTTCCAAACACGTGACTCCCTGGGAACGGTGCACTCTCCCGGGCGGGCCACAGTGGCTGGCACCCTCCCGCCACGCTTGGCGCCTCGGGCTGACTAGGAAATTCGGACGGGCGCTCTCCCGGGCTGCGGCGGCCAGCGACCCTCCCCGTGTTTGGACCCTGGGCCAGCTGGCAATCTTCCAAGCCGCTTCGGCTGGCGAACCTCCCCGATGGTGAGAGTTTTCCAAAGTTAAAGGACCCACAGCACCTTTTACTGGTGGGACCCGCAGACAAACGTGTGCCACGAGCACCACCTACTGGGCAGGATAAGAAAAACAGATCCCAGAGATTTCACAGAAAAATCTTCCAAATTGTTGGGTCCAGCACCCAGGGAAATCTGACTAAATGCCCAGACGCCAGCAGAAGATAACGGATCATGCTCAAAAAATTGAAAATATGGCCCAGTCAAAGGAACAAATCAATAGTTCAAATGAGATACAGGAGCTGAGAAAACTAATGCTGAATATACGAACAGAAATGGAAAACCTCTTCAAAAACGAAATCGATAAATTGAGGGAGGACATGAAGAAGACATGGGCTGAACAAAAAGAAGAAATAGAAAAACTGAAAAAACAAATCACAGAACTTATGGAAGTGAAGGATAAAGTAGAAAAGATAGAAAAAACAATGGATACCTACAATGATAGATTTAAAGAGACAGAAGAGATAATATGACAAAGGCTTTGCAGCAGTTCACCTTCCTCTTTGTGTACTTTCCATTTGCCTTCCTGGTTTCTCCTCCAGGACAGCTACTAGGGGAGTAGAAATGATACAGAACAGCTCCCAAAGCCATGACAGAGATAAAAAAGACAGCATACCCCATCCTGGAATGGCTGGCTGGCTGAGAGAACCTGCTCTGGTGAGATCGCCGAGGGGCACGGGCTTCACCGGGCGGGGCGACAAGCGGCCGGAGTCACTCCCTTCCCCCTTCCCACGCCAACTGGGAGAATTGGACAGGCGGTCCCCTCAAACCACGGCGGCTGGCGCCCACACCACGCGCAGTCTCCCGGACCAAATGAGAGAATTGGATCGGAAATCCCCAGGCCGCGGAGAACGGTGACGGGGGGGGCCCTTCCAAACCCGTGACTCCCTGGGAACGTGCACTCTCCCGGGCAGGCCACTGCGGCTGGCGCCCTCCCGCCACTGGGCCGACTAGGAAATTTGGATGGGCGCTTTCCCAGGCTGCGGCGGCCAGCGACCCTCCCCGCGTTTGGACCCCGGGCCGGCTGGCACTCTTCCAAGCCACTTCGGCTAGCAAACCTCCTGGACGGCGAGAGTTTTTCAAAGTTAAAGGACCCACAGCACCTTTTACTGGAGGGACCTGCAGACAACCATGTGCCATGAGCGCCAACTACTGGGAAGAATAAGAAAAACAGAACCCAGAGATTTCACAGAAAAATCTTACAACCTTGTTGGGTCCGACACCCAGGGTAATCTGACTAAATGCCCAGATGCCAGCAGCAGAAGATAACTGTCCACGCTCAGAAGATTGAGAATATGGCCCAGTCAAAGGAACAAACGAATAGTTCAAATGAGATACAAGAGATGAGAAAACTAATGCTGAATATACGAACAGAAATGGAAGACCTCTTCAAAAATGAAATCGATAAATTGAGGGAGGACATGAAGAGGACATGGGCTGAACATAAAGAAGAAATAGAAAAACTGAAACAACAAATCACAGAACTTATGGAAGTGAAGGAAAAAGTAGAAAAGATGGAAAAAACAATGGATACCGACAATGATAGATTCAAAGAGACAGAAGATAGAATTAGTGATTTGGACGATGGAACATCTGAATTCCAAAAAGAAACAGAAACTATCGGGAAAAGAATGGAAAAATTTGAACAGGGTATCAGGGAACTCAAGGACAATATGAACCGCACAAATATATGTGTTATGGGTGTCCCAGAAGGAGAAGAGAAGGGAAAAGGAGGAGAAAAACTAATGGAAGAAATTATCACTGAAAATTTCCCAACTCTTATGAAAGACCTAAAATTACAGATCCAAGAAGTGCAGCGCACCCCAAAGAGATTAGACCCAAATACGCGTTCTCCAAGACACTTACTAGTTAGAATGTCAGAGGTCAAAGAGAAAGAGAGGATCTTGAAAGCAGCAAGAGAAAAACAATCCATCACATACAACGGAAACCCAATAAGACTATGTGTGATTTCTCAGCAGAAACCATGGAAGCTAGAAGACAGTGGGGTGATATATTTAAATTACTAAAAGAGAAAAACTGCCAACCAAGACTCCTATATTCAGCAAAATTGTCCTTCAAAAATAAGGGAGAAATTAAAACATTCTCAGACAAAAAGTCATTGAGAGAATTTGTGACCAAGAGACCAGCTTGCAAGAATTACTAAAGGGAGCACTAGAGTCAGATACAAAAAGACAGAAGAGAGAGGTATGGAGAAGAGTGTAGAAAGAAGGAAAATCAGATATGATATATATAATGCAAAAGGCAAAATGGTAGAGGAAAATATTATCCAAACAGTAATAACACTAAATGTCAATGGACTGAATTCCCCAATCAAAAGACATAGATTGGCAGAATGGATTAAAAAACAGGATCCTTCTATATGCTGTCTACAGGAAACACATCTTAGACCCAAAGATAAACATAGGTTGAAAGTGAAAGGTTGGGAAAAGATATTTCATGCAAATAACAACCAGAAAAGAGCAGGAGTGGCTACACTAATATCCAACAAATTAGACTTCAAATGTAAAGCAGTTAAAAGAGACAAAGAAGGACACTATCTACTAATAAAAGGAACAATTCAACAAGAAGACATAACAATCATAAATATTTACGCACCGAACCAGAATGCCCCAAAATACGTGAGGAATACACTGCGAACACTGAAAAGGGAAATGGACTCATATACCATAATAGTTGGAGACTTCAATTCACCTCTCTCATCAATGGACAGAACATCTAGACAGAGGATCAATAAAGAAATAGAGAATCTGAATATTACTATAAATGAGCTCGACTTAACAGACATTTATAGGACATTACATCCCACAACAGCAGGATACACCTTTTTCTCAAGTGCTCATGGATCATTCTCAAAGATAGACCATATGCTGGGTCACAAAGCAAGTCTTAACAAATTTAAAAAGATTGAAATCATACACAACACTTTCTCAGATCATAAAGGAATGAAGTTGGAAATCAATAATAGGCAGAGTGCCAGAAAATTCACAAATATGTGGAGGCTGAACAACACACTCCTAAACAACGAGTGAGTCAAAGAAGAAATTGCTAGAGAAATTAGCAAATACCTCGAGGTGAATGAAAATGAAAACACAACATATCAAAACTTATGGGACGCAGCAAAGGCAGTGCTAAGAGGGAAATTTATTGCCCTAAATGCCTATATCAGAAAAGAAGAAAAGGCAAAAATTCAGGAATTAATTGTTCACTTGGAAGAACTGGAGAAAGAACAGCAAACTATTCCCAAAGCAAGCAAAAGGAAAGAAATAACAAAGATTAGAGCAGAAATTAATGAAATTGAAAACATGAAAACAATAGAGAAAATCAATAAGGCCAGAAGTTGCTTCTATGAGAAAATCAATAAGATTGATGGGCCCTTAGCAAGACTGACAAAAAGAAGAAGAGAGAGGATGCAAATAAATAAGATCACAAATGGAAGAGGAGACATAACTACTGACCTCACAGAAATAAAGTAGGTAATAACAGGATACTATGAACAACTTTACGCTAATAAATACAACAATTTAGAGGAAATGGACGGGTTCCTGGAAAGACATGAACAACAGCTTTGACTCAAGAAAACATAGATGACCTCAACAAACCAATCACAAGTAAAGAAATTGAATTAGTCATTCAAAAGCTTCCTAAAAAGAAAAGTCCACGACCAGACGGCTTCACATCTGAATTCTACCAAACATTCCAGAAAGACTTAGTACCAATTCTGCTCAAACTCTTCAAAAAAATCGAAGTGGAGGGAAAACTACCTAATTCATTCTATGAAGCCAACATCACCCTCATACCTAAAACCAGGCAAAGATATTACAAAAAAACAAAACTACAGGCCAATCTCTCTAATGAATATAGATGCAAAAATCCTCAATAAAATTCTAGCAAATCATATCCAACAACACATTAAAAGAATTATACATCATGACCAAGTAGGATTCATCCCAGGTATGCAAGGATGGTTCAACATAAGAAAATCAATTAATGTAATACACCATATCAACAAATCAAAGCAGAAAAATCACATGATCATCTCAATTGATGCAGAGAAGGCATTTGACAAGATTCAACATCCTTTCCTGTTGAAAACACTTCAAAGGATAGGAATACAAGGGAACTTCCTTAAAATGATAGAGGGAATATATGAAAAACCCACAGCTAATATCATCCTCAATGGGGAAAAATTGAAAACTTTCCCCCTAAGATCAGGAACAAGACAAGGATGTCCACTATCACCACTATTATTCAACATTGTGTTGGAGGTTCTAGCCAGAGCAATTAGACAAGAAAAAGAAATACAAGGCATCAAAATTGGAAAGGAAGAAGTAAAACTATCACTGTTTGCAGACGATATGATACTATACATCGAAAACCCAGAAAAATCCACAACAAAACTACTAGAGCTAATAAATGAGTACAGCAAAGTAGCAGGCTACAAGATCAACATTCAAAAATCTGTAGCATTTCTATACACTAGTAATGAACAAGCTGAGGGGGAAATCAAGAAACGAATCCCATTTACAATTGCAACTAAAAGAATAAAATACCTAGGAATTAATTTAACTAAAGAGACAAAGAACCTATATAAAGAAAACTACAAAAAACTGTTAAAAGAAATCACAGAAGACCTAAATAGATGGAAGGGCATACCGTGTTCATGGATTGGAAGACTAAATATAGTTAAGATGTCAATCCTACCTAAATTGATTTACAGATTCAATGCAATACCAATCAAAATCCCAACAACTTAGTTTTCAGAAATAGAAAAACCAATAAGCAAATTTATCTGGAAGGGCAGGGTGCCCCGAATTGCTAAAAACATCTTGAGGAGAAAAAACAAAGCTGGAGGTCTCGCACTGCCTGACTTTAAGGCATATTATGAAGCCACAGTGGTCAAAACAGCATGGTATTGGCATAAAGATAGATATATCGACCAATGGAATCGAATAGAGTGCTCAGATATAGACCCTCTCATCTATGGACATTTGATCTTTGATAAGGCAGTCAAGCCAACTCACCTGGGACATAACAGTCTCTTCAATAAATGGTGCCTAGAGAACTGGATATCCATATGCAAAAGAATGAAAGAGGACCCATATCTCACACCCTATACAAAAGTTAACTCAAAATGGATTAAAGATCTAAACATTAGATCTAAGACCATAAAACAGTTAGAGGAAAATGTTGGGAGATATCTTATGAAACTTACAATTGGAGGTGGTTTTATGGACCTTAAATCTAAAGCAAGAGCACTGAAGAAGGAAATAAATAAATGGGAGCTCCTCACAATTAAACACTTTTGTGCATCAAAGAACTTCATCAAGAAAGTAGAAAGACAGCCTACACAATGGGAGACAATATTTGGAAATGACATATCAGATAAAGGTCTAGTATCCAGAATTTATAAAGAGATTGTTCAACTCAACAACAAAAAGACAGCCATCCCAATTAAAAAAAGGGAAAAAGACTTGAATAGACACCTATCAGAAGAGGAAATACAAATGGCCAAAAGGCACATGAAGAGATGCTCAATGTCCCTGGCCATTAGAGAAATGCAAATCAAAACCACAATGAGATATCATCTCACACCCACCAGAATGGCCATTATCAACAAAACAAAAAATGACAAGTGCTGGAGAGGACGCAGAGAAAGAGGCACACTTATCCACTGTTGGTGGGAATGTCAAATGTTGCAACCACTGTGGAAGGCAGTTTGGCAGTTCCTCAAAATGCTGAATATAGAATTGCCATATGACCCAGCAATACCATTGCTGGGAATCTACTCAAAGGACTTAAGGGCAAAGACACAAACGGACATTTGCACACCAATGTTGATAGCAGTGTTATTTACAATTGCAAAGAGATGGAAACAGTCAAAATGTCCATCAACAGACAAGTGGCTAAACAAACTGTGGTATATACATACGATGGAATATTATGCAGCTTTAAGACAGGATAAACTTATGAAGCATGTAATAACATGGATGGACCTAGAGAACATTATGCTGAGTGAGTTTAGCCAAAAACTAAAGGACAAATACTGTATGGTCCCACTGATGTGAACCGACATTCGAGAATAAACTTGGAATATGTCATTGGTAACAGAGTCCAGCAGGAGTTAGAAACAGGGTAAGATAATGGGTAATTCGAGTTGATGGGATACAGACTGTGCAGCAGGACTAGATACAAAAACTCTAAAATGGACAACACAATAATACCTAATTGTAAAGTAATCATGTTAAAACACTGAATGAAGCTGCATCTGAGCTATAGGTTTTTGTTGTTATTGTTTTGTTTTTTTGTTTTTTGTTTGTTTTTGTCTGTCTGGTTGTTTTTTTTTTGTTTTTTACTATTATTATTACTTTTATTTTTTTTCTATATGTTAACATTCTATATCTTTTTCTGTTGTGTTGCTAGTTCTTCCAAACCGATGCAAATGTACTAAGAAACAATGATCATGCATCTATGTGATGATGTTAAGAATTACTGATTGCATATGTAGAATGGTATGATTTCTAAATGTTGGGTTAATTTCTTTTTTTTTCTGTTAATTAATTTAAAAAAATAAATAAATAAGTTAAATTAGGAAAAAAAAAAAGGTAGGAAAATTGCAAAACAAAATAGCAGAATAGCAGTAAATATCCTGTATTATCAGGAGTTACTTTAAATGGAAATGGATTACACTGTCCAGTCTGAAGGCAGAGGTCTGCCAGATGAATAAAAAAGCAGAACACAATTTTATACTATTTACAAAAGACACCTTAAATTCAATGGCCCAAGAAGATTGGAAATGAAATAGTGGAAAAACATACCATGCAAATGGTAACCAAAAGAGAGTATTGATAGATATACTAATATCAGATAAAATAGACTTTAAATAAAAAGTGTTACAAAGGTCACTATGTAGTGATAAAAGTTCAATTTGATAAGAAGACAGAACAATTATAGATATATATGCATGCAAATATTTACATATTCGTAGGAAAAAATAGATGATTTTATATTGGTAGTAAAAACTTTAATATACTGCATTCAGAAATGAATAGACCATCTAAACAGAAGAGCATTAAGGAACTAGATGGTCTGGCGTGATAGCATAAGTCAACCAGACCTAGACATGTATAGGACCTTTCACCCAGTGGTAGGAGAACACACATCCTTCTCTGGTGCATATGGGTCTTTCTCCAAGGTAAATGATATGATAGGTCACAAAACAAGTCCAAATACATTTTTAAACCTTTTTTTTTGTTAAATATATTGTTAAAGAAAAGAATAAAAAACAATGATTTTCAAAGTAAACTTCAACAAGTAGATACAGACAGATTTCAGATAAAATAAAATTTAAAATATTGAAATCATGCAATGTATCTTCCCCAACCACAATGGAATGAAGCTAGAAGTCAATAAAAGAAAAGACTGGAAAATTTACAAATATATGGAAATAAAGTAACACACTTATAATGAACCAATGAGTCAAAGAAGAAACCACAATGGAAATTAGGAAATACTTTGAAGCAAATGACTATTATAGCACAATATACCAAAACTTATTAGATGCAGCAAAGGCAGTTACAAGAGGGAAATGTATAGCTCTAAATGTTTACATTAAAACAGAAGGAAGAGCTGAAATCAGAGACCTAACTTCACAAGTGAGGATCTAGAAAAAGAAGAGTAAACTAAGTCCAAAGTAAGAAGTAGGAAGCAAGTAACAATGATTACAGGGGACATAAATGAAATAGAGAACCAAAAAAAAAAAAGAGAATTAAGAAATCAAAAAGTTGTTTCTTTAAAAATTGACAAACCTTTAACTAAACTGACAAAGGGAAAAAAAGAGGAGCAGTAAACAAGTAAAATCACAAATTAAAGGGTGAACAAAACTCACCCCACGGAAATGAAAATTACTTCAAAAGAATATTATGAACAAGTGTAAACCGATAAATCATATAATCCAGTTGGGATGGAAAATTTTCTAGAAACATGCAGACTATCTGCACTGACTCAGGAATAAATAGAGGATCTCAACAGACCAATAACAAGTAAAGAGATTGAATCAGTCATCAAAAACCCCCTAACAAATGCTCAGGACCAGAGAGCTTCATAGATGAATTTTATCAAACATTCCAGAAGAATTAACATGAATCTTACCCAGACCCTTCCAAAAAATTGATGAGGAGGGAACACATACTAATACATTTTATATACCTTAATGCCAAAGCCAGATAAAGATACTATAAGAAAAGAAATTAGGAATTTTCTTTTCTCCTATTAATATAGATGCAAAAATCCTCAACAAAATACTATCAAACTGAATCCAACAGCACATTAAAGAATTACATGCCACTACCAAATGGGATTTATCCTTTTTATGCAAAGGTGGTTCAACAAAGAAAAGAAAATAATGTAAAACTCCACATTCATAGATCAAAAGAAAAGATATCAATTGAATATCTCAATTGATAAAGAAGCATTTGATAAAATCCAGCACCACTTCTTGATAAAAACACTAATATGAAATTAGGAATAGAAGGAAATATCTTCAACATGATAAGGGGCATATATGAAAAATGCACAACTAATACCATACCTAGTGGTGAGAGATGCAAGCTTTCCCTCTATGATCAGGAATAAGATATGGATGTCTTTTTTTTTTTTACCTGTTATACAACATTATACTGGAAGTTCTAGCCAAGACAATTAGGAAAGTAAATGAAATAAAGCACATTCAAATTGGGAAAGAAGAGAATGTTCCCTTTTTGCTGACACTATTATCCTATATTGAGAGAATCCTAAAAAAAATCCACAGCAAAAACTATTAGACTTAATAAATTAATTCATCAAAGTTGCAGGGTACAAGATCAACAAGCAAATAGTAATAGTGTTTGTAAATACTAATAATGAATATTATGAAGAAAAAAATCCATTTACTATAGCGATAAAAGATAATCAAAATCTAGGAATGAATTTAAATAAGGACCTAAAGGATTTATACACAGAAAACTATACAACATTGCTAAAAGAAATCAAAAAGACCTAAAAAATGGAAGGACATTCTTAGTTCATGGATTGAAAGACTAAATATTGTTAAGATGTCAATTTTACCAAACCAATTTACATATGCAAAACAATCCCAATAAGAATTCCAACTGCTCTCTTTGCAGAAATGGAAAAGCCAATCATCAAACTCATATGGAAGGGTAAGGGCCCCTGAATAGTCAAAACCATTTTGAAAAGGAAGAATGAAGTTGGAGAACTCACATTCCCCAATCTTAAATCTTATAACAAAGCTATATTAATCAAAGCAGAATAGTACTGACACAAAGATGGACATATAGACTTAGGGTAGAATTGAGAGTTTATAAGCAAATCCTCACATCTATGGCCAAAGTATTTTTGACAAGGGTGTCAAGTTCACTGTATTGGGAAAGAATAGTCTCTTGGCCAGATGGTGCTGGGAAAACTGGCACTCTATATGCAAAATAATAATGGTGAACCCCTACTTCACACCACATAAAAATATTAACTCAAATGGAACAAAGACCTAAATGTGAGAACCAAAACTAAAAAAACTCCTAGAAGAAAACATAAGGAAATATTTTCAGGACCTTGTACTAGATAATGATTTCTTAGAATTTACATCAAAGGCATGACAACAAAAGAAAAATTAGGTAAATGGAGCCTCACCAAAATTAAAAACTTTTGTGCATCAAAAGACTTCATCATGAAAGTACAAAGACAAATTACAGAATAGGAGAAAATATCTGGAAACCACATATCCAATAAGGGTTTAATATCCACAATATA
Source organism: Tamandua tetradactyla (assembly GCF_023851605.1). Lineage (NCBI taxonomy): Eukaryota > Metazoa > Chordata > Mammalia > Pilosa > Myrmecophagidae > Tamandua > Tamandua tetradactyla. The sequence goes on from NC_135328.1 coordinate 73,584,181, forward strand.
TAAATAAATCTTATAACCCAACAACAAAAAAGACAAACAAAGCCAATTTAAAAAGGGGCAAAAGACTTGAATAGATGTTTCTCCAAAGAAGATATAAAAATGCCCAAAAGACCCATGGAAAGATGCCCAGTATCATTAGTCATTAAGAAAATGCAAATCAGACAATGAGATACCATTTCACCCACTCTAGAGTCACCACCACTATTTAAAAAAATTATAAGACATGTGTTGGAGAGTATATGGAGAAACAGCAATGCTTATTTATTGTTGGTTGGAATGTAAAATGGTGCAGCCACTTTGGAAAACAGTTTGTTGTGTCTTCAGAAGTATATAATCACCCTATGATCTGTCAATAACACATTTAGGTATATTCAAAAGAATTCAAAGTAAGGACTCAAGCCAGAATTTATTTACCAATGTTTATAGTAACATTATTCACAATTGCATAAAGATGGAAGCAACCTAATGGCCTTCAAGAAATGAACGGATAATCAAAATGTGGCATACACATTCAATGGAATATTATTTGGCCTTAAAAAAGGAATTAATTTCTGATACATGCAACAACATGCATGCACCCTGAAGACATCATGTTGAACAAAATGAGCCAGATACAAAAGGACCAATATTGTATGATCCCACTGATATGAAATTATAAGAAAAAGTACATTCATAGTGTCAGAAACTAGCCTACTGATTATTAGGGCTTGGATTGGAGGTGGGGTATGTGAGTTAATGCTTAATATAGAATTTGTTTCGGGTGATGCAAAAGTTTTGGTATGAATGGTGGTAATGGTAACATAATATTGTGAATGTAATTAACACCTTTAAAATATATGATTGAAAGTGGTTTACATTGGAAAATTTAGGTTGTATATTTCCTAGATTAAAATATTTTTAAAAATACTGCACTAATGCAGCGTTTACCGGGTGTGTAGGGGGTTTATGGAAACTTATTTTCTGCATGATTTTTCTGTAAACCTATAACTTCTCTAGAAAAACAAATTTAAAACATCTAATAATTAAGAATAAATCTAACAAAAATTTGACTACTTCAATATGCAAGAAGCAAATGAACAAAACAACTCTTTTTGAGATAAAAAAAATTGAGAGATAGAATAAATAGGCTGGAATTATAAGAATTAATGTTGCAAACTTCTCCCCTGAAAGCAATTTGAGTCAAAACCCTGGTGGGATTTTAGAGTTATTGACAAGCTGATTCTTTAAAGAAAATGAAAAGGGCTGAGATTTTCCAAGATGGTTTTAAAGAATAAATGTTTAGACTAACACTATTAAATATCAAGATTAATTATACAGCTACAATAGTTAAGGTGTGAGTACAGAGCAACAGGAAATAATGATAATAATTCCACACACAAAGGATATTTGAAATGTAAGGAAAAGCAGAACAAGCAAAGAAATTGCCTTTCAAATAAATGTTTGTAATAACATTGTTGAGTGTTAAAAATTTAAGTTAGTTATTTCTTCTAACATCTTATACTAAATAAATTCTATATGGACTCAGATATAAATGTGAAGAGTAAAACTAATATTTCTAGAAGATAACATTGAATGCTTTCATGATGTCGTGGCAGGGAAATGTTTCAGGAACAAGATACTGAAAGCACCAACCATAATGACAAACACTGATATATGGGATGACATTAAAATTAGGAACTGCTGTTAAAAAATTAAAAATAGATTAAGAGAGGTATAAGGAAAGTCAAGAAGTGGAAAGAAATATTTTAAATGCATATAATCACCAAAGGACTCAGATCAATTCTGTATGAAAAAGTCAGTAAGACTTTTTCCACCCAAATGGAAAAATATAGCAATAAAAAAAAATGCGTACACCCAAAAATGACTGAAGTTGAAAAGTGCAAAAACTAACATGCTGGTGAGGATGTGGAATCATTGCAATGCTTACATTGCTTGTAGGAGTGTAAACTAGTACAGACACTTTGAAAATATATTTGACAGTTCCAACTACATGTGAAAATACACATACATCACAACTAGCAATCCAACTCTAATCCATCGATTGCATAAAGAAACTGGACAATCTACTGAAAAATTGGAATATTAGATAGCTATTAAAATGAACTAATTATTGCCATATGCGTGAATCACAGAAATGTAATGCTGAGTGAAAGAGTTCTAACACAAAATAGTAGTTGCATTATTCCATTTATGCAAAGCCATAAACAAGCAACACTATTTTATAATATCAGAAGTCAGCAGGGCAGACATCTTTGTGGAGAAGGATAAGAATTAAACTGGGGGAGTCCTAACAGCATCTTAGAAAATGCTGGTAATATTCTCTATTTTTCCCTAAGTGGTTAGATGAATAGGTTCACTTTGTGATTGATTATTCAAGGGCTCTATATTATGATTAGCACACATTTATGTACATGGTCTGCTTCAGTTAGAATTATATTGAATTCTAGTGAGGAAATGTGACTGACTCATTTCTTAAAATAATTCATGGGATGACCTCGAAGAAATATTGTGAAAAATAATTTTTTGAATACTACTTAGAACATTATACATTTACATTTAGATAAAAAGTAAGATAATACAGTATCAATTTCTTCTTGACATTGTAACAAATGACAACAAACTTAGTGACAAAGAAATTCAAATGTATTAAGTTCTAGAGGTCAGAATTCTGTAACAGGTCTTTCTGGGCTAAAATCGATGTACCATCAGGGCAGCATTCCTTCTGGAGACTCTAGGGGAGAACCTATTTTTTTGCCCTTTTTTCGGCTTGGGGCACCTAACTCCTTGGCTTGTGTCTCTTCCCTCCATCTTCAAATTCAGCATTGCAGTATCTTCAAATATGTCTCTGATAGTGACTCTGACCTTTCTGCCTTCTGCTTTCACTTCTAAGTACCCTGCGACTACATAATACCGCATAATCCAGGATAAACTCGCCATCTCACGGTCAGCTCATTAGCAACCTTAATTCCATGATCTGCAATTTAAATTCCCCCCTTGTTATGTAAATTATTCACAGGTCCTGGGGATTAGGGCATGGATTCTTTGGGAGACAACTATATATTTTCTATGAGTATATGAAAGCAAATACGCGAACAATGTATTTGAAAATTGTAACTGAAAAGCAAAAACGCTTTTATGAATTCTAGTTCAGGGATTATAACTACCAGTGTTTCAAAATCACCAATATTAAAACAACTGGTTTTCTTCTGTGACACATAATGGGTTCTATATGTTCCAAAGAAGACTCACCTTTTTTTAAAGTAACCTTTTTATTGACATACAACATAAATAAAGCGTACTGTCTGAATTAGTGGATAGCTTAATGTATTTTCACAAACCTAACACTCCCATAAACACAGCATACAGATCAAATAGCAGAGCTCTACCTGTGTCCCCAAAGGTCCTCTTGTGTCCCTTCTAATCATTATTACAATCAAGGGTAAATAGTGTACTGACTTCCAGTCATCACAAATTAGCTTTACCAGATTTTGAACTTTATATAAAATAATCAAACTCTATGTATTTTTCTACATTTGGCTTCTCTCACTTAACATTATAAATGGGAAAGTCATTTGCATTGTTGCAAGTAATGGTAGTTTAAAATGTTTTCATATCTAGGAATGTGCCAAAATTTATGTTTTTCTGTCTATGAAGACTTTTTCCAGGTTATTGAGATATTCAGAAATTAATGTGTGTCATTTGACAGAAAATGGTACACTTCTGTTTTGCCTTGGAGGGGGATTCTTTGGTCACTTCTTATTTCCTGTTTTGTATTATTTCTTTCCAGAAGTGTATGTCATCCTTCTCTGTATTTCTTTTCACTCACTATGGTGTCTTTCGCTAGTAGCTTTTAAGATGTTCCTTTTGGAATACCTTTTTGGTGGAAAGGCACATGGTGAACATGGCATCATCTGCTAGCTTTCTCTCCTGGCTTTCCATTTCATGAAGCTCCCTGGGAGGCATCTTCCTTCTTCATCTCCAAAGGTCACTGGCTGGTAGACTATCTGCTTCTCTTGGCTATGTCATTCTCCACTCTCTCAGAAATCTCTCACTTTCTCCAAAATGTTTCCTCTTTTATAGAATTCCAATAAACATCAAGACCCAACCAAATGGGTGGAGACTTGCCGCACCTAATGCAATTTAACAACCACTCTTGATTAAATCACATCTCTAGGGAGATGATCTAATTACAGTTTCAAATATACAATACTGAATAGGGATTAGAAGAAACGGCTGCCTTTACAAAATGGGATTAGGATTAAAATTTGGCTTTTCTAGGATACATGCATCATTTCAAACCAGCACACCTTTATAAGCAGTTTTCAGCAATCTTGATTATGATATGTCCCTTGGTTAGATTTTCTTCATGTTTATTTTGCTTTGAGTGTGCTGATCTTTTGTGTATGTGGGTTTCTATCAGCAAGAATTTCTTAAAACATTTTTTATTTCTCTTTTTCACTCCTCACTTTCTGAGATTTCACTTACACTATGTTAGGTCCCTTGATGTTGCCCCACAGCTCACTGATAGTTTTCCTTGCTATGTCCTGAAATTCATTTATCTGCAGTTTCTACTTTGCTGTTAATAATGCCTAGTGTATTTTTCGTATCAGATATTGTGTTTATCATGTCTAGAAGAATTATTTGCATCTTTTCTTTTATCATCCAATTATCTTCTCATTTTGTTCCTATCTTGAAAAGATGGTGTACAGTTACAATGGCTGTTTAATATCCTCAACTGCCAATTCTATCATCTATGCCGTTTCTGGGTCTGTTTCGTATGATTAATTTTTCTCCTGATTGTGGGTTGCATTTTCCTACTTATTTGCATGGATGCTGTGGCTTTTTTAATTGGAGTAGGAAATTGTAAATTTAACATTTTTGGAAGCTGGATTTTGTTGTAATCTTTTAAATTTTGTTGAACATTTGTACTGGGATGCAGTTAAGACATTGAAATCAGCTTGAAGTTATCATGGCTTGCTTTTCTTTCTTTCTTGTTTGTTTTAGTGCCTTAAAACAACTCAGATTTATTGTCTTACAGTTCTGTAGTCTAGAAATCTGAAATGGGTATCCCTGGGCCTAAATCAAGGTGCCAGGAAGGCTGCAATATTTTCTGGAGGCTCTAGGGGAGAACCCATTTCCTTGCCTTTTTCAGCCTCTGGGGGCTGCCTGCATTCCTTAACTGATGGCCTCCTTCTATCTTTGAAGTTAGCAGTGGCTGGTCAAGACTTTCTCTTTTAAAAGCAATGCATGGCTTGCTTTTAAGCTTTGTTTGGGTGGGACCAGAATAGCCTTTATTAAAGGATTAGACTGTCACCAATGCTGAGATAATATCTTTGTGAAAAGTCTACTGAATACTCCATTTACTAGCAAGGCTCTCCCTTATGGCTGGTGGGATATGAATTCTTCCCAGACCTGTCTGACTTTCAGGGTTACTTTTATGTCTCTCTTTATTTTCCTTGGATTCTATTAAATTTGCATTAGACCTTTGCATCATGTCTTGTTTGTCTCTCCTGCTATTTTCTAATACTTCATCCTTTTTTTTTTCCTTTTATTTTGGGCAGAACATTTTCAGTCATCATGCATTTTAGTTCATTGAACCATATTATTGTGTTTTTTATCGAAAGCCAGATAATCTGAATATGATTAACTTTCCTGTACAGAAAGCTTACCCTTTTCTCTATTAAGCAGTAGAATGGAGTACGATCCTTAAATTCAATCAGTTACCAAGTTGACTCAAGCCTAGATTACATTTTTCATAAATACCCATTTCAAATGACAGCAGTTTCAAATGACAGCTTGGGATATTCAGTAAGGCCCCGTCAATTAGAGGGTTCTGAATTCCAATCCTTCTGACTCCAGATACACCAGATTGTTGAAAAATTTACTTGGATTTTCAGAGGCTTTCTGCTTAACTAACTAAATTTATGTCCTGTGCTATACATCCAATTTATTTCTCTATTCCTTGCTTTCCGCTGTCATAGCCTCTCAAAATTTTTATTTTAGTCTCTCTAATGTTAAGGGGCCTCCAAAAACTCTGCTGATTGTTCTGATCTTTATTTGATTCTCAATATCTTGCCTTGGGCCATGAGTTGACAAATTCCTCTAGGAATAAAGTGGTTATAGAACTCTCTTTGCTTCTTGTTTCTCTGGAATTTTGATCTTGAAGTCTAAGTTGCCTCTGCAGTTCTAAGATGCATTTAATTAAGTTTTATTTTTTGTATATTTAATTTGCCCTTTTGGCTTTACCCACAAGAGTCTTTGTTTCTTGCAAGGTTCTTCATCATAGTTAAAGTGAAGTTGGACAAATCTTATCCTTTGCTGTTGTACGTAGTTTTTTTTTGTTTCATTTTCTATTCCTATAGCAGTGAATGATACATCCCACTAGGGGGAGAGTTTGGGGATCTATAAGGAGTGTTGCACACTGAATCCTTAATTGTTAGTTCCCCAAATAATATCATTTACATAAGCCAGGAAGAAAACATCTCCCTGGTCATTTGGTTCCTAGATACAGAAAAAGAGTAGGATATTAGATATCTTAACCCATGTTCCAGGGCCTTTCACCTTGTTAAGAAAACTTCAGAAAACGACCTTATAATTTTAAGTGATGTATTCAATATTTGCAACCTTGAACAAGTGACTTCATTTCTTTGTTTTTTAGTTCCCCATGCTGTAAAAACGCCTTGCCAGTTCCTGTCCTTAGAGAACAGAATCATTGTAAGGATCGAAAATTTATAAAAGATTCAATAAAACTATGTAAAGTAGTAAAAGCTCTGCAAATACCATCATTGCTATAATGTAATTTTTATTAAGACCTTGATTATGAGGCATAGAGACAAATGACACTGTATACAAGAAATGGTATTAGAAAATACCATTGTATGGAGAAAAGTTTGAGGTGAAATTTAATAGTTCAGTTCTTGAATTGCAATGAATGCTTAAAGGTTTGCATGAGAATTTAATATTTAGCTAAATGAGGCCCACCTTTGAAAGTGTCTTAAGCTCCTTCTTTTGCCAAATGCAAGAAAGTTAGAGGAAGCTAGCTGAAAGAGAGATATTAGAAACACCATAGATATTACAAAGGTTTATTTACTTCTCTTTTGCGTTTGACATTAAATTTTAGGATTTAGTAGTGTTTGAAAGATCATGTAACTCTAACAGTAAGACTTCCTCTAGGTACAGTCAATCTAATATGAGGAAAAGACTTCCTGATTTTCTCTTGTGTTATAAAATGTATAAAAGTAAACCCATAAATAGAATTAACAAATCTGTAAGTATTCCTTGTAGATCTTCTAAATTCATAGCACCCGTGGGTGAGATAAAGAATCATAAATATGAACCCAAAACTCTCCACCATTTGTTCATTTCGTCTTTGTGTTTCACAGATTCTAATCATATAATCACACTTCCACTACACTTTATTCATCTACTGACATGCCATTTCCCTTTCTAGCCTGGGGGAATTCTGCAGGTATAGCCCATTATATTCTTATTCTCACTGCTAGACCCCCAAATTAGTATATAATAGGTACCATAGACTCATTTTGAATTAATAAATGAACTATTTTAAAATGGTTTTTAAAATAGGTTCTCTCTCTTTTCCAATGCAATCAGCTATGATTGTAATCTGGATTAAAATCCAGGTCACTAAATTATGATTACACGTTTAATTAAAAACTATTGTGTCCTCCTTTCTTAAAAAGAAGAGTAACAAAAGCAAAAAGAAAAACACTGGAAAAACTTTGGTTTCTTTTGTTGTAGGACTGTGTACCATTAAGAAAATTTGAAGAATTTAAAGATGTCAATAAATCATATTTAAGCAACCAATTGTATCAAGACAATAAATGTGTGAAGTTTAGCTGAGGTTTTTAACATTTATAACAAATACAGTCTGTGTCTAAGAGGTATGTGAAGACATAGACAAACCTTATAGTTGGAAAAGACAAAGGATGTTTTGGAGATAGAACAATTTAAGGGGAGTGGAGTGAGGTTGTAGGAAATCATTAAATAATTAATTTGGAAAGGTAGTTTGGGTCATTTTTAGAATGTGGGGTTATAGGAAATAATGGAACCACAGAAAAAAATTGAGAGTGATTGTGTGTAAGCCTGAGTTTAGTAATGCTCATCTATAGAATATGTAGAATTCACAGAAGAAAAGAGATTGAGAGCAGATGTATATTTATTTAAATCACACTTGATACTAAGTTGATTTGGAATGATGGACATCACAAAAATAATGAAGCAATAATAGATACTAGAGCAAGAAAAATTGTCTAGATATGGTTACTCTCCATGGGCTATAAAGAAAAGAGATGTAATGTCTACTTAACTATATCAAAACAATTGGGTAAAAACATAAATACCCGCTTTTATTTGGGGTCTGGTTTGGTACCTTATTTACTATTGTATATTTTCTATCAAGATGTTATCATTTCTTTTTACTTTAGCTTTTCAATAAAATATATGTTTCAATATTTTATTATTAATAAATAATAATTAATCCTCCAGATATTCTGAGGATTTTGCAGACAGCTCTATTTGTTGGGATCATCCATCACAATACATCTTCATTGCAATGAGGAAGAAAACTTTTGGTTAAAATGAATACCTTGGTCATCTCCTGGCCTTCAGAATTGCTGAACCTATGAAATTATTCCTAGTGATCTCCTCCTTTCTAGGCTTATTTTTGAAGTAATTACCTAAAAGTTTCTTTCCTTTTTAAGCTCTGCTTGCCATTTCTTTTCCTGCCTCTTTGTGTACTGAGCACATTAAAAACACACACACACAGCTATAATGCCATGATTTATCCAAAGATGGTGTGTGCATTTGTAGCTGCAACCATTAAAAAGAAGAGGAGGAGGAGGAAGGAGAAGGAAATGAAGAAGAAATACAATAACAGAAAGAAAGAGAGAGGGTGAGAGAGCAAGATGGGGAGACAGAGAGAAAGAGAGAGAGAGTGAGAGAGAGAGAGACCCTGGCAAATAAAATTGCGTAAAAGAAGCTGTTCCTTTTGTGGTCTGCCAAATTATGCCCCAGAAACTTAGTATAAGTTCCAGATGGATCGACCTATCAGCCATTCATCCTCTCTCATTCTTATTCCTTACTATCCACCAAATAAAAACCAAAAACATCAAATAAAGACATTTTATTGCTGAATACAAGAGACCTAGTAAGAGCTCCTTCTTGGAAGCCTGCCTCATGGAGGGAGGGATATGTGCTAAAGCCATAGCAAGGCCTGCAACAGCCCCCTCCCAACACAATACACACACGCACACATACACACATACACAATTTTCTTTGCCTGAGGACCTCTCATGCTAACAAAAGTCCTTTAGTTGATGATAGCTGAAACCATAGTATAAATTATTTTATGTTGCATATGAGTCAATTAAGAAAATGTATGTAAATCAAGCTTCAAATAGCCCTCAAGTTTTATGTTGGTGAAGCCTTATTCAGAGGAAAAAGGTGTTAGCTGTCATGGTCCCCTTGAGAACTGCTTTGCCTGCCTCATTTACCTAGTTCTGTGCTGTGTCTTTAGCTTCTATGGCCATGTTGGGGGCATAGCACAACTTAGCCTAGGCTAGAACAAACACCGCTGGCTATCACAGCTTTTGTATGTATTTCAGTGAATTCTCAATTTCTGTCTTCAGTTTAGCAAATACAAAGTTTTAATTAAATTTTAGCTGTTTTGTTGCCATATTCCTATTGGTCAAGACTTTACAGGGCTTGTGGAGACATGGCTTCCTTTTGTGGCTGCTTTGCACTGTACTACCTGCCGGCAATTCAGAAATGACTTCATTCTAAGATCCACCTTCTGTTTCTTTTTCGTGGAAAAGTAGTGAATTTTTAACAACATATCTGGTTTTCTATTGGTAAATTAACAACTACTTAGATGAGCACTGTTTAAAACATTTCTTCTGAAATGCAAAAATAATTGGCTCACTGATTACTTGCGTATCCTGCTTCTTCGCCTGATTATGAATTCCTTGAAAGTAGATTGTGTGTTTATCTTCAAATCTCTAGCACCTAATATGATTCCAAGCAAGTAATGGGTATTCAGTACAGATATTTTGAGTCGATGAATGATGCATATATCACCACTAAATATCTTTTCCATTGGGAGGCTTCACAATCACCAAACTGAAAGATGATAGTTGGATCTTATAACTTTAATTTTACCTGTCTGCTTCATGATACCTGACATATCTTAATCATCAATACATATAAATATTCTGCTTAGCTTGAGTCAAGATCTTTGCATACTGACAATAAAGGTTCTATCATTCTGAATCATAAAAAATAGTTTTTGCACTTCAGAATGATCTTTTAGGCACAATATAGTTTTAGATAGGGTCTCAAGTACAACTACCAGCAAATCATATCATAAGTGATCTATTTTTTCAAAAACCAGCATCCCACTAATAGTTGCAGAATCAAAATAAATTAAATTTACAGTTAAGATATGATGTTTTTAAAGCATATGGACTCTAAAATAGCCAGGGTGGCCAGTTTGGTATTTACAGTCTGTGGCATTTCCAGAGAGACAAATCTTTGTTTACTGACTGTCTGACAGTGTGGCTTCTTCAGATGAGGTACATATCATCTGTGGTTCAGCAGGAAGCACACACCATATACAGTGCCTGAGTAACTTTTATTAGAGGATCATTGATTATGCTTTTAGTCTTTTTCAAGGTCAAGGAAAAGTCTGATGATTATACAGCAGAGAGCAAAGTGCATCCTTAGTAGAATGGTCTTTTAAAGCTTTTTCTAGCTTTGGCAATGATGTATATGTGTAGATAGAAAGTCTCTTCAGCAAGCTATATATTTTCTTTTATGCTCAGCTGAGCATGGCTAAGATAAATTTTTAAGTCATGTTGCTATATTACCCATCTCCACAAATCGAGACCTGGTGGATAATTGTTTACTATTTTTTGAAAAGCTTTTCAGTTGTACAACTTGGGGGGTATATGAGAAGTAGAACATACAATTTCCTCCGAAATGTCGGGCTAATAATGAAAACTACTTCAAATTATAAGTGTAAAAACTCCACACTCTAAAGAACAAAGGGCTGTTTTACATTTGCAGGGGAGTGTAAAAAAAAGAAAGAAGAAATAATAGAATAACAACAAAGAATTCCTTTTAAAAAGCTTACTCTAGCAGAGCAATCAGTTTCTCTGTTCCAATCCAATCACTAGAATGGTATAAGGCATTTGGGACACATATATTGAGGAAAGAATTTAATTTGAACACTAATGTTTATTATCAGTATGCTATTATTTTCCAATTATTTTTTTTTTGGGGGGGAGGTGCATGGTTCGGGAATAGAACCCATGTCTCCGGCATAGAAGATAAGCATTCTCTATCTGTGTACCGCCTATCCTTTAATTTTTTAGTTTAGATATTATATCGTTTTCTGTAAAAGGTAACCAATGGGGTAAACAACGATGAGCTGTACATAGGAAGCCTCTGTACTTTCTTTGCAACTTCCAGTGAAAGTTAAAAAAATTTCATGGATTTTATTTATTAAAATGGTGCTTTCTATATTCTGAGAAATTTCTGAGACATCTATCCTTTACTCATAAACTAAAACTGAACTTTTTAGAATTGATTGAAAAACTAGCATCAACTGTTAATAATGGTGATAAAATAGGCTAAAGCCACATTCTTTATTTCTTAACAACAACAAAGTAAACTTTGAATAAAATTTATTCAAAATAACTTTGAGTAAACTTGTGAAAGAAGGTAAATGTTTTCCCAAATCCCTAAAGCAATGGAAAAAGTTATTTATAAACAGAATTAGTAAATATCAGATAGCATTAATGGGGAAAACTTCCTAGAAAAATCAGACTGTAGTGTGGAATTGTACATTCTACTGTATGTTGGAGTGATTAATTGGTTGTCATATGGTTCTGATGAATATGCTTAGGAAAACTATCTTTAATATACCTTGAAATTGATTTCATAGCTTTAATGTTTAAATTATCAAGCAAGAAAAAATAAGTATAGATTAAATTCAAAGATGTAGAAAAATATGACAATATGAACTTAAGAAAATCAGAAGAAATGAGTTTATAAAGAAAAGGAATATTAAATTCACAAATTAAAGAGCAGAAATACAGAATTAATAATTAAAATCAATAACTCATTCTTAAAGTAAATGCAATTAAATGACTAAATCACTTAAAAATACCCCCAGAATTTGAATAAGACTTGGTGATTTTAAAGATCATTGGGAAAAACAAATAGATGAAAACAGGCAGAAAAACTGTAAAAAAAAGTCTTGGTGCACTAAATAACCACCTTTATTGAACTGAATAGAAAATTCAAGTGCAGTATATTTTTTTAAAGAAATTTAATGTATGATAAAGTTGGGCTTTCAATTAGTGGTGAATAGTTGATTTACTAAAAAATAAATACATATATTGCTTGGACTACTGGTTAGTCACATGAGAAAACAAACTGCACCTTTACATCAGCCTTTAAGCCAAAATGTACCCCAGTTATTACAGAAATTTAAACATAAAAGACTGGAACCATGAAGTTAGTAAAAGAAAATGAAAGGATCTTTAATATTCTTGGAATGAAAACCCCAGAACCAGAAACATAAAAAAATTGATAAGAATAACTATGTAAAAGTTGAATTCTTTAGAGCAAAATTGCTCAAAAAAAAAAAAAAAAACTGAACTAAACAGAGTCAAAAGGCAAAAAACAAACTAGGAAAATATTTTGAATACAGATTGCAGACAAAGGCTTATATTCTTAAAAGAAAAATCTTTCATGGTCTGAAACGCAGCTTCCTTGCCAACCACAAATTCCAACATGTTTACCATTGCTTACTCCCCTACAGCCTCACTGCTCCTTGTTTTCCTTTAAACATTCCAAACACACCTTCACTTATCAGGGCATTTTGTTTGCTGTTGCTTCTAACAAAAATGTTCTTTCAGATATGCACATAGCATGTACCCTCATCTTTTTGTTTCTGCTCAAATGTTCCCTCCTCAGATACTCTCAGTAAAATTTTGAAACAGGGTTTTAGAGGATATGGAGAAACATAATACAATTTCTTCGGAGAATGACGTAGAATACTCTAACAAAATTCATATCAAATAATTCATTCAATCAATGTACTCACATGTATATATAAACATGTAGGTTAATTTTAATATTATTGGTAATAATAACAAAAACACAGAATATATCTATTTGAGACCAACTGAACAAATTAACCTTCAAAACTGGAAAATTGACCAGAATCTATGAAGAATGATGTGGATTCATAAGACTGTTATGAAAAGTAACATGGTGAAGTAAGAAAACCTACTAAAAACCCAAGGTGTATAATATGCTTCCATTATGTAAAAAACAAAAAAGCAGTTGTTAGTTCTTACATTGCAAGGAATGGGACAAAGTATCTGAGGTAAGATAACCTAATTTTAATATCAACTTCTTGCATTATTATTTTATTTTATTTCACCATACTTATGCTTTTTTGACACAAAAACATCAACAACCTCAATGAAAGAAAGAGAGATATGATGCAGACTAATCTTGAGTAGCAATCATGTTGGTAAAGGGACAGAAGTCTGACTAGAAAGAACTTTGAATTCATGTTAAGAGATCTAGCTTTATCTACAACAATGGAAAACCATTAAAGGGCTTAAATTCAGCACAATTCTGTAGCTAATTATTGGCAGAGCTGCGTTCATAACTTACACCTCACTTACATAGACATTAAGCTTATCTGGTGATATCATATCTATATTGGAGAGTGGATTTTCAAAGACATAAACCAGAACTTCGAAACTTAAATGTATAACACATAAGTTGTGTGTCTAAATTATAGAAATTTTAAAAACAAGTGCATTATATAATCCTCCTTTCAGATGGGCATTATATTTCTAATCTTTCTATTTTGAGCACCTAAGAAGTACATATTTATAAAATATTTGATTTTTGTGTTTAGTTGTTGATAAATTAGGAATTTTTCCTAAAGTGGTTTGTAAAGTGGGCTGCTAGACTTCCAGTTTTTCATGTATGCTGAAAATACTCTAAATTAAAATGGAAATATGCACTATCAGAGTATATTTTAAACTCCAAAAACACACAAAGTTTCCATGACAGCTGATATGGCCAATACCAATATCTTACTATTGGGAAAATTCTGTTTTTTATTTAATATGATGAGGAAAGGAGCAGTCAAGGCTTAAAGAAAACTACTATTGTTCTCTTTTTTGAAGTAATTTATTCTTATTACTACATTTTATTATGCCATGCATTTGCTGAATATTTTAAAATTTGATGCCAGAAGATACTATTTTCCAAGATTATTACTCCACATTAATCATCAAAGATATTTTGACATACCTTTAAAGTTCACTTTCTTTCCATTTCTAGCTGTCATTCTCCTAAAAGTAAACTTGGATTATTAAAACAGCTCTCTTATGGGAAGTCCTACTTCTGGGTTATTCAAATCATCTGAGCTAGCTAATGGTCTATTTCATTATTCTCCCAAAACATCTTAAATGATGTCCTGATATCCAAAAGATGGAGTCTCACCTTCTTTGTATGCCACTGAAAACCTTCAGAAATGTGAGTCTTGTAAGTTGATCGTCCTACCCGCAGTTTATTAAATGACAGTAACCCCAGTCTGTGGAGCTGAGCCCTGGAAGTAGACGTGCCCATTGGAAATGGACCAAGAGCTGGAGGAACTGAGTTAGAAGAAGGCATTAAGAAATTCAGATATGAAAGCCAAATACCCTCTCCTTCCCCAAGCAACAGAAACCATGTCAGGGGTCAAAACGAAGCTATAGAGAGGTGGAGGGAGTCTAAGGAGCAGTGATAAATACAAGCTATTGGTCACTCAGAGGTGGTAAAGAAGGAGGGAGCTTTCACAGCCTTAAGGGGATCATTCTGATAAGTTAGTGGAGAATTCCAACAGGAAATCTCAAAGTCTTAGCAGACGTTCAGAAGCAAAATCATTTTAGAAATAAGTACTGTATTTGAATAACACTTCAAGATTTGTATTGTATATATCTCTTTACGCAAGTGTTAAAATATCAGTTGATATTTATTAATAAATATTAATAAAATATCAGCTAATATTTATTTCACAGTCAGTTACCATGTACCAGCTGCTTTGCATTCATTATCTCATTTCAACCCTCAAAGTAATCCTATGATGTTAAGAACTGTTATTATCACCAGTTTATAAATTGCAGGACAAGCAAAGCAAGTGACATGCCCAAGGGCTTGTGGTCAGTGGTGCAGTTAAGATTTGAACTCATGTTTTTCTGTTATCAGAGTCTGTTCTTCATAGTTTCTTCTGCCAATTACTGTTGAACTCCCCAATGCAATAATATCTTCTACAAATATATCAATAAAACAGGAGAAAGCAGAAACCCAAGATCTGTGTTGTTCATGCATAGCAGTGCACTGCTTTTCTGAATAGGATTTAGGATTAGATCCATATTCTTTCAGAAGATAAGTAACTTTTGAGGAACAGTTTTTTTTTTTTTTTTTTTTTTTTTTGCAAACTCTTCTTTCCCTTCGGTCTAGTTTCTGCCCTTAGCTAGATGATCTTCTCCAGGGTTTGCTCTTAGGCAGGCTGGCTCATTCCTACCTCTCTTAATTTCCTTTTGACTGGTCTCCTCCATGCTTGCTAATATTCTAATAAATAACTTATTTTTGTTACTTGAGCCATCTAGGCTATCTTACACAATGATCTATTTTATAATGAATGTTTACTTTATGTAATAATGTTTGAAAAGTAACTTTATCTCTGGTTCTTTTACAAAAGGAATCTAAGACATTAATTTTCCTCTCAGTTTGTGATGGCAAAACACATAATAGAAAAATGTAGTTTATTAATATGCACTTCATTTGTTCTTAAGACTATAATAAGAAAGGCAATATTTTCTACCTTTAGTGTTTAGGTCTCTGTGTTTTAAAACTGGCTTTCAATGGTTACCTCATAAATTGAGAAATATTTTAGCTAGGATTTATGTCCCTAACAATTACAATCTATTAAGTCTACAACTTAATCATTTTCATTATACTGGCCTATTTGGTTTTAGTTTGCTGAACATTAATGCTGTTTTTAATGTCATGGTTTTTATATCCCTATAATGAGCTCCTTTATTTTACTACTCAAAATTGTCCTTTTATTGATGTTCTGAGGTAGATAGCTATAATAGAAGCTCATCAAAATAAAATGAGATTTTGTGATTAATCTCTCATGTTTTTATTTCTTTAGTCATTTTATTATTTCACATTCTGGCTGCAGGTGGTTTTTGAAGATAAACCCCGGGATTAATTCAGAAACCTTAGAGCTCCTCACTCATCATACATTCAAAAGTCAGTAGTACCAACAAGGTACAACATAAGGGCTTGGTCTCTTATAGACAAAAAAATCTAATGTAACAGTAAACTAAATCATCTAAGAAATCCACAGGATTAAAAAAAGACAGATGAGAAAAGAGATATGAATGAGAAAATAAAAATGGAAGCTAAGAGCTGTACAGAATTAAATCTCCAAATGTAAAATTTGAAACTGGTTTGAGGGCCTTGAGACTCATTAGAAGGTTTTGAAGGAGACATGGAGATTTTTGGAGAAATGATTAAAGAGATGGCTAAAGGGGTGGCATATATATTTTACATATTATCTAACATATTATCTAACCCCTTCCCCAAAACAAAAAGTGGGTTGCTAGCAGAACTGCTCATCCTTCTATTTACAAACTGTCTTACTCTTGTGATATAAGATCCTGCAATTTAAAACACACAGAGAGAAATTAGCTTGGGGTTATGGAAACAGAGAATATAGATTATGTGTAGATACAGATAAATTCTTCCTTGAAAAGTAATAAGACAGGAATCATAAAAATCCCTATAAAACAGTTTCTATTTTTCTCTGAGATGTAGGAAAATGCTTAAATGCACAATAAAATGCTTAAATGCACAATAAAATGGCTGTAAAGATGTTAAAGTTGGCAAAAAAAAATTAAAAAATTCTAAGCCAAGGTGATTAGAAGGGGATGTGACCATAAGGAGTAAAATTGGCTGAACTGAAGATGCATTGGGATTTGTTACCATATCTGCATGGTGGAACTAAAATCTAGGATTGGATGATTTCTGGTAGCTTTGCTCTGGAATAGGGAGAAAGAAAAGGCAGATGAAATATGAAAAAGGAAATTATTGGAACTAGTCTCATGGAAATGACGGAACGCTACTCTAGGTTGTACACAGAGAAAGATACAGAGGTAGTAAAATGTGAAGTGAAAGTGGCAAGAGGAAGGAAAGAAATGAAATACTGAGAGAAAATGTGGGGTGAAAAGACTAGAGATTATGGGGAGAGCAAAAGATAAGTCTAATAATTAAGGCATCCACTGGGTCTTATTAGAGGATTTTCCTACAGGATTTTATTTTCTCCTAAAAAAAAACAAATTATAAGATTTGTATGTAAAAGCTTATCGAGCAGGATGTTTGCAAACATAGTAGACTAAGGAAATTCACAAATGATCTCTTCCATAAAAGCAATGAGAAAACTGGCAAAAAAGTATCATCAGCTATTTCAGAATTCTGGAAATGAACTAAAAGCATGTAATACCCCAGGGAGCATTTATTCAAGAAAAACTGCCAAATATCAGTTATAACTGTGAGCTTTGTGGCATTTTAACTTTCCTTAATCCCATTCCTTGCTCTCTAGCTCCACAGCACGCTTCAAAAATAGCCTGAATTTGTGGTGAACATCAACAACCTGGCAGCCCTGAGGGGGAGCAGAATAGGGCTAGAGCTCTTTCAAATTCTCATTACCTATGAATGATCATTATCTGACCTTTGTAGTGGTTTCCTGGAAGACTTCACTTGCAAGGCTCTCTGTATTTGACAAGACTCAGAGCTTACCCAGTGCAAAATTGAAATGATGTCTAACCAAATAGAGAACATCAAAAAGGAGACAGAAACTATAAAACAAAATAAATAGAAATTTTGAGATTGGAAAGTACAATAATGAAAAGATTGTAAGGGTAAGTTGTTAGGCAGAAGAAAAATTCCATTGCCCTTCTTATAATAAAATTTAGCCATTTTTCTTGAACATCCCTTGAATGATAGCAAGTCTTTGTTTAATTTACAGAGAAAATTATAAAATAACTTGAACTGTATGAAAATGTAAACAAGTATATAAAATTTTTGTAATTTTATTAAAGTAACTCCTAGAAGAAAATATTTATTGGGGAAAGAAGAAAAGATAAACAAACCCCCCTTTCTCTTTCAAACCTTGTAGGTTTTTACCTAAACATGCAGTATCTTTAATGGATATAGATCTCTATTAATGATCATTTCTTTTTTTTTTTTACATGGGCAGGAACTGGGAATTGAACCCGGGTCCTCTGGCATGGCAGGTGAGTATTCTTGCCTGCTGAGCCACCATGGCCCGTCCCTAGTGATCATTTCTTGAGTGTGCTTTTGGAAGTTTGGGTCTTTAAGAAATCTCTCCCTTTCATCTAAATTGTTGAATTGATTTCCCTAGAGTTGTTAATAATATTCCGTTACACTTTTGGAATCTGTAGAATGGTGCTTCTCAACCTTTTCTTTTTAAATTCTTTAAAGAACCTTTCTAGACAGTTTTTTCCTAATCACTTCATCACCACCAAGAAACTTTAATCCCACACATAGAGTCTATGTCTGCTTATGTATTGAATCTAACCTGTGCTTTACATATAAAGAGTAGATGCACCCTCCAAGAACCAATTTTAGCTCCCAATATTAGCCCTATTGAAAGTGCATGCTATGGAATCTATGGTGTAGTACTTCTCTCATTCTTTATAGTAGTATTTTTTGTTTTTTCTCTTTTTCTTTTTTTCCTCCCTAATTATTCTGTTTAGAGATTCATCAAATATATTGAACCATGTTTGGGTTTCATTATTTTTTTTGTTGATTTTTTGTTTTCATTTTGTTTCCTTCTGCTTGTTATATTCTTTCTTCTCTCCATTTCTGTTTGCTTTTCTTTTTCTATTTTGTTAAGATGGAAGATGAAGTCAATAATTTGAGATCATCTTTCTATTCTTAAACAGGAATATAGCACTCTAAATTTACCTATAAGTATCGCTGTAGTGGCATAACAGAAACGATATGTTGTAATTTCTTTTCCATTCAGTTTAGTATGCTTTCAACTGATCCCCTTGATTTCCTCTTTGACTCATTGTTTTAAAAGCTTGATATTTAATCTCTAAATATTTGGGTATTTACAAAAAGCCTTTCTACTATTTATTTCTAATTTAATTTCATTGTACTTAGAAACATACTTTGAATGGATTGAATCATTTTAAATTTATTGAGACTTTTTTATTGCACAGAACTCTATGCTAAGTGCTTTTACATGGAGTACCTCTTCTCATCATTACTACAATATCCTATCAGGTAAGCACTATTACTCTCCTCATGCTATAGATGAGGAAATAAAAGCTCAAAGAGGTTAAGTATTTGCACAAAGTCACAGAGTTAGGAAGTAATAGACTCTGAGTGCTTAACCATTATTCAATAAAAATAAATTAGGTACTTATATATGCAATCATTGTAAGCGATAAGTAGGTAACAGACTTCTGTTCTCCCTTTACTGTCTGTCTTAGAAAAGAGATATAAGAAACATGAGAGAAATAAATACCAAAAAGAAATGCATAGATGATAAAAGAACAAGATGTTTTTGAGAACAGAACAGAGAAAAATAACTCCAGGTCCAAAGAATGGAGAAAATATCATGGAAGCAGTGAAACTTTAACTGAGCTTTGAAGACAGATGGGATTCAAAGTACATTTACAGAAAGCTGTTAAAGTGATTAAAGGAACATAGGATGTGTACAGCAGGTCGAGTGTAGGACATATTCTATTGCTGGGTAGATGTCAACAGGGTAATTAGTAGAAAATAAGTTTAGAGATATGGATTTGGATGTTGAGTTATGTGATTTATTCCATGTGGGTCCAGAAGACTCGAATAGGAAAAATGAGTAAAATTATAAGAAGGCAAACCATGGATAAACAAAACAAAGAAAACTTTAGAGATATTTGTTAATAAAATGAGCCCTTTGTGAGGTAGTGAGTTTCTGTTAGCGGAAGCATTAATTTCATAACAGTATGTGCTTATTATTGCTTATTCAAAGATATCTTTAAAAATATGATATCTAAATGTTTATCCAATGCTCAGATGAAATGATTCTGAATTTAGTTTCTTTCTATAATTTTCCTTAGCATTGAAACATGGGAAAAGTTTAGGGTAAGAACAAATTATTTTGGTATGATACTACTACTGCTAATAATGTACATTTGCTAACCTTATTCATTTTATATGTTTTCATTCTTTTAGATTTTAAATTTACTCTACTTGTTATCTTATTTATAGAATATTCTAATGTTTATTCTGTAATTTTTTCCTCATTTTTACTGTGTCATTAATAGTTTCAGTGATTCTAAATATTCCTTGAAGATTTTTGTAAGACACTAAAATTCATATTGAGGTAATAAACTGAGTGGAAATGTCCTGCTGGATTTCACAATACATTACTATTATTATAGGTATTATAATAATATATTAAAGATATTATTTCAGTGCAAGAAAATTCTGCAGACTAGGTAACCTTGAGTGAATTATTTGGCTTCTGTGCCTGTTTCCTCTCCTGGAAAGCATAGCACTCTTATTCCTCCAAGCATCCCTTATGCCCTCTATCATCCTATATTCATCAGTGATGGATTTTAATAATATGATGCTCATCAGGGGTCACAGAAAATAAGATAAAAGTTTAAAACATAGTAATTACCATTGCTCTCATATTGTGTTTTAGCATTTACAAGAAACTTTAAAACGTCCTTCAGTTGATTATCTCAAAACCACTTTAGGATAGTATTATAATATTATCATTCCTTCAAAATATATACATATGTAAACTAAGACTCAAAAGATTAAGTGACAGTTTCCTCTAATTTTTTTTGATAAGCTTTGCACACATGTAAGTATAAATTCACAAAAACCTCACACTCACAATTCTAATTGTTTAGGTTTGCATATACACTTCCCTTGCAACTAGGAAACAGTTCTTGCGCTTAACCAAAAGATATTTGTAGCTATTTCACAAAAGACAAATACATATATTTCCATTCTTAAAAGTTTTACAACCATCACCACAAAAGAAAGAAGATAACACAACACTTTCCCTGATGCCTAAACTCCAACTAATAGCCGATGTTATCACCTTCTTCTTCTTGGTTAGATATTGAAGGAGAAATTGCATCCCATTTGGATTAAATGATGAAAAAGTGGCCAAGGTTCCTTTTGACAGGTAATTCTCCAGTTTTGCAGAAGATATAAATCTAATCCTATCAGTGAACCAATTGGAATTTTAGGGACCCAGGACTAAAGTTCTGTATATCACATTACTATCATAGCAATGGCTTTTGAATGACTTTTTTCCCAATAGCATTTCAAATACGGAGTGCAGACTCACTGCAAACTCTACAGTAAGGGTATTTGTAAGGAAAGGCTGTGGACATCTATACCCATTGAAATGAATATTCTTTTTGTTTAGTTTAAAAATTCTCACTTGCTTTATGGAGAAGACATTGGTGTTATCATTAAGAAGAAAACCAAAACATTGTGTATTGAGGACAATAATGATGGTATGGGAACAATACAGAGTAAGAACAATAAAGAATTTTGCTGGCTTCATTACAGATGGGCAAGTTACTTGGCTTCTATACCAAAACTTCCTCACTTGAAAACTATGAAGATTAAATCAGTCAATATTCATAGATAGCTAAAATCAGTGCCTGGTACATAATGATTATTATGCCAGTAAATATATATATTATTTCTTAAAGCTTAGCATTTTCACAACAATTTGTTTATAGCCCAAATACTAAGGATTAGGTATTTACCTCAAAAAACTTATAAAATCATATGCTAGAAAGGGAAAATGATTATCTATTTTCCTCCATTTGAAAGATGGCTTTAATGAGTGTACTAGTTTGAAATGATGTATGTACTCTAGAAAAGCCATGTTTTAATCCTGATTCCATTTTGTAAAGGCAACCATTTGCTCTAATCCCTATTCAGTATTGTATGTTTGAAACTGTAATTAGATCATCTCCCTGGAGATGTGATTTGTTCAAGAGTAGTTGTTAAACTGGATTAGGTAGAGGCACGTCTCCAACCATTTGGTTGGGTTTTGATTAGTTTCTGGAATCTTATAAAAGAGGAAACATTTTGAAGGAAGAAAGAGATTCAGAGAGAGCAGAGCAGAACGACATAGGCATGAGAAGCAGAGTCCACCAGCCAGTGACCTTTGGAAATGAAGAAGGAAAATGCCTCCCAGGGAGCTTCATTTAACAGGAAGTCAGGAGAAGAAGCTAGCAGATGACGCTGTGTTTGCCATGTGTCCTTCCAGATGAGAGAGGAGCCCTGACCGTGTTCACCATGTGCCTTTCTAGATGAGAGAGAAACTCTGACTGTATTCGCCATGTGCCCTTCCACTTGAGGGAGAAACCCTGAACTTCATAGGCCTTTTTGAACCAAGGTATCTTTCCCTGGATGGATGCCTTTGATTGGACATTTTTATAGACTGGTTTTAATTGGGACATTTTCTCGGCCTTAGAACGGTAAACTAGCAACTTATTAAATTCCCCTTTTTTAAAGCCATTCTGTTTTTGGTATATTGCATTCCAGCAGCTAGCAAATGAGAACAATGAGATTTCCCCAAACATAGAAGAGATATTGTTTCAAACCAGCATGGTCAATTGTATCAATCAGAATAGGCTATGTTATGGCATAATAACAAATAGGCCAAAAAAAATCATGGAGCTGAAAAACCACAAAGACCTATTGCTCACTACATTTCCTCTCTCTTATAGGTCAGCAGGGTATCTCTGCTCACCACAGACACTCAGAGTCCAATCCAATGAAAAAGCATAATCTGAACATTGCTGGTTGCTGTGCTAGAGGTAAAGAAAGCTCTGCCAGGCTTTTCTTTGTCACATTATTCACTTAACTCATGGACTAAAATCATGGGATCAGAAAGTTCAGTTATCCATGTACCCAAGGTAGCAGAGAACCAAATATACGTGAGTAGCATTCATAAATATCACTTCTATGTGGACAGTAGGTGCAGGGAAAGTGGGGTGGCAATGGGGATAGAAGAAGGTAGCAGCCAGTACGATTATCTGGAATGATTGCATTAGGTTCTCAGTTTGTATGACAGTCACACTAACTCACCCCTATCTCTCTCTCCCACCACACACACATTCTTCAGGTAAGGCAAGCATTCTTACTCAATTATCTGTTTTTAGAGAAACAAGGGGAAAAAAACAGAAAGCAGTTCTAATTTATTATGTATTTGTGCCCCTAGATCATTGAAAACTAACCACTATGTAGAATGGAGTTATTGTCACAGCAGTTCACTAAATGACATCACCAGATACCCCTTGCTTTATCTTATTTATAAACTATAGACACTCTTTTTGTCTAATGGGCCAAGGTGTGACTACTGGAATCTCAAATATCCTTTGCATGAAAAAATCTAACATGAAATAGGAAAAAGGAAGTAGTTCATCAGTTGGAGCTAAAAAAAGACAAATGGTATCAGCCTTCATCTTCCTTTACCAGTTCTAGGAGGGGTCTTCATACCTCATCAGAACCACACACTGCCCTCATCAGGATGCCTGCAACCCTCCTTCTGTGGAAGCTGTGCCTCTGTTCTAGACAACTTTTGTTTATTTCACTTTGTTGGAGTTAAATAAAAACTTTTAAGGAAGAAAAAAGGAATTTGTTGCCTCTATAGGATCCAGCACCCACTTAGGGCCAGGACACCCAATTACTAATGAACTTTGGAGACATAAAACAAAAATTATTCACTATCACATATGCACACATGTGCTGCTTTATCTCAAACGTTGTCCTTAGTAACAAAGGCACTTTTTTCCCAAGCTTCTTTCATGAAAAAGAACTACTGGAGGCAGAATTCATCCTATTTAATTAACTTTTTGGTTCCAACCCTCAGGCACAAGAGAAAATAATGAAAAATCACCATGAAACAATTAGTACACACCACCTACTGATTTTTTTTTTTTTGCAATATTTCTAAATGTTCCTTTCTATGTAGAACAACTTTTCCCCTTAACATTTCAATTATCAGAAAAATTCAATTCCATTAAAACAGAGGGAAATAGTAGGGAAGTGTTATATTGTTTATGCTTTCATTGAACTGTTTATATTTATTTTGTGCTTTCCATCATTCTAATTCTATTTTATTCAATTGCTTATGTTTCCTATTTTTTATAACTATCTGAATTCTGCTTCTTTTCACTCAATTTTTATGCATTCATCTCTTTTCTCCAAATATCCTTAATTTTATTATTAATGTAAGGCAGCAGAGTGAAGAAAGTTGTAGTTTCTAGATCCCCTCTTAAAATCAGAATGCAACTTATATTCAATTTGTCCATTTTTGTTCATTTTTCAAATATATCCAATGGAATTTCAACAGAGCACTGATATTTGATGAGGTAAAAACAATGATTTGGAAAATGTTTACATTAGAATAATGCATAATGCTTACATTGTGCAACAATTTTGGAATACAATTTATGCTATCATAAACTAGTGTTTCCTTTTTAAAAGACAATTTGTTAATTACATGATACAATGATAAATTATAAAATGGCCCTGACAAAATTCTCTTTTTCATCTACCCTTTCACTGTTTGCTTTAGAGAGTATGATGAATAATAAGAAGAAATGTGGATCAACACTTTAAAGACATGAAAGCAGTTAACCATTTTGGTTTCAATTTGTAGTTTTTGTAACATAAAAACATCCCACAATAAGGCTTTCACAGAAAACTCAAATAATTGATAATTTTCCTTGTTGGTACCTTGACTTGATGGTTAAAAAACTACACCTCCACTTGCTGATCAAAAGACAAGTGATATCAGAATAAACCAACCTTTGAAAATAAGAGAATTGTCATGGATGTCTTGTCTATTGCGACAAGCTTCCACAATTTTCCATATATGGATCTATGTAATTATTTTCTTTTATGTGCAAAATTTGGAGAAAAAAGCCAGTAATTTAAGATAAATTGCATAATGTTTCCCCTAGTAGTGGTATAAATTGAAGGAGAAAAATAGGAATAATGAAAGTGGCTACACATCAACTTAATATCATTACCAAAAGATTCAGGTAGGGTTAAGATTGTTATTTTCAAAATGTGAATATGATAATAAAGTGCTAGGAGAGAACATCAAAAGTTTTGGGAAAAATTCTGTCTATGAAGATAATGCTAACAATTGCAGATTCAGAACACCATTATAATCGTAATATGAAAGGTAATTTTTTTTAACATTTTTATTGTGTAGTATAACATGTATACAAAGCAAAGAAATAAAAAAGCAATAGTTTTCAAAGCACTCTTCAACAAGTAGTTACAGGACAGATCCCAGAGTTGTCATGGGCTACCATAGGATTCTCTCAGATTTTTACTTCTAGCTGCTCCAGGATATAGGAGGCTAACAGGCTTAAATATTTTTTTTATCATCAAAAATCCATTGATTTTTATTTTCCTTTTTGTGAAAAATAACAAAATAATTTATTGTTTATATATATATATATATATAAACAATAAATTTCAAAGCACAGCACCACAATTGTAGAATATATTTCAGAGTTTGACATGGGTTACAATTCCACAATTTCAGGTATTTACTTCTAGCTGCTCTAATATATTGGAGACTAAAAGAGATACCACTTTAATGATTCAGCAGTAACATTCATTTGTTAAATCCTATCTTCTCTGTGTAACTCCACCAGCAACCTTTGATCTTTCCATCTCTCTCTTTAGGGGTATTTGGGCCATGGCCATTCCAACATCCTCATGTTGGAAAGGTCTGTCACCAATATGGGGTAGGGAGATGGAAATGTCCAATGCTCTGGAGAGGTTGGGCCTTCTAGGTTTTAGGACTCATCCAGTTCAGGGACCCATCTGGAGGTTGTAGGCCTCTGGAATGTTACCCTAGTGCATGGAACCCTTGTGGAATCTTATATATTGCCCTAGGTGTTCTTTAGGATTGGTGGGAATAGTCCTGAATGGGAGTTGGCAGGTTATGATAGGTAGCAATGGCTAATTGAAGCTTACATAAGAGCAACCTCTAGAGCAGCCTCTTGACTCTATATTGAACTCTCTGTGCCACTGATACTTTATTAGTTACACGCCTTTTCCCCCTTTTGGTCAGGATGGAATTGTTAATCCCATGGTGTCATGGCCAGATTCATCCCTGGGAGTCACTGCCCAAGTCTCCAGGGAGACTTTCACCTCTGGAAGTCATGTCCCACATAGGGGGTAGGGCAATGACTTCACTTGCAGAGTTGGGCTTAGAGAGACTGAGGCCACATCTGAGCAACAAAAGAGGTCCTCCAGAAGTAACTCTTAGGCATACCCATAGGCAGACTAAACTTCTCCACTACCTACATAAGATTCAAAAGAGTAAGCCTCAAGATCAAGGGCATGGCCTATTGATTTGGGGATCCCGAAAGTTTGACACAGTATCAATGGATTTTCTGATGGTAAAGTTTAATAATTCCATATTTTTTCTTCCATCCCTCAAGGGACTTTGCCAATACTTTTTGATTATCTGATTAATATACTCTAGGATGCATCCGGGCATTACATAAGGCTATACTGAATTAAAAGATGTCTTTCTTATTCTGGGCTCCCTGTGTTCAAATGGGCTATACAGATAGGTTGAGTTAGCTTATGTGCTACAGAAAATTTTGGTTCCAGAACAAATAAATCTTTCTTCCTTTGTTCTCATAGAGTATGTGTGGTTCTAAAATACAGAAATTGTCTTCCTTAACCCTGTGTTCTGAATTACTTTAACCCTAACCTGATCGGCTTTGGTCTTACCTCTAAATATCAGGTTATGTGTATGTATATATATATATATCAGCATCTTGAAATCCAGAAATAATAATTACCACTCCAGACAAAATGTGTCTACTATAAAAGCTTACAGTCTAGGTCCCTGTTTTCTTGTAAGCATTTTCTAAAAGAGACCATACCTTTGTTGTTCTTTTGTTTCTGGCTTACTTTGCCTTACCAAATAACCCACATGTTCATTCACATCATTGCTTGCCTCACAATTTTGTCCCTTTTTTGTAGCAGTACAACATTTGTTCAGAAGTATACACCATAGTTCGCCAACCTACTTCTCCAATCAGTGCATCCTTCAGCCACCTGCATTCATCAGGGATCATGTATAGTGCACAAAGTCCATAATCCATTAACATTCTCAGGTTAGATAATTTCATTGTTCTCAAGAGAAAGAAAATGAATAAACACACCCTCACCAAATAGGAAATCTAAACTCCTCTTAACTCATTTCCCTCCCCCCATTATTTACTTCTGCTGTTGCTATGGTAGTACTGATGTTTTCCTTTTAAACATACCCCATAGCATGCGATAGAAGTTTTCCCCCATTCCCTGGATTTAAACACTCTTTCTACACGAATCATACCTTTGAAGTAGTTCTTGAAAGAACTAATTTATATTTCTAATGTTAATCAATGGGGCACATAGGTCTATACAACTACTTTCAATTTTGTTCATCTTCAATATGGTAATATTAAGTATAGACCCACCAGAGAACTGCCTTCACTTCTGTTTATTCCTTTACATTGGAGTTCAATCTCATTAGCTAACCATTCACTGATCTCTAGCATCTATATATCTCTAAGCCCTCTATATTCTGTATTGTAAGCCTCTGATTTTACATTTACCATGGTCAAGAAAGTGGAATTGTACAGTGTCTTTACTGTTGTGTCTGGCTTATTTTACTCACCATTATGTCCTCAAGACTCATCCATCTTGTCATGGGCTTCAGGATGTCATTTTGCTTTACTGCTGCTTAATATTTCATCATATGTATATACAACATTTTGTTAATCCACTCATCTGTTGATGGGCATTTGGATTGTTTCAATTTTTTGGTGATTGTGAATAATGCTGCTATGAACATTGGTGTGCGAATGTGTGTGTCATTGCTTTCAGTTCTTCTGGGTATATAACAAGTAGTGCTATTGGAATTCATAGAGCAACTCGATATTTATTTCCTAAGACACCACCAAACAGTCTTCCATAGTGGCTGCATCACTGTACATTCCCACCAGCAGTGCATAAGTGTCCCAATTTCTCCACAAACTCTTCAACACTTAAAATTTCCTGTTTGTTTAAGAACAGTCGTTCCTATAAGTGTGAGGTGGTATCTCATTGTAGTCTTCATCTGCATTTCCCTTATATCCAATGAAAATGAATACCACTTCATGTGCTTTTGAGCCATCTGTATTTGCTCTTCAGAAAATCTCCTGTTTAGATCTTTAACCCATTTTATAATAGGGTTGTTTGTTCTTTTGTTGTTGAGTTGTATGATTTCTTTGTGAATACAAAATATCAAACCTTTTTCCAACACATGATTTCCAAATATTTTCTCCCATTGAGTTGGCTGCCTCTTCACCTTTTTAACAAAGTCTTTTGTGGTACAGAAGCATTTAATTTTGAGGAGTTCCCATTTATCTATTTTTTCTTTTGTTGCTTGTGTTTTGGGTGTAAAGTTTAGGAAACTACTTCCTATTATTAGGTCTTGAAGATGTTTCCCTACATGTTCTTCTAGAACTTTGGGGTGCTAGTTCTTATATTTAGGTGTTTGATCCTCTTTGAGTTAATTTTTGTACAGGGTTGAAGATAGGGTCTTCTTTCAAACTTTTGGCTATTGATACCCAGTTTTTCCATGCCCATTTATTGAAAAGACTATTTTGTCCTAGTTCAGAGGATTGGTAGACCTTATCAAAAATCAATTGACCATAGATTTGGTAGTCTGTTTCTGCACTCTTGATTCTGTACTCTTGATTCTACTCCATTGGTCAATACTTCTGTCTTTGGGCCACCACCATGCTCTTTTGACCACTGTGGCTTTATAATAGGTTTTAAAGTCAGGGAGTGTGAATCCTCCTACTTCATTCTTCTGTTTTAGGATGCTTTTAGCTATTCAGGGTCTCTTTCCTTCCAGATGAGTTGGTAACTAGCTTTTCCAAGTCTTCAAAGTAGGTTTTTGGAAATTTTATTGGTTACTGTGTTGAATCTGTAGATCAATTTGTGGAAAATTGGCATCTTAACTATATTTAGCCTTCATATCCATGAGTGGGAAATGTCTTTCCACCTAATTATATCTTCTTTGATTTCTTATAGCAATGTTATGTAGTTTTCTGCATACAAGTCTTCTGCATCCCTAATTAAGTTCATTCTTAAGTACTTGATTCTTTTAGTTGCTATTTTGAATGGGATTTTTTTCCTTAACTGACTCCTTAGTTAAGTCATCATTTGTGTATAGAAATGTTACTGATTTTTGCACATTTAATTTCATACCCTGCCACCTTGCTGAATTTGTTTATTACCTTAAGTAACTTTGCTGTAGATTTCTCAGGATTTTCCACATAAAGTATCATGTCATCCACAAATAATGAAAGTTTTACTTCTTCCTTTCCAATTTGGATGCCTCTCATTTCTTCGTCTTGCCTGATTGCTCTAACTAGAACTTCTAGCACAATGTTGAATAATAGTGGTGACAAGGGCATCCTTGACCCATTCCCAATCTCAGGGGGGAAGCTTTCAGTCTCTCTCCATTGATTATGATGTTGACTGTCAGTTTTTCATATATTCCCTTTATCAGATTGAGGCAGTTATCTTTGATTCCTATATTTGGAGTGATTTCCAGAAAAGAATGTTGAATTTTGTCGAATACTTTTTCAGCATCTATCAAAATGCTCATGTGATTTTTTTTCCCCTTTCGATTTGTTAAGGTATTGTATTACATTAATCATTTTTCTTGTGTTGAACCATCCTTGCATTCCTTGTATAAACCCCACTTGGCCATGGTGTATAATTCTTTTAATGTGTTATTGGATTCGATTTGCTAATATTTTGTTGAAAATTTTTACATCTATGTTCATAAGGGAGACTGGCTTGTAGTTTTCCTTTCTTTATGGCACCTTTATTCGGTTTTGGTATTAAAATGATCCCTAAAATGAATTAGGTAGAGTTACTTTTTCCTCATTTTTTGTAAATGTTTGAGCAGGCTTGGGGTTAGTTTTCTTTGGAATGTTTGATAAAATTCCCCTTTGAGGCCACTGGCCCTGGGCTTTCTTTTGTAGGAAGATTTTTGATGACTGATTGAATCTCTTCACTTGTGATTGGTTTGTTAAGACCTTCTATCTTATCCTGAGTCAGTGTAGCTTGTTTGTGTGCTTCTAGGAATTTTTCCATTTCATCTCAGTTGTTTAGTTTGTTGGCATACATTCATTCATAGTACTCTCTTATGCTTTCTTTTATTTCTTCAGGGTCTGAGGTAATGCATTCCTTCTTGTTTCTGATTTTGCTTTTTGCATCCTCTCTCCATTTTTCTTTGTCAGTCTTGTTAGTGGCCCATCAATTTTATTGATTTTCTCAAAGAACCAACTTTGGGTTTTATTGATCCTTCCTAATGTTCTTTTGTTCTCCCATTCATTTAACTCTGCTTTAATCATTATTATTTCTCTTCTTCTATTTGCTTTGTGGTTAGTTTGCTGTTCTTTCTCAAGTTCCTCCAGGTGAGCAGTTAAGTCCTCGATTTTTGCTCTTTCTTGTTTTTTTAATATAGGCATTTAGGGCAATAAATTTCCCTCTCAGCACAATCTCATATGTTCTGATAAGTTGTATTCCGATTTTCATTCATTTCCAAGTAGCTACTGATTCCTCTAGCAATTTTTTCTTTGACCTACTGGTTGTTTAATATTGTGTTATTTAATCTCCATTTATTTGGGAATGTTCTCATTCTTTTGTGGTTATTCAGATCCAGCTTCATTTCATTGTGATCAGAGAAAGTGTTTTGAATAATTTCAATGTTTTTTAAATTTATAAAGACCTGTTTTGTGCCTCAGCATATGATCTATCCTGGAGAATGTTCCATGGCCACTAGAGAAGAATGTATATCCTTGTGTTTTGGGGTGCAATGACCTATATATATCTGTTAGGCCTAATTCATTTATCAAGTTGTTTAACTTCTCTGTTTCCTTGTTGATATTCTCTCTGGTTGTTCTATCTATAAAAGAGAGTGGTGTATTGAAGTCTTCTATTATTATTGTTGAAACATCTATAGCTCCTTTCAGTATTGCCAATGTCTGTCTCATGTACTTTGGAGCTCCTTAATTGGGAGCATATACATTGTTATATCTTCTTGGTGAGTTGTCCCTTTAATTAATATATAGTGTGCTTCTCTGTCTCTTATGATGTCTTTACATTTAAAATCTATTTTGTCCAATATTAGTATAGCTATTCCTGCTTTTTGTTGGCTACAACTTGTGCGGAAAATCTTTTTCCATTCTTTTACTTTTAATCTATTGGTTTTCTTGTATGTTAGATGAGTCTCTTGTAAGCAGCATATAGCTGGATTATATTTCTTAACCCATTCTGCCAATCTGTATCTTTAAATTTGCAAATTTAGTCCATTAGCATTCAAAGTTATTACTGAAAATGTATTTATTGAATCTGCCATCTTATCTATTTTATTTTATTTGTGATATCTATATATTCTTTTACCTCTTTTCCTTTTTATCCTTTAAGTTACTCTTACTGGTACTGTTCAGTTCTGTGTCCTCCTCCAAACCTCCATTTCCTGTCTTTTTTTTTTTCAACTGGCAGAACTCCCTTTAGTATTTCTGGTAGGGACAGTATCTTATTGGCAAGTTCTTTAAGGATTTGTTTGTCTGTGAAAATTTTAATCTCTCCCTTAGTTTTGAAGGACAATTTGGCCAGGAACAGAACTCTTGGCAAGAAGTATTTCTCTTTCAGGATCTTAAATATATCATACCACAGCCTTCTTGCCCCATGGTGCCAGTTGAGTAGTCTGAACTCAATCTTATGTGGTTTCCCTTGTATGTAGTAGATTGTTTTTATCTTGCCATTTTCAGAATTTTCTGCTCCTCTTCAAAATTTGACAGACTAGTATGTGTCTTGGGGAAGGCCTATTTGGATTTATTCTGTTTGGAGTTCATTGGGATTCTTTGACTTGTATATTTGTGTCCTTTATAAGGGTTGGCAAGTTTTCCCCCATTACATCCTAAACTGCTCTTCCTAGCCCTTTACCCCTCTCTTCTCCTTCTGGGATACCAATGATTCTTTTATTGTGTGCTTTGTTTTGTCCATCATTTCCTTGAGATCCAATTCAAATCTTTCCATGTTTTTTGCCATTTGCTATTTTGAATGTTCAAAATCAGTTATCCTGTCCTCTATGTCACTTACTCTTTCTTCTGTCTCTTCAAATATGCTATTGTGTCCTCTAGTATGTTTTTCATTTGGTCAACAAAGTCTTTAATATCTCTGATATCTGCGATTTTTCTATTTAGTCTTTCAAATTCCTACTGACTTCTTGATCTCTTTATGTCTCAAGCCACCCCACTTATTTTATTAAGTAGAATTATATGAATATCTTTGATTAGTTGTTCCAATATCTGTGTCTTCTCTGGTGTTTTAATTTGGTTGTTAGGCTGGGCTGTATCTGTCTGCATTGTGATATGCTTAGTGATCTTCGGTTGTTTTTGTCACATGTATATATGTAATATCTTGATTGATTTACTTTGGGAGTTGATTTCCTTCAGTAGGGTATGGGGTGGGGCACAACAGAGTGGTGATGCATTGCAGTGCAGGTATAGGCACAGGTTGGGGATGTTACACTTGTTTTGTGAAGGCAGCCAGCAGCCAGGGAGGATGTAGCTGTGCAGGTGCACAGGTCTGGGGGCCATAACCTTGGTGTGTACTGGTCTAGGGTGGGGGGCCTTTTGTGTGCACATGCAGAGCTATGGCAGTGGGTCAGCATTATGTCTCCATGGGCTGGAGGCAGATGTGACTTGGCTGCATAGGTCAGTGCTTTCTCAGAGCTGGGAACTGTGACTGAGGGCCTTATGCATACACATGTCTAGGAGTTCCATAAGCTGATGTTCCCAGAGCTAGGAAGCATGACTGAGGGCTGTGTGCATGCACCAGTTTGGAGTGCCATAAACTGATGTTCCCAGAGCTGAAGGACATGATTGGGAGCTGTGTACATGTGCACATCTAGAAGTGCCCTAAACTGATGTGCAGAGCTCACTGGGGGTGGGGTGAGGCTGTTAAGACACTATGGGGGAGGTGTAACCTGCATATGGAGGTTTGCACCTGCAGCCTCCATGCACTGCTAACAGCTTGCAGACAGCAGGGAGGGAGTGGTAGTGCTTGGGAGGGGTGCAGGAAAGATGGGTTGGGCTGTACCTCGGGTGGGGTGTGGGGTGGGAATATGCACTAGGGTTGGTGGGGCAGGGGTGCTTGGAGTGCAGGGAGTTCGACTGGTGATGGGGTTCAGGTGCGTGGGGTGTGGGGTGAGTCACGGGTCGTGGGACTGCACTGGTGAGGGTAGCACGTTCAAGGAATGAAGCTTGGCTTACTTCCTAGTCCCTGTCTCCCCATCCATGCACTCCTGTGGACTCTGCACTTCCACATTAGGCTCCAGTTTTCTGCTTCTCAGTTCCTCAGATTTTGGAACCCGGGCCACCTTATTTGGTGCAGAAGGCCTCCCAGGTTAGTTGCACCCTTGACTTGCCATCTCAATCACCCTCCTGCCCCTCGCTAACTTTTCCTTGGAGCAGGGCTGAAGTTGATCTATCCTATTCTGTTATCTTCCTGGAACCATTCCACAGAACTCTTGGTAATTTTTTTTTATTACTTCTTCTACCATATTTACTGATTCATACATACATAAAGAAGGACCTACCTCTCTGAAATACTATTAAATCTTGCTTTATTGAGCTATTTATTTGATTAGAAGAATATTTTTTCCAAACACTGGCACCTTGTCTGCTAGTAAAGGAGACCTTGGTTATGAATTTTTTAGAGCAGTTTATGAATCTCCATCTCTTCTTTCCTGTCTTCATGAGTAATTAAACTAATGCATATTAAGTGGACTATGTGCCAGGTAGGAGTTTATCATTTTGGAAAGTAGATGGGTATGGTGGCCTAGTGCAGAGGGATACAAACAATGTCTGTATGTATGTAGTGAGTGAGGGAAGTGAAATGATGGTGGCAACAAATTATCATGGGGTGTTGGATCCAAAATGAAATGAGGAGGTTTACACATGGTTTGGTGTATGGAGGAGAAACCTTAGAGGATGAGAATAGCATCCCCATGGCCCAGTTCTGGTAGTGATGCCGAAGCAGTATGAGGGGGGATATACATATAAGAGATGTGGAGAAGTGCAAGCACCTTGGAGTATGGGAAATCCAACTGTATAAAAATGCTGCCCACATGATGGGATGACCTTGGCCCACTACTGTTTGTTGGAGCCCAAGTATGGCATGGATGGCATCCATACAAGGGGGTAGGGCACAGCAACAGCATCTGTGACTTAGCATGGAGTGTCAGAGTCTGAGAAGGTGAGAAGACATTCTGTGTAAAGGGGAGGGGGTTGTAGGCACCACAGTGCTGCATGTCAGACACTGAGCATGGTGAGGAAGGCATCCACAAAGCCTGGAACAAAGTGTCATATCCTGAAGTCAGTAAGGTGAATCCTATGACAGGCCTAAAAGAGAGTTTTGGAGCTGAGGCAGAATGAGTAGGACAATTACAGGAGGTTGACAGTGAACAAAGATGGAATGTCAAAGTCAAAGTGAGGTGAAAAGAGCATCCACATGGTGCAATAAAGGGGAAGGGAGATTGATTACATACAGTGGAGATTCATTAGATAAATAACTATATTGATATAATGGGAACCAGATTTTCCACTGTTGGAGAAGAAAGTTACAAGTGTAAAAAGGAAGAAAACTAGAATGAAACTTCTGGTGGTGGTAATGGATTATAATTGTAGAGATTGGTGTGAACTAAAAGTTTTAGTACATAGAGAGGAATAAATAAAGAATTATAGCTGTGTGTGTGTGTGTGTGTGCATGTGTTTTCTCGTTTGTGTACATGAGCTTATGTTCTCTAGTTCCATTCACTGAGAAGTCCTGAGAGTAGAAACACTCCTATGGGAATGAGCATATTTCACCCAAGATTTTATTTTCTAAATATAATTCTTCACTAAAAGAAATTATACCATCTTAAATTAATGACTAATTCTAGAGCTAAGAAAAGAACATGCAAAATGAGCTGGTAATGCCATGTTGCACTTGAAAATAAGGAACTACTCAAAAAATCATGGGGAGATGTCAAAAAAGCTCCCCCCCCAAAAAAAGCCATCTTGAGTGAGCTCTCACTAGCCAGATTAAGGACAATTTGTACAACTAAATAATGATATTATCAGATTTTAACCCTTTAGATAAAATTGTAATCTGTGTGCCCATAAATACATGCATACATACATACATACACACACACATAAACACATATATGCATGCCTACATACATGCATAAATAATGGAAAATTTTGCCAACTAATGAATGTAAAAGAAATTATGGAATAAAAGAAAATAACCTATTGGCAATAATTATAAAATGTAAATTTGCATCCAGGAAATATTAATAGTTGGTAAAAATGTTCTGTGAAACAGAATATTTACATATATTTGATAAATACCAAAGTATCTTCCCACATTATACTTGCTGACTTTTATAGGAGTAAAACAGCAACTTCACCATGGAGAAAACTGGCAGACACCACCTTAATCAAGCATCAAGATTAACATCATCAATTGTGGAACAAATCAAATTGTTTACCACCTGATAAGATGCAATCACACAGGATCACTTCTGTGATATTCCTGCCAAAAACATTTAATCTGAGGAACTATCTGATAAATGCATGTTGAAAGACTTTGTCTAAATAACTAGCTTAAAATCTTCAAAAAATATCATGGTCATGAAAGAAAAAAAATTATACATGAAGTTGGCCAAGGAAATCTGAATGCAGTACATCTTCTTGGATTTGGGTTTGGCTTTGTAGAGATGTGAATTCTGTAGTCACAGAGAGCCCTGTGCTTAGAAGGATTATGACCTTGATCTATGGTTGTCTTCTTAATTCCACGGTTGTCTTCTTACTTCTAATACATTTTTTATAAGGGCCCCATATTTTCATTTAGCCCTGGGCCCCAGGCACTATAGCCAATCCTGCCTGCATTGGATCCTTATTCTTAAGAAGTTATTGGACAATTGATGAAACCTGAATTGAATCTGCTATTTAGAATACAATATAAATAACATTACGAATATAATGTAATGTTATTTCCTGATTTTGATTGTTGTAATGAGGTAATGAAAGAGAATGACCTTGTTTGTAAGAAATGTACATTAAAGTATTTGGATGTGGAGCAAAATGTGAGTAACTAACTTACAAATGATTTAGGAAAATACACAGGTTTTTCCTGCTGTTTGCAACTTCTCCATAATTTTGAAATTATTTTAAAATAAAAAGAATAAAACAATTCATCAAAGTTCCTGTACAGTTGAGAATTATCTGTGAATAGATCTTAAGAATATCATGCGAAGTGAAACAAACCATTGTCACTAGATTACATTCTATATTTACCATTTATAAAACATTCTCAAAGTGACAAAATCAGATCACTGGTGGTAGAGAATTAGGGTTAGGTAATTATCAAGGATTTAACATAAGGGAATTCTTTGTAACGGTGGGACATTTCTGTATTTTGATTGTGATGATGGTTATATACATTGAAACATGATAAAATTTCATGGAACTGTAGACCAAAAACAACCAAAACAAATGCATGTAAAAACTGGTGAAATCTTTATCTGAATGAAGTCTGCATTTCTATATTTGAGTTAACAGTATTGTAAAAACGTCAATTTCCCAGTTTTGACAATGTTACATAAGTCGATACCATTGGGGGAGGTAGGTGAAGGGTACATGTTTATACTCTGTATTATCGTGCAACTTATTATGTGTCTTAAACTACTTCAAAATAAAAAAGTGGCAAAAACCAATTATAAGGCAGGGCAATATGGCACCATACTGAGGTGTGGAATTTAGTTCATCTTCCAGAGCAGCTGGTAAAAAGGCAGGAATGATACAGAACAACTGCCAGGGAAATGTCAGTGACCAGACAGACAGCATATACCAGTCTGGACCAGGTGGAATGGCTTAGATCCCATGCAAAACTGTAAGTCCCCCAAGCCACGGAAGCTGGTACCTCTCCCCAGTGGGAAAAGCAGGCTGGTTCTCTGAGGGGAAAGGAAACAGACTTTACTAGTAGCCCTTGGGCTTAGCTCAACCAATCGCCAATTGTGGAATGAATTAACAAGGTTGACTACTGAAAACAGGCCCCTAGCAGAGATAAAACTGGAATAGGCCCTAAAGAAACTAAGAATTTTTGCCCCAGCAGAGAAGGGATGGTGCTGATGGGGGAGGGGAAGTGAACAAAAACAAAAACAGGCTTTTTTAGTTGGACAGCAGAAAATACTGGAAAAGGGCTAGACCCCAAGAAAAGGGAGCATATAGAGCCTGGGGATACATAGAGCCATGTACCAACTCAAGCTCTTGATTGGCAAACCTGAGGATTTGGGGTCCAGCTCTGCAAAGCTATTTTGCTCTTTTCTTACTTCTTGAACAGCTCATTAGATAGCACTGCAAGCACTGGCAGACTTCAGCACTGCCCCAGGCAAGGGGGGAACTAAAGCATATCTGAGAGACAAAGTAACTAGTCAGGAGAAAGTGGTTAATTACCTACAAGGCTTATCTTTCCCAAGAAAAAGGGGACAGGGCACAGTTCAACTGGAATCCCTCCTTCAAGGAATTCAGGGCCCAGGGACTGGAAAACAGAACCAATCAAAGCCCACCTACTGCTTCATCTTTGTCTCAGGCCCCTGGCAGGAGAGCCTGCTGAAATTAAAGGCACCACATCACATTAAGCTTGTGGGAAGCTGTAGGCAGACAAGTGCCACAAGTAGAGCAGGAAAGGAAAAGCACAGAATCTAGAGGCTTCATAGGAAAGTCTGACAAACCTGCTGGGTAATACCCTCAGGAAAAACTAATGCTGGCTACCATATCTTCCTGAGACATGGGCCTGTCTGGTCTGGTAAAATCTGACTGGGGTTGATAATATCTAAAGAGATCCTCCTCAAAAAAAAAAAAAAAGAAAGAAAAAAGAAAAAAATAACTCCATATAGTAGGGCAAGAAACAGAATAAGAACTGAAAATTTTTAATCAGTTAGATAGAACCTATCTAGAGGTCTAAAATAATTTGAACTGAAGGTCAAAGAAAAGATAGAGAACAAAACTATCCATGAAGAAAACCCTAGATAAAAGTGTGAAAACAACTTCCATATTAAACTAATTAAGGAAATCAAATGTCTAGAGGTCAGCAGAAAATAACTAGTCAATCTAGGAGAATCAAAGACATGGCCCAATCAAAGGAACAAACCAACACTTCAAATAAGATACAGGAGTTGAAACAACTAATGTAGGATGTTTGAACAGGCATGCAAAATCTCATCAAAAATCAATGAGTTGAGCTAGGATATAAAAAAGACATTGGGTGAAAGTAAAGAAGAACTTGAAAGTTTGAAAAAATAAACCACAGAACTTATGGGAATGAAAGGCACAATAGAAGAGATGAAAAAAAAAAAGAAAACCAACAATAGATTTGAGGAAGTAGAAGAAAGGACTGGAGTACTAGAGAACCAGACATCTGACATTCTACACACCAAAGAAAATATAGGGGTGGTGCAATGATGGCTCAGTGATAGAATTCTTTCCTGCCATGCCAGAGACCCGGGTTTGATTTCCAGAACATGCCTATACTAAAAAAAAAAAAAAAAAAAATATATATATATATATATATATATATATATATATATATATATATATATATATGAAAAACAATGGAAATACATGAGCAGGATCTCGGAGAACTGAATGACAACATTAGACATGCAAATACATATGTGTTGTGTGTCCCAGAAGGAGAAGAGAAGGGTAAAGGAGGAAAAAAACTAAAGGAGGAAATAATCACTGAAAATTTCCCATTTCTTATGAAAGAGATAAAATTACAGATCCAAGAGTGCAGTGTGTCCCAATCACAATAGATCGAAATAGACCTAAACTAAGACACTTACTAATCCGATTGTCAAATGTCAAAGACAAAGAGAGAATTTTGAAAGCAGCAAGAGAAAATAGAAGCTTGATAAAACTATGTGTGGATTTTTCAGCAGAAACCATGAAGGTGAGAAGGCAGTGGTATGATATATTTAAGATTTTGAAGGAGAAAATCTGCCAATCAGGAATTCCATAACCAGTAAAGATGAAAACAAAAATGAGGGGGAAATTAAAATACTTTCATACAAACAATCACTGAGAGAATATGTACCTAAGAGACTGGGTCTAAAAGAAATACTAAAGGGAGCACTACAGGCAGATAGGAAAAGCAGGAGAGAGAAGTCTGGGGGAACAGCATAGAAATAAAGACTATCAGGAAAAGTAAAAAGAAAAATAAATAGATATCATATAAAATTCAAAAGACAAAATGGCAGAAGTACTACCTTTACAGTAATAACATTAAATATTAATGAATTAAATTCCCCAATCAAAAGATATAGACTGGCAGGATGGATTTAAAAACAGAACACATCTATATGCTGTCTAAAGAGACTCAATTTACACCCAAGGACAAAAATAAGTTGAAAGTGAAAGGTTGGGAAAAAACATTTCACACAAACCACAACCAGAAAAGAGCAGAGGTAGCTATACTAATACTAAACAAATTAGACTTCAAATGTAAATCAATTAAAAGAGACAAAGAAGGACATATGTATTACTAAAAGGCACAATTCAACAAGAAGACATAACAATCACAAATATTTATGTACCAAGCCAGAGTGCTCCAAAATACATGAGGAAAACACTGACAACACTGAACGGAGAAAT
Organism: Tamandua tetradactyla; assembly: GCF_023851605.1. Classification (NCBI taxonomy): domain Eukaryota; kingdom Metazoa; phylum Chordata; class Mammalia; order Pilosa; family Myrmecophagidae; genus Tamandua; species Tamandua tetradactyla. The sequence continues at coordinate 73,624,140 of NC_135328.1, forward strand.
AGATAACTTTACTGTTACATTTGGAAACTTCAATTCCTCACTCTCATCAATGGATAGAACATCTAGACAAGGATCAATAGGACACAGAGATCTTGAATAATATGATAAATAAACTAGACTTAACAGACTTTTACAGAACATTATACCCCACAAGAGAAGGATACACCTTTTTCTCAAGGACTCATGGATCATTCTCAAGGAAAGAACAAATGCTGTGTCACAAAGCAGGTCTCTATAAATTTAAAAAGATTGAAATAAAAAAAAAACAATTTCTCAAATCAAATTGGAATGAAGTTGGAAATCAATAACAGGCAGAAGGTCAGAAAATTCACAAATATATGGAGGCTAAACAATACAATCTTAAACTACCAGAGGATCAAGAAAGAAATGAAAAGAGAAATCAGTAAATATCTTGAGGCAAATGAAAATGTAAACACAACATATCAAAATTTATGGGAGTAAGCAAAGGCAGTGCTGAGAGGGAAATTTACTGCCTTGAATGCCTGTATTAACAAAGAAGAAAGAGCAAAAATTGAGGAATTAACTGTTCACTTGGAAGAACTAGAGAAAGAAAAGTCCTAGTTTTCTAGAACTCAAAAGAGCAAACAAAAGGAAAGAAATTACAAAGATCAGAGCAGCAATAAAGGAAATTGAGAACATGAAAACAATTGAGAAAATTAACAAAACCAGAAGTTGTTTCTTTGAGAAAATCAATAAAATCAATGGACCCTTAGTTAGGCTGACCAAAAAAAAGAAAGAGAGAGACAATGTAAATAAAAAAATCTGAAATGTAAGTGGGAACATAACCAGCCACCCTGCAGAAATAAAGGAGGTAATGAGAGGATACTATGAGCAACTATATGCTAATTAAATAGACAATGTAGATGAAATGGACAACTTCCTACACAAGTATGAACAATTGACATTGAGTTGAGAAGAAGTAGATGACCTCAACAAACCAATCACCAGTAAGGAGACTGAATCAGTCATCAAGAAGCTCCCAAAAAAGAAAAGTCCAGGACCAGATGGCTTCACATGTGAATACTACGAATCATTCAAGAAAGAATTAGTACCAATCCTGCTCAAACCCTTCAAAAAAATTGGAGAGGAGGGAAAGTGACCTAATACATTCTATGAAGTCAACATCACCCTAATACCAAAGCCATACAAAGATAATACAAGAAAAGAAAATTACAGACTCATCTCTTATAATATAGAGGCAAAAATCCTCAACCAAATATTTGCAAATTGAAACTAGCAGCACATTAAGAGAATTATAAACCATGATGAAGTAGGATTTATTCCAGGTATTCAAGGCTAGTTCAACACAGGAAAATCAATTAATATAATATACCATATCAATAAGTCAAAGTGGAAAAACCACACAATGATCTCGAATGATGCAGAAAAGTCTTTTGACTAAAGTCAAATACATTATTGATGAAAATACTTCAAAGGATAGGAATAGAAGGGGACTTCCTCATCGTGATAAAGGGAATATATGAACAACCCACAACTAACATCATACTCAATGGAGAAAGACTGAAAGTTTTCCCTTTAAAATCAGGAACAAGAAAAGGATGCCCACTGTCATTACTGTTATTCAACATTGTTCTGAAAGTTCTAGCTAAAGTATTTAGACAAGAAAAAATAAATAAAATACATCCAAATTGGAAATGAAAAAGAAAACTCTCATTGTTTGCAGACAACATGATACTATATGCTGAAAATTTATAGGAAAACTACTAGAGCTAACAAATGAGTACAGCAAAATGACAGGGTACAAGATCAACACCCAAAAATCACTAGTGTTTCATACACTTGTGATGATCAATCTGAGGAGGAAATCAAGAAAAAAAAAGTCCATTTACAAGAGTAACCAAAAGAAGCAAATATTTAGGAATAAATTTAATTAAGGATACAAAAGACCTCTACCCAGAAAACTTACAAGAAATTTCTAAAAGAAATCATAGAGGAACTAAATAAATGCAAGAATATACCTTGTTCATAGATTAGAAGACTAAATATAGTTAAGACATCAATTTACTAAAATTGATTTATGGATTCAATACAATACCAATTAAAATCCCAACGACATACTTTGCAGAAATAAAAAAATCAATAATCAAATTTATTTGGAAGGGTAGGGTTTCCTGAATAGTTAAAAATATTTTGAGAAAGAAAAAGGAAGTGGGAGTCCTCACACTACCTGACTTTAAAGCATATTATGAAACTACAGCGGTCAAAACAGCATGCTAATGGCATAAAGATAGATATACTGACTAATGGAACCAAATTGAGTGTTCAGAAATAGACCCTTTTCTCTAAGGATAACTTTTCTAATTTGTTAGCTGCCAGAATGCAATATACCTAAATTAGAATGGCTTTTAAAAAGGGTAAATTTATGACATTCCTAGTTTATAGTTCTAAGGCCAAGAAAATGTTCCGACTAAAGCAAGGATATAGAAATGTCCAATCTAAGTCATCCAGGGAAAGTTACCTTGGTTCATAAAGGCTGATGAACTTCAGGGTTTTTCTCTCCACTGCAAAGGAGAGAGAACATAGTGATGGCTATTGGCTTCCTCTCCAGGATTCTTGCTGCATGAAGCTCCCCGGCAGTGTTCTCCTTCTTCATCTCCAAAGGTCTCTGACCGATGGGCTCTGTGGTTCTCTTGTCATTCTGTGGTGGTTCTGCGGCTCTCTCCTCATTCTCAAAATAAGGAACTCTCTCCAAAATGTCTCTTTTAAAGGATTAATCGGTGGAGTCACAACTCCATGGAAGCTATCTGATCAAAAGTTACACAATTGAGTGGGTCCCATCTCCATGGTACAATCAAAATGCTCCCAGCCAGCCATACTGAATGAGGATTAAAGGACATGGCTTTTTGGGGGTCACCACAGATTCAAACTGACATAACAACTGATCTTTCTTTGATAAGGAGATCAAGCCGACCCATTTAGGACAGAGCAGTCTCTTCAATAAATGTTGCTTGGAGAACAGGATATCCATACGCAAAAGAATGAAAGAGAATCCATATTTCACATCTTATACAAAAATTAACTGAAAATGAATCAAAGACCTAAACATCAGAGTTAAGACCATAAAACTTTTAGAAGAAAATGTAGGGAAATATCTTATAAATCTTGCAATAGGAGGTGGTTTTCTAGATCTTAAACACAAAGCATGAGCATTGAAAAAAGAAATAGATAAATGGGATCTCCTCAAAATGAAACACTTTGTGAATCAAATAACTTTGTCAGGAAAGTAAAAAGAAAGCCTACACAATGGGAGATAGTATTTGGAAAACACATATCAGGTAGGTGTTTAGAATCCAGAATATATAAAGAAGATTCTTCAACTTGACGACAAAAACACAAACAACCCAATTAAAAAATGATCAAAAGACATGAACGGACATGTCTCAGAAGAGGAAATATAAATGGCTAAAAAAGGCACATGAAAAAGATGCTCAACGTCACAGGCTATTGGGGAAATGTAAATCAAAACCACAATAAGATACCATCTCACACCCACTAGAATGGCCATTATTTAAAAAAACACAAAACAGAACATGGCAAATGCTGGAGAGGATGTGGAGAAAAAGGCACACTTATTCACTGCTGGTGGGAATGTAAAATGGTACAACTGCTCTGGAAAGCAGTTTGGCGGTTCCTCAGGAGGCTAAGTTCAGAATTGCCATATGATCCAGCAATCTCATTACACTAGGTGTATATTCAGAGGAACTGAAATTAAGTACACAAACAGACGTTTGCACACTGATGTCTTTAGCAGCATTATTTACGATTGCCAAAGATGGAAACAGCCCAAATGTCCATCAGTGGATGAGTGGCCAAGCAAGCTGTGGTATAAACATATGCTAGAGTACTATGCAGCTATAAGACAGAATAAAGCCATGAAGCATGTAACAATGTGGGTGAATCTTGAGGACATTATGCTGCATGAAATTATCCAGAAACAAAAAGACGAATACTGTATGACTTCATTAATATGAGCCAATATTAATGAGTGAACTTTGAGAGTTAAAGTTTAGAACACAGGTTATCAGGAGATATAAAGAAGGGCCAGATTGGGCATTTGGTGCTGAAGAAATAGATTGTGCGAGACAACTGTTTGTAAAAGTTCAGAAAGGGGTAGCACAATACTACCTGATGGTAGCACAATGATGTAAGTACACTGAATGAAGCTGAATGTGAGTATGGATGAGGGAGAAGTTCTGGGGCCATGAAAGAAACCAGAAGGAAAGATAGAGGACAAAGACTGAAATTGTATAACTTAGGAACGTCCAGAGTAGACAAGGGTGGTGATTAAATGCACAAATATAAAAATGTTTTTGCATGAGGGAACACAAATGTCAACATTGTAAGGGGTTGAAAACGTATGATATACCAGAAAAGATACAAACAATGCAAAGTAGGGTCTACAGTCAACAGCAGCATTGTAATACGCTTCCATTGAATGTAACAAGGGCATTATGCCAAAACTAAATGTCAACATGTGGGGGATATGGGGAAGGGGATGGATTCTTTGCAGAAAAAAAGAAAATGTTTTCATATAGATTATGGTGGCAAGAGCATGGCTATGTATTTAGGTTGGATTGAATGATGTGTGTATAAAGATGTTTAAAATGAACAATAGAAACAAGTGCTAGAGAAAATGTGGATAAAGAAATTTACCTATTCTTTATTGCTAGGGAAGCTGAGAGGTGCAGCCCTTCCAGAGGGCAGTGTGGTGTTTCCACAGGAGGCTAGGGGTGGGGTTGCCATATGATCCTGCAACACTGTTCCTTGGTATATGCCTGTCCCTAATGGGGACGCCAATGGACATTTTGTACACTGGTGTTTATGGTGGCAGTGTTTGAGATTCTAAAGGATGGAGGTAACTTAAGGATACAATGACTGAGGAATGGAAGGGGGAACTGTGGTGTTTACATATAACTTGATTCCTTCTTGAGGGGCCACAAGAAGGCCACAAAAAGACAAATATTATCATGCCTCACTCATTTGGATTAACTATAATATACAAACTCAGAGAATTGAAGTCGAAAGCATGGTTTATCATGTTGAGGCCTATTGTAGAGGGTCCTAGATTGTAAGCTAAATATATATAGTACCATATATTTAGGAGTTGTAACTGATATTTCTAAATTCTGAGATACTGAGCTATTTGTATATAGCCTGGTTGTCCCCTGAAACTTCAGGCATTTATGTGATACCTGAGACCAAGAGTTAGAACCCTGAAGATATGAAAGTCATCATTATCACATTCAGCAGCTGTTAAAAGTTGAGAAAGTGATCCGATTTTGGCTAGAGGTATGAATGAAGCTGATCTGAATAGGACTAAAGTAAATCAGAATAGTGGTAGAGGACGATATGGCCCATATTGTCAAACTTCAAACTCTGTGCAAAAACAAAGGGAAAGAGGCTTATTTGGTGCAAAGTTTATATTTTTGGTAGCACATTATCTAATTTAACTTGTATGGTCAGTTTACTTGAACACCATAATTACATGAAATCTTGAATAGGGCATGAGATCTTCTTGGTTTGTCCAGGTTAGTGTGATGCCCAATATATTCCAGAGTAATTTGGGCTGAGAATTAAAAAGATTTGCAATGTCCTCTTGGGGGACAGAGGGGAAAGGAGGAAATATTCAACCTCTCCATCTGGGGAATTTCTGATATTCTCACAAGCAGTGGGGACAACCAGTTCAATAGGCTGAGCCCTTGCTCTTGGAGCTCACACCTATGAAGCTTACTCCTGCAAAGGAGAGGCTAAGCCTACTGATAATTATGCCTAAGAGACAACCCCCAGGAGCCTCTCTTGTTACTCAGAGATGGCCTCTTTCTCTAAACCAATTTTGCAGGTGAACTCACTTCCCTCCCCTGTACATAGGGCATGACTCCCAGTGGTATAAATCTCTTTGGCAACATAGGACCTGAATCCTGGGGATGAGCTAGGACCTGGTACCATGAGAATGAGAAAGTTTTCTTGACCAAAAGAGGGAAGAGAAAAATGAGAAATGAGAAATGTCTCAGTGGCTGAGAGATTTCAAATAGAGTTGGGAGGTTATTTTAGATATCCCTTTTCAGTTTATGATGCTACTGGAGTGGCTAGAGGGAACTACCTGAAACTGTAGAGCTGTGTTCCAGTAGCTATGCTTCTTAACGATGATTGTATAATGATACGGTTTTTACAATGTGTATGTGATTGTGAAAACCTTGTGTCCGATGCTGCTTCTTTCCAGCATAGGGAAAGTTAAGTAAAAAAAGTTATAATAATAATAATAATAAGGATGAAAAATCTATAAATAATTGAAGATAAAGGGTAAAAGTTGGGTAGATTGAAATACTGTGGGTCATTAAAAAAGAGGGATAAGGGGTATGGAATGTATGAGTTTTTTTCTTTTTATTTCTTTTTCTGGAGTGATACAAATGTTCTAAAAATTATCATGAGGAATATACAATTATGTGATGATATTGTGAGTCTTTGATTGCAAAATATGGTTGGATTGTACGTGTGTGGATATTTCTCAATAAAAATACTTTAAAAAGAAACAAAAACCAATAAAAAAAAAGTAGGTATCACAATGGTTCCAAAAATACTCTAATTAAACCTTCCACTGAGTGGTGCTATCTCAATTTTACATTCACGTAATAAATAGTTTTCTTTTCGTAGTTGGAAATTAATTGTGCCTCTCAAGAAGGAAACTGTCCCAAGAAGAAATTTTTTGTTCTTTTATCTGTGCAATAGTTATTAAATCCAAATAAGTTTTAGAATATAAATCTACGTTGATTTAAACCAGTGACTATTTCAGAATTTCCATATAGGAAAGGTGTAGGACAAAAATTTAGTTAGAAGGTTTACCAGAAGGGGGAATAATGAGGGTATTGTCTAAAAATTGCCTTTACAGAGAGAGTCCAAGGATATGACTCAGGCTATTTGTTATTGCCTAACCAATGTCGGATTCTAATGGAAGGGAGAGAAGAAGGACCTAAATTTCCCAAAGCCATTTCATAGCCTCCATTGATTTAGAAATTGTAAAAAACAAAATCTAGTTAAAATCAACAGTTATTTCTAGAGGGAAACTATTTGATTCATATTATTTGTTACTAAAAATTTACCCCAATTATGACAAAAATCTCCTTTCCAAAAAGATTCTGACAATCCCTTTTATTATATTGTGAACTAATATAAGAAACCATGGAAAAAAAGATACTTTCATTGAAATGTCATGTTTATAAATTATTCCATAAGAGGGTAAGTATTGGAAACTGATTAAAATCTCAGTCCAAATATATATATATTTCATTTTGGGGATACTTCTACAGTTCTAACAAGGAGAACATTGGTGTGTTTTCTGTGCGTAAAGCGCATATGATAAATGTATTACAAAGTGGCTCTAAAGCAAGGCAAATTTTACTTAAAACACGTGGAGATTATATAGGACTTCACAAAATATACATAAATAGTGATGAAATTATCATGAAATAATTTTGAATTACATGAGGAAAATATAATTAATATGTTTCTAAAATATTCTTTAACTTTAAATGGTATTTACATTTTTCAGAAATAAAGGACTTGATCTTGAAGAGAAATAACATATTAAAACCAGGTATAATTGTCCCCTTAACAGTTGAGTTTAGAAATTAATAATTTCATGCAAATTAAATACTGATTTTTTTAAAAGTGGAGGAAGGGAGAAGTTAGTTGAGTATGTAATTACGTTGCTAAGGTAACCTTCAGGAAAGGCAGTATGATTTGTTCAAAATCATTTTTGTTTCTAGAACTGAAGAAGCAAATTAAGAAATACAGGAAACAGAGGAAGGCAAGTTGAGGTCATCTGGATTTTTAAAAGGTGGGCTCTTTGAGGAGGAAGGCTAGTTACCTGTTGAAACCAAACACTGGTGCTGAAATGGAAGGTGTACAATTAGACATCAGTAAAAGGCGGCACAAAGGCTTTTATCACACTCAAAATTTATGTAATTTACTAGATGGTTTAGCACAAATCTAGAGCTTGGACTTTTTTCAACGTCTACAAATCCTGCAGAAAAAAAACTTCAGACATTTCTTTTGGAGACTAAAAATTAAAGTCAAAATTTAACTGAGCAGTTCCTGATAACAGGTGCATTTAGAGGATAATGATAACTATCTTTGCCTATTCGTTTGTATTTATCTAAATTGTTTTCCATAATCTCATGATTCTCAGACCTTAGCATGAATGGAATTACTGGATTCCTGGTTAAAATGGGGTCTAGGGACTATGCTTCCAGAATTTCTGCTTAAGTCTTTGCTGGGGTCTGAGAGTTTGAATTTCAAAAAGTCCTCAGGTGATGCTAATGCTACTGGTTCGAATGTCAAGTCTGAGAACCAGTAACTAAATGTATTTTGACTTTTTTTTGTAAAACAAATGTAGAATAGTTTTAGCGCATAATTATGTCAATAACAAGGAATAGTGTACTAAAACAAACAAACGAAAAACAAGGGATGCATGTTATTCTTTCATCTTTTATTAATAACCAGAGCAGACATTCATGTTTAAACTTTAGAATATCCCAACATTCCACCTTGTTTTGATGGAAATATCTATTAATGTAGGCAAAATGACTGGGAAGAAAAAAAAATCTATCAGGCTTTCTTTTCAAAATCAGCTGCTTCAAATGACGGCAAGTTTCAGCATCAAGTCTTAGGAAATTTATCCACAAGTCATTAGGCAACATAAAGTGGGGCAAGTTCTCCTGACTTTTGATGAGAAAATATGAATCTGAGAATGTTCAGAAGGGATCAAAAAGTAGAAATGTGAACTTGCAACTCTGTCATTTCACAGTTTGGTGATTAACTGATTAATACATGGGCTATCATTAATGTTGAAATAAACAGTTAATAAAAGTGGCTTGGTTTGTGTTATGAGGTAAACCCTTAAGTTCTTACTAATTATGCTGGATTATCCACATCCATTTATCTGTTTCCACCAGTAGCTTCTTCATGTTTTTGTATTGATTAGGACAGCATTTATAGGTTTGCACTTCAGGACTAAGAAACTCCTGCCTGGATAACATCTATATTTGAGATATGACTCATGTAAGAGAAATACTCATTGAAAATTATAAAACTATAATAAATGCATCCACTTTATTGCCATAACATATTAAACAATACTAAAATTATTGGTATAAGCAATACAAAAATGAACTCAATAAAAAATGAACTACTTTTAATGAAAATCTTGAAAAATTTAATCCCTTTTTTTAAATATCAAAAAGAATGGCTTTAAATATTCATTTGTCTGACCAATAATGATGGGAGCTCATGTTTATTACATACTTTACTCTGTGTCAAGTGCAATGTTTAGGGGTTAGTTTATATATGCAAGAGTATTCTTTTATGCACATGAGTGTTATCTTTACCTTGTTATACAGATGAGTAATTAAGGTTTAGAGACATTAAATATGCTGCTAAACTGACATAAATTATTTAACTGTTGGAGCCCAGATTCAAACCCAGGAATAAATTCAATTTTCTCTGAACACAAAATCCATGCCAACCACCCAATTATACTATCTCAATTTCAGATTAATGTTATTCCTATAAAATACCCTGGTGAGAACTCATGAAGAATATTCACCATCATTTTCCAGAAACACAAACCAGGAGCTTTCATTTTTAGAAAAAAATAACAACCTTTATTTTTCCTCTGGGGAGTTTTTGATAAATAATGTTTGATTATAAAACTCAAAAAATTATATCCAAGCATTTGAAAAATTCTGAAAAGTAGTGAAAAGACTAAATTTTCCTCCCAGAAATAACAAATGTCAACATTCTCGTGATTTCCTTCCAGTTTTCTTATCTATAAATTTTATTGTTGGGATGATAGTGAATATTCAAATTAATGTATTTATTTTTGCCTCATAAATTAAAATAAATATTTGCTCATGACTAAATATTTTTTGAAAAAAAAAAGATTTTAGTAGCAACACGAACATTCCTCATAGGGATATACTATATATTACATAATCACTGTGCAAGGACAGAGACACCTGCTACCGCCTCCAGGAGAGGAGTCTGAATATACACATATTAGCAAAGTGCATGGCAACACCTGCCACCAGAATCAGCAGTCCTAGATCTCAGTCTACTCCATGGTGCTGGCGTCTGGGTCACCTGTAAGCAAGGCTCCTCACACAGGTGTTGGCTAGAACACTGTTTCACTCACATAGAGAAGAGGAAAACAAGGTTAACTTCACCAGGGGCTGTTGGTTCCCCCATGGCCAGAGGTCTCTATCTACAGCCAATGCAGGTGGATTAACTATGCACACCCCTCATGTTCTGAAGGCGAAGGACCCAGTTTCCTCTCCACCAGGAACAGACATAACAGTGGGCGTAGTATTGATCAGGTGCTATATAATGCACAGACTTAGCTAAGCAGTTCCTGGGCATGTTTACATGTGCTCAGGAAGAAAGAATAAGGAATGTGCGGGCAGATCACTATCTGGTATAGGATGTGTTTTATGTCCCAAGAAGAGTCAGCTCACATTCTTATTCCACTAGCAGATGTGTTAGCAACCAGATGTATGGTCAAGCTAAGGCAACACATCCGGTCCCTAACACAGGGAGCATTTGTGGATCACAGGGAATGGCAGCAGCTGCATTCAACTGTCTCCTTCCACAGACAACTTTTCCTGGAACCTCAAAAGACAGAGAAGCAAACTGATTAAAAATCTTGGTAAACCTATTACACATTTTGGATAGTGAACTGCATGCCAGTAACTCAGGGCATAGCTCTGATAGATGTTACCTCCATACACCATTTTTTCTGAGCTCTTTAGGCAACACTTGAGAAAGGTAACAATGATTCAAGGCTTCCCTCCTACTCCCTCCTCTGTTCAATAAGAAGTTTTCAGCAGAGGTGCCAAAGGAAGGTCTTAATTTGAGGAATACAGTTATTGGCAAGAACCTGACCGATGCCCTTAATTTCAATACCCTGTAGAAACTGCAATGTAGAAACTTGCACTAGGCTTCTGTGGGGAGAAAAGCTTTCCCCCCTGAGGCCTGCCAGTTAAAGCCTTTCTAATTGTATATGATCAGGCATGAAAACCCACGCTTAAGATTTTAACCAGGAACCAGATTCCTCAAGAAACATCCTTACATTTGATAAGATAATTTTAAAATGATCAAGTCTGATGCTTGATGCTAGTCTCTAAAATAGATGTTGTTTTCCTAACAGGAAGCCAGGAATCTTGTTTGCTCCCACAGAACTCATCCCTGCAGATGCATCACTGATACTGTTTTTCCACCAAAAGCACTAATTCACGATTGAATGTGCCTTGACCTAGGTGTTTTTTGCCTTTCAATACAACAATGTCCTTCACCTGGAGATCCAGTTCTGTGAACAGTCAGGCCAGTCAAAGCTTCACTCCAGGCTCAAACTTATCTCTACGTTTTCCTTTGACATTTTGTATGATATTTAGATCTTGGGGAAATATTTTGCTACCTTAGTTAATTATGTAAAGAACGTCTTGTTATGTCTTTCATATTATATCCTTAGTATAGATTTCTAGAAATGGAATTTTGGTCATTGTGCATATTTTAAGGCTTGATATATACTATCAAATTAAAGCATCACTTCTTCAATCTGGCTCCAGCCTCAAACCTCTTCTCATCCTAAACCTTCTCCCTGGCCTTTCTGATTATCATAAGTCATCTGCGGTTTCTTTCTGGACAAGACGAAAAGAGAAGACTCACTTTAAAATTTTTCTTCAACTTCTTTCTCTGTTGGAAATTAGAATTTATTTTCTTAGAACTATAATAAGTTATGATTACTCCTACCTTCTACATCATAGCAGTGGCAATGACACAGGATGGATAGCATATACTTAAAAAGCTCCTTCAAGCAATGAAACTTGTCTAAAATTGAGTGATAATGATTGTGCAACTAAGGGAGGATACTTTGAGACATTATCCTTGATACCCAATGGATGAAGGTGGCTGAAGTGTACAATGACTGAAAAGCAGAAAGGGGTAATAACAGATGATGGAATATGGTGCATCAACAGAAAGGAATATGGTCATGAGGTATGTAGGAAGGTGAATGAAATTTGAGGATATTATGTTGTGCAAAATAAACCAGAAACAAAAAAATAAATATTGTATGGTCTCTTTCAGAAAACACTTATAAGAAAATTGGGACCTAGACTATAAGCCCTTATGGCAGTCTCATTTATTTCTGAGCTTCAAATGTTATTTCTGGATTCTGAGTTGCTGTGCTATTTCCCTGGAACTTTGTAGCTTTGTGATGTCCAAGACTCAGAGTTGAAGTTCTGCAGCTTTGAAGGTCAGCATTGCTACATACAACAACTGTTAAAGAAACTGAAAAAAGATCAGCTTCATTGAGATATGAAAATGGAACTTAGTCAGTGGGACTAAGGTAAGTTAGAATACAGGGTAAAGGATGACGTCTACATTTTAGAACTTCACTTACTGTATAAAACCAAAGGAAGAGGGCTTTATTTTGTCCCAAACCTAAATTTTCTATAGCACACAATTTTACTCAACCTTTCTGGATAGTGCATTTAAACAATCCAAACACAGGAAGCCCAGAAAGGAAATGAGGACTTGTAATTCAATATAGCTTAATACAATACCCAGATACATTCCAGAGTATATTGGACAGATAATTAAATAGTATTGGCAAAGTCTCTTGAGGAACTGGAGGAAAAATATAGAACTATTAAACTTTTCCACTTGGAAATCCCTGATACTCTCTCAAACTCTCAGAACTCCCAAGTTAGTAAGCCAAGCCCTAAACCTTGATGCTTGTTATTATGAAACTTATTCTTGCAGCAGAGAAGCTAAGTCTACCTATAATTACACCTAAGAGTTACTTCCAAAGAACCTCCTTTGTTGCTCAGCTGTGGCTTCTCTCTGTAAGCCCAACTAAAGAAGTAAAATCCTTCCCCTCCCCCATACAAAGCACATGATGTCCAGAGCTGAGACTCCCTGTCAGTGTGGGACATGATTCCCAGGGATGAGCTTGGCCCTGACACTATGGAATCGACAATACTTTCCTGACCAAAAGGGGGGAAAGAAATATATCAAAATTAGTTATCAGTGGCTAAGAGGATTCAAATAGAGTCAAAAGCCTATCCTGGAGGCAAGCTTCAGCTAGATACTGTTAATTACCACAGTTTGCTAAACAACAACCAGCAACATTCCTGTTAACCGTAAAGAACTTCCAGGGCTCTATCTGAAATCCTACAAAAGTTTCACGTACTAAGTTTACTCTTCAGAAACCTAAAACCTTCAGATGGTTCGGAGGCCAGATAAGTCCTAAAATCCAGAGGTGCCAGTCTCCCCGAGAACATCAACCAGTTTCATCCTATATTGTCAACACCCCTTTCAACATGAAAAAAGTTAGAATGGGCATAGCCCAAATATCCCTAAAGACTGGAAAGAGGCTCAAAGGAGAAGGAGGAGTTATAACAGAGAAGTTAGGATTTTAAAAACGAGTGTGACTACTGGATCATTATATTGATATTTCTTTTTAGTCTCCAGTGTCTTGGAGCAACTAGACAGAAAAACCTAGAATTGTGGAACCAAACTTTGAAATCTGTTCTATACCTTCTTGTTAAAATGTACTTTTAATTTTTTAGTTTTTTTGTATATATGTAATATTTCACAATAAAAATGCTTAAAAAAAAAAAAATTCCTCCAGAAGGCATGCATTTGCTTACTGGTAAAGAATTTGCTTCCTGGATATTCAGCACCTGAGAGAATAAGTTCATATTTTGATCATTTTTGTTTAAAATTCTTTAACCCATTACCTCCAAGTTAAATACAATAGAAAAATCAAGTTCAACAAACTGAAAGCTGTTTTGTCTAAACTAAATCTCAGCCTGAATACATTATGCTGATTATTGCTAGAAATACTACCCAGTCTTCCAGGTCAAAGACAGAGAAGTCATGCTAGGCTCCCTTTTTTCTTTCCACTGTTCCCTGTCCCAGAAACATCCTTTCATCCTTCATCTACTGGGTGAATATGATGCCATCCTGTAACACTCATTTCTACTGTTAACTCTTCCATGAAGTTGAGTCTTGTTCTCCCACCTTCATACCCCGTAGAAATGACTTCTTCATTTTTAATTCATGTCATGGTTAGGGACACATGTCAACTTGGCCAAGTTGTGGTACCTGTTTATCTGATTGGGCAAGCGCTGGCCTGTCTGTTGCAATGAGGATATTTCATAGGATTAGGTCATGATCACGTCAGCTACATCCACAGCTGATTCCATTTGTAATCAGCCAAAGGGGAGTGTCTTCTGCAATTAGATGCTAGATGCAATCATGGGAAGCCTTTTAAGGAGGACTCAGAGGAGACAGATTCCATTCCTGCTTTGGCTGGTGAGCCTCTCCTGTGGAGTTCATCCAGGCCGTCCATCGGAGTCGTCGGCTTCGCAGCCTGCCCTGTGGATTTTGGACTCTGCGTTCCTACGGTCACATGAGACACTTTCATAAATTTTATATTTGCAAGTGTTCCCCGTTGATTCTGTTTCTCTAGAGAACCCTAACTAATACAATTCACGTCTCCCATTTTCCCATATATATTTGTTATAAGAATTACAATATTGTATTCCATTTCTCAGCTTCTTGATCTTTTGACTATAAGATGCTTGATGGCAGAAGATATGTCACACTCATGTTTGCATTTCAAGAACCCAGCACGTGCTAGGTACTCAGAAAATGATTGTTGGAAAATCATATGACTTTACCTATAATAAGTGGTTATTTTTAAATGACTGCTGTGAGTCTTTCCAGAGAAAATGTTTAAGAGTCTTTGAAACTAAACCCAAGGATTAAAGACATCTAAAAAAAAAATAGGGATGACCACAGATTTCTCTGTCACAGGTAAAGCACGTTAGGGAAGGGTATTGATCCTTACGGGAGGAGAATGTTAATATGCCTATAATTCATTTTGTGTCACTGTCACTGATTTGTTATAGAGGGTAGGGTTGCATGTACCTTAAGGCAGTCCCAAGAAAAAAAAATTTACTAAAGTTTTCTGGAGAAAGGAATTGAGCAAAACATAAAATGTTTGCACAATTTGGCAAAATAAATAAATAAACATCCTAAAGAGTCAGGTGCAAAAACTAATAGACAAAATTTTCGTAGCACAGTGTAGGAAGAAACATGCTTTACATGAGAGTTTCTTCTCAAAAAATGAAAACCTGTCCATAGATACTGACCTAAATAAATTAGATCACCTGAAGTCCCCTGCTTGTGTGTTCACTTTTCCTTATGGTGTTCAGGAAGAGGAAGGTATCTGGAGAGCATGAGGGTACCTTGGCACTCTTGAGACTCCAACTTAGCTGTATTTAAATAAGACACACATTGATTCCCTAAGGACTAAAATAAGTCCATTTATGCATTCTATTTATTTAAAATTCTAATTTATTTAAAATTGGGGGAATTTTGCTATTCTTCAACCTTAACTTTTTTTTAAAAAGTACACTCAAAAAATAAAATTTGGGTTCAGGATTAGGGAGGGTAAACAAAACAGGTTCAAAAATTCTAAAAGGAGAGCTAGACTTGCCCACTTACTCACAGAAGCAGTTACCTTGTAAGCATAAAATAAACCTCACTCCAATTAGGTTAAGTGATTATCTTTTCCCCTGTGGTTCAATAAGTTCCAATTTTCCATGCTGAAAGAGGTGACCGACTTTGGAAATACTTTCTTTAGTTTGTACAAGGCTTCTATGTACACAGTTTGTAATAAGTAACAAAACTGTTTTGCAAGACCTACTTCTTTCCATAAATAAATATACAAATATGCTAGTCTATATTTGTTTTTACTTGATTTTTTTTCTTTTCTTTTTAAAATTTTTCTGTTTTTTGCAAAACCATATGGCAACATCATGATTTTGGGACAGCTGCAGGTTGCAGTCACAACCTTAAATACCATTCGTACATCAGTGAGAGAAGAAAAAAGTGAAGAGGTGAGGTGTGCTTGTTTTTCAGAAAAAGGTATAGATTCTAGAAATTTCACTTTGTCCGCATTTCTCCTTTGACTCTAGTTCTCTACTAGCTTAATTGTCTGCTACCTTGTCTTTTTTTCCCAGCCAATGAGGGTAGTGGTTTTTTGGAACACTGTTGGTAGCACCTTGCTTCTCCACCTCAGCTCTGATACTGGGAGCCAACCATCTTGGAGATAGTGGTACTAGTCAAACAAAACTGGCCCCCAGGGCAAAAGGGTGGGAATAAAGAAATAGGGTCAGGATAAAAGCTGCTCTGATCATGTAGATCTCATTGGTTTTCACGACCAGACTGTTCTTGATCATGGTGGCACTCTGGTTCCGCATGAAAGAGTCCACATGCATCACAGGGGCCAGGAATTCCTTGGGACGCACCTTGGAGACCCTGTGACTGCGTACAACAAAGCCCTGTAGGTTGTCTTTTTCATTTCTTGCCCTTTGACACCCATAACTTTTAAATTTTTATTAAGTCCCATTTGTCTATTATTTTTCTTTTGTTGCTCATGCTTTTGGTGTAAAATCTAAGAAACCATCATCTAACACAAGGTTCTGAATGTGTTTCCTTGTGTTTTCTTCTAGGAGATTATTGCTGCTTCCTATATTTAATATTTTGACCCATTTTGAGTTAATTTGTATGTATGGTGTGAGGTAGAGTTCATCCTCATTGTTTGCATATAGATATTCCCAATACAATTTATTTAAGAGACAATTCTTTCCCAATTGAGTGTACTTGGCACCCTTTGTGAAAGGCCATAGGTATGGGGCTTTGTTTCTGAGCCTTCAATTTGATTCTGTTTGCCCATATGTTTGTTCCTGTGCTAGTACCATTCTGTTTTGATTAGTGTACCTTTGTTATAAGTTTTAAAATGGGGAAGTGTAAGTTCTCCAACTCACAACTTCACTCTTCTTTTTCAAGATATTTTTGTCTACTCAGGGCCTCTTAACCTTTCATACAAATTTGATAACTAGCTTTAATGAAATAGTGTTGAAGAGACATGGAGTACAAATGAAAATGCTTCAGCATTCTTCTAATACATGGATTTGACAACTTCTTGTTCTGGGTTATATCCAGCCCAGTGCTGTTTTTGTAAATACATTTTTATTGGAACAACAGCTATGCCCATTCATTTAATGATGCCTATTACTGCTTTCTTGTTACAATGGTAGAACTGAGTAGCTGTGACAGACACTGTAGGTACTACTACATCATAATGAGAAAACATAACTGATCTTTGTTCTCAAGATTTCCCAAGGTAAGCAAGTCGTTTGTTATCCATGCATGACCCTGGTCCATCTCTGAGAATTTATACACTAACCAGATGACAGGGGGTGGACAGTTACATCTGCAGATTAGGTTGGAAGCTGGTTACTTCCATAACCTTTGGAAGTTAGGAGGTTGTAGATTAAGTTCAATCAAATGGTTATTGATTTTATCAGTCATGCCTATGTAATAAGACTTCATATAAATCAGGACACTTGAAGCCTAATGAGATTCCACAACTGATAATGACATCCCTGTGCTTGGAGGATGATGAGTCCTGGCTCCATTTGGAGAGGACACAGAAGTATAGAAGCTTGTGTTTGAGATCCTCCCAGAACTCACCCTATGACTTCTTTGATGTCTTATTTGCATGCATTTTAGTTTCCTAGGCTGCTCAAGCAAATACTATCCAATGGGGTGGTTTTCACAAAGGAAATTTAATGACTCATGGTTTTGAGGCCAGGAAAAGGTCCATATTAAGGCATCATCAAGGTGACACTTTCTCCTTGAAGACGAGGGCATTCTGGGGCTGGCTGCTGGTGATCCTGTCACATGGCAGTGCACATCATGGCCTCTCACTTCTCTTCTGGATTCCACTGAATTTCAGTTTCTTATTTTCTGGGACTTCCTCTCTCTCTCTGAATTTCATTTTGCTTCTAAAGGACTCCTTCCTGATTGAGGGGGGTCACACTTTAACTCAAGTGACCTCATCAAAAGGTCCTACTTATAATGGGTTCATACCCACAGGAATGAATTAAGTTTAAGAACATGTTTTTCTGGCATATATACAGCCCCAACTCACCACACATACTTTTACTATAATAAAACTACAATTTTAATTATAGCACTTTTAGTGAATTCTGTGAATCATTCTAACAGATTATCTAGGCTGAGGAGATGGTGGGAACCCTAAAATCTGTAGCCACTTGGTCAGAAGTACAGGTGGCCTAGGTCCCCAAATTTGTGACTGGTGTTTCAGTTGGCAATCTTGCAGAGGATTGCCCTTAATCTGTGGAGTCTGGCTTAACTCCAGATAGTTAGAGTCAGAATTGAATTGAATTGCATTACTGGAATATTTACATCTGGCATTAAAAGCTGTGTTGGAAGTTGAAGAAGTATTTTTTTTTATTATTTTTTATTTTTATTTATTTTTGCATGGGCAGCACCGGGAATCGAACCCAAGTTTCCACATCAGAGGTGAGAATTCTGCCACTGAGATATCCTTAACACTGCCCTGAAAAAATATTTTGATATCTACAAAGTCTTAAATATTTACAATAGGGTCTTTCACAGAAAAAGTTTGCTGAACCTTGATCTGATAGGTATTACTAGAAGATGAGACTAGAATAAATGGTAATAAGCAATATTTGAATTGAAGACGATTACAAATTTTCTGCAGTTTAAGAAACACATGACTCTTCAGTTTAAAAGTGCAACACGAGTGCTGAGCAGGATAAATAAAAATAAATTCCCATATAAATTCATTATAATGAAATTGAAGACTTCAAAATTATAGGAAAAGTGAATAGTACAAAATGATGAATTATAGGAAAAACACATGGACTGATAGTACATGTCACACTATCCACTAGAGAAAGAAACCATGGGAAAATACTTTCAAAGTGTTCAAATAGATGTTTACCAGAGATTAATGTACAGACAAAAATTCTTGAAAGGTGGAAGCCAAATAAAGTCATTTTCAGACATAGCAAGATAGTAATTTGTATTATCCACTGAAATGTACTCACTCAAAACAATATATGCATTTAAGAAAGAAGAGAACAAGCAGGAAGATGTGGGTATAGGGGATTGAATCATGCCCCCACAAAAGGCATGTTCAGGCCCAAACCTTGGTCCTGTGTGTGTGAAATAGGGCCTTTGAAGATGTGATTAGTTAAGATGTTCCAAAACTGAATGAGGGTGTGTTAATTCCACATGGCTGAGGTCCTTATAAGCAAAGGAAATTGGACATGGAAAGAAAAGTCATGGGAAAAGCAAGAAGCTGAATGTCAATGGAACCCAGAAGAAAAAGGATAGAATGCCACCATGTGCATTGTAATGTGAGAGAAAAGCCAAGGAACCCCAAGGATAGCTGGCCAGCCAGAAAATAACGACCCCAGGAGAAAGGAAGTCTTCTCGTCTCTGCAACCATGAGCCAACAAATTTCTGTGTCAAACCAATCCACTGTATAGTATTGGTTTTAGCAGCAAGAAACTAAAATGGTGGGGAAAAAGTGTTAATGCTGATCAGCAAAATTAATAAAAGATTGTGGGGCCCCTCCTAAAAGCTTGTAACAAACCTCCTTTAGCTAAGGACAAAGGTCAAGAAAGTAAACTATCTCTTCAGAGGCGGAAGAATGTAATTAAGGATGTAAAAAATGGAATTGATTGTATCTTAGTCTTAAACACTAACCTTAGTAAAAACATCACGTCTTAGGCCCCTTTAATGATTATACTAGAGACCCAACGTCTCACACTATATGGAATGTCTTTGTTCTGAATCATATATTGCCTCGTGCATTTCTGTTCTATTTGCGGAGCATTAATATCCAACTGATTGTCACCAGAAAACCTTTCTTGTTCATAGATTCCAATGAACCCATATCTGCTTCTGTGCCTGGTGTGTTTTTCAGTCAGCAGCTGCATGCTTCTGGGCTCTGTGCGAGCTCAGTCTAGGCCTAAACAAATACTCACTATTTGTAAAATGGTATGTTAAAGAACTGGTATGGTAATGAAACTAAAATGAAATACTTGCAGCAAGATAGTGAGAGAGTGGAGGGCAAGGCCATAATTAATGGATAAATTCTGAGTAAGTCCAGATAAAGGTCAGGAGGAGGTCAGAAATACTGACAAATACAGATTTTGTTTTCAAGATTAGAATTACATATATACCTTTAAAATTAAGTAAAACACTGAGTAGAAATCAACTGACAGCCTTCAAATCAACAGAGTAAAAAGAGAATATAGGAAACTTGGTCAATCTAAAAAAGGAAGAAAGAAGGAAAGATGCAAGGAAAATAATTTGAAAACACAAAGCAACATTAAAAATAAATTTACTTACATAAAGGATCATCATAAAAGCAAAAACTATTAATCCCAACTTACAAAAGACAAAGATTCTCAAAAAATACTAATGCTGACAAATGAAAGATTGTAAGGTGCAATTGAAATGGACATGAAGTGTCTACGTAGGTCCTGGCACATAGTAGGTATTCAGTAAATGATAGGAGTCATTACTATCCTATTTTTGTTGTTGAATCCAGAATTAGAGAAGGTGATTAAAAAGAAGAGCCAACCTCAGAACACCTAGCTGAACATTACCCAGAGCTTCAGAAAATCATTGATATATGTATATTGTCAAAGGCCAATAGAAATGTGTTTTGCATTGTCAGTAAGCACAACATGCAGTGACTGTTACCACTGATATTTTTAGCAGAGGTGACAAGGATTGAAACAGCTTGGAAAATGTAGATGCCTTGGTCTCTGAAAAGATGCTCAGTGAAGGCTTATGGCAAGGTCAGGGTTAAGCGGCAAAGGTTTGGCAGTTACAAATAGTGAATAAGTGAACAGTGAGGCTGTACCTAATGATATGAATTGTAACATTAAAAAGCCAGCCAGAGTAGCCTGCTGGGGCTTTGATAGACGAGAGATACTAGTGAATACAATTAAAGGATACCCATTTATCTAAAAGCAGCCTTCTGGCACCAAAGACTTACCTCACCTTCAGGGCAAATTTAATGCTAGCATTCTCCCCTGAAAAATAACTTTCATAGTTGTTGAGGAATCTGCCAGTTCTGTAAGCCACTGGCTGTACCAAGCAAAATCTACATTGTATATCATCTTTAAATAATCTCATCACCATGATAAAAATAAATGCTTGGAAAGTTCTACAAGGCAAGATGAAAAAATAATTAAATGTGAAAGACTGGGTTGCAGTATTTGAACTATACCTCTAAATTGATCTCGGAGGTATAGAGGATGAGTAATTTGTTAGTCTCTTTTTTTATAACTCTCTCCTAATTATTCAGAAACCAGGCACATGGGTTGCTTGGTGGTGGTGCTGTTGATCTCGTGCCATGCATGCCTGTGTGAGTGTGTGCACACGTGTGTAGTGTACACCTCTACTTTAATAGTAAGGACCTATCTAGACTGCAGAGGGACCTCACCTACCATTTCTGCCTTTAAAAACTGCAGGTTCTCCTTCCAAGCTGCCAGGACCACATTTTCTGGATTTCACAAGTGTTCAACAGCTCAGCCCCTTGGCAAACCCACCCCTCCTTTGCTCTCCATGTCACTTGCTACAGTAATTGTTGACACTGGCAGGTTTTTACTTATTAGGCAAGAACCTGAATTGGGCTCATGGAGAGGAAATAGTAATAAAAAAAAAAATAGATGGAATAGAAAAGGGAAGGATTACAGTCCTCCAAGCATCCTGGAAAGTAAGGCGTTTGGAGAGGCAGTCTCCCAAATCATTGTGAGCATCCACCTAATTATAAAGACATTGAAGACTGGGGCTGCGGTGGGACTCGTTTTCAAGCCCAGCAGGAACTTTTTGCCCATAAGCAGCCCTGCATGGTTCTGTGACTCGAAACAGAGGATAAGAAAACACATGTGGGAATCTGCGGAGAAGGTGAGCTTTAGTACTTTGTCTTTGAACACTTTTAGTAAGGACAAGTGATCACATGGCAGCCAAATGTATTTTCCTCGCTTAACTGCCTCTTCGCCGCCTCATCGGCGCCTACTGTCTTAATTAGGCACCTCGCTCCATACAGAAAAGATGGCACAGCAGTGCAGCTTCGTGTTTATATATTCTGCTCAGTCCCCTTTGGATAGTAAGAGCTGTTTTTGATACTAAAACTGATTTGTATCATTTTCTTTTGCTTAACCTGCCGGTTGTCTGCAGCAGTGCTCACCTTAGCAGACCAGCTGTACCTCCCTAGCCACATTCCTCTTTACATTTGTGGTACCAGGGATAAAAACAACGGGAATTTAACATTCCCAGGTTAACACTATAAAACCTGATGGCCAGATGGCCAAGTACATTCAAATGACTGTGGCTAAGCACAAAGGAAAAGGCATATGCAAGTGTGAGGGAGGCTTTCCCATCGAAATATAAAAAATGCAGCTAACTAGACCCCTCGAAACCTGTGAAAACACAGCATGGCAAACTCCCCCCATCCCCCACTTCATAATAAGGACAGCATTCTCAGCCAATTCTTAGGTAAGAAAAGGAAGGGAATGAACTGGTTTATAATGCACGTTTCTTCTGATCTGAAGTATCTTAACTTATAGTGGACGACCCTGGCTATCTTTGGCTTCTGGATCAGGCTCTTATTTTAATCCCTTATGCCATGCAATATTTTGCGAGGGAAAATGTTCATAATTTCAGACAGCTCTAGAGAAAGGCCTCTAGTGTGTACATTTTCTCCTTTGACTTTTGCAGGTTACATCATCTTTTTTGAGCTGACAGTAATCTTGCAGGAAGTAACAGAGAGACTGGACGGACCTCAATGCTCATATAGAATAAATCATGCCAGTTTAGGGTTACACAAATATGTTTAAAGGAAGCCACTCTCTTTGGCAAGTGTTAGGCATGTTACTTCAAAAAAACTGGGAGGGCTATAATATCAGTTAAGACTCAACTAATCATTCTATAAGAGCTAAATTATAATGACAGAAAATGAAAGAGAACTAAATATAACTGAAGACAATGTTATACCATGCCTCTATGTAGTTCATAATTTGATTCATCCAGTGTAATTTAGGGCTTTTTCCAAGCTTTTAGAGCAAGCATAGTGCAATCCACTTCAGGCATCAGAAGCAGAGGATAAAGCTATCTTTCACAACAACATTCATGGATGTCTTAAATTAATATTTTAAAAATAACTTGAATTTTGAAGTACTACATAGTGATTAGATGTTGTGATTGTTTGTTTATGAAGGCTATATTTATACAGTTATATTTAGTACCATGAGCTAGGAGGAAAAATAATTGGCCCAGGTGGGAAGGGAATAATGAGCTGAAAATGAACAGTCAGGCTAATGTGGGAGAGAGGAAATAGAATGGCAAACTGGTCCAATGGGAATTCCCATGAAGGGCTCAGTTACAGCAGAAGTGCTTATCACCCTCAGCAAGAGCTATCTTAGGTTTCCTGGTTTTTATTGAACTGACTTAAGGAAAGCTTTCTTCTTACATGGATACTTATCTACCCATGCACCTGAACAAGTTCCGAAGCAACTAGGAGCAGGCCAATGCTTCCCTGTCTCTGAAGATGACTCACTTACTGATCTCTAAGCCATCCTATAGTCATATACATCTGCCTTGATTTCATGGACAACAACATTTTGTCTACTCCCTTGTTCCTTGTTCATAGAATTTGACATCATAACTTCAGTTTAGGGGTAGTATAGTGGTTCAGAGGACAGGTTTGGATCTAGACTTCGTGTTTGAGTTCTAATTTTACTAATAGCTAGCTTTATGATGTTAAGGCGATTACTTAAACGCCCTTTGTCTCAGTTTTCTTGTCTGAAGAGGAATATGATAATTGTAGCTGCTTTAGAGTTATTGTGAAGATTAGTTGGTGATCTATATAATTAACATGTAGTTAGGCTACGCATGTATTAGCTTTCACTAGTCTTCAAATAACTTAGTAAACTGTATTTCCAATTTACTGGAGGAAAATAACATGACATTATGAAAGAAGCAAGATCCTTGGACAACAAAAGGGAAAGATGGAAAAGCCTGAAGTGGAGCCATGATTTTGTAGACCTAAGAGATGACTCCACTTAACTTTGTACTTGACTAACTTCATCTGGAATATTGCCTGTTTCTCCAAATCATGAAAAATAGAAATCAGAGCTTTAAGAAATGGAATTAGTTAGGGGTAGCATATGTTCCACTTTCAGAAAAGGGAAGATAAGGAAGACTTTTTATCTTACATAAACATTATATAAAAATTTAAAACAAATTATTAGTATGTGCATATTCACAAAATCTGCATATATTCATATACTTATTTACAATATGCAATATCAAAATCCAGTAAGATATTTTGTGGTCAAACCTGAATTTGACATTGGGAGTTAATCTGTGTCCTAAAATGTTATGTGATGCAGGTTGGGTGCGGGCAAGGAGCAAGGGCAGTATTATTTGTTTGCATCATGAGCCTATTTTTTAATGGAAAAAAGTTCTGAGGATTGAAAATATCTCTTGAGGTACAGTATTGAAGGATTTTTAAAAGTTGAATATTGGAAATAAATAACCTGGAACCACAACAAATTAATTTTTATGAGGAAAAGAGCATGGATAAAGATAAAGGGTATTTAGTGTCTTATGGCAGGAAGAAGGTGGAAAAATTGTAAGTAACAAGTTAACCAAACAAAGAAATGGACCATTGGAAGGATGGCTAATGATACTTATGGTATAAATTAACACATCAGAAAAAGAAATATAACCAAGAAAGTAAGAAACAGAATTCTGAGAATTGGCAAAAAAAAAAAAAAAAAAAAAAAAGAAATCCACAAAAACAAAACAAAACAAAAACAACAACAACAACAAAACTTGAGGAAGCAAGAATAAAAATGAATAACTAAAAACACCCATGACAATCTATAATTACTTACACTTTACAGTATTTCAGTCCATAGATAACTTTCAACTACTGCCCACATTCAAGAAAGCAGCCTTCAAACAGAAAATCAAATGTGGAGTCTCTACGATGTTGAGATGACAGCTAAATTAGCCAAAAATACCTATGAATAAATGGTGTGGAAAAATATGTCAAGCATTGTATTTATAAAAAAAAAAGTAGTGGTTTGGATCTTGAGCATTTTTCAAAACACCAAATACAAATGCAAAATACAGGCTACCAATTTATAGAGTATATCGATCAATTGAGTGTTTGTCCTTAGATCCATTCTTCACCCTTGGTGCTCCTCTTTGCATTGCAGGAGCTTTTAGGAATCCTTCCTGTGTTCTGGTTTCTAGGCACTGGAAGAAGACTGAGGGACAGGTGAAGGGGGGAATCCAGTGTCTGTCTTCCTCACTTCCTCCCTCTCGCCGCCTCCTCCTCCTCCTCCTACTTCCTCTTTTCTTCCCTCCCACCCTCCACCCTTCCTTCACTCCCTCTCTCTCTCCTTCCTCCCCCTCTCCTTTAATTGGTAAACTCAGCAGCATCCCTCCCTCTTCAATGAGTTCAGCTTTCTTCAGACCACCCCTCCTTCATATGATTTTTCTTTTTCACATGGGCAAGAATGGGGAATCGAACCCAGGTCTCCGGCATGGCAGGCGAGAATTCTGCCACTGAGCCACCCTCACACTGCCCCATCTGATTTTACTTTTGCACACAACATTCCTTTCTTTTAAAGCAGCTATCTTCTTAAATTTCCCATTCTTTGTTTTTCTTTGAAGATTCAGTTCTAATATTAACTCTTCTCTGAAGCTTTCTTCAGGCCAATGAGATGGAGTTAATCTCTCTTTGTGTGATCTTATAGCCTTGTCCAACTGCCTTATTTAGATCTTATCCTTTAATTTTTTGTGTGTGGTAATTATTTGTTTTATATGTATGTCTTTCCCATAGATGATAAGCTTTCCAAAGCCAAATGTGTATATATGTCTTATTCATCTTGTTAACCCTGGTGTGGACACAATGTCTGGTTATGGTAGATGCTTCACAAATGTTTAGGAAAGAACAGAATATGAAACAAAAGAAATTGTATAATATGAATGTTCTAGAAGGAGAAAGATCTAACTGTGAATCTAGAATTATGCTTTCTAGGAAGAGAAATTCTCAAAGACTAGTTCATTTTCATTAAAGGGAGAATAATTGAAAATAACAAAATATCTCTACTAAAAGATAAAATATACCAGAGCAAACGAAAACATTCTGCTTTTAAATAATTAATTTCCCTGTTAATACATATGAAAATTTGAGATAGTGGGCACTTTAAATGAGGTCTTAAATAACCCTTAGACATCATAAGATAACATTTCTTCCCTCCTTCCCTCTCTCTCTTTCTTCTTCATTTTATTTTTTCCCCAAGGAGTGGAGAAAAAACATCTGGAAGAAGACATTATTGGATAGATTATGGATTCCCAGAACCCACAACTGGAAGTTCTACAAAAGCAGATGCTGACTGCAAAACCACTTTCTTTTTTTCCACCCTTGTGTGGGTCCTTTGCTATTTTATACCAAATTTAAAAAAATGGTTTTACTTGGTATTCTATAGCAGGAATTGAACTATTTTAAAAAAAAAAGTATGAAAAGGTTTCTGTTTTTCTGTTTCATAGGGAGGAATGCTACATTTCAAGTATTGAAACCAATATCCAATTTGACAATTGCATTATGGAGAACAATCTCAAAAATTTAAAATGTGTATAATAAGTTGTTCTTGTCTTAAACTCTTGGCACTAACATTCTTTCAGCTCAGAATTCTCTTCACATGTTGCTTATTTATTTCACTGAGGTCTCAAATTGAATATCACTTCCTCTCATTCCGTTTTCTTTTTAACAACACCGAAGGGTGAGTTCTCCAACTATCCCAAGTTCAAAGACAGAAATATTCTGACTTGCCTGGGAATTTTCTTAGTAATATGGCCCCTTAAGTAATAAAAATGATATTTCCAAAGATAGTTAAAAGTTAGATTGAATTAGATCATTTGATTGTGTATTATTTTACAATATGCTTATTAAATGGACCCATTTAGCTTTTTAACTGGTCTAATGATTTCAGAAAATTCAAGAAAGAAGAAAATGAAGGGATAATTTTAATTTCATTAAATTCCCAGAATAAAAATGGGAAATAGTCTACATAGCTTAACTCCATAATATCTGAAAGTTGTCCCTTCCTAATGCCACTTCAAAAGAATTTTGGGTTATGAAATTCTATTTAAAGTCACTATGAAGAAAGTATGTATATGTGAAAGATTGAAAAAAAATGAAAGCAGAAATGGGAATCTGGAACTTTGCTTTGGGGTGGAAAGCAAACACCTTCTTTGCCTTGTTTTTAATTGCAGAATAACAAGAAAAAAATCATAATGGTCACTATATATAAAAAAATATATACTCTGAAAATAGGCTATTGTATGATTTGAAGATATTAGAAATAAGGTATAACTTAGAATATAAATTTTAGGTATGCTTTTATGACAAGACAAAAAGAAATGATGTTTTTAGTTGCAGTTACGATATACTGAATGTTCTTTTTAGTTATAGGAAAGAAGCAGAGGACTTTCACACTAAAGTAATAAAAGTTTGCTTTCTTTAATAGGCTGTACATATTATTAAATCCTGGATTTGACAGACTACAATGTTAAGTGTCTAAAATATTCTCAATGATGGAATAGCTTTCCTATGTGGAATAAATAATGTTTGATTAAATTCACTTTTTTGCTTACAGGATAAAATATTATGTTTGACAAAATTAAATTTCATCCATAGCCCACATATTAGCATAATGTAGGCTTTCCAAGCTGCCTTTGTACATGAAATAATATAAGCTATAGTGAATGAAAGTTAGTACAGGTTATTTCAGTAGCAATTCTCTAGTGCTTTCCAGAAGTTTTAATGGTAGAGCAGCTCTTTGCAGCTGGAAAAATTACTGATGT
The DNA here is from genome assembly GCF_023851605.1 of Tamandua tetradactyla. NCBI lineage: Eukaryota > Metazoa > Chordata > Mammalia > Pilosa > Myrmecophagidae > Tamandua > Tamandua tetradactyla. Next base: position 73,652,049 of record NC_135328.1, read on the forward strand.
AGACCAAGTAAGCAGTTCCAACATGTTTCCTTAGAAGAGTGACCAGGGAAAATTCAAAGATGCCCAGAGAGGATCTATGAATTTTACTCTAATTTGTTACATCCATAAGGGAATCAAAAAAATTGTTAGCTAATTTCCCCAATGAAAGGACTCAGGAACAAAATTGCTATTAATGCAAGTGAATGAGAGCATAGAGTAGCAACAATACTACTAATAAATATATGGACAGATCTCTAAGAAAGGCAAAAAATATTGTAACAGAGTTAATTACAGAATAAATTACAGGACAGAGCCTTTGAATGAAGGTGAACATATTTGTTTTCATCACATTGAATTATAGTCCATGATGTATCCATTTTCTGATAGCTGCTATATTTTAAAATTAGGTTTATGAAGGGATAATACATATCAAGTAAAGGTTAACCATTTTAGACTAATTTTGACAAATGCAAAGTGCGCAGTCAACACCACAATCAAGATAGAAACATTCTCAACACCCAGAAAGACCCTTTTGAAATCCATCCCTTCCAGAATTTCACATAAAAGTAGATACAATGTATGTAGCTTTTCTGAATCTGGTTTCTTGCACTTATCATACTGTTCATGTAAGTGGTTGCATGTATCAGTAGTTCATTACTTTTCTTTGCTGAGTTGTGCTCACTTTTCATTTCCATTGTATGGATGTGCCACAATTTGTTTACCCATTCAACAGTTGATAGACAATTGAGTTGTTTCCAATTTGGGGAACTTATGAATAAAACTCCTGTACACATTTGAAGGGAGGACTTTTTGGACATATGCTTTCATTACTTTTGAGTAAATCCCCAAATAAGGAATTGTCAGCTTGTATGGCAAGCATATGATTTACTTTATTTGAAACCATAAAACTGTTTTCCAAAGTGTCTGTACCAATTTGTATTCTCAACAATATATGTGAGTTCCAGTTACTTCATAGTCTCATCATCATTAGATATTTTTAGGATTTTCTTCTTATTATTATACTCTCTTCCCTAAGTACTAGTGATGCTAAACATCTCTTTATGTGCTTATGTTTGGGTGTGCACTTATTTGAAATGTGTGTTCGAATCTCTTGCCCATCTTTATGTTGTGCATATGTCTTGTTATTGTGATATAATAGCTCTTTATATATTCAGTATCCCAAACCTTTTCAGTTATATGTTTTGCAAACATTTCTCCCACTCAGTGGTTTATTTTTTCAGTTCCTTAATAGTGTATTCAAAGACAAGAAATTTTAACTTTGATGAAATCCACTTTTTTTTCCCTTTATTGTTCTTTATGTGTTAAAGGTAAGAAATATTTGCTTAACCTAATGTGACAAAAATTTTCCCCTATGTTTTCTTCTAGAAGCTTTATACTTTTACATTTTACGTTTAGGTCTATTATCCATTTGAGCTATTTTTTTTATGTAATGCAAGGTATGAACCCTATTTCTTGGGGCTACAGGAGCCCCAGGTTCCTCCCCAGAAATTGCTAAAGCCTTGACACATGCATGAGTCTCAAGAAACACAAAATATTTTAAAAGATATAAAATGTTCCATGAAATATAAAATTATCAAGTGACTACAAAATGGCAATTAAATATATCTGTCTACTGATTATAAGGAACTAGACATCCTGATTTTCTTTTTTACCTAATTTAATTTTGATTCCTATTTAGACTCCCCTGGAAGATGTATTTTAGTCAAAGATTCAGAACTGTATGTCAGTGAACTGAATCCATAGTTTGACATTGTTTTGGACACAATCACAGTGGTGACAGGAACTTCAAGTCATGGCTCTGCCTGTTGGGTATTTAGTCGTGCCACCACTCCAGACAAAGAGGGTCTAGTATAAAACCTAGCTCACCACATTGTCTGGCTGCCTTAATGACAGCATGTAAGTGAAAATGCTTGCAAATTATTTTAAGAACAATATACATGCTACTTATTTTTATAGAATTTTTCATATGAATTTCTCTGGTTTCAAAAGCAATTCATGGAAATTTTAGAATTTTTAAAATGAAGCACCAAGTTCCTATTCAGAGATATATATTTTTTTACTTTGCTGTATATTCTTCCAGTATTTTCCTAGTTTTACAAATATATATATTTCTCATAGTAGAATATGATCCCATTTTTAGTAAAAGGACTATACATATGTGTATATAAACATGCATTTGATATTAATGCATTGTATTATTTTATATTTTCTTATAATTCACAAGCATTAGTTATTAGTACTCCTAAGAACGAAAGCTGCATGAAATATAAATTCACAAAGAACCTGTTAGTCCTGCAGACCCAATTATGTGTGTTTTGCCCTCTCAGTAGAACAACTGATTTAGGAAATGTTTTGATTATTCTTCAACTGTTTTTTTTTTTGATGTAATTTTATTAAGATACATTTGTAAACCATACAGTCCATCCAAAGTTACAATCAAGGCTTCACATTATCATTACATGGTTGTGTATTCACCACTATTATCAATCTTAGAATCTTTGCATTACTCCAGCAAAAGAAATAAAAAAGATAAAAGAAAAACCCAAACATCCCAAACCTTTATCTCGCCCCCTTTTTACTGATCCCTAGTATTGCATTCTACCCAGTTTAAAGAACTTGCAATGATGGTAACTTAACTAGGACACTGTAGTACAGTCAGTAAAGGTATACAGCTCAGTGGAACAGAATAAAACATCCAGAAGTAGATCGATACAAACACGGGCAACCAACATTTTAAATTTTTTTGTAATATAGCTATACAATCATTATCAAAGATCAGGGCTTCTGGATTATAACATATTCTAGTATTGCTTTTTAGCTATTCTAATACACCAGAAACCCCAAAATAATATATAATGACTCAGCAGTCTAATTATGTGTAAAATCCAAATTTCTCCATTATACCTCTTTCCTCTCATTTAATCATTATTTCAATCTTCAGGGATATCTGACTAATGAACATTCTAACTTCTTTATGCTGTAAAAGGGTGCTGACCTTATTGAGGAGAGGTATGAAACTGGTTGATGTTCATGGAGAGACTGGTACCTCTGGGTTTCAGGGCTTATCAAGCATAGGAATAATCTTCAGGCTCTAAGTTTCTGAAAAAATAAACTTAATAAGTAAAATATTTATAGAATCTTAGATAAAGCCCAGGGTATTCTTTAGAGTTTTCTGGAAAACTGTTGGCTGGGTCTTGGCATACTTTGGCAATTTGCAATTTCAGGCTGAAGCTTGCATAAGCGTAACCTCCAGAATGCAACCCATTTGAAATCTCTTAGCCACTGAAACTTTATTTTGTTTCATTTCTTTCCCCCTTTTGGTCAAGGAGGCTTTCACAATATCATGATGCCAGGGCTTGGTTCATCCCGGGCAGTCATGTCCCACAATACCAAGGTGGCTTACACCCCCGGGAGTCATATCTCACATAGTGGGGAGGGTAGTGATTTTATTTGCAGAGTTGGCTTAGAGAGAGAGAGACCACATTCTGAATAATAAAAGAGGTTCTCTGGGGGTGACTGTTAGCATAGTTACAGGTAGGCTTAGCTTTGCCATTTCAGAGATAAGTTTCATAAGGTCGAACCTCAAGATCAAGGGCTTGACTTATTAAATTAGAAGTCCCTAACACTTGAGAGAATATCAGAAACTCCTCAGGTGGAGAATATTAAGATTAATAGTTTCACATTTTTCCCCAGTCCTTAAAGGGGACTGTCATGGTCAGGTTCATGTGTCAACTTGGCTACATGGTTTGTCTGGTTGGGCAAGTGCTGGCCTGTCTGTTGCAATGAGGACATTTCATAGAATTAAATCATGATCACATTGGCTGCATCCACAGTTGACTGCATTTGTAATCAGCCAAGAGGAGTTCTGTAATGAGTAATGTTTAATCTAATCACTGGAAGGCTTTTAAGGAGGATTCAGATGAGGCATTCTCTTTTCCTGTCTTAGCCAGTGAGCCTTTCCTATGGAGTTCATCCAGACCCTTCATCAGAGTCATCAGCATCATAGCCTGCCCTATAAATTTTGGACTGCATTGCCACAGTTATGTGAGTCACTTTGATAAATTTTATATCTATGGATATTTCCTACTGATTCTGTTTCTCTAGAGGACCCTAGCTAATACAGGGACTTTGCAAATATGTTTTTATTTTCCGCCCCAAATACTCTGGAATATATCTGGATATTACATTAACCTGTAGAGAATAACAAGATCTCATTCCCTATCCTAGGTTCTATATAATCAGGTTGTTTAGATAAACTGACCAGACAGATTAAATTAGATAGTATGCTATAGAACATTTAAATTTTGGACAAAATAAACATCCCTTCATTTGGTCTCAGACAGAAGTTGAAATTTTAAAATACAGACAATATCATCTTTTACTCTGTATTCTGATTTACCTTAGTCCTAACCATTACAATCTAGGAACCTTCATGATGAGCCTTTTAGAACATTCTATACGCCCTAATGATCAACTGCCCAATCTCTGTCCACTTTCTATCCCCTGATAGCCTATTCTCTTGAATTCAATTCTCAGAGTTTGCTCATTATAGTTAGTTTATCTTAGTGAGACCGTACAACATTTGTCCTTTTGTTTCTGGCTTATTTCACTCAACATAATGTCCCCAAGGTTCATTCACCTCATTGCATGCCACGTGACTTCATTACTTCCTATAGCTACTCAAAATTACAGTGCAGGTATACAGCACAATTCACCCTCCATTCATCAGTCAGTTTATCCTTAGGCCACCTCCATCCATTGCAAATTGTTTACAATGCCACCATAAACATCAGTGTGCAAATGTCTATTTGTGTCCCTGCTTTCAGTTTTTCCAAGTATATATTAAAAAATGGGGTTGCAGAATCATATGGCAACTGTATACTTAGCCTGCTGTGGAACCACCACACCACCCTCCAGAGGGGCTGCACCATTCCACTTTCCTACCAACAAGGAATAGGTTCACCTCTCTCTCCCCATCCTCTCTAGCACTTGTATCTTTGTGTTCATTTTTTAAATAGTTTTAGTCACACACCATACAATCCATCCTAAGTGTACAATCAATGGCTCCCAGCATAATTCAAATAGTTTTTAAACCATGATACAGAGTTAGGATTTTCTAACTAAATCAAAAGCTTACATCACTTCATTAAAATTGCTCCGTGCAAAATGATGTTCTGTATTCTTTGCATTAGAAATTACTCTGATATCTTAAATACGGCTTCTCTAATAGAGTGGCTGGCTCTGAAGCCTTTCTGGAAAGGAGACAGGAAATCCCAGGGCTACAGGTAATCAACAATCTGTTACGATATATACGTTTCTAATTCATTTTGCTAACAGGAGACTGAAAACTCAGTTGGTCCATGGTAATACAGACGGTTACATTTTCTCATGAAGACAGAATATGGGGTCTATTCTAGCAGAACCTGGTTGAATTAATTAGCTTGCAAGCTGAAATTTTTGTTGATTTTTATTAATTATTAAGTCACATAGATATTTATAAGTCACAACCCTATAGAATCATAGATTTTTCAGTTCTTATATTGGGATAACATTTTCGAGAAAGGATAAAAAATGACTTCATCGTGTCTGCTAATAACATCTTAACCTCATGTTTTCTTTTAAAATTTGGACAAAATAAAAATTCTGTAAATTTTTTTTAATTGCAATATGCCCTATGAGTGAACTATGGTTGTGAGTGAATTAAAGAATACAGAGAATAGTTTGAATCAGCAACTTTAAGAATTATTCAATGTCATTTTCTCAATTAAGAACCTACTTTAAAAAAATAAATGTTTTTTCTTCTGATTTATCATAAATCAATATTATTTGCAGTCTTCTGTATTTCAGTTTGCTGGATTTTCAAAGAAGCTGTATTGTTGTTGCATTTGTCAGGAAATAAAACAACACAATTGTGAGATGAAAGAGAAATTCCAACTATGTATTCAATTTTAGTTAAATTAACTTTACTAATGGGACTTTATTCATAATAATTCTTTGAGTAATTGGTAATGGAATTACATAAATGAGTTAGAGCTGTGTACCCTATCCAGACACACAATGAAAACTAGTTTTATCAGAACATTCCAAGGAATCTCTTTAGTGAGATAATCATATTTTGTAACTTAAATAAATATTAATTTTCATCCACAGTTGCCCTATTCAGGAAATAATAGTTTTGCCACTACTGTCTAGAAACCATCCTTCTTAGAAAAGAGAGAGGGCAGTTGCTGGGGATTAAAGGCATAGCCATTTTTGGCTGGTTTATAAGGATTTCTGAACTAAAGCTAAAAAAACAAAAACATCTCTTCAGTTAAAGCACTGTTGAAGGAAAGTAGGTATACTAAAGCACCAAAGCAGATGATAGGGTTGAAGAGAATGGAAAATTGAATGGATGAAGCAGGAGATTAGATAATGTACAGGATTTGTAGATTGGGGAGATATTTGTGGATAAATGCATTCATTCATCTATTCACTCATTTGTTCATTTATTCTCCAAATATTTCCAGGTATCTGCTGTGTGCAGGAGAATGTGATCAGTGCTAGAAATTCAGAGAGGAATAAAACACAGCCTAAGGCTTCAGAAGGCTCACTAACTAGATTGGGATATGATAACAACAGGACAGGTATTATAGAAGCATAGAGGTTAGGAACCGCCATGCATTTGTAGTATGAATATCTAACCTACTTTAACAGGTAGCAGCTCTAACAGAAAAATTACACATATGCAATTGTACCTAGCCAGGTATATCTGCATCTTCTCATTACTATTTTATTTAAAAGCACTTATTAAATTTAACCATCATACAATTTTGAACTGAGAACACAGGATTCTATGCCACTTGCCTGCAGTTGCATAGAGCCATTCAAGGATAAGGACTCAAGATGGTGGCCTTACCATGGAACACTGTGAGGTGGGGCTTAAGAAAAGATCTCATATCTAGATTGCACTTGGTAGAAATTGTAGTATTCGCAACATGGCTTCAATACTAAGTGGAGTGCAGGGCTGTGGCTTTTTATCACATTATTGGTCATGATATTGGGGAATACTAGAAAGAATAAAAGATTTGTGTGAAATGTAAATATCATTCAGAAAATAATAAACCTCAAAAATTGTGGAATCGACTAATTTTACCAAACATCATTTCTGGAGGAAAAAAAAAAGGCAACTCAGGGATGGTTAAGAAACAGAAAAACAAAAGGCTTGGATGGTTCTACTCATTGGAGGAAGATCATTTCAGTAAATATACATTATTATTTGTCAACCTTTTTTTTTTCAATATGGGAGATGTAAAAGTATGTAAACCAACCTTGAAACCTCAAAAAGAGAAGAATCTAAAGGAACACAGAAAATGAAATTGATAAAAGAGGCAACTAGTTAGCATTGGTGAATAAAAAGGAGTGTAACAAACTACTTTGTAAAGACTAAGAATCAAGGGACTGGAAATGGAAATTATTAATTAAAGTTCTGTACATTTTAAGAATAATGACTATATTGTTTCTTCTAAAAATGACATAGGTTAATTATAAAAGCTATAAGTAACACCAAAATAAATCCCACCAAGTTCCAAATTAAATAACAATGAATATTTGATGATAATCTTTCCAGACATTTGGGGTGTTAATATTTGTCTTTTATTTTTTGTGTGTGTGTAGAGTGAGTGAAAGATAATTAGAAAAAGATAGTTTTAAGGTTTAAGTTGTAATATAATTATATATCTTCAAAGAAAAATAATTAAGTATACATTTTTGTATTTTATGAAGAAAAAGAAACTTAAATATTACTGGGAAAAAAAATCCTGTTCTTCAGATGTATTTTAAAGACAAAGAAAATTAATTACTATAAAATTAATTAAATTAAAACTGAAGAAAATATTATTTCTTCTTTAAAATGAAGAAAATTATTTTAATAATTAAGATTTTTTTTTTAGTAAATTTAACTAAATATTCTGATACAAGGCTATCTCTTTGTCCTGTTGTAAATGACTAAATGATGAGGAAATTAGTACTTAACTGTTCTCCCACTTCAATTCCCACTAAAATTCTAATTTTATTATTTACTATTGATTTTTACGTCACAGTTTACAAAACTTAAATTTAACTCTTTCACCTTAATTTTGTTTTTGGTCATTGTGTATTTACAAGAAATCAATACTCATCATCAATATTTTAACATGCAGTTTCACTCTTGAGTTATTATTATTAATTTAAATAGGTTAATTTCTCAAGGTGGGTACTTTCAGGGATACTTTATATGCTGAATTTTGAGATGTTCAGGAATATATTCTTTCCTACTTTAAAGACACCTCGACTAGATATAAAATTGTAGGATTATTGTCTACATCAAAAGATTGCTCACTGTTTTCTGCCGCCTTTGAATATTGAAAATTATTGTGGAGAATTTTGAAGTCAGTTTTTTTACTTCCTTATAACTGAATATTTTTAAATCTGTTTCTCCCATTAATGCTGTTTATTAATTACAATGAAATAGCCTTATTGTGAATGTTTATTTTCCCATTTTTCTTGAGACATAATGGAGATTCAAATGTCAAGAACATGTTTTTTTTTCAAGTGTATATTTTAACTCTTTCGTTCTCTTATATTTTTTTCTATTCAGGTACAAATATTTAACTGGTGGATTTGTGTCTCCCTTGCTTATCATATTATCCTTAATAAACTGTTTTTCATTTACCTTCCTATTTGTTTTTGTATGATTTTCTCCTGCCTATCCATACTTTTCTCTTTCTCTGTTAGTATGTGTGTGTGTATTAGATCATATTTGATATTTTTACGCTTGTGACACATAATTTCTTCATTGAAATTTATTACAAAAATCCCCATTGTCAAATACACTGTGTAATGACCTTGTTAATATCACCTTCCCTCTCTCCTTTTCCTTGTTTAATTCTACTATCCCTGCTGGCTCAGAAGCAGGCTCAAAAACAAACAATGGAAAATATTTAATTGCCACGGCTATTTCCTCAGCTCCCCCTTTCTTTGCTATTCTGTTGTGCTAATCTGGGTCTCTTTGAGGGCAATCTTTACCTCACTCAGGGTAGACCTAGTCACATGAGCTAAAGGACTGTGGGCTTCCTAAGGTCTGAAGCATTGTGAGGTAGCTCTCAATTTCTTTCCTTATGGGGTTTGTGTTTGCATGCCATATTCTAACAATGACAACGATGAACTCTAGCACCTACTGGGTAAGGAAATCAAGGTTGTAAATGAGTATGAATTATGTCACGTAAAAAATGAAAGACCTGGAAGTATTTACTAAAATGTAAAAACGGTAATCAGAACAGCATACTACAGCAGTACTGTAGTATAGTAAAAGGGAAGAAATATAGATCAATAGAAAAGAATCAAAGTTCATATATAAATCCATAAACTCATGGTCATTTCATTTTTGACAAGAATGTCATTTCAGTTCAATGGGGAAAAGAATAAGATATTTTATAAAGGGTTCTGGGACAACTAGATATCTGTACGCATAAGAATAAAGTTGGACCTCTACCTCACATTAGATATAAGATTAACTCCAAATGGATTAAAGATCTAAATGTAAGAGCTAAACCTTTAAAATTCTTAGAGAAAAACACAGGATCTTTGTACTGACAACATATTTTTAGACATGATGCCAAAAAATGCAGGCAATAAAAGAAAAAAGAAAAGACAATCTATAAAATGGGAGAAAAATATTTTTGCAAATCATGTATCTGATAAAGGGCTTAGATCTAGAATACATAAAGAACATTTACAACTCAATAAAAAGACCAGTAGTCCAATTAAAACATGGGCAAAATATCTGAATAGACAATTCTTCAAAGAAGATATATAAATGGACAGTGAATTCATTAAAATTTACTTAACATCTGTAATCAAAGAAATGCAAATAAAAATCACACTGAAATACTACTACTGCACATCCACTAAAATAGCTATAATCAAAATGTCAGATTATAGTAAGTATCAGAGAAATCTGAACCCTCAGATACTGCTAGTGGGAATGTAAAATGATGCAGTCACTTTGCAAAACAGTCTAGAAGTTTTCCCAAAAAATTAAATGTAGCATTTCTATTTGACCTAGCCATTCCACTCCTAGGTATATAGCCAAGGAAACGTAAACATACATCCCAGAAAAACGTCACATGGACGTTTATAACAGCATTATTTATAATAGCCACAAGGTGGAAATAACCCAATTGTCCATTCAACTGATGAATAGAAAAAGAAAATATAATATAATCATACAAAGGAAAACCATGTGGCCATAAAAAGTAATCAAGTACTGATCTATGCTCTGATATGGACGAACTTTGGAAACACTATAAAAACGGAAAGAGATCAGTCACGAAAGACCATGTATTATGTGATTCCACTTATATGAAATGTTCAGACTGGGCAAGTTTAAAAAGACCACCCTGTAGGTTGCCTAGGTCTGCGGGTAATGGGAGCACTGAGAGTGATACCTAATGGGTACAGGAATTCTTTGTGGGATGATGAAAATGCTCGAAAATTGACAGTGGTATCAGTTGCATAACTCTGTGGATATACTAAAAATCATTGAACAGTACAGTTAGTTTAAAAGGACGAATTACATGGTATATGAATTATATCTCTACAACCTATTGAAACGACAGGTGGAAGACATGATAACTATTCTTAAATATTCTCACATTTGTATGTGGTATTAAATCTACTCAGTAAAACTACAGGGGTTAACTAAAGTTATTTAAGTGAAGTTATTACAAATAACTTGAAAGACTCCTAATCGCATGTTTGAGACACCAGGAAACTCTTTCAACATGGCCCAGAAAACTCCGCAAACAGCTCTTCTAATCTTTCCACAAAGATTACTGCTATACATCAAAGGCACACAATCGCACCAAATTCACAGCGGAGCAATTGAAAATCCTCATGGACTTTCAAGCAAAAACCTTTCCTGGGTTATGCTACCAAACAAAACCTTGCTTTAGAAATTAACACTGAAGAGTCTAGAACCCAGATTTGATTTCAGAATTGAAGAACCGGACACTCATTCTGGAGAACAGAATCTGAGCAGGCCTTAGAATCAAGCAAGCCCACAGACAAGATTCCCCTGCAGAGATTCAAGTTAGAAAAGCCAGACAGTATACCTCCTATACCTCTTCCCAAGTATGCACTCTTTTCCACGCATTCAAGAAAAATCCTTACCCTGGGATTGATTCCATAGAACAACTTGCTAAAGCAATTGGGGTCTCAGAGTCAAGAGTTCAAATTTGGATTCGGAACTGAAGATCTAGATTCCACATCCAGGGAAAAAGAAAACCTGGTAAGATCTTAGAACAAATACAAGGCACAAGATCTCTGAGAAGAGAGAGTTCAAGGTACACAAGCTACACAAAATATCACCAACCTTACTAGCAACTGTTCCATCTTGCTGGAGCCAGAATGAGGGCGCATAGAAATAAGTTCAGTGTATCTGATATCATCATCCTGAGCAGCAAATCTTTCCCTCTTCCTGGGATTACATTTTTCCTCTGAGAATGCAAGTTGAACATTCTGGAAATGGTAAGCAAGACTTCAGGAAGCAGAGACAAATCCAAGAGGCACTCCACAGCACTACTCACCCAGCCTGTATCTAGAGGTCAGCAGAGTTTGAGGACATTGAAAACAAAACTAATATATATATATATCATTTCTATATTTCATTTTTAATTATCACAGTAATAATTGATTCAGGCAAAAATTATCGTGAATGTAAAACTCTTGAAATGGATGTTTTTTTGAAGAACAAGAGAAGCATTGTCTCAAAGAATCTACCCACAGATTACTTATTATGAAAAGAAAATTGGTACATTTTTATTGAAGAACCCTGACAGACTCCACCTTAACCAAGTGCTTGAAATTTGTTTTATCAACAATAACATGGATTGACATGAGGTGCCTCCTGATATGAAGCATCTAAGAAAAGACACAACATCCCTTCTGTGGTATTACTGCCAAAAGTGCACATGCTTAATTTAATCATAAGGAAACACCAGACAAGCAAAACTGAGTGACATTCTACAAAGTAACAGATCCGTACTTTTCAACAACAGAAAAATTGCAATAAAGATGGAGAAATAATATGGTAACTCAGGAAGTCTCCTGAAGAGTTGTCTTGTATATATATATATATAGAATGTGCTACCATTTCTGTGGGGAATGGACACAAATTCAGAGACCTGCTTATGCCTAGAATTTCTCTCCAAAGATGTTCAAGAAACTGGTAACATCAATAATCTCCTTTTTAAAATAAATGCAATTTTATTGAGCTATATTCACACACCATACAATCAATGTTTCACATAAGTTGTGCATTCAATACCACGATCATTTTTAGAGCATTACCATTACTCTAGAAAAAGAAATAAAAAGAAAAAAGAAAACCCCAAACATCCCATATCCCTTATCCCTCCCTCTTATGGACCACTAGATTGCACTGTACCTACTTTTAAGACTTACAACAGAGGTAGCTTACCTAAGGCAGTGTTAGTTAACATAACAGAACTTCCAGAAGTAGAGCCATACAAGCATGGGTAACTGACTTTTTTCCTCCATATAGTTATATAGTCATTATCAAAAATCAGGGCTACTGGATCACAGTTCAACAACTTCAGGTATTTCTTTCCGGCTATTCTAAAATACTAGACACTAAAAAGGAATCTCTATATAATGAGGCAGTAATCACAATCATTTGTTAAATCCTAATTTCTCAGTTATAGCTCCTCCTTCTCACATTAGTTATCTCTTAGGAAGAGAGTGGAAAATTGAAGATAGAACTGTTTTTTCATTTTAATCTTTTTTTATACTATTTGCTGTAGAATCAAATATGCAACTCAAAATTTCTCACTTTAACCACTTTCAAGTATACAATTCAGTGGCATTAATTCTATTCACAATATTGTGCTCCCATCACTAACATCCATACCTCAACGTTTTCATGACCTCAAACAAAATCTCTGTACCCATTAAGCAATGACTCCCCCTTTGCCACACCCACTACCCCTTCCCGCTGCCATGGCCACTGGTAAGCTGTAATATATCTATCTCTATGAAATTTGCTTACTATATGTATTTCATATAAATGAGATCAAACAGACATACAAAATAATAACTCAAGAAAATAAAGCTACTTAGCAATAGACTGGACAGCTAATGAAAGAGTTCACTGTCATCAGAAGTAAGCTTAAGTTGCTAATAAAATGAAACTTTATGCCCCATAACTCATGTGTTTTTTCCCTCTAGCTCATGAGCGGTGGGGAAAACTCAAGCTTTTCAAGTAGGTGAAAGAAATTCCTTTTGAATTAAAAACCCACATTTCAATTAAATACTGCCCTTTTGAGATAAATTCTCAATCATTAAAAGCTCTGTTCTACCTCTCTTCTCTCCTCTGGGAGAGCCTCTGGCAGGTTTAAAATCCCTGTTAAATCTACCAGCAACAACATAAACATACTGGATCTCTGTGCGCCAGGTTCAGAACTAATTTTTTGTTTTGAAAGTTTAAACAACTAGCAAATAAAGTTGGGGGATGGGAACCAAGGCTAACTCACTCCCAAGATCAAGGTCTTTACCAATGCCACTTAACCTCACACACAAATGTTCATCTGATAATCAGGTAGCAAAAGATATAACTGTCTTCTCAGGAGTGTCTCTTCCGAAGCACAACTGGGGAAAAATATCTTGAAGCTGCCCACTGGACTTCACACATGTGTGAATGTGAGAACGTAACATAAAACAAATCTCACTTAGAAAATGTAAAAGAGCAGCATTAATTAATTGGGCAAGGGATAATTCCAACTTTCAGACCATCTAAAGAATACATTTTCCCCTCTTGCTTAAAATTAACCTGAGAGACTTATCTATTGCAGACAGACCTAATCTGAACAAATAGCAATAGTCCTGACAGCTTCCAAAGCTGATATGGAAAGATGGCTGGAATACAAAGTAGTCAACACAGAATGTGCTGCCGGAAGCATTCAAAGTACAAATGAACCCAAGTATTGTGCCTGAGATAGTCAAAGTAGCATTTTTGCCTTGTATTACATTTCTCATGCTTTCCCATAAGCCATGCCGTAGAATATTTTTGGATGATTAAAATTAGAAGTTGTTCCTAGTGTTACCAAACATTTTTGGTGAGCAGCATAACTCCTCTGTTTGGCCCTGCAGTTTGGCAGCTAATCTTTTCAATTGTACCTTTTAAGTAGGACAAACCCCTGAAAGAAAGCAAATCCTTGTTTCTGAGTCCTGCAATGGGATTGAAGATGCTGCGGTATCTCCCTGAGGCACATTTCCTTAAGCAAAAGTGTGTTTTTGAAAATGGTTACTTATGGTCACTTATTGCTATCACCAAACATTTGCATTCTCTCACTGGGTTCTTACAGGACAGCTATCTAAAATTAAGTCAGGATGTGTACAGTTTTGAAAGAAGAACAAACTTGATTTAAATAGACTATGATAACTAATCTTTCTTTAAAACATGCTGTAGCTGGCATAGGCTCAATGGATACTCGGCAAGAGTGTTTCCAGTTTCATGGTTGTAAGTTTTATTGGTATATCAAGAATCCCAGAATTGAATTATTTCTCTTTTATAAAATAGTGAGAAATAGTGTCTCACCTTTACTTGGATTATACATTCTCTTCTTTTAATACATCAGTGTAATACCTTTCCATTTTGAGTGGGTTTAGATCATTCCTGTCTTCCCAGCCCCTCCAAGATAGAGTCAAAGATACTTTCTAAAGGCAAGGTTAACGCTATCCTGTCTGCTGAACATGAAATGAATGATTTTTGTCAGTCACAATGCTAGTCAAATATTGGCAATCTCACATGATTTGCCTACTAGTAGTCAAAACAGCCCACCGTTGAGTAGAATCTTGATTAATCTAGGTGTCAAAGATCCAGGATCAGATATTCCTGGGGTGAATTGTGGGCAGATAAGGGTCCACGAGTCAATCTTTACTCATTTGGGTGCCATCTTCCCCAGTGCTTGGGGATTTCAATTTTCCCCAATTTTTCATTTGTTTCTTTTAGTTCCTCTCTTGGTTCTATTTATTATGTTATAAATTATATTATACTGATGTCAGAGTTCATACATGTTAATGATCCATAGGTGTCCCAAATATTTTTTGCCAAATACTAAGGAAAATATGCTCAGTTTTTAAAAATGTGTGGCCATTTGTGATGGCAGCCCTTTGAACTAAATATTAGTTACAAGATGTAGCTTGAACATTTTAATTCATTTATAGAGTCCTATTATAAATTAAATAAGAAGCAAGAATCAGGTTGAAACAAGACTATATTGAACTAATTTAGGAATTAATAGATTCTATTTTTCTATAAAATCTAATTTTTTCCTAGTGTGTAGCTATTATCCTAGCATATCTTTTGAAGTACAAGTCCCTGAACAAGAAATTCACTACTTAAATCATGTAACTTCCATGAAGTTATTAAAACTTCTTAACAATGAAGGTCAAAAGATGAATGAATCTTATATACAACTTGTCCCTATATTTACAACTTCCACTGTCAGACAATTTTAAAGTCTAAAAGCATGCTAGGCTTCTGAAAAAAAAAAAAAAAAAGAAACGAAACAACTGTTTTTGACCCAGCTTCAGTTATTTTGATCATCTCTCTCTGTCTTTATGCTTCATCTACCTCATATAACTTGTTTCCCTTCTCATTTTTATTCCATTCTCTCTACTCTCTCCTCCTAGATGTACTTGCTAGCTATGGCTTCCTTCCCCTAATTCTAATGATACATGTCAAGATTGTATTCAAATTTTGTTCTTGAAAATGTTCTCAAAGTTAAATCCAACACCATAGTCTTCTCCTGATTCTTCTTCAGAGAGAGTGGTGGACAGATTATATAAAGAGAAGGACTTTGAGGTCAACAGAACTGAATGCAAATTCGAAATCTATCCCTTCCTAGTTGATTGATCTTGGAAAGTGAGCACTTCCCTAGAGAAACAGTACAGACCTGCTAACATTCTTTGAGTATTAAAGGAGATGACGCAAAGTTCTGCAAAATATAGATGCTCAGCAGACGTTCATTTCCCTCTCCCTCATCTAATCAGATTGTCTGTATGAGTGTTACTGACAGGGTTCTAACAATTAAGGAGGGAATAAGGCTAATTTATTCAGTTAATTCTTTAGTTATTGTCTAAGTTGTACAAGTTTGATTTCACAATTTCAGATGCAAATACAAATATTTGAATATTGCTTTAAGATTCACAAAATCATTTTAAATATCACTATTCGCATTTTATTTAAATAAAATTATGGAGCAGAGAGAGCAAATATCATTATGATTTACCAATAGAGATAGTAGGTCAGAGAGGTTACATGTCTCAGTTAGTGACTGATAAACTGAAATCTGAAGCCAGGTTTCTTGACTTCTATTTTAATCCTGTTTCTAATATATATTGTATAATTTTAAAAATTAGAAAAAAAACCATGAAAACATATGGCAGATGGTGCTGTTCCATGTCTATTGTACCTGGCTGTCAGTGTAGCATAATAACTAAGAATATGGACTCTAAATCCAAAGTATGAGAATGCAAGTCCCAGCTCTGCCACTAACCAGTCGAGTATACTTAGGTAATTAACTTAAGCTTTTGTGCTCCTAGTTCTCTCATTTGCAAAATGAGTATAATAATCACCACTTTGGTGAGTTGTTAGGAGGATTAAGTGACTTAACATATGTGAATTGCTTAGCATAGTATTTGGCACATAGTAATTGCTATATGTGTTTCCTATTATCATAAGTATAATTCTATGAACTAAAAACAATTATAATAAGAGGAAATTTGATGGTGATAATAGAAATCCATGAAATATGAGATACAGTCAGATATTATCTCATATCTATTTATCTTTGCAACTCTAGATATATATTAGCCACATTTTATGGATGGGGAAATCAATACTCAAAATCATAAAGAATTCATTCAAGCTAATGCAACTTGTATGTGTCAGAAACGGTGTTTGAACTCAAAGTGTCATGTACTTTGATCTGTTACCACACTATATCACTTAGAGATACTCTAGCATTTTACTTCTCATAGGAGCAAGGTAAGGCCAAACAAGAATACCTACTGTTCTAGGAATGACATCTAGTTAGAAATAGGTCTGAATTAGGACTCAGGGCTCCTAAATCAGAATTCAGCACTCTTTATATTAAACCAGGCTATGACTTAAATAACTTAATTTTTAAAAATAGTCCATGATCTCACATTATTGTTACTTTTTTGTGTTAAAAGTTTATTGCAGAGGATGAAGTGAGAGAAGCATTTTTTTTAAATCATTGAGGCATTTGTTCCCTATATCTACAAATCTTAATAAAATGACAGACTGATAGATAATTCATAGAAATGAACAAATTACAGTGCATTTGTCAAAGTAACCTTTTTTTTTCTTTTTTACTAATTTTGTGTGTGCTACATTAATGTTAAAAGTAACATACTGGTAAATATAGAAACCATAGAACAATGAGTAATCCTGGGATAATGTATTGATGCAACTCATGCCAGAAATCTAGCAGAGCAATTAGTAGGCTTACACAGTTTTAAAATGAAGTAAAAATGTCCACCAAGCTTTTATTTCAACAAATCAAATGTTATTTTATGCTTTACATTCTTTTTTAGAGCAAGGTTTCAAACCTTTATGAATAGAATGACCAATCAGTTATTCCAAATTCCAGTCTTAAATTCTAGCAACCGGACCTTGTTTATGCTTTCAAAAATCAAATGTATACGTTAGGTAAATAGATTTGAATCCCTAAGCTATGCATCAGTAAGAACTGCAAATTACTGTAACCTCAAATGCAACATTCAAAATGGCAAGTTTCCAAAGCTGACCCTTGAAAAAACTGCATTAGCTGTGCTGGAGGAGATAATGAACTTGAAAAACCTTCTTCTCTCAAGGTGAAGTTTGATCTCATTACTGCAACCCATTAATGGCTTGACTAATTAGGTAGATTGTGGATAACTCAGACAAAATTATGGGTTCTTTGAGAGTGAAAACAAACCATAAAAAAAAAAATGCAAGAAAAATTTTTTTAAATGATAAGGTACTTATGGTCCATGAAAGGCATAATTGTAAAGCTTTAATAAAATAAACACATGCAATTGACATCTTCCTTAGACAATATTAGTCTGCAAAGAGGTATTTGGAGAAATGACAGTTGATATTCTAAGATGTAGGCAAGGATTCTCTGACAAGGATGACTCCAGCACTATTATCTGGAATTTGATTTACTGCTATTCTTCTCCATGAGTGGGGCTCATCTCAGGACTATGCTTTAATTTAAAGATAATATTCTGCATACAGATCATAACTGAGTCTCATGACATTACAAAGACAAGATAGTGTGAGATAAAAAATAGCATATCCCACCCGAGGAGAACTGATTTTGCCCCTGCCCTCCCCCAGACCCCTCCTGTCACACCCTAAGAGCACTGAGTTTTGACTGCTACAGACTTGAGCACAGATCAACACCCGCCACTACCCCATCCAGCAGTTTGTTTTGAGAAAAGTGCGCATACCAAAATGTTTTCCCAAGACTTGCCAGCAAGCTTCTGGCCCTTGGCCACCTGTGTTTCTCATTTACGTATAATCCGTATAATCTGTACAGTGTTGCCATAGGTGCGGATTTACTTGAGTGAACTTCTTCCCATCTCACTTGTTGTCCGTTGCCTGGTAGCTGCTGCTCTCCGTACATAAGTTCCCCTAAAAAATGCTTTTGGACTGATGGCCCTGGCGTTTAGTGGAGCTTTCCTTCGGAATCTCAGCTGTCTCTAAGTAGGGCTGTTTTGGGAATCCCAGCCCGGGTCTTCCCCTATTTCTTCCTTCCAGGCATGTTCTACAGCTGGGTCAGCGGGATACGAGAATTAGCATAGTGGTTAGGATTCCAGAGAAACGTGCTGGGGAAAAGAGGAAACAGCCAGGAAATCCTGGTCTGACCACAAAGGCCTGCATGAGGTCCTATCCCAGGATTCTTAGAAGTCTGTTGGTTGCCCTGGGAGTACACTGATGCTCTAAAAGCCCTGGCAGGCCTCACCTTCCCCGTGAAAGAGCTTAACCTCCCCTAGCCCGCAAGAAAGTAAAGCGGCTGTTGTCTGGGGTAGAAGCGGGCTTCAGTGGGGTGGATGATGCCGGGCAATAAGGGCAATAATGAAACAACGTATATTGCGGCCTCAATGGCTCCTTCCCCATGCTGTAATAGGTGCTGTTTGTACAAGAGAAACAAAATGTCTTAAATGACTCAAACTTTTAAAACTTGAGACCGATTGATTGCCTATGGGAGAATTCAAGAGCTTTCTACATTAATTTCTGGTTCTCTTCTTCTCTCTGGTAAAATCTCAGCAATTAATGTAAACCCTGCCAATGAAACTCCTGACTTTGCAAGGTAATTAACACAGCAGGAGATGCATTCTCCGGCAGAGGGTTCTAAGAAAAGTGGGCGAATCTTAATGGGAGACTGAGGAAGAGTAAGCAAGTTAATAATTCCAGACTGTAAACAGCTCTCACATCATTAGATCCCAAAGCTATTTTTAAAAGGCCAACAACCTGAAGAGAAATGATCACCTTTTCTTTAGTTCCATCAGTGGCCTGGGTTTTCATTATTATTGTTGTGTCTGATGGTGGTATTTATAAAGACTTCTTAAAATAGTCTAAGAGCAACCTAATTGCTAGCCAAGCATAACTTTCCAAGGCACTATTTAAGGAATAATGACCTTCAGATTGGGTGTGTTTTTGCCTTAATGAAAGCATTCGTGGTCTCAGGTGAAGCTAGGGACCTTTTACTGAGCTTGCAGATAATAGCTAGAAAATGCCTAACAGGGAGGTCATTAGTGTGATTATAAGTCATAACAATGTAAAGAAAAAAGCAAAGTGCTCAAAAGTTACAAGTTGAATATCAAGTTGCCATGGATACTGTATTTTCCTAGCTGCAGCAACACAGACCAGTAACCAAAGGAAGACAATTGTCAATTCTTACTCTTCCATTAGGACTATAATTGCTGTTTGGATATAAATATTCGTCCAGAGAACCTGAAACAAATAATATTCCTATGGCATAAAGGCAAAAAGAATCTTTGGACCAAAACAGACTTGGGGAGGTTATTTAATCCAATTTCTACCACTACAGTTGTGATAAGCTGAACTATTTTAATGTTTTTTTTTTATGTTTACTGGTACTCAAAAAAGGAAACTAGAGTGGGCCACAGGTGGCTGAGTGGCAGAGTTTGTAGAAGCCAAGAGTTTAAAGCAAGACCTACAGAATTTGTTGCAAGCTGCTGGCCTCAGGATGGCGGCGGTAAACTGTGGAGATTGTTATGTAGAGCAGTCTGGGAGGAAGAGAATGTTTATCCCAAACAGTTATGTTAAGTATGAAGAACACTGTGAGATAAGAATCTTGCTCCCTCAGGAAATGCCTGCATATCTATTGACATCCTGTGGTATATAACTAGGATCTGGTTAAGAATAAAATTGTCTGAAGTCTGTCTGAAGTAAACTCAAGCTTCAGACCCCCTGAGCCCGTCTGTGTCTTTCTTTCTTTCTTCCTTTCTTTTTTTTTCTCATCATTCCTTAATATACTTCGAGCTCCGTTTCAATAGGAAGCAACATTTGGCGCCCAACGTGGGGCTCGAAGAAGAAGACTCCAAATCAATATTAAGGAACCAAGGGAGAGTCTCATTAGAGGCACGTGTGTCTAGCCGATAGAAGAGGACTCGAGTCATATTGGTAAAGAAAGCATTTTCCTTGGATCATCAGGGTAACGGGTAATCATAATAGGCTGCTGGAGGAGTATGTGTGTGTGTTAAAGCTACTGGGGTGCCTGTTAAAACATCTGAATTAGTAAGCTTATTTGATCTCATTCAAAAACATTGTTGTTGGTTTCAGCCTTAAGGCCATAATGTTTTAAACCTTAAGTAATGGAAATTCGTTATGAAGGCTTTGTAGTGAACATAAGACGGGGAAAATATTCCTGTTTCTATTTGGTTATTGTGTTCAGTCAGGCAATGAACTACCTGGCTCATGCTTTGTCTTAAACTCTAAGTTGTGTTTCTTCTCAATCTCCCACTACCACTTCTTACCATGTTTCAATAGTTGCTTGAGCCGGACTCGGCAATTGGTGCCCAAACAGGGATCTAATAAGGGAACTCTTAAAGCATAAAGTGAGGAGATGCTCCAGGGACATCCACTACAAATACTACAGGTGGGCCTTTTTGGGTTGAGCAGTGGCCCTTATCTGTAGAGAGGTTTGAGGCTCTGACTTGGTTGATTTGGGAACAGTTTGGAGCAGGATGTTTAGAGGAGTCTCGTGGTTCTTGGAATTCTCCAATATTTATTGCAGGAGGGAGGTCAGGAAAATGGAGAATGTTGACTGATTTGATAAAAGTTGATACTGTGGTTCAGCCTATGGAGTCATTGCAGCCTGGCTTGCCCACACCAGTTGTAATTTCTAAGAACTGATTTATTATGATAGATTTTAAAAATTGCTTCTTTGCCGTGCCTTTGGCAGAGCAGGATAAAGAAAGATTGGTTTCTGGGCTTGTTCTTGATGGGCTACCTTTATATAGGGATTCATGTACACCTGAGTCAGAAAGTATTCAGTGAGAAAGGTGCCATACCAAACGGGGGTCAGTGCTCATTGATGGTTCCTGTGGCAGGTTGGTCCCCAACGGGGTGTGCAGTTCGGGATTGTAGTTCTGACTCAAGGTATTCTGTTAGGTTACCTTTGTTTAGTCTGAATGATTATTCTATGAGATTTATACCAATACTACAGGTAAAGTCTTGTGACGGAGAGTGGGAATGGTAGCCCCATCTTCTTTTGTTGGCTTAAATTCTCGACAGGCAGTGGTTTGGAAACTGGCCATGAGTTTAGCTCCTATGCATATTTTAAAAAGAAATATTTTAAGAACTTTAAAACTAAAAATTCTTGTTAAAAACTATATATTGATAGTTAATGCATATTTGAAACATTAACTAAAGTATTTTAAGTATTTAACATTCTAACAAATTTAATTTTGATGGTAATTACATATGTGCTAAAATATTTGTTCAAAGTAATGATTTAAGTATGAAAAATATGAAAGATGTATTTTTATTAATAGGAAAACAGAATAGTTTTATTCTAAAATGAATAACTGTTACTAAATAAAAAAAAAATGGGACAAAGCCTAAACTAATATAATAAGTGCTGAGGGTTTGTAAAAATGAAAATTCTGGTTAAAATCAAGAAAGATTTAATGAGTCTAAAATGACAATATTTTCTTGGACTCTTAGGCTGTTCTAATAAAAAAATATAAAAAAATTTTTTTTCTAAATAATTAGTTAAAAAGCAAAGAGTCTGTGTTTTATCAAAATAACATATATTAACTTTTATCATGTTGTTATCTGTATAAAAAATACTGATTTTCTCCTGGGTATCATCATACTGGCAAAAACTGCTTCTTGCCCTAAACCAGGTGGATTAATCTATTAATCTAAGTACTATTACTATAAATGAATCTATTACTGGCTCAGTGGCAGAGTTCTTGCCCATCATGCCAGAGATCCAGCTTGATTCCCAGTACCTGCCCATGCAAAAAAAAAAAGGAGAATAGAGACATCTTAATCAGGCATGGATCTAGTTTTGTGAGACATGAGGTTCATAGAATTTTTAAATTAATTTTAAAAGAAAAGAAATCCAAATTAATGAATATAAAATTTCAATTGCTACTATGGTGTTCCTGACACAGGGAAAGTAATAGAGATAGCTGTTTTACTAATTGTAATCACAATCTTTAACAACCATAACATATTACATGCATCCTCCCCAATGAAGGACCTTCTCAGGTTTAGGCTTCATTTGTGAAATTCTCCTCTGATATCTTGTTGAAAATCCCAAAAGTTTAGACAATTGAACAGGCCCAAGGAGTTTAACCCAGGTGTTAAAGTGAGGAGGCTTAAGAAAACCAAATTCCTGATTCAGTGCAAAGCACAAACATTCTTTATTATTGAAGAGGGATTGGCTGGAACCTAAGTACTATTTTGCAGGAATTTGGGGTGGACCAATGAAACAAGTCCAGATGGTACTTATCTCCATGGAGTTTCTTCAGGGGATATTATATCCTACAGAAAAGAGATCAGCTAATGGCTGATAATTTGAAAAATGAGTTGTGTGGTAGAAAACTTATCTGTCTACCTAAATCCCTTCTCCCCTTCTCTCATAGTAAATAAGTTGTCACTTGAATACAACTGCGCAGATAGGTCTGGGTTTCTCAACCCTATTTTCATCTAGGTGTTGTGCTGATTGTTGGGAATCAGTGGCAAAGAAGAAATATGGATTTTCTCTTTTAATTTCAATGCATTGTGACATGCCTCTATATCTATTTGATTTGACAGGGTAGAGTCCATGTATGTTTTGAACTAAATAGTTAAAGACTACCATTGTGTATATATATATGTGTGTGTATATATGTACATGTATATAGATATAATATAAACTAATATATGTATTGATTTTCGCTATTTGGTCAAAATCGAATTTGTTTGAAGGGAATTTCTGTTTGAATACATTTTGATATTGAACTCAAGGGAAGAAAAGTCAATAACAGCATAATATACTTCTAACCATAGAAAGCAAATGTTCAAATTTATCTCTCAGTGGCACATCGTCAGGCTAGCATGAATGCCCAGGAGCTTGACATGGCTTGCCTAAAGGAGAAAGAATAATCTAGACATATGAAAAATCTCAGAAGGAAAAGAAAATTAAAGGGTAAAAGTTCATTTTCAGATGCCTGAACTGATTTCCTAATGACTAAAGAAACAGAATTGCGATTTCTAAAAGGAAGATTTCCATAAATATTGACTTTCTACTACCTTTTCTTCTGTAGCCTGGTGCCTGTGGTTTTGAAACTGGACAGTTTCTGAATGTGACTTTTTCTGAAACTAGACTTATAGAGAAATTACTAAGTGATACTCTCTCAGTTTTCCATTCCAATCTAAATTATTATCTATTCCACTATTTTTAGATACAAAGTACTAAGTATTGAACTATGATCAAAAAGAATATTTTTCACCCACAAATTCTTCAGACTTATAAGTCAAGTCTTGTACAAAATAGTTCTTTTGAAAACTATGTTCTTTACTCATTTTGGATTTGTGTAGAAACTAGAACCAGCTCCTGGTGGTATGAGATAGTTACTTTTGATCACTGTTGCTTAAATAGCAATGTGATTTTCTGAAGTTCTAACTCCAAAGGCACTAACCTGCAACTGATGGGTTCTGTTTGTGAAAGGACAATATAGGGCATCAATAGAAATAAACACATGGGGGCTAGTTAATGCAGTGGGTAATCGCAGCTCCTTAACAACATAAGAACCTGGGTTTAGAATCAGTTAAACTCATTGCTTCATGGAATCTAAGGTCAATTTCTGTCCATCAGAAACCATGCCACTATTCAGCATAATTGACAAGTTACTTCTCCAAGTGGACTGTGGACTAAAATAGAGTTTTCTTTGCATGTTTTAGAGAATATCCAAACACTGCACAATTTTGATAGATTTTGGGTGCTGATTGTAATATAAAGTCTCTGGATTTTATATCAAGCTTGGCTCAGCTTCTGAAACTTTTCCACAGCACTCAAAACAATTAAAAATACTGTTGGCATATTTCTGGTATTGCTTCTGATAATTAGTGAATGAACATCCACAAATCTAATTGTCAAATTCTCAGACATTTGAATACTTCAACTTCCAAACAGGTAATCACAAATATGATGTTACCAAATCAAAAACATATCTTGGTTTCTGGATTTGTTTCCTGGAACTTGGTAAGAGGTAAGCTTATATTATTTTTATGATATTAAAATAAAACTGAGCTCTTGAAAATAATAATATATCTCTAAAACAATGCCTCAGTGCATTTACAAGGATCCTCATAAGAGGGGACAGTAGAGTTAGAGAGAGAAGAAGGTATAAGAATGGAAGCAGAGGGCAAGCGGAGAGAACATGATGTGCTGCCAGCTTTGAAAATGGAGGAAGAGAATGAGAGCTAAGGATGCTGGTGGCTTCTAGAACAGAAAAGGCAAGCAGCCCTGTAGACAGGTTGTATTTACCTATATGGAACAGCTTTCAGACTTCTGACGTCCGGACGTGTAATGTTAAACTTGTGTTGGTTTATGCCACTAAGTTGGTTTATGCCACTAAATCTGTGTTAACTTGATACAATGGTGACAGAACTGATACAATCATCATGAAGACAGGGTTCTTGACTTATTCTTGGTAAGAATCTGGGATATAATGTGTTACCCTGTGTGCTTATATGTACTACAATTTAGTTTTAAAGAGAGTTTTTCCTTTAATCTTTTAAAATTAAAATGCATATTCAGAAATGAATAAATAAAATCCAAGACCACCCTCCTCACAGCTATCATTCTTCTACTTTCCTGGGGTCCCAGGGGTAAGCTCTGTTCAGTCTTCTATACCATTTTATGAAAATGTCAACTGTATTCATTCATTCCTTATACAGGTGTATATTTCATGAGTTGTTTCCAGTGTGCAGTTCATCTAAGCAATACTACGTGGACATTCTTACACCTGGACCCTGGTGTCTGTGTGTGTATATGGCCAGAACTGCACTCTCATAATCTGCCTGAAGTCAAATAGTTTTATAAGTACTGATATTTAGTATATTTTATGTTTCTATTTAAATACCTCTTGAATATTCTTGGCTTTTTGTATTCCTTTACAAATGTTAGAAACAAATTGTAATGTTACCTAAAGAGATTTGTGATTTTATGCAGTATCTCAGTGTATGTTGAAATGGAGAGAAATGACACCTTTATAACAGTGGATATTTGGATCTCCTTTAATGCCTCTAATAAGCTTTTATAATTTTCTATAAAGATATCTGGCACTTCTTTTTTTAGATTTATTCTTAGTTACTGTGTGTTTTTGTTGTACTGCAAATGCATATATGTATTTTCCTGCTTCTAGCATATAGGGATACAATGGAGTTTGAATTCAGCAAACTAGATAAACTTTCTTACACCTTCTAATTATTTATTAGCACTTTCTTTAGGATTTTCTACATTTATGAGAATTGAATATGCAGTCTTTCTTACTTTTCTGTCTTGTTTTTGCCTTAATGAGTGGTTCAGGATTGAAATGGTGATAAGAGGAAAGCTTGCCATGCTCCTGATCTCAAAGGGAAAACTTTGAACTCTTATCTTTAAATGTGATGGTCCTGAAGTAACTTTTGTCTTACTGTGGAATAATTTGAAGGTAGAACAAACAGGAATTGTTGACAGGTTTGATGTGACAGTGGGTGAAAGAAAAACGAGTAAAACGTGACTCTAGATTGATGGACAAGGAGATGGCAGTTGTTAGTCAGGGATGGTTAGAGGAGGGCATGAGATCAAGAGCTCAGTTGTGGACTGAGCCACACTTTGAGGTGCATATTAGATATGCAGGCTGAGATGTAAGGGAATCAGTGAGATATACAATCCTTGATTATAGAGGAAAGGAAGGGGTTGGAGAAAGAAAGAGCAAATCATCAATTTTAAAGGCTGTTTAAAGCCATAAAACTGGATAAAATACCAGGGCTGAATGGGTAGATTAAGAAAAAGGCTGAAGGAACTTCAATGTCTTTAAGAGTTTGGAGTGATTAAGTGAAGCAGTAGGTGAAAGAAGTCTGGGAGGAGTGTGTAGAGAAGTAGAAGGAAAATCAGAAGAATAAATGAAATGTCCTTGAAGCCAAAAGTAGAAAGTATTTCAAGGAGAAGGGAATTTGTTTAATTTCCAATTAGTACTCCTTTAAATTAATGCTTCGATAAATATACTTATACCTATGTTCTTGTTCATGTGCGACAATTTTCTGGTAGACTAAATTCCTAGATGTATAACTCTGAGTAAAAAGGCTTGTTCATTTGAGTTCTATGGGTATTACACAATTGCTACTGAAAAAGGGGGGATTTTACAAATTTACATTAACATCCCACATAAAAGAATACACATAGAGAAATATATACCTTGCCTTATGTGCCTTTAAATCAAAGACAATTTTTGGAAAGTAATTAAAGACAAAGCCTAGACTGGCTTGCCCATTTGCAAACTCTGGTTAGCACATATATCTCTGCTCTTCAGTCGTGCCAAAGATAAAAAACATCACAAACAGTCAACTCCAAAATCCAGCATAAAATCATGCATATAGCTGATTCTTAGTGAAAGAGACTTTCTATCAGGAGACAAGAGAATTCTACTGGAAACCAACTTCGAGAGGGTTATTGTGATTCTCTAAATGATCAGACATGAATAGGAGAGCTTCAGATAAAGCATATCTGCTTCTGAAGTTACACATTTCTAAACTCCAGTCACCTAATTATCACTTTCATTATTCTTAAATATCCATGGATGATCTGTACTTCTAATAGCTTAATATGTTTTCAATCAATCAACTTACTTTCTTTTTTACTTAAATTTACCTTAAAAGGAAAATTCATATCCCTATTTTATCACTTGCTTTTAAAGGAATGTTACTGTAAAAATTAATATAATCAATAGAAACAATGTTATTAAATTTACGGTTTATGCTACTGTTTGCCAAAGATTTTGAGCAGATTTATGTAAACCATAAACAGGAAATTATCAAGGATTAGAGAAGTTTTACAGGTATATTTGTTTCTCTTGACATACTCATAGAATTGTAAAGGGTGAATTTAAAAGTCAAAATCTGAAATATAAATTGTCAGAGAAGCAAGTTTTATTCAGCATAGTACTGCAGTCCATTAATAAAAGAAAAACAAGTTTTTGTTTTTTTCCAATAGATTTGTATTTACTTTTTAATGCAATTTTACTGAGATATAGTCATGCACCATATAATCCATCCAAAGTATACAATCAGTGGCTCACCTCATCATCATATAGTTGTGCATTCATAACATAATTGTCTCTAAATATTTTCATTACTCCAACAAAAGAGATAAAAATGAAAGAGAAAACCCAAAACATCCCATACCCCTCATTCCCACTGTTAATGCTATTGTTGTTTTTATTTTATTACTCATCTACTCATACACTGGATAAAGGGAGTGTCAATTACAATCACAGTCACATGATAAAAGCTATATAGTTATACAATCATTGTCAAATATCATTGCTAATGGATTACAATTTTCAGATATTTCCTTCTAGCTACTCTAATACACTAAAAGCAAAAAAAAAATCTATGTAATGAGTCAGTAGTCATAATCATTTATTAAACCTTAA
Source organism: Tamandua tetradactyla (assembly GCF_023851605.1). Classification (NCBI taxonomy): domain Eukaryota; kingdom Metazoa; phylum Chordata; class Mammalia; order Pilosa; family Myrmecophagidae; genus Tamandua; species Tamandua tetradactyla. The sequence goes on from NC_135328.1 coordinate 73,680,318, forward strand.
GTTCTTAGTTATACCTCCTCCCTCCACTTGATCATTCAATCTTCAGGGATGTCGGCACAATAACCATTTTAACATCTTCATGATGGAAAGGGGTGTTAACCTTTGGGGTAGAGAAATTAAACTGGTTGAAGTTCTTATAGAGACTGGTACTCTGGGTTTCAGGTTATATATATCTGGCATAGAAGCAATCTGTAGGCTTTAAGCTTCTGGAAAAATAAATGGGATAGGTAAAAGTCTTATAGAATCTTAGATAGTGCTCAGGTATCCTTTAGGGCTTTCAGAAATACTGTTGGTTAGGGTTTGGCATACTGTGAAATTTGCAATATCCGGCTGAAGCTTGCATAAGGGTAACCGCCACAATAACCTCTACACTCTATTTGAAATTGCTTAGCCACTGCGACCCAATTTTGTCTCATCTTTTCCCCCTTTAGGATAAGAAGACATTTGCAATCCCATGATACCAGGGCCAGACACATCCCTGGAAGTGTGATGTCCCACATTGCTAAAGAGATTTACACCCTATGAGTCATATCCATGTATGGGGGAGGGTGGTGATTTTATTTGTAGAGTTGGCTTAGAGAAAGTTGCTACATCTGAGAAACAATGAAGATTCTCTGGGGGTGACTCTCAGCACAGCTATTAGTAGAATTAGCTTCACCATTGCAGAAATAAGTTTCATAAGGGTAAGCCTGAAGATTGAGGGCTTGGCTTATTAAAATGGGAGTCCCTAATGCTTAAGAGAATATCAGGAATTCCTCAGGTGGGAAAGTTTAATAGATCCATATTTTTCCCCTTTCACTCAAGGGGACTTTGCAAATACTTTTTATTTTCTGCTTAAAATAGTATGAACTGTATCTGGGCATTACATTAACCTGTACAGAATAACAAGATCTCATTCCCTATCCTAGGTTCCATGTAATTGTGTTGTAAATAAACAGACCAGACAGATTAAATTAGGTAATGTGCTAGAGAAAATATAAATTTTGGACAAAATAAACATCTCTTCCTTTGGCCTCAAACAGAAGTTGAGATTTAAAAATACAGACAATATCATCTTTTACCTTGTATTCTGATTTACCTTGGTTCTAACCAGGTCCCATTTCATTCATACCTGTAATTGAAGTCTGATCTCATTTTCAGCTTCTTTAACAGTTGCTGTATAGAGTAATTCTGAATTTCAGAACTGCAGAACTCTAACTCTATGTCTCAGGTGACAAACATGTACTCATAGTTCCAGGAAAATACCAGGTTATACACAAAGAGCACAGCATCTCAGAATTTAGTAATAACAGTTAAAACTCAGGAAAAGATGTGAGAGCTTAATAATCTAGGAACATTTATAATGGGCTCTATTGAACATGCTGTACTCCTTAATCATCGATTGCCCAATTGCTGCCTACTTTCTATCCCCTGATAACCTATGCATTTGAATTCAACTCTGAGTTTGCTAATTATAATTAGTTTATGTTAGTGAAACTGTACAGTGTCTATCCCTTTGTTTCTGACTTATTTCACTCAACATAGTGTCCTCAAGGTTCATTCACCTGGTTGCATGCTGCACAACTTCATTCCTTCCTACAGTCACTCAATAGTCTGTCATATGTATATCCAACAGTTCACCCTTCTATTCATCAATTGATGTACCTGTAGACCACCTCCATTCATTGAAAATTGTTTATAATGCCACCCTAAAAACAGGGTGCAAGTGTCTATCCGTGTTCCTGATTTCAGTTCTTTAAAGTATATAACCCCTAATAAAGGGGTTGCAAGATCATATGGCAATCACATACTTAGCCTCCTGTGGAACCACCATTCTGTCCTCCAGAAGGTTGCACTATTCTATTTCCCTGCCAACAGTGAATATGTATGTATCTCTCTTTCCCCATCTTCTCCAGCACTTGTGTCTTTCTGTTTATTTTTTTAATGGAGAAGTTGAATGTTTTATTGTAATTAAAGTGTTTCTTATTTTGCTGCAAGGCTGGAAATAGCACCAGCAAATTTGGTGTAGTATTGTTCCTCACCTGACAGTGTACAACTAACAGAAACTTATCTCTACTCCAAGGTACTTGAAATGAAAGTATTTTGATCAAAATCCAGGGATTGATGTAAGTTGGTTACAATATCCTGTAAGGCTTAAGATAACAATGCTACCTGTGAATTACATAATTTTTACAAGTAATTTTTACCTAACATAGTTTTGTGAATAATGAATATAATAACTACATCCTAACCTAAATTATTGGGTGGTGTGAAAAATATGCAAACTGTGTATATCTGCTATCATTGTATTTTCTTTGAATAGCATAGTTGGAATGCCTAGTTTCTGTTTTCCTATTGGAATCACTTAAAAGTTACTATTATAAATTTCTATCCACCTGTAATTTAAAATATTGCTGGAATAAGTTGTTTAAGACTAGTTTATTTATGGGTTCCATTTTCACTTTTCAATAGATTTTATGTATTTCTCATATGCTTCTTCACTCAGTAGTTCATCAAGTTCTGAAGGATTACTCAGTGTAATCTTGATTAGGCAACCATCTTTATAGCCAAAATTGGTTGACAAGTCTTGGATTTTCTGTAAGAGCTTCATTAATTTCTTTTACCTCTCTTGATAGAGGAGAATAAATTTCACTAGCAGCTTTCACACTTTCCAAAGCATCAAACTCCTCCTGTCTATTCAATTTTGTCCCAACCTCAGGGAGACGACAGTTAATGACATCTCCCAAATCTTCCTTTGCAAAATTGCTGGTTCCCACTTTTCCAGCGCTATTTTCTGTTGTTATCCATTCAAGTTTCTCTGTGAATTTCCCCACCGAGAGCAGAGCGGGAGCCGGTGTGCAGCATCCAAACTGCGGCTACCCCAGCCTCTAGGGCCTGCAGTGGGCCATTCACCAGTGCTAGGTTCGCAAGAGTGATTCTGTTTATTTTTTAAACAGTTTTATTCACACACCATACAATCGGTCCTAAGTGTACAATCAAGGGCTCCAAATATAATCATATAGTTATGCATTCACTAGCACAATCTATAAGAGAACATTTACATTTCATCCGCAAAGAAGGAACAAGAGGGAAAAAAATGGAGAAACAAGAAACCCATACCCCTCTCCTTTATCCCCCTTTTATTGACATTTAGCTTTGGTATATTGCCTTTGTTACAATTAATGAAAGAATATTATAATGTTACTGTTAACTGTGGACCCTGATTTGCATTAATTATATTTTCCATATACCATTCCATTTTTATCACCTTGCAATGGTGACATTAATGTATTCTTCCTTATGTAAAATCTTTCTTATATTTGTCACCATCCTTGTCCATTCTAGGTTTCGCTAAGTTATATAGTGCCAGTTTTTATCCTCTATCTTGCCTTCTGGTGTCATATATGACCCAGCCTTCCAATTTCTACCACACTCACACTTATCTTTGTTCATTATACTTATAATATTTTGGCTACCATCACAGAGTATTGTGCTGTCCATTTCTGGGCCTTTAATATCAATCCTGTTGAACATTCTGTACTCCTTCAGCATCAATTGTCCAATTTCTGTCCACTTTCTATCTTCTGATAACCTGTGTTCTCAACTTTAACTCTCAGTTTGCTCATTAGTTAGTTTATAGTAGGGAGAACATGCAGTATTTGTCCTTTTGTCTCTTGCTTATTTTGCTCGACATAATGTTCTCAGTTTCATCCACATTGTAGCATGTATCATGACTTTATTCCATCTTACAGTTGTGTAATAGTCCATTGTATGTATATATCACAGTTTGTTTATCCACTTGACTGTTCATGGACATTTGAGCTATTTCCATCTCTTGGTGAATGAGAATAGTGGTGCCATAAACATAAGTGAGCAAATGTCCTTTTGTGGCCCAGCTTTCAGTTCTTCTGAGTATATACGTAATAATGGGATTGCTGGGTCATTTGTTGATTCAATATGTAGCTTCCTGAGGAATCACCAAACTACCTTTCAGAGTGGCTGCACCATTCCACATTCCCATCAACAGTGAATAACTTTATCTATTTCTCCACATCCTCTTCAGCACTTGTAGTGTTCTGGGTTTTTTTTGTTTTTGTTTTTTGTTTTCATAATGCCATTCTAGTGGGTGTGAGATGATATCTCATTGTGGTTTAGCTTTGCATTTCCCTAAAAGCCAGTGAAATTGAGCATCTTTTCATATGCTTCTGAGCCATTTGTATTTCTTCTTTGGAAAAGTCAATCCATGCCTTTGGCCTATTTTTTAAATTGGGTTGTTTGTCTTTTTGTTGTTGAGTTGTAGGATCTCTCTATATTCTGATTGTTAATCAGTATATTATCTAGCATGTGGCTTCCAAATATTGTCTCCCTTTGCATCAATCGCATTTTTACTTTCCAAGACCTTTGACATGCAAAAGTATTCAATTTTGAGGAGATCCCATTTATTTATTTCTTATTTCATTGTTCATGTTTTGAGTGTAATGTCTTGGAAATCACTTCCTAATACGAGCTCTTTAAAGTATTTTCCTACATTTTCTTCTAAAATTTGATGGTCTTAGCACTTATGTTTAGGCCTTTGATCCATTTTGAGTTAGTTATGTATAAGGTGTGAAATAGGGGTCCTCTTTGATTCTTTAGGATATGGATATCCTATTCTCCAAGCACCATCTGTTGAAGCAACTGCACTGTCCCAGTTGAGTCAAATTTTTATTGATTTCTCCTCAGATTGCTCATCCTAGTGTATAGAAACAATACTGATTTTTGCTTGTTGATCTTATATCCTGCCACTTTGCTGTACTCATTTATTGGCTCTAGTAGCTTTGTGGTAGATTTTGGGGAATTTTCTACATGTAGGCTCTTGTGACCTGTGAACACAGAGTTTTACTTCTTCATTTCCAATTTGGATGCTTTTTATTTCTTTTTCTTGCTAATTGCTCTACTTTTAGAACTTCCATTACAATGTTGAATAACGGTGGTTATAGTGAGCATCCCTGTCTTTTTAATGATCTTACAGGGACAGCTTTTAGCCTTTCCCCATTGAGTATGATATTAGCTCTGGGTTTTCATATATTCCCTTTATCATGTTGAGGAAGTTTCCTTCTATTCCTATCCTTTGAAATGTTTTCATCAAGAAGGAATGTTGAATTTTTGTCAAGTGCCTGTTCTGCATTAATCAAGATGATCATGTGCTTTTTCTGCTTTGATTTATTGATGTGGTATGTTACATTAATTGATTTTCTTGTGTTGATCTAGTCATGCATAGCTGGAATAAAACCCACTTGGCCATGGCGTATAATTTTTTAACTGCAGCTGGATTCAATTTGCAGGTATTTTGTCGAGTGTATTTGCATCTATATTCATTAAGAAGATTGGTCTGTAACTTTCTTTTCTTGTAGTATTTGTCTGACTTCTGTATTAGGGTGATGTTGGCTTCATAGAATGAATTAGGTAGCTCTCCCTCCTCTTCAACTTTTTTGAGGAATTTGAGCATGATTTGTACTAATTCTTTCTGGAATGCTTGGTAGAATTCACATGTAAAGCCATCTGGTTATGGATTTTTCTTTGTTGGGAGGTTTTTAATGACTGATTCTAGTTCTTTACTCATGATTGGTTTGTTGAGGTCTTCTATTTCTTCTAAAGTCAATGTGGGTTGTTCATGCCTTTCTAGGAAGTGGTCCATTTAATCTAAGTTACCTAGTTTGTTACCATATAGGTCCTTATGGAATTGTTTTATTATCTCCTTGATTTCCGTGGATTCAGTAGTTATGAACCCTTCCCATTTCTGATACTATTTATTAGCATCTGTGGTAGTTAGGTTCAGGTGTCAAGTTGGCCAGGTGCTATTGCTGTGGACATGAGCCAACGACATGTGTATCTCATCTGTCACAGATTACATCTGCAGTCGGCTAGGAGGCATGCCTGCTGCAATGAATGATGTTTGATTTAATTGGTTGGATGCTTCAATGAGAGAGTTCAACATAGCACAGCCCAAGCAACTCAGCATACCTCAACTCAGCACTCACAGCTCAGCCCAGGCCTTTGGAGATGAAGAAAGGAATCACCCCAGGAAAAGTTGTTGGAACCCAGAGGCCTGGAGAGAAGACCAGCGGAGATCACCCTGTGCCTTCCCACATAAGAAATAACCTCAGTTGAAAGCTAGCTGCCTTTCCTCTGAAGAACTACATGTTTTTAATGAAATAAATCCCCTTTTATTAAAAGCCAATCATCTCTGGTATGGCATTCTGGCAGCTAGCAAACTAGAACAGATTTTGGTACTGGAGGAGTGGGGTGCTGTGGCAATTTGCAAATACTAGATATGTTGGAATAGTGTTTTGGATGTATAAGGGGAAGATTTTAGAGGAACTGTGATGAGAATGATGGAGAAGTCCTGGCATGCTTGAAGAGACTGTTGGTGTAAATGGAACCACTGCCAATCTGGACATAGGGGGACACAAAAGGGACAGATTAGAGTTTGCAGAGTGAGAACCATGGAAGCTCGTCTGCAGCCAAGAAACCTTGGGCCAGGATAGTGGACACACCCATATACATGGAGAGGGTGTGTTTTCCCTGGAGGCAGAGGATGAGCCTACCACCTCATTGCAGTGGAAGAGTCATGCTGCCTCAGGCCTTGGAGAAGGTATAGCACACTCCTTGGGGATTGGGGAGAACCTGGCTGCCACCACATGGATGGGTTGAGCGTGTGCTCTGGAAATGGCAGAGAGCCCAGGTGTGGCCCTGATGCTTGGCAAGGGTGGAGTTGAGAAAAATGTGGTCCCCTCAATGTCCCCTGAGGTTGATTCAGAAAGAGGCGGGCCACTGCACAGGCCCTTGGAAAAGGTGGGTCTTCCACTTTCTGAAGCCAAAGGATAAATGACTTTTAGACTTTGAAATCCAATGGACTTTGTCCTGCAGGTTTTCAGAACTGTTTAGGTCTTGTGACATCTGTATTCCTTCCAGTTTCTCCCTTTGGAAATGAAAACATGTATCCTGTGACTATTCCTCCTTTGCATACTGGTACCAGGTAACTTGATTTGAGATTCATAGGCCCACATCCAGAAGAGAATTTTTGCCACTTTAAAATCATTAGGTGATGTGTATAGTTGCCAAGTTGACAAGGGGTGGACATGTGGTAGTTAGGTTGAGGTATCAACTTGGCCAGGTGAAGGTGCCTCGTTCTATTGCTGTGGACATGAGCCAATTGCAAGTGAACCTCATCTGTCACTGATTACACCTGCAGTCGGCTAGGAGGCATGCCTGCTTCAATGAATGATGTTTGATTTAATTGGCTGGAAGCTTAAATGAGAGAGCTCAATGTAGCACAGCCCAAGCAGCTCAGCATACCTCAACTCAGTACTTGCAGCTAAGCCCAGGCCTTTGGAGATGTAGAAAGGAATCACCCTGGGGGAAGTTGCTGGAACCCAGAGGCCTGGAGTAAAGGCCAGCAGAGATCACCCTGTGCCTTCCTGCATGAGAAAGAACCTCACTTGAAGTTAGCTGCCTTTCCTCTGAAGAACTACATGTTTTTAACAAAATAAATCCCTTTTTATTAAAAGCCAATCCCTCTCTGGTGTGTTGCATTCCAGCAGCTAGCAAACAAGAACAGCATCCTTTCTCTATTTGTGTTGTCAGCCTAGCTAAGGGCCCATCAATTTTATTGATTTTCTCAAAGAATGAACTTCTGCTTTTGTTGATTTTCTCTACCATTTTCATGTTCTCAACTTCATTTATTTCCACTCTAATCTTTGTTGTTTCTTTCCTTCTTTTTGATTTTGGCTTAGGTTGCTGTTTTTTCTCTAGTTGCTCCAGGTAGGCAGGTAATTTCTTGATTTTTGCCCTTTCTTCTTTTTTAATATATAGTTGTTTACAGCAATAAATTTCCTTATCAGCACTGCCTTTGCTGCATCCCATAAATATTGATATGTTGTGTTTTCATTTTATTTCAAGATATTTACTGATTTCACTTTTAATTTCTCCCTTGACCCACTGGTTGTTTTACAGTGTGTTGTTTAGCCTCCATATATTTGTGAATATTCCAGCCTTTTTCCTGTTATTGATTTCCAACTTCATTCCATTTTGATCTGAGAAAGTGTTTTGTATAATTTGATCTTTTAAAATTTATTGAGACCTGCTTTGTGACCTAGCATGTGGTCTAAGCTAGAAAATGATCTATGAACACTTGAGAAAAATGTATATCCTGCTATTGTTGGGTACAATGTTCTGGAAATGACAAGTCATTTATTGCATTATTCAAGATCTCTGTTTCCTTACTGATTTTTTTGTCTAGATGTTCTATCCATTGTTAAGAGTGGTATACTGAAGTCTCCAACTATTACTGTAGAGGTGTCTACTTCTCCCTTCAGTGTTGTCAGTGTTTACTTCCTGTATTTTGGGGCCTTCTGGCTCAGTGTATAAGTATTCATGATTGTTATGTCTTTTGATTAATTGTTCCTTTTATTAATACATAGTGTCCTTCTTTGTCCCTTTTACTTGTTTTACATTTAAAGTCTAATTTGATCCTGTTTTTTAATACTATCTGCCAGTCTGTGCCTTTTTCTTGGGTAGTTTAATCCGTTAACATTTTTTTAAAATATTAACTGATCATTTAAATTTTATAACTTTTTAGAAAGACAAGTTAAAAATAAAAATAAAAATATTCAGCTTTTCTCTTCTCTTCTGTCTTCTCTCTTGTAGAATGAATTTTTTATTGAATCTCCAGACTTGTATTTGAGTCTTGTATTTGAGGGAAGGGAGTAGCTCTTTCCACTGTCCTAGAATCTTCTACTTGTGATTTTCCACTTCATTTTGCATTTTTTCCTTCCCATGTACCAGTTGAATTGCCTGCATAACTACTCTAGAGTATGGTTTTCTTGTCTGATTTTCTTGTCTTACCCTCGATGAAATTAAATCCCTTCCCTTTGGTCAACTAAAATGAGACTAAGGTTTTTCAGATGTAATCTGTACTGCAGAACAGCCAAACAACAAATTAAGCAGACCTCAAAAGCACAAAACCTAGAAAGCACAAAAGCATGAGATGGAAAGTTATAGAGCCCAGAGAGTTTACTCTAGAACAGTGTTCCTCAAACTCAGTTGTCTCCATGCCACCTTTATGATTCTTGTCAGATCTGTGTACTGCTGTATTGTTAATTATTTAATAATTCCCTTAAATCAACTCACTTTTTAAAATAGTATTTTTAAAAGCAATTTTGCACTTGACATAAATAGAAAGTAACTGCAAAAATATACATAATAAAAGCCAACAGTGTTATTAAATTGTAACTAGACAATGTCTCCAAAACCCTGAGCCTGAGTGAGACTCATATACCATCCATATACCATATACCATCCCATTATTAACACCCTGCATAAGTGCGTACATTTATTGCAATTGATGAAAGAAAAATTTTATAATTATATTATTGACTATGGCCCATGGTTTACATTGGAGTTTACTTTTTTAGTTGTACTGCCCTATGTTTGTTTTTTAATTTTTTTCTTCTACTAACAGATAAACAACCTAAGACTTGCTCTTTTTATTAAAAAGGAGGTTAACTGTGGTAGAGAAGAGCTAAAGACATATCAGCACTCAACGAAGATTTCTCTTCTTACTAAAATTAGAAAGATGGAACAAGAATTGCAAGGAAAATAACTGTCTGATTGCAAGATCTTAGGCTATTTAATGCCACCTCATTGCTATTCCATCCATTAACATTTAATGTTATTACTGTAAAGGCAGTAATTTCTTCAACCCTTTTGTCTTTCATCCTTCATATATCATATCTTACTTCTTCTCTCTTTTTACCCCTTTAGTTACCCTTTCTGATAATCTTTATTTCTATACTTTTGTCCCAATCTCTCTCCTGCCTTTTCCTATATGCCTGTATTGCTCCCTTTTAGTATTTCTTGTAGCGCAGTCTTGTCATGAACTGACTCAGTGTCTATTCATCTATAAATATTTTAAACTTTCCATCTTTTTTGTTTGTTTGTTTGTTTGCATGGGCAGGCACCAGGAAATGAACCCGAGTCTCCAGCATGGCAGGCGAGAACTCTGCCACTGAGCCACCATTGCACCGCCCTCTCCCTCTTTTTTTTTTTTTTTTACATGGGCAGGCACCGGGAATCAAACCCAGGTCCTCTGGCATGGCAGGCAAGCGTTCTTGCTGCTGAGCCACTGTGGCCCGCCCCCTCTCCCTCATTTTTGAAGGACAGTTTTTCCAGGTATATAATTCTTGGTTGACAGTTTTTCTCTTTCAGTATCTTAAATATATTATACTACTACCTTCTTGCCTCCATGGTTTCTGCTGAGAAATTCAAACTTAGTCTTATTGAGCTTCCTTTACATGTTATGGATAGCTTTCCTCTGGCTGCTTTCAGAATTCGTTCTTTGTCTTTGACATATGGCAATCTGATTAGTAAGTGTCTTAGAGTTGGACTATTTAGATCTATTCTGCTGAGGTGTGCTGTGCTTCTTGGACCTGTAATTTTATGTCCTTCATAAGTATTGGGAAATTTTCAGTAATTATTTCCTCTATTATTCCTTCTGCCCCTATTCCCTTCTCTTCTGTTTCTTGGACACTGATAATACATGTAATTGTGCACTTTGTGTTGTTATTTAATTCCCTGAGACCCTGCTCATACGTTCTGTTCTTTTCCTATCTGTTCTTTTGTGTGTCAAATTTCAGATGCTCTCTCCTCTACTTCACTAATTCTATCTTCTGCCTCTTCAAATCTGCTGTTGTGACTCTCCATTGCATTTTTATCTCTTCTTTTGTGCCATCCATTCCCATAAATTCTGCCATTTTTTTTTTTTGCAAGCTTTCAAGTTCTTCTGTATGGCCACCCAGTGTTTTCTTTATAGCTTTCATCTCTTTTGCCACATTTTCCTCCAATTCATTGAGTTGATTTAGTATATTTGTTTGAACATCTTTAATTAGTAGTTTCAACTCCTTTGTCTCATTTTAAGTGTTAGTTTGTTTCTTTGAATAGGCTGTATTTTCATTTTTCTTAACATGATATATGATTTTTTGTGGGTGTCTAGGCATCTGATTTTCTTATTAGTTTATTCTAGAGGTCATTTTCTCTATATTCCCTAGGATTTGCTTGTTGGTTGGCTTTGTTCTCTGTATGTTTTTTGACATTCAGTTCAACTTATTCCATATCTCTAGTATATCTCTAGTATAGCTTCTGTTTAACTGATCAGAATTTTTCAGCCTTTCTTTTCCTTGTTCCTGACTTGCTTATATGGAAGTGTTTGGAGATTGCATATTTTGTGGGTGTGCAATTGTTTCAGCTTCAGAGAAAAAGTTTTCTTTCCTCTTCCTCCCTAAGGACTGCTGATCTGATGCTTTGTCTTGTTTTGTTTGACTCTCTATATTTTTAACACTAGTTTCATTAACTCTAGCAAGTGTTACCTGCAGGTCTGGCTCTGATAGGAGGGTCTGCCTAGATAGGATCAACCACAATCAGATTTTCCCAGATATGATAGACCCAGGAATCAGCATCAAGGTTCCCTGGGGATGACACACAGTAGTGTGCCAGTCTTCCCTCTTAATTCTGTCCTTTTCTTATCCTACCCATCAGATGGTGCCTGTCACCCCACTGCTCCCCAGCATAAAGTGGTCCTGTGCCTTTAATTCTCAGCAGAACCTGCCTCTGCTCAGGGCATGATTGAGAGAGAGACTGAGGCTGAATGTAGGCTTAAACTGCTTCAATTTTCTGGCTCCTGGGGTCTGAATTCTCTAAATAACTGTTACTACCTGTACTGAGCCTTGCCTCTCTCTTTATCTGGTGGTGGTGCTGGTGGTGGGGTGCTCTTTAGCTACTTGTTCCCTGCATGCTGGAAAATGTACAGGTATCTCCAGCAGCCCCCATCCCCTCTGCCTGGAATGTTTTAGAGACAGACTGGTCTCCACTTTCTGTAGGTTGAAGCTACTACTGATATCACAGACCCTAGGGTCTAAATTCACTGAATGATAGCAACTGCTTGCACTGAATCCTACTTTCACAATTTTCTCGTGGAAGATAGACCCTTTAGGGAATTATGTCCTTCATCTGATTGCTTTTTGTCTGCGGCATTCCTTTATTTCACACTTGCCTGGAGCAATGCTGAAAACTAAGAATGCTGGCTGCTTTCTTCTATGGGATGCTAAAACATAAAAAAAGAAAAAGAAGAAAAATAAACCCTTTTCAAAGCCTGTTCTTAGCCCCCAGGTTCACAAATGCAAAGCCAGATTGGTACTTGACTCTATGCATCCTTTTCTTGAAGCACAGCCCTTTTTGTGTGTTGTGACCTTAGCAAACTACAAAAGCCTCTGTGTTTTTTTTTCTTTTTTTTCCATCAGCATTGCCTCCTTGTTACTAGTGAGAGACCTCAGGTATCTTTGCTGTTTGCCTTGAGATTTATCTGTTCTCACAGCTTGTTATCAACAATTCGAAATGCACAATTGGAGCTTGATTGAGTTCTCCTTCCCTTGCTCCTAGTAGAGAGGGCTTCTGTTTCTCACTGGAGAGAGATTCTGCTATAGCAGCCTCCACAGCATGGAAGAATTCACTTGCAGTTCTGTGCTGTGATCTCGGTCCTTCTACCCATTCCAGGCTGGCGTATGATGTGTGTCTGGAAGTCCCCCAAACAATTGCTTCAGACAGTTCCTGGCTATTTACTAGCTGCCCTAGAAAACAAATTAATCACACACCTTCCTATACCACCATTTTGCCCTGCCCTAATCCTCAATAGAATTCAATTGTTTTTATATATCAATGTTAGTTCATAGAACTTGAAGAAAACTTCAGTGTCTATCTCATGAAATCATAACAACAAGAACTTTGGCCTAAAGGAACCCTGAGAGTCAGATATTTCTAGCTCTCCTCTTTTGACAAAAAGACTTACGCTTATCCCATGTTAATTTCAAAAGCTTCCAAAAAAGGTCTTTATAAAGTTATATGTATGCAAATAATTCCAGAATATTCTGTAACTGAGAAGAGAGCCAACAAATTATAATTTGGAATGATCTCACATTTATAGATGAGAAAATTGAACATGTGGACATACAGTTGATAGCAGAGAGTGGAAGAGACACACACCATGGGTTCAAATGGGAAATCTGACATTGAAATCTATCTTATAGCATCCTTTTGGAATATTTCCTTTTTTTATCCAAAGTCTTACAAATATCTATTAGAAGTTCTAATTGCAAAAATGGGACAAGCAGGTGATTATGCACTTGCACTGATTATGCAGAGATTTTCCCTAGTGGGGAAATTTAAAAATATAGGGACTATGATCACATCAGGACATAGAGCAGATGGACTGGCATACAGAGAAAGAACCTCAGAAGAGCTTTATGAAAATGCAAACACCTTCCTTTATATTTTACACACCCAAATACACTGGCTTAATGGTTCACAAACTGATTTGGGACATATGGTTGTATGTGTTAACTGAATAGACAAGGTATTAGGAGAAAAGAAAATCTTCTTAAGAAGTTATTCGATCTTTTATACAACAAATACAAAGAGTGCTTATTATTTTCCAAGCACTCTTTCAGATGCTGGGCAGAGTGCATTTCATTGCTCAAACTAGCAGTCAGTAGTAAATCAACATTGTCTATTAATTTCACCCATTGATGAGTCAAAAACCAAGAGTCAAAACAACTGTCGTCATTTGAAGAGTCAATAAATGAACTGATGCAGGCTTGAATTTGACAGTCATGCTTAGAGCACAGGGAACTGAAATGGCACCATATAGTATAAAAGAACATTGGATAAAGTCCCACAACACTCATATCTTTTCTACCACATTTTTGTTTGTTTGTTTTACCTTAACCTTATGCCCAATTGAGAAATAGCTTTTGGTAGGATGCAGTTGCATTAGCCATTTTGACTTCTGCCTTTAACTAGTCCCATAAATCTTTCAAATTACATGTGCAGCCTGGTTTCTCCTCATAGCTTATAGTGAAATGCGACAGGAAAGAGTTAAGCTGAGAACTGAACTCTTGGGTACAAAGAAAGCAGAAATTGATGTTATAGAAAATTCTGGGCTTCCAGGAAAGGAGACCCCAGAGAATGATACCTCATATGAGGATTTGGCCAAATGTAGAAACAGTCAGCCATTTAGAGAAAGCCAGGATTGGACATGGAGTTACTCAGGAAGGATTTGTGGAAACTCTTTATGACTAATGGGCATGATCCAAGGCTACTGCCTATAAAGCCAATGAGAATATTGTGGGATCTGTATAAAGAGAACCACTGCCTGTTGGGACTGAGAGGAACAGAGAAAGAGACATATTGGAGGAAAAATAACTTCAGAGGCAAAGCCATGGAGGATGGGGTCTGAAGTCAACAAGCCTCAGGCCAGAAGAGTGGACTCACCCAAGCACCTGCAGAAGGTGAGTTTGTCCCAAAGGCAGAGGATGGGCCTTCCACCTCATTGTAGTGGAAGGGTCATGCCACCTCAGGCCTTGAAGAGGGTGAAGCACATTCCTTGGGGTTTGGGGAGAGCCTGGCTGCCACAACATGGAGGGGTTGAGCATGTGTGTGCCCTGGAGATGGCAGAGAGCCTGGGTGCAGCCCTGATCCTTGCAGAAGGTGGAACTATAGAGTTGTGACTGCACCCATTAATCCTTTAAAAGAAGAAGCATTTTGGAGAGAGTCCTTTTTTTTAAGCCATGAGAAGGCTACAGCAGAATGCTGCAGAACCACGAAGCAGAGAGTCCACCAGCAAGAAACTTTTGGAAATGAAGAATGCCTCCCAGGGAGCCTCTTAAAGCAAGAAGCCTGGAGGGAGAGCCAGCAGACACTGCCATGTTTGCCATGTACTCTTCCAGCTGGGAGAGAAATGCTGTATGTCATCAACTTCTTGAACCAAGGTATCTTTCCCTGGATGCCTTAGATTGGACTTTTCTATAGACTTGTCTTAATTGGGACATTTTCTCAGCCTTAGAACTGTAAACTAGAAACTTATTAAATTCCCCTTTTTTTTTTTTTTTAAAGGAAAGACAGAGAGAAGGAAGGAAGGATAGAAGGAAGGAAGGAAGGAAGAAAGGGAAACATCTTTAAACATTTTCTTGTTTTATTGTATTTTGTTTTTTTTGTTTTTGTTACATGGGCTGGGGCCGGGAATCGAACCGAGGTCCTCCGGCATAGCAGGCAAGCACTTTGCCCGCTGAGCCACCGCGGCCCGCCATTAAATTCCCCTTTTTAAAAGCCAACAAATACATAAATAAATAAAACCAAGTAAACAAAACTCTTCCCATGAGGATAGCCTGAATTGTAATTTTAAGCATAAAAATGTCTCTCTTGAAGCATGACCTATTTTTACAAGGGCAAGAATATGTTGTCTCAACATTTTGAAATGGCAAAAAAAAAAGCTCCATATTCACCTACTAGAATGAAATAACATCTTAACATTAATAAAACTTTGTGCTGAGATACAATTTCCAGCTAATAAATGCTCCACCTGGGTACTATTTGTAGTTTAATTATTAATTTAATTACAGGTCTGCTATCTATTAAAAGTTAATGGTTTTGCTCCAGAACACACATATAGTAAAAATAGAAGGATCCGTTATTTTCTTTCTTGAACAACTATACTTTCTGTATCGCTCTTTAGTTTTCAATTAAAAGTTAATTTATTTGTAGACAGTCCTTAAAGTTCCTAGTAAATTAATTCCTGAGGAAAGTCACTCAGAAACTCCCGATTAAAATAGTGAATAGTATGGAAAAGAAACATTACATAAAATAAAAATCAATGCACTAAAAACATAAAAAGTTATCTGCAGACAGATCAACTTGTACAAAGAATCAGCAAACTGCTTTTTGGGAACCAAAAAAGATCTGAGAAACACTCACTCTAGATTGTTGTTGAGGCTTATTTTATCAGTGAAAAATAATTTGCTATTACTTTTTTTTCCATGGCAGTCAACTAGGTGATAACATTTACTGAGAATGCATTGTTCATTGCTGTATGGTTTATTCAGGGATCACTCCTATCTTCATGTTGAGAATATTAAAAATTCAGTTTCATTATTTATGAATAAATCCAGATATTTAGGCTATAAAATACAGGCTATAAAAGTGGATGCTACATTATGATATTTATTGCATGTATGTGATTGTAACAGGTTAATAGATCAATTGCCGAGGTGTATAATGAATATATATCAAGATATTAATAATGCTTTTCAATAGGTACTAGAACATATGAAGCCTAGTGCATTAGGTAACTCACAAATGTGAGAAACTTGCTTCAGTAAGGCAAGATAAAAGATCCAATTTAGCACTTATAGACTACTTCAATACTGCCCAAATATGAGAGTCTATTTAGAAAGTGGTTGAAACAATCTTGGCCAATGGCTTTTTGTTTGTTTGTTTGTTTCCCAAGTCCAGGAATAGCAAAAGTTCCTGGCTATTATACAAGGTAACATATGAGCCCTGGGTTTCTTCTAGAGATTTGATTTATACAATCAGCCCCCTGATAGAAATCCCCTATCTAGAGTGAGGATTATCAATTTTACATTTAAAGATATTTGATCACACTTTCCTTCTAGAAATATTTTATTCCCATGACATTTATGACAACCCTAAATCTTCTACTTTTCACAAAAATGCTTCTAAGGCTCTGATCATTCTATGGGAGCACTGTGAGCTCAGCCTTTAGCCCTTTCCTTTTATAATTCTCTTTGTCTTTCTAGGGCAGCTCATCCCCTTCTATGGTATGAGTCACCATTACAGTCCCTAATCTATTTCTGCCTTCAGACAATCTTTGGTGAATTTACATACAACTGCATGTGCAAATTTTCCCTGGAAACTTCAAGGTCTCTCAAAAGGATTAACCCTCTGTCTTCTGCAACTCTGCTATGCCCTAGCTACCTAATTGCTCAACATACATATCTATTAGTTATGCTTGCTGCCTCCCAAACTTTGCTCACTCAGCAATACTTAGATCCCTTTGATCCTACCTCCTCCAATTCCTAGGAAGGAAACTAGACTTCATTGACTCCTTCTTTTGTGAAATTATCTGCTTATGTCTCTTATGTGACTGCATTATTTATATATTTTTTCACATTATGATGATTTAGACATTTTAATTTGTGGGAAGATAAATTCAGCTATTTTTCTTTTCATTTTTGGTGACTTTTGTCCTGTAAATAAATCTTTCTCTTCACCAAGATTAAATACTATCATCATTCGAAAAAATATAGCTATTTTTCTGGTTTTTAAAAGCCAGACATGTTTAGATTTTATGTCTATGTCTATGATCCATTTCAGATTAATATTTGTATATAGCGTGAATTCAATTTTGAGGTAAAGCTGTTTTCCCATAGGGGTATACAGTGGTTCAAGTAGAAGTTGTTGAGAAAAGATTCCTATTCTCCATTGGAATATCTCAGGATATTGGATGAAATCATTTGTCTGTATCTATGGGGGTCATTTCTGGACTCCCTATTCTGTCTTATTGATTTCTTTATCTATTAGCCAATACAATGCTGACAACTACAGGAGACATGTAGCAAGATGTTTCAGTCTGCTAATGCTACCAAAATGCAATATACCAGAATGAATTGGCTTTTACAAAGGGGATTTATTATATTACAAGTTTACATTTCTAAGGCCACAAAAATATCAAACTAAGGCATCTAGAGACTCTGAAGAAAGGCCTGTGTCTGTCACATGGGAAGGTACATGGCTGACATCTGTTTCTGTGCTCCTGACTTGCAATGCTTCCAGCTTCTGATTCCAGTGCTTTCTGTGTTGACTCTCCAAGTATCTGCACATTTCTGAGTCTGAGCTTTCTCCAAAATGATCTCCTATGTTCACTTTTTAAAGAACTCCAGCAAACTGATTAAGACATACCTTAAATGTCCAGGACCACACCTCCAGGGAGATAAACTAATCAGAAGGCCCCACCCCAAAATGAGTGTGTCACATCTCCATGGAAACAACCTAAACCTTTGTCTCTGATATCTCTTTGAGGTTTTAACTTGCATTTGCCTAATGGCTAATGATGAGCAGCTTTTAATATTGCACATTTGCCATCTAGATATTCAGTGAAATTTTTTGTATGTCTTTTGCCCATTTTCTAACTTTTTTTTTTTTTAACTTTTGATATGTTCTTTTACCATTGAGTTTGGAAAGTTCTTTATATATTCTTTATACTGGTCCTTTCTCAGATATGTAACTATTGTCTCCAGTCTGAAGATTGTGTTTTCATCTGTTTTATAGGGTCTCTGACACAGCAAGAGTTTTTAATTTTGATAAAATCAAATTAATATAATTTGCTTTTAGTGTCAAGTCTATAAGGCCTTAAATCTTGTTTATTGGACTTTGGTGACATCAGGGAAGGTAAATGGGGATAGGAAGCAAAGTGCCAATAAGTCCCACTTTCCACTACCATGTCTTGCCTCTTTGATGCAAAATGGTATTGAGTCTCAGCTTCCCTCTGGGCTTGATTCACTCCATTTTATTCAATCTCAAATCCAGATGTTTGTGGTTATTCAGTCCAACTGAGCCCCACTACTAGAGTTAGGGAGAAATCAGAATAGTGAGTAGTCCTGACTCACATACTTAGTTCAGTATTGTGCATGCCAAGTGTGCCAGTCTGAAAGGATTATGTACCCTAGAAAAGCCATGTTTTTATCCTAATCCATCTCGTGGATGCAGCCATTTATTCTAACCCCTATTTGGTACTGCAGGTTAGAAACTTGATTAAATTTTCTCCAAGAGCTGTGACACACCCAATTGTGGGTATTAATATTGATTAGAGGGAGATGTGACTCCACTCATTCTAGGTGGGTCTTGATTAGTTTACTGGAATTCTTTCAAAAAGGAAACATTTTGTAAAGAACTCCCAAAAGCAGAAAGTGATAAGAACCATGAAAGCCCATGCAGCCAGAGACCTTTGGAGATGGAGAAGGAAAATGCTGCCAGGGAAGCTCCATGAAACAAGAATCCTGGAGAGAAAGCTAGCAGATGTTACCATGTTTTGCCAGGTGCCTTTCCAGTTGAGAGAGAAACCCTGAACTTCGTTGGTTTTCTAAGTGAAGGTAACCTCTTGTTGGTGCCTTAATTTGGACATTTTTATAGACTTGCTTTAATTGGGACATTTTCATGGTCTTAGAAATGTAAACTTGCAACTTAATAAATTCCCCCCTTTTAAAAGCCATCCCATTTCTGGTATATCACATTCTGGTAACTAACAAGCTAGAATACCAGATGTAAGTGGAAGCTCAATTCTCAGTAGGGAAGGAATTGAAGTAGATTGGTGATTAGCCTCATTTCATACTGCCTACAGCTAGGTCCCAAAGATATTTTCTATCTCCATGTGGGGATGGGGACTCAGCTCATCTTGTGCCCCAAGGAACCTACTGTACTGGTGGAAGAGAGTACTACTAGCTTCACTGAACTGAGCAGAGGATAGAAAATCAGCTGTCTGCATGCTTTGCCAGCATCACACTGCAAGGTAAATCAGAGCACCTCTATGTCCTTTCATGTAGCAAGGGTGACAGAGAGCTGGGGTGGCAGATCTGCTATCCATTCTGTCCTTCTGAAACTCTGAGTGGGGGCAGTTTTCCATCTGCACCGAACAGAGTAGGACAAGTATTATCCAAATGTTTCCAGTTCTGTTAGGTCACTTGTATTAATATTTAGCTAATGCTGCTGGAAAGCAATATACCAGAAATGGAATTTTTTTTTTTTTTTGGAATGGCTTTTCAAAAGAAATTTAATAAGTTACAAGTTTACAGTTCTGGTGCCGAGAAAATGTCCAAACTAAGGCACCAATAGGAGGTTCCCTTCACTATTAGTTTTTGTGCAGAAATTAGCGAGAAAAACTTAATAATTCTGATGATTGTTCTATCTTGAAGATATGTAACATGATAAGTTTTACATCTTATTGCAAGACTCAAAGTATTGAGTACATGAAAGCGTTTATTGCACATGTGATTTCATTATAAAGATACAATTTCCCTGGTACATGCATAAGTCTCAGGCAGTATTTAACTTAAATTAGCTGAATATTTCACAACCTAAGATAAAATCGCATAACTTAAACTCATTGATTTCATCCAAATATGTATTTTGATATTTTAAAATATTCCTTGTTCCTTTTATCTTGAAATGTTTTTGGAAACAACCTCATGCATTCAAATGGAAGTCTTAGATAAGATCTTAACTAGTTTTTAAATATGTAAATTCCTTTACCCATTTTAAACTTTACATTTACACCAAATGAATGTTTTGAAGTTTTCCTGATCCTTTTAATGAACTGTTACTGTGATATTTTTCTTCCTGTAAGATTGAAGAAATATACATCTGTTATATAATTGTTTTTTCACTAGCTGTTGTTCTACTTATAGTACATTGCAACAAAAATTGGCAATTCTTAAAATAATCTTTAACATTTACAATCTCAATGATACATGTGCAATGATGCTATTATATAAAGGAAAAAAGAAATCTGTATTAGTAAATCATAAATGTTACAGACCCTCCAAGGATCTCTTATGATTTTGATAATCTCCCAGGTTACATTCTAAATTCCTGACCGACTTTTCATTCATACCTTATTTTATTATTTCATGTTATAGATGTTTATATATGTATTTCTATGTTTATGGAACAAGCTTCCTCTTTTCTTGGAGCTATTGAAAATATATTGCTTATTATCAGTGGAAAATAGTTGGGGCTAATAAAAATAAGTAACATGGGAAAACTGTACAGAATCTTGCATATGCCCCCTTTGTTGTGCTTGTTTCATTCCAATTTCTCTCTATGTACTTTCATGTCTTGGTATCATAGACAACACTCTCTACTAGTTTTCTCATTATATTATAATCACTTTTTCTTAGCATCCTCTGCAGTTTCTTCTTCCTCATCCCCTATCACTAACTTTTTGAGTATGTAAGACTCAGTCCTCTGACTTCTTTGCTTTATCTACATTCACTTCAGAGTGACCAATTGGTGTCCTCTAAGGGATTTCAAATACCATGTATATGAATGCCAATTTATATCTCTAGTCCTGATTCTTCCTTGAATTTCAGTTTTATAAACACAATTCCCCTGACACATCTTTATATGAATGCTCATTAAATATCTTAAATTTAACATGTCCATGAGTAATTCTTGATGTCTTGTCCAAAAGTCTTGTTTCTTTACAGTCTTTTCCTTCTCAGTAAATGGGTGCTTTATTCAATCCAATTGTTCAGATAAAAAAAAATTGGGGTAATCTTTGTCCCTTTCTTTCTCTTATACCTCACATCCTATCTTAAGCAAATTTCTATAATTACCATGTTCAACATATATCTAGAATCCAACCAGTAGTTACCACCTCCAACTCTTTTCTAAAGCCCTCTTTCAGACCCACAAAAATCTATTTGGACTATATTCTACCTTCTTCCTTCTTTGGTTCTTATATCCTTATTCACAACATAGACAGAATGATCTTTTTAAAACATACTTCAAATTATGTTTTCCTACATCCTTTGAATTTATATTTATTTCATCCTGAATGAAACCCATATATCAAAAATATAACAAATAGCAAGGAATACCTGTGGAAGATATTGGAGAAGGAGGGATCTGAGGAGCAGAAAGCCAAAAGCTCAGGGCTCTCTAGATTTGGGGACTCTGATAACACAAATCCTAATTTAAGATGAGATCTAGAAGACATATATTCTCAGGTGAAAGTGGATCTAAATTCATTCAGACATTCAGCCTAGCTTCACTTATATCATTGATATTTTACAGTTATCTTGAAACTGAAGCATAACTTAGCCTAAGTAGAATAAATAGCAAGTTTCTCTATAATTAATTAAACAGACAATAACAAAATTAAAAAATTAACCAAATGAACATATATAGAACACTGCACTCAAGAACTGAAGAATATAATTTTCCTGTCAAGTATATAAGAAACATTTATAGATTTTGGCCATATTGTAGGTCATAGAGCAAATATTTTAAAAATCAAATAATTGAATTTAAATGTTCATTGTTCTGGAAATTATGCAATATTTAGTTTTCAGAATGATGCCTAGAAAAGAAAACACATGTTTTAAAATTTAAAAACACATGTCCAAAAATAATATAGGTCACAGAAGAAACAATAATGGCAACTGGAAATATTTTGCATTGAATTATAATAAAAATATTGCATCTAAAAATTAGTGGAGAGCAATATCCTGGAAAATGATGGAGTGTAGAACTCCATAGCTCTGTTCCTCCTCAAAAATGATAAGCTGGTGAAAATGTCCAGAATCAAGTTTTACAGAACTGGAATCTAGTCAAAAACTTACAACTGCCAGGGGAGAGCTAAAGGAAGAAAGAAGCTGCTGCATATGGTAAGAGAACTGTGGCATTTTAAATTGCTTTCCCCAAATCCTCCACCTACCAGCCTGGCAGCAGCCATGAAGATGGCAGCCCACACACCTGGTGTAGGTTGCTGGTACAAGAGGGAACATTATGGACCTATTTTTTAAAAATGTGGCTGTGTGTTACAACCTGTCTGGCAGCTCCATTAAAGTCAGGCAGGGGCCTGCCTGACTTGGAGCATTCTGAGAGCTCATGCAACTTCCTAGGCAGCTTCCGTCAAAAACATTGAAAGGAAAAAGTACTGAACACAGCAGACTTTGACAAAGATAGAATAGCCAGAACAAGCAATAGACAGACTGAAAATTCTGGGAAAGAAGGTGAAAAAGGAGATATGTAGGGGAATAAGGACTTCAAAAAGCTTCCATGTAAACTGAGTATACAAGAAGGCTATGCTCAGCATCAGGGCTGGCTCATGTTCAGAAAAAGCCTGAGGAGACCCTAAGCTTTCATTTTTGGCTCACCTTCTGGTCCACGTAAGCAAGAAATGAAGGTAAAGGCAGAATTGTAAATGGCCTAGGTAAATACTGAAGGAGTGCTCCAGCACAGAGCCAAACTGCAGAGATTGGGAGAGTATTTTTTGTTCTCTTAGCTTCTTCTTTTTTCCTTTTCTTTGCTCTGAGCATTTAAGAAAACTGTCAAAACATTATCTGACCACTAAGCTAACAGAACAAGACTTCAGTGGCCACACACAATAAAAAGATACAGACATTCCAGAAAATAGTTTAGAAAAGATGCTAAAATAAATGGGGCAAAGCTGCAAAAAGTAGTATTTTTGTGTGCTATTGAAAATAAGGTATTATTCATTCAAGCTTGATTATTATAAAGTTAAGATGTTAATTGTAATCTCCAGAGTAACCACTAGAAAATATAAACAGTAATTACTGTTTATATAAAATGAAATAAATAAAATAAATGAAACAGAATCAAAATGGTACAGTAGACAAAATAATAAATTATAAAATAAGGCAGTAATGGAGGAATTGAGGAATAAAAAAGACATCAAAAGTATAGGAAACAGAGCCCAGTGCCTGTGCTAGGGACCTGGGCCATGTAAATGGAGTGCACTATCTGAGGGTGAGGCCATGGCCCCAGAGGACCTCCATGAGTGTCTTCTAGAACTCCTGTGCTGCTAGAGCTTGCTGACTGCTCTCCTGGTTTGCTCTTTAGAAACTCCAGTTTTCTGCTAAGAGAGGGGTGGGTGTGCTCATTTGGATTCACATACCTCTAAAACCCAGGCAAGAGCATCAGAGGTGAAGACAGGCAGAATGAGAGTCAAAGGCTGGCTCTGTCTGTTCACTCCCTGAGGCATCTTTGGTCCAGCCATTCCCAAGCCAGAGGCCAGCACAGCCCTTTTGGTGTTTCCTATGGCCTCAGTGCATCTGGCTTGGGGTAGTGCACTCTGCTGTCTGATTTCCTAACTCTCTAGTCCTACTCAATGATAAAATCAGTTCCTGTCTCCATTTATCCATTATGCTTTACTCCATTACACAAGCCAATGTTCATCCTAGATACTGTGTTTCCTTTTATGAATTTCTGTGGAGACTGTTGACTATTCCATGCTAAGGATTATTTAAAGCAAAATAAAAATCAAGTTCAGGGCAGGCCGTGGTGGCTCAGCAGGCAAGAATGCTTGCCTGCCATGCCAGAGGACCCGGGTTCGATTCCCAGTGCTTGCCCATGTTAAAAAATATATATATATATATCAAGTCCAGAGGACTTCCAGGAAGATAGAATGGGATAGGCAAATCTCAATCCTCCACCATAAACAACTAGAGTACAGGCAGAAAAAGACTAAAGCATCAGTTCCAGAGTTTAGGTGACCAGAGATGGCCCTCTGCATTATATAAGAAGACCGGGATGGAAAAGTGGAGAAATTATGAATGAGAAATGGGGATGAGTGTACACAACTGTGATACCCTAAAGATCCGCCACTACACAATGGCCAGATTAGGCAACCACAATTGGCACACCCCAGCTCCAGAGAAGTCAAGGAGGCAATCCCCTCAGTTCTGAACCTTAGTATTCTGGTGCAGGAATCCAGGAGCCACTAGGCTCATTTATACAGAGACCCTGCAGCATTGCCCAATTCCTACCCCCATCCTGGAGGCAGGCCACTATGGGCATCTGGATGTGGGGAGTCTGGATGCAGGGCAGAGCCAATTTGACAATTGACTGGGGAGAAAGACACTCTAGGTCCCACTACCTCAATCCTATCTACATGTGGGATCAAAGTGCTCACTGCATACATGAGCAGAGAGGGGTGTGAGAGAGCTGCATTGTAAAACCAGGCACCCTTCCCTCAACCCGAAGTGTTCTTGCTGGCCAATGTAAAGCCAGGCACTCCTAGGCCAGCTGCTGGCTGGTGAAGTTGAACTTCATTGTCCTGAAGCCTGAAGTCTTTCCACACAGAAGTCTAGAAATCACCAGACCCATTGCACCTAGAAGCCAGGTCTTCATCATGGTGCACAATGCCCATCCCCCACCCTGGAACTAGGGACTTCCACCTATCCCTCAGGGCCCTCCAGCCTTGACTGGATTTCACCTGCTCTGGACCTGCCCAGTGTACTGCCACAGTCAGAGAGAGGTAGGGTTGTGGAGAAGAGGTGATACAAGAGTGTCACCTTCTGGGAAGATGGAAATGTCCAGTCTGGCAAGTTGCTTCTCTGACCAGTCTCCTACAGAGCTCTGAAAAGGGCTGCACACCATGAGTCAGACCCTTGCCTTAGTTTGACAAGGGAAGATTGACAAAGTGTCAAAGGAGATTTTCAATGTAAACTGCAGCAAAAACAAAATATTAGGTGAGTGAGGGAAACCAACTTTCAAAATAACCTTATCAAGATAATTAAATGCCAAGAAAACAGGAAAAAGTCACAAGCCATATGAAGAAGCAAAAATATATGGCTGAGCTTCCCGGTGCCTGCCCATGCAAAAAAAGCCAAAACATATATATATATATGTGGCTGGGCCAAATGATCAAATTAAAAAGCCAGAGGAGACACAGTATTTGGAACAACTAATCAAAGATATCCACCCAAATCTCCTAAATAATTTCAAGGAATTGGCTAATTAGATAAAAGATATCAAGAAGACACTAGTAGAGCATAAAGAAGAATTTGAAGGGATAAATAGAAAAATAGTAGATGTCATGGAAGTGAAAGATAATGTAGCTCGAACTAAAAATAAACTAGAGAAACACAACAGTTGATTTGAAGAGACAGAAGAAAGAATACATGAAGTAGAGGACTGAGCAGCTGAATGTGAATATACAAAACAACAAATGGCAAGAAAGATGGAAAGTTTTGAATTGGCTCTCAGTGAAATTATGAACAACGCAAAGTACGCAAATATATAAATCATTGGTTTCCCAGAAGGAGAAGAGAAGTGTAAAGGATAGAAAGATTATTTGAGGAGATAATTGGGGAAAACTTCTCAACCCTTATAAAAGATATAAATATGCAAATCAAAGAAGCCCAAATGTTTTAGTTTGCTAATGCTTCCAGAATGCAACAAAACAGAAATAGGTTGACTGTTATAAAGAGAATTTATAAAGTTACAAGTTTACAGATCTAAGGTCATAAAAATGTCCAAACTGAGGCATCCAGAAAAAAATGCCTTGACTTAAGAAAGTCTGATGGCATCTGGAACACTTGGCAGTTGGGAAGGCATGTTGTTGGTATCTGCTGGTTACTTGGTTTCTGGTTTCAAACACTTTTCCTGGGGGTATTTACTTTCTGCCTCTCCAAATGTCTCTGTCTGTGTTGGCTCTGAGCCTTTTCCAAAATGGTACCCTCTTAAAGGACTCCAGTAAGTAGATTAAGACCTACCTAGAATGAGTGGAGATACATCTCCATGGGAACCACCTAATTGAAAGTTCCCACCCACAATTGTGTGGGTCACATCTCCATTGAAACAACTTAATCAGAAGGTTCTACCCTAAACAATAGGTCTGCCTCCACAAGATTCTATTAGGGAAAAGAACATGGCTTTTCTGAGGTATATAACAGATTCAAACAAGCACATTCCACCCTCTGGACCCAAAAAGATATGTTCTTTCCAAATGCAAAATGCATTTATTCCATCACAATACCACAAAGCTTCAAACCATCTCAGTAACAATACAAATTCAATACAAAGTCAGAAACAGTGCAACATCTCGTCAGAGTCAGTTACAGGCATGGTCAGTCCTAAGGCAAAATTCT
Organism: Tamandua tetradactyla; assembly: GCF_023851605.1. NCBI lineage: Eukaryota > Metazoa > Chordata > Mammalia > Pilosa > Myrmecophagidae > Tamandua > Tamandua tetradactyla. The sequence continues at coordinate 73,706,855 of NC_135328.1, forward strand.
CTGGCTCTGGTATCTGATGGTCCCTTGCTCCTGAGCTTTCAGCTTTTGTTCCTCTGGGGATTCCTCACTTTGCTTCTCCAGGAATGGCTTTATCTCTTGGCTTTCGTTGGCTCTCTCCAAGTTCTAGCTTGCTTAACATCCCTTGGTGATGTCTGCTGGGCTCCAAGCATCTCTAAACACCTGTCTCTGTTCTCTGCCTTTCAGCTCTGCTCTGAAGTTTCTGTCAACTCTGTAATTTCTGACTTTCTCCAAAATATTTCCTCTTTTAAAAGATTCCAGTAAACTAATCAAGATCCACCTGGAATGAATGGAGTAACATCTTGATCTACACAAAAGTAACATCCACAGTTGGGCTTGGCACAGCTCCATGGAGATGATCTAATCAAAATTTCTGCCCTGTAATATTGAATTGGGATTAAAAGAAGTGGCTTTCCCCACAAAGCTGGATCAGGACTAAAACATGGCTTTTCTTGAGTACATAATACTTTCAAACTGGCACAACTTCCATGGTTCTGCCTTTGAAATAAATTTTTCCTTCAATTTGACCCTTTAGTCAGACTGGCAGTAGTTCCATTTATACAGGTTTTGCAAGAAACTTATTGGTTTTCCATGCAGTATACACAGATCACACCCATCAGATAATAAGACTTCCCATAAGTTCTTTATGGAAAATTCCATTTCCAATTCTGACTTTTTCCGAAATGGCTGACTGGTTCCATGCATGGTTAAACCCTCACGTGGGGCACTATTCTTGTGGGTCTCCCTTTCTGGAAGCCCTGAATTTTCCAGACTATCAATTTCTGGTTTCATTATATCCAAGAGTTCAGTTCTCAGCTTATCCCTTTCCTGTGGCATTTCACATTATAAACTGCAAGGAGATACCAGGCTGCACTCTCCACATTTAATTTGGAAATCTCTTCAGCTAAGCATGCCAGCTCATGGCTTTTACATTCTCCTTCCCATCTAATACAAGAACTCACTTTGGTCAAATTTTCTACCACTTTAAAACAGGGATTGCCCTCTTTCCAGTTTGTAATAACACATGCATCATTTCTGTTTAAGGCCTTACTGGAAGCACCTTTATTGTCCATATTTTTACCAACTGTATCTTAAAAGAATTTTAGGCCTTTCCATTAATGCTTCTCACTATTCTTCCAGAATCATCCCCTTATCCACTTTACTTCTCACAATTCTTCCAGAATCATCCCCTTATCCACTTTAAAAGCTGTTTCAACATGTTTGGTATTTGCAAACTGCAGTACCCCACTTCTCTGTTACCAAAATCTGTTTTACTTTGCTAATGCTGCCAGAATGAAATACACAAGAAATGGGTTGAATTTTATAAAGGGGATTTATTAAGTTATATATATATATAGTTTCAAGGCCATAAGAATGTTCAAACTAATGCACCCAGAGAAAGACACCTTGACTCAAGAAATGTTGATGGTGTCTGGAACACCTCTGTCACTGGGAAGACACAAAACTGGACATCCGCTGGTCCTTTGGCTTCACTTCTGGTTTCAAACAACTTCCCTGGGGCCATTTTCTTTCTATATCTCCAAATGTCTATCAGTGTTAGCTCTTAGCTTTTTCCAAAATGGTTCCCTCTTAAGGAATTCCAAGAAGTGGAATAAGATCCACCTTGAATAGGTGGAGATATATATCGATAGAAACCACCTAATCAGAAGGTCTCACCTACAATTGGGTGGATCACTTCTCTATGGAAACAACTTAATCAAAATAACTCACCATTCAATAGGTCTGCCTCCACAAGATTGGATTAGGAATAAAAAAACATGGCTTTTCTGGGGTATATACAGTTTCAAACCAGCAGAAATCCTGACCTTACACCATATAGAAATAACTCAAAATGGATCAAGGAGATAAATGTAATAGCTAAAACTAAAAAACTCAGAAGAAAATATAGGAGGAACTCTTTATTTTATTGAACTGGGCAATGAGTAATTAGATTTGACACCAAAAGCACAAGTACTAATAGAAAAAAAGAGATATACTGGACTTCATAGAAATTAAAAACTTTGTTTCTCAAAGAATGCCATCAAAAAAGTGATGAAAAACACAGAGAATAGGAAAAATGAGTGAAAATCACATCTTATAAAAGGTCTAATATATAGAATATGTAAAGAACTCTTAAACTTGACCATAAAATACAAACAACCCAATTAAAAAAATGTGCGAAAGACTTGAATAGACAGTTCTCCAAGAAAGCTATTCAATTGACCAAAAAAGGAAATGAAAAGATGCTTAACATCATCAAGATTTATGTTTTTAATTCTTATTTATGTTTTTAATAAAATGTGCACTTAATAAAATTTTAATACACTTTCCTCTAAATTCTTTATCTTTATCCCTCCAGCTTTAAAAAAATTGTTATAGGAAAAAGGCCAAATTATGATAGGAATTATGTCCGTAAAGGAACTGAAAAGTTGCACAACATCATTAGGATTTCGGTTTTTAAATCATAAATCTTAACTTCATGATCTATGACTTCACACCCACCAGGATGGTTATAATAAGGCAAACGAAACAAAGAAAAACGAGAAAATAATAAGTATTGGCAAGGATGTAGAGAAATTGGAACCCTCATACTTTACTGGTAGAAATGCAAAATGTTGAAGGCACTGTGGAGACCAATTTCATGGTTCCTCAAACAATTAATAATAGAACTACCATATGATCTGGCAATTTCACCCCTAGGTATATCCTCTAAAAACCTGAAAGCAGGTATTCAAACAAAAACTTGTAGATGGTTGTTCAGAGCGTACTATATTATACATTCCTGGTTATATTCCCTAAATGGTGCTGAAGAGACAAAAATGGTATATCCATACAATAGAATATTTTCAGGGATAAAAAGTAATGAATGAGATAGTGATACATTTCACAACTTAGATTTGCCTTGAAAACATTAAGTGAAGAAGCCAAATACAAAAATCATGTACTGCATGGTTCCATTTATATGAAATATCCATAAGCAAAAATCCATAGAGACCAAAGAAGATTAGTGGTTGCTGGGGCAATAGGAAGTGAGAAACTGGGAACATCTGCTTAATGGGTACAGGCTTTCTTTTTGGGGTGAAGTTAATACTTTAGAAGTAGATTGAGGTTATGGTGTACAAACATTGTGGAAGTACAAAGTGCCACCGATTTTTACATTTAAAAATGGTAATTTCATTTTATATGAACTCTATCATAATTTTTTTAAAGCTTGTGGGATAAAGATAAAGCATTTAGAGGAAAGCGTATTAAAATTTTATTAACTGCACATTTTATTAAAAACATAAATTCTGAAAATTAATAAGCAAATGTAAAATAATTAAAAAGATCCAAAGGTTTTGGATAAAAAATGGAAAAGATGCATTAAAAATTAATGAATATACAGTAGAGAAACTAAAAATAATGTTGGCTATTTGAAAAGACCAATAACAATTGAGAAATATCTACTGATATGTCTGAATAAAAGAAAGAACACAAACACACGAAGAAACCAAGAACTTGAATAAAAAAGAGGACATCACGAAAGATCCTGCAGACAAAACCCAATGAAAAGAAACAGACAACAGAAATCTGACACCTCTCAAAAGAGGAATCCAAACAAATGATAAATACAAGAAAAGGTATTCAACAATATTTATAATAGGGGAAATTACAATTGAAACTACAAATATAATGTTAACTACACCCCCATAAGTTTAGCATAGTTTAAGTGTTTCACATTGAGTGGTGGCAAAGATGAGGCTCGTCCTAATGGTGTGATGTTAAACTGGTGTAAATTCAAAAACATTTACCATTATGATAAGTTATGGGCAAATTATGATAGGGATTATGGCCAAAAATATGATGGGCATAACATATGACCCAATAGTTATAACTCCAGGTATTTGCATGTGCACCAGGATCTTTGTACACCATACTCATTAGTAGCATTGGTAGTGAAAGCTTAAGACCAGGAATAATCCAAATGCTTAAAGAGCTACATAAACAGCCTTATTCTGTCATAATGAAGTACTTTGCAACATTGAGTGAAAAAACCAGAACTGTACCCCAAACTCACTAAAGTAAAATTATATGATACAACCAGCACAGAAAGCAATTGTGTTACTCAGGGATCTCTAGAGGAACAGAACCAACAGAAGAGATCTGTAAATATGAGATTTATAAAGGTGTCTCATGCAACCATGGGAATGGAAGAGTCCAGAATCCGTAGGGCAGGCTGTGAAGCTGGCAGCTCCAATAAAGGGTCTGGCCGAACTTCACAGGAGCAACCTGGTGACTGAAGAAGCAGTGAAAAAGCCTCTCTTCTTCTTTAAAAAGCCTTCAACTAATTGGATTATTTGTTGTGGGAGACACGCCTTAGTTGATTGCAGATGTCTTCAACCACAGATTCAATCAACTGATGATTTAATACACCAGCCTTCACTTTATCAACCAGCCCCCAAATATTCTTGCAGCAACAGTCAAATCAGTGCTTGCCCAGATAACTGGGCATAATCACTTGGCCAAGTTGACACCAGAACCTAACCATCACAGCAATATATGCCAATAGTTTTATTTTTTTATAAATGTCAAAACAGACAAACCTAAAGTAAATTATATGGGGATGTATGCACATTTTTAAAAGACACAGAAAAAAATTAGTATTAACAATGCCAGATTGGAGTATTTTGTCCTTTTCAAAGGGATCAGGGCACAATTGTAAAACTCCATAAAAATATGTGTCTCCAAGACAGAAGCAGTATAATATATCCTATGTGTTTCTCTCTCTCTTACCATTGGTTTAAAATGTAGATATTAGAGTTCTATGCTGTTTTTTCTATACAACTTTTTCTATATAATTTACACTGTAGGGTAAGGAATGAATATATATGTATTATGTAATTATAATGAATATATATATATATATATAAATTATATTTTAAAGTCCTTATCAAAATGCATGAACAAGTCCTGATTTTAAAAATTGAAAATTCTGCTCTTGCAGACTTAATGTCTCAGAAGTTTTTTAACATGAAAGTGGATGGACCATCATGGTGTTCACACGTTATTGAACAGCTGCTGTTACTCCACTTTATAATGTACGTGCAGATAGAATACTCTAAAAATGACTGGAAACTAGAGGAGTATGAGCTCTTAAGAAAAGTTGTGCCTCCTAGGTATTCCCAAGTGTAAGGAGTTTATTATTATCTTGCAGCTAAACTGTACCCTGGGCTATTGTGGCCTGGAGATAAACCTAAAATAGTAACATTAGGCAAATAAATGCAAGGCTTGCTGTTTTGTGTTTGGTATTTATCCAATCCATCTCTCTATCCATAGTTGATGGAAAGTTAGTTTTTTGACTCCACCTAAATGATTATTTTTAACTATAATAACACATGGCATTATATATAGAAAGTAACATACTCGGTGAAGAAAATTAGGAAAATAGAGAAAACCACATAGAAACCTAAATAATTGTTGAAGTAGCCCCCAATCCAGATTACTAGATGGATATTGTATAATGCATATATAATGAAAATCTATGACTTTCTGTATTAGTTAGGGTTCTCTAGAGAAACAGAATCAACAGGGAACACTTGCAAATATAAAATTTATGAAAGTGTCTCACGTAACCGTAGAAACGCAGAGTCCAAAATCCACAGGGCAGGCTGCGAAGCCGATGACTCCAATGGATGGCCTGGATGAACTCCACAGGAGAGGCTCACCAGCCAAAGCAGGAATGCAACCTGTCTCCTCTGAGTCCTCCTTAAAAGGCTTCTCATGATTGGATTTAGCATCACTAATTGCAGAAGACACTCCCCTTTGGCTGATTACAAATGGAATCAGCTGTGGATGTAGCTGACGTGATCATGACCTAATCCTATGAAATGTCCTCATTGCAACAGACAGGCCAGCGCTTGCCCAATCAGATGAACAGGTACCACAACTTGGCCAAGTTGACACCTGTCCCTAACCATGACACTTTCCATATGTAAATATTGTGTTTTATTATATTTTAATTATATTTTGGAGTGTTATTCCTTTACATATGTTAAAAAAAGGAAATCTGTATCTTGGCCTTAATTGTTTCTTCTCCACATTTACTATCTTCTGAGTTATGTTTTAATTTAATTTATATATAGATTATTTTATTCTTTTGCAGTGAATTATTTGAAAATTAAAAATACTGTCAAAAATTGTGTTATCCCACTCATTTACTCCTCTTTCATTAATTCTCTACATTAATTAATTATTAATTCCCTTTGACCCACTGCATCCCCCTGAATTGTCCTCCTGAAGGTTGCCACTAAATCTGATGGAAACTATTTTTGCCTATCATACTGTTCCTCTAAGCTCTCAGCATCATTTGAATTTTAACATTTCGTTCTTTCCTGAGTGCTATTATTATTATTTTTCATTAATTTATTTATTTTTATTGATTCCTATGACTCTACACTCCTAATTTTCTTACATCCTCTCTAGGTACTCCTTAGGAGTCTGCATTAGCTTTTTCCTTTCTTTATTTGTAACTTAACTGTCAATCTTTACATTAGCCTGGGTATCCCCAGAAAGCAGACACTGGAGAGACATAGGTTTTCATACAGGTAGTTTGATTTGAGAAGTAAAATCTCAGGGAACAGAAATAGGAGGCTGGGAAGAGTTAAGCAGTGAAGGAAGGAAAGCCAATATCAAGTAGATTATTGAGCTGGTCAACACTGTGAGCAAATGGGGAGCAATCTGGTTGGGAGTGTTTGGGTCATTCATACAAAAGAAGATTCCAAAATGTTATACTAAGGGAGAGAAGAAGGCACCATTTATCCATTAGTGCTCTCATTGCTCAAGGATTGTCACATGGGGTTTAACTCCATCACTTTTCAATTGTGTACCTCTGAGTACTGAGCATTCCCACAGGCATCCTATTCTCATTAGTCAGAGGAGTGCCATGGTAGAAAGCAAGAGATGGGCAGTGCCGTCAGGTGAGCTGAGTTACCATTAGTTTATACCTTCAGAAGTTGGCTTTGGCAACAGCAGCAATAGCTATAGTAAAAGGTGGACTGAACACATGGACAGTGGGGACAAAAAGTATTCTGATACAGTATTCCTAGTGTCTCATTTGGTCTTGTCCTGCCTGTATACCTTTGATAACTCTCAATTATCTAAAAATATCTGAATAACACTGTCACTTATTTTTATCTCTAATCATTCATATGTTCCAAAACCATATACCCCACTTGTTATTAAATATCTGTTCATGGATATTTTATAGACACATAAAAGGAACATTCAAAAACTGAACTCATAACCAAATATTAATTGACTGACTTTAAAGTGTCAGATTCTGTGCTAGGGTTTGGTTTTGTTTTTCCCTTACTAGGTTTTGATGAAGTAGCAGTGAATAAAACAGATACAATCTCTGCCTGCAAAAATATATATTTTAGTGAAAAGAGAGGCCATAGAAGCAGAATTAAAATAAAGTAAGTGGATGCAAACTGTCTGGAAAGATAACCAGGGAAAGGGGTGAGATATGACAAAGTAGGATGTTTTATACTTTGAGAATAGAATAAGTGAAAGGCCAATGTCAATAATAGAACTTTTGAAATTGTACAACAGGTAAATAGTGGTATAGACAGTGGCTATGCAAAAAAGTGCATGGATCAGGTAGTTATTAGGGTTGTTTATTGAGATAAGAAAAGTGTATATGAGATTTAAAGTAATCATTCTCATATGCAAATCATTTTTTATCACTACTACCTTCTTCCTCATTGCCCTCAGAATAAAGTATAAATAATCTATAACGTCCATGCAGTGCATAGAAGAACTGGCCAATGCTTACTCCTTTTAATCCTAATTTTTCCCTATCTCCATGCTGTCTATACTGCTATTCAGCTGAATTATTTTTATATCCTTGCATGCAAAGTACTGTCTTTAATCTTCAGGGGTTTTGTACACTAAACTCTACATCAGTATTCAGCAAATGTACCATTTTTCTGCTCCCTTTTCCCATTCCTTGGTACAACTCTTTCCAACTTCCCTTCTTCAAATATTTTTTTACCTTATTCGAACCAGATTTTTCTTGCTCCTACATCTAAGCTGCTATGGTAAGGGCACAAAGGACCCTAATATTCCAGGAACAATTAATTCTAAATCCTCATGTTACTCAACCTATCAGCAATTTTAATACAGTTAGCCATTTCCTCTTCTTGAAATGTCATTTTGGCTTCCAATGAATCACTCTCTCTTGATTCTCAGAATTTTTCATCCTGCCCCTAATTACCTGTTGCTACGGTTAAATTCCAGGCAATAACAGTTAGGGTGTGTTACGAGATGGAGGGACTATTTCGGGTGTGGTAACACTAGAATACTGGGAACTTACTTGTGAAGAGACAAACTGAGAAGATTTCAGTGTACTGCAAAACAAGTCCATTGAGTGCTGAGTTACTAAAATGGAGGTTCCACTCAGAGAAAAGTGTGCCATAGTCCCCAAAACCAGCTCCAAAGCTGTGGCTCAGAAATTTACCTTGCAGGGGAGAGAGTCAGGCAGGTAATAAAACAGAGGTCTGAATATCTTCCCAAAGAATCTAACTTCATTTGCAAAGAGTGAGGGGAAGTTCAAGACAAATGATGTTATCAAAACCAGTGGAGGTTTTGCTGAAAGGCCATTGGGGAAAGAGTGTACATTAATTGGAGATAAAGTCTAAACTGTAGGCTGGCTAGTTTGCTAGAGAAAATTGAGAAAAGAGACATCTATAAGAGCCTTGTTGAAGTCAGAACAAATCTAAAGCCCAGACCTCAGGGATTATTACTTCAAAGAAGCTCTAATCTGATTGGATCGGTCAGTGGAACAGTTTATGTCCTGAGGCATTGCTGAAATCAACAGTGCAATCAGCCAACACATAGCAAATCTTAAGAGCTGATTAAGTCAGACATTCAAAAATAGCCTTATAAAGCTGTTGTAGCCCAGGGTGACTCTGGGTATACTAACGCTGCATCCTCTGAGCAAGTTCCAACTGTAGGAGATAAATACACATCTCTAAATTAATCTGGTCAATCACTGAACAAATAAAAAAGCAAATGCCAAAAATAAGCCCCAGGGAAGGGGTAGCATTCAGAGTTGCTATATAACCTAAATGTTCCGTTTCCAACAGAAAATTATGAGGCAAGGAAAGAAACGGGAAAGTCTGATTTATAGATGAGAGAAAAAGCAGACATCAGAAACTGTAAGAATGACCAGTTGGATTTAATGGACTGAGATTTCAAATTAGCCATTATACACATATTCAAAAGAATTAAAGGGAGCCATAATTAAAGAAGTAAAGTAAGATGAAAGTGCTGCATCTAATAGAGAATATAAATAAAGATATTTTATATATATATAGATATATATAAAATTAAATATATACATAATTTTTAAAAAAGAGCAAAATGGAAATTCTGACGTTGAAAAGTACAATGACTGAATTGAAAAGTTTAATGGAGGGTTTCAACAGTGGATACAAACTGGCAGGAGAAAAATCAGCAAACTTGATTATAGATTGATAGATATAAACAACACAAAGAACTAGGGAAAAAGAATGAAGAGAAATTAACAAAGCCACAGAAAAATGTGTGATGCTTAATTAAGTTCACCAACATATGTGTAATGGAAGTACTAAAAGTAGAGGAGTAAGGAAAAGGAGCTTAGAAATTATTCAAAGTAATAACTGAAAACTTTCCATATTTATTGAAGACATTAATCTACACACCATGATGCTCAATGATCTATAAGTAGAATATAAAAACAATGTGATCTACAAAGAGACACATCATTGTGAAAATGCTGAAAACCAAAGACAAGGAGAAGATCTTGAAAGCAGTAAGAGAAATTGACTTGTCACTAACAAGAAAACACAAATAAGATTAATGGCTGGCTTCTCATCTGAAACAATGGAAGCCAGATAAAATTTTATCAATTTTATAATTGACAAAATATTCAAAGTGCTCAAAGAAAAAACTGTCAATCCAAAATCCAAGATCCAACAAAGCTATCTTTCAAAACTGAAGACAACATAAAGACATTCCCAGATAAACAGAAACTGAGAGAATTTATGGCTATCTGACCCTCCTTAAAAGATATTTTAAACAAAGATCTTCAGGCTGAAAGAAAGTATGCTCATTGTGATTTGTTTATCTTCTTTGAAGAAATGCCTATTCAGGATCAATTTGTCAATTTCTTAATTGGGCTGTCTTCTTATAAGTCCTTATCAGATAAATCATTTGCAAATGTTTTCTCCTAATCTGTGGTTGTCTTTTTACTTTCCTGTGTTCTTTGAACCATGAAAGTTTTAAATTTTCATGAAGTCCAATTTATCTCTTGTATCTTTTGTTGCTTGTCCTTGTGGGGTAAGACCTGAAATTAAGACTCCATATTATGCGCTGCCTCCCCCAGACTGTAAGTATATGTGTTTAATAAACTGTCGTTGATGTCATCAATGACAGATGTCACATATTGTCAGATGTCACATATTCAATCTTCCCAATAACCCTAGAAGGGAAGCCCTCTCTCATGAATGCGGTAAATATGAGGTGATCAAAATAACTGGTTTTGTGAACAGGCTGGCCCAACCACGACCAAGGACACCTGGTGAGCTGTAAGTAACTACTCCAGGCTAATAAACTGGTCCTACAATACCATGAAGGCTACTAGGGATGGGGCTGCCAATTGCTGGTGGTTTTGTGCTTTGACTTGTCTTTGACAGTTGTTTGCCATATCTTCCCACTCTAAAACGTTTTTAAGCCCAAAATGGGAATTGTTGTTAGTTGACTGTACCCTGGCGTGATGTGCTATCTAGTTTGGTCTGAACTTGCAGGTTATGCTACTCTGGATCCATTGCCATTCCAAATGAATTTTACAAAGAGGTTGTCAATTTCTATAAAATAATTAGATGGGATTCTGATAGGATTATGATGAATCTGTAAATCATTTTAAAGAGAGTAAAAGTCAGATTTGGGGATTATTGTTGACACCTTTGGCAACAGGTATCTTCATCTCTGACTTAATCTCATCCAATGAGGAGTAAAAAGAAAAATGATGACTACTAAGAAAAAGTAATCATAAATTTCCCCTTTATAATCTTGCTCTTGCAAGTATTTATGTTCAGCCTTTGTTTTGTGATTGTATGACGAAGTGAAAATCAAAGCACCCAAATGAAGACAACCTAAAACACTAGAGTCACCTGTGGTCCCAAAAGGACAGGGAGTAAAGAACAAAATCAGTCACAGACAGAAGTGTTCAAAGAAATTGGAGGATGGTATCAAAGGGTCTGCAACAGATGTATGTTGGTAAGATATAACAGAAAAATACATATATTTTGGCATTTTTTAGAGTTGTGTGTTAAATATTTGCTGTTGGTTGCAGGAAATTTTTTCAGTTTCTATGTTTATGTTTATCTACTAACTTAACATTGCTTCTTTTAAAATTATGTTTATTTTTGAAGATATTAAGTTAATGTTAAGGCTGCTAGAAGGATGGTCCCAGTTTCTATTCATTCCTTATGGCAATAATTCTCTGCAGTCCTGGAGAATACAAATATACCAGCAAAGACAAAGTTCCCAATAATCACTAGGGCCCATGGAACTGGAAAAATATATTCAAAGTGAACACCTGAAATGTAGATCTTAAAAAATGTTCAACTGAAAACATTTAAAATTAAGAACTACTTGAATAAACTTTTCTTATTGAATATTTATTAGTGCTAGATTTTTTGTTTTGTTTTGTTTTTTACTTTCAAGTAGAATTCTTTGATCCTGAAAGAAATAAAACCTCTCAAGTTAAGTATGATGTCAAAACTATCCTTACTCAAACATGCAGAGCCCTGAGCTGACTAATAAATCCCTACTAGATCCCTACTAGTAGACCCCTACTTGTTTAGGTTGAAATGTTGCATACAAGGAGATTCATAAACTTCTTATATACTTAGGGTGAACTTTTGAACCAGAACCAAATTTAAAAACCTTGGAAATTTGCCCATCCATTCAGAAGACAAATATTGGCATATAGAAGATAAAAAATTGCAGGATGGCAGAATGCCTAGAGAACACAGATATATGAGAAATGACCATTCCAACTTCTTCATGGCACAAATGGGTGATGACATTATGGGGTAGAACAATGCAACTGATTGTTGTTCTTGGAGAGACTGGTAACTCAGTTTCTCCTGGCCTAGGACCATCTGGAGGTTTTAGGTTTCTGAAAAATAAGGTTAGTGAGTGAAATATTACAGAGTTTTATATAAGGACCATGGGTATTCTTTAGTAGTACTTTAATATTGTCGGTTGGGCCTTGGCATACCATGACAATATCTAGTTGAAGCTTGCATAAGAGTAACCTCCAGAATAGCCTCTTGACTCTATTTGAAATCTCTTAGCCACTGTTACCTTATTTCAATATATTTCTTTTCCCCCATTTGGTCAAGATGGCATTGTCGATACCACAGTTCTAGGGCCAGGCTCGTCCCTGGGAGTCATGTCCTATATTGTCAGGGAAACTCACACCCCTGGACATAATGTCCCACTTGATGGAGGGAGGGTAATGATTTTACTTTCAGAGTTGGGCTTAGAGAAAGAAAAGCCATATCTGAGCACAGAAGAGGTTCTCTGGAAGTAACTCTCGGACATAACTATAGATAGGCTTAACTTCTCCACTACAGAAATAAGCTACATAAGAGCAAGCCTCAAGGTCAAGGGCTTACCAGCATCATTCTTAGTACTCAACTTCTTGATCTCATCATTGCACTTTTGAGTACAAGGTGACTCAGGTCAACTATTTTAAGTATAGAAAGGGTAGATGGATGGACAAAGGAAAACTCAACTAGATATAAGAAATGAAAAGAGAATGAATAAAATAATTAGTTTTACATTTGGATGACTGGGAAATAAAAATAAAGGGTACTTCTAACTGTAAGGAAAAGAAGACACTTCATTAAGGCTACTGATGCAGTCTGTCTCAAAATTCATCTGAGTATGAGAGATAGATGTTTTCTTGGATGAAAGATTGTAAGAAAAGGAGTCTTTAGGGAGCAAGAATTTTACTGTGTACTAGCCTATACACTTCAAAGATGAGGAGCAAATTTGAAGTGTTGCTGCGCTGAGGTTCACATATGGCTGTGAGATACAAGCTCAGTCATACTCAAGCTTTTGAAGAGGAGGCATCAGGGAGCAAATCAAGAGACACATCAAAGTGGCTGTCCTACATTGTAAGGGAAAGGTGAGATTGCAAGTGGGTCTGTTAACAATGCCCTGCGTGCTGAGACCACAGCCAGTGGATTGCTTGGAACACAGAAAGCTCCTCTCATTCACTTTCCGCTTCTCCATTTGAAATCTCCAAGTGGGTAGGAGAGTTGTCATGAGCTTGCATCCTGTCCATTATCTCAGAATCACTGGCTATTCAGGGATTTCATTTTCATATGTTGGCAGCTTAGTAGGAAGAAACATTGTAATTTTTTAAACTTACCTTAAGACATTTTCAAAGTGTTTTAGAAATCCTTATATCCTGATAAAAACTCCCAGACTCTTTTTCAGTTATCATATATGATTTTCAAATGGCTCATGCAGTATTATTATGTCCAGATTCTTAATCTATACAGTGAATACTTTAAAGTAAATTTAAATGTAGTGTCTGGTTATGTGGCCATTTTAGAAGACTGGGAACACTTAGCACTCAATAAAGCTTCATGTGGGACAACCTGTGTTAATCAACATGGTGTTTTTATTTAGTGGCTTATTCATTCATTGATTTTCATATCCCTAAATCTTTTCCTGAAAATTTACTGTTTGTCTCACACTGTCTTACTCATTGTTGATACAGAAGTGCATAACTATGGACATATTCTCTGTCCACAAAGAACTTATAAAGTTAAGGCAGCGACTGTATTCTGGTCATTCTGTACATACAGAAGGTTGGATGCATTTTCTAAAAATCCCAAAGGTTTATCATTTCCTGACCTCCCTATCTCTAGTTTATTCATCTCTCAATCACATACCTTTTCCCTTTATAGAGTTCTGAATGACTTCTCTCATTCACCACCCCAGAGATTTGCCCCTACAAATGTATTCTGTACTCACTTTAAAAGATAAAGCCACAGCTCTCTGCTCCTCCCTGCCCAACAGATAGCTACATCTTTTCATGGAGTGCCAGCTGCATCTCTGAGATATGATGGTAAAGGTTGGAATAAACAGATTTTGCTGTATTGGTTGCCTGGTCACCAGGGCTACTGTAAACTCCGGTTTACAGTGAAGGTTGTTGCCATCAATGATCCCTTCATTGACCTCAAGTACATGGTCTACATGTTCCAATATAATTCCACCAATGGCAAGTTCAAGGACAATGTCAAGGTTGAGAAAGGGAATTTTATGATCAATGGAAATCCCATTACTATCTTCCACAAGTGAGCGACCACTGACATCAATTGGGTTGATCTGGTCCTAATATGTTGTGGAGTCCACTGGTGTCCCCAAAACCATGGAGAAGGCTAGGACTCACTTGAAGGGTAGTGACAAAAGACCCATCATCTCTGCCCTTTTGGTGTTGCCCTCTGTTTGTGATTGCCATGAACCATGAGAACTATGACAATTCCCTCAAGATCATCAGGAATGCTTCCAGTACTACCAACTGCCTGGCCCCCTTGGCCAAGGTCATCTGTGATAAATTTGATATTATGGAGAGTCATAATCACCAGCCATACTATCACTGCTACCCAGAAGATTGTAGATGGCTCCTCCAAGAAAATGTGGCATGACAGCCATGAGGCTGTCCAGAATATTATCTTTGTGTCTACCAGTGCTGCCAATTCAGTGGGAAAGATCATCCTGAAACTGAATGGGAAGGTCACTAGCATTCCCACCCCCAATGTGACCATCATGGATCTGATCTGCCAACTGCAGAAAGCAGCCAGGTAGGATAACATCAAGAAGGTGGTGAAGCAGGTGTCAGAGAGCCCCCTAAAGGGTATCCTGGGTTACACTGAGGGCCAGGTTGTTTTCCTGCAACTTTAACAGGGACACCCACTCTTCCACTTTTAATGCTGGGGCTGGCATTGCCCTTGATGACATCTTTATAAAGTGCATTTCCTGGTATAACGATGAATTTAGGTACAGCAACAGGGTGGTGGACCTTATGGCCTACATGACCTCCAAGGAGCAAGAGCCCCTGGACCACCAGCTCCAGCAACAGCATAAGAGGAATAGAGGCTGTCAGCTGCTAGGAATCCTGGTCCCAACTCGATCCTGCAACACTGAGAACAGCCATCCTCCACAGCTTGCATCCCAGGGTCCCTGAAGAACAGGAGGGGCTGAGGGATCTACCTTTTCATCGACAATCAATAAAGTACACCCAGCCAAAACAAAAAGCTAAACACAAATTGGCATTCTATAGATATGTGTTTTCATGTCAGTTTTAACCATTGACTAGTGATCACCTTGTAGTCAGAGTAATAATGGCTTACTCCTGTCTATAACATAAATAAGTATTTCTGGTGTCCTATAAAAGAGGAAACATTTTGGAGAATGGAAGGAGATTCAGAGAGAACAGAGAATGCTGCAGCACCACGAAGCAGAGAGTCCACGAACCAGCTACCTTTTAGACATTTGGACATTTCTATAGACTTGTTTAATTGAGACATTTTCTTGGCCTTAGAACTGTAAACTAGCAACTCATTAAATTCCCCTTTTTAAAAGCCATTCTGCTTCTGGTATATTGCATTTCGGCAGTTAGCAAACTAGATCAGGTCCCCCCCACAATGTGACACACATGATTAGATTGAAAGGACATGGCTTTTCTAGGGTAAATAACAGTTTCAAACCAGCACATATGGCAACGTACATGGCAACATCTTTTTCTTCTGGTTTCCACTGACTTCCAGCACCTGGCTGTTCCCTGTAGCTTCTCTCTCCGTCTTCTCTATAATGACTCCACTATTAGGATTAAGACACATCCTGATTCAATTGGGCTACATCTTAAGTGAAGTAACCTCATCAAAAGGTCCTATTTATAATGGGTTCACACACATTGGAATGGATTAATTAAAAAAATTTTAATTAATTTAATTAAAAATTTTAATTAATAAAAAAATTAACTAACACAACATTTAGAAATCATTCCATTCTACATATGCAATCAGTAATTCTTAATATCATCACATAGATGTGTGATCATCATTTCTTAGTACATTTGCATCGATTTAGGAAAAGAACTAGCAAAACAACAGAAAAAGATATAAAATGATAATATAGAGAAAAAAATAAAAATAATAATAAAAATAAAAATATAAAAAAAAGGAAAAAAACAAAAAAACACAAGCAAACAACAACAAAAAAACTATAGCTCAGATGCAGCTTCATTCAGTGTTTTAACATAATTACATTACAATTAGGTAGTATTGTGCTGTCCATTTTTGAGTTTTTGTATCTAGTCCTGTTGCACAGTCTGTAACCCTTCAGCTCCAATTACCCATTGTCTTACCCTGTTTCTAACTCCTGATGGCCTCTGTTACCAATGACATATTCCAAGTTGATTCTCGAATGTCGGTTCACATCAGTGGGACCATACAGTATTTGTCCTTTAGTTTTTGGCTAGTCTCACTCAGCATAATGTTCTCTAGGTCCATCCATGTTATTACATGCTTCATAAGTTTATTCTGTCTTAAAACTGCATAATATTCCATCATATGTATATACCACAGTTTGTTTAGCCACTCGCCTGTTGATGGACATTTTGGCTGTTTCCATCTCTTTGCAATTGTAAATAACGCTGCTATAAACATTGGTGTGCAAATGTCCGTTTGTGTCTTTGCCCTTATGTCCTTTGAGTAGATACCTAGCAATGGTATTGCTGGGTCGTATGGCAATTCTATATTCAGTTTTTTGAGGAACCGCCAAACTGCCTTCCACAGTGGTTGCGCCATTTGACATTCCCAGCAACAGTGGATGAGTGTGCCTCTTTCTCCGCATCCTGTCCAGCACTTGTCATTTTTTGTTTTGTTGATAATGGCCATTCTGGTGGGTGTAAGATGATATCTCATTGTGGTTTTGATTTGCATTTCTCTAATGGCCAGGGACATTGAGCATCTCTTCATGTGTCTTTTGGCCATTTGTATTTCCTCTTCTGAGAGGTGTCTGTTCAAGTCTTTTTCCCATTTTGTAATTGGGTTGGCTGTCTTTATGTTGTTGAGTTGAACAATCTCTTTATAAATTCTGGATACTAGACCTTTATCCGATATGTTGTTTCCAAATATTTGGAATGGATTAATTTTAAGAACATGTTTCTCTGGGGTGCAAAACTCCAGGCCACAACATCTGCTTTTCTCTCCCCAAGAAGATACTTTATAAATGTGTATTGCACTGATACAAGATGCATAATATTTTTACTCTAAGAAGATCATATTTCTTTAATGTTATCCATATCAAATTGTTCATATCAATATCAGTTAATATCTGCTATTGAGTACACTCTTCACTGTCAACCTATTATTTTGTTAACTATTTTGGTTAACCATTCAGTGACTTTTTACATTTCAATGGAGAAAAAAGTAATGATGGAATTTTTAGCATTGACTAGGTACATGAAGAATGGCAACATTTAGCAACTAAAAATAATATGAAGTGTTTGAATATGTCTTTGTGTGGGAGAGAAAAAGAGAGAGGGAGGGAAAGGATCTGTACCATGGTAAATTCTCAACATTCTCATTTCGTGTCTTCTTCTATCAGGTTTTCTGCATTTGATTTTCATCCTTGCCATATAAGCTGTAAAGAATGCCAATGTGGTGAAAAGATATTTCCTAGTCAATCATGTGGATTTTTGAGGGGTGTGTTAGCAAAAAGCCAACTCATACTTTTTAAAAATATACTCTTTATGGACTGGGTTTCCCATTTGCCAAAGTATTTTGAAGGTAACCATGACTACACTGTGTGATTTGGATTGCCCAATATCTGTTCATCTCATCTCATGTTCTTCCTATTTATCTCAAGGTGATACAAAAAGCCTTTTTTCTAGACCAGTAAAATAACAAAATACTATAGTCAGAGGAATTATAAAAATAAAGGAACTGCCTTCAAATTTCTGCATCCCAGTGATTATTAAAGGGATAATTAAAACTCATGGCATTAAGAAAATGATATAAATTCTTAGCATAAGAAAACAATAGCAGTAAAACAATACTCAAATAAAATGATGAGTAAGTTAATACATTCAAGTTATAATCCAAAAAAGAAAAGCAACTGAATAGAAAAAAACAAACAAAAACAACCTAATACCATTTTCAGCAGCTGAGAGCCATTCTAGGGCCTATCAGCACCTTATAAAAAAAAAACACCTCTGCTCAGGAATCGGCAGAACTTTTTAAAAGGCATGAAACAACAAAAATATAATAGCAATTTCCAATCAATCCTATATAGAACAGATCCCATTTCACAGTCAGAGGTCCTCAAGAGATGATATAATTTTCAAATAGAGTTCTTGCACATCTCACAGTTGAACTTAAACACTGAAAATGAAGTCAAAGTAGCATCAGGTTTAATAACCATTCATATAATAGGTTGAAACACTCTATGTCCTGAACCAGGTTGTTTCTGCTTTTATTGGTCTAGAAATACAAAACCCCACTAAACAATTTACTGTCATGAAAACATTATTTACCAGTTAACTACACTCAAATCCTGTGTCTTTTACTAATTCTGTGATTGAGGGAAAGATTTTTGTCTCAGTTTCTGGATAGGTGTATCTCTCTTCATGTTCCATATGTATATAATTATGAACGTAAAGTATGCCTTTGTTCATGATAGCACAATTATGTTACATTTTTCTCATCTACCTACTTCAAATATTTGGAAAAGAGAATGCTGGTTCAGAAAAACAAAAACAAAAACAAAAACATATCCTTATGCCCAGGTGTGCTGTTTTGAAACTATTAAGTACCCAGAGAAGCCATGTTTTAATCCTGATCCAATCTTGTGGAGCCAGACCTATTGTTTAAGGTGGGAAACTTTGATTGGATTGTTTCCATGGAGATGTGACACACCCAGTTGTTGGTGTGTCTTTTAATTAGATGGAGATGTGACCCCACACATTAAAGGTGAGTCTTGATTAGTTTACTAGAGTCCTTTAAAAGTGGACACATTTTAGGAAACTTCTGATGCAGACACTTGGAGAACAGTTGCTTAGAATTGACAGAGACATGAATATTTGGAGATGCATGGAGTGCTGACAGAGAGAGCAGATGCCTAGCTATGGGCAGAGCCCAGTAGATGTCGCCATGTGCCTTCCCATGAGATGCTAAGCAAGCCAGAACCCAGAGTTGGGTCCCACAGATGCATAGAGAGGAAACTACTGGCATCAGAAGATGGAAACCAAGGAACCTGGAACAAGGAAAAGCAGGTGCCAGCCATGTGCCTTCTCATGTGACAGACATCAGCCTTTCTTTGGAGTTAAGTTACCTTTATCTGGATGATTTAATTTGGACATATCAATGGCCTTAGAACTGTAAACTTGTACTGTGATAAATTCCCTGTATAAAAGCCATTCCATTTCTGATTATATTGCATCCTGGCAGCTTTAGCAAATCAATACAATAGGGTTGCCAGATTTAGCAAATAAAAATGCAGACTGTCTAATAAAATTTGAATTTCTGAAGAACAATAAAAATCCTTTGGTATAAGAATGCCCCAAATATTGCATGGGACAAACCTATCTACTTAGACCAGAAAAAGAATCAAAAATCAAAAGCAGTTAAATGGATTGATGTCATAAGCCTGCTGGAGACTGTTGTTTAGAAGTAGTGGTATCAAGGATTTTAGCATGCACAAGCCAAAAGTTAATAAAAATTCCAGGACAGGTAAGGGCAAATTTATTTGGCATAAAGAGATGAATACAGAGTTTAAAATTTTTTTAAAAGTCAAAAATCCTGCTCAAAATAAGCTTTGTATTGTAAAGTAAGTAGAGAAATAAAATATTGAGATCAAAAGCCTACATTATAAACAGGCTGTTATGTACCTCAGAAAAGCCATATTCTTTTCATCCTAATGCAGTCTTGTGAAGGCAGACCTATTGTTTAAGGTGGGGCCTTTTGATTATATTGTTTCCGTGGAGTTATGACCCCATCCATTCAAGGTGGGTCTTAATTCATTTACCAGAATCCTTTAAGAGAGTTCACCTGTAGCCAAGAGAAGCCTGACAGAAATACCCCCTGATGTTAAACAAGGACTCACAGAAATAGCCAGAAACTAGGGAGAGTCAAGGGAAGCTAAAAGATGAAATTCAGAGTTTTTCCTGGAGAAACTGAATGAGGGTCCATAGACGCTTGGAGAGAAAACCACTAGAATCAGAAGCTAGAATAAATGAACCTAGAGCAAGAACCTCAGATGCCAGTCATATGCCTTTCCAGCTGACACATGTCCCAGTTGCCAGATATCTTTCCTTCAAGAAGGTACCCTCTTGTTGGTGCCTTAATTTGTATGTTTTGACAGTCTTAAAATTCTAACTTGAAACTTAATAAATCCCCTTTATAAAAGCCAACCCATTTTTTGTATATTGCATTTCATAAACTGAAACACATTGCAATTAATTTTTAAAATGAAACACAAAGGGAGGTGTGGAATTTATTTAGTCCTATAGAGCAGCAAGTAAATAGCCAGAAGCAGTCTGGAACAACTGTTTGGGGGATATCTATGACAAGAGACACACATTGCAGTCTCTTGGAATGGATAGAAGGGCCAAGATCACAGCACAAATTTGTAAGTAAAGCCCCCAAACTGAAGAGGTACCCAACCCTGTGCCACTGGCATGGCAAGCTCTGATGGAGACATATCCTTAAGGGAAAATGAAGCAGTCTTTTATAGAAACAAGAGAAAGTAGCTCAACCAAGCTCTAATTGGGGTTTTAATTTACAAATTTGAACTGCTAAATACAAGCTCCAAGCACAGATAAACCCAGAGCAAGCAGGAAAACAACCCTGAGGATGCTCCCAGCAGAGAGGAGGTGGAGTGGATAGGAAAACAAACAAACAAACAAAAATGGAAGCTTTTGGAGTTGGCCATAACTAGAAACTAGTAACTAGTCAGGTAAGGAGATAATAAAGAGAAACTAGCTAGTCAAGTGAAGGCACTAATATCCAAAAGGATGTATCTTCCTCAAGAAAAGGGTGGGGCCCAGCTCAAGTGCTGGCACTCACTCAGAGAACTCAGAACACAGGGGATAGAAAACAGAAACAGTTTAAGCTTGCCTTCTTCTTTAGTTTCTGTCCCAATGACACACCTGGCAGGGAGAGGGTCTGCTGAGAATTGAAGGCACCACACCACTTTACGCCAGTGGGGAGCTGAAGGCTGAAAAGTGCCACCAACTGGAAAGGATAGGAAAAGCACAGAAACTAGAGATAGCACAGGAAAGTCATACAATCTGCTGGGTTTTATCCTCAGGGAAACTCAATATTCATTACACCCTCCTTCAGAGACCTGGGTCTTCCTGGTCTTGGATATGATTGGGGTCAATCATAACTGGGGAGATGCTCTTCAAAAAAAGAGTTAAATTTAGGCAGAGAAAGAGCCAGAAATACAAGAGCTGAAGGACTTTGATCAGTTAAACATAGGCTAGGATTGAGGTCTAGAAGAAATTTAATTAAATGCCAAGGAACACAAACAGAACAAAGTCAACCATCAAGAAAATCCTAGGTGAAAGAGTAAAAATGACTTCCAGAATAAACTAATCAAGAAAATCAGATGTCAACCACCAAAAAATTTATCACATACTTGGAAAAATGAAGATAAGGTCCAGGTGAAGGAAGAAACTAACACTTGAAATGAGATACAGGAGTCAAAACAACTAATTGAAGATGTTCATGCAGACATGCTCAATCAAATAAAAAATCAATTCAAGGTGAAGGAAGAGATGGGAAAAGAGATAAAGGATATAAAGAAGATTTTGGGTAACCATAAAGAACTCAAATGTCTGAGAAAGCAAATGGCAGAACTTCTGTGAATGAAGGGCACAATAGAAGAGATGAAAAGCACAATGCATATTTGAAAAGGCAGAAGAAAGGATTAGAGAACTGGAGGGCAGGAAATTTGAAATCCTACATGCAAAAGAACAGAGAAGGCAAAGAATGGAAAATATGAGCAAGGTCTCAGGGAATTGAATGACAATATGAAGGATACAAATATGTGTTTTATGGGTATCCCAGTAGGAGAGGAGAAGGGAAAGGGGGCTGTGCTGGTTTAAAATGATGTATGCCCCCTAGAAAAGCCATGTTTTAATCTAAATCCCATTTAATAAAGGTATAATAATCCCTATTCAATACTGTATGTTTGAAACTGTAATCAGATCATCTCCCTGGATGATGTGATTTAATCAAGAGTGGTTGCTAAACTGGATTAGGTAACAACATGTCTCCACCCATTTGAGTGGGTCTTGATTGGTTTATTGGAGTCCTACAAAAGAGGAAACACTTTGGAGAATGAGAGATTCAGAGAGAGCAAAGAATTCTGCAGTACCACGAAGCAGAGAGTCCTTCAGCCAGAGACCTTTGGAGATGAAGAAAGAAAACGCCTCCTGGGGAGCTTCATGAAACTGGAAGCCTGGAGAGAAAGCTAGCAGATGATGCCATGTCTGCCATGTGCCCTTCCAGCCAAGAGAGAAGCCCTGACTGTGTTTGCCATGTGCCTTTTCACTTGAGAGAGACACCCTGAACTTCATCGGCCTTCTTGAACCAAAGTATCATTCCTTGGATGGAAGCCTTAGATTGGACATTTCTATAGATTTGTTTTAATTGGGACATTTTCTGAGCCTTAGAACTGTAAACTAGCAACTCATTCAATTCCCCCTTTTAAAAGCCATTTCATTTCTGGTATTATGCATTCCAGCAGCTAGCAAACCAGAACAGGGGCAGAAAGAAAAACTGAGGAAATAATCACTGAAAATTTCCAAACTCTTATGAAAGATATAAAATTATAGAACCAAGAAGCACATCATGCCCCAAAGAGAACAGATCTGAATAGACCTACTCCAAGATACTTACTAACCATATTGTCAGATGTCAAAGTCAAAGAGAGAATTCTGAAAGCAATGAAAGAAAAGCAATTCATCAGATCCATGGGAAATTCATAAGACTATGTGGGGATATCTCATCAGAGATCATGGAAGCAAGAAAGCAGTGGTATGACATAATAGATACTGAGATAGAAAATATGTCAACCAAGAAGTCGATATCTGGTGAAAATGTCCTTCAGAAATCGGGGAAAGTTTATAATATCTACAGATAAACAGACACTGGAAGTGTGTTAGTTTGTAAGATGCTGGAATGTGATATACGAGAACTAAAATGGCTTTTTATAAGGGAAATTTAATAAGTTACACATTTACAGTTCTAAACCTATGAAAGTGTCCAAAGTAAAGCATCCAGATAAAGATACCTTAATTCAAGGAAGGTCGATGGGTCAGGACAACTTTGTCAGCTGGGTAGTCTCATATCTGCTGGTCTCTTCCTCCTAGGTTCCATGCTTTCAGCCTCTGTTCCTATGGGGGTTCCTCACTTTGCTTCTCTAGGACTGGCTTTCACATATTTGCTTTCCTTAGCTCTCTCCAGGTTTCTGCTTTCTTAACATCTCATGGTGATGTCTACTGGACACCAAGCATCTCCAAACATCCTTGTCTTTGTTTTCCAAGTGTCAACATCTGTGTAAGCTCTGTTCACTCTCCAAAATACTCCTCTCTTAAAGGATTCCAGGAAACTAATCAAGACCCACCTGAAATGGGTGGCATCAAATCTCCATCTAAAAAAAGTCACATCCACTACTATGTATGTCACATCCCCGTGGAGAGAATCTAATCAGAAGTTGCCAATCTACAATACTGAATCAGGATTAAAAGAAATGACTGCTCCCACAAGATTGGATCAAGATTAAAATATAACTTTGGGGCCATACATAATATTTTCAAACTGGCACAGGGAGAATTAATGAAAAAGAGATCTGCCCTACAAGTAATATGCTGCAGTTTGCAAGCTGTCCAGAATGCAATTATACCAGAAATGGAACAGCTTTTAAAAAGGGAAATTTAGGAATTGAATGACAATATGAAGCACACGAATATACATGTTGTGTGTGTCTCAGAAGGAGAAGAGAAGGGAAAAGGAGGAGAAAAACTAATGGAGGAAATTATCACTGAAAATTTCCCAACTCTTATGGAAGACTTAAAATTAAAGATCCAAGAAGTGCAGCATACCCCAAAGAAAATAGATCCAAATAGATGTACTCCAAGACACTTACTAATCAGAATGTCAGAGGTCAAAGAGAAAGAGAGGATCTTGAAAGCATCAAGAGAAAAGCAATCTATCACATATAAGGGAAACCCAATAAAACTATGCGTAGATTTCTCAGCAGAAACCATGGAGGCAAGAAGACAGTGGGATGACATATTTAAATTACTAAAAAAGAAAAACTGACAACCAAAAATTCTATATCCAGCAAAATTGTCCTTCAAAAATGAGGGAGAAATTAAAACATTTTCAGACAAAAAAATCACTGAGAGAATTTGTGACCAAGAGACCAGCTCTGCAAGAAATACTAAAGGGAGCACTAGAAACAGATATGAAAAGACAAAAGAGAGATGTGTGGAGAAGAAGAGTGTAGAAAGGAAGACTAAGAGTAAAGGTAAAAAGAAGAAAAATTAGATATGACATATAAAATCCAAAAGGCAAAATGGTAGAAGAAAGTGCTACCCGTACAGTAATAACAATAAATGTTAATGGATTGAACTCCCCAATCAAAAGACATAAACTGGCAAAATGGATTAAAAAACAGGACCCGACTATATGCTGTCTACAGGAAACATATCTTAGACCCAACGATAAACATAGGTTGAAAGTGAAAGGTTGGGAAAAGATATTTCATGCAAATAACCATCAGAAAACAGCAAGAGTAGCTATACTAATATCCAACAAATTAGACTTCAAATGTAAAACAGTTAAAAGAGACAAAGAAGGATACTATGTACTAATAAAAGGAACAATTCAGCATGAAGACATAATAATCATAAATATTTATGCACCAAACCAGAATGCTCCAAAATACATGTGGCAAACACTGAAAAGAGAAATAGACACATCTACCATAATAGTTGTAGACTTCAATTCCCCACTCCCATCAAAGGACAGAACATCTAGACAGAAGATCAATATAGAAACAGAGAATTTGAATATTAGAATAAATGAGCTAGACTTAACAGATATTTATAGAACATTACACCCCACAACAGCAGGATACAACTTTTTCTCAAGTGCTCATGGATCACTCTCAAAGATAGATGATATGCTGGGTCACAAAGCAAGTCTCAACAAATTTAAAAAGATTGAAATCATACAAAACACTTTCTCAGATCATAAAAGAATGAAGCTGGAAATCAATAATACGCAGAGGGCCAGAAAATTCACAAATATATGGAAGCTCAACAATACACTCTTAAACAATCAGTGGGTCAAGGAAGAAATTACAAGAGAAATCAGTAAATATCTCGAGGCAAATGAAAATGAAAACACAACATATCAAAACTTGTGGGACACAGCAAAGGCAGTGCTAAGAGGGAAATATATTGCCCTAAATGCCTATATCAAAAAAGAAGAAATGGCAAAAATTCAGGAATTAACTGTCCACTTGGAAGAACTGGAGAAAGAACAGCAAACTAACCCCAAAGCAACCAAAAGGAAAGAAATAACAAAGATTAGAGCAGAAATAAATGGAATTGAGAACATGAAAACAATTGAGAAAATCAATAAAACCAGAAGCTGGTTCTATGAGAAAATCAATACGATTGATGGGCCCTTAGCAAGGTTGACAAAAAGAAGAAGAGAGAGGATGCAAATAAATAAGATCAGAAATGGAAGAGGAGACATAACCACTGACCCCACAGAAATGAAGGAAGTAATAACAGGATACTATGAACAACTTTATGCTAATAAATACAGCAATGTAGATGAAATGGACAACTTCCTATAAAGGCATGAACAACCAACTTTGACTCGAGAAGAAATAGGTGATCTCAACAAACCAATCACAAGTAAAGAAATTGAACCAGTCATTAAGAAGCTTCCCAAAAAGAAAACGCCAGGACCAGATGGCTTCACATGTGAATTCTACCAAACATTCCAGAAAGAATTAGTACCAATCATGCTCAAACTCTTCAAAGAAATTGACATGGAGGGAAAGCTACCTAATTCATTCTACAAAGCCAACATCACCCTCATACCAAAGCCAGACAAAGATATTACAAAAAAAGAAAACTACAGGCCAATCTCTCTAATGAATATAGATGCAAGAATCCTCAATAAAATTCTAGTAAAGCGAATCCAGCAACACATTAAAACAATTATTCATCATGACCAAGTAGGATTCATCCTAGGTATGCAAGGATGGTTCAACATAAGAAAATCAATTAATGTAATACACCATATCAATAAATCAAAGCAGAAAAATCACATGATCATCTCGATTGATGCAGAGAAGGCATTTGAAAAAATTCAACATCCATTCCTGTTGAAAACACTTCAAAGGATAGGAATAGAAGGGAACTTCCTTAAAATGATAAAGGGAATATATGAAAAGCCCACAGCTAATATCATCCTCAATGGGGAAAAACTGAAAACTTTACCCCTAAGATCAGGAACAAGACAAGGATGTCCACTATCACCACTGTTATTCAACATCATGTTGGAAGTTCTAGCCAGAGCAATTAGACAAGAAAAAGAAATACAAGGCATCAAAATTGGAAAGGAAGAAGTAAAACTATCACTGTTTGCAGATGATATGACACTATATGTTGAAAACCCTGAAAAATCCACAGCAAAACTACTAGAGCTAATAAATGAATACAGCAAAGTGGCAGGGTACAAGATCAACACTCAAAAATCTGTAGTGTTTCTATACACTAGTAATGAACAATCTGAGGTGGAAATCAAGAAACGAATTCCATTTACAATTGCAACCAAAAGAATAAAATATTTAGGAATAAATTTAACTGAAGAGACAAAAGACCTATATAAATAAAACTACAAGAAATTGTTAAAAGAAATCACAGAAGACCTAAATAGATGGAAGGGCATACCGTGTTCATGGATTGGAAGACTAAAGATAGTTAAGATCTCAATTCTACCTAAATTGATTTACAGATTCAATGCAATACCAATCAAAATCCCAACAGCTTACTTTTCAGAAATAGAGAAACCAACAAGCAAATTTACCTGGAAGGGCAGGGTGCCCTGAATTGCTAAAAGTATCCTGAGGAAAAAAAATGGAACTGGAGGTCTCATGTTGCCTCACTTTAAGGCAAATTATGAAGCTACAGTGGTCAAAACAGCATGGTACTGGCATAAAGATAGATATATTGACCAATGGAATTAAATAGAGTGTTCAGATATAGACCCTCTTATCCATGGACAATTTTTCTTTGATAAAGCAGTCAAGTCAACTCACCTGGGACAGAACAGTCTCTTCAATAAATGGTACCTATAGAACTAGATATCTATATGCAAAAGAATGAAAGAGGACCCATATCTCACACCCTGTACAAAAGTTAACTCAAAATGGATCAAAGACCTAAACAGTTAGAAGAAAATGTAGGGAACTATCTTAAAAATCTTATACTTGGAGGTGGTTGTATACACCTTACACCCAAACCAAGAGCACTGAAGAAAGAAATAAATACATTGGAACTCCTCAAAATTAAACACTTTTGTGCACCAAAGAACTTCACAAAGAAAGTAAAAAGACAGCCTACGCAATGGGAGACAATATTTGGAAACGGCATATCAGATAAAGATCTAGTATCCAGAATTTATAAAGAGATTGTCCAACTCAACCACAAAAAGACAGTCAATCCAATTACAAAATGGGAAAAAGATTTGAACAGACACTTCTCAGAAGAGGAAATGCAAATGGCCAAAAGGCACATGAAGAGATGCTCAATGTCCCTGGCCATTAGAGAAATGCAAATCAAAACCACAATGAGATATCATCTTACACCCACCAGAATGGCCATTATCAACAAAACAGAAAATGACTAGTACTGGAGAGGATGTGGAGAAAGAGGCACACTTATTCACTGTTGGTGGGAATGTCAAATGGTACAACCACTGTGGAAGGCATTTTGGCAGTTCCTCAAACAGCTGAATATAGAATTGCCATATGACCCGGCAATACCATTGCTAGGTATCTACTCAAAGGACATAAGGGCAAAGACACAAACAGACATTTGCACACCAATGTTTATAGCAGCATTATTTATAATTGCAAAGAGATGGAAACAGCCAAAATGTCCATCAACAGAGGAGTGACTAAACAAATTGTGGTATATACATATGATGGAATATTATGCAGCTTTAAGACAGAATAAAGTTATGAAGTATGTAACAACATGGGTGGACCTTGAGGACATTATGCTGAATGAGATTAGCCAAAAACAAAGGGACAAATACTGTATGGTCTCACTGATGTGAACTGACATTAGTGAATAAACTTGGAGAATTTCATTGATAACAGAGACCATCAGGAGATAGAAATAGGGTAAGACATTGGGTAATTGGAGCAGAAGGGATACAGATTTTGCAACAGGACTGAATATAAAAACTCAGAAATGGACAGCACAATACTATCTAACTGTAATACAATTATGTTAAAACACTGAATGAAGCTGAATTTGAGAATGATAGAGGGAGGAGGGCTGGGGGCATAAATGAAATCAGAAAGAAAGATAGATGATAAAGATTGAGATGGTATAATCTAGGAATGCCTAGAGTGTATAATGATAGTGACTAAATGTACAAATTTAAAAAATGTTTTTGCATGGGAAGAACAAAGGAATGTCATTACTGCAGGGTGCTGAAAATAGATGGTAATTAAAAATTTAAAATCTCACCTTATATGTGAGACTAAAGCAAAAAGTATTTATTTGGCACAAAATTTACACTTTGACTAGTGCATCTCCTAATGTAACTTATGTTGATAGCTTGATTGAACACCATAAGTACTTGGAATCTTGGGTAGGACATGAGATTTTGTTGGTTTGTCCAGAGTGATGCCCCAATGAATCCCACAGTGATTTGATCAGTGAGTGGAAAAGTATTTGCAAAGTCCCCTTTGGAGAATGATGAGAATGGGGAGAAATTTAACTTCCCCAAGTTGAATTCTTGATAGTCTCACAAGCAGTGTGGACAACCAAAGCTATAGGCTGAGCCCCCAGTCTTGGGGTTTGTCCATACGAAACTTAACCCTGCAAAGGATTGGTCAAGTCTACTTAAAATTTCGGCCTAAGAGTCACCCCCAAGAGAGCCTCTAATGTGCCCTCAGATGTGGCCTCTCTCTCCAGCCAACAAAACAAGCAAACTCACCACTCTTCCCCTGTCTACATGGGACATGACTCCCAGGGGTGTGGACCTTCCCAGGGGTGTGGCAATGTGGGAAAGAAATACTGGAATGAGCTGAGACTCAGCATCAAGGGATTGAGAAAACCTCAACCAAAAGGAGGAAGAGTGAAATGAGACAAAGTGTCAATGGCTGAGAGATTCCAAACAGAGTCGAGAGGTTATCCTGGAGGTTACTCTTGAGCATTAAGTAGATATCAGCTTGTTATTCAAGATGTAGTGGAGAGGCTGGAGGGAACTGCCTGAAAATGTAGAGCTGTGTTCCAGTAGCCATGTTTCTTGATGATGATTGAATAATGATATAGCTTTCACAATGTGGCTGTGTGACTGTGAAAACCTTGTGTCTGATGCTCCTTTTATCTACCATGTCAACAGAGGAGTAGAACATATGGAATAAAAATAAGGAATAGGGGGAACAAATGTTAAAATAAATTTAGTTTGAAATGCTAGTGATAAATGAAAGTGAGGGGTAAGGGGTATGGTATGTATAATCTTTTTTTTTCTGTTATCGTTTTATTTCTTTTTCGCTTGTCTTTTTATTTCTTTTTCTGAATTGATGCAAATGTTCTAAGAAATGATGAATATGCAGCTATGTGATGGTATTGAGAATTACTGATTATATATGTGGAATGGAATGATACATTAATGTTTTTGTTTGTTTTTCATTTTTTTAATTAATAAATACTTTTTTTAAAAAAGGGAAATTTATTAAGTTGCAAGTTTACAATTCTAAGCCTGTGAAAAAGTCCAAATTAAATCAAGGCTATAGAAATGTCCAATCCAAGGCATCCATGGAAAGATACCTTGGTTCAAGAATGCCAATGCTATTCAGGTTTTCTCTTTCAACTGGAAAGGTACATGGCAAACATGGCAACATCTGCTCGCTTTCTCTCCATACTTCTTATTTCATGAATTTCCCCCAGGGGCACATTCCTTCTTCATCTACAAAAGTCTCTGGCTGCATGGGCTCTCTGTAGCCCTGGCTCTGTAGCTTTTTCCAAAATATTTCCTCTTTTAAAGGATTCCAGTAAACCAGTGAAGACCCACCTGAAATGAATGGAGTCACATCTCCCTCTAATCAAAAAGGTTAAAACCCACAATTCAGTGACTCATGTCTCCATGGAGATAATCTAATCAAGTTTCCAGCCTATAGTACTTAAGAAGGATTAAAAGAAGTGGCTGCCTCCATGAGATAGATCATGATTAAAACATGGCTTTTCTAGGGTACATGATCCTTTCAAACCAGCGCATGATAGAAAGGCAAATAGGAAAAGACAGGAGAGAAAGGTTTGGAGAAGAGTGTAGAAATGAAGAATATCAGTAAGGGTAAAAAGAAAGAGAGAGAGAAAGAAAAAGATAAAGTCTATCATATAAAATCCAAAAGTCTAAAGATTGAATACTGCCTTTACAGTAATAACATTAAATGTTAATGGATTAAATTCCTCAATCAAGAGACATAGACTAGGAGAATGGATTATAAAACAGGACCCATCTATATGCTAGCCTCAAAAAACTCACTTTAGACCCAAGGACAAAAATAGATTGAAAGTGAAAGGTTGAAAAAATATATTTCATGCAAACAGCAATTTGAAAAGGGTGGGCAGCTATACTAATATCAGAGATTAGAATTCAAATATAAAACAATTAAAAGAGAAAAAGGATGATACATGTATTAATAAAAGGGACAATTCATCAAGAAGATATAAGAATCATAAATATTTATGCACCAAGCCAGATTGCCCCAAAATGCATGAGGCACACAATGAAAACACTGAAAGGAGAAGTAGACTCCTCTACAGTAATAATTGGATACTTCAATACACCACTTTCATCAATGGATAGACTATCTAGACATAGGATCAGTAAGGAAAGAGAGATTTTGAATAGTATGAAAAATGAACCATGCTTAACAGACATTTACAGAACATTATTCTCCATGATTGCAGGATATACATTTTTTCTCAAGTGCCCATGGATCTTTCTCCAGGATAGAACACATGTTGGGTCACAAAGCAGTCTCCATAAATTTAAAATGACTGAAATTATACAGAACACTTTCTCATATCATAATGATATGAAGTTGGAAATCAACAACAGGCAGAACTGGAAAATTCACAAATTTGTGGAGTACAACAACACATATAAAAAGTCAATTAAGGAAAAATAGCAAGTGAAATCAGAAATCCAGATAAAAGAAAATTAAAATAAAACATATCAAAACTTAAGTGATGCAGCAAAGGTGGTGCTGAGAAAGATATTTATTGCCTTAAAAATTTATATTAAAAAAGAAGAAAGGGCAAAATTGAGGAAATATATGTTCATCTGGAGGAACTAAGGTAAAAACAGCAAACTAACCCCAAAGCAAAGAGAAGGAAAGATATAACAAAGATGAGAGCAGAAGTATATGAAATTGAGAATATGAAACAATAGAGAGAATCAAGAAAACCAGAAGTTGGTTCTTTGAGAAAATCATAACATTGATAGACTCTTATCTAGGCTGACAAAAAAAGAGAGAGACAGATATAAAGAGAAATATATACAAAACCAACAATTAACATCATACTCAATGGAGAAAGAATGAAAGCTTTCCCTCTCTGATCAGGAAGAAGATAAAGATGCTGTTTTAGTTTGTTACAGTTACTGGAATGCAATATACCAGAATTGGAATGACTTTTTTTTCTTTTTCTTTTTTCTTTCTGTCCTTTTTTTTTTTTTTTTCACCTGGGCGGAATCAAACCCAGGCCTCCAACATGGCAGGTGAGAACTCTGCCTGCTGAGCCACTGTGGCCCACCCTGGAATGACTTTTAAAAAAGAGAAATTATGAAATTGCAAGTTTATTGTTTTAAGGCTACAAAAACATCCAAACGTTCAGGGAAAGCTAGCTTGACTCAAGAAAGGCTGATGGGTCGAGAACATCTCTGTCAGATGGGAAGGCATGTGGCTGACATCTGCTGGGGTCTTGCATTTTGTATCAGTTCCCCAGGGATGTTTCCTTTCTTCATCTCCAAAGTTCTCTGACTGTGTGGGCTCTGAAGCTTTTCCCAAAGTGGTTCCCTCTTAAAGGAGTCCAGTAAGCAACACTACTTTGAATGGATGGAGTCAAATTTCCATGTAAAGCTCCTAATCAAAAAGTCCCACCCACAATTTGGTGGCCCACGTCTCCAAGGAAACAACTTAATTAAAAGGATCCCGCCCAGCAGTACTGAAGAATATGGCCTTTCTGGGCTACACAACAGTTTCAGACCAGCACATTCCACCTGTCATGGTTGGGGACACATGTAAACTTGGCCAAGTTGTGGTACCTGTTTATCTGATTGGGCAAGTACTGGCCTGTCTGTTGCAATGAGTACATTTCATAGGATTAGGTCATGATCACGTCAGCTGCATCCACAGCTGATTCCATTTGTAATCAGCCAAAGGGGAGTGTCTTCTACAATTAGTGATGCTAAATCTAATCACGGGAAGTCTTTTAAGGAGGACTCAGAGGAGACAGGTCCCATTCCTGTTTTGGCTGGTGAGCCTCTCCTGTGGAGTTCATCCAGGCCATCCATCGGCATCATCGGCTTCGCAGCCTGCCCTGTGGATTTTGGACTCTGCATTCCTGTGGTCATGTGAGACACTTTTATAGCTTTTATATTTGCAAGTGTTCCCTGTTGATTCTGTTTCTCTAGAGAACCCTAACTAATACATTTTGGTACCAGGAGTGGTTCTTAAGAAACAGAATCTTAAAAGTGGGTTTTTATGAATGGTTTTCTACTCTGACTGGACTCAGAGACACTAAGGACTCTGATTCCCATAATCAGAATGACACTCCCAATCCATGGAGTGAGTTGGCAAAGGAGATAGTCAAAATATCATCATTCGAGTCTCCTAATGCTTCACTTGTACGAAGCCAGACTCTGGGGGATAATGTTTTTGACACTTTTACAGAGTTTTGTAGAAATAAGAGTTATAGAGATGTTGGTTGGTTGTTGTTAGATACACTGTCTACATTAAGGGGTGAAAGGGATGGGCTTAAGGCTTCAAATGAGAAGCTTAAGCACTATCTGAAAGATGTAGACATTTCTATGAGTATCCTGAAGGAAAATCTTATTTCCTGTAGCCATACACTTGAGATCTCTGAAAAACAGACTCAGAATCTTATTGTTAGAGTAGCAACTTTACAATGTAAACTGAAATCTCAGTCTTGCATGGTGTCTGCCATTAAAGTGAGGGCATTGATTGGAAAGGAGTGGGACCCTGAAAAATGGGATGGTGACATATGGATTGATAATGATGTTGGGGGCGAGGTTGAAACCCTAGGCCATTCTGAGTCTTCTCTAGATAACCCTGTAATAGTCTGCCCTGAGGACATGGCCGCCCCACCTCCAGCCTGCCTTGAGGAATTGGTCACCCAACCTCCTCCTGAAGGGATTAGCCCTAGAGTGATTAATCCCTAGAGTGATTAATCCTGTTTCACCAGATGAAACTGCAAATGAAGGCCCTGAAGCAAATGGCTTGGAAGATATTTCTAATTCTTTTCATGACCCACCCCCACCACCCCTCAATTCTTCTAGACCTATAACTAGACTAAAGTCCCAACAGGCCCCTAAAGGTGAGATACAAAGTATCACACATAAGGAGATATGTTATACTCCAAAAGAACTGTGTGAGTTTTCCAATTTATATAGACAGAAATCAGGGGAATATGTGTGGCAATGGATTTTAAGAGTGTGGGATAATGGTGGGAGGAATATAAGGCTGGATCAGGCTGAATTTATTGATATGGGCCCACTAAGCAGAGATTCTGCATTCAATGTTATAGCTCGAGCAGTTAGAAAAGGTGTTAACAGCTTGTTTGGGTGGTTGGTTGAAACATGGATCAAAAGTTGGCCAACATTACCTGAGGTTGAAATGCCAGAACTGCCCTGGTATAATGTAGATGAGGGGATACAGAGGCTTAGAGAGATTGGAATGTTAGAGTGGATTTATCATGCAAAGCCTGCTCTTACACCCCAGGAATGTCCGGAGGATTCACCTTTTACCAGAACAGTGAGAAATAAATTTGTGAGACTAGCACCATCATCCCTCAAGAGCTCTGTGGTTGCACTTCTCTGTAGGTCAGATATTACTGTAGGAACTGCTGTCACTGAGCTGGAATCCTTAAACACAATGGGGATGACAGGATCCTGAGTTGGCAGAAGCCAGGTGGCAGCACTTAATCACCAAAGACAGGGTAGACACAGCTATTATAATAGCAAACTCAAAGGAGGCATCAGAATTATATGACACGCAGAGATTTGTGGCATTGGCTAGTAAATCATGGGGTACCTAGAAATACAATAGAAGGGCAGTCTACTAAATTCTTTTTGGAGCTGTATAAAACAAAAGAGTTCTAGGTCAAGGGAACAGAAGTCTAACCTGAATTACAAAAACACAGTGTCACGGCCCCTTAATCAATTTCCAGACTTGAAACAGTTTACAGACCCTAAGCCCCTTGAATAAAGGGGAGGCCATGTCCCTATGAGGGAGAAACCTGTTACACTGCCACAAATTTATACTGTTAATCTTCCTCTAAGTCTTCCCCAAGGAGACCAATGGCCTTTTACCAGGGTAACTGTGCATTGGGGAAAAGGAAATGATCAGTTACAGAAACAACGACTGTAATTCTGTTTTGTTCATGTTAACTATTTAAGTTGTAAGATACCAAGTTTAAGAATGAATGTTGCCCAAGGATCTGCACCCTATTCTGGAGAGATTTAATGTGTTTCCAGTTATATGCAGGACATTTGAGTATTGTCAGGTAAAAGAAAAATGTGTGCTTATTTGTTTTCATTTGGAAATTAAGTATGATTTAAGGTGATTTATATATAGGTGCCAAGTTGACAAGGGGTGGACTGTCATGGTTAGGGACACGTGTCAACTTGGCCAAGTTGTGGTACCTGTTTATCTGATTGAGCAAGTACTGGCCTGTCTGTTGCAATGAGGACATTTCATAGGATTAGGTCATGATCACATCAGCTGCATCCACAGCTGATTCCATTTGTAATCAGCCAAAGGGGAGTGTCTTCTACAATTAGTGATGCTAAATCTAATCACGGGAAGCCTTTTAAGGAGGACTCAGAGGAGACAGGTCCCATTCCTGTTTTGGCTGGTGAGCCTGTCCTGTGGAGTTCATCCAGGCCATCCATCGGAGTAGTCTGCTTCGCAGCCTGCCCTGTGGATTTTGGACTCTGCATTCCTGTGGTCACATGAGACACTTTTATAGATTTTATATTTACAAGTGTTCCCTGTTGATTCTGTTTCTCTAGAGAACCCTAACTAATATACCACCCTCTGGACCCCAAAAGACATCTTCTTTCCATATACATAATATATTAATTCCATCACAATATCACAAAATCTTAAACTATTTCAGTAAAAATACACATAAAATACAAAGTCAAAACCAGTACAAAATCCCATCAAGGTCAATTATAGGCATGGTCTGTCCTAAGGCAAAATTGTCCTCTGTCTCTGGACCTGTAAAATTCAAAACAAGTTATCTGTTGCCAATATACAAAGGAGACACATTCATAGGATATACAGTCCCATTTCTATAGGAAGAAATTGGAAAAAACCACAGGGATAAAAGGTCTCAAACAATTCTGAAAACCTGCTGTGCAAACTCCATTAGATTTCAAAGTCTGGGAGTCATTTATCCTCAGGGCTTTAGAAAGCGGCAGTCCCACCCTTTCCAAAGCCCTACACAGGGTCTCTGCTCTATCTAAACACTGACACATTGGTTGCAACTTTGTGGGACATTAGGGAGACCAACTTTTTCTCAGCTCTACCCTCTCCAAACATCTGAGCAGCAGCCAGGCTCTCTGCATTCTCTGAGATACATGCTCAACATTCTCAGAATAATGGGGTGGCAGTTAGGCTCTTGTCAATCCCCAAGGAAGAGCTCCACTCTCTCTGGGGCCTGAGGCAACAAAACCCTTTGAAGTGGAAGGCCCACCCTCTGCCTTTGGGGCAAAGTCACCCTCTCCAAGTGCATGGGTGGGCCCAATATCCTTGCCCAAGATTTCTTGGCTTCAGCCCTTAGCCTCCATGGTTCTGTCTCTGAAGTCATTTTTCCTTCAATTTACCCCTTTTCTGTCTTTTAGTCCAGACTGTCAATGGTTCTTTTTATACAGATCCTGCAACACTCTTGTTGGTTTTCTTTGTACTATTCAGGGATAATAACCATCAGACAATAGGGCATTCCACAAGTCCTTCCTGGATAACTCCATCTCCAATTCCGGCTTTTTCTGAAGTGGCTGACTGGTTTCAGGTTTGGTTAATTCCTCACATGGGGTATTTTCCTCTGGGAGCTCCATTTCTGAAAGCCCAGAATTTTCCAGACCATCAGTTTCTGTTTCCTTTGTACCAAAGAGTTCAGTTCTCAGTTTATCTCTTTCCTGTTGCATTTCACACTATAAGCTACAAGGAGAAACCAGGCTGCATTTTCCACATTTAGATGGTAAATCTCTTCCACTAATTACCATGGCTCACCACTTTTAAATTTATCTTCCATGCAAAATTAGGATGCAGTATGACTAAATTCTCTGCCACTTTAAAACAAGGATCACCTTCCTTGAGTTGGCAGTAACATATGCATCATTTCTGTCTAAGACCTTATCAAAAGTATCCTTAGAATCTACATTTCTACCAACCGTCTCTTCAAAGCATTCTAGGCCTTCTCTATCAAGTGCCTCACAGGTCTTCAAAAATCTTCCCCTTATTAATTTGAAAAGCCCTTCCAACAGGTTTGGTATTTGCAAACTGCAGCAGCATTCCACTCCTCTGGTACCAAAATCCATTTTAGTCTGTTAAAACTATGAGAATGCAATATACCAGAAATGGAGTGACTTTAAAAAAGAGAATTTATTAAGTTGCAAGTTTACAGTGCTAAGGATATAAAAATGTCCAAAACTAAGGCATTCAGGAACAGCCTTGAGTCAAGAAAGGCTCATGGGTCTAGAACTCTATCCATTGGGAAAGCACATGGCTGGCATCTGTTGGAGTCTTCAGCATCTAGTATCAAACAGCTTCCCTGGGGGCATTTTCTTACTTCATCTCTAAAGGTCTCTGGCTGTGTGGGCTCTGAAGTTTTTTCCAAAATGGTTCCCTCTTAAAGGATCCAGTGAGAAACAGCACCTGAGCAGGTGGAGGCACATCTACATTGAAAATACCTAATCAAAAGTTCCCACCCACAATTGGGTGGATCATATCTCCATAGAAACAACTTAATTGAAAGATTCCACCCAGCAGTATTGAATGAGTTAAAGAACATGGCTTTTCTGGGGTACACAAATTTCAAACGAGCACAAGTGCCCACTGTCACCATTGCTATATAAAAGTTATTGTATTGGAAGTTCTAATTAGATAATGAAGTAAAAGGCATCCAAATTGGAAAAGAAGAAATAACATTTTCACTGTTTGCAGATGACATGATACTATATGTAGAAAATCCTGAAAAATCTACAGCAAGGCTACCAGAGCAAATAAATTAGTACAGTAAATTGGCAGGGTATAAGATCAATGCACAAAAATCAGTAGTATTTCTATAGACTAGTAATACACAATCTGAGGAGGAAATCAAGAAAAAAATTCATGCATAATAACCACCAGAAGAATTAAATATTTAGGAATAAATTTAACCAAGGGCACAAAAGACACACACACACACAAACCTACAGTTCTAAGGCCATAAATATTTCCCAACCAAGTCATCCAGAGAAAAATATTGGCTCAAGGAAGGGCAATCTGCGAAGTACATGGCTGACACTTGCTAGTCCTTGTTCCTGGCTCCATTGTTTCCAGCTTCTGATGCCAGTTGTTTCCTCTCTAAGCATTGTATTGACTCTGTTGGCACTGAACTTTCTCCAAGTGTTTCCTCTTTTAAAGGATTCCAGTATACTAATCAAGACCCACCTGGAGTGGCTGAAGTCACAAGTCATTTAATTAAAAAGGTTACACCCACAATTGGGTGCATGCCATCTCCACTGAGATAATCTAATCAAAAGATTCCATCCTACAATTTTGAATCAGGATTAAAAGAAATGACTGCCTCCACAAGATTGGATCAGGATTAAAATATGGCTTTTCTGGGGTACATAATACTTTCAAATTGGCACAAGTAGAGACTGCTTGAAAGGACTGATTGGAAAGATCTAGAAATGGATAGCACAATATTATCTGATGGTAGCATAATATTGTACGTACACTGAACAACGCTGAGTGTGAGTTTGGTTGAAAGAGTAATTCTAGGGGCGTGTATGACACTGGAAGGAAAGATAGAAGATAAAGACTGGGATTCTATAAATTAATGAAATCTAGAGTGGATAATGATCTTGGTTAAATATATAAATATAATAAACTTTTTGCATTTTGGAGAACAAAAGAATTTCAGCGTTGCAAGGTGTTATAAATGAAATGGTATATGGAAAAAATAAAATCAATGCTAACTAGGGTCTACGGTTAACAGTGACATTGTAATATGCTTCCATTAAATGTTACAAAGGCAATATACCAAAGTTAAATGTCAATAGGGGGATATAACGGAGGGGTATAGGATTCCTGGTGTTGTTGTTTCTCTATTTTCTTTTCTTTCATTTAATTTTTTATTTCTTATTCTTCTTTTCTTCCTTCTTCTTCTTTCTTTGTGGGAGAAATGGAAATGTCCTCATATAGATTGTCATGGTGAATGCATAACTGTGATTATACCAGGAATCACTGATTGTTTACTTAGGATGGTAGGATGATGTGTGAATAAAATCATTTAAAAAATAAACAGATAGATACAAGTGTTGGATAAAATGTAGAGAGAGAGTTATACCTATTCACTGTTTGTAGGGAAATAGAACGGTGCAGCTCCTTTGGAGGGCAGTGAGGTGATTCCACAGGGGGCTATACATAGGGTTGCCATTTGATCCTGCAACCCCTTTTATTAGGTGTATATTTGGAAGAACTGAAAGCAGGAACATGATTAGACATCTGCATACTGATATTTGTTACTGCAGTATTCATGATTTGCAGTGGCTGGAGGTGGCCTAAGGATATATCAAGTGATGAATGGAAGGGCAAACTGTGTGGTGTACATACAATGGAATATTGAGCAGCTGCAAGAAAGAATGAAATTTTGAGACATGCAACTTGGTGAATGAAACTTGAGAACATTAAATTGAGTGAAATGAGTCAGAAACTAAAAGACAAATATTATAATGCCTCTCTCATATGGACTAACTACAATGTACAAATTCTGAGAATTGAATTTGAGAGCATAGGTTATCAGAGGAAGATTTATAAGCTCTTACAGCATTTACATCTATTCCTGAGATGTAACAGTTATTTTTAAATTCCGAGATGCTGAGTAATTTGTGTATAACCTGGTCATTTCATGGAACTTGTTGTATCTGGCACTTGAGACTCAAAGTTAGAGTTCTGCAGCTATGAAAGTCAGCATTACCCCATAGAGCACCTCTTAAATAAGTTGAAAAAGAGATCAGATTTCAATAAAGATATGACTGAAGTTGATCTGGTTATAACTAAGGTAAATCAGACTAAAAGGTAAAGGATTATATTGACTTTGCTTTAAACTTCAACTTCTGAATGAGACTAAAGGAAGTGATGTTTATTTGGTGCAAGGTATATTTTATCTAGAACACTATCTACTTTACCTTGTATGATCAGTTTATTCAAACACCATAATTACATAAGACCTTGAGTAGGGAGTGAGATCTTGTTGGTTTGTACAGGTTAATGTGGTGCCCTGATATTTCCAGAGTACTCTGGCAGAAGATAAAAAAGTATTTGCCAAGTTTGCTTGAGGGACTGAGGAAAAAATGTAGAAACATTAAATTTTTTCTACCTGGGGAAATTCTGATATTCTCGCAACCCCTAAGCAACTACCAATTTAATAGGCCAAGCCCTCAATCTTGGGGCTTGCCCTTATGAAACATATCCCCACAAAGGAGATGCTAAGCCTACTATAGTTTTGCTTTACAATTGCCCCCAGAGAATCTCTTTCTTTGCTCAGATGTGGTCTTTCTTTCTAAACCAACTCAGCAGGTAAACTCACTGTCTTTCTCCCCCGACATGGGACATGATTCCCAGTGGTATAAGTTTCTTTGGCAATGGGGGACATGATTCCCAGGATGAGCCTGGCCTTGGTATCATAGGGTTCAGAAATCTTTGTTGACCAAAAGGAGGAAGAGAAATGAAACAAAATAAAGTTTCAGTGACTGAGAGATTTCAAGTAGAGTCAAGAGGTCATACTGGAGGTTATTTTTATATATTACATAGATACTCCTTAATAGTTTTTAGTGTATTAGAATAGCTAGAAGGAAATACCTGAAACTGTTGAACTTTAATCAGTAGCCTTGATTCTTGAAGATGATTGCATAACTATATAGCTTTTACAGTGTGACTGTGAAAACCTTGTGACTGATACTCCCTCTATCCAGTGTACATACAGATGAATAAGAAAGTAAAAACAAACAAATAAATAAGTAATGGGGGGCATAAGAAGGATGGGATGTTCAGGGTGTTCATTTTTATTATTTTTGGAATAATGAAAGTGTTCATAAATTGATTGTGGTGATGAATGCACAACTATATGAACCACTAATGGTACAGTTTTGATGATTATATGGTATGTGAATGTATCTCAATAAAATTGCATTAAAAAAGAAGCAAATAGTCATATCTTTAAAAACTTCATATATTTAGAAATTTAAATAAACAATCCTAACAGCTCTGCCTCAAATAAATCATATTTGGCATTAGAAAGTACTAGCAGTGAAAAATTAAAGCAAACAGAGAGGAAAATAAGAAATTTTATAGAAAAGAAGAAAGGTTCAAATTAATTAGCTAAATATTGAATATAGAAAGTCTAAAAGAATAGCAAAATAAGGCAAAGGAAAGTAGAAGTAAGAAAATAATTAAGATGGAAAGAGAAAGCTATTTCAATTACATATTACATAATTCAATTATACAAATCAGAGGAGATCAACAAAATGAGAAATAACTTCTAAAATAATTTCTTTCTAAAAAGAAATAATAATACAAGATTTGCAATGATAGAAAATTGTTAATTATTTGCAGGCAATAAATTTGGCTATGTGAAACATTCAAAAGAATTTAAAGAAATTGGTGAAATAGACAACTTCTTACAAAATTAAGCAAGAAAAAAGAGATAAATCACAATATCAGGAATGAATTTTGTGTAACTATACATGCTGTAGAGATTTAAGTAAGTGGCTATTCTAAGTAGGTATTATTCTCTATAATAAGCAAACAGGTTTGAAATATGAAAAGTAAAGTAGTTGAATCAGAAGGCAAAAATCTAAAATGAATGCCTAGAATCTGATAAGTGCATAAGAAAGTTTCATCAAATATTAAAGGAAGATATATTTTCAATATTATGTACATTCTTCAAGAGAACAGGAAAAAAAAAGGTTATTTTTCTTCATTCCCATTTTGTAGTAGTTGCAAAAACCTCTATTGCCAAAACAGAGCGGTACAGAATAGCATTAGAAAATTATAGGTCATTCTAACACGGATGTAGTTACAATAGATATATATAGAACCCTTAAAGAAAATATGAGAAAACAATATAAAAGCACTTATATCAATAAAAACTTGACTTAATATTACATAATTGATTATTGTAATTCACTATTAACAAATCAAATGAGAAAAACTATGAAGACGTCTCATCGAGTGCATAGAAACATTTAATAAAATTCAAAATCAACTATGGTTAATAATAATGACAAAAAAATCCTCTTAACAAATCAGGTATAAAGATGAAAAATTTTAAACTGATTCAATACATCTACAAAAAAAATCCTACACTAAAGATAGTCAGTGATTGAAATACCAAAATCCTGCCCTTTAAATATCAAAATAAAGTTGTCTTCTTCACTACTACTCTTCAATATTTTAGTGAGGTGCTATTCATTCAGAAAAATAAGAAAAAAAATAATACAAGATTGGCAATGAGAGAAAATTGTTAATTATTTGCAGGGAATAAATTTGGTTATGTGGAACATTCAAAAGAAATTACAGATAATTCATGAGTATTTAAAAAGGTTTCTGTATATAAAATCAATGTTGAAAAGGTCAATTCATGTTTATTGCAAAACAAAACTTGGAAAATTTATTTAAATATAAAAAAATCTTATTTGTATCAATAGCAATCAAAACAATAAGGTATATATGAAATTAATAAAAGACATTTAATTTCTCTATCAAGTTAATAATCATTAAAAGACATTAGGGAAAACCTAATAAAGATAACCGATTGTTTGTATTTAAAATCTCAATATTTAAAACCCCTATTTCTCCCCAAATTGTTTAATAGCTTTCATGTACTTCAAAAAAATCCCAAACCAGTTTTTATGGCATGTAATGAGGTGGTTCTGAAACTTTATGAAAAATCAGTAGGCTAGGTATAATTGTAACACTCTGAAGAAGGATGACTCAAATCCACAGTAAATAAGTTATACAGAGTAAATTAGTCAATACATAATAAATAAGTAAGTAAAAAGACCAAAGAATTATCAGGTGGAACACAATAGAGACCACCAAAATCAAGACTATTAATTTATGGAAAACTTTATGAAGATAAAGCAGTATTTGCAGAACATTGGAAGAAATTATATTCCATTCAATAAGTGGCAATGGGAAAAATTTTATTGATGTATATAAATACATTTAAATCATATATCCTTATCTCCCTGATTTATACCAAAATCTTTTCTATGTACATTGACTATTTTAAAGTGAATAACAAATGTATAGAAATTTTAGAAAACTATATAAAATAACATATTCATTATTTCATGATAGGAAAGGACTTCTTAAATAATAAATAACAAACCATGACATAAATAGACAAAACTTTTCCTTTTATTTAGGTCTTCTTAAATATTTTTTATTATAATTTTCTTGACAAAAAACTTGAACATCATTTATTATATTTATTCTAGGATATTTGTGGCTACTGGAAAATATAGATTATATATTTTAGTCTATAAATGCATTTTCCAACGCTGCTATTTTTGTATTAGAAACTAGAAAATGAGGAGTGAAATGATATTAAAGTATGTCAAAGAAAGGAATTATAAAGACCAAAGCAGAAATTAAATAACTAGAAAAAGCAAAACAACAAAATAATAAAAAAAAAATTCAAAAGCCAATTCTTTTAAAAGACCAATCAAACTGGTAGTTCTAGCCAAATTAATCAGGAAAAAAAATGACACAAATTACCAATAATATGAATGAGAAAAGATTAGTTATTATTAATATGTATATTTGTCTATTCTCCCAAACAGTTAGGTACCTTCAAAGCAGTTCCAATAAAAAGTCAAGCATACTTTTTTGCATAAATTTATAAGCTAATTATAAAACTCAAATGGAAATACAAAAGACCTAAAAATGACAAAACAATTTTGAAAAATGAAACATAAAATTAGAGGACTTTCACTGTCTTTTACCAAGTGTTAATATAAAGCTGCTATAATCCAGACAGTATGGTATTGGCATCAAGATAGTCAAATTGATTAATTGAAGATAATAGGAAGTGTAGAAATGAGCCTCTACATATATTATCAATTAGCTTTCAATAAAGGTGCAAAAGCAACAGTGTAGAGAGGATCTTGTTTTGAAAAATCATGATGCAACAATTGGGTTCTGGTACTGGAAAAAAATAACCTTTATTTATACCTTGCACCATGTACAAAAAATAAATTAATATGGTACAAAATGTAAATTTAAAACTTAAAATTAAAACTTTTTAGAGAAAACAAAGGAGAAAATCATTGTGTAATTTTTAGGTATAATTCCAAAAACTTGATCCATAAAAGTAAAATTGATAAATGACAATTCTGCTCATCAAAAAAACAGTTAAGAATTTCCTCCCAGAAATATATGCAGATCTGATAAAGAACTTGTTTCCAAAATGTATAAAAACTCTCAAAATTTAATCATAAGAAA
Organism: Tamandua tetradactyla; assembly: GCF_023851605.1. Lineage (NCBI taxonomy): Eukaryota > Metazoa > Chordata > Mammalia > Pilosa > Myrmecophagidae > Tamandua > Tamandua tetradactyla. The sequence continues at coordinate 73,751,285 of NC_135328.1, forward strand.
CCAGAGAAGCACTTCTGGAAAAAAAGAGAGTAAGGACTTCCAAAAATCTGCTCCTCCCTAAAAGCAACATGAACAGTGACATAAAATGCCAAAATCAGCTTTTTTAGAACTGTGAAAAAGGTTTGCAAATCTCCAAGAAGCATTTATTCAAGAAAAACAGCTATCAATATAAACAGAACCTTGTATAATTTTTAACTTCCTCTAGCTCCATGTCTCTTTCCCAGCTCCAAAGTACCCTTGAGAACCAGCAGGCTTTGAATCATAGCAGCTATGAAAACCAGCAGTCTAGTAGCCACTGGAGGGGGCATTTTGAGCTCCCCATGTAATTGTCATTATTTGACCTATCTGTTGACTCCCTTGAATAGCCCCATTTACAGGGCGTGTCTTTATTTATTTCACTTAGAGCTCACTCAGGGTGAAAGCCCAACACCAGGGCATTTGCTAAAAATGATCAGTGGAAATTGTTTAAATTTTTTAACATCTCAAGTGACTGAGATCACAATACCAGTTGGGACTAACAAGAGGCTAACTGAAAAAACTTAAAAGGAAAACCTGGGGAATAGTCCTCATAGGGCTTTGAAAAGCTCCTACATATTTCTGGGCACCCAAGAGGCCACACATATCTGCATAGCTGTGTACATACCCAGGAACACCTGAGAAAGCCCTAATCTCTCACCTCTGGCTGACCTTGAGGCCTTGTGCAAATAGGGTTTGAAAGCTAAAGCGCATACTGGAACACTGAAGACATTCCTCAAAATGCACACACACACACACACACACAAAGAGTACCTCAGCAAAGGCTGGGAAACTTACTGATTCATAGTATTTAAGCATCTCTATTCAATCAGTTAGACAAAGAATTAAGAAATTATGACCCCTATGTAGGAAGAAACAAGTTAATAAAAAATCTCCCTGGGGAAGCCCAGATATTGGACTTACCAGACAAAGACTTTAAATCAATTATTATGAGTATGCTAAAAAGAACTATTGAAAATTATATTTAAATAATAATTATGAATTATTATTTATAATTTATATAAATTATAAATAATATATTATTTTATAATTAATAATAAATAATTAAATCATTTAAGGAATGTACGAGAGCGATGTCTCCCCAAATAGATAATGTTATTAAAGGGATAGAAAATATAAAGAAACAAATGAAAATTCTGGAGTTGAAAAATACAATAACCAAAATGAAAAATTCACTATAGGGGCTCAATAGCAAATTGGATATGACAGAAGAAAAAATTGGCAGCTTTTAAGATAGGTCAATTGAAAATATTCAGTTTGGCAAATACAAAGGTCAAAAATGAACACAGCCTCAGAGACCCATGGAATTCCATCAATTGTGCAAAAATACACATAGTAGGAGTACCAGAAGAGGAGAAGGATAAAGTTGTATAAAGGACACTTGAAGTAAGTGTAGCCAAAACTTCCCAAATTTAATGACAGTCAATCTACACATCCAAAAAGCTCAATGAACTCCAAGTAGGACAAACTAAAAACAATTCACTTGCATACATATCATAGTTAACTGTCAAAAGACAGTTGAAAAAGAGAGAATATTGAAACTAACAAGAGAAAAATAATTCATCATGAGATAATCAATAAGATTAATAGCTGACTTCTCATCAGGAACCATGAAAGCCAGAAGGTAGTAAGATGGCATTTCAACATGATGAAAAGAAAAAAAACTGTCAACCAAGAATCTTATATCCAGCAAAACTATCCTTCAAAAAATGAATGAGAAATTAAGATACTTCCAAATTTTAAAAACCAAAAACTAAAGACTATGTCACTAGCAGATTGTTGTACAAGAAATGGCAAAGGGGGTATTTCAGGATAAATATAAGACAGTAGAAAGTGACTACAATTCAAATAAAGAAAGTAAAACACCAGTGCAGGGCAGCATAAATACATTTTTGGTTGAACTTCTTTTCTCTCTTAACTGATTTAAAAGACAACTTCATCAAGTAATAATTATAAAACTATGTTGATATGCTTAGTATAAAGATGAATTGACTTGAAAATAATAATGCAAAGTGGGGATGGATGTAACTACATTGAAGTAAAGTTTTGCATACTATTGAAATTAAGTTAGTATTGATTTGTACTAGTTTGGTTTAACTTAATGTGTTTAATGTAATCTCCAGGAAAACCACTAAGAAAATCACATGAAAAATAGTAAAATAAACAGAAAATATTTTAAATGATACATTAGAAAATAGCTACTTTACTTAAAATAATACAGTAATGGAGAAAGACACTAACAGAAAAGGCAATATAGATAAAGAAAACAAACCAAAATGACAGTTGTAAGTCTTAACTTATCAATATTATATTAAACCTAAATGTAGTAAATGCTCTGCTAAAAGGCAGAAATTAGAGATTTGCAGAATGGATTACAAAACCAATACATGATCCAATTATATGCTGGTTACAACAGAATCACTTTAGATCCAAAGATACAAGTGGATTGAAAATGAAAGGATGGGAATATTTTCTATGCAGTTACAAAGAGAGTTGGAGTATCTATACTAACAGAGACAACATTTATTTTAAGACACAAAAATGCAATTAGAGACAAATTGTCCATTTTGTAATAATATAAGTGAAAATGCAACAGAAAGATATAATAATTATCAACATATAAGCATCTAACAGGACTCCAATATTCAAGGAGCAAAAATGGAAAGAATTGAAATGGAAAGCTAACAAGTCATCCATAATAGTGTACTAGTCAAGAAAACAAGGTCCTCCCACAACCCACAGTGTGCGTGTGTGTTTGTGTACTTCTTTTTAAGAAAGAGAGAGATATTTAATATAGGAATTAACTCATGCAGTCTTGGGGATTGACAAGTCTGAATTCCATAGGGCAACCTGCCAGTTGGAAACTTGACAAAGGTGAGGCTGAATTCCTCAGGAGAAGCCACAGGTTGGAATCTCTGACAAAGGTTATGTTGCATTCCTCAAAAGAAACTGGATGGCTGAAGTAGAGATAGAAATTTTTCTTTCTAACTTCTAAAATTCTCAGTTCTCATTTTAAGACTCACTTGATTGAATAAAGTGAGTTCCCTCATTGCTGAAGGCAAACTTCTTTGTTGATTGTAGATACAATCAGCCATAGATGAAATCAACTGACGAATGATGTAAAACCATCTATGGAACACCCTCACAATAACAATGAGGCCAGTGTTTTCTTAACCAAACTACTGGATAACATAATCTAGCAAAGCTGATACCTGAAATTAACCATCACAGATACTTACAGACATTAATACTCCACTATCAATATTGGAGTAGTTATTTTGAAGAGCAGCAAGGAAATAGAAGAATTTGACAAGACTAAAATCCATCTAGTCCTTATTATGTCTAGCAGAACACACCTACCCAACAAGAGCAGGATACATATTCTTCTCAAGTACACACTGAACATTCTCCAGGATAGTGAAGGTATGCTAGAAAATATTTCCTTTCCTTGCTTTTTAAAAATGTCTTATGTTGTCTGTGTTTTACAATGATATTGAGTAATTGAACTGACTTAATACTCACCTACATTTTTTGCTAAGGCTCTGTTTGTACTGGGATTACCGATACTATTAGAGTATTGCCCTCTAGGTCTCCAATGAAAAATCAGGGTGGCTTTTCACTATTTACTATGGGAGTGAAGAGAGATAAACATACTAAAATTTTATAAGTTCTTCCCATACAGAAAATGGAAAAAAAACATTTCCTAAAGGTAGCTGAGAGAAAAACACTACTAAATAATTCAAAGGTCAGGAAATAAATTACAGTGTAATTTATGATATATCTTAAATTGAATGATAATGGAGATATGATGTATCAAAATTTGTGGGATATATCAAAGCAGAGTTTAGAAAAAAATATTGAGATGTGTATAGTTAGGGTTCTCTAGAGAGACAGAATCCACAGGAAATATTCATAAATGTAAAATTTATAGAAGTGTCTCATGTAACTTTGGGAACATAGAGTCCAAAATTTGTAGGCAGGCTGTAAAGACGATGATTCCAATGGAGGGTCTGGACAAACTCCACAGGAGAAGCTTGCCAGCTAAGCAGGAAGAGAACCTGTCCCTTCTGAATCCTCCTTAAAAAGCTTCCAGTGATTAGATTAAGCATCACTCATTGCAGAAGACACTCCCCTTGGCTGATTACAAATGGATTCAGCTGTGGATGTAGCTGATGTGCTCATGATTTAATTCTATGAAATGTCCTCACAGCAAATGGCAGGCCAGCAATTGCCCAACCAGACAAACAGGTGCCACCACCTGGCCAAGTTGACACATGAACATGTCCATGACAGTCCACCCTTTGTCAACTTCGCAGCTATTCTCATCACCTTAAACCATACCTAATTTCTAAATAGAAAACAATAAAAGACACATTTTACCCCATCTAATAATACTCAGCTGTCCTGCATATAACTGTAAACATATTAAATCTCTCCAGAATAGGGTGCAAGTCCTTGGGCAATATTCACTCTTAAACTTTATATCTCATAACTTAAAAAGTATGACATGAACAAAACAGCATAACAGTCCTCGATTCTGTGACTGATCACATGGTCATAGTTCATAATTATCACTACCTTCTTCCACTACCCATTCCATGTTCCCTTTACCCTCAGCAAGCACTTCAGCTGGCCACGGTTCTTTGCCTGGTGGGGTGACCCAAACCTTCATTCCTGAAGTTTCAGAGCCATTGATAGCCCTGCCTGGATTGGGTTGTTGCAGTTTTGCATTGATTTTAATAACAGGGCATGGTAGTACTAAAAGATGCCCTAGGGAATCTTCTATATTTCAGGAAAGCTCTTTACCTCCATTGTGTAGTTGTAGTCCTATTTCCCCCCGATAGTCAGGGTCAATCACCACAGCCAGTAATGTAATCCCCTTCCTGGCTTGTTGATCCAGGGACATGAGTATCCCAAAGTGACCAACTGGCAGTCTTCGATTCCAGTTCAATGGAATCATTGTTGTTTCATCTGATGGAAGCACTCCCCCTTTTGGAATTAAAACCTGTAGACCAGCAGAGCTCAGGGTCGCAGGGACAGGAAGCAAAAATTTTCCTAGTGGATCACTAGGGGTAATAGTAAGTGGTGCCACTCCCATTTCTACCCCTTAGTTCCTGGACCAATGAATCCTGGCTATGGGAGAAACAGCACCATACAGTGGACGCTGATTCAGAGCATACACAGCTTCCTGGAGAACAGCTTCTAGGTATTGCCACCTAACTGGCACCATAATTGAGTTTTCAAAGGCCATTCCACTTTTCTATCAATCAATCAAGCTGCTTCTGGATGATGGGGAACATGGTAAGATCAGAGAATTCCATGAGCATGTGCCCATACCAGGACTTCATTTGCTGTGAAGTGTGTTTGTTGATCAGAAGCAATGCTGTGTGGAATACCATGATGGTGGATAAGGCATTCTGTAAGTCCACAGATGGTAGTTTTGGCAGGAGCATTGCATGCAGGGAAAGCAAACCCATATCTAGAGTATGAGTCTGTTCCAGTTAGAATAAATCATTGCCCCTTCCATGAAGGGAGTGGTTTAAGGTAATCAACCTGCCACCATGTAGAGGCTGGTCACCTCAGCGAATGGTGTCATATCAGGGGCTGAGTGTGGGTCTTTGCTGCTGGCAAATTGGGCACTCAGCAGTGGCTGTAACCAGGTCAGCCTTGGTGAGTGGAAGTCCATGCTGCTGAGTCCATGCATGACGTCCATCACTACAACCATGACCACTTTGTTCATGAGCCCATTGGGCAATGACAGGAGTTTCTGGGGAAAGAGGCTTACTGGTATCCACAGAACAGGTCATCTTATTCACTTGGTTATTAAAACTTTCCTCTGCTGAAGTCATCCTCTGGTGCACATTCACATGGGACACAAATATCTTCATATTTTTAGCCCACTCAGAAAGGTCTATCCACATACTTCTTCCCCAGACCTCTTTGTCACCAATTTTCCAATCATGTTATTACCAAGTGCCTGACCATCCACCAAACCATTAGCAACAGCCCATGAGTCAGTATACAAATGAACCTCTGGCCAGTTCTCCTTCCAAGCAAAATGAACAACCAGGTGCACTGCTCAAAATTCTGCCCACTGGGAGGGTTTCTCCTCACCACTCTCCTTCAAACACACCCCAGAAAGAGGCTGTAGTGCTGCAGCTGTCCACTTTCAGGTGGTACATGCATATCACGCTGAACCATCTATAAACCAGGCCCAAGTTTTCTCTACTTCAGTCAATTCACTGTAAGGAACGCTCTATGAGGCCTTAGCTTTGGTCTGGGAAAGAGAAGGTAATGTGGTAGGAGTGGAGACCATGGGCATTTGGGCTACTTCCTCATGAAACTTACTTGTGCCTTCTGGAAACTCTCTGGCCCTATCTCATATATACCATTTCCCTTTGATGATGGAGTGCTGCTGTGCACACCCAACTTTATGGCTCGGTGGGCCAGACAACACCCAACTTATGATAGGCAACACAGGTCTCATGGTAACATGGTGGCACAAAGTTAAGCGTTCAGTCTCTACTAAGGCCCAGTAGCAGGCCAAAAGTTGTTTCACAAGAGGATAGTAGTTATCTGCAGCAGATGGTAAGGCTTTGCTCCAAAATCCTAAGGGTCTGCATTGTGATTCTCCTATAGAGGCATACCAAAGACTCCAAATAGCATCTCTATTTGCCACTGACACTTCCAGCACCATTGGATCTGCTGGGTCATATGGTTCAAGTGGCAGAGAAGCTTGTACAGCAGCCTGGACCTGTCACAGAGCCTCCTCTTGTTCAGGTCCCCACTCAAAATTAGCAGCTTTTCTGGTCACTCAATAAATGGGCTGGAGTAGCACACTTGAGGAATATGTTGTCGCCAAAATCCAGAGACCAACCAGGCATCATGTCTCTTTTTTGGTTGTAGGAGGTGCCAGATGCAGCAACTTCTCCTTCACCTTAGAAGGGATATCTCGACATGCCCCACACTACTGTACACTTAGAAATTTCACTGAGGTGGAAGGACACTTTTATTGGATTTATCTCCCATCCTCTGACATACAAATTCCTTACCAGTAAGTCTAGAGTAGATGCTACTTCTTGCTCACTAGGTCCAATCAACATGATATAATCAATATAATGGATCAGTGTGATGTCTTGTGGGAGAGAGAATCAATCAAAGTCCCTGTAGACAAGATTATGACATAGGGCTGGAGAGTTGATATACTCCTGAGGTAGGACAATGAAAGTATATTGCTGACCTTGTCAGCTGAAAGCAAAATGTTTCTGGTGGTCCTTACTAACAGCTATTGAGAAAAACATATTTACCAGATAAATAGTTGCATACCAGGTACCAGGGGATGTATTGATTTGCTGAAGTAATGATACCACATCTGGAACAGCAGCTGCAATTGGAGTTACCACCTGGTTGAGCTTACAATAATCCACAATCATCCTCTAAGACCCATCTGTTTTCTGCACAGGCCAAATAGGAGAGTTGAATGGGGATGTGGTGGGAATCACCACCCCTGCATCCTTCAAGTCCTTAAGTGTGGCAGTAATCTCTGCAATCACTCCAGGAATCCAGTTTTGCTAGGTAGGGGCAGTTCTAGTGGCTTCCACTTGGGTTTTCCCACAATAATAGCCCTCACTGCATGAGTCAGAGAGCCAATGTGGGGATTCTGCCAGTTGCTCAGTATGCCTATTTCAAATTATGCATTCTGGAACTAGGGAAATAACTACATAATGGATCTGACATCCCACTGGGTCCACTATGAGACACACCTGAGCTAAAACTCCATTGATCACCGAACCTCCATAAACCCCTACTCTGACTGGTGGACCAGAGTGACGTTTTGGGTCCCCTGGAATTAATGTCACTTCTGAATCAATGTCTCAGAAGCCCTGAAATATCTGATCATTTCCTTTTCCTCAATGCACAGTTACCCTGGTAAAAGCCCGTCTGTCTCCTTGGGGAAGGCTTGGAGGACGAATAACAGTATAGATTTGTGGCAGTGTAACAGGTTCTCCTCCAGAGGGACCTGGCCTCCCCTTCATTCAAGGGGCTCTGGATCTGTAAACTGTCTCAAGTCTGGAAATTGATTAAGGGGCTGTGCTGGTTTGAAGGGAAGTATGCCCCCTAAGAAAAGCCATGTTTTAATATGGATCCCATTTCTTAAAGGTAGAATAGTCTCTATTCAATGCTGTGTATTTGGGACTGTGATGGGATCATCTCCCTGGTTGATGAGATTTAGTTAAGAATGGTTGTTAAACTGGATTAGGGGATGACATGTCTCCACCCATCTGAGTGGGTCTTGATTAGTTTCTGAAGTCCTATAAAAGAGGAAACATTTTGGAGAATGAGAGATTCAGAGAGAGCAGAGAATGCTGCAACACTACAAAGCAGAGAGTCCACCAGCCAGCGACCTTTGGAAATGAAGAAGGGAAATGCCTCCCGGGGAGCTTCATGAAACCAGAAGCCAGGAGAGTAAGCTAGCAGATGATGCCGTGTCTGCCATGTGCCCTTCCAGCCGAGAGAGAAGCCCTGACTGCGTTCGCCATGTGCCTTTCCAGATGAGAGAGAAACCCTGAACTTCATCGGCCTTCTTGAACCAAGGTATCTTTCCCCAGATGCCTTTGATTGGACATTTCTATAGACTTGTTTTAATTGGGACATTTTCTCGGCCTTAGATCTGTAAACTAGCAACTCATTAAATTCCCCTTGTTAAAAGCCGTTCCGTTTCTGGTATATTGCATTCCGGCAGCTAGCAAACTAGAACAGGGGCCATGACTCTGTGTTTGTGTAATTCAAGTTAGACTTTTGTTCACTTGACCTACATCTCTTTTGTCAATACAGCTCAACCAAGAATTTAGTAGACTGCCCATCTATTGTAATTCTAGGTACCCCATGATTTACTATCTAACACCACAAATCTCTGTGAGTCAGATTATTTTGACTCCTGCTTTGAGTTTGCTGTCTATTATAATAGCCACGTCCACCCTGTCTTTGGCAATTAAGTGCTGTCAACTTGGGAACTGGTCATCCCCATTGTGTTTAGGGATTTCAGCTCAGCGACAGGAGTTCCCACAGTAATATCTGACCTACAGAGAAGTGCAACTACAGAGCTCTTCAGGGATGATGGCTCTAGTCTCAAAAATTTATTTCTCACTGTTCTGGTAAAAGGTGAATCCTCCAGACATTCCTGGGGTGTAAGAGCAGGCTTTGCATGATAAATCCACTCTAACATTCCAATCTCTCTAAGCCTCTGGATCCCCTCATCTACATTATACCAGGGCAGTTCTGGCATTTCAATCTCAGGTAATGTTGGCGACCATTTGATCCATGTTTCAGCCAACCATCCAACCAAACCATTAATGCCTTTTCTAACCCCTTGAGCTATAATATTAAATGTAGAATCTCTGCTTATTAGGCCGATATCAACAAATTCAGCCTGATCCAGCATTATATTCCTCCCACCATTATTTCACACCCTCAAAATCCATTGCCACACATATTCCCCTGATTTCTGTCTATATAAATAGAAAACTCACGCAGTTTTTTTGCAGTATAACATACCTCCTCATGTGTGATACTATGAACCTCAGCTTTAGGGGCCTGTTGGGACTTTAGTCTAGTTATAGTTCTGGAAAAAAATGAAGGGTGGTGTGGGTCAGTGGTGAAAAGAATTAGAAGTATTTTCCAAGCCATTTGCTTCAGGGCATTCATTCATTTGTAGTTTCATCTGTTGAAACAGGATTACTCATTCTAGGGTTAATCCCTTCAGGTGGAGGTTGAGTGGCCAACTCTTCAAGGCAGATTGGAGGTGGGGCAGCTATGTCCTCAGGGCAGACTATCACAGGGTTATCTAGAGAAGACTTAGCATGACCTAAGGTTTCAACCTCTCTACTAACATCGTTATCAATCCTTATGTCGCCATCCGATTTTTTCAGGGTCCCACTCCTTTCCAATCAATGCCCTCACATTAAAGGCAGACACCATGAAAGATTGAGATTTCAGTTTATGTTATAAAATTGCTACTCAAACAATAAGATTTTGAGTCTGATTTTTGGAGATATCAAGTCTACAGATACAGGTAATAAGATTTTCCCTCAGGACACTCGCAGAAATGTCTCCATCTGTCAGACGGCACGTAAGCTTCTCATTTGAAGTCTTAACTCATCTTGTTCACTCGTTAATGTATACAGTGTATCTAACAACAATCAGCCAACATCTCTATACTTCCTATTTCCACAAAACTCCATAAAGGTGTCAGCATTATCCCTCAAAGTCTAGCTTCATACAAGTGAAGCATTAGAAGAATTGAATGGTGATATTTTGACTATCTCTTTTGACAATTCACTCCATGGATTGGCAATGTCATTCTGATTATGGGAATCAGAGTCCTTAGTGCCTTTGAGTCCGGTCAGAGTAGAAAATCATTCATAAAACCCATTTTTAAGATTCTGTTTCTTAAGAACCACCCCTGGTACAAAGTTGAATTAGTTAGGGTTCTCTAGAGAAACAGAATCAACAGGAAATATTCATAAATGTAAAATTTATAAAAGTGTCTCACGTAACCGTGGGAACATAGAGTCCAAAATCTGTAGGGCAGGCTGTGAAGCTGATGATTCCAATGGAGTGTCTGGACAAATTCCACAGGAGAGGCTCACCTGCTGAAGCAGGAAGAGAACCTGTCTCTTCTGAATCCTCCTTAAAAGACTTCCAGTGATTAGATTGAGCATCACTCATTGCAGAAGACACTCCCCTTGGCTGATTACAAATGGAATCAGCTGTGGATGTAGCCAATGTGATCATGATTTAATTCTATGGAATGTCCTCATAGTAAAAGATAGACAAACACTTGCCCAACCAAACAGGTACCACCACCTGGTCAAGGTGACTCATGAACCTGACTATGACAAAATGATTGAATAAATGTGTGTGTATATAGATTATTGACCTAAATATGTCTAAAGTATTAAACAAGAAAATCACATCAAACTGAGAGAAAGATAGGTCTGGAATGTAACATTTGTGGCAATGGAAGCATTTGAAAGATATTGATTCTGGGGTAGGATCCAATAAATAGAAAATGAGTGGTGCAGTAAAAGGAAAGAAAATAATTCAGTTGAAAAATAAAAGGTCACTGGATATTAAGAGAAGGAAGTGTTGAGTTGAAAGAGGTTTTAAATCTGGGTAGTTAAGTAGGGGATGATGTCATTTCCTGGCCTTACATGCCTTCTCCCATCTTTAAGTACCAAAATACTTGCAGATAGAATTTGCCACATACCTTCTCTTGAAGATTCCATATAAAATGACAAAAATTTTCTCAGAATTTTGGAGTAGGACAAGGGTTTTTAAGTAAAAGCTCCAAAAATTGTTGCCCCACTGACAAATTAATGACATTTGGTGGCAAATGCAATCAATACTTACATCAGGTTTTGCTTTATAAAAGACATCATCAATTTAAGTCGACTATGCCATTCATGTCAACAAGCACTTTAAATAAGTTAGCAAATACTTTGTCAGGACTTGTTTTGATATCACAAATGCAATCTAGCTTTATGAAGGAACTTAGAATCTTCAAGTATCATTATATGTGTGAATAGGTAAGCAATTAAAAAAAATAAGGAAACAATGTTGACAAAATCCAAGCAATATTGGCCCTATTACAAGTCATGGAAGGATACAGAGGAAGTTGTTAAAAATTGAAATTACCTGAGAAATTTTTTGGAATCTATCCATGCATAGATGCTGTTCATATCACATATCGACCTGGTCAGGTGATGGTGTTCCATTGTTTATTTAAGCAAGCACTGGCCTGACTGTTACTGTGAGGATATTTTGTGGACTTAAATCATCAGTAAATTGACTGCATCTATGGCTGATTACATCTATGACCAACTGGGGAAACTGCCTTCAACAGTGAGAGAAATCCAATCTGATCAGTTGAAGGCTTTAAAAAGAGAAGTGATCATTCCAGCAGTCAAAAGAGAGAATTTTCATCTCTAGTTCAGCCAGCTACCTCTTCCTAGGGAATTCATTGAAAACCTTCATCAGAGTTCCCAGCTTGTAGCCTGCCCCATAGAATCTGGGCTTGTGCATTCCTACAATTGTGTGAGATAATTTTTATAAAATCTCATTATATTTACAGATATCTCCTGTTGATTCTGTTTCCCTAGAGAATGCTGACCAATGCAGTTCATTAAAGCTTTTGATATATTCTATCAGATTATTTATCCTTGAAAATGCCAGGAACCACTAATCCATAACATGATCACTGATAATATTAATGATGAAATTATTTTATAATGTATTATAACTATTAATTTTATATTTATATATGATCCCTTAAAGATGAGTATGCAATGTTTTAGGTTTTATGGTACATGAAAAAGTTTTCCATATGCTGTCTTGGATTTACAAGTAACCTGGAGAACTAAATTTTATTATATACAGCTACAGAAATAAAGTTCATGGAGATAGCATGGTTTGCTAAAATGTTTTATAGCTTCTAAGACTGATTTAAAGCCAGGTTTCAAAATTAGATATTCACCCTGCAAGTACTTTACTTCTTTAATACTGTTTCTATGACATAATGAAGATATTGAACAGGCTCAAATTTTATTTCCTGGAAGACTAATGCTTTATCATGTCAAGATACTAGAATCTTTCAAATTCTATTTCAGCCCAGAAATAGGGTTGCAGGGGGTAAGTTAGATCGTTTGGTAATGGTGATGTGCTCTGATCATTTTGTAATTTTAACAATCACCACTAGCACTGGTTCTCTCTTGCTGTCTTTTTCCACACTAAAATATCCTAGTCTCTTGAGATGCAGTAAAATTTGAATGTAGGGATAAAATGGATTTGTGTGTGTGTGTGTGTGTGTGTGTGTGTGTGTGATTCACAATGCTCTGTATAAAAATAGCCTTAATGAAAGAAGATCAGAGTTTTTCACATCAATGCAACAAAACAGAGCATTTATGCATCCATTGAATGTTTCCATTATTAGACTATTTTTCATTGATTCATGCAACAATATCAACTCGATTCTATAATAACTGCAGAGAACAGCTCTAAAGAATTCTTTTCCTTGAGCAAATACAACTCAGTGACTTGCTTTATTACAACAGGGTACTCTGAGACCCTCTGTTACCTTATAGCTACTTCCATTCATAAGAATAATGAAACTTAAATTAGAGCAGAAGCAGGGAAAATGCAGAGTATATTCTCTCACCTCATCAGTATGACATATCAGCAGAATAAGAGTATGCCATGTCAGTTCTATAGTCCACGTAAACATCAGCTCAGTTATTTTATGGTGAAATTCTTTTGTCTTCCATAGATTCATTTTAAACCATGTATTGATGTGCAAGACACCGTGAGCTATAAAGACTTCATCTAATGTAAGCAAATGACTAGCTTATGTTATGCTAAATTCTGTAATAGAACATGGTACAGCACAAAAAGTGGAATGGGAAAAGCTGCTTAAGATGCAGGAATCAAGGACAATTTGACAAGAAAAGAAATAAGACTGTGTTGTGAAAGGCCAGAAAAAGAAAGTAGCATGAGCTTGGTGGCACTGAGGTCAAAAAATAGTCTAAGTGTGTTGCATTCTGGGAACCCTGCATACTTCAGTATATATGGTGTGTACTTGTGGCCATGACAAGAGGAAAAGTCAAAGGGATCATCAGAGGTCAAATCAGAGGTGTAGGGTTGATATAGGAGTTTGGAGAAGGCAGATCAGATATTTGGGTTTGCTATTTTAGCTTCACCGTAGAGAATGGAATGGAGATAAGGAGAGAATGGAAACAATGGGAATAATTTTGAATATTTCAACAGCACAGGTAAAGAAAGGCTGTAGCAATAATGAGTGTGGGAAGAATTGAAGGAGGCAGGATTATCAAGATTTAGAATAATGAAATCATTCGCGTGTTCATGTAAGTGACATTTATATATTTGATTTTAAATAAATATTGTTTTTGTTTAAAGTTTTATTTTGCTTTGTTTTATAGAGCATTGTGAGCTAACTTACAAATAGGGAAAAGTTTTACTTCAGACTCACCCTCATTTTATTAATTATTTAATTTTTTTTTACATGCTGCCTAGTTAGGCTTCCTCGGATACCCGTGTATACTCAAAACTACTTCCAAGAACCTGAAAAGTAACCCAAACTCTTAATCTTCTTCCATCTAATTAACTTAATTTTTGTTTTCAGATGGCTTCTCTATGATAGACGGAGATGTTAACAAGCCAAGTCTGGTATTTCCAACCTTGGTTGCACACTGAAATCACCTGAGTTATTAAGTTGTGCCATGAATGAAAGAGTCAGAGTTAGAGATTTGGAGCATATTACCAGGAAGTGAATTTTATTTTTAAAATCTTTGAACATGAATCTCCAGCAGATTCTTAGGGTTTAAACATGATTATTACCACAAGCAAATGCAGGATTACAAGCTGGTCTAATAGCTTGGTTTCTGTACTTCCCCCCCTTTAAACAATCTATTCATTTGAGTCTATTATTGTTGATGAATATATGTTATTGGAAATATTTTATAAACTGAGGAAAAGCATCTTATTAAGGTTAAAGAATTAGGCATGGAAGTACATTTTTTCTTTTTTTTTTTTTGGCATGGGCGAGGCACTGGGACTTGAACCCGGGTCTCTGGCATGGCAGGCGACAACTCTGCCTGCTGAGCCACTGTGGCCCACCCTGAGTTACATTTTTGTTAGGCACTTTATCTATTGGAGTACAGAGGGCATATTGGATTCCACCACCTCACTTTGTCCTTCATTATTGTTTCCATCTGTTTTTAGTGTTAAGATCAACTGCTCTACTTTACTGCTAAGGCTCTTTTCTACGGATTACCTTGAGTGTCCTTCATTCTTAACCTCAATAGGTTCTCATCTAGAGCACTTTGGGTAAGAAGCTGATAACAACACATGTGATAAGGAATGGAGAATCATAGTTTCCTTTGTTCCCAGTAGGGTAATACATGGGCTGAAGATAGTTCCCAGTGAAAAGCCTAGCCTGTTGCAAGAGTCAGTTAAAGATGCTACAACAATGAAGACCTGATATTTTAAAATGATGTCAACATGCTCTGAGTAGCATATACTATCACCAGCAGTTATAGCACCCTCCACCTGCCTACAAAAGGATTCACTCAACTATCCTCTAAGTATGCTTTTTTCAAAGCAAGTGTTATGGAACACTAAATTTAGTCTGTACATTCAACTCAGCCTTTGGAGGAAATGCAAAGTACTTGAAGCTATGGCTTGTACTTACATGGGAGAGAAAGGAAATGGAATATTTATCATGGGCTTATTATGTTTCTCCTGTATTTATAAAAATGATGGGTAATACTATTACCCTCAGTTTATTAAACCTATGTGAACAAATAATCTTTTAAGCCAAACAAATAGTAAAGCTGCACTATTTGAAGCTTCACAAAGCACAAATACATGTCCTTTTCATCAAACTTCTGTGTGGAAGCACAGTGTGTACATTACCTGAATGTCGAAATTCTCTTACTTGGTTTCTTCCAGTTCTCATCTCCTGGTTGCTTGGCTCGGTTCTTGGATCATGACATCTGGATTCTGAGCTTTTTTTTTTCATAAATTATTTTCTTCAATGATTTTTTTTATTGAGATATAATCATCTAAAATGTACAATCAGTGGTTCACAGTATCATCATAAATCTGTGCATTCATCATTATAACTAATTTTTGAACATATTTATTACTCCGAAAACAATAAAAATAAAAATAAAAGTAAAAGTGACATCCCATACCCCCCTTTTATTTATTTATTGTAGTTTTTTTCTTTTTCTTATTCATCTGTCCAAACACTGGATAAAGGGAATGTCAGTACAGGTTTTCATAACCACACATATTCACACCTTAAAAGCTCTATAGTTATTCAGTCATCTTCCAGATGCAAGGCTATTGGATTACATTTCAACAGTTTCTGGTATTTCCCTCTAGCTATTCTAATACATCAAAACCTGAAAAAGGATATCTATATACTGCATAGAAACAACCCCCAGAATGTTCTCTTGACACCATTTGAAATTTTTCAGCCACTGAAATTTTATTTTCTTTCTATTCTCTTCCCCCTTTTGATCAAAAAGCCTTTCCCACTCCCATGATGCCAGAGAGGAAATTTACACCTCTTGGAGTCATGTCCCACATAGGCAGCAGGACAGAGTTCAACTGCCAAGTTGGCTTAGAGAGAAAGGCTATATCTCAGCAACAAAAGAGATTTTCTGTGGGTGACTCTTAGGCATAATCAGAAGTAGGCTTAGCTTCTTTGTAGGAATAAGTTTCATAAGGGACATCCTCAAGATTGAGGGCCTGGCCTATCATATTGGCAGTCCCCAATGCTTGGAAAAATGTCAGGTCTTCCCCAGGTAAGGAAGCTTAATATTTTCACCTTTTTACACAGTTCTACAAACGGATGTTACAAATACATTTAATCTTATGTCCAGATTACTCTGAGACGTATTGGGACATCACACCAACGGGTATGAATCAACAAGATTTCACTTCCTATTCATGATTCCATGTAATTATGGTGTTCAAGTAAACTGACCATACAAGTTAGATAATGTGCTACCAAAAATATAAATTTTGCATTAAATAAACATCCAATTCTTGGTCTCACAGAAGTTGAAGTTTTAAAATACTGTCGATATCATCCTTTACCCTTTAGTCTGATTTACCTTAGTCCTAACCAGATCAGCTTCATTCACATCTCTAATTGAAGTATGATCACCTTCTCAGTGTTTTAACAGTTGCTGTATGGGGTGACGCTGACTTTCATAACTGAAGAACTCTAGCTCTGAGTCTCAGGTATCACACAGATACCCGAAGTTCCAGGTTATACACAAAGACCTCAGCATCTCAGAATTGAGGGATAATTCTTACAACTCCAGAATATATATGACTGCTGAAAGAGCGTACAATCTGGGAACTTTTACAATAGGCCTTCACCTGATAATCTATGCTCTCAAGTTCAATTCTCAGAGTTTGCACCTTATAGTTAGTCCACGTGAGTGAAGCATTATAATATTCGTCAGATAATTATCCAGTCAACTTTATCTTTCAGGTTGCCTCTTCATTCCTTAATTCACATGGTTTTCCAATCATTTGCTCATTCAATCATTTGACAAAAATAAATTCATGACATATTACATACATGATTGCTCTGTGTCAGGAAAGGTGGTAGGGGCTACTAACAGGACAATGAACGAAACGGTGTTCATCCTCAAAAAGGTTAGAGTCTGGATGAAGAGGGATGTTAAAGAAATGATTATGTGAAAATTGAATTTTTACTTTGAGAAATTCCATGACTGAAACAATTACTGGATGCCTTGGAAGTGTATAATTGGGAAAACCAATTCCAAATTAAGATAATTGGATTGCATGGTTTTATGTAATGAGACTGTGATAGGTGCTCTGAAACCTCAGAGATGAAAAATCTTAGCCAGTTATTATTATATCAGAGATTAAAATAATTAGATTCACCGGTATTTATAATTCAGATAGAGTTAAGTATAATACAGATACTCATAAGAAGAACATCTAGTTGAGAGAGTTTGAGAGGAAAGTGGGTCCTTATGGGCACCCTGAATGAAGAGTAAAATTTAGTCCTGTAAAGGAATAAGGAAAGTTCTAGACTGAGAGAAAGCTTTAGAAGATACACAAAGATAAGGCAAGGCACAGAAAATTCCTGGACTGTAGCATGAGTTGCATTTATGGAATTGTCAAGTGATGCAACTGGTCAGGTAAGTAGTGGTAAAAAGAGTCAGAATCTTGATGTCCTTCTTGACTGATGCCAGATGTTCTAGGTTTGTCAGATAATGAGAGTTGTACCTTATGTGTTCCAATACATGGGTCCCAGAGGGAAACTTAAGGATGGGTTTTCACAATGACTCTGAATGCCTGAGCATATTTAGACTTATTAGATGCTCATCTTGTTGTAGCTGAAGTTTCAGAGTATGGAGAAATGAAGCATTTGTCAGTTCTTTCCCCTACATGTAACAGCTGCTTACTGCCACCATGTGGAGGTCTTTAAGTTTAGTTAACATGAATATCTAATGTGTTCTAACATGTAGGTTTTTGAAGACCACAACTGGAATATTAATTTTCAAAGAGGGAAGGGGAAGTTTAGTAGATTGTTCAATGAGAATCACCTGCATCCTCTGTAAGCTTTAGGTTCATATCTGTGGTATTAGATTATACATAAGGCTATTCCTAACTCTGCATTACGAGGCACTGTAGGTGCATTTGTACTCAAGGCTGTGCTATTTATTCATTACCCTCTTTTCTTGTCATTTTTCTGATATTACTTAGGTTCTTCTATATATATTTTAACATTGTACGCTTATTGACTGCTTTCTAATATCCTTCCTTTCTTGTTTTTCAAGTAAGAACTAATTTCTTGAAAATCTTCATTTAGTAACCTCTCTTCCAATTGAACTTTAGCTCCATTTTCTTTCCTCTAAATTCTAAACTGTACAATCACAAATTCCCTTTGTCATGTTGTGCGTTATGTATAATTTCTGCTATTAGGAAAATGTAGCTAGTGGAATCTAAGATGCTCCCTGACCACAGATTTAGTGTTTTGAAGGCTATCAATCCTATCCACAAGAGTAGTTAAGGCCTAATGCTGTAAGTCTGTGTGGTCCTTTTCCTCTAGGACCTGAGGTTACATCTACAGTTATCGTTAAATATACCTTGCCTGAATACCCCTTCCTAACAGTAGATCTGGACTTTTGCTGCACATTAGAACTACTGCACATTAGAATCATAAGAAGAAGAAGTACTGAATAGGCCCCACCCTAGGATGAAATCAGAATCATGGCCCTGGCATTGGCAATTTTTAGCACTCCTCAAATGATTCTATACAGAGGCAGTCTTGAGAACCTCTGTTCTTTATCAAAAAGGTTCTTTAATGTAGGACATTATAGAAACACCAAAAAGATTGGTTGAGAATGACTGGAATCATCCTATTGAATATTCCACATATGGTGTAATATTCAGGTAATTGAAATTTAGAAATTTATAAATCTACAAATGCAAGGGGATAAAATATGAATCTCCAACTTTTCCTTCCAAGGAATTAGAGAAGATGCCACTAGAATTGATTCAGTTTCAATATACTATCCAGATTCTGTCATATTTCTTCAATGCATTTTGGCATACTCCAATACCACAGCAATGTACAGGTGGAGAATTAGTTCAGAACATTACGGCAACCCTTTCTACTTCAAAATGTATCTTTCTATAATAATTCTTAGTTTTTAAATAACTGAGGGTTCATCTACCAGTGAACTCTGTTTTCTCCACAACGAACTGCAAAAATGTCAGCTCCCTTTGTCACATAACTGAGGCATCATTGAGCAATCTCTTCACATACATTTCACACTCAGTGCTCTTAGCCACACATGGAGAAACCTTATAATAATTCCTTCTTTTGCAAGAATTACAACTTGTAAATTTCATGCTGAAAATTAGTTCCCTTCTCTGTCTCACAGACCAAAACACGGTTGCCATGATATTGTCCATGTGACATAATTTTGAATTACCCTGTCTACAGATGTGCAGAATCTCACTATTTAACCATTTTATTATCATTTTGATATAGTATAGCCACTAGATTTTATTACCATTTTGATTAGTATATCCACCAGATTTTTCCATCTTTAACTGAAATTCATTTAGAATAATACGTAGTTTGTCTATGGAATATACACTTTTCTCCTCATAGCCCTTCAATGGTCCTCACCATCTATTCATGCTATTCTATCATGATCTTGAATTTTTTTAAAAGGTCTGGTAAAATATTAGCAGATACTTAAAGAACTTCTCCTTGCAGTGGCATGATGTATTCGTACAGATCAATGAAATGTTGATTATCAAATTGACTCTCTCTGAGTAGTAGATACTCTTAGAGTGGCAGCTTGGTTGGAGAAAGGAGAGTAGATGGGCTGTGATAAGATTTCATTACCCAAACTTGTCAGATCACTCTATTTACTTATGTGTTGTCTTGCTCTAACTCAAAGTTGGTTTCTCAACCATTTCTAAATCAGTTAAAACATGCTAAGTACTCAGGCTATGTAGCAAACAGCCCTACTCTTAAGGATACACACACACACACACACACACACACACACATATGTAAAGCATGACAGATAGAAGTATAGCTCCTGCTTATGAGAAGGATCTGTGTAAACATGCACGTATGCCAACTAAAGTTATGAAGAGATCGCTAAAAGAATACACCTAAATTGAATCTTAAAAGAAAAACAGACGCTACTGCAAAGAAGGAAAATATTACTAAAGAAAAATGCATCAATCCAAGCGAAAGCAGATTAGGGAAATATAAAATGATGTACTAGCTTTCAGGAGCTATGTTTTCATTTCCTTGGCTGCTTAAGTAAATATGATACAATGGGTTGAATGAAATAGTAGGAATTTATTTTCTAATGGTTTTGAAGCTAGGAAAAAGTCCAAATCAAGGCATCATAAGGTGATGCTTTATCCTTGAAGACTGTGGTGTTCTGGGCCTGGCTATTTATGAGCCTTGGACCTCAGCTTGTGCATCTCCTGGTCCCTTCCTTCTCTTCAGGGTTCCATTGACGTTCAGCTCTTGGTTTCACCCTTTGACTTTCTCTCATATCTGAATTTCATTCTGCTGATAAAGGATGCCAGTAATAGGATTAAGACCCTGACTGAAGTGAGCCACACCTTAATTGAAGTGACCTCATCGAAAGGTCCTGCTTACAATGAGTTCACACCCAGAAGAATGGATTAAGTTTAAGAATATGTTTTTTGGAGTACTTACAGCTTCAAACCACCATAAGAAAAAAATCACTGGGCATTTCTTAAATGTAAAATGCAAGACAGAAAGTTGTTAGAGTTGAAGCCACAGAGGATTTTAAAACTCACTGGTCATATTAAAGATTTTGATATTTAAATTTCTACCGAATTATTTTAAAATCATGCCTGGTCATAACCTCTCAAAGATACCAGTAAGATAGTGAGTTGGTTTCTAGCCCTACCTCTTCTCCAACTAAAACAGCTCAGCTTCTGTTTTTCAGTGCTTTATTTATATTGATGCCTCATATTTTACTTAAACAAAGTATTTTCGGGCTAAAATTTAAAAACATTAAACCTGTACTATGTACAGTACGAAGCCAGCATCTTTTGCTTATTGATTTTTAAATGAAGGATATAAACCAGGAGATTACCACATTCAAATTCAGGTTTTAAGTAGATCCTTCTGCTAATCCTTATAGATAAGGAATTCAAGACCAAGACTAGTGA
Organism: Tamandua tetradactyla; assembly: GCF_023851605.1. NCBI lineage: Eukaryota > Metazoa > Chordata > Mammalia > Pilosa > Myrmecophagidae > Tamandua > Tamandua tetradactyla. The sequence continues at coordinate 73,772,630 of NC_135328.1, forward strand.
TCAGGAGATCAGTTGGCAGGTAAGAGCTAGAATATTAAATGGCAAAAAAAAAATAGCACTAGAAAATGTATGATTAACTTGTCAATTACTAACAAGTACTAAGTACTTTATTATTTAGTCCTTACAATATTGCCTTCCCTTTGATTAAGGATTTGCCCCTGGTGAAGTCATAATTGAAGCAAGAGACATAATACACATTTAGTATAGTAGTTGCTGTTTTTACAATTCTCAGATTATCGACTCCTCTAGCTTGTGATCATATAAAGCACTCATCATTGATTCCTATAATTTCTACTAAAGGGCTGTCTGGGAGTTGTTCAGTTCCTTCATGAGGGCTTCACTCACATGAGTTTTTGTTTCCTGGAGCATTTGAGAAATTGACCACATGAGCTTCAACATCTACCAGGCTAGCTCTGGTTTCTTCACAGGGCTCTGGGGTTCCATAACAGCAACAGAGAACAAGCCCAATCCACAAGTGCCTTTTAAGCCTCTATTTATGTCAGGTTTGCTAACTAACATTCCATTGGCAAAAGCAAGTCTCATGGTCAGGAACAGATTAAAAAGGTATAGGAAAAGGCTCACAGGTTTGTGAGAAGAGCAAGGAAGAGACTGCAAAGGAGAATGCATCCACAGATGGAAGGAATTTGTGACCATTTTCCATTTTTTGCCATCTACCACACTGTGCATTTTGTTCAAAAATTTCATCTGAAATTACTTGCTTACAAATTATCACATAATATTCCCTTAGAGGTTTCATGAGAGTACTTTAATATCCCTTGAAATGTAAGCACCAACATTCACAGACAATTTGTTTTGACTTGAAATGGCTTGTCTTATTTTTCTCACATTTTGGAAAGTTTCTGGTATGGCTTTTGCAGGTACCATCTCTAAGTGGAAAGACAAACATAATGTTTTTGAACCTTCTGAACTGTGTTTAGACTGAACCCATAACCCTGACTTCATCAAACACCCTGCTCAAAACAATTAAAATAGCTGTCCTAAGTTGACTATAAACATAAGTTAGATCATGACTATCATAATACTTGATTATGATTTTATATCCTTATTTACAATCACAAGATTATGTTCCCACCAGTTTTAAGTAATTCAAGTTGGCTTCTTTACTATGATCTTTGCTAAGTCTCTTAAAGACTCTGTCCTCAAATTATACTGACACCTAAACAAGTCTCCATCTAATTCCCTTCTCTTGTCTACAGTTCTACTCATGGATCTAACAAGTATTCAGGGGATTGGTAACTCAATGAATGCTGAACTTAGAAGAAATCTAAGGTATGATATATTCAAAATTCATAATTTTTTATGAAGAAACTCAGGTTTAAAGAATTGACTTATCCAGTCTCACAAAGATACTTACTAGAGATGAGGACCCCTAATTTGACTATCCCTAGTAGTTCTCCAGTGCTTTTTTCCTAAAGCACTAAGCATTCTCTTTTGTTTTCCATAGTATGGCCAGGAGCAATATTTGGCCATGGCAAGGTGAAGAGGATGCAGGGTCAAAAGAAAAATATTAATTTTTATTCAGGAAGTAATACATGCATTTAGCAAGAATGAGTTGTTGGTAATATACTGCCAATTTTTTTTTACCAAGTTAGTATCCCCCCGAAAAACAACTCTATTTTATATACCTTGGCTTTCTAATAGAATACTCTCTTAAGACATGGATAAATTTGATGCCTATTTTGTTTATGGCTTATAAAATTACTTTCAAGCCAGTTATTTAAAGACACAAATTTAATCAGAATCAGATTCTTGTAGCATTTTCTACGGTCACACGTGATTTCTAGTATCTGAATGTTGCTAATCACAAATCACTTCCTATACCACTGGCACTAATGCTTTTCCAGGTCATACACCTCAAAGTATTTCTGGTCAGTTTTTGAGAACCTCATTTGAAAAGTAATATTTGTAGGGAATTACTGGAATTAATGAAAGAACATTTAGGTCACTTATCCTTCTAGGTAGCCTATGACTTATTGCTGGATCAAGTCATGCCAATTAAAGGCATCTGGTTGTGAAACCCTGAAGAAAATTCTTCAGTAATTTGGACTTTAGGGAGATGGAAGGTTTCTTGGAGAGGTCCCGCAAGATGCTGTCTCATTGTACCCTGCCATGTGATTGTTCATTATCTCCCATGTAGCTTAGCGCCCTTTTATTTTGATAAACGATATAAAAACTTAAAATTATTTTAGAACTAACTCCAAGAAAACAAACTGATCGATTTTCTTCAAATGACTAATTAGCTAAAATGCTTTCCTTTATGCTGATTTCCAGGAAACTTAGAGCAAACTATATGATGGCTCAGCTATATGATTTATATAAGTCCTTAAATCCTGTTCAACTGTATCTTTTTCAACTCATTCCCACTCAGCCTATATTTTCTGATCTTTTATTTCCCATTTTTTTAGTTATAATTTCTATAGGCTGTTCCAAACTCATTGTAGAACAAGGCCAAAATTAAACAATAGTTTAAATAAATATATGAATGCATACAATTGAATAACTATCATAGCCGGAATATTTTCATTCATCATTCTGCTGTTTCTTCTCCATATTCTTACTAAATAGGTGCTGCAACTTTAGACTAGGAAATGAGTTTTAAAAGTTAAATGACTGCTCAAGTTCAGAGCAGTAAGAAAACAAAGTAACAGTAAAACTCAGGGTTACTGATTAGAATACAATTCCCTTTCTATTGTGCCAGGATGATAAAATTTCTTGTGAATTAGAGATAAAGTCAGCTGCTGAGGCTGAATTATTTCAATAACATAAATCCTCTGTAGCACACCAATTTGTATGGAAGATGAAAATCATGGGTTTCTGCTTTCTCTGTATATAATTAGACATTTTGTAAAATTTTATAGAACAATGTGTCATATTATATATAATATATTCTTCAAATTATATAGCCAAAATGATTTTATGATGCCTATTTCTTAACATGCCAGCAGAAATATTTCTGGATGCATCTTAAATTCCTTTATGATTTTGTGCAACTTAATGATGTAATTCTATAGTTTATAATCTTTTTAATAAAACTATTTAGAATTAAGTTCCTGCTGATTAATAACAATAATTATGGGGATGATAATAATGTCTTCTCATTTAATCATTATAATTATCAACAAGGTATGATAATTCTCATTTTAAGGAGGGATAAACCTAGGATCAGATTGGTTACATAATGTTTTTATTTTATTATTTTTATTTTTTGTGGGACTTTATTGTGGAAAATTTGAAACATATACAAAAGTAGACAAAAATAACACATTTCCATATATCCATTCATTACTCAGCTTCAACAATTATCAATTTGCTGCCAATCTTGTTTTGTCCATATCCCACCCATTGCATTCCTCTCTGAGTAGCTTATTGTAAAGCAAACCCCAGGTATCATATAATTTTATCCATAAATATTTCAGAATGTATCTCTAAAAGTTACATTAGATTTTAAAAAACAAAACCATAATACCTAGTAAGTGTTCACATTTCTTAACTATACCCATATATTTTTTGAATTTTTAAAAATATTTTTATTGATAAAATTTCATACACATACATTCCATACATGGTGTATAACCAATGGCTCATGATATCTTCTTCATAGTTGTGTATTCATCACCACGATCATTTTTAGAACATATGCATCCTCCAGAAAAAGAAATAAAAAGAAAAACTCATACATACCACATCTTCTACCCCTCCCTCTCATTGATCACTAGTGTTTCCATCTATCTAATTTATTTTATCCTTTGTCTCCTCTGTTATTCATTTATTCTTTATCCATATTTTTTACTCATCGGTCCACACCCTGGATAAAAGGAGCAACAGACACAAGGTCTTCACAATTCCATGGTCACACTATAAAAGTTACATCTCTATACAATCATCTTCAAGGATCAAGTCTACTGGAATTCAGCTCAACAGTTTCAGGTACTTCCCTCCATAAACTAAAAAGGGATATCTATATAATGCATAAGAATAACCTCCAGGATAACCTCTCAACTCTGAAATCTCTTAGCCACTGAAACTTTATTTTGTCTCATTTCTCTCCTTCCCTTTTGGTCAAGAAGTCTTTCCTGATCCCTTTATGCCAGGCCCCAGCTCATCCCAGGATTTCTGTTCCACATTGCCAGGAAGATTTACACCCCTGGGAGTCCTGTCCCATGTAGTGTGGAGAGCAGAGAGTTTACTTGCTGAGTTGGCATAGAGAAAGAGGCCACATCTGAGCAACAAAAGAGGTTCTCTGGGGGTGATTTTAAGTCTAATTTTAAGTAGGCTTAGCCTATCCTTTGCAGGAATAAGTTTCATAGGGGCAAACCCTAAGACTGAGGGTTTGTTCTATTGATTTGATTGTCCCCACTGCTTGTGAGAATATCAGAAATTCTCAAAAATGGGGAAGTTGAATATTTCCTCCTTTCTCCCCAATCCTCCAAGGGAAATACCTTTTAATCTTATGTCCAGATTACTCTGGGATGTATTAGGACATCACAATAAAAGCACACATTAAAAAGCAGAAAAAAGATTTGAACCCTTACCCAAGATAATACTTGGCTCCAAGACCCATGTCCAAATAGATCATTACAAACAAAATTACTACTAGGTTCACTATTGCCACTATCACCAAACATTCACCTAGGCTTACTGTGTAATAGGTACTGCTCTAAGTGATTATATTAACTCAAATAATCCTGCCAATGATCTTAGATATAGCTCTACAGAAAAGGAAATAGAGACTCAGAGAATTGATTAACTTGCCACCAATTACAACTATTAAGGTTCAGAGCCTGGATTCTATACAAGCAATCTGACATCAGGGAGACTATACTTATCTATCTGGTTATACTTTCTCTCTACTATAATTATTGCTTCTTCAGTTTGCTTACCAATTGTTTAGGTCATGATGGTGTTCAGAAAGGATCATATTCTAATTCCATGAAACAGGGCCCATTCAAACTCCAGCTAGTGTACTTCCCCCAAAGTTCCTCACTTTTCATTATGCCATGGTGATGACTTTCTTTGCAAATTTTGTAAAAATCCAGTGGTACAGTGGGCTACAGGGAAGAAGAACTTGGAGGAAACTGTAGGGTACCAAGCATATGCATCTGCCTTCTTTTATTCTGCTTTTTTTTTTTAATAGAAACACTTTGTGAGATTTATTTTGCTAGATTTTAAAGGTTATGCTTTCTGCTTGGCAGAAGGTAGGTTTCCAGTGAATATTAAAGTTTCAAATTTAAAAAAATATCTTACAGGCAGAAAATATGAAACGTTTGTGGAAGGTGACTCATTTAAACGCCTCAAGGCTTGATGTGAAGGGAGCAACAGTGGAGTATGACAGTTGAGCACGCAGATCTCAGTCATGGCCTAGACATGATTTCAAGTGCTTCATATATGATGAAAGGTTTTGTAACTTTGAAGGATAACTTTACACAATTTAAAATTTGGAAAATTAAAATGTGTTCCTTAAAATCCAATGATTTCAATTATTTTTAACATCTGATCTCTTTTATTTCTTCACATAAAGAATTTAAATCACTAAGGAAAAGATAAAGATTGATTTCAAAATTGAATTAAAGACAAAAATTTTTAAAAAAAAAGCCTATATACTGTGTGCTGGTTTGAAAGTATTGTGTACCCCAGAAAAACCATGTTTTAATCCTGATTTAATCTTGTGGGGCAGCCATTGCTTTTAATCCTGATTTCATACTAGGGGGTAGATACTTTTGATTGAATTATCTCCATGAAAGCTTGACTTTTGTCTAAATGTGGATGTGACCTTTTGAATAGATGGAGATGTGATCCCACCCATTCCAGGTTGGGCCTAATTAGTTTACCGGAGTCCTTTAAAAGAGGAAACATTTTGGAGAGACTCAGAGCTGACAGAGGAGAAACAACAGAAGGAGCAGATGTAAATGCCTGGAGAACAGTTGCTTCATAGAGCAAAGATACAGATATTTGGAGATGCTTGGAGCCCAGCAACATTGCTGTGTGCCTTCCCATGAGATGTTAAGGAAGCCAGAACCTGGAAAGTCAAGGGAAGCCAAGAGATGAAGGTCAGCCCTGGAGAAGCAAAGTGAGAAATTGCCACAGGAAAAGTGACTGAAAACAGCAGAGCCCAGGAGCAAGGGAACAGCAGATGCCAGCCACATACCTTCCCAGCTGAAAGAGGTGTCCCGGATGGGAGCAGACTTGCTGGTGCCTTAATTTGGACATTTTCATAGGCTTTGAACTGTAAACATGCAACTTATGAAATTCTCTTTATAAAAGGCATTCCATTTCTGGTATGTTGCATTCTGGCAACTTAACATACAAATACATACTGTGATATCAATTATGTAAACAAACCCTGAAAAAATGCTTTCTAATGTCCTGAATTGCAAAGTGAAATTTTTTTTATGTGGTGTGATTAGAGTTGATATTTGATGATTTTCTTTTTCTTCTTTATATTTTTTTTGGTTCATTAACTTATCCCACAGTAGATATATATTGCCTTATATCATCAGAAAAAAAGCAATGTTTATTATTTTAGACTAGATGGACATTTAGTAGGCAAAATTTATACTTGTAAGCTATGGGTCTATATGCTATTTCTAGAAACTGATCCTCTAATAATTAAAATAAAATGACAGTTTTATCTGTTTTCCATACTGGAACATACTCATGCAACTTTTTTCTATATTTATTTTAAAATTAATTTTGAATTATGAGGTAGTTTAAGCATAAAAAAGGTACAGGAGAAAATATATACTCATTTACTCACCATCACCAATGTTATTGTAACAATACTGTACCATTCCAATTACTAAAGCCTGTTATTATTTTGTCATAGTTATGTGTTTATTGGTAAAACTCTTACAGTTAGAAATAATTTCTTTTGCTCCTGTTCCGTTGGTATACTATGCTCTTTCCCAAATGCTAGTAAATATCCTGTTTGGATTATATAATTTCCATCTAATAACATATATAAAAAAAGCCATAAATAATATGTGACATTATTTGGGGGGAGTGCTACTTTGCCCTCTTTTCCCCACATGAGCAGGAACCAGGAATTGAACCTGGGTCTCTGGCACTGCAGGCAAGAATTCTGCCACTGAGCCACCATCATACTGTCCTGCTTTGCCATTTAATTTCTAAATTAAATAGTAATATCTGATAACTCAGCTTCTGGAATTTGCATTTTACTCAAAATTATGATGTAAAAGTTTAAATCATGTAGAATCAGTCCATCTTTTTTAACTATCATACAGTTTTCCCTTTATAAAATGTTAAAATATATTTATCTGTTCTTTTGTTTTCTTATATAAATTTATATTATTATTGTTGTTGTTATCATTATTATTATTACTGGGAGAAAAAGTATTGAATTCAATACCCTTGTATGTGCAGAGTTTCTCTAGTGTATATGTCTAGACATAGAATTGTTTGACAATGGTTAGGAACATTTAAATCTTTCTTGGTTATTGTCAACTTGCTCTTCAAAGTGGTTGTAATAATGTATATTCCACCAGCAGAGTAGTAGAGTTTGTATTATTGTTGTATTATTATGCTACTTTTAATTTTTTTCCAGTGACAAAGCTGTGAAGTTATAAATTCTTGCTTTACATTTCCCTATAACTAGGAAAATTTTCACTGTTTCTTAGCCATTGTTACATACAAATTCTTACTCTGCTCATAATTTTAGCCAATTTTCCAAATGCTTTGATTTTTTAGGAGGCTTTTATATATTCTGGAACCTGATTCGTTATTATGTGCATTGAATATATACACAATTTTAAGCAATTGGTGGTTGTATTTTCATTTCCTCTTTATTCATTTTCTCTATATGAATATCTCTTGTCTCAGTTAACATTGTGAAATTACAGGTTTGTATATAGAAATGAAGAATATTTCTCTACAATTAGCTTGCTTTATGAGACCTTTGTCAATCATACATTTTTAATTATAAGAGCATTATAATAAATCTTAACAACTCTTAGGGTAATTTCTATAATTGTCTTGTCTACACTTGAGCATATATTTTTCCATATAAAATTTATGATCAGTTTCTAAGTTTAAAAAAGCCATTAGTAAGTTGATTGGAGTTGAATTTAATTGAAATATTAATTTGAAAAGATTTTCCATTTTAATACTAGTGATTCATTCCATCCATGGGGTGAATTCATCCCATGATCTTGTCCACATCTTTATTTTATTGTTTCATTTTCCATCTTGAAAAACATCTCATTTTTAGATTTATACTTAACATATTTTATTGCTTTTATAAATAACATTTTAAAATTACTATAAAAATTTCTAATTAATTTAACCTCATGAATAGAAATCTTTTGATTATTTTTCATAGTTTTCTTTTACTCATCAATCTTTTTATACTGGTTTAATGAATCCTAATTGTCTTCAAATATGTTGAATTGTTATATAATTTTCTCCGGGCAAGAATACAGTACTGCTTACTTAGTCTGTTTTCACCATTTAATATTTTTCTTCTATACTGTTTTATTTAGGATCTTTATAAAAACATTGAATAAAATGTAGAAAATATTTCTATTTTGTATTGAATTTAAAGTCAATTTTGTAATACTTGATCAGCAAAGATGCTAATTGATAAAACATTTTGTTAGATATTAAATAGCAAGGTCAACAAGAATTTCAAACAGTTTATCAGATATAGATATTTGTTTTATCCTGAATACTTATTAAATTATTCTCATTCGTTTTCTGTATTAAATCAGATCATCATATTGTTATATGATTTTATTTCTTTAATTCAACTATCTATTTCAAGGATAAATGTTACCTTGTCATGATCCCTTTTCAACGCATTCCTAGTTTGCTAATTAACTTATTTTATATTTAGCTTTATGCACCTTATTGATCTTTAACTTTGTTTTCAATTACTGTCCTAAAATAACTTTCTTTTAAAAAAGATATTAGAAATATATTCAGTTGGGTAGTTTAACCTTTTTTCCTGAAATGATTAAATAATGTAAGGATTATCTTTTGTTTAATAAAGCTCAGCTCTGAAACCATCTGTGCTAGACTTATTTTAGAGGTACATTTTTGAAGTGTATTACTCTATTCCCACGTGCTTGGAGATTTTTATTATCATCCTTTAGTTGGTTTCTAGCTTAAATCTTTGTGATCTGTATCAGTTATGTTTTAACTAGAGAGGCATAACTGGTAGGAGATTCATATGCGAATTGACTTACACAATTGTGGGGCTGACTAAGCAGGTTGGAAGTCAGTAGGCCAGGTTGTCAGGAAGAGAAAATCCCAAAGAGAATGAAATCCCATGGCCAAAGCTAAAGCTTATTATCCAAAGTTGGCAGTTAGGAAGAAAGGCACAGGGGCAGGGAGGCAGAATAATTGTAGACTCAGTAGCTATTTGAAGAGAAGTCTAAGCCCTTTATTTAAACGATTTCCTGATACGGTCAGGACCATCCAGGATAAGCTCTCTTTATTAACTTAAAACAACTGATTAGGAATTTTAATCACATCTATGCATTGCCTTTGAAATTCTACAAACATTAAGATCAGTATTGAGAGAATAATTTGGAGAAGGTATGTGTACATGACAAAATGGCTGTTTCCTCATTTCGACCTTCCAGTTATAATATAATATCATTTTTACATCACTCTGACTAGACACATATTAGAAAGGGAATTACTCAAACTTTAGTACAGCTTTTCCAAATTGACATATCAAAAAGCCATCACACGGCATGCCCCCTTCAAAAAGCTTGGAACAACAGCAAAAACTGGTAGAAACATCCTTCTCAAAGCTCCAGAAAACAGATAAAGGACTGTAGTAACAGGATGATCACCAAATCAAGAAAAAAGCTACTTAAAATCAGTAGAATACCCTGGCATCCTGAATGGCCCTTTCTCTACTTCCTTATAAGCTTGGCATGAAACTGGCCTATACTCTCAGTGTGAATCCATTGTCCCAGTTCTATAGGAAACAGAATAACCCTCATGAATGTATTGGGAGCAAGTATAAATGGCGCAATCTGTCTGGTGACATCTTGAGGGACCCATCATACCAGAACTTAACCTGCATGATGAAGGAAACTCAAGGAACTCTCCTACAGAATGTTGTGTGAGAGCAGTCAAGTTTTATGGTGTAGGGCAGGGCGTTGCTGGCTATAGAATATCCAACTCAGTGTCAGGACTGGGTTTCAACTATTTCCTAGGAAATATAACACAAGAGGAAGTGTGCACATGGGAGCATTCCTAGGGATACACACACCCAAAACAAGAAGCACATGCAAAAGGATCAGGAATGATCCTACACTTAGGTCTGGACCAATTCTTTAACCCTACTTTATGGATGAGGCCTGTAGGAGAGTCCTCATACAGGACAATCTGAAAATACTTGGAAAGGTCGTGGCAGTGGCAGTAGCTACTTCTCCTCCTCCTCCTCCTCCTTCTCCTCCATGTCTTCCTTTTCCTCTTTCTCCTCCTCCTTCTATTTTGTTAACTCCTGGCATTTAAGGAAGGCTCTGCCACAACACTAGTGGGATACACTCTTAAGGAACAGATGCCTCAGAACCTAAATTACAATGATAACACATTAAAATATCAAAATGTTCCTGCTTAAACAAAAGTTCACAATACATACAAGAAAATAGGAATAGATGGCCCAGACAAAGGAGACAATAAACGTATTAGAAACTATCAGTGAAGAGGACGAAACCTGGGATGTATCAGACAAAGACACTTGAGAAATGGTCCTAAATGTGCTCAAAGAGTTAAAGAAAAACATAGAAACTAGGAAAACAATAGATGAATACACAAAGAGCATAAGTGGGCAGCAATTATGAAAAAGAGCTGAAGACCAGAATAACATAAATTTTAAATTCCCTAGAGGAGTTCAACAGCAGATTGGAGCTGGAAGGAGAAAGAATAAGAGTACTTGAAGATAAAAGTGAAATCATTTGGTCTAAAGGGCAGAAAGAGGAAATAATGAATAAAAATGAACAGAAACAATTCCATAATGGTGATGCCCTTTTCAGATTGAAGAAGTTAGAACTGTTGTCCAGTATCCCTCAAGACTGAGAGATAGGTTAAATGAGAGTCGAGTTGTAACTGAAAAGGTAGGATTTAGGGGATTATTATAATTACTGAATCACTGCATAGATATTCTTTTTACTTTATTTATTTATTTATTTGGCAAGGGCAGGTTCAGGGAACCAAACCTGAGTCTCTGGCATGGCAGGCGAGAACTCTGCCACTGAGCCACTCTTGCCTGCCCTCATTTTTACTTTTTGATATATTAGAAAAGACAGAAGTAAATACCTGAATCTCTGAACTGTCAACCAGCTGCCTTGATCTCTGATACTGATTGTATAATTATATTTTGTGGTTGTAAAAACCTTATGACTGACCCTCACTTATAACCTCTTATCCTATTTTTCAAAGTTAGAGTCTTATGATCACTAAAGACAGCCCCTAATGTTTACTAATGAAAGGAATTGAGTTAGCCTAAAACCAACCCACCTTAATTCCACATCATCTCTAACCTCATCATCTTGAGCTATTGTGTTCATTACCTTAAAACCTAACCCTCTTCTGATACTATAAAACCATTTAAATTACTGAAGTTTGGGGAAACAGATTTTTAGGCTGATAGGATGTCTGATATATTACTTCATACATAGCAATAAACTCTTTCTGTTTTTGAAAAACAAAGTGAACAAAGGCAGAGGAACCTTTGGGATACCATCAAGCATACTAATATAAATTGTGGGTGTCTAAGATGGAGAAGAAAGAGAGAAAGAGGAAGAGAGAATATTCAAGGATAATGGCTGAAAAATTCCAAATTTAAATAAAGAAATTAATAAACACATCAAAGACTTTGAAGAAACTCCATTCAGGATAAGCCCAAATAAACCCATGGCATAGAATATTGGAATCAAACTTTCAAACACGAAAGATCTGGAGAGACTGCTGAAAGCCTCAAGAAAGAAGCAATGTGTCACATACAAAATAACCTAAAAAAAAGATAAAGTACCAGTTTCTCATCAGAAACCATGAGGCAAGAAAGCAGTGGGATGGAATATTTAAAGTGCTGGAAGCAAATAGTTTCTAACCAAGAATTCTATATCCAGCAAAACTATCTTTCAAAAATGAAAGAGAGATTAAGACACTCCCAGTGGACAAAGCTGAGAGAATTCATCATCACTAGACTGGCCTATAAGAGATGCTAAATAGAGATCTGCAAATTGAAAGGAAAGGACAACAGACAATATATGAAAGCCTCATGAAGAAATAAAGATATCCAAAGAGAGTAATGACATGGATAAACATAAAAGCCTATACCACTTGTGGTAGTTAGATTCAGTTGTCAACTTGGCCAGGTCAAGGCACCTAGTTCTGTTGCTGTGGACATGAGCCAATGGTACGTGAACTTCATCTGTTGCTGATTACATCTGCAGTCAGCTAGGAGGCGTGCCTGCTGCAATGAATGACATTTGACTTAATTGGCTGGTGCTTAAATGAGAGAGCACAATGTAGCACAGCCCAAGCAGCTTGGCATACCTCATCTCAGCACTTGCAGCTCAGCCCAGGCCTTTGAGATGCAGAAAGGAATCACCCCGGGGAAAGTTGTTGGAACCCAGAGGCCTGGAGAGAAGGCCAGCAGAGATTACCTGAGCCTTCCCATGTAAGAAAGAACCTCAGATGAAAGTTAGCTGCCTTTCCTCTGAAGAACTAACAAAATAAATCCCCTTTTATTAAAAGCCAATCCATCTCTGGTGTGTTGCATTCCAGCAGCTAGCAAACTAGAACACCACTGTATTTCTTATTTTTAACTTAACTTTTTACTCTTACAGGACCTAAAAGACAAAAGTATCATGTAAAGATGAATCAGTGGTTTTGGACTCATAGGCAATAAAATGTAATTTGTGATAAGGACTACGTAAAGCTGGGTGAAGGGAGGGTTAGAAGGACATAGATTGTCTATACTATTGAAGTTAAATTGATATAAAAACAAATGTGGTTGTTATACTGCATTAGTCCATGTTCTCTAGATGAGTGCAACCAACAGGACATATCTGTAAATAAGAGATTTATAAAGGTGTCTCACACAACTGTGGAAATGAAAGAGTCCAAAATCCACAGAGCAGGCTGTGAAGCTGGCAGCTCCAATGAGGTTTCTGGACGAACTCCACAGGAGAGGCTTGTTGGCTAAAGAAGCAGTGAAAGAGTCTTTCTTCTTTAAAAGTCATCAACTGATTGGATTATTTCTTTGGTGGAAGACATGCTTTAGTTGATCACAGGTGTAATCAGCCACAGATGCAATCAACTGATTAATGATTTAATATACCAGCCTTCCAATTTGTCACCCAGCCTCGAAATATCTTGGCAGCAATGGTCAAGTCAGTGCTTGCCTGACCAGATAACTGGGCATCATCACTTGGCCAAATTGACACCAGAACCTAACCATCAAGAGTCCAACCTTTGTCAACTTGGCAGCTATATACATCACCTTGAAAGGTGCTTAATTTCCAAATAGAACACAATAGCAGACATACGTTTTGCCTTAAAATACTCAACTGTCCTGTATAAAACCGGAAATGTACTACATCTTTCCAGAACAGGGTGCAAGTCCTTAGGTAACATTCATTCTTAAACTTCATATTCTATGACTTATATGCTATAACATAAACAACGCAACTTATGTCACATAAGAGGAAAACAATATATTTGCTCACGTACAAATGCAAACACACTCATAATAAAGCAGGGAGGAAAAACATACAATCACATTCCTTGTTTCTAGTAACTGGTCACATGGTCAAAGTTCATAATTATCACTACCTTCTTCTACACATTCCATGCTCCCTTTACCCTCAGCAAGCACTGAGGGTAAATGGCTGTGATGGAGTGACCCAAACATTTTTGCCTGTAGTTTCCTGGTTAGTCTTGCCTGGATGGGGTTGTTGGAGTTTTCCACTGACTTTGATCACAGGTCATGGTGGTATTAAGAGATGCCCAAGGAGGTCTCCTGTTTTCCAGGAAAACTCTTCTTTACCTCCATTGTATAGTTACAGTCCTATTTCCTCTTGATAATCAGGATCAATCACCCCAGACAGAACAGCAATCCCTTTTCATGTCTTTTGATTCAGTGGCATAAGAAGCCCAAAGTGGCCAGGTGGCAATCTTAACTTCCAGTTCAATGGAACCATTGCTCTCTCCTGATAGGAGCACTCCTTCTTTTGGAACTAAGACCTGTAGACGAGCAGAGCCTAAGGTTTCAAGGACAAGAAGCAAAAAGTTTCCTAGTGAATCACTAGGGGTGATAGTGACTGGTGCTACTGCCATTTCCATCCCTTGATATCTAGACCTGTGAATCCTGGCTATGGGAGAAACAGCACCAAAGGCAGACACTGATTCAGAGGATACATAGCCTCCTGGAAACACTGCTTCAGCCCTGCAAACAATTACCACTTAGTTGCTACCTTAATTGGGTCTTTAAAAGGCCATCCCACCATTCTTTCAACCCAGCTGTTGTCTCTTGATGATGGGGAACATGGTAAGACCAGAGAATTCTATGAGCATATGCCACTCCCACACTTCATTTGCTGTGAAGTGGGTTCCTTGATCAGAAGCAATGCTGTGTGGAATACCATGATGGTGGATAAGGCATTCTGTAAGTCCACAGATGATAGTTTTTGTGGAAGTATTGCATGCAGTGAAGGCAAACCTATATCCAGAGTACATGTCAGTTCCACTTAGAACAAATCACTGCCCCTTCCATGATGGAAGTGGTCCAATGTAATCAACCTGCCACCGGGTAGCAGGCTAATCATCTTGGGGAATGGTGCCATATCAGGGACTGAGTACTGGTCCCTGCTGCTGGCAGATTGGGCACTCTGCAGTGGCCATAGCCAGGTCAACCTTGGTGAGTGGAAGTCCATGTTGCTGAGTCCATGCATAAACTCCATCCTAATCACCATGTCCACTTTGTTCATGAATTCATTAGGCAATGGCAGGAGTGGCTTAGGAAAGAGGATAACTTGTATCCACAAGATGGGCCATCTTATCCATTTGATTATTAAAACCTTCCTCTGCTGGTCACCCTCTAGTGAGCATTCACATGTGACACAAATATCTTCATATTCTTTTTCCACTCAGAAAGGTCTATCCACATACTTCTTCCCTAGACCTCTTTGTCACCAGTTTTCCAATCATGCTCCTTCCAAGTCCTGGACTATCCAGCCAAATCATTAAGAATAGCCCATGAGTCAGTATATAAACATATCTCTGGCCAGTTCTCCTTCCAAGCAAAATGAACAACCAGGTGCACTGCTTGAAGTTTTGCCTACTGGGAGGATTTCCCCTTACCACTGTCCTTTAGTAACATCCTGGAAAGGTGTTGTAGTATTGCAGTTGTCCACTTCTGGGTGGTTCTGGCATATTATGCACAACCATCTGTAAACCAGGCCCAAGTTTTCTCTTCCTCAGTCAACTGACTGTAAGGAAATCCCCAATGGCCATAGCTCTCATCTGGGAAAGAGAAGATAATGTGGCAGGAGTGGGGACCATGGGCATTTGGGCTACTTCCTCAAGTAACTTACTTGTGCATTCAAGACCTCCTCAAGCCCCTTTTATATACCACTTCCGTTTTTTGATGGAGTGCTTCTGTGCACACCCAACTTTATGGCCTAGTGGGCAAGAAAACACCCAGCTCATGACATGCAACTCAGGTCTCATGGAAACTTGTTGACCCATGGTTAAGCAATAAGTCTCTACTAAGGCCCAGTAGCAGGCTAAAAGCTATTTCTCAAAAGGAGAGTAGCTATCTGCAGTGGATAGTAAGGGTCTAAAATCCTCTAAAATCCTAATGGTCTACATTGTGTTTCTCCTATCACAGCCTGCCAAAGGCTCCAGACAGCATTCCTAGTTACTATTGACACTTTCAGCACCACTGGATCTGCTGGGTCATATGATCCAAGTAACAGAGCAGCTTGCACAGCAGCCTGGACATGTTGCAGAGCCTCCTCTTGTTCTGGTTCCCATTCAATACTAGCAACTTTTCTGGCTTCTCAGTAAATGGGCCAGAGTAGCACACTTAAATCAAGAATATATTGTCTCTAAAGTCCAAACAGGCCAAGTAGGCATTGTGCCTTTTTTTGGTCATAGGAGGGGCCAGATGCAACAGTTTATTCTTCACCAAAACATTGGACACCTAGAAATTTCACTGAGGGGGAAGGCCGCTCTATTGTTGGATCCATCTCTTGTCCTCTGATGTGCAAATGCCTTACTAATAAGTCTAGAGTAGTTGCTACTTTTTTCTCACTCAGTCCAATAAACATGATATCCTCAATATAATGGACCAGTATGATGTCATGTGGGAGGGAAAAATGATCAAGATCCCCATAGACACGACTGGGACATTGGGCTAGAATAGTGAGATACCCCTCAGGCAGGAAAGTGAAGGTATACTGCTGGCCTTGCCAGCTGAATGCAAACTGTTCCTGGTAGTCTTACTGACAGCTATTGAGAAAAACTATTTGCCAGATCAATAACTGCATACCAGTTACCAGGTGATATGTTATTTGCTCGAGCATGATACCACACGTGGAACAACAGTTGCAATTGGAGACGCCACTTGGTTAAGTTTACAATAATCTACTGTTACCCTCCAAGACCCATCTGTTTTCTGCAAAGGCCAAATAGGAGAGTTGAATGGGGATGTGATGGGAATCAACACCCCTGCATCCTTCAAGCCCTTAAGGGTGGCACTAACTCTGCAATCCCTCCAGGAATATGGTATTGCTTCTGATTCACTGTTTTGCTAGGTGGAGGCAGTTTTTGTAGCTTCTGTTTGGCCATTTCTACCATAATAGCTTTCACTCCATGAGTCAGAGAACCAATATGGGGACTCTGCTAGTTGCTGAGTATGTTGATTTCAATATGTACCCTGAACCTGAGGAGAGGACCACAGAATGGGTCTGAGGGCCCACTGGACCCATGTTGAGACAGATTTGGACTAAAAAATGTATCAATCACCTGGCTTCCAAAAGCCCCTACTGTGACTGGTGGACCAAAGTGACATTTTGGGCTTTGGAATTAGTGTCACTTCTGAGCCATTATCTAATAATCTTTGAAATTTCTGATCATTTCCTTTTCCCCAGTGCACAGTCAACCTGGTAAAAGGCCGTAGGCCTCCTTGGGGAAAGCTGGGAGGAAGGCTAACAGTGTAAATTTTAGGGAGTATAGAAATGTCGATCCCTAAGAGTACCCGCCTCTCCCCTCATTTGACGGTCTCTGGGTCTATAAACCATCTCAGTCTAAGAACTGATTAAGGAGTGATGACTTTCTGTTTTTGCAATTCAAGGTAGACTTCTGTTCACCTGACCTAGAATTCTTCTGCTTATACAGCTCAAACAAGAATTTAGCATAATGCCAATCTATTTTACTTTTAGGTACCCCATGATCTACTAGCGAATACCACAAGTCTTTGTGAGTCAGGTTATTTTGACTATTGCTTTGAGTCTGTTGTCCATTACAATGGACACACTCACTTTTGTCTATGGTGATTAACTGTTGCCACATGGCTTCTGTGAACTTGGGATCTAATTGTTTAAAAATTTCAACTCAGGGACAGAAGTTACCACAGCAGTGTCTGATCTAGAGAGAAGGGTGACTACAGGCTCTTCAGGGATGATGGAGCTGGTCTCCTGAATCTATTTCTCAAGGTTCTGTTGAAAGATGTGTTCTCTGGATGTTCCTGGGGTGTGTGAGTAGGTCTTCCACAATAAATCCACTCTAACATTCCAATCTCTCTAAGCCTTTGAATCCCTTCATCTATGTTTTACCATGGCAGTTCTGGTATTTTGACTTCAGGCAATGTCAGCCACGTTTGGATCATGTTTTAGCCAACCATCCAAAGAAACTGTTAATGAACTTTCTAACCCCTCAAGTTACAACAATGAATGCAGAATCTCTACTTAGTGGGCCCATATTAATAAATTCAGCTTGATCCAATTTTGAATTCCTTCCACCATTATCCTTAATATCCATTATCACACATATCTCCCTGATTTCTGTCTATATAGATTAGAAAATGCCCACAGTTTTTTTGGAGTATAGCATGCTTCCTAATAGATCACACTTTGTACCTCACATTTTCAGGCCTGTTGGGATGGTAGTCTAGTTAAAGGTCTTGAAAAAAAGGGGTGTTGGGGGTGGATCATAAAAAAAAATAGAAATATCTATCAAGGCAATTACTTCAGGACCTTCTGTTGCATTTCATCTGGTGAAACAGGACTAGTTGCTCTAGACAGAGAAGTGAGGGCTGCTTCCCAAGTGGAGGTGGTTACAGGGTTAGCAGGCATTGAAGGGTTAATCTTGCTAGGTGGAAATCGAATGCAGACACCTCTGGGGTGACTGGAGGCCAGGAAGCTGTTTCCTCAAGGCAGGCTGGCCGTCCAGAAGTTCCTTCCTCAGGGCAATCCATCACATGTTTATCTAGCAAGGGCTCAGCAGATTCCAGAGATCCTGTCTCCCCATCTCATCATTACCAATCTTTTCCAATCAAAGCCCTTATTTTAATAGCAGACAGCATGCAAGGTTGAGATTTTAGCTTACATTGTAAATACGGAATTGAACAATGAGGCTTTATGTCTGTTTTTCAGAGATCTCAAGTCTGGGACCACAGAAAATCAGATTTTCTTTCAGGCACACATGGAAACATTCACATCGTTCATACTGTGCTTAAGGTGCAAATTTGAAGCCTTCTGCTCATCGCTTTCCCTCATCACTGTGTCCACCACACCTAAAAACAACCAGCCAACGTCATTAAACCTCTTAATTCCACAAAACTCTGTAAAGGTGTCAAAAACATCCTCACTCAGAGCCTTGCCTCATATAAGTATACAACTAGCAGAATCTAATGGTGATATTTTGAGCATCTTTTTTGCCTCCTCACCCCGTGGACAATCAGTGCCATCTTGACTACTGAAAACAGAGTCATGAGTGCCTCTGAGTTGGTCAGAATAGAAAACCAATTGTAAAAACCCATTTTTAAGTTTCTGTTTCTCAAGAACCACTCCCAGGGCCAAGCTAATCAGTCAGGGTTCTCTATAAAAGCAGCACCAACAGTAGAGATCTGAAAATAGAAGATTTATAAAGGTGTCTAATGCAACTGTGGGAATAGAAGAGACCAAAATCTGTAGGGCAGACTGTGAAGCGAATGGCACCAATGAAGGGTCTAGACCAACTCCACAGAAGAGACTTACTGGCTGAAGAAGCAGTGAAAGTCTCTCTTCTTCCAAGTATCTGACTGATTGGTTTATTTTGTTGTAGGAAGCATGCCTTAGATGATGGCATATGTAATCAGTCACATATGCAATCAACTGACTGATGATTTAATACAACAGCTTTCTGGTTTATCAACCAGCCATGAAATATCCTTGCAGCAACAGTCAGGCCAGTGTTTACCTGACCAAACAAGTGGGCATAATCACTTGGCCAAATTAACATCAGAACCTAACCATCACATATTGTGTGCTTGGGAGTAGGTGAGATGGGACAGTTTATGCTGTATATATGTTCCAAAATAAAAAAAGAAATGAAATAGAAATTAAATGAGCAGTGTCAATTAGATGTTCTGCTGATTTGAAACTATTGTGTACACCAGAAAAGCCATGTTTTTCAATCCTCATTCAATATTGCTGGGTGGGATCTTTTTTATTGTTTCTATGGAGAGGTGACCAAACCAATTGTGGGTAGTAACTTTTGATTAGATGGTTTCCATGGAGATGTGTCTCCACCCATTCAAGACAGTGTTTTACTGGAGCCCTTTAAGAGGTAAACTATTTTGGAAGAAGCTTCAGAGACAAGAGCGCCCACTCAAGCAGAGATCTTTGGAGATACAGAAGAAAAATGCCCCTGGAGAAGCCTTGTGAAGTGAGGAGAGAAAGCTAGCATACATCATACATCGCCATATGCCTTTCTAGCTGAGGGAGGTGTTCAGAAGCCAGAGACCCCAGTAGATGCAAACCACACACTTTCCCACCCTACAAAGGTGTTCCAAATGGTATTAGCGTTTCTTGTGTGAAGGTAACCTCTTGTTAGCGCCTTAATTTGGGCATTTTCATGACCTCTGAACTGCAAACTTGCAACTTAATAAATTCCCTTTTTAAAAGCTGTTCTGTTTCTGGTGTATTGCATTCTGGAAGCTTTAACAAACTAAAACAAATGCAATACATAAGCTTGGATGGGATCTAGAATGGAAGGAGTAAAGTCTCAAAGGGACACTATTGGGACATAGGAAAAAATTCGAATATGTACTATAGGTTAAGGTAATTATTTGGGTGTATGTTTTTGTCCTTAGGAAATGTGACACTGCTATGTGTTCAAGGAGGAAAATACAACCTTCACTAAAGTTCAGGAAATGGATTGATAAGAGCTAGGCAGATAGATAGATACATAGGAAGGAAGGAAGGAGGGAGGGAGGGAGCAAGGCAGATGGAAGGAGGGAAGGAAGGAAGAAAGAAAGAACAAATGTGGCAAGATACAAATTTGGTGGATCCAGTGTCTGAGGTTGAGGGTTAGATGTATGTTTGAATTTTCTATATGGGGTTTGTATTATTTGTGTAACTGTTCTGTAAATTTGAAAATATTTCAAAATAAAAAAGTTAACAAATAAAAATTCCAACTTAGTCATCACATGGTAACAGAACCAATTATTTTAAATTTGTTAAGATTTGTTCTAAGATCCAGGATATTGTCTTTCTTGGTAAATGTTCCATGTACACTAAAAAGAAAGTTCAGTCGGGTGTTATATAATGTCTTTGATTATATTGGTGATGGTGCTATTCAGATTTTCTACATCCTTGATGACTTTATTTCTTCTTACTCTATTATTAAGAGAAGAATGTTTATGTCTGTATCCATAAGTGTGGATTTATCTATTTTTCTTTTCAGTTCTGTCAGTTTTTGCATTGGCATTTTTAGCAGTATGTAATGTCCCCCTTTATCCCTGGTAATTTCTCTGCCCTGAAGTCTACTTTGTGTGATATTAATATAGCTACTACAGCTTTTTTTACAGAGTAGTTTTTATTTTCTTCTTTCTTTAATCAACAGAAAGCAATTACATGGACATTTATGGAAAATGAAAAGCAGAGAATGCCCTTTCCAAATTATGCTGACAATGAGATTGATGTAAACTGTGGCTCGTGTGGACAAATATGCCCACTTATGTATTATAATGTTGTTTCATGCTTTGTATCTTTAATACATAGGAAAGAATTTAGTTATCTAAGTATGTATGTGTCTCTGTCCAATATGCATACCCTCCATGTATGGCAATGGCATCAGCTATCCTACTGACCTGTAAAACATATAAGTATGCACTGTATGTTATAAGGCTAGTCGTTTTTGTATTTCTAATTTGCTTACAAAATGAGGAAATAACATCTGAAATACAGTCTTAAAATTAAATTTGGCAACTAGTAGCTCAAGCAGCTCCATCAGCTAGAATTCACACCCCCCACTCTTCCCTAACACAGTAACATGAAATACAGCAAATGTATTAAGTGTACAACATGTATTTATTACCAACAATCCTCTCAACTCCAAAACTGGGCACAGGGATTAAAAATAAAAATTCATTTGATTCCCGGAGCCTGCCCAAGCCAAAAAATAGAATAAAATAAAATAAAAATTCACCACACTACTTAGTAAAGTATTACAAGTAGCTTTCATAAAAATGTATAAAAATTATACAAACTTTGTTAAAAATTTATCAAGCCTTCAAATGATTTGGTTAAATATATTTGTAATATGTACACTTAAAACTATATGCTAACTGATATAATGGAATATGATTTGAGGAAAATACTCAGCAAATGACTCCAAAAACACCTCTGTAAACTTTCATAATCTGAAACAAACATCAAGATGAGGTAGCCAGATGTACCAAAATGTTGAAAAATGGCACTCTAATAAAGGCCTAGAGATACCTGCGAAAATTATTCTCATAAGTGAGTTGGAAGATCTGATTCAAAATATAATAAGAGGACCAAATTTTAAGAATATTAAATTGCATTTCAGAGAGTGTATAAAATCTAAATATGCATTCACATTTTCCAGATTTTGTTTTAAAAAACAAAAATTCAAATAAAAAAAAAACTTAATATGAGCTCTTGATACCTGGGGACCTTAACTTTTATTGATTGTTGGGGGAGGCATTAAAAATAAACAGTTAACAATTCATGGGGGGAAAAGAAACACAGCAGCAGCGTTAAGATGGTAAAGCCAACATTGTTTTAGGAGGAAAGAGGAGAAAGGCTAATAAACCAACATCTGCCTGCATCACTGTTTTAGTTTGTTAAAGCTGCCAGAATGCATTATACCAGAAATGCAATTGGCTTTTAAAAGAGGGAATTTAATAAGTTGCAAGTTTACAGTTCTAAAGTCACGAAAACATCTAAATTAAGGCACCCACAAGAGGTTACCTGCATTCAAGAAAGGTTGATGCTATCTGGAACTCCTGTGTCATCTGGAAAGGCATGTGGCTGGTGTCTGCTGGGGTCTCTGGCTTCTGGACACCTCTGTAAGTTGGGAAGGCAGATGGTGATGTCTGCTAGTTTTCTCTCCCAGCTTCTTCAATGACTTCCCTGGGGGCATTTCTTTCATGTCCAAAGGTCTCTGCTTATGTGGGCTCTCTTGGCTCTGAAGTTTTTTCCAAAATGGTTCCCTCTTAAAGGGCTCCAGTAAAGACCCTCACCTTGAATGGGTAGAAACACATTTCCATGGAAACCACAATTGGGTGGGTCACATCTCCATGGAAACAATAAAAAAGATCCAACCCAGCAATACGGAATGAGAATTAAAGAACATGGATTTTCTGAGATACACAACAGTTTCAAACTGGCACAATCACTCCAGGTGAAAACACCAGGACATAATCAATTATTCTTTCTCTTTCGCTAGTCACAATGTTGCTCATGGTGGCTAGTCTGAGTTGGTTAAGAACTCATATAAATGTATGCCCCTAATACACTCTAACCATGGAATAAGCAAGTCTACACATTTCTATGAACTCTGTGCAAAGAAAACATATTCCCAAAGAGAGATCAGTCATAGGAGTGCAACATAATTCAGGCTTTTAACAGGGTTGACCCTATTGCCTCCAAAAGGGCCAACGTCCTCTCAAAAAATTGCTGGAAAGGCATATTATGACCACTACAGGTTTTTAAAGATTTGCATAGGCATGTTACATCGTTTTTCCACCCTTTTACTATTATCTTTATATGATATATGGAGTGCATTTCTTTAGGCACATATTTTGATCATTCTGTTGCTGCATGTCTTTTAATTTGTGTGTTTACGTTTAATGTACTTATTGATCTGTTTGAATTTAGATCTACCATTTTATTTGTTTGAATTTTGTTGCTTTGTTTCCTCTTCTTTGCCATGTTTTGGGTCATTTGAACATTTTCAGTATACATTTATAAATTGTGGGCTTGACTATATTTCTTTGTAGAGAATTTTATTGATTTTCTGGGATTACAAACACCTACCTACCTTTTCATAATTTACTTGAAATCAATATTGCAATATCTCAACAGGTATATAGAGATCTTACCACCATATATGTTTGCTTAGTCTGCCCACATAATGCTATATCTGTGCATATTACATTAAAACTCCCAGGAGATAATGCTCTACATTTTGCTTTCAACTGACACAATTATTGTAATGAACTCAAGAGGAAATTATTTATTAAATTTACCCATTTATTTTCCATTGTGTTGTTCTTCATTCATTCTTTCCTCTATTGTGTCTTCTCAGACAAAGGACATCTAAGATACTTTGTAGCTATCATACTATTCAAAAAGAATTTCTGAAGAAGTTTTTTTCTTAATTTTTAAAATTAGAGAAATTGTAGATTTACAGAAAAATCATGTAAAACATATGGACTTCTGTCATAGTCAGGTTCATGTGTCAACTTGGCCAAGTGGTGGTACCTGTTTGTCTGGTTGGGTAAGTGCTGGCCTGTTTGTTGCAATGAGGACGCTTCATAGAGTTAAATCATACAGTTAAATCTTAATAATGTGCTACCATTACCATAAATAATCTCTATGACTTTATAATAAACTTTAATAGAAATTCTGTACAAATTACGTCTTAATTCTCCTTTCTCTACCTCAACCCAGCCACTGGTAACATATATTCTACGGTCTAAAATTAGTTTATGTCAGCGAGGTCATACAATATTTGTTCTTTTGTGTCTGGCTTCTTTCATTCAAAATAATATCTTTAAGGTTCACCTATGTTGTTGAATGAACCAAAACTTTGTTCCTTTTAAAAGCTGAATAAAATTGTGTATATATATACACACATATATACCACATTTCATTTATCTGTTCATGGTTGATGGAAACTTGGGCTGCCCCCATTTTTTGGTAATTGTGAACAATGCCACCATGAACATATGTGCAAATATCCTTTTGCATCCTGCTTTCAATTCTGTGGGTTATATACCTTGTGGTGGGATTGCAGGGTTATATGGTAATTCTATAATCAGCTTTCTGAGGAATAAAGTGATAAACTGTCTTCCACAGTTGCTGCACCATTTTACACTTCCACCAGTATGAATGATGTTCCTATTTCTCCATATCCCCTCCAAGATCTGTAATTGTCTTTTTTTAAAATAGTAGCCATTCTAGAAGGTATGAAAATAGTATCTAATTATGGTTTTGATTTGCTTTTCCTAGGAGCTAATGATGTTGAGCATCTTTTCATGTGTTTTTTTTTAACCATTTGCATATCCTCTTTGGAGAAATTTCTACTCAAGTTCCGATTTTTAAACTGGGTTACCTTTTTATTGTAGAGTTGTAGGATTTTTTTTGTGTATTTTGGAAATTAAATCCTTATCAGATATTTCCAAATATTTCCCCCTATTGAGTAGGTTGTCTTTTCACATTGTGATACAGTACTCTGATGCACAAAAGGTTTACATTTTAAAGAGGCCCCATTTATCTATTTTATCTTTTGCTGCTTGTGCTTTGGATGGAAAGTCGAAGAAACTATTTCCCAATGTAAGATCCTGAAGATGCTTCCCTGCATTTTCTTCTAGGAGCTTTATAGTTCTGGTTCTTATAGTTGGACCTTTGATCCATTTTGAATTAGTTTTTCACTATGTGTGAGATAGGGGTCCTCCTTCATTCTTTTGCATATGGCTATCTAGTTTGTTGAAGAGACTAATCTTTCCCAATTTACTGTATTTGGCAGACTTGTCAAAAATCAATTGGCCAGGTGAGGACTGTGGGAAGATTTTGGAGTAGGGAGCCCCAGCTCAGTCCTTCCACCAAAACAACTATTAAATAGGCAGGAAGTATCTGAAATAACTATTTTGAAGCTCTGTAGGCCAGAAGAATGCTGTACAGCATTCAGGGAAGAGTGTCAGAAAGAGGCTGACAAATTACAGTAAAGACAGTAAATTGGGCTCTCCTATGGCTGCTACCAGCACCCATTCCCCACTCTTGGGGCAGGCTGTCTTGAGGTTCAGCCCCTGGCTAGCTTGCTGGTGACAGAAAGGGACATAAAAATCCTCATCCCCCAGAATATGAATGGCCATGGCTTATCACTGATCATGGCTTTCGATTAGTGACTTTCAATTGCTGGGCCCCTGGCTCTGATGGCTGCTATTATTTCAACCTACCCAGACAAAGGCAGCTGTAGCCATTGTTTCAACCCTTTCTCAAGGGGCAATGGGGGTGCAGACTTAAAGATGCTGCACTTCCTCAAAGTTGTGGGGGACAGTTAGATGAAGGGTTGCATTTTATGTGCAGGCCACAAAAATTCGGCTTTGAGAAGCCACTGGCAAAGCTCCTGGAACCTTTCCTGATCCCTTCCCTAGGGCACATTGGAGGCAGTCCGCACTTGCTCTGTGGGTCCCTGGCCCTGTTTTGGCTAGGAAAGACTGACTTAGGAAAATCTTCTCTGATGTGCCCTCCTCCCAGAATTTGCTCTGCAGGCAAGCAGCTTGAGACAATGAAAGGCGGATTAAAAAAAATCTATAGAGGTGAATAGTCTAGGACAAAGCTTTGCTGGTTTCAAGCCCTTGATCAAGGGAGGTCAGTCTCCTGAGAAACAGAATGGACAACCAAACTCCTGTAAATAGAGTAAATCCAAAACAACTAACAAGCAAAACCCCAGGACAAGACAGAGTCCCAGAAAGACAGTGAAAGCACTGCACACTTTATGTATCTTGGGCTGACCTTCCTGATAGGAAAGCTGAAGGTCAAGAAAATCTCTGCTTACCATCAGCTGTTCACAAAATTAAGAAGCAGATTCTCAGGGAATAAGTTGAAGTTGACATTTTAAAATATAGAAATGTACAGTGTAAAGCAAAAGAGTACAAGTGAAACAGGAAAAGATGGCCCATTCAAGGGAAGAAGATGAAAGTCCAGAAAATAACAATGAAGATAAAAATGTGGACATACTGAATGAAGCGTTAAAAAAAGGATCTTGAACATCCTCAAGGAGATGAAGGAAACAACAGGGAAAGGATTAAAGGATACCAGGGAAACAATGAATGAGCAATATAAGAAACTTAATAAGGAGATAGAAATTTTAAAAAGGAATCAAACAAAAGTATTGGGGTTGAAGACCTAAAAATCTGAAATGTAAAAGACCCAGGAGGGTTTCAAGAGCAGAATGAAACTGGCAGAAGAAAGAATAAGTGAACCTGAAGGCAAGGAAATTGAAATGACTTTGAGGAACAGAAAGAAAAAAGAAATATTAAAAGTAAAAGAAGCCAAAGACACCTCTGGGTTACCATCAAGCATGATAACATATGCATATGGGAGTTCCAGAATGAGAAGAAAGGGAGTTCATCACCACAGACCAGTCCTGCAAGCAATGCAAAGGGAGTTCTTCAAACAGAAAGGAAAGGACACTGTACAGTGGCTTAAAGCAGTTTAGAGAAATAAAGGCTGCCTTTGAGGTAATCATTTGGGTAATTCTAAATGCCAGTATTACTGTAGCATATTATTTGGTATGTAACTTATTACTTCCTACAGTTGCTAAAATGCAAATATATGAAAATAACAATAAATCTATGGTTTTGGACTTGAAATGTACTAAGATATAAGTGGTATAAAGTACAAAAAATGGTGGGGGGCAGATGAATATAAAAAAAGTAGTATCAGATAAAATAGACTTTAAGTCAAAACCATTTACGAGGGGCAAAGACAGTGATAATATATTGAAAAAGAGGACAATTCTGCAAGAAGATTTAATGATTATAAATATAAATATATCCAACAGCAAAGCCCCAAAATATTCAAAGAAAAGACTGACAGCTTTGAAAAAAGGAATTGGTGGTTCTGCATTTTGACTTTAATACACCACTTTCAATAATGGATAGAATATCGAGTCAGAAGATCAGTAAGGAAGCATGGGATTTGAAAGATACTCTTAATCCACTAGACTTAGGCATATATAAAACACTTCACCAAAGTAAAACAGAATACACGTTCCTCTCAAGTGCACATGGACATTTAGGAATACATTTAACCAAGGACGTAAAGGACTTGTACGCAGAAAATTATAAAACATTGCTAAAAGAAATTAAAGAAGATCTAAATAAGTGGAAGGACATTCTGAGTTCATGAACTGGAAGATTAAATATCATTAAGATGATGATCATAGCCCAAGCAATGTACAGACAACACAATTCCGATTAAAATCCAAGAACCTTATTTGCAGAAATGGAATAGCCAGTCATCAAATTTATATGGTATAGTAAGGGTCCTGAACCACTAAAGCCATTTTCAAAAAGAAGAATGAAGATGGAGGACACACTTCCCAATTGTAAAATTCATTACAAAGGCACAGTAATCAAAATAGCACAGTACTGGCACAAGAAAAGACAACATAGACCAATGGAATCAAATTACAAGCTCAGAAATTAACCCTCATATTTATGTTCAACTGATTTTTGAAATGGGGGCATGGGCCACTCAATGAGGAAAGAATAACCTCTGCAACAAATGGTACTGGGCAAACTGGATCTACATTTGAGAAAAAAAATAATTAAGGCGGACCAAGACCTCACACACATCAACTCAAAATGGATCAAAGACCTAAATATAAGAGCTAGAAATGTTGCTCTCCAAGGAGAAAATGGTTGTAGCTCTCATATTTAGAGAAGCATCTTCAGGACCTTGTGTTAAGCAAGGGTTTCTTAGACTTAATGCCAAAAGCACAAGCAACAAAATAAAAAATAGATAATTGGGACTTCATTAAAATTAAAACTTTTGTTCCTATAAAGGGCTTTATCATGAAGGTAAATATGAGCCTATACAATCAGAGAAATAGTTATTAACCACATATCCAACTAAAATTTACTAACTGGAATATTAAAGAAATTCTTCTCCCTAACTACAAAAAGTCAAACAACCCCATTAAAAAATGGGCAAAGCATCTCTCCAAAGAATGTATACAATTGGCCAGAAAACACATGATATGATGTTCAACATCATTAGGCATCAGGAAATGCAAATCAAACCACAATGACATATCCTTTCACAACCAGTAGAATGGCTGCCTAAAAAAACTGGATAATAACAAATATTGGAGAGGATGAGGAAAAATAGGAACACTCATTCATTTCTTGTGGCAATATAAATGGTACAGCTATTGTGGAAGACAGTTTGATAGTCTCTCAGAAAGCTATATCTGGGAACCTGACAATTAGATATTAGGTATATATCTAAAAGAATTGAAAGCAGGGACACAAACAGATATTTGCACACTGATGTTCATAGTGGCATTGTTCACAATTGCCAAAAGATTGAAGTAACCCAAGCACCAATCAACTGAAGAGTGGATAAATAAAATGTGTTTTATACATAAAATGGAATATTATTTAGCCTTAAAAAGGCATGAAGTCCTGATACATGCAACAACATGGCTGAATCTTGAAGACATAATTTTGAGTGAAATAAGCAAGACACAGAAGGACAGATATTATATGATCTTACTGATTTGAAATAATTAGGATGAGGAAACTCAGTCTGAATCTTGAATATAGGAACCAGAAGACAGGCAGGTATAGGAAATTGGGAGTTATGGTTTATAATTTACAGGGTTCCTGTTTGGAATGATGGAAATGTTTTGGTGATGGTTGGTGGTGTCCATGGCACAGCATTATGAATGTAGTTAACTGCATTAGAATATATGTTTGCATGTGATTAGGAGAAATGTTAGACTGTATACACAGTAGCCAAATAAATTTAAATAAGATTCCAAGGAACTACCCTACACAAACTGTGAACCCTAAGTTAAACCATGGACAATAGTAGTACAATTATAGGAATGTGCTTTCATCTGCTGTAACAAATGTGCCACAGTGGTGCAAGGTGTTAATAACTGGGTAGTTTATGGGAATCCTCTATTTTATGCATGACTGTTCTATAAACTTACAACTTCTCTAATAAAGAAAGAAAAAATTCTGAATAGAAAATTGACAAATGGCATGCACAGATAGTTTATCAATGGGGATAAACAAATGGCAAATAAGAACACAAAAAGAAATTTGATGCTAACCATTAGAAAAATGTAGATTAAAAATATTCCCAGTTTCATTTTCCAGAGACTGCCTATGCAACAACAAAAATTATACCCAGTTATCTCCGCACACCTATCTATATAACTAAAATAAAAAGCACTAGCATTGACAATACAGTGAGTTGACTAATCAAGGGATATAAGAAAATATGGGAAATTTTAAGATATATTTATAGTAATGATTCCCAACAAATCCGGGAGAGGATGTGGAGAAATCAAATCACCCATTACCCTATTTTTTTGAAAATGGACAATGCTAAAGCCACTCTAGAAAACAATTTGGCACTTTTTAAAAATGTATTAACTTAACTACCATAGAATCCAGTCATTATATTCTTGGACATGTATCCAAGAAATGAAAAGTATGTTCATTCAAAAGCAATCTCACAGAAGATTTATTAATAATGTCCAAAATCTGGAAACAAGCAGGATGTATTTCTATGGATGAAAAGTTAAGCAACTGTTGTATACAATGAAATACTACTCAGCAAAATAAAGGGACAAAACTGTCCATATGGAGAACAGATTAGTGGTTGTCAGGGGTCAGTTAAGGTTTGTGGTTGAGGAAAGGAGGGGACTGTGTCTATGAAAATGTTGCAAAGGGATCCCTGAGGTGACGTAACCATTTTGTATATTGACTATGGTGGTGGTTGTACAAATCTATACATGTGATAAAACTGCATGGAGCTAAATACACATACACACACACACACACACACACACACGAGTACATGCTAAACTGGTACAATCTGAAATCTAAAACTCAGTATATTTTATCAAAGTCAATTTCCTGGTTATAATATTATACTGAAGTTTTATAAGAAGTTAGCACTGGTGGAAACTCGATAACTTTATACCAAATAAGTACATCACTCCATTTTTTTTTCTGAGATTGGTGTAATTTTCCTATTCATATCACCTTGAATCTGAGGTATCCTTTACAAAAACTAAATTGCAATGATTTAGTATATAGAATGATACAATTTAATAAATGTATAGACCTATGTAACTAGCACTACAAGTTTTTATGATGAAAAGTTCTTTATCTTGATTATGGTGCTGGTGCAAGGGGTTGATAGAAAAAGTTTCTCTGATAAGGTGACATTTGATCAGAGACCTAGAATAAGTTAATGAGCAAATATCTTGGTGAAGAATGTTCTAGGCAGCAAGAACAGAAAATACACGTACCATGAGGTAAGAAGCAGCTTGGGGTATTTAAGGAATATCCATGAGGCCTGTGTGATGAGAATAACAAGTCAATATAGTTGGTGTGAGATAGATTGGGTTGGAAGTGGACACAGATTTTTCAAGATCTTTTAGCCTTTCATTTTTAATGAAATGATTAGCCACTGGTGAGTTTGAGCAGAGGAATAACATGACCTGATTTTATATTTTAATGGGATTAATTTTACCTACTGCATGAAAAATAGTCTCACTTTGTAGCATATGGGATATTATGTTTTCTTTCTTTAAGATCTTTAACTTCAGGATTCATTCTATGAAATTGGCATGTGTTCAAGGCACTAAGTTGACACCCAAAATGTCCTCCCAAGAGTACATTTTAGAGACTTTCAACCTCCTACAGCAAAACAGACATTATCAACTTTTATTCTACCTTGATATTTTAGATATATGCATTTATTTGCATAAATGTTCTAAAACTAGTAAAAGAAATCATTACAAAAATACTTATCATAAACAATAATCCAAATAACAATTTTATGACTTAAAAACATATAGTACCCCAAATTACATTGACATGATCACATATCACATACATCTAAGGGAATTCTGTAAATGCTTTTAAAAATGATTTTATTTTGCTTTCTATGTGAATAAAAATAGCACAGACCCAAATAAAAGCCACATGATGCCATCAGAGAACATAAGTCACAAAATACTTGATTACTGAAATGGTAGCAAGCCAATAGAAACCAGCTAATTTTGCTAATGAATGTTATGCTTGGTAAAAATAGACAATGAGCCCCCATTCTGGCAGAATTAACAAGCACATACCTAATATGGATCTCAGAAATTACAGTAAATAGAAAATGACAAAAGAACAAAAAGAGTAACAATGAGGAGGCAAAGAAACAAACTCAGTGTGTTGTTCAGACACAGACCCCACTATTTAGCCCACCAGTAACGTGGAAACCAGCAATGGGATAGGAGAAAAGCTACAGAAATAACTACTTAACACACACACCCCAGCAGAGTCCATGAGCAGAGCACAGCAATCCCAAATACCTTTCTGGGAAAAAGAATTAATCTTTAGACAACTATTCCAGAAAACTGCTATTTAGCTGGATTGCCAAGACCTAGTTTTATTTCTTTCTTTAATTAACAAGATGGATTCCTCCTTTTAAAAAATATTAAAACAAATAGCTATGGTATTATTTTCAAGAAGAAAACAACAATGCTTTTTTTGAATAGAGTACTCTTTTTCTATTTTAAAAAAATATATTGACTTTAATACAGTGTGTGTCTGTTCATTCCTAGAAAAAAATCCAAATTATTTCAACCAGTTCATCTCTCATCAATAGCAGGAAGCCTCATAGCTATTTCATACCAGATTAAGGGTACTGAAGTTTAGCTAAAAATTGAAAATTAATCAGCCTCTTCCATGGCTGTCTTATGAATTCCCAAGCAAGTACATATTCATTTAATAAACATTTCCTAAGACCCTACTATAGGCTGAGGATACAGAACCAGAGAAAAACAAGTTCCTGTCATAAGTTTTCTTATCCATTGTGGGAGGCATGCTTATAAATACATAATTGAAATATCTAATGCATTTAAAATTTAATGATCCCTAGACACTTCTGTGGATTAGATTAGGTAGCTTCACCTATTATACATTGCCAGAGCATGCTATACTGATCCTTATGAAATTGCAAATCACTAATTTATTCATAAATAAATAATTATTGTGTGCCACTTACTATGCACCAAACATTGTTCTAGGTTCTGGGGGAGAGGTTGGTACCTAGAATACTAAAGTCAGTGACTCTATCTTCCATGGTTGAAGAGAGAAAAACACCAAGCAGATAAATAATCTCAGGCAGTGCTGTTAATAAGAAAAGTAAAAAGGGTAATGGGATAGAGGGAAAGGGAGTGGGGATTACTGTAGATAGATGTAGAATGGAAGGCCTATCTAAGGAGGTGGCATTATTCAGAGAGATGAATGAGGCTGTATTAGCTTCATATTATAACAAATTACCACAAATGCGGTTGCTTAAAACCATGCCAATTCATCACGGTAAGTTCTGTAGGACAGAAGTCTGACATGGGTCTCACTGGGCTAAAATCATGGAGTCAACGGGGCTGCGTTGCTGTGGAGGCTCTAGGGGAAAATCCGTGTCCTTGTCTTTTGCAGCTTCTAGAGGCTGCCCACACTTTTTCACCTATGGGCCCTATTCCCCTCCCCTCTTCAAAGCCAGCAGCTGCAAGTCAAGTCCTGTCAGGGCACCTCTCTCTGACCCTTCTTCCATTATCATCATTCTCTGATCACAGCTGGGAAATTTCATCTAATGAAGGAGAATTGGGACATGATTGGACCCATCAAAATAATCTGGGTTGTTCACCTCTCCATCTCAAAATCCTTAGTCTTAATCCCATGTTTAAATTCCTTTTACTGTGTGTGGTAACATTTTCACACAGACATCTCTGGGGACTGGGTGCATTATTCTGCCTCCACAGAAGTTAAGAAGTGATTTATGTGAAGATCTAGGGAAAGGACATTCAGGGCGGTGGGATCAGGTATATGTCAAAGTAATGGAATGGACATGAGATTGCTGTGCCTGTGGCTGAAACACCAGTGTATCTCAAGTGGACTGAGTGAGGAAGAACAGTAAGTGATTATGTCAGTGAAGTTAAGCGAAGGCTGGAGGGCCTTAAAGCCATGGAAATATTGCATTTTATTGTGATTATAAGATGTTACACAAGGGTTTGGGAAGAGACATAATCTGTTCAGTTTGAGTCATGTGGGTGCTCAACACTAGAATATGAACACTGTGATAGCAGGGGCCATGTCTGCCCCATTTACCACCATATCTCTCGTGTCTAATTTAGTGTCTGGCCCACAGTAAGTCACAATGAGCATTATTTGGCCAATGAATGAATGAATGAGATGTGCTGCCCATGGTAGGTACTCAATACATTTTCCCTTGCCTACCTTCCACCTATCTTCCTAAGTTTCTATACTCTCTTTTCTCCCTTCTTCCATCCTTTCCTTCCTTATTCTATCCTAACAGAAATGTGGTTGCTATAAACACCTAAAAGAGAGAGGAAACAAATGCCTATGGAAATAGGAAATGCCACTAATCTCTATGGGATAGAAACATACTTATTTGAAATTAAGACAAGATTCATCTTACTTCCAAGAAAAAAAAGCAGTAATCTAGTGATTCTTTGTGCTGGTTTGAAAGAAAGTATGCCCCCTAGAAAATCCACGTTTTAACCAAAATCCCACTTCATAAAGGTAGAATAATCCCTATTCAATACTGTATATTTGAAACTGTAATCAGATCATCTCCTTGGATGATGTGATTTAGTCAAGAGTGGTTGTTAAATGGGATTAGGTGATGATATGTCTCCACCCATTTGGGTGAGTCTTGATTGGTTTACTGGAGTCCTATAAAAGAGGAAACATTTTGGAGAAAGAGATTCAGAAACAGCAAGAGAATGCTGCAGCACCACGAAGCAGAGAGTCCATGAGCCAGCGACCCTTGGAGATGAAGAAGGAAAATTCCTCCCGGGGAGTTTCATGAAACAGGAAGCCAGGAGAGAAAGTAGCAGATGATGCCTTGCTTGCCATGTGCCCTTCCAGCCGAGAGAGAAACTGTGACTGTGTTCGCCATGTGCCTTTCCAGATGAGAGAGAAACCTTGAACTTCATCAGCCTTCTTGAACCAAGGTATCTTTCCCTGGATGCCTTAAATTGGACATTTCTATAGACTTGTTTTGATTGGGACATTTTCTCGGCCTTTGAACTGTAAACTAGCAACTTATTAAATGCCCCCTTTTGAAAGCTGTTCCATTTCTGGTATATTGCATTCCAGCAGCTAGCAAACTAGAACATTCTTCATGAAGTATTTTTTTCCAGTTTCAAATTTGTGATTTGGCCAGAGGAAGTACCACAGAAACCAGTTAGAGAATATTCTTTGCTATCCTTTTGAATGACTTCCATATTGCTTATCAAATTCACACTTGGATTGATTGAGGATTTCAAGTTTTACCCATAGCCCTTGTCAAGCTTGTCAAACCAGACACCAAATCTGAGGAGAATGTTACCACTGATCCCTTCCAATTTCTCATAAACCACAACAAAAACAGACATAAAGCCACCCACCTTATTCAATATTTGCCAACAATACTGAATGACTACTATATATCATATATTATGCTAGGACTTTTCTCTACATTATATCAGTTAATTTAAAATCAATTTATTAACAGGAGTTAAAATCCCATTTTACCCATTGCAGAAAATCAAATATAAAACTATTAACAAGACAAAATATACAAAGATATGTATATTAAGCTACTGCTTATATAAGAAAGGGTATGGATAGAATATTGCTTAATTTTTTAAAAAAGGAAAAAACAAAAGTCAAAAATAGAAATGGTTATGTACAGTGAAGAAAGTGGTTATGAATAAGCAAGACAGGGGTGGTTAGGCATGAAAATAAGTTAGGATTTCTCTGATTTTAATAAATTTGACTCTGGAGGCACATAAATATTTTAAATAAGATTAAATATACAGAAACAGTCCATAAAAAGAAAACACAATGAAATAAACAAACCTACCTCTCAATTTGTTCATATAATCACAAAGAGAGAAGTTGTTCCACATTATTTTAATACATGGCAATTTAAATGTACATCTTAAGAGTGGAAAAATAGAATAAATATCTCAGACTATTTGAGTAACAATTTAATAGGTGTTAGTGTTAATATTATATTCTGAGACTGGTGTGTGCATGTAACGGGGAATAAAATGAATAAATAATGGTATTGATAGGTTTTGGATTTCTTATCCTAGAAGAAAAGATATACAAGGTTGTGAGATTAGTTGAAAGTCTTTGCTCATGAATTTGAGTTGGAATTATCAGTATTAGTTCATTTGTGCTTTTTCTTTAAAAACAAAGTTACATTTTAGTTCTTTCCAGATTTTCTGTAACTGCTTAATAAATGAAAGCTATTATTCTTCTCTCATTTTTAATCGTATCATTAAAATATCTAACTGAGGAAGAAGAGAAAGTACTCAAGCATAATAGGCTAGTATAGAAACATCATTTATGTTTAAACTCTTTATTTAAGAATACTCTATTTGACTGGAAGCAGTGTGTTAGCAATACCACATAGAAACTCTAATGGTAATGGACAGAATGGATTCTTCTTTACCTCTTTCAGTCAAGGCTAGAGACCAGTGAGGTTTAATAGGAAATCTCATTTTAGTCAATAATTCCCATGCCCATCTATAGAATTTTCCAAGAGCTATTAGCAAATAGTCAACTTATTTTCTTTTTGTTTTTAATTCTCCCTTCCACTCTGATGAAAGTGATCATGCAAAGTCCCATGCCCAAATGGAGTCTTGCATGAGAGAGAGAGATGCAGTTAGAAAAGTGCTTGCCATTAAGGTAGTCCAAAAGTGGCAGTCCACTCCCTGTGAGACCACAAGGTAAGCATCAAATAATGTCAATGTCTTAGCATCACATATTTCTTGCTCCTGTGTGTTTTTATCTTGTCTCACTCTTATATATTTTTATTCTTTTTTGCCTCTGAAGTCCTAACCTGAATCTTGCCCCATATTATTGTATTTAGTATATTACATAATGTCCCCGACAGCTTGACTCTGTGCTATTCTCTGTTTTGCTGGATTTTATTTGAATGTTTAGTTTTTCATGTTTCTTGTGGAGGTGTTTTTATTTTGATCCAACGTTGTTTTGTCAGTTCATTCAAATATGTTTAATGTCTATTTTCCTTGAGACAATTCTAAAGTCCTCACATTTTAACTTTTGGAGAGTGACTGGGTATGTTTGTGTGAATGTGTGCACGGATGTGGGCACTGTGTGTGCGTGTGCACAGGGGAGAATAGGCAGAGAGATGAGTGGGGGGTAGAAATATGTTGACATGGATTCAACATATTCATAACTTCAAAGTGTATTTTTGAGCAAGTCACTGGCTTCATATTTTTCTCACTTTTTTAAGTGTTTACTATGTGCTAGGAGCAGGGTGGAACAGGAGTGGTTACCAGAATGACTAATTTAGCATCTACCTTTAAAGAATTTATAATCTACATACTTCACTAGGGAAATAGACATGTAAGCTCACAGTTTTGGTGAAAATTAACATTCATTCAGTTTCTATAATGCACCATTCACTGTACCTCGCATTGGTAATCTAATTTAGATATCACAATAAATCAGTAAGCTAGGTGCTATTACTAGCTGCGTATTATAGGTAAGGATATCCAGACTTCGAGAATTTAATGATTTCCCCAAAGTCATACAGCCAATATGTGCTACAGTTTAAACCCAGGACTCTCTGATATCAGAACTCAATCCATAAACACCATGTCATACTGCCTCTCAGACACATAAATACAACACTATCAACAAATAGAAGTATGGAAAGAATACATAGAAACCAAAGAGAACAGTTCTATTCAGGGTTAGGTGAGGTGACATTTGAGTTTGGCATAAACATGTAGGAGATTGTCAGGTAAGAAAGAGGTTGAATAAGGCCTAATCACAGCAAAGAGACCGTTCAGAGACAGATGGGATTGGTGTGGCAGGGCTGCAGAATATGCATAGTAAACTGGAGAAGATGAAGGAAGGAGACTAGCTATTTTGCCAGAAGTATCAGATTAGGGACAAATGATAAAGTATCACATTACTCTTGCTTTTGAAACTGTAATGTGCTTGTGAGTCATCTCAGATTCTTGTGCCAGTGAAGATCCTGAGTCAGTATATTTCCCAAGAATCTGATATTCTGCTGATGATGACCTTTGAGTAGCATATTTATATTTCATACAAAGAAGTATGGGTTTTTGACCTATGTACCTTATGGAAACACTAGTGAATTCTTATTGTGAGGGAGATAAAGGGTCAGCTTTATATTTAAAAAAAATAGTTTTGGCCTCACTGTCTTGGATGACTTCCTATCTGACACACAGAAATGTACAGGATAAAATAAGATACAATAGGCTTTGAAAGTATTTGTTGCTAAAATACAGTAGGTATTATTAGGGTGCTCATCCTTCCTTGATATCTAGTTTTTTAAACATATTCTGAAAGATAAGTGAGATAGGCATTCAAAGATTCTAACTGAAATTTTAGATAAACATATTCATACCCTTGTATGTTTTATTTAGGTGCCAGTGAGCATGATTGGGTGATTTTCTGCATTAATGGAAGTCTACTATTTGTTTGCCAAATGGGACAAATTTAGGCTTATGAAGGAAAAAAAGACAGTAGTGCCTGCCAAATGGTTTATACACAGAAAGCAAAGACTTAACCACTTTCTCCATCCAATAACTGTCTACGGTGTGTTTGTATGTCCTATTCTTTAAAGGAGTCAAATTTGAACATCAGTCCTTAAGATTTATAATTGCAGCTCCTCTAGCCTTTACAAATATATGCACCATTTGGTTCAAAAGAATAACAACAACACAGTTATTATAAGAACAGGATATTTCCATTCCTCAAAGGATTGGTAGTCAGAGAAGCATGTATTAATTATTATTGAAAAGCATATGAGGCTCATTAAGACGTAAATAGGACTACGGAAATACATTATTGCTGTCATTTAATAAATTGGTCACTTAAAGCACACATGAAAACATCTGCTCCAAATTATAGATTTTAACATGGAGCCTTAGGTATAAAAAAACTATTCTTTATACTTCTGGGAATCTGGCTTCCTTGAGAATAGAAGTACTATTATGATTTCTCCTGAGATACAGACTTTAAAAATTCTAAATGCCTAATGAATATTTCTACTTTGATGTTTCTGCAGAACACTCATGTTCTCATGATTTCATGTTGTGAATTTAATTTGTTAGACTTACCATTACAAAAAACCAAATATCTTCTTCTTTTCCTACTCTGCCTGTAATTGCAATATTAAATTAACCCATGCTATTGCACGCATCAGGACTTTTTTCCTTTTATGGCCGAATGATATTCCATTGTATATAAGTATCACATTTTATTTATCCATTCATCAATTGATAGACACTTAGATTGCTTCCATCTTTTGGCAACTGTGAATAATGTTGTATGAACATCAGTATACAAATATCAATTTGTGTCCTTGCTTTCAATTCTTTTGGGTACGTACCCAGTAGTGGGATTGCTGGGTCATACGATAGTTCTATAGTTAGCTTTCTGAGGAACTGTCAAATAATTTAAACGGCAGCTGAACCATTTAACATTGTCATAAACAATGAGGGTTCCTATTTCTCCTCATCATGTCCAACAGTTATTATTTTTCATTTTTCAAAAGCAGTCATTTTAATAAGTGTGAAATGATTTACATTTCCCTGATGGCAAATGATGTTGAGCATATTACCATGTGCTTTCTGGTCATTTGTATGTCTTTTTTGGAAAGATGTCTACTCTAATATTTTGTCCATTTTTTTTATTAATTAAAGAAAAAAAAAGAAATTAACCCAACATTTAGAAATCATTCCATTCTACATATGCAATCAGTAATTCTTAACATCATCACATAGATGCATGATGATCATTTCTTAGTACATTTGCATCGATTTAGGAAAAGAACTAGCAAAACAACAGAAAAAGATATAGAATGTTAATATAGAGAAAAAAATAAAAATAATAATAATAGTAAAAAAAAAGAAAAGGAAAAAGAAAAAAAAGACAAACAAAGACAAACAAAAAGACAGACAAAAAAAAAACCTATAGCTCAGATGCAGCTTCATTCAGTGTTTTAACATGATTACTTTACAATCAGGTATTATTGTGCTGTCCATTTTTGAGTTTTTGTATCTAGTCCTGTTGCACAGTCTGTATCCCTTCAGCTCCAATTACCCATTATCTTACCCTGTTTCTAACTCCTGCTGGACTCTGTTTCCAATGACATATTCCAAGTTTATTCTCGAATGTCCGTTCACATCAGTGGGACCATACAGTATTTGTCCTTTAGTTTTTGGCTAGACTCACTCAGCATAATGTTCTCTAGGTCCATCCATGCTATTACATGCTTCATAAGTTTATCTTGTCTTAAAGCTGCATAATATTCCATCGTATGTATAGACCACAGTTTGGTTAGCCACTCATCTGTTGATGGACATTTTGGCTGTTTCCATCTCTTTGCAATTGTAAATAACGCTGCTATAAACATTGGTGTGCAAATGTCCGTTTGTGTCTTTGCCCTTAAGTCCTTTGAGTAGATACCCAGCAATGGTATTGCTGGGTCATATGGCAATTCTATATTCAGCTTTTTGAGGAACCGCCAAACTGCCTTCCACAGTGTTTGCAACATTTGACATTCCCACCAACAGTGGATAAGTGTGCCTCTTTCTCCGCATCATCTCCAGCACTTGTCATTTTCTGCTTTGTTGATAATGGCCATTCTGGTGGGTGTGAGATGATATCTCATTGTGGTTTTGGTTTGCATTTCTCTAATGGCCAGGGACATTGAGCATCTCTTCATGTGCCTTTTGGCCATTTGTATTTCCTCTTCTGAGAGTTGTCTGTTCAAGTCTTTTTCCCATTTTGTAATTGGGTTGGCTGTCTTTTTGTTGTTGAGATGAACAATCTCTTTATAAATTCTGGATACTAGACCTTTATCTGATATGTCATTTCCAAATATTGTCTCCCATTGTGTAGGCTGTCTTTCTACTTTCTTGATGAAGTTCTTTGATGCACTAAAGTGTTTAATTTTCAGGAGCTCCCATTTATTTATTTCCTTCTTCAGTGCTCTTGCTTTAGGTTTAAGGTCCATAAAACCGCCTCCAATTGTAAGTTTCAGAAGATATCTCCCTACCTTTTCCTCTAACTTTTTTATGGTCTTAGACCTAATGTTTAGATCTTTGATCCATTTTCAGTTAACTTTTGTATAGGGTGTGAGATACGGGTCTTCTTTCATTCTTTTGCATATGGATATCCAGTTCTCTAGGCACCATTTATTGAAGAGACTGTTCTGTCCCAGGTGAGTTGGCTTGACTGCCTATCAAAGATCAAATGTCCATAGATGAGAGGGTCTCTATCTGAGCACTCTATTTGATTCCATTGGTCGATATATCTATCTTTATGCCAATACCATGCTGTTTTGACCACTGTGGCTTCATAATATGCCTTAAAGTCAGGCAGCGCGAGACCTCCAGCTTCGTTTTTTTTTCCTCAAGATGTTTTTAGCAATTCGGGGCACCCTGCCCTTTCAGATAAATTTTCTTATTGGTTTTTCTATTTCTGAAAAATAAGTTGTAGGGATTTTGATTGGTATTGCATTGAATCTGTAAATCAATTTAGGTAGGATTGACATCTTAACTATATTTAGTCTTCCAATCCATGAACATGGTATGCCCTTCCATCTATTTAGGTCTTCTGTGATTTCTTTTAACAGTTTTTTGTAGTTTTCTTTGTATACATCTTTTGTCTCTTTAGTTAAATTTATTCCTAGGTATTTTATTCTTTTAGTTGCAATTGTAAATGGGATTCGTTTCTCGATTTCCCCCTCAGCTTGTTCATTACTAGTGTATAGAAATGCTACAGATTTTTGAATGTTGATCTTGTAACCTGCTACTTTGCTGTACTCATTTATTAGCTCTAGTAGTTTTGTTGTGGATTTTTCCGGGTTTTCGACGTATAGTATCATATCGTCTGCAAACAGTGATAGTTTTACTTCTTCCTTTCCAATTTTGATGCCTTGTATTTCTTTTTCTTGTCTAATTGCTCTGGCTAGAACCTCCAGCACGATGTTGAATAATAGTGGTGATAGTGGACATCCTTGTCTTGTTCCTGATCTTAGGGGGAAAGTTTTCAATTTTTCCCCATTGAGGATGATATTAGCTGTGGGTTTTTCATATATTCCCTCTATCATTTTAAGGAAGTTCCCATGTACTCCTATCTTTTGAAGTGTTTTCAACAGGAAGGATGTTGAATCTTGTCAAATGCCTTCTCTGCATCAATTGAGATGATCATGTGATTTTTCTGCTTTGATTTGTTGATATGGTGTATTACGTTAATTGATTTTCTTATGTTGAACCATCCTTGCATACCTGGGATGAATCCTACTTGGTCATGATGTATAAATCTTTTAATGTGTTGTTGGATACGATGTGCTAGAATTTTATTGAGGATTTTTGCATCTATATTCATTAGAGAGATTGGTCTGTAGTTTTCTTTTTTTGTAATATCTTTGCCTGGTTTTGGTATGAGGGTGATGTTGGCTTCATAGAATGAATTAGGTAGTTTTCCCTCCACTTCGATTTTTTTGAAGAGTTTGAGGAGAGTTGGTACTAATTCTTTCTGGAATGTTTGATAGAATTCACATGTGAAGTCGTCTGGTCCTGGACTTTTCTTTTTAGGAAGCTTTTGAATCACTAATTCAATTTCTTTACTTGTGATTGGTTTGTTGAGGTCATCTATTTTTTCTTGAGTCAAAGTTGGTTGTTCATGTCTTTCCAGGAACCCGTCCATTTCCTCTAAATTGTTGTATTTATTAGCGTAAAGATGTTCATAGTATCCTGTTATTACCTCCTTTTTTCTGTGAGGTCAGTAGTTATGTCTCCTCTTCTGTTTCTGATCTTATTTATTTGCATCCTCTCTCTTCTTCTTTTTGTCAATCTTGCTAAGGGCCCATCAATCTTGTTGATTTTCTCATAGAACCAACTTTTGGTCTTATTGATTTTCTCTATTGTTTTCATGTTCTCAATTTCATTTATTTCTGCTATAATCATTGTTATTTCTTTCCTTTTGCTTGCTTTGGGATTAGTTTGCTGTTCTTTCTCCAGTTCTTCCAAGTGAACACTTAATTCCTGCATTTTTGCCTTTTCTTCTTTTCTGATATAGGCATTTAGGGCAATAAATTTCCCTCTTAGCACTGCCTTTGCTGCATCCCATAAGTTTTGATATGTTGTGTTTTCGTTTTCACTTGCCTCGAGGTATTTACTAATTTCTCTTGCAATTTCTTCTTTGACCCACTTGTTGTTTAAGAGTGTGTTGTTGAGCCTCCACGTATTTGTGAATTTTCTGGCACTCTGTCTATTATTGATTTCCAACTTCATTTCTTTATGATCCGAGAAAGCGTTGTGCATGATTTCAATCTTTTTAAATTTGTTAAGACTTGCTTTGTGACCCAGCATATGGTCTATCTTTGAGAATGTTCCATGAGCACTTGAGAAAAAGGTGTATCCTGCTGTTGTGGGGTGTAATGTCCTATAAATGTCTGTTAAGTCTAGCTCATTTATAGTAATATTCAGATTCTCTATTTCTTTATTGATCCTCTGTCTAGATGTTCTGTCCATTGATGAGAGTGGTGAATTGAAGTCTCCAACTATTATGGTATATGTGTCTATTTCCCTTTTCAGTGTTTGCAGTGTATTCCTCACGTATTTAGGGGCATTTCGGTTCGGTGCAGAAATATTTATGATTGTTATGTCTTCTTGTTTAATTGTTCCTTTTATTAGTAGATAGTGTCCTTCTTTGTCTCTTTTAACTGTTTTACATTTGAAGTCTAATTTGTTGGATATTAGTATAGCTACTCCTGCTCTTTTCTGGTTGTTATTTACATGAAATATCTTTTCCCAACCTTTCACTTTCAACCTATGTTTATCTTTGGGTCTAAGATGTGCTTCCTGTAGACAGCATATAGAAGGATCCTGTTTTTTAATCCATTCTGCCAATCTATGTCTTTTGATTGGGGAATTCAGTCCATTAACATTTGCTGTTATTACTGTTTGGATAATATTTTCCTCTACCATTTTGCCTTTTGTATTGTATATATCATATCTAATTTTCCTTCTTTCTACACTCTTCTCCATACCTCTCTCTTCTGTCTTTTTGTATCTGACTCTAGTTCTCCCTTTAGTATTTCTTGCAGAGCTGGTCTCTTGGTCACAAATTCTCTCAGTGACTTTTTGTCTGAGAATGTTTTAATTTCTCCCTCATTTTTGAAGGACAATTTTGCTGGATATAGGAGTCTTGGTTGGCAGTTTTTCTCTTTTAGTAATTTAAATATATCATCCCACTGTCTTCTAGCTTCCATGGTTTCTGCTGAGAAATCTACACATAGTCTTATTGGGTTTCCCTTGTATGTGACAGATTGTTTTTCTCTTGCTGCTTTCAAGATCTTCTCTTTCTCTTTGACCTCTGACATTCTAACTAGTAAGTGTCTTGAAGAACACCTATTTGGGTCTATTCTCTTTGGGGTGCGCTGCACTTCTTGGATCTGTAATTTTAGGTCTTTCATAAGAGTTGGGAAATTTTCAGTGATAATTTCTTCCATTAGTTTTTCTCCTCCTTTTCCCTTCTCTTCTCCTTCTGGGACACCCACAACACGTATATTTGTGCGCTTCATATTGTCCTTCAGTTCCCTGATACCCTGTTCAAATTTTTCCATTCTTTTCCCAATAGTTTCTGTTTCTTTTTGGAATTCAGATGTTCCATCCTCCAAATCACTAATTCTATCTTCTGTCTCTTTAAATCTATCATTGTAGGTATCCATTGTTTTTTCCATCTTTTCTACTTTATCCTTCACTTCCATAAGTTCTGTGATTTGTTTTTTCAGTTTTTCTATTTCTTCTTTTTGTTCAGCCCATGTCTTCTTCATGTCCTCCCTCAATTTATCGATTTCGTTTTTGAAGAGGTTTTCCATTTCTGTTTGTATATTCAGCATTATTTGTCTCAGCTCCTGTATCTCATTTGAACTATTGGTTTGTTCCTTTGACTGGGCCA
Organism: Tamandua tetradactyla; assembly: GCF_023851605.1. NCBI lineage: Eukaryota > Metazoa > Chordata > Mammalia > Pilosa > Myrmecophagidae > Tamandua > Tamandua tetradactyla. Next base: position 73,817,163 of record NC_135328.1, read on the forward strand.
TATTTTCAATTTTCTGAGCATGATCTGTTATCTTCTGCTGGCGTCTCGGCATTTAGTCAGATTCCCCTGGGTGTTGGACCCAACAGGTTGAAAGATTTTTCTGTGAAATCTCTGGGCTCTGTTTTTCTTATCCTGCCCAGTAGGTGGCGTTCATGGCACTCGTTTTTCTGTGGATCCCATCTGTAAAAGGTGCTGTGGGTCCTTTAACTTTGGAAAACTCTCGCCGTGGGGGAGGTTCACCAGCCGAAGTGGCTTGGAAGAGTGCCAGCCAGCCCGGGGATCCAAACACAGGGAGGGTCGCCGGCCGCTGCAGCCCGGGAGAGCGCCCGTCCGAATCCCCTAGCTGGCCCGGGATGCCAAGCGTGGTGGGAGGGCGCCAGCTGCCGTGGCCCTGGAGAGTGCACTGTTCCCAGCCAGACCGGGAAGCCACGTGTTTGGAAGGGACCCCGGTCACCGTTCTCTGCGGCCTGGGGATCTCTGATCCAATTCTCCCAGTTGCTCTGGGGGGCCGCGTGGGGGGGGGGCGCCAGCTGCTGCAGCTTGAGGGGACCGCCTGTCCAATTCTCCTAGTTGGTCCAGGAAGGAGGAAGGGAGGGACTCCGGTCGCTTGCCGCCCCGGCCCGGGGAAGCCCGCGCCCCTCGGCGATCTCACCGGAGTGGGTTCTCCCAGCCAGTCAGCTGTTCCAGAATGGGGTACGCTGTCTTCTTGATCTCTGTCTTGGCTCCGGGAGCTGTTCTGTATCGTTTCTACTCCCCTAATAGCTGTTCCGGAGGAGGAACTAAGACCCACGAGTCTTACTAAGCCGCCATCTTCTCCGGAAGTCTATTTTGTCCATTTTTTAATCAGGTGGTTTTGTTTTTTTGTTGTTGGTAAGTTGGAGGATTTCTTTATATATCCTCAATATTAAACCTTTATCAGATATGTGGCTAACAAATATTTTCTCACATTGTATAGGCTGCCATTTCACTTTCATGATAAAGTCCTCTGAGGTACAAAATTTTTAATTTTGATGAGGTCCCATTTATCTAGATTTTCTTTTGTTGCTTGTGTTTTGCATGTAAAAATTTTAAAAAGCACTGCCTAATACAAGGTCCTGAAAATATTTCCCTACATTTTTTTTAGGATTTTGATAGTTCTAGCTCTTATATTTTGGTCTCAATCCAGTTTGAGTTGATTTTCGTATATGGTGTAAGGTAGGGGGTCCTCCATTGGGCTTTTTGTTTGTTTGTTTTTGTGTTTTTCTGCAAATGGAAATCCAGTTTTCCCAGCACCATTTGTTAAAGAGATATTCTTTCCCAATTGAGTGGTCTTTGCTTCCATCTCAAAAATCAGTTGGCCATAGTGTGAGGGTTGATTTCTGAGTTCGCAATTTGATTCCACTGGTCTATATTTCTGTCCTTGTGCCAGTGCCATGCTGTTTTGATTACTGTGGCTTTGCAATGAATTTTAAGATTAGGAAGTATGAGTCTTCCAATCTCACTCTTCCTTTTTAAGATGGCTTTAGCTTTTCAGGATCCCTTACCATTCCATATAAATTTGAGGATTGGCCTTTCCATTTCTGAAAAGAAGTTTGTTGGAATTTTTATTGGGATTGCATTGTAACTATAAATTTCTTTGGGTGGTATGTCATCTAAATGATATTTAGCCTTCTAATCAATGAACATAGAATGTCCCTCCTTTTCCTTAGGTCTTCTTTGATTTCTTTAGCAGTGTTTTGTAGTTTTCTGTGTACAAGTCTTTTACCACCTTAGTTAGATTTATTCCTAGATATTTAAATATTTTAGTTGCTACTATAAATAGATTTTTTTTTAGCAATTTCTCCTTCTGGGTTTTTATTGCTTATATACAGAAACATACTGATTTTTGAGGGTTGACCTGTACCCTGTAACTTTTTATTGAATTCATTTATTAGCTCTAGGAGCTTTATTGTGAATTTTTCAGGATTTTCTGTATGTGGGATCATGTCATCTGCAAATAAAGTTCTATTTCTTTCCAATTTGGATGCCTTTCATTTCTTTTTCTTACCTTATTGCTCTGGCAAGAATTTTCACTACAATGTTAAATTATAGCAATGACAATGGGCATCCTTGTCTTATTCCCAGACTTAGAGGGAAAGAGTTCAGTCATTCACCATTAAGTAGGATTTCAGTTATGGGGTTTTCATATATGCCCTCTATCATGTTGAGGAAGTTTCCTTCTATTCCTAGTAGAGTAGGTGTTTTTATCAAGGAGTGGTGCTGGATTTTGCCAGTTGTCTTTTCTGTATCAATTGCGATGATCATGTGGTATTTTTTCCTTCATTCTCTTATTGTGGTGTACCACATTAATTGATTGCCTTGTGTTGAACCAACCTTGCAGAACAAATGGGAGAAATCCCACTGGGTCATGGGTGTATAATTCTTTTAATATGCTATTGTACTGAGTTTGTAGTATTTTGTTGAGAATTTTTGCATCTATATTCATAAGAGATACTTATCTGTATTTTTCTTTTCTTTGGATATTTTATCTGACTTTGGTATGAGGATAATGTTGACCTAATGTAATGAATTAGAGAGATCCTCCCTCTTCAATTTTTTGGAAGAGTTTGAGAAGCATTTGAGTTAAATCTTCTTGGAATGTTTGGTAGAATTACCCTATGAAGCCATGGTTCTGGGCTTTTCTTTGTTGAAAGATTTTTGATGATTGGTTTAATCTCTTCACTAGTATTTTGGTTGTTGAGTTCTTCTGTTTCTTCTTGAGTCAATGTAGGTAGTTTTGTGTTTCCAAAAATTTGTACACTTCATCTAAGTTAACTAATTTATTGGTGTACCATTGTTAATAGTATTCTCATATAGTCCTTTTTATTTTATCAGGGCTGGTAGTAAAGTCTTCTTTTCATTTCTGATTTTAGTTATTTGTATCTGGTACAGATACATTGGTGTTTTCTGGATTTTTATCTTCTTCCTTTGGATGGACTAAAATTTCCTGTTTCATTATTTGTCTTATACTCTTTTTTTGCATATTGTAAATTTAATATTTTAGAATGTTAACTCTGGGATTTATTCCCAAAATTTTCTATTGCTTAATTCTTTCAACTGGTGATAAGACAGAACTTTTCTGGAGCTTCAACCTCATCAGGAAGATCTGCCTATGGTGATGCAGTGTGAGCATTCCCCTGTCTTTCTGGGCCTGTGTCTTGTACTGGACTTTTGATTGTTACTTGTTTTGGAGTTTCCTATTCACAGGAATTTGGTTGTTCTATCTCCAAGGAAACAGATGACATCATCTGAGATGTTTTAAACTAGTCACCCTCTGCCCCAGATTGTCTTTCTCTGTAGTTATGACACTCCTTTCATTGTCTTAAACTGCTTTTGCCTAGGGGGCAAATTCTGGGAAGAGGGGCACATTGGAGAGAAGTCTTTCAAATCAATCTTTCCCAGCCGAAACAGGGCCAGGAACCCACAAAAGGGAACAGATTGGCTCCAAAGTGCCCTTTGCAGAGAATCAGAAAGGGTGCCAATTGCTTTTTCCACTGTTCCCCAAAGCTGAGTGTTCTTGTTCTGTTCTACAAAACCAGCCCTTCAATTAACTGTCCCCCATAGCACTGAGGAAGTTTATTATCTCTAACTCTGCTGCAACCTTTGTTGGTGTAAGTTGAAATAATGGCCACCCTCAGAACTGGACCCCCAGTGATTTGAAGTTGCTAATAAAAAGCCATGACCTGTGATCAGCTGTGCCCACACTTATTGCTGGGGAAGAGGATTTTTAAGTCCCTTTCTGTCACCAATGAGCTAGCCAGAGGTTGTATCCCCCAGAGCCTACCATGAGTGGGGGATGCCAGTAGCTGCTGGGGAAAGAGGAATTAACGGTTTTTTATCATAGTTTATCAGTCTCTTCCTCCTACTTTTCTCTGGATGCTGTACAGTGTTCTTTTGGCCTCTGTTGTTTCAAAATGCTTATTTTAGACAGTTCCTGCCTGTTTAAAAGTTCTGGTGGAAGGACTGAGTCCTGGAGTTCCCTTCTCTGCCATCTTGTCACAATCTTTTGGAGTTCTTGGTGTTTTTTTTTACTGTGGAGTTTTACGATTTCCCTATATATTCTAGTTACCAATCCTTTGATTGGTATGTGGTCTTAAAATATTTTCTCACAGTCAGTGGCTTGTCTTTTCTTTTCATTCTCTTTAGATGGTCTTTGGCAGAACAAAGGTATTAATTTGATGATATCCCATTTATCTTTTCTTTCCTTTTATGGATCACACTTACGGTATCAAGTATAAGAACTTTGCTTAACCCCAGGACTTGAAGACTTTATCCATTTTTTCCCCCTAAAAGTTTTATGGTTTTACATTTAAAGCTGTGATTCATTCATTTTTGAGTTAATTTTTTATAACTTGTAAAGATTATATCATGTTTTGTTATTATTGTTTGTTTGTGTTGTTTTTGTTTTCTTGCCAACAGATGTTCAGTTGCTCCAATACTATTTCTTGAAAAACTATCTCCCATCCATGTAATTGCTTTTGCAACTTTGCAAACTAATCAGCTGATCATATTTGCATGAATCTATTTCTGGGTTCTTTACATGTGTCTATCCCTCCTCCAATATCACAATTTCTTGATTACTGTAGCTATAATGTAAAAATTTCCAGCTTTTTAATAGAGGTCAACTCTGTATGATGAGTTTGGGTAATTAATCATAGTTTAAAATGAAAATGAATTCTTTTCATTTTGTCTTTATTTTCCAAAAGTTCTATGAACACATGATTCACTCATTTACAAATATGTATTGAGTTCATATTTTTAGGCCAGGAACTGGTCTTGGTACTTCATATACAACATTGAATAAAATGTACACAGATCCATCAACTTTTAAGGCTTATATTCTGGTGAGTATAAATATACAGCTTACAATAAGCATTATGAAAAGGTAAATGATAGTATATTCAGAAAGCAATGCTGTGATAAAACTAAATTTATTAAATGAAATAAAATAAAGTTCAAGTTATGAGGAACTGGGAAATATAAAGTTGTGATGGGGGGGTGTGCTAGAGCTCACTGAGATAACAGACATTACAAACTCAATTTCTTACAACAGAAGAAGTTGAGTTCTCAAACATGTTACATATGAACTTTAGTAGTTTTGGGTCAGCTGTGGCTCTGCTCCAAATATCTTGTTCACCAGGATATTATCCAGATAAGAGGAATAGCCTTATTTAAAACATTTTTGAAGCAAATGGAAAACATAGAAATAATTCTCTTGAAATTAGATGAAAATATAATAGTTTATATACTCTAATATATACTCCAAAAATAATATTCTAAAATAGTATAATCTAACTCCTTGGTCACAAATATAAATATTCTTCCTTTTAAAATTCATAAGTCATTCATCTCATCTCCAAGGAACTTATCTCAAAAGTCTTATCAAACTATACTATCAGTCTAAATGTTCAAAATCTTAATATGGTTTCTATGCCAGTTTTGAATATGGTTTCTCTTGGTCAAAAGACATGAATTTGAAAAAAGTTATCTCCCCCTCTTCATGTTACATAATGGAGGAACAAGGAGGCTATTATGACAATAAACACTTTCTTTGAGCATCAGGAAGAATAAGAGTGATGTCACCATTAAGTGTATATAGAAATTTTAAAATCCTGATGGGTTGTAAGGAATTTTCTTGACTTAAACAAGTTCCGTTCCCAAGGTTGAGCTCACCATTGATTATTCTCTTTGAATTTTGCTTCTGTCCTCTGGAAAATTTTTTTTCTTTTGGTTACCTTTCTTGACCCATCTGAAGGGGATGGTATCTCTTTTATTGGGGCTGAGAAAATTTCTCAACCTACTCCTGCCTGTGAAAGGCCAGGGATACAAATATCACTTAAAATTTTTGACATAAAAATCTCTTTCATTTTGAGCTGATTTGTCATTTAGCAACACAACTCATTTTGGCTCTTTATGTATTTGATGGCATTAGTTCTTCATGCAAATAGCCACACCAAAATTTATTTCTGAAACGTACGGTACTCTACAAACTTCATTCCCAGTATCTTGAATCCATCAGGATATTGTGAGAGAACATCACCATTAGTTTCTGTTCATTAAGCTGTTTTAGCTAACCACAAGGATTTATCATGGGCCAACTTAGTTTATTTAGAAGTTATAGAAAATAAGGGTACAGCCATGCCCTCCATTTTTTCTTTACATTCAGAGTGAGTCTTAATATGTTTTCATTGACAAAGCACTTCTCAATATTATCATACCTGTTGGTTATGAGAGTTGCGTCTTTCCATTCTGTAGATCCTGAAATTTTCCTTTAAATACTGCTTGCACACCAGTCAATTTTTTCTGAGTTTTCTGGCTACCCTATGAAAGGCAGCCAACAGAAAACACCTAAAGTTGCATATTCATCAAGTAATTATCTGGCTTCCAAATTACTGAAGGCTACAGTTTTACTAAAATACGATTATTGGCTAACATAAGTTGCCATCTTTCAAGCCTTAAACAAGAGCTTCCTCATGACCTATAGGTAGTGTCATGTATTTTAGTTAGGTAATTAACTTCTAGTTGCCATTTTAAAATCAACTTTATATTGTAGTAAAACAAATAGGCTACAAGAGTAAAACTTTATTTCTTTCTCATATTTCATTAGACCACCACAGTTTTAGTTTGCTATGGTTCTCCTCCATATGTCTTCTTTGTTCCAGGATCCAGGCTGAAATACTATACAAGTGTTAAAGATAAAATAGAGTAATAGCTGAATATTCCTCTGGATCTAAAACACTCTCTTAGCATGTAACATACATTATGTATGCTCACATTCCATTGGTTAAAGTGAGAGACATGGACAAATAAACTCACAGAAGGGCAAGGATGTTTTGTTTCTCTTATAGGGAAGCACTTGAAGTCACATACTAATCAGTGAACTTGTATAATTTTTTAGAGAGATGGGAATGAATGTTTTGGGAAAAATAATGCAGCTCACCAGGAGGGTGGTATGCAATCATAAATGAATACCTAGGACAGGATTCTTTGGGATGATAATATTTAAGCAAAGTTCTGAAGGAGCAAGCATTAGCCATGTGAATATCAGGAGTCAAGTTTTGTATAAAGACCCATAATTAGGAGCATTGCTTACATATCTGAGTTGCTGGATGATCAAGGGGATGTTCAGAGAAAGATATAATAAAAGGCAATCTTATACATAGCTTACTGTTGATGATTTCCATATTACCACTCTTGAAACAGCCTCTCTGCAGTTCTCATGTTTCAAGTCTCATGTATCTCCCTGTCTACTCTCCGCACTGCCAAAAATGCAAATCTGAGCATGTCATGTCCATGTAAACTTTATCTTTATTAGCTACAAAAGAAATTACAAATGATTTAGCATGACTTACAAAACCCTTTATGATCTAACCTCAGTTTTGTTCTTTAAGCTCAGGTTCCGTTCAACCTTCATCTCCACCCATTCCCAGAATCAAACATCCAGAATAATTTGTAATCTTATGAATGTTCTATATTGTATTCACAGATGATTTTGAAAATATTTTCCCAGGTACATGCTTTAAATACATGTATGCATGGATAACACATACCCGTTTTTTAAAATTTAGTAAAAAAATTTATTAATAACTTTGTGGAGAAAATCATATTGGCCTAATCTTCTAAATAAAATGGCAAGTTTACACCAGCCCCCTTGCTAACTTCTTGAGTGAAGCCACTCTCTTTTTATTAGATTATTGTCATTGTTACCTAAGGGGTCTTCCTATCTACCCTTGCTCCTCTGTAATCTATTTTCAACACAGGTGCAGGGTGATATTGGTAAAATTTATGTTGGAGTCCATCATTCTATACCCCTAGTAGTTTCCCACTTTACTCAGAGTAAAATCCAAAGACCTTACAATGACCTGGTAAATTCCATCTGACCTTGCCTCCTTTTCATACCCTGAGTGGGTTTGATCTCATATCATTTTACTCTTTAATCCATTTTACTCTATCAGCACTGATCTCTTACTTATTTCCAAATATTCTAGACATTCCATTTTTCAAGGTATTTACCGTAAATTTTGCTATGCTTAGATTGGCCTTCTGCTGGGTAGTCACTTGGTTTACTCCCTCACCTGCTTCAGGCTTTTACTCAAAAGTCATGTGGCTATCATCTTCTCAAAAACCTCCACTCTATTCTGATTTCTGAACTCTTTGAGGTCAAGTACTAAAGTGCCTTTTTTTTTTTTTTTTTTTTTTTTTTTTTTTTTTTTTAATATTCAGTACCTAGCCCAAACCTATTCATATAAAGGGCATGTAGTAAAATCTTCTGGATGAAGAAATGAATAACAAATGGAAATAAGTCCTAGATCAGAAATGAAATTATCTCACTTTCTAATGGTATCAAGTAATTCTTTTATATTAATTTTCCCAAGTGTTTTCCTCTGATTCAAATAACTTTTGAAACTTGTCTTCCAGTACAGGCAGAAATCAGTGCTTTTGAAATAATAATATCAGCCTTCAAGTACATATGGCATATAAAGATTAGATAGCACCACCTACATAAGCTATGGAGGGAAAATATGAGCATTAAGATGTGCTGTGTCCATCTAATTGGGGAGATTTATTGTAATTATAGAAATTAAAGCATAATTTGGGTTTCAGAATTTCCCTTGAGTTTCATTAAGGTTAACATGATTCACTCATAATTACTTCTACCACATGGCATTGCCAAAATGCCAGGAAAATGGCCTATTGGCTGGCTGGAAGTCCAGGTCTCTTACAGTTATATAACCTAGAGAGGTATCATTAATTCTATTCTAAAATTATCCTGGAGATAATTTCAACCTTATTCAATTACTCCTTGACAATCATGTTAAGGAGAAGGAGTTTTCAAAGACAGTGTACTTAAATATTCAGTTTTATACGATGATTATAAAATTCAAAGTATTACGGCTGTGTGCACTCTATGAACATATTTTGAGCTGTATGCTCTTGATATATACAATTTTTTATATGTCATATCACCCTTTAATTGAAATATTTATTTGAAAAACTAAAGTATTATTATATGCATGCTCTTACTCACAGAATTAAAATCCTTGTAAAATACCACAAAAATTTTGAAATACAAAGAAATGTGTGTCCTAATTCTTTTGAAAATATATTTAGCAATCTGGACTGCCTAAAATAACATTAAATTGATTATGTTAATGAACTTTTGAATTCTTCTTAGCCTTAAAAAAAAAGTAGGACCTAATTCCCCTTTCCTTTGAATGTCATGAAATGGTTTCTTGGCTCCCACATCTCTTCCTAGCCTTTACACCTGGTAAAAAGGTTTGTGGTATTATTTATGAGTTTCTATGTAAATCCAATTAATTTTTCCAACAATAGTGTGGAAAATAATGGAACATGTTATATTTCATTCTCTATACTATATGCATTTAAGTCCCACAAAATGGTTCATATACTTAAATTTTAGAAATCAACTTTCTGTGTTATTTGGGGTTTAATTATAGATTGTTTTCAATACATTCCAAAACATATTTGTCAAAATAAGAGGAAAATACCGCTTGGCACATAGGTTGGAAACATTAGAAATGATTACACTAGGGGAATGGTATTTAAAATAATGATTGCCCACAGCTATATGAGTATCCCTCAGGGAGTGACTAAAAATTGGCCAAATAAAAGGGCTATCAGAAAAACTATTGCATTTAGAAATTATCTTTAACTCATTGCTAAAGTTTACTTAAAGCTGTAAAAAAAGAGTTTGAAGACAGAAAGTGCAGAATTCATCTGACTGCACTGACAATGGCATAAACATGTGAACTTCTTATTGAGGGCCTGTAGTAAATTTCCACATCATGACATTCCAAGACAAAGCAGAACGAGACGTGTTAAAGATTACACTTGCAAATTTCAAAATACTTGGTGTCAGCCTAGTGATGTTAAAACATCCATTTAGAATAACTCACAGAGTAACTGTAGCATATTACAAAGTAGAATCATGAATATGCAATTAGCAAATGGTTCTGGAGCCTGATCACCATCTCTGTCAATTATAGCAGTCACTTTCTGTGATGGTACCTTGGCACTTTGACAGTGATTATAACTTTTCATGATGTATTGCAGATATTATGCTTCAGTTGTTTACAAATAGAACCATATCTCCCTCTTTCACTGTAAAAATAGACTGTTTTAGTGAGGAAAATAGTCCCCATAATAAATCTTCCATTTAAGTCACTCATGCATGATCAGACTGAGAATATCATACAGTGCTATACCATGTGACAAAAGCAACCCACAAAGTCCTTCTTTTTATTATTCCTAAAAAGTGAAGTAATATGGAGCTTTTCGATTTAACTGTAAAGAAACTGAAACAGCACAAAGGATTAATTCACAACATAGTGACCATCTCTAAAAAAGGAGGCTAGCCAAATGAGAAATGCATTTTAAATTTGGATCAAAATGCCAAGAAAAAGGTGTAAGTATCATGCAGGGGAAAAATTACCTGGATGTGATATATTTTGGTTTGAATTTTCAATCCAAATGTATTTTCCAGATAATTTCACATTTTCTCACTTAGTTTTGTCTGTACTATCTATATAAATAAAAATCCCAATATTTAGGGCTGCTACAGTATAAATAACACTACTCAGATATTCTAAATGTCTGGATATTAGCTATAATATAGATTATACGTGTGAATGTTAGCTATACTTAATTCCAATCTTCTACCTACATAGATTTTTACAGATTCAATGTCTCATGTTTATCATTAAGGAGGTTGAGAAATTCATTGTCATGGAATAATATAGTTAAAATAAACTGTAGGAACTTTGTTCAACTCACCTCACTTTCACCAGCTTCCATTTTCAGATGAGATAAAATTTTCCCCAGGTTTATAGCTCATGTCAAAACCAAATCTTCAAATCAGAACTCTTATTTCACAATTATGTGCTGTTTTCATTACATCATGGCATTTAAAAATATATATGTTTACATAGTGGTAAAAAAAATTCTGCTAAGGCAGAGTGAGGCAAGAGAGGGAACTATGGGACTGTGCTTCAATGATGAACCTGAAGCCTTAGACCTAGAAAAAGAATGGTGGAAATGGTCCAATATTTGAAAGTACTCCCTCAAAATAATGGACTATTCCTCCCAGACTAGATGAACTAAACCCTGGTACAAGACATTAAATACACTTCAGAAAAAAGAATATGTAGCAAATATTCTAAAAACATAAATACTATCACTTAAGCTCATCTTTTTCTGTAACATTTCTCCATAATCAACTTTAATCATGCTATAGAAGAGGGTTCCAGTAAGCAATTCCACCTTGAGTGGGCGGAGTCATATCTCTGTGGAAACCATCTAATCAACAGTTACCGCCCACAATTGGGTGGGTCACATCTCTATGGAAACAACAAAAAAGATCCCACTCAGCAATATTGAATGAGGATTAAAGAGAATGGCTTTTCTGTGGCACATAATAGCTTCACACTGACACACATATATTGGAGCTCTTTTCTGTATTATTTTTATAAGTGTCTCATAAGTTTGAAAATATGCCAAAACAAAACTTTTAAGAATCTATATTTAAATGAGCTAGCAGACTTTCAAAAAAAAAAAAAAAGAAAGCCAGCAAAGATATTAAATAATGCCAAACTGACCAATAAATTGGAAACAGCAATGAAAGGTATAGTCCCTACCAATGATTTAGATTTTCGTAAAGAAATATTTGTGATAACTATCTCTTCCGGGTACCATTGACTTCTGGTTCTGATTCTTCCCCCTGCTTTCCTCTCCCTTTGTCTGCATTTCTTCTGTTCATATAGGATTCCAGTAATTTGGATTAAGATTCAATCTCACTCATTAACTTCTTCAAGATATCTTACCAACATTAATTCTACCCACAAGAATGTGGATTAAGATTAAAAATATGTCTAAATTGATCACAATTCAACCTATCACAATAAATTTAAGGAAAATAAAAGTACAGAATTCATTAAATGAATGTGAAGCAGAGAACTCATCAAATAAAACAGAAGATAAATCTAAATATTTATGATGCAATTACTACAACTAACTCAAGACAGTATTCTAGGATGTGAAATTAGACACACAAGAAGATGGTATGCTATTATTGAAATCTTCCAGGAAGATAGCCAAATAGAGTAGCTCAATATTAGCCCTGCTCCATGGAAAACTTAGAGAAGGCACAGGAGGGTGACTGAGGCAGCTATTCAGGAGTGCAGCTGACCTGGGAGAGCATTCTGCACCACATGGAGCACCCCTGGTTCCAGAGGCTGAGGAACTGAGAGGCAGAAAGCTGGAGGCTGGAATGGAGGCAAAGGGCCTGTGGGAGTGCACAGACAGGTGTCCGTGACTAGGAACAATCCTAGAACTGTGCATTCACACAGCCCTCAGCCACACTTTCAAGCCCTGAGAAACTGCTGACCTGTGCAGCCAGGTCACATATGCCCCCAATCAATGAAGGCTTAAGAGCAATCTGCTGCCATAGCTCTATGCATGTGCACAAAGGGTCCTGTGCCTTAGGCTGGTGCACATCAGGTTTACGTACCCCAGACCACTGCACCTGCACAGCTATATCTCACTTGCTGTTGGGTGCCCCCATTTGGAAACAGCTTAACATCCATAGCCTGTACCTACATCTGCCCTGAAACAAATCAACACACTGAGTGCTTGTACCCTGTTCACTGTTATACAACCAATGCACAAACACAAGGCCTTAGACTATGGAAAGAAATCAACTCCTAAGTAAATCAATCAAGATATTTACATGCCATGAAGACAGCAGAAAATCATTAAGCATATCACAATGCAGACAGATGTAGCCCTGCCTAATGACCAAATTAAAACACCAGAGGAGACACACATGTTGGAAAAACTACTCAAAGATGTTCATACAACTCTACTTAATAAAATAAGCAGGGCAGCAAATGACATAAAGGAGATCAAGTAGATAGGAGAAGAGCATAAAGAGGAATTTGAAAGAATAAATAGAAAATAGCAGATATCATGGAGATTAAGTATCTGTTGGCCAAATAAAAAACATACTAGAGGCACATGACACCAGATTTGAAGAGACAGAAAAAAGAATAAGTGATATAGAGAACAGAATAACTGACTTTGGAGACTCAAAATAGTAAATGGCAAAAAAGATGGAAAAAATTGAATTGGAACTCAGGGAAATGATAGACAAAACACAGTTCACAAATATAAGAGTCACTGGTGTCCTAGATAGAAAAGAAAGGGGTAAAGGGCTAGGATATAGTAGTTGAGGATATAATGGAGGAAAACTTCCCAACCCTTATAAAGGGCATAAATATATAAGTCAAAGAAGCCCAATGAACTCCAAACAGAATAAATCCAAATAGGCCTTCCCCAAGGCACATACTAAGCAGAAAATCCTGAAAGCAGCAAGAGAAAACAATCTACTACATACAAGGTAGACCAAATAAGACTGACTTCAGAATACTCAACTAGCACCCTGGAGGAGAGATGGCAGTGGTATGATATATTCAAGACCCTGAAAGAGAAAGACTTCCAGTCAAAAATTCTGTACCCAGCCAATTTGTCCTGCAAAACTGAGGGAGAGATTAAAGTTTTTACAGGTAAAGAAGTCCTGAGAGAATTTGTCAGCAAGAGACTAGCCCTACAAGAAATACTAAAAGGAGTTCTGCTGGCTGAAAAAAAAAAAAGACAGGAGAGGGAGGTCTAGAGGAGGGCACAGACTTAAAGAGTACCAGTAAGGGTAATTTAAAGCATAAAAAGAGAAAGAAAGAAAAGAATATATAGATGTGATAAATAAAATTAAAAAAAGATAAGATGGTGGATTCAAGAAACACCTTTTAAGTAATAACTTTAAATATTAATGGACTAAACTTACCAGTTGAAACATACAGATTGGCAGAATAGATTAAGAAACCTAATCCAGCTACATACTGCTTACAAGACACTCATCTTAGACACAAGGATGCAAATAGGTTGAAAGTGAAAGGATGGAAAAATATTTTCCCTGAAAATTATAACCAAAAGAAAGCAGGAGTAGCTATACTAATATCGGACAAAATAGACTTTAAATGTAAAGACATCATAAGAGACAAAGAAGGACACCATATACTAATTAAAGGATCAATTCACCAAGAAGATATAACAATCATAAATGCTTATTCTCCCAGTCAATGAGCTCCAAAGTACATGAGACAGAAGTTGTCCAAACTGAAGGGAGTGATAGATGTTTCAACACTAATAGTAGGAAATGTCAATACACCACTTTCCTCTATAGATAAAACAACCAGACAGAAGATCAACAAGGAAATAAAGAACTTAAATTTAACTTCATAAATGAATTAGACCAAACAGACATATATAGGTCATTGCACTCCAAAGCACAAGGATATACATTCTTCTCTAGTGCTCATGGAATATTCTCCAGGATATATTATATGCTGAGGCATTAAACAGGTCTTTATAAATTTAAAACCATTGAAATTATTCAAAACACTTTCTCTACTCACAATGGGATGAAGCTGGACCTCAATAGCCACCAAAGAACAAGAACATTCACAAATATATGGAGACTAAATAACACCCTCTTAAACAACCAATGGGTCAAAGAAATCATTAGAGAAATCAGTAGCTATCTGGAGGTAAATGAATGTGAGAATACAATTTATCAGAATTTATGGGATGCAGCAAAGGCTGTTGTTCTAGTTTGCTAGCTGCTGAAATGCGACACACCAGAGAGGGATTGGCTTTTAATAAAAGGGGATTTATTTTGTTAGTTCTTCAGAGGAAAGGCAGATAAATTTCAACTGAGGTTCTTTCTTACACAGGAAGGCACAGAGTGATCTCTGCTGGCCTTCTCTCCAGGACTCTGGGTTCCAACAACTTTCCCCAGGGTGATTTCTTTTTGCACCTCCAAAGACCTGGGCTGAGCTGTGAGTGCTGAGATGAGGTATGCTGAGCTGCTTGGACTGTGCTACATTGAGCTCTCTCATTTAAGCACCAGCCAATTAAATCAAACATCATTCATTGTAGCAGGCACGCCTTCTAGCTGACTGCAGATGTAATCAGCAACAGATGAGGTTCACACATCATTGGCTCAAGTCCACAGCAATAGATCTAGGCACCTACACCTGGCCAAGTTGACAACTGAATCTAACTACCGCAGCTGTGCTGAGAGGGAAATTTATTGCCATAAATGCCCACACTAAAAAAAGAAAAAAAGAGCAAAAATCAAGGACTTAACAGCATACCTGAAGGAACTTGAAAAAGAACAGCAAACTAACCCCAAAGCAATTAGAGAAGATAAATACCAAAGTTTAAAGCAGAGATAAATGAATGAGAGAACAAAAGAACAATAGGAAGCATCAATAAAACCAAAAGTTGGTTCCTTGAAAAATCAATTATACTGATGGGCCACTAGCAAGACTGACAAAGAAAAAAAGAGAGAAGATGCAAATAAACAAAATCAGAAATGAGAAGGGGTGTGTTACCACAGACCCTGAAGAAATGAAAAAAAACTCATAAGTGGATAGTATGAACAAATATACGCCAATGAAATAGACAACTTAGATGAAATGGACAAATTCATGGAGACACACAAACAAGCTACACTGACTCAGGTAGAAATAGAAGATCTAATCAAACCAATCACAAGTAAAGAGATTCAGTCATCAAAAATCTTCTACAAAGAAAAGCCCAGGGCAGGCCACGGTGGCTCAGCAGGCAAGAATGCTTGCCTGCAATGCCAGAGGACCTGGGTTTGATTTCTGGTCCCTGCCCATGTAAAAAAAAAAAAAGAAAAGAAAAGCCCAGGGCCAGATGGCTTCACAGGGGAATTTTATTAAACAGTCCAAAAAGCACAAATGCAAATACTGCTTGAAATTTTCCAAAAAATTGAGGAAAAAGGAATTCTGCCTAATTATTTTATGAAGCTA
Organism: Tamandua tetradactyla; assembly: GCF_023851605.1. Taxonomy (NCBI): domain Eukaryota; kingdom Metazoa; phylum Chordata; class Mammalia; order Pilosa; family Myrmecophagidae; genus Tamandua; species Tamandua tetradactyla. The sequence goes on from NC_135328.1 coordinate 73,833,092, forward strand.
ATATCATTTTAACACCAAACTGGGTAAAGATGCTAAAAGATAGGAAAACTACAGGTCAATCTCCTTAATGAACATACATGCAAAAATTCTCAATAAAATACTAGCAAACTGAATGCAACAACACATTAAAAGAATTATATGCCATGACCAAGTGGGGTTTATACCAGGAATGCAGAATGGTTCAATGCAAGGAAGTCAATTAATGTAATACAGCACATTAACAAATTGAAAAGAAAAATTACATGATCATCTTGTTTGACGCTGAAAAAGCATTTGACAAAATTCAGCATCCTTTTCTGACAAAACACTCCAAAAGATAGGAGTCAAAAGTGACTACGTCAACATGATAAAGGGAGTATATGAAAAACTGATAGCCAGCATCGTACTCAATGGAGAGAGACTGAAAGCTTTCCCCCTAATATCAGGAAAAGGCAAGGATGCCCACTGTCACCACTATTATTCAACATTGTGCTAGAAGTTCTAGCTAGAGCAATCAGGCAGGACAAAGGAATAAAAGGCATAGAAATTGGAAAGGAAGAAGTAAAATTATTTGCAGATGAGATGATACTCTACTTGGAAGATCCTGAAAAATCTATAGCAAAGTTATTTGAGTTAAAAAACAAATTCAGCAAGGTGGCAGGATGTAAAATTAATGTGCAAAAATCAGTAACATTTCTATACACAGGCAATGACCTAGCTGAGGAGTCAGTTAAGGAAAAAATTCCATTCAAAATAGCAACTAAAAGAATCAAGTACTTATGAATGAATTTCATTAGGGACATAAAGGACTTGTACATGGAAAACTACATAACATTGCTAAAAGAAATCAAAGGAGATCTAAATAGGTGGAAAGACATTTCCAGCTCATGGATAGGATGGCCAAATATAGTTAAGATGTCAATTCTCCCCAAGTTGATCTACAGATTCAATACAGTACCAATAAAAATTCCAACAACCTACTTAGAAGATTTGGAAAAACGAGTTACCAAATTCATCTGGAAGGGAAAGAGACCCCGAATAGCTAAAAGCATCCTAAAAGAGAAGAATGAAGTAGGAGGATTAACACTCCCTGACTTTAAAACCTATTAGAAAACCACAATGGTCAAAACAGCATGGTACTAGCACAAAGATAGAAGCATTGACCAATGGAATTGAATCAAGAGTGCAGAAATAGACCACCAAATTTATGGTCAGCTGTTTTTTGACAAAGCCCCCAAATCCCCCGAACTGGGACAAAATAGTCTTTTCAATAATTGGGCATGGAAGAACTGGATAGCAATAGCCAAGAAAATGAAAGAGGACCCCTATCTTATATCCTCCACAAAAATTAACTCAAAGTGAATCAAACACCTAAATATAACAGCCAGCACAATAAAGCTTCTAGAAGATAATGTAGAAAAACATCTTCAAGACCTAGTAATAGGAGGTAACCTCCCCAACAAAAAGAAAAAAAAAATAGATAAATGGGAACCCTTCAAAATCAAATGGTTCTGAACTTCAAAAGACTTTGTTATAAAGGTAAAGAGGCAGCCAACTCAATGGGAGAAAATATTTGGAAATCACATATTTCAGACAAAAGTTTGATTTCTTGTATATATAAAGAAATCATACAACTCAACAACAAAAGAACAAACAACCTAATTATAAAATGGGCTAAAGATATGAATAGGCATCTTTCTGAAGAGCAAATATAGGTGGCTCAAAAGCACATGAAGAGAGGTTCATTTTCATTGGCTATAAAGGAACTGCAGATCAAGACTACAATGAGATACTACCTCATACCTATAAGGATGGCTGTTATTAAGCAAACAGGAAACTATAAATATTGGAGAGGATGTGGAGAAACTGGGACACTTATGCACTGCTGGTGGAAATGTATAATGGTGCAGCCACTATGGAAGTGTTTTGGTGGTTCCTTAGGAAACTAAATATCAAGTGACCCTATAACCCAGCAATAGCACTACTTAGTATATACCCAGAAGAGCTGAAAGCAATAACAGAAACAGACATTTGCACACTGATGTTCATAGCGGCATTTTTCACAACTTCCAAAAGATGAAAAGAAACCAAATGCACATCAACAGATGAGTGGATCAACAAAATGTGGTATATAAATATGATGGAACATTATGCAGCAGTAAGACAAAATGACGTTCTGAAGCACATGACAAGATGGATGAGCCTGGAGGACATAATGCTGAGTGAAATTAGCCAGACACAAAAGGATAGATATTGTATGATTCCACTTTTATGACCAGCATAAAGGTATAATCAGAGGCTTCTAATACAGAATATAGGGGACTTAGAGATACATAGAAGCTGGAGATGAGTGAACGGTTAGATAATGAGGTTGAACTCCAATGTAAGGAAATAGATAGGAGTGAAGGTGGTTCTCTAGTGGGTCTATAAGTAATAAATATTACCATATTGAAGATGAACAAGATTGATAGGGGTTGTATAGACCTATTTGGCCCACTGATTAACACTAGAAATATGGATTAGTTCTCACAAGAAATACTTCAAAGATATGATTCTTATATAAAGAGTGTTTAAGTCCAGGGTGAAAATTGCTATTGCATGTGATGAGCTATGTTCAAAAGGAAACCATCAGCACTACCACAGCAACAGCAGAGAATGTTGATGGACAGTGGACTTTGGGCACTCTACATGATGCGTGATGAATGCAGGTGGCTGAAGGATGCACTGATGGAGAAGTAGTTTGGTGAATGATGGTGTATACTTATGGATGAAGATTGTACTGCTACAAAAAGGTTCAAAGTCATGAGGCATGCAATGATGTGAATGAACATGTGGGACATTTGGTGAGACAAAATAACAACAATGGTATGGTCACCTTTAGAAAATGCTCATAAGAAAACAGGGACCTAGATTGTAAGCAATAAAAGCAGACACATTAAGTCTGGAATGGTGATTATTTCTGGATTTTGAGAGGCTGTTATATATCTATATATAACCTGATATTTAGAGATAAGAATGAAGCCAAACAAGTTGGGGTTAAAGTAATTTAGAACATAGGGGTAAGGAAGACAGTGTTTATATTTTAGAACTGCACATATTCTTGAGCCCAGTGGAAGAAAGGTTTATTTGGTCTGGAACTGAAATTTTTGTAGTGCATAATCTAATTCAACCTATCTGTATAGCTCATATGAGCAACTGAAACACAAGGGAGCACAGAATAAAAAAGAGGTCCTTTCTGGATACAGGGACTCAGAGTTGGACAGCACAATACTACCTATCTGTAGTACAATTATGTTAGAACACTGAATGAGGCTGCATGTGGGAGTGATAGAGGGAGGAGGGCTGGGGACATGGATGAAATCAGAAAGAAAGATAGATGTTGAAGATTGAGATGGTGTAGTCTAGGAGTGCCTAGAGTGTATAATAATAGTGAAATGTACAATGTACAAATTTTAAAAATGTTCTTGCATGAGGAAGAACAAACGAATGTCATTGTTGCAGGGTGCTGAAGGGAGATGGTAATTAATATTTTAAAATGTCACCTTGTGTGTGAGACTAGGGCAAAAAATGTTTATTTGTTACAAAGTTTATATTTTGACTGCTGCGTTTCCTAGTGTAACTTATGTGGATAATTTGATTGAATGCCATAAGTGCTTGGAATCTCAGGTAGGACATGGGATTTTGTTGGTTTGTCCAGAGTGGTGCCCCAGTGAATCCCAGAGTGATTCAATCAGTGGGTGGAAAAGTATTTGCAGTGCCCCCTTCAGGGAGTGGTGAGAACCGGGAGAAATTCAACTTCCCCAAGTTGGATTCTTGATGTTCTCATGGGCAGTGTGGATGGCCAGGGCTATGAGCTGAACCCCCAGTCTTGGGGTTTGTTCATGTGAAATTTGGCCCCACAGGGGTAGGTCAAGTCTACTTGAAATTTGGGCCTGGGAGTCACCCCCAGGAGAGCCTCTTTTCTTGCTCGGGTATGCCCTCTCTCTCCAGCCAATGCGAGAGCAGTCTCACTGCCCTCTCCCTCTCTGCCTGGGGCATGGCTTCTGGGGATGTGGACATTCCTGGCGGCATGGGGCGGAGATCCTGGCTTGGACTCAGCATCAAGGGATTGACAGGGATCCTGGAGTGGGCTGCGACTTAGCATTGGGGGATTGGGAGGGCCTTCTCGACTGGGGGGGGTGGGGGAGGAGTGGGGTGAGATGGGGTGTAGGTGGCTGGGGGATTCCGAGCAGAGTCGAGAGGTTGTCCTGGGGGTTGTTCTTCTGCATCCAGTGGATGTCATCTTGTTATTCGGGATGTGGTGGAGAGGCTGGAAGGAACCGCCTGGGGATGTGGAGCTGTGTTCCAGTAGCCATGTTTCTTGAGGATGATTGAATAATGATACAGCTGACACAATGTTACTGTGTGATTGTGAAAACCTTGTGTCTGATGCTCCTTTTATCTACCTTGTCAACGAAGGAGTAGAACATATGGAATAAAAATGGATAACATGGGGAACAAATGCTAAAATAAATTTACTTTGAAATGCTAGTGATCAATGAAAGCAAGGGGTAAGCGGTATGCTAGGTATAATCTTTTTTTTTTCTTTCCTGTGTTCATTTTATTTCTTTTTCTATTGTCTTTTTATTTCTTTTTCTGAATTAATGCAAATGTTCTAAGAAATGATGACGATGCAACTAAGTCATAGTTCCATGACTATGGAACTATTAAACCTTATCATCAGGGAATCCCCTGATACTGTGTAAAACTTTAGGGACACCCAAATCAATAGGCCATGCCCTCGATCATGAACCTTAGTCTTGTGAAGCTTATGTAGGAACAGAGAAGTTTAGACTACCTATCGGCATGCCTAAGAGTTATTTCTGGAGGACCTCTGTTGTTGCTTAGATGTGGCCTCACTCTCTCTAAGACCAATTTTTCAAATGAAATCATTGCCCTCCCCCACTATGTGGGACCTGACATGCAGGGGTAAAAGTCTCCCTGGTGATGTGGGAGATGACTCCCAGGGATGAATCCAGACCTAGCACCATGGGATCAACAATTCCATCCTGACCAAACAGGGGGAAAGATGTGTAATTAATAAAGTATCAGTGGCAGAGAGAGTTCAAATAGAGTCAAGAGGGTACTATAGAGGTTGCTCTTACACAAACTTCAGGTAGACCTTGCTACCTATCATAACCTGTCAATCCCCAACCAGGACTATTCCAGTCAATCCTAAACAACCCCTAGTGCAGTAGTTAAGATTCCACAAGGGTTCCATGCACTAGAGTAACTTTCCAGAAACATACAACCTCTAGATAGTTCCTTGGTTCAGATAAGTCCTGAAACCTAGCCCAGCCAATCCAGAACTTCAGAAAGTTCCATCTCCCTACCCCATATTAGTGACAGTTCCTTCCAATATAGAAAATTTAGAATTGTCATAGTGCAGACACCCCTAAAGAGAGGGATGGAAAGATCAAGGTGATGGTGGACTTATACTGAGAAGATAAGATTTAACAAATGAATGTGAATGCTGAATCGTTAAATTGATATCTCTTTTAGTCTCTAGTATCTTAGAGCAGCTAGAAGTAAAAACCTAAAATTGTGAAATTGTAACCCATGTCTAACACTGAAATATGTTTTACAACTACTTGTGGTGCTGTGCTTTGGAATTTATAGCTTTTTTGTATGTATGTTATTTTTCACCAGAATAGAAGGAAAAAATGTAGATTGTGATGATAAAATATATTTAAGCCCTCTAGCCTCCTATATTCTGGAGCAGTTAGAAGGAAAAGTAGGAGAGGATCATATGGTAGCCCATGATAAACTCTGGAATCTGTACTGTACCGACTTGTTGAAGAGTGCTTTGAAAACTCTTGCTGTTTTATTTCTTTGCTTTGTACATATGTTATACTAACAATAAAAAAGTCAAAAATAAAAATAAAGCACAAAAACCTCAGAGATGGTGAAGTTGAGCCAATTAATAGTTAAATAAAATGTCAAGATAGCACATGGGGAAGGAAAAACCATCATAAAATATTGTTGATGAGTAATAAGGGAATATTATGAACAACTCTATATTCAAAAACTGATAACAGAAATAATGGATCAATTTCTTGGAAGAGACAAATTACTAAAACTCATGCAGTGAAGAACAGATTATCTGAATATGTTTGTATCTATTAAAGTAATTGAATCAATAATAATAATTTTCAGGCCCAAATTGTTTCACTAGTGAATTCTACCAGATTTTTAAGGAAGAAATGATGCCAATTCTCCACAATCTCTTTCAAAAACAAAAGAAGAAAGAACATTTCTTCACTCAAGCAAACCAAAAACAATAATGTGACATATGAAGTGGAGATAGGAGTCAAATGAAAGACCTCCCATTGACCCAACGTGGAACTGCTTGAACAACAAAATAAATAAAATAATATTGGATTGTAACTCAAAGTATAAAAGAAATACCATGTAAGGGACCATACTGATTGGCCAAAGACAAGATCTCGGTAGAAATCAGAAAATATTTAAGCAGAATGATGTAGAAACTATAAACTATCAAAACTCAATGGGATATAGCTAAAGCGGTGTTACATGTAAATTATTAATTCCAAACGCATATATGAAAAATCATAAAGGTTTAAAGCCAGTCATCTAGCTTAAATCCAAGAAGTTAGAACACCAAATTTATCACAAAGAATTTAGAAAGAAAAGAAAAAACTTAAAACAGATATAAAATAAAAATTTCATCAAAATAAAAGTGGGTCCTTTGAAAAGAGTAGTAAGAAACTCCTATCTATCTGATCAAGAGAAAAAATGAAAAATCAATATGAAGAATGATATGGGAGACATTACAGATCTTAAAAGAACAAATAGAAAGTGTTAAATATTTTGTGCCATTAAATATAAAAATTGAAGTGGAAAAATTGCTTAAAAAAACATGACAAAACAAACCTGAAACAAAAATACAAAGTCAAAATGCTGCTATATCTATCAAAAAATGTTATTCAAAATAAAAGCTTTCCTACCAAATAACATCAGACCCAGATGGCCTCACTGGTGAATTCTCCAAATAACCAAGTAAAAATAATGCCAACTGGTACAAACCCTTCCATAAAATAGGACAATACGGAACATTTTGGATTCTTTTTTTTTTTTTTTGCCCAAATAACATTGATATAAAATCTTATCAAGGAGGTGGAGGGGGACAATATGCAGTGTAGAGAGATGTGGAATTTAGTTAGTCCCCTAGAGTAGCTATTAACTAGCCAGGAATTCTTTGGAACAATCGTCTGGGGGACATTTGTAACTGAACACACATTGTACACCAGGCTGGAATGGGTTGAAGGGCTGAGATCAAGCAGGGAACTGTAAGTAAAGCCTCCAAACTATGAAGGCTGGTGCCCCTCCTTCACTACCATGGCAGGCTATTGGACAAAAAGAGGTAGTTTTTGCTGGAAGCAAGGGAAATAAAAGCTCCAACCTTGGTTTTAATTAACAAATTTGGACTGCTGAATACAAACTCCAAGCACAGATAAACCAAGAGAAAGCAGGAAAGTTACCTGAGGTCTCTTCCCGCAGAAAAAAATAATAATAAAGGAGGCTTCTGGAGTCACCTGAGCTCAGACTACTGGCAAAGGGCTGTGCCCCAAGAAAGGGGCACATACTGCCAGGTACCAAATCTGGCTCTTGATTGGTGAACCTTGGGAGATGGAGACTGGCTCTGAAAAGGGAAATTATTTCTCTCTCTCATTTTCTTTTTTCTCTCATTTTAAAAAGTATTCTAAGTAGCTCAGTAGAGAAAGCCTCCGACATTTCTGGTTGTCACACTGACTCAGAGAAAGGTGAGCTACCGATACATGTTGAAGTTATTTTATGTACTACAGAAAATTTAGGTTTTAGACAAAATAAACCTCTCTTCCTTTGGTCTTATATACATAGATGTATATAAGACATCTCTCTCTCTCTCTCTCTCTCTCTCTCTCTCTCTCTCTCTACATATACGACATCTATACAGTAGAGAACATTTCAAAACGCAAACAATGTCCTCCTTACCCCTATATTGTGATTTACCTTAATCCCTACCAGATCGGCTTTGTTCTTACCTCTAATTGAAGTCTGATCTCATTTTCAGTTTCGTTAACAGCTGTTGCATGTGGCAATGTTGACTTTGACTTTCAGACTGGAAGAACTCCTAATCTGAGACTTAGTGTCATACCGGTACCCAAAGTACTAGGGAAATACCAGGTTATACACATACAGCACAGCATTTCAAAATCTAGGAATAACAATTACCACTCTGAACTAAATGTGAATGCTATAAGAGCCCACAGTGTGGGCCCCAATTTTCTTAGGAGTATTTTCTAAAAGCAACCATACAATATTTGTTCTTTCGTTTCTGGCTTATTTTGCATTGCATAATGTCCCCCAGATTCACTCACCTCATTGCATGCCTCACAACCTTGTTCCTTTCAGTAGTCACGCAATATTTGAACTACCACAGTTTGCCATTCTACTTCTCAGTCAATGTATCCTTCATCCAATAGGCTTTTAGCAAACAAGATAAAAGCAGAGGCTTTGAATGTGCTTATTTAATTGAATGTGCTTCCCTTCTTTCATCATGAGATATGCCCAAATTATTCTACCAAAGAGATGTAAGAAACATGTGGAGCAGAGGTGCAGTACACAAGCTGTGGGCCAGCTCACCTCAGCAAAGAGACAGCCAATCTCAGAAATGAGCCCTAACTCAGAAAAGACCAGAAAAAAATATCAGGACTAGACCTCTGATGTTCAAACCCCCAATCTAAATAATTTATTTTGTAAGCCAATGAATTTTAAGACATCTTTATATACAGCAGTATTGAGACAATACATAACTAATAAAGAGAGGAAAAGTAAACTTTTTTATTTCAAAATATCATGATTGTGTATTTTGAAAATCTGGAAGAATCTACAAACCCTAATTAACCAACGGATTGAGGAAGTTGGCTGGACACAAGTTCATATAAAAAAATCAATTTTGTCTGTAAATACCAGCAATAAACGTTTTGAAATGATAATTTTCAACACAATGTATTATATTATAAAAATATACATAGTTAGGAATGATTCTAATATAATATATATAATACTTCTATATTAAAACTTATAAGATCTCACTTAGATAAATAAAGTATACCTAAATTATTAGAGAATTATAACCTGTTCAGTGAAAGCTCAGTATTGTAAAGATGTAAATTTACCCAAAATTAATTAAATTTAATTTAATTAAATGCACTTGAGATCAACAATCGAGCAAGTTTTTGGTATAGATTGATGAGCTGATCATACAACTTACATGGAAATGCAGAAGTGCTAGAAAAGTTAAGACATCTTATAAAAAAAGAACTTTGAACTTCTTACACTCTCATTTTCAAGACATTATAAAGCTACATCAATTAAGGAGTTAATTGCAAATCATTAAACGAGAAGATCAATGGAACAGGAAAGAACTTCTAGAAATACATCTAAACACATACAGTCACCTGATTTACAAAAAAGATACCACTGAATTTTAGTGAGGGAAAGGATGGCCTTTTCTGTAAACTATGCCAGAATGACTAGTTAACAATAAGAAAAAAATAAGAGAATAAGTTTAAAACTGAATATTGGTAAAGGTTTCTTAAACAGAAAAAAACAACAATGGCAAATATAAAAATGATGAACTGGATTTCACTAAAATTAAGAACTGCCCCTCAAACCATAATTAAAAAGTGAATAGGCAAGCCACAGACTTGGAAACATTTACAATAAAAATATCTGGTGAAGGATTTATTTATATCCAGAATGTATAGTATACTCCAAATCAATGAGGAAAAGATGAACAATACAATTTTTTACTTTGGGAAAGGTGTGAGCAGGCAATTCATAGAACAGGATATTCAAATGACCAAAAGGTATAGGAAAAGGAACTCAATTAATTACTATCATTATTCATCAACAAAATGTAAATTAAATCCAAATTGAGATTTCACAAATATACTCACAAAAATGTTTTTTAAATAATGATAAAATTAAGTGCCAATAAAAAAGATATGGCAACCTTCATACATTGCTTAATGATAAAATTAAGTGTCAATAAAAAAAGATATGGCAACCTTCATACATTGCTGGTAGTAAGGAAAATTAGTATAACAATTTGGAAATTTTTGTTTACATTATCAACTGAAATGAAACATCTTATATTGGGTGATATAGCAATTCTCCTCAGTATGTACTCATGGTTAATGTGTGCAAATATATGAAAAAGACATATACAATAATGCAAATAAGAGCTTTATTAATAATAGCCAAAACCTGAAGCAACTGCATTGTCCAACAAGAGACTAGATTAAGAAATTATGATATTTTCATACAAAATAATACCATACAATAATTTAAAGAGAACAAGCTATTGATACAGATGGAAAATCACTCATATAACTCATAATTAAAGGATTATATTTGTTAAACTACCAAAATTTAACAAATATAATCCTTAAAAAATTTAAAATAAAACTACAGGATAATCTCATTAAAATATATGCAAAAATCATAAGACGGAAGCAAATTAAATTGAATACAACCATATTTCAAAATAATTTTATCCTGAACATGCAAGGGCAGTTTATTTTAAGAGAATATATTAATATAAAAATCAATGGAATGGGGCAGGCCACAGTGGCTCAGCAAGCAGAGTTCTTGCCTGCCATGCCAGAGACCTGGGTTCGATTTCCAGTGCCTGCCCATGCAAAAAAGAAAATTAATGGAATGAGGAAGGAAGCAGTATATTCATCACAACACAGACAAATGAGACTTAAAATTAAAAAATAGAATCTATTTGCTTAACATAATAATCTTTCTGTCCACTGCCCTACTCTATGCTGTACTCCCTCCCTCATTCTCAGAGCCAGTTCCACACTTAGGAATTCAAAAAGTTCAAAAGCATTCGTTTTAATACCAGAAATAAAACTATGATGGACTAAGGGTACATAAGCATGCAGTGAGAGATCTCTTTCCACTGCTGTGTAGGAAGTGGAGCAAAAGAAGAACGGGAGTGCATTATAAGCAAATCATGAATAACCAGGAGTCAGAAAGAATCCATAATTTCAAAAACAAGCCATTGCATCCATTTTGGTGAACTGAGGTTAGGAAACTATTACAAACAGTTTTTCTATAACTAAAGATAGAGGATTATGAAGATTGGTACTAAGAAACCCAAGTGACAGCCTACTGCTTCATTATGAATTCCACTTGATTGAATCATTTTGAGGGGCCTTCTGTCTTCAATATTCATGTGTGCTATATCTTAGACAGAAATGAGGGAAAATTAGAGAACATTCAAAATGAAAACTGATTTCACAAATTATAGCCTAGAAAATAACAAAAAGAGTTGTCATGCCCTTTAACAGCTTTTCCTTTAATTTCTGCAGAATCCTTTGTTTTCAACCTTTGAGCCTTACTATTGTCACTATTGTATTCAAACCAGAGCATTTTTTCTTCAGTGCAAGTGCTGGAAAAGATACATCATGACTTTTATGCTGATCAGAGGGAAACTTGCTTGTACAGATAACTTTTGCAAGACCAAAAATTGTGAAAGACAATGCATGAAAGCCCAAAAAACATGGAAATGAAGGAATGACTATTAACAAAAATAAAATAAAATCACACTATATACTAAAAGAATGAAAGATAGGCCTGATCCACTGACCTGCCATTAGAAGGCCAGTTATGTAAAGCTGTGGCTAAATGTCAGACCTTTGAATGAATACATATTATAGCGGCTTAAACTGTGTTTGAAGAATATAATAAATAAATGTAAACTTGTGAATAATGTGAACCATGATTATGTACTTTGGATGATTACGTGGTATGTGAGTGTGTAATATAAACAAAAAAGTAAAAAAGTAAAAAAAGGTAACTATACAATACACTACTCCTTGGCTGTTTTACCTGCTTAAAACATTCCCTACAGTCCTCTTAGAGATCGAACATACAATATTTCCTTCCTTCCTTTATCTTCCCATTAGTTCTTTCTAGTTCAGTGCCCCACCGGCTCAGTAGGCTATTCTGAGAAATAACAATTACTGCTCAGACTAAATACGACTGATATAAGAGCTTACAATCTAGGCCCCTGTTTTCTTATAATATTTTCTAAAGGAGGTCATACAATATTCGCTCTTTTGTTTATGGCATATTTTGGCTCACCAAATGTCCCACAGGTTTGTTCACAATGTTGCATGCCTCACAGCCTCATTCCTTCTTGTAGCAGCACAGTATTCAATTATATGTATACACCATCATTCACCAATCTACTTCTCAGTCAATGCATCCTTCAGCCACCTCCATTGGGCATAATGTATACTGCCCAAAGTCAACAGTCCTTTAACACTCTTCACCATGGTCCTAAAAGCGGAATCATACACTATCCTTTTGTATCTGGCTTATTTCACTTAGCAGTATGTCTTCAAGGATCATCCATCTTTGCATTTTACTTCTGCATAATATCCCACCATATGTATACACCACACATTCCACTTGTCTGTTTATGGACACTTGCACTGTTCTCATCTTTTGGTGATTGTGAATGATGCTGCTATGAACGTTGGTGTGCAAATGTCTGTGTCACTGCATTCAGTTCTTCTGGGTATATACTGAGTAATGGTATTTCAACTCAATATTCAGCTTTCTGAGGAATTGCCAAATTGTCTTTCATAGAGGCTGTAACATTGTACTTTCCAAACAGCAGTGCCCTGAGTGTCCCAATTTCCCCACATCCTTTCTAGCGTTTGTAGCTTCCTAGTTGTTTAATAGTTACCATTCTTACAGATGTGAGATGGTATCTCATTGTAGTCTTGATCTATATCTCCCTTAAAGCTAATGAAAATGAGCATCTCTTCATGATCTTATTAGTTATCTGTATTTGCCCTTCAGAAACTGCTTATTCATATCTTTAGCCCATTTTATACTTGGGTTCTTTGATCTTTTGTTGTTGAGTTGTATGATTTCCTTATGTATACAGGATATCAAACCTTTAATGTGTGATTTCCAAATGTTTTCTCCAATTGAGTTGGCTGCCTCTTTAATTTTTGACAAAGTCTGAGGCACAAAAGCATTTGATTTAGAGGAGTTCCCATTTATCTGTTTTTCCTCTTGCTGCTTGTGCTTTGGATGTAAAGTTTATGAAGCTACCTCCTATTATGAAGGCTTGAAGATGTTTCCCTACATTTTCTTCTAGGAGCTTTATGGTACTAGTTCTTACATTTAGGTATTTGATTTTATTTGAGTTAATTTTTGTATAGGGTGTAGGGTAAGGTCCTTCTGTCATTCTTTTAGCTACTGATATCCAGTTCTCCCATGCCCATTTTATTGAAGGCTATTTTGTCCCAGTTCAGTGGATTTGGGGGCCTTGTTGAACATCAGTTGGTCATAGATTTGCTATCAACTCGATTCCATTGGTGAATATTTCTTTGTCCCTGTACCATGCTGTTTTGATCACTGTGCCTTTATAATAAGCTTCAAATCAGGAATTCTTAATCCTCCCACTTTGTTCTTCATTTTTAGAATGCTTTTAGCTATGTGGGGTCTCTTTCCCGTCCAGATAAATTTGATAATTAGCTTTTCCAAGTCTCCAAAGTAGGTGTTTGAATTTTGATTGGTACTGTGTTGACTCTGCTGATCACTGTGGGTAGAATTGACATCTTAACTACATTTAACCTTCCTATCCATGAGCAGAAAATGTCTTTTCACCTATTTAGATCTTCTTTGATTTGTTTTACAATGTTATGTAGCTTTCTGTGTACAAGTCCTTTATATCCCTAGTTGAGTTCATTCCTAGTTCTGATTCTTTTAACTTCTATTTTTAATGGAATTTCCCCTTGATTCCTCACTTAGGTAATTGCTTGTGTATAAAAACATTACAGATTTATGCACATTAATTTTATATCCAGCCAACTAGGTGAATTTGTTTATGAGCTTAAAAAACTTTGTTGAGTATTTCTCAGATTTTCAAAGTACAGTATCATGTCATCTGCAAATAACGAAAGTTTTACTTCTTCCTTTCCGATTTGGATGTCTTTTATTTCTTTGTCCTGCCTGAATGCTCTAGCTAGAACTTCTAGTACAATGTTGAAAAATAGTGATGACAGAGGTATCCTTGTCTCATTCCTGATCTTAAGGGGAAGGTTTTCAGTCTCTCCATATTGAGTACAATGCTGACTATGGGTATTTTCATATTTGCCCTTTATTATATTGAGGAAGTTACCTTCAATTCCTACCTTTTGAAGTGTTTTTATCAGAAAAGGATGTTGAATTTTGTTGAATGCTTTTTCTGCATCAATAGAGATGATCATGTGATGTTTCACTTTTGAATTGTTAATGTGTTGTATTACATTAATTGCTTTCTTGTGTTAAACCTTCCTTGCATTCCTGGTATAAACCTCACTTGCTTGTGGTGTATACTTCTTTTAATGTGCTATTGGATTAGATTTGCTAGTATTTCATTGAATATTTTTGCATCTATGTTCATTAGGAAGATTGGCCTGTAGTTTTCTTGTGTTATAGCATCTTTACCCAGTTTGGGTAAAGTAAAATTTAAAGTAAATGATACTAACTTTCTATTCACAGTGCCTGCACATGCAAAAAAAAATTGATATTAACTTCATAAAATGAGTTAAGTAGTGCTCCTTTTTCTTCAAATTTCTGGAAAAGTTTGAGCAGTATTGATGTCAGTTGTTTTTGGAATGTTTGATAAAATTCCCCTTTGAAGCCATCTGGCCCTGGACATTTCCTTGTAGGAAGATTTTTTATGACTGATTGAATCACTTTGCTTGAGATTGGTTTGTTGACATCTTAATTTATTCTTGAGTCAGGGTACCTCATTCATACATTTCCAGGAATTTGTCCATTTCTTCTATGTTGTCTATTTTGTTGGTGTGTTTTTCATAGTATCCTCTTATGATTTTTTTTTACCACAGGTCTGTGGTAACTAGCCCTGGTTTTGTTTATTTGCATTCTCTTTCTTTTTTTGTCAGTCTTGGTAGTGACCCATTAATTTTATTGATTTTCTCAAAGAACCAACTTTTTGTTTTATTGATTCCTTCTATTCTTCATTCCCCCATTCATTTAACTCTTCTTTAATCTTTGTTACATCTCTTCTTCTGTTTGCTTTGAGGCTAGTTTGCTGTACATTCTCAAGTTCCTCCAAGAGAGCAGTTAAGTCCTTGAGGTTTGCTCTTTCTTCTTTTTTAATGTAGGCATTTAGGGCAGTAAGTTTACCTCTCAGCACAGCCCTTGCTGCATCCCACATTTCATATATTGTTTACTCATTTTCATTCATCTCCAGACGGCTACCAATTTTTCTAGAAATTTATTCTTTGACCCACTGGTTGTTCAAGAGTGTGTTATTTAATCTTAATATATTTGTGAATGTTCTTATATTTTGGTGGTTATTGAGATCCAGCTTCATTCCATTGTGATTAGAGAAGGTGCTTTGAATAGTTTCAATGGTTTTAAATTTATAAAGACTTGTTTTGTGCCCCAGCATATGGTCCATCCTTGAAAATGTTTCATGAACACTAGAGAAGCATGTATACCCTTGTGTTTTGAGGTGCAATGACCTATATATGTCTGTTAGGTATAATTTATTTAGCAAATTGTTTAAGTTCCTTATTTCTTATTGATCCTCTTTCTGGTTGTTCTATCTATAGAGGAGAGTGGTGTATTCAAGCCTCCTACTATTGTTGTTGAAATGTCTATTGCTCCCTTCAGTTTTGCCAATGTTTGTCTCATGTACTTTGGAGCTCTTGGATTGGGAGCATAAATATTATCATTATTATTTCTTCTTGGTGAACTGTCTCTTTTATCAATAGTTAGTGTCCTTTTTCTCTTACAATGCCTTTACAGTTAAAATCTATTTTGTCTGATAAAACTACTTCTGCTTTCTTTTGGTTACAGCTTGTGTGGAACATCTTTTTCCACCCTTCCACTTTCAATCTATTTGTATCCTTGTGTCTAAGATGAAACTCATGTAAGCAGCATACAGCTGGATTATATTTCTTAATCTATTCAGCCAATGGCACCTTTTAATTGGTAACTTTAGTCTGTTAACATTCAAAGATATTACTGTAAAGGCACTGCTTGAATCCACCATCTTATCCTTTGGGCTTTGTCAGATCTATATATTATTTTCCCTCTTTCTTTTTTTTTCACCTTTAAGTTACCTTTACTGGTATTCTTCAATCCTGTGCCCTCCTCCAGACCTCCCTCTCCTGTCTTTTTTTTTTTTTCATCTAGCTGAATTACCTTATTCATTTCTTGTAGGGAGGTCTGGCGGTCTCTTGTTGACAAATTCTCTCAGTGTTTGTTTGTCTGAAAACTTTAATCTTTCCTTCACTTTTGAAGGACAATTTGGCTGGGTACAGAATTGTTGGCCAGAAGTTTTTCTTTCAGGATCTTAAATATATCATACCACTGCCTTCTTACCTCCATAGTGCCAGCTAAGTAGTCTGAACTCAGTCTTCTGTGGTTTATCTTGTATGTAGTAAATTGTTTTTCTCTTGCCGCTTTCAGGATTTTCTGCTTCCCTTCAAAATTTGACAGACTGATTAGTATGTGTCTTAGGGCAGGCCTATTTGGACTAATTCTATTTGGAGTCTATTGGGCTTCTTTGATTTGCATATTTATGTCTTTTATAAGGGTTGGGAAGTTTTCCCCCATTATATCCTCAACTAATCTTCTTAGCCCTTAACTATTCTCTTCTCCTTCTGGGACACTTACGATTCTTATATTTACATGCTTTGTTTCATGCATCATTTCCCTGAGGTCCAATCAAAATTTTTCTATCTTTTTTGCCATTCATTCTTTCATGTGTTTGAAATCAGTTGTCCTGTCCTCCAGTTCATTTATTCTTTCTCCTGGCTCTTCAAATCTGCTGTTGTGTGTCTCTAGTATATTTTTTATTTGGTCTACAATATCTTTAATCTATGTGACAACTGCTATTTGTCTACTCTTTCTTATTCCTCTTTATGCTCTTCTAGTATCTTCTCGATCACCTTTATGTCATTAGCCAACCCACTGATTTTATTTAATAGAGTTATATGAACATCTTTGATTAGTTGTTCCAAAGTCTTTGTCTCCTCCGATGTTTGTTTTGGTCATTAGACTGGGCTATATCTGTCTGCATCTTGATGTGGTTAGTGATCTTCTGTTGCCTTTGTGGCATTCAAATATCCTAATAGTGTTAATTTGGAAGTTGATTTCTTTCAGTAGTCTAAAACCTTGTATTTGGGGGATGGGTGCAGGGCACGGGTTGGGGATGCTAAGATGGCACTTGTAAGCATGGGGTGTGGGTCACAGGGTTGGGGACATGTGGTGTGGGCATCATGGGGACAGGCTGAAGCTCAGGCAGGGCTTGGAGCGCAGGAGAAGAGTGCAGCATGGGGGACACAGAGGTAGGGCACAGCAGGAGACAGGGGACTGTGCGGATGCATGGGGGCTGTTGCAAAGGCAGGATGTGGGTGTGCAGAAGGACGGTGGGGCTCACGGGTATCAGGATGTTAATTATGGGGCACAGAGCTCAAGGCATAAGGAGGGCGGGGTGCAGGTGTGTCCTTTCACAGGGGGATGGGTCCAGGGGGGCTGGGATGTGGATACTCAAGTGTGCAAGGGTGGGACACAGGCTGTGGGGGATGCTGTAATGTGCC
Source organism: Tamandua tetradactyla (assembly GCF_023851605.1). Taxonomy (NCBI): domain Eukaryota; kingdom Metazoa; phylum Chordata; class Mammalia; order Pilosa; family Myrmecophagidae; genus Tamandua; species Tamandua tetradactyla. The sequence goes on from NC_135328.1 coordinate 73,850,770, forward strand.
AACAGGGGCAGGTGGTATCAGGTGGGCAGGGGCCTTGTGTAGGTGTACAGGTGCAGGGTGGGGTTGGGAAGATGTGCCCACATGGGCAGAGCGGGACTATGTTGCACAGATGCCCACGTGAGCATCTGCCAGGTGTGGGAGCAGGGTGCTTGTGCCAGAGGTGGGTAAGGGTCTGCACCTATGCAGGGCATGGGGGTGTGGAGTGCAGGGGTTAGTGCATGAATTTGTGGGTGCCCAGAGGGGAGAATGTGGCTGTGCACGTGTGGGGGTCTGGGGGGCGGGTCCTGGTGTGCATGAGTCTGGGGAGCGGGGACCTGGTGTGGTGGGTGCAGAGCTTAGGGGCACCAGGGCAGGACTGCACCTGCATGGACTAGGGAAGGGTGTGGTCTGGATGCACAAGTCAGTTCTAGACCAGAGCTGGGGGACCTGTGGGGGGGTGCACATGTGCTCATATGTGTGTCTGAGGGACCTGTACACTGATGCATACATGCACAGTATGGGCTGTGCATAACCCGAAGAACGGCCCAAGGATAAATGTGAGTGCCTGTGGCCTAGATGTGCAGGTTACCTCCTGCAGGGAGAGGGAGAGGGAGGTAGGGGGCGAGGGGCTAGGTGAGGGTGCGTGGGTCTTGGGAAAGGTGGGGCGAGCTGTGTGCTCCTGGGGTTGGGTTCTATTTGGAGCCTATTTGGAGTCTATTGGGCTTCTTTGATTTGCATAGAGAGCTGGAGAGATGGGTTGGGTTTGGGCAGGAGTACATGCATGCATGGGGCGTGGTGGGTGCTTGAAGCTCAGTTGGCGGGGTGCACCTTATGGGGTTCAGGTGCATGAGGTGTAGGGGGAGTCGTGGATCACGGGGCAGGGGTGGCACACAGGATAGCAATTTCAAGGGACATGGCTTGGCTTACTTCCTATTCCCTGTCTCTCTGTCCATGCACTGCTGAGGGCTCTGGGCTTCAGTTTGGAAAGGGGTGCGTTAAGCTGTTTTTACTACATGGAGAGTCTCCAGTTCTCTGTATCTCAATTATTCAGCTTTTTCAACCAGGACCTCCCAGGTCACTTACACCCTGGAATCACGGTGCCAGTCATTCTTCTGTCACTTCTCTAGCTTTTCCTCTGAGCAGGTGTGAACTTGATCTATCCTAGTCTGCCATCTGCTAACATATTCCTACATTTGTCCATCTTTAATGCATTCTATGTTGTCAAACAATGTATGAAGGAGAAATTTAAGTCAGGATTGCATGGGATAACTGAAAATTCAAGGTGGAATTAAACAAAACTGAATTCAAAACTCATCTATGTGACACTGGCTCTTTGTTTATCCTTCTGAACATTATTTGTTTAAAAGGTAGAATGGAGGGAATGATAAATGTGGTAAAAATGAAATGTGATATAAATGTGGAGCACTGACCACAGTATTTGGTGTATATAGGTGCTCAATAAATCAACCACCATTTAGTAGTAGTGGTAGTTGAAGTATCTGAAACTCTTATAACTACTTGATAGTAAGTGTTCTACCATCTGAATAAATGCAACCATTTTCATTTTTCCGTGATTCTGTCAGCAAGTTTATATATCGACAAGTGGATAGGGTGGGTAGAGAGTCTGACTAAGGCATTGTGTTTTGAGGTCCATCTTTGAGTAGAATAACTTAGCAATTCTTACTATTTAAAATAAAATTAACAGTTAAAAAGTGCTCAAGATGGTAAATAATAAACTAAAATCACATCCCATCTAAAAAGGCTTTGCCCTAAAAAAAAGATCATATGTCATTCTGGACACTTCAGTCCTAATGGAAATACTTCTTCAGGTTATCAAAAAGTTAGAAAGCAGAGCTAAGAAGCACTCGATTTTTGAATGTTTACAGAGACCATCTCTATTTTCAAAATTATAAACTAGATCAATGTCAAAAAATCTACACCACTGCCTTGACAAACATGCCTCTTATCCACATGCCTATATAGTAGTACGAATGGAAATCATTTGTTTAGACACTTAGGACACAAAGCTAACCATAAGCAAAATTGTGAAGGAAGTAAAGTTTTTCTCGTCTTAAGCTCTTCCCTTTTTGTGTTGGCCCATTCCACTCTTTGCTATTCCTGTATGTTTCCTCAGTATTCAACAACTATGTATTTCAATTACCTGTCCCTTAGTCTGCTTTTCTTGCCACCTTCTACTTAGGAATCTAATCCTGTGTGCTAGGAAGTCATGGACACATGCTCGGCGGCCATCTCCCAGACCTCACCTATCTACCCCCTTCTCTTCTATTGCACTATGACGTTTCGGTTTGTTTCCGTTCAACAATCCAGTGAGATGCTATGCTGAATGAAAAAGGCTGAGCTAAACATAAACCCCGAAACCTGGAACAAGAAGCCCCACATGTTTATCAGGGCAGGAAACTCTTAGTGGCAGGGGCCCCTCCCCCTGAGTACACAATTACCCCTTCATATACCACAAACTGGTCTCTCCACTAGGACGTAAAGTGGTGAAGGCAGAGCTGACAAACATGGAGACTGACTAGAGCAATCTGACCTCCCCAGGAGACTGGCCAAGATGGGATCTCTTCCCCTGTTCTTCTGAATTCTTTGTGCCATGTAAGTAATAAAGCCATCATTTGCTGCAAGTTTCTGTTGTGCCTGAGCCTGGGTTCCCATGACTCACTGTATAGCACCTCTCTCCACTCTGCCTGCTCTTCTTTTTCTCACTTTCAAAATCTGTTGACTATAGCATTTTTATCAGCCTGGCACCTGATTTTCAAGGTAACGTTTGGCTTTTTAACTTATTAAATCATTTATTAATTAAGTACCTTGTTTACTATCTGCCTTAACCTCACCCCCTTGTAAGTTATATGTTATCAGGAAACTTGTTTAATTTCTTTAGGCTTTTGTGCCAACCACTTTGCTTGATATTTTTACATTCGGGATCTCTTTTTGTTTTTTACATTAGATTTGTGAGGTAAGTCCCCTTTGGTGGATACATGAGAAAACCAAGAAAATAAAAATGTGATGTGGAATAATATTAAAATTTTCAAAAAAAATTGTTTGGCCTTTTAATTAATAACATGCAAAAAAAGTAGAATTGTTTTAACTGGAAAAGTAAAATCAAAGATATTTTGGACATTTCCCAAAGTAAATGCTTTACTGTCTTCATCAGGGGTAGAATAAAATATGTTCACATTTGTCTGGAAAGAGAATCTTTCTTCTCACTTGGGTAATTGTAATTTTTAAAAACTATAGCTGTATTTTTATTTTCAACATTTCTGTAATCTTATTTACTCCATTTCTCACCAACTGTGTCTGAAATGAGTATCCAAAAGATGCTATGCATAGTCAATGCTCACAGTTGCAACAGTAGGGTATAATCTAATATTACTTTTTTCCTTATTGCACATTTGTTATTACTGATAATATAATAGTATTTTATCCCTGTCATTAAATCTTACAAAATACCCAGGGAAATTTTTTTGGTTTCATTTTGTTTGTTTTGTTTTGTTTTACAGTTGTTCAGTAACATATAATTTACTCTATTACACTTTGCTTAAAAGGAAAATAAAAATCAGTTTAAGTAAAAATACTCAAACACATTTTCTTTATTATCCTTTAAATTGAGATAAAAATTTATATGCAGTGAAATGGATAGATCTTAAGGGTTCAATTCAATGAGTTTTGACAAATGTATTTACACTTGCAACCAAAGTTCCAATCAAAATATAGGACCCATGTAGCTCCCTCATTTCTCCTTCCATCAAATCCTTATCCCCCACAGGCGTACTGCTATGATATCAATCATATTAGTTGCACTTATTCTTGAACTTCGTATAAATGGAACCGGAGAGAATGTACTCTATTATGTCTGACTTTTTCCACTCAACATATTTTTGCATTTCATCCATGTTGTGTGTATCAGCAGTGCAATTTTTATTTACTGCTGAGTAGATATTCTCCTATTCATGAACATTTGAGTTGTTTCCCATTAGGAGTTACTGTGTTCAAAGTTATTACTAACATTTTTATACAAGTCTTTCTGGACATGTGACTTACTTTCTCTTGGATAAATACTGGAATGTGGGCATCCTGGCTCATAGTGTAGTTATATGCGTATCTTAACGAGAAACCGTCAAGTAATTCTCCGAAGGGGTTAGTCTATTTAATACTTCTACCAGCAATATATGACAGTCCCAGATGTTTCACACCATCAACATTTATGTTTGTTTGTCATATTGTTAATTGGAGCCATTCTAGTGGATGTGAAGTAGTATCTTATGACAGAGAATATTTTGTTTTTCCTTGATGACTAAATTGAAATTTTCATGAACTTATTAGGATTTATACATCTCCTTTTACAAAGTCTCTTGAAAAATTTTTTGGGACTGTCTCATTTTTTATTTTATTTTGGATCTATACAGCTCTTTTTTGATTTCTTGATACAAGCCCTTTTATATATGTATTTCCAATATTTCTCCAAGTCTGTCTTGCCCTTTTCTTATTGTTTTAACAATGTCTCTTTTATGATTAGAAGTTTTTATTTTGAATGGAGGCCAGGTAGCTCCCTCATTATTACATTGGTTATGGAGTCCAGTTTATCAATTTTTATGCTTAGTACTTTTTTGTGTCCTCTCTAAAACATCTTTACCTATTCCAATCCATGAATGTATTTTCCTATGTTTTCTTTTAGAAATTTTATAGTTTTAGCTTTTCCATTTAGATGCCCCGTTATTCCACCACTAGTTGTTGAAAATATTCTCCTTTTCCATTGAATTTCTTTGGTCTCTTCTCTAAGTATGGAATTTCTATTCTGTTTTATATTTGTCTATTCATAAGTCTCTAGAATACTGACTTGATTACTGCTGCTTTATACTTAGACTTGAAATTTAGACAAAGTCCTCTAACTTTCTTCCCTTTTTTCAAGACTATTTTAGCTTTTCTAGTCCTTTGAATTTCCAAATTTTAGAAACAACTTATCAAAACCACGTTAGGATTTGACTCAAATTGCACTGTATCTACAGATTAATTTGGGGAAAAATAAATCTTATAAACTTGGTATTTTCAATTAATTAACTTGGTATATCAAACTATTTAATTAGGTATTCTTTAATTTTTCTCACCATTCTTTTGTGGTTTTCATTGTATAGGGTTTGCAGATCTTTCCATTTCTAAATATTTTATGTTTTTGATGCTATTGTAAATGGGATCATTTTGTAATTTCATGTTCCAATTAATTTATTTGTTATAGCATATGCAAATGCCAATGACTTTGTATAGTGACCTTGTATCTTGTGACTTAGCTAAATTTATGTATTAGTTTTAACAATGTATCAGCATCCTTGGGATTTTCTACATAAGCAATCACGTTGTTTGCAAATGAAAAATTTTTACTCATCCCTTTCCAATTTGTATATTTTAATGATAATTTTTTGCCTTCATCCACTTGTTGTGTCCTCTAGTACAAGGTTAAATATAAGTAATGAAAGAGGACATATCTATCTCCCCAGTCTTAGGGGAGAACATTCAATATTTCATAATTAAGTGTGATGTCAGCTGTACATTTTTGTAGATGTTCTTTATCAGGTTGAGGAAGTTGCCTTCTATCTCTGGTTTACTAGAAAGTTTTCATCACGGAATGTTTGTTAAAATTTTGTCACATTCTTTTTATATATATCTTGATATGCTCATATAATTTTTCTCTTATTTTATTAATTGACACATTACATTGATCAATCACGTGAAACGTGATACATTTCATGTTGTGATAATGTATTTTCATTTTTTTCCTCCATAATGTTTTGATATATATCAAATTTCCTTGGAAGGAAACTTCCCAGTGTCAATCTTCCAATTTGATTTAAACAATGCCAACCAAGTTTTCCCACCTGGTTCCACAAAGTATAATAATTATAAGTATATAATTATGCTTGATGTCAGAGAGACTGGTGCTTAACACATTCCTTCTGTTCCCCCTACCACTTTCCCTGACATTGCAGTTCAGCAGGGCTATATGACTAGTTTTGGGTCAATAGGTTGCAATATTTTTAGGCCAAGGAATAAAACAGCTGAAGCATGGCCATCGAGCTCACTCCTCCCCTGAACAGTGAAAACTGGGCTCTCCTGCTCCAGGGGGTGCAATTACAAGGTTGTGATATTATTGTGAATCCAATTTCATGAAATCTGTTTGAAGCCAATCCCTGACTGGCTCACATTATATATGTACTATAACTAGAAAGTAAACTGTATTCTATGAAGTCACTGAAGTAACTGCAGCATAGAGCAAACCATTCTATTTAATACATTAAGGAATTTAATTCCTATCACAAATGAATTAAACTAATATATTTTTAAAATAAATTCATGGGGGATTTTATAATGCCTGGGTCAGAGAAGCACAATGAATAAATATCAACATGCATGAGCTCAAAGGCATAACAATAAAAATAAAAATAGTTATTTTCATTATTTAAAGTTCATGAATCCTACCTTCTTATGCAGCATTAAAGGAAATCATCTCCAAAAACAAAACTTCAAATAAATTATTTTATTTATTCCTTTACTCAGTGTATATTATTAACCACTGACTAAATCCTAGGCTTTATTCCATGGATAAAGTAGTTAAGTCCTTTTCCTCACTCATGAAAATCTTAATGCTATAAATTTTTAGACATCCTTATTTCAATGGAGTATAACAAACATGTACGAAGACAGTATGGAAACAAAATCCCCTGACAATTGCCTTCACTAATACCCCTTCACCCTACTTAGAAATCTTGTCCCCTTTCAGCCTCCTGGTCTTCTATAAGCAACAGTTCTAAAGTCCAGTGAACTGGCCCAAAGGCAAGGAGTCAAAGTGGGGAAGCAGCAAAGATTAGCACTATTCTGCCCTGTAATCAGTTATTAAAAAACAGAAATTAAAAAAAAAATGACTACAACTTTAAAACCTGTATTAAAATGACCTGCATTCGGAGTCAGATTCCTCTCAGTCATTTGGAAAAGAGCACAACAATCAAGTATAAGCTTGCACAAATGTTTTTCTTCTTTAAATACTTTTACTGAAGTAAACTACCCCATCAGGTCCCTGAGGAAATCATAAGTACCTCTTCCTAATAACCAAACTGTGTTGGTTTCTGGTTCCACTTCTAACACTAATACATGCATAGGGAAGGGGGTGAGGGAGTTTCAGAAATTCCAGAAAAGAAAGTGCCCAAAGATAATAACCATTTATTATTGTTCTTATTTCATTTCATCATTAATCTAATTAAAAGGTAAAGAAGTTAACCCGGACCTGCACAACGCTAGAAAAATGAAAGGGCTTAAAATATGGCAAAAGTAAGATTGCTAAGCCTGTCTTCTTGTCTCCAGTTTGCAAATTATAGAAACTGCTTCTGCTTTTGATTTTGTGAGCTGCCTTGGTAAAGATGCTCTGCGTATATATGACATCTATATTGCGTCTGTCTAGCTGTGAGCTGGAAAATGATCTTTCACTCACTAATTCAGGGACTATTTATCTTCGTGTTTATGCTCCAACAAAAATGATGGCTGTTTAATTATACTACAAATGGGTTTTTCCAGCCAATTTTATGACAGATGTTATTTACTCTCAGAACAACTGTCAAAAGACCAAAGCAGTACATCTAACAAATCAAAATGTAGTGTTTTGAGTTACATTCCACACCAGCACTCTAGCTCCTCTATCCACAGGCTTTCCTTTATGGTAACGATGGCAGGGGCAGCATCCTTGAGTACAATAGCTAGCCAGGATTCTGCCTGCCAAAAATTAAGTAGGATGAAAAGAGATGTAACTGGATAGATTCTACCTTGAGTGGGAAACAGAACTGTCAATAAACATTTTTAAAATTCTTCAAATTTGCTAAATGTTGTGTATTAGAGCACCCATCAAATGATTCCATTATGGCAGATGGCGAAGAGGAAACACCCATCTTCTCTATTCGCATTATGACTAAGCTGTAGTCGCTGAAACATATTTTTCCCACCATATTTCTGAGTGCCACAAATATGGAAACGATTTTTTTTAGCTGAATGGTACTATAACTTGAATCTAAGAAGCAGGCTCATGATAAAAAAATTTTTGCATATGCCAAAAAAACTGGGACGATGTCTCTCTACTTCAAAGAGAAGTCTTGAGGCAATAGATCAGACCTCATTCCTCTCTTCATGAGGTAATATGAAATGTCTTTCTATATGATGATTACTCTCCATAGTTCATTTTAAATTAAATATGGTTTTATGAAGAGGTAAGTGATTGTAGTAATTTGCAGACCACTAATGGATGCTCATAAATATAATCTTTTATATTTTCAGTTTCTGCCCCATTTTACAGTTTGCCTCAATTTGGGAATAAGCAAAATGAAAGTGTTATTTACCCAGGACACATCAGCTACCTAGGGCTCTATCTCTTTGGGTACTTCTTGCAGTAGGAGCCTCGTGTCTGAGAAACACAAGCATCTGCCAACTTAGTAAAACAGTCTGGCAGGAAAATGGTGTAGCTAATAGTAGAGCTGAGGGAAGCTGTCAGATTTTCAAGCACTTATTTTTATATTCAAAACCAAAATAATGAGAATTTGTTTCAGCTAAACCTTTTACCTTGGCTTCCTTCTTTTTTTCTCACATAGGTACTTCATATATTATAATTTTATGACAAGAACATAATTTTCTTTCTACTAATTTCTACAACCCGAAATTATTCTGGGATTATATGAGAAATAATTTACCTTTTTTTAATTTAACTCTACAGGGTACTACTTGAGTGATTATTAGTAAAATATTAATTTTATTCTTGATGATACTGATGAATGGATCTGACATTTATAAAACATGTTCTAGCCAAAAAGATCACACTTTTACATGTATCTTAAATACACCACAGAATGTCTTTGAATTTATTAACCAATCTTAGTCTTTTTCCACCAGATGATGATGTTTTTGTCAACTTCAGTTCATATCAATATGAAATTATTGAAAAAGGCAGTCTCCTTTGCTTTTTCATTATTTTTCCCCTTTTTACAGTGTTGCATAAACAATAAATGTGCCTAACTTGGTAATATATTACATGCATGAACTCCAGTATAAACTATAAGATAACTATACTATAAGAAAAATACCTCAACTTGGAGAAAATTATAAAATCCTTTCCCTTCATTTATTAGTTTCAAGACTCTCTACCATTCAGTATCAATCTACCTTTGACTCACTTAACGTTGAGCTCCTAATCAACTCTAGGATAATACCAGCTAACTGAGGATTACAAGAAGCAAGACACAATCCGGGCCTCTAAAGATTTCAAAACTGAGAACTGTAGGCATTAAAATATAGGCTAAGTAGTCAGCCAAAACAGAACGGATCTTCCTGAAGCATAAATATTGCTCCAATTTGTGGAAGTATGCCCCAAATTTTGGAATTTAAGAAAGTTCATTATTGAGTAACCATGGCATTATTTTTATGTTAAAAAATATGGATATTTTACAGTGTGAGAAAAAAAGGTGTAATTAAAATAGAATATCTAAAAGTAAGGCAGAAACATATATTTTTAAAGTTCCATCAATTATTTTGATGCACAGTCTTTGATATAGAATATTAAATTCAAAGAGAAATTTATGATAAAGCACAAAACTAAAAGATTAGCCATTAGCAGAAAGTGAGCATGATATTTTCCCAGTAGAACTACCTTCGTGGAGATATTTGAGAACTAGCTATTGAATATGTTTCCAAACACATGCTCCAGCACCTATTTAACCCAATTAACTGAACTTCTCAATGCACAGCATACTCAAGACAGTATGGTAGAAGTGTCTAGACTGGAGTGAGACAGACATAGGTCTGTATTTTTATCTGATTTACTGGTTGTGTTGTCTTAGGTAGATTATGGAGACTAGCTGAACCTCAGTTTCCTTTGCTTTGAAATGAGAATAACACTGCCTTCTTCAAAAGGTTGTAATGATGGTTGGATAAGATAGGACTAAGCGTGCTATAATTTACTCTGAAATACTTCAACATGTACAGGGTGATAAAAATGTTTCTATGTTAGTTTTAAGCTAAGGCAAAGGGACAAGTCAATGTTCTAATCAGGAAAACACATTTTAGGGATGTTAGCCAACACTTCATCAAAAGGTCCTGGAAGATTTTCAATTAAGAAATGGGACTTCATTCGAAACCTTATATCTTTCATAATTTGCCTTTACTGATGTCTGCCTTTACATGACCATTGAATCAGCAGGTCCATTCAAGTATTAGATGCTATTTAGAAGTAAAAGTCCTAATTCCTTTCTTTGATGAGATTATGAATTCATTGGAAAAACATAGAACACTGTCATTTTAGTTTGCTAGCCTGCTGAAAATAGACACCATGAAATGGATTGTTTTTATTAGCTTATGGTTTGAGGCCATGAGAATTTCCAAATCAAGGAATCATCAAGGTGATGCTTTCTCCCTAAAGACTGGCTGCCAGCAATCCTGGGCTCCTCTGCCACATGGCAAGGCACATGGTGGCATCTGCAGGCACACACACATGCTCTCTCTCTCTCTCCATCTCAACTATAAAGGACTCCACTAAGAAGATTAAGACTCACTCTGGGCTATGCCTTAACTGAAGTATTCTCATAACTACATAGAATAGGTTTGCGCCTACAGGAACACATTAACTTGAACATGATTTTCTGGGATACATACAGTTCCAAACCACTGCAACAATGAACTTACCTTATTAAAATCACTGAACACTGGAATAATATATTTGGGATGAAAATGGTATAAATAGAACATAAGGGCCCCTAATCAATTTCATATTACTGAGGGCTCAGATAGTGGGGATTTAATGGTTTATGGATTAGGATGAAGTTAAAATCCCAGATTTTATATAATTAACCTCCTGTTTGAACTGACACCATCATCAGAAAACAAATGTCTTTGCTCACCTGTGCTTTCCAAGCTTTGTTTGTATGAAATAAATCTTGGTTTGGTTTGGGTTTTTTTAGAAAACCCAATGTTAGTATTAATCATGTGAAAAAAATCTACAGAATAATAGAAGACAATAAGTATGAAAATTCTGCTTTTTCTTCTCTTGGAATTTAGAAGAAAAGCACAGTCTTCTATATGTGTGGGTGGGCTATACATATACAGTATAGATCTATCTAAGAAGATAAATAACCAAGTGGTACAAATATAATCAAATATTCAAAGTTTCAAGTACTTAAAACCATCTTTATAATAATGAGAGCTGTTTCAATGGGCCAGCAAGGGAAAATATTGAGATCCTTTTTGTGGTCATTTATTATGTATTTTGTAAGGCATATGCTAATATGAGCTATGAACATGGATTACATTACTTTTATATATTATTATTTTTCTCAAATATTCTCATCTGACAGCATGAGATGGGATCTATAGGAAAAGATACAGAGAAGGAAGCAAAGCAAGCACTTTGTGTATAACCACACCTCTCAATTTTACTCTCCTTTACTTCCAATGTCTATCTGATATCTCCATTTGAAATCCCACTGCTGATCTCGGACTCAGTGGGTCCAAAGAAGAATCCACTGTTTTTCTCTGAAAACTCTGAAGCTAGAATTCATCCTAGACTCCTCCTTTCCACATTCATTAAACTCTGTGCCATCTGTTCCATGTATCTAATCAATCTCCATGCCCTGCTGATTCGAACACTTGATCGCTTCTGGAATCCTTTCCTTCCACCTCAACCGACCTTACCACTACTCTTTCAGACCCTCATAATTTTGTAAATGGCTTACAGGAACAGCTCCATAACTGACCTCTCAGCCTTTAGCCATACCCTTCACATTTGGTTCTTTAAATTGTTATAAGAGGCCAGAAATATTTTCATTGTACCCTACCTCTTGCTAATTACAAAGAGAAATGTATCTTTACAATGAAGAGATCTGGGAATCTCGCAGACACCACCTTAACCAGTGAGTAAAGGTAGCACTGACCATAATGTGATATCCTGATATCATGTGCTCCACAATGTGATGCAATGAAAAACAGTTCAACTGGTAGTTTTCTTGCCCACACTATATAATCAAAACCCATTCTTGAGGAAATAATTCTTCAAGTTCAGAATGAGGAAACTTCTACATGACAACTAGCTGATTTCTTTAAAAAGTAAATAAATAAAAAGAATCAGTATCAGGAAAAACACAGATCATTACACTGTGATTTGGTTGTTTTCAGGGAAAAGGGACATTCTATTTGTTTTCCCCTTTTGTTCTTCATTATGAGACATATTGAATGTGAATTTTATTTCATGAAAAGTTTTGGGTTAAAAATGCTCAGAAGTGTGCTGGGTGTTTGGCATGCAATTACTGTTGTTTGGAAGAAATGCATCAATGGTGGTTTTGCATGTGCAGACATTATCCACGATAAATGTTCTGTCAGAGTGGAAAACTGGGCAGAAGCATCTGTTAGAATCTTTTATGACAGATCAGTATATAGACGATGTTGCCAGCAAGGGTTTTCTCCATTTCAAAACAGCAATCTTCAGTAGAATTGGAGCCACTAAAAGCAGAAAAACGGCTTGCTTTATGAAAGATGCTAACTTTCCTGCAGCCAAGAAATCACCCATCTGATGTTAAGTTTCTGCTATTAGTCTTTCTTCAGTTGTGCAGGTGGCAACTGTTCCATGTTCCAATTCACCTCCCTAAGGTTACAGCTGTGAACTTGGGTAATAGCTGTGTTTATTCTTTGCCAGGCTCAAAAGTCTTCAGCATAAAGCTTTTTGTTATTGTTGTTGTTGTTGATTAGTTTGATTTTGTTTTCTTGCTACTCACTGGAAGTTTCTTCTGGAGAAGATGTGGTTCTCCCCATCTTCTGTAGTTTCTAAGCTTTTGCATAAAGTTTAGCATTTTTTTAAATTTATGGCTTCATTTTCTAACTGCTGATGACACAGACAATTTTAATGCTAGTTTTTAGACATCTGACATCTTTTGCATTTTCCTGATAAAAAACATTCATGGTAAGCTGGATGTCAAATAGTTTATTCTAGGAGCATCATAAACTGCTGTTGCAGTTTATATTGTACTCTATGTTTGCTTATCCCATGCTGGCTGGAATTTTAAAATGCGGATCACATGAACAGTAATAACCTTCATATTTTACTATTTTGTGTACTTGGTTTTTATTTAAGGGCTCCAGTTCCTGCAAAGTAGCCTCCTCTGACTTTATCATTTTGGGGAGCCTCTACATGGGTACCTCATAGCTGCTCTGGAATAAGTTCTTTCACCAAACGGCATATGGCATTTCCTCCCTCTCTTCTTTTGGCCTCCTTTGGGGATATAAAGAATCCTTATCTCCGGCAACACTCTGACCCCTTTGATTGGCAAGAATGCTCGTAGTTCTCAAGGTAATATGAGTATATTTTCTGGAGTCCCAATGCATCAAAGTCAAACTGTTTGGATGCAGATTTCCTTCCTCCTTCCCTTCCATGTGTAAATATGAATATATCACTATTACTAGAAGGCTAACACTGTGACAGGACCAGAGATAGGGAAATCAACAAGAATGACCTGGTCCTGGCCTCATGCATTTTACCTCTGAAGGGAAAGATACGTTAAAAAATATTCACAAGTTTGATGACTGACATAACTGAAAGTAAGAATTTGCATATGAAATCAAGTCCAAGGGTCCAGAAAGGTCTCTGTGAGGAAACCAAGCAATGAGAGATGAGTTCAAATCAGATAGATATGAGTGAAAAACAGCTATTTATATAGATACGTATAATATAAAGGACATATTCATAAAACAAACACCATAAACCTACCACCCACTTGTGTGCTTGATCTATCAATTACTGAACATAGTGTATTAAAATCTCTGCTTATGACATATTGATCAATGGAATCGAATTGAGAGTTAAGAAATAAAAGCTCAGATTTATGGTCAATTGTTAAGGCTCCCAAATCCACTCAACTGGACAGAACAGTCTCTTCAATAAATGGCACTATGAGAACTGGACATCCAGATCCAAAAGAATGAAAGAGGATACTTACTGCACACCCTATACAAAGTTTAATATAGGGAAACATCTTGAAGATCTAGTAATAGGAGGTTTTCTAGACTTTATACCCAAAGCACAGCAACTAAAGGAAAAATAGATAAATGGGAACACCCCAAAACTGAATACTTCTATGCTTCAAAGGACTTTGTCAAAACAGTGAAAAGGCAACCTACTCAATGGGAGAAAATATTTGGAAACCATATATCTTATAAGGGTTTCATATCTGGAACATATAAAGAAACCCTACACTTCAACAATAAAAAGATGAACAGCCCAATTAAGAAATAAGCAAAAGACATGAATAAACATTTTTCCAAAGAGAAAATATAGATGGCTAAAAAGCACATGAAAAAAAATCTTCACTAGCTGTGCTGGTTTGAAAGGATGTTTGTACCCTAGAAAAACCATGTTTTAATCCTAATCCATATTGTAAAGGCAGCCTTTCTTCTAATCCCTATTCAGTACTGTATGCTTGAAACAGTAATTAGATTATCTCCCTGGAGATGTGATTTAATCAAGAGTGATTGTTAATTCGGATTAGGTGGAGGTATGTCTCCACCTGTTTGGGTGGGTCTTGGTTAGTTTACTGGAATCCTATAAATGAGAATGACAAGAGAGAAAGCCAGGAGTTTCAGAGAGAGCAGAGAATGCTACAGCACCACGAAGCAGAGAGTCCATCAGCCAGCGTGTTGGAGATGAAGAAGGAAAATGCCTCCCAGGGAGCTTCATGAAACAGGAAGCCAGGAGAGAAAGTTAGCAGATAACACCGTGTTCACCACTTGCCTTTCCAGATGAGAGAGAAACCCTAACCGTGTTTGCCATGTGCCTTTTCACTTGAGAGAGAAACTCTGAACTTAATTGGACTTCTTGAATCAAAGCATCTTTCCTTGCATGCCTTAGATTGGACATTTCTATAGACTTGTTTTAATTGGGACATTTTTTCAGCCTTAACAACTGTAAACTAGCAACTCATTAAATACCCCCTTTAAATAGCCATTCCATTTCTGATACATTGCATTACAGCAGCTAGCAAACTAGAACACTAGCTATTAGGGAAATGCAAATCAAAACCACAATGAGATATCATCTCACACCTACTAGGATGTCCACTGTTAAACACACAGGAAACTACAAGTGTTGGAGAAGATGTGGTGAAACAGGAACTCTTATTCTCTGCTGGTGGGAATGTTAAATGGTATAGCCACTGTGGAGGTCAGTTTCACAGTTATTTGAGCAGCCACGTATAGAGTTATCTTATGACCCAGAAATCTTGCTAGAAGATTTGAAAGCAGAGAAGTGAAAAGACATTTGCATGCCAATATTCATAGCATCATTATTTACAATTGCAAAATGATAAACAACTCATGTGTCCATCAATAGATGAACAGATAAACAAAATGTGATATATACATATGATGGAATATTATTTACTAGGAGGATGGAATGAAGTCCTAAAGCACATGACAACATGGATGAAATTTAAGGACATTACGTTAAGTAAAATAAGTCAGGAACAAAAGGACAAATATTTCATAATATGTAAACCCATAGACATAAACTATAGAGCAGAGGTTACCAGGATATAAAATGAGTTTAGAGAATGGGAAGTGGCTGCTTAATATGTTCAGAATGTTTAACTAGATTGAACTAAATTGTTTGAAAATGGATAGAAGTGATGGTAGGATGTTGTTGTGAAAATAATTGATAGTATGGAATGATGTGTGAATGTGGTGAAAAGGGGAAGTTTGGAGTCGTGGATGACATCAGAAGGAAAGGTGGAGGTTAAAACATGGGAATGAATAACACAGTGAATCCTATGCTAGATTATAATTGTGATTAAATGTACATATGTAAAATAATATTAAAGAGTTCTTTCATGAACTAGAACTAATGTACTACACTATTACAAGGAGTCAATTACAGAGAGGTATATGGAAAAAATGTAGCTATGGAAAACTATGCAGTATAGTTTTAACAGTAATATTTTAATATTCTTTCATCAACAATAACAAATGTACCACACCAACACTATGGGTTATCAATAGAGGGGATATGAGATATGGGAGTATTGGGGATTTATTTTTTTTCGCGTTTTATAAAGAAAATGTTCTAAAATTAATCACAGGAATGCATGCAAAAGTATGGGATGATACTGTATGCCAATGATTGCATACTTTGGATGGTTTATGTGGTGTGTGAATACATCTCAATAAAATTGAAAAACAAATATTCAAGAGAAAAAAACAGTAATGAGGAATGACACATCTTAACATCATATAACATATAACAAAAGTGATTACAGAAGCACATGTAAAAAATAGTTTCCCTGGCTGCTCAAGCAAATACCATAAGATGGTATTTGATAGATCAGATTAAAAAATAGGAACTTATTTGCCTATGTTTTTGAGGCCAAGAGAAAATTAAAATCAAGTCATCATCAAGGTGATGCTTTCTTCCCAAAGAAAAATGTGTCTTTCTTATGCTAGGTGGCAGTGATCTCTGTTCCTTAACTTGCCACATGAAAAGGCACACGGCGGCCTCTCCTGGCCTCTCCATTCTTTTCTGGGTTCCACTGAATTGCATTTTCTGGCTGCTCCCTGTGGCATTCTCTGTCTGCATCTGAGTCATTCTGCTTATAAAGGACTCCAGTAATAGTATAAATACCGTCCTGAAAAGGGTCAGCCACACCTTTACTGAAGTAACCTCATCAAAAATTTCTAATGACAATGGGTTCACAGTCACAGGAGTGGAATAAATTTAAGAAAATGGTTTTTCTGGAGTATATAAACTTCAAACTACAGCATTGGGTAAACTTATGATAATTTAATGTATGTGAAATGTGTACTTCAAATAAGCATAGAAATTTTACACCATATGGATTGCATGTAAGTGTTTGAAGGAAGTGAGATTTCTATCTAATGCCCTTGAAATAAAGCAGTGACCTCTCCTATATTCTCTAAAGCATTCCCAGGTAATAAAAAAATTCAAATAGAATTAATCTGGCTACACTAAATTTCATTAGACCTCTCTGTGTCCTTGTATTTTAGGTTTACCTAATGTAAAAAGTATACCATTTTAAAATTAATTCTGGAGAATAATTGTCTTTTCATTGATGAGCTTAGTTCAGTTATTATTGCTACAAACATATGTATATACTTTTATACTATTCTATTTGAATTTTTTTATTACCTGGGAATGCTTTAGAGAATACAGTGAGAGGTCACTGCTTTATTTCAAGGGCTTAGATAGAAATCTCACTTCCTTCAAACACTTACATACAATCCTCTATTTTATTCCTGTTTTGTATTCCTAACATAAGCAAAATCATGCATACATTATAAAGATGCTGCTAACTCATGAGTTAAACTTGAATACTTTTTTGCTGGTTGTCATGGTGACGATACACCTGTTTTTCTTATAGCCCTTGGGCCAAAAATGGAACATATAACTTCTGCTCATATTCTTTGGTCAGAACCTGTTCATGGCCAAAACCAATTGCAAAGGAGTCTGGGAGTTTTAGCCTATCAGTGTGTATAAGAAGAAAAAAATTGGATTTTTTGAACAGCTGGCATTTTCTGCCAAACATGTTTTTAAAATTACAATTTTAATATCCTCAACAGAATATGGTTTTCCACACATCCTTTTGTAAATCCTGTCGTGTCCAGATCACTTTGGGTTACACAATTAGTACTTAACATTTGTTGATTGTATGATTGATTGATTAAACTAAAGAGAAAAATGTAAGCTGCTGGGTAAGACCAAAAACATGTATTAGAGGTTTGTTTGGTAAGCTAAAATAAATTCATTGAATTTTACTGAAACCAGTGAGTTAATTAGAGAGAACCGCCCTGCTACAATAGATTGGATATGATTTTTTTTTACTTTTTTTTCTCCTAAGAGCTTCTCCAGGCCTATGTCAAAGCATCTGAAAAAAATAAAAAGCTCCAAGATTTCTTCTTTTTATTTGATCTCAATTATGAATATTTGTCTTAACTTATCAATAAAGATAGGCTAGATCATGCTTTGTTAACAACCTGAATATCTAAGTGGTTTAAAGTATTACCCTGTTCATTGGCCATTTATTCTATGGGAACCATCAGGTGTCTTGTTCCAAGTAGTCATTCTCACTCTGGAACACATGCCAAAAGAGGGCTCTTATTTAGTTTATTGTTGCTGGGGAAGACGGTACAGAGAATTTTGGAGAGTCTTACTTGAGGATGGGCCTGGAAATATTCTATCACTTTAACTCGTAAATTATACATTCAGTCACATAGCTAACCCACCAGAGTCCAGAAAAGTATAATATTACCATGTGCCTTGGAGGCAGAAGGCTGAAAATATGTGGCTACAAAATAAGTTATCAAATTAATATATGTGAAACATTTATTATTAAAAATTGCGTTTCTTTTCCATTGCCATTACCGCACCACACGGTCATGGAGTTGAAAATACTTGTTTTGTTCCCACTGAATTTGCACCTCTATTTTAGCCCTCATTGTATCCCACCGGAGCACAGTGAATGCACTGCTATTCACCCTTATGTTCTATGAAGTCACTGTGAACACTGAATTAGTAAATACTGAACCATTATTCCACATTCGCACATTTTCATAGGGCAAATACAAAGTTAGGTTCCTATGAACCTCTAATAACAATATATTTGTCAACTGATCAATACATAACCTTGCTTTATGTGTTTCTGTTTAAAGACACCTTATTTAATATATGGGTAATTCATTAACATTGAACTCACAGCCAATAGTGCTATTATTCAACACTGAACAAAACTTATTTAATATCCCCACTTTTTCCAGAAGGCACAGACTATATTTGGGGGCTATTTTAAATAGCTAAATCACCCAAAAAAGTACAAAAAAGCTAAAGACATAGCACCAAATATACCATGAAAGGGACACTTGTTTTCAGCATGAAAACTGGAATAAAAAGATAGAGAAACAACTTATTCATCCTTAGATGGGACCATACCCATTGGGCAACTCAAATTTTTTACCATACTGTCCATGCCTATGAATGATCACAAAAGCATTGCGAGAATTGATTTGGGAGTTAGAAATAAATATTAGTGAGTAGGCAAATTCTCAAAAACAGAATCAGCAATGATGAAAATCAACCATATATATGTCTTATATTGCCACATTGACAAATCCCACTCAATGGTTTAAATAACAATTATGGATGTGTTCACAGTTTTGAGGCTAGGAGAAATCTAGAACTGAGGTGTCAGCAAAGGAATGCTTTCTCCCCAAAGTCTGTAACATTCTGCTGCTGGCTGTTGGTTATCCTTGGGGTTTTTTGGCTTGTATTCCTACCTTGTGTCCCATGTTGAGGTTCTTTCTTTTCTCTTGATGGGTCTGTGGACTTCCCACTTCCTGGAAGTGGCCTCCTCCCTATGGCTTTCTCTGACTCCAGCTTATTTTTTCTTTCTTTTTATAGGGCCTCCAGTAATCTGGATTGAGAGGCAACCTCACTCAATTGTGCCTCACCTTAATTTAAAATAAATCTTTAAGAGATCATATATACAGTGAGTTCACACCCACAGGAATGTGGATTAAGATTAAGACCATGTCTGTGATGGTAGGTTCAGGTGTGAACATGGCCAGATGATGGTACCCCATTGTTTGGTTTCTGTCAACTTAAATCATCAGCATGTGAATTTCATCTATGGTTGATTACTTCTGCCATCGGTTAAGGCATTGCAGTGCCTTCCACAATGAATGATATTCAATTTAATTAGCTGGAAAGTTAAAAAGAGAAGTCAGAAAAGAGAAAGAAGCAGCTCAGCACAGCTCAGGCTAATGCCAACACAGACCCCAACGTTTGGAGATGCAGAAGGTAAATGGTCCAAGAAAAGCCATCTGCACCAGACGCCAGGAGAGAAGGCCAGCAGATGTTACCATCTGCCTTCCCAGAGAAACGCAGATGAAAGCCAGCTCCCTTTCCTCCAAGGAATAGTAAATTGATAACTAAATAAATCCCCTTTATAAAAGCCAATCCATCTCTGATGTATTGCATTCCAGCAGCCTTAGCAAACTAAAACAATATCTAAATCATAAATTGTTATGCATAATTCAAACCTGTGACTATATATATAGTAATTATCCCACACTAGGATATATACACATATATACCACACTAGGCTGTTTTCAACATGAATGCACATATTTTATATTCCTTATTGCTCATCCAGCATCAAGCACTGGGAATGAACACAGTAGGTGTCTGATAATTGTTAAGTAAACATGATTGAATAAATGAGTTTATATTTTGAAATAATATTCTTATGATATATGGCAATATATTAGTTGTTGTGAAGGTTTAGTTTAGTATTAAAATAGGTAGAGTCTAAGCAGTTAAGTAGACATCAAACTGACCCAATTTTAGAAAAACACAGTTTGAATTAATGAAAAGTTAAAATCATAACATAGTAGAAAGAATGTTAGACTTTTAATAAGAAAACTTAAGTTTGGGTCTTGGCACACCATTTATGTGTGTAACTTTGAACAGTCATTTAGCCTCTATTTATCAATGCTCTCTTTCATAAAACTGATCAAATAATACCTCACAGTTTTGCTGACAGAATTTCAACCAAAATATAAATCATACCACTAATTTCCCACTAAACGACTTTTCCAAAAATAATAGCAGTATGTGTCACTTACTCAATATGATTTATTTATCAAGTACTGTACTGTATCATTCCTATAAATTATCTTTCATCCTTAAAATAAAATAAAAAGATAGGTCTTACTACCTGTCAAAAACGAGGAAAGCTAGTCTTAAAGGATACAGACATTATATAATAGCATGCCAACAATGAATTATAGTATCTAGAATTACAGCAAAATTCCTTTTTATACCAATATCTATATATACTATACTTCTACCCTATATATTCTAAAGTTAAAAGTAATGTACAATGCATATTAGCTATTAAGAAATAAAATGCAGTAGGTTAAAAATAAGTGCTCTTTACTACACTTAAATTTCTGTTTCGGTAACACCTAATGAAATCAGTTTATATAATTTATATATTATAGCTATATCCACTGAATGAAGTTTCTCCATTAGAAAAAAGTAAACATTCTGCAGCATATGCATTATAGAAATTACTTCTGTAAATGATTATACTTCCTTAAAGGAAAAAGTGCTTCATTAACAGAGTTCCCTTAACCAGGGTTTGTGTGAATAAAATAGTTGGCATGCCTCTAGTGTTTGATAGCTGAAACCTAAATAAAAGTTTATTTAAATCAAATGTCAGGCACCATGCTTGGGCACAAGTGATTCCTGAAAGCAATGAGATGCAGTATGACAGCTAAAGGAGCATGTTTAACAATGGCATGTCACTTTGTCAAGGATGTCTTTGTAATAACTAAGAAGTAGGTTAATAAGATGATTAAAATGAAGGTTAAATATGACAAAAGTACAAAGCACTTTCCTCATGTCGTTCCTCTGAGATATGTGGGTGGCAAATATTATCTGTTTTGTAGACTAAAAAATGAATTAGGTTATACACTCAGACGTTTCACCAGCATTCTGATTTTTAAGCAGGTATAGTGTTTCCTTTTATAGGTCTTTAATAGTTATTACATCAGCTTTAGACTCCTATAGCATTTCTAAACAAAAGCTTGTCTAGAGTTGAGATAATTAAGGTTTCATTCTGCTTTAATTTTTCATAACCCCTTGTCTTAGGCACTAAAAGTCATGAACAAAACTGGGAATGTTATGCCTGCCTATGTGAACAGAATCTGTAAGGTTTAGAGCTCATTTAAGAGCATTCACCAGACATGTGACTCAGTCCTACTATTAGTCAGAACCAGAAACTGGAACCTGAAACACTTGACATCTGCATTATCGAACTAAAGACTAGAATATTCAGGAAAGCTTAATTTTTATTTACTATAATAAAACAAAATGGAAAAATCCACTTTTCAAAGTCCTAGAATTATCACTGAGCTAAGTTTGCCATTAATTATTGATTGCATAACTGACTAAAATTGATGGAACTAAAGAGATTTATGGAATCAAAGCTATAGTGTTAGTTAGGCAGTCAAGAGTTACATAAGTAACACTTCCTAACAAGGTTTCCTTTCTTCCAACTGATACAAGGTGGTATTGATTTCTTCCTAGTCTCATTTTCTAACCACTGTAATGCCCTCCTAGCCGGTTCACTATGGTTGTTCTCATCCACAGTCCCTCACCCAACCAAATTTACCATAATCCTTATCAATGATTTTGAATATTAGTAATAACCTTCTGAAATGGAAAGAGACAATACCTTTTCATAAGCCTTAAAGGGCAGGAATATTTGCTATTCTAATCAAGTCCCTGTTCTATACTTTTTATCTGTAATTCCCTGAAGGTTCATGAAAATCCTGCATAACCCAAACAGATTCATACAAGAGTAGCCAACAGTCACTTGCTTTTATCAGTTTCTCTAGGGAAATAGATAGAAATGTGTTTCATCAAAGTTAATTACTTTATCTCTCATTTTTAAGGATCAACTATTTGACTGTAAAACTTTAATGAAAAAAGAAGGAATTGTGGTAATAGCAATTTATGTATGGTAATTTTAAAACAAATTAAATTAATTAAAAACCCAATTACATTATCTTTGTTGGCCTTCATAGCCCTTCTGAAGCAATTAAAAATCATCTGCCTTTACTTAAGAAATGATGCAATTTAGTTTTATGGCATTTTGTGTTAAATGTGTTTTATGATATTACAGCTTACAAATTAGACATGACATTATTAATAAATTATACATTGCTTTGTATAGAATGAGTATTGTCAAAATAAAAACTTTCTCACTTATATGGTAAATATTTACCACTCAATATTAGTTCATCTGTTTAAAGCCAGTAATTATCAATTAAATTATTTTCATAAAAGCAAATGAATCTTTAATAAATTTAGCTTTTAGGATTCCGTGACTAATTTTTCCAAGCCATATTTCTCTCCTTTGTCTTTTCAAATTGACTCCAAGGACTTGAAGTTTTTCTTGTTATAAATTGTGAATGACTTATTTGGATCCAATTTACATCTATGTCTCAGACATTTATTTGTGCTAATTTTATCATTTGTGTTGGAATTCTATATTAATTAATAATAAGGCATGACAAAAGAGTTATTTAATATTGGTAAATACCCATAGGTCAAGAAAGTCAATATTTATTTAAAATCAGATTTTAAATAAATGATAGTTGTTTAAATAATAACAGTTGACTGTTACATGGTACATGATGAATTTAGAGTTAACTAAACACACACACATTCACACTCAACACACAAGCAGTCAAATTTGATTATATTTGAGATCAGTCACTCTTCCTTCTGTCTCTACTCTAATTTTGATAAGATTGTACAAGCCAACTTCCATGGTTCAATCTAAAGAATAGTTAATAGTTAATACATAGAAAGGATGGTGGTGAATTTTTCAGCAAGAATAATGGTATTATATGAAAACTCTGGTGTGTGTGGAGTTATGATGAAAATTTCAGATTAGGGTATATGAGGATAATAACAAGAGCTTAAGTATTTTAACTTACAAATATAAGGAACAATAGTGCATTTATATAATATTCATTATTCTGAAATCACTAATATATGTACCACATGAAATCTGATTTAATATGGAAAGGGTGGAAGTTCATTAAGAAGGAAGGAAATAGAGAAGGAAGGATATAAGAGAGGAAAGAAGGAAGGGGGGATGTAAAAGGGAAGGAAGGAAGAAAAGAAGGAAAAGCAAGGAAGGGGTAAGGGATTAAATCCTGCGTCCTGAGAGGGTGTTTCCAAGTCAATAAAACTACCATTATGCAGTCTTATGGTCCAAATTCCTAATGAATCTCAAATCCAATCACACAATCTCAACCATTCCATAAAACCACAATCACAAAGACATTACAAAAAAATAAATTACAGACTAATGTCCCACATGAATATAGATACATATATCTTCAAAAGAATATTGGCAAACTGAATCCAAAATATATTTTAAAACAAAAGATTTTACACCATGATTAAGTGGAACTTATTCCATGAATGCAAAGTCAGTTTAACATACAAATATCAATTAATCTAATATATCATAATACAGGAATGAAAGACAAAAACATATATCTCAATATATGCAGCAAAAATGTACTTGATAAAATTCCACACCGTTTCATGATAAAAACTCTTACAAGACTTGGAAGAAAACTTCAAACTGATAAAGGGCATCTAGAGAAAACCTATGGCAAATATATATGCATAAAGATTGTGGTAAATAGAACTATTTACCCGAATTTAGCTATGATCTAAATCTGAATCTGCCTTCCTATGGGAATGATCCTGTTTTAAGAAGATGTAATTTTTAGTTAAGGTGTGGCCCCCACAAAGAGGGTGAGTGTTCATCCATATTACTGGAGGCCTTATAAAGCAGAGTAACTGAAGCCAAAAGTCAGAGAAAGCTGTAGAAAGAAACTGGGTGTCAGAAGAAACCAGAGGAGCAGACCGGAGCAGAGAGAGCCATCCATGTAACAGGCGGCAGGGATGCAAGCCAAAGATCCCCCAGGTTTATGGTAAGCCAGCACCAGAATGTTAAAGGCTTTGAGGAGAAAGCATGGCCATGCTGAGGTCTTACTTTTACCTTCTAAGCATCTAAAACTGTGAGCCAATAAATTCCTGTTGTTACACCTACTCAGTATTTGGTTTTTGTCATAGCGGCCTAACAAACTAAGACAATGATGAAAGATTGAATGCTCTTGCCCTAAAATCAGATATAAGGCAAATATGTCTGTTCTTAACATTTCTATTCAATAGTGCTGAAGGATCTATTTGGACAATCAGGCAAGAAAAAATGCAAGTCATTCAAATTGCAAAGAAAGAAGTGAAAGTGTTTTTACTTACAGACATTGTGATCTAGTATGTAAAAAGTCCTAAGAAATTCACACACAAAAAATTATAACTAAGTAAACATGTAAAACAAGGTTGCAGGATACAAGATTCAATATACAGAAACCAATTGTATTTCTATATGCTACCAATGAACAATCTGAAAATTAAATTAAGAAAACAAGTCCACTCACAAAAGCATCAAAGAGAATAAAACACTTAGAAATAAATTCAACAAAGAAATGCAAGCCATTAAAATTATAAGACATCACTAAAGAAAATTAAGGAGATTGAAATAGAGAGACATTCCCTATGTTTATGCAATGAAGTGTCAATAATGTAAAGAAGGCGATTCACTCCAAACTAATTTGTAGAATCAATGTAACTCTTATCAAAAACTAACAAGAATTTTTTTTCAGAAATTGACAAAACTGAATCTAAAATGCATGTGGAAATACAAAACACCTAAAATAGCCAAGAAAATTTTGAAATAGAAGAAAAATTTGGAGGCCTTTTACTTCCTCACTTCAAAACTTATGGTAAAGCACCAGTTATCAGGACAGTATGTTACTGATGTAAAGCTAGCCATGGATTAATGGATCAGAATTTGGAGCCCTTAAATGAATCCTTGTATTTATTGTAAATTGACATTTTTGACAAAGGTGCCAAGGCAATTCATTAAGTAAATGACATTCCATTGAACAAACTGTTGGGAGAACTGGTCATCCACAGACCAAAATATAAACTTAGACTCCTACCTCCCAACATACCAAAAAGCAACCGAAATGGAATATATACATAAATATAATAGCTAAAACAATGAAAATTATAGGAACACCCAGGGAAAACTCCAATACCTGAGGAAACCTAAGATTTCCTTGGTATGACACAAATATAGAGTCCAGAAATAAAATATTTAAAATGAAACCTTATCAAAACTCAAACCTTAAAAGACAACAATAAAAATTAAAAGACAAGCAGTAGACTGGGACTAAACATATGAAAAACATATATCCAGAAAAGGACTTGTATGTAGAATTTATAAAGATAATCACAACTCAATAATAAGACAAAGAATCTAATAAAATAATGGAACAAGGTTATAAACAGATAATTCACCAAAGAAGTTATATGAAGGGTTATAAGTACATGAAAAGATGTTCAACACCATTAGTTATTAGGAATATGCTTATTAAAACCATAAAGAGATAACATCTCACACCAATTAGAATGGTTAAAATAAATGACAGAGACAACAAAAAATATTTGCAAGGATGTGGAGTGACAAGAGCTCTCAGACATTTCTGGAAGTAATGTAAATGATGCAGCCACTTTGGGAAATACTTTGGCAGTTTCACAAAAAGTTAAACATAAAACTACCATATAAGTCAACAATTCCACCCCCAAGTTCCCCCAAAGAGAACTGAAAACTTATGTCCCACAAAGACTTGCATGCAAATATTCATAGCAGCACTTACTTATAATAGCCCAAAGTTGGAAACAACCTAAAATGGCCATAAGTTGGTGAATGGATACATATGTGGTATGTCCATACAATGGTATTTTATTCAGCAACACAGATGCAGTAACTACAGATACTCGCAATGTCATGTTTAAACCTCAAAAACATTATACTAAGTGAAATAAGTCAAACACAGAAGCGATTTATTGTACAGTCCATTTATATCAAATGTATAGAAAAGGCAAATTTATAGAGGTACAAAGTAAATTAGGTGTTGTCTATGGCTGCAGGTAAGAATGGATTAACTGTAAATGGGAGTGAAGGATCTTAATGGGAAGATAAAAATGCTCTAAGACTGACTTAAGGCAATGGTTACATCACTCAAAGTTACTAAAAATTGTTGAGTTGTATACTAAAATCAATAAAACTATTTTTAGAAATCCAGTTACTTAGGTACTTCCTCTAGTCCTGCCAATATGATATGCACTGGCTAATTCTTGGATCTTTGTCAGGTTTTAGGCCTAATATGTTCCTGGAATGTTTATGCTGTGATTTACACCTGGGTGTCGTTTTGGAAGTCATGAGAGAAGGTAGGGGCAAATTCCGATGGGACCTCTGCTGTCTCTGGGAAGAGGCTTTAGTCATCTCTTCCTGCACAGAATAGTCAATGGGGAGATAAGTATAGCTCAAGTTGGTAAGGCTGGATAATCTCTGTAGGTACCAATGTTTCAGAAGAATCTAGAGAGCTGGAATGATATAATGAGATATCTCCATCTCCATCTAAAGTGTCATTATCTCAAATTTCTCCAATGAGAACCTCGAACATGATCCAGAGGTCTATATTTTTTTTCTGTAAAGGTCCAGATAGTAAATGTTTCCAGCGTTGAACAGAACACAGTCTCTATCACGACTACTCAAGTCTGCTATTAGAGTACCAAAATAGCCATATATAATACATAAATGATGGATATGGGCCGGATAAAATTTTCTTCTATGTAGTAACTCTAAATTATGGACAAAACCACAAAAGACAAAAAGACAATAACCAAAAGGAATTTGGGGATGAACAACCACAAGCAGTCCAAAGAGGAAACAAAACTTGGAAGAAGGAACTAGTATGAATGAATTTCCTAATTTTTTTTTTCAGATTTTAGTCTCAGTGCATGTCAAAATAGCACTATAAATATACCAGATAAACCATGGTAGTCCAAAAGGCATGGACTGAAGTTCCAAAGACAGAGTTTGGGGTAATCATACCCTCTGAAAATTTATTAGAGAGTCCCAAAAACATAGAGAGCCAAAGAACTTTTCAAATTCTCTGCAGAACCTGTTGCTGACCCTTGAACCATATTTGTAGGGAGCAGACTCAAAATGATGCAACCAAAGATGATAGAACTGCAGGGAAAATAAAAACATTGGCACTTTGCTGAAGAATATAACACAATTCAGAGTCTCCAAAACATAAAATTCACAATATCCAAGATGCAAACCCACATAATTCAAAACAGGAATGACCCAGTCTCAAAAGAAAATATCAAAACAGACTGTTCCTGAAGTGACTCAGATGTTGGAATTAGGAGACAAACATTTTAAAGCAGATATTATATTATGCACAATGGAGATAAAGGTAAATATACTCACATTAAATGAGCAGATAGAAAATCTAACTGTAAAATAAATGCCATAACACAAAAAAAATAAAAATTTTAGAACTAAAAAAATACCTTAAATTGATGTCATTTTGGGTTTAACAGATTGGAGATTAGTGAAAAAACAGAGAACATAAAGACAGACAAATGGAACAGTCAAATCTGAGGAACAAATCGAAAACAAATTGGTAAAAAAAAAATGTATCATAACCTTAGGGTCCTCCTGTGAAACAACAGCAAAAGATACTATTTACATGAATTGTCATTCAAAGAGAGGAGAGAAAAATAGGGATATTTGAAAGACAATAGCTGAACTGTCACAAATTTGGTAAAAGGTATATATTTAAAGAATCACAATAATTACATCATCCGTAGCCCAGAAAACTAAACTCCGAAATCTTGCTCTTCAGCATCTGCAACAAGTCTTCTTTCTCTCTGGATATTACAATGATCACCAAATTAAGAAATGTGTCTCTGATGGATGAATATGTGATGTAAAAATCAGATAACTAAAGTTGATTGTACTCTACTGCAGTATTTTATTAACAGGCTTGACCTATTTTTCTTCCTTAAATTGAAAGGAAGTGAATATGTCTATGAAAACACCAAAGAAAATGATAGTACAAAAAAGGAGTATTATGATTATGACCAAATATCTAAAAATTGTGAATGTCTATCCTCTGAAAGACTGAGACTTGATGAGGGAAGTGATATTGGAGATTATAATGTGGGAATATTATAGGGTGGAAACAGGTTGGTTATCGATATTTTATTATGTAGGGGAAAGGTGGTAGGATCTAATATTTTTAAACATATAGTTTATTCCTGATCCTGACCTGGGCATTTTTTAATTACATCACCATATTTTAATCTTAATTTTTTCAGAAGGCAAAATGAGAGGCTGTGAGCTTAAGATAGCACAAAGTAGTCAGCCTGATGTTAAAGGCATTAATTTCACAATGTAAAGAAATGTATATATACTTATACTCCTACAATAAAACAAAACAACAATGAAAATTTAGGAAATGTCACCAGAATAGATTGTGGAGTATAGAAAATGGTATGCCCAGACCATCATTTCAAAATCGGATGAATTCAAGAAGCATATATGGGTTTCTGAAAACCTCTAATACTGCATATTTTCCTTTCTTAATCGTGCTGCTCCAGAGACACTACTCTGGTTCTCCCAACACATCAAATACACCAGGTGGTTTGCTTGAGAGTTAATCTATTGACAAAAATGTTGTATGTTCCTCAAGGTCTTATAAATACCTAATCAAATTAGATATCTATATCTATATATATATATATATGATATACATAGCCCCATCTGATATGAACATTTTCTCAAGTGCCTAAATCATAAGCACAGAAAACTACCCATTCTCTCTTATTAATGAAACTTTTAAGGTTATTTCTTTTCTCTCTAAAATGGCTTTCAGAGGCTTGGAAACTTACTCTTACACAGACTCCCAAATATTTTACTATTCAAGAGAGAATATTATCAATGCCATTACCAGAAAAACATAATAATATTTGGGCAGAGTGTGTTCTGTGATAGGAAGTTTATACATGACCTGAACAAAAAACAATATTTAGCTTTCATCTCTGAGTACAGTGAAGTGGAAACCATGTAATTTTTTTCTGTCAGTGACTTGTAGCTTCCCTGACTCTGGGGTAGTTCTTCCAGAAAATGGGCTATAACTGTAACAGGAGGCTTAAGGAGGTTGCAAAAAACATAGACTATCAAGTCATAACATTCTCTTTAAGAAGCTGAACTTGTTAAAAAGATCCCTTTGAAGTAAAAAAATTGGGGGCAGGTGAATATTAATGTGCATGGATATCTAGTAATTTAAAAATATATCACTATTCAGAATTTTGTGTAGGAAGCTATTATTTAAAACAAGAACATTTATTCTCATATCTTAAAAGCTTCTGCGTATTACTCAAGATCAATACATTTCTTTTACAACTTTAGTCCTCCATATTATAGATTTTTGATCCTCCTTGAGAAAGTGAATAGACAGAGAAAATAAATGAATAAAATAACATTTGACACCAAGATTAACTTGTCATGGGATGCAGAAATAAAGTACTGTAAATAAAATTTGCAGTTAGCATGCTAAAGTAATGAAAGCATATCCACATTAGTCTACGTGCCAAAACTGTTCAACTAATAGAGCAGATATTTTTACTTCATCACTGTGCTGGTTTGAAAGGATGTATGTCCCCTAGAAAAGCCACATTTTAATCCTAATTCCATTTTGTAAAGGCAGCCATTTTTTCAAATCCCTATCCAGCATTGTATGTTTGAAACTGTAATTAGATCATCTCCCTGGAGATGTGATATACTCAAGAGTGGTTGTTAAACTGGATTAGGTGAGACATGTCTCCACCCATTCGGGTGGGTCTTGATTAGTTTCTGAAATCCTATAAAAGAGGAAACATTTTGGAGATTGGAGATTCAGAGAGAGCAGAGAATGCTGCAGCACCATGAAGCAGAGAGTCCACCAGCTAGCAACCTTTGGAGATGAAGAAGGAAAATGCCTCTGGGGGAGCTTCATGAAACAGGAAGCCAGGAGAGAAAGCTAGCAACTAAAACAATCACCAAAGGCTAAGATGAGTTCTATGAAATATGAAAACACAGATAAGACTCAAGAATGAAAAGATATTCTGGGAAGTTGATGGCAGCCACATAATAGTTTTCTAATATCTTGAATCTGCAGCTAAAAACAGACCCTGCAACTAAATAGAAGAGCCAGAAACCCATGGACAATATTTACAATGAAACTGGGTGATAGGATATCCCTATGAACCCCAAAATACAATTGAATGAGGATGAACCAATGATAGCAAGAAAAATCTATGGGGGAAAAGCAAGGAAAATCACTAGCATACTACCAGGCATCAGCATCTGTAGCAGAGAAAGCAAAGGTAAACAACAGGGCATCTGATAGACCTGAGAACAGGAAAAGCCAGTAGTGAACAGGTCTTGGCTTTTTGACTAAAAGTCATCACAGGATAATTTGACTAAAGTATTAAAATTGGCAAGAGTTTTCCCCACTGCAAAGTGGGTAAATATAAGGTGTTTGTGAGAAGATGTGAAGGGCCTCTCAAAATTTATGAGCCATGCTGATTGCAGAATAGTGTCCCATGTTCGAAATATTCTGTTTAGGATAAAATTTAGCAGAATAGAAATAAAGGGTGAAAAGTCTCCACAGAAAACTAAGAGAAGGAAACAGAGTTAAAATATTTCAGGAAGCAAATGGCCATATCTTTTTAACACAACAGATGAAAAAGTACTGGGGAGTTAGAAAATCTACCTGGAAACACACTGTTTCTAAACATTTAGGAAAATAATTTCATATAAAAAAGAAATAAAGAGAGGGAATAACAGCAGAAACAGAATAAGGAACAGACTAACATCCCTACAGATAAGAGAATCATACTAGAAAGTCATGTCTAAAGAAAGATCAAAGTTGTAAAAAGTATTTCAAAATGAGTAAAAGACATCAAGAAGATGGTGGATAACGTGAATGAGAAACAGTTGTAAACTAGCTGGCTGAAAGGAGTAGAGAGAATACTTGAAGAAATTAGGGCCCAAAATCCCATCTTTGATTAGACATATTAGATTTACAAATATAAGAAGCAAATGAACCCAAATTAGGATAAAGAAAAAGGTGTCCAAACCTTTACACATTATCTAAATTATTAAAAGCAAATATAAAGAGAGAATACTGAGAGAAGCAAAAGAGAAGGGAATCAAACCCACACGATGAAATAAATACCAGTAAAAGTAACTATACAGGTAAATATAAATGTCAATGTTAATATTTTGGTTTGTAATTCTTCCATTTATTACTATATGATTTAAAAAACAACATAAAACAGTAATTATAAATCTAAGTTGATGGTCACAGAATATATAAGGATATGATTTGTGACAATAACAACTTAAAGGTTGAGGACAGAGCTATATAGGGAAAAAGTTTGGGACAGTGTTGAGAAACTAAGACGTTATTAATTCAAACAAGATTGTTATACATTAAAATGTTCATTGTAATCCTCAGGGCAACCTCTAAGAACATAATTTAAAAGAAGTAATAAAAGTAAGAAGGGGATCAAAATGGAGCACTAGAAAATAACACAAAAGAAGGCAGTGATGGAGAAATTCTGGAACAAAAACAATATAAGATATATAAAAAGAAAGTAGCAAAATGGCAAACTTAATCCTCCTTTATCATCAATTGCATTGAATGTAAATGGATTAAACTCTACAATTAACAGGCAGAAACTGGCACAAGGCATTAAAAACATTACCTAACTATATGCTATCTATACAAGCTTCATTGTGTATCTAAAGAGAGTTGAAAGTAAAAGGATGGAAAAATATATTGCAGGTAAACAACAAATAAATGATAGCTAGAGTGGCTGTATTCATATGAGAAAAACTAGTCTTTCAGTCAAAAATGTTACAAAAGCAAAATAAGGCATTATACAATAACACAAGTATCACTTTACCAAAAGGTATAACAATTATAAACATACAGACATCAAACAACAAAGCCACCAAATATATGAAGCAAAAGCTAACAGAATTAAAGGAAGATAGAGTTCAACAATAACAACTGGAGAATTCAACACCTCGCTTTCAATAATAGATAGGATAACTGGGTAAAAGACAAAGAAGGAAATAAATGACTTGGACAACACTATACAACAACTAGAGTTAAGAAACATCTATATAACATGATACACTCTAACAACAGCACAATACACATTCTTTCCAAATACACATGGAATATTATGCAGACTAGACCATATATCTGGCCACAAAACAAATTTCAAAAATTTTAAAACTTTGAGATCACATCAAGTATCTTACCTAACCATAATGGAATCAAATTAGAAATCAATAACAGAAGGAAAATGGGAAAATTCATAAATATGTATAAATTAAACAATGCAGTATTAAACAGCCACTGACAAAAGGAAGAAATTAAAAGAGAAATTAGAAAATACTTTGATATGAATGAAAACAAATACACCAAAATTTACAAAATGCAATGAAGCAAGTGCTCAAAACTAATGTATAGCTAGCTCTAAATACCTATACAATAAAGAAGGAAGGATTATTCACCAAAAAATGTAACGGTCATTTAGTTATGTGAAAATCAATTAATGTAATACACCATATTAAGTAGCATTAAGAGGAAAAAGATCATCTAAATTATTACAGAAAAATATTTGAAAAAAATCCAACACCCTTTCATGACAAAAACACCTAGCAAACAAGAAATAGGTGTAAATTTACTCAACCTCATATAGGGCTTCTATGAAAAACTCATAGATGACATAATTTTATTCATGAAAGACTGAAAGATTTTCCTAAATGATCAGAAAGAACACAAGGTTTCCAGTCTTACTACATTTATTCAATATTGTTATCAGATGTTCTAGCCAGAGCAAGAAAAGATACAAAAAGCACTTGTGCTGGTTTGAAAGGATGTATGGACCCTAAAAAAGCCATGTTTTAATCAAAATCCCCTTTCATAAAGGCAGAATAATCCCTATTCAATACTGTATGTTTGAAACTGCAATCAGATCATCTCCCTGGAGATGTGATTTAATCAAGAGTGGTTGTTAAACTAGATTAGGTGACAACATGTCTCCACTCATTTGGGTGGGTCTTGATAAGTTTCTGGAGTCCTATAACAGAGGAAACATTTTGGAGAATGAAAGAGATTCAGAGAGAGCAGAGCAGAACAACATAGCCACGAGAACCAGAGTTCACCAGCCAGAGGCCTTTGGAGATGATGAAGGAAAATGCCTCTCAGGGAGATTTATGAAACAAGAAACCAGGAGAAGAAGCTAGCAAATGATGCCACATTTGCTATGTGCCCTTCCAGATGAGAGAGGAACCCTGACTGTGTTCACCATGTGCCTTTCCAAATGAGAGGGAAATTCTGACTGTGTTGGGCATGTGCTCTTCTACTTGAGAGAGAAACCCTGAACTTCATCAGCCTTCTTGAACCAAGGTATCTTTCCCTGGATGCCATAGATTGGACATTTGTAACTGGGACATTTTCTTGGCCTTAGAACTGTAAACTGGCAACTTATTAAATTCCCCCCTTTAAAAGCCATTCCATTTCTGGCATATTGCATTCTGGCAGATAGCAAACTAGAACAGCACTGAACTTGAAAAATAGATAAATTGGACTTTATCAAAGTTAAAAACTTTGTGTATCAAAGGATACTATAAAAAAAGTAAACAGATTGTCCGCAAAATGGAAGAGGATTTTTGAAAAAATCCAGAGTATATAAAGAGTTATTTGAATTCAAAAACAACATTAACAACCCAATTTTAAAATGGACATGGGACTTGAAGAGATATTTCTCCAAAGAAGATATATAAGTGGCCTAAAAGCACATAAGATTGCTCGACATCAATAGTAGCTAGGGAAATGGAAATGAAAGCCACAATGAGATGCAATTTCACACCCTTTAGGATGCTGATAAAATTTTAAAAGAAGCAGAAAATAACTTTTGGCAAGGATGTGGAGAAATTGAAATCCTTGGACATTGCTGGTAGGAAGGTAAAGTGGTGCAGTCACTGTACAAAACAGTTTGGCAGTTCCCCAAAACTTAAACATAAAATTACCACATGACCCAGCAATTCCATTCCAACATATATGCTCAAAAGAATTGAAAACAGGCATTAAAATAAAATTTAATCAAGGATATTCATGGAAGCATTATTCATATAGCCAAAAAGTAGAAATGGACAAAATACCCATCCACTGATAAATGAACAAACAAAAAATGTGATATATTTATACATGGAATATGATTCAGCCACAAATACTATGTGAAAGAAACCAGACCTAAAAGGCCAAAGTTATATGAATCTGTTTATAATGTCCAATAGGCAAATCCATATATAGATAGATTAGTGGTTGCCAGGGCCTGGGGGAGAAGGCACTAGGTAGTAATTGTTTCATGGGGTTTCTTTCTGGGGTGATAAAAATATCTTGGATTAAGATAGTGGTGATGATGATGTAACTTTATGAATGTACTAAAAAACACTGAATTTTACACTGTTGAATTGTTAAAACATAATTTTTATGTTACATGCATTTTACCTCAATAAAAAGCTGAAAGTGCATATTAAAAGTAAACAATTTCACGTCTGAAAAATTGAGCCGGAACAACCAACACTGAGATATATTCTCATATAATTAGTTGACTTTAAAAGAAAAATCCTATGGGCATATGTGAACCAAAGATTTTATAATCTGTAGTAGTGGCTTTCAAGTATAAAGGATATATACCATTTTCAACTTTAAGAAACTAAGGAAATATTGTTCTGTGAGCCATTTCTGAATAATACACTATAAAATGTACTTCAGACAAACAGAATGACAAAAATAATACCATAAATGGGGACTGATGGTGAGTACTATATATACTAGGACTAAAATTAAATGAGTGTTGAAGAAGCTAATACATAATGGGCTCTATCTTCTGTCATTGTATGTAGGGCATAGCTACAAATGTTCATTCTGTTTAGGTAATTTACGGTTTTCCAGAAATTTTGCCATTTCACTTAAGTTTTCAATTTGTTAATATAAAGGTAGTCATACTAATATCATATATTTTATAGTATTTACTGCATATATAATTTTGATATTCATTGGGCTTGCTTACTATTTCTTTTTTAACTTTGTCAATCTTGTCCAAGGTTTATCATTTTTTTGACTTAGAAAAGAACCAACTTTTACTTTTGATTATACCCTATTGTATTACTTCCATTAATTTCTGCTTTTATCTTTATTGTTTCATTTATTATACTTTCTTTGATTTTCAATAGCTCAATTTTTTTTATTCCTTTAATTTAAGGCTATAAATTTCCCTCAAAAATCACTTTAGCTGCCTCTCAAAGTTATTTTAGTTATCATTCATTTTCCATTGAGAGTTCATATTTGGGCCTGGTCAAGCTCAGACATTTTTTTCCTGTTACCAGCATGTAGGATATTATGTCCAGGCTCTAGGTTACTATGGATTGTAGGTAACTCCAGAGCCAAAGCTAACTTAAGCATTCTCATAGCCCTACATACAATCTCTGTCTTGTCATTTGTGCCCCTTGAAAAATTTCCTTATAGTCCTGCCTGTTGTGCCACATATTTGAAAATTTTTTTGTTATACATTTTAATAGGGGCTTTTTTAGAAGTTTCCCAGTGCCTCTTTTCTAACATGCTGACAAAAACACAAGTTCAGAAGTTAAAACTACAGATATCTTTCACATTGAGCTTCAAAAAGGCAAAGATTGTTCCAAAATGGTCTTTTCTCTCAGTTTGAGAGCAGAACATAGTGCCCCATATTTTGAGTCGGAATAAATGAACGTGTGTGTCTGGTTGGAAGAATGCAGACAAGTAATCAGATTCCAAATTAAGAAAATCCTACAATTTTATCAACTAAAACTTCCCTATTTTGCGGTCTAAACTTTTAATATAGATTCTCTAACATACTTTTAAATAAAAATTCTAGAACCATAGTTTATTATGAGTATTTTTCACATAGTAAATAAAGCAAACCTGTCCGATTTTCTTAACCTAACTTGAAGAGGTCAATATTCATTCTAGTTTCTAAACAGCCTAGATCCTAAATACCGCAGACAGAGGTTCTAAAGGTTATTATTTATAAGTGAAACTTTATATTATGTACATATCTGCCTTTATAAATAATAAAATATCAAAGAGAAGAAAAATACTTTTATCAGCCAAGAAAAGAGACAAAGGTACTTCAGCATAGTTCCAAAAAAAAAAAAAAACAGTTTATTTTTTCAAATGCACACATATACATGCAAGTACACATTTAGGACAGACATAATTTTCTTGTTGAAATCTTCACAAAATACAAATTCAGCTGCTATATGTTAACCAAAGTACCATGGGACTTCTACAGACCATGATTCTTCATGTCTAATTTAGGAGATGGGACCTCCAACCAGCTCACTGCACTGCTACCTCACTGAGGCTGTGACTCATCACTGACTCAGATATGTATCCCCTAGTGACTCCCTCACAATACCTTTTACTTGGCTTTTTAAATCTGAAAGATCAATTGTGGTATATTTGCATAGGTGGAACTTTTAGACTTAAATTTCTTTATATGTCCTCTCTGCCATTCTCTCCTGAATCATCAGTTTCATTGTCTATGTCATTAAAACAAAAACCTTATCTTCTATTTCTTTTCCTTCATTCTTTTTTTCAATTGTATAATATAACATACATTCAAAGCAAAGAAAGAAAAAAAAAAAAACAGTTTTCAGAGCACTCTCCTACAAGTAGTTACAGGACAGATCCCAGAAATTGTCACAGGCCACCATACCACCATCTCAGATTTTCCTTTCTAGTTGTTCTGGAACATTGGCGGCTAAAAGGAAGATATATATATATCATCACTTATTATTCTTCTTTGTAAAAATAACATATATACTAAAGAACAATAAATTTCAAAGCACAGTACACCAATTAGTTGTAGATTTCAGAGTTTAGATGGGTTACAATTCCACAATTTTAGATTTTTACTCCTAGGTTCTCTAAGATACTGGAGACTAAAGGAAATATCAATATAATGATTCAGCAATCATACTCATTTGTTAAACCCTACCTTGTCTGTATAACTCCATCATTACCTTTGATCTTTCTATCCCACTCTTTAGGGGTATTTGGACTATGCCCATTCTAAATGTTTTCCATGTTGGAAAGGGCTGTCAATAATATGAGGTACAGAGATGGAACTAGCTGATGTTCTGGAAAGGCTGGGCCCTCTAGGTTTCAGGACTTATCTAGTCCAGGGATCCATCTGGAGGTTGTAAGTTTCTGGAAAGATACCCTGGAATGAATGGAATGGTTTAGGTTGGGATTTGGCAAGTTATGGTAGGTAGTAATGTCTAACTGAAGCTTACTTAAGAGTGACCTTCAGTGTAGCCTCTTGACTATTTGAACTCTTCCAGCCACGGATACTTTATTAGTTATATTTCTTTTGTCCCTTTTGGTCAGGATGAAATTGTTGTTCCCACAATGTCAGGGCAGGAGTCATCCCTGGGAGAC
Source organism: Tamandua tetradactyla (assembly GCF_023851605.1). NCBI lineage: Eukaryota > Metazoa > Chordata > Mammalia > Pilosa > Myrmecophagidae > Tamandua > Tamandua tetradactyla. The sequence continues at coordinate 73,888,897 of NC_135328.1, forward strand.
ATCTCCCAAACTGCCAGGGAGACTTTCACCCCTGGATGTCAGGTCCATGTAGCTTAGAGAGAGAGTACTTTGGAGCTCCTTCACTGGGAGCATAGATGTTTATGATTGTTATTTCTTTGATGAATTTTCCCTTTGATTAATATTTAATGTCCTTCTTTTTCTCTTATGATGTCTTTAAACTTAAAATCTATTTTGTCCGATATTAATATAGCTACTCCTGCTTTCTTTTGGTTACAACTTGAATAGAAAATCTTTTCCCATTCTTTCACTTTCAATTTATTTATATCCTTGTGTCTAAGATGAGTTTCTTGTAAGCAGCATAGAGCTGGATTATATTCCTTAATCTATTCTGTCAATCTGTATCTTTTAATTGGTAAATTTAGTCCACTAACATTTAAAGTTATTACTGAAAAGCATTTGTTGAATCCACCATCTTATCTTTCAGATTTTATTTGTCAGATCTATATATTCTTTTCCCTCTTTTCCTTTTTATCCTTTAAGTTGTCCTTACTGGTACTTTTAAATTTTATGCCCTGCTCCAGACCTCCGTCTCCTGTCTTTTTTTTTTTTTTTTCAATTGGCAGAAATTCCTTTATTATATCTTGTAGGGCCAGTCTCTTATTGACAAATTCTTTCAGGATTTGTTTGTCTGTGAAAATTGTAACCTACCCCTCGTTTTTAAGGACATTTTGGCTGGGTAAAGAATTCGTGGCTGAAAGTCTTTCTCTTTCAGGATTTTAAATATATCATACCACTGTTTTTTCACTTGCATGGTGCCCTTTGAGTAGTCTGAACTCAGTCTTACATGGTTTCCCTTGCATGTAGTAGATTGCTTTTGTCTTGTTGCTTTCAGGATTTTCTGTTTCTCTTCAACATTTGACAGACTGATTAGTATGTGTCTTGGGGGAAGACCTATTTGGATTTATGATGTTTGGAGTTAAATGAGCTTTTTTGACTTGAATATTTATGTCCTTTATAAGGGTTGGGAAGTTTTCCCCCATTATATCCTCAACTACTCTTCCTAGCCCTTTACTCTTCTCTTCTGGACATCATTGATTCTTATATTTGTGTGCTTTGTTTTATCCATGATTTCCCTGAGATCCAATTCAAATTTTCCATCTTTTTTGCCATTTGCTGTTTTGAGTGTTCAAAATCAGTTGTCCTGTCCTCTAGTTCACTTATTCTTTCTTCTGCCTCTTCCAATCTGCTGTTGTGTGTCTCTAGTATGCTTTTTATTTGGTCTATAGCATCTTTAATCTCTGTGATATCTGCTATTTTTCTATTTATTCTTTCAAATTCCTCTTTATGTTCTTCTAGTGTCTTTCTCATCTCCTTTATGTCATTAGCCATTCCACTTATCTTATTTAGTAGAGTTATATGAACACCTTTGATTAGTTGTTCCAATATATGTCTCCTCTGGTGTTTTAATTTGGTTGTTAAGCTGGGCTATATCTGTCTGCATCATGATATTTTAAATGATCTTCTGCTGTCTTTGCAGCATATAAATATTTTCATTGGTTTATGTTGGAAGTTGATTTCCTTCAGTAGTCTAAAGCCTTGTATTTGTGGGATGGATGTAAATCAGGATGCAGGGCACGGGGTGAGGCATAACAGTGTGGTGATGCATTGCAGCACAGGTATAGGCACAGGTTCGGGATGCTACATTGATGCCTGTGAGCATGAGTGCCCAGCAGTGAGGGAGGATGTGGCTGTGCAGGTTCATGGGTTGGGGAGGGCAGGGCCCTGATGTGTGCTAGTCTAGGGTGTGGAGTTCTTTGTGCGCATTCACAGAGATATGGCAGTGCTCAGTATTATGCCTGCATGGGCTGGGGGCGGATGTGGCCTGGCTGGGCAGGTCATCACTTTCCCAGAGCTAGAGAGCATGACTGGGGGCCATGTACATGCACAGATTTGGTTGTGCCATAAACTGACGTACCCATGTACAGAGCTGAAGGGGAGGGGTTGGGGGGCTGCAGAACTCTATGGGCTGGGGGCAGGTGTAGCCTGGGTATGGTGGTAAGTGCCAGCAGGTTCTATGCACAGGTAACTGCCTGCAGGGGCAGGGACTGGGAGGTAGGGCACAGGAGGGGTAAGGCAAGACTGTAGTGACTCTGGAGAGGTGGGTTGGGCTACACTTGGGGTGCTGTTGTGGAGTGGGTATGTGTGCGAGGAGTTGGTGGGGTGGGGACACTGGGAGGACAGGGAGTGGGGGTGGGTACATGGAGTTTAAGGTGAGTCATGGGTTGCAGGGTCACAAGCTGTGTGTTCAAAGCTTGTTTCCTGGTCACTGTTTCCCCATCCGTACACTCCTGAGGACTCTGGGCTTCTGCGTTATATTGTTTGGACCAGCCTAATGGTCTCTGGTTCTCTGCTTCTCAGTTCCACAGCTTTTGCAACCAGGGCCACCCTGTGTTTTGCAGAATACTCTCCCAGGTCACTTATACCTCGGAATCAGTGTCTCAGTTTTTCCCCCATCCCTTCTCTAGCCGTTCCTTGGAGCAGGGTTGAACTGGATCTATCCTATTCTGCTATCTTCTCTTTTCCTTCATTCTTGCATCCCCACTCACCACCTGCCTTTTTCCTCTACCCCTCTTTCCTTACTTTCAAAACATTCTATTTCTCTTTCTCCATTTCCTTCTCTGCTGCTCTCTATCTTTGTTTGGTACTGATACTGAACTTTTTCCTCTCCCTTATCAAGGTTCAAAGTAATTGACTTGGCAAGAGGATATACAAGTGAAATGTTCTTCTAAATATTGTTTCCTGTAGTCAGGCAAAAGGAGAAAAACAGGATAAATCTCAGCTTCAGTTGTTAAACTGTGTAATTTCCTTAGAAGCTTAAATTTGATACCTTCAAGTTTTGTCCTAAAGCACATTCATTTCATGTCTGATTGATGTGTCCCCACATTGGTTAGAGTTCAATTCCTCCTAGAGCCAAGAATAATTCTCTCTACTTCATGCTGTCTTCAGTCACTGTTTATGCTCCCTCTTGTCAAAGTCACAATGTACTTGCTTCCATTTACCACAGTTGATCTCTCTTCTGTTTACTTCACATTTTCCCATGCTGAATAGTGTTTTCTGGATAAGATGAATCTATTTTTTTTTCTCCTGCAACAGTAGGCACTACAGATATAATTATAGCAGATGCAACTTCTCTAATAGATATGTCAGTTTTGAACACGATGAATGACACCACTAGGAATCTTTCCAGGTGCCCTGAATTATCAGCTTCGTCTTCTGCTGTTAGTTTCTGGGGGCCACATCTTCACCACTGTTCTAAAGAGAGTTCCTTTCAGTTACATGAATAAAAGTATTTTTAAATTATTTAATCTTTCTTATAAATTATCACTATCTAATATTTATTAATAACCAATAACATACCAGGAATTATTCTAAAGCCTTTATAATATTCCACCATGCAATCCCCACAGATTCTGCATCCACACTTTACACTTGGAGAAGTGGAAGCACCGGGAGAAGTCCATGGTCACATGTGATCTGAGCCTTGGTCATCTGATCCCATATCCTCATTCCCAACCATTATTCCACAGTGGTGGTTTGTATAGTAAAAGTTAGCTTGATATTGGGAATTTCACATTTCTATTGTGCACTGGTTTGAAATTGTTATGAACCCCAGAAAAGCTGTGTTCTCTTAATCCTGATCCAATCATGGGGGGTAGCCATGTTCTTTATTCCTGATTCAGTATTAAAGGGTGGGATCTTTTGATTAGGTTGTCTCTATGGAGATGCGGCCCACTCATTTATGGGTGTGTACTTTTGAATGGAGATGTGGTGCCACCCATTCAAGGTGGTTCCTGATTAGTTTATTGGAGTCCTTAAAGGAGCTCATGGAGAGAGAGATCATAGCCAGCACAGACAGAGATGTTTAGAGATGCAGAAAGAAAATGCCCCAGGGGAAGCTGCTTGAAACCAGAAGTCAAAGGGCCAATGGAAGTCAGCCAGTTGACTTCCCAGCTGACAGAGGTGTTCTGAACGTGACTGGCCTTTCTTGAGTCAAGGTATCTTTCTCCGGATGCCTTAGTTTGGCCATGTGTATGGCCTTAGAACTGTAAAATTGTAATGTAATAAGTCCCCTTTATAAAGGCCAACCCACTTCTGGTATATTGCATTCTGGCAGCTTTAGCAAACTAAAACAGATTTTGGAACAAATGAAGGGGGTGCTGCAGTTTGTAAATATAAAAAAAAAAAATGTTGAAATGGCTTTTTAAATAGATCAGGGGAAAATTCTAGAAGAACTGTGAGGAGCATGAAAGGAAAGGCCTGGAATTATTTGAAGATACTCTTGATAGAAATAATGGATGCTAAAAGTGCTTCCAATGAAGTCTTAGAAAGAAATGTATGTATTATTGCAAACTGGAAGGAAGATGATCCATTTTTAAAAGTGGACAAGAATTTGGCCAAATTGAGCACTAGTGTTAGATGGAAGGAAGAATTTAAAAGCCAAATGCTAGAATACTTAGCTGAAGAGGTTTCCAAAATAAGTGTTGAAAGTGCAGACTGGTTTCCCTTTGCAGCTTATAGTGAAATGTGACAGGAAAGAAATAAGCTGAGAATTGACCACTGGGTATAAAGAAACCAGAAATTGATGGTCTGGAAGATTCTGGACTTCCAGAAAGGGAGACCCGAGAGAATAGTGCCCTATGTGAGGATTTAATCAAACATGGAACCAGTCAACCATTTCAGAAAAAGCCAGAATTGGAAATGGAGTTATCCAGAAAGGTTTTATGGAAGGTCCTATTATCTGATGGGTATGGTCTGCGAATACTGCAAGGACTGACACATTTGTCACAAAACCTGTATAAACGGAACCACTGCCAATCTGGACTAAAAGGGACAGATAAAAGGAAAAATTACTTCAAAGGAAGAATCATGGAAGCCAAGGTCTGAAGCCAAGAAATCTCAGGCCTGGAGAGTGGACCCACCCATCCATGTAGAAAGGGTGAGTTTGCCTGGGAGTCAGAGGGTGGGTGGAAGAGTGCTGCTGCTTGCTGCCAACCCCATTGTTCTGAGGGGGTTGACATGTGCCCCAATGACAGCAGAGAGCCTGTGTGCTGTCCTGGTGCATGGAGAGGATGGAGCTGAGATAAGGGTAGTCCCTAACAGCTACTGCATAAGACCTTAGAGCAGATGGGACTGTAGCTCTATCAAGCTCCAAGGATAAATGACTGTCAGACTTTCAAATCTAATGGAGTTTGCCCTGAAGGTCCTGGTCCAGTGGCCCCTGTTTTCCTTTCAATTTCTCTCTATGGCCATGGAAATATGTATCTTATTACTGTCCCTCCTTTGTACATTGGAAGCAGATAACTTGTTGAGTTTTCACAGATCCATGGCCATTGGAGAATTTTTCCTTAGAACAGACCATGTCTATAAGTGGCTTTGATGAGATTTTGTGCTGTTTCTGACTTTGTACTGTATTTGTATTGTTACTGAAATGGTTTAATGCTTTTGTAATATTCTGATGGAATGATTTTATTTTGTATATGGAAATAACATGTCTTTCTGGGGTCCAGAGGATAGAATGTGCTGGCTTGAAATTGTTATATATCCCAGAAAAGCCATGTTCTCTTAATCCTGATCCAATCTTGTGGGGGCAGCCATGTTCTCTATTCCTGATTCAATGTTGTAAGGTGCGATCCTTTGGTTAGGTTTCCATAGAGATGTGGCACAACCAGTTATGGGTATGACCCTTTGATTAGATGAAGATCTGACCCCACCCATTCAAGGTAGTCTTGATTAGCTTACTGGAGCCCTTACGGAGAGAGACCGGTCAGAGCCAACACAGACAGAGACATTTAGAGGTACAGAAGGAAAATGCCCCTGGGGAAGCTGCTTGAATTCAGAAGCCAAAGAGCCAACAGCTGCCAGCCATGTACCTTCCCAGCTGATAGAGGAGTTCCAGATGCCATCACCTTTCTTGAGTCAAGGTATCTTTCTCTGGATGCTTTAGTTTGGATATTTTTATGCCCTGAGGACTGTAAACTTGTGAATTAATAAATCCCCTTTAAAAAAGCCAACCTATTTCAGGTATATTGCATTCCAGCAACTTTTGCAAACTAAAACAAATATCAAGCACCCTGTTCTTTATTATTAGGTTAGCTGCCCTTCTTATCAGCCCAGGGGAATAGAAAAAATATTGTCATTTAATGTAGTTTGATTTTAGATTTATTGATGTCCCCTAGTAATGACTCCCAGTCTACTGCTTTACCACCAGCTAAAATTTACTTTCCAGAGAGCAAGAGGCACTTAACTTTATTTATAATAAAATAGCAGTAGCATTATTATCAATGCAGTATTTTTAAAGTGAAAAATAGGAAAAAGGAAAACTAGAGAAATCTAAGAAGTATGTATAACTATTCAGATAACCTTGCAATAATATGAATGAAAGTGAAAATTTCCAAAATACCAGACACATTGATGCTTTTCTCACACATGCATGCACACACGCACACACACACACACACACACACACACACAAACAGAAGGGTGAAAACGTTTATTAGCTGAGAGAACCCTAAAATGTATTTAACTAATACTTAAGCACTCACTCTTTGCTGAACAGTTTGAAAGGAACAGCTATCAGCCTGGCATCAGTTTTAAGGAATCCCCCTAAAACTTGAGGGATTTATGAGCATCACTTGTGGATATCTGGTCCTTCAATACAATCTCAGGGGTGAGGTTCAAAACAAAAAGAACATAAAGAAATATATGAAATGCCCTTAATAATAATCCCTAAACCCCTCTCTAACGTCTAACCTTGTCTCAGGGATCTTGTGAGCAGAAATGGAAGAAAACATAAATATGGGTTGAATAGAAATAGAAGCAGTTAAATGCAAATGGGAAGTGTTAGGATGGCCAAAACAAATAGCACTACAAAGATCAGATTCATTAATACCTCTCATGGGGATTGAATCATGTTCCCAACAATAGCCATGTTCAGATCCCTACCCCTGGTGTGAACCCATTTGCAAATAGGATGTTTAAAAATGTTAGTGAAGGTGTATCCAAACTGAATAAGTTTGGGCCTTAATCCAATATGACTGAGGTCCTTATAAACAAAGTAAATTGGATATAGAGAGAAGCCACAGGGAGCAGCCAGAAGTTTGAAGTCAGCAGAACCAAGAAGAAAAAGAAGATGCTGCCATGTGCATTGCCATGTGACAGAAAGGCCGGGAACCCCCCAAAATTGCCAACCAGCCAGAATACAATGATCTTGGGAAAAAGCAAGTCTTTGGAACCATGAAACAAAAAATTCTTGTTAAGCCAACTCATTGTATGGTATTTGTTATAGCAGCAAGGAAACTAAAACAGTTTTTGGTACCAGGAGTGGAGTGCTACTATGACAAATACTTATAAATGGGGAAACAGCTCTGGAATTAGGTAATGGATAGAGGCTGGAAGAACTGTGAGGTGCTTGATAGAAAAAGTCCAGATTGCTTTGAGACACTGTTGGTAGAAATATGTTACTTCCATAAGACTTTAGAAGGAAATGACGAATGCGCTACTGGAAACTGGAGGAAAAACAAACTTTGTTATAAGGCGACAGAAAACTTGTTAAAATTGTTTTGATGTTGGATGAAGGAGAAAGAAATAATGAACTTGGATATTTAGTTGTGGAGATTTCGAAGCTAAGTGTGGAACGTGCAGCCCAGTTTCTCATTGCAGCGTATAGTAAAATGTAAAAGGAAAGGGATAAGTTAAGAATGGAACTCTTAAGAACAGAGAAACCAGAAATTGATGGTTTAGAAAATGCTGAGCCTGTCCAGGGAGTGTGCTCTGAGATTAAGTCTGAAGCAGATCTATCAGGGACTTCAGAGGACAGGATTCCATGTGGAGGTTTAACTATGCTAAACTGGGTGTGGCTAAATGGATCTAGTAAGTCATTTAAGTAGAAGTCAGGGTTGGAAATGCAGGTATTCAGAAAGGATCTGTGGAAATTCCACTGTCTTATGGTTTGGACCCCCTGGAACTGCAAACAAAGCCAAAAAGATTTGCAGAAATTTATGTGAGCAGAACTACTTCTGCCTAGATTAAATAGTACAAAGAAGAGATGAACTAAAGTAAGAATAAATTAAGGGCAGAACCATGGAAGCAAAAGTCTAGACCATAAAGATCTTGTGCCAATAGAGCAGGCTTACTCACATAAAGTTCAGGCCTGCCCCTACGCTTACAGAGGGGATGTCCATTTGTCCTGATGCTTGGGGCAGACGATATTTGCACCTCATTGTTCAGGGAGCGTGCCATCACCTAACTCTCAGATGTGGTGGGGCCTATGTTCTGTTACTCTTTGGAAAGCCTGGCCACCACTCTGATGCTTGGAGAGTATCACCTCAGTGTTCAGGGATAGAATGACTTCTGTGCAAATACACACAAAGGGTGGGACTGCTGCTGTATCAGTCTCCAAGGACAAAGAATCAAGCCACAGTTGGCTCTCAGAGCTTGAAATCTAATGGAGTTTGTCTGGCTGGCTCCTAGACTTGTTTGGGACATATCACCCTGTTTTCTTTCCACTTTCTCCCTTCTGGAGTGGGAATATTTATCCTATGTTTGCCCGACCACTGCATATCAGGAGCAGATAATATGTTTTTAAGGTTTTACAGGTCAACAGATGGGGAGGAATTTTGCCCCAAAACAAACTACACCCTTAATGGAATTTGATGAGACTTCGTACTTGAGTTTAATTATTGCTGAAATAATTTCAGGCTTCTGGGATGTTGTGATAGAATGTATTTTGCATGTGGGAAAAAATATGCATTTTAGGGGTCCAGAGGGTGTACTGTTGGGGATTGAAGCTTGTCCCCAACAGAAGACATGCTCAGGTCCCAACCCTGGTCCTAGATGTGAACTCATTCCTAAATAAGGCCTTTGAAGATGTTATTAGTTAAGGTGTGCCCAAACTGAATGAGGGTGGGCCTTAATCCAATGTAGCTGAGGTCTTTATAAGCAAAGAAAAATGGTCATGGACAGAGAAACCAGTAGGAACCATTGGAAAGATCAAGTTAGTGAAACCCAAAGGAGAAAGAGATGTCACCATGTGCATTGCCATGTGTCAGAAAAGCGAGAAACCCCAAACAGATGCTAGCCAGAAAAACATACCAATCCAGGTAGGAAGCAAGTCTTCTAGCCTCTGAAAGCAGAGAGCCAATAAATTCCTTTTGTTCAGCCAATACATGTATATTCCCAGCATCTGGGAAACTAAAACATTCTCCGTTATCCTTTACTGCAGAGTTGCTCCCACTTTCCCATTACAGTCCCTTTCTCAACACCAGGGATAGATTCCCTGAAAACAGATCTCATTATCATCCCCCTAAATACTTGAACTAATGTTTATTTTAATATTTAAGAGTGTAAGAATGAGAACTTTTAAAATCCCAAAGTTATTTAGAATTATCAGTTTAGGAAATAACTTCCAAATTTTCCCCTCAAGGTACTGAGTTCCCATTTGCTACCAACCTGAAAGACCTATAATGGTTGATCAAGCAATAATTCACAAGGCAACCAATTCCCAGAGTCTCAAAAGGAAGATCAAGAAAAAAAAAAACTTCTATTTCCAATTAAGCCAACCACAGATTTCTTGGGAAGACTGGCAGCTTTGCCATAGAACCATAACCATACTGGTTATGCCAGTTTTCATTTCTTGAACTCTTCCAACTTGCCCTTAAGAAAGTGAACAGAAGATGAACAAACATTAACTTACAGGATTGCCACTGGGAGAGTGTCTTGGTTTGCTAAAGCTATCAAAAGGCAATATGCCAGAAATGGCTTGGCTTTTAACAATGGGGATTTATTAAGTTACAATTTCTAGGCCATGGAAATGTCCAGATTTAGGCATGATCAAGAGGATAACATCACTGAAGAAAGACCAGTGGTATCTAGTTTTCTTCTATTGTATGAGAAGGTGTCTGCTGGTCCTTCGCTCCCAGGTTCCATGCTGTTACGTTCTGTGTATCCTTGTTTTCTTCTCTGGGGACACCTCTCTGAGTACTCTGTGTCCAGCAGGTATTCTCTTAGTGCTGCCAGGGATTTTCTCTCTCTGTGTGCTGTCTGTCTATCTCTCCATATTTTCTGTCTTCTATTATCTTCATAGGGAACTCCAGTAAATGGATTAAGACCCACCTTCCATCAGGTGGGTCACATCTCCATGGAAACAACCTATCAAAAGGTCCCACCTATAATGGGTCTGCATCCACAAGAATAGATTTTTAAGAACATGGTCTGTTCTGGAATACATAACATTCAGACCAACACATAGGGGAATGTCAGTGCATTTGCCATTCCAGAAGCATTACAGTTCCCAAGTCTAATTTGTCTGTGTCTACCTAGAAAAAAGGCAGATGGAGAACTAAGGAAATTAGAAGTTCAGAGGAGTAGACAATTTTCTGTTTTAAAGGAATAGATCAAAATCTGAGTTTTGGCATGGTAGCTTGGAGCTGTTATGTACCCCAGAAAAAGGCTATGTTCTTTTAATCTATTCTTGTTAGTGTAGACTTTTGATTAGATTGTTTCCATGGAGATGTGACCCTTCCAATTCTAGATGAGTTTTAATGCTTTACTGGAGTTCTTTATGAGGGGATAAAAGACAGAGAGATGAAATCAAGAGAAGGACATACAGAGAGAGAGAGAAAAGGAGAAAGAGAAAGAGAGGGAGGGAGACATTGAAACCATAACCCAGGAGAGAAGGATGAGCAGACATCACCATATGCCTTCCCATGTGACAGAGGAACCCCAGATGCCAGCAGCCTTTCCTAAGACATCTCTTGATGTCTTAATTTGAACATTTTCATGGCCTTAGAACTATAAATTTGTAAACTAACAAATTACCTTTGAAAAAGCCAACCCATTTCTGATACATTGCATTCCAGCAGCTTTAGCAAACCGAAACAATGGGCCTGTCATCCAGGTGTTTGTCTCTGTATTTTATCTTAAAACTGCTAGAGCCAGAGAATTTAAGAGACATTAGTATCATTCAGCACAATTATTAACTCAGGGCTATCTCACCATAATAGCCACGACAGACAATTTACCCAGACTCTATCTGGATGCATCCAGTGATAACAAAGTCCATGGTTGAACAGAACTGCTTTGAGTCTATGAGTTGAAAACAGAAATAAAGACTTTCCTATATTGAGAAAGTTTTATCTATCTGTTCTAGTTTGCAAGTTGCCAAAATGCAATACATCAGAAATGGAACAGCTTTTAAAAAGGAGAATTTATTATGTTGCAAGTTTATGGTTCTAAGGCTGTGAAAATGTCCAAATTAAGGCAAGGCTATGAAGTATCCAAACATAGCATGCAAGGAAAGATAACTTGGTTCAAGAAGGCTGATGATGTTCAGGGTTTCTCTCTCTAGCTTTCTGTGCAGGAATCTTCAACAGCTTCTCCAGGGATTTGTCTGTTCTTTTGGCTCTGTTGGTTCTGGTGGCTCTCAAAATGGTACACTCTACAAAATGGTACACTCTTACAGAGCTCCAGCAAGCAACCCCACTTTGAACGGATGGAGATACATCTCCATAGAAACCATCTAATCAAAAGTTACCACCCACAACTGTGTGGGTCACATCTCCATGGAAACAATCAGAATAATCCCACCCAGCAATATTGATTTAGGATTAAAAGACATGGCTTTTCTGGGGTACTTAATAGCTTCAAACCGGCACACCATCTTAGTAGTGACCCCGATTGACTTATACATATTTGGAGCTAGCTATCAGTCAAACTCAACAATTCCACTTTCTCTGTGGCTAAAATCTCCAATTCTCAGTGTTAAATGTTGCCTATGATTTCAGTTATTTTCATAAAATATTCTTTTTAAATCCTTTATTACCCGTGTCACCCCTTGGAGATGATTTTAATGTTCAATGGCCTGCAAAAATGTGTTATTCTCACAATGAGATAGAGAAAGTCATACCCTGTCAACCAGAAGCAGACCTGGCACAGTCAGGCAGGTCTTTGTGTTGCCAGGAGTTGACCTGGCACTCACAGTGAGGTTATGGTGTTCTTCTCCTGAACATAAACAATTTCACAGAATGGCAACATAAGACAAGGCTATTCTATGACTGTGATGTTAAAACACACAAACGGACCACTTCTAATTATTAAACAATACAGGGAAATGATGAAATATCTTTTATCGTGGCCAGTATGTCTTCTCTTTGTTTTATATTTCTTGTTTTCTGATTACAGCTTTAGTCTCATTTCTTTCAAATCCTCTGACTTTCTGGATAAGAATTATGATAATATCTACTCATAAAACTCAATCAGGACAACAGTAGGGCAAAACCACATATATGAACAATAATTTCATAAGTTCTATGAGACTAAGATAAAGCATAATACTAGTAGTGCATCACTGTTATTACTACTAATAATAAAATGATGAAATTAGAGCTAATATTTATTGAGTACTTAGTCTGGATTATGGCAGATTCATATACTAAGAAATTTACTTATATTATTTCTTTAATGAAGGTAAAATTATACTCATTTTATAGACTTGAAAAAAATGAGGCTTGTGAGAGCCCAAGGTTATTCAGCTAATAATAATTAAAGTATTAAAAAGTATTCCTAATTTCCTGATTGCCATAATAAAATTCTTCAGACTGAGTATGAAACAACAGAAAAGTAGTTCCTCATAATTATAGAGGTTAGAAGCCTTAAATCATTGGAGGGAGGAATCCTTCTCAACCTCTTCCCTGTTTCTGGTTATTTGCCAGGAATCCTTGGGCTTCAATCTCTGCATTAGTCATCACACAGTATTCTCCCCTGCGTCTCCATCTGGGTCCAATTCCCTACTTCTTATAAGATCACTAGTCATACTGAATAAGGTACACCCTAAGCTAGTTTGTCCTCATTTTAAATAATAAGATCTTCAAAGACCCCATTTCCAAATAAGGTCACTGTATTAGCTTCTCAAATGCTGGCAGAATGCAATATGCCAGTTTTTAAAAAGGGAATTTAATAAGTTACAAGTTTACAGTTCTAAGGAAGTGAAAGTGTCCAAATTAAGGCACTAACAAGAGGTTACCTTCACTCGAGAAAGGCTGATGGGTCTGGCATACCTCTGTTGGCTGGGAAGTTATGTGCTGGTATCTGCTGGCCCCTTGATCCTAGGCTCCATTACGTTCAGCCTCTGTTCCTGTGGGGGTTCTTCACTTTGCTTCTCTGGGCTGCCTTTCCTCCCTTGGCTTCCTTGGATTTCTCCAGGTTCTGGCTTGCTTAACATCTCATGGCAAAGTCTGCTGGGCTCCAAGCATCTCCAAACATCTGTCTTGGTTCTCCAAGTGCCAGCATCTGTGTTAGTTCTGCTCTGAAGTTTTTGTTGGCTCTGTCATTTCTGTTGGCTCTGAGGCTTCTGAAGTTTCTCCATAATGGTTCCCCTTTCAAAGACTCTAGTAAACTTATCAAGACCCACTTGGAATGGGTGGAGTCACATCTCCACGTAATCAAAAGGTCAGACTTACAATTGGGTGTATCAACTCTCTGTGGAGATAATCTAATCAAATGATTCAAAACTACAGTGTTCGATCAGGATTAAAAAAAACAGCTGCTCCCACAAAATTAGATTAGGCATAAAACAGGGCTTTTCTGGGGTACATAATATTTTCAAACCAGCATATTCACTTTCACAGGACTTGGTGTTCGGACTTGAACATATATGTTGTGGGGACATAATTCAACCCATATCAGGAACGGAGGTCCAAAATCCATGAAGATTTGATTCCGTTAGCTGAAGGGAGTAAGTATGACATACATTCTTGTAATGGTTGTATGCATTCAGAGGAAGGTTGACTTCTGAAATTTTGTCAGGGAATCTCTTTAATGGATATTCTTAAAAAGATGCATATGTGCCAACTGTGGCCATGAAAGATTTATTAATTCATTTGAAGCAGGGAGAATCCCTGCCAGCCTTGGATTAAACATCACTGCACACTTGAAGAGCATCGTTAAAGAATTTCCATAAATTTGGATAATTTTTATTATTTCTATTAACTCTTGGTTTCAAACATATATGCCAAAGCTTGCGTGCCAAGTATCAACTAAAAGGTTCTATATAAGTCAAATTGTCAAAATGTTCAATGTCTCATAAGCTCCCACTGTCTCACTAAAAGTTAGAGGTATCAGTAGCCAAATTCTGCTGGGTAACAATTCAAATTATTGTTTGTCTCTATAATCTTAGTCTGACCAGGAGGGTTATGCTGTTTTATAAAATCATTCCCCCACCTACCTATGGAAATTAAAACAAACTGCACAGTGATTTGTATTGATTAAAAAACAAAGGTTATAATCCAGTTACACTTGCTAGTAAAGGTTTGGAGTAGAATTGTCCACCAAATATACAGTTTCCATAATGAAAACCCTTGAAACTATAATTATGACAAAATCAAAAAAATAATTAACAGCATTTCAATATACAAAAGATACTGGGTGAAACTCCAAAGCAAATGTTAAGAAAGGACTCACAGCCCCTTTTGGAAAAGCCAATGAGGTAGTCTGTATGGTTCTCCCTTTCCTAAAGAAATCAGCAAAATATCAGCAGTTAAAGAAAACATGTAATGCAGATAATGTCAATTTCTGAGAGAAAGATTTCAGTTGTGTAGTAACCATGATTCTAACAACTTTTTGAATCCCTTTTACTGCAGTACCATTCAGAAAGCTTTGGTAATTGAAATTATTTCCTTGAGTATTTCTGAATTATGTATTACAGGGGACAGCTTCAGGGAAAATTGCCTCACCCAGAATCTGGAAATAGCAGTACAAATTAGCAAGGTCCAGAGCCCAATGATCTGTGAGAAAGTAGAAATATTGCCATAGGTGAGTGAGAGGAGATTTTATTAAATGTTGAGAAGAACACCATACTAAACTTGACAGAATGAGAGATCTGGAAAGAATATTACATATAATTATATAGCTTTATATTATTTTACATTTTAATGTGTCACATCTATTTATTATAAACTTCCTGAAGACAGGGACCATGTCTTTCTTGATCATTTATTTGTCACCATTCTTTAGAAGAATGAGTAAATGAATGAATGAAAATCTGCCAACCCTCTTGCAATGTTTATCTATTTTCTCTCTCCAGCATCCATTCCATACCATCTGGTAGCAGAACTACTATTTCTCTAGAGACCCACAGCTTTCTTACTCTCAGTACACATTTTTCAGGTGAATCTGACAATCCCAACTTCTCACACTTGAATAAAAGCTCTATTTGTGTCCAGTGCTAATTGATGAGTACTCTTCATCTCTTTAGCTATAGTAGATTATTCAGGATAGGGCAATAACCCAAAACAGATCAATGAAACTAAATTTCAGGAATTTAGGGGCAGTAGCAGTCTTTTAAGCTGGTTTGTAAGAAATCTTGGATATTCTGAGGGCTACCTCATGGTAAGTTTCTACCTGAGAGTGAAGTTAACATAGGATAAACAAAACTCTCAAATATAAAGACATAGTGGGTTAACACACACGTGTACACAAACACATATAAAAAAAGGAAAATGATATAATTTCTGATGAAATTGGTTTGTTTTAGCCATTCCTGAAGCTTTGTTTCTTAAGCAAACAAATCGCTTTTTTATGCTCAAATTATTTTGAATTGAGTTAATTTAATTTATAAGGGGGTGTTTATAAAAGAATCATAATACATGCTACCTTGTTCAGAGGGAGAAACTAGAACCACGGCTCCTAACATCTAGTTCTGTCTACTATACCAGGTTCTCCTTATTAAATAGCAGACTATGCCTGTTAAAGTCACTGAGAATTAAGAAAATGATAACTATCATTTTATTTTCAAACCAATGCACCAATTTTCTTGGAGAAACAAACAAACAAACAGACAAAACACACCTCTAGAATATGCACCTTTTTTTTTTTCCAGTTAGATTCCTCCAAATTGGAGGCAAGATTTGAGACTGAATTCATTTGGCCATTTAGCTTTCTGCTGAGGCTGCCCAAAGAGAGGAGCCAGTCATGCCCAAAGGGTAGTCTAAGAAATAAATTAAGTAAAATTACTCATCGAAATTCTCATTACCAGCAGCAGCACTTGTCCATTCGGCAGGTAATTTGTAGTAATGTGTCGTAATTGATAGCAATTTCTAGTAATTAAATGCTGAGCTATTTCTTCACTTAATATTGGTTTCATTTAGTGAATGTACTACTAAGAAAAAGAATTAGTAGTTGATGGCCACATCTGGTATTTAAAGGTTTTACAAGCAAAGGAACCACAGAGTTAAGGGGGGAAGTGGCTAATGCACAGGGTTAGAGATCCTAAGTGTTTCTGTTCTGAAGGTAATATACCGGATTATTTGATTAACAAACATTGGGAGTGGTTGAAATGAGGGAACACTATAAGCCTGAGATCCACTGAGTTTTCATAAGGATTTTCCAGCTAATTTATTGCCTTTTGATTTAAATCCATGTTCTCCTTATTTTCTAGAGTGATAAAATAATTTAAATCTTTTGGAAGTTTATATGAAAGACTTTTGAGCCCCTTAACCTAATGGCCATTGTAAGAATTTGAGTATCAATAGATTTTGGAGCAAAGATGAAATTTACCTTGCAATGTATTTCATTTTAAAAGATCAAGGAATAAATTCCAAGCCTGAATTATATTTATTTTATATTTAATCTTTTACATTTGTTAAAGGGTTTCAAATAATCACTGAATTGGTTTAATTCCAAGCTCTGATTGGCTTAAAATGCCATCAATCTATTTTATAAAAATGTATAAAACATCAGAAATCAGTTTAAATTAAGTGTCTGCAGATATATGTCATGAGACACAAATATTCGGAGTCAGATATTTTATTTACTTTTTCATGTGCTGACCACTGGACCTACCTTCCTCTCTTTCTGTCTTCTTGGTTCTTTCCCCTTTCCTCTTCCCTTTTCCCATCCACCCCACTCAAATCTTGCGATGAATTATTTATTATTGTTTCATGACCTCATTTCCAGAGTTTTTTTTTTCTTTTGCAAAAGCCTTTTGAAACCCTTGAGCTCTAAAAATTTAAGTGCTATAATGTTCAAAAATCAATAGCTTAATTTTAGTGGTCCATAACATCCTAGAAGAGCAAATTTTAGCATTCATTCCTTCTAAATAAAAACAAGGAATTTATATATAGGTAATTTAAAATCCTAAATATTTTATAGCACATAAGGGAGAAGCAAGGTATCACTATTAGATTACAAGTGCCAGAGCTGTCCTGAATTAGTGATTTTAGATGGAGATATAACTTTTTCTTCTACAGGCTTTCCATTATGTAGGTATCTGTGGTCTGGGTAAATCATTTAAATTGTAGATCTAATTCCTTTCAGTCTCTAAAATCTGAAAGAAAATAGTATTTTGGTTCCATTAGTAAACAGGATGACTTTAAAAGGAAATCAAGGGAAGAGAGCTTCATTTTCAATCCTTGAACTCCTAAATCCCCCTGGGTTCTTGAACTATTTAAATGCATAGTAGTTGGGATATCATCAAAATGTAATGACCTCTTCTGTCACTGCAACCAAGCAACTATATTCAAGTGAGAAGAAATAGAGTTATATAACTCTCTTCAAAGGCGAAAAACATATATTATTTAAAGCAGGGTTGTGCTGGTTTGAAAGGATGTATGTCCCCTAGAAAAGCCATGTTTTAATCTAAATCCCATTTTGTAAAGGAAGAATAATCCCTATTCAATACTGTATGCTTGAATCTGTAATTAGATCATCTCCCTGGAGATGTAACTCAATCAAGAGTGGTTGTTAAGCTGGATTGGGGGAAATGTGTATCCACCCATTTGGGTGGGTCTTGATTACTTTCTGGAGTCCTATAAAAGAAGGAACATTTTGGAGAATGAAAGAGATTCGGAGAGAGCAGAGAATGCTGCAGCACCAAAAACCAGAGTCCACCAGCCAGCGACCTTTGGAGATGAAAAAGGAAAATGCCTTCCAGAGAGTTTCATGAAATAGGAAGCCAGGAGAGAAAGCTAATAGAGAATGCTGTGTTCACCATGTGCCCTTCCAGCCAAGAGAGAAACCCTGACCGTGTTCACCATGTGCCTTCTCACTTGAGAGAGAAACCCTGAACTTCATCGGCCTTCTTGAATCAAGCTATCTTTCCCTGGATGCCTTTGATTGGACATTTCTATAGACTTGTTTAACTGGGACATTTTCTCGGTCTTAGAACTGTACACTAGCAACTTATTAAATTCCCTTTTTAAAAAAGCCATTCCGTTTCTGGTATATTGCATTCTGGCAGTTAGCAAACTAGAGCAAGGGTTAACCCTAATAAAATTGTGAAGTAAAAGGAGTTAGCTTCTAGTTTCTGCCTACCATTTTGCTCCCACCTTTTCTCTTTTTCCTTTCTCCAGTAGCTCAATGTATCTATACTACTCCAAACCGACTACCTACCTCCGCAACACTCTCTTTTTTCAGCACTGCTAAATATTTTCAATTACTCCTTTCTCTTCACAGTAGATAATTTAGATTTTTCTTTTCATAATTGATAGTAATTGCCATTAGTAATAGATAACTCTAGTGGAAAAAATGGTTCCTGTGGACAGAACACTGGTCTTAAGCCTGCTAACTGTATGAACTGGGAAAAATGACTTCATCCCTTTAAGCCTCAGTTTCTTCCCTTCCTAACTTCCTTCCTTGCTGCTTTTTTCTCCCTCCTCTTTTTGGTCTTCTTCTTCCTTTGTTCTTTGATGTAAACTAAAGATGAAAAGAGTCATCTTTTTATTTCACTTTGAGGCTAAAACATGCTTAAATCTGCAAAAGTATAGTGCTCAGCCAATTTTACTTAACCTTTCCCATTTGCATTCAGCTAGGTAGCAATTAAGGAAAGACTTCACCAGTAATACTAGGTAATATTTATTGTGGACTTACTACATATCAGGTACTCTTTAAGGCCTATTTTAAATGCCCCCCCTAAAACATATTTAATAATATCTCCAGTTAGTATCATATCTTTTTCCTTTGAACAGCTTTGACACCTTTTGTATGTTGTGAATCTATTCATATGTGTATTCATGTAGGCTACTCTTCTTATTTCTTTAAAATAACACTCCATTTTGGATATCATTTTATTTCTTGTCTAATCATACAATTTTAGTGTGGAATTGAGTTGAATCCAAATAAACTGGATCAATTTGAATTAAGAGAGCCTGACAAAAAAACCCATGCTGAAGTGCAATATCTTGCACACATATACACAAACATATTTACAGTATGAATATTTTTCATGCTCGTGAATTTTAATAGTCAAAAACTAGCTGCAGTTTAGAAAATCCAGAAAAAGGACAGCAAAGTTATTTGAGTTAATAAGCAAATTCAACCTAGTGGCAGAATACAAGATCACTCAAAAATCATTGGTGTTTCTAAATACTAGTAATGAGCTATCCAAGGAGGTAATAAAAAAATTCCATTTAATGAATGGAATGAAATATTAGGAATAAACCTACCCAAGGATGCAAAAGATTTGTATGCAGAAAACTATAAATATTGCTAAAATAAAATCAAAGATATGAATAAATGGGAGAGATTCCATGTTCATGGATTGGAAGGCTAAATATAATTAAGATATTAATTCTACCCAAAGTTATCTACAGATTCAATACTATACCAATAAAAATCCAACAGACTACTACACACAAATGGAAAAACTAATTATCAATTTTATTTGGAAGATTAAGAGGCCTCAAATGCCAAAAATATCTTGAAAAAGAATGAAGTGGAAGGTATCATGTTTTCTGACTTTAAATTATATTATAAAGCCAGTGGTCAAAAGAGCATAAAGATCGATATACTGATCAGTGGAATCAAATTGACAGTTCAGAAATAGATCCTCAGATCTTTGGTTAATTGATATTTTTTGTATGCTGTATGGTGGGGGTCACATTTCATTCTTTTTCCATGTGAGTATCCTATCATTGCAATATCATTAGTTGAATTTTTGTTGTTTTTTTCCTTTGTTTGTTTGTTTTTGGGAAATGCAAGGACATTTCCCAAAAATTGAACCCAGGTCTCCCACATGACATGTGAGAATTTTACTACTGAACTAGCCTTGTACACCCTTGGTTAATTGATTTTTGATAAGGCTCCCAAATCCACTCTACTGGGATTAAATGATATTGGGAGAACTGGATATCTATAACCAAAAGAATAAAAGAGGACCTCTATCACAAACCCTGTTAAAAAATGAACTCAAAATGTCTGAAACACCTAAATATAAGAGCCAGTACCATAAAACTCCTAGAAGAAAATGTAGGGAAACATCTTCTTGATCTAGTGATAGGCAGTAGTTTCTTACACTAGACACCCAAACCACAAGCAACAAAAGAAAAACTAAATAAATGGGAGCTTCTCAAAACTAAATGCTTCACTACTTCAAAGGACTTTGCCAAAAGTGTGAAAAGGCAACTGACTCAATGGGAGACCATATTTGGAAACCAAATATCTGATAAGGATGTGATACCCGGTGTGAATAAAGAAAACCTACAATTAAACAATAAAGAGACAAACAACCAATTAAAAAGCGGATGAAAGACATAAAGAGACATTTTTACAAGATAGTTAAGAAGCACATGAAAAGATGCTCAGCTTCACTACTAGGGAAATGCAAATCAAAACCACAATGACATTTAATCCACATACTAGAATGGCTGCTATTAAACAAATAGGCAATTATAAGTGTTGGAAAGGATGTGGAGGAATTGGAACACTTATTCACTGTGGGCTGGATTATAATATGGTACAACTGCTGTGGAGGACAGTTTGGCAGTTCATCAGGAAGCTAACTATAGAGTTCCCTTATGACTTGGCAATCCAGCTACTCAAGATATATCCAGGAATTCTGAGAGCAGGGACATGAACAGATATTTGCACACCAATGTTCATACCGACATTCCTCACAAATGCCAAAAGACAGAAACAATCCAAGTATCCATCAACAGATGAATATATAAACAAAATGTGGTATATACATATAATGGACTATTATTCACCAGTAAGAAGGAATAAAGTTCTGAAGCGTACGATAAAGATGAAACTTGAGAACATTATGTTAAGTGAAATAAGTCAGACACAAAAGGACAAATATTGTATGATCTCACTGATATAAACAAATAATAATATGTAAATTTATAGATATAAAGTATAGAACAGAGGTTTCCAGGATACAGAATGAGGCTAAAGAATGGGGAGCAGTTGCTTAATATGCGTAGAATGTTTAACTACATGTACTGTTTGAACGAATGTTAGAATAAATTTAGTGGATTGAAATGCTGGTGGCCAATGAAATTATTATGTACCTTAGAAAAAGCCATATTTCAATCCTGAATCAACCATGGGGGAACAGATCTATTGTTTAGGGTGGGAAACTTTGATTGGATTGTTTCCATGGAGATGTGACACACCAAGTTGTGGGTATGACCTTTTAATTAGATGGTGATGTGACTCCATCCATTCAAGGTGGGTCTTGATTAGTTTACTAGAGTCCGTTAAAAGGAGAAACAATTTTGAGAAACCTCAGATTCAGATGCTTAAAGAAGAGTTGCTTCAGAGCTGACAGAGCCAACACTAGATCCCAACATTTGGAGCTTCAGGACCCAGCAGACATCGTCATGTGCCTTCCCACGAGATGCCAAGCAAACCAGAACCTGGAGAGAGTCAAGGGAAGCTGGTAAATGAAACCCAGCCCTGGGGAAGCCTAGTGAGGAAGCCCCACAGGAAATAGTCTGAAAGCAATGGAGCCACGGAGCAAGGGACGAGCAAATGCCAGCCAGGTGCCTTCCCAGTTGATAGGTGTTACAGCAGCATCAACCTTTCTTGAGTGACAGTAACCTCTTGTTGGTGTCTTAATTTGGATGTTTTCATGGCCTTATAAATATAAACTTGCAACTTAATAAATTCCCCTTTTAAAAACCATTCCATTTCTGGTACATTGCATCCCAGCAGCTTTAGCAGACCAATACCCTAGGTTGAACTTAAACATTTGGAAATGGACAGAGGTAATGGTAGCACAATATTGTGAGAATAACTAAGAGTGCTGAATGGTATGTGAGCGTGGTGAAAGGGGGAAGTTTAGAGTCATGTATGTCACCAGAAGGAAAATTGGAGGTTAAAATATGGGAATGCATAACACAGTGAAGTTTGTGGTAGACGATGTCTGTGATTAACTGTACAGATATAAAAAATTCTTTCATGAACTAGAGTAAATGTACAACACTATTACTGGGAGTTAAATATAGAGAGTTATATGGGGGAAAATGTGGCTGTTGAAAATTATGGATTATAGTTACCAGTAATCTTTTAATACTCTTTCATCAACAGTAACACATGTACCACACCAATACTAAGGGTCAATAATAGGAGGGGGGATAAGGGAGGATTTGAGTTTTCTTTTTTATTTCTATTTCTTTTCTAGAGTGATTAAAATGTTCTAAATTTTATCATAGGGATGAATGCACAGCTATGTAATGATACTGTGAGCCAATGATTGGGTTGTTTCTATGGTGTATGAATATATCTCAATAAAATTGCATTTAAAAAAAGATGGAGGTAGAAACTGGGATAATGCAGACAAAAGCCAAGGAACACCAGGGACTGTCAGCAAACACCAGAAATATAGAAGAGGCAAAGAAGGATTCCCTCCTACAGGTTTTAGCAGATATCTCACCTTGTTGACACCTTGATTTCAGACCTCTGGCCTCATTAATTATGACAGAATATGTTTCTATCGCTTTGAAAAAAAATTAAGTTGCTGGAGGAAATGTTATAGGTGCATCTCGATAGCAAGGCAGTGTCCTAACTTTGATTCCACAAACTAACTTACCACTCAACTCTTTAGTTGGTATTATAGTATATCAATCATGAACATTATTGTGGTTTTTTTAAGCACATGACTCATCTTTCAGTTAGCACAAATAGCACACAGTGAAAGAAAGAACCATAGTCAGAACAGCTATGTCATGGTTATAAAACTGTTATTGAGGTTACAATCCAGAATATTGTCCAGAGTATTTTATAATGACTATCATAACAAAGTTTTCTCAGAGTTGTTATGAAAAAGTTGCCTTCCCAGTAAAGGAAGAAAAAAAGACAGCCGGGATTCCTTTTATTAGCTAATAAAAACCATATAACCCCTTTTCCCTACCTTCTTTGCTAAAAGACAGAGATAAGTTTCTTCCTCAAGTAATTTATTCCCTTGCCCTCATCCTATCACTTAGCCCCTTTGATTTTACTAGTGTCCTAATGTTTGTAATATCTTTGTCTGCTAGTAGAGTATATCAAATCCTTTTATGGAAATGACCAGAATAAGGATAATAAATAAATGAATGCGATGCTTACTCTTTTTCATACCTCACCTTCACTGATATACTGTGTGTTTTTTAATGATTGTGACATACCCAGTGACTATGCTGGCAGTTATTCCTTCAATGAAGGATTTTTTTTTTTTTGCCAGTACCTATAAATGCTTTGGCATAAAAAGCCTTCAGCCTGACCATTCAGGAATTGCCTCAGACCTTATCCAAAGTTACAATTCTTCCTAAGGCAGCCCTCATGCAATGACTGATCAACAAAAGCTAAGTCATTGCAGAACCACTTGGGACAGCTCTGAAGGAACATTCTAGTTTTTCACAGCACCCCAAGGAGTTGCCCTAGTTTGTCACTGGGTTTCTACCCCAGATTGATTTCCCCCTGTGCACAAATTCTGCTTTTTTCCTCCTCTTCCACAGATTTTGACATCAAGGGCTCTATTATGATGGTGTTGTGTCCCTCAAAAAGATATGTTGAAGTCCTAACCCTGAGTTCTATGGATGGAAAGAGGACCTTTGAAGGTGTTACTAGTTAAGATAAGTGCAAACTGGATAAGGATGGGCCCTAACTGTGCTGATGTCTATATGAGGAGAGGAAATTGGACACAGACAGACAGATGAATGAGAGAATGCCTTCTGACAACTGAGACAAAGAACACAATGGATTCAGCAAGCCACCAGCAGAAGCCAAGAGAGAGGAATGGAACAGATTCTCCCCTACAGGTTTTAGAGGGAACATGGCCCTGCTAACACAGAGATTTTGGATTTGTAGGCTCCAGAACTTTGGGACAATATGTTTCTGTTGCTTTAAGCTACTCAGTTTGTGGTAAAATGTTATGGCCACAACATAGGAAATTATGTTCTGGCCATAGGAAATTAACTCCATCTGAAAATCTGCTTCTCAGGGAACTTAACCTACAATAGGTGGCTTCCATGAATAGTTCAAAAAAAGCAGGATTGGGTAGTGGAGCTAGATTACTTGCTTTCTGGATGGTAATAGTTTCTTATCACCGAGGTACATGTTGAACATGAGCTCTGGCATATGGTGGCTGTTTGCCACAACTTTCACTGGTGTTTAATTGAAGTGATAGCTTGGTGTAAAGAACTGCATTAGCTGATACAATGCATCAGGGAGTTGAGAAATATAAGGAAAATAGTAACTTTCAAAAAAATGGAATTGGATGGCTAAGAAACTCTATTAATTTTCTGAACAAGATAACAAAAGCCGAGAACCATAAATCTAATTGAAAGCTAAAAGTGAAAGCCAGAAGGTCCCCTTGATAGCATACAAAGTTCTAATCTTCTGTAGAGTGAAGGAGTTATGCTTTGCCAAGGCCAGGGTTCTGGTTGGCAAAGGATGGGCCACCACTCGAGATGGAGTAAAATGGAGTTGATACCCATGAATATTGAGAATCTCCAGGCTGAACTTCTGAACCTGCAGAAGTAGCCAGAACAGCACTTTTTAAACTACTACTCCCTTTCTGTTTTAAGATGATTCAGAGATTTCTCAATGCCAAGACAACATGTGCTCCCATTCCTCTTTTTGGTTATCAAGTATAAAACTAGAGTTGTCATATATCAGTCAGGCATATAATAGGAATAATTATAGTAATAATTTTATATTATATCATATTATATCATATCATATTATATTATATTGCATATATGACAAGGGAGGAAGTTAAATATACTTCAAAAGAACTGCAGGAACTAGCTAGCATTCACCATCAGGAGCAGGGTGGGTATAAATGATACTGGTTTGTGAGGATGCTTGGTAAAGGGTGCTGTAATATAAGGTTGGAAAAGTGAGAGGGTATCATTATAGAAGTGCTCTCCTGAGAAACAAAATTTAATAATCTGGCAAAGACCCAAAAGAGATGGTGCAAACTTGCTACTAAATGATTTCTGGGAGGATGAAAAAAAAGAGATGACCCACACTAAGAGAGGCAACGAAGAGAATAATAGAGGCCAAGTAAAAAATGGAGGCCATGTGGTGGCACTTAAATGTCAGGAGTGGGAAAGATCCAATTATAATGAGGACAAGGTTAGAGGGGAAGCCAGGGAATTCTGACCTGCAGAGAGTTGTGAAAATGGTTAATTGAATATGATGTTACTTAGAAGCAAAACAGATGGGCAAACAACAGGGGCACTAGTCAATTTGAACCATTAAAAAACTCAGGGATGCATGATCAAGAGACTGAGGGCACTCACCCCAATTAAAGGTCATGACCACTTGCTCAGTTACTGGACCCAAGCAGTTGTTGGACCCCAAACCCATTAAAAGAAGAAAAGGTAAGGTTCCAGGAGAAAGGATATTGTGAAACCACAGCATTTGTATGCAGTAATCCAGGTGATCAAGCATTCCAGTTTGCCTAGGACTGGAGAGTTTCTGAGGATGTGAGATTGTAGTACTACAAGCAGGAAAGTCCCAGGCAAGCCAGGATGAGTCGGCCACCTTAAAAGTAATCATTCCCTCAGTCCTTCAAGGGAAGGACATTTACTTTGGGCTACTCCACACATGATAAAATACACCAGTTGATACAAAACTATTTGAGAACTTCTGTGCATTGGGTGTGAGTTGATGCTGATACTCAGAGACCTGAAGCCTCTTCCTGGTCCCCCATTAAAAGTGGGAGTATATGCAAGTCAGGTAATAAATAATGGAGTGGATGACCATGGGGCACCACATGATAGTTGAGCCACAGCTGCCCATTGTGGTATGGATTTTGCAAACACATAAATCATAAGGTCAGAAGAGTCCTTTCCCAATTCATTGAGGATTCTATATGATACATCCAGGATTAAGGATTAAGCTCAAGTAGAATCAAAGGGCCAGACAAGTCACACAAAAAGCTTGCTAAGGCCCCCATGTCAGTTACCAATGTTGCTCCAGCACCTCTCTCTCAGCTCACATCTATAGTCATATAAGGGATCCTCATACCCAGTAAATGGGGGAGGGAGCACACATTTGGACCATCAATGTTTCAGGTCAGTATGTACAACCTGAAAATGAACAGGAATTGCATGACAGCCCACTCAGGGAGGTGTCTGAAAGAGAGAGGTGAGGGAAAATCTTCCCAATGCACAGAACCTCAAGTTGGCCATATGGTTATACATTTCATGTGGAAAACAAACTGATCACGTTTAGAATATGCATGGATTCAAGGACAGTAGTAAGTGGCCTGGCCATATGATCAGGGACCTATAAGAACAACAACAGAGGAAGATACAGAGCAATGAGGTCTGGGGTAGAGGTATGTGGAATGGACAAATGGACAAGCATGAAATGCGAAGTTTTTGCACTGCATGTTTAAAATCACCAAGAAGCGCATCATTAAAGTGCATTGACCAAACCAAGTAGACATCTTGGTAAATTGATGACATTCTGTCATTGTCTACCCAGTTACTGGCATTCTGGTCACATGAAATGGCCATGAGGCAAGGATGGTGGCTATGAATGGGCTCAACAACATACAGTCCACCTACCAAGGCTGATCTAGCTACTGCCACCAGCACATACTCAATGTTTCTTTTTTCCTTTTCACTTAGAGAATCCAATGCTGAGTTTCCAATACAGCAACATCCCCCAAGGAGACCAGTTGGAAACTTGGCTACAAGTCACTGAATGAGAAAGTGATTTATTATGACAGGAAAAGACATCTCAGGTGTGAGTTTGTCTTTTCTTTCTGCATGACTTAAACCAGTTCTATTATCTGAAGTTTTAAGGAATACTAGATACTGTATGCCACATAACGTGATGATTGACTGGGGAACCTAGTTTATAGAAAAGGAGGTATGAAAGTAGGACCGTAACCTTGGGATCAACTGGTCATCTAACATACAGCCCCAACCAAAAACTGGTAGAACATCAGAAAAGCCTCTTTTTTCCTTTATTAGAGAAGTTTGGGTTACAAAATAATCATGTATAAAATATAGGATCCCCATATACCACCTTATTATTAGCACCTTGAATTGGTATGGAACATTTGTTACAACTGACAAAAGCACATTTTTATAATTGTACTATTAACTGTAGCCCATGGTCTAATTTAGGGTTCACTGTTTGTGTAGTACAGCTCCATGGTTTTTTTTTTTTAATTTTTATACTCTTACCACACATACAACTTAATGTTTCCCCTTTTAACCACCTTGAGATATATATTTTAGTGCAGTTAATCATGTTCACAATATTGTCCTACCATCATCCAATCCATTACCAAAACATTTCTATTGTCCCAAATAGGAACCCTGTAAAATTTAAGACTTAACTCCCATACCTTACCTCTACCCCGTCCCCTGGTAACCTATATTCTAGATTTTTACTCTATTAGTTTGTTTATTTAAATTATTTCATATCAGTGAGATCATACAATCTTTGTAATTATATGTATGGATTATTATATCTTCAAGGTTCATCTGTGATATTGCATGTATCAGGACTTCATTCTTTTTTACATCTGAATAATATTCCATTGTTGGTATATACCACATTTTACTTATTCATTCATCATTTAATAGACACTTGGGTTGCTTCCATCTTCTGGGAGCTGTAAATGATGTCACTATGAACAATGGTGTGCAAATATGTTTTCAATTCTTTTGGGTATATACCAAACACTTAAGTCCAACCTAGTGTTTTAGTTTGCTGGGTCATTCGGTAATTCTATACTTACCTTTCTGAGGAACTGTCAAACTGTCTCCTACAGCAGCTGCACTATTTTACATTCCAACAGCAATGATTGAGTGTTCCTGTTTCTCCACATCCCTTCCAACACTTGTAATTTTCCATTTTTTAATAGCAGCCATTCTAGCGGGTATGAAATGGTGAATTGTCTTCAAATTCACTAATTCTTTCTTCTACCAGTTCCAATCTGTTGTGATACCCAACTGGGGTTTTTTCATTTGTTTTTTAGATATTGTGGTTTTCAACTCCACCAATTCTGTTTGGCCCCTTTTAAAATTTCTATCTCTTTACTAGGATTCTTATATTGTGCATTCATTGCTTTCCTGATATCCTTTAAATCTTTCTCTGTAGTCCTTCATCTCCTTGAGCATTTTTAAGATCAATTTTTTAAAGTCCTTGTTCGGCGTGTCAACATTCTGGTTTTCTTTGTTGGTATTTTCTGGATTTTTTCCTCTGTCTTTGGATAGGCCATCATTTACTGTTTCTTTTTGGCTTTATACTGTTTTGTTGCATACTGTATATCTTAATATTTTAAAATGTTAACTCTGAGACTTATTCCCTGAAATGTCTGTGTCTTGATTTTGTAACCAACTGGTGATAAGATAGTTTTTCTTGAGCTTCACCCCTCCAATCAGGAAGGTCTTCTCAAGGCCAATGCACTCTGGAGGTTTTCTCTGTCTTTTCTGGACCTGTGCCTTGCCCTGGGCTTGTATTTGTTAGATGCTTTGGGGTTCCACTGTTTACAGAAGTTTGAATGACTCCTCTATTTCCCTGGAGACAGACCTCCCTCACCCGGGTGTTTAAGGCCGGCAAACTTTTTCCCCTGACTGTCTGCCTCCATAGTTTCTTTCACTTCTTTCAATGTCTCAAATGTCTTTTGCCTGAAGGGTAAATTCCGGGATGGGCAGTGGCATGCTGGAGAGGAGTTTATTGAAACAGTCTTTCCCAGTTAAAATTGGACAAGGCATAATTTTTTGTACACAAAGGAAGTACAGACTGATTCCAAAGTGCCCTGGGTTGGGGATCAGAAAGGGTGCCATGAGTTTCTTCCATGCTCCTCATGCAAGGAAGTGAATGAATCCATTAAGTCTCCTAGCCTTCTTCCATGTCTCCTCGAAGCTGAGCTCTCTTGACCTGCCCAGAAAATGCAGCCCTTCAACTAACTGTCCCCTGCAAGCCTAAGGAAGCACACAGTCATTAAGTCTCCTCTACCACTGCCTTTGTCTGGGTGGGTTAGGACAGTGGCCACCTTCAGGGCCAGGACCTAGTAATCTCAAGTCACTAATCAAAAGCCATGATCAGCCATCAGGTTCTACCCACCCCTGATCTTGGATTTTTCTGTCCCTTTCTGTAACCAATGGTCCAGGCAGGGGCTAGGACCCCATGATGCCATGCCATGGTGAGTGGGGGATAGACTCCTGTAACCATGGCATGGAGAGAACAATTTACTGGTGTTTAGTATAATTTACCAGCCTCTTCCTCTGGCTCTAACCTGGATGCTGTAGCATTCTACTGCCCTCTGGAGTTTTGAAATAGCTGTTTCAGACAGTTCCTGCCTATTTGATCATTGTTCTGGTGGAAGGGTTGAATCCTGGAGCTCCCTAGTCCCCAATCTCCTTACACTCCCTCTCCAAATAAACTCTTATAGGCAAAGCTGAAGTTCTGGCTTGGAGGCCATGCTTAATGAGGTTAGAGCACCATCGTCCAGGCTACAGTATACCCACTGAATCATTAACCTAATTGTATAGTTATGTCCCCAGTAGGAAGAACAAGTCGTTCCAGGAACCATGAGTTGGAAGCAAAAGTGGCCTCACTTGACACATTCCCATTGACCCGATTGGGATATGTACACTTCTTATACTTTCAGTTCTGGGCTCTGCAAGTTTAGGCGTCTTGGTTCCTAAAAGGAGCTGCCAAGGGAAACAGCAAGAGTCCCACTGAAATATAAGCTGTGACTGCTATCTGGATACTTTGGGATCTTCAAACAAAAAGAACAGTCACCGTATGGATAGGGGCAATAGCCATGACTGGGAGGAGGAGGTGGGATTGCTGCTACACAGCAAGGGTAGGACGAATGTGTTTGGCATCCCTTTACCCAACCATGAAAAAAAAAGGACAAGAACAACAGCCCTAAACTGAGAAGGGCATGATGACCAGGACTCACATTGCTCAAACTCCAGCAGAGATGCTAGCAGCAAGTAAATGGAATATAGAATGGATAGTGGAAGAAAAATATGATAAGTATCAACTCTTGGGTCCACCCCAGTATGATGGCAGCGTGAGGTGCTTCCAGGGTCCAATCCAACACAGAAATTTTGAGCAACCAGAAGGAACTGGTAGAAACATCTTTCTTGACCCAGAAAATAAAGGACTGCAATAAGGGTAATCACTGAATCAGAAAAAATGACTGCTTAAAAGTAGCAGGATCTTGTGGGCTACCCCTCTTTGGCTCACAACTGGGTTGCCCTGCATTCCCAGAGCAGTTTCCTTGTCCCAGTTCTGGAGGGACATTTGTAACCCTACACATCACGGGAGTATACATGTCTGACCCCATCTGTCTGGTGGTGGCCTGAGGGACTAGCCATCCCAGAACTTGATTTACATTTAGAAGGCAGCTCACTGAGCTCTACTACAGAATGCTGTAGGAAAATAATCCATTGAATACCTGGGGCAAGGAATTGCTGGCTGTAAGATACACAGTCCAGTACCCTAGACCATGAGAAAACTATCTTGGGAAAGGGGACATTCATACCCATAGCTCTGTAAACAGTAGAATCCTCAGGGCCACATGCACATGCCCAAGACACAATGCATGGACAGAAAAGATCAGGGTTAGCCCCTAAATTTGGGCCTAGAACTATTCTCTACACTTATTGTATGGATAAGCTGTGAAGTCAAGAATACTCCAACTGGTCAACATGCAAACAACGGGAAAGGTGTTTTCTTTCTCTTTTTTTGGTTAGCTCTTGGAGTTCAAGGAAAGCTTTTAATAACACTAGCTGGATAAAAGTTTAAGGAACAGATGTCTCAGCATCTAAATTCTAGCAATAACACATTAAAATATCAACATATCTAGATCTTAAAAAAAGAAACAAATCATACAACAAAAAGAGGAAACTGGCCCATAAAAGAAGAAAATCAGAACATTAGAAACCATCGGTGATGAGGGCTAGACCTGAGACAAATACCAGACAAGGACTTAAAAAAATGCTCTTAAAGATGCTCAAAGATCTTAAAGGAAAAATAGACCAAAAAAATTAAAGGAAATCTGGAAAACAATAGATGAACACCAAGAGCATATCAATAGAGAGATGGAACTTATGGAGAGGAACAAAACAGAGCTGAAGACCACACTTTGCCAGAACTAAAAATTCCCTAGACATGCTCTACAGCAAACAGGAGATGGCAGAAGAATCAGTGAACATGCAGAGAAAACAATCGAAATTTTCCATCTGATCAGCAGAAGGAAGAAAGAATGAAGAAAAGTACACTAAGCCTGAGTGGAAGCCCACGGGTAGAGCCCTTCCCTGAGTCTTTGTGAAACTCTAAAGCGGGCAGCCACTTGCATGACCTGGGTTAATTAATGTTTAAGCTAACCCCTTTATCAAGGAAGGATGCACAGATGGTCAATGTCGCAAGAAACCAGACCCCTCTCTGCATAAGATGTTAATCTGTACCCTCCTCCCCCTTCTTGGAATCATATTTACTACCTATAATCTTTCTCATGAGACTCCTCTGCTGTCTTGGCTTGGGACCCTCCCTATAACTGGCCCTGTTGATTCCTGATTAATTGTGTCACACTTTCACACTGAGTGACTGTATGGACCACAGTCAGAGTAGTGTGAATCTCTGATTGACTCCCTTCTTTCACTCCTGTAAGTAAATTCCTATAATAGAGTTCATGTCTCAGTCCCTGCCAAGTGCTTTCTTTGGTCTCTTGGTTGGAAAGGCCCCTGTGGGCCAGGATATGGAGGAACCTGTGGGACACCATCAAGCATACCGGTATATGCACTCTGGGAGCCCCAGAAGGGGAAGAAAGAGAGGAAGGTGGAAAAGAGAATATTCAAAAATGCAATGGCTGGAAACTTCCCAAATTTAATGTAAAGCATGAATATACACATTCAGATGTTCAATAACTCCAAAGAGGAGTTATGGCATATTATAATCAAATCATTAAATGCTGAAGATAAAGAGAAAATTGTGAAAGTTACAAGAAAGAAGCAATATGTCACATACAAGGGAACCGCAATAAGATTAAATGCCAATGTCTTATTGGAAAGCATGAAAGTACTAAGATAGCTTTTTATCAGGCAAAACTGTCTTTCAAAAATGAAATAGGGATTAAGACATTTCCAGATAAATAAAAGCTGAAGGAGTTTGTTACCAGAAGACTAGCCCTACAAAAGATGCTAAAGACAGTTTTACAGGTATAAGGGAAAGGATAACAGACAGTGCATTGAAACTGCATGAAGAAATAAACATATTCAGTGAGAGTAACAACATGAGTAAATATAAATGCCAGTACTATTGTATTTTCAATTTGTAAATCCATCTTATATTTCCTATAGGCTCTAAAAGGCAAATGTATATAATATAATGAATGATGAATCAGTGGTTAGGGACTGTGGTAGTTAGATTCAGTTGTCAACTTGGCCAGGTGAGCATACCTAGTTCTGTTGCTGTGGACATGAGCCAATGGTACATGAACCTCATCTGTTGCTAATTAAATCTGCAGTCGTCTAGGAGGCGGGCCTACTGCAATGAATGACGTTTGACTTAACTGGCTGGTGCTTAAATGAGAGAGGGCAATGTAGCACAGCTGAAGCAGCTCAGCATTCCTCATCTCAGCACTCGCAGCTCAGGCAAGGCCTTTAGAGATGCAGAAAGGAATCACCCCAGGGAAAGTTGTTGGAACCCAAAGGCCTGGAGAGAAGGCCAGCAGAGACCATCCTGTGCCTTCCCACATTAGAAAGAACCTCAGTGGAAAGTTCGCTGCCTTTCCTCTGAAGAACTAACAAAATAAATCCCCTTTTATTAAAAGCCAATCTGTCTCTGGTGTGTTGCATTCCAGCAGCTAGCAAACTAGAACAGGGACCCAATGTATAAACACTCTATCCATGAGCAGAAACTACATAAAAGTGGGGGATGGGGGTATAGAAACAGTTTATATAGGCAATTGCAGTTAAACTTGCATCAAAAAAAATGAGACTGTTACCAATTTCAGATGTTAAATTAAGACCCAGGGTAACTATGCAGAAAATATCAAAGAATGTCCAAGTTCATAGAGACATAAATTATAGTTTTCTAGGGGCAGGGGCCAAGGGGTGATAGGAACTAATGTATAATGGATATAAGGTTTCTGCTTGGGAAAACTGGAGAATTTTAGTAATGGAAGGTGGTGAAGATACAACAACATAGTGACTGTGATTAATCCCTTTAAATGATATGCTTGAGAGTGGTTGATGCGGGAAATTTTATGTTTGTATAATGAAAAAAAAAGTAAGAAAGAGTATCTAAAGAGACAATGACAGTTAAAGTCCATGCATGATACTGGACAGGATCTAAGAAGGGAGGAAAGATGGCTCAAAAGGATATTATTGGAACATATTTAAAAAATTGGAATATAGGGCAGTGCAACAGTGGCTCAGTGGCAGAATTCTCGCCTGCATGCCAGAGACCTGGGTTTGATTTCCAGAGCCTGCCCATGCCAAAAAATAAAAAATAATAAAAATAAAAAATTAGAACATAGACTACAAACTTTATATCACTGTTAATGCCTTGGATTTGATAACTGCACTTAAGGTAGATATATCAGTGAATATTCCTGTTCTATTGAAACATGCATGGAATATTAAGTGCTCAAGAAGCATAATGTATACTGTCTACACTCAAATATTCAGGAAATGGCTTTATATATACATAAACATACAGACATATATATGGATAGATAGATGGACTGATAAACAGAGTCATAGAATAATATAGCAAATGTGGCAAAATATTAAAATTGGTCTATCTAGGTAGGTGGGGGGGGTAGGGAATTGTTGAAGTTCTCCATATGGGGTTTGTTTTAGTTTTGAAATTGTCCTGTAAGTTTGAAATTATTTCACAATAAAAAGTTTTCATAAAATGATAAGTATCCTTTGGGGCACCAAAACCAGCCGCAGTAGCTGTAGCTATGCTTCCCGCTAGCCTTCTTCTCCCAAGTTCCCACATGAAAGGTGACCCGTCAGAACCCTAAAACAGAAGTTTTCAGAATGTGTATGAGAAAGACATTCCAGGCAGGCAAGAGATGGACTATGGTGAACCTGAAGTACTACCCAAATCTCCTTCAATAAAAGACTTCTTCCCCCAGCAGCTAGGGTACTAACAATAGACAGACACTTTTCAGCATCAGCCCCTTCAGGGATTACCTCAGCTGCAAAAAGCTTCCTTTCCCAATGTGTTGCCCCTTCCCAGAGCAGCCCATAGCCAAAATTAATCAATGAGAGACTTTAAAGGTCAGGCCATCATGCTCCAACTTGAGACAACTTTAAAGGGCAAATCTTGCTCCAGGCTTCCCATGGCATTGATTGGGTATGTCACTGGAAACGCAGACAGGAGTTTATGCTGCAGTCTTGAGTTAGAATTTCTTCTCCAAGAAACCTACGTTTTGCTCTTAAGAATGTCAAATGATTGAATGAGAGCCACCCATATTTTCAAGGCCTTTTTTTTTACATGGTCAGGCACTGTTTTACATGGGCAGGCACCATTCAAGGCCTCTCAAAGTCAACTGATTGTAGATGTAAACCACATCTACAAATTACCTTCACAGTAACCTATTTTATAGATAAACAAAACAGGCAAAGAGAGGTTACATAACTTGCCAAAGGACACATAGCAAGTAAAAGGCAGAGTCAAGATTTGAAGCCAGAAATCCATATCCAGAGTTGAGTTATTATCTTCATTGTGCATTCCACATTAATGTACATTCTACATTGTGCATTCTACATTGAGGTTTAGAGTTCAACCAATTTGCCTCCATGGCCAGCAATTGGTAAAACTAGGATATGAGTCTAAGCAGGCTGACTGCAACTGTGGCACACCTTCTGCTCTACCACCTCCCCTGGAGTTGTGATCCCCATAAAATTTAGTGCACATTTCAATGAATAATAAGGGGCAGTAAGTTTTTAACAAATTAATGAGAAATTCAAAAGTTGCATATTCATACATGGTTAGACAACACTAGGGAGGGATAGGAGATTAAAAGCAGAAGGAAGGAAGGGAGGGAGAAAGGGAGGGAAGGAAAGAGAAGGAAAGGAAGCAATCTCTTATTCTGCCTCCACTATGTTCTAGGTCAAGGATTAATAAATTAAACCCATAGGTTTCAACTTTAATCAAAACTCCAATCAGTTTTCAGTACTTCCTAGGTTGAAGATTTCAAAATCCCACAAAGCTTAGCATAAAAGAATAATGCAGTTTTCCTCTCTCCCTCCCTTCCTCCATCCCTTTCCTCCCCACTGATGCAGTTTAGGGGAGCTGGAAAGGAGGAAACATGTTATTCCATCTCCTATGTATACACCATATTATTGCTACGGATTATACACAACAGACTTTCACAGACACTATTTGAACAAACTCACATAGAGATCCTGAGGTAGGTTTAATTATCTACACTTTTCAGATCAATAAATTAAGACATTAAAGCCTTGGTCCCTTCCTATAACCTAATGACTAAAATGAGAAAATAGAGACTAACCAAATGGAAAATTTCTAATTACACTTCCAAAGGGAACAAGTGACTATGTGACAGTCCCAGAGAGTTCAGAGAGTTGCTGAGGGCTATGCTGTTCAATAATTATCTTGCTATCATTGTCTATTTTTGTGGCAGTACATCTTCTGGAGTCTAACATATATTCTTGGTCCCAGGTGAGTGAGTCCAAGATAAAGTAGGTCCCTTTTAGCTTCCAGGGAGTCAGGGAGAGGATCAAAATGGAAGTATTAGTTGCTTCTACCTCTCACAAAGGAAAGAAAGTTTTCTAGGAGGTAAAAAGCTGTTCTGACGTATACCCCTGATGTGCAGGGTTACAATAAAATGACAGTGTTTTCCAGAACAACCAAGGATTCAGATTCAGGCACTTTATAATTTATGAATAAATATTTTCTGCATGTGCTCCACATGATTTTGAACCTCAGAACGATTACTTAATACCTACATAAAACACCTTCCATTTTTGTTCAATGAATAGTCAAATTTCTCAGAGTGATTACTTCTTGTTGCCAATAGCACAAAACTTAGTAAAGGTGGCTTTTGCAAGAATATAAACATTTGTTCCCTACCACCATCCCTTAGTACTCAGTAATCCTGAGCACCAGGAGCATAACAAAACAATTAACTTCTAGCAATGGTATAAATTTAGTCTTGTTAAAATAGGGAATATTAATATTCCCGTGGGCTGTTACCCTGGGCTAACTCACCCAACCATAAAGTACAATAAGACACAGACTTGTAGTTTTGTGGCTCATGTGAAATGCCCAAGGAAAGAGACAGATGGAAAGTAAAGTAAAGAGAAGGGGAGGTGAGGGGAGGAGGGAGGAGATGGGAGGGGGACAGGAAGGGGGAGTGAAAGGGGACGGGGAAGGGCAAGGGAGGGGGGAAAAGAGGGGAGGACAAAGTAGAGAACAAGAGGGGGAGGGGAGGGGGGAGGGAAGGGATGGAGGAAGGGAGGGAGAGAGGAAGACTGTATAAAAGCCTGATAAAGTGAAATACATTGATCATACTTTAAAAGAGCTCTACGGCTTTACATTTCATTTTAAAATCGATAATTGCAACAATACTATAATGATTGGGATAGGTTTTTACAGGCTATGATACCGGTGTACTCATAATCAACTGGTCGTTAAAATTCTAGAAACCCCTACTCTTACACATCTCTGCCTTTTTTTTTTTTTTTTTTTACCTGGGCAGGCACCAGGAATCAAACCTGGGTCCTCTGGCATAGCAGGCAAGCATTCTTGCCTGCTGAGCCACAGTGGCTGCCCTGCCATTTTCTCTTTTTTAATGACTCTGACTTCTCTGATAGTAAATAGTTTCAACAAATTTTTGGTTGTGTTCATGCAATTTAGTGCACTTAACCAGTCTTGGCAGTTTTCTTATGGCTAAAGAAATGTTTCTCTTACATGCAGTTTTTAGGTGAAAGATAAATCTGAAGAGTTCGGCAGAGTTCGGATGTATCAGAAAGAACATTATCCTTAGCATAAGAGACACTTGAACTCAAAACTAATTTTTGCAAATTACAAGCTGTGGGGTTCAGCAAGTCTCAACTTCTCTGTATCTTGGTTTCCTTATTTGTAAAATAGAGATAAGAATGCCTATGCAATAGGGTTCATATATTTATCAGAGCATAATACATAGTAGGTATCTAATACATTCTTACTGAATGATAGAGTAATTACTCTGGTAATTATATAACGTATATTAAGTATCTTAGGCATAGTAGGAACTGAATAAATTGTGGCTATAATAGTATGTATCAAGTACTTTAGTCTATTGGTGTTAGATGGGGCAAGGAGTAAAGCTTTTTTCAGAAGTCAGATCACACACACAAAGAAAAAATGGGGAAAGTTAAGATCAGGTCAGAATCAATCTTGTGGATGTATACTGTTATGAGCTAATTATTAAACTTGTGGTTTTATCTCATTTAATTTTTTTTCTGCTTTCTCCTACTGCAGGATCAGACTGTTAATGCACTTAATGAGGCAAAGAAGCATAGCAGTATATCTGAGCAATTAAAGCCCCTTCATTCATACACTAATAAAACCCACAATTGTCTCTTTTTGCCTGGAAGAACAACTTTATAGTTTATTGAACAAGGGAAATTTTCATCCAGTTCTAACTCTTCTCAAAATTTTCTATACTTTCCCATCTTCCCCTAACTCCCTGAAAGGAGTTTTTTAATGGAAAGGCTCACAAAGCCTTTATTAGGAGGGATTCACTTTGATTACCTTCTTGAGTAATAAATGTTAGTTGCAACAACGTCAATAAAACAGACTTGTTTCTCACCCATGCTCAATTGTCTGGTCTTTATCGAGGTTTACTTTTTCTTCTTCTAAACAAATAGAACAGCATCCAGGGACAGCCATGTTTTTGACTCGTAAGTGTTGCATTCTTTTCTGGAAGTCAACTCACCTCCCTTATCAGATTCTTGGATTAGCAAATCCTATGTCTACTAAACATACTCTGCCTAGTATATGTGATCACAAGAGACTGGAGAGCATAAATGTTTTGTCTCTAACATAACTGGCTTCATTTTATTTAGAACTTTAGTCTTGCATTTTCTCACATTGGGAAAGTACCTAGTGGAGGAACATACACAGTTTTGTATTCTCTGACTTAAAGGGGATCTGGAGAACCACAAAGAAGGCTCAGAAAAGTGCCATCAATTGACTAAAATTTTTAGAGATAAAGTTAATGAAACTGGAATTCTGAGTGCAATTAAAACTACTGAAAGAGTGATTTAGCAGTCTAAATCACTCTTTCAGTAGTAAAGAGTGATTTAGACTAAATCACTCTTTACTACTCTTTAGACTAAGTAAAGAGTAAGAAACATTTCAGAAAGCAGTGGCAAATCCCTTGTGCTCTCCAAGCACAAATCAAAAGGGAAAAGGTTTAAATAGCAGAATAACGGACTTGGCAAAGGTTGTTAAGTAATGAAATGGGTTCTATAAGGATGGTTCCTGAAGTTCCTTGTGAACGAATGAGGTTCTTAGCTGCCTGGCGGATTTGAGTGGATATACACAGTCAATTGCTTATTATTCCCACAGATAAAGCATGAATCATTGCAGAGCATAATAGAACAAGTAGAAGAAGGGGAAAGAAGAAAGCAGAGATGGACAAAGAGGAGGAGGAAGAAGAGCGGGGAAAAGGGAAGAAATAGAAGTAAGATTTCCCCACATTTTTTAAAAAAGTGCCAGCTGCTTCCTATGGCAGGATGACAGAGATAAGAAGCCATATGTAGACACTGAATTATCCCTCTGAATCACTTGCCGGTGGCATCAGTAAGCAAACCGTGCTAGTCATCCTCACGCAGTCTAGAGCAGCAAATGCTTTGGGTTTCTGAAAGAGCAAGCAGCCAGATGTGCTGTGATATAAAACACCACACAATAACAGGAAAATGAAACCTCACCATCACTCCTCAGGTGATAGGAACTTGTGGCACAGAAAATTATATGAACATTAACACACACACACATACAAACAGCATGTTTACACACTCATCTGTTACTATCTATTCTGGACAGAGGATATGCCTCCAGAAAGCAGAAGTGCCTGAAATTACCAATCAAAAAGTAACATCATGGAAACCTTTCTCCCCCGCTAAAGATAAACAAACAATTCAATACCAGTTTCATAATGACCACATATTTTCAGCCACAGCAGGTTGCTGCCTAGGCCCGCAGGAAAATGACAAATGAATGCTGTTTAATATTTTGCTTGAACAGTTTTTTTCTTTCAGAAAACTATTTGCAATACGATAATGAGAAAAGCATAGCTGCAGAGAGTAGCATTTTATAAAGATGACTACCTTTCTAGGGCATATCATCTGATACACACTTTGTTTATCCGGAGTGAATTCAGTGGTTAAAATGATTAATTGAACCCATTTTGTGTTACTCACGCTGGCTCTTGCAAAGGAGGTGATTGCTATTTTTTTCTTAGTGACTCATACAAAGACGCCAGCAGTACACTGGCAATAACAAAATGACATCTCTAAATTTAGCAGTTCATAAATCTTATAAGATGGCAACCACATCCAGCAGCATCTCCACCCCCTGCTCCTCTCGCATTCCTTGCTCATACGTACAAAAGATCTAAATGAGACAAAACAGAGACAGGCATTCTCAGCTTACATCTCTTGGCTCCTTGCTGAGTACCTACCAACACCTCTGTGCTGGTAGGAGCAATGTGTATATTTATCAAACAATAGCTTCATTTATCTCATTAAGAGGCTAAATTTGTCTGGGACCAACAGATGCAGCATATGTGAATATTTCAAAAAGAGTTCAATTCAATGAATTATTTTCAAAGGTCAGTGTGTAAAGTAGCAAATTTCCTCCTGCCCTCCTTTGTTATCTATTCCCTGACATGAAATTTGCAGTAACTTCTCAGCCTCAGGAAATGAACAATTTTTTGCCTCTATCATTTTCTGTGGTTTACATTAGCATGTGCCAAATGTATCAGGCTCTCCGTATGTTCTGAGACTTGGCTCATTGTTCTGAGAATTCATGGCTACTGCTGCCCTCTGGAAATTTCACTAACATGACTCACACAGTTGAAGACACGAAAGGTAGTCTGTAACTAAAAGAACATAAGAGGATCAAAGTTGGTGCATTGAACATCCACATGGCTAAAAAGGAAGATTCTGATCAAGGGGACATATAGTCACTGTGTAAAAATAGTGGGCTATATTTAATCCCTCCCTTTCACAACCTCTTCACCATGTAGGTCTTCCAGCACTGAATAGAGGAGTCTAGAGTTTTGTTTTCCAACTACTTGATATGACTTTCTACCAGTGATAAGTATGTAGTAGCACCTTTACCACTCCTCCATTCTTCTTTGCATATCTGGTTGAAACAAAATATCCCTCTTCACCTCAACAACTATGGAATTCCCATTTAAGAGTATATGTATAGAGTGGATGTGAGATCATCAAAAGCAAACAATTGGTAAGAAAATTCTTTACAAAACACTAGTTTCTCAATGGCCAAGCTGAGGAGCAGAAATACAAAAATTGTAAGAAGGCAACTTTATTTAAACTGAGGCACACATGTTTTATAACCACACGGAGAGTAGAGATTTCCAAACAACCCTCGCTTACTCACATCTACTTTCTTTCCCTTTATTTAGCATGTTACCATTCCGCCATTCATTTAGCTTACCTACTCCTGACTCTCCCTTCCCCAAACACGTTTTATTGTTAAAGTCTCTGAAACAAAAGCAGCTAGGTACAATTTCATAGGTAGTAAGAATATTCTTTTCATTGATACACGGTTAATTTATGGAAGATTTACCAAATAAATAAATTATTTTCCTAAAAGTAGATGTAGCATGGTGGTGGAAAATGTAAACATCCAAGAAGTCAAATCTTGGTTTCTGGAAGTAATTAGGTATGATATGACACCTAGGTAGAATTTGGTAGAATTTTTCCTTAAAAGATTCTCAATTACTTGCTTTTTGTGTTCTGCTTGCTGTGCTTACTGTTTATATTACACCAAATAGAATGTTCTATGTTTGGAAGCAATTGTGTTGAACAAACAATTCATGAGTTAGAATATCTGAGATAATACATTTCAAAGATCCAGGGCATGACATGGTATGCCTGGTAACTTGATTTAACTAAGAATCTCTATGGAAAGCATGTAAACCCCACTGAATCCATTGAATGCCTTTTCCTCTTCCCTAGTAAGATATATGAGAAAAGTAGGTTTACAATGAAAATCAAGGCATCTGAGTCAAGTGTTCCCATGGATTTAAGAAACTAAACTCAGCGTTTCTGTTGGATTAAAGACAATATTTCCTTCTTGATGGGAAGGAATGAGGTCAGATTTTATTTCTACAAAGAGCCATCTGGTTTCCAGGCTCCTTTCTGTGGATCCACTGGGGATAGAGCTTCCAAAGATTTGCGAAGATGGGATGCAGAGAAGTTCAAGCCCTAAACCCTCATCTTTAAAATGATCTTTTTTCTTCAATTTGACTTTTGAACGTATGCCAATAATTAAACCAGATTTACTACTATTCTGCTATACCCCCATTTCCTTGGCTTTAAAACACGAAAAATAGCAATGCTACACTGAATTTTTCAATGTTGGTTTTGCATCTCAAGATGTACACACCTGTCCTATTCATATGGACTTTAGCTACGGATGGATCTGTTAGAAGATAGGGACCAGGGGTCAGGTTCCGTAACAACATTGGTTCACCCATCCCTTATCACAAAGCAACATGCTGATTAGTGGGGTTGAATGCTAAGAATGCAGTGACTGTGTAATTTTGGTTTTTATTCTGTTTATAGTCTATGGTGTTTCCTGCTGTGAAATAGTAATTTGGCTTTTCATTAACCAGTACTAAAAATCCTTCCCACGTCCCTCTTTCTCCTGAGAGAAAATAATTATTGTCTGGATGCTAGCAATATCCAGGATTGTTAAAGAAGTAGCCATAGGGTCTTTTTTCAATATGGGACTTTTAAGCACAGGTTAAAGTTTGATTTAAGAGATCTCTGTGTAATGATGATCCATTAGCTAGGTGTGAGGAGCTGGAGGGTCAAAGCTCTGACTCCAGTCCGAGGTATTGATTGAAAGCCAACATCACAGGAAACTGCTATGACAAACTGGCCTGTTTTGATTAAATTGGACTATTTTCACACCTAACTTTAGGAAATTCAGGCTAGCAGAAACATGAAGCTGTCAGTCCAATTGTAGGTCCTGTCCCCAGGTATCAGACTTGGCTCTAGAATTGTAGGAAAAGCAAATGCTCACTCTGCCCCTGATACAAAGTCACTACTTGGCATCAGTGTGATTTATTTAGGTACGTCAATCCCTTTGGACTTGAAGCCTTCAGAATAACTACGAAAATAGACAGACATGACTTGTCATGACCAAACTCCACCATAAATGAGACAGCAGTAAACCTCCCAAAACACATGTTGCAAAGCAAATGCATGAAACCAGTGTAATTTTGTTTTCCCTTTTATACTGCCCATAGTACAGCCTTCTATGTCACAGAAATTCCACACCTGCACAGTACAAAAACTTAGGCCTTTGATCTACTATATTTATAATGTCCATCACAGAATTTCCTTCTTCTTGAATAAGTTACATCCATTTCTTCTTAAAAATGTGAAATCTGAGATAATTAAAAAAGCAGGTGAAAGCTATTCATACCCCAATCTTTTTTCCTTTGTAAGAAATGGGACCAACCAACGTCTCATTAAATTAACCACAAAGAAGCAAAATAGATGAAAGCTCGCAACACTGAAAAAAAAAGAAGA
Source organism: Tamandua tetradactyla (assembly GCF_023851605.1). Taxonomy (NCBI): domain Eukaryota; kingdom Metazoa; phylum Chordata; class Mammalia; order Pilosa; family Myrmecophagidae; genus Tamandua; species Tamandua tetradactyla. Next base: position 73,931,916 of record NC_135328.1, read on the forward strand.
ATTTAGTTAATATAATGCCAGTATCTGGGCAGCTGGAGTGAGAATTTGGTTCATAACACATCACTTCTTTTCATCACAAAATCCTACCTGGCAGGTTAGGGGAGCAGGGAAATAATATTGCTTCTTATTAATAAGTATTGGAGTTGGAAGAAACTTTACTACATAATCTAGAGCAAAGTTTCATCTCTGTGGTAAGTAAAATGAGGCAGGTAGAAGTCATGGATCAGGCTACAGGCAAGCGTTTACTTAGACACAGAGGTAAATCTAGAAAGCAAGTCTTGAAAGATTAAAGACTCTGATATCAGACCAAACTCTCTTTGAATACCAACTGTGACTTAAGTAATGTGACAAACTCTTGACTTTAAATTCCTTACTGGTAAAACAAAGTTAATAGTTCCCATGGTTGAAACCTTAACAGTTACAGAATAAACTAGAATAACGCAGCGTCCAATTGAAGTTATTATTAAGGTAAACCAATGTACTTGCCTTCTCCAAATTAAAATGTGAAAACAAAACAAAAGAAAAACTAAAACTAATGGATCAGAGCCAAGATAAGTGAAACCATCTAGTCCAGAAAGACTTGATCAGAGTTATCAACCACATGTAAAAATGTGAACAACTCTCTGGTTCTGGCATGATGAATCTCAAAGACATGGATAAAGAAGAGATTAGGGTAAGCATCAGCAGTGACCATTCAAGCACTGCCCAGGAAAAGAGACACCTTGTCAGGCTGATCTGAAGATGTGAGCACCTAGACAAATAGAGCACTGCTACAGAAGAGAACACAATAGGTCTTCAAAGCCTGACACAAATTTTGCCAATGGCGTTTCAATTGAATGGTATGGGCGACTAACATTTTATACCCTTCACTATTATCTCAGAGACAGTATTTTAAAAATTATCCAACTCAGGAAAAGATATGATGAAGGGCTTTGATCATACTCTATGTGCTCAGGCTCTAAATATATTTCTTATTCACCACATCAGTAAATATCCAGGCATTGGCGGTAGACAGAATGATGGCCCCCAAAGATCTCTACTTCCTAATCCCCAGAACCTGTGAATGCGTTGCCTTCCATGGCAAAAGGGACTTTGCAGATGTGATTAAGGTTGGACCTTGAGATGGAGAGATTACTTTGGGTTATCCAGATGGATGCAATCTAATGAGTTAACTTCTTAAAAGCTGAGACATTTTCCAAGCTATGGTCAGAAGACATGATGTGATGATGACTAAAGAAGGGTCAGTTATGTGATATGAGGACTCAACCCACTGTTGCTGGCTTTGAAATGGAGGAAGCAGGCCATGAACCAAGGAATATGGGTACCCTCTAAAAACTGGAAAAGGCAAGGAAATGGATTCTCTCTCAGAGTCTCCAGAAAGGAATGCAGCCCTGCCAACATATTTGTGTGACTTAGATAGCTGTATTTGTGGTGATTTAGCTGAATTTGTGGTGATTTGTTATAGCAGCAACAGAAAACTGCTTCAGTATGATGAAGTGACAGTGTGGACTTAATACATTAGATTATAGGTTACAAAACCTACTTTTGAATGTTTCCTTGCTTCATTTATCTAATAGGCACATTCACATCCCTCCAAATCGGATTCAGACACCAATTCCTCTATAAAGTATTTCATGTTCATTGCAGACAATACAATTACTTCTTTCCCCATACTTCTTTAATGTTTTGTATATATCTCACTGTATTGTAAGAACTAAAATTTCAAGAGCTGCCTTGACATGTGGTCCTCACAGGGCAGTCCTAACCCCACCTCACCCCCACTTCCTGTATGAAGTACAGTGTCCTGCTCCCCTGGGCTGTATGTGGGATGAATAAACTGCTGTCCATCTCATGTGCCCAGTGCTAGGTGATCTATTTGGTTATTTCATGTTTTTAGGGCTCTCTCACCCTAAAATCCCTTCTTTCCAAATGGGGCAAATAGAATGTGGTCAGAACACTCATTCTGTACATATTTGGGTTCCTACTGTCTATACATTCGGGAGTAATTTCATGCATGTGGTAATGTTTTAAAAAATTCTTTTAGGGTGGTGCAATAGTGGCTCAGTGGCAGAATTCTTGCCTGCCATGCTGGAGACCCTGGGTTTGATTCCCAGAGCCTGCCCATGCCAAAAAAATTGCTTTTAATATACTAGTGGGATGGAAGATTTCCTACAATATAGTACGTGCTTAACAAGCGCTTTTGAACTAAACTACTTAGCAATTAGGTGAACTTGTACAAACCACTTAGACTCTCCAAAGTCCATCTGTAAATGGCAAAATGGTCATCCATGGCTGCTCAGGAGATCAAATGAGAGAACATATGTGAAATGGAACAGTGAAAAGAAAAGCACCATATAAAGTTCATTATTTAAAAAATACAACTATTAGCACCCGTGTTAGGATCACAATAAACTCAGAAGGATTCTTACTCCCTAATAGTTCAGGATTAACTGGAAAAGAAATGTATCTAATAAGGATACTTTTAAAGTACAATATAAAAACAACATTGAGAGTCCATAATATTTGAATATTATTAAAATATTAAATTATTTTTATTTTTATTAGATTATAAACTGTAAGATTATTAAAAATCTCCTAAAAATTAGGAGATTTTTTGTTGCATAAAACTCAGAACCAAAGGAAGAAAAAACAATTCTGAAAGGTTTTGTTATAAAAAAAAAATTTCCTGATTATATGGAAAAACACGTAACAGTAGCAAATAATCTGGTATAGATAACAGCAAAAATCAGTGCAGAGCTGAGACTTCTTGGCTATTAATTTAGTCACTGTGGTCAATGTTGCTTCATCTGACTTACATTCTATCTACTGTTTAAGAAGCAAGTTATCTACTTTCAAGTCTGCTTTTCTTTCCAGAATACAGATTTTTAGGTGCATTATGAGAAAAACTTTGAATGTTCAATACATTTTACATTTTGAAGTGACAATTATACCATTTTTATTATTTTCAAGTGCTGAAGTCATCCAATTGCTTAGGAGAGATTAGTTTGCATTCTAGCTTTCTAACACATATGCAAAGTCACTTACTTCAGAACAACTAATCTTCCATTTTTTCCCCTCTACAGTCTTCATAAGGCATATTTCCATCACTAGTAATGTTTTCATGTTATTGTTATCTTCTGACTATAAAAATGAAATTATGTGCCAATGGAGCAAACTTCTCCCTCAGCACATAAAAGTTAATGGCTTGTAGAGTTCCATGCGTTTCAATCAGATAGTTTTGTAGCTAACATTAAGTTGGCTTCTTGGATGGTTGATTAAGAACCTTTGGCTACCTAATGTGATGATGCCAACTCAGGTAGAAACTGAAGTGATAATTATCATTCATCAATAACTACCTATGAAGAAACTATAATTACAGGAAAAGGCTTAATCTTTCTTCATCTGAATGTATCCTGCACAATAAAAATTATAAAATAATATTGCTTCACAACAGCTACTAGTTTCATGAAATACATTAATGTCTAAAAACATCACAGAGATGCTAATAAAAATGGAAAAAGTATGCTTTTTTTTAATTTCCAAAGAAACAGCCATAATATTTACCATTAAAATTTTAAAAAGAATATAATTTTGGATTTTATGGCCTCTATCTATTCTAAGGCTTTTATTTTATTTTTTGTTTTAATGACCTTAATGATAATGATCTCCAATCTCATCAAGGAAGTCTATGGGAATTGCAAAGTTAATTTCTGCCACATCTCTAAAATGAATTTTAGATCTGGGCCATCAGATCTTGTTGATTCCTCATAGAACTGTGGAACTGACCTCTTTGTTACTGAGATAGCAAACACACAGGTACTTGTGCAATTAATGACTGGTATTAGAAGACAGTAAAGAATACACAGACACTCAATGTTAATCAACAGGTACCTGACTAGATAAATACCAATGGAAAAAAATGGATTTAGGCAAAGGAGTAAGTTGGTGATTACAGTAGTGAACTAGATGATGGAAGGGTGTAGAGAAGTTTAAGAGAAACCAAAACAAAAGGCATGATGCAATATAATAAGTACATGTTTTATGTTCGCTTTAACTCAGTCTCTTTATGTACCAATAAAAATAGAAAAATAGGCTACAATTTACATGTGAGCTATTTTATTCATCTTTCTTCTTTTCTTTTTATTAATTTATTTTTGACTGAGTGCTGTTACTTAACAGAATAACAATCTCAGATATTTACAGGGAAATTGGTTCTTCAACCAAACAAATTCCATTTTTGGTACTGATTTTTTACAAATATTGCTGAACAAGATAAGTTTGATATTATTAAAATTGTTGACAAGTTTTAAAAGTCTGTTTAAAAAAAAAGACCTCCAAGAAAATGACATTAAATATTCATTCTCCTTTATAAATTACTTTTGTACTGCTAAGTATGCTTTTTTAATCCGTGTTCTCTGATACATTATTATCCTATATTTTTTCATTTCCTTGATTTAAAAACAAAAATTTAGGATGATTAAACATAAAAAGGGTTGGGTTTCTGTTATATGCTATTGGTATAGCTGAGGACAGCCCATGGCAATAAACTGTCGTTTATTGGTAGGATATGAAAGAGGCTGTATAAAAAAGGATGAATGAAGCACTGGGCAAGTGAGGCGGGTTGTGTGGAAAATAGAACTGGAGTAGGCTCATAAAACATCTTACAGCCAGATGAATCATTGGGGAAAGAAAATCAGATTGAGATGTGCATTACATTTCAAGACAATGTATGAGAGAGAAGGGAAAAAGGGGTACAGAGGCAGAGAGAGAGAGAGACATGAACCTGAAGGGACACAAATGACAAAGCACAAGGAAGTTTAATTAAGCAGTGATTCTGTTGTTAGATGAGGTAGAAATGAATTGGGGATTCTGGTGGATGCCAACAATAATTGTTGCTTGTAGCCAAATTAATGATGCAGCGTAAATGAAAACCAGCTTAAGTCTCAGACAGGAATGGAGCGTGATATGATCCCTTTCAGAAATGGGCTTAGTTTCCTGGTCTACTCCATATCAATATCAATATCAGATATTCAATTGCTTTTGTCATTTGGATCCTCCCTTTCTAGGTTAATAATGCCTGAAAGAGACCTTTTCCTTCAGACTTTACAGTCAAATTAGAAAGATTTCATAGAGAGTGGTTGAAACTATAGTAGAGAAGAAATTATGAGCAGTTCACCAGTTAGTTAATGCATAACAAGCTAGGGCTCATTGGAACAACAGTTCATCACTTGTGATAGAGTAAATGTCCTAAAGAAAACTTGGGCAGCTGAGCCAGAAGGGGCTGCAGGTAGTTCTCAGCAATACTAAGAGTAGGAGCAGTAGAGCTTGAAGGAAAATTTCATTTGTTTCAAAAACTATAACCACAACCTGAAAATACACGCAACTATATTCAGATATTAATTTTAATCCCTAGACAGGATTGAAAAACAAAGCCATCTCTGTCATGGCTCTATTTAAATCATTTTATTCATATCACAGTTTTGCACTATTCGCAATCTATTGCAATGATCCATATGGTCTGATTTGTATTACAATCATTTCCTTATTATCACAAATTTTCTACATAATTTTTAGTTTCTCTTCCATTATTTTGTTCATATTCAGATTGTGACTTGATCAATTGCATATTTGTGACACTAGAGACTGTTACTCTTAGGTTTTTTACCATGCATATCTAGGCAATGCTGGTATTCAAAGAAGTGTGCTTTTTTCAAATGTGTTCTCTGCAAATACCAGCTCCATGTTTCACAGAAATGATTGTTCCCTTCCCTTTGGAAACCACCCCGTGTTCCCTCTGGGTAGGGATGAATTTGTAGATCATACTGCTCTTTGGCAGTCAAACAACAACCACCTACTGAGGACAATTCACACGTGTGCATGCACACACATACACACGCATGCTATGTTCCCCTACTGGCAGTCCTCATTGACTCACTTATTATTTGCTGTTTTGCACTATAAAACTTTCCCATAGACACTGAAATTAAAAAGCCCAGATGTGAATTGTGTTTGCCACTTCTGAGCTGTATTATCCTAGTTACATAATTTCAATAAAACTTATCTCTAAAATAATTTGATGATTGGGATTATATGAAAAAAAATACCTAAAACTCTTAGCATAGGGGTTGGTACATATTAAGCCCTCAATATATGATGCATTTGTTTGTTATTGTTAATGCTAGGTTATTTCCATCCATCATGTAAAGACTATATAAACATGAAAGTTATTAGCAATTTACAAAATTAGTGAAATAACATCTGTTGGTCTATAACCAAATACAAATTTGAGGCAAAATAAGGTCACAGATAATGTGCATTTATAGAAAATATGAGTCGCATGCTAACTATACAAGTAGTATAAGAGAATGTGAACAGTGATGAGCCAGACTTATCTGGAAGAATAAAAATCACAAGTTCTATGATCAATGTCCTAGGGAAAACTTGGGCATCTCTTCAAAGAAGCAGCAGGTAATTTCTGACAATGTCAGGGTGGGACTGACTCAGGGAGTTAGTGCTGTAGCTTAGAAAGAGTTAAGCACATTAAGATCTGCATGAATCTATGTGTTGTTGGTTTTAGGCATATTCTGAGAATTCTTACAGAAGAGTAGGATTAGCAAGCTGCTCCAGTGCCCTCTCAGGAGATATCTACTACAGAGTAGCAGCTGACATCGTTCAATAGGCAAAATCCAGGTTGGCTTTTTCTGGCCAGTGCCCTACAGTTACACAGTTTTGAATGTTAGCATAGTTTTCTTTCATTCAGATTGTACAGCAGTGCTCTTCATTCTGCAGTACAAAGCCTCGTATTCTGAGAGATTTCAGTACAAGCAGACAGAGACAAATATATTTTCATAAGGGAAACTTATCTCCATGCAAGCATATATACATATATGCTTTTTACTTTTTCACAGAATTTCCAAAGCAATGACGAAGTCATTTATAAAAATTCTCTAACATTAAAATAATGGGATGAAAAATTTACAAAATTTAAAAAGTGACTGTTTATTATAATGTTATTATATTAAGAATGTAATTTAAAATGATAATTTGTCACATTCCATGCAGTATATCTGCACACTAAATATTCATACATCTAGTTGATGAATATATGCATATATATGTGTACATATATTTGAAGTATCAAAAATCTGAAAATTGTAAGTGCTTCATTCAGGAAGTTTCAAACAAGTTGACAATGAACAAATCAGAAGGTGAAACTAGGTACCTACTTTATCTTCCACTGTAACCTTAACTATTTTCTGAGATTAGGATGAAATCTAAGGCACGATGGTATAAGCACATATTAAGTAAATCCACCAGGAGTACAGCTTCTTTAGTGCAAGCCCTCTCTTAGGATGTAACAAATTGAAAATCTTTGCTTACAAACATAGATTGCAGAAATATCACAATGATATTACTGTGACACCTTGTTAAGGGAAGCAGAGAAGGACTCTTTTCCAGAATGAGGAGAACACTCAAAGCCTTCTAGAAGTGCGCTCATAGCTCCCATTCCTTTGAAAAGAAGATGGTATGGTGAAAAAAAAGAGTAAATAAGAAAGCTAAGTCACAAGATGGAATAGACACCAGAAGGAGAGTATATGGATCGTGAGTGAGCCCTTTCTGGTCTTCCCCAAAAGTCCATTCACAGTCTTTTTCTGCCAGGAATGCCCTCTCTACCTTGTACATGCATCAATGCATCAGGCATACAACAGCGAAGCCTTTTAAAATACTTTCTAGAACCCCAAGAGGACAGTTTTCTGAGAGGATGAATACTACCAGCTCTGGATTAACTCTACACAGGGATCAGGCAAGGCAATAGAAGGACTTTCTGGTAAAGATTTAAGTTGCTATTACAAATGGAATATATTTGGTGTCTTTACTGTTACCACTAATTAGGGTTTATAAGATAGAAATGTTCTTATATTTTCACATGCACACACACACACACAGACATTTATGTACATACATATACAGACATATATATGTGTACATTTAAATGTTACACAGTTAAGTACTTGGCATTTAATAATGAGAAAATAAAAAATAATCCCTGAATTAAAGAGACTTAGTGTTTGATTACTGATCTGGAGTGAGGGTAGTAGGGTGCCAGGATATCTAGTAATATCAGATTCTAAGAGGAAATGGTAAGCACCAAAGACCGTGAGCAACATAGCAGATGCCCAACAACAGAAATTTTGCCTGGCCCCAGCCCTGGTGGCCTCATCATTCTCAATTTTTCTCTAATATAAGCCTAGGCACAAAGAAGAATGAGGACAGAATTCCATTTCCCAGTAGGTTCATTCTCTCTAACTTAGCTTCTCTTTTTAAGATTGGGAAAATTACAGCCCTTTGAAACATTAGACTTTTGATTCACTTGGAAGATTTTATTAAGATATAATTAATAGTTGGGAAGAACTTTACTAGACATTTGGAATGAACTGAACCACTGCCTAATTATCATACTAAGAAATTCTTTTTAAAAAGGCTTGGGTGTCCAAATCACTTGAGAAACTTAAAAATACAATTTAAATGAATTGTTGTGGTGTTTACATATTGAAGCTCTCCAAAAGAGGTTTAAATTGCAAACCATAAGCCTAAAATGAATATTTTAATACCATTAGCACATTGAGTTCCTTGTTAATTGTGCAATTTTAGATATAGTGAAAATCTATTTTAAAATAGCTTAAGTTTTTCATGAGATAAGCCTTTTCGAATTTGAAATTTTATTTTATTATATTGCACTTTTAATTTGTTGGTTAGCACTATGTTAATACACCCATTTAACTTCCAACATTTTTTCCAAATGCCTTTTATTTTAACTCCCCAAGAATCTCTAAAACAAATGATGGCGCATAGGCAAAGCACTCTGGCTCCACTTGTCTAACTGCCGATGAAGAAAGGCATTAACTGGAGAAAATAATCATTAAAGGATCTTTTACAGTTGGCTGAGGGATTGTTATGATTGGAAAGGGAGGGACATTAACTTGCACATTACTCAAAGCAAAATCTAATGATATATTCTACAAGTTAAGAAGGCTTCGCATTCTACAAAGATATTTTCAAAAATAAAGGGGAAACAGCTGAACAGTTGCAAAGAATCTTTTATCTAAGTGTGCAGGATTTTCAAGACAATTGATCTCTAATAGGCCACAGGCGTTGGGTATAAATATTCACCACCAAGAAAGAACTCATACAAATATGCCACCACTGTAACAGCACACTTCCTATGTGATCTGCTTGGATTCTTGTACCAGAAGTCCTTTCCCAACAGGAAGTCCACTCAATACACTGGCAAAAGCTCAAGGCAGCTCTACTCTGCAATAACAATCATACTGTGACATTTTCTTTTTGGTTGTGTGTGTGTGTGTGTGTGTGTGTGTGTGCTGAATTAACAATAGTTTAGTACTCAAGTGATTAAATGTTATTAACCTCCTTTTTACAGGTTTTCCAAATCCACACACGGAAAAGGATCATGGCCACAGTAAGTGGTGGGTGGCATAGACTCCTTATGAATCTAGCAAGAATCCAAACTTCATTAATCCTCCTCTGGTTTATAGCGCCCAGGGTTTCTCAAATGTAATTACACGGCCCTTCCAGTCCCCTTTTCACTGATGTCACCAAATATACTCTTTGTTTACTCAGAAAACCAAAATTCAGCAAGATAAACAAACAAACAAAAAAAACTCGTTGAAGGTCACAGATCTAGTAATGAGCGAAGCTGGGAATTTGACTCTTATTTTCTGATACCAAAGCCATCGCTCTGTATGCTATGCTAAGCTTTCATCCAGACTGGCTATCTGATGAAATCATGGTGCTTTATAACCATGGCAATAACTGAATTTCACTGTGGCAGGCTCCACAGTGAAATTTTTAACAGGGGATGTATTTGGTCAGGTTTATATTCTTAAAGATTAACACATCTGCTATATAGACAATGGCTCATAAATGGACAGGCATGACCTTATTAGGAAGTTATTGCAATCATCCAGGTAAGAAATTATGATGCCTTGACCTACATAGATATCAGGAGAGTTGGAGAAAAGTTAATGGATTTGTTATATATCAAGGTATAGATACTTTGGATAGTTGTTCCATTTCTTAAGTAGGAGGAGAACATACCTGTGTGAATTTTATTTTAATTTTTCCAACCCAAATCTCATATGCTTATCAGACATCAAAGGGGCAATAACATGTAGATAGTTTAATTATGTCTAAAATTCAGGATAGAAGATATAAATTTGGGAATCATTACTCTAAAAATCCTTTTTAAAGCCATGGGACTGAGAGATTGCATCAGAAGATCATTTATACAAAGAACTGAAGAAAATCTAGACATATTTGATATCTAGAATTGAAATATAGAAGCTCAGACACAAGTAAAGGAGCAGCAATTGAGACTGAGAAGGAACAGCAATGACATAGGTGGAAAATTAGATATACCAACTTAATGCCAGAGATGTGAACACTTCAAGAATGAGAGAGAAGTCAACTGTATTGCGTGCTGTTCGAAGTGCAAATGGGCAAAGGTTTGAACAGACTTTTCTCCAAAGAAGATACACAGATAGCCAATATACATGTGGAAAAATGCTCAACGTCATTTGTCATTAAGTAAATGCAAATCAAAACCACAGTATGATAGCACTTCACACACACTACAATGACTAAGATAAAAAGGCACATAATACCAAATGTTGGTGAAGAAAGGGCAAAATTAGAACTCTGATACATCACTGGTGGGATTGTTAAATAGTGGAGCCACTTTGGAAAAGTTTGGCAATTTCATAAAACAATTAAACACAGAATTACAACATGACCCAGCAATTCCACTCCTAGGAAAAATGAAAACATATGTCCACACAGAAACCTGTTCAGCAACATTATTCATGATGGTTGAGAATATAAACAACCCAAATGTTCATCAACTGATGAATGGATAAACAGCAATGTAGTACAACCATACAATAGAATGACATTTGGAAATTAAAAGAAATCTTGATGCATTCTACAAGATAGGTAAAACCTTGAAAATATTAAGCTAAGGAGAAGAAGTCATTCACACAAAGACACACAAAAACACACTCTGTGTGATTCTATTTATATGAAATATGCAAATTTGGTAGATCCATAGAGTCAGAATATAGATTAATGCTTGACAGGTTCTGGGAGGAAGGGAAAATTGGTAGTAACTGTTAATGGATACAGATTTTCTTTTTGGAGTGTTAAAATGCTCTCAAATTAAATAGTAGTGATTGTTACACAACTCTGTGAACATACTAAAAACCACTGAACTGTATAACTTAAAAGAATGAATTCTATAATATATTAATTATAGCTCAATAAAGTTATTTAAAAAAAATCCATGTCTCTGGAAACTCATCAAACTTAACAGAATTCTATCATTTAAAGAGGAGAATATTCAGCTGATATATATGAAGCACTGCATATGCAGGGTGCTGCAAAATGGACTTCAAAGAAAGTTTATATTAGTGAATGTTTTCTCATATGATAAGGACATTTGAAAATAAATCCACTAAATGTTCAAAACCCTAGGAAAAAAACATCAGACTAAAAGAAACCAAGAGAAATGAAATAACTAGGACAAAACCAAAGATTTATAATAAAGTCAATGAACATCTTTTAAAAATGGAGACAATTAACTGAACCAAATATTGCTTATTTGAGAAGCATGAGATGTAAAAAAAAACTTTGCCATAACTGACCAAGAAAAAAAATTAAAGAATGATTGAAATGAATAAAATTTCAAACAGATTTAGTAAAGATTTAAAACATAAACGTTTATTGAACCAATTATTTAATAATAAATTTGAACAGCTAGGCAATGGCTTTATTTCTAAAAAGTACTAGAGAAATATAACAATGGCACAATAAGAAAGAAAACTATAATATATTAACAATTATTAAAGAAATTGAAATTGTAACAACTATCAGGTGGACTCCTAAAAAGTGTCAAATCTAGTTACTTTTATAGATGAATTTTCTAAAATTTCAAAAAACAGCTATGCTCTAGATTATACATATTTTTCTAGAGAACAGAAAGTGATGGAAAGACACTCTCAACTGGGAGTTTGTCCAGCATCTCAACCACATTATCTTTCCTTTCTTACGTTTATTTGACTGGAACAGTCAGGAATCCCACATATTCTATCATTGAATCTTTAACGTCTTATACATGGATAATAGATTTGGTCAAAGTTTCCAAAAGAACAAGCATAGCTAGTCAATAGGGTGATAATACTATGAAAACTAGGAACATTTAATCTTTTCTTATAAGAACAAGTTGCACTATACTCTTACTTAAAAAAAGAGAGCTGCACTTATGATGAAAGGGGGAAAAAAAGTCACCTGGGGACTATAAATTTTAGCACGAAAATTCCACTGTAATGTGAATAATATGATACCCCATGATGGTGAGAGAAACCTTTTCCTTATACATTTAGCACTTTTAAGATTATTGGCATTGGTTGTACCAAAACATTTTTAAACTTGGTGTCTGAACTCCTGCCTCTTAATCTTACCATAAGTGCTGATAAAATACTCAGGTAACCTACTTTATAAAAGATAATTGTGCCAAATTGTTCAATTGCTTGGAGTTTTCCCATTAGTCTCAAGTCTCCTTGGTTGCTGTTTTATCATGCAAAACTTTGTTCCTTTGAGTCACTGATGTTTCTTACCAGATGATCTTATAACCAAGTTTATACTGATCAGGGGGTTCTATAAAACAGAGCAGTTTATCTACTAGATGCAAACATCTTTTCCTTTCTTAGAGATTAAAAGTTCGAGCCATATGCGCATTTGCATCTAAGTCATATCCTTTTGGGTTTTGTCCTTAGTGTTCCCCCTGTTGGCAAACAAAAGGGAATGCTTCCAATATGTAGGGCTCTTCTCTAAAGAAACCTATAAATCCAAATGGGACACTCTCAGTTAGAGGTAGATTTAGTTTTAAATTACCTTTCAAAAGAAGGTAATTCTCCAAGCTCCTTCTCAGATTGATCTGCCAAGCCAACCACTTTGTAAGCATTAGCGTGGCTTCTTGAATTTGAGAGGCACAGATGGTGAAGGCAGACAGGCTTACTGGTAGGAAAATTAGGCTTCTGTAAATTTTTCTAACCATCATATAATGTGAATGTATTCCCCTTTTGTCTTTTGATAGAAAGCACAACATACAACCTAAAAGATTTACTATATATACACCTAGTAACTCTTGCCCATCCTGGCCTATTCAGTAAATTCTGAACACTAAGAGAGGAAACCTATTTCTAAGTAGGACTCAGGTCAGAATACTATTAATGAGTTGAATTAAGGTATTTCTATTAATAATTTATTTTATCATTGCAATTTCTTCAGTCTTTTTTGCATCTCTGTTCAAATTTCCATTTTCCTACTGTATTTACAGTACTCACAAATAAAATGATGCCACTTCCTTTTGTTTTCTACTCTTGGTTTCTCCAATTTTGCTGTTTCTAATTCAAGCTAAAATATGTCATTGACCTCAAAAATTTATATAATATTTGCTTTCCACTCAAAAATGGAAAAGAAGAACTTTTCCTCAATAGGTTTAAAACAGTGAGTTCTCAACCTTGAATTTTTACATAACTCGTTTTACTAACCATACAAAGTGTTTGACCTCTCTTAGTTTCTATCAATTTCAAAATGAATATGAAGATTTGTTTTCAGGTATTCAAAGGAACTATGAAAATTAATGCAATCTGATCAATTAGGACTATTTATATTTTCTCATTAAAATCAGTATCCTCTAATAGGCACGTTTGTTTTCTCAAAATTTAAAACCAAGCACATTGGGATCTGAATATTTGCCACCATGGGCGTATTTAAGAAATAAACATTCATTTAAGAAGTCAGAAGATCTCTTTGGATAGAAAGGAGATTCTTTATTTTGTTGTTTCTACTTAGGAGAGAATTAAATTACTAGTAATGGTAAAGAAATCTGTTGTAATGGAAATTGTGTTTTGTCACCAAGTTGATACTGACGGTCCCTGGCATATCACCTCTACCAGAAATAAAGGGCTTTTCTGGAGTGGCAGGTGGTGGTGGTGGGGAACATCTGTGGGTGCACTCATGTTGAAAGGACTAAACAGTAAAGAATTATTGTAATATAGATATGTGAGCCCGAAAGCACATGAGAGAATTAAGTATCTAAGCCACATATGCTTTCATAACAGCAGTGTTTCTTCAAATTAAATAAAACAAAAGCACCATTTTAGTAAACAGTAAAAATGTGAATTTTAGAAAGTCTGAGATAAAGATATACAAAATAGAGTAAAAGAAAATTCACCTATAATGCCACCATAATTCTTCCTGAAAAATTCTGCATAGGAAAGTTTATAGATAAATGTAAACATTCACATTGGATTTGTAACAAGTCTAAAAGTATTTTGTGCTAGTGTGGCAATAGACACAGTAAAGATCTTTGCTAGGGTTAGATGATTCTTACCCAAAAATGTTTTATTATATCATAACAAGAACTTAAAAGGAAGAAAAGTAATAATATCAAAACACAGTATATATCACATGCAAACCTATGCATATATTTTTATCTCTGTCTCTGTCTCTCTCCCTTTCGTCTAGAAAGGTTAGTTCGTCTTAGTTTGCCAGAGCTACTATCACAGATATCAAACAATGGGCTAACTGAAATGACTTAAGAATATGTGATTTGGAACATTATATTGAAAACTCTACAAGAAGGTAGAAGGAAAAAATAAAAGGAGGGAATTTATAAAAGTAAATAAAAATACATGAAAAATAAAAGTATAAATGACAATATTCTTACCTCAGAAGGTTGTCATTGCAGAACCCACATTGAAAATATTCTTGCTAGAAATGCTCAAATAAGATCAAAGCATATTTGAAATTTTTAGTTATCCCCCAAATAAAAATAATAATAAAAGTTAGGGTCAAGGGGTCCGGAGAAGATGGAGGCTTAGTAAGGCGCGTGGGTCTTAGTTCCTCCTCCAGAACAACTACTAAAGAACTAGAAACAGTACAGAACAGCTCCCAGAGCCACGACACAGACCGGACACACAGCGTACCCCATTCTGGACCGGCTGGACCGGCTAAAGGCTCCGCTGCGGTGAGGTGCCCGAGAGGCGCGCATTTCCCTGAGCTGCGGCAGCTGGCAGCTAGAGCCCCTCCCTCCCTCCTTCCTGGGCTGGCTGGGAACTTTGGATCGGCGGTTCCCCAAGCCGTGGCGGCCAGCACCCCTCCCCCACGCGCACTTCCCGGGCCAGCTGGGAGCCTCGGAGCGGTGATTCCCCAAGCCGCAGTGGCCAGCGACCGGAGCCCCTTCCACACACGCAGCTTCCCGGGCCAGCTGGGAACCTCGGAACGGCAGTTCCCCAAGCCACGGTGGCCCTCCCACACGCGGCTTCCCAGGCCGGCTGGGAGCTTTGGATCGGCAGTTCCCCAAGCCGCGGTAGCCGGCAACTGCAGCCCCTTCCACACACGCGAATTCCTGGGCCAGTTGGGAGCCTCGGAACAGCGGTTCCCCAAGCCGCGGTGGCTGGCGACCGTCCCCCACAGGCGACTTCCCGGAGGGAAAGGAAAGAGTCTCCAACAGTAGTAGAGACTGAGCCCAACCTAACACCAATAGTGGCATTAATGAACAACTTCTGACTACTAAAAATAGGCCCTCAGCTCAGGCGAAACTGATCAAGGCGGAAGTCGCCAATTGGGCTAACTGAAAAAGAGGAAAGGGGGCAAAACAGAGCCTTCTGTGGCTGTTTCTATGGAGGCTTCGTTGCCTCTGGGCTCAGCGCTGGGATTACACAGGTTGCAACTGCTCTGAACGCAGAAACAGGCTGCTTTCAGGGCTCTCTACCACCTGAACCTTCCCCGCGGGAGGGGTAAAATGCAGCTCAGGTGGAATCCCTATCTCAAGGAATCCAGATCCCAGGACTTCACAATTTGAAGCCATTAAAACCAACCTACAACCTTTCCTCTGTCTCCACCACACACCCAGCAGTGAGAGTCTTCCAAAGTTAAAGGAGCCACAACATCTTTTGCTGGTGGGACCCACAGACAGCACCACATACTGGGCAGGATAAGAAAAACAGAACCCAGAGACTTCACAGGAAAGTCTTTCAACCTGCTGGGTCCCACACTCAGGGAAATCGGATTAAATGCCCAGACGCCAGCAAAAAATAACAAATCACACCAGGAAAATTGAAGATATGGCCCAGTCAAAGGAACAAACCAATGGCTCAAATGAGATACAGGAGCTGAGACAACTAATTCTGAATATACGAACAGAAATGGAAAACCTCTTCAAAAACCAAATCAATAAATTGAGGGAGGACATGAAGAAGGCATGGGATGAACAAAAAGAAGAAATGGAAAGTCTGAAAAAACAAATCACAGAACTTATGGGAATGAAAGACACAGTAGAAGAGATGAAAAAAACAATGGAAACCTACAATGGTAGATTTAAAGAGACAGAGGCTAGAATTAGTGAACTGGAGGATGGAACATCTGAAATCCAAAAACAAACAGAAACTATAGGGAAAAGAATGGAAAAATTTGAGCAGGGGCTAAGGGAATTGAATGATAATATGAAGTGCACAAATATACATGTTATGGGTGTCCCAGAAGGAGAAGAAAAGGGAAAAGGAGGAGAAAAACTAATAGAAGAAATCATCACTGAAAATTTCCCAACTCTTATGAAAGACCTAAAATTACAGATCCAAGAAGTGCAGCGCACCCCAAAGAGAATAGACTCAAATAGGTGTTCTCCAAGACACTTACTAGATAGAATGTCAGAGGTCAAAGAGAAAGAGAGGATCTTGAAAGCAGCAAGAGAAAAACAATCCATCACATACAAGGGAAACCCAATAAGACTATGTGTAGATTTCTCAGAAGAAACCATGGAAGCTAGAAGACAGTGGGATGATATATTTAAATTACTAAAAGAGAAAAACTGCCAACCAAGACTTCTATATCCAGCAAAATTGTCCTTCAAAAATGAGGGAGAAATTAAAACATTTTCAGACAAAAAGTCACTGAGAGAATTTGTGACCAAGAGACCAGCTCTGCAAGAAATACTAAAGGGAGCACTAGAGTCAGATATGAAAAGACAGAAGAGAGAGGTATGGAGAAGAGTGTAGAAAGAAGGAAAATCAGATATGATATATATAATACAAAAGGCAAAATGGTAGAGGAAAGTATTACCCAACAGTAATAACACTAAATGTTAATGGACTGAATTCCCCAATCAAAAGACATAGATTGGCAGAATGGATTAAAAAACAGGATCCTTCTATATGCTGTCTACAGGAAACACATCTTAGACCCAAAGATAAACATAGGTTGAAAGTGAAAGGTTGGGAAAATATATTTCATGCAAATAACAACCAGAAAATAGCAGGAGTAGCTATACTAATATCCAACAAATTAGACTTCAAATGTAAAACAGTTAAAAGAGACAAAGAAGGATACTATCTACTAATAAAAGGAACAATTAAATAAGAAGACATAACAATCATAAATATTTATGCACCGAATCAGAATGCCCCAAAATATGTGAGGAATACACTGCAATCACTGAAAAGGGAAATAGACAGAATAAAGTTATGAAGTATGTAATAACATGGATGGACCTTGAGGACATTACGCTGAGTGAGATTGGCCAAAAAGAAAAGGACAAATACTGTATGGTCTCACTGATATGAACTGACATTAGTGAATAAACTTGGAAAATTTCGTTGGTAACAGAAACCATCAGGAGATAGAAATAGGGTAAGATATTGGGTAATTGCAGCTGAAGGGATACAGACTGTGCAACAGGACTAAATGTAAAAACTCAGAAATGGACAGCACAATACTACCTAACTGTAATACAATTATGTTAAAACACTGGCTGCATGTGAAAATGCTAGAGGGAGGAGGGCTGGGGGCATAAATGAAATCAGAAAGAAAGATAGACAATAAAGATTGAGATGGTATAATCTAGGAATGCCTAGAGTGTATAATAACAGTGACTAAATGTACAAATTTTAAAAATGTTTTTGCATGAGACAGAACAAAGGAATGTCATTACTGCAGGGTGCTGAAAATAGATCGCAATTAATATTTTAAAATTTCACCTTATATGTGAGATTAAAGCAAAAACTGTTTATTTGGTACAAAATTTATATTTTGTTTTGTTTGTTTGTTTGTTTTTTACTGTTTTAAAAATTTATTTATTTAGTAAACATACCAACATACACAAACATGCTTACCATATGTTCATTCCATTCTACATATATAATCAGTAACTCACAATATCATCACATATTTGTATATTCATCATCATGATCATTTCTTAGAAAATTTACATCAATTCAGAAAAAGATATAAAAAGAAAACAGAAAAAAATTCATACATACATACCCCTTACCCCTCCCTTTCATTGATCACTAGCATTTCAATCTACTAAATTTATTTTAACATTTGATCCCCCTATATTTATTTATTTATTTTTAATTAATTTATTTATTTAAAAAATTAAGAAAAAACAAAAGCATTAACATATCATTCCGTCCTACATATATAATCAGTAAGTCTCAATATCATCACATAGTTGCATATTCATCATTTCTTAGAACATTTGCATCAGTTCAGAAAAAGAAATAAAAAGACAACAGAAAAAGAAATAAAATGATAACAGAGAAAAAAAAAGATTATACATACCATATCCCTTACCCCTCACTTTCATTGATCACTAGCATTTCAAACTAAATTCATTTTAACATTTGTCCCCCCTATTATTTATTTTTATTCCACATGTTCTACTCATCTGTTGACAAGGTAGATAAAAGGAGCATCAGACACAAGGTTTTGACTAGTGCATTTCCTAATATAACTAATGTAGATAGCTTGATTGAACACTGTAAGTACTTGGAATCTTGGGTAGGACATGAGATTTTGTTGGTTTGTCCAGAGTGATGTCCTGATGAACCCCAGAGTGATTCGATCAGTGGGTGGAAAAGTATTTGCAAAGTCCCCTTCGGGAAATGGTGAGAATGGGGAGAAATTCAACTTCCCCAAGTTGAATTCTTGGTATTCTCACAAGCAGTGTGGACAACCAAAGCTATAGGCTGAGCCCCCAGTCTTGGGGTTTGTTCATATGAACCATAACCCCACAAAGGATAGGTCAATCTACTTAAAATTTAGGTCTAAGAGTCACCCCAAGAGAGCCTCTTTTATTGCTCAGATGTGACCTCTCTCTCCAGCCAACACAACAAGCAAACTCATCACCATCCCCGTCTGTGTTGGACCTGACTCCCAGGGGTGTGGACCTTCCTGGCAATGTGGGACAGAAATCCTAGAATGAGCTGAGACTCAGCATCAAGGGATTGAGAAAATCTTCTCGAGCAAAAGGGGTAAGAAGGAAATGAGACAAAGTATCAATGGCTGAGAGATTCCAAACAGAGTGGAGAGGTTATCCTGGAGGTTATTCTAATGCATTAAGTAGATATCACCTTGTTATTCAGGATGTAATGGAGAGGCTGCAGGGAACTGCCTGAAAATGTAGAGCTGTGTTCCAGTAGCCATGCTTCTTGTCCAGTAGCCATGCTTCTTGATGATGATGGAATAATGATAGAGCTTTCACAATGTGACTGTGTGATTGTGAAAACCTTGTGTCTGATGCTCCTTTTATCTACCTTGTCAACAGATGAGTAGAACATATGGAATAAAAATAAATAATAGGGGGGACAAATGTTAAAATAAATTTAGTTTGAAATGCTAGTGATCAATGAAAGCGAGGGGTAAGGGGTATGGTATGTATAAACTTTTTTTTTCTGTTTTCATTTTATTTCTTTTTCTGTTGTCTTTTTATTTCTTTTTCTGAATTGATGCAAATGTTCTAAGAAATGATGAATATGCAACTATGTGATGATACTGTGAATTACTGATTATATATGTAGAACAGAATGATCACATGTTAATGCTTTTGTTCATTTGTTGTTAATTTTTTAATAAATAAATAAATAAATATACTAATAAAAAAGGACAGTAGAATTAGTAGTCATTTTATGGGCTCCTCTTACAACTTATACAAACTTCTATCATAGGACTTACCATTTTGCTTTGCTATAATCTATTCATATAAATGTCTCCTCTGGTTTTTAGTAATATCTCAGAAAAACAAGTGTAGGCTTATTTTACACTTGTGTTCCAAGTTTACTCAAAGGTTTCTTACTCTATCACAAATTCTGGAATTCTATATATATTGACTAAATGGAATTGAACTATTTTTTGTCTACCTCTAAATTCTACTGCTCTTTTACATGATTTCTTATGATCCTCTGTGTCTTCTGACCTCAGTCAAGACTTCATTTTCTTCAGCTAGCTATTCTGCTAGCTGTCTGGCTATCCATCTAACTGTGCTACAATGGATTCTAAACCTTCCCCATTCTCTGACCTAATTATATGATCCATCACATTGTCTGATCCTGATAAATTTGAGCATGGGCGATAGCCAACCCTAGCTCATCATCCTGTTCTTCGCAGGCCCATATTCTGGCACTGATATTTATGAAAGTGTTAATTAGGAATCAGGATAGAGGAAAGAATGAAAGGTATGACACACTACCAGACAGACCATACAAAGCACTGGGCAGTGGGGCACGGAAATATATTGTCAGATAACCTTAGTAATATGGCAGTAAATATAGGTCCAGATCATTTGGTCCCTTCCTCATGTAGACTTATCCACAAAATACAACATACAGACACACATTGGAGCAACATTTTTTGTAGGGCAAATTGATTGAAAGTCCTACCTATCCTCTGATTTTCTTGCCTTTCCTCTTTTACTTTTCAATAATTCCCCTTGCTGCTGATTAGGAGATTGATGTAGAATTATTCTGCAGTTAAATTTGTGTTTGAAGTTCTCACATTGCTACCATCTTTTTTGAGCCAATTAAGCATACCTTTATCATGTCTCCTGAGGGGTTACTCAGCATGTGCTAAATGGTTTAATTAAAATCTGTCCTCTTTCTGTAATGCCCATTTGGAGGAATACGTTTCCCAAAATAGCAATTAAATACATAGCAATCTATTGTTTGGAAGAAAAAAGAATCACCAATTGTCCCCTAAAGATAAACAAGTATACTTTCGATCATTTCACTTAAAATCCTACTTTACAAATACATAATGACATTTTTCTCTAATCACCTAGTTTTAGGAATTTCGATGTCTTACAATGAAAATCATTTTTGTGACTATTAGTAGAGCAGTCAGGAAACTATACAATGACAGATTTAGTGATACTGCCAATAGGAAAGAAGGGATGGTAGACAAAGAGTAGGCTTTATAGATAAATCCCCTCTAAGTTTACCAGGAAGACATTTACAAATGGCAATGTAAATCCACATGAGATTTAATATTATTATCTCCATTTTATAAATGATGATATTGGGGTTTAGAGAGCTTTAGTAGTTTCCCACAGTTCACTTACATATTAAGTGGTGGGTAAGAATTTAAACCCAACTTGTCTGACTCAGAATCCATGTGCTTCATAAATGTACTCTCCCTCCTTTCCAGAAGAAACCAATGGAAGCTGACACTCTAATCTGAATTTGGTAAGCCAAGTCTATATCAAATACTACAGTATTGGGTGGAACTTCACCTTACTTCTTTCTTTTTCCTAAGATCTGGATTTAAGTGTCTACTCTTCTACCTACTGATGATATATTTTAGGCAGATAACAGGGCCACTTGGACCTCAGAGCAGAATGTCCCAATATTTAGATTGTAAGATGCCTTCTCCAGCAAAGAGCATAGCAGTCATAGAAGCATCTATGATTACTTCTAAGAATCAACAATATATCAGAGATCTAGACCCATACCAAAGAGGTGTCTAGATTTAATAAGGAAGAAGAAGGGCCCAAACCTAGGGATGAGAGGGTAAGAGAATATGGCTGAGATAAAGTGCTGTGGGTTTCAGCCCTAGATTGTTGTTCTTTCAGCTGAATTCTCAACTCTCATTCCTCACACAAGGACCTAACACAAGGCGGTCTGGGTAGGCTTTGCAAAGTTTAATGCATCCTAACTTCTGGTGGCTCTCCCAAATCATCTCTAATGTAGACTGGCAGAGAGCAATAGTGAATCCTAAATTGCTACCCGTTTCTGCTAGATTCATTATGTAGGGAACAGAAGGCTTAATTCTCTAAGGTTGGACTCTCATGCATTTTCTGCCAACAATAAATTCATCCTAAACGAAAAGAAAACGTTAAATTTTAAACCTATGAATATCTTTAAATGGCTAAGATACACACTAGAATTGAGTTGTCGTTGTACTTACTAAGTCTGTTCAATGATTGAAAATCATTTTACAATGGTATTCTAAATTCAATGATTCATCTACAATTGTTCTGGGAATCTACACATTTGGCTATTTCTTCTATGGCTAATAAAGCAATCCTTAAATATAGGCGCCTAGAATTCTCTCCACGCAGGGAGCAAAATTTCAGACTTGCTGGTTCAGGTATACTGGGCTCCTGGAAATGCATTTTTTAATAGGCTTGGTTTACAAAGGGAATTGCTGGTAACCCTAGAGCATGTTAGTTTTCCCAATATACTATTTTTGAACAAGAATTGGTTGCATAATGAAAAACAGAGAGAAGGCGTATGGAGGATGCTGTTTGGGGAATTTGTCTTGAACGACATATGTGTGCTTATACAGTGTGCGTGACTGATGTGGATTTAGAATCTTCCAAGGCAGCAACTGAATTTACAGAAGTTGAGGCATAAGGAGGGAAATATAACCAGGACTCTACTTAAAAGGGTTATCTGAACAAGTTCACAACATGTAACAGCAAAATGAAAAGTAAGGCAATATTTGAAGTGGTAGGTAGGATTCAGCCAAAACCACATAGAATACTCTCAGAAAATCAAATGAAAGGAACCTTCTCAACGCTTAATAACAGTTCCCTACCCTTCGTTTTGCCTCCCTCAGTCTAGCATGGCAATAGACTCTATTATGCCAAAGTTGCACTTATCTTTTCATCTTTTTTGTTCCTTTTTGCCATTTCTAGCAGTAGTCCATTGACTCCAGCCCTGTCCTGTGACCTGCTTCAGGATCATGCAGCTGTTGCTAGAGCATGAGTAGTGATTAGAACTGTTTTCCCTTTTTTAAAGCATTGAATTCTCCCCCACAAGATTATGGGACAACCCTTTCCTCACCCCTAACCACCAGCTTTTTATTTCTGCAAATGTATTGAGCAAGGAGCTGCCATTAGAAATCAGATAATCATTCTAAAAAAAGGTCTGCATTATTAC
Source organism: Tamandua tetradactyla (assembly GCF_023851605.1). Lineage (NCBI taxonomy): Eukaryota > Metazoa > Chordata > Mammalia > Pilosa > Myrmecophagidae > Tamandua > Tamandua tetradactyla. Next base: position 73,955,210 of record NC_135328.1, read on the forward strand.
ATATTTTAACACCCCTCATAGAAATAATTAACTATGGATTTCAAGAATTAAAAGAAAAAACTTCACAGCCTGTACAGAAACTCACTTGAAGAGATTTTGAGCAAAGTTCCTCATCTTCTCCCATAAAAGTCAGAGAAGATTATGACAGTCCAGCTGCTCGGCAAGGATTGCTCACCCTTTACGGGCTCCCAGAAGCTTTCGTGCAACATAAAGAAATTCATAATTTTATTGCCTCATATTCTCTCAGCATGAAGAAGAATTTACATTTCTTAATTGGATTTCTTTCTCTTGGCATGAGAAACTGCAACTATCTGACTAGACTCCACTGTACAGAAGCCCCCAAGAAGCAGTATGACTTATTGATAAAGCAGGGAATAGAGTAAAGTTTCTCAGTAAAATCTAAGGACTACCTACACAAGGGTTTTCTGTAATGTATTGAAAAACTATACACCGGGAGGTTGGCTACATTCCAGAGCTAGTGAATCAGATTCTCTAGGGGCAAGGCTTGGAAATCTGCATTTTAAAAGCTCCATATTTTTGTTTAGGTATACTTTTGAGAATTACCAATTTAACAGAAATGATAGAGATTTTGGAACCTATATGTAAAACCCTTACTTTAGCTGGTGTGATCTGTATGAAAGCTGCACTTGTACCTGTGCTCTTCAAGTTCTAAGGGTACCACTATTTAAAAGCAGCGAACCAGGAATTTATGTAGTTAGAAGAATTCTGAACTATTAAATCCAAGAAAAAGTTTGGAAGGACTTTTAAGTCTATTCCCCTATATACCTAGTGCTTTCTCTTCAACTCTAACTCTGGAGGCACAATTGTGTGCCTGAAGAATATCTAAAATAAGATGTTGCCCAGTAAATGTGGACATTTTTATTCACGATCTGGAATTCATCATGCTTCAGTGGGGTAGTGATGGGACCTAAGCATGGGTGCCAATTTATACGTTCAGAATAGCACCTATGTAAATAAAAGCACTTTTGCTGGGGGTTGCAAGGATGTGGTAGCATAATCTGATGATAAGTCCTGCTCTTCATACTGTATCCTTATGAAATAATAGTATACTTCTAAGAAGTCTTAAATTGTCACATTGGAATCTCCTGTTTCTCCCTATTGAGCAGGCTCAGATACCTCGGGAGGTTGAGCTCATTTAGAAGAAAAAAAAAGGTGAAAAAAATATGTCAGGTACATTTACATATTTGTCCATGAGTTAGATGTTCTACGTATGTTATCTCAGTTAATTATAACCCAATAGAGTGTATACTATCTCCATTTTCCATATGAGGAATCAGAGAGGTTTTAGAAGCTAGATCATTTTCCATGCTTTATATGTAACTAAAATAAAATTTGAGCTCAGTTTCTGGCTGGCTGGTTCCAAAGCTCGTGCCTTGTCTGGTTAGAAAGAAGTGAAGAAAGAGGATTGGCAGGAAGGGAGGAAAAGAAGCAGAGGAGTAAACGTAAGAGAGCTAGAATTACCTCCCCCTCAAAAATGTTAAGTTTACCAAAATTGGGCAATTGCTAAGAAAAATTGCTATAGTGACCCCAAAGGGAAGAAAGAAAGGGCTGCAGCATATGTTCAGGGACAGTATAGTTTTCCTGTGAAATATGTTGCGATAGTGTTCATAAAAATTTACCGTTTCCTAAGAAAGAGTATAGCTCTGGCATTCTGATTTGGCATGAAACACACCCATTTATGGTGACATATAAGCATGCCTTTACCCACTAGTAGAAAAGAGAGAACAAGAATATCCACTAGCCATTCATTTTTGCAAACATAGTCACAAATGTTTTGCAACAGAGTTCTATTTCTACGCATATGTCAACTGGAGACATTTTAGGTCCTATCACAACACTGTCACTAAATGCTTTCACTTACACATTTTTTTCTTTCTCTTGTCTAAAAATAAGTCGCAGTGCATAAAAAGCAGGATTTCCTTCAAAATACAAGTCTCCAAATCGCATGACTCTTTATAAACAGAAATTTTCATTATGAAATGTCAGCTTCTGAGGTTAGCAATCTAAGCCCATGACATTTTTCCTGTATTTTGAAGAAAACTCAGAACTCCATGTAAGTGATTCATATTTCATTAAAATTACAGCCTCATCAAACCCTTTTTAACTTTAGGGTTTAGCCTTTAGGGCAGGGTAGATTAACTGTAATTAAGAGGGAAAAGATGTGTGACTTTGACTCAGTGCTAGCTGAAAAATTCTGAAAAATTCAAGCTTTGAATACATACTTTATAAAATGACAACAAATATTTATAGTGAGCAGACTTTCTTCCTCAGAATCATCATGGTGTCTATGAGTGAAGATTCTATATTGATAATTTTCAATATATAATGAAATGTGGGCCACTGATAGTATCAAGCTTAGAATTAGATACTCCTAAGAGAATACAATACAATGCAATATGACTGCATATAGGTTCAGCCCTGAGGACAGAATATACACAAGAACCATGGTTTTGTTTCGAACTGATTAGCGGACTCTTCATGAGCCAACGTCAAAACAAGTATGCCCCTCTTCCCTCATGTGGCATCTTTAAGTTCCCTGCACACCTAAGGTTCCTCTTGGCGACATTACAGGCCACATGAAAGATGTAAGGATCTATTACCTCATAGCCCAAAAGCAGGGCTTGTCTTCTGAATATGTGATATCCAGGATTTCCATAAGACTGGATCCATTAAAAAGGGGTTCCACTGGGTGGAGGTGTGATGGTAAGTACATGGGTTCACTGTTATAAACTTCTGCTCACCATATTTTTGTACTGACACCATCATGTCAATCTCCAACATTCTGGTCACCGCACATCAAATCCTGTGGCTTCTATTCATTTCTTATCCATATAAATAGCTACCTCTACCTTCCTCAGAAGCATAAAATAACTATAATACTAAACATATTACTCTCCTAGGATTAGCATTATCTTCCCTCTCCCTTCTATACACACAAACATATATACACAACTTGTATGCAATATTTTACTATAAAAGGACACATTTCCTACATGCATATATTAAAGTAAAGCAAAACTACTCCTTATCCCTTGCCCAACTTGATTATTTTATACTTCAAACCCTCTATCAAAATATTAAATATAGTTTTTTAAATCACAACTTGACTAGAAAAATTGGAAAGGGGTATGAAATAGCAATTTGCATGTGACAACAAATGAACAGTCAATATATTTGAATAAATATATTTGTGAGCAACAAAAATAGCTAACTAGAAACCAAATTAGATACCATTCTTGACCTATAAAACTGGTAAATAAAGGTGGATAATATTTAAAAACAAACAAACACAAAACTTCACCCACTATTTTGACTAAAAATTTATTTGGAGGACAAAGTTTAGTGTGAGATCCTGTTGGACATAATGCTAATCCAAGAGTGAGGAAGACTTCTCCTTCCAATTATACACAGTGCTGGACCAAAATGAATTCCCATATATCAGATAAAAACCAGCCCCCTGTGCCAACTATGTTCCAAGACAAAAAGGAAGGATCTAATCTGAGGATGCCTGATTTATTATTTCAAAATTTAACAATCATATTAACTTGGTGCATCTTCTCTGGAGGATAGTGACTGAAGAGGCCAGGAATATAACATATGGAAGGTACTGTTCACTTCAAAAGAAACATGAAGATTGGAGGTGAGAAATAGCCCCAAAAATCCCTAAGCATGAAGGTCTTACTATGGGATCAATTGTTGTTTCTGAAAATACACTAGTCAACATGTATTCCTTTGAATAAAGACGTATTTGGTACTAATTTTTTTTTTTTTTTTAGTATAAATGGCCCTAGGAGATAAAACACCATTCACTCCTAAAACTTTTGCAATGTGAGCTGAGATTAGAGCAGCCTCAGGAAGGAGAGGCATCAATGTGGAAATAGGTAGGGGACTAGATTACCAGTCAAGAGCAAATGAATAATTACAATAACTAGATCGCGGGACTGGGTCGGGAGCTCTACTTTCACTTTTGACAGTTCCTTAAATTTTCAGAAACTCAGCTATCTCAGCTGGGAAAAGTAGAGGGTTGAATTCATTGATATCTAGAGCTCCATCCAGTAATAACTACCAATTATGGAGTAAATGGAAGTAAAAATGGAGGCAGGACTGCAACCTCAGTTGCTAGTAGTAAGAGCAGAAGGAGAAACCAAAGTGCGTCGCATTCAGACACACATAAACCCTAGAGAATCCCAGTCGGTTAAGGTAAAATATGGATTTGTTTCTGTTTTGTTGCACCTATCAGCATAATATCATTAGTAAGAAGAGAGGTCCCTTGATCCATTTTTTCAGGCAGCATGTACACCTTAATCTCATTATCAAAAACATAAAACCTAGGAAAAATGCAAGTAAAAATTCTTATAAATATATATACCAAATATTTGTGTAGACATCTATGTTCCACTCTTTAATCAGGGCCAAAGTAGAATTCTCTTTGGTCTCTCTTCACTTAGAAGAATAAAAAATAAAAAGCATAGAGAGTAGACTGATGGAAAATTCCTAATAATGAATTCTGAAACCAGAATCACCATAATTACACACAGTTCATAAGTGCAAATGGTACCCATCTCTTGGCAGATTAAAACTATGAGTGATGTGCAATACTGCTAGCTAAACATGCCTATTTTATAAGCCACTCAAATCAACACTCCTATAATCCCTTGACATAAATGCAAAAATTGTATCTGTAAGCCTAATAAAATCTCATTTGTTTTACCTGAAGGTCCTATGAACCACCTGGTGCCTCTCTTTGCACTTCTGATTCTCTATTAACTTATGCTAGGTAGAAATAAAGGCTTTTATACGATCATTCTTTCCACTGGCTTTCAATTATTAGGTCATCACATGCATCTGGAGCAAGCAGTCAAATATGAAACTATCAGAATAAATGTTGCAAATACTGAATGAGATTAGCAATTCTAGATTGTAAAATTTAGACTATAATCAGGCCTCTGATTATTATGTAATGGCAGAGGGGAGGAAAAATGAATAATGCTAGGTCATATTCACAAAACATTTGATTCTAATAGCCTCAACTTTTGTTTAGAAAGTCGGTGTATTATTGCTATAATTATATCTATATATATTTCATCATATCAATATCATTACATATCAGTAAAAATATACTCTTACCTTTGATTCAAGTGTAATGATGTCTCAGAAAAAAAGAAATAATTCAAACAGGCAAATATAATAACCGTGCATTTTTAAATTAAAAAGATTGCTGTTCAGAGGTAAGGTCAGTTTAGGAATTAGGAAAGAAAACTGAGGAATTTCGTGAGATATAAATATTGTGGCCTTTCATTATTAAAAAAAAATTAGATAAGAAAATTAGTAAAAACAAAATTAAAAAAAAAAGAAAATTAGTAACCAACTACTTTCTGATACAGCTTTAAGCAACATGGACTTTAGATAGGAAACATTTGTTTTTCATGACAAAATCACCATGCAGAGAAAAATCCACTAAGAAAAGGTAGGCAAGCCAAGCAAAGAAGGGTTATCCTATTTATGGTGTCTCTATTGAAATTTCTGCAAGGTTAGCAGAATGCGACTAAATATTTTTCTCTCCAGATTTTGTCCAAATGTGAGCAGGGAAAAGAGGATGGTCTGTTGTCAAGCATAATTGTCAAGTCTCCAGAATTTAGCTTCAAGCTCCTTATCCTGTTCTCCTTTTAATTTTTTTCATTCTGTGGTGCCCTCTCTCATCTCGGATTCTGGGTAACTTACAACTTCTATTCATTAAGCCATTGCCTACCTTTGGCAAAAAGGAAGAAACTAACGCTAACTATATGACTACAAACTTAGATTTCATGGCAGCTTTTCTAGTCCCAACTGATGCTGGAACATCTTCTTTAACATCCTTGCCTTATTACCTTCCACAGAGAGCTCACAGCTTCCCAAGACTCTTCATTTTTTATTTAGATAATACTAATTATATTTTTAAAACAAATCTTTGCATTGAACTGAAGTCATCATCCTTTTATTTTCCCCTCCCAAATTCTAGTTCAGCCATTTGTTTTCTACCTGACAGCAATTTTAAAGCATTAGAAGTCAGATCTCTATGTCCCTGAAATATTGTTTTCTCCACAACAAACAGCCACCTTTCTTTTATTATGCTTTATATAAAATACTATTTGCTGTTCCTGAGGTCATGTGGTGTATGCCCCAAGAAAGAGGAACTATGCATATTTGGGGGAAAAAGGAAGAGGCTGTTCTGAAATTAAGGTAAACAGCTAGAAGATACCCAGCTGATATAATAATCCTGAAGAAAGATTAATGTTAAGAGCATGAAGTCAAAGATATTTTTAGATAGTTCTTGTTTGTTTGTTTTAAGAATACTTAAAAGCACAGACTCTGTGGACAGAAAACAAAAGTTTAAAGGACACCTCCATCACAGTATATGTGTGTGATGTTGAATGAATTTCTCTACCTCTGTATCATTGTCTAAAAAGTGAAGAAAAATAGTAGTTAATTTGAAGATTAAATGAGATAGTACATGTAAAGTGCTTAGCACAGAGGTGGGGTCATTGTAGCTCAATAAATATTAGTTTATATATTTTTTAAAAGTTTTCCTGGTATAAAATTAAGAGTTTTCGGGCGGGCCGCGGTGGCTCAGCGGGCAAAGTGCTTGCCTGCTATGCCGGAGGACCTCGGTTCGATTCCCGGCCCCAGCCCATGTAACAAAAACGGAGAAACAGAATACAATAAAACAAGAAAATGTTTAAAAATGTTTCCCTTTCTTCCTTCCTTCCTTCTATCCTTCCTTCCTTCTCTCTGTCTTTCCTTTAAAAAAAAAAAAAAAAAAAAAAAAAAAATTAAGAGTTTTCCTGAACAACAAAAATACAGATTACTAAAGAAAAAAGAAGGTACAAATTTTATCACTTTGATTGAGAAGTAAACCTAATACCTAGAAATTTAATACTTATATTCCCAAATTTTAATAATTGACTATTAATATTTGACTATTATATATTAATAACTAAAAGTTATAATATGTATATAGTAATAACTAAAATATTAAATATAAATAATCTGTTATATATGTAATAGGCAAAAGGTTAAAAAATGAAAGATTTGGATATTGGCACTTTTAATATTTACTTTACGCATCTCAAAAGTTATAACTACCCAATCATTTTTATCTCTCTGCTTCCATTAGACTTCTTTGAGATCTGAAAAGTCAGTGAAGAATTTAGCTTTCGATGCACTCAATAACTGCATGGGTAAATCCTAGGTAAAGTAACATTCAAAAATTTGTCGTGAAACTACTGCATGCCAGATACCTTACACCAAAATTTCTGATGTAAATAATCTCAATTAATCTTTCCATCCATCATGACATAACTCAAATTGCCCATATGAGAAATGAAAACCAAACGATGACAGCTGACTCTTTGAGAGTAACTAGTTTTCCCAAGTTCAGAACTTAATGAGTCAAATTTGAATTCAGACTTGTCTGAGTCTCAAACCTCTGTCTTTATCTTAGGTTTGATATAATAATTCTAACCAGGAAGAAGTAAAACTGGGTATTTGGATGATGTAGAACATTATTCTCAGCATTCAGATGCTACTCTTGCACAATATAACAAGTCACGGCCTTCCATTTTGCAGGAATCACTGTGAAACTTGTGACAGTTCAAAGTTTTAATTTATAAATTATTGACAGGTATGTATTTTTCTTTTCTTTTTTGGTGTGGGCAGGCACCAGGAACCGAACCCAGGTCTCTGACATGATAGACAAGAATTCTGCCACTGAGCCACTGTCGTACCGCCAGACGGCTATGTATTTTATCAGTGTTTTCCAAAGAGCTTAAAGTACACTGCTAGATTCACGTTTTATATGCTTTTTGTAAGAATTCTAAGAAAAAAGATTCTTACCCTGTGATTCTCAATATGAAGGACCTCTAAAGTGACTTTCTTAAGGGGCAAAAGAGAGAATAGACTGCCTGGGACAGCAAAATGGGTCCCCTACTTCACTACAAACTGCCCTTTGTTTTACTATTTTCTGTTTCTTTACAGAAGAGCTGTCTAGTAGATAAGACCTCCTGGAAGATGTGGAAACTGCCCAAAGCACAAGCAAGAAGATAAATCTGCATGCTGAGGGTGCAGAGGATTTTAGGTCACTCTCATAGTAGGGTCTCTTTTCTCATGTTATGTTCTGCTTCTGCTTGAAACCTTGATTATAGTAATACTAGACAAGATTTTCTGTTCTCTTTCTTTTAAAAGTCCTCATAATTGCAAAAAAATGGAATCTTATGCAGTGTTCAATATATGACTCTTGCAAAGAGGTCTGAACAGGCTGAATATTTGTAAGGCAAGTGGTTTAATTTACATGGCAGATTCACAGGCTGTATAATTAATTTTGCATGATAGAAAGACTAGAAATTGGGGGGGGGGGAGGTATACCTTCTAGGTGCCTGCCAACTGATCATAGGAAACTATATGATCCTTTTTTTCATTAACATGTTGGCCTTAGAGAAATTACTGCTTTCATCTCTAGATAAATTCATAGTACACATATGTAATAATAACATGGGTAAACTTGAGATGAACCAATAGGCAGTCGTGTGTTATGTACCTACCACATGCCAGGTACCAGGCAATGAGCCTTCCATTTGTAATTTCATTTGATTTTTTCAGTGCCTGTGGGATATGATTAAAATTACCCCATTTAAAAATAGGAACAAATGATGAACAATGATTCTTTGAGTTTAAGTGATTTGTCCAATCTAAAAATAGGTTCTAAATAATCTTGCTTTTAAAACTAAAAACACAGGCAGGCAATGGTGGCTCAGTGGCAGAATTCTCTCCTACCATGCCAGAGACCTGGGTTCAATTCCTGGGGCCTGCCCATGCAAAAACAAACAAACAAACAGACCAACTAAAAACACATAATAAAATGAGGTAGTTTATTTTGAGAAAATATCAAGATACTTTGAAAGCAGAATGTTATCAAAACTCCATGAGTCTAATTCATTCATTCAACCTCAATGTTTTTGAAGAATGTTAGGACCTTCCTGGTATTCCTTTTGCCCTGGCATTGAATTGTAATTTACCTACATTTACTTTTTTATTTGTGTTAGGGTCTGGCATCTTATCTCAGTTTTCTGGCTTACAACTATTTCTGGAGTTTTCTGTTGCTGATACTTAGAGTGCTTATTTCTGTGTTTGTATTAGGCACCACCAGACTCCCTTGCAAATCCTCTGCGATGTGTCTGGTTTAATGTCCCAGCCAAACAGGCAAGCTGTCAGCATCAAAAGTCCCTCATATAGGAATTGTGAACAAAAAAGGAAACGAGGTAAAGATCAAGCCATTTGTGATCTGCCACATGCTGCTGTGAATGGAAAGCCAGAACCACTTTTATTTGCTTGGGATTGCTGTGTAAAAATCAAACTTTCCCAAAGGAAATAGAAAAATATTCTGCTGCGTTTTGCCTTACCTCAATGGCTGATGAATGCATAGCTTATCCCTGTAAATTCCATGTGTACTGATTGTGTTTCCTTTCTAACTTGGAATGGAAAACCTACCAGATTAGAAGACGAGCATGTGCGTTGGGACCAGCATGTAAATAACTGTCTGACCACTGGTCTGTGATGTGAACATGGTGTTCCCTTTTCTCATCTTAAATTCCTTGAAATTATGCATTATACTCCTGCCCACTGCTTCATCACAGTATGAAATAACCTAGCCGGAAAAGAGAATATAGCAATAATCAAGCACCTGGAGGTCAGCCGCTCAGCAGTGAAGATGATGTGAAATCTGTTTATGTTGAGTCTGAATTCCTGAGCTGTGAAGTTAATTTTTTAATAACATTTCCAGTCAACTGGCAACAGAGGACTTGCTCTGGCAGGATCCGTTTCATCTGAAAACAACAGTCAAGCTTTCCAATAAAATAAATATTTAAAAGGCATTTACAGTATATAATTTGGTAGTAGATACAAAAAAAATGATAGCTAACACTACTTTAGGATTTTATCTCCCAGGCATTATATTAAGAACTTTATGTGCATTGTGACAGATAAGGAAACTAAGCTTTAGAAAGGTTAAGTGACTTGCCCAAGTCAGACAGCTAGTAAGTGGCAGAATAGGATTTGGACATAAAACAGTTTGCTTCCAGGACCTGGCTTCTAACTGCTATTTTAATACTGTTTTTCTCAAAAACAGCAACCCTAATATTTAGAAATTGGAGTGGGATCAGTTGGAGCTGGATCAGTTGTCTTGTACCATGAAGTGACCTTTGTGGCCAAGGCTACATACGGAAGAACAATAGCTCCATGAAGTCTGAGCATAATGGATTGCCTTACTTTCCCTAGATTATTTTCCTTTGAACTTTTACCAAACAGTGAAATAAACTCAATTATGTTTATTCCTGTAATAGCAAGGATCAAAACCTTGTGAGATTTTGGCTGTTGAACCCTCACACTGAACCAAATTCTAACCGATATTTCCTCCTTCTTTGACATTCATGGAATCAGCATTCATTACCCTAATGTTTTTCCATACTGTCATCTGTTAACTTCCTCATTAGTTCCCCATATTTATATTTATTCAGGACATGGCAGCTGGTCCCAAACTTTCTCTCCACCTCAACTTCCACTATCGGCATGAGTAACGTCAATGTCCCTAGATCCTTTTGATTCAAACTATATAGCACTTAAGCACTATTTACGTATTTATATCCCCTAAATTTGTTCTCTGAGAAGGACTCGGAGTAGCATTACCCTATAGCAATAAACAAAAAACTCCCAGATCTTCGTTTCTAATACCATTTTCCAGTAGAAGAAACCAGGGTTTCTTAAATAAATGGCTAATTTCAGGGCTGTATAAGATGATATTTTCCTGGAATATCTTCTGGTGTCAGAAAGTAAACATGCTCAAAGAACGATGAAGACATGTCAAAAGGACCTTGAAACTAGTTTCAAAGGACTCCCACTAACCAAATGTTCCCTCTAGAACATAAATACATAATGATAATAGCAAATTATAGCATTAAATAAAACAGGAAACCAAAAGTGCATACAAATATGAATTATTAAATTGAAAATCTAATGAAGAAAAGGATATTTGCATACTCACAATGGCTCCTCAAAAATACTTATTAATTGAAACCATGAACTCTCTGCTAGAATGCAATGAGAATGTGCCACTTCTGTGTGATAGTCCTACAGAAGCTGCATATGCTGAATCTAATCACGAGGAAACTGGGAAAACCCAAAAGTGTCAAGGTCATAAAAGTCAAGGAAAGACAGAGGAACTCTTCAGACTGAAGAAGACCAAAAGGACATGACAATTTCAGGCAGTAGAAGATTCTGGACTTAATCATTTTGCAATGCAAAGCATGTTAGGACATTTGGCAAAACATGAATGGGGTATGGGGATTGGGTGATGGTAATGTATCAGAGTTATCACCTGACTTTTACGGTTGTACTGTGGTTATGGAGGAAAATTCGTCAGTTGAAGGAAATAATCAGGGATGATTGCAGGATGCAGTTGCCAACTTTACTCCCAAATGCTTCAGAAGAAAAAGTTATTTACACGACATATTCAAAAATGTTCTTGCCTGTGAAAACTATAAAAATAAAAGTGTTTTTAAAAGTAAAACTTATTGGTTTAAATAGAAAAAGGTATTTATGCTATTTCTTCTACAAAAAAGAAAGGTATTTTTTTTTTTACTACAAAGGCTAACATGCACCTGCAAATATGGTTATATTGAATAAAATGTCAACCTATCCAAAGGCAACAGAGCAACTCATTGGGCTACAATCCCTACTTTTTATAGGTCATTTCCGAGACCCTATCCTTTTGCGCTTTAATCTTCTCTCCTATGTCTCAATTCTTTTATTTAAAGTACTTTCTTTGCTTATCCCAAAACAAGTATCTTATAGTGAATTCTGAATTCTTTTAGTATCTCATGGAGGGGAGAAATTCAGTGTTCCCCTCATATAAAGCTCACAATGGAAACTTTCCCCTAGGCTTTTTTGTACTCAAATTTGTACTTAAGAATCCTAAATTCATAGATTTACTGATCAAATCCCTTGTGCCTCTTTTCATCATTGGGCACTACTATAAAAATGCTCAGTAGTCAACCTGTGTGCTCACAAGGTGTTTAATTGCTATTTCTTAGGCACATACACTTTGTTCCCAAGGGTCACATGAAAACTGGATCCACCTAGATATAAAAACATTCACATCACCTAGGTTATTATTTGTGGTCCACTTTGAAATAAGATTCTGGTGCTAATTTATCTGAAAAGGCTACCATTCTGAAAACATTTGCTCAGCTACATTCCCCAGAGATTTTTTTTTTTTTAAGGAACCAGGGAAATAAAGAAAGGCATATTTTTCAAATTTAATCATAGAATCTCTGTCAGTTGGACATCAAGATTAAACTTTAAAAAACACAGTTGACTGATGTTGGGAGTGACACATTTCTCAGGTCTTTTTATTTCACATTCTTCTATCTTGCTAGAAGAATTTGCTATTTACTTCATTTTTTTTGCTATAAAAATGTAATTTTCAAGGTCCTGAATTATTTTTCATGCACAATGATTGCTATTCTTAGTTTCAATTGATATGTCAGTGAGATGCTACTTGGTTTTGCTGCTCCTTTTGTCATTGAATCCAGTATATATGACTATAGCTTATCTTTTTAATTTTTATGATATCAAAAATATTATAGCAACATATATTGAGCCTACTTAAAATAAAAAGTGTCATTTGTTGTATAGCCACCCCTAGCTATCCTTTGAAAGTTGCATTTAAACTATGATAATCTAGTTTAGTGTCCCTCAATTTGGGATGCAGTTGAAAACTCATCTGGGGTTGTCTGCCCAGCTCACAGTGATCCCTTTATCTAAGAGCTGTGTCTTTGTATGTGATTGTACTCAGTTTATGGAGCAGGGGAGAAAAGTAGACCCAAACTGAGCCAAACCTATTCTTTTAGAAATCTGAAATTACAAATGTGAAAAAAAAAAAAAAAAGAAAAGTCAGTCTTGACAAGACTCATAAATGAGCAAAAAACTTGACAAATGTAGAGTAGCCATGTACAGAATAGTCAAGGAAAGTAAATTTTTGGCTAATAAAGCTGATGTGCAGTGAAAAGCAAAGATGGGTAAAGACAGAGCCTCCTGGTTTCCTGATGGCTTAGTAGTCCTTGGACTCTTTAAGATTTCCCAGAAACTTTTCTTCATTTTTCCAGAAGCTGAAAATGCTTTTTCTACTTTTTGTAAGACATTGCCAAATTATTCACAGCACTGGAGCTTCAGATAAAATGACAACATGAGAAAAATGAATAAGTCTATGAAAAATATAACTCGGCTGTACCCAAATTGCTAACCATTCCTGTCCAGTCCATGAAATCTTTTACAATATTAATAAGATTAAAAATCTCACAATGAAGGATGATGTAAGAGAAGGGTTTATAAGGGAAAACTGCTCTCAAATGTTCACAATAGGGCCACCAGTCAAACTATTTCATCATGAGAAAAGCAAAAAGCTCCCAATTCGAAGAAGACAATATGTCAGGCACATTCTGTAATGATATGCACAATTGGATATTTATAACCAGAGTGACCATACGTTCTGGGTTATCCTGAATAGCATCAGTTTTTTGCTGCTGTCTGTCATAATTTCCAACTTTGTTAACTCACAAAAGAACAAGAGTACGCTTAGAAGTAAAAAGAGAAAGAGCTCCTAGTTGCAGCAGAGGATAACCCTTGATTCATAAGCTGAGCACAGATCTGTGCAAGCATGTGGGAAAAATTACACAGGACAAGGCAAAGGACTAACAAATATGAATAGGCAGAATGATCCCTGGAGCTCACACAGACCTCAAAATACTTGTGTTAACGCCAACCAGTATGGAAAGACCACTTCCTACATTGAGTAGAGTTTTTAGAATAGAAAGTCTTAAAAGTAAGCCCAAGGCAGCCTTGGAATAAAAACTTTTCTGGACTTGTTCCAACAAACTTAAAAGCTCAGCTCAAAAGGATCAAACTGATTTCAAGTAACAAAGTACAACTCACAACAAACTCAACAGCATTTAAAGGAATACCTCAACACCTAGAACCCAACAATGTAAAATTCAAAATATCCACTGTGCAAATAAAATCACTAAGCATGCAAAGAAGTGGGAAAATATTACTCAAAACCAGGAAGGGGTTCACCGGTAATTCGGTGATCAGAATGCCCACCTTCCATGCAAGAGACCCGGGTTTGATTTTGGGACCATGCACACCCCACCAAAAAAAACAGGAAAAAAATTTAAAGAATCTCTTCTCTATTTTCTGGATTTCAATTACAGCTGATTTATGTTTGCTTGTTTTGCTTTCTGTTTGTTTATTTTTACAAATCACTGAACTTCTGTTTGTTTGTTTTTAATTGGTACTGAGTTTTTATTTGGGGTGATGAAAAATTTTGGAAATAGAGGTGATGGTTGTTCAACCTTGTGGTTGTAATTAATGCCCCTGAATCATATGCTGAAAAATAGTTACAACAGCAAAATCTTATTGTATATATATTACTACAATTAAACAAATTACAAATCACCCATCGCACTTGTAATAACTGGTCTGATTTGTTTCTTCTAGTAGATTATGAAGTTCCTCAGGACAGGGTTTCTAACTGTATTTTGTCTCAGCCCTCTATCTTCAGGGCTTGGTGCATCTTTAGGTATACTGTTTTTAGGACTTAATTAGATATTTACCAGCATGTTAGCAATGGATATCACTGGCTGATGGAATTATAGGTAACTTTCACTTGCTTGTTAATACTTTTCTTACTGTTTGAATTTTTTATGAAGAGCTTATGTTTCTTTTCTCTCTCTCCTATTTCATTTAGTTATTTACTTTTTTGTATTTGTACAGTAAGGTAAACCAAAAAATATTTTCCCCTTTTAAAGTGAATGGGGTGGTGGGAATTTGAGGCATTTCCTCCTAATAGGGAGGAGAGATTTGGGGACTTGTGGTGCCCATTGAATCATGACATCTACTAAATGATGCTCTGGCAGGAAAACCAAGCTCAAGCATTACTCTGGGGCAGCAAACCAATCCTTCAAGTAGGCAGGACCCCAATGCCCATGTGACGTATGTAATGGCCCACCCAGCCTTTCTCCAGCCAATCTCACAGACTTGGATCCAGTCAGTTGGAAGCCTTCCTCTTGGTTCTCTACAGCCTTGAGACCTTGCCAGAGGAGCACTGAATAGCAAGTCCTTAGCTGGCTTGCTGTGATCACCAGGAGGGCTGGGCCAGGCAGGTCCACGGCTAGCTTTCTACCTGGCTACAGCCAGTAACCGGACAGTGAACTGCAGAAATAGAAATACCACTCCTAGACACTTGGCTAGCATAGCCAAAGGGTCACCTCACTCTGTCCCTTTGCTGCGGATCTCTTTCTATCTATGTTTTATCTATCTATTCATCTACCTATCATCTATTATCTATTTCTTAATTTATATTTTTTTCCTCCTCTTCCTTTGACAATCATTTACCTACCCACTGATGCCTGTGAAACCAAAGATGTTTAGGTCTTCCCATAGCTGTCAAAGATACAGATTATCTGCTGGTTAGTGAGCACAGAAGAAAGAAATCAGAAAGCGCTTAGAACCCTACTTCACACAAATAAGTGAGAAAAAAACATTAGTTTGAGTTCATTCTGTTTGGTAGTGGCCGTAATTACACATCTTTGCTACTGCCTCAATAAAACCACATTCATTCATAATAATTGGTATGAAGGGCAGGTTCAGGTTCAGAGGCCTAAAGAGACTGTTTAGAATCCTTAAACAAAATGAACCTTTATTTCTTTTGAGTAGAGGGAAGAATTTAACAAAGAAAGGACTCCCTCGTAGTAGTTCTTTCCATCTGCTCTAATCAACATTTAAAATTCATCTGGGTTTGGCAGGAATTTTATTTGGATAAGAGCGGAGTGCTAAAAACCTTGAAATAGTTTATCCTCTTAAAAGACATGAAATAGTTATGGCTCTTAGAGACATGAAATACACCATCTACGATCTTCTTTGCACAGTTGCTCTGGTAAACTTTTCTTCACAGGTAAACCAAAGGTGACTGCAGCTTAGGCCAGGTTCAATTATAACAAATTCCATTATTAGCACATGAACCTCTATTTGTTTTTATCAGCTTTCTTTCTGTGCTTCATTTCATATTCTGCAGTTTCCAATATGCAGTTCAACACATACGTGAATATTTCAATGCTGATCTTATACTTCTCAGTATTAGACTTTTAAAAAAACACTTTAATTATAAAGTATAGCACATATACAAAGAAAAGAAAGAAAAAGCAATAATTTTAAAAGCATGCTTCAACAAGCAGTTACAGAACAGATTTCAGAGTTTGTTATGGGTTACTGTGTAGCCCAGAAAAGCCATGCTCTTTAATCCTCATTCAATATTGTTGGGTGGGAGCATTTTTATTAAGTTGTTTCCACGGAGATGTGACCCACCTAATTGTGGGTAGTACCTTTGGTGAGGTGGCATCCATGGAGATGCGTCTCCACCCATTCAAGGTGGGTCACTTACTAGAGTCCTTTAAGCAGGAGCCATTTAAGCAGAAAAAAGCTTCAGAGCCAGCAGAGCCCACAGAACCCACACAGGCAGAGACCTTTGGAGATGCAAAAGGAATCTTCACCCCTGGCGAAGCTGTTGAAGAAGCTAGGTAATAAAGCTAGCAGATGCTGTCATGTGACTTCCTGACAGAGAAACCCCAAATGTCATCAGCCCTTCCTTAAGTCAGGGTATCTTTCCATGGGTGCCTTAGTTTGGATGTTTTTATAGCCTTAGAACTGTAAACTTGAAACTTAATAAATTCCCTTTTTAATAGCGGTTCCATTTCTGGTATGTTGCATTCCTGCTGTTTTAACAAACTAAAACAGTCACCTAGATATTTAATGATTCTTTTTTTATATATTTCTGTTTTTCTCTGAAATTCCCTATCCCTTCCCTCATTCTGTCCATTTTTCCTTTAAATCCTTAAAATGTTTAAAATATCTGTTTTAAATTCCATTCCTATTAATACTAACATTTGTAAAATCTCTGGGTATAAGTCTATTGGCGTTGGTTTTCTTGGTTATGGATTACATTTTCTTGAATCATATTTTACAGTCTAGTAATTTTTACTGTATTTTGGACATTTTTTAATGTTACATAGATGAGTAAATGGATTTTACTGTTTTCATTTAAAGGGTGTTGAGTTTTGTTCTTGAAGGCAGTTAATTTACTAGCATATCAGCTTGCTTTTTCAACTTTGTCAGGCAGGGTTTAGAGTGGCCTCTACTCTAGGGCTAGAGTAGACCTATAAGTAAAACCTGGTTTATCTGGGGTCTCAGTTGAATGCCAAGTTCTCCCCACTTGGTTGGCCAGAGTCTTGCATTTCCCAGTACTGTGGAACTTCTGGAATTTCTGCTCAGTAAGCCACCCCGTAATTGTTTTCTATCAGGCTTGCAGAATGCTTACCTGTGCATAGGATTTTTAGTGTTCATCCAAAGAATTAATAGTACTGCTATGACAAGTTTTTCCTATGCAGCTCTCACCTTTCTAGGATCCTGCCCCCACTTAAGTAAAGCTGACTCAGCAGCCCCATACTCAGGTTTCTAACTTGTCAGTTTAGCGAGACTACCATGATATAATCTACCTCCCTGCAAGGTGATCCCAAAAGTGCATCTAGGTGGGAATCCTGGGCAATCACAAGGATCACCTCATGTACATTTCTTTCAATATCATAGTCCTCCATTGTTTTAAAATTGTAGCTTCATATACTTCGTTATGTTTTATATAGCTAAAATGTCAGGAGTGCTAGACCTGTTCTCATTATTCCAGCATGGGTAAGTCAGAAGTCCACCTTAAAGCAATTTTAATCACAGAATAGATGGTTTATCTGCTCTTTGCTCCCAAATTGAATTTCAGCTTAATCTCCACAGTGAAAGGGAGATTGTTCCCTTTTTCAGGCAAAGAAGATTTAAAAGAAATTACTTCAAAGGGAACTTATAAGTGGCCCAATCTTACATCCAACTTTATCTTCTACCTCCCTGCAAACAGCTATCACTAATGTTAGAGAGTTTGGCCTTTCAAATTTCCATGCTCCAAATCATCAGCCCTCTCAGTAAATGTGGATTTCAGAGTGCAGATTGAAAAACCTGCTCTTAGAAATACTGCATTTTCTTCTCTTTTTACTTTCACATGTATCTTTTTAAAAGAAAGCTTATTTCATGTACTTACAAAGGCCTTAAAGGAAAGATAAGCTTTAGGCATGGTTTTATCAGGGTTCTGGCTCTGTGATTTTCTCAGCTCACTCTTCATCTGGGTTTCAACTTCACTGCTTAGTTGACTTCCTTTATGATTGCAGCATTCTAAGTTTCAGACCTACATACCACACTACGACATAGAACAAGTGATTTGTGTGACAGAATTTTCATGAAAAATCTTGAGAGTTGTTAGAGCAACTTGGATGATGAGACATAAGGATTGGCATAATCTAGATCACATGCTCGGCCACTGAACTAGTTACATTTCTAATGGGAACAGGGAGCTACAGAAAATGAGGCAGCAACTGAATGCTTGAGAGGCAATCCTGGTATCTATTACAGTTGTACTCTGATTTATTTATTTAAAGTTATATCACAAGCACTTTTCCAGTCTTTAATTTTTGCTTAGGATCAAATTGATTTACTAAAATATACTTCATAAATTCCTATAATGTTTTGTAATAACTAAATTATCTTCTTGAAGTCTCAAAGAGTGAAAATACTGTCCAGAAGACTTTAAAATAGTTCTTAGAAGCAGCTTTATGTCAGACAGCTTTTAAAAAATTCTAACTATGTCACGATGAAAGAGATTAAAGGAAGACATTATTACACTCCCCCTCATTTAACAGATAAAATAATTGCATGATAATATGCTTAAATGCCTAGTCCAAATTCATAGAGTGGCAAAGCCAGTACAATAACAGCTATCACACCAGAATTTCAGTCATCAGTCTACAACCACTTTAAAACGTCTATGCTATAGAAAAGATAGACAAAATCATGATTTCAGTCAATTTAGTTAAATTCCAAATAGAATTTCAGCTTGTTTCAAATTGTCAAACGCAGGATGGTATTAATCAGTCAATGGCTAAATAATATAAATTCATTTATAAAATGTAATTCATAGCATATTAAAGATATAAAATTATTTTTCTTGTTATGTTAATCATAGCCTATGAATTATTATGTTCTACCAGATGGGCGCCACTCACACTTCTGAAATTATTTCTGCATCACTCTTTGGCACTTAGTCCTTCCTCTTTCCTTGTATCTTTCCCTTAGTCCATTCTTCCACTCCTTCCTTTCTTCTTCCCTCCTCTATAATCTAACTGCCTCAAAGACATAAATGAGCAAGATGGAATGGCTTGAGTACCAATAATGCTATTTTTCCATAAAACCTTCCCACTATTTCAAATAAAAGATTATCGTTATAACTGTAGCCCAACTATATCCAACTCAACTTTATGCCAGAACACTCCACAGCATTCTATATTATTCTACCTCAATTATATAGATATTCCTCATATAAGTTTCAACAGCCTGTCCTCACACCTATTCCTAATATACAGGGGAGTAATAAATTAGATAACATATGCAGAGTACTTAGCACCATGTCTGGACATAGTAAATACCCAGTAAATAGAGTATCATCATTAAGTATTATAGGAAAAATAAATATGTTAATAAACTTGAAACAATAAAATGCTAAAAAATTCAACAAACACTGACCCAATTAAAAGCCATGCTGCTCCCTATTCTCAACTGCTGTGTAGTGATTTTGGCATGTGAATGGTGAATTCCAAACAGAAAATTGGAGTTTTTCTACCACCTTCCTCAAGAATATGAGCTATCCCTATTTGGGAATCTGGAGAAAGAAATCCAATGATTCCTAAGATTGGAGCTGTAAGGAATACAATAGGGGAATATAACCTGTGTTCAAGAAAGAGATTTGGTGATAAGAGTCTGAGAACTGATATTCTTGGGCTATAGTCAGTATTTAAAAGAATGAGATGTCACTGGTCTTTTTGGGCTGCTTGATTCATTCAATTGATTCATTCATTCATTTTACAATGATTAATTCATTCATTTTATTCAAATGATAAGAACAACTGAAAATTGCAAAAGATGTTTTGCATGAAGCCAAAGACTTTGTAACCTTAAGTTAGATTAGAGTGTTTTTCTCTAGAAGACCAACTTGGACCCCAAAGTGTTTTCCTGGTCCTCTGACCTGAGACAGAGCACTCTAGCTCAGCCTCCCACTGGGCTACTTGTTACCACTCCCTTACTGTGGGGCAGAATTAATTAGTGTCTCTGAAGCTCTTCCAAATTGCTGTCCAAAGGACATACATAACAATGGCCCCTCAAGCATAATCATCCTGTCATCCTTTTACTACCCCATGACCCATTTACATGGCTGGTGTTTTAACACTTAGACTTTTGCATTAAATTTAGACAGCAGCATGCAAAGTGCTATTATTCTCCAGAGAGAGTATATTTAATATTTTCCTTTGCAGAATAGCAATCCTAAATGTCCTCCTTCCGTCCTGCTATTCAGAATAGCCTTGCGTTTTGGCATGCAATCTTAATAGAAATGTTTTCCTAAGCATTCGAAACACAAACAGCATCAGAACAATTTCTGGGCAGGGCACCAAATGAGTGCCTGTTGAAATAGAGGATCGCAAGCTGTGAAAGGATTGAAGGCGACAGCACGCATGCCATCCATCATGTTTCTGTCTGAGGCACAGAGTCAGGAGAGTTTGTCGCCTCTGCAGCTCCAGGGAGAGCCTATCAATCTAGCTATTTCAGCAATGTCCTCTATGCTTCCACTCTCTATTTGAGTTGGAGATCTGGAGGCTTTCTGCAGATGATCCCTGCCCCTCCATCTGCTTTGGCATCTGTGTTCGGAACAGGAGCAACAGCTGTGGCTTCCTTTGCCCAAGTCTCTAGGACCAACTCTACAGATGCTGTAAGCACAGTATAATTGGGATATTCTTTCAGCTCCTGCTCACATGTTTCTTTTGAGTTAGGCAGAGAGAAAAAATCATCCACCAGAAGTATTTCTGAAAGGGGAAGTTTCTCTTTAAAGAGCCACAACAAATTACCAAGGTACATAATTTATCAACATTTCTAAAGTCGATTCAAGTTACTGATGGTCCTATGGAACAAGTTTCAAGAAGAAATACTCTATAGTACTGAATATAAGAAAACAGATATAAATCAGGGCATCTCAATTTGGCAGTTTCCTATTCTGACTCTTTTTTCTGTTTCTAGAACTAATTCATGTTTATCATAGAAACTTCAGAAAATTTGAACAATTAGAAAAGAGGTCAGAAAACAGTGGACCAAATCTAGCCAGCTGCCTGTTTTTGTAAATAAAGTTTTATTGGAACACAGTCATACCCATTGATTTACCTATTGTCTAAGTCTGCTTTCACACTAAAACTGCAGATTTGGGTAGTTGTGATGTATGGCCCACGGAGCCTAAAATATATATTATTTGGTTCCTTAAATAGTTTGCCAAAGCCTGGCTTAGAAGAAAGCAAAAATTATCCTTAATTTGATAGCTCAGACACAATTGCATTTATATTTTGATATAATGATTTCTCCTTTTTGAACTTTAAGAAAGAGAACCATACCCTTCTTGGAATTCCCATTTTAATTATATTGCTCTGTAAGAGGAAGAAATACTCAGAGCCCATGAAACTGATTGATCCATGTTTCCCAGTGAATGAAAAGGCCAGAAAATCGGAGCAGAATCAATTTCCCTTCTTTGTATGGGCATTTTCCTCTTCGATATTTTCTGTCTTCCCTAGGAAAGTATAGGTTTGTAATGAGACAGAGGGTAAAACCTCCTTAGGCTTCCAGCTTTACAAGTATGCTTTGGCCTAGGTTACCAATGATACTTTGGTTTGGAGTTTTAGAACCAAGCCTAATGCCATAGGTAAAATTCAAAGTATCAATTCAGCCATCTACAAACATTAATGGGTTTTATTTTCCCTAGTACATGATATCAGTTTAAAATTTTTTTCCAAGGATACTTCATACCTCTATAACACATGCACCTCAAGTTAGCAATTAGTAAATCTCAGTCTTAATAACTCTGATATATCTTGTAGTCACTTTTGAGCTCCCATCAAGAAAAAAAAACTGCAAACATATGCAGTGAATCACTGCTGCAATGAGTAGGAGTAGTAGAAAAATCTACTTTTTTCTTGCTTCTTTCTCTCTCCTTTGCACCTGCTTGTATAATTTCCTAAACATTTTTGACAAGAACATTTCAGTCTGCTGGCTCCTAAAGCTGGTCAAGGGCATACTCTTACCTGCAGAAGCAATATGAACAGGTAGGGAAGCAATGGGTCTAGATACTTCCTACCCAGGCCTATGTGACTCCCAAGGCTTCAGGAATCTATATGAGAGGCCCAAGGGCCACTTTCAACTGTATTCTACCTCATCTAGTGGCCTCATTTTTGCATTCAACTAATGAGAATGCCTATTGGATTCTCACTGAGGTTGACACTGGTCAGCCTGCAAATCCCCATCTGCTGCCTATGATCTCATTTGTAGATATGCACAGATTGGCAGGATCCTTTCTCCTGTCTCAGAGGAATTGCACAGAATGGGGAGAAACGAGGGAGGAAGGGTTGGCCCTTCTCTTTCCCATATGCTATGATGCCCCTATACCATCTCTTTAGCATTTTTACTCTTTATTCTTTGATATTTGAAATAAATCTATATCCCTTCTCATTCAAAAAAGCAAAACAAAAAACAAAAAACCTTCAAAAAGGGAAAAGGTCACCAGTCTCCTATGCCTCCAAATTTCAATAAAGGCTGAACTCCGATGCAAATTTTGGAATTTGGAGTAATTAAGTACAGTCCAAGGAAAGCCAAGGATTGCTGGCAACCACCGGAAGTGAAGAAGAGGAAAGGGAGGTGTTCTAGTTTGCAAACTGCCAGAATGTGAAATAACAAAAACAGAATGGCATTTAAAAAGGGAAATTTTACCTTCTAATTCTGATGCAAATTTTCTGAAGAATTAACATAAATCTTCCTTTTCATCTTCTCTCTTGCCTTCTGTTCTCTTGTCTTCCCCTTCCTTCTCTGCTTGGGCTCTAACACCTCCCTTTGGGTAGTCCTCCTGCATGGACTCCCCTTCATCTAGTTGGGCACCATCCTGAACTTCTGCTTTCGTCTTCCCTCTTGGGTTCCAACATACCATGCCAGGCTGCTGTGACTTCCCTTCCCACCATGTAAGTGTCCGCCTTGCTTGGCTCTACAGAAAGACTTTTGGAATCAGTTGCTCAGAGACTGTGAAATGTCTAAATTAAAGCAAGTGTATAGAAATGTCCAATCTAAGGCATCCAGGGAAAGATACCTTGGTTCAAGAAGGCTAATGGCATTCAGGGGTTCTCTCTCAACTGGAAAGGCATATGGTGAACAGAGCAACGTCTGCTAGATTTCTCTACAGGCTTCTAGTTTCATGAAGTTTGGCGGGGTGCATTTTCCTTCTTCATCTGGAAAGGTCTCTGGCTGCATGGGCTCTCGTGGCTCTAAAGCTTCTTTAAAAATAGTTCCCTCTTAAAGGGCTTCAGTAAGCAACCCCACCATGAATGAGTGAAGATACATCTTCATGGAAACCATCTAATCAAAAGTTACCACCCACAACGGGGTGGGTCATATCTCCATGGAAACAATCAAAACACTCTCACCCAGCAATACTGAATGAAGATTAAAGAATTTGGCTTTTCTGGGGTTCACACCATATTCAAACCAGCACAGAAGGATTCTTCCCTAAAACCTTCAGATAGGGCACAGCCCTGCCAACATCATAATTCCAGACTTCTAGCCTCCAGAAAAGTAAGAGAATAAAGTTCTATTGTTTCAAGCCATCCAGTGGTGCGACTTTGTTACAGCCCCCCTGGGGAATTACATGTGCAAGGGCAGTCCATTCAGTATGCTGTCTCCTACTTGTGGTCTCAGTTATTTACTTGAATTCACTCCAATGTCTTGTTTAGGAATTTTTTAATTCCCTTTTCAAAGATTTGCTTGTGTCCCCTACTGCCTATTTTCTATCATATGGAAATCTTTCAAGATGCCCAACTAATAATTTTCCAATCCAGAGAAAATGATTGTGGATTCTCATGGGACTAATATCCTCAGGAATGTGATCACCACGTCCTTCCACTGCAGGTATACAATTCTTTTAAGGGGCTCAGCTGGAATTTCTCCTCTTTGATAAAGTATTCCCACCTTGCCGTAGTGAAATGAGCATTCTATTCTCTGACTTTTCAGAGTACTTGTGACCTCTTCTGATTGCTAGGCATGTAGAAAAAAGAATCTTGCACTGTTATTCCAGTATGAGATATATATATGTCTTACCTGTGCATTCTGGCTGTAAACATGAACCTTTTCATATACCACTACAGTCTAAACTCCCTAAAGGTATAGCCCATTGTTCAACTCATCCTTGTGTATTCCCCAGGAACTAGACAAAGCTAGTACTAAACAAATACTATGTTTATGGGTTTTCTGATCCCAGAAGGTAGAACACAGTCTCTAATTACCTGTACTCAATAAAAATTAGTTGATGAGGATGAATAAATGCCTAATATTTTACTGAAACATGTAACCATGAAAATTTAGCAATTTTGTTTTTTAGGTTATAATATTGAAAGCTCTTCTGTGTATCATGTGTAAGAATTTCTACCCTTAAATAATAAGCCCAGCTCAAATAAACACTTTGACAGAATAACAATGTCTCTCCGCATTAAGTTAAATCTGGAAATGATTTTAAAACCTGGTTTAGTCTTTTCCTGAACAACAAATTCACCATGTTGCCAAAAGGATAATTTATTAAAAATAGAAATGAAATATCTTATGCACCACGGCATAATGGATTTTTGTGCTGCTGTTAGTATTACTCTTCTCTTATTTCACTCACAATCTAGCACTTTACCATAATTAACTAAATAGATGAATAATATATGTAACTAAACAAAGATCACACTCTCAATATTATTGAAATGCATATAATAAATTACTAAATATCTATGAAACCAGTAAAATGTCTGACCAGAAATTATTGTTTCCTTGGTTTCTGAGAAAACATGCTTATGAAATTGAGATTTTGCTCAATAAATAATGAAAAACAAATCTCAAGTTGTTGTAAAAATACAGGGTATTAAGTACAGGAAATACACATAGTTGAAAATAAACAATTTTAGCCTTGTTTTTAATTCCCTATATTTTTTCTGTTAATAAGCATTTATTATATGCAAAGAAAAGTACAGCCAAAAAATCCATAGCTGCTCATTTTATTCAATTTTTGTTTTATAATAATTTTATAGGTTTTTTGATGAAAGTTTTTTAATTGAAATAAGGTAAATAGAAGATAAATGGAAAATATTTACAAAAATGCCAAATATAACATTTAAAAGACAGCCATCATTATTATCATTAAAGGAACAAATAAAATATTAGAACTTCAAACATGGTAGAGGAGAGAGGATGAGTGATCACCTGCAGCATTCTAAGCTTTCTCTATTTGTCAATTATCCATGCATAAAAGAGACAAAATGGGGCTGCCACTAATAATGGTGCTATTTGAGTGCCATGAGGCCCCCTTTAAATACAACCCAGCTCTTGCCCACCCCTAAGAAAGTTTTCTTGGTTAGGAATTAACTGGATGCATGAGAGAGAAACTTCAGCTAAGTGAAAGAAGGAAGGGAGAGGATGTGTTGAAAAATTGCAGGAAAAATCTCAATGAACTCCAAAAAAGAAGAATCAGAAGTCAGCTAGAACAAAAGTAGCAACTCATCGTGGTGATGGTTACTTTTTTTCTGCTTTTCTGTAAATGTCTCTGTTTTAGCCTTTCTTTTCTCTACAGCCCAGCTTTTTCTGATCTACTTCCTTATGATCCACCACTGGCTGTGTCAGCCCCATCTCCTAAAAAGAGCTGAGAAACTGTGCCTCAGATCCAAATTCCTGGGAGACAGGATCTAATTGGCAGCTTGCAAGCCAAAGGGTACTCTCCCTCTGGTTTGGCTGTGGTCAGAAGTCTAAACCATTTAATAGTAGGGTTGTCCCAGGGCTATCAGAAAATTGTGAGCTGAGCTGAAACACTGACCTAGTTTTGACTACAGGCTGCAGCTAAAAGAGTATTACAGATCACACATTAGCCAGGGCCTCCATAATATTACCACTGAGGAGGCCAGAACCTTACCCACTCTATAAGTACACAGATTAAGAGGTTAAATCTCTAGTTTCGTTCCCCAAATATTAACTTATTTAGTTACTGTTACCTATAGTAAATAAGTACAGCTATTTTCTGAAAAGACTCTCTTTTCCAACAAATTCTTAATTTTTACTTCCTTTATCATGGGAGTTAGTATGCTACCTAAATCAGTAAACATTTTATCTAACAGGCTTAAATTTTGGTTGCCAGGCTTTACACATGGTACCAATTCTGCCACTAACTTCATCAAAAACAACCCAAATAAAAACAAAACTCCAAATAATTAGAACTCAAGAACTATTATCAAATTTTACCTTCTCATTCTGATGTGAATTTTCTTAAGAATTAACATAAATCTTCCTTTTCCTCTTCCCCCTTCCCTTTTGTTCTCTTGTCTTCCCCTTCCTTCTCTGAGCAAATGATTCCAAAAGTCTTTCTGTAGAGCCAAGCAAGGCGGACACTTACATGGTGGGGAGGGAAGTCACAGCAGCCTGGCATTGTATGTTGGAACCCAAGAGGGAAGACGAAAGCAGGTGTTCAAGATGGTGCCCAACTAGACAAACAGGAGTTCATGCAAGAGGACTACCCAAAGGGAGGTGTTAGAGCCTAAGCAGACTGAGGATCAAGGCTTGATCTCACCACCGAACAGACTGTCATGAGGATCAAGATGGCAAAGTGAGAAGCTTCAGATCTCTGTTCACCCACAGAAGCATTGAACAAGCAGCAGGAAGTGGCAGAAACATTTTTCTCAAAGCCCCAGAAAACAAGAACTGCAGTAAAACCATGAGAGTTGAATCAAGAAAAAGGCTGCTTAAAAGCAATATAATTCTGCCTGTGCAGAAAGATCAGAGAGGCCCCTACTCTTTGGCCTAGAACTATTCTCCAAGACCACTGCACGGATGTGCCTGAAGTAAAAGTACTTGCACAGGTCAATCTGAGAAGTCTTGAAAAGTTGTTTTCTTCTTTACTTCTTTTTTGCATTTTTTTTGCTTGTTTGCTTTTGTTAGCTTCTGGCATTCAAGGAAAGCTCTTTCACAACACTAGCTAGATACAAGCTTATGGAACAGATGCTTCAGAGTCTAAATTCCAGCAATAGCACATTAAAGTATCAAAATGTCCAAGTTTCAACAAAAGATTGCAAATCACAAAAAGAAACAGAAGCAATGGCCAAGGCAAAAGGAGGCAATTAAAGCATTAGAAACCATTATTTAGGTGGACCAGTCAAAGACTTTCAGAAAATGGTACTAAACATGCTCAAAGAAGTAAAGGAAAATATGAACAAAGAATTAAAGGAAATCAGGAAAACTTCCTTTGATCACAAAAAGAGTACCAACAGAGAGATGGAAATTACAAAAAGAAAGCAAATGGAGTTGAATAGAACAATAATAGAAGCGAAAAATTCTCTAGAGGAGTTCAACAGCAGATTGGAGCTGGCAGAAGAGAGAATCAGTGAACTCTAAAATAAGACAATTGAAATCATCCATCTGAGCAGCAGAAGGAAGAAAGAATCAAGAAAAGTGAACAGAGCCTAAGGAGCCTGAGGGGCATCATCAAGCATACCATTATACGTATTATAGAAATCCCAGAAGGAGGGAGGAAGGAAAAGAGGGAGAGAGGAAGGGGTGGAGGGAGGGAGGGAAGGAGGGAGGGAAGAAGGAGGGAAAAGACGTAGTGAATATTCAAAGAAATAAAGGCTGAAAACTTCCCAAATTTAATGATAGCCATGAATATACACATCCAACTTTCTCAATGAACTTCAAACATGATAAATCCACACAGATGCACACTGCACAATGTTTAATCAAAACATCAAATGCCAAAGATAAAGAGACAACTCTGAAAGGTACAAGAGAAAAGCAACTCAACAGATACAAGAGAACCACATTAAGATAAGTGCCATTTTCTCACCAGAAACCATGGGGGTAAGAAGGCAATGGGATGACATATTTAAAGAGCTGAAATTTAAAATTTCTAAACAAAAATTCTATATCCTGCAGGACCGTATTTTAAAAATGAAGGTGGTATTAAAATATTCCTAGGTAAACAAAGCTGAGGGACTTTATTACCACTTAACCTACATGAAATGCTAAAGGGAGTTCTCCAGGATGAAAGAAAAATGTGATAGTAGATCGAAGTTGCATGAAGAAATAAAAATCTCCAGTAAAGGTAAATTTCATGGGTAAATATATAAATAACAGTACTATTGTATACTTTAGTTGTAACTCCACTTTTTGCTTCCTACAGGATCTAAAAATTAAATGCATAAAATGTAATGATAAAGCAAAGGTTTGGGACTCAATGTATAAATATGTAACTTGTGGCCAGAACCACAAAATGGAGAGGGGGCAGTGAGGAATAGGAACTTAGCTTATGTATGTTATTGACTTTAAGTTAGTATTAAAACAAACAAGACTGATATAGATTTATGACATTAAATTTAACTTCCAAGGTAATCGCAAAGAAAATATCAGAGAATATGCAAACTCATAGAGACAGAAAGGTTACCATGGGTGAGAGGCATGGGCAATAGGAATTTAATGTAAAATGAGTGTGGAGGTTCTTTTGGGGGTGAAGGGAAAGTTCTAGTAATGATGGTCATAAAGGTACTGCAAAATGGTGTGATTAATCCCACTGCATGCTATGCTTGGTAGGGAGTGGGATGGGATAATGTATGTTATTTATATGTTCCCACAATTAAATAAAGAATAAAGGTAAACTGAAGAGATAATCACAATTAAATGCAATATATGAAACTGGTTGGGACCTAAGAATGGAGGAGAAAAGGTTCAAAATGACATTATCGGGACATAAGAAAACATTAGAATACAGAATATAAGCTGTATATCAATGCTAAATTTCTTGAACTCATTAACTACACTTAAGGTAATTATATAAGCACATATGCTTGTTCATAAGAAATACACCTGGAAGTATTATGTGTTCAAAGACTACGATGTATGTAACTGCTCTCAGATGTTCATAAGGTAGATAGACAGTTGATGGATGGATGGATAGATTGAATGATACAACAAATGTGGCAGAATGTTAAAATGGTGGATCTGGGTATCTGGGTGTTGGTGGTGGTGGCATGTTAGAGTTCTCTATACAGGGTTTGTATTATTTTTGCACTCTCCTATAAGTCTGAAATCATTTCAAAATAAAAGGATGAAAATAAAGAGAAGCAGTGGTACAAGTGGCCTGGTGTTCAGAGCCTGATTGGGGTGAGGCGAGTGACCGGACAGGCAAGGCAGGAGCAGTAAGGATCTTATGCAGGGTTTTGGAAGGGTGAGCAGAGCATCCAGGTGCAAGATGAAGAGGGGGAAGCAGTGACAATAGGTATTTGGATAAATATTTGAATATTTAACCAATCTGAGAAGTGGATCAGGTAAGTGACTCTATGGACAATAATAGTAGACAGGTTCCATACTATCAGAAAAGGGAGTTTATATATAGGGGGTTCCTATATATAGGAAGGGGGAAAACTCTATCATTGGATTTAAATTGGATTCATTGGAATCAGCTCATGGTTTAAAATATAAATAAATATGGAGATATGTGGATATAGACAGATATATAAATAAATTTATAGATACATAAATAGGTATAGATACATTATATCCTACTTTATTGAAAAGGACCTGGCTCAGCAATAGCCCAAAAACGATAGCAATGAGCATACCTAGTACCCAGATCCTGATTTCTAAAAACGATTCTCTGCTATAAGAAATCTCTTAAGAAATAGATGATGCCAGGGTGAAACACCTAGTTGTGCTAAAAGTAAGGAAGTGCACTAAGACGATGCAGACAGGGCAAAAAGGAAACAGAAGCAGAATGAAAAGTTTCCTACAACAGACCAAATATGTGAAAATAGGATTTAACAAATGAGTATAAATGCTGAATCATTAAATTGATTTTTCTTTTGGTCTCCAGTATTTTCGAGCAGCTAGAAGTAAAAATCTAAAATTGTGAAATTGTAACCCATGTCAAAGTCTGAAATATGTTCTACAACTAATTATGGTGTTGTGCTTTGAAATTTATACCTTTTTTTTTGTATATATGTCATTGTTTACAAAAATGAAGGAAAAAAGTTGATTGTGATGATAAAAAAATATTTAAGCCTTCCAGCCTCCTATATTCTGGAGAAGCAAGAAGGAAAAATATGAGAGGGTTGTATGGTAGCCCACGACAAATTCTGGGATCTGTCCTGTAACCACTTGTGGAAGAGTGCTTTGAAAACTATTGCTTTATTTCTTTGCTTTGCATATATGTTATACTATACAATTTAAAAAGTTTTTTAAAAAGTGTAGAAGTTTGCCAGACCACACCTTAATCTAGTAATCATTATGAAAATCACCTGCAAAGGGACCAATGCGAAATATGTTCCCCTTTATGGATGCAATGAGAAGAATGTAGCATTAGTTCGGTGATATTCTTGCCAATATGCTTAAACTGAATCAAATTCATAAGGATACATCACAAATCCAAACTGTAAACAAAATAGTTTAAACAGAAGAGCTATACAAATGCCTGTAAGCTTCAAAAGCGACAAGGTCATGAAAATTAAGGGAAGTCTGAGGAAGTGTTCCAGAATTGAGACTAAAATGTCATGCCAACTAAACACGTCTTCTTTATTTATATGGACTATCTGGTGCCATTTGAATAGGGACTGAGGATTAGATCTAGTAATACACATAAACACATACACACATACACACACACACACACACACCACTATCAGCACACATATCTGACGGTGATCAGCACACATATCTGACGGTGTATTTTGGTTATTAAGAAAAGCATCTGGGCGGGCCGCGGTGGCTCAGCGGGCAAAGTGCTTGCCTGCTATGCCGGAGGACCTCGGTTCGATTCCCGGCCCCAGCCCATGTAACAAAAACAAAGAAACGGAATACAATAAAACAAGAAAATGTTTAAAGATGTTTCCCTTTCTTCCTTCCTTCCTTCCTTCTATCCTTCCTTCCTTCTCTCTGTCTTTCCTTAAAAAAAAAAAAAAAAAAAAAAGAAAAGCATCTATCAGAACAGAAAGAACATGATTAAGCTCTAGCATTGTACATGTTTAAAAAGCAGAAAATGAAAGGAAAGCACTAGGAAAAAATAGAATTGAAGTCTTTGTATATAAATAATTAACTTCATAAAATCAAATACAGAGTGAAAATTCCCTGAAATTAATAAAAGCATTTACAGAGCACTTATAACACAAGGCACTGTAGTATATTTAATACATGTTCTCTCAATACAAAAAGAACCTGTAAAGAAAGAATTATACTTTTCTCCATCTCAAACTTCAGAAAACCAGGGCATAGAATGGTAACTTGCCCATGACTGCATCATTAAAAATGTTAAGACCAGTGCTGTGCTGGTAAGAGCTTCATAACTGGCTCTCCGGGGAAGCCCTGCTTTGTAGCATATGACAATTGCTGAGGCCAATTTCAAGCTACCAACAAACATGATGTTTCTGAACACTGAGTTTATAAGAGCTGTGCATAATCTCTCCTCTTGCATGCCGACATAAACCAGTTCCAGGATAGCATTAGTTAAGGCCACAATTTGAAACCAGGCAGGTTAAGTCCAGAGCCCATTAAACTACAATGCCTGTATTTAACCTTGATATGAGTGAAAAATCTCATTTCAATGTAGAGAAGGGTGAGATTAAACAAATAAAATTAGAAAACAGCACAGTACCAAGAAAATAACACAAAAAGAGGATCCAAACAGAACCAAAATATTTGGCTAGAGATTGCCTCAATTACTATTGGAAATGAGTGAAAGTTTAATATTTCAAATCACACCATATGATTTCATACACATACCCATGCAATTACTTATGTTAAATATTTTATCAGGTGTATATGAGATTTGTTGTGTGTACATATATTTATATGGCTATAGGACATTGATTATATTTGTATGAAATTGGTTGGTGATTGATAAATGGATGGATAGACATAGGTAAAATGAGATTGATAAATTATATGTTATGTTATATATTGTAAAATATATTATATTGCATATGGAACACACAATACATACAGGAGATTGTTTGGTATAACCTCCCATCCAACCTGAGTTGAGAATCATGCACTTTGGGGGACTACCTCTAGTCAAGTTTTTCCTTTCAAGTCAAGGAATAACTATAACTGAACAACTCTGTGACCTCTAGAACTTTACTTGTTTCAGCAACTTTTTTTAACTCTCAGTAATACTCTCCACTCATAACCATTGTATCTTGTTGTCAAATGAACTTCCAGATCAGATTGATTAATTTATGTTTTGCTTTGTTTTACTGGTAATACAATAACTGGACAGTTAGAGGTAACAATGCAAACAATTAATATATCAGACTCAGGCTTGAAAATAAGACTCATGGTTGTGGTCAAAGGGGCAGCATCGATTGACCAAGTTGAGCCTTTAACAGCTTTCAGCTGTCCATCTGAATTCTTCTCAAGGTGCACCATATGAGTCAAGCACTGTAAGCCCATTCCAATAATTTCTGGCCCCTGCCTTCAATTAACTTTAGCTGGTTATTTTCTAATTCTCTATCAGGTTAACAGCCCTGATCTTCTGTTGCTGTTTGCTCCCTTCACTGTCACCAAACATGGAAATTATGGTTCTGTCCTCTTGGTGAAATCTAGAGCATATTATGAAACAACTCAGTAGACAGCAAAGGAAATTGAGGTTCAGGGAGAATATATAATATATCTGCTGTCTAAGGACTGGCCCAGTGTTAGGGGACAATGAGGTATAATGGCAGAATAAGGTTTATGATTCCTGGAGCATCACTGAATTCTGGGATAGTCAAGTTCTTACAACTGAAACTTCTTCCCAGAAAAACATTTAACTTCAGCTACTTTTAGTCATATTGCATATTATATTAATGTATCTTACAATTATTGATTATTTTTAATGTCTTCATTTTCACAGTACTATGAACAATAGGCTTGTGCTGTTATAAATAGAACTAATTAAGAAAATAGCCCTGATTCTATCTTTATGCATCTTACTTTATAGACTATATAATACAGTTATAGATACATATAAAACAGATGGAGCAAAGCACTTGGGTATAAATGAAGGAATAAAATGTTGTTGTGGACCTGGACAAAATATTTAAAAGCATATGTTTTTACTTCCATTGCTACTACATTCTTTTTTAACTTGGGTCCCTAAAGAGGAGGGACCTTGGGTAGATGCTAAAGAAAATGTATAAAACAAAAGAGACAAATAATAGCATGAAAACTCAAGGAAGAAATGGAGGAGACTCCATCAATTTGTGTTCTCAATTATCACCTCCAAAGCGAGGAAGAGTTGAAAGGGTTGATCTTATTCTGTATCACTGGCAACTTCTCTCCTGATTGAATTTAACAATGTTATCAAATAATATAAAATAAATTTCCATGCTACGCATTTTTTTGCATGAATTCACTTAATCATTATAACAACTGCATGTAGGCTAAACAGTGAAGATCAGGAAGATTTTAAAATATTTTAAGGTTTTAAGTAAAGACAGCATAAAAGTAAGAATTTGAACCTGGGATTTTATGAAATCAAACCAATATCTGCACACCATAGCTTTTTCCTCTGCTTTGGAATAACATAATTTGGGGAGGTAGAGATATGAACATTTATGATACAAAATCTTATACTAATCTCAACAATCCAGCCTCAAATCAATGTCTAATTAAAAAGAACCATACACACAGTTTAGAAAGAAAAGAAACTTCAAACAATTTAACGTCTTTACTTGAATTATTCTGGTACCATGAAGGGGCCTGTGTACCACAGCAATGCTTCTTAAAAATTTCCTGTCTCATAAATTTTCATTTTATACCACTGTTAACTCCTATGCTGCACAACACCCAAAGTCTCTGCAAAAGGTAGCCCTGGCCCTAATCTACACACACCTTATTTTTCCTCTTCATCTTTCTTTCCCACATTATATTTATAAATTGCAAATATTCCATCTGGAATGGCAGCCAAGACCCATATTTATTGGTAATGAACAAATGTTTTAGGTCTCACCTACACTTCTTTAGTTGTTTCTCTCTTCAACAGGGCCTCCAGTATCCAGAAACAGAGGGTGAGGAACAGTTTGAAATTAGACTACTCTTATACACTGCAGAATCAGTGTGGAGGTGGACAGAACAGATGTAATGAGAAAAGCTGTGGGGAAGAGGGAGGATGGAGGATGAAAAGGATGGTGGCTTAGTGTCTCAGTTCAAAGAAACAGGGATTTGTAACTGTACTTAAGTTTTCTCTTGTTCCCTTGTTTGTGTGTCAATAAGCACCATACCCACCTCCATTTAGGAGATGCCTTTGCACATAATTAGCATTCAATATGCATTTGATAATTTAATATGTGAGTGACTAGAGATGAGGAAAAAGAAACGTGCCTTTCCATCCTTGCAAATGTTTTCTTCAAATTTATATTTGCATATGTTATGGATAATGTGGTGATTTGAAACTATTATGTACCCCCAGAAAAACATGTTATTAATATAATCCATTCTGTAGGTATGACTCCATTGTAAGTAAGACTTTTTGATGAGGCTACTTCAGCTAAGGAGTGACTTACCTCATTTATGATGGGTCTTAATTCTCTAACTGGAGTCTTTTATAGAGAATTAAATTCAGAAAGAGAAGGAAGTTATGGAAGCAAGAAAGTGAAAACATGAAACCAAGAAGAGTAGAGAAAAGCAGATGCTTCCATGTGCCTTGCCATGTAGCAGAGAAACCCCAAGTTGCCAGCAACCAGTCTCCAGGAAGTATGCATCACTTTGATGATGCATTGATTTGGAGATTTTTCTCAGCTAATAAGTTCCCATTGTAAAGCCAACCCATTTCATAGTATCTGCTTTCAGCAGTCAAAGGAAAACAGATGTTGGTACCAAGAGTGGGGTGCTGCTATTGCAAGTAGCGAAAATGTGGAAATGACTTTGTAGTTGGGTAATAGGGAAGAGGCTAGAATAATTCAGAGGTGCTTGACAGAAAAACCTAGATTGTTTTGAAGAGCATGTTGGTAGAAATATGGATACTGAAGGTACTTTCCAAAAGGCGTTAGACAGAAATGATGAATGTGTCATTGCAAACTGGAAGAAAGGAATCCCTGTTTAAAAGTGGCAGAAAACTTGACAACATTTTGAGTCCTAATCTGAAAGTGATGATCTTGGATATGTAGCTGAGGAGATTTCCAAACTAAATGTGAAAGAGCAATCTGATTCTTTTTGTAGCTTATAGTAAAATGAGAGAAAAAATGATACATTTAGAATAAACTCCTGGACACAAAGAAAATAGAAACTGTTGGTTTTGAAAGTTCTGAACATCTGGAAAGTAGTTCCCCAGAGAATAGTGCTCAGTGTGAAGGTTTAACTGAACATGGATCCAGTCAGCCATTTCAGGAAAATCAGGATTGGAAATGCAGTCATCCAGAAAGGATTTGTGGAAAGCTCTTTTGTCTGATGGTTTGATCCTTGTATACTACTTGCAAAACTGACAAGCTTTTTGCAAGATTTGCATGAACAGAACCACTTCCAACCTAGACTAAAAGAGACAGATGGAAGAAAAAATAATTTCAAAGGCAGAGCACGGAAGCTAAAGTATAGACCAAAGATATCTTCTTGGGAAAAGAGAGCAGACTCATCTATGTATGCAGAAAGGGTGAGAATGCCCCAGCATTTGGAGAACGTGAGCCTTCTGGAAGAGTATTACCAATCTTGCTTTCTCAGGTTCCTGATGAATTGTGGAAAATCTGGCCACAACTCCAATGTTTGATGGGGGTGGAGTACAGAACCTGGCTGCCCTCCCAAACCTTGACAAGGGTAGAATCTTCACCCCAGTATTCAGGAAAAGCAATGGTATTTCAAGTATTTCAGGAGAGCATGGCCATTGCACAAGCACTTGGAAAGGGTTGGGCTTTTGCTCCACCAGGCCCAAAGGACAAAACATCATTCTATAACTGACTCTCAGAACTTGAAATCTGATGGAATATGCCCTGCAGAGTTTCAGAATCGTTCCAGAACTGTGCCCCTGTTTTGCTTCCAATTTCTCCCTATGGGAATAGAAATGTTTATCTTATGATTGTTCTTCCATTGTATATTAGAAGTAGAAAACTTGCTCTCTAGTTTTCACAGGTCCACAGATGGAGGGGAACTGTACCCCAAGACAAACCATACCTACAATCAATTTTGATAAGACTTTATACCTAGTATTTTTACTGAAATGACAAGGCATTTGGGACATTGTGATGGAATAAATTATTTTGTATGTGAAAAAAATATGTATTTGGGGGTCCATAGGATACAGTGTGATGGTTTGAAACTTCATATGCCCCAGAAAAGCATGTTCTTATAGTTAATCCATTCCTGTGAAGGGAGACCATTTTTAATTAGGTTCTTTTTGATGAGAGTTCTTTAATTAAGGTGTGACCCACTTAATGCAGGATGAGTCTTAATCCTCTTACTGGAGTCCTTTATAAATGGGATGAATATATATATATATATATATAAAGAGAAAGCCACAGAAGCCAGAAACTGAAAGCAACACAACATGGAAGAGAAGGGAGAAACCAGCAGATGGGACCATGTACTTTGCCATTTGGCAGGAGACCCAAGGATTGCTGGTAGCTGGTTTTGGGGAAGAAAGCATCACCCTGATGATAACTTGTTTTGGATGTTTTCTCAGCCTAAAAACTGCAAGCTAATAAATTTCCATTGTTTAAGCCAACCCATTTCATGGTATTTGCTGGAGCAGCCTAGGAAATGAAAACAGTTAACTATGGAAAAACGCAGATAAAAGAAGAGACACGTTTCTTCTCACCTTACTGTTTGGGCTGTTATAATTTCCAGGCTTCCAATTCTTCCAGGAGTCGTTCATGAGAAATTTCTACTTCTCTCAGTTTTCTTTCATTATGAAATAATAATATTAATAACAATAATAGTAGCTGCCACATGCTGAACATTTAATATATACCAAGTTATATACTTTTGCTTCATATAAATTATTGTATTTAGTCTTAACAACATGGCAAGATATATATTAGTCTTGGAGAGGTTAAGTAACTTGCTCAAGGCCTTACATCTAGAAAATGGTTTAGTAGATTTATCTAATTTCAAAATCATATTTTTGCAGTATAGCATACCAACAGTTTTATATATCAAAATTCTTGGTTGCTGTTATAGAAAACCTGAATTTTTGTTTTTTGTTGTTTTCCCCTCTAAGCTATTAACTGCTTCATCTCATACATATAGGCTAGTGTCTTTTAGCCCAAACTTAAGGAAAAAGTCTCAAATTAAAATTGATGTCATGAGCATAACTTGTTCACACTGATACTTTATATGAACTGAGCTTGAGAGCAATTATAGCTACACAGAAATTTCTACACTCTGTACACAAGAGTGACTGTCAGGCTTCTGAATTTTAATGTTAATGTCACCAATTAGACAAATGTCCCAAAGCTCCTTCAGAATCTTGCCTATGCACAAATGGTTTATAAGCTAATAGATAACAAAAGGAGTAGACTCTATTTTCCCACCATTTCTTATGCTTTAGAAATCCTTCCTGACATTTTCTAGAAGGGTATTTTACTGAAAGGCAATTATTTCTCAATGTACATATCTGTTGACTGATCCCCAGTTGCATTTGTCATCATTGTTCTGGACTAAATTACATATAACGGTTTGGATATTTACATGATTCTTTGAGCTCTAAAGAGTGCACATGATGAAACCCAAGTGATGCTTCATTGTTGGCAATCGTCCTGGAACTAATAACAGCAGTTATTGGGCCTATAATTTAATGGGAATTAACAGTAAACCTCTTTTTTTTTAATTGGTTTGCAGGACATTATCATTACCATTAAAAGGCAATCAAGATGATAATGTGTCAGTGTGACACATACAGTGGACAGGAAAGGGTTATAACTGAAAATCCTAGGACAGCAGCCCTTAGTCAGTCTATAGATTTGAATTCTCTTCTTGGACAGCTTTTTGGAAACATTTTTAAAGCAACTGAAGAGTACACCCAAGATGGATTTTTTTTTAATTTTTTGATTGGTTGATTTGATTCTAGGGAATGATTCCCTTTCTTATGGCACTGGGGAAAGTCAGTCCTTTTCTACCCAGATGACAGGGTTTCCTATGAGTCTATTTATGAAAGAATTTAGAGTAATTAAGAATTTCAGATCAAAGGAATGCAATTACAGCACACAAAGAAAATAGAAAAACAAGTAGCTGTAAGGGAGAGGTTTAAAACTACCCAAGATAAGAAGTTTCCAATGTTCAAAGTAGTGAAAGTTACAGAAAAATGTAATTTGACTTAATAACCATTTGTTGAATGTCTACTATCTGCTGGCATTATGCTATGCATGAATGATAATATTAAATAAGAGACAACAGACATGATCTCTTCCTTCTTTGGAACTTACACTTATCTGTGAAGATAAACACAAGTGATAAATGTTATAAACATGTGATATATATATAAAAAACACAATAAAATAAAAAAACACTGTTCAACATGTGAACACACATTAATGAATTACCAAGCAAATAAAAAATTAGACAGTACAGAGTAGTACAACAAAAAGTGGAGAAATTAAATTATCCAATAAGAACTGATAGCATGACCTGTAAAACTTTAGTAATTGCCAAAATAACTGGAAAATAAGGACCTGCATAAGTGTTCAGAAAATTGCTACCTAGCCATAATAATGCAGACCACCATTACATAGTCCCTGCTTTATGCCATGTTAAGTATAATTTACAAAATATTTCATGAAACTTGATAGAGTAGGTATTAACGTCCCATAGATATACAGGTATATAACCTGAAATACAAATGATTTTCCCAAGGTTATACAGCTGGTAAAGGTCAAAAACAAGAAGTTGAATTTAAAACAGAATAACCCCACAGTCTATTCTCTTGTACTACATACTATACTTCACTGCCCAGAATTAAATGTAGACCTACTCCCAACAATGACAGAATAAAATCAGATATCAAGGACTTGAGTCAAGAATAAACAATAGAAAAAATACAGCCTAAAGTATGTGAGTTCTTTATAACCAGTTTGCTACTGAAATAGGTTTGGTGTTTAAATTTGACAGACTGATTAGTTATGTGTCTTCGGGAAGGCCTATTTGGATTTATTATATTTGGAGTTTGTTGAGCTTCTTTGACTTTGTGTATTTATATCCTTTATAAGGGTTGGAAAGTTTTCCCAATTATATTTGCAACTAATCTTCCTAGCTCTTACTCTTCTCTTCTCCTTCAGGGACATCAATAATTCTTATATTTGTGTACTTTATTTTGTCAATCATTTCTCTGAAATCCAATTCAGTTTTTTCTATCATTTTTGCCAGTTGTTTCTTTGAGTGCTCAAAATAAATTACCCCGTCCTCTAGTTCACTTATTCTTTCTTCTGCCTCTTCAAATATGTGTTTTGTGTCTCTACTATGTTTTGGCCTACAGTATCTTTAATCTCTGTGATATCTATTTTTCTATTTATTCTTTCAAATTCCTCTTTATGCTGTTCTAGTGTCTTCCTCATCTCCTTTATGTCATTAGTCATTCCACTCATTTTATTTAGTAGCATTATGTGAACATCTTTGATTAGTTGTTCCAATGTCTTGCCTCCTCTGGTGTTTTAATTTGCCATTCGGCTGGGCAATCTGTATGCATTGTGATATGCTTAGTGATCTTCTGTTGTTTTGGCCACATGTAAATATCTTGATTGTCTTACTTTAGAAGTTGATCTCCCTCGGTAGTCTAAAGCCTTGTGTTTGTGGGGTGGACATGGAGCAGGATATGGGATACAGAGTGGGGCACAACAGTGCGGTGCTGCATTGCAGTGCAGGTACAGGCACAGTTTGGAGATGCTATGCTTGCGCCTGTGAATGTGGGTGCCCAGTAGCCAGGGACAATGTGCCTATGTGGGTGCAGGAGTCTGGGAGGCATAACCCTGGCATGCACTGGCCTAGGG
Organism: Tamandua tetradactyla; assembly: GCF_023851605.1. NCBI lineage: Eukaryota > Metazoa > Chordata > Mammalia > Pilosa > Myrmecophagidae > Tamandua > Tamandua tetradactyla. The sequence continues at coordinate 73,995,484 of NC_135328.1, forward strand.
CATGGACCCCTTTCGGTGCACGCATGGAGCTATGGCTGTGGGTTGGCATTATGCCTGTATGGACAGGGGAGGGATGTGACCTGGCTACACAGGTCAGCACTTTCCCCAGGGTGGGGTGTGAGTGGGGCTCATGTGCATGTGCAGGTCTAAGAGTGCCAGAAACTAATGTACCTGTGCTGTGAGAGAGGGGGGTAAGAGGGGACTGTGTGACTGTGTGGGCTGGGGGTGGGTGTAGCCTGGGTATGGAGAAAAGCACCCACAACCTTTATGTGCTGGCAACAGCCTGCAGGGAGCAAGGTGGGGGGTAGTACTCGGGAGGGGCCAGGAGAGGTGGGTTGGGCTTGGTGGGGTTGGGGCACTTGGAGCATGGCGAGTGGAGGTAGATGACAGGGTTCACGTGTGTGGAGTGTGGGGTGAGTCACGGGTTGCGGGGCTGCACTGGTGAGGGTAGTATGTTCAAGGCGTGAGGCTTGGCTTACTTCCTGGTCCCTGTATCCCCCTCTGTGCATTTCTGTGGGCTCCAGGCTTCCACATTAGCCTCCAGTTCTCTGCTTTTCAGTTCCTCAGCTTTTTCAACCAGAACCACCCCATGTGGTACAGAAGACCCTTCCAGGTTAGTTACACTCTAGAATCACCATCTCAGTCACCTTCCTGTCCTTTCTCTAACTTTTTCTTGGAGCAGGGATGAACTTGATCTATCCTATTCTGCCATCTTCCCAAACTCACCTGCAGCACCATCCTTTGAAAAGATTATTCTTTTCCCATTGAGTGGACTTGGCACCATTGTCAAAATCTATACTTGCTATAGATGTGAGGTTTGATTTCTGAATTCTCAATTCAATTCCACTGTCTATATGCCTTTCCTTATGCCACTACCACCTTGTTTGATTATTGAAGCTTGTAGTAAGTTTTAAAAGTGGGAAGTGTGAGTCCTCCAACTTTTATCTTCTTTTATAAAGGTTGTTTTCGTTATTCAGAGCACCGTACTCTTCCATATGAACTGGATAATGGGCTAATCCATTTCTGCAGAGAAGGTCACTGCAATTTTGCTTTGAACTGCATTGAACCTGTAAATCTCATTGAGTAGGACTAACATTTTAACAACATTTAGTCTTTCAATCCATGAATAGGGAAGGTCCTTCCATTTAGGTCTTTGATTTCATTAAGCAATATTCTATATCTTCCATGTACAAGAATTTTAGACCTTCGGTTAAATTTATTTTAGTTTAGTTTAGTTGCTATTATAAATGGGAATTTTTCTTGATTTACTCTTCAGATTGTTCTCACTAGTTTGCAGAAAGATTACCGATTTTTATGTTGATCTTGTACCCAGTCATATTGCTGAATTTATTTATTAGCTGTAATAGATTTATTGTGGATTTTTCAGGATTTTTTATATAAAGGACCATGTAATCTCCAAATAGGATCGTGTGTTTCCTTTCCCTTCATTCTGTTACTGTGCTGTATTACAATAATTACTGCTCATTTTGAACCACCATTTGTACATTTGGGATAAATCTCACTTTATCATGTATAATTCTTTAAATAAGCTGTTGAAATTGGTGTGCTAGTATTTTGTTGATGATTTTTGCATCTATATTCATAAGTGATATTGGTCTGTAATATTCTTTTCCTGTGGTATCTTTGTCAGGCTTTGAATTCGGATAATATTGGCCTCATATAATAAGTTGTAAGAGTTTGAGCATAATTTATGTTAATTCTTCTGGGAATGTTCAGAATTATTTTATTTAGTAGAGTTATATGAACCTCTTTGATCAGTTGTTCTGATGTCTTGTGAATGAAGCAATATTTCTTGGACTTTTATTTGTTAGGGGATTTGATTATTGATTCAGTCTCTCTACTTGTTATTCGTGTTTGAGTTCTTCTATTTCTTCTTGAGTCAGTAAAGTTAATTTATGTGTTTCTAAAAAGCTTTCCATTTCTTCTAGGTTATCTCATTTTTTGATGTACAGTTGTTCAAAATATCCTCTTATAATCCTTTTTACTTCTGTTGAGCCAGTGGTAAGGCCCTCCCTTTCATTTCTGATTTTTGTAATTTGTGTCCTCTCCCTTTTTATCATTGTCTTTCTAGATAAAGATTTGTTGGTTTTATTGATGTTTTCAAAGAACCAACTTCAGTGTTCAGTGACTTTATTTTTTTTTTAAATTTCAATTGCATTTATCTTTGCTCTAATCTTTATTTCCTGCCTTTTACTCATGCTGCACTTACTATGCTTTTATTTTTCTAGTTTCTTCAGTTGTGAGGTTAGGTCTCTGGTTTCAGATCTTTTTCTTTTTTTAATATGAGCATTTAGAGCTATGAATTTCCTTTTAAGCACTGCCTTTGCTGCATTTGATATGTTCTGTTTTTGTTTCTATTCATCTCAAGATATTTCCTAACTTCTTTTGTGATAACTTCTTTGACGGATGGTTGTTTAAGAATGTGTTGCTTATTTTTCACATATTTTGAATTTTCCAAATCTCTCTCTATTTTTGACTTCTAGCTTCTTTTCATTGTGGCAGAGATGACACAAAGCAGGTGATTTCAATATTTATAAATTTATTGAGACTTGTTTGGTGACCTAACATCTGGTTTATCCTGGAGAATATGTGCACTCAAAAAAATATGTATTCTGCTTTGAGTCCTATGTACACTCAAAAAAAAATATGTATTCTGCTGCTGTTGGGTGAATATATATATATATATATATTCTATATATATTTGTTAGGTCTAGTTGGTTTATAGTACTGTTCCAGTCTTCTGTTTCCTTACTGAATCCTGTCTATGTATTCTATCCATTAATGAAAGTAGTATATTGAAGTCTTTTACTCTTCATGAGGAATGATCTATTTCCCCTTTCAAGTCTGCTAATATTTGCTGCATATATTTTGGGGCTCTGCTGCTAGGTGCATACATATTTATAATTGTTATGTTTTCTTGTTGAATTGACCCCTTTGTCAGTTCGCAGTAACCTTCTTTGTCCCTTATAACATTTTTGGACAAAGTCTATTTTATCTGCTATTAGTATAGATACCCCAGCTCTCTTTTGGTTACTATCTGCATGAAATAGTTTTCCACCCTTTCACTGTCATCCTACTTGTGTCTTTGAATATAAATTGAATCTCTTGTAAACATCATATAGTTGGGTCATGCTTTTAAATCTGTTCTGCCAATTTCTGCCTTTTGACTGAATATTTTAATCCATTTACATTTAAAGCAACTACTTGTAATTCAGTGTTTTCTGCCTTTTGCTATTTAGTCTTTGTAAGTTATATCATCTTTTTTGTTCCTCAATTATTCTGCTAATGCCTACATTCATAGTTGCTTGATTTTGTTTGTAGTATACCATTTTGAGTCGCTTCTCTTTTCCTTGTTTATATGTTTCTCAGATATTTTCTTTTCGATATCATGGGGTTTTAAATTAAAATCCCATATCTATAACAACCAATTCTACTTGATATTAACTTAACTTCAATAGCAAACACAAAAAAATTGTTCATATAAGCCCTCTGTCTTCGCACCTTATTGTTATACTTGTTACCACATATATCTTTGCACATTGTATGTCCAAAACCATGCATTAATCATTACACTTTATGTGTTTGCATTTTAAAATGTAAGAATTAAAAAGTGAAGTTACATACCAAAAAAACATAATACAATAATAATTGTATTTTTATTTGCACATATGGTCACCTTTAGTAGAGATCTTTATTTTCATATGTTGCTTTGATCCATTGTCTGGTGTCTTTTCCTTTCATTCTGAAGAACTCCCTTTCCATTACTTTCAGGGCAGGAATAATGGTAATGAACTTCTTCAGATTTTGTTAATCTGTGAATGTTTCAATGTTTACCTTATTTTTGAAAGAAGGTCTTGCCAAATAAAAAATTCTTGATTTTATTTTAGAACTTGTTTTGTCTCACTGTCTTCTTACCTCTGTATTTTCTGATTAGAAATCAGCACTTAACCTTTTGGGGACACTGCTGTTCATTAAATGCTGCTTTTCTCTTATAGCTTTCAGAACTCTCCTTCTTTTGGCATTCAACAGTTTGACTACTATGTGTCTGTATATGACTCTAAGTTTATCCCACTTGAGGTTCATGAGGAGTCTTGAACAAAAAAAAAAAAATGTCTTTTGTTCAACTTGAATGCTTTCTGCCATCATTTCTCTGAATATTCCTCCTGCCCTTTCCCTTTTCTCTTTTCCTTTTTGATACCTATAATGCATATATTGGCATGCATGATGATATTCCATATCTCTCCCAGGCTCTGTTCACAGTTTTTCATTCTTTAAGCTTTCCTTCTGTTCCTCATCCTGAATCATTTGAATTGTTTTATCTTCAAATTCACTGATTCTTTCTTCTGCCAGCTCTATTCTAATGTTGAAATCTTCTCAAGATTTTTTAGTTCAACTATTGTAGTATTCAACTCCAGAATTTCTTTTGGTTGCTTTATAAAATCTTTATCTCTTTATTGAATATGTTAGTTTAAACGCTGCCAGAATGCCATATACTAGAACCAGAATGGTTTTTATAAAGGGGAATTTATTAAGTTGAAAGTTTAGAGTTCTAAGCTCATGGAAATGTCCAAACTAAGTAAAGATACTTTAATTCAAGAAAGGCTGGTGTGTCTGCAACACCCCTGTCAATTGAGAAGGTACATTGGTCCATTGCTCCTGAGCTCCATTGCCTTCAGACTCTGTTCCTGTGGAGGTTCCTCATTTTACTTCTCCAGGGGTGGATTTCATCTCCTCACTTCCTTTGACTCTCTCCAGGCTCTGGCTTGCTTGACTTCTCATGGCAATATCTTCTGGACTCCAAGCATCTCTAAACTTCTGCATCTCTGTTCTCCACATGTCTGCATCTGCTCTCTCTGTTGGCTTGGAGGCTTCTGTTATCTCTGTCATTTCTGACTCTCTCCAAAACATTTCCTCTTTTAATGGATTCCAGAAAACTAATCAAGACATAGCTGGAATGGGTGGAGTCACATCTCCATCTAATCAAAAGTTAATATTCACAGGGCAGGCAATGGTGGCTCAGTGGCAGAGTTCTTGCCTGCCATGCCAGAGACCCAGGTTCAATTCCAGGTGCCTGCTCATGTTAAAAAAAAAAAAAGTTAATATCCACAATTGGACATTATCTCCATGGAGATAAACTAATCAAAAGCTACCACCCTATAGTGTTAAATTAGCATTAACAGAAATGGTTGCTCTCACATGATTGGATCAGGATTAAAACAAGGCTTTTCTACGTCTATAATCCTCTCAAACTGGCACTTTTAAATTCTTATATTTGTCATTCGTTGGTTTCTTCATATCCTTTATTTCTTTAACCATGTTTTCCTTTATCTCTTTGAGGACATTAAAGACCATTTTTTAAAACTCTTTTGTACATTCAAAGTCTGATATCTTTTTTGGTGGTTACTGAAGTTTTATTTTGTTCCTTTGACCATGCCATCATTTCCTGTTCTTTTTTTTTAATCTTGTAATCTTTTATTGCATGCTTTCATTTTAATATTTTAATGTTGTTAACTCTGCAATTTAGCCTTTGAATTGTCCTTTCCTTAAGTTTGTATCCAGCTGGAGATATACAGATTTCCTTAAGCGCCAAGAGCTAACAAAAACAAACCATTGCTAAAAAGCATCTTTCACAGTCCTTTCAAATTGTCTCTGTGTTACTGATCCTTTCCCTCAGAATTTAGCCCTCCTATCAAGAAGATAAGCCTGAGGCAAAAGTGAAGTGCAGAGTCCCCTCCATCTTTTCTGAACATTTCTTGTCCTGGGCTTGTGTTCCCCTATGGCCTAAGGAATCCCTACATTTATAATGTTATCCAATGTCCCCTTCATACTCCTTATAAAATAGTCTTCATCCCCTGCATGGGTGTTCTAGTGTCTTAAAGCAGGTAATATTTTGCCACAGGCTGCTTTGATTTAGTTATTTCTTACACTACTTTAGTTGTGCCTCTGTCTGATGGATAAGTTCAGGGAGGGCAATTCAAAGAGAGACATTCTGCTTCAACCTTTCAGTCTGCAACCTGATAAATTGTCACTGATACAGTTGCTTTTGTTATACACAACTGGCCTCTGTCTGATGGACAAGTTCAGGGAGGACAATTCAAAGAAAGGAGTCCTGGTTCAGTCTTTCAGTCTGCCACCTGGTAGGTTGGCACTGACATACATTCACCCCAGTAGGTACATAGGCATTACTTTTCACCTCCTATAACAGGGCCAAGATGAGCATGCATGCCAGCACCACACCAACTGAGGAAAGGGTGAAGGAGAGGCCAGGAAGGGTACCACTAGCTTCTCCTACCTGTTTTGAGTTATGTTTTCTTGATTTGACACTCAGCCAGTTACTGCAATCCTTTGACTCTTTCCAGAATTTGAGAAAGATGTTACTGCTAGATTTGCTGTCTATTCAAAGATTCCATGGGAGAATGGAGTCCTGGAGCATCTTACCACCATCTTTGTCTAATGAAGTTCTACTCTCATTCTTTTTAAAGTCTTATGGAAAACAACTTTTGAGGTGTCTGTGTATTCTGTAACCTACAGGGCCAGGCTGCCAGTGGGTATATCTCCATTAACTTGTGTCTAGATAAATGATCCAAATTATGGCAATATTTGAGCTGCTAGACTGACTAGGAAGACACTGCATTACATTAATGGCAGAGCTTGGAATTAAAACTACTTATTCCCACTGCTGTTGAGGCTCCTGCTTACTTGAGGCCTGGTTCTCTATCTTTTCCTTGAATTCTATGAGATATCCCAGGAAACTTCTTTAAAATTTCCAATTTTCCAAAGCTAACTTGAGCTGGTTTCTTTAATTTGCAACCCTAACTTTTTTATTAATTTTTTAAAAATATGACAGAGAAACAGAAATATTCTTAACATATGATCATTCTATTCTGCATATATAATCAGTAATTCACAATATCATCACATAGTTGCATATTCATCATCATGATCAGTCCAGTCTCATAACCATAATTCTTAATTAAGACAATTAATTATTTGTATCATAGAATTTTGAGAATCATAGCCAGATACCTGTATCAATATTGTTCCTGCTCATCAAGTAGTTTATTATAACCTTGAGGAAGTTGTAACCAGTGCTACTTCCCTGTCCAAACAGGACTTAGCATAGCAAGTGATATAGTAACCAATATTTTAATGGACTCTTTCTACCTTCTTATTGAAATTTGTAATAAACTATACTAATATTAATGGAGAAGCTATACACAAACAATGGTGGGAAAGAAATGTGTATTATATAATGTACTTCACACCAACTTTATGCCAAGTTTTGTGCTAGGGGCTTTGCCTAAACGTTGACCTTTCCCAAAAACAAATCTTTGTAGTTGATATTTGTTGGTATTTGACATCCCCGTGTCTTTCAAACTCTGTATCTCCTGAATAATAGGAGTCAAATTTATACATCAAAATACCAGATTATTTTGGAGTGGCGTGGGGGGGGTGGATTGTAGAATCCTGCTTGGACTCAAGGACAATATGGTCTTTCTACTTCTTCTCTCTGAATCTCTCTCACTTTCCCATAAGGTCACAGTTAGATCAACTGCAATTCCCATCTTGATTCTCCTCCCCTATCACTTTGCTGCAGGGTATAGACTGTGGAGTTTATATTTGACCTGATAAAGAGATGAAAATTTACATCTATGAAACAGACAAATCAAATCAAGAAAAAGCAGAAGGGTGAGAAAATGCACTCACTCCTCTTCTCCAGAACTGGAGTAAGGTAAGGAAAGAGGAAGCAGAAGTATTGCCCTGGTATTAATTGCTCTTAAAAAGTAGAATTCATGTCCCCTTTGAGGAGATGAGAAGAGAACTTAACAGTACTATTTCTATTTGATAAAAATGCACCAGAAATCTAAAGTACCTTGTCCATAATACAGCATTTTAAAGAATCCCACTAAGGATGTTTTAGAGTATAAATAAAGGCCAAACATAATAAGTTCAGATAGAAGAAGAACAAAAATAAAACAAGAAAATGTGTACATTTAGTTAAAGTTGGGAGAGCAGCACAGTAGGTGGCTGTGCTGTGTTGGCAGGCAGGAGAGTCAGGCTCTAGCCGTGGCTTAGTACGTCATCCTCTGTGTGAAGTGACCTACCCAGAGCAAAACAATGAATCCCAAATGGAATCAATTTCTTCATATTAAATGATTGCAGTGAAGTGATAGGGGAGGGGAATCAAGATGGGAATTGCAGTTGATCTAACTGTGACCTTATGGGAAAGTGAGAGAGATTCAGAGAGAAGAAGCAGAAAGACCATATTGTCCTTGAATCAATTTCTTCATATTAAATGATTTGAAAGTGTCATGAGAGCATTAAACAAATTAACAATTTTTATTTTGCCTTGTCCTTTGTATTGCTTGTCTCTCACTTTGGAATATCTTTTAACAACATGATATTGTTAAAAGTAACATAGCTAAATCATAGTCATAAAAACGAAGTTTTTGGCCTCTTCTCTCCTGGGGCAAATCTCTTTGTGATTTGCTTCAACTTGAAGACTCAGCTCTATCTGTCCTTTAAGCCAACCCTGAATGAGACAGCCATTACTTAAGGTGGCCTAGAAACACCAGACAGACAGGCAGCCTTGCCATTCTAAACTTGGTTTCTAGTGTGACTAAAAATGCTAGCTTTGAAGGTCTTGCTGACAGCGGCATCCTACTCTGACACTCACTGAACTAAATCCCTGTCTGGCTCCTACCCCTAATACCACATAAGAAAGACCCCCAAAGTAAAACAACATACATATACCCTTAGTTCTCTAAGCACTGCTCATATGGACTGACCAATTATTATAATAACCATCCACCTGACTTTAAGGATTAGTTGATAACTGAATCTTCTGATGGCATGCCGTTTCTACCATATTTGTCTTCTTTTATGGACTCTAGGCTGATAAAAAGCTTCCTTCCATACCTTCTCACACTTCACCCTACAATCCTTTCGTCCCTTCCAAGTGTCCTATCCCAAAACTGTGAGTTATGTTATTTCCTCCAGCCCAAATCATTCATTGGCCTTACTTTCTTCCCTTCCTCACTGGCTTGCTACAATTCTCCCAGCACATTCCAGAGCAGAAACCACTGACTTTACGACAACTTTATACTTCAAGCTTTGCACTCATTAGTTATTTAATTTAAAAATATAGTGAAAAAATGGGAAAAATCTCTTTAAATTATGAAGCTCTTTTGGAACCCTGAATTAAATACCTAATAAATTATTCCAAATGTCCTTTTAGATTTTGTTTCTTCTTCCAGGCCATGTATTTTTTATTATTACAAAATCTTAGAGGTTATAGGGCCTTTATTTTCTTCATCTTTGAACCCCATCTTCTTCTTTCCTTTCTCTTACATCACGCTTTCTGCCAGTGGCTAGAATAATTCTTTGTACCTAAGAAGCACCCAATCAAAATGTATCCAATTAAGTTGAGATTTTCCTTAGCCACAGAAATTACACAGCAAGGCATAGAAGAGAAGGTCAGCAGGCTACTAAAACAATATGGGACCAAAATCCCATATAGCAATAGAAGTGATAAAAAATGATTTAAATTCTGGATATTTTAAAAATAAAAATCCAAGAAGACTAGCTGAGAGACTGGATATAGAATATGACAGTAGAGACTATGAAATAACCAAACTGACCCCCATATATTTGTTTTCTCCATTTTGCAGGGCACATGGTAAAACATTGTGATCAAATGCAGTTCTGTTTTTAATTCTGGCCTATAATTGGAAGCACCTCCTGATTGAAACATTTAATTGCTGGTAGTCCTCAAGAGATTTTTTTCCCCAATTGGCACAGGGGCTCTGTTTCAGATGGGGGCTGTCTTACTGAATAAGTAAAGTTCCCCTAGCTGACTTAAAATATAAAGTGAGTGATGGAAAAATATAAGAGCCCTTTTCATTTTAGTGTTTTAAGATTCAGGTTATTCTCACAGCAGAATAACCTAACCCTCCTTACTGATAAAAATTGGTCCCTAAAAGTGCAGTGCTACCAAATACAAACAAAAATATTTATATATGGCATGGTTATGATTATGTAGTATGTGGAGGAAAGGGTGATATTGAAGAGTAGAAGGGTGGCAGCTCATGTTTTACAAAGTTGCACCATTCAGTACAAATGTAGCCTGTAATAAAGTAAAAACAAAACATATTCAAGTTCATGTCCACAATGGCTTATAGCACTACAGGGAAGAAAGAGCATCTGTACATGCTGTGGCTGCTACTGTTTTGTATTTAACATGGTATTTCAAGAATAAACGAAGCTTAGAAAAATTATTCACAAGCAGTAATAGAAATAGGGAAAGTCTCAAATTTGAAGCTTCGTAGCATTGGAAGAAGCAACTATAAAAGGAAATAATAATAAAAACAGAATTATAAAATGGGTTGGCAAAGGCCAATCAAGTCTTGGCCTGTGGAAAGGATCAAACCAAGAATTTAGACATCTCAGCCATTTTTAAACCTATGAATGATATTAATGAATTGAGTGAATTAAGGTGGTATCCAGTTCTATTATCAGTTCTACAAATGGCCTCAGGAAAAGATATTGAGAATGTGGTTCTCCACCAAAGCCTCATAGACTCAAGATACCTGAAATTAAGTTGAGAAAAAAAATAGATATCATAAAAAGAACCATGAGTTTGGCTACTGGCACATATTTATGATTGGAATCAAACAGCTAAAAAGCCCAGTACATTTGTTAGTAGGTTGTTCTCCTTAACAAAGACCATCAGTTTGGACTAAAAGTTCACAACTTCTTAAAATTCAAAATGATCCACGGGCCTCTAAACTTCTTGAGGCAGGAAGCAAGCTGAGAAACTGCTCAGTTACCAAGGAGACTATATCCTCCATTGCACTTTCAAATATGTTCGAGGAAGAAAACAGAGAAAGGGGAAACCCCAAGTTCATGGAACCAAGATTCATACATGGAGACTGAAATCTCTAAGAATCAGATTCAGGACAAAACTAAGCAATATTCTTTACCTACAGGTTAAGCAGTGAAGTTTTTGTCCAGAGAGATTTTATACATTCAGTAGAACAGTAAAATTGCTGTGTGTCTCGCAGTTTTTCCCATTATCAATGGGTTCCTCAACTGGGTATTAGTTATTTATCTGAGTATAAATAACTTTTATGTGCAGTTCATAAGACCCTAGATCAAGATGAACTACCATGCATGATGACTACCATGTATCTTTAAGTGACCCTGGACTTCAAGCTTGGAGGAATGACTGTGCAGTGCTTTTGAGGTGACTTTCTTAGAGAAGAAGTAATAGATTGCATATGCAGGAAAGAAAATGAACCAAATACTGGGGGGAAAGTGGGTGTTTGTGTTAGTGAACTGTTACATATCCAACATTTTCCAGTTCTCTCCACTTCCAGGCCATTAGTATGCACCACCTCCTAGTTCCCTTAGTTGTGGGAATGTGGGGGCAGGGTAGGGATGTTATATGAAGGATTCTCACTAATAAGTTCTAAATGGAAGTTGTGTATGTAATTATTATAGGAGAGGAATTCAATCACCAGTAAAATACTCTACAGAGCCACTAAGATTGTATACGCATAAACATGTCTATTCTGACTGATATAGCAAGGAAAAATTCTGTATCAGTATCTGTTGCAGTAAATAATTTTTGTCATAATTATGGCAAAATTGTCTTATTATTTAATAGATAGTGGTATAAAAATTTTCTAAGTAGAATATTAATGGAAGGCCTTAGTTATGCAAAAGAGTTCTCTTTTAATTTTTACTTACTTTATTTCAAAGCTTTCTTAAGCATTTTTTTCTTTAACAAAAAGATCACATGGACATAACTCAGCACCATGGAAAAATGTAGAGCAAACAGGTATCTGACTATTACTTTCTTTTTTTTTTACATGGGCAGGCTCCAGGAATGGAACCTGGATCTCTGGCACGGCAGGTAAGAATTCTGCCACTGAACCACCATTGTACCTCCCTTGACTATTACTTTTTAAACCTTGTTTCAAGTAAATAAATACTAGAATAATTCCCTCTGGAATAATCAGAGACTTTGACATGTAATCTGTTTTTTTCCTAATATACTCAGGATTTAAAACATAATGGGAAACTAATGAAATCAAAGAAGGATCAACATAACCACAGACTGTAGATATTCCTTGGACTTAGAATCATTCATTCACTTCAATAAATAGTATTACACAGAAGGAAATAGATGAAGTACAAAGATTAACACCTTTTGGGACAGGCAAAACAAAAGTCTCCCAAGAACGATGTCATTAAACACTACTTCATTCACGCTAGTGGAAAATGACAGCTTCTTCTCATTTCCTAAATTGACTTCAAATTCTGTTTCTGGAGATCTAACTTCTGAAGCCTAAATAATCTTTGACCCAGAAGCCAATGGATGGTGGAAACCAGCAAATTTTCTGCTCAATCCACATTCAGGCAAAAAAGTAGATAACTTACTTACCAGGACTGATTTCTTTTTTCAGATCATAATGTTCACCCTTCAGTGAGTCAATGAGGTTGTTTACATAAAAGTTTAGGTAAAAGCAAAACTCTTTTAATTATTTTGACTTCCTAACTGGCAATTTTAAAATAGCCAGAGTAAAAATATTAATTCAATTCAGTAACCTAAAATATTTTGAGATCAGCCTAAAATCATCAATGATAATTGTAAAGATAGTACAAAGAAAGCAATTAAACTTTATCTCTCCTTAAATATTTTCATCATATCATGAACCCACGACCTCTGTTCTATAAGTGAATTATCTATTTGTTATACTTCAAAGGACCTGTTATAATCTGATTTATTCTCATGAGAGCAATTTTCTAGAAAAGAATTGAAAAATCAGTCTTCTAAAATCTTTTAACATCTAGCCCTTACTCTAAAGATACTTAATTCACTCAAATGCTTGAAAGGGGACAAAGAAGCTAAAGCTTCAAATCCTAGAGACCTTAGAAAAGTTTATATATCTCTCCAACTCTGTTTGCTAGTCTGTTAAATGAGTGCAATAATTTACTGCAATGGATGACCAGAATGTTTTGAATAAGAAGTTACATCTAATGCACTAAAGGTACAGCTGGGTCAGAAGTAAAAAGTTAAACAAATGACATAAACATTACAGCAATGTTCAAGAGATTGTGTCATGGTCAGGTTCATGTGTGAACTGGACAGGTGGTTGTGTGCAGTTGTCTAATACAGCAAGCGCAGGCCTGTCTGTTGCTGTGGGGACATTTCATTGACTTAAATCATGATCACACTGGGTGCGTCCACAGCTTATTGCATTTACAATCAGTTAAGGGGAGTGTCTTCTGCAATGAATGATGCTTATCTAATCAACAGAAGGCTATTTAGGAGGATTTAGAAGAGACAGTCACTTATCAGCCTATTTCAACCAGCCAGTATCTCCTGAGAAATGATCGAGGAACTTGATCAGAGCTCAACATTCTGGCCTCCTTACAGATCTCAGACTCTAATATCCCCATGTTGCCCAGCGAGCCTCTCCTGAGAGTGCACTGAGGACCTGAATCAGAGCTGACAAATTGCTGTCTGTCCAACAGACATTAGGAATTACATCATGTGGATACTCGCGAGACACTTTCATAAAATTTATATTTACAGATATCCCCTGCAGAGTGTGTTTCTCTAGAACACTCTAGCTAAAACAGCTTACTAATGTGAGTGGTTATTAAGAAACAGAATCTTAACAATGGGATTTTACGATTGGTTGTCTACTCTGATTGGACTGAAAGGCACTAAGGGCTCTTTATGCCATAAAAAGGGGTGAGCAGGTAAAAGAGATAGACAAAGAATCACAATTGGATTAATCTAATGCTTTGCTAAGCTGAAGGCAGCCTCTGGGGAAAAATGTTTCTCACATCGTTTCAGAGTTTTCTGAAATTAATAGGTTACAGAGATGTTGGGTGGTTGTTGCTAGATATACCATGTACATTGATGAGGAAAAGGGATGAGCTGTTGCAAATGAGAAGCTTAAGTGCTGTATGACAGATATAGCAGTTTCTATGAGGGCTGTGAAGGAATAGCTTATTTCCTGTAGCTCAAGACACAAGATCTCTGAAAATACAAGACAGAGTTTCATTACTAGAGTAGGAACTTAAGGTAAACTGTAATCTCAATCTTGCATGGTATCTAACATGAAAGTGAGGACATCGTGTGGAAAGGAGTAGGAACCCAAACCATGGGATGCTGATATTTGGATTGACAATAATGGTAATGGAGAGGTTGCAACCCTAGATTATGGGAGTCTTTTCTAGATAATTCTGTAATAGTCTGCACTGACTATAGCCATTCAACCTGCAGCCTGCCATGTGGGGTTGGCCACCCGACCTCTACATCAACAAATCAATCCAAGACTGATTGACACATTTCACTAATGGAAACTACAAAGGAATGCCCTGAAGCAAACAGCTTGGATGATGCTTCTAATCACTTTTGTGAACACACCCAACACACACCTATTCTTCCAAAACTACAAATAGACTAAAACCCAATAATCCACAACAGGTGTGAAACAAACTGTCACCAACGAGGAGGTACATGACACTCCAAAAGAACTATATGAATTTTTCAGGTCCATATACACAGAAATCAGTGTAATGAATATTACAAGGATTCAGGGCACAACTTGGGACATAGAAAAGTGGGAATGCTTTGAATACAGGTATAGGTACTGGGTGGGGATGCTATGCAGGCTGCTGTGAACATGGGAGATCAGAAGGCCATGGAAATCTGGGTGCAGTGGTCTGCAGGGCATCACCTTGGAGTGCTGGTTCAGGGCCTGAGGAATTTTTGTTCATGTGCAGAGCTATGACAGTGGGATACCATCATGCCTCAGTGGGCTGTGGGCAGATGTGACCTAGCTGCACGGATCAGAGCTTTCTCAGAACTGGGTGTGGTAATTAGGGTTCGGAGCACATGAGCACAAGAGCAGTGTTGTACATTGATGTGCAGAGTGCATGGGGTATTCGGGTTGCTGTAATATTAAAAATGATGGAGACCTGAATAGCCTGAGTACAGTGGTCAAGACAAGCTTGCAAAGTCTTTAGGAAACAGTGAAAACATACAGGGACCAAGTTGGGTGAGGGAGTTCAGGAGGGGTACAGGAGAGGAGGGTTGCACTGCTCTTGGGATGCAGGAGAGTGATAGGTACATGTGTTGGGGGTTGCTGAGGTGGGTGCTTGGAATGTGGAGAGTGTGGGCATGTGAAGCCAATAAAGTGCCTGTGCTGTGAGGTGATCACGTAGGGTAGGACTGCACTGGTAATGAGAGCATTTGCCTGGATGACAGCTCGGTTTATTTCCTAGACACAGGTTCAGTTGGGATACTGACTCATGTACACTTGCTAATGGTTCAACTGGATGGACAGGAATTTGGAAAGAACAGGATTGCAAATTGGTGACATAGATTTCTGGGGCAAGATATGTGGACAGACATATCAGAAGGGGCTATGAACATGAAGACGTTTCTGTCCTACATGGATACATGATAAGGACTGATTTCTGCAGAACAAGATTTAAAACATCAAGTGAAAAAGATGGCCAGCTCTGTGGATACCAGTCAGCGTCTTCCCCAGAACTCCTGGAATTGCCCAATGGGCTCATGAACAAAGTAGTCATGATGATAATGGAGGTCATTCTTCGGATCATCAACATGGACTTCCACCCAGCAAGGCTGACTTACGTACAACCACTGCTGAGTGCCCAAATTATCACCACCAGACATCCACAAAAACACTTCGATATGGACCATTCCCGGAGGTGATTAACCAGCAACATGGTGACACATTCCTGACATTGGAACATTTCCATCACAAAACGGCCAGAGATTTATTCTAACTGGAGTAAACACATTCTCCAGATATGCATCTGCTTTACCTCCATGTAGTGCTTCTGCAAAGACTTTCAACCACAGGCTTACAAAATGCCTTATCCATCATAACAGGATTCCACACAGCATTGGTTCTAAGCAAGGAAACCCACTTCCTCAGCATTGAATCGTGGGAATGGGCACATACTCATGGAATTCTCTGGACTTCCAATGCTCCACCTCATCCTGAGGCAGCTGGATGGATAGAAAATGGAATGGCCTTTTCAAAACTCAAGAACTGGGTCAACTGGATGGCATGCCTTGCAGGGATGGATTGAAGTTCTCAGTGAGACTGTTTAGGCTTTGAATCTGCATTCAATTGACAGTGCTGTTTCTGCAACAGAAAGGATCCATGGGTCCAGGGACCAAGGGGTGGAAAAAGAAGGGGCACTACTCATTAGACCCCCTCGTTAACAACTTGGAACATTTCTACTTCCTGTCTTGTGGCCTTGAGCACTTCTGTTCTACAGATTTTTGTTCTTCAAGGGGCTCTATTTCCACCAGAAGAAATAACCAGTATTCTGTTCAACTGGAATCAAAGACTGCCACATGGTCACTTTGGGTTACTCATTGCCCTGGATCAACAAGCCAAGAAAAGGATTACTTTGCTGGCTGGGTAAATGCACATGATTCTCAAGGGGAAATAAGACGGCAACTACACAATGGAGGCATAGTAGAGATTTCCTGGAATACACGAGATCCTCTAGCGGGTCTCATAGTACTAACATGACCTGTGATTACAATCAGCAGAAAACTCAAACAACCCAACACAGGCAGGCTAACAAGGGCTCTGAAAATTCAGGAAAGAAGGTTTGGGTCAGCCCACCAGGGATAGAACCATGGTCAGCTGAAGTGCTTGCTGAGGGTAAAGGGAACATGGAATGGGTAGTGGAAGACAGTTGGGAAAACATGAACTATGAACCCATGACCAGTTACAGCAATGAGGAATGCAATGCCACTTTCTGCAAGTGATACTTTCTAAGTTGTAAGATATCAACTTGAAGAGTGAATATTGCCCTAGGTCCTGCACCCGATTCTGCAGAAACTTAATGCACTTCTGGTTGAATGCTGTTCAGCTGAGTAAAGTAAGGCAAGGATAAACCATATGTCTGTTATTGTTTTCTATTTAGAAAGTAAGTGTATTTGGAGGTGAGGTGTAGAGCTGCCAAGCTGACAAGGGATCGACTGTTTTGTCCAGGTTCAGGAGTCCAATTGGCAGGGGGTGGGGTGGTGATGGGCTGTCTGGTCAGGCAAGCGCTGGACTGTCTGTTGCCTTGAGGAACTATCACGGACTTAAATCATGAACACATTGGACACTGGCTGTGTCCAGAGAGGATTGCACATGCAATGAGCTCAGGGGAGGGTCTTCAGCAATGAGCATTGTCTGATCTAATCACCAAAAGGATTTGAAGGAGGATTTCGAAGAGACCATCACTCATCTTCCTGCTTCAGCCAGCCAGCCAGTTCACTGAGGACTCTCCCAGAGCTGCGAGCTTGCAGCCTGCCCTATGGATCTTAGACTATTACGTCCTCACAGCTGCCCAGTCAGCCTCTCCTGAGAGTTCACTGAGGCCCTTAACCGGAGCTGTCAACTTGTACCCGCCCTACAGACATTGAACGTTACATCACACAGCGACAGGAGACACTTTTATGAGATTCATGTTTACAGATATCTCCTGCTGAGTTAGTTTCTCTAGAGTACCCGAGCTAAAATAGCTTGGTACTGGGAGTGCTTCCTAAGAAAGGGGATCTTCCCCGTGGGTTTATATGATTGGTTGCCTACACTGACTGGAACCAAAGGCACTACGGGCTCTTTTGGCCATAATCAGGGGTGAGCAGGCAAAAGAAGTGGACAAAGTTCACCATCGGACTCCTCTAATGCTCTGCTAGGACGAAGGCAGCCTCTGAGGGAAAAAAGTCATGACAAATTTTCAGGGTTTTCTGAAATGACAACGTACAGAGATTTTGGTTGGTTGTTGCTTGATATACCATGTACACTGATGAAGAAAAGGGATGCGCGGCTGCAGATGAGCAGCTTACGTGCTGTATGACAGATGTAACGGTTTCTGTGAGTGCCCTGAAGGAAAAGCCTATTTCCTGCAGCCAAAGACAGGAGATCTCTGAATATGTGAGGCAGAGTCTCATTGTCAGAGTAGCAAGCTTACATCATAAACGGCAATCTCCCTCTTGCACGGTATCTACCGTGAAAGGGAGAACATCGATTGGAAAGGAGTGGGAACCTGAAACATGGGATGGGGACATCTGGATCGATAATGATGGCAGTGCGCAGGTTGCAATCCTAGATTGTGTGAGCCTTTTCTAGATAACACTGTAATAGTCTACACTGAGTATAGCCAATCAACCTTCAGCCTGCCATGAGGAGTTGGCCACACGACCTCCACGTGAACGGATTAATACAAGACCGATTCACCGGTTTCACCAATGGAAACTACAAAGGAATGCCCTGAAGCAAACAGCTTGGAAGATGCTTCTGATCCTTTTTGTGAACACAACCAACACCCGCCTCTCCTTCTAAGCCTACAACTAGACTAAAAGTCAACAATCCCCAAAAGGTGAGGAACAAATGTCACCCAGGAGGAGCTACATGACACTCCAAAGGAACTGCGTGAAGTTTTCCACTACATATACACAGAAATCAGGGGAATGAGTGTTTACAAGGATGCAGGGAACAAGTCGGGACACAAAAGGGCTGTGCTGCTTTGCCTGCAGGTATAGGCACTGGGTGGGGATGCTATGCTGGCTGCTGTGAATGTGGGGGCTCGGGAGGCGGCGGCTATCTGGGTGCAGTGGTCTGTGGGGCATCACCCTGGTGAGTGCTGGTTCAGGGCCTGGGGCCTTTTTGCTCATGTGCAGGGCTGTGACAGTGGGACAGCGTTATGCCGCAGTGGGCTGTGGGCAGACGTGACCCAGCTGCGCAGGTTAGAGCTTTCCAAGAACTGGGTGTCGTGTCTAGGGGCCATAGCACATGAGCGGCACAGCAGTGCCAGAAACTGATGTGCAGAACGCGTGGGGTATGGGGATGCTGTAATATTGTAAGCGATGGAGCCCTGAATAGCCTGCGTACGGAGGTAAGCTGCCGCAGCCTTTACGTAATGGGGGAAACCTGCAGGAAGCATGCTGGGGAAGTAGTTCGGGAGAGGTACAGGACAGGAGGGTTGGACTACACTTGGGATGCGGGTGTGTGGTAGGTACCTCGGCGGGGGGATGGTGCGGTGGGGATGCTTGGAGTGTGGGGAGCGTGGGCATGTGACAGCACTAAGGTGCCTGTGCTGCGGGGTGATCACGGATGGCAAGACTGTGCTGGTCAGGACAATGGTTCCGTGGACTGCGGCTTGGCTTACTTCCGTGTCCCACCTCAGTTTGGATCCTGACTCATGGGCAGTTGCTAATGGCTCAGCTGGATGGGCGGGGACTTGGAAGGAACAGGATTGCAAATTGGTGACATAGATTTCTGGGGCAAAGTATGTGGATTTCCATTTCGGAGGAGCTTATGAACATGGAGTCGTTTCTGTCCCACATGAATACATGCCAGGGACTGATTTCTGCAGAGCAAGGTTTGGAACATCGAGTGAATAAGCAGGACTGTTCTGTGGATACCACTCAGCCTCTTCCCCAGCAACTCCTGGCATTGCCCAATGGGCTCATGAACAAAGAGGTCATGCTGATAATGGAGGTCATTCTTCGGGTCATCAACATGGACTTCCACTCAGCAAGGCTGACCTGCCTACCCACAGCCACTGCTCAGTGCACAAATTACCACCAGCCGACAACCACACTCGGGCTCCGATATGCACCATTCCCCGAGGTGATTAACCAGCAACATGGTGGCACATTCATGACATTGGACCATTTCCATCATGGAACAGACAGAGATTTGTTCTAACTGGAGTAAACACATTCCCCAGATATGCATCTGCTTTCCCTCCATGCCATGCTTCTGCCAAGACTTCCACCCACAGACTTACAAAATGCCTTATCCATGGTGACAGGATTCCACACAGCATTGCTCCTGATCAAGGAACCCACTTCATCGGCATTGAATTGCGGGAACGGGCACATACTCATGCAATTCTCTGGCCCTCCCACGCTCCACCTCTTCCTGAGGTGGCTGGCTGGATAGAACACGGAATGGCCTTTTCAAAACTCAAGAACTGGGTCAACTGGACCGCAGTGCCTTGCAGGGATGGATTGATGTTCTCAGGGAGGCTGTGTGGGCTCTGAATCTGCGTCCAATTGATCGTGCTGTCTCTGCTACAGACAGGATCCATGGACCCAGGGACAATTGGAGGGGCACCACTCATTACAGCCCCTCATTAACCACTTGGAACCTTTCTGCTTCCTTTCCTTGCAGCCTTGAGCACTTCTGCTCTACAGATTCTTGTTCTTGAAGGGGCTCTATTTCCACCAGAAGAAACAACCATGACTCCGTTCAACTGGAATCGAAGACTGCCACCTGGTCACTTTGGGCTACTCAATGCCCTGGATCAACAAGCCAAGAAAGGGATTACTTTGCTGGCTGGGGTGACTGCACCTGACTCTCAAGGGGAAATAAGACGGCAACCACACAATGGAGGCATAGTAGAGATTTCCTGGAATACACGAGCTCCTCTAGCGGGTCTCTTAGTACTAACATGACCTGTGATTAAAATCAGCAGAAAACTCAAACAACCCAACACAGGCAGGCTAACAAAGGCTCTGAAACTTCAGGCATGAAGGTTTGGGTCCCCCCACCAGGGAAAGAACCATGGCCAGCTGAAGTGCTTGCTGAGGGTAAAGGGAACATGGAATGGGTAGTGGAAGACAGTTGGGATAAACATGAACTATGAACCCATGACCAGTTACAGCAATGAGGATGCAATGCTACTTTCTGCAAGTGATACTTTCTAAGTTGTAAGATATCAACTTGAAGAGTGAATATTGTCCGAGGTCCTGCACCCGATTCTTCTGAAACTTAAGGCACTTCCGGTTGAATGCTGCTCAGCTGAGTAAAGTAAGGCAAGGATAAACCATATGTCTGTTATTGTTTTCTATTTAGAAAGTAAGTGTATTTGAAGGTGAGGTGTAGAGCTGCCAAGCTGACAAGGGATCGACTGTTTTGTCCAGGTTCAGCAGTCCAATTGGCAGGGGGTGGGGGTGGTGCTGGGCTGTCTGGTCAGGCAAGCGCTGGACTGTCTGTTGCCTTGAGGAACTATCACGGACTTAAATCATGAACACATTGGACACTGGTTGTGTCCAGAGAGGATTGCACATGCAATGAGCTCAGGGGAGGGTCTTCAGCAATGAGCATTGTCTGATCTAATCACCAGAAGGCTTTCAAGGAGGATTTCGAAGAGACCATCACTCATCTTCCTGCTTCAGCCAGCCAGCCAGTTCACTGAGGACTCTCCCAGAGCTGCGAGCTTGCAGCCTGCCCTACGGATCTTAGACTATTACGTCCCCACATTTGCCCAGCCAGCCTCTCCTGAGAGTTCACTGAGGCCCTTAAGCGGAGCTGTCAACTTGTACCCGCCCTACACACATTGTACGTTACATCACACGGCGACGGGAGACAATTTTATGAGTTTGATGTTTACAGATATCTCCTGCTGAGTCAGTTTCTCTAGAGTACCCGAGCTAAAATAGCTTGGTACTGAGAGTGCTTCCTAAGAAAGGGGATCTTCCCCGTGGGTTTATATGATTGGTTGCCTACGCTGACTGGACCCAAAGGCACTAAGGGCTCTTTTGGCCATAATCAGGGGTGAGCTGGCAAAAGAAGTGGACAAAGTTCACCATCGGACTCCTCTAATGCTCTGCTAGGACGAAGGCAGCCTCTGGGGGAAAAAAGTCATGACAAATTTTCAGGGTTTTGTGAAATGACAACATACAGAGATGTTGGTTGGTTGTTGCTTGATATACCATGTACACTGATGAAGAAAAGGGATGCACGGCTGCAGATGAGCAGCTTACGTGCTGTATGACAGATGTAACGGTTTCTGTGAGTGCCCTGAAGGAAAAGCCTATTTCCTGCAGCCAAAGACAGGAGATCTCTGAATATGTGAGGCAGAGTCTCATTGTCAGAGTAGCAAGCTTACATCATAAACGGCAATCTCCCTCTTGCACGGTATCTACCATGAATGGGAGGACATCGATTGGAAAGGAGTGGGAACCTGAAACATGGGATGGGGACATCTGGATCGATAATGATGGCAGTGCGCTGGTTGCAATCCTAGATTGTGTGAGTCTTTTCCAGATAACACTGTAATAGTCTGCACTGAGTATAGCCAATCAACCTTCAGCCTGCCATGAGGAGTTGGCCACACGACCTCCACGTGAACGGATTAATACAAGACCGATTCACCGGTTTCACCAATGGAAACTACAAAGGAATGCCCTGAAGCAAACAGCTTGGAAGATGCTTCTGATCCTTTTTGTGAACACAACCAACACCCGCCTCTCCTTCTAAGCCTACAACTAGACTAAAAGTCAACAATCCCCAAAAGGTGAGGAACAAATGTCACCCAGGAGGAGCTACATGACACTCCAAAGGAACTGCGTGAAGTTTTCCACTACATATACACAGAAATCAGGGGAATGAGTGTTTACAAGGATGCAGGGAACAAGTCGGGACACAAAAGGGCTGTGCTGCTTTGCCTGCAGGTATAGGCACTGGGTGGGGATGCTATGCTGGCTGCTGTGAATGTGGGGGCTCGGGAGGCGGCGGCTATCTGGGTGCAGTGGTCTGTGGGGCATCACCCTGGTGAGTGCTGGTTCAGGGCCTGGGGCCTTTTTGCTCATGTGCAGGGCTGTGACAGTGGGACAGCGTTATGCCGCAGTGGGCTGTGGGCAGACGTGACCCAGCTGCGCAGGTTAGAGCTTTCCAAGAACTGGGTGTCGTGTCTAGGGGCCATAGCACATGAGCGGCACAGCAGTGCCAGAAACTGATGTGCAGAACGCGTGGGGTATGGGGATGCTGTAATATTGTAAGCGATGGAGCCCTGAATAGCCTGCGTACGGAGGTAAGCTGCCGCAGCCTTTACGTAATGGGGGAAACCTGCAGGAAGCATGCTGGGGAAGTAGTTCGGGAGAGGTACAGGACAGGAGGGTTGGACTACACTTGGGATGCGGGTGTGTGGTAGGTACCTCGGCGGGGGGATGGTGCGGTGGGGATGCTTGGAGTGTGGGGAGCGTGGGCATGTGACAGCACTAAGGTGCCTGTGCTGCGGGGTGATCACGGATGGCAAGACTGTGCTGGTCAGGACAATGGTTCCGTGGACTGCGGCTTGGCTTACTTCCGTGTCCCACCTCAGTTTGGATCCTGACTCATGGGCAGTTGCTAATGGCTCAGCTGGATGGGCGGGGACTTGGAAGGAACAGGATTGCAAATTGGTGACATAGATTTCTGGGGCAAAGTATGTGGATTTCCATTTCGGAGGAGCTTATGAACATGGAGTCGTTTCTGTCCCACATGAATACATGCCAGGGACTGATTTCTGCAGAGCAAGGTTTGGAACATCGAGTGAATAAGCAGGACTGTTCTGTGGATACCACTCAGCCTCTTCCCCAGCAACTCCTGGCATTGCCCAATGGGCTCATGAACAAAGAGGTCATGCTGATAATGGAGGTCATTCTTCGGGTCATCAACATGGACTTCCACTCAGCAAGGCTGACCTGCCTACCCACAGCCACTGCTCAGTGCACAAATTACCACCAGCCGACAACCACACTCGGGCTCCGATATGCACCATTCCCCGAGGTGATTAACCAGCAACATGGTGGCACATTCATGACATTGGACCATTTCCATCATGGAACAGACAGAGATTTGTTCTAACTGGAGTAAACACATTCCCCAGATATGCATCTGCTTTCCCTCCATGCCATGCTTCTGCCAAGACTTCCACCCACAGACTTACAAAATGCCTTATCCATGGTGACAGGATTCCACACAGCATTGCTCCTGATCAAGGAACCCACTTCATCGGCATTGAATTGCGGGAACGGGCACATACTCATGCAATTCTCTGGCCCTCCCACGCTCCACCTCTTCCTGAGGTGGCTGGCTGGATAGAACACGGAATGGCCTTTTCAAAACTCAAGAACTGGGTCAACTGGACCGCAGTGCCTTGCAGGGATGGATTGATGTTCTCAGGGAGGCTGTGTGGGCTCTGAATCTGCGTCCAATTGATCGTGCTGTCTCTGCTACAGACAGGATCCATGGACCCAGGGACAATTGGAGGGGCACCACTCATTACAGCCCCTCGTTAACCACTTGGAACCTTTCTGCTTCCTTTCCTTGCAGCCTTGAGCACTTCTGCTCTACAGATTCTTGTTCTTGAAGGGGCTCTATTTCCACCAGAAGAAACAACCATGACTCCGTTCAACTGGAATCGAAGACTGCCACCTGGTCACTTTGGGCTACTCAATGCCCTGGATCAACAAGCCAAGAAAGGGATTACTTTGCTGGCTGGGGTGACTGCACCTGACTCTCAAGGGGAAATAAGACGGCAACCACACAATGGAGGCATAGTAGAGATTTCCTGGAATACACGAGCTCCTCTAGCGGGTCTCTTAGTACTAACATGACCTGTGATTAAAATCAGCAGAAAACTCAAACAACCCAACACAGGCAGGCTAACAAAGGCTCTGAAACTTCAGGCATGAAGGTTTGGGTCCCCCCACCAGGGAAAGAACCATGGCCAGCTGAAGTGCTTGCTGAGGGTAAAGGGAACATGGAATGGGTAGTGGAAGACAGTTGGGATAAACATGAACTATGAACCCATGACCAGTTACAGCAATGAGGATGCAATGCTACTTTCTGCAAGTGATACTTTCTAAGTTGTAAGATATCAACTTGAAGAGTGAATATTGTCCGAGGTCCTGCACCCGATTCTTCTGAAACTTAAGGCACTTCCGGTTGAATGCTGCTCAGCTGAGTAAAGTAAGGCAAGGATAAACCATATGTCTGTTATTGTTTTCTATTTAGAAAGTAAGTGTATTTGAAGGTGAGGTGTAGAGCTGCCAAGCTGACAAGGGATCGACTGTTTTGTCCAGGTTCAGCAGTCCAATTGGCAGGGGGTGGGGGTGGTGCTGGGCTGTCTGGTCAGGCAAGCGCTGGACTGTCTGTTGCCTTGAGGAACTATCACGGACTTAAATCATGAACACATTGGACACTGGTTGTGTCCAGAGAGGATTGCACATGCAATGAGCTCAGGGGAGGGTCTTCAGCAATGAGCATTGTCTGATCTAATCACCAGAAGGCTTTCAAGGAGGATTTCGAAGAGACCATCACTCATCTTCCTGCTTCAGCCAGCCAGCCAGTTCACTGAGGACTCTCCCAGAGCTGCGAGCTTGCAGCCTGCCCTACGGATCTTAGACTATTACGTCCCCACATTTGCCCAGCCAGCCTCTCCTGAGAGTTCACTGAGGCCCTTAAGCGGAGCTGTCAACTTGTACCCGCCCTACACACATTGTACGTTACATCACACGGCGACGGGAGACAATTTTATGAGTTTGATGTTTACAGATATCTCCTGCTGAGTCAGTTTCTCTAGAGTACCCGAGCTAAAATAGCTTGGTACTGAGAGTGCTTCCTAAGAAAGGGGATCTTCCCCGTGGGTTTATATGATTGGTTGCCTACGCTGACTGGACCCAAAGGCACTAAGGGCTCTTTTGGCCATAATCAGGGGTGAGCTGGCAAAAGAAGTGGACAAAGTTCACCATCGGACTCCTCTAATGCTCTGCTAGGACGAAGGCAGCCTCTGGGGGAAAAAAGTCATGACAAATTTTCAGGGTTTTGTGAAATGACAACATACAGAGATGTTGGTTGGTTGTTGCTTGATATACCATGTACACTGATGAAGAAAAGGGATGCACGGCTGCAGATGAGCAGCTTACGTGCTGTATGACAGATGTAACGGTTTCTGTGAGTGCCCTGAAGGAAAAGCCTATTTCCTGCAGCCAAAGACAGGAGATCTCTGAATATGTGAGGCAGAGTCTCATTGTCAGAGTAGCAAGCTTACATCATAAACGGCAATCTCCCTCTTGCACGGTATCTACCATGAATGGGAGGACATCGATTGGAAAGGAGTGGGAACCTGAAACATGGGATGGGGACATCTGGATCGATAATGATGGCAGTGCGCTGGTTGCAATCCTAGATTGTGTGAGTCTTTTCCAGATAACACTGTAATAGTCTGCACTGAGTATAGCCAATCAACCTTCAGCCTGCCATGAGGAGTTGGCCACACGACCTCCACGTGAACGGATTAATACAAGACCGATTCACCGGTTTCACCAATGGAAACTACAAAGGAATGCCCTGAAGCAAACAGCTTGGAAGATGCTTCTGATCCTTTTTGTGAACACAACCAACACCCGCCTCTCCTTCTAAGCCTACAACTAGACTAAAAGTCAACAATCCCCAAAAGGTGAGGAACAAATGTCACCCAGGAGGAGCTACATGACACTCCAAAGGAACTGCGTGAAGTTTTCCACTACATATACACAGAAATCAGGGGAATGAGTGTTTACAAGGATGCAGGGAACAAGTCGGGACACAAAAGGGCTGTGCTGCTTTGCCTGCAGGTATAGGCACTGGGTGGGGATGCTATGCTGGCTGCTGTGAATGTGGGGGCTCGGGAGGCGGCGGCTATCTGGGTGCAGTGGTCTGTGGGGCATCACCCTGGTGAGTGCTGGTTCAGGGCCTGGGGCCTTTTTGCTCATGTGCAGGGCTGTGACAGTGGGACAGCGTTATGCCGCAGTGGGCTGTGGGCAGACGTGACCCAGCTGCGCAGGTTAGAGCTTTCCAAGAACTGGGTGTCGTGTCTAGGGGCCATAGCACATGAGCGGCACAGCAGTGCCAGAAACTGATGTGCAGAACGCGTGGGGTATGGGGATGCTGTAATATTGTAAGCGATGGAGCCCTGAATAGCCTGCGTACGGAGGTAAGCTGCCGCAGCCTTTACGTAATGGGGGAAACCTGCAGGAAGCATGCTGGGGAAGTAGTTCGGGAGAGGTACAGGACAGGAGGGTTGGACTACACTTGGGATGCGGGTGTGTGGTAGGTACCTCGGCGGGGGGATGGTGCGGTGGGGATGCTTGGAGTGTGGGGAGCGTGGGCATGTGACGGCACTAAGGTGCCTGTGCTGCGGGGTGATCACGGATGGCAAGACTGTGCTGGTCAGGACAATGGTTCCGTGGACTGCGGCTTGGCTTACTTCCGTGTCCCACCTCAGTTTGGATCCTGACCCATGGGCAGTTGCTAATGGCTCAGCTGGATGGGCGGGGACTTGGAAGGAACAGGATTGCAAATTGGTGACATAGATTTCTGGGGCAAAGTATGTGGATTTCCATTTCGGAGGGGCTTATGAACATGAAGTCGTTTCTGTCCCACATGAATACATGCCAGGGACTGATTTCTGCAGAGCAAGGTTTGGAACATCGAGTGAATAAGCAGGACTGTTCTGTGGATACCACTCAGCCTCTTCCCCAGCAACTCCTGGCATTGCCCAATGGGCTCATGAACAAAGAGGTCATGCTGATAATGGAGGTCATTCTTCGGGTCATCAACATGGACTTCCACTCAGCAAGGCTGACCTGCCTACCCACAGCCACTGCTCAGTGCACAAATTACCACCAGCCGACAACCACACTCGGGCTCCGATATGCACCATTCCCCGAGGTGATTAACCAGCAACATGGTGGCACATTCATGACATTGGACCATTTCCATCATGGAACGGACAGAGATTTGTTCTAACTGGAGTAAACACATTCCCCGGATATGCATCTGCTTTCCCTCCATGCCATGCTTCTGCCAAGACTTCCACCCACAGACTTACAAAATGCCTTATCCATGGTGACAGGATTCCACACAGCATTGCTCCTGATCAAGGAACCCACTTCATCGGCATTGAATTGCGGGAACGGGCACATACTCATGCAATTCTCTGGCCCTCCCACGCTCCACCTCTTCCTGAGGTGGCTGGCTGGATAGAACACGGAATGGCCTTTTCAAAACTCAAGAACTGGGTCAACTGGACCGCAGTGCCTTGCAGGGATGGATTGATGTTCTCAGGGAGGCTGTGTGGGCTCTGAATCTGCGTCCAATTGATCGTGCTGTCTCTGCTACAGACAGGATCCATGGACCCAGGGACAATTGGAGGGGCACCACTCATTACACCCCCTCGTTAACCACTTGGAACCTTTCTGCTTCCTTTCCTTGCAGCCTTGAGCACTTCTGCTCTACAGATTCTTGTTCTTGAAGGGGCTCTATTTCCACCAGAAGAAACAACCATGACTCCGTTCAACTGGAATCGAAGAGTGCCACCTGGTCACTTTGGGCTAATCATTGCCCTGGATCAACAAGCCAAGAAAGGGATTACTTTGCTGGCTGGGGTGACTGCACCTGACTCTCAAGGGGAAATAAGACGGCAACCACACAATGGAGGCATAGTAGAGATTTCCTGGAATACACGAGCTCCTCTAGCGGGTCTCTTAGTACTAACATGACCTGTGATTAAAATCAGCAGAAAACTCAAACAACCCAACACAGGCAGGCTAACAAAGGCTCTGAAACTTCAGGCATGAAGGTTTGGGTCCCCCCACCAGGGAAAGAACCATGGCCAGCTGAAGTGCTTGCTGAGGGTAAAGGGAACATGGAATGGGTAGTGGAAGACAGTTGGGATAAACATGAACTATGAACCCATGACCAGTTACAGCAATGAGGATGCAATGCTACTTTCTGCAAGTGATACTTTCTAAGTTGTAAGATATCAACTTGAAGAGTGAATATTGTCCGAGGTCCTGCACCCGATTCTTCTGAAACTTAAGGCACTTCCGGTTGAATGCTGCTCAGCTGAGTAAAGTAAGGCAAGGATAAACCATATGTCTGTTATTGTTTTCTATTTAGAAAGTAAGTGTATTTGAAGGTTAGGTGTAGAGCTGCCAAGCTGACAAGGGATCGACTGTTTTGTCCAGGTTCAGCAGTCCAATTGGCAGGGGGTGGGGGTGGTGCTGGGCTGTCTGGTCAGGCAAGCGCTGGACTGTCTGTTGCCTTGAGGAACTATCACGGACTTAAATCATGAACACATTGGACACTGGTTGTGTCCAGAGAGGATTGCACATGCAATGAGCTCAGGGGAGGGTCTTCAGCAATGAGCATTGTCTGATCTAATCACCAGAAGGCTTTCAAGGAGGATTTCGAAGAGACCATCACTCATCTTCCTGCTTCAGCCAGCCAGCCAGTTCACTGAGGACTCTCCCAGAGCTGCGAGCTTGCAGCCTGCCCTACGGATCTTAGACTATTACGTCCCCACATTTGCCCAGCCAGCCTCTCCTGAGAGTTCACTGAGGCCCTTAAGCGGAGCTGTCAACTTGTACCCGCCCTACACACATTGTACGTTACATCACACGGCGACGGGAGACAATTTTATGAGTTTGATGTTTACAGATATCTCCTGCTGAGTCAGTTTCTCTAGAGTACCCGAGCTAAAATAGCTTGGTACTGAGAGTGCTTCCTAAGAAAGGGGATCTTCCCCGTGGGTTTATATGATTGGTTGCCTACGCTGACTGGACCC
The DNA here is from genome assembly GCF_023851605.1 of Tamandua tetradactyla. Classification (NCBI taxonomy): domain Eukaryota; kingdom Metazoa; phylum Chordata; class Mammalia; order Pilosa; family Myrmecophagidae; genus Tamandua; species Tamandua tetradactyla. The sequence continues at coordinate 74,024,950 of NC_135328.1, forward strand.
AAAGGCACTAAGGGCTCTTTTGGCCATAATCAGGGGTGAGCTGGCAAAAGAAGTGGACAAAGTTCACCATCGGACTCCTCTAATGCTCTGCTAGGACGAAGGCAGCCTCTGGGGGAAAAAAGTCATGACAAATTTTCAGGGTTTTGTGAAATGACAACATACAGAGATGTTGGTTGGTTGTTGCTTGATATACCATGTACACTGATGAAGAAAAGGGATGCGCGGCTGCAGATGAGCAGCTTACGTGCTGTATGACAGATGTAACGGTTTCTGTGAGTGCCCTGAAGGAAAAGCCTATTTCCTGCAGCCAAAGACAGGAGATCTCTGAATATGTGAGGCAGAGTCTCATTGTCAGAGTAGCAAGCTTACATCATAAACGGCAATCTCCCTCTTGCACGGTATCTACCATGAATGGGAGGACATCGATTGGAAAGGAGTGGGAACCTGAAACATGGGATGGGGACATCTGGATCGATAATGATGGCAGTGCGCTGGTTGCAATCCTAGATTGTGTGAGTCTTTTCCAGATAACACTGTAATAGTCTGCACTGAGTATAGCCAATCAACCTTCAGCCTGCCATGAGGAGTTGGCCACACGACCTCCACGTGAACGGATTAATACAAGACCGATTCACCGGTTTCACCAATGGAAACTACAAAGGAATGCCCTGAAGCAAACAGCTTGGAAGATGCTTCTGATCCTTTTTGTGAACACAACCAACACCCGCCTCTCCTTCTAAGCCTACAACTAGACTAAAAGTCAACAATCCCCAAAAGGTGAGGAACAAATGTCACCCAGGAGGAGCTACATGACACTCCAAAGGAACTGCGTGAAGTTTTCCACTACATATACACAGAAATCAGGGGAATGAGTGTTTACAAGGATGCAGGGAACAAGTCGGGACACAAAAGGGCTGTGCTGCTTTGCCTGCAGGTATAGGCACTGGGTGGGGATGCTATGCTGGCTGCTGTGAATGTGGGGGCTCGGGAGGCGGCGGCTATCTGGGTGCAGTGGTCTGTGGGGCATCACCCTGGTGAGTGCTGGTTCAGGGCCTGGGGCCTTTTTGCTCATGTGCAGGGCTGTGACAGTGGGACAGCGTTATGCCGCAGTGGGCTGTGGGCAGACGTGACCCAGCTGCGCAGGTTAGAGCTTTCCAAGAACTGGGTGTCGTGTCTAGGGGCCATAGCACATGAGCGGCACAGCAGTGCCAGAAACTGATGTGCAGAACGCGTGGGGTATGGGGATGCTGTAATATTGTAAGCGATGGAGCCCTGAATAGCCTGCGTACGGAGGTAAGCTGCCGCAGCCTTTACGTAATGGGGGAAACCTGCAGGAAGCATGCTGGGGAAGTAGTTCGGGAGAGGTACAGGACAGGAGGGTTGGACTACACTTGGGATGCGGGTGTGTGGTAGGTACCTCGGCGGGGGGATGGTGCGGTGGGGATGCTTGGAGTGTGGGGAGCGTGGGCATGTGACGGCACTAAGGTGCCTGTGCTGCGGGGTGATCACGGATGGCAAGACTGTGCTGGTCAGGACAATGGTTCCGTGGACTGCGGCTTGGCTTACTTCCGTGTCCCACCTCAGTTTGGATCCTGACCCATGGGCAGTTGCTAATGGCTCAGCTGGATGGGCGGGGACTTGGAAGGAACAGGATTGCAAATTGGTGACATAGATTTCTGGGGCAAAGTATGTGGATTTCCATTTCGGAGGGGCTTATGAACATGAAGTCGTTTCTGTCCCACATGAATACATGCCAGGGACTGATTTCTGCAGAGCAAGGTTTGGAACATCGAGTGAATAAGCAGGACTGTTCTGTGGATACCACTCAGCCTCTTCCCCAGCAACTCCTGGCATTGCCCAATGGGCTCATGAACAAAGAGGTCATGCTGATAATGGAGGTCATTCTTCGGGTCATCAACATGGACTTCCACTCAGCAAGGCTGACCTGCCTACCCACAGCCACTGCTCAGTGCACAAATTACCACCAGCCGACAACCACACTCGGGCTCCGATATGCACCATTCCCCGAGGTGATTAACCAGCAACATGGTGGCACATTCATGACATTGGACCATTTCCATCATGGAACGGACAGAGATTTGTTCTAACTGGAGTAAACACATTCCCCGGATATGCATCTGCTTTCCCTCCATGCCATGCTTCTGCCAAGACTTCCACCCACAGACTTACAAAATGCCTTATCCATGGTGACAGGATTCCACACAGCATTGCTCCTGATCAAGGAACCCACTTCATCGGCATTGAATTGCGGGAACGGGCACATACTCATGCAATTCTCTGGCCCTCCCACGCTCCACCTCTTCCTGAGGTGGCTGGCTGGATAGAACACGGAATGGCCTTTTCAAAACTCAAGAACTGGGTCAACTGGACCGCAGTGCCTTGCAGGGATGGATTGATGTTCTCAGGGAGGCTGTGTGGGCTCTGAATCTGCGTCCAATTGATCGTGCTGTCTCTGCTACAGACAGGATCCATGGACCCAGGGACAATTGGAGGGGCACCACTCATTACACCCCCTCGTTAACCACTTGGAACCTTTCTGCTTCCTTTCCTTGCAGCCTTGAGCACTTCTGCTCTACAGATTCTTGTTCTTGAAGGGGCTCTATTTCCACCAGAAGAAACAACCATGACTCCGTTCAACTGGAATCGAAGAGTGCCACCTGGTCACTTTGGGCTAATCATTGCCCTGGATCAACAAGCCAAGAAAGGGATTACTTTGCTGGCTGGGGTGACTGCACCTGACTCTCAAGGGGAAATAAGACGGCAACCACACAATGGAGGCATAGTAGAGATTTCCTGGAATACACGAGCTCCTCTAGCGGGTCTCTTAGTACTAACATGACCTGTGATTAAAATCAGCAGAAAACTCAAACAACCCAACACAGGCAGGCTAACAAAGGCTCTGAAACTTCAGGCATGAAGGTTTGGGTCCCCCCACCAGGGAAAGAACCATGGCCAGCTGAAGTGCTTGCTGAGGGTAAAGGGAACATGGAATGGGTAGTGGAAGACAGTTGGGATAAACATGAACTATGAACCCATGACCAGTTACAGCAATGAGGATGCAATGCTACTTTCTGCAAGTGATACTTTCTAAGTTGTAAGATATCAACTTGAAGAGTGAATATTGTCCGAGGTCCTGCACCCGATTCTTCTGAAACTTAAGGCACTTCCGGTTGAATGCTGCTCAGCTGAGTAAAGTAAGGCAAGGATAAACCATATGTCTGTTATTGTTTTCTATTTAGAAAGTAAGTGTATTTGAAGGTGAGGTGTAGAGCTGCCAAGCTGACAAGGGATCGACTGTTTTGTCCAGGTTCAGCAGTCCAATTGGCAGGGGGTGGGGGTGGTGCTGGGCTGTCTGGTCAGGCAAGCGCTGGACTGTCTGTTGCCTTGAGGAACTATCACGGACTTAAATCATGAACACATTGGACACTGGTTGTGTCCAGAGAGGATTGCACATGCAATGAGCTCAGGGGAGGGTCTTCAGCAATGAGCATTGTCTGATCTAATCACCAGAAGGCTTTCAAGGAGGATTTCGAAGAGACCATCACTCATCTTCCTGCTTCAGCCAGCCAGCCAGTTCACTGAGGACTCTCCCAGAGCTGCGAGCTTGCAGCCTGCCCTACGGATCTTAGACTATTACGTCCCCACATTTGCCCAGCCAGCCTCTCCTGAGAGTTCACTGAGGCCCTTAAGCGGAGCTGTCAACTTGTACCCGCCCTACACACATTGTACGTTACATCACACGGCGACGGGAGACAATTTTATGAGTTTGATGTTTACAGATATCTCCTGCTGAGTCAGTTTCTCTAGAGTACCCGAGCTAAAATAGCTTGGTACTGAGAGTGCTTCCTAAGAAAGGGGATCTTCCCCGTGGGTTTATATGATTGGTTGCCTACGCTGACTGGACCCAAAGGCACTAAGGGCTCTTTTGGCCATAATCAGGGGTGAGCTGGCAAAAGAAGTGGACAAAGTTCACCATCGGACTCCTCTAATGCTCTGCTAGGACGAAGGCAGCCTCTGGGGGAAAAAAGTCATGACAAATTTTCAGGGTTTTGTGAAATGACAACATACAGAGATGTTGGTTGGTTGTTGCTTGATATACCATGTACACTGATGAAGAAAAGGGATGCACGGCTGCAGATGAGCAGCTTACGTGCTGTATGACAGATGTAACGGTTTCTGTGAGTGCCCTGAAGGAAAAGCCTATTTCCTGCAGCCAAAGACAGGAGATCTCTGAATATGTGAGGCAGAGTCTCATTGTCAGAGTAGCAAGCTTACATCATAAACGGCAATCTCCCTCTTGCACGGTATCTACCATGAATGGGAGGACATCGATTGGAAAGGAGTGGGAACCTGAAACATGGGATGGGGACATCTGGATCGATAATGATGGCAGTGCGCTGGTTGCAATCCTAGATTGTGTGAGTCTTTTCCAGATAACACTGTAATAGTCTGCACTGAGTATAGCCAATCAACCTTCAGCCTGCCATGAGGAGTTGGCCACACGACCTCCACGTGAACGGATTAATACAAGACCGATTCACCGGTTTCACCAATGGAAACTACAAAGGAATGCCCTGAAGCAAACAGCTTGGAAGATGCTTCTGATCCTTTTTGTGAACACAACCAACACCCGCCTCTCCTTCTAAGCCTACAACTAGACTAAAAGTCAACAATCCCCAAAAGGTGAGGAACAAATGTCACCCAGGAGGAGCTACATGACACTCCAAAGGAACTGCGTGAAGTTTTCCACTACATATACACAGAAATCAGGGGAATGAGTGTTTACAAGGATGCAGGGAACAAGTCGGGACACAAAAGGGCTGTGCTGCTTTGCCTGCAGGTATAGGCACTGGGTGGGGATGCTATGCTGGCTGCTGTGAATGTGGGGGCTCGGGAGGCGGCGGCTATCTGGGTGCAGTGGTCTGTGGGGCATCACCCTGGTGAGTGCTGGTTCAGGGCCTGGGGCCTTTTTGCTCATGTGCAGGGCTGTGACAGTGGGACAGCGTTATGCCGCAGTGGGCTGTGGGCAGACGTGACCCAGCTGCGCAGGTTAGAGCTTTCCAAGAACTGGGTGTCGTGTCTAGGGGCCATAGCACATGAGCGGCACAGCAGTGCCAGAAACTGATGTGCAGAACGCGTGGGGTATGGGGATGCTGTAATATTGTAAGCGATGGAGCCCTGAATAGCCTGCGTACGGAGGTAAGCTGCCGCAGCCTTTACGTAATGGGGGAAACCTGCAGGAAGCATGCTGGGGAAGTAGTTCGGGAGAGGTACAGGACAGGAGGGTTGGACTACACTTGGGATGCGGGTGTGTGGTAGGTACCTCGGCGGGGGGATGGTGCGGTGGGGATGCTTGGAGTGTGGGGAGCGTGGGCATGTGACGGCACTAAGGTGCCTGTGCTGCGGGGTGATCACGGATGGCAAGACTGTGCTGGTCAGGACAATGGTTCCGTGGACTGCGGCTTGGCTTACTTCCGTGTCCCACCTCAGTTTGGATCCTGACCCATGGGCAGTTGCTAATGGCTCAGCTGGATGGGCGGGGACTTGGAAGGAACAGGATTGCAAATTGGTGACATAGATTTCTGGGGCAAAGTATGTGGATTTCCATTTCGGAGGGGCTTATGAACATGAAGTCGTTTCTGTCCCACATGAATACATGCCAGGGACTGATTTCTGCAGAGCAAGGTTTGGAACATCGAGTGAATAAGCAGGACTGTTCTGTGGATACCACTCAGCCTCTTCCCCAGCAACTCCTGGCATTGCCCAATGGGCTCATGAACAAAGAGGTCATGCTGATAATGGAGGTCATTCTTCGGGTCATCAACATGGACTTCCACTCAGCAAGGCTGACCTGCCTACCCACAGCCACTGCTCAGTGCACAAATTACCACCAGCCGACAACCACACTCGGGCTCCGATATACACCATTCCCCGAGGTGATTAACCAGCAACATGGTGGCACATTCATGACATTGGACCATTTCCATCATGGAACGGACAGAGATTTGTTCTAACTGGAGTAAACACATTCCCCGGATATGCATCTGCTTTCCCTCCATGCCATGCTTCTGCCAAGACTTCCACCCACAGACTTACAAAATGCCTTATCCATGGTGACAGGATTCCACACAGCATTGCTCCTGATCAAGGAACCCACTTCATCGGCATTGAATTGCGGGAACGGGCACATACTCATGCAATTCTCTGGCCCTCCCACGCTCCACCTCTTCCTGAGGTGGCTGGCTGGATAGAACACGGAATGGCCTTTTCAAAACTCAAGAACTGGGTCAACTGGACCGCAGTGCCTTGCAGGGATGGATTGATGTTCTCAGGGAGGCTGTGTGGGCTCTGAATCTGCATCCAATTGATCGTGCTGTCTCTGCTACAATCAGGATCCATGGTTCCAGGGACCAAGGGGTGACAATTGGAGGGGCACCACTCATTACACCCCCTCGTTAACCACTTGGAACCTTTCTGCTTCCTTTCCTTGCAGCCTTGAGCACTTCTGCTCTACAGATTCTTGTTCTTGAAGGGGCTCTATTTCCACCAGAAGAACCAACCATGACTCCGTTCAACTGGAATCGAAGACTGCCACCTGGTCACTTTGGGCTACTCATTGCCCTGGATCAACAAGCCAAGAAAGGGATTACTTTGCTGGCTGGGGTGACTGCACCTGACTCTCAAGGGGAAATAAGACGGCAACCACACAATGGAGGCATAGTAGAGATTTCCTGGAATACACGAACTCCTCTAGCGGGTCTCTTAGTACTAACAAGACCTGTGATTAAAATCAGCAGAAAACTCAAACAACCCAACACAGGCAGGCTAACAAAGGCTCTGAAACTTCAGGCATGAAGGTTTGGGTCACCCCACCAGGGAAAGAACCATGGCCAGCTGAAGTGCTTGCTGAGGGTAAAGGGAACATGGAATGGGTAGTGGAAGACAGTTGGGATAAACATGAACTATGAACCCATGACCAGTTACAGCAATGAGGATGCAATGCTACTTTCTGCAAGTGATACTTTCTAAGTTGTAAGATATCAACTTGAAGAGTGAATATTGCCCGAGTTCCTGCACCCGATTCTTCTGAAACTTAAGGCACTTCCGGTTGAATGCTGCTCAGCTGAGTAAAGTAAGGCAAGGTTAAACCATATGTCTGTTATTGTTTTCTATTTAGAAAGTAAGTGTATTTGAAGGTGAGGTGTAGAGCTGCCAAGCTGACAAGGGATCGACTGTTTTGTCCAGGTTCAGGAGTCCAATTGGCAGGGGGTGGGGTGGTGCTGGGCTGTCTGGTCAGGCAAGCGCTGGACTGTCTGTTGCCTTGAGGAACTATCACGGACTTAAATCATGAACACATTGGACACTGGCTGTGTCCAGAGAGGATTGCACATGCAATGAGCTCAGGGGAGGGTCTTCAGCAATGAGCATTGTCTGATCTAATCACCAGAAGGCTTTCAAGGAGGATTTCGAAGAGACCATCACTCATCTTCCTGCTTCAGCCAGCCAGCCAGTTCACTGAGGACTCTCCCAGAGCTGCGAGCTTGCAGCCTGCCCTACGGATCTTAGACTATTATGTCCCCACAGTTGCCCAGCCAGCCTCTCCTGAGAGTTCACTGAGGCCCTTAAGCGGAGCTGTCAACTTGTACCCGCCCTACACACATTGTACGTTACATCACACGGCGACGGGAGACAATTTTATGAGTTTGATGTTTACAGATATCTCCTGCTGAGTCAGTTTCTCTAGAGTACCCGAGCTAAAATAGCTTGGTACTGAGAGTGCTTCCTAAGAAAGGGGATCTTCCCCGTGGGTTTATATGATTGGTTGCCTACGCTGACTGGACCCAAAGGCACTAAGGGCTCTTTTGGCCATAATCAGGGGTGAGCTGGCAAAAGAAGTGGACAAAGTTCACCATCGGACTCCTCTAATGCTCTGCTAGGACGAAGGCAGCCTCTGGGGGAAAAAAGTCATGACAAATTTTCAGGGTTTTGTGAAATGACAACATACAGAGATGTTGGTTGGTTGTTGCTTGATATACCATGTACACTGATGAAGAAAAGGGATGCACGGCTGCAGATGAGCAGCTTACGTGCTGTATGACAGATGTAACGGTTTCTGTGAGTGCCCTGAAGGAAAAGCCTATTTCCTGCAGCCAAAGACAGGAGATCTCTGAAAATGTGAGGCAGAGTCTCATTGTCAGAGTAGCAAGCTTACATCATAAACGGCAATCTCCCTCTTGCACGGTATCTACCATGAATGGGAGGACATCGATTGGAAAGGAGTGGGAACCTGAAACATGGGATGGGGACATCTGGATCGATAATGATGGCAGTGCGCTGGTTGCAATCCTAGATCATGTGAGTCTTTTCTAGATAACACTGTAATAGTCTGCACTGAGTATAGCCAATCAACCTTCAGCCTGCCATGAGGAGTTGGCCACACGACCTCCACGTGAACGGATTAATCCAAGACCGATTCACCGGTTTCACCAATGGAAACTACAAAGGAATGCCCTGAAGCAAACAGCTTGGAAGATGCTTCTGATCCTTTTTGTGAACACAACCAACACCCGCCTCTCCTTCTAAGCCTACAACTAGACTAAAAGTCAACAATCCCCAAAAGATGAGGAACAAATGTCACCCAGGAGGAGCTACATGACACTCCAAAAGAACTGCGTGAAGTTTTCCACTCCATATACACAGAAATCAGGGGAATGAGTGTTTACAAGGATGCAGGGAACAAGTCGGGACACAAAAGGGCTGTGCTGCTTTGCCTGCAGGTATAGGCACTGGGTGGGGATGCTATGCTGGCTGCTGTGAATGTGGGGGCTCGGGAGGCGGCGGCTATCTGGGTGCAGTGGTCTGTGGGGCATCACCCTGGTGAGTGCTGGTTCAGGGCCTGGGGCCTTTTTGCTCATGTGCAGGGCTGTGACAGTGGGACAGCGTTATGCCGCAGTGGGCTGTGGGCAGACGTGACCCAGCTGCGCAGGTTAGAGCTTTCCAAGAACTGGGTGTCGTGTCTAGGGGCCATAGCACATGAGCGGCACAGCAGTGCCAGAAACTGATGTGCAGAACGCGTGGGGTATGGGGATGCTGTAATATTGTAAGCGATGGAGCCCTGAATAGCCTGCGTACGGAGGTAAGCTGCCGCAGCCTTTACGTAATGGGGGAAACCTGCAGGAAGCATGCTGGGGAAGTAGTTCGGGAGAGGTACAGGACAGGAGGGTTGGACTACACTTGGGATGCGGGTGTGTGGTAGGTACCTCGGCGGGGGGATGGTGCGGTGGGGGTGCTTGGAGTGTGGGGTGCGTGGGCATGTGATTGCACCAAGGGCCTGTGGTGCGGGGTGATCACGGATGGCAGGACTGAGCTGGTCAGGGCAGCGGTTCCATGGTCCTCCGCTTGCCTTACTTCCTAGTTCTGGTCTTAGTTTGGATCCTGACTCATGGGCAATTGCTAAGGTTCAGCTGGATGTTTGGGGACTTGGAAAGTGTATGATTGCAAATCGGTAACAAAGATTTCTGGCACAAGGTGTGTGGATAGACATTTTGGAGGGCTATGAAGATGAAGCCATTTCTTTCCCATATAAATACATGCCAGGGACTGACTTCTGCAGAGTAAGGTTTTAAACATCGAGTGAATAAGATGGCCTCTTTGGTGGATACCAGTCCGCCTCTTCCCCAGCAACTCTTGGCATTGCCCAATGTTCTATGAACAAAGAGGTCATGCTGATAATGGAGGTTATTCTTTGGCTCATCAACTTCTACTTCCACCCACCAAGGCTGACCTGTGTACTGCCACTGAAGAGTGCCTCAAATACCACCAGCAGACACCCACACTCAGCCTCTGATATGCACCATTCCCCTAGATGATTAACTAGCAACATGGTGGCATATTCATCACATTGGACCATTTCCATCATGGAATGTACAGAGATTTGTCTTAACTGGAGTATACACAATCTCTGGATATCCATCTGCTTTCTCTCCTTGCTGTCCTTCTGCCAAGACTTCCAACCATAGACTTACAAAATGCCTTATCCATCATTATAGGATTCCACACAGCATTGCTTCTGATCAAGGAACCCACTTCATAGGCAATGAATTATGGGAATGGACACATACTCATGGAATTCTCTGGCCTTCCCATGCTCCCTTTCATCCTGAGACAGTTGGATGTATAGAACATGGAAGGCCTTTTCAAAACTCAAGAACTGTGCAAACTAGACGGCAATGTCCTGCAGAGTTGGGGTGATATTCCCAGGGAGGCTGTTTAGGCTTTGTATCTGCATACAATTTATCATGCTGTCTCTGTTAAAGACAGGATCCATGTGTCCAGGAACCAAGTGGTGGAAATGGGAGTGACACCACTCATTACACCCCCTAGTATCCAAATGGAACATTTCTGCTTCCTGTCCTTGCGGCCTTGAGCACTTCTGCTCTACAGATTTTTGTTCCAGAAGGGGTGTATTTCCACCAGGAGAATCAACAATGATTCCATTCAACTGGAATCGAAGAGTGCCACCTGGTCACTTTGGGCTAATCATTGCCCTGGATCAACAAGCCAAGAATGGGATTACTTTGCTGGCTGGGGTGATTGCACCTGACTCTCAGGGGGAAATAAATGGCATCTACACAATGGAGGTAAAGAAGAGTTTTCCTGGAATACATGAGATCCTCTAGCAGGTCTCTTAGTACTAACGTGACCTGTGATTAAAATCAATGGAAAACTCAAACAACCCAACACAGGCAGGGCTAACAAAGGCTCTGAAACTTCACAAATGTAGGTCTGGGTCACTGCACCAAAGAAAGAACCATGGCCAGCTGAAGTGCTTGCTGAGGGTAAAAGGAACGTGGAATGAGTAGTGGAAGACATTTGGGATAAATATGAAGTATGACCCCATGACCAGTTACAGCAATGAGGAATGTAATGCTATTTTCTTCAAGTTATACTTTGTAAGTTGTAAGATCACAATTTGAGGATTGAAGATTGCCCAAGGACATACACCCGATTCTGTAAGATTTAATGCATTCGGTTGAAAGCTGGACAGCTGAGTAATGTAAGGCAAGGATAATACATGTGTCTCTTTTTGTTTTCTATTTAGAAATTAAGTATATTTGAAGGCGAATGTGCATAGCTGCCCAGTTGACAAGGGATCAACTTTATTCACCAGGTTCCTGAGTGCAATTTGTCATGTGGTGGTGCTGGGCTGTCTGGTCAGACAAGCATTGGCCTTTCTGTCACTATGAGGACATTTCATGGACTTAAATCATGAACACATTGTTGCATCCACAGCAGATTGCATTTGCAATCAGATCAGGAGAGTGTCTTCACCAGTGATCACTGCCTAATCTAATCACCTTAAGGCTTTAAAGGAGGATTCAGAAGAGACATCACTCATCTTCCTGATTCAGACAGCCAGCCTCTTATGAGAGTTCATTCAGAAACTTTATCAGAGCTGCTAGCATGCAGCCTGCTGTACAGTTCTTGGACCATTCCATCCCCAAGGTTGCCCAATTAGCCTCTCCTGAGAGTTAACTGAAGACCTTAATTAGAGCCATTAGCTATAGCCTGCTCTAAAGACCTTGAAATTTACATCACACTGTAACAGGAGACAATTTTATAAATTTCATATTTACGGATATCTTCTGCTGAGTCTGTTTCTCTAGAGTACCCAAGCTTAAACAGCTTGGTACTGGGAATCGTTAAGAAACAGAATCTTAAAAATGGGTTTTTACGATTGGTTGTCTTCTCTGACTGGACTCAAAAGCACTAAGGGCTCTGTTTCCCATAATTAGAATGACTCTGTCAATCCATGGGGTTAGCTGGCAAAAGCGATAATCAAATTATCACCGTTCAATTCCTCTACTGCTTTGGTAAAACGAAGCCAGCCTCTGGTGGATAATGTTTCTGATACCTTTACGGAGTTTTGAGGTATTAGGAGGTATAGAGATGTTGGCTGGTTGTTGCTAGACATGCTGTATACATTGATGAGGGAAAAGGATGAGGTGATGTCTTCAACTGAGTAGCTTATGTGCTATATGAGAGATGCAAAAGTGTCAATAAGTGCCCTGAAGGAAAAGCTTATTTCCTATAGCCGAAGACATGAGATCTCTGAAAATCAGACTAGAGTCTCACCGTTAGAGTAGCAACTGTACAATGTAAATTGTAATCGCAATCTTGCATGGTATCTGCCATTAAAGTGAGGACATTGATTGGAAAGGAGTGGGAACCCGAAACATGGGATGGTGACATCTGGATTGATAATGATGGCAGTGGAGAGGTTGAAACCCTGGATTGTGCTGAGCTTTTTCTAGATCACCCTGTAATAGTCTGCACTGAGTATAGCCACTCAACCTTCAGCCTGTCATGCAGAATGGGCTACCCTACCTCCACATGAAGGAATTAATCCTAGACTGATTAACCTGTTTCACCAGATGAAACTACAAAGGAATGCCCTGAAGCAATTGGCTTGGAAGATACTTCAAATTCTTTTCATGACCCATGCCCACCACCCAGCTATCCTTACAGACCTACAACTACACTAAAGTTCCAACAGGACCCAAAAGGTGAGGTACAAAGTGTCACCCCTGAAGAGGTACATTATGCTCCAAAAGAACTGCATGAATTTTCCAATTTATATAGACAGAAGCCAGAGGAATGGTTATTTAGAAGGTTGCAGGGCACAGGGCAGCACACAACAGTGCTGTGATGCTTTGCATGCTGGTATAGGCACAGGTTACGGATGCTATGCTGTTTCCTGTGAAGGTGGGAGCCAGGGAGGATGCGGCTGTGTGGGGACACTGGTCTGTGGGGCATCACCCTGGTGGTTCAGGGCTAGGGATCCTTTTTGCTCATGTGCAGACCTTTGACATAGGGACAGCATTTTGTCTGGATGGGCTGGGGGCAGATGTGACCCAGCTGCACAGGTCAGCAGTTTCTGAGAATCGGGGGTCGTGTCTAGGGACCATAGCACATGAGCAGTCTAGGAATACCATAAACTGATGTGCAGATTGTATAGGTGTGCGGGGGCGGGGGGGAGCAGTGCAGTGATATTCTGGGATGGAGGCAGGTGTAGCCTGGGCATGGAGTTAAGCACCTGCAGACTTTCTGCACTGGTGACAACCTGCAGGGAGCATGGATGGGGAGGTAGTTCGGGAGGGGTGCAGGACAGGATGGTTAAGCTGCATTTGGAATGGAGGTGTGAGCTGGGTACATGTGCTGGAGGTTGGTGTGGCAGTGGCATTTGGAGTGTGGGGAGTGTGCGCAGGTGATACCATTTAGATGTGTGTGGTGTGTGGTGAGTCTCAAATCTCAGGGCTGCACTGGTAAGAGTAGCAGTTTCAAGGACTAAGGCTTGGCTTACTTCCTAGTCCCTGTCTCAGTTTGTATATTGACTCACGGGTTGTTGCTAATGGTTCAGCCTGATGGTCAGGGACTTGGAAAGAGCATGATTGGAAAATTAGCGACAAAGATGTCTGAGGAAGAGGTATGTGTATAGACAATTCTGAATTGGCCAAAAACACGAAGATATCTCAGTTCCACATGAATGCATGCCAGGGGCTGACTTCAGCAGAGGAAGATTTTAATAAAGTGAATGAGATGACCCGTTCTATGGATTCCAGTCGACCTCTTTCCCCAGCAACTCCTAGCATTGCTCAATGTGCTCATGAGCAAAGTGGTCACGGTGATAAGGATGGAGGTCATTCTTGGACTCATCAACATTGACTTCCACCCACCAAGGCTGACCTGGCTACAACTACTGCTGAGTGCCCAAAATACCACCAGCAGACAGCCATACTCAGCCTCTGATATGCACCATTCCCCAAGGTGGTTAGTCAGCTACATGGTGGCAGGTTGATTACATTGGACCATTTCCATTTTGGAAGGGATAGTGATTTGTTCTAACTGGAATAGACACATACTCTGGATATGGATTTGCTTTCCCTGCATGCAATGCTTCTGCCAAGACTACTAACTGTGGACTTTCAGAATACCTTATCCATCATCATTGTAGTCTACACAGCATTGCTTCTGATCAAGGAACCCACTTCATAGTCAATGAAGTGTCGGAGGGGGCACATATTCATGGAATTTTCTGGTCTTACCATGTTCCCCTACATCCAGAGGCAGCTGGATTTGCAATCAGCTAAGGGGAGTGTCTTCCGCAATGAGCGATGCTTAATCTAATCACCAGAAGGCTTTTAAGAAGGCAGTCACTTATCTGCCTGCTTCAGCCAGCTAGCCACTCCTGAGAGTTTGATGAGTACCTTTATCAGATCTGCCAGGTTGAGGCCTGCCCTACAGATCTTTAACTCTTACATAAACACAGTTGCCCAGCCAGACTCTCCTGAGAGTTCACTGAGGAACTTCATTGGAGCTGTTAGCTTGCAGCCTGCCCTACAGACCTTGATTCTACATCCCCACATTTATGTGAGGCCCTTTCATAAATTTTATATTTATAGATAACTTCTGCTGATTCTTTTTCTCTAGAGAACCCAAGCTATAGTGTATGGATCTGAATAGGCCATAAGTATTCCTTTGGGGTTTTTGCGTAAACAAGTTCTCACATGAACATTTCAATGATTCAATGGTGGACAAGGAGTCAATGGGAGAGAGATATAGGGGGGAAATTGAACATGCATGCTATGGCCAACAGTTAACAGGTAGTTAAAGAGTGCCAATGGTCACAGTTGGTTAAACCCTGATTCTCATCACCCTGTTATCTCTTAAGCTCACTGGGCTTGAACTGAGATACTATAAATATTTCATGCACTACGTTTGTCTTCCTGGAAGCTTCCTAAATCAGATAAATCCAGAAACCCAGAGGGACTAACTTCTCCAGGATTATGAATTGATTGCATCACCCTGTTCCTCAGTGTGAACACCCTTTCTCAGTATGAAAAGTGTTGGAATGGACATTGTCCAAGGATTCTTATAAAGTGGGAGAGGAATTATAGGAAAGGGAGGAGGTATAAGTCCCATTTTTTATGGGGATTGACTTTAACATAGCTATTGACTATGGCTACAGTATCACTATATTAATATTCCTTCTAGCCTCCACTGTTTTGGAGCAGCTAGATGGAAAAATCTGAGATAATGGAATGGCAGGCCATGACAAACTCTGGGACCTGACCTGTAGCTTCTTATTGAAGAGTGCTTTGAAAAGTATTGTTTCTTTTCTTTCTTTGCTTTGTGCACATGTTATATTTTACAATAAAAAGTTAAAAAAAAAGATAAAAGTCATAAATACAAGGATCATAGTATATGCAATATATGTGTGCTTTAGGCTACCAAGATAAAGTAGGTATTTAACATATGTTTGTTAAGTGACTGCATTTTCACAAAAATGAAGTCTAATGTCAGTACACACTTTCATTTTTTATTGAAGGTTTTGTATGTTGAAGGTGTTCTCACCTGGAATGTACCAAGTTCACAAGGGGCAAAGGGCTTGTGGTAAAATTTCCTAGGATGGTGCAGATGTGAAGGCAAGATTCATTGCTTATTTGGAGGAGTTTTTATTTGTTCGCTATATACTGGTGGACAGCATAAAATATTTTCCCATATTGAGAATCTAGTCAAACTACAACCCAAACTTCAGGGTTTCTAAATTTATTTTCACTTGGCAAAAAAATATTTTCATTTTGCAAAAGGCCTTAAAATGCTCAAACAGTTGCAAACAACTCTTGGAAGGAACATTTTAATGAGTCAAATGTAAATATATGTAAATAAATTAAACCCACACAAATTAACTTTCCATACAAGTTCTTATAATTAAGAGAAAAAAGTGTCTGACAGTAGAAATTTGGGTTTTGCTTAGCTTTAGTTAGCCAAGAGAAACAAATCATGTCCAAGATTATTCTGAATCTATTATGTAAAAATATTACTAATTTCCTTGGGCTCTGAGAACTGAGAATAATCCAACCTGCAGAGGGAACCCATCATTGCTGAAAGCATGTCCTAAGGTGTGTGTATGTGTGTTTCCCCAATTCTAATAATGGAGAAAAGCTAATTGAAGAGAGCTAAGCTTAAAAGGCAAGATTGGAATGCTTGTATATAATCCTAACTCTCCCACCTCAAATCACCACTACATATCTCTACCATTTATAGGTACTCCAGCTCTCATAAAACACGATGTGAATGTAGCCAACTCAGTCTATTTTTAATTTCTATCTTAACACAGACTTTTAATGTTCTCTTCATGGACCTCTAATATTCTCATCCTTCTTATGGATTTCTTCTCAGCATCCACTGTGCTTTCACCATCTTTAAATCTCTACTTCCTAAGGACTCCTTCCTATTTCTTTGTCTAAACTGATCACATAAAGAAGTTCCTCATCAGGACAGAAATCCTAGAATGAACTGAGACTCAGGATCAAGGGATTGAAAAAACCTTCTCAACCAGAAGGGGGAAGAGTGAAATGAGACAAAATAAAGCGTCAATGGCTGAGAGATTCCAAACAGAGTGGAGAGGTTACTCTGGAGGTTATTCTTATGCATCAAGTAGATATCATCTTGTTAGTCAAGATGTAATGGAGAGGCTGGAGGGAACTGTCTGAGAATGTAGAGCTGTGTTCCAGTAGCCATGTTTCTTGACAATGATTGTATAAGGATATAGCTTTCACAATGTGACTATGTGATTGTGAAAACCTTGTGTCTGATGCTCCTTTTATCTACCTGATCAACAGATGAGTAAAATAAATGGAATAAAAATAAATGATAGGGGGAACAAATGTTAAATTTAGATTGAAATGCTAATGATCAATGAAAGGGAAGGGCAAGGGATATGGTATGTATGAATGTTTTTCTGTTGTCTTTTTATTTCTTTTTCTGAATTAATGCAAATGTTCTAAGAAATGATCATGATGAATATGCAACTATGTGATGATATTGTGAATTACTGATTATATATGTAAAACGGAACGATCGTAAGTTAAGAATGTTTATGTTAGTTATGTATTTTTTTATTTAAAAATTAATAGAAAAAGAAAAAAAAAGAAGTTCCCCATCAATAGCAACTATGTACAGTATTTTAAGTTTTTCACACAATCAACAAAGGGACTAAAGAGAAACAAACTTAAGGGCCTTCTTAATACCAAGAATTGTGAGTTTCAGCAATATCAGAGACTCTGTTCTGGTTTCAAAGCAAAGATGTTGAAAAGTGACAATACATCTGTTTGCTATGCAGCCCCAGGGACCCCCTCCCCCTTAGGTAGCCTAGGTGCAGTCTAGCTCTGTAGGAATTCCAATTAAGATTCATCATAGTATGCAAACTCATTTAGGCCATTGATTTCTGAGCTCCCCAAGCCTGCCTTTTTTTGATCAGAAAGCTCTCCTAATTGTAGTGGGCCAGGTGCTCTCTGTGTTGCTTTCAGCTTTCCTGTAAAGTTGTAAAGCAGTGCTCTCCTACAGCACTTTCCATGGGACATCTACTGGCTCCAGCTAAGCACACTCCCCATGGAATAATGAGAGCCTGGGAGTCCTGCTGAGTCTCGCTTATGTCTTTCTCATAACCCATTCTTCAGGTTTACACTGTGTATCAATTGTGGTGTTTGTTCCTATCTGTGACATTGCAGATGTATTTTCCCCTTACAGTTTACTACAACATCACTTCTACTGTAAGATATTTTTCTAAGCATCTTCAAACATATTTCTAATGCCTTCAATGATTCCTTATTGTCTATTTACTCACAGTCATTCATTACAAATGACTTAATACTATGCAGTCACAAATGCTTAGTGAGGCTCTGTGCTAGGATACAGTAATTAATGAGAGACCCAGTCCCATGAACCTCCAAGATCTGAGCTCAATCTACATATTTTAGACTCATCACTCACTGGTGAAAACAGAATAACATATCTAAGCCTTTATTATATACGAGTAACAAAAAAATCAATTTTCAAATTTGCTCAAAATTCTCAATATACCATGAAGGAAGAATACATGGAGACATCAACTTCTTATCTTAATATTATTATCTATCCTTTTGGGTTAATTCTCAATATCTGCTTTGTTTTTTCCAATCCCTATAGCCTTAAAAATCACTGATATTTTTGTTTTCCTTGCCTATTATCACTTACCTAATAAGTGATGAAATAGAATTCAGATACAGATTTGTCTGTTTCCAGTGCCCATGTGCTTTCTGCTGTACTGTGTAGTATCTGGGCCTGGCACAGGGGAGGTGTTTAATAAATATTTTTTAATAAGTAGATGGATAAACAAATAAAATAAAACAAGAACAGTAACATCAATTGACCACTTTGAAACCACTTTGTTACAAAGCACTTAGAAAATTTTATATTAACTCTCTGTAGAAAAAAACTATAGTAAACACACTCCTCAATAATATCTGAGACACACATTTAAAGATAATTTTTCTCTAGTTTTGTGGTGATCTCAGGAATTGTACTCAAATTACCCTGTGTTCCCATTTCCTACCTTTAATAAATGGATTGCCAACTACCACAAAACATTAACTTTAAAGTGGGTAAAAATGCTTCTTGACTCATAGGTTGGCTGAGCTGAAGAAGTGTGAAGGAAGGCAATGTAATGCTACTGATGAATTTTATTTACTGACTTAAGGAAAAAATCATCACTAAATTTATAAGGCCTGACCTAGATGAAATCCCCAAGAGTTAGGTTCTTACTTGAGAATGCACACCAATGTCTTCAAATTTGATTACTGTGATTTTCCAAGACATTACCACAGCTCCCAGCAAAGTGTCCAGCCACTGGAAACACAATCAATCACGCCAGGCATCATAAGCTTAATGCAAGCCCCCAAGCACATCATAGAGAGACATGGAAAAACAACCAGAAAAAAAAAAGTAAAACCTTGCTAAGTAAACATAATCCACACTCAGCATTTAAAATTGCCCTTCTCTCACTCAAGGGAAGAAAATTTCACACTGATGATAAATAGCATAGATCTGATACCTGAGCATATCTCCACTGGAGATATGATTTGATAAGGTAAGAGACTAAACAAAGAAAAAAAATTTCCAAGATATATCTTCTTATATTGGCATACAAATAATATAGTCAATAGCTTACCTTCCCCCTACCCACCCACCAGCTGTAAAGCACCTTTAAGAGGAATCTCTTATAGGTTAACAAGCAGAGAAGTAAATTCTTCAAAGTCACAGAACTCACTGGAAACAGGACTGGAGCTAAAATTGAAACCACTGGCCTCACAGTTCAGAGCTTTGACCTGTCTACCATGCAAGGTCCCAAGATGTACATAGCACTGCCTTCACATGGGGTGGGGACAATGATACAGAAGTACACATTTCCTGCTGTTAATGAGTTCATACCTGAAAAGACAGTGTTAGATTTGGAAGGACTCTTGAACTTACTCTACCCAGAACCTTGATATTTTGTAGATGAAGAAATCAAGATCACATAGCTAAAACAATTTACTCAAGGCTAAACAGCCACAAAGCCTGGTCCAAAATTCAGTTGTTCTAACCCTTAGCACAATTGTTTTCTGCACTTCACCATGATGAGTCACATGTCTGGACTCAAGAGTAACCCTGGCTCAGGCAGGCTACGGTGGCTCAGCAGGCAGAGTTCTCACCTGCCATAACAGAGACCCGGGTTCGATACCTGGTGCCTGCCCATGCAACAAAAAAGAAAGATTGGTCCTGGCTCAAGGCAGATCTGAAATGTGAGCTTATCTGTTGTGTGATGTTAACTAGTACTGCCCAACCAATATTTGAGCCATGATTTACAGGAAGGCTGAGGGTTTTCCTGGGTCAATGATGCAGTCACATTGACAGCTGCACACTGACATTGTAGGAATGTCTGGTAAAAAATGATATAGACCCTAAAAAACAAATTGCCAGGGAATGGAGAATATGCCTTCCACCTCAATTTCAAATCACTTTTCTTAATATAAGAAGGTATCAGGTGCGGTGGGCTGCACTGAACAACAGAGATTACAGGTTGAGCGAGAAGCAGTCTCAGGGTGAGCAATGGCTCAGACTCTCTTGGAAGAATATGTGACATGCCCTGGGGATTCCCCAAATTACTTCAGAGAGAACAGAAAGCTCTGAAACAGGGACATAATTTCTGCTCTCATACAGACAATGGCTAATAACCTAATAAAATTCAAATAACACTGTTAATGTGACTTTGCTACCAACAAATGAGTAATCCCTGTGTAACTTCATCTCACTTTTAAAAAAATTCTAAAATAACACTAAGACATGCTTTAAAAGAGTAGCCAACAACCTCAGAGACTTCAGTGCTGTGGAATTATAGGAGTAAAGTCATTGTGGGATGAGCTGATCAGGGGATAGCTACAATTATAAGCAAGGCCAGCTTATAGAATAGATGGTGAAATTGGAGAACAAGGCTGAAAATGGAACTGCATAAACTTCAATACCCCCTTTGGTTTCTTGGTCATATCAGTGAATTCTATTTTTTAATCCAGATTAGGAAAAAAATCCTACTCTTTCTGAGACTCCAAATATAGTCTTTCTTCCTAAAGCATTATATGATATATAATTTTAAAGTGAATTTAAATAACAAATCACCTAAGATCATTAGAGAATCTTGATGGATAAAAACTAGGTTTGGCAATCACATGTGATATTTGGATTAAATAGTACTTAGTGACTTATTTATTTCTAGTCTGTCTCCAACAAGATTCCTAAATTTAAAGAAAACTCTCTATACAGTGATAGGGAAAGATGTTTTTTATAACTGGAAAAAATACCAGAGATAATCTTACCCCCTTGATTTTAATCTGGAGAGCATATCAAAATTGTATATGGAACTCTGGAAATATCTATGTGCCCCCCTATATCTACTGTCCCGGTTTTTGAAAAGCTCCATCAGTGACTTTGATGTGTACCCCGATTCGAACACCTTTGACCAAATCCATTCTCTTCCTTATATACCAGCCACAGCTAGTGATTAACCCAAACACAGCTTGAATCCCTTCAGTGCTTGCCAATTCCATTTTTGCACAGTTCTAATTGTGTGACATATGAAAAAACTACATTTTACAGAAGTACTCTGTCTTGTGTCAGAACTGATATTAGAACTGGAGTTTTCAAAATCTTAGTACAGTGCTCTACCCACTATGCTAAGCAAAACTTAAGTTTCCTTCTCATCTTAAAAATGCTATGAGCTTTTTACATACTCTAAGGCTATAGATCTCAATTTTATCTAACTCAATACCTCTTTAGTTAAAAAATACTTAAACTCTTCTATTCTCCTGTTATGAAACTCATGGATACTGCAATCTGCGTACAAGCATAATTTTTAAAATAGCAATGTAATTGTGATTTAAAGCAATGCATTTTAAAATATAATGTCTTTCAGTTTCAATGTTTGGGCATAACCATGCCAGAGAGTAGGGTGCCTGTGCAAATATGTAGAGTCATTGTCTATATCACAGCATTAGATGCAGACCGACTCAGGTGTGGAATCATATAAGCAGCACTGCAGAGTGACATTGCTTTTCTAAGATGATGAATAACTGCAGGAATGAAATAAAATAGAATAATCTTCTCTAATCTTCCCTTAGGTATAAACTGTATAAAATTATTTTGAGTTTATATATAAACTGGAGTTAGTTTGTCAGCTCGATAAATTATAAACTAGACACTTCATATACATTAATGTCTTGTGGAACATTAGGAAGTTATGAGGGAAGGAATGCTATTGCTTAGGTCTCTTGAGTATTCAAGGCATCTGACATCTTTAGCATCACTCAACTAAACGCCAGTAGTGCCACTCCCAATTATTGGATCAATGACTGTGATTCCAAAAAATATTCAGATCGTCCCAAGCGAGGTAATTACATTAATAGAAAACTAGAGTCCTAAGTGATAATTATAAAAACCACAAGGGACCTTCCATATTGATATCTACATGAATGTATAAGCAATCAACACTCAAAGAGAGCTTAAATATCAGCAACCATTCCTTGGCTGTCATATGAGGAAAATTTAATTGGAAGGGGATGACTGGGTAGCCAAAGGTCCCAAAGCTGAAAGGTGGAATTCCAGCCTCCTCTGCTCCACAGTGATGTGCTGAAATGCCACGTTATGAGGCATGTGGCAAACATTTTGTTTGTTAGGATTTAAACATTCATAGCTTGCCATAGATTGCCCATGTGTATGAACAAATACATTATTTTATTTCTAACACTTGCTCATAAAGTATTATAGGACCATATACTTGCATATTAATGACATTATTAATAGCATCCATTTAACTCTTGGATACATCCCAATTTTCATAAGAAAATACTGTTCATAGTACTCTACTCTCACACCTTGTGTTTGCTCTAAGATTTATTGAGTGGTTATTACTGAGAGACTGTTAATATTTTTGATTAAGTAGCATTCTGATCAGTGTAAATTGTCTCTCCCTCAATCTGCTTTTATCCATTAATCCTTCTCCCCTTAAAATCTGGGAGAAGTTCTCTAAATTACAAGTTGAAAAAGGCAAGATGGTTGATAATTCCTATATTATAGAATGTTTTCATTAGTGAATGCTTTTTATTTGATCCATAGAATTATATTAAAGACTATCATAAGCATATCTGAGAAGGACAACTGGTCTGCACTACTTATTCTGCCTCTGGCTCAACTTTTCTTCATGATTAGCTAAAAGGAGGGACCCGTGCTCATATTCTTATTGCAAGAAAATATATGGTGATTTGTTGAGGATGCTGCTAAGGGACTGTATGGACAAAATGTGGCCAATATAAACATCTTTTTACTTCTATGAGAAGTAAAAAAGGAAGAATTGGGAGGATCATCCTTAATGGTGCATTACACAGTCATTTTATTGTAGACACCAGAACAAATTATCCTCATAAAATTAAATGATGAGACTATTTTATTGCTATTTCCATGGGCAGCTTTCTACTTCTCTTGGTCCCACATTTACTAAATTGGAGGAGGCAAAAACTACTCCCAATCCACTATGCAGTCTCTCTCTTAATTTGATGTCAGTAGAATGCTTAGTTAAATTTAGGAGCATATGTGATATATGTAGTAGTATTCCAGTGCTATATAACAAATTACCACAGTTTTAGCCATTAAACAATACAAATTTATCATTACTATTCTGTAGGTCAAAAGTCTGACATGAGTCTTAACTGAACTCAGATCAAAGTGTTGGCAGGACTGCATTTCTTTCTGGAGGTCCAGAAAATAACCCACATTCTTGCCTTCTCCAGATTCTAGAGCCCACATGAATTCCTTCGTTCATGACTCCCATTCTTCTCTCTAAGGCCAATAATGTTAGGATGAATCTTCTGCCTTGCATCTCTCTGACCATTCTTCCATAATCGCATCTCCCTCTAACCACAACTGAGAAAAGTTCTCTGCTTCCAAGGAATTTTTTCATAAGATTGGGTCCATCCCTTTTGCCATGTTCTGGTTTGAAACTGTAATGTATCTCAGGAAAGCCACGTCTTCTCATCCAATCTTGTGGGTACAGACCTATTACGGGTATGACCTTTTGATTAGGTTGTTTCAATGGAGATGTGACCCCACCCATTCAATAAAGGTCTTAATCCACTTAATGTAGTCCTTTAAGAGGGAGACATTTTAGAGAAAGCCCAGATGCTTGGAGAGTGGACACAGAGAGCAGATGCTTGGAGACAGACAAGCTGAGAGTGGAGGCCACTGGAACTAGGAGCTGAAAGCAATGAAACCTGGGAGCAAAGTGACATCACACATCACCATGTGCCTTCTATGTGATGGACTAACACCCAACATGATAGGCCTTTCTTGAGTGAAGGAATCCTTTTGCTGATGCCTTAATTTGTACATTTTCATGACCTTAGAACTGTAAATTTGTAACTTAAGAAATCTCTTTATAAAATCCAATCCATTTCTGGTATATTGCATTCTGGCAGCATTAGGAAACTGAAACACAGGGTAACATAATTAACAGGTTTGGGGGATTATGCTGTAGGTATATTTGGGGGACTATTATTCCACTTTCCATAGTATTAAACAGAAAAGCAAGTCAAATAATCAAGATAGATGTGTTGTCTTTAATTATATGATGTAAGAAAATAAAACACACACAGAATCGTGTCATACAAATAGTTGTCCTTCAACCAAAATGCTTAAAAATTCTCCAAAACATGTAATAACATGTTTTACAGAATCAGAAAATGTTGGAGATATAAGGAACATTGGAAATTATCTAATATAAATCCCTCATTTTAAACTTGTAAAAAATGAGGCCAAGGGAGCTCTTACTTGACTGAAGTTACATAATGGATTAATTCATAGAAGAATTGGAATTAGAACCAATTTTGTAAGGGTTCCTAAACTCCCGTGTGTGTGTGTGTGTGTGTGTATTTTTTATTAGACAAATTTATCTGTGGGTGCTTTACTTTTCTAAAGCTGCTGGGATGCAATATATCAGAAATGGAATGGCTTTTAGAAAAGTAATTTATTAAGCTGCAAGTTTAAATTTCTAAGGCCACAGAAATTTCCAAACTAAGGCATCCAGAGAAAGATACCTTAACTCCAAAGGGACAGAGTTTCTATCTCATCTGGGAAGGCACATGGTGACATGTGCTAGCTTTCTCTCCTCATTTCATTAGGCTTCCCCAGGGACATTTTCCTTCTGCATCTCCAAAGTTCTCTGTTGGTTGTAAAGCTTTTTCCTAAATGGTCCCCTCTTAAAGAGTTCCAGGAAACAACCCCGCCTTGAATGTTTGGAGACTCATCTCCATGGAAATTGTCTAATTAAAAGTTACTGCCCACTATTGGGTAGATCACATCTCCACAGAAACAATAAAAAAGATTCCACTCAGCAATATTGAATGAGGATTAAAGAACATGGCTTTTCTAGGGTATATATGACAGTTTCAAACTGGCACAGTGGGTAATACATAAATGTAAACCAAGGAATTGAAAGAGCAAAAGGCAGGTTTGAGAATATAACCATTTGGAAAGGGAAAGAAAACTGTTCAAAGCTATAGAACTCTGTCAAATAAGCTCAGTAGACATGAATAAAAGTTAAACAAAATACAAGAAAAATAAAGCTCAGATTTTAAAGAATAAAAATAATAAAATCCTAGGAACAATAACAAAATGCCAAAAGCAGAAATACCATGATTGTTCAAAATATAATTCATTTTGTTTATAATCAATAATTGATCAATTACACTACACTTTTGATAATATTAAAAAGAAAAACCTTTTGTTATATTCAGTCTCAGCCCTCCAGGACTATTATGAATATTCCCTTGTGCCTAAGATTAAGAAATAATAAGCCCTAGGTTCAATTCCCGGTGCCTGCCCATGTGAAAAAAGAGAAAAGAAATAATAACCAAGACTAATGAAGCTGTAGATTCCTTACTGTGTGTTATTTCTTTTTCAAAATACATATTAACTGTATTAGTACTTAATGAACCAAATATTTTTGAGGCTTTTGATAATGTGAATAGATAATTTACTACCTCTTACTGTACTTTGTTACCACAACTAAATGAATATTCTCTAGTACCATATATATTGTTTATTTAGCTTCAAATTTCTGTATTAATTTCCAAAGTTCAAAAGTACTTTTTCTGCTTCTCATATTGTATTAATACATTATGGCTATCTTCAAAATTCCATTTGATATATCCTTTCTATAATCAACCTCTTCCTAGATCTTAACAGAGAGTGGATAAAGATGAAGTCAATAGAGTAGTGTTTCTATACACTAGTAATGAGCCATCTGAGAAGGAAATCAAGAAAAAATTCCATTAAGAATAACAATGAATAGAATTAATATCTAGGAATAAATTTAACCAATGATATAAAGGACTTAGATATGGATAACTACAAAATTTTGCTAAAAGAAAATTTTAAAACCCCAATAAATGGAAAGACATTCCATGCTTGTGGGTTGGAAGAATAAATATTATCAAGATGTTAATTCCACCCAAAGTTATTTACATATTTGACACAGTCCCAATCAAAATTCCAACAGCCTATTTTTCAGAAATAGAAAAGCCAGTTATCAAATTTATTTGGGAATATAAGTTGCCCTGACTAGCCAAAAATATCTAGAAAAATAAAACCAAAGTTGGACTCACATCTCTTGACTCTAAATCATGTTACAAAGCTACAGTGGTCAAAACATCATGGTACTTTCTTAAGGAGCATACTATATAAATTACAGTCTTTTCAACAAATGGTGCTGGGAGGACCTGGATATCTATATTTCAAAGAATGAAAGAGGGCCCCTATCTCACACAAAGTACAAAACATAACCCAAAATGGATCAAAGACCTAAATATAAAAATCAGGACAATAAAACTCCTAAAAGAAAACACAGGGAAGCATCTTTAGGACCTCGTATTAAGAAATGCCTTCTTAGACTTTACACCCAAAGTACATACAATGAAAGAAAAAATAGTAATGTGAGATTCTCAAAAATGAAAACTTTTCAGCATCAAAATACTTTATCATGAAAGTGAACAGACAACCTACTCAATGAGAGAAAACATTTGGAAACTGCATATCTAATAAGGATTTCATATCCAGAATATATACAGAAATCCTATAACTCAATAATTAGAAGACAAATAACCCAATCTAAAAATGGGCAGAAGACTTGACTAGAAATTTCTCCAAAGAGGATCTGCAAAACAATAAAAAGCATATGAAAAGATATTCAACATCACTAGCCATTAGGGAAATGCAATTGTAAACTACAATGAGATATAATTTCACACCCACTAAATGACCAATATAAAAAAAAAAACAGGAAATTACAAGTGTTAGAGAGGATGTAGAGAAACAGGGACACTCATTCATTACTGGTGGTAATGTAGATTGATTTCTTCCAATCACTGTGGAAGAAAGTTTGGCTGCTCCTCAGGATGCTAAGTATAGAAGTACCATACAACCTGACAAACCCTAAAGAACTGAAAGGAGGGACTAGAATAGATATTTTCACATCAATGCTCATAGCAGCATTATTTACAATTGCCAAAAGATGGAAGCAACTCAGTTGTCCATTAATCGATGAATGGATAAAAAAATGTGGTATACATATACCATGGAATATTATTCAGCCATAAAAAGAAAGGAATTCTAACATATGCAACAGCATGGATGACCATTGAGGACATCATGTTCAGTAAAATAAGCCAGACACAAACGGGCAAATATTGTAGGAACTCACTACTATGAATCAGTTATAATAAGAAAGCTCATATAGTTGGAATATAGAATATAGGTTACCAGGGGATAAATGGGGGTTAAAGAATGGGAAGTTGAAAATTTGTACAGAATATTTATTTAGGTTGATGGCAAAGGCTTGGAAATGGATGGTGGTGACTGCATCACATTATAGTGAGTATAATTAATAGCACTGAATATACAGGTGAATATGGTTAAAAGGAGAAATTTTAGGTCACATATTTTACTAAAATTAAAATTAAGCCATAAAATATATGATTGTGAACCCTACTGTAGATGATGAACTATAGTTACTAGCACAAATATAAGACTATTCTTTCATGAATTGTAAATGTCCTTTGTTGCTATGAGGACATTAAATGGACTTAAATAATTACCGTGTTGGCTGCATTCACAACATGCAATCAGCTAAGGGGAGTGTCTTCTGCAACAAGTGATGCTTAATCTAATAATCAGAAGATTTTTAAGGCAATTGAGAAGAGACCATCACTCTTCCTGCTTCAGCCAGCCAGCCTCTCCTGAAAGTTTGTTGAGGACCTTCATTGAAGCTGCCAGTTCATGGCCTGCCCTACAGATCTTAGACTCTTACATCCCCACAGTTGCCCAGCCAGCCTCTCATGAGAGTTCACTGAGGACCTTCATTGGAACTGCCAGCTCACAGCCTGACTTACAAACCTTGAACTCTATATCCTCACAGTCACTTGAGACAATTTTATAAATTTTATATTTATAAATATCTCCTGCTGATTCTGTTTCTCTAGAGAACCCTAGCTAATATATTTTGGTACCAGGAGTGGGGTGGTTCTTAAGAAACAGAACCACTGCAAAAATAGGTTTTTACAATTGATTTTCTACTCTGACGAGACACAAAGGCACTAATGACTCTGTTTCCTATAATCAGAATGACACTGATAATCCATAAAATGAGCTGGCAAAAGAGATAATAAAAATATCACTACTGGATTCTGCTATTTGTTTGCTTATGTGAAACCACGTTCTGGGTGATAATGTTTTTGACACCTTTACAGAGTTTTGTGGAATTAAGAGGTATAGAGATGTTGGCTGGTTGTTGTTAGATATGCTGTATACATTGATGAGGGAAAGGGGTGACCTGAACACTTGAAGTAAAAAGGTTACGTGCATTAGAACAGTTTTAAAAGTTCATATGAGTGCCCTGAAGGAAAATTTTATTTCCTGTAGTTGCAGACTTGAGAATGCTGAAAGTCAGACTCAGAGTCTCATTGTTAGAGTAGCAACTTTAAAATTAAACTGAAATCTCAACTGAATAGTGTCTGCATGGTAAGGGCATTGACTGCAAAGGAGTGGAGCTCTTAAAAATGGGATGGCAACATATGGACTGATAATGACGGCTGTGGAGACATTGAAACCCTAGATCATGCTGTCTTTTCCAGATATCCCTGTAATAGTCTGTTATGAGGACTTAGCCGCCCACCTCCAGCCTGTGCTGAGGAGTTGGCCACCCAACCACCACCTGAAGTGATTAACCCTTCAGTGCCTGTGAAGCAAGTAATTGTCCCCTTTGGGGAAAAAGCCCTTGCTCCTCTGCCTAGAATGATTAAACCTGTTTCACCAGATGAAACTGCAAATGAATGCCATGAAGCATTTGACTTGAAAGATACTTCTAATTCTTTTCATGACCCACCCCCACCACCCATCTTTTCTTCCAGACCTATAACCAGACTAATGTCTCAACAGGTGTTTAGAGGAGGTACAAAAAAGGTGAGGTAGAAAGGTAAGGTACAAAGTGTTACCCTTGAGGAGGTACACTAAACTCCAAAAAAAACTGCATGAATTTTTAAATTGATACACACATAAATCGGGGGAATATGTGTGGGAATTGATTTAAAGAATATGGGATAATGGTGAGAGGAATACAAAGTTGGATCAAGCTGAATTTATTGGTATGGGCCCACTAAGCAGAGATTCTGCATTCAATGTTATAGCTCAAGCGGTTAGAAAAGGCATTAACGGTTTGTTTGGATGGTTGACTGAAACATGGATCAAAAGGTGGCTGATATTACCTGAGGTTGAAATGCCAGAACTGCCCTGGTATAATATAGATGTGGGAATCAAACGACTTAGAGAGACGGGAAGGTTAGAGATGATTTATCATGGAAAGCCTGCTCATAACCCCCAGGAATGTCCAGAGGACACACCTTTTACCAGAACTGTGAGAAATAAAATTGTGAGATTAGCTCCATCATCCCTGAAGAACTCTGTAGTTGCCCTCTTCTTTAGGTCAGATATTACTGGGAACTGCTGTCACTGAGCTGGAACCCTTAAACACAATGAGGATGACCGGATCCAGAGTTGGCAGAAGCCAGGTCACAGAACTTAATCATCAAAGATAAGGCAGACGTGGCTATAATAACAGACAGGAAACTCAAAGCAAGAGTCAAAATAATCTGACATGCAGAGATTTGTGACATTGGTTAGTAGATCATGAGGTACCTAGAAGTACAATAGATGGGCACTCTACTAAATTCTTGTTTGAACTGTATAAGCAGAAGTGTTCTAGGTCAAGTAAACAGAATTCTAACTTGAATTACAAAAACAGAGAGTCGACAGCCCTTTAATCAATTTTCAGACTTGAGACAGTTTACAGACCCAGAGACCCTTGAATGGGGGGGAGGCCAGGTCCCTTTGGGGGAGGACCCTGTTACACTGTCACAAATTTATACTGTTCATCTTCCTCCAAGCCTTCCCCAAGGAGACCAATGGCCTTTTACCATGGCAACTGGGCACTGGAGAAAAGGAAATAATCAGATATTTTAGGGATTATTAGACACTGGTTCAGAAGTGATATTAATTCCAAGGGACGAAAACGTCACTCTGGTCCACCAGTGAGAATGGGGGCTTACGAAGGTCAGGTGAACAACCCAGTTTTAGCTCAGGACCATCTCACAGTGGGTGCAGTGGGTCACTGGAACCATTCTGAAGTTATTTCCCCAGTTGTAGAATGCATAATTAGAGCAACTGGAAGAATTCCCACATTGGCTCTCTGATTCATGGAGTGAGGGCTATTATGGTAAGAAAGGCCAAATAGAAGCCACTAGAACTGCCCCTACTTACCATAATAGTAAATCCAAAGCAATATCAGATTCCTGGAGGGAATGTAGAGATTACTGCCACACTTAAGGACTTGAAGGATGCAAGGGTGATGATTCCCACCACATCCGAACTCAACAATCCTATCTGGTCTGTGCAGAAAACAGATGGGTCTTGGAGGATGAAAATGGATCGTCATAAACTCAACTAGGTGGTAACTGCAACTGCTGTTCCAGATGTGGTATCATTGCTTGAGCAAATTAATACATCCCCTGGTACCTGGTATGCAGCTATTGATCTGGCAAATGCTTTTTTTTCTCAATAGCTATTAGTAAGGACCACCAGAAACCGTTTGCTTTAAGCTGACAAGGTCAGCAATATACTTTCACTGTCCTACCTGAGGGGTATATCACTTCTCCAGCCTTATGTTGTAATCAGGTCCATAGAGATTTTGATTGTTTCTCCCTCCCAAAAGACATCACACTGGTTCAGCTTATTGATGATCTCAGTTTGATTGAACCTAGTGATTGAGAAGTAGTAACTACTCTAGATTTATTGGTAAGGCACTTGTATGTCATAAGATGGGAGATAAATCCCCACCCAAGTCTTCCACCTCAATGAAATTTCTAGGTGTCCAGTGGTATGGGGCATGTTGAGATATCCCTTCTAAGGTGAAGCATAAGTTCCTGCATCTGGCTCCTCCCATGACCACAAAGAGGCACAACACCTAGTTGGTCTCTCTGGATTTTGGCAATAACATATTCCTCATTAGGGCATGCAACTCTGGCCCATTTATTGAATGACCACAAGGGCAGCTAATTTTAAGCAAGAACCTGAACAAGAGGAGGCTCTGCGACAGGTCCAGGCTGATGTACAAGTTGCTTTGCCACTTGGGTTATATGATACAATGGTGCTGGAAGTGTTGGTGGCAAAAAGAGATGCCATCTGGAGCCTTTCTCAGGCCCCTATAGAAGAATCACAATGCAGGCCCTTAGGATTTTGGAGCAAAGCCATATCATCTGCTGCAGATTACTACTCTCCTTTTGAGAAACAACTTTTGGCCTGCAACTGGGTCTTAGTAGAGACTGATCATTCAAATATGGACCACCAAATTACCATGAGACCTGAGTTGCTTATCATGAGCTGCGTATCATCTGACCAACCAAGCCATAAAGTTGTGCATGTGTAGCAGCACACCAGCATAAAATGGAAATGGTATATATGAGATAGGGCCAGAGCACGTCCTGAAGGCACAAGTAAATTACACAAAGAAGTGGCCCAAATGCCCATAGTCTGCACTCCTGCCACATTACCTTCTCTTTCCCAGACCAGAGCTATGGCCTCTTTGGGAGTCCCTTACAGTGAATTGACTGGGGAAGAGAAAACTCAGGCCTGGTTTATAGATGGTTCTGCATGAGATGCAGGTATCACCCAGAAGTGAACAGCTTCAGCACTACCACACTTTTCCAAGATGTCACTAAAGGACAGTGGTCAGGGAAAATCCTCCCAGTAGGCAGACCTTTGAGCACTGCACCTGGCTGTACATTTTGCTTGGAAGGAGAACTGGCCAGGCTGTGTTTATATACTGACTCATGGGCTGTTGCTAATAGTTTGGCTGTATGGGCAGGTACTTGGAAAGAGCATGGTTGGAAAACTGGTGACAAAGAAGTCTGGGGAAGAGCTATGTGGATAGACCTTTCTGAGTGGGCTAAAAACACGAAGATATCTGTGTCCCATGTGAATATGCACCAGAGGGTGACTTCAGCAGAGGTCACCACATCCAATCAAGTGGATAAGAGGATCTGTTCTGTGGATACCAGTCAGTCTTATTTCCCAGAAACTCATCATTGCCCAATGGGCTCATGAACAAAATGGTTTTGGTGGCAGGGATGGAGGTTATGCATTGGTTCAGCAACATGGACTTCTACCCACCAAGGCAGGCCTGGCTATCAACCACTGCTGACTGCCCAATCTGCCAGCAGCAGAGACCCACATTCAGCTCCTGAAATGGCACCATCCCCCAAGGTGATCAGCAGCTACATGGTGGCAGGTTGAGTACATTGGACAACTTCCATCATGGAAGGGGCATTTATTTGCTCTAACTGTAATAGATACATACTCTGGAAATGGGTTTGCTTTCCCTGCATGCAAGGCTTCTGCCAAAATTACCATCATGGACTTACAGAATGCCTTATCCATCATCATGGTATTACACACAGCATTACTTCAGATCAAGAAACCCACTTCACAGCAAATGTGGGAATGGGCACATGCTCATGGAATTCTCTGATCTTACCATGTTTCCCTTCATCGAGGCATATGGATTGATAGAATGATGGAATGGCATTTTGACACCTCAGTTACGGTGCCAACTAGGTGACAACACCTTGCAGTGCTGAGGTGATGTTCTCCATGATGCTGTGCATGCTCTGAATCTGGGTCCACTGTATGGTGCTGTTGCTACACCATAGTCAGGACCTGTGGGTCCAGGAATCAAGGGGTGGAAATGGGATATTACCCTTAGTGATCCACTAGAAAAATTTTTGCTTCCTGTCCCTGCAACCCTGAGCTCTGCTGGCCTACAGGTTTTAGCTCCAGAGGGGGGAGTACTTCCACTAGGAGAAACAACAATGATTCCATTCAACTGGAATCGAAGACTGCCACCTGGTCACTTTGGGATACTCATAGCCCTGGATCAACAAGCCAAGAAGGGGATTACTTTACTGACTGGGGTGATTGGCCCTGACTATCAGGGGGAAATAGGACTGCAACTACACAATGGAGGTAAACAAGAGTTTTCCTGGAATACAGAAGATCCCCTAGGGTGTCTCTTAAAACTACCATGCCCTGTGATTAAAATCAATGGAAAACTGAAACAACCCAATTCAGGCAGGACTACCAAAGGCTATGAAACTTTAGGAATGAAGGTTTCGGTCACTCCCCAAGGCAAAGAACCATAGCCAGCTGAAGTGCTTGCTGAGGGTACAGGGAACATGGAATGGGTAGTGGAAGAAGGTAGTGATAAATATGAACTAAGACTGCATGATCACTTACAGAAATGAGGACTATAATGGTATGAATATTTCTTCCTTGCTTCGTAATTAGTATCTATGAATTTATATCTATGTATTTGTACATAAATCAAATATCTTTGCTTTTCTCTTTATTTTATCCACTTTATCATATGTCATAAGCTGTTTTGCTCATGTGATAGTATGTAAGTTTTAAGATATTAAGTTTAAGAGTGAATATTGCCCAAGGACTTGCACCCTATTCTGGAGAGATTTAATGCATTTCCAGTTGTACGTGGGACAACTGAGTATTGTTAGGCGAGGAATAAATGTCTGTTACTGTTTTCTATTTAGAGATTAAGTATAGTTTAAGGTGCTGTATATAGCTGCCAAGTTGACAAGGGGTGGACTATTGTGGTCAGGTTCATGTGTCAACTTGGCCAGGTAGTGCTACCTAGTTGTCTGGTTGGGGAAGCACTGGCCTGTCTCTTGTTACGAGGACATTTCATGGCCTTAAACCATGACTACGTTGGCTGCTTTCACAACTGATTGCATTTGCTACTCAGCTAAGGGGAGTGTCTTCTGCAATGAGTGACATGTAGTCTAATTACCAGAAGGCTTTCAAGAAAGATTCAGTAGAGACAATCACTCTTCCTGCTTCAGCCAGCCAGTGTCTCCTGAAAGTTCATTGAGAACCTTCATTGGAGCTGTCAGCTTGCAGCCTGCCCTTAGACCTTAGACTCTACATCCCCACAGTTAAGTGAGACACTTCTATGAATTTTTTTACAGATATCTCCTGCTGACTCTCTTTCTCTAAAGAACCCTAGTAAATACAGGTGGTATAGAAAAAAAAAAACATGTAATTTAAACTATAGACTATATTTACTAGGCTATTTTAATAATTGTTCATCAATTGCAAAAAAAATATTCACTGTTTAAAAAAACAGTACAATTACAAAAAAGTGCTACCATCCATCGTAACAGATGTCCCACACTAACGCAAGGTGTTGGTGGTGGGATGGTGTATGGAATCCTGTATTTTACGCATGCTTTCTCTGTGAACTCACAACTTTTCCAACTAAAAATTTTTACAAGAAAGGGTATGTGACAAAGAAGGAAAACTAAATTCCTCACTTTCCAGCTGGAATACCAAGAAAAGGAATCCATGAGTTGGGGATTTGGGCAGAATGTTGGGGATTTGGGCAGAGGATAACCTCAAGAAAGTGACTGGTATGAGACAATTATGAATTCCTAGGCTTAAACTTGAGCTGTACATGGGCACATCTGACTCTAAGTACCGTACCAAATGTACTAAAAAGAGAACTTAGGTACAGGATAAAGCATCTTGCAGATCCAAGACGAGCAACTGGAGAACCACTGAAATGACTTAGAAAAATAACATAAAATGAACTCACAGTCTACAGAAGGAGGGTAGAAACTTATAGCCTGTACCTAACTGGTTCAATTACATGCTGAGATAAAAACAAACACATTAACATTTTCCGTACAATTTAAAGACTCAGATTCACATGAAAAAATTTCAAAATGTCCAGAATACAATTCAAAATGCCCCAATATAAAAAGAACCAGGAAATTACATTACCTCTCACAGGGAAACATAGTCAGTGTACATCTACCCTGAAATCAGGTAGGATTTTGGAATTCTCAAAGACTTTTAAGCTGTTATAGCCATGTTCCAAAAAATAAGAGTGAATACTGGACTACAAAGGATGTGATAGAACTGTTGTTATCAGTCACAGCGATGGTTACATGAATCTATGTATGTGTTAAAACTGTATTAAAAAACGTGAAGTTCTCTGTACAAAAATTCAAAATAATAATAATAATAATAAGAGCAATAAAATATATAAAAATAAATGCACAGTTTTCTTAATTTTTTAAAAGGCAAGTTTTATATGAAATCTTTTTTGTTTCCAAGGGTAAATATGAAATCTTCATAAGCATTTTTGTTCTAGTCCTTTTTTCCATGTATCTTTTTTTTTTTTTGATCATTTTGAGTTAATTTTTGTATAGGGTGTTTCCATGTATCTTAATGCTATTATTTTGTATGCTGGATCTCTTTTGCCTATTAACCTTTTAATGGGATGTTTTATCAAGACTTGCTCCATTTCTCAGGACCTGGATGTGAAGAAGAGTTGGAACCTGGGTTTTTCTACTAGTTTCAAATTTGAATGTAATATCTGACACTTTTTCACAAAATGTGAAGTGTCCTCTTCCAGACACCCCTCTTTGTTGTGGGGCTAGAGAATCACCACCTGTAGTGTGCCCTTTAGAAGAGAATCTTCCCACCACCAAATCTTCATCGACATCCTTATTCTCCTATTTCAATTTTTTATCTAACTGTGAAATAAATATCCCCACTCTTGTAAAAGAATAATTCCTGCATTTCTGTTGTTTCCCAATCAAGAAATAATGGTGGGGGTTGTAGTTTAGAGTCTACTTGATTTTGGATAATCCGATAAGGGCTCTCTGAGGACGTAACATATGATATGCCACCTGAAAGCTGAAAAAGAACTCTTCTTTTAGAGATAATCAGGCTGGAGCAGTTTGAAGAATGAGGCAGTTTCTAAAGTTAGTGGCCATACACCCAGCAGAGATATGCCACGCCAAATCATGCAATTGTTGATAAGACGTTAAGGTTTTATTTCAAGTCCATGGGAAGAAATGAAAGGGGGTTAAACAAGGAAGTGGTAAAATCTGGTCAATATTTTAGAAGAAATCTCACTCTAGGCGCTGTATGAAGAGAACTGGAGGCAGATGGGGGCAAAAGAGTAAGACCATCAGAAGATAAGAAAGAAGGACAGACAGGAAGCCACCTCGAAAATTGACTGGTGAAAGAGGATAGAGCCTAGAAATCAGATGCAGTGAGTGCATCTAATTGTTCTAATGCTTTTTACAGAATAGAAAAAGGGATGGGAAAAGGTAGGCATATTTGAGATATATTTTGAAGGTAGAAATGGAATATATTAAAATGCAGTGTACTGATTCATATGCACACAGGAGCTTGCTCAAATATGAACCCATCATCATTCTAGAGAGAGTATCTCTCTGATTAATCTATTTCTGTTAAAAACACAAACATTCTTTCTGTAACCCAGGTGCAAAACTTCCATCATCTTTGACTACAAGTTTGCTATATCCCTCCAGATCCAATTTCTGCCAAGAGCTATAGCAACATCTACTGCCTGGTACCAGTCCTACTGGCACGGTCTTAACTTACTCCCTTAGCTCTCAAACAAAGACTTTCACACTGATATTTCTACTGCTACATTGTCCCCACTTCTATCCATCCTAAAACACTCTAAAAAATAAACATTTGTAAACTAATGCTTGGATTATTTTAGTCCTAATTGCAAAAGAATCATGGTTTTTAAATATTTGGTGAATTAAAAACAAAAAAAAAAAATGAGAATGGCTAACACTTACATTGACCTAGGACACTCAAATCACACTGAATGAATTAACTTGTTTAATATTTAAAACAAATAATGGAGGGTGATAACTTGCCAAAATTACAAAGCTAGGAAGCTAGGGAGTGGCAGAACTGGCATTCCAGCCTAGGCAGTCTAATCTCGGGCTGGTGCTCTGGAACATGCTATACAAAGCCCAGCATGGAAAGCTTCAATCAACTTTTCTATCCTCTTTTTTCAGTTGCGCCCTTCATGGACCCTACCCTCCAACTATACAATTTATCTGCTTGAATACCTGACCAGCTTGACCTCCTTGCCTGTTCAAACTACTCTTTTTGCTTTGGGTAAAAAAAAATATACATTTTTATCTGCCATGTATCCATCTTTCATCATTTAAAAAATACTTATGTATCAGTATTGTTTTAGGAGTGCATGCCCTGTAAAGCTTACATTCTAGCAAGGAAGGGACATGTAGTAAACTAAGGAATAAAAAAAGGAAGCATATTGGGAAGCTAATGTTTGGATATAGTTAAGTAAATTTGATTTGTAACACTTCTACTTTCAAAATTTATCTCAAATCTGTCCACTTTTTTCCATCCTACTGACTCCATATATATGTCATGATAAAGGGTGATAAGCATTACTGAAATTAAAAATAAAGCAGGACATGGGGTGCACAGGTGGTTCAGTAGTAGAATGCTTGCCTTCCATGCGGATGACCTGGGTCTGATTTCTAGGCCATGTACCCCAAAAATAAAGAAATAAAACAAAATAAAGCAGGAGAGGTTCCAGGAAGATAGCAGAAGAGGTTAGGGTGAGTTTACCCCTGCTCCAAGTAACAGCTAGAAGAGTGACAGAAAAACGACTCGGACAGATATTCCAGAGTGTAAGTGAACTGGGAGGATTTTCCATACTGCATAGGCAGGTCCTGGTGACAAAAGCTGAAGAATTGAGGTGCAGAGAATGGGAGACCATCCATCTAGTGCCAGCAGTCTAATGTACCTCTTTCCATACGGAGGCCTGGCACCCTTAGGTGTACACAGACAGAGAAACAGGGACAAGAAAGAAAGCCAAGCAGCCACATTTTCTGAATGCACTACCCTCACGTACACCGCACCCACCCCACAACCCGTGACACCCCCACACCCCATATACCTGAACCCAGTCAACTGCCTCCCCACCGCAATCCATGGACACCCACTCTGAACCACACCCACCCCACACATCCCCGTGCCACACCTTCTACCAGCATATGTGCCCAAAATTGCCCCAGCCAGACCCAGCCCTCTCACACGCACAAGAGAACTATCTCACCCCATCCCTCCCCAGCTGCTGGACCCCCACTTTCCCCTCCTTGCCAATGCAGGTGGGTCTCATGTGCACATATGGGCCAAAGGTGCTGACCTTCATACCTGGGCCACACCTGCCCCAACCCATGCAGTGCATGATCCTGCCCTGCGTCCTGAGCCCTGCACACAGGTATGTCACCCACCCACCCCCAGACCAGTGCACAACTGCACTATATGTAGGGAAGTTCTGACCTGTGTATCTGGGCCACACTCACCCCCAGCCCACACAGGAGCAACTCCACCCCGCTGGCCTGGTTTTGTACATGCACACAACAGGGCCCTGCCCCACTGACCTACTTCTGCACACTCGCACCAGTACCCTGACCACCAGACCCACAGAAGCTCACAGCCACATCCTCCCCACCTGGCACCCATGCATTCATGCCCCAACCTCTTGACCCCTGCACTCCATCCCCCTGCCCCGCACATGTACACAACCTTGCCCTCGCCACACACACAAAGCATCCTGCTCCCATGCATACTCTTTGAGACCAATGGAAGAAAGGTTTATTTGATCTGGAACTAAAATTTTCTGTAGTGCATGATCTAATTCAACCTATCTGTATAACTCATTTGAACAAATGAAGCACAGAGAGCACAGAATAAGAAAGAGTTCCTTTAATTCTGTATAGATTATTGTAATGCCTGGAAATATCCTAGAGTATATTAAGCAGATAATCAAAAAGTATTGGCAAAGTCCTCTGAGAGAGGAGATAAAGACTATGGAACTATTAACCCTTACCATCAGGGAATCCCCTGATACTGTGTCAAACTTTAGGGATACCCAAATCAATAGGCCATGCCCTCAATCATGAGCCTTACTCTTGTGAAGCTTATGTAGGTAGTGGAGAAGCTTAGACTAACTATAGACATGCCTAAGAGTTAGTTCTGGAAAACATCTGTGTTGCTCAGATGT
The DNA here is from genome assembly GCF_023851605.1 of Tamandua tetradactyla. Taxonomy (NCBI): domain Eukaryota; kingdom Metazoa; phylum Chordata; class Mammalia; order Pilosa; family Myrmecophagidae; genus Tamandua; species Tamandua tetradactyla. The sequence goes on from NC_135328.1 coordinate 74,063,927, forward strand.
GGCCTCAGTCTCTCTAAGCCCAACTCTGAAAGTGAAATTATTGCCCTCCCCTCTATATGGGGCATGACATCCAGAGGTGAAAGTTTCCCTGGCAACATGGGAGATGACTTCCAGTGATGAATCCAGACCTGGCACCATGGGATCAACAATTCCATCCTGACCAAAAGGGGGAAAAGAAGCATAATTAATAAAGTATCAGTGGCAGAGAGAGTTCAAATAGAGTAGAAAGGCTTCTGTGGAGGTTGCTCTTATGCAAGTTTCAGGTAGACCTTGCTACCTATCATATCCTGCCAACCCCCAACCAGGACCATTCCAGCCAATCCTAAAGAACACCTAGGGCAATATATAAGATTCCACAAGGGCTCCATACACTAGGGTAACTTTTCAGAAACCTACAACCTCCAGATGGGTCCCTGGACCAGATAAGTCTTGAAACACAGAAGAGCCAACCTCTCCAAAGCATCAACTTGTTTCATCCCCTTGTCTCCTATTATTGACAGCCCCTTCCAACATGAAAAAGTTAGAATGGGCATAGTCCAAATACCCCTTAAGAGTGTGAGAAAGATCAAAGGTAATGATGAAGTTACACAGAGAAGGTAGGGTTTAACAAATGAGTATCAGTGCTGAATCATTATATTTATATTTCTTTTTGTCTCCAGTATCTTAGAACAGCTAGAAATAAAACCTAAAATTGTAGAATTATAAGCCATAACAAACTCTGAAATTTCTTCTATGACTAATTGTTACAATGTGCTTTTAAATTTATTGACTTTTTGTATGTATGTTATTTTTCACAAAAAAAGAAAAAAAGTCTATTGTAATGATAAATGCACAGCTATATGATGATATTGTGAACCACTGATTGTACACTTGGATGATTACATAGTATTTGAATATATAATATATATCAATGAAAAGAACAAAAAAAATTTTAAGCAGGACAAAGAGGAACTAATTTGTGCAGAAGTGGGAGGATCAAGGAAAAAGGCTGCTATAGTCTTTAGGTTTGGTGCATTTGGTGACATTGCCCAATATTTGGAAAAGTAAAAATGAGCACATCAGACAAAGGGAATATGTAGTACTAAGCTCCTGAAGTAAGAGTGTGTTTGAAGTATTCAAGGAATCTCAGAGATTAGATGAGCTAGATCAAAATGAGTCAAGTGAAGAGGTAAAGGGGAGAAAATCGAGATTTAATTGAAAGCCAGATTATCCTGGATATATAGGCCACTGAGGGAATATTCTCCTCTGGGTGAAGCGGGGAGCTAATGGAGGGTCTGAGTCGAGTTAGATACAATCTGATTTACAGGTTAAAAGACTCACTCTGGCTTCAGCTTTAAGAAACAATTTAGGGGGCCAAGGTGGAAGAGGAAAGACAAGATAGGGGACTATAAAATAATCCAGGTTGGAGATAGTGGTAGCTCAGATTAGGGCAGAAGCCATAGAAGTGATATGAAAAATCAAAATGTATTTGAAGGTAAACAAAGAGAAATTCCCGATGGATAAAATGAATGGCAAAGGAGAAAGCTGAAGACTAATGCTGAGGTTTTGGCAAACTGGACCAGTCATTATCAATCGAAATAGGGAAGCGATGGAAGTGGCAGGAGGAAGATTGGTAAATTAGTTTTTGACATGTTAAAATATAAAAAATCAACTGGACATCCAAGTGGAGATGACAAACCTCACACTTAAATGACATTTAAAGCAGTGGGGCTGAACAAAATCACCAAAGGAGTGGATATAGACCCAGTAATGAGGATCCAGGATAAATCTTTGGGAAACTCCCACATAGGGAAATTCAGAGGAGAAAGAAAATCCTGCGAAGAAACTGAGAAGGTGTTACCAGTGATGTAGGAAGAAACAGAAGATGGAAGCCAAATAAAGAAAGGATACCAAGAAAGAGAAAATTATTAAATGCTTCATCAAAGGGTAACATGAAGCTGATAAAAGACTAATACATTTAGCAATAAGGAGGTCAGCTGCTGACCTGGAGAAGAACAACTGTACCACAATGATGGAGTAAAGCCTGAAGAGGAAAATACAGAAAAGCCTATTACACAACTGAGTGTAAAAAAGATGAGAAAAGAGAAAAAGAAGCAAAGACAAAAGATAGTAAAAAGAAAACTCGAAGTATGATAATAGAACTGAGTCAAAATATTTGAATAATCATTACTTATTTCAACTGTAATCTGTTTATAATTAATTTCTCATTTGTGATTAGAAATCAGATTAGCTAATTGCCTTTAAATTAGAAACAAATAATATAAATGTCATTAATAAAAGTTTGAAGAAAACATGATGCACTTCAAAATAATGCATGAGCTAAAACATCAAGTCTCTGTGAAAGCAGAAAATATTTTAACTGACAGTGATTAAAAATAATTAATACCAAAACAAAAAGATAATTAGATGGAAATTTATAACCCCAAATGAATTTAGTAAATAGCAACATGGTAAAAAAAAAATGTTAACAACATAGTCAACTCAAAGATTCAGAATAAAAGAACCATAGAATAAAATAAAATAGTATAAGGAAAGAAAAATATAATGGAATAAAAACACAGAAATTAAAGGGAATTTAAATGAAACACAAAATTGCTTCTTAGAAAAGACTACTAAAATAGACAAATCTCATGTAATTACCATCAAGGCTGAAAAAGAGAGAAGGAACTACAAATAATAGTAGAGTATTGGGCCAAAACTCGTGTGTAGCTCTGCCTGCTTTCTTCTCGATCAGTGATGCCCCACACATGCTGGGGACCCTTCACATTCACACCTGGATAAAACAACACACTAGACTTGGGTTGATCGGAAATATAAAGGTCCAGCACTCTTGCCTGAATGTGGAAGAACTCAAAAGGGTCATACCAGCTCTAAATGCATGGGATTGGCTGAGACACACGGTGGGGACTAAGATGAGACAAGTAAGGCGTCTAGGGCAAAAAAAATTGAGATACTCATTCTCAGGGCTGTACAAGTGCAAACTCTGCACTTACTGACTGTGCATTTGTCCACTCCTGAGGGTAAGTGTCTACTTAGATATTTTGGCCCTAGGTGATTCCTCATTTGTCTCCCCCTAGTTCCTACATTTTTCTGCCATAGTCATAAGACCACCATATTCAAGAGGAGGTAACATAAATGTATCTCTTTTTTTTTATTATTAATTAAAAAAAAATTAACTAACACAACATTTAGAAATCATTCCATTCTACATATGCAATCAGTAATACTTAATACTTACATACATACATCTATGTGTATGATCATCATTTCTTAGTACATTTGCATCGATTTAGAAAAAGAAATAGCAAGACAACAGAAAAAGAAATAAAATGATAATATAGAGAAAAAATAAAAATACAAAATACAAAAAAATATATAAAAAACAAACAAACAAACGAAAAAAACTATACCTCAGATGTAGCTTCATTCAGTGTTTTAACATAATTACATTACAATTAGGTAGTATTGTGCTGTCCACTTCTGAGTTTTTATATCCAGTCCTGTTGCACAGTCTGTATCCCTTCAGCTCCAATTACCCATTATCTTACCCTAGTTCTAACTCCTGACGGTCTCTGTTACCAATGACATATTCCAAGTTTATTCTCTAATGTCGGTTCACATCAGTGGGACCATACAGTACTTGTCCTTTAGTTTTTGGCTAGTCTCACTCAGCATAATGTTCTCTAGGTCCATCCATGTTATTACATGCTTCATAAGTTTATTCTGTCTTAAAGCTGCATAATATTCCATCATATGTATATACCACAGTTTGTTTAGCCACTCGTCTGTTGATGGACATTTTCGCTGTTTCCATCTCTTTACAATTGTAAATAATGCTGCTATAAACATTGGTGTGCAAATGTCCATTTGTGTCTTTGTCCTTAAGTCCTTTGAGTAGATACCTAGTAATGGTATTGCTGGGTCGTATGGCAATTTTATATTCAGTTTTTTGAGGAACTGCCAAACTGCCTTCCACAGTGGTTGCACCATTTGACATTCCCACCAACAGTGGATGAGTGTGCCTCTTTCTCCAAATCCTCTCCAGCACTTGTCATTTTTTGTTTTGTTGATAATGGCCATTATGGTGGGTGTGAGATGATATCTCATTGTGGTTTTGATTTGCATTTCTCTAATGGCCAGGGACATTGAGCATCTCTTCATTAGCCTTTTGGCCATTTGTATTTCCTCTTCTGAGAGGTGTCTGTTCAAGTCTTTTTCCCATTTTGTAATTGGGTTGGCTGTCTTTTTGTTGTTGAGTTGAACAATCTCTTTATAAATTCTGGATACTAGACCTTTACCTGATATGTTGTTTCCAAATATTGTCTCCCACTGTGTAGGCTGTCTTTCTACTTTCTTGATGAAGTTCTTTGATGCACAAAAGTGTTTAATTTTCAGGAGCTCTCATTTATTTCTTTCTTCAGTGCTCTTGCTTTAGGTTTAAGGTCCATAAAACCGCCTCCAATTGTAAGCTTCATAAGATATCTCCCTACATTTTCCTCTAACTGTTTTATGGTCTTAGACCTAATGTTTAGATCTTTGATCCATTTTGAGTTAACTTTTGTATAGGGTGTGAGATATGGGTCCTCTTTCATTCTTTTGCATATGGATATCCAGTTCTCTAGGCACCATTTATTGAAGAGACTGTTCTGTCCCAGGTGAGTTGGCTTGACTGCCTTATCAAAGATCAAATGTTCATAGATGAGAGGGTCTATAGCTGAGTACTCTATTCGATTCCATTGGTCGATATATCTATCTTTATGCCAATACCATGCTGTTTTGACCATTGTGGCTTCATAATATGCCTTAAAGTCCGGCAGTATGAGACCTCCAGCTTTGTTCTTTTCCTCAAGATACTTTTAGCAAATCGGGGCACCCTGCCCTTCCAGATAAATTTGCTTATTGGTTTTTCTATTTCCGAAAAATAAGTTGTTGGGATTTTGATTGGTATTGCATTGAATCTGTAAATCAATTTAGGTAGGATTGACATCTTAACTATATTTAGTCTTCCAATCCATGAACATGGTATGCCCTTCCATCTATTTAGGTCTTCTGTGATTTCTTTTAACAGTTTTTTGTAGTTTTCTTTGTATACATCTTTTGTCTCTTTAGTTAAATTTATTCCTAAGTATTTTATTCTTTTAGTTGCAATTGTAAATGGAATTCGTTTCTTGATTTCCCCCTCAGCTTGTTCATTGCTAATGTATAGAAACACTACAGATTTTTGAATGTTGATCTTGTAACCTGCTACTTTGCTGTACTCATTTATTAGCTCTAGCAGTTTTCTTGTGGATTTTTCCCGGTTTTTGACGTATAGTATCATATCGTCTGCAAACAGTGATAGTTTTACTTCTTCCTTTCCAATTTTGATGCCTTGTATTTCTTTTTTTTGTCTAATTGCTCTGGCTAGAACCTCCAACATGATGTTGAATAATAGTGGTGATAATGGACATCCTTGTCTTGTTCCTGAACTTAGGGGGAAAGTTTTCAATTTTTCCCCATTGAGGATGATATTAGCTGTGGGTTTTTCATATATTCCCTCTATCATTTTAAGGAAGTTCCCTTGTATTCTTATCCTTTGAAGTGTTTTCAACAGGAAAGGATGTTGAATCTTGTCAAATGCCTTCTCTGCATCAACTGAGATGATCATGTGATTTTTCTGCTTTGATTTGTTGATATGGTGTATTACATTAATTGATTTTCTTATGTTGAACCATCCTTGCATACCTGGGATGAATCCTACTTGGTCATGATGTATAATTCTTTTAATGTGTTGTTGGATACGATTTGCTAGAATTTTATTGAGGATTTTTGCATCTATATTCATTAGAGAGATTGGTCTGTAGTTTTCTTTTTTTGTAATATCTTTGCCTGGTTTTGGTATGAGGGTGATGTTGACTTCATAGAATGAATTAGGTAGCTTTCCCTCCACTTTGATTTTTTTGAAGAGTTTGAGCAGAGTTGGTACTAATTCATTCTGGAATGTTTGGTAGAATTCACGTGAAGCCGTCTAGTCCCGGACTTTTCTTTTTGGGAAGCTTTTGAATGACTGATTGAATTTCTTTACTTGTGATTGGTTTGTTGAGGTCATCTATTTCTTCTTGAGTCAAAGTTGGTTGTTCATGCCTTTCTAGGAACTTGTCCATTTCATCTACATTGGTGAATTTATTAGCATAAAGTTGTTCATAGTATCCTGTTATTACCTCCTTTATTTCTGTGAGGTCAGTGGTTATGTCTCCTCTTCCATGTATGATCCTATTTATTTGCATCCTCTCTCTTCTTCTTTTTGTCAGTCTTACTAAGGGCCCATCAATCTTGTTGATTTTCTCATAGAACCAACTTCTGGTCTTATTGATTTTCTCTATTGTTTTCATGTTCCCAATTTCATTTATTTCTGCTCTAATCTTTGTTATTTCTTTCCTTTTGCTTGCTTTGGGGTTAGTTTGCTGTTCTTTCTCCAGTTCTTCCAAATCAGTTAATTCCTGAATTTTTGTCTTTTCTTCTTTTCTGATATAGGCATTTAGGGCAATAAATTCCCCTCTTAGCACTACCTTTGCTGCATCCCATAGGTTTTGATATGTTGTGTTTTCATTTTCATTCATCTCGAGATATTTACTAATTTCTCTTGTAATTTCTTCCTTGACCCACTGGTTGTTTAAGAGTGTGTTGTTGAGCCTCAACGTATTTGTGAATTTTCTGGCACTCTGCCTCTTATTGATGTCCAACTTCATTCCTTTATGATCCGAGAAAGTGTTGTGTATGATTTCAATCTTTTTAAATTTGTTGAGACTTGCTTTGTGACCCAGCATATGGTCTATCTTTGAGAATGATCCATGAGCACTTGAGAAAAAGGTCTATCCTGCTGTTGTGGGGTATAATGTCCTATAAATGTCTGTTAAGTCTAGCTCATTTATTGTAATATTCAAATTCTCTGTTTCTTTATTGATCCTCTGTCTAGATGTTCTGTCCATTGATGAGAGTGGTGAATTGAAGTCTCCAACTATTATGGTATATGTTTCTATTTCCCTTTTCAGTGTTTGCAGTGTATTCCTCACGTATTTTGGGGCATTCTGATTTGGTGCGTAAATATTTATGATTGTTATGTCTTCTTGTTTAATTGTTCCTTTTATTAGTAGATAGTATCCTTCTTTGTCTCTTTTAACTGTTTTACATTTGAAGTCTGATTTGTTGGATATTAGTATAGCCACTCCTGCTATTTTCTGGTTGTTATTTGCATGAAATATATTTTCCCAACCTTTCACTTTCAACCTATGTTTATCTTTGGGTCTAAGATGTGTTTCCTGTAGATAGCATATGGAAGGATCCTGTTTTTTAATCCATTCTGCCAGTTTATGTCTTTTGATTGGGGAATTCAGTCCATTAACATTTAGTGTTATTACTGTTGGGTAATACTTTCGTCTACCATTTTGGCTTTTGTATTATATATATCATATCTGATTTTCCTTCTTTCTACACTCTTCTCCATACCGCTCTCTTCTGTCTTTTCATATCTGACTCTAGTGCTCCCTTTAGTATTTCTTGCAGAGCTGGTCTCTTGGTCACAAATTCTCTCAGTGACTTTTTGTCTGAAAATGTTTTAATTTCTCCCTCATTTTTGAAGGACAATTTTGCTGGATATAGAAGTCTTGGTTGGCAGTTTTTCTCTTTTAGTAATTTAAATATATCATCCCACTGTCTTCTAGCTTCCATGGTTTCTGCTGAGAAATCTACACATAATCTTATTGGGTTTCCCTTGTAGGTGATGGATTCTTTTTCTCTTGCTGCTTTGAAGATCCTCTCTTTCTCTTTGACCTCTGACATTCTAACTAGTAAGTGCCTTGGAGAACGCCTATTTGGATCTATTCTCTTTGGGGTGCACTGCACTTCTTAGATCTGTAATTTTAGGTCTTTTATAAGAGTTGGGAAATTTTCAGTGATAATTTCTTCCATTACTTTTTCTCCTCCTTTTTCCTTCTCTTCTCCTTCTGGGACACCCACAACACGTATATTTGTGTGCTTCATATTATCATTCAATTCCCTGAGCCCCTGCTCAAATTTCTCCATCCTTTTCCCTATAGTTTCTGTTTCTTTTTGGATTTCAGATGTTCCATCCTCCAGTTCACTAATTCTAGCCTCTGTCTCTTTAAATCTATCATTGTAGGTTTCCATTGTTTTTTTTCATATCTTCTGCTGTATCTTTCATTCCCATAAGTTCTGTGATTTGTTTTTTCAGTTTTTCTATTTCTTCTTTTTGTTCATCCCATGCCTTCTTCATGTCCTCCCTCAATTTATTGATTTGGTTTTTGAAGAGGTTTTCCATTTCTGTTCGTATATTCAGAATTAGTTGTCTCAGCTCCTGTATCTCATTTGAGCTATTGGTTTGTTCCTTTGACTGGGCCATATCTTCAATTTTCCTGGTCTGATTTGTTATTTTTTGCTGGCGTCTGGGCATTTAATCAGATTTCCCTGAGTGTGGGACCCAGCAGGTTGAAAGACTTTCCTGTGAAGTCTCTGGGCTCTGTTTTTCTTGCCTGCCCCGTATGTGGTGCTTGCCTGTCTCCGGGTCCCACCAGCAAAAGATGTTGTGGCTCCTTTAACTTTGGAAGACTCTCGCTGCTGGGTGTGTGGTGGAGACAGAGGAAAGGTTGTAGGTTGGTTTTAATGGCTTCAAATTGCGAAGTCCTGGGATCTGAATTCCTTGAAAGAGGGATTACACCTGAGTTGCGTTTCACCCCTCCCACGGGGAAGGTTCAGGTGGTAGAGAGCCCTGAAAGCAGCCTGTTTCTGCGTTTGGGGCAGTTGCAACCTGTGTAATCCTAGCGCTGAGCCCAGAGGCAACCAAGCCTCCATAGAAACAGCTGCAGAAGGCTCTGTTTTGCCCCCTTTCCTCTTTTTCAGTTAGCCCAGTCGGCGACTTCTGCCTTGATCAGTTTCGCCTGAGCTGAGGGCCTATTTTTAGTAGTCAGAAGTTGTTCATTAATGCCACTATTGGTGTTAGGTTGGGCTCAGTCTCTACTACTGTTGGAGACTCTTTCCTTTGCCTCCGGGAAGTCACCTGTGAGGGAGGGGCGCCAGCCGCAGTGGCATGGGAAACTGCCGATCGGAGGCTCCCAGCTGGCCCGGGAAACTGCGTGTGTGGGAGGGGCTCCGGTCGCCGGCCGCTGCGGCTAGGGGAACTGCCAATCCGAGGCTCCCAGCCAGCCCGGGAAGCCGCGTGTGTGGGAGGGGCTCTGGTCACCGGCTGCCACGGCTTGGGGAACTGCCAATCCGAGGCTCCCAGCTGGCCCGGGAAACTGCGTGTGTGGGAGAGGCTCTAGTCGCCGGCCGCCGCTGCTTGTGGATCCGCCGATCCAAGGCTCCCAGCCGGCTCGGGAAGCCGCGCGTGGGAGGGGCTTCAGTTGCCAGCCGCCACTGCTTGGGGAACTGCCGATCCGAAGCTCCCAGCCGGCCCGGGAAGGAGGGAGGGAGGGGCTCCGGCTGCCAGCTGCCATGGCCCGGGGAAGCGCGTGCCTCTCGGGGACCTCACCGCAGCAGAGTCTCTTAGCCGGTCCAGCTGGTCCAGAATGGGGTACACTGTGTGTCTGGTCTCTGTCGTGGCTCCGGGAGCTGTTCTGTACCTTTTCTAGTTCTTTGATAGTTGTTCTGGAGGAGGAACTAAGACACGCGCTCCTTACTAAGCCGCCATCTTCTCCATAAATGTATCTCTTGATGGAAGGATTGTTCAAGTTCATTGTACGAACATGTGGAATGGGAGCCGCGTGATGGCCATCTTTTGGAAATATGACCTGTCACTCTGACACTATCAATATTTCTGAGGGTATAAAGAATCAGTTACTCTCATAAACTGATAGTTGTAGTGCTACTTAGTGCATTCACTCAAAAGGGCAATTTGGAACAAGAAAATGCAAATACCCTAAAATCTTGTATTTCTACAGCTGGCTATTTACTCTAAATATGCCCAACAAAAATTTTAATACATTTATGATAGATTTTTGTTATATTGAAAAAGAAAACAATTTATATATATATATATATATATATATATATATATATATATATATATTGTTTTTGCATGGGCAGGCACCAGGAATTGAACCTGGGTCTCTGGCATGGCAGAAAATTCTGCCACTGAGCCACCATTGCACCGCCCTACATTTTTCCCATTTTGGGGCGGGGGCGGGGGTGTGTGTGTGCATGGTCCGGGCATTGAACCCAGGTCACCCACATGAAAGGTGAGCATTCTACCACAGAATCACCCATGCACCCAACACTGCCCTACATTTTTATCACAACAAGAAAAAATAAATAAAATTAAGGCCCATATTATGATAGGATGCTATATAGTATATAAAAGGAATAAACTAGAAGTATGCACATACAGATAAACACACACACAAATGAATTGATCTCAAAATAATGTTGCATAAAAATATATTGGACAAAAATACATCTGCCTGAAACCTTTTAGGTAAAGCCTTTTGAACTTTCTGTACATTTTCTGCAGGAGCAATATGTAGCTAAGTTTGGAGAAAAGGTTCTGACTTCGATTTCTGTCTCCAGATTTATGCCAAACCAGGTATCGATCCTGTCATTATAAAATAATTTAAAATATTGGCTAAGATATAACAAAAACATTTTAACTTGGGGCTTAGCTTTCAAACATATAGGGGTTAAAACATATATAGTTGAAGTCTAGAAATTGAGGTGATACTGGAACTGCAGCTGGAGTTAGGGTATTTGCTCAACTTGATGACTGAGTCTCGAGTGAAAGTAGGAAGTCAATAAATTTAGCAGAAAACCAAAGCCATCATTCATCTTGACATTCTTAAAAAGGAAAGACTATACAGACAAAGAAAAATGGTAAGGGTAGAAGGAGATATTGACTACAAAGGACAAGGAGGGGGGAATTTCGGAAGGTTGATATTGGTAGATACATGCTCCCAAACATTTGCCAAAACTCATAATTGTACACCAAACACAGTGAACTTCACTCTATGTACATTTTTAACTATATTAACATCGAGAAAAAAGATATAAAATACCTAATACTTGTAAATTAAGTAACACAATTGATAATAACCAGAAATCATTAAGGAAATTATATAATATTTTCAACTGAATAATAATTAAAATACAAGGTATCAAAATCTGTGGAATGATTTGGAAACCACATACCTAATAAGGATTTAATACCCAGAATATTTTTGGAAGTCCTACAGATAAACAGTAAGAAGACAAAAACCCAATTAAAAAATGGAAAGGGGAGCTAATCTTACACTGTACAGAGTTTCTATTTGAGATGATAGAAAAGCTTTGGTAATGGGTGATGGTGATGGAAGCACAACACTGTGAATGTAATTAACAGCATGGAATTATATATTGAATGTGGTTGAAAGGGGAAATATTAGATTTTAAGTATATTATTAGAATATTTTAAAAAATCAATGGAACTGTACAGCCCAGTATCCTTAAGTTAAACCATAGACTGTGTGCAATTATAAAAATGTGCTTTTATCAATTGTAATGAATTTACTATACCAATGCAATGTGTTAAAAACAAAGTGGTGTATGGGAACCCAGTATTTTAGGCATGGCTTTTCTGTAAACCCACAATTTTTCTAATTAAAAAACAAAAAAGAGCAGAAGATTTGAGTAAATATTTCTCCAAAGAAAATATAGAAATGGCCAATAAGCACATAAAAAGACAAATACTCAACATCATTCCCATTATGGAAGCACAAGTGAAAACCACAATGAAATACAATTTCATAACCACTAAAATGGCTACTATTAAAGAAATAGAAATTAACAAATTTTGGAGAGAATCAGGAGAAATAGAAACGTGCTTCATTGTTGGTGGAAATGTAAAATGGTGCAGTCCCTGTGGAAAACAATTTAGTAGTTCCTCAGAAAAAAAAGTATAGAATTATTATCTGGTCTGACAATCACATTTTTAGGCATGTACCCAAAATAATTGAAATCAGGGGCATGAACCAATATTAGCACACTGATGTTCACAGCAGCATTATTCACAGTTACCAAAAGATGGAAACCATTCATGTGTGCATCAACTAATGAACAGATAAACAAAGTCATATATAAATACAGTGTAATATTATTCAGCCATAAAAAAGAATGAAGCTCTGTTCAATATGACAATATGGATGAACACTGAAAACATCATAGAGTTGTAATAAGCCAGGATGCAAAAGAAAACTGTTTTATTATCTCACTTATATGAAAATTAGATTAGCAAATAATAAAGTAAAAAAATTAGAACATAGTTTACCAGTGGCTGGGCTGGAAGTAGTAAAGTTGAGTTAATGCTTAATTGATACAGAATTTCTGCTTGGGGTGTTGGAAACATTTTGCTAATGGATGGTGGTGATGGGAGCACAGCATTGTATATGCAATTAACACCTCTAAATTGTATATTTGAAAGCGGTTACAATGGAAAATGTTAGGTTGTATAACATGTTAGCAGAACAACTTTTTTTCTTTTAAAAAACAGAACTGTACAATACAGAATAAATACTAATATAAACTTCTGAGTATAGTTAACAAAAGAACAACAGTAATGCAAAATGTTAATAATAGTGAAAGCTGTGTGGGATTGGGGGAGAATATGGAACCCTGTACTTTCTGCGTTATTGTTCTGTAAGCCTGTAACTTCTTTAACAAAAAAAAAAAAATGTGAGATGTAGCTAAAGTACTACCTAGAGGGAAATTTATGGCTTTAAATATTTGTATTAAAAGAAAGATTTACGTAAATTATTTAAATTCCCACATTAAGAAGACAGACAATGAAGATCAAATTGAAGCTTAATAAGTAGAGGAAAGGAACTAATAAAGATCAAAGCCGAAATCACTGAAAGAGAAAATGCACAAACAACTGTGAAAATTAAAGATACCAAAAAAGAAAAGTCAATGATACGAAAAAAAATACTGAAAAACTGGAAAAGCCTGTAACTAGACTGATCAAAATGTAAACTTAAAATACCTGTATTTTTCTTATTGCAAATTATGCCACAAAGTATTGTTTTAAAAGAATTAGCTAACAAGTAGAATTCAGCAACATAGTAATTATAAATTACAGTGGGGACTAGAAAAGTATTTGCAAGCCCCCTTCGGGGAATGGTGAGAGTGGGGAGAAATTCAACTTCCCCAAGTTGAATTCTTGATATTCTCATAAGCAGTGTGGACAACCAAAGCTATAGGCTGAGCCCCCAGTCTTGGGGTTTGTTCACATGAAACTTAATCCAACAAAGGATAGGTCAAGTCTACTTAAAATTTAGGCCTAAGAGTCACCCCCAGAGAGCCTCTAATGTGCCCTCAGATGTGGCCTCTCTCTCCACACAACATGACCGCAGTCTCACCACCCTCCCCCTCTCTGTGTGGGACATGACTCCCAGGGGTGTGGACCTTCCTGGCAACGTGGGACGAAGATCCTGGAATGAGCTGAGACTCAGCATCAAAGGACTGAGAAAATCCCTAGAATGAGCTGAGAATTAACATCAAGGGATTGAGAGAACCTTCTTGACCAAAAGGGGGAAGAGTAAAATGAGACAAAGTGTCAATGGCTGAGAGATTCCAGAGTTGAGAGGTTATCCTGGAGGTTATTCTTATGCATTAAGTAGATATCACCTTGTTGATCAAGATGTAGTGGAGAGGCTGGAGGGAATTGCCTGAAAATGTAGTGCTGTGTTCCAGTAGCCATGTTTCTTGATGATGATTGAACAATGATATAGCTTTCACAATGAGACTCTGTGAATGTGAAAACCTATGTCTGAAGCTCCTTTTAGCTACTATATCAACAGAAGAGTAGAACATATGGAATAAAAATAAATAATAGGGGGAACAAATGTTAAAATAAATTCAATTTGAAATAGTGGTAAATGAAAGCGAGGGGTAAGGGGTATGGTACGTATAGTTTTTTTTTTTTTTCTCTTATCATTTTATTTCTTTTTCTGTTGTCCTTTTATTTTTTTCTAAATCAATGCAAATGTACTAAGAAATGATGAATATGCAACTATGTGATGATATTAAGAATTACTGATTGTATATGTAGAATGGAATGATATCTAAATGTTTTGTTTGTTAATTTTTTTTTAATTAATAAAAAAAGCTAAAAAAAACAAACAATTACAGTGGGGGCGGTGCAACGGTGGCTCAGTGGCAGAATTTTTGCCTGCCATGCCGGAGACCTGTGTTCAATTCCCCGAGACTGCCCATTCCAAAAAAAAATACAGTGGGGGTTACCCTGGAATGCAATGCAACAGGAGATAACAATCTTATAATTATTTCAATAGATATAAAAAATGCATTTGGTAAAATTAAAATTATTCATTTTTTTTAAAAAAAACAGTTTAAAAATGGGAATTAATGAATATTTCCCTAATGTTATATAAAAATGTGTCAAACCAAAAATCAGCCTTAAGATTGAGTGATGAAATTCTACCTATATTAACATTCACCTCTCAAAACAGTACCTCTCTTTGAAGACTTTCTCAAATATACTTCTCCAAAGAAGAGTTGTTTGTTTGGTTTCAGTACATTCTTTGGTCTTTCCAAATAATTGGCTATTATCTCTTACAACAATATACCATCTTCTATTTTAATTTGTTAATGCAAATGCTTGTTTTCTAGATTCAAATATAAACTTTCTTAATCACTTTGGTTTCAAGACTCTATAGAATAGTGTCTAGTCCATGATGTATGCTTAACATACATTTCAGATTTAAAAACGTGGATATTATTTTGCTTATTTTTATATCCTAAGTGTTCAGAGTTATTCTTCCCAGTTTAGAGGTGAGGATGTGTATCATTAAAGAAGTTAATAAACTTGCTCCAAGTACGTTTTTTTTTGCCTCAACAAAGAGGCAAAATTGCAATGCAGAATAGAAATTTGCCCAAGTCAAATGCTTTTACTTGATTAACATAGTGCATTAGTTTCTTATTGATGCTATAACCAATTACCACAAACTCAGTGGTTTAAAACAACACAGATTTATTATCCTGCAGTTCTAGAAATCTGAAATAGGCTTTACTGAGTTAAAAGTAAGGTGCCAGCAAGGCTGCAATATTTTCTGGAAGCTCCTGGGGAAAATCCACTTTCTTGCCTTTTTCAGCTTCTAGAGGCTGTTTATATTCCTCAGCTTGTGGCCTCTAATAGAGCTTTGCACCTTTGCATGTATGTGTGTGTGTGTGTGTGTGTGTGTGTGTGTGTGTGTGTGTGTGTGTGTGTGTATGTGGGTGCGTGTGTGTTTTAATACTGTCTTGTCTCAATACTGAGGTCCTGCCTAGAGGCCTGTGAGTTATGCTTTTGAGAGGCCCTGGCTAGAGACCCAGCAATCCCCCTTCTAGAGCCACTTTCCTCATGGAGGTCTTACACCCAGGGGCTGCTATGTATCCACCACAATCACTGAGGTACCAGGTCTCAAACTAGGGGCAGTTCCTACGCCCTGGAGGCCATAAATTATTCAAATTAGCCAAACCAGGGAAACTGGAAACCTCACTAACCCCACCTCTCTAGGACACTTAACCTGCCTCCTACAATTCCAGCTTTTGTTATTCTCTTCCCCAAGAGCAACCCCTGCTTGGCCGACTGTGCATGGCAGCCTTCTCTTATCTAGAGCTGTAGTTAATAAAGGATCCTGTCTTCCGCTATCTAAGTATCTTATGCTATCCCCCACCATCTGAATAACCTAAAATCATACCTAGCATCTTACAATTATAAAACATGGCTCCCTGCCACTTCAAAGCCAGCAATTTCCAGTCAAGTCTTCCCCATGTAGCATCACTCCGACTGTAACCCTTCTGCCTCACTCTTTCATTTATTAAGGACCCCCGTGGCAATCCAGGATACTCTCCCCATTCCAAGGTCAGCTAATTATCAAACCTAATTCCCTTTGTCATGTAACATGACAAATTCACTGGTTCTGGGGATTAAGATTCAGATATTATGTCTACCACACACCCATTCTCAGTATGATCCACTTAAACTTTAATGAGATTAAAAATCTGAGATGTGGAAACAGTTCTGAAAGTATATCATACTTTTAATATATAACACTTTAGTTTACAAACAGATAAAAACAAAAACCAGTAAATATGGAAAATTCTTGAGAATAAATTGTATTTTCTAGGTCACAATTCACATCTAAGCCAAAGTTCAAAAGTAAACATTTTCTACAGGATTTAGTTACAAATGAAGTAGGAAAAAAGAAATCAAAAGAATTTTCTTAAATTCAAAATAAGCAATTGTTGAGAATAAACTTTATAGTGTTTGCTGATTCTCAATAAATTTTCCAGAAACTGGTGTTTCATGAGCTCCAGAAAGGTTTTCTGCTCTTGAAACTGAGAATGATCTTTTTTCCAGTTTGCAGGAAAAAGTAAGTTATTAGGTGATAATTTTCTCCTGTTTCACTTTTTCTCTCCTAAAAATTTCATAAACCTTTTGGTACCAGTTACCACCCTTCCACTATTATGCACTAGCAGACTACAAAATCATAGAATAATTAGAAAATGAATATGTTTTAAACAAAGTAAAGCATACCACTATAAGGAACAGGGAATGTTCCTTAGATTAACAGCTTGTTTTACTAGTTTTGATATGCTTATATGTAATTTAGAGAAAGACTGAAATGACACTCTATGATGGTTAGATTTATACTTTTATATTCCTTTATATAAACAGTTCCTTTATAAATGGTTTAAAATTATATGTTCAGGAATGTTCACTGCACATGCATAGTGCTCACTGTGTTACTGGCTAGAGGTTTCCTCTCCCCTCTCTACGGCTGAATTCAATTTATACATGTTCCATTGCAACCTGAAATGAGACCAACCCACAAATTGACATCACCTGATCTTTTTCATGCCACACATTTAGTTACGTACACACATCCTAGGGTGTTAATAGTTTTAAAAAATAAATCTGTGTGCTTTTCCCTTTTGAATTTCCCTATATACAGCTTTCTCCCTTGAGGACCAACAGTAGTCATTTGACTAGGGCTGAGTTTATTAAAATAAATAAGAGGAATAAAATGGAAATAAATACTTAATATCCAGCTGTTCTTATTCAAAATAGGCTGTTGTAACAAGAAAGAATGAAATCCTGGTTCTGGTTAAACAGATGTATCTTATAGAATATACTTATCTCCTCCTTTGGCATATAAAAAGCCTGGGTTTAGTGCCCTTCGTAGTTTGCATGAGGAAGGTACAGAGAGGATTAAAAGAGAGAGAAATTCCAACCCCTTACAGTACCAGAGAATTTGGGGTAGGACGTGGGAAAGGGAGCAAAATTTCAAAGCTCTCAGTTAAAAATATCGGGGTAGCAGCACAACATCTAGGAGAAAGCAAGCCTTGAGGAGAAGTTCTCACACTGCTACTACAACCATGCACAGGCAGTGAGGGGGTACTGAAAGGCAGGAAGTCACACAGAGCTGAAGCAGTCCTTCTGGTTTTCATGGCCTACATGTAAGGGACAAAACAGTCTCTGCACATGTGGAAAAAGGACAGGAAGTTACAATAAAACCTCCTTACCCAGAGAAAAGGGCACATCTCTGGTGGGAGGTCTACCTCAAAGGCTGAGGGTGCCTGAGCCCTGGGCTCCACAAAGAGGACCACACAGTACTCCAAAGAGCTAGAAGCAACCAGTTGCAGCACAGCAGGTACCAGCCCCAGGAGTAGACACCTGATGCACCCAGGGCTCCATCTTCTTTGCTGCCATAAAGACACAGTAACTCCCCCATTGCCTGCCCACATACTACTTTGCAATGGAGAAGAGAAGGAGGGCTAAACTCTGAAAGCCTGAGTCCTTTTCTGGAGACAACCAAAAGGAGGGTGAGTTATATAAAAAAGATGTTTCACATAGTTGGATTAGACTGAGATCATAAAATGGGACTGAATTTCTTTCTCTGCTACCCAATCAATGAGAGCTGTTAAGGAAAACCAGAGCAGTTGCAGACAATATGAAAAGTCGACATTCTTTCCACTTGAGAATTGCAGTGTGAATAAATTTAGTGCTCCAGTTCCAGCACACTAATTGTTTTAAGTGTATGTTATGATTTCTTTGATATGCTTCCACACCTGGAGAAGTAGCAGCCATGGAGCAGAGTTAATGTACTGATTAATAAAAATAAATATAGTCCCATCTGTCCTTGTGAAGTTTCAGTTTACCCATGGTTCTCAACCAAGGATGACACTGCCTCCTTAGGGGGTACTGGAAATGTGATAAAATGTGTTTGGTTTCACAGTGTCTTGGAAGTGTTATAGTATTAGTAAACAGGAGCTAAAGAGTTAGCTAAAAGTGAAACACCTAGAAGAAACATTTTGTACAATCAAGCATTGTCACCCCACAATGCCAACAGAATCCAAATTGCGAATCACTGATACATGGAGGCAGTATAGCAGCAAATATAGGACAGATAAGTTACAGAATAAGAGATGAAGCAAATGGTGTGAAAAAAATAGAGAAAATAAACAGAAAGTATTATAGACCAATATTGCTGGGAGATTATTGAAAAATGTAGAGAGTGTTATTTAAACAGTCTCAAAGTAGAGGGCATTCATTGCTTTAAAATATTCACTAATATATCCTGTCAATTTTTAATTTACAAGCAAATAGCTCTATTAAACTCACTTAAAATCTCTACAAGTTGCTACAGGGGGTAGTGGGCAATGGAGGCAGTGAATGGGGAGGCAGAAATGAGCAAATGATGGAGATGATGGTGAAGGTGGTAATCCACTACTCCCTACCCTGGAAAAACTAAACCTCTGGGGAAAGATGACGTCTGCCTTTAGTGGGAACCAGACAGAGAAGCCTAGGCTTACAAGTAATGTGTTCATGGTTCCCCCATGGCAACAAGGAGGGAAAAGGTCATTAAAAGAACTTAAAGCTCATCCAGAAATTTCCATAATTTTGATGTGTACTTTGATGTATTTCTGATGTGCCAAAATACATCAAGAAATACTGTCAAGATCTATTTTTCAATTTTCTTTTTTATATAAGTGTTTACAGTACCTCTTCAAAATCTGAGACAGTCTCTTCAAAACTTGAGACTGACATCGGTTTCAGAAGCTTCAGTGTGACTGATTCCCTCCCTCAACTTCATATATTCAACAGTATAGCCCAGCGATACTGTTGAATGTGAACAGTGACAAAGTCCTGAACTGCTCATTCTGTAGGTATGGAACAGTCACTGTCATGCCCATCAAATATAGGCATTTTGCTAAGAAACATGAACCCATAGAAAAGTAAAAAGGAATTTAGTCCTAGTCCTTAATACTAGCCTCACCAATCACTCTTAATAAAGTATCCAGAACAAACAATATACTTGGAGAAAAACAAAAAGAGATTTTCATGCTCTATACTTGGGTAAAATAGTCCATGTACCTTTAGGTTCTTATTTTCTTTATGGTTTCTCTAATTAGTTTTCATCATCCCTGATGTTGAACTCGTTTTATCTTTTGAAAAAGGAGTTTGGTTGCATCTGAAAAACAATTGCAACCACTACGAAAAGAAATACTAACTCATGTAAGAAAGACTGTAAATAGAAATAGAGGTAAAAAGGAAATGCTGTATAAAAAGCACTGAGTACATTTTGATTCCTGTTTTAGACTTCCTCCTTGTTCCCTATGGAGTTTATGCTGGATTTCAGAGAGTATTACAAGAAAATGCTTGCATTCTCTCAGCATAGAAAAGTGGGAAAGGTGGAACCAGTTGGCTGGGAATTGGGCTTAGTAACAAATGAAGGTCTTCCCGATTCAAACTTTGTCATTCAATTTGCTTTTTATAGACTCACTTGAACTGAAAAATGTCTTCAGAAGAATATTAGTAAAATTGTTACAATTAGAAGAAACAAGTTTTCAGTAGAGAAGGCATTTGACTTGTTTTGGTCACTTAAAGCATTTACCAAAAGTCATGCAAAAGCTAAAAAAAAAAAAAGACAATTTGCTTTCTTCACTTAGGTAATGTTAGAACCTTTGATTATTCTGTGTGCAAGAGTAAAAACACCAATGCCAACCCTTATTTAAAGTCCCTCCATTTGGAGAATCACCATAAGGACTTTAAAGGCTGACTTTTAGTCAAAGAAGCAAAGTCAGATTTATTAATTGTTGTTTTTTCACATATCATCTTCTAGAAAAGAAGTTGTTAAAATAAACATTATCTGTTGATGAAAGTGTTGACATCTGAGGAATTTGATTAGCAGAGTTTCCTGGTAGAAATGTAAGGATTAGGAAACTCAAATATGCTTATGAAGACAAAACATGTCTTTATATATTATCGTTAGTCTGTGTCAAATGAACTGAGGAATTATTTTTTAGGAATTGAAGAAAAGAATGCAAACTTTCCTATTTGGTGAATCTTTATTACAGCAACTTAGATTGTACATTAAATCAAACAAGAGAGGAATTCATTTCTCTCCTGCATAACAATCCAGCGCTGAGCTGTAGAGAGGAAATGAGTGAACTCTTCTTTTCCAGAAACAGCCCCATTGCCTTGCATTGTTTGCTATTAGCAGGCCACCACCACTTCAGCCACTTTACAGCCCATATAAAGGGTAAGAGAGAAAATAGAAAGCAAATCATGTTACTTTTTAAAAGACATAACTTAGGCGTGGCACACATCACTTCACTAATGTCCCAGTGGCTGGGGTTTAGTCTGCTGCCTGCACCCAGCTACAGTTAGTAGGAAGGCTGGGAAAAGCGGTGCTGAGGCAGGCACCCAAGTGAGCAGGTAAAACTTAGATGGTCAGTTACTAAAAGGAAGATTTAAATTTAAACACTGAGGAACAAGAACAGTCTCTGGCGTGAAAGTGATTGCTTCTGGGGAGGGAGACTAGACATCTGGGTCTGGGGTAAGAGCAAGACTTGCATTTTATTGCGCCCATTTTATTTTATGTGTGTGCTCTATTGTGTTTTCAAATTATAATATGTACACTTTTATTCTAGCAACATGTTTCACTTAAAAATCCATTCTTTAAAATAATTCTAAAGAGGCTTCAAAAGAGTTGAAAGTTAACGATGTAATGTAAACTATATAATACCTTACTAATGTTATCTGCCTTCTTGACACTAGCTGCAGCTTGAACTTTAGCCCTAAAGTATACAAATGCACAGTCATGTGTTTTATGATGTATACTCAGACACAATTTTAAACATTTTTAGTGGAGTGGATAAGAGTACAGTTTAAATCCAGACTGCCAGGTTCAAAAACTGGCTGGAATATCTACTAGCTATGTGACCTTAGGCAAATTATTTAAATTCCCTGGCCATTTAGTTTCCTCTTGTATAAAAGGGTTAATAACAATAGTTTCTGACAATAGTTCATCATGCTGTTGTGAAGATTGAATGATTTAATAAACTTAAAGCATTCAAAACAGTACCTCAGCTTCATTATTGCTTGCTATTATTATTTGTAATTACTATTATTTATTAATAAAAGATACTGGAGCAAACATAGGTATATGTCCTCACCCAATAACCATTTACCTAGTTCTTCCTTACTAACAACCTCAATTTGATTCCATGAGGCAAAGCATACAATTAAAAATATTCACCTCCGTACTCTCCTGGGAGCTAGGCATAAACATCTCATACAGTCCTGGCCAGTGAGATGAAAACAGGAGTCACTTGGAAGCATGCCAGTTGTTAACTTAACGCCCTCTGCCTTGAAGTTAAAACTATCATATTTTGGGCAGTGCAATGGTGGCTCAGTGGCAGAGTTCTTGCCTGCCATGCCAGAGACCTGGGTTCAATTCCTAGTGCTTGCCCATGCAAAAAAAAAAAAAAAAAAAAATCATATTTTTAAAAACTCTGTGTGCATTGGAAACTACCTAACAAGTCCAACAGAAATTTATAAAGCTAGAATAAATTTTCTGGTCCCTGTATCTTTGTTGTATTGGTGGTATTTTAAAACTCAGATTGTGACTCATAAAGATGTGACTCTTCTAACAATATTTGTAGAATGTGTTTGTGTAATACAAAGGTGCCAACACGATTCAGGTGATTCAGGTTCTCATTTTCCCTAAAAGTTTACTGGTTACTCTCTGAAAGCAAATCATCCCTGGTTTCCAAAAGCAACAACATCTCATTTTCATTTTCTACCAATAAAACTGATATCACAAGATCAGCATCATGTTTATTATCATTACTCTTGAAGTAAATATAAAACCTGTTTTAATATCCTCTCTCCCTAACATATCACTCTTATTTTTTCCAGACTGAATAATTTCAGCCTTTCCTAAAAGGTACCCTTACTCTGGATAAAGTTTTAGAAATTTTAGAGTAAGAAAAATTGGAGACAGAGGCTTCCTAAAAAGGAGAAATGCTTGAACTGTGATGAAACTTTGACTAGTGGTGAAAAAAATCTTGTTTTAAACCCTATTACTACTGTTTTAGAAATTTGGGATAAAGCTGTAAGCAAACATATCAACCCTACCTTCATAAAGTTTAAATTCTGGTACAACATAAAGTTAAATACATAATTACATAATTAATAATTTAATTACAATAGTGATGATGACTAAGTAGAATCAGCGTCAGTATCAAAATGACTAGTTACAGAAAACAAAAACCTAGGGAACAGAGAAAACTTGGTAATAAATAACATGTAAATTGATATCTCACGGATTAACAGAAAAACATGGTAGGGGTAAGTGTTCCAGAACAAGTCAATAGTATGCATGAAAGAAATGAGATAGGAAAGTGCATGATGCTACTAAGAAACCATCTGGAATTCCTTGAGCGAAGAGGCACACTGTATGAAATAATGCTGATGAGGATTTTGGAATTTATCCTAACTGAACCAGTACTGAACACATAGTCTCACCTAATCACAGACTGTAAAGAAATACAGTCTTTCCAAGGGTCCAGAAAACAGAGAGCTAGAAATAATTGGTGAACAGCATTAATCACAAGAACAAAAACTGTTTAGTTAGCTATATCAATGGTTGTAAGTGGTGGGCTAAAATTGTTATACATACAACTCCAGCATCACCTTTGATCTTTCTATTCCACTCTTTAGGGGTAACAAATGAGTATGACTCCTGATTCATTATATTGAGATTTCTTTTAGTCTCTAGTATCTTAGAGCAGCTAGAAGTAAAAACCTACAATGGTGGAACTGTAACCCATACCAAACACTGAAATCCGTTCTACAATTAATTGGTGTGCTGTGCTTTGAAATGTATTGCTTTTTTTTTTTTGCATATATGCTATTTTTCACAAAAAAGAAAAAAGTCAATTGTGATGATAAAAAATATTTATTCCTTCTAGCCTTCAATGCTTTGGGGCAGCTAGAAGGAAAAATCTGAGATGATGGTACGATAGCCCATGACAAATTCTGAGATCTGTTCTACAACTATTTGTTGAAGAATGCTTTGAAAACTATTTTTTTCTTTCCTGGCTTTGCATATATGTTATATTAGACAATAAAGAAGTTTAAAAATGTTATACATACAAAATTTTAGGGAAAAAATACTTAGGTGCACGAAATATTAAAAATAGATACTTTTCTGTGATGGAATCATGCATGGTTTATATTTTCCTTCAAACACTTCTTTCTGTTTGCATAATTTCTACAATAAATGTATCAATTAGCTAGGATTTTCTGTCTGTGAGAAACAGGAAAAAAGACTCAAATAGTAATTAACATAATATGCAAGTTGCTCCCTCATGGTAAAAAAAAGTCTGGAGACAGTCATCCAGGGAATGTCGTAGAACTCCAGAAGTTAAGAGACATAGGATCCAGCCTGTCTTTTGTTCAGCTGTTGAGGCTTTTTTCCTCAAGGTCATCTCATAGTCCAAGATGGCTGCCAGGCCTCCAGCCATTATCTAATTTCCAGAAAGCAGAAGAGAGGAAGAGGAGGAGATTTTGCTCACCTCCTTTAGGGATACAACCCGTAAATACTACTTCTGCTAACATCTACCATAGACAATCTAACTGGAGGGAGGCTGGCAACTCAAGTATTTACTCTAGATAAATATATGCCAGCTAAACATCAGGGATTCCATCACTGTGGCAAAAAGGGAAGAATCCGTATTTTGAGACAATCAGAGGTCTCTATTACAAAATGCATCAATTTTTACAATAAATAGATGTTTGACAACTGAAAGTTAAGACAATTGAAGCGCATTTGTCAAGGAACAAATAGGCATTAAGCATAATGGCTTAAGTGGGACATGAGTGACTATTACTTCATTTGGGCAAAGGTTTAAGTGAAAAAAAGTAATTTCCTTCCCAAAGTAGAATTGATTAGCTTAAAGGAGGGCTCAACCAAACTTGGAATTTATATAAGTTTATTTAAAGCTCCAATTTTATTCCCAAATTTCTTCAATCTGCATATTTGATATTATGGGTGTCAGGAAACCATTAGAAGTAGCCTACCTGAAGAAGTGTGCTAAAGCCAGCTTGCCCTTGGAATCAGCCAGGATATAAGTATTCATACCGTGGAAACTGACAAACTCGACAAAACAGGACTTTTTTCCCTCTGGAGCCAGTCTCTAAACATTTTCTAGAAATGAGCACACTTTTTCATTCCACATATGCAGCACAATCTTTGAGACCACATCTTGGTCAAAATACAATATGGAGAAAAAAAAACAGCATCACTCGCTAATGTTCCATAGTTAGGTAAATGTTTAAATACTTAATAGCAAAGGTGCAAAAGAGGAGAGCTAACTTTTCCTTTTTGACTTACATTTTTGTTCTTCGTTCTTGTTATATGGAACAGTTATATCTTGTCTCTGATAAGCAATATAACAAAATGGCTTTGAGCTAACTTCCTACAGACCTAAGTTCAAATCACAGATTCATCATACACCGGTTCTGGGATATATGGGACCCTATTTCTCCTCCAGTTGAAGAGGATGTTAGGTGGACTAAGTTTTTTTCTCCTTGAATTGAAAAACAAACAAACAAACATAAAACCACTTTCTTGTTATCTCCTCAGCTGCTAGCCACAGTGCCACCCACAGTCAGGCAGCTGACATGACAGTCCACATTCAGTCTCTCCACATCTTTGTATGTTCCACATCTTTCTTCCACTGTAAGCTCCACCACTATTCTACTTGAAATGACCTTGCTAAGGTAACAGTGTCTTCAGCATGGCCAGAGTTAGTTGGTCACCATGTGTCCTCATCTTGTATGACCACTTGGTAGCATTCAACACTGTTCATAATTCTTCTTCAGTTTTTATAATTCTAGTCTATCCTGAAATTTTTCTTTTTCTCATTTTTCTTTTAATTTTCTTTAAGAACCCAAACCCCCTTCACCTCAAAGACTTTAACCATAGATTTAAAAAGATGATATATGGCACAATGCCCACAAGACTCATTGTTGATCTTCTCAGTGTTTGCGATCTTAACTTCTACTCATTCCCTACTGACTGATAAATATGTAATTCCAGCCTAAAATTCTGGCTGGGTATATGCCCTTGGAGATCAGTGAATATCCCATATTCACATGTCCTCACATATCCATCACCTTTCCTGCCATGCCTATTTTATCCCCTATATTAGAGCTCAGGAAACTACGGTCCTCAAGTCAAATCTGACGCACGACCTGTTTTTGTAAATGTAATTGGGTTACAGCCACGCCCATTTGTTTACATATTGTCTATGGCTGTTTTCACAATATAACAGCAGAGTTAAATAGTAGAAAAGCCCACAAAGTCTAAAATATTTACTATATGGCCATTTACAGGAAAAAGTTTGCCAACTTCTGTCCTATATTCCTGCTCTGATATTTACTAAAGCAAAAAACCTGAAACCATTTTAAACTTATCTACATCTCTCATTCTTACATCTTAATTTATAGATTCCACTTACTATACTATAGCTTTTCAATTTAGGTTGCCTTGTTACAACCTGCTTACGTTAATTTATTGGCTTACTAACTGACCTTCTTGTCTCTAACATCACTTTCTTCCTTCAGTCTTTCCTCCATATTGCAAACCTGAGGTACATTTCTCAAATCGTTCCTTTTTAGTGGCTCACAAAATAATCCAAAATCATTTTTTTACACATGCCCCTTATCCTTCTTGCCTTCTCTAGTGAAATATTAGAACTATGATCTGATGAAAATATGATCTACTTTACTTTCTAAAAAAGCATCATTTTACTTTGCCCCATCTTTCCCAATCATATAAAAAAATCTTAAAACTTAGTAAATTTATGTTATCCAGTTTGGATCAGTCTCAGTTCATATCTATATATGGTGTTTGGACAAAAGGAGAAGTTACACCCTCATGGAAACGGATAGTTATGTTTGGTCCTGGAACTGTTTTCTTTGCCACTTCATCTCATCTAGTATTTGGGCATTAACTCTGTCCCTGCTATATCCACTGAAGTGTCTACAGCTTTGTTTTTGACAAGGCAATGCCAGATGATTGCTCAAGGCACTCAGCCATCTCCCCTATTGGACTAGGTCTTCACCTTACCTCTAGCTGGCACCGTAGATCCCACAAAGCCTGTCAGGTACTCCCATTTAATCCAGTATTATGCAGTCTGTCTGTAGCCCCCTGATACCTACTAGGAGTCCCCAGACTTGGTCATTGGCCAATACCCTCATCTATCTTCATTGCCCTTTCCTGGGTCACATGGGAAATTCTAGATCCCCTTCATGCCACCTGGATGCCATGGGGAACCTGGGTACTGAGGAGAGGGGAAAAGGAGGCAGGAAGAGCTATTGTCTTAGACTCTCTGTAATATACACATTAATGTTTATTCTCTGACAGTTGGGCCCATTCTGAAGTCACTAAAGACTTCAAAATATCCTAGGTTCTACTCAATGAAGTAAAATCAAAATCCCTTACTCTAAAATACCCCCAAATCTCCTTTATTTTCTAAAATTATACCTACCAACTACCTAGGTAATTGTTCCAGATGGAAGTAGCAAGAACACATCATATGACTTAATTTATATTTATTCTTGTCCTCCCTTTCCCCAAGCTTAAAAGCTCTTTATTCTCTTTCTGTGTGGCGAAGAATTCACTTATATCCTATCTTCTAACCCAGCTGAAAATGGCTTATAGTATAACTCTATCTTCATATCTCCTAGAATTTAATGTATAAAAGGTAGCATTTGGAATGTAGAAATCAAATACCATTCTCTTTCAGCAAAGCTTATCCCACAAAGCCACAGTCTCACTGAGAACTCAAGACAATCAGCTTTAATTCTCAGAGGTAAGCAATAATTTGTTTGGGGCAACATGCTTTAATATGCTAAGTGGGAAAGATACAAAGTTCTATTGTTTAAGGGAATTAAATATAAATTACTTTAATAATTTAATAATTATATTCATCTCATGCTATAATTTCCATTTGTAATAAGTGTAGCTATTTTGTGCTAGTTGCTATTTTCAATAGCTTTACAAGTGCCAACTTAATTAAATCTCCCAACAATCTTATTACTATTATTGTTCTCATTTTATAGATGAGGAAACTGAAGCATAGACAATTACCCAAGGCATTCCAGATAATCTTAGAAGTCTCCTCTAAATTCAATCTTCTCCAGATTTAATTATTCACTGATTATTCGATTTCTGCCTAGAGTCCTAATAGTCATCTCAAAGTTAACAGATTCCAAACCAAATACCTGATTTCTGTGCACCTCCTCCTCCTATCACACCTGTCCCTCCTATTCTGGGTAAACAGCCCCAAGATTTTCCCAATTGCTGAAATCAAAATAATAGGATCACTTCTGATTTCCACTGTCTTTCTCACACTCCATGTCCAATCCATTAGGAAATTCTGTTAACTCTGCCTTCAAAAAAATACAGGATCCAAACATTTCTCAACACCCCATTGCTACCCCCAATCCAACACACCACCATCACTCCTGTGGATTATTGCAAAAAACCTCCTACCTTCACCCTCTGCTTTCACTCTGACCTCCACAGTCTATTTTCAACATAGCAGCCAGATGATCATTTAAAACACATAATTCCGAGGCTGGAGGGAACTGCCTGAAGATGTAGAGCTGTGTTCCAGCAACCATGTTTCTTGAAGATGATTGTATAATGATACAGCTTTCACAATGTGACTGTGTGATTGTGAAAACCTTGTGTCTGATGCTCCTTTATCTACCTTGAAACATATGGAATAAAAATAAATAATAGGGGGAACAAATGTTAAAATAAACTTAAATTGAAACGCTAGTGATCAATGAAAGGGAGGGGTATGTACAAATTTTTTTCTGTTGTCTTTTTATTTCTTTTTCTGAATTGATGCAAATGTTCTAAGAAATGATCATGATAAATACGCAACTATGTGATGATGTGAATTACTGATTATATATGTAGAACGGAATAATCATATGTTAAGAAAGTTTGTGTTTCTTGTCATATTTTTTTAAAAACTAAAAATTAATTAAAAAATTAAAATAAATAAATAAATAAAGCACATACTTCTCTGTGTTCTGACCATGCTTCTCTTTTGCTTGAAGCCTTTTCATGAACTTCAGTATCACTCAAAGCAAAAGCAAAAATCCTTACAATGAATTGTGTTCATTGGGCACTGCAGGACCCAGCCCCACTGCTCTCTTTCCCTCTGATGTCATTTTCTAACATTCTGCTCCTCATTCACTCTGTTCCTTGCTCATCAGCTCTTCAGTTATTCAGCATTAGACCTACTGGCCTCCTTGCAGTTACTCAAATGCACCAACCTTGCTCCTATGTCTAGGATTTTACACAAGCCTGAAAGACTCTTCCCCCAAAATCTGCATAACCATCTTCCTTACTTCTCTCAGATATCTTCTCTGGGTTAATGTTGCCTTGTCCTAGAGGCCTTCCTGATCCCTCCATTTGAGGTAGCAACTCACCCCACCCCCTCCATACCTTAGTTCTTTCTATCCATCTTTCTCTGCCTTATTTTTTCATGTTACTTATTACCACATAACATTTCACAATTTCTGCTTACCTTTCTTTAAAATGTAAGCAGAAGATTTATCTGTCTTGAACTTAGCTATATTCAAGCACCTGAAATTTACCTGCACACAGTAGGTAGTCAACAAATACTCCTAAAATAAATTAATGATGCACACAACAGTATGGACTACTTAGAATACCTCAAAACTGTTTGATATTCCTTTGTCTCTATATGCTCTATTCCTTCTGCCAGCAATGCCCTTTCCCTTCCTTCACTTAGCTAACTCCTACTTGTACTTCAAAATTCACTTTCAGAATTGCCTTCTCCAGGAAATTTTGTCCAAAGTCTGCAAATTTTTATCTCATCCCGAGCACAATATAGGCCCTTCCTCTGTGCATCCATAACACCTGAAACATACTCTACCATAACACTTCTCACATACCAGGGTCTTTGTTGATTCATTTGAGGGTCTCCCCACTATGCTACAGTTTCCTTAAAGGCAAGAATGCTGTTTTATATAGTTTTGTACCCCCATGACTAGTACAACTCAAAACCTTATAGGTGCTCAATACATATTTCTTGAATGCATGTAGATATTACCAAAAGATGGAGATAGAATTTGGACTTCTCAGAACAGACGCTTATCACCATAGTACTAGTAAGGTATTCTGAGAATGAAAACATCATTTATGGAAATTCACAAAGAAATAAACTGGAGCAGCAAGCAAACAGCACATTTTACTCATTGACTTCGCAAATTGCCTGCCCTATCCAAATTCAAGATTCACCCCCTATCTATGACAATTTGCTCCAGGTTTAATTCACTTGGTTTTTATATTGCTTTTGGTTGTTGTTCTTGTTTGGTTAATAACAATGCATTCATGTTTCTGTGAAAGTTCTTTTTTAGGAATGATTCATTTGACTTCTTGCCTTCTTGCTTCTGCAAAAACTTCTGAACTCTACAACATTCTGGTTTCCCTGACTCCATGTCATTCCTGATATGTGGAGCTTAACATTAGATATAAGCAGATCTTGAGATTTTTAATTCTGTGGGTTTTCTTACAGTTATTCATTATCTTTTGTTTAAAATAGCCTTTCAAAGATCTAATTCGAGTCTTATTGGAGAATCAAGAACAATTCAGGTCCACCCCAAACCCATGGCTGTTTGGGTAATTATACAATACTTGTTTTACAGTGACATTCTGGGACATAGCACAAACCTAGCACATAGTAGGCACTCAATAAATATATTTTTGCAGCCACTGTAATTTGATAGCTTCACATTTTCAGCTTTCCAATTGGCCCTAGACAATGATGTCTCATTTACCAAGAGCCCTCTCTTGCCACAGACATAGAAATTCAATAATCCTGATACTATTTTTCTAGCCAAATTACTAATAATATGATTTTTGCATAATATGTAATAATTTAATATTCTTCGGACTACAGAACAGTCATCCAACGACCACCTTAAAATCTTGTTCTGCCCATTATTAAATACGTGACTTTTAGAATTTTCTTTATACAATTTCTTTATAAAATTAAAAACTTGGAATAAATGACCTCTAACATTTCTTCCCACTTTCTAAGGTTCTGCAATGCACTAAAAAGTAATAGCCATAACCAATAACACAGATTATAAGCTGAAAATTTATAGTGTCACCGTGCTGTGTATTTTAAGTTAAAAGTAAAGTAAGAAGGCATTGCTATGGCTCCTTTTATCTTTTCATTTGTTAATTTAGAGAAAAAATAAGTGGCTGTCTAGTAATCACTTTTCATCAAATCCTTTTGATTGTGGATATTTTCATCAAAAACTTGGAAAAATCAAGTGTTCGGTGGAAAAATTTATTAATGACAAACATTCATTTAAATGTACATGAGATGTTAAGATCACCCACACATACAAAACACATAGTTTTGAGAATGTAAGCAATATACAACGGTATCCAGAAACTTCAAACAAATGAAACATCACTAAATAATCTTTCTAAAATGCTGAATCCTTCTGGAGAATAATAGTCTAAAAAAAGCATCAAGCCAGCTTTGGAAGAACCAACATATTTATTTAAACAGGGACAAAAAGAAAATGTAATAAACCCTCTAGCTGCCCTGGGTCGCAGCATGTGGCTTATAACCTAATCAAAGAAAAGGATTTGACAGATTTTACAGGTTAGTCATGATGGAAATAATTTTCATGATTTAACTGACAGGTCCTTTAATATTTTTACTGTAGATAAAGTGGAATGGAGAGCTATATTACACTGGCTAGCATTTTCTTGGTCTGGTTTTATTCCATAACTTTCATTTTCTCTAGTTTTCTCCCTATTTATTTGATTCTGTTCCCACTGGAACTGAACAATAAATCACCTGGTTTACTTCCCAAAAGGCCACAATAGGATCAGAGTAAGATGGAGCACAAGATCCATATTAATTTCCTTAGACCCATGACTGGGAAGGCATTTGAAGCCAGAGAGTACTTTGCTTCGATGAAAGATTTTACCAGATTCCATGATTTTCTGGTGAATGTCACACCAGATAGTTTATGGAGCCATCTCTGTCACTTAACAGCTGTATAACTTTGAATAAGATGCTTAACCTCTCTGAATTTTATTTTCCTCACACGAGAAAGGGAGATAAAAATTACACTTTTGTTTGACATATTTATTACGTGACTTAAATGAGATTCTGTTTATAAAGTACCTAATAAAGTGCCTTGTATTTTTTCTTATAACAAATATGTATTGAGCTCCTACTACAATCCTGCAGTAAGCCATAGTAAGCTCTCAGTAAATACTAGCCATTATTATGCTCATTATCAGCAGCAGAATTGCTCTATAATACCAGTAGAGAAACAATGAACAATTGTAATTATTCATACTTTAATGTTTTTTGGTGGGAATTGAGGGAGATTGGTAAGTAAAAAATTACTTTTCATCTGCTTTAAAAGGTTTGTATAGAGGAAAAATCCATGTTGTTGTTGTTTTTGTAATTACTTGGAATAGTCATACTTCTGAAAGCAAAAACAGGTTTTAATATTTATTTATTTGATAGATTAACAAAAGTCTGTCAAGTTATTGTACAAACAAACACAAGGCTGTCGTAAAAGAGGAAACATAAAATCTAGTAAAGGAGACAAACCAGGTGTATAAGAGTCAAAGTGTATGATAAATGCCACATTGCCAGTACAAAGTACTAAAAAAGAAAGCTATATAATAGTGTGTACTAAAAATAAGCCTTATAATAGCTGTAGCCTCTACAACTCCAATCTAAACTTGAAGGCTAGTACTTAACCTCACTTCCCTCTCAAACAATGTGGCATCATAAATCAAATCAGTTCTTCAAAATGGAATTCCCAAAGAGCAAATAGAGGGCCTCAAAACTACCATCCTTGGAAGCTGCTTGTGTTCAGACATTTTATGACTTTTCTTTTTAAACCGATTGTGAAGCCTCCATTTTAGTGAATTTCTTTGGTTCTGCTCCTCTTTCTTTACAACAAAAGGATAGTTATTTTTGAGTCAATCCTTTGACGCCAAGTAAAAAGAGAACAATCTTGTGCAAGAGAATTAGACACATTTAGAAGCTAAATATGGCACTCCTGCTAAGCAGTCTTGGAAAATTTGAAGGCAAAGGGATTCGAAGGAAATTGCAGTTGGGAAGAGAATAGCAAGCATCTGAAAGTCAGAGAATAGAATGAGAGGATTAGTTACAAATATAAGTATAGAAACAGATAATTGAGGCAAAGTGTGTGCAGTGCTTCAAATTCCTTAGAAGAAAGTTTCCACAGTATCTAAATTAAAGGTATTATTAGCTAACATTGAACCTTTCCAATATCATTAGCAAAGGAGAAAAGGTATAAGAAAATATCTAATAATATAGTAACACTTTATCTAAATTTCAGGGCAAATAATTATTTAGAAAAATCAGTCAAAATATGCCAAGTTGGGTAAGAAGTGGGTAGTTACAGAAGCAATTTGCCCTGCCCTCAATTAAGCTCAGATGACAGGCTAGTCCAGTGTGGAATAGTTCACTGTGTGTACGTTCAAAGTCATGCTGTCCATTAGACATTTAGGTGGCACATTTGTGGAAAGATAACTGTACATTTAAAATGCTAAGTAGCAGAGGAATATAAATTAAGGCACATAGAAAGGCATTTTAAGACATTCCCCCTATAAAATGTTTCAAAATAAAATAGAATTTAAAGATTAATGAATACGGCAGGCCACGGTGGCTCAGTAGGCAAGAATGCTTGCCTGCCATGCCAGAGGACCTGGGTTTGATTCCCGGTGCCTGCCCATGTAAAAAAAAAAAAAAAGATCAATGAATAAAGTCATGCTGGATGTGTCAGAATTTATTTTATTCTTAAAGATATAATCCCATTTCTTGTCTCCCTCCCTACAAAACCATTCTACCCAATCTAATTAATCACCACATTTGGATCACTCTTCTCTAAATGTTTTTAATGTGTCTATAAGAGTAATGAGAAGAAGAGCAAATATTTAAATAGCAACATGTGTCCATGTGGGTTCGAACCCCACTCTCTGGTACCAAAATCTGTTCTAGTTTGCTAGCTGCTGGAATGCAATATACCAGAAAGGAATGGCTCTTAAAAGGAGGAATCTCTTTTTTTTTTTTTACATGGGCAAGCACCGGGAATCAAACCCGGGTTCTCTGGCATGCAGGCAAGCATTCTTGCCTGCTGAGCCACCGTGGCCCGCCCAAAAGGGGGAATTTAATGAGTTGCTAGTTTATAGTTCTAAGGCTGAGAAAATGTCCCAATTAAAACAAGTGTATAGAAATGTCCAATTTAAGCCATCCGGGGAAACGTTTCTCTCTCAGCTGGAAGGGCACATGGCGAACATGGCGGCATCTGCTGGCTTTCACGTGGCTGTACCAAAAAGGGACTCTCTCCAAAATGTTTCCTCTTTTAAAGGATTCCAACAAGCAACTCCACCTTCAGTGGGTGGAGACACACCTCCATGGAAATCATCTAATCAAAAGTTACCACCCACAATTAGGTGGGTCACATCTTCATGGAAACAATCAAAATGCTCCCACCCAGCAATACTGAGTGAGGATCAAAGGGCATGGCTTTTCTGGGGTCCACCACAGATTCAGACCAGCACATTATTTTCTCTGTGACAAACCCTATCCTAACATTTTATAAATATTAACTCATTTAATCCTCATGTTCCTTAGAAGAAAGTTTCCACAGTATCTAAATTAAAGGTATTATTAGCTAACATTGAACCAGGAGGCAGGTACTGTTATTATTCCTATATTACTGAAGAAGATATTAAGTAAGAGAGAGATTAAGTAATTTGCCAAAGTGCCTCAACTGATGTGTTGCAGCTAGGCTTTGAACCCAAACACTCTGGCCCCGGATTCCATACTGTTAACCACTGTGTTACTGTCACCCTAGCCAGAGTTGATATCAGAAACTAGAATTCCCAAAGAGCTAGCAACTAGTATTCAGATATTGCAAAGCTTTCATTTTAGTGAATTTCTTACTAAGATTATTCAAAAGCATCCTAAATCCTCTAACTTTATTAATCTACTTTGTTCTTTTATGCTCACCTTATATCCATTCACCATTGCAGCTGGAAAAAACTTTTTAAAATCAAAATCTATCTTGAGTAGCATGCATACAATAGTTTTAAAAAAAAAAAAGCCCTTCAATGTCTTCATATTGCTCTTAAGACGAAGCAAAAAATCCTTAGCTTGACCCATGTGATTCAGTCCCTGCCAACTTTTTCAGCTCATCTTCCGCTATTTTCTGGCTCACTATTTATAATATGGGCTTATATCAGTTTCTTGAATACAATATTTTCTTACCTGACTCTAAATCCCAAGAATGCTATTTTCTCTACCTGGAATGTTTCTCCCTTCATATCCAAACTCTCAGCTTATCTAAATCCTACTTATCCTTTAGGTCAACATTTAAAAATAATTTTCTCGGGGAAGCTACTCCTTATGTCCTTGGTATAAGATGTGATAGAACCATGTAACAGTCATATTAATTTTAATTAATTAAATATTCAATTAACACTATTATTTCCTACTAAACTATGTATCTCATGGAATCAACAACTCCATGTCTATCTTGTTTTCTGAGAGATGGCCAACATAAGCAACAATAAAATTACCTCACTCCCAAAAAAACTAACAAAAATGATTGTTTGCATTATATATATAGCCATCTTATGGTTTTGCATCCGTTATAGTTATAGCTTAATGTGATTTCATTCCAATGGATAAATTGAATTTTATTTCCTATGTTTTTTTCATGAATCCACGGAATACCTGTCACTATGTTTATTTAAGTTACAAATAGCAGATAATTACTGAAGTCTCAGTTTAAACAAGGCACTATACCAGAAATTCAGAAATGTATAAATTTAATGATTCTTTTTCTGAGTTCTCAAATGGGACACATGATTTAATCTGACACATGATTATTCTGACACATGATTTAATGGAAGAGAATACTCTGATTTGTGACTGACCAAAAAAACATTATGAGTGATAACTGCCAACACATGACAAGAATTCTTTTCTGTAAATATCATAGTCCAAACAGAAAGATAGAATACATGCATGTAAAGATAACTGAAACTATAAAGTGAAATATACTAAGAGCCATAATTGGTCATTTGAACTATGGGAATTCTGACACTTGAGACATCAGTTTAGGATAGGATAATAAGGGCAGGCTTCAATGAAGAGGAATCTCTAGGAAAAATCCAGGATGATGAGTTAGATTTGAATGAACTACATCCTTTTTTAATGCCCCTTCCAAGATCCTAGTATTTCCAATAATTATTTTTCACAAAGAGTCTCTTCTTCAACTTTATGCTAATATTATTTCCCCATATACTAGCATTTCCAAAGCTGGGAGACAAGAAATACAAGTTGCATGTGATATTAAACACACACACACACACACTATAAGATCTGGTTATGAATATCCTTGGGGCATGTGCATTGCCTATTTCTATTTCTGCCTTTTGGAAAATCATAACACTCATTATCTAATTCAAAGCTCCAGGAAGTCCCAGAGTAAATTAAAGAAGCTTGTTTCATTTTGTTTAAACCAATGAATCCCAAACTTTTGTGACCATGGAACCCATCTTTAATGAGATACCTATTATTATTCAGGGAACAGCATTTCATGGAACACATTGTGGGAAATAATGCAAGTAATGAACAGTCCTGTTTATATACTTCTTACGTTAGCACTCACAAATAACTGGAGAGTGGTCCACAACAAGTATATACTTTCAATCTGTCTATATTTTATCAGTCCTTAAATATTATTCTCTTTTTTAAAAAATTATCCTATTAACTCATGTTATTGTACTCCATATTTCTGTTTCCAACTCCATTGACTTTAATCATGTAATTTTTGGCCACTCCAATATTCATAATTCTAGCCATCCCAACCAGCTTAGCAGTTTATCACAGATAGATTTCGAATTAAAATCATTGTAGTTCTTTAAAATGTTTATAACTGCTTGTCCTATATCACAAGATACTTGAATTTACCTTTTCTTATGTGTCTAACATACTTAATCAAAAGAATTTACTTTTTTTAGTCAATGCTACAGAACATTCTCATAAAACAAAGAGAAAAAATGGAGTATAAAATAATAGTCTTATTCCATTCCTCCAGTAATTTGGTGTTACAAATTAAATATTTTCAGGTTTGAGGCATGAGGGTAACTCAATCACATAGAATAAAGAGGAGGAAAAGGCCACAAATAGAGAAAGAAAGAAACTTCCTTTAGTTGTTAGGTTCAGATGTTAACTTGGTCAGGTAATCGTGCCCAATTATTCTGTTGCTGTGGACTTAAATAATCAGTATATGAAATTCATCTATGGCTGATTACATGTGTGGTCAGCTCAGGGAGTGCCTTCCACAATGAGTGAGGTTTAATTTAGTTAGCTGCATTCTTAAAAGAGATAGGTCAGAAGAGCCCTCAGAAGAGCTCAGGAGTGCAGTAAAACATAGCTCAGAGCTCTGACCCTGATGTTTGGAGATGCAGAAAGGAATAACCCCTGGGGAAAGCCCTTTGAACCCAGAAGCCGAGGAAGGAAGGTCAGCAGACCTCACAGTGTGCCTCCCCATATGACAGAGAAAGCCGGAGGATAGTCAGCAGCCTTTCCTCTGAAGAACTGTAAATTTGTAACTAAGTAAATCCCCTTTATAAAATCCTGTCCATTTCTAGTGCCTTGCATTCTGGCAGCATGAGCAAACTGAAATACTTCCTTTATAGAATTGGATTAAGACCATCTTTAAAAAGAAGAATAGCTATCAGATATGGAAAAATATAAAAACAGAAATGTGCAAACAACACTAAATGCTGCCTCCAGTTTCTCCTTAGTGAATTTCATCTCACTATTTAGGCACCAGCTCAAATATAACTTCTCTGAATTTACCACCATAACAGCACCCCCTACATCTTCCTCATTCCCTCACCCAGCAAGAGTTCTCTCTCCCTCATCTGCCTCCCAAAGCATTTTATACACTCTGGGTCTATTTTTTTTAAGACTATGTTTTAAGTTGCATCATATGGTGCGCTGGTTTGAAAGCCTTGTTCTTCTAATCCTGATTCAATATAGTAGGGTGGGACATTTTGAGTGGGTAGTTTCCATGGAGATATGGCACACACAGCTGTGGGGATGAATTTGATTAGATGGAGATGTGACTCCACCTTTTCAAGGTGGGTCTTAATTAGTAAACTGGAATCGTTTAAGAGAGGAAACTTTTGGATATAGGTTAGACCTGACAGAAGTGACAGAGCAAACAAGAGACCCAGACTTTGGAGCTGCAGAAAGAAAATGCCCCCGGGAAAGCTGTTTGAAACCAAAAGCCAAAGACCCCAGTAGATGCCAGAGGTGTTCTGGACCTATCAGCCTTTCTCGAACTAAGGTATCTTTTTCTGGATGCCTTAGTTTGGACATGTTTATGGCCTTAGAACTGTAAACTTGCACTTATTAAATTCCCTTTTTAAAAGCCATTCCATTTCTGGTATATTGCATTCCAGCAGGTTTAGAAAATGGATACATATGGTGAGATGCTAACATGCCCCAGGGCTGTGGCCCTACTGGCATCTTCTCCCCTAGAGACCAGCACGTGGCAGAATGAAAAACATGTGCATTTTGGGATAAAAGAGAACCTAGAGTGAATTCAATTCAGTGACTTAGATGCATGACCATCCCTCAATAACCTCAGCTGAACAGTGAAGGTTACAATATCATTCAGGTTTGGAGTGAAAATAAAATGAGATAGCTTGATAATGTTCCTAACACTCTATCTGGTATATAATTGACATTCTGCAAATGGTGGTTATTATTAGCTTTTTCATTGTAGACATACATGAGTTCTATGAAGTAGAAGGAAAAAGGAAGGAAAGAAGGATAAAATGGTTCCTACTCTAGTCACTCCATTTGAGCTCAGTGATCCAATCTTTGGTGAGTTTGAGCCAGGGGAAGAGATGGGGTACTGGGGAGGAAGAGGGCTAGCCTCACCCTGAATCATAATTCTAATACATTACTGGGATAAGTGGGAGAGAGGGAACTATTCAAAATCAGGAGGCAAGAGCCAATGTTTGTTGGCAATTACGGTAATCAAGAAGAGACACAGAAGCCTGGCTTCCTGATTCTGGGTTGGGAAAATGAATTAAAATTTCAAGGTGGTAGGGGGTGTGGTAAAGCTATAAATATATCTATACAGGTAGAAACCAGGGTATATTCAAGCCTGTACCTGGGGAAATTAGACACGAGAGAAATAAGGCAAAGGTTAAAAGCGGAAGAATCTGTGCCAGGACCTGGCATTGTAATAAGTCCAAGAATTTCTGGGATGGGGTCAGAGTATGGAAGAGTTTCAATTTTTTTTTTTCCATTTTGGAGAATGAACTTCTTAAATTGTCTTTGGTCCCCTCTGAATCCCCAGAAGAGGCAAAAGATCTTATTCTCACCCACCCCAATCCTACAAACTAAAGAGCCAGTTCACGCATCTAACACCTTGTGTTCATCGTGATAGCAAACAGAATCCAACATTGTTGCCACGAATGTCCCAGATTCCCCAGATTAGTTGGGATTAAACCAACAGACACTGCTATTCAGTGGTACCAGATACCAAGTGGCAATAAACTTCTCTGCAGCCCAAACAAGTGCCAGCGACTTTGGCACAGCTGCAGGCAAATTTCTTGCTTTCTCCCAAGAGGAGATAAGTAAAGATGGTTCACAGCATGAGCAGAAAAATGTGTTTGGAAAGGAAATGAAGGCAAGAAGCTGAGAGGGGAACTAATGGTGAAAAGAGTGCAAAGAATGTATGTGAAGGAAAACAGTGAAGCAAGAAGGAATTATGACTTTCATGAATTTTGAGAAGCAACTAGAATAAAAATATTTTAATATCTTTGAAGTATAATACTTAATTTGAGGTCATGAAATGAAATTAATCCACTCCCCCAAACTAAAATTGAATATATGATCAACTGCTCACTTTACCCTGTGGCTGGAGGAAGGGGAATGAAAATGCCAAGGCATGATTAACCCAAAATGATTTGGGGGAAACGAAGATACTTGCTCATTTTAATTATGAGCTTTTGGCTAAGCTGCTCTGTAGTAACCTTTGCACTGCTATTCCCTGTACAGAAACTTCTAGGGAACAGCTCTTTGCAGCTGTGCTGATGGGTTTTTTTTTTTGTTTTTGTTTTTGTTTTGCTGTTACTGGGGTTTTTTGTTTTGTTTTGTTTTTTGTTTTTTTATCCCTAAAGGAAAATAGAAGACTGTCTCTTTAATGCTATTTTAATTACGTTCTGCTTGAAAGTACTGTGTGTGTGTGTGTGTGACTCTTGTGATCATGAATTTAATTAGGATCATATTTAGATTCAGACTCAAATTGTACTGGATAATCATTTCCATTACCTTGTATTTGGTATGAGGAGTCAAGTTTATGCCAGTTGTACTGGGAGCATTGTACAAACACAGAATCTTATTAGCATTTTGTTCTTTCTACCTCTGCCTAGTTTTCCTTCCCCTCCTGAAAGCTGATATTATATGTGTTGAGCAGGCAGCAAAAGCATCTTATGTATGCACCAGCAATTTGGGAAGAGGGGAAACAGCAGGGAATACAGACCACATTTCAAAGCATACTTCTAGCTTGACAGTTCTCTAAGGAAAGACCTGCTCTCTTTCAGGTGGTGGTCACCGCCGATGAGATGCGTTATTTCCATGAGTAATATTTGGCCCAGCATTCTGTTGAAATAAGGGCCAAAGCTTTACTTGAAATATTGGAGTGCTTACATAGGGAAATTTGATAAGGCCAGAAAAAAAAAAACTCTTTCTGCCTTGAGAAGATGTAAGGGATTATGCCACCTAAAATAATCTACTCAGGAAAATATTTCTCTAACTTGAAATCACATAAAACTTGTAAGTGGCCACTAGCTCTGAGGAGATTTGTGTGTGTGTGTTTATATATTGTTTTCCTTTTAAAGGTGAAAAAGAAAATGAGTTTCCAAGGGTTTATTTTCTTGCTGTAGAGGGGCGGATGTGAAAGAGAAGTCCAGGAATGCCTCTCTGTGGCAATAGCATGGCATAGCAGAGCTTCCTTTCACAGTGTCAAGAAGTAAAGTTGCACAGTACAGACTGTGCAACAGGACTGGATACAAAAACTCAAAAATGGACAGCACGATACTACCTAATTGTAATGTAATTATGTTAAAACACTGAATGAAACTGCATCTGAGCTATAGTTTTTTTTTGTTTTTTTGTTTTGTTTTGTTTTGTTTTTATATTTTTTTATTTTTTATTTTTATTTCTTTCTCTCTATTATCATTTTATTAAAAAAAAAAAAAAAGAAGTAAAGCCAGTTCAAGCTCACCTGATTTCCCCATTTATAAATCAGGTATTTTTAAATGGAACAGTCAAAACAGAAATGATCTGCATAAAGTCCAGCCACATAAATGATTAATAAGAGTTTAATATCTCTAAGGAAATCCAACCACTGTGAAAAGCTTCTACATTTTCAGAAAATGCTTCAGGCAGCAGAATTTTATAAGCCTTTATATCAGCTTTTAATATAAAGAATGGCTAACTCATTACTTACAGAAACCCATGTTCTGGGTCATTAAAAAAAAATTTCTTTAAAGGGACATTGATAATGCATACAGTGAGAAACTGTGTATTTGTATTACCTCTTTGTTCAATTTTTAGAAGTTTAAATACTAACGAAGTAACTAAAGAGAAATGTAGGACAGGATATATTGCCTTGGAAGCATTCATGGTTTAGTCTCCTAAAATCAGCTTTAACAGTGAATATATGGAGGCCACTCCCGGAAGTCCAGTCATTAGCATGGAGGGTATTAGTGGCTTCGACATTCTGTGGGCTCATTCTGTCCCTGTAAATGGTGTCCCTTGAGGGTGAGGAGGAGGAAGGCAGGCAGGAAGTGAGACAGGGAGGAAAGGGGGGATGGAGGGGTAGAGGGAGGAAAAGACAGAAGGAAAGAGGAGGAAAAAGAGAAATACAGCCTGGAGACATGAAGATCCCAATCTCTGTGGCTTTCTGCATGTTTCAAAGTATAAAATAGGGCCCTGCAAAAATTGGGCACTTGGCAACGTTTGCTATTTATTCAATCCACGCCAAGCTGCAAAGAAAACCAGAAAACCTCATCCCTCACTGGGCAGCCATTCATCCAGTTAAAACTCCAGGGGGTTAACCACCAGAAAGAATATGGGGCAATGGATGTTGGGGACAGTTAGCCACCATCACAAGGGGGATACATGCCAGCTCTCTTGTGCAGCCTATGAGGCCCTCTGTGATCTGCCTCTGCTTACTTCTGCACTTTTGCTTCCCGACAGAAAGGGTACGGCATATTGGAAGACAACTAGAAGTCTTTGCTACCCACCACCGCACAAAGGATGCACTTTGATGCTCTGGTTTGGCAAAAGAGGCCCTCTGTGATCTGGCATCTGTTCGCTTCCAGGGCGCCACCACTCTCCTCTCTTGTCTCTCATAGCACACGTTTCTTACATGCCAGTGTTTGCTTGACATGTGAAATGTTATTCCAAACTCTGGGCCTCCGTCCATGAATTTCCTGTCTCCTTCTTTCTCTCTACTAATTGATGATCTTCATTGAAAGCCAGAAAGCATCCCTTATTGTCCAGACTAAACTACGAAACCCTTCTCTCAACTTTCTTGAGACCCATCATATCCTTGTCATTCCACTCTGCACAATGTAGAGATGCTCCTCTACTTAAATAAATGTTCTAGTTACAACAATTCAAGAACATGAAAACAAGGGACACAGCAAAAGAAAAGAATGTCAGCTCAACCCATCATCCACGAGTGCCATGAGTGATTGCGCTTTCTCAATTTAGATACAGCCTTTGAGTCTGTTAGGCTATGGAATGTGCATTGTATTTGAAGCATTGTTTTGTTATTCATTTATTTATAATGAATACAAAATCCAAAACCTAACCATCTATATTTAGTTTTCAGACAATGTAAAAGAAGTAGAAGACTTACAAAGTCAATCCAATCAACATTTTCAGTTCTCATAACTGCAGATCTATAGATTAGTCATTTTGAACAAAATGAATCTATGGAATCCATAACTTCCCTGGAGTCTAATATATTTGTAACTACAAATAAGTGTCTATATTGAAATATTCCATTTACTAGTATTCCCCTTACTAATCTGTAAGCTCCTTAAGATCCATATCTTATTCTTCCTTTTTATCTCAGCTCTGAATACCATGCTTGGTATGCAGAAGCATTTTTAACTGCCTTAGAAATACTAATGTGAAATCCCAGTTGGGTCCTGTTAGTCAAACTTGCATCGCTTTATTATGTTTCCTCTCAAAGCATCATACATGGCAGTTTCTAGAAAAGAACTGTTCTCCTGAGTTTAGATACTCCATAGAGTAAACCACTGGAAGTGAGTAAAATAAACCATGTTTCAAAATATACTAGCAAGATCAACTTAGTACTGCAACTTTTTAATATTAATGCATTCATTTCTGCAAATATGAGTCCTGCTTCCCCAATGTAGGAGAAAGAACTAAAATCCTTAACCTCCTTGACTTCAAATTGTCCCATAAGAGTAAAAATCTGAAAGTAAGTAAAATAAACTATGCCTTAAAATGTACTTCTGAGGTTAAATTAGTAGTGGAAACTTCTAATATTACCACGTTTTGCTTCTGAAAATGAGTCCTGCTTCTCAACATGGGAGAAATCATTGAAATCCGCAGCCTCCTTCACAGCCACAAAAATATACATGATCTAGGCTCCACCAATCAGGTCACCCATGGGAGACTCTCACTCATTCGTGAGTATGGCATGGTTTGCATCAGAAGCATCTAGCTTTTGAAGGCATTGCTGGATGCAGGTTGAATTCCTGTGCAGAACTGACATCATTGTTGGCATCACTAGTCTAATTCCTAAACTATACTGCTAAATGCTGTCAACACAAAAGATAATGGTTTCCTCATCAAGCTCAGTATAATATGAGCCACTGTTCTTAGAAATTTGGCCTCAAGTCTATTTCTCCAGAGCTCCCAACAACTCTGTGAGCTCTCTGATGTATTAAAACAACTGATTCTCAAAAAGTGGTCCAGAAGCAGCAACATCTGCAGCCCCTGGAAATGCTGAAAATTTAAATGACCAGGTCACACCTGGAAATGTTGAAAATTTAAATTATCAGGTTGCCCCCTAGGCCTTCTGAGTCAGGAAGCTATGGTTCAATAAGCTTTCCAGATGATTCTAATGCACACTCAAACCTGAGAATCATTCCATTAATGAAATAGCAGAAAAATCCTTTTTCTGCTATTTGCAATTAAGAG
Organism: Tamandua tetradactyla; assembly: GCF_023851605.1. Classification (NCBI taxonomy): domain Eukaryota; kingdom Metazoa; phylum Chordata; class Mammalia; order Pilosa; family Myrmecophagidae; genus Tamandua; species Tamandua tetradactyla. Next base: position 74,107,640 of record NC_135328.1, read on the forward strand.
CTCTGTTTGGTCCATTTATTAATCAGTACTTGTCTTTGTCAGGAGCCTGCATTTTGCTGCGGTACTTACTGAGACACCTAAACTACCACAAAGGGATTCATATGATTTGGTGTATTCAAAGAGAAAAACTAGAAAAAAGTTAGGATATTTCTTACATAGAAATAAGATAAAAACTAAGATACAGTTATTTAAAATACATTTTAGAGAGTACAACTTTTATGGAAGGTAATGTTACTGTGAATTTTTTGTTTGTTTTCCTTTGTTGTAATTACCCAGACATTCTTAATGAAGTAATTATTTCTAATTGTGTTTATACTGGCCTCCTAAATCACTGGCCTTTGCTTACATTCTGAGAAGAATTATTTCATTCAGTTGCATTGTTTCTGTTGTGGCATTAAAATTAACCTTCTGAAAAAATTAAAAAGTAAGGTAAATTTGACATTCTAAATTTTTCAATTTGAGTATTTTTTTTAGCTCACTAATATAGAAAAGAGGTGGTAATGAACTTGTATCTTAGGTAAAATTTGAAGGAAGAGCCATTCTGCCTTAAAACACCGTCCCACACACACTTGTGTCCTAAGTTTCACCACTATAAGTCATCATAAAATCTCAAGTTGGAAGAGATATCACAAGTTATCTTACTCAACCAGGCTTCAAACTTATGTATTCACTCTACGGAATCTCTGTCAATGGTGGTTTGGTCGAATCTGGTACCACCATTGAGAGGAACAAATTATCTTGGCTCATTCTGATTGTTTAAAAAGTATTCCTTGTTTTGAGATACTGTCTTTCTATCTCAAACTTCCATCCTTTGATCTGACTTCTCCCCCTAGGATTATGCCAAAAATTTCCACATGACAACAATTCAAATATTTTTAAATGATGAACTTGGTACACTGTTTTCTTGTCTCTAGGCCATGCAGAAGCTATTCCCTAAAGTTAGGGCCTGAACTCTTGTCATGCAACAGAATTTGAAGTCTCTTTGCATTCAGTCAGATTTGAATGTGTTTTAGTTTATCTAGCTATCACTGAGCACATTCTTATGGTAAAATCTAAGCAATCTTAAGAAAAGTGGACCTGTAGCCTTCTTCATTCCAGATTCTATTTATTCAATTGATGCATCCCCTAAATTCACATTAGCTTTGGGGTCATACACATCACATTGTTGATTTCTATAGAGATAACTGGCATCTAATAACTCTAAGCATTTTTACACATTCTTGCTCAGAAGCTACAGTGTCTTCATCCTCTGCAAGTACAGTTGTATTTCTGAGTTTTTTGACCCAACTACAGGACCTCACATTTATTCCTGTTAAATTTCATTATGTTATTTCAGCTCAAAATGTTCCAGCCTGTCAAGATCTTTTGGAATCCTAATTCTGCCATCCAACAAATTCTCTATTCCTTCCAGCTTCATCATCTGCAAATTTCATGAGCCTTCCCTCTATATAGTTTCATCCAAGTCACTAATTCTAAAAACAGTGAATAGGGCAAGACCATAGGCATTGCCCTCAGCCTGTCAATAGAAATTTCTCTCCAGACGAATATTTATCTACAGATCAAGCCCTTTAGTTACTATTCTGTTGTTTACTAGTTCATTTCACTTTAAGGGCATCCAATTTCTGCTTCCCTTTCTTATCCCATGAGAAATATGAGAGCTTTTTCTAAATGGATTACTGAAGTACAAATACCCATATCAAATGCTTTATCTCCAATCTAATAACTCTTTCAAAGAATGAGATGAGGTCAATCTGTGCTATTTGCTTAGTGACCACATGGTGCCTCCTAGTGACTATTACTTTCTATTATTTGCTAGGATTCTAGGATTAAATCATTCTTTTCAGTTAAATTACTGAATCTCATAACAAAATGCAATGACACTAAAAGATAAGCCAGCCAGTAATCTTAACCTTTTATAAAACAGTAAAGTCTTTTCTTCAATTAAGTAGGAAAAATGTTATAAAGAATCTAATATATAAAACTTATATTTTAAAAAAGTGGAACTTTTTAATTAAAATGCCCCATGTCCACTGGTTTGAGGATCCCCTGAAGAATCCCTAGGAAATCTCAGAACATGGTTAAAAGAATATCTTTGTCTGGTGTGTCGCTAGTTCTTCTAAACCGATGCAAATGTACTAAGAAACGATGATCATGCAACTATGTGATGATGTTAAGAATTACTGATTGCATATGTAGAATGGTATGATTTCTAAATGTTGGGTTAATTTCTTTTTTTTTCCGTTAATTAATAAAAAAAAAAGAGCACTGCATTATAAGCCATTTTTAGCCACTTTACCAATTTGTGAATTAGTATTGTGTGAGCTTTCTAAGAAGCAGCTAGCTGTGAGCAGTGTCTTAACACAAAATAATGAGAGACAGGAAAGGGATATAGGACAGGACTTTAAAACAGTGGATATATCCAAACTCTCCAATTCCTCAATAAAATGGTAAGAATCTCTTTATTCTGTGATTGACAAAACAGCCATGAAGCCAGCATATCCCTTCACATTAAACCATGAGCTTGCTTCACAGAGGAAAGGGCCTTTATATAATTACAAGGCAAATGCCTATTGCGATTTTTCAGATTCACACCAAAACAGGAACTTTTAGAAAGACTATACATGAATTGTTATTGTTTGCCTGTAACATAAAGCTAATAAAGTATAGAATATTCAAAAATAATTATATACCTTAGAAAGTCAAAGAGAATCTTTTATAACTGTCATGAAGCTCTTTCATTCAATGGACACTTATTGAGCACCTTCTGTGTGCCCGGTGCCCAATTAGTTACTCTGGCAAAAGGTAGCTAATTTCATTCAGCGTCACAAAACCCAAGAGACATGAATGAAGAAACTGAGACTTAGAGCAGCTAAGTTTCTTGCTCAAGTTTTCAAACTAGTAAGAAGTGCTATCAGGACTTAAATTAAATATGAGTTGGTCCCAGTTTCAAGAAGCTCCCTGTATAATCAAAGAGATGTTTAGGTAATAAATAATTGCATAGATGAGGCATCAATAGATTCATAGTGACATTCCTCCCACTTTAACCAGGTCTTTTCTTCACCATGCTTGAGAGAGGTACGGGAAGTGGAAGGGAAGGAGGACAGCAACCAGGAAAATCTGTTCCCACACTAAAGACAGGCAGATGACAGTTGCCATCCTGTACAGAAAACAGCAAGTGCACTTCCTCTAAGTTCTATGTGTTTGAAGTTCTGTCACCTAATAGGCACCTGTGCTGAAGTGTGTTCATGACATCTGCTTTTAAACGGCTTGCCAGAGAACTATTTTCGAAATTCCACTCTTAAACATCTCCAGAGCACCTGCCAATGCTATGATCCTGAAAATACTAACGAGTCATTAAATCATGTTTATGTCAATGGCAGCTCTTAAGGCCTTGGTTGATTTTTTTCATGGCAGCAAAGGGAAAGAAACAGGACTTGCATCTGGCACCAAGACATCACTGGCTTCCTCATATGCCAACAAGCCTGACTTGAAGCATTTCTAGAGGTTTTCAGCTGTTGCAGACCACCTCTCTGTGGCTCAGCAGATGGTTAGAGTAGTAGCTGAAGCAACAGAGGTCGTTTGAAGCTTCAGGAAATGTTGCAGGTGCTGTGATTTCCAAAAGAAAATGATGCCCAACTTTGTCTTTCATCATTTTCTTTTGTCTTGATGTATGAGATATTTCTTCCCTATTTCTTGCCTCTGACTGCACATAACATAATAGGAGCATACGTCAATGAACTGGAGAAGAGGTTAAAGACATTCAAGGATAACTGCATAGCAATTAAGGAGAACATTCCTGGGTATGTTGTGCAGAATGCTGAAAGAATGCCATGTGTTAAGATATTTTCTACATGGAGCTTAGGATATTTACTCTTATGAATGCATAATTTTACCTTCCCATGAATCAAGAGTTTGACCTGAGAGGAGTCTCATAAGATTTGAGATCAGAGGTATTTTAATTAGGAGGAAGAGAAGAGATTCCCTAGTATTAGTATTCAGGGGTCTTGTACAGCCATTCTGTACTTAACCGAGAGGAAGTGTTGATACCATTTTCTCTGGTTTTCCTCCTTTTTGGCTATTCTGTCCCAGTATCCTCATTTCCTGCCTCTCATCAATTTTGCATAGGGTTTCACCTTTCTGTCTTAACGCTTTATGTTCTATGAATTCTCTCTAGGTAATTTCATATGAACTCCTGAGTTCGGCAACTGCCCATGTGCTGATGATGACCAGAAAATTTCTTGTCCCAGGTCCCTATCACTCAAATCAGTGACTACTGAGTTTAACCAACTTCTCCTCCTTCTCCTCATCTCAAATCTAACTTTTTTTCCAGGTTCACTGTTTAGTGAGGGACACTGCACTAAGCCAGAAACATAGAAGTTATACTGTATATCTTCCTTCACCCCAAATCAAATAATGATTGTCATGTCCACCACTGAAATTCCTCGGGAAAGTGTTCTGTACTTTTTGCTTCTACTGCCACTGTCCAGGCCCTCGTCACTTCTTGCATGGAATTCACTACTAATCTCCCAACTAACTCCCCTGTTAGCAATTTGTTCTAGTTTGCTAGCTGCCAGAATGCAACACACCAGAGACGGATTGGCTTTTAATAAAAGGGGATTTATTTTGTTGGTTCTTCAGAGGAAAGGCAGCTTACTTTCCACTGAGGTTCTTTCTTACGTGGAAGGCACAAGATGGTCTCTGCTGGTCTTCTCTCCAGGCCCCTGGGTTCCAACAACTTTCCCCGGGGTAACTTCTTTCTGCATCTCCAAAGGCCTGGGCTGAGCTGCTGGTGCTGAGATGAGGAATGCCGAGCTGCTGCAGTGCTACGTTGCAATCTCTCATTTAAGCACCAGCCAGTTAAGTCAAACATCACTCATTGCAGCAGACACGCCTCCTAGCTGACTGCAGATGTAACTGGCAACAGTTGAGGTTCACGTACCATTGGCTTATGTCTGCAGCAACAAGACTAGGTATGCTCACCTGGCCAAGTTGACAACTGAATCTAACTAACACATGTCCACCCCTTATCAACTTGGCAACTTCAAGCATCACCTTATACAGATGTAAAAAATTCTCTTGCCGTGGACCTGTGAATCTCAAAACAAGTTGTCTGGTGCCAAGATGCAAAGGAGGATATTCACAGGATATAGATTGTCATTTCCATAGGGAGAAACTGGAACACAGATGTAAAACCTGCAGGGCAGGTGCCATGGGATCTCAAAGCCTGAAAGTCATTTATCCTTCGGCTTTAGAAAGTGGCAGTCCCACCCCTTCCAAGGGCCTATGCAGTGGCCCGCCTCTTTCCAAATCAACCTCGGGGAACATCGAGGAGACCACCTCTGGGCTCCACTCTCTCCAGGCATCAGGGCCACCCCTGGGCTCCCTGCCATTTCTGGGGCACACGCTCAACCCCTCCACATGGTGGCAGCCAGGCTCTCCCAGTCCCCCAAGGAGCGTGCTACACCTTTTCCAAGGTCTGAGGCTGTACAACACTTCCACTGCAATGAGAGGGGAGACTCATCCTCGCCCTTCAGGGTAAACTCACCCTCTCCACGCATATGGGTGGGTCCACTCTCCTGGCCGAGGTTTCTTGGCTTCAGACCCGAGCTTCCATGGTTCTTACTCTGCAAACTCCAATTTTTCCCTTTTGTGTCCTCCTTTGCCAAGATTGGCAGTGGTTCCATTTACACCAACAGTCTCTTCAAGCCCTCCAGGACTTCTCCATCAATCTCTTCACAGTTCCTCCAAAGTCTTCCCCTTAGCCAGCCAAAACACCGTTCAAACATATCTGGCATTTGCAAACCGCAGCAGCACCCCACTCCTGGTACCAAATCTGTCCTAGTTTGCTAGCTGCTGGAATGCAACACACCAGAGACGGACTGGCTTTTAATAAAAGGGGATTTATTTTGTTGGTTCTTCAGAGGAAAGGCAGCTTACTTTCCACTGAGGTTCTTTCTTACATGGAAGGCACAAGATGGTCTCTGCTGGTCTTCTCTCCAAGCCCCTGGGTTCCAGCAACTTTCCCCAGGGTAACTTCTTTCTGCATCTCCAAAGGCCTGGGCTGAGCTGCTGGTGCTGAGATGAGGAATGCCGAGCTGCTGCAGTGCTACGTTGCAATCTCTCATTTAAGCACCAGCCAATTAAGTCAAACATCACTCACTGCAGCAGACACGCCTCCTAGCTGACTGCAGATGTAATTGGCAACAGTTGAGGTTCACGTACCATTGGCTTATGTCTGCAGCAACAAGACTAGGTATGCTCACCTGGCCAAGTTGACAACTGAATCTAACTAACACACAATTTATTCCTTTTTTTTTCTCTAGAATGCAATACAATCATATAACTCTCCTACTTTCAATATTTCACAGTTTCCCACAAGCCTCATGATCTAGCTACTGTCAACACCTCTTAGTTCTTTTCCTAACATTTACAGAACAAATGCTTAGGCCATACTAAACCACTTACAGTTTACCTAAAATATTCTTTTATTTCATGCTCCGATGCCATTTCTTCTCTTTTCTAAGTAGCTTCATAACACTGAAAATTTCTCTATCACAGCTACTAACCCTACATACTGGGAGGATATTGAATAGCAAAATGGTAAACTCTCTGGTTCTAGGGGCAGACATATGCTAGTTTAATTCAGTTGTGCCTCATATTGGTTGTATGATATGTAGCAAGTTTACCCCTCTTCACTCTGCTTTTGCATTTCTCACCTGCAAAGTGGAATTAATAATAGTTCCTATAACAGGATTATTGTGAAGCTGAAATGCTGTAACGTGCAGAATGTTTGGAACAAAGCTTGGTCTATTCATTGTTCAGTAAAATGTTATTTCTAATATTGTAAAGCTTGATTTCATTCTATGAGCTCCCTGAAGTCAGGTATATGACATCACTTCCATACTACAGTGAAAATTCAACAAAACTTTTTGGAAGGGCTCAAATGGTCCTTTTAAAAAAATTGTTTTAGGACATTTTTTATGAGAAATCAAGCCTCTTTTACAGGAAAAATTGTTAGCTTCTTCAGTTTACCACCGATTGTTTTGTTAGGGGATCTAAAAATGTTCTCATAGTTTGGCAAAAGAGATGATATCTCAGTGAAACAGGGTTGAAGAAAAGACTAGTTATCTCTTGAGCCCTCATTAATTATTTTTCTTACTCTGACATTGCCTAGCAACCTACCCCAATTTCCTAAAGTTTACATATAATGTTCAGTTTCCTCATTTAGTTCATAATTTTCTTTTTAAACATTTAACATGTCCTCTATTCACCTAATACCTCATATGGAAAATAACCTTCCATTCTGATCAGTCTTTGTGATGATATTGCATAGATTAGATACTGCATAGGAGGATGTGTAGAAAAATAACATTCAAGGGTGATAAACTTATATTGTAAAGGAAGAAGAGCATCCTCAACCCCCAAATCATAAGGTCTCATAATATAAAAATATCAGTTTCCTACTGATAACATACAAAAAAAAATAATATTAAGGACAGGCCATGGTGGCTCAGTGGCAGAGTTCTGACCTCCCATGACAGAGACCCGGGTTTGATTCCTGGTGCCTGCCCATGTAAAAATAAATCAATAATAATAATATTAAGAGCCTAACACAAAGCCAAGCATATAGCAGTCAACATTAACTGTACTCGAATCTAGAGCCCTTGCCTTTCTGAACAATTCTGCAAAATGTCTCTGTCCAATTCTATGAAAATAACAGCATTTGTGCTCATTGCAGGTGCACCATTTATTTGTCTTTAAAGAGCTTATTTCAATTGCTAAGTCCACTGAACCGAAGGTAGTCAGCAAAACACAATTTGTCTAATATTAGCCTTCAATGTTTGTAATTGAGGTGTTGATGCTGAACTATTGGTGTTTATCACATTAGCTGGAAAGAAACAGACCTCTCCGTTAGGATGTTAGATTGGATTAATCACTGATAAAGAGAATCATAAGCAAACACTCTGTTAAAGAACAATCTATTGACTAAAACATTTCTTTATTGAACAAATGCAGAGGTTCTATTATACTCCTGCCAGCTTAATTAAATCTAAACTATATAATCTAATTAGGGTAGCTAGAAAAAATGCATATTTCAGAGTCGTTCAAAGAAAAATTTGACAATATTTTAATAAACCTCTTGAAATAAATTTCTTCTCTATGACTGAACTAGATGACACTAATTTTCATAATCAATGATATTTTCATTTTCCCACTACATATATAGAGAGACCCACGCCATCAGGATAATAGCCTTACAGCACCATAATTAGGGTAATGAAAGCAGTGTAGTAGGTAACATTCAGAACAACTGATAGATCATATTTCATGTTTGTCCCCAGTACTTCACGTTCTAATGTCTCCATGGCCTTTACTTGAAATATTTTTCTTGGAAAAATCCTTTAATACCCAGTTCAAGTCTCACCTCCTCTAAAACTCTTCTCTAAATAACTAACAATGAGCTAGGAGCTTTCTGTACAGTGACCATGAAGCATTTAGTTTCTATTTCAATTACAGCATTTATCAGGTTATATTATAGTCTATTGATTTGTCTCCCAATTAAACTGGCTTACTTATCTTTGTTTGCCTAGTATCTAACAGAATGCCAAATACATGATGGGTATGCAATTAATATTTGTTGAATGAATAAATGAAGGAATCAATCATTAATTACATTCTTTCATTTTATAGGACTTCTGGTCCATTCTTCCTGAAATATAGTCTGATTATTCAGGAGTTTAAGACTACACAATGCTAATGTTTCATGTCAAGTACTACCATTAAACCACTATTCCATAACCCAATGATCTCAATAAGAAGCACGTGGAAGTTAATTAAAATGCATTGTCCATGGCCAAACCCCCTGAGGGTCTGGTTTGGTTGGTCTGGAATGTGGTCAGAAATACTCACTTTTATAAAAATCACTATGGGTATTTCCAATACAAATGAAGCTCAGGTAATACTTTTCACCATAGTACTCCCTAACCAAGAGGGATCACTTATCAGAGTCATGGAGAAATAGATCTTTGGTTGTGGCAGGAAGGATATACAAAGACTCTGGATGGATATTTATAGCTCTCTTATTTATAGAAACTTCTTTAACTATCCTTTTCAACTTTCACAGTTTCCTGAGTTGCTATGGGCTAAAGGACTGCAATTCCTCATGCACTTCCTGAGCCTTATAACACCAGATTAAATGCTTGCTATGGCAATTAATAAGCTGAGTGAGCACTAAGTAAGTCTATCTTTCTCTAGATTTCTGACCTCGGATCATAGAAAGAAATGCTTGCTGAGGCCCTACTGTGTACCTAACACTATGCAAGGTCCAGGGGACTCATTTATGTGAACAGGGACCATATCTCATGGGTGTGCAGTACAGTGCCTCATTCTTTTCTGGTTATGTGCTACTATCTGTCCCACTTCAGGAAGACTTGTTCACTCTTAGAATATAAATTGCTCCCAGAATATAAAGCACACCTTATATACTGTCTTTCATAGTTCCTTCACATATTTGACTTCTTGAGACATTTTACAAAACAGATAAGTTTAAAGAAAAATGCAACAACATCCATAATCTACAATCTGGAATGAATTGTTAACACTTGACTTTTCTTTCAATTCCCAGTTTGCAATAGAAGAAAGAAAATATTATGAAGTCAGAGTCTCATGTGAAAATCTCCCTTGTCCCTTTCCCTCCCAATTGGCTCCCTATCTCCCAGCTATACCCAGACAACCATTACCAGAAGTTTGGTCTATTTTTATATTCTTTCATTATAATTAAAACAATATATATTATTTTGTGCATTTAAAATGTATGCAAATGTTATCATAATATACATATAGTTGATGTATTTGTAAATATATTTACCCCACTTTGCTCTACAAAGGAACTTAGATTGCATCAAAAATTATATATTGAATTTAAAAACCTTTATGGCAATTTAGAAGCTTCCTAAACCATTCAGAGCACTCATGTGATATGATTATTGTTTTTATGGGTCCACTTTACTGGCATTGGCTACATAAAAACCCAATTCAAAAATTATATGGAGTGATGTCATCCACATGGCAATATAAGATATACCCTGGAAAACTCTCTTCTCAAAATCAAATAATAAAAGGACCAATCCCACGTACTCCCATCTCTGGAATATGAGGCAAGAGAAGGATTCTACATGTGCTTAAGCAAAGAAACAGAAAAACACCAAATAAAAGTTGAAGATTTCCATCCCAAACCAACCAGTCCAAAGCCATCCCTGTTACTCAATCCTGTGAAGCTCGGGATTTGTATGGCCCATGTCCCTCCTGCCATGGATGTGGACTATGTAGCCCTCACAGCAGCAAATTAGAAGCCCACATGTATCCAGGCATAGGGACTCAAGACCCAGGAAAGAACACACGTCATCAAGGAACATCATATACAAAAAAGCTCCCGTGGCAGGGCGGAAAGAGGTGGAAAAAAGAGAGTGAGACCATGGTAGAACTGTTGGCAAGAGTTACACACTCAATCCAGTCTTTGATGGCTGGACCACTCTAGGACAAGACTGACCCCATCTGACTCCACGGGGTGGAATAACCTGATGGGGATGGAACTAGAGACAGAAAGTTCTCATAGGAAAAAAATAATAATAACAAGGAGTTTGGAACTGAACTGCTATAAGACAGGATGAGTTCCAAAACTGAAAAGTAAAATGAAAAATGCACACTGAGTGAGGGAGAGAATTTGAACATATCATAGGAGCTGGGGAGAAAACTCTACACAACACAAACAGAACAGATTAAGATTTCCAGAGAAGGAACACAGGAGAAGAAGCTTTTTCTCTGAAGGTAAAACAATTACACCAAAAAATGCAACCTTAATAATTATACCACATATCCAAGTCAAGAATCACATGCAGAACAACTGAAAAAATCTGAACAGTTAAACACAAACTATTCTAAAGGTCCAGAATAAGTTGGACCAAGCATCAAAGAAGAGATAACACAAAGCCAATCAACAATAGAACCCTAGACAATAAGAAAAAGCTGACCTTCAGAGTCAATCAGAGGTCCAGACATAAGTAAAAAATTACAAGCCATATTAAGAAACAGGAAAATATGGCTCAGTGAAGGGAACAAATTAAGACTTCAAAGGAGGCACAGAATTTGGAGTAGTTACTAAAGATGTTCAAACAAATCACCTATATCACTTCAAGAAGATAAAGGAAAATATGGATAGAAATAAATTAACAGTGGATATAGAGCTAAAGGGCATTAAGAAGACAATGAGCAAGCATAGGAAAGAATTTAAAAGTTTAAAAAGAAGCATGACAAAAATTATGGGGATGAAAGACATATAATGATGATTAAAAATACAATAAAGAATGCACAGCAGATGTGAATAGGCAGAAGAAAAATCCATGAACTAGAAGACAAGACAAGTGAAATCATACAGTCAGAAGAACAGATAGAGAAAAGAATGGAAACATTTAACCATTGTCTCAGGGATTTTAATGATAGCACAAAGAACACAAACGTATATGTCAGGAGTGTTCCAGAAGGAAAAGAGAAGGGAAAAGTGGCAGAAAGAATATTTGAGACAACAGCAGAAAGAATCCATGAACTAGAAAACAAGACCAGTGAAATCATACAGTCAGAAGAACAGATAGAGAAAAGAATGGAAACATTTGACCACTGTCTCAGGTATTTGAATGATAGCACAAAGAACACAAATATATATGTCAGGAGTGTTCCAGAAGGAAAAGAGAAGGGAAAAGTGGCAGAAAGAATATTTGAGACAACAGGCAGAAGACATTTGCATAAGAAAATGTCTAAAAGTCATATGAAAGATTTAAATATAAATGTCCAAGAAACAAAATGTGCTCCAAATACAATAAATCCTAATAGACCTACTCTGAGACACATAATAATCAGAATGTCAAACACCAAGGATAGAGAGAGAATTCTGAAAGCAGCAAGAGAAAAGTGACTCATCAAATACAAGGGATCCTCAACAAGCATCAATTTCTTATCAGAAACCATGGAGGCAAGAAATCAGTGGTATGATATATTTGAAATACTGAAAGAGGAAAACTGCCAGCCAAAAATTCTTTATCCGACAAAACTGTCCTTCAAAATGAAAGAGTTTAAACTATCCACAGATAAACAAAATCAGCGAAGACCTACCCTACAAGAATTACCAAAAGTAGTTCTGCAGGTTGAACAGAAAAGACAGGAGACAGTGGCTTGGAATAGTTTGAAGAAGTGAAGATGTTCAGTACAGGGAACTAAGAGGGTAAATGCCAAACCCAATAGTATTGCATCCTCAGTAAATAACCCTTTAATTCCTAGAAAAGAATAAAATTGAAAAGTCATATTTCCTGATTATGGAAATGCAACATATAAAAAGATAATGTAGGACAAAAACAATATAAATAGGGGAAATGGAGGAATATGGGAGCAGAAAACATATATGTTATTGAAGCTAAGTTAGTATCTTCAAATAAGTTGGTTACAGATGTAGGTTGTGTTATACAAACCCCAGTGTAACCACAAATAATGTATTTTTAAAATATATAGAAATAAATGAGAAAAGGATCATATAGATACATCACAAAAGATCAACTATATAGAAAAAAGAGGCTGTAATAAAGAAAAGTGAGACAAAAAATATATGACATACAAAAACTAAAGGACAAAATGGCTGAAATTTACTAAATACTGCCTTTATTTTAGCAATAACACAGAATGTTAATGGACTAAACTCTCCAACCAAAAGACACAGATTGACAGAATGGATTAAAAAAAAAACGTATGATCCAACTACACACTGTAGTTTACAAGAGGCTCACCTTAGACCGAAGGTCACAAATAGGTTGAAAGTGAAAGTACAGAAAAAGATACTACATGCAAATAGTCGTCAAAAAAGAGGTAATACATTAACATCAGACAAAATAGACAAAAGTTGTTACAAGAAACAAAGGGCATTGTATATTAATAAAGGAGCCAAACCACAAAGAAAAATAATAATCATAAATATTTATGCAGCTAACCATGGTACCCCAGAATGACACTAGCAAATGCTGGCAAAACTGAAGGGAGAAATAGACACCTCTACAATAACTGTTGGAGACTTCAATACACCACTCTCATCAACAGATAGAACATTTAGACAGAAGATCAATAAGGAAACAGAGAACTTGAATAATATGACAAACGAACTAGACCTAACAGATATAGGCAGAGCATGGCCCCCAAAACAGCAGGGAATACATTCTTTTCAAGTGCAAATGGATCATTCTCCAAGACAGACCACATGCTGGATCACAAAACAAGTCTCAATAAATTTAAGAAGCTTGAAATTATACCAAGCATCTTTTCTGACCATAATAGAATAGGCCTGAAAACCAATAATAAGCAGAGAACTGGAAAATTAACAAATACATGGAAGTTTAATAACACACTCAAACAATCAATGGGTCAAAGAAGAAATTACAAGGGAGATCAGTAAATATCTTGGGATGAATGAAAACGACAGCACAGTATATCAAAATTATAGATGCAACAAATGCAGTGCTGAGAGGGAAACTTAGCTCTAAATGCTTACATTAAAAAACAAGAAAGAGCTAAAATCAAAAACCGAACTGCCACACCTGGAAGAACTAGAAAGAGAACAGAAAACTAAACTCAAAGCAAGCATAAAGAAAGAAATAGCAAAGATTAGAGCAGAAATAAAAGAAATAGAGAAGAAAAAACAATAGAAATCATTAACAAAACCAAATGTTAGTTCTTTGAAAAGATCAATAAAATTGACAAACTTTAAGCTAGACTGACAAAGAAGAAAAAAGAGAAGACGCAAATAAATGAACTCAGAAAGGAGAGGGAGCACACTACTGACCCCACAGAAAGAAAAAGAATCATAAGAGAATTTTATGAACTGTATCCCAGCACTATGGAAGACAGATTGGCAGTTCCTCAGAAGATTAAGAATAGAATTAGCATATGATCTGGCAAGCCTACTTCTAGATATATATCCAAAGAATTGAAAGCAGGAGCTCAAGTAGATATTTGTACAACACTGTTCAATAATGCTGTTCATTGCAGCATTATTCACAATTTCCAAGGTTGAAAGCAACCCGTGTCCATCAGCCAATGAATGGATAAGCAAAACGTGGTACGTACATACAATGTAATATTATTCAGCATTAAAAATAGAGCTCTGGTTCATGTAATTACATGGGTGAACCTTGAAGACATCGTGTTGAGTGAAATAAGCCAGTTAAAAGGACAAATACTATATGATCTCACTGACATGAAATAAAATAACCAAAGTCATGGAATCAGAATCTAGACGATAGGTTACCAGGGACTGGGTTACGGATGGGGAAGGAGGAATTAATGTTTAATTTCTACAAAAGTTGATGCAAAGTTTTGAAAGGGGTGCATGGGAACCCTGCAGAGGGACTTCAATCATATCAAGGTAGTACTTGGAAAGAAAAAGAAACTTTAGGTTGACAAATGGTCGGGAAATAGAAAGGAACTGGCTACAGCTTGCACTAACTGTAGTCATTTACAGAATGTGATCAAGGATGCGCACTGGGCTTCTGTTACAAGATGAGGTCTGTGTGTGCTCACTTCCCCATCAACAATGTTATTCAGGAGAGTGGGTCTCTGGTTGAAAGCTGAAATTTCTTGTGGGAAAAATGCCACTATAGGGTTTGGATGAGGCCAGGTGTTGTCTGTTCAGTATCTCAAGTTCAGAAAGATTAATTAATTCTTAAAGGAAATGACACTGAACTTGTATCAAGTTGAGCCACTTTGATTCATCAAGCCACAACAGTTAAAAATAAGGAAATTTGGGGGTTGGTATCTATGTTGGAAAAAGGAACAGTTCAGGAGGCTGATGAATAAGATCCAAGTTGTATAGCAGTGGAAACAACAATGGGTGAAACTGCTTGAATTTCATTCTTGCAGATGGTATTTCAGTACAGTATCAATGACAGGTGACACATAAGACTGTTTGTCATCAGATATGGAACCTTGGGGAGATGCTGAAGATGTAAGTTTGCTAAGCCATGAATTTTAGTGCCTGACTCACTTGTACATATTAGAACTTTTTATGAAAAACACCTATGAAGTGAAACAAAGTTGGTGTACTCCCTTAGCAATAGTTAGAGACACAGTTTGTGTTCATGATAAACAAAGTTGCTGTTATGTAAGGTCCTTTCAATAATTCTAAAAACAGGTGACCCTTCCATGTCTTATTCTGTCCCACCATACATACCGTATAATGCTACCATATTTTCCTAATCATTACCAAATTTCTACTTCTAGCTTAAAGTACTTACACTTAGCATCTGAACTTTTGTTGAACAATTTGTTGTTCAGCACTGGTCAACATGGATTGCATTTTGGGTAGTGCTGGTTCAACACACCAACTCAAGAGGCCACTTCTACACCTCTCCCTGTCTTACCTATCTCATTTGATGACAAAAATTAAGCAAGAAAAAACAGGAAACCCAGAGATTCAATAAGAGTAAAGTAAGATAGTAATCAGTTACAAGGTATGGATCTTGGTTAAATCTTCACTCAAATCAGCCAACTGAATATTTGAGTGATTAGGAGTTATGATACCAGGTTTTTTAAAGAGATATGGAGAAAATCTAGGATTTGATTAAAAATATTTGAGGTGGGCTTCTAGGTGAAACAAAATTTCCTGCGAGTTGGTAGTTGCTGAAGCTGGATGATGAAGGTTCATTAAAGTTTTAAAATTTCCCATAATGAAAGAAAGTAAAAAGAAAATTGGGTGTATTTTGCCTGAATTATTGCAGTAGCCTCTTAATTGGTTGTCTTTCCTCCACCCCACCCCACCCCCTTTTCTATTTGCTCAGTAGCAGCCAGGATGCTTTTTAAAATATGAAGGAGATCATTAGGACTCTGGTAACCCTCACTCCCCTCTGAGCTCGCCTACGTGAAGATGGGCACTTAGGTACACAATGGCTAGTTGAACAATGCCTAGCACATAGCTATTTGCTGAATTAATGGTGCCCATATTGCCCTGGAGATTCAAATAGCAATGGGGCTAGATAGATAATTAGGGGTGAATTGACAAATTCAAAAAAATTTGAGAAATCTCACAGTGCCAATATTAAAGAGGAGCAGAGGATGCCAAAAAAATGTCTTTTAATTCAAAAAAAAAAACTTAAAAAATAAAAGTCTGCCCATGCCAAAAAATAAAAATAAAGAGGGGCAGAGGTAACGTAATGTTGGCAGTGTCAGTATATTGGTGAGAGTAAATGAGATTTGAGGGTGAAGGAGATTGTTATGCTGGATGTGATCATCACAAGATAAATTTGGAGGTTGGTTGTAGCTAAGAAATGGTTTTAGTAGCTGTCTAGACAACCCCTGCAGAGAAATTTTGTCTCCCATGTCCTCTGTCTAGTTATGCATAAGCATTTGTGTGTTATTTTTCCAACGTTGTGGTGTAGATGTCCACATTTTATTAATAAAAAAATCATACATTACTGAAAACCTTGTGTCTGATGCTCCCTTTATCTACCTTGTCAACAGACTAGTAGAACATATGGAATAAAAATAAATAATGGGGTAACAAATGTTAAAATAAATTTAGTTTGAAATGCTAGTGATCAATGAAAGGGAGGGGTAAGGGGTATGGTATCTGGTATGTATAATACTTTTTTTCTGTTTTTGTTTTATTTCTTTTTCTGTTGTCTTTTTATTTCTTTTTCTGAATTGATGCAAATGTTCTAAGAAATGATCATGAGGATGAATATGCAACTATGTGATGATATTGTGAATTACTGATTATGTAGAACGGAATGATCATATGTTAAGAATGTTTTTGTTCATTTGTTATTTTTTTTAATTAATAAAAAAATTATAAGTGGGACCGATCGCGGGAACGAGAGGGCGGCCGTGAATACCAACTCGAGGCAGCATTGAACCTGCGGAGTAGACGCCATGAGCAAAGCTCATCCGCCAGAGTTGAAAAAATTTATGGACAAGAAGTTATCGTTGAAGTTAAATGGTGGCAGACATGTCCGAGGGATACTGCGAGGATTTGATCCCTTTATGAATCTTGTGATTGATGAAAGTGTGGCGATGGCAACTAGTGGACAACAGAACAATACTGGAATGGTGGCAATACGAGGAAATAGTATCATCATGTTAGAAGCCTTGGAACGAGTATAAGTAATGGTTGTGTTCAGCAGAGAAATTGATTGCTTCCACGTGTCCCCTCCCCAAAAGGCCTTTTTTTACTGTGATATAATAATTGGGTCTTGTACATTCTTAATATTAACATTTTTGTTAAACTTTTGTAATTGCCAAAAATGCTTTCTCAAGTGCTTTGAATATAAAATAGAATATTAGCTTTTATTCTGATTGTTTCTAACAGACTTTTCCTGATGCTTATAATTTGAAACTGATTTAGAGATTTTCTGCATTAAAATGGAAAAATCTTATTAAATATGAAACATGGCATCTGAGTTTCTTCTGAAATATTAACTGCAATTTTCAAAAACTTAGAACAGTAACAAGTATAGTTCTACAGAAGTAAAACACAGGAAGTAATGATGTAGTTGTTTATTTTTAATGTGACCAGTAAGTGGGAAAAATTTTTGAATACAAGAATACAAATAAGATTCCGGAGAAAAATGAAAAAAAAAATTATAAGTTACTTTAAAAGATGATGTCTCTCTCTTCATTGGTGGTGTGATTAAACTACCAAAAATCTCATATCTGAAAAGCTCATCAAGCTCTCCTAAAGTACTGTTTAAAAATTAATCCCAATATAAGCCTATGATTATCAGTGGAAAAAACGCAATCCCTTTAGAGAAGGAAATCTGCTTCAGAAAGCAAACTCATGTGGAACAAATGTAATAAAGATCATCACTGGGTTAATTCTATGACAAAAAAAAAAAACTTGTAGTTTGCACTCTAGCAACTTTATAATTTGCAGATTGGTTTCATATGCATTATGTCTCAGTCCTATCTATAGTTTTGATCAAAATAAGTGGGGAACTTAAACAGCAGCCACAACATCTACCTGGATGCATACAGTTCAGTATCAACAAGCCACTGGGGCCCGTTCTTTCCTGATGTCTCTAGGTTTCAGCTTGTTAGATATGCAACTGAAGATGCTATTTCTCCCCTTGCTAATTTCTTTCTACAAGTTAATCAAGCATGACACATGGGATGTAATCAAAATGCATCTTTACTTTTGATTCTTACCACCCCTTTAAAATTTGTTCAGCTGTGGAAGATTTTTTTCCCTGCCCTAGATTAAAAATCTCTAGGGCCCATGATCTCCAAGAGCTCTACAACCACATTAAGTCCAATGCACAGACAGGGTTTAAAAACTGGAACATGCTGTCCCATTTAATGATCAATACTCTGAACTGGATTTCAAGTAGAATTGTCTCCCCTCCTGCAGCCAGAGCTGGATCAGGCATGCCTCAGAGAAGGAAAAATAGTAAGGTTCTTCTCCCTTTCTAAATTCTCCTCCCACAGCACTTTGACTTTAGGGCCCCCTTCGGATTGTAGCACAGACAGAAAAAAAAGGAGAAGAGGATAAGTAAAGAATTACTAGCACCAGCACTCTTATAATTGAGCTTTGTGGCATCTGGCTTTGCAGGATGTTTAAAAGTATCTGGCTTTGCAGGATGTTTAAAAGTAACTGTTTCCTGGGGCACTTTTGTTTACTGATATCTTTGCTAATCTTTACATGGAGATGTAACAAAACCAGTCCTCATTAGGATTTGTTACAGTAGCATCTGCACAAAGGAAAGGGAAATGCAATAATGCTGTAAAAAGTATATCTGTGTCTCATGCCTGCTCTACTTAAGCCTTTGTTGGGCACACTTTTCTTTCTACATATATAACCAAAGTATCCCCTACTCAGTAGTACATGCTCTTTGTTCTAATAACTTTATGAGTTTTTCACAAATTAAAATTGCCTCTGAGGGAGTCATTTTCAATCCATCCATGACCATCTAACAATATCAAAATCCATCACAAGTCTGGGTAACCAGACTGCCTAGATTCAAATCTCAGCCCTGCTGCCAACCAACCAACCAAGTGACACTGGGCAAATTACCTAAAGTCTCTGTGCCTAAGTTCTGTCACCTACAAAACAGAAATGGTGATAGCAGCATCTAACATATAGAGTTGTTTTATGGCCCAAATCAGTTAACACACATGCATGACATATAGTAAACTATAGAATTATTATCAGTCTTTCTCAAGTGAACTGGGCCACAGTCATAGCATGGACAGACAGGCCACTCACAGATAGTTTCTCACATCACCAAATTTACCCACAGGAAATTATGTAAAAATGAATGGCTGTAGGAAAATTAAGTTTAGCTTTCACACAAGATGCTGCAGGAAAGGGCTGCAGAATAACTCAAACTGGTTTTTGCAGGCAGGCAAGGAAAGCACAGCTGATATAAGCCTAGAATTGTCAAGAAATAGGTAGAAACCAAGTTTAAATGAGTAACAACCAAGGTAATGGAAATGTAAAGCATAATAAAAAACAGGAACCTTCCATGGGAAATTTGAATCAGATTATCCAGAAAGGCTGTAACTTCTGAAGCAGCCAATCAGCAGAGAAACAGGGGAGGGGCCTGAGTGCTCGGCTTAGGATATAAATAGCTGCGGCATTCTATTGTTTGGCCCACTGGCCACCATTTTTCAGGTGGGCTCCTGTTCTTGCAAGGTCGTGAATAAATTCTTTTCTTCTCCACATGCGTGTGAGCACTTATTCTCTTTCAAGCATGGTGCTCTTTCTAACAATTTGGGTGCTCATCCAGAATCTGAGGCTTCAGAGGGGGATCCCCAGGGAAGATAAAGGGAAAGTGGGCCCTCCTGATTAAGTGGTCTCGGACTCTGCCATTGGTGCCCACCTCTGGCAGCCAGAAGGACCTGAGACCAGAGGCTTCAATCTGCCGAATGTGAAGAAGGGGGAAATCTGCCTCACGATGATCCGGCAACTCTGTGTGCAGACCAAGGTAAGAAAAAGGCAAAGCATTAGCTTGGTGGTCGGGATGAATTCTGATACGCCTGGCGGTCAGCAAGTACACAGTACGAATCTACGGTTCCCTTCTCCTGTGAGGAAAAGGGCTGGAGTGGGACAGAGTGAGATGATGCCGAACAAAGGAAACCAAGTGAGAATGAGAATGGTAAAGGCAGTCGGCCAGCCAGGGAAAAACGGAGGGGGTACCTATTAAACCCCCCCCCTCCCCAGGAACATTCCCCTGAATAGTCCATAGGGAGAATGTCGGAACATTGGCAGACCAAGGGAAAGAAAAATGTGCATTTGGACAAAAAAAAGAAAGCATTGTGACACCCAATGTACTCTGGCCAAAATACGGGGCAGGTGAAAATTGGCTTTATGTGAGATCTTTAAGGCCTCACTATACAGGGGATAAACTTGGTTATACCCAAATTCTCAAAACTTAATGAAGCCTTTGAGGGGTCTCAAAGAAAAAAATCAGCTTAAACTATACAGTAATTTTTAGCTCTTAAAAGGAACTTGTAAAAGCTACCCAGAGTTACTGATATTTTGATAATTTTCTAGTTTTGTCTCTTTGGTTCAAGAGAGCTATGTCAAAGTGGGATGTGACCACTTAATGCAGAGTGTCTCTATAATAAATTTTTTTTGCCAAATGCAGGAATGGCAGGCTTCCTACTAGTAAGAATGAAGCAAATGGGCGACTGAAACTGCCTTGATGTGGGAGCATTTTCCTGTGGGAGTTCAGTCTTGATGAAAGTCCAGAAATTGGGCTCCTAGGAGGATTATGATGTCTCCTAACAGGAGCTACAAACTACTTCTGAGCAATAATATTGGCATTATTTGAGGTGGCAGAAAAGATGCCTGCTTTCTAATTTATTTCCACAAGAAGCTGAGCCAAGGAGAGGTTAGATGATTAAAGAGACACAAGGGATTCTTGGTTAAACTAAAGATGCATCTTTTCCAGTAAAATTTTGTTGGGTATTACATTTTTTGTGTATCTGTGTATGTGTGTTTTTTAAGAAATGAACTTAAACAAATCTCCTTTTGCTTACCTGCAAAAGTTGAGGGACCAAGTAAAGAAATATTCAGGGATGGACCCTAATAGTTCTATGGCCCAAGGATGTAAAGGGGTCTTGGGCCAACATTCAGGAAAAAAATCCAGAAAATAGATAGGTGGAAATATAAACCACTAAGAGAGTTATTAAGAAAGTC
Source organism: Tamandua tetradactyla (assembly GCF_023851605.1). Lineage (NCBI taxonomy): Eukaryota > Metazoa > Chordata > Mammalia > Pilosa > Myrmecophagidae > Tamandua > Tamandua tetradactyla. The sequence continues at coordinate 74,128,866 of NC_135328.1, forward strand.
TCAGGTTGTATTTTAATTGTGATGTTTTGCTGTATTCAACTTTACTGGTGATGGAGGTCCTTAAGATCCAATTGAGTTCCTTTCTTTGCTTCCACATTTTATTTTAAATGCAAAATCACCTGTTCCTTCTTTGTCACAGGTGTGGACTTTTGTTTGTTGTTTGTCTGCTTTGAAGTGTTGTATAAGACGGAGGTGGGAAGCAGATGAAAGGGGAGGTGTCCAAAACTGTTCAATGTCAGGGCTGTGAAAATGGATGGCACTGGAGCATCAGGCCAATACCCAGCCATTGCCAGCAGTCGGGATGCATGCAAGAGGGACGGGAGTGGGAGGGGCCACCTCACTGCACCGCCAGGAATCCCCAACCCCACAAAGCTATGTTGCAATGAGTAGAAGGGTCGCTGTGGTGAGCATTGAAGCCTAGGTTACGGGCACTGGTGGAGCTGCTGCAGGTACAGATATTCATGGTAATAGCAAATATCTAAATGAGAATTTTGAAGGCTGAAGTGGAGAAGGGTTCCATGCGAACAGCAGTTGAACATTAGTTAATAGGTCCTGAGAGCATAAGCTCGGCACCTGCTCATCTCCCTCCTCTAAGCCCCAAACCCCTCTTCTACGTGTGGCCGATCCCTGAGCTCCCAGGACTGCACAGCCACTGGCCCCTCTGGGGTTGGGGATCAGTGCCAGGGATGGGCCAGGGATGAGCTTGGCTGAGGGGCCAGTGCAAACGCTGGCTGGGTGTTCCCCAGGCTGCCCAGTAAATGCCAAAAACCAATTCACTTAGCTGAACGGCTTCGCCTGGATTGCCATTGGTGATAGTGAGTTGTGAGAAGGAAAAAGGAAAGCAGAAATAACAAGTTAAAATCATGTTGAGCACAGATCGACCACATGGCCAAGAAGGGATTAAGACAAAGCACGAAGGAGACAGGCAGATGTGAGATAGAAAAACAGTATGGGCCAAAGGGAATAAAGGAGTAAGGAGGTTACAAGACTCAGCAAGATGTTATCACTGTGGGAAACCTGGTCATTTCAAAAGGGAGTGCCTGAATTTAAAGAAAGAAGGTCAGGGAATACTCCTAATACATTTTAAAAATTAGGGAGGCTAAAGCCTCCTCATCTCAGGAGCCCACCAGGAGCCTTTAATAAATCTAAAGGTGGGCCCATATCAGGGAAAAATCACATTTTTGGTGGACACTAGGATAGCTCAATCGTCTGTGACCCATATCGCAAAGGGAATCAAATTCTTGGTAGCTCCCTCACAGTTTCAGGGGTAAAAGATTTAAAGTCCCCATTTTCAAACTTATGATACCTATTGGGAAGATAACCCAATTATAATCTCCTGTGCTGTGCATTCCAGGAGCTGGGAATAGCTTTTTGGAAAAGGACCTAATAATACCCATGGGACTGGCGAATGGGCATGGCCAGAAACTACTATATGGAAGGGTAGCGAGAGTGTTGCAGCATCTGTATAAAAAAAATGCTACTGCCAGTTGGGACTGGGAGGGGCAGGGAAAGGATGTGTTGGAGGAAAATAACTTTGGAGACAAAACTATGGAGGCTGGGGTCTAAAGTCTGAAGGTCTTGGGCAGGGAAAGCAGACCAACCAAGCACTTGGAGAGGGTGAGTTTGTCCCGAAGGCAGAGGATGGGTTTACCACCTTGCAGTGGAGGACTAGTGGGCCTTGGAGAGGGTTGAGCACATTCCTTGGGAATTGGGGAGAGCCTGGCTGCCACCTTATGGAGGGGCTGAGTATGTGCCCCGGAAATAGCAGAGAGCCCAGGTGCAGCCCCAAGCTTGGAGAGGGTGGAGCCCAGAGGAGTATGGTCTCCACAGAGTTCCCCAGGGTTACATGTGAAAAGAGGTGGGCACTGTATAGGTCTCAGAAAGGGTGGGACGGCCACTTCCTGAAGATTTACAGGTCCAAAGCCAGAGAAGAATTTTGCCTTAGGACAGACCATGCCAGTAGCTGACTTTGCAAAGAATGTATTCCTTAAGAATTATGCACTGGCTTTGTCCTCTACTCTCATCCCTAGGCAACTTGGCTTGCTGGCCTAGACTGGACCTCTTGAACTTGCTGCCCATTGATATCAACCTGGCAGTTGGGTCCTCATCAAATTATGGAAAGAGTCCAAACTCCAACCGGCCAGGGAAGAATGTTGGCAATTGAAATAGCCATCTGGACGGCAGAGAAAGGCTGGACTCACTATACCCAAGAGAAAGGGCCAATACCTAAGCTGGACAACGAGGACTCAACAACACACTCAGATTCCTAGGAAATAACTCCAACTTCAGACCCTTTAAAATCACATTAAAGAGAAAATAGCTGGGAGGGTAAAACGGGTTTTCAGATTTGGAGTTTGGATTCTGTCCTTTAATCTAGCATAGTTAATAGTGACCCTGGCCAAAGAAAAGTCTTACCAGGGAAGACAGATGAGGGATCTGAGGCCCAATTTAAAAATGAGAATAATTATACTAATCATAATGTTCCAAATTAGGGATGCAACAAGCCCTGTCAAATTAATAATGATGGTAACTGAAGGTTTACAGCCCCAGACTGTACAGTGTGATGAAAGACAAAATCAGCAAAGTCCCCAAGTAGGAAGTGGAACAAAAAATTTTAAAAAAAGGCTTTACTTCCGGGAAGAACAGAGTCACCCAGGCAGCATTTTTTTTTAAAAAAAGAGAAAAACGGTTGCCCTGAAGTGGTGGGGAAGGGGTTGGGCTGACCGGGTTTTTACAGTTTAGGGTTAAGGAGTTGGGGGGGCAAGGTTTAGGCAAGTTCTTATTGGCTAGTTTTCAGAAATAGGGGGCTAAGTTTGGAGTTGGCAGCTTTCCATTAGTAAAATTTAAACGCTACCTTAGGCACGCAGGGTTATAAATGCTGGAGGGCCTATAATCAATAAGGGAAGTTTACACAAAAATGCATTTGCTTTGCAGAGTGGAGGCTAAATAATGAAAAGTTACCGCAAGAAGGCAACTAATGAAAGGTGAAGGAGATGCTGGGCTGAGGAAGGTCTGGGGTAAGAGGGCTTTCAGAAATATTTGCCAGGGGTAGGTGACATCCTGAGGAAAACGGGTCCTGTCCTCCAGTTCCTAATATTTGGAACTCTTCAATAGCTCCCACAACAAAATAATACTAAAGTGTCAGGGTGGACAGAACAGAAAACTTGGAGCAAACCATAAGGGTAGGAATACAGAAATGCCTCGGTGGAATGCATAAAATATAAAGCCCAGAGTCTAAACAAAAGCAACTGTTATGCTTGCACAATAGGCTGACCCACTGTTCTTTTTTGTGCCCTTTCCAATGGGTATGGAGGAACATGATAAGGAATTCAAGTGCATGGTACTCCTTTTTCAGAATACCACTCCTGGTGAAAACTGTACTGCGTTGTCTTCTATTTTCCCTCCGGTCAGGGGTGGAAAAGTCAAAGTCAAGGAAGAAGGGTTCCTGGACCTCGGAACTACGGTCTCACGTGCCCAAGCATAGGATATGACTGAGGGTAGTACTGGCAATTTCCCCAGCTTAACCACACCACAAGCAAGGCTTTGGTGGCATTATGGAAAAGGTATCCTCTGACCAGTTATACCCAAGAAGTGGAAAGTGACCTGTGCTCTGGTCCATTGACCATCCCATTCACCCTGGCATTTGAAAAGGAGGAAGATCAAGTTGATTTAGACAGTATAGGAGTGCCAAGGGAAATCCCAGATTAATCAGATCAATTACACCAAGGATGCACTTAAGGGAAGAGCAGAACTGGATGCTACTAACCAAATGGCATGGGAAAATAGGGTTCTAGACATCATGTGAGCCAAAAAGGGAGGTGTTAACGTTATGGTTGGAGACAGTTGTTATATATTTATCCCCAATATTACAGCCCCAAATGGAACTATCCTCAAAGCTTTACAAGGTCTGAGGGCCCTATCTGAAAAATTGGTGAAAAATTCAGGCATTAATAACACCCTCACCTATGTTTGAATGGAAACCATCAGCACTACCACTGCAACAGCAGAGGTAAATAATGGGGTGAGGGACAAGAGTTAAGAGGAGGTTTAGCTCTCCTATTTGGTGAGGGTGTGATTATTGTTTTTCTGTCTCTTGAAAAACATTATTAAACATTAGAACAATGAAATTACCTAAAATTGAGAATGTTGATGGAATGTGAACTTTGGGCCCTCTCCATGACGCTGATGAATGCAGGTGGCTAAAGGATGCACTGACAGAGAAGTAGAATGACAAACAATGGTGTATACTTATGAACGAGGGCTCTGCTGCTACAAAAAGGAACAATGTCGCGAGGCATGCAATGATGTGAATGAACATGTGGGACATTTGGTGAGACAAAATAAGCCAAAAACAAAAAAGCACCAATGGTATAGTCTCCTTTAGAAAACATTTATAAGAAAATGTTCATAGGCGCCTAAATTATAAGCTTTTAGAGCAGATACATTAAGTCTGGAGTGGTAATTATTTCTGGATTTTGAGAGGCTGTTTCATATATATAACCTGATGTTTAGAGATAAGAATGAAGCCAAACAGGCTGGGGTTAAAGTAATTCAGAACACAGGGGTAAGGAAGACAGTGTCTATATCTTAGAACCACACATACTCTTTGAGACCAATGGAAGAAAGGTTTATTTGATCTGGAACTGAAATTTTCTGTAGTGCATAATCTAATTCAACCTATCTGTATAACTCATCTGAACAACTGAAACACAAAGAGCACAGAATGAGAAAGAGGTCCTTTAATCCTATATAGATTATTGTAATGCCTGGAAACATCCTAGAGTATATTAACCAGATAATCAAAAAGTATTGGCAATGTCCCCTGAGAGAGGGGAGAAAGACTATGGAACTATTAAACCTTACCATCAAGGAACCCCCTGATACTGTGTCAAACTTTAGGAACACCCAAATCAACAGACCATGAGATCTACTCTTGTGAAGCTTATGTAGGTAGCATAGAAGCTTTACTACCTATAGGCATGCCTAAGAGTTGCTCCTGGAGGACCTCTGCTGTTGCTCAGATGTGGTCTCAGTCTCTCTAAGCCCGACTCTGCAAGTGAAATCATTGCCCTCCCCCCTATATGGGACATGACTTCCAGGGGTGAAAGTCTCCCTGGCAATGTGGGATAGGACTCCCAGGGATGAATCCAAGTCTGGCACTATGGGATCAACAATTACATCCTGGCCAAATGGGGGAAACAAAGTGTATTAATAAAGTATCAGTGGCAGAGAGAGTCCAAATAGAGTCAAGAGGCTACTCTGGAGGTTACACTTATGCAAGCTTTGGGTAGACCTTGCTACTTATCATAACCTGCCAACCCCCAACCAGGACCATTCCAGCCAATCCTAAAGAACACCTAGGGCAATTTATAAGATTCCGTAAGGGTTCCAGGCACTAGAGTAACTTTTCAGAAACCTACAACCTCCAGATGGGTCCCTGGTCCAGGTAAGTCCTGAAACCTAGCCTTGCCTCTCCAGAACATCGGATAGTTCCATCACTCTACTCCATATTAGTGACAGACCCTTCCGATATCAAAAGTTCAGAATTGTCATAGCCCAAACAATGCCAATGAGAGGTATGGAAAGATTAAAGGTGATGGTGGAATTATACATAGAAGATAGGACTTAACAAATGAATATGAATGCTGAATCACTAAATTGATATCTCTTTTAGTCTCCGGTATTTTAGAGCAGCTAGAAGTAAAAACCTGAAATTGTGAAATTGTAACGCATGTCAAAGTCTGAAATATGTTCTACAACTAATTGTGATGCTGTGCTTTGAAATGTCTATCTTTTTTGTATATATGTTATTGTTCACTGAAAAAGAAGGAAAAATAAAAGTCAATTGTGATATAAAAAAAGTATTTAAGCCCTCTAGCCTCCTATATTCTAGACCAGCTAGAAGGAAAAATCTGAGAGGATCGTACGGTAGCCCATGACAAACTCTGGGATCTGTCCTGTAACCACTTTTTGAAGAGTACATTGAAAACTATTGCTTTTTTATTTCTTTGCTTTGTGTATATGTTATACTACATGATAAAAAAAAAGTTTTAAAAAAATAAATAACCCTATCACATGATGGTTAAAAACTGGTTTGGGGAATGAAAAGGGGTGGCACTTCCCATGCTAACTTCTTTAACCATCACAGCTGGGATACTCACAGTACTTAGGTGCTACATTATCCCATGTGCCTGACGATTAGTTCAAAAACTCATCAAAAAAAAAAAAAAACCTGAAGAAAAAGATCCCTATGCTCTTACCAAGTTTGAATAAAGACTAAAATGTGAAAACTAAAATACTTCCAAAAAAAAGAGGGGGAATTTGTAAGAAAATTAAGTTTAGTTTCACACAAGATGGTGCAGGAAAGGGCTGCAGAATAACTCAAACTGGTTTTGCAGGCACAAGCCTAGAATTGGCACAAAATAGGTAGAAACAATGTTTGTACATTGAAACAGGGTCATTGAAATGTGAAGCACAATCAAATGGGGGAACCTCCCTGGGAAAGTTGAATTACTTAGACTATCCAGATGGGCTGTAACTTCCAGACTATCCAATCAGCAGAGAAACAGGGGAGGGGCCTGCATGCTAAGCTTAGGATATAAATACCTGTGGCAATCTATTGTTTGGCGCACCGGCCATATTGTTCAGATGGGCATTTTAGAAAGGGAATTACAGAAATAGCAGGGTAGGAATGCATGCTAATATCTTTATTAGTTAATTGTATAGGAAACTTGTTTATTTGAACTGTGTAATCACAACCAAGGGATAGTACCTTTTTTTAGGTACATTATACTAATTTTAAGGCAATACATATAAAGTAAATAAGCAGAATCTTGGGTACTGCGTTTTCAGAGGTGGCCATATTATAGGAACATAATAGCAGTACCACACAATATAGCGAAATGGTAAAGAAAAAACAGATTATCATAACATACTAGAGAATGTTATAATACATTAAACTCAATTAGTAGAAACTTATGTTATGTCCTTTATTTAGAAATACTAGAATTTGCAGCTCAAAAAATACTTTGCTTCTCCATTAGAGCAAAGTCTATATTAAATCCCCATTGAAAATTGACAAATTGGAAAATAACAATTCCTTGACAAAATATTTTAACCACATAGTAGTATGCATACGCTACTATGCATATGATAACATGATGCAACTTTTATAACATCTATATATTTACATAAACTGCCAAAATGTATTCTCAGATTACTCTTGTTTTTAAAATATGAAGCTCATTATAACAAATTTTACTGAACTTTCCTTCTCTAGCATCCCATGCACAAATTTTACTGAACTTTTCTTCTCTAATATCCTATGTACATTCCAAAATTGATTAGTAATGAGCCACAGGTAATGAAAATCACCAGCTTCTAAATCATTGAGCTGTATAACAAAAAATTACATGCTCTTCAGCATTAAATTGTACTTCTATTGAAAAAAGTTTTTTTGAAAGTCATCACAAGATATTCCCTTATGGGTTATTTGTCTCCCATTAAAGGAAAAAACAAACCAAAGTAATTAGTGGTCACAACAGAGCTAAATGATCACTACCTCCAGGACCACATGGATAAAGAGCTTCTAAAAACCTTGTCCCAGTGTTTCAGTATAAAAAAGATCTCCTAGATAAGCCTGGCCCTGGCACCAGGGGATCAGCAATGCCATGTTGCCCAAAAGGGGGAAAAGAAGTGTACCAAATAAGGAATCAGTGGCTGAGAGAGTTCAAATACAGTTGAGAGGCTACTCTGGAGGTCACTCTATTAAGACCTGAATAGAGGTCTTAATATGCTTCAGGTAGACATCTGAATAGATGTCTACATGCTTCAGGTAGACATCGTTACTTACATTAACTTGCCGAACCCCAACCAAAAACATTCCTGCCAATCCTAAAGAACACTGAGGGCATTATGTAAGATTCTTCAAAGGTTCCATGTGTTAGAGTAATTCTCTAAAACCTACAACCTCTAGATGGGTCCCGGGACCAGATAAGTCCCAAATGCAGAGGGGCCAGCCTTTCCAGAACATCAACTAGTGCCATCCCCCTATCCCATATTATTAACAGCCCTTTCCAACATGAAAATGTTAGAATGGGAATAGCCCAAATACCCTTAAAGAGTGGGAGAAAGATCAAAGGTGATGGTGGAATTATGCAGATAAGTTCGGGTTTAACAAATGAGTATGAGGGATGAATCATTTCTTTTAGCCTCCAATACCTTAGAGTAGCTAGAAATAAAAACCTAAAATTGTGGAACTGTAATCCATAGCAAACTCTGAAATCTGTTCTACAACTAACTGCTGTGATGTACTTTGAAATGTATTGCTGTTATGTATATATGTTATTTAAAGAGAAGGAAGAGTGTAACAGAGAAGGTAAGATTTAACAAATGAGTATGTCTGCTGAATCATATTGATATTTCTGTTGGTCTCCAGTGCCTTGGAGCAACTAGAAGAAAAAATGAAAAATCATGGAACTGTAATCCATACCAAAGTTTAAAATCTGTTCTATAACTCCTTGTTAAAATATACTTGGAAATTTACTGTTTTTTTGTATATATGTTCTATTTCACAATAAAAAGAAAATATAAAAACTTACTTGCAGGTGGGCCATGGTGGCTTAGCAGGCAGAGTTCTCACCTGCCATGCCAGAAACCCAGGTTCAGTTCCCGGTGCCTGCCCATGCAAAAACAAACAAACAAACAAAACAAAAACTTATTTGCCAGAAGGCAAAAAAAAAAAAAAGATCCCCCAAAATACCTGGACCAATATAAGAAATTTAGTGGCAAATGCATGAAAACATTAATTTCCCCTAATGCTTCATGGATAAGAAACAAAGTCCAATATCCCTCACCAAATAGTTACTATGTAAAACACAACAGATAATAAATTGAATTTTCTGCTGCATACATTAGAGTAACATTTGCCTTCTATTTCCATTTATGGTTAAGACTACTGATGAAACAAAAATAAATGGTAAGACTTCAAAATAGAGATATGATTGAAAAGAGGTCTAGAAAATTTAAATATCTTCAAATTACTAAAGAGCAATCTAAAAACAATCAGGACTTTCAAGTTCTAGTAACTGAAGAGCATTCTACAATAATAATTTACATCACTCCTAAATTAACTTTCAAAATATTTAGGAAAAAAAATATTGCCTCTGAATTATAAACAAAACAAAACAAAATTTAAAACTGAAGACCTATTCTCCTGATAAGGAGAAATGTATTAGAGCTCAACGAGTCACCTAAGTAAAATTCACTCACTGATCATGATAATGAATAGGCAACTATGTGATGATATTGTGAATTACTGATTATATATGTAGAATGGAATGAGGACATGTTAAGAATGTTTGTGCTTCTTTCTTATAATATTTTAATTTTTAAAAATTAATAAAATAAAAAATAAATAAATAAAATTCAGTCACATGCATAAGCCAATTAAAAATTATGTTAATATTGCTCAAGTCTAAGTACTCGCTGATTATACTCAGCTTTAATCTGGAATTCAGAAAGTAATACAGACCACTTCTTACAAGCTTAGATACTCTTTAAAAATTAATATAGAACTTTTAACATTGAAAAAAGGAGTTACTGCTATCTTTGCCTTCACACATGCTCATCTTGTTACACGGTTTGCCTACAACCCAAAACGCAGCTGTACAGCTAATTCCAGGCCTACCAGCCTTGACAACACTCCCTTTCATAAGCAGCTGGTGATTAACCAGATGGGAAAGTGTGATTGAACTCCATATGGAGTTGACTCCTTCATATAGCTCCAGACGAGTTGATTTGGGGACAGATATCTTTAGTGCTTCTGACTATTAAATCACCTATTTCTTTAAAATTAGATAATGCTGGGGTTTTTAATGTCTTAAAGATAAAAGTGGGTTTAAACCATGGGTAAGACCAAGATAAGGATGCTTGCTACCTATTACTGAGCGTAATAACAACAAAGAAAACAGAGTTGAATAGCATTCCTCAGCACTGACCTTCACTTGTAGCATATTTATATGGGTTCAGTCAGAGAATTTCTAATGATGCAATAAATTCTTTACTTCTTTCTATCTATCTTGAGAAGATGAATTTATGACCAGAGACTTTCAATCATTATCAGTGATATGATTACTCTCATCTAACGTGTAATTCTGGTCAAAATAACTAAATGCTTTTTCCCCCTTTTCTGGGGAACTCAGCATACTATACAAAATGGTTTCCTAAATAATTAGCCCATTTCTTTCAAACACTGTCAGAGGTGGAAAAGACAATGAGAAAGCAAAATCAAAACAAGGCAATAGAGTAAGTTTTCTTTTTCCTAGAAAAAAAATCAATTTGCCACACTTACAAATATTAGACTTGCAGTCCCTATATTTAGAAAGATCTTATTTTTACTCAGAACTTATCCAATACTGTCCAAAAACAGACTCACAGAATTTTGAAGTTATTTAAAAACTCACATTCATCTATGCAACCACCCCTATTTGTGCAACCACTCATATTTGTGCAGTAAATATAACACCTCAACTCCAGGCCAAAGCTTCATCACTATAACATAATAAAACACAAATGAAAATATTTTTTCTTTGCCATAACTTTATGATTTGAAGTTATAATAATCTTTAAAATGAGTGAAGTTGATTCCCTTTTATTCTCATCTTTTATTTTACAAATCATTACTACAAACCTGCATTAAAATATTTGATGAATCAAAGCTCCAAAACCAAAGCTAACTGCACATCACTTTATACAGCATGTATAATAATTCAATTTTTTATAAAATCTATCTCAAGCTGTAACTTCCCTTCAATTCTTTCTTTCTAGATTGTAAGTCCACGTACTTAGCCAAATAGATAATGTTCACCAGTTGCTCTACCAATTTACGTGTAGGTATGTGCTGGTTTGAAAGGAAGTATGCCCCCTAAGAAAAGCCATGTTTTAATATAAGTCCCATTTCATAGGGTAGAATAATCTCTATTCAACACCATATGTTTGAAACTGTGATTGGATCATCTCCCTGGTTGATGTGATTTAGTTAAGAATGGTTGTTAAACTGGATTAGGGGATGACATGTCTCCACCTATTTGAGTGGGTCTTGATTAGTTTCTGAAGTCCTATAAAAGAGGAAACATTTTGGAGAATAAGAGATTCAGAGAGATTCAGAGAGAGCAACACTACAAAGCAGAGAGTCCACCAGCCAGTGACCTTTGGAGATGAAGAAGGAACACGCCTCCCGGGGAGCTTCATGAAATAGGAAGCCAGGAGAGAAAGCTAGCAGATGACACCGTATTCGCCATGTGCCTGTCCAGCCGAGAGAGAAGCCCTGACTGTGTTCGCCATGTGCCTTCTCACTTGAGATAGAAACCCTGAACTTCATCGGCCTTCTTGAACCAAGGTATCTTTCCCTGGATGCCTTTGATTAGACATTTCTATAGACTTGTTTTAATTGGGACATTTTCTCAGCCTTAGAACTGTAAACGAGCAACTTATTAAATTCCCCTTTTGAAAAGCCATTCCGTTTCTGGTATATTGCATTCCGCCAGCTAGCAAACTAGAACAAGGTGTATGGTTGATGGACCTAGCATCATACACAATCTGCTAAGCCCATTTGGTACACAACAGACTTTCTATCATTGACTGTGCAACTGCAAAGTGCACATGGACAAGGGAAATAAAACAACCTAACTTACGCAAGTAATGGTATCAATGATTAGTTGTCTGAGCTGCTTCTTAGATGGAAAGAAAATTAATCATATTTCTCATACAACTGATTTACCGCATGTTGAAATATCTTAATGAAGTCCATTTGTCATTGATGACTACTTATACAATGCCTAATTTAGGAAGACATAGGTAAACCAAACACTTCTAAAGAATTGTGCAAACAGGTTGAAATAAATATTTACAATAGACAATAAAACACAATACCTCATTAAATCCTGACCCACAATAATCTAAATAGCACAATTAAGTCTTTCCAGTCATTAAATTAATTTATCCTCTGGATAAATAAAAGCACATATAAAAGTCAACACTCCTGAAGGACAGTCTATGCTCTCTGACAAAGACAAGGATGTCCTAAAAGAGCCTTTCAGAACAGCACTACTAAAAATCCATTTATATCTTCAGTAAATTGAGTCATTTAGGGCATTGTATATATTATCAACTCAGGTTGCCCATATATCCTGCCTGAGGATATTCCAAAATGTTTCTTTTCAACTAGACATGGACTTTGACGTTAATGTTTAAAAGATACACTATTTGACCAACTGGTTTTGTACCAAGTTATCTGCAAATGAACAATGTTATGTTTTCTGTTGATATCCATTGACTCCATTATCTCAAAATAGTCTTTTAGTCATGTGGTGCATCTTTTTCACAGTAAAAAGGACAACAAAGAGAAAGAAAGATAAGGAAGGGAACTCTATAATTAAATTAAGTGTGTCGCTTATTGACAATTGTTATTTGTTGAGTGTCTGCTATGAGCCAGGTGTCATCTTACATACATTTTTAAAATTTTAATCTACAACAAATCTGATGATAACAATTTCCATTGGCATTTGACATGTGAGATAACAGAGGTTCAGAAATACCAAACTGACATAATTAGTAAAATAGCATGGCAAGATTTCTAACCCAGACCTGCCTCAGTCTAACTATGCATGTACAAACAGACAACACTGGCCCACACTGAAGACATTTCCTCCTCTCTTGGTCCTAGTATTTGTTGGAGAAAATATTGAAGATTATAATAAGAGACTTTGAAATATAAAAGTCTCTATTAAGAAAGTGTAATTTATTAATGCTATATTAATTCTAAAGTCTTAGTGGAGCATTCTCTAATTGTTTTTTTCTGGGTAGCAATGATGCAGTGAACCTGTACCAGAATAGTTTATCATTTCACAGAACTACTGACATAAGGTCTTAAATATATCAATATTAAGTAGAAAAACACACACCATTACTGCTTATTCTCCTTTGGTAACCAGTGTCCAGTATTTGGTTTTCCACCTTTCATGTGAGAGAAGTAATTATTGGACAGTTTAGGGATCTGAACTGCAAAAGATTCAATGCTTTGCCCCAGTTTGTAGAAGAAATTAGTGTTAATGCTTATGTAAAATCTCTAGAATGCCAAGTTTTGTGCTTTGTTTTCACACAAGCAAGCCCAACATCTCTAAGGCTCCAAGGATGGACTCTCAAAGAGAAACTGTTTCCTCAGTCAATTTTACTTTGACATCATAGTTTATAAAACAAAACACCATCTGAGATACAAAGAAAATACAAATTAATAAAACACAGGAGTAGAGCCTCATATCAGTGTGTAGAGGATTTATACACTTTAACTGCCAAACACAGGTTTTGAAACAGACCCTATAGACTTCCAGTTGCCATAGTAACTGCACAGTTTTATTGAACGTAAAAGTGCAAACAGATGAGCACAACTCAGGTAAATCATCAGTGTTGCTGTTGTTGCTGTCTGAGTAGAAGACACTAGTCGTATATGCTGCTGCTTTCTAAATCAAAATAATCATAATCATAATTTATACTGTTGACTTCTTGATCGGTCTTCCCCCTAAGAACCCATTCAGTGCTGCCTGACTAATGACTCACAAAGAGAAAGGTTCTGAAGAACTATTAATAATTTTGTTATTGAAACAAGTTGGAGATATATACAGCAAACAGCACAACAGTATAAATATGACAGTCCTGCCAAGCACTTACATTCTGTTCTCTTATTGTCTTCATTCCAAACTGTTCTTTGCCCTTGAAAGAAGGGTGAAGGTGGGGGGTTACACCACTATGACTACAATCCCTACTCTGAGATAGTTGTAGCTTATTCCCATAAAATAAGGAAAATCCTTTTAGTTAAACTAATTAAAGGAATGAAGTGCTGATGGAGACAGATTATAAAGAGCCATAATCATTAATATGCTTGAAAACCAAAATGTCTCCACAGGGTGTCTTTCTTTCTCTTTTCACAATTAAAAAATATGTCTGTATTCAGAATTCTAATGCCATATTTAGACCTGTTTTGTTTCCTTTCATTTTTTTAATAGGGAGAAGTAAAAAACTTGTTCAAGGTCACACAATTAGTTAATTGCACAGGCAAGATTGGAGGCCATAAGCTAAGTCATTTTTCTTTTAGAAACCAAGTCAGAATTTGGAATAATTATTCTTTTTTAAAAAAACAGTCTAGATAAAATGTTAATTGACTAAAACATTAGATACATTAATGATAATAAAATGGCCCCTAAAGAAAATTTACGGAGATAGAAGTTATACTGGCAAAATCTGAACTGGATTCTTTTCTTTGTTAGAGATGTTATGGGTTTACAGAACAATCATGCATAAATTACAGGAAATCACCTTATTGTTAACCACCTTCATTGGTGTGCAACATTTGTTACAATTGATGAAAGCACATTTTTATAATTGTACTATTAACTACAGTCCATGGAATAATTTACAGCCCACTGTTTATTTAATGCAGTTCCATGGATTTTTTTGGGGGGGGGGTGGGTAGGTGATGCATGATCCAGGAATCTAACCCAGGTCTCCTGCAGGTATAGTTCCATTGACTTTATTGACTTTTTTTTTTTTTTTGGTATGGGCAGACACCAGGATTCAAACCAGGGTCTCCATCAAGGTGGTGAGAACTCTGCCACTGAACCACCATTGTACTGCCCTCTATTAATTTTTAATTTTTTTAATTTTATTATCATACTTACAACCCAAGAAATCCCCTTTTTAATCACAATCAAACACATGCTGCAGTGCTGTTAATTATGTTCACAATGTTGAGAATAATTGTTCGTAATGCTATGAAGCTGTTAGAGATTAAATAATCTCTGTTTTACTGATTTGATCATAGGAATAGGAATGAGAAATTTCCTAATTGTTTCATCCACTGAGGAACACATTAATAGGAATATCTTGCTAAAGTATTAGAGTTATAAATGTATGTGATAATAATAGAAAGGCACACCAGAATGCATTCATTCATTCATTCATTCATTAGCAGACCCTCAAAAGTTAAGCAAAGACACTCTTCATGATAATGAAGGCTACTATCACTTATTGAATGCTTAATATGAGCTGGGCATTGGGTTAAACGACTATATGCATTAAAGTTTACTGGTCAGAAGCATACATTTTAAAGTAAATGTTGGTTTCAAATCCTTATCCAATTGCTTATTAGCTATATAATCTTGGGCAGATTATTTAATCTCTAAATCTTAGTTTCTTTGCCTTTGAAATGAATATAACGACTTCTACCTCAAAAGGGTATTGTAGGGATTAAATGAGGTATTCATGTAAAATAATCAGTCACAGTATTGGCAATGAACATTTTTGTTAGATAAACTTATTTGGTTTCCACAACAATAGTAGGAGGTTGACACAATTATCACTACTGCATACAACAAATAGAGACTCAGAGAATTTAACTAAGTTGACCAAGTAGTAGAGGCAAAATAAAAACAGTGAGGTCTACTTTGTTCTAAATCTATATTCTTAATTGCCACACCATTCTGAATCAATGTGGGAACCAATGTTGAGCCTTCATTGTATTTCTTACTTTCTCTATGTAGTTTTTAGAAGATGTTGGTCAATCCATACGTGTTTATTAAATATCTACCATGTTCTAATGCATTTCCAGAAATCAAACAGATTCCAGTGAAGTATAGCTCCTGACCTCATAAAGGTTACAGTTTATTTGAGAAAACAGCAGGAAATAAAGACTCAAATAAAAGGTTAAAGTATATGCTCTGATGTCTAAGATTCAATTACAGAAAATTGTCTCATATGGTTTACATGTAAAGGTTTATATGGACACAGGTTTACATGGATGGGCATTATCAGAGAGGAACTCTTAAAATTAAGCTGAGTTTTGGGAGATGAGTACATAATGATATTCTTAGAGAAGAAAGGAGGCTATTTTAGTCTCAGAAACAAAGGGACAGATATACTAAATTATCATTAAAAAATAATTTGGAAATAGACTTGGAAGCCCTAAGTTATTACATTAGTTTGCTAAGCTGCCGGAATGCAATATACCAGAAATGGAATAGCTTCTATAAAGGGAATTTACTGCATTACAAGTACAGTTCTAAGGCCTTGAAAATGCCCAAATTAAGGCACCAACAACAGGTTATCTTCACACAAGAAAGGCTGATGCCAACTAGAACACCTCTGTCAGCTGAGAAGGCATGTGGCTAGCATCTGCTGGTCTTGTTCCTGACTCTGTTGTTTCCAGTTTCTGATGCCAGTGGTTTCCTCGCTAAGCATCTATGGGCCTTCACTAAGTTCCTCCAGGATACAACTTTGGGTTCTGGCTTGCTTAGCATTTCATGGGAAGACGCATGGCGACATGTGCTGGGCTCTGCCTATGTCTAAATATCTGTTCTATCTGTCGGCATGCCAAGCATATCCAAACATCTGTGTCTCTGTCATCTTTGAAACAACTGTTCTCCAAGGGTTTGCATCTTCTCAGCTCTGAGCTCTCTTCAAAATGTTTCCTCTTTTAAAGGATTCCAGTAAACTAATGGAGACCCAACCTAAATGGGTGGAGTCACATCTCCATCTAATCAAAAGGTCACACCCACAATTGGACACCCAAGTCTCCATGTAAGATAATCTAATCAAAAGTTTCCATCCTACAATATTGAATCAGAATTAAACATGGCTTTTCTAGGGTACTTAACAGATTCAAACCAGCACAGTTATGGGGCTGGAAGTAGAAAGAAATGGTTAAACTGAAGATATATTGGATAGGAAAAAATATAATATGACTTAGGAATAGATTTGATAAAGAATATGAAGAGAAGAAAAGAAACAAAAATGGAGTTGAATTTACTATCCTGAAACATGAGGGAAAAATTCCATGTACCAGAAACAAAAGCAGAAAAACTAAGAAAAAGAATAATTTTATTGAGGAACAGGAATGTATAAAGATGATGCATTCATTTCATGACTTATTGTATTTGAAGAAACTGCTGGAATAATGGCTGCTTTAGGCTGAAGACAGTTGGAAAACAGAGGGAGCAGTGCAGTTGACAGCCAACACCTGGGAAAACTAATTTTTAAATAATCTGCATGAATTTATTTAAAATGTAAAATTGGGTGGATCACTATGAGGAAAGATCAGCATCACTTGGGAGAATATAAAGTTTATAGAAATATTAGGAATAAAAGAAGTTAAAATCCAAGGCAGGCAAATCACAGGCAAAAGCAAGGAAGAAACCAGAAAAGCTCAGTTTTACAAAAGCTAAGGAAATGTCACAGGTGGTCCAGGATGTTAAAAACAGAGTTCTATTAAGAAATTTCTCTTGTAAAATGTGTACTCTCCATTCTTGAATCTGCAAACAGACAATGTAATTTTATACACCCAAAAGATCTTCATTTCCCTATGTCTAAGTTTGGGATGTTAGAAACTCAGCAGACATTTAACTACCAAAAGTGGTCCCCATTGCAGACTGAAAGGGCATTCATGTGTCACTGAATGCATGGATTGCTACAACCCTACGTCATATTTATTCCTTACCATTCATGTGCAGAATTGGTTTGACGCCCTTCTCCATGTCCAGTCCTTCAAATGTTCTCTTCATTCTTCAAAATTCAGGACTGCTTCTTTGAGAAAATTTCCCAGGAAAGATCAAGGTTCAATTTTTTTGCCCAAAAAATTGGGCAAAAACAAAGACAGTAGTGCTCTTGCCCTCTGCCTTGGTAATGCTTAGCTCAAAGAATAATTTCAGCCCTCACCTCATGCTCAAGATATAGATAAATTCACTATAGAGAGATTGATATAAATATAGGTATAGATATAAATACAGGTAATTTCATATATGTTTAAATGTATGTATACATACACATTGTTTCATATACAACAATACAGTCTCATAAACTTTATTCCAAGCATAGCCCTGAGTTCATAAAAACACGTTGTGGGAGTAAAGAGCATGCACTTTGTTAAGTGTAAAATTTCTCCCAAACCTTCTCTATTATACATCTACTTCAACTAGGTAAATAATAATTTTTTATATCACAAAAGCGCTTTGAGAAATACAAAGCAATCATTTGGTTCTCTAAAGAACACAAAGTATGTCAGAACTACTTTCATCTAAGCATATTTATTGCTCATGCAATGTTTTCTAGTCAATTAGGTTTCTAGTCAAACAGAATATTCAAGTTTTTCTTTTTAGCCTATGTGCTATTCTCAAACTGTGTAACTCTTTATACAAATGATGGTCTGATTAGTTTTAGTTATGAAAACAGGGATGCCTTTGCTCATGACAATAATTTACTTCAGTTAGCCAGCAGCTTCATAATAACCAATTAAAATAAGAAACTTTTAAGAGACCATTTAGCAACAAATTCAATAACCTCTACACAAATTATTTTTTTTCTTTTCCTCAGGTTTTTAATTTCCCAAAGAATAAACTCCAAAATTTGTGTATATTCCCTTTGAATCTTAAATTCAAGGAATCAAATATGGCTTGAGGCCAGTTGTAGGCAGTGCATAGATGTGGAAGCATCAACACTTGCATGGCTGTAGTAGTATTTCTTAGCATAACCTCCTACATACACTATGTGATGAAGAACTATTTGAGAGAAGTAGAAGAAAGGAAGTTGTTTTTTATATACAGATTAAGGTACTCTGTAATAAATGATTTTAGGAATGAATCCTTTTGGGAGATTGGTTTATATTTATTCTACTCGTTGCCTTCATCATGAAATGTGCTAGTACCAAGATATTAAAAAGAACAGGTTTTACAGAAAAAAATTAGTTGTGTTCTCTATGTATGCTCCCTTTACTCAGAGAGGAGAGACAGAACATAAGTATTTTGATTTCTAGGACAATTTCACTTTAAGGCCAGTTAAGGGAGAAGTGCTACAAAGTTCTGAACATTACAAAGTGGGAATCACGATCGCTGCAGATTAAACATTTCTAAGCATTGAACAGTTGGGTTCAGGTATACATCCACACTTTCTACAGCTCTGGGAAAAAGTAAACTTAGAAAATAAAACCTTGGGAAAACAGATTATCCAAGTTATTAACAAGAACTAGAAAATATCATTATAAGAATGTGTAAGTATTTGGTTTCATTGAAATTTCCTAAAACTTAAAAAAGTTTTATTTCAAGCATCTGTTCAATTCCTTCCTCTCCTACCCACTCCCCAAGAAACAATTAAACCCAGCTTTCCTCTGGAAAAGGAAGCATTTTATCAAAAAAAAAAAAAGTAATCCATTGTGGACTTTTAAAATTAGGAAGTTTTGGTTAAAAAACCATGGCATGTAGTACAATGCCTGGAACCTAGTTGACTCAACTTTTTGTTTCTCTTCTCATCAGTCTTTAAAAGATATTTCTACAGTACTATGTAGAGCTAGAATAGTGTATTAGTATCTAAGCGATACTTTTAAAAGAAATCAGTAAACGTTAAAGTCTCTCAATGATGTTTTTAGAAAATGTAAACCATATTTTTGCAAGTCCCTGAGCATTTGGTAGACTTGCTCTTTTGCCCTTCTAACACCAAGGAAACAGCATAGTCATAGAATCACTGTCCTAGGACTAAAAAGGAATAACAAATGGAAGAAGATCTCACTAAAGACACAAAAGAATAGAAATGTATTGACTGTCATTCCCTGAATGGACATTTGCCTAAGACAACCAGATAAATACCCACATTCTATGAAATGTGCTCAGGTATCTACAACTCTTTCAACTTTTCTCTCACCTTTGATATTTGTCATGCAATCTTCTTTGCATAGTACCTGACTGATATTCATCTAACATTTTCAGTCATAGAACAGTTTAATAGCACAGCATGCTCAAACACCAGCTAGTATAGTTTACAGAACCCTCAACCCACTAGAATGGAAACCAAGACTTTAGAAACAAGGTACTCTATTAAATATTCCCATATGTTTGCAGATTTGACCTTATATCACATGGCAACAAAAAAATCACTCTGCTGTTTCCAAAGCAAATCCAGCTATAGCTCTTAATCAGCATCTTTGAAAGCTTAAGCCTGGTGTATATATTTATAGATGCAGACTTCCTAGAATTACCATAGGCTAAACTGGATGTCTTATCAAGGGAATGTTTAACTTTTGCTATATACAGAACCTATAAGAATCTAATGCTGTTATCTAACCTAGTCCTATCAGCCCTAAACACTCGGTTCAGCATTTTAACAGTAACATTTTAAAGGAAGTGGACAAGATGGGATTCTCCTTTATGTGGTAAATGGCTAATAAATAAGAAGCTTCTCTTATTGGTTTAGCAACTAAGAAAACTAGATGAAGTTTGTAACATAAGAAACATGAGAGGCCATCCGTGATAAATTTGCACTCAAAGAAGTAAACACTCTATATAACTCATTCTAAATTTGTGCTGAAATTCCAGTCGAAGGACTGTGCATTCATTAGACTATTTAACAAGTGATATTTACGAGCCTTGCAATGTTAATATAGAAAGACTACCCTGCATTGCAGTCTACTTAAACGCTAGTTTATTTCTGTAAGGAAATGGCAAGGAAAGCCTTATTCACAACTCACAGAATAATACAGAAAAATTCCCCTACATCAGAAAAGTAGCACTATGCAGATGTAGGGGCAGAAATGGAACTAAAAAAGGAAGAAAAGTATAGTATCTCTTGACCACAGCAAGCCTGTCTTTATTCACCAGCCTACATTTCTGCATTCCTGTTGGGTCTTTTACAGTAACTTACAGGCCCACGGCTTTTCTTGCTTCTTGCTGAAATTGAGAAAAGAGGGGAAAAAACTGTTGCCTGTTGATTTTTTTTCATTTTTCTCTCAGTCATATGTTAAAATAGAAAAAGGCTGAGCTCTCATTTGAGGGCTGGGAAAGGAGTTCTTCCTGCCTTTAGCAACTAGTAGCTAAAGCAGTGCTGTGAATAGTGTTCCCATAAATCCTGTAACAGACAAGTAAAAGAAATTCAGAGATACTAAAAGACTTGCTCAAGGACACGTGCTTAGCACAAGGCAAGGGCAAGTTTCCGCTCGCCTTTCCTGACACCACACATCATCTTCTTCCCAAACCACTATCCTCTCATTGCAAAAGAACTGTACCATACAAGCAAAGAAAATAGTGTGGTTTATCTGGTAGGCAAAACTCCTAAAGAAATAAAAATCTGCAAAGCTACTTCATCAGAGATATCATCACCTTATTTAAACACCACCCTCCCATCTCCTGTTTTCATGCTCAACTCTTTGTTCATTTCCTTCTTGCCATGTGCCACAAAATATAATTTTTTTTCTGTTTACTCACGTGCGTGTATTACACTAAACCACAAGTGATCTGATGGGTCGGACAGTCTGTGTTTTGTTCATTGTACTCACTGTATCTAGCTCCTAGCACAATGCCTAACACATGGCAGAGCTGCAATAAATATCTATTAAATGGATGGATAATTAACTTTCTTCATAATTTATGCAGAAGAATCAAGCAGAATTTCTTGTGATAGCACTTAGAATCAAATCCTCTAAGTTCAAAATTGCCTAGTAGAAATTAAAAAATACAATTTTAGAACCATAGAAACTTAGAAAACCATTCAGTTCTTCTACTTTGCACAACCAAGGAAGAGCTGAATTTCAAAGAGGTTATTTGGCTTACTCGAAATCACATGCCTAGGCACAGAGTGAGGCTTTATTACCTTTATCGGTACCCTGAATTACTGAAGAAAGGATATAGAGATATTAATACTATTGAGAAAAAGCAGCAGTTAGTGCCCTGAAACAAAATGCAGTAATAATTTTTCTTGTAGTTTGAAACATTTAACTCCGATTCCAAATAATACTAGTTTACACAAGAAACGACAGTCCCTTATATTTTGCTGATGAAAATGGGCATTCTGCTTCATAAACTACTATACCATTATTTGGGATAGAACACATATTTAACATATCTTAGACTTCCCGTAAATCCATCATTTCTAAAATAAAATTATTTGAAAGGGCAGGGATGTATATCAAATAAAGTCATAGATGGGGAGTTTAAGCTCAATTTTTCAAGTTCTGTGATAATTTTGAGAAAACCTTTAGCTTATTCCAATAAGATAAAACAAAAGTGTTCTTCCACCTACCTACTGAACACACCTTCTTGGATTTTTACAGATAACATTTTGCATCTTGGTACACAGGCTGCTTATAAATGCAAACCAAGGATTATGAATACTATTTTATGTTTATACTGTTGTCTAACAAAAGGAATGAAAAAAATGTCAGGACTGAAATCATCTGTAATTCACACCACAGCAAGTAGTTATTACAGCCCATATGGAGTGCAGATCACCCACTGCTAAAGTTCCACGAGAGTGTGACAAGGTGACCTACAGGAGTCAAGTGTTGTATGCTGGGTGGCAGCGCACTTCATAGGGGCACAGAACTCAGGATATGAAAAGCATGCACAGAAGCCACCATGCAGACAGGGGTGGAAACTGGGAAATCAAACAAATGTTGCTGATTCGAAGTCGTTCTACAATAACAACCAGCACCAAATGAGTTGCCGTGGTAGAGAGCAAGCTGTGCTCAGAGACTAATTGCTGCACTTGTTAGAGTGTGCAAGGAGGTGTTTATTTGTTTTACATGTGTTTGGTGCCAAGATATCCCGGGGATCTGGAGCTGAAGCGGAAACAGAATGACAGTGTTTAGAAAACTAAATACAAAAACAAAAGGGAAGGAGAGGGTTTTTGTGAAAGTGACTTGAGCATTAAACGTATGAAAAGCTTGAGGCTCTTATCCTAGGTGATTAATTCTTCAGACTCCTTCAGATGAACTCGTGGAAGGGTACACTGGAATGGAGTGTATTAAGTCAGCAATTCTTTGATGCTGTTACTTTTATTTAGATGGTGAATTATTCAAAGCGGGGAGAATCAGTCTAAGAGCTACCAATAGAAATAAAAGGGAATGAGCACAGCAGAAGGAAGGAAGTGAAGCACAAAATGTGGGTGTTCAGACAGTTTCACCTGAATGGCAAAGTTTAGAATATGTACTATGGGGAATTTGCCACACTATGTCTTTCCAGCTTCAAAAATAATAACTAGATTTTGACTGACATTTTTCAAGGTTTAATGATGGAAATACCTCTACTGAACAACCTGTTTTTCTTCTCTCAACCTTCATAGGCCTCTAGAGTCTTTCTTTGGATAGAAATTTGCTACTCTAAATCTAAACCCAAAATATTTCTGGAATATAATTAAGGGGTAAATTAATCCATACAACCAATGAGCATAGTAAGTACTAAAGACAATTACTCTTACTTGTTATTTTTCTTTTGATGCACAGAGATATTTGAACGCAAATAAACACCTGAAGAACAAATTTTATATATTTTTATTTTCTATGTGATTTGCATATTATGTGGATTTTTGTTATGTAAAATTGAGGAACAATATGAATAATATTCATGATGTATCATGTATCATTTTTGAAGTATCTATCTCACATAAAAGTTTCACAAAATATTCAAGCTATTAGATTGTTTAAAAAATAGCTTCCATTATTAACTCAATCATTTGCACAAAATTTTTTCACTTGGTTCAATTTCTTTTTCCCTCTCTCTTTTTCTCTTCCTCCCTTGCTCTCACTCCCTCTCAAGTATTTTTGAAGATTTCTCAAACTGCATGAAGGAGTAACCTTCATCTTTTATACAAGGATAATACCGCAAATCAACACCCACCGTACATTTAACACTCTTCATATTAATGTCATTTATTCTATTTTTCACTGCTTCCTGTCACATAAAGTGTGAATGGTTCATTAATGTAGTGAAAAACATATGTCAGATTGGGATTCATGTGAATCATCAATCCTACAACAAAAACAAATTCATATCCATAAAAATCTTTCAAGTTTATGCATCTCCAAGATTAAACTTGTATTTAACTTTGAAATTATATTCAATTGATCTTTGAAAAGTTGTCAGAGAAAAGGTACAGGTTGTACCCTCTTAGAGCTAACAGTCTAATGCAAGTGGATTTCATGATTTCAGGCCTTTTCATCTAGTCTTCTGCATTTGCATGTGGCCTATGGCAAAGAAAAGTTAATTTGCAGAGGACAAGAGAGAGGGTGTGGCTTTGGTACTGAGAGAAGAAAGAGGCCTGCAAGTAGAGATACTATAACATAGTTTTAGGAACTATATCATTTAGGATTCATGAAAAGTGCTAGGAACAAAACTTGACACATATTAACTGCTAAATGAACACCTGAGTGTTAGGTAACACGGTAAATGCTAAACGAATATGTTAGCTAATATTGTTTTTAATCTATTTTAAGAAGCACATTTATTACATTTTAATCACATTGATCTCAGAACGTCTCATAAGCAATATAATAAGAAACAACTGTCATGGTTTAATTTCCAGCATTCTTTTCATGTTGCAAAAAATGAAGGTGAATCTTAAAATTTATGAAAAACAGTTGTATTGTTATTATAAACACAATTGGTTGCAAAATAATCCAACTAACAGTAATCTAAACTCATAGGAAGTTCTTTTTCTCACGTCAAATGACTAAGACTTCTACTTCCAGTATTACAGCTAGCCATATAATTGGACTGACCCTCCCACTGAAACAAAATAAAAGTATGAGATTAATTGTTTATCAAAAGATAAATTATTTACATTGATGATCTCAAAGGATAGGAAGGGATTATAAGACCAAAATTAAGTAGACTGAGAGAGTTAAGCATAGCACTAAGTCTGTATTTGAGGGCATATAATTTTTTTTTATTGTGAAAAATAGCATTATACAAAAAAGCAATAAATTTCAAAGCACACCACAACAACCAGTTATAGAACAGATTTCAGAGTTTGGTGTGAGTTACAGTTTCACAATTTTAGGTTTTCTTTCTAGCTTCTCTAAGATACTAAAGACAAAAAGAAATTTAAATAAAACAATTCAACAGTCATATTCATTTGTTAAATCCTATCTTCTCTGTTCTAACTCTACTTTCTTCTTTGAGCTTCTCCCAATAATTAGGGTATGTGGACTATGCCCTTTCTAAATTTTTCATGTTAGAAAGGGCTGTTGATAATACGGGAGAGGAGGATGGGACTAGTTGCTATGCTGGAGAGGCTGGCCCTCTGGGTTTCAGGACTCACCTGGCCTAGTACCCATCTGAAGGTTGTAGGTTTCTGGAAAGCAATCCAAGTGAATGGAACCTTTGTAGACTCAACTAGAGGTGTTCTTTAGGGCGGGCAGGAATGGTTTTGTTTGGGATTTGACAACCATGGCAAATAGCAGTATCTAGCTAAAGCTTGCATATAAGAGTAGCCGCCAGAATAGCCTCTCAATCCTATTTGCATTCTCTCGGCCACCAATACCTTATTTGTTACACTTCTTTTCCCCCTTTTGGTGAGGAAGGCATTGTGGATCCCATGGTGGCAGGGCCAGGCTCATCCCTGAGGGTCATCTCCCACACTGTCAGGGAGACTTTTAACCCTGGCTATCATGTCCCATGTAGAGGGAGGGTAATTATTTTACTTGAATATTAGGCTTAGAGAGAGAGAGGCTGTAGCTTACCAACAAAAGAGATCCTCTGGAGGGTGGGCCACTGTGAATCAGTAGGCAGAGTTCTCGCTTGCCATGCCGGAAACCCGGGTTCGATTCCCGGTGCCTGCCCACGTATTAAAAAAAAACAGAGAGATCCTCTGGAAGTAACTCTTAGACATAACTGTAGGTAGACTTAGCTTCTCCACTAAGTAAATAAGCTTCACAGGAGCAAGCCTCAAGATCAAGAGCTTTGGACTATTTGATGTGGGACTCCCTAATATTCGAGACAGTATCAGGGATTTCCCCAGTGGTGATGTTTAATAGTCCCATATTTTTTTAGCCTATCCCTCAAGGGACTTTGTGAGGGCACTTATATTTTATTTGCACAGCTTTCCAGTGCTCAAAGGGTAGAAAAAAGTGCCCACAGCCCATACAAGGGAAATAGTCTAATATGCATCACCTGTCATGAAACTGGACCTCAAATGCTGCAGCCTCTGTAAAGCTAAGGGCAGCAAATCCTCATGACCACACAGGGTGCTGAAAGGAAAATTGCTTTGATACTGGGCATTACTGAAAGGAAAAATGTCTGAGAATCTAGGATAACAAGTGAATTTGCAGCCCAGATTCATATCACTTAGGTGGTTTACAATACTCAAGCTATGAAGTGAATTTTATACAAACTTTTAGAAAATTAAGAATAAATTAGCATCTCTTTAATTTGATCAAGTCCATCTACAAATCTCCTATAGCTAACATCATATCTAATAGTGACAAACAATACTTTCCAACTAATATCAGGAAAATATAAAATTTAGTTAAAAACAACATAAAATCTTTGCGACCTAGGGTTAGGGAGAGTTCTTATACATGACACCAAAATGCAATCTATAAAAAGAAAAACTGATTAATTCAGCTTTATCAAAACTAAAAATATTTGCTCTCTGAAATACCCTAAGAGGACAAAAATACAAGCTACAGGGTGTGAGAAAATATATGCAAACCATATATCTGAGAAATAGAATACCTAGAATATATACAGAACCCTCAAATCCAACAGTAAAAAAGCAAACAATTGTATTAGAATAGGCACAAAAGACATGAATCGATGTTTTCACTGATGAAAATACACAGATGGCAAATAAGCACATGAAAAGATGTTCAACATCATTAGCCATTAGGAAAACCCAAATTAAAATCCCATTATGATAGCTCTACACACAGACCAGAATACCTAAAATAAAAAAATAATGACATCACCAAATTCTGGTGAGGATGCAGAGAAATGTATCACTCATAAACTGCCTGTAGGAATATAAGATGGTACAACCACTCTAGAAGAGTAGGGCAACATCTTACACAGCTAAAGATGCAACTACAATATGCCCCATCAATTTCTCCCCTGGGTATTTATCCCAAAGAAATCACTTATTCTCACATAAAAATCTGTACCCAAATGTTTGTATAGCAGCTTTATTCATGATAACCCAACACTGGAAACATACCAGATATCCTTCTATAAGTGAACGGTTAAACAAACTGTAGTAACTATACCACAGAATACTACTCAGTCATATAAAGGAATGAACTGTTGATATAAATGACAACACTGATAAATCTCAAGGGAGTTATGCTAAATAAAAAAAGTATATGTATATACTGCACAATTCCACTTATATAAACAGTTTTGAAAATTATGAAATTATAGAGATAGAGAACAGATTGGTGATTGCCACAGTGGGGAAGGGAGGGAGGAAAGTGTGACAATAAAAAGGAATCATGAGAGATCATTGTGGTGATGGGAATTTTTTATTGTGACTGCATCAATGTTAATATCCTGGCTGTGACATTGTACTATAGTTCTGCAAAATGTTATCCTTGGGGAAAACTAGGTAAAAGATATACAAGATTAAACTGTATTATTTCTTGTACCTGTATGTTAATTTATAGTTATTTCAAAAATATGAAGTTTAATTTTTAAAAATCTAAAATTAATGTGCATATATTATGTTGATAAAAAAGCAGTTTTTTAAATTAAGTTCCTTGGTGTTTTATCAGTATGCTAACACCTAGTAAAATGTTGTGCCTGAGAGGTCTGGAAACTAATTTGCATTACAAAGGAAACCATAATAATTTTATAACCTAACATTCTCTTCCTCATACAAGAAGTATTTTGGTGGACTGAAGTATCTGCTATGAATAATTAAAAATTTTTAAAGTTTTTAAATTACAATTTGTTAAAGTTAAAATTTTAATCAATTAATTTATAACATTTTTATTGCCTGCAGAAAGTTAAATAATATTAAAAAGTATTCATTTCTATCTTACCTTTATACTGAATATGTAAGCCAAGCTGAAAAATGCTTAAAATAGAACGTTTTTATTTTTCTCCTAAATTATCTTTAAGTTTTTTAACAACTGCCTAGAGTTTTATATGTGTATATATCGGACAAATAACTTGATTCTAAATTTTGACTGTTTTTTAAGTTAGTCAGAAAATCAACCTAATGTAAATCAATCAGCTGTTTTCAAATGCAAAAAATCAATTGCATTTCTATATGCAATAGGCAAGTTATAGGAGAATTTAAAAATATGATTCACCTAGGAATAAATAAAACAACAGATGCGTAAGCCCTCTAAGGAAAATTTTAATGCTTCATTGAGAAAAAATAAGGAATTCCTAATAAATGAAGTGCTATGTCAAGTTCATGGGATGGATGACAACACTTCAAAGACCATTTCTTTCTACATTAAAATCACGATTAACTATCAGTTGTTGTGTATAGTGTTTGTGTACTTAACTTGACAAACTGATTCTATAATCTAAATGGAAACGCAAAGGAAAAGGAATAACCGAAACAATTGCCCTATCAAATGATGAAATATTTTTAAAATATAGTAATTAAAACAAAGATGGACAAATAATCAATGGAACAGAATAGAGAAAATAGAAACATATATATGCATACATTTATCCATCTACTATATAAGAGTGGGCTCCCTGGAACTTTCAACAAATGGTGCTCGAAATTTTCACATGGAAAAAATAAATAAAATCCTGCCCCTACCTCACACCAAAGACGAAAATCAATTCCAGGTAGATAAAGACACAATTGTAAAAGGAAATATCCCTTCTTCTTTGAACTTATATAACAAATTAATTTTATCAACCATTAAGTTAATGGTAGCAGAAAGAGAGTGAGTAGGCAAGCCAAAGAGCGAGAGAATTAAAAAAAAAAAAGTATGAGTCAATGACAGACAAGTAACAGAGGAAAAATAGGCAAAGGCTTGAATGGTAGTTCACTAAAGATTATCTGAATTGCCAATAAAAATATATTAAAACTGCTATCAGCTATGTTTTCACATGACTTTTTAAGCAAAATTTAGCTAGTACCAAGTGATAACAAGGTTTTGGAATAAAGCAAACGCATACATATTCTAGTGGAGAATAAACAGATAAAATTGTTTATCCAGTGAAATTGACAATAAGCATAGACTACAAAGAAACAATGTCCATCAACCAAAAGTCTGTCAATCCAAGACTTGATAAACAAATTGTAAAATATTCCACAGTGGAATACTATATATCAATGGCCAGAAATAAGCCACTGGGATATGCAAAAATAGGAGTGAGTCTCACAACATAATATCAAGTAAAAAAGACAAGCCACTGATAAACAGAGGTTTAATTCCATTAACATAATGTTTGAAACAGGCAAAACAAAAATATGTTTTTGGGTCACATACACAGTAAATTATTAGAAAACATAAGGAATTGATTATCATAAAATGAAAATAATGAATGTCTTTAGTGTGGTGGGAAGGGAGTTTGACCAGGGAATTGCCAAGGGTGGCTTCTGGGACACTGGCCATTTGTCTATTTTGACCTAGCGATGACAGAAGTTTTACATATATGTACACATGCATATATTCATTGCCAGCTTCCAGGCCCCACAATGATCCTCATCTCCTGGTAGCCACATCCTTGTATATATCCTCCCACACTAAATCAGGGCTATTATTATTATGTGACCAGTAGAATATGGCAGAACTGGCGTGTATAACTTCTAAGGTTAGGTCATAAATAACATTTTTGCTTTGCCTTCTTGGATGACTGAGCTTTGGAGAAATTCCAATGCCATGTCTTAGGACACCTAAGCAGCTTTGTGGAGAAGTCCATGTAGAGGGAAACCGAGGCCACCAGCACAGTCAGCACTAACGTGCAGCCATGGGAATAAACCATCATGGAGTGCCAAGTCCAGCCAAGCCTTTAGATAAATGCAACATCTGATTGAATCCACAGAGAAACCTGCCTAGTCAAGCCATTCCTAAATTTCACAGAAACCACGTAAACAATTATCTTTGGCTTAAGTAACTTAAGTTTGGGGATAATTCATTACCTACAATTAATAGCAACTGAAACAGAAACTTTTAGAAGATGTATACATCTCATATTTTAAAAAAGAAGAAGCTATGAGGAGTGGCATTCTGGAGCTGGCAAGGGGCTCAATGATGCCAATAACCCTACTCAACTCCTGAGTCTACCCTGCCACTTCCAGAGAGTGGCTTTTCATGTCATAGTCTCAAGATAACTGCTTATCTTTAACAATCAAACCCAAATTCCTGGCAAGGAAAAGGGGGAAGAGAAAACTAGCGAAAGGGCATGCCAGACAACTCTATATCTCTTGCATAGATGTTTAAGATAGTTACGTCCAATGACTTCCTATTTCATCTCACTGCTCAAATCAGGATCCTTATATGCAAGGGAGTCTGGAGAGGTGAACTGCATGAAATTACTGATATTTGGCTGTTCTGTCATATACAAATATCCATTTCATATGGTTCAATCTAATAGTTTCCAGTCTCTGTCATAGAGGAAGGCATTCAGGAAGATGTGATTGAAATTTATTTTGGGAGGGGGTGGGTTGGTTTGTTTGTTTAATAGCAAATTTAAATGTCTGCCAAAAGAACCAAATCTCTGCAGTTAGCTTTATACTTCATTCTGCTCAGCAACTTGCTGAATTCGTGACCCTGGAAAGTTCCCTAATCTGCCATCATCTGTAAATTAAGTATATTAAAAATAATACTTTTGATTGTATGTAAAATCATATTTTACAGACAATCGTATGGCACAAAATTCTCCTTGTTACCGGTATTAGAATATGGGAAGAATAATTAGGGAGATCCTATCGAAGAATTTTTAGTTATTAGATTGAACAACCCAGAACATATTCAGTTATACTGCAATTCTATCTAAATATAGAAAAATTGACTGTAACTTTTGTTTGATAATGCTTATTTTATAATATCACATTCTTCTAAAAATTTACATTATCATTAAAGTAGCATGACTTATTTTTAACTATTTAACTATACATAGATTTTGCCGACAAGTAGTAAAAGTTACACATGATTAGAATACTTCTCTTCCATTAATAACATTTAATTATATGCAGCCTTAGGAAAATAATTTCTAGATTTCAAGAGCCAAGAAATAAAATGACCAAATAACTATGGATCCCCATACAAATATCACACACACACACACAAACATACATGCACAAACAGAATAACCCTAATCTTTCTCTTTCAACTTTCGTCAAATCATTTGGAGAAGTGTGATATTAGGTATTATGTAGTGCGTTAGTTTCTCAGCTGCTTTCACAAATACCATGCAATGAGTTGGCTTAAACAATAATAATCTGTTGTCTCACAGTTTCGGAAGCTTGAAGGTTTGTTTCCTCCCAGGTGGGTAACTGGTGGGCTGGCGGTCCTTTGGCTTCCTTTGCATCAAATGCTCCTATCTTCTCCTTTCTCTTCCGGTTTCCGGCAGGTTTCCGGCGTCCAGGGCCTCCCTATGGCTTTCTCTTTCTAAAGCCTCTGGGAACAGGATTAGGACCCATCCTGACTGTGCTGGCCACACTTCAGCTAAAAGCAATAGCTTCAAAAGGTCTTATTTATAATGGCTTCACGCCTCTTGTAAATTAAGATTACGGACAATTTTTTCTGGGGTACATATTTCAGTCTGCCACATGTGGCAAGGTTATTAAGTAATTTAAGTAATTAAAGAGCCCTGTTACAGCCAAACACTTTAAAAAAAATTTTTATATGCTGTATGGCGGGAATCACATTTCATTCTTTCTCCATGTGAGTATCCCATTATTTATATTTTTGTTTGTTTTTTTCTTTCTTTTTGTTTTGCTTGTTTGTTTGTTTTGGGGAAGTGCATGGGCCTGGAATCAAACCCTTGTCTCCGGTGAGAATTCCACCACTCAACTACACTTGCACCCCGCCCCCCCCCACCCCAGCCAAATACTTTTTTAACAAAATCAAAGTATTGTATGATTGTTTACATCACTTAGAATAGCTGAACTTCAGGAAGCCCAGGTGTGTCCAATTGTTTCAAAAGTTCAGGTGTGGTTAAAATATGTGCTCTCTTCTGGTGTCAAAAGAATATTAAAGTAAATTGACTCCTTGACAACAGCTTAGTATAGTTAAAAACAATTTCAAAGTGCTTATCTCTGCAACAAAATGTAGTCTTTTATAATCAATAGAAGTTACTATTGATTAAATAGATTATAGTGCCTATTTTAGAGCATCAGCTGGTAGAAAAGTGTATTCTTTTAAACTAATCAGATGGTTAGTTATCAAAAGTTTACTATTTGGTACATAATCAAAGTAGTGCTGAGATAGTGCATACAAAATACAGAAGAAAAAACAAATAGAAAACTACCTTGATAAATCTAAATACATAAAGGGAGCACTAAGATCTTTATAACCCAAAGGGTTTCTTTGTGTCTTTGTAATTTTGTAGTAGAATAAAAGACAGTTTAAAATCAATGACAGAAACTTTTCAAACCTGGTGGCAAGGCCCTCTTTGGCATAATAGGCTCTTAGAGTTACACTTCAGGGTGCAAATCATACTTCCATATTGAGCCAGATGAAAAGTTGGACAAGCTTTCTAATCAGTTAAATGGGTATGATCATAATAATTCCTCATCAAGTTATTGATAGGATAAAATTACATAAATTAAGTGTTCAATATTAAATGATGGTTCTCTCAGCTTCTTCAGGTTTACCAGAGAAAACTGTTTCTCTGTCCTTTCTTAAGTCTGATTTAAACCAGCATTTAATTATGACTAATGTCAATTAATGAACATAAGGAGCAACCATCTGTTTTCTCTAAAATTCCCATTCCTTGATGGCTTATCTGTTAGGTTCAGGGTTGTGGAAAGCCTAGAATATGACTTCTCTGCTGTCATAAGAATCCTTTTAACAGTTCGTCTTTCAACAAGTGTAATTTGAACACTTATTATGGTTAAGGTTCCATGCAAAGTGCTGACGTGTGTTGCTACAGGTTGCAGATGTACAATTTTAAGGAGTCTTGTCTTTAAAATAATATTAACAAGTAAACTGCACCAAAACACTTACAATAATAAAAAGAAAGAAAAATGTAATTCGAAGGATGAATTATGTACTGCAGGGAAATGAGCCCAAAGAAACAGATTGTTCCATAAACCAGAAGGGAAAGCATTCTGGTCAGCGATGCTCCAAGCTGTTATTCCAAAAAGATGTCTCCTAACGCCATAAATAAGTGTTTGGGTCTTTTAAATGAAGTTCTGCCATTTGCTGTACTGTAATTACCCTTCTTAGGCAATATTTTTCCTATCATTATCTTCCCAATTGTTACCATCGTCATCATCATCACTGTTACCATTATCATCACCCCCCATTAGCCATGTATTTTGTATATTCAAAACTTCTCCAGATTAGCAAATATATTTTGTTCCATGTTGCTAAAATAAAAAAACAAGTCATTCATTGACATAGTGAAAATGTCTAAAAGTTTTGACCATATTTCTCTAGCGTAATCTAGTCGTCAAATGAAGACCACCTAAATAACCCATGTAATGAATTCGAAAATCACAAGTCAAATGGTCAAATAGCTTCATGGGGTAATCATTAGCATGGGCACAAATATTTCTCATCTCATCCTTCCTGATCAGACATGGGATTCTGCTCTCTTTTCCCTCTGCACAGTTATGCAGTTTGCTTGTGCCAATACCAGATACCTGCTATTTCCTGGAGGAACGTATTAGGAACCAGGTCATACTTCACCATATTTCTTTGCCTCAATCATAGAGGCCAACAACACTCCACTCTGCCTCAAAGCCAGACTGTAGCTATTAACTTTCAGTAATCATTGTTAAATCATTAAAACTAGCTACCAATATATTTGTAATTTTAACACATATAAAAATTTAAGTCACCTAAAAACAGAAAATTATTTTCAGATCAAACTACAAATACAAATCTAATTCCATGTTGTATACACAGATACAAAGATAACTCTAAAGGGTACAAATCACAATAGATATATTTAAATCATTAATATCTATGTACCTCATAATATGACAAAACATATATAAAATACAAAATAATTCAGAAGAGTTGGAAAAATAGAAATATATTAATATTAAGATAGTTATTAGGCTACCAAAAAAAAGCAATAAATATTTAAAAGTAGAAATAACAAAACAAACTGCTAGAATAAACTGGGAACAAACATTTTTATTACTTTGAGGGGGCTAAGGACTTGCTAACTTGGACTCAACATTCAGAAGCCATAAAAGAAAAGAGTAGTGTATTTTATTTTGTAAAAATTATAATTAAAAATAAAATTCTCTGCAGGACAAAAATTTTCCTTAAGTAAGTTAAAGGCAGATGACAGATTCCAACCTCAAAAAAGAAGTACTATCTCCCTAGTATATAAAGACTTCCCAAAACTTAAAAGGAAAAGAATGAAAAATCAATAGAAAAATGAGCATAGTATATGAACAGATGGCTAACAGAAGAGGAGATAAGGAAATATGAATAGTCCCAAGCATCAGAAGAAATGTTTAACTTTATTACAAGGGAAATGCAGACTAAACTACATTAATATGATTTTTTACATATTGTCTTGGTTTTGCTAGGCTGCCTGTAAGAAGTGCCACACAATGGGTTGACTTAAACAATGGGAATTTTTTGGCCAATGGTTTTGAGACAAGAAGTCCAAAAGCAAGGAGATGCTTTCTCCCCAAAATCTGTAGCATTCTGGTACTGGCACCCGCAATCCCTGGTCTTCCCTGGGTTGCATCTCTGCTTGCCGGCATCACTTGTCTTCTGGGTTCTGGGTGACTCTGGCTCCTCCTATCTCTCTATAAGCCCTCCAGTAAAAGGACTAAGACCCACCCTGATTCATTTGACCACATCTTAACTAAAAAATAACATCTTCAAAAAGTCTTATTTACAATGGGTTCACTCCCACAGGAATGGGATTATAATTAAGAACATGTTTTTTCAATCTACCATACCTATTAAAAA
The DNA here is from genome assembly GCF_023851605.1 of Tamandua tetradactyla. Classification (NCBI taxonomy): domain Eukaryota; kingdom Metazoa; phylum Chordata; class Mammalia; order Pilosa; family Myrmecophagidae; genus Tamandua; species Tamandua tetradactyla. Next base: position 74,163,745 of record NC_135328.1, read on the forward strand.
AAAAATTCTGGCACACTATATAGTAACAAGGGTCATAAATTACTGAGACCACACGTTAGTTTAATGACTATTGGGAGCAATTTGGCAAAATTATAAATTGTCTGGATTCAATTTTACAGAATTTATCGTGTAGATACAATTGTAACATAAGCAAAATGACATATATTTAGCGTTAGTCTTCATTGTTTGAAATAGGATAAAATTAGTAACCACACAAATGACCTTCAATGAGAGAGCACTTAAATGAATTGTTACGCCCAGACAATAGTACACTGTGCAGTTTTTTTTTTAAGGGGAAGGAAAAAGAAAAAGAAATCCCTCTGAGTGGGAAAAGCAAAGCACTACCTTTTGAATTATGTGAATAGGGAGTGGGGACAAGAATATAATATAATACCTATTTGCTTATATTTTCATGAAGAAACTATGGAAGTATACCAAAGAAACTAAACATTTAGGAAAAGAGAGTAAGACTATTTATTCCATGTCTTTTGATATTTGGTTGTTTAGAAAAAACAAGTACATTTCAATATTGGAAAAATAAATCAGTTGGTTAGTTATATATCTCAGTGGGCTAAAATGGTTACCATTGCCAAGAGCCTTTATAAAAGGAAAAGGCACTAGGGCTTTTTTTTTTTGTATATTTATCTTTACTCTGACTCTCTAGTTATAATATTCAAAGGACTTTACAACTCTCTCTTTGGAAAGGGAACAATGTCAAAATTGTCCCTTTTGGTCTCCAGATTTTGGAAAATAATATCTCCATCTAAAAGCCGCAGCAGTCATCAATGCTATCAATCTAAAATGTCCTTTGAAGGGAAACATAGTCCCAGTCAGAAAGTGGAATCTTGAATGGCACTGCATTTTTAGAGGGGACAGACAAAGCATCTCAAACAAGCCACGATGTGGTTTTATGTTTTCGACATCAGCCCACCAGGTTTGTCTGTTATGCGAAATATGTGCAAAAATATTTTATCCAGTTCTGACACTCCTCAAAGTGATTTAATCAGTAGTGCCTCAGGAGGGACCGAACAAAAGCCTGCTTGACTAGAACTTGAGGCAATGACATTAGCAAGCCTCGGGCAGTTCCTGCTCTTGGAAAGTGAAAGGTCAGTGTTAAAATTTATAACAGTATTGTTATCAAACATTAACACTTCTGCAGATGCATTCTCAAAAAATTTCCACATTGATGTGCCTGAATCAACGTTTGTTTCATGATCTGGTTTAGTAAATTTGTCCTTTCATAGACACATTTGTCTGTTTAGCAAACACAGACAGAAAAGTCAATCTATGGGATGATTTATACAGACAAGTCCACTGGTTGTAAATTAGTTGGTTCTTTGCTTCTGAACACAGGTGACTTGCCAGACTTTGAAGAAAAGATTATTTTTGCTTTAATATCAATTACAACTGATTTGGTAGTCTTCGTGCAACTTGCCCATATAACGCTTTTTATAAACAAATGTCAAATAAAGAAGGCATAGCTACACATACCATTAGCAATACTGAATAAGATACAATCTTAAAATTACAGAAAAGCAGCAGGACACACATAAACCCTCAGACTCCACTTATCCCACAGAGCCTTTCCTTAGACCAGCTCTAGGGAAGGAATCTGCCTCCATAATCCTCTACATAAAGGGAAAGGAAGCAAAGCTGTTGATCAGGGAAAACCTATGCAACAAAAACAAAATAGATGTTTAATGTGAATCTACACCGCAACCATTTATATCAGCCTGTTAAAATTCTAGGTAACTCAGGCCTGCTGCCACCTTCTTGCTAAACTACCCAAAGATAGGAGAACCTGTGCCTCCAGGGCGGTCTAGGGCCCTCTTCTCTTCTCAGAGTGCCCGGAGCACGTTAACTACAGAGGATGCAATAAAGCACAAGGCAGGCAAAGTTTTAAGGCATGTGAACCTTCAGGCGAGGCACTAGTCTTTCTGTGCTGTCCACCTCCCTCCCTCACGCAGCCTCCTCTTCAGACTAGGAATGCCCTTCTGTTCTTCCGCTATGGAGTGCTACTTGCACAAAGGGCAAAAAACATGCCTTACACCTGCTCGACATAATGCTCCAGACACTACAGCCAACTAATAAATCCTTCCATTTAATTACTGTGAAGAAAGTGCTCACTTGCAGGAAAGCCAAAAGACAATTATTTCAGGGCTCTTCTCATTCACTTTTCGGTTAATGAGATTGCTCAAGTTTGAAAAGATGGAAGAAAGAGAATTCAGCGTGGACACCATTATAGAAGGCGGGGGGGAGGGGGGGGGGAGGTGTAGGGGGAGCAGACACCAACTGGGCTGTCTGGAGGAGCATTTGTATATTTGCATATAAATGGGAAAATAAGGCATACTATCTCTTTGCCTTTTACTTATGTTGGGAAACAGTAACTTTATGTAAATTAGGTCTAAACTACTCCCGGAATTGATTCTCCATAAATACAAATAATATTATATTCTTTACCTAATTTGATTTCACAAGAAATAGGGGGGAATCACCTATTAAATGGGTCAGGCTGCTTTTTGCTTTTAGTTAAAGCGACTCTTGGTGACAACAAAAATGTGTTTTGTTTCTAGACAGTAATTTGGTATTTTATTATAGCCTGCCAATGTGATACAACAGTTGGGCGTGCTGGCTCCGCTTTAGCACATTTATTGCATTATGCATCAAGAAAACAGAACTTCCTCTGCAGGCAAACACTTCTATCTGTGTGTTTTCTTCACCAAGATATTTAATTTGGACTTGTTTTCAAATATAATCTACATGTAATTTTACAATTTAGTGGGCAAAATATAAATGTTTATATATATATATATATATATATATTTTTTTTTTTTTTTTTTTTTTTTTACTTAGACTGCTCTAGGTCTAAGTCTTTTTCCACCTCACTAGCTATGACAACTTGGGGAAATTACTTAACCTTTCTCAGACTGAGTTTGCTCATTTATAAAATTGGGATAAGTATTCTCAAGGAATTTGAGAGGATTAATGAAATGTAATTAAATGTCTAAAATAAAGAGCTCAGCGCGGGTCAGGATGGCATCTGCCTGAGGCACCAATCAATAAGAAAGCTAATGCTTCACTGGGGTAAAATGGAAATAAGGTGCAAGATAAATCGACTTCCCAAGAGGTTTCTTGCACAACTGGACATTTGTGGGATTCCAATTCCCACAGAAGTACACAGCACCCTCAAGTGGAAATTTTAAAAATCACTCTATAGCGTTGGCCCAATCTTCTCAGCAAAGTGTAAAATACATACTACAGCTATGAGAGCACCACAAATGGGGGAGGAGACAGCTGACATCACCTAAAGCCCACTGCCACCCTCATCTGAAAACCTGCAGCACAGGTTTTCCAACTGCAAATGGCTTTTAGCATCTAAATTGTAAATTTTTTTTAATAAAAACCATTGGTATCAGTTACGTAGTTTTCAAGTTGACGTGATGGAGATGCATTATTTCTTATTATTTAATTTCCATCCCTCCTCAATCAATACCCTTGAGGACACCAGGACATTAACAAGTCAGTTATGTTGCCCAAGAACATCCAAACAGGAAGTAGCAAAATCAAAAGCTGGGTCTTCTTAGGTCCTTTCTTTTAGCTTTCATGTCACCCAGAAAGATTTTGCAGTTCAGAAAACTGGAGGCAAAAACAAGAGCTCCAGAAGAATGGGAAAGGTTTTGCTAACAGCAGAGACACACAAAAGAAAGTTCTATACAGTCTAAACAAGATGTGAGCCTCCCCACATCTGCCTACGTGAGTTGTCTCTTTCCTTAGAGTACCAATGACAAAAACAATGCAACAAAAGACAATTCCTATCCAGTCAAATGCTGTGTGACATTAGTTTATGGAATAAGTCCCTTATTTGGAATATAGATATTCAGTGTTTATTCATAGAACACAAGTTGCTAACTGCCAAAATTAAATAAATACTTTACATATTTGTAACACATCAGATTTAAGGGACTCCATGTTAATTGCCTGACTGTGCATTTCAACAAGACATGCTTAGTAAATGTTAGTTTCCCACATCTCCAAGGTCATTTCTGTGTTTACCTATGGTTCTGAATATTGGTTTGTGCATGTTGCTTATTGAATTAAAAAATAAACACCTGCATGAATTGAGAAACTCCCTTCTGGCTTTTCAGGTCCGAACTCCAGGGAATGTTTTTAATACTAACGGTTCTCTTTTGCCATGGGAGAGAAGGACTGGAGAGAAATATTTCTTGCATGTTCAGATCCCATCTGAGAAAAAGTAGGACTAGAATAAGCATCAGTATAACTTCTAATTCCAGTCATGACTCTATAAAACTTGGTCAACAGAATTAAATTGGTGCAGTCTAATGTTGATCCTATGCGCTCTATACACCTGAGAGTATTTTTGTATGGAATGAATGAAGTTATATTTTGTTCTGTGTTATTCTGAAAACGTTTTAAAACCCAGAAAATTACACAGGATAATATAATGTGCCTACATGCTTTGAATTAAGTAAATGTGATATTTTGTCATATTTCTTTTTTTTTTTTTTAAACATGAGCAGGCACTGGGAATCGAACCCGTGTCTCCAGGATGCCAGGCAAAAAGTCGGCCTGCTGAGGCACCGTGGCCCCATATTTCTTAAGAAATTTCAAGACATTAAGTTAAAGTCCCTATGTTCCATACCCTAGTCCCATTCTCTTCCATTTCCACTTAGAAGAATTAAAATGATTTTTTTATGGTAGCCATCCATATGTTTGCACTTTTATTTACATGTATATTTATACACAATATATAGCATGGTTCTGTATTTTCAGTCTAATTTTCATGAATAGAATTATAGTATGCATGTCATTTGGTGAGTTTTACTCAGTATTTTATTTTGAGATTTATCCATGTTTATACATAAAGTCCAACTCGTTCATTTTAACAGCTGTGTGATGTTTTATGTCTTCTACTGGTTATTTGACAATTTTATATTGCTTGGTAGTTTGTATATATCCTAGATAGTTATTCTCTGTTATATATGTAGTTTGTTATTAATCTTTGGTTATTGTGTGTTTTATGACTCAAAAAATTTAATTATACCATAATTCCATTTATCTGTCTTTTGGAGTTTTGGTAAAGGAATCCTTCCATTCCCCCTAGATAAAAAGAGAGTCTCTTGTATCATCTTATGATGATTTCAAAGCTTTGATTTTCAAAAATGGGCCTTTGTTCTACCTGGAAATTTATTTTTGGAAGTAGTATGAGGTTGTAACAGATACGTTCCATTTGTCCCTTCAGAGCAACTCTACCCTACCTCCCCATCCTACTCTGTGTCCCAAGAGGTTGACCCATGTGGATACATCAACATTTCCCCTTTCCCTCTGGCTTCCAACAGGATTTAATCAGTAAGGAGTCCCAGCAGATTAGAAGAATCAGGAGGAAAGGGAGAGCATGACTGTATGCATAGACTGGAGCAAAACTGAAGAAAAACTATTTGAAATATAAGTCAAGACATCTCAAGAGCCTCTCAGCACTACCAGGCAATTCTACCTCATTTTCATCATAAGTTCACTCACTCTAACTCTCCACAATGATGATTCCATACCTTCTTCTCCTCTTTCTTGGTCTCAGTTTGTGATTTCACTTTCTATTCACCAAGATAATAGAAGTGCCTAGTGGAGAACAATCTCATATTCAAACCATAAACCTGCCACCCTTCTGTTTCTGTGCCCACACTCACTTCCTTCCACTCATTACAATGGTTGTCTCAACTCATCTCAAAGGCCACTCCCTCTGCTAGTCCCAAAGCCTTGTCCTTTCACAAATTACCTAAGAAATTACAAGAGAAATTGGTAAATATCTTGAGGCAAATGAAAATGAAAACACAACATATCAAAATTTATAAGATGCAGCAAAGGTAGTGCTAAGAGGGAAATTTATTGTCCTAAATACCTATATCAAAAAAGAAGAAAGAGCAAAAATCTAGGAATTAACTGTCCATTTGGAAGAACTAGAGAAAGAACAGCAAACCAACCCCAAAGCAAGCAAAAAGAAAGAAATAACGATGACTGGAGCAGAGATAAATGAAATTGAGAACATGAAAACAATCGAGAAAATCAACCAAACCAGAAGTTGGTTCTATGAGAAAATCAGTAAGATTGATGGACCCTTAGTGAGGTTAACAAGAAGAAGAGAGAGGATGCAAATAAAATCAGAAACAGAAGAGGAGGCATAACCACTGACCACGCAGAAAGCAATGAGAGGATACTATGAACAACTTTATGCTAATAAACTCGACAATGTAGATGAAATGGACAACTTCCTAGAAAGGCATGAACAACCAACATTGACTCGAGAAGAAAGAGAGAACCTCAACAAACGAATCACAGGCAAAGAAATGGAATTAGTCATTAAGAAATTCCCCAAAAAGAAAAATCCAGGACCAGATGGCTTCACATGTGAATTCTACCAAACATTCAAGAAAGAATTAGTACTGATTCTACTCAAACTCTTCAAAAAAATTGAAGAGGATGGAAGGCTACTAACTCATTCTATGAAGCAAACATCACCCTCATACCACAGCCAGACAAAGACACTACAAGAAAAGAAAATTACAGACCTATCTCTCTAATGAATAGAGTTGCAAAAATCCTCAACAAAATTCTTGCAACCCCCAGTCTTGGGGTTTGTTCATATGAAACTTAACCCCACAAATGATAGGTCAAGTCTACTTAAAATTTAGGCCTAAGAGTCACCCCCAAGAGAACCTCTTTTGTTGCTCAGATATGGCCTCTCTCTCCAGCCAACACAACAAGCAAACTCACCTCCCTCCCCCTGTCTACGTGGGACATGACTCCCAGGGTTGTGGACCTTCCTGGCAACGTGGAACAGAAATCTTAGAATGAGCTGAGACTCAGCATCAAGGGATTGAGACAACCTTCTCGACCAAAAGGGGGAAGAGTGAAATGAGACAAAGTGTCAATGACTGAGAGATTCCAAACAAAGTTGCGAGGTTATCCTGGAGGTTATTCTTATGCATTAAGTAGATATTACCATGTTATTCAAGATGTAATGGAGAGGCTGGAGGGAACTGCCTGAAAATGTAGAGCTGTGTTCCAGTAGCCATGTTTCTTGATGATGACTGAATAATGATACAGCTTTCACAATGTGACTGTGTGATTGTGAAAACCTTGTGTCTGATGCTCCTTTTATCTACCTTGTCAGCAGATGAGTAGAACATATGGAATAAAAATAAATAATAGGGGGAACAAATGTTAAAATGAATTTAGTTTGAAATGCTAGTGATCAATGAAAGGGAGGGGTAAGAGGTATGGTATGTATAATCTTTTTTTTTTCTGTTTTCATTTTATTTCTTTTTCTGAATTGATACAAATGTTCTAAGAAATGATCATGAGGATGAATATGCAACTATGTGATGATATTGTGAATTATTGATTATATATGTAGAATGGAATGATCATATGTTAAGAATATTTTTGTTTATTGTTATTTTTAATTAATAAATAAAAAATTCAAAAAAGTTCAAACTGATGTGAATTTAAAAAATAGCATGTTATTCTGATACTTTCTCCTTTATTTCTTCTTCACTGGACTTGAGAGTTCTGTCTCCTATATCATTCCTAATATTATTTACTTATTCCTCTTCTCTTTTGTCTTGGTGAGTCTTTTTATAGGGCTTTGTCTATGGATTAGTCTTTTCGAAGAACAAAATTTTGCTTTATTGTTCATAACTTTTGTTTCTGATTTTTCTACTTTATTTCCACATTCCACATTCATATTTCTTCCCTTTCATTTTCTTAATTTTACTCCAAGTCCTTATCTAGCTCTGTGAGTTAAATACTTTAAGTTTTAAACTTTCTTTTTTAATTAAATTATTCACAGTAAATTTCTTTCTTCTATCCCCTTAAGCTGCATTATACAAATTTGGCTGTATATTACTTAATTTGCAGCTGTCATTCACTTCTAAGTATTTTAATAGTCCCATTACAATTTCCCTTTTTAATTTTTCATTTTAAAATTCCCTAACATATGAAGGGAGAAGGTAAGAAAGAGGAACTTAATGATGTCTTTTTCTTTTACTTCTTTTAAAAATTGTGATCAGAAAGATAGTCTGTATAAAAATAAGTCTTTGAAATTTGATTAGACTCCCTGAGTGTCCTAAAAATGATCAATTTTCATCAAAAGCCTATGAGTGTGAAAAGAATCCATATTCTCTTCTTGTTGGGAATAATTTATGCATATTCCTCTTGGGATACATATTTCTATATTGTCTTTATCCTCACTGTTCGGTCCATCTGCCTCTCATATTTAGAAAATTTCTGGTATAATTATGCATTTCTTTTTCTTTTCTCTACGTAACTCTGTCCATATTGCTTTAGGCATTCAGAGGTCATTTCTTCAGGTGTGTGTGTGTGTATGTGTGTGTGTGTGTGTGTGTGTGATTTCATAAAATGTATACATACATACATTTTTATAAATTCATGATAGGCTTTCAAAATCACTTTATAGTGTCTCTCTTTTTTGTTAACTTAAATTCTATCTGTTCTGATACTCATATTGCTATTACAGCTTTCTAGCATTAGTATCTCTGAGGTTTGTTTTCCTTTCGACCTTTATGTATTGTTTTTGTATTAGGTGTATTTCTTATAATCAAGACTATTAATTTGGCTAAAGTCTAATTTTCTAATCCTAAAATAGATTCAGAGAAGAATTTTGTTTATCACTTTGTTTTTGTTTCTGGGCTTTTGGCTTTTTTTTTTTTTTTCTTCCTGGGTGAGCATGTATTTACAGAGATTTTGAAGACTTCAAACACAATCACAAGCAAGGATTAAGGCCACTTCCTTTTCTCCCCAGACCTGTAAGGGGTAAAAAATAGAGAGGTCCTGTTCAAAAAGAGAATTTAAAAGTTATAGTATCTTTCTGCCCTAGGCAGTATATTGTGCAAACTCATTGCAGGTAATGGGGTGCTAGTTGTCCCAAATGCCAGCCCTCAGAAAGCTGAGACCTTTCTCATCAGACCAGCAAATGGATAGCTGCCTCTAGCCAAGAACAGGTCTGCTGCCTCAGAGTTTTCCAGGAAATTCCTGCCATCAGGCCTTGCTTTCTCATAGAGTCAGCTGAGTGTAGTCAGACCCTTATTCGAAGAAATCAGGCAGCCTAAAGCCATCAACAAAGAAACTCGGTGCTTCAAGGCTGGGCTGTCTAAGCATAAAAGGCACAGCTAAGTGTTCAAGAATTTCCAGGCAAAATAACCTTCCAATCTTTTTTAATTACATAGCTGAAAGTCAATTTCAAATATGGCTTTAGTGCTTAAATTCAAACTGCTATATTGCAGTCAATTTACATCACCCTAAAACTTCAGCTATTTTAGGGAACAATCTGGTAACCAAAGAAAAGAGTATCTTTGCAGGGTGTCTTTTTATACAAGACTCTAGACCCCTGGAAGGGGCTCTTAACAAGACAGCAGTATAATGCTAGATCTCATTTTGTGCGTAGGTTAACAGTCTCTTTAATAAATGAGCACATTCCTTCATGTTTGAAGCCTATGGACTACTTCCACCATTTTAACTTTTCCGCTTTTTCTTCCTTCTTATTTTCTGCCTTCTGTTGGATTGAAACATTCTCTTCAACACTTTTTCATCTTTGATGATTTGGAAGTTATAAATTTTATTATTATTCTTCTGGTAGGAGCCTTTAGATTTTCAATATGCATACTTAAGAAAATATTTTTCTCTAATAAGCCCTAAAATTATTGAGTATCTCTGTTTTTTTCCAAACAACACAAGAATCTTAGCCAGTTTTAACTATCCTCTGAGACCCACCCTAACCACTAATATTTGCCATACTGTTGCCTAGGATAATAAAAATGGCACTTCTATTTATTAACAATGAATACGCAGATACAAAAGCTAAAATACAATACCTTTTACAACTGCCCCAAGCATATATTCATGCAAGAAAACATAAACAGGATCTATATGCAGAAAATTACAAAATGATGATGAAAGAAATCACACATGATCTTTCAAAAAATGTTGAAAAATATATATATACACACTCAGGAGCTGAGGACTGAATGTAGTAATGATGTTGATTCTCCTCAATTGAGCTACACTTCTAATACAATTTCTATCAAAATCTGTGCAATGTTTTTTGGTAGGCATAAGCAAATTTATTCTAAAATGTATATGTCGAGAAATGGGACCCATACAAGCTAACAATAAGTTTTAAAGAGAAGAATGAAGTAGGAGGAACAATTCTAACCAAATTATGGCCTACTGTATAACAATAGTAATCAAGTCAGGATTATATTGGAAGATAGATGCAAAGACCAAGGACACAGAATAAAGAATCCAGAATTAGTCCCACTCAAATAAGTACAATTGATCTTTTACAACAGTGCAAATGCAGTTCAATTAAAGAAAGATAAACTTTTCATCAAATAATGAAATGGGAAATTCATAGGCAAAAAAAGTGGACCTCAATCTAAACCTGCAACTTTAACTCTGAATTGATCATAGACTTAAGTATAAAATGTAAAAAACTATAAAACATTTAGGAAAAAAATAAGAGAAAATCCTTGGGACCAAGGGGTAGAAAGGGTTCTTAGACTTGACATCAAAAGGAAAATCCATTAAAGGAAAAAATGATACATTTGCCCTCATCAAAATTAATTTTTTTTTGCTTTACAAAAGGCCCTGTGAAGAGGAAGAAAATAGAAGCTACAGATTCAGAGAAAATATTTGCAAACCACATATTTGACAAAGGACTAGTATAAAAATTTATAAAAGGCTCTCAAAATTCAACAATAGAAAAACAACCAACTGAACCACCTTATTAGAAAATGGGCAAAAGACATGAATAGATATGTAGATATTTCACTGAAATGAATATATAGGGGCAAATAGGCACATGAAAAGATGTTCAACATCATTAGCCATTAGAGAAATGTAAATTAAAACCACAGTGGTATATTACTCCATCCTTATCAGAATGGCTAAAATAAAACTTGGAAATAATGCCAAACACTTGGGACTATATAAAGAAACTGAATCACTGATACATTGTTAGTGGGATTGTAAAATGGTATAGTACTCTGGTAAAGAAATGTCAGTTTCCTACAAAACTAAAGATTTGCTCATTTTATGACCCAGCAATTGCACTCTTGGGCATTTATCCAAGGGAAATGAAAACTTATGTTCACCCCAAAAATCTGTATACATATGTTCATACAAGTTTTATTTTTAATAACCCAATATGGAAACAACTCAAATATCTTTCAGTGGGTGAATGGTTAAACAAACTGTGGTATATCCATACAATGGAATACTATCAGCAACAAAAAGGGATAAACTATCAATACACAGAACAATGTGGATGAATCTTAAGGGAATTATGCTGAGTGAAAAAAATCCAACTCAAAAGGCAACACACTATATGATTCCATTTATATAATATTCTTGAAATGACAAAAATATTCAGATGGAGAACAGATTAGTGGTTTTCAGGATGGGAAGGAAGTGGCTGTGTCTATAAAAGAATACCTGAGGTATCCATGTATAGAACCATCCTATGTCTAGACTGTAGTGGTGGATACACAAACTTATATATGTGATAAAATTGCATAGAATAAAATTCAGGCACACATACACAGAGTGCATGTAAAACTAGTGAAATCTGAATAAGGCTGGTGGATGCTATCAATGTCAACTTCTTGTTTGAGATATTGCACTAAAGTTATGTAAGATGTTACACTGGGGGAAACTGGGTGAAGAGTTTATGGTATATCTCTGTATCATTTCTTACAACTGCTTGTAATTTTACAATTATCTTGAAATTTTATGAAAGAAAACTTTATAATAAGCAAACAAAAACCATAATAGAATCAGTAATTAAATACTTAAACTAGATTTTTACTCAAATCAGTTCCTAACATTGGACATATGTTCAAGCTTTGATTCAAAATAAGAAAAAAAAAGTACTGTTTCATAAAGCTATAAAATTGAAAAAGTTGGGAAAATATTAATTTTTACCTCATGTGATATGCTTGAATACATAATACCAACTTGGCTAAGGCTGGAAACTACCTTAGTAGTTTCCAAAAGAGGAACTTCTTAAAGAATTAGAAAGTAGAAGTCATTACTCTGAGAAAAACAGCAAGGTAAATCACAATGACAGACAGGATCAGTGGGACACAACAGATTCTAATTTGTCCTCTCTCTCCTCCACATCACATAAAGCTTAGGTTCCTATTTGCTGATTTGCTGACCAATAACAGCCCCACACCCAGCACCAGCGCTGAGCTAAGGACTCACAGAAGTGGTAGCTACATAGAAGGAACTGCTTTCTACAGACACTTCCACAAGGGTGCCCTGGACAGTGACCATCATAGAGATCATCAGCAAAGACCTGTGGAGATCAGAATGCTGGAATGGTTTTATGATGTATTAACTGCTCACTTACTTCTTAATTATATTCCCCAGATTAACAGAAAGCATGGCACTTCCTTGGTGGACAGAGCACCAGCATCTGTGTTATGGCTGTACTCTGCAAGCCATGGACATCAGTGAGACTTCCTACCAGCAAAACAGGCGATGCTCATATCCAGGAGTGGTAAGGGCTAGTGGTGACACTTAATCAGCAGAGAGAAGATGAGCACTGATACTATAAAAATCACAGGACTGAAGCAGTAACCAGAATGGTTTGACCCAGAGAAATCTTTGACATTGTCTTATCAATGATGTTTCTAGGACTGAAATAGGTGGGAAGCCTTCTAAAGTCATGCTTTGATTAGTATAAGTGGAAAAATTCTAGGTCCTTGAAACTAAGTCTGTCTTTAATTACCACATTTGAGAATCATGACCCGTCAAAAAATTTCTAGACTTGGACCAGTTTCTAGAGCCAAAACCCCTTGTAGAAGGTGAGAATGGATCCCTTTGAATATTCAGGTATCTTACTATACATCTAGGAATCTATACTGAAAAACCTTCCTTCTAGCCTTTACCCAAAAGACCTGCATCTATTTACTATATGGCCATACCCATATTTTTCAGGGTTTACCAGACAATGGGAACCCAAACTGCCAATCTGGTCCATCAGGCTGGATAAGGCTTAAAGAGAAGTGATACTTATGGGTCAATGGTATTTTGCTCTAATCCAATGGATTCCCAAAATAACCCATGCTTATTTAATCAGTTCTAGAAAGCAGTCAGCAGAGACATAATCAACTGGCAGAATCCCCACTCAGATCCCTGACCTGTGGACTGAAGGCTGTTAGGCTAGGGAACATCAAATGGAAGACCCCAGAACTTCTACTCTCTACCAAAGTAGTGAACTAAAACAATATCACATTCCTAAGAGACTGCTAAAGTTTGTGCCACCATCAAGGACTTAAAGGTACAGGGGTAGTGATTCCTACCACATCTCCATTAGGCTCATCTATCTGGCCTATGGAAAAGATAGATGGATCTTGGAGAGTGACACTGCATTATCATAAACTTAATCAGGTGCATTTAGAGATGTGGTTCTTTTACCAGAACAAATCAATTTACCAGAGCAAATTCAGATGCACCTCTATCCATCTCTCCATCCAGGCCAAATAAATAAATCAAAAACACAGCTAGAAGCTCTGGTTTGAAGCTATCGCTATTATAAACATTTTTTTTTTCCTTCATAGTTGTTAGTAAAGGCCACCAGAAGCAGCCATACACTTTAGTATCCCTTCTCAGGTCTCTGTCAATTCTCCAGGTTTCTGCTATAATCTGATCCACAGAAAACCTGCTTCTTTCTCTATTCCACAGGACATCATGTAAGTCACATGGATGATATGCTGATGGGATGTGGTGAGCAGAAAGTATTAAATACTGTAAATATTTGATTAAGACATATGCATGTTTACAAAAATGTCTCTTGAAAATCCTCTTTCAGATCGTTTTGCAAAATGAACTTATGCACTGCTTCTGTAGTATTCTCAAGGACTATATGTAAACATGAAATGTATGTCTGAGTCTGGTTTTTTGCAGGAAACAGCACTTTGCTTCTAAAGAGCTATTGCATGTACTTTCACAGGAAATCTTGATTGAGCATAAATCATTAACTGGCTCATTTCTGTATGTTGTGAATGACTGAAAAGCATGTAAATGTAATCTACTTTGAATTTTGTAAAGAAACCAACAACTGTAGGTTATCTTTCTTTCTCTGTCTATCTCAAGTCGTGTGTGTTGTGTGCACACACCTGTGTGTGTGACACATTATAAAGAACAGAAATTACCTTTAAAAAATAAAAAATAGAGACCCGGGGAAAAAAAAAGACATATGCATGCCAAAGTGTTGGGGAATAAACCCCAGAAGATGTCAGGAGGATGTCACATCAGTAAATCTCTAGGAATCCAGGGGTCTGGGGTATAATGAAATATTATCTTTTATGAGATGAAGGACAAGTGTTTTAGTTTTTTAAAAGCTTTCAGAATGCAATATACTAGAAAAGGAATGGCTTTTAAAAAGGGGGAATTAAATTTATTAAGTTGCAAGTTTAGAGTTATAAGGCTGTAAAAATGTCCAAATTAGGGTAAGGCTATAAGAATGTCCAAACTAAAGCACCCAGGTAAAGATACCTTGGCTCAAGAAGAACGATGATATTCAGGGTTTCTCTTGCAGCTGGAAAGACATGTGACAATGTCTTCTAACTTTCTGTCCCAGCTTCTTCAATGGCTTCCTTGAGAGTGTTTTCTTTATGCATCTCCAGAGCTCTCTGGCTGTTTGGGCCCTGTCAGCACTGAGCTTTTCCTAAAATGGTGCCCTGTTAAAGGGTTCCAGTAAGCAATTCCACCTTGAATGGGTTAAGACACATCTCCATGGAAACCATCTAATCAAAAGTTACCACCCATAACTCCATACCACCCATGGAGATGTGAGGGCCACATCTCCATGGAAACAATAAAAAAAGATCCCACCTGGCAATACTGAATTGGATTAAAGGACATGGCTTTTCTGGGGTATATAATTGCTTCAAACTGGCACAACAAGCTTCTGCATTTGGTACCTCCAACCTCTAAGAAAGCACAGTGGCTGGTGAACCTTTGGGTTTTGGCAATATATGCCTCATTTAAGCATTATTATTCAATTCATTTATCAAATAACTCAAAAGGCTGTCAGTTTTACGTCAGGGCCAGGTTAAAAGAAGATTCTACAACAGAATCAGGCTACTATACAACCTGTCTTGCCATTTGGGCCATATGACTCCACAAATCCAATGGTGCTTAAAATGTCTATGGCAATTAAGAATACGGAATGAAACCTTTGGAAACCCCTGTAGGTAAATCACAATGTAAGGAGAGAATCCATGCTTCCTCTGCAGATAATTATTCTCCTTTTGGGAAAGAGCGTCTGCTTCGTTATTGAGTCCTAATAGAGTCCTAACATAAATATTGCTCATCAAATAACCATGCAACCTGAGATGTTCATATATACAGGGTGTTGTCTGACCTACCAGGCCATATTCAATAGTATTCCATCATCAAGTGGAAGTGATTTACACATGATCAAGCAGCAAGTTTTGAAGTTATAAATAAGTTGCTCCAAGTGGCTCAAATTCCCATGGCTCCTACTCCTGCCATCCTGTATCTTTTCTCTCATGTGGAATTTTCTATGATCACTGACTGAGTAAGAATAATTTGGTCCTGGTTAACAGTTCTGCACAATACACTGGCACCATCTAAAAGTGAACAGCTGCAGCATTACAGACCCACTCAGGTGTTAAATTTTTTCCAATGGCAGAGTTTCAAGCTGTGTACTTGATTTTTTAAATTTAGTATGAATGGAGAGATGGATAGAGGTGCATCTGAAGAATGATTTATGAGGAATGGCTAACATTTTGTTCGGAAGGTCAATGAATTAGAAGAAATACAATTGGAAAACCAAGAACAAAAACAGGCATATGGAAAGATCTCTCTAAATAGGTAAAGTGTTTGAAGATATTTTTTGTTTCATATAAATGCTCACCAAAGAACAACCTCTGTAAAGGAGCATCTTAATAATCACATGGACAAGGTGACACATTCTTTCTAGGCTACCCCCACAATGGCCTACTTGGCTCATGAAGAAGACGATTATAGAAGCTTATGCATGGGCATGAGCTTATGCATGGGCTCAACAACAAGAACTTCTACTCATCAAGGCCATTCTGTCTAGAGTCACTGCTGAGTACTCTACCTGCCAGAGCAAAGCTTAACACTGAGATCCTGAATTGGCATCATTCCCCTGGGGAACCAGCCAGCCACCTGGTGACGGGTTGGTTACATTGGATTACTTTCATCCCAGGAGTAGCTCTTTGTTCTCACTAGAAAAGACACATACTGGATATGGTTTTACCATTCCTTTCCTTCATGTTTCTGCTAAAGCCACCATCTGTGTATTTAAATTATGCTTTATTCACCTCCATAGTATGATACACAACGTTGCTTCTGACAAGGAAACTCATTTTATAGCAAATGAAGTGAAGTTTTAGACTCATGCTCATAAAATTCACTGATCTTATCATGTTCCCTTCATCCTGAAACAGCTAGCTAATAAAATTATGGGATGGGCTTTGGAAGACTCAGCTATTGCACCATCTGGATGTCAGCACTTTATGGGGCTGAAATAATGTCCTCCAAGCTATAAGATATACTCTGAACCAACTATGAATACATGGTGATATTTCTCCTATACCCAGAATTCATGAATCTTAGAAGTGGGATGAATATGGGAATGGTTCCTGCGATATTAATGATCAATTACCAATATTTTTGTTCCTTTCCCTATAATTTTGGGTAGTTTCTTGTTTGGAGGTCTTACTCTTCAAGGGAGTAAAGAATCTACCAGGGAATACAATGTTGTACTGGAACTTGAGATTGCCACTGGCTACTTTGGCACCTCATGCCAAATGCCAAATAGAATGCAGAGATTCCTTAGTGCCACTTGTTCTTCTTATATTTTGTGGTAAATGTTGATGGAAAGCTATGTTATCCCCAAAGAAGCCAGACTGCTAATGGCAAGACCCTTCAATGATGAAAATTTGGGGCATCTCACCACAATCAACCAAGGCACTTGCTGGGGAAAAAAGAATAAAAAAGGGGGAGTGTAAAAAGGAAGTTATAAATACCAGGTGGGAGCCCATGACAAGTTGCAAATATGAGAAGTCTAGTAGCTATAAATACCTACTTCTTCCTTCTTTGATGTTAGAATATTTATATGCATATATTAACCAATTATTTCCTCCCCTCTCCCATTTTCCTACTTTTTAACATAAAGTTTATTAATAGTATTTTAATTTTATTTCTTGGGATTAAAATTACAGGATTATCAAAGGGGGATTATTCTCAGCTAGAAGAGGAATGAATATGAATATCATCCAAAAATGGATGTCACTTTGCATATTCTCTTTTGGGGAGAGTAGCTTGTTTTTGTTGTACACGGGACGGTTGTATAAATTTTAGGTGGAAGAATGGCCTTATTCTTGCCTCTATTGAAGTAAATATTGTTAATAAAAGTGAGTATGAGTACCAAGTTGATAAGGGGTTGACTATACACGCGGTCAGAGTTAGAGCTGGTCAAAAGAGGATTTGCAGTGGGATTTACAAGGTGGAAGTGAAACATAAGCTATCAAGGTCAGATAATCAGTGAACTCAGGTTACCCTCATTTTCTCTGCTCACATACAGCTCTTCTTCTTGCCTGCTGACCCTGTGGCCCTGTTGATTTACTCTGAGGCAGGCCTTCCACTAGAGGCTTGCTTGCAGACACAGAGAGGCAGTAGCTACAGAGGTAGTAGCTTCCCATAGTCCTCCTCACATGCCCCCCTTGGAACCATTTGAGCAACTAGACACACCTGGCTTCACTGATTTCGTGTAAACTGATACTTGTCTACTCACACCAGGGCTCACACCAGGGCTACAGATTAGTGACACTTTCTCTGATCTACTATTTCCCCTTTTCCAGACCTTCACTTCCCAGGTCCTCCTATGTTTGTGTTTGATAGAAATACTATAACAACTCCCTTATTTCCATATATACTTGTAGTGGCTCTGTTTTCCTGACCAAAGACTGACTGATAAATGTAGCATAAACACAAGTAGGAACTGTGGTTTTGCCGTTCATTTTCTTTTCAAGGCCTTTAAAAGAATCCAAATAACAGGTGCAATAATATGATCTGAAAATGTAGCCCAACTCTGAAATGAACACCCAAACAGGAAGTCTGGATAAAAGCCTATTTGTTTCTTAGTTGACTGCCTGTCTCTTTGGGTTCCACATCATCTGAGTGGATTAAATACAATTACAGTACACTTTTTGTGAGACTGCTACCAGAGGGCAAAGATAATATCTCAATAGAAAGTAATAATAATGAGAGCAATTTATATAGCACCCAGTATATTAGCATTACATTACTATGCTGACTTTTTAAAGCTATCATTTACCTCCATAAGTTAGATATTAATATTTCCTCTCTACTTTTACAGAGAGGAAACTAATGCCCAAAAAGTTTAAGTAACCTGCCCAAGGTTATATAGCTGGTAAGTCCAACTTCAACTCCAAGCAAGTGATCCTTCCAGGAAGACATACCGTACCAATATCTAATTCATTGCCCTTAAAGTTGTTTCCAGGATGGATTTCAATAAATATTTGACATTTTAAAGCAAGTTTTTGACATAGATATTTTGATAACACTACTTTAGTGTATTCATCTTCAAACTATGAACTTCCTGATGAAACAGCTTTGATGTGGCAGTTTTGATGCTTTGACACAATCAAACCCATTAAAATGCAAGCAACCCTTAAAATGCTAGGTTTTAAAAATTACCAAATTACCAAAAATGAGAAACAGACATCCTCAGAATTCTTTTCCTTTTCATCAAATCTTCTACTGAATCCCATTATGGGGTAGGGCTCAGAAAGGGCTAAGGGTAAGTAATTGCTCTCTTCTGAATCATACTTAGTGAACAAAAATAAAAGGTATTTTGATGTTTGGCATAGCTGCTCTGAAGTGCTACCTCAAAACAGCTTGAAGTTCAGAGAAGATAATGTTAAATAAAGCTGTAGCTTTGCAATGCAAGCATCAAAAACAGGATCAGTTAGAGGTGGGTTGGGATGGAGAGAATGCTTCTCCACAGGAACTCTTCCCACTGCCTTTCATCTAAAGAATGAGCACCCACACTTAAGAATCAGGCTGTCCTGAGGATGGTAAACTTTGCCTTTATAGAGCTGATGTTCTGTTTCAAATCACTTCTGTGCATGGGAGAATGATTCCATTTATAGTATAAATAAGTCTATGCTATAATAAGGTACTTTCTCCCAAACTTCTCTTAGTATTCTGAAGGCATTTTGATTTCGAAGATAAAACACAAATGTGTAAGGAAAAATATACTTTAAAAAAAAATAGAGTTGAATGGATATTTTACTTCAAAAAAATAGTTTTCTTAATTGCAAGTTCACACTGAGGAATCCCTAGAATGGTTGTCCTAATGTCTCCAGAGTCTTTGTTTCATCAGAAATTGCAGAGAAAGCAGATCATTTGACTCACAACCTCTTCAATGGTCCCCTTACCTGTAGCCCATTCTCAAAGATTATCTAGAAGGGACATTAGAATGGGAGGTCAATCCTGCTGTTGGACAGTAAAAAGTATGATCCAGAGGACCCTGGGGAAGTTGGGATTACTGGATTCCACTCAAGTGAACAAAAATCTCTTCTTTGCCCTCTTCTTCCACCATCAACCTGAAATTCATTTACCTCTCAGAACAGAATGGACTTTCCCAGATAAACTTCCCTCCCACCCCCAACTAGTGGCTTAGAAGGTCAGATCTCAAGAAGTATCCATGGGCACAGAATAAATATAAAGATTAAGAAGCGCTCACTTGGGCGGGCCACAGTGGTTCAGCAGGCAGAGTTCTCGCCTGCCATGCCAGACCCTGGGTTCGATTCCTGGTGCCTGCCCATGCCAAAAAAAAAAAAAGCGCTCACTGATGTCCCGAATTGTCAAGTGGTGTCAACATGGCTGGTTGGTCATTTTTATACACATGGTACTATAGACGGCGAGTAACTTGAGACAAGGCCCTCTGTCTCATTCACTTCTTTATGCCCAGTGTCTAGCACAGTGCCTGGCACAAAGTAGATGCTGAAAAACAGTTGTTGAATGAATTAATTATAGGCTAATATTCTTGTTTTATCTTTTATTTATTTCAGTCAGTGAAAAGCTATTATTTGAGCACTTATTCAGTACCAGACACTGTACAAAGCTGTGAATGAACAAAGCACACAAAATCCTTCCTTCAGAATGTATAATCTAACCGAAACTAGTGAAATGACTTCAACTTCTGATTATTCACACTATTCCTGACATACGGTTCAAAGGCTGGACAAAATGACCTTTCTGTAAGGTTCTTTAAGATCTAAAATTTATTGCAAAGGATTTTAAATGTATAAAGCATTATATAAGCTCCTTTTGTTAAATTTTGACATTATAAAATTACTATTACAAGTTTGAATAGTACTAAAAGTGGACATTCTTTCCATCCAAAAACAATTCTTTCTTAAATGCAAACATGCACATCACTATATAACCCCCCAAAGGATCCAGCAATTCTAGCATTGTTGTATTATTACACCAGATCTATGTTTCATGATATAGCTTCCTTAAGAGCGCAATATTTTACATTCAGTATCCTCCATAAGATCTAGCACAAAATGTAAAAAAAAAAAGAAAGAAAAAGAAAAATTTAAATAAATCAATTAATTAAGCAACTTAAGAATCACCAATAATTCTTAACTGAATGGCATTTAGGAGATTCATGAATCTCATGAAATTGGATTCAAAGCCATGTATCTGTAGGCCATTTGGTGGAGTTTTTTGGTTTTATCACAGTCTCAATGAGATCAATGATCCAAAATGGATTATTAATTCAGAAAACATATTAACTGAATATCATCTACTCGCCAGGTATTGTGCCCTGGGTTAGGCTCAAAATCTAAACTTTTTAAAATATATAATATATGAATATGTACTATATATAAAATATTTATATATTTTTATAAATACATAATAAATGAATATTTATTATATATAAAATATTCATCCAGGTTTTACAGAATCTGTTTTTTCACATTTACACCATTAATATCAATGCATACTCTATTAAACATATTTTTATACTAAATCAGCACCAAATACTGTGCAGTAATTCAATATATTTGCTGGTAAAATATAATTTAGAAATGTATTCATACAGCTTCATGGGAAATATGATAGAAATGATAATGTAAGAATATCTTTAGTAAATTATACTGTACAAATTATTTAAAATCACCTCTGATTCATTAAATATCTTACAGCATAGCTGGATTTCCATTTATGCCTAACAATAACTATAAAGGCACTGTCCTAAAGAAATGATGACACTTGAAGAAAACTTTATACAATTGTTTTGTAAGCAGTTTTCTCAGGGACTTTCCATTGACTAAAATAAATAGCTTTCAAATGCTCCAGATGGAGAACAAAAAACATTTTTAAAAACTCAAGAAAACTTATAAATTGAATGCCAAAATGTTCTCTTTGGAAATATTTTCTCTCTCATCATTGCATTAAGCATCACCTATCTACAGTTAATCAATATTTATCTCATAAGCCACTTAAATTTTGTGACTAAAATTATCTTTACCTTTGAGACAGCTGTCATATTCTTGCCCCAAATATAAAGCAAGCCATATTTTCCTAGATACAGGCATTCTCACACTTAAAAATTAAAATCCTTATCCACAATAAATGTTCACTTTGTAACATGAAAATTTCTATGAATCATGACCCAAATGACTATTTCATACAATGGTTAACTTATACTACTTTAGGAAACTATTCCTATACCCTACCAGAACTGAGTTGCAATTAGTGTTAGGGGCCAAGAGCTGGCACATTCTCATTTTCCAAGCTTTACTTCGCAGGGTGTTCCTTTTAAAGAGAAAAAAATTTTTGTAGCACTTTCAACACAAATGGCAGATATGAATAAGAAATAAGACATTCAGAACAATAAGGAGTTTAAATTTCTCAAAAGTTTTACTTATTACTAACCACTTACATGCAAATAACATTTTTAAAAATACTTTGAATAATTTCTTTCTCTCCTGAGAACAAGAAATAGAAGGGAAGAAAAAGTTTAAAATAGGGTAGGCCACGGTGGCTCAGCAGGCAAGAATGCTTGCCTGCCATGCTAAAGGACCTGGGTTCGATTCCCGAAGCCTGCCCATGTAAAAAAAAAAAAAAAAGTTTAAAAGAATTCCTTAGAAGTATCTCAGTTTTTCAACTCCTTTTCTTTTTTTTTTTGGCTCATTTTATATTATACTGGATTGCTTTACACTTATGTAAGTATTTTAAAACTATGAACCCACACTTCAACAAAACAAGTATAGTTTTAAAAGTGGAATTTTACAATTGTTATTTTAAAGAGAAGATTTGTTAATTTAAAGTTAAAGATCTCTTGATAAAAGTTTTGTTCAAGGCACATATAATATTCAAATGCTTTTTTCACTTAATAAATGTTAAAGTATGTTCAGATCTAAAATCTATTCTACTGCTTGCAAAAATAAATAGCAGTTTAAGGCTTGATAATCCACTCACATATATATTTACTATATGAATAGATGTTGTGTGTATGTGCATGCGTAATGCATGCTTCCAGGAAGGGACAATGGGCAGATATGTTACTGGTCGTTCTGACTGTGTCTGGAATATAGCCCACCACCAATTACTGAGTCTCTGATGGGAAGGTAAGAAGAATCCCTAATCATTCCTGAAAAGGAAGAATCCAAGGTTGGCTGAAAAGGCAATGGTGGTACCAACCCAGACGTAAGGTAGGGTGACATAAAACCGGATAGTCCTCTTCCTGGAGAGGGATATGGCAGTCGTAATGGACTAATGCCTAGTCTAGGATTTAAGCTGTAGAGACTTGAATCACCTCCATATGAAGCAGATGTAGTTTGAAGAGGAGAGAAAGCTGATTTATTCCCTAGAGCTCCACAATCAATTCTAGCTAGACTAAAATTAGAAGCTCTCTGAAAAGCTGTGTGTTCAGATATTCCTGAACTTGCTAGGTCCCTCGTGTCTGGATTATGTTCTTTCCCATTTAAGACCTGTTCAATGGCTTGGACCACATCCCCTCTGCAGAAGTGTAGAATGTCTTCTAGCCAGCTGCGCCTATAACTTGGAAAAATCTTGGTAAGAATATCAAGAGGATCTCTTGGTCTTGAGGACAATTTGGGAAGGCTGGATCTGGTAGCAGTGAAATCTTTGGCCCACTCGCTTTCGTTGCCTGATTCCAGATCAGAAGATGACAAGGACCTGGGGCTCTCTTCGCCTCCTGATTGTTCCTCAGGATGAGGAGACAAAATGCTACCATCCTTGTTTGAGTTTTCTGAAATAGATGACCTGATGTTGTGTTTTCCATTGACACCATCAGACTTGGGAGATGACCCCAGGGAAAGATGATGGGATTTGGAGACTGGTTCTTCTTGTCCACTCTGGTATGAGTCATATTTACCCATTTTTTGTTCTTGAGGGAGAAGAGAAAAAAGAAAAGAATCAAAAATAGGGAAAATATTCCAGAACTAAAATATTGCCTACTTTAAAATAATGCTGGAAAAAATTAATTCATTCACTGATACTATATTAGTAATAATTATTCACTCTAAAAATGTTAATGAATAACTCAATTTTAAAAGGCCATTCTGAAATACAGCTATTAGAAAAGAATGGAAAAATGCTATTTCTTATGTAATTTCAGGATCACAAACATATACAATATATATGGATGCAGTAATTATTTAGGCACCAGAAGAAAAACATCTATTATTTTCCCCAAACTATTAAGTAACACCAATATTATATACTTTCCCATCTTGGGAATTTGAGTTTTTCCTAAATGTTAAGCAAGTTTTGGTGTTACCTAGTAGTTTTCTTTTCTTTTTTTTTGTCAATTATGCAATGTAAAAATAACTAAATAATTTGATTATGTTTAAATTTGAAAAAGAAATAGTTATTTTAGTTTAGAATGAATATTCTATTGAATCACTAATGCTAAATTTCAACAATTGGTTTCTTATGTTTGCATTTTAGCTTCAAATTAAATTACCTGAATCATGAGAAGAAATAACAAAATTATTAATTTCACTTCAAATTTAAACCAATAATGATTACTGTGATATCAATTTAAAATAACACCAGTGTGCATATTTCATTTGCTGTGGAAAATGATACCTTGTTGGTATTTTTTCATAAACCTTTGTGAAATACATATGCTTTATTTTTCAATCGCTAGAAAATATCAAGCATTCTGAGCTACATTGTTTATAAAATAGAATTATAAACTGCACTATTGCAATCTGTGTGGATCTGCAAAATAACTTGTAAAAACAATATATTAGGCACTGGATTCATACCAGAGCCCCAAGATTTTAAGGGTGATTTTTTTTCATAAATATCTGATTTTTCTACCTCAATATATTAATCATATGACCATTAATAAAACAATATTATCTTAATTATCCTTTTGCCAGGTCTATGCCAGGAAAATAATGATGTATATGTTAGTGAAATAGTTTTTATTTTTATTTAAATTTCCTCTTACCCAATAGATATAATTTAGCTCTATTTCCATGAGAAAGGTAAACTGTCAAGCAGGGTTCTCAAGGTACATCTGTCAAAGTTTCTTTTTCTAGAGTTTATAAATGCAATGGGACAAATATTGTCTAAAAAAGTGATTTGCAACCATGATTTGCAATACTCCCATGTTTTCTTCATTTTCGCTAAGGAGCAGCCCTAACTTCTAAAGAAATACCTTCAGTTTATTTTTAAGTTAACATGTATGCAGTTCAGCATGTTGAGGTTCAAAATGTTGACAGTATATTAAACATTTGACCAAAAAAGATGTTGTTACTCCAAATATAGAAGGACTCTATAGTATTTTCAATTTTAAATGAAACAATAAAGCTTTTCTGATGAAGCCTGCCAAGCAGAGATAGATTGGCATTGGTCTCTATTCTATGTTTTTTCTTACAAATATGGTTCACCAAATCCACCCCGAATGTATAAAGGAACAAAATTTCATCTCTAAGCACATTATGCATAAAAATAATTTTGGTTTTATATTTTACTGATTAATAAAATGCTGATTGCATAAGACTATTTACAAAATAAGGTGGCTTTAACATGCTATAGTATCATTTACATCATCTCTCTGTCCTTTGAACTTGTGTAGTTTGTTTCACTTTGTCTATTGCTTTTATCATTGTTTATTATGCCTTGTTCTGTTTTGGAAACATATAATCTTCCTCCTTTTGAATATAAAGTTCTTTGTGTAGGAAAAACATTCATCTCTGAATCACTCAGCTAGTCTTTGTCTAATGAATGAGTAAGTTAAACAGACTACCTTCTTACAGTTTTGTAGATATTGTGTAAGAGGAGGGAGTCAATTTAGATAAGCCATTGAAGTAGCCTTTCAAAAACTGGCTTGCTTTTATAGGAGGTCATCTGAGACAACAAATAAAATAACATAATAGCTCTATAAAAACACAACACTTTTATACCAAAAACAACAACAGAAACAAAAACTACTCACATAAATCAACGTCTCTCTCACCTTGGTCCACCAGGCTCACTATCAGTTTTTAGGAATTTTTATTTCTACTTTTCTTTTAAAGTGATTTTACTTTATTAAGTAAGATATTATTTTACTCTTCAGCCCTCTTTGATCTTTCATGAGAAGTAGTGAAAGTCTTAATTTTTGTAAAACTTGTGCAAATAGTTGGTACAGGTGATCACAAACTGATATAGTCCTCATTTAAATGTGGAGATAATCTTTTCAAAATTAATCCTGTGATCTCTTAAGGCTTGCAATTTTCACAATTCAGGGACGTTATCTCTAATTAATCACTTACTATCATGTAATTTTGCATGATATGACCCCTAAGACAAAAAAGATAATGAAATAGCTTTTTCACTTCTAGTAGGCCTGATGAGGATTTTGAAAATTCCTAAAATTCAGTGGGATTTCATTAGCAGGAAAAGCTCATTTGGGGCTGCCGTAGGCAAAAAAATACATTTGTACCTAAAACTCAGGCCACCTTTCCCATTGCAGCACAGGAGATAAGAGAGATTTACTGCAGATAAGAAGAGGATTCAAAACTATTTGGAAAAAAAACACACACACACAATATTTTTACCAATGAGTTTACTAAATGTGGGAAGCCTAAATGTTTTTCCTAAGAGAAGATTTGAAATTTAAAATATTAGAGCTTTCTACACTCTAGGAAGCTGACCATAAATGCCAACAGTTGGGGGAAAATGCTTCAAGATTCAAAGGAAGGGTGGGGCGGGGAGGGGGAGGGGGTGGCGCGGAAACTGGTAGATTTCTGTCTCTCTCAGACTGGCGCCAAAGGTTTGCATGGAACATAAACTGCACTCCCATCTAACAGTGAGTTTTCCAAACAAAACCCGAGGATTAACTCTGGTTTTATAACTAAGAACAGAGTACAGATCAAGCTCGGAAAAAAATAGCACCTCTCAGCTGAATTTTCGGGTAGGTGCGCGCTTCCAGTTCTACTCAAGCAGAGAAAGTTACGGCAACTTGGCAAACAATGCCATTCTGAGCTCCATTTGCTCACGTGTGATGGCCCTAGCTTCACTTTTTCTTTGCCTTATCTTATCACCTCAGGGAACAAACAGCAAGTCCTTCCGAAGTGAAGGTTATTAACACCCTCGTTAAGAGTCCGGATTGCAGAGCAATTCCCCCAAATTTAAAGACTTCGTCCTTTCTGCCTCCAGGACACTGCTTGCTTTAGAGTTTCTCCCCAGAGCAACCCTTTTCTTGTACAAAGCGTTAAAGAAAGACCAACTCACCTTGTTTTTCCCCAGGATAACTCGGGTGGAAAGCCTCGAAAGCCTGGGTCGCCACACCTCCTGCCTGTCTCAAGGTGCCAAGCCCCAGCGCAGCCGTCGTCGCAGGACCGCCTGCGGCCTGGAGATTCTCCGCTCTGCAGTCGCCTCCGGATGCCTGACCTCCCGAACCCAAGGCCCTAGAGAACAGGAGCCTCTGCAGCCCGCGGGCCTCGGTCTCCTCCTGCGCTTGCTGCCTGCGCAACGCCACCTGGGCAGCCATGACGCGCTGGCGCTCGGCGATCAGGGCGCACTTGGCACAAGCGCAGTCCCGCCAGCGGCAGAAGCGCTTGTGGCCCTTCAGAGCCGACACCATGCCGTGGTTGCGGCAGCGGGCGCATTTGGGGGTACGCGGGAAACCGCGGGTCATCGCGCGGACCCCCCTCTCCAGCCCAAGAGTTGGCGGGCAGCCTCTGTTCCGGGTGGCGGAGGCGGCGGTGGCCGCTGCACGCAGAAAGACGGTAGGCGGCCGGAGGAAAGCTGGAGGAACTGGCATCCCCGGGGGCACGGACAACGCGGGGGACGGAGGTGGAGGAGCCGCCACCACAAGCTCCGGGGCCAATAGGGGTCGGACGCTGCAGCTGCTGTCGCTGCTGCCACATTGTGACTGCTCCATTTTCCCGAGAAGTTGCCGGCGAGGGGGGAATAGCAACAGGAAAGCCAACCCTCTGCGCTCGGTCTGTCCCACAGCTAACCCTGCCGGGATGTTGGAGGTCAGAGGGACCGGCTGCAGTCGCGCTGCCCACCACCTGACCACTGACAAAGTTTTCCACCTCTCACAAGTGGGTTCCCGGCGGCCTCAGCCGCGAGCTGCCGAAGCTGAGTGCACCTCTTGGAGTCCCGGAGCGCTAAATTTATGCCGGTGCTCTATGTGCACCTTCTGAGCCCCAGAAGCCAAGGCTACCCCGCCCACCCGGTCTACTGGCCAAGCCCTGAAGCCGGGGGAGGGCCAGGGGCGGAGGGAGGAGGGCGGTGGAAGATGCAAGAAACCATCCAGAAAAGCTGGACATGCCCCTTTCCCCAAAGAAGCCCCTTTCCTCACTTGCCTCCTCTTGAATACCTCAACGTATTGTTTTTGTAAAATAGCCTTTTGCTGCCCTTTTAAAATAAAGCAAGATTTCTGGACTGTTCCCCAGGTTCCCACTTCTCCAAAGTAAGTTTGCAGATTAGGATTTGTTTCTTCTTTTCTCTTCATTTCCCAGGTGAAGTCTTCAGGATGCCAGCATGGTCAATGTTAGCAGGAAAGCGTAGCTTGAGTGCCTGCGAGTTAATCATCTACCGAAAAGGTACCTTATTTGAAATGGGTCTTTCAAAGCGAAGGATAAATAATTGAGGACGTTGATTCACACCCAGTTCTTCTGCATTCCATCCTATTTCCACATGAAAATTGTGGTTGTCTGTATGATGATATTTGAACTGTTGCTGTTTAAAGAATTCCTTATGAGTGCTCCTATCTGCAACTACTTATAGGCAGCATTTGTGTCAAAACTGTTTCAAAAATACTTTACATTTCTATTAGAGAGTATTGGGGAGGGTTTTTTTTTAGCATATTATTTAAACAGACTATCATAAAATGCACTCTTGTAGCATGCATTTAATATCTTTAATATGAGAAAAGATCATATTGCTTTTAAACCTAAACCGAAGGAGCATTTGGGGCAGAAATTTCATGGATGTTTGTTCTTAATGGAAAGGAGAGTCAAAACTCTTCAAGATGATATCCAAATGCCTTGACAGGCAATTCATGTTCTATCCCAAAGATGGCAAGTACTGATGCTATCTGTAGGTCTCCACCGAGCCACATCCAGGGCAGACATTGCTAACTGATCAATTTCACAGCATCATCACTCCATATCCCATCCCACATCCCAAACCCACAGACCTTATCCTGGAGGTTTTCCATCCTTTCTAAGCATCAGAATTACCTGGAGAAACATTTTTAAAATATGGGTGCCCCAATTCCAGTTATTCTATTTCTTTTTGTTTGGGTTTTGTAAACCCTCCAAGGTGATGATAATAATATAACCAAGGTTTAGAACTACAACTCTAAGAAATTCCAAACCATCATGGATTCCATAATGTCCAGTTTTTCTCACACCTCTCTATGGTTGCTCAGACCACTCCTGCCCAAAATTTAGTGTTTCCCTAAATGTGGGATCAAACTCTGAGATATGAGAAAGGAATTTTTAGTAATATATAGATCATTAAAGCACAATGAATTTCCGAGTGAGAAAGCCATTCCTGTTGCTACTGTCTTTGAAATTTTCTGGTTATCTGAAGGAAAATGTGCATCTTGGTGCAAGCAAGTCTTTACATTCTTTCTAAGACTAATATGTTATGCTTTTAAACAAAGAGTAATAGACTTTAGGGACAAAACCCTAGAAAGCAACAACAGTATCTGCCTGGAATGTTTTTTTTTTTTTTTGTATGCTGAATAGCGGTGATCATATTTCACTCTTTTTCCATATGAGTATCCCGTTATTGCAGCACCATTTGCTGAATTTTTGTTCGCTTTTTTTGAGGGAAAGTGCATGGGCCAGGAATCAAACCCAGGACTACCCCATGGCAGGCGAGAATTCTACCATTGAACTACTCTTGCACCCTCTTCTGCCTGGAATTTAACAACATTTCTCTATTTCATTTTCCTATCACATGCAAGTAGGTATTGGCTTTTATTCAAGGAAATGGAAATAATTTTTAGATAAATGTATTTAAATAAAATATGTGTCAGTTTATATTGAAAACAAATAGTGATGCAGATAAATGCATATATGGTAAAAGAGGCTGAGACTTGGGAAACACTGCCTTAGTGGCTTTGGAGTGTCTCCAATTGTGGGTGTTTTTGTTTTTGTTTTTCGTTTTTTTTTTTTTCACATGGGCAGGCACCAGGAAGACCCACATGCTGGGTCTCTGGCTTGGCAGGCAAGAACTCTGCCTGCTAAGCCACCGTGGCTCTCCCTGTGGGTTCACTTATAACTAGTTACTAAATCTCTGATCCTAAGTTTCCTCATCTGTAAAAAGAGAATAATCATATATTATTTGAGGATTAAATGAGGCAACATTCATGAATCATGGTGCATATAATATATAATATAAAATATTAAGCCTTGTCACATAGGTTCTCAGTAAATATTATTCTTATTGCTTTAAAGGGGGGTTGTCTAATAATTTTTTTTTAAAAAAAAGAGTAAAAACTAACAAAATCAAGAATAGAGGAAGAAACAACACTACAGACCCTACAGAAATTAAGACAACTATGAAGGAATAGTATGCCAAAAAAATTAGACAATTTAGATAAAATTGACAAATTCTTGGAAGATACAAATTACCAAAAGTGATGTAAGGAGAAATAGAAAAATCTGAATAGACTTTTAGCAGGCTAAACAATAGCCCCTCCAAAATACCACATCCAAATCCCCAGAACTTGTGAATATGTTACTTTATATGGCAAAGGGACTTTGCAGATGGAATTAGGTTAAGGAAGTTGAGATAGGGGGATTATCTTGGACTGCCCCAGGTGGGTCCGATGATGTAATCAAAAGGGTCCTTATAAGAGGGCATGGCAGGAAGGTCAAAGTAAGAAAGAGAAAATTATATGAAAACAGAAGCAGAATAAAGGAGAGTCAGAATGTCTATATTATGGATTTTGAAGATGGAGGAAGGGGCCACAAGCCAAGAAATGCAGGTGGCTAGTCAAAACTGGAAAAGGCAATATTGGAATCTCTCCTAGACCTTCAGGAGTGAATGGATTTACAATAAAAACAAAAATAAAACCTAGAGCAAAATATCCACTATGACTAAAGACACAGCAATTCTTAATAAAATACTAGCAAACCAAATCCAGTAACATATAAAAAAGACTATATACTATAACCAAGTGGGAGTTATCTCAGGAATGCAAAATATTGATTTAAAATCTAAAAAGTAATTGACGTAATATACTATATTAGTAGAAAAAAGGGCAAAATCTATACAATCATGTACAGATGAATAAATGTAGAAATGCCAGTTTAATAAACCTAACATCCACTCATGTAAAACCCCTCAATAAACTAGGAATAGAAAGACTGCCTCAGGTCTATAGAACATCTACAAAAAATGTACAGTTAACACCATACTTGATGGTGAAAGACTATAAGATGTTCCATAAAATCAAGAACAAGGCAAGGATATATGCTGTTTTTGTTTGATAAAGCTGCCAGAATGGAATATAGCAGAATGGGTTGATTTCTATGATGGGAATTATTAATTTATAATTTACAATTCTTAGGCCATGAAAATGTCCAACTTAAAGCATCAACAGCACAATATCTGGACTCCAAAGACAGGTTGTCAGCATCCAGACACCTCTGTCACATGGGAAATTACATGGCCAGCATCTGCTGCTCCTTTCTCTCCCCAGTTTCATTGCCTTCAGCTTCTGGTTTCAGTGGCTTCCTCTCTTTTTCTGTGTGTCTTCTCTCAGCTCCTGTGGGGGCTTTTTCTCTAAACTATTGTGGGGCTTTTTTTGTCTTTAATAAAGGACTCCATTAAAAGGATTAACACCCATCTTGAGTGAGGTGGGTCACATCTCAACTGAAATAACCTAATGAAAAGGTGCAACTCACAATGGGCCTACACCTATAGAAATAGATTAAAAGAAAATGTTCTTTTCTGGGGTACATAACAGCTTCAAACCATCACGTACACTCTCAGCACTTCTCTTCAACATGGCCTGGAGTGTCTACTCAGTGAAACAAGGCAAGAAAAGCAAATAGAAGGTTATGGCCAATTGGTTTTGAAAAGGGGCAAAGACCACTCAATAGGGAAAGAACAACCTCTTCAATGAATGGTGCTGGGAAAGCTGGATCTCCTTTTTAAAAAATAGAAGGAAGACACCTACCTCAAAACTTAGACAAAAGCCAACCCAAAATGAATCAAAGACCTAAATAGAAGACCTAGAACTATTGAACTCCTAAAAGAAAACACAAGGAAGCATTTTCAGGACCTTGTGTTAGGCAAGGGTTTCTTAGAATTAAACCCAAAGCATAAGCAACAAAAGAAGAATAGATAAATGGAATCTCATAAAAATTTAAAAATTTTGTTATCTCAAAAGACATTATCATGAAAATAAAATTGCAGCCTACACAACTGGAGAAACTATTTGGAAACCACATATCATATAAGAGATTAATACCCAGAATATATAAAGAAATCCTTCAAACTTAACAACAAAAAGTCAAACAACCAATTAAAAAATGGACAAAAGACATGAATAGACATCTGTCCAAAGCAGATATTTAAATATCCAGAAAGCACATGAAAATATGCTCAACATCATTAGCCATCAGGGAAATGCAAATCAAAACTACAAAAATACCATTTCACACCCATTACGATGACTGCTATTCAAAAAGGGAAAATAACAAGAGTTGTAGAGGATGCAGAGAAATAGGAACATTCATTCATTGTTGTTGGCAATGTAAAATGGTGCATCTGCTATGGGAGACAGTTTGGCAGTTCCTTAGAAAGCTGAGTATAGAACTACCATATAACCCATACTGCTACTAGGTATGTACCCCAAGGAATTGAAAGCATGGACTTGAACAGATATTTCTGTTCATAGCAGTATTATTCAGTTGCCAAAAGATGGAAGTAACCCAAGTGTCCATGAACTGATGAATAGATAAACAAAATGTGGTATATACATGCAATGGAATATTATTCAGTCATAAAAAGGAATGAAGCCCTGATAACATATGACAACATGGATGAATCTTGAAGACATCATGTTGAGTGAAGTAAGCCAGCCACAAAAGGACATACATGTATGATCTCAATGATGTGAAACAATAAGAATTAGCAAAGAGCATACAGTCAAAATTTAGAATACAGGTTTCAGAGAATGGGGATGGAGTAGGGAATGGGAAGTTAAGGTTAAAACTGTACAGGGTTCCTGTTTGGAATGATGGTAATGTTTTGGTAATAGTGGCACTATATATATATATATATATATATATATATATATATAATATTTTGTATGGATAGGCACTGGGAACCGAAACCAGGTTTCAGGCATGACAGGCAAGAACTCTACCTGCTGAGCCACCATGGCCCACCTGTGACATAATATTTTGAGTGTAATTAACAGCACTGAAATATATATCAGAATGTTATTAAAAGAGGAAATGTTAGATTTTCTATATGGTAACAAAATAATTTTTTAAAATTCATAGAACTACACTCACAGTATACCCTGAGACTTAGACTCTAATTAATATACAATTATTTTTAAAAAGCATCAAATCAGAATGGAAAAATAAAATTATCTTTATTTACAGGTCTGCATGAAGAAGAAATCTACAAGGGTACTTAAAATAATAAGCAGTACCATCTATAAGAAGATAAAATTTAGAATAAAATATATCAAAAGAAGTCTAAGACCTGAAACTACACAGAAAATTACAAATATTGCTGAAAGAAATTAAAGATATAAATTAGAGGTAAGCTGTGTTCAGGACCTGGGAGAGTCAACATTATCAAGATAGCAATCTCCGTGTCTTATAGATTCAATAAAATACCAATATCTCAGTTGGATTTTTTAAGAATTGAAAAGCCAGTACTAAAATTTACATGGAAATACAAAGGACTTATGATATTCAAGACGAAAAGAAAAGAACTCCTATTATGTGATTTTAAGAACCACCACCTTCAATAATACAGTAATCAAGACCATGTAATATTGGAGAAAAGAAAATAGACATATAGACTAATGGAGCCAAAAGGAAGGCTAAGACATAGCCTGAAAATTTTTAGTGCATTGATTTTCAATAAATATGAAGATAATGCAATGAAAAAATGAAAGGGGCTTGAACAATTGTATATCCATATAGAAAATAGACCTATACCCTCGACTAACACTGTACTTAAAATAAACGTTGGGGACTGAACTGTGTCACCCACAAAAGACATATTCAGGACCCAACTCCTGGTTCTAGGGATGTGAACCTATGTGTAAACAGGACCTTTGAAGATACTGTTAGTTAAGGTGTGCCCAAACTGAATGAGAGTGGGCTTTAACCTAATGTGACAGAAGTCCCTATAAAGAAAAGGAAATAAGACATGGTAGAGAAGCCATGAGGAGCAGCCAGAAGCTGCAAGTAAATGGAACTAGAAGGGAAAGGACAAGACACTGCCATGTGCATCGCCATGTGTTGTAAAAGCTAAGAAACACCAAAGATTGCTAGCCAGCCAGAAGATACCAACCACTCCACCCCAGCACCACACACACAAAGGAGGAAGAAAGCCTTCCAACCTCTGAAACTGTGAGCCAATAAATTCCAGTTGTCAAGCCAACACATTGTATGGTATTTGTTTTAGAAGCTGGAAAACTAATGCATGGATCATGATAATGTGAGAGCTAAAATGATAAAATTAAAAAAAAACACAGAAGAAAATATTTGTGACCTTGTAGTAGATAAAGTCTTCTTAACTATGACACCCAAATCCCAATGCATAAAACAAGTGATCAATTGACTGTTATAAGTTCAATTGTGTCCCCCCAAAAGATATGTTCAATGTGGCCTTCTTTGGAAATAGGGCCACTGCAGGGGAATCAGTTAAATTAAGATGAGGTCATACTGGAATAGGGTGGGCCCCTTATTAGCAGGAAATTTGGACAGAGAGCACAGATACAGTACAGAAGATGGCCATATGAAGACTGGCAGAGATTGGCATTATGCTGCTACATGTCAAGGAACCTTGGGGTCACTAGATTCCAGGAGTGAGGTATGGAAGAGAGTTTTCCCTAAAGCTTCAGAGGGAGCCTGGACTTGTCAACATCCTGACTTAGAACTTCTAGCTTCCAGAATGGTGGCAATAAATTTCTGTTGTTTTAAGCCACCACTTTGATTCTGACTTAATCAAAATTTAAAACTTTTGCACCTCAAATTACACCATTAAGAAAATGTAAAACACATTCCATAGACTAGGAGAAAGTATTTCCAAAGCATATGTCTGATCAAAGACTTGTATGTACAATGTATGGAGAACACTTACAGCCCAGTAATGAGAGGAAAAAGAACCCAATTTTTTAAAGAGTTAAGTAAATACTGCAACACCAGACAAGTGAGCTTATGGAAAGATGCCCAACATTATTAGTCATTACGGAGATGCAAACTAAAACCCCAATAGTATACCACTGCACATTCACTAAAATGGCTT
This sequence comes from Tamandua tetradactyla, assembly GCF_023851605.1. NCBI lineage: Eukaryota > Metazoa > Chordata > Mammalia > Pilosa > Myrmecophagidae > Tamandua > Tamandua tetradactyla. The sequence goes on from NC_135328.1 coordinate 74,198,878, forward strand.
TAATCTAAAATTCAGGGCTGCAGGTATCTGGAGAAGGTGGAACCGTCATACACTGACAATGGCTATGTAAAATGGTGCAGCCATTTTGGAAAATAGTTTGGCAGTTTCTTAAAACATTATACGTAACATACAAACCAACAGTTCTAGGCCAAGTCATCTACCCCAAATAAATGAAAACAAATATTCACAAATGTATGCAAATGTTTACATTAGTATTATCAATAATAAGCAAAAAAGTGTAAATTATCCAAATGTTTGACTATTAAATGGATTTTAGGATGATTTTAAGGCAGCTCATGAGATGAAAAGGAGGATAGACCAGAAATATCTGCCTGTGATACATAACTGTGCAAAAAGCAGAATTCCACAGGAAATGAGCCCAGAAAGTGATTAATAGAAAGCTGGAAAAGAAAAAAGATGGTACATTATCCTTCATTAACCTGTTGCTGAAGGAAAGTTAAATCATTCATGAATAGCTTGGCTAGAGGGATTTGGCAAGGGATTGAGGACTTGGAAAGAAAGTCTCCATATTGCCTTCTTTTAAGAATAGATAAAACATGTACAATTCACTCCATGACTTCAAAATAAATGTAAGCATACTTTGCATGGTCCATCTAATCTGAGGCTTCCCAAAGCCAGACTGCTTAGGTTAATGTCATGGGTTGTCAGTTTGGGGAGGAAATGTGAACTGCATTCTGGTTCCCTGGGGTCCTACAAAGGGCAGTTGAGTATCATCATGATTGAGAAGCCACAACCTGCAGGAGGACAAAATCGCAGCACCTGGACTGTGAGTCATCAAATACCTAGGCACCCTCAGTCTGGGAAGAAACAGTTCTCCTCTGGGACATAGTCTTTCCTTCAGTATCGCTGGGGGAAGGTTGGAAGTGACTGGTGATACATATATATAAACTGGACATGAAATGTGACTCCACAAGAACCAATTCCTACCAGTAAATCATACTCTATGGGGATACCCTGCTGCTGGGGAGAGATAATCCACTATACAAAAACTTCCACTAACAGCCTTGAGGATATTAAGATATAGGACTTCTTGGAAGACATCATCTCTATCTCCTGCTATGGGTGGAAAGAAGTCAGGTGGAGACCATTACACATTGTTCCCTTGCTATCACACATGAATTGTGAAAGAGAGTAGAATGCGTTTTATCTTACTGCTTTAAAGGCTTTTATTTCATAACAGTTGGAGATGTCTACCTGAGATCATAAGTAACTAACCAAAATAGGAAAGTGAAGTACCTATTATGCATCCATTGCTAAATTCCCAGCACATAGTTAATGTTCAAAACATCTTGAAAAATAAAGGAAGAATGGATGCCATAGGACATAGTTGTAAGTTGGCTGTATGGGAACTATCACATTACTTTTCCTTTGTAACTGAAGTTTTCCTCCTTGCAGTTTATATAAGCTGGAATGTAGTTTCTTTTTAAGCATGGCTTATTGTTTACTTTGGTTTCTGTACTTTTGTTTTAAGACAAATTTTTTTCTTTAAGAAAAAGTGTTTTGAAACTTTAAAGTTATGCTTTTCACACCACTGTAACTGCATTCCAGTAATTTTCAAAATGTTTAGCTCTAAGCACATATCATTGCTTATGAATGTGATGGAGTTATGTGGTTTAACAGCATTGTAAAAATGCTGAACTGGAAGTTTAGCCTAGGCCAAAGCACCCCAAAGTCAGGCATAAAGTAAAAAGAAAACCACGACATAAATAGTAATAATTCTGGATGAATTTTATTTTGTCTAAGTTTAAAGTAATTTAAGGAATTAAAGCCAGAAAAAAATTGTTCTCAGGGAATAAAATCTATAGTAACTATACTGGTGCAACACTAGAAAAAAGAATTATTTGACTTAAAGTAATTATATATATGTATTACACCATGATAAAATTTAGCTTGTTTATGGAGTTTATCCAGTTAAAATTAATATATATATGTTTGTGTTTATGCTTAAAGCTATATTTGTGCTTTTTCGCTACATAATTTGTGTAACAATAACTTCAGTTCACCAAAAGAAAATAATAAGAACTATAAAAAATATTACGCTCGTTGTTGAAAGCTCCTTTTTCTGTTTCTCATTATAAACAACCACTTTGATATGTACTCTAAATTATTCTACAAGCAATATGTTAGTGAATACCAATAAAATTTATTAAGAGTAGTTCAATCTCATATTTATTCATCTGGCATGCATTTTAGCAAATTTATTTTTCTTTTCAATCAGGCTATACTGGGATAACATACAGGATGATAATCACATTCAATAAGTTTGTCACCATTTATTAAGTTTGTTTTATATAACATATAGTAGGTCAAATGCTAGAGATATAGAGATTTTAGAAACTCCTATCCTCAGAAGTCACACAGTCATGAGCCTGTGAGTATTAGGTGTGGGGGGGCAATGGGGAGGTAGGATTCCAGGGAAGCAAACTGTGCTGGTTTGAAAGGATTATGTACCCTAGAAAAGCCATGTTTTAATCTTGATCCATTTTATGGATCTTTTAATCCCTACTCAGCACTGTGGTTTTTAAACTTGATTAGATTATCTCCACGGAGATGTAACTCACCCAACTGTAGATATTAACCTTGGATTAGAGGGAGATATGACTCCACCCATTCCAGGTAGGTCTTGACTAGTTTACTGGAATCCTTTAAAAGAAGAAACATTTTGGAGAAAACGACAGAGCCACAAGAACCATAAGAGCCTGTGCAGCCAGAGGACTTTGGAGATGAAGAAGGAAGACACCCCTAGGGGAGCTTCAGGAAACAAGAAGCCTGGAGAGAAAGGCTAGCAGACGTTGCCATGTTCACCTTGTGCCTTTCCAGTTGAAAGAGAAAACCTGAAAATCATTGGCCTTTTGATCCAAAGTATCTTTCTCTGGATGCCTTAGATTGGACATTTCTACAGACTTGCTTTAATTTGGACATTTTCACAGTTTTAGAACTGTAAGCTAGCAACTTAATAAAATCTCCTTTTTAAAAGCCATTCCATTTCTGGTATATCACATTCCAGCAGCTAGCAACCTAGAGCACAAACTTGTAAATTACAGTCCTACATGATAAAGCATAGAATATTACAGCTGGAAGCAACCTTAGGAACCATGTGGTCCAGAACCCTTGCATGAGGAAAAGAGACCCAGAGAGACAGCAACATGTAATATGGATATTTTTGTAGAGCCTGGACTGGAACCCAAACTCATTCCATTTCGGTACTGTTCTAACCATTTAATGTTTCTTATCAAAGAAATGATTTTTAAAACTGTGATTTCCTGGCAAATGAATTTTTTAAATTCAGCATGGCTCATTTCATCCTTATGAATATGAAAATTTAGTGAGATCATGGTTTAGGTGGTTTTCATTTATTATTAAATGAAATATGTAATTTATTTTATATAAAGTTTTATTTTCCTTAGCCTCATTATGGAAATTAAGAAATAAAAACTGCAAAGAAAAGTAGTAAAAGTAAAAGATTATAATAATATTGTATAAATAATACTTTTTACTCAATACTGTGACATAATTATTTTGCCTGATTTTAACAACTTTTTGCAAACATCATCTTTAATAACTATAAAATATTCCATTGCTTAGTAGTATCATAATTTATCTAATTCTTCTAGTTTCAGGCATTTACATAGTTTCATTTGCTGTTATAAAAAATAAGGGGATGAATATAAGTACACAAAGCTTTTTCTATATTTCAAATTATCTCTTTAGAATAAAGTCTATAAATAAAGGACTCAGTAAAAGGGTATAAATATTTTTAAAGCTTTGATTTATTTGACCAACTTTTTTCCAGAAGGGGTTATGTGAATTTAAATTCTAATATTTAGTTCAAGTCATCCTCATCCCCATGTAACCTTTTTCTTTTAAATGGAAGTGGTTTTCTTACTAGGAAATTGAGGCTACTTTCTCCTGAAATAATAGTGATATCCCAGAGTTCCAGTAGGAAAATAATTGTACAAAGTTTCAGTTCATAGAAAGATAATCACCATTTTGTAAATCTTTAGTTGTATATGATTGGGGAGAATTAGAGCAAAGACTGGCAAAAAAAAACAACCCTCCAATCATTGTAACACACCCTTTGAGCAAATTACACAGCCTTGCTGTGAGCTTGCTGATTTAAACAATTCTTTATAAAAGAGAGCTGTTGACTTAAAGTCTTTAACAGGAGACCTTGTTGCTATTGTGGTTAATTATGTAAGCACATATTCAAAAGATATGTTCTTTATTTAGTTTACTCTAACGGATCTAAGTCTACCAAGTAAATAGGGGCTCAGAATTTATAAAACTCTTGTTTTGTTTTGTTTTATTTTGTTTTGTTTTTAATTCATAGGAAATTTAAAGTAAATTCATGCTCAGGGACTGAGATAATCTTTGAAATTTGTCTTAATTTGAATAAAACACACCATCATAATTTAATACATGTAAAAACATTTCCTCAGAAATCACTCCTTAAACAGTTTTGTTCAGGAAGTATGCGAGAGTCCTTTATGTGACTGAAAAATTGTAACAGAATGAATGGCACATATTAAACACAAGCATTTAAGCAAGTTTAATTAAATATTTCACCTTAGGTGAGTTATTTTAAAAGGAAAAGCTCCAGCCATTAATCAATAAACTTCTGTAAAAAATAAATGTCTCCCTTTAAAAGGATCTTCTACTTAGGCAGAATCTCTTTCCCTCTCTCCTTTTTCCCTCTCTTCCCTCTTTCTCCTCTCTTTTCTCCTTAGAGCTACCAATGTACCAGGTGCTGTGATTGGGGCTTCATATACATATTATGTCATTTATTCTTCATAATTGCCTTATTGAAGCTAATTATATTATCCTGATTTTTCATATAATAAATTAGATTTTCAAAGAGATGAGTACTCAAGGAAATCTAAAATTTGAGCTCCTGACACTCATGCTTCTCCCCGCCATTAGGTTAGCTCTCACTGTTACACCAAAGTAACCTGTTTGGGTAGAACTCACAGAAAAGTCACTTGGAAAAGGCACCAATTGACTGACTAATCAGCAACCTTGAACCACTACCTTTTTTTTTTTTTCAGTTAACAGCAGTCCCATTTTAAAAAAACGAACTTATAAAGCTAAATTAAAAGAACATTTTCAAAACTCCATATTTTGCCTATCTTCTTTCAGTCAAGTTCAATGATGGTTTTTACTTTGCTTTTCATTCTTTCCCTCACACATTGTCATGTAAATAACAGTAAAACAGAAATATCTTTATTTATTATAGCATTAGAAATTTGAAACATGTTTTCTTTTCACTCTTAAGCATCACCAAAGCCAGATTATGTACATTTCATTTCTTTCAAAACTGACATCCAGCTCAAATCTAGTTTTGTCCTCTCAAGGTAACTGTTGTGAGATCCTACCATTTGGTATTAGAAAATAGCTAAAGGTTTTTATAAAATGAAAATTTACAGTGAAGAAATCCATATAGGCACATTTTTTTGGAAACCAAAATGGTTAACTAAAAAGAGATATATTTTAATGTGTTGATTCCTACTGTATTCTATTGCTTGAACACAAATAAGTTCATATTTCTTAATATGGAATTGCTATTGTATCCAGAAAATAAGCTTTTTTGCTCATTTTATTGTAAAATGTGATGAGACTAACATTGAGAGGCACTACACATTTCTGCTTTTTTTCTCTTCTATCTTTTGCCCTGCCAGAGTCTGTCTTCTCAAGTTTTCATTAGAAGTAGCCCAATTAAAAAGCTGGGCAAGTTTATTTTTAAATACAAAAATGGCTTCCATTCACACCAAGGATTCTAAATAAGAGGTAAAATTGGTAAATCAGCTCCTTCTTGGCTCCTTGCCATTCACATCTTTTGGTTTTGAAATTCAATTCTTTGTGAGCATAAGGTGGTTGTTATGAGGTGTTGTCAGGCCTCTGACAGGGATATTGTGCTTGGAAGAAGGTGGGAGATTTTGATCAATGTCTTCAAAGTCAAAGCTTGGAAAATAATAGCTGCACATCAAAACCCATAACATAATGCAGTTAACATCAGGCTCTTTCAGGTGGTCCCAGGGAATGACTTAATTCTCATGTTGAGAATTATAATTAGTCATTTATAATCATGTGGTAAGGTTTATTTGAAGACATATAGCTTGCAGTTAATCATCAAATGAGATTCAGGGAAATCATTACCAGAAAAAAAAAAGGAATCTATGTTTTTATTGATATTCTCCTCCCATTCCTTTTGGACCACTAATTGATAGCATTTCTGTTCTTAAAGCATCCATTATTGGCCCAATAGCTTTATATTAATAAGCATGTCAACGTTTAACATTTAGGCCATGTATGCAATTTCGTGATGTCCTTTCAAATAAATACACTTACTGACCTTGAAATTTTTTGTTTTAGTATTTTCCAATTTCTTTTTTACTTCTGCAAAGTCTTAAAATTCACAATTGCTTTTAAAATTAGGGTGTCGTTTTTGTTTTTGTTTTTGTTTTCTGCTGTTGTTTTTAGTTTTTTCTTCTAGAATATAGTATTAGTAAAATGGAAAAAGATAAAGCCATTTCATATATCCATGCAAATAGTCAAATAGCACAAAAACTGACATATAAATATATTTTATGTTATATATTTATAAATATATATCTATATAGTTCTAAGATTTCTTAAAGAAACTATAAAGTCACAGGCAGAAAATATACAATAAAAAGTCAAATAAATCCATAGTTAAGAGTTAAATGTGCCATATGTTTCTTTAATATTGAGACACAATGGGGTGCAGTAAGAAACTCGTTAAATTAATGGAAACAGCAGCTGGACAATCTCGAGATGCCTATTCACTTTACTTCTGAAATAGAATAACAGAAAAATAGTGGAGACATCCTATTTTTTCTTAGGTTTGAACTGACCATGCTAGCAGCCTAGGGTCAGTGCAAAGCACAATACTAATTTACCTTTCATCCGAGCCCTTAATTTGATGAAATTAATTTTAGTAGCCTTTGTTTAACTGTCTTTTCCCAGTAAAAATGGCAAGCAAAGACATCTATCTCCCCTCATTTTTGATGTTTTGATGTTTTTCATAGAAAAAGCAAAGCTTTGCCAGAACATCTAACTATTCCTGTAGAGCCATGTGGCAAACAAATTGATCTGATGAATGACTTGAGTGGTAAAGAAAGTCTTATTTTGATTTGATTTTTCATTTACAAACCTGTCACAGTTCATTTGTGGGAATATTATTCTTTAATGTCTACCTCCTCTAGGACAAGAAACAGAACTGCTTAGTTTTCCACTGTGTTGGAAGTTCCTTGTGAATCTAATAGATAATCAATGGAGATGCACTGTCAAAAATGAATGGACAAATGTTCTAAGAAATGATGAAGATGCAACTATGTGATGATATTAAGAATTACTGATTATATATGTAGAATGGAATGATATGTTAATATTAAAAAAAAATGAATGGAGACGACCTGGAAGGGATCAAGGTGTGACAGCCTTTTGGGCCTCTGGAATTCTGTGGGAGGACTATGAAAAAGCAGTTCATTTCACTACAGTGCTTTGAGTGTAATATGAAAAAAATCTTTAATCCATTCATTATAAAGCATCTATTACTATAAAAAGGTATTGCCAGATACATGAAAAATTTAATAACATGACATTAATTACCATTTAGCAATTAACTCTACAGAAACATGTTTTTTAGCATTCTTTCTGTCAGCTCAGGTCACCTGGGAAGTGGTCATCAACACAGCACTAGAAGTGCAAGACATTTTTGAGAGAAACGCTATGAAGGACAAAGAAGAGAGGGAGCAATAGTAGTTAGGAGGGCCTCAGACAATTTCAAATGGAGAGATGAAGGGTAGAAAGAGGCCCAGACTTCAGTGTAGCACTGAGAAAGTCTCATTTAGGCCAATAGAGGGCCACAGAGCAAAGATTGCAGGTTAGAAGGCCTGCTCCAGGCAGGAATGGCCTGACTTGAGCCATTGGCTGGGAGAAGCCTGGGGAGTGTATGATATCGTGTGGATGCTGTGCTGTACCCTTCCTTGCAGGAGATTCTCTCTCTCTCTCTCTCTCTCTCTTTTTTAGTTTTTTTTTATTATATGTGTATAATATATAATAATAATGTATATGTGTATAATATAACACATATACATATACAAAGCAAAGAAAGAAAAAAGCAATAGTTTTCAAAGCACTCTTCAACAAGTAGTTACAGGACAGATCCCAGAGTTGTCATGGGCTACCGTATGATTGTCTCAGATCTTTACTTCTAGCTGCTCCGGAACACAGGAGACTAGAAGGCTTAAATATTTTTTTAATCACCACAATCGAATTTTTTCTTTCTTTTTTGTAAATAACATCCAAACAAAAAAAGCAATAAATTTCAAAGCACCGCACCACAATTAGTTGTAGAACATATCTCAGAGTTTGGCATGGGTTACAATTCCACAACTTTAAGTTTTTACTTCTAGCTGCTCTAAGATACTGGAGACTAAAAGAGATATCGATTTAATGATTCAGCAATCATACACATTTGTTAAACCCTATCTTCTTTGTATAACTCCACCATCACCTTTTATCTTTTTCCCACTCTTTGGGTTTTTCCCATTCTAATAGTCTTTACATTTAAAGTCTATTTTGCCCGATTTTAGTGTAGCTACTCTTGGTTACAACTTGGGTGGAACATCTTTTTCCATCCTTTCACTTTCAATCTATTTGTATCCTTGTGTCTAAGATGAGTCTCTTGTAAACAGCATATAGCTGGATTATATTTCTTAAGCCATTCTACCAATCTGTATCTTTTTTTATTTTTCACATGGGCAGGCACCGGGAATCAAACCCGGGTCTCCGGCATGGCAAGCGAGAACTCTGCCACTGAGCAACATGGCCTGCCCTCAATCTGTATCTTTTAATTGGTAAATTTAGTTTGTTAACATTCAAAATTATTACTGAAAGGGATTTCTTGAATCCATCATCTTATCCTCAGGATTTTGTTTGTCAGATATACATATTTTTTTCCCCTCTATCTCTTTTTATCCTTTAAGCTACCCTTACAGATACTCTTCAATTCTGTGGCCTCCTCCAGACCTCCCTCTCCTGTGTTTTTTTTTTTTTTTTCAACTGGCAGAACTCCAGTTTTGTAGGGTTGGTCTCTTGCTGACAGATTTTTTCAGGATTTGTTTGTCTGTGACAATTTCAATCTCTCCCTCAGTTTTGAAAAAACAATTTGACTGGGTACGGAATTCTTGGCTACAAGTCTTTCTCTTTTAGGATCTTAAATATGTCATACCACAACCTTCTTGCCTCCACAGTGCCTGTTGTGTAGTCTGAACTCAGTTTTATGTGGTTTCCTTGTATGTAGTAAATTGTTTTTCTCTTGCTGCTTCAGGATTTTCTGCTTCCCATCAACATTTGGGAGACTGATGAGTATGTGTCTTGGGGAAGGCCTATGTGGATTTATTCTATTTGGAGTTTATTGGACTTCTTTATTTGCATATTCATGTCCTTTATAAGGGCAAGGAAGTTTCCCCCCCATTATATTCACAACTAATCTTCCTAGCCCTTTATTCTTCTCTTCTCCTTCTGGGACCCTAAAACTCTGATATTTGTGTGTTTTGTCTTGTCCGTCATTTCCCTGAGATCCAATTCAAATTTTTCCATCTTTTTTGCCATTGCTGTTTTGAGTGTTCAGAATCAGTTGTCCTACCCTCTAGTTCACTTATTCTTTCTTCTGCCTCCTCAAATCTGCAGTTGTGTGTCTCTAATATATTTTTTACTTGGTCTACAGCATCTTTAATCTCTGTCATAACTATTTTTCTATTTATGCTTTCAAATTCCTCCTTATACTCTCCTACTGTCTTCTTGGTCACCTTTATGTCATTACCCAACCCATTTATTTTATTTAGTAGAGTTACATGAATATCTTTGATTAGTTGTTCCAAAGTCTATATCTCCTCTAGTGTTCTAATTTGGTCATTAGGCTGGGCTGTATCTGTCTGCACCTTCATATGCTTAGTGGTTTTCTTTTGTCTTCATGGCATGTAAATATTTTGATTGGTTTACTCTGGAAGTTGATTTCCTTCAGTAGTCTAAAGCTCTGTATTTGCAGGATGGATATGGAGCAGGATGCAGGGTGTAAGGCGGGTCACAGTAGTGCAGTGGTACACAGCAGCACAGGAATAGGCACAGGTTGGGGATGCTACGCTGGTGCCTATGAGCATGGGGTGCAGGTTTTGGGGTTATAGAGGTGTGCTACAGGGTCTGTGGGTATATGGTACAGTTCAGGCAGACCTTGGAGCACAGGAACAGGGTGCAGCCTTGGGGACACAGAGGTAAAACGCTGCGGGAGGTGGATGCGGAGGCTGTGTGGATGCATGAGGGCTGGTGTGCAGGTAGGATGTGCGTAGGCTCATGGAGCATGGGGTTGTGGGTATCAGGGCGTAGGGTAGGTGGCTCAGAGATCAGAGTGGGGGGATCAGGGCAGGGGTGGTTTCTGCACGAGGGAGGGGGCGGGATGCAGAGGGCCCTGGATGCAGCTGTGGGAGTGTGTAGGAGTGGGCATAGGTCATAGGGATTGAGGGACATGTGTGGGCAGGGGGGTGGCACCAGATGGGTGGTGCTCTGGCACGGATGCACAGGTGTCGAGGGGTTTGGAACAGGTGCGTACATGTGTGCAAGGTGAGGGCTATGAAGCACAGATGTACACTGGAGCACCTGCCAGGTTTAGGAGCAGCGTGCTTGTGCTGGGAAGGGGCAGGTTGGACAAGTGTGCACATTTCTAGGGCAGGGGGCTGGGGTGCAGAGGTTGGCATGGTCAGGTTCATGTGCCAACTTGGCCAGGTGGTGGTGCCCAGTTGTCTGGTCTGGCAAGCGCTGGCCTGTCTGTTGCTATGAGGACATTTCATGGACTTAAATTATGACCATGTTGGCTGCATCCAAGCTGACTGCATTTGCAATCAGCTAAAGGGAATGTCTTCTGCAATGAGGGACACTTAATCTAATCACTGGAAGGCTTTTAAGGAGGATTCAGAAGAGACAATCACTCTTCCTGCTTCAGCCAGCCAGCCTCTCCTGAGAGTTCACTGAGGAACTTCACTAGAGCTGCCAGCTCACAACCTGCCCTAAAGACTTTGGATGCTGCTTCCCCACGGTTATGTGAGACATTTTTATAAATTTTATATGTACTGATATCTCCTGCTGATTTTGTTTCTTTAGAGAACGCTCGCTAATACAGCTTGGTACTGGGAGTGTTTCTTGAGAAACAGAATTTTAAAAATGGATTTCTACAATTGGTTTTCTCTTCTGACAAGACTCAAAGGCAATAATGACTATTTCCATAATCAGAATGACACTGCCAATCCATGGGGTAAGCTGGCAAAAGAGGCAGTCAAAATATCACCATTCAATTGTCCTAATCGTTCTCTTATACAAAGCCAGACTCTGGAGATAATGTTTTTGACACCTTTACAGAGTTTTGTGGAATTAAGAGATATAGAGATGTTGGCTGGTTGTTGTTAGACACGCTCTACCTATTGGTGAGGGAAAGGGATCAGGTGAAGGCTTCAAATGAGAAGCTTATGTGCCATATGACAGATGTAAAAGCTTCCATGAGTGCCCTGAAGGAAAATCTTATGTCCTGTAGCCACAGATTTGAGACCTCTCAAAATCAGATCCAGAGTATCATTGTTAGAATAGCAACTTTACAACATAAACTGAAATCTCAACCTTGCAAGGTGTCTGCTGTTAAGGTAAGGGCACTGCTTGGAAAGGAGTGGGACCCTGAGAAATAGGACGGCAGTATATGGAATGATAATAATGGCCGTGGTGACACTGAAACCCTAGAGCATGCTGAGTCTTCTCTAGATAACCCAGTAATAGTCTTCCCCGAGGACAAAGCTGCCCCAGCTCCAGCCTGCCCTGAGGAGTCGGCCACCCAACCTCCACCTGAAGGGATTAACCTTTCAGTGCCTGTGAAGCAAGTAATTAACCCCAATGGGGAAAAAGCCCCTGTTCCTCTGCCTGGAGTGATTAATCCTGTTTCATCAGATGAAATTGCAAACCAATGCCCTGAAGCAATTGGCTTGGAAGATACTTCTAATTCTTTTCATGGCCCACCCCCATTACCCCTCTTTTCTTCCAGATCTATAACTAAAGCCCCAACAGACCCCAAATGGTGAGGTACAAAGTGTCACCCATGAGGAGGTATGCTAAACTCCAAAACAACTGCATGCATTTTCCAATTTATATAGACATAAATCAGGAGAATATATGTGGATAGGGATTTTAAGGGCATGGGATAATGGTGGGAGGAATATAAAGCTGGATCAGGCTGAATTTATTGATATGGGCCCTCTAAGCAGAGATTCTGCATTCAATGTTACAGCTTGAAGGATTAGAAAAGGCATTAACAGTTTGTTTGGATAGTTGGCTGAAATGTGGATCAAAAGGTAGCCAACATTACCTGAGGTTGAAACACCAGATCTGCCCTGGTATAATGTAGATGAGGGGATCCAAGGGCTTAAAGATATTGGAATGTTAGAATGGATTTATCATGGAAAGTCTGCTCATATACTCCAGGAATGTCCAGAGGATGCACCTTTTACCACAACTGTGAGAAATAAAATTGCAAGAATAGTGCCATAATCACTGATGAGTTCTGTAGTCGCCCTTCTCTGAAGGTCAGATATTATTGTGGGAATTGCTGTCACTGAGCTGGAATCCTTAAACACAATGGAGTGACCAGATTCCAAGTTGGAAAAAGCCAGATGGCAACACTAACTGCCAAAGACAAGGTGGACCTGGCTATCATAATAGACAACAAACTCAAAACAGGATTCGAAATAATCTGACTCGCAGATTTGTGGCATTGGCTAGGAGATCGTGAGGTACATGCAAGTACAATAATTGGGCAGTATACTAACTTCTTGTTTGAGCTGCATAAGCAGAAGAGTTCCAGGTCAAGTGAACAGAAGTCTAACTTGAATTACAAAAACAGGGAGTCACGCCCCCTTAATCTATTTCCAGACTTGAGACAGTTTACAGACCCAGAGCCCCTTGAATGAGGGGGAGGCCAGGTCCCTTTGGGGGAGAACCCTGTTACATTGCCACAAATTTATACTGTTAATCTTCCTCCAAGATTTCCCCAAGGAGACTGACAGCATTTTACTAGGGTAACTGCATTAGAAAAAAGGAAATGATTAGATATTTTGGAGATTATTAGACACTGGTTCAGAAGGGACATTAATTCCAGGGGACCCAAAACATCACTCTGGTCCATCAGTTAGAGTGAGGGCTTATGGAAGTCAGGTGATCGATGGAGTTTTAGCTCAGGTCCATCTCACAGTGGGTCCAGTGGGTCTCTGGACCCATTCTATAGTTCTTTCCTCAGTTCCAGAATGCATAATTGGAATAGATACACTGAGCAATTGGCAGAATTCCCATATTGGCTCTCTGACTCATGGGCTGGGGCTATTATGGTAGGAAAGGCCAAGTGGAAATCACTAGAACTGTCCCTACCTACCAAAATAGTAAATAAGAAGCAATATTGGATTCCTGGAGGGATTGCAGAGATTAGTGACAGCTTAAGGACTTGAAGGATGCAGGGCTGGTAATTTCCACCACATCCCCATTCAACTCTCCTATTTGGCATGGGCAGAAAATAGATGGGTCTTGGAGGATGACAGTGGATTACTGTAAACTCAACCAGGTGGTGACTCCAATTTCATTGCTGTTCCAGATGTGGTTTCATTGTTGAGCAAATCAGCAGATTCCCTGGTGTCTGGTATGAAGCTATTGATCTGGAAAATGCTTTTTTTTTTCAATAGCTATTAGAAAGGACCACCAGAAACAGTTTGCTTTCAGCTGGCAAGGTCAGCAATATACTTTCACTGTCCTACCTCAGGGGTGTATCAACTCTCTAGCCCTATGTCATAATCTTGTCTGCAGGAAACTTGATTGTATCTCCCTCCCACAAGATATCACACTGGCCCATTATATTGATAATATCATGTTGATTGGACCCAGTGAGCAAGAAATAGCAACTACTCTAGATTTTTTGGTTAGGCATATGCATGTAAAGTTTAGGAGATAAATACAACAAAAACACAGAGACCTTTCACCTTAGTGAAATTTCTAGGTGTCCAGTAGTGTGGAGCATGTCAAGAAAGCTCTTCTAATGTGAACAGTATATTGCTGCATCTGGCCCCTCCTATGACCAAAAAAGAGGCATGATGCCTAGTTGGTCTCTTTGGATTTTGTTGACAACATACTCCTCATTTGGGTGTGCTACTCTGACCCATTTATCAAGTGACCAGAAAAGCAGCTAATTTTGAGTGGGGGCCTGAACAAGAAGAGGCTCTGTGACAGGCCCAGGCTGCTGTACAAGCTGCTCTGCCACTTGGACCATATGATCCAGCAGATGGTGCTGGAAGTGTCAGTGACAAATAGAGATGCTGTCTGGGGCCTTTGGCAGGCCCCTATAGGAGAATCACAACACAGACCCTTAGGACTTTGGAGCAAAGCCTTACCATCTGCTGCAGATAACTACTCTCCTTTTGAGAAACAGTTTTTGGCCTGCTACTGGTCCTTAGTAGAGATTGAACACTTAAGGATGGGCCACCAAGTTACCATGAGACCTGAGTTGCCTATTATGAGCTGGCTGTTGTCTGACCTACCAAGCCATAAATTTGGGCATGCACAGCAGCACTCCATAATAAAATGGAAATGGTATATACGAGATAGGGCCAGAGCAGGTCCTGAAGGCACACGTAAGTTCCATGAGGAAGTGGCCCCAAAAGCCCATGGTCTGCATTCCTGCCACATTACCTTCTCTTTACCAGATCAGAGGTATGGCCTCTTGGGGAGCTCCTTACAGTGGTTTATAGATGGTCCTGCACGATTTGCAGATACCACCCATAAGTGCTAGTGCTACAACCCGTTTCCAGGATGTCCCTGAAGGCAGTGGTGAGAGGAAAACCTCCCAGTGGGCAGAACTTTAAGCAGTGCACCTGGTTGTTCTTTTTGCTTGGAAGGAGAACTGGCCAGAGGTGCATTTGTATACTGACTCATGGGTTGTTGCTAATAGTTTGGCTGGATGGTCAGAGACTTGGAAAGAGAATGATTGGAAAATTGGTGACAAAGAGGTCTGGGGAACAGGTATGCACATAGACCTTTCTGAGGCAGCTGGATTGATAGAACGATGGAACGGCCTTTTGAAATCTCAATTACGGTGCCAACTAGGCAATACCTTGAAAGGCGGGGGTGATGTTCCCCAGGAGGCTGTGTGTGCTCTGAATCAGCATCCACTGTATGATGCTGTTTCTCCCATAGCCACTGTTTCTCCATGGGTCCAGGAACCAAGGGGTGGAAATGGGAGTGGCACCATTTACTATTACCCCTAGTGATCCAACAGGAAAATTTTTGCTTCCTGTTCCTGCAACCTTGACCTTTGCTGGTCTACAGTTTTTAGTTCCAGGAAGGGGAGTGCTTCCAGTAGGAGAAACAACAATGATTCCATTGAACTGGAATCTAAGACTGCCACTTGGCCACTTTGGGTTACTCATGCCCCTGGATCAACAAGCCAAGAAGGGGATTACTTTACTGGCTGGGGTGATTGGCCCTGACTATCAGTGGGAACTAGAGCAACTACAGAATGGAGGTAAAGAAGGGTTTTACTGGAATATAGGCGATCCCATAGGGAATCTTTTAGTACTACCACGCACTGTGATTAAAATCAGTGGAAAACTGCAACAGCCCAATCCAGGCAGGACTACCAATGTCTCTAAAACTTCAGGAATGTAGGTTTGGGTCACCCCACCAGGCAATGAACCACAGCCAGCTAAAGTGCTTGCTGAGGGTGAAGGGAACATGGAATGGGTAGTGGAAGAAGGTAGTGATCAATATGAACTTCGCCCTCGTGATCAGTTACAGAAACGAGGACTGTAATGGTATGAATATTTTCTCCTTGCTTTGTAATTACTATCTATGTACTTATACATATCAAATATATTTGTTTCCCTCTTTATTTTATCCCCTTTATCATTTGGCATAAGCTGTTTTGTTCATGTCATAGAAACTAAGTTGCAAGATATCAAGTTTAGGAATGAATACTACCCAAGGACTTGCACCCTGTTCTGGAGAGATTTAATGCATCTCCAATTGCACACAGGTCAGTTAAGTATTGTTAGGCGAGGAAAAAATGTGTCTGGTATTGTTTTTTATTTAGAGATCAAGTATGATTTAAGGTGATGTGCATAGCTGTCAAGTTGACAAGGGGTAGACTGTCATGGTCAGGTTCATGTGTCAACTTGGCCAGGTAATGGTGCCCAGTTGTCTGATCAGAGCTGGCCTGCCTGTTGTTACAAGGACATTTCATGGACTTAAATCATGACCATGTTGGCTGTATTCGCAGATTTGCAATCTGTGTCTTCTGTAATGAATGACACTTAATCTAATTGCTGGATCCTACAGATACTGGATTCTTTCAACCCATGGTTGCCCAGCCAGCCTCTCTTGAGAGTTCATCGAAGACCTTGGAGCTGCTAGCTCCCAGTTTTCCCTACAGACTTTGGACTCTACTTCCCCATGGTTACATGAGACACTGTTTAACATTTTATATTTCCCAATATCTCCTGCTGATTCTGTTTCTCTAGAGAACATTAGCTAATACAGGGGTCAAGAAGTCTGTATACGACTGCATGGATGCTGGGAAATGGGGAAGATGTATCTGTGCTGGTGCACAGGTCTGAGGGGCGGAGCACTGGTCTGTGGGTCTAGGGGGTGGGGACCTTAAGTGCACTTGCTAGTGGCAGTGAGCCAGGATTGTTCCTACAGATGTGGCCTGGATGAGCAGAACAGCGCTTGCCCAGAGCTGGGGGGCGTGACTAGTAGCTGTGCACGTGCAGGGATCTGAGAAGGCCATAAACTGATGTACAGGTGCACAGAGCTCAGTAGGGGTGGGGTAGGGTTGCCCGACTATATGGGCTGGGGGCAGATATTGCCTGGGTATGAGGCTGAGCGCCGGCAGCCCTGATGTGCTGGCAACAGACTGCCTGCAAGGGGCAGGGAAGTGTAGGTGCATCTCAGGCAGGGCGGAATGAGACTGCACTTGTACAAGAGAGGTGGATTGGGTTGGGGCGGGCGTGCACGCACTTGGGGTTGGGGGGGTGGGGCAGGTATGGGCGGGGCAAGACTGTGCTTGTGCAGGAGAGGTGGGTTGGGCTGAGACAGGCCTACCCAAGCTTGGTTTGGGGGTGTGGGACAGGTACGGGTGTGGTGAGACCACACTTCTTCAGGGGAGGTGGGTTGGGCTGGGTCAGTCGTGCACGACCTTGGGTTGGGGGCATGGGGTATGTATGGACAGGGCAAGACTGCGCTTGTGCAGGAGAGGTGAGTTGGGCTGGGGCAGGCCTGCACGCGCTTGGGTTGGAGATGTGGGACAGGTACGGGTGTGGCAAGACCACACTTGTGCAGGGGAGATGGGTTGGGCTAGGTCAGTCGTGCACGAGCTTGGGTTGGGGGCATGGGGTATGTGTGGACAGGCAAGATTGCGCTTGTGCAGGAGAGGTGGGTTGGGCTGGGGCAGGCCTGCACGTGCTTGGGTTGGAGATATGGGACAGGTATGGGTGTGGCAAGACCACACTTGTGCAGGGGAGGTGGGTTGGGCTGGATCAGGCGTGCACGAGCTTGGATTGGGGGTGTGGGGTAGGTATGGGCAGGGCAAGACTGCGCTTATGCATGAAAGGTGGGCTGGGCTTGGGCAGGCATGCGCACGCTTGGCATGGGGATATGGTGCTGAGGGTATGGGGTAGAGGGCGGGATCACTTGGGGGGTAACAGGGTTCAGGTGCGTGGGATGTGGGGTGAGTTGCTGGTTGCAGGGCTGCACTGGTGAAGGTAGTGCATTCAAAGAGCATGGCTTGGCTTACTTTCTAGTCCCCATCTGCCTGTCCATGCACTCCTGAGGGCTCAGGCTTCCATTTGGAAAGGGGTGTATTAGACTGTTTGCACCTGCTGGACGGTCCCCGGTTCTTTGCATCTCAGTTCTTCAGCTTTTGGAACGAGGGCCTCCCCTCCTAGGTCACTTACACCCTGGAATTGCCATCTCAGTCACCTTCCTGTCCTTCTCTAGCTGTTCCTTGGAGCAAGGGTGAACTCGACCAACCTATAGTATTTTGCAGTCTTCCAAGAACCCTATCCTATTCCGCCATCTTCCCAGAACCCATATTACCTCTTGAAGGGAATGTTGGGTAATACATTTCCATGGCTACCACACAAATGATTTTTTCCAAGTCACATCTAAATATGCTAAGTGGAATGGTTATAATGCTATTCCATGGGCAGAAGGTATACTCTTAGAATTAATACCATAATTATGTGTTAAAATAATTTACAAAATTTCCCCACAAATAATATACATGTAATCACTATTTTTATGGCAATGCAGTTGTTTATTATTCCTATAGCCTAAGAATTCATTCAAAGGTTTATGGAGAATCAATGTGCCAAACATTGGGCTAAGGCTTGGGAATACAATCAGAATCCCTGCCCTCTCTGAGGAGAGTTTTTGCCAAAGAATTCCTTTTATACTCCAGGTTGAAGTAAGTTTCCTATCCTAAGAACTTGGCAATAAAATTTTAAGATAGTTTTATTTTTAATCAATGCATCTATTATTGTCTTGCTTAAACTGTAACTTATTTTTTACATTGCTATTTAACTTTCACTCTGTTTATGTCTTTTCTCTGTTGAAAGCAAGATAGTTGTTCAATTTTTTATATAACTTTATCATTTATTCATTTAATCAACAAATACTTTCCAATATCTACTCTATGCCAAATATCATGCTGAGTGATTTAATTGTAGCACCTCATTTAATCCTCATAATATTCCCATGTGATAGTTCTCATGCCTTACACTTTAAAATGATAAAATAGATCAGAGTATTGCTATATAAATCCAGATTTGCTTTATGTCATAGCAAATTCTGCTATAATTGCCTACTTCCTTAAGAAAGGAGGGTAACTCGAGGTGGCCCACAGATCAGCACAGAATCACAGTGATGCCAAAAGTGCACTGTTCATTCCAGATCAGAGACTAGGAGAAATTCCAGAGCTATCAAAGTGTTTTGCCTCAAATCTCTTGGCTCTTAGCCATTTGATCCCAATTATTAAAAGTATCTTCTTTAAACATAGATTCCATAAGATCTCTCTCCTGATCAAAAAGTTTTAAGGGCTTCCAGTTTCCTACCCCGTCAGGTTTAATTTCTACTTAGTTTTCACCAGCCTGTAGAAGAAAGCTTCACTCATTTAGGCAACAAATTCTACTTGCTAAGTCCTCTGAAGAAGGCTCCTTAGAGCTCACAGAGATTTTTAAAGTGTGATAGAAGGTTATGATCGCAAAATTATGATTTCTTCCTAAATTTTTTGCTTTTAAACAATGTAATTCAATTCATATATGATTCTATAGAATTAATAGCAATGCTAAAAGAAAACTAATAGCAACAGTATCTTTCAACTATCATCATTTTGTAGATTTACTTAGGTAGAACAGTTTCAATTTAACTTTTAATTTACTCCATTAGTTTCAAAATGATTAAGGTTTTGCCATGAACAAGTTCAAATAGGATCTGACTGTCAAAATATCAACATATTATTTATATAACCACCAATATAATACCAGATATACCTATCAAATGTTTTACTGTTTATTCAAATCATATTTATAATTATTTTATTTTAATAAAAAACCTTTGCATGATTTTGCAAGGGCTGAAGATCATAGCTTCTTGCCTACTTTGCTTCTGAGCTCTTATTAACCTTTTCGAAGCAAAACTTTCTTCAGTCTCCAATCTCTGAGACTCCACAGTAGATACTACAAAATATAAACTGGTATCAATTTAAAACAAAAACATACCAACTTATCCTTCATAAATTACAGATAATAGAGAGATGCAAAGTAGCTAGATTAATTTAAGGGTTAATAAGTGTGACATAAAATGGATACTTATCTCTCAAGGTACTCATTACATTAGAGAAAATCATCATTTTAGAGAAATAACTTCTACCACTTGTTTTTGGTTGTTGTAATTCCTCATTCTAATGACCATGACAAGATATAGGTATTTTGTGACAGAGAAGCTTCATTTTTTTCAGTACATTTAAGCTTCTCAGGTTAATACCTATTCCTCTGGAAAATCAAAGACAGCTGTGACTAATTTAGCTGGTAGAGCAGAATGTCGTTCAAATGGAAACAATATAAATCAGAAAAAGCAAGTTCAAATCTGCCTCTGTCATCTACCGATAGCATAAACTTGACAAAATCCTTGGCTTTAGAAAAAAACAAAAGGAATTCTTGACAATTTAGGGTTAATGTAGGCAAAACCCTAATCAACAAGGAGTCTTAGTTTCAACCCTTGCAACAAGCCTTATCATCTCATTTGGTGTAAGAAAAGGAAGAAGGGAGAAGTGATCGTTTCTTGGAAGGTGGTGGAATCATCATGTAAGATATAGAGAGTTAGGATCACAGTTATATGATAAAATCACATCTTTTTGGATGCCCTCACAATCTCCATCAAAAGTCCAGAAGCAGTTAAACAATTCGGATTCTGGGGTCACATAATTTTTTAACGATCCATAGAAAACTCTGTTCTTATTTAGTAGCTATTTTCCTGTGACTGGAAGAAACTAAAAACTCTTTCAAGAATCTTCCCTATTTCATGTCTGAATTCCTTATGGCATCTAATGCTAGTCCTGACACATATTGTGTACTCCTCAAAGATCTGAGTAAATGAGTGAATATATGAATAAAAGAATAAAATAAGGGGATTTCATTGATATTAAAAATATTCACTACAAATATTCAACTATCCTTTATTGTCTGAAGTCTGAAGATACATTTTCTCATATTTAAAAAGTTTTAAAGCATTCTTCTGAAACAGCAGTTTGCTTTAAAAAATATACCAGTATTTCATTAAACAATACATTAATGTCTGTTTATAAAAAATGCCCATGTCCTGAAAACACAAAAGATATCAGTTTCTCCTTTTTCCTGTAGTGAAATCAATGTGGCACTTCACTACCTTTGTATCTCATTAAATATATGCCTTTTGCTTTGTGATGCCAGCTTCTCCCACAGGCTTAAGTACATGTCTCCCCATACCAAAATGAAAGGTTAGAATGACCTGCCAACTTCACTGAAGTTACCAGTACAATTGCTAAAATGTATGTTACAGAAAATGCTAGAGCTGCTTAAAAGTTAAGCAACATTATATTGAAATCCATGAAAAGGTTTAAAAATTATAATGTGTTCACAGTGGGAGGCGAGGACAGCTGTAAACATAGGCAGAAAGATGCAGGATTATGAGTGACTCCTTGCTTGGAATGTCTTAGTATTAGCCAGTATTATTACTTCTGTTGCTATCATGTAGCAATACTACTTTATCCATTGACTAGAGTAACATTTAATATAGACATTTTGAAAATTAATCATCAACACAACGACATCATGTCCTTAGCTACCCATGTAGCTTGAGGTTTTTGGTTGTTGTTTTTTTTTGTCAATATTATGAGTCAACAGGGTTTGAGGCCTGGATCCAGCACCATTTATGGTTGGACTTTGATCAAGCTATCTAATGTATTGAACTCTCAATTTCCTCTTCTTAAAAATGGGAGTGATGATAGTATTTTCTCCATTGGGTATTTGCAAAGATTAAATAATATATGTAAAACACTTTGAATTTAATAGATATCAGCTCTTACTATCTATTTAAGGCAGAAAAATTTTAAGTTTCCATACTTAGTGACTGAGTTCTGAAAGAGATGTTACTCCCCACATAATAATTTAGCAATTATTTCTGTTTCTTCTTCAAGAGTAATGAACTGGCAGACAATTTGCCTTCCAGGAAACTCTACTCTGAGTCAGGCTTTATTTCATCAGTCCCCAAACTATTTTTATGCCTAATGAGACAGATTTGTTCATAAATTTCCAAAAAATACCCTAGAGACCTTTACAGCTGGAAAGCTATCTTTTTATTCCATTTGCTCTTATATAAATCATCCCCATCATGTCAACCAGTACCTGAAAGCTGATCATAATTCAATTTAATTTAAAATAAAAGAGGAACCAAATAGGAAGACAGTCTGAAGAAGAAAAAAACTGCAGGCAATATTTCAGGTTAATATTTTACAGTCTATTTATTTGCTGATGATGGTGATTCAAGAAGGACATAAATGGCTCCAAATGGGGAAGACTACCTGTTAAATATCGGACATCCAAAGGTATGAGGTCATTTTCTCTACCTAATATAATTCTGTATCACAAAGAAGCAATTCTTAGCTTTTCTATGAAAGATGTTTAAGAACATGTTTTGAGAATAGACACTATGAATATTCAGCCTGGAAAAATGCACATACAATATTTTGCATTTAATTCCAATTGGTTCTAAGGACCCTCTGAAAGTCATTCAGCCATCTGTGGATTTTCTGTATGGTATTGAAAGTAGACCTAAAAGTTTTGATTTTGAATATGACAATGTATTTAAAGTTGTTCTCTGACTTTGTTTTAGGTTTTAATTTTCCCATAAGCAAGTAATTTGTGTGGAACAGACATGTGCATATGGTCAGATAAAACACATGTATAATAACATGGATATTAACCCTACTCCTTGTGAATCCCCCTGATAAAATGGATGAAAAGTCCATCTACCACATTTTACTCAGTGTTTTGGTTTGGTAATACTGCCAGAATACAAAATATACAAGCAATGAATGGCTTTTATAAACAGCACTTATTAAGTTACAAGTTTACAGTTCTAAGGCCTTAAAAATGTTCAAACTCAGGCATCCAGAGAATGATACCTTGACTCTGAAGAAAGATTGATATCTGTCACATGGGAAGGCATGTAGCTGGCGTCTGGTGGTCCTTGTTCCCAGTTCCCTCGCTTCCAGCTTCTGATTCCAGTGGCTTCCTCCCTAAATGTCTGTGGGCCCTCACTTAGCTGCTCCAGGGCAAAACTCTGGGTTTCATCTCTTAGCTTAGCATCTCCCAAGGCAGGAATTAGCTTCTCTCCAGGCTCTAGCTATTTCTGAGTTCTTGTTTAGGACTCAGACTTTTTCTGTCACAATCTCCAACGTCTGTTTCTGTGACAGTTCTCTCCAAAATACTTTCCCTTTTAAAGGACTCCAGTAAACTAATTAGGAGCCACCTTGAATGGGCAGAGTCACATCCCCATCTAATCAAAAGGTCACACTCACAACTGGGTGTGTCACATCTCCATGGAAACAACCTAATCAAGAGGTTCCACCCTATAATACTGGACCAGGATTAAAAAACCATGGCTTTTCTGGGAGACATAAATAGTTTCAAAACAGCACACTTAGATATCCCCAAATGCAAATATCCCATGGTAGACACTCCATTGGATTCAGTGTCTGATTCCAAAGGTACTGAGTTGAATTCATTCCCAGGATACCAGATATTCCTATCAAATTTCCATGAAGAGTTCTCCCCTTAAAGTTCCCTACTCTCACACTAACCCCCAAATCTGTAGCAATCTTAGCAACTACCAACAGCAAACACCAACAAAACTAATGACGGCTATAACTTGACACATACTTTACATAATTTTCAATTCTTATAACAGCTGTTCAAATATGTACTGTTACACACAGATGAGGAAATCAGGCCTCAGAGAGACTGAATGATTTGTCCAAGACCAAACATCAAACACATACTTCTTACTACACCACTGCCAAACAAAAAATTAACTTAAGAAAAATCATTCTCTGCAGAAATTTATATACCCTGGCTGACTTCCTTTAGTGTTCAACAAAGCAATGCATATAAAAGATAGGGAGTATAAACTATGCTTTCTCTCTCTCTCAGTCATGGTTCACCAGTGCTGGCTTAGTCTCTCCCAACATCTTTCAAAATCTGTAAGTTGCAATCACTGTTTCAGACTTGGAACAGAGGCTTAAGCTATTACGTTGTTATTTTAAAACACTGTCTATTTCTACACATGAACTGCTCATACACTAGGGTCTAGCAGGATTCTTTGCTTTCTCTCTCTCTTCTGTTCCTTTCCTCCTTTATCTCCACTGCCAACCCACCCCACACCCCCACCTCTTCACTAAATGACAGACTGATAGACATGGTGAAGTGTACCTGTTTAAACATCTTTTTTATTCCTGTTGAGTGACTAACCTATGGGTAGGCAGTTTCTTTTCTTATCTTTCACTCAGGAATTCAGATGGTCTGATTAGAAAGCTGAACTGCTTGGAGGATCCTGACAGATGCTTTTGACTTTCTTTTTAAAGACCACCATCACTACTTAGGCATTTCACTCAGACAGTTTTTACTAGTGGAACAACAGACTGTTTAGGTACCTGGCCATGTCAAACATGCACTTAGCTGAGAAATCCCAACTTTTACTCCAATGGCTTAGTTTTCATCTAGGAAATAATTGGATAAGGAACCATCTACTCTGTAAATGTTATGAGTATGTTAAGGGTCAGTTGCTGCAATTGTATAATGGAGTATCTGCTGATAAGAAAGAGCTTTGATGGAGGCTCTAATAGTTTTCTAGAAAAACCTAAAGACAGAAAAAATGAAGGAAAGCCCAAAATGTTAAGTATTTATAACAGAAGGATGACCCATAAGAATAGACTGAAAAATATACAGCTATACTCTAGTTAAAATCTTTGAGGACAGAGAAAAATGACTCATTTCAACTTCATGCGCAAGGGTTACATTCTCCAAAGTTTAGTTATATCAGATGATCCTAGAACATTACGTGAAGAAACTGAGGCTCAGAAGAAAATTTGCGGCAAGAGCTATTACAAGGAAATGAGTAAAGATGGATTACAGGCGAGGACAAAGAGGAAAGTCAGTTGTGGCACTTACTTTAGGACATGTCCTTTTCCCCTTTCCCCCAGCTAAGCACTCATCAATCACCCTCGGCTTCTTTCTACGCTTCCACCATAGTGAGCTCATGGGCCCTAACAGAGGCCCTTCTCCACAAGACCCTCTTACTCCAGATCCTCCATTCTGTGTCTCCCCATTATCATTCAAGATGCAGCTTAAACGTCACCATTCAGAGACAGGTTCCCTAAGCGTGCAATTTAAAAAGCTTCCCCAGCCATTCTATATCATGTGACCCAGTTTTATTTTCATTATTTTACATTTTCTTGATTTTTTTATTCCTTTTCCAAATCTGTTCCAGTAAACCTATCTCATTCACCACTGCATTTCCAGCACTTACCATATGCTAGTTGTTCAATAAAAGTGTATTAAATGACTCTTTGAATCCTTAATATCATCATTGTTGGAGAATAATGGTACAAATCACCCACTTGATTCTAATTGATTAAGAATGGCACAAGGAATCAAATAAAGATAAAGGCATTTTGCATTAATGGTGGGGCAACTGCTTACAAAACACAAGGCACCCTGATAAGAGCCAGACTGATGATACCCCTCCTTTGGTGAATACACCCTCACTTCTTGAATTAAAAAGAAAAACACTGCAGGAAAAGTATGGTCGGATAATGGTGTACCTCCAGCACAGAGGAGGCTCCAGACCCAGTAGGCTTACGGTGCAGCTGGCTGAAGCAGAAATCCTACCTCCCCAGGGTGCAGATAGATCTAACAAATAAAGAGAATAAGAGATTGAGCCCTTTCCACATGCTACCTTTCAATGAACTAACTTTGTCCAACAGATATCATGGGCTCATCAATTCAAACCATCAGAGCCATCAGCAATAATCCTAAAGGGAACAGTGGATAGGTCATTTGAAAGTACTCATTCCTGTTCCTCCAGAGATCACATAAAAAATTATCTTCCCTCAACAGAAATGTGATGAAATGGTATAAGGCTCTCCTCTCTACAAATATTGGCACGTAGTATATGCTCCATAAATAACTAATGAATATTCCACTGAAAAATAAAAACAAAATTTAAGAAGGTTAAAGAAAAGGATCAAAGATGGGAAAGAAAACAGAGGCTGCAGTCTCCTCTTTCTTATCTGTAAAATCAAGAGAAGACAAGGAATGGAAGCAATTCAAGAAACTTTCACATACATAATCATATCCATATAGAGTACACCAAAGTATCTGACTGTTTCTTTTCATTCATCTTTATAAATTGTGAATTTCTTGAGGACAGAACCAAGTCTTTTATCTTTTGAACCTTAGCTTTTTATCCTCATGGTCTGGTACATGATAAGTACTCAATAAATAATTGTTGAATTGATTATATTTAAGAATGAGAGGATATAGACTTGCTTGGGGCTTATTAAGTTTCTTCAGAAAGGCTAAAAATTACACTAAACATACTCTGTAGCACCTTGGTGGACCCTTGCAAAGCGGAAAGTTTGACAGTACATGGGGGAAAAACTAACAGTTCGGGATAATCACAAACACTATCGATTGCTTATTTGTTGCACTCTATAGGTATTAAATTGATAGCATAACTTATAGAGCATCCGCAGTAGAGCAGAACTAGCTCTCCTAACTCTAAATGTCTTTCTAAAAAGAACACACGGTATCCCTTCTACAGACAAGGTTAGGAAAATAGTGAGACTTAAAGTCTGTTTTGCTCCAGGGAATGAGGGTATCAGAGAAAAAACACTGCTAGATGTTCAGAGCTTCTTCCACCTGGAATGGAGACCACCTCCTATGCTCTCCTTTGCAGCACCGTGCCCCTGAGGGGGGTTTTAGAAAAGATATATTCAAGATGTGGCATTTTTTAGGCTTCTTGCACTTTGGCACTCCTCTAGCTGTTGGTCTCACGTCAGAAACCTCCTCCTAAATCCACATAAATCTAGTAGGTGACTATATGAGAGCGCATGACTAACATGAGTCATGCAGTCCCCTGATTGCTTATCAGGAAATTACTTGGAAAACTGAAGTGAAAATTTGTATTTCTACTAGAACAAATGAGAAGTAAAAGTGCTATCCTCTTCTTGATATTTATTTTTTTTTTAGTCAGGTTTATTGACACAATGAGTAAATTAAAGATTCCGATCATTTTCTTTCATTCATATTAGTAAGATTTGAACTTAAATAAAAATATATTGAGGTAAAATTTACAGTTTGATAACTTTTGACAAATGTAAACTGGCATGTAACCACCACTACCAGAATTCACATAGAGAACATTTTTAATTGCACCAGAAAGTTCCCTTGTGGCTCTTTGCAGTCAACCCACCATCCCAATCCCTGGCCTTTGGTAAGCAATTTATCTAGTTATATCCCTATTCACCAGTTCATAGGGATGTTTGGGTTGTTACTAATTGGGGCTATTGAGAATAAACTGTTCCATACTAAGGTAATGACTTAGAAGTGAGTTATGGTGAGTGCATGCTTATATTTAAGCGAAACTGCCAAATGGTTTTCTAAAAAGTGGCTGTATTATTTTGCATTCTTACCAGCAGTATATGAGAATTTTGCATCCTCACCTGCAATTATTATTGTCAGTCTTTAAATTTTACCTGCCGTATTAGATGTTCAGTGAAATATCATTATGATTTTAATTTGCATTTTTCTAATTATTTGACTGATAATGGTGACTATACTTGTAATTTGTATATCTTCTTTGGAGAAGAAGCTGTTCAAACTCATGACAATTTTTAAGAAGTCATTTATCTTATTAATATGTGAGAATTTTTATTCTAGATACACTTTTTTTTTAATTAGCATGTGTTTTGCAAAAATTTCCTACCGTTCTATGGCTTACCTTTATATCTTCTTAATAGATCCTCTTGATATTATTAAGGGCAGAAGATTTTTGATGAACAGAGATTTTAAATTTTAATAAAGTCCAACATAACAATTTTTCTTTCATGGTTTGTGTTTTATGTGGCCCATCTATGAAATCTTTGCCTACTCCAACCTCACAAAGATTTTTACCCTATTTTTTTCTTCTAAAATGTTTAGAATTTTAACTTGTATATTTAGGTCTATTATCCATATAGAGTTATTTTTGTACATGTTGCAAAGTAAGAGCCAAAGTTTGTTTTTCACGTGGATACACAATTGTTCCACCATCATTTTTATTTTGAAATTATAATCATCTATCCATTGAATTACCTTTGCTCCTTTGTTGAAAATCAATTGACTGCAGATGTATGCATCTATTTATGGACTCTGTATTCTATTTCATTGATTTGTCTCCTATGTGTACCCCAATACCAAATTTTCTTGATTTGTGTAGTTTTATAGTAAATCTCCAAGTCACATAGTGAAAATCTTCCAAATTTATTCCTCATTTATGAAAGTGCTTTGGCTGTCTAAGTCCTTTGTTTTTCATGTGTCAAAATGTTACTTTCTACCAAAATAAAAAAGCTTGCTGGAATTTTTATTGGAATTGTATGAAATGAGATCAATTTTGAGAGCACAAACATCTTAAAAATAGTACCTTCTATCCATTACCATGATATATGTCTCCATTCATGTCTTATTTTTTGTAGATTTCAACATACAAATTTTGAAAATATTATATTGCATTTATCCTTAAGTAGTTCAAAGATGTTAAGGTTCCTATCAATGGTATTTTTATATTTATTTCCAAATATTTTTGTCATTATAGAAAATACAATTGATTTTTTTATACTGACTTTGTGTAATTTTGCTAATTTTACTCATTAGTTCTAGTAACATTTTTATACTTCTTTTTCTTTGAAACTTTCAATTTAGACAATCATCATCTTCAAATAAAGACAATTTTATTTCTTCCTCAAATCATATTTTCAACTTCTAGGAGGTTCTTTTGAATAAGAACATCTCCCTACTTGAGAAATTTTGCCAGAACATCTAAACACATTTAGTTTTAAAATGTGTTTTATCTATAAATTGCTTTTTTACTTAGAGCCAAGAAACTCTATTTTGTCAATGCTCACCTCCATTGTTGGTGGTAACATTCCTTTGTTCTCGGTGGGAAACTTCTGGTGAACCTTCCGGTGTAGCCCACACAACCATAGAGATGCATAGGCTACACACCTCCTCCCAGCTTATATGCAATAATGAAGTTTCTTCCTTCAGAATGGAATCAGGTAGGTTATTCAATACACTTATTTGTTCACACTTCTTTAGCAAGATGCCTGGAATCTAACCTACAAACAAAGCTTTCTCATTTACACGTTGGAAACTCCTATTTTTTCTCAAGACTTAAAATGCCTTTGGGATTATAAAGTCAGCTAGGCATTTTAATCCTGGTTAAAATCAGCCTTCTCATCACTGAACACATAAAATGAGAATGCGTTTCTCCATACTGCCCAAGTGCTATTAATATGGAGATAAATCAGATATACCGCATAGAAACACAAATTTCTAGATCCAGTGCTCAGATCTGATTTAGTAGGTCTGAAGTGAGTATCAAAACTCTGCTTCCTGCCCTTTTTCCCCCAAGTAATACAGATGACTCTAATGTAATCTGTACATTATGTTGAAAGGAATTTTGAGAAATCTTGTGTAGGCTTACACTTATATAGGAAAAATCAAACTTATAAATCAAAAAATGCAGTAGTATTTTTTAAGTGTCAGTATGGTGGAGGCCCAAAATGCAGAATACACATTGTCCTACATTGGGTTAACGGAATCAAAAAAGACTCACATTGAGAAGGTTAAACCTGATATAAGTCTTGTAAGATGAGTTTGCCAACACAACAAGCAAACTCACTGCCGTCCCCCTGACTATGTGGGATAGATATGGCTCTCAGGGGTGTGGACCTTCCTGGCAACATGGGACAGAAATCCTAGAATGAGCTGGGACTCAGCATCAAGGGATTGAGAAAACCTTCTTGACCAAAAGGGGGAAGAGTGAAATGAGACAAAATAAAGTGTCAATGGCTGAAAGATTCCAAACAGAGTCGAGAGGTTATCCTGGAGGTTATTCTTACACATTAAATAGATATCACCTTGTTAATCAAAATGTAATGGAGAGGCTGGAGGGAACTGCCTGAAAATGTAGAGCTGTGTTCTAGTAGCCATGTTTCTTGAAAATGATTGCATAATGATATAACTTTCACAATGTGACTGTGTGATTGTGAAAACCTTGTGTCTTATGCTCCTTTTATCTACCTTGTCAACAGACGAGTAGAACATATGGAATAAAAATAAACAATAGGGGGAACAAATGTTAAAATAAATTTAGTTTGAAATGCTAGTGATCAATGAAAGGGAGGGTAAGGGGTGTGGTATGTATAAATTTTTTTCTGTTGTCTTTTTATTTCTTTTTCTGAATTGATGCAAATGTTCTAAGAAATGATCATGATGAATATGCAACTATGTGATGATATTGTGAATTACTGATTATATATGTAGAATGGAATGATCATAAGTTAAGAATGTTTGTTTGTTGTCATCTTTTTTTAAAAAATTAATTTAAAAATAATAAATTAAAAAACAGATGAGTTTGCCACCGGGAACTGAAGGAGAGCAAAAGACAAAATGACTTTCTCACTGTTTCCAAAACTTGCCTGATAATAAGACTCACCAGTGATGTTGGCTAAATATACACATTTCCAGATTCCTTCCTGGTAGTTTCTAATGGAAGCCAAGAATCTGTATGCTTAACAAGTACCCAAGCTAATTCTTATCAGAAGAGTTTAAGCAAAATTTGTATGGAAGAAAAGCATAACAGAATAACTGAATCATGAAAAATCCTTGTGTGTTTACCAAACTGCAAGAAGTTTAGTAGAGTGAGAACATAGTATTCATAGCAAGGTATGGCTGAGTAATTATGGCAGCAATGCAGATTTTGTATTAAAAGGACAAAAAGGTGAAAATAAAGATAAAAAACAATAACCTCAACAGGATAAATTGAGATGGAGATTAGCTAAGAGATCATCACAGTAGCCAGTATGGTAGGCAGAAGAATAAGCCTGAAAACAGGTTCCCATAATCCCTGACACAGTAGAATATGTTATTTTACATGGCAAAAGGGACTTTGAAACTGTGATCAAGGTTCAGAGCTTTGAGATGTGGATATTATCCTGGATTATCTGGTTGAGCCATTCTGATCACATGAGTCCTTAAAAGTAGGAATAGGAAGGCAGAAGGATGAGTCAGAGGGAAAGAACCAGCGCCCTGTTGCTGAAGTGGATGAAGGGAGTCATGAGCCAAGGAATGTGGCAAAGAAGCTGGGAAAGGTGATAAGCAAAGAAACAGATTCTCCCCTAGACATAAAAAAAAGGGAACATGGCCCTGATAAGATCTTGGATTTGGCATACTAAGTCCTGGGTCTGGCTCCTGACGTACAGAACTGTATGCTAAATTTGTGTTGTGCAAGCTGCTAAATGTGTAGTTATCTGTTATAGAAGCAATAGAAAACTAAAACATAGAAGAAAGAGATGTGTAGGACTTCAAAGAAGGTAATAGCTTACTATATACACATTAAATATTCACGAAGTACTCATTATAATTTTTTAGAGCAGAAATGGAGGACACATCCGTGGCCAAAATGGAATAATAATAACCAGATATACTCCCACCTGAAATAACCAGGAGAAAAAGCATAAATAAAAATAAAATATGTGAAGCAACTAGCTTTCAGATAGTGGGCATTAGATAGCACAAGGTGGTGATGACTGAGAGATGGAAAGCAAAAGAGATGAGCCTTACTAATGCGAGAGAGTTTCCAGGCCATGGAGTGGGAATGAGAACTCTAGGAAAACTCCTTAAAACTTGAGGAAGTGCTGAGAATTGGGGAGAATAAAGCAGGTAGAGGTCATAAAACTGGGTATCAAAATGGAGAGAGAGATTCTGGAAATCTGCAGAGGAGCCACTTAACTAGTCAACAGAGTATATTGATCATGTCAAGTGTTTGAGAAAAGTATGCAAGACTGAGGACAGAACCACCCAGTAAGATAGAAAAGAATAGTCTTAGGCACGCACACAATGTGAGGAATAGTGCTATTTCCACCTGGCAGACTAGAAAATTCATAATTCAATGGGCATTAGGTACAACATACAGAAGCAGCTTACCTCATTAATAGAGAGAAATTAGGCCTAGACTGAGCATACTCTGGACCCCCAAAACAAATATTAAAAGCCAGAACCAAAAATATCAAAGTGTTTCCAAGAAATAAAACTGTATCCCAAAACAAATCAGCAAGAACATGTATAGGAATAATAATAATAATAAAATCCAACAAACAACAGGATAAAATTCACAATTTCTGATCTCATTCAAAGCTTACCAGCACAAAAAAATAAAACCAAAAACATGACCAACAATGAAGAGAAGATCATCACACTTGGGCTGTACAGGAGAAAGGGACCTTTCATTTCCCAGTGAACGAATCTTGGAATAAATTTTTTTTTCTTCCTTTTTAGTTTCCATGATAGCCGAATATGTTTTATTATATTTATTACACTACTAATAAAACCTAATGCCTGTTCCCCTTTTCTATATGGGGTACAAGTGACTGAATGAATCGGAATGTCCAATAGAGTTACTATACCAATTATTTGTTCATTTTGTATTTTTATTTTGGAGATAAAATTGACCCGTGGTTAAAAAAAAAAAAAGAAAAAAAAAACTTTGACCATTTTTATGTCCATGGGGTATTTTCTTTTTTATCATCTTAAAAAAAGATTACTAATTCTAATCATTGTAGTGTCATGAGAACGATGGAATTCTTCTGATGTCAAGCCCTCAGAATGCCATAGAAACCAGTACCCAGCACAGCCCAGATATTTTTTTTTCTCTTCGTTTCCTCATTCCTTACTAAAGGAATCTGGCTGATAGCTTTGCTTCTCTATACCAATGGAAAAACAAAAATTATTTTTTACCTGTCGATCAGATGGAAACACAAATTTCATGGAACTGTATATCATCATAGAATCTTGATGTCTGGAATGAAATTATTTTTAAAAAACTTCCTGTGAACCACTTTAACAAACTGAAACAAAAGGTGTTGGAGTGCATTTGGATGGAAGACTTATGACTGAAAGCAGGAACTTTGATCTCCAGCGTTCACCTCCTTGTGCCTTCAGCATCTCATTTTAATTCCTTGGTCCTGGGCAGGGGGTTATCTGTTGGTCTTAAAATGTGTGGCTATAACTGAATTATAGATGGTAAGGGATATATGATGTTGAGTTTTTAAATGATTAAAAATGGGTCAATTTTTCAATTAAAAAATATGAGACAAAGTCAATATCAGAGCAAAGAATAAAGAAGGGCATTTCATAAAGACAAGGGGGTCAATTAATCAGGAAAACATAATACTACTGAACTTCTATGCATCTGAAAAAAAGAATTTCAAACTACTTGAACCAAGACTGACCGGAATGCAGAGAAATAGATAAATCCACAATTAGAATCAAAGACTTCTATATCTCTTTCTCAATAATTACTAGAAAAATTAGACAAAAATCAGTGGGAATATAGTACAGTTAAGCAATACTATCAACCAATATGAACATTCCACCATATAATGGAAGAATTTACATTATTTTTAAATGTATATGGAACTTTACCAAATAGACCATAAACATACTCTGCATCATAAAATAAGCCTCAATATTTAAAAGTACTCATGTCACACAACCTATGGTCTCTGCCTACAATGGCATTAAATTACAAATCAATAATAGATATCTGGAAAGTCCTCAACAATTTGAAAACAAAATATATTTCTAAATAACTCAGTGATCAAATAACACATAAAAAGATAAACTGAAAGTGTCTGAACTAAATGAGAAAATAAACTAGAATCTGTGGGACACCACCAAATCACTGCTTCGGGCAGTGTTTACCGTATTTATTTATGCCAATATTAGAAAAAAATCTCAGATAAATTGCCTAAAATACCACCATAAGAATCTAGAAAGGGGAGAGAAAATTAAACCCAAATTAAGCAGGAGAAAGGAAAATATAAAGACCAGAGCAGATTTCAATGAAATAGAAAAGGGGAGGGGGGGGGCAAGAAAAAATCAATAAGATCAAAACCTGATTCTTTGAGAAGATCAATAAACCTGTAGCCAAACTGATCAGGAAAAAAAAAGGAGAGAAATACAAGTTAATATAAGGAATGGAAGAAGTGACATCAGTCCGTATTTTACAGACAATAAGGTAATACTGTGACCAACGTATACCACATATATATTCAACTGCTTAGATGATATTTATAAATTTCTTGAAAAATACAAATTATCAGAGCTCACGCAAGAAGAACCAAGTGGAATTTCCTGCAGCGCCTTCTTAACTCGAGATCCGCGTCTTCGGGCTCTAGCGGGGTTCGATCTTCGCGCCAGTATCTCGGGGTTGGCGGTTTCCTCGGGTCTCTGGGAGGCGACCGAGCCAGGAGGAAGGAGCCGCGGCCGCCGCTGGCTTCTACCTCTGAGCCCCAGGAAGGGCGCGGGTGAAAATGGCGAAGTGGGAGTAGCCGGCGTCGAAGCCAAGGGGATGGGACACGTAGGTGGGGAGGTCGCCAGAGCTTCCGGATGTCGGCACCAGGGTAATCTCGGAGGTGGATCAGACCTGGAGACCTGGGCTGGCGCCTAACAGGTCAGACCGAGGACCCTGCGGGTTCCAGAGGGCCCGGCCGAGAGCCGAAGGCAATGGATGAACCGAGCATGGAGAGCATAGCTGAGATTTTCGGAAATTTCATTGCATGGAGAAAGTTGCGGTATGCTCACCTGTGTCCTCATTGCTCCAAGCTTTGCTGTTTTAGCTGTATTAGGAAAAATTAAAGGATCTTTGAGTTTTTCTTGAAATTTTTTTGAAAGAGAACGTCAATGGGATTTTGAGTGATATATTGAATGTCCAATAAATGCTTGTTGAGTTGACTTTTTTGTAATTTTATTTTTAAACATACCAACATACAAACATTCTAACCATATCATTCCATTCTACATATTTAATCAATAACTCAAAATATCATCACATAGTTGTATATTCATCATCATGATCATTTCTTAGAACATTTGCATCAATTCAGAAAAAGAAATATAAAGAAAACCGAAAAAAATTCATACATACCATACCCCTTACCCCCCCCTTTCATTGACCACTAGCATTTCAATCTACTAAATTTATTTTAACATTTGTTCCCCCTATTATTTATTTAATCCATATTTTTTACTCGTCTGTTGATAAGGTAGATAAAAGGAGCATCAGACACAAGGTTTTCACAATCACGCATTCACATTGTGAAAGCTATATCATTATACAATCATCTTCAAGAAACATGGCTACAGCTCTACATTTTCAGGCAGTTCCCTCCAGCCTCTCCCTTACACCTTAACTAAATAGGTGATATCTATGTAATGCATAAGAATAACCTCCAGGATAACCTCTCCACTCTGTTTGGAATCTCTCAGCCATTGACACTTTATTTTGTCTCATTTCACTCCTCCCCCTTTTGGTCGAGAAGGTTTTCTCAATCCCTTGATGCTGAGTCCCAGCTCATTCTAGAGTTTCTGTCCCACCTTGCCAGGAAGGTCCACCCCCTTGGAGTCATGTCCCACGTAGAGACAGGGAGGGCAGTGAGTTTGCTTGTCATGTTGGCTGAGAGAGAGAGAGAGGCCACATCTGAGCAACAGAAGAGGTTCTCTTGGGGGTGACTCTTAGGCCTAATTTTAAATAGACTTAGCCTATCCTTTGCGGGGTTACATTTCATATGAACAAACCCCAAGATTGGGGGCTCAGTCTATTGCTTTGGTTGTCCCCACGGCTTGTGAGAATATCAAGAATTCTCCATTTGGGGAAATTGAATTTTCTCCCTTTCTCACCATTCCCCCAAGGGGACTTTGCAAATACTTTTTTCTTCCCTGTTCAAATCACTCTGGGATTTATAGAGGAATCACTCTGGACAAACCTACAAAATCTCATGCCCTACTCAAGGTTCCATGTACTTGTGGTGTTCAATTAAGCTGTCCACATAAGTTATATTAGGAAATGCACTAGTCAAAATATAAATTTTGTACCAAACACTATTTGCTTTAGTCTCACACGTAAGTTAAAGTTTTAAAATATTAATTACCATCTATTTCAACACCCTGCATTGTTGACATTCCTTTATTCTTCCTCATGCAAAACACTTTTAAATTTGTACATTTAGTCACTATCATAACACACTCAATACACTCTAGGCATTCCTAGATCATACCATCTCAGTCTTAATCATTTCTCTCCTTCTGATTTCATTTGTGCCCCCAGGCCTCTTCCCTCTATCATTCTCACATTCAGCTTCAATCAGTATTCTAACATTTTTGTATTACTGTTAGGGAGTATTGTACCATCCATTTCTGAATTTTTACAATCAGTCCTATTGCACAATCTGTATCCCTTCAGTTCCAATTACTCAATATCTACCCTATTTCTATCTCCTGATGACCTCTGTTCCTAACTGAAATTACCCAAGTTCATTTATTAATGTTAGTTCATATCGGTGAGACCATACAGTATTTGTCCTTTTGTTTCTGGCTAATCTCACTCAGCATAATGTCCTTAAGGTCCAGCCATGTTGTTACATAGTTCATAACTTTATTCTGTCTTACAGCTGCATAATATTCCACCCTATGTATATACCACAGCTTGTTTAGCCACTTGTCTGTTGATGGACATTTGTGCTGCTTCCATCTCTTGGCAATTGTAAATAATGTTGCTATAAACATTGGTGTGCAAAGAAAATACTTTTTTATTCACTGTTCAAATCACTCGGGTTTATTGGGACATCACTGAGCTGACTTTTGAAACTTAGAAGCTCTGGCGGACAAAACAGAGAGCTCAATGTCCTCATTATGTGCTCCACTCCAGCTCTAAGAATTAGTAATTCTGTCGTTGGGCAGAAGAAGTGACACAACAGCTTAACATTCTTCAACTCTGCAGTCTCACCAAACATGAAGAAAACGAAGAGGACAAATGTGAAAATCACCATGAAAAAGATAATGTGCTTTACTATAAGAGGTGCTCTGCCATCATTGTTCAGTTTGGGGAGGAATGCATGGTGAACATACCTTTGACAGAAATTTATAGTAGATGTCACTAAAGTGAGCAAAGAGGTAGCCAATTCCATGAGCCATGGTGTCTAATGGAATTGATCAGCTTAGTTTAAGAAGTGGAAATAAATTGTAGGAGCTGTAAGAAATGCAAAAGATGAGGGTTCTCAAGAGATTAGGAATGCAGTTGAGATGATTGCACGGTTAGACACAGCTGAAGAGCAAGCTTATTACACTAATGGGTCAGAAGACATCTCTAACACAAGAAACAGAACTACTGAAATCCTTATTTAAGGACAAGGAGCATCAGCTGTGGTCTTGTGAATTGAAATCTAAGAGTTCAGATATACTTATGATGTTTCAGGAAGTTCATCAGAAGCCTGTGGCATCCTTTGTTACCACTTCTGTACCACCAGCCTTTACCAGTGAATTAGTACTGACTTATAATTCGGCTACTTTTTACTAGAGAATTTCAGCTCTTTGCATTAGAGTGGATCCTGTTTTTAGTCCACCTCTTCAAGTTTTAGGACTTTGCTGGAGGTTAAAAGATTACCCAGATGGAAATGGAGTTGTGGGTGGTTACTACTTATATGTGTTTCAGGAATTCTCAGCTGGCTTGCCTGAAACTTCCAAATATGAATATCATGTAGAAATGATTTATCAGTTTTGCAATGATCCTACTAAAAATATCATTTGAGAATTTGCATTTGACTTTGAAGTTGGAAAATGCTGGGGTTATAATAGATTATTCTGTCTGGACTTACTTGCAAATAAAGGATATTTAAACCGACAAAATGGTACAGTAATTTTAAAATTTAGGTGTGATCACCAACTTTCTTTCAAGTTTGCCAAGACCATATTGGATAGATGGAAATACTAGTGGTCAATGAGAGAGAGGAATAAGGGGTATCGTATGTATGAGTTTTTTTGTTTTTTTTTTCTTTTTCTGGAGTGATGCAAATGTTCTAAAAAATGATCATGGTGATAAATATACAACTATGTGATGATATTGTGAGCCATAGATTGTACATCACGTATAGAATGCTTGTATGTTAAGAATGTATATACTTGTATATTGTTGTTTCAATAAAAATTAAAAAAATAAAAATGCCAAGACCAGCGCTGGTACATGTACTCAGCTGGAAGCTGCACAGACTAGTTATATCAAACAAATAAAGAGCCTTAAGGAGAGACTTACCATTGCACTGTCTCAAACTCAGAAATCGTGAGATTCGTCTCCACCAGATAGTCATCTTTGCCCCCAAAACAATGATGGTTCTGAGACATGAGCTAAGACAAAGTCTGGTTTGAGCTCTGACATACTGCTTCTCGAGGGTGGTCCTACTACAGCTTCTGCAAGAGAGGCCAAAGAGGATGGAGAAGATGAAGAGAAGGTTCAGAATGAACGTTCTCATCATGAGATTTCCGATGGAGATCTGGATCTGGACCTTGTTGGTGAAGATGAAGTAAATAACCTCCATGGCAGCAGTTCTCCTGCCAATTCAACAGCAACAAATAACACACACAAAAAATGATGATGATGAAGAGACTACATCTGGGAAAATGATGTAGAATATGACAATATGGAATTGGAAAAGGGAGAACTCATGGAAGATGCAGCTGCTGCAGGGCCTCCAGGTAGAAGCCATAGCTAAGTGAGTGCTGGTAATAGGATGCCAAGAATACATTTATGCTCTGCTACCAGTAGCTTACTAGACATTGATCCTTTAATTTTAATCCATTTGCTGGACCTTAGGGATCAGAGCAGTACGGAAAATTTGTGAGGCTTACAGTCTCTCCCACCTACTTTACTTTTGCAGCCCACAGCATCATATTCTTGAAAAGATAAGGATCAATGGATGCAGCAGACCATGTGGCCAGTTCCCTCTGATTTAAAGATGCAAAAAAAACCTCAAAACCCAAATGGCTGAGATTCAGTTTATGAAACCGATAAAAAAGAAAACACTTTCAGAAATAAAAAGTGGCAACGCTGTTTCTGGAAACATGCAAACAAACATTTTTCTGCTGACCAGGAAGCTCTGTTTGCATGTGGAACTGAAAACTCTAGCATACTACAGGATTTGGGAATGGAGCTCCTGGCAAAATCATCAGTTGCCAGTTGTTACATAAGAAACACCACAAATAAGAAGAGTAATGCACCCAAACTATGTCAGTCCAGTGTAGCATGTAGTTTGTCACCTTAAAGAGAAGTGGATTCTGGGGAAAATAGTTATTCAAAAGGATATGGTCAAACTCTGACTGAAGACTCCCCAGGTAGCTCACAGTCTGGGAGTAATCACAGTTCCCTGAGCATTGACACATGGCAGTATTAATGATGTTCTCCAAAAAACCAGAGACTGGCAGTGTAAAGCTTTGGATTCAGATGCTGTTATTGTTGAAGTTTTCAATGGCTTATACATGGTTGAAAAAAAAGAAGGAAAATGGTCACCTTGGGGCCTAAGGGAGGTTGTCTGGAAGGAATGCAAATGACTAATTTGGAAAATAATTCTGAAGCTGAGGAGGTACAACCTATATTACCTGAAGGAGCTTCAGCTGCCCTTGAGGAAGGAATGAATAGCAACAGTGATGTGGAATGTGACACTGAGAATGAGGAGCAGGAAGAGCACAACAACATGGGTGGATTTAATGACTCTTTGGTGGCACACCCCCAGATGAAGATAAATGTTCCAGTTTTCCTGATGGTACTGGAGAGCGCAGCTTTCAACACTAGATGCAAACAGTGGAAGGTTTTCATATCAAGAAGAACTATATTCAAGGAGCTGTCCTCAAGAACCTACGCCCAAGAAATCTCATTTACATCTGAACCATATCTCGATGAGTTCCTAGACCTCAAGCCTGAGTCTGATACCTTAATGGGATAAGAATTTTGGAGGCCTCAGGGAAGGACGTTAATATATTTTGCATGTGGGAACAATGTGGATTGTGTGGCCAGAACAGACTGATGTTTTCTTTAAAAGACCACAGCAATAGTTACAGTCCTATATATTCTTTTAAGAACCTTTCATAAAGAGATAGAATCTATTTCCTTCCTTAATGACTCCTTGCACTACCCACCAAAAAAAAAAAAAGAGGCAAAAGTGACTTCTGAGGTTTGATTATAAAAGGCCACGTGCCCCCCTCCCCCCCAGCTCTCTCTCTTTTGGAATGTTTGCTCTGGGAACTCAGATGCCATGCTTTGAGGAAGCCCACACAGGCTCATGCGGATAGGAACTGAGGACCCCAATCAACAGCCACCATCTGCCTGACATGTCAGCAAACAGGTCCTCTGAGGATTCCATATCTCAGATTGAATTTTTTAGCTGAAACCCTAAACATTATAGAACAGAGATAAGTAGTCCCTTCTTTGCCTAATAAATTGTTGTTTATGCCAAAAAAAAAAAAGAGGAAGAAACATTATTCAAATAGCCCTATCAATTAAAGAAATTGATTTTGTGGTTAGAAATCTTCCCACAAAATAAAACTACTGGACCAGATGGTGTAATTGAAGAATTCTATCAAACATTTAAGGAAAAAGTCATACTAATTCTACAGAAACTCTTCTAAAAAATTAAAGAGAAGGAATATTTCTCTATTCATTCTATGAGGCCAATATAATCTTAATACTCAAACCAGATGAAGACATTATAAAATAGAAAACTATAGACTAATATTCCTCATGAACATAGAAGAAAAAATTCTAAACAAAAGTTTAGCATATCAAACTATGAAAATTAGCAAATCCTGTTGAGAGAAATTAAAGAAGGTCTAAATAAATGGAGAAACATTTCAGGTTGAGAAGGCTCAACATTGTTAAACTTCCAATTCTTCCCAAATGATTTACAGATTCAACACAATCTCAATCAAAATTCCAATCAGGTTACTTGTAAAAGCTGACAAACTGACTTTAAAATTCATATAGAAATGCCAAGAATCTAGAATAACTGAAGTAAATTTGAAAAAATTATAGAATGAACTACTTAATTTCATGACATTTTCAAAGCACAGTAATCAAAACAGTGTGGTTCTAGAACAAAGATAGATAAATAGATCAATGGAAAAAATAGAGCCCAGAAATAAACCAGTACATATGGATAACTGCTTTTTGGCAAAGACAGATTCAATTCCATGAAGAAAGGATAATCTTTTCAACAAATGGTGCTAGAAAAATTAGATGCAATATATGCAAAAACAAAAAACAAAAAAAAATCTGGACCTTTATTAGCCCATACAAAAATTACTATACCAAAAAACTATACAAAAATTAATTAAAAAAACATTATACCTTGTTGTTCAAGATGTAGTGGAGAGGCTTGAGGGAACTGCCTGAAAATGTAGAGCCGTATACCAGTAGCCATGTTTCTTGATGATGACTGAACAATGATATAGCTTTCACAATGAGACTCTGTGAACGTGAAAACCTTGTGTCTGATGCTCCTTTTAGCTATTATATCAACAGAAGAGTAGAACATATGGAATAAAAATAAATAATAGGGGGAACAAATGTTAAAATAAATTTAGTTTGAAATGCTAGTGGTAAATGAAATCGAGGGGTAAGGGGTATGGTATGTATAATCTTTTTTTTTCTCTGTTATCGTTTTATTTCTTTTTCTGTTGTCTTTTTATTTCTTTTTCTAAATCGATGCAAATGTTCTAAGAAATGATGAATATGCAACTATGTGATGATATTAAGAATCACTGATTGTATATATAGAATGGGATGATATCTTAATGTTTTGTTAATTTTTTTAATTAATAAAAAAAGTTTAAAAAAAACCATTATAGACATAAATGTAAATCCTAAAAGTATAAAATTTGTAGGAGAAAACCTTTGTAACCTTAGATTAGGCAAATATTTCTTAGATATAATACCAAAAGCATGATCTACAAAAGAACGAATAGAAAAATTGTGCTTCTTCTAAATTAAAAACTTCTGCTTATCAAAAGACCCTGTTAAGAGAAGGTAAAGACCCAAACACTGATTGGGAGAAAACAGTAGCAAAACATATCTGAAAAAAGGAACTGTGTTGAGAATAGATAAAGAAATTTTAAAGGTTAAGAAGAAGTCAAACAGCATGTGCTGGTTTGAAAGGATGTATGTACCCTAGAAAAGCCATGTTTTAATCAAAATCCCATTTCATAAAGGTAGAATAATCCCCATTCAATACTGTATGTTTGAAACTGTAACCAGATCATCTCCCTGGAGATGTGATTTAATCAAGAGTGGTTGTTAAGCTGGATTAGGTGACGACATGTCTCCACCCATTTGGGTCGGTCTTGATAAGTTTCTGGAGCCCTATAAAAGAGGAAACATTTTGGAGAATGAAGGAGATTCCAAGAGAGCAGAGAATGCTGCAGTGCCATGAAGCAGAGAGTCCAGCAGCCAGTGCTTTGGAGATGAAGAAGGAAAATGCCTCCCGGGGAGCTTCATGAAATAGGGAGCCAGGAAAGAAAGTTAGCAGATGACTCTGTGCTCACCATGTACCCTTTCAGCTGAGGGAGGAGAAACTGTGACTGTGTTTACCATGTGCCTTCTCGGATGAGAGAGACGCTGAACTTCATCGGCCTTCTTGAACCAAGGTATCTTTCCCTGGTTACGTTTGATTGGACATTTCTATAGACTTGTTTTAATTGGACATTTGCTCGGCCTTAGAACTGTAAACTAGCAACTCATTAAATTCCCCTTTTTAAAGGCCATTCTGATTCTGGTATACTGCATTCTGACAGCTAGCAAACTGGAAGAATACGGATGTTAAACAACACAGTCTTAAAAAATAAGTGGGCCAAAGAAGAAATTGTAAGAGAAATCTGTAAATATTTTGAAAAGAATGAAAAGGAAACACAACATATCAAGATTTATGAGATGCAGCAAAGGCAGTGATGAGAGGGAAATTCATAGCTCTAAATGCCTGCATTAAAAATAAGAAAGAACTAAAATCAGTTGCCTAACTGCACACCTGGAGAAACTAGAAAAAGAACAATAAACTAATCCCAAGCAGCAGAAGAAAAGAAAAAACAAAAATTAGAGTAGAAATACATGAATTGAAAATTTAAAAATGAGAGAATTAACAAAACCAAAAGTTGGTTCTTTGAGCTTAATAAACTTGACAAATCCTTAGCTAGACTGAAGAAAGAAGATGCAAATAAAATTAGAAATGAGAAGGGGGACATTACTATTGACCCCACAGAAATAAAATGGTTCATAAGAGGACACTATAAACAACTGTATATCAAAAAATTAAACAACTGAGCTTTAAATGGACAAATTCCTAGGAAGACAATCTACACTGACTCTAGAAGAAATAGAAGACCTCAACAGAACAATTACAAGTAAAGAAATTAAATCAGTTCATCAAAAACCTCTCATTAGATAAAAGCCCAAAACCAAACAGCTTCACAGGTGAATTCTAAAAACCATTTCAATAATAATACCAATCCTGCTTAAACACTTCCTAAAATTGAAGAGGAGGAAATATGAACTACCTCATTCTATGAGGCTGATATCATTCTCATTGTGATGAGCCAGAAAAAGATACAAGAAAAGAAAATTACAGACCAATTTCTCTTATGAATAAATACGCAAAAATTCTCAACAAAATACTTGCAAATTGACTCCAGCAACACATTAAAAGAATTACACATCCATGATCAAGTGGGTTTTATCCCAGGTATGTAAGGGTGGTTCAA
This sequence comes from Tamandua tetradactyla, assembly GCF_023851605.1. Taxonomy (NCBI): domain Eukaryota; kingdom Metazoa; phylum Chordata; class Mammalia; order Pilosa; family Myrmecophagidae; genus Tamandua; species Tamandua tetradactyla. The sequence continues at coordinate 74,242,482 of NC_135328.1, forward strand.
CACAAGAGAATCAATCAATGTAACACACCAAATCAAACAGGAAAAATGGCATGATCATCTCAATTGATGCAGAAAAAGCATTTGACAAAATCCAGCATTCTTTCTTGATAAAATATTTTGAAAGATAGGAATAGAAGGAAATTTCTCAACATGATAAAGGGCATATATGAAAAACCCACAGCTAACATCATACTAGATGATGGAACATTGAAAGCTTTCCCTCTAAGATCTGGAATAAGAAAAGAGGCCCACTGTCTCCAGTGTTATTCACATTGTACTGGAAGGTCTTACCAGAGCAATTATATGATAAAAAAGAAATAAAAGCCATCCAAATCAGAAAGGAAGAAGTAAAATTTTCACTATTTTTGGATGACATGATCCTTTATATAAAGTCCAAAAAAAGTCTATAACAAAGCTGTCAGAGCTAACAAACAAGTTAAGCAAAGTGGCAGTATACAAGATCAACAAGCAAAAATCAGTAGTGTTTCTATGCATTATTACTGAGCAATTTGAGGAGGAAATCAAGGGAAATAGCCACTAAAAGTACCAACTAAAATAATGAAATATCTAGGAATAAATTTAACAAAGTTATAAACGATTTCTACATAGAAAACTACAAAATATTGTTGCAATAAATCAAAGAAGACCTAAATAAATGGAAGGACATCCCATGTTCATGGATTGGAAGACTAAAGATCATTAAGATGTTGATTCTACCCAAACTGATTTACAGATTCAACACAATCCCTATCAAATCTCTAATATCCTACTTTCCAGAACTGGAAAATCCGATTACCAAATTTATTTGGAAGGATAAGTGGCCCTGAATAGCCAAAAACATCTAGACAAAGTTGCAGAACTCACATTTTCTGACTTTAAAGCATATTACAAAGTTACAGTGGATAAAAAAAGCATGATACTGGCACTAGGATAGATATATTGATCAATGGAATTGAATTAAGAGTTAGGAAAAAGACCCTTACATACATGATATCTGACAAGGCTGCCAAATTAGTTCACTTGGCTAGGATAAAGTAGTTTCTACAAAGTATTTTGGGAGATCTGAATATCCATATGCAAAAGAATGAAGAAGGATCCTATCACACACCTTATGCAAAAATTAACTCAAAATGGTCCAAAGACGTAAATACATAAAAGACAGGACCATAAAACTCCTGGAAGAATATATACCTAAACACACATCTTTAGGATCCTGTGGTAGGCAATGGTTTCTTAGCTTTACAACAAAAGCACAAGCAATGAAAGAAAAAGTATATAAATGGACCTCCTCAACATTAAAAATTTGGGGGCTTCAAAGGACTTTGTCAAGAAAGTGAAAAGGCCCCATACTCAATGGGAGAAAATATTTGGAAACCAGATATTCAATAAAGGGTTATATAGAAAGAATATATGTAAAGAAATCCTACAACTCAATAATAAAAAGACAAACAAGTCCTTCTGGGGGTGGGGGCAGGGAGGTGCATGGTCCTAGAATCAAACCCAGGTCTTCCACATGAATGGCGAGTATTCTACTACTGAACCATCTGTGCACCCAACAACTCCATTTTACAATGGATAAAAGACACAAATAAATATTTTTCCTAAGAGCAAATGCAGATAGCTAAAAAGTATATCAAAAAATGTTCAACATCACTAGCTATCAGGGAAATGTAAATCGAAATCACGAGATACTATTTCACACCTACTAACATGACCACTATTAAAAAAAAAAAAAGATAACTACAAATGTTGGTGAGGAAGTGGAGAAATAGAGACACTCATTTATTCCTGGTGGGGATATTAAATGGTACAGCCACTGTAGAAGACAGTTTGCCTGGTCTTCAGCAAGAACTTGCCATATGATCCAACAATCCTGCTGCTATATATGTACATATATATAGAAAGAACTGAAAGCAGGCTGGAACAGACATTAGTACACGAATGTTCATAGCAGGATTATTCACAATTGCCAAAAGATGGAAGCAACCCAGGTGTCCATCAACTGATGAATGGATAAAGAAATTATGGTACATACATACGATGAAATATTATTCAGTTGTAAAAAAGAATGATGCATGTAACAACATGGATGAACCTTGAGGATATTATGGTGATTGAAATAAGTCAGATACAAGAGGACAAATATTGCATGATCCCACTATTATGAACTAATTATAATAAGCAACCTCATAGAGTTAAAATCTAGAATATGATAGATTGGGGTTAGAGAATGTGGAACTGATGCTGTATTTGTACAGAATTTCCATTTAGGCTGATGGTAATGGTTTAGAAATAGATATGGATGGTATCATCCATTATTGTGAGGGTAATCAATAGCACTTATCTATATAGGTGAACATGGTTAAAATATGAAACTTTAGGATGTATATATAACCGGAATAAAAATTAAGCAATAAAACATAGGACTATATGACACAATGAATCCTATTGAAGATGATGGACTATAATTAATAGTACAAGTACAAGAATGTTCTTTTATGGGTTATAACAAATGTATGATACTAATACGATGTGGTAATAATAGAGTAGTAAATGGGAAAAACACACCTAATGTAGATAACATATGATGAATAGAGCTATTTTAATAGTCTTTCATCAATTGTAACAAAGGTAACTACTGTTAAAAAAATAGTTCAATTATTAAAAAGAAGTTCTATCATCAATAGCAACAAAGTGTCCACACTGATGCAAAGTGTTAGTGGTGCAGCGGTGTATGTATTTTATACATGAAAGTTCTGCAAACTCGCAACTTCTAGAATTTGAAAATGAAACTAAATTTTCATAGAAAATAAGGCAGGGTTGTAAAAATAAACACTCTAGTCTTAACAGCCATATGCATAAAAAGATTATTCTGGCAGATTAAGGAAACAATAATTTTATCCAAAATACCCTATAAATGAAACACACATCATACTCTTGAGACTGGAATGTGGAAGATGAAAATATTGTTTTCCTCTTCTAGATCATGGAGAAAGTTAAAAACTCAAACTATGAAATTAGCAATTTAAAGTGTTAGTTTATGTAATGTGTCTGTGGTAGTCTGGTAAAATAGCCAATATTCAGTAAACATTAGTTCCTTCTTCCATCTCATTAAGAAAGCAAAGTCATATTTGCATGACAACAGAGAAAATGTTTGTAGTAGCAAAAGATAAATTTGTGTTACATAACATTTTGTTAATCCCATTGCAAGTCTTTGAATTAAAGTCAATTTTGCATAATACTTTTTTTGAATGAGAACGTTCATAAGTATAAATAGCACACTCTTAAACAACCAGTTGGTCAAAGAAGAAATTGCTAGAGAAATCAGTAGCCATCTGGAGATGAAAGAAAATGAGAAAACAACATATCCAAATTTATGGGATGTGGCAAAGGCTGTGTTGAGAGGGAAATTTACTGTGCTAAGGGTCTGCATTAAAAAACAAGAAAGAGCAAAATTTGAGGACTTAACTGCTCACCTGGAGGAATTTGAGAAGAACAACAAACCAACCTCAAAGCAAATAGAAGAGAAATAACAACGCTTAAAGCAGAGTTAAATGAATGGGAGAACAATAGAAAGAACCAATAAAACCAAAAGCTAGTTCTTTGAGAAAATACATTATAAGCATACTGTTGTGTTATACAATCACCAATATCCAATTCCAAAATATTTTTGGGTCTTCAAAAAAGAACTCTGAAGTGATTAAGCAATAATTCCCCCTTTGTTTTCTCTCCTCCCAGGTTATGATAGCCTGCAATCTTTATTTGTCCCTATGAAATTTGCTCACTCTAGCTATTTAATATAAGAGATATCATATACTATTTGTCTTTTTGAGTCTGGATTATTTAAAACAGATGTCTCCAAGGTTTATTCATGTAGGAACATGTGTGTATCAGAACCTCATTCACTTTTTTCCATATGTGGAAGATTTTTAATCCATTTAGAAAATTGAAAATTATTATAGGCACTTTGTTTTTTGCAATAAAATCGTATACTGAGAGTAATAATTCCAAATATTAAATTTTCTAAATATTCACTCCAAACCAATAATTTCTTTGCTCATTGTTGAACACTACCTTTGCCTGGAAGGGACAGATTTTTGACTAATAAATTTTTAAAAATGCATTCTTGGTAGCATGCTACTGACAGCCACTTGCCATCAGAGAAATTAAATCTTTGAATTAAAGTAAATTTTGCATAATATTTAAAGTATAACTGGAGGTTAAAATAAACTTCATGCAAAATCTCCTTTGAAGTAAATATAACCTCATGTGTTTTTTTTTTTTTTTTTTTTTTTTTTTTTTTTTTTTTTTTTTAAAGGAAAGACAGAGAGAAGGAAGGAAGGATAGAAGGAAGGAAGGGAAACATTTTTAAACATTTTCTTGTTTTATTGTATTCTGTTTCTCCGTTTTTGTTACATGGGCTGGGGCCGGGAATCGAACCGAGGTCCTCCGGCATAGCAGGCAAGCACTTTGCCCGCTGAGCCACCGCGGCCCGCCCAACCTCATGTGTTTTAAGTTCAGAGAGAGGAGAGAATATTTGTCATGGGATAACTGAAAATGACTATGAATATAGGCCTACTTCTCCAGAGCTTTAGGGTCCACATCTAATGATATCACATTAGATACTAGCAGGAGGAGAGAACATTTTAAAAATAGAAAAGAAAAAAAATTGTCTTTATGTAAAATTTTAAACAACATAATGATTAAATAGTAGAATAATTTAACCTTGGCTTAAAGTTATACTATTTTGGAGTTTTAAAAAAAAGCAAATAGAACAAATTGTTAATAAGAGAACAAATTTCAGATCCAGAAATTTAATGGAGGAAAAAATATTTAGTGGAAATATGAGAACAATCACCAAAAAAATTCCTGAATAAAAATATCTGAGATATTCCTAGATATATAAAATTCTATATTCAAATTTTAATTTTCAGTTTCTAAATGGAAAAAAGGAAATGCATGTAATAGGAATGCATCATTTAAATTCATTCTACTGAATATCCTGATAAGCTTTTGTTAGAGGCAGTTCAGCCTGTACACATTTACATGGACTTAATTCGGTATCAGAGTCCTAATATAACAGGTATTTTCCCTGAATCTTTACTGTAAATAAAGGTTGTCTGTCTAGTTCCAATGTCTTTTTTTTTTTATACTTGAAGAATTTTCTCACTTATGACCCTGTAAGGAAGATGCAAAGTTTTGTTTAGTAAAACCAAATTCACACTATGAAATGAGGAATATAATTTTATTAATAGATAATTTATCAAGAATAACTGTCCATTTAAATCAGTTGCCAGCCCCTTTTCTCCTGGACGTTTTAAAAGGTGAAACCTGCAGCCAGGAGTGATTGAGATTATGTTTCTCAAATTGAGTAACATAAAAAAATTTTAGAGAGCCTTAAGCAAAATTTATTTTTATTTTTATATTTCTTAAGTATATACAAAATAATTCACATAATAAACAAACAGAGGGGCAAATCCAATAAAATTCATATTAAAAATATGATACTGATTGCATATGTAGAATGGAATGATTTCTAAATGTTGGGTTAATTTCTTTTTTTTCTTTAATTAATAAAAAAAATAAAAATAAAAAAAAAATATGAGCTTGCCAAGGTACAAGTAGGGCCTGCATAACCTATCTTGAGATTTCAAAATAATCTCTGTGAAAATGTCTTTGAGTTAATTTAAACCATTTACTCTTATTTTAATTATTACTTTTAAAATTTATTCCTACCATCATTTTTTTAAATTATTTTAAATTACTAAACATTTTCTTTACTTTGTTTTTTCTCCATTTCTACTTTATATTTCTGTGATTACCTTTTGTTTTAATTTATTTTACTTTCTACTTGTTTAAAAAGTATGCCTTCCAGTCTTTCTCATGTCCTACCTGAGATTCCAAGTACTTATGACGTTCAATCAAACTATCTACATAAGTTATATTAGGAAATGCTCTAGTCAAAATATACATTTTGTAACAAATAAACATTTTTTGCTTTAGTCTCACACATAAGATGACATTTTAAAATATTAATTACCATCTATTTTCAGCACCTTTTTAACCTGTAATCTTGATTTAACCTGTATTCTTGATTTAACCTGTTTAAACCTGTATTTTTTATTTACCTTTTAACCTGTATTCTTGATTTAATATCTAACTGTAATCCATGTCTTAGAATTAAGCGATTTAGAATTTTAACACTAAATTCTTTATTGCATTGTTTTATGTTGCATATATTGGGTTTCAAAGCCTTTTTAAGCCCCACAAAATTATTCAACATTACCATCATCATCATTAAGACATTTTTGAGCAAACAAAAACTGAGATAGTTCTACACCTACCTTACAGGAAATGCTAAGGGGAATCATCTATTAAAACAGAGAGGAAACTAGACAGCATATCAATGCTGGATGAAGAAATAAAGTTCCCTTGTGTAAGTAACGATATGTATAAATACCTGTGCCAGTATTATTTCATTTTTTAAAAAATTTCTAATGCTGTCTTTTACTTCTCATAAAGCTGAAAATTCCAGTGCATTAAAAAGGAATAAGTGTAAATCTTTGTTACCTGGCACACAATGCATAAAGATGTAATTTGTGACATAAACACAGAAATAGGAGGGATTTAAGAACTGTATGTGTGGTAGGTTATGGAGGTCAAGTCAAGTTGGAATCAACACGAACTAAATTATAGTAGATTTAGTATGCTAAATTTAATCCTACAGTAACCATAAGGAAAATATCTTTAAAAGATACAGAAAAGTAAAAGATAAGTGATTCAAAATGGCTCATTACAAAGTATCACCTAAAGAAAAAAGAAAGTAGTAATATAGAAAAGGAAGGACAAAAATGATGTAAGAATTACAAAATAAAAAAAAAAAATAGCAAAATAACAGAAGTAAATCTTGCCTTAGCAGTAACTTCCTGAAATGTACATGGATTAAAGTCTCCAATTAAGTGACAGAGATTTGCAGAATGGATAAGGAAACATGACCCAAATGCTGTTTATAAGAGACCCATCTTAGATCCATAAATCCACAAATAGGTTGAATGTAATAGGATGGAAAAAATATTTTATGCAAATAGTAATCAAAAGAGAGTGAATGTGGCTATATTAATATCTGACAAAATAAATTTTAAGCCAAACTGCTACAAGAGACAAAGAAGAAGATTATACATCAATAAAAGGATAAATTAAGGAAGATTGAACAATTATAAACATAGATGTTCCTAACTGCACAGAAGCAAAATATATGAGGTATGCTGGTTTGAAAGGAAGTATGCCCCCTAGAAAATCCATGTTTTAACCAAAATCCCATTTCATAAAGGTAGAATGGTCTCTGTCCAATACGTATGTTTGAAACTGTGATCGGATCATCTCCCTGGATGATGTGATTTAGTCAAGAGTGGTTGTTAAACTGGATTAGGGGACGACATGTCTCCACCCATTTGGGTGGATCTTGATTGGTTTATCAGAGTCCTATAAAAGAGGAAATATTTTGGAGAATGAGAGATTCAGAGAGAGCAGAGAATGCTGCAGAACCATGAAGCAGAGAGTCCACCAGCCAGTGACCTTTAGAGATGAAAAAGGAAAATGCATCCCGGGATGCTTCGTGAAACAGCAAGCCAGGAGATGAAGCTAGCAGATGACTCAGTGTTTGCCATGTGCCCTTCCATATGCGAGAGGAACCCTGACTGTGTTCACCATGTGCCTTCTGACTAGAGAGAGAAACTCTGAACTTCATTGACCTTCTTGAACCAAGGTATCTTTCCCTGGATGCCTTAAATTGGACATTTCTATAGACTTGTTTTAATTGGGACGTTTTCTTGGCCTTAGAACTGTAAACTAGCAACTCATTAAATTCCCCTTTTTTAAAAGCCATTCCGTTTCTGGTATATTGCATTCTGGCAGCTAGCAAACTAGAACATGAGGCAAACATTGACAGAAGTGAAAGAAGAAATAGTCAGTTCTACAAAAATAGTTGGAGACTTTAACACAGCACTTTCAACACTGGATAGAACATCTAAACAGAAGATCAATAAAGGAATAGAGGCCCTGAACAATGTAAACCAATTAGATCCAACTGACGTACATAGAACACTCCACTCAACAATGGCAAAATGCATATTCTTTCAACGTTCACAAGGATCATTCTCTAGGATTGACCATATATTAGAACACAGGAGAAGTCTAACTAAATGTTTGAATATTGAAATCATAAAAAGTAACTTCTCTAACTATAATGGAATAAAGCTAAAAATCAGTAAGAGAAGGAAAACTGGAAAACTCACAAATATGTGGAAATTAAACAACACTCAAAGAACCAATGGCTTAAAGAAAAATTATAAGAAATTAGAAAATACTTACAGACAAATAGAAAGAAAGATACAACAAACCAAAATTTATGGGATAGAGCAAAAGCAGTGCTCAGAGGGAAATTTATAGCTATGAATACCTATATTTAAAAAGAAGAAAGATCTCAAATTAATAACTTAATTTCACATCTTGAGGAAACAGAAAACAAAATAAAGTAAACACAAAGTTAGCAAAAGAAATAATTAATATTTGAGCAGAGATAAATGAAATAGAGAATTGAAAACAATAGAGAGAATAAACAAAACACAGTTCTTTGAAAAAATTATTAAAATTGAAGAAACTTCAGCTGGACTGACAAAGAAAAAAGAGAAAAGATGCAAATAACTAAAATCAGAAAGGAAAATGGTGATCACTATTGACCTTACAGAAATAAAAAAACATCATAAGGAAATGTATGAATGACTGTATGCCAGCAAACTATATAATCTAGAAGAAATGGAAAAATTACTAGAATCTATCAAAACCCAAATTTATTCAAGGATGAATAAAAAACACCCACAAACCTATAGCAAATACAGAGATTTAAACAATAACCAACAACCTTCCACCAAAGAAAAGTCTAGTACCAGATGGCTTCACTGGTAAATTTTACCAAACATTTAAAGAAGAATTAATACCAATCCTTCTCAAATTCTTCCAAAAATTCAAGAGGAGGGTACATTTCCTAATTCATTCTATAAGACCAGCATATCACTGATATCAAAGTCTGGTAAAAACATCGTGAGAAAAGAAAATTACACGCCGGCTTCCCTTTTGAATATAGATGCAAAAATCCTTAACAAAATAGAAGCAAGCTGAATCCAATGGCATGTTATAAAGATTATTCACCATGACCAAGTGTGATTCATTCCAGGAATGCAAGGGTGGTTCAATGTATGAAGTATACGTCATATAGAGAATGAAGGAGGGAAAAACCCACATGATTATTTCTATATGTGCAGAAAAAGGCATTCAACAAAACTCAACACTGTTTCTTGATAAAAATATTCAGAAAATTAGGAATAGAAGGGAACTTTCTCAACATGATCAAGGCTATTTACAAAAAACTACAAATAACATCACCCTTAATAGTGAAAGATTGAAAGCTTTCCCCCTGAGATCAGGAAAAAGACAAGAATATCCAGTTCAACACTGCTATTCCGTAGTGTACTAGAAGTTCTTGCCAGGTCAATTAGAGAAGAAAAAAAAGGCATCCAAATTGGAAAGGAAAAGTAAAACTATCTCTATTTGCAGACAGCATAATCTTATATGTAGAAAACCCCCAAATCCACAAAAAACTGTTACAACTAATAAATGAATTTAGTAAAATGGCAGGGTACAGGATCAAAACACCAAAAACAATTGTGTTTGTGAATGTATATGAAACTTCAAGGGCCCCTTAATAGCAAAAACGTGAAAAAGAACTAGTTTGGAGGACTCATACTTCTCAATTTAAAATTGTATTACACAGCAACAGTGTGTTACTAGCACAAAGATAGACAAATAGGATCAGTGGCCTGAATCAGAAGTCCAGAAATAGATCTAGACATCTATGGCCTGATTTTTGACAAGAGTGCAAAGAACATGCAGTGGAGAAGGAATAGTCTCCTCCACAAATGGTGTTGGGAACACCGGAAAGCCACATGTAGAAGTATGAGGTTAAACTCCTACCTCACACTGCTTATGGAAATCAACTCAAAATGGATCAAGGACCTAAATATGAGAGGTAAAGCTATAAAAGTCTTGGAAGATAATGGAAGAGCAAATCTTCATGATCTGGCATTTAGCAATGGATCCTTAGATATGCCAACAAAAGAACAAGCAGCAAAAGAAACAATAGATATATTTGAAGCGTATTTCAAAAGGCACCTTATTGACTGATTGCACAATTTAAGTTTTTATTTCATCAAAATTAAAATTAAAAACTTTGTGCACTGAAGGAAATTCTCAAGAAACTGAAAAGACAATCTATGGAATGGGAGAAAATCATTTCATATACCATATAGCAGATAGGGGTTTAATATCCAAGCGACGTAATATACCCCTATAACTCAAAACAAAAAGGCAAACAAACAAATATTTTTTGTATATTTTGGAAAATATACAAATGGACAATAAACATTTGAAAAGATGCTCAACATCATTAGCCATTAGAGACATGCAAATTAAAACCCCAACAAGATACCACTTCACATCCACAAGGATGGCTATTATTAATAAAACAATAAAAATAAAAAACAGAAAATAACAAGTATAGGAGAGGATGGGGAGAATACGAACCTTAGCTCATTGTTGGTAGAAATGTAAAATGGTTCTGTGGAAAGAAATATGGCAGTTTTTCAAAAAGTTAAATAAAGAATTACCATTTGTCCCAGTAATCCCACTTTCAGTAATATACCCAAAGACAGTGAAACCAGGGTCACAAATAGATACTAGTACACCAATGTTTATAGCAGCAGCATTCAAAAAAAGCTAAAACTGGAATCAACCCAAATGCCCATCAACAAATGAGTGGATAGACAAAATGAGGTACATACACCCAATGGAACATTTTCTGCCATAAGAAAAAATGAAAATAAGAGATATTACAACATGGAAGAAACTTGAAAGCGTTATGTTCACTGAAATAAGAAAGACACATGAGGACAAAATATTATATTACAATATCCCTTATAAGGGATTATTAGAAATGACAAATTTCCAAATTTCCAGAGATAGAAAGCATATTTACAGCTTACTAGGGATGGTGGTAAGGTGTAAGTGTGCGTTTGTGAAATTTTTAAAAGAAATTTAAACATTATTCTGATTGAAATAAGCCAGACACAAAATAACTGTATATATGTTATATATAATGTATATTATATATTTAAGTAGTCCCAGCGACCCTACAATTACTCTCCCAAGAGACTTCTAAAGATTCTTTCTCAGGAAAATGCTCCAAATACAATGACAAATTATAATGTACTAGCCTTGATGTCCAAATACTTCAAAAAAATTCCTAAAGTCCACTAAACTTATCCCTCAAAATGCCCCAGGCAAGACTTCTTCAGGATTATAGTCATGAATAATTTACTGCCCTGAAAAAAAAAAAAAAAAGGAAATGCCAGATTATAGAAGATAGGGCCTTTGCCGTCGGCTTTCCCAAACTACATCTGAATTCTGTGCTTTCATATATAAGGAAAAAATCGTCAAAAGGAACTTGAAAGAAGTGTAACTGTGACCTGTTTCTAGTGCTTTATTTTTGTTTACAATTATAGTAAAACATACCTCCAAACTTGGGTCTTTCTGGAAACCTTAATTCTATTAGCCCTTATTGGTTAAATAAACACAAGAAGCCCAACTCTCATGTTTTCAGGGCAAGCCACTGCAGCTAGCCTGAGATGTGGTGGATACTTACACTGTACCTCTTTGTTTCCATAGAGCTGAGAGGTCTGAAAAGTCCTCCAGTCTTAGCAGCTGGGAGGGATTGGAAATCAGAAAGGTCTAGAATCCACTTCATAACTCGGAAGGCCCCATATCCAGGTCTCTAGCATCTATGAATGCAGGCCCTGTTGAGACTGTTTATAGATAACATCAGGTAAGAACCCAGATAAGGCTTCTGAAGCAGAGGTAATGGAGCTTACCTTCTGGGCATGGATGCATGGGACTCTTGGTGGTAGCAGTAGCTTAAGAATCACATTTCTTCTCAAATAAAAATAGATTTCCTTATATAATCTGTCTCTCTCTTCTTTTTTTTTTATTACATAATAGTGAAATGATTGGGGTTTAATACTGATCAGAGATTATAATATCTTAATTTTCAGTAAAAGGAAATGAGAAAAAGAAGGTCTTTATATAAAATATACCTATTCATTTGCTTTTTTAAAATGGAAATTGTTTTTTTAATGCTAGAAGCATGTTTCAAAAGGCACCTTATTGAATGATTGCTCAATTTAAGTTTTTTCTAATCCTAATAAATCACAGCTATAACATAAGAATATATGTGTAATAAATAATCAAATAAAAGAAAAATAATATAGTACTTTGCTTAGATCAGGTGGACTTAGATTTGATGTTTTCTTTCATTATTTGACTAACCTATTCATAGCAATCTTTCATCAAACATGTACTTAGTGTAGAAAATGTGTCTGACCTGTGCTGGATGCTAGAGATGAAACATTTCCAACCTCAAGGATCTTATAATTTAAGGAAAGATATCGACAAGTAGACTAATAAGCAAATTAGTTTTTAATTAGCAAAGAAAGTAAAAATAAAAAGATAATTTATAAGCTAGAATTGTCCATGGGATTCTAAGTGGGACAGAAGATGATGTTAAAAATTTCAGTATTTTCTAGACCAGAGTTCTCAATTTAGAAAGCCCCAATCTCCTTGAGGACTTTGGATATGTGAGGGTTTGGGACTGTCACAATGATTGAGCAGAGTGCCACATGCATTTGGTGTACAAGGGCCAGGGATGCAAGACATTTTACAATCAACAACTTTAAACTCAACTCTGTTGCATATATAAACACAAAATATTTTTTACCTACTTTATTCACTGAATTTTTCAGGAATAAAGATACAGTGTAAACCGAGGGAACACTGTACATCAGTTTTTTGGTTTTGTTTTTGTTTTTTGGAGCTTTTCCAAGTGTAATTCACCATTTCATCAATGACAGCATTGCTCATCATATCGGTGAACCTAACACAACGTATTGTATCTATGTCCATTTGCAGCTATCCCATTCTAATTGAGTCCTTACGTGTATCAGTCAGGGTTCTCCAGAAAAACAACAAATATGATATGGATATATATTTGTGTGTGTGTATAAATATATAGAGTATGTGTGTGTAAATATGTAGATTCACATACACACTATTTATTTTAAAGAATAGGTTCACATCATGGGGGCAGGCTGATACTTAGTCAACAATTGATATTGTAGTTTTGCACAAGCTGGGAACTTAGGAATTTCTGTTGCACTTTTGAGGCAGAATTTCTTCCTCTCCCAGAAACTTGGTTTTGATCTTAAGTCTTTAACTGATTTGGATGAGCTCCACTCACATTATGGAAGGTGATCTCTTTTACTTAAAATCAATTGATTTTAGGTGTTAATCTCATCTATAAAGTATCTTCACAGCAACATTTACACTAGTGTTTGATTAAACAGGTGGGAACCACAGTCTAACCAAGTTGACATGCAAAATCAATTTTCATAGTATGGGTATATCTATCTATCTATCTATCTATCTATCTCAGTGTATATACTTCACTCAAAAAATGTAATATTGAAAGAAAAATGCTTTAACAATATTCAACTGAATATTGTCATGTTTCTTTCAGATTTAAATTTATTATTAGTAGATGCAAGCATCTGATGACCTCACTGTATCTTCAAATGCAGATAAGCCCAAGCATTTACATAGTGAAATATGTATTATTTTAAAAACCTTTTATTTCTCCTATATATGTTACTGTTACTTCAGGATAGAAAGTGGGCCCTTCAAATATTTGATATAGTTTTTAATAGCATGGGCTTTATAGAAGAATGGGCTGAGGTTGGAATGCAGTTCCCCAATTCCCATGCTCTTTGACAGTAGAGCGAACTAACCTCCTTAAACCTGGGTTTTTTCATCTTACAGAATAAGGATTATAATAACCTCTACTTCCTGGGAGTGATACAAGGATTAAAGTAAATATTTCAAAGTAATATATAAAGTAATATATTTCTGACATGCATTTAACTTTCAATTCTTCATGCATATGTTGCAGTAGAAAATTGCTCATGGGTATTTGGATGACTTGAAGGGCCCGCCTCTCTGAGTGTGTCCACCTCCACCCAAATATGTGCACTGACTAGATTCCCCCTAACTTGGCCACGGGCAAGATTTGGCTCCTTTCCCAATAGGAAGCTTACAAAAGGCTGCCTACCTCTATTGAATGGTTACCTCATAGTAATTCTTGGGACTGCTGCTCAGATTACATTTTTGAAATGAGATAACCCTCCTCTTATGAGTCCACTTGGAATCCAAGGTGGGACTCAGGGAACAGGAGATAAGAACATATCCCTTAAGCCAAGACTGGACCCCCAAAGAGGTCCCTGGAGCTCACAGATGGCTCAGTCCCAGTTCCTCAAGTGCATGACCAGAGAGGTATGTGGAACTAAGGCCCACCTAGCCTTGAAGATTTTCTTTAGAGTTGCTTCTGAAATCTATCTGGATCAAAGTCAGGACTGCCTTTCTGGTGCCAGACTTGGAGCAAAAGCAGGTTAACTCTTTAGACGGGTGGCTTTTGCATTAACATACAGACACACAGAACCTGTGAGACAGAAAGTTTAAAGCTACTTTCCATTACCTCAAATACTTGGGAGGCAACAGAAGGAAGCACCCTTCATTTGAAAAGTAAACTTTAGAAGGAAATTAAAGATGAAAGGTTCTCCATTTTTGTTTTTCTTTTGTTTTAGTCACTCTAATACAATCTGGTAATGCAGGTGAGTATGAGCTTTATCCCAAGAGCTTTGGGTTCTCAGAATCTGGGTCCTTTCTGATAAGGCTCAAGGACAGTCAGAACTTTATAGAGGTCCAAGACGGTACAGGACGAACAGCAACACAAGAACATGATTTATTGCTTCAGGAAGTCCTAGAAGGCAATCATTGGACACCTTTTCCATATTGGGCTCCCTCAATCAAACTTAACTCATTCAGGGAGTGGCATGGAGGCAGGATCCCATCAGCCTACTCATACAGAGATGGTAGCCACTATTTAGCAATTGAGCTAACCAAGACACCAAAATTAACACAGAAGTCAGAGACTGAGGTTCCTAGGGAAAATTAATCCATGAATATCCATAAAGCAAATGGCTAATAGTTAATCGCCCACTTAGAATTGGTACTAAATTCATAGAGATTCTGCTTAAATTCACACAACCATAGAACCGTCATATTGCATAGAATTTTCCACCGAAGGCCTAACAGCAGTAACCAGTTTAGCACAGTGGATGTCAAATTTTAGCCCACACCACGTTCTGAAAACCATGGCTTGAGGATAGTCTGGCCAAAGACTTGCTACTATGTAACTTTTACTTGGAAGCTTCTAGGACCTAGGAGGATGGGACTATCCTGGGACTACTTAGCAAAGCAAGATCCCACAGCAAAAGTGGGCTTTCAGAGTCTGGCTGTGTTCTAGCCATAAATGAGATTTACTCTGTGCTTTGAGTTCTGGTGATGCTAAGTACTTGTCCCCTGACTTCATCTATCCAGGATGCCTGCTTCACCTAAATGTCGCAAGTCAGCTCTAAGAAGTCAACGTATTTTGTAACTATCTCTCTGTACCATTTTATCAGTCTGACCATAGCTCTGTAGAACTCGCTTTCCGATATACCCCACCATGCCTGGAAGCTCTGAATGAGGCCAAAGGCATTCAGTCTGAAGAGAGCACTTTTACAGAGATGAATCCTAGGCTGAATTAGCTTAACACAGAAAACCCGAATAATTCACAGGGTCAAATATTTATAGTGGATTTGAAAAAAATCATGCATAATGTCTATGAAATAATCTATTTTTCTTGAATTAATCAAGTTAGAAGATAGTATAAGTAAAGAAAGATTTTTGTTTTTCAGGATGATGCATAAATATCTCCTTCTGGTCTCTGAAAAGTCTCTATTTTATGTAACAAATATAGATCAAAACAGTGAGTCTTCCTGGGATAAACATCATGCTTTCATAATTTTTGTTTTGAAGGCCACAAATAATCAAAGTTTACAATATTTTTTTGCCTTTTTTACCCTAAGCCTTTCTCATCTGCAGCTAAAATTTCTGGAACAAATTGTATGATCACCCACGTATGTGATTCGCATTAAGGAACAAATCATATTGGCTTTGGGATAAAATGAAACCATCGGTAATTCTTAGAACTTGCTCAGTCTTCTCTGCCCTTCTGATCCTGGAAGACACTTAGGCATAATGTTTATCTTTCTTTTGTTATTACCTGGAGCTTCTGTTCTACCTTTCAGAGTAGAAGCTGCATATGCCAAGATTAAAATTCACTTCATCTTGCGTTGTGTTGGCAAAAAAGTAACTTCCTGTTTCCTATCAATAAAAGGTTACTGAAGGAGATACATATGGGTTGAATTTCATCCCAAAGTAAATATCGGTTTAAATCTTAAAATGAGAAAGAACTGGGCCAAATGCATTACACTAGACATCTAGGACATTTGATGAAACCACCCAGCATTTCCCTGTTCCCTTTTCACACCCCTAACAGAAAAATCAGCTCCTAAACAAAGAGAGATATGTTTGTTTCATTCACAAAGAATCTGGAATATGTTTCTGGCCTTTTAATGGAGGATAGATCCTTTTGTGGCCAAAATAGCCAGCTTTACACAACAGTCAGCTTTAAATTTAATCCACATCACAAGGGCAGGACAGGGTCAACCTAGGAAGGTGCTGTTGATCTCGACATTAAAAAGAATTTTAAGTCCCTAGATCTGTGACTCAAGGGACTGTATAAGTTACACTTTGGGAAGACCATAGGTAGTTTTTAAAATGAGGACTAGCTTTCATTTGACTATCTATTGAAATGAATATGATAATTTATTAAATGGTGTTTTCAGAAGCATACTCTAATGGGTATCCACATGAGAGTGGGAGTAAATGGGTGATTTAATCAGCAGCAGGTACCTAGGGATTTTTCAGACATTCTTTGAACAAAAATGAAATTTTGCATGAAACGGAAAAATGTAAGAGGGGAAAATGTGGAGCTGTCTTTTTGCAGATTCTTTGCTGAACCTTAGAATTCGGTTTCAGATGGGATGAAAACCACTGATCAAAGTCAGTATTAAAGAGCTGTGTCCTGCTAATAATTCACATTCTTCAAACCATATCCAATCCATTCCATAGGGAATTACTCTTCAGAAAACATAGGAAAATTCCCAAGCCACTATAGTAGTTTGCACTGTTTTCATTAAGCATTTGGATCTTTAAGTTAACTCAAAATTTAGAATTTTCATAAAAGAATGCTATCAAATGAGTAAGAACAAATACATATCTATACTCATAAACTGCAGAAAAAAATTTAGGGTTTTCAAACTGAAATATATTTTCTGTTTCACTCTGAACACACCCCCTTTCAGATAATGTTGTCCAGCAGATATTTAGAAAACACCTAAGAGCCTGAAACAATAATTAACTGGGCAGATTTTTTTTTCTTTTTGAAAATTTATACCATTATTTCTACCTTTAAATTTCAGACCTTCATTCCACACTGCCCATTCACTTCCTCAGCACAGTTCATAAGTACATGCATACAAAAAACACGTTTTTTCTTTCTTTTCCTGCTGCCAGCCAGTGTGCCTTATCTGGTTTACAGGGCAGTGAATGCAGGACTCAGAACTGGAATGAAGAATCACGTGGAGGCCCTGCTACTCACTAGCCATGTGACCTGTGTTGCTGTCAGAGCAAATGAATAAAATCATGTCTCCATACTATTCTTATGGATAAAAGGTTCTATATGTGCAATTGTTATTGCTACCTGCTCTCTCTTTGTGTAAGAGACTGTACCTCATCACATGAGGAATATCTCTGCTGCCTTTGAACCACTGGTAAAAAAATAATCGTAGGAAGTTACAGCTGGATCATTTGTTTTTACTGGTGAGTAAACCGAGGCACAGAGATGTTACCAAAGTCACTCAGCTAGAACTGGAATTCAAGTGTCTCGCTCTACACCTAGATATTTTCTATACTCCTTCCCAGGTAACTCTGGTTTCACAGAAGAAAACTAAAATGTAGAGGAGAAAGAAATGATCTTGCAGGTTAAGACAAGGATACATGTGGAAGGAATACTAGAGCGTAACCAACAGCTCAGCTTCATCTGTGCTATGGAGGCTGAAGCACATGTTCCCAGGGCTACTGAAGAGGAAGGAGCTTTGAATTGCAGTGTGGGGAGGGAGGGATGATCACCTTTGGAATATGAAAGGAAGCCAAAGCAGAGGGAAGGGAAAAACTGTGTTCTACAGGATGTGTAGGCCTGTGTCTGTAGGAAATCAGCTTGGTCAAAAGGCAGGAATAATGAACTCTATCTAAGAAAAAATCAAGAGTGAGCTTCGTATAATGAACACATCTATGACATTTTACCTGAGGAATCTAACCATGGGCGAAGTTGCTAATTCTCCCTCCCCTATCTGGACAATTCCTAACCCTCTGAATCAGAAGTCTGTTTATACAGAATCACACAGCCAAGCTGAGTACCTAGATAGATGGACAAGTTACTTAGCTTTTATGGGCCTCCATTTTCTCATCTGCAAGATGAGGAATAATAATAAGTCTTAGCACAGTTTTTACAAGTATACTATATGATTATACATCCAAGCTGAATGCCTGGTTTATAGCAAATGCTTCAGAAATACTAGGTCCATGTTCAATCTGAAGAAAGAAATTGTCCCAGATTGGAGGAAAAAATCTGAGCCCAGATACTTAGGCTATTAAGCCAAAAAGTTCCATGCTGTGCTTCAGTTTATTATAAGGGACTCAAGAAGGATGGCAAATTTTTAATATACTTTCTTATCTACAACACAACAGGCACTGTGCTAAGCATTTTGAATGTCTTCTCCTTTAACTCTCACTGCAAATCTGTGAATCAGTATTATTATCTCTCTTTTATGTGGGCAACTAAGGCTGAGAAAAGCTGAATAATGCTAGTTTACGAGGAATAAATAGGATTGTGAGCCAGGTACCAACAAAGAAAGCCAGGTAAATATTTCTTGTCTTTACCTCATGTTATATGTCCAGATGGACATAAAATCACATACTGTGGTGTATAAAACTTCTCTCTTGACAGATTAGGATTTTAAAATCTTAATTATGCCTTACACAGATATTTTAAGTCTTCCTTCAAAAACCAGTTTTAACTCTTGTCTCCCTGTTAAGAGCTGCTTGCATCTGGCTGAGACAAGGGGGAACCCCAACACTGAATTTAGGTTTCATCAACTTTCAGCTGGAGTTTCTTCCCTAAAATGATGTAAGATCATTATGAGGCAATCAATACCCAAGATTTTTGTCAGTTTTCCACTGCCTGGGCTTAAATAAATACTTAATAGAAATGAGGGACATGGGTTGGGGGGCCACAACTCACTCACACAGATGCAGTGCTGCACAGACTCACAAACACATAAAGACACACTTTATCATGGTTCACTTGGAAAAATCCAAATGAAAAAGGAGGTGGATGAATAATAAAGCAAAGGAGAAAAGGGAACTAATTTAGGGATAATGAGTGCAAGACTGCCTCAATAAAGAACAACAACTGTGTGTCATTAGGTGGCAAGCTTAGCCTTTGGGCAAGATTACACTTCATAGCCCTGCTCCAATTACCTGTTTTTAAGCATAAGGAAAAATATAAAGGAAGGAGAAAAAAAAATGCTTCTCCCCAAACTGTAGTAACATCCAGAGAGAATTAACTGTTGCTCACACACACACACACACACACACACACACACACACACACACACAAACTCATTTTGCAATTGCAACTGTGAAAGGTGAGAATCCACCAGGTCCCATATGGAACCATGCATTCGCTCATCAGATGGAACCGCATTCCTTCCAATAGCCAGCCCCAAAAGGAACTGAGAGCAAGGAAAGCCTTTATATTCGCATCTTACTTCAACATCTGGGAATCTCAGCAGCCTCTGAATAAAGCAGCAAGCCTCCATCTGAGGTGACCTGTTCTTCGCATGGGTCAGTTCCTGAGAATGAGGCTCTTCTGCAACTAGGACTAATGACAGGGCAGGGAAGCCTGCTGATGAGAAAGCCCTGAGCTTTGGACAATGCACACAAAAGCCTGGTTAAGAAGCACTTCCAAAGTCATTCCTTCCTCACCCCACCAGCAAATGCTATGTATAAAGGTAGGGGTTGGGTGGAAGGTTAAAGATGATCAAGGAAAGGGAACCATAATAAGAGGTTTATCTCTGAATGACTCAAAACTTCCCCCCTTCCAAGATATCAACTCTATTACAACTGATTGCCTTATCTAATCCTGACCCAATTTGGGGGTAATTGCAGGCTTTTACAAAGGTAAGCAGGAGATATTCTTTTCACAGTTGCCTGCTTTTCTCAAGTGTCCAGCTTCCTAAAATCCCTTTTAATAAGGATTACTTGCATATAAGTCAGCTTCCTTTTTCTGATGGCATAACAACAGTTTTCCTTGTAATCTGGCCAAGTACAGGCTTTTTAAAACCATGTAGCTAACAGGTGTGTACTTTCTGCCTGCAGGTGAAATTGGCAGCTGCCCCTCAGAGCCCATAATATGAGTAAGCATTGCCTCCAGTGACGGTCAGGACACAATTTTCTTTGCCTCACTCTGTTTCCCACAGAGGGAAAACATGGTTTGGGAAGGACAATCTCTCAAATATCCTGGACATGCTCATTCTCACCCTCTGTAGAAGGGGTAAATTAGAATCGTTTTAGGAAAACTTCATCATAAGTGTATCTGTTAGCCTTAGAGAATTACATAAAATTATCTTTAAAATATATATTTGAAACTATATTTAAGCTATATACTTAAAAGTTTGAGTTTCAAATTAATAGCAGATTAAAAAAAATTAATAGCAGATTGCCCAAAATTATAAAAATGATATGTAGGGCTGCTTTTATAGCCATCAATGGTGATGAAATAGGAATTTCAAAATATTTCAAAACATCAATTTGGACCAGTGTTCTCAAACTTTGGGGTCTGTCATAATCTTCTCAAGAATTTGGTAACACAAAGGCCCAACCCAACTTAATGAACAATTTGAGCGCCATAGGTGATTCTGAGACATACCAAAGTTTGAGAAGTTTTGGCCTAGACAACATTTAGCTACTTAAGCCATCCCTACCCACATCAGCTAATGGCCTAGTCTCTTTGACATCTTGGACCAATTTGTCTTATTTAGAGCACAGCCTCCCAGATGTTAAATCTGGCCTTCCTTAGTTTTATAGTATCACAGCCCACTTAAAGACAGAGGGAAGCAGGCCAAAAGGGAACCACAATTGCACAACAGTATGTATATTTCAGAGATACCCCTAAACCTCCTTCTCCAACCCTGGTCTCCTGAGTCCAACTCTACCCTCTGTATTACAGACAGCTGAAAAGCATATCAAAAATCAGACTCCGCATCTCTCCCCTCGACGACTTGCTCTTACAACTGTATACCCTATTTCGGGATATAATTATCTTTACATAATCTTTTAATCATAATAATAGCCATTTAAGAACTCTAGCAAGTCAACGTAGGTGATTCAGTAGCATACAGGATAGGAAAGAACCTATGTCTACAGTGAGACTCACATTATCATTTCAGCTCACTTACTAGATAAGAATTGGGACCAGATTATGCAAACTCTCTGGGCCACCTTTTACTTGACATCAAAATGAAGGAAGACTTATACCAATTAAATTAAGTAACTAAATTAGGTAATTAACCGAGTTAATTTCTATAAAGTATATAAAAGAACATAGGAGATGCAAAACAAATATTACATTTCTTCCCTAAATGGAAACAAATTTAAAGTTGCGAATCCAGACCCTTACTAGTCTTCATTCTAGCAAGATAAACTTATCATCTGGGGCACACAGCTAAAGGAAAGAGCAAAGTCACATCTCCACAGCCTAGGGGAGAAGAGGGAAATGGTGTGTGGAGAGAGTGTTCTATTATTGGAAAAAAGGGTGTTGCCTTCTTACTTTCAAGAACATATTTAAAGACAATATGAAAGAGGCAGGAATCATAATCCTTAACTAACAAACAATCTGAGTGACAAAGTAGCAATTTAAGTTTGCTGCTGTATCCTATTACACATCATAAATTAATACAAATGTAGTAAGTAGGCCGTTTCATTCATCCTAAAATATCAGGATTCTTTTACTAAAAAAAAAAAAAAAGGAAAAGCTAGGGGGAAATTGCTGGCTTATAATGACTAGCATTTTTTCACCTTCGATATATTATTCTATAATCCTCTATTAATCACTAATAATATCCCTGTATAATTGCTATAAATGTACTGCTTATTTTTAAAGTATCAAATGCTTTTTTTTATTGCCAGCATCTTTCCTCTCAGACTATTAAGAAAACATTCACCTTAAACACTCTCAGTGAGAAAAAACTTCCCAAGAATATATAGCACTACATTTTACAACTCACAAAACTTATAAAGCAGCAGCATTAACAGCTAATGTTAGCCCCTGTAAAACAAAGAAGTTGGTATGCGTGTTCTCCTTCCTCACAAGAGCA
Organism: Tamandua tetradactyla; assembly: GCF_023851605.1. NCBI lineage: Eukaryota > Metazoa > Chordata > Mammalia > Pilosa > Myrmecophagidae > Tamandua > Tamandua tetradactyla. The sequence continues at coordinate 74,265,083 of NC_135328.1, forward strand.
AAATGATAGCTGCATGCCTGCAAGACAAACTGAGGTGATTAACTGAATATGCACGGAGATTTAGACTGCGTGCCATAAGACATACTTGGATCAGAAAATCCTTCTGTAAACACAGGGATCAAGTCTGAATGCATTTTTTAAAGTAGGGTCTATTCTCCCTGGAGCCTAACTCACTCAATGGTATCTGTTCAGGTACTTAAGAAATCATATCAGGTCTTTTAAACATCTAAATACCCAGAGGTATTGTGATGAATCAGGCTAGCTATTTAGTCCTTGAAAGGAAAGAAATGAAGCAAAAAAGAAGCATTTATCAAATGTTGACTGTGTGTCATATGGTTTTATCTCACTGTTCCTCACAACACCCTTGCCATGGAGATGTTATTGATCCCAGATTGACAGGTGGGTAAACTGAGTCCCAATGAGGGCTCAGTGTGGAGAGTTTGTGGTGGAGCTGAAACTCATAGTCAGATTTGCCTGACTCCCAAATCCATGCTACATTCTATTAGATGAGGCCAATGCAGTAGAAGTATTTTAATCATGTTTTTCACATAATTTAGCCTTGTTCTTTCTTCCTATCTCTATCAACTCTGAAACTTCTCATCCAGTCCTTACTTTCATTAATCCATCATTAACAAAAGCATAACAAGCAATTTATACATAAAAGTATACAAAGAAATCTAATTAGTTGTAGTTTACATTATTAAAAATACCCCCTAGGCTGTTTTATATGGTATTTAGATACAATACCTGGTATTTAGATACAAGAACAAAGTTGATCAGGTCAGGATTAACGTGATTCAGAATACAAGGTTTAGGAAGACATTGCCTGCATCTTAGAATTTCACCTACTCTTTGAGACCAAAAGAAGAAAGGTTTATTTTGTCCAGAACCTAAATTTTCAGTATCACGTCATCTAACTCAACCTGTCTGGATAGATCATTTAAAGAATCCAAACACATGGAGCCCAGAAGAAGAATGAGGGCCTTTAATCCTAGATACATCCCAGAGTATATTAAACAGATAATCAAAAAGTATTGGCAAAGCCCCTTGAGGGATGGGAGAAACAATACGGAACTATTAAACTTTACCACTGGGGAAACCCTGGATACTGTGTCAAATACTAGAGACACCCAAATCAATAGGCCAAGCCCTTGATCTTGAAGCTTGCTCTAGTAAAGCTTACGTATGTAGTGAAGAAGCTTAGCCTACCTACAGGTATGGCTAAGAATCACCTCCAAAGGACCTCTTTTATTGCTCAGACGTGGCCTCTTTCTCTCTAAGCCCAACTCTGCAAGTGAAACCTTTGCTCTCCCCACTATGTGGGACATGACATCTAGGGATGAAAGTCTCCCTGGAGGCATGGGAGGTGGCCTCCAGGGATGAGTCTGGCCCTGGCACCAAGGGTCAACAATGCCATCATGACAAAAAGGGGGAAAAGCAGTGTAACAAATATGGTATCAGTGGCTGAGAGACTTGAAATAGAGTCAAGAGGCCACTATCGAGGTCATTCTTATGCAAGCTTCAGTTAAACATTGCTACCTACCTTAACTTGCCAAACCCCAACCAAAACCATTCCTGCCAACCCTAAAGAACACCTAGGGCATTATATAAGATTCTGCAAAGGTTCCATACACTAGGGTAACTTTCCAGAAACCTACTACCTCCAGTGGGCCCCTGGACCAGATAAGTCCTGAAATGCAGAGGGACCAGCCTTTCCAGAATATCAACTAGTTCCATCCCCCTATTCCATATTATCAACAGCCCCTTCCAAAATGAAAAAGTTAGGATAACCAAAGCCCAAATACCCCTAAAGAATGAGAGGAAGATCAAAGGTGATGGTGAAGTTATAGGGAGAAGGTCAGGTTTAACAAATAAGTGCTGAATCATTTTACTGAAGTTTCTTTTAGTCTCCAGTACCTTAGAGAAGCTGGAAATAAAAATCTAAAATTGTGGAATTGTAACTCATACCAAACTCTACCGTCTGTTCTACAACTAATTGTTGCAATGTATTTTGAAATTTATTGCTTTTTTTTGTATATATGCTATTTTTCACAAAAAAAGAAAAAAGAGAGAAGGGAAAGTGTGATAGAGAAGATAAGATTTAAATAATGAATATGACGGCTGAGTGAATATATTGATATTTCTTTTGGTCTCCAGTGTCCTGGATCAGCTAGAAGGAAAAAATGAAAAATCATGGAACTGTGACCCATATCAGACTTTAAAATTTATTGTATAACTATTTGTTAAAATGTACTTGGAAATTTATTGCTTTTTTGTATATATGTTATTTTTCACAATTAAAAAAAGTTAAAAAGAAAAAGTACCCCACATTACAGGATGTTTTCCCACATACTCCCTGTTTTGACTTTACTATGAGAAGAAAAGGCTAATAGGTGCCAATATCCCTTCCAGAATAGCAGAAAAAGGAAGTAGTAAGCAGAAAACAGAATCAAAACCCTGAATCATTTTACAATGGTTTCGTATCTTCCCAACAACATGGCAAATAGTAACTATTCTATCTAATTTATAGATGAGGAAGGTAAGTCTCAGAGTAAGGACTTAAATCCTCATTTATTTTTCTTTACTATCCTCCTCCTTCTTTTTTGTCATTCTACCTTGCCCCTAAGCCATATTCCACTCAAAAGAGACATAAGAAAGGAAGGGGAAAAAACAAACAGTATCTCGAATAGAAATGTTTCTAGATACTAGTAGTGTCTTGAGTAGAAAATCTTCTACACTTCCAATACTAATCTCAAAAGTTATCTCCTCTCCCCAAATTTCTCTGTTCCTTCTTCTTCACTCCTCCTGTCTTCTCTGTTATATGCCAGAAACTTGCTACGAGCTGCAGAGCCCACAAAGTAAAGAGCCCACAATTTCTGCCCTCAAGAAGTATACAATTTAGAAAGGAGGAAAAAGATGACTGGTAGATTAATCTAATAGCTCAGAGATATTTATCTATAAATCCCAGGTGGAAAAAAAATGTTAAATGCAAAGCTGAAATATAAACTAGGAAAAAACAATATGAATAGCTAATATTAAAGTGAGAAGAGAGTTTATAAGCATAAACCATAAAAGAACACACAAAGATCTAACAGCTTTCCTTTTATATTATAGGTTCTTTATATTCTTCTATGGATTCACTTTCCTTAACTTTTGCCAACTTTTTCTATTGTTCTTTTCCCTACTGATTTGTAAGAGATCTCGATATTATAAGTATATTCACACTTTGTATGCCATCTAGCATGGAAATAATTTTTTTCTAGATGGTCATTTGCAATTGGATTTTGATAAAGGGTTTTGTGGTTGGATTTTACTGTTCAATGTTTTATCTTTTAAATTATTCTCCCTTCTTTTGCTTTTTTTACTTAGAAAGACCTTTCTAATCTTGATATTCGATCATTATTCATTGGTATTTTTCAGAACTTACATTTAACATTAAAATCAACCTGAAAGTTATTTTGATATATATTGAACGGTAACTATCTGACATAAATATCAAAGCCATAATCCTCATTATCAGATAAAATACATCTTCTCAATTGACTTGAGTTTTCATCAGTATTTTATATTCAATTCTTACATATAGTAAAGTTCCTTGGCTTTTTATTCAGTTCCACTGAACTACTCCTCTTTCTCTTCCTCCTCCTCCTCCTTTTTTTTTCTTTTAGGTACTTTTTAAAAATTTATTTATTTATTAATTTAAAAAAATTAACAAATGAACTAAAACATTAACGTGATCATTCTGTTCTACATATATAATAATTAATCTTTGTACATTTTTTATTGTGAAATATAACATATATACAAAAAAAGCAGTAAGTTTCAAAGTATATTGTAACAAGTAGTTATAGAACAGATTTCAGAGTCTGGAATGGGTTACAGTTCCACAATTTTGCTGCCCCATGACACTGGCAACTAAAGGAAACATCAATATAATGATTCAGCAGCTATACTCATTTGTTAAATCCTATCTTCTCTGTTATAACTCCTCCTTCTCCTTTGCTCTTTCTCCCAATCTTTAGGGTTATTTGGGCTATGTGTATCCTAATTATTTCATGATTCATACCTTTGAAGTAGTTCATGCAAGAGCTTATTTGCTTGTAGTGTTAATCGGCGAGTACATGGCTCTGTACAACCCCTTTCAATCATGTTCACCTTCAATATGGCAATATTACTTATAAACCCGCTAATGAACCGCCTTCACTTTTCTCCATTCCGTTACATTTTAGTTCAACCTCATTAGCTAACCATTCACCCATCTCTGTCTTCTACGTATCTCTAGGTCCCCTATACTTCTTTTTAATTACCTCAGATCGTTGAAAATGTTTGAGCTCTGGACTAATACAATTGATCCTGACCTTTAGGATGATTTGTTAAGAGACAATGTATAACTTTTGGTGACAAAAAAAAAAAAAAAAGCAGAGAATTAAAAACCGATGGATTTAGGGTAGAGGCAGTGGACAGGAAAGGAAGGGACAGAGGTGAGGTAGAGTGGAAAGGGAATCTGCTCAGTGAAGCTTCTCTTAAGGCATAAGAGCAAACACCCCACAAAATGCAGCTGACCAGGATGGGTAGTAGTACTAATAAGAAATAGGGAAGCCCAGAAGAAAAAAGCAAGTAGGAGGAAGGCAGGGATTGTAAGATTTGGAAGAGACCGATCATTGACTTCACTTTACAAATCTAAATGAAGAGATCTTAACCTGAGCCTGTGACTCTGAGATTGGCATCATGTCAACAGGTAAAGTAGCATTCAAGATGCAAAAGAAAAGTTTGCTACTTCTATGACCTATATGAACAGCTATTAAATTAATAGAAAAATATTCCACATACCCTACGAAAGTTCAATGCCATGTCACTCTCCTGTCAAAATGGAAAAAGGATGCAAAGAAACAAAAGGCACATTACAGTGCATGATATTACAGAGCTTAGTCTTAGTTTCTCTTTTATTCTAGGAAATACAAAATGCTATGAAAAAAAAAAAGCAGCATCCTATTTTGAACACCATTGAGTCTTTGAGAACCAGTTGCATCTCTTATTTTAAAATAGATCATAGTCTTCACACAATTATTTCTCTAAAAAGTTGTTGAAGCCACTAAGAGTATCAGGACTCTGTGTGGAGAAGGGACATCCTGACCACTCTAGGCTACCAAATGATTCACTTCCACCAGTGCTTTCCACCTCCCGGGGGTCTTACATGCCACTGAATTCAACACTCTTCAGTGAATTCTCTCCCTCACTGAGCAACCGCAAAGCCAGAGGAAGGATAAAGTGGGATCAGCAGATAACAGGGGAAGGATAAGGCATGACTAACTAAGGCTTTGGATGTAACTGTTACCTCCACTCGGTGAGTCAGATATTAACATTCCATGCTCAATCAGTGAGAGTTTTTTGATTGATTTGACACAGGTTTTAAGGAATGTAACTCATTGGTATGAGGGCTTTCTCATGGTTCAGTAACCACTAAGCTTCATCATTGTGTAGTTGTGGGTTACATCTACGGTCCCTGATTTATTACAGTAACATTGTTTTGCATTTAAAAAGAAATTCTTCATTTACGTGGGTTTGTGGTTGAAAGTATGAGTTTTTTTTTTTTTTCCTTTCTTAATCTCTAGCATTGGCAAATGTATATTCTTCTATGGCTTCCTTTCTTTCCTTTTCCCTTGTCTACAATCCTTAGTTATCCTCATCATATTTTTTAAAGTTTCTGTTTGACTTTCCTTTTTTATTTGCTTACTGACTCCTCCTTCCAATATCCCTGAGGTATTATGACTAAGAAGGAAAAAATAATAGTAAAATGCTAGTAATAATAATAATAATAATAAAACTCCTAACTATAGTAGGAGGTTTGGGCCTTGGTATCAGCTCTATCCTTAGTTAAACATGTGACCTCGAACCAATGCCTACACTTGTCTGAGGGTGTTCATTAAGGTGATGAGACATGGTTCCTTTCATCACCAAACTTCCATTATTCTGATTCAAATGATATTAAAAGATGTTATCAAATCAACAAAAGTACCCTAACATTTTTTCACTTGCTATGAATCAAAGAGTGAAAGCCATGCTATTCCGTAGAATAATCTCTAGTCACATGTGGTTATTTAAACTTAAAATTAAGGTAATTAAAATACTTTTGAAACTTCAATTCTTCAGATGTAATAACATTTCAAGTGATAGTAGCCACCTGTGGCTAGTGATTACCATATTGGACCATGCAGATATTATAGAGCATTTACACCATCACAGAAAGTTCTACAGACGGCACTGAACTAGAACAACCAAGAATATATTAAACACCATGCAAAACACAAAGATGTAGAGATTACAACCCCTGCTTTCAAGAATTTTGCAATGGGGAGAAATAATACAGCTGCATTTTACAGTGTTAAATAACATTGCTCATGGATGCATTAAGAAGATATTACAATGCAGGATATGGCCTGGTGCTTCATCAGATCTCAGACTCAGTTCCCACATCTGCAGAATGAGCATATGTGGGAACTGGTGATTTAAGGACAAGATGTACCAGAACAAGTTTAAGATAAACAAAGAAGTCCCTGTGACACTGGTGGTTTTAAAGGAGACTTAAATGTCCAAAAGTCAGGCATGGGGCTCCCAGCTTAGACTGGGAGGTTGATCTCTAAAGTCTTGTTTAACTCTACATGTCCTTAATTATGAGAGTATGAATCGGAGTGCATGGCTGAGATAGAAAAAGAAGAGGGGGCAGTAAGATTGCTTAGGTTGTGATATCCAAATCAATCAAACATTAGACTGGCCCCTTAACCATCTAGGAGGAAAATCATGGAGAACTATAATTGGACCCATCTCAAAGACAACAAATGTTAGAGGACTACTGAGAACTCTCCACCCTGCGGAGGATTACTGTATAAAGATAAAAATAAAATGGACTTGGACTATCTGGAATACTTGTGACTTCTCCAAATAAACCTGTGGCTCATCTTAGACTAGATTGGTTCAAAAGCTCCTGTAGGAAAGCTCTGATTTCAGGGATGAAAATATGACTAAATAATTCCTGAGAACAAAACTGTATACTTTCCCAAGAATGAAGAATGAGTTCCTCTGCCTACTTGGAAGGATGTCCTTTCAACACGTCTACTTTCCTGGTGGGAAAGAGTTTCAGAAGTCTGTAATCTCATCAAAGTAAGCCAAGTGGCAGAGACTCTCTCCACAGGGGGAGTTAATCAACAAGGCTTTCTTTCTTTTCTTCCAGGCCCTACGTATTGTTTTCCTGGGGAACAGCTTCCATGCTATTGAAATTTCCCTTGATCCCTCTCAACCTTCAATCAGATTTGAGAAAGTGATAATTTCCCCTGGCTTCTTTCTTATATGGGCTGAGCTCACCGGTTTGAATTAAAGGGTTCAGTCAGGTCTTGGCACAATACCTCGTCAGCTTGGCATTTGACGTTCTCCCTTCTTGGGTACTGGTCTGATATGGGTCTAGAGGCAGAGGCCCCCAAAACAGTTAGCTTCATTAAGCAAATTTTCCTTTACATCTTAGCAAACAGTCTGGACACAAAATAACTGATACCTTTAGACTGTATCAAGAACTTCAAGACTGAGAGCCATATAAAGTAGGCTGCCTCTCAGCTAAATGAGGCGAAGTTAAACCTCTCCATGTCAAAAAAAAGAGCACTGTGGCAAAGCTAAGGAGGGTAGACATGTTTATTAGAGAGGTAGTTGAGTCTATTCATTTTTATTCTGCAAATCTTTTGCTTCTTATATTACAAAATGGTGGCAATCCTGAGTTCTTTGCCTGGATCTTCCCTTTGTCAGTGAATAGTGGACGTACTTCTTCCTTGATATTCAACTCTGAGGCTTAGTGAAGATAATTTCTAGCATTCATACAGCATGTCACAACTCTTACAACTCTGTCACATACCTATTATATTTTATATAAATATATATTTATATTTCCCTTGTGATTTGTCAGATTACACTATATGAAGCCCATGTTTTTGTAGTCAAAAAACAGGCAATATTGGTGTTTATTACATGTGGTTCAGCTTGATAGATAAGGCAGCTATTATCAGCTATACTTGACAAATGAGATAACTGATACCCGGAGAGGGGTATTACTATTCTAAATTTACAAAGAATGTCACTGACAATACTAGAAGTAATATCCCAGTGTACTGATTTCTAGCCTGGAGCCTTGGCCACCTGCCAGCCTCAGAATCGGCCCCTTCCACGAGAGCAGATCTTGACAAATGGGAGAGTAATGGCTTCTCAGCTAAACACAGATGCATGCTTCATATGCTACAGTCCCACAAACCCCATGAATAGGTTTTGGCTTCCAGTTCACACTTATGTTGGAGAACCAGAATGAATGCCACATTAGGAGAGACATGTGATAGGTTTCTGGGAACTTCGGTGAAGGAAAAGAGGAATGGAGCGCACCCTTTTGAATCAAAAGGCCTTTTTCATTATTACTTTAATAAAGCCGTACCGCATAGTTGCCATTTTGATATTACTTCCAGGTCAAGAGTTGCTTCAGCTATCACCTTCTCTCTAGTCAGCGAGGGAAACGGTTGCCCAAAAGTATGGTGGCACATGATCTGTTTCCTGCTGCAAATGAAACACAGAATTGTATTGCTTCTGACATGAATTATCCTGCTACCTGCTAAATGTCAGTTATATTACAACACAGTTAGCCAAGACAGACCAGATATTGTGTGTCTTCAAAGGCCTTTCGATTTTGCTTTTTCAAGTCCTACTGAGGGAGGTAACAGCTGAAACCTGAGAAGGAGAAATGCTTCTGAGTTGGTCTGAAGCCTTCAGGGACCCCCCACTTAATTATCATCTTTCTAACCAACACTGTGAGAATGTAACACTATCCTCGTCACACAATAAATGTTAGCAGTAGTCAAATGATAAAGTTTCCTTTCCTTCTTCTTATAAGTTCCCTAATGCTAGAAAGGCATCCTATTTTGTGTATACTTGCTAAACAATGTGCTTTAGATATACTTAAATACTTCTATTTACAGGCACAGAAAACAGCTGTTCTGATCCAAGTTATAGAGGGTGCCAGGGAAATAAACACTGAACCACATAATGATTCTCATAAACAGTTGAATTTATCTCTTGGCAAATTTTCACAACACCCTCAGCAAACAGGGCATCCATGCGTGAAAGAGAAATAATTAGGCACATGCCCTTAAGTGACAGGCTTTAGCATGTAACAAGAAAGGCAGCTGTTTTATTCTTCCCACCCCCTGCTGCCCACCAGCTCCCCACCCCCTAGTGCCATTTGAGAGATCAATCAGTATACAGGTTCAAACAAATCTCACTCCCTCCAGAAACAATTTTTTGCAACTCAAAATAAAGTTTTCCTCCTGGCGATTATCCAAAGATTCACTCCAAATGTTTGTCATTCTCTTGCTTATTCTATCAAAAGATATGGTCTTCTAAGAGTCCTTCCTAGCGCTGTACGGTGGTAGATAACACCACATTCTGGCTTTCAATATGTCTTAAATCCCTGTACATCTTGGCAGACATTTTGTGTGGAGTCCATTGAGGAGAATCAGCAGTTAGGCGAGGAATCTGTGAGCTCCAGATGGTAGCCTCACTTTCTAGAGCCCACCCAAATTCATACTGGCTCAGAAGCTCCCCACTCATTCTAGTCTCTGACTTAACTCTAGAAGAGTTAACACAATCCTTAGCAGGAGAGTTCTTCCACTTGAATGGAACTTATCAGACAAGAAGTATCAAATGGCACTAGAATTCTAGACAAGTGCTATGGCAGGAAATATCAGATTTCCCGTCACCCAAATTAGCACTAATGGCAGTGAGTTGCAGATAATACCAAAGGTGGAGGCTGCACAGAGTGAGGGTCCAGATGACCTCTGCTCACTTTTTGAGGAAGAAGAGTCAATTGTTAGTGTACTGAAGATTTTCCCAGAAAACCTGTGAATTATCTTTAATTCACAGATGCTGTCCCAAAGCCCTTAGAATTAACATTAAGCATTCTGAAAAAAGCGGTTTTTATCATTCCATTGATATTTTAAGGTGTTCTAGCCTGAGCTAATGTGGATGGCCCTGAAATATGCTACAGTGTCTTATCTTTCTGATGAAATAGACATGAGCAGGATTTGGGGCCCTCTATCATGATATGGTTTAAGGAATCTCTGAATCCAACCAAGCCACCAAAACACTTCAGGCTTCTAGTGTTTGCATCATTACCACAATTCCGTGAAGTAGGTTATATTACTCTTATTTTATGGAAAATGTGCTTAAGACTTACAAAAACTAAATGTTTTGCCCACGTTTACAAACAACTGCTAAATATCAGACCAAGGCACACACTCTCAATATGGTACAATTTCTCCTACACTACAAAGACTTCAATATGTACTTGAAAGTTCAGATTGTTCCTGACAAATCTACATGATTAAAAACCAGTGTATGATATTGCACATCTACTCAATGTTTCTTATTGTTTCTTCAGGAACCCATTGCATTTATTTCCCTGTTTTGATGCTTTTTACATATATGACTTACTCATTACATAAGCTTTTAGATTGTAAGCAGGAAACTATTCTATATAAAACTGGTTACCTAATTATTCCTAATAAATAAATGCTACCTGATATTTATTAAGCCCCTAATAAGTATCCCATTCATTTAATATATGCTATCTCTAGGACTGACAACTACACTTGTACATGTGCAAATAAGCTCAGGGAGCTTAATGACTTGCCCATAACAACTGAAAGTGTTGGAATAGGAATCTAGGTCCACCAAAGGCCACAAAGCTTAAAGACGTTGTACGTACTTACAACTCACAAGTTTATGTGGCTGTGAAAAGTGATTTCATTATTAAAAATAATGAAACCAGTAGATGAAGCGTGCTCTATTTGAGTGGGTGAAACTGTTGGCTTCATTCAAGTACACTCATCTTAAGTTAATGGTTGGACAACATAGTAGAAATGTCTAGTAGGCATTGAAGAGACCTCAAAGATAAATTGGACAGGATATCTTTAAGATACATCTTGGCTGAGGTGAAGCTTTAAGGTAATATTCATTTTTGAAATGAGTATTTCAAAATACTCATTTCATAAATGAAAAATACTCATTTACTGAAAATGCTGAAAACAGTCATTAGAATATCCAAGGTTAGGGAAATGTAAGGGAAGGAAAATGACATTTCTTGAGCACCTACAACCCACCATACATTACCTCATTCTTTCAACAGAGAAAACCTATAAGTGGATATTATTTTCCCTCATTTTACAAATTGAGGAATCAAAGTGGAGCAAGTTTGAGACCAAGTATACATATACTTTAATTCCAGTATAGCTGGCTCAAAACATGTCATTTTTCTCCAACATCTCATCACTACAAAGGAGGAAGAAACACTGCAAAGAAAGGAAAGAATGGTGACAAATGTAAAAAAAAAAAAAGATTTTTTTAATTAGGATCATGGAATTCAAGGGAAGAGAGGGCTTTTGAAGGAAGAAATAGTTAACAATATTAAATGCTGCAGAGAGGTTTTCAAATGATGACAATGATAGAACCACATTTTCGGAAATTTGATTCATCTACATTTGGAGTGCCTTGTGTGATTAACACAACAGAAGATGAAATCAAGGTCTAAGTTTCCATTTCTATTTATAGCATCAGCCAGAATGTAAACTTCTCTGAAGCTCACCACCAAGAGCATATTTGCTCTTGCTCAGAGGGCAAGAGTGAGAGATGTGGACAAGTAAGCAGGAATCTATCACCAATTCTGGAAAAATCAATGCAAAGAGAACATCTTTCTAGATCTTTCTCTATAAATGATTAAATATACAGACCCTTAACTGGAACATGTAGGATAGATTAGAAAACAAAGTTGTTGCAACTGCCCTGTTGAAATGTGCATCATTTTAGATGCATTCAACTGCAAGTAATAGAATACCCAAATAAACTCGGGCTTAAACAATAACAGCATTTATCATCTCCCATAATAGGAAGTCTAGAATCAGGACACTTGCAGAGTTGGTTCCCTTGCTTGACAATGTCACTAAGGGCACAGGTGCTGTCCATCTCCCCAGTCTGCCAGCCTCAGGATGAATGTCTTATCTCTTTTAAGGTTGGCAAGATGGCTACAGAATCCTAGGCAAACACAACCTTTTCTAGCAGAAATGAAAAGGGGCTTTCCTTTTTTAAAAAATTAGAGTTGCAATCTTTTCCCAGATACTTCCCAGTCGACATCTCTTCGAGTCTCATCAGCCATGCCATATACCCATACTTCAGCTCAATGCTTCTCAAAAATGAATGATTTTACCCCTAGAAGACATTTGGCAATGTCTGGGGACATTTTTGTCACAATTAGGGGAGTGCTTCTGGCATCTAGTGGGTAAAGGCCAGGGATGCTGCTAAAGATCTGACAATGCCCAGATGGCCCTCCAGTCCAAAATGCCAGTAGTGATGAGGTTGAGAAATATTGCCCATAGCTGTAAAAGAAAAATGCTGTTAAATAAAAGAGGGAAACATTCATTTAGCATTTTGAAGGCAAGTTGTCAAAGCAAGGAAGAAGGTTATGAGGAGAATGGCTTCAGGGTAATCAAACAACATTCTCCCCTTCAGACTGTAACAAAGGCCTTCCCTAGGGAGTTAGAAAGGGAAATGGAAATTGTCAAGTAAAAATAATTTGCATAGAAAGAAATAAAGTTTGATGGGCTTGGTGGAGTGGAGGGTGACCAAAAGAATGAGAGCAATAAAATGTAGTTCTGAGGTTCTGAGGCTAGTAATGTCCTTCATTCTAATTCAACACACACTTATTCAACTTTGTGGTAAGACAAGGCATATTTCCAGTAATGAGTTGTAAAACTTAATAGCCTTTGACTTTGAAGGTGAACCTCTTTGGTGAAATACCTGAAGGTAACTGGTTTCTTTTGCACTAGACATGGACAAAGGTGTTAGGTATACGTGTTAAGTGAAGACCCTACTTAAATAAAGTACCCCATGGGCACTATTCTATGGACTACGAGAAATAGTATGAAATTACTAAGCTACTGTTTAAACACTAAGGCAATCAAATGCAATTTTACTTTTGTTTGTTTTTTTCCTACAATCAGGAGATTAGCAATTTGGTAAAAACAAAGAGTCTGAATACCAAGTATAAAGGCTTGCTCCACAACTGAGCTTGAAATACTACTTAACCTCTCTGAGCTTCAAGAATCCTACATCATAGAAATAATAGTTCTGAAGTCCTTGGCCTAATTCTTGCACAGAAGACAATTTTAAAGGGAAGGTGAAATTTTATATTAAAAACCTAGCACAAGGGGTGGGGTGTAGTGTTGTGGTGTAAGTCTAACAAATGTAAATTTATCCTACTTAATTTTATTTTTGAAATTGAGTACTTCTACCAGAATCTGTGTTAACACTTTCAGATGCCTACATTACCTTATGTAATCATCTATGATGATCCCATGAGATGGACTCCATGATTATTAATTATATTATCCTATTATACAGATTTAAAAAAAACTTGAGGCTTAGAAGGGTTAAGTATTTCAGGATTGGAACCCAGTTCTCTGTGGATTTTTAGCCCATATTTTACCCACAAGTGGATACCTCTCTATTTCTTTCTAAACAAGGAAAGAAGGGAATGAATCTGTAACTCTACTTGGAACTGTAACAAGTGTAAGTTTTCAGGAACTGTGATTATCTGAGCAAACAGGGTTTTGCACATTGGCTTGCCAAGCCCTATGTCCCACATGCTGAGCTCAAATAAAGGTGACCTGGTTATTTAGGCTTTGGAAAAAATTACAATTGGTTTTAGTAAAACATGGGAATTGTCTCCTATGACATTTCCCAAAGAGCCAGGGTAGTTTCTCGGTGAGTTTGGTTGGGGGTGGGAAGAAAACATTATGAGCTGAGAAAGGAAGGACCCCCCCCCCCCATCACCACCACTTCCCTCACCTTCTGGTACAAGGGCACAGCTGGCACGCCAGCCTGTGCTTCAGGCAATATGCTTTTTTCTGACCCCAGGCTTTGGTCCATATGGCAGTGCCTCCCTAAATAGAAAAGAAAAGTTGTTTGTCTTATAGAAAATTAGGTTCATATATACATAGTGTTGACAAAGGCATTATAGGAGTAAGAACCATTTGTTAACTTGTAACTTAGCAAGATGCCCCTTTGGAGAAGAGAAAGGGCATCAAGAAGCCAGAAGAGCGCCTGCTTGCTGCTTGCTCAATACTAATCCCCCAAAATCCACTGCCTGAGACCAGACAAAAGACAAATTACATGGCTGTTAAGGAGTTTATTTTTCCAGATGGCCAACCTAAAGCTGTAGTTCACTGACAAATTAAGTCTCTTAATACAAAGAAATCCAGCCCCATCATGTATTAATAAAAAGCACAAAGTGTGCTTCTCAAACAAATTATTTGGAAATGTGGCAGGAACTGGAGAGTGTATATAAAGAGGAACCCTTGCCACATACTAGGCTTCATCTTTCCTGTCTGTTTAGTTGGTAAGAAAAAATTAGGAATTGAGAGTCCAGCTGTATTCATGACAATAAGATTGAAAGTAATAATGGAAGCTATCATCTAATTAAATAAATGTTTATTGTGTTTAAGACAGTTGCCTAAGCATTTTGCATATATTTATATCATTTAAATGTCACTATAATTCTGATACTGTAATTGCCATTTCATAGTTGAGGAAACAGGCTTAGAAGGTTGTTACAGGGCTAGTAATCGTAGAAGTCAAGATTCTTTCACTTAGCCCTCCATCTACTGGGGAGACAGACTTTAAAACATAAGAGCAATGTGGTGAGGTATGTGCTAGAAAGGAGGTGGACAGAGGTGCCCAATGGCCTAAATTGCAGTGATCCCTCAGGGATAGGGAATGGAGAGAGCTCAAAGGCAGAAAATCAACAGCCAGAATACCCACCTTTCCATTGCCCCCAAATCATGGGTCATGTTTTACCTAAGATTTGTTTGCTAAAAATACTTGTTTTCCTTAATGCTCTATTTTAAAATCCCATAAAATTGCCCTGCTTGATATAGAAAAATCTATTCAACTCCAAAATTCTCTTGTCTCTGTTCCAAGTCCACAGGTTCTCTTTACCTTGCAGGCTCTCATCCCCTCTTGCTTAGATTGATTATGTCAATACTTTCCTAATGGATTTTCTGTCCTCCAGCTCAGTTCCCCTTGCAGCCCGACCAACATCCTGCTGCCAAGATCACCTTTTGCATATGAAAATCTGATCATCTCACATCCCTGCTAAAAACCTAGTGGCTTTCCTCTATTGCCTGCGATTTTGTTCTTCAACTCCACCCCCCATCATGCTCAACAATAATGGCTATTTACTCAGTGACTACTTTATTTCAGATAATCTACAATCTTTACAGAAACCTTGAAAAGTAGGAGATTTAATTTTCATTTATAAATGACGGAATAGAGGATCAGAGCAATTTATTGAGTCGCTCAGGTTCATACCAATAATAAACGGCAGAATGACAACTGACACCTGTTGTCTTCCCACTAGACAGTGAGTACTTCATCCTCATATTACCAGCTGTTAACATAGTACCTGATATTGAGCAGATGAATGAATGAATGGGCATATGTTTCTAGTTGTGTTGCATATAAAATTTGGCTTTCATTTCCACATTTCTGCATTATGCCTTCGTTATCTGTATTTTCAAAGACATCTTCCTCAAATGCCTAAGATAAAAGAAAGCCAGCCTTTGGTTGCTTCCCTCACTGAGTTCCAAGAAGAAATTCACAATGCATTTAGAGTCATCATACCCACATGTAGACAGCCAAATTGTGTGGGCTCATTCCAATCCTTTGTTATTTACAGTTTACAAAGTGCTGTCAAAATCTCTGTGACTCCAGTATAGTGTGCAGCCAGACTACCTCATTCATGAGTAGTCTATCACTACACTGTATGGCCTTGGTGTATAAATGTCTAAATGCACAGATTCTTAGTTGGAATGTGTAGGACAAATCAGAAAAGGAAGTTACTGCAACAGCCCTGTAAGGAGTGCTCCCCTTATAAGGTCTCAGGGAGAATAAATGAGTGAATATATGTAGAGGGCTCAGAACAGTAATTAGCACAGAGTAAGTATTCCAACTGTGTCGTCTATTAATAAAATCTTACTTTATTCTTTTGTCTATATTGTCATAGGTAGCATAGATATTATTATTTTAACTTTACTGCTAGGGAAACAGACAAGAGAGTACTCAAGTTTCAACAGACATTGAATTCTAATAACCATGAGCCATTTTCATGAGCCTTTTGGCTTCACAGTATACAAAACTAAATGCAGCACATCAAACTACAAAGGTATCTCTATCCCATTGGCAAGCTGAAGAGACCCCAAATTGGAAAACCTCAACAGCTTTTCAGTTAGATTTTTGTATCAAAGTTTTACCAGTTTTATTTCTACTCTGTTCATTGAGTTCAGGCCCTGAAAGCAAAGAGTTTTGGAAAAAGTACTTTTACATCATCAGTGTTTACTATTAATTATAAGATAAATTATAAAGACAGAGACCATTATATGTGAAGCCCCCTCAAACTGACACAAACAAACTCTGACTAATGCTATTTACTAAAACCTTTATACATGTTGGCTTATTTAATCCTATTTTAGATGAGGAAGCTGAGAGGCCACAGCTCAATAGGAGTGGAAATAAAACTCACACCCAGAACAGTCAGACTTGCAAACCTATGCCCCCCAAATTTTCTCTCATACCTATATTACCACAAAATCAGCTTGAAGCCCATGTTCAAGTGAGGATCCCTGAGAAACATTATTTTAACATTTGTTTTAATTTAAAGATTATGCAGAATGACAGGCCTCTTTTTGATATTGGGCCATGAGCCATACCCTGCTTGATCTAACTGATAACGTTCATGCTGCAATAGCTATTTCAGATGCCTAATGTAAGGCTGTTGGTTTTAGTTAATTCCCAAGTTAACAGGAATGTTCAAAGGAAAGTCACAATATTATTGGGAAAAAAAAAAAAAAAGAATATGATGCAATGTGAGAGACTGCCCACCACGGCTAGAATGATGTTTAAAGTCCAGGGTCATGGAAGACTTGGACAATTCCTTTCACCCATTAAAAACTATCTTGAAAATTAACCTTTTTCAGCAGTAATGATTGGGATTCGGTTCATTTCCTGATGACTGAAGGCCTTCCAAAGGCTACAAACATATTAAAGACCATTTACCCCAGCTGCTCAGTAATCCTTTAGAAATAAATGCTCACTTCCAGTCATTTTAAGAGAAGGATATAAGTCCTAACAAAGACACATGAATATTCTTTTAGACTGTAGGCAAAAATGCAGTATATATCCAGAAAAGATGCATAGTACTGTAAATTAATCTTTATTATCAGAAACTCATGATTTCAGAGTTGAGAAGTACCTCTGAAGATATATTATCCCGTCCTCATCCCTTTCTTCCTACCCATTCCACTTGCCACCAATAAAACACAAATTCATCTTCTGTATAATATTATTTACATACAGTTTTCTTCCCTCTATTGTACTACTTGCAATAACCACAATTTGAGACTTGAAGGCAATAGATAGGTAATTACTTGTATTTCATAAGACTTTTGAATAAGAAATACCAGCTGAAATGTACCTAAGAGGCTCCATTGGCAACAATGCTCATACATTTAATAGACACACAAGTGTCCTCTTCTGTCAATATTTTGTCTTTTCTTTTCTCTGTGCATCTTATCCTCCTATACTTACCCTACCTGTCAGCCATGGTTGTCTCTTGACATGCCTCCTGCAAGATTTTAATGATTGCCCCAAACTCACTATATGCCTTCTTGAACTTTCTCAACAATAAAGGTCAAACTGCCATAGATAACATATCTTTTAGATTTTTAAAAAAACGTTTGCACTATTTGTAGTAGGATATCATCTTTTACTATCACGCTTTCCTTGTAGCCCTCATAACCTACCTTCATGCAGGGCTAAGAAAGAATATTCAACAAATACTTAAAAAGTTGGAAATTATGATTTGAAGAAAAAAATACCCATTTAGCAACCCACCTAAAATCCTTTATAGTGTTCAAAATTCCCATTCATTAACCATTTCTCTGGAATGGCTCATTAAGCTTGTTTAAAAGCAACCATGTTCACCAATAAATAAAGATCTATGCATTATGCTCAATCATTAAAGACTTCAACAGGAGTGCATTTGTAAGAACCACAGGTCACCGAACAACAAGGCCTAGGTAACTGAGACACATAACCAATATTTTTTTAATTATTTCTTTTTAATTGATATATATTATATATTCACATACCAGGTACTCATCCAAAGTATACAGTCAATGGTTCACATTATCATATAGCTGTGCATTTATCATGACAATTGACTTTTTTTTATTTTTTATGAAAAATAACTATATACAAAAAAGCAATAAATTTCAAAGCAAATTGCAATGATTCATTGTAGAACAGATTTCAGAGTTTGGTGTGGGTTACAATCCCACAACTTAGGTTTTTACTTCTAGTTGCTCTAAGATATTGGAGACTGAAAGAAATTTCAATATGATTCAGCAATCATACTTGTTTGTTAAACATTAACTTCTCTGTATAACTCCACCATCACCTTTGATCTTTCTCCCACTCTTTAGGGATATTTGGGCTATGCCCACTTTAACTTTTTCATGTTGGAAGGAGCTGTCAATAATATGGGCTAGGGGGATGGAACTAGCTGATGTTCTGGAGAGGCTGGCCCTTTTGCATTTCAGGACTTATCTGATCCAGGGACCCATCTGGAGTTTTTAAGTCTCTGAAAAGTTACCCTAATGCATGAATTTTTTGTAGAATCTTATATAATGCCCTAGGTGTTCTTTAGGATTGGCAGGAATGGCTTTGGATGGGGTTTGGCAAGTTATGGTAGGTAGCAATGTCTAACTGAAGCTTGCATAAGAGTGACCTCCAGAGTAGCCGCTCAACTTTATTTGAACTCTTTCAGCCACTGATACCTTATCTGTTACACTTCCTTTCCCCCTTTTGGTCAGGATCATAACCAATAATTCTAATAGCTATGAGCTGCTAACATTTTTTGAGAATATGCTAGGCAGTATGCTGAGTACTTCACATGCATTAATCCATTTAATCTTTATCACAATACTATGAGGTGGATTCTGTAATCAAACATTTTATAGATGACGAAACAAAGGCACAAAGACATTAAGTAGGACAGATTTACACAGCTTGCAAACAGTGAGGCCAAGACATGGTCCCCAGCAGTCTGATCACAAAACTCACGTTTTTAATGACTACATTTCACTGCCAATTAACTTTTGGAGAAAGAAAAAGGATTCAGGGTCCTGGACACCAAGTTCTCCATGAAGAAGAAAGGTCTGGATGAAAAGTCAAACCTGGAAGCACCAAGAATAGTAAAAAGGTAGCATGAAATTCCCACATGGATAAATAGAGATAAATGGCATTCTGCTTGTTTCATACCTTTATCTAAAGCTAAATAAAGTTCCATCCACCCAACAGATGCTTCTTGAGCATTCAATATGTAGCTCATTCTTATAGTATGGCAAACATTTTTCTAAAAAGATTAAAGCTTATAACAGAGGCATATAAATTAAACCAAGGGGTTTGGTTGCTTGGTTCTTCGGTATGAGGCAATCAAGAAAGAGGATCCAAATGGAAGTAATGTTTTAGAGAAACTTTAAGCATGAGTCTGAATTCTTTGGGTGAGGGAGAGAAAAGCAAATCCATGCAAAGCAAAAGGCAAGTCAGAGGCCCAAAGACAATAAAGTACAAAGTATATACAACTTTATACAAAGTATATACAACTATATACAGTTGAAGTTGCATATACAACCAAAGTAGAAGGTCTATGAAAGAGGACAGTAGCTGATGACCATGAGAAGGCAGGTTGGGTTGTAATTCAAGAGTCTGGTGATTTATTAAGGAGTTTGGGCCCAACTCTAAACACAACAGGGAATCATCAAAGTTTATAATCAAGGAAAAATATTTCCTTTATCTTGGACAGATTCTTCTGGGAGCAGTGTTGACTGCAGCACAGAGTCTAATGAAGTGAAGACTTGGAGGCTGGTTAAAAGCCCACTACATTGAGGTAAGGCACTGAATTAGTGAGAGTGAGAACAATGAAAGACATAGGCCAATATGACAAATTTTTTTAAATTAGAATTAGGAGGACTTGTTGGCAAACTGGGAGTGGGAGCTTAGGGAGAGGTGTAGTCAGATATAACTCTTAGATTCCTAGCATTTATGAAAATATGAATGATGTGAAACACAAGTCAAGCAAGCTGAGAAGAGAAACATGAGTCATAATTACAACAAATTGTTATGATCACTTTTTATGTTATTCCAGATGTAGATTAAACTGCCATCTCCATTTTGATGGATATCTAACTGCTTCTTATAATTGGGATTTGAAGTATTTGACCATAAACAGGGTGCTGAATTAGTGAATAACAAAGGCAAGTATGATTAAAATTGCTCCATTAAGTAGTAGTCTTCTAGGAAGAATATTGAGTAGGGATATGCAGTATCTCAGAGTAGGACCTACATAGGCTAACAGGAACGAATTACATCTAACAGTCTGGCCAATTCTAACTTCCTATGTATTTATCCACACTTGCTCCCTAAAAGAGACATTCCAGACAACTGGTATGAAGTCTTACCTAATTCTCTTCAAACCTATTATGGAATCCTTCAGCTATGTTTTATACGGAAACAATTTTGACAATTTTAACCTAATATATATATTTTAACATTTAAAACAACTCATTGGACTAGAATGTTTCTCTTGATCATTCCAATTTTATACATTATTTCTTTTGATTGTTATACTAATATTCTTAACCCCCATATCTGATTTTTGCCTATTATTAAAATGCAAAATCATCTTCAGCAGTGATAGAGATAAAATAAATTTCATAACCATTTTAATAGATAAATTAAATCCTTTTTTGAGAATATTTTTTATACTTCTCTTCCAATCCAAGAGCTATAAAATTTGTGGGAATATTAGCCCTTATCAATCAGGTGTACAGCAGAGACGGCCCCAGAAATTAATCAAATTACCTAGTTTCATATTACTTTCTATAAAATTCAAAAATATATTGTTTCAGATTATACTTCAGGGAAGAGCTTTTCTTGCCAACAAAACAAGGGTAACTCTAGTACAGGTAATAAATTTAGCAGAGCAAGCTGTCATTTCTTCTCTTCAGTGGAATTCTTAACCAAGTGATGTCTTATGAGAGATTTTATAGGGTGGAAAGCATTTCACTTGAAAACATTTCAGGCCCTGTCCTAATCAAGAAGGCAGAGTGAGATGTTTCTGAGCTCCATCCCCCACACACAGAAACTTTGAATAACCAGCAAGAACTGCCAGAAACATCTTTCTCAAAGCTCCAGAAAACAACTAAAGTACTGTAGTGACAGGGTGAGCAACAAATCAAGATAAAGGCTACTTAAAAGTTGTAGGATCCTGTGGTGCCCTGTTCTCTACTCCTCACTGACTAGGTGCAAAGCTGGCCCATGCTTCCAGTGCAGATCCCTGGTCCTGATACTGGAGGGAGCAGCGTGACTCTTATCCACATACTGGAGCATGTATGTCTGGCTGAGTTGGTCTGGCGATAGCCAGAGGGATTTGCTGTCCCAGAACTTGCCCTGAATGTGGAAGGGAACGCACTGATGCTGCCTAAGATAAGGGATTACTAGCTGTAGAACATACAGTGTAGTGCCTGGGATCATGATTAAACTATTTCCTTGGTAAATGGCATATTTGGAACCACCTAAATGAAGGAGGGAGTTCCTAGAGCCCAAGGTGCATGTCCAAGACAAGCTACATGCACAGAAAGCATCAGAAAGGACCCTACACTCTGGCCTAGTAAAGAAAAATAAACAGAGCTTGAGGAACCTTTGGATACCATCAAGCATGCCAATGTATACATTTTGAGAATTCCAAAAGGAGAAGAAAGAGAGGAAGGGGCAGAGAGAATATTCAAAGAAATAATGGCTGGAAACCTCTTAAAATTTAATGAAGGACATGAATATACACATTCAAGACACTTAGTGAACCCAAACAGGATAAACCCAAATAGACCCATACAGTGGCATGTTATAATCAAACTACTGAATGCCAACTATATTGAGAGAATTCTGAAAGCCACAAAGAGAAGCAACGTGTCAAACGCAAAGGAGCCTCAATAAGATTAAGTGCCAATTTCCAACTGGAAACCATGGAGCAAGAAGGCAGAGATATTATTTATTTAAGTGGTTAAAGTAAACAAACAAACAAACAAAAAACTGCCAGCCAAGAATTCTATATCCAGCAAAATGGTCTTTCAAAATTGAGGGAAAGGGCAGTGCAACGGTAGCTCAGTGGCAGAATTCTCTCCTGCTATGCCGAAGACCCGGGTTCAATTCCCAGAGCCTGCCCATGCAAAAAAAAAAGAGGGAGAGATTAAGACATGCCCAGATCTACAACAGCTGAGGGAGTTCATCACCACTACACAGGCTCTATAAGAGATGCTAAAGGGAGCTCTGCAGATTGAAAGGAAAGACGAATAGATAATAGACTGAACTTCATGAAGAAAAAAAGATCTCCAGTGAGGGTAATGACATGGGTAACTGTGGATGTCAGCACTATGGTATTTTTGGTTTGTAACTCCACTTTTTACTTCCTGCAAGATCTAAATAGCAGATACATAAAATGTAATGATAAATCAGTGTTTTTGGACTTATCATGTATAAACATAGGTTTGTGACAAAACTACATAAAGTGGACGGACAGGTGTGGAAACATAGTTTGTATATATTATTGAAGTTAAATTGGCATCAGAGCAAATTATATTGTTCTATAACAAAAATTTAGGATATTAAATTTAAGCCCCATGATAACTACAAAGAAAATGTTAGAGGATATGCAAGCTCATAGGGGCAGGAATTAGAATGCAGGCTGCCAGGAGTGGGAGAAGGGTGAATGAGGAGTTAATGAATAGGGTTTCTGTTTGGGGAGATGGGAGAGTTTTTGTAACGGAAATGGTGAGGGGAACACAATATTGTAAATGTGATTAATCTCATTGAATGGAATGCATTGGGAGTGGTCAATATGGGAGAATTTATGTTGTATATATATTCCCATAGTTAAAGGGAAAAAGTGAATAACTGCGGAGACAATGATAATTAAGTGGGATGGGATTTAACAGAGGAAAAAAGACTCAAAAGCACATTATTGGGACATATGAAAGATAGGAATATAGACTGAAAGCTTTGTAAAAATGCTAAATTTCTTGAACTTGATAGCAGTGCTTAATGTGTTTATATAAGTAATCTTGTTTTTAGGTAATGTACATGGAAATACTGTGTTCAAGGAGCATGAGGTATATAACCTACTCTCAAATATTTAGAAAATAGAGAGATAGATTAGAAGATAGACGTAGATAGATAGATGATAGATACATAGCTAGAAAGAGATAGATACATAGAGATAGAGACCAGAGGGAGGGAGGGAGGGAGGGAGGGAGGGAGGGAGGAAGGAAGGAAGGAAGGAAGGAAGGAAGGAAGGAAGGAAGGAAGGAAGGAAGGAAGGAAGGAAGGAAGGATATAGAGAATGTGGCAAAATATTAAAATTTGTGTATCTTAGTATCTAGACAGGTAGGGGTAGGTTGGAGCTGTCTGTGCAGAGTTTATATTACTTTTGTAACTGTCCATTTAGTTTTAAAGAATTTAAAAATATAATGTTAAAGAAAAAAATTGTCTCAAAAATTAAACTTTATTCCAAAAATTCAGAAACTTGCATTTTTTTCATCAAACGACTATGATAAAATAAGCAAACAAATGAAGAAGAACAAACAGAGGAATGAAAATGTAATCTTCAGTGCCAACAATAAAAATAATCCTGAAAAGTAAGTTAAAGAAAATGTTTATGTTTATGGGTTTTTTAATCTTATTTTTAAAAAAAATTTTGGAATCTCCTTAATTTTTTCAATATTTTCTCTCACAAAAAAAAGTGGCAAAGAAAATGAAAGCGTAGAATAATTCTGTCACATAGCTATTTCACTGTGAAAGACAATATTTTGTTGTATTTATCCCAATTGGCTGTGTTTTCTGAAAACAGCATTATCATCACCTGGTATTAATATATCATGATGCTTTTAATTGCATATAACTCAGTAGCAATCATAATCATTTTTCAGCCCCCCAACTTGGGCACTTTGATTTTTCAATGTACAATACATACTCTGATAATTTTACACTGAATTGATCATCTGTTCAAAAATGAAAATATACGCCTGTAACTTTTGGTGAGTTTCCTGTTATTATTTCTACTTTGAAGAAAGTGTCCTGATTTAACCAATAACTTGGCAACCCTACTAACTCAAAAATACTTCCCTGGGGTCATTTGTGTTAAATTAGCATTGCTGGTAAAGGCTTTCAAGAAGACCATACAATTATGTCCAGATGAACACATTCCTCATACAATTTCAGGATTAATATTAGTCTCCTAACAACCTAGAAACCAAGATCATAATTACTGACTGCCATCTCCCCTCCATTGTCCAGGTAACTGGCCCTCAATATATGACCAATTTGAAACCTGGGAATCTTGGGAGAAAGCATCAGGTCTGCTGTTGGGAAATTGAATTCAAGTGCAGCCTTGCTCCCTGAACACTCGTATTCTTCCCTTCTCTTTGTGCTATTTGTTCGTCCCTATTGTGCAGAGCTGTCGTTTGTGCACACATTCTGTGTTAGATTTTCTACCCGATTGAGCTTGAAAAACCAAAGCTTAAGTACTAAATGTTTCCCTAAGGCCTGAATGGACTTAAAAGGACATAGGTGCAAAAAGAAAAGAAAGGAAAATAGGGGGAGAAAACATGGCTTGTTAAGTTGTTGCAATAATCTCATGCTGAGAATAAAGACCTTCAGAGTTAAGAGAATGAAAAACACTCTTCTAAATAGATTGCTTGCTTTTGTGGCACAGGTGGCAAAGCCTGGAGTATAAGATACGGGTAGCAGCAGGGCAGCCTGCTAGCATTTCATTAAGCTCAGAGAATAGCAGAATTGTGGAGTGGTTTCTTCCCGCTTCACAAGTGACACAGGTTTCTCGACAACTTGGACTTTAGGGTGTTAGTTTGCTGGTAATTTTTTCTATCAGGGAATACTCTGGGGAAGGAGTACATCACCCTACAGTCTGTAAAGATGTAGCCCTATTCCCTTTATTAAAATAAAGCTCTTTCACATGGAGCACAGATTTGTGTTTTTTTTTTTAAGACTTTCCTTCATTTAGTTACTCTCATGTGTTTAATAGAATCAGTATTAACTGATTTTCTATTAGAAAATGCTCTCTCTGAACACTGCAATTCAAATTATGCAAGGTTAACATGCCATGGCATCAGGCAATCCCCTTGATTCAGGTACTAAATCACCCTTCTCAATAACTGAACATTAAAACAAAATGAAATAATAATTAGCACTGTTTAACAGGCAAGATAGAAGAGAAACTAAATAAATACCTAAGTGTTGGCTGTTTTCATCTGTCTTCAGCACCATGTCAAAGATAAAATGAGTTGGCCACAATTTATGAGTTAAATTTCCCTACCCTCACTTATGGGATTCTAGTAGGATCCTTAATGGCATTCACCACTGATTTTAATTTGGTGGTACTTTCATATCAGGGTGAGTTTCTGTGTTCCAATGCCATTTTATTCTCTCTACTGCAGTTCCTAACATTGGGAATTCAGTCTGAATATGGCAATACAACTTTGGGGAACTAGAATAGCAGCAAAAAAAATGGTTAATACTTATTAAAGGTTTCATTGATTTTCAAGCCCTTTGTGAAATGATTTTCAATACAGCATTTTATTTAATCCTTACAACAAGCTTATGAGAGGGATATCCTTATTTTTCCTATTTTAGGAGATGAAAAACAGTGCTCTGAAGAGGTTAAATAGCTAACTCAAGGTCACAAATGTGCTATGGACTTCACAATCTACCCCCCCCCCCACTGTCCCCATACTTAACCACAAAGGAACATTGCCTTCAAATTGCTCTCTCATTTATTTTAAATTCATAATATGTCTGCAAAGCAATTTTTTAGTACATAAAAAAGTTAGAAAATGAAAAAAAAGAGAGAGAGGAAGGAAGGAAGAGAGGAAGGAAGGAAGAGAGGAAGGAAGGAAGGGAGGAAGAAAGAAAGAAAGAAACTTATACTTACTGAGTACTACAATGGGCTACGCTTTGTGCTATGGGCTATTCATTACCCATTACTTCATTTAATCTTCCCCACAACCATATAGTATACAGTAGTATTATCTCCATTTTGAAAATAAACTAAAAGCCTAAGAGAATTATGAGGTAAGGTAAACTGTGTGAGTCCCCATATCTCTTAGAGAACAAGAATGTGGAACCATGTCTTCATATGCCTGCCCTTTCCATTTACCAACAACCTGACTTCCCACTCCACCCAATTCCACATCCACCATTTTGCTTCCTCCCCTCTGCCATTGTCCTTTCCATGCAACACAGTCACTCCACTGCCATATTCAGAGAGAAATTCCTCATGTAATTATTCATTCATTAAACAGTCATTCAGGAGCATTTACGGAGGACCTATTGCCTTTCAGGTACTAAGCAGGAGCTTCTCTTTCTCCTAAGACTCAAATGGCTTTACTTTTATTTACACAAAACAGAGGCTTAAAAAGCTAATTATCTGTACTAAAGGTACATAACGAGTTACATTCCATCCTCTATACTCAACTTCTCCTTTAGATAAATGGCCAGAACATATCCAGAGAAAATCCAAATACTGAAACACAATGATCCCATGTGGTAAGCTGTTACAGTGTCACTTCATAGAAGAGGGAAAAATGTGGCACAGAGGAAACGAATGGTTTCTTTGAACAGGTAGTTTAAGGAGCTGATGGGAGTGGAGTCATTATTGCTCTCAAGTTTCCGGTGAGTTAAAATCGTGTTCTTCAGTGTTGACAGTCTTTGGGCTATCAGAAAAATAATAATTTGAGGAAATGCTAAAACACCACATGAGAAATATTTTCAACTTTATACTTCTACAAAGAATGGTTAAATATGTGGTTCGGGGTACAATGAAAGTTTAGGTCAAATAAAGCAGAGGATTATGATTTTACATCTATACTTCTGGTCCCAGATGATTCCCTCTGAAAAGAATCTGAGTTCCTTATTCAAGCCAAAATATCCGAAGCTGGCTCTACTTGGAGTCTCTGCCTCTTACTCAACCTTTCATTTGCTTATTACAAAATCTGCCATTAAACACTTGCCTAGTCCAAAGCACAAATAGCCCTAAGTATTTTCTTGCACCAAATATTAGTCCAATTAGATTATAGTGATAGTTGCACAATTCTGTAAATATACTTAAAAAAAAGCACTTTGAACTGTATTCATAAAATGGATGCATTTTCTTATATGTAAATTTTGTCTCCGTGAATCTTATCCCCTTCAGCAACAGTATCTGATGGAAGACTTTAGAGAGAGTGTTCAGTGGTGGAAATAGAGACTCTGGAGGCAGAGATTTGGTTTAAATTTCTCTCAGTTTGGTAGCCATAGCCAATTTAATTGGTCTCAATGAGTCTTAGACTCCTCATAGGTAAAATGAGAAAGACAAAGAGTCCCACCACAGAATTATTGTGAAGATGAAGAGAAGTAATATTGGTAAGTGTCAAGTACAGCGTTAAGTATAAAGCTCAGTAAATACTCTTTGATAATGGACTTTCTGGAGTAGGATTATTAAGGGATGGAGACCTTAAAGTCTGACATCCTCTCCACTGCTGCCAGTGCTAGTCCTACCAACAGCAGCCTTAGTCTTCACAGACCAATTTACTCACCACATTATGCTGGTATATTGGTTCTTCGGGGTGAGTTGGTAACTTCATAGTCTAATAGTTAAAGATGAAAGGAGTTATTTAAGGAAGATGGCTATTTTAGAAGGATCAAATCTTCTACCTACTATATGAAGAAACATGAGACTATATTTTCTGATTTTTTGAAAGCTGTTATAGCTTTAGACTCAAAAAAGAAAAAAAAGTCCCTATATTTGCAACCATTGAACACCTACTTCTGCAAAATTGCTACAAATGCACAATGCAGGAAATTGGACAAAGTGTATATTTGAGTATGCTTGAATAAATATGTAGCTCATACAAAGCAGTTTGTGAAGTAATACACTTTTAACCCAAACTGCTTTTTGGCACAGATATGATGACATTTGATCATTTTGATTGGTAGGGCCAACAAGGCATTTCTCTTACCTTACTGCTCCTCTCATTTTTTTTCAGTCCTGTTCTTATTATGCTTACTTCTCCCTGTTCCCCAATTCTGTCTTTGAGTTTCTTCTCTTCAAGCAAAAGAGCTTCTTTCCAGTTGATTTCATGTATTTCTCTAGTTACAACTAGCACTCAGAAATTGATGACTATAAATTTAGGTATGTCACAGCTGACCTTTCCTTTGAGTTCATTTTCTCATATAAGTACTTGCTTATTAACCTTATTAGCTTCATTATTTCGGATATATCTCAAATTAAGCATGTCCTAAATTAAACTGATTATTATCTCTCTCTTTTCCCAAACCTGATTCTCTTCTGTGTTCTATATTTTCTCCCACTTTTCAAGCTGAAAACTTCATTGTTAACCTGATTGTTCTAGTTTGCTAGCTGCCGGAATGCAATATACCAGAAACAGGATGGCTTTTAAAAAGGGAAATTTAATAAGTTGCTCATTTACAGTTCTAAGGCCGAGAAAATGTCCCAATTAAAATAAGTCTATAGAAATGTCCAATTTAAGGCATCCAGGAAAGATACCTTGGTTCAAGAAGGCCAAAGACGTTCAACGTTTCTCTCTCAGCTGGAAGGGCACATGGCAAACATGGCGGCATCTGCTGGCTTTCACGTGGCTTTACCAAAAAAGGGACTCTCTCCAAAATGTTTCCTCTTTCAAAGGATTCCAGCAAACAACTCCACCTTAAGTGGGTGGAGACACACCTCCATGGAAATCATCTAATCAAAAGTTACCACCCACAACTGGGTGGGTCACATCGTCATGGAAATAATCAAAATGCTCCCACCCAGCAATACTGAATAAGGATCAAAGGGCATGGCTTTTCTGAGGTCCACCACAGATTCAGACCAGCACCCTGATCCTTTCTTGTCCCTTAATTATATATACATTTAGTATCAGGTCCTTCTAAGTTTATATCTGAAACTTCACCAGGATCCATCTTTTTATCTATTTCCCAACTCCTAATTCTGCCCAAGCTCATCATCATTCTCATAAACTGTTACTATTACTCTTTCCCATTTTTGCTGCTTGCAATGCCACTACTACTTCTAGTCTATCCTCTACTGCTACCTGATTGCTCTTGCTAAAACGTAGAAATGATCAGGCCAATTCTCTGAAGGTAAGAGTGTAAAAATCAGAATACAGTATAAAAAACTCTCCACAATAATCCTAAATCTCCCTTCCAGAACCAAATCCCCATATTCCCAATCACCATGTTATATACCACTATTCTTGCCACAATTGGTTACTCCATTCTCCAAACGAACTCTGCATTCAGTTGGCTATTAGTGATAATATTTTTCTGCAGGTATGATGGATTAATGAGGGTAACAAAATGTCCAGAAGTCTATTTTCCCTTCCCTTGAATTTTAGCAGGCAACAAAGCTGATGCCATATCCATTTCTAAGCCCACACTTGGAGCAATTCATGACTTCTGCTTCCTGTCCCTTGGAACACATGTTCTTGAAGTCCGGTGCCATACTATAAGGAAGCTCAAGCAGTTTCCTAAAAGACCCAGGCTGGCAGCCCTTGTTGATCTGTCAGTCAACAAGCAGCCCACAATTTGTCAAGCCACCCCAGCTGAAGCAACACTGAGCAGAAACAAGCCATCCTTGTCAAGCCCTGTTGCAGAGTCCTGAGCAAGATAAATGAGTGTTTTAAGCTGGTCAAGTTTTGGTGTGTTTTATAATGTGGCAATACATGCTTGGAATAGCACTGAATACATTTCCAGCTTTCTCTACCTGATTAATTTCTTTCATTATTAAAGATATAACTCAAATGTCATCTTAAATGGAACATAAAGCTTTTCCCTAGAACTTTGAGGCAAAATCACTCTTTTTTGTGTTTCTCCAGCACTTAGTAAAACCCTTATATAGTGCCTAATGTCCACCTCCCAAAAGTATTGTAAACCAGTGAGTAGGATTTTTGAGTGTTACTTTTTTATATCATACTGACCAAAACAATTGAACTACTTGAGCATTCCTTATGGTAAGTCCTATAATGTGTTAATGTCTGCTTTCAATTTGAATTTAGCTCAACAATCATTTATGGTATACTGTGTCAGGTAGTATATTATGTGATAAGGATGCAGTAACCTGTCACTGAGTTACTATAAATCACATCTGTGCTTTATAGCACAGATTTCTGGGATGCTAATCAAGATTCAAAGATCGTATTAGAGGAATATTGGTGTTTCCTGATGATGTCCCATGACTTTTAGGAAGAGAAGATGGTGACATGCCAATTGTCTCAGGAAAAAAAAATCCCAACTGGATTCCTAAAAGTTTCACAAGAAAATAAAGTCTGTCTCCTAAACATCTCATATCTAAAGACTTCAATCAACAGCACATAATATTCAACACCTAAGGCATTTATTTCACAACTAGCCATGAATAGACTGTGATCCAGAATTTGCCACAGGCTCATTTCTGACATCTGATATTTGAGAAAGACAGTATAATGGACAATTTAAGCTTCTGTTGCTCTCCATTTTCTTGCTCCAGATTAAACATGTGGAACTAAAACGACCATCTCAAATGTCCAAAAATTAATTTACATGAATTAAGATCTAATGTTATGTCTCAAGGTTTGTAAAGAAAAAATACAGAATAAGTCCATTTAAATAAAGTTGTATTTTTATGCAATCATAGTTGATGACATTGCCCATTGTGTACTATTTTATTTATATAAACTGTTAGCTGTGGAGGACAGGGTCTTTATCTTTATTTGTCTATAAATCCCAGTATCTAGCACAGCCTGAGTATATAGTAGATACTATAAACAAAGAAAATTAGTTACCTAGTTTGTACTAGTAAATATACAGCTTCAGTTCATTTGCAATAAAGATGTCATCCATGAAGAGAAAACTGTATTCCCTCTTATCTGACAATTAGCACTATATATTCCAACAGTGTCTACTTTTTGTCTTAGCTAGGCTAAATTTTCTGCTACACCATAATTTTTAGTAGGATTGTCAAAGACACAAAATTATGAGGAAATTGTAAAACATTCTTATTTATTCATGAGAGTATACATAGACATTGTTAGCCTAACTCTTGTTGACAAATATACTTGAATGCAGTAAAATTATACTTCACTTAAAATAACCTGTCCTTCTAGATGACATTTTCTATAAATCCAAACCATTGAGATTTTATCATATGTATATTCCAACTTAATCAGGTCTTAGGAATAAAGACCAGAACAGAACTAAGAACACAAAAAATCAAGGTGTTAAGGAATTTCTAGGATGAAAGTGTTAAAGCAAAATGTACAAATCTCTTTTGAGGACCATATGGACTATATGAACAAAGTTGATAGCCTGCCATGTCTGTACAAGTTACCTCTGTTCTGCATTATAGGACATAGAATGGTTTGTAATAGCGAGGGTTCCCTAAAACAACTGAAAACATGACATCACCAGTTTCGGTAATGTGCTAGTAAGCTCCTAGTCCAAGAAGAAAGAACCATTTTAGTGGAAGCAGTTAAGACTGTTCTCCAAGAGGCAGACAGACGGTAGTGCTGCCTCTTAACATTAGTCTCACAAAAGCATCAGACTCAAAAAAAAATTCTGATGTTAGCAGCTGTATATAATTCAACACGTTTGGTGGCTCACCCATAAGGAATGATAATCTCTTCTCCCTTATAAAGGGGATAAATCTGAGTTTGTTTGCACAGACTAAGGTTACAGAGAAGGCCTAAAGGAGAGAGGACTCATAAGCTTATTTGGTTACAGATATGATCTTTAACTTTCCCTAGCCTGTGAAGCCGAAAATAAACATTTCATAACTTTTAATGTGTGGTTAGCAAATAGAGCTGGCCATGGCCATGTCCCCACAGCCTGGAGTCCTAGACAGAGTCAGCTTAGCTGGATCCCTGTGGCCGCCTGCTTAGAGCCTTCCCCTGTCATTTCAAAAACACAGGGCCTTTTTTATCCGCTTTACTCAGTTGCTATAAACATTTGCTGTATGTTAAATGACTTCTTAGGACCATCCAATCCGATTTGCACATCATTAGTCTGTGGAGGATGAAATAAATGCCTTTGGATAGTTAAGTTTGTTAAATACTGAGACCTTTGTAAGTGAAAAGTCCTTCATATAAAATATTACATCAGGGCTGGCTAATATTCCTGTTTCATGATTCACTGTTACCTCCAAGTTGTCCTTGAAATTTTAAGTTCACTGTAAATGCTTCCAGACCCGCACAGTACTTCTTTTTTGTTTTATTTATTTACATTTTTATCTGGATGCCTACTCTGCTATGAAAGAATGTGCAATATTTAGCATCTAAGCACATGCCCTTCATGTACATCAAAAAGGGAAAAGAAAAGCATTACAGACCAGAAAGGAAAATGCTAGTCTAAAAGCCAGGAAAATCCATCATAGATTCGTGCTATACCCTGATTTCCCACACTATTATCCAGGGACCATCACTCACCTTCTTTATGTCTCACTGGTAATGGCCAGATTAATAACTGCTACAAGCCTCTGCTTTTTATGTGCATTCAGGCAAAAAAAAAAAAAAAAAACTAATAAATAAGCACAAAGTTGCATGCAGTTGTAAAACTTTCATTTTGCATTTTGACAGAGCTCATGCAGTAACTGCTTATGATTACAAATGGGGCAGGTGATTACTTAAAAAAGAAAAAACTAAAGTTGCAATGGGAACAATCAACCACTGATACTTTAGAAGCTGTTACTGTTGGTATTATCACATTGAGGTGACTCTGATGTTTCATAGCCTTTTCTGTGATGATGCTAAAAGAGTTGCTCTGGGACCTACCCTTGCTGAGATGTCATTGAGGTAATGAATTATTCCTGCAGTAGCTACACAATAGAAAGGAAGCTTGGCAGTATAAACAGCATCACTATCATTTCTTGGGAATACCCTAATATCATTTTTCTCATGAAGTTTTCTTGTTGTTATTAGATCATAGCCATGGGGCCAAACCCAGATGCAATACTTACCAAACTTCAGTTTCCTATCATTCTGCCTGCAGCGTTTCTGGGAGCAGATTTTACCTGAGAAATTTCACATGCTGCAAATGTTGTCAAAAGATGACCTACTTTGCACCAACTAATACTTATTAGTTATTAATAAGTACTTATTATTGGGTCATAATTTCTTTCAAATGTGGTTGAATATTTTGTTAAGATTAAATGTAAGGGAAGTTCTTTGATATCTTCTGAATGCATTTTATGGTAAGAGTTTAATATACACGTGTCCAAAATAGCTCTATGAAACAAGATAATCATCCTGGTTTTACAGAATCAGACACTGAATCTTACAGAAGCCATGTTGATTACTTTCTCCCAGAAGTGATTTTAAATAACTTGCTGAGAATATGACTTGAAAAAAGAGTACCCACACTTCTATAAAAAATTATCAAAAATCAGCAGAAAATTTAAAAAAAAATATTCAAAACATGGCTGGAAAATAAGAAACAGGAGGAATTTCTGAGTAATAGAAAGTCGATGAGATTCTATCTATAGAAAATCGAAACTAGTGAAAAGCACAGTTCAAAATACATAAAATTAAAAACTGTTGCAGAGATAGGAGTGGTCGAAAGATCTTCAAAACCAGAGTCAATGGATGCAAGGAATCACTTTTGGGAGAGTGACAGGATGACTCTTTAGGGAACCATAGGGAAGAGTTGCATTTGTACCCAGATTAAAGTAGAGATTATGGGCACTGAGGCCAAAGAGGCGGAACACTGGTCCAGGTAACTTTGACTACAAAAAAGCTTCATATCCAGAAGTTAACTAGTGGTAGATGCAGTATGTTGCACACCTTCCTTGGAATCTGTACCTAAATGAAAATGCCATCCATATATAGAAATACGATGAACCTCAAACCTAAAGAGGATTGCTTAACTAAGTAAGGGTCACTAAACTAATATTTCAAAAGACAATTCCTTACAATATAATTAGAAATTCAGTACAACCCCAGCCAAACACATAATAGGATTTTTATCGAACTTGACATATAAATAGACAAGGTTATTTGGGAGGGGCAATTGGAGTGATTTGTCCTAACGGATACCAAAGCATACAATAAAGCTATGGAAATGCAAGGGACATACTAGCATGGGAATAGACAAGTCGATCACTGGAACAAGCTGGAGAGTCCAGAAGAAGTGTTAACATGTTGATGTGCAGGTGCGTGTATGAAGGCATGAGAAAAATGAAATTTCAAATTAGCTATGATAGGCTGGATAGTTATTTAAATACAATTGGTCCTTTAAATTAAAATTAAATTAGAACCTTACTGAATAAGATATCAAAAATAAATCATAGAACAATGAAACTGTAATGTAAATTTTAGAAAACTTACAGTAATTAAAAAATAGGATAATGACTCTTGACTCTAGGGGACTAGGAAAGTACCTCCTAAGAAAGATATGAAAACCACAAATTAAAAAGTGAATAATTGAAAGATCAGCTACATAAAAGTCTAAAAATTTATTTTTGATAAAAATCATTAGTAGTAATGATAACAATGATAAATAATAATAATAAAGAAAATACTGAAAGAAAATAATTGCAAAAAGTTTGAGATAAGTATTAATTGTCATTGCACATAAAGAGATCCTACATTAATAAGAAAGAGAAAATAATCTAATTAAAAATTGAATCAAAGATATAAGGAAAGAATTTACAATCAGAAAAAAGATATAATAAATATATGCAAAATGATATTAAGCCTTAATACTAATCAGGGAAATTGAAACACAATATTGCTATATCATTTTTACTATGCAGGTTATATAAAATTTAAAAATTTAATAATGTCCATTAGGGGTATAAGCATGGAGAAACAAAAATCTTCATAACCCTTTGATGGGAAGTTAAAGTCACAGAAAAATTTTGAAGGATACTTCTGTCAATATCTATCAAAATATAGCATTTCTATAAACCATATGCATGAATTTTACCTTTCATATTTAGCCTAGAGAAATATTCACATATTTGCCCAAATGTTCGTATATGAGAATATTTATTGCTGTGTTCTTTATAAGAGCAAATAAATCAAATCGATCTGATCTCCATCAATAAGAGTAGCTAAATAAATCATAGATGCCAGTTCAATGCACATAGTAAAAGAATGATTTATAGCTACATAAACAGATAATAGTCACTAAGATATCAAAGCATTCTGTAATAGTAATGCATAGCTTTTAATATTATTTAATATTGCTTTAATAAAACAATAATCCATATCATAATGTGTGTTGTAGGACATCATTTACATTTTTCAAATGTATGTGTGTATGTTTGTGTGTGTACATGAAAGAGGAGTATAGGGATAACTGCATAGGAAGTGATAAATACAAACACTGCTGACACTATTCTAAGCAAGAGATAGTGGATTATTTCGGATGAAGTTTTCAGGGGTAATGAAGTGGCTGGATTTGAGATATTTAGGAAGTTAAAGGAGGACATAATGATGAAGGAGTAGGCGATGTAAAACTGACTCCTTGGTCTGTGCCTGGTATAAGTGGTTGAACAGTGGTAACCTTCATTGGTGTCACAAGATAGCATGTTTGGGGGAAAGTTTGTTCATTTAGTTTTGGAAATGCCAAGTTTGAAGTGCCCTTGAGGCACAGATGAAGTGAGAACAAGGAAGCAGATTATATTTCGGTTGAAGCTGAAAGTTCTTGCCTGGGCATATATAAATTCATATCACCTGCATAAAAATAACTGAAGGTGGGAAGGAGGTCCCACACAGAATGAGAAGAGCAGAGGACCTCAAGGTACTTCACATGAATGGCCAGAAAGAATAAGATGAGCTCAGAAAGCAGACAGAGGAAGAGCAGCCAGGTGACAAGAGGATAATAAGAAAAGACATGGCATAGGAGCCAAGAGATGAGAAGGATTTCAAGAGAAGAACCAATCATTCTAAAGGCTGCCGAGGACTGGAAAAAAAAAAGCCCATTATGTTTAACATCACAAAGGCCATTGGTGGTATTAGTGGAATGATGGGTAGGAATCTATTATTTAAGAAAGGAAAAACCTGTTACAAGGCATATAGCACAGTTTGAACAGTATTATCTCTCTGTGGTGGGATTACCAGTTACAGTACACGAACTTTGTCCTGTAGACCTAAATAAAGTAAGCCTGTGAACGTCAGCCAATAAAAAATTACTGATTGCATAGGCTTCCCTGGGGAAAAATTTTTCTTCCCCTATATCTTCGGGAATTTTCATAAAAAGAAATTATGACACGGGTGAAATTTAAGTGATCAATAATTTTGTTAAAAATAAAATATTTGTAGCTCAACTAGTAATTTACTTGTGGGGTATCACTTTTTAAGTTTCAAAACCACAAGAGTAAACTATTTATATAAAAAAGAAAATAGTCCCTTGGCAAAAAAAATTATTCTAAAATCCTAGCCATGGAATGTCTCTTTTAGAATTTTACCACAGCTTTTTACTGAAAGCATTTTGTACATTTTGGCACTCATACCATGGATAAAAATTCTGCTTTTTGCTTTAGTTATTTGAATATGTAAAACCAAGTAAATCTGAAATATGAATAACACAAAAATTGCTATAAACCTCCCCTCTATTTTGGCTGGGAAAACCATCACGTTCATACTTGACAAATATCTCCAACATAATCTAAAGTACAAGCCTGCTAATGCATTTGGCATTTTTCTGTAGACACAATTTATTCACTGGTAATAGAAAATAGCATATAAACGGATTCCTAGAATCTAGAATATTAAGGAAATAAACTAAAATAGAATGGCAGTCTTACAGTTACTTTAAAAAAAGTTAAGGGTGAATAATCTATTTTACTTTGTGTTGTTGTGAATCTTACAAACTAAAAATAGTTGAAATAAGTTCTTAGATGACGTCAGCATCATGTAAGATAGATAATTCAAAATAAATAATAACTGAGAAGGAAACAAGAGGATATTATTCTCTTTCATTATAAAATTGCCTTAAGAAAAAAATCACCTCAATTAAGATTTTTCTTTAATTCTAATCAGAGGGCATAATATCCTCTTTTTGTTCGTATATACTAGCTTGAAGGATCTTCACAATACTCATATAATGTCTGGAATTGAGAGACATGTGGAGGCTTAAGTAGAATTTGCCAATTTTTTCTCTTGTCTTTTGAGCGTCTCATGAAGGGTAAAGTTAATTTCAAAACCACTCACTGAATTTGAAGTTGACTTTGGAGTTTTGAAAGTTCCAAACTTTGGAAGTTACAATGACTGGGCCAGAGTCAAGGGACAAGACTGTATGTGGAGGGCAGAAATGCGAGAATTCTGAATTTAAATTAAAGCTGTAGAACCAGCTATTTTTTTTTAACTTTTTTTATTGTGAAATATAACATATATACATAAAAGCAATATATTTAAAGGTACATTGTAATTGGAGAACCAAGATAGTGGCTTAGTGAGGTGTGGGATTTAGTTTGTCCTCCAGAGCAGCTAATAAATAGCCAGGAACAGTACAGAACAACTGCTGCGGCCACGTCAGTGACCAGGCACACAGCGTACACCAGTCTGGACAAGCTGGACCGGTTGCGAGCCCACCCAGAACCGTGAGTTCCCCATGCTGAGGTGGCTGGAGCCCCTCCCCAACAGGCTGCTTCCCAGAGGGGAAAGGAAAGAGACTTTACTAGCAGTAAGGGGCTGAGCCACAAAACTCAAAATTGTGGAATAAATTAACAAATTCTGACTATTAAAAATAGCCCCCCAGGTCATCTGAACCTCGAGTAAAAGCAGAGGTCACTGTTTTTCGCCCTGGCACAGAGGAGGCAGGGCTGATGGAAAAAGAAAAAAGTAAAAAAAAAAAACAGGTTTTTGGGATCTAAAAAGGTCTGGGCCCTGAAGAAAAGGAGTGGGCACATAGGACTTGGAGATACACAGAGCAACCTACCAACTTAAGCTTTTAATTGGCAAACCCAAGGAATGGGGGTCCTGCTCATAAAAGGATTTTTCTTTTTCTTTTTTTGTGGCTGTGTTTTTACAGCTTGGCCACTCTTTAGAAAGAGCTGCAAAGCTTCTCAGGCTCCAACTGCCCCAGGCATAGGCAGAATTGAGCTTGCTTGTGTATTTGTCTGGAACCTGTGCCTTTCCCAGAACAGGGGTGGGACCCAGCTCCAGTGAGATCCATACCTCAAGGAATTCAGACTTCAGGGTCTGGAAAAGTGAAGCAATTAAAACCAGCCTACAACCTCTCCACTGTCTCCACCATGCCCCCAGCAGGAAGAGTCTACTGAAGTTAAAGGCACCACACCACCTTATGCTGGTGGGACCCGCAGGCAGAAAAGTGCCACATACTGGGCAGGATAGGAAAAATGCAGAGTCCAGAGGCTTCATAGGAAAGTCTTTCAACCTGCTGGGTCTCACCCGCAGGGAAAACTGATGCAGGTGACTCTTTCCTTCTGAAAGAAGGCCAGTTTGGTCTGGGAAAATCTGGCTGGGGTGTATAATACCTAAGTAGATCCTCCTAACGGCAGGTGGGGGGTGGGGGGAGAAGGCACCATACAGGCAGGGCAAGAAACAAAAAAACAATAACTGAAAATTTCTGATCTGTTCAACAAAACCTAAGTTAGAGGACTAGAATAAGCTGAACTGAATGTCAAAGAACAGTAGACAATAAAGTCATCTAGCAAGAAAATCCTAGATAAAAAATCTCCAGAATAAACTAATTAAGGTAATTGAATGCCTAGATACCAGCAAAAAATAACAAATCATATAAGGAAAATTGAAGATATGGCCCAGTCAAAGGAACAAACCAACAATTCAAATGAGATACAGGAGCTGAAACAATTAATTCAGAATGTTCAAAAGACATGGAATGAAAAAAAAGAAGAAACTGAAAATCTGAAAAAATAAATCACTGAACTTATGGGAATGAAAGGCACAGTAGAAGAGATAGTCTTATTTGGGCTTCCTTTGTATGTGATGGATTGCTTTTCTCTTGCTGCTTTCAAGATTCTCTCTTTCTCTTTGACCTCTGACTTTCTGATTAGTAAATGTCTTGGAGTACATCTTTTTGGATCTGTTCTCTTTGGGGTATGCTGTACTTTTTGGATCTGTAATTTTAAGTCTTTCATAAGAGTTGGGGAATTTTCAGTGATAATTTCCTCCATTAGTTTTTCTCCTTTTTTTCCCATCTCTTCTCCTTCTGGGACATCCACAACACATATATTCATTTGCTTCATATTGTCATTCAATTCCCTGAGTCCTTGCTCATATTTTTCCATTTTTTCCCCTATATTTTCTTTTTCTTCTCGGATTTCAGATGTTCCATCCTCCAGTTCACTGATTCTATCTTCTGCCTCTTGAAATCTACTATTGTAAGTTTCCTTCTTTTTTTATCTCTTCTCCTGTGCCTTTCATTCCCATAAATTCTGTGATTTGTTTTTTCAGACTTTCAATTTCTTCTTTTTGTTCATTCCTTGCCTTATTTATATCTACCCTCAATTCATTGATTTGGTTTTTGATAAAGTTTTCATGTCTGTTCATATATTCTGAATTAATTGCTTCAGCTCCTGTATCTCATTTGAATTGTTGGTTTGTTCCTTTGATTGGGCCATATCTTCAATTTTCCTAGGGTGATTTGTTATTCTTTGCTGGCATCTAGGCATTTAATTACCCTAATTAGTTTATTCTGGAGATTGCTTTCATTTCTTTTACCTAGGGTTTTCTTGCTGGTTGAATTTGTTGTCTATCTGTTCTTTGACATTCAGTTCAGCCTTATTTGGACCTCTAGTTAGGTTTTGTTTAACAGAGAAGAATTTTTCAGTTCTTGTTTTCTTGTTTCTTGCCCTGCTTGTATAGTGCCTTTCCCCTCTACCCTTAGGAGGGTCTACGTAGGTATTATAGACCCCAGCTGGATTTTCCCAGACTAAACTAGCCTCCTATCAGTAGGAAAGAGTCACCTGCATCAGTTTTCCCTGAGGGTGAGACTCAGCAGGTTGGAAGACTTTCCTGTGAAGTCTCTGGGCTCCATTTTTCTTATCCTGCCCAGTATGTGGTGCTTGTCTGCCTGCAGGTTCCACCAGCATAAGATGATGTGGTACCTTTAACTTTGGCAGACTCTCCCTGCTGGGTGTGTGGTGGAGACAGTGGAGACGTTGTAGGCTGGTTTTCATGGCTTCAGATTACCAAGCCCTGGTGTCTGAATTCCTTGAGGGAGGGATTCCACCTGAGTTGGGCTTCATCCCTCCCCTGGGGAAGGCACAGGCTCCAGACAAGCTCTCAAATGAGCTTGTTTCTGCCTATGCCTGGGGCAGTTGCAGCCTGAGAAGCCCTGCTGTTGTATCCAAAAGCAATCAAACCTTCGTAGAAACACAGCCATACAAACCTCTGTTTCCTTTTTTTTTCTTTTTCTGTCAGCTCTGCCCCCTTGGCGCTGGGGCAAAAATGAGTGACCTCCACTTTGACCAGGTTCACCTGAGCTGGGAGCCTATTTTTAGCAGTCAGAATTTGTTAATTAATTCCACAATTGGTGTTTGGTTGGGCTCAGTCCCTGTTGCTGGTAAAGCCCCTTTCCTTTCCCCTCTGGGAAGCAGCCTGTGGGGGAGGGGCGCTGGCTGCCACTGTTTGGGGGACTCACAGTTCTAGGGGTCTCGCAGCCAGTCCAGCTGGTCCAGACTGGGGTATGCTGTGTGTCCGGACACTGACCTGATTCCAGGAGCTGTTCTCTACTGTTCCTGGTTATTTAGTTGTTGTTCTGGAGGATGAACTAAAACACGCACATTGCTAAGCCACCATCTTGGCCCGGAAGTCTCAACAGCACACTTTTAAACAACCAGTGGGTCAAGGAAGAAATTACAAGAGAAATCAGTAAATATCTCAAGGCAAATAACAATGTAAGAACAACCTATCAAAATTTATGGGGTGCAGCAAAGGCAGTGCTAAGAGGGAAATTTATTGCCCTAAATGCCTATATCAAAAAAGAAGAAAGAGCGAAAATCGAGGTATTAACTGTCCGCTTGGAAGAACTAGGGAAGGAACAGCAAATTAACCCCAAAGCAAGCAAAAGGAAAGGAATAATGAAGATTAGAGCAGAAATAAATTAAATTAAGAACATGAAAACAATCAAGAAAATCAACAAAACCAGAAGTTGGTTCTATGAGAAAATCAATAAGATTGATGAACACTTAGTGAGGTTGACAATAATAATAAGAGAGAGGATGCAAATAAATAAAATCAGAAATGGAAAAGGAGACATAACCACTGACCTCACAGAAATAAAGGAAGTAATGAGAGAATACTATGAACAACTTTATGCTAATAAACTCGACAATGTAGATGAAATGCATAACTTCCTAGAAAGGCACGAACAACCAACATTGACTTGAGAAGAAATAGACAATCTCAACAAACCAACCACAAGTAAGGAAATTGAATTGGTCCTTAAGAAGGGCCCCTAAAAGAAAAGTCCAAGATCAGATGGCTTCGCATGTGAATTCTACCAAACATTCAAGAAAAAATTAGCACCAATCCTGCTCAAACTCTTCAAAAAATAATAAATGGTGTCTAGAGAACTGGATATCCACATGCAAAAGAATGAAAGAGGATCCATGTGTCACACAGATCAAAGACCTAAACATTAGATCCTAGGCCATAAAACTTTTAGAAGAAAATGTAGGGAAATATCTTATAAATCTTATAATAGGAGGCAGTTTCCTAGATCTTACACCCAAAGCACAAGCATTGAATAAATAAATAAATAAATGGGAACTCCTCAAAATTAAACATTCTTGTGCATCAGAGATCTTTGTCAAGAAAGTAAAAAGACAGCCTACACAATGGAAGACAATATTTAGAAATGATATATTAGATAGAGGTCTAGTATCCAGAATATATAAATAGAGGTTTCAACTCAACAACAAAAAGACAGAGAATTCAATTACAAAATGGGCAAAAGACATGAACAGATGCTTCTCAGAAGAGGAAATACAAATTGGCCAAAAGGCACATGAAAGGATGCTCAACTTCTCTGGCTATTAAGGAAACGCAAATCAAACCTACAATGAGATATCGTCTCACACTCATCAGAATGGCCATTATCAAGAAAAAAGGAAAACGACAAGTGCTGGAGAGGATGTGGAGAAAGAGGCACACTTATCCACTGTTAGTGAGAATGTCAAATGGTACAACTGCTGTGAAAGGCAATTTGGCGGTTCCTCAGAAAGCTAAGTATAAAATTGCCATATGAGCTGACAATACCATTGCTAGGTATCTACTTAGAGGACATGAGGGCAAGGACAAAAATGGACATTTGCACACCAATGTTTATAACAACATTATTTACAATTGCCAAGAGATGGAAACACCCAAAATATCCATCAACAGACGAGTGGCTAAACAAGGAGTGGTATATACACACGATGGAATATTATGCTTCTGTAAGACAAAATAAAGTTATAAAGTATATAACAACATGAATGGACCTGAATGACATTATGCTGAATTAAGATTAGCCAGAAACAAAAGGACAAATACTGCATGGTCTCACTGATACGAACTGACATTAGCGAATAAACTTGGAGAATCAGTTAAGAACAGAGATCATCAGGAGATAGAAATAGGGTAGATATTGGGTAATTGGAGCTGAGGGGATAAAGATTCTGCAACAGGACTGACTATAAAAATTTAGAAATGGATAGCACAATACTACCTACCTGTAATACAATAATGTTTGAACACTGAATAAAGCTGAATGAGAGAATGATAGATGGAGGAGGGCTGGGGGCACAATGAAATCAGAAGGAAAGATAGACAATAAAGACTGGGATGGTATAATCTAGAAATGCCTAGAGTATGCAATGATAGTGACTAAATGTGCAAATTTTAAAATGTTTTTTGTGTGAGGAAGAAGAAAGGAATGTCAATAATGACATATGTCATTATGCAATAATGCAGGGTGTTGAAAATAGATGGTAATTAATATTTTAAAACTTTATGTGTGAGACTGAAGCAAAAAATGTTTATTTAGCACAAAATTTATATTTTGACTAGTGCATTTCCTAATATAACTTATGTGGTCAACTTAATGGAACAATCACAGTACTTGGAACATTGAGTAAGGCATGAGATTTTATAGGTTTGTCCAGAGTGATGCCCCGATAAATCCCGGAGTGATTTGAACATGGAAGAAAAAAGTATTTGCAAATTCCCCTTGGGGGAATGGTGAGAAAGGGGAAAAATTCAACTTCCCCAAGTGGAGGATTCTTGATATCCTCACAAGCTGTGGGGACAACCAAAACAATAGGCTGAGCCCCCAATCTTGGGGGTTGTTCATATGAAACTTAACCCTGCAAAGGATAGGCTAAACCTACTTAAAATTAGGCCTAAGAGTCACCTCCAAGAGCAGCTCTTCTGTTGCTCAGATGTGGCTTCTCTCTCTCAGCCAACACGACAAGCAAACTCACTGCCCACTCCCTGTCTACGTGGAATATGACTCTCAGGGTTGTGGACCTTCCTGGCAAGGTGAAACAGAAATCCTAGAATAAGCTGGGACTCGGCATCAAGGGATTGAGAAAACCTTCTCAACCAAAAGGGGGAGGAGTGAAATGAGATGAAATAAAGTGTCAATGGCTGAGAGATTCCAAACAGAGGGGAGAGGTTTTGCTGGAGTTTATTCTTATGCGTTACATAGATATCACCTGTTTAGTTTAAGTGTAATGGAGAGGCTGGAGCGAACTGCCTGAAAATGTAGCCATATTTCTTGAAGATGATTGTATAATGAGATAGGTTTCACAATGTGACTGTGTGATTGTGAAAACCTTGTGTCTGATGCTCCTTTTATCTACTTTATCGACAGACAAGTAAAACATATGGATTAAAAATAAATAAATAATAGGGGGAACAAATGTTTAAAATAAATTAAGTAGATTGAAATGCCAGTGGTCAATGAAAGGGAGGGGTAAGGAGTATGGTATGTATGATTTTTTTCTGTTTTCTTTTTATTTCTTTTTCTGAATTGATACAAACGTTCTAAGAAATGATCATGATGATGAATATACAACTATGTGATGATATTGTGAGTTATTGATTATATAACAGGAATGGAACGATCATTTGGTAAGAATGTGTTTGTATGTGGTTATGTATCATATATA
Organism: Tamandua tetradactyla; assembly: GCF_023851605.1. Taxonomy (NCBI): domain Eukaryota; kingdom Metazoa; phylum Chordata; class Mammalia; order Pilosa; family Myrmecophagidae; genus Tamandua; species Tamandua tetradactyla. The sequence continues at coordinate 74,309,457 of NC_135328.1, forward strand.
AAAAAGTTAAAAAACAAAACAAATAAACAAAAAGTACATTGTAACAAGTAGTTATAGAACAGATTTCAGAGTTTGGTATGGTTTACAGTTCCACAATTTTAGGTTTTTCCTTCTACCTGCCCCAAAACACTGGAAACCGAAAGAAATATCAATATGATTCAAGTCATTCTCATTTCTTAAATCCTATCTTCTCTTATAGCTCCTCCTTCTCCTTTGATCCTTGTACCAATTTTTAGGGGTATTTGGACTATGCCCATTCTAACTTTTTCATGTCAGAAAGGGGTATCAATAATATGGAATAGGGTGATGGAACTAGTTGATGTTTTTGGTGAGGTTGGCCCCTCTGGATTTCAGGACGTTTCTGGGCTAGGAACCCATCTGGAGGTTGTAGATTTCTGGAAAGTAATCATAGTACATGGAACTTTTGTAGAATCTGAGATAGAGCCCTTGGTGTTCTTTAGGGTTGACAGGAATGGTTTTGGTTGGGGTTTGGAAAACACTGGTAATCTAGCTAAAGCTAGCTTTACAGTAGCCTCCAGAATAACCTCTTGACTCTATTTGAACTCTCAGCCACTGATACCATATCCTGTTACATTTCTTTCCCTCATTTTGGTCAGGAAATCATGGTCTATCCCATGAGGCCTGGGCTAGGCTCATCGCTGGGAGTCACGTGCCATGTTGCCAGGGAGACTTTCACCCCTGAACGTCATGCCCCACATAGAGGTGAGGGTACGATTTTCCTAGCAGAATTGGCTTAGAGAGAGAGAGATCATACCTGAGCAACAAAAGAGGTTTTCTGAAAGTAACTCTTAAAGCATAATTATAGGTAGACTTAGCTTCTCTGCTACAGAAATATGCTTCACATGGGCAAGCCTCAAGACCAAGGGCTTGGGTGTATTCTGGGGTGTATCTAGGTATTATATTAAGCTCTACAGAATTAAAAGCCCTTATTTTCATTCTAAGACTCCATGTGTTTGGGTTGTTTAAATGAGCTACCCAGACATATTGAGCTAGATTGTGTGCCACAGAAAATTTAGGTTTTGGAAAAATTAAGCCCTGTTTCTTTGGTCTCATACAGTAGGAGAAGTTCTAAACAACAATGTTCTCCTTACCTCTGTATTCTGATTTACCTTAGTCCCAACCCAGTCAGCTTTGTTCTCATCTCTAATCGAAGCCTGATCTCTTTTTTGGTTTCTTTAACAGTTGTTGTATATAGAAATGCTGACTTTCAAAGCTGTAGAACTCTGACTCTGATTCTTATGTGTCACACAGGTACCCAAAATTCTAGGGAAATACCAGATTATACATATATGGCACTGCTGCTCAAAATCTAGAAATAACAATTATAGTTCTGGACTAAATGTGACTGCTATAAGAGCTTACAGTCTTGGCCCCAGTTCTCTCATTTTTTTTTAAAGAGACAATAAAGTATTTTCCCTTTTATTCCTATTCTATTTTGCACCACATACTGTCCCCAAGGTTCATTCACCTCGTTGCATTCCTGAAAACTTCCTTCTCAATGTATCCTTCAGCAACCAGCGTGCTTCCATCGGGCATCATGTATAATGTCCACAGCAGGACAACTTTAATGTTAATTGATCTTTAAGAAGATATGGACAGAACTCACTCGATTTCAGACTACATCTTTCAGACTTATCAATGACATTTAAATGGTTATTTTGCAACATATTTTAAATGTGACTTTTGTACTGGTCAAGTAGTGGCACTCAATGATAATTTAGAATTTAAAATGTACATGTTATTTTCCTTTAGAAGTCTCTCTCCCCTATTAAACACTGAGTTCCATGAGGATTGGGATAATGTTTTAGAATTTTCTGTATTCCCAGGACCTACTATAGTGAGTGTTAGAGTAACTGCTTAATAAAGGCTAGATACTTAGTAAATTAATCAACTAATTAATTAGAAAGTGAGTGAATATATCCCTTCCAGAATCTTAACAGTGAGTCTAGCCTTCAACAAATTGATAAATAACTAAATTTATTAAGGGCCTATATTTCTTTAGTCATATCCCTACCTATATTGGAGAATAATTTTATAGTGTGAACAATGGTTCATATTCTGAGACAGTCACAACCTAATCAAGTAAAGGACAAGTTTCACATGTGTGAAGCAACAGAAAAAATACCTGCCAGCATGTGATTAAGTAAAAGTGTACAAATCTATGGAAGAAGGAAAGCACATGACACAGCTGCCCACCTGAGCCCAGCATTGAGAGCCAACCCACAGATGAGTTGAGCTAAATAAAAGTTAATTGTCATAAGTCACTGAGAATGTGGGGATGTTAGTTTTGCAGCAATGGTTTGTCTAAGCATCTCTGTAGCAGTCAGGATTCTCTAGGCTAACAGAACCACCAGGTGATACCTGTAAATACACAATTTTATAAAACTGCCTCATGCAGATGTGGGGATACATGAGTCCAAATTCCATAGGGCAGGCTGGAAGCTGGCAACTCTGAAGGTTTTTGATGAATTCCTTAGAGAGATGAAAATTCTCTCTTCTGACCACTGAATTCATCACCACTCCTTTTAAAGGCCTCAACGGATTTGGATTAAATGTCTCTCACTGCAGAAGACATTCCCCTTAGTTGACTGTAGATGTAATCAGACATAGATGCAATCAATTTACTGATTATTTAAGCCCATGAAATGTCTTCACAGTGAGTTAGGCCAGTGCTTGCCTCACCAGACAAGTGGGCACCATCATCTGGCCAAGGTGACACAGGAACCTAACCATCACAACTTCTAATATAGAAGCCACAATAAAATTCTGATGTTTACTTCCAAAATTCCCTTCTTTTCTGCCCACTCCTCTAGACTACTCAGTACCCTCCTAGTCCAGGCCACCATCATCCATCACATGAGCCACTGCAACCATCTTGCTGTTGGCCTCCCCGTGAACATTCTCCTCTAATTTTTTGCCACACTGAATCCAGAGTGATTTTTTAAATGCAAATTGGAATATAATTTCATCTGCCTAAAATCTTTTGAACTGAAATCCCATTGAACTTATGGTAAACCTCCAATTTTTAAAAATACTTTTATTGAAATATCTTCATGTACCACACAGTCCATCCACAGTATACAGTCAGTGGCTCACAATATCATCACACAGTTGTATATTGATCGTTATGATCATCTTTAGAACATTTACATCACTCCAGAAAAAGAAAGAAAAAGGAAAAAGCTCAGACATCCCATAGCCTTTACCCCCCTTCTCAATGACCACTAGCATTTCAACCTACCCAATTTTTTTTTACCCCTTCTCCCTCCATATTACTTACTTATTTTTGTCCTTATTTTTTTACTACTCTGCCCATACCCTGGATAAAAGGAGCATTAGACACAAGGTTTTCACAATCACATGGTCACATTGTAAAAGCTATATAGTTATACAATCATCTTCAAGAATCAAGGCTACTGGAACACAGTTCAATAGTTTTCAGGTACTTCCCTCCAGCCACTCCAATACAATGTAAACTAAAAAAGGAATATCTATATAATACATAAGAATAACCTCCAGGATAACCACTCAACTCTGTTTGAAATCTCTCAGCCACTCAAATTTTGTCTCATTTCTCTCTTCCCTCTTTTGGTTAAGAAGACTTTCTCAATCCCATGATGCCAGCTCCAGGCTCATCCTGGGAGTCCTGTCTCATGTTGCCAGGGAATTTACACCCCTGGGAGTCATGTCCCACATAGGAGGAAGAAGCGCCCAATTTTTTAATAGCCTACTAGTCTTTACGTGATGTGTCCCACTGCCTATGTGTCCAGCCTCATTGCAGGTCTCTCTTCCTCTCACTCATCACTTTCTAGCCACATTGTCTTTTTCTTTTTTTCAGTTTTAAGAATGTGCCATGCGCATTCCCTCTTCTGGACCTTGCAGATTGCCTCTTAGCCTGGAATGTTCTTCTCCAAATCCCATTTCCTTGAATCTGGTTAACTCCTGCTTATCTTTCAAATTTAGCTAAAAGGGTCGCTTAAAAAGCCTTCTCTGATCCCATAGTGTATGATAAGAACCTCCTATTATATGCCTCTATGGTATCTTGTATCTTTCCTTCATGATATTACATACCTGCTAGTGCAATTATGGATTAATATCATTCTTCCTCATTGCACTGGGATGAAAAGGATCATGTGTCTTTTGTTGACCAATGTATTTTTGTCATCTCTAGCACATTCTGCTCCATAAATATTAATTTGATTAATTTTGAGAGCTAATGGTCCATGCAGCCTATTTTCCAGAACATGAAGCTCATCAAAACTGTCTGAAATATAAAAGCAACTTTCTAGCCTGTAGGCCGTATTGCTTTGAAATTGGAACAGATACCTTTATCAGAAGATGTGTGCTTATATTCTTTTAGATTACCAAACCACTTTTCTGCTTTCATTTTACTTACAGTTCACAGGATAATGCTGGACAAATAATATCTCTTATTTCCCTGTAGGGAGTGTAAATTCATAAACATTTCAAGGTTCAACCCACAACAGAGTTCAGGAGATTAGATAGACACATAAATATATGGATGGATAGATGATGGCTTGATAGAGATAATACTGACAGATAGATTATAGACAAATAGGTAGGTAGATAAAGATTGCCACACCAAGAAGTAGGCAGATACATCATGCATTTAGCTGCATTCGCTCATGTCTGTGAGTCTGCTGGAAGTCAGCTAATCTAAGCTGGGCATATAGCTGGTCCAGTTTAGCGGGGAGTTGGCTTTTCTCCCCAGATCTGTCATCTTCCTCTTGGGAATAGAGAGCGAATCATACATGTTCTCATGGATATCAGAAGTCCAAAAAGGGCAACAGAAACATGTTAATTCACTTAAGGCCTAGTTTCAAGCTGGCATTCACTTCTCCCTTATTATATTTCCAAAATAAGCCACAGAACTATCTTAAAGTTGAAGGCCAGAGAAATAAAAACTTCCTCTTAAATGGCAGGAACCACAGTCCCAGTATCTACAGACTAAGGACATGTATAAAGGGAAGGGTGCTAATCAGTTTGGGACCAATATGCAATTTACGACAAGAGGTAAAGAGATGGAAATATATAAGGTAGAATACTAGCAATGGGATATGAAGTATATGCTAGCTAGCAGGTAGGGTTTTCATATCATTTGTAAATAATTTGTTCCCTACCTCATCCTATTTTCTATTTATTTCCAAATGACATTCATGACATTTTGTGTTCATAATCTTTTTTGTTTTACACTTAACATCTGAGGAAATTTATACTGAACCCTCTTATTGCAGAATTAATCTACAAATGGGGTAACCATTTTTGTTTGTTTTAAATCATAGCAATAAAAATCTACTCTAGTAAGACTCCTCATATTTAATTTACCATATATTTTATATATATATCTTATATATGTATAACTATATATATGTATAACTATATATATAAATAGTTACATGTAGACTGTATATATAAATGATCACTTTAGGGAAAGAAATGGATTTTTACTTCCAATAATGATAAGACCCAGTTTCTTTGACAGTGTGATTGGGGGAGTCTATAAGGAGGAAAAGATTTAGAACCACTCAACTTAATGCCCTCACAGAGTCCTGCATAGCTCTTTGGTTTTCAAAGTTTAATTAGTTTCCAAATCAAGATATTTCATATATTTTATTACTTCCAAACCATTGTGATATTTACCAGCTACAGTATATCTGTGTGACTGGACTGCATGAAAATAGTCTCTCTTAACTATTCTCAGTTAATAACCATTTGTTTTGCATTTATTTATTCCATTGTCAGCACAGATTGTTGTATGTTAAAGAAGGAAGAAAATCTTAACAACCTACATTAAGTCACTTACAGTGGAGAGATTCTCTAGATCGAATCACAAAACTTTTTAATTGGACAATATATGTTATATTTAAAAGAGAAATCATTAGAGGAGGCTGAAGGAAGAAAATGTATGGAAAGACATTTGAAGGATTTTAACCTGTGGGAGTGTCAATTAAAGTTTGGAGGAAAGTAAATGGCTATAATTAATACCTGTTAACTGCTTTTGGCCTTCAGGCTCACCCTGTCCAATGATGCCTAAAAATTAGAAGACATTTCATTACCAGATGGCATCAGAGGATTAAATGTATGTAAAAGCTCTTTCAAACTGTAAAATTGTGAAACAGGGTAGCTGTTATTTCCATTAATATTATCAATGATGTACCAAGTAGACAGTTCGTTTGAAACCTTACCAATAAATATTTAGTGACTGATAAACTTTGAATACAGTGTGCACGCCATAACTAAGGGGATATGTGGGTTATTCCCTTTATCTAATCATAAAGGCACAAGTCAAATTGAACATTTAACAGAGTTCTCTCTCTAATTTTGTGATATTAATGCTATCAACTTGTTTTCAAATATTACTTCCTCACTGAATTAATATGAAGATTATAATATTTTCCTTCTATTTTATGTAAATTTAAGGGAAAAGGAATCTTCAAAACAGTCCCACATATCAATCATGCTAATGTACATTTGCAGACATAGAAACAAAACAAAATAACTAATAATCAGGATGATGTAACCAAGAAATATTGGATATGGGCTTTGAACAAAGGTCCATCAGATTCCTTAGTCCAGTATGCCTCTCAACATAAAATAGTGATTTATATCTATATAAATATATTTATATTTTTACTATATATATAGTGAATATATATATTTATGTATATATTAACACTATAAATATTTAATGTTAATATATAGATGCATATGAATATTCAAAAGTGCTATCCACTCGACAGCCCCTTCCAATATGAACAAGTTAGAATGAGCATAGCCCAAATACCCCTAAAGAGTGGGAGAAAAAGATATATACAGTAAGAGATTTATTGCAAGGAATTGGCTTGTGCAATTGTGGGGGTGGGTTAGGCAGCTCCAAAGTCCACAGAGCAGGTCATCAGGAAGGGTAGGCTAGAACTCTAAAAGCTGTTGTCCATAGACAGAATTTCTTATCCTCTCAGTGAAGCTCTAGCTCAGCCTTTAAAGGTCTCACATGATTGAGTCCGGCCCACCCAGATTATCCTGGATTTGTTTATGGACTTTATCACATCTACAAAATATCTTCACAGCAAAGCCTAGCATATTTGATTGGAAAACTGGGGGCTGTAGCCTAGCTAATTTGACACATTGAAGCATTACAAGTGAGACCCCCAAATAACAATAGTAAGTTGCCAAAATCCCTTCTGAGGATGTAGCAGTATTGTTTTCCTAATGATCTGTTCCAGTCTGGAGTCAGAGATGAACTTATCCAAACAATAGAGGGATCACTGTGACCACTATACCAGTCTTTCTATTCTTCCTTTCCTCAGTTAAATGTTGAAAAAATACTTAAGGAATATGGGATTGAAGTTTACTCAGCTTTCCAAGGTGCCCACATGCCTTGGTTTGGCTGTGGTTCAAAGAATCATTCTCTCTTTTAGTTGGTCACATAGAAAGCAAAGCTACCTGTGAAACAACTGGCCGAAAATTAGGGAAGATGATTTATGAGTCATTAGTTTGAGCATTTAGGGTGCTGATATCATGTTCATCCAATTATTGGAGGGCAAGTATCAACAAAGAATTATGGTCCATGGTAAATGTGTAAGTAGTATACATGGTACTATTGGAGTTCATACAGGAGATTTAAGAATTAGCTGCTCATTCTTAAATTTGAATTATTTGACTTAACATGGGATTTCAAAACAAAAACAAAGACTCTTGTTTCAACTCAAAGTTCTGAAACTTATTTCATTTACTCTTATCAGTATGCAAGGCATACATCCATGACAAAATGTGCATATATCATTATTCAAGAAGAAAGAAATAAGCCCACGCAGAGAGGATCAGAACCAAAAGCTGGCTCATTTTAATCATTTTCAGTCACATGTCAGTTCCACTGCATGTACTGATAAATAAATATGAGGCTGCTAGGTATAACCTACTCTGTGAGCAAAGTGAAATGTAAATAATGTGAACATAATGTGAAGCCTATTGTGAACAAATTATAATTCAGCAATTAAGTGCAGGATTTCTGTGATTCCTATTAATCTTTTTTCCTTTCATAAGAAATAATTTAAAATATTTGGTATGTGCACAAATACATTGACATGACTTCATATTTTTATCTGATATTTTAAAATTTGCCTTGTTCCAGAGAAGATTTAGGATAAATTTTTGTTTATTTGCTGCAAATCAAATGCATTATGAAATAAATAGAAAGCGTATATTGAAACTGAACCCTTTCCAAAGAAAAGCTTCCTCCTAAACCCTTGTGTATATAGGGTAGGCTTAGAGAGAATAAGAGAAGCAAAGCAGGACATAGCCACAGAGGACATTTCCTCAGGTCACCTAGCATCCAAGGGGATAACACAGTCCCAATGTTGGGCAACATCTGCTGAAATTTTGACAAAGGGTCTGTGAGAAATGTCAAGCTCTCCTTTTATTCCATCTATAACCTGCAATAATAAATCATTTATTTCCATTTGGTATGCATTTATTGAAATCCTACTCCTTTCCCAGCATCCTCTAAGGTAATATGGACACAAAAAAAGATATCAGATATAGATCTTACCCTTTAGAATTTAGACCCTAACAGGTGAGGTGGCCAACTGTTCTGACATTCTCAGAATTAGAAAATTCCCTCATCTTGGGAAATTCTTCAGTCTGGGGCAAGCCAAGACAGTTACTCTCCTACTAGGAGATAAAAGATTTTACAAGATTACTCCCTGAAATACAAGGTGTTGATTGTATTATTCTGTTATTTGGATATTGATTGTCCTTTCAGTTCCTGTGAAATAGAACCACTTAGAGGGCAGATGTGGTTTTGCCTGAAAGTGGGATGAGCATCCTGATGTCCGTCATCAGGAGAAAAGTTCAGTCATCATGTAACTAAACTCAGAGGATAGGCCTTTAAGGCACAGGAACAATTCCTGCTTCCAGTGTATCTTGGGACTAGTTCAGAAGGAAAGTAGGAGCTAGGACATGCTAATGGAGTTGGGGGTGTGGGGCACATAGACGAGATTTAGAGCAGGGTGGAAAGGCTCCCTCAGGTTAGAGGCACTGTGAGCTGTTTTGTGCATCATTTTATCCAGCTTAAAGCTTTTGGTACAGCTTCATTGAAGTCTATCAGCCTTTTTTCCTTGTGTTCTGAAAATTCAATGGTTCTGACCCTTACTTTGGTCATGCACTCTTTTAAGAAGCTGAAAAAGTTTAGAAAAGCTATAGGCCTTCTCCCCAAAATAATATGCATCATGCAAACACACCATTTTAAAAACTTTTTATTGTGTTAAATAATAAGAAATGTGGAAATAATATATCAAGAAACTTCATAATTCATTATCTACATTTAATAACATTAACATCTGCAGCATTTGTTTTCATCCTCATCTATGTTTTATCAACTATTATAAATTAAAAATCTTATTACTACATACTTCAGTATATATATCACCGCAAAATTATAAAAATTAACAAGTGGCATTCCTAAATATCAGCTCACATCATTTCATATTCAAATTCCCAAACTTGCATTAAGACTTTATACAATTATTTTGTTCAACCCAGAAATCAAATAATATGCATATAATGCATTTTGTTGAGCACAAAAATTTATGTTCTATTTCAGATTTTATTACTGCTTAAAGTCCGCAAGCAGTCCTAACTTTAAGAATGCCATACTAAGTCAGGTCTTATGAGGCATTTAGAACACAGAGTTGGAAGGAGAAACATCCTCTATCCTTTAAAATCAAGAAGGTATAGCAGAAATTGGCAAGATATTTCCATGGTAAAAATTAATCTCTGGAGATTAAAACTTGGATATGATGGTCCAGATGCTCTTTTTAATGAAGACTTTTCCTCCAATTATAATACTCAGGTATCAACATTTATTTTATTAAGGAACATGGATCTTTCCTTTTATAAGATATTTCACAGATAATTCTAACCCAAGGTAGAAAGTACCAGGAAATGCTCAAAAAGAAGAATTCTAGGGAGTTGAAGCAATAGGAGCCACTTAAATGCAATACTCACAAATTATTCTAAGAAAACAAGTAAGCAATAACAATAAAAAATACCATAAAGCCACAAGAAACCCAAGACCTCAGCATAATCAAAAGACAAATGACCAAATTTCGAATTACTTGTAAGGAGAAAGTTAAATACCTAATAACTGTGAACTATCTCCCATGCTCCCTGGCACTGACTTTAATGCTGTACAAGGGAAACTTAAGGACAACTGGTGAAAGAGGAGGGAAGCTAACAGTTGTTAAAAGTCAATCTAAAGTCACTTGCAGAAACAGAAAATCCACCCTCTGTGTAAAAACACTGAAAAAGTGGGATGGCAGATCAGAGCATTGACCAAAGGAAAGGGACTTAGGTGTGAGTTTATATTGGGACATCTGTGCTTCAAGGATAAATTGTCCTTCGAGTGCCAATATAGAAAATACAGTTTTAAATATGTAAGAACTCATAAAATTTTTCTCCAGTAGACATTCTTGAGGAATTCAATAGGAGATAAACTAAGGACATTTCAGCAAAAGAAGTGAATGTTAAGCATAAAAAAAGATGAAGAATGTGATCAAATAGAGTGTTCAGATATAGACCCTCCCATCTATGGACAATTGATCTTTGATAAGGCAGTCAAATCAACTCACCTGGGACAGAACAGTCTCTTCAATAAATGGTGCCTAGAGAACTGGATATCCATATGCAAAAGAATGAAAGAGGACCCATATCTCACACCCTATACAAAAGTTAACTCAAAATGGATCAAAGACCTAAACATTCAATCTAAGAACATAAAATTGTTAGAAGAAAATGTAGGGAAATATCATAGATCTTATACTTGGAGGCAGATAGAGCTTATACCCAAAGCAAGAGCACTGAAGAAAGAAAGAAAGAAATGGGAACTCCTCAAAATTAAACACTTTGGCACAAAGAACTTCATCAAGAAAGTAAAAAGACAGCCCACACAATGGGAGACAATATTTGGAAATGACATATCAGATAAAGCATCCAGAATTTATAAAGAGATTGTTCAACTCAACAAAAAGACAGCCAATCCAATTACAAAATGGGCAAAAGACTTGAACAGACACTTCTCAGAAGAGGAAATACAAATGGCCAAAAGGCACATGAAGAGATGCTCAACTTCCCTGGCCATTGAAAAATGCAAATCAAAACCAAAATGAGATGTCATCTCACACCCACCAGAATGGCCATTATCAAGAAAACAGAAAATGACAAATGCTGGAGAGGATGTAGAGAAAGAGGCACACTTATCCACTGTTGGTGGGAATGTCAAATTGTACAGCCGCTATGGAAGGCAGTTTGGCGGTTCCTCAAAAAGCTAAATATAAAATTGCCATATGACCTGGCAATATCATTGCTAGGTATCTACTCAAAGGACACGAGGGCAAGAACAAAAATGGACATTTGTACACCAATGCTTATAGCAACATTATTTACAATTGCAAAGAGATGGAAACAGCCAAAATGTCCATCAATAGACCGACAAACTGTGGTATATACATATGATGGAATATTATGCAGCTGTAAGACAGAATAAAGTTATGAAGTATGTAACAACATGGATGGACCTTAAGGACATTGTGCTGAGTGAGATTAGCCAAAAACAAAAGGACAAATACTGTATGGTCTCACTGATATGAACTGACTTTAGTGAATAAACTTGGAATATTTTGTTGGTAACAGAGACCATCAGGAGATAGAAATAGGGTAGATATTGGGTAATTGGAGCGGAAGGGATACAGATTGTGCAACAGGACTGAATATAAAAACTCAGAAATGGACAGAACAATACTATCTAACTGTAATACAATTATGTTAAAACACTGAATGAAGCTGGATGTGAGAATGATAGAGGGAGGAGGGCTGGAGGCATAAATGAAATCACAAAGAAAAATAGACAATAAAGACTGGGATGATATAATCTAGGAATGCCTAGAGTGTATAATGATAGTGACTAAATGTACAAATTTAAAAAATGTTTTTGCGTGAGGAATAAAAAGGAATGTTATTACTGCAGGGTGCTGAAAATAGATGGCAATTAATATTTTAAAATTTCAACTTATGTGTGAGACTAAAGCAAAAAATGTTTATTTGGTACAAAATTTATATTTTGGCTAGTGTATTTTCTAATATGCACTATATCTTATGTAGATAGCTTGGTTGAGCACCATAAGTACATGGAACCTTGGGTAGGACATGAGATTTTGTTGATTTGTCCAGAGGGATGTCCCAATGAATAACAGAGTGATTTGATCAGTGAGTGGAAAAGTATTTGCAAAATCCCCTTCGGGGAATGGTGAGAATGGGGGAAAATTCAACCTCCCCAAGTTGAATTCTTGATATTCTCACAAGCAGCATGGACAACCAAAGCAGTAGGCTGAGCCCCCAGTCTTGGGGTTTGTTCATATGAAACTTAACCCCACAAAAGATATGTCAAGCATACTTAAAATTGGGCCTAAGAGTCACCCCCAAGAGAGCCTCTTTTGTTATTCAGATGTGGCCTCTCTCTCCAGCCAACACAACAAGCAAACTCACCACCCTCCCCCTGTCTACATGGGACATGACTCCCAGGAGTGTGGACCTTCCTGGCAATGTGGGACAGAAATCCTAGATTGAGCTAAGACTCAGCATCAAGGGATTGAGAAAACCTTCTCAACCAAAAGGGGGAAGAGTGAAAGGAGACAAAGTGTCAATGGCTGAGAAATTTCAAACAGAGTCGAGAGGCTATCCTGGAGATTATTCTTACGTATTAAGTACATATCACCTTGTTATTCAAGATGTAGTGGAGAGGGCCACGGTGGCTCAGCAGGCAAGAATGCTTGCCTGCCATGCCAGAGGACCCGGGTTCGGTTCCTGGTGCCTGCCCATGTAAAAATAAAAATTAAAAAAGATGTAGTGGAGAGGCTAGAGGGAACTGCTTGAAAATGTAGAGCTGTGTTCCAGTAGCCATGTTTCTTGATGATGATTGTATAATGATATAGCTTTCACAATGTGACTATGTTATTGTGAAAACCTTGTGTCTGATGTTCCTTTTATTTACCTTGTCAATAGATGAGTAGAACACATGGAATAAAAATAAATAATAGGGAGAACAAATGTTAAAATAAATTTAGTTTAAAATGCTAGTGATCAATGAAAGGGAGGGATAAGGGGTATGGTATGTATAATTTTTTTTCTGTTTTCATTTTATTTTTCTGTCTTTTTATTTCTTTTTCTGAATTGATGCAAATGTTCTAAGAAATGATCATGATGATGAATATGCAACTATGTGATGATATTGTGAATTACTGACTATATATGTAGAATGGAATGATTATCTTTAAGAATGTTTGTGTTTCTTTGTTGTCATATTTTTTAAATTTAAAATTAATAAAATATTTTTTAAATAAAGCAAAGATGAGAAAAAGAGTGAACAATGATATGTGATGTATGCTATAAACAAGTTTTCTTCATTCTGACAAAGGGGAAATAATATAATTGAAAATTAGGAAAAAGTGAGGGGATAGAGTAAACTGTTTAAAGGCAAAAGGCAATAGTTAAAATACCTTTAAAAACTGATAAATAACAGTTAAAACAGTTAAATTTAAAAGTAGGATATAGAATATTATGAAATGTATGAAGACAAAGGTAGCCAGTTAAACAGCAATACAAACCATCCTAAATAGCAACAGGTATATTTAAAAGTCTAAGAAAACAAAAATATAGAGGAAAATCCACAGTAAATATTTTGTAATACACATACTAAACATAAGATAATATTCAGAGTTGTGAGCAAATATATTAGTCTTAAACAAATGTAAGTATAACTTATTTATAAAACAGTTTTAAAAAAATCTGTCTCAAAAAATTGGGACACTTATGCACTGCTGATGGGAATGTATGATGCCATAGTCACTATGGAAGAAGTTTGGTGGTTCCTTAGAAAATTAAACATCAAGTTGCCCTATGATCCAACAATACCACTGCTTGGTATATACCCGGAAGAGCTGAAAGCCATGGCACAAACAGACACTTGCACACCAATATTTATAGCAAACATTATTCACAATTGCCAAAAGAAGGAAACAATATAAATGCCCATCAACAGAGGAGTGAATAAAGAAAATTGGTATATGCATATGATTGAACATTATGTGGCAGTAAGACAAAATAAGGTCCTGAAGCATATGACAACATGGATAAACCTTGAGGATGTAAGGCTGAGTGAAATAAGCCAGACACAAAAGGATAGACACTGTATGATTTCGCTTTCATGATCTTGCTAAGGGTAAACTCAGAGGATTATAATATAGAATATGGGGGATGTAGAGATACATTAAAGCTAGAGATGGATGAATGGTGAGTTAATGAGGTTGAACTTAAATCTAAGGGAATGGATAGAAGCGAAGGCAGTTCTTTAGTGGGTCTATAAGTAAAACTGTCATATTGGAGGTGAACATGATTGAAAGGGGTTGTATAGAGCCATGCAACCCACCAAGTAATACTACACATATAAATAAGTTCTTGGATGAACTACATCAAAGGCATGAATCTTATACAAACACCAAACAATATTAGGGTGTAGGAGAAAAACTACTATTGCATGCTATGGCCAATGCTTAACAGGACGGCATAAACAGTACCACAAAAATACTAGGGGTAAATAATTGGAGGGAGGGACAGGAGTCAGGGGAGGTTTGGACTTTCGATTTGGTGAGGGTATGTTTATCTGTTATTTTTCTCCTTGGAACAATGATACATGTCTAAAAATGAGAGTATTGATTGTACAACTAAGTGAGGATAATGTGAGACATGGATTGTTGACTTTGGACATTATACGTGATGCCTAATGAATGGAGGGCTGAAGGATACACTGACTGAAGTAGCATGGCAAACTGTGGTGTAAACATAAGATCAAATATTGTGCAGCTACTAAAAGGAACAAAGTCATGAGGCATGCAATAAGGTGAATGAACCTGGGAGAAATTATGTGATGCAAAATAAGCCACAAACAAAAAAAATAAATACTGTGTGGTCTCTTTTAGAAAATACTTATAAGAAAATGGGAACCTAGATGTAAGCTCCTATAACAGTCACATTTAGTCTGAAGCTATAATTGTTATTTCTAGATTTTGAAATGCTGTGCTACATATGCATAACCAGGTATTTCCATGGAACTGTGACAGGGAAGACACAGAGTAGAAGTTCTGCAGGTTTGGAAGTCAGCATTGCCACATGCAACAACTATTAAAGAAATCAAAAAAGAGATCAGACTTCAGTTGGAGATAAGAACAAAGCCAATCTGGTAAGGACTAAGGTAAATCAAAATATAGAGGTAAGGACTGCATTGTTTGTATTTTGGAACTTCACCTACTATATGAGATCAAAGGAAGAGAACTTTATTTTGTCCCCAGCTAAAATTTTCTGTAGCGTGTAATCTAACTTAATTTGTCTGAATAGCTAATTTAAACAACACAAACACATGGACCCCAAAATGGGAATGAGGGCTTGTAGCTCTGTAGAGCTTAGTATAATGTCCAGATACCTCCCAGAGTTTGTTGAGCAGGTAATTAAAAAGTACTGGCAAAACCCTTTGCGGGATGGAAGAAAAAATATGGAACAATTAATATTTACCACCAGAGAAACCTCTGATACACATTAGGGGTTCCCAGGTCAATAGGCCAAGCGCCTGATATTGTGACTTGCCTATAGTTATGCCTAAGAGTTATTTCCAGAAAACCTCTTTTGTTACTGAGACGTGGCCTCTCTCACTCTCTTTAAGCCCAACTCAGCAAGTAAAATCATTACCCTTGCCCCTACATGGAACATGACATCTAGGGATGAAAGTCTCCCAGGCAGCACAGAATATGAATCTGGGGATGATCCTGGGCCTAGCACCATGGGCTAGACAATGACTTCCTGACCGAAGTGGGGAAAAGAAATGTAAGATAAGGTATCCGTGTCTGAGAGAGTTCAAACAGAGTCGAGAGGCTTTCTGGAGACTACTCATATGCAAGCTCCAGCTAGATATTGCTGTTTACCATGGTTTCCCAAACCCTAACCAAAACCATTTCTGTCAACCCTAAAGAACACCTTGGGCTCTATCTGAGATTCTATCAAAGTTCCATGCACTATGATTACTTTCCAGAAACCTACAACCTCTAGATGGTTTCCTAGGCCAGTTAAGTCCTGAAATCAGCCTCCCCAGAATAGCAACTAATTCCAATCCCCTACCTCATATTATCAACCACCCTTTCCAACATGAAAAAGTTAGAATGGGTATAGCCATAAAAACTGAGAGAAGGATCAAAGTAGAAGGAGTTATAATAGAGAAGATAGGAGTTGACAAATGAGCATAACTGCTGAATTATTACGTCGATGTTTCTTTTAGCCTCGAGCGTTTTAGAGCAGCTAGAAGGAAAAGCCTAAAATTGTGGAACTGTAACCCATACCAAGTTCTGAAAGCTGTTCTATAATTACTTGTTACAATGTACTTTGAAATGTATTGTTTTTCATATGTTACATTTCACAATAAAAACGTTCATAAAAATAAATAAATGCAGAAGGAAGAAAAAAAAATTGTGTCACAGCTATATGCTGTCTATGAGATAGATATATAAAGGAAAAAGATTTCAGAGGTCTAAGAGAAGGCTAAAGCTATATCAGACAAATAAAACCATAAGAAATAATGTTTATTAACACAATATGAAGTAGAATTCAAGCCAAAAAAGCTTAAATGTGAAAAGAAATTATTCTTTTTGTGCCACATACCATAATTCAAAATGTAATGTAATAATTTTGAGTATCTATGAAATATTTATGAAATACTAAATATTACAGCAACCTTTATAAAGCAAAAATTACAAAGGATTAAAGGAAGAATAAATAAAAATACAATGACATCAGGAGATTTTAACCTGTCACACTCTATGGAAAAAATATCAAGTAAAGAAAAGCAAGGATATGGAAGAGCTGGACAACATAATCATGACTACACATGGAGTATATCAGATAGACACTAAGAAAAGAAGATGCACCATCTTCTCTAGCATGGACTGATTGTTCACAAAAGGTAATCATATATTTTAAACTACAAAGAAAATATCAGTTAATTACACAAACTAGAAATATTAAAATAACATTTCCAGATCTTGAAGGGAAAATATGCAATCATTCACAAAATTAAAAACCAAAAAATCATATTAATGGAAAATTAAATGACTTTTCATTAAAAACACCTTATGAGTAAATAAAATTATAAAGAAAATTACAAATTTCTAAAAATTATGATCATTGAAACACTACATACCAGAATCTGTGAAATATATTTTAGAAGCTATCAGAAGAAAATTCATAGCCTTTATCATTTTGATCAAGAAAAAAGGAAGACAATGATGAATGAATTAAATTTGCAGCTCAGAGAGGTGAAATAAGAACTAGAAATAAATGAAAAGAAAGCATAAGAAGTAAATGTAATAATGAAAGCAAAAAAGAATAGCAAAACAGTTGGCTTCAAAATTATGATTTTAGAAAAATCTATATAAACCAAAACTAATGTAATCAAGAAAATGTGATGAACAAAAAGACAAAATAAGAAAATACAGTAATTATTGAAACAAAAAAATTTTTTATTATGAGACTAGTTTTCTACCTTCATTCAAATAAATTTCAAATCCTGGATGAAACATGATTTTCTAAAGAAATACAACTAATCAAAATTGTCACAATTAGTAATAGGAAGCACAAACTAGCTATTCTCCCAAGAAGAAACAGTGTAAGTTTCCAGGAACTATCAGACCCAGATTCCTTCAAAGGGGAAATTCTATGAACCTTTAAAGATCTTATGTTGTGATGCTCTATAAATTTTTTCAGAGTTTTGAAATTAACAGCAAGTAAAATATTAATAAAGCACAAAGAGGAAAAATTACAGATTAATGTCACTTGTGAGTACTGATGTACCAGTTCTAATTAAAACAGCAAACAAAATCCAACGTCACATTAAGAAAATAGGGTTTATTCCAGAAATGCAAGGCTGGATCAATTTTAAAATTTCCATTAATATAATATGCCACATTAATTGATCTAAGGGGGAAACCATGTGATTATCTCAAGATGCTGAAAAAGCCTTTGTTAAAATTCAACACCTGTTCCTGATTCACTAAAAATTAAAATTGATAGATCCTTTCTTAACATACATCTAAAGCCAGCATCTTCATTTTTTAAAAAATCCTAGAAGCATTTTCACTGAGCTAAAAAAAATAGACAAATTCCAATTGATTCCACTACTATTCAACATTGAAAGGGAAGTGTTATTCTATTCAATTAACAGAATCAATTGGAAGCATAATAATTGCAGGCATAATAATTGAAAAAAAAAGGAAGTAAAACTATCTCTATTTGCAGGTGATATAGTTGTGTACCTAGAAAACCATAGAGGATAAATTATAAAACTAACTCGAAATATAACAAAATTCAACAAAGTAGCAGATTATAAAATTAATATAAAGAAATCAATAGTTTGGTAATATTAATCAAAATGGAAGAATAAGGACTTCTAGAAATTCTCCTCTCCATAAGAAATAATTTTAAAATGGCAAAGATTGTCAGAATCAACATTTTCAGAGTTCTAAAAATTAGCAAAATGTTTGAAGCAATGTGCAGAAAGTTTGTTCAAGAAAATAGCTAAATCTCTGTAAAAATACATTGTGTGGCATCATACTTTACCTTGGTCCCATGTCCTGCTCATTAACTATGGGCCTGACTTGAAAAATAACACTTCGTATTCTCTTTAATAAAATGGAGCTAGAGCTATTTCAAAGTCTTTTTACCCCCAAACTGTCGTTATTTAACCTGTCTGGTGATTTTCTGGAAGAAACTCAACAAACTTCAAGTAGAAAAACCACAGCAAGACACATAATAATCAAACTATCAAAAAAAAAAAAAAAAAAAAAAAACAAAAGCAGAGTCTCCAGAGAAACAAGGAAGAAGATAGTCATTACATAAAACACTGCAATAAGAATAACAACTGGTTTCTCACCAGAAACCACGAAGGGTAGAAAGCAGTGGGATGACATATTCAAAGTGCTGAAAGAAATTGTAATCTCAAAATTCTAAATCCAGCAAAACTATCCCTCAAAAATTAATGAAGGAAAAGGGAATCCAGTTGACCAAGATGACAGCATAAGATTATTGAGGGTGGTGTTCCCTCTAGAATCGTTGAACAACTAGTAAAAAAAAAAATGGCAGAGCTATCTTCCTCAGAACTCCAGAAAACAGTTGAAGAGTTGCAGTAACTAATGAGTGCTGAATCAAGAAAATGCAGAGTTAAAAACTCATTGTGGGTTCCTGGCTGTTCTGAAGGGAACAGCATAACTCTATGTGCATACTGCAGGTTCTATATGTCACTGCCAATCTATCAGTGGCAGCTTGAGAGACTGACACAGTAAACTTGCCCTGAAGGGCAGAGCAACTTGTGAACAGCTAAGGCCCTATAAAGAACAATTACATAGAAGCAGCCTGGAGCTAAAGATCACCAGGTTTAATTCACACAGTAGAGCACCCAGGAGGTGAAGGAAGTCTTTTTCTTGGGGGGATAAAGGGAGAATTCAAATCCTGTAAAGCAAGGAAATTCCTAAGGTTATGAGCAAGCACAAGCCTAGAAAAAGATGTAGGCTCTGAAAAGATGTACAGGACCCTGAATTTCAAATACACCTTGAGCTGATCTTCCTGTCAGGAGACTAAACTCTGAAAGAGAGCACCAGCTAAAGCAGAGCCAATTTGCAAAGACAGGGTTTCCACTTTGGTTTGGTCATTTCTCCTAGCACTCAAGAAAATCTCTATCATATCATGAACTGGATACAAATATAAGGGACAGATATTCAGGAGCTAAATCCAATAATTAATACCCTAAGATATTAAAATATACAGTGTAAAACAAAAGATAAACCAAGAAATAGGAAATGATGGCCCATCCAAAGGAACAACATAAATATTCAGAAACCATCAAAAACACCAGACTTTACACATAACAGGCAAATATTATATAAATTTAAAAGAAGAACCTCAATAGGCTTAAGGAAATAAAGAAAAATAGAGAAAGAATTAAAGGCTATCAGGAAAACATAGAAGAATGTGAAAATTTCAATAAAGAGGTAGAAATTTTAAAAACGAATGAAACAAATACTGGAGTTGAAGGCCACAATAAATGAAATGAAAACTTCCCTACACACTATCAACAGCAGATTGGAGCTGGCAGAAGAAAGAAACAATAACCTGAAGACAAGACAATTGAAATCACTCAGGCTAAGAAGTAGAAAGAAAAAATAATTCAAAAGAGGCAAATAGAAGAGTTCCCTTGGGGGAATGGTGAGAAGGGGGAAAATTCAACTTCTCCCCAAGTAGAGAATTCTTGATATTCTCACAAGCTGTCGGGACAACCAAAGCATAGGCTGAGCCCCCAATCTTGGGGTTTGTTCATATGAAACTTAACCCCACAAAGGATAGGCTAAGCCTACTTAAAATTAGGCCTAAGAGTCACCCCAAGAGAACCTCTTCTGTTGCTCAGATGTGGCCTCTCTCTCTCAGCCAACACAACAAGCAAACTCATTGCCCTCCCCCTCTCTACGTGGGACATGACTCCAAGGGTTGTGGACCTTCCTGGCTACATGGGACAGAAATCCTAGAATGAGCCAGTACTCAGCATCAAGGGTTTGAGAAAACCTTCTCAACCAAATGGGGGAAGAGAAAAATGAGACAAAATAAAGTGTCAGTGGCTAAGATTTTCCAAACAGAGTGGAGAGGTTATCCTGGAGGTTATTCTTATGGATTAAATAAAAACCACCTGTTTAGTTAAGGTGTAATGGAGAGGTTGGAGGGAACTGCCTGAAAATGTAGAGCTGTGTTCCAGTAACCAAGTTCCCATTTTTTCTTTTTTTTTTATGGTTTGACTGTACATTTTGTTGTTTTTTTTTCTTTTTTTAAATATATATATTTTTTAATTTAAAAATTAAACAACAAACACAAACATTCTTAACTTATGATCATTCCGTTCTACATATATAATTAGTAATTCACAATATATCACATAATTGCATATTCATCATCATGATCATTTCTTGTTTCAAGAAACATTCATGTCTCTTGAAGATGATTGTATAATGATATAGCTTTCACAGTGTGACTGTGTGATTGTGAAAACCTTGTGTCTGATGCTCCTTTTTATCTGCCTTTTCGACAGATGAGTAAAACATATGGATTAAAAATAAATAATAGGGAGAACAAATGTTAAAATAAATTTAGATTGAAATGCTAGTGATCAATGAAAGGGAGGGGTAAGGGGTAAGGTATGTGTGATTTTTTTTCTGTTTTCCTTTTATTTCTTTTTCTGAATTACTCAAATGTTCTAAGAAAGGATAATGATGATGAATATATAACTATGTGATGATATTTTGAGTTATTGATTATATAACAAGAATAGAATGATTATATGGTAAGAATGTTGCATGGATATGTTTCATATATGGATATGTTTCATAAATAAAAAAATAAAATAAAATAATAAAAAAAGAGGCAAATAGAGCCTAAATGACTTATGGGACACCCCCATATACTCAATATGGGAGTCACAGAAGTAGAGAGGGGAAGAAGTATTCAGGGAAATAATGGCAGAAAATCTTCCAATTTAATTTAATTCTTGAATTAATTCTTTAATTTAATTTTTAAAATACAAGAATGTGCATATTAAAAAAATTCAATGAACATCAAACAGGATAATCTCAAAGGCCAGACACAAGGTAATCAAACTATCAAATGCCAAGGATGAGGAGAGAGTTCTGAAAGATGCAAGAGAAAAGTAACATACTATGTAAAATGATGTTCCAAAAGATCAAGTGCTGATTTCTCATTAGAAACCATGGAGGCAAGAAGGCACTGGTCTGGAATAATGAAAATGTTCTAAAATTGATCATGGGGGGTAGATGCATGACTATGTAATAATAACGTGAGTCATTGATTGTATAATCCAGATGGTTTGTATGGTATATGAACATATCTCAATAAAATTGCATTTTTTTAAAAAAGTAGAAAGAGAAAAGCAAAAGAAGAAAAGGAGGCACTGGAATGAAATATTTAAAGTGTTGAAAGGAAACAATTACCAAGAATGTTATGTCCAACGAGACAGTCTTTCAAAATTGAGGCTGAGGGTAAAGCACCACTAGGCATGTCTAGTGGTGGTAAAGCTGAGGAAATTCACCACCACTAGACCTGCCTTACAAGCAATGATAAAGGGAGTTCTTTGGATCAAAAGCAAAGGGCACAAGATAGGGGATTAAAGTGGCATAAAGAAATAAAGACATCCAGTGAAGATAACCATATGGGTAATTATAAATGCCAGTGATGTTGTATTGTAGTTTTTGGTATGTAACTCAACTTTTTTCTTTTACTGCATAAAGTTTCTAAACTGTAAGTGAATTAAAAAATAATGATAAATCTATGGTTTTGAACATACAGTGTATGAAGATATAATTTGTAAAAAGTACAAAAAAAATAGGAGTCAGAAGAGTATAGGAACAGTGTATTCACATGTTATTGAAGTTAAGTTGGTATTAAACCGAATGTGATAGCTACAGATTCAGAATCTTAAATTTTAGCCTCATGGTAATCATGAAGAAATCGTATGAAATATGTATACAGAAATAAATGAAAGGGGACTGAAAATGGAACACTAGAAAAAAAATCAAAGAAATATTAAAGTAGGCATTAATAGGACAATTTGGGGACAAAAAGATATGACTTAAAAAGTCCAAATAGCAAAATGACAGAAGAAAGTCTTGCATCATCAGTAGTTATTTAAATGTAAATGGCTTAACTCTGTAGTCAAAAGGCAGAAAATGACAGAATGGATGAAAAAGCATGACTCAACTATATGCTATTTAAAAGAGACTCATCTTAAATTCAAAGATGCAAGTAGATTGAAAGTGAAAGGTTGGGAAAACATACCATGCAAATAGTAGCATAAAGAAAGCTGAGCAGATATACTAAAATCAGATAAAATAGACTTTAAATCAACACTAATATGAACAGTGTCATGGTCAGTTTCATGGGTCAACTTGGCCAGGTAGTGGTGGCTGGTTGTCTGTTCGGGCATGCACTGGCCTGTCTGTTGCCATGAAGACATTTAATGGACTTAAATCATGATCACATTGGCTGCATCCACAGCTGATTATATTTGTAATCAGCTAAGGGGAGTGTCTTCTGCAATGAGTAATGCTTAATCTAATCATTGGAAGGCTTTTAAGGAGGATTCAGAAGAGACCCTCACTCTTCCTGCTTCAGCCAGCAGCCTCTCCTGAGAGTTCATTGAGGACCTTCATCAGAGTTACCAGGTTGCGGCCTGCCCTATAGATCTTGGACTTTATATTCCCACAGTTACATGAGACACTGTTATAAATTTTATTTTGCAGATATCTCCTGCTGACTCTGTTTCTCTAGAGAACCCTTGCTAATACAAACAGTATAAGGGAACTATTGTCTAAATGATATTTCTGTAAACCTACAACCTCTCTAATGAAAAATACTTTTAAAAGGTCTTTTCACATGGTAGAATGAGGAAGAAATACTGTTATAAGGGACAAAGAAGGTCACCATAAGGAATCAATTCAACAAGAAGACATAATAATTATAAATATATACATACCAAAAAGAGAGCCCAAAAATGCATGAAACAAATTCTGACAGATTTGAAGAGAAAAACAGACAGATCTACATTAATAGTAGGAAACATCAATGCACCACTTTCAATAATGGATACAACATCTAGGCAGACAATAAGGAAATAGAAGTCTCAAATGATTCTATAAATCAATTAGCTTAACATACAGATAGGTCGGTAGGTAGGTAGATAGGTAGGTAGATAGATGATAGATAGATAGATAGATAGATAGATAGATAGATAGATAGATAGATAGACAGACAGACAGATAGATAGATAGATAGATAGATATAAACACACACACATATATAGAACTTTCACCCAATAGCACAGAATATACATTCTTTATTAGAATATATGGTTCATTCTCCAAGAGACACCATATATTATACCACAAACTGAGTCTCAATACATTAAAAAATATTGAGGTCATATAATATAACTTTTCAAACCACAATGTAATGAAGCTAGATACCAATAAGAGAGTGAGACCAGGAAAATTCACAAATATGTGAAAATTAAACAACAAATTCAGTCAAAGAAGAAAGTACAAGAGAAATTAGGAAATATCTTGAAGCAAATGTAAATGAAAAAACAGCATATGAGCTGCAGCAAAGCAGAAGTACTGGGGGGAAACTTATAGTTCTAAACACTTACATTAAAAAGGAGAAAGATCTCAGATCAGAGACATAACCTCACAACTGGAGGATCTTGAAAGAGAAGAGCAAAGCAAACTGAAGAAAGGAAATAATAAAGATTAAGCAGAAACAAATTAAATAAACAATTTTAAAAAGTAGAAGCGACAAAACCAAAAGTTGTTTCTTTGAAAAATCAATAAAATCAGCAAACTAACCTGACAAATGACAAGAGAGGAGACACAAAAAACTTAAATCAGAAATGAGAATGAGAACATTGCTACCAAACCCACAGAAATGAAAAGGATTACAATAGTATACTATGATCACCTGCATGCCCCACGAATTAGATAACCTAGATCAAATGGACAAATTCCTCGAAACACACAAACTACCTACAATGACTCAAGAAGAAACAGAAGATCTGAACAGGCCAAATAGAAGTAAAGAGATTGAACCACTAATCAAAAATTTCCCCACAAATAAAAGCCCAGGCTCAGATGGCTTCAGTGATCAGTTTTACCAAACCTTCCAAGAAGAATTAATGCCAACCCCACTCAAATTCTTCCAAATAATAAAACAGGAGGGAACTCTCCCTAACTCACTCTATGAGGCCAATATCACCCTAATACCAACCAGCTAAAGATACCATAAGAAAAGAAAATTACAGTTCAATATCCCTTGTAAGTACACACACAAAAATCCTCAGCAAAATACTAGGAATTTGAGTCCAACAACACATCATAATAATTATACACCATACATGGTTTAGTTCGTTAAATGCTGCCAGAATGCAATATACCAGAAATGGAACAGCTTTTTAAAAGGAAATTTATTAAAGTACAGCTTTACAGTTCTAGAGCCATAAAAATGTCCAAACTAAGGCACTGAGAGAAAGATGCCTTGACACAAGAAAGGCTGATGTCTGACACATGGGAAGGCACATGGTTGGTGTCTGCTGGTCCCTGTTCCCAGTACCATTGCTTCGAGCTTCTTATGCCAGTGGTTTCCTCTCTAAGCATCTGTGGGCCTTCACTTAGCTCTTCTGGGACAAAACTCTGGGTTCTGGCTTGCTTAGCATCTCATAGGAAGGCACATGGTGACATCTGCTTAGCTCTGCATCTCCAGACATCTGTATCTAGGTGTCTGTTCTCTCTGTTGGCACTCCAAGCATCTCCAAATATCTGCATCTCTGATGACTCTGAATCAACTGTGTTTTCTCCAAAATGTCTCCCCTTTAAAAGACTCCAGTAAACTAATCAAGACCCACCTTGAATGGGCAGAGTCACATCTCCATCTAATCAAAAGTCACGTCCACAATTGGGTGTGTCACATCTCCATGGAAACAATCGAATCAAAGTTAGATTTAAACTTTAAATCTAATGCTTATTCAACACATGGCTTTTCTGGGGTACATAACAATTTCAAACTAGCAAAAAGTCCAAGTGGGCTTTATTCCAGGTATTCAAGGTGGTTCAACATAAGAAGATCAATTAATGTAATATATCACATTAATAGAACAAAGGGGAAAAAATTGCATGGTCACCTCAATTTATGAAGAAAAGGCACTCAACAATGTCCAGCACCCCTTCTTCCTAAAACACACTTGAAAACTAAGAATAGAAGGAAACATCCTCAGTATAATAAAGGTCATATATGAAAAACCCTCAGCTCATATCATACACTATAGCAAAAGACTGAAAGCTTTCTCTCCAAGATCAGAACCAAGACAAGAGTGCCCAATGTCACCTCCGTTATTCAACATTTACTGGAATTTCTAACCAGAGCAATTAGGTAAGTAAGAGAAATATAAGATATCTGAATTGGAAAGGAAGAGTTAAAACTTAACCCTGTTTACTGTTCACATAGTCCTATATAAAGAAAATCCTGAAAAACTGCACAATAAAACTACTAGAGCTAATAAACAATTCAGCAAAGTGGCAAAGTACAAGATTAATGTGCAAAAATCAGTAGTGTTTATTATACTACTAATGAACAATCTCATTTACATTTACAATGTAAAATGAAAAAATCATTTACAATAACAACTAAAAGAATCAAATATTCAGGCATAAATTTATCTAAGGATGTAAAGGACTCGTACATATAAAGTGAAAAAAACATTGCTGAAATAAATCAAAGAAGACCAAAATAAATGGAAGGACATTCCATGTTCACAGATTGGAAGACTAAATATTGTTAAGATGACAATTCAACTCAAATAATTTATAGATTCATTGCAAGCCCAGTAAAAATTCCAACAGTCTTCTCTGCAGAAATGGAAAGATAATCATCAAATCTTACATGGAAGGGTCTGGGACCCTAAATGGCCAAAAACATCTTGAAAAAGAACAAAATGGGAGGACTCACACTTCTTGACTTTAAAAGTTATTTCAAAGCTACAGTTATCAAAACAGCATAGTACCGGTACAAAAACCAACATATACAGCAATGGAATCATATCGAGAATTCAGAAATAAGCCAAAGCATCAATGGCCATTTTTTTTTGACAGGAGTGCCAAGTCCACTCAATGGGAAAAGAACAATCTCTTCAACAAATGTTTTGAAAAACTAGATATCCAAACACAAAAGGTTGGAGGTGGAGTCCTATCTCATACCATACACAAAAATTAACTAAAAATGGATCAAAGATGTAAAATAAGCATCTTTGCTTATTTATAAGCAAAACTATAAAACTAAAAGAAAACATAAGGAAACCAGTTCAGGACATTTTGTTATGCAATGTTTTCTTTTAGACTTTACACCAAAAGAATGAACAATAAAAGAAAAAACAGATAAATGGGACATCATCAAAATTTAAAATTTTTTTGTGCAAAGGAATACATCATGGAAATAAGAAGACAACTTACAGAATGGAAAAATATATAGAGAAACCACATATCCAAAAATGGTTTAACATCCAGAATCTATACAGAAATTCTACAACTTAGCAACAAAGACAAACAATCCAGTTAAAAAATGAACAAAGATTTGCAAAGGCATTTCTCCAAAGAAGAGCAACAAATAGCTAATAAGACGTAAAAAGATGTTTAACATCACTTGTCATTAGAGAAATGCAAATCAAAGCCAAAATAAGATATTATTTCACTCCAACTAAGATGGCTATAACCAAAATGACAGACATTAACAAGTGTCAGTGATGTGGGGAATTAAAACCCTCACACACTACTGGTGGAAATGTAAAATAACATAGCTGAAATGGAAAATAGCTTAGCAATTTCTCAAAAAGTTAAACATGAAGTTATAAATGAACCAGTATTTCCAGTCCTACTATGTATTCAAGAGAATTAAAAACATATATTCACATAAAAACTTGTACACAAGTAATGATAGTAGCATTATTCATTCTAGCCTAAAAGTGGAAACAACCCAAATGTCTATCAACTGATGAATGGTTAAAAAAAAAGTGGTATAGCCACACAGTGGAATAATACTCAGTCATAAAAATCAATGAAGTTTTGACACATTTTACAACATAGATGAATCTTTTGAAAACATATTAAGTGAAAGAAATCAGACACAAAATGTCGTGTGTTATATGATTCCATTTACATGAAATGTCTATAATAAGCAAATACATAAGTCTGAAAGTAGATTAGTGATTGTTATGGGCTGAGGGAAGAGGTGACTATTAATGGTGCAGGGTTTACTTTGGGTGGTGATGAAAACATTCTGATATTAGATAGTGGTGATGGTTGCACAACCTCATGAATACACTAAAAACAACTGAGTCGCCCACTTCAAAAGAGTGAATTTTATGATATTTGAGTTATATATCAATAAGAAAAATAAAGCAACAATCTTCATTTACACAAATAATATCTGCTTACAGGATATAAAGACAGATAAAACTCCATTTACAATAGTAACAGAGAAGATAAAATATTTAGGAATAAAGTGTGTGAAAACTCTAAAACACTCCTAAAAGAAACAATATAAAATGAAACATATGGAAAGAGATCATTTGTGTATGAATAGGATGGCTCAACATCATAAAGATGACAGTTCTAAGTTAATTTAAAAATTAAATTCAATCCACATAAAAATAGCAATAAGCTTTTTTTGTGAGACTAGACAAGTTGATTCTAAACTTCTAATGGAAAAATAAACATGCAATAGCTAAAATAACACCTAAAAAAAAGATCAGAAGCCTTCACATTTCTGTAGCATTGTGCATCCATTTTAAAGAGATTAAAAGTCCATTAAGTTCAGTTGCTAATGCAAGTTAGGCACCAGCCTTGAGGAAGGGACCAGCACTTGCATAATACTTTGTATGTAGAATTTGCTTGTAAACTTTTATGTTGTCTGTGGGATGACATCATTCCCATTCAGCACCAAGGAACTCTCTGGCCATAAACTTGGTACCCCTACTCTCCATCCCCAACCCAACTTTTTAGAGCTCCTCAACTTTGAAGTGATGGCTTGGAGAATACTTACCACCTACCCACTGAGCTTATTGCAGAGAATCCCATTGAAATATGGCTTTGACTCGTATTACTAAAAAAAAAAAGGATGGCTTGTCAGAAACATTAAACTGAGGAAACATCTGACCTTGACCGAGATTAATAGTACCTTACTGGAGACACATGAGCTCCTGTCAGAGGTGATAGATGACAGTCTAAGCTGAACTTCTCATGGGCCAAGTCCCAAAGGAAAAATGGTCTGACGTAGACTTAGACATTGGTAAGTGATTTGACTTTTGCTACAACAGCTTGTTTCTTGTTTTTTGTTTTTTTCTCCTTTATTTTGTTTCTCAGCCTGAGCTGGTGTGTTTTTCCAGGAGTCAGGTCCTGCTGTGTCTGGAAAATAATTAGCGGAAGGAAATTTTTCTGCTGACATTTCCATGGTGAACATTAACTAGAGCCTAGGAAATTAAAAATTGAATTTTGAGGTGCACCTAACACCAGGCCTTTAAAGGCAGAGAAAGTGCCTACAGAAGCATCACAGGAGAAAGAAAGAATCGAGCTACTTCTGAAAGCTTTTGCTTTGGTGCAGATGTTCTCTGTGGAGGGGAAATTTCTTTAAATTGTCTTCTAGGCTCACAACATTTGCATTCTATGGAGCCAGGTGACTGTACGTTTTAGCAAAGGTAAAACCATGAAGATTTTTCATTTTTTCCCCTTTCCGCAAATGTCACTAAGAATTTTGTTGTGGTCTATGACAGGCAACATCAACGTGAGTTTTAAAGCATTTCCTCTGGTTCTGTGAATCAATAGTTTAAGTGATAAATTGCTTTAATAGTTAGAAGTTTGTTTGTACTTTCCAAATTTTGTAGGGACACGGACAGTCTTATATGTTCTATTGATATGGGGAACTTATGATAAGTGGAATCTATGAGCAGTTTGGTGTTGGAGTCATCAAACTCGTGGCTGCTCCAATGTAGGGAAAGAAAGATCAGGCTCTCAGTGCAAGACCACTGAGGCTCTCTCTGTATAGGATTTAGCAAAATAAGAAAATTGGGAATTCGTGATGTTTAAACTTTAGTTTCTCTGAAACTTTAATTTTTCTGAGAAGGAGGATTTTCTTTTTCAAGTTTCATTTCTCTCTGTGAACATTTAGAAAGAGACCGTTGAAATTATTCAGATTTGGGGGTTTTCCTCTAGATGGTATTATAAGGGCTGTGCCATCATGCAGTGCTCAATATACAAGCCTATAACTTAGGGATGGCTACAACCACCATGCATTGTTGCTTTGGGAATTAAAGAGTGCTATTTGTAAATTTCCTAATATGGTTCTGAACCATAGAGGGAATGTCATTAACAGTAACTGTGCTGGTTTGAAAGGATATACGCCCCCTAGAAAAGCCATGTTTTAATCAAAATCCCATTTCATTAAGGTAGAATAATCCCTATTCAATACTGTATGTTTGAAACTGTAATCAGATCATCTCCCTGGATGATGTGATTTAGTCAAGAGTGGTTGTTAAACTGGATGAGGTGACATGTCTCCACCCATTTGGGTGGGTCTTGATTGGTTTATTGGAGCCCTATAAAAGAGGAAACATTTTGGAGAATGGGAGATTCAGAGAGAGCAGAGAGGAACGACATAGCCACGAGAAGCAGAGAGCCCACAAGCCAGTGACCTTCGGAAATGAAGAAGGAAAACACCTCCCGAGGAGCTTCATGAAACAGGAAGCCAGGAGAGAAAGCTAGCAGATGATGCTGTGCTCGCCATGTGCCCTTCCAGCTGAGAGAGAAACTGTGACTGTGTTCTCCATGTGCCTTCACTTGAGAGAGAAACCCTGAACTTCATCGGCCTTCTTGAACCAAGGTATCTTTCCCTGGATGCCTTAGATTGGACATTTCTGTAGACTTGTTTTAATTGGGACATTTTCTCGGCCTTAGAACTGTAAACTAGCAACTCATTAAATCCCCCTTTTAAAAGCCATTCTGTTTCTGGTATATTGCATTCCAGCAGCTAGCAAACTAGAACAGTAACCTTCACTGTCACCTCTACCTTCTTGATGTAGACAGGGATTACATGTCCTCCAGTTTCTCCAAAACAGTGTAGTCTGAAGATGCTGAAGCAATGCTTTCAAAGAACTTGTCCAATTCTTGCCTATCTGAAGTGTCCTACGTGAACCTTTCTCTGGACTTTCCAGCCAGAAGAATGAATTCCCTTCTTTGAGCTTCCATTTCATTAAGAAAACACATATTTTGACATAACTGCAACCTTAGAGAAAAGTCCAATTGTACAAAGACTCAATCTCCATATACTCTTCACCCAGATTTTCCAAATGCTAACATTTTCCATGAAGGAAGTACTCTTGCTATTCCCATTTTACCAGATGAGAAAACTGAGACATAGAGAACTTAAGTAATTTACCCAAGGACACACAGCTAGTAACTGTTGGAGTTGGCATTTGAAACCAGGCAGAGTTGTTCCAGAACAGGTCCATACTCTTAGCTACTACACCCTACCACCTCATAAATAAATAAATACAATGAATGAAAAATTCCAGTACTAGTAAATGCTATGAAGATGATGAATAAAAGTTATATGCTAGAGATTCACCATGGAAGGGGAAAAGGCCTAATTCAGCCAGATGGCCTTGGAATGCCTATCTTGGAGATATAATATGGGCAAAAAGATAACAAAAAGGAAGCCCAACAAATATCTAGAAAGAAAATGTTTCAAGCACAAGGCGTAGCTAGTTAAAAGGCCCTAAAGTGAAATAAAAACTTCACAAATTAGAAGGAAGTTCAGTGTGTTTATGGTGATTGATAGGAAATGATGTCTGAGAGATAGTAAAGCCCAGGTTGGGTCATATTTTTAGACCATGATAAGGATTGGATCTTAAGATGTATTGGAATGACATTCTCTAGCTTGTGTTTAGAAAGATCTTTCTGGATATTATACGGAAACTGAATAAGGTCAGGTGAAGAGGGGGAGACTGAGGCAGATTGCCTGGTTGCAGATATCCAGGTAAGAACTGATGGTTCTTAGAAAAGAGTTTTACCAATGAAAATCATAAAAAGTGGCCAGATTTGGGGCATATTTTGGAAGAAGAGCCAACAGAACTTTTTGAGGATTCAATGTAGTTTATACAGAAAAGAGAGGAATTATTAGTAACTCCTCAGATTTTGGCCTAAGCAACTTACTAAATGAAGATCCTCTTGCGGGAGCTCCTGAAGGTGCATATTTACAGGCGGGTATATTGATAGTTCAGCTTTGGTCATATATGTTTGATATGGCCCATGATAAAAATTTTCCTTTGTAATCCAAAATTTCAATTGATTTTATAGCTCATACGTTCCTTATTAAGCCTTAGTTTCCTGATTAACAGATTCCCTTTGTGAACCATTAACCAAACTAGTAATACTTAACAACGCCAAGCAGAACAATGAAAAACACCATAGTGACCATACAGTAAACCAATCATCACATCCACAAAGGCAAAAGCTCAAGCTGAAATATGAACCAAATCCAGTTTTCAGGAAGCCATGCCTCAACAAATGCTACCAAGGTGAATTTCTAAACAATGTTTAGAGAAAGATCCCAAGAATTCCATATAAGCTGACCCTGTTCTGACTTGCTGAGTAATGCTTACATT
This sequence comes from Tamandua tetradactyla, assembly GCF_023851605.1. NCBI lineage: Eukaryota > Metazoa > Chordata > Mammalia > Pilosa > Myrmecophagidae > Tamandua > Tamandua tetradactyla. The sequence continues at coordinate 74,341,900 of NC_135328.1, forward strand.
ATAAATCACATGAAAAGAAGACTATGTTACCACAGGAACTGAGGCATCCTTAAGGACAAATATCTATTAATAACCCTGCGCAATACTCTAGATAAAATCAAGAGCTTGGCTATGGAGAGTTGTTTACTTTCAAAAGTTTCCGTGACCCTTTCCTTACCCTAGGCTGGATGAGGTGCCTTTTTCTTATGTGATCCCAAAGCAAGTGCACCCTAATGTCTAATTCACTGCCTATTTAGTGTGTACTCCCTCACTAGACTAAAAATCCACTAGGCAAGGGCAGCAGCTATATCTTATTCTCCACCATACCCTCAAGGCCTAGCATAAAGTCTGGCACAGGTTAAGTATTCAATACCCATGTACTGAATGGCCAAATGTGCTCCTGTGTCATTTTAACCCCCACTCTCCTCCCTTCCAGACACACTCACATAGGAACAAGATAAAATCGTTCAGTAGTCATATTCAGAAGCTGTTAACTTCCAGACTGAGTGTGTCTTCTCTGGGCAAGCTGAGTGTAAACTCCATAAAGTTAATAGTGGATAAGCAGTGTGCAAACTCCATGAGGGCAATAGTGAATAAGCAGTATCACAGTTCCTAAAGAACTGCTCTCTGTACCACTAATGATCAGACATTGGAAGTAATGAAACAACAGTCATTCCTTTGTATTCTCTGCGACATTTCTGTGTTGCCACATTTCTGCCTAGCTCAAAATTATACCCCTAAAGAAATGGGATTCTTTGCTACAGTTTACCCAGAACCTATCCATAGGCCAGGGTAAGCATGAAAGTAATAGAGGTACATCATGGCAGTGAGTTTGGCAGAACTTCAAAAGTTCTGAAGTTGGAAGATTGGAAATTTCAGCTAGAATGTAAAGTGAGTCAGGCACTTGGTTCTAGAGAAAGATTGTTAACAATGGAAGATTGTTGGGGACTTGTTTATTATGTTGTCTCACTTGTGGGATAGAAAGGCATGACTTTGAGGTGCCAGGTCACTTTGGGCATAAAGGGACTGATGGTGTGTACTAAAATAGATGGAAGGCAGGAGAGAGTAAGTGAAGTTTTTCCTCTACTTGCTCTTTGGCATCCTTAATTTTGAAATGTGTATTTCTTTATTCCTTGATCCTGATGCTGTGTTTGCAATTCTGTTTTCTTCAGTGAACTACACCTGCTTTCTGTTGAAAATTATTTCAAGTTCACTTTGGTAAGAGGTGGTTAATCATCTTGGATGTATTTGAAGTACTTGTGATTATATAAACCAGACTTCCAGATAACTTCAGGGTAAGGTTGCTATTGTAGTAGTCACTAAAATTAGATAATGTAGATGAAAGAGAATCATATTAATTTATCTAACAGATTTGAAAATTCAGTCTTCACTGTCCTTATATAATAGTTTGTCAAGTTGCATCTATTCCAATTCTGAAACGTTTCTCAAATCCATCTTTCTTTTCTTATGGCCTATCTCTTGGTCAACCTCACCATACTTCATGAAGCCATACAAATAGTTTGTAATTCTTTAACCCTTAATTTGTGCCTGTCCCTGTTCTAAATGCTTTGCATGCAGTATCTAATTTAATTTTCACAATAACTCAAGCAGTTATAGCTTTTATTACCTTATTACAGATGATAAAACTGGGGTTCAGGGAGGCCACATAGTTATGAAGTAGCAAAGTTGAGGTGCAGGCTCAAACCCCATGGTTTTAAATCTCTTGAGCACTACTATATCATCTACCATGTTAAATACTACAATTAATTTTCACCTTGTTTTCCTGGCTCAAAACTCTCCTCTCCCAAAAACATTCTCCACATTGCCTCTAGAAGGTTATTTAATAGCACCAATGCCATAATGTCTGTACCCTGCTTTAAAAGCTTCCTTGGACACCTATTTTTTTCCACAGTGTGAAGTCAAAATTACTTCGCTTAGAATGGTGCTACAAGTCTCTTTATCTCTATGGACTATTTCTGGAATCTTTATTTAGATGTTTCCTCATTTGAAAAGAAGCAAAATTAAATGACCATTTGGCTGTAACAACATAAGATCCTTGGTCCTTGAGCTTTCTTCTCCATTTCAGGGTCTTACAAAGTTCCTCGTGAGAACATCTTCACATTCTTTCTATCGCCCTTTCCTGCCCTTTCCCGCACAGGGACTTCATGAATGTGGGCAGGGCACGTAAACAGACTGTGCTTTCTCCCGTCGTTCCTGTCCTTGCTCCTCTAGTTCATGCCCCTCCTCATTCTCTTCCCTGACCATGCCTGAGTCCCGCAACTAGACACAATTTCAGCTCAAGCAGAGACCATTATCCTATTCATAAAGCACATCTCTCCATCAGAACTGGAAGTATAACTATAAAAAGAGAGGAAGGACTTACAAGGCAAGCATGGCAGTGGCCATCCAAGCAGTGTCCAGAGAAGAGGATTTTGGCCTCAGGATGCTCCATATTTTCACATTGGAAAAGCTACCCCTGCAGTAAGAATCACTAACGCAAAAAACTTAGTTGAAGAAACCTCAAACTATTCCAGTCAGCCCTTTCATTGTGATGTCATGCATATCAAATAATTAACTGATTAAAATGTGACTTCCCTAGAAGTGTTTTCTATTATGATGTAATTTGCTGTTCATATTGATTTGAACATGAAGGTTATATCGCTCATTGTTAATTCATATATTGGTTAATCCCCGAATGAGGGATTCACTTCGAAAAGGTTGTTTAACCCAGTTTCTGATTTTTCAGGCAATGTGAATATTCATTCCCTTGGGTAGATACTTTGGGAGTTGGCCTTTCCTGGTAATGACTTGCCCTCACTGCATTTCATTCCATTCAAACTTCATCCCTGTGAATTAGCATCTAGTGGTTTGTCCATTACTCACTTACCATCAAAGTATTTCCTTGTTAATTGTTGGTCTGAAATAATTATTATTTTTCTTTAAGTGTATGCTTTTAAAAAATTTACTGCATTAGTGATTCTATTATATACTGGGCCAAAAATGTATGCAGTGAAATACATATCCAATTTTATTATAAAATTTAATGAAAAAAATTCTACTTTATATACACCAATTCAATTTACAGAAAGCTCTTCTGAAAATAAGCATTCCATAACATGATTAATGTTTATAATACACAAAGTGAATTTATAATTGGATCTACTTTTCAATTATACTTAGAATAAGATACTGGTAGCCAAAACCTCATCTCTTCCATTGGCTGTGTTACTTCACAGCAGACTGGTTAGTAATTTTTAAACATCTCTCCCTTGGTGGTGTTTTGTAGTGCTTTGAAGTGTGCCACAAAAAATTTATAGCATCATGCTGCTTTCTACCCAGACAGCTTTCCTACCTCTCACAAAACGTGTATACACAAATCCCTTTCCCAATCTTTGAAAATTCTTTATAGAGATACTTGAGGAAAATCAACACATTTTTTTAATTTGTGGGCATACACCTCTATTCCATTCTTGCACTTTTGCTGAATCAGGCTATGATTACTGATTACAGATGCCAAAATTGTACTATTCCTAGGTGCCTCACAAAGCAGCATGGGCTAAGTGGACTTGAATGTCATCGTCTCTCCATGTTCTTTACTGGGAAAAGGTGTTCATCCAGAAATATTAACCTCAAAATGGTAGCATTAGTTCATTTTCCCTTCGGGTTAAAAACCACTTTTCTGGTTAAAAGTGATTCGGGCCACTGGCACTGTGGGATTGACAATGCCTCCCTGAATGGAAGATGGACACGAAATGTAACAAAATAAGGTGTCAGTGGCTAAGAGTTCAAATGGAGTCGAGAGGCTATTCTGCAGGCTACTCTTATGCAAGTTTCAGCTAGATATTGCTAATTGATGACTTTTGCTAACCCCCAAACGACATTATTTTTGTTAACCCTAAAGAACACCCAGATCTCCCTCTGAGATCCTACAAAAATTGTACGCACTAAGTTTACTTTTCAGAAACCTAAAACCTTCAGATGGCTCCTAGGCCAGATAAGTCCTGAAGCCACAGGTGCCAATCTCTCCAAGAGCATTAACCAGCCCCATCCCCTATCCCATATTATTGACACCGCTTTCAACATGAACAAAGTTAGAAGGGGTAAAATCCAAATATCCCTCAAGTGGAAGAAGGCTAAAAGGAGAAGGAGGAGTTATAACAGAGAAGTTAGAATTTAACAAATGAGTATGACTGCTGAATCAGAATACTGATATTTCTTTTTTGTCTCCAGTGTCTTGGAGCAAGTAGAAGGAAAAACCTGAAACTGTGGAATTGTAACCCATACCAAACTTTGAAATTTGTTTTATAACTAATTGGTAAAATGTACTTTGAAACATTGCTTTTTTGTACATATGTCATATTTCACAATAATAAAATGTTTTTTTAAAAAAGTGATTTGGGCCAGAATTTTCCCAGATACTTTCAAACATGCTGAAGGACTTCAGTTTGCATCTTCCAATAATTTTTCTTGAAGTTGGATTTCTTTTGATCCACTTTCTCCATCATACTTTGCCCCCACAAACTGCTGCCTATTTGCAATTCAAGATTTGAAAGCTAATCAGCAGTGCCTAAGAAGTACATGAGCTCCCTCTCGTGGGTCTTGAAAGTCACTTCTAAAACTTGGAGCTCCAACCAATCAAATTTCAGTTTAGCAGATTATTAATTAAGTCATCTTTGTCTCCAAAAGAAGGTGTGTTTTCTCGGCCTCTCTTTGCCCACTGAACAATTCCCACTTCAAGCTGCTATGCTTAGTTGCACCTGGGACTTCTCTTGCGTTTTTGAATCAATCCTACAAGCATTAATTATGCATAAAACTGACAGCTGTATAAAGGGTTTATTTATAAGGGCTTTGAAATAAGTAATTCAGTTATAACAATAATTACCTACATTTTGCTTTACTGAATTTGCATTTTACCAAGCGTTTCTACATGACGTCATTTAATTTGAAATGAAGAACTGTAATAATATGGTAGTATAGCTGTATCATTGTCAGCTTCAGGTTTGGAGGGGACAAACTTAACACTGCAACAAAATCTGGCATTCTTTTCATCCCGCCCAACACTTGCTCTTATATTGGCCATCTTGCTGTTCCTCCAGTCGAGGTAAAATTCTTTCTCTTGTCAGATCACTGTTCTGATTTTTTTTCTTCAAAATGTTCATACCAGACATATAATGACATACACACACTCACACACACACAAATCTGGCTGAAAAGCCAAATGTTTCTATTCTTAAAATGTGTATCAGCGAGGGTTCTCGCCTGCTATGCCAGAGACCCGGGTTCGATTCCCAGTGCCTGCCCAAGCAAAAAAAAATGTGTATCAGCTAACTAACTTTAATATCCCTCTCCACAGTGACAATATTTTTTAACAGCAATTTAAGATAAATTTGATAAGTATGGCATTGTATTGGCGACAAATTGTTTGAAAAAAAGGCTCCCAAAATTAGAAATGTAAGAAATTTACTTACACATCTTTTCTATTTGATTATGTGGAAACTACCCCTACCACCTTCCTTCTTATCTCCGCACTCATGACTCTCCACACTCATGACAGCAGAAACAGGGAGGGGAGTAAGTGACTGAGAACACACATGGGAGAATCTGAAAATTCCAGGAATTAAGAGACTGCTTGTGCATCAGCTGGTACAGACGGGAAGGTCAAGCCCCAAGGAGAGAGGGAACAGGCATAGCAGGAACTCTAGGAACACCAAAATAACTAAATGAGCTGAGACAGAACAATGGAGGATGAGGTGAGACATGAAGAGGGAACATTTTGTTTAATAAATATCCCCTTGGGGATCACTCAGAGCTCTCGGCAGTGAGGCCCCACACTCTTTGATGCTGAATAGGAAGGAATTTTGATAAGAGGAAGCAGTTCCTACCTTCTCATGCTATTGCCTCCATTCCATCCTGGTTTGGATTTACTCACCAGAAATCCTGAATAAATCTTACATCTTTTTCAGCATTCTGTGTGTGCATGTTTTCTTTCAGCCAAAAGGAGTGACTAAATCACACTACCCAGCCACCACAACTCCCCCAAACAAGAGCAAACTCTGACACCTTTAGTGTGGGTGAGAAAGCGGAATGGGAATCCACCTTTGGAGATACGGAGATACTCAGCTGGCAGAAGTGAAGACCAATTTCCTCTGCTTCCTTCCACAGTAAGCACTTACAAGTATCACCTGTGGGCCAAAGTTATGGCACCTGGTGCCAAGTCACAGGCATTAAAAGCAGATTCTTCATGAGGTTTCAGGCCTCGTTACTTGAATTACCATGTGAGCCTGCTTTGTAAGTTCTGTAAGTGATCAAGACTATAACCATCTTGTGTAGTTTTGCCATCAGGGCCCATCGCACCACACGCACACACATACCTTCTTATCCTAAAGTTAAGTATCTCAGGAATCTTGAAAAAGATTCTGTCGTGATTACATTGCTGATACCTTTATAACCTTGGGATAGTTAATCTGAATAATGGCTTTGTCCATTTTTGTTGACAAACTTATTATTTGTGTGTATAACATGACAGACATGCTTATATTCATTTCATAGCTTCTGGGTTTTTTCTTGAGTCCAGCCAGTAGGCAGAACAATTTGCAGATAAATGTAACTCATTATCAGTGCATATCACAAGCCACAATCTTTGGAAACACAAAAGTCATTTTGTAAATTTCTACTAGTTTAATTTCTCCATCTTTAGAAAGCTCAAACTGCAGATGTTGATATTTTCTGACAACCATCACCTTTTTCATTCCCTACTCTAAGCATATGATAGGAGTATTATCATTATTAACCCTTAATTTAAGAATAAAAACTTAAGATTTAGAGAGATTAAATAGTTTGCCAAAAGTAACATAGTAAATAGCAGGTCAAAGATTTTACTAATGCTCTCAATCACTCTTTTATTGCTGATAAACCAAATATCCAGAACCTTGTGGAGAACCCAAATTTAACATTGTTCATTTTCACCAAAATAACACTGTAATCTCTTCAGTGTATTTCAAAAATGCCCCTGATGCAGTTCATTCAGTCAACCATGCATGCATTTGCTTATTAATTCTATAAGCATCATTCTAGGTAACAGATATGGCTCTGGACACACAAAACCCCTGTGCTCATGGAATTTTGGGTTTAGTCCATATTCAAGGTGCTCTAGTGTCTGCTCATGTTTTGTTTTTTTTCTGCATGGGCAGGTACTGGGAATCGAAACCGGGTCTCCAGCATGGCAGGCGAGAACTGTGTCTGCTGAGCCACCGTGGCCCGCCCTAGTATCTGCTCATGTGAGTCGGTTGCTCAGAGCATTTTCTGTGACTCATCCTAGACTCAGAGAACCAGTGCAGGACAGAAAGTCCATAATGTGCTGTACACAACAACAGCCACTCCACCTCTATGAAGGATAGAATCTCCTCTATTTCTATTTGGATCCAAATATTTAGACCCAACTTACCTAAGCGGCATGATTTTTCACAGATATTCTCAAATATAGGATATAGTTTTAATTGTGTAAGTGTATGCACGCGGACGTATGTGTGTATTCCCAAACTTATCCTTTTAAAAAACTATGGACACTGTATCATCAAACCTCTTTCTCTGGTTGTGATTAAAATCTTAAAGATCATTTTCCTGGGAGTATGGTTAAGCTTCTTTTCCTCTGCATGCTTTACTTTTCACTTGCCCATCCATGAACTCAGAGATGTGCCATATCCAACAAATGGGTTTCATAAAACACAGCAATTAGAAACAGAGTCAATATCTTGACAGAGATTTCTTTTTCACATCAAAACTGATTTATTTCTTTTAAAAACTTACAGTACCCAAGTGGCAAAACATGGAAGGGCATCACCCATAAGTTCACATGAGACTTTGAGACTTCAGAATTGTCAATTGGGCAACTTTTATGCCCCATTAAATGTGCAGACGCAAAAGTCTTGAATTTACCCTTGTTTTATTTAATAAGGGTTTGTTAGCTTTGCAATTAAGTCATATAGTTCTTAGTCTTTGCTCTGAAAGAGTACCCATCTACTTACTGCCACTTAAAAAGTCTTACATCCAGTATAATAGCCTTTTCAGTTAGTTTCAATTGGAAAGAACAGACAATATCTCACAGCATCATTTAACACAAATTCAGTCTACGAAATACACCAAGGAACAAGCAACCCTCTCAGTTTGCTGTTAATGAATCAAAGTTTAAGGCGACAAATTGGCTCGCTGAGGCAAAATAGTTAATTAACTTTTAGTCAGAAATATTCATCCTGCTTTTCTGGCATAAACAAGTCTCATAAACCCTGTTTACTCATTCTAGTGTTTTTCTCCTCTTCTCCATCCCTAGGCATCACTCAGAGCTCTTAATACATCATGTCAGAGTAGCTTCATAATTTTAATCCAATTTTTAAAAGTTTTCAGCCTCCAAGACAAAAAATTACATCTCCCCATCATTAATTTGGGTTCTGTAAACACTGGCGCATAAAATTTTGAAAAGACACAGGAACTCAAACCTCCAACATTACATTCTGTGGCCTACAAGACTCTGGGTGCTAATTGAATCAGACTTTGTGTTTCTTAAAGTCAACACATTAATTTCAAATGTTGGGTTAGCTGTCAGGTAAAACTGCAGACTAAAGTTGTAGCGGTAGCTGGCGCGTCCAATTAGCAAAGAAGTTTAATGGCAACCCCTCTGGACCCTCTTGCTTCTGGTGCTTTACAGATGCACCATTTCCTTAAAACAACATTTTAAATATTAGCTAATAAGAGAACTGTGTCAACAGTTTTGATGAATATATACCTGAACAGCCATTACATTATATGCTCACTAGCCACTCTTCTAAAGTTCCCTTTTACTAAATTTCTCCCCAACCCTATCCCCATTATCATATTTCTTCTGCAGAGAACACTCATACTTTCACTGTGCGTGGCATCTGTTTGTTATCTTCTGACATTGGCCTGTGTTTTCCAAAGGAAGGCTGTCTGCTCCACTGAATGCTTACATTTAACAGCTGCTGACACTAAATGCTGCTTATATTTTGTTCTTTGCAGTGTTGCTGAAAAGTTTACTTTTTTCTAGCTCTATGCCAGACTTCTTAAACCTCAAGTCATCATAATTTTATGAGATGATTTTTCCAAAAGCAAATTACAGGTTTATGAATTAAGTAAGTGTTGAGCAAGGATGGTGCTTATTTTTGAAATGACTCATTTGTGTGCATATGAAAAGTCAGGTTAATGCCTTTTTACTTATATTTAGAGATATGTGTAGTGTTCCTGAGAAGGCCATCCTCCACTAAAAAATAAATCATATCCCCAAAGTTTATTTGTAAGCTGACTATTTGGAAATTTAGACACACTTTCCCATAAAACCACTCCTATACAAGATTGATATTGTTTAGTTCAACAAACATTTATTGGACTCCTACAAGGTGGCAGATGAGGTGCTAAGAGCCAGGTATATTAAGATGGATAGGAGAGAGAGCTGCCCTCAAGAATTGATAAGGTAATGAAACACAATTTACTTTTATGGGAAATTCATTCAAAGCTCCTCTTTGGAGATCCATGATTATTCTACCAGCGAACTTTACTGGTGGACTTCTCATGTCCCTACACCCACCGGCGCCCTAACACCTGGAGCAAAGACTCTTCTTTCCTATGTGCACTTCCAATGCAGTGTGACAGGTGCATAGAGAGTGATGGAAGCACAGACAGACTAACCCCAGATGGAGAAGGGTGAGTGGGGTTTCCTGCAGAGGATGGTTAGTGAGTTGAATCGTGAAGGATGGGGAGAACTTACTGAAACAGTGATTCTCAAAAATTGTGAACCTCAGAGAAGCAGCACCACCATGACCTGGGAACTTATTAGAAATATAAATTATGGGGCCCCACACTGAAGCAACTGAATCCCAGAACCTCTGACTCAGCATTCTGGGTTTTGACTAGCCCTTGAGGTGATTTTGATCTGATGCGCACTAAATTTGGGAAGCTACGGTATTAAGGCAAGTTTTCAGGTAGTAAAACAGAAAGAGGAGCCGAAGGTTTTATAGGGAGTGAGTTGCACAAACTAACACTTACAGTGGTTGTAGTAGAACTTCCAGCTTCTCTGAATGTTGCTGCTCACAGCTCATTTTCACCCTTCTCTTGAGAAATTTTTTTTTGGCCTACGGAAAGTGGCTCACCTGGGAATCCCTGCGAGCCTATGCCCTTTTAATGATGGATCAACAGGGAGATAACAAAGAGCCAGTTCCCTTCCCTCAAGAGAGGAAAACTCTGTGGTTATCATGCTCCAGAGCGCCCCATCAGATCAGCTGATCCCCCTTCATTGCCTGGCTTCTTTCCCGATCAATCCTGCTTTCTTATTCCCCTACCAGTTTCTCCTAAGGACACTCCTCCAGTAAGTCACTGACACGAGAATCTCCATCTCAGGCTGTTTCTAGAGAATGTAACCCAAGTCAGTGATACACAGCATGATCATGCATGGGCAACTTTGCATGGTTTGTGTTGATGGCACCTAAAGTGTAATGGTGGGGGCAGAGGACAGAAAGATGGGTAGCACAAGTCTGTGAAGTACTTTGGGTAACAACAATCCATAAAAGCTTTAAGACATACACCTACACACACACACATGCACATACACACACACACACACACACAGAGAGAGAGAGAGAGAGAGAGAAAGAGATTGAGCTTCCATACGTAGAATGTATTCTCATAGATGGGTAAAGGAAAACCACAAACTGGACCTTAGATTACCAGCAAGTTATCTTCCCTATTCACAATAATGGGGACAACCCAAGCCCTTCTATTCCACCTCTCAGCAGGCATCAGAAATAAGGTAACTCCTAGATACAAGCCACAGAGGGCAGGGGCTGTGTGATCATTTATAATGACAGAGACTCTTTGCAGAACTGTAAGAGAAGGGAGGATGAGCTGTGGCGTGGTGAAGAGCTAGAGGAACTCTCTAAGTGATGGAGAACTGGGAGGACATGGGGCCTGGGAGGAAGAGAAATGGTGGGAGCCAAAGGAAGGAGCTTCAGTAAGGGTCAAGCATTGATTTCCCTGCTTCCTTCTTCAGTTTCTTCCTTGCTTGTATCAGGAAGCTCCTGCTGGTGTAACACCCTAGGACCACAGTTCAATGGTCATTCACGTTATTTCCTTCTAAGAGTTTCTGTTTTCCTTTCCCTTCCATCGATGATTGCTTTTACAGTTCAATATGGGAATCCAGCCAATACTCTGAGCTTCTCCCATTCTTCTGACACTCAAGTGCCTTTTGAGACTCTTCGAAGGGTTTGATTTTTTTTCCTATCACAATTGAAAAATAGACCAGGGAGATGCTATAGATTATTGTTCTAACATTTTGATTGTGTCCTTCCCCCAGCATCCATTCCCTCTCTGTACAGCACTCTTAAGGATCCATTCTGCCTGCACGCTCTCTCTCTTTTTTTTTTTTTTTTTTTTTTTTACTGGGGTCATCAAGAATTAGATCTGATACCCAACTTCTCCACTGCATAATGTGGCTTTGCTGGCATATATGGGTGCGAGGCTGAGTATTTCTGTCTTGAGGTTCATGGAGGAGAAACTGACTTCAAAGGTGAAAGTTATCCTTTGGGTGCTTTGCACATTGCACTCTCAATCCACATGATCTGAATGGGTCTCCCCCACTAGTTTCAGCAAAGAGGGGGACCCTTTCTCATTGCATTTGACCCTTCACATATGAATAGCTAGCTAGACATTCTATATTTATTGTGCCATCACAGTTGGAGAGGATGGGCTTCTGGAGACTCCACAAGGACTTTGAGAAAAATGGTGGCACCAAAAAACAGTAAAAGATTACTTGATCCTTGAATTTAGGAGGGTCTGAAGCCAGATCTACCTGGATCTTTCACTTGCGTGAAACATTAGATTCCATTTTTGTATGAAATTACTTTGAAACAGTATTTCTATCACTTTCAACAGAGTCCCAAATGGCATAAAATGTCTTATATTTTTCAGAAAGTAAATATAACTAAAACCTCATGTTTTTCTAGGCTTCACTATTTTGCCGAAGGACTTGTAAATGAAAACCTTCTTTCATTTATACTAGTGTTTCCAAAAGTGTGTTGCAAGGAAATCTAGTTTGGGATGTTGTTTTAGTTTCCTAGGCAGCTTCAAGCAAATACCAGGAAATGGATTGGCTTAAACAATGTGAATTTATTTTAGCTTATAGTTTTGAGGCTGTGAAAATGTCCAAATCAAAGCATCATCAAGGTGATGCTTTCTTCCTGAAGACCAGCAGCCAGCACGGCAATGCTCGGCTTCTCTACCACATCGCAAGGCACGTGGTGGCTTCTGTTGGTCTCTCCCTTCTCCTCCAGGTTTTGTTGATTTTAACTTCTTGCTTCCACAGCTTTTTCTCTGTGTATTTGTTCTGTTTATTGAGGATTCCAGTAACAGGATGAAGACCCAATCATGGGGTGGGTCACAACTTAACTGAAGTAGGCTCATCAAAAGGTTCTATTTACAATGGATTCCCACCCATAGGAAAGGATTAACTTTAAGAACATGTTTTTCTGGGGCACATACCGGTCCCAACCACCACAGATGTTATGCAAAATGTAAAGGTAAGAGATGCTCTATAGTCACATAAATTCAGAAACTGGTATCTTCCACAAATGACTTTCTTAACAGGAATTCTCTGAGCTTTTAACATATGATTTATGTGTTAACTCTCCAAGGGAGAATAATAGTATGCCTAACTCCCCCGATTTGTTTGGTTATGGAAATCTTAGTTTCACTGAGTAACTATGGGATAAGATTGCATGAAATACACTTCAGAAAATGGGCATGCAGATAGAATTCTAGACCTTTTCTGCTCCAAACTGCTCAGTATTTAGGTGTCCTTTGACCCTCTTACCTGGTTCTTTTGCTCCTTCCATCTGGTGAACCCCAGAAGGGCTCTACATAAGAGCATATTTGGAGACCAGAGTGAAGGAGAAAATTATTCAGAAGAGAAATATAAATATGTGTGCTTCCCACCACCCTAACATGAAACAAGATTTCACCACCATTGGACAGATTGTAGGTTTCCCTTGTAATATGGTCATTTTTGTGTTCGCTGCTGTATATAGTATACATCAGTTGAATTTGACTGTAATCATAAAATTTTTCAAAACACATTTATTAGCATTAAAAAAAATCCTTTTGCCCAGAACATGAAAACTACTATGCCAAATAATTATCTTGAACACATCTGAGTGGAACAGATTTTAGAAAGTCACTTATAAGTTTTTGGCTGCACTTCCTAAAATGTTTTTGATGGAGTTTTAATGTTTTAAAAGTCTGACAGCTGCTCCTGAAAATGAAATTCTGTTTGTCAGCAAGCTACAGTTTACTCATTTCAATAAATAGGTAATTTGTTCCTTTAGAAAACAGTTCAAAGCATTACTGACATTTAGTAAAAGGAAAATCTCTAGAGAATTTCTGGTAGGGGAGGCTCAGACTTGCACACTCTCTCCTCCTAAGCTCTCTAAAGGTGCGATAAATTGGACACGTGAGGCAGACTGCATTGGTGTCTCGAGTGAAAAGGGGTGAAATTGTAAGTAGTTCTTTTTAAAACCTGGCTTAATGATAAGAGGCCACAATATGAAAAAACTGATACCTCTGTGTGACCTTTCACATCTACTATAAAGAGACATATCAACCATTGCCACTCTCTTGACTTCATGCTTCCATTCTTTAAGTAATTTTCCCATTGTGCATGGCATGAGATTCAAACATTTTCTTCTGAAGGCTTCTCAGCCAAGACAGAGCTTCCTCTAACAGTCTTAACCTCCCTGGAAGCAGCCAGCAGATTGCTAACACCATATGAGAGACTGTTCTATTTTTCTCCAGCCACTGATGCTCTCAATTGTCTATTTACTCCCGGTGTTAGATACACAAACACTCACAATCAACATCTGGTCAGAAACAAAAACCACTGTAACCTTTCAAAATATGGAGGACTCAGTACAAGGAATTGGTTACAACAGGTATTGTACAGTTGAAAGGCCTAAAGAGCAAAAAGGGAGGGCTGAGGTAGCCCAGAGATGGTATCTTCAGGGAGCAGACAGTATTGAGAGGGAGAAGGGAAGAGGTGTAGTTACAAGCATCTGTCAGCTCAGAACAGGAGTCTTGGAGGATTGGTATTGAAACCTCGGAGGAGGGGATGTGCCATTTGCCTCGACTTATTCTTCTGAGGGGACAGGAAGGGACTCGTTCTCCGAGTGCTGAAAGTAATTAGAGGCTCAAACCAAGTACTGCTGCCAGCGCCACCCACTGCCATGGAGCCACTCTGGGGGAAGAGGGAAAAATGAAAGGAAGTCCCTTCCCTCATTCTCCCACTTACCAGTCTCTCTCTAGTGCCCCTATTGGCAGACCCTAATCGTGGATCCTTGGCAACGAAGTCTGGAAAATGTAGCTGGCAGAGTCTCACAGCAGTACCACAGAAGAGAGCGTAGGGAAGCTGACTTGGAACTGAAAGGAAAGACGCAAGTAGCCAGCCCTATAGCCAACTTTCTCTCTCCTCCATAGCTAGGCTCTCCTCACTACCCTCCTCATCCACCAAAGATGAAGTCACTTGTCCAGATCACAGCACTGATGATGTCCTAGTCAGGGAAGATGTCCTTAATGAAAAGATAACTAAATTTGGGCAACTTGCTTAAACTCATGGGGCACTAGTTTCCTCTTCTGAGATAACTATATCTACCCTGGAAAGTAGGATCAAACAAATGAATAGATGATCTGCATAAAATGTCTAACGCAGAGTCTATCCCATGATAGACACACAATAAATATTGGCTGGCTTCCTTCTTTCCTCCTCTTATTCCTTACCCTTCATTGTGAAATAAAAGACCTTGTGTGTTTTAGGGAATTTCAGATAGCGGTAAAACACCTGTGGGTTCATTGTCAGGGAAATGTTTCCTCTATCTGAAGAGGTTTACTGGTCCACCAGGTCAAACTCTTGCGAGTTCTAAGGACGAGATGCACAGATTCCTTATAAGGATGACTTTATTGTAGGATACACAGGAACTAGAAGGGGAGGTTGGAGCACAACAATGTCCTAGTCAGGAATAGGTAGCAAACTTCATGAGATACCAGGAAATTCTTTTTGCCAGGGATGAGGACCTTGGCTGAGCAATCTGCCTTTTCTTGGCTCACCAGGCATTTGTATTTCCTCCCAATTGTGAATTTGAATGGGTCCTTCTGCCTCACTAGGCATGAAACATTGCTACTGAGCAGAGTTCACACCAAGTCACCTCAAAGATTAGTGGCTTCCTAAGCCCAGACCAGATGTGGTTGATTCCAGCACTTGGATCTTCCCCTATATTATCCCTATGTTACAGCGAAGGCAGCAAAGTTCAAACCAGAGGCTTATGAAAGGCCCTAGCCTAATCCATTCCCCTCAAAGCCAGAGGCTATCAAGGAATTTTCCCACAAACTAGAGCTCACTGGTACTTTCATTCCACCCTGAAACATTATCTACTCTTCCTTATATTGACCCTATCTCAGCATCATTTTGTCATTGAACAAGGGCATACGGAAGTACTCTGAGCAGCAGTGATGCACCAAGAGTCTACAAAGGTAAATGAGATTTCTGGAATAGAAGATACTATGTTTTCCAACCATGTGGGACTCTGGACATGGGGGTTCAAAGAAGATGAGAAGGAAAAATGCCTAGATTTCAAAAGTCAACAAACAAATGTGATGCTATTTACAGAACTAGAGAAATCAGTGACAGGGCTCATTTGTGATTAATTAGTTTTAGGAAAGTTAGATAATATGCTTGTGGAGTGCCCAAGTGCCTGTTAAGGCCTACATATAATGATAATAACGTGAAATAAGAGAAATGAGTCTTTTTTTTTGTTTGGTTTTATTTTTAGTGTAATGATTCCTAAACTTTTCCTGGTGCCATTTATCACTTTGAGCATCTAATGACTGCTACAGATGCTCTCCTTAAGGAAAGAATAAAGGAAGAAAATGAAAAAATGTACAGATGCCCATACAGCCAACATCGTACGTACAGTTTTTATAAGATTTTTTAGAATTCTCAGGTCAATCTCCCCCCACCCACATCTAGTGCAGAATAAATAGAAAAGTCTGAGAACTGAATCTGTATGTCTGTAGGACTCAATACTTCCTCCTTTTCTAGTTCACCTCCTTTACCCCAAACAAGCTAAAATTCTAGCTGTGCCACATCTCTTCTTGCCTAGCAATGCTTTTGAGAGATAATGAGAAACAAAGCAGGGCAACTCAATGATAAGAGTTTCTAACCACTGCCAGCAAGGGAAAGACCCAAGGTGTTCATTTTCTCAATTACTATAATGCTCATTTTCTTGTTGGATGGGCAAGTGCTCCTGAGCAAACCTTGGGGCTAACTGTATATATCCTGGCATATACAGTGTGCTCCAAGCTCAGAGGCAGCAGCTAGCAATTATATTCTGCTGATTAATGTGCAATCGTAAATTTGCAGGCTCGATGGTCCAAAGAGGCTCCCTGCTATGTGAGATAATGAATAGGAAATTGTCAGAATAATTAGCCAAGTCAGACCTCATAAGCTTACCTGTGAATTAAAAGCAACAAGACAAAAAACAAATGGCTGTCCTTTAATAGACTCAGAGAGTAAAAGGTGGGGAGCAGGATAGTCGAGATACTCCTTTTTGCCATTTTTACTTTATTTAGCACAATGGCCACAGGGTCTGTAGTGGGCACAGGTGTTCAGTATCTAGAGCTCAGGCTACTGGGACTTACTCACTGAGCTGCTAGAAGTGCTGCTGGTCCAGCTGTCAGCCCTCTGCAGACTTTGCCCTCAGCAGGAGAGACCTACTGTTCTAGTTTGCTAGCTGCCAGAATGCAACACACCAGAGACGGATTGGCTTTTAATAAAAGGGGATTTATTTTGTTAGTTCTTCAGAGGAAAGGCAGCTAACTTTCAAATGAGGTTCTTTCTTATGTGGGAAGAAGGCACAGGGCGATCTCTGCTGGCCTTCTCTCCAGGCCTCTGGGTTCCAACAACTGTCCCCGGGGTGACTTCTTTCTGCATCTCCAAAGGCCTGGGCTGAGCTGCAAGTGCCAAGATGAGGAATGCTGAGCTGCTTAGCAGTGCTACGTTGAGATCTCTCACTTAAACACCAGCCAATTAAGTCAAACATCACTCATTGCAGCAGACACGCCTCCTAGCCGACTGCAGATGTAATCAGGAATAGATGAGGTTCACGTGCCATTGGCTCATGTCCACAGCAACACCTATTCTAGGTGCCTTCACCTGGCCAAGTTGACAACTGACTCGAACTACCTACCTTGGCCAATGTCAGGCACTCTTCCCGGGGAGGGAGGAAGGCAGGTATTCCACTCACATCCAGTGACTACTCAATGCGGGAGGATAAAGATCTCCACACCCACCTCAACACACTGGGACTCTACTCGAAGGGGCCAACCCAGCTTTGAAGTTTTCTGTGGGGTTTGCTGAAGCCTTGGTTAGACGGCATTGCAGACCGGTTCTCCTTCTGCCCATTCCTAATAGCTTCCCCCAGAAGACTCCTGCAAAAGAGTGAGAAAAAAAAAAAAAGTGAATTACCTGCACACTAATCACTGCCTGAATCTGCTTTCCAAAGGATCCATCTTGCCACAGTGTCATATCACACATCAGTGCCAGGATTACCACAAAGAAATACCATTGCCTTGGGTATAACCCATTCAGTTCCGTGCACATATGTTTTTGTAGGCTGATCATGTCTAGGGCACTGGGTTAGGCCTGTCTGAAACCACTGAAGTTAATTTTCTCGAGATATTTTTGTTGTGGCGGTAGTGGGTTTTTTGTTTGTTTTATATTTTTTGTGTATAGGAGTTGGATATACATAGACACTAGCCTCAAAGCTGATCCTTCTGATTATAAATTAGCCTCCCTATGGATTTTCTCATGATCGAAACTAGAAAAAAAATATGCAGTCTTTAAAAAATCCCTGGAGAATTCTGTACTTCCTACATGATTTTCTGGTAAACAGTCAACTATCTCATTCTCTATAGCCCATAGGAATGGTAAAAATCAATATGTCTGTGTTTCATTTGAAGTACATAATTACGTGGCTACTGTGACAATGTGTCAAATACATCAGAACAAGGCAAACATGGACATTATTAGGTCATCTCAGTTTGACGTAAATATTATTGCAAGTCATCAGCTCAATAAAGGCCACCACAAACTCTATTAATTATAAGGGCCAAAAGTAGTGAACTGTGTACATTATTTATAGGAAAAGATGGACACTTTCCAAGTATTATGTAATGCAGGGAGACCCCACTTTAAGCGAGCCTGACATATGAAAGCTCAGGTTCCTATAAAGGATAATTCAAAGAGTGATTTAAGAAACAATTCACTACAGAAGTTTTTTTTTTAATTTTCATTAAATATGTCCCAAATTTTACAATATATTTACACTCAAATTTTTATCAGCCTATTTTTTAATCTCTATTTTAGTATTTGAAAACTTTTTTTAGGCCCCTATCTTCTGTAAATATTATAAATTGTGCTGCTGATTTCATTTTTTTACCCTATACATAATATTCACACTCTTGCTGCTACCAGCAGTGCAACCCTAATTTACCCATTCAAAGTCTCTATTCCTCTTCTGTAAAAAGGAGTTGGAAATAGCTAGCTGAGAGCTGCTGAGACTAATGATAAATATAAAAGAAAATGCCTAGCACAGCCCCTTACTCACTCAATGTTTATTATTGGTTTTCCGCAATGTAAAGTGTTTGGTAAAAGTTTCAACCACAGAGATTTTAAAAGGAATAAAACAAATAATGGAATCACTTTGGACACACTCAAATCCCTGTAGCTTACATGACTGTACACACACACACACACACACACACAAAGGGGTGCAAACACAAATAAATTGTTTAACTCTGTATTTATAAATAATGGCCTGATTCAACTCATCACGTCCCTTCATAATGGCCTAAGGGAAATAAGGGAAACTGATTTGAGATTAGGAACAGCTGCTTCAGTCTGCTCTGTCCAAATACGGACTTTTACATTTTAGTGCTGAGAAAAAAAAAGGGGGGGGGGCTCATGAGAAGAGGCAATGGCCTAACTCACTACTCAAAGATTTTGTTATATAAGGCTCTAGCAAGTGTAATAGGCCTTAAATAATCTTTCTAGAAGAAACTCTGTGCTGTGTTTAGTAAATAATTTTCACTACTGGGATCATTTGCTTTAAAGCTGAATTTGCAAAAAAAAGCCCTGGGCACAATTTTACCAGTGTCCCAAAGCACTGTAATTGGGCAATTAGTGCTTAATGATTTAGAAGAAGGGTGCAGCTCTAGCCGACATAAAATTGAAAGAAAGGTACCACTTGAGCTGTTAAGACCATGGAAGCATGCATTTGCCATTGTCAGCATTACAGGATTTTTTATGTTTCCATTTTGACATAAAGCACCAAAAATATATTTAATCTAAAGGCAATCAGTCAGCATTTAGAAGCAAAGATATAAAAATAGGAAAGAAATGCCTTGATTTTCACGTTCATTGAGAAGTCTAACTGAGTGTACAACATATTTATGGCTCCAGTGAAGGTTTTTTAGTTTTGTTTGCTTTTTCCTAGAACATTAGGATTGAGTATGTTTTGGAGTCCTGAATTTAGCCTTTTTTCAGTTTAGGACTTTTCTTCCTTATGGAGGCCATGACTTCTGCAAAGTTTAGGAACTTTGGGAAATGTTTTTTGATTCAAACATTATTTCCACAAGTCCTATCTTGTGACATTTTGAAATACTTGATTAAATAAGCATTCACTGAGCATCCACCAGTAGACACAGCAACACAGAAACAAGAGCAGGTACACGTAAGTGGAAGGAGCGCACAGCAGCTCTGACACCAGCCGTCTCTTGGGTATTCTTGGCAACAAGTGTTTGTTATCATCTACAACCCTCTATACAATTTAGTTCATGTTAAAGTAAGATTATTCTTTTGTAAGACTGATGTGAAATGACCTTTCATGGATGAATTGTTCTTCTGAAAACTGATATCAAACAGAAGCAGTTAATTCATTTAGAGATTATAAAAGACAAAAGAACATCTATCCCTCATGAGAACAAACTGATTTCAAAGTAGAGTACAAGCTAGTTCTGGCTTAGACTCCTTCTAAGAGATAGCTTGTTAACTGTTAGCAGGACTGAAAAAGGCCAAGAATGGACCCAGAGTGACATTAAATCAGGATGGTGAATATTAATTTTAAATAGCTATATGTTTCAAAAAAATCATTTAATTTGCCATCAGAAATATGAAGGAATATAAATGGATTTTGTATATAATTGGGAACTTATGCACCCAAATATCTTTTGAAATGTTCTTTTCTCAAGTTACATAGTGCCATAAGAAAACAGTCAGACAAATTCAAAATGTGGGGCATTCTAAAAAACAACTGGACTGTTTTCTCCAGAATATCAATGTCTTTAGGAAAAATAACACCGGGTGAGTGTTTTAGATTAAAACTTTTAATCTCAAGAGTGACTTTTAACGCGACCCAATGACCAAATCCAACGTGTGAAACTCAATGGGCCCTTGATGTAGAAGAAAATAGCTATAAATATATATTAGGGACAACTGGGGACGTTTGACTGCAGACTGGATAGTAGATAACATTACAGACATCATTAATTTTCTTCGGCTTGATTATGGTACTGTGATTATGTCAAAGATCATCTCATTTTTGGGACATACACAATAAGGTACTGTCATATTTTCTGGGTTGCTGTAACAAATACTATATAATGTAGCTTAAATAACAAGAATTTGTTGGCTCGTGGTTTTGGAAACCAGAAGGCTTGCTTCCTCCTGGAGTCAGTAGCATTTTGGGTGCCAGCAATCCTTGGGTTCCTTGGCTTTCCTGTCAAACTCGATGGACATGGTGAAGTTCTCTCCTTTCTTTTCACAGTTCCCACTGAGGAGCCTTCTGGCTCCTCTCTGTGACTTTCTCTTTAAAAGGCCTCCTCTATTCTGGAGTAAGACCCAACCTCATTCAGTCGGGCTACACCTTAGCTAAAAATAACATCTTTTGTTATTTGTTGTAATAACATCAAGAGATCCCATGCACAATGGGTTCACAACCACAGTCATGCAGATGAATGACATGTGCAAATTGGGATACATAATTCAACAGATCACAAGTACAGACAAGTAAAGTGACATGATGGTGAGTATATGATTACTTTATTAATATTTCAACTTTTTTCTATGATTAAATTTTTTCATAATATGAAGTTTGTAAGGGGATAAACACGTTCCTCTCAGGTATGTGTTCATACAACCTAAGGGTGAGTTAGAAATATTTTGAAACTTCTTTTGGGAACTGTTTTCTAAGCAAATTAAAACCTACAAACAAAAGCCGGTCTTGTTACATGTTAATTATTTTTAAAAAAAAAACCAATCTTATCAAATTTGGCCACCCATGTTATTCTCCTGGCTTGCCCCTGAATCACTTTTGAATGCTCCAGAGTCCACCTATAGAGAATGGCAATCTACCTCCAGGGAAAACAGTTTATAAATGTATGGTAGGCTCAATTGTCAAATCTAAACAAGGGAAATAAAAATTACACTGAGTGAGCACAGCATTTTGGAGAATAAAGGCATAATCTCCTGGACAATACTTTGACAGGAAAAATACCCACAAGGGTGAAAAATTTTTATTCTGTTCATTAAAGGTCTGTGCAAAGCCTGCTGCTTTATCAAACACAAGGACAGGAAATGTATCCAATTTGATAAAGATATATTAAGACACAATTTGAAGCAATCAATATGCCTATGCACATTAAATATCAAAAATATTAGGTAGACTAGAGGTACCCAGAAGCTAGAAATAGGGGAAATGCTACCCAATGAGATTGAACTTAAATGCAAGGAAACAGATAGAAGTGATAACTAATTAGTGGGGTTATAAGCAACATTGCCATATTGAACGTGAATATGATTGAAAGAAAATGTACAGTACCATGTACCTCACTGATTAATTCTACAATTATAAATAAGTTCTCACATGAACTATTTCAAAGATTTGACATTGGAGAAAGACTCAATAATAGCAGAGTATAGGGAAAACCAAAAGTGCATGCTAGGCTAATAGTCAAGGAAGACATCAACAGTACCACAGCACTACCAGGGGCAACTAATTGGGAGAAAGGGACAAGTGATGAAGAGTAGTTTAGATTTGATATTTGGTGAGGCTGTGTTTTTCAGTCTTTTGTCTCTATGGACCAATGAAAATTGTCTAAAATTGAGAGTGCTGCCGATTGTACATCCAAGTGAGAACACTGTCAGACACAGTTTGTTTATTTTGGGCATTATCCCAATCATGCCCAATATATACAGGGAGCCAAATGGTACAATGACTGAGAAGCAGGATGGCAAATTGTGATGCATTTATATTATGGAATATGGTGTACCTACAAAAAGAAGGGATGCCGAGAGGCACACAATGAGCTGAATAAACCTTGGGACAATGTGTTGTGCAAAATAAGCCAGCAACTAAAGAACAAATATGCTAAGGTCTCTTTCAAAAACATTTAGAAGAAAATTGGAGCCCAGATTGTAAGCCCTTATAGCAGCCACACTTAGTCTGAAGTCGTAAGTGTATTTCTGGATTCTGACATGCTGAGCTTATGTGTATCAGCTGGTGTTTCCCTGAAACTCTGAGTAACTCTGTCACACCTAAGTCCCAGAAATGGAGTGCTGCAGCCCTAAAAGTTAGCATAGCTATATACAATAACAATTAAAGTAACTAAAAAAGAGATCAGGCCTCAATTAGATATAAAAACAAAGCAAAACTGTCTGGGACTAAGGTAAATCAGAATACATGGTAAAAGAGATAGTGTATGTACTTTAGACCTTCACCTACTATATGAGACCAAAGGCAAAGAAGTTTACTATGTCTAGAACCTCAATTTTCTGTCACACACAATTTAAATCAACCTGTCTGCATAGCTCATTTAAGCAACCCAAACTCCTGAAATCTAGATTGGAAATGAGGCCTTGTAATTCTGTATAGCTTAACGTAATACCAGGATACATCACAGACTATGGGCAGCTGATCATTTTAAAGTATTGGTAGAGTCCCTTGAGGGTCCAAAGGAAAAAAAAATGGAACTATTAAACTTTCCCATCTGGAAAACCCCAGGTACCCTCTCAACCACTGGAGACTCCCAAGAAAATAGGCCAAACCCTTGATTTTAAGGCTTGCCCTTATGAAACGTATTTCTGCAGTGGAGAAGCAAAGACTACCTATAACAAGACCTAAGAGTTGCTTCCAGGAAACCTCTTTTGTTGCTCAGATGTGGCCTCTCTCTCTCTAAGCCTCATTCTGCAAGTGAAATCATTGCCCTCCCCACCTCTGTGGGATATGACATTCAGGGGTGAGAGTCTCCCTTACAATGTGGGGCATGACTCCTAGGGATGAATCTGGCCCCCGCACCATACCATCAACAATACCTTCCTAACCAAAAGAAGGAAAAGGAGTGTAATAAAATAAGGCATAAGTGGCTGAGAGAGATCACCTAGAGTTAAGAGACTATCCTCTAGGTTACTCTTATGCAAGCTTCAGTGAGATAGTACTAATTGCCATGGTTTACTAAACCCCAAACAACATCACTCCTGTTAACTCTTAAGAACACCTGGGGCTTGAACTGACACTTTATAAAAGTTCCATGCACTAAGTTTGCTTTTCTGGAACCTGTAATTCTTAGAAGGTTCTTAGGCCAAATGAATCCAGAGACCCAGAGGTAGCAGCCTCTCCAAGATTATCAACTATTTACCTCCCCCTTTTCTTTAATGTTGACACCCCTTCTCAATATGAAAAAATAAGAATGGGCATTGCTTAAAATTCCCTATAGATTGGGAGAAGGATCAAAGGAGAAGGAGGAGGTATAACGGAGAAAATGAGGATTTAACAAATGAGTATGACTGCTGAATCATGATAGTGATATTTCTTCTAGCTTCCAGTGTTTTGGAGCAGCTAAAAGGAAAAATCTGAAATAATGGAATGTTAACCCATAACAAATTATGAAATCTGTTCTATAACTGCTTGTTGAAATGTACTTTGAAAATTATTGCTTTTTTCTTTTTTGTTTATATATGTTGTATTTCATAATTTAAAAACATTTAAAATATTAGGTAGAGCAATGACTAATTTTTAAAATTAGTTTCAATGTCTTTATTCCAAAGGAAAACGAACCAAATAAAAATAACTGCGCCAAAATGTAAACAAAATTTTCTTCCCATATTTATTTACTTAATGCCTGCTGGTAATTTTTATTTACTTCTTTATATCCTACCTTTTTCCCTGGAAAGTATTTAAAGTAATACCACTTTCCCTTTCTTTTTCAAAATTTTTATCCGATGATATGTAAATGTAATAGCAAACTCAAAGAATGTGGAGAAAATGTAAATCACTCTACAAAGATATGATTTGATGAGCCTAAATGACAAAGGCTTCTCTAAAAGTAGTTTGAACTCTGATAGCATCATTGTTATCAAAACAATTAACAGCAGTTCACTTAGGGTAATGCAAGCTAAAAGAGAAAAGAAACTTCAGTCTAAGAGTCAGTAAGCTTAGGGTGGAGTCTCAGCTCTGCCATTTATGAACTCTACATACTTGCCAGGTCCAGGTTCTTTGCAAGCTTCAGTATCCTCACCCTGAGCTTAGCATAGCAAATGCCTGCTGTCTATTCAAAATACAGAGCATAAGCCCAAAAGCCCTTCATGAATCAAAAATGCTATGCAGATATGGGGAAGTAAGCTCCTGCCATCATGGGTATCTCCTTTAAAAATCACATCTGTTCACATATAAATAGTACAAGGTTCCTGGACACATAACTCGGTGTAGGAATGTGCCAACCCACAATCCCACTGAACTAAACCTCAGATGGTGCTGACTATGCCTGATGACGAGGAATGTGTTGAATTTTAAAAGCAAAATCAAGGAATTATACATCTGGGCCTATTTTGAAGCAAAGAGAAAAAAACTGCTTGAATTAGAGGACATACATTTAGAAACAGACTATACGCTAGGGACAAACATTGTAGTCCCTTCCCTAATCCAAAACTTTCATGTTCTTTACAAGGGAATGTGTCTGGTTTTCATCATCCCAATGGCAGCTAGGAAACTCTGGGTAGGGTCCAAAACACTCCATGGCTTTATTCTGGAGCATTGTTCTCACGCCAATCCTCAACTCCATAGGAGTTCGTACTTTTCATTAATTTGATGTTTTTCAACTAATGTTGAACTGAAAGACCGTTTTATTTTCTCTGAGTGACTAGGAGAAGGAAGTATAAGTATACATTTTCCAGTCTGAAAGTCACTGAGATCCAGATCTCTTTCAAACAAAAGTATAATATAGCTTAACAGGTGTAATGAGTGTGACATCAAGGCTCAATCCCAAAATTAAATGTTAAATTTTCCTTCAGATAATTGTCTCTTGGGAATAAAGACCTAGACCAGAGGTTCATCACCCAAAGTCTATTACCACCTGAGGTTCATTACCTGGAGGGAAGGTGTGTCAAGAACGCTCCAAACTAGTGTGAAAAATACTGTAAATAAGAACATTTTTCTCAGATAGGGTCCATTGCTATCATTAGGCTCCCAAGATGGCCAAAGTCACTAAAAAAGGTAACTTCTGCCATAGACTAAATAAGAGTAAGGATTTTGTGCCTGTCAAAGCACTTGTAAACATTGCATTTTCTTTTATATGCACTGTCTCCTGTAATTGATACATTGCCAATCAACAGCAAAAGATGCTCTTCCCTTATTTAAATATTTTTTAAAGCTGTAAGTTCAAGTGATGATGAAAAATTATTCATCAAACTAAATCAGCCAGTAGATAATCAGCAATGCATACAATCTGGACTCTAACTCATGATAGCATTCAACTGAGCCCTTTTTTTGTTGGCACACACACACACACACAAAATGAATGCAAAGGTTCTTTCACCCTATTTTTAAGATTAGGAGATTTTTGAAATGATTACTCTGATTGATGAACACTAGCATTTTATTGATTTAAAAAAATAATAAGCTCCTCGCTTGTCTAGTAAAGAAAGCATGAGTGTAATGAAAGATTCCAATTAATAAAGCCGTCTCCATCACTTCAGTTAAACATTGTTAAAGCATTTGTTAACTGAAGTTAAAATAAAACTCCCCAGAAGCTGCAACAAATGAAGTCATTTTGGATTAAGAAAAATAGTTCTTTCCCTTTTGAAGGCAATTTCCTTCTTCACCAGAACATGAAATTGGATAAAGCCTGAAAATTATCATAACCCAAAACTATGTGCATTAAAAAGAAAATATTTTCAAATTAAGTAAAAAGAAAACTGGCTCTACGATTTAATGTTTGTCTTTGAGATTGCAAATTGCTCTAGTATTTGTACCCTAGCTAACACTGGTCTGGGACCTCCCTGTAGGAAAATTCTTTTCCCAAGTTTAACGTCTATTTTATGTTCACAATAACACTGTCATATTAGTGGCACCCTTGTCCCTAGTTTTCAAAGGAGGAAACTGAGGAAAGAGAAGGAGAGGGAGAGAAAAAGGAAGGAACGGGAAGGGAAAGGGAGGGGAGGGGGAAATCCTTTCTGGATACAAATTCTGCTTTAGCTGTTCTCCTATCTCTTTCTTAATCTTCAAACCAAACTTCTTCAAAAGAGTAGTTAGTATCCACCATTTCACCCTCCTCACAAACTATTCACCCTGCAACACACTGCATCATGATTTCATGTAATTCAATTGGTAAATTCTCTATCCTTCACATTCCAGATCTCTCTGCAACATCTCGCGCTGTAATCAAACCTTCCTAAAATATATACCCTTTGAAATCGGAGTTACCACTAGCATCTGATTGCTACATTTGAGTCTTCTCTGAGATCCTTCCTTACTTTTCCTGTCCTTTAAATATTTACGTAGCTCAAGAATATACCCTCCCATCATGATGATGATTACGCAACTGTGTGATGATATTGTGAATTACTGATTATATATGTAGAACGGAATGATCGAAAGTTAAGAATGTTTGCGTTTGTTTGGTGTTTTTTGGTATTTAAAAAAAATTAAAAAGTTAAAAAAAGAAAAGGATATACCCTCCCTCCTCTTCTTTTCTCATTGGTCTCTTCTCTTACCACTCTGTACACTTTGTTGAGTGATCTTATCCATTCTAAGGGTTTCAACCACTGTCCTTTGATGACGTCCGAATCTTTAGTCACCATCCCTAAATCTTCCTTCTGATTCCTACACATAATGACACTATAAACTAGACACTTTATTCTCTATGTTCCATAGTCATCTCAACCTTAATATGTCCAAAGCCAAACTAAAATACTTTCCGCAACTGACTTTTTTTTTCCTTGCCACACTCCCAATCTTTATGAAGGGCACCACCATACAACCATTTATCCCAGTGGGAAAGGATTCTGGACTTCTCTCCCTCACTCCAGGGCTAATCAGTCATTCCATCCTGTCAGTTCTATCCTCATAAATAGGTACTTATCTTTCCTCTCCCCACTATGTTTAACCATGGTACCCTATGTTTAACCATGGTAACAGCTTCCTAACTGCCCTTCCTGACTCTATTCTCACCTCTCCCCCAATCTATTTGTCACAATAACAACAGTGATCATTCCAAAAAATAGTCTGATGATGATGTTCCCATATTTAAAATCCCTCAGTACCCGTGTGCCCCCCATTAATTTCAGTACAAAATCGTTAAGTCTTTAACATGATTAAAAACATATTCTCGCCCAGCTTCCCATCCCCCATAGTTCTCCAACACACCCTGCAAACTAACCACACTCTATTTCCCTAGTAATATTACACGTGGCCGCATTGTGTTGGCACATGTTGATCCCTCTGCTTAGAACCTTCTTCTCGAATTCCAAAGCTTTTCTCAAGTGCTTTTTAGGAAGTATTTGAGCTCACTCCTCTCTCCCTTCAGAAGGAGAAGTAGTGGCACTAATGTGGGCAGTGGGCGTGGTAGCTGCAACTGTTCAATAGTCACAGTAAGAATGGCTAAGATACACTGAGCTGATCCATTGCACGTGGGTCAGCAATCCTCAGACTCACTTTATATACAATGTAACTTTGAGGGAAATAATACTGATATCCTCATGTTATGGATCTAGAAACTGTGGATTAAAGAGATAAGGGACTTGCCAAAGGCCACAAAAATTGGAAGCTAGGGAGAATCAGATTTGAATCCATTTACCAAACTCCAGAGCGTTTGTTCCTAACCCTTAACCTCCCCAAGCGCAGTCTCACGTGCCCCCTTACAGCAGGTACCCCAGCCTCGCCATCCACAGCGCCTCACATCCTCCACGGACTTGTGATCCTTTGACTGATTTCAATGAGCCCTTCCAGGGCGCTGCGCTGGTTCATGTGAGCTGGGGTGTCCTTGGATTGCCCTTCCATCCTGTCCTTATTTTCCAGGCAATGCCCCACGAACTCTTCTTTACCAGGTTGAAGGGTGGGTGGGGTAAGCAGGTTACTACTTAATATCATCATTACTCATGACAGAGAATCAACAGCAGATAAAGAGGCTAAAGGTAGCATAGAACGAAAATTCTCTCTCTCCAAGTAAAAGCACACAAAGTAAAGACAGTCAGTACATACCTGAAAAGACTATTTAGTAGAATAATATGTTCTACTACTATGATATAATAGTATATCATAAAACGATATAATAAAATTGACACTAATCATATTTACATATTCATAAATGTAAAAGCTTAGCCTCATCTCTTTAAAAAAGAAAGGTGTGGTGGAATGATACAGAGAAGATAGGACTTAACTAATGAATATGGCTGCTGAATCATTAAATTGGTATCTCTTTCAGTCTCCAGTAGTTTAGAGCAGCTAGAAGTAAAAACCTAAAATTGTGAAATTGGAACCCATGTCAAAGTCTGAAATATATTCTACATTGAATTGTGGTGCTGTGCTTTGAATTTTATAGCTTTTTTGTATATATGTTATTGCTCACACAAAAAAGAAGGGAAAAAAAGTCGATTGTGATAATAAAAAGTATTTAAGCCCTCTAGCCTCCTATCTTCTGGAGCAGCTGGAAGGGAAAATCTGAGAGGATTATATGGTAGCCCATGACAAGCTCTGGGATCTGTCCTGTAACCACTTTTTGAAGAGTGCTTTGAAAACTACTTTTTTCAAAAAAGAGTGCTTTTTTATTTCTTTGCTTTGTATATGTGTTATACTACATAATAAAAAAACTTTTTTAAAGAAGAGATACTGAAAAGATGCAAATTCATAGAGATGGAAAATAAATGATAAGTTACGAATGGTCGGGGTAGTGGCAGTAGGTGGGAATTGGGAGTTATCACTTAATGGATACGCAGTTTCCATTCAAGGTGCTGAAAGGTTTTGGTAATTGATGGTGGTAGTGGTAGACACCATTGTAAAGATAATAAATACCAATGAATCGTATGCTTAAAAGGGGCTAAAATGGGAAATTTTATATTATCTGGATGCAAGCACAATCTAAAAATTACCTAGGCCAATATTCAAAATCTGCATTAGAAAAACTAATAAAGAACACTTTTAAAAAATAAAAATAATTAATAATAATAATAAGAAGAAGAAAGGTGTTCAGATTATCAAACAAAGTAAAATCCATCTCTGTGTTACATGGGAGAGGTATAACTACAGCAAGATAATTCAGAAAAGTATTTTGATAAACATATACCAGGAAAAATCAAATAAATAGAAAGCAGGGGTCATAAGTGACAATTAAATCCAAAAATCATTAAACATCACTCAATTTCAAGAAGATAATTACGATCTCTGTTAGAGTACACTAAAGCTAGAAATTAATGACAAAACTAAAAAAACTAAACTCCCACCTGGAAACTAAAAATAATTCTCTATTAACTAACTCTCAGATAAAAAATAAACACTATTAAAAAATCACAAAATTTTTTTAAAAATCAAAATTTTTAAAACATAGTGATAAAGAAAATGCAATATATCAGAATCCATGGAATGCAGTTAAAGCAGTGGTGAAAGGAAAATTCAGAGCACTAAATTCCTATATCACTAAAAAATAAAATTAAAATAATTAATTGAACAACTCAAAAAACTAGAAAAAGAACAACAAGTAAATGAAAAGAAAGTAGAAGGAGGAAATTATTGGAAGAAAAAGTGTAAATGACTAAGTTGGAAAAGTAGTTGAAATAATTTTTTATAAGCTAGTTATTTATAAATAAAAAAATCAAAAGTGGACAAACTGTTAGCTAACTTAATTTTAGAAACAGAAGGGTAACAAAAACACAAATATACCCGATATTACATTACAAAAAAGAATAATAATCAACGAAAAAAATACAACTTTGCAAGAAATTATTCCCCACAACTCTAGGCAAATATATTTAAAAACCTAGGCAAAATAGAGAACTGAGAAAATGTAATTAAACTGATTCCAATAGTAACAATAAATAGAACAATTTTCATGGGAGAAATAAATTTGTGAAAAACTCCTCAAGAAAAGAAAATGCCTCCAGACCCAGATGGTTTCTCCAGAGATTTCTAAGAAAATTTAAAAGGTCAAATATTTCCAAGGCTACATAAAATGTCCCAATGTATAGGAAAAGAAGGAAAGCTTATATTTTTTTATGAAAAGAGTATGCATTGTTACCAAAGCCCTAGGAATGACAATACAAAAGTTTAAAATAAAACTTTAACAAGCAAATGTAATATTCTGTTAGAAAAATGTACTGTGCAGTTTAAAATAAAGGGATTCATTATTAAAAATTACATGAATATAGTTTATTGTATCAATAGATCTAAGGAGAAAACTCATATCATCATCACCACAGTGCCACAAGCAATTAAAATTTCAATATCTATTCATGATTTAAAATTAAATAGAAATATTTTTTCCATTTTACTCACCACCTCTCTCTCTCTCTCTCTCTCTCTCTCTGTCACACACACACACACACACACACACACACACACGCACTCACACACGGTGGTGAGAAGAAAATCAAAGAATGTGGCCTTGTATTTGCAGGTAAGAAAACATTATAAAATATGCATTATGAATTCTCTATAATTAAAAGTGTGAATGGCTTTTGAATAGATGAGCAGAACAATGGAACATAATGAATATTATAGAAATAGGACCAAGTGTATGTGAAATTTTAGTATGTGATGAAGCTGGCATCTCAAAATAGTGGAGATAAACTGACAAAAAAAAATTGGTGTTGAGACAACTGAATATCACTTTGGAAAAAATTAATTTGATTGACAATTCTTGCTATACATCAGATAAGTTACAAATGGATCAGAGATCTAAATATTTTAAAAATGAAACTGTACAAATTCTGTAAGGAAATATGGATGATTCCCTTTATAAAAAGGGAGGGAGAAAGCTCCAAATCTAGAATAAATGAAAGAAAAGAATGATAAATTCAATGAAATAGAATGTTAAAAAAAATTTTTTTTTAATCTGGCCAAATAATTCATTAGCAAGGACTGGAAAATAAAATAACCAATTGTGAGAAAATATTTGCAACTTATATCTTAAAGAGGTAATATCCCAGAAAAATTCTGACAATTTGGAAAGCAAAAGAGAAACAAATCCTTTTGGGATTCAATATCTTGAGTGTGGTGGTGGTTATATGACCATATACACTTGTGAAAATTTATTGAACTATACATCCATAGAGGACGAATTTACTTTGTTATAATTCAATGAACTTGGCTTTCAAAAAAGAAAGAAACAATCTAAAAGATTTGGACAGGAGATATGAATAGACATTTGAAGATACAGAAACACAAAAGCCCATAAACATGAAAAATGCTCAGCTGCACTCATAATAAGTAAAATGTAAATTAAAACTAGAGTGATAGCATTTCTAACTTATTAAACAGTTGAAAATTCAAATTTTTGGCAATATACTCTGTTGTCAAGACTGAGTAAAGACAATACTCTAATACATTTCTGGAGGGAATACAAAATGGTAGAGCCCCTGTGAAGAGGAACTGGACAGTATCTGGTAAAATCAAATGTGCTTTCACGCTTTTACTTCTCAACCTCACTTTCAGGAGTTCCAAAAATGCACTTGCAAAACATTTCATCACATGAAATGATATATTCATGAGATTATTCTTTGTGGCATTCTTTTTTTTCTTAGTAGAGAAGTTATGGATTTATAGAAAAATCATAAACAAACTATAAAGTTCCCATAATAAATAATACCATCCTATTATTAACACACTTTGCATGGTTGTGGAACATTTGTTACAGTTAATGAAAGCACATTTTTATAATTGTACCATTAACCATGGTCCATGGTTTGTCATAGGGTTCAGCGCTTGTGTAGCAAAATCCGTGGATTTTTTTAAATGTTTTATTTTGGGAACATATATACAACCTAAAATTTCCCGTTTCAACCCCATCCAAATACATAATTCAGGGCTGTTAATTATGTTCTGCTACCACCACCGCCATTCTGTGGCATTCTCTTTTAATAGCAAATGATTGGAAATAAACTAAATGTTAAATAAACTGTGAAGCATACATACTACGCAGCTGTAAAATGTGAAAAAGATCAACATACAGAAAAATATACATAATCTACTAACTTTTGTGAAGTGAGTGGGATACAAATACACTATATATTTCTCTGAATGTAACTTGCACTTTTGACTTTTCAATCACACAAATGTTTTTAACAATCAAGAACACAAAATAAAAATTTTAAATGCCTGAAAAGTGAAGAAAAAAATAAAACAAATTAATGCAACTATATATCAAGTGAGCGTCATAATCACAGAGAAAATAATTTCTTCAACTAAGAATAGGTCGCAGTATTTTGCCTATACATCTTTAGTGAGATATATTCTAAGGGAAAAAAATCTTTAACATCATTAATCAGTCTTTTCATTAATAATATAATTGGTACAAGTATTAATTATACATATACAGCAGACAATGCAAATAAGTAATTTTGTTAATGTTGTTAGGAACCAAGATTTTTAGTAACTATAAATTGTATTTAAATATAAAATCAAATGCTTTAAGTAAAACCTCTTAAATTTGGATTAGAAACATTCAAATAAGAAAGGAAATAAGGATTCTTCCCTCGTTTTGAAAACAGTTTCCTAGCTACATCCACTGAAAAGGGCTAGAAGCCATGGAAAAATAGTGGCAATGAGAAGCCCTAGTCCTCAAATTATAATTTCTGAATAACAAGTTCTAATACAAGGAACTAGGTTCCTTTGAAAAATGTCTGATTTGAATTTTGGGGAAGAAAATCTCATACAAGATGAGCCTGGGTTATCTCAGTGTGCCTGACAACAAGGAAATTATCAAAGCCTAACGAGATCATGCCAAAAGAACCCAGGAATTATCAGCCTCCCACTGGCCAAAGATGGGTTAATGCAAGCATCCAAAATTATTAAAACACACATAAGAAAATGTACAAAAAAGACATGGGTTCACAACAGGCTGAAATAGGAAGGGAGGAGAAAGAGTAGTGAAAAGAGAGAGAATGGGGGGAGGAGTGAAGGAGAAGGAAGAAGAGTAGAATGAGGAGAAGGAAAATTTTAGAAGAAAAAGAAGAAGGGAAAAGAAGCAAAAAAAAAATTCAGAGGCGGGTATTTTAAGTTATAAGGGCACTGACTCTTTCCTCTGAAAAGTGAAAATTAAAGGGAAATAATTCAGCATTGAACCTATTTTTCTGATAGGACCTATGAGGTAGGGTAACCAAATATGAATAGTAAATGGGAGAAGGCTGCTTCAATACAGAAGAATTTTAGATAACACATACTGAAGGAATTGCAGGATTAAGAAAATTATCAGGGCGGGCCACGGTGGCTCCGCAGGCAAGAATGCTTGCCTGCCATGCCAGAGGACCCGGGTTCAATTCCCGGCACCTGCCCATGTTAAAAAAAAAAAAAAAAAACCACATCATTTTACAATCCCTAATGAAATAACTGATTCAGGCAAGGGTCGGAAATGGATGGTAAAACCATCAGGCATAAGGTTGATAGGGAATCACACACTCTCGTCATTTCGATTTGCTGATCTACTAGAAGCGAGAGAACCAGACATTATTTGATTCCTGATATGAAGTAACAGGAGATACACAGAACTGTCTATGAAATATTCTTATGTCAAAAAACTCCTGAATCTAAAAGAGCCTTTAGATCTAACTTCCTATCTATACAAATAGACGAATAAATTAAATGATATCATGAGAACTATTCAGTCGAATTTAGATTATAGGCTGGGTTCCCCCCAAAAAAGACACTGAGATAGGATTTATTGGTTTAAATGTTGTATCTCATTGGCAGGAAAATGAGGATTCAAAGCAAGCACTGGGAGAGAAGGAAGCCATAATAGACATGTTATTGAGCAGGTCACTGCTGCAGGCATCTGGAATGCAGCCCACCAGGGAACTCTGAAAGACAGCATAGAACGGATCTGCAATTTATCCCAACAAAAGGTGAGGAAGCTTGATCATTTATCCACTCTCACCAGTCATCGGTTGAAGGCTTCTGGGAACAGGTGGAGAGAGAGGGGAATTATTAACTGCAGCCAAGAAATGGCAAAACCCCAGCTGCTGTCTTCCAGCTGCCTACCACCCACCATTGCTCTCACCCAGGGGCCGGGTTTTCTGAGCCTCACTGACAGAGCCTCAAGGTTCCTGACTTATTATTTATTTATTATTACTTATTTATTGCATTGACTTCCAAGTCAGGCCCAAATGGCAAATTAACATCATAGATGTTAGGAAGCAGCATGGCTATTAAATATTATATCAAAAAGCATGGCCTTGAAATGGTACATCTTGCCATCTGGAAGGTTTCTGAGAAGAATAGCCTGCCTGCCTATGAATAGATAACAGTTGGTGAGATTATCACCCTACCTTCTAATTCACAGATGCCTTAATGAAGGTGGAAAAACTACATCTTGTCTCAACTTCCACCACACACATCTACTCCTCAATCTTGCACTCTATTTTCAAGCCATACAGGGTTTCTCTCGAGTCTTTGAACATGTTTTGATCCCTCTTACCTTCATATGCATCATCCTCCTGTCCTCTCACCATGTGGCTTATTCTGAATTGCCTTTAGTAACTCAACTTTGAGGTTCACTCCTCCAGGAAAATGTCCCTGGGCCCCCTAACCCACATTGGGTAACTCCTGTCTGCTCCTGTTACTTTCCCTCTCATGGTACATGGAAAGCTGGTTGCTTGTCCTTCTATAACTCTGAGGTCCACAAGGAAAGGAAGCACATCAGCACTGTACCTACAACAACTAGCACAGTGCCGACAAGCCAGCAGTCACTCCCTTAATATGAGATGCATTAGTGAATAAATAATTAACAATAAAATATAGAACAAAAGACACAAAAGAATTTAAAGAGAATAACTAAATATGATCTGGAAATCCATGCCTCAGAAATAAAGAGTCAAAGATTTACCTATTTCTTTAAATAGGTAAATCTTGATGAAGAGGGTTTGGGTGGAGTTTGATGTGGCACCTCTCCACCGCCACCTAAGCATAGCATCAGGGGCAGTTCCCATAACAGCTCCTGTTACAGGCTTCCCAGACACTGCTCCGAAGGTGTGCCTGTTCAGTTGCTTCTCACGACAACCCCATGACATACGTGCGAATATATCAATTTTACAGGTGAGGGGAATGAGGTACAGAGAGGTTGGTTAACTGCAAAACATGCATGCAGCAGGGAGTAAGGATTTGAACTGAGAGGACTTACTTATGGCAGTAGGGGCCATTCAGTTAGCTGTAAGGAAAAGAGTTTTAACATCAGGGAAATGAGAAGCATGGGTAAATTAATCATCATTTTGGTCCAGATTTGTATACCTTCCTTCATCATGTTTAGAGTATAAAACATATCCAGCTGGTCCAAAGTCTTAGTTTTCCTAAACTGCTATCACAAGTATCACACTACGGGCTGGCTGAAACAATGGGAATTCATTTGCTCACAGTACTGAGGCTAGAAGATCTCCAAGATCAAGACATCAGTTAAGGTGGTGTTTCTCCCCAGACTGGGATTCTGGTACCAGCTCGGACCAGCCCTGGAGTTCCTGAGTCTGTATGCCTGCCTCTGGTCACACGCTGGCGTCCTCGCCGTCTCTTCCGGCTTCTGTTGGCTTCTGGCTCCTCCTGGTGGCTGTCTCTGACTATGTCCAGTTTCTTCTCATCAAGGACTCCAATAAACCAAATTAGGACCCACCTTTATTCAACTGGGTCACAATTTAACTAAAATAACATCTCCAAGAGATACTATTCACAGTGAGTTCGCACCCACAGGAATGCAGACAAAAATTAAGAACATACCTAAACGCAGTACATAATTTGATTTACCACATCCACTGACCTTCAATCAAGAATGCTGAGCAAGGTGTGCACACAACAGGTGGGGTAGCGGTGGAATGCTCGCCTACCATGCAGGAGACCCAGGTTCGATTCCCGGACCCGGCACCCGAAAAAGAAAAGGAGAAAAAAAAATAGAATTCTGAGCATGGAAATCTCCCTCAACACAGCCAAAACTGCAATTTCACCTTTATTTAATATTAAATGAATAAAGTTAATGAAGAGTTAAATTCAAAGTGTCCTTTCTTGTTCCTAAAGTTAGATATTGGATATAGACTATCAAAGGAAGTTTTTAAACACCTGTCTTGAAGAAAATGTTAGGAATAAGAGAGAAGCAGTATATGATCCATGGAGCCCATGCTTTG
Organism: Tamandua tetradactyla; assembly: GCF_023851605.1. NCBI lineage: Eukaryota > Metazoa > Chordata > Mammalia > Pilosa > Myrmecophagidae > Tamandua > Tamandua tetradactyla. The sequence goes on from NC_135328.1 coordinate 74,378,621, forward strand.
CACAATATTATGGTAAGAAAAAGTCATATAAATTTGGAAAAGGTATATGAAAATTACCATTTCTCTGCCAGCATTCTCAGAGACTCAATTTCTCTGCCAGCCTTCTGAGAGACTTTAATATGTGAACCCCCATATATAGTATGCAATTTTTCCTAAGTTATTAAATCATTATATCCTTTTCCAAAGGTGTTTCTCAGGATTTGCATATCAATGAACTTATGTGGCCAGGGAATTACTGGCCTAGGAGATGTTATCCTCCTTATTTACAAACACAACATGGTTAGCAATTAGAGAAACAAGATCTGTTTTGTTTCTTCCTTAACATTTAAATAGTACAATTCAGAAATGGTATAGACATTTCCCATTAATTCCTATGAACTGAAATTTGGTAAAGACATTAGAACCAATTTGATTCAACATCCTACCCAGTATGGATGAACCTATCAAAAATTGAGGATGGATTCAACATTCTCATGTAACATCTTTGAAAGATTAAAAGCACTAGAGTAAAATGCTTCTCTGAAAGAACATCACATACTCCACAGAAATAATTAGAGGCCACACCAGCTGCCTCACTAAACTAATTATAAAGAAAAAAACCAAGGGTGATACTATAATGAAACATGAATTTCTATTATTGTAGTCATGTAATTGGACTAAATAGGCTTAACAGTGGCTCTATACCCTGTAAAGAACTTTTGCTAGGAAAGTAACAATGGACTTGGGCCTATTGTAGAGGGCATAGTTCTCGTTTCCGGGAGTCCTTAATTAACCAACATCTAATAAAAGTCAAGAACATGTGCTAGGCAAGGACGTGAAGAACCAGTGATGACACAGATCAGGGAAGTTCAGGGACAGAATTATGAAAAACTAAAATAGAAATTAGTCTTTAAAGTTGCCATTTATAGATGAAAAAGTGAGGCCCTAAGAGGATAGGTGATTTACCAAGGTCACTAGCCCAACTCAAAGGGAGAGCCAGAACTGTAGGCAGGAGCCAAGTGCAGTTACTGGCATTCATTGTTTTTGACCTACCAAAAATGCCTCGTGAAAAACTGTCCATTGCTCTTCCAGGTGTGCGTGTTTTATTCCACAACGGGCCGTCTCGTTGGTGCCTGCAACCACCTTGTACCGAACAATGGGGAAGTCCTGACAAAGGTCTAGGGTATTGGGCCTTAATTCCCAAATAGAGCCTTCACCTAAATATTGAAAGTATTGGAAAACAGGAAAAAAGTATAAGACCTTTCTATATTAAAAATAGTGAGCTAACCAGTGGGGCAAAAAAAAATGCATTGGACAATGAATGTAATTAAATAACGAGCTCAAATAATGCACCAGTTTGCACATCTTTAAAAAAATAACAATATTTAAGATTATTGTGAGCATAACCTGGGGGTTGGTAAGACTAGTTCATATTTCTTTTGAGCTTCTCTGCATGCAAGGCTCCTTGGCTCCACCTAGTGCCAGCCAAACAAAAGTGATACCAAAAATATGACAGCAGTCATAATGCTACTGTTCTGTTGATTTCTTCCCTTCCTTAGAAAAGCAAGCTACCACCAGGGAATTATTAGTCTTTTTTCCATAAATAGAGACTAAGAGGTTGATTGTAAAACTCTAGGTTTTTAAGAACCATATATAATTGGATATGTCCACATACGCATACCCTAAAATACCCAGATCATATCCAATACACCATTCATTCATTCCACAAATTCTATGGAGCACCTCCTTTGTACCAGGAGTTGTACAAAGGGCTAGGGATGGGCAACAAGAAGAGTCTGGCAGAGGAGAGAAATAAATAAACAGATACAGATAGTAAGCACAGAATGGGAGGGTCTGAGAGAGCTGAGTCCAGCAGGGGGCGCTCTGAGAAGCCCAGTGTTTACAGATGGGCACTGGAGGCAGACCTGCCTGGTTTAATCCTGACTGCCACTTCTCTACATTTGTTTGACTAGAGATAAGGATAGTACTTCTTAGAGGGTGATAGTGAGAGTGAAAGGTGATAATAAACAGAATGCACTTAGAAGAATGCTTGGCACTTAGTGAGTGCTCAACATTTATTTTGGCTGGAGCGGAAAGGTATAGGGTCTGGAAAGGAAGGCAAACACCAATCATGTGCAAATAGTTACTTCAGGAACAAATGGGACCTGAACCCAGCCTCTCGCGCCACACCCATGTTCTGTAGTGCAACCAGCCAGTGTTGCAAACAACCAGAAGGGTATTTCCTTTGTCTAAGCACACTGGGGGATTCTAGAAAACCAGGTGCATCAGAGGTTCTCACCAGCGCCTTTCAACCCTAGTGTGATGGGAAATACCTCCAGAAAACCTCAGTCCTGAAGCTCACCAAGGACTCAGCGCTTACTTGAGGCCAAGAGCCCCAGAGTGGAGAAATCTATGGTCCCTACAGACTTACCTGTGCCGGGACAGAGGATAATGGACAGGCCCAACCTGGAGATTCAAGAGCAAGACCAGGGCTCAGAGAAATTCTCTCTCGTATCTGCCTGACTTCTTCTGATGTTTCTCATGTTTCCTCTCCTGGTAGCTTTTTTGTCTTTCTCCTGCCAGGGGGCTAAGGAGGAGGAGAAGGAAGAAGAGGAGGAGGAGGAAGAAGAAAAGGGGGGATAAAAAGTAGGACAGAGGAGAATATTCCTTGAGGGCTTATGTTATCATATGCCAGGAACTATCCTAGGCATTTTAGACATATTAATCTCATTTAGTTGACAAAAACAGTACTGTAAGATTGTACTATTACTATTCACATCTCACACACGAGAAACTCAGGCCTAGAAGATTACACAACTTACCCCAAACCACAATCAGTGGTGCAGCTGGGATTCTAACACATCTTAATGACCAATTACTGTCTTCCATGTTCCCTTAAGCTTTCTGAAGTGGCTTAACACTTTACAAAAGCCAAAATTTTCTCTTTCCGACCCCACAAAGTACTCCTGCCTAAATAGTGTTGTTTTCAAAATGACTAAATTCATCTAGATAAAAAACTAATATATTTATATATGTATGTGTGTGCATTTGCAGAAATTTACATTAAGATGAAGAAGAGTTATAATCCTAGCAGCATACTCCACAATACCTGCATTCATGCGCACGCACATATCAATATGTAATCCTCCCAAACAAATTTGCCTTTTGAGGTGGAGATTTTGTTCACTTGAATTATTACTGAGCAAAACTTAAGAGAAAAGCCCTCATCTCACTTCTACAGTCTTGCCTCCATCATCCTCAGACAACTAAAGCTCTTAAGATCAGAACGCTCCTTCACTATCAAATATATAACTCAGTCAGTTACAACTTCATGTAAAATGAATGCCACGTTTTACTTCTCTTGGGGATTGCTTTAGAAGCCTCAACTCTATCAAAGACTATAAAGTTGTATCCCCACCCCACCCCAAAAGAATTCCAGGTACCTCTCCAACACATGCAATTGCTTCTATGACAAAAGAGGCCAAACGTAAGTAAGAGTAAATCACTCAGATTTTGAAGGGAAAAGAGTGAGAATAGGTTGAAATTTAAGAGTGATAGTTTTTACCCTTTTTGGCTCTAAGAATCTCTATACATTACTTTTTACACTAATAAACACATATGTTTTTTATTGTAAGAGCATTTCAGATCCCTCTGCAATTGAGCTGCAGATATAGAAAAAGGAAAATGAAATACATATTATGGAAATTTTGAAGTCAGTTGCTACACCAGTGCATTGTAGGAACACAGGCTCAGGGCATGACAGAAACTTTCAGCAAATGATCCCTTTATGACTTGCACAGAATAGTGCCCAGAAGGGCAAGTCATCTTCTTGCCACCTACACAGCACAGAGTCCAGAACAATAGGGAGAGAATCCTGTCCTGACTGATCTCTCAGGGTGGATAGACGGCAGCTTGCTCATGCCACTTTGCACCCAAAGAAGAGAGACCAATCTACACTGAGTGTGGTTTTTACCCACCTCCAAGGGGAGGGGTTCCTGTCGCTGAGATTCCTGCCTTGCTTAGCATCTGAAGCTGCTTGTTCCTGGTTTCTAGGTTGAAGATCTGACCAGGCTTTTTCAATAGACTTACCATCTCCCATAAGTTGTAGACTGGCACACAAAGAAAAGGAGGTGGGGGTAGATGAGGGAGGGGTGCTGGCCATTTAACAGGTGTCTTTGACTTCCTTATCAGAGGTTTATGTGACAACAACCTATACATTCACTTTAAAAACCTCCATCTGGTAATACTCAAGGTGACGCTCTGAGCTCGACCAAATCACACATGGAGACACCTGGCGCCTGCACAGACATGAAGGAAATCTCAGACAGACAGGGACTAGATGGGTTTTCAGGGCTGAATCTAGTTTGACTCATCTGGCACATGAGCTACATGTTTTCTCATTTCTCACATTTGTTTAAACAATGAGTCACTATTTTTATTTTAAATGTATGAAAGAAATACTATCTCAGACACCTAGCAACTTGAGTCATACTTACTTTACAGCCCTGTTTTCTTACAGAGACCAGCAGAGATTTTAGGGGTTTTCCCTTCACATTCCTCCCCCAAATATTTTTAAAGCATGTCCTATACAGGACATTACATTAGACGCTGTTAAATAGAGTTGAGCTAGATGGAATCTCTAACCTTGAGGGGTCTGATGTCTGGTTGTGGAAATGAAACATTAATTTTATTGACCATGGACTACTGTTAAGGCAACGGTGCTGAATGCTAATGAAGACCTGGCTATGAACCTTGAGGAGCATAGTCTGGTGGGGAGAAATAACCTAAATTTACACGTCGGTGTAGTAAATATCACAACAGGGTCAGGAATGAAGTGAAGTGGGGGTGCGAGGATGATACGGGGTGGGGAGAGGGCACCTGCAGGGTCACCAAAGCTGGAGCCTAAAAGATGAGTGGGAGTTAGAGAGTTCTTGGTAAAGCAGTTAAGGAATTATCCAAGTGGGAAAGGCAATCCAGGGAATAGAAACAGCACAGAAATGAGAGTTAAATAAAATAGCCAACTATCTGAAAGATGGATTCGATACTACCACTGATAAGCCATCACAAAGGACTACAAGGGTTCAAGAAAGAGGAGAGACTACTTCCACCTCAAGAGATCTGTGGAAAGGCCTTCTTGAAACGTGATATTTGAGTCAAAATTTGCGTTCGCATAAGCTAAGAGGGTGAGGACAGCACTAGGAAGGCAGTGGCTGCCCTACCACCTTCACTCACTCTAACCCAGCAGCCCAGACGTGCCCTAAAGCACCTGGGGCCAACCCTCAATAAGATGGAGTCATGCACAGGATTAAGAAGTGCAAGAAATGTGAAGATAGTGAGGAGGTTACCCAGAGGGTTGTAGGCTGTCTCAAGGATTCTCAAGAGGTGCCTAGGAAATCTAGATCCCTGAAGGCTCAGCAGAGCCTCAATAACACATCCTCATATTAGATTTTACTCCTTCCTTCCCTGGCTCTATCCAGGCTTTCACTCCTGAACTACCGTCCCAAATAAACTACTTGCACCAGTCCTTGTTTCAGGCTGCTTTCTGGAAACTCAAACCAAGACCACTCATTTTTTAATTAGGATAGGTACAAGTCTTAAAGTCTAGTTTTTGAAAAATTGTAAACTGCGTATATTGGTGGTCTAAATATGCTGCTGTTTGTACTGTAGGGTTAATGAAACAGTTCTTACAAAAAAATCAAATTGAAAATTATGAAGCTGAATCAATAGCAATTTCTAATTTACAAGAAGCAATAATAAGTAGGAAATTCAATGCAAAACCAACTTGGCAAACCATACATATAACAAATAACAATATGTTCTTCTGGAAATTCCAGTCACCTGGGAGCTTTGCAACTGCCAAGACAATGACTCAGTCAAATATGTTAGAAGAATGAGAAATTCTAATCCTCAGTAAACTTCATTAATTCACTAGTGCTTATGAAAACTATTCTTATTACCTCCCTTAAATAGTTTGCCTGTAAGTAAAGCTTAGTCACATGGAAAGAGAAAAGTCTATCGAATTAAACATTATTCACCAACAAGAATCTAAAGAACAGACATGGATTTTTGGATTACTTCTCAACCCACAAAATAAGGGCTTGAAAAAAATCTTTTCATTTCAACAGAAATATCTGTTGTGATGGGAATTTGCAACGGTATTTGGGCTAAGTTTGCACAAAAGATCTGCAAGAAGCATACAATTCTTTTTAGAAATCTTACTTAAGAACCAATTTTTGCTGATTTGAAACTATCAGTGACTAAAAATAATCTCTGAGGCAAAGGGAATTCCCCCCAGAAGTTTGATGAATAAAATAAAATCTTTGTCAAGGCTAATATATGGCATGTTACTATGTGGAAATGAGTCATAGAACCATAGATTTTTATCATCAGAAGGGCTTCATTCATTCAATATCAAGTGCCCTCCCTGTACCAGGCATTTTGCTAGGCACAAAAAATAAACAAACAATGCAGGTATGCCTCTGTTCTCATGGAGTATAAAATTCTTGTGGGGGCACAGATAATAAACAACTAAAAACACAAACACATAGTTAGAAATTGTGATAAGTGCTATAAAGGAGAAGTATAAGGAGAGAAAATAAGGTCAGAGACCAAATTTAGATGAGAGTCAGGAAAGAACTCCTCCAGAAGCAACATTAAGCTGAATCCTAAAGAATGAGTAGGAAGGAGTCAGCCTGAAGAAGAGTAGGAGAATGGAGGGTCCAAGAAGAGGAAAACTTGTGTCCAAATGTCACAAGACAGAAAAGAGCTCAGTCAGTGCAAATAGATGTGCATGTGTATTTGTACATAAATTTAAATGAATGGGTAGGAATGCAGTAAGCAAGGCCAAGAGTGGCCCAAGATGAAACTGGAAAAGTGGGTAGAGACTAGGTTATGTGGCTCCTAGGAGTTCAAATTAAGATGCTTTGGACTCTGTGTTCAATGTAGTGATGATTTTAGAAACCATATTGCCTAAAGTTCTGCCAAATGCAAAAACAAAAAACAAAACAAAACAAAAACATCAACAACTTCCCTGGCAACAGCTGGCCATAATGCCTCTTCTTGAACCCATGACTGTCAGGGAGGCTTATTAATTGCTAAAATGGCCAGTTTTGCTGGTGAATGGTGTACTATCAAACTCTCCCTACACAGAGTTCATTTTATGTGGCTTACCTTCATCTCTTAGGACAGGATTGTAGGAGGGATCCAGGGCAAGACGATAGATCTGATGACAAATGACAGCCAACGTTGTGAGAAGTGTTTAGCTCCCAGGACTCCTGATGGGGATGATCAGAGTGGCATTTGCAGAATTCTGTGGAGCCGTGAGTTCAGAAAAAACCTACAGCAAAGACCATGTCCATGGTATAGGATGAAGTGAAAGGAACAGACAGGAAGGCTTCAATTATTTAGTGTCCACCAGATACTAGGCACTATGTGAGTTTTCATGTAATCTGCACAACCACCTTATGAAGTAAGAACAATCATTTCCATTTTACAGATGAAGCGGGGGGAGTCAGAAAGGTTAAATTAATTGACAAAACTGAGAAGGAGCAGGGCAGGCCAGGATTTGAAGACTTCTTGCTCTCTTTCCACTAACCAAGATGCCACCCAATAAAACTCAAGCCCAAAGGCAATAAAAAAAATGTGCCTGCCACCCAGACCTTTGTGCTATCTTTCCTATCTCCTCAAAAGAGCTCACCAAAGCAGGCTGTCAATATCTGTTAACTAGGTAATGAGTTGACCAGAAGCCATTCATGCAGTCTTTTATAAGACGTCTGTTTGTGTCAACAATGAACTCATTAAAAACTACTTGTGAAACAATTAGGACAAGAGAATTTTGTCTGATAGCAAGGAAAGGTGGGAGTTGGGACTTGGCAGGATATGGGGAGGACCTGTTTCTCACCCAGGGTTTAGCAGTTTTGTCCTCAGGCTTAAACCCAATCCTCTCTGAGACGGAATTGAGAATGTGTCCAGAAAAGTAGCGGTGCTTCCAGCCACACTTCATCCTGAAGTTTCTTTCAGTTTGCGTTTGAAGAACATGGTCAGTAAACTGCCACTAGGTGTCCTCAAAGTAAAAATAATAATGTCCAGGAGGTAAATTGACTTCTGTCTCCAGTCCTTTAACTTCTAGGCCCTGAGAGAGACAGAATGGCATTTGGCAGTTAAACAGAACCATACAACCTCTGTTAAAAAAAAAAAAAAAAAAAAAAAGAGTTCTGAAAAGGGAAGGGCATAATGTAACTGCTCATTTTCATTTTTAATTAAGATTCGTATAACTCTGCTTCAGGAAGGCAGACCAAAAGAAACTGTGAATGGACAAGGGAAAACACAGTTCTCACCGAAACTTAACACTCATCTGGAGGGCACTGAGGCCTAGAGAACGCGTGAAGTCAGCTTCGCAGGGCTCTGAGCTATTTAGCAATTTCAAATGAGCAGAAGCTGGGCTCTGGCAGGCTTTCAATTTTTCAGTACCTGAAATACTGAAATTATGATTGTAACAATTGCCTTTTCCAGAAACAGCAGCTGCAGTGGCCCTCGTTTTCTTTAGTTATGACACCAGCAAATGGAAAAGCTCAGTTTACCAAAGTGTGTCCCCAATTAGTCTTTTAAATAAACAAATACGCCTCCTCTTTCAACCATTGAAGAGAGGTCACCTCCTCTGCAAGTTCCCAGTCCCCAGTCCCCCCTCACCCATTTACCTTCCTGTTAGTCCCTTCTTTCCTAGTCTTTCCCTCACTTCACTTCTGTCTCTCCTCTTCCACTTTCTCTTTCAACAGTAATCCACTATTTTTAAACACACACACACATAATTTTCCAGTTGCGATTTCTTACATATTCAACTGATATAACAACTACTTGCCATGGCTTTGGTGAGACAAGAAAAGAAAAGAAGAGGAAAGTAAAATAAAGGAGGACGACCATAAAAAGGAGGAAAAGATTAGAACACAGGTGGCTCTCTCTGTAACTCTCCAAAATTTAAGAAGGAAAATGAGGCCACCAAGGTGGGGGAAGGAGCCGGGAAATAAAGGCCTTGGAAGGCGGCTTCCCTTCCCTTCTCTCTGCTACAAACACTGGAGTCCTAGATCATGTTTTAAGAATGTCTAATCTTACCACAGCCAGATGACTCATATCCACTGACTGACTCTTTAAGCTTCTACAAAACACCTGAAAAGATAAACCTCAACCATGAAAACAATCTCTCCCTCCAGGTAAGCCTTTCAAGGTATGGAGAGGGGTTTTCAGCATTTATTGCCATTTTGTTCACCAAAGACTCTTAGGCCCTGATCTTGATTTCAGACATAGTTGTGTCTGACAGTCAAAGACTATTTCCAAATCAACAAATAAGCTGGCAGGGACTGAAGCTCGTCTCTGCCTGGGGAGGGAGATTGAAATGAGTCAAAGTTGACCTTATTTGGAACTACAAAGGCCTAAGGTTTAGGTGGGAGGCATCCAGTGGCCTGCCAAAGCTGGCTCCACCTCTCCTCAAAGTATCCCTCCCTCCCTCACCTCACTGATCCCGGTCACCCTTTGGGCCCATGACTTCTCCTTTATCTCTTTCAAGGCCCACAGAGATGATTTTTCAAACAAAAATTTCCCTGAATGCAACCTGTGAGGAAAAGACCACTTCCTTGGCAGGGTTTACTAAAAAACTTGTACCTGTTAACTAAACCCACAGAAACAAACATATACCAAAATTCCTCTTCTTTTTGTGTGAAAACAGGAAGGGAAGAGGAATCAAGAAAATAATTTTTTTCTGAAGGTGAATATAAAAGTTCTGAATTTAGGAACCCCCAATATAAAGGTAACTACATACATGTACAAATAGATACCTGCTGACTCTTCTAAGATTAATGTCTTCTAAGACATTAATTGCACTCCTGTATTATTCCTGGCTCTGTATTAGGAGCTCTACATGCACTAGTTCATTTAATATTTCCATACCCCTTAAAGGTGTTTAACATTGTTAAATCCATTAACAGATAGGAAAACTCATGCTCAGAAAGCTTTGAATCTTTCTTTAAAGCGAACAGCAGTTTTTTCTGATATCTTTTGACTGAGGCCACATGTCTGAGAGCCTGAGGGACTTGGGAATTAGGAAAAATGGATAACTAGACCATTTATTAATTTCTGAATCATCAGAAATAAAAATGCCTAAGATTTTGTGGTATACAGAGAAGGGAAACACACTCTTTACCCATCCCTTGGTTTTGATTTTTCTTTTTATTTTAGATTATCCATTTTCTGTCCCAGTAGTTTCAATTTCACAAAGTATGCATGGGCACAGAGCTCATGCGCAGAGGCCCAGGAAGCTCCACTCCAGAACTTAAACCCATATTTGCTCTTGCTGTGCTGACTCATAATTTGCAACCCTTATGCCATTGTCATAGAGGCCAGTTTTGAAGAACCAAGGTATGGAAGCTGCTAGAAATCTAAGTACTCACATGTGAATGGAGGGCACAACTGCAAAATGCCAAAGACGTCGAGGAAAATTGACTCCCAGGGAAGTCACCATTTGAATCTATCTGTATCCCACTCCCAAGATATTCCTTGAGACTGCTTGCTTCAGTGACACTCAAAGGGAGGTCCAAGTGCCCTGTCAATCATGAATTGTCTGTTTCTGGTCAACAACAAGATAAGGGCAAAAACTGAGAGTAAGCATTTAGACATCTTTGTGGCAATCTGACTTTGCTGCATCACCCAAGTATGGGTTTTGTATTTCCAAAAACATCTTTCTGTCACGGATCGTAAATAAAAACAATTAATCCTTCACTACAAATAGTCTGAGACTTCAGACCTGCAAGAAAACTCCACTCTTCCACATCCTCTTCCAGCTCTTTGTAGGAACAAGTTGCTTCGCATAAAAGCAAAAGAAATGTGCATTTTTAGAACTTTATCCATGGCAAAGACAAATAAAAGTAAAGAGTGAATTTTGTCTTCATGGTGGACTTCCTTAGGCAAATGGTGACCCCAATGTTGAACATGCATTAAATAAGCTTTTAAAAATCATAGCCAACCGACAGCATATGATATAAATTTCCAAAATACAGTTTGCACCAGGTTGGGATTTCTCTTTGTCATGACTAAAGTTCTAAAAATCCCCATGAAGTAAAAGTATTATCAGAACTTGGTGAAAAAGTTCAGAGTTTTCAGCTGCGGAAATTAGAGAGAGAGCCAGATCATGTACTGAAGCAGCTGTTGAGAAACAGAAAGCAGCATTTATTCATGGGGGAGTAATGGCAGATTGGAATAATTGCTACTATAAATTTGATAGAAAACATGAGGCCAAAGAGTTGAGAATTTTCTATCAAATGTATAAGGGCTTGGTTTATTAAGCTGATAAACCTGGATTTTGGTCTCTCTCATCAAGGTCTGCATTGGGTAAAGCAGAACTTGAATATAACCCTGAGCACATCAGTTGTTCAATATACTTAAAATTCCCTCTCTTGAAACCCCCTCCTACGTTGGCATTTCTTATTGACGGTTCCTCTCAGGTTAGTTGTGTAGTCTGGACTGCGCAGCCTTGGACAATTCCAGCCAATCAGGCTGTTTGTTATTTGTTAAATGAATTCTGGTGACATCTGACTGCCCATAAAGTAACATTTGTTGCTTCTATTTTGGAAACAATATTTGAAATTGTTTTAACATTTCAGGTGTAGATTTACAAAATGGTACTTGTGCTCATCCAGTGAATTCTTGACAAAGTCTCCTCGCTGTTACCTGCAAATCATGTGACCATGACAAAAGGAACAGGATTGGTTCACACAGCCCCAGCTCATGGTGTGGAAGATTACAATGTAATCTCAACACAAGCCATCAATGGATTGTTAAGTGGATGAAGATAGAATTTGCCCAGATGATGCAGGCTCTGAACTTCAGAATAAAGCTGTCCTTTAAGAGGAAGCAGATGTGGTTATGAAGATGCTTGAAGCTGCAAAGAATGTGTTGGAAGTGAAAACATTTGTACACAGCTATCCCTATGACTAGAGGCCTAAGAAACCAGTGGTTCTTCGTGCCAGCAAATATCGTGGATATTAAGATGACATCCGCAGAATTGTTAAAAAGGTGAAATTTATTCCCGGATCAGCACAGAATGCCATGATTGAAATGATGGACAGGTGACTGTATTGGTGTACAACAAGGCAAAGAGTTTGGGGTGTTCCAATTCCTGTTTTTCATCATAAGACAAAAGATGAATTCTTGGATCAACAGCCAAAATCATTGAGCATATTATTCAACTGTAGAACATGGGTGATATTTGGCAGACTCTTCCCCCTACGCAGCTTCTTCTAAAAGAAGTTTTATCTCAGGCCATGGGATATGCCCCAGGTCAGGATATTTTGGACATCTGGTTTGACAGTAGAACTTCATGGTCTTATGTTCTTCCAGTCTTGACCAAAAAGCAGGTCTGTACTTGGAGGGAAAAGACCAGCTTTGGGGTTCGTTTCAGTCTTCTTTGTTAGCAATTGTGGCATCAAGAAATAAAGCACCTTTTAATGTCGTGGTTTTCCATGGATTTACTCTTGGAGAAAAGGGAGAAAAGATGTCCAACTCTCTTGGAAATGTGGTTAATTCTGATGTTGTCATTAATGGAGGATAAAACCAAAGCAGAGAGCCTCCCTATGGGGCTGATGTCCCTTGCTGGTGAGTAGCTGAGACTGGTGTCTTCACTGAAGTGAAAATATGCTTAGGAATACACTCTGCTTTCTTTTGGGAAGTGTAACTGGTTTCAGTTCCAAAACAGCTTCGATTCCTGTCAAAGATATGTATGTCATAGACCAGTATATGCTACACTTACTGCAAGTAAGATTACTGAGTCACATAAACAATAGGATTTTGGAAGAGTTATTCAACTATTACAGTGTTTTACACCAGAGAACTCTCCAACTTTTAATTCAGCATAATCAAAGACAGGCTTTATTGCAATCATGAGAATGATCCCAAACAACTCTCTTGTCAGAGTGCATTAGCTGAAGTTTTGAATGTAATAATTCATTCTTTTACTTCCGTTCTCCCTCATTTGGCTGAAGAGGTTTTCCAGCACATGCCTTATGCTAAAGAACCTAAGAGTGGTTTTCGAATTGGGTAGATTAATACAAGTTCTAGCTGGAAGAAGCCCGGATTGGAGGAAGCAGTGGAGAGTGCATCTGCAATGAGAGATTCATTTCTTGGAAGCATCCCTGGCAAAAATGCAGCAGAGTACAATGTTATCATTGTAATAGAGCCTGGACTGCTCATTGAGATAATAGAGATGCTACAAACTGAGGAGACTTCCAGCACCTCTCAGCTGAATGAATTAATAATGGCTTCTCAGACAACTTTACTTACTCAGGAACCGCTAGAGATAACTGCAGATGTAATTAAGCTTGAAGGAGCATTCCTGATGAATTTAAGTGGTTATTCGTGAGGAGTTTTCATATAAAGTAACTGTCATGCCAGCTACCAAAGAAAAATGCCCTCATTGTTGGAAGCATATAGCTGAGTCTTCAGATACACTCTGTGCCTGATGTGCAGATGTTGTTGGTGGAAAGTCGTACCTCACTCTGGTGTTACTAGCTTTCTGAGCAAGAACCTGCTGACTGGGAGTTTAGTTGTATTATTGACAGTATTCAAAAGAAATCTGAGATTTAGCTAATGAGTGGAAGACTGGATGGTGGAGGCAGAAGATCACAGAGTTATAAAAAACTATTTCCTGTTACTGGAAAAAGAGTGTGAGTGTGTTTGAGTATATATACATCTTCCTAATGGACTTGTTTAGAATATGGCCACTGAATTTGCTAACCTTAAAAAATGTGACTGAGCAGAGAATATTCTATACTTTATAAATCTTTAGCACAATATTTAGAGTGATATAAAGTAAAGTCATCTTGGTAAACAACTGACTGATGTTGGGGTACATCACGTGAAAAAAAATGGGGCTTTGAAAGAGACTGGGAGAGTTGTGTTTTCATTAAGAGATGAGAAGAACAATCTCATTCTTCCCTTTTAGCCATAGCACCAACCTTTCTAGGATAGCTAGCTTTTTTGGTTGGATTAGAAAGAAGAAACTTAACCAAATTTGTTATTTTCACATGAGAGGAAAAAAATCTCTTGACACATTTATGAATGCTAAGGAAACAATATGAAAGCTGAAAATTCATTTCACTAATATACGTAAGTTCACAACAATGACTAGATAAAGAAAATGGCAGTGTATACTGAATTTCACTACTTATAATACGATAGATAACTGAGTATTTTATAAACAATTCAGCACTGGATTAAAATCTTTCTATGGATGACTAATTCTTTTCAGCAGAAATGTTCCTTTTAGAGGCCCAACAAACCCATTCATCAGGTTGAGAGAGGACTTTCACTGTTGCTATGGTGTACTTTAAACATGTTTGTTTCCTATAAGTGAAACTGGACCACAGCAGCTTCTAAGTGAATGTTATACTCAACATAAGCTTAGTATTATTAAATATGGACTTTCTGTGATTAAAAAGAAAAAAAAAAGCACCAATGTACTTCACTGGGGCCTTCAAGGTGTCTCCAGGTCTCCCTTGTGAGGCCTGAGGATCACTAAGTAAAAACAAAGTTTATTGCCTGCTTGATACCAACTAAAACATGTTTGTTCCCCAAGGGCAGTGACTTTGTCTCGTTCATTGCTCTTTCCCTAATTCCCTGGAATCATGCCTGATGCTCAATAATATTAATCAAATGACTGAAACACACTCACATCCTCCCCAGTGGGAACTGCCCAGAATCTGGTCCTGGAGTGGCCTGGAACCACTTTAAAAGCTCAGAGACCGTGACACCTAACTGGTGACCAATTCTCACTCCCCGCAGCCAGCCTCCCTTCTCCCCTGCCATTTCTGCTCCCTTCACCTAACCTAGATCTCCGCTTCCTGGAGAAAAGGGAGGAAAATTATGTCTGTTTTTCCAGATGAGCTTCAAATGATTTGGGTATTTTCCCCATAAAGTCCTAATGAGATTTTGACTGACGTTATTTAGATATATATACCAATTTGAGAAGAAACGACATTTTAACAAGACGGAGTCTTCCCACTTTCAAGCATGACGTCTCTTCATTTTCTTGTCTTCTTTCATAACGCTCAGTAAATTTTTAAAGTTTTTATATGGTTTCTGCATATTTATTGCTAAATTAATTTCTACAGTTCTTTATTTTTATAGTTGCTATTTTGCATGGGTGGGGTCTCCTCCTCCTTTTGTTTTCTAATTATCGGTATAGAAGAAAGGAATTGATTTATGTATCCATTCACTTTAACTAAACTGTTACTAATTCTAGAAATTGTTCACTTGATTATCTTAGGTATAAAATCACACTGTCAACAAATGATAATTTCATCTCCTTCCTTTTACATCCTTAGTTATATCTCTTTTTTCTTATTGTATTTGGTACAATGGATCCTTTCTTAAATGAACCTTTTGTTAGTGAAGACATTTAGGATGCACCAAAACATTTGAAGAACAAAATCATAGAAGTGACAAAACTCAATATCTGGGATGCTGCCAATGCAGTTCTTAGGGAAAATTTTTTGTTCCCTGTGCTAATATTAGAGATGAAAATAAATAAATAAATAAATATAATATAATATAATATCTCATGAACTTTTTCCCCTTTAAGTTACAAATCGAGAGAAAAATGAAGTGATAAATTTAAATAAAAGGGTGGAAGAAAGAGAATTGATTTAAAACACTAATCACAATTAATTCTTTGCCATAAATAGTTTAAGAAGCACTAGTTTATTTCTAGAGAGTTTTCGCAGGTATCTCAGGTGCCCTTTATAAGGCCTAAGGGTCATTAAGCAAAAGTCACTCTGCAAAGAAGCAAGTTTTTCCTTGGTCAGCAGACTCCCTCCTACGGCTCGTCAGTAGGCCTTGAATATAAAGCCAACTGATGTAACTAATAATAATAAAGAGATTTGAATTTAGATGCCAAAGCTATATTTCAAATATAAAATGAAGATGGACCAGAATCTATGTATCTTTTTAAAGAATGATGAGTTTCTTACACTCTGGCAGCCCAACCACAGAATGTCTGACCATTCTTGATAAGTCAGAGCTATTTCTTCCCTGACCTATAAAAAGAAAGGATGGTGGGCATTTCTTCAGTTATATCTGCTGAGACAAACTCAGCAAATTGTCCTTGCTTGCCTGGTTGAAGGAAGACCCAGTTTTCTTGAAGATACAGAAACTTAGAAACAACTCTACCCTCACTTCTCGGTCATCAGCACTCACCTAATCCTGACCAGACAGTGAGTGAGCAAATGTAATTTGTAAAGACTCAGCTGTCTCAGGCCTTTGCTCGGGGTGGGAGTGGGGGGGAGTGCCCCCACTAATTTGGAAGTTCTAAGCATCCATAGGGAAATTAAGAGATGGAGTTAGCATATACTTCTGGGAGGTCCTGGAACCCCCAATCCAATATATTATATTAAATATGCATCTGGGCTGATAACACCCCAGAGTCTTGTGAAAAAAGAAACACAGATCCTTTCTGGAACTTTAGACATCCTCATCCAAGTCCCCTAAATAGTCAAAGAGAATTGTGATCAGTTACATATAAGAGCTAAGAAGTTTTCAAAAATGAGCAAAGAAATGTGAGAAAAAATAAATAGAACTTTAGGGAATAAAATCTGTAACCACCAAAATTAAAAACACAATGGATGATATAAATATCAGATTAGATGAGCCAAAGAAAGAATTTGTTCATTAGAAAATTGATACTGATCTGAATAAATTATATTTAATACTTCACAGAGAGACAAAGAGTTGGAAAAGACTGGGAAAGAACATGAGGATAGAATGAAAATGACTAATAATTTTCTAATAAAGTTCTAGGAAGAAAGAATAGAGAAAGTGGGATTGTGTTAGCTGTGTATTGCAGTTTAATAAATCAACCTCCAAACTTAGCTGCCTAAAACCAGCATAATTTTTTCTCATAGTTTCAGAGGGTCAGGAATCTGGAAGCAGTTTGCTTGGTTAATTTTGGCTCAGGATCTTACACAAGGTTGTAGTCAAACTGTTGACCAGCACTATAACCATCTTGAGTTTGAATAGGTCAGTCACCAGGATAATATAAACATTCTAAACTTGTATATACCTATTAATGTAGCTTCATAATATATAAAGCAAAAATTTGTCAAAGATATAAGGAAAAGTTGACAAATCTGCCATCAATGGAAAAAATTTTAATATGCCCTCTACATGATGTATGGATAAAGCAAGCTAAAATAATCATAGGAAAAAAGAATATTTGCATAGCCAAATAGATTTATCAATTGGGCACAAATTAAAGACTGTACATCCAGTGATTAGAGAATGCACATTTTTTTCAGGCATATACGGAACATTTATGAAAACTGGCTGCTTACCAATCCATGAAGCAATTGTCAATAAATGTGTCAGTATCTTTCAGACCAGGTTGTGTGTCCTGAAAGCAATCGTATTTGGAAGCAGGAAAAATAATTATTGCAAGAGAATGCATTTGGGAAAAAAATCATAAACATACTTTATTCAATAACTAATGGATCAAAGAAAAAATCTGAATGAAAATTAAAATATAGTCAGGACTGGATTGTAATTTTCACAAGGAGAGTTATGTTTTTTTCTTCAAACTTCAAAATGGCTTTCAGCCATTGTCATCTGTTCTCAAGGAAACATTGGCGCAGTTATTTCTGAACTTCCTACCTCTGTGGACAGGAAAGCAAATAGGACATCAGAAATGGGTAATGTGTATTTGTTCTAATGAAGGATTTCTAAAGTCCTAGGCACTGGCTTGACCAACAATTTTTCAAATTTTCTGTAGCTTTGTTGTTCCGCTGTGTGATAGAAGTATGCCCCATACATTCAGCACTTTTCTTAAGCTCAAGTTTAAAATTATCTGCCATGCTTTTAGAAGTCCAATTTAGAAGTGCCTCTGTGGATATGCAGTTGGAGTTCAGATAGGCTACTTAAGTGTCCTTCCTTTATGGAAAAAAAAAACTAATCTAAGAAGCTATGAAAGACCTGCTGTTTGAAAATCTCACCTATTAGCATCTAAAATTTTTATTTTTATTTTTTTTTAGGGTTGGGAAAGTGATTTTATTTTCAAACGTTCACATTATTTTTGAAATATACCTTTTTCGACATGAGTTTCAAAAGCCTATCTACATCAAAAAATGCAAGTTTTAGAACCTTATTTTGAAAACATTTAGCTGTTACCAATTTGCTCTGTCAAAAAGTCCCTTATCTTTGTTCCTTTAGAGGCTAACATTTTCTCACTACAAACTGACAGTGATAATCTTTGGTCCCAGCAATTACTTCATTAATCTAAGACTCTTATTTTCTTCAAATTAAGTCTCTTTTTTATCCTATTTAGTCTAATAGAGATACAATATGGTGGGAACAAAAGAACTTCTAATTAATTATCTTTATAAAAGGAGAATCCTATATTACATGGCCAGTACATCAAGACAGATTACAAATTATTTTAACTTGTGATTTACTATACTTCAATTAAGTTTAGAGAAAAAATCATGCTCCTAGGAGCCATAACAATTTTTTCCATTTATGAATCAATCAACTCATTCATTCAGTCATTCATTCCTTCATTCTTACTAGATAGCATGTAAGCATTAGTCCAGGCACTAGAGCTATAGCTATAAACAAAATGAAGTCCTTCCCATACCAACAATGCCCTATCCTATGGAGTTTATACTCTGGTAGAGAAGAGAGACAGTAAATAGATAAATGTATAAATATTGTCCAGGTTTATGAAGATAATGACAGCAGGGCTAGAAAGTGGAGTAGGTGATATTGTAGATAATGTGACCAGGCAAGATCTTTCTAAGGAGGTGGCATTTGGACAGAGACCTTAAGAAGTGAGGCAACAAGCCACAGGAATATCTTGGAGAGGGTGTGTATGCCAGCAGAAAAAATAACAAGTGCAAAATTCCTGAAACAAGAACTTAACAGGATGTGTTCTTTTTTTAAAAGGATATAATATTTTATGATTTTAGTAATATATTGTCTGTATAGTTTTATATTATTAACATGATTAACACACACCACCAAAAGATACTAGCAGAGTACCTACTATGCCAACACTAGGCTAATTCCTCTAGAAAAATAAGGCATAGAACCTGTCTGATTTTGTTTCTCAGCTACTAAAACACATAACATACACTGAGTTGGCTTAAACTACAGGGATTTGTTGGCTCACAGTTTTGAGGCTAGGAGAAGTCCAAAATCAAGGCAACAACAAGAAAATGATTTCTCCCCAAAGACTGTAGCACCAGGGCTGGCTGCTGGTGAGTCTTGGCCCTTGACATTTCCGTCATACGGCAATACACATGGTGGCATCTTCTCCTTTCTCTTCCATGTTCCGCTGGTTTCCAGTTTCTTTCTTCTTCCCATTGCTTCTTCTTTCATGTCCAACTTCCTCTGCTTACAGGGCTCTCAGCCACGTCAGATTAATGCCCACCCTCGTTCAGTTTGGGCACACCTGACCTAAACATGTCCTCAAAGGTCCTATTGGCAAATGAGTTTGCAAATGCAGGATCAGGGGTTGGGACCTAAATATGCCTTTCGTGGGGGACATGATACAACTCCCCAACACTATTTCACAGAACTTAAGAGTAGGCCTTGCAAGTTGGTAGAGATCTTAGAATCCAAGTTTAGCTACTCAACTGAAATCTACTGAACTTTGAGGGAGATTTTTTGCTTGTTTTTTTGCATTGTATCATCCAAGTTTGATTTAGAGATACTACTTGCAAAGCAGAAATGGAGTTTTATCTTCACAGTCTAAAGCATTCCAGAAAGTCATAAATCAGGAGGTCATTTCTCTCTTTAATGATTTACCACCTTATCAAAGGCATCTCCTTGTTAGCTTTTTATGAGGCTTATCATCTAAGGCCGGCCTCTGAAATTAGAGGCAAATAAATGATTAGCTACATGTCTAGATGTGCGACAGCTGACTGAAGAGTAATAAAGGAGCGCTTCCTCCTCCCCGTTCAGCTGGGTGATTAGTCTGTGTCCACCAGATCTAGAAATCATTCTGTTAATATATCTAATACAGATGGCTGAGAGAAAAACCTCCCCCATATGGCTTTGGAGAAGTTCAGTAATCTGATTTGACTGCTTATACTGATCACATTTAAAAGTTTCAAACCTCTACCTCTAAAAGTCTAAAAACCCTAAACCTCTGTCATCTGAAGACATAGGCAGATATCAATTCTTATTTTTATTTCTGATTTTGAAAGCCATAACCTTTTAAAAGAGTTGTGTCGGCTTTCACCAGATTACAGATTTTCTAGATTATACTGATTTTGGAAGTCCAAACGACTATGGAAATAGCTGAGAAAATGTTACCTTTTAAAAGCAAATCCTTTATTTTCCCATCAAATGTGTAAGCATTTAATGGGAAAATGTTTGTCAGGAGAGAAGATGTTTTAATCCCTTTAAAGAGAGTAAAAGTTTTTGTGACCTTCAGAAGCATGTTTCCTAAACCAATTTATGTAAGAATGTCCTACATTGAAAGACAGATAGTAGATGATGATAAATTAGACAGATTATAGAGATGAACTAGATGAGATAGACTATTATATAGTAGATACATAGACAGAGATAGAGAGATATGATGAGCTTTCACAGCATAAAGGATCTATAGATTACTGTAACCTAGCACCCACTCCTCAAATGTGCAGGCCCTGAAATGCTCTAGTTTCTCCGGATTGATAAGCCTCAGGGAAGCTATCAGTTTAGCAATCTCACACAAGACTATTTATGAAATGTTTATTTTCAAAGCCATTTAAAATTTCACTACAAGAAATCTCCCTGGCGACAATCTAAAGTCAATCATCTGCCATCAGGTGATTTGGGAAAATTTATTCAGAAGCAAAAGTTGGTTGATGGAGAGAGAAATAGAACCAAAAGTTGGTTGATGGAGAGAGAATTAGAACCAAAGCGGGGGTGCCGTGGCAGAGGTTACTACTGATGTTTTAAAGAACAGAAAGCAGCGCTGACAGCTGAAGCGGAGGTACACAGACAGCAGGACATCCATGGGGTTCACTGCATTCAGGACTCACTCCAGAGATCTGAGAGTACAGGAATTCAGTGCCAATGGTGCAGTCGTAGCGGACCGATCAGAGAGGGAATAACTTTTGTTAATCAAAGTCACATAGGTGCATGTATATGCTGGCCACCAAAAAATACCTGGCTCTTCACTTAGTGCATAGGACTGCACTTCCCCAACTCAACTGATATTAGGAATGAATGTATGTGCACTTTAGCCAACAAAATGTGAACATAAATGTAATGTGTCACTTCCAGGCAATAGTTTTAAGAGACAGTGAGGGATACGTCACATCCCCCGTTAAAGGGATCTTGGAAGCAAAGGTTGAGATGGACACAATGAGCCAAGCCCTTTGACAATCTGTGTTTGTTGGGTCATGCCATTGAGATTTCTGGGTTGTCTGTTACTGAGGCACGATAGTCTATTGCAACACCAACTGCAAATTATTTATTTCAAATGAAGGCACCACCTTTCTGGTGTTAGGGTATATTGACAACCTAATTAGTACTTAGCAGTTGTCTTGGTGATTATGTAATCAGAACAAAGGAAACTAGGAAGTATTGTAAAAGGCCTGGAAAAGCATGATAATCTAATACTGCCCTACAATAGAGCATATTTATTTGGTGATTCCTTTAGGCCTACCTTGCCAAACACTGTGTTTCATTCATTTATTCATTTACTCATTCATTCAGTCAACACATAATTAGAGTACTTATTGTACACCAGACACTGTGTTGGATCCTTGGGATATGACCACAAAAAGGTTGGCACAGTCCCAGCTCCTACAAAGGTAGTTATTATCTTAGTCTGTTTGCTCTCATTCTTCTAGATTCTGTGAAGATTTTATATTTTCTGCAAACTCATTACTTTTTTATATCTGCTTTTATCATAATGGCTTAGACTGCCACTGTCTTTAGTTAAGTGCCTGTTCTAAACATGCTCTCTGATAAGTGTTTCTCAAACTATCAGGATATTTTTTAATCTGTTACTAACCTAATACTTTCATAAAATGCAATAAAAATATGTTGTTATAAAAATATTTCATGTGATCAGAAGTCACAGCAACATCAATGAGTTATAAAAGTTTTAAAATTTTTACTCTAAACTTCTGTACTTACTTGCAGACCATTACTGACACATGGACTCAATTTGAGGAGGACTTTTTTAGACAAGCAGCCCCTAATGAAACCATCTGCCTCCAAAGCACCAAAGGTATGAAGTTTTATATGATGGGCCCATCGCCTGGTGCCCAGTCAGCCAGCACTATATTATTATTTAGTAAATATGTTTTAAATCAATCTACTTTTTTACCTTAATATATTTATTTTTCAGTGTCTACTCCATGTAAATAAAATGTGACTGCAGAAAGAAGAACTATGAATAAGTACTTATTCAAGTCTAGAGAGATGCAGTTGCCTGCTCTGAAAAAAGTTAAAGTCTCACAAACACCAAACTAAACTTTTCTGTGTGACATAACCAGAAATTTAAGAGGAAATTAGAAAGACAGCTTATTCTCATATTTGAATGCTCCTTAACATCCTATTTATGTCCCATCTAAAACCATTGAAGAACCAAATAGTAGTCACTACATTTCATAAAACAGGGCATCATCTTAACTCTCTTAATTTGGGACCAACTTGAAGTTGTCCTCTATGGCTATCTCTTGGTCGTAATTAATTGGACAACTCTGATTGAATATAGGCGTCAGATGCCACCACTTCCTTTCCTTGTCTCTGTCTACACCCCTGAGGCTGTAGAACATCGATCCACTTCAACTTCTGAATTTAATAGTTTTCCAGATCTAGGGGGTGCGAGGGTAGTTCAGTAGTAGAATTCTCGCCTGCCAAGACCCAGGTTTGATTCCCTGCCCACGCACTTCCCATACCAGGAAACCAACAAAAACAGACAAACAATTCAACAAACGGTGCTGCAATAACGGGACACTCACATGGAAAAGGAATGAAATATGACCCCGCCATAGAGCATACAAAAACAACAACAGCATAGCTTTCCAGATCTAGTCTCTATGGGACTTTTTGGAGACCTAGTGCAGGATCCTGCCCACAGTTACTACTCAACAGACTTGTGTTTTCTTCCTTCTTCCCTTTCAAAATCAGTTTCTTTTCCTGATGAGTGAAGGAAACATATATTTAATAACTGGAATTCCCCTGAGGCTCCCTCGTAGCTATGTGGAGACTCTGTCAATGCTTATCAGTTATTTTTTACTACTGTAACGATTTCATCATGAGCCACAATTATTATATTGGTGACATTATCTTACAGACCTCAGGGATTTGGCTTGGTCTGAGTATTCATAGATCCATAACTCTATCCAACTTAGAACATTGCTTTGACATTAGCAAACAGATACTCCAAGGACAGAAGGATTGTTTATGCTCTGAATTACTCTGAAACACCAGGCCAGACCTTCTACATGCACTAGACCAAGCTGTGATTATGCACAAGCTGAAAAATTATATTTGTGTGATATTCCCAGAGATGGGAATATAAGCTGAACCTTTATAACAATGGAAAGATCCTTCCGCAGGCATTTTTTTTACCTAATGTTGAACTTTTATCAAAGGGTTTTTTTTTTTTCCGACTAAGTGTTTCAAATAAATACTAACCATACAGTGTCTCCGCTCTCCTTTCAGGATATACAAACCACAGAATTCCGATGACTCACCCCAAAATAGCTTATGAATATAGCAGGGGCGGAAGGGCATGCTGTTTGGTTCTTTAAAACTTCCTGCCGAACTGAAGAAACTGAGAAAATGAACATACACAGATATTCGGGGACTAACTGTGAGTAATAATGAGAATTTAATCTCTTGTAGTGTTCTGGATTAGCCACAGCTTGCCTAGCATGTCCGGTTACATCCTGTTTGCTACACATGTGACTCCTCAAAAAAAAAAAATAATATAATATTAATAGCACAGTGTTTCATTGTGAAGACTGCTATTATCTGTGTCAATGGTTCCAGGACATTTGCAACCATTTGTAGGCTCATGTCATTTCTTGGAAGGATTAGAAACGAACAGCTTTATGAAACCAATGTGCTTTCACTGTGGCATGCCTTAAAATAAAAAGCCAAGATTCAATGTATGGAATTTTAAGGCTGCACAAACCCTTGAAAAGAGAGCAGAAAAAATGCTTTGACTAAAATCTTGGGATTTAATCCTCATCTTTACACCCACTATGTCACCTTTAGCAATTACTTGGCCTCTCTAAATCCCAGTTTCCCCATATGTAAAATTAGAGCTGTGTGAGGATTAAATAAGGGCATACATGAAAAGCATGTAGGATATTACTCCCTAAATAGTAGTCATTCTCATTATCCAGTGAAACCTCTTTCTTTTCACCAATAACGAATCTGAGGAGCAAAGTCATTAAATTACCTGACAGGGCTCACACAACTCATCAGTGACAATGCTGAGATGGGGAATCATAACGCTGTGGTTACAAGCAAAGGCCTTGGAGCCAGTCAGCCCAAGTTCAAACCCTAGGGCTCCTACTTGCTAGCTGTATGACTTTGGGCAAGTTACTTAAATTAACTGTGCCTCAATTTTCTCACCTACAAAATGAATATGATAATAGTATTTTCTTCACAGGGCTGTTGTAACAGTGCCTGCCCAAAGCCACTATTCAATAAATACTATTATTCTTTTTCCACTATGCAGATATTAGGAAGTTATGGTTCTCCCCAAAACAAATTTTAAAATAACATAAATATCAACAATACAAAATATTTAAAAACCGTATCCAGAAAAGCATCCCTAACTTTTAAAAAAAGAAAGAACTTAAAATTTTATTTGATGCAGTTTACCACTAGATGACCATAATATTTGCAAATGTCTTTTCAGAACCAGGTACATGTCTTCAAATATGCTTATGAGCCATATTTACCTTCTTTTATAAAGGAAGGCTACAAACAAATGACTTTTAAGTATTTCAAATGACTGAAGTACAGTAATTGCCCAGTTACTGAAAAGTCACTTTGGAATTTGAAAAGAACGCTACCATCAGCTGCTCTTGACATTTATGGAAAGAGTGTAATACAATGAAAAGTTACCCCTTTCCAGTCCAGGCTTTGCCCTTTGACCAGTCATATCCAGTTACTTAAATTTTGAGTCTCCATCTTCAAAATGGGCTCAATAAACTATGCCCACCTTGTTATAAATACTACATGAAAACAAGGATGCAACTTGCTTCCTAAATTGTAAGGTGTTATATGCACATTAGCGATTATTATGGCACTTTGATTGACTAACTTAAGTCAAAACTGATTTTGAAACAGTTAGAAACATGCTTTCCTTTTTTTGCTTATTATGTATTCAAAGATCATAGAGGCTCTCATTTTAAAACTCAGCAGAGAAGAGGAACAGAGAAAACCTTCAAATCCCAGAGAAAGAGAAAGAACTTGAAACTTAATACTGACGTGATAGAAAGACTTGCAAGACTATACATTTTATATCTCTGGGATGCACTTAGCCCAGAGCCCCACACTAGTAGCTGCTAAAGGCGCATTTGTTTAAAGAAACGATGGGACAATGAATGAGAGATTTTAGGATGTATTGTGTAAAGCCCCTCACCGACACCATTTATGCTTAGCCCCACCCTCTTAATAGCTAATTTGGAAGTCTCTGATCTGGATCCCGCTGTTGATGGCCTCCTAGAGTTAAATAACTATAACTGCTAGCACCGTCATAAAAAGGTTTAAAAACGTAGTCGTGGCACAGATAAAGAAGCTATCCCCATCCCATGATTTGCTCTTCCCTTGGCTATCCTTGGTCTTAGTGTGGTCTTTAAATTTTACAACCCCAAATTGGAACCAAGTGCTCAAAGTATCTTAGAAACCGTATTTCTTACTCTCAATAGACAATATTTTCAAAAAGAGTAAGAAAAGTATCCACATGGCCTTTATACACTCTATGTATCTTGAGGTGTAAGGAACAAATGTTTTGTGATTTGGGGCTAGGCTGGCAGCCTGGAAAAGTTACGGCTACGCACACCATCTAGGAAAGAGCTTGCTGTACAAAATGTTGTGGAAGAGTTCAGGGAGCACAGCACCTCAGGTTATGCCCTCCTGATCATATCACAATGAAAAATCAGACGGAGCATATTCAAGACTTCACAAGTCTGCTGGTGTCAGTCTCACTGACACTAACTCATTATTGGATGAAACATCAAGGCCTAGTCGTGCTGGTCGTATGTAACTTGCCATTTCCAGCCAAGTATCAAAGCCCTGTCAGAAATTGCCTCCCATCTTTCTTCCCTATCGTACCCTGAGAAATTCCTAAAACCGCAGCCATCATGGGCTGCTACAGGTGCCCACCAACGTGCATTTGCGCCTGGCTCCATCAACTCTCTCCTCCCCTGTTCTAGCTTTTCTCTACATCAAACCTCAAGCAGAAGCTGGAACGCTCTTCTTGATGGCTTCTCAATAAATATTAATTCAATTCAATCCAGTCACACTCAGAGATAACAGGTAGCAAGGATAACCAACATTCCCGAATATATCTGAACACCCATTTTTGCATGAAGTTAAGGTGATAGGGGTTGTTTCCAAACACAGAAACCATTTTTCTCAAATATATTGCATTAAGCCTCATTACTGATACTGTTTTACACTGAAACTTGATTAAAAAAAATTCAACATATCAAAGTGGGCCATGGTGGCTCAGCAGGCAGAGTTTTCATCTGCTATGCTGGAGACCTGGGTTCAATTCTTGGTGCCTGACTATGCAAATATATATATATATATTTCAAAAGAAAGTGGCCTTAAAAAAAAAAAATTCAACATATCTGTTACAGAAGCTCAAGGACCCAGGCAGAACAATTAAATCAGTAATAAAATTCTCCCAAAGTAGTAGATGGTTATGGATATCAAAGGTGGAGTCAACCCCCCCATGAAATACGTATTGGATAAAAATAGTTTGGAGCTAGCTCTTGTTTCTTAATATGTCTGAACAACACGTCCTCCCCTCTTTTGGCAGAATCCACGTCTTACTGGTTTGTGTACACCATGTGCTGCAAAGTTCTAGGAGCATAGATAGATATTTTATATTCACTTCCCTATTATTTAATGTGTTAATTTAAGAAGGCTTATATATTACTGTATCATAGCTTTTTTCATTTTTAGTAATTACATTTTAGTATAATTGGTTTCTTTTGTAATATTGTGTATTTTATTTTATAATTTAAAAGTAATTATTCTGAGCAGTCTATAGCTTCATCTGACGGCACAAGAATGGTTAAGAAAAAATTTTATGACTATTGAACATTTAATTTGATTTTTATTTTTAAACCCTAAAAATGGCACTTAAATATAATCCTTTCACAAATTTTGTTAAATATATTTTTATTTCAACTATTAGGTTTTACTACAAGAGTCTGCCGCAAAGTCAATAGTGAAAGAGGAAAGGAGCTCAGGGAGAAGGAAGAAGTGGGCGAGGTGTTTTGCAATTGATCAAGCTATAAGCTCTTAACTTCTTTCTTACCAAAAAGAAAAAAGAAAACAAAACCCTTGTTTGACTGCCTTTCAAACAGAGTCTGCCAGCCCAGGAAAGCACCTGTTCTTTCCCTTCTGTTTCCCTGTTGTTTGTTCTGTGCCTTGGCATAACATAATTAACATAATTAATTCCAAATTAATTCCAAATCACACATCTAGGAATTTATACTGGAAACTAGGTGTATTTTCAGTCTCTTGAGGAAGTGACGTACCTTACATTTACTACCTGATATCTAAAATATGACATATTTTTCAGACGAGTTTGGGTATTCTGTGATTTGGTGAACATGGCAGCTCTTAAATTATATTTTCTCAGGTTTTATCACATTCCCATCCTTCTTTCCAAAATACAGAAGTGAAATTCAAACATTTTCCCTGTACGCTTTTATTTTGCTCACTCTACCTCCCTCTCTGAACCTTTTCTACACTACACTCTCCTAGGTCTTATTTCCTACGTGTTTGTGTCTCAGGTTCTTTAAACACAGCTGACCCACCACACCCCAACCAGAACTTCAAAAGAAGCTCTGAACAGCACCGCTTGTTCTAGCTGGAAGATCATACTGAGTCCCTCCCTGTTTACTCTTGAAGTAGTTGGGTCTCCTTTCATCTTCAGTTCTCACATTCTGACACAACAGCCCAGCTCTGATGTCTGCTTCTGATCCTCTGTATCCCAGGCTCTCGCTGCAATTTTTATGCCATGCTGTCAGATGTCTCACCCTTTAATATTTTTAAAGCAATTCAAATCCATAAAGTACTTGGCAAATAACTTGCTAAAATCTTTAAAGAACCCTATTTTATGATTCAAAAAAGGAGTGAACTGTACATATGGGCTTATTGGGTTTTAGAATATTATCAATATTTTAGAGACATACCGCTCTATCTATGCCTATGTCACCAAAAAAAAAAAAAAAACTATTTAAGAAATTAACTTGTAAATAGAGAAATATTAGTATGGCAAATGCATCTATCTTTTGCTTCAAATATAATTTTTCTACATTTTGCTTCAACGAAATTTTTGTAGAATAGGTCAAAAATATTCAAGAAGCTCTCTGGGCTAGGGTTAAATCAAAGGGTTGTCACTAATGCCTTTTCTGGCCTATTTGAGAACAACTAGGTGGACTTTTTTAAAAAGAACTAATAAAGTTGACCAGATAAGGAGGTCCCACATGTACACATGTATAACTTTTTGTTCACCCCAGGCTACCTTCTTTTTTAAAAAACCCTATCGCATTTGATTTAACTTAGTTTTTTTGCCAGTAGTACTGATGGGAATTCATCCCAGCCTTAGCAGATTTGAAGAGTGAGCTAATCACAAAGCAGAGAAAATTCAGGGTCTTAGCACACTCTTTCTGTGTGGGGTGTGGCCACAGTTCCTTCCTGGGACCTAAGTTCAGGTGACATCAAGAAGGAGCATCTCAGGCCCCCACTAACACACCAGCAAAAGGATTTGCTCTCCTTCCTACTGATAAGGTCAATGAAAAAAAGTGTGGCCAAAGCCCAAGGGAGAGAAATCCTCTAATTGGGAGCTAAGATAGTATGTAGGTAATTAAGTGTTTGTTCAATTTAAGTAGACTATAGCCAGCTTGCCAGTCTGTCAGCAAGCGTGGGTGTCATGAAAACTCAAAATAGGACAGAGCTGGATTTCATTCAGGACTACTCAATCTTTTTCCAAAGATCAAAAGTGAGGTTAAATGAGTTGTATTGCTCAAGACAAAACAGCTGCACACGCCCGAGGGTAAAATCTTCCGTCTAGATTCCAGAATATTCTCCAGAACAGAATCTGTGCAATGATGACTTTTTATTCTTACGTAAACTGCTTTAATCTGCAGAACATGTAATGTACACAATTTATCAAGTATATATTGAGGAACAGTTGAAGCAGAAATCCCAACTTGTTGAAATAATTGCCGCTGAAACAGACACAAGTGATAATGTTGCTTCCAAGCCTTGACATGACAGAGGAAAAGTAAAAAGGAACAAACAAACAAACAAAAAAACCAAGAAGAAAAAAATCTTAAAATCATAGCATGTTACCACTGAAAGAAAATTGGAGGATTATCTGCTTTGGTAGGTTTTAAATGGGAGGATGGAGGCAGGACAGGGAGGTGTTTGTTTTGTTTTTGTTTGTTTGTGTGTGTGTCTGTTTAGACTGTTTTAAACAGCGTCCCCTGAAGCGCCTTTTCCAAATTGACTCAAATCAATTTGAAAACTATCCATTCATTTCAGCCCCCTTGTTTTATTTAACTGGAACCTAAGGTAGGTACCACGGTCTTCCAGTAAGAGGCAGAACAGTTAGTTAAGTAGAGAAACAAAATTTCTTTTTTGATCCATTCTGTAAAGACTGCAAATGAACCACGGAGCCAGGAGAGAGAGGGGAATGAATGGTGGCGGGTCCATCCGCCTCACCCCTCACACAGAGCCCAGTGCGGCGTGCAACCCTGGGCAGAGCCCAGCCAGCCTTGTCGAGATCTGCAACTCCGAGCACCGGAGATCGCCTGCCCTGCGTGGCCCAAAGGCCAGAGATGGTCTCCGCGGCCCGGGTGGCAGGATGAGCGCGGTGAGGTGGGGCTCATTCACACAACAGCTGCTGAATGAATGCGGTACTGCCCTAGGTTGGTGTGGTCACTGCAGAATGGAGTTAGCCGTCCAATTAGGATTATAGTGTGTGTGTGTGTGTGTGTGTGTGTCACTGCAGAATGGAGTTAGCCGTCCAATTAGGATTATAGTGTGTGTGTGTGTGTGTGTGTGTGTGTGTGTGTGTGTCACTGCAGAATGGAGTTAGCCATCCAATTAGGATTATAGTGTGTGTGTGTGTGTGTGTGTGTGTGTGTCACTGCAGAATGGAGTTAGCCATCCAATTAGGATTATAGTGTGTGTGTGTGTGTGTGTGTGTGTGTCACTGCAGAATGGAGTTAGCCATCCAATTAGGATTATAGTGTGTGTGTGTGTGTGTGTGTGTGTGTGACTCCAAGCTAGAAAAAAATCCCCAGAAGGAAATCCTTTAGGAAAATGGTGTTGGGACGTTCCAGAACTGCTTGATGGAATGAAAATCCTGTTTGATTGGCAAGACAGTGTAACCATCAAAATTTCTTTTGCAAATGACGTCTGTACATTACAAAGGTTTGAGAAATACTCTGGCTTGGCTGCATTACAACTATTTTAGAAGAATAATGATCAAAAATGCCTTGGATATGAATGTTGGTCCAAATTATAAGGACCATAAGAGGCTGACTTGATGCTCTGAATTAAGAAATGAGTATTTCTGAATAGCTGAATCAGATGAAAGTGTCATAATTGGAAGGATCATTAAAGAACCTGTCAGCACTCTTTTTTTCCCCCAAAAGTTAAATATTTAAACCAGTCAAAACAGACAGCTGTTTATCTTAAAGTTAATACTTTTCCAGGGATACGAATGACTTACTAATTGTTAATTTCATACAAAAAATTTCTATTAACTACCATGTCGTAGGAGATACAAAAAAAAGATTAAGTAGGGATCCCGAAAAGTTCTGCTGGGGAAAGATAATGTGTATACTATCTGGTTACATGCAAATCAGTGTGCTGCTATTTGCCAAAGTGGATATAAAAATTTAGTATGAGATAAAGTTGCTATTATAAAATCAGTAGGGAAAGGAAAGAGTATTCATTTGGTGATGTAGAAATGAATTTAAAAATTTTTTGTTAGCGCATCCCCCCATGCCATAGTCCCCAAACTATTTTATGAGGAATAAAGAGTTAAGTACTAAAAAAAACTCATGACTCAATGCAAAATAAATTTAAGTATACATTTATTATCTTAGGATGGAATGGACTTTCCAAGTAAAAGCTTTCTAAGAAATCACAACAGCAAAAGACATTGGCAGGCTTGACTATGTAAAAATATAAAGCTCATTTAGAACCAAACAAATCAAATAAAATCAAAACCTAGGAAAAGTATTAACAACACAGGATACACAAAGAGGTTATATTTTAGACGAAGTTTTAACAAAATGCTAAGATGAACCCTGAAACAGAAAGTTGGGCAGCTATTATGAATAGGCAAATAATTACAATTATACATATAAACATTTGAAAAATACACAGGAAATGCAAATAAGTTCAGATGCAATATTTCTTACAGCAGCTGATAAAAATACATTTTTTACTGATAAAGTTCAGTTAAGATAGGCACTCATTTTCTGAAAATTGAATAGGAAAACAATTTCTAGAAAATAATTAGACAATAGATATAAAAGTTAAAAGTATTCATACTCTTTGACATAGTAATTCCATTTTAGGGAATTATGCTATGTAAATAGACATAGATTCACATTAAGATTTGTACAAAGTGATAATCATTGTCCAATAACTTGGGTAATGCATGAAATAAAATGTAAATTGAAATAGAGGGTTACAAAGAAATCCCCATTTTGCACATAATGCACATTTGTGTTTATTGTACGAATATATTCTCAAAGAAAACTATGGAAAATACCCTATAATGTTGTGTGTTCATCACTGGCCATGGATTATAATTGGCTTTCCAAGCTTTCTAAAAGGAATATGAATTACTTTCATAACCATAAAAATAAATATTATAATGTAGAAAATGCAAATGAGCAAAAATAATAAATCATTCAACAGTTTCAGGAAATGAAATAAAGCACTACAAAAATTTTAAATGGACATATTTTTTTTTAATTATGTGATTTAAAACTAAGTAGGACATTTGCAATTTATTCCCAGAGACAATACTTATTTTCACTGCAATGATGACAAATTGGTCATCATAATAATTAATGTTAGCTTCATCATTATCCTATTATTATATATGATTCTCCAAATAAGTGTCCTTTATGTTTTCCAGTCACTTTTCACATCATCGTTGCATAATAATAATAAATGGGACATACTGTTAAAAAATATGAGGCAATCAACTAAATTCAAAAATGGATTTGAATATTAGATACTATTAAAGAATTGTGTTGATTTTCTAAGATGCTATGAAAATGTTCTTATCAATTAGTAAGCATAATGAAGTATTTATGGGTCAAATAACACAATATTTGACATTTACTTAAATACTCCAGTCCTACCCCCAGAAACTGGGGGATGGATGAAACAAGACTGATAGAATGCCAATAATTATTGAACCTGAATGATGGGTTCATAAGAATTTATTATACTTTTCTTTTCCTACCTTTGTGTTTATTTTAAATTCCCCACAATAAAAAGCTTTTAAATGCCATGGCACTAGTTTGGGCAGCTGCTAATAAATATATTATGGATGAAAAGAAATTGTCCCAGAGAAATCAGACAGAATGACAGCTTCTAAGACAGTAAAATTTTATTCTCGGTATTCTTGCTTGTTAAAGTGTAAAATACCACTGGCTTTTGAGCTCTCTCCCTTTCTCTGGCCCCCTCCTACATTCTCCTCTTTTCCCTTGACAATATGTGGCATTACATGACTATCGGAGTAGGGAGAGTCATAGTGACTATCAAAGTTTTTTAAATCTCAACAACTCTTAATGCTTATTATACTTTTTTAAAAAGCGCTCACTTTTACTTTTTGTCAGACTAATCAATGTTCCCAACAGTTATGGATGTGAATAAAAATTTATTTGAATAACTGGTGTCAACATCAACCTTTAAAAAAGGACCATCAAAAAAAATTGCTCCTAATGTATATCCTGTAATGCATTCTTTGTTGCCACAGTCAGGGGCAGAGAATGAGAGGATCCTTAAGATAGCATGGAATGATGTTTTTTTGTGTATTATTTGCATTTTGATATTTTTTCTTGCTACTGATTTGATTTGGGAGTCACTATAGAAGCATCTAAATTTTTTTATAGAAGAAGAAACCTCTTCTTGCTCATGAAAATCTCTTATCACTTCCAAACGAATATGAGTCATCTGCCTTCACATGGCCGGACTCACATTTCTGAGCAGTTTGTCCTGCCCCAGGCACTTAAGCTAGTTGGTCTATATTAGTGGTGAATTTGCCGTGCAAAAACAATCAGATCTGAAGGCATCAGGCTTGTTTAGTTCTGTCACACGCTCAAGTCCCTCACCAGCTCTGAACTCTTGGCTCTGTGACCTAGCCTCCAACCTGCCCTCTATCACTGTGGTTCTTGATGTTCATAATTTCTTTTTTGTTTGCACCTCTCTTGGATTCTCCTAACAGACCTTGATTTTGCATGCTTTCAGTTATTCTCTGCTGCCTGAGCATTTGTGCCTGTGAATTCTACCTTCCTCTAGGCCTTTGAGTCTTTTCACCTTCCCTCCCTCCCAGTCACCCCAGCAAGAAATGAATAAAGCTCAGCATAGTTACCTAATGCTCCCAAGGCCAGAGTTGTGACATCTCATCCACCAGCTCTAAACATATGGCTCTCACAACAGGGTGGCTGTGACAAAAGATTTATTAAATATATTGTGATAAAATACATTTTCTGGGATGTTTTCGCAATCGCTTTGGCCAGAAGGAAAGGACGTGGGCTTCATTTAGTGACAGGGACAATGAGGCACCTTTAGAGTTTGATGCTTTTCAGAAATATTATTTCCCATGCTCAGGGCAGGCAATGCTCGGTTATGCTGTAATGCAGGAAATGAGTAAAACTTAAACCTGAAACTAAAACCAAAAGCTTCATTTGAGTCAATCCTTTCTAGCTGTGCCATAACTGAATCTCATTCCGGAAAAGCTGACCAGATTTTCTTAATGCCTTTAATTTAGATTTCATCTCTTTTTCCTCACTTCGCATTCAAAAATTGTGTAATTTAAAATACTTTCCCTTCAAAAACTCACCATTTCTGTGAAACTTGTTCTCTAACTATTCTATTCAATTCAACAAGCATTTTCTAAGCATCTGATTATGTTCCAAGTCCAGGAAAATGTTGATGTGTTGTAATAATCACAGTTAACATTTATTAAGTGCTTACTCTATGTTAGGTACAGCAATTTGAATGTATTTTATTTTACCTTCACAGCAACTTTATGAGGTAGAGGAGCAATTTTTTTTTAACTGCTCAACTGAAAATTCCCCCTAAAATTATAGAACCTTTTAGGTAAAAGATAAAAAAATAAAAGTGGAGATCAATGCTAAAATATTTTCAAAGAATGTTAGATTAAAAAAATTAATTAAAAATGTGAGATATAAATGAGCAAATATGTAGTCTTGGAGGCAAATATTCAGAAGACCAGCTCCCACTTTGTTTGCATTTGTGAATGGTACCTGCCATTGTTGTCCTACCATAGATGTTTCATTGCTTTTTTCATTTCTCCAGGCAATGCTAGAACGCTCTGGTGAGAAGTCTATTGAAGTACAAGTGGAAATGACTAGTTCAGTGAGATTCTGAATTCACCATAATTTCTGAGGTCCAGACATACATACTGAATTTGGTAATACATGAACCATAAAGCACTCATGTTTTTTGAACACCTACGAAGCTAAGGGTTTTTTGTATTCTGTCTTATTCAATATTCACAAGATAGGTATTCACTTTCCTGTTTTATAGATGAAGACACCAAGATTCACAGAGGTAAGGTAACGAGCTCAAAATATCAAAGTTGTGATGTCTTTAGGAACGATGGCAGGGAAACTGCAAGGAACGTCTGTGAGTTTTGATGTCAGATCGATATGGGTTCAATTTAGAGCTCTCATGTATTCCTGCTAGATAACCTCGGACCAGTCCCATAACTCTGACTTCAGTTTCCTTTGCTATAAAATGTGGATAATAATATCTATTACATAGACTTGTGATAATTAAATGAGAAAACATATATAGTACACTCTCAATAGATGAAAATCTTTCTAATCCTACCTTCTGAGATTAATGTAGGAGGAGAAAACCAAGTCTGCCTCAATTGGACAATGGATCCCCCTCATATGAGAATCACTATACCTTAGAGGTAAAATATTGACAATTACAAAAAGAGGAAAAATACGAGGAAAAGGATGAAGAAGAAGAAGGGCAGAATAAAGAGGGCCAGTAAGAGATTTTCATATTAAATGATGCCATATCAGTGATGCTTGGTTTCACGCAATGTAAATAAAATTAGGCTGAATACATTCTTAAAGGAATTTACTGGAAGGATGTGGAATAGAGTTAGATAAGAATCAAAAGAAATGTGAATGATTAGACTTCTTGAAGAACAAGGAGACACCAGTCATCAAAGCAGGTTGGATCATCTCTTCAGAACATGGCCATGGAAAATGAAGCTGCCAAACATTTGCCTTCCTTAAATCACTCTGCTAGGGTGCATGGGTAGTTCAATGGTTTGAATGCCTGCCTTTCATGCAGGAGACCCAGGTTCAATTTCTGGACCATGTACCCCCCAAAAAAGAATAAATCACTACGCTAAGATTCATATTCCTGCAAGAGAGTATGACTTAGCCTATCTTGGGTCTTGGACCTACGTCTTGGTTGAAGGAGTCTAGTCACCATGAATAATGCTCTGGTATAACCCAAACAACAGCTCATAATTTGGAAGGCATGATTTTCCAAGGAAAATTGGGACCATTTAGAGAAGGACTAAGGAATGCTGACAAGGGAAAACAGAGTCCATGATCGGAGAGAAAAAGCATGTGTGTCTAGTTTGAGAAAATGTACCCAGGGAGACATAATTATGAACAAGCTTCTTTTATGCCATTAACCAAAATGTGTTACAAGTGATCCTTTATCTGGGGCCCCCATGAGATTGTAAACTCTTCAAGGGTAGGGCATTTCTTTGAATAGTTGTACCTCAAGGTCTGTTACATAGAAGGTTCTCTGTAAATCTTATACCCATACCACAGAAATTTTCCATTTCACCATACAAGAGCATAACCACAAAAATGTTACAGAGTTTGGGTTACCAAAAACAAAAACATTCATGTACATATATCCTGCATATAGGATCAGTAAAGTTCAAGGTCTGAAGAAGAATAGAATTAAACTTCAGTTTTCCATCTCTAGAATTAAGGAGTAATGTAGGTGGAGGAAAAAGGTCTAGTAAACAACAGTGAAAACATTAACTGTGCCCTTTAATATAAACAACTATAAATGAATTTCTGGCTAGTTGGGGTGCGAAAGAAGTTAACATCTCATTTAAAAAGTGAGTGAGATGCAGACAGAATAATGCTAGTCCTGTGAAGGACATGACAGTATACTAGCATTATTTACCCACTGTCAGGCAACGTGTGCACATTGTTTCACCCATAGCCTCTTGCCAGGTCCCCTCAGTGACCAAGAATATATTTCAGAGGACTAGAGAGATAGGCTAATAAAGCCTTGGGATATAACCTAAAGCATGGGCTTTAAAACCAAATGACTCATTTGGGGATCAAACTCCTGTGTGTCAGCATTGAGTGCTAGCAGTTAATAATAAATGACTTCCCCTTTACAATATTTATTTTGTTGAAACTTGATATGAGTTTTAGAGTCAGGATTTAACCAAAAATGTACGTAAGATTATTGGAAATTATGATGATTATTTTTTAGTTCAAATAAGTAATCACAATGTGACATTTCATGTAATTAAATGTGTCAATTTTTCTAAGACACTAGAAGTTTTTCTTGTCGATTTTAGATGATATTTAATGAATTTGGGACTATATATTCTATTAGTTGGTATATTTATCAAGCCAGCACCAAAATGTAGAGGAAAAGACTCATAAAACTAGAAAATAGGAAGAAAGTGCTCCTTTTCTGTCATTAAACAAATTTAACAACCTCCAGAACCTACCCCAATATCCTTATTCATCTTCTTTAAACATGGTCATTAGAGGTTCGTAAATATCATCTCCTAAAGAACTAAAGTTCTTTAGATATGTAGACTAAAATATTTTTGAGGTGGCAAATTACAGTTCATTAACAAAACATCAAGCTAAGGAGCATTAGCCCTTATCACAAAATTGTCAATAAATTGATTGTGTGATAATGGGACAAAAAAAGAAGTATTCATATAATGGCACTTATTGCCTTGGATTTCCGGGGTCTATAAAATGCTCCAGCTACCTCATGCCACCCTTCCAAGTGTGAAGCAGATAAGAAGACTTGGTCCCTCCCTTAACGATTGCAGGCCCAAAACAAAAATGGTCAATTGGTTTTTCAGGGCTAACAAAGTTACTTTTAAACTAAGGGTAGCATCATAAATTCTTTATGTTTCCATAATTCTTGTGTTTTCAAAGTTTTGGTGAGTGGAAAGCAAGTAACTATCTTAAAATTGTTCAGCTAGATAATATTTCAGTAACTTCCAGATTTCATATTTTATAAATCTATGAATAGCACCACATCTTCTTTCACTTCCCTGTTTGAAACACTTGAATGGCTTCCCAACCCCCAAATCTCTCGGCATGGCCTGCGAGGTCCTGTGATCTGTTCCCACCCCCAGCCCCCAGGCTTCATCTAAAAGGCCATAGGCATCAGGCCTGTGCACAGATCACTCCCTCTTGCTGGGGGTGAGCACTCAGTAGGCGGATGCTCTTAATCAATATTTTCAGTAAGATAGTGAATTTGAGTAGATTGTCCTATCCCTCATTCAATTTTTCAGTTCAGAAAACTGTAGATTGCTCTCCGAATTAGGTTACCTGCTAATGTGAGAACTGCTGGCTGTTCTGGTGAGAAGGCTTTACACTTTGGTATTCATTTTCCAAACTCCATTTCCTTAACTCCATCTCTTTTTTGATAAAACATTACCATACAGGTGTTACAATATTCCTGTCCCATTCTCCTAGAGTAAATATCCTGTTTTATGCAAGCTGAGAAACCCCTTGATACCCATAACTAAATAGAATGGACATCTTGGTCTGATCAGTGGCACATTTTGAAAATTATCTCTCAGGTTCCTGCTGCAGAGGGTACATTGCATCTACTTCGGATGGATTTTTTTTTAATTTTCTTCAGTTTGAGGGGGACATGCTTTCTCACACAGTCCCTGTAATGTGAGACTCATGTTCCCATTTGGAACCTACTGCTTTCTGCATACTGCTTAGAACCTCACATTCATTGGACAATGTGGCATATAGATTGTCTCTATCGCTGAATCGTTTGTTGCCGCTCCCAACCCCCCCTAATAATGCTTCTGTTGTCAACATATTTGGAAGGACCTAGGTCATCCCAGTCCCACTCTTACTAGGCATAAGTGCGATGTTTACCTTTTGAGAGATATATTAGGAAAACATCACATAACAGAGGCAAAAATCTGTAGAAATGTTCCAACTAAAGACTTAGTCAGAAAACAGATGTCTGAAAAGATGTGGCTATACCCAGGTTGGTCAGGATCACTGTACAACCATATCTCAGATCCACAACACACACACACATACACACATACACACATACCACAACAATAAGGAAAAAGACTAGCCTTGCATACTTTTAATAAACTGTAATAACAGAAGGAATGCTCATGTTTGGGCCCAGGCTAAGTTTGTGAAAAACCCGAGTCAGTCCAAGACTGAAACACACAGCAGGCACAGAGCAGACAGATTTATTAGGACTTACAAACAGGAAAGCATCTCTGGTGGCAGTGGTCCAGAGGGACAGTACTGTGCAGAGGGGCAGGAGTACAAGGGACAATATGTATATGATTGTAGAAAAAAAGCATTCCATATAGTATGAGGGCCATGGGCCTCTAGTATAATTACGGGGTCTGAAGACCTGATGTTTTACTAAGATTAATATTTAAGACTGAGATGCAATCAGTACCATCCTTCTACCATCCCCTTACATCTGTAATTACATTCTTTCTCTCCTGGAGGTGGGGGGGGGGTATTTTCTTTCTTGACCTTTGTCCTGGTCAAGCATACTGCTCCTTGCTTGGGGCTCATTCCCGTTTAGGAGGGGTCTCACTTCCTGGCTGCAACACCTTGACCTAATTAAGCAGAATTTGGATTGTGTGATTGAATTATCAGAAGAAGGAAACGGTCCATATAGGACCTAGAAAAGAGAAGCAAAAAGCAAGAAGTGGTCAGTGTATCTCACACATCATCTAAAGGAGGAGTGCTGGGAAACTTGAGCCTGGAAATTTCATGCCACTAGGCAGATAATAAAGATAATAGCTAACATTCATATATTATATAACATTCATATTTTAGGCCAGGCAAAGTTCTAAGCACTCTACATTCATTAATTCCCAGCAGCCAATAACTAGGTACTATTAGTATCGCATTTTCAGATAAGAAAGCACAGAGAGGTTGTATCATTTGTCCAGTAGAAGGAATGGAGCTGGACGTGTATATAGACAACCTGACCCAAGAATCTGCTCTGTAACATTAGAATTTACTGAAAGGGCAGAAGAGTGCTTCCTTATATCTTTGCAAAGAGAAAACTAGCATGCTGAGCATTCACAAATGGCTGAGGATTATGTCATGAGCTTTAAATGCAGTGTACTGGAAACAATGAGTCATATTATTGCTCTCCATTTTACAGGTGTGGAAACTAAATCTCAGAGAGGACTCTAGGAGAATCAGACAGTTCCTTGGAGAATTTGTCGAAATAAAAACCAGTGTCTTGGACCATTCCATTCATCCTTCATCCTGAAACAAAACAAGAAGAAAATTTTGTGTGTTAGATGGATCCTTGTGAGAGGGTCCAATCTTGAGTTTTCTGTCCATCTGGTCATCTGATTTAGACCAGTTGATCACACACACACTTACACACATACCACCATCACCACCACAGGGAAAGAAACAAAGGCAATTGTGCCAGTCTGAAACTGTTGTGTACCCCAGAAAGCCATGTCCTTTAATCTTCAGTCAGTATTGTTGCATGGGATCTTTTTTATTGTTTCCATGGAGATGTGACCCACCCAGTTGTGGGTGGTAACTTTTGATTAGATGGTTTCCATGGAGATGTGACTCCAACCCGTTCAAGGTGGGGTTGCTTACTGGGGCCCTTTAAGAGGGAACCATTTTGGAAAAAGCTTGAGAGCAACCAGAACCAACAGAGTCCACAGAGCCAGAGACTTTTGAAGATGAAGAAGGAAAATGCCCCCAGGGAAGC
Organism: Tamandua tetradactyla; assembly: GCF_023851605.1. Lineage (NCBI taxonomy): Eukaryota > Metazoa > Chordata > Mammalia > Pilosa > Myrmecophagidae > Tamandua > Tamandua tetradactyla. The sequence continues at coordinate 74,419,121 of NC_135328.1, forward strand.
TGTTTGAAGAAGCAATTAGAGAAAGCTAGCAGACGTCACATGTGTTTTCCCAGGTGACAGAGAAATTCCAAAACATCATCAGCCCTTTCTTTGGAGTGAAGGTGTTTTCCTCTGGATACCTTAGTTTGGACATTTTTATGGCATTCAAACTGTAAACTTATAACTTAATAAATTCCCCTTTTTAAAAGCCTTTCTGTTTCTGGTGTATTGCATTCTGGCAACTTTAACATATTAAAACAGCAATCAGTTCAGTTCACCTATCTTCTGAACTGGTCAAATTGAATAATTAAGACCCATTCTACTGATTATGTGAGTCAATAGAGAATGTTCTGTTTGGTAAAGATGTTGTCTCAGAGTCTATAAAATTGAGCACGTGTTCAACATTCCAATTGTTTGTTTAGCACCATAATGACTTGTAGATGTAAGTGAGATGGTCCAAAGTTACAATGGCAGTCAAAACCAGAGCCAAGATAAGCATCCAAGAATAATGGAAGTATAACGCATTTTCTCTCCAAATATAATGCATTTACCAGAGACCTTACTTTTAAACACATTTACATTTTCTTTTAATGACAACAATAAAGTATTTTATAAAAGTGTCTTTGGAAAATAAAGATAAAAATTGAAATTCTCTAAAATTCACAATCCTGTGATAATCATGTTAATATCTGAGACTGAGGCAGTATTTTTCAATGTATGTATTTTAGATAACATTTGGATATTATCTAAATAATCCTTTACACATTATAGGATTTTTTCATTCAACATTTCATTCTGAAAATTTTTCTATGTTATTAAATATCTTTGAAGACTAAGGACTGCACAATATTTATAACACGGCTTTATAGCATGGCTATACCATAGTATATCTCCTATAGTTGGTTGCTACCATATTTCACTTATAAATCAGCGAAATGAAACATGCAAGGATACCAATTCATTACTCTGAACATTGGAAAATAAGGGATGAAATATTTTAGGATAATTCAGTTGTTGGACTGGGAAATTTTTCTTTATAGAAAATGCTAGCTAATAAATTGCCAAGGACTGGTAGAATTAGGAAAGTATCACTTTGTAAACCCTAAAGAAATAAAGGCTCTAGGCAAAGGTCATTGATGAATGCTGTGACCATTAAGCAAAAAGTCAGTGGGACGCTTGATGATACTCACCAGAACTTACTAATCAATCTGAGCATCATTAAAAGTGGGGCAACCAGAAGCCATGTGCCTTCTGGTGCTGTACAACAGGAAGTACAGAACACCACACATATAATTCTTGCAAAAAAAATAAAAATAAAAATGAACCTAACTCTAATCAAGTCTTTCACTTTAAGTATTAGTTTACAGGAAATAAGAGGGATAGAGAAAAAAGTGTAATGATACCATGAAGCAGCCATCAGCTGAATCTAGAATGCAGGACACTCTGCAAGACAATTGGACTTGCAGACTGGAAGAGGGAGATGTTTGTTATAGATTGAAAGAGACTTGAGAGACTTGCTATCACCAAGTGCAGCATGCATGCCTTGTTTGGATTCTGAAGTGAAAAAAAAAACAATTCTAAAAACACATTCTTGAGACAATCAAGAAACTTGAATATCAATTGTCAATTTTCTTAGGTTAAATATGGTCTTTGGTTACTTTTTTAAGCTTTTACCATGCAAAAATGTTCACAAAAAAAATAAAATACTTTGGACTCACTTTTAAATACTGTCTCAGAAAGAGAGAAGAAATAAAGAAAGAGAAAGAGAGAAAGGAAGGGAGGGATGGAGGGGGAGGGAGGGTAGAAGGAAGGGAAGAAAAATAGGAAAGAAAAGAGGGAAGGAGTGGGAATGAGGAAAGAAAGGCAGAAAAAAGTTAAAATAAGATTGCGAAAATAATCTTTGGTGAGGCTGGGAAATGGGTGCTTAGAGATTAATCATAATATTCCTTCTATGTTTATGTAGGTATAAAATTTTTATACTAAAAAGCTTCTTAAAGACACTGAAATAGAAATCTTTGTACATATATGTCCTAATTTTTGACTAAAATGCGGAGTATAGTCTTAGAAAGAGAATTATACAGTCAAAAGGTATGAACTTCTTAAAACTACTTTTAAAGTGCTTTGCAGAAAGTTTGTACCAATTTATAGTTCCATCAATACGTGTGTTTATATTTCAACACACCATCACCAAATGTGAATATATTAATATAAAAATTTATTCTAATTTAATAGAAGAATGGTATATTAATTAATACCTTGCTTACAAAATGGGTTGAAATATTTTAATAAGAATTAGCCTTTGAATTTCTTCTTTCCCTACCTTTCATTTTTTCTTTTACCTGCTTCTTCAAGATACTCCTTACACACAATAAGTTTCTCTATATAATATCGTATGCTCTTGACTTCTTGACTCCATGGCTCCCTCTTACTATTGAATTATTTTTCCTGTGCCATATTATTATTTTAAACCTCTATTCTGGTGAATGGAGATAGACTTGTTAAACAAACGAAAATAAGAAAGGAGAGAAATTAGGATCTGAAAACAAGGAAAAGGCAAGAGATATAGCATGGGCAATAATTTCATTTCAATTATATAATTTATTTCACTCAATATTTTCTTAGACTCTACCCAAGAGCTATATGCTCTATGGAGAAAGCAAAAATTCTGAAGTCAATTTACAAAGGTTCAAAATCTGATTTTGCTTATTTACTGTCAGTGTGTTCTTGGGCAGAGCAAGCACTTATGTTCTCTGATTTTGTTTCTTCCACTTCAAAATAAAGATAAATAGTGTCTTATAAGGTTTGAATGTAGTTGATAAGTAGCTGAGATACTTCTGTAAGGTATAAAACAGTTTACTTTGTTATTTTTCATACTGAAAGGTTGATAATGTTCAGGATATGGATGAAAAAATAATAGTAAATTCAGTGGAAAAATGTTGGAGATACTTGTCATAACTCTATAGGTAATTTCCACAGTAAAAATGCTCACTTTTAGGGCAAATGAGAGTTATATGATCTGCCAGCTATCCTGAAGGGTATTAAACACATACATAAAAGATCTTGTGTAGTTGTTTGGGGTTCTACAACATTGTTGGAATTAATGATTTTGCAAAATAACCTCTATATTCTATGTGGTCAATTTGACTAGAGCATAGGATACTAAATTCTCATTTATTACTCTGTACCTTTTGGCAACTGTGCAAACTTGGCCTGTATAGTAAAAAAACTGTGAGTAGAAGAGGCAAAATCCTCCCCATTGCCATAAGCAAATATGCCAGATATTTTGTTTATTGTCATCCTTAAAAGCACTTTCTACAAGTGTGATTTGCAATTAAAAAAAAAAAATCTCTGTTAATTCCAACAAACCCATAGGCTCTGGGCAGATGGTGTCAGAAGTTGTGATGAAGTGGGCACACACATCAGCCTATCAAGGAAGTATGAAGCATACCTGGAAGTTGGGGAAATGGCTAAACTTCCAGCAGAAATTTGGAGTGCTTGTTCTTCCTCCTCCTACTTCCACAACTTTGCTGCTATGTACAGATCATGCACAAGGTTACACCCTGCTCTTATTTTGAAAACAAATCCTCAATTTTACCCAGGATGGCTTCTCTCCTCTATTCTACTGCCTGACAAGGTGCTGATTCCTTACTGGCTTCCCAAACTTCTTTTATTCCCACTTGGTGTACTTTGCTTTATCTCTCAAGTCAACAAGTCCCAGAGTGTGGAACAAAGGAGCCAAACTTCAATTAATGAATAGCAGAAAAAGTGCTATTAGGATAGTAAAAAAGACCAGTCTTAGAATGGACAATGCAGCCCCAGCCAGCAAACTGAAGTTTGAATCCCAATAGAACAAGCATTTCCTGATTGCTCACATTTTTACTTTTGTCAAATTAGAGAGAAGAGGTCTAAGAAAAAGGAATATGTTCTAAAATATGTTATAAAAAATAAATTAGAGAGAAGAGGTCTAAAATAAAGACATATGTTCTAAAATAAATTCTCAACCCAGCTTGGCCTCCTTTATTATTATTTTTTTCATCCTTTATTTTTAGTGGTCAAATCTCCAGAGGAATTTATTAGTCTTAAGTTGAAAGCAATTAAAAGGAAGAGGAATGGTATGATATATATAAATTAAGTGTGGACCATCATGGAAAATATTGAATCTATACACCATTCCATACTTAAATTTAATTCATTCAATATACTCCCTGTTGAACTGAGATTAATATTTACACTCATAAGACTGAGTTAAAGGAGTACAAACGAAACACTGCATTTGTACCCTCATCTAAATTCACCATGCACAAACTGGAACCCAAAGTGAAATACAGTCCAAATAAATTAATAAAGAAAACCATACTCTTTCTTCTTATACCTGTCTTGAAATTAGAAGTGCTTCTTAATTATATTTTCTTCTAATTTTTCCAAATTCCTATTGGATGCCTACCATATGGTAAACATACAGCTAGGAGTTGGTCCATAATTTTTCTCATTTAAGCCACAAAATAACACTGAGAAGTACATTTAGAATTCAACAAAGAACAAGGTCTGAAAGAGGTCAAAAAGCTCTAAAGTGCAGTACTAAAATTTTAGCCCAGGCCTCCAATTCTAAGACCTTTCTATAGCTTGATTTTCCTTTCTTTAACTCCTTGCTAAATTCAGTTAATACCTGTATGTCTTAGTTTGCCAGGGCTGCTGTAACAAAAGCTACAGACTGCTTGGCTTAGACCACAGGAGTTCGTTGTCTACAGTTTGGAAGCTAAAAGCCCAAGATCAAGACGCTTTCTCTGAAGCATGGAGGATTCTGGTGCTGGCTTCCCAGCCATCCATAACTCAGTCTCTGCCTCCACCAATGTGACAATCTGCCTCCTTCCATCTCTTCTTCACTCTGACTACTGTGTCACAAGTTCCTTTGCTGGTAAGGACTTCAGTCATGTCAGATCAAGGCTCACCTCAATTCAGTTTGGCCTCACCTTAACAGGATCTCTGAAGATCCTCTTCACAAATGAGTTCACTTCCACGGGACCAGGGATTAGGATTTGAAGGTGTCTCTCTGGGAGACACGATTCAATCTGCAACACTATGGGATGTAAAGTATCACCTTTAATAGCAACAACAAAAATTACATGGGTAAATATCCTTGTAAACTATATTTTAAAATATACTATTTTCACTTATATTTAAAACTGGATCGTGGATTTTCAAATAGGAAGAAGATTCAAAATCCAATTATTCTCACCTCCATGTGAAATCCGATGAAGGGAAAAATGCGGCAAAGGCAGCGACCTACTTTTAAAGAAAACCAGAGATCACTAGGGATCCGTTTCTGGCTCTCCTTTATTTACTATTTGTGTGTCGCCAGGTATATCACTTCTCTTCTTAGAGACTCCATATCCTCATCTATAAGGTGGGAAAATAATTTCTTCCCCAAAGTAGTGACTCAAGGATTAAATCAAATAGCATATAAATTACTCTAATAGATGCCCAGAGAAAAGTAGCTAGTATGGTCAGCTCAATTTTTTTTACAAGCAGGTTAACTGATTTGCTGATTACATATGGATGAAGTTGAAAACACATTTTCACACATGCATAATGCTGTATATTTTATTATATGTATAATAAATTTGGAGAATGTACCCCAAAAATGTATTCAAGTCCTGGTCAAAACTTTGTTCTCCTCATCCTCGTTTATAATAGCTGGTGTCTCCCACTTTCAAGGGGGGAAGTGATTAAGGCCCAAGTCTCCTCTGCATCTAGTAACAATTAACTTGCCCCCAGATGATACTGAGATGCTGCATATTTACCATAATTTAAATTTTATTGGGATTATCTGTGACCTTTCAACACCTTGCCTTAGCTCCCCGGTACACACCATACACGCCACCGTTATCGACGCCTTTCTCTGGGGTAATTTATATGTCATTCTTAGTTTTCTATACCTTGTCTTCCAAGTGGGCAGAGAAATAAATTCCTCCTGAACATGCATCCTCTTTGATATTTTGAGAACTTTGAAAAAATCCTTCCGTACACTAAGCCAAAATCTCCTTTAGATAATATTAATCTGAGTTTTTTCTACCCCCTCATGATCCTGGAAAAAAAACAAAAACATCAAATCTCTTTTCCATGAAGTCAGCTTTCAGATAAATTCCTAAAAATCAGGTTTGACCACAAAGGCATTTATGCTAAGTGAAAGATGCCATCTTCAAAAGACTGCATATGGCATGATTCCATCCATTGACAGTCCAAAGAAGGCAAAACTGTAGGGACAGAGAACACATTAGGTTGGGGGAAAGATGGTAGAGTCTGACTAAAAGGAGGCAACAAAAGGGAATTCTTTGGGATACTAAAATTATTGTGTCCTGATTATGTTGGTAGCTACAATAATCTATGCATGTATTAAAATTCATAGAACTTTACACCCAAAAAAGTGAATACTACTATATGTAAATTTAAAATGAAAAAGAATACTCTTTTTTTTTTCGCTCTTACTGTGTGCCAGGTGCTTTTTCTTTTGTTTTAGTCCCACAAGAAGGGTAACATTATTATCACACCCATTTTGCAGATGAGCAAGCAGAGGCACAGAGAAGTTAATTAACTTGTCTCAGGTCACAAAACTTGATAGAGTCAGAGTTTGGATTTTAACCCAAGCAGTCTGACTCCAGAACTAAATTCCCTTACTACTTTTCTATGCTTTCTTTGAAAAGAGCAATAAGGGCTTCATTTACTCTCTCTGGATGAAATTACAGGACCAATTTAAGGAGCAGAGCACCACAGAGAACTGCATCAGCGTCATTTACCTTGCACATGGAGCCAGGCAGATCAAACCAAGAGAAGCATATTTCTAGGACCACAAAAAGTCTTAATTGCTTTTTTAAAAACCTGATATTTAAACTTTTCAATTTCCCACTTTTCCCTGCAATGAAATGTCTTCCTATTAATATACTAAATAAATGTCAAAATTAACTTTCTAATGTTATGAAAATCTTTCTTCAACTGTCCCTTAAGGAATCTGGATTCCAACGTAAAGGAAGTAGAATATATCAACTGTACATTGAACAATTATTCTAAAAATCAGAAATTGTCTTCCACTTTGTCTCCCCTCTCCACTTCCCCAACGCTAAACCCTTCCGGACATTTTTTTGGAACTAAAACCTCTAAGTAATGAGGCAAACGGATAAATACACCCACGTCTGGTGCCTTGTGGTCATTCTTACACATTCATTGAGGTCTTTCAGTCTTACAGGCTATATCCCCACAAACTCCGTTGCATGCATTTTGCAAAAGCAAAAGTAGCAACTAACAGCGGTGAGCGGTCTGCATCATGATTCAGCAGCAGCAGCAACAGCAACTGAGAAAGAATTATGACGGCTTTTAAAACTAAGAGTTACACAAAGGTCTAGATTTAGTACGCTCTCTCTTGAAATGATAAAGGCTGCTTCATTTTGATGTGGAGAGTTCGTTAAAGAAAATCCACTTCTGAATTTTTAATGTTCAACACTTGTTCATAATGGATTTCACTCGTTTCCATGCTTTTCCCAAGAGTGATTATATACACAGCCATGCACACATTTTCAGTCTCCTGTTAAGAATGACCCAGAGTCGATGTGATATTTCTGCCTTGGATCCACATTTTCTAAGACATTCAAGAGTTTGATGGAGCTATTCTCAGCCCACCATCATCAATACTCCTCAAACTTCTCAGGACTGAACCCTCTTAAATTTCAGGAACAGTTTTTCTCATGAACCCCATTATACCCTTGCATAACCTACATTTAAATTTCATACAAAATCACATCAGAAAAGGCACCCAAGAGGCGTTAGTGGATGTAACCTACTTGGTTTTTGGTCTTTGGAGTCAAGCAGTCCTGGGCCCCATTCTTCACTCAATCCTTTGCCAGCAGTGCGACATGTAATTTGAATTCTTAAGTCTTCTTTCTCCTGTAAAACCGGGACAGCATATTTACCTTTCAGTCCTACCACTGGAATCAGGAAGATGATACTAGTCTAGCAAAGTTCTTATCACACACTAAGCCTTCTATGAGTGGTAGGTATAATTACAGGAAAGGAAGGAAAGCTTCAGATGAAATGGTGTTCATTTAATGTCCATTTGCAGCTTTATTTCACAATATTTCCTCAGGCAGATTTCTCTATTCCCTGCCCCAGTGTCAGGTTTGATCTTGTTATAAACTCAGGCTTTTCAGTGTTAATTATTAGTTCCAGCACACTGCTCACAAAATATAATGATTTTTAGTTTATAAAATTAGGCTCGCTACAGGAATACTGAAGAGATATAAAATGACTTTGCAATCTGATGTGCTAACAGAGAGATTGCCTAATCTTAATTCACAGGCGCAAGCACACACACCCACTCACCCCGGAAGTGCGGGGGTCTTGTGGAAGTCAGTAGCTTATCTATTATGTGCACTCCGGAGCTGTAAACAACACCATGTGAGGACTCAGCTAGAGTGCTTCCTCTGAGTCAGTATTAAACAAACTTCCGAACTGTTAGGAAAGGAAATAGGGGCACTGTACCCCAAAAGATACCCAAGACAGAAAGCCAGGGACTGTGGGAATTGTGGTCAATATTCTATCAGAGACTGATGCAATAATTAAAGGGCAGTTTGTGATAAAAACTAAATGCTGTGTGATAATCATTAGCTACCCTGAATTAAAATGGGTTATAACTTTTACACAGACTATCCTATCAGAAACACTAATAATCTGCATGTGGCATGTCCTATTAGAAATGTTTATTGCTTATTAAATGGAATGGCAAAATTTCTTTTAAACCTTTGGTGTTTTAATTCATGAGAATGCTAGCATAACTTTCTATTTGGTGATGAACACTTTACTGTCATGGTCTCTAATATTATTTCGATGTAGAATAAATCAAAAGCAAAGATCTCATCAATGGTGAAAAAAATAAAATGCCAGGAGATCAGATTTTCGCAGATAGGATAGCATAGTGCAGTGGACAGGACTCAGGCCTTGGAATCAGAAGTGTTTCAGCTCTGCATTTTCTAGTTTTGTGGTCTTGGGCAAGTTACATCTCCCTACTGAGCTTCATTTTTCTCATCTATCAGATCATGACATTCACAGGGTTCTTACTGAGATCAAATCAGATATTAGACAGGTAAGCACTTTTGCAGACATGACGAGCTATATGAATGTGGGATATTTTTATAATGATTCACTGCTCTTGACCTTTAAGCATTATGAAAACAACCAAAATAGAGTTGGGGGAAATCAAATTTAGGATACATTAAGTTGTTTTCCTTGACGTAGATAATGAGTACCAAAGCTTACATCCTTTTGGCCTGCAGTATATTTTTATTTTTAGGAAGGAGAAAAGATGGACATCACCCATAACTGAAAATCTGCACCTATAGCTGAATACAGATGCTCTGAATTACATATAATTTCACTTCTGAGTTTTAGAAGACTGAATACAGAAATCATAAAATATAAAAAAGAGAAACAATGAGAACACTTTAATCCTTAGACCAGGGTCCACAGAGTAGAATGCAGTGCTGTCTGGGTGTTTAGACAGTAAAGGGCATCACCATTTCCGGCAACCCAAAGCCTGACCTCATACTTGGACCTCTGAAGGTAAACTTCCCGAAAGGAAATCAAATACAGAGAACCTCTTCCAGTTTGAGATACCAGTTCTGTGAAAACACTGTGAGAAGCAGTTAAACTAAATTGATTTTTCAAATTTACACCAAAAATGTTAAAGTCAAAGAAAGGACAGTGAGTTGTTTTTATTTTTTAGAAGAGGAAGTGAAATCAGAGATACTCAAAATATCCTTTTCTCCTTGCCTATCTCCCTATTAAAATAAAGCTCTAAAGTAAGATAAAAGAGTCGCTCCTTCCCTCCTTATAACATTTTTACCTAAATCCTAATCTCCAGCCTTAAAAAATGAAAACATTCAACCAGGAGAAAGAAGAAAGAAGAAATATAACAGCCATAATTTACAGCTGTGATGTACATATGTAAGTTAAGCATGAAAATTATTTACGCAATTTTCATTACACTGGCTACCTAAGATCATTCAAACTCTCTTTCTTCTCGAAGGTAAAGTGCTCACTCTGGGTCCAGGGAACACTTTGAGAGGTCAAACAGAGTCCATCCTTCAGAGAGATGAGACGCTGCCTATTTTTAAAAGACCTCTAAAGAAGGAAATTCCTCAAGCTCTCCCAATTACACATTCCAGTGTCTATCAAACATCACTGTCTGAACATTTTTTCCTTTTCTCTTATCTAAATCCCTCATCCTGCAACTTAAGCCCATTGCCTCCTGTCTGGTCCTTAATGGAAATCATCATCCTTCATAGATCAACCTCCTCACATTAAGCTCTTTTCAAATTCTGCAGGCCAGGCAATAGTAGTTCCTAAATTCTATTTGCAGTTCTTCAACCATTCTTTTGTTACTCACCTATAATTTTCCTCCAAGTTTCTTCCTCCAATTTTGTATTCATTTCACATATCACTTAAAAAATAAAAAAATAAAACAGACCAAAGGAAAGGAAAATTACCCAGGAATTTCACTACATGAAAACAACCCATTTGCAATATTCTTTGTTCTTACCCCCTCATCCATATACATGCATGCACACATCACTGTAAGCATAATGTGCAATTTTATTGAATTCATTTCAAGTTTTTAACTCCTTCTTAAATTTCATAACCCAAAACTTGCTTAGAATGAGCTAGTTTATCATTGCAATTTTGACAATGCTGGTATATTTTCATTCAATAACATTAAATGATTGACTACTTAGTAGTTGCTAAGGAGTCTTCTAGTTGCTAAGGAGTCAGAGCATTTAACATATAGTCTTTGCCCACAACAAATCCTAACAAGACATATAGCCAACTAAATTAGAATGAAAAAGATCTTATGTAGATTATTCCTTCATCTACCTATCTTATGCAATCTGGTAGGGCAAGTTGAGAGAGCTGGGTCTAGGGGGAGGATAGACCCAGCAAAAATCAGAATTGGGAGGGGCAGTTGCTATGGATAAATTGCCACAGCTTCCACCCAGCTACTGGAGGCCAGAGAAACTAAATGCACACATGCTATTCAGAGTTTAACTGGACTTCTGTAGAAACAGGTTTGGTGAAAGTATGAGCTCAGTGGCAAATGCCTACCCAAACTTTTCTGAATTATAAAAAAGAGGTTTGGTGCCAGGATGAATGGCAAATTAGTGCAACTGAAAAAAAAAAAATGGGGCAGGGGGTGGTTAGCAGTGTAAGGTGATTCTGAAATAAGTCCAACTTGAGAACTCACTTCGTAATTGCTGAAGCAGTCCATGTTATCAAAAGAGCAACAATCTGAAACAAAGATTTGATTCCAATAACATAGTGTCCTTAGACAAAGGGTTTCTTTGGTCTGGCCCTCGGTTTCCTCATCTGTAAAAGAAAAGGCTGTTTGCAGAGTTTTCCTGGACTCAGCTTCTAGGAAATAGCAAGTATTAAAAATAACACACTGTAATTCCAAAAACTGAACATACAATCATTTCTTTAAAGAAAAAAAAAAAATCCGCATCCATTTCCACTATATGTTTGGCTTAGGTAAAAATAAAGTGGAACAGATTGATGGTGCATTCAAGGGGCTTAGTTTTAAAAATTGTATCCTAGTGTAAACAAGGAAGGAGCTTGCAGTCTAAAGGATTCTATCTCAATAAATACATGTTGAGCGTTTACCATGTACCAAGCTCTGGGCTAGATGTTGGCAATATTTTGAAGAACAAAATTCAAAATTCAGTTTTCTTTAATTAAAGAAAAGTTTAATGAAAAGTCTCTTTGTAAAGGGTGTGGACAGCATTAGGGGAAACTGAAGCACCATGAGGTGAGCGACAATGAGGAGAAGGAGGAAGAGAAGCCAAATAAATGGACCAGGGAGATTGAAGGAAGGGAAAAAAGTGAACGTAAGGGTGCATTTTGAAATCACTTCTTTGTGGCACTGGGACATAACCTTAGTGACTGAGGTGCATACAGAATGTGTCTTAGAGCTGGCTGCTAGGACGGCTGAGAAAAGTATTCATAGATTTCCAGCCCTCATTGAGGATTGCTGTCAGAGTTAACTTTCACAGATTTTGGGACTCCACATAGCAGCTGAACAAGTAGGATCCCACTGCAACATTGAAGAAGCTGGGGCCAAAAGTGCCAAGTGTGTGGTGTTGGTTTGAAATGAGATTATCAGATTGTTACTGTCCATGAATCCACGCCGGGATCAGAAGTGAGGCTTTGAAGATGTGAGTCAAGGGACCAGAGATTCTGGTTCAATCTTGTCTGAGCCTCCCAAGGGGTTTGGTGGACTTAATTTGGTAAACAGAAGCAAATATGAAAGACTTTTAAGCAGAGGAGGGACATGATTAGCTTTGTATTTTAGAAAGATTACACTTGAGAGACTGAGTATCAAAAAAAAAAGTCTTGCCTGAAAAAAATCTTGCCTATTATTCTCAGAAAATTTGGTGTTAAATACTTTAAAATGGTGTTTTTTTAATAACAATGACATAAAAGGAAATCAAAAATAGTGTGTGAAAAGAGCTCATGTGGAAGAAACCAAATGCCGTTATAATGCTAAAAATGACAAAGTCCATTATTTGCATGTGATGGTAATGTGAGGCGAAAATAAATCTATAAAATTCTCCACTTTTAATTTCAGAATGTATCAATTCTGATGTGGTTTTGAACTGTCATCTGCATCTCTTTAGCCATTGTTTGAACACTTAACAAATGAACATATAAATACCTTTTTTTCTCCTTTGCCAAGAAAGATATCTAGAACCCTCCTTTTCTTTTATTTTTTTTCACCCAAAAATAATTAATGAGCAGTTATTATACATCATTGTGCTAGGACTGCTGATACTATCATTTTAAGATAGACATAGTATTTGCCCTGCTGATGATTAAGATCCGTATTTGTGTTCTGGCTTTAGCACTTAATTAGACCATGTGACTTCAAGTAGTTCAATTAATCTTTCTGAGCCTCAAATTGTCAAGGGAAGGGAGAGGTGAGAGAATAATTCATATACTAGAGCATTGCATTGAGGTAGATATTATTCATTCTTACTTTGGTTATTTTTTTATTTTTTTTTACATGGGCAGGCACCGGGAATTGAACCCGGGTCCTCTGGCATGGCAGGCAAGCATTCTTGCCTGCTGAGCCACCGTGGCCCGCCCATAGTTATTATTCATTCTTGCATGTATTCATTCAATAAATACTTAATAGCTTCCATGTCTAATATGTGCCAAGTTCTGTATCGGCTTGTGAATCAAAAATAATATGCCAATAGTGTGGGTTTTAATTGTGTGTATTTGGGGAACTGAACTGACTCTTTTTTGGCTGTTTGGTTTGTTTGTTTAAAAAGTTTTGTTCAACAATTTTATTCTGTAAATTCAAGCATCAAACTATCATTTTCTAGTACAGGCACAGCAGTGATTCTTATAACTATATTCAACAAATAATTTGTGAGCCTGATAGAAAGGACAACATTTGACATCTAAATAGTCAAATAGACACTCAGCCAACAAAATTAGAAAGTAAACTGAAGTAAGAGGAAAAAAAATAAAGAGAATGGAAAGAAAAGCAGGAAAACTGGGGGATGATTTTTGAGCTGTACTATCTCTAAATTACAGGTTCTCAAACTCTTTTCTGTTAATATTTTTTGGTATGAGGACTACTCAAGAAGACTAAATACTTCATTGACACTCAAAGTGCTTACTGGTTGGAATTCTGTGGCATATTCATAAGGTCACTTAGCAACATGTGTCTATAATATCTAATTTTTCATATTTATACTAACTGATTTTTAAATCTGAATCCCATATATATATGTACTTTATATTATAGTACTTGTTCCCAAGTACAATCAATAGCAACCACGGAAAGTTAATGGTACAGAAGTTGCACTTATTTTGCTGAGAACATGCAAGCAGCACATTTAAAGGAAAAGAAATGCTTTATTACATCGCCACAACTTCTATCCAAACCTTACTTGCTTACACATATTGGCGGGTTTAATGCTCTATAAATGTTCTCATGCCATTTGATATGAGCACATGCAATATCAGCATTTCTGCTTGATCAAGTCTTTACTTCAAATATATATGCATATATTTTAAATAAATAATCTCAAGGAATTTGAAAATCTCTCACCTATACCACCTGTTCCTTTTATCACCATGTCAGCATCAGGACAATCGGAAACAGGAAATAAACCTGAATAGAAGATGTAGTAAATCTGGAGTTAAAAACTGGTAGACAGACCTAAACAACTTCAGAAACGAGTGGAGTCTGTCAGATTAAAGGCAAAAAGAAATTCAGATGCTACTGTACTTCACTTCATAAAATTGTCTCCCATGAGGACATGGGTTAACAATTCATGCATGCTGGAATTGAACAACTAAGTAAATGGATGGCAGATGGTGGGAGGCAGGTTTCTCACTGAGGAGTGGTTATTTACAGATAAGCAAGAGCAGGTGTCTAGAGGAGCCTTGCGGTGACAGATCTGTGTTGGAGACATCAGGGTGAGCTTATGTTTAGTTTAATATAGATAATCACACAAAGAAATATTTATAGATATGTGTACATACACAGCTGAGAGGGCCTAGAAGTAAAGACACCCCAGTAGCAATAAACTCACCTACTTCCAGGAGCTTTGTTTCTAATAAAAGAAACCAAAAAAAGGAACCAGAGCTCCTTGCAGAAATGGCTGATTCTAGGACTAGGGCAGGAAATATATAAGACGACCCTGGAGTATCTTAATTATAGCACCAACAATTAAGGAAATGGCTAATAACAATATATGAAAATTAAACAATAAGTCCTACGTTGATGAGGATATGCCAAAGGGACACAGGAGCCAAGTAAAATAGCTCCCAATGGTCACAACTGGGACAAAGTGAGCAACACAAAAAATAAAGTGTTGGATTATAATGCAAAGTATTTCTAAAAATCCATGAATACATACTGACATAAATAAATACATGGGCTAGCACAGACAAATCTCCCATGCAGAGTTCCAAATAATTTATGTAGCTACTATACCCTCAAAGAGGTGAGCATAACTCCCCACTCCTCAAGTGTGGGCACCACATGGTAACTTCCTTACAAAGAATACAGCATGGAAAGGGGAGAAAAGAATGAATTTACAGTGAAGAAATCTGACAGCCGCTACCCCAGCCAGGTGATTAAGGTCAACATCATCAGCAATAAAAATAACCTTGATTTGATGTGAAGAAAATAACACCTTGGTTGTTTTAAAACCTTTGTATGTTTTTGTCCCCAAACCCCATTACCCTAGCCTAACGAGAAAAACAGAAGATCAATTCCAACAATGGGGCATTCTACAAAATACCTGACCATTATCCTCAAAACTAGCAAGGTCTTTGAAAACAAGGAATATCTGAGAAAGTGTCACAGCCAAAAGGAGCCTAAGGAAGCATGACAACTAAATATAATACAGTACCTTGAATGGGGTCCTGGAACAGAAAAGAGGATATTAGGTAAGTACTAAGGAAATCTGAATAAAGTGCATATTTTAATTAATAAGAATGTGACAATGTTAATTGTAACAAACATACAATAGTAAAAATTGTAACAAATGTATAATCCTAATGTAAGAGGCTAATGAAAGGGAAAACTGGGTAAAGGGATAGGTTATAGTTCTCTGCCCTATCTTAGTTTTTATGTAACTTTAAAATTGTTCTAAAAAGATAGCCTATTTTTTAAAAATCATTAGATACTGAGGAGGCATTTGAGAAATATCAGCCCTTATAAATTTTTTAAAAATTAAAAGGAACAAATACTTCCTAAACATGAATATTGGAGAAGCTTTGGAAGAAATCATAGAAGAAATTTTATATAGGTTAAACAACTTCCAAGTTAAAAAAAAAAAAAGGACAAACAAAAACTGAGAAAATATATTCAAGGTAAAAATAGTAAGGGTGATATACTGAATCTATATAGAGACCTTCAAACTTACTTTTTAAAAAAGATCGCGATAAATGGACAAAGGACATGAGAAGGCAGTGGGAAAAAAAAGAGGAAATAAAAGGACTCAATAAACAATGGGAAATTGTTTGGTCTGAATGCCACTCAAAAAATAAATAAATAAAAATTAAAGCACAAAAAGAGATACAATACTAGTCTATGTCTATTTCATTCCAAAGGTAGGGAAAAAATATTTACAGCTGGTTACAGACAGTAAAACAGTAACTCTTATTAGACAGTGCTGGTGGATGTCAATGGATACATAAATACTTAGCCTATTATTTACAAGAGGTTTAAAAATGTTGTTCCCATAAAAATGTTGTTCCCATTCGACCCTAATAATCTATCCTAGGAGTTTGCAAACTGTTTCTGTAAAGGGCCAGAGAGCAAATATTTTAGACTTTATGGGCCATATAGACTCTGTCACAAAGACACTTTAACTGTTGTAGCACAAAAGCGGCCATAGGATAACATGTAATTGAATGAGTGTGGCTGATCTCAACAAATATTTATTTACAAAAAACAGGCATTGGGCCAGATTTTCCCAAATCCTGATCTATCCTAAGGAAGAACAGGAGCAAAAGAACATTCGTGATACAAAATTTTCATACACTGTGTGATTTCAACCTTGTAAAAAAAATATTTGTAGAGAAAATGCTACAAGAAACAGCAAAATGTTAGCCAGACTCTTCTCTGGATAGTGGAATAAGAACCTCCCCCACCCGGCCTTTTTTTTTTTTTTTTTTTTTTCCACTTCTCTCAACACTCCCAACAAGTTTTTTAAGTATCAAAGATACAAAGATTACAAAGCAAATGTAATCTGAAAGCCAGCTTCTTCAGATGTGTGTTTTTACAGTAAGCTAGAGATTTCTAGGCCAATTTAAGATTTCAAAGTATTTTTATTTGATATTTACTCACACTCAAGAATATACGTCTATTAATCTTGATCAATTTCTCCATAATAACAGACTTCCTTTGGAGGCTATATTTTTTTAAATAGGACTCTTTTCTAATCAATTGAGATTAGAATTCTGAGGTTTTTGTCAGTTATTCGTAAAATACTTTGTTTCTTCGGGAGCCTCTGATACCTTATAGGGATCGCCTAAAGCCACAGTACTGGAAATGTTGCCCGCTTTTTTAAAGCTCTTTTTAATGGCTCATGTTCTTAATGGCCTCCGTTTAAGTGACAAAAGAACCAGTGTTGTTAGGAGGGATGTACCGTGCATCACACAAGCTGACCCTGGCCAGGCGCAGGCCCTGATCTGCGGTCCCGGGTCAGCACTTGGCAGTCCCACTAAGCCGGCTGCAGAGGGGTGCGAGCAGGGCAGGCTTCTCCCCGGCCAATCAAAACACGGAAGACAAAGGCCTTTCTAAGCCCAACGCTGACAGCAGCTCCCCGAAGTATTGCTAACGTTACATTTTTCTCTCAACTTTCTGTATACAGAATATCTCTCACCTGAGAGAAATCAGAGTTGAGTCATACCCTAGGACTGAAGTTTGTTGTTAGGATGAGGGTATGCAATTGCTCCCTTTGGAAAAGGAAAACGAGGTCTTATTCAATCTTGCCCTAAGAACTTACAAAAACAACTTCATAGCTCTCTGAATACACAGGATACAAACCAACGACAACAACGTAGCCTAGAGCAAAGGCATACAATTGGGCTGAGATGATATAAATAAAGGAAAATCGAAAATACGACACCATTATCTGAGACAATTCCAGGGAAAGAAAAAGGTACTTCTTTTTCTTGAAGCATCTGCCTAGATTAGGTATCACCTCAGAGAGCTCGCCCTGGCCACCTTAAAGAAAGCCATGTCCCTTCCTTCACCCTCACCCACTATCCTCTATCTGGAGAATGTGTGTGCCATCATGACGGTTTGTTGTTATTCTATTGTTTAAATTTTCTTGACTATGTCTGTTTTCCTCTCCAGGAATGTGTTCTGCATGAGACAGAGTTCACAGTCTATCCATTCTCTGTTCTCTTACTGACTTCCATAGCCCAGCACATACAAAGCATGTGATAAATGTGTGTTAAATGCACAGATGAATAGCACAATAATTTAGTAGAAACAGTCTGGATTAAAAGTCAGATGATGTGTGTTCAAATGCATAGATGAGTAGCACAATAATTTAGTAGAAACAGTCTGGATTAAAAGTCGGACGACGTGTGTTCTAGCTCTGGCTCTCGCATCAACTGGTTAGGTGTATAAATGATACACCTAGATGGTTTCTATTATGATAATGCTGGGTAACAACCACCCCAAAACTCAGGAACTTACATCACCGAGTGTATTTTTGTGCACGAGGCTGTGGGTTTGCAGTGGCCTTGCTGAACTTGGCTGCAATCAGCCTGCAGGTTGGGTTTAGGTCGGTTTCACATGTCTCTTCATTTTGGGACCCTACTTGGGCATGTTTTATGGTGAATATCAGACACACAAAGAGGAGAACAGAAACACATAACTCTCTTGAAGCCTCAATTGCAACTGATGCAGTGTCACTTCTGCCTACATTTCATTGGCCAAAACGAATCTAGTGGCCAAGCCCAACATTAAGGGGACAGAGAAGTATAGTCCACTGAAACTACCCCATGGTGAGGAGGAGAAGAGAAAGAAGAACTGTGAACAAATAATATAATCCACCATACTACACAAGTGAAATTCATCAGGTTTCCATTTCTTGAAAATAAGAATGATAATCCCAACCCTGACTATACACAGGTTTCTTGTGAAGAAATGATTTTTGTAGATATTATTCAAATAAATTCAATTCAACTAACAACTAGACATTGAGCCAGGCACTAGATAATGATGGTTGAAAATGATCAAACCATTTTCTTTTCTTACAGAAAGAGCCTATAATCAAAATACATGATCATTGCTGTAGCTTAAGTTGTAGACAAAATACTTAGTAGAAACAGGAAGTAGTTATGAAATCAGTCTGGGTAATAAAGAGAGGGTTTTACAAAAGAAGTTGTGCCCTGGATGCTACTTAAAAAATAAATAAGAATTACTGCTGGAGATGAGGGTAGGGAAAGAGGGGGATTTAGCTTTAACAGTAACATTTCCTTTTTTACAATAAAAATAAGTATTTGAAACAAATACGACAAAAAAAGTCTACATCTGATAAATCTAGGTGTTGAAGGAATGGGTGTCTGTTATATGATTTTCTTTGTATACTAGAAATATTTCATAATCAAAGGAGAAATTTAATTATTGTTAAATAATTGCCTGACAAACAAGGAAGAGGAGAATATTCTGGAGAGAACATAAGTAGGAAGAAAAGGAATTTGCTCTTAATGGATCATAGAGCGTGAGGGAGAATGGTGGAAAAGAAAGAAGCAAGACCGAAGGGAAGGGGTCAAGATATTGCTACAGTGTTTGGCTGTTATTAGCACCAACTTTTCATCTTTACTTAAAAATTTTAAAGGAGTATGATAATTTGGTCTCAACCAATTGATAGACTGCCTCAAGGGACCTGTGACTTAGCTGACTCATGGAAGAAAGAAAGGAAATCACAAGAAGGGTGGTGCTGTATTTCTTTCATCTTCATGTGTCTCCAAAAAAACAGGCTCTGCTCACCCCAGTATACTCTGCCTCAAACCAGCCTACACTGGGTGACTCACCACCCTGCCCCAGCAAAACACTTTCATCATCCACAGAAAAAATAATCTGGCTACTATCATGACTCTTTTGAATTGCAATGCTTTGCCCTGAAGCCAATTTTTAACCCTGGTATATCCAGAAACTAAGCAGCCTGCAGAGATCTGACACCGATGGTCTGCCTCATATTTCCAGCACTAAACTGGGAAACCTCTTAAGAAACATTCTCCACAATGTCTGAGCGGCTCAGGCAGAATTTTCAGTCCCTTGTAATCTATTTTCCAGTTTACGAGTATAAAAACAGGGGCTTATCCCGTATCTCTTCTTACAAATGTCAGTCAAGACTTACTTGGCCCATCCCTTACTTTAGCCAAGTGGCTTTCCCATGATGTGACTCTCACCATCTTCTCTAACCCCCATCTTAATCCATCTCCTTTTTGCTGGCTATTCTCCAAATTCACTTTCTTCTGTGCCTTGAACAGACCAAGGGCTCCTCTGTACCTCCAGGCTTTCTTCTCGGTCTTCCTTTGGTCTAGGTTCTTGAATGTTCTTTTGCCAGCTCATTCACGAACTTCATCCTCATCCTCAAACAGCATTCCTTTGGAGCGTTTCATCTAGCCGCCCTACCTAAAACACTTCTCCAGATTATCAGCCTCATTGCCCTGTTTATTTCCTTCTACAGTTACTTGATCACTTCTTTATTTTCTGGTTTATTGTTTCCTTTATAAAAACAGATACTGTGTCCTCCTAATTCACTAGTAGTTCCTGCTGCCAGTAATCATGCCTAGCACAGAGCAGGTACCTAATAGATGTGAATTGAATGGGGGGGAAAAAAGCATACTTGTGAGCTCAGGCCTTCCCAAAATCTGTACAAGTTTGGATTCCAGGTAGCAAATATAGAAGCGCTTGCCTTGGTCACTTATTTCTGTGGGTACCTTAGACCCCTGGTTCTGTTACCCAGATTCTTTGCCCAGGTTACTGAACACTTTATTCTAAAATCTCTTATCTTGGGTTCTTGACTTAGCTCCAAAATTCTGGATTCCAGACTTTGCCTACTAGAAGTGCTGACCTAGAATATCAGTGGTCTCCTCCCTGGCTTTTTCTACACTTGACCCCTTGTGTGCAAATGATAGAATAACTGCTACTCCTCCTGCCTTAGCTAACAGCCATGGAATTGACTGCAGACCTGCCAAGGTCCTCCTTGTCTAACTGAGCCCCTAGCTCTTATCCCTATATTTCCACCCTAAATCTTCCTTCTTCCATTTCTGCCTTTATCTTGGCATGACTGTAAACAGAAGAGGTGGTTCAGGTAGACACATTTTTAAAAGTGAATCATTCTAATTCATAGTCTCTTCTCTACTCACCAGTTTGTGCAAAACTTCTACTAGATCTGTCCCCTTACATACAATACATTTCCATGTCAACAATTAAGGCTTATGCATCTACTAACTCTGCAATAGTTATGAGCTAAGCCCGCAGTGTATCAGCTTTCAATACTTTCAGATAATTTTTAGATACTATTGAGAACCATTATAGCACTGACAATTAGGATTCCTTGAAGATTGTCTGTTTTTTAACCCAATTCTACCAATTTCCTTAAAAGCTAGCGTCCATAAAGCATTTAGGAAAAGCTACTGTGAGCTCCCTGGATATTGTCCAAACTCTGGATACCATAGTTAGTCACATGGAATGTGGAATGGGCTAGACATCTTAGAATTGTTCTTGTTAAACTGGTGTGAGAGATTGACCCAATTGCTTTAATAATCATTATTTGTTTAACAAGTTCCTGTAAGGAAAGCTATGAAGTTGTCTTGTGAAGTAGCTTCTTAAAAGGCTTTTATTTTGTCTGGGTATGATAAGGATCATTACATGTGGTATGTTTAACTGATGACTTAGTGCTCTTTTAGTGCATAGAAACTTCTATGGGAAAAAGAATTAGACAATAAGTACCAATGAATTAGAAACATGCCCTGTTTCTAATTCAATTTGCTTTGATAAAAACAAATAATCCTTAGAAACACAAATATTTGTCTACAGTGATTGGAAAGTCTGTTAAAATTGGCATTCTTATTGCTCCAAAACATTCGTTTGTCCTTTATATGACCCACACATTGTCAAGAGATTAATAATGTTGAAAAATTCCTGTGGTATACTTAGTTTTTGTGCTATCTAGTGGAGACACATCAGCATCCTTAATTTGGTTTACCGCATAACATTTTCTTTATCCACAATCAATGGTTTTCTCTCTTAATCAACAAAATAGAAAGCAGATTTTTAAAATACTCCAAGCACTATAAATTCATAGCATTTTTCCTTTGAAGTAAAATGTTTTATATGGCTACGATGAAACATGAAAAGAATTCATATGTTCAGAAAGCTTAACAACTAAAAGCACCATAACTTGTCCTCAGTGGAATAGAACAAGATTAGAAAGGTCAAAGGGGATTGTTAAAAGAGTTTGGTCAAATGACTTGAAAATGTGGTAGTTGTATAATATATTTCAAAATACGATTCAACCTTAAATACAATTAAATACCATATTTCCTATATGCAAAGATTATTCTTTCTTATTTAAGTGATTTTTTTTTTTTTTGCATGGGTAGGCACCAGGAATCGAACGCAGGTCTCGGCATGATGGCAGGTGGGAATTCTGCCACTGAACTGCTGTCACACAGCCCTAGATGATTTTTTAAATACTATATTTTACCTCGGTGTCAAGTTCCCTGGCACCAAGGTAAAAAGTACCTTTAAAAGAGATAAGTTATCTACTCCAATAAAACGATTGCAGATAAACTCTTTTGCCAAATATATGTAGTGTGGACTAAATCATAAAATATCACAGGACTACCTATCGAAGACACCTTCCTTTTTTCAAGGTTACTGACTTTATATACATACCCAACATGCTTTAAAACAAGACTTCGCAAAAAGCAAAATTTGTTATTATTAAGATATGGCAACTAATATGAGTCACAAAAATAAAAAAGCATAAGTGAGCTTCATTTCCTCCCATCTGCCTCAGGCATTAAAGAGAAAAATAGGATGGGACGAAAACTCAGATCATAGCCCCAGGAAAGGAAGTTAGAACCTAATACTAACCCACTGGGGAGGTGGAAGTCTCTAATAACAGGGTATCATATAGATTCCCATTAGTTTGTATCATAAGCATATTGCTACATCACATGCCCTTATGCAGCAGAGAAACAGGAACACTGAAATAAAAACATTTCCAGATGATTCAGGATGGAAAAAAAATCCCTATATCCGTAAATCCTGTGATTTGCTTTTTTTAATAGATTGACTCTTCAGATAAGAGCATGCCAGGTCTACACAAGTGAAGTACAGGACTTATCTGTTTGAAGCAGGATTCTGAATTTATAAGCAAGTTAAGACAATTTTTTCCTTCCCACATGGGATGCGTAAATACAGACACCTGTGCAGGGTACTGTTCGTGCTCCTAAAGAAAACCTTATCTTCACTTCCCACAATTTGTTCTGAGGACAATATCAGGAACAAACCTTCCTAGTCCTAGGGTAGCTGGGGGAGAAGACAGAACAGGGGTAAACAGGCTTCCTCTCATGTGAAAACTGAAACTGGGGGTGAGCTGCTAATCGAGCCGGACAGAGAAAATGGGCTGGAAGGGCAGTGCTGTTCGCGTGCCCTCCAGCGCCGACCGTTCCAACACTGCGTCTGAGGACAGACTTGACAAGTGCTTTCAAGTCCATTGAAGGGCTTGTTTTTGGAAAATTCCAGCTTAACTCTTGGGATCTCATCTGCTTAATTGCAACTTTGTCAATATTTTAAATACCAGTTTTTATTATATAAAGGCAAGAACCTTTCGAAACGCTTCCTACCCAACAGGGAACATCTAGAGAGAGAGAGGAGAGAATGGGTAGGATGGCTGCAGGTTGGCAGAACAAGAAAACAGCTCCATCCCGGTCTGCTCAGCAGAATGGCTTCTTTATGTTCTTTGAAGGGAATTGCCAGAATAGACACACACCCTAAAAAAAATGAAGTACAACAATACATTCCAAAACAAACACAAATGATTTGTTTATTACTTCCCATCTTCTCTTACTCATGACTCTGCTTCCAAGCATTTGTATGGATGATTGAAAAATGACAGCATAACACTTTCTTTCCTTGAGTTTCCACTTCCCTCAGGGCAGAAGAGCTCACGGCACACTCCATGAGGCGAAGAACAGGTGTCTTTCAGGTAATCCGGTGATCTTACCCTAACAGTCGTACCCTTTGACAACCCTTCCCAACCTCGAATGGAGCCGATACACCTGCACTCATGGGGAAGGATGTTTTCATGCCACTGATTTTCATATTCATCCTCGAATCTTGCTTTATTTCCAAGGTAAAATATTTATATCCCTCCTTTATCTTATTCTGATGCCCAATTTATTGTGATTTCTCAGATTGTGCTTTTAAAAATGTCACTGCTGGCAACCCTTTAAGCTTTTGTACTATAAGAAAAACCACACATCCCGTACTGGAGAGAGAATTAGGGCCTAAAAGATGAAAGCATGTGATCTGTCACCTACTCTCCACCAATACAGACAAGATATCATTTACATCACAATTATATTAAGTATAGCACTAGCTGAGAAATTATCACAGCCAGGGGATGAATGCCTAGTTGCTCATTTTATATTTTCTCTAGCGTAGGGTGTACTTGAAATTTTCCTTCGATAAAGAAAAAACTTCAAAAATTTAAATGAGCATGGAGAATAATCTAAGAGGAAATTTGAAAAAGAAGAAGTAATCTGAATGATATACTCAGATTTCAGACTCTGGGCCTATTTCCTAGGCATAGAAGCGCTTCAGTGTTCCTTCCTTCAACTTTCGGAGGCTTCTCGGAGGGTAAGGGTGTTTGTTTTTAGTGTGAGTTGTACTCTCATAACAGTTTGCCCAGTTTTCTTGCTGAGGTTGTCTTCAGCTAGAGGGAAGATAGGGTAATGAAAAGTGCAGTCTTTGGTGTTGGATACACTGGATTCAATTTGGGGGAAGTACTTCATTTCTCTGACCTTTTTATTTTCATTCTTAAAGTGAAGTTAATATTAACTTTCATAAAAATATTGTATTCAAGTACAATACGTACTTTATGATATGTCTGGCAAATAATAGATGTTCAACGCACATTTACTTCCTTCCTTCCTCAAGTGTCATACTCATAGTACATTATTAATAGAAGAGCTACTAATAGAAAAAAAAATCCATGCCTTTAGACAAAATAGACACCAGGTAATGTGTTGTATTAGAAAAGACAATGGACTCTCAGCTGGGATCATGGATTCTCACCCCCACTCTCTCTTTGAAAGCAGCACCTAACTGGCTCCAGTCCTCACCTCCTTAAGGTTTACAATGAACTGGGGAAGGAATTTCCCCAAAATATTTTTATGTCTCCACTTTGTAAAAAATAGAGGGTAAGCATATAGACTTATGCTTTAAGTCAATAAAATATATGAAATTTATCATCAGAAATGCCACTGTTTGAAAAAGGGTTTCTCTCAGATACGGAAACTAACCTTATTAGATTTTTAACAAACTAAAAGTACTATACAAACATGAGGTTTTGACTCTGAATCAAATGGCCTTGGCCAGAGGCCACTGCAAATAGTTATGTTGTTTTATTATTATTGTTTCCATTATGATGAAAGAAATCAGGATGATGAATATATTGCAATAACTAGCTGCAAACGAGCTAACGCCCAGCTTGGAGAATGATTTAAACGGTGGAAGCCCAGCTGTCAGAGACACCAGGGGCTGGCCTGGCCGTGCACGTTGCTGCGGCAAAACTCAGTTGCCTCATCTCTAAGATAGGGCTTCTTTACCTTTAAAACTTGTTAAAAATTAAAGACAGGAAATGTCCGCAAAAGGTTCCTGGCATTTAGTAAGGCCGTGAGGATCTATTTTCTATGTAAGTTCTATTTTTAGACATATCATGCCAGCTTCTTATCAATAGTGCTGATATTCTCAGAGTTACAATTCAAAATTTCGCTTTTCCTGTTTAGTGTCACATCATTATTCACCACACATTTGTATGGTTAAAAAAAATCAGCAAAATCCTAACGAAAGTACTATTTTGCAAAAGGACAGTATTTACTGTGGTTGAACATTCGCGGAGACCACGTGCTACTCCGAAACAGCCTAATGGACTTCAAGTCCTGGAGGCTCTCAGCAGGAAAGCATTACACGCCAGCGAAGCCAAGATGCCTCCCAAGTCCATCCCTCCTCAACCCCACTCGCAGGCAGCGTGTCCCGGCGCAGGGGCCAAGGCAACGCACAAATTCCTCTAGTATCCAGGAAATCACAGCTCCAACATATCACATACCTAGAGACTCCAAGGCTCAGAAGAGAAACAGCAGGCATAATAGGTACAAAACACCTGAAAATCCTATATCTGGGACCTTAGAATTGGGACAATTGCAGAAGGAGACAAAATTCTCTTTAAATAGAAAATTAGCTTTGATCCAAGAAAGTAACCAATAAAACCTGGACAGCGCAGGATCGGACCCAGCATTCTGAAGTGGATCAGCCCGACGATTCCAATGCAGAAGACAGGAAGAAACAACAGGTAAACGGAGCCAGACCAAGCATTCCCTGGACACACTGAGCAAAATCCTAATGGATTGGAATAGATGGCAAGCTGCTGATGGGATCTAAACTACTCTGCTGTGTATATTGGCTACATGTAAATTAAGTGTGCAATTATATAATTGTGTGTATATAATTTATAAGTGTATAATACTATATATGCACTTATATATATACATATGTATGTGTAAGTGAGTGAGTGTATGTGTGTGTGTACAATTCCATTGTTTGGGTAAAGTTTTTCTCAAAGACGTCCTGCAATTTTCTTAAGGAAAATCGGGTGAACTGAGGCGACAGCTATTTATAGAGAAATAGTGTGCCTAACAGAAGGCGTCCAGAGCAGCCCCTAATCCTATTTGGCCGTGCCACCTCTTTTGCAAACAGTATGGGAATTGATTCTCCTGTAATTTTTAGACCTCTCACCACAAGATGGGATTGAGAGCACTATACCAGTTGGCGCTCTTTATTTTGGGATTCAGTGTAATCCTTGGTACTCACAGGGTAGAACAGATGCTGGGGCTTTATTGATCTAGTAGGAAAAGATTATCTTACTGTCTCCATGCCAAACTGAAAAAGTAAATTATCTGCCTCATCTATGTCACAAGTCCTCCTCTTTGTTTTACTCCTTATTTTTCTTCTTCTCAGGTTCTTTCCCCAAAAGCTATTCATCTTTTTCTTACCTTACAACAAGCAAATCACTTAAATCATGAGACTGATTGCCACAGTTTCCCTCTTTTGAAAAAAAAGACAGACTTTTCCCACAATGGAATCCCTGCCTAAAAGACAGCTCCACACCCCCCACCAGCCCACGGCTCCCACCTCCTCATTCTCGGAAAAAGAGAACCCAGACATGGAGCTGGACGTAAAGTGGCCTTTGCCTGAGAAAGCATGAATGTCTGAGACAAGAAAGGAAATGCTGCAGACAATAGCAGAAGCTCCACAGTCCACAAACGCTCAGCTCTTCACCACACCCATTGGTGGAATTTGTTACCAGTAAACACACTTTGCTGTAAGCACCATTATTTATTAGACATGAAAGAGAAAAATCATCTGCTCTAAAAGTGAGCTCATCTCCAAATATAATACATATGAAAGTAGGGTCTCTATGCTCCCTGAACTAAAATACTGCCTGAAAATAACTTGTCTACATTTGCTAAGCACTATTTCTCTCCTGAGACTCCAAGATGGGCATGGATTTCAGATCAAATTGTAAAGTAATGGGAGCAGGGAACATGAAGAAGGGAACATGATTTGAATTTCTTATCAAAATTATTTAGGAATCAGGAACTATATCTACAAATGAAATCTTAGTGTTTAATCTTATAATTGGGAAATAAAGTCTTACTAAGCAGGAATAAATGTTTGAAATCTATCCTACATAAAGTATTAATGATAAGAATAAGGGAAAGGAATAATGAAAGGATCAGATTTACTTCACACCATCAACAGGTCCCTCTTCCTTGACCCCAGCCTGTCTCCCGACGCTGTAACTTGAAGAACTTCCAGAAATCTCTCGGATTCTTCTTTCCCCCTCCCTGGCATCTCTGGACTTAGCCCAGCAGCTGTTTATGTGCTTCTCTCTAGCTCTTGTCCAATGATGCTTTATTTGTAAGGTCTGTCTTGCTCACGAGCACTGTTCATGTCAGAAGTGTGGGGACTTCCCTGGCTCCATGCTCGCAGCCTTAGGGCCTTGCTGTCACCTTGAAACCTGTTCCAGGGCTCTACACTTCCAGTGATTTGGAAAAGGGAGTCAAATCTCGACCTTACTGTCTGGGCTTCAGTTTTCTCATCATACAAAATGGGCTAGACCTAACCATTTCAATTGTTTGTTAGGCTTAGAAATACTTCATGTAAAACCCCTAGATTCTATTAGGTACTCCAGAGAGAGTATTCACAATCATAACAAGAATGATAATGATAATAAAGTATAAGTAAACCATCCCACATTTTGAAATAAGTACCAATTCCATAAGCAAAAAGTTGTCCACCTATTGCGAAATATGTCCTGAGTCAATTAAATGGTAGGAGTCAGACATTTTAAAAATATTATATCTAGCCCTTGCAAAATCCCCATGAGATTGTATTATCAGCATTTCCAGATGAGGGAAATGGGACCTGGAAGGGTTAAATAATTCACCCGAGACCCTCTTCTGAACCCAGCTCCAAAGGACCCTAGAGCCCATACTTGTATTTTACCATTCTACTTAGATTATATTGAGAAAATTGCATTCATTTCAGTACTGGAGATGTAGATAAGTGGCTTCTGCTGTTGAAAGCCATCCCAACTCAGTTTGAGTGCCCTTGAGAAAATTTTCATAGTTCAGCATCTCATACAATGAATTCACAATCTTTCCCTAAATATCTACCCTTATTATAACCATGATCTTTGGATTCTTCCCCCTCCCCTCTCCTCGCTCTCTTTCCCGCCCTGCCCTTCCCCTACTTCAAAATTCTCAGTGGATCCCTGCAGAACATTAAATGGCCTCAAAGTTTCCCTTCAGAAAACACAAAGGTTCCACCCAAACCATCATTCCCTCTGAAATTACCACCCTTTTTCCCTCATTAAAACTTTCAACCTTGTTCTCAACCATGCCTTAGTCAATACATTCCTCCACTGTGTGTGTGTGTGTGTGCATATGTGTATGTATATGTGTGTGTGTATATCTATAGATATAGAAATATAGATAAACATAATATATATAGATACACTTACAGTGGAATTTTATTTTATTTTATTTTTGGAAAAATAACATATGTAAAAAAAGCAATAAATTTCAAAGCACATCACGACAATTAGCTGTAGAACAGCTTTCAGAGTATGGTATGGGTTACAATTCCACAATTTTAGGTTTTTACTTCTAGCTACTCTAAGCTACTAAAGACTAAAAGAAATATCAGTATAATGATTCAGCGATCATACTTGTTTGTTAAACTCTACCTTCTCTGTATAATTCTACCATTATCTTTGATCTTTCTCCCATTCTTTAGGGGTATTTGGGCTATGGCCATTCTAACTTTTTCATGTTGGAAGGAGCTGTCAATATTATGGGATAGGGGGATGGCACTAGTTGTTGTTCTGGGGAAACAGGCCCCTCTAGGATTCTGGACTTTTCTGGTCCAAGGACCCATTTGGAGGTTGGAGGTTTATGGAAAGTTACCCTAGTGCTTGGAAACTTTTTTTAGAATCTTATATAACACCCCAAGTGTTCTTTAGGATTTGCAGGAATAGTTTTGGTTGGGGGGTGGCAAACTATGATAGGTAACAATGTTAGCTGAAGCTTGTATAAGAGTTACCTCCAGGGTAGCCTCTCGACTCTATTTGAACTCTCTCAGCCACTGATAGCTTATTTGTACACTTCTTTTCCCATTTTTGGTCAGGATGGAATTGTTGATTCCACAGTGCCATGGCCAGACTAATCCCTGGAGTTATCTTTCATGACACCAGGGAGACTTTCAACCCTGGATGTCATGTTCCACGGCTGGGGAGGGCAGTGGTTTCACTTGCAGAGATGGGCTTAGAGAGAAAGAGGCCACATCTGAACAACAAAAGAGGTCCTCCAGAAGTAACTCTTAGGCATATCTATAGGTAGGCTAAGCTTCTTCACTACAACATAAGCTTCATAAGAGCAAGTCTCAAGAGCAACAACTTGGCCTATTGATTTGGGTGTCCCTAATGTTTGACATAGTATCAGGGGGTTCCCTGGTGGTAAAGTTTAACACTTCCATATTTTTTTCTCCCATTCCTCAAGGAACTTTGCCCATACTTTTGGATTTTCTGCTTAATATACTCCATTGCATATGTTTAAAAGAATACATGCACATTTTTTTAAAACATGCAAGCCTACAAGATAGTATTCAATAAAAAGTTACTATGTCACCTATCACAGGCCTCTTGTTCACTCTCCAAAGGTAACTACTATCACATTTTCTTACGAATCCTTCCAAATGTTTACCATCAATATGTGCATAAATACATATAGCATTACATGAATCAGAGAACAATAAATAGATTTTTATGTGGCTTTTGCATTTAACAATACGTCTAGCCTATCTTTACAGATCTGCATATGTAACCTGTTCTATTCTTTCAATTGTTGTATATTATTCCATTGCTCAGCTGTGTCATAATTTAATAAGAACTTTCCCTATTGATAGATATTTGGCTGGCTTCTAGTATTTTCAGACTACAAACAATACTACAAGGAACCTAATTGTATATATATATATATGTTTGGTTATATTTATGAACCTATCTATAGAACAAAGGTTTCAAGTTATAACTGCTGAATCAAAGAGTAAGTGCATTTTGGGTTTTGATAGAGAAATCTCAACTTGTCCTCCAAAAGGTTTTCCAATTTACACTTCCTCCAAAAGTATATAAATGTCACTGCTTTGCATAGCTTCACCAGTGCCTTATTTCCACCATTTATTCTCCTCCCCTCTGGGTGTGATGCTTTTGAACTGTTGATCATGTCCTCGGTGGAAGGCATGAGAGATGGGGCAGGAATCACGATTAGGACTGAAGTGGTAGCATGGGGAACAGAATTCCTAACAAGTTGAGGTATGCAGTGGAATGGTTAACTTTCATTTGATAAATATTTTTACAAATAGACATTATAGGTACCTTACTAAACAGCATCTTGGAAGGTCACTGCTTATTCTAAGGAAGCTGCCAATATTCCAAATATCTTTGCAGCTGTTTTTTGGGTGTGGTCTTCAGAATCAGCACCCCATTCTCCTTTACCTCTTCAGTGGTTACAACACTCTGCATTTTAATGCTGACATTGAATTTTCTGATGGGCAAAGGCGGTCAAAGTCCTCTGGGAAAGAAAACTGGTTATGAAGCAAGATAAAACATTTTTTTATTAAAAATGATGTGTGCCTTAAAATACTGTGTTTGCGCGTCCACATTTCTGTGTCTGTGTGTCTGTGAGATGCACTGGGTCTGGAGGCCGTTTCCAGTGAAGATTTTAAAGTTTTACACCATGTGTGAAAATTTCCCAAGGTCACAGCTCTGAAGGACAAGTCTCATTTGGATTTAGACAATTGTGGTGTGTTTGCTTTAAAAAACTGATTATTAAATAGTTACAGCTCATAAAGTTTCTGGTCATAAAATGCCTCGCTGTATGTTGGAGGTAAACCACACTTACGTAAATAATGGTATCAGGGTCTAATTCAGCCTTGACCACGCCTGACCCTGAAGTAGCTGGGCTCCACATTGCGCCCAAGTAGCAGCCGGGACCACTTCTATTTCCACAATAACAAAAGGCTGTTTCTAGCTTAACTAGAAAATAAAAGGGGAATTTACTTTCAAAAGAATATTGTTAAAAGATGGAAAAATTCTAAAACATAAAAATCACTTTAAAGATAGAAGTAAGAAGAATATTTGGGAACTTTTGTGTTTGTTATAAAAAGCTTTTAAATTAGAGAAAAGAGTCACAGGAGGAAAGAGACAAAACCCTATCTTGATTCTACATCTGCGGCTTGGCAGGATGGTCACGCCCCACTGCTCCATCTCCAGCAGCCCTGCCTTGCACAATTCCTTTCCAACTATTCTAACTGTCTTCTTTGTCACTTTCCAGTCATACTCCCCAAATTTGCTGTTTGCTATTTTAGAACCTCCTAATATCTGACAGTTTGGTAGCATGCACCTACTACCTCAAAGTTTGTTTACCCATCCCCTTCTCAATCCTTGAAAATGCGGTTTCTTGGGAAATAGACTAGGTTTTGAAGTCAGACAGAGATAGATTCAAAACTTGGCTTTTAGTTGTGACCTGAGAAAATATAATTAACCTTCCTAAGATTATCCAAATTGAAAGAAGATTATTGAGACTTTTCTAAATTATTTAAATAACAAATGTCCACAAAATAGCTGAAAAATGATTATACAAGGCAAATGTTTATCAGTTCAGTATGTTTTTTTTAAATGTGCATGATACATATATAAGTTTTGTGAAATGGGAACATGGTACAATATTTATTGGTCTACATTTTACTTAGTTTCCCTTGACAACATTTCCAGCAAGTAGTTACCCAGCCTCTGCTTGCACATGTACAGAGACCAAGAACCACATGACTGAAAAAGGACTCATTTCCGTCGTCGTCATTGTTGTTATATTGTCCTTGTGGTTGGCTTTGGAAGGCTCATCTCCATTTTTGTTTTAGATCTTCCTACCTCTAAATTGCATCCATTTGTCCTATTTCTGTCCTCTAGAAAAACACAGATAAATCTAATCCCTTTGCCACATGACAACCCTTAAAATGTTAGAAGTAAATATTCACATCTTTCGAAATCTTTTCTAGCTAAGCTAAGACAGCCTCAGTTCTCTTCATTTTTGTCTTTTTATCCATTTCTCATCCGCCATTACGTCCCGGCTCTCAGCCATCCTAGCAGCAGCTCTTCGACCTCTCCTGCCTCTCAGGGCCTTTCTCAGCCTCATCCCTCCCTGAACCTCTGTCTCCTCAGTGCACATCATTTCTCGTCCTCATATTTCACTGTGCTTTATTCTGTCTTCATTTCTCCCTTCAGCCAGACTGTAAAAGACAGGTGTTCTAGTTTGCTAGCTGCCGGAATGCAACACACCAGAGACGGATTGGCTTTTAATAAAAGGGGATTTATTTTGTTGGTTCTTCAGAGGAAAGGCAGCTAACTTTCCACTGAGGTTCTTTCTTATGTGGAAGACACAGGATGGTCTCTGCTGGTCTTCTCTCCAGGCCCCTGGGTTCCAACAACTTTCCCCGGGGTGACTTCTTTCTGCATCTCCAAAGGCCTGGGCTGAGCTGCTAGTGCTGAGATGAGGAATGCCGAGCTGCTAGCAGTGCTACATTGCAATCTCTCATTTAAGCACCAGCCAATTAAGTCAAACATCACTCATTGCAGCAGACACGCCTCCTAGCTGACTGCAGATGTAATTGGCAACAGATGAGGTTCACGTACGGTTGGCTTATGTCCGCAGCAACAAGACTAGGTATGCTCACCTGGCCAAGTTGACAACTGAATCTAACTAACACAACAGGTATATTTCTGTTGAACATGCTCTACCCACCTACTTTTCATTTCTGCCATCATCGAGACCATCAGAGAGTATCTCAGAGCTATTCTAAGTTAGTTTGGTTGACTTTCACAGCCCTTCCCTCGATTTATGTGAATACATTTTTCTTTCAATCTTCCAAACTTTCTCAAGGGCTTACTAAGAAATAAATCAAGATGCGTTACGAAGTGATAAAAAGCTTCATAACTTAAAAGAGAATTCTATTCACTATGTGAGCCCACTTTTATTTTTTAAATGTGTAGATGTATAGCATAGTTTTAAAAATCATTACTCTGGAATCAGATTGCCTAGAATCAAATCCCACACACATGAGTGCTGTGCAACCTCTATTGCTTCATCTGTGAGATCCTCTATGTCTTTACCTGTGAGATGGGGATAATCGCAGCCACCTCCTAAGGTTGTTATGAGGATGCAAGAGTTGCCATCAGTGCACATACAGCACCTGCATCAGAGCCTGGCACTTGACAAGCACCTCACTTACTGCTGTTGTGATGACAGTGAC
Organism: Tamandua tetradactyla; assembly: GCF_023851605.1. Lineage (NCBI taxonomy): Eukaryota > Metazoa > Chordata > Mammalia > Pilosa > Myrmecophagidae > Tamandua > Tamandua tetradactyla. Next base: position 74,452,851 of record NC_135328.1, read on the forward strand.
AACAGCGATGATGACAGGGATGACGGCAACGTAGGGAAAAGGACCAGAAAAGACAGCTATTGCTGGATAATTCTTTTTCTTCTTCCTATTGATCCATGCCTATGTTTTTTTTTTTACAGTGATCCTTTAATATTTTTGGAATTAAAACATGTATATATATTTATGGTAATATTTTTTAAGGAGAGAGTTGAGAGGTAGAGATTCCCATCCTGGCTCTGTAATTAACCTGGTCTATGTGCTTGGACAAATCACTTTTCATCTTTCTTAAGGGCCTCAATTTCCTAACCTGTAAAATAAGAAGGAAAAGTAAGGGGTAAGTGCTGACAATAGTAACAGGAATGTCTCATAATCGTAGAGGCCTTGACATTTTCCAAAGCACTTCCATATGCAGCAGCTCGTTGGGAAACACTCCATGGGTGTCAGTGATGTTCATTCATTTCTACAGCATGACAGAGAACAAACCCATCAGATGGGTGGTCATTGTTTCATATCATATATATTGGCAGTGAATACGTTCGTGACATATCTTTCCTCCTTGTTCTTCCTCATTTCTTTTCCATCAACAAGCTTCTCTGAGTCCCTGATTTGATGGGGTAAAGCTCTTAGGATGTGTGAGGGTGAAGTCAGCATAATATACTTTACTCACAAGTCTTGAGTCAGTCAACTGGAACTCACATGCCTGTTTAAAAGAAGGAGAATAAAAGTATAGGAGTAACGAAGCCTTGGTCTTGAAATCCAGGAGATTTCACGGTGTTTGACCAACTCAATTAAATTGGAATACTTGACTTCAAATAATTACATTTTGAGATGCATCTACATCATCTTCATTTTCATCTTAATGGGCACTTACTAGATGCCAGGCAAAATACAATATGTATTTTTGCACTTGGGCCCCACAATAATACTGTGAGGTAGGCATGATTATTATACCCATATTTAAGGAGGAAACAAAGGCACACAAATTTTGTAAAACTTCCCAAAAGTGACAGAACAAGAAAATGGTGGCATCAGGTTTTGTAACTCAGCAGCCTGACTCCAACATCCACGGTTTCTAAAAGCAATTTTCCAATTGCCTCTGGAAAACAGTCAGATATGCAGGTGTGTGGCTCTAAACCAGGAGTATAGTTAAATATTTTCACAAAATTTCCCACTCCATTTAAACAACCATTTACTAAGCAGGTGCTAAGATGGAAATAGGCACAGAGATTTCTGCATGCTGAGATACCCAAAGTGTTGGAACTGTGATGTGAATTCCAGGGTCACATGCCTGCTGGATCACAGGCCACACCTGAGTTGCTATTTCACTGAGGATTTTTTGTATGGTTAGAGCTACCTTATGGTGAATATTTTTAAGGCATTAAATTTTATCCTTACTATGACTTGTACTCCAAGTCTCCAGCTATGAGATACATAGCTATGAGAAAGGAAAAGTAAGGAGGAAACTGTCAGCCTGTGGAATGCCTTGTCACTGACTTGTTTCAGAGCCCAGAGTTCACTAAACCTCCCCCTCCTTTTAACTCCTATTCCTCCCAGAAAGCTCCTCTTCCCAAATCCAAGGACTGATAAGGAACGAGGACAACTCAGCAGGTGCCTTGTTGTCTCAAGTGGCTTATTGGCATCGCTGAGATTTTTCAGACTGGGTGACACCCACGCACCTGGTTATGCCTTCAATAGGAATAATCTCCTTCGGGTACTTTCTCCCTGTTGAGAGGAAGTTGGGTAGGATGAGGAACATGCCATATTATGGATCAGTCTCTCTCCATTTTCAATTTTAGTGTAGCTTCGCTTATGTTATACAAGGGGTAACCCCATTAGAGGAGGGATTGAAGGTAACTACGTGGTACCACTAAAAAGCAAAGAAGGGAGAATGACAAGCTTGCTAGGAGAGCTCACCCAGGGCAATTCCCCCTCTGTTACAAATGTCTATCGAGGAGGCATATGATGACCTGAAGACAGCGCAGCCCTAGGAGTCAGGAATACCACTCAGCCTATAGACCTGGACATGCTTCTTTCCCTGTTGAGGCGCCTATTGCTTCACTGTCAAAAGGATAAAACCTCACCAGATGGTCAGGAGGAGTTGATGAGATCTCGTGCAGCCATACTTGCTCTGAGTCAACTCTAGAGGCCTATGTCAGATGCTGGTTGTGAGGGTTTATTTATTTATTTTTTTATTTTGCAGATCTGGCCTTGCCTCTCATTCTAGACAGGATCTAGTTCTCAATTCTGGAATTTCTTACCATGCCCATGAGAGGTGATTATCTCGTATTCCCTTTGGTGTGACCCCAGTCAGCTTTGCTAATAAACATCCCTTCCTGTTTCTCCGTCGTGAGAAAGGTGGAGGGAAGTGAGGTCTGGGAGAGCGGCAAGGGCCTCTCTGAGTGAGGACCGGGGCAGGGACAGGAGGTCGCTCAAGCTGAGTCAGTCCTGTTTTTTTTCCTGTTAAATGATTCATTTGCTGAGGCAAATCAGTCCGAGATGTGGCAAATCTTCTCTGCCTCTCCCATGAGCTTCCAAATTAATTGGTGCTTTTTGATTTTTATCATTCTGCTTTCACTTCTGTCCCTCTCTCTTCCCCTTCCCCTTCTCCTTCGAAAGTATAATTTCAGAATTTTCCATTTGAAGTTGGGTCCTCTCTACCTGTCATTTAAATACCTTGGGGAAGAAGCGTCACCACGTCAAAGAAAAACGATGCTGCCACACATGACTTCAAATCCATTTAAAGGGTGAGAGAGGCCACATCTAAGCAAAAAATATGTTCTCTGGAAGTAACTTTCAGGCATAACAATAGGTAGGCTAAGCTTCTCTGCTACATAAATAAGCTACACAAGAGCAAGCCTCAAGTGTCATTTAAAATGGTTTATTCATATTTCTTATACGTTCCCTGTATGTTTTTGTACTCAGTTAGATTGAATTATAAATAAATAAAATTCCCAGCATATAATATACAATGAAGCCTGAGCTCTCTAGAAATCAAGCTCTAGCTAATGAAAATTTTCTAGGTATCTTAAAAGGATTGTCACTGAAAACACCTGAAACCTTTGTCAACTATTTTGAATGGGAAGTCTCTCTGATCTATATAACGTACATAATATTTTTCTTCAGAATAAAATTTAACCTTTGATTCAATATTTAAAATCATTATTCTTGCATTTTTGTAACATGCAGATCTGAAATCAGGCCAATTTTAATTGAGCTGTTTCTTCCACGTTTTGCTTAATCTTGCATCATCCATAGCCATAACATCCTTTTCAGCCAAGTTAATCAGGAAGAGATGGTTTGACTGTTTGCTTAAATTTGGACGGCTATAACATTCCTCAACTTAAAACTCTCTAGTAAATTCTCACTGTAGTTAGAGTAGTTTCCAAACCCCTTTCTGTGACCTACAGAACTCTAAATTGCCTACATCTGCCTCTCTCCCCTCGTCCACTGTGACCCACTCGCAGGCTTTCTCCCTGCCCTCCAGTGGACCAAGATGTCTCAGAATGTCTCCACTTGCCATTCTTACTTCCTGAAAGAGTCTTCACCCAGATCTTCATCTGGCCACCTCCTTCCCGTCATTTAGGTCTCTGGTCAAATGTCACCTCCTCGGAGAGGCCACCCCATATCCCATACCAAGCAGGCTATAAACCCTTTCCTGCTTTGTTTTCAACCCAGCAGTTATGTCACTATCTGAGTGTTTTGTTTTCTTATTTGCTTATTTGTTTTTATCCACATTCACTTTCTGTCAATTTTGTTAAGCTCCAGGAGAGGAAGGGCTTTATCTGTCTTATTCACTGTGACATCATAGTTTTCAGAACAGCTCCTGGCACATAAAAGACACTCAAAAAAACACCAGCCAAAGGAATGAACCCTGTCTCATCTCCATCTCATCGATCATGGGAGATGAGTTCTGCCTGCCTTTAGTCCTGGGGCACATTGGGCAGTCTAGTCTGAATTATCAAACACAGCGATATCCTCAGAAGTCTGTCAGAACAGTGAGAAGCTGGTTAATGTCCAATGTCATTTGACCCAATTTTGGAATGAGACAAAAGAACTAAGAGAATGTAAAGTCCACATTCATCTCTTGGGCAGTTCTTTTTAAACTTTTCCAACAAGACACAATGAATAGCTGAGAATAGTGAATAATCATGCTTAGTGGAGATCAAGAGTGTAAAGTGGTCCCCAAGGGCAAAATAGCTTGGAAGTTTCCAAATTTATTTTTAGAATCCAGATGAATTTTTCATTCTAATCCATAACATATCTGGGTTTGGTTTAATTTAAAAGACATGTCCCCTAAAAATTGTTGGGGAAAACTTACCTTCCAAGATGTGCCTTTTTTACTAAGGCAAACTACCAAGAATCCCCAAGTTCATGTGGTGAAAGCAGAGAACCTTCTAGAAATGCTTCTGGAGGAGCCTGGAGGGGAGGACAGCTTCTCCCCACCCCACCTCTGGCTGCTCTGCCTCCACCTACCCCCATCCTCATCTTAGGGAAGGAAAGGTCTGGGACAAAGACAACATAAGTAAGAGGTGTGGTCCTCCTCACTAGGAGAAGAGATCCTGGAATTACCAAATAACCTGGGTTTCTCTGGACCTACCTGTTTTATGCCTGTCATCCTGGCATAAGTACTACCTGTACCCCTTTTTCAAATGTGAAATATATGATCATTTTAGGGGACACCTACCCCATTCTCTTCTGCCTCAAAATGACAAGCAGATACCAAGCTAAAGGAGCCATAGTGAGCATGATGTAAATCTCCCAGTCTAACTTCAAACAACCAGGGAAAAGGAGCCCTCACGTTCAACATCGGTTTAGAACAAGTCCAAATCTTGGTTAGTGGTAGTGAAGTTTCCTTTACTAATTTATTTCAGCAGTAATGAGTCTATAATCACCATTGGAGGCTCACTGATGATTGAGTATTCAGGACCCAGGCCATCTTACATACATGACGACATTATTTATAGGGAGAAGACAGGAGAAGAGGCAACCAGGATGCTAAAGGTGAATTAAAACAAAACACTATCAGGGAAATTAGTAAATGACAGTTTAAAATGAAAGAAAGACTCATAAATGGAAAGTATTCAGTCAGAGTTGTAGCATGCATTTGAATAATTAGCCCTTTCCATGATCTAGCATTTGAGAGAGAAGACCCTTATCCTATGAATAGGCCAGAAGCAGCTGGCTGGGGTGGTAATTAGGGTGGCCATTTGGGGAAGTACAATAGATAGACAGTCCCAGCTGCTGCCTGCTGAAATGCATCACGTGTGTTCTGAACCCATGTCTCCTACAGCTGCTTCCAGCCAATGACTGAGCATAGCAGGGCTTACTAACCAGGCCCATTCCTAGACTCCACTGATGGACAACTTCATCTTGTAGACTCCTAATCAGACCTGCTGAAACTTTCTTAGAATTAGAAACTCTTATTTTCCATTTTTTAATATTAGCGTTCATGTAGGCATAATTTTCTCTCTTTAAGAATTGCAATCCTTCCTCCCCTCTCTCCTTCACATGGATCAGTCCTGTATCATGGTTTGACAACCTTCTAGCTTTCTCTGGCTCCCTCTCCATTTTCCCCCACAAACAGGTTCCCCAACAAATCTCTTGCACATCTCATCCCATCTTGGCAACTGCTTCTCAGAGAACCCAAACTATAGTGGTCCATACAGGGATATGTTTGAGGGACAGGAAGAATTAGGCTGTTCAATACATTTAGGGAAAATTTTATCCAAGACCAAGAAGGAGAATAATGGATGGTCTTAAGAAGGACAGGAATAACCAGATACTGAAAAGAACTTTCTGAGAATAACCAGGTGGAGACAGAAGTGATTGTGATGTGGTGAAGGTGAAAGTAATCAAAGGCTGAAGTAATCACTAGTATATCTGATGTGACATTAGGTCAAAAGAACAATTAGAGAATCTGAATAGATTCTACTGTTTTGGGCAATATGTATAGTTTGGTTGATGGACTGAAACTCTTCGAAGAGGACTCTAAATTCAGATCTGGCTTTAGGCGTGTCTTATTTGTAGCTTTTAAGTTTGTAATTACAAGGCTTTACATAATCAGAAAAAGTAGCAAAGTTCTTATTTACATCGATGTTAAACTGATTTAAAATTTTTCAGCCAATAGAGCTGCATTTATTATAAAAGCAGTAATTTTCATTTTTATATTCCATGAAAGTTTTCAAGTCTGTGAAACTTTGTATCCCCAATGAAGTGTAATAACAACTACGTAACTGAACTAAAATTGTTTAATGCATTATTACATTTGAACATAACATCAGCCCTGTGAGGTAAGGCGGCAAATAGCATTAAAACTCACTTCTACCAATGAAGAAACTGAGGCAAAGGGGAGTTAGTTAATACACAGTAAAATCCAGCCCAGAAACCAGGTTGTGGTAGGCAAAATTTCTAGGGCTGACCCACAGGATACCACAATCTATTCCCTGCAAAGTGTGAATGTGATGTGACATCAGTCCCGTGATTATAGTATGGCATAACTAATGTTAAAAGGGGGAGATTTACAGGTGGCAGACCTAATCTAATCACAAGAGCCCTTAAAAAGCAGAGAATTTTCCCTGGCTGGTGGCAAGCATAGAAAAGAAGAGGAAGTCAGACAGAGAGGCAGCAGAAGGGGGAGTCAGAGCATTTCAAAGCAGGAGAAGGATTCATTGGGCCATTGCTGGCTTGAAGATGGGGTGGGGGCATGTAGACAGCATGAAGAGAAAATGAATTCTTCCAACAACCACTGAGGTTGGGAGGCAACCTGACCCCAGATAAGAGCCACAGTCCTAACCATTACCTTGAGTTTGCTCTTGCTAAGCAGAGAACCCAGCTGTGCCTGGATTTGGGACCCACAGAAAAGCTGAGGTAATAAATACATGTTGTTGTTGTTGTTGTTTTAATGCATGTTATTTTAAACCACTAAGTTTGTAGTAATTTGCTACACTGCAGCAGAAAACTAATGCACGGGTGTTCTGATTTCATCACTTGCCATCACACCACACTGATTCATAACTAACACTAATAAAAGTAAACAACAGTAAACTGCAAAGGGCACAGTTCTAACCCTCTAGTTTTGTCGATTTCATTTTTACTAGAATTTTAGCTCTTAAGGGTGACTTATTTTCACTCTGACTTCATTTCCTTTGGGCCCGGAGCCTTTGAGCCTGAACTCACTTTCCAGAAGATAAAACCATATGGGAACACTGTAATTCATGCATGATTCTTTTGTAAACCCACAACTTCCCTAATTAAAAAGGAAAGAGAAGACAGAATTATCATTTTTTCATGTTAAGTGTTCATTTGAAAATGTTTCAGGTAAATTATAAATAAAATAATTGAAGAAAATATAAAATTAAATATGCTGCAATTGTTTGGGAACATTTTTAAATGCTCTTTATACTATGCTGAAACTAGCATGGAGATCGTTTGAACAAGAATAGTGAGGAACTATTATTTTATCTGTCCATTCTACTCTCTTCTGTAAACTATACTCCCCTTCTGGAAATGATCTCCCTCAGTATAAACAAGAGAAAATATTCAAGTTTTATATAATCCCATTATTAGTTTCCCATTACTGTTGTAACAAACTACCATAAAATTGGTGGCATAAAATAACAGAAATTTTAACCTCTCACAGTTCTTAGGGCCAGCAGTTCAAGTATGCCAATTCAACTGATCTGGCCAATTCTTTCTTCTCAATAGCTGCCAGTAAGGACCATCGGAAGCAGTTTGCTTTCAGCTGGCAAGGCCAGCAGCATACATTCACTGTCCTGCCTCAGGGGTATATAAACTCTCCAGCCCTATGCCATAATCTTGTCCACAGGGACCTTGATCATTTCTCCCTTCCACAAGACATCACACTGGTCCATTATTTTGATGATATCACGTTGATTAGACCTAGGGAGCAAGAAGTAGCAACTACTTACTGGTAAGGCATTTACATGTCAGGGGATGGGAGAAAAATCCAACAAAAATACAGGGCCTTCCACCTCAGTGAAATTTCTAGGTATCCAGTGGTATGGGGCATGTCGAGATATCCCTTCTAAGGTGAAGGATAAGCTGTTGCATCTGGCCCCTCCTATGACCAAAAAATAGGCACAATGTCTAGTTGGCCTCTTTGGATTTTGGAGAAAACATATTCCTCATTAGGGTGTGCTACTCCAGCCCATTTACCGAAAGACAGAAAATCTGCTAGTTTTGAGTAAGGAACGGAACAAGAGGAGCTCTACGACAGGTCCAGGCTGCTGTACAAGCTACTCTGCCACTTGGGCCATATGATCCAGCAGATCCAATGGTGCTGGAAGTATCAGTGGCAAATAGGGATGTTGTCTGGAGCCTTTGGTAGGCCCCTATAGGAGAATCACAACACAGACCCTTAGGATTTTGGAGAAAAGCCTTATCATCCACTGCAGATAACTACTCTCCTTTTGAGAAACGGCTTTTAGCCTGCTACTGGGCCTTGGTAGAGACTGAATGCTTAAGCATGGGCCACCAAGTTACCATGAAACCTGAGTTGCCTATGATGAGCTGGGTGTTTTCTGACATACCAAGCCATAAACTTGGGTGTGCACAGCCGCACTCCATCATAAAATGGAAATGGCATATTAGAGATAGGGCTTGAGCGGATCTTGAAGGCACCAGTAAGTTACATGAGGAAGTGGCCCAAATGCCCATGGCACCCACTCCTGCCACATTACCTTCTCTTTCCTGGACCAGAGCTATGGCGTCTTGGGGAGTTAGTTGACTGGGGAACTGAAAACTCGGGCCTGGTTTACAGATGGTTCTGCACAATATGCAGGGACCACCTGAAAGTGGACAGCTGCAGCACTGCAACCCCATTCTGGGATGTCCTTCAAGGACAGTGGTGAGGAAAAATCTTCCCTGTGGGTGGAACTTTGAGCAGTGCACCTGGTTGTTCATTTTGCTTGGAAAGAGAACTGGGCAGAGGTTCATTTCTATAGTGACTCATCAGTTGTTGCTAATGGTTTAGCTGGATGGTCAGGAACTTAGAAAGGTCATTTTTGGAAAATCGGTGGCAAAGAGGTCTGGGGAACAGGTATGTGGATAGAGCTTTCTGAGTGGGCAAGAATATGAAGATATGAAGATAGACATGTTTAGCAACATTGTTTAGCATTTGGTAAGTTTTCAATAAAATACAGGGAGCTTTAATGATGATGTCATGATGTGCAGATGTCTATACCACTTATGAGAAGAAAATACCAAAGAAATATTTAGGTTCTCAGCCATGCCCAAGATTTCTACTCAGTTAAATATTAGGGATACACTGGAAATCCATACTGATGGATATGAGGCATTTAGTTATCTAATATCAGAGAATTTAGGAGAGGACTTTTGAGGGAAAATGATCAGTTAATAACCGCATCTGAGTACAGAAAATAATACACAGTGGATTGAGTATTTACTTTAAGCTTTTCTATCTGGGGTCTATTCACAAAATAATACAATTGCGGAGTTGGCAAAGCACTTTACCCATCATCTCATTCGATTTATTTTACAGCTGAAAAAGCTAAGGCTCAGGGAGGTTAGTTGACTTCTTCAAGGTCAATAGTGAGTTTGTGACAAAGTCAGAACTAAAACACAAGCCAGGATGGAGGCTGCAAAAAGTGCCCTACTATTGGTGTCCACCAGACCACAAGGGAGGAAAGATGAGAGGTGAATGAGAGAGGAAGGGAAAGGGAACGAGATCAAGTATAGAAAATTCAATCTTCAATTCCCTTCAAAGAAGCACAGGATCTGGAACCCCTAGAAGCTTCTTTAGAATATAGGCTTAATAGATCACTTTTTTGGTTAATACCTCCAAATGAACTTCTTTGGGGACAGATTCCTGGAAAGATGACAGAACCAAATAATTCCGAATAGCAGATTACATCTCATACACAATTTCCCAGAACTCTGTCACCTCAGTACTACCCCCACCAGCACCTAATCCACTTGATGGGGATGCAACACAATAATTGCTCTTAATTACTGTGCTCTTGAATAATTTTCATCCCCAGCCAATCACCAATCCAAGGCAGAGTTTACAATCATTCATTCAACAAGTAGCCACAGGAAACCTGATTATAAAGACTTTATACTAGGCACCAAGAATTTGATGAGAAATGGTTAAACAATGCCATTTACCCTGTACCACCAGAGAAGACAGCAATTTATTCACAATAAACCAAGAAGTCTAGTACCTCAACCCCTATATCACAAGGACAATTAAATAAAAACTCATAAAAAAAACTTTGCTCTCCTCAGGACCTTATCAGCTTGAGCCAGCTGATAGGGAAAGTAAGTCTTATGGCTGAACTCTTGAACCAGGAAAGGATCAGTCCAAAGTTTCTGTCAGGTGACGTGACCTGCAAAAGTATTCCCATTCCCCAGCTTATCTTTATGACTGACAAATGATTACCTGTTATTTGCTTTATGTGCTTGGAAAATGTGGTTAAATTGCTGAAGCTGTCCCAAGTAAGGGGTTTCCTTTGGGAAAAAAGAAAATTTAATTAGAGGAAGAAGAGTTTAGATTATCAAACAATGCTCTTTTTTTGGCTGATGGTCAGCAGTTTGGGGGCCTCTTTAATATGTATGGAGCCCTCTGAACAGAAATCAGGTCCTTCTCTAGCGTTTATATTCTAACTTGTTGCCACTCCACAGTGTTTATAGTAGCCCATTGCAAGAAAGTATTACCTCATCACTTATTCACTCACAGACGTTTGCCAATATAATGATTTGTCATAAATGCACAATTAAATGGAATCCATTTGGGGGGCAACTTCTAAATAATAAAATTGCTCTTTTTTTCCCCCTCTTTGTAAACAAAAAAATTGAATTGTAATAGAAACATACTGGGTGATTTCTCTGAAGGAATAATTCAGGGTGCAAAGTTAAGTCTAAATTTCCCTGTTTATTAAGGGAAACTAGGCTTGAGATCCTAAGGCAGAGCTGTGGCCAAACTGCTTGAATATTTGGTAACTATATGCACTGGTGTGGTATAGCTTAAACACTTATAACTTCTGAGCATTTCACAGCAAAAGACATGTATTGAATATAAAGCTATGTGCATAGACAAGTGCTTAAACAATTAGAGTAACTCTCCCTTCTCAACTGATTTATTTTCCAAAACACTGAGTTCAATGAAGCACCTACTATACCTAAATGCAACGGTCAGGGAAAGAAAGCCAGTCAACCAAACACCATCTCTATAGCTTATTGAGAGAAGCAATGATTTATTCAAAATGTAGTATCAGAGTACATCAAAGTTACTTTTGCCGAGATTGATTCTAGAATCAAGAAAACAGAGAAAGAGATGGAGGGAGGGCACAAACAACATACATCTATCAGACAAGATCATGGCAAATTGTTCTAGTCTCAGAAATTATTCCAGTTTTATGAAAAGACATATATTTTCATAGTCAGAAAAACTCAGTTCAGGAGATTGTCTGTCAGTTTCTTTGCTTGTTTTAGTAACTTCCCTAGGGAGAGTCAGTTCGTTTCTCAGAGTTTGCCCCAAAATAGATTGAAGTCAGTTCTTGATCAGAGATCAGGGATGCCTTACCTAATCACACATACTGTTTCTCCATCCTCCTAAGCACATACTGTCCCTTCAAATGAAGTTCATTGTGAAACTAAATGACCCTGTCGAAAAGCACCTGGGACGGAGAGCCTTCTGGCTGTCTGAAAACCAGTTCATATCACCTCTGCCTGGCCCTAGGGGAAGTCTAAGATAAGCAGTCAGTCCACCTCTGTAAGAACTAGCAGATCGCTTGGATGGTGGAGGAAGTTAGGAGAAGAACATGGCCTTAGGTTATCACCCCAAGGTCCTTAATTCAGAAAGAACAAACTTCCAGTAGCTACAATCCATCATTATAATTCCCGGTACAAGGACTTAGGGTGTGGGAAAGGAAGCTCAGCAGGGAATATGAAAGCTAGAACCGCAAGGTAAGAGATCTGAGAACTTCAAGTGGTGAGGGTTTCCAGCATTTCAGACGATTGGGCTTTGTTTGTTTTTAGTCTAGACTGAGAGTGCAAGGACTGAGGAAATATGCTTTAGGCTAGAATACAGCCCGGGGTTGTTTTCTTTCACTGCTTGGAGCCCTGTGTATAATACTCATGCCAGTGGCTACACTCAAAGCTGACTAGTGGCTACAGAAGTTCCCTCTCTTTCCCTCCACCTCCAATCAGTAATCAAGGATGGCCACCACTGCCTCCTTAGGGCCTCCTCCACATCCCCTTGCTGATGTCTTCGACATTACTGAGGCCTTAAAATTTCTCGCCTGGCTTAGAGCAATCATCTTCTAACTGCTCTCCCTGCTACCAGTCCCTGATCCACCTTCCACACTGTTTTCTACGGAGCAAGTTGATCCCTGTTTAAAATTCATTAGTGAATCAACAGTGATGATATGTGGAGACAATTGTGGTCAGAAGGGAAAGTTTAGGGTTTTATGTGTCCCTAGAAGGAAAACCAGAGGATGAAACGTAGGACTGTGTAACATAGTGAACTCTTGTGGGTTAAAATGTTCAAGAATTGATTGTGGTGATGAAAGCACAGCTCTGTGGATATACTAGGAGACGGTGATCGTACACTTTAGATGGACTGTATGGTTTATGACTATATCTCAATAAAACTGCTTTAAAATTCTTTAGTGGGTTATGATAGACCTGGTAAAACAAATATCTTTGTCCAAATCCTATCTATCCTACTTACCAAATTGGGAAAGTTTCTTAATCTCTCTGATTTTCAGTTTCCTCCTCTATAAAACGGGGGAACAATAGTCCTTGCTTCGTAAATTTGTTGTGAAGATTCAGTGAGCTATTCCCTTTCAAAGGCTTAGTTAGTACTGTGCCTTGTTTTCAGTAACTTTTAGCTACTATTATTATTATTACTTCACCAATACAATTATTAGCTACAAAAGCCTTCCCACAACCTAGCCCTTTCTTCCTCTCTAGTTATCTGCCATGCTAGTGGCCCATCAATAATCACAGTTCTTATATGGGAAGTACTTACTTTGTGCCAGTCCTTAAGTTAAGGGATATATATAGATATATATTTATTTATTTATTTATTTTTTTATTTTTTTTTTTTTTGCATAGGCAGGCACTGGGAATTGAACCTGGGTCTCCGGCATGGCAGGTGAGAACCCTGCCTGCTGAGCCACCATGGCTTGCCCTATATTTACTTTTTAACAAGCCATTAAACTCAGTACTAGTATCCTCACACAAATAAGGAAACCGAGTCTCAAAAAGGTTTGGTATCTTTGCCAGAGAAACCCAGCAAGTAAGCAGTGGAGCGCAGAATCAAAACCAAGGTTCATCAAACTTTAAATCCATTTTTTTAAATATATAACCACACTATGCTGCCTTTATCCCACCTTATTTCCAAAAAAGCTGCTGCAACAGTATTTCTGGTCCTACATGCTTTTCCAGAACTTTGCCACTTCTCCATTAAGAAGCAGAATTCATGTCACCTCGCCTTGACTCTGGGCAGGACCTTATGTCTGCCTCAATTGATCGAGTTCATCAGGGTGAGGCTGTGTCTTCCAAGGCCAGGTCAGCCAACCATGAAGCTTCTGTCCAACTCTCTCTTTTGGAACATGCAATTTTGGAGACCTAGGCTTCCATACAAGTTCAGCTATCCTGAATCTGCCATGCTTGACAGCCCATGTGAAGAGAACACATAAGAGTAGGGATGAGTGAGAAGCCCCAGCTGCCCAGCCCCAGCATTTCTCGAGCAGCCCCACTGACACTGCAGGGAAAAAGAGGAGTTATCTCAGCTGAGCCCTGCCCAAATTGCAGATCTGTGAGCGAAATAAATTACTGTGACTGTTTAAGCCACTGGTTTGGGGGTGGTTCGTTATGCAGCCACAGAAAACCAGAACACCACAAAAACCTCTGACACTATTTAATCACTTTCATTTCCCCCTGACAACACACCTTCCGTGGTGTTCACAGGTGGACCTGTCTCTGCCTAAAAGCACCATTAGCCCATGACACCCCACCCTGCACACACACATACACTCATTTGAAGAGTTACTTTGCTTTCAAGAGTCATTGTAAGTGTTGCAATTTCAGTCATCTTTTCTCCAAATCTGAAAGTGGTGGTTAAAGATCCAAGTTTCAAATCAAATGTCTAGGCTTGCATTTTTTGTCTACTGCTTCCCAGACTATGGAATTTAATCTTTCTAGACCACTACTTCTTCCAGAAGGGACTAATAATAAAACCCCCATTATGGCAGCATTATAGGAATTCATTCATGGCTCCTGGCAAAGATTCTGTTACTTAGAGTTCAATACATGTTACTGTTACTAGAGCACTAATTATGTTTCATTTTAATTATCTATTTATTTCTCTATTTCCTCCTCTGTCCTTTTAGTCATTTGAGAACAGGAACAGTACATTCTCAATGCTGACATCTAAGATATGCCATAAATCAATGTTGAATTTTTGTTGAATGAATAAATCAAAGTATGGGCAAGTAAGATCTAGCCTCCCTTCAACTCCATGACCAGCATGTAGGGTAAGAAAGAAGACACAGACCTCTGGTCCACAGGGAGGCTCTCTTTGTGCTGGCTGCATGCGTTTCTCCACATCTGGCCCAATTTTTTCACTTTTTCCTAGTGAAGCTACAGTACTACAGATACTATTAATGAGATACACTCATCCCCCAAACCATGTGGACAGCATTCTCACTTGGCCAAGTAAGAGATTCTCTTGCTTCTGACAATCCAAAGCAGGTAAAAGGATTGAAGGAAAGCCCATGCCAAAATCTCACCTGGTCTCCAGCCACCAACTCCCTTGCCACTTTGAACCATTTTATAGCATGCCATCCAGATGCCTGAGCTTGCCAAGTAAAATCCAGTTAATCTTTTACAATTTCAATCCTATTTATGGACTCCATGATACAGTAATGCCATACGAAGGTGGTGCCATGGAAGTAGCTCTGTGTGGCAGTTTTATTCTGCACTAAGCAAATAATTCACTTCTGGACCCATGCATGATATTTCCCCACTGAGTCCTGCTCAATAGAGAGAAACTGAAAGAAATGACTAAACAGCAATACAATCTTGTCCAGTAAGATGAGAAGAGAAATTCTATACTTCATTTTTACCATAAATTTGTGCATATGAATATTTACACGTAAAATGCACACCATAACAGCAACTGAATTTATGGATAGGCTGGCTAAGTGCCGAAGACTGTCATTGGACATGTCAATGTCATTCCAGCACATCTTGATTTCAATATCCAAAATAAACAAACAAACAAAAAACAATGTACAGGCTAGTGCATCAGTATGCCCGCTTGCCTCAGCATAAAAACAAAAGATTACAATTTTTAAATTTTTTTTACAATATATTTTTTGTTTATCTAATGTTCTTTATTGTGAAAAATAGCATATATGCAAAAAAGTAATGAATTTCCAAGTAGATTTTACAAGTATTTATACAATAGATTTTAAAATTCAGTTTGGGTTACAGTTCCACAATTTTTCATTTTTTCTACTAGCTCCTTCAAGACATTGAAGACCAAAAGAAATATCAATATATTGATTCAGCAGTCATATTTATTTATTAAATCCTATCTTCTATATTATAGTCTTCCTTTTCTTTTTTCTTTTTTATGAAAAATAACATACATACCAAAAAGCAATAAATTTCAAAGTACATTGCTACAATTAGTAGTAGAATAGATTACAGAATTTGGTATGGGTTACAATTCCACAATTTTAGGTTTTTATTTCTAGCTGCTCTATGTACTAGAAACTAAAAGAAATATCAAAATAATGATCCAGAACTCCTACTCATTTGTTAAACCTGAACTTCTCTATATAACTCCGCCATCACCTTTAATCTTTCTCTTACACCTTAAGGATATTTGGCTATGGTCATTCTAACTTTTTCATGTTGGAAAGGGCTGCTGATAATATGGGATAGGGGGATGGAACTAGTTGATGTTCTGGAAAAGCTGACCCCTCCCTCTGCATTTCAGAACTTATCTGGTCCAGGGACATATCTGGAAGTTGTAGGTTTCTGGAAAGTTACTCTAGTGCGTGAAAACTTTGTGGAATCTTATATAATGCCCTGCATATTCTTTAAGATTGTCAGGAATGGCTTTGTTTTGGGTTTGGCAAGTTACAATATCAGCAATGTCTAACTGAAGCTTGCTTAAGAGTGACCTCCAGAGTAGCCACTTGATGTTGTCTGAACTCTCTCAGCCACTGATACTTTATTAGTAACACTTATTTCCCCCCCTTTTAGTCAGGATTGCATTGTTAATCTCACAGTGGCAGGGCCAGAATCATCCTTGGGGGTCATTTCCCACACTGTCAAGGAGACTTTCTTCCCTAGATGTCATGTTCCACATAGTGGGTAGAGCAACGTTTTCACTTGCAGTATCGGGCTTAGAGAGAGAGAGAGACCACATCTGAGCAATGAAAGAGATCTTCTAGAGATGACTCTTAGGCATACATATAGGTAGACTAAGCATCTTCATTACATATAAGCTTCACAAGAGCAACCCTCAAGATCAAGGGCTTGGAATATACAATATTTTTTAAATGAGTAAAATTCATGGGGTTGTTCGTCTACAGTCAAAAATTGCTTTAAAAGAAAATGTGGAGTTTATCTTTTTGTTATTCTTGGTTCTATGTTTCTTATATGGTTTAATCATCTATGGATTCTCTCTTTGGAAAGAGCCCTTTGAAGGCTTCCGAATGCTGAGGTTTAGAAAGATTTCCGAGACCAGGCGCCACCATCTTCTGATCGGGCAGCAGCTCTTGAAATATGTGAGACTTTTGCTGTTGACTCAGCAGAGGGCAGCAGCTTCTCAGCTTGATGTCAGCTTACAAGAATGTCAGGCGCTTCTCTCTGGTAGGTCGCGCACAGCTCCCAGCAGCAGCCCAAAGCTAAGCAAAGTTGTTTCGGTTTGCCTCTGATCAGCCTCCTGGCTGGGCTTCTTGGTGTCCTGGTTACCAGGCTCCAACAAAGAAAATCCTGACCACATCTCAGCAGGGGAACACTAAACTCTGCCAGCTACAAGCGTCTAGGGATACCAATACACTCACCCAATTAAGGTTAAGGGGTATTTGGGGTACTGGGTATATTTTTCTATATAACCCTTTCTGTCACACACACACACACGCACGCAAACAAGTCTCCAGGAGGAAAACACCAATATGTTGAAAGGAATCTATACATAGTCACTACTACAGTTTCTAGATTTTAAAAGGACTGTGTGCGGTCTGTATGTACTCTTGGCTATTGAATCTGCCTCAATTTCTCATTATGTCTGTTCCAGCTGAAGCCCCAGGCATGGGCTGGGACTATCTCAGAGGTCCCTTCTACCCTAACAGTCCATGTTCCTATAAGCTTAGAGATCTGGGAGCTTTCTGAGAGGACTGGCTTTCTGATGCCTGTGAGACTTGGCACAGTTGCCTGCTCCACGGTAGCTAGACCTAGCTCTGTATCCAACTATTCTTATATCCTCCCTAGTTTACATCTCCTTTCCTACTTTCTGCACCATCCTCACATTTAGCAGAGAGTCTTAGAGCTAAGGTTATTAAAATGTTCATATTTGTGGCACTCTAAATAATTCTCATGGTTTTAGGCAAATGAAAGCAGTAAGCAAATGGTTAACAGCATATCCAGTTAAGGTAAGCATGGCCAAGGTCACATAAGCAATTACACCAGTACATTAAAGTCAAGGTGGGATTGATGAATCACAGATACTAAGTCATTCCTAATTCAACTTGGTGAAAGGTGGGTATTCCAGGGTTTACAGCTGTTTGATTCCCTCAGTACAGTAAGATTTCAGGCAAAATTGCTACCTACTAGCTTAACCCCATTTTTGTTTGCTGGATGACACCAGCTCCGACTACCCAATCTGCTGGAGGCATAGCCATGTCCTACCCAGAATCTGAGAACGTGACCTTACTTGGAGAAAAGGTTTTTGAATATATAATTAAGTTAAGGATCTCGAGATGAAGTCATCCCAGATTACCCAGGTGGGCCTTAAACCCAATGATAAGTGTCCTCATAAGAGGCACAAGGAGGAGAGACATAGAGAAAAGAAAAGGAGGCCATATGAAGACACAGGCAGTTTGGAGCGATATGGCCACAAGCCAAGAAATGCCTGGAGATACCAGAAGCTGGAAGAAGCAAGAAATAGAATCTCTCCTAGAGCTTCTGAAGGCCCAGACACCATGACTTCAGATTCCCTGCCTCCAGAACTCTAAGAGAAAAAAAAATGTCTATTGTTTCAAAGCCACCAAGTTTGTGGTATATCGTTCTGGCAGCCTTAGGAAATTCTACAATTATAAACTCAAATATCTGACAGAGGTAACACAGGTAATGAAATGAGCAAACAGGCCAGGTAGGGGGAATTCCAGTTTTAGCAACCTAGATAATTTTCAGTACTAAATATTGATAATTTTAAATACATGAAACAGGAAATGTAGTTGTTTATATCAAAGTAAGAACAAAATGTCCCATCCAAAAGAAGCACCCATCACTCAGAGCTATCAAATTGTTCCCATATGAAAACTTGAGCCCAATATGGCCAGATCGCCCCATTTTTGTTGGGTTTTTATTTTTAAAATCTCTCATATTTTAAGTTTTGGTTAAAAAAAAAAGAGAGAGAGAGAGAGAACTCTATGGACTTCAAATCAAATGTGTTTGAAGACTGAATTACCGCCACAAGTGGCCACTTACAGCCTATGGAGCCAACTAACCTTCTAACAGTATCTAAGAAACGTGCCGCAGACAGAGCATGGCAGAACCAAGAACAGGACTCCCTTTTCCTGCTTCTTAAACCCATCTGCCAACCTAGGCCACTTACATTCTAATTCCTCTTTTTTTTTGGAAAAGAAAAGAAAAATTTTCTTGAAACCTGAGACAATGCGTCTTTTCCTACTGTAGGCCTCTCCTCTTTGTTTTCTCTGCTTAGATTAACTTGCACTCTATCCATTTAGAATCTAGATGTCTTGAGTGTGTGTGTACTTGTGTGCATGTGTCAAAGAAGATTAGGGATAGAGGTTTTGTGATACAATTGGGTAATCACTTTATAAGGAAAAACGAAAGAAAAAGTATTCAGCAAGGAGAATTGAAAAACTAAAAGTCATTTGTCTGTGATTATTTTACCACAATGCATTACAATACATTTTTCTGGGTCACTGTTATACCATTCCTATTTGTTTCTACATTGTTTTCTAATCTTCCACAAGAATACCGTTAGAGCTGGTATTTAGGTCAGTTAAACTTAGGATACAAAACTGAGACAAAACTTAGTATCAACACAGCCTTTGTAGTTAGCTTATTAATGACTGCTACTTCTGTAGCCAGTTGTCATGGCTCCCAATTTCAGCATTTTT
This sequence comes from Tamandua tetradactyla, assembly GCF_023851605.1. NCBI lineage: Eukaryota > Metazoa > Chordata > Mammalia > Pilosa > Myrmecophagidae > Tamandua > Tamandua tetradactyla. Next base: position 74,472,203 of record NC_135328.1, read on the forward strand.
CCTTTCACTATGTCTATGAATATGGTTAAGAAGATAATTATGAGATTAAAAGTAACACAAAAATGAAACCAAATTAAAGAGTTATATTGTACCTCTTGGTTGAGTCAGCAAGTAAAGAGAGAAAGTTGTGATTAGTTTTCATTATTCATCCCTGTGTTCTCATGGAAATACTCTGAAAAATTATTTGGGGAGACTTCTGAAACTTCTTTCTAAAAGGCATAGGAATTTAAAATTTTTTTCAGGAATAGAGAGAGAAATGAGTCTCTGGTGAACTATTATTCTCAGTCAAATGAAAGTTAGAGGATACAAAAACCCTTACAACTCAGTAATAAGAAAAACCCAATTTTTAAATGGAAAATATTTGAAAAGACATTTCACCAAAGAAGATAAAAGAATGGCTAATAAGCACATGAAAAAATGCTATATTGGAGGAATGCAAATTAAAACCAAAAGAAGATACCACTTCACACCCATTAGGATTACTATAATCTAAAAGACAGACAATAACAAGTGCAGGCGAGGATGCAGAGAAACGAGAACCCTAATACATTGTTGGTGGGAATGTAAAACAGTATAACCACCGTGGAAAAGAGTTTGACATTTTCTTTGAAAGTTAAATATAAATTTGTCATACGACATAACAATTCCACTCCTGGAAGTCTACCCAAGAGAAATGAAAAAAAGAAACATTTCCACACTGACTTGAGCGTGAATGTTCATAGCAGCTTCTTTCATGACAGTCAAAAAGTGGAAGCAACCCAAATACCCATCAGCTGATGAAAAGATAAACAGAAGGTGGTTTATGCAGTCAAGGAAATATTATTCAGCCATAAAAAGGAATGGAGAGGGCTGCGCCTCCAGCCGGGCGTTGGAGGCCCCAGCGCGGTGAAGGCGGCCAGTGCGCCGGCGCGGCTGTGGCTGCTCGCTGGTCCTAAGTGGAAGTGAGCAAAAGCGTGCGAGGGTGCTGGGCAGGGGCCGAGGAGTGCGGAGCTTCCTGCACCCCAGCAGGTGAGCGGTGGGCGCACCAGACGCGGCAGATACTCAGCATGCTGGCCTGACTGTTCCTGTGACTTAAGGTGGCAGGATCCCTGGGCCACTGCACCCCTTCCTGTCTTCAGGTTCTGCCCGGAGCGCTGGCCTTTCAGCCAGATCCGGGCGGAACACAAGGCCTGCCACTCTCTACCCTGCCTGGATCATGCTGGGGGGTGGGAGAGTGGGGGGATAGAGGAAGAGCAGACGAGTGACCGGCCTATGTCAACCACATTTGGGTGGCTCCCTCCTCTGAGATGCCCCCACATGTTGCCATGTGCCCCCGCCAAGGGACCCAAACTGTGAGCCAACTTTCCTGACCCTGGCAGGCTCTGAGTCACATTTTGAGTGAGTGGAATGTCTCAGGTATGGAGGACCCAGGGCTTTAAACTGGCTGCATTTGTCCCTCTGGACAGGACTTGCGGAGAGTCCCTTCCCTGGAATTGGGCCCTAATCCTTCCTGTCGGGCAAGTTGCTGAGTGCTGCCAGTAGGAACTGCACCTTCCTGAAGCAGCTTATCTTCGGACAACTTTCTTAAAAAGCAAAATAAACTAACAGGTTGCCAGCCTGGGTGCCATTTACACAAGTAGGTGCAAGGAAAGCCTTGTCCCCTCACAGGTTGTAGGAGGCAAAGGGAGAGTGGGCGATGGCTCAGCCTGAGCAGTCAGCACTGCCCACATCGCTCCTGCTGCTCTTGGTGCAGTTGGCAGGCTGGGCAGCCTCCACCTCCAAGGCTCCGATGTGCCAGGAATCCACAGTGCCCATGCGCTGGACATCAACTACAACCTGAAGCACGTGCACAACCAATTCAACCACTATAAACAGGACAAGTCGGGTCTAGCGTGGACCAGTCCTGGTGGCTGGTGGATATCCACTGCTCTCTGGACCCGCGCTTCTTCCTGTGCTTCTTCCTGTGCTCCATGTACATCCTGTTCTGTAGAAACAGGCTCTGAAAACTAAGTTCCCTGGATAAAATGAAGTTCGGGCATATCGAGTTGATTAGTAAAGCCATTAGCCATTCCATTTTTATGATGCCTATCTGCCTGCCAGACTACCACAAGCTGTGCCACCTTGCCACTTGGTATGCGAGGGCACCAATGTCAGCTGCTCACGCTGATGCATGCGTACGGCTTCGCCTGGCCCAAGTGCATGTGTGTGATAACCTCCCAGGGCTGGGGTGCAATGCCTAGTTCTTGTGCATAGATTATAACTGCAGTGAGGCCCCCACTGTGGCCCCCAGGTCCTTCCAGGCCAAGCCCATGCTCCCAGGTACCAGGGATGATGACCTCCAGGATCAAGTGGGTCCTCAAGGGCTCTTTGATGTGCAAGTGCCATGAGCCATGAATCGTTCATACCCATCCTGAAGGAATTGTACCCACCGTACAATAAGGTGCAGATGGGCCAGGGGTCTAACTGCACAATGCCTGCTACCAGCCATCCTTCAGCCCTGATGAGCACCTGTTTGCCACCTTCTGGATCAGCCTGTGGTCTGTGCTGTGCTTCATCTCCACCTCCATCATGGTGGTCACTTTCCTCATCCACATGGAGAGCTTCCACTATCCTGAGTGTCCCATCATCTTCTTGTCTGTCTGCTCCCTGTGCATGTCACTGGGCTTCCTGGTGCACCTGGTCATGGGCCATGCCAGCTGGTGGGAATGGAAAATTATGCAGCTGTGATGGCAGGGAGTTTGGTGTTCCCTCAGAAAGCTAAGTGTAGAGTTGCCCTACCATGAAACAATATAGCTATTCATTATATACCCAGAAGAACCGAAAGCTGGGATGCAAACAGACATTTGCAGACTGTATTCATATAGGCATTATATACAGCTGCCAAAGGATGGAAACCATGAGTGTCCATCAACTGATGATTGGATAAACAAAATGCGGTGTATGCGTATGATGAAATATTATTCAGCAGTAAGAAGCAATGAAGTCCAAAGCATGAAACAGCATGGATGAATCTTGAGGGCATTATGTTTAATTAAATAAATGAGACACAAAAGGACAGATATTGTTTGATCTCACTAAATTTAAACCCAAGTGCATAGAATCTAATATAAAGATTACCAGGAGATAGAATAAGCATAAAAAATGGGGAGAGTTTGCTTAAGTTGTGCAGGATTTTTCAATAGGTTAAGTTTATTCTTTGGTTTTTTTTTTTCATCTTTTTAAATAGGTTGAATTTAATTATTACAAATGGGTAGAGATATATTAACACATTATTGTGAGTATAATTAATGGTGCTGAATTGTGTGTTTGTGTGGGTGATAGGGAACGTTTAGAGTCACATATGTCACCTGCAGGTAAACCAGAGGTTAAAATATGTGACTGCCTGACTCATTAAATCTTGTGGTGGATGAATGTGATTAACAGCACAAATATAAAAAATTCCTTCCATGAACTGGAACAAACTTTCAAATCTGTCACAAGGTATTAATGATAGAAATGTGGGGGATAAAAGCACCAATTGCAAACCACAGACTATATAGTTAACAGTAATATCTTAATATTCTTTCATCAACAGTAACAAATGTACCAGACCAATTCTAGGGATCAAATGATGGGGGTGATAAGGAATATAGGGTGCTTGGGTTTTTCTCCTTTTATGTTTTTATTTTTATATTTCCTGGAATAATGGAAACGTTCTAAAATCAACTGTGGTGATGAATGCACAACTATGTGATAGAATGCGAGCCACTGATAGGGTACTTTGGAACTCCTGCATGGTGTGTGAATGTATCTCAATAAAATTTTATTGAAAAGGAAAAAGACCACCCCACCCACAATAGGTGTACACCCACGAGAATGGATTAGCTTTAAGAATATGATGTTTACTGGGGAACATACAGTTTCACACCATCCAGACTGTATAGCAGTGGTCCCTTTTGTAAGTGACGGAGTATGGTTAATAGTCCAAGTATTAAAATGCTCTTTAATGAATTATAACAAATGAACCTCACTAATACAAGGGGCTAGTAGCAAATGTATATGGAAAAATATATACCTAATATAAACTGTGGATTATAGTTAATAGCACAATTTTAATTTTCTCTCATCAGGTGTATTGAAGGCCCCACCCTAATACAAAGTGTCAGCAATAGGGGAATATGGGAATACTCTAATATTGACATAATATTTTCATAAACCTATAACTTCTCTTCACTAAATAAATAAATATTAAGATTAAAAAAAAACAATAATAACCCCCCAAAATGGCGAAAATAATGAAAAGCCCATATGGAGAACACCAGCATATTCCCCTAAGATAACCAGATAAACCTGTTTTAACAATATGATTATTTGTGATATCATTCTATTTATCCATATATCCAACACTGTATCAATCTATTTTTATCTGTCCATGTGTCTATTTATCTATATGGTAAGTCTTTGAGAGTAGATTATATATGTCATCTTCCTTGAACACATAATATTTCCCTGTACGTTTCCTAAGAACCAGGATATTAACCTATATACTTTAAATAGAGTTTTCAAGTTCAAGAAATTTAAACTTGATTTAAAGCTTACAGATTATATTCCAGTTCTTCACATACCCCAATAATGTCTTTTGAATCTAGGCTTCTCCATTATTAGATCCGTTCCAGGATCGTGTATTGAATAAATTGCTGTTATATCTTCAAAAAAAAGAAAAGGAATGGAATACCGATACATGCTATAACATGTATAAACCTAAAATTCCTTATACAAAGGGAAAGAAACCAAACACATATTCTACGATTCCACTTATATGATATGTCCAGAAAAGACAAATATGTAGAAATTGAACGTAGACCAGTGGTTGCTAGGGGCTGGGAGTGGGAATGAGAATTAACTAATTGAGCATAAAGAATTATATTTGGGTAATGAAAATGTTCCAAAACTGTGGTGTGGTGATAGTTACATAACTCAGTAAATTTACTAAAAATCATTGGTTTGTACACTTAAAATGGCTAAATTTCTAGTATGCAAGTCTCAGCTCAAAAAAAGTTGTTAACATTAAAGCTAGAGTTTTTGTATATATGTCATTTATCACAAAAAAAAGAAGGAAAAAGAGAAGGAGAAGTATAACACAGAAGATAGGATTTAACAAATGGATTACTGAATCATTATATTGATATTTCTTTTGGTCTCCAGTGTCTTGGAGCAGCTAGAAGAAAAAATGAAAAATAATGGAACTGTAACCCACAGCAAACTTTAAAATCTGTTCTGTAACTATTCATTAAAATCTACTTGGAAAACTGGGGATGAAAGTCTCCCTGGTGGTATGGGAGATGACTCCAAGGGATGAGTCTGGCCCTGGCAATGTGAGATCAACAATGCCATTCTGACCAAAAGGGGGAAAAGAGGTGTAACAATTAAGGTGTCAGTGGCTGAGAGAGTTCAAATAGAGTTGAGAGGCTACTCTGGAGGTTACTCTTATGCAAACTTCAGTTAGACATTGCTATCTATCATAACTTACCAAACCCCAACCAAAACCATTCCATCAATCCTAAAGAATACTTAGAGCATTATATAAGATTCCACAAGGGTTCCATGCACTAGGGAAACTCTCCAGAACCCTACAACCTCCACATGGGTCCCTAGACCAGATAAGTCCTGAAACCTAGAGGGGCCAGCCTCTCCAGAACATCAACTAGTTCCATTCCCCTATTCTGTATTATAGTCCAAATACCCCTAAAGAGTGGGAGAAGGATCAAAAGGAGATGGTGGAATTATATAGAGAAGGTGGGGTTTAACAAATAAGTATGAGTGGTGAATCATTATATTGATATTTCTTTTAGTCTCCAGTACCTTAGAGCAGCTAGAAATAAAAATCTAAAATTGTGAAATTGTAACCCATATTAAACTCTGAAATCTGTTCTACAAATAATTGTTGTGATGTACTTTGAAATTTATTGCTTTTATGTATATGTTATTTAAAGAGAAGGAGGAATATAACAAAGATAAGATTTAACAAATGGGTATGACTGCTGAATTATTATATTGATATTTCTGTTGGTCCAGTGTCTTGTAGGCACTAGAAGAAAAAATGAAAACTCATGGAACTGTAACCTGCACCAAACTTTAAGCTTTGTTCTATAACTACTTGTTAAAATGCACTTGGAAATGTATTTGGTTTTGTGTGTGCGTGTGTATGTCATATTTCACAATTTAAAATAATCTTAAAAAAGAGAAAACAGTGTTCTAAGCAGAAAAATTTACCCAATAACATGCAATTCATTGTAGTACTATTCATTAGAATAAACTTTTAATAGCTTCTCAAAATAAATAAGTAATGCTAGAGGACTCTTACAGAGCAAGAGCCATAAAACTCTCCCCTTTAACTCATAACCAATCTGTTACCAAACTTTCCATTATTCTTGTCAAATATCCCCTCTTTTCAAATTTTGTTTTACATATTTTGAGTGGCTAATACATTGTTCAAAATACAAAATATATAAAATAGAATGTAATGAAGTATGTCCCTATCACTGTTTTCCCTAAGCCAACCAATACCCCTCCCTGGAAACAAGGAATGTTATCTGTTTCTTGTGTATCATTCTAGAGATAGTTTATTCATCTATAAGAAAATCTGTATTTTATTCTATATCCCCCACCTGCCCAACAATATCAGACACACACACACCTTGTTTTCCACCACTGGTAGCATACTATATGCAGTATTCTGCATACTTCTTTCCTCTACTTTATAAAAAATCCTATATCAGAATCTAAATATCATGCAAAGATTTTTCTTTGTCCCACTTAATTGTACTGTTTTCTCAGAGAAGTTATAAGTTTACAGAAAATTCATGCATAAAATACAGAGTTACCCTATTGGTAACATCTTGCATTAGTGTGATGTGTTTGTTACAATTCATGAAAGAACATTTTTATAACTTTATAATTGTACTATAAACCATAGTCCATTATTTACTGCCAGGGCACTGGGCCAGGCCCTGAACCATTGTATTTAATCAACATTTCTTTCAACATTTCTTTCCTGAACCATTGTATTTAATCAAATACGAGATGCCATCAGTTAGTTATGACACCTCATCCCAATTTCAGATTTAAAAAAATACATATACAAAATACATACATATATATATATATATATATATACACAAACAATAAATTATGGTATTATAACCATTTCCCAACCAGTCCCCCACATCACAGTGTCAAACCTGACTTTCCTTCAATTCATAGTCTCCTATTCTGTTAGAGTGCTTTTTCTAAACTCTAGATTTAATCTTTCATATTCTAGTTAAAATCCTTCACGGTTTTGCCTTCTAGAGGTTAAGTCCAAATAACTGAAAACCCTCTTCACTATCCTATTCTCTAGACATGCCCAACTATTCATTTTCCTCCAGAATTTGCAGTTGCTCTTTGAAAACTTTGTGCTTTTGTACAAAGTTCCTTCTGCCTGGTACCCTTTACCCCCTTTCCTCTAAAACCCCTTATCCTCTAACACTCATCTCTGGGAAAATTGCCATAAACTTCCCCAGTTCAGTAAAATGCCATTTTTTGTACTGCCACCCTCACTGAGCTTAATTCTATCAAAAGTACTTCTTGCCTACTATTTGGATCCTTATTTCCTTGCCTGTCTTCCTTTAATCTTATTTTTCTTGCACCACAAGATAAACCTTCAATACATGATAAACCTTCAATAAATATTTATTGAATGAAGTGTACTTCGGTCCCTGGACATAATGAGACATCTGCAGTACTGGGGGTGTGGTGAGTACAATAAAGAGGAAAATACACTGGGTCTGAAGTCAGACAATGCCTGTTACAGACTCTGACACTTTTCTCTGACCTTAATTGGTCAGTTTTAATCTTTCCAAAACTTGGTTTTCTTGTCTAAAAACATGAACAGTATTACCTGTTAAATGGGAGACAGCACCTGATTTAATTGACACTGAATTGGCACTCAAATCATGGAAGCTTTCCTGAGAGCAACAGAAACATCCTATTTTGTGGGACAGAGTTCACGTATCCTGAAACACACCCCTGACATATGTTGCAATACCAGATGGACTTTGTCCTTCTGCCTTTATTTTATCGTGTTTTTGAAAAGGAGATACATATCTCGTTTCAGAAATCAAGGTGATAAAAAAATAACACCTACACCCAAGTCCTGCCCATCTCTTGACCCTAAGCCCTGTTGATAACCACTTTTAATAACTTCTTATATAGCCTTCCTGTATTTTTTTAAGTTGCAAATACAGCCATATAGGAGTACATATTACACTCCTCTCTTTTTATACAAAATGTCCCACATTTTATATACTGTTTTGCATGTCACTTTTTTCACTTAATAATATCAAAGTGGATTTTGTGACCTTCCAAGTTTGCCTAGAAGGATTCCAATACATTACACAAGTACATGGAAAGAGATTTTCTTGCTTTACAACACGACTTTGAACTATATCCGACTCACATTCATCTCTCTCTAAAGGAAACCACAAAGAAACTGCATGACTAAAACAATGAAAGACACAGTCTGCTTGTTATATCAAGCCACAGTAAAAAAAAAATCGCAACCAGGCTGAAGAGAGAATTGCCTTTAGATCGGAAGAAAGCTGCAAACGGCACAAACACGCAGTCTAATAAATCTTTATCACTACTGCTTCCTACCTGATTTTCCTCACACAAATAACAGGCTCAGCAGGGAGCCTTTGTCATTAAAAGAAAAGATCTTTTTTTTTTAGAAATGTAAATGAGTCCCGTTTTAGGACTGTGGCTCACATATAGAATAGGATCTGCTGTTGTTTTTCAAGGCTATATATAAAGAGAGAAATCAGGAGCCTGTAGTACAAGGAGGTGGTTTGGACTTTGTGAATAGTTATTTTTCTTTGATTTTGTTGATCATAGTAAATCTGAGAAAGTTATCAGTACTTTAAAGTAAAGTGGATATTAGAATAACCAACTTTCCTCTAGAAGTTTAATTGTAGCCCGGTTGCTTCTGTCTCCTCTTTCTCTTTCTTCTAACGTGGCCTGAATTGGTGACTTGAAGTCCTTACACTCTCATATGAATGTCTTCCCAGATCATTTGCTATTCCCCACTCCCAAATCCCTGACTTTCCACCTACCTTTGCAGATGTTCTCCACGTGACAGGGAAGGAGACTAGTTAGGATAAGTCAACTCAATCAGCACAGGCAGGAGGTTGGCTATCTCATGCCAACCTTCAGAACAGAGATTTGAACTTATGCAGTCTAACTCTGTGCCTAGATGAATTACTGTCATTCTGACCTAATTGGGCATGTCCATAGACAGAAAATTTAGCAGAGAGATTAAGAATAGGCTGGGTTAAAGGATGGAATCTTCCTGATAGTCTTAATTGAGGATGGAGGACAAGACTGTATGTGACCATATAAGCCCAGAGAAGTAGAAGCCTGAGTCAGCTCTCTACATTGTACTGACCACAAACCCTGCGACTCCAGCAGCCAAAGAAAATAAATGCAGAAAGTTAAGAGAACCAGAAAGCAAAGGCACTTAATCCAGAAAAAGTAGAGGGGGTTGAGGGAGTTACCAGGGTAATCATCCTGGAAAAGTGATGTCTCAATCTGATCATCGGACGGGGTAAGCTGGAGACAGCCGGGTGAAAAAGGGCAGAGAGAGTGACAACTGAAACACCACTAAAGCTCTGAGTCCTGAAATAAGGCAGGGCATTTTAACATCTCCAGATAGTTCAGTGTGACCAGCGACGGGCTGCCAGAAAACAGAGCAGGGGCCCTGGTGAGAGACAAGATGAGGCTGGAGAAATGGTCACACCCAGATAATGAAGGGCCTTGTGAGATCATGCTCTGGATCTTCGCTTTTAACTTGAAGGTACAACTGGGGGTCATGGGGAGATTTTTATCAGGGAATAAATAACAAGATCAGGTTTAAGTTGTAGTCACTCTCATAGGCATGTAGAGCATGCATTTGAGAACCCCTTCCATAGCATCTCCCATATTATATTATAATGGGCGTTTGTTTCCACTCTAAGTTGTAACCTCCATGAAGATAGGGATCAGGTCTGCTTTCCTGGAAGGTAGTCATACATTCATAAGTGAATGAATGAATAGTGAGTATCTAATGTCTTTCATCTTTATGCTTATGCAGTACTTGGCACAAGTAATTAAACAAGTTCTATTGAATACATGAAAGAATTAATGATAACTATCACCTCACTCTCCAGACTCATCACCTAATATTTCCCAGGACTTTTAGTTCTACAACAATAAAATTGTACAGTTTTCCCAAATGCACCGCATTGTCTGTCTTTCATATAGTCTTCCCTCTGATTTGAATTCCCTGCATGTATCTCCTGTCAATGTAGTGAAATCCAATTATGTCTCAAAACTCAAGTCAGATTTCACCTTTTTTGGGGAAGCCTTTTGGAATCCTAATATGTCCCATCACCATGCTAGCTTATATTAGGTTATCGCTTACTTCTTGGATCTAGGTTGTGTACCTTCTTAGTTATATGGCTTTTTTTTTTTTGCATTTATTACACTTGTAGTATACCTTGTTTATGTACAGCTCTAGTTCTGAGCTGGGACTGTATCATTTTTTCTATCTAAAAGGACTTAATATACAAAACATACAAAGAAATCCTACAACTCAGCAACAAAGGACAAACAACCTATCAACCAATGGTCAACAAACTTAAAATAGACATTTCTCCAAAGAAATACACAAATGAGCAATAAGCACAGAAAAAGATGCTCAATATCGTTTGCAATTAAGGAAATGCAAATCAAAACCACAATGACATACTATTTCACACTCATTAGAATGGCGACAGGATTGTTTGATTTTGCTTCCTCAACACCTTTCCCAGTCTAGGCCTAGCTCATAAGGGACCCTCAAAAATGCCTTTATGAAAGTTAACAGTTTTTCAAAGCTGTTTATACTTTATCACTTTCAGATTTGATTAGCCTCATGGTTTACTTTCCAATGTGTAAAGTAATTCTTCCCTTTTTGGTACCCAATCATCAACTCAGGCTACTTTTGGCATGTGCCCTGGGAGTTGGTGAATAATTCTGTGTCCACAGAATCCATTGCTTTTATGATTTCCTCTCTGCCTTCTCCCCTATCATGTTTGCAGATTGAAGAGAACTGAGATAAGGATCCTTTTTTCACTTTCCTTTCAGATCCTGTCTTTACCCAAATTACCCTGTTGGAAGCTTGCAGAGCCAGAACCAGACATAGGTATAAACACAAGCTTCATATCATTGTACAAAGGAAAGGTAATGTATTTACCTTGTTTTCAAAATTTTCCCAGTGATGATCATGATTTTGTTGGCTTTTAAACTAGAAGCAATAGAGCGCCCTGGATATCCTTCTTTTAATAAAGAATAGCTCAAAGCCCAGTGCAATGGGCTCCTTTCCCCCTGTTTTTCCTGAACGTGGTGACAGTTACCCTCCACTGTCTGCAGGTTTTTCTAATCCTGGTTACCAGCATCTTGATTATCAAGACATGGGTATAGCTTATTCCTTCCAACCTGAATGTGTGAAAAATATATAAACAACTAATTCTCTCTCCATTTATTCCAAAATTAATCATTTTCCACCTTGTCATCTACTCTCCCCCCTTTAAACTGAATGATCATTGTTATACTTAATACTTGCAGAGCACTAGCTTTATATCAAGCACTGGTCTAAGTGATTTGTATCACAAATATACAGCTATTTAATCCTCACATCCATACTATTATAATCTCTATTTTCCAAATAAAGAAACTGAGGCACAGAGACATTGAGCAAGTTGCCCAAAATCATAAGGCAGAACAGAGATTTGAACTCATGCAGTCTAACTCTGTGCCTAGAGCTGGGTCTGGTGGAGAGGAAACAAAAGAGATGAGTTCTATCTGAGCCATTCCATTATTAGCTGGAACTTTGGATGGGTACTTAACTTGCTAAGCCTCAGTTTTGACATCTATGATTAAAGATAGAAATAGATCCACCATGGCTTGTTAAGAGCAGTAAATATAACCAAACAAATAAAATGTCTGGCTGGGTGAAAATGCCCAATAAAAGTCATTTCTCCCTTTCTTCCACCCAATCACTACTTTAAGTTATCATGACTATGTAAGGTTTCTATTTTTCCCTTTTCTGTACCAGCTGTATGCACTGGAGCCCCATTTCCTTTACTGGAAGGGGACAATTATAAAACCAGTTGTGAGGATTAAATTACATCATATCTTAAAGCAATTAGCACAGTGCCTGGCAGATGGTAAATGCTCAGAAAAAGGGCAACAGCTATAAAGATGGTGATGATAAGGAAGAGGAGGGGGATTGTGGAGGCTTGCCCTGATAATGTTTTCAGCTCAGTTCTACTGATTCACCTAAAAGGCCCACTGTCTGTGCTCCAGAGCTGTGAGAAATGGAAACACATTGCACTGTTACTTCCTTGAAGAAGAGAAATTACTTGAGTTCCCAGAGGCAATACTTCCTGACCTCTGGTGCATCAGAATCATCAGGAGCCTTTATTAAAATTTCAGTTACCAGGGAACCATCCAGGAATTCTGGACAATAAGAAAGTCATGTGGCCCAGAGATCTATACTTCAGACAGGAGCTCAGGTGGTTTTCAGTAGGTAGTTCTAGAAGCACACTCAGAAACAGTACTCTGAGATTAAAACAGCTTAATTATTGCCTTGAGCCAACAGAATTTCTAAAAAGCCAAATGGAATGTTAGTGAGATTTATGTTCAACTGTTACTGTAAGGGGATTATTTATTGGGAATTATTTATCACTGCTTGCCAACTCAAAACATGTGGGCAAACATCACAGTTTAATTCTTTTTTTTTTTACATGGGAAGGCACCGGGAATTGAACCCGGGTCCTCTGGCATGGCAGGCGAGCCACCATGGCCTGCCCGCACAGTTTAATTCTTAAGAATAAAATCAGTAATAAAATAAACACTCCTTTAACTAGTACACAGGCACACACACACACACACACACACACACACACACACACACATACACATATATAGCCTGTGAGCATTGATGCCAGCAGTTTCAAGTTTCCTTAAAAGACCTTAGTGTCTAACTTCATTTTCTAATACTCTGGAGTCTTAAATTTCAGTCCCTGCTAGACTACACATGGTAACATGGTTACCTAAGGAATAATGAATTTTCTTTCCTGTAACCCAGGGAAAGATAACCTTGCTTAATTTAAACAATATTCCTCATTTGTTCACCAAGAATGTTCTACTGCACTTCACGAAGTTCATCAAATGAGCATCTCCAGTATTAATAATAAAGCAAATGTATGCATCTGCGACCTTACTTCATAGATTAAGAAGCTAAGGGGGAAAGTTCACATTTTCACATGCCACCAGGAAAGGCAACATTATAATTGAATTGTAATCAAACTGATTCTGGGCTGAAACCATTGCACCATGACTTGCGCTGGAGCAAAACAATTTTCAAAGATAAAAAATGAAATTTTTAGATTTCACTTGTTGGTACTAATACAGCTTTCACAGTATCATTAAAAATTTAAATCTAAACTCCTTCCAGAGCTAAATTTATGCTCACAATCCAGTGAGGTTAACAATTTCATCTTTACTCCTTGAAAAACACCAACAGCATGCATGTGGGACATTTAATCAGTTTGTAGATGTCTTTTGCCACACCATGAGTAAACAAAAAAAGTAAAGGAAAATATCTGGGGGGCTCTTAATACAAAACAAGTGACTACACTCAGAGATAATGAACATCTAACCTTTTATAAGGTTCTTCTAGTGGTTTTTCTAACATTTTTTATGTAAAGAATTATTAGATGAATATCACCATTCAAGATCTCCTCTTCAAAACTATTTTGACCAAGTACTTTAAATTCAAACATCCCTTGCTATGTTTGAAAGTAATATATTTGAATTTAACCATTTATAGATATTTGAACTTAACCATTGGTTGAATCTAATACCAAGTTTAAAGAAAAAGAAAGTTTAAGACGGTTTATAATTCTCTTAATTTCATAGCCCCATTAAAATTTGTTCCTAAAACTATTCTGGGTCATATTGCATATTTAACATCTTGGACTTACTGTGGAGTATTTTTAATAACATTTGAAATTAGAGATTAAAGTGATCAACTTCATCTTGCTATTTATCCTATGCCTTTTAAAGGAAGACATTTGTCTGAGAAAATATGTGGGGCTGTTTATTAAGGACTAATGGGCCATCATAAATTACAGTCTTGTGATGTCTGTGCTCAGTTGGCACTTTGAGAAACAAGGGCCTGTTTGGCTTCGGCTTTGCTCTGACCAGCAGATGGGTGGTAGCTGCTCTTGCTGACCCATCCAGACACTCCAGTTCAGACAAAGGCAATCCAAATTCGCAAGTCACTTTTGTTTATTTTATCTAAGGAACCCATGTGAACTCCACCCAGGCCTGAGAGTCTGCTTGTTTAGGGACAATTTACTAGGTACATTTCAAAGTTCACAAGGATGACTTTATAGGCTTGGCTGATTTTCCTTTTATAAAGCCTGACCTCATCTTCCAAAGCCTCCTGAAAGGCAGTATCAGCATAGCTTGTGTTTATTTAAAAGAGATATTGAAGGAAGGCAATTTTTCCGTGCATTTAAGTTCACATCATTCTTGCTCATTGATAGACATATTCAATACACCAGGTTTTGCACTCAATTGCAGTTTGCATGGAATTGAGTTGCACAGTGAACTAACTATAGAGAGACACATGCAAAATATACAGAATGCTGGCTCTTGGCCTAGGGCCCATGGACTTTCTGAACTTGTGTGAAAATTTTGTATGTGCACATTTTCTTGGGTAGATAACAGAGCAAATGATTCTAAAAAGTTAAAAATATCACATGGAGAGAATGATAAGTGTTTCTTGATCTTTGTATCAGGTAAAATAAAATATTGCAACATTGACTTCTTATGATCTTCCATAATCTCAGAAATCAAATGAAAATTAGGTTTTTCTCTTCTCCCCAGGGAAACCTTGGGCCTCTCTCCTGAAAGTATAGCTCAGGATGTCAGATCTGAGAGGACTCTTTTCCCAGGCCAGCACCAGGGGAAAACAGACCCCTTGTGATACACCAGTGATTTCAGATAGCATGGAGTATGACAAATTCAGATAGTGACAGAATGCTCCTTAACATTCTCTTTTGGTTTTCCAATCACAGCAAGTTAATAGTCCCTACTGTTATTTAAAAGATTTTACCACCTCTATAACACCACTAGTCTACTTTATCATCAGGGAAAGCAAGCCTTAAGCTGGGAGTCTTTACAGGCAACTGTATCTGGCAAGAATTGAGTAACGTTATTTCGTTCGTTGTATTTCTTTTTATGAGTATCTTCTACTTCAGGCAAATGATGTTGGTTTTTAATTAATAATTAGTGAAAAAGTTGATTTTATACATAAGTATATTTACTTTAAAAAGAAGAGAAAACTAAGAAAAACATTTATGTTAATAAAAAATATACAGATATATGACAAAAATCCTAAATGTGTACACAACGTATACCTAAGTGTGGTACAGAACACAGAAATGTGGAAAACGTCAGTAAAAGAAATTGCTAAATAAGTCTTTCAAAGTGAGGAAGAGATTAAGACATTCCAAGACAAACAGAAGCTGAAGGAGTTGTCATCACTAGATTGGCCCTACAAAATATGCCGAAATTGAGTTCTGCAAGTTGAAAGGAAAGTATAATAGACAATACATGGAAGCCACACGAAGAAATAAAGATCTCCAGTAAGGATAATGATATGGGTAAATATGAATGCCAGCATACTGTATTTTTGGTTTGTAACTCCACTTTTCGCTTCTTATAGGATCTAAAAGGCAAATGCATTAAATGCAAAGATAAATCAGTGGCTTGGGACTCATAATGTATAAACATGTAATTGTGACAAGAACTACATAAAGTTGGGGGATAGAAAGGTATAGGAACATAATTTGTGTACACTACTGAAGTCAAGTTGGTATTGAAGTGTGGTGGTTGGAGCTACGTACCCCAGAAAAAATTGTGTTTAAACTTAATCCATTCCTGTGGGTGTGAACCCATTGTAAGTAGGACCTTTTGATGAGGTCACTTCAGTCAAGGTGTGGCCCACATCAGTATAGGCCTTACTCCCGTTACTGGAGTCCTTTGTAAGCAGAATGAAATTCAGATAGATAGAGAGAAAGTCAAGGGAAGCAATTAGCTGTGAGGATCAACAGAACCTGGAAGAGATGGGAGAGGCAAGGAGAGTCTGCCAGGGTCATTGCCATGTGATGGAGGAGCCCAGGACCAAGAATCACCAGCAGCCTGCCCCAGTATGTCTGCCTTCGGGAATAAAGCATCGCTTTGATGATACTTTGATTTGGACTCTTCCTAGCCTCAAAACCATGAGCTAACAAGTTCCCATTGTTTAAGGCAACCCATTGCATGGTATTTGCTTGAACAGCCACAGGAACTAAAACACAAAGCAAATAAAATTCTTAAAGATGTGAGATGTTCAACTTGAGCCCCGTGATAACTACGAAGAAACTGTCAGAGAAAATGCAAGCTAATAGAAACAGAAAGTATGGTACAGGTTGCCAGGTGGAGGAGACAGGGGGAATGGGATGTTAACACATAATGGCTGTAGGGTTTCCCTGTGGGGAGATGGGAAAGTTTTAGTAAAGGAAGGTAGTGAGGATATCATAATATTGTGAATGTGACTATTGCCACTGAATGGTGTACTAGGGAGTGGTTGACATGGGAAAATTTATGTTGTATATATTTTCCCACAATTAAAAAAAAGTTTAACTAAATAGACAATGACAAACAGTTGCAATACATGATCCTGAATGGGAACTAACAAGAGAGGAGAAAAAGCTCAAAAGGATATTAGTGAGACATATAAAAATTGAAATACAGACTGTAATCTTTTTATCAATGTTAAATTTTTTACCTTGATAACTATGATATTAAGTAAATATCCCTATTCTTAGGAAATGTGCATAACTGTACTAAGTGATCAAGGAGCATGATGTGTACAACCTGTACTCAGTTTTCAGAAAATGGATTGATAGAAATAGAGATGGACAGATAGATGGATGGATAAATAGAATGATATGGCAAATATGGCAAAATGTTAACATTGGTGGATCTGGATATATGGGGGGATGATAATGTTGGAGTTCTCTGTATGAGATTTAAATTATTTCTGTAATTGTCCTACAAGTTTGAGAGTATTTCAAAATAAAAGGTAAAAAAAAAAAAAAAGGCAATAAACCCAGTCAAGGGTCAGAAAGGGAATGTGCTTAAGATGTACTATGGTTATTTTATGAGAGAGAAAATTGAAGGTTTGGGCATTTTGTAAATTCCATGTAAAATATAGGAAATTACCTCCCCCATATACCAATGAATTCCATATCTAAATCTGCAGCCTTGACTTCTACTCCAAGCTTCAGCCTCTGATATCCCAGAACCTGCAGGCCTGCACCATCCCACCATCACAACTGAACTCAGCATCATGCCTTTCAAACTAATGGTATTTCCTAGCTTAGCTAGGAATTTGTATCCACAAATCGCCCAGCTTGAAATTCAGAAACCTAGATATCCTAAAATCCTCCCTATCCCTCATGCCTCAAACCAAACAGATAAATCAAGGCCAAGAGAGCTGCAGTTCTTGAGTCTGGCAGAGCTTTAGAATGACCGACCTAGGGTGCCTTGTAAAGACACAGAGCCCCACCTCAGACATTCTGATCCAGAAGGAATCTGCACCTGAAAATAAACACACAAAATTTCTCTGCAGAATCTGATCTTCATTGAGATCTGGGAGCCACTAATGCAATGTACACCTCTTCTTCACCATATCTCCTACCAGTACCTTCCTCCTGTTCTTGCTGCAACATCCTGAATTCAGACCCTCATATTCTCACTCGAATATGAAACAGGTTTTGATGCTGCATCCAGCCCCTGCCCATCCTGTCCTTGTCTAATCTATACTTTCTATGACAGATCCATTGATCTGAAATGGCGGTGGTTGAGAACACAGAATTAGAGGAAAATGACCTAAATTCAAACTCCTACTTTGCTAATTATCAGGTCATTAGCAAGTTAGCTCATTTCTAAGACTCAATGTTCTCATCAGGAAAATATTAATGATAAAATCTATTAAATGAATTGAGATGGGATAATATATGTAAAGTGCTTAATCTATGGCCTAGCAAATAGAAAGTTATTAGTATTGGTATCATTGTTTTTGTTGTTTTTACACAAATTCAGTCACGTAATTCCCAAGTTTAAACCCCTCCACATGCTACCAGCCTCCTTTCCTGTCAGCAAATCCCACAGTTAGAACTTCTTGATTCCAATTACCTTTCTCCAGCTTGGCCCTCTCATTACAGCCAGGTGGAAAGTGTCCTCTGATCTTGTACTTATCCTTCTAGATTTCTCCCCATGGCTCATGACTGAGGCCTGCCCACAGTGTGTGGCTCAGCCAAATAGGAATATCTAGTCTACATGATCGATTCATCCTCTGCCCAGGTATTACTGATCCAACTATCAACTAAATAAGGTCAGGTACCCTGACTCAAAATGAAGTTAATAGACACAGTCCTATACATGTTTTACAGGGTGCCCAATCTACCACAAGTATGTGATGTAAATAATTCCTCCCTAAAAATAAAGTTCTGAATGATTCTTGCCTTAGCCAATATCTAAAATTTAAGCTCAGATGGAAGTAAAGATTACAATTCAGAAAGAGAGTATGCTCATTCATTCTTTCATTCAACAAAATTTGGAGTCCAGTGGACTTCGTATAGAATGGCCTCAGTTCCAACTCTAGCTCGACCGCTTTCCACATGTGTGATCTTAGGCAAAGTATATCATGTCGTTGAGCCTCCAGATCATAATCCACAAAAGGAGGAAATAATACCCCTCATAGGGTTGATGGGAGCAGTAAAGAGTAAATGAGTTAATGCTCATTAAGCACTGAGCATATTGTGTGGCTTATACGAGATATTCAACAAACAGTTGCGCTGACACTGTAATGAATAGGACAATAATGATGGTGATGATGATGTCACAACATATCACTGATTTCAAGACATGTTGCAATATCCCTGGAAAGGTAGCCGGGAGAGAAAGGTAGAACCAAACCAAGAGAACCATCACTATAAAAATCAACCCTACAGTAAGATTGACCCTTAAAGAAGGTGATTGATCATTTAAATAGTAGTGTTCAGAAGAAGCAAGTGAGCTGGGAACATCATTTTAGGGATGGGATAGGAGGTGGTCCCGATTGGTTATATCGGCAAGTGCCTTCTTTCATATCAGCAAGTGTCTTCAAAGAGTGTTCACATTCCCTAGCAGGGAGTGGAACATCTTGATTCCAGAAAAGTGCATTGTGGTTGAAGTAGAACCCCAGCTAGTGGCTGGGGAGGCAGGGGAACGAGGAGGCAGGTGGAACCTCTGGGAAAGAGATCAATAGGACCCAACAACATAAATGATGCTGATGATAGCTAACTTTTATTGAGTATCCATAATGGGTTGGGTGCTATGTTAATCCTTTTACAAACATTTTCTCTAATTTTCACAGCAACCCTACAGGTGATTGAGTGCCAGATGTGGAAACTGAGTCTCAGGGGAATTAACAGACTTGCCCAAGATGACACAACTAGTAAGCAAGCTCCTGAGCAGGAGACCAATCATAAGAGCACTTGAGAGGGAATTCCCACTCTCTGAACATGAACCTGTCCTAGGGGCAATTTTGAATTAATTTAAATATGGTGCTCAGAGAAGCACCTACTTCCCATTTTTTTAAGCCCAGGCTTCTTTTTCTTTGGTTCAGGCCAGGCAGGGCTGAGCCTGCTGGTTGCAGGTGGGCCTGGAGCAGGGAGTAGCTTAAGTGACTTAAACAATTATTTCAAACACTAGCCTAGGCACTGTCTGTCCACTGAAGTCCTTTTGAAACAAGAGTTCACTCATAAATCCACTAGACCCTTCTTATCTAGACCCTTATTTAAAAATAAATTCTCCCCACCCGCACCCAAGAATCAATTCTGGAGAAATAATCCAAAATACTTCAGCTATTTTGTCACATTAGTTATTGTTCTAGTTTGCTAGCTGCTGGAATGCAACACACCAGAGATGGATTGGCTTTTAATAAAAGGGGATTTATTTTATTAGCTCTTCAGAGGAAAGGCAGCTAACTTTCAACTGAGGTTCTTTCTTACACAGGAAGGCACAGGGTGTTGTCTGCTGGCCTCCTCTCAAGGCCTCTGCATTCCAACAACTTTCCCTGGAGTGATTTCTTTCTGCATCTCCAAAGGCCTGGGCTGAGCTGCAAGTGCCGAGATGAAGTATGCTGAGCTGCTTGGGCTGTGATACCTTGCGTTCTCTCATTTAAGCACCAGCCAATTAAGTCAAACGTCATTCTTTGCAGCAGGCACACCTCCTAGGCGACTGCAGATGTAATGAGCAACAGATGAGGTTCATGTACCATTGGCGCATGTCCACAGCAACAGAACTAGGCACCTTCACCTGGCCAAGGTGACACCTGAACCTAACTACCACAGTTATAACACAAAAACACACAAACAAAAAACACGGAAAAAATAACTAACAACAGAGGAACAAATAAGTAACTTTGGACACAACTACATGCAAAGAAAGCAGTCTTAAAACTTTATACCATGCAATACACTTATAAAGTTTTAAATGGAATCAAAATGTATTTACTATATTAACAACTTATGTTTTTGCTTAAAGTATAGAAAAACATTTAAAAAAATAAAGAGCCACAGTGTGAACAAAAGTTGACTCTAGGTGGTGGGAGTGGAGACTCTACTGTTTACTTTTCTGCTAATTGACGTTTTACAATATTTTTAATGAGCACAGGATAATTCTCATTGCAAAAAAGTAATAAACTTTCTTTAAAAAAAAATAAAAACAGCAAGCCTCCTGGAAAGTCATAGAGCATTTTGGAGTTGTTTCTGAGTCTGGCTCAGGCCACCATTCTATTTCCTTTGTCAAATAGCCCTGATCCCATGACCCAGGACCCTGGTGGCCTGTGGTAATCTGACTATTAGGTAACTTCCTCAAAGGTCTGAAGGTTATGCCATTTTCTCCACTACCTTATAAAAAGCCTTCGACAGGCTTTGGGCTTCAGAAACTATCAGAATCCAGTCTTCTTCCCAGCAGTCTATTTCAATGGAGTGATGTGGTAAAACATAGGACCACACAAGCAAGGGCTGGTTTTAATCGTTAAACATTTCCCGTTGTGTTTCAGTTCCCTTCTACTCCCTGAAGGGCTCCACTAGAGCTCATCTGTAAACCACTGTTCTCGAAGGGCTCCCAATCCAAGTAGGGCTGCCCCCACAGCATTTCCTGAACAGAAGGAGCCAGGTCACAAGTTGGCATCTGCAAATGATATCTTAGGATCCTTACCTAAGAAGGAAACAGATGCCAGCTTGAGCACAGTGAACATGGAAAATATCAAAGGACCTGTGTTACTGTCTTTCAGTGGTCAGTACATTTTTAAGTCTCTATTCCAAAATTCCTTGGCAGCCAATTTACTACAGTGAGCCAGGAAGGGGAAAATCTGTTCTTACAACATTCCCAACAGCTTAGGGAGAATCCTGTTCTTTCACATACACACACACACACACACACGCACACACACATGCCGCCTGGCTGCAGCTGACTGCACAGAGCCCATCAAACTGGGATCTCTTAATATCTCATGCCTTTCATGTTATTCACTCAGCACCACCTCTGAGATTTAGTTGAGAGCACAAGACACTCAAAAGGGCTTCTTTCAGATCTGTAGGTGTGACGTGCACCTGGCTTTTCCCACCTCCTAAGCACCCCTGATTTGCTGGAGGGGCAGATACAGTCAAATTCAGTTCCATACAGCTGCTCTATATGACTCTACCAAAACCACATCAAAGAATCGGGTGAGGGGTTTCTGGATTACTAGAAAGACCATTGACAAGCAATGGTATTGAAAGTGTGACAAATGCAGTATATGGCCAGAAAAAACTGTAACAGTGTAGGAGGGGCAGGTACATCTCAGGGAAACAAGGATCTAGGGATGTTAAAGAAATCAAAGGAAGAAAGTCTTGTGTAAAATTCAAAAAACAAAAAAACACTCACTGTTTATCTTACTTCAAGTTTGCAGCTGAGAATATAAACAGAGTCAAAATGATATCTCATTTTATGTTATAAGTTTGATGTCTTTTTAATTTTGATAACATGACTCAAGACTCAGGAAAAGAAAAATTAAAGCTGATACAAAACTAATTGGAAAAATATTTTCCAGAGACTGATAACTGCTTTGGTATTAGCTGGTCCTACCTCTTCAGTAAGATTTCCATAACTGTGGCCTTTTCCAGCTCTCACAGGGAAGCCAAACAATCTCAATAGAAATCAGCACCATTTATTGACACTCTTCATTTTACCAGCCCCATGGGGAAACCCAAAAGAAGATTATATATGATTTCTTCCCTTGAAGAGCTGAGGGTCTCAAAACTCTGCATACACAAGCCCTGCCTAAGATTGCAAAAGATCTCAGAGCTTTTTTACAGAGTGAGAAAATGCATATGCATCTGACAATGAAAACAGTGTGGAAGGAGAGTGGTTTTAAGAAGACCCTTCAAATACCTTAAGAACATGTTACTCAAAGTGTGATCAGTGGGAGTTTACCAGAAATGTAAAAGTAGTGCACTCTACCCCAGACTTATAGAATCAGAATCTGCATCTTCACAAGATCCCTACTGGATATGTATGTTCATTGCCAGTTGAGAAACACTTCCTTAAGATTCCTTAATCCCCTTTACCCCCTCAGAATAGATTGAATGCAAAAGGCTTAAAATGTTGGATACAGTAAGACAAGACCCGACTGCCTCACATAGTACAGGAATAGGGTCAATTTTTTGTTTATAAAAAAAAGTGAAGCATTTCAGAAAGTGCAACAAAACTAATCAAACAAGTACAGGAAGAGGGGAAATGGGGGGTTCAGTTACTGATAAGCTTGATATGACTCAAGAGTGGCTGTGGCTATCAAAAGAAAAAAAAATGTGAAAAGCAAGCAAATGCAAGAGCTAAGACTGTAAGAGCATGGTATCTAGATCAAGGAAGATGACTGCCCTGCCCTACCTTATACTGTTAAACTGTACCTTGAATACATTCAGTTCCAGATATCACACTTGAGTAAGATAAAGGCAAACAAGAACATGTCCAGTGGGGAGGAATCAGGATACTGAAGGAAACTGAAATCATGTCATTGGAGAAAAATTACTGAGGAACTTGGAGATGTTAAACTCATAAGAGGAGAGAATTCGTGAAAAAAGCTTTAAAAATATGGAGGAGTGTCATATGCATATATAATAAACACTTGGTCTGTGGACAAGAGCTTGAGAACCATTGACCAAGATATTTAAGGACCATTCAAATCCAGAACTCCATGATTTATGGGTTTCACTGGCTCTTAAAAGCATCTTCTGCAAACACCAACAAGGCAGAGAAGCAGGTGTCATTCTCCTCATGATACAGAAGAGGAAAATATCATACAGCTAGTAAGTGATGAAATGAAATCTAGAATGAAGCTTTTTGTGCCTCTCTAGACAGTATGCTTCCATCACCCAGCTTCCTTTGAAACTCCCACCTTGGTAAACATTTTAATTTAAAAAAAGGAGCTAAAAGCTTAGAACAAGAAAACTGATTGTGTTTTTTTTCTATCTTGGGATCCAATACATTAGCCACCAGCCGCATGTGACTCTTGGGCACTTGAATTGTGGATGGGGAACTGAAGAACTGACTTTTTATTTTCATTTAATTTAAATTACTTTACATTTAAACCCTGATCTTCAATTCAGTTATTGGAAAACTTTAGGTATACTTGGAACAACTTTTTCAACTGTAAACTTTATGAAATCTAAATATTATTTCCAACGACAACTTAATGTCCTAATTTGCATGTGCTGTAAATGTAAAATGCATCCCAGATAGCAGACTTACATGAAAAAAAGAATATGAAATATCTCAGTAATTTTTTAATTTATTACGTGATGAAATGATGATGCTTTGAATATATGGCATTCACTAAAATACATTATTAAAATGAATTTCATCTGTTTCTTTTTACTTTTTTAATGAGGTGATTAAAATTGTATTTATTATATAAGTGGCTCACATTACACTTCTGTTGGACAGCCCTGTTCTATATTGTTCCAAGAGAGCATATTATTTTTATTTCTTTGTTTACATTCAAAAAGGAACTGAAGCCTCTCCAAGCTGAGGCTGCCAGTACTTAAGTTTTCTGGTAAACATACCTAACTTAAAAAAGAAAGAAGCAAATTCTGCTCGGAACAGTAAGGTCTCCAGCATTGTTCCCCATCCTCACCCCATCAAGTATCGCAGAAATCTGAGTACAGCTGCATTCTTAGAAACCCATGGTTTCCCTACTCTGAGATCATCCCAGACAATAAAACAGGGCATTCCTGAGTGTATGAAACACAGAGATAAATTTCCTCTGATTCCTGCTCCCTTATTTCAGGTGGGTGGTGTTTCCTTACGTGGTTCACGTCTTTTGCTATTATACTGTTTGTCCTTTCTGCAACTGGTCACAGAAAAGAAACAACAGGAAGCAGTAAATGCCATGCTATATTCACTTAAGAACCTGTGTTAGTAATGAATTGCAGAAAGCCTAGTGCTTCCAACTTCTCCTAAATTAAGAGCCAAAACTCATAATTTGGGATTATGGTTTTTTAAACTTTAGAATACCTCATTCATTTCATCCTCTTCTCCACCTGGCTAGCTAGCTCCTGTTCATCCTTTGAAACCCAATTAAGACTTTTATCTTACAAGAAACCTTCCCATATCTCAACTGTTAAGTCTCAATGTCCTTTTCTCTACTTCCATCATACTGTGTGCTCCTTCTTTCATATACATCATTACTCCTTAAGTTAAAGAATTCCTAGTATCGCCTAAGTTGCCTAAAAGTCTTAAGGTAAAGGTCAAAATGCATATCCTACCTCCTGAGCAGTCCAACAAAATTACTTGCTTAGGGATAAGTAAGGGGCTAGCTAGAGTCTATAGTGGTGTTTCCCAAAACCTCAACTACTCACATGCCAACTTCGTACATGAGTTCTTCTTGAACTCTTATTAATATTTGTCTTTAAACCAACTCATTTTTAATTTAAGTAAAGCTATTTAAAGAAGCTTCATATCACAGCCATAAATGTAAAATTAGTATTTTTTCATATGCAGTAAAAATGCATATCAAATTCAAAACATGTATTCAGGTACCACTCCAAATCCTCACTCCTACCAGCAATGGTGCACCCATTACACAGAGGAATAGTGGTCTAGAAAATCAGTGACAGACCAGATGGAAGTCTAAAAGCATGGATACTAGTCTGTGAAAGATTTCACCAAGAACTGATCATCAGGGATTTAAGAAACAAACAGAGCTTCTTTAAGACAAAAATCGTCTGTGAACCATGGCCCACTGACACGCAGATCACCTCTCTGGACTCAGGACCAGGGATGGGTTGGGGAGAAGCAGGGTTCAGGAATCCAGGAAAAGCAGAATGAGCTCAAGAAACTTGTTCACCATTCCACCTCACCCCCAGCATCAGCTCCCAGAAGAGGCATCTGAGTGAGCAGCATACTGAAATTGGTGGCATGGATAAAGATTTACCTGAGAAGCAAAAGGAAACAAATATACAAGGTTTGATGTGTAGCTATAGTGTGCCACACAGCACAGAGTGATGAGATGAGCCTCTGCAGTACTTTTTTCTCCCCATCCCCTTCACCAAAGATCTTTCAGTTATAGTTTCAGAAACCCCCTTGACTCAAGTTCGGCAGCTAAAACATTAGCTTGGCTTTTTCTTCTAACGTCTCTTTCTCATTTGGACTACAAGTTTTAGTACAATGTATTTGTTTTTTCTCAGTACACATGAAATGAAACAAAACTTCTCTTTTGGGAAATACGATCTTAAAACTCTAGCGTCTCAAATTTTCTTAAAATTCCTTAGGTACATACTGATTATAGATCGAAACTACAGTGTATTGTTTGTGCATGAGTTTATTTCAACCACCTTTCAAACAGAAAGATATAAGAACTGTCGAACACAAGTTTTTAAAAAGTTAATTAAGTAAATATTGCTTTTTTAAAAGGGAACAAGGCAGTTAAGATGGGAAACAAAGGGAGAGTTTCTGGTAGCTAAATCAGCAAGTAGCAAACAGTTTCCTTCACACCAATTAAAACTAACGGTGCCACAAACAGGTTATTTTGGAGGCAGATTTCCACGAACTCTCAATCACCCTCAGGGCAGTTAACAGAAAATTACACCCATATATTCTTAGAAATCAACTTGGTTCTCTCCTCCCTGCGTAGCACTAGGGCGTTAGTCTTCCTCTTTGAGGTGGTATATATTAAATACACTTGGCTTGATGTGAAAATGTTAGGGGATTTTTGCATATTTCCCCAGCCTAGATGCACAGATGCTTTTAAAAAATGTTTTTGCAGAGGTAAGTAATGGTTTGACTCATGCTCCAGATAATCTTTTTGAAAAGTGAAGATATTGCTCTAAAAATCAATAGTTCTTTATAAGGAAAGGATTATTTTCTTGGTAGGAAAAAAATACGGAGAGTAGTCATTTTCAAGAGTAGAGCTGTTCTCTTTTTATTCTTTTGCCTGAAATATTTGACAAATACTCCTTTCCCAGGTCCCTTGTAAAATAAGAAAGTAGCATTAGTTACTCTCACAGAAATTAATAACCAGAGAAACTAATGTTCTAATAAGTGGCACAGACCCAATGGGCAGCTAAAACAATTTGTAAAAGGGTCTGTAAAATTAACTTTCAGCGTTGTGCTCTATTAGCATAGAGTCCTTCACATTCATGTTTTCTACTCTTGTAAGGACTTTTGTATTCATTATATCCTTTCGGTTTCTTTTGAAATAACAAGACAGCAGAGAACCAGGGAGAAATCCTGCCCCTTTAATCTTTCGGCCAAATGAAAATAGCAAACGGTAGTACATATGCATACAGTATATCTGCCCTACAAGTTAGACTGTCTCATATCCCTGGCTTTTTGCTACTTTGGTAGCTAATACTTCACTTAAATGTGATCCAAACAAAAACTTGCTGACACTGTATTCTCTAATAACATTTCTTTAGGCTGTTCCGTAAATAATCACCACTTTATGCAATCCTTTGAAGGAGATATCATTATTTCCTTTTTACTTAAGGGAAATGACTTAGCTTACATTATATGTGTAGGGGTCACACAGGCAGAACTGAATAGAGAAGAAATGGAAGTCAACTTTGTCAAAACCTCAGAGCTGGCATCTTCTCCTCTCTCCAAAACTCTTCAAGGGAAGTTGTGGAGCTCCAAGGTCACTCCCCAGCCATAGATTTTACTCAAATGTGGACAGGCTAAGAAACACACCACAGCTACAACTACAAAAAGATTATCCAAAACAATCCAACAAGCAATTAAGTGCTTCATGCAAAGATTGTTAGCTATTCATTATTACACTCAGAGGCAACCACTCTGAATGGACCCCAAATTATACCCAAAGATGGTGCTCACCTTCCAAAGACTTATGATCCAAAGCCAATTCTATTTGGGCAGAAATGTGCTTTTGTACACACATATGTTTCCTATTCGACTTGCACTGTCCAGAAGTCTGATACCTCCTGGAAACATCTGATATCGCCTCTCTGGCTGATGCAAAGTAACAGTCTCACCCTCTCTCTAATCTTGCTCTTATTTTGGATGCACAGCCCCAGGATTAGAAGGCATTGTCTAATGCCTTGGGACTGCAATCAATATCAGATTGCATCTGAAAATGCAAAGGTGAGTAAGCAATACTGCTTAAGAATAATTATTCACTTATGCAACACTTAACACATATGGGTGCTCAGCAAATATTTGTGGAGTTGAAGCCAATAATTAAAAAAAAAACTATTGAAAAGAAAGATTTCCTCAGGACATATAGCAATGTAAAAAGCCACAGTGAATAATTGAAAAATGAATGTACTTTTGTTTAGACTTATAGAAAAAGTTGAAGAGGATTTAAAGATAATCAAATCACATGAGCAAGCTGAGGTCCCAAGACATATGCCCAAGCTCACAAAGACAGTTAGTGGCCAAAGCAGGTCATGAGTCAAGAATGCCACATTTGGTTTAGTGCTCTTTCTAGGACCTTCTCATTCAGAAATTCCATTTTTAAACTGAGCTCCATAATACTCTCAAATTGTGGCTATTGCAAAATAGATTTTTAGGTATACACATATTTAGACCCTCACATGCAAATGCTTAAAAATTGTTGGCTATATCTTTGAGCCAAGACTTTGAGTCAGGAGACCTGAGTTCTATTCTCAGTTTTTAACTAACCACTTTGAGGGTTAGTCACTTTACCACGCTGGGTATTAGTCTCTTGAACTGTAAAATAAAGAGGTCAGATGTATCTGTTAAGTTACAATTGACCAGAAAAACCAAACTGACATAAGTATTTTAAAATGTTAGTTTTTATCTCTTATAACTAAAAAGCCCAGAAGCAAACATGTTTCAGATGTGGATTAACCCAGGGGCTTAAATCATGTCCGTAGGACCTAGGCTTCTCTCACTAACTGCTGTGTTCTTCTGCATTGCCTCTGCTTTCAGGACCCATGTGTCATAAGTGGCTGCTAGCTACTCTAGGCCTACATCTTTCCGAATTCAAGTCCTTTGGGAAAGAGGACATACTTTTTTCTCAATAATCACTGCAAAAATCTCATTTTGTCTCATTACCTGTGATTGGATAAGCACCCCTCACTAATCTGATTACTGTGCAGAGAGCTGGATATCAGACTGGCCAGGCTTAATTAAGTAGGGGTCAAAGTGAGGGAAGATAAGAATAGTCAACTCTACCAGAAACACACATACCTGGAGTGGGAATGGTGTCAGTGCCTCATAGAAAAATCAGAGTATGTTTATTAGAGGGGAGAAGAGCTGCTGGTCAGGCAAAATTAACAACTACACTGGACAAAATGCCTCATAGTTTGCTTGTATATCCATTGATTTCTGACCTCTGAGTTCTTCGTTCTGTTAATGTCTAACCTAAGATAAAGGAGTATATGAATTGTTAGGAGGAGCCTCAGCACCTCTGTGTGTACCAGAGACAGGCAATTTTTACACCACTACTGCCATGGTCGGGACTAGTAACTAGTCCTTTGCCATGGGCCCCACCCTTGGTAGTTTCCAATTTCCTTATTGTACTTTGCTATGCATGCCACTTTGCCTTGTACACACTCTTCCTTTTTCCTGGAATGCCCTTATCATTCCACGTTTCTCTGGAAAAATGTATACTGATCCTTCAAGATCTGACCCAAACATCACATTCCCTGGGAAATAGTCCCTTATGGGAGCTCTCTCTTCAAGTGAGATTGACCACCCAATTGTGCATAGACCTTCCAACCTACCCAGACTGACGTACATATCATACTGTATAGTACTCATTTGTTTACATACCTTCTTTGAGAATATTAGCATCTGGAGGACAGGGACCATGCCATATTCATCTCTGTATTCCCAGGACCAAGTACAGTGCCTGAAACATAGCAATCATTCAATAGATTTTGTGGAATTAATCAACAAACTCTAGTTCGTTGAACTAGAACATTTCCGACTACTATCCTGCCACTTAAAACGTAATTGTCTTTTTTTGTTGTTGTTGTTTAGAAACTGTCTATATTTTAATGATCTGAGTTAGTAACAAACAAATATAAAAAATTGTCTCCCACATTTCCGTACATTGTGCTATAGGCCACTTGAAACTCTGGACTACAAATGCAGAAAGTTTCTTAGTATCTTTAGCTTCAATTATTGTCACTTATAAATAAAGATGATTTGTGAAAATATGCATTTGTGAACAGATAGGTTCCAAGTTGTACATGTAAGACAATGCACAACCAATAGAGTACATTGTTCATCTATGTAGTTCCGTGTCAAGTGCCACTGACACAGTTAGATGCACTCATCCTGGAACATTTCACATTGTTTGAAAAGCACTTTTGAGAAACTGGTAGAAATACAGTTAAAAACAAAAATTGTACTGTATACAGATATAATAAATTTTGGAATCTGTACATCTGAAGGAAATTTTGGGAAAGCTCCTTCAACAACCCTCCTGCTTTATTGGTTTTATGGGTCTATCTCAAAAGTCATGGGTTGAAATATATCTGCTTTATAAGAAATAAATATGCATATATATATATATTTTAAGAATTCCATGAGATTGACATTTTACCTTTTCTAGAGTGTCTTTCAGCCTCTAATTGTTTTATTTTATTTGTTCATCACATAGTTGTATATTCATCATCATGATCATTTCTTAGAACATTTGCATCAATTCAGAAAAAGAAAAAAAGAAAACAGAAAAAAATTCACACATACCATACCCCTTTCCCCTCCCTTTCATTGATCACTAGCATCTCAATCTACTAAATTTATTTTAACATTTTCCCCCCTAGTATTTATTTATTTTTAATCTTTATGTTTTACTCATCTATCCATAAGCTAGATAAAAGAAGCATCAGACACAAGGTTTTCACAATCACACAGTCACATTGCGAAAGCTATATTATTATACAATCATCTTCAAGAAACATGGCTACTGGACAGCGCTACATTTTCAGGCAGTTTCCTCCAGCCTCTCTGTTACACCTTAACTAAAAAGGTGATATCTATTTAATGCATAAAAATAACCACCAGGATAACCTCTCAACTCTGTTTGGAATCTCAGCTATTGACACTTTATTTTGTCTCATTTCGCTCTTCCCCCTTTCAGTTGAGAAGGTTTTCTCAATTCCTTGGTGCTGAGTCCCAGCTCATTCTAGGATTTCTGTCCCACATTGCCAGGAAGGTCCACACCCCTGGGAGTCATGTCCCACGTAGAGAGGGGGAGGGCAGTGAGTTTGCTTGTCATGTTGGCTGAGAGAGAGAGGCCACATCTGAGCAACAAAAGAGGTTCTCTTGGGAGTGACTCTCAGGCCTAATTTTAAGTAGGCTTAGCCTATCCTTTGTGGGGTTAAGTTTCATATGAACAAACCCCTAGATTGGGGGCTCAGTCTATTGCTTTGGTTGTCCCCACTGCTTGTGAGAGTACCAAGAATTCTCCGCTTAGGGAAGTTGAATTTTCCCCCTTTCTCACCATTCCCCCAAGGGGACTTTGCAAATACTTTTTTATTCACTGTTAAAATCCTTCTGGGATTTATCAACATCACTCTGGACAAACCTACAAAATCTCATGCCCTACTCAAGGTTCCATGTACTTATGGTGTTCTATTAAGCTGTCCACATAAGTTATATTAGGAAATGCATCAGTCAAAATATAAATTTTGTACCAAATAAACATTTTTGCTTTAGTTACACATAAATTAAAGTTTTAAAATATTAATTACCATCTATATTTAGCACCCTGCATTATTGACATGCCTTTTTTCTTCCTCATGCAAAACATTTTTAAATTTGTACATTTAGTTACTATCATTATACACTCTAGGCATTCCTAGATTATACCATATCAGTCTTTATCATCTATCTTTCCTTCTGATTTCACTTGTGCCCCCAGGCCTCCTCCCTCTATCATTCTCACATTCAGCTTCATTCAGTGTTCTAACATTATTGTATCACAGTTAGGTAGTATTGTGCTATCCATTTCTGAATTTAGAAATAAATATGTATATTAAAAGAAAAATGATACGTTTTAAAATTTGAGAAAAGTTTTAAAAACAGTTATAAAGTCTATCTACATACTTTCATTTTTGAAGTTCAGAATTTTTTTTTTAATTTAGAAATTTAAGGTATTCTAAAAATTTTTGAAACCATTTTAAAACAAGATTTTTCTATCTACCAATGTTTCCTATTTGATAATATAATGGAAAAACAGGCATTTCCTATTGTAGACTCACTGCAATAATTTATAAATCATTATACATTTACAATTTTGTTAGAGTCAAATAAATGAAAACTGGATTATAATGAAAATAAAGACAAGAAGGCCCTCTCCAGTCACATATCTGAACCAAAACACAAACATAATGATTTTCTTTCATATTAATTTATTTCCAGATCTCTGTAGTCAAGAAAATTGAATCCTTCTTTAAAATGTTTTCCATGGGCTTTGGCAATATGTGCTTTACCTCTTTAACTCTATCTACAATCTAAGGTATTTCTATGTCATAAATTTCAAACTCCCTGGCAAGATATAATTGCTAACCAGCTAGTATTTATTTAACTTCATACAAAGAGAGGATGCATATGTAGTTGTCATAATAGTCCCACTTTTCTGTAGGGCCTGAGGTTGATGTTTTATGGCTATGTTATATGGACCAAATGAGATAAACGGTGCAACATTAATAGTGTCTCCTTTAGGTATTATCATAGGACTGGCCCCCAATATTATGCAAACTCTTGTTTTACCAACATGAGTATAATTGCAAACAGTTGTATTTTATATGAGTATATTATATATATATTATATATGAGCATATAATAATAAACTCATTGTTTTATATAATATTATAAAACTTTATATATAAACATTATATAATGATAAACTCATTGTTTTTATATAGGAAGAATTAAATTTAAATGGGCATTGAAAAATGCCTAGGGCAGGAAAAGACAGGCGACATGCAATGAGTGGGGGCAGGGCATTGCCCTTGTCTTGGTTACAGAAGTGTCTAAACAAACGTCTGATGACATCTGCTGCTGCCAGCAAGGAAGAGTCTCCAAAGCACTGGTCCCTGGAATAACTCTCATGATTCACAATAGCTGGGTAAGGCTGAGTCTGAGAGGCAGCAGTACTGACTTGGTTGTGGTTACTACTTCTTAGGGCTCATTTAAAATGTTGACCACCAAGTTATTGCCAGTCTTGCTTAAGGCTAAGGAACTTACCGAGAGGTACTATCCAAGCTTGATGAGGTTTCATTGGCCTGACTCACTGTCCATGACTTGGAAAAAAACAACAAACAAACATTCAGAAAGATGTATCCATGTTTACTAAAAGAGTTCATTCAGTATTGAAATAGTAATGCTATTATCATTGCAAAGCCACTTTGAGACCACACACTGCGCCACTGGAAAAGAGTCTTTTTTTGGCAGACAACCATCAACAGAGCCTCTTAAGAGTTATAGCCTCATGCTACTGCTATGGAAACTCCACCTTTAGTTTCTTTGAATGAAACATGCTCTCTCTCAAATCCAGGCTTGTTGCATACCGGTCCCTCTTCCAGGAACGCCTTTCTCCCGTTCTTTCCCTCATCCCCTTCCTCCCAATTTCGATATAGTATCGAAATCTTATTTTTCCTTTAATTCACAGTTCCCCAAGGATGACTCCGGTGATCTCTTGGATTAGGTCATACCCCCTTGCATCCTGAACTTTCCCTTCCCTAATACTTGCACACCCATAATTATTTGTTTAATGTTTCCCTTGCCTGGTTGATTGCAAACACCATGAGGGCCAGGACTCTTTCCGTCTTGCTCACAGCCATGATCAAGGAAAGAAGAGTGTAGAGTAGTTTGATTAAATTTGGGGAGGGTGCAGAGGAAGTTTTCTTTATGCATATACAAATAAGAAAGGAAGGGGATATCTAGAAAATAAAGATGAGTTAGGGACAAAATTAACATTCAAATATATAGGAAGTCCCTTTTATGTACCAGGCCCTGAGTCATGATATGCCCATAGCTGAATATGAAATATGTAGGCCACCTGCCTCTTTAGATTTATGCAGATGTTTGAGCTCTTTGTTTTGCGCATTATTGTTTTTATATTCTTTCAAAACTACTTCAATCAACAAACATTCATGGAGTCACTGCTAGGTGGTCAGCACTGCGCTAAGTAATGTGTATTTTAAAAGCTATGCTTTATCCCTGCCCTGTCTTCACATTTCAACTTGCCACATCCTTCCTAGAAATTCAGTTGCTTGTGCATGTGTGTGTATGCTTTTCATTTTCCTTTTAAATCAGCACTCTGTGATCATAACACATTTTGGTACTGTGTTAGATGAGTGTTCTAGTTTGCAAGCTGCCGGAATGTGATACACCAGAAACGGAATGCCTTTTAAAAAAGGGAATTTATCAAGTTGCAGATTTACAGTTCTAAGGTCATAAAAATGTCCAATATTAAAGCGAGGCTATAGAAACATCCAATCTAAGCCATCCAGGGAAAGATACCTTGGTTCAAGAAGGCTGATAATGTTCAGGGTTTCTCTCTCAACTGGAAAGGCATATGGCGAACATGGTATCATCTGCTAGCTTTCTCTCCAGGCTTCTTGTTTCATGAATTTCCCTTGGGGGGTGTTTTCCTTCTTATTCCAAAGGTCTCTGGCTTCATGGGCTCTGTAGCTTTTTTCAAAATGGCTCCCTCTTAAAGGGCTTCAGTAAGCAACCCCACCTTGAATAGGTGGAGACACATCTCCATGGAAACCATCTAATCAGAAGTCACCACCCACACTGGGTGGGTCACACATCCATGGATAATCAAAAGCTCCCACCCAGCAACATTGAATGAAGGTTAAATAACTTGGCTTTTCTGGGGTACACAACAGATTCAAACTGGTATAAATGAAGAAGCTGAGACAGGTGCTAACATGATTCAAATCAACTCATGTTCTACAAAGCTTTATTTATTTCACATCCCACCTCATTGTGACACCACCACCTTTGCAGCACAATGGAAGATAATGATCAAATCCAGTATCTTGAATAGAAGATACAAAACTGTAAATCTATTTTCTTACAGTAAAAAAAAATGTTAATCCCCATCCAAATATTAGAGCCCCTGCTATCTTACAAATACTCATATTTTATATCTTCATTGTCCTACAAAAAGAGGAAGATGATAAAAGAATTTTTAAATTTGGAAATTGGTATTTTTCTCCAGAAACTAGTGCTGGAGTTAGGAGGAGGGGTGGGTAACAAAAATCCTCTCTCCCCAAATTCCTGTGCTCTGATGGAA
Source organism: Tamandua tetradactyla (assembly GCF_023851605.1). Taxonomy (NCBI): domain Eukaryota; kingdom Metazoa; phylum Chordata; class Mammalia; order Pilosa; family Myrmecophagidae; genus Tamandua; species Tamandua tetradactyla. The sequence goes on from NC_135328.1 coordinate 74,507,169, forward strand.
ATGCTCCATGGAGTTTGGAGTGATATGATTAGACATAGAGTTTTGCAAATTCTCAAGATGCCAGAAAAGTAACATTACCAAGGCAGAAAATGTAGGTTGAATGAGGATTTCAAACAAGCTTATGTTTACCTAATAGATGACAGGTTTTCATCTATAAGATGTGTTAATTCTGTAGAAATAAAGGAGTTTGGGGTGACTCAACTAGATAAAATCAGAGAGTAAGAGAGAACTCAATATGTGCCATTAGTGAAAGGAGACATTGGGGATAACCAGCCTCCCAGAGATGAGGAAAGCTTTTAAAACCTTAAAGAAAATCAGTCATAATTCAATGGACTTCTGTGTCCAAGGTGTACTCCAGAGGCAGAGTTTCTACCTGAGACCAAAAAGTGATCCTTATGCCCAGGATGAAGAGATAGGGGTCCAAATACATGCTGAATAAGAGAAAAATATCTGAGAATGCTGTAAACTCAGTATCACCTACCTAATTCCCCCAAGACTGAATCACATTTTACTAAATATAATGTGCATGCCTCTTAACAATTGACAGGTATGCTGTATTGCACTGGACATTTGTGAGGGGTGTACCCCATTACTCCAAGAGATGTTGTTTTGGTAGGACAGTCCCCATGCACGAGGCTATGAGAAAGTGATAGTAGCAGAAAAGTGATAATAGGACCATGCTAATGAATGTAAAACTTGGGGAATACCCAACCCCCCAAAAAGAGGGTATTCCATCACAGAAGCTTCTGCCTCACTTCTAAAAAAAAACCCTCTAACATCAGAAAGTAGTTTCAGTTAAATTTTAAAGGGAGGTAGGGTCTATTAATAAAGGTCTTTTCCCTGGTCGGAATCCTATTTGCCTACCCTCCAGAAAGTCTAAAAGATTTTGGACATTATAAAACTGCAATTTGCAGAGTCTAGTAACCTTCTTCCCCATGGTTATGAATCATCAGGAGAAACTTGGAAGACTTGACTAGGTTGGCAACCTTTGTTCAGGGCATATTATCAGTTAAGTTCCGCAAATGATCCAGGAGCTGGAGACATCCCTAACACTGGAGAGAAACTTGGTGGGTGGCCTGGAAGGGAGTCTGGGCTTTGAAATAGAAAGACACAGAGATGGAGCTGCTTCTGATCATGACAAGCTGATGAGGGAGGCACTCAAACTCCAGGGAAGGATGCCAGTCTGCATCAAGACAATATAATCACTAAAGTGAATTGGTCCAGGTGCCAATTCACATTGTAAATGAAGAATCTTGGCTTTGTCAAAGGGAAGCCCTGATTATCCTAGGGAAGTTTACAGATACACTGAAGAGCACAAAATAAATAGATAAAAAATGTAAGTAACAATAAAAACTAGTATATATTATAAATATATATACATATATATTATTATGTATATTATATATATAGTATATATTATATATACATATATACAGAGTGATTTTCTTATGTATACATATACACACAGAGTAAATCATCCCACAAATGATCGTTTTAAATCCTCACAACTCCAGGGACAGATTTCTTATGAAGTTAGAAAGGAGATGATTAAATGAAAATTACTCTCATGGCCACTCTGCACTTGATGAGACCACCCCAAGGAGAACAGCCCTGCTCCTCCCACTCTCCACACAGGAGGCAGCCTGAGTCCAGATTCTTCACACCCCAGTCCCCACACAGTGAGCCTGCCCACACACGGCTAGGTCAGATCCCACATCAGACCCTCAGAGTCACAAAATGACTCACTCTGTCTTTGGAGTACTTATGGTAGATTAATTCTAATCATAGCTTTCATTCCTATAATCCCCATATGCCAAAAGTCCATTTACCTCCCCTGTGCTTAACCCATTATTACCCTTACTTCACTTCTTTGGCTTTCCTCTCTTCAAACAACTATGCTCTCTGAAATCTTCTTCCTTAGTGTAAAAGAAAAAACCTCCCATAAGCTCAACCTCATTAGTCTCATTAGTCTCAGAATTTCACCTATCAAAGAACTCAGGGGTGGTAGGGTGACAACTTACTGGCTCCTTATGGCACTTTGGAATCTTCACCCTTCCACCTTGATATCCATGCATCTGACAGTACCATCTTATACATTCCCATATTTCTATCATCTGCTGACCTCCTGGTCCCATTCACTCAAGACATAATAGTTATCTTCTCCCCTCAACCCTAATTTCTACAGATGTCCTAGAAGATTTGGGTATCTTTGTGGACAATCCATACTGTTCCTTGACCTCAAATACACAATAACATATCTCACATCCCTCAACTTATGCTCTTGCACACTACCAGGAATATATCCTGAACCTAATCACCAAGAATGGTTCCAGACCCCAAATCTTAAATGCAAATATTCCATTCTCTAACCCAGCTGCATTTCCTCTTGTGTTCTCAGATCCTCATTTGCACACACTCACTCTTCAAAATCATTGAGTCCTCCAGCTCCTGGATCTTCATTTCCTTGTAGTCCATTAACTTTTCCCTACACAGACTACAAGTAGTTGGCCATCTGAACTACCTGCTCACCACCACCCTCAAATCCATGGACATCTCTGTATTGCAAGCACCTGGCAAATTCCCAACACAGGATCGATGTTATTCCAGCACCTAAGAGGCTGAGCACTCCTAAGTGAAAAGTTGTAACTATTCAGATTCTTGTGCCAACAAACGTATGGTTACTGACCTCAGTGCTTTAGTACAATCCTTTTACTTTTTCTTGACCAACTCTCCTATTCTTCTTGGTAATTATTTTGAAACTCTATCAAGGGAGTTAATGGAAAGATGGTGAAATAGGATAGGTCAAGTTCATCCCTGCTCCAAGAACAGCTAGAGGAGGGACAGGAAGGCAACTGAGACAGTGATCCAGTGTGTAAGGTTCTTCTACACCACATAAGGAGGCCCTGGTTGCAAAAGCTGAAGATTTGAGACATAGAGAACTGGAGACCATCCAGCTAGCACAAACAGCCTAATGTACCCCTTTCCTAACGGAAGGCCCAAGCCCTCAGGAGTGCACAGACAGGAGACAGGGAAAAGAGAGTAATCCAAGCCACGTTCCTTGAACATGCTACCCTCACACATGCTGCCCCCACCCCTTGGGTGCACACACACCTGCCCCAGCCCTACGTACCTCTTCTACTCAAGCTCACAGTCTCACCCGGTTTCCTCCTAAGACATGCACACACACACAAGCACCCAGCCCCTCTACTCCCTGCCCTCTTCAGACTGTCCCCTGCACAACAGGCTGTGGGTGCTCACTTTCAGGCTGGGGCCACACCCGCTTCCATACAGTCAAGCAAACCCGCTGCCCAGCCTACCCACCCCAGCTCTGTACACACAGCATGTGGGCCCCACAGATTTGTGCATGTTGCACAACCCCCCACACCTCCCAGTTCTAGGCAAGCCTTGACCACCACATCTGCACCACAACAGCACCCAGCCCTAACAAGCACAATCCCGCCCACTGTCCCTGAGCTCTGCCCACGCACACACCAGGGCCCTGCCACCCAAGACCGTGCGCACGTATCTGTGCGCCAACCATTTTACCCCTACCCTTCATCCCCCTGCCCCGCACACGTGCACACACTTATCCCACCCCCCAACACAAGCACCCTGCTCCCACACCTGACAGATGCTTATGTGAGCATCTGTGCCACACAGTCCCCACCCTGCCCATGCATGCACCCCTGCCCCACCCAACCCTACAGCCTACCTATGCATGGCTCCAGGGCCCCGCCCACCCATCACCTGTCCCTGACCCACTTCCCAGCAACCCCTGCAATCTGTGTCCCACACCTACACACTAGTACATCTGCATCCCAGCCTCCCTGGTCCCCTTCCCCAGTGCAAGAGCACAGCATACCCTGCCCTCCCTGTGCCCGGACCTCTGTGCCCCATACCCCACATCCTGACACTCACGATCCCCATGCTTCACTCACCCACCCACATTCTGCCTGTACACCAGCCCCCATGCATCTGTGGCGCACCCCCATCAGATGTCCCTCATGCCGCAGGCTGCCCCTGTGCTCCAAGGCCTGCCTGAGATGCCCTTCACCCATAAGGCCCCCACACCTCACCTCCACAACCCCACATCCTGCACCTCACACTCACAGGCACCAGCATAGCATCCCAACCCGTGCCTATACCTGCACTGCAACCCATCACCCCACTGTTGTGCCTACCCATGCCCAGTATCCTGCTCCACACTCATCCTGCAAATACAGATCTTTAGACTACTGAAGGAAATCAATTTCCAAAGTAACTCTATAAAGATATTTACATGTGTTATAGGCAAAAGAAGATCAGTAAGCATACTGTCTAGTTTGCTAGCTGTAAGAATGCAACACACCAGAGATGGTTTGGCTTTTGATAAAAAGGGATTTATTTAGTTAATGTATAATTCTTCAGAGGAAAGGCAGCTAAGTTTCAGCTGAGGTTCTTTCTTATGTGGGAAGGAACAAGGCGATCTCTGTTGGCCTTCTCTCCAGGCCTCTGGATTCCGACAACTTTCCCCAGGGTGATTTCTTTCTGCATCTCCAAAGGCCTGAGCTGATCTGCGAGTGCCAGGATGAGTTATGCTGAGCTGCTTGGGCTGTGCTACATTGAGTGCTCTCATTTAAGCACCAGCCAATTAAATCAAACACTATTCATTGCAGCAGGCACACCTCCTAACCAACTGCAGATGTTATCAGCAACAGATGAGGGTCACATGCCATCGATGCATGTCCACAGCAATAGAACTAGGCACCTTCACCTAGCCAAGTTGAAACCTAAATCTAACTATCACACATACCAAGATACAGACAGCTATAGCCCAGACTAATGACCAAATTAAAACACCAGAGGAGACACAGACTTTGGAACAACTAGTCAAAAATATTTATATAAATCTACTGAATAAAATCAGTGTGATGGCTAATGATATAAAGTATATCAAGAAGACACTAGAAAAGAATAAAGAGGAATTTGAAAGAATGAATAGAAAAATAGCAGATATCATAGAGATTAAAGATGCTGTATACTACAGATACCCAATAGAAGATTTGAAGAGGCAGATGAAAGAATCAATGAACTAGAGGACAGGGCAACTGATTTCAAACATGGCAAAAAACGATGGAAAATTTTGAATTGGATTTCAGGGAAATGATGGACAAAACAAAGTGCACAAATATAAGAATCATCAGTGTCCAAGAAGGAGAAGAGAAAAGTTAAGGGATAGGAGGATTAGTGGAGGATATAATGTGTGAAAATGTTTCAACCCTTATAAAGGACATTAATATGCAAATCAAAGAAGCCCAAATAGAATAAATCCAAATAGGACTTCCCCAAGACACATACTATTCAGTCTGTCAAATGCTGAAGAGAAGCAAAAAATCCTGAAAGCAGCAAAAGAAAAACAATCTACTACATACAAGGGAAACCACATAAGACTGAGTTCAGACTACTCAACTGGTGCTATGGAGATGAGAAGGCAGTGGTATGGTATATTTAAGATACTGAAAGAAAAAGACTTCAAGCCAAGAATTCCGTACCCAACCAAATTGTCCTTCAAAACTGAGGTAGAGATTAAAATTTTCACAGACAAACAAATGCTGAGACGATTTGCCAAAAAGAGATGGCCCTAAAAAAATACAAAAGGGAGTACTGCTGGTTGAAAAAAAAAAAAAGACAGGGGTGGGAGGTCTAGAGGAAAGCACAGAATTGAAGACTATCAATAAAGACAACTGAAAGTATAAAAAGAGAAAGAGGGAAAACAATATATAGATCTGACAAATAAAATCCAAAGGATAAGATGTTGGATACAAGAAATGCCTTTACAGTAATAAATGTTTGAATGTTAAAGGACTATACCTGGGTGGGCCATGGTGGCTCAGCGGGTAGAGTTCTTGCCTGCCATGCCAGAGACCCGGGTTCAATTCCTGGTGCCTGCCCATGCCAAAAAAAAAAAGGACTATACCTACCAATTAAAAGCTACAGATTGGCAGAATGGATTAAGAAATATAGTCCAGCTATATGTTGCCTATAAGAGACTCATCTAAGACACAAAGATAAAAATAGATTGAAAATAAAGGGATGGGAAAAAAACTTTCCACATAAACTATAATCAAAAGAAAGCAGGAGTGGCTATACTAATATTGGACAAAATAGACTTTAAATGTAAAGACATCATAGGAGACAAAGAACAATGCATATGTTTATAAAAGGGATGATTCATCAAGAAGAAATAATAATAATAAATATTTATGCTTCCAATCAAGGGGCTCCAAAGTACAGGAGACACATTGGCAAAACTGAAGGGAGCGATAACATTTCAACAAGGATAATAGGAGACTTCAATACACCACTCTCCTCTACAGCTAGAACAACCAGACAGAGGATTAACAAAGAAATACAATACTTAAACAATTTGATAAATGAATTAGACCTAACAGATATATATAGGTCATTACACTCCCCAAACTAGGTTATACAATCTTCGTCAGTGCTTATGAAACATTCTCCCATATAGATTATATGCTGGGGCACAAGATAGGTCATTATAAATTTAAAAACACTGAAATTATTCAAAGCGCTACCTCTAATCATAATGAAATGAAGCTGGAAATCAATAACCACCCCCCAAAATGAGAAATTTCACAAATATATGGAGATTAAATAGCACACTCTTAAATACCCAGTGAGTCAAAGAAGAAATTGCTAGAGAAATCAGTAGTAATCTGGAGATGAATGAAAATGAGAATGCAACATGTCATAACTTATGGGATGCAGCAAAGGTTATGCTGGGAGGGAAATTTATTGCCCTAAATGCCTATAATAGAAAAGAAGAAAAAGCAAAAATCAAGGACTTAACTGCTCACCTGGAGGAACTTGAGAAAGAATGGCAAACTAACACCAAGGCAAATAGAATAAAAGGAATAAAAAGATTAAAGCAGAGTTAAATAAATGGGAGAGCAAAAGAACAGTAGAAAGATCAACATAACCAAAACTTGGTGCTTTGAGGAAATCAATAAAATCGATGGATGACTAGCAAGGCTGATAAAGAAAAAAAGAGAGAGGATGCAAATAAACAAAATCAGAAATGAGAAGAGTTTCATTACCACAGACCCTGAATAAATAAAAAAAATCAAAGGAAGATAGTATGAATAACTATATGCCAACAAACGAGACAACTTAGATGAAATGGACAAATACCTGGAAACACAGACAACATACACTGGCTCAAGAAGAAATACAAGATTTCAACAAAGCAATCACAAATAAAGAGATTCAATCAATCATCAAAAATCTTCCTACAGAGAAAAGCCCAGGGCCAGATGGCTTCACATGAGAATTTTTATCAAGCATTCCAAATAGAACTAACACCAATCCTACTCAAACATTTCCAAAAAATTGAGGAAAAAGGGATGCTACCTAACTCATTTTATGAAGGTAACATCACTTTAATATTAAAACTGGGTAAAGATGCTATAAGAAAGGAAAACTACAGGCTAATCTCCCTAATGAGCACAGATATAAAAATTCTCAACAAAATACTAGCCAGTTGAATCCAACAACACATTAAAGGAATTAGAACAACCAAGTGGGGTTTATACCAGGAATGCAAGGATGGTTCAACACAAGAAAATCAATTAATGTAATACAGTGCATTAACAAATTGAAAGGAAAAAAAATCACATGATCATCTCAATTGATACTGAAAAAGTATTCAACAAAAGTCAACATCCTTTTATGATAAAAGCACTTGAAAGGCTAGGAATCAAGGGTAACTTCCTCAATATGATAGGGGCATAAATGACAAACCCATAGAGAGCATCATACTCAATGGTGAGAGACTCAAAACTCTCCCAAGATTGGAAATGAGAGAAGGATGCCCTTGTAGAAATTCTAGCTACAGCAATCAGGCAGGAAAAAAGAAATAAAAGGCATCCAAATTGGAAAGGAAAAAGTAAAAATTTCATTATTTGCAGATGACATGATACTATTCTTGGGAAATCCTGACACATCTACAACAAAGTTACTTAAGCTGATAAAAAAAATTCAGCAATATGGCAGGTTATAAAACTAATGTGCAAAAATCAGCAATGTTTCTATGCACAAGCAATGACCAAACTGAGGAGTCAGTTAAGGGAAAAAAATCCATTCAAAATAGCAATAAAAAATCAAGTATCTAGGAATCAACTTAACTAGGGACATGTGCTGGTTTGAAAGGATTTATGTACTCTAGTAAAGCCATGTTGTAATCCTAATCAATTCTGTGGAAGCAATGTTTTTTCTAATCTCTATTTAGTACCATAGGTTGGAAACTTGATTAGGTTATCTCCATGGAGATGTTACGCAATCGATTGTGGGAATTAAACTTGCTTAGATGGAGACATGTCTTCCACCCATTCTACATGGGTCTTGATTAGTGTACTGGAATCCTATGAAAGAGGAGACATCTTGGAGAGAGTTCCCTTTTGAGAATGAGGAGAGAGCAGCAGAACCAGGACAGAAGGATGAGAGATCAGAGTCCACCGGCCAGTGACCTTTGGAGATGAAGAAGGGGAATGTCCCCAGGGAGCTTGATGAAGCAAGAAGCCTGGAGAGGAAGCTAGAAGACATGAAAAAAAATGAAAAATCATGGAACTGTAACCCATACCAAACTTTAAAATCTGTTCTATAACTACTTGTTAAAATGTACTTGGAAATGTATTGCTTTTTTGTATACATATTATACTTCACAATCAAAAAAAAGTTAGGGAGAAGGAGTCAAGATGGTGGCTTAGTGAGGTGTGGGATTTAGTTCATCCTCCAAAGCAGCTAGTAAATAGCCAGTAGAATAGAACAACTGCTGGGGCCACATCAGTGACCAGACACACAATGTACATCAGTCTTGACAAGCTGGACCAACTGCAACCCCACCTAGAACTGTGAGTCCCCCAAGCTGTGGCAGCCAGGACCCTTCCCCACAGGCTGCTTCCCAGAAGGGAAAGAAAGGAGACTTTACTAGCAGTAAGGGGTTGAGCAACCAAGCTCAAAATTGTGTAATTAATTAACAAATTCTGACTAGTAAAAGTAGGCCCCCAGGTCAGCTGAACCTTGAGTAAAGGCTGAGGTTTTTGCCCCAGCACAGAGGGGCATGGATGATGGAAAAAGAAAAAAAAAAAACAAAAAAAACAGTGTTTTTTAGGATTGGACAGCACAAAATACTTGAAAGGGTCTGGGCCCCGAAGGAAAGGAGGGACACACAGGGCCTGGAGATACACAGAGCAATGTACCAACTTAACCTCTTGATTGACAAACCCAAGAATGGCGGTCATGCTCTGAAAAGGAGGATTTTTTTTTCTTTTCTTTTTTGTGGCTGTGTTTCTATGGCTTGACTGCTCTTTGGCTACAACTGCAAGGTTTCTCAGGCTCCAACTGCCCCCAGGCAAGGGTAAATTAAGCTTGTCTGACAGCTTGTCTGTAGGCTGTGCCTTTCCCAGGAGGGAGGTGGCCAGCTCAGGTGGAATCCCCCCAAGCAATTCAGACCCCAGGGCCTGGAAAACTGAAGTGATTAAAGCCAACCTACAACCTCTCCTGTGTCTCAACCACACCCCCAGCAGGGAGAGTCTGCTGAAGTTAAAGTTACCACATCACTTTATGCTGGTGGGACCTTCAGGCAGACAAGCACCACATGCTGGGCAGGATAGAAAAAACACAGAGTCTAGAGGCTTCAGAGGAAAGTCTTTCAACCTGCTGGGTGTCACCTTCAGGGAAAACTGATGCAGGTGACTCTTTTCTCCTGAGAGGATGCCAGTTTGGTCTGGGAAAATCTGACTGGGTCTACAATACCTAAGTATTATACCTGAGTAGACACTCTTAAAGGTGGAAAACAAGACACCATACAGGCAGGGCAAGAAACAAGAAAACAAGAACTGAAAAATTCTGATCTAGACCTAAGCTAGAGGTCTACAATAAGCTGAACCGAATGTCAAAGAACAGAGAGACAACAAAATCATTCAGCAAGAAAATCCTAGGTAAAAAAAGCAAAAACAATCTTCAAAATAAACTAGTTAAGGAAATTAAATGCCTAGACACCAGCAAAAACTAATAGATCATACTAGGAAAATTGAAGATATGGCCCAGTTAAAGGAACAAACCAACAATGCAAATGATAAAGAGGAGTTGAAACAATTAATTCAGAATGTTCAAACAGACATGGAAAACCTCATCAATCATCAAATCAATGAATTGAGGGAGCATACAAAGAAGGCAAGGGATAAAAAAAAGAAGAAATCAAAAGTCTGAAAAAGCAAATCACAGAACTTATGAGAACGAAAGGCACAGTAGAGGAGATGAAAAAACAATGGAAACTTACAATGTTAGATTTCAAGAGGCAGAAGATAGGATTAGTGAACTGTAGGATGGGACATCTGAAATCAAATTCGAATTCTTGCAAATTTGTAATTGCAAATTACAGACCAATCTCTCTAATGAATGCAAAAATCCTCAACAAAATTCTTGCAAATATCAAAATATTTGCTGACTTCTCTTGTAACTTCTTCCTTGACCCACTCATTGTTTAAGAGTGTGTTGTTGAGCCTCCATATATTTGTGAATTTTCTGGCCCTCTGCCTATTACTGATTTCCAACTTCATTTTTTTTTTTTACTGTTATATTTCTAATACATTTATTTTGACTTCTTTTGAGGAATACATGGAGAAATCGACAATTGGTATGTTAGTTTACAAGTTCCCTTGTTCTCAGTACATTAAACGTATTTGAAAGAAGGGTTTGCTTAGCATCCCCAGAAAAAAAAAGTGTTCACATTCTTTAGGTCTGACCCGTGGTAAGGAGGAAAGATTAGAGAAAATCTACTACTGACCATATGGAAGCTTTGAATGATAAAAATTCAGAGACTCAGACCAGCTGAATCAAAATTAAAATGTACATTTAAAAAATGAGTTAGATAATGGGAGGGAGGACAGAGAGAGCCAGGAGAGTGGAGAGTTGTGCTGAGGTGGGAGAAGGTGGTATTCAAACTAGCATGTGGCGTTTCCTATGGAGAGTAAGATGGTCAGATCGGGAGAAGCTGCGGTCACAGTCTGGACACTGGAAAGGTTTGATTCCAGTATGTTTTCGAAAATGTCTTGTTAGTTCATCAGACCGAGCAAACTTCCATGTGCATCCTTCCCATGTACATTTGTAGGGTTTTTCTCCTGTATGTGTTCTTCTGTGTGCTTTCAAGTGAGAACTTTTAGTGTAGACTTTGTTGCATCCATCATAATTGCATAATAGTAGCACATTAAAAGAATTATACACTGCAATCAAGTAGGATTAATCCCAGGTATGCAAGGATGGTTCAACATAAGGAAAACAATTAATGTAATACACCATATCAACAAATCAAAGCAGAAAAACCACATGATCATCTTGATTGATAAAAAAAAAAGCACTTGACAAAATTTAACATCCTTTCTTGTTGAAAACACTTCAAAGGATAGGAATAGAAGGGATCTTCCCCAACATGATAAAGGGATGTTCTAGTTTGCTAGCTGCCAGAAAGCAATATATCAGAAACAGAATGGCTTTTAAAAAGGAGAATTTAATAAGTTGCTAGTTTACAGTTCTAAGGCCAAGAAAATGTCCCAATTAAAACAAGTCTATAGAAATATCCAACCAAAGGCATCCAGGGTAAGATACCTTGGTTCAAGAAGGCCGATGAAGTTCAGGGTTTCTCTCTCAAGTGAGAAGGCACATGGCGAATAGAGTCAGGGTTTCTCTTTCATCTGGAAAGACACATGGTGAACACAGTCAGGTTTCTCACTCTCATCTGGAAAGGCGCATGGTGAACACGGCATCATCTGCTAGTTTTCTCTCCTGGTTTCCTTTCATGAAGCTCCCTGGGAGGCGTTTTCCTTCCTCATTTCCAAAGGTCACTGGGTGGTAGACTGTGCTTTGTGGTGCTACAGCAGTCTCTGCTTTCTCTCTGAATCTCTCACTTTCTCCAAAATATTTCCTCTTTTATAGGACTTCAGAAACTAATCAAGACCCACCCAAATGGGTGGAGACACGCCTCCACCTTATCCAGTTTAACAACCTGGGTTAAATCACATCTCCAGGGAGATGATTTAATTACATCCTCAATGGGGGAAAACTGAAAATTCTTCCCCTAAGATCAGAAACAAGACAAGGATGTCCACTATCACCATTGTTATTCAACATTGTGCTGGAAGTTCTAGCCAGAGAAATTAGACAAAAGAAAGAAGTACAAGACATCAAAATTGGAAAGGAAGAAGTAAAACTCTCACTGTTTGCAGATGATATGATACTATATGTTGAAAACTCAGGAAAATCCACAGCAAAACTATACTAGAGTGAATAAATGAGTACAGCAAAGTGGCAGGCTACAAGATCAACACTCAAAAATCTGTAGTGTTTCTGTACACTAGTAATAAACAATCTGAGGGGGAAATCAAGAAAAAATTCCATTTACAATTGCAACCACAAGAATAAAATATTTAGGAACAAATTTAAGTAAGGTTACAAAAGACCTATGTGGAGAAAACTACAAGAAATTGCTAAAAGAAATCACAGAAGACCTAAATAAGTGGAAGGGCATACTGTGTTCATGGATTGGAAGACTGAACATACTTAAGATGTCAATTCTACCTAAATTGATTTATAGACTCAATGCAATACCAATTAAAATCCCAAAAAAGTTACTTTTCAGGAATAGAAAAACCAATAACCAAATTTATCTGGAAGGGCAGGGTGCCCCAAATAGCTAAAAGTATTCTGAGAAAAAAAAATGAAGTCAGAGGTCTCACACTGCCTGACTTTAAGGCATATTACAAAGCTACAGTGGTCAAAACAGCATAGTACCGGCAAAAGATAGACATACTGATCAATGGAATCAAATAGAGTGTTCAGATATAGACCCTCTCATCTATAGACAATTGATCTTTGATAAGGCAATCAAGCCAACTCACCTGGGACAGAACAGTCTCTTCAATAAATGGTGCCTAGAAAACTGGATATCCACATGCAAAAGAATGAAAGAGGATCCATATCTCACACCCTACACAAAAATTAACTCAAAATGGATCAAAGACCTAAACATCAGCTCTAAGACCATAAAATTTTGAGAAGAAAATGTAGGGAAATATCTTATAAATCTTATAATAGGAAGCAGTTTCCTATATCTTACACCCAAAGCATATCTTTTTTTTTTTTACCTTTTTTATTAATTAAAAGAAAATTAACGAACAAAACATTTACATATCATTCCATTCTACATATATAATCAGTAATTCTGAATATCATCACATAGTTGCATATTTATTGTGTGTAAATAAAAATGAAAAGTGAAAAAAGCATATCTTTTTTAAGAACGAAATAGATAAATGGGAACTCCTCAAATTAAACACTTTTGTGCATCAAAGAACTTTGTCGGGAAAACAAAAAGACAGCCTACACAATGGGGACAGTATTTGGAAACAATATGTCAGATAAGGGTCTAGTATTCAGAATATGTAAAGAGATTGTTCAACTCAATAGCAAAAAGACAAACAACCCAATTACAAAATGAGTCAAACACATAAACAGACACTTTTCAGAAGAGGAAATACAAATGGCCAAAAGGCACATGAAGAGATACTCAACTTCCCTGGCTACTAGGAAAATGAAAGTCAAAACCTCAATAAGATATTATCTCACACCCACCAGAATGGCCATTATCAATAAAACAGAAAATGACAAGTGCTGGAGAGATGTGGAGAAAGAGGCACACTTATCCACTGTTAATGGGAATGTAAAATGGTACAACCACTCTGGAAGGCAGTTTGGTGGTTCCTCAGGAAGCTAAGTATAGAATTGCCATATGATCTAGCAATACCATTGCTAGGTATCTACTCAGAGGACATGAGGGCAAGCATACAAATGCACACCAATGTGTATAGCAGCATTATTTACAATTGTGAAGAGATGGAAACACCCAAAATGTCCATCAACAAATGAGTGGCTAAACAAGCTGTGGTATATACCTACAATGGAATATTACGCAGCTCTAAGACAGAATAAAATTATGAAGTATGTAACAACATGGATGGGCCTTGAGGACGTTATGCTGAGTGAGATTAGCCAGAAGCAAAAGGACAAATACTGTATGGTCTCACTGATATGATCTAACATTAATGAATGAACTTGGAGAATTTCAGTTAAGAAAAAGACCATCAGGAGATGGAAATAGGGTAGATTTTGGGTAATTGGAGCTGAAGGGATACAGATTGTGCAATAGGACTGATTGTAAAAATCCAGAAAATGGATAGCACAATACTACCTAATTGTAATACAATAATGTTAGATCACTGAATGAAGCTGAATGTGAGAATGATAGAAGGAGGAGGGCTGGGGGCACAAATGAAATCAGAAGGAAAGACAGATGATAAAGACTGAGATGGTATAATCTAGGAATGCCTAGAGTGTACAATGAAAATGACTAAATGTACAAATTAAAAGTGCTTTTGCATGAGGAAGAACAAAGGAATGTCAATATTGCAGGGTGTTGAAAACAGATGGTAATATATATTTTAAAACTTTAAGTGATGTGTGAGACGAAAGCAAAAAATGTTTTATTTGGTAAAAAATTTATATTTTGATTAGTGCATCTCCTAATAAAAATAATATGGACAGTTTAATTAAATACCATAAGTGCATGGAACCTTGAGTAGGGCATGAGACTTTGTAGGTTTGTCCAGAGTGATGACCCAATAAATCTCAGAGTGACTTGAACAGTGAATAAAAAAGTATTTTCAAAGTCCCCTTGGGGGAATGGTGAGAAAGAGGGAAAATTCAACTTCCCCATATGGAGAAGGCCTGAAATTCTCACAAGCAGTGAGGACCACAAAATCAATAGGCTGAACCCTCAATCTTGGGGTTTGCCTCTGTGAAACTTAAGCCTACCTAAAGTTAGGCTTAAGAGTCACCCCCAGAGAACCTCTTTTGTTGCTCAGATGTGGCCTATCTCTCAGCCAACAAGGCAAGCCAACTCACTGCCCTCCCCCTCTCTCCATGGGACATGACTCCCAGGGGTGTAAGCCTCCCTGGCAAAGTGGGACAGAAATCCTAGAATAAGCTGGGATTCAGCATCAAGGGATTGAGAAAACCTTCTCGACTGAAAGGCGGAAGAGGGAAAAGAGACAAAATAAAGTGTCAATGGCTGAGAGATTTAAAATAGTGTCGAGAGGTTATCCTGGAGGTCATTCTTATGCATTATGTAGGTAACCCCTTTTAAGTTTAAGGTGTATTAGAGAGGCTAGAGGGAAGTGCCTGAAACTGTAGAGCCATGTTCCAGCAGCCATGTTTCTTTAAGATGATTGTATAATGATACAGTTTTTGCAAAGTGACTGTGTGATTGTGAAAACCTTGTTTTGATGCTCCTTTTATCTTTGGCATGGACAGATGAGTAAAAAATATGAATTAAAAATTAATAAATAATAGGGGGAATAAATGTGAAAATAAATTGGGTAGAGGGAAATACTAGTGGTCAATGAGAGGGAGGGGTAAAGGGTATAGTATGTATGAGTTTTTTTCTTTTTTCTTTGTATTTCTTTTTCTGGAATCATGTAAATGTTCTGAGAAATGATCATGGTGATGAATATACAACTATATGATGATATTGTGAGCCATTGATTGCACATTAAGTATGGAATGTTCTTACGTTAAGAATGTTCGCATTGTATGCTGACTGGTTTTATTAATAAAAACTAAAAAAAAAAAAAACTGTTATGCACTCCACACACACCAAAAAAAAACTTAAAGAAACAAAAGCTTGATATAAAGCCATAGTGATCAAAACAGCATGGTACTGGTAGAAATATTGACCAATGGAATTGAATCAAGAGCACAGAAATAGACCACCAAATCTATGGTCAACTGATCTACAACAAGGCCCCCAAATCCAATGAACTGGGACAAAATAGTGTTTTCAATAAATGGACATGGGAGAACTGGATATTAATAGCCAGCAGAATGAAAGAGGACCCTTTCCTTATACCCTATACAAAAATTAACCCAAAGTGAATCAAGCACCTAAATATAAGAACCAGTATCCTGAAGTTCCTAGAAGAAAATGTACAGAAACATCTTCAGGACCTATTAATAAGAGGTAGCTTCCTAAACTTTACAGCCAAAGCACACGCAACAAAGGAAAAAATAGATAAATAGGAACACCTCAAAATAAAATGTTTCTGCATCTTTTCAAAAGACTTTGTCCCAAAAGTAAAGAGACAGCCAACTCAAAGGGAGAAAATATTTGGAAATCACACATCAGATAAAGGTTTGATATTCTGTATACATAAAGAAATCATACAACTCAACAAAAAATGAACAAACAAACCAATTATAAAATGGGCTAAAGATATAAATAGGCATTTTTCTGATGAACAAATACAGATGGCCAAAAAGCACATGAAGAGATGCTCATTTTCATTGGTTATGAGCGAAATGCAGATCAAGACTACAAAGAGATACCACCTCACACAAATAAGAATGGCTGCTATTAAACAAACAGGAAACTACAAATATTGGAGAGGATGTGGAGAAATTGAGACACTTATGCACTGCTGGGGGGAATATACTATGGTACAGCCGCTTTGGAAGACAGTTTGGCGGTTCCTCAAGAAACTAAATATGGAGTTATCCTATGACCCGGCAATACCACTACTTGGTATATACCCAGAAAAGCTGAAAACAGTGACACAAACAGACATTTGCACACCAATTTTCATAGCAGCATTATTTGCAATCACCAAAAGATGGAAACAATCCAAGTGCCCATCAACAGAAGAGTGGATTAACAAAATACAGTATATAGATAAATATATAATATATTTATTAATAAATAATATATAGCAAAATATATAATATTATGCAGCAGTAAGACAAAATAATGTCCTGAAGCACATGACAAGATGGATGAGCCTTGAGGACATAATGCTGAGTGAAATTAACCAGACACAAATGATAGTTATTGTATGATTACAGTTTTATGACCAGCATCAAAACATAGAGGCTTATAATACAGAATATAGGAGACCTAGAGATACATGGAAGCTAGAGATGGATGAATGGTTAATGAGGTTGAACTTAAATGTAAGGGAATAAATAGAAGTAAAGGTGGTTCATTAGTGGCTATAAAAAAATCACCATATTGAAGGTGAATATGGTTGTATAGACCATGTGTCCCACTGACTGGCACTACAAGTATAAATAAATTCTTGCATAAACTACTGCAAAGGTATGAATCTTTTACAAAGAGTGTATAAGTTTAGGGTATAAGTGGAAAACTACTATTGCCAACTATGAGCTATGTTTAACAGGAAAACGTTAACAATGCCACAGCAACACCAGGTGTAAATAATGGGGGAAGGGAAAAGAGGTTAGGAGAGGTTTACATTTTCTATTTGGTGAAGGTGTTTATTGGTTATCTTTCTCTTGGGAACAATGAATTTATCTAAAATTGAGAGTGTTGATGGACTGTTGACTTTGGACATGCTGCCCAATGAATGGAAGTGGCTGAAGAATGCACTGACTGAGAAGTAGATTGGTGAACAATGGTGTATACATATGATTGAATATTGCACTGCTACACAAAGGAACAAAGTTGTGGGGCATGCAACGATGCGAATGAACCTGTGGGACATTTGATGAGGGAAAATAAGCCAGAAACAAAAGAGCAAATATTGTATGGTCTCACTTAGAAAATACTTATAAGGAAACAGGAGCCTAGATTGCAGTCACATTTAGTCCAGAATAGTAATTACTTCTGGATTTTCAGGGGATGATTTATATATGTGTATCCTGATGTTTAGACATAAGAACAAAGCCGACCAGGCTTTGAATTAAGCTAATTCAGAATACAGGGGTAAGGAAGACATTACCTGTATTTTAGAACCTCATATACTCTTTGAGACCAAGGGAAGAAAGTTTTATTTTGTCCAGAACCTAAATTTTCTGTAGCACATAATTTAGTTTAAATCTAATCTGGGTGATGATTTAAACAATCCAAACACAGGGAGCCCAAAATAAGAATGAGGGAGGGCTTTTAATCCTGTATACATTAATGTAATGCCTGGATAAAGCCAAGGGTATATTAAGTAGATAATTAAAAAGTATTGGCAAAGTCACTTGAGGGATGGAATAAAAAATATGAAACTATTAATCTTTTCCACTGGGGAAATCCCTGATACTGTGTCAAATATTAGAGACACCAAAATCAATAGACCAAGCCCTTGATCTTGAGGCTTGCTCTTTGGAAGCTTATGTACGTAGCAGAAAAGTTTAGCCTACCTAACTCTTAGGCATGCCTAAGAGTTACTTTCAGAGGACCTCTTTTGTTGCTCAGATATGGCCTCTCTCTCTTTAAGCCCAACTCTCCAAGTGAAATCATTGCCCTCCCCCATACATGGGACATGACATCCAGGGTTGAAAGTCTCCCTGGTGGTATGGGAGATGACTCCCAGGGATGAGTCTGGCCTTGGCACTGTGGGATCTACAAAGCTATCCTGACTAAAAGGGGGGAAAGAAGTGTAACAAGGTATCAGTGGCTGAGAGAATGCAAAGAGTCGAGAGGCTGCTCTGCAGGTCACTTTTATGCAAGCGTCAGTTAGGCATTGCTACCCATCACATTTTGCCAAACCCCAACCAAAACCATTCCTGCCAATCCTAAAGAATATATAGAGCATTATATAAAATTCTACAAAGTTTCCATGCATTAGAGTAACTTTCCAGAAACGTACAACCTCTAGATGGGTTCCTGGATGAGATAAATCCTGAAATAGAGAGGAGCCAACCCTTCCAGAACATCAGCTAGTTCCATCCCCATATCCCATGTTATCGACAGCCCCTTTCAACATAAAAAAGTTAGAATGGGCATAACCCAAATACCTCTAAAGAGTGGGAGAAAGATTAAAGGTGATGGTGGAGTTATACAGAGAAGGTAGGGTTTAACAAATGAGTATGATTGCTGAATTATTATATTCATATTTCTTTTAGTTTCCAGTATCTTAGAGCAACTAGAAGTAAAAACCTAAAATTGTGGAATTGTAACCCATACCAAACTCTTAAATATTTTCTAGAACTAATTGTTGTGATGTGCTTTGAAATTTATTGCTTCTTTGTATATGTTATTTTTCACACACACACAAAGAGTCAATCATGATGATAAATGCACAGCTACATGATGATATTGTGTACCACTGATTGACCACTTTGGATTATTATATGGTATATAAATATATAATATATATCAATAAAAAATAAATTGTTATTTAAAAAAAAAACCTGCATTGGAGTTCCCAGTTCACAGCCTGCCCTATGGAATTTGGACTTGCCCATCCCCACAGTTGCATCAGCCAGTTCCAATAATATGTAATATATTTCCTGTCAGTTCTGTTCCCATAGAGAACCCTAACGAATAAGATGCTATAAAGAAAGTAAAGATTTTCATTAAATCAAATTCAGAAATATGGAACTAAATCCTGAAAAGATACCTTCTAAGAACAATCACTTTTACCACTTGAGCTTTCTGTTAGTCAGCACGCTGACCATCCGCACACAAGCAGGAATTATCTACACGTTTGTCTGGCCCTGTATAGAAAACTAATAGAGCCAGTCATTCTCAGAAAACGAAAAAATTTTTAATCATCTTTTACTAAAGGTTACATGGCAATAAGAGAGCCATGTGAGAAGAACTGCCACATGCCACATATCTCCTGAGCTAATGGCTATTTTTTAAAACGATTTAAACTAATCTTTCCCCCAAATTTGAGGTAAAAAAAAAAAATAGCAAGTTTCAAAAGCCCCATGGATGAAACAATCTTTGTGGTCCCTGAATTTCAATAAGCTAAAAAGACTACTAATCCAAGCCTCAGTTTAAAAGTCAGGCAGCAGAGCAGAAAGAGCACAGACTTTCATGTAGGGCAGAAATGGATTCGATTTTCACCTCCATCATTTGCTAATTATATAATCCTGAGCAAGTTTTTTAGTCTTTCAAGGCCTCGGTTTCCTCATTGGAAAAATAAAGATAAGAATAAGTCTCCTTAATAATGATTCCATGAATTAGCATAAAAAAGAGTGCCTCACACTGATAGGCTCGTAATCAGTTGCAGATATTATTACTGTGATTGTAACTGCCAAGCACCTCCTGTGTACCTTGTGTGTTGTAGATTTGTAGACAAATAGCATATCTAAGATTAAGTGACTAAGAGCATATTCTAGCATCAACGTGATGGGAGTCATTTTTCAGCCCTATGACATAGTAGCTGTATGATATTGAGAACACCACTTAACTTCACTCCTTAAGTCTGGTTTCTACATTTGTAATATAAAAATGATAATAGTTCCTACTTCAAGAGTTAAATGAGACAGTATACATAAATTGTTTAGCACCAGCATACAGTATGCCCACAATAAATGTTAGCTAACCTTATTATTATTTTTTCAATTTTACAGATTAGGAAACTGCATCTAAATGAGGGTAAGTAACCTACCCAAGGCTTCATTGTCTAACCTTTGTTTTAAATCCAGGGTTGTCTGACTCTAAAGCCTGTGCTTTTTGCTACACCAGTAGTCGCTTACCGGTACTAGCTAAAAAATCTGTCATTTACGTAATAGCTAAAAACACTTATTTTCTCCTTTGGTCGTTACAACAACTAGCTAATGACACTCTGCAAGACATTGGGAAGGGCCTAAGGAAAAAAAGGCAGCAATTAGTTCTAAAATAAATACGCATTATTTTGTCTGTTCTCTTTATTCTCCATACCACTATATTTCCATTAGGAGTTATGGAAATGGGCAAGTTATTGAACGTACGTGCTTCAAACATCAGCCCTCACGTGTATTCTCTTACACTCGGGAGAAGATTGGCAGAAAGAAGTTGTCTAGAAGATACTGCTGGCTAAGAGTTGGAGGAAGTTGGGAGGAGGAGAATAAAACAGGTTATCAATGGCAAACATAGTGTCAAAATCTTATGAACGACATAGAATGTCCATAGGGCTAATGATGAACAAGAATCATTTGCCAAGCTGCTATGTGCAATATGCTGTATAAATGGTTAGGTTTATGACAAAAATGTTAAGCTTTATGATTTCCTTTCTAACCCTTCTGTCTTCCACCATATCACATCACAATTGTCTTCCAAAACTAATCACTCTTTTACGGTCAATGGCAATTCAGCAAAATAGCTTCTGAAATTCTTTTAAGTCCAGGTCTTAATAGATATTTATAGGTAGACAAACAGCCTAGTGTTAAGAGAATGCATTATATTTAGGTTCCTATTCCAGATCCACCACACACTAACATAGTTGTATGATCAACCAAATCGGTGGCTTTGTGTTAAAATTCCAACCTCCTGTACTTTCAGACTCAGATGCTTAGAGCTAGGTAACTTTGTGAGAGTTTCAGTTGGTGATTACTGCAAATGCGCAGTGGAAGGTTCCATAAATATATGTAATTAACCTAACCTTTTGTCTCTAACATTTTCTCACCACACTCAAAAGTCCAGTCACCTCCTTTTTTTAACGGTGGTGCCAGGAGAGCCACACTGGAAGGTATGACATGGAGCCATCAAAATAAAAGAGCAGCATAAGGAAGAACTACAGTTAGGAATTTTGTGTCTAGAGACTTAGTTGCTCATGCAAGCACCTGGGAGGGGAAACCCCAATAGATGAGTCATTCCATTTTGTGTTGCTGTGCTCAATTCAGGCTAACAAAGCATTTTCTAACAAAGGAGATGGGAGAATGGCCACATTCACTTGCTCTGGACTGAATAAACAAATGTGGGATTTGTGGGATGACTAACGTCCTGGGATAAACCAGGCAGTTAGCCAAATCCTAGGAGTTTTGACGAAAAGACACCAAGCCTACACTTTTCTTCATGGAAAGTGCTCCGTGGGAGTACTGGTGTCCACTAGGGCAGCCTGGGCCTTCAACTGGCCTTAAAAACTCACCCATATTCAGCCCCCAGGGAATTCTCAATGTTTCTCTAAGTGAAAACAAGAGCAAGTAACAGAAGCCAAATTCCTTCTTCTTGGGAAGTGTTAAATGTGCCATTCATCTCCTTTTAGAAACTTGTCATCACTATCCATTTTTAAATCTTACATTACCCTGAGCATATACAGTTAGGTCACTAAAATGTGAACTCTGATTCTATCTTTCCATTCATTCAACAAATACTCATTTAGTGCCTACTCTGCTCCAGGCTCTGTGTAAGGCTCTGTGGATGAAACAGTGACTGAGGAACACCCAAGCCAGATTTAACCGCAAGGGACAGGAAAAGGTAATAAAATGTTTATAACTGTTATTCATGGCTAGGGACAACTATTGGAATTTGCACTTTTTTAATGAGATAGGCAATAAGTCCTTAAATTAGGGTCACCACATATCTGTAGGGAAGTCAGGAATAAGAATAAGGGGTTTCCTTTAGTTGGCTACCAGTGTCCCCACCATGCTGGGGACAAAGCCATCATTCAACACCAGATTGAAGCAGTTTTTATTACAAACTACAGCTAGTGAAATGTCAAGGCTTAGGTTTCACAATATCTTAACTGACTCAAGAAAAGCAGCAACAGCAGCTGACGCAATCTTTTTGTTTTTCATTACAGAAGTTGTAGGTTTACAGAAAAACCATGCAGAAAATACCGAGTTCCCATATTACAAACTTCCCCCATCATTAGCTTGCATTTGTGTGGTTCACTTGTTATAGATGTATGAAAGAACACTATTATAATGATACTATTAACTATAGTGCATAGTTTACCATTAGGGGTCCCTGTGCTATACAGGACCATGTCTTTTTATTACTTCATTCTAGTAACATATTTACCACCTATAATTTCCCTTTTTAACCACATTCAAATATATAATTCAGTATTGTCAATTACTGTCACAACATTGTGCTACCATCCCCGCAATCCATTACCAAAACTTTTCCATCATCCCAAATACAAATTCTGTACATTTTTTCCTTTATTAGAGATGTTTTGGCATTACAGAAAAATCAGGCATAAAATGCAAGATTCCCACATACCACCTCACCATCAACACCTTGCATTATTGTGGAACATTTGTTACAATTGATGACAATATATTTTTGTAACTACACCATTAAGTAAAGCCCATGGTTTAACTTAGGATTCACTATTTGTGTAATATAGTCCCGTGTACTTTTTTTAAATTTTTATTCTATTATCACATATACAATCTAACATTTTCCCTTTTAATCATATTCAAATATATATTTCATTGTTTTTCAGTGCATTTGTGGAATGGAATGATTTCTAAATGTTGTGTTAATTTCTTTTCTTTTTTCTGATTAATAAAAAAATTAAAAAATATAAATATATGAAATATATTTCATATATTTCATTCAAATATATATTTCATATTATATTGTTAATTGCATTCACAATATTGTGCTACCATCACCACCATCCATTACCAAAACATTGCCATCATTTCAAATAGGACTCCTATACATTTTAGGCCTTAACTTCCTATTCCCTATTCCCCACCCCCCCCACATCCTCTGGTAACCTATATTCTGGATTGTGACTCTGTGAGTTTGCTTATTCTAACTGTTTCAAGTCAGTGAGATCTTACAACATTGTCCTTTTGTGTCTGGCTTATTTCACTCAATATGATGTCTTCAGGGTTCATCTATGTTGTCACACGTATCAGGACTTTGTTCCTTTTCATAACTGAATAATATTTCATTGTATTATTTTATGCATAATTTATTTATCCATTTATTAGTTGACGGGCACCTGGGTGGGTTGCTTCCATCTTTTGGCAATTGTGAATAATGCTGCTATGAACATCAGTGTGAAAATATCTGTTCAAGCCCTTGTTTTCAATCATTTTGGGTATATACCTAGTATTGGGATTACAGGGTCATATGATATTTCTATAAGTTAGCTTTCTAAGGAACCGCCAAACTGTCTTCATTTTACATTGCCACCAGCAATGAATAAGTATTCCTATTTCTCCTCAACCTCTCCAAAACTTGCTATTTTTCTTTTTTTTTTTAATTTTTTTATTAATCAAAAAAAAGAAAAGAAATTAACACAACATTTAGAAATCATTCCATTCCACAAATGCACTCAGTAATTCTTAGTATCATCACATAGATGTATGATCATCATTTCTTAGTACATTTGCATCGATTTAGGAAAAGAACTAGCAAAACAGCAGAAAAAGATATAGAATGTTAATATAGAGAAGAGAATTAAAATAATAATACTAATAATATATATATATATATAAAAAGGAAAAAGAAAAAAACAAAAACAAAAGATACAAACACACAAACAAACAAACAAAAACCATATTTCAGGTGCAGCTTCATTCAGTGTTTTAACATAGTTACATTACAATTAGGTATTATTGTGCTGTCCATTTTTGAGTTTTTGTATCTAGTCCTGTTGCACAGTCTGTATCCCTTCAGCTCCAATTACCCATTATCTTACCCTGTTTCTAACTCCTGCTGGTCTCTGTTACCAATGATATATTCCAAGCTGATTCTCGAATGTCGGTTCACATCAGTGGGACCTTACAGTATTTGTCCTTTAGTTTGGGGCTAGACTCACTCAGCATAATGTTCTCTAGGTCCATCCATGTTATTACATGCTTCATAAGTTTAGTCTGTCTTAAAGCTGCATAATATTCCATCGTAGGTATACGCCACAGTTTGTTTAGCCACTCGTCTGTTGATGAACATTTTGGCTGTTTCCATCTCTTTGCAATTGTAGATAATGCTGCTATAAACACTGGTGTGCAAATGTCCGTCTGTGTCTTTGCCCTTAAGTCCCTTGAGTAGATACCTAGCAGTGGTATTGCTGGGTCGTAATCCATTCTGCCAGTCTATGTCTTTTGATTGGGAAATTCAGTCCATTAACTTTTAGTATTATTACTGTTTGGATAATATTTTCCTCTACCATTTTGGCTTTTGTATTATATATATCATATCTGATTTTCCTTCTTTCTACACTTTACTCCATACCTCTCTCTTCTGTCTTTTCGTATCTGACTCTAGTGCTCCCTTTAGTATTTCTTGCAGAGCTGGTCTCTTGGTCACAAATTCTCTCAGTGACTTTTTGTCTATAAATGTTTTAATTTCTCCTTCATTTTTGAAGGACAATTTTGCTGGATATAGGAGTCTTGGTTGGCAGTTTTTCTCTTTTAGTGATTTAAATATATCATCCCACTGTCTTCTAGCTTCCATGGTTTCTGCTGAGAAATCTACACATAGTCTTATTGGGTTTCCCTTGTATGTGACAGATTGTTTTTCTCTTGCTGCTTTCAAGATCCTCTCTTTCTCTTTGACCTCTGACATTCTAACTAGTAAGTGTCTTGGAGAACGCCTATTTGGGTCTATTCTCTTTGGGGTGCGCTGCACTTCTTGGATCTGCAAATTTAGGTCTTTCATAAGAGTTGGGAAATTTTCAGTGATAATTTCTTCCATTAGTTTTTCTCCTCCTTTTCCCTTCTCTTCTCCTTCTGGGACACCCACAACATGTATATTTGTGCGCTTCATATTGTCATTCAGTTCCCTGATCCCCTGCTCAAGTTTTTCCATTCTTTTCCCTATAGTTTCTGTTTCTTTTTGGAATTCAGATGTTCCATCCTCCAGTTCACTAATTGTAGCTTCTGTCTCTTTAGATCTACCATTGTAGGTATCCATTGTTTTTTCCATTTTTTCTTCTTTGTCCTTCACTCCCATAAGTTCTGTGATTTGTTTTTTCAGATTTTCTATTTCTTCCTTTTGTTCAGCCCATGTCTTCTTCATGTCCTCCCTCAATTTATTGATTTGGTTTTTGAAGAGTTTTTCCATTTCTGTTCGTATATTCAGCATTAGTTGTCTCAGCTCCTGTATCTCATTTGAACTATTGGTTTGTTCCTTTGACTGGGCCATATCTTCAATTTTCTGAGCGTCATCCATTATTTTCTGCTGGTGTCTGGGCATTTGATCAGATTTCCCTGGGTGTGGGACCCAGCTGGTTGAAAGCTTTTTCTGTGAAATCTCTGGGCTCTGTTTCTCTTTTCCTGTCCAGTAGGTGGCGCTCGTGGCGCTCGTCTGTCTGCACGGCAGTCGGCCCGGGAAACCGCGCGTGGAGGCGGGGGTCGCTGGCCGCCGCGGCTTAGGAAAGTGCCGGTCATAATTGCCCAGCTGGCCCGAAACGCCAAGCGTGACGGGAGGGCCCCGCTATCCAACGTTCCCAGTCAGACCCGGGAGCCACGTGCGTGGAGGGGACCCCAGTCGGCAGCCGCCCTGGCCGGGAAAACGCGCGCCCCTCGGGTATCTCACCGCAGCAGATTCTCCCTGCCCGTTCAGCTGTTCCAGAATGGGGTATGCTGTCTTTTTGGTCTCTGTCGTGACTCCGGGAGCTGTTTCGTATTGTTTCTGTTTCTTTAGTTGCTTTTCTGGAGGAGGAACTAAGACCCGCGCGTCTTACTAAGCCGCCATCTTCTCCGGAAGTCGCTATTTTTCATTTTTTTAACAGCAGCTTTTCTAATGGGTGTCAAATGGTATCTTGTGGTTTCAATTTGCATTTTCCTAATGGTTAATGCTTTGAACATCTTTTCATGTGGTTTTTTTTGTTTTTTTTTTTTTGCCATTTGTATATTTTCTTTGGAGAGATGTCTGTTCAAATCTTTTGCTCATTCTTTAATTTGGTTGTTTGTCTTTTTGTTGTTAAGTTCTCTGACAGCTCAGCAAAGCTAAGTTTTCCTGGCCTGCTCGGCAGAGCTTCAGCTAACTCTGCCCCGCAGGAAGCCCTGACTCTTTAAATCTCTGCCACCTCTGCCCCAATCGGGGGAAGGCTGATACAATGGCTTCCACCATTTGTCTGGAGCAGGGTTGAAGCAGTGGCTGCCACAGTCTTTCAGAGAGGGTTGAAACAATAGTAGCCCTCAGAGCTGGGTTTTACTGATTTGAATATGCTAATCAAAAGCCATGATCAGTGACTGGCCACACACACCTCTGTTCTTAGGGAAGAGGATTATGTCCTCTGTTCTATGAGCAGCAGCTAGTCAGGACCCCATGGTGGCCTGCCACACGAGTTGGGGATGGGTTCCAGTAGCCACCATGCAGAAAGAGCAATGCACTGGTTGGTCTTTACCCCAAATTAAATCAGCATCTTCCTCCTGTTCTTCCCTGTATGCTGTACTATGTTTTTCTGACCTCTGAAGTTTTGAAATAGTTGTTCCAGACAGTTCCTGGTGCTTAGTCATTATTTTGGATAGAGGACTAAGTCCTGGAGCTCCCTATTCCGCCATCTTCCTCTGAAGCCCAGAACTCTGTACAACTGAAGCATCAATTCCCCATTCCTATCCTGACCCCAGCCCCAGGTAACCTGTATTCTACTTTCTAACTCTAAGAATTTGCAATCTCCCTTTAAATCTACAAGGCAGTATTTTCTACCCAGATCAGACATACATATGTTATATGCAGCTAAACATAAATCTCCGGAACGTTTCCTTTTTTTTTCACATGGACATGCACCAGGAATTGAACCTGGGTCTCCGGCATGGCAGGTGAGAACTCTGCCTGCTGAACCACTGTGGCCCACCCGTCCTTGGAATGTTTGAATGTGAAAATAGCATCTAGAGAGGGAAAGTTCATTGCAGTAACTAACCTCAAAGGTACATTTTATGGGGTTCCACCTGGCAAATAAACAAATATTCTCCAGCTTTCCTTGAAATTCAGGGTCTCTTTAGTATTTACAGAAATAGAGCTTTCCTGATTCTGATCCCCACAATTTATTTACCTTCCAGATTACCAGTAAGTGGCTGCCAAACTGCAACTTCAAAGAATTAGTTTTAAGAAGCATTATATGTAAACTCTTTTAGGAGGAAATTTGGGTCGCGTAACAGAGACCATGAGCAAGCTCTTTCACAAAACCTTGTAAACTATAAAGGAATCTGGGATTTATAAAGTCATCAAATCAATACCATGTCTAACATATTTAGGTTAATCTTCTAAACAAACTCTTTAGGATTAGAGATATTACAAAATCAAGGCATGGGGAAGTAGCATAACTCCTACTTAATTACTATGAAGAGAGGAGAGTTGAGAGAGAACACAGACAGACCGGCGAGCTCTGTCAGGTTGAAAGAAAACAAAACAGGGAAAGAAAGCCTGAGATTTAGGCTGGATGGTAAGCAGGTAACAGAAGTCACCCACAGTAAGCCTCTCTCACCAGCTTCTCAGAAACGCACCTCAAAGGAACAAGGTGATGTGCACAGCCCACAAACCAGAGGAAGGCCTGCACAGGAAGTGGAGAGGAAAATAGAGTAGTGCTAGGGCCTTTGAAACAGAATAGAGCCAGTCCATGTGAGGCTCAGGAAAACCAAGTAGGCAATTTGAGAAGCAAAGTATTTCCTTGTGTCAATAACTTAGGACCACATCCTGATTTTGAACACCATAGAAACTCAATAGAAAAGCTGTGAAAATAGGAGCCATATATTAAACCCCCCCCCCCCCGTTCTTTGCTTATCACAGAGGATCACAACCCTCTTTGTGCACTTTGCAGATCACCCACTGGATCCTACCGAGGAAAACGATTTGACTGGCAATATCAGATTTCCCAGCAAAATTAGACAAATGGCTTGACCTGACATGTAGCACAAAGTAACGTAAAGAGATTCCCTAGACAGTGCCAGAGAAATAGGTGCCAAAAGCCTGAGGTGGTTATTAGAAAATGGTTACCGCCTCTGATTGTCTGACTACAGGTTCTTCATCACCAACAAACTGCTACATCAGCATCCAGCCAAAGCAATCACAGCACCCTTGGGAAGCATTCATGACGCTCTTTTGTTAACATTCCTGCTATTTGCAAAGTGGCTAGACAGGGTATTGACAGCAATTTCTATTGCCAATCAAGGAGAAGTTGCGAAACGGATTTTAACTTTTCACTGAATTTCAGCATAAGTATTCTAAGTATTCCTCTGCTTTGATTACCTTTCATCTGGAACTTCTTTGGACCACCAAACTCTAGTGCATTCCACTTCCACAGCGATCAGAGCAGCACAGAGGAGGGAAAAGTGGGAAGGGGCCAGGATAATCCAATTTCACCTTTGGTCCAGCCAAGTTGCTTCTCTCTGTTCCATTTTCTTTCTATCATAAAATAAGCTAATTAAAAACTAACCTCACAGTTGGTCATAGGAGAGAACAGATGAGCAAAGCACTATAGAAAGTATTACATATATATCCATTTAAGTGTGTAAAGTGCACACATAACATCTAAGTTACTTAAGCTCACACACATAACATGTACTTTAAAAAATGTTTTCCAATTGGATAAAAATAAAGTATAAATTTGGCAAATTAAGTAATAAGGGCAAACGACATTTTAGAACAGAAAAGCTTCCCTTGGTTTTAGGAGAAAGAAGGGTTGTCTTGATTGCTTGGACAATTTTTCTTCTCCACCTTCCTGATCATGCAGTCTACTCGAGACTGACATTCATGATCAACCAGGAGTCAGAGACAAAAGATTCTGAGGAAAAAATAAATAGCTACTGATTATGAAATGCTCATCATATGCTGGCCACTCTATGAAGCAGATATTAGTTCCTCTTCATTATAATCCCATGAAGTATACGTATTACTTAATAACATTATACATTAAACCTAAGTTTAGGCACAAAGTTATTATTAGAACTGAGATTCAAGTCTGACTTCAAGGCCCTTGATCTGAATCAGAGCCCCAGTAGCTCTGAGAAGAAAACCATGTTTCTCTTTTGAACCTACTTGAGGATTTAGCGCTTTGCTCTGGCTGGTTTGTGAGCCAGTTCCTCTGTGGTCCTTCATAAAGAACAGATTGCTACTGGAGGGTAATATACATTGAGAGTTGTGAGCGATGAGTTCTAAAAGGAGAGGGTAAAAGAGGCTTCGTGAGCAAAGCATCTTGGGACTTAAACTCGGTTTTGGAGGGCTGCATTTCTTAGGTAACTGCAACAGAGGATTCTGATTAGATTAGAAATACTATTCTTCCGATATGGCAACTGGGTGCTTGGAGACTTTTATTTAGTTAGGATTAAAGTCTAAAATATTGCTTCCTATCCCCACCTCCTACCTCAAATGGTTTCTTTAGATCAGATACATTCCTGGTAGGTATCTCCAATTTTTGTCCTAGAAAGCATTTCTGACACAGAAAAGGTTTCTAATGTGCTTCACCATAATGCTTGAATCCTAAAAGACTCACAGAGCATATCAGCACAGCCATGAGCCGTTATGTAGACACATCAACTCGGAAAAAATATAAATAGTAGGATTCTAGAATTGAGAGAGAATTATAATAGCTACATAGCTAATATTTGTTGAGCGCTGTCAGAATGATAAGCACAGTGCTCCACTTCTTCCATGCATCATTTCATTTGATTCTCATAATATCCCTAAGGGGTGGACACTGCCATGATTCCCACTCACAAATAAGAAAACTGAATTTCTCAGCAAATATTGTCAAAATGGTCACTGAAATGACAGGGGAGGGTCAAGTTAGAGCAAGAGTGATATCCCCTTTCCCCAGCCTTGCACTTCTCCAGAGTTCTCCAAAATATTTCATTCCATCACTCAAGGTGGTTCCAAACTCAGTTCGTTTTCCATGTCAAATCCCTGACATGGATTTGAGACTGTGCATATGCCATGAAATTATCCAGAAAATAAAGGTAAATTCTTAAAAGAAGCAGTTAAAGACATTTAACTTTAAGGTATCTGAGAATAAACTATGAGTCCAGGAGACCTGTATGTACAAATGCATGAAATTGATTGCAAAACTTACAAACCCAGCAGGGAATCCTAACTGCCAGACTTGCTCTGCCAACAGACTCTTCCATACAATTAAATGGAAATTATTTCACTGGAATTGTGAAAAGGAAAAGGGGAAAGAAAAATCTTGTTGAGAAATTCAGGATCAGGAGGGTGGTTAGACCAACATGATCAGGAGCTTTGATAGGTATATGCCATTTGGAGCACCTGCAAAATTCTGGGGAAGGCTTGATGGTGCCAATTTGGGGGCGTGTTATGCTTTCTCATAATGAGGGGTCAAAAAATGTGAGTTCTGGACTCACAGCGCGTACATTTGAATTGAATGATCTTGGGGAGATAACGCCCTCCTAAAGCCCACCCAGCTGATAGATTTCATACCAGCACCCACCTTGGAGGTGCTGCTGGCTGCCTGGGGCAATGGGGTCAGCATAGGAAGACCCATACAGGAGGACAGTGACAGGCTATTTGTTGATAAAATCCAGCTCTAAAATATACCTAATTACTTATATTATCTTTGGGATTTCCTATCTACAGTGTCTAACCACAAAAGAGCTAGATCCCAAAATCTCCTTTAAAGGACAGTATTTCATTATGCAGTTAATATAGTAGATCCTTAATTCTGTATTTTCGTTTATGATTTTTCTGTGTTCCACAATATATTTTCTTTAATGGAGGCAGTGTACATCATAAAACGGTATAAAGAATTCTATACAACAATGTCAAGTTGAGTTATAAGAATCACAATAATCATTATGTGTTGGTTTGAAGCTGTGTGTACCCCAGAAATAAACATGTTCCTTTCCTGTAGATGTAACCCCCATTGTAAACAGGATCTCTTGATGGAGTTACTTCAGTTAAGGTATGACTTAATCCTACTACTAAAGGCCTTTATAATAAGAGAATGAAATTCAGACACAGAGAGAAAATCAGAGAAACAAGAAGCTGAAATCAATGAAACCCAGAAGAAAAAGGAAAGACCAGAAGATGCCATCATTGGCAGAAGATTCCAGGATTGCCAGCAACTTGTCTTTTGGAAGAAAGCATCACCTTGATGATGCCTTGATTTGAATATTTTCTCAGCCTCAAAGCTGTAAGCAAATAAATTCCAATTGTTTAAGCCGAACCATTTCATGGTATGTGTTGGAGTAGCCTAGGAAACTAAAACAAATTATCATAATACATTTTAGAATTTGTAATGTTGCATAGCAGAGAGGGGAGACGAAAGGTGAGGAGGGAAAGGGAAAGTTTGGCTGAAGACAGATGCTGAAAGTTTCTCTTCATTTATCTTAGGTCTAACAGTGTTTTGACTTTACACACATTATATGCATTGTTTTCATTGTAATCCTGGAAGTAATTTGGGTCACCCCTATTTGCCAGAAAAAGAAATTTGGACTCAAAGACGTAAAGAAAGCCACAGTACTAAAATGTATCAACCCCAGGATTAGCTCCTGGGTCTCTGTGACTGCACCCAATCCCTGTTCTCATTCACTGTACCATATTGCCTCTACTTTCACAGGAATGTCCCTTCGATGTGTGCTTTCCCATTCTATAAACTCAGATAACATAAGTTTGTTGACAAGAGGAGAAAAATCTTTTCATTGATCTCTACTATGAACCAGAATGAGGTTTATTCTCCTCATCAAAGGGCAGACTGGGTGTAGGAGAAAAAAAGAAGAGGCAGGTATTTTTCCTTTATTTAAATATGACTTAAACATAGCAGATATTTTCTGATCTCACATCCTAGATACTGATATCCCACGGATTGTGTAAAACAGAGAAATATATTGAATATTGTATACCTCTACTCAATAAATAGAATACAAATAGTTAGGTCTTTCAATAGTTCATATTTAGCATGGATGCCTAGTTTAAACCTATGTACCAGATATTCATGCCTTTTTCCTCTCTTAAAATAACTACCTTCAAGACAGCCTTAGCATTATTCTGAGGGGGAATGCAGACAATCCAATGGCTAAGTACATGGGCTTTGGCATTCTATCTGGGTTCAAATTCTGTCTCCATCATTGACGTGGCCTTGGAAGGGCAAATTACTTTATTTCTCTGACATGTTTTTGGTTTCTCAATCTCTAAAATGGGGATAATGACATAATATGGAGTTCCTATTAAAATTAAACAAAATGATATACATAAATTCCTTGCATAATGTGAGACCAATAGCAAGTCAGTACATTTTTATTGAATTATTGCTATGATTCAGCTTAATAAACTGTCAAGAAGATAAATTATAGTATGTTAAGATAGTTTTAAGGTCTAATGATTCATTCTGATGGCTTCTATATGCTACATAGAAATTTACCTGGAAGAAAAGAAGCTGTTCAAAGAAGATAAGAGCCCTCTCAAGAGGCACAAGCAATTTAGGTCCCAAATTTGGTTCCAAAGTTCTAACTTCAGAGCAAACAAAATTATTTCCTATTAAATATTGAATATTTAATATAACCAGTGAACTCATTTTAGGTACAATTTGTAATACTGTAGTATGGTATCACATTATTGCATGAATATATAAAATACTGTTTAATGAATAGGAATGGTCACTTACGAACATTTTAAAAAGCTTGAACCACAATTTTGAGCTAATTACATCATTTTAGAATTTTATGGTGTATCTTCACTTTGATAGCATATTGATGAGTCTATATGGTTTATTTAACATCAAGTTGTTGAAGAATACAACACCTAAGGGTAGTTTATCCCTTTAACTGAGGAACTTCATGAACTGCACTGCAGCAGAGAGCAGGGACAGTATACGCATTTTACTACTTTCCTCCATCAGCACCACATCCACCACCAACACCTGACAATTCCTGTTCTCCCAACCTATTCCACTTCTCAAGCACTGGCAATTGAAAAACAGTGACTAATTAAATGAAGCTAACTTATATGTACATTTTTTCAAATAGTACTCTACATAAACATCAATAAATACATGTGTCAAAAATCAAGCTCTAGAAGTTATAGTGGCTATGCTCTAGATGAGACTTGCAAAGAATTCAAATCTCAGTGCCACCACCTATTAGCAGTATGGGCTTAAATATATACTCTCTATAAGCCTCAATTTCTACCTCTACAGAATCTAAACCACTTCAAAATAGTGACTATTCATAGGATTGATTACATAATGTTGGGTCCAATATATAATAAGCACTCAACAGATAGTAGCTACTCTGTGTGAAAATACAAGCAATTCATTCTTGCCTTATAATCCTACCCACATTTTCCCTTCTCCTCTTTTAAATCTACGTATTTCTCCTTTTCACTATTAATCTCACTTTATTATTTATCCCTCCTCAAATCCTTTGTGGAGGGATACTAGGTATTAAGAAAATCATACAAAAATAAATGAATAATATTTCCCACTGATTTCCTCAGAGGAAAAAAAATTACAAAATAAGTACTGATCTTGTAAAATGAATGCAGAATGGAAATGGACCATTTAGTACTCTCTAACTTGAATATAGGTCGGTGTTTTCCAGAGAAAATCAATAGGGTTGTGTGAAGGCTTTAATGCAACATATTCAGGCACCTTTTACCTTCAAATTTCTTTCCCAGCCAAGATAAAAAAAAAAATGTGGGTTAAACATTTCCTCCATAATTGACTCATTTGGCAGAAAAAGGAGTCCAGATGCCAAAAGGAATAGAAAAAAAAAAAAAAACGGTAGGGGAAAAGGCACAGGAAAGAGGGGGAGGTGGAAGAAGCATGTCTTGTTTCATTAAGCCATTAAAACAACAATCCTGAGAATCAAAAGGAGGAGGCATTGACTTTCACAGGTAAAAATCAGGGCCCTGGAGTTCTGACTCTTCTTAAAGTGCAGGGCACACCAAAAATATAAACCAAAGTATTTTTACAGAATTACTATGTTATAATTGTCATCTACAAGACAATAACATAAAATGTACACCAACCTACATAGAAAAGCCAATGGTAAAATCTCCAAAGCATACACACACCAATATACAGCCTCGATGTTGGATTTTAACATCTACTACTGTGAAATACAATCTGAGAAATTATTTGCAACTTAACTATAAAAAAACACCTTGTATATTGTAATATTTCTCAGAGCATTTCACAAACTTTAATTTGTTCCATAATAATTCTGAAGATAACTTTATTTCTTACATCTCCTGTCATTTATGAAAATGTCCAATGAAAATATTTAATCAACATAATCTATACACCTTTAGATTCTTCATCTTTCCTGTTTTGACCATTCTGAAATATGTTGTCAGTGCTCAGAAAACATAAAAAATTGACAATGGGCAACATACTATTTCAGCTATCAATGGATTTATTCACCAAATTATCTCACAAACACAGTGTCTGTAGCACTTTTATAGGGAAGATAAATAATGGAATGCTTAGAGAGGTTTAAGAATCTAAAAAGTTCAAGTCAAAGTAGAATTAAAATGCAGATTTACTGAGTACATTATAACACTTAGTCAAAAAATGTTTATTTTGCACCAAGTACAAGACACTCAACTAAGAACTCAAGATAAGGAGCAAATAAGGTGTGGTTTGTACTTGGAGATCACCATATATTGGAAGCAAAATTCAAGTAAACAATTAAAAACAAAGCCATGTCATAACCATTGCAGTGGCGATATCAACTATGGAAACACAGGAAAATTTTTCCTGATTATTGCTAGGGTTCAATTTTTTTCCCTCTGTAAAGTGAGAGAGTTGTATGAGGTCTCTTAGGTGTCTTCCAACTCTAACATTTAATGAGTTTCTGCATGTTTATAAAAATATTTATTTCACTAGTTTCTCAGCAAAGGACTAGAAGATTCTTGCCATCACAATTGTGCCAGAGAATGCAAAGACTTTTGAGCAAATGCCTTGGTTCAGCAGGACAAAGACATTCTCACTGATCAGCAATTGAAGAAATAAAACCATTAGCTAAAAAAATAAAGAAGAAAATGTTGTGTTTTAATCTGATTTCTCCTGCTCAATCCTAGTGAAAGTGGATTCAAAACTCCTGGAGCAAGTATAACGGATGCTGAAATCTCTTTCTAGGATTATTATTTTATTTGACTAACAGCAAACATATCAGATAAATAAAAATTTTTAATCTGCCACCATCACTCCAAAATTTTTATGAGGTAAATCAGGTGTGGAATCTCAGCTGACTAAATAAAAGAACAAATACTAAAACATAATGTATTCCTTATAGCTGTCCTGGGCAAAATGAAGTTTCACTTTCAGACTCCCTCTTTTCCTTACCTTTTGCCTCACAGTTCTGTGATGTGCACACCTGTGAGGTTGTGAAGATTAAATAAGATAAAGTAAAGACACATGTAAATCCCTCAATAAGTAATAGCTCTTTTTACTATTGACACTGTTATTGCTATTTCAGAATTTTATTTCCTTCTGCATTCCCAAAGGATGATGTGTGTTGTACTAATGGCACTTGAAAAAATTTGGGGGTGCACACAAGACAAAATTATTTAATTTATAGTTACCTATTTATATCAATGCATAGTCAAAAATTATATAAGCAGCACATCAACCTTGTCATTTAACAGATATTATTATTAAATAAATTTAAGCAAAAAACAATGGGTCCATCTACAGATGATAATAGTACAAGTGGTAATTAAGTATAGCAAAAATCAGGAAGATACAGTCTGGAGAACAATGAAATAAAGTATAATCAACTACTTTTACTACTTAAGGATTAGTAAAGTAGTGACACATTTTCAAGCAGACAAGTCTCTCACCCACTAGATAATAAATTCCTGGAAGGCAAAAGCAATCTTTACTCCAGTCAGTATATTAATACATGCTTAATAACTGAATGTTCATAGAGTAAGAATGTGTGTATGTAGGAAATACTTCAATCAGAATATCCTCTCATTCAGATAGTTCTTGAAGGAAAAAGTCCTACAAAGGAAGCAAATGTGGGAGAGCCTTAAAGTGTAATGCATGCCTTACACTTTTAAACTTTACACATTTTTTTGGAGAGAAAACCTGGGAAATATGAGACAGCCTTCACCAATGTTTAAAACTCAGGGAGGAAAAATGAAAAACCTCAAATTACCAATAAATGTAGGAAAGATTTAAGCCAATCGCCCTTTACAACACTGGAAAATTCTAAGCATATAAAAGAACTCAATAAATTTTTGTTAAAGAATGAATTGATGTGGAAATTATGTCAACAAATACCTAAAGTTTCATAATCAACCGAAATGTAGACCTGATAGTACCTTACTAATCTAGAAAGAAAAAAGAAAGCTAAAAATGAAAACAAACGTGGAATTAACAATTTCTTATATAAACGTTCCAATAGTATGTGACAACGACAGCCTATTCCTAGGAATGTCATAAACTCTATTGTAAATAGCTTTCAAAGCATATACACTTTTCACGACTACAGCAGCACATTACCCAAACATGTATATAATAGGTACAATTGATTAAGAGAGTTTAATTAAGCACGGTAATTCTTGTTTGATTTTGTAACAAAAGAGTCAGAATTCAGGAGACTCTTAAAGGGGCATAAGAACTTTTGAGAAGTAAATTCATTGGTATCTGTTTTGCTTTTTTCAGTTTTAACATGATAAAGCCAAAGTTCATATTCTGGTCAAATTTTTTATCTTACTATTGGGTCTGTGAATTTTGAGCTGACATTCTGGAAACACCCAAAGACAGTGTGGATTGAGACTCCAAGCATTTCTTCCATCGTTGCTATGGTGATGGCGATGGAACAAGGCAGAGGGGCAGTTTGGACAGGAGGAGAGGGGTAGAGTTCAGGGGAAGATGCACTCTAATTCACAATGAAACAGATGACCCAGTCTTCTGACTGCCATTCATTCTATGTGCTGAGGTGTGTCAACATTATGTATGTGTCCCTTCCAAAGAGTCATTGTGTTTTTTCTGCCTTTCAAAAACAGAAATAATAAGAAGTTGGATTACAACTCTGTGAACTGTAATATTTTCCACAGAACATTATAATTATAATTACTTGTTTATAAGCCCTTAAGAGCTGGAAATGTGTGGCTCACTATTATACTTCCAGTGCTCGGGTCGGTGCCTGACACATTCTAAGTATCCGATAAATATTTGCTCCATGAATGAATGAATGCTTCAGTCCATCGATGGTCCGTGGAAGGGGGTTGGGAGAAAAAAATAAGGAAATTCTAGGAACTTCTCTGTGGTCCACATTCAGGGCATGTATTTAGTGGCCTCTTCTGACTTCCAGGCCCAGCAGTGGAAGAGCCAACGATGATCTCACTGGTCGAACCTGCTGGGCCGGTCTCTTCAGCGAGTCAGGTGAGTCGACACTCAGGTAATCTTGACTACCAGACTCCCAGCAGAGCAGTGTGCGCGTGCGCGCGCCGTCCAAATCTGTCCTGGGAAGAAAGAGTTTAATTATGCACCATGGAATTTGACCAGCTACACTGAGATGATATGTTGAGAAACTTGAACTTTAGCCGCACATAAAGAAAAGCGCAGGGATCAAGACCACTCCCCACGGCTTTTGGGTGATTTTTTAACTTTTTTTTCCAAAAGAAAATATTTCTTTGGAGTCTGTGAGTTCTCTTCTCAACTAGAGGGAAATGTGAGTCAAATTGAGTGTTTCTTCATTGTAATGAATTGGGGTTTCTTTGTTATTTTTGTTTGTTTTATTTTGTTGTTTTTTTTTTGTTTTTATGGGCAGGGGAAGTGCATGAGCTGGATTCTACCACTGAACTATCCATTGCACCCCTAAGGATTTTTTTATTGTAAACTGTCTTCAAATATCTTTATTAAAATAATTTAACATTTTTAATAAAATATCTGGACTCTAAATAAAATATGAAATTAATGCCTTTATAAATTATCAAACAAATGTTTTATAGTAGGTGCATAGTAGAATAAAAAACAAATCAGATACAATCTCTGGTGCTGCCTTTTTCAATCAGATTTGAACTGAAGTAATTCAAAACCCTCAGAAAGTATTCTCTTTCATTCCACAATATTCCTGAGCAGGTAGATGCAAAGAGGCAAGTCTTTCACATTTATAATAAATGGACACCATACAAACTATTCACATATCCATGCAGTAGAGCTAAACAAATGTTAATGTTCCTTTTAAAGCAAATTTTCCTGATTAACAAAAATTGTCTCAGGGTTGTGCTTCTGTGGTATTTATTTGCAAGAAGATATTTCTGGGTAGAGCTGGGCAAAGCCCTTTCTATAAACATAAACCAGAGGTTGATCAGAGTTTTCTTCACTTCAAAAATTGGTTCAGAGTAGAATCCCAACAGCTAAACAATTTCCATGGTATCCTTTACATTTTTGTTTGCCTTATACTCAACTGTTTAGGATCAAATGACTGAAGACATTTGCTCTGTTCTCTATCTCAGAACTGACAATTTGCCTTTAATTTTCTCTTTTCTTTTCCTCCCAATATCCTTTTTTTTCTTTGCTTTGAAGGACATTGCTTTATAATATGCCTTCTCATTATCTCTATTTTATCCCATATCCATCAACCCTTCTAGCACTATTGTTTTCTACTTTCATGGGAATTTCTGCCTTGGTGAAGAGTTATTGGTGTGGGGGAAGGAGTGGTCTGAAACTGCAGGAGTGAAGGAAAAACAGAGACAGCAAAGCTGGTTGTATTGGCAGCCAGAAATGACAGAAAAAGAGCAGGATTGAAAGCATGAATCTTGGGGATTGGTCCTAACACCAAGGCTTATCTTGGAGCCTTGGAAATCAGTGAACCTCCCACGTATTTCAGTTTTTCCATCTAGAAACGAGTGTTTTATATTGGCCCTGCTTGAACAGAAATATCAATAAGATCAAACCAGACTGCATGAGAGTTATAGGTGGCATTAGTTTGAAAGTTGTATGTCTCTGAATTTATGTGAATGTCATTATTGACATTAGACATCCAGCTGCAAAGAGGGGCTCTCGTACACACTCACTGTCCTTAATCTTCTGTTTATTCTTGTCAGGACTGGACTAACTCAGGGATACTCAGAAGTTCATCCCTTGGGTACAATGAAACCATGCATATGAACAGTCCTACCATGTTTAGTATACTCTGTCTAATTGCTTGGCTTCCTTGTTACTGGCAGTTCAATGGTAGTCATGTTCTCCTTCTCAAACCATAAGCACCGCCTATACCTGCCAACTGAGTTATTCATATGCAAATAGATTGGGCTGGAATTGAGTGGGGTGAAGAGGTTTTGCAGTCATATTTACTTGGGTTCAAACTCTGGCACTGTTAGGAAATAACTATAACAACTTAAACTTGTTATTTAATTTTTTGAGGTTCCATTTCCTAATTTGTATAGAGAAGGCACTAAAATCTACATTGCAACATACTTATGAGGAATAAAAAAGATCATATATGGTCATAGAATCTTGCCTTGATTATCACAGGTAGAATGGAGTGAGAAAATTTTGAGGGCTTGAGGATTTGGCATATTTATACAGAAACAGAGAACTCAGAGAAACCATACAGTGTATCATATTCAATTGTTCAGCCACTCTTTCTATAATCTTTGTTTTTAAGTAATTATCTGAATACCTACCTTAATCTGTCATTCACTTTGATTGTGGTGACCTGTATTTCTTTAGTCAAAAAAATGGAGAAAATAATGGTGACCACTAAATATCTCCTAGAAGCTTATAATAAAAAGATTGTAACAAGTAATGAAAAGAGTGGGTGAAAATATTTGGTAACAGTATATCTGATAAAGGTTTAATATTTGAATATATAAAGAACTCCTACAACTCAACAATAAAAACACAAACAACCCAATTCAAAAAAGGGCAAAGGACTTGAATAGACACTTATGCAAAGAAGATATACAAATTACCAATAAATTCACAAAATGATGCTCAACATCATTAACTAATAGGGAAATGCAAATCATAAGCACAATGAGATACCACCTCAAAGCCACTAGAATGGCTATTACTTAAAAAAAACAGAAAATAGTAAGTGCTGACAAGGATGCAGAGAAATACGAACATTCCTAAATTGTTGGTGGGAAAGTAAAATTTGTGCAGCTGCTATGGAAAACAGTTTGGCAGTTCCTCTAAAACAGAACCACCAGATGTCCTGGCTATCCACTTCTAGGTACATATCCAAAAGAATTGAAAATATGGTCTCAGGCGGATAATTGTAAACCAATGTATATAGCAGCATTATTCACAATAGCCAAAAGGTAGAAGCAACTAAAATGTCCATCAGTAGATGAATGGACAAACAAAATGTGGTATATACATAAAATGGAATATTACTCAGCCTTGAAAAGGAAGGAAATTCTGATATGTAGCACTACATGGCTGAACTTTGAAGATACCATGTTGAGTGAAATAAGGCAGACAGAAAGGGACAGATATTGAATGATTCTACTTATACGAAATAACTAGAATATGCAAAAACATTGAGATAGAAAATGGAGTACAGGTTACCAGGGGAGGGGGAAGAATGGAGAGTTCATGTATAATGGGTATAGGGTTTCTCAGTGGGGTGATGGGAAAATTCTGGTAATGGAAAATAGTCAGGGTAGCACACCATTGTGAATATGATTAATCCTACTGAATGGTATGCTTGGGGATGACTGAGGTGGGGAAGTGTATGTTGTATATATGTTTATACAATTAAAAAAAAAGAGCAACTGAAGAGACAATGGCAATCAAATGCAATACATGATCCCAGACTTGAAGAGTAAAGACCCAAAAGGACATTTTTGGACATATGAAAAATTGGAATGTAGACTGTAAGCTTTATATCAATGTTAAAGCTCTTGAACTTAATAACTGTATTTAAAGTGGTTGCATAATTGGATTATGTAACCACTTTTTCTTTTCCTTAGGAAATATACATGTAAGTGCTATGTGTTTAAGGAGCATGATATATACAACCTACACTTAAATGCATAGAAAACAGATGGATGGCTAAATAGATAGATAATGGATGGATGGATGGATGGATAGGTGGATGGAGTGTTACAGTAAATGTAGCAAAATGTCCAAAATAGTTAATCTGGGTATAAAGGGAGGGGGCATTTGGAGTTCTCTCTACGAGTTTTATGTTATTTTTGCAACTTTCTTGTAAGTTTGAAATTATTTCAAAATAAAAAGTTTAAGAAAAAATGATTATAACAACACTGTTACACACTGAGACATTAAAATATAGATTAAATAGGCATTACGCAATTAAGATACAACCAAAACAGTGACAAAGTATTTTTGTATAGAGAGTTGAATATTGTTGTCAAATGAAGGTGAATAGTGCAACAACTGGAAGAAAAATCATACTAATTCCATAAAGACAGTCTATTATAGGGACTTGAGGTAGTTCTGCAGAGAAGACTTGGGACATTCAGAGAAGATTTAACAGCTAAAGTGATGTAAGCTACTCTGGGTGAACAATTAACGACTTCAGTTCCATTAAGCAATAAAGTCAAAAGCTTTGGATCTCTTTTTAGTGGTTCCTGACCTTAACATTAGATGTAGTTTTCAGTCCTTACCATTAAAAAAAAAATTAAGTATTGTTTCCTAGAATTCTTTGGAGCAAAGAAACTACCAAATCCCACCGAGAATAAATATTGACATGAAAACACTATTTGTGCCTTCTTTGGAATTATTCCCCCAATCTAGTGACAAGTCAGATAAATCACTGTCATGGTCTCTTCCACAGCAAGTTTAACTCAAAAATAATCAAGTTGACACTGCAACCACTGTTTATTCAATATTTCCTATGCCTATACTACCATGGCAGATATTGCTAGGTAATGCAAAAGGAGGAAGATAATTGGTTGCCAATTTTAGAAAGATTGAAATACAGATAAATGGTGCAACTCTACATGTACATACTTTGCCTTTACCAAATGATGGTATTTTTTCTAGACATTATTTCTAGTACGTTATTTAAAACGTATCAAAATATTTGGACTCCATCATGTTTTTATTATGAGTTCCTTGACAGAAGAAACTACCATATCAAGGTTTGTTTTTTAAAGATTAAAAAAAGTAAAGGGATGAGATAAATTGAAATGAATAAAGCTTTATTATAGTCCAAGAGCCAAAAGTAATATCCATCCCAAATGCAGATATTTGGAATTAATTCATATATTTGGTAATATTTTCTTTAAAATAAAAGATTTTAGAGAGAAGTAATTGAGCAATTAAAGTAAGGTAAACTGCAGTTTCTTTGAGCTCATAGCTCTTGAATAATTTTATCAAATCTGCACTGATATTTCATTATTATGTATTATAATACTAAGTAATATTAAAATATTAAGATTATTATTAAGCCTAATAACGGCTCAAAATTTTTTTAATTCTACTAAAGTCACATTTGAAAAAAAGTTGAATTTCACATCTCTCCTCTAGGTGGCAAACTCATACCTCCTACAGTGTATTACATCTGCTTCCTCCTCTAGAATTAAAATATGAAAATTATACTTTAAAAATCCATCCTTTTTTGTTTGTCGTAGTAGAGAGGCAAGCACCCCTAAAAATATTTTCTCCCAAGGTGCTCTCTTTATTTTTCCATTTTTTAACTTCTTGTCAAAATATGGTTAATAGAAAGTCATTAAGAAATATAACTATGTACATCATATTAAAAAATGGAATTATACAAAAGAATTTCCAAAGCACTTGTGCAGGACCGCTTTGAGTGATTTCAATTTTCAAGTCTTATGCTTAGGAAAAGACTGTTTTGCCCAAAGTTCATTAGAATTCTCCTAGATTTTCCCCTAAATATGAAAAAAAAAAAACCCAAACATGATTCTTCTGTGCATAATTTTTAAATTAAGTCCAAAACACCCATGTTGTCTTTCCAGATTCACTGTGCTCTGTGAAAACAACAGATAAAACAGGAAAAAAAGGTGATTGAATTATACTATAGATCTGATAGAGGACACTCAAATGAGATCATTTAATCCATATCCATTGCTATAAATTTATATCAATCCATGATGCAAGTTCCCTGAATGAATTAAGTCATGCCCCCCTAAATCTCCATTTCCCTTTGCGATGACATAGTCTAAATTTT
The DNA here is from genome assembly GCF_023851605.1 of Tamandua tetradactyla. Classification (NCBI taxonomy): domain Eukaryota; kingdom Metazoa; phylum Chordata; class Mammalia; order Pilosa; family Myrmecophagidae; genus Tamandua; species Tamandua tetradactyla. Next base: position 74,550,975 of record NC_135328.1, read on the forward strand.
TTTATACAGGAAGTATGACAGAAAAATATCTTGGAGTCCCATGAAGGATGAAAAGCAAGGCTAAAATTAATCTCAGCGTATACCAAACAGGAACAACAAGGGCTGAAAGATGCCTGTCCTGTTTCCAAAAGTAAGGGGCTGAGATAAGTAAAAAGAACAATGACACGTTATAGCCCAAGAGCTAAAATTAAATGCATGTAAACAATTCTTGTTGAAACTAGAAGCCAGTGTCGATTAGGCAAACCAGGTAAAGAGTTCTTTCCTGCCAAAACTTGCCAGGATAAGAGTCACCCAGCATTGAGAAATGGCCAATGAAAGAAGTAGGGTCATTTCCACAGAGTAATCTGTACATGCATGGCAGCTTTCAGATTATATGTTAAAAACAGTACATACCTCAATCTATATTTCATCTTTATACCACCCAAAAAACAGAAAGCCAGTTTTTCAGATGCAGGAATCCAAACAAGAACTTTTTTTTTTTGCTTACATATAATTATTTCTCTAACACACATTTTTTTTTTTTTTTTTTTTTTTTTTTTACATGGGCAGGCACTGGGAATCAAACCCAGGTCCTCTGGCATGGCAGGCAAGCATTCTTGCCTGCTGAGCCACTGTGGCCCACCCTAACACACATTTCTTGAGCAACCACTCTGGGCCAAGCTCTGTAGTAGAAACTTTAAATAACACAAAGATGAATAAAGTAAGGTCCCTGCCCTCGAGGAGTGGGAAAGCCAGACAAGTATACAAATAATTATACGAGAAGATCCAAGGGAGAGGGAGAAAAAGAAAGGAGTTACGGTCACATTGTGATATTGGATGTGGAAGAACCATTTTTAAATCCCACCTCAGTTAATGGCAACTTGTTCCACCAGCGTTCAGCTGTACTGCTGGCTTTTGCTGGATTTCAAACACACACTGCTAGGTCTCTGGGTCAGCTCAGTTATAGAAACAGAGCCCAGTCGATATGCCATCTATAATTCCTCTCCAAAGGCATTTTAGACTCTGTTTGGAAGATCATTCGCAAAGGCATTCAAGAGGCCAAAGGATTTGTAGAAGAAAGCACAATCAGTTAAATGGATATATGATTCCTAACTTTGTCATGGGAAAGCAACTCTAAATCTTTTTTCAGTAAACTAAATCACAGTGCAGCCCATGCAGCAATTGTAAAAGAATGAAGTAGCTGTAGCATGGAAAGATTTCTTTATGTAGAGAAGTGAAAGAAAACAAGTGGAAACAATTTAGACTACGATTAACCTTGTCATTTGTTGCAATTTAAACACTTTTTCTAAAGGTTAAGTAGAAGGGGAAAGTGACACAAATAGGTAAATAAAATGTGAATCATAACACACCCCTTTCTTATCATGATGATATTATATCTCCAGAATTGTAATGACTTCTGCTGAATTCCTTATCATTTTATTGGTGCTTGAATTGGCTATTTTTACCTGCCAAAAATTACTTTGTCTTGAGGAATTATCCAAATGTACAACACATGAAGATTTTTAGTATCATCCCTAAATAATACTAGGTTGTTTTTGGCCCTTTCTCTGTACCCACTTTTGTAAGCTTGATCTTCATGTTCAAAGCTTGTACTCTAATTAGCCCATGCTCAAACTATTCAAAACTTTCAATATAATTAGCCCATGCTTAAAAGGCCCAATGTTAAAAAGAGAAAAGTGAATTTTGACCCAACTTTTGTCATTGAATGGATTTCTTACTCCATACCAGGCCAAAGGAGATTTCATATTCTTCATAATGAGAAAAGAGATGGAAAGAGAGAGGAGGGAAGAGGATTCCAGACTGGCCACCCCTTACAAAAGCAGAAAATGGTCACCCCTTACAACAGCAGAAAATTGAAATCTGTCTGTTAACTGTAGCCCTGACACCTACCAGTGCTACATTCCATTCGTGGCTTCTGCTTCACCGTGGTTGGCATCACTTTCTCCTTTCTTAATAATTTCTCTTTGAGTAAGTACATGTCTAAAATGACTCAGGGCCCTCACATATGATTATGGCTTTCTCTATTTTGGGGAAAATGTATACAGATAGAGAGCTTTCTAAGTCAAAATCATGCCTCCCCAACTGACCCCTAAACATGAGGCAGAATGCTACAGAAAGAAAGCCAATGGGGCCCGCCTAGGATGTGGGACTCAGCCTAGCAACTCAAATCAGCCAGTGACCTTTCACAAAAAAGACAAAGGCAAATATGTAGAGAAGCAACTATACATTGGTGCCAAGGTTACACAAGTAGAACAGGTGCATCCACCCCCTCATGGCGCCACAGCCCAAGCCAAACACACCCAGACTTCCTTCACTCAACAGAGCTGCCGGGGCTGGTCCGAGTTCACGTTAATAGAAGCTTACTGCCATGGAGCTCGGTGAGAGCCATGCTTGATGCCAATCAACATATGCATGATTGCCCAACCAGGAAAATAAAGAAGTAAAGCAAACACAAGCACCCATTTCTATACATTTTTTTTTTGAAAAGGACCTGAAGTGGAGAACCAAGAATGAAAAGAGATGTTATTAGTTCGGTGAGTATAAAATAAGCACCAGTGATCTTTAAAACAGATTCTAGGCCTGGCAGAAGAATCAGCAACGTGATCCAGCTGTACACAGTTCCAGCTTCCTCAAAAAGAACTGAGAATATGTTAATCAGTCAACCACAAACAACATGACAATACTAAGAGAAATTAAAATAGTAATACGAAAAGCTTGGTAATGATCATTATATTTACTATTTACTGAGCACCTTCCAGGTGCCAGGCATTTTACTCTGTTTTGTTGTGTAGTTTAATCGTCCAAACAGTCTTGTGAAATATGTTTTATTTTCCCCATCATACAGATAAGGAAACAAACTACAACAAATACAAAGTAAATATCTTGCTCAAGGACACTCCAGTAAAGAGTCATAATCAAACTCCAAATGAACTCTTTCCATTACACCAGAGCTCACCAAACTACAGCCCTTGGACAAAATCCATCCTGCTGCCTGTTTTTATAAATAAAGCTTTACTGGAATACAGCTACTCTCATTTATTTACATATTTCTATGGCTGCTTTGGTGCTATAACAGCAGAGTTGTACAGTTGCAACTGAGATGATATGGCCTATAAAGCCTAAACAATTTACAATCTGGTCATTTATAGAAAAAGGTTTGCTGATTCCTGCACTGCAGTATACCTTCAGGGCTTTTAAAAGGTTGGGTATAATAAATGCTTTAAGAAATTATAAATATTTTTAAAATGGGAGTTGCTACAATCAAATTCTTTATCAATAGCTACCTTAAGACACTCTGCCTATGCATAGAGCTTTCTTTCTATTCCATAAATACTGAATTGACAAAAGAATATTTATATTTCAGAAAAAGAATTGGAATTTTATTGACGAATGCTTTCAACTCCTCCCAATCCTATCTCCAGCTTCTCCCCACCTCAGGTTCTCACTCAAGGATGTCTCACCAAAGCTAGGCACCTAACAGAAAGAAAGGATGGAAGACAATGAAAACATGGTAGGTAGCTTCATGACCTTCCCTTCCATTTTCAGACTCTGAGCACCTGCCATAAAGAAGCTATGAAAAGGGACATACTAAATCTCAGGGTTCATTTAAGTAAGACTTGTCGGATTTCTGCAAGCCTGAGTGGATGAATTTATACATTAAAGTAACAGAATTTTAATGTAGAAGACACATCAGGCAATAACCAATTGGGATGATTCATTTTATCAATTAAAAAAAAGAAAATTGAGAATCCAGCAAGGAAAAGGTGACTTTTCCTAGGCAAAACAGATAGCAACACAGAAGAACTTTCTCTCATCCACTTTACCACATGTTCAACAAGCTTCAGTGTAAGTCCACAACAGCATCCTATGCACTGACTTCCACATAGTCATTAGTTTCATGTTATTTATCAAGGTCACGCATTTGCTGAAAACAGCATGGTTTGAGGATCAAGCAGATTTGGGTTCAAGCCCTGCTTTGGCTACTTAATGCTTGTGTAAACTTAGCAAAGCTGGTTAACCACTTAACCAACTGAGCCTCAGTTTTCCATTAGTAAAATATAACTGTTCCCTGATTGTAAAGAGGATGAAACGAGATTCTGCATTCAATGCTTAACCAAGTATCTGCCACATAGTAGGCCTACCCTCAATACATGTCAATTACTAAAGTTGTTCTTATAAACAGGTAAAACTGCATCAACCCAGTCTCCTCTTGGACCAACAGCAGTAGGTGTTGATGGTTGAAATGGGTAGCATCTCAGAGTTTAACTATAGATGACAGCCTACTGGCTGCATACTATAGAAGTAATAAAGAATTTTCACCTGAGAAAGAGAACTTTTAACTTTCTAATCAAGTCTAATACCAAGTCACAAATAATTGTTATTATATGTTATGCTTTATGGACAGCTTTGTTTTTAATTATGAGGTTTTTATTGGAGAGACAGGTTTCGGGGTAAGTCTGCCATCTGACTTGCCAGCACTTGTTAAAAGTTTTTATAGTGTGACTCATTTATGTGTGTGTGTGTGTGTGTGTGTTTAGGAGTGCTATTATTACATTGCGCAGGTCCACAGTGAGGGGTTTGTACTCAAATTTGTATATATATACACATACATGCAAACCCCTCACCTGCTCCAACCTTCCTTGAACTGCCCCCTCAATTCCCTCCCTCATTTATGAAAGGCTGGCTTTAGATGGTTTTCAAGGTTTTATACAGATTGACTTATTTGCAATGGTTCTTGCCTCATTCACTTTAGCTATTTGTGCATGTGAAATAGAAGCAAACACTACTGCCAAATCTTTTAGGCAGTGTGGTAGATGGGAAAACAAAAAAGTCAGTAAAACAAAGTAAAAGTATGGATGCTATTTCCTCATGATCAATGTTTTTTACTTTGTAGAGAGTGTACCTTTAGGAAAAATCATCTTCACATTTAAGTCAGCAAGTGATACTGACAGATCAGTGTAAATACTGGATTTTTCCAATCGCCTGCAGAGAAAGAGAAGAGAGAAAAAAAACATGAGTACACAAAGTCCTTTAAAATAATAAAGACACTCCCATAAGTAAAAACAAAAACAAAAACTCAAACTCAAAATGAAACGGACAGCAACTAAGCAACTCTACATGATGATTCAATTAGAACAACCACATCTTTGTTGAATACATCCTATACAATCACCTCCTACACACGAATCCATGGGCAAAGCATTGGGAATTAAAAGTACACATGATCCCTTTTTTTGTAGATGCAGGAGTTTTCTTGCATTGTCACTATTGACTTTAAGTTTCCAACTTCTCTATTAATTATATGTACAGGAGAGAGAAAAAGGGATGAGATGAAATATGGAAAGAGAAAAAGAAAGGAAGGAGAGAATGGGAGAATAAGGAAAAAAGTGTCCAGGGTTAGATGTCACAGCCCACTAGAAATGCAGGCACCTGAGCACCATACACAGCAGTGTCCACTTGAATCCACTTCCATTGAGTCACTTCCGGAAATAATTCCTGTGGACTTGTTTTATCTATTGCTGCATGAAACAGCATACCCCCACCACCCCATTTGTGACAGCTTGAAATACCACACATGTCTTCTCTCATGTTTCCATAGATCAGATTCTGGGAACAGCTTAGCTGGGTTCTCTGCTTCAGGATCTCTTACAAGCCTGTTGTCAATGTGTGTGCTGAGGCTGTGGTCTCATCTGAAGGTTCACGCTGGGAAGGATCCATTTCCAAGCAAACACACAAGGTCAATTGGCAGGATTTGTTTCCTTGAGGGATCATGAATTGAGGGCCTCAGTTCCTAGCTGGCTGTAGGCCTGAGTGTGTCCTCTCTGACATGGTTGCTTGTTTCATGAAAGAGAGAGAGACTTCTAGCAAGATAGAAGTCACCATCCTTTGTAACTTAATCAAGGCAGAACTTCTCAAGGTTGCCATACTCCACTGGTTTGAAGCACGTTACTCAAAGGGAGAGGATTAGACAAAATCATGAAGGGTGGGAGGCAGAGATGATCAGGAACTACCTTAGAGGCTGCCTAGCACAACTTGGCTATCTGCTCTCAGTTTCTTTGTTTGCATTTTTTTTTTCTATCTGACCTCTAGTCAAGTTAACACAAGATTTCAAAAGAGTCAGATCTAAATATATAAAACTTTACTTTTAGCTCTGATTTTGCATTCCTTAGGGGAGTTAATGATAGAGTAGGATCACTGGGTTGACAAACAGAAAGCATGGGTACCTGGCCCAGTTCTGCCAATTTACTGGCTATAAGATTGTAATCATGAAACATTTTTCTCATCTTTGAAATGGGGATAATTATGCCTTCTTTATTTTCCTTATATAACTATTGTGTGGCTCAAGGAGGATAATGTATGCAATGTTTTCCATAGTACAATAATATAGCACTGGAGGTGCTTAGATGATTATAGGAGATACATGGACTACAGGTGTAATTTAAGGTATTTGTTTTAGTGCAGTAGAAAAACATAACTTGTAGAGCAAATTCATGATTTTACAAATAATGTTGCTTAAGATAAGATTTAAATGAAGATAAAAAAGGAGAATTAATTTGAAAAAAACATTAAGAAAACAATATAATAGATGGTTTGTGAATATGGCAAACATTGCGAAGGTGACACAAATGATTGCAAAAAGTAGCAACTGTTTTGATGCTTGTTAATTAATTACCATGGCTCTTATTTAACAAAGTAATTGGATGTATCCTCTGCTACAGGAATTTTCGCTGCAGAGCAAACCTAATTATACCTGATGAAAGAGGAGACCATTTGAAAATCCAATTCTAAAGTCTTTGTCCACAAAGAATGTCTATTATTTCATAAAGCATTTGTATAATTTGTTCCCTGATGTGTTTTCTTCTCCTATCAAAATATTAACAATCACTTCCAGTTATTATGAGCTTACTGTATTCTAGACTGTACATATACTATTTCAATTAATACCTACCCTATGAAGAGGATTATATTATTTTATCTTATGAGTGAGGAAACTGAGGCTTAGAGAAGAAGTTCAATATCTGGTTAAAGTCACCCAACTAAGAACAAGCAGCGCTAGAATTTGAACTCAGGTCTATCTGACTACAAAGCCTATGTACATTCTACTCTGCCAGGAAAATTTTTAAACAACTGAACTTCCACTCACTATGCCCACACCTTATTTTTTTCCACTTCTCACACTTTTACATTTTAGCACTGTAATATTTCTTCTCTGGAATGTGGGAAAATGTATCAACATCAGGTCTTGCCAAACAGGGTCAGAGAATGAGTCATCTATTGCCAAATACCCAGGTAGGACATGCAAACTAAATAGCGCATGAGAAGCAATTGCTTCCTCCCACTCCACTCAGTCCCAAGAGCAGAGAAGCAAACAGAAAGATGAAATTCAGACACTTCCTGGGGCTCCTCCGAGGAAAGGGTATCCGGTGCATTGCTCACCACTTCCCCTTAATGACCTTCCTACCAAAGATAGTTCTATAAGCAAAGAAGTATATTAACCATGAGCTCCAAATACCAGCTGACCTGCTTTACTGCAAAGATGAGTCTCTCTAAAGACATCTCTCTTTTTCTTTTTCAGTATGTCATGTGAGTTTTGACAAACCAGATATTTCAAGGGTAGGAGAAACTGAAATGCATGTAATTCTCCTTTCAGAAGAGCTTTGTGCTTTACTTCTTTAGGCCTTGAAAATCTATTTGAAAAAAAAACATTACTAAAATTTAGCTCACTATGATGATACCATAAGCCAGTGATTGTATACTTTGGATGGTTTGTATGGTGTGTGAATATATTTCAATAAAATTGTATTAGAAAAATTTAGCTCACTAACCAGTGGGAATTAGAATTCAGAAAATTGCAGAAAGTGAAACAGTCCCATATAAAAAAAATAAATTATTTTTATACTCAAATTAGCCACCATCCATTTTGTAACCGAAAGCAAATTTTTGCTCATTTGAATCATAGAATATTAAATAAAAGCTCAGATCTTAGTTATTAAAATAGGAAGTAAAACTACAGGAGTAATACATGCAAATTTTAAATAAATAGTTACAAATAGACCATTGAAATATTTTCTAGCAACGTAGGGATTCAATTTGGAAGAGACATTTTCCTATTGCTCTTTTCTTTTGCACAAACTTAGAAGATGACCATTTCCGCACCATCCCTCCACATAAAACAGCAGTAGGTAGGTGCCTTAGTAATTCATAATGTCCTGACTATCACAAAAACTTGAGCAGGCTGGGCCTTAGACAGGATAGGAAAATTCATCATATCATGGTAACCAACATTCTCTCTTCCCTTGAATTCCTTGAAAAGTCTTTGCCAGCAGTCTTGTAGGACATCTGACAGTCTGGATTTGTTATGGTTCCTCGTGATTGGACTAGATTCAAACATCTCATCAAGAACCCTACTTAGATGAACCTCCCCATGTACGTGGTCAGGTCTTCCCACTTGGTTAAGGGGGTAACAGCCAGCTCCTGCAAAGCACATTTTCCTTTAGTAATGAATAAATCTGTGGAGTGAGATTGTGAGACTACTCTGGTCCCTAACCACAGTTTACCAATGGTTCGGTTATCCGTTGGAAGGTCACACTATGGTGATTTTCTAATAGTGGGATTTACTCTAAATTTATTAGCTGCCATTCCTCTAGAAAGAAAACTTTACCCTCCCTCTATCATGACTCATGGATTTATTTTCAAATTAATATAGTTTAAATTGCATTATCGTTCATTTTCCTGCTCCAATAGTCCCCAAGAAAGCTGCTGGGAGAAAAAGTTCATTTCAAAAACATGGCAATGTTAAAATCTTATTATGTCATAATCAAACAATCTGTAAGAGGTTTATAAATATATGGTGATATTGCCATTTTATTTATCATTGTTACTATTATACTTTAATGATTTATTTGTATCATGCCAAGAAAAGATGTTAGACATTTTTAAGGGATTCAAGTTTATCATGCACAAGCTTCTGAAGTGATACTATGTATTATAAAATATTTCACAAAACATACATCTAAATCAGTAACATTGTTTTATAAACATATTTTTATACTTCACTGTCAAACGTTAAGTGCTGATTTGAGATAGGGTGCCAAATTAAAAATACTAAAATTGCCTACTCAATTTCTTTCCTATTGGTAACTTGATTTAATTTTTTTAAACTTTCATTACAATTTTGCCTAGGTTTAAAACCACATTAAATACAAATTGAGACTAGGGTGTCAAAATTAAAATCCTAAGACTGCATCATAGTGATACTGGATTTGGGCTTTTGATACTTTTCTTAAACTTTCATTTCAACTATGCCTTGGTTTCTAACCATATCTAGTATTTCACCACTAAATTTTGAGTACTCATTTAATGTGAGAGATCTAAGACCTCCTTAATTTTGGTACCAAGTTTTGTTTTTTGAAATATCTAGTTTTCACTCTACCAAAGTTTCTCAGAGATAAACAACCACATCACAATTAGTTTATGATTATTGAGAAAACGATTTTACTATTGACTCATTTGTATAACAGAAATTATTTTTTAAGACTTTGTATGATGTGGATATGGGTTTCTTATAAGCCAGAATTTTTGTTTGATGACATAGTGTCATCATATTCATCATAGTGTCAAGAATATTCAATATGAAATTTCTTTTACTTTGTTATTTCTGCAATGTGATTAACTTCACAACAAAAATTGTGCCCCTGCTAGAACATCTAAGTCCCATGAGGGCAGAGCTTTTAGACAATTTTGTCACTTATTTAACTTTGAGTGCCTAAAAGTGTGCCTAGACATTCAATAAATATTTGTTGAATGGCTAGCAGATGTATTGAATAAGTCAGTACAGATTTATACCCAGAAAAGAGCAACCGTGAGTAAAGCATTTCTCCTTCAGAATGGGCATTGTTTCTAAGGGATTTTCTAATATTGTTTTGCTCACTGTTTTCATTTGTTAAGATTGGATATATAGAGAGAAATTTTTAAAGAGACTCTTGTCTTTTGAGATGTCATATGGCAAATGACTTCTCTTGGAGTGTTTTAAACCAGTTTTCTGAAATTTTTTTCAATTGATTGTTTTAAGTTTGAGTTTGAATTGCATGCATTTACTGCGACCTGATCTTTACGGATAAGTAATCTAAGAAAATGTTGTTGATCCTATAGTTTTAAAATTTTTTAAAAACCCTAACAATGTTAGGAAATTTGAAAAGTGTTTTCAGAATGAAGCAAATTTAAAGAGAGGAAAAGACGGCATCCTATGTCATCAAATATTTTTGGTGTTAGAAAATTCCTAGAATTAAATACTATTGCTTATATTAGTCTTTCTCTAGAAAAATAATCTTCTATGCTAAAATGTATACCATAAAATTTCATTTTTGCAATTGTTGGAATAAAATAGTCTAAATTAGGATTAAACGCCCCTAACAACCATTGAACATCACCTAAATATTTCACTACATCTCAAGCTCAATCTCTCTGAATCTGACCTTGAGATCGTCACTTCAAATTGTATCATCATTCAGTGTTCCCTATCTTGGTGACAATATTCACCAAACTTTCCAGTTGTACAAATCTGTTTAACAGCCTCCCCTCCCACATGGGCATCTCCAGTTCACTGATACTGAGTAGAGGCTCAATATTTTTTTAATAAATTGGATAAGTGTTCTAGTTTACTAGCTGCCAGAATGCAACACACCAGAGATGGATTGGCTTTTAATAAAAGGGGACTTATTTTGTTAGATCTTCAGAGGAAAGGCAGCTAACTTTAAACTGAGGTTGTTTCTTACGTAGGAAGGCACAGGTGATCTCTGCTGGCCTTCTCTCCAGGCCTCTGGGTTCCAACAATTTTCTTTGGGTTTATTCCTTTCTGCATCTCTAGAAAGGCCTGGGCTGAGCTGTGAGTGCTGAGATGAGGTACACTGAGCGGCTTGGGCTGTGCTACGTTGACTCTCTCATTTAAGCTTCTAGCCAATTAAATCATTCATTGCAGCAGGCACAACTCCTAGCCAACTGCAGATGTAATCAACACCAGATGAGGTTCACATGCCATTGGCTCATGTCCACAGCAATGAAACTAGGCATCTTCACCTGGCCAAGTTGACACCTGAACCTAACTAACACAATAAGTAAGTATTTCATAGACAGCTTAAAATTCAGGATATTATTTGAGTATTGTTGCTAAAAACAGAAAAAACTAAATGTGGAATAAGAATACATATTTATAAGGATATAAAAAATGAAATTGAGAACATGAAAACAATAGAGAAAATCAATAAGACCAGAAGTTGGTTCTATGAGAAAATCAATAAGATTGATGGGCCCTTAGCAAGATTGACAAAAAGAAGAAAGAGGACGCAAATAAATAAGATCAGAAATGGAAGAGGAGACATAACCACTGACCTCACAGAAATAAAGGAAGTAATAACAGGATACTATGAACAACTTTACGCTAATAAATACAACAATGTAGATGAAATGGACAAGTTCCTAGAAAGGCATGAACAACCAACTTTGACTCAAGAAGAAATAGACGACCTCAACAAACCAATCACAAGTAAAGAAATTGAATCAGTCATTCAAAAGCTTCCCCAAAAGAAAAGTCCAGGACCAGACGGCTTCACATGTGGATTCTACCAAACATTCCAGAAAGAATTAGTACCAACTCTGCTCAAACTCTTCAAAAAAATCGAAGTGGAGGGAAAGCTACCTAATTCATTCTATGAAGCCAACATCACCCTCATACCAAAACCAGGCAAAGATATTACAAAAAAAGAAAACTACAGACCAATCTCTCTAATGAATATAGATGCAAAAATCCTCAACAAAATTCTAGCAAATCGAATCCAGCAACACATTAAAAGAATTATACATCATGACCAAGTAGGATTCATCCCAGGTATGCAAGGATGGTTCAACATAAGAAAATCAATTAATGTAATACACCATATCAACAAATCAAAGCAGAAAAATTACATGGTCATCTCAATTGATGCAGAGAAGGCATTTGACAAGATTCAACATCCTTTCCTGTTGAAAACACTTCAAAGGATAGGAATACAAGGGAACTTCCTTAAAATGATAGATGGAATATATGAAAAACCCACAGCTAATATCATCCTCAATGGGGAAAAATTGAAAACTTTCTCCCTAAGATCAGGAACAAGACAAGGATGTCCATTATCACCACTATTATTCAACATCGTGTTGGAGGTTCTAGCCAGAGCAATTAGACAAGAAAAAGAAACACAAGGCATCAAAATTGGAAAGGAGGAAGTAAAACTATCACTGTTTGCTGATGATATGATATTATACATCGAAAACCCGGAAAAATCCACAACAAAACTACTAGAGCTAATAAATGAGTACAGCAAAGTAGCAGATTACAAGATCAACATTCAAAAATCTGTAGCGTTTCTATACACTAGCAATGAACAAGCTGAGGGGGAAATCAAGAAATGAATTCCATTTACAATTGCAACTAAAAGAATAAAATACTTAGGAATAAATTTAACTAAAGAGACAAAAGACCTATACAAAGAAAACTACAAAAAACTGTTAAAAGAAATCACAGAAGACCTAAATAGATGGAAGGGCATACCATGTTCATAGATTGGAAGACTAAATATAGTTAAGATGTCAATCCTACCTAAATTGATTTACAGATTCAATGCAATACCAATCAAAATCCCAACAACTTATTTTTCAGAAATAGAAAAACCAATAAGCAAATTTATCTGGAAGGGCAGGGTGCCCCGAATTGCTAAAAGTATCTTGAGGAAAAAAACAAAGCTGGAGGTCTCACACTGCCGGACTTTAAGGCATATTATGAAGCCACAGTGGTCAAAACAGCATGGTATTGGCATAAAGATAGATATACTGACCAATGGAATCGAATAGAGTGCTCAGATATAGACCCTCTCATCATGGACATTTGATCTTTGATAAGGCAGTCAAGCCAATTCACCTGGGACAGAACAGTCTCTTCAATAAATGGTGCCTAGAGAACTGGATATCCATATGCAAAAGAATGAAAGAGGACCCGTATCTCACACCCTATATAAGGATATAAACATGTTTGTGTTATTTACATCATATATATGTTTATCAATAATGTATGAGTGAATGGGCTTCATAGAGGCAAGAATGGTGAAATAAACAAGAAATAAGAGGCCCTCGGAGTCTAAAGCTGCAGAGAAGAAACTGCAGTGAAATGAAGCCTGAGATCATTGAATCCATCAACCAGGAAGTCATTGATTACTTTGCCAAGTGGTTATCTCGATTCTGAGTGAAAGTCAGGTAACATAAAGTTGAGGAACGAATGGAATGGAGATAGCAAGGGTAGTCCACTCTTACAAGGACCTTAAATTCTAACATTGCAAAAGCTAATTATTTGACTTCAATCAAATAGGCCTACACAAGAGTAACAGTTTTAGATGTAAAAAAAATATCAGGGTTCCAATTCACAATGGCTTGTGAAGGTGGAAGCTCTAACGTAGGCCTGGATCCACAGCAAATCAGAGTTAACAATTCTTTAAACCAATTGATTCTGCTTGCATGTGTGTACATGCATTTTTTTTCAACAAATAAGACTTCTAAAATCAAAAATGATTTAAAAATAACTTTATTTTGTAGCGTGAATTTCCTTCAAAAGCCCAGGAGAGAATATATGCTTTATAAGAGACATATGAATTATCCCAATAAAAGATTATTAAACATATTTCAGAGACCATGCATTTCTGAGGAAAAAGGCAAATTAAATATGCATTTTATGATAAATAACAATCTTCAAAAGAAAATTATAAAAATTAAAATTCTCAATTCTTTGAACTTTTTGCCTATTTCTTCCAGAAATTCTGCTCTCAAAAATCATCTGTACTTTGAAAAAATGTTTTCACCTAACAGAGTCCCATTCCCCTTCCGATATTTCATCTACAATAATATCAGTTGTGAAATACAGTAGATCCTACCATTTGTAGTAGGCATAAAAAAGAGAAAAAGAGAAGTCTGGATACCCAACTTAATTTCACAAATAATTACTGTCCCCCATATTGCCGGGTTATTCATCTTATCTAACCTGCATACAAATTTACTTCAGTAGTAGCTAAAGCTTGGTTACTTGTGCCACAACTATTTACATGTAATGACCTATTAAATTCTTTTCAACTTTTAGAAGTTTAAAAATGCCTACAAGTGAACAAATACTGATATTTCAGCAGAATCAATTAATATAACTTAGATATGTTGTTCATTACAGAATTTTTGGTGAATAGAGGAGCTGTACATTATTGATGTGTTTGAGTATGCAAGCCAAGATTGGCCTAAATTTTTTTAAATGGCGCCCCTGCTGTGATTGAACTATAGATGATAACTTTATTCAAGAATGAGCTTTAATGAGAGGATAAATTTTGATAAAATGAGGAAATAAAATATTTTATGCCTGAACTTTAGTGTGAATCATAGTGTGTACACGTGAGAAGTTCAGCTTTGTCTAGTACATAGGCTAAACTAAGTAGCAGAGGAATGTGGAAAGGGTGGCGTAAGGATGACCATTTGGGGCAGAAAACTCTGGATTTCAGAGTTAAGTCACCCCTTCGATCCAATCTTTTATTCACATGCCCTCTAAATTAATGATTTTTTTCAAAGAGGATGGCACCCTATGGGCACTTTGTATATATTTTTAGAAACATTTTTGGCTGTAGCAATAATTTGGAGGCCATTCTGGTCCAGAGGTAGACCAAAAGGCCCATGCCACTCAACGTTTAACAATATTCTGGACATTAATGTAGGTGAAAATATTTGTAATTTTCTGAGCTAAGAAACTACTTCCACTTTACATAGAAACATAAAGACCTAAAAATATGATGACCAACTAAGTAGCAATAAACATCCCCAGTACCCAGATTGTGGTCGCTAAATACAATTTCTCACATAAAAGACTACTTCTTTGAGAAAAAGTTACTAAGACGGTAGACAAGAAATAAATATTTAAGATAAAATTATAACATATTGTTATGCCAGAAAGCAAAGATTCTGCCAAAGACTATTGGGGTCATGTCAAAAACATATTTCAGGAATCAACTACAAGAGGCTTCCATTTGAGCATCAATAGAAATAATAACTGTAGTAGATTGAAACACAGCAAGGACATTTAAATCCACACACTATTAATAATAATTTTAAAATCATTAATCAACTTTGGAGGAGGCTGGGGATGCAACATATTATTTTGAAAACTGGTAAAAAAAATTTAAATGAAGTATTTACCCATCTTTTTTAACATTTAACATACAAAAGCAATAAGTTTCCAAGTACTTTTTTTTTTTTTTTTTTTTTTTTGCATGGGCAGGCATGAGGAATCGAACTGGGTCTATGGCACGACAGGTGAAAACACTACCTGCTGAGCCACCGTGGCCTGCCTTCCAAGTACATCTTAACAAGCAGTTATAGAACAGATTTTAAAGTTTGGTATGGCTTTACAGTTCCACAATTTTTTGTTTTTTCTTCTAGCTGCTCCAAGACACTGGAGACCAACAGAAATATCAATATAATGCTTCAGCAGTTATATTCATTTGTTAAATCCTATCTTCTCTGTTATATTTCTCCTTCTCTTTTAAATAACATATATACATAAAAGCAATAAATTTCAAAGTACATCAAAACAATTAGCTGTAGAACAGATTTCAGAGTTTGGTATGGGTTATAATTCCACAATTTTAGGTTTTTATTTCAAGCTTCTCTAAGGTACTGGAGGCTAAAAGAAATAACAGTTAAATGATTCAACACTGATACTCATTTGTTAAACCTGACCTTCTATGTATAACTCCATCATCACCTTTGATCTTTTCCTGCTCTTTAGAGGTATTTGGGCTATGTCTACTCTAACTTTTTCATGTTGGAATGGGCTGTTGATAATATGAGATGGGGTTGAAACCAGCTGATGTTCTGGAAGGGTTGGCCCCTCCACATTTCAGGATTTATCTAAAGGACCTATCTGGAGGTTGTAGGTTTTGGAAAGTTGACCTAGTGCATGGAATCATGGAAGATTTGTAGAGTCTTATATAATGTTGAAGTTATTCTTTAGAATTGGCAGGAATCGTTTTGATTGAGGTTTGGCAAGTTATGATAGGTAGCAATGTCTAATTGAAGCATGCATAAGAGTGACCTCTAGTGTAGCCACTTGACTCTATTTAAACTCTCTCAGCCACTGTTACCTTATTTGTTACACTTCTTTTCCCTCTTTTGGTTAGGATGACATTGTTTATCCCATGGTGCCAGAGCCAGGCTCATCCCTGGGGTCATCCCCCATGCCACCAGGGAGACATTCATCCCTGGATGTCATGCTCCACATGCGGGGGGGGGGGGGGGGGAGGGCAATGGTTTAAGTTGAAGAGTTGGGCTTAGACAAAGGCCATATGTGAGCAACAACAGAGGTCCTCCGGAGGTGACTCTTAGGCATACCCATAAGCTTCTCTGCTACATACATAAGCTTTACAAGAGCAAGCCTCGAGATCAAGGGCTTGGCCTATTGATTTGGGTATCGCTAATGTTTGGCAGAGTATCAGGGGTTTCCCCGGTGGTAAAGTTTAACCACCCAGGTTCGATTCCCAGTGCCTGCGCATCCAAAAAAAATAAATAAATAAGGCAGCTCCTCAAAATCCAGAAATGACAATTACCACTCCAGACTAACTGTGACTGCTGTAAGAGCTTACAATCTAGGCCCCAGTTTTCTTATAAGTAGTTTCTAAATGAGATCATACGATATTTGGTCTTTTATTTCTGGCTTATTTTTCTTCACCAAATATCCCACAGGTTCATTCACATCACTGCATGTCTCACAACTGTGCTCTTTTTTGTAGCAGCACTGTGTTCGATCATATTGTTTACACCATTGTTCCCCAATCTACTTCTCAACCAGTGCATTTTCAGTCACCTCTATCTACTGGGCCTCATGTATAACGTCCAAAGTGAAAACTCCACCAACAATCTCAATTTTAGATAATTTCATTGTTCCCAAGAGAAAGATAACCAATAAATACACCATCACTAAATAGAAAATCCAAACCTCCCCCTAATTATTGTCCCTACCCCCATTAGTTACTCCTGATGGTGCTGTGGTACTGTTGATGTTTTCCTATTAAACATAGCCCAGAGCATGCAATATCATTTTCCCCCATATCCTGAAATTATATGCTTTTTGTACAAGATTCATACCTTTGCAGTAGTTCATGCAAGAACTTATTTGTATTTGTTGGGTTGACTGGTGGGACACATAAGTCTATACAACCTGTTTCAATCACGTTCACCTTCAATATGGTAATATTACTTATAGACCCACTAGTGAACTACCTTCACTTCTGTCTATTCCTTTATAATTAAGTTCAACCTCATTAGCAAACTGTTCACCCATCTCAAGCTTCTCTGTTATCGCTAGGTCCCCTGTATTCTGTACTATAAGCCTCTGATTTTTACCATTACCATGGTCATAAAAATGGAATCATACAGTATCTATCTTTTTGCGTTGGGCTTATTTCACTCAGCATTATGTCCTCAAGGCTCATCCATCTTGTCATTTGCTTCAAGATGTCATTTCATCCTATTGCTGCATAAATTACATCATATGTATATACCATATTTTGTAATCCACTCATCTATTAATGGGCACTTGGATTGCTTCCACCTTTTAGTGATTGTGATAGTGCTATGGATATCAGTGTGCAAATCTCTGTATCACTGCTTTCAGCTCTTCTGGGTGCGTACCGAGTAGTGGTATTGTCAGGTAGTAGGGCAACTGTCAGAATGTGTTCCATAGTAGCTGTACCATGATACATTCCCACCAACAGTGCATAAGTGTCCCAATTTCCCTACATCCTTTCCAACATTTGTAGTTTCCTGTTTGTTTAATAGCAGCCATTTTTATAGGTGTGAAGCAGTATCTCATTGTAGTCTTCATCTACACTTCCCTTATAGCTAATGAGAATGAGCATTTCTTCATGTGCTTTTCAGTCATCTATATTTGCTCCACAGAAAAAATGCCAATTCATATATTTAGACCATTTTGTAATTGGGTTGCTTGTTCTTTTGTCATTGAGTTGTATGATTTCTTTATGTATACAGGATTCCAAACGTTTATCTGATGAGTGAGTTCCATCTTCTCCCATTGAGTTAGCTGCCTCTTCACCTTTTGGACAGTCTTTTGAGGCTCAAAAGCATTTGATTTTGAGGAATTCTCATTTATTTATTTTTTTCTGTTGTTGCTTGTGCTTTGGGTATAAAGTTTAGAAAGCTACCTGCCATTACTAGGTCTTGAAGATGTTTCCCTACATTTTCTTCTAGGAGCTTTATGGTACTGGTTCTTATATTTAGGCGTTTGATCCCATTTGAGTTAATTTCTGAATAGGGTGTAAGGTAAGGGTCCTCTTTCATTCTTTTGGCTATTGATATTGAGTTATCCCATGCCCACTTATTAAAAAGACTATTTTATCCCAGTTCAGTGGATTTGTTAAAGATCAATTGACCATAGATTTGGTGGTCTATTTCTGAACTCCTGATTCAACTCCATTGGTCAATACTTATATCTTTGTGCCAGAACCATGCTATTTTGACCACTGTGCTTTGTAATAAGTTTTAAAATTGGGTTAATCCTCCCACTTCATTCTTCTTTTTTAGGATGCTTTTAGCTATTCTGGGTCTATTTCCCTTCCAGATAAATTTGGTAACTAGCTTTCCCAAGTCTTCAAAGTAGGTTGATGGAATTTTGATAGGCACTGCATTGAATCTGTAGATCAACTTGGGTAGAATTAACACCTTAACTACATTTAACCTTCCTGTTCATGAGCATAGGTAGAGGTAGAATGTCTTTCTACCTATTTAGATCTTCTTTGATTTCCTTTAACAATGTTATGTAGTTTTCTGTGTACAAGTCCTTTACATTCCTACTTAAGCTCATTCCTAGATACTTGATTCTTTTAGCTGCTATTCCGAATGGAATTTTTTCCTTAATTGACACCTCAGGTCATTGCTTGGGTATAGAAACATTACTGATTTTTGCACCTTGATTTTATAACCCGCCACATTGCTGAATTTGTATCTCAAATGACTTTGTTGTAGATTCCTCAGGATTTTCCAAGTATAGTATCATGACATCAGCAAATAATGAAAGTTTTACTTCTTCCTTTCGAATCTGATGCTTTTATTTCTTTTTCCTGCCTGATTGCTCTCCCTAGAACTTCTAGTACAATGTTAAATAATAGTGGTGACAGAGGGCATCCTTGTCTCATTTCCAATCTTAGGGGGAAATCTTTCAACCTCTCACAGTTAAGTATGATGCTGACTATGGGTTTTTCATATATGCCTTTTATCTAGCTGAGGAAGTTACCTTTGATTCCTACCTTTTGAAGTGTTTTTATCAGAAAAGGGTATTGAATTTTATCAAATGCTTTTTTTAGCATCAATCGAGATGATCATATGATTTTTCCATTTCGATTTGTTAATGTGCTGTATTACATTGACTGATTTTCTTGTGTTGAACCATCCTCGCATTCCTGGTATAAACCCCATTTGGTTGTGGTGTATAGTTCTTTTTTTTATAGTTCTTTTAATGTGCTATTGGATTCAATTTGCCAATATTTTGCTGGGAAATTTTGCATCTGTGTCTATTAGGGAAATTGGTCTGTAGTTTTCCTTTCTTGTAGTATCTCTACCTGGTTTGGGTATTAAAGTGATGTTAGTAACACAAAATGAGTTAGGTAGTGTTCCTTTTTCATCAATTTTTTTTAAAAGTTTGAGCAGGATTGGTGTTAGTTCTTTTGGGGATGTTTGATAAAATTCCCTGGTGGAGCCATCTGGCTCTGGACTTTTCTTGTAGGAAGATTTTTGATGACTGTTTCAATCTCTTTACTTGTGGTTGGTTTATTGAGATCCTTTATTTCATCATGAGTCAGTGTAGCTTGTTTGTGTGTTTCCAGGAATTTGTCCATTTCACCTAAGTTGTGTAGGCTTTTGGCATATAGTTGTTCATAGTATCTTCTTGTGATTTTTTTTTTATTTCTCCAGGGTTTGTGGTAATGACCCCCCTCTCATTTCTGATTTTTTCATTTGCATCCTCTCTCTTTTTTTCTTTGTCAGCCTTGCTAGTGACCCATTGATTTTACTGATTTTCTAGAAGAACCACTTTTTGGTTTTATTGATTCTAGTGTTCTTTTGTTCTCCCATTCATTTAACTCTACTTTAATCTTCATTATTTCTCTTCTTCTATTCTCTTTGGGTTTAGTTTGTTCTTCCTCAAGTTCCTTCAGGTAAGCAGTTAAGTCTTCACGTTTTGCTCTTTCTTGTTTTTTAATATAGGCATTGATGGCAATAAATTTCCCTCTCAGCACAGCCATTGCCACATCCCATGAATTCTGATATGCTGTATTCTCATTTTCATTTGTCTCCAGATAGCTACCAATTTCTCTAGCAATTTCTTCTTTGACCCACTCATTGCTTAAGAATGTGTTATTTAATCTCCATATATTTGTGAAAGTTCTTGTTCTTTTGTGGTTATTGATTTCCAGCTTCAATCCATTGTGATCAGAAAAAGTGCTTTGAATAATTTCAATGTCTTTAAATTTATAAAGACTATTTTGTGCCCCAGCATATGATCTATCCTGGAGAGTGTTCCATGAGCACTAGAGAAGAATGTATATCCTGGTGTTTTGGGGTGTAACAACCTATATATATCTGTTAAGTCTAATTATTTAGCAGATTGTTTAAGTTCTCTTTTTCCTTGTTGATCCTCTGTCTGGTTGTTCTGCCTGTAGTGGAGAATGGTATATGAACTCTCCTACTATTATTGTTGAAACATCTATTGCTCCCTTCAGTTTTGCCATTGCCTGTCTCATGTACCTTGGAGTTCCTTGATTGGGAGCATAGACATTTGTGATTGTTATTTCTTCTTTGTTAATTGTCCCTTTTACCAATATACAGTGTAGTTCTTTGTCTCTTGCAATGTGTTTATATTTAAAGTCTATTTTGTCTGATATTAGTATAGCTACTCCTGCTTTTGTTTGGAAAATTTTTTTCCATCCTTTCACTTTCAATCTGTTTGTATCCTTGTGTTTAAGATGAGTCTCTCATAAGCAGCATATAGATGCATTATATTTCTTAATCCATTATGCCAATCTGTATCTTTTCATTGAAAGGCTTAGTCCATTAACATTCAGAGTTGTTACCATAAAGGCATTTCTTGAATCCTCTGTCTTATCCATTGGATTTTGTCAGATCTACATGTTCTCTTCCTTCCTTTCTCTTTTTATCCTTAAGGTTAGCCTTACTGGTACTCCAGTTCTGTGCCGACCTCCAAACCTCCCTCTCCTGTTTTTTTCTTTCAGCCAGCAGAACTCCCTTTACTATTTCTTATAGAGCTGGTCTCTTCTTGACATACTCTCTCAGCCTTTGTTTGTCTGTGAAAATTTTAATCTCTCCCTCAGTTTTGAAGGACAATTTGGCTGGGTACAGAATTCTCAGCTGGAAGTCTTTCTGTTTCAGGATCTTAAATATATCATACCAATGCCATCTCGCCTCCATAGTGCCAGTTGAGTACTTAACTCAATCTTATGTAGTTTCCTTTGTATGTAGCAGATTGTTTTTCTCTTGTAGCTTTCAGGATTTTCTGCTTCTCTTCAACATTTGACAGACTGATTAGTACGTGTCTTGGGGTAGGCTTATTTGATTTATTCTATTTGGAGTTTGTTGGACTTCTTTGATTTGCATATTTATGTCTTTTATAAAGATTGGAAAAATTTCCCCCATTATAACCTCCACCAATCTTCCTCGCCCTTTACTTTTCACTTCTCTTTCAGAAACACTGATGTTTCTTATATTTGTGTGTTTTGTTTTGCCCATCATTTCTCGGAGATCCAATTTAAATTTTTCCATTTTTTTTGACATTTGCTCTTTTGTGTGTTTCAAATCAGCTGTCCTGTCCTCTAGATTGCTTTTTCTTTTTTCACTTCTTCAAATATGCTGTTGTGTGTTTCTAATATAGTTTGCTTTGGGGGGTGTGGTATATGGTCCAGAAATCGAACCTGGGTCTCCCACATGTAAGGTGAGCATTCTACCAATGAACCATTCATCCACCCCCTCTAGTATAGTTTTGATTTGGTCTACAACATTTTTAATCTTTGTGATTTCTGCTATTTATGTATTTATTCTTTCAAATTATTCTTTATGTTCTTTTATGTCTTCTTGATTTCCTTTATGTTATTAGCCATCCCATTGACTGTATTTAGTAGATTTATATGAACAGTTTTAATTAGTTGTTCCAAAGTCTGTGTCTTCTCTAGTGTTTTAATTTGGTCATTAGACTGGAGTGTATCTGTCTGCATCTTCATATGGTTAGTGATCTTCTGTTGTCTTCATGGTGTGTAAATAACTTGATAGGGTTACTTTGGATGTTGATTTCCTTTAGTAGTCTAAAGCTTTGCATTTGTGGGATGGGTATGGAGTAGAATAGGGGACATGGGAGGGGCACAACAGTCTGGTGGCAGGTTGCAGTGCAGGTATATGTACAGGTTGTGGACTCTGTGCTGGTGCTTGTGAGCATGTGGTGTGGGTCATGGGGTTGTGGACATGTGGTGTAGGGGCTGTGGGAGCAAGGTGCAGCTAAGGCAGGCCTTGAGTGCAGGAGCAGGGTGTGGCATGGAGTACACAAAGGTAGGGCACCAAAGGAGGCAGATAAGGGAGCTGAGCAGGTATTCTGGGGCTGGTATGCAGGTAGGATGCGAGTGGGCACATGAAGAATGTGGGTCATGGGTGTCAGGGTGTGGGGTACAGGGCAGGCACAGAAGTTGGGGCACAGGGAGGTTGGTGTGTGGGTGTGTCCTTGCACAGGGGAAAAGATTCAGGGGGACTGGGATCCAGATGTGCGTGTGTATAGGGGTGAGGCACAGGTCATGGAGGTTGTGGGATATGTGTCAGGGGTGGGTGGTGATGGGTGGGCGGGGCTCTGGTGCGAGTCTGCAGGTGCAGGTATAGAATGGGGTAGGGGTGCCTGCTTGTGTAGGCTATGTGGCACAGGTGTGCCCGAGAGCACCTGTCAGATGTGGGGAAAGGGTACGTGTGCCTGGGATAGGACAAGGGTGTGTACATGTACGAGGTAGGTGGGGTGGGGTGCAGGGTCAAGAGATCCATGCACAGATACATGGGTGCCTGACAGGGAAGATTTGGCTGTGCTGGTGCGTGGATCTTGGGGGCGGGACCCTAATGTGTGTGGGTCTGGGGGGTTGGCCCTGGTGTTCACCTGTGCAGAGCTCAAGGACAGCGGGTTGGGATTGTGCCTGTTGGCTGGGGGCGGGTGTCGCCCTGATATGCAAGTCAGTGCTTGCCCAGAGGTGAGGGGGAGTCGTGTGAATGGGTGTGTGCATGTGCACGTGCACACGTCTGGAGGGCTGGATGCTGATGAGCGTATGCTCAGAGCTGTAGGGTTGGCCAGGCAGGCTTGAGTGACTGTATGGTCTGGGAGCACATGTGGCCCAGGTATGAAGGTGAGTGCCTGCAGCCCGGATATGCAGGTGACTGCCTTCAGGGGACAGGGAGAGGGAGGTGGGTGTAGAAGGGCTGGGCATAGTAGGCGGATCTCAGGAAGGGCAGGGTGGGATTGTGCGCCTGCACAGGATTGGTGGGTCAGGCTGGGACATGTTTGTGCATATGTGTGGAGCAGGGGTGTGGGGTGGCGGTGCTTGGAGCACAGTGAGAGGGTTTAGGGGCGTGGGCTGCTGCGGGAGTCGCAGGTTGTGGTGTGGGTGCAGCAGCATGAGGGTAGTGGGTTCAAGGAACACAGTTTGGCTTACTTCCTTGTTCCTGTCTTACTGTCTGTACACTCTTGACAGCTCCAGGCCTCCATCTGGAAATGGACACTCTAGGCTGTTTGCACTAGCTGGCTGGTCTCCAGTTCTCCGCACCTCAATTCTTCTGCCTTTTCAACCAGGGCCTCCCCATACGGAGCAGAAGACCCTCCCAGGTCACCTACATGCTGGGATCGCTCTCCCATTCTTCCCTTTGTCCCTTCTCTAACTGTTCTTTGGAACAGGGGTAAACTCAACCTATCCTATTCCACCATCTTCCCAGAAGTCCCCTATCTTATATATAACTGAGGGCAACTGTTTTGGTTTGCAACCTGCCAGAATGCAATATATCAGATCTGGAACAGTTTTTAAAAATGGGAATTTAGTAAGTTATAAGTTCACAGTTCTAAGGCTATAAAAATGTCCAAACTAAGGCATCCAGGCTTATGGGTCTGGAACAACTCTGTCAGCTGGAAAGTCACATGGCTGGCATCTGCCGGTCCCTTGCACCTGGGCTCCATTGCTTTCAGCCTGTGTTCCTGTGGGGGCTCCTCATTTTGCTCTTCTCAGTCTGGTTTTCATTCCTTGGCTTCACTTGGCTCTCTCTAGGTTCTAGCTTGCTTAATATTTCATGGCAACGTCTGCTGGGCTCCAAGCATCTCCAAACATCCTAGTTTCTGTTCGCTATGTCTCAATATCTGTGTCAGCTCTGCGCTGAAGTTTCTGTCAGCTGCTATTTCTGACTCTCTCCAAAATGTTTCCTCTCTGACAGGATGCTAGTAACTAATCAAGACCCACCTGGAATGGGTGAAGTCACATCACCATCTAATCAAAGGTCACACCCACAATTGAGTATGTCACATCTCTGTGGGATAATCTAATCAAAAGTTTCTGACCAACAGTATTGAATCAGGATCAAAGGAAATGGCTGCCCCCACAAAACTGGATCAGGATTAAAACATGGCTTTTCTGGGGTACATAATAGATTCAATCCAGGACAGCAACCAAGCAGTTAATGAAGAAAACTTTCACTTTATACAAGTAGTCCAACTAACAAAAGAAGAAAGAATGATAAAATTAGAAAATCACTGTTTTGCAGTTACTAAGGAAATAATGGATCTAAGAAATAATTGTTGATGACTGCTAGAATCACAAAAATAGATATTTGGATTATGTGCCTCTTGATGGAAGTACACAATATCAATTAGGAAGAATTTTTGCAAAAACATTGAACCTGAATTACATCCAGCTAGATCTAAATAACTTACAAGCAATACAGGTGGCAAAGAAATAGTTTAAATGTCATCATTCAGAGGTATTCAGCAAACAATTGTTTCAATTCAAGAAACAATTGAACAACCCAGTTTCTTCAACAAACAAATTGCAAGGAAATAAAAGAAAGAAGAGAAGAATCTATAGATTAGAAGAGATATGATATATATATATATATATATATATATATATATATATATATATACCAATTTCAGTATTTTAACCTTATTTTCTATCTTTTTTAAATAAATAAATTATTAATAACTGTTTAAGAGAAAGTGAAAAGTGATCTGTGAAAAAACGAAAGGATATACTAAAATGATGAATTATGTCCACCATTCAATTAAATTTAAGAAACATATTGGGAGGGAGAAAGGGAGATACTATGGATCCTACAGGAATAATTATCAACTGATGTAATGGAGAGAGTCAAGCTTCCTGGGGAGGAGGTGGCTCATGCGTATTTTGAGTAAGTCTGAAGCATGATCTTGATTTTCTTTCTCTCATTTAGAAACAATCTCAGACCCAACCATAAGCAAAAAGCAATTAAATAAAGGCATGTCATTACCTCTGTACCATTCAATTTACTCTAGTCACTCTAGTATAGTGAGTTCATATATAGTTTCATCAACTAGGAATGTAAACATCATTATCATAGTGGTTTGCCCCACGTACAAGATTGGAATGAATTCTACTTTCCTTTTCATTATTCTCCCAAATTCTATGCCAATTCACCTATTTTCCCATTTTCTTTCTCTCCCCACTTGTAAATTACCCATCGTATTAAAAAAATCATGGCTGTAACAATTCCAAGTTTCAGCTGCCCACTATGTTCCCATCTTGTTCATCTCCTAAATGTGTTTGAAGCATTAACAATAGGTTGTGTTTCATCCTAAAGACAGCTGGATTTCAGGGAGAGGTGAAATATTTCATTATTTCACTCTATTGTCCAAGACAAATGTGCTATTGTGTTACATGTGAAATGTCATCTTTGAAGTCTGTTAAGGGCGTACTGTGCAGTGAGCCATCTGGAAAACACAGTGCAGGCTGAAAAATAATTACAAGTCTGTTTATTGCTTTTTTCCCAGTTAAGCCTACCATGACAGCTGCTAAAGACACTATGTAATGTAAAGAGTAGAGGCTCTGAAGCCACACAGGCTTCAACCTCCAATAATGACAGTTAGTGTGCAAGTTACTTAACTTCTCTATCCTTTTGCCCTGTCCGTAAGATTGAGATACTGTACTAATGTATAGCTCACAGAGGTTAAACGAAACAGTTCCTGTAGAGCACTCAGAATACAGTGCAAGTGTGACTCCTCCTCTTTTCTTTTTAATATTAGATTAATCAATAATATTTGGAAACAAGGTTGAGCAGGTTGGTTTTGACAAGAGTTCCATTGAACTTCACATGGCTGCCTTTAAGTGTCAGGGAAGAAAAGGGCTTTGGAGAATAAGTGTGAAGCTTTCTCTAGAATTCCCTGTCCTGCGGGTTAGGACCACCCAGAAATGCTTAATAGGGGAGCGCTGTCCGTGGTGCTAGTAGCCATACGCGCCCCTGACAACATTCTCCCTGGCCAACGTTCCTTTCCAGTCAACTCAGGCAATGAAGCTCATATCCCTGCTTCCTGGAAAATTCTGTCATTCTACTTGTTGGCTTTTCCCTACCTTACTCATCATTCTATCTGTGCCTCCTTCAACAACTACAGCAACAACAACAAAATTATCTGCCATTTCCTTATCAACTCTAAGTAGTTTCTATATTTCAGAAACTTTGGCTATGCCCACCACTTAAGAAAATGGCTCAGACTGTCTTTTCCTAAACCTTTTGTTAAATTTCAAAGAAAGCCAGGGCAATAACACACGAATTAGTTAACTTCTGTCTTATCCTTTAAGACTCTCTTTAGTTGTATCTGCTCTAAGAAATTTTTCCTGCTTCGCCAACTTGGGTTAAATTCCCCTCTTCCTTACTCCTAAAGCTCCCTGTAAATACATCTCAGTAAAATTATCACAGTACATTAAGCCTTTCTATTTATTAGATTTGAGTGCCACAAGTGAGAGTTTCTTGAAAACTAACACCTATAATTTATTCAATTTAGACTCCTAGAAAATAAGACATGGTAAATTCAGTTTTGTTGAACTAAATTCAATTACTTGTTCCATTAGAAGGAAGGTCCCAACACAACTCCTTTTAAAAGCAACATGCATAGTTGCTTTCACTGTGCACTGAGTCTCGGAGTAGCTAGTTCATTCTGATGAAGATATTCTGGACTAATTTCATTTGCCATCACACTCACCAACATCGGTCAGATGAAGTCCCTTAGGATCACTGGCAAAGAACCAATACTGCCCATTTTAAAGGCTCTGTCTTCCCAATGCCCATATTTCCTCTCCCTTCTCCTATTCTTCTTAGACACCTGGATTCCCCAATACACTGTGCATAGGAACTGGTCTTTTAGAGAAAACAAAAACAGCTTCTCCATGGTTTTCACCAAGAAACAGACTTCTATTCCCCTGACCAGACCAATGCATGGGGTAGCCATCAACAAAAAAAAGGACATTTTTTTCCCAGATGAAAACAGAACTCAAATAAGAGTAGAGTAATAAAAAAAGAACCTGAAAACTAAGAAATGGGGGTACAGTGGAAAGAGAAAAAAATGTTTTTAATGCTGCTCCCATCCTTTCCCTATCCAAGTGGATTTTAGCCCTGATGAAAGTAAGTAGATCTTCAGCTATAATCAACATTTCATGGGCCCCACTGTCTTTAAATTGTAAAGAACTCTTAGTTATACTATACAGGGTTGGAGGAGGAGGGATCAGAGCTAACATGCTAGAAGAAGCATTGTTTTGAAGTTTCTCATTCTTGAGTAAGCAAACTATTGGCCTCCCTTTAAAACTCTATCTTCCTCAGCATTCTAAACCAATATATATGTTTATATATATATATAATAAGAACTGTCTAGTGTTAGGAGAGACTCATTCTTGTGTAGTTCTTCACCAAAGTTTTGAGGCAAAAAAAAACACATAACTGTGATTCTTCACCTATTTCCATGTAGCATCAACTGTACTTTTTAAATCTGTAAAGCAAGGAATATATTAATTCAAACTTACCTAGAAAGAAAGTAAAGGGGAAAAAAAGCACATCGACTTTAAATCTTCAGAAGAGGATTTAATGACAGGTTCAGCCTGTTTAATGACAGCCAAGCACCACACCCTATTTTATTTTGTTTCATTATTACTGCATAAATTTCCTTTATTACTCACGATAAATAACAATCAAATACCTGCCAAGATGGGCGTAAATAGGTAATAGTGCAAAGATATAGTACAAATATCATGAATATGTGATCATAAATTCTTTAAAATGTATTTGTTCAACTCTTTCGTGTAACACGTTGCCATCCTCAATCTCAAACTGATTTTTCTTTCCTTTTTCTTTTCTTTCTTTGTCTAAGGCTTGCATCCATAGTTGAAAATTTAAAAAGAAAAAAAATGATCACACAAAACAAGATTCTCAGGATTTTTCGTGTTTTTATGGCTGACTGATTCAAATATGAAAACACACCTAAAAGAAAATTGCTGATTGATGCAAGATGTGAAACTGTGATGTGCAAGTACTGCTTGAGGTTGAATTTAACCTATATGACAGGTGCAGAGCTGTCACTTTGAGACATGTTAGACGAAATTATTTAAAATGCCTTTTACAAGGGAGAGACTAGGAAATGTCTCCAAAGTGAAACACACTGACTTGGGGCTGGTATGGAATAGAAATCCACTGCTCCACCTGCTGGAGATTAGAGGCTGAGTACAGTGGGTCAACATTTTCAAAAACTTAGCCTCTGGCTTTGCTGGACACCTAGCGAGCCAGCAGCGCGGCCCGCCTTCCACGCGGCTGGGCAAGCCAGCCTCTGACGCATGCGTCCCCGGGACCCAGGGCTCCCTCATCCCTACCCCCGTCGGCTGTGACGTCACCGGCTGCCGGCCAGGCCTCCAAGCGACCACAGCCGGACAGGTTCACGCCCGCCAGCCCGGCAGGGGGCGGGGCCTAAGGGGGTGGCGAGAGTCAGGCCGGTGGCCCAGCTGGGAACGCAATTCATTCCCAACGGGCTCCCGGCTCTGAGAGCGACGCTAGGCAGTGAAGACGCTGCGGAGTGCCTATACTCTGCGGCCCAAGCCGCTTTGCGCTCAGCTACCACCACGCCAGGCGCCGCGTCCCAACAGCCGGCCGGCCGTATCGGCTGGTTCTCGGGCGCCAGGGAAAAATTTTAAAAAATACCAGTCGCTCGGCCACTGCAAGAACCCCGAACAGCAGAAGGACGCGAGAAGGGGTCGAAGCCAAGCTTAGCTCTCCAGTAGGGGAAGGCGCTCCGCGGTAGGTTGGGGAAAAAGAGGAGTGTTGCGAAGCTCACGGCCAACAGTGGATTATCCGGGCCGCGCAGTTTCTGGGGGCTGCGGAATGCGCCAGGAGGACAAGGGCATGCTCGGTGGTGGCAGCGACGATGTGGGCCTGGCAAACGCAGCGGCGCGGGGGCAAGTGGAGAGGGTGCGGCAGCTCCTGGAAGCCGGCGCGGATCCCAATGGAGTCAACTGCTACGGGAGGCGGCCGATCCAGGTATTTGGGGCGGTCGGGCCTCGCCGGCAGGCGGCGCTCAAGCGCGGGGCAAGGTATTCGTGCGCCGGGATTAGAACCGAGATCTCCGCGGATGTAGACACTGCGCAGTTGTGTCTGTTGTTAAAAATGTGAAACGCTGGCGTAAAGCAAGTTTTCACCCAGCAAAAATTCTAAAGAAAGGGATAGAAAAGTCTACTACCTCAGTTTGGTTTTCTTTCTGATAGTGGAAAAAATATTCACAATAGTCCCTCTGCCATCTCGTGATCAAAGATGGAAGGTATAGATTCAGGGGCAAAGGAAAGGGGAAAAGGAAAGGGAGTTATTAGTAAAGGGGGACAGTTTTGTTTTGTCTATTTTCAATGATAAAGATAAGTAAAGTACAAATTCTACAGTCTGGATAGGATTTAAGGAACTCTACAAATCATAGCACATGAAAAACAATTTTACCATTCACTTTTAAGTCGCCATACTAAACCCTGTTTACCTTTCCTCATAGAGACGAATAGAATACAAAAGAAGGACACAGGATTCCTCATCCACAACTTTTAATTTATTTATTTCATGTTAGCAGAGTCTCATGAATATTATATGAGAAAAAAATGTCGCTTTTTTATCCATAAAAATTTCCAGACATTTCTCGCTTAATTATTATACCAAAAACTTGGATTAGAAGCAACAATTATTAGGTCCTTTTTAAATGGCAGAGTGCCCTCATAAATAATTATCCGTTTAATTATTAAAATACAATTATTAAAGATATTTATAAATTCCACTTTAATTAGTACTGATATTTTAAATTTTCTTTAAAATCTAAGTTAGTGCTTTTGTGCTTTATGTTGAACAATTATGGTTCATATTTAGCATTTACTTCACCATTACCTTCCAGAACTAAGTGATTATTAAGGAATCTTACTAATCCTCCAGAATTTAAAGAAAATATGTGTACTCCTTTTGAATACACAGCAATTCTTAGAAAAGTGGTATAATGAAGGATAGGTTAAAGGCAACAAAAATATTGTAGAGTGGTTCTTAAAGACTTCAAATTTATTAATTGTAAGGCAAGATTTCTTATATATAGTTTTAATTCACCATTTTCTGAGATACTAGGAATCACTTTATTCTATTCTTCTCTCTATGTAAAATTCCCTTTATATCACCAATAGAAATGATGAATTATATCATGGCTTTTGAAGAGAGGAAATGGATGTTTCTAATATTCATGAAACAAAAAAAAAAACCTAGAAGACTGCTGTCTTTCAATTACATGGTACATTTTACAGCACATAAACAAACATCTCCATTTTAGATGTTTAGTTATCAAAAATTGCTTAAAATTAAATGCTTGCATAACCTACATGTCCACAAATGGATGCTATAGGATTACTCCTCCAAAACATTTTTTTTCTGAATTATGCATTGTCAGATTTGACTGTTACCATCCAAGCAAAATATTTACTATTTAACATTATAAAATCCTACAGAAATTATGCAATGTAAACACAGTGGTTAAGTTGCATTAAATATATATTACATACTAAACGTGTCAGCATTTATTTTTAACATTAGCATCATTAAAAGTGGTTACCTATTTATTTAAAACAAATCATTTATTTTCATTTTATAAGACTATGCACAACTTGATTTTGTTTTTCCCCCTCTATCTCCAACTCTCCAGTTTTGGCTCAGATTATCAGAGTATAATCCGTTGATGAGTACAGATGCATGACAGTGAAAATCAAAGGCATTCCACAGGGGATTTGCTATGAAAACTAACAGTACAAACCTTTTTTTAAATTTAGTTGTTTCTTATTTTCTCCTTTTAAAGAAATATCCCACCTTCTAAAAACTATATATCAATTGCCTAATATTTTTAGGCCTAGACTATGTAGGAGGGGGATCAAGGGAAAAAACAAGACTTTAAAACTTAACTCCTACTCATAAATAATTTAGCAACATGGCTTTCCATGTTCTAGTGGAAATTTTTAAAAATTCTCTTTTTCCTTTTGGACAATAAGCACTTTGTCATTAGCTGTTTCCGCAAGTTTGGAGAATAACATGGAATGCAATCTAAATTGACTAAGAAGCATAAGGGTGGGCGGGGGGCAATAACAAGACACCTTAGGCTTGTACTTGCCTCTACATTGGGGGAGATTTCATAAACAACTATTTAGTTTAAATGGCCCCAATCCAGCCACCTCTGAAGACTAGTTCCCAGTCCCTGTCGCGCTGCACCCGCCCCACCCCTCTCCCCGCCTTCGCCCTGACGGCTCTGCTCTCCCGCGCAGGTCATGATGATGGGCAGCGCCCGCGTGGCCGAGCTGCTGCTGCTTCACGGCGCGGAGCCCAACTGTACCGATCCCACAACCCTCACCCGACCGGTGCACGACGCCGCCCGGGAGGGCTTCCTGGACACGCTGCTGGCGCTGCACAGGGCGGGGGCGCGGCTGGACGTGCGCGACGCCTGGGGCCGCCTGCCGGTGGACCTGGCTGAGGAGCGGGGCCACTGCGATGTTGTCCGGTACATACGTGCGGCTGCAGGAGACTGACGGCGGACAAACCCAGCCGCTCACCACGACTTTTCTTTCCTTCCCCCGTTCCCTACCCCCACCTAGTTCAGTGAAGGCTACAAACATGGAGCGGCGGAAAGCCTGCAAGCCTTCCTGGGCTAGGAGAAGCAGACCAGGATTAAGTTCATAAATTTGTTTTTTTAACTGGGTCTGGCCCTATACACTCACCGTGAAGTCAAACGCAGAGATGTGGGATGCATAAATTACCAACCAGAGTTAAGAGTGAGGTGTAGTTTCCTAGGTGTCTACTTTTCAGGGTTTTCTGACGAGAAGTGGCTTGTGAAGAAGTCCACAAACCACCCCATTGCCAGTGGGAGGTGGCGATGATTGGCATTTGGGTTGGGGGGAGGTAGGTACCTTCCCCCTACCCACCCACCCCCCGCTAATGGTTAAAGAGCCCGTTGAGGTCATAAGACCCTAAGAGCTATTAGGGAAATCCTGAAGCCTGAGGTCCAAGCGATAATAAGGGTCTGAATGAGCCCCAGCGGGCATCCTAGGCTGTGCTGTAAACAGCGAGTTAAAACTGTGCTCTGAAAGCCCTGGAGAAAACGTGCTCAGTTCAGAGATAATGCAGGGGAAGAGAGGACGTAGGAACGATGACGGATTTGCTGTCGTACTCTTAAAATGCCCTGGATCACGATGCAGAATAGCTTCCGAAAGTACTGCTGCTTATTCACATTCTGACGCAGAGATTTCATCGCGGTCCCGTTGCACCGGAGTCCAACTGCACACGGAATAAAGTGTCCAGCCAGAACAAACGTAGCAGTTACCTGTAATGGTTTGCTTCCACGTTTCCTAGGATATGGAAATCGTCCAAGCCCCCTATACATTGCCACTTTAAAAGATTTTCTAATATTTGGCACTTGGGAGCTATTCTTCAGTAACAGTCTTATTAAATGGGTACACTTGAAATAACAAAGTAACTTTCATGGCCCTCAGTTAAAGAAGTGAGGAAGAACTACGGAAGCAGTAGCACAGTGGCAAGTCATAGTGCCAACACCTAGATTATTTTCATCTTAACCTATTTATTTCTTTCTTAAATTTTCTAAACTTTTCCTTTGCTAGAATGTCTCATACTGGGATCAAACTATTAAATATCTGCCTTTAGAAAATTCATGCACTTACTTAGTAAATCATCCTGGGATATTTCTTTAAGTGTTGTTGAAAGAGTAGATTGGGATAAAACTCTTAAAACTATTATTATTATTATAGCTCGAGGAAATCCTTAACATCTGTTGAACAAAAAAAAGGTACACTACTTTGGGATTTAATTTCCAGTGTTGCTTGATTCCTTATAGCACTGGAACAACTAATGCTTCACTGTTTTATTAAAGAAACTAGAGATAGAAGTCCAAGATATGGGTACTTCGGTTCAGTGTTAAAATATATATCCATTGATTTTTGACTAACTCCTGAGAAATGTTAACGATGTGAAGGGGTTCACTTCTGTCACTCTCTGTAATTGCTTATGTGATACGATCCACAATATATAAAAACTTACATATACGGTAGAAAGTTAAACATGACATTAATACAAATACAACTTCTAAATGTCTATTATATATGAATTTAAAAGAAAGGAGAGGAAACAAAAAAAATATTTTGAGAATAAAGACCTATAAGAAGGTTTCTTAGAGCTAAATATGCAAATTTTTACTTCACCATCAATTCTTTATCCCCTAAATTAATATACTGGTGGGGAAGCTTAGTTGAGAATCTGAACACAGCTTACTGGGAAAAAAGATATCAACATTTATTAAACATAAGTAATGCCAAATATGCTTTTAAATGCATTTGTTCATTTAACACTGAAACCTGAGAGAGAAGCATTGTTACGCAGTTGAAGAAAATGAGGCAGAAAAATATTGAGCAACTTAATAACTGTCACATACAGTCAGTGATCACGTAGGCATGGTCCAAATCTAAACCTTTTACAGGCTTATTCCCACTGCACCATCCTGTCCTTCAAAATCATTAATAATACATATCAAGGCAACTAAGAAAAATAAAGGCAGAAACAAACAAGGATCTCTCTGGTAAATTTTTAGGGTGACTTTTCTTTCCATACATCTAGTACAATGCCATAAATATAAGCATATTATTTTAAACATCTAAAATATGAATAGCCCCCGAAAGAAACACATTTTAAAAACACTTTTGGAACAAAGATAATGCAATTCACAAATTATGCTACAAGGACAGAAAATGCGATTTTAGGTATCATTTAAGAACTCAATCCTTAATGGCTAAAAGAACAGTATTTTTAAAGTTTGTGTTGTTTTACCCATACTACGACACTGCACAAAAATCACAAATTTCACATCTCCTTTTTAGTTATAAAATCCCATATTCTTTTGTGCTCTACTTAAGTTCCAAGTTCAAATCGGCTAGTTGTATGAGGCTAAATAAAGAAAAAGTATTCTCCCTTGAAATATATATGAAGTGTGATTTCATTCCTAAATTAAAGAAATTGAGGAATCTTTCCTAATGACAACCTGAAATTAAGGGAAGGAAACTAAAATAAGAAACTGTCATTGTGGATCCCACCATACCATATACATTCTTTTTATGAGTGAATGTTTTAATATAAAAATGTAAAACAAAACCAGAATACCGTTGGATATGTTACCACCTGGTTGCACTGAGAAAGTAATATTAATGCCATGTAAAATTTAACTTACGTTTTCAAAGATACCTGGCAGAGAGGTTTGGCTGGTATTTTTTCCAGCAGCATAAGGAGGTACATATATAGTGTTAAATTTGTTTAAGATTTCACTTTGAAGGATACACGCAAATAAATACAGTGTGGTTAACATGAGCCCTGCTTCTGGATGCATTGTGAAATTAGAGAAAATTAAATATACATGTTAATTTTGTGTATTAGTCTAAAACAGTACCATGATTGTACACATCCTACTACCTGATCTTTGTTCCAAGAAGATATGGAACTGAGATAAATTCAGAAATCCAATACTCTATTCAGTTGGCCTCATTCTTTTCCTTTTTCAGCTGAGCAAATGGGTGAAAAAAACAATGATTTACTAGAAAGCAAAATCAGCTTAACATTTTCTTTGATCTAATGGTTAAAACTGGCAATTTCAGAACTAAGGAATGAAACAAATTCAAAAAGAGTGCTCAAGGTTCATAAAGCTAACAGCTTCAGCAAAGTGTGTACGTAGAAATGCTTTTATGATATTTGAGATCTGTATTAAGGCAGTGTGGTGTCCAGGACAAAATAATTCAGCTAGGTAAATGACCTTCAGCAAATAAACAGAACTAATTTTACTTATATTTATACTGAGGTTCTATATTGCCCTTCCTTTATGAGAAATATTTTAAATCAAACAAGCTATATGTGAGTTAATATATAATATGTAATAATCGAGATTTCTTTTACCTCTCTAAATTATTCAGTTATTTCAAATTACTAATTATTTCAAAAAAAAAAGAAAGACACACTCACTTTCCTTTTATGCTTTACCAGAAGCTGATTATTTTTATGATAAGAGTATAATAATTCCAGTATGCAATACATTGCCACTCTGCCAGAAGAACAAGTAGAAGTAGTAATCTGCAAAAATAATAGAAAACATTAGAAGAAGCATTCGTGTGGGCTGCCTTCTAAGGCAAATATGCAAAAGCCAGGGTTGCCCAAAGTATGGTAAGGTCTGCTTGCATGTTTCTATCAGCAGCTAATCAAAACCAAATTCTGAGATGCTCACTCGCTTTTCATTATTAACAAAACTAACAATTTGTTAGTGTAATTCTTAGGTTAGTGTAATTTCACAGTACTCAACTCCCAAGGAAAATAAACATACAACATATATGTGTATATGCCTGTTTATGTATGTGCATACATATATATGATATATACATACACATAATCACACATATAAGAAAATTTTAATTTTAAAAATCACTTGAAAAAGCAACTACAGTTAAACCTTAACATTTTCAACATCTTCTGTTTTATTTATAACCTCAGGGAAGAAAGGAGAAATGGAGGAATAAAATTAGGATTCCATTGGAAGATAAAAGACCTTGTTTCCCATACTGGTTCTTCAGTTCATTCAATAAATTACCTGCTAAGTCATGTAACAATGATTAGCCTGAATTTCTCCATCTATAAAATGTGAGAGTTAGACTAGATTATTTCTAAGTTCTCTTTTATCACTAGTTTTATACCTTTATGATTTCATTGTATATATAACTTGGTGAGGGTCTTTATTTATTTGTAGTCAATCTTGCCAATTTAGGAGCCAAGGAAAATAGAGAGAGAAATGGACAGGAGAGCATAAGAAAGAGGAGAAATGCATTTGTTTTTTTATTTCTAGAGCCTTAAGGGGAGAAACATTCATAAGTACCGCCTCCAACAATTTATTGAGAAACTAAAGACAAGTTTGTGGAAATCATGACAGAAAAATGTGTACAAAACAAATTCTTAGTTTAATGTTTGTGATCTTTCTTATTTCATCTTACCTCTGGCTTCTATTGCTTTTTGTGTTTTTCTTATGCTATTCAGAACCACTAGAATAATAAGTTGAGCAAGTAAATTCAATAAATTCACAAAATAATGATGAAGTTCATACTTACAAATTAAGTGTTCTGAAGGAAAAGGGTGATTTTATGTGAGCACATAACAAGGGTTTCTGGCCCAACTGAGGTAACTGTAGGTGTCAGAATCAAGAGAAAAGTTTGGAGAAATTAGAAGGAACAAAAGGTACAAAGGCAAGAGAATGCTAAAATATGTAGAATAAATCAATAAGAGCTAAGTAACTCTCTGAACAGCTGTCTTATATTAAACATTTCAAAAGGATCCATTCCAAAGGGTCTTGTACTTTCTGGTTGGTTTCCCTTGGATTCCTTGAAACTTTAGGTCCTTAATCTTGTGTAGGTGATAGGAGGAACCAACTGGTTAGGCAAGAGGTCTGTGTCATCTAAATATATGCATGTTAGCCATGTCAGTGCATGCCAGTACTTGTTAGCAGACAACGATATGAAAAGAAAGCAACAAAAGGAATAGAAGGAGGCACAGCATGGTGGAGATTTTTAGGAGACAAATGTTCAACAAAAATTAAATCAAACCAACACAAATCCTGGTCTACATGCTGATGGGATTTGTGGAATATTTCTAGGCCCGAAATCTTGGGAATGTGTTCATTCCTCCACTATCTTGGTTTTCTATAAAACTTTTCTCAATTTCACTTATCACAAATAGGATTACTCCTTTCTTGTCTCTTGAATCCTCTACTCAAAAGATTTTAATATCATCCCTTGCATAAGAAAAATAAACTTCACTTTATAGAAATTTGGTAATGTTCATATACCATCCCTATCCTTTAATAAAGGAAAATTTGCTTTGAAATAAATCCTGCTAATGAAATAATACATAACTGGCATGGATTATATATTAAGCATGGCAATATAAATCAACCTGTACATAAAAAATGAGCTCCTAACTCTGATTTACTAATCTGCAGTTTGAAATAATTATAAACCAAAGAGTTTGCTGGAAAAAGAACTGTGAGAGATGTATTAAGATGACACGGACTACCTCACAGCTATCTACATCGTGCTGGAAGTTTACAAAGGAACCCCAAACACTTACAAATCCCCTTCCAACTCAGGCGCCCATGGCCATGGAGCTCCTCTAGGTATACGGAGCCAGTGCTAGCACAGAAAATATCACACCAGAGTTCAGGCCAAGACTTTAAGACCAATTACAGTAATTAGACCATGTCTCATTTTCCTTTTATATTTGGCTTTCTCCCAAAATGCAGAATCTTCTATTCATCTAGCCTCTCATTTGAATACTTTCTATTATAATGTGGCTGGAACTACTTCCTTTGAACCCTTTTTTTATGTAACCTCTGGGCCTCCATTCCATTTTAAACAAACCGTCCTCTACCTTCTACCCTTTTACTAACCTGTCCATCTCCTCACCTTAGCTGAAACTGGGTCTCCGTGAGAACTCCTCTTTGCTCTGCACCAGATTCTAGATACTAAGCTGTGAATAATAGATAACAATTATCAATGTTATCCTAAACCAAACATGTTAGGATTAGCCACTGCTCTTTAGGTTCCTCTCTTCTCTCAATATTAATAATTATGGTAGTTGCAAATAATAGTGTAAATAATTTCATTTTAAGTTAGTACATGTTTTTAAATGTTTATATGAGTATACATAAACAAAAAACAGTAAGCAATTTATTCTGTTCACAAACCCACAGACAGGTCATCCAGTTATTATGAACACATGGAGTTTTCTCCTGAAGGGTGTGTTGGAAAGATGTGCGCTGAAAGGCTCCCTACAGCTCTACCACTTTTCTTAGGGCTAGCAGTGCCCTTCACCATCCCCTGTATCTCTGCCACCATGCTAACTAGAGTCATAAAATATAACCTTGCCTGAAATATTTTTTCACCCTCCACTACTCAAATCTCTGGACTGCCTTTGATGTTTAAAGTTGTCACATACAGGTTTACTCCAGGACTTCATAGTGCCTTATGAGCCATTTAAATCCCCATCATAAACAGAAGAATTTAATGTCATCCCCTCTCTAAGGAAAAAATTGAATTAACTTCATTATGTGCTTGTCCCCAAGTAATTATTATATCTATACAATGATGGTGTTGGCCCCAGCAGTCATTTGGAGTCAAAATATAGGGAACTAGTACTCAACCCTAGCTCCTTATCAGAAATTCCCATGGAGATGTTTTAAAACTCAAATTTACTGACCAACTCCAGGTCTACAGAATTAGAATCTCTAGATTTGGGGCCCCAAATTTCTGTGGTTGTTACTTTTCTAATTATTGCTCATAAGGCAACAAGTATTAAGTAAAAATCTCTTTAAGTTCCCCATTCCCCATTCCCTCAACCAAGAGTAACCATTATCTTTTTTATCCTTCCAGAAATATAGGTATATATACACTTCCCCAACACACACACTTTTGTAAAACACAAATGGGAATATAGTGTTCTGCAACTTGCTTTCTTCAATTAGCAAATGATGTCTGACAAGTTCCATTTACCACCACACAAAGATGCACTTCACTTTTTTATGCCTGCAAAATTTTGTATTTTGTAGATGAGCCCTAGTGTTTTAAAAACCAGTCTCCTCTTGACAATCATGTAAATTGTTTCATTTTTTCTTTCTTTTAGTACTGCACACAATACTATAAAGAATCTTTTGCATACTTATAAGACTATATTGTAGCAATTTACAGGCATGGAGTTGTTGAATTAAAGGGCACATTCTCTATCCCTCCTCTCTCTATTTTTTTTTTAAATCCATGTATTTATGTATATATAGAGTGAGAGAGATATCTTCCTGTATTTTTATGTGTGTACATATATATATATATATATATATGAAACTTCCACACTTATATGAGTTATAGGAATGGAATTACACAAAGGGTATATATATCTTCATATGTATTTATATGTTTATACATATATAAAGTGTATGTATATTTTTCCATATATACTATATATATATATAGTATGTATCTTTCCATACATATGTTTGTATGTATCTTTGCATACTTATAAAATTTATAGGAGTGGAATTACTGAGTCAAACAGTACATATGCACACACAATTTTGACAGATACGGTAAAGTTGCCTTCCAAAATGGTTGTACTAATTACAATCATTCTGAGTAATTGTCTCTGACACCTTTGCCAGCCTTACCACTCTTTTTTATTTTTGCCACATTTATAAATATGTCATTATTGCTGTTTACATTTCCTTACTAAGTGAAATAGAAAATTTTACATTAAGTTTTGATGACTTGCATATCCTCTACTATAAACTGCCTATTAATTTATTTGCCCATTTTTCTACTGGGGTATATTTTTAATTGATTTATGCAGTTATTTACATATTCTGGAAATTAATTTTTGCCATATTTGTACAAATATTTTCATCCACTATTGCTTGCTTTTTATTCTTGTTCATGTTTTCTTTTGTCTCATGACTTTGGGGATTAAAATGAGAGCATATGCAATATTAGAAAAGTTTCTCATGAAATTTTGATAATCAAGCGTTACCTGTGCATTGTGAATGTAATAGCAGTGAAATATGTGTCTGCATTTGATTAAAATGGGAAATGTCAGATTGTATATTCGGTAATAGAATAAAAATTTAAAAAAAAATCCATGGAACTACACTACACAGTGAACCCTAAGTTAAACCATGGATTACAGTTAATAGTACAATTATAAAAAAATGTGTTATCAATTGCAACAGATGTTCACACCAATGCAAAGTGTTAATAATAAGATGGTATATGGGAATCCTATATTTTATGCATGATTGTTCTGTAAACAGACACTTTTCTAACAAAGAAAAGAATGTGTGTGTGTGTGTGTGTGTGTGTATGGGGGCGGGGTGGGTATTTCCTGAGGCATTAGTGTTCTGGGGCATCATGTGGTGTGTTGCGGGTGGGGCATAATTCAAGAGATATTCAATAAGATATCTCTCCTATCTTTGCCTGTGGGATGAGTTTGCTGATCCAAAACAAAACATCATTTTTCTCTATTCAAAAACTAGGCAACTGACTGTCAGTTATTTAATAACAGTCAATAGAAGAGAGCAAAAAGACACATAGGTGGCTACAGAAAGTTCAGTCTCTTTTGACTCTACCCTTTGGGTTACAACAGAAAGAGAACAGGGAATACAGTTTATAGTTCAAAGACGTTCCTGATGATTTCAGCCCTGGCACATGCTGGCTATGAAATGAACAAGATTTGTTCACCTCTGGGCCTCAGTTTTCTCACCTGTAAAATATGACTAATAATTGCAAAATTGAAGGGCTACTGTGCAGAAAAAATAAGAAACACAAGTGAAAGTACATACACATACTACTCCT
Organism: Tamandua tetradactyla; assembly: GCF_023851605.1. Lineage (NCBI taxonomy): Eukaryota > Metazoa > Chordata > Mammalia > Pilosa > Myrmecophagidae > Tamandua > Tamandua tetradactyla. Next base: position 74,592,107 of record NC_135328.1, read on the forward strand.
TAGTTCTTTGATAATATATATTTTTAAGAGTGGCAAATGTCATTTTCTTTGGAATACTACATATTAGTAGTTTTGCTAGAGACTCATCTCCCAAATTGTATTTTGCTCAGACTAATACTGAGTTACACAAAATTCCCATATATACCACAACTTACAGAGAACACGTATTATGCAACAGGACAAAACAAAATGGAATTTAAAGGTTTAAATTTTAATCTGCACTAGAACATAAACTCTAGGGTGGGAGGAATCATGCCAGAACAGTACCCAATATATAGTAGGTACTCGGTAAATATTTCTAAAAAAGAAAAAAGTTTAAATTTTAAAATTTACATTCATAGAAAGAGAGCTTACTGTATACTCATGCTCTTACTCAAATGGCATTCCTCTGAACTGGGTAAATCCCCTTACCCCAGAACAAGTACTCATGAAAAAGAAATGGTTATAAGTTAAGTAACACATGCCCGTCAATACAGACAGATCCCTGAATTTAAACTTGGCTGAGAAAGTAAGGCTCAGCAGACCTTACAGGTATGATGGAATAATACTCTTAGGAGATACGTAATATGGGTCTTTGCCCCCTACCTCCACCACATACATTTTATGTATACAGTTTATTATTGTATGTATACAATAAAGCATACAGTTTATTGCCATAGCTAAGCACCCTGCCTGCGCCCAGGCAACCCTTCACTCCACTCCTCCAAGGACTTCAATTATGCTATCCTGGCATTGTGCAGCATTTTCCCTCATGCTTTCTCTAAACTACCTCCCTCAAGCGCTCCTCTTCTATTGTCCATAGAATCAAATGCCTGTGTTTTAGCAAATCTGTGTTTTAGCAGTCCGTTTCTTCTATCAGGGTTGGGGCGGGGGTGGCATATGCGCATAGCAAGATGGAGCAGGATCAAAAGCCCATGGAGCGTAACCCTATGGTGGGTAGGTAGGTAAAAAGTAAACAAACAATTGAACAAATACGTAGGAAATATAATTTCTGTATGCTAAGTGCTGTAAAGGAAATAAACTAGGTGATGCGATGGAGCCGGAGAGGGAAGCTTCTCTAAAGGAAGATATTTGAGATGAGAAATAAAGGAGCCAGCCCTGTGAAGAATGAGAAAGAACATTCATTCTAGGCCGAGGGCGGTGGTCGGCAAATTCGGAGGGAATATTTCCGGAGAAGTGCATTTGGAAACATCTAGATAGATATTTAGAGGGACTACTTAAGAGATTCCTATATCTCACTTCATCGAACCGCCCCTTTCTTCCGTCGGGAGTTTGAGCAGATGTTCGGCCTCAATGCCTGGTGACGGGATGGGGGTTGTGGAAGGGGGAAGAAGCTCGTGGCTAGGCCTGACCTCTTCAGAGCACCGCCTTGGGCAGGTGGCTTGACCAATTCAGGGCTCGGTTTCCTCCACCACAAAGTGAGGGGCTTGGCGGCGCTGATCTTGAAGGCCCCGACAACTCTGACGCTGCGGATCCACGTCTGCAGCTAGGCCATTAAGCCTGGGTATCTGTAGGGGAAGCCACTGGGCGGCGGGCCACATCACCAGGCTCCCAGGCTAGGCCTAGTCCCGCATCCTCTCTTACACTGCCGGCCAGCCAGGCCGCGACTCCAGCCTGCGTGGCTGGGGACAGATCCCGACAGAACCCAAGCACCGGAGGTGGGGGCACCGGCTAGCGCAGCCCGCCGGAGAGCGGCGACCTGGGCTCGACTTCCCGTCTTCGGCGAGCCGGCGGGCCCGCATCCGATCTCCGGCCCCAAGAGCCGGGACCCGCGAAACTACGCGCTGAAGCCGGCTCCCCCGGGTCCTCAGGCCGCCTCGGTGTCCTCAACTCACCCTTCCTTTAAGCTGCTGCTTCCTTTCCTTCCCCCGCTTTTCCTGTTCCGAGTGACCCTGGCGGGCGGGCGGGGAGGGTGGGAGTTGATGAAAGGGGTCCAGCAAGAAAGGACCAGTGACGGGGAATGAGGGGAAGGAGAAGGCAGAGGGCCCACGCTGAGGAGACACGCAGCGAGCGGCAAGGATGCCGGCGTGCTGGGGCAGAGGAGAAGGAAGGGTTGCGGACCGCTGCTCAAGGGAGACGCACGAGGGAGGCCGCAGGAACATGCAAACGCGGGGGCACCCGGAGGACGGCTGTGGCCCAAGGGGGAGGGGAGCTTGGCAGAGGAGGAAAGAGGAAGAGGCACTCAGATTCCCTTCTGCGCCCTGAAGATTAAAACCGAAAATAAAAAATGCCTCGATTAAGCGGGCTTAGCTCTCGGCGCAGCCCCGTGCCCTGGGCAGCGCAGTGAGATGGAAGTTAAAAAGGCGCCCAATACAGTTGGGGATTCGCGGCTCGGCTCCACCTACCTGATCCCCGCGCCCGGCCCGCAGCTCCCGCCGCGCCAGCGCCTCGCAGTGTCCAGAGGTCGCGTCGGCTGCGTGCAGCGGTTTCCCTTAATTTCTCTCGTTTTCCAAATCTAGAAGTGGAGCGAAGCGGCCATTTCTTTCAAAACTGACATCCCGCTTCCTGATTGGCGGACAGCGCAATGAGGTGACCCCGCTTTTCTTTCTTTCTCTTTCTCTTTTTAAACAATTCGGTTTGGAGAAATGGAAGACCCCCGGTGAGGGGCGCGAGGAATAAAATAACGGGGGACAGGGAAGCCGGCACCCGAGCAAGACCAGAACGCGCCGGGGCGCGGAGGTTCCTGGTAGGGGCGTGTCAGGGACGGATGTTGTGAGGGGCGGGCCTGCCCGGCGATGCGTTCGGGCGTCAGGCCCTGAGGCTGTCACCGCGTGGGGCGTCCACGCGGAAGGCGGGGGGCGGGGGTAGGACGCGGATAGGGCGGGAAAAGACCGGGTGGGAGGAGGGAGAGGAGCCCAGGGCGCGAGAAGCCCGCGCGCGCGCCCCTCTCCCGCGCGCGCAGGGAGCCGAAGGGTTCTGAGAGCGGTCGGAGGAGAGCTGGCGGGCGCGCGCAGGAGGACGGCCGGGAGGGGGGGGCGCCGGGGGGTGATGGGGGCAGGGGGCTGGGCGGGGGGCGGGGGGCGGGTTGCAGTTTGCAATCAGGGGGCGGGGGCGGCGCTGCCTACCTAGGTAGCCAAAAGGCGCTGCGGAGGCTGCGGAGAGCACCGTCTGCGGAGATCGGAGTCTGCAGAGATCAGCCGAGGCTAGAACATGGTGCGCAGGTTCTTGGTGACCGTCCGGATTCGGCGCTCTTGCCGCGACCGGCCGCAAGTGAGAACTTTCGTGGTGCAGCTCCAGGAGCCTGCGGAGGCTGCGGAGCCGGCGCGGGAGGAAGCAGACCCGGGTCTGCGGGCCGCTGCGGCCCTCCTGCTGATGCTAATGAGAAACCAGCGTGGCGGGCAGCGGCCAAATTCTAGACCAGGTAAGAAAGGCCCTCGAAATCTCTGGGGCGGAATCGGCGCTTCGATGGTTTTGTTTGGTGTGATTTAGTACACAGATAAATCATCTTCCAGGCTAGGCAAGGAGGAGGTGACCGGGGATGGTCCCTTTCCCTTTCCCCGTTAGGGTTACAGTTACACTTAGAGGTGAGGTTCTCACAAGACATGGAGCCCGGAGCACCCCATTCACACAGCTCCTCAATCTCCTGAAACTCTTGGGGGAAGAGAGAGATTCTAAAAGTCAGTGACGCCTCAGTTTCCTGAGTGGGAGTCAGCAGACGGCCCCCACCGCGTGGTGAAGGTGTACTTCGAGCACCCGCTTCATTCACCCCAGGGAAATGACTGCTAACGGTCCCACGTCTTAGTTTTCTGGAGGGCGCCTTTTTTCTCCCTAGCCTGTCCGCCCAGTTAACTCTCCCGCCTTGCAGAGCAGTGGAGGAGACGCGAGGGTGGGGAAACCTGCATGGCTTTGACTTCCCGAAATATTAAAGCTAATGGATCAGTTAATGCTAGGAGGAACACACACACTTATTTCTTGGGGATCTTGTAGCAAACAGAGAATGGGCTTTCCTGGTGAGTTCGGGTTTCTTAGTTGGCGGCCTGAGCGTTTAAATTTGCTTTGGGACAATGTCCGTATGTTTAGCAGACTCTGCTAAACATGTTTAGTGACTCTGAGGAATCACAACTGATCATACTTTAATCATCTCAGGCCATTTTTAACTTTTTTTTTTTTTTTTTAAGTGAGGCCTACTCCTTCAATAAACAGAATCCTGGTAGTTTTGTCTTCATCTAAGATTAGTCTTTACACAGTAGGTGTAATTTCCTATGACCAGGATAATTGAAAAAATATATAGTTACCATATGTAGAATCCTAATTAGAGCTTGAATAATAAGTGTAAAAATAATTTAATGAGGTTTCATTTTCGTGACCTTCCTTGAGGCATCATTTTCCCAGAACATACATTTTCAAAAAAGCAAAGGCCCAGCAAGTGAGAATTACTTTTTTTCTTGCTAAAAAACTGCTGAAACTATCTGTTTAATTTGGCGCCTCAATTTCTATAGGAAAAATCAAGAAACAATTTATAGGGTTATATATATTTTCTTTTCCATGTTATTCTGAAAGCTTGCTTTTTAAGAAAACCAGTAGAAGGAGCTTATAAAGGATTTCATGGTGGGTTGCCGGGCTTGATTTTACTTCTTTTCAAAACATTAATAAGATCTTCTTTGTGTTTTTAAATCGTGCGTTATGGGTACCAAAATTTAGCCACTATGATATACGAGTGTTGAATATTATAGTCATTAATATTACTCTCTATATAAAATTATTTCATTTAAATTATCAGATTGCTTCTGGAAGTTTATAGTAAAGAAAAATGTAATGTATGTAAATACTATAATTATGTATTATCTATTTTAGAAATAGAAAACATATTGCGGTTACTTTTAAGTTAGAGAAAAATATGCATTTTATAGTATATTTATTGTATAAAATGCCAAAAATCTAAAAATGATAGATTCATTGAAAGTAATCATTTATTTCTTGCCATTTAGGAATGATATGTAAAATTATTTAAAAATGCCTTCACTGTATTTTTATTTTTATTGACAAAAATACCTTCACTGTGTGAAAAGCCTCACTGTCAACGGGTTATTGAAGATAGAACATACGACGTGGATAGACTATAAATCTTGAAAATATGTGCAATTCTCCAACTTCATATATGAAATTATACACATATATAAATATAAATATATGTAATAACATAGCTCACCTTCATATATATTATGCCTATGGTTATATTTATTAAAGAATATGTATGGATGATGATATGTTCGGCCTCATACAATGCCTTGGGAACCACAAGTGCTAAAAATTTTCTTATATTATTTTATATAAGTGCAAATATTTATGGTGTTATTATGTTAACATATTTTAAAGTTTCCTGCAAATGTGTTCATTGTAACTTTTTATTCTTATGTGACTGGAAAATGTGCGTAATAAATTCCACAGTAGTAGTTGCTTATCCACACATAAGCAATTGGTGTAATTGGTGAATTACACCGATTGATTTGTTACTTCTATTTTGATGTGTTCGTAAAATAGTCATATTTTTCAGAAAGTTAAATATTCATTGTGTTTATTACTATTTGGGAACTCTCAGGTTTTTTTTTTTCCTTTAACAGCATAGTGTCCTCTCACGGTAACTACTGTATAGTTAGCGTAAACCTTTTTTTCCCATGTTTATATGTATCCCAGTTAGTATTGTGTTTTAAATGAACATTAACTCTTTCAGAAGCCAGGATTTAATATTTATTTCCTTCTTTGATGACTCTTGAATTAAAAAAAATTAAAATTCCATTGTAAACCCAAGGTAGCAACAATAAGCTATTACTATATATGTCCATAATATTTTACATGTCTGTACTCACATGCAAGTGCCTCGCTAGTAACTACCATGGTAGAGTTAGCTAAACCAGTTTCCTAGTATGTGAATGACTTCCTGTTTGTGAAGTGATCCAATTCAGCTCAAAATACTTTAAGTCAGGTTTGAATATTTGGCTTAGTGTTTTTAAACTCTTAAAACCTTTCTTCCTTTTTGAGAAATGTAAAACTCTCACTGTCCTGCATACTTATACACCCTAGGCCGGAGAATAGCCCTTCCTGCTGCAAACCTAATGAGATTAGAAGTTCCTGTAGTGACTTATTTTCTGCAGTATAAATTATGTAAACAATGGGTATTATTTCATTTTCTAAATATAAAATAATAATATTGAATATGCTTTTTTTCAAACTTCAGTTCTCTAAACTTTGATTCTCACATACCTAACCACTGATTTTGTATCCATTTATTACCTGATGAGGTTAACACACTTTCTTAAACACCATACTGGCAAGAAAACATTTTTTAGCAGTAGGTACCAATAATTTTTAAAATATTTATACACTTTATTCACTTATTCCCTATGTAGGCATTATCCTAAGGAAATAAAGATTCTGACAGACGTCAATACAGAAGGATTAGTAGATGTAAAAAATTGAAAACTGCCTAAAAATCGAGCACTGATGTGCTGTTAAGTTATAGTGCAATTATACTCTGAAATATTAGTAATCATTAATTATTCTGTTTTGTAGAATACTTAATAGAATGTATGATGATGACATTATAAAGTTAGGTAATATTTTAAAAGAGCGAGATTCAAAACTGTAAGCAATTCATACTTTCTTTTCCTCTTTTGTCTCTCCCACCCTCCCTCTCTCTGTATACCTCTCTCCCTCTCTTTCTCTTTGTTTCTAAATATTTATAATTGTTTTCTCAGGATGGGGTGGAGGGGGAGATGGAGTTGGTGATTTTTACTTTCTTCGATATACTTTTGAGTTTTCCAAAATGTGTACTATGAGCACCATCAGTAAAAATATACGTTATTTTCAAAGCCTTTACCATTGAAACAATCTTACAGTTGCGGATGAACTAAGAGCTCGGTCAGCATTAGATGAGTGGGGAGGGGAAGGGTGAGGAAGCTGAGTTGGGCAGGTAGCCTATAGAAGATAGTAGCCCTTTAAGATCTGGGGACAGGGTGAGAAGCTTCGGGACGCACCTTCTAACGTACGTTGTGCATGTTTGCCGCGTAGTTCCGTTTTAAAATAGGCGATAAAATAAATCCATACTTAAACTTGATTCTAAGGCACCCGGGTGTTAGACCTCTGGTTGCCTCCTCCTCGGGATACCATCTCTTCGCCACACCTATAACCCCTCTCCGGAAGATTTTAGGCCGGGACTCGCCACCTTCCAAAGCGGGGCCCGAGATGCAGAGCGTCCCCAGCGCGCTCGCGGGTGGGAAGCAGGACCCACTCGGCTCGAACCGCGCTTTCTCCCAATCCCCAGGCCTCCTCGGCCCTTAGCCCCATCCCCTAGCTCTTAGAGACGCAGCCTGGCCCTGAGATTTAATTGGCAGCGGAAAGTGGGGGTGGGGGCTCTGGGCTCTTCAGCCCGAGTTTGTACGTTGGATCCACTCACAAGCATTTCTGCTTTCACCGTCCTTTGGACCTCGCATCCCCCCGCCCCCCCCCCACCTACTTTTCACAGATAAAAATGTGACTAGAGTAACAGTAGCTGCAGACCAGGCGTCACACCTAGAGCAGGATCCGAGCTAGAGCGGAGTCGCGGGCAGGCGGAACCGGATTGAGCCTCGTAAAGTCCGGAGAAGTTCAGGAGTGCAACAGGGAGCATCTGTTTGTGACCTCGGTAGGGACTTGCTAGGCCTCTATTTTTGGAATAAGGTGGGGTAGGTCAGGTTCCGTCCGAGTAACCGACGGAAAGTTCACCTGCCTGGTTCGGAAGCCATTAAAATCCCTTCCACCCAGGTGGAAACCAAAGAGTGTTGAAAGGCCTTCACTTTTTTTCTCTGGTGGTGCGGGATGGTAGATAGAGAGTGGCAGGTAATATTTTCCCTGTGATGATGTCTCCTAACTATTTTCTTTTTATACTCCAGCTTTTCCTATGCTAGAAAACCATCCCCCTCAGTTAAATATTCAAATGAAACCATTGATAAGAATGACAAACGTCACTAGCTATTAAAACAAGATGCACTTCTGTGAGAGCGTAAGCCAATCAATGAAGGAAACGTTGATAATACATGATGGTTTTGTTCAATGGGGGAAGGAAAGTCGTTTTAAAGGCTCTCATCTCCCCTAAAAAAGCCTATCTATGTGGGTATTCACCATATCCTAACTCAGGCACCCAACAAATTCACCATTTCCCAACTCATGCTGTTACAATCTGTATTCAGCAAGCCCATGTGTGTTTATAGTTGTTAAACTTACTAAATATCAATAGCACTTGATTTTTAAGGAAGGGGGATTAAAAATCTCCATCCTTCTAAGTTCATCTTAGTGCCATTATTTTTTATTATTTTTTTAATTTTTTAAGAAATACCAAAGAACACCAAACAAACACAAACATTCTTAATTTTTGATCATTCTGGTCTACATATGTAATCAGTAATTCACAATATCATCACATAGTTGCATATTCATCATCATCATCATTTCTTGGTACATTTGCATCAATTCAGAAAAAGAAATAAAAAGAAAACAGAAAAAAATTCATACATACCCCTTACCCCTCCCTTTCATTGATCACTACCATTTCAATCTAAATTTATTTTAACATTTGTTCCCCCATTATTTTTTTTATTCCGTATGCTTTACTCGTCTGTTAATAAAGTAGATAAAAGGAGCATCAGATACAAGGTTTTCACAATCACACAGTCACATTGTGAAAGCTATAACATTATACAATCATCTTCAAGAAACATGGCTACTGGAACACAGCTCTACATTTTCAGGCAGTTCCCTCCAGCCTCTCCATTACATATTGTTAGTGCCATTATTTATGTATTTTGTGAGCCCTGGAATGACTCTTAGGTTTAGACAGAACTATTTAAGCAGAAAGAAGTAATAAGAGGAAAAAAAATTAAACCAACAACTGCAAGATTGAAGTTCTCAAAGCATCAGAAGTTCTTTTAAAAAAATTGATTTTTTAGTTTTCCTACTATAAGTAACATATTGACTTTGTTCACGCAGATGTAAAAGGTTTATCACAAAGGACTTTATTTTTCTTCAATTAGATCTCAGTTTCCCCCAAAACCTTCAAAACAAAATTTCAGATTTTGTTTAAACAGTTGTGAAGTCCGGTAGGATTTTTTTTTTAATTAAGAAAAGTTTTATAGAGGCTCAGGAGTATATGAACAAACATATGTAATCTCATAAGCAAATTGAAACTAATAAAATTGTGCAATGAGAATAATGTAAATAGATATGCCTTTTCCTTCTTATTCTAAGCATGAGAATAATGAGAAATCAAAGAAATAAGGTAGAGATTATCAGCAGCAGCATTACCTAGCTGCTGTTTAAAATATACATATCTGGGGCTCCCTCCCAAATAATATGGTTTAGTAGATTTGCTACTAAATCCAGGAATCTGCACTTAAATAAGCATTTCAGGGGGGTTCTTTAATGGGTAACCAGAGAAATATGTCAGAAGCTGCTTGTTTTTTTAAACCTTACTTTCACTTATTTATTCTAAAATTGAGGTCCAGCCTTTTGGGTAAGATTTTAAGTTTTAAAAACCAGTCCCACTTTGGGTAGCAAGAAGGACTGAGAGTCAGAATGGAGGAGCTATTTCACCCAGTGAAGGAAAGCCCTTATTATTAGTTGATCCCTCATTTGAATTAGCAAGATTGATGTCTTAAATTACAGAGTTTTAAGATAAAAACATATTTGGAGGAGGGACATGACAGGATACAGGATACACTTATGTTTTAAATCTTAAATCATCATATAGAAATTTTCCACAAAGGACATGTATGGATATTTTACCTTTGTAAAGTACCTGTATTATATATACTTACCTCCTGTTTACACTAAATCAATCTACTGTTTTTTCTAACTATCTATCTGTTAGTAATAAGGCTTCTTTCATTTCATTTTAATCTTCAAACCAGGCAGGTAATCATGACAAAATATGTAAGAGAGAAAAAAAAAAAAACAGAAATGTTTTGCAAGTTTAAATTGTATTTAAGATCAGGACAAGATTGCAGTAAAATGAGGCCATAACAGAATATAGCACTTTTGAACAAAATGACGGGTCTTTGTGTTGTCTGTAAAAGCATATTGAGTAGGGGAAATACATACGAATAATATGAACTGAAGGATAGTTTGCATTTATAAGAAAAAATTTGATTCCTTCAAAAGTAAAATTTTTTTTCTGCTTTTGAACTACAGTTTGTCTCATGTTACACCAATGACTTTGCTGATGTATTAGGGAAAAAGCTTATGTTTTGCTTTCTTTTTTTTAAGTGCCACCATTTTCTTGTTCTGTGTTTCTCTCAGGCTGCCAGATTATCTGACTCAGCAATTGTAGGGCTCTCATCAGATTTTAAAGAAACAGCAGCATTCAAAGAACAATAACTCCCCTCAATTGAATGTCTTTCCCTCTTTTAAACTTGAAATAATTGTTAAATGTCCATGACACATGGAGCATTTTGAATTTTACTCTACAACATTTAAAAGCTGAATAGTTCAAGTTGGATATATTTTATATACATTTGAGCTTTAAAAATAAGTTTATTGAAACTTTATTCCAAAAACATATGTTCTGTGGATAATTACATGGTATGTGAATATATAATATATATCAATTTTTTCAAAAGCCTGTGTCCAAATTCTCTTTTTCCCCCAATACAATTTTGAAGAAGTAAACAGTAATAGAATTTTTCAACTTAAATTATCTTATTTAGTTCTCAAAGTATCTTTATGTTTTAGGTATTTTATTCTCATTTCATAAATTTGGAAACTGAGGTTCAGATAGGTGTAATGGTCTTCCAAAAGTTATTGACTAGTAATTGGTATATGGCTAAATTCAGGGTGCGTCTCCCTCCAAGGGCCTCACTTATACCATTTAGCTTTTGGGAGATTGATATATCTGGATGCAGTTCCATCTTTGCTAGTTAATTATTGTTTTGTGAGTGGTTTAACCTCCTTGGGCCTCTTTTTCTTAGTATCAGGCACATATGTTCCAGTAAACATTTATTTATTGAGTGAATGAAAAAGTTCTGAAAATAAGGAAATATAATAATAATGAAAGTTGTTGTGGGCTCTAGAAGCTATTGAACCTCAAAATAAAACAACGAGGTTAACTTCTCTCAGAAATTTATTTCTTACCCCAAATCAAACTAAATAAAAACCACCTTGTAAATATATACATAAATTACTTATTTACACTTTGATTTAAAAGCAGTAAATGGCAAACCTATGCACTAGCATAGTGAGAATTTGAAGCATGAAGTAGAAAAAGATGACTGACTTTCTTGGTATTCATATCACCTGTGATTAAATTCCATTTCCTTTCCTTACTAACTGTGAACTACTGAGACTAAACACTTAAACTCTGAGTGCTTCCATTTTCTCATCTGTAAACCTGAAACAGTACCCTACAATCTTCATAAAATTAGAAAAAGATAAAATTGTTAATGCAAAGCTACATTGTACACTGTCAAGTAGATAATATTGGCTAGTTAGTGTTAAGGTGCCTAACTAAACTATGCCCTTAAGAAATCACATTAGCTTAGTGTATATTTATTTTGATAGTAAATGCCTAGTTAATGAGAATTTAATTATTCAGAGGGTCTAGAAATTATTGATCTCCATTTTAAAGAATATACATAGTAAAATTAAAATATATATTCATTTATTCAAATCCCTGGTACATTCCAACGAATCACCTAAATTTGCCTACTTTTGTTTTTTACCCACGCCAATACACTAGAAGCCCAATGTGTGGCCTTTTAGAGTGTAATTCAGCTCTTCTAGTATTCATAATCATTAAATAGATATTAAACAATCTTCATTAAACCTCTGATTTATAAGGTTGGAGATTAAACTAGCTTTAGACAACTGAATTTAAAAAGTTACTGAACTGCTTCAATTTACTGGAAAATTCAGTAACCCAGAATAATAATTTCTGGTAGGAACACCGTGGGTAACTGGATTCTTAATTCCATTTAGACTGGTTAAGTCTAAATATCTGAATCAATAATTTTGGTGGAGAACAGCTTTCTAAAAATTCCTTAGTATAAAAAAATCTTGTGTGTTTGTGTCTTTGGGGATAGAAAGAAAGAGGCGGAGATGTTCATACCTTCATCCTCAAAGCCTTCATAATGTCTCCTGTGGAAATAACCTCCAATTATTCCTATGCACATCTGAAGAAGTTACTTAAAAGTAGGATATCAAAGTGACAAAATATATTAAATATTATGCTTCCTTAAGGCTAAATTCACTTTGGGTGTATAAAATCAGTGCAGATTAAACATAAAGTATATTCTATCATTTGTCTTTTTAAAAAATGAAGTCTGAAAGTTATAATTTTAACCATAAGAAAGAAAAAAGTAAAACTATACCTTCAACCCAGAGACTCAAAGGAAAACATGAATGGAAATGGTAAGTGAAAGGTGTTAAACAGAAATAGGAACACATTTTCCTAATATAATAAGGTTGATATATTTCATCATAAAGTTGATTCCTTCCAAGGGAGTTTAATCACATATTGAAAGAATGTGACTTAAAGAAGTGATTCAACACAAGAAAAATTCCTTATGAAATTTTACAATAACAGAAGAAAATTTGGTTCCAGAATTCCCAGGAGCCTAAGAGGGAGCCAAAGAAAAATGAACATACTACAGAGCCCCCCAAAAGGCAGGTTACATTTAAAGGGTAGGGATGGGGGAGCAATCAGTTCTCTATTTGAAGGGGAAAGCTTATCTCTGAACATAGCTGGTAACTCTGAAATTAGATATCATAAATCATTGTTAAATCTAGTCAGTCAGCCATAAGTACTCAACCCCACCTCTAGTAAAAACTGAAAATGCTAATGCTTCTCTATCAATTTCAACAGTGTTCTAATAGCAAATGCATACTTTAGCAGAATAAGCAGAAATGGGATATTATATGTCTGTGTTTTCATGGTTAGCAATTTAGGATAATGCTTGAAAGGAGAAAATCCATCCCACCAAGAAGGAAAATGAGGGAGGTGGGAATAAAGGTTTAGAGGAGGTAAACTTGCATTTCCACAGTTTTGCCATAGTTTCACCCATTCTACCTTCCACTTGAAATGCACTCCAAGGAACAGAAATAGTGGTAGTGGGTGGCAGTGAATGCAGAGGAAACATTGTAATTGAACACAATGACACACTCCAGTTTCACTTGCCTTGATTTAAGGTTTTTTTTTTTTTTGTAGGAGTTCTTTTGTTATAAGTTGGCCAACTTTGTTACAAAAGAAGCTCTGTTTTTAGGGGGTTAGAATTCAAAGAAGGAAGAATTAATCACACCTTTTGGAATGGAGTTTCTTGTTCAAACCACAGATACCTGCTGGAATATATAATAATTAAGGAAAAAATACCCAAGAGGAAATTGAATAACTTAATGCATAGTATGATAGTAAATGTCTTATCTATTCTCAAGAAGTTCCATTTATTGACAGCCTATCGTGTGTTTGATTTTTTATGTATCTGACATTCTTTATTCCATGCAATAATCCTATGAGGTAAGTTTTATTTTCTCCCCATTTCAAGGTGAGGAAACAGAAGCTCAGAGAGTTTATATCATTCATTCAAGCTCCCACAACTGGTAAATGATAGGTTAGATCTATCTGACTGAAGACTGGGATTTTTCCATTAACCAGCACTGCATAGTCTCCTCCAAGACCATGATTAAGGATATGGTTGGCATCCCATCCACATCTTTTCAGATTACAGTAAGTAGCCATAGAAAGCATATGTAGAGAGGGGTATGGTACAAGATGTGTAACAAACATTAGCAGGATAGCCATGGCAAGGTACTGTCCCTCCATTTTCTTATCTATAAAACAAGGGGGTAGCTTTTTGTAAAACAGTTTTGCAGTACATATGAAGAGCTGATTACTATGAAAAACTGCAGTATTATTTATAGGAGCAATTAGAAACATCCTAAATATTTAACAAACACAAAAACTACAGTATTATTTATAGGAGCAATTAGAAGCATCCTAAATATTTGAGAAACAAGGACATCGCTAGTTAATTATTACATATTTTTGTTCAGTGGAATATTTTGTGGCTGTCAAAAGTAACATTTATGAAGTTTTTAAAGAATTTTTGAAAATGCTCTAAGGATAAGTGAGAGGAAAAGCTAACTTCAATTGTTTGATATCAACCAAGTAGAGACTTAGCAAGGAAAAAGGAGAGAAATATTTCAGAGTGTTAACAGTTACTGTTTCTGTGTGGTGTAATTTTTCATTTTATGTGCACAGCTCATTCATTATATATATATGGATTATAACCAAGAAAACCCATTTAAAATGAGGGCACTGGGTTAAGTGGCTTTGAGGGGACATGATCCGATCAGAATTTCTATCCAGATCCAAGTTTCTATTACTGTGTGTACTACTACGTGAGACTAATAATGCAGAAACACTGTATGGTTCCTCACAGTGTGGACCCTGTCACGTTGGTCCAGGTTTTGCAACCTACTTGAAGGCACAGTCCTCAAAGAAAAGGAAGCACTGCTGAACTGTCCATGTTTTACCATAAAAATTAAACAACAGGGAAACAAGTATAGTGGGAAAAGCGTGATCCTCTCAGAACGGGGAACCATCTCTTTGTGCATTGTTACTTTCTACATTCTAATTAATTAAATTAGAATGGGCCTATTTTTATTTTTTGCTAATTTATGAAGGAAGGATAGTACTCTCCATCCCATAGGACTGTTGAGGGATTAGAAATAATATATGTAAAACTACTTATTGCTTGTCTAGTAGTTGGGGTTCAACAAATTGTAGACATTATTTCCTTGGCAACTTTGTATATTCTATTGTTATTGTCTCTGTTTCTCTACCTCTCCTCTAATTATATGTTACGTTACTCAAGGTTATCAATATCCTGTGCATATAACTTTACACAGCAAAGTTATTACCTTTTCTCCTTGTGGAAAAATAAGTAATTAAAGTTAAGCCTTTTATTCCTTGTCATTTGTCACCTAAGCAAGTGATTCTTTTCTACTTAAAATACCCTTTTTTTCCCAGACTGGATACAGAGCTCACAAAATTCTTGCCCAGGGGCACTTTGAGGGGCACTTGTCTTGTTAAGGCTGGAAAACAGTCCCTTGGGCACAGTTTTTATTATTCCCATTTTGTAGATACGGGACTTGAAGCCAGAAGAAAGTACCACTTGCTCAGGATGACAAAGTAAATGGTGGAGCTAGCCCTATGGCCCTCTTTTTCCTGACATTATTCTCTCTTTCTGTGTAAAGGGGAGGATAGAATTGTTCTTTCAGCATCTTGATCTTACAGTAATTCTTTATGACACCCAGTATACTGTCTGAGACCCCATCTACTGAGGTTTAACACAACTACACCTAGAATCCCTTTTGCAGGATGCATACCTTGCTCTGATAAGTCACTTCTGAAGAAACGTCTCCCATTTATTGAAATTCTCTTCAGACATTTAAATACAACATATTTTTCCTGATAACACAGGTCTGAGGTGCCAAATCAGACAGGATGCCTCACCCCTGTCTTCCTTCTCCTATTATGTAGGCTCCTTTAAAGATCACCCCGTCCCAATTCAAAACTACCTTCTTCCTCCAAAGGAGCAAACATATTGAGGGTTGCTACCAGCAGGCTCTCTTATCTAAGGACATCCTCTTATTGTATCCACAACATTCAGCCAAGTAAGTGCCTGGCATATGGAAGGTACTCAGTTACTCTTTATTGAATAAAGTTATGAATGATGATTCTCAGAAAAGCAACTTGTATTTTTCTACTGAATTTTACTATGCTTATTTAATTAATTAGAATGTTTAATAGATGTACATAGTACAAAATGAAAACAATACAAATTGCATAATGTGAAAAGTAAGTCTCAAGGCAAGTTAATGGATTTTTCTGTATCTTTCCAGAGATATTCTACATATACCTTATTTTTAGCCTTAAATTATATCTTGAAAAATTGTTTTTGTTATTCAAAATGATATTGAAATTGCTAAAGAGACATATGCTTTTAAAACAATTCTGTGTATATTATCCCACTTGATATAATAGTCCTGTGAGGATAGAGTAGGATGGAGCCCATTTGGAAGATATAGAAATTGAACTTAGAAATGGTCTCAAAGATTGCAGTCAAAAATCAGTTCAGTAGGTACATCAGAATTGTAACTATGTCCTAAAACAGAATTATTTGTCTAACACCTTTTTATAGTCCTAATAAAATAATCTTGCTTATCATATAATCACATTGCTGATCCTGCAAAGCCTCCTCAGTCCAGAACCTAATTTCAGAACACTATCTCCTCACATTCTTTTCTGTCTCTTACTGGTGCAGTGTTGAATTAATATCCATACCAAGTATTATGTTTAGTTTTCTTAGAGTAGCACCATTGCAAGGCTTTCTTTGGTTTAGATGAAGTACTCATGTGCCCCTATGGTGTCATGGTTTCCACCCTGAGGACTACTAGGCTGATGAAAAGACTTCTCTGTCTGAGTCCTACTCAGGTCCATGCCCCTTTCCTCATAACTGATGTTTCCAAACCTTCGCCACTCTCAAACTTCCTAACCTTTGGTATTTATTATCCTCACTCTTTACAAACAAGCTAGCCTCCTCCTTGATGGAAGGAAGTAAGTCAACTTCTTCCCTGCCCTGACCTTTTCTCCCTCCTCAGATTTGAAAGTATCTCCATGCCCACATTTATTCTCTCCCTATGCATTGGATTCCATCTCTTCCTGCCCTTTTAGGGACCTCAGGTCCTTAGAAATAACTTATCTTGCCTGCATCCTCAGCTTCTCTTCTTTTTCTCTTAACTGTTCCTTCTTCACCTGGCACTTTCTTTTCAGTATATGTGTGTGCTGAGTTCTCTTCCACCTTCCATCTGCCTTTCTTCACAATACATCCCCTTAACTAACAAAGCCAAACTATGAAAGAGTAGTCTACACACAATATCTCCACTCCCTTGCTACCCAACTCACTCCCAGATTCCCTTCTGACTCTCTGAGCAGCTTCTCTGTGAAACATATTTTTTTCTTTTTCTATATTTGCACTCCTACACTTTTCTTCAAGACTGGGGTCAGATGTCATAGCATCTAGAGAGACTTTGCCCAAGCCACCCGAATGAGTCTGGTTCCCTTTTTTATGTTCTTGTGCCATCCTCTCCTTCCTTCATTCTTAGAAGTGCTTTTTATGAAATGTCTCATTTATTCCCCACAAAAAAACATTTGAGGCAAGTACAATTATTATCTCCATTATACAGATGAGAAATATGAGGCCCAGAGACATTAAGTACCTTGTTCAAAGTTAGGGAGCTATTAGCTGAAAAAGTCCAGGTTTGAACCCAAGCAGTCCACTTCTAGAGACCACACATTTAACACTCTATCCTCTACTGTTAGCTCTGGGCTTATCGAATGAATGCATAAGTAGTAGACCCTATTTTTATGAATGAGAATCCGAGGCTGGCAGAACTAGCACCAGCATCCTGAGCTTTACATTTCATTTCTTCTAGGGTTTTGTCCCTCAGGTCTGAGCTGATATGGATGATTACATTGGGAATGTGATCATTTATTTAAAAGAAAAACCTAGGGAAACTTTCACATTATTGTTAGGTACTTATTTACACAGGTTTATAATAGATAGAAGATCAATTTCCAAAATAAAGAGCCACACCCAAGGATGCCATAATCTTTTGGGAGCTCTAATGCAAGTGCCTGAGATAGTGAATACATGTCTAAAACCTGTTCTTGGTATTTTCAAAGCATCAACCTCCATATCTTTACATAATGCACCCAAAGAATGTTTCTGTATGGTTCCATCTCTTGCTTCCTTCCCTAATTTTTCAATATATTATCTATTCACACAGCTGAAGGGGTTCTTGATGTAGGTGTCCATAATTGAATTTTAGGGGAATCTGACTTTCTTGAAAGTTTTATTCAAAAATATACAGGCAAATTAACATACTTTTTTGGGGTCATCATTCCATACTCTATTTTTTGAGGAGAGAGTCTATAGTTTTCAACAGATTCTCAGAAGGGCTGACCTCTCTCACTCCAAGATTAAGAACCGTTATTTTAGTAAGGGAAATTTTTTATATCGGTCCAGATGCCAGACAAGGGAAATCTGTTCCCCCTCTCTCATCACCACAACCTCTATCCCTCTCCGCATCAGAAAATGCTTTAAACTAAATTAAAAGAATTTTAGTTCTTTATTCACAGTTTGAATTTTCTACATCATTGCTGCCCAGATGATTGAAAGGTGTCTGGAGGAAGCTATAGATGGCACAGTAATACACAGGATTTTTATAACCAATTTGACGTCCCTTAATGTTTTAATTGGCATTATTTAAAAGCTGCACTTTTTGCCTGACTTAACAGCAACCTAAGGTTACTGAGAGCTTAAGGTATTCTGGGACTTTGAGAGAAGTCAGCCAGGGATTGAAACATAACTTTTAACCGGAGTTGAAACCCTCGCCCTAGACATCCATTTTATACGTGGGAGGAGGGGGGAGAGAAGGCAGGCAGCTGTTAGACTCATGGAAAGGAACGTTTGAACTAGTGTATGTGGAGGGAAGAGTGCGTGCTCTAGGCATCTAAAAAGGGGCGCCTACGGTACCCGGAATCCCGATCTTCGGTGGGGTTCTTACTTCGAGGAGAGGGACGGCTTTGGCCAATTCATCTGACAAAGGAGGAAGCGATAAATTGCTTATGACGCAAAAACACCCGCATTCAAACTTGGCCGTTAGGAATCCTTGCGCAGCTTTCTACTGCCAGAGGGGTATAGATGGGAGTTAGGAAACCAGAGAGACATTCTTCATTTGGAGCGAACTCGCTGACGAGATCCGCCAGCGCCCTCGTTGGGGGAAGGGAACGCAGGGTTACTGCCTGGGGGTGGGGGGAGGGTGCACCGGCGGGAGGGAGAAGTGGCTGCGGACGCTGGGAGGTGAGGAGACGCCCAGGGCTCTTCCCTCCCTTTCCCCTACCGCTTCCTCCTGCCAGTATCCCGGCTCCGGGGTGAGCCGGAGTCCCACGCAGCGGAGCCGCCTCCTGGGGTGACTTTAGGGGCTACATTTCGCAGCGTGTTGAAGCGAATGGCGGCTCCTCGTAAACCACCATGTGCAAGGCGCCCTTTTGCAATGGAGAGTCGCAGCGGTCAGGCGGGAGTCAGAGCACTGAGCTTCAGGGACGCGGCCAGCGCTAGGGCGGGAGGACGAGAGAGGAGGGGCGCTAGTCCCGAGAGGGCGGGGCGGGCCACTGTGCAGTACGCGCGGCGGCGGCGCGAGGTGAGCAGGGAGCAGCGGGAGCAGCATGGAGCCCTTAGCAGATCGGCTGGCCACTGCAGCAGCGCTGGGCCGAGTCAAGGAGGTGCAGGCGCTGCTCGAGGCGGGGGCGCAGCCCAATGCACCGAACCGTTATGGTCGCTGTCCGATTCAAGTAGGTAGGAGGTTTGGAGGGCGAGGAGGGGATGGAGGGAAACTTTGGAAGACCAGGTTTGCCAGGGAATCGGGACCTGCTAGAATCTCGACTCTCGGAAAAGAGGAGACTTCCTGGGGGAGTTTTCGGATGGGGGGGTGGAATGGAAGACCTCCCCCCGGAGACGCCCTGGTGTCTTGGGAAGCCACGGAAGAAATGAGGAGCCATATAAGGATGCAGATCTCTGAAATGTTGTGATGATCTGGTATTAATATAGACTGAAATATATTCTAAACTTATGCAAAATCCACCAATGTTTGAGTTAAAATGCGAGATTTTAAAGAAATGTAAGGTTTGCTGACATTGCTTAGCCCCAAACTCATAGACCCCTGAATGGAGCTGATTATCTTCCTTGATACAGGGAAATTGGTGGACATCTACTGTCGTGAGTATTGGAATAAATATCAATACAATTTTACAGAAGCAACTACATCTGTGTTACTTTTATTTTAACTGAGTAGGGAAAATATGCTTATTGTAGGGAACTTAGGCAATACTGACATAAATGAAGAGAAACATTAGCATGATCACTCCTGAGACAATGTTGTCAATTTAGTTTTTATTTTGGAGGTATCTCTTATTATTTTTGCTATTTTTTGTTTACTTGGGGTAGGTTTCAATTCTTCGGTGTTGAGAAGTGTCATGTCACCCTCCACCCCCCCCTTTTTAAAAATATGTGTATGTTTGCCTTCACTACTTCCTAAATCTGAAGCTAAAAAACGAGTTCTTCCTGGCAATCACCACCCTAGTTTTATTCCCTATGGCTACAGTGGTTTCTGATTCTGAAAAATAAAATTTATATGAAACAAATACACATTGCTAAAACTCCAGCCAAACAAAACCAAGGAAAGTAACTACATCTAACTTCAAAAACTTCACAAATGAATCTTCCTTTCCTGAGCCTACCCTACATAGAATACATTTTATACACTTCAAAATACATATATAAAAATAACATGTCTTAAAACTCGAGGTTATTTGGGATCTGAAGTGTAGAAGATAGTGTGAGCCCTTAAAATTACTGAATGATTCATAATTTGGCATCTTTAAAATTTACCAACAGCCTGGAGCCTCAGAGTTGTCTTGGAATGCTGGAATATGTTAGACAAGAACTGTTTTATTTAAATACAAAAAGGAAAAAGAAAGTTGAATAATTAGTTTTGAGAATTTTTAATCGGTGGGTGAGAAAATACAGAAAAGGGGGAAATTATTTTGATTTTAGAACCTCAACCAAATTTGTTTACTATAGAGAAACTTAGGTTAAATATATATACATATTTAATGACTAAGTCCAAATTAATTTTATATCAAATGGATACAAATATTAGTTGACTCTTTTTTTTTTTTTACACGGGCAGCCAACTCGGGTCTCGGGCATGACAGGCAAGAACTCTGCCAATGAGCCACCGTTGCCCGCCCTCATCTTCTTTTATATGGGATTATTATTTTGTTTTAATTGTTTACATGTTGGATTACTTTTCTGCCTTTTTTATATGGTAAAATGTATGAAAAACATTTAAGAGGGCGGTGCGACGGTGGCTCAGGGGCAGAATTCTGGCCTGCTATGCCGGAGACCTGGTTCGATTCCCAGCGCCAGCCCATGCAAAAACAAAAAGCAGAACATTTAAGACCAGTAATTTACCCCAAGGTGAATTACTTCATTAAACAATGACAGAAGGTGAGCTGCATTTTTTTTTCTTTTTGAAGCCATAATTTGGTTATCCTATTTTTTTTCTTGTCTCTGAAAACTAACTGAATCAGTTTCACTTCCTTCAGGACGTGATTCAGCAAGCATAGTATAATTGCGGGGGCAGGGGGCGTCTTGATTTGGATAAACTAAGTAAATTGTGTTTGATACAGAATGTAACAAAAGAAATAAGTGATTCCTCTTTATACAGTCACTGGGTCTTACATAATTCCGCCTCAAAATGAGGGGGTGGGGAAGTAAACGGTCTGATTAGGCTGTGTAAAGAGCCGTTTTGCTTCTCACCCTTTCTCTAGTTCCTGTACCTCTCTCAGTGTCCTAGCCGTGACTGGAGCTCCGCAAGAATTTGGAGACTATAATGGAATTGATTGTATACTAAGAATCTGGGTGGATAAAAGAACTGGGGCAGAGGGGTGGTAACCGTGGGAGCAAATGCAAGGTAACCAGACGCCTGTAAGCGCGCGCGTACCTGGGATGGGGACTTCATAAATGGAGGTTTCTTTAAATTACTCCCTCCCCCGCCTTCGCCCTGACGGCTCTTCTCTCCCGCGCAGGTCATGATGATGGGCAGCGTCCGCGTGGCCGAGCTGCTGCTGCTGCACGGCGCCGAGCCCAACTGCGCCGACCCCGTCACCCTCAGCCGACCGGTGCACGACGCCGCCAGGGAAGGCTTCCTGGAGACTCTGGTGGCTCTGCACAGGGCGGGGGCGAGGCTGAATGTGAGCGACGCGATGGGTCGCCTGCCCGTGGACCTGGCTGAGGAGCGGGGCCACGGCCACGTCGTAGGATACCTACGACGCGTGGCCATGGGAACACCAAAGGCCACCTAACAGGTGAGGACGGATTCCCGGGATCTAAGAATTTTACCTAGCGAGTTTTCCAGAGCTCAGCGCATTCGTTTTCCAGAAGAGAAAGCTGGAGCTCGTAGCCAGGGCCTCAGCTCACACACTGCCACCCCGGGGACAATAGCGATCTCCTGATCGCGCTGCCTCAGAAGGGTTGCGGACGGAAGACAGATCGAGATAAACTTCTGCGCGTGCGAGACCACCCTATTACCCCACATAAACACATACTCTTACTACAGCTCACGACCTGGACGGTGGAGCTTTGAAGATTCCGGAGGCTAAGAGGTCTAGCGGCCCCTCTTTCTCTAAACTAGCTGACCAGCTGTCTCAGCTCACCCGGTCTCGGTTTCTTCATTCGCATACCTAGGTCGCTGGAACAGCTCCGCGGAACAAATCCAGTTGCGCGTGGCATCGTCTGCGAGCTCTTTGTCACGAATAGCCCTCCCTGCCCTACGCACAATTCTACTTTGCGCTACCCTCCGCTCCCCACCTCCCCACCCCCACCCCAGAGAGCTGCGTAGGACATCTGAGATGGAGAGCGCGTTAGCCTTCGCGGCCTCAACACCGGGATTTGCTGCGCTCGCGGCAAGCAGAAACCTTTTTTCCCTCTTGCTTTCTTAAACTTTCTTCTGCTTCTGCGACAGGTCGCTGAGTGAGGGAGATGAATACGTGATCGTCCTTGCCTTTCCATTCTGCGCCCACAAGACTTTCCTTTTCCTTTGGCTTCAACCCACTCCATCCCCACCCGTCTGCTTGAAGTGCCAACTTTAGGTTTTTGGAAAGGGAATTTATTATTAATATTAATATATATATGGGACGACACCCGAAATTACATTAATATTTAAAGTGAAACGAGACTTTGAAGGCACTGAAATCTATCTCTGGGCCCAGAATTTGGTCAAAGGGCTTCCTGGGCCTCCAGGGCGTGATGGAGGACTGGGTAGAGACGCTGGTTTTAGGCTCTCTACTGAGGAGCCTGCAGGTTCTGTGACGGGAGAAGGCAAATCCCATCGCGCCTTCGAACGGATAGTGTGCAAGATCCTTAACCCTCCCACGCTCCCTCCTCTTCCAATTGCAATTTGTGTACAGGACACGTTGTAGGCCTAGGGGCCCTTGAAGTTGACCTAGACAAAACAGTGTCTGCCCTCAAGAACTTCCATTCTAGGAAAGGTTTTAGGCAATATAACAATGTATTTTGAGAGAATGAGTTTTAAAAACCCATGTGATGGACAGAGAGTGAAGTAGTGAACTGGAGGGATGAGGGCGGTAATTTAGAAGAGCGGTCACAATCTGAATGATGAAAAGAGAAAGAGCCACGGGAGGCAGAGAGACCTGCCAACGCACACTGCTGCCTGGATGAACGCGGCGGGTTAGGAGGACGGAAAGCCGGGCTGGAGCAAGAACGCGATGAGATCAGGGAGAAGAGCAGATTCTGCATGGGCCTGGTAGTTCAAAGAAAGGAGCACGGATTTTGTTCTCCAGACAATTGGCGAGTTTGGGGGAAAGACAGACCGAGGGTTTCCATACTACCAAACCACGCCAAGAGCCGGAGATGCTCTTTGGTTACGCGAGCTGGCGAGCGAGCTGGGGGCCCGCGAAGGGCGAAGCGGCGTGACGCCGCGACTCGTTGCGTGGTGTCCGGCAGGCACCGGGCGTTCCTTACATACTGGAAAGTTTTTCTTTCTCAACTTGGAGGCCCACACGGCTGCACTGTCGCGGTCCGCGACGTGACGCTCCCCAAACCCAGGACGGTCCTCCCAAGCCGCGCGCGCCTGTCAGTGGCTGCGCTGCGGTATCAAGGAAGCTCGGGAGTGCGGTGTACGTGGCAGGGTCTAGACTTGGACAGAACCTGTGCAGAGGGTTGGTGGATACAGAGGTGGTCATGTAGGCCACGCCAGCCCTAGAATTTGGTCCTAAAGTGCCTGAATACCTACTGGGGGGGGGGGGGGCTGCAAGAAGGGAGGGTGGGATGAGCTGCTCATTTTTTACTTCTTGTTTCTAAACCCTGTTTTCCTTTCTGTCTTCGCAGACAGTCCCGCATTTAAGGAGATCAGCAAGAGACCGGTAGACACTTTGAGGATACTTCGCTCTTCAATCTTCAAAGTTTAACCCTCGGGACACTCCCCTCCCCCACTTCTGCTCTGCTTTCCTATATGCTTACAAACTGTAACTTTTTAAAAAATAAACCGGTCTATCTCCTCCACCCATGAGTTTTCATTTATATGTTCTAAAAATGGTAAACATTTTCATTGGGTCGGGGTTTTGGGGAGCACTCACCGGAGCCCTGAGCTCGCCTCTATAGGAGGACTTTCTCTTGCGGGCCTCATGTCTCTGGGTGCTGTTGCCTTGCGGAGAACCGTTTTATGAACTAAGAAAAAGCTCAAAGGGATTACATGACTCCTCCTCTTTCATACTGCCGGTAAATGGTAGAGCCAAGTCTGTGGAATAAAAACAAGCGTTCCTTCGTTTAGTTATCATGCACCTTGTATGTGTCAGGCATTTACTGAGGGAGTCAGACATCAACTAATAAATACACAAACACGGACAAAAGTTTGTTTTGTCTGAGGGAAGAGTTTAATCTTGAACCCCTTACAATACACCTCCCTACTATATATATATATATATATATATATATATATATATATATATATATATATATATATATATATATATATATATATATATATATGTTGTTGTTTTTTTTTTTTTGCATGGGCAGGCACCAGGCATCCAACCCGGGTCTCCCACATGGCAGGCGAGAACTCTGCCTGCTGAGCCACTGTGGCCCGCCCTTAACTATTTAATTGTATAACATATCTGCAAAGCAAAGAAATAGAAAAGCAATAGTTTTCAAAGCACTCTTCAACAAGTACTTACAGGACAGATCCCAAAGTTTCTCATGGGCTACCATACAATCCTCTCAGATTTTTCCTTCTAACTGCTCCAGAATATAGGAGGCTAGAAGGCTTAAATATTTTTTTATCATAATCACCATTTTTTCCCTATCTTGTGAAAAATAACATATATGCAAAAAAGCAATAAATTTCAAAGCACAGCACCACAGTTAGTTGTAGAACATATTTCAGAGTTTGGCATGGATTACAATTCCACAATTAGGTTTTTACTTCTAGTTGCTCCAAGATACTGGAGACAGAGAAATATCAATTTAATGATTCCGCAATCATATTCATTTGTTAAATCCTACCTTCGCTGTTTAACTCCACCATCACCTTTTATCTCCCTATACCGCTCTTTAGGAGTGTTTGAGCTATGGCCATTCTAAATTTTTCATGTTGGAAGGGTCTGTCACTAATATGGGGTAGGGAGATGGAGCTAGCTGATGTTCTGGAGAGGCTGGGCCCTCTAGGATTCAAAACTTATCTAGTCCAGGGACCCATTTGGAGGTTGTAGGTTTCTGAAAAGTTACTCTAGTGCATGGAACCCTTATAGAATCTTATATAATTCCCTAGGTGTTCTTTAGGATTGGCTGGAATCTTCCTGGTTGGGAGTTGACAAGTTATGATATGTAGCAATGTCTAACTGAAGTTTGCCATAAAAGCAGCCCCCAGAGTAGCCTCTAACTCTGAACTCCCTCTGCCCCTGGTACTTTGTTACCCTTCCTCCCCTCCTTTTGGTCAGGATGGAATTGTTGCTCCCACAGTGCCAGGGCCAGACTCATCCCTGGGAGTCATCTTCCATGCTTCCAGGGGTGTCATGGGACAAAAATTTTAATGTCTATATCTATTGACTTGATAAAACTATCCTTTCTGAGGCCACAGTTGTTTCATGGATCACTTAGAAAGAAAAACCCTGGAGTTAGTCTATGACACGCCATAAATTGTAAGACATTCCAATCTCAGATAAAATGTGATAAGTCGTCAACAGCCAGTCTTATGATCTATGATATGCAGTAGAAAAAAAGGAAAGAAAGAAAAAGAAAAACTCCAGGGAGCCCTGAGATTAATGCCTCTCGCCCCTCGGGGCCATCCTTTGCTTACACCGCTCCCGGGTACCGAGCCCCTCGACTTTGGCTTAGGGCGCCACGGCAAGCGGGTGGCCCGGTCAGGGCCAAACGAGGCGAGGGATCCTGGTTCCTGGCTTGTGCAGTACGCTTGCGACACGTCAAAGCTGCACGTCCCCTCACCCCCACCAGTCTCCGCCCTCCAGCCGCGTGCTCAGAGACCCGGGGGCCCCGTCCGGGTTCTGGCTGGCTGTGAGTCTTCCACTGAGCTACGCCCAAACTAAAAGCAACTAAGCGCTTCTCTGCCAGATCAGCGACGCGCTAGGAACTCAGGGCCAACCGCTGCTATCGCGGGAAGCCGCTTTGACCGGCGCCGCCTCGATCTGAGGCCGCGGTTGGCTGTGTGCTATATATACTATCTTATGTAGACAATATATGAGCATATGTATTTTTTTTGAGGTGAAATTTTATAAAATGAACCATTTTAAACTACCATTCAGTGGCACTTAGTACATTCAAAATGTTGCACATCCTTCACCTCTAGTTCAAAAACATTTTCATCACCCCCAAGTAACCCCAACTCCCTAAGCAGTCACTCCCCACTCCTCCCTCCTCCCCAGCCCCTGGCAACCACCAATCTGCTTTCTTTCTCTATGGATTTATCTATCCTGGATAGACTTATCACAAATATTTTATATCATATTATATATCATAAACGAATCATACAATATGTGACCCTCTGTGTCTGATTTCTTTCATGTAATATAATGTTTACAAGATTCATCCACTGTATCAATACTTCATCCCTTTTTTACGGCTGAATAAATTTCCACTGTCTTTGGTTTATGCATTCATCCACTGATGGACATTTGATTTGTTTCCTGCTTTGGGCTACTGTGAATAGTACTGCTACGAACATTTCTGCACAAGTATTTGTTTGATATCTGTTTTCAATTATTTTGGGTATGTACCTAGGAGCAGATTTTTTTTGTCATATGGTAATTGCATGTTTAACTTTTTGAGGAACTGCCAAACTGTTTTTCACAGGCCCTGAACCATTTCAAACCCCTACCAGCGATAAATGAAGGTTCTAATTTCTCCAGATCCTCTCCAATACTTATTTTCCTTTTTTTACTATAGCCATCCGAATGGATGTGAAGTGGTATTTTATTGTGGTTTTGATTTGCATTTCCCTAATAGCTAATGATGTCGAGCAACTTTTCAAGTACTTATTTGCCATTTGTACATTTCATTTGAAGAACTATCCAAGTCCTTTGCCAATTTAAAAATGGGTTCTTTATCTTTTAGTCATTAAGCTGTCAGAGAGTTTGTTATGTTGGATAACTAGGCCCTTCTTAGAGATATTATTTGCAAATATTCTCTCTCATTCTATGGGCTGTCTTTGCATTCTTTTGATAGAGTCCTTTACTGCAAAAAAGTTTTTTTCTTTTGATGAAGCTTAATGTATCTCTTTTTTGTTGTTGTTGCTTGTGCTTTTGTTGTCACTCTAAGAATCCTTTGCTAAATTGAAGGTCTGAAGATTTATTCCTATGTCTTCTTCTAAGAGTTTTGTGGTTTGGGGCTGTTAAATTTATATCTTTGATCCAGTTAAAGTTCATTTTTGTATATGGTGTGAGATCAGGGTCCAACTTCATTCTCTTCCATGTGGACATCCAGTTGTCCCAGCATCTTCTGTTGAAAAGCTGTCCTTGGCACCCTTGTTTAAAATCTATTGACCATGGATTATGAGTTAATTCTTTCAATTCTATACCACTTTTCTATATGTCTATTCTTAGGCATTAATATATTCAATCAATGTTTTTGGGTATGTAATGGTAGTACATTTAAAATCTAGAAGAGTAAGTCCCCCAACTTTGTTCTTTCTTTAAAGATTGTTTTGGCCACCCAGGGTCCCTTGCAATTCTTTAAGAATTTTAAGATTGGCTTTTCTGTTGGGCAAATGGGATTTAGATAGGAATTGCATTGAATCTGTAGATCGCTTTGTTCAAGTGCTTTATTTCCTTATTGACCCTCTGTCTTATTCATTATTGAAGTGCAGTATTAAAATCTTCAGCTATTATTGTTCATCAATTCTCTCAAGTTTTGCTTCATTTTTTGGGGCTTTGTTATTAAATGCATATATGTCCATAATTTGTATATCTTCTTGATGAATTTACCCCTTTATAAATAAATAATGTCCTTCTTTGTTTTTGAAAAAAATTTTGACTTGAAGTGTATTTGCCTGATATTTGTATGGTCATCCCAGCTCTCTTTTAGTTACTATTGGCATGAAATCTCTATTTTCATTATTTCATTTGCAACCTATTTGTTTCTTTGGATCTATATTATGTCTCTTGTAGACAGTATATCATTGGATCTTGTTTTGTAATTCACTCTGCCAAACTCTGCCTTTTAATTGGAGAGTTTAATTTATTTATATTTAATAACTGAAAGGAAAGACTTACTTCCACCTTTATGCTTTTTGTTGTCTACACGTCTTATATATATGTTTGTTCTTCATTTTCTCTATTACTGCCTTTTTTATATTTGATTTTTTTGTGTGTAGTTCACCTTTTTTTAAAAAATAAAGCAATTGCAAGTTTATAGAATAATCATGCAGAAAATTCACATCTACCTCTCCCATCAAACACTGTAGTGTACTATTTCCAATGCCCTGTCATTAGTTATTTTCTTAGTGGTTACCCTGGAAATTAAAATTAGCATCTTAAACTTCTCACAATCTAGTCTGAAATAATACCAACTTAACTACAACAGTATACATAAACTCAACTCCTGTACAGTGGCATCTTTCCCCCTTTTGTTGTTATTGTAACAATTTATATTTTTATGTATTTTGTTTCTATTAACACAGATTAATAATAATGTTTTATGTATTTGTCTTTTAAATAAATAGGGAAAAAAAGAGGAGTTACTTACCAAATATTCATTAATTCTTGTCTTTATACTGACTTATGTAGCTATCTTTACCAGTGTTCTTTTTTTTCAAATAGCTTTCAGTTGCTGTCTAGTGTCCTTGTATTTTAGCTGAAGAGCTCCCTTTAGCATTTCTTATGAGGCAGGTCTACTAGGTATTAACTCTTTCAGTTTTTGTTTATCTTGGATTCCATTTTTGAAGGATAGTTTTGCCAGATATAGAACTCTTGGTTGCCAGATTATTTTTTCCTTTCAGTACTTTATATATGTCATCCCATTGCTTTGTGACCTCCATGATTTCTGATAAGAAACTATTAGTCTTACTGAGGATCCCCTGAACATGATGAGTTGCATCTCTCTTGCTGCTTTCAAGATTTTCTCTTTGCCCTTTGCTTTTTATGGTTTGAATATAATGTGTCTTGATGTGGATTTCTTTGTTTTTACCCTACTTGGCATTCACTGAACTTCTTTGAAATGTAAATTAATGTCATATCAAATTTGGGAAGTTTTAGGCCATTATTTCTTCAAACATTCTTTCTTCCTCTTTTCCTCTCTCTCTTTCTGGGATTCTCATTATGCGTATGTTGTAGTCTTGATGGTGTCTCATAGGTCAATTGGGCTTTGTTAACTTTCCTTCATTATTTTTCTTTCTGCTCCACAGACTGGATATTTCTAACTGAACTATCTTAGAGTCCTCTGGTTCTTTCTTCTGCCTGCTCAAACCTCCAGTGAATTTTTCATTTCAGGTATTATATTTTCAGCTCCTGAATTTCTATTTGGTTCCTTTTTATTCTTTTTATTTCCTTATTGATACTCTCTGCTAGTTGAGGCATCTTTTTCCTTTTCTTTAGTTCTTTGCTTATAGTTTCCTTTAGCAATTTGAGCATGTTTAAGACAGTTGATTTAAAGTCTTTGTCTATTAAGTCCAACATCTGTGCTTTCTCAGGGACAGTGTCCATTAATTTCTTCATTTTTTTTCCTTTGAATGGGACACACTTCCTTGTTTTTTGTACGACTCATAATTTTATGCTGAGAATTAGACATTTTGAATTGTAATGTGGTATTTCTGAAAATCAGATTCTTCCCCTCCTCAGAGTTTATAGTTGTTTGCTGTGAGCTACAGTTACTTATTTGCTTAGTGACTTTTGTAAACTATTTTTTGAAGACTTTATTTTATAATGTATGGCCTCTGAAGTCTATGTTCCTTTAGCTTGTGGTCAACTATGATTTAATAGAGATTTCTTTAAACACCATGACTGAATTGATTTTTTCTTGATTCAGCATTTGCTTGGTTACTATATATCTTTGACTATTTTCCAGAGTTCTGACAAAGTTGATTCTGACAATTTTGCACTTAACTTGATATTTTGGTGAAGGGATGCATCCTGGTAGCTCCCTTTAGCACCGTTTACCCTGAGGTCACCTCTACTATTATTTTCTTCTTCTTCTTCTTCATTTTGTTTATTTTTTTTTAGCAGATTGGTCAAATGCCTCTGTTGCTCCAAGTTCCTTCCTTCATGAATCTCACATGCATGTAGCTCAATAGCCCACACTTCCCCTTGTGTGCTTTCCAGCTTTCTGGGTTAAGTCCCCACAGTTTCTCTGAATGTGTCTAGCTCTAGCTCTCACTATCTCCCTCCAAGCTTCTCTCCCTACACCACCAGATCCCCTATGGGGCTTGCTCTCCTCCCTTCCCCAACCCCCTTACACACACATACACACACACCAACTCACTCACTACTTCACCTTGTTTCCAACATTCCCCTCAGGCAGTGAATCACCAGCGAGGGTCCTTTGGCTGCAGCCTGGGCTCGGAGCCTCTTGTGGGCCTCAGGGCCTGGGGCTGGGTGGAGTGGAGCTCCAGGACCCTGTACGGATAACTGCAGAGGCTTAAGCTCTGCGTTTCCCTCCCACGCAGGGGCCCCCCTGGAAGCGAGTGTCTAGGAGGCCACAGAGAGCCACAGGAACCTGTGTGAGAGAGAGAGAGAAAGAGAGAGGAAAGGAGGGGAGGTGTGGGGACTGAGAGGGTGCTGGCCGGCGGAGCGGAGAGAAGGGAAGAAAGAGAGCTAGAGAAAAGGGGGAAAACAGTTACAGCGCGGCCATCTAGCTTTGCCTGCCGCCGGGTGTTTGCTGCAGTAGGCGAGGCCGTTTGGGGCTTTGCTACATCAAAGGACAAAACTCCAGCAGTCAGCCACCCTCCACAGGAGGGGCTGTGGAGACAGAAGAAGAGCACTCTCCTAAGCTTTAAGGCCATCTGGCTTTCTCCAACCGAAGCATTTCAAGTTCCCTCTGAGCGCGCGCCAAGTGGGCGGCGGGGCCGGAGCGCCCCGGGTGCGGCTAGCTCGGAGGGTGGCGGCCTGGGGGGCAGCCCGAGACTCGGCCGGGTCTAGGAAGACTGAGACTGGCTGTGGCTGCCTCTCGTTCCTTTTTGCCAGTGCCACACAACCCCCAGAAGCCGGAGGTGGCCCCACCCTCTTTCCCTTCTCACCCAAAGGCACTGCATTTTCCTTGATGGTTGTGTCCTTGAAAAGCATATGGTAACCTTATTTCAATAACAGATTTCAAGCAACAAGCAAGTAAATGCATATAATTTAAAACGACTTTATTATACGTACATTTACCTTTTTACTATTTGAATTTTTTTTTTTGAGTGAATTGTTTTACACAAATGGTATTTTTCTGACTTCTCGATTGTCTTTTCCTCAAATAACGAATGTAATTTCTGGATGTTGTCACGGGTCTATCTGTAGACAGTTTGGTCTTAGAAAATTGATTCCCCAGGGGCCTAGCAGCCAAGGAAGAAGTCTGAGGGAATTACACTTACATGTTCTTTCTATGGACTACTATTTGAGATTATTTAAATCATCTCTTTTATTTGTTAACATCTTTAATATATTTCTGAACAAATTAAGAATAATCATCCCCTAACCACTATTTCCATTGTGACAGGTAATACAGCTACCCCAGAACTTGTTTGCACCTATCACTAAAAAAAAAAAAAAAAAAAGTCTGAGATCTGGAGGTAAGTAATGTGAGGAATTCTGACTCTATAAGTAATCTTCATATTCGTTAATTCTTCAAGAAATAATTACTGAGT
This sequence comes from Tamandua tetradactyla, assembly GCF_023851605.1. Classification (NCBI taxonomy): domain Eukaryota; kingdom Metazoa; phylum Chordata; class Mammalia; order Pilosa; family Myrmecophagidae; genus Tamandua; species Tamandua tetradactyla. The sequence continues at coordinate 74,624,069 of NC_135328.1, forward strand.
ACATTGTATGCTATGCATTATGCTAGGTATGGAAAGAATTAGCTTACCTTATCAAGGGAAGATAGAAACAGAAGAAAGAACTCATTTTGTTCATGGACCTTCCAGTGTTCTGTTCCAGCTCCTTCCTGAGAGATTCTTCTCATAACCGAGAGAAACAATTTATTAACAAACTGGAAGCAGCTCCCCATGGCAAATGATGTCCCCCCCAAATATATATATATACATTTTTTAAATGAATAGAGCAAATCAGCCTGCTAACTCTACACAGAAGAATTAGTGATCATATATATATATTACATATATAATTATATATATGTATAATTGGATCTGGGATGAAGGGGAGAGGAATTGTGCTACTCTATAACCCACTCCCACCCCAGCTCGTGTTTGGATTTCACTGCTAATGGATTAAGCCACTTGCATTTTGAAATATATATGTTAAATGTAAGGTATTTTATAGTAGGATAACCTCAGTTAACAAAACCACTCTACTGACATTACAAGTAAGAATAGCAGGCAGCACTGCTACTGTTTTTGACAATACAAAGTGATGGCCCAGTAAGCTGCACATCAGTTTACTAGACCTCATTATTAATAATTTCATATATAATTGTTTCATTGCTGCTGTTAATGACAGGTGAGAGTCATGTTATTATGGATGAGATTTGTTTAGCAATCAGGATCCTCTATTTGTCAACTTCTAAGCCATCAAGACTGATAAATTGTTGTATAATTTTAAAGCTGTTATAATATGTGAAGTGTTTTTTTAAGTTGCTACAGTTTTAAGCCCTAGATAGGAATTAGTAAGGCATTCAGATTTGGCCTTAGAAATTAAGTCTGTCTTTCTTATTTTGCAGATAGGGACTAAGGAAATCTAATTTGCAATGCAAAAATCTAAGTAATAATAAAAATGTGTCCCATTGAGATGAGATTTATGGAATGAGTGAAGAGAGAAATGGGGAGAGTGTGTTTCTCTTTGCCAGGAAAAGTGGGACTTCAGGTGCACAGTTCTCAGGGAGGAGCAGTAGCCAGTGGAGTACCACCACAGAAACAGAGATGGTACTTCTGGAGAGTGCTGCCAGACAGTGAACACTTTCAGTTTGCAAGAGGGCAAGCCAGCTGAAGTCAAGTTTGTCCTTCACCCTAAACAGCAGAGTTAATAATTTTCATGCTCCAAACCTACAGGAACTAGATCAGAAAGAAACAGATTTTACAGCTTCAGTTAAAAAGTGGTACTGTTCCAGGCATATATTTAAAAGAACACCTTTCAGTGCCTAATGGCAAAAGGATTGCTTGTTCTTTTCTTTTTTTTTTCCCCTTTTGTACAATAAAGCATTTCCACAATGTTAGGGAAAATATGGGTAAATATTTCTGAGGAAGAAGATATTTGTATAACATTCATGGAGAAAAAATAGCAATATTTATTAAAAATTTAAAGGGACATCTCTTTGATCCAGCAGTTCCATCTCTAGAAAAGTATTCTACAGTTACACAGGCACATGTGCAAAATGGCCCATTAATAAAAGTACTCTGTAGCTTAGTAATAACAGAAGAAGATATGAAGCAATTTCAGTAACCATAAATGAGAAGGTATTAGTTAAATTATAAGGCTCCTTTGCAATTAATATGATGCAGTTTTTGAAAATGAGGCAGATTTAGCAAATATGAAATGATTTCTAAGTTACATTATTGAGTGAAAAAAAGAGAGGTGCAAGACAATGTATGTAGAATACTACAAATTAAGTTTTTAAAATATTTGTATATGTGCTTGTATATACATAGACTATTTCTGGAAGGACACAGAAGTTACTGATTTTTGCCTTAGGGAAGGGGAACTGGATAGCAGAGGACTGTGCAGAGGGAGGTTTACTTTGTAATGAAGACGTATCTTAGCTCTTCCTAGGGCTGCTATGACAAAGCACAACAAACAAGATGCCTTAAAACAGAAATTTTTGTCTCACAATTTTGGAAACTAGAAGTCCAGATCTCTGGGGGGAGAAGCCTTCCTTGCCTCTTCCTAGCCTCTGGTGGCTGGTTGGCCATCCTTGGGCTTCAGTCTCTGCCTCAGTCATCATCGCATGGCACTTCTCCCTTTGTCTGTCTGCTGCCTCTTCTTCCCTTTTTATAAGAATGGTGAACATACTGGATTAGGGCCCAACGTAGTCCAGTTTGGCCCCTGCTTAACTAATCACATCTTCAAATAAGGTCAAAGACCCTATTCCAAAGAAGTTCATGTTTGCGGGACTGGTGGTAAGGACTTAAACATACTTTTTGGAAGGACACAATTCAACCCTTAATGATACACTTTACTACCTTTTCTTTAAATGCCTAATAAAAAATTTTTAAATACCTAATAAAGTCAGGACGTGGAAGAATGCAGTGGTTTTCTTAGAACTGACCACATTCAATTTGGTATAAGATGTGTAACTGTCAAAGTTGTACTAACAGGAAAATAAAAAATAAAACACCAGAGTAAATAAGCCAGCTAGTCCCTTACCTAAGACTTAGTTTTCTCATTTGCAAAATGGGTAGAAGGGGACTACTTTGAAGGTTGTTGTCTTGATTAGCCAAAAAGTGTATAAGCTATCACAGTGTTGACATACTGTGGTTACTAGTTACATACTAGTTCAAATATGCACGCATGCACACACACACACACACACACACACACACACACCTGCCTCTGTTTTTTGATTTCCCACAAAGCAGTTCCCAGAACAAGCTGGCCTTAAAGCAGGATAATGGAAGCACAACCAATACATCTTCTCACCAGTGCAGGGCTTAGTATTAGCTAATCATTAGCTCAGTTTTAGGATTAGCTTAGTCTTAGATTTTATTGACTACACAAGCATTCCTGTTGGATACCATTCTGGATGCTTGAATACAGTGCTGCACAAGACGAAACTCTGGTGCTTTAAAACACATTATGCAGTTTATACATGATAGAGCACAAATGTCATGTTCCCCTTCACTGCTACTCTCCTTCTTGCCCTTTTCTCTGATACCTGTTGATTATCAGGAAGGTGGGGAGTCCATTGTAACTTACAGTTACATTTCTCTCTTAGATAGGATCATGCAATAATACTGTTCTGTAACTGGCTAAAACGTCAGTATATCTTGGACATCTTTGCAAATGAGAAAAAATTCTCTTTCATTCTTTTAAACTGATACTGTTAACCTATTTTATGGATAAATGTATCATTTGTTAGTCACACCCCTATTGATGGGCATTTAAGTTGTTTTGAAGTTTTACTATATAGAATGCCCTAAGGAATATTGCCATCTACATAAATCATTTTCATATATTTAAATATTTCTTTTTTTCTTTGAGACTATTAATCTTTTGTTACCTGTATTACAAGTGTTTTCTGCAAGTTTGTTGCTTGTATCATTACTTTGTACTTGGTTTTTATCGATACACAGAATATTAAATTTCTGATGTAGACAATTGTACCAATCTTTTAAAACGTGTCTTACAATTTATTGTCTCGCTTAAGACACTCAAAGATTATATACACATTCTCCTATATTTTCTGACAGTATTGAGCTTAGATGTTCTACCCATCTCAAATTTATTTTGTGTTTTTGAGATGTTGTGTTAGGTAGACTAATGGCCCCCAAAGATGTCCTGCCTTAATCCTGGGAACCTGTAAATAGATTAGGTTATATGGCAAAGGGGAATTGAAGTTGGTAAACAGCAGACCTTGAGGTGTTTTATTAGGTTCCTATGGCTGCTTAAATAAATTACAAAAAATGTAATGGCTTAAAACAACACAAATTTAATCTCTTACAGCTCTGATGTCATAAGCCTGAAATTTGTTTTACTGCGCTAAAGTCCAAGTATCAGTAGGACTGGTTCCCTAGAGTTTCTGAAGGGACTCTCTTTTCTTTCCTTTTCCAACTTTTAGTGACTGCTTGTATGCCTTGATTTGTGGCCCTTTCCTCTCTCTTCAAAGCACATTGCTCCAATTTCTGCTTCTGACATCACATTTCCTTCATCTTGCAGTTGTCAAATCTCCATCTGCCTCTCTCTCATAAAGATAACACCCAGATAATCCAGGATAAACTCCCCATCTCAAGATCCTTAATTTAATTACATCTGCAAAATCCCCTCTTCCATGTAAGGTAACAGTCCATTCACAAGTTCCAGGAATTGAGTCCTGGATCTTTGGGGGCCATTGCTCAGCCTGCTACATATAGAGGAGATTATTCTGGATTATCCAGGTAGGCTCAGTTTAATAACAGGGGCCCTTATAAATGGAATAAGACACAGAAGAAAGAGAACCAGAAATATGACAGTGTGTGAAAGACTCAGTCCAATGTTGCTGCCTTCTAAGGTGGAAAAATGGGGCATAAACAAAGGAATGCAATAGCCTCTAGAAGACAGGAAAGGCAAGGAAACAAATTAGCCATCCCCTAGAGTCTTTAGAAGAAACACAGCCCTCTTGATACCTTAATTTTAGCCAAGTGAGACCCATCTCAGACTTCTGATCTCCAGAACTGTTAAGTAACCAAGTTTTGTTGTTTAGATCTTTAAGGTTTAGTAATAGGAAACTGATACAGATGTGAAGAAAGGATCTGTGATAGGCAGAATTCTAGTGACTCCCCAGTGACCTTGCTGTTATATAATGCCCTCACCGTTGAGTGTAAATAGAACCTTTGGATATGATGAGTAATCCCCATCCCCCCATGATTGTGTTATATCATATGGCAGAAGAAAGATGATCTGGGTTTAATTGAACACCATAAGTACATGGAACCTTGAACAGGGCATGAGATTTTGTAGGTTTGTCCAGAGTTATGTCCCGACAAATCCCAGAGTGATTAGAACAGTGAATAAAAATGTATTTGCAAAGTCCCCTTGGGGGAATGGTGAGAAAGGGGGAAAATTCAACTTTCCCATTTGGAGAAGGCCTGATATTCTCGTGAGCAGTGAGGACAACAAAATCAATAGGATGAGCCCTCAATCTTGAGGTTTGTTCATATGAAACTTATCCCTGCAAAGGATAGGCTAAGCTTACTTAAAATTAGGCCTAAGAGTCACCCCAGAGCACCTCTTTTGTTGCTCAGATGTGTATTATCTTTCGGCCAAAATGGCAAGCAAACTGACTGCCTTCCCCCTCTCTACATGGGGCATGCCTCCCAGGGATATAAACCTCACTGGCAATGTGGGACAGAAATCCTAGAATGAGCTGGGACTCAGCATCGAAGGAGTGAGAAAACCTTCTTGACTGAAAGGGGGAAGAGAGAAATGAGACAAAATAAAGTGTCAGTGGCTGAGGGAAGTTATTCTTATGCATTATATAGATATCCCCTTTTTAGTTTAAGGTGTATTAGAGAGGCTAGAGAGAAGTGACTGAAACTGTAGAGCTGTGTTCCAGTAGCCATATTTTTTGAAGATGATTGTATGATGATATAGCCTTCGCAATGTGACTGTGTGATTGTGAAAACCTTGTTCTGATGCTCCTCTACAGTATGGACAGATGAGTAAAAAAAAAAATGGATTAAAATTAATACATAATGGGGGAACAAATGTTAAAATAAGTTGGGTAGAGGGAAATACTAGTGGTCAATGAGAGGGAGGGGTAAGGGGTATGGTATGTATGAGTTTCTTCTTTTTTTTAAATTTATTTTTCTGGAGTGATGCAAATGCTCTAAGAAATGATCATGGTGATGAATATACAACTATGCAATGATATTGTGAGCCATTGATTGCACACCAGGTATGGCATGTTCATATGTTAAGAATGTTTGTGCTTGTATGTTGTTTGGCTTTATCAATAAAAATTTTTTAAAAAGAACAAATCCAACAAAAAATGTGGAAGACTTCTCTATAACAAATTGTCAAAGTGTATTGAAGAATAAAGGCACCCTAAATAAATATATAGATGTGCCACAAAAGAAAAAAAGACATTGGGTGAACAGAAAGAAGAACTCAAAGGTTTGAAAAAACAAATCATAGAACTTATGGGAATGAAAGGCACAATAGAATAGATGAAAAAAAAAACCAATGGAAACCTACAAAAACAGATTTGAAGAGGCAGAAGAAAAGATTAGTGGACTAGAGGACTTAACATCTGAATTATGACATTCAAAAGAAAATATAAGGAAAAGAATGGGAAAATATGAGCAAGGTCTTAGGGAATTGAATGACAACATGAAGCACATGAACATATGTGTTGTGGGTGTCCCAGAAGGAGAAGAGAAGGGAAAAGGAGGAGAAATAATATTGGAGGAAATTATCCCTGAAAATTTCCCATCTCTTATGAAAGACATAAAATTACAGATTCAAGAAGTGCATTGTTCCCCAAACAGAATAGATCCAAATAGACATACTCCAAGACACTTAATAATCAGATTGTCAGATGTGAAGGAGGAAGAGAGATTTTTGAAAGCAGCAAGAGAAAAGTAATCCACCACATACAAGGGAAGCCCAATAAGACTATGGGTGGATTTCTCAGCAGAAACCATAGAAGCAAGAAGGCAGTGGTGTGATAAATTCAATGTTCTAAAAGAGAAAAAGTGCTAACCAAGAATTCTATATCTAGCAAAATTGCCCTTCAAAAATGAAGGGGAGTGTGGGCAATCGTGGCTCAGCAGACAGAGATCTTGCTTGCCATGCTGGAGACCTGGCTTCAATTCCTGGTGCCTGCCCAAGCAAAAAAAAAGGTGCAAGGGTGATTTGGTAGTAGAATGCTTGCCTTTCATGTGGGAGACCCGGGTTCAATTCCTGGACCATGCACCCCCCCCCAAAAAAAAAATAAAAGGAAGATTAAAATATTTTCAGAAAAACAATAACTGGGAAAATTTGTGACCAAGAGACAGGCTCTGTGAGAAATACTAAAGAGAGAACTATAGGCAGATAGAAATAGGCAGGAGAGAGAGGTCTGGAGGAGAGTGTAGAAATGAAGACTATCAGTAAAGGCAAAAAGAGAAAAAAAATAGATATGACATAAAATCCAAAAGACAAAATGGTAGAAGACAGTAGTGCCTTTACTGTAATAACATTAAATGTTAATGGATTAAATTCCCCAATCAGAGACATAGACTGGCAGAAAGGATTAAAAGACAGGACCCATCTATATGTTGTCTAAAAAAAAAATTGAAGTGAATTGTTATGCAGCAATAGAAATGTAATACAAGATCTAATTTTATTTTTTAAATAAATGGATAGCCAATTATTCAAACACAATTTATTGAACAGTCTCTGATATCCCCACCTATTTGAAATAGGTGAAATGCCATCTTTATAACACACTAACTTTACATGCATTCATGTGTCTGCTTCTCTATACATTGATTGACTTGTTTATTCCTGAACCAATACCATGTAAAACAATTCTATGAAAACATTCATAGCGATACTGCTCTTCCAGACTTATCCTTTTTTGCTTTTTGTAAATGGCACCACTGTTTTAAAAGTCACCCAGACTAAAATCAGTGGCACATTCTTTCAATTTACAGAATGCTGATATAGTCAGTCATTTTCTGGAAACCTTCATTTATGATCCTTTTTTTTCCCTTAAAATAGCCTAGTGGCTCTCATTGACTACAAAATTAAGTCTACACTCTTATCTTGCATTTCAGGATTTCTGCAGTCAGACCAGAATATTCATTTTCTAAATTGATTCCTATTTCTTTCTTTGATATATGATGCACTTTTAGCTAAGTTGAATTACTCTTCAATGCACTTACTTTGAGTCCTCCATTCCTTTCCTCAATTTGTTTCCTTTTTTCTGAATCATACTATCTTCACTGTATCTCCTACACCAGCCACTTCTGGAAAGCCTTCTCTACCTGCCCTGCACTTGGTTTAAGCTCCTTGTTCTGTTCCTGGCTAGCACCTGGAAAAGACTTGGGGTCTCAGGCTTTTGAAGGGGTATGGTGGTGTTGGCTTCACCTGGCACTTCCTTTTGGCTCTTGGGCCTCCCAGTCCATGGGCATCATGTAACTGGTGTGGGGAGGGCAGACCCTATAAAGCACAGGCCCAGGGCATGGGCCCTAGTGGCCCATGTTTAAGCACAGTACTGCTATGAGTAGAACTGACATATAACCCAGAAAGCATTAATTCTGCTCCTCTCTCTACTGTAACGTTTATAGGTGCAGACTCTGCCACAACAGATGTCTTTAGGTATCCAGCTGGGCCTGTAAATGAGGGAGTGGTTCAGAGATGATACTAACCTGTACCACTGAGTCATATTTTCCCCTCAACTTTGTTCACTCTTGAGATGACATTTTGACCTCTACCCATCAAATTTCAGAATCTAGCTCTCAATTCACCTGAATTCAAACAAGAAAACACTTGTTTCTTCAAATATCAATATCAACAAATGCGGATTTTATTCTGCATTTTATTCTGAAGTGAGCGGAGGAAACACAGAGGAAATTAAAGCAAGGGAGTGACATTAGCTGGCCACCCTGCTTCTTTCCTGCCCTCCTCCCAAACCCCAGTCCTTTCCCCTTCATCATTAATGCCCACACTCATCTTCTCAGAACTCTGAGAAGTTCAAAAGGAATCACAGGTTATGTCAGTAATTCTTATCCTATTGAAATAAGCTGTATAAATTTTAGACACAAAAAAGGTCTGGAAGAATATACTTAAAACAGTTAACAGCTAACTTCAGAGGATGGGACTAAGCCATTTTTCCCTTTTCACTTCATAAATTTTATACTTAAAAATTTTTTGTAGTTATAGATATATACTACTTTCATAAACAAAAAATATGTATCTATGTATATGTACATTTTTTTCTCTAAAGAGTTCATATTGTATGTGTTTGGAATGTAGGAATGTGTAAATATAGGAGCTATGAGGCACCACCTTTAGTCATGTACACAGAGAACTAATGAGTACCAGTTTCTGGAGAGAGAATAAAACGTTTATGGATGATGCTGTAAGGTAAATGGCAATGTAGTCCAGAGTAAGAGAGAGAGCCTACTTTGGGTCTGATGGCTTTCTGATTCCTGGTCTCCTTATGCTAAATCACACTTTTTTTCCTAAGCCCTAAAGCACCTCCCCCAGCTCTTGAAAAATCCTTTTCTGGGACTCTTGCCCAAGAAACAAATCTGGCCAGTGAGTCACCCCAACATCTGCAGGATGGAGAAATGATCTTTATATATGCACTCATTGTAATAAAATTTCACTGCCACTTGAATACTGTGGAATCAGCTTCAACAGAACTCAATCTATGGCGACTTTGAGAATAAGATACATCCCCTATGTTTAAGGCATGTACAATCTGGTTGGGGAGACAAGGTATGAATTTTTTCAAAGTTTATGCAGACAACAAGTGCCGGTGCATTGCAGTCAAGCACAGGTATGAACCACATGCTGAGTAATTGACACAGATGATAATGTTAGGCATCTAGAGGAAGGAAATAGCACTGGGGTTGGTGTCAAGATAGTAGCACTAAATATGAAGGAGAGGTGTACTCATTTAAAATTAAATGTAAAATTGTTAATAAAGGATTTTACAAGAAAATTACATAGAAACATTTGCAGCACTTGTCCATTATTGTTTCAATGAAAGCTTTATGAGAAATTGAAACAAATATCAGCCTGGGTACAAGTACTTAGGTATTTTAACCTCCTCAGCTGGATGAGTTCTTATTTCTTTGATTTTTAATTGTGAAACATAACATGGATACAAAAATGCATAAAAGACATTCAGTTTAATGAATAATTACAAAGCAAACATCCATGCTCCAAACAACTAGGTCAATAAATATTTCAAACTCCAGAAGTCTCCAAAATGTCTTTTCCTGACCACAAACCCTCCCATTCCTCTATATTGATCATTGTAATAGTCACTCCTTTGTTTCTCTTTGTAGTTTTCTGCCTCTGTATGCATCCCTAAAAAGATAATTTCATTTGCTTCATTTTATCTTTATATGAATAGATTCGTGCTGCATGTGTCTTGTTTCTTTTGCTCAATGTTGTATTTTTTGAGATGTGTTCATACTGATTTCACTGTTGGATAGACTACCATTGTATGAATATACCAAAACATATTTATACTTTCTGTATTGTTGATGTGCATTTGGGTTTGTTTTCAGTTTGGAATTCTTACATGCAGTATTCCTATAAGACATTTTTGAAATTAAATCCTAGAATAATATCGAATGCATGTGTGTCAGTTTTTAATATCTAAAATCTTTATGGGTCTGTTTCTATTGTATATAATTTTTGCTGACTTTTGCACAGGGGATCTTTTTTACCTGTGTGCTTGCTTATCTTTGTGAACTAATTATTATTCTCAAAAAATTATTTGTATAAATAATTCGAGGCCATATGAAGGTACTTATCTACAGGGAAGATTTTTATTTGTTCTTTGAGGCACCAGTGGACACTTTTGGACCAAGAATATCTTAAACCAAGTTTATGATTTAAGGTTCCATGACCCAGTCAGGCAATAAGGACTTGGGCTACAAATGTCTGCATGGGTTAATTTACTTCTAGTCTTCCCTTAGCCCAAGGGTGTAGCTCTTTGGGTTCCCCGTTTAATGAGAAAGTCATCTAGCCCCACCTCGGGCAGGTTTAGGCTTTGATTTCTATTCCTCTTACTTTGCCAGGTCATTAAGACAAAAGTGAATTTTATTTTGGTCAGTAAATGCACTCAGGGGAAGATCAGCTTCTGTGGTTGCTTACCTCTCTGGATTCCTACTTTCCCTTCAGTTTTTGCTTTGGTAACTCCTTACTATCTTGTTGACTCTTTAATGCATTTAAAAAGATTTAAAGAAATATTTTATTCCAAATTTTAGTTGCTTTTTAAAGGAGGATTGCTTCAAGCTACCTAGCCTACACTTTCCGGAAACACAAGTTCCTGTCTAAGTCATTCTTAAATGATTAATTCCAAAACCTGCACTGAGGAAAAATTAAAACTGGATTTAGCTTTCTGCAGTCCTGGCACAGGATACACAAATTTGCTAACCAATAATTTTGGCTTTTGTTAGATTCTGGTCTTATCCTGTCCATATTGGTCTGCAGAAATATCTAAAACTGTCTTGCATTCTAACAGTGTGTTCTGCATTTCCTCCTCTAACTCACAGTTTCCATTATCATCTCAATCCTCCTCATGAGGAAAAAAGCCAGACTCAGAGCCTGTGCAAAGATCAAACCCTGGCTACCAAATGCCTTTGCCTTTAGCCTCTCCCCTCTCTGTTGGCTTTTAATCAGTTAAAGATTAATGTTTTCCGCCTGTGTAGTGTTTAGTGAGTCTATGAATACTTTTCATTTTAATAACAGAAAAGTTAGAAGCCATTCTAACACATTGATGATTTCTGTACAGAATCACTTCCTGGTGAGACCCGATTTCTCACCCTTTGATCTGCATACAGACAACTACTTTTTCTCACTTCTTAATTCCTCTCAAACTTAAAAACGTCTAGTCATGCTTGAAAAGATTCAGAGGTTAATATGGCTATTACCAGTTACTTTGCAAGTAAAAATAAACAAGAACAAGGAAAAATCAAAAAGAAATCAAGTCCTTACTCCTTATCCTCATACCCCTTATCTCACCCCCACCCCCATTATTGACCCATACTATTCTATGGTGCATCTGTTACTGTTGATAAAAGAAAATTAAAATATTACTGTTAACTGTAATCCATAGTTTGCAATAGGAACATTTTCCCCATATACTCTTCTACAATTAGTTCCTTGTAATGGTGTCATACATTTGTTCTAGTTCATGAAAGAACTTTTTTTATTTGTACAGTTAATCACAGACATTGTTCACCAGAAGATCACTGTGTATAACATTCCCATGTTTAACCTCCAATTTTCCTTCTTACATACATCACACTTAACTTCCCCTTTCTACCGCATTCACACACCATTCAACACTGTTAGTTATCCTCACAATAACATGCTACCATCACCTCTATCCATTTCCAAATATTTAAGTACAACTTAGTTAAACATTCTGCACATATTAAACACAGCTCCCCATTCTTCAGTCTCATCCAATATCCTGGTATTCTATATTCTATTTTTTTGTCTGTGAGTTTGCATATTATAATTAGTTCATATCAGTGAGATCATACGAATATTTATCCTTTTGTGTCTCACTTATTTCACTTGACATAATGTCCTCAATGTTCATCTAAGTTGTTGCATGCTTCAGGGCTTTTTTCTTTCTGATTGATGGATAATATTCCATCCTATGCGTATACAACATTTTGTTTGTCCATTCATCTGTTGACAGACACTTGGATTATTTCCATCTTTTAGCAATTGTGAATAATGCTGCTATTAATACTGGTGCACAAACGTCTGTTCGAGTCCCTCTGTCAGATCTTCTGGGTATATCCCGAGTAGAAGGATTGCTGGGTCGTAAGGCAATTCTATACTTAGCTTCCCAAGGAATTGCCAAACAGCCCTCCACAGAGGCTGTACCAGCTTACATTCTCATCAGCAGTGGATAAGTGTTCCAATTTCTACACATCCTCTCCAGCATTTTTATGTTGGACACTATTAACTATAGTCCATCATTTACAATAGGGTTCACATGTTATAAAGTCCTATGTTTCATCTTCCATTTTTTATTCCAGTAACACATATGACCTAAAATTTCCTCTTTCAACCACCTTTACATATATAATTTAGCGTTATTAATTGCACTTATAATAATGTGTTACTATTACCACTATCCATTTTCAAAACTTTGTAATCAACCTAAATAGAAATTCTGTATAAAATTAAGCCTTAACTCCTCATTCTCTAACCCCACACAAGCCTCTGGTAACCAATATTCTAGAGTCTGACTCTATGAGTTCCTTATTCACATTATTTCATATAGTGACATCATGCAATATTTGTCCTTTTGAGTGTAGGATAGCATGTTTATTTTTGTTGATGAACATATGAGTGTACCATAGTTTGTTTATCCATCAAGCTATCAAAGGAAATCTTGGTTGCTTCCAGTTTTTGGCAATTATAGATAAAGCCGCTGTAAACATTCTGTGCAGTTTTGTATATATATATATAAGTTTTCAAACAACTGCATAAATAATTAAAAGTGTGATTGCTGAATTGTACAGTAAGACTGTGTTTAGTTTTCTAAGAAACTGCTAAACTGTCTTCTAAAATGCTGTACTATTTTGCATTTCTGCCAGTAATGAAGGAGGGTTCACACTCTGTATCCTTGCCACCAATTGGTATTGTCAGTGCTCTGGATTTTTAGTCACTCTATTTAGGTGTGTGGTGGTATCTCATTATAGTTTTAATTTGCAGTTTCCTAATGACAAATGTTGTTGAGCATCTTTTCATCTGCTTTCCCTTCTTTATATCTTCTTTGACGAGTTATGTGTTCAGATGTTTTACCTATTTTTTATTGGGTTGTTTGTTTTCTCATTGCTAAATTAAGGAGTTACCTGTATATTTTGGATACAATTCCTTTATCAGATGTATTTTGCAAGTATTTTCTCCAAGTCTGTTCCATGTCTTCTCAATCATTTAGCAAAGTCTTTCAGAGGGCATAAGATTTTAATTTTAATAAAATCCAACTTAATATATTTTCTTTAATGGATCATGTTTTTGATGGTATAGCTAAAAACTCATTACCAAACCCAAGGTAAGCAAGATTTTTTCCTATATGTTCTTCTAGAGATGTAATAGCTTTTCATTTTACAATAGGCTTATGGTCTATTTTTTTTTTTAACTTTTATTAATAAAAAAATCAACATACAATATGAACATTCTTTTTTTATCACATAGTTGTATATTCATCATCATTTCTTAGAATGTTTGCATCGACTTAGAAAAAGAAATAAAAAGAAAACAGAAAAATTTTCATACATACCATACCCCTTACCCCTCCCTTTCATTGATCACTAGCATTTCAATCTAAATTTATTTTAACATTTGTTTCCCCTATTATTTATTTATTTTTAATCCATATATTTTACTCATCTGTCCATAAGGTAGATAAAAGAAGCATCAGACACAAGATTTTCACAATCACATAGTCACATTGCAAGAGCTATATCATTATACAATCATCTTCAAGAAACATGGCTACTGGAACACAGCTCTACATTTTCAGGCAGTTTCCTCCAGGCTCTCTGTTATGCCTTAACTAAAAAAGATGATATCTATTTAATGCATAAGAATAACCTCCAGGATAACCTCTCGATTCTGTTTGAAATCTCTCAGACATTGACACTTTATTTTGTCTCATTTCTCTCTTCCCCTTTCAGTCGAGAAGGTTTTCTCAATACCTTGTGAGTTGCAGCTCATTCTAGGATTTCTGTCCCACATTGCCAGGAAGGTCCACACCCCGGGAGTCATGTCCCACGTAGACAGGGGGAGGGTGGTGAGTGTGCTTGTCATGTTGGCTGAGAGAGAGAGAGAGACTATGGTCTATTTTGAGTTCATTTCTGTGAGAGGTGTAAAGTTTTTTTTTTTTTTTTTGCATACGGACAGCCACCTTTTCTAGCACTAATTGTTGAAAAGAGTATCCTTTCTCCAATGAATTGTCTTTGAAGCACTATTTTCAAATAGACACAGAATATCCTTTCTGGGAAGGATGGACAGGGATCCAATGGGTATTAACATGGACAAAATCCTCTCAAGATATGTGAAGTGCAGAAAAGAAAATTGCAGAATAGTACATTTGCTACTATTCATCTTTTACCACATACTCACACAAACTATACATTGTATGTGTAAACATATATGCCTGTAAACTTATAGAGAAAGGTCTAGAAGGGTATATATATCAAACTTCCAACAATGTTGCTTCTAGGTGGAGGATGATTCGAAGTGCTAATAGAGGATTTTAAGGCAAGAAATATTATTGAAAATGTAAGGAATATTTCATGATAGCGATGTCCAGTTTTTAATAGGAATATGTAGTAATCCTAAAATTAAAATATAGCCTCAAAATATGTAAAACAAAAATTCACAGAAGTAAAAAGGTATAGCTAATTTATAATCATATTTGGAGATTGTAATATACCTCTTTCAGTAACAGATTAAAATGGCAGAAAAAAATCAGTGAAGATACAAAAAATTTGCATATCATGATTAGCAAACTTAACAGACACAGGGTATTCTGTGTTGCACATTGTTTTCAAGTCCAGTTGGAACATTTACCAAATAGACCTTACACTGAGCCATAAAGTAGGTCTCAACAAATTTCAAGTAATTTAAATCATACGGAGTATATCTTTTGATCATGACAGAATTAAGCTAAAGACATCAATAATAAGGAAACTAGGAAATCCTGATTAGGTAATTAAGTAGCATATTTTGCAAATCCATGAGCCAATGAAGAAATTACAACAGAATCAATAAATATTTTTAATTGGATAATATACAAATTATCAAAATACATGCAAACATCAAATATAACATCAAAGTCTGTAGCTTGCAATTAAAATGGTGCTTAGAATAAAATTTTTCAGCTTTAAAAGAAAATATTAGAAAAGAAGAAAATTGATTGTCAAAGCATCTACCCCAAGCAGCAAGAAACAGAGCAGCAAATTAAACCCAATACAGTGAAAGGAAAAAAATAATATAGGCAGAAATTAATGAAACAGGAAATCAATAACCAACAGAGAAAAATCAACTGTTGGTTATAGAAAAGATTAATAGCATTGAAAATTCCCCAGAAAGTTTGATCAAGTGACTTGTACAAATGCACACAACTAAGAAGTGAAAGAGCTGAATGCAGATTAGACTCAGTTTTGAGAGATCAATAAGAAATTGTGCATGAAAGGGCTAACACAGTATATAGCACATGACAAACATTTAATAAAATTTTCTTGAGTTTGAATCTTGGCTAATTCATTACTTTTTCTTCTAAACCAGAGAAGAAAGAAAGCAACAATGGAACAGAGATGGATTTTCCTGAGACCAACCCCAAAGCTGAAGAAGGCTTTTGCAAGATCAATGTAAAACATCCAGAATTTCTGGGGAATAAAATAGGGCCCTGACTTGACATGAAGTTTGAGTAAACTCCAAGTGGGTAAGTACTGTGTGCTGGTCTGAAAGGATGTATGTCCCCTAGATAAAGCCATGTTTTAATTTAAATCCCATTTCATAAATGCAGAATAATCCCTATTCAATACTGTATGTTTGAAACTGTAATCAAGTAATCTCCCTGGAGATGTGATTCAATCAAGAGTGGTTGTTAAACTGGATTAGGTGACGACATTTCTCCACCCATTTGGGCGGATCTTGAAAAGTTTCTGGAGTCCTATAAAAGAGGAAATATTTTGGAGAACAAAAGATATTCAGAGAGCAGAGCAGAATGACATAGCCAGGAGAAGCAGAGTCCGCCAGCCAGAGACCTTTGGAGATGAAGAAGGAAAATGCCTCCCGGGGATCTTCATGAAACAGGAAGCCAGGAGAAGAAGCTAGCAGATGATGCCATATTCACTATGTGCCCTTCCAGATGAGAGAGGAACCCTGACCGTGTTTACCATGTGCCTTTCCAGATGAGAGAAAAACTCTGTGTTTGCCATGTGCCTTCTCAGTTGAGAAAGAAACCCTGAACTTCATCGACCTTTTTGAACCAAGGTATCTTTCCCTGGATGCCTTAGATTGGACATTTCTATAGACTTGTTTTAATTGGGACATTTTCTCAGCCTTGGAACTGTAAACTAGCATCTGATTAAATTCCCCCTTTTAAAAGCCATTCTGTTTCTGGTATATTGCATTCCGGCATTTGGCAAACTAGACTGTTGGGGCTATCCGGAAAATATCTAGATGAGATTTCTTTCCCACAGGAGATGGCCACTTCCTAGGACAAGGTGAATTAAGGAAGATAAATTGTCAAACAGGATATTCTCAGGCTTGGGGACAGGAGAAATGTAGAATGGAATGGGGGTTGCTTTCCTCAAACAGTAGCAGGAGTAAGTAGGGAATGCTTTCTTCATGCATTCTCTTATGATGCCACTGGACTCAGCCACAGAACACAGTCCTGGCTCAGTATAACTAGGGAAGATTAGCATTACTTTTATATATTTTCAAATTGCTTTCATAGGGCCACGGTGGCTCAGCAGGTAAGAGTGCTTGCCTGCCATGCCCAAGGACCTGGGTTCGATTCCCGGTGCCTGCCCATGTAAAAAAAAAAAAACTGCTTTCATAAACAAGATCTCCATGAATTGTTGTTGCTGTCCCTTACTAGTCATTAATATGATGGTTTCAAAATCAGGAAGTAGAGGATAGGAAATGTCACACAATTTGCTGAGACAAACCTCATGTGATTTCTCAACCAAGTGTTATCTCTATACCCATTTTAGAAATTAAGAAGCTAAGGGGTTCTGTGGCTGGTCCAAAGGCATAAATCTATTGAAGGGTAGAGCCAGTATCTGATCCCAACTCTGGCTGGGAGAGCAGAGACTATGCCCATGGAACCTAACATTTCTCTAGACTGGGTCTAGGTCCTTTGGACTTTCTTAGAAAGCCATTTGAAATTGAAACCATCCTGCTTCTCATCCCCATTTTTATCAGTCAGAGATCAAAGTGTAAGTACTCCTGACTAATTGCCCTCTACCTCTCCATTATCTTCATAATGCTTCTGTAATTCCTTGTCTTTAACACAAACCTCTCTAATCTCCTAAATGTTCCATTGTGCCCTCTGGAACTTCTACTCCATCATCAGTGAGTCCACTCTTTGATAGTTTCTGGCCCCTCCTTCTGTAAGTAAAACCCAATTTTACTTTGAGGACAGTGAATTTCCTACAGCCCTCACAAATGGCAGCTTTTATTCTCTCATGACTCACCTCTCTGAAAGTCAGAAGGGCTTGGGACCCTCTTTGCTTACCACTGTCAGTTCCACAACTCTCTGTAAAAGTCCTCTTTCATTTTAAGTCTCAGGCCATCCAACCTGTGTTAGTTAGATTCAGTTGTCAACTTGGCCAGGTGAGCATACCTAGTTCTGTTGCTGCAGACACAAGCCAATGGTACGTGAATCTCATATGTTGCTAATTACATCTGCAGTCGGTTAGGAGGCGTGTCTGCTGCAATGAGTGACGTTTGACTTAATTGGCTGGTGCTTAAATGAGAGAACGCAATGTAGCACAGCCACGCAGCTCGGCATTCCTCATCTCAGCACTAGCAGCTCAGCCCAGGCCTTTGGAGATGCAGAAAGAAGTCGCCCCGGGGAAAGTTGTTGGAACCCAGGGGCCTGGAGAGAAGACCAGCAGAGACCATCTTGTGCCTTCCACGTAAGAAAGAACCTCAGTGGAAAGTTAGCTGCCTTTCCTCTGAAGAACCAACAAAATAAATCCCCTTTTATTAAAAGCCAGTCCGTCTCTGGTGTGTTGCATTCCAGCAGCTAGCAAACTAGAACACAACCCAACTCATCCTACAGACCTCTGTTCAATTATTATTCCTTTGGGGATGCTTCCTTGACCAAGATCTTTGTGAGAAACTCTCTCAAAATGAAACAGATCCATTTTTTTTCTTCCATTTGGAGCAGTTATCTACCTCAATTTGCAATTACACAATAGCATTGTTAGATTATTTGGCTTTACCTCTAGACCCTATACTCCATAAAAGCAGCAAAGGCTTCTGTTTTGTTCACCATCTTATCCCCAGAGTAGAACTCAGTAACTATTTTGTTGAATGAGTTAAAACATTTCTTTGTTTGAAACATTGACTCCTTTTTGATATAGAAATAACCTTTGGCAACTACAATCCACCAAGCCATATTCAGTCATCTGATATTTAATATGTGCACGAAGGTTAGTTCTTCAAGGGTTCTGAGCTTTGTGTTATCAGATAATTGCTTCCTAAGTGATTCTTGGCTTCTTTTTTCTTATTTCTTGATGTTGTCCATTTTTGACAACTATTTTATTGTCTCCAACTGATTTTGTGGCTTTCAGAAACTTTTTATTGATCTTTTCACAGCATTTTCCCTTGATACTTTTGGGGGAAGCTTTTGGCAGTGATTGCCACATTTTAATTTGTTGTGGCCATTACCTGGCACCCTGACCACACTCTGACCTTTGACCATGTCTGTCTTCTAGTCAAGATTTTAGAATATTAAAAGTCAGGTGGCCTTCTTCCTTTTCCGCCCCAGAGGCAACTTGTTCTTTACACATAGTAGCCACATATAACTAGTGATGCACCATTACTTATTTTGGGGCAGACCATGCATT
Source organism: Tamandua tetradactyla (assembly GCF_023851605.1). Lineage (NCBI taxonomy): Eukaryota > Metazoa > Chordata > Mammalia > Pilosa > Myrmecophagidae > Tamandua > Tamandua tetradactyla. Next base: position 74,643,182 of record NC_135328.1, read on the forward strand.
GGTGATAGGTGTAGATGTGGGAGAATGAGCAACCTATGCCATCCTCCTGCTGCCCAAAAAAGTTTGCTGTTGTTGTTCCTTTCTTCACAGGGCTATCTTCACAATTGGAGTGGTGATGGCAAATGTTGAAGAGCGGTTTCAAACATGATGGTGAATTAAGATTTATCAGACAAAGTCAAGGGGAAAAGTATCAGAATTGAGCTGCAAAACTGGTACATTATAAATTTTAATTTTAATTAACTATTGCATTTGTATTGTTTAAAAATCAAACATATATATATATGATACAATGTGTTAGATGCTGTACTCTGTTGATTTATTTCACCTGGAGAAATTTCCATGCCATTCTTTTATATAGTACATAGAATTATATTTATCAATATATCATAATTTGTTAGGTCAATACCTTGTTCATGGACATTTCAGTTGATTCCAGTCTATTAGAAATAATATGGCAAAAAAATGTACACAAATAATTTTGTATGTATGTAAGTATATTTGCAGAATAAATTCCTAGAAGTAGAATTGTTGTTCTAATTGAAAGAATATAAAATAATATTTTCAAACTGCCCTGCATTAATTGTCTACTATTTGGTTCTTAGAAATATATCCCCAAAATATTGTATTAGACTTGATCATTTTATAGAGTTATTTTCATTTTTAAATCTGGTTTCCAACACCTTCCCTTGCTTAAAGCTAATTCCTTTCATTTACCTTGAGAATGTGATCCACTAATTATTTCCCGTCTCACTTATACCTTCAACCTACTCTTTTAATGACAAATATATAGAAGTGAAATATAGTAGGCATATAGGCAGAAATTAAGAGCTTGGGCTCTGGAGTCCTTAAGACATAAGTTTGATTTCTGATTCCCTCACTTACTCAATTATGTGCAAGCCTCTCAACTGAAGAGTCCATTTCCTCATCTGTCAATTGTGGATAATGATAGACTCAACTTCATATGTTCATATGAAGATTGTATGAGACAATAAAATTACCTAAAGATTTTAGCATAGTCTCTAGCCCACTGGAAGAATTGGATGAGAGTTAGACATTATTTTTAATAATAGCTTTCTTAAGCTTTTAAAAAGGCTTGTTTTATCTTATCTTAAAAAATAGGGTGGGCCACGGTGGCTCAGCAGGTAAGAGTGCTTGCCTGCCATGCCCGAGGACCTGGGTTCGATCCCAGTGCCTACCCATGTTAAAAAAAAAAAAAAAAGGGCAAAGATCCTTTCTCACATCCAGAAGCATCTCTTGCTGCTATCCTCTCTCTCTCTCTCGACTTCTTTTTTTAAAATATTTTTTATTGAGAAATCTTCACACACATACATTGTATCCATGGTATGCAATCAATGACTCACAATATCATCACACAATTGTGTATTCATCACCATGATAAGTTTTTAGAACATTTGCATCACTCCAGAAAGAGAAATGAAAAGAAAAAACTCATACATTCCATTTCTCTCATTGACCACTAGTATTTTCACCTACCCAATTTATTTTACTCTTTGTCCCCCCTATTATTTATTTATTTTTTTACTCATTTGTCCATACCCTGGATATAATAGGAGCATCAGACACAAGGTTTTCACAGTCACACAATCACATTGTAAGCGTTATATCTTTATACAGTTGTCTTCAAGAATCTAGGAAACTGGAACACAGCTCAACAGTTTCAGGTACTTCCTGCCACTCACTCCAATACAACAAAAACTAAAAAGGAATATCTATATAATGCATAGGAATAACTTCTGGGATAACCTCTCTGCTCTGTTTAAAATCTCTTAGCCACTGAAACTTTACTTCCCCTTTTGGCCAAGAGGTATTTCTCTCTTCCGCTTTTTGGGTCCTAGCTCATCCTGGGATTTTTGTCCCATGTTGCCAGGGAGATTTACACCCCTGGGAGTCACGACTCATGTAGTAGGGGGAAGTAGTGAGTTCACATGCTGAGTTGGCTTAGAGAGAGAGGCCACATCTGAGTAACAAAAGAGGTTCTTTGGGGGTGACTCTTAAACCTAATTTTAAGTAGACTTAACCTATCCTTTGCAGAAATAAATTTCACAGGGGTGAACCCCAAGATCTAGGGCTCAGCCTATTAATTTGGTTGTCCCCACTGCTTGTGACAATATCAGAAATTCTCCAAATGGGGAAGTTGAATATTTCCTCTTTTCTCTCCATTCCCCCAAGGGAACTTTGCAAATACTTATTTATTCACTGCCCAAATTACTCTGGGATATATCAGATCTTCACACTAACCTGGACAAACCAACACAATCTCACACCAGTAAAGATTCCATGTACTTACAGTGTTCAACTATACTGACCATACGAGTTAAACTAGGAAATACACTACTCCAAATATAAATTTTACACTCAATAAACATTTCTCCCTTTAGTCTCCCACAGAAGTTGAAGTTTTAAAATATGGATGGTATCATCCTTTACCCTGTATTCTGATATACGTTAGTCCTATCCAGATTGGCTTCATTCATATCTCTACTCAATGTCTGGTCACTTTTTCAACTTTTTTAACAGTTCCTGTATGGGATAGTGCTGACTTTCATAGCTTCAGAGCTCTAACTCTGGGTCTCAGGTGTCACATAAATGCTTGAATTTTCTGGGAACAACCATAGCATATACAAATAGCTCAGTATCACAGAATTTAGAAATAACAATAACAACTCCTGAATATATGTGACTATTGTAAGAGCTTACAATCTAGGACCCTTTACAATAGGCCCCAACCTGATAAGCTGGTGAGACTTCTCTTTGAAAAAGTAGTACTTCTTCCTGACTATGCTTCTTTACTCCTCAACCCTCTGTAGTCTGGCTTCTTCATTTATGACTACTGCAAAAATGGTCAATAAACCTCTTAATGCCAAAGTCAAAGAAATTTTTATGACCTCTATTCTTTTGTCCCTCTGTGTCCTCTGATCACTGTTAATTACTGCCACTTTGAAAGCTTTTCTTTGCTAGCTGTCCATGATACCATTATCTCTTGGTTCCCTTACCAATGTATTTAATTCTGTTTGTTTGACAAACTCTTCTTTTCCTCCTTTTGTATCTTTGTGAGCTCTTTTATGGACTCCAGTAAGCTAATTAAGAGTCACCTTAAGTGGCAGGATCACATCTCCATGGACATAATTTAGTCAAAGGGCCCCACCCAAACATGGCTCTGCCCCACAAGATTAGATTACGATTAAATGAAGATGGCTTTTCTGGGTTACATAACAGCTTCAAACCAGCACAATATACGTCAAAGAAGCTCAGTCAACTCCAAATGGAATGCACACAAATAAAAACCTACCAAGACGTTTAATAATCAAATGGTTGAATGCCAAAGATAGAGAATCCTGAAAACCATGAGACAAAAGCAATGCATCATGCAAAAAGGAGCCTCAATAGGATCAAGTGCCAATTTTCCATTAGAAACTCTGGGAGGTAAGAAGGCAATTAATGGCATATTTAACGTTCTGAAAGGAAAAATATTGCCAACCAAGAATCGTATATCTGGTAAAATTGTCTTTAAAAAATGAGGGGGGGGGATTAAGATATTCCCAGATAAATAAAAGCTGAGGAAATTTGACAGAGCTAGACAGGTCATATAAGAAATGCTAAAGGGAATTCCTTAGGTTGAAAAGGAAGGACACTAGCAAAGCTGCATGAAGAAAAAGTTCTCTGATAAAGACAATTACATGGGTAAATATAAATGTCAACTCACTGTATTTTTGGTTTGTAACTCCACTTTATACTTTCTACAGGATGTAAAATGCAAACATAAATACTGTTTTGGCTAATAATATATGGAAAGGGGACAGAAGTGTGTAGGAACATAGTAACTATTGAATTTAACTTGTGATAAAATAAAGTGTTATTGTTAAAGATTTAGGATGTTAAATTTTTTTATTCATATCTTTATATATATATATGTATTAATTAAAAAAATTAACTAACACAACATTTAGAAATCATTCCATTCTACATATGCAATCAGTAATTTAGGATGTTAAATTTAAGTCTTATGTTGATCACAAGGAAAATATCAGAAAAAAATATGCACAGAAGGTAAAGGAGAAGGATTTCTAAAGAGTTAACTATAAAAGATCAACTACATTTTTTTTTAAAAAGGTAGTAACGGAAAAATTAAGCAACCAAAAAGTTATGACCTTCAAAAATGAAAAAATAACATGGTAGAACAGTTTTATATTATCAGTAGTTGCTTTAAATGTAAATGGGTTAAGATTTCTAGTTAAACGTCTATGTTGACAGAATGTGTAAAAAAGTATGACCCAACTATATGCTATTTATAAAAGATCACCTTAAATTCAAAGACATAAGTAGGTTGGAAGTGAAAGGTTTAAAAATACACTCCATGAAAATAATAACTAAGAGAGACCTGGGGTACCTATCTTAATGCCAGATAATATAGATTTTAGCTAAAAAACTGTTATAAGGGACAAAAAAAGGACACTATATACTGATAAAGGAGTCAACTCAAAAAGAAGATGTAACAATTATAGATATAAATGCACCTAATAGCAGAGTCCCAAAGTGTATGAAGCAAATATTGACAGATTTAAAGGTACAAGTAGATGTTCTATATTAATAGTAGGAGACCTCAACATATCACTTTTGATAATGGATATAACATCTAGACAGAAGACCAATAAGGAAATAGAAGATTTGAGTGATACTGTATACCAAACTAGATCTAATATAGAGACATATATAGAACACCACCCAATAACAGAAGAATATACATTCTTCTCTAGTGTGCATAGACCATATTTCAGGTCACAAAACAAATCTCAATAAATTTAGAAAGATTGAAATTTTGCAAAGTATCTTCTCTGAGCATAATGAAATGAAGCTAGAAAACTAGCAAGGGAGAACTGGAAATTTCACAAAGGTGTGGAAATTGAACAGTATACTCTTAAGCAACCAAATGTTCCAAAGAAGAAATCACAAGGGAAATTAGGCAATATTTTGAAGCAAAGGAAAACAAGAACACAACATACCAAAACTTATGGGACGCAGCACAAGCCATCCCAAGATGGAAATTTACACCTCTAAATGCTTACATCAAAAAAAGAAGAAAGATGTCAAACACTAACCTTTCCTTACACCTGGAGGAACTAGAAAACAAAAGCAAACTGAACATAAAGTGAGCAGAAGGAAGTAATGAAGATTAGAGTTAAGTTAAATGAAATAGAGAATAGAGAAAATCAACAAAACCCAAAGTCGTTATGGTAATTTGGAGTTGTTATGTACCCCAGAAAAGGCCATGTTCTTTTAATGCATGATGGTGGGTGCAGACCTATTATGGGTAGGACATTTTTATTAGGTTGGTTCAATTGAGAGGTGACCCAGCCCATTCAAGGTGGTTCTTGATCATTTACTGGAGTCCTTTATGAGAGGATAAAAGGAAGAAACATTTTGGAAAGAGTTTATAGAGAGAAACTCCCTGGAGATGCTAAGAGAGAACACATAGACACTCAGAGAAAAAGCCAATTAATTAGAAGCTGAAAGCAATGGAACCCAAAAATGAAGGGTCAGAAAATGCCAGCCATGTGCATTGGACCCTGGATGCCAGATGGACCATGTGACAGATGGACCCTGGATGCCAGCAGTCTTTCCTCAGAGAAAGCATCTCCCTCTTAATGTCTTCATTTGGATATTTTCATGGACTTAGAACTGTAAATTTGTAAATGAATAAGTCCCCACTGTAAAATCCAACCAATTTCTGGTACATTGATTTCTGGTAGCTTTAGCAAACTAAAACAGATTTTGGTACCAGTGAATTGGGGTACTACAATTTGTAAATGCCAAGATTGCTGGAATGGCTTTATAAATGAGTAAGGGGAAGATTCTGGAAGAATTGTGAGATGCTCCATAAGAAAGACTTAGATTGCTTTGAAGTATGCTAAAGGTACTTCCAGTGAGGCCTTAGACAGAAATGAAAGAAAAGCTTAAGAAAGAAAAGCAGTGTCATTGTCAACTGGAAGAAAGATGAATCTCATTTTAAAGTGGCAGATAATTTGGGAAAATTAAGTCCTGGTGTTGGATGGAAGGGAGAATTTGAAAATGATGAGCTTGGATATCTAGCTGAGGAAATTTCCAAACTAAATGTGGAAAATGCAGCTTAACTTGTCCTTCAAGCTTATAGTAAGATACAAGAAGAAAGGGATAAAATGAGAACTGAATCTTTGGGTACAAAGAACCCAGAAACTGATAGTTTGAGAAATTCTGAGCTTTTGGAAAATAAGTCTCCAGACAGAGCACACCATGTGAGAATTTAACCAAACATGGATCCAGTTAGGACAATCCAGGCTTGGAAATGTGTTACCAAGAAAGAATTTGTAAAAAGTCTTATTGTATGATGGTTGGGGCCCTGTGTGTGCAGCATGCAAAACTGACAAATTTGTTATGGGATCTGTATAAATGGAACCACTGCCTGCTTGGACTAAAAGGGACAGAAAGAGGACCAATTAAAGGAAAAATGACTTCATAGGCAGAACCGTGGAAACTGAGGTCTGGAACAAAGAAACCTCAGGCCATGAGAGTGAACCCATCCATGCACATGGAAAGGGTCAGTTTGTCCTAAAGTTTTCAGATGATGTGCCTTCTACCCTGTTGTTCAGGAATAGTGTTACCACCTTAGGGCTCCCAGATGCCTAAGGAATTGAGGGGAAAGTGATCATCCTGTTTCTCAAGAAGAATGCTGCTGCCCCAAGCCTCAGAGAGGGTGGAGTACATTCCCCAGGGATTGAGAAGACTCTAATCATGATCCCACTGTTCTGAGAGAGTTGAAACTTTGTCCTAGCAGTGACAGAGAATCCAGCTGTTACATAAATGCTTGAGAGGGTGAAACAGAGAACATGTCCAGTTTCCCAATGTTTGGAAATGTTAGAGCCCTCGCCCTAGTGTTTGGAAAGAGCAGGGCTGCTGCACAACCCTGGGAAAAAGTGGGATTGCTGCTCTCTCAAGCCCTGAGGAATCAACATCATTCTATAGATGATTATCAGATCTTGAAATCTAATGAAGTTTGCCCTGCAGGTTTTCAGAACTGGGGATTTTGAGCAGTTTCCCTTTCAATTTTGCCCTATGGAAGTGAGAATATTTATCCTATGACTGTCCCTCCTTCATAAATTGGAAGCAGATAACTTGTTCTAAGTTTCACAGTTAACAGCTAGAGGAGAATTTTGCCTTAGGAAAGACTATGCCTGTAACTGATTTTGATAAAATTCTGCACTTATTTGCTGTTAATGAAATGTTTTAAGGCGTTTGTGATATTGTGATGGAATGAATGTAATTTTCATATGGAAAAAACATATCTTTTGGGGGTCCAAAGGTGGAGTATGCTGATTTGAATCTGTTATGCACCCCAGAAAAGGCCATGTTCTTTTTATCCATTCCTGTGGGTGCAGACATAGTGTGTGGGGGATCCTTTGATTAGGTTAGTTCAATTGAGAGGTGAGCCAGCCCATTCATTCAAGGTAAGTCTTAATCATTTACTGGAGCCCTTTATGAGAGGATAAAAGGTAGAGACATTTTGGAGAGAGCTTAGAGAGAAACAACCTGGAGATGCTAAGAAAGGACATACAGACCCTCAAAGAGAAATCCGGTGGAATCAGAAGCTGAAAGCAATGGAACCTGGGAGGAAGGGAAAAGTAGACGTCAGACATATGCCTTTCTATGTGACCGAGGAACCCCAGATGCCGGTCGTGTTTCTTCAGAAATAATATCTTTCTCTTGATTCTTTAATTTGGACATTTTAATGACCTTGGAACTGTAAACTTGCAAACTAAAAAAATTCCCATTGTAAAAGCCAACCCATTTCCAGTATATTGCATTCTGGCAGCTTTAGCAAACAGTTGGTTCTTTGAAAAGATCGATAAAATTGATCTTTATCTAGACTGACAAAGTAAAAGAGAGAGAGGATAGAAAGAACGAAAATCAGAATTTAAAGAGGGGCCAATACTACCAGTCTTACAGAAAAAAGTGAAGTGTAAGTGGATTTTATGAGCAATTGTACACCAATAAATTAGACAACCTGAATGAAATGAACAAATTCTTAGAAACACAAAAAGTACCTACATCAATTCAAGAAGAAACTGGTAATTTCAACAACCAGTAAAGACATCAAATCAGTAATCAAAAACCTCCCAAAGAGGAAAGTCCAGCACCTTAAAATTCACTGCTGAATTTTACAAAGTATTAAAAAAAATTAACACCAAACCTGCTCAAATTCTTCCAAGGAATTGAAGAGGAGGAAACACTTCCAATTTCATTTTATGAGGCCAGCATTACCCTAATAGTAAAACCTGATAGAGAAGAAAATTACAGACCAATATCTCTTATGATTATAGATGTAAATATCTTCAATAAAAAACCAGCAAACCAAATCCAACAGCATATCAAAAGGATTATATATCATGATCAAGTAGAATTTATCCCAGGAATGCAAGGGTGTTTTGACTTTTAAAAAAATTAACAATAAAACGCACCACATTAATAGAATGAAATAAATCACATGATTATCTTCATTGATGTGGAAAGACGTTTGAGAATTTCCAGCACTTTTTCGAGATTAAAAGCACTCAGAAAGAGCACACACTAAGAAAGGAATAGGGAGGAATATCCTCAACATGATAAAGAGCATATGTGAAAAATCCACAGTTAACAATATAGACAATATAAAGTTGAAAGACCGTTCAAGGTCAGGAACAAGACAAGGATGCCCGTTAACACCTTGCTATTCAACATACACCGGAAGTGCTTTCCAGAGAAATTAGGCAAAGAAAAAGAAATAAAAGGCATTCAGATTGGAAAGGAAGAAGTAAAACTCTCCCTATTCATGAATGATATTATCCTAAAAATAGAAAATCCGGAGGAAACCACCAGAAAGTTACTAGACCTAATGAACAAATTTAGCAAAATGACAATATCAATATATGCAAAAAAATAAAAATCCATGACTGTTTCTATACATCCACAATAAACAATCTGAATGTGAAATCAAGAAAACAATTCCAGTTACAACAGCAAATAAAAGAATAAAATATCTAGCAATGAATTTAACTGAGGATATAAAGGCATTTTACACATAAAACTATAAATCATTACTAATAGAAATTGAAGAAGCCCTAAATAAATGGAAAGATATATCATGCTCATGGACTGGAAGACTTTATATCATTAAGATGTCAATACTACCCAAAGCAATCTGCAGCTTTTACTCAATCCCAATAAAAATTCCAATAATCTTTGCAGAAATGGAAAAGCCAATCCTCAAATTCATAGAGAAGGACAAGGGAACCTGAATAGCCAAAACCATCTTGAAAAATAACAACAAAGTTGGAGGACTCACATTTTCTGATTTCAAAATTTATTTTAAAGCTGCATAAACCCACACATCTATGGCCAATTGCTTTTCACAAGGAGCCAAGTCCACCCAAAAGTGAAAGAACAGTTTCATGAACAAATTGTGCTGGAAAACTGGCTGTGCACCTGCAAAAGAATGAAGGTGGTCCCCTGCCTTACACAATACAAAAGCTAACTCAAAATAGATCAGTGACATGAATAACACTTTTCAAGGAAAATATAAGGAAATATCTCCTGACTTTGTATCAGGCAATGGTTTCTTAGACTTTACACAGAAAACATGTGCAACAGAAGAAAAGTAGATAAACTGAACTTCATCAAAATTTTCACACCTACTAGCATTGCTATTATTAGAAAATGGAAAATAACTGTTGAAGAGGATGTGGAGAACTTGGAACACTGTCCATTATTGATGAGAATGTGAAATGGTGCAGCCACTGTGGACAGCAGTTCAGCAGTTCATCGGAAAGTTAAGTATAGATTACCATATGACCCTGCAATCCCACTTCTACTTATATACCCTAAATAATTGGAAGCAGGGACTCAAACAGGTATTTGCACACTGATGTTCATAGGAGTATTATTCACAATAGTCAAAAGGTGTAAACAACTCAAATATCCATTAACAGAGGAATGGATAAACAAAATCTAGTATATACATAGAATGGAATATTATTCAGCCTTAATATAAGGAAGAATGAAGAAGAAATGAAGGCCTGATTCATTCCACTACATGCATGAATCCTGAAGACAACATGTTGAGTGAGTCAGATACATGATCCTGGAGTGGACCTAATAAAGGAGGAGAAAAGGCTCAGAAGGACATTATTGGGACATATGAAAAATTGAAATATGAAAGCTTTACACTGATGTTAAAGTTCTTGAGCTTAATAACTGAACTTAAGGTGCTTATATAAATGAATAGCCTTGTTCTTAGGAAATGTACATGAAAGTATTATGTGTTCGAGGAGCATGACATATACAACCTATTCAAATATTTAGAAAATTGATGGATAAATAGATAGGCAGATGGTTAGATAGAATGATAACAGCAAATGTGGCAAAATGTTAAAATTGGTGGATCTGGGTAGTAGAGGTAGGTATGTTGGGGCTCTGTATTGGTTTTGTATTATTTTTGCAGCTGTCCTATAAATTTGAAATTATTTCAAAATAGAAAGTTTAAGAAAAAATAATAATCAGGATAATTTTATCCCTTTTCAATTTTCAGTTAAGAGCTATTCTGGCCTGAATGTAATCTGCATTAATATTAATTCTACCCTAATTAGAACATTTTGTGTGAGATTTCAGATTATGACTTACATGACTGCATTGTCTATCAATTTAGATTGATCTAATTCTGGATGAAATTTAGCTTTCATCAATGTATTAGTTTTCTAGCCTTTATAACAAATTACCACAAATTTAGCAGCTTTAAAAAACATGCATTTATTATCTCACAGTTTCTGTGGGTCAGGAGTCCTAGCACAGCTTCACTAGGTCCTCTGTTCACAACCTCAAAGACTGGAATTAGCTGAGTTGTGTTTTCATATCAGGGAAATTACTGGGTCAAAGGGTACTCATATTTAAATTTTGATGTGTTATCAATTGTCTTCCAAAGAGATTACTCATTTACATTCTCACAAATCTCCTCTCCAACAACAGATTATCATCAAACTTGTAAATGGGTTGCACATTTACACTCTGATAAGTGTTTCCTTTCCCTTGGCACACACCTGTTCTTAGCCTTTGGCCATTACCCTTATATTATAGTAGTCCAAAAGATGAAGGTTTGGCTTTCTGACAGGGAGACATAATCTCTCATGAAACATCCTGAGGAAGCTCACCCTTTACCTGACCCTCCATTTACTGATTTCCTGCCTCTTTGGGATTTGCTGGTCGATCTTGGCACTGGAGGAATTTGGTATAATTGGACTAATTCTTTGAAGGCACCAAAAAGGGTGACCAGTTAATTATGCCTGAAGTCAGAGACAGGGAGAGCGAAAGGGAGAGCGAGCCAGGGAAGAAAGGAAGAAGGGAGGGAAAGAGGGGAAAAAAGAGAGAGAGAATGAGAGAGGGTGAGTGTAAATGTACTGTAAGTGGAAGAGGGGTATAGGCATGGTAAAAGAAATGACAGGAAGTTTTTGCATGGTAATTTTGCTCAGAATTTATCACAGGGGTTGGTTATCGTTTTATCTTTCTGGGCAGTGTGGAATTTCTTGGCAGGGACCAATGGCCAAAAGCATACAAATTGGTCGAGGTGATCAGATTAAGTGTCAATACTAGGTCCTGGGTTCTGGAAGATGTCATCATTTCAGAAAGCACATTAAAAGCCAAAATAACATCAGAAATGATATCCAAAATCTTGAATGAGTTATAATTGAGGGCGAATGCAGGTTTGGTGTAGGGAAAGAATCTGACATTGGTACAGCTCCATTTTACTCTTCAAGCTCATGAGCAGAGGCAGAGGTACCATCAAGTCAATGAAGCTGAAGCTTTAGGACCCTCATTTTACATTTATGTATAATTATGCAAATGTTCTGACAGGAAACACAAAGTCTCTGGATCAGAGACCCCCACACCTATTACTCACATGGCACTTTAGTGCTGGTTTACATGTCTAATTCCCACAGGGTGATAGAGTGAGGACCATGATATTCACCAGTGTGTGCTGACAGGTTGCACCACAGGAGAGGAACCCCTACATTATCCATTTCTGTGGTTTTATCCTCCAGATCTTTACTCTATGTTAGAAAACCTCGTGTCACATTGGGAGTGGGGAAGTAGTGACGATGGGTAAGCAAATGGTTGTGGGGAGAAGAGTCTATACGTCTCTCTGGAGCAAAAAGAGCTAAAAAGGTATGGAACTATTTGCTTACATTCAGTCTGGATTGTGTAGAAACATAAAAATAGCTATGGAGAACAGTTTCCCAATAGTCCTTTACAAGGCCTAGAGGTAGGTAGATAAGTTCACATGGCAATCGTTTTTTTTTTTTTTTTTTTAAAGCTTGCAAAAACATGACTTCTGCATTCTTTTCTTCTAAGAGAATCCACCAAGTTGTACACATTTCAGGTCCCACAAAATCTGGATTTTCCCCTTCTTACAATTGTGCCTACATTCTTTATTGAGAAGAAAAAAAGATATTCTAAAAGAAGCATCACACAACAGCCAAGAAACTTCTCTCAGTTTTCCTTCCTTCATTGCTCTAATAGAATTTAGGCTCTTCCTCCTGTTTCTCCTGCGTCCCTCTCAAGTAATGGCTGATATTTTACTCCCACAGCTCTCATACCATCATTCTAGAGGTTGTCTAGTTTTTTTCTTGCCCTTCATTGGCATATTAAAAATATTATCCCTCCTTACTCTCTAAAAATGGACATCTCTCATTATTTTAGCTCTTGACCTCTGTCTTACTTTTTATATATCTGCTCCTATCTAATTCTTCAGTAAACAAGTAGATGAACCTTTTCTGGCCTTGGAAACTTCCTCTTTGATGAATTTGTTCTCTTCCCTACCTCAGCTCCATGGTCATATCCCAGGCCTTGTCACCACCATTAAATGCAACTTCAAGCTCTCCAGAATTTCAGTTTCATTCATCATATCCTCTGGCCATCACCTCTTCCATCTCTGGTTCACTCCCTTTTGACCCCACTGTGACCAGTAATCCATGACTGTACCATCTTTTCACTGTCTCTCAGACACTCCCTCTTATCCAGCTTCATTTCCCTCTGTATCCAGCTTAAATTCCATAGTCACCTGACCAATCATTTAATCACTCCTTCCACACATCCTGAATTCTGTTGTTGTCTTTTCACTGTTTCAAACTCAGCAAAATCACAACATTGCTTAAATCCAGTGCTCTACCTAGCTCATACCTGAACCCAGGCAGGTAAATATGGTTTCATAAAACCTCTTAACCCCACTTCACCTGCTGGACACAATCTGTTTACCATTTCAGAAAAAATTCTCCCAACATTTGGAAACTAGACAATACCCTTCTAAATAATACATCGGTCAAAGAGGAAGTCTGAGGGAAACAAAAATCCATCGGAATTGAATAAAAAGGAAAAGGCAACATATAAAATCTGTGGGATACAACTAAAGCAGTGCTAGGAGGCAAATTTATAGCACTAAATGCATACATTAGAGAAAAGAAAATGTCTCAATCAATAACATAAGCTCCAACCTTGAGAAACTAGGGGGAAAAAAAAGAATAAAATAAACCCAAAGCAATCAAAAGGAAGGAAATAATAAATATGATGAAACTGGAAACAGAAAAGCAATAGAGAAAATCGATGAAATAAAAAGTTGGTTCTGTGCTTTTTGTAATTGACAAATTTCTGACAAGCAAGACACTGACAAAACTTTGGGTAGCAAAAGTGAAAAGGAAAAATAAAAAGAAGATATGTTATCAATATCAAGATTAAAGCAGAGACTACCTGAAGACCTTATAAACATCAAAAGGATACTAAGAGAATACTATAAATAATTCTACACACATAAACTTGGTAACTTAGAGGAAATGGACCAATTCCTCTAAAACACAAACTATCATAACTCACTCAGAATGAAATAGTTTGAATAGCCTTAGGATATTGAACTTATAATAGAAAAATTCCCCCAAAAGAAATCTCAGGCGCAGATAGTTTCATTGAAAAATTCTATCAACTATTTAAAGAATTAACACCAATCTCCTCCAGAAAAGTGAATAAGAGGGAATATTTCCTAATACATTTTATGAAGCTAGTATTACCCTGATACCGAAACAAAGCAAGGACACTACAAAAAAGAATATAGACCAATATCCCTCATGAATCTAGATGCAAAAACTCTTGAAAATGTTAGCAAACAGAATTCAGGAATATATAAAAAGAATTATACACCATTGCAAAGTGGGGTTTATTTCAGGACATACAGCTGGTTCAATATACCAGAAAAAAAAATCAATCAATGTAATCTACCATACTATCAGGCTAAAGAAGAAAAATCATATGATCATAGCAATCAGTGCAGAAAAAATATTTGACAAAATTCTATCCATTTTTTTCTATGATAAAAATCTCAGAAAATGGGAACAGAGTGGGGAAAGAACATCTAAAATAAATAAAACTACAACTTGCCTCATACTTAATGGTGAAAGACTGAATGCTTTACCTCTAAGGTTGGGAATGAGATAAGGATGTTCACTTTCACTACTCTTTTGCGAGATAAAACTGGAAATTCTAGCTAGAACAATCCAAGAAAAGGAAATAAATGATATACAGATCACAAAGGAAGAAATAAAACTATCTCTATTTTCGTATGACATAATTGTCCATGTAGAAAATCTCAAGAAATCTACAGAAAAAACCTCCTAGAACTAATAAGTGATTCAGAAAGTCACAGGATACAAGATAAATGTACTGAAGTCAATTGTTTTCCTATATATAGCAATGAACACAGGAACACTGAAATTAAAAATACAACATTTATAGTCATTTAAAAAAGGGAAATATTTAGGCAAAAATCTTCTAAAACATATATGGAACTTATATGCTGAAAACTATACAACCCTGATGAAAGAGAAAAAAATCTCTAAATAAATGCAGACATAACTGTGTTCATAGACTGTAAGACTCTAAATAGTAAAGATTTTTATTCTTTCCAAATCAATAAGAAGATTTAATGCAATTCCTATCAATATCCCAATAAGATACTTTTTAGGTATATACAATTTATTTGAACATTTTTATGTAGAGGCAAAGAAACTAGAATAGCAAAAACAATTTGGAAAAAGAAGCTAAAGTGGGAGGAATCAGTCTATTCAATTGTAAGACTTATTAAACAGCTACAGTAGTAAGACTGTGTGGTGTTGGCAGAAGCTTAGAAAATAGATTAATGAAACAGAATAGAGAACCCAGAAACAGAACCACACAAATGTGCCCAACTGATTTTTAACTTGGAGGCAGATTGTCTTCATTTTTTTTTATTGTGAAAAATAACATATATACAGAAAAAAAAACAATAAATTTCAAAACACCCACAACAATTAGTTATAGAACAGATTTCAGGGTTTGGTATGGGTTACAGTTCCACAATTTTAGGTTTTTCCTTCTAGTTGCTCCAAGACATTGGAGACTTGTCATACTCAATCTCCTCTGTTATAACTCCAACTTCTTCTTTAATCTTTCTCCCAATCATTAGGGATATTTGGGCTATGCCTATTCTAACTTCTTCATGTTGGAAAGGGATGTCAATGATATGGGATACGGGATGGAACTAGTTGATGTTATAAAGAGTCTGGCCTCTGTAGGTTTCGAGACTTATCTGGTGTAGGAACCCATCTGGAGGTTATAGGTTTCTGGAAAGTAATCATGGTGCATGGAACCTTTGTAGAATCTCAGACAGAGCCCTAGGTGTTCTTTAGGGTTGGCAGGAATGGTTTGGGTTGAGGTTGGGCAATGCATAGTAAATAGCAATATCTATCTTAAGGTTGCGTAAAAATAGCCTCCAGAGTAGTCTCTCAACTCTATTCGAAATCTCTCAGTCACTGACACCTTATTGCCCAACTGATTTTTGACAAAAATGCAAAAGTAATTCAATGGAGGAAAGATAGCCTTTTCAGCAAATGGTGCTGGAGCGATTAGACAGCTATAAGAAAAAAAAGAACCTGGACCCAAGTCACACACATTATACAATAATTAACACAAAATAGATCACAAACTTAAATATAAATTGTAAAACCATAAAACTTATAGAAAAAAATTAAGAGAGCATCTTTGGGCTGTACAGCTAGGGAAAGAATTCTTGAACTTGACACCAAAACAAAATCCATAAAAGTAAAAATTGACAAATTAGATTCCATCTAAATTGAAACTTCTGCTATGTGAAATACCCAGTTAAGAAGATGAAAAGACAAATTACAGAGTGGTAGAAAATATTTTCAAACCACATATCTGAGAAATGTCCAGTATCCAGGACCTAAAAAGAAATCTTAAACTCAACAATAAACAATTAAAACAAGAACAAAATACATGAAGAGACATTTAATGGAAGAGGATACACAGATAGCCAATTATCACATGAAAAGATGTTCAATATCATTAGCCATTAGGGAAATTAATAAAAAATACAAATTGAACCCACAATGAGATATTGCCATATACCCATCAGAATAATTAAAAAACAAAAAACAACATTGACAACGGTAAATGCTGGTGAGGATATGGAGAAAATGGATCACTCACACATTGTTGGTGGGAATATAAAATAGTACAGCCACTCTGGCA
The DNA here is from genome assembly GCF_023851605.1 of Tamandua tetradactyla. NCBI lineage: Eukaryota > Metazoa > Chordata > Mammalia > Pilosa > Myrmecophagidae > Tamandua > Tamandua tetradactyla. The sequence goes on from NC_135328.1 coordinate 74,659,832, forward strand.
AACAGTATTGCAGTCACTTAGAAACTACACATGAAACTAACACATGGACTAGCAACTGCACTGCTGGACCTTTATCTCAGAAATGAAGACTTATTTTGACATGAAACCTGTGTGTAGATGTTTATAGCAGCTTTATTTGCTGGAAACAAATTCAGATGTCCTTCAAAAGGTGAATGGTTATACAAACTGTGGTACATTTATAGGATGCATACTGTTCAGCAATAAAAAGAAACAAAATATTGATACAGGCAGCAACCTGGATAAAGATCCAGATAATTATAGTGATTGAAAAAGAATCCAGTTCCTCAAGGTTACATACTGTATGGTTCTATTTAATTAAGATTTCTGAAATAACAAAATTATAGAAATGGAGAACATAGTAAAGGATGCCAGGAGTTAAGGTGAGTATGGGGGTGGGAAGTGATGTGACCATAAAAGGGCAACAGAAGGGATCATGTGGTGATAGAAATATTCTGTATCTTGTCTGTGTGAATGTTAATATATTGGCTGCGCTATAGTTTGGCAAAATGTGACCTTTAGGAGAAACCGAACAAAGGGTACCAGGGATCTCTCGTATAATTTCTTAGAATTGCATGTGAATCAGCAATTATTTAAAAATAAAAAGTTTAATCTAAAAAAATAGAATGAAATATTTTAAAAGGCTAATCAGTGTTTTCTCTGGGCAGGTGGATTAAAGGAAATTCCAATTTTTTCCTTCTGAATTTTATATACCTTTAAGATTTTCTGTAACTCACAAAAAATACCTTTGTAGTCATATTTACAAGAAAGGATAGTCCTAAAATCTAAGCAACCCATTTGAGAAACTTGATAGCTATATTTTATAAATAACTAGTAAGCTTTAAGAATACTGTGTGACAGTCTCTACAGGTCTAGGCTGGGTGCATAAGAATCTAATGTAAAATAAAACACTGCTGATCACTATTGTGTTTTGATTATCTAAATAGCCTAAATCTAGATTAGTTGACCCTTATATCCGGAATTGTGCTTAGTCATCCCAATGCTTGTTTCTTCAGCATGCATTTTTAATTCCCCACTCCACCCTTACCCCAACGGCGTTCCTCCATAGAATCACACACCCTTAATTAATGGGAAACACCTGTGATTTAAGATTTGTTTCAATTACTGGATTCAGCTGTTAGCTGCCAGGCTATTCTGATAAGTTAGTGAGTTGCTGTCAAGCGTTCTTTGACAGGAAAATGATTCAACTTTTATTTCTGTTCAGAAAGAGTTCATTTTTTAAAATTAGAAGGCATAGTTCAATAAATATTCTGGTAACTTCTTTCCATTGGTTTATGATTTCTATTGCTCCTGATGATGTATTGCTGTTAGACTATTAATTATTCTTTTATAGGTGCTTTATCTTTTATCCTTAACTGCTTTTAAGAATGTTATTTTGTCTTTGAAATTCTGTAGTTTTGCCACCATTTATCTAGGTGTGAATTTGATTTAATTTCTCCCGCTTGGCACTAACTTTGTGTCCTGAATATAAGGAGTTAATGTTTTCTATAATTTTGTTTAAAATTCCAGCCATTATATCCTCAAAAATTGTCTGTCAATATTGCATTCTCTTGCGCTTTTCATCTGGCATTCCCATCAGACTTTATGTCGAATCTTAGTACTCTGTGTCTCTTAACTCTTCCATACTTTCTATCTTTACCTCTCTCTCTCTCTCCCTCCCAGCTTTTTTCCCTCCTCCTCCCTTCCTGTCCCTGGGCTGTAGTCTGTGTAATTTATTCAGATTTCTTCCTTTCTATTATCCACTTTACCGATTCTCTCTTCAGTTGTGCTCAATCTGCTTTTTAACCATTCTAATGATTTTTATTTTTAGTGACCGTATTTTTCATTTTTACAAACTCTGCTTTGTTCATATCTAAAATAACTTTAAAACATTTAAATTATATATTTGTCTTTTTACCACATTTTCATTTCTTTCTTTGACATCTTAAGCTTGACAGTTTGAGTTGATATTTCTATTATCTCAAATTCTTAGGAATTTAATCAGGCTATGTCTTCATCTGCTGACATTTGCTTACAGAAGATTGTACCATTTTTTTGAGTTTTGGGGAAATTGGTATTTGGGGGAAATTGGTTCATTTTAAGTGGGGTTTATCCATAAAAAAATCTGTGTAGTATGTGCTTTAAGTAGATCCCTCTAAAGCAGTTCTGCATTTGTTTCTGCCAGGCATCACAAAAATATTACTGGCTTATAACCAGTTATCAAGTTAATTTCATGGCATGGAGGCTCCTAAAGTACGCTAAGTAAACGCAAATGCCAAACTCACTTGAAAGCAGACTTTTTCACTAGAGATGATTTCCCTGCCCAAAACTACTTGTGGCAGCAAGTAGCACAATCTTATGTGTTGTGATCTCTCCTTGCTATATTTTCTATGACCTCTTGGCCTTCATTTTATAGCTCTTTAAGGATTCTGATTCTGTAGCGGGGTGGGGGGAGAGGGGGATTTCAATTCTGATTCCTAGCCTTTCTGTCTCAAGGCCTTGTCTCCATCAGTGAGCAGCAACTATGACCCAAATCTCTTCATTTCTGGAATCAGAAGCTGCCCCTTCCCATCTGCTTACCACTTTGTTTTCACTTCCTTCTTGTTTGAGGGCAATGAAATTTCTTTCACTTCATTGAAATTTCACCTATCAACTTAACAGAATGTTTACTGTTTTTTGTTGAGCATTTCTAGCTCTTTGTAGTGAAAGATTTTCACATTTTCTAGTCTTCCATATTTCTGAAAAGGCAGTGATTTTGAGGGTTTTTTTGTGACTAGGAATATTAAAGTAAATTTTGGAGGAAAAGTTAGCAACATAAACCAAGAGCTTTTTCCAAAATATGTTGCCTTTAATTTCTTGACTTATATGTAAAATGCAGTCTAATCTATTCACTAAGGTATAATAGTAGGGTCAAAGTTCATGATACTAGCATTCAGCAATTTTACATTTTCCACTATGAAATGATAATTTCTGTACAAAGAATGTTGAGCCTAAAGATGTTCTAAGTAGGTTAGGAGAATTATATATTGAAAAATTGGTGCTTAAAAAATCCTTACTAATCAGCAGTAATAATGACCAAGACAATCTCACAAATCAGGTAACTCTATGTCTATTTTTCTTTTTAGCGAGCTGGGATAGTTTGTTTGTGTTGTTTAATTTTAGAAGCCTGTCTGCCTTGGTGGTAAGAAGTGACACCTGCAGTGTCTGAGCTCCTGGAGCAAGAGCAGCAGAGAAGAGCCTGGGTGAAGGTATGGAGAGAAGTCCAGAGTGTTCCTGGGACAGAAGGCAGCTCCATGAGAAGCCAGAAAGGACATTCTTTTCCCTCCCAATAACTCTGCTTCAGTGTTTCTCATCTCTTCTCTCTCCAAGAGCATTTCCCTCTGATTCCACGTATTAGTGGAGGACAGTGTTTTAGATACTGACTCAGAGTTGTGTTTGGAGTTTTTTTCTTTTTTTTGTGGTCTAAGTTATACATTTTAGGCTAACTTGTCCATAAGCAAGGGATCATCATTCCTCAGCAAGTCTGTACATGCCTCACCCTTGCTCACTGGCAATCATCCTCTGGATATACTAGCACTATATCCACTTTCCAAAATAGCTTGCAGTTAAAGTCATCTGACAATGCAGGCTCCACTCAATGCTATAGGCAGTAACAGGTAATAAAGAATCTTCCTTCCTTGCTTGCAATCACTGTCCTCAACACATCCATTCTGAGGTGACTGGGCATCTAGTTTGATTCAGTCTTCTTTCTGGTAGGTTTTTCTATTTTATAAGCTACTTAGAGGCAATATAAAGGACTTGCTATTCTATCCACTTCTCTGGGCATCCTGAATTCTACTCTTGGATCAAGGTAAATTGAGTAAAAAAAGCTACGTATATGGATATATTAAGAGCCCTTACTGAGCACAGTAAATAATGCATAGTCATAAATACATGATTGGGTTGAGAATAGTTAGGTTACTAAGTCAAGGGCACAAGTAAGTACATTTCAACCTTAGTTTAAGCCCCTCCCAGGATTGGCTTCACTGATTTTACAGCATACTCAGAAGTGGATGATGTGTAGTTATTGTTGAGGATATTTGTGATCTGTTTTAGCTGCCCAACAGTAGAACTGCTTTTTATGTTTGGGGAATTACTAACCTTATAAATATTTGGTTTGTACGGGAGGGGTGGGTGCATGCTTCACTATAGGAACCCAAAATACTAGTTACTTGCTTTCCTGTCTTCCTTTACAACCCAGGCTCTACCACTCAGAAGCTGACACTCCAACTGGTAATGTAAGAAATAAGGGTTTGAGAAAACAGTTGCTCTGTAGGTAGAAGTGGCAGTATCTGTGGCACTGGAGGGAAAAGTTTTATCCTCAGACCAATTCAAAACACATGCTTCAGTGCATTTTCCCCTATGGTTTAGCCTTGAGCCTGTATCATCATCCCTTCTGGAGATTCTGTGAGTTATCCCAATATGTTTTGTAAATTACTTTTTTGGCTTAACTTAGCAGGGGATGGTATCTGTTTCTTGCCTACAAGAACCCAGGCTGATAGCTCTTTCTGAACACTTTACTTAGAGTTTAATGTGGATTTAACATGCTGCCTCATTTCCAGTAATGCACACTATAACATTTTCATAATTAAAAAAATATTGGGGGGGGGGGCGGGCAACAGTGGCTCAGTGGTGAAGTTCTCACCTGCCATGCCGGCGACCTGGGTTCAATTCCCGGAGCCTGCCCATGTCAAAATATATATATATATATATATTGGGTATGCGAGGGTAATTCCGTGGTAGAATTCCTGCCTGCCATGCAGGAGTTCGGGTTCGATTCCTGGCCTGTGCATTTACCCTGCCAAATAACCAAGTAAGCAAGCAAGCAAACAAAAACAAAAATTCAACAAATGGTGCTGCAATAAGGGGATACTCATATGGAAAAAGAATAAAATGTGAACCCTGCTATACAGCATACAAAGAAATATATATATTTCCTGGCTATTAGAAAGCTCAGAATCAAATTCAGAACTTGTTCATAGTCCAGAGAGTAACTCTTAACAATTAATACAGTTAGCCTATTTGCATTTCCTTTTTCCTCTTCCTATTTTATTTGTACTGAGATATCACTGGTTGTAAACAGCCTATTGAAAACTCTACAGGTCCTTTTGGGCCTACTTGGGGTCCTGGTGTTCTCACTTCTTACTGTGGCAGGTACTGAGACTCAGTTCTTCCTGCCTTGGTGGCTGTGACCACTTCTTTTCTTCACAACACACATTTTTGCTCAACATAGATTGGCATGGCCTCGCCTTCATTCTGCTCTCCAAACCCCTTTACTCTGCTCTCTTTTACTAATAATAATAGCTAATTTTGGTCTTATAATTAAGAACTATAGGAAAAGTTATAGCAAAATATAAGCATCCAAGATGCTAGAATCCAACAATTGTGTGCATCCGATGTCTGATTCTTTCCGACATGGTCAAAGTGCTATTAGGATTCTGCCTCCCTTTAAATCTTCAAGCTTCACCAAACTTCCTTCTCCTACTCTATTAAACTTAAAATTGTTTTTGTTATGAAATAGTACAAAAATTTCAAACTGCTCAACTCTGTTGAATGTTTTTATTGATATTATAATGGATTTATAGTTGACATTGAGGAGAATTAGTAACATTGTTTCTTTCCATCCATCCATCCATGAAGAATCTCTATTTTAGATATTCTGTAGTGTCTTTTAAAAACTTTCAGAATTTTCACCATAAATCCATTATGAATTTGTCCTTAGATTTTTCCAAGACCTTATTTTTATGCTATTATAAATATGAGTGTTTAAAAGTCTATTTCTAAATGGTTGTTGATTGCTTATAGGATGCAATAGAATTTTTTTTTGTATGCTGTATGGCAGGGTCACATTTCATTATTTTTCCATGTGAGTATCTCATTATTGCAGCATGATTTGTTGAATTTTTGTTTGTTTGTTTGTTTTTAAGGAAGTGCATGGACTGGGAATCAAACCTGGGTCTCCCGCATGGCAGGCAGGAATTCTCCCACTTCCAAGATGCAACAGATTTTTAAGTACAAATCTTATATCCAATAAACTTGCTCAACTCTCATATTAGTTCACATAATTTGTCTTTAGATCTTCTTGGATTTCCTATTTTTATAGCCATTTTGTCTATTAATAATAACTCTTCTTTTCAATTCTCATGGCATTGATTGATTTATTGATTGAACTGGCTAAGTTCTCTAGGGCAATATTACATAAAAACTATGCTGCCAGACATTCTTTTGTTTTGTTTTGTTTTGTTTTAAACTGGGAAATATTTAATCAGTTTCTCCCAAATCAGTTTCTTACATATTATAATTTGATGAATGGCACTTCACATTTATCATGACATTTATATTTCTGTATTAGAAACATTTTCTTTAGACATAAAATCTCTGTTTAATAGAAGTAAAGAGAGAGAATGAGAGTGGAAGAGAGCAAGGGAGAGAAAAAGTGATCCTACTGTCAAACTTTTTACCTTTCATTAATCAATGTAGTTTGGTGAGAATGCAGTTTCAGCAAGCAACAGTTAATAAAATCTCTCTTAAATATAAAGTTCAACTTACTGCATTTCAAACTGTTTAAACTGCATATTTTTCTTAGCATTATATATTTTAGAAGAGCACAAAAGAAGTTCCAAGTAAACAAGATGATATGCAAACTTTCTAAAAGTTGCATCTTCTATTAAATCTTAGGCTTTAGGATTTTTCAGTCTATTTTATTATGACTTCCATATCTTCATTTCCCCTTGCAAAAACAGATATTTAGTATTGACAATAACATTACAAGACTATTTACAAAAATCTTGTATTATTATTACATTTTTTAGTTTAAAAAATTTTATTAATAAAATTAATCAACATACAATAAGAATATTCTTAACGTATGAACATTCCATACTTGGTGTGCAATCAATGGCTCACAATATCATCACATAGTTGTATATTCATCATCATGATCATTTCTCAGAACATTTACATCACTCCAGAAAAAGAAATAAAAAGAAAAAGAAAAAACTCATACATACCATACTCCTTAGCCCTCCCTCTCATTGACCACTAGTATTTCCCTCTACCCAATTTATTTTCACATTTCTTCCCCCATTATTTATTTATTTTTAATCCATATTTTTTATTCATCTGTACATACCGTAAATAAAAGGAGCATCAGAATAAGGCTTTCACATTCACACAGTCACTTGTGAAAGCTTTATCATTATACAATCATCTTAAAGAAATATGGCTACTGAACACAGCTGTACAGTTTCAGGTACTTCCCTCTAGCCTCTCCAATACACCTTAAACTAAAAAAGGGTTATCTATATAATGCATAAGAATAACCTCCAGGATAACATCTCGACTGTATTTGAAACTCTCAGCCACTGACACTTCATTTTGTCTCATTCATTTCTTCATTTCAGTCAAGAAGGTTTTCTCAATCCCTTGATCCTGAGTCCCAGCTCATTCTAGGATTTCTGTCCTATGTTGGCAGGGAGCATTTTCACCCCTGGGAGTCATGTCCCAGGTAGAGAAAGGGCAGGTAGTGAGTTTGCTTGCCATGTTGGCTGAAAGATATGCCACATCTGAGCAACAAAAGAGGTTCTCTAGGGGTGACTCTTAGGCCTAATATTAAGTAGGCTTAGCCTATCCTTTGTGGGGAAATGTTTCTTACGAACAAACCCCAAGATTGAGGGTTTGGCCTGTTGATTTTGTTGTCCTCACTGCTCAGGAGAATATCAGGCCTTCTCCATATGGGGAAGTTGAATTTTTCCTCTTTCTCACCATTCCCCCAAGGGGACTTTGCAAATACTTTTTTTTATTCACTGTTCAAATCACTCTGGGATTTATCAGGGCATCACACTGGACAAACCTACAAAATCTCAAGTCCTACTCAAGGTTCCATGTACTTGTGGTGTTCACTTAAACTGTTCAGATAAGTTATATAAGGAAATGCACTAGTCAAAATATAAATTTTGTGCCAAATAAACATTCTTTGCTTTAGTCTCACACATAAAGTTTTAAAATGTGACTTACTCTACTTTCAGCACCCTACAATATTGACATTCCTTTGTTCTTCCTCATACAAAAACAGTTTTTAATTTGTACATTTAGTCACTATCCTTGTATACTCTGGGCATTTGTAGATTATACCATCTCAGTCTTTATTGTCTATTTTTCCTTCAGATTTCATTTGTGTCCCCAGCCCTCCTTCCTCTATCATTCTCACATTCAGTTTCATTCAATGTACTAACATTAGTTAGGTAGTATTGTGCTATCCATTTCTGAACTTTTACAATCAGTTCTGTTGCGCAACCTGTATCCCTTCAGCTCCAATTACCCCAAATCTACCCTATTTCTAACTCCTGATGACCTCTGTTCTTAACTGAAATTCTCCAAGATCATTCATTAATGTTAGTTCATGTCTGTGAGATCATACGGTATTTGTCCTTTTGTTTCTGGCTAATCTCACTGAGCATAATGTCCTTGAGGTCCATCCATGTTGTTACATACTTCAACACTTTATTCTGTTTTACAGCTGCATTATATTCCATCATATGTATATACCACAGCTTGTTTAGTTACTCATCTGCTGATGAACATTTGGGCTGCTTCCATCTCTTGGCAATTGCTGGTATAAATAATGCTGGTATAAAAACTGGTGTGCAAATGTCCATTTGTGTCCTTGCTCTCAAGTTCTCTGAGTAGATACCTAGCAATGGTATTGCCAGATTATATGGCAATTCTATACTTAGCTTCCTGAGGAGCTGACAACTGCCTTCCACAGTGGTTGTACCATTTTACATTCCCACCAACAGTGGATAAGTGTGCCTCTTTCTCCACATCCTATCCAGCACTTGTCGTTTTCTATTTTATTGATAATGGCCATTCTGGTGGGTGTGAGATGTTATCTCATTGTGGTTTTGATTTTCATTTTTCTAGTAGCCACGGAAGTTGAGCATCTTTTCATCTTTTGGCCATTTGCATTTTCTCGTCTGAAAAGTGTCTGTTCATGTGTTTCACTCATTTTGTAATTGGGTTGCTTGTCTTTTAGTTATTGAGTTGAACAATCTCTTCATATATTCTGAATACTAGACCCTTATCTGACATATCGTTTCCAAATATTGTCTCACATTGTGTAGGCTGTCTTTCTGCTTCCCTGACAAAGTTCTTTGATGCACAAAAGTGTTAAATTTTGAGGAATTCCCATTTATCTATTTCTTTCTTCAATGCTCATGCTTTGAGTGTAAGATATAGGAAACTGCTCCCTATTATAAGATTTATAAGATATTTCCCTACATTTTCTTCTAAAAATTTTATGGTCTTAGATCTAATGTTTAGGTCTTTGATTTATTTTGAGTTAATTTTTGTGTAGGGTGTGAGATATGGATCCTCTTTCGTTCTTTTGCATGTGGATATCCAGTTCTCTAGGCACCATTTATTGAAGAGACTGTTCTGTCTCAGGTGAGCTGGCTTGATTGCCTTATCAAAGATCAATTGTCCATAGATGAGAGGGTCCATATCTGAACACTCTATTTCATTCCATTGGTCAGTATATCCATCTTTATGCCAGTACCATGCTGTTTTGACCACTGTAGCTTCATAATATGCCTTAAAGTCAGGCAGTGTGAAACCTCCAACTTCATTTTTCTTTCTCAGGATAAATTTAGCTATTCAGGGCACCCTGCCCTTCCAGAAAAATTTGGTTATTGGTTTTTCTATTTCTGAAAAGTAAGTTTTGGGATTTTAATTGGTATTGCATTGAATCTATAAATCAATTTAGAATTGAATGTATAAATCAACTAGAATTGACACCTTAATTATATTTAGTTTTCCAATCCATGAACATAGTATGCCTTTCCATTTATTTAGGTCTTTTGTGATTTCTTTCAGCAACTTCTTGTAGTTTTCCTTGTATAGGTCTTTTGTATCCTTAGTTAAATTTATTCCTAAATATTTCATTCTTTTGGTTGTAATCGTAAATGGAATTTTTTTTCTTGATTTCCACCTCAGATTGTTCATTACTAGTGTACAGAAACACTACAGATTTTTAAGTGTTGATCGTGTAACCTGACATTTTGCTTTTCTCATTTATTAGCTCTAGTAGTTTTGCTGTGGATTTTTTGGGGTTTTCGACATACAGTATCATATCATCAGCAAACTTCTTCCTTTCCAATTTTGATGCCTTATTTTCCTTTTTCTTGTCTAATTGCTCTGGCTAGAACTTCCAACACAATGTTGAATAACAATGGTGATAGTGGACATCCTTGTCTTTTTCCTGATCTCAGGGGGAATGTTTTCCGTTTTTCTCCATTGAGGATGATGTTAGTTCTGGGTTTTTCATATATTCCTCTTATCATATTGAGGAAGTTCCCTTCTATTCCTATCCTTTGAAGTGTTTTCAACAAAAAAGGATGTTGAATTTTGCCAAATTCCTTTCTGCATTAATCGAGATAATCATGTGGTTTTTCTGCTTTGATTTGTTAATATGGTGTATTATCTTAATTGATTTTTTTATGTCTAACCATCCTTGCATACCTGGGCTGAATCCTACTGGTTAATGGTGTGCAATTCTTTCAGTGTGCTGCTGGATTCGATTTGCAAGGATTTTGTTGAGGATTTTTGCATCTATAGTCATTAGAGAGATTGGTCTGTGATTTTTTTTTCTTGTCGTATCTTTGTCTGGCTTTGGTATGAGGGTAATGTTGGCTTCATAGAATGAGTTAGGTAGCCTTCATCTTCAGTTCTTTTGAAGATTTTGAGCAGGATTGGCACTAATTCTTTCTTGACTGTCTGGTAGAATTTACATGTGAGCCATCTGGTCCTGGGCTTTTTGTTTTGGGAAGCTTCTTAATGACTAATTCAATTTCTTTACATGTGATTGGTTTGTTGAGGTTGTCTATTTCTTCTCAAGTCAATGTTGGTTGTTCATAACTTTCTAAGAAGTTGTCCATCTCATCTACATTGTCTAGTTTATTAACCTAAAGTTGTTCATAGTATCCTCTCATTATCTCCTTTATTTCTGTAGGGTCTGTGGTTATGTCTCCTCTTCCATTTCTGATTTTATTTATTTGCATCCTCTTCTTTTTGTCAACCTCACTAAGGGCCCATCAATCTTATTGATTTTCTCATAGAACCAACTTCTGGTTTTGCTGAGTTTCTTGATTGTTTTCATGTTCTCAATTTCATTTAGTTCTGCTCTAATCTTCATTATTTCATTCCTTTTGCTTGCTTTGGGGTTAGTTTGCTGTTCTTTCTCTAGTTCTTCCAAGTGGACTGTTAATGCTTCAATTTTTGCTCTTTCTTCTTTTTTTGATATAGGCATTTAGGGCAATAAATTTCCCTCTTAGCACTGCCTTTGCTGCATCCAGTAAGTTTTGATATCTTGTTTTCATTTTCATTTTCTCCTAGATATTTACTGATTTCTCTTGTAACTTCTTCCTTGTCCCACTGGTTGTTTAAGAGTGTGTTGTGTAGCCTTCATATATTTGTGAATTTTCTGGCTCTCTGCCTATTGTTGATTTCCAACTTTATTCTTTTATGACCTGAGAAAGTGTTTTGTATAATTTAAATCTTTTAAAATGTATTGAGTCTTGCTTTGTGATTCAGTATATGGTCTATCCTTGAGAATGATCCATGAGCACTTGAGAAAAAGTGTATCCTGCTGTTGTGGGGTGTAATGTTGTATAAATTTCTGTTAAGTCTAGATCATTTATTGTATTATTCAAATTCTTGGTTTCTTTATTGATCCTCTGTCTAGATGTTCTGTCCATTGTTGAGAGTGGGGAATTGAAGTCTTCAACTATTGTGTTAGATGTGTCTATTTCTCTTTTCAGTGTTTGCTTCATGTATTTTGGAGTACTCTATGCCAGCCATTCTTGTCCAGGCCTTTTCTGTCTTGGTATTTGCAAATCACAGCACCCCACTTCTCTTGCATGAAAATCTGTTTTGGTTTGCTGTTGCTACCAGAATGCAATATACCAGAAATGGACTGGCTTTTACAAAGGGGATTTATTTGCTTACAAATTTAGTTATAAGGCTATGAAAATTTCCAAATTAAGGCAATAACAAGAGGATACCTTCACTCAAGAAGGAACAATTGTGCTCTGGTTTTTTTCTGCCACCTGAGAAGGCATATGAGGACATCTGCTGGCTCTTCTCTAATGATTTGGTTTCCAAAATGGCTGTCTCAGTTCCTGTGGATCCCTTTAGCCTCTCCTGGGGTGTTTTCCCTCCCTAAGTATCTGTGGTCCTCTCTTAGCTTCTCCAGGGTAAACTCATAGTATCCTCTCATTTTCTTTCTCTGAATGTCCTTCACTTGGTTCATCTCTCTGCTCTCTGTATTGGCTCTGAGCTTTCTTTGTTTTCTACCTTTTATTCTCTTCATATTAAAAAGATTAAACCACTTGAAATAGTTGGGTCATATCTCCATGGAAACAACCTAATCAAAAGGTCCCACTCATAATAGGTCTGCACCCATAAGATTGGATTAGAAGAACATGGCTTTTCTGGGGTACCTAGTAGTTTCAAACCAGCACAATTGTGTTGTACAAATTTTCTACATCTTAATTGAAGTTTTTTGTCTGTCTGACACCTCTTCATTTGACATAAGCAGAAACAGAGACAAAGAGAAATTAAATAACTTGTTCTGAGTCAGTTGGTAAGTAAACAGCATACTCAGTTTACAAACACAGGCCAAAACCTGTGCTCTTAACCATGATCCAGTGTTGAACAAAGACCTGTGTTAACTATGATTTCTAGTTGTTATTTTATTTTTATTTGAATAAATAATTTTAAATTAGAAAATCTTATTATCCATTGTTATTGCCAAAAATCAAGGTTCTGCCCATTTACAAAATAGTCCAACTATTTTCTGATCACCACCTTTTAAATGTATCAGGCTTATATATATATATATGTATATATACATAAATTTAAATACATATATATATATATAGGGGCTTTCTATTCAGTTCCTTCAGTACCTTATCTATTGATATATCAGTTCCACAGTTTAATTATCACAGCTTTATAGTAAGTTCTAACACCTTGTTCTTGTACTTCAAAGTTTTTTTAGCAGACCTTGATCCCTCGCTCTTCCCTTTGAACTTTAGGATTAACGTGATGTATACCATCATTAAAAAAAAAGCAAAAAATTTGAGATTTTGACTATATTGCATTGAATATAGATTGAACTGTCAAGAATTGTCATCTTTTATGCCCTTCAATATGTGATGTAAATTTATTTATAAAGTGCTTGCACATTGTGGTTGGAATAACTATTACATCATTTGTAATTTGGGGGAGCTGCTTTAAAAATGTAACACATTTTCTATTTGGTTATTTCCATTATTTAAGAAGGGTACTGATATTAATATATTGAAATTCCTTCCAGTAAACATGCTGAGCTCTATGAATGATTCTGATAATTTGCGTGTAAAGTTCATTGATATTCTACATAGAAAATCATATTATCTTGCAGATGATAAAAGTTTATTTCCTTCCTTCCTTTGCAATTTTTATGTCCTTTATTTTTCCTTTTTGCATACTGCATTGGCTCAGACTTCCAGGCCCATGTTGAACAAAAGAGATCATAGTGGACATTCCCATTCCTTTCCTAATGTTATTGGAAAGCCTTCTAATGCTTCACCATTACCTAATCTGTTTGCTGAAGGTTTCTGATAGATACCCTCTGTGCTGGTTTGAAATGATGTATGCACCCTAGAAAAGCCATGTTTTATTCCTAATCACATTTTGTAAAGGCAGCTGCTTCTTCTAATCCCTATTTTGAAACTGTAATTAGATCATCTCCTTGGAGATGTGATTTAATCAATAGCGGTTGTTAAAATGGATTAGGTAGAGGCATGACTTCACCCATTTGGGTGGGTCTTGATTAGTTTCTGAAGTCCTATAAAAGAGGAAACATTTTGGAGAAGGAGAGAGATTCAGAGAGAGCAGAGCAGAATGACATAGCCAGGAGAAGCAGAGTCCACCAGCCAGCGACGTTTGGAGATGAAGAAGGAAGATGCCTCCTGGGGAGCTTCATGAAACAGGAAACCAGGAGAAGAAGCTAGCAGATGACGCCATGTTCACCATGTGCCTTTCCAGATGAGAGAGGAACCATGACTGTGTTTACCATGTGCCTTTCCAGATGAGAGAGAAACTCTGACTGTGTTCACCATGTGCCCTTCCACTTGAGAGAGAAACCCTGAACTTCATCGGCCTTCTTGAACCAAGATATTTTTCCCTGGATACCATTGATTGGACATTTCTATAGACTTGTAATTGGGACATTTTCTCAACCTTAGAACTGTAAACTATCAACTTATTAAATTCCCCTCTTTAAAAGCCATTCTGTTTCTGGTATATTGCATTCTGGCAGGTAGCAAACTAGAACACCCTCTATTGTGAAGGAAGTTCCATCCCTAAATTCTGAGGAATTTCTATTCCTAGTTTATTGTTTGTCATGAATGTTAAATTTTTTGAAATGCTCTTTGTGCATATATTAAGATGTTTTTATAAGTTTTTTTTTAAATTGATAAAGCAGTGTACTTTGTTAATAGATTTCCTGATGTTGGACCATCTTTGCATTCCTGAGCTAAATCATTTGATAGTGCTCTATTTCTGTTTCTATGCAATGCCAATTTTATTTTACTAACATGTTATTTAAGATATTTTGCATTTCTATTTATAAGGAAGATTTTCTACTGTTTCTATCATATATTTTGAATCATCTTTGTGATGTTACCATCAGAAACATGGCCTTATATAAGTCTTGTGTGCCAGATCCCACATCAAACAGAGAAACAAGTCTTTTTGGTTTGGTAAGAAGGTGAGTTTATGGAAGATGCATCATCAAGGAAATGGAGGAAAAAATGTCCTTCCAAGACCAGTTTGGAGTGGGGAGGGTGGTGTTCTAGTTTGCTAGCTGCTGGAATGCAATATACCAGAAACAGAATGGCTTTCAAAAAGGGGAATTTAGTAAGTTGCTAGTTTACAGTTCTAAGGCCAAGAAAATGTTCCAATTAAAGCAAGTTTATAGAAATGTCCAATCAAAGGCATCCAGGGAAAGATACCTTGATTCAAGAAGGCCAATGAAATTCAGGGTCTCTCTCTCAAGTGAGAAGGCATATAGCGAACAGAGTCAGGGATTCTCTCTCACCTGGAAAGGCACGTGGCAAACACAACATCATCTGCCAGCTTTCTCTCCTGGCTTCCTGTTTCATGAAGCTCTCCAGGAGGCATTTTCCTTCTTCATCTCCAAAGGTCGCTGGCTGGTGGACTCTGCTTCTTGTGGCTATGTCATTCTGCTCTGCTCCCTCTGAATCTCTCATTCTCCAAAATGTTTCCTCTTTTATAGGACTTCGGAAACTAATCAAGACCCACCCAAATGGGTGGAGACATGCCTCTACCCAATCCAGCTTAACAACCACTCTTGATTAAATCACATCTCCAGAGAGATGATCTAATTACAGTTTCACACATACAATGCTGAATAGGGATTAGAAGAAACGGCTGCCTTTACAAAATGGGATTAGAGTTAAAGCATGACTTTTCTAGGCTACATACATCATATGAAACAAGCACAGGTGGTTTGGCCTTTTATAATCCAAACAAAGAAGAAATGGCCAGGATCCAGAGGAAAGAAGAGAAAAGATTAGAACAGGAAAAAACTGTTTAGCCAGCATGTTCTGTTATCTTGTGGGCCCTTCTTGTTGTTGACTTTTTGGGCTTTTGATCTTGTCCTTCAAAAGGAGGAAGGTGCTAATATTTAATATGATGTTTCACTGCGGCAAGCAGAACAAGGAAGGCATTCTGGGAACAGAAACTAAGTTTTTGTTGAGATTAGACTGATAGCAATCTATTCCAACAAGGGTTTTTCATGCTTAAAATAACTCAAGGCTTCTTGGGTGAAGTGATAATAATAAACTGTTTTTTTAAGCTACTGATTGCTATACCAAGCATTTTCCAGTTAAAGGGTTTTATTGAGTATTTTCAATTTATCCAGTTTTCAAATCCCCCTCTTTTATGTGATATTTTCTTATTCTTAAGAAACAGCATCTTGTGAACATTTCTTATAAAGGGAAAGTGCACGCAGATCAAATTTTCTGTAACTGTTTCCTGCTGAGCAAGGGTGAAGATGTTCTTATATTTAATCTGGAAGATGCTCTGGACATAAACCTACAGACACAAAACAGGCAACGGCAAGACATATACATTGTAAAATAAAAACCTGCTAATGCTACTCTTTATTTCATAGGTAAATTCATTAACCACTCAGAAAATGAGTCATTTACTATAATTTTTAACATGATTAATATTACCTTGCACATGGTTTAATATTGAAGAGCTATTAACATATTTAACTGGCATATATTTGCAACATCTAATATTAATTGACGCACAAGTCTTTTTTCTGAGTTGCATTGGGTGTTAAGCTTATAATACCATACATGCTGTCCCCTCATAGGAGCTAATTGTGTTTTTTTAGGTTTCAACCACAGCACTTTGGTAATTATAGCTCAGGGAGGTATGTTCTTTGTACAGTTGTTGAAGCACAGCATCACTGGTCCTTTGGAAAACAGGACAGTGGGCACTAGGTTTCCACTGGACTGTCTCACAGTGCCCTCCAATACTGTGCAAAGAGCCAGTCTGGAAGTGGTGTTCACTGAAGAGCTAAAGTGACTGACTCTTTTTCTGGCAGGGAGAGCTAAAGTTGTCTCTAGTAAAAAGGTGTTTTCAGTAACAGCATGTTTTCATTTAGTTCTGGCATATGTCCATGTGATGTGGCTGATACCTTTATAGTTTTAGGGACCACAGAAATGGGTTTAGCCAATAACTCATATGGGGAGACAACATGCACAGTACTAGGAACCTAGTTTAAACACATAAGCACATCAGTTAAAACAAAGGTTCAATTTTTTCCTTTAGAATTTTATTAGGGGTATGCTAATTAACAGGTAGAACAATTTGTATACTTGCTTGGCTTCTTCTTCTTTTTTTTTTTCCATAGGAACATGGATTGTATTGTTTAATGCAGACTCAAGGCCATACTTTTTTGGGTAGGCTTCACTTCCATTACAGATTCTCTTTGTGTAAGATCACAAAACAATATGATGTGAAGAGACCAATTTAAAAATTACATGCAGCAGCCCATGTCAACACAAAGAGCTCCCAACGAAGAACAACAATGGCCAAATCTGGCAATATGGGGCTCATTATGGGAGTAGACTGATTGGTTACAAGCAACACAAACACTCTGAAAATAGGAGAAAATCACACCACAACAGTTACTCCAAGCCAATTTGATGGTTTAGGTTACCAAAATGACCCATGCAAAAATTTCACAATGACTGTGGAAGAGTTAAGTGTATTATACTCACACACCATGTGTAAAGCTTAGGAATAGCAGTTGTCTCTATAAAAGCTATAAAAAATTGTTTGAAAAGAACTATAGGTGAAAATCTGCTTTCAAGGAACAGTGGATACATTAAAGGAAATATTGATATTTAACTTGCAAGAGCAAAATTAAAAGTTAAATGGTGTAACCTGGTGAAGGATGCAAACAAAATGAATTATAACCTTGATTTCCCAGGGGTAAAATTAAGACAGTGCTCTAACTTAAAAGCTTCTCAGTGTATTAAGATCACTCTTAAAGTTATGTTACAGAAAACCAATCCTAAAACTACCATTGCCAAAACAAGAATACTTATGACTTGCATGAGGGAGGAATTCACTGCCCCAAAACCCATACTTTCCCTTTGGCCCAACTCTCCAATGATTCTAGAACATTTCTAGTAGGAAGACATATCAAAGACATTTAATTATTGGACAAAACTGAGAGAGGAAGTGAGGATTTGTTTAGGTTTATGCTTTTTTTCTCTCTTTTTTAAAAAATATTTTCATTGAGAAATCTACACACACATACAGTCCATACATAGTATACATAGTATCCATCCATAGTATATATATATATATATCCATAGTACACAGAGTATATACAATGGCTCACAATATCACCAAATAGTTGTGTATTCATCACCATGATCATTTTTTGAATATTTGCATCACTCCAGAAAAATAAATAAAAATAAAAAAAGGAAAAAACTCACAATCCCATACCTCTTACCCCTCCCTCTCATTGACCACTAGTATTTCAATCTACCCAATTTTTTACCTTTTATCCCCTCTGTTATTTATTTTTTTACTCATCTGTTGTCATGGTCAGGTTCATGTGTCAGCTTGACCAAGAGGTGGTACCTGTTTGGTTGGGAAAAGTGCTGGCCTGTCTGTTGCAATGAGGACATTTCATAAAATTAAATCATGATCACGTCAGCTGCATCCACAGCTGGTTCCATTTGTAATCAGCCAAGGGGAGTGTCTTCTGCAATGAATGATGCTCAGTCTAATCCTGGAAGCCTTTTAAGGATGATTCAGAAGAGACAGGCTCTCTTCCTGCTTTGGCTGGCGAGCCTCTCCTGTGGAGTTCATCCAGACCCTCCATCGTAATCATTGGCTTCACAGCCTGCCCTGAGGATTTTGGACTCTGCATTCCCGTGGTCATGTGAGACACTTTCATAAATTTTATATTTGTGAGTGTTCCCTGTTGATTCTGTTTCTCTAGAGTACCCTAACTAATATGTCTATCCACACCCTGGCTATAAGGAGCATCAGACACAAGGTTTTTACAATCACACAGTCACATTGTAAAAGCCATATAGTTATACAATCATCTCCAAGAATCAAGGCTACTGGCTCTTCCACAGAGGCCTATATGCTGCTGTGGCTGCAGCCACACCTCTAGTGATCCCTGAGAAGTTCCAGGACATTTTGTGAGTACTCAACACCAACAGTGATGGGCGCCAGAAAATGGCCTTAGCCATCACTGCCATTAAGGGTGTAGGATAAAGGTACGCTCATGTGGTGTTGAGGAAAGCAGACATCAACCTCACCTAGAGGGCAGGAGAGCTCACTGAGGATGAGGTGGAATGTGTGATCACCATTATGCCAGTACAAGATCCCAGAACAGTTCTTGAACAGACAGAAGGACGTCAAGGATGGAAAATACAGCCAGGTCCTGGCCAATGGTCTGGACAATAAGCTCCATGAAGATCCAGAGTGACTGAAGAAGATCTGGGCCCATAGAGGGCTGCTCCACTTCTGGGGTCTTTGTGTCTGAGGCTAGCACACCAAGACCACTGGCCACCATGGCCACACTGTGGGTATGTCCAAGAAGAAATGAGTCTTTAGGCCTTGTCTTAATAAATAGTTTATACATCTGAAAAAAAAAAAAAGAAGAATCAAGGCTACTGGAACACAGCACAACAGTTTCAGGTACATCCCTCTACTCATCCAATACACCATAAACTAAAAAGGAATATCTATATAATGTATAGGAATAACCTCCAGGATAACCTCTTGACTCTGTTTGAAATCTCTCAGTCACTGAAACTTTATTTTGTCTCATTTCTCTCTTCCCCCTTTTGATCAAGTTGGCTTTCTTAATCCCTTGTTGCCAGGTCCTGGCTTATCCTTGGAGTTCTGACCCATATTTACCAGGGAGATTTACACTACTGGGAGTCATGTCCCATGTGAGGGGCGGGAAGGGAAGTGAGTTCACCTGCTGAGTTAGTTTAGAGAGAGAAGCCACATCTGAGCAACAAAAGAGGTTCTCTAGAAGTGACTCTTAGGCATAATTATAAATAGGCTTAGGTTCTCCTTTGCAGGAATAAGTTTCATAGGGGCAAACACCAGGATCGAGGGCTCAGCCTATTGAATTAGTTGCCCCCACTGCTTGCGAGAATATCAGGAATTCCCCAGATGTGGAAGGTGAATATTTCTTCCTTTCTCTCAGTTACACAAGGGGACTTTGCAAATACATTTTTACTCTCTGCCCAATATATTCTGGGATATATCGGAGCATCACACTAACATGTATAAGCAAGCAAGAGCTCATACCCTATTCAAGATTCCACGTAATTGTGATGTTCAAATAAACTGACCATACAAGTTAAATTAGATAATGCACTACCCAAAATATAAATTTTGCACCAAATATTCTCCCTTTAAGTTTTAAAATATGGACCATATCATCCTTTATCTTGTATTCTAATTGACCTTCGTTCTATCCAGATAGCGTCATTTGTATCTCTGGTTGAAGTCTGATCACTTTTTTAACTTTGCTGTATGGAGTAATGCTGACTTTCATAGTTTCAGTTTTGTAACTCAGAGTCTGAGATGTCACATAAATACCTGAAATTTCAGGGTACAACCAGGTTATACACAGATAACCTTGTATCTCAGAATTTAGAAATAAGTTACAACTCCTGTATATATATGACAGCTATAAGAGCTTACAATTTAGGCCCTGTTACAACAGGCCCCAACCTGGTAACCCATCCTCTCGACTTCAAGTCTCTTGAGTTTATATATTATAAATAGTCTATATGACTGAGGCATGATAATATTTGTCTTTTTGTTCCTGACATTTCATTCAACATATAAGTCCTTAAGGTTCATTCACCTAGTTGCAGGCCTCATAACTTTATTCCTTCTTGCAGCTACTCAGTAGTCCATTGTATGTATAAATCACAGTTCCCTCTTCTGTCCCTTAGTCGTTGTACCCTTAGGCCACCTCTATCCATTGCAAATGGCAAACATTGCTACCATAAACATCAGTGTGAAAATGTCCACTCATGTCCCCACTGTCAGTCTAGTCCATCCGTGATGGATATTTGGGGTGTTTCCATCTCTTGGCAACATAAATAACACTGCTATAAATATTAGTGTGCAAATGTCTCTGAATATATACCTAGTAATGGGATTGCTGGATCATATGGCAATTCTATACTTAGCTTCCTGAGGCACTGCCAAATTGCCTTCCAGAGTGGCTTCACCATTTTACATTCCCACCAGCAGAGGATAAGTGTGCCTCCTTCTCCACATCTTCTCCCAAGACTTGTGGTTTTCTGTGTGTGTTTTTTTATAATTGTCATCCTAATGGGTGTGAGATGATACCTCATTCTGGTTTTGATTTGCATTTATTTAAATGCCAGTAAATTTGAGCATCTTTTCATGTGCCTTTTAGCCATTTGTATTACCTCTTCTGAAAAGTGTCTGTTCATGTCTATTGCCCATTTTTAAATTTGGTTGTCTTTTTGTTGTTGAGCTGTAGAATCTCTTCATATATTCTGAATACGAAACCCTTATCTGTTATGTGGTTTCCAAATATTGTCTCCCACTGTGTAGGCTGCCTTTAAAAAAAAAATCTTTAAAAAATTTTTTATTGCCATATATGTTGACATACCATGTAATCATCCACAGTGCACAATCAATGGTTCACAGTATCATCATATAGCTGTGCATTTATCATCACATTTCTTTTCTGTGAAAAGTAACATATATACAAAAAAAGCAATAAATTTCAAAGTACATGCAACAATTAGTTGTAGAACAAATTTCAGAGTTTGGTATGGGTTACAAAGCCACAACTTTAGGTTTTACTTCTAGCTGCTCTAAGATACTGGAGACTAAAAGAAATATCAATATATTTGTTCAGCAATCACACTCATTTGTTAAATCTGACCTCTGTACAGCTCTTAATTTATTTGAACATTTTTATGTAGAGGCAAAGAAACTAGAATAGCAAAAACAATTTGGAAAAAGAAGTTAAAGTGGGAGGAGTCAGTCTATTCAATTGTAAGACTTATTAAACAACTACAGTAGTAAGACTGTGTGGTATTGGCAGAAGCTTAGAAAATAGATTAATGAAACAGAATAGAGAATCCAGAAACAGAACTACACAAATGTGCCCAACTGATTTTCTTTTAACTTGGAGGTAGATTGTCTTCTTCTTTTTTTTTAATTGTGAAAAATAACATATATTAAAAAAAAACCCAATAAATTTCAAAACACTGAAATTAGTTATAGAACATATTTCAGAGTTTGGTATGGGTTACAGTTCCACAATTTTAGGTTTTCCCTTCTAGTTGCTCCGAGACACTGGAGACTTGTCATACTCAATCTCCTCTGTTATAACTCCAACTTCTCCTTTGATCTTTCTCCCAATCTTTAGGGATATTTGGGCTATGCCTATTCTAACTTTTTCGTGTTGGAAAGGGATGTCAATGATATGGGATACGGGATGGAACTAGTTGATGTTATAAAGAGTCTGGCCTCTGTAGGTTTCGAGACTTATCTGGTGTAGGAACCCATCTGGAGGTTGTAGGTTTCTGGAAAGTTATCCTAGTGCAGGGAAACTTTGTAGAATCTTATATAATGCCCCAGGTGTTCTTTAGGATTGACAGGAATGGTTCTGGTTCAAGTTTGGCAAGCTCTGATAGGTAGCAAAGGCTAACTGAAGCTTGTGTAAGAGTGACCTCCAGAGTAGCCTTTTGACTCTATCTGGACTCTCTCGGCCACTGATACCTTATTTGTTACACTTCTTTACCCCTTTTTGGTCAGGATAGCATTGTTAATCCCATGGTTCCAGGACAGACCTATTTTTGGGAGTCATCTCCCACAATAGGCTGCCATTTTACTTCTACTTTTTTGCT
Organism: Tamandua tetradactyla; assembly: GCF_023851605.1. Taxonomy (NCBI): domain Eukaryota; kingdom Metazoa; phylum Chordata; class Mammalia; order Pilosa; family Myrmecophagidae; genus Tamandua; species Tamandua tetradactyla. The sequence continues at coordinate 74,682,424 of NC_135328.1, forward strand.
TTCCTGACAAAGTTCTTTGATTCACAAAAGTGTTCAAGATTGAGGAGATTCCATATATCTATTTCTTTTTTCAATGCTCATGCTTAGGGTGTAAGGTCTAAGAAACCACCTCCTATCACAAGATTTATAAGATATTTCGCTACATTTTCTTCTAAAAATTTTATGGTCTTTACCGCCTTACTAAAGATCAATCGCCCATAAATGAAAGAGTCTATTTCTGCATACTCAATTTGATTCCCTTAGTCAGTATATCTTTCTTTATGCCAGTACCACGCTGTTTTGACCACACAGCTTTATAATTTGCTTTAAAGTCTGGTAATGTGAGACCTCTCACTTCATTTTACTTTCTCAAGATATTTTTAGTTATTCAGGGCACCATGCCCTTCCAAAGAAATTTGGTTATTGGTTTTTCTATTTCTGCAAAGCAAGTTGTTGGGATTTTAATTGGTATTGCATTGAAGGCAGTGCAATGGTGGCTCAGTGGCAGAATTCTCACCTGCCATGCCAGAGACCCAGGTTCAATTCTTGGAGCCTGCCTGTGCCAAACAAAAATAAGTAATTGGCATTGCACTGAATCTATAAATCAATTTGTGTAAAACTGACATCTTAACTATATTTAATCTTCTAATCCATGAATACAGTATTCCCTTCCATTTGTTTAGGTCTTCCATGATTTCTTTTAGCAATTTTGTGTGTGTATGTGTGTGTGTATAGATCTTTTGTATCCTTAAATTTATTCCTAACTATTTGATTCTCTTGATAAATGAAATTTTTTCTTGACTTCCTCCTCGGGATTGCGCATTACTAGTATTTAGAAACCCTACTGATCTTGGGGTATTGATCTCACACCCTGCCACTTTGCTGTACTTATTTATTAGCCCTAGTAGCTTTGCTGTAGATTTTTCAGGATTTTTGACATATAGTATCATGTCATCTGGAAACAGGGAGAGTTTTACTAAGAAGTAAATTACTAAGAAGTTAAGAAGTAAAACTTTCCAATTTGGATGCCTTTTGTTTCTTTTTCTTACCTAACTGCTCTTACTGGAACTTCTAGCACAATGCTGAATAACAATGGTGACAGTAGGCATAAGGTAGTTCCTGACCTTAGAGGGAAAGCTTTCAGTCTTTCCCATTGAGGATGACGTTACATATGGGTTTTTCATATATTCCCTTTATCATGTTGAGGAAGTTCCCTTCTATTCCTATCCCTTGAGGTGTTTTCATCAAGAAAGGATGTTGAATTCTGTCAAATGCCTTTTCTGTATCAATCAAAATGATCATTTGGTTTTTCGTTTTGACTTATTCATATGGTGTGTTACATTAATTGATGTTCTTGTGTTGAACCAGCCTTGCATTCGTGGAATAAATCCCATTTGGTCATGGTGTATAATTCTTTTAATGTGCTGCTGGATTCGATTTGCAAGTATTTTGTTGAGTACTTTTGCTTCTATACTCATTAAAGAGAATGGTCTGTAATTTTCTTTTCTTGTAGTATCTTTGTTTGGCTTTGGTATTAGGGTGATGTTGACTTCATAGAATGAGTTAGATAGCTTTCCCACCTCTCTAATTTTTTTGAAGAGTTTGAGCAAGATTGGTACTAATTACTTCTTGAATGCTTGGTAGAATTCACAAGTGAAGCCATCGGTCCTGAACTTCTCTTTTTTGGGAGCTTCTTGATCACTGATTCAATCTCTTTATTTGTGATTGGTTTGCTGAAGGCATCTATTTCTTCTCGAGTTAGTGTTGGTTGTTCATGGCTTTCTAGAAAGTTGTCCATTTCATCAGTGTTGTCTAGTTTACTAGCATATAGTTGTTCATAGTATCCTCTCCTTACATTCTTTATTTCTGTGGGGTCAATGGTTATGTAACCCTCTTCCATTTCTGATTTTGTTTATTTGCACCCTCTCTCTCTTTTCGTCAGCCTAGCTGAGGGTCCATCAATTTTATGGATTTTCTCAAGGATCTAACTTTTGGTTTTGTTGATTTTCTCTATTTTAATATTCTCAATTTCATTCATTTCTGCTCAAATCCATTATTTCTTTCATTTTGTTTGTTTTGGGGTTAGTTTGCTGTTTTTTCTCTAGTTCTTCCAAGTGAACAGTTAATTCCCCATTTTCTGCTCTTTCTTCTTTTTAAATATAGACATTTAAGGCAACACTTTTCCCTCTCAGCACTGCCTTTGCTGCAGTCCATAAATTTTGAAACGCTGTGTTTTTAATTTTCATTTGACTCTATATATTTACTGATTTCTCTTGTTGACCCACTGGTTGTTTAAGAGTATGTTGTTAGCCTTCATATATTTGTGAATTTCCTGGCCCACTGCCTTTTATTTATTTCTAACTTCATTCCATTATGATCCAAGAAAGTGTTTTGCATGTTTTCAATCTTTTGAAATTCATTGAGACTTGCTTTGTGACCCAGCATATGGTCTATCCTTGAGAATGATCCATGAGGACTTCAGAAAAAGGTGCATCCTGCTGTTGTGAGGTGTAATGTTCTGTAAATGTTCATTTATCATGTTATTCAAAATCTGATATTTTGATTTTTGATATTTTGATATTTTTGGGTTATTCAAAATCCTGGTTCATTATTGTTCTTCTGTCTAGATGTTTTATCCATTGATGAAAGTGGGGAATTGAAGCTTCCATCTATTATGGTACAAGTGTCTACTTCTCCCTTTAGTGTTGTCAGTGTTTGACTCATGTATTTTGGAGCACTCTGCCTTGGTGTATAAATATTTATGAATGCTATGTTTCCTTGCTGAATTGTTCCTTTTATTAATACATAATGTCCTCCTTTGTTTCTTTTAATTTTTTTACATTTGAAGTCTAATTTGTTGGACATTATTATAACTACCCCTGCTTTTATCTGGTTGTTGTTTGCATGAAATGTCTTTTCCCAACCTTTCACTTTCAACTTATTTTTGTCCTAGGGTCTAAAGCAAGTCTCCTGTAGATAGCATGTAGATGGGTCCTTTTTTGAATCCATTCAGCTAGTTTATTCTTTTGATTGGGGAGTTTAATCCATTAACATTTAATGTTATTAATGTAAAGCCTGTACTTTCTTCTTTTCTACCATTTTGTGTTTTGGATTTTATATGTCATATCTAATTTCTTTTCTCTTTTTACCTAACTGATAGTCTTCATTTCTACACTCTTCTCCAGACCTATGTCTTTTCTCATCTGCCTGTAGTGCACCCTTTAGTATTTCTTGTATAGCTGGTCTCTTAGTCACAAATTCTCTCAGTGACTGTTTGAAAATATTTTAATCTCCTCCTCATTTCTCAAGGACAATTTTGCTGCATATAGAATTCTTGCTTGGCAGTTTTTCTGTTTCAGAACTGTATCATGCCACTGCTTACTTGCCTCCATGGTTTCTTCTAAGAAGTTGACACATAGTCTTATCAAGCTTCTCTTGTATGTGATGGATTGCTTTTCTGTTGCTGTTTTCAAAATTCTCTTTGTCTCTGACATTTGGCAATTGATTAGTAAGTGTCTTGAGTAGATCTATTTGGATCTATTCTGTTTGGGGTATGCTGTACTTCTTGGATCTATAATTTTACATCTTGCATAAGAGATGGGAAATTTTCAGTGATTATATCCTCCATTAGTCTTTTGCCTCCTTTTCCCTTCTCTTCTCCTTCTGGGACACCCAGAACATGTATATTCATGTGCTTCATGTTGTTATCAATTTCCTGAGATCCTGCTCATATTTTTTTTTCCATTCTTTTTCTGTTATTTTATTTTGTGTGTTGGATTTCATATGTCTTGTCCTCTAGTTCACCAATCCTTTCTTCTGCCTCTTCAAATCTACTGTTGTAAGTCTCTATTGTTTTTCATTGCTTCTACTGTGCCTTTCATTCCCAAAAGTTTTGTGATTTGTTTTTTCAGACTTTCAAGTTCTTCTTTATGTTCATCCAATATCTTCTTTATATCCCCCCTTAACTCAGTGATTTGATTTTTGATGAGATGTTGTATGTGTGTTCGAACATTGTGAATTAATTGTTTCAGCTCCTATATCTCATTTGAAGTGTTGATTTGTTCCTTTGACTGGGCCTTATCTTTTTTTTCCAAGCATGACTCGTTATTTTTTGCTGGCGTCTAGGCATTTTATTTCCCTAATTAGTTTATTCTGGAGGTTGTTTTTTACTGTTTTACCTAGGGTTTTCTCGTCAGATGACTTTGTTCTATGTTCTTTGGTATTCAGTTCATTTTATTCTAGACCTCTAGCATAACTTCTGTTTAACTGATTAGAATTTTTCAGTTCTTGTTTTTCTGTTTCTTGCCCTGCCCATGTGGAGCCTTTTCTCTGAGGAGGATCTCCTCAGATATTATTGGTAGATTTCCCCAGACCAGACAGGTAAGGTTATACTTTTATTATCATTTAGGTTCTTAGGGATATTCCTTTATCTATCAGGTTTTAGGTGTTTAAAATGACAACTTCCCTACATGAAGTTCCCAGATTACTATGAATCTCAGAGAAGAAATGAGAAATTACTTCAGAGTTTAAAAGATATACTTAATACAATCAAATATTCTGTGAAAGGCAACTGCAGAAAGAGCAGTCAGTTAATCAATTATAATACCAAGATCAAGATATTACAAAAGTACTTCAGAACTTTGGGCGATTCTTTCATTTGCATTCACAGGCAAGCATGAAACTGGATCCTCAAGAAGTATTTATAGAAATATGTACAACTTTTGACAGAAGAAAAACATTTCAGGCACTGGTACATTTTAATGACACTTTTAGACAATAAAGAATTGTATGCACACCAAACTGTTACCTAAGTAATTGAGCAGGCACCTGGTGCAAGAGCAGCTTTGCTATTTAGTCCCAGAGAGTAGGATGTTTAAGATGCTGGTGTGGAAAGCTAACTTCTTCTGACAAGCTATGAAGATCTGGTTCTGCAGGGTTACTGACAGTTTCTGCCATAACATGTTGTAAAATAGCACTGGCCACATTTATCAAGCATGTCCAGTACCCAGCCTTGAATGACTGAAGACCAGTACATGCTACGCTCAAATGTTTCTGCTTAGTTTCTGGAACTTGGCATTGGAAACTAGTTTCTAGTTTTCATTATCTAACTAGAGGTTCCTCCCCCCCGCTTTTTTTTTTTTTAAAAAAAGGTTCATTAACTTCATTAAATATCCCAATCCAAACTAATTACAAAGGAAAAATTGTTTTACAGAGACAATAACTTGAAGGTATTTAATAGCTGATGTTTTATCTTTTCAATGCAGTCTCATTGTTTTTTTGTATTCTACTATTTTCATAATTTTTCTATATCACATAGACAAAAATAAGATATCTTCCCTACAAATGCAGAGTATGAATGGGGGGGCAGAAACATTTTCAAATAAAAAAAATTTACAAAAGAATAGATTTTCAATCAAAACTACCCAATGAACAAACAAAAAACTCTACCCTATTAATTGGGTGGGACCACATCAGGATTTCTAAATCAAACACAGATCCCCCTGCTCTACTCAGCATGTTAATATGTATCATTGTACTGCTTTTGTGCTTGGACCTTACTCCTATCTAATGAAAAATTCACCCTTTCCTCATAATTTTTCTAGTATTGTGCAAGATTATATCTATTTTTTCAGATTCTGTAATATCTGCATGTTGATGTTTGTAACAACCCTTTATTTAAAATTAATTACAAAAGCTGCCCCTATTCCATATTTTGATAAGAGGAGGGAAAAAAAACCCAAACCAAAATCAAACAAACAAACAAAACCATACTACATCAAACAGATAAAGACCCAAATGGACAAGTTAATGTGCTATAATGGTATTTGTTTTGCAACATCAAAAGCAGCTGAGATACTGAATATAATTTGCTCAAATCATAAATAGTGAGGTTGAAATATGCATGTATAAATCATATTTAGGTTCAGTGAACTGAAAGCTCTCTGTGAATACATAAAAGTATATATAAAGTGCAAAACAAGCGATATCAGACACGAGATCTCAAGTTTTAGTACTCCCATTGATCAATTTCAGGTTGAGATAGCTGAGAATGTTCTGGGTGAACTTCACTGCCTGCTGCCTGGCAGCTTTGCACTTCTCCTCTCCCTGCAGATCAACGGGGTCCAGGGCCAGCAGCTGCTTGGTGAGCAGCTCTTCCAGTTGAATGTAGATCTTAACAGCCCCATTTCCACTAAACAAAAGAACTTATTCTTGGATTTCTGACAAGTTTCCAAGGATGTCCCAGACTGCTTTATGTAATGGGTGCTCCTCAGAAACAATCAACTTTCTTTCCTCAAGGGCTTCCTTCAAGTCTATATCAGTTATTCTGTAACAACGAATTATTTAGTACAGAGTTTACACTTCAATCACAGCTCTTCCCCTGGCTTCTCGAATGCAGATTTTTATTTCAAGACTTACCTAATCCAACTGTCCAATCAAACCCTGCAGTCCCAAATTTTGCAGCTCAAGTACAACTCAGAGAAATTCTGTGCTTGAGGAAGTTTGTTTTCTATTACTCTTATCCTTTTGAGGACTTTTTCGATTTTTAAAATGGAATGATTCTGTCCCAAGTCAAAAAACATACATACTGTCTGCTTCCTCCTCTAAGTCCAAATATTTCAATAATTTTTTGATATCTTCTACTACCTCCCTTCAATGATTCCTGACTTCTGCATGCCTGCATACATCTAAAGCATCCAGAACGGCAATCAACCCTGAAAGCACACAAGATAAGTGCTGCAAGTCCCATTGTTCATGCCCATTAAAAGTGTGATCAGAGTGCATCTAGCCTCTGTCACACATCATGGAGTTAATTCTAGTGACTGAAAGATGCATGTTTTTAGAAAGAGGTAGGGAAGGCTGCTTCTTCATGCAGTCTTCAGTGATCTCTTGCACTGCACAGACTTTGGTTAAAGTGTGATGCCCTGCTTTTTGCTATGGGACCTTTCCTCCGGCTTTAATGTGTATCAGCCTAAGAATGATACCCTTTGATGCCTTCTTTGAACTCATCACTTAAAAAGTTGCCTCCACTATAGAATAGCATTTTTTTTTTCCATAAGGGAAAAAAATTCCTTAAAAACGTTCTGTATTTCCACCCCAGTGCAGGTAGTTTGCATTCTGCTCCAATTCTTTGAGAAGATGCTTTGTCTGTGCTGTCCTCTTACTAGCTTGCTAAATCTCTACTTTTCTTTTAGTATCTACAGAGTCTATTTCAAAAGCTGTTTTGTTGTAAATCTCTCCAGTTTCTTGCAATTATTGTTGATACACACTGAAAACAATTAACTTGCTGTTCTATACTTTTACTTCCTTTTGGATTTCCTGAAGCCTACTATTAGAGGGTTGTTGATTTCCCATATCCATACTTTTGTTGTGCTGTATTTCACAAGCACTGTCCATCCAAGCCATTGCGATTCACCCACCATCAGCTTCACTTCTTTTTAAAAATTATTTTTGTTGAAGATGAAGTTCTGACTTGTAGCTGACTGCAAGTACTTTTTAGAGAAGAACTGGAGTAAAACAATGTAATCGACAAGGAAATTTTGCTGTCTCTATGACATATAACATCTTTAAAACAACTAAAATCATGACTAACCACTATATTATTAATATTTTTCAGATAAGCAACCAATAGGTTGCATATTCATCGTTTCTCAGTACATTTGCATCGATTTAGAAAAAGAAATAGAAAGACAACAGAAAAAGAAATAAAATGATAATAGAGAGAAAAATAAAAATAAAAAAAGAAAAAAGAAGGAAAAAAAAACTATACCTCAGATGAAGCTTCATTCAGTGTTTTAAACTAATTACATTACAATTAGGTAGTGTTGTGCTGTCCATTTCTGAGTTTTTGTATCCAGTCTTGTTGCACAGTCTGTGTCCCTTCAGCTCCAATTACCCATTATCTTACCCTATTTCTATCTCCTGATGGTCTCTGTTACCAATGACATAGTCCAAGTTTATTCTCTAATGTCGGTTCACATCAGTGGGACCATACAGTATTTGTCCTTTAGTTTTTGGCTAGTCTCACTCAGCATAATGTTCTCTAGGTCCATCCATGCTATTACATGCTTCATAAGTTTATTCTGTCTTAAAGCTGCATAATATTCCATCGTATGTATATACCACAGTTTGTTTAGCCACTCGTCTGTTGATGGACATTTTGGCTGTTTCCATCTCTTTGCAATTGTAAATAATACTGCTATAAACATTGGTGTGCAAATGTCCGTTTGTGTCTTTGCCCTTAAGTCCTCTGAGCAGATACCTAGCAATGGTATTGCTGGGTCATATGGCAATTCTATATTCAGCTTTTTGAGGAACCGCCAAACTGCCTTCCACAGTGGTTGCACCATTTGACATTCCCACCAACAGCGGATAAGTGTGCCTCTTTCTTCACATCCTCTCCAGCACTTGTCATTTTCTGTTTTGTTGATAATGGCCATTCTGGTGGGTGTGAGATGATATCTCATTGTGGTTTTGATTTGCATTTCTCTAATGGCCAGGGACATTGAGCATCTCTTCATGTGCCTTTTGGCCATTTGTATTTCCTCTTCTGAGAGGTGTCTGTTCAAGTCTTTTCCCCATTTTGTAATTGGATTAGCTGTCTTTTTGTTGTTGCATTGTTAATTATTTTTTACAATGTGAAAGAATAAGACCTTTGCAGTAGTTTGGAATAAAAAGATATCCTTTAGGGTTTGATCTTGAGAAAGCAAAATGTTTAAAGTTGTCAGTTTTGAACCAATATATAGATTTCTTATTAACTCAAGTTAAGGAAAGACTTGCTCTTTTGAAAGTGAGACCTGATTTTCTTAAACACTAAGGATGATAAAGTCAACATAAAGTATAAGACGTTATTTTGATAAAACAGACTTTTTGTCTTTTACACTGGTTATTCAGGAAAAACTTTCTAATAATTCAGAAAAATGTTATCACTTTAACAGAGAGAAAGTTAAACTGTAGTTTGTATTAATATATATTATTTGATACTAAGACTTTAAAAAATTTTTATAGATGGGATGATAAAATTTTTCTTAATTTGGACTATAGCTTCTTTTTTTGCAAACTTTCTGTGATTTACTATACTTATTCAGGTTTTGCTTTATTTTTTAAATTCTGCAATAACTAGTTACTTAATACAAAATTAAATTTTTTATAAAAACATTTTTTAATATTTCACATACTTAAGTTACTAAATTGATTTTGGAAACTTTTTTCAAGTAAAGACTTTACAACATACAATTACTATTAAGATTAAATTTGTCAGAATAATGCTAAATACTTAAAATAAATGCATTTTAAAACAGCAATATACAATTTTTTGACAAGGATTAATGGAAAATACAGGTATTGCATTAGCCACTGCCACCCCCAAAAAATAAAAAAAAAGTGATTTGATTCATGAAGGTATTTTTGTCTTTACAGTTTTGTTAAATTCTTTAGAGATATATTGGCTCTATATGTATGTCCGCTATTATAGGGAAGTGAATGAGGAATGAGTGAAGTGAATGAGGAATGAGTGAAGTGAATGAGGAATGAGGAATGAGTGAGTCAGGAACAAGCTTCACAATCCTGTATAACAGTTATTAAATCAGAGTATTTGAGATGGATTTCTAATGTTTTTGTCATTTGCACCCGTGGCTGCTCCTCTATGCCCACCCTTTTTATACGGCAGCCTCCTCAGCAAATGTGGGGCATATTAGGAGGGTATGGGCTAAAGGATTTGCTTTTGGGTTAGTTTTCCCAATTTAATTAATTCCCTGGCAGAGTATTCCCTCACAACCATACTTTTTTTACTGGCCAAACAGGGCTGTTAAAGGGAATTTGTGCCATTTCTGACAATTTTCACTTTTGATAATTTTAAAATTGTATCAGTTATATCTTGATGTCTTCCCAGGGATTTTAGGTTTTTGAATCCCAATCCTTTTTTTAATTTAAAATAGCATTAACTTTTGGCCAGGTCTTTTTTTTCTGATCTTTTTATTTTAAAAACTGACAGGCCAGCATGTCTCCATTATTACTATTTTTTGTTTAATGGCTTTGGAAGGCCTTCCACTAAACCAGAGGTGGAAGTTTGCATTTCTCTAACTGCAACTTTTCCTTTAACTTGAGATTTCTGTCTTTCTTAAGGCAGTCTGCTATAGCTAGCAGTCCCGCACATAGCGACCAGCGAACTGCAGGTGCAGCACATCTGTTATCTTGACTAAATTTCATTCCTTTTCTTTCTTGTAATACATTCTTAATTGGATAATTACCTGAAGGTCAGGAGTCCCATCGTCTGACCATTCTACCCTTTTTCTTAAATTGTGGCCACACAGAGTTGCAATAATATACTAACAACTCCTTTTATTTTTTTGCATGGGCAGGCACCAGGAATTGAACCCAGGTCTCCGGCATGGCAGGTGAGAACTCTGCCTGCTGAGCCACCATGGCCCGCCCTAACAATTCCTTTTTAAATGATGCTTTTTAAATTTAGATCATTATTAAGAGTAATTCCCAAGGGAGATGTAGCCAGTACACTTGAGAGTTTGCCATGGCTGAGTAACATTAATAGAAATTACAAAGACAGAACATCAAAGTAGGAGCTCCTTAAACACAACTGGTTCCCCACTGTGCCAGTTTGAAAGGATTTATGTAACCTAGAAAAGCCACGTTTTAATTCTGATCCAATTTTGTGGGAGCAACATTTCTTTAATCCCTACTCAACAATGTGGGTTGGAATCTTTTGATTAGATACCTCCACGAAGATGACTCCCTTTAATCTTGGATTAGAGGGAGATGTGACTCCACCCATTCCAGGTGGGTCTTGATTGGTTTGCTGGAATCCTTTAAAAGAAACAAGCATTTTTGAAAGAGCCATGAAGTAGAGAGCCCATGCCGCCAGAGACCTTTGGAGATAAAGAAGGAATACGTCCCTGGGGGAGCTTCATGAAACAAGAAGCCTGGAGAGAAAGCCAACAGACATCACCATGCTCACCATGTGCCTTTCCAGTTCAGAGAGAAACCCTCAACTTCATTGGCTCTTCCTGAGTGAAGGTAACCTCTTGTGGGTGCCTTAATGTGGACATTTGTATAGACTTGCTTTAACTGGGACATTTTCATGGGCTTAGAACTGCAAACTAGCAACTTATTCAAGTCCCCTTTTTAAAAGCCATTCTGTTTCTGGTATATCACATTTCGGCAGCTAGCCAACTAGAACACCCACATAATTGCAAACTAAAATCCAAAGGAGAACCACAAATCCAGGGTCACAGATAGTGGGGCACAAACCTACCAAGTCCGCATGCACAACCTTTGGATCAACCCAACAGCCTTTTTACACAATAGGCTAATTGAAATAAAAAGGAAGAAAAGTAAACATGATAGACAAATAAAAGATGACACACTTACCCGGCGCATGGAAGCTCTTGATTACAAAATTCCCTTCACCCAGATGCATCTGGTGTCTGTCCGTGGCAGGCGCCTCTACCCAGAGGCAGTCCCGGTCCCGGTCCTCCGGGAAGAATTCCGAGGCAGCTGCTCGGTACAGAGCCAAGGGGTCCAGGAGAGCCCTGCAGTTGAAAAGACATGGATGAGGGCTGCACTAAAAGCAGGGGTTCCTGCCTTGGTCGCCGAATTGTTACCGACAGAAAACATGGTCCTGTATAATCAGGCCATGTGATCCCACATCAACTACAGAAACAAACTTTTTGCTTTGGTAAGAAGAAGAGTTTATTGAAAATATACCATCAAGGAACTGGAGGGAAAAAGATTCTCCTAAGACCAGTTCTAATTGGGAGGGGTGGCTTGGTAACATACAATTTTTTGACAAGGATTAATGGAAAATATAGGCATTACTTTTTTCCCCCAAAAATCCCAGAAAAAAAAATGATTTGATTCATGAAGGTATTTTGTCTTTACAGTTTTGTTAAATTTTTTAGAGGTATATTGACTTTATGTATATAACCAATATATAACCCCAACAGACAAAGAAATGGCCAGAATCCAGAAAAAAGCAGATGGGGAAAAAAAAATAGAAGAGGGAAAAACTGTTCGGTCAGCATGTTCTGTTATCTTGTAGGCACTTCTTGTTGACTTTTTGGGCTTTTGATCTTCCTCAAAAGGAGGAAGGTGCTGGCATTAGTTCATATGATGTTTTATTCCTGCAAGCAGAGCAAGGGAGAGGTTTTGGGAACAGAGAGTAAATTCTATTTTTTGTTGAGACCAACAGCAAACTATTTCACCAAGGACTTTTTATGCTTAAAATAACTCAAGGCTGCTTGAGTGAAGTGATTATACTAAACAGTTTTCTTAGCTGTAGAAGACTATACAAAGCGTTTCCCAGCTAACAGATATTGAGTATTTTCTATTTATCCAGGAGAGACTGGAGCAGAGAATTGCCATTTTTTAAATTATAAATTATGTAAAACTAATCTTTAGTACTATGTTCATGTATATCTTTAATAAAAATAAAGATTGAAGAAAAAAAACCACTGAATAGGTCAAACAATTCCACATGGACCCTGGAGGCTGTCAATTTACATTTTATGTGTTTAAGTTGAGGTGATTTTGAATTAAAGTATCATTTTTTGGAAACAGCTATTAAATTAATGGCTAGAAGGATTAAAAGTTAATGGCTACTCAACATCAAGGAAAGAATTATGTGCTTTCTGATGGGAGAACATACCACCATCTCTAAAAATGAAAAGTCTGAACCTGTCCAAATTCAATTTATCAATTTAGGAAATACAGGGCACAGAGGAATATGTCAGACTACATATGGGGATGTAGTTAGCAGAATTTTGACTGTGGGAAGCTTTCTAGGATAAACGACTGGATTTTTTTCAACCAGTAAACTTCAGGGAGAGGCGGAAAGATGGGGAGAGGGAGAAAGTGAAAGCAAGAGAATGAGCGAGAGAAAGAAGAGAGAACGTATAGATGGACAGGAACATATAATATGTATCCATCAATTGCAATGTGTGGATGTTGGTACCTAATTGCAATAAATAAGGTGTAAAAGATGACAATTATGAAACATTTGAACTCCTGAACACTTAATTACCCATTTGATGACATTAGGAATTTTTAAAATCAATTTTGTAAAACTGTGCTAAGGGCATTGTGGCTATCTTAAAATCCTTATCCTTTAGATAGAATATTGACATATTCATGGATATGATATATGAGAATTACTACAAAATAATTTAGGAGGATGGTAGTGGGCGGGGATATAGAGACACAGACTGCCTCTGAGATAATTATTGAAGCTGAGTGATGGATAGGGGTTCATTATACTGTTCTTTGTATTTTGCATATATTTTGAATTGGCTTTTCTATTAATTATGACTTTAGCCTTGTAATCTTGATTCTTAGAGGGAAGAAATTCGTAAACCACAGTGAGATTAAAAGAGAGAGCAGTTAACAAACACATCATCACATTCCAATGTGGAGACTTTTTAAGACTGAGTCATCTATAAAACTGAGGAAATTGTTTGAAAACACTGACAATTTTCCTGTGAATCTTGTCTAAATGAAATCATCACGTTTTTATTTTGAAAAAAATGTGCTCTGCAACAAAATATTTTTGAAATCAGGCACATGCACCTTCTTCAGTTATATGATGAATTTTGAAACGCCTACCGTGTCAGAGGCTCAGGTTCGTTTCCCGGAGCCTGCCCATTGAGAAAAAAAAAGTATGTACAGTTATAGCAGAAAAATGTAAACTGTCGAGGCACTAGAATAGATTTTGTGATTTTTTTTTTTTTTGCCAACTCAGATTCAGTATCTAGTACTCCCAACTCTCTCCATCTTAAGTATTTTTTCAACTGTATCACATCAGGATTAACCCCCACCTCCGCTAAGATACCAAGGGGCATGAGTTGTGAAAAAGGAGAATGAGAAGGCTCTAGTAACAATCATTAAGACACCCACATAATAGCTGTGAATATATTCATTTCCTTGGATAAGGTGGACTCTCGTTTCTGCCATGCTGGGACACTGTGGTTCCTGTCATAGATTGAACCATTACAGAGCTGGACACCAGGCTCATGTCCGCCCATGGCACAGGTCCTGTACTGCTTCTGGAGTTATCATTAGGACTAGGGTCATTAAACATGTGAGAGGCCGAGAAGCTCTGATCTATCTCCAACAACCGCACCCACCCATCCCTCCTCTCCTCCCACCTGTAAAAAGAGAGAGAAAAGCTTGTTCTAAAACACAAGAAACAAATCTTGTATCAGTTTTATAATTCAGTTTACATTTTCCTCTTTTTTACCTGGCTGTTGAAGGATATCCCTACACAAATGAGAGCAGTAAGTTTTGTCCTTTAAATGATTATTTAAAGCGGTGTGGAAGTGCAAAGGAGAAAATATTTATTGTGGGCTGATGTGACCAAGTTTCCTAAAAGGGGGTTTGAAGTAGGAAAGGAAGGATGGCTAAAATTTCAAAATTCAGAAATTGGGTGGGTATTTTGGTTTGCTAAAACTGACAGAATGCAATATACCAGAAATGGGTTGACTTTTGCACTGGGAATGTAATTTATAATTTACAGTTCTTAGGCTGTGAAAATGTCCAACGCAAGACAATCAACAATATGATACCTGGACTTTGAAGACAGGCTGCTGGCGTCTGGGACCCCTCCGTCATATGGGAAGGCATGTGGCTGGTGTCTGCTGGTCTTTCACTCCTGGGTTTCTTTGCTGTCAGCTTCTGGTTCCAATGGTTTCCTCTATGAGCTTCTCCAGGGCATTTCTGTTAATTTCTCTTAATTTCTGCTCTTAGTTTCTCTGAGCGATCTGCACTTTTTCTGCACACCCTTTATCCTCTTATAAAGGAGTAAGGGCATTAAGACCTCATTCAGGATGGATCACACTGCAATTGAAAGAACCTAATCAAAAGGTCCCACCCATAGTAGGTCTGCAACCACAGGAATGGATTAAAAGAACATGGCCTTTTCTGGGGTACACAACAGCTTCAAACCATTATAGTGGGTATATGTCTTTATTTAATATATTTAATATATATGTATTTAATAGCACTTCTTATCTGTCAGTCATTATGCTAAGTGTCTGGGAACACAAAAGTAAACAAGATAGACCTATTCCCTGCTTCAGTAGACTAGACAATGAATCTAGTACTTATAATACATGTGACAATTAGTGTAATAGAATAGGGTATTTGGGGAGCACAGAAGCCATGGAACCCAAGTGAGCCAGATAAAGAAGGGTGATGGTGGAACAGAGAGGGCAGTTTTCCAGGGCAAGAGACAACAGTTACAAAAAGCCAGAGATGAGACAGGAAACATGGTCTGCTTGAAGCTGGCACCATCTAGTATGGCTGCCACTAGCCACGCGCAGCCATTGAGCACTGAGATGTGGCTAGTGAGAACAAGAAACTGAGTTTCTATTTTTATTGAATTTTAATTAAAGTTACAAATCAATATTGAGCCACTATATCTGGAAAGGCCTGATGATGGGCACCTACTTTTCTGAATGTAAATTTTATAAAATTTAAATTGAGATCACATATTTCAGATGAAAATTAAGCATCTGAATTGATATGTGCTGCAAGTGTAAGATACACAGTGGACTCCGACGAACCGGCATTTATAAAAGAATGTAACATCTCATAGTGTTGACATAACATTTTGGATTATATTAAGTAAAATATTAGGTTTAGTAAGTGTCAGGTACTATTCTGGGATTTGGGGCTATCTATCAGCGAATGACAAGATTCTTACCCTCACAGAGCGTATATTCTAATGGGGAGCAGGGATCAACAAACAATAAACACAAATAACAGAGTATGCAAGGAGGTGATGAGAGCCATGGGGAAATAAAAGTTGAGCCAGTTATTAGGAGTACTGGGGCATGAAGTAGGGGCGCTGACATTCATTAAAATAGGGTGCTCAGAGTTGACCCACTGTGGTGGTTTTTGAACAGACTTGAAGGAGGTGATAGAGTGAGCCCTGTGATTATCAGGGAGAAATTTTCCTGGCAAAAGTATCATAGAGGAAAACTTTAGTCTGAGGCAGGAGTGGTCCTGTTTAAGAGCAAGGAAGTTAGCAGGACTGACTCAAGAAGAGTGAGTTAGAGAGACAGGGGTGAAAGAGGAAGTCAGAGGGACAGGGATGAATACAGATCCCATGGGGATTTATAGGATGCGAAGATATGGGCTTTTATTCAGGGTGAAACAAGGAGTGACTGATGCTTTAAACAACCATTCTGGCTCCCGAGTCGCTACAGGAGGCAAGAGTAGGAGCAGGAAGAGTATTGCAGTATCCAGGTGAGAGGTGAGCATGGCTCAGAGCAAGATGGAGGGAGAAGCTGTGGTGAGGAATACTCAGTTTCTGGATAAATTCTGATGGTAAAGTAAAAACAAATTACAAAATTTTCAATGTCTGAATGGGGGTTGTGGAGAGTTGTGGATGACACTTAAGTTATTGGTCTGAGCAACCAGAAGGATGGAACTGCTAACAATTGAGATGGGAGAGTACTGGGAGAGCTAGCGTGATGTCTTTCAGCACGTGCAGAAGTGGATGAGCAGGGAGGAAACATCTATCATGGTCCTCAAAATGTGGTTCCTGGAACAACAGTATCAGCATTACCTGGGAACTTTTTAGAAATGCAAATTTATCCCCTCAACCCCAGACTTTGGTGAATCAAATTTCACTTTGGTGAATCAAACTCTGGGGTGGTGCTAAAGCAATTTGTGGTTAAAAAAAGAAGCCCTCCAGGTGATGCTGATGCCGACTCAAGCTTGAGAAACAAAGTCACAGATAGGAACAGGAGGGAAAGCAGAGTATGCAAATGAAAATGCAGGGAGGGGTAAATGCGGTGGTGGTGGTAGGTGTCCTTGGAAGTTCTCTGCTGATGCTACAGTTTTACTGTCAGTGAAGGAGGAACTAAGTTCATCCACTAAAAGTGAAAGTGGGGGAAGGAGGTGTTTGAAGAAGGGTGAATGAATGATTTTACATGGGTAAAAGTTACCAGACTTTCATTTACACAAATATTTGTTGAATTTATACTATGTACAAGGCATAGAAGATCCCTCACTAAGTCAAGAAAAGGCATGATCCCCACCTTCATGAAGGCTTCTAGAACAGTGAGGGAGAAAGGTTAAATCTGTAACCAAATGACAGTCTTTTAAATACTTGAAGTTCTCAGTCAACGTTTTCAAAACTCTCAAATGGTTAGACAGATTCAACTCCCTTAACCATTATTTATGTAGCATGGTTTTCCCAGCCCCTTTACCCTTCTATTGGTGTATTTTAGATGATGCATATTCCCCTGAACGTGTTGTGCCAAGAACTGGATACAGTGTCCCAGACATGACTTATCAGAATTCAATGCCCAACTAAGATCAGATACTTTATCTCATCTTACATGACTGCTATAAAGCCAGGTTTCCTCCAGTTTTCACTTATTCAAATGTACAAATAAATCAAAGGAGTGGATGATTATGGTACAAAGTTCAAACAGTACAAAAGGTGAGAAGCAGAGGTTTCTTGATTCACACATCAAAGGTTTTCATGTTTCTTCACAGAAGCTATGAACATAAAAGCATATAGATGCTATCCATACAAACTGTACTTATTTTACATCTTCTGTGATTTCAACTTTTATCATACCTATTCATATTTGAACATAAAAATATCCGTTTTCTTTTTGACAACTGCAAACTATCTTTAAACTATCAATCTATCCTTAGACGAAAACTCATTAATCAATAATTCAGTGTTTCCAAAGAGCTAAATCATCATGCCAGACCCTTCCTCATATATGCCCCCAATCACTGGAAAAAACTTGGAAATGATCATAACTGATCTGGGTATTCACTTAATCAAGCAGTTTAAAAAAGAAGGCAGTAAAATTTCATAGAAATGAAAAGCATTTCAGGAAGAAAGGGTCAGCAAAGTTCTCAAGAATGAAGTCTGAGGAAAATCGCCTTGGCATAAGGAGTGACTGGTAACCACACAGAGTATTCTCCGCTCATTTACGAAGTTTGAAAACGAGGCTGCTAGAAAGGGCTACTGGATCATGAATAGCACCGTGGAAGGGTGGGGAAAACCGTATTTTCTGAAGGCAGCAAGAATGCCCGTGGGTTTTTGCCTTGACATTCTCAGACACATACTAAGAATGAGGAAAAGTAATGTACAGTATATATATTATACTGTAGTAAAAACAATCATGGATCATAGAGCCAAAGAACTGGAGTTCAGAATGTTTAGGTCCTCCACGGGTTTTCAACGTGCAACCATAGCTCAAGCCACTGCATCAGAGAACCCAAGAGTCATAATCACATGAACCCAAACAGCTCACTATTAAAGCAGAGGGGTATTGGTTTATTTTATTGTTGACAAGTGGCAGCTTATTATCTCGAAGACAGTCTCATAGAAACACATTGACATTACAGACTTTTTAAGCAGACAAAAGATACATCACTACATCACTAAAGTATCCTGTAACAGACCACAATGAACAGTAAAGTAATAACTCTGAAGGAAAAAATAAGATCTCCTTGTGATGGGAAATTTCAATCAAAAAAAAGCTTTCTTATAAATTTCCTATAAAATTAACAATGAACATATAGCTTTCACTGTATTATATTAAAAAACAAAAATGACCAATTCAGGTAAAATAATTCAACTCATAAAAGGAGTAGAAACAAAGAGTCAAATATTAATTTTCAAAACACCTGACACACTATAATGTGTGTATGCAGCCTATTATGTAGTTAAACTTGTAGACTAATTCAGTATTAAACACCCAGGTTTTCTGGGGAAGCTGTTGCAAACACAATCTTTGAGAAAACAGTCACTAATGTGCCCCCTTTAAAAAAAATGACATAAAGATGTAGCTCACTTAATACTACTGTCTCAAATCTTGTTTCATTACCAGCAACTGTTTTTTCAAGATCTGGCTTTAAGTTCATTTTTATTTTTAAAACAACTTTTTATTTGATTACAGTCAATGTAGAAAAATGTGAAGATACAGAAAAATATAAAGAAAATAAAATAAAAATTCTCTAGTATGTCCCCCCCCCCCAAACTCAAAAACAAAAGACTATACATTGTTCTTTCAAATCCTTTTGTATGGTTACATAAAATTTTAAAACAAACTTGGCACTGTAAAACATTTACATATCCTTTTTCCACTTCATGTTTTCTTTAGGACATTAAATATTCTGTGAAAATATGAACTTCAATTGGTTGCTTCAAAATCTATAATAGCTAGATCATAATTTACTCCTATTTTTGGATATTCAGATTGTTTTGAATTTCTGCTATTAGAACTAACACTATACTGAATACCCTTCTTTGCATATAATTATCTGTATGCATCTCTGACAGCCTTTTAAAGATAAATCCTTGGGAGTAACGAGTTCAGAGGGTATAACTATTTCTGTAAGCCACTTGATTCATTTTACCAAACTTCCCTACAGAAAGACTGCACTAATTTACCGTCACACCAATAAATAGCCAAAGAGTCCCATTTTTTCTTCACATCCCTTGGTGACATGGGAGACTGGATGCTCTTCCTTTCCATTGTACTGTTGCAGATTTGTGTGTGCAGAGGAGGGATGGGGGATGATCTAGTTCCTTGTCTCTTTTCTAAATTGTCAGATTTTCCATCTGTGTAGTGGTCATTTGTTTTCCTTCTGGTTTTTAAAGCAACCCAAATCCTGTAGAAGCAATTGCTAATATGTGCAGTTTCTCATCTTTCTTATCATGTGTTCTTCTTAAGCGGGTAAGGGCATGGATTTTCCATGTTCTTTCGAATTAAGCAAGAATTCCTGGAATGACCAGAATTATAAAGCCTTCTTTTCTCCTGGGCAGCCATGCTATTTTAATGTCTTGGTAATAAAACAGAACACTGGGCCATATTCTGAAACGAAACAAGTAGACCCAGATCACAATTAATGAAGCAGTTACTGTAGGCAGTAGTTCTCATACCTGGGTAAGTAAGCATGATCATCACCTGTGGGACTGCTTATTAAAAATCAGATTCTGATTTGACAGATTAGACTGGTATGGACTTCAGACCTAACTTTCTCTTGGATCCTCATTTCCCTTTGCTGTGAAGTGAGGTTAATAATGCTTATCTCAGAGTACTGTTCGGATTTTCACTTATGCCTATCCTCTTTTACAAGCACCTGGATGCATTTAATAAACCACCTCCCATGCTGGGTTACTGTTGATGTGGCCTCTACATTCACCTTATTCCACTGTAAAAATGCCATTAAGTTTTAATGGGCCAGTATTAGTTCTTCTTCATCCCAACAAGTCTTATGTATCTTTGTGAACCAGAGCTGGGCATACAGTAGTTGCTCACTAAATGCATCTGAAATGAATTTGTGTTTCAATGAATGATTTACATTTTAGTGCTTAGGAGACTGAAACACTACCCTAGAATAAGGAACTATCAGTATTGAGTTCCTTAGTGCTACAGAATGGGGGCCACAGTTCTCAATTTGTCTGGAGCAGTGATTCTTCTTTTCTCTCTTCAGGTCATATATCCATTTGGGAATATGATGAAAGCTATACATACTAAACCTCTCTTAACAAAACACAATTTTATACACCCTTTTAGAAGCTTCAAAAAAGGAAGAGGAACACTGATTTCTATCACCCATGCATTCTTACTTAAATGAAGCTGAAATAATATACTTATTGCTTGAGAAATTATCTTCCAAGTTCAAGAGACAACGGCCAAAATGGAGAACTTGGGGAATCTAAAAAAGAAACCCATATCTTACAGGTTTCCTGACATATTAGCTTCCCTTACACTGACCTCAGCAATGCACAAGTATGAGTCACATTTCTCACAAGCCAACAGTTTCTTTATTAGCAAAGCCAAAGCTGTGCTCCTGCCCTGCATACTATTTATACTTAGCTGACAAATGTTAACGGGTTTTAAAATGGAAAAACAAAAAAACCCCCCACCTATTTCTAGTCTAAACTGACATTCCCTAATTCCTAGAAATTACTTTCTCTTTTTTTCTTTATTTCATAATAAAGACTTCCCTTATTTCAAGGTATAATGAAACACTTCACGGAGGGAGGGGGCATATCATTTATTTATTCAACAGTATTTCTCTCCTGGGTATACAGTGTTGAAAGCAACACATGGGTTCCCTGCAACTTAGGGACTTAAAGTCAGGTGGGTAAGATAGATGACAAATTACAGTATTTCTGACTCAGCTGGTTCTAAAGACTGAGAAACACCTGGTCACAGTAGCGTGCTGGAGCCTGCTTGCACCAGCCTGCAAAAGCAACTGTGTGTATCACATCCCAGGTAATCCATGACTTCGTGTTGGCAGGATAAAATCAGACATGCTGGAGCATTTACACCACAGAAATCAGCACACACCATAATCAGCCTTCCCATGGTTCCAGAGGTTGTTGATCATTTATGACCATACCTGTGTGCCCATCTCACTAAAACTATGGGTTTAATTCTAGGGCTCACAGGTAGTAATTCAAGTACCATTGATATAAGAGGGTTTATAGCCATCTCTCAAGTCCTTCGTCAACTACTGCCATAAGATCCAAAAGCACAGTGTGTTCTAAGAGAACCTAGGATATGCTGGATACTCTCTTTGGGTACCAGGTGAAGGCAATATCTTATTGAGGCAACTCCTTATCCAGTGCCTTAATCAAGAGTCACAAAACATCCAAATAAATATCATGCATCTCTAAGCTTATCAGTCAGTTTAAATTGTATTCTGGAAATAACTGTTAGAGCTGGAAAGCTACCGATCTGTAGTCCATCCCATGTTTATCATCGATTACTGTCTAAGTTTAATGCAACATTAACCTCAAGCAGGCATTCCCTGGCATTGTTTTAGTATTGGTATGCCAGCATTTGGGCTTTTAAGACTTGCCGACACCTTGTGTGAATCTGCCAAAGAGAAAATAGTTTTGTCAACAATGTAGGCCCTTAAGCAGAACAAGCACTAACAGTCTTCTTAAGTAAGACTCAGGAGTACACCGCAGAGGAGGACAATGCCAAGAACCTGGCACACTAGACGAGAAAACTCTCCTCACCTCACTTCCAATGGACTTATATTAGCAGCCACAAGTCCCACTATTCAATTTTGCAAATGGTTATCAAGGTAGTACATGGCAGGAAAACTTGCTGAAAATATTTAGGCTAGAATAAAATACATGAGGGGTAGTCCAATGGTGAAATGCAAATAAAAGGAAAAGGCAGCTGAGGCTCTCTGTCTGCTCCCAGATGGGTGAGGACACTTACCTTCAGCGCGTGGAGGGTTTCTGACCATTCCATGGACCCTATCTGAGGTATGGTAGTGAGGAGTAAACTTTTGGCTTTATTTGCATTTTCTTTCAGGGTCTTTAAGACCCTGTCCACTGAAACCTAGAGAAACAACAGCACAGGATGTTACCAGAAATGCAAAAAAATTTCCATCATTTTTGGCAGAAAACATCTCTATTTTTTCCTGAGTTCCACCCTGATCTGTAAAGTTGATTTATATCAGTTTCAATCCCCTGATCCCAAGCTCTACATTTAGCAAGATTAGTGTTAGTCCCAGGAGGGAGGTCTTGGAGAAACTCAATGACATCTGTGAACAGCACTGTAGGGTTTTAGTGTGCCTGAGAAATTATCTCAGATGTAATGTGCTGGCATGGTCTAGAAAGAAACGGGTATTTTCCACGTACAAGAGAGAATTAATGCAAGTCTTGAAACTTTTGCTACCTTTGGGTAAACAAACAGAAGATAAACACATTTTTCTTTAGTGGAATATTCAAACTGATAAAGAAAAATGATGGAATCAAAATATCACTAATTTTTTACAACCCATAAAGAATTAATAGGGGGAAGACAGTGGTATAAGAATCTCTAGGAATCAGTCCTGCTACCAAAACCACTATTGAACTGGCTGGAACTGCCTGAATCAAATGTTTTGAAATCTGGAGTCTGGTGGAACACTGTGCAGCACCCACAGAAGAGCTAGTAAATTGTGATAAATCCTGGTGAATTCCACCCTCCCTGAAGGAGTTAGCCTTCCCCATCCCCCAGCCTTATGGCAGGCAGCAGTGGGGACTGCAGCCCAGTCTCCAGATGCAGCCTGATGGTGCTAGGATGGGATATAAAGACCTAAGTCCTCCAAGCTCTGGGGGTGTGGTCTGACCCCTGATTACTGTTTTTGAGCAGCTACTCCAGATCCCTGGGGGCTGGCTCTGAGGGTGTCCATGTTCCAACCCCCCCTTGAACAAACGTGGCAGATAAATCTTAAAGTACCCTCACTCAAAACCGTGGAAAACAGTTAAAAGCTGCAGTTACTGGATGAGTGCTGAATCAAGAAAACACAGCTTCAAAAGCCACAGGAGAAGATCTTGGTGCCACTGATGGCACCTGCCCTCCCAAGTGTGGGATGGAATCAGCTTGCGCTCCCACTATGGGTCCTTGGCCCTGATCCAGAGAACAGAGCAACCCCTACGCATACTGGAGTTCCTGTATGTCAGCGCCAATCTACTGGAAGGAAGTCTGAAAGACTGAACTAGGACATACAATGTACAAAGATATAATCTGAAATAAATTTTTTTAAAAAAGTGTGTGTGGGGGAGACAGGTTTAGGAACAGCGTATGTGCATGCTAATCAAGTTAAGTTGGGATCAATCAAATATGATTGCTATAGATTCAGAGTGTGAAATTTTAATCCTATGGTAACCACAAGGAAAATATATGAAAAATATATTCAGAAATTGGGAAGACGTTCAAAATGGTGCAATACAAAAAAATCAAATAAATATGAAAGTAGGCTAAGAGAAGAACTGTGGGTCAAAAAAGGTATATGACATACAAAAATAGCAAAATGGCAGAAGACAGTCCTGCATTATATATAAGCAATTCCTTTAAAAGTAAATGGATTAAACACTCCAGGCAAAAGGCAGAGGTAGGAAGAATGAATAAAAATGCATGACTCAACTATATGCTGTTTACAAGAAACTTACTTTAAATTCAAAGACATACGCAGATTGATAGCGAAACATGGGAAAAAATTACAGCATGCATACAGTAACCAAAAGAGAGCTGCTAATATCAGATAAAACAGACTTTAAGTCAAAAACTGTTATGAAGGGTAAAGAGGGTCACAATATACTGATAAGAGTCAGTTCAACAAGAAGACCTTACAATTATAAATATAAAAGCACCTAAGGCAGAGTCCCCAAATATATTAGGCAAATACTGATAGATCTGAACAGGGAAATAAATGGTCCCACATAAATAATAGCAGACTTCAATATACCACTTTCAATAATGGATAAAACATCTGGACAGTATATCAATAAGGAAAGGGAAGACCTGAATGGTAGTCTAGACCAACTAGATTCAACAGACACACATAGAACACTTTATCCCATAGCAGCAGAATACGTTCTTCTCCAGTGCACGTGGGATCATTCTCTAGTATAGACCATATGTCAGGTCACAAAACAAGCCTCAATAAATTTAAAAGAACATTGAAATCATACAATTTATCTTCCCTGACTACAACAGAATGAAGCTAGAAACCAACTAACAGGGAGTAAGGGAAATTCACAAATATGTGGAAATTAAGCAACATACTCTTAAACAACCAACAGGTCAAAGAAGAAATCATGAGGAGAAATTAGGGAATATCTTGAGGTGAATGAAAATGAACAAAACATAAAACTTAGGGGATGCACAAGGCAATGCTGCAAAGGAAATTTGTAGCTCTAAATGTTTACATTAAAAAAGAAGATATCAAATCAGAGACCTAGCCTCACAACGGGAGAATTTAGGGGGAAAAAAAAGAGCAAATCCAACCCACTGTAAGCAGAAGGAAGCAAATTAAAAAAGATTAGAGAATGAAATAGAGAATAAAAATATAGAGAATCAACACACATAGAAGTTTTTTTTTTTGAAAAGATCAATAAAATCGCAAATCTTTAGCTAGACTGAAAAAGAAAAAGATAGAGGACACAACTAAAATCAGAAATGAGAAGGGGTACATTATTACTGAATTCACACCAACAAATTAGTTAACACGGATGAAATGGACAAATCCTTAACATAAAACCACCTACATTCAAGAAGAAATAGAAAATCTCAACAGCCCAATAACTAGTAGAGATATAGAAACTAATCAAAAACCTCCCAGAAAAGAAAAATCCAGTACCAGATGGTTTCACTGGCAAACTTTACAAATATTCCAAGAAGAATGAACACCAATATTGCTAAAACTCTTCCAAAAGCAGAGGAAGGAACACTCTCCAACTCATTCTATGAGATCAACATCACCTTCATACCAAAGTCAGACAGAGACGGCACGAGAAAAATTACAACGCAAATCCCTTTATAGATGCAAAAACCCTTAACAAAATCCTAGCAAACCAAATCCAACAGCATGTTAAAAGTGCTGATCAAGTGGGATTTATCCGAGGCATGTGAGTTCAAGATAAGGTAATCAATTAATGTAATATACCACTATTAACAGAATGAAAGGGGGGGAAAAAACACATGATCATCTCAAGTGTTTCAGAAAAGGCATTTGGCAAAATCCAGCACCCCTTCTTGATAAAACACTCAGAACACTAGGATTACAAGGAAACTTCCTCAAAATGATAATGGGCATATATGAAAAAAACCACTGTTAACATCATACCGTATTCAATGGTCAAAGACTGAAAGCTTTCCTTCTAAGGTGTTACCACCACTATTTAGCATTGTACTGGATGTTCTAGCTATAGCAATTAGGCAAGAGAAAGAAATAAAAGGCATCCAAATTGGAAAGAGAGAAGTGAAGCTTTATTTGCAGATCACCTGGTCCTATATGCAAAAAGTCTGAAAAAGCTGAACAAAAGCTAATAGAACTGATAAACGAATTGAGCAAAGTGGCACAGTACAAGATCAACAGGTGAAAAGTCAGTAGTACTTTCATACACTTACAATGAAGAACCTGAAGAAGAAATCAAGAAAAAAATTCCCTTCATAGTAGCAATGAAAAGAATCAAATATCTAGGTTAAAATAACTCTAATTAAGGCTGTATAGGACTTGTACACAGAAAACTACAAAGCACGGCTAAAATCAATCAGGATCTAAACAAACGGAAGGACACTTGTGTTGACGGCTTGGAAAACTAAAGGTTGTTAAGAGGTCAGTTCTACCCAAAATGACTGATAGATTCAACACAACCCAAATAAAAAAATTCCATCAGTCTTCTTTGCAGAAACGGAAAAACCAATCATCAAATTTATATGGAAGGTCCCTAAAGAACACCTAAGCTTTATATGAAATACTACAAAGGTTCCATACACTAGGATTACTTTCCAGAACCCCCTTCTAGGGTTCCTAGACCAGATAAATCCTGAAATGTAGAAGGGCCAGCCTCTCTAGAACACCAACTAGTTCCATCCCCCTATCCCATATTGTCCTGGTTTGAAATGAGATGTGCACCCTAGAAAAGCCATGTTTTAATCCTAATCCCATTTTGTAAAGGCAACCATTTCTTTTAATCCCTATTCAGTACTGTATGGTTGAAAGTGTAATTAGATCATCTCCCTGGAGATGTGATTTAATCAAGAGTGGTTATTAAACTGGATTAGGTGGAGGTGGGTTTTGCCATTTGGGTGGGTCTTGATTAGTTTACTGGAGAGAAAGCTAGCAGATGACACCATGTTCGCCATGTGCCCTTCCAGCTGAGTGAGAAACCCTGACTGTGTTTGCCATGTGCCTTCTCACTTTAGAGAGAAACCAATGAACTTCATTGGCCTTCTTGAACCAAGGTATCTTCCCCTGATGCCTTAGATTGGACATTTGTATAGACTCATGCTAGTTTGAAAGGATGTATGGACCCTAGAAAAACCATGTTTTAATCAAAATCTCATTTTGCAAAAGCAGAATAATCCCTATTCAAAGCTGTATGTTTGAAACTGTAATCAGATCATCTCCCTGGAAGTGTGATTTAATCAAGAGTGGTTGTAAAACTGGATTAGGTGACGACATACGTCCACCCTTTGGGGTGGGTCTTCATAAGTCTCTGGAGTCCTATAAAGAGGAAACATTTTGGAGAATAAGAGATTCAGAGAGACAGAGAAGAACGACATAGCCACGAGAAACAAAGTCCACAAGCCAGCGACCTTTGGAGATGAAGAAGGAAAATGCCTCCCAGGAAGTTTCATGAAACAGGAAGCCAGGAGAAGAAGCCAGCAGATGCTGCTGTGTTCGCCAAGTGCCCTTCCTGATGAGAGAGGAACCCTGACCGTGTTTACCATGTGCCCTTCCACTTGAGAGAGAAACCCTGATCTTCATCAGCCTTCTTGAACCAAGGTATCTTTCCCTGGATGTCTTTGATTGGACATTTCCATAGATTTGTTTCAAGTGGGACATTTTCTAGGCCTTAGAACTGTAAACTTGCAATTTATTAAATTCCCTTTTTAAAAAGCCATTCCATTCCTGGTATATTGCATTCCAGCAGCTAGCAAACTAGAACAGACTTGTTTTAATTGGGACATTTTCTCGGCTTCAGAACTGTAAACTAGCAACTTATTAAACCCTCTTTTAAAAAGCCATTCCGTTTATGGTATATTGCATTCTGGCAGCCAGCAAACTAGAATACATATTATCGGCAGCCCCTTCCAACATGAAAAATTAGAATGGGCATAGCCCAAATAACCCTAAAGAGTGGAAGAAACATCAAAGAAAGGAGATGGTGAAGTTATACATAAAAAAATAGGGTTTAATAAATTAGTGTAATTGCTGAATCATTATATTTATATTTCTTTTAGTCTCCAGTGTCTTGGAGCAGCTAGTAGTAAAAGCCTAAAATTGTGGAACTGTAACCCATGCCAAACTCTGAAATCAGTTCTACAACTATTTGTTGTGGTGTGCTTTGGAATTTATTGCTTTTTTTTGTATATATGTTATTTTTCACAAAAGAGAAAAAAAAAGTCAATTGTGATGAGGAATGCACAGCTATATGATGATATTGTGAACCACTGACTGTATACATGATTACATGATACGTGAATATATATCATCAAAACTGCATTATAATAAAAAAAAATTACATGGAAGGGTAAGGGGCCCTAAATAACTAAAGCTATCTGTGCTGGTTTGAAACTGTTATGTACCCCAGAAAAACCCTGTTCTTTTAATCCAGTCTTGTGGGGTCAGACCTACTATTGTGTGGGACTTCTGGTTAGGTTATTTCCAGGGAGATACGACCCCACCCTCAAGGTGGGTCTTCACTGCTTACTGGAGTCCTTTTAGAGGTGGACATTTTAGGGAAAGCTCAGACAGAATTGTCTCAGGAGATGTTAAGCAAGGAATCACAAAGAGCCTGAGAGATACAGCACCTAGAGAGAGCAAAGAGAAGCTAAGAGATGAAATCTATAGTTTGCCCTGTAAAGAGAGGACTCAGAGACACTCAGAGAGGGAAAGCAATGAACAGGAGCAAGGACCAGCAGATGCCAGCCACATCCCTTTCCAGCTGACGGAGCTTTTCCAGATCCTGGTGGCTTTTTTTCAGAGTTCAGGTATCATCTTGTTGATGCCTTAAATTGGATACTTTCACAGCCTTGGAACTGTAAATTTGTAACCTAACAAATCCCTTTATAAAAGCCAATCCACTTCTAGTATATTGCATTCCAGTAGCTTTAGCAAATCAAAATATTATCTTTAGAAGGAATGACATTGGGGGATGTTCACTTCCCAAACTTAAAACTTATTACAAAGTCATAGAAATCAAAGCAGCATGGTACTGGCACAAAGACCAACGTAACTGAACTGAGTCAGAGTTCAGAAATCAACCCTCACATTGATGGCCAAACGATTTTGACAAGATGCTAACTCTACTCAATTGATAAGGTATAATCTCTTCAACAAATGGTGCTGGGAAAACTGGATGCCTATTTATAAAAGAATGATGGTGGAACCCTAACTCACACGATATACAATAATCAACTCAAAATGGATCAAAACAAAGAACTATTAAATTTCTAGAAGAAAACATAGGGAAGCATCTTTAGAACCTTATGTTAGGCATTGGTTTCTTAGGCTTTATAACTAATGCACGAACAATTAAAAAAAAAAGGTAAACGGGAACTCATCAAAATTAAAAACTTTTGTGGATCAAAGGACATTATCATGAAAGGAAAAAGACAACCTATACAATGGAAGAAAATATTTGGAAACTACATAACCGATTAAGGTTTAATATCCAACATATGTAAAGCAATCCTACAAGTCAACAATAAAAAGACAAAAAAAAAAAACCCCAATTTTAAAAAATGGGCTAAGAACTCGAATAGACATTTCTCCAAAGAAGATATACAAATTCAACATCATTTCCATTACGGAAATGCAAATCAAAATCATGAGATACCATTCCACACACACTGAAATGGCTTCTATATATATATTAAAGAAAAAGAAAAAGAAAAAAAATTACAAGCATTGGAGAGGATGTGGAGAAACAGGAACATCTGTTCATTGCTGGTGGGAATGTAAAATGGTATAGCTGCTGTGGAAGAAAATTTAGTGGCTCCTAAGAAAATTAAGTATAGAATTACCATATGACACAGAAATCCCACATCTAGCTATTCACCCAAAAGAAATGAAAGCAGGGATTTGAACGGATATTTGCATACCAATGTTTATAGCTGCATTATTCACAACTGCCAAAAGATGGAAGCAACCCAAGTATCCATCAACCAATGAACGAATAAACAAAAGTGGTATGTATACAAGATAATCTTAGTCAGCTATAAAAAGGAATGAAGCTCTGATACCTGTGACAACATGTAAGAACCCTGAGGACATCATGTTGAGTGAAATAAACCAGTAATGAAAGGGCAAATGCTGTATGATCTCACTGATATGAAATAATCAACATAAGCAAATTCAGAGCAGAAATTAGAATACAGGTCACCAGGGGCCTGGGTGGGGTTAGGGAATGGGACTGGGGAGTTAATGCTTCAATTGCAGAGTTTCTATTTGAGGAGATGGCAAAGGTCTGGTAGGGGATGGTGGTGATGGTGGCACATCATTGTGAATGTAATCAACAGCACGGAATTACATATTTGAATATGGCTAAAAGGAAAAATTTGAGGTTGTATATATGCTACTAGAATAAAAGTTAAGAAAAAACCCAAACTGTTGGACTCTGCAACACAGGGACGCCTAATGCAAACTCTGGTTATAGTTAACAGTACAAGTATAACCAGGTTCTGTCATTGACTGTTACAAATGTAACACAGTAACGCAAGGTGCTATGAGGAGGAAGGAGGGGATATGGGAACTATGTATTTTATGCATGATTTTTCTTTTAAACACACAACTTCTCAAAAAAGAAAAAAAGAATGAATGACTCTGGCTACTAACATGACACAGAAAAAATGTAGTCATTATGTGCTTCCTGGCAGGAAAACAAAAAAGTACTATGCACCTGGATGTGATCAGATCTCTAGATCAACTACCAATTTATGGAAAATACAGAGGATACCTCTTCCCCACCCCCATCCAGCTACAGTTTACAGACGAGGAAACAGCTTTTAACAATTTACCCATGGTCATAAAGGGCATAAGTAAATGGAGCCACTGGATTTTGAAGGTGAATTTAGACAAACTCCAAAACCGTCCTACCATGCAGACCTGGTTAAAGCCCCAACTCTCCTGGCTGACTGAGAGCTGCCATCTTTTACCTGGGCCTTTCTTACAGAATTCAACACTGTTTGCCTTTAAGTCTTACCCCTTACATAGAGCGGCTCCTAATTAAACTAGTTCCAACGGACTGCTTTTAAAAGCTTATTGGACCAATTAAAGGAATGTACTGTTAGCTCTTCAAAGGTGAAGACAAATGTCAGCAAATGCACAGAAAGCCACAATCAGATGGCAACTGCTCACAGGGAGTGGCAGGGACTGGAATTTCCTATTAATTGGAAGTAGCTTCTCTCAACACCATGAGGATCATTTGTCCCTTAATTTACCAAAGCTGCCAAATCAGATGTTACGTTGATTAGCATTTGCAAATCTCCTACTAATAAACGATGCAGCTTAATGACAAAACATGTTTCAAACTTCTAACAGACAGTACTGTCTGTCTTTTCTATTGAAGTTATAAAACTTGGGTGTTCTAGTTTCCTAGGCTATTCAAAGCAGATACCATGAAATGTATCTGGCTTTAAATAATGGGAGTTTATGAGCTGACAGTCTGAGGCTGTGAGAATGTCCGAATCAAGGCATGGTGAAGGCGATGCTTTCCTCCTGAAGACTGGCTGTTGGTTATCCTTGACTCCTCTGCCACATGGTGTATTAGTTAGGGTTCTCTAGAGAAACAGAATCAACAGGGAACACTTGCAAATATAAAATTTAATAGAAGCGTCTCACGTGACCACAGGAACACAGAGTCCAAAATCCATAGGGCAGGCTGTGAAGCCAACGACTCCGATGGATGGCCTGGATGAAATCCACAGGAGAGGCTCACCAGCCAAAGCAGGAATGGAACCTGTCTCCTCTGAGTCCTCCTTAAAAGGCTTCCCATGATTAGATTTAGCATCACTAATTGCAGAAGATACTCCCCTTTGGCTGATTACAAATGGAATCAGCTGTGGATGCAGCTGACGTGATCATGACCTAATCCTATGAAATGTCCTCATTGCAACAGATGGGCCAGCGCTTGCCCAATCAGATAAACAGGTACCACAACTTGGCCAAGTTGACATATGTCCCTAACCATAACACATGGCAAGGTACCTGGTGGCATCTGCTGGTCTCTCCCATCTCTTCCAGGTTTCACTGCTTTCAGCTTCTTGCTTGCCTGCCTTTCTCTCTCTGTATTCATTCCCTTTATAAAGGACTCTAGAAAGAGGATTAAGACCCATCCTGAATGAGGTGGGTCACACCTTAAGTAGTGTCATCGAAAGATCCTACCTACAGTGGGTCCACACCCACAGGAATGGATTATATTTAAGAACATGTCTTTCTGGGGCACATACGGTTTCAAACCACCACACTTGGGGGTTAAAATTTTATAAGCAGAAAGAATACTTAATGCATAAAAAAGCTGACTTTAAAATCATGTAGAAAGGCATGTTCTAGAGCTAACACCACAGAGACAAATAGTTAAGACACCTCGTAATGGCTCTCCTGTGCTCAGAAGAGACTTCCACTTACCGCTTCCTCATGTTCCTTCCAGCAATCATAATCTGTTGCCATGGCAATACTTGCATAGCAAATTCCTGCTTCCTTAGCAAGAACCACCTCTGGAACTGTGGTCATATTAATAACATCTGCCCCCCAGGTACGGAACATGAAGCTTTCTGCTCGGGAGCTAAAACGAGGTCCCTCGATTGTGACCATTGTCCCCTTTGAGTGACACCGGAGTCCTAGCTTCTTGGCAGTCTCTATGAGGACCTAGGAAAGAAAGAATGACGAACTCAAAACATAGCAACATGTGACAGCTTATTAACATGCTACAGCCAATTAACTGTTTTAACTAACAGTTAATTACATTTTTTTCCCTTATGGCTTCAGATACAATCTATACATTAAAAATTCCTACATTTTTATCTCAAGGCTCTGGCCTTTCCTCTGAACACCACTCATAAACAGAAGTTCCTATTTGATTTTTCCACTTGGATATCTAATAGCTATCTCAAACCCAAGAAGCCAAGCCACAATTATTTATCCAACTTCTATCAATGCCAAATGGGCGTCACCCTTATTTTCCTATCTCTTAACATTACCACCATGAATACAGTTTCTTGGGTCAAAAGTATGGAAGACTTTCCTTACTTTTCCTTCCTTTTTTTAACATGCAATAGCTGTGTTATTCTTTAATCTTTTATTTTTATAAACCCTTCTCCTTCCCCCAACTCCCCTAGTAACCTCTAATCTGCTTTCTATCTAGGCAAATTTGCTAGTTCTACTCACGTCTTTAAAGTGATATATGATGTTTGTGCTTTGCTTATTTCAATGAGCATGCTTTCAAGGTTCTTTCATGTTACAGTATGGTTCAGAACTCTCATTGAGGTTTTCTATTTCTTTTTTAGTCAATTTAAGTGTGATGTATTTCTAAGAATTTTTCCTTTTTTTTCTTCTAGATTTTCTAATTTGTTGGCACACAATTGTTCTTTGTATTCAATCATGATCTTTTTTATTTTATAAGGTTAGTAGTGATACCACATTTTCCTTTCTGATTTTAGTTATTTGCATCTTTTCCCTTTTTCCTCTTGATCAAGTCTAGCTAAAGGTTTGCCAATTTTATTGATTTTTGCAAAGAACCAACTTTTTATTTCGTGTATTTTCAATTGCTTCTCTGTATTTCATTTACCTCTGCTCTATTTCTTTTCTCCTGCTAACTCTGTTTTTTTCACTTGGTTCTTCGTTTCCAAGATAGAACTATGAACGGCTAGTACCTGCCAGGCCTTCAGAGAGGATCTAGAGGAAGCTTACAGCCAACCCATTTATGGAATCCTTCTTTCCCCTACCTTCTTGCATAGATAGCTCAGATATAAGAAGAAACACTGAAAATTTTCCCCAAGTGCTAGGCATTTATTTATGTGGCTTAATTTCATTAACTTAATAACTTTAAGACTCTGAGCTGGACTGCAAATACACACAACTTGAGTTTTTAGCTATTAATCTCTAAGGCTAAGCTAAGGTACCTCTCATCATACAGAAATGGTTTTCATTTTTGTCCTTTCACAGAAAATCTAAAGACTTTTTTGGTAAAAGCTCTTTTGGTTAGAAAGTGATTTCTTCATAATCTCTTTAGCCTGTCACCCTTCCAAAGCCAGGATGTGACTGTGATTGATTTTTTTTCTGTCCAGGGAACACCTTATCTTGGCAACCCTTTAACGGCACGGCCATGCATTGGTTTTAGTAATACTATTTAAAAATTTGATCACTTTGTTGTTTTTTTTTCTTTTCTCTCTCTCCCTTGTTTCCCTTTCTTCTCTTCTCTGTGCCTGTAAGGTCTACCTCCTGAAGCAACTTAGCCACCAGCAGGCACTTTCTGCCAGGCTGCCCCCTCCTCTGGATCCAAGGAGATCCATGACCACGGTTTCCAACTAACAAGGATGGTCCCAGGTTAGCCTGCCTGTCCCCTGCCCAGACTTCCAGCTTGGGTCAGGACACTGTTCTGTGCTGTCAGTGTTCCCCTCGATCACAAATAAAGTAATACCTAATGCCATTGCTTCTCAATCACCAGGTTTCGGCCCCTGGGAAGACAACAGTTACAATGTCCCAATTTTGTGCGTTATCCTTTCTAGAACATCTCCCAGTCACCTGCAGGGTTCCTAACCCAGTCAGTGATGCCAACGGGAAGAAACCAGCCATCCCTGCTCCAGTGTTAGAAAGTAACAGACGCATGATGAGTGTTTTGTTGAATGACTAAATGAAAGATTATGGAACTTAGCCTTCCTCAAGGCCTCCCCGACTGTTTCTGCAGGTCTACATAGCTGGCTGTGTTTTAATTAATAACCCACAATTAATCCTAAGGTTAATTAATTTCTTAGCCTGTGTTTCAACAATCCCCTTTTAACTAAAAAAATTAGTCTTTTAAATTCAACAGTTGACTTACAATAAACATTGTTGAAAACTCACTTAACCTCTGGATGCCTTAGATTTCTCATCTTTAAAATGGGAATAACTTTAAAAGAAACTCAGAGAAGTTGTAAGGACTAAAGTTAAATACAGTACATGGCTGTGCTGGACACACTGTAAACAGTACATAAATGCTAAGCTGGTCTTTTACAATTATTATTATGGAAAGCTTTCAAATATTGAAAAATCTTTGGCAAAGGTTTGGGATACTACCTGTATAAAATAGAGTGAGTCAACAGAAGGCTCCGAGTCTGGGCCAAAATCTTGCCTACCCGTGTTTTAACTATATACGCAAATTCACAAAGGAGAGTTTTAACAAGAGCCAAGGCAACTCCAAATTTAGCACCATAGACAAATCATGTCTATTCATAGACGATGAATAGCTGATGCTACATCATGCTTACTAATCTTAACACTGAAAATAAGATTATGCTTTATCACAAAACTTTCCCCCAAAGAGTACAGGTTATGCACGAAAAAGCCTAAATATCTTTTCCCCCCCAAAATTAAGATAAACCTAGTCCAGTCTTGCTTTCATTAACTTTCTTAACCTGAGTCAAGCGCGTCTTGGCCAAATCTCTGAGTGCTTCCAGAAGTATGTGGCGATGAGTAAAGAAGCCCACAACTACAGTGTGCCACTGACCCATGCTATGCAGCCCTCTCCACTGCTCTGGGAGTTAGGGACCGTCAGCACGGGGGGTGGGGGGAAGGTGGTGCTTACAGAAGCAGGTGTGCTGGGCACAGACTCAGAGGTTGAGCCAGCTGGAGCAGCACTTTGCAGCACCTCAAGAGCAGCTGAGGCCCTATCAAGGTAGCAGAGATAAAAACTGCAGAGTTCACGATCTGTGGGTCTGAGGCCAAGATGATTTCATTTCCTTGTTGAGTAATCATAATGGAACTACTGTAACTGCCACAAAGGTTCTAGCAATATTACGATCCCCAAGCGAAATATGTACTTCATGTGTCAGAGCTTTCAGGAGTTTGTTTTACTTTACTACCTAAAATGATGGGAACTGACGATTCTTGGAATAGTTGGTACTTGTACCTAGTACGGAATGTCAAAACGATAATTGTTTTGTGAAAAGCTTTTCTCCCAACCCTCGGTCCCAGACACCCCCTTCACCTCTCCCAGGGAAACTGCTGTTACCAGGTTTTTGGTTAACTTTCTAGAAATACTCCATTTGGATGTAAATATATATATATATATATGTATTTCTTTATCCATATACATATTTTAACACAAGTGGTAGGGCGGATCCAGTTGTGCGCCTTGCTTGTCACTTGGCAATTCATCCTTTATCAGTGCAGCAAAGAGCCTGTGGATGTTGAAAGTTTAAGGGATAATCACCAAGCAGCAGTGTTGTCTACTCTTCTCATTCTTGGATATTATTTTAAAAGCCTCTTTTAGGGAGTTTAGAAGAAGGTAATACTCTGAAGCCTTATTTCCCCCCCTTTTCCTAAACGGCCTTTTCCAGGATTCTCTCAGTCTTTATGCGGATGTCTTTGCCTTGGTTAAGCTAGTATCAGCTGAATTAGTTCGGCCTCAAGAGACCAAATTAAGCTATGGGAAACTATCACCCAACCACCACATTTACATGTGTCACATCTGTATCATTAGCACTTTCCTACCCACCCCCGGGCTCCCTAAGTCACTGTTTTCTACCTGAGACAAGATCTCACATTTTATATTAGCACAGCTACTCTTTCCCTAGTCTGTTTCTTCCTGAGTGGCTCCAATTTTGAAATGGACACGTTTTTTCCCCACACTTAATTTCCACCAGAGGGCAAATTTATTATGTGGACAGATTTGTGTATTAGAGGTCAGACTTGTAGCATCCTGATGTGGTCTATAACCATCCATACACATACACATCTGTGTCCGTACACACAAACTAAACCTGCCTTTTTTAAAAAAACAGGTTAAAAAAACACATACGCTTTCATAGAAGTTAAAAGACAGAATCAACGAGCCATGGTACATTGAAAATGGCTTCCCCTGTTTTCTGGCTTTGGATTTTTCTGTTTGAGACCAAAGAGGAAAATGGTTTTCTGTTGTATATAGGGCTAAATATAAAGGTGAAAAGAAACTTTCTACTCTGCATATGCACATATTAAAATTATCTGAATGATTAACATGTTCAAATATTTATAGGTTTTGAAGTAACTTGCTTTATAAAGTAGATTTTACCAAGGGGACAACGCTTATCTGTTAGGATATAGCTGACTTAAAAACCAGGATTGTAAGGAAAGTACCATGTGTGGACCAAGCAATCAACTTTTGGGTTGTGGAAGCCATTTTTATATTCCCTGGCACAGACCGAATGCTGTCTCCTCAGGTTACACCACCCTTGGCCTTTTGTGGGGCAGTACCTCAGCTCTGAGATTTTACTAGAATCCCAGAAAGGAGGCTAGACAGTAATGGTCAGATTCAGCTCAGAGGCTGAAGATGCTACCCTGATGATTTTCAGATTATCAATGACAATAATATAATTTAATTATAAGAGCAACTATCAGTCATTGGCTGCTTTGTAACTGACAGGCATTGTACACCCCCCGCCGGTTTTGTTTTCTTTTTGGTGCATGGTCCAGGAATTGAACCCGGGTCTCCCACATGGAAGGCAAGCATTCTTCAAAGCCCTTTATAAGCATTAACAGTTTTATTTCTCACAACAATCCTATAAGGTACATAATATAATTACCTTCAGTTTACAAATGAAGCAACTGAAGCCCAGAGATGTTAGGTAAGTTGTTCAATGACACACAGCCAGTAAGGAAAAGTACAAGGATTTGAGCCTAAGTAATCTGGTTTGAGACTATATACTTTTGGCCAGTATAATATCCCATACTAAATGATTTAAGATATCCTGACAGCAAAAAACAAAACAAAAAAACATAAAAAAAGTAGGTTGCAACTTTGAGTGGTTCAGCTTATAAATGGTAAGAGAGTACTACTCACTGAAAGGATTATTAGCAAAGGGAAACAACTCTTCAAAAAACCTTGCCTAAGAAGAACCTTAAGGCAGAAGAGGGACCACCTGCTTATCCAACTAATCTACCTCTAGATGCCACCCTAAGCTGCTAATGATTCATTCTGGCACACCTCCCAGAAGGGCTACTAACCTCTCTCGTTTTGGGGCAGAATGGCTCAGCCATTGGAATGTGGCACACTCCCCTGGCACAGGAATGACTTCCATCATAGAAGGTCTGAGGCCTTGTGGTGGTCCTGCAAAATAAAGGGAAAAGTTTTTGCTTTGTTTTGTTTTCTTTTTTAAAGCCCATCTCCCCCAGCATCTGGAGGCTGGTGATCCAACTGTATCTAGGCTGGCATCTTAGTCCTCCCTCTTGAATCGGTAACTCTGGGTAAGCTGAAGGTGACCATTCAGAAAGCAGTTCTGGGATGGAATTTGGTCTTTCAGGCTCTGGGCTGGTGGCAACGTGCTATTCAAAAGAAATGAAAGTGTCTAGGACCTGGCT
The DNA here is from genome assembly GCF_023851605.1 of Tamandua tetradactyla. NCBI lineage: Eukaryota > Metazoa > Chordata > Mammalia > Pilosa > Myrmecophagidae > Tamandua > Tamandua tetradactyla. Next base: position 74,720,443 of record NC_135328.1, read on the forward strand.
GCTAAACAGGATAGCTACCTCTTTTTGCAGGTACAATTCAATTGTGGGCTCAGGGAAGCCAGGAAAAAAACTGAAGAAGTCAACGTAAAAAATTTCATCCCAGAAGCAGAGAACTGGATAGTGAACCCCATATACCCATCACCCAGACACAACAATTTTCAAAATTCTGTAAAAACTTGCTTCATGTTAGCTTTATTACAGTCACAAGCCCAAGACCTTATGTCACCCTAGTTCAGATATATCAAAACATGTGGATGCTTTCCCACAATATAATTATCACATCTGATGAATAAAACACGAACTTCTGACTATCATCTAATACTTTGGCCATATGCAAATTTCCCTGACGGCCTCAAAAAATGCTTCGTTTTGTTTTTTTTCAGTTGCTTTGTTGTTGGTTCAGAGTCCGAACAAGGTTCTTACCATGCATTTGATTGTCATGTCTCTAAATTCAGGGTAACTTTGGCCCTCCATTCCCAACTTTAGCTTTTCATGACAGACCCATCAAAGAACATGGCCCTCTGTCCTGCCCCACATTCTGGAATTTGTGTTTTTGCTGCCAAGTTTAGCTTGTTCCTCTACCCACCATCATTCGTTCTAAAGTCTCTTAGTTTTTGGTAACTTTTTGGGTAAAACATTTCAGTCAATAAGGGAGGCTAAAATGAACTTCAGTGCCAAGTCATCAACTCTTTCTCACCAGAAGTTCTCAGAATAAGCCACTCTGTATGCACAGTAAATTGCTCTGTACTTGAACTTATGACTGAGACATGACTCAGAAAGTCTTCAACTTTCCTTCAGAGGGAAGGAGAGCACAGGATGGATGGGGCAAGGGAAAACCAACAGGGAAAGGGAAAATGTCACCTGACGTCCTCTTCTTGGGGTGGGAGGATTGGTGACAGCACTGAGAAATAGTTTCACTAGTCTGGGGTGAGCGGTGCATGGCTGGCACACCTACCTACTAAAATCAACCATCACTTTTACTCTAGCACATACCACACAGTGACCCAAGCTGGCACCAAAGCCCCCTCCTCTGAGATGAGGCCTCAGCACTTTGGAGGAATGAAAACCTTGTCTGTGCGCCTCCCAATCCTTTGTCATGTGTCCTAAGGGAAAGGTCCAGTTATCCCAAAGCAATTCCACATGGGGTTAAAAGAACAGGTCAAAAGACTGTTCTAGCTCTCTAAACGGAGACTTTACTTTTTCTAAAACAGAAAAACAAAACGGTGCTATGTACTCAACTTTGGCTTTGGCTGGGGTTTCAGCCTTTGATGAGTCAAGTATTAGCAACACCATCACTTATACCCCAGATACAGCTGAAAACAGAGCTGCAAAAACCTCCAGCAGCTACATTCCAGCAGCCATCCAATCAACAACATCTATCTTCTCTGTCTCCACCCCTTCTCTCTTCTGTCTGTTCTTTGCCTAATTCCTCCTTTTTTTTTTTTTAACATGGGCAGGCACTAGGAATCGACCCTAGGTCTCTGGCATGGCAGGCAAGAACTCTGCCTGCTGAGCCAACGTGGATCCTTTTTTAAATGTTTTTTTAATTGTAAAATAGAAGAATATATACAAAGCAAAGAAAGAAAAAAGCAGCAATTTTTAAAGCACATTCAACAAGTAGTTACAGAACAGAGCCCAGATTTTATCATGGGCTACCATTCCATCATCTCAGATTTTTCCTTCTAGTTCCTCCAGAACACTGGAGGGTAGAAGGAATATTAATACAGCAATTCAGCAGCCATATTCGTCCTCCTCCTTTTATTCTGAACTTTTGCATTAAAACAACATTTATTACTTTACACAACATTTTGTTGTGTTATATAGATATGCTATTTATCAACCATAGTTTTTTAATTCCTTTTCTCAGGTGGAACATGTATTTTCTCTTTAAACAAAATTTGCTAATTACTATCTACATGGCTGAGCAAATTTGTGGATCTTTCTTATTCTCCATTTCCCAATCAGTAGCCCTTCCATTTAAAAGGACATTATAAGGGCTAAGTCAACAAAGATGCCCATATAATCAGCTTAGAAATGAGGTTCGGGCCAGACACAGAACTGGGAGTCAGAACCAAGGTAAAATCCATACAATGAAAAAAGCTGTGGCCAGAGGATGACACATCAGTGTGCCCAAGGTTGGACGGGGCAAGCGAAGGGACTGTCCCAGGGCAAAAACGAGGGCTTTAAAACCAATGTTTCCAATGGTTTCAGGGTTGTACCGTCAAGATGCTGCAAGGAAAGATACAAATGAAAAATACCTTTCCACTCAGTCTGCCCACCTACTTAAATGATTCCATTTAACTAATTTAAGAGTCAACACATTCAGCAAAATGACTGATGAGCTAAGCTTCACATTATAAACAGCAACACACACGTCTACCATGAAATGTGGACGCATTAGATCATGCTCAATTTCTAACCAAGAGCAATGGGGCTTGCAAACCACAGCTGAGGTGAATGGAGAACACCACCCAAGGCAAATTCTAGAATGAAAATGTGTGCTATTTCGAGAACTCTTGCCCTTTCGTGAAGGTCTTTGACTCAGAGAAATCAGTTTTTACAACTCAGCAAGGAGCCTAGAATAAACATGCCAGTTAAGTTCCACGGAGCAGAGACCTTAGCACCTACCAGTTCATACAACAAAGTTACTTCTATTTCCAGTCAAGCTACTTACCCTCTCTGAATTCATTTCTTCATGAGGTAAGTATTAGTAACATCTCCACTGACATCCTTGACTCATTGTGAAAACAGGGCTACAGAATCTTCCAGAAACTGTCTTTGAGTGGACTTCAATGCAGAGACATCCCCCCTTTAGATGTTAAATGGGTAAGTCTAGGGGTGTGTAACATTTATTACAAAAAGTTATAACCTTTAATGCCTTGAGGATCAATGAAGTAAGAGCCCAGGGACATGGCGCACAGTTTCCATGCAAACCACACCAGAGATGGAGTCAGTAAGGGGCACCAAGCAGCAAAAAAACCTTTTATGGCAGGTCAATGGAAAACACCTGAAGAGATTTTAATGTTTTTTTTTTTTGAAGGAACTAGATCTGCAACAGTGCCCAGGAAAGTATCTTTCATTAATTATCAGGGCCTTTAGTGGGATCTGTTCTTCCGTCTATCAGATAATGGACCTAAAATCTATTCCTGGGTCCTTGGATAGAGGTGACCTCAGATGATGGTGAACTCGCACCGAGCAGGACAGCAACGGAAGCTGTGTCCAGCTGTGGGTGACCGGAATGAGGAAGAATCACATACCATCCCAAAACAACCTACATCAGGATGAGAGTTTCAGGACGACACGAGTTGTGGAAATGGTAGCAGGGGTAAGCAGAATAATGTGCCCCTCACCCCCCAAATATGTCCACACCCCTAGAACCTGTGACTGTTACCCTAAATATAAAGGGGAATTTAAGTTGCTAATCAATTGACGTTAAAGATTACCCTGGATTAGATGGATGGGCCCAATGTCATCATAAGGGTTCTTCAAGGCGGAAGAGGGAGACAGAAGAGTCAGTGTCAGGGCGGTGAGATGTGAGGAGGGCTCAGCCTGCCACGGTTGGCTCTGAAGATGGAGGACGGGGCCGTGAGCGAAGGAATGCAGGAGGCCTCGAGAAGCTGGAAAGTGAAGGAAACGGACTCTCCCCTAGAGCACCCAGAAAGGAAGCCCTGATGACTCCTTGACTTTAGCCCACAAGACTCCTGACCCATAGAACTATAACATAAAAGGTCTGTGTTTAGGCTACTGAGCTTGCGGTCACCTGTTACAGCAGCAATATGAAATTAATACATAATACATAATTCAATTAATACATAATTATACATAATTAATAGCTTTTGTGACCTGAAATATGGTCAATCCTGTTTTGGTCTCTTCGGCAATGAATGACTGGTGCTAAGGGCCTGTGCCTACTTTTGCTTCAACCAGTGCACCCTCCCAGCTGGACAAGGGGCCCACCACTTTCACCTCCCTGCTTAGTATATGACCCCACTGGAAACACAGACTTCAAGGACTGACGGATGTGCCTGGCTTAACGACTCATTCCCTAGCTGTGTGCCCCTGGGCAGCCACTCTGATCTCTCTGCACCTCAGATGTTATCAGTTTCCTCATCTCTAAAATGGAGAATACCACTTGCCTTACATGGCTGACATGAGGACTGAATGAAATAACATGAAGCAAGTGCCTGACATTAGTAACTACCACTTCTTACTTCTTTCCTGCCAAAGTCAGAATATGATACCTTTATGGGCTTCAAACAAGCATACCCCCAAATTGTTTAAGGCTGCCAAACAGGGATCTGTGCTAAGAAAAGTTCCCATGCACATGTGGACACGGCTGCACATATGCAAACACTGCCCTTGGAGGGATGCAAGAGACCAAACTATGTTGTGTTCTTGCAACAGAAATGAGTTGCAAGACGATCCAGCAGAGAACACTGTGCACTTTCAGACACTAAGGACAAAATGGCCCAGGGACAATACTGGTAGCTTGTCTCTTTCTTGAGAGTCACTTACTAATATTTTTCCTGTTGAGGAAATACTGAGTTGCAAATGAGGTGATGGAAAAATCTTGTCCCTCAGCAGAAACAAACACAACCACGGACATGTGAGGCAGTTTCAGAGCACCTGACATGCCCCCGACGAGCTCGACGTGCAGGAATGTGAATCGACGAGTTTAATGGCAAAGCAGGACAAGGGCTGTTCCTAAGGAGGGTGGCTTGGGGGAGCTGATTCTACCCTCAGCATTTAAGAAACCTCCAAAAAGTGATGTGCATGCACAGAGTTGAGTTCAGTTTTTAAGCAAAATGGAACAAAACCAATAAAACCCCAAGCTCACAGGGACAAAGGGTTTTCTAAACAGTCAGGTAGCCCAGAGTAGATTCCACAACCCAAGCACAGCAAATGCACCGTCCTCCAGCAGGACTGCAGGAATCTCTCCTGTAGGTAGATTCCTACAAAGGCAAAGCTGACAGGCACAAGCACGGCAACTGAATTACAGAAGGTAATAAAAGTAGGAAATGGAAACAACCAAATTTCCTGTTCATAAAGGCTACTTAAATAAATGACCGTGTAGCTGGCGGGAAGAACCTGTGAGGTGCCTGACTACTGATGCAGAAAGCTGAGCCACATGATTACAAAGGAACTCAGCAAGGTGTAAAATAGCATAAAATAAAAGACAAACTCTTCTTTTTCTAATAACTCATATACAGAAAAACAAATAAATATAGCTTTTCTCTTTGTTAAAAAAATACCTAAGTAGTATATAAAATGTTTTTTTTCTTTTCCCCCACAACATGCTTAATTTACTTCACCTGTCTTTGGAGACATTTCCTACACCAGCATAAAAATCTACTCAATTATTTCAAAGTGCTGTATAAAATCTCATGGATATAGTTTAATTACTATACAATGTGTAATTCATAACAAATAATTAATAACTTATTAATAACCCAATAAGTCTGCACAACCTCCCTTATACAAGTTTCTTAATAACCAAGACAGACTGCTAGTCAATGGGCACAACATTTCGTTTTTTTATTTTTGGGCACACACATTTTAAAGTTTCATAGACAGGTATCACCAAAGGCCACGGCAAGGGAACACCCCTATCAAGATCACAGGAGGGTTTTGCTTTTCACCACATATATTACCACACACTACCTGAATTTTATTTTCTTCTAACACTAACATCCATTATTATTTTAATACTTTCAATCCTATATATGTAACTCCACAATGGCACAGATGCGATGCTGGGTATCGTTTTTTTCAGCAAACCACCTTAGAAGATCTAAGCCAATTTAAATTAAAAAAAAAAACAAGACAGAGAAACAGAGAGGTGAAGATGGCTGTGACTTCTTCAGCCATGTGGCACACAGAATTGTGTGTGACAGAATGCAACATAGCAGCAATGGATCAGCTTTTAATAAGGGGATTTATTTAATTAAAAATGCATAGTTCTTCAGAGGAAAGGCAGCTAGTTTTCATCTGAGCATCTCTGTCACATGAAAAGCACATGGGCAGGCTACGTGCTAGTGCTCAGACCTTCTCTCCTGGCTTCTGGGTCCAACAGCCTTCCCCGTGGCAATTCCTTTCTGTATCTCCACACATCTGGGCTGGGCTGTGGTATGCTGAGCTGCTCCCTCTCTATGAAGCCTCCAGCTAATAAATTAAGCCTCACTCATTGTGGAATGCACTCCCCTTATCTAATCGCGAATGCAATCAGCCATAGATGAGTTTCACATACTGATGATTTAAGTCCACAGCGCATAGGATGCATCATCACCTGGCCAGGTTGACATCTGAACTTTACCACAATGACAAAACAAATTCAAAGCCTAATCAACAGGTTAGATCAAAAAGGCTATTTAACCCTAAGGAATCTGTGTAGTTTTAGGGTAAATAGGATTAAAAATGAGTTTTCTAAATTTCTGGGTATACATTTGTGTGTGGTGCAAATATATCTATTTTATTTATGGACAGCCCTGTCGTGAGCCTGTTTATAAATGAAGGGTCAAATCCTAGGAGATTTGGGACACTAAGGTCAGGATGCAAAGGGTCAGGGTGTAAAATCTAGGGAAGGAAAGTGGAACACTTATTCAGCCAGGGCAAAGGAGGAGGCAGCACATGAAACCAAGATGGGGAGAAGCAGATGAAGATTTGACATGAACAGTGAGCCTCTAAGAGGTAGAATGGGTTCTATTCACCAGGAGGAACTGAGAAGTTACCAACTGTAGTAAGACCACTAAGACCCTCCCATGGCTCCAATCTAACGACCACTAACTCTTTATGGTGCCACAAGAGAGGAGAAAAACCATTTGATATTCATATCTCAGTGAGGAGACATTTCTCAATAAATGGGTTACATAAGTTTCTCCTCCTTATTTCTATTACTTCCCATGAGATCTTCTTAAACAGAATAAAGAGCCAAATTCTGGCTCTGATATATGTGGTGAGTAATAATCTCTTTGGGCCCTCACTTTTCTCACCTACAAAAGAGGATAAAAGGGATACTGCCTAGTTTTGTCCTAAGTAGTGTCAGGGACCTACTAAAAGCTCTAAAAGTTATTTACTAGCCTTACTACCAAACAACTTCATTTTCCCTTTAAATATCAGGCACTGCTCCCGGCCAACATATGTAGCTCTAAAGAATCCTTTTTCTGCTGATAACCACAGGATGGTTATTCAATTACTGCCTTAGAATGCTCACTCAGGAAACAATACACACACATCCTTGTACATCTGTCTAGAAAACAACACCATTTGATCTTTCATTCTTAGACTAAAATTGCAAAAGGGGAAATTTGATTGCGTCAGATTACCTTTCAAAAGGGATCTAACCCACTCTGCCTGCAAGACATGGTAACTGTCCAGGGCCTAACAGTGTCTGGCAGATAGTAAGAGCGCAATAAAATCTTCTTCAAGTTCAAAGTTATCCAGAAATGATGATGTTCAGAAGACCAGATGGGAGCAGACAATAAAAGTTAGTATTTTCACTGGGAAAGGGAAATGAGTGAGGATACTGGGACTTTCTAAGCATAAAAGCAATGAAAGAAGCCACCACAGCTGTGGTAAGATATTTTTAAGTGTAATGTCAAAGATCATCAACATCAAAGTCAAAAGAAACTAGGAAAGAAATTACAACAAATTACAGGAAGGGCTGATGTCTACAGATAGCTTGTTAGGACATTTGCTCTTCCCTGGGCTTTGCTACTTCAGAGCTGAGTAAGAGGTAATGCCAGTCACCACTGAAAGACACCCACGGGGTGAAATCATGGGGAAGCTCTCCCAGGGGGCAGCAAATGCTTGGCTTCCAGCACTACTGTGATTGTACCTGCGTTCTATTTGCAGAGAGTTGTAAGGAATCCAGCCTTGAGGTAAGTCAAGCTGGAGAGGAGAAATGTTAAGTCAAGTACTGACACCGTGGAGGGCAAGGGTGATAGAGAAAAGAGGGTGGACTCAGGGTATACACAGGTGCCAAAACAACAGGACTCGGAGACTGACAAGCTGCGTGGTGGTGCAGGGTCACAGCGAGAACGCCGGGTGGACAGTGGAAGCGTAGGAGCAACTGCGAAGATGGACGGAGACTCGGGGGTGGGGTGGGGTGGGATGGAGTTGTAAGACAACCAAGGGAGATAATTAAACCTTGAATCACTGACTTTGAAAGTGCCTTTGGGACTCCCACCTGTCTCTGGCCAGTAGGGGTCCTGTGGGGGGAGGTCAGAGTTGGAAGCATATGTGTGAGGGGTAGCTGCAGGCACAAGGTTTGGAGACTGACCTGAGTTCAAACCCCACGGGTCCCCCTAACTTGCAAACGACTGGTATCCTGAGCCTAAGCGTCCTCAACCACGACTGCAGAAACCTGAACGTGAAGGCTTCACCAAGTTGGGGCTCCTCGCAGGAACTCTAAAGGCTGGTAGCTCAGTGTATGACCTGGAACAGAAAGTGAGAAGAAGAGCTAACCTCATTCGGGGTGGGGGGGGGCAGTTCAATCCTCTTCAAGGGCAGTGGTATAAAGGAAGGAAGATGGCAAAGAACAAGGATGCCAGCAACTGAGGGGGGCTGGGGTGGGGGGAATGAAGGAAGATGATGAGTTTGTGCTTAATCGTTTTCTGTGAGGTAGAGAGGTAATGCTCTCAGCTGAGACTGACGGAGATGGATAAGAAGCTGCAAGAGAACAGTTAAGGGCTTGGAACAGCTGCTGACCGGAATGGGAGGAACGAACAGAGGTTTCCTGTGTAAACCTTAGCAGGCAGCTCCCGTCTCTACTCCTCAGAACCCATGCCCCGTCTCTACTCCTCAGAACCCATGCCGTCCAAAGAGAGCACGAGAGCCCAGCCCCGGGAGAGTCCTGCAGAGGGTGGGGAAGAAGAGCTTTCAGTGATGACATCATGGGGGAAGGCCAGGGAGGGCTGGCCCGTCGGGAGGGGGGGCCAGACTGACAATCCCCTTCGCGCCCTGTTTACAGCGGGACTTTCCTGATGAGTAAGCACACAATCTCAACAAAAGCTTACCCGAACCTCTCCCCATTCTTCTAGCAATAAAATGCTTCTGTGAAGAGGGGAGGAAAACCAATTAAATTGTTCCAACCCTCCTCTAGTAGATTAAGACCCCAAGGGACAAACAAATTAGAGGGTGAAGTCACAAAAAAATTTTGGATTTCCTCCCTACCAAGCTGGGGCTTCTGCCACTGCATTCCTTAAGCAATACTTAACCAGGGACCTCAGGTACAACAGGCCAAGTGTACCCTGAATCTTACAGAAATCACACCTGCTTTTTAAAATTTTTTTAAAACCTTAATTTTTAAGTTTGGTTTCTCTTATTGGAAAAAATAAAAAAACCCTTATCTGGAAAACAGCCCTGATAGAGACCACTACTAAAAAGTAAGAAGCCCCACATTCAGGTCTGCAAGCCTCCCCTGGAGATATTTCGACTGTGATAGGAGGGAGAGGTTTAACAGGTCCTACCAGCTGGCATCTTTTTTTTTTTTTTTTTTGCTGTTTAACATAATATAATGTGAACATACTTCCAGTTTATAGAACTACCTGCTCCTCTTAATATGTACATAACATGTTGAACTGAATTCCTTTCAATGATATCATGATTGATGGCAAAGAGGGGAAAGGTCATATGTGGAAATTGCTGGCATCCCCTGCCAATATGTCTGACATGGCACAACAGTTAGTAGTATGGGATGAAGAAAAGGTTGTATCATCAGTCCTCCCACAGAGCAGACAAATCTGTATAAATATCTCATAAAAACTGAGTTAGGAAATGGAGGGCCTGTGCACCACGAGGAAAACAGGAAGAAACCACAAAATACCTTAAACTTTGAAAAAAGCAGCTAGTGGGGAAACCATCTTGCTTTGCTCCAAAGACAAAAGTCTCATTAGAAAGCACTCTGGGGTGCCACCTGCTAAGGTGTCTTAAAGCCAAGCTTTAAAACTGAGGTGGGTACGGAAAGCTGGAGATGGTCATGCCTTCAGCTGCCAAGATCGATGAGGAAAAATAAAGCAAAAGCCAAGCAAACCACATTTTCCTTCTAAGTCTCATCTCAGAATTTGGTTAGGCTTCTGAGGGGCCCGTGCCAAGTGACAGGAAGGAGGGAGTTGCATCTATTTTTTTTTTTTGCATGGGCAGGCTCCAGCGTGGCAGGGAAGAATTGTGCCACCAAGCCACTGTCACACCACCTGGGAGTTGTATCTTTCAAGCCATTTTTGGAAAGAAAAGTGACCACTGGGAGATGAGGAAACCATAGAGCAAGTGAGGGGACAGCCAATACATAAGGGAAGGAAGAGGAGGAGACATTAGGGTGAGTGCAGGTATGAAAGGACCTTGCAGATGTAAAGCCCAACAGAGAACCAGCCTAGAAAACCTTCTTAGAACACTGAGAATAGCTCAGTTTTCAAAATGATGCCACTGCTCCATGTGGCAAAACCAAATTCTGAGGAGAGGAATCTACCTTGATGCACTTCTGAGTTCATTTTTCCTTCCCCACTCACAGTGCATCTTGCGTCAGTTTCCCATACAGATGACGAAGTGAGAGCCAGATGTTCCCTGCACGCACAGGGTTTCTACCATGGAAGGGGAACTCCAAAATTATGACTCTCAGAGCTACTATATCACATCTTTTTAAAAACATACATAGTACAACTTTAACTTTCTCTTAGAGGAAAATATCATGTAAGAAATTCTTTCCCTAGTTCAGATGGACTGCTGAATGAGCGCCAAGAAGTGGAATAAGTCCCATTATTAACCACGGTATTAGTGAGGGTTCTCTAGAGAAACAAAACCAACAGGAGCAATCTGTAAATATGAGATTTATAAAGGTGTCTCAAAGCAAGCGTGGGAATGGAAGAGTCAAAATCCACAGGGTTAGGCTGTGAAGCTCGTGGCTCCAATGAAGGGTCTGAAAGAACTCTAGAGAGGAGGCTCACTGGCTGAAGAAACACTGAAAAAGTCTCTCTTCTTCATTAAAAGCTTTCAACTGATTGGATTATCTCATTGGTGGGAGGCACCCTTAGTTGATCACAGATGCTATCAACTGACTGATGATTTAATACACCAGCCTTCCAGTTTATCAACCAGCCACAAAATACCCTTGCAGCAACAGAGAGGCCAGTGCTTGCCTGACCAGATAACTGGGCATCACCATTTAGCCAAGCTGACACCAAAACCTAACCATCACAGCCGTGCCTTATCTTGAATTGTCAACTGATCTGTAACTCTGGCAATGGGGACCTTCTACAAGGTAAAAGGATTCATCAGTCCCAATACAGCAGGAGCACGGTCATGAGGAAATCTACGACAGACCAGCCTCCTACAAATGCTCAGTATTTCTCTAACTGTGGCAGAGACTCCACAGATTCCACTCAAGATGCAGATACGGCAGAACTGCCCATTTTAAATTTTTGGTTTATGAAGAGTATTGTGCGTAGAGCTCAGGACCTAGGGCAACAGAACAGTCAGGGAACCTGTCATCAGGCAATAAAAAATGGGAAATAGGCAAATACAGCAACAAATGCTTTTGGTATATAAGTTCCAGACCAAGATCCACTTCGCTTTCCACTGCTGCCATAGTCACAAGTGAAGGACGATTATTTTCACTTGAAATATCAGCTAAGTCTTCTCATTGCATGTATGGGTAAGAAACCAACAGGACTAACTGCTCATATCTCAAAATACTTGGACACCCCCTCCCCCTTATCCCGATCGTTAGACTGTCTTCTCCGCATCAATGATACCCAGATTTCCCTTTTCTTACATCAGGCTTTTGACTTTTCACAGGCTGGAATGTAGCATGAGAGAAAAAAAATTGTGTTCAGACAGAATAACTTTATTTTCTTAATGAGCTTCTAGTCTATTAGACTAATTTTATTTTTTGCAAAAATATCTTTTTATTTGTAAATTAATCACCAGCACTGTCTACTGTAGGCCTTCCTAAATTATACCATCTCCTGTCTCAGGCTTTAACTCAATCTTTCCTTCTGGTTTCATATGTGCCCCCAGCCCTTCTCCCTCTATCATATTCGCATTCAGCTTCATTCAGTACTTATGTTATTGTGCTACAATCAGGTAGCATTGTGCTATCTATTTCTGCATTTTTACAACCAGTCCTATTGCACAATCTGTATTCCTTCAGCAGGAATTGCCCAATCTGTACTCAATTTCTATCTCCTGATAACCTGTGTTCTTAACCTCAATTCTCAAAGTTCACTCATTAATGTTAGTTCATATTAGTGATACTAGACCGTATTTGTCCTTTTTTTGTGGCTAATTTCACTCAGCATAATATCCTCAAGGTTCATCCATGTTGTTACATGCTTCATGACTTTATTCTGTCTTACAGCTGTGTAGTATTCCATCGTATGTATATACCATAGCTTGTTTAGCCACTCATCTTGTGATGCACATTTGGGCTGTTTCCATCTTTGGTAATCGTAAATAATGCTGCTAAACACTGGTGCACAAATGTCTGCGTGTGTCCTTGCCTTCAGTTCCTCTGAATATATACCTAGTAATAGAATTGCTGGATCATATGGGCATTCTATACTTAGCTTCCTGAGGAACTGCCAAACTGCCTTCCAAAACAGTTGTACCCCTTTACATTCCTGTCAACAGTGGATAAGTGTGCCTCTTTCTCTTTATCCTCTCCAGCAATTGTTGTTTTCTTCTTTTTTTTTTTTTTTTGATAATGGCCATTCTAGTAGGTGTCAGATGATATCTCATTGTGGTTTTGATTTGTATTTCCCTAATAGCCAGTGAAGTTGATTATCTTTTCAGGTGCCTTTTAGCTATTCCTATTTCCTCATCTCAGAAGTGTCTATTTATGTCTTTCGCCCATTTTTAAATTGAGTTGTCTTTTTGTGGTTGAGTTGAAGAATCTCTTTATATATTCTGACTACTAAATCCTAATCTATTATGTGGTTTCCAACTATTGCCTCCCATTGGATAGGCTGCCTTTTTACTTTCTTGTCAAAGTTCTGTGATGTGTTAAATTTTTTTTTTGTATGCTGTATGGTGGAGTCACATTTCGTTATTTTTCCACGTGAGAATCCCGTTATTATGGCATCATTTGTTGAACTGCTGTTTGTTTTGCTTTTTTGTTTTCTGGGAGGGAAATGCATAGACTAGGAATCAAACCCGGGTCTCCTGCATGGCAGGTGAGAATTCTACCACTTAACTATCCTTGGACCCCCAAAAGTGTTTTAATTTTGAGGAGTTCTCATTTATCTATTTCCTTCTTCAATGCTCATGCTTTGGGTGTAAGGTCTAGAAGACTGCCTCCTATTTTAAGTTTTATAAGATGTTTCCCTACATTTTCTTCTAAAAGTTTTATGGTCTTAGCGCTGTTTAGGTCTTTGATCCATTTTGAGTTAATTTTTGTATAGGGCATGAGATATGGATCTCTTTTATTCTTTTGCATATGGATATGCAGTTCTCCAAACACCATTTATTGAAGAGGGTGCTCTGTCCCAGGTGTGTTGGCTTGACTGCTGTATCAAAGATCAATTGCCCATAGATGAAAGGGCCTATTTCTGAATACTCAATTCAATTCCATCAGTCAGTATATTTATCTTTATGCGAGCACCATGTTGTTTTAACCACCATAGCTTTGTAATATGCTTTAAACTCAGGCAACATGAGACTTCCCACTTCATTTTTCTTTCTTAAGATATTTTTAGATTTGGGGTACCCTTTCTTCGAAATAAACTTGGTTATTTTTTTTTTCTATTCTGCAAAATAAGTTTTTGGGATTTGAACTGGTTCTGCATTGAATCTATAAATCAATTTGGGTAGAACTGACATCTTAACTATATTTAGTCCTCTAATTCATGAACATGGTATGCCCTTCCATTTATTTAGGTCTTCCATGATTTCTTTTAGCAATTGCTTGTGGTTTTCTGAGTACAGGCTTCTGTATCCTTAAATTTATTCCTAAATCTTTGATTCTTTCCATTGCTATATTGTAAATGGATTTTTTTTCTTGGTTTCCTCCTCAGATTGTTTATTACTAGCGTATAGACACACTACTGGTTTTGGGGTGTTGATCTTGTACCCTGCTACTTTGCTGTACTCACTTATTGGCTCTAATAGCATTGCTGTAGATTTTTCAGGATTTTCAACATATAGTATCATATTACCTGTGAATAGTGAGAGGTTTACTTCTTCCTTTCCAATTTGGATTCTTTTATTTCTTTTCCTTGTCTACTTGCCCTAACTAGAACTTCTATGTTGAATAACAGAATAACAATAGTGACAGTGGGCAGCCTTGTCTTGTTCCTGACCTTAGAAGGAAAGCTGCCAGTCTTTCCCCATTGAGAATAATGTTAGATGTGGGTTTTTCATATATTCCCTTTTTCATGTTGAGGAAGTTCCCTTCTATTCCTATCCTTTGAAGTGTTTTCATCAAGAAAGGATGTTGAATTTTGTCAACTGCCTTTTCTGCATCAATCTAGATGATCATGTGGTTTTTCTGCATTGATTTGTTGAGATGGTGTATTTTATTAACTGATTTCCTTATAAATCCCACTTGGTCATGGGATATAATTCTTTTAATGCACTGCTGGATTAGATTTGTAAGTATTTTGTTGAGGGTTTTTGCATCTATATTCATTAGAGAGATTGGTTTGTAATTTTCTTTTCTTGTAGTATCTTTGTCTGGCTTTGTCATTACGGTGATGTTGGCTTCACAGAATGAATTAAGTAGCTTCCCCTCCTCTTCCATTTTTTTGAAGAGTCTGAGCAGGATTAGTACTAACTCTCTTGAATGCTTGGTAAAATTCACACTGAAGTCATCTAGTTCTGAATTCTTCTTTTTTGGGGGAGCTTCTTGATCACTGATTCAATCTCTTTATTTGTGATTGGTTTGCTGAGGTCATCCATTTCTTTTTGAGTCAATGTTGGTTGTTCATGCCTTTCTAGGAAGTTGTTCATTTCATCTATGTTGTCTAGTTTATTACATATAGTTGCTCATAGTATCATCTCATTACCTTCTTTAATTCTGCAGGGTCAGTGGCTATGTGTACTTTCCCATTTCTGATTTTATTTATTTGTATCTTCTCTCTGTCTCTCAACCTAGCTAAGGGCTCACTGATTTTCTCACAGAACCAACTTCTGGTTTTGCTGATTTCCTCGATTGTTTTCTTGGTATCAATTTCATTCATATCTGCTCTAATCTTCGCTATATCTTCCCTTTTGCTTGCTTTGGGGTTAGTTTGCTGTTCTTTCACTAGTTCTTCCAAGTGAAGAAAAATTCTTTGATTTTTGCTCTTTCTTCTTTTTTAATAGGCATTTAAGGCAATACATTTCACTGCCTTTGGTGTATCCCATAGATTTTGATATGTTGTGTTTTCATTTTCATTTACCTCAAGATATTTACTGGTTTCTCTTGTAATTTCTTCCTTGACCCACTAGTTTTTTAAGAGTGTGTTGTTTAGCCTTCATGTATTTGTGAATTTTCTGCGTCTGCCTGTTATTGATTTCCAACTATATTCCATTATGATCTGAGAAACTGTTTTGTACGATTTCAATCCTTTAAAATTTATTAAGACTTGCGTTGCGACCCAGCATATGGTCGATCTTTGAGAATGATCCATGGGCACTTGAGAAAAATGTATATCCTGCTGTTATGAGGTGTAAAGTTCTGTAAATGTCTGTTAAGTCTAGTTCATTTATTGCATTATTCTATTTCTTTATTGGTCTTCTGTTTAGATGTTCTATCCATTGATTAGAGCAGGGAATTGAAGTCTCCAACTACTATGGTAAAGGTGTCTATTTGTCCCTTCAGTGTTGCCAGTGCTTGCCTCACGTACTTTGGAACACTCTTGCTTGGTGTATAAATGTTTATGAATGTCATGTCTTCTTGTTGAATTGTTTCTTTTATTAATACATAGTGTCCTTCTTTGTCTCTCTTGTTTTATATCTGAAGTCTAATTTGTCGAATATTAGTGTAGCTAATATTAATATCCTGCTCTTTTCTGATTGTGTTTGCATGAAATATCTTTTCCCAACCTTTCACTTTCAGCCTATTTTTGTCCATGGGTCTAAAATGGGTCTCTTGTAGACAGCATATAGATGGGTCCTGTTTTTTAATTCATTCTGTCAGTCTCTGTCTTTTGATTCTATTAACTCTTTCAAGGAATATTTCATTTGTAGAGTAGGAATCCAATGCTTTCCAAAACAATTATAAAATCAGACCTACCCATCCCTTGTTCAGCATGGTTGATATGCCAGACTGGTTATTTTTCCTGTACTGGGCATCGAGGACAGTGAAAAGTGAGATGCTTTAGTTCCACGATCTATAAAATAAGCTACACTGTTCCATTGTGACCCTTCCTTTATGACTAATTTATGTTAGGGGGATTAAAACAATCCTTGTGGCTTTTGAAAACCACATTAGGATGAGGATATTCTATGACAACAGGCTGACAAAGTTATGGCCAGAGACGAAGTATGTTTTCAGATCAGCTCCTCAAGAGGAACAAACCAACAACGAGGGGAAAGGAACCTGAGAGGCTGTAGAGACCGGACTCCTGAGTGTGGAAGGGAACTGAGGCTCAGAAGGTGAAATGATTTGCCCAAGGCCACAGAGACGAGTCAAAACCACCTAGTTCAGCACTTCTGCATCCTGTGGTTCTATTAACCACTGGGCAGCTGTGCTGAATGCTGTGCTTTCCAGCAAACAAGTTAGGGAATCGGATATGGCTCAGAGGCTCAGGCTCAGAACTGCCTGCAGCTGAGCACTCCATGCCTGAGGACAGCCAGGGGCCCACCTCAACACGGAGGGTCAACAGCAATCCCCAGGAATGGCCCAAGACCCACTTGATAACAAAACACACTGCTATCCACACTACACACATAGGGCATCACCCACAAGGCATATGGTCCCGAGCCCCTTCTCGAACGAGACATTCAAACACACTCATGGTGAATTATATACGTGCCCAAGCCTGTTTAACAAAACCACATGGCTTACCAGTGGCAGTGCCATGTAGAACAGCATCGCCCAACAGAAATTTGATACGAGCCACATATGTCATTTACAATTTTCTAGTGGCCACATTAAAAATGTAAAAAGGAACAGATAAAGTTAGTTGTTAATACCTCACTTAATCTATTATATCCAAAATATTATCACTGTCATTTGTAATCAGTATAAAAATTAATGAAAGTTTACTTTTTCACATTTAATGCTATTCCCTAAGTGTGCTCCCCTTATCATTACCACATGATGTTAATTACTGGACCCCTCCAGCCAACATGCCTCTCGTAGTGACAGCTCCTGTACCGCACAGGTAACACATGGTAGATCCCATTAAAGGCTCTTGCTAGACAACGTGGAGCTCTTGTGACAACGTGAAGGAAGCAGGTTATCCACACATTACAGAAGAGAAAACAGACGCCAAAAGATTAAGTAGCTTGCCACCGAGATTGCACAGCTAACAAGTGCCAAGAGCAAGACCAATCTGGCAGCAAGCAATGCCTGTCTCTTTCTTCTCTCCATCTTTCTGCCCAACTGCTTCCTTGAAAGAGCATATGTGAAGCTTCTACACTTACTAGACACGAAAGAAAGATGTGTGAAATGCGACATCCTGAACCTACAGCGTTAGGTAACAAATTAATCACACGCACAGAATCCACTCAGACTTTTCCTTCCAGTATCATACATAAAATCCAGATCATTCTGGATGTGCGATTTTGTGTCCTGCTTTTTAAAATAATCATAACACAATCCTTTTCTTAAACCATTAGCTTCCACATGAACTGGAAGGCTACAGAGATCCCAGCCAAGATGATCCCTGAACACAACCCCAAGGCTGCCTGTCCCTTCCAACATCATGCTCATTCAATCATTCAAAATAACCTGACTGAGCATCTGCTGTCCTGGGTACTGGGGCTAAAGTGACAAAATAGAACATTTAAAGTCCCTGCCTTCATACAACTTATGTTCCAAGTGGGGAAGATGGATAATAAATAAAAAAACCAAGCATACAGTAGTTGCTAATAAATGACAGGGAAACAAGTCAGGGCTTCAGGAGAATGTAATGATTTTAGTCTGCCCTCTGCTATGTACTACACTGGCCCACATGAAGTTACTGATAGTCAACCATTTCTACCTACAAAATGGATAATTTAATATAGTTCAACCTAATATGGTTTCATTCCATCAGGAAACAATCAAGAATACTTCTGATGAACCAGAATTGTAATAATCCTGAAAGGGAGAAGACATACAGAACTGGTCTGAATAAACCTCTCTCTCTGTAGCAAAAGAGGTAAGGAGAGGCTTCAGGGCGTGGTGTGCGCAGAGATGATAATGTGAGGTGAATAGGCTGGACGGGCAAAGGCAGGAGCCCTTGAGTGGGTCACACCCAGCGGCACCCCCCAGCCAGGCTCTCTGAGCAGAGGGCAGAGGCACCTGTTCCCATCCAGAGCATACTGGGAGGCTGTGACTTGCACCAGGAACCGTGGGGAGTGAGGAGGGAGTTCTAGGAGACTTCTGCTTTCCTTTGATCTCTTCAACTATTTGTAAGTACAGAAAAAGCTCAGGATCTTGGCAGTCCATTATTACATTTTTGGAAAAGGAACATGACATATTACTTGTGTCATTTCAAAAAACCCCTGGCATCTGACCAACCTTACTGCAAAAAGAGACAATCGGATATATTATGTCCTCCTGATGTTTTGCAGAGGGAAATAAGCTTGCTTACAAATCAAACCTGGGTCTGATCAGGCCAGAGCTAACGACCAGTTCACAGGAAATACTGGGGCTAGAGGAAGACACTCAAGACATACAGGGAGGCAATTAGTTAAATCCAGACTCTGGAGGACATAAAGAGGGAGTGGAGACCTCAGGTCTAAAAGGCTCACGTGCATCATGAGTGGAGGACTCCATCTGGACCCTCATTTGAAAAAAGCAACTGAAAAAAAAAAAGGCTCGCATGATAATAGGGAGGACACTGCCTTGTACCTGATATTAAGAAAATCCTAATTAAAAAAAAAAAAATCCTCGTCCTTTAAAGCCAGTTAACTGTTGATTATGGAAGCAGGGAGTTAGGAACTTAAAGAGTTCATGGCATTATTCTATTCTGCACACATTTAAAATCTCCCACAATAAAGAACAGGTCTGTGGCCCCACACCCCCCACCCCAGGTTCCCACGGATCACTCACTTGGGATGGGAGACTCGCAGGAGCCCCAAGTATCTCAGAATGGCTGCTCACCTGTCGATGAACTGATCAATAAGGACGATATCACCAGGCTGAATCTCGTCCCTCAAGGAGCCACAAGCCGTGGTGACAATGACGTGAGAACAGCCTTCCTCCTTCAGGGCCCAGATGTTGGCCTGGTAGTTGACGTTGGAAGGCACGATGGTGTGCTGCCTGCCATGCCTGGGGAAGGAGATGGAAAAGGCAGACGAGGCAGATGAGTGCGCACAGCATGTTAAGACCATCAGCAAAGAAGCACAGTGCACAGCAGTGCTTTCCAGCCCTTTCTACCAATGTGCGCTTACTGGCAGAGGAGAGCGAGTAGAATGAACATGACTTTGGGTAGAGGTTGAGCAAAAACCAGCCTAAAAACAAGCACAAACTCTCTGGGCTTAAAACACAGGCCAGGGCGAGCCACAGTGGCTCAGCAGGCAGAGCTCTCGACTGTCATGCCGGAGACCCGGGTTCGATTCCCAGCGCCTGCCCATGTGAAAAAACAAACAAAAAGCAAAAATGCAGGTCAATGATAAACCCATGCGTGTGCTTTCCTATCACGGTCCAGGAAGCTGTGCATGAAGGGGCATGCCAGGGAGAAGGCATCTGGTCCACATGCCCCACAGCACATCAAACAGGAGGCGGCGACGAAGATGTGAAATGGAAATAGAGAGATTCAAGCTCCCAGCTGAATCCTTCCATAACTTTCTGCTTGATCAGCCAAATAAGGGCATGAAAATTACTTTTAAAATAGAGTTCCTAATTGTTTGACAATGCTAGAAGGTTCTGTCCAAGAACTCAACACCTCACTTGTGACCCACCAATGATCTTCTATCACTTCACCTGACCTAAATATCCCACCGTGGCCCTAACGTGATCTGGGCTGTGGCTACTAACGAGACGTCAGCCCTTATTCCTTTATCCTGCTGCAGAGCAGCCCCGCTGGCCTTCTGTTGCTCTTCCCAGCTCAAGTCTTCGTGTGTCTCTTTCTTCAAGTCTCAGCTCCCATGTCACCTCCTCAGAGGGGCCTCTTCCATGCCTACTGCTCTACGTCACTAGCCTCCATTACCCCATCCCGAGCTTAGTCTTCTTTCTAATGCACACAAAGACCACAAAGGACATACATCTATTTATTGCCTGTCTTTCCCACTACAATCAACCCTGACAGGCTCGCCTGCTGGGACTTAGAATGGAACCTAGTATATTACTTCACCATGTTGAACAAAGTAGTGTGATTGGTTAAGATTCTTCAAGCACGTCACACACACACACACACACACACACACACACACACACAACACTTCACTGCAAGCCAGTAAAGGGAACCCAATTTCTAAAATTGTCTTCAGAAATTCACACATTTTTTCCTGCATACTTATAAGCAGTTCTTCATAAACAGTGCTGGAATTGCCTATTCTGGGCTGCCTGAAAACCTATCAATACCATTTATAGCGCTCTACCACACAGACGCAGTGTCAAGAGTCAGGTTTCCTTCACACATGAAAATTCAGAAACTTGTTTTCAAACAGTTAACTAAACACACAAAATCCTAGGCTGTACCATGATGGTTAACATGTGGGCTCTGGAATAAGACTGCCTGGTTCAAATCCCAGCCCTGCCACTGACTAGCTGTGTGACCTTATGAAAGTCACTCAGCTCCCTGAGCCCCAAGTTTTATTTTTTTCACCTATAGAATGGATAACATAAAAGCACCTACTTTACAGAGTTAAGATATCTCTGTTGCCCTCCCACTTTGTGTATTAATAAGATAAACTTTCTGATCACCAACAGCCGAATTACTGAAAAATCAAAATAATTTGTACCTAACTGCTGACAAACATCAGGATTTTTACCGAGTTCATAGATAACTTCTCATCAAGTGGGAGTCGATGAATGCCCAAAAAGTCTATACATCTTTCTGAGGCTGCTCTCTACAATTCTGATTGGATTTGCAAAAGGAATTAAAAAATCAAAAGTAGTTCAGAGCTACTGTATCAGAAGGCCAGACATTTCACAGTCCTTCACATTTCAGTTCAGTAGGCAGGAGTATAAAATATTCACCGCAGGCTCACACCACCATAACACATCACCGCCACCACTAACCAGTTTTTCTCCTAGAGCCTATAAAAAAAAGTCGTGATTCTACAGCCATGTTCACAGACCACCTATAAAGGGCTCCCGAAATTCATCCCATGTGACTATCTAAAATTACAATTCAGTTTTATTGGATTTATCAAAGCTACTTCATTACAAAAATACAGCATGTCCCTTGTGTTCACCCCTTCCTCTTGAGCCCTGGGAAACTACGCCTTGCTCCCAAACACGAGAACGTGGCAAAGGGGCCAGATGTCATCCCGCGGTCAGGCTCCACCCTGCTAGCTGCTGTGGGAGCACCGACAGAGAAGGCCTGAAGGCAGGAATGTGCGTGACTGCTGGGAGCCGAGGGCCTCATTTCACAACCACAAGGCGCTGAAATCATCACTGATCATGTGAACTTTCGCATTCTCCTGAGACCCTGATCACAGGACCCAGCAAAGCCAGGCCCAGAGATAACGAAGTATTTTTTTTAAACAGTTAAATTTGGGGTAATCTGTTTACGTACCAACAGAAAACTAATACATCCAGTCTGACTAAATTCTAATTATGTGATACAAAGTCACTGTCATTTATTTTTTAAGATAAAGACTTGATACCTTTTAGAACGCATTTTTTAAAAAAACTTGATTCACATAAAGATTGGGGGAAAGAACTGAAGAGAATGAACTAGACCAAGGATTTTAAAGAAAGAACCCCTGGTCAAAGAAAACACAATAGACCAGAGACAGTAAGAAATCTGAAACAAATTCTGATGAGCAGAATGCAAACTTCTCAGGTGTGATCTCCTACTTTATAAAATGGGGCAGCACTAGCCTTGGCAAGAAAACAAGGGTGAGACCATTTCAGGGTCCCTACACCCAGTACCCACAAACAACTACCACCACACAGGGGACATGGGTAGACCACTGGTCTCTCACTGTCTTGATAATTACAAGAAAACTTAAAAAACAATGAACAGAAGTAAACATTTCCTTTTGCAGCGAGAACTAAATCCAGAACACCAATCTTATTCTAATCTCTTTGCTCCAGTGGCCCGTTCTCTCCACTCTCCTGATCCAAGCGAAGTGAGCTCTTTGGTCTCCACAATCAATACAACCCAAAATTGTATTGGAAAGCTGATTAAGATGCTCTGATTCCAGTAAGAGAAAAAACTCATACCTGCATTATTTACAGAATTTAAGTTAAATTTAA
Organism: Tamandua tetradactyla; assembly: GCF_023851605.1. NCBI lineage: Eukaryota > Metazoa > Chordata > Mammalia > Pilosa > Myrmecophagidae > Tamandua > Tamandua tetradactyla. The sequence goes on from NC_135328.1 coordinate 74,742,935, forward strand.
ATTCTCCATTAGCAGCAATATTCGTAAAGCTTAAAAAAACCTTACCTTGCAAGAAGGACACAATCAACATTTTTTATCTTCCCCAAAATCAAGGCATCAGATGGCTGCACAAAAAGAAAAAACAATTCCAACTCAGGGACTCTAAAACATGCATATATAAATATATACACAATTAAAAAGCTGCCTTCTGATTTAATCACCTACAAGAGGATTCACAGGAACTCGGAGTTAGATGCTACACCTTAGAGAAGAAGTAAAAGCAGAGCCCAGATTTGAATGATCAACTTAATTAACCATTCATTAAGTATTTATGGAGCTCTCTCCGGGTGCAGGGATTTGGAAGGACCCTGAAGTTTGCCTTGGGGGTCTGAGTAGGTACCATTTAGTAAGATCTAAGTGAGCAAAGCACCCCAGCGGACACTGATGCTCAAAGGGGGATGTGCCAAGGGTCTTTGGCAAGTTCAAGAACAAAGGTAAGAGTGACAGGCACAAAGGATAGGAGCCAATATCATGGAAGTTATGAACTTGGCACTGGATCTATTTGCTGGAGTTAACGAGGTCCAAGTCGGCCATGGAGTGAAAGGCCCCAGGGAGTGAAAGGAATGTAGAAGTGAAGGGCTTCAGAAAGCAGAAGGCTAAGACACCAAGCTGATGGAGGACTTGGAGGGCACAAGGCCAATCTAGGGACTTAGCTGAAAGGGAGGGTGTGGTTGGGAAGGACAGATGTGGGCATCGTTTTAGGCGGATTAGATGACCTAATATTCGGAAATTGCAATACGGAATTAGGAGAAATTCATGTGGCCAAATTCAGCCCTTGCAGTTATGGAATGCTCCACCCTGGTCCAGGCTGGTAGCACAGGAGATGGAAAACCAAAAGCCTCTACTAGAAAAGGAGGCATGGCTATTTCCAGTTCAGTCATGGATTCAACTAATGCCAACTGTCTTCCGGATTTCCAAGAAGACCCTCATTTGGGCCAGCGCTCACAAAGGAAAGGCCACTTTGCAATGATTTTCTCCTGAGTCATCAGTCTATCCCCTAAATTAGTGTGGTGTGACTCAAAGGGCTAAAATAGAATAAGCTGATTTGACTGCAGAGATCTGAAAAGTACAGTTGCTATGTCTGAAATGAATGTTTGGCTTCCAGCAATAAAAACTGACGCCACTTGCGCACTTGTCCTCACTACAGTCAGTTCAGGTGATGGAACCCAGGGGCACCACGCCTGGTCCTGCCTGCGCAGGGCAAGCACGGGGCAGCCAAGACAACAGCAGTTTTTATGTTTAACTTAAATCAAGCCAGTAAGGAGAAAGAAAAAAGCTAACAGAGCTCTACTAATGGGATATTAACCTTGCCAAATGGAGTATCCACATATTTTTCAGTTCTTCCTTCTAAAATTTCTGGATCGTCCAGGCCTGTTCCACCAATTATTCCAATCTAAGGGAGAAAAAGGGGGAGGAAATAAAAGAAAGCTATCATATGTGACCATTTTTCAAAAAAATAATTATTTCAAGCAAATGCATTTAGTTTACTTATTCCCTGTTCCTTCTTTCATTTAACAAGCATGTGAGACTCTTCTATAGTCCATAAACAACTACAGCACATTTATTTTTGACTCTCAGAATTATTAAGCACAGAAAGGTACTTTAGCTGAAGTAGAAAATCAAACCTAACAATAGGCAATTTGTATGCAGAAAGCATATAATCAACTTCATTTTCTCTACCAAATGGGCTATGTAAGAAAAAATTTTTAGAAGACTGCCAAAATATTAAGTATTAGGTGTGTCCGTTTGGTCATCATTTCTCCGTAGTACCCCATTTGATTTTTGTTCCTATGCCTCAAGAATCACAGAGCCACAGCGCTACCAGGGACTGCAGAGGGGGGAAGTCTGGAATATCATGAAAAGTTAGCCTCATATATTTATGAAATCAAACTGTCACTCATATATATCCATAAATACAAATAAGTAACTTAGTGGTAGTTCTAATCTTTTTAATTCGAGTGCTGTAACACATTTTCAGAAATGAGCTCAACAGTCCTGGCCCTCAGGGACTAATCTGAGTTAAAAAAAACTGGCACTACCCTCTAGGAATTAATAATGTAATTTGATGACTAAGAAACAGAAACAAAGACGACCACAAAGATATCGAAATACTAAGCTGTTAAAATGAAAACCTAAGTAGCTGAATTCATCAGGGAGGCTTTCCTAGGCTCATACTCCCTAAAGGAGGGAAAGTATTTAAAAAGCCAGGAACAGGTCAAAGAGGCGACACTAGAAACTAATAAAAGAAATTAACTACTAAATAAAAGTAAAGTAACTCCTTGAGGAAAAAAAAAAGAATTAACTGAATATCTGAATTAAATGCTTTTTCAGATCAGGTTACAGAAGTTGATTTATACCACTATACCGGGAAACGGTTACCTCTCTCATCCTCAGTTTCTTGAAGAGATTCAACAGAATAAAACAAGGGCAATAGAGTAAAATTTTACTGAAGATTATTTGATTATTTGTCCTTTAAGTGGAAATCATCTCCGTGTTGCTCTTTCTTTTAATAATGACTTCACTTCTGAAAACAGAAACGGCAACTCTGCCAAATGACTTACTAATCTGACATCTAGTGAATGGGGTGATGGATTCTTCCAGCTTTTAACATTTTAATTCTACAGAATAAATTCAAAGGTATACAAAGTTCCAGTGCTTCCACGGGCAACTCTCTGACATCACGAAGCCTTCTTCCATCACTGGATGCAGTTACAGGTTTAATTGGCTAAACCAGTTTTTGAGGTTGGTGCCACCTCGTGGTACACTGAGGCCACAGCAGGTTGCACATTCAACCCAGCATTTATTTGCGGTCTGGTCACAATTTAATATTTATTACATGTAAAGATCAACCAACATTCTAGCTATCAAATCAACAGAAATGCCCACTTATGTCAGTACTGATTTATGAGTACTGATTTATGTCAGTACTCTTAAATCATGGCAGCTTGTAGAGATAAAAAAAAAAATCACTCTTATGTGGTTCTAGCCCTTCCTCTAACCTGGCTTCTCCTTTTTATCCTTCATTCCACAGACCTCTGAAGCATTACAGATCATGCAGAGGCTAAAAAACCATCCAGTCCATATTCTCACTGACCACAGAACAGAACTGTTTACTCTGAAATGACTGTTAGGGTAATTCTGCTTCAGGGATTCTGTTTTTCATGAAAACTTTGGCTTTCTGACCTAACACCACCTTGACTTGGCTGTTTCCAGATACTCCCCGGGCTGGGGCATCTTGGGTTCTGGATATGACACTGGACCCTCAGGCTTGATTGTACCTGACTTTGTTTTGGAACCAGGTTCTTCATTTAGGAAACACTGCCCAGCATCATGGCAGTGGATAGAAATGCTAACCAGGATTCTGCTCAAGTTCAGAGTCCTCAGCAGCCCCAAACTTCAGTCCACACCTCCCTGGCTGCACAATGGCCCTGCATGTGGCATCTGGCGACTCGGCCCTCAGTGGGGACTGGACAGAAGGGGGCACGGAAGCAGTGGCTGCCACTGCTTCCCAGTAAAGGCCACGATGGGGTCTCCGGCACTGGAATGAGCTACAAACCAACCCTTCCAGTTACCCAACCGGCTCTAGCTGTTTATGGAAACCCACATCTTGCAAGAGAGACAGGAGAAGTGTCTCTATTGAGTGCTGCCACACCAGGGAACTGAAAGTTTAATCATTTTCCGCAGCAGATGGAGGCCCACGAGTGCCAAGAGGTGGTCAATGTCGCCACCTGCTGGCGCCCAGCAAAGTACAATCAGGAAGAAACACCCAAGAACTGAGAACCTTATTCTGTGCACACTCCTTGGAGCCTCCATGCTGAATAGTCAACTCAAGATGTGCCTTCATAATAAAGAGATGGTCTGGGTATTTACATGCCACTGGCACTGTGTTAAGTGCTTCAGTGGCCTTACCTCACTGGATCATTATAATCACCCCGTAAGAATGGTACTGCATTATTACACTCAGTTTACAAACAAGGAAGGAGAAGTATAGAACCTGTCCCAGAGTAAACCATAAGGAGCAAAGCTGGGAAAGGAACCCAAGCCCCTCATTCTTAACAAGTATGTTGTGTACCTCCCAACATCCCCGGGAACCCTTCACAACAAGTTTTATTCTCTCAACAGCCTTTGAGGAAACTGATACTCAGAGAGGACCCACGCTCTTGACCAAGGACACAGAGGAAGCACAAAAAGTGACTGGGTGTCTTGGAGGTGACAGAGGCTCTTCATAATGACCTTATCTATATTCAAGAAACAATGAATGTTTCTTTGACACCACACTGCTTTTCACTCTAATAACAGCAGGGTAGCTAATAGCGTTTCTGTTTCACTCACTTTTCCAAACTGATTTTCCGGCTAGTTTCAAAAGGCACTAAGTGAGTGTTGAAGCAACATACAGTTTTTGAGTCAAATAACAGCCAACACAACGAGCAAACTCATCGCCCTCCCCTTCTGCACGTGGGACATGACTCCCAGGGCTGTGGACCTTCTTGGCAATGTGGAACAGAAATCCTACAATGAGCTGGGACTTGGTGCCAAGGAATTGAGAAAACCTCAACCAAAAGGGGGAAGAGCGAAATGAGACAAAATAAAGTGTCAATGGCTGAGAGATTCCAAATAGAGTCGAGAAGTTATCCTGGAGGTTATTCTTACACATTAAGTAGCTATCACCTCGTTAGTTAAGGTGTAATGGAGAGGCTGGAGGGAACTGCCTGAAATGTAGAGCGGTGTTCCAGTAGCTATGTTTTTTGAAGATGATTGCATAATGATATAGCTTTCACAATGTGACTGTGTGATTGTGAAAACCTTGTGTCTTATGCTCCTTTTTATCTACCTTATCAACAGACGGGTAGAACATATGGAATAAAAATAAATAATAGGGGGAACAAATGTTAAAATAAATTCAGTAGATTGAAATGCTAGGAATCAATGAAAGGGAGGGGTAAGGGGCATGGTATGTATGCATTTTTTTCTGTTTCCTCTTTATTTCTTTTTTGGAATTGATGCAAATGTTCTAAGAAATGGTCATGATGATGAATATACAATTATGTGATGATATTGTGAATTACTGATTATATATGTAGAATGGAATGACCATATGTTAAAGAATGTTTGTGTTTGTCATGTTTTTAAAAAATTAATAAAAATAAATAAATAAAAAAGAAACAATGACAGAAACTTGCCAGGCCTCCTGGGTCAACACTGTCCATCCCCTCTGTCCATGAAATTACAGACTGCCTAGGAAATGGGCTCGAGGCCTAAAATGAAATTTCTGAGCCAAGTCTACCCAGGCAGAACTTCTTCATTACACAAGATAAGGTTCTGAAACAGGGGTCCCTGGTCAATTAAGGTCAAACCGCCGGGTTTCTGACCAACCAAGTCAACCTTTTCAAAAAGAGGAGAGGGTCTGCCCTCCTCTCTGAGCCTGTGGAAGCATTTTACCCAAAAGCTGGCCTACCTAGCCAGAATGGTTACTTCCAGCGATGCCAAAAGGGCCCAAACTAACCCCTACCCTGTGTCGATTTCTCTGGGCACCTGACCCCAGGAGATGACACCTCCCCCAGCTGGTTTCAGGAACCGTTCGCCACTCTGCAACCTGGACACATACCTTCGGGAGGCCGGCCCTCCACAGTGGCATTCTCAGAGCACCGGAAGCCAGAGCAGTTGAGAGACGGGCTGCCTCTGAGTGCTTCCAGCTCACCAGGAGGGAAGAGAGCCAGAGCTCAAGCTGAAGCCGTCCCTGACCTGAGCATTTTGGTCCTTCAACTCCGGCTGCCATGAACAAGTCTGGCAACAGCAGCCAAGAGAGGCCCTCACTGGGCCAACCTGGCTTCACGGTGTCCCAGCGTGCCCGAAGACATCAGGAAGCCCAGCCACATGGGGAGGGAGACGGGCCACCTGTTTCACCCGTTCAAAGCCTGTAATGTGGTCTACTGGGAGACGTGGCGGCTTCACCTCTAACAAGACACCCCCGTCTCAAAGACTTAGAGGTAAAGCTATACTTTCGTTGGAGAGGCCTGGATGGCCCAAGCGCTCAGAACATCCATTGTTTTTATTTGATCAACCTTCCCTGGCATAGGTGAGGTATTAGTCGACTGGGTAGTTTCCCTCCTGAAGATACATTTTGCACCCTGAGATGGCTTAGGATTTTCTTGAGAACTTTCCTCAAAACATCCTGTATTCTTTAGAATGAGGTTATTAAAAAAACAAAACAACTATCACTGAGCTTTTCTTTTGCTTGTGGGACAATGGCAGGAACCACTCCAGCATTCCCCTGAATTAGGGGGCTGGAAACTAGAATTTCCCTGGGGAGCTTTTGATATGAATGTCCAGGCCCCACACCTCAGAGGCTCTGATTTAGTCGACCACGGCAAAGGTGGCGCTGTTTTGTTTAAACTCCTCTGGTGGCTCTGAAGTGTACCCAGGATTGAGCACCATCGCTCCCAGGCCTGAGCCACACATTTAAAACACATGGCCGTGGCTGAGTGTGGGAGGCTGGATAATGGCTTCCCACAGGTATTCTAATCCCATCCCAAGCCCAGAACCCACAAATATTACTTTATATGGCAAAAGGTTCTTTGCAGAAGCTAAGGATCTTGAGATGAGCTCGCAGCTCATGAGGAGATCCAGGTGGACCCAAAGTAAATAACAGCGATCCTTACAAGATGGGGGCAAGAAAATCAAAGGAGGAGGAAGGCACAGTGACAGCAGAAGCAGGGGAAGCAAAGTCCCGGTGACGGAGGGCCAGGACCAAGGAATGTCAGGGCCTTCACAAGCTGGAAAAGGTAGGAGCCAGATTCTCCCCGAGATCCTCCAGAGGAGCCAGCCCCCCCACCCCCCAACACCCTGACCTTAGCCCCTTAGGATTTATTTTGGAGTTTTGACCTCCAGAACTGTTAGAGAATAAATCTGTGTTGCCCGAAGCCACGGAGTCTGTGGCAATGCGTTACAGCAGCCCTGGGAAAACGACAGGTGAGAAACCACCTGAGGAGTCTGCTAAAGGTGCAAACGCCCAGCACACTCTCCAGAGCTCTCTAGGTCCGTGGCTCTCAAGCTTCAGCAGTCGTCTAGGTAGCCTGAGGCTTGCTGAAACCTAGTGTCAGTCTGTGTGTCCCATCCCCAGAGTTTCTGATTCGGGAGGTCTGGGGTGGGGCCGTTACCTGCCTTCCTAACAGGCTCGCAGGTGAGGCTGCTGCAGGCACACGTGGGCGAGCCGCGGCTTAGGGGCTCCCAAGAGCAGTCAGGGCTTGGACAGCTAATATACCACAACTGAACTCACAATTAAAGAGCTAGGTCTTTATATTTATATAAAACGTATAGAAATATATTTATATATTTACCTTATCTGCATTTATACTTACATTGTCTCAATTTCCTCATCTGCACTTTTTAAGGGTAAAATTTTTAACTAATCCAGAGAATTATCACGACACTCAAATGAAATAAATGCACATAATTCTTTAAAAGGTACAGGAGAAAAGCATAAATAATGCACCTCTGTCCAAAGAGACTGTACATTCAGAAGTGAAACACCCTCCTATCCTCCCAGCCCTGGTGAAAAAAACGAAATCCCTCCCCCTCCAAAAAAATACAAAGAAACAAGCAAAAAAGTAAACTTCCTCAAGGCAACCAAAAAACCCTTAATTACTCGTCTGCAGGTCAGTACATGAACATGGCTGCTCCTTCCTCTCCTGCAGGTAGGCTCTCCCTCTCTCTCAGGATTTAGCCCACGGGTTCTTGACCAGTGAGAGCCAGCTCTCCAGGGGGTGGCTGCAAATGCATGCAGACATTTCTGGTTGTCTCAGTGACGGGGCGAGGGGGAGGGTAGTGGCACGCTGTGGGTAGGGGCTAAGGATGTACTATACGTCCCGGGATGCTCAGGACAGTGCCATGAAATGTCCTGCCCCAAATGCCCCTGCAGCTCTGGGTGAACTAACATGAACTCACTGGTCATCTGATTTCCAACCAGGGCCTGCTCCCTGAGCTTCAGATGGTCACTCAGGGCTTCTGGTCAGAAGGCCTTTGCCTGCCAAGGTCAGACAGGCAAAAGCAGAGCTTGGAAGATGCTCCACAGTCCAGACTTTGTGACGTGACTGTCTCCCTTAACACCATTTAGTTTACAGTCCATGACCGACCTGGGGACCGTAGCCCCTCCTTTTCATAGCAGCTATGATGAACACCAGTTATTTCCTTGAATCTCCCAGTGCCAAAGCTGGACAGCTGCCTGGAGGCGCCACAGCCCAGTCAAAGCACCCTCCAGGACACCCCGTATGGTCATGTACACCACCTGCCCATGGCTGAGGCTGGAGGATGATGTCTCCCTAAATTCCTCCACGACAAGGCAGTTGTTAATCCCACGGCCCCTGGCTCTGGCTGCCTCCCTCCATGGCTGCCGCCGGTGTGCTCTCCTCGTTCCCTTCCGCACCACCTCCTGCTGCAGCGAGTCATAGAGGGGACTCTCAGACACTCCTATGCCAGGGGGCTTCCCCCTCCCCCACCCTGCCACCTGCTCTACTTTTACAGCAAATTGGGTCTTTCAGCATCTCATGCCCCCAGCTCCCAAAGCAGGTAAGAAGTATCCCAGAGGAAGGAATCCTACACATACCTCCTTAGCCCTGAATAGTCACCCCACATCTCCCAGTTTGAGATGATTCACCAGGAATATTACCTACTGGGCTTTTCAGGTCAAAAAGCAGAATCACCTCCTTCCTCTTCTTGCACTTCCTACCTACCTCTCACCCATCTCTCTGTTCCACCTGAAGAACAAATTCCAATCTGCAATTTCTCACTACACTGAGCCCTCGCCCTCGACTTCAGCACCAGCACCCGTGCCTGCTGGCCTGCTGTCCTGGCTATGTCCCCACTACCCAATCCATCCTATGCCCAGTAGTGGAGTCATCATTAAAATGTTAATCAGATAATGCTGCTCCCTTGCTCATCATTCTTTAAAGGCTCCCAAAATGCTGAGAATAAAATCCAAATTCTTTACGATGGTCTACAAGGAGGGCCCAATGAGCTGTGCCTGCCCCATTCTCCGGGTGCACTGGCCATTACCAGTGCTCACCTTCTGGCGAGGGCCTAAGGCCCAGGCATTCAGCTGCTGGCCATTTAGTGGGGGGTGGATGGGAGGCTGGGGCTCTTCACTCGGCTGCATCCCCTCCCCTAGACCACCAACCGAACTGCTTTGTAAAGGGCCAGATAAAATGGTAGCAGTGCATCTGACCATACATGCTACCTGCAGAAGAAGCAGGTGGAGTTGGGAAACAAGTATGCCTCCTACACCTGCACTGGGAGTGCCCAGTGGGCACAGGTGGATGGCAGCTTCATGCATTTACACAGCACTGCACTGTTTCTCCTCAAGGCCGAGGACCTCTCTGTAAAGGTACTTTTTACCTGCAAACTGAAGCACAGAGCTTTCAGAAATGTCTCAACACCCAGTTGGCAGAATGCCAGGCTCTGGATCCAATTCCATCACTAACCAGGCCCAGTTCTGTAGCTCCGGACATGTTGATTTGGGCCTTCTGGCCTCAGCTTTGTGCCTGCAGAAAGGGGGAGGTGGCTATCTGGCCTTGCAGGAGCATTCTAGCTCTACCACTCTGTGATTTATTTGTTGGTCGAGGATGCTGCCTCAGCAGTCTCAAGGGTATGGATTGGCATCACGGATTCTCAGCAGCAAAAGGTGTCACCCTGTTCTATACTCAAAGAAAGAAACCAGCAGACAGGCCTAGTACTATTTGTGCCCCTTCATTTTATACTCAGCCACCTGCCAAGTCCAAAAGTATGTATCGTTCAATATTTACATCAGAACTCTAAGCACAGCGCTCATTCTGTCCTTAAATGCACTGTATTAATTTTAGAGGGAAACTGTGTGGCAAGGAGAATAGTGAACCAGATTAAAGAGAGACAGTTCTAAATACCATCTGTGCCTGTGTGTTTAACGGCACTTAAAAATTATTTCTGTAAGTAAAGGTGACCCCCCCTTGCCCACTGAAGTCTGCGGCCTAACGATTTTACCATAATAATTTAACTGTTTGCTGAGGACTGAATCATGTCCCCACAGAGAAATGGTCAAGTCTCAATCTGAGTTCCTGTGGGTGTAAATCCATTTGTATTTAAGGTCTATGAAGAGATATTATTATTAGTTACAGTGTGGGCTCATTTGTGATGAGAGTGTTTGGAGATCCTGTCTAGATGGGGCCAAACTGAATCACAGTGAGCCTCGATCCATAAGACAGTGGAAATCTGGATGCAGTCAGCCAAGAGAAAGTCACAGGAGGAGACCAAGAAGACAGCCCGCCATGTGATGGAGGCAGAGACGCTAGCCAAGGATCCCAAGGCCTGTGGCAAGCTGGCATCAGAACACGACAGGCTCTGGGACAAAGTATGGCTTCTCGAGAGCTTGACGTTGAACTTCTAGCCTCCCAAACCCCGAGACAATAAATTCCCCGTTAAGTCAACTATTGTGTTACCCGGTAGGGCAGTGGTGGTAAACCAAGACACTATTAGAGAAATGATATCTAAAATTAATTCAGGATTAATGTATTAGGATATAAAAATCCTAATTTTTTAGGATGTTGTATTGTAAACAATACAACTCTAACCCTCCCTGTACACCCTGCAGTGCTGTCCCCACTTTACAGATGGGCACCTGAGGAGCCCACGTAACTTGCACATGAGCTTCATGAAAACTTTTCTGTCTAGATTCCTAGTGCCTAGCACCTGCCTGGCAAAAGAGAGGAATTCTATAATGATCTGCTGAATGCAAGACGCTTTTCAAAACGACAAAAGGAATTTCAAATCTACCTTCTACGGCACCCCCACCCCGCGCCTCCCCAACACCCTCACCCCTGCCCCATCCTAAGTATCTCATAAGGGCCTAACATTCAGGCGGATGACACTCCGACTGCACAGAGATTTGCCTTTTCCCGGAGAGAACAGGACACAAAGTGTGGAGAATCAAAATAAATACTTGGAGAAGCAAAGGATCTTCCTATCTCACCGGCCAAGAATCTCTTAAAATTTAAGCAAGTTAACTCTACCCTTAGCCAATAACAAACAACCCATAAGAAGTCTTAAGTTTTATAATCAATTTTTCCTTAGGAACTGTAATTCTACTCCCTCCCTCTCCCTTTCTCTTTCAGGACACCAGCCAGGAAAGTAATGTTTAAAAGCCCCAAGGGAAGCTGGCAGAAACCCTCAAAACTGGCCCAAAAGCTCCCCACCACATACTGCTGTCTTGTGCAGAAACCTCTGAAGACGGGCGGCACAAGGAAACCGAACTGTAATTTTCAAGGTGGTAAACAAAGCAGTTAAAATGGGAGCGGCTATATTTCCTTTCTTTAAAAAATAAAGTCAGAGAATCTCCAGAACATTGTGCTGCTGGGGAAAACTTCTACACAGAGAAGGCCTAAGGTTGGAGAAAAAAAAGGCCGGAAGCTTGCAAAAGAGCAAGTGCGCAGTTCTCCCACGTGGGCCGTGGGCAGTGAGCCGAATCCGCGAGCGGAAGGGCGAGCTGAAAAAGGCACGCGGGACGGTCTCAGCAGCAGCAGCAGCAGCCACCTGGGACCCCTCCAGACAGATCTATTTCCAGAGCGAAGGGTGATACGCCCCGGGAGGGTTGGGGAGTGGGTGCAGCCCCGTGAACCGCCTCAATCCAAGGGCTCTCCCTAGGCCGTGAGAGGTGCAGGTGCAGATGACGCCAAAGTGGGGCACGAGTCAGACCCGGGCGCCACGCGGCAGCGTCCCAAACCATGCCTGCGCGGCAGGGCGCACGCTTCCGAGGCGCGGTCCCCCGGGGCAGGGGCGACAGGGAATCGGGAAGGGTAGACTGCAGCCACGGGGACCGCTACCTACCTTCACCGCGGTGGTGGCAGCGCCTGAGGCCATCTCTGCGGGAGGAAGGCGCGGCGCAGGGGGAGGAGGCGGCGGTCGGAGGGCGCGCGGGGGGTCGGCGAGCTGGGAGGGGGGAGCGGGTTCCAGTGCGCAGCGCGGGAGTGAATGGTGCGGAGCCTGGGGGCCGAGCTCTGGCTCCTCCTCTTCCTCCCAGATTTGGATTGGCTGGTTGTGTAGATCTCCCCCGCTACCCTCCTCCTCAAATAGAGGTTTCGGTATTCCGCCCTTTTTTTGCAGACCTTCCCGGTTTTCCAGTTGGAGTAGTAACTCGCGTGCTCCTAGTAGTACTGTCGAAGACGTGTTTTTGAGCGCTGGTGGTGTACCATATTCTGTGCTTTATGTTTTTAGCTCCGCTCACTTCCACAAGGATCCTACGAAGAAGAACGGCTCGGCCCAGTCTTGGCTGTGTCCTCGGCCTCAGCTGTAAAGTCAGGCCCGTCTGCGTTCCAGAAGCTCTCGCGGGAGAGAGAGTCGCCACGACAAGGGAACTGTCTGTTCGCGGAGATTCGCCCCACCTCTGACACCCGGCGTGGGTCGGAACCGGGGAGGGAGCGCGGTGTGTTCTTCCTGTTGCTGTGACCCAGACCGGGGTTTGCGCTGTTCCCTTAATTCCTAGAGAACAAAGCCGGGACGGGGGGTTAATCCAAGACGGCCTCAGTTCAGATCTCAGAGACGACAAAAAGGAAATTGGCAAAAAGTAACGTGCTACTGGTTAACCTTTCTGATTTACACACCATTTTTTGCTCATCTCCAATCTGGTGGGAGGTTTGTGGGGTTTGGAGAGGGGCCCGGGTTGGAGAGGGGCGCGTAGGGCTTTAAGGGGATGAGACTGCTTAGTTACCAGGTCCACTTACAGGGCTAGGCCATCTTTAACTCTTTTTCACCCCGGAGCTGCATCCAAGACACCTAAATCCAGGCTCAGGTCTCCATCGTCCAGCACTGGCAGAACCACCCCGTCTCGTAGCTCTCAACTGAGATAATCCCCTACTTTCAAAACCCCTATGCCTTCCCTAGTGAGATAAACAATTTAACCTCTTTAATGGATTGGGCCCACTCAAACAAAACTCTGGGTTGTAGTGATTTTAGGGACGGTCTCTGAGACACAGATGTGCTGCTAACTGCACACGGGATGGAGCTGGGAAAATGGGGGTGAAAGGAGATACTTTTCTTTTTCCTTACAACAGCAAAACACTGAAGCAAGACTAAGATTTTTTTCACTGTATCACTATCTTACATTAGCCTGTTGACCTGCCCATATAACCTGTTTACTTTCACAGTAAAGGCTATTACTCCCTCTTTGTTACATGCTTTAGGTCTAAATTTTCTTGCAATATAGTGTTTTCTTCTTCTATAATAGTCTCTTTAAGATACAAAATGAAGTGGTGAAAGAGGAATTTAAGTAGACGTTCAGGGCACTCCTTTGAAAAACTGAATTGGCAAAAGGTGGAGTCCTTGGTGGTTAAGGGGATTGCAGTTTCCTGGGAGCCTTTCTGCTGCTTGTTTTCTGTTGGGACGCAGGATAACATTGAAGGGGACATGGAGGCCCTCGGTATATGGCTGCTGCATTAGTAGGAGGCACTGACCAACTTATGTTCTTTGATGTGTCCTTTGATGGACTGTGTAGGGTTCCATTCAGCACTGCCTCTCTCCCACCAGTTGCAGGAGAGCCACACTACACCCTCCATACACTAGAAAACCTCTGGACAGAGGAGTTGAAAACTTGGAGGGAGTTAGACTGGACTTCTGATCCAGTCTCCTGTTTTCTTGCAGAGCTCAATTACTGTGCTTGATGCAACTCACAACCTATTTTTTGGAAGAAATGAGCATTTCTAGACAAAATTTAAGCAACATTCTGACGTCTTCTAAGAAACCAGGCAACCGCCTACCAGCTGATTGCCAGGTAATAGTTTGTTATTTGTTTATGGAAATGTGTAGTTCAAGACAAATTGATCTACCACCCAGCAGTTTTCATTATTATACATTATGGGGACAAAAAGCATGCGAAATCTTAGAAGCATGGAGCTGGTAAGCGATTTGAACCCACATCAGCCACTACAGGGTTCTTTTAATAAAAGTATCCATTTTATAAGAGGGCATCAAAATAAATGTTCAGAAGTTTAAAACATCGTTCTCAAATAAATATATAGTCAGCCTGAATCAAAGATATATTTAACTCTTTAGTGAAGGAGGTAGCAGGATGAAAACTGACTCAGAGGAGAATATAATAAACTAAAACAGTCTGTAGGAAAGAGAATGCTAGAAGAAGATTGAAAAATTAGATGCAAAACTGGTTTATATTTTACGAGGTGATAACCTGTAGTCTTTCATTGGGATTAGCTTTTCATGAACAGATAGCAGTTGATCTCTAAATGAGAATAAAAAGGAACATATCAGTGTTCTACGAGGTAGCATCTAACATCTGCTGTCTGAAACCTCATCAATAAGAAACAGTAAAACAAAGTGATGTCCCTTAGAGCAGGTGTTTTAGTTTCCTAGCTGCTCAAAGGAACTGCCATGACATGGGTCAGGTTAAACAATGGGAATTTATTCACTCATGGTTTTGAGACCTGGAAAGTGTCCACATCAAGGCAATGCTTTCTTCCCGAAGACCAGCTGCCACTGATCCTAGGTTCGTCTGACACGTGGCCGAGCACAGGTGGGGTCTTCTGGTCTCTCCTCTTCCAGGTTTTGTTGATTTCAGCTTCTGGCCATTGTGGCTTTCTTTTTCTCTTTCTGAATTATAAAGGACTATATAGGATTAAGCCCTATCCTGATTGAGGCGGGCCACACCTTTACTGAAGTAACATCAACAAAAGGTCCAAGTTCCTACGTACAATGGGTTCACACCTACAGGAATGAATGCTCAGTTTCCTATAATGTGTTGGACAGTCCTGGACAATGAAATGAAAATTTGCCCAACTACGAATTTCAGCATGCTTTCCTTGAGAAATACTCCAACAGTAACATTTGGATTGCCCAGAGGTATAAATGGATAACACATCCTTAAGACGAGATTCCTCAACATCACTTCATTTATCTGGGTTTGGATGGCTCCCGGCAGCATGAGGACTTGAGTGTTGGTATCTGTATTTCTGCTTGAGGTAAAAGCCACATGCTTTGAAGTGACATAAGCAGAAGTCAGTTTTGACAGTCTGTTTTAAATGTGGTGGTCCCAGAAAGCTGGAGGTTCCCCTGACTCTCTAATTCCTTGTTGCAGGCCAGTCAAATTCAACTCATTCAGTTTTCTCCATTCCTTCCTTCCATTCTAAGCCCATTCAACCTAGAAATAGCTTTCATTCCATGTCAGCCTGTCTCCTTCAAAGCTCACTTCAAAATGCATTTATCCTATCACTTCTGAAACCCTATTGAAAGACTTAAATTGTGTATAATTTGGATTTATTGAAGAAAAACCTTATCCAGTTTTCCAATCTGCCTAGAATAATGCTGCACATAAAGAAGATATTCTGATTGACACAATGGCTATCCATTCTGGAATCCTGGAATCGTCACATACTGTCAGATAGATATTGTTATTTCTATTATAGAACAACAAACTGCAAGATGAACCCCCAATTCCTACACCTGTCTTGGAGAAGAAGAGAGAATTTAGTGTTGCTTATTTGTAATGATTTCTCTTATGAGACATGTGCATCTCTTTCTGTGCTCTGTGTGGAAAAGGATCAAGAAGTTATAGGTGCTCAGAAGATACATAAATATCACAGATGCTATACAGTCTTCTCTGTTCAGCATGTCAGGGTCTTGTTTATGACTTGGTGGTTCCTGCTCTTCTTTCTTCCTCTAGAACTTAAGACATAACTTTGGACAGTGGAGGGAAATTAAAATATAGTGAAATATCTCTAAAAGCATTGCTTTTTCTCCTGCCAAATTCATGTGTCTTCTGGAAGTAGTCTTAAAAATCAGTTGGGAATGGGGTCATGTTTGTCTTTTGAGAATCTTCAAGAGCAACAATAAAAATAGATAATATTTATTGAGAGCCATGTATTCATCTATTTAATCCTCACAGCTATCCTTTGACATGATGCACTTATAATCCCCATTTTGCAGATGAGGAAATCACGAGATGTTGAAATACCTTCACCCTTCTTCTCTGTTATTTGCCTCTTCCAAAAGTTTGTCTATTTTGGGACTTTAAGGTATTCGCTGTCTTCCTCCATCAGAAAGTCAATCAAATCTATCATTCTTGTTAAATTTGTAAATGTTCAATAGCAGTTTTAAATGTTACCTCTTCCAGGTGTGTATGGATGTTATAGCGATTAAATCTGAAACTAAAATAACAAAACTCTAGATGGAATGTGATGTTTAAGAAAGCGCAGGTAGGTGTTATTATCACTATTGTTATTACGTGAGAAACATGATGCTCAGAACATTTAAGTCTTCTCAAGTTATGCAAGTTAAGTAGTTGGGATTCAGTCCTAAATCTGTCTTAACTGCAAAGTCTGAATTCTTAATTTCGGTGTTATTCTTCCTACTATGTGTTGGTCTCTATTGTTGTCTCTATTGTTGGTCTACGTGTTGGTCTCTATTGTTGTCTATGTGTTGGTACTGAAGAGAGAAAGGTGAATGACCTTTAATACTCTCAGCTGGTAGGAACATGCTGCTCTGGTGAGAGGAGTCAGAAAGAGAAGTGAGACATTATAAAGCAATGTGCTAAAGTCCAGGTATTGTGGATGTAAAGGCAACCAGTCCTGATGGCCTCAATTTTTCAGCAAAATATGGAAGGGTTCCAGTGGGTTTGAGGAAAGATGGCAGGCATTTGACATGTTGTGGGACTATGTCAGATTAGAAACCATGAATTCAAAGTGGTGTGAATCAGCAGGGGAATATAATTTTCTGTGTCAATCCCCTATTGTCTGATTGAATAGGATCTCAAGGAAATTAGGGTGCTCAGGAGGCGAGTTCATATTACCAACCTTGGGTGTCCAACCTTGCAGGGAACAAAAGGCAGGCCGGGGCTGAATGTTGAGCCAAAGCAGAGGTTCAGGCATTGGAATTTTCAAACAAGCCTGAGGACAGAGATGGAAGGGTGAGGGTGTGTGAAACACCAAAGGAGAGGAGATCCTGAAGGGAGAGAGTGGAGTTCAGGGTTTTAGAAGAGCCACAATTCCAGGTAATGGTAAGATCCAGGAATGGAGCAACTGAATTAGATTATCAGATACGGGGAAGGGTCTTTTTGGGTGATGTTCTAGTTTGAAAGCTGCCGGAATGTGATATACCAGAAATGGAATGGCTTTTAAAAGGGGGAATTTATTAAGTTGCAAGTTTACCATTCTAAGGCTATGAAAATGCCCTAATGAATGTGCCGACAAGAGGTTACCTTCACTCAAGAAAGGCCAGTGATGTTCAGGGTTTCTCTGTTAGCTGGGAAGGCACATGGCAACATCTGCTAGCTTTCTCTCCTGACTTCTTGTTTCATGAAGTTCCCCTGGGGGCGTTTTCCTCCTTCATCTCCAAAGGTCTCTGTGGGCTCTGTTGGTTCTGGTGGCTCTAAAGCTTTTTCCAAAATGGTTCCCTCTTAATAGACTCCAGTAAGCAACACCATCTTGAATGGGTAAGACATATCTCCATGGAATCCATCTAATCAAAAGTTACCACCCACAACTAGGTGGGCCACATCTCCATGGAAACAATCAAAAAGCTCCCACCCAGCAATATTAAATGAAGTTTAAAAAACTTGGCTTTTCTGGGGTACACAGCAGATTCAAACTGGTACAAGTGGTATCCACATTAATACTGACTCTCCTGTAACTCTAGCAGAGTGGACTTAGGGTAAAAGGAAGACCATGAGCTAGATGCCAGTTGCTGGAGAAGCTGGTAAATCAAAGCCATGGGGTGTTAGAGGCTGGTAGAGAAAGATGGCAAAGAGGGCATGGCAAAGAGGGCAAATTGACTGTGGGGAGCCTGGAGAATGTCACCCTTCATCACAATCCCATGGTATATAAGGAATGGAAAAATGCCAACCTCCCCAGGAGAGAGCTATGGAAGGAAATGGCTAACTAGGGGTTGGAGCTGTAGAGGATGATCTAGAAGGAGGCTGAGGTTAAAGAGGATCTTGTCAACAATTAAACAAGCATTTCAGAGTGTAGTAGAAAATAACGTGCTGAGAGAAAATGGAAGAAGGAAATCTTGATCAGATCAGGAGCCCAAAAAATATCAAGGAACGCTTCCCAGAGAAGGTGATGCAACCCGAGTCCCGAAGGACAGTTACTAGTTAGCTAAATAAAAAGAGGAGGAGAGGGGAAGGTAGGGAGAGTTGAGTGCCAAGTTTCAAGCCAAGAGGTAGTATTTCAGGAAGATATGGTGCCTCTGGGAACTGCTAGTTGTTGCAAGTGGCTGAGTTGAAGAGTAGGTGTGGGGTATTGGCAAGCACTAAGGCAGTTTCTGATCAAACTGTGAAAATGTCTCTTGCTGGCCAAATGGAGGGAATATGAGAGGGAATTGCTAAGCATTTCTTAGGACTCCCCCAAAATCTGGTTCCAGATACAGAATTTTATCCTAGATTATCTGACAATAATTACCAGCATTAAGTTAAAACATTAAACACAAATCTCGCTCCAAAAGAAACATAGTCCTGCTACCTCATATCCATCTAGCCCTTTATTATACTAATAATGTGATTATAATAAAGAGGTAAAAAATTATCCTCTCTGTGCTGTCATGACTGATTGCGTGTTCACTGTGCCTGCCCACACTCTCCTCTCCTCCTCTCACTCTGTCTCCCCCTGCTGGACCTCTCCCTTCCCCTCCCCCTCCCCTTGCACCCTCCCTCCCTCTCTTCTTCAGACTGTACTAAACCCTGCCCTCACAAATTTGGTACATCTGAACTGATGGACTCTAGTAACACTTTAAAACAGATTTTCATGTTTGAAATGCTCCATTTTTCTCTCCTTGTCATGTTGGTGACAATTCTGTGTCCCAATCATCTACCATACAGCTTGGTTTATAGGTTCCAGTAGGATACATATTCATTTGCTGTATGAATAACCAAGGGGACAGCTTTATAAATGCATGAATGAAAGAATGAATGAAGGAAGAACAAATGCATTAATTAATTTCTGTATTTGTAATTGTAGCAAAAGAGAAAAGGAAAACTCAGAAAAATAAAGGGATCTGAACAGCAGAGGGCAGCAAAAGTTTGCTTTTTTGTTTTTTTTTTTTTAAAAATAAGTCAACATTGTGCAACGCCTTGAGTCATATTGATTTCGTATGAGAAAGAAACAAAAAGAAAGAGAAAGTGAGAGAGAAAGAAAAGTTATCAATTGAAGTCAATTCTAAAGTGGCAAGTGTACTTCACTGTAATTTACTTCAGTTGCTTCTAGGACATTGCTTGTGGTTTTTGAAAATTCTTTCCTAAAGAACCCTAAACTGTTCATTTGGGGTTATATAGAAATGACCAGCAGATGGCAACACTTCTCATTGGTCAGGAATATAGGACTAGATTTAGGGGGAAAATAAACTGTGTGTATAAAGCATGAAATCTTTATTTAAAACTACAGAAGTAAAATCAGCGTTAATCGGAGGATTAAACCATCTACGTCTCAGATATCTTAATGAAAGGAATGTAGAATGTTAACCAGAGGACTTTGTTCCTTTTGAAGAAAGGTGATACGAAAATGTTTTAAAATGTCAAGTTTGAACCTTACAAAAGGTGAGCTTTAATTGATGGAATCATGTATGCTTTCAGCATGTACCCTTTTCAGATTTTTCAATGAAGATATTAGCCAAGAGAATGACAATCGCACACAGACACAATGCTTTTAGATTACTGATTAAGTACACTAAATGACTTGCTGTGTTGTCCTTGGCTACATTATTTTAAGTGTCAACAGAAACCCTCGGAGTCGCTTAAGTAGTATCAGGTCTTCACCTTTTCTAAACATTTAACTACTTTAGTTGGATATTTATGATCAGATAAAACCAGGAACAATGTCTGTAGTAGAGTACTTGTATTGCAAAGGAAAATGCAGACCCACTGGTTTCTGAGAGTGACAGCATTTGACCCGAAACTCCAAACATGCCTATGAAACTCCCAAGTGGGTAAAAGAGCAGAGGCCAGTCTAGCTCTTAGTTTCTTTTTGAATCTTCCATTCCTTAGCCATATAGACAAGTAATACATGTTTGATGGGAATAAAAGCACCCTTCAGTATTTCTGCATATAATGAAAAGCCCCCTCTCTTTTGGCTTTTGATTTCCCACATGGGGCCCAATTGGACTTTAGTACAATAACCAACAGCATTAGAAAAAATAGAGCATATTTGCTTAAATTGCTGTTTGCACCAAAAAGAAACCCCTAATAGGGATACCCCCACGTCAGGCTGCGCTCTGCTTTTTCATCCAGGCTGAATCAAGAGCATGTGAATTCAGAAGCCTGAGTGGGTTTAGGTTCTTTTAACACCTACTACTTTAATACAGTCCTTCCTGAGGAAACTATCTTTGAGCCTTTCTATCTGAACAACAGCTGAAAGATACATAAGAATAAGATTAGAAACACTTAAGACTAGTCAAATAGTAGGAAACCATCCTTAGATTTAATTTTTTTTCCAAAGGATTTCACTGCTCCACATGGGAGGCAGTACAGGACAGACTGCTTGCTGTGGAATCTCATCATACTCTGTGCTTCAGTTTCCTCTTTGTAAAACAGGGATGATAACACGGAGCTGATGTCACAGTTAAACAAGTTAATACTTTAAAGCACTTGGAACGAAGTATATGTTAATTGTGATGCAGGCACTGCACTGGTTGCTGTGGATATAGAGATTAATAAGATACTGTCCCTGTCTGAGGAACTTAAAGTCTTTTAAGGGATGACACGTCAATAAACAAGAGCAAAATATTGCAGAGAGCTAGGGAAGTTATATAGATTTCAGTGGGGGGGGGGGGGGCGTCCCAACGGACAGTATGGTGAGTTGGTCTGGGTAGAGATGAGGGAAGCCTTGAGGAGAGGCCCTTGAGCTGACTCACGAAAGATGGCTAAGTGTCCATGAGTAAGAAGGGGGACAGGACATTCCAGGCCAGGTTGGAGAACGTGTGACTGAAGGCACTCAAGTGAGAACCAGTGTGCAATTACAGGGCTGCCATTATTGGATATGGCCGGAGCATGAGTATGGGTTTAAGGAGGCAGAGTGAGAGCTGAGATCCTAAAGGAGGGTGGAGATCGGTGTCTATCATTGTAAGCGAGGGATAGGTGGATTGAAATTGGAAATTAGATGGGTTGTTTGGCCCATTAAGCACGCCCCACCCCACCCCCTAACTTCTGGCTCCTCTGGCTGCATCAGAATTTCCTCTCCCAATAATGTTGCCAGGTTCTTGGCCATACCCACGAGAAAGAATTCAAGGGCACAGCACAGATTGAGCAAACAGGTCGAAAGTTTATTAAGTACACATGCAAGAGGGATGTGCAGGCGCTCTCAGGACTTTTCCATTCCCTTCCTCTCCCTCTTCCCTTGCGGTCTCGTACCCCATTACTGGTTTCTGATAATTCAGGCCGGGATTCCCTGTAGCTGCAGGAAGCCCTGCTGAGCTTGCAGGCCCTCCTGAGCACTCAGCCAGCCTGCCGCCATCCCTATGTTACTCTGCCTCAGTAAGGACCCCTCATCATTCCGTTTGGCCAAATTCAAATAGGATCTGAGAAGACATGTCTTTGTTGGGGCACGTAATTCAGTCCACCACATGGCTAGACATGGAACCATCCAGGAATCAAGCTCTGAGCATCATCTTGAGACAGACTATAGCCTAGTTAGATTGATACTATGTTTATGCAAGGGTGTGGCGAGTCTCTTAAATATTTTAGCCAATCTGTTTATTTTTAATATTTTACATTTCTCCAATAAAGTCAACTACTAACCTTTGCTTTTCTAGAGAAGTTGAGGATTGACAGAACAATTATGCATAAAATACAGGCTTCCTATATACCAACCTGTTATTACACCTTGCATTGGTATGGTGCATTAATTACAATTTATGAAAGCACACAGTTACAAAAAGCTGCATGATTAAGAATCATCCACGGTTTATCTTCGGGTTCACTATGTTGTACAGTTGCCAATTTTTTTTGTTTTTTTAAAATTTTCATCCTAGTAACAGATACAACCAAAAATTTCCCCTTTTAATCACATTCAAATATGTAATTCAGTGCAGTTCATTACATTCAGGATGTTGTACCATCACCGCCATCCATTACCATTAAAAAAAAAATTGCCAAAAGTTAAAATTTAGGATCTTTTGTAGAGAGAAGTCTGAATTTCCCAGATTTCTAGAAAATCTGAAGAGTCTGGCAGCATTGCTCAGCTAGCACCAAGATGGCATGTGCACTGCCTAGTTTTCCCAGACCTGCCCCATTCCAGCTCAGTCATTAACTCTACTCTAGTGTTGCAGCATTTGAGTCTCTGATCTTTATATAACTGTTAAAGAGTTCTGAATTTATCCTTCAGGGCATGCAGAGCATCGAAATGGTTTAAGCAAGAGGTTCTACCATGATCAGGTTTGTTTTTTGAGCGGAGGATGGATTGGAGGACAAGATACTAAATTGTTTTCACCTGATACTAAATTGTTTTCACCTTTTAACAGAAGTTTTATCATAAGAATTGACTGGACACATGCAAGGCCAATTAGGTCTCATTAACTTTTACTAATAGATTTTATTAGAAAAATAGAATCCGTTCCTTGGAAAATATGATCTTTAATTTTCTTGTGTAGGAATGAGCAATCTTCCAGTCTCTTCTGTATTATTTTTATTTTTAAAGGTATACAAATGGTCTAGAATTGTAGGAGGAAAACTTATCCTAGCTTTGCATCTCCTTTAAGTATCTCAAGGGACAGATGGTCCCTCTGGAACTGTAATGAAGAAATAAAGTCAGATCTTAACACATCTGGAAAAGGGCAAAAGAGAATACATACATCGCAACAGGAGAAAGGGTTTGTGCAGAAAAACAGTTGCTAAGAGACAGCAAATTATTCCTGGAAGAGTGGGTTTTGCTATCTAAGACCTGCTTTTACTGGTAGAGATAACTCTTTGTCTTCTGATAATTCACAACTTTCTGGGTAAAGGCATATGACTTAAGTTGGGATAAAAATACAAATGAAGTCAAGTATTCCTTGTAGCTCAGGCCCCTGGGAGGTTAGCAGAGGCACAGAAGAAGCAGCTATGTTTGGATCAGAGTCCAAATGATACAGATGTTCATGAAGCATCTCATACCCACTTATGATGGTCCAGGGAGTGGAGGACGGGGAGGGCGGCCATGAGAGGAGGAATGAACTAATCATATAGTAATTCTCCAGCCTTCTGTAAAGGGACAGGTTCATTGCTATCAGTAGATTTGTGCCAGCACATGGGCTGGCCTGGGTGCTATGGGCTGGAGGGGGGAGAGTCCCTGCTACTAGATTATGCTCACCTCTGAGAAACCACATTTTAACTTCTGAGTTATATCTAATATTCATTGAACAAATGTGGAGCACCTGCTATATGAAAAGTTCTTTGCCAATTCTGTTCCACCTTCAGGGGGTATATTTCTTTCGTAAATACTTGGAGGGAGGAAACAGAGGCAGCCACACACTCTGGTGGCAGCTCAGTGTGATGGAACGGGCACTGGGTGCGGAGACAAGAGCTCTGGTTTTGGGTGAGTGATCCTGGGCAAATTTTTACCCTTCAGCATATTCTTTCATTCATTATTGAGTGTCACCTATTTTACAAAGACCCACAGACTCTCTGAGCCTTATTGTATTTATCTGGAACCAGCATAATAATAGGATCTTTTCACAAGATTAAATGAAATAAAGCATGAAACATTTTTGGATCAATAATGAATAACTGTTCTTTTTCTTCCTTTCCAATCACACTGGTTAGTAAAGTGGGGTGTCAGAAACTGACCGGCAGAGGTGGATGGAATGAGGGGTTCGGCACCATGGGCACCCTGCACACAGGTGAGCAGCCTGGCCCACAGACTGTGGGGGTGCCTCTGTGATGCAAGTGAGGGTTCCAATTTATCCATGCTTTGGCGAATATGGGGCTTCTTTGCCTGAAATCTAGAATCATGATGGAATGACTCTCACTCTTTTCAGTCTCTTATGCCATGGTCTCCATTTATTGTTTGGAGCTTTGAATTGTAAGGAAAGTTTTTAAATTCCAAAATTCAGCTCTTAGAAAATCCCAAATGATCTAAGGGAACACAACAAAATAGTCACCCGATTCTCAGATTTGGTAAATTCAAATGTACACACCCTGTCACATATCTTTTGCATAATTTCTCTGAACGGGTTTGTTCAAGAACAGAACATGCAAAGCTGCTCAGACTTATGTTATCATTTTGTATGTTCCCTAGCTGCTCCCTATGACTTCTCTTCTGTGTCCAATTTTCTTTGCTTATAAGGACTTCAGCTGTGATGCATTAAGGCCCACCGTTGTCCAGTTTGGACACATCTTAACTAATAATATCTTCAAAGGTTCTGTTCACAAAGGGGTTCATACCCTCAGGACCAGGGGTTGGGACTTGCACATGCCTTTTGTGGGGAACATGACTCAATCCCCAACACATCTCTTAGCTCATTTGCTGGGAGTGAAAGGCCATAGTTTGCCAGCAGGTTCTCATACCAGTTTTCAGGTTGGGCTAACATCATATTGCTTTTCTCTTATGGCAGTCTCTGGCACGTGTATGTTCTGGAGAGTACTTGTATTAGGTCCACAATTGTCCTCATGAGAAGAGAAAGAAAAGTTTAGCTTGCCAGTACTTATTAACATTTTAAAGATCAGGTTTTCTGGCTGTATGTGTGGTGAGGGATGGAAAGGGGATCATATATGTTAGCTTACTCCTTGAAAGATGAATGTATTGTTTTTGCCAAGTGGGTTGGTTGACTATACATTGCCAGGTAATGGTACCTGCACATACTACCACTAAATATTACTGGGGGTAGATAAAAATAGAACATCTGCTGCTGGGAGCTCTGTAGCCTTATTGGAAATTGAGGAAAGTGAGTCAAACCAGGTCTTCCTCTAGGCAGAGCTTCCCCTATGCCCAGAGAAACCAGGGTGATGTAACTGGAAAGGACCAAGTCATGTCTAGAGAACAATGATAAAGGGATCACAAAGTGTACATCTGGTTACTTCAGCTGTCATAGCTGTGGTTGCAGATCACAAAGCTGAACATATGTCTGGTTATAAAGGCACCCCTGTCTCCCTGGAATTATGCCAATCTAGGGACCATTTCCAAATACGGCCGTAAAAATTCAACTCAAGGAAGGTTGTAAAAATGCTGGGCTAGCACACATGGGACATAAAGACTTCAAAACAAATTATTCACAGGAGGCACTAGAAAAACCAGAAAGAGGTAAAGATAGATATGCTATATAAGGGTAAAGGAAATAAAATAAAATAAAAAGGCCTTAAACCTCAGCCTTGCACATACAAGAAGTCCTCTGCAAATGTCCATTGAATGGATGAGCTGAGACTTGAAAGTGACTGCCCCAAAACAAAATGAACAAAAACTAAACAAGTACACATATAAAAACCACAGAGCCCTGAAAGCAATTCTAGAAGAAAACAGAAACAAAGAGAATCTGAGAACTTCATATGAAGTTTAGGAAGCAGAGAAAAGAAGAATTGCAAAGAAGGCAAAAAAAAAAAAAAAAGGGATATTTTATTCTGTCAAAGGATTCAACATACTTAATTTTGAACACTTGCTATCACAGCATGGCACTGAGATAAACACTTCATATAAATTCTCTCCTTTAATTGTCAAATTTGTATGAGATAGGTGCTCATATTATACTCATTGTACAAATGAGGAAACCATGGTTTAGAGATAATAAACAGCATGCTCAAGGTCAAATAAGTGGCTGGTGTTGGAACCAGGTTAGGACCAAATCTGACTTCAGAGGTTGTACCCTTCCCCTTCCCCGGGCTGCCGCAGAGCCCTTGGCTGGGGGTCGTGGGTAGGATGACCACACAGCACAGTCCAGGTTTACACCTGTTGCCCAGGGGAGCGTATTAAAGTCCCCTTTTCACTTTCAAAATAGTCCCAGATTAGACAATAAATTACATGGCACCCTAGTTATAGGGTACATTTGAATGAAGAAGACACAGGTTTTACCTCCAAAAAGCATACACTAAATTGCATTTTAGCATTTTTGCACTCTATGGAAAACATTCTCATGAGAATTTCAGACGGTTCTACAAATATGCCATGGAGTAGGTCTCAATCATTGTCGTCTCCTCATCTGGGCACTAAGAGTAAGACAGAGTGGAAATGACTTATGCCAAGTTGAGACGCGTAAGCCATGTTTAGCACTGACCCAAGCTACTGACGCTTTCATCTTGTCCCCAGAAACAGTATTGTCTAGCTGCCAGTCAGTTATGCAGAAAGCATTTCTGAAACTTTGTTTCCAATGAATTTACTTGGTAGTGGGTAAAGCAGAGAGGATAAACTAGTGACTTCCTCTAACCTGTTGACCATCATGCTGGAGGTCTTGTACACTATCCTAAGCTCTAAGGAAACAAATCAGCAGAGCCCAACAGTGGCGACAACTCCAAGGGTTTCTTATCCAAAGTAGTTCGATGGAACTTGTTTTAACTTCAAGTATTTGTGGTTTTCTTCTTCTTTCTTAACATCCCTTTCATTTATAGTTGAACACTTGCAGGAAAAATCACTGAAATATTTAGACCTCAATCTATTGAAAAATAAGAAAAAGACTATTGATTCTTAGGAATGAGCTTGAGAAGAGACTAGTTTGACATCATGAATCAATATTTTGAGTCTACTGAAAATGTCACCACAGTCCTGTGGTCCCGCACTATGCTAGAGAAACCATTGGATGATTCCTCTAAAAGGAATCAAAGCTGAGCATATGTGCAGAATGACACTCAGATTTATCTTTCTTCTTGAGTGAAGGAAAAAGAAATTGCTATGTCATCTTGCAAAAATGCTCAAGGTAGACTTTCCTGCAGTCTTCTTCTTATGAAAGGGAAATACCCCACCCAATTGTTATAACACATTTTTTTCCTAGTGTTTATTCACACAGGAAACGTGATTTTCTATGATTTCGTTGTACTTCTTTCTCCAGCATGGGGCGTTTGCCCACAGCAGGGTTTGGAGGGTTCACCAGGGAAATGAGAACACACTATCATCATCTGTTTTCCCAGGATGCATGACACAGCTGATAGTTCCTGACAATCAGCTGTAATAACTCTCTCTGAATCAAGTTAGAGTCGACATTGGCTTATTAGGAGTGACACTAAGAATGCCAGTCCTTGTTTTCCTTGCTTTTTTCTTTTTCTTAATAAATGATCCTTAAAGAATGAGAAATAGTCCCATGGAATTTGACAAAGCTCTACAGAGATATGTTTTCCACACCTGTAGTTCTTCTGAGAGCAAAATGCTACAGACTACATCAACTACAAGATAGGACAGCTTGAAAAAGAGAAATAATTCATAGTTCCAGCATCATGAGGCCAGACTGCCTGGGTTTGAATTCTGACAGCCTCTTTATAGCTAAGTGACCTTAAAAAACTTATGAAACCTATTTGTGCTTCATTTTCTTCAAATCAATAAAACAGAAAAAAATTATACCCATTTAATAGCATTATTTGAAGATTACATAGATAAATATATAAAGCATTTGAAACAGCCCTTGGCATGTAATTAAGTGCTTAATAAATATTAGCTATTACTATTATTAATTTAGAAACAATTATGTTAAATATTTAGTCCCTTTTCATCCTAGTTCAAAGTCCATGTATTTTCATTGGGTATAATCTCAGTACACATATAATTTTTAAATTGTTATTTCATTTATCTGCATGATTATTTTTCCCATATGACTATTTAGACTTCATAATATCACTTTAACAGCTCCGTCAAGTTTTCAAACTATAATTTATCACAGTGATACCAGAAAGCCACAGACCTTACATATTATTGTAACTATCTCCTTGTAAGTTTTTTTTTCCTTGTAAGTTTTTACAGGTTATTTCTATTTTTATTTTAAAATTATAAATGATACCACAATGACCATTGTGCCAGTTTGAAAGGATGTGAGTACCCTAGAAAAGCCATGTTTTAATCCTAATCCCATTTTGTAAAGGCAACTGTTTCTTCTAATCCCTATTCAGTACTGTATGTTTGAAACTGTAATTAGATCATATTCCTGGAGATGTGACTTAGGGAATCACATCTTGATGTGATATTGATGTGATCTCGAGTGATCAAGAGTGATTGTTAAAATGAATTAGGTGGAGACATGTCTCCAATCAAGACCATTTGGGTGGGTCCTGATTAGTTTATTGGAATCCTATGAAAAGAAGAAACATTTTGAAGAAAAGAAGAGATTCAGAGAGAACTGAGAATGCTTCAGCACCACGAAGCAGAGAGTCTACCAGCCAGTGAGCTTTGGAGATGAAGAAGGAAAACACCTCCCAGGGAGCTTCATGAAACAGGAAGCCAGGAGAGAAAGGTAGAAGATGACACCGTGTTTGCCATGTGCCCTACCAGCTGAGAGAGAAACCCTGACTGTGTTCGCATGTGCCTTCCCACTTGAGAGAGAAACCGTGAACTTCATTGGCCTTCTTGAATCAAGGTATCTTTTCCTGGATGCCTTAGATTGGACATTTTTATAGACTTGTCTTAATTGGGACATTTTCTTAGCCTTAGAACTGTAAATTAGCAACTTACCAAATTCCCCCTTTAAAAGCCATTCCATTTCTGATATATTGCATTCCAGCAGCTAGCAAACTAGAATAACCATCTTGGCACATTTAGTATTCATGCTACTGATTTTTTATTTAGGAAATAGAATTGCTAAATACAAAGATTAGAACTTCAAAAAATGATATTTTGCTATAACTTTCCAAAATGGTTATAATGTTACAATATCACAATTATTGTGTGAATATTTTACACTATATTATGATTAAATATCAGTTTGAGTCATTTGATAGGTGAAAACTAATATTT
Source organism: Tamandua tetradactyla (assembly GCF_023851605.1). NCBI lineage: Eukaryota > Metazoa > Chordata > Mammalia > Pilosa > Myrmecophagidae > Tamandua > Tamandua tetradactyla. The sequence continues at coordinate 74,771,821 of NC_135328.1, forward strand.
CACTTTCTTAACTTTATATTTTCTTTACAATTTATATCTCTTCTTGTGTGAATTCTTTATTCATGCCCTTTGACCACCTAATTATTCTGGTTAGTTTTCTTAAGCAGTTGAATATGGATATTGACACTGTCCTGTTTGATGAAAAATATTTCTTTCCTCAAAGTTTCAGTTGCGTGATTTTGAGATATTTTATTTAATTTTTAAAACATATTTAAATATTTTCCACTGCATGTAGGTTACATCCAGATAGGATTATTTTGCTTTTCTATTTTTCTTCTTTTTTCCTCCTAAATAAATTCTTAGCTTTGAGATTTCTTTGATATGTGGTGTAAGAAAGATTTTAAAAAATAGTATTGAAGCAAGACACTATATCAGATTAAATATCGAGTATTTTTTTTTTAAATACACCATTATAAATAAGGAAGAAATTCAACAAGATTCTATTTACTAGAAATCAAGAGGCTGAAAAGCAGATGGCAGATTCTTTGAGGAGAGAGTCTCCTTGCTTTCTGTGTTGTGTTAGATTACCCCTATTCCAAACAGTAAATAAACTCCAAAGAAAGGGGAAAACCTGTGCCCCAATTAGAGAAAAAAATTTAGAACTGAAGACAATGCTGAAGTCTCATTGTCTCCTGGAGCTAACTTATCTCATTTATCTTTTCTTTCCATGAAATTAATCTTAAATAAAGGATGCTTAATGTGCTTAGTGTAAACTAGGAATATTGATTTCTTAATGTGACACTTAAATACATACATTATTGCTTCAGTTCCTGGCAGAGACTATTTTAATTTAATTCTTTTAGTAAATATGAAAGTGCTGTTTTGGTTAGAAATATTGAGTATACATAGTAATGGTTCTAACCTGGTTTAGCCGCAATCTAGAAATTCTAACAAAATATTTTCCCTTGCTTGGTTACTATATTCTAAACACAACAAAACCTCCTTTGACTTCTTAATCCATTCATTTCATTACATTAAATGTTTATTAAGCACCTACTCTATACCAGGTACTGTGTTAGGTGCTGGGTAGAAAGAGGAATAAGAAACGGGTTTGGCAGGACAACTTAAAGCCTAGTTATAGACAGGTACTGCCATAGATAACTGCAATCTAATTTGATAACTGCAATCTAATTCGACCATTTCACTGCTTGTGTCACGATTTTTATTTTTATTTTTTTGTTTGCACGGGTAGGCACTGGGAATCAAACCCGGGTCTCCGGCATGGCAGATGAGAATTCTGCCACTGAGCCACCGTCGCACTGCCCTTGTGTCAGGATTTTAAGAGATGCCCACAATTTACTTCTAGTAGGCCTATTATCCCTCCCCTCTCACTCACCTCCCCCCCTTTTACCTCACCTCCAGTGGGATTTAGAAAGACTTCAGAACCTCACAGTCTCCCTTTTCACATACACACACCCAACAACCTGGACCCACCACCTGCTTTACCACCAAATACTACCTAAGAACCCTACTCCAAGAAGGAAGCTATACTTAGAAACAATTTTCCGCTTTTCCCTAAGAGGCCACTAGGACAAGTCTATCATGCCTCTCACTCTTACTGCCTCAGTCACCACCAGAAGTCCAGGCTTCCCAGGTCATCAAGGGGTTCTTCGCCCATACATTCCTGTGTGTTTGTTTATCGGTTCAACCTCCCATTTCTTCCCAAACTGTAATTCCTTCCAAAGGGCTTGAGCAGCAAAATCTCTTTTACCTTCAGCCTCTTTTCTTGGACAGTATTTTCACCTTCTTGCACTAAGAAGCTTGCCTGGTGCTCCCCCCTGTAATCTGTTTATTGGCAGCCCTAATAAGGGGGAGGGGTGCAGCTGTTTTTGCTCATACATGCCGCATTTCCAGGGCCTGGAGATAGGAATAGGTATCCTCCTTGTTTCTCATTATTGCTTCTCAGAAACCCTGGTATCTTGGAGGCTACAGAAGGCTATTCTCATTTCCTATTCTCCCAGTCATTCCATTCCTGAATGGAAGATTTTAGCAACTGGCCAACTGCATTTCCTGTCATCATTTTTGGTGACTTCAACATCTGTTTAGGCCACTGGTTCGCAAAGGTGGCTATGTGGTTGAACCATTTGGGGATATTAAGAAAAAATTAACTGTGCTCAGCCCTTCTTCCACCTCCAGAGATTTAATTGGTACAGGTGGGATTCAGATATTGGGTATTAAAAAAATAACAAAAACAACCTCCACAGTTGATCTGAATGTGCAGGAAGTTTTCAGAACCACTGACTTAAAAGATCCACTGCACAGCAAAGCTTCTCAGTTTCTTAATCTCCTCACTTTAACATTTCTTCCCTCATTTGGCACACAGCCATGGCCTAGATCTTGTCATTACTAGTAACCTCCAAATTCTTGCTTTTCGTTACCCCACTTTCTTATATCCACTGCCTCTCTCCCTGCTTCCTCACTCAAGTATGTTCCAATTATCCATGATTTTCCCTTTGGATTTCTCCCCTCTTATCTTTACTTCTTTCCTTTCCCAGCTTAGATTCCATGGATTGTCACCATAACTCTCTAGCACGTACCTTCAACACTTATGCTCCTCTGTCCTTCCATTGTACTTGTTTGGCAAAACCCAAATGCCGGGTTTTCTGCCCAATCCATATCTGCATTCAAATAGTGAAATGGATGGGAAAAAACCCATTCACTTAAAATGAATGGCCACAAATCTCAAGGAGGTCATCAGTACTGTGGGACAATTCTGCTATAGTTCTCAATCAGTGCTTTGTTCATTTTTCCAGGTAAGTCCGTTATATGTTCTCTTCTCAAACCTCCAATACTCCCTCTTCAAGCCTCACTATCAGCTGATTTCTGTGATTTTATTTCACTAAGAAAACAGAAGCAAGCTGAAGAGAACTGTCTCATTTCCCTTTACCAAAAGCTGCCAACTCCACAACTCTGTAACCTGACCTCTGTTTTTCCTTAGGTCATAAAGGATGAGCTGCCCCGGCTCCTTCCTAATGACCACCCTATACTCAGGCCCCACCACTTCCACCTACTCAAGACCATGCTGTTCTACAATTTCTACAGCTAGGAATTCCCTGTAATCAACTTTTTCCTTTTACCAGATAATTCCTGCTAACATACAATATACCTCTCATCTCAATAAAGCAGAAATGACCCTTTCCTAGACTTCCTATCACATTCTAGCTCCAGCCACATTTCCCAACTCCTCCTTAGAGCAGGATTTCTTGAGAACTTTCTGTACTTCCAGTCCCATTTTCTCATCTTTCATTTCATTAACTCACTCCAGTCAAGATTTTGTCCCCATGACTCTCTTGAAAGTGAACTTGTCAAAATCACAAGTGAGCTCCATATAGTAAAAAGCAGTAGTCAATTCTCAGTCTTCATTTTCCCCTCTCTTTGTTTTCCCCACCTCTATCACTTTGGCCCAAAGTGCCATTACAGATTGCCAGGATTGACTGTGGCATTAACCTCCTAACTTGTTTTCCTCTTTCTCTCCCTGCATCCCTCCAATCAATTCTCCCTATAACAGCCAGATTGTATTGTCCAGACATAAGTTTGTTGAATAAACCCTCCCATTATTTGCTATTACATCAAGAACAAGATAGGTTCTAACCAAAGCTTACAAGGCCTCTCTGATGGGGCCCGTGAGGACCCTTTTTGATCTCATCTTTTACCAGCTCCCCTTTGCTCAGTCTGCTCTATCCAAGCTGGCTAGTTTTGCTTCCTGGAACACAGCAACCTTGCTTCCTCTTTTGGGTTTTTGTGCTTCTTGTTCATACCACCTGCATTGCTGCTCCCCTAGACCATCATGTGGCTCAATCCCTTATTTCATTCATGTCTCTGCTACATGGACATGTTCCTAAAGAGAAACTCCCAGATCTCCCTATCTAAAATGAAGCCTCAGAAGATATAACAATCATAAATGTCTATGCTCCCAATCAAGGAGCTCCAAAGTACATGAGACAGACATTGGCAAAACTGAAGGGAGCGATAGATGTCAACAATAACAGTAAACTTCAATACACTATTCTCCTCTATAGATAGAACAACCAGACAGAAAGTCAATAAGGAAACAGAGAAGTTAAGAATTTGATAAATGAATGAGACCTAACAGACATATATAGGTCATTTCACCCCAAAACATGAGGATATACATTCTTCTCTAGTGCTCATGGAACATTCTCCAGGATAAGTCATATGCTGAGACACAAAATGGGTCTTTATAAATTTAAAAACACTGAAATTATTCAAAGCACTTTCTCTGATCACAATGGAATGAAGCTGGATCTCAATAACCATCAAAGAGTGAGAACTGGGCGGGCCGCGGTGGCTCAGCGGGCAAAGTGCTTGCCTGCTATGCCGGAGGACCTCGGTTCGATTCCCGGCCCCAGCCCATGTAACGAAAACGGAGAAACAAAATACAATAAAACAAGAAAACGTTTAAAAGATGTTTCCCTTTCTTCCTCTCTTCCTTCCTTCCTTCTCTCTGTCTTTCCTTTAAAAAAAAAAAAAAAAAAAAAAAAAAAAAAAAAAAAGAGTGAGAACTTTCACAAATAATGGAGATTAAATAACACAATCTTAAACAACCAGTGGGCCAAAGAAGAAATTGCTTCAGAAATCAGTAACTATCAGGAGACAAATGAAAATGAGACTACAACTTATCAGAACTTATGGGATATGGCAAAGGCTGTGCTGAGAGGGATATTTATTGCACTAAATGTCTATATTAAAAAACAAGAAAGAGAAAAACCAAGGACTCACCTGGAGGAACTTGAGAAAGAATAGCAAACTAACTCCAAAGCAAATAGAAGAAGAGAAATAATAAAGATTAAAGCAGAGTTAAATGAATGGGAGAATGAAAGAACAATAGAAAAAATCAATAAAACCAAAAGTTGGTTCTTTGAGAAAATCAATAAAATTCATGGGCCACTAGCAAGACTGACAAAGAAAAAAAAGAGAGAGGATGTAAATAAACAAAATCAGAAATGAGAGGAGGTGCATTACCACAGACCCTGAAGAAATAAAAGAAATTATAAGAGGATACTATGAACAACTATAGACTAACAAACTAGACATCTTAGATGAAATGGACAAATTCCTGGAAACACACAAATATGCTACACTACTCAGGAAGAAATAGAAGATCTCAACAAACCAATCATAAGTAAAGAGATTCAATCATTCATCAAAAATTTTCCTACAAAGGAAAGCCCAGGGCCAGATGGCTTCACAGGGGAATTTTATTAAACATTCCAAAAAGAACTAACACCAATCCTGCTCAAACTTTTCAAAAAAATTGAGGTAAAAGGAGATCTACTTAACTCATTTTATGAAACAAATATCATCTTAATACCAAAAACCAGGTGAAGATGCTATAAAAAAGACAACTACAGGCCAATCTCCCTAATGAATATAGATGCAAAAATTCTCAACAAAATACTAGCAAATCAAATCCAACAAAAAATTAAAAGAATTATACACCTTGACCAAGTGGAGTTTATACCATGAATGCAAGGATGGTTCAATACAAGAAAATCAATTAATGTAACCCAGCACATTAACAAGTCATGTGAAAAGGAAAATCATATGACCATCTCAACTGATGCTGAAAAAAGCATTCAACAAAATTCGATATCCTTTTCTGATAAAAACACTCCAAAAGATAGGAATCAAAGGTAGCTACCTCAATATGATAAAGGGAATGTATGAAAAACCAATAACCAGCATTGCACTCAATGAAGAGAGACTGAAAGCCTTCTCCCTAAGATCACAAGACAAGGATGCCCACTGCTATTATTCAACCTTGTGTAGAAGTTCTAGCTAGAGCAATCAGGCAGGAGACAAGGAAATAAAAGGCATCCAAATTGGAAAAGAAGGAGTAAAACTTTCATTATTTGCAGATGACATGATACTATACTTGGAAGATCTTGAGAAATCTAAAGCAAAGTTACTTGAGTTAATAAACAAATTCAGCAAAGTGGTGGAATATAAATTTAATGTGCAAAAATCAATAACATTTCTATACACAAACAATGACCTAGCTGAGGAGTCAGTTAAGGAAAAAATTCCATTCGAAATAGCAACTTAAAGAATCAAGTACTGGACCACAGTGGCTCCGCAGGCAGAGTTCTCACCTGCCATGCTGATGACTTGGGTTCAGTTCCGCACACCTGCCCATGTAAACAAACAAATAAAAAGAATAAGTACCTAGGAATGAACTTAATTAGGGACATAAAGGACTTATACAGAGAAAACTACATAAGATTTCTAAAAGAAATCAAAGGAGATCTAAATAGGTGGAAAGACATTTCCTGCTCATGTATAGGAAGGTTAAATATAGTTAAGATGTCAGTTTTACCCAAATTGATCTACAGATTCAACACAGTACCAATCAAAATTCTAGCAACCTACTTTGAAGTCTTGGAAAAGTTAGTTACCAAGTTCATCTGGAAGGGAAAGAAACCCCAAATAGATAAGAGCATCCTGAAAAAGAAGAATGAAGTGGAAGGATTAACACTCCCTAACTTCAAAACCTATTATAAAGCCACAGTGGTCAAAACAGCATGGTACTGGCCCAAAAATAGAAGCACTGACCAATGGAATCAAATTGAGAGTGCAGAAATAGACCACCAATTCTATGGTCAACTGATTTTTGACAAGGCCCCCAAATCCTCTGAACTAGGACAAAATAGTCTTTTTAATGAAATGAAGCCTCAGTAGCTTAGTTTCTTTCTATCCCCTTACTTTCTTTTATTTCCTCCATATTACTCAGCACTACTGAAACTTATATTAAATATATATTTTTTACAAATTATTTGTTTATCCTGCTGGAATGTAAGACCCCTGAAGGTAGAAATTGATGTATCTTGGTTACAGTGGCATTCACAATGGTAAAAAACAGAGTCTAGGACCCTGGGGATTCTCAACAAATATTTGTTAACTGAACAAATAAAAGCCTTAACTCATCACTAAAACTGGCTTTGATATTCATGCAGTGAGGCTACTTTATTACTCATTAAAAACACACGTAAATATTTCAACATTTTGTTCATGCACCACCCCAAACCACTTTGCCCACATTTGGACAGCATTTCAGGGATCTGGCTTTGATTAACACTGCTCTCTCTCTGCCCTATGAGCAGTACCATTCCTGCTGGCCTTGACTGGATCCACCAGGAGTGGGTACTTGCCCAGAGAAGGACAAGAATTAAACTAAACCTATAGTTTAATTACTGACTAACCAGTTGGTCTGGTTTGGAAATCTGGCCCAAAGAGCTATTAGTAATCAGTTAGGCCACTGCTTGCTTCTGGGTAGGGTGAAGTAGCTAGCAACAGATCATCATTATTGTCTTATTTATAATATTGAAAAATTTACAACACCTTGAATACCCAACATTGGAGGATAGAGGATAGATAAATATATGGTATGGAATGTTTTCCAGCCCTTTAAGTGCTGCAATTAAAAAGCTTTAAAAGATATGTTTAGTATATAATATGCATTGTTGAGTGAAAGCAGGAAGCAAAGTTGTTTATGCTCTATGTTAATTCTCTCTTTTATGATTTTTTTATTGTATAATATAACATATATACAAAGCAAAGAAAGAAAAAAGCAATAGTTTTCAAAGCACTCTTCAAAAGTAGCTGCAGGACAGATCCCAGAGTTTCTCATAGGCTACCATACCATTCTCTCAGATCTTTCCTCTAGCTGCTATGGAATATAAGAGGCTAGAAGCAATAAATGTTTTTTTTAATCATCACAATTTTCCCCCTCTTTTATGAAAAATAACATAAATACAAATAAACCAATAAATTTCAAAGCACAGCACACAATTAGTTGTGGAACATAATTCAGAGTTTGGCATGGGTTACAATTCCACAATTTTAGGTTTTTACTTCTAGCTGCTCTAAGATACTGGAGACTAAAAGAGATATCAATTTAATGATTCAGCAATCATATTCATTTGTTAATCCTTCTTCTCTGTATAACTCCATCATCAACTTTGATCTTTCCATCCCTTATCAATTCTCTTTTATCTACACACACACACACACACACACGCACACATACACACGAAAGAAATTCACCAAAAGTTTGATTGGGCTTTTTTTCCCCTGATAGTGCCAATGAGGATTGTGGAAGCATCTCCATTATAGGTCATTTTATTTCTCCCTCATATGAAAATGAAAATTTTCATTTAAAATTTTATGAAAATTTTAAATTTAATCAATTTAATTAGAATAGAAAACAAATTATTTAGAAACCTTTCCACAATAAGAGCACACTAAGATTCTGTGCCTTATATAAAACTACATTTGTATTTTTGCATTTAGTGTATTATATATAAAACCATATACATAAAATTTTATAAATGGCTATATGCTATATATATATTTATATACATTAGCATAATTAGAATATATTGTATATGTTATGTCTATACACACACACATACACATATATATAATGTTGTAGTCTACTGATTTTCTTGGCAGTCCTTGCACTGCTATTTCAGTTCAAATTCCCAAGTGTGGTATTATGGCAATCCATTTGTTTTAATTTCCTAGGCTACTCCAGCAAATACTATGAAATGGGTTGGCTTAAACAATGGGAATTTATTCACTTACAGTTTTGAGGCTGTGAAAATGTCCAAATCAAGGCATCATTAAGGCAATGCTTTCTGCCCAAAGATTGACTGCTGGTGATCCTTGGCTCCTTTGTCACATGATGAGGCATATGACAGCATCTGCTGGTCTCTCCCGTTTCTTCTGGTTTCATTGATTTCAGCTTCTTGCTGCCATAGATTTTTCTCTCTTTATCTCCCTCTTTCTCTCTTTCTGTCTCCCTCCCTCTCTCTGTCTTTTTCTCTTTCTCTTTCTCTCTCTCCATTTTATTTATAAAAGACCCCAGTAAGAGGATTAAGTAAGTAAGTAAGGGTACACCTTAACTGAAATAACCTCATCAAAGTTCCTACTTATAATGGGTTTACACCCAAAGAAGTGGATTAGATTTAAGAACATATTTTTCTAGGGGTACATACAGCTTCAAACCACCACACCTTTATAAAATGACTACCAAATAGCTGCTTTTTATTCTTTTTTTTTTTGTAGCTTTTTTTTTTACCTTAATAACATTGTTGCTTTTATTTTTTTTAATTCTTTTTTTTATTAATTAACAAAAGAATTAACAGAACAATTAGAAATCATTCCATTCTACATGTACAATCAGTAATTCTTAATAACATCACATAGTTGCATATTCATCATTTCTTAGTACATTTGCATCGATTTAGAAAAAGAAATAAAAAGACAACAGAATAAGAATTAAAACATTAATAGAAAGAAAAAAAAACAAAAAACCTATACCTCACATGCAGCTTCATTCAGTGTTTTAACATAATTGCATTACAATTGGGTAGTATTGTGCTGTCCACTTCTGAGTTTTTATATCCAGTCCTGTTGTACAGTCTGTATCCCTTCAGCTCCAATTACCCCTTCTCTCTCTTTTTTTTTTTAATTAACGGAAAAAAAGAAATTAACCCAACATTTAGAAATCATACCATTCTACATATGCAATCAGTAATTCTTAACATCATCACATAGATGCATGATCATCATTTCTTAGTACATTTGCATCGGTTTAGAAAAACTAGCAACATAACCGAAAAAGATATAGAATGTTAATATAGAGACCAAAAATAAAAGTAATAATAGTAAAGTCAAAACAAAACAAAACAAAACAAAACAAAAACCTATAGCTCAGATGCAGCTTCATTCAGTGTTTTAACAAGATTACTTTACAATTAGGTATTATTGTGCTGTCCATTTTTGAGTTTTTGTATCTAGTCCTGTTTCACAGTCTGTATCCCTTCAACTCCAATTGCCCATTATCTTACCCTGTTTCTACCTCCTGCTGGACTCTGTTACCAATGACATATTCCAAGTTTATTCTCGAATGTCAGTTCACATCAGTGGGACCATACAGTATTTGTCCTTTAGTTTTTGGCTAGACTCACTCAGCATAATGTTCTCTAGGTCCATCCATGTTATTACATGCTTCATAAGTTTATCCTGTCTTAAAGCTGCATAGTATTCCATCGTATGTATATACCACAGTTTGTTTAGCCACTCTTCTGTTGATGGAGATTTCGGCTGTTTCCATCTCTTTGCAATTGCAAATAACGCTGCTATAAACATTGGTGTGCAAATGTCCGTTTGTGTCTTTGCCCTTAAGTCCTTTGAGTATATTCCCAGCAATGGTATTGCTGGGTCGTATGGCAATTCTATATTCAGCTTTTTGAGGAACCGCCAAACTGCCTTCCACAGTGGTTGCACCCTTTGACATTCCCACCAACAGTGGATAAGTGTGCCTCTTTCCCCACATCCTCTCCAGCACTTGTCATTTTCTGTTTTGTTGATAATGGCCATTCTGGTGGGTGTGAGATGATATCTCATTGTGGTTTTGATTTGCATTTCTCTAATGGCCAGGGACATTGAGCATCTCTTCATGTGCCTTTTGGCCATTTGTATTTCCTCTTCTGAGAGGTGTCTGTTCAAGTCTTTTTCCCATTTTGTAATTGGGTTGGCTGTCTTTTTGTTGTTGAGATGAACAATCTCTTTATAAATTCTGGATACTAGACCTTTATCTGATATATCATTTCCAAATATTGTCTCCCATTGTGTAGGCTGTCTTTCCACTTTCTTGATGAAGTTCTTTGATGCACAAAAGTGTTTAATTTTGAGGAGTTCCCATTTATTTATTTCCTTCTTCAGTGCTCTTGCTTTAGGTTTAAGGTCCATAAAACCGCCTCCAGTTGTAAGATCCATAAGATATCTCCCAACATTTTCCTCTAACTGTTTTATGGTCTTAGACCTAATGTTTAGATCTTTGATCCATTTTGAGTTAACTTTTGTATAGGGTGTGAGAAATGGGTCTTCTTTCATTCTTTTGCATATGGATATCCAGTTCTCTAGGCACCATTTATTGAAGAGACTGCTCTGTCCCAGGTGAGTTGGCTTGACTGCCTTATCAAAGATCAAATGTCCATAGATGAGAGGGTCTATATCTGAGCACTCTATTCGATTCCATTGGTCATTATATCTATCTTTATGCCAATACCATGCTGTTTTGACCACTGTGGCTTCATAATATGCCTTAAAGTCAGGCAGTGCGAGACCTCCAGCTTCGTTTTTTTTTCCTCAAGATGTTTTTAGCAATTCGGGGCACCCTGCCCTTCCAGATAAATTTGCTTATTGGTTTTTCTATTTCTGAAAAATAAGTTTTTGGGATTTTGATTGGTATTGCATTGAATTTGTAAATCAATTTAGGTAGGATTGACATCTTAACTCTATTTAGTCTTCCAATCCATGAACACGGTATGCCCTTCCATCTATTTAGGTCTTCTGTGATTTCTTTTAGCAGTTTTTTGTAGTTTTCTTTATATAGGTTTTTTGTCTCTTTAGTTAAATTTATTCCTAGGTATTTTATTCTTTTAGTTGCAATTGTAAATGGGATTCGTTTCTTGATTTCCCCCTCAGCTTGTTCATTACTAGTGTATAGAAATGCTACAGATTTTTGAATGTTGATCTTGTAACCTGCTATTTTGCTGTACTCATTTATTAGCTCTAGTAGTTTTGTTGTGGATTTTTCCGGGTTTTCGACGTATAGTATCATATCGTCTGCAAACAGTGATAGTTTTACTTCTTCCTTTCCAATTTTGATGCCTTGTATTTCTTTTTCTTGTCTAATTGCTCTGGCTAGAACCTCCAACACAATGTTGAATAATAGTGGTGATAGTGGACATCCTTGTCTTGTTCCTGATCTTAGGGGGAAAGTTTTCAATTTTTCCCCATTGAGGATGATATTAGCTGTGGGTTTTTCATATATTCCCTCTATCATTTTAAGGAAGTTCCCTTGTATTCCTATCTTTTGAAGTGTTTTCAACAGGAAAGGATGTTGAATCTTGTCAAATGCCTTCTCTGCATCAATTGAGATGATCATGTGATTTTTCTGCTTTGATTTGTTGATATGGTGTATTACATTAATTGATTTTCTTATATTGAACCATCCTTGCATACCTGGGATGAATCCTACTTGGTCATGATGTATAATTCTTTTCATGTGTTGTTGGATACGATTTGCTAGAATTTTGTTGAGGATTTTTGCATCTATATTCATTAGAGAGATTGGTCTGTAGTTTTCTTTTTTTGTAATATCTTTGCCTGGTTTTGGTATGAGGGTGATGTTGGCTTCATAGAATGAATTAGGCAGTTTTCCCTCCACTTTGATTTTTTTGAAGAGTTTGAGGAGAATTGGTACTAATTCTTTCTGGAACGTTTGGTAGAATTCACATGTGAAGCCATCTGGTCCTGGACTTTTCTTTTTAGGAAGCTTTTGAATGACTAATTCAATTTCTTTACTTGTGATTGGTTTGTTGAAGTCATCTATGTCTTCTTGAGTCAAAGTTGGTTGTTCATGTCTTTCCAGGAACCCATCTATTTCATCTAAATTGTTGTATTTATTAGCATAAAGTTGTTCATAGTATCCTGTTATTACCTCCTTTATTTCTGTGAGGTCAGTAGTTATGTCTCCTCTTCCATTTCTGATCTTATTTATTTGCATCCTCTCTCTTCTTCTTTTTGTCAATCTTGATAAGGGCCCATCAATCTTATTGATTTTCTCATAGAACCAACTTCTGGTCTTATTGATTTTCTCTACTGTTTTCATATTTTCAATTTCATTTATTTCTGCTCTGATCTTTGTTATTTCTTTCCTTTTGCTTGCTTTGGGATTAGTTTGCTGTTCTTTCTCCAGTTCTTCCAAGTTAACAGTTCATTCCTGCATTTTTGCCTTTTCTTCTTTTCTGATATAGGCATTTAGGGCAATAAATTTCCCTCTTAGCACTGCCTTTGCTGCATCCCATAAGTTTTGATATGCTGTGTTTTCATTTACATTTGCCTCGAGGTATTTACTAATTTCTCTTGCAATTTCTTCTTTGACCCACTCGTTGTTTAAGAGTGTGTTGTTGAGCCTCCACGTATTTGTGAATTTTCTGGCATTCCGCCTATTATTGATTTCCAACTTCATTCCTTTATGATCCGAGAAAGTGTTGTGTATGATTTCAATCTTTTTAAATTTGTTAAGACTTGCTTTGTGACCCAGCATATGGTCTATCTTTGAGAATGATCCATGAGCACTTGAGAAAAAGGTGTATCCTGCTGTTGTGGGATGTAATGTCCTATAAATGTCTGTTAAGTCTAGCTCCTTTATAGTAATATTCAGATTCTCTATTTCTTTATTGATCCTCTGTCTAGATGTTCTGTCCATTGATGAGAGTGGGGAATTGAAGTCTCCAACTATTATGGTATTTGTGTCTATTTCCCTTTTCAGTGTTTGCAGTGTATTCCTCACGTATTTTGGGGCATTCTGGTTCGGTGCATAAATATTTATGATTGTTATGTCTTCTTGTTGAATTGTTCCTTTTATTAGTATATAGTGTCCTTCTTTGTCTCTTTTAACTGTTTTACATTTGAAGTCTAACTTGTTGGATATTAGTATAGCCACTCCTGCTATTTTTTGGTTGTTATTTGCATGAAATATCTTTTACCAACCTTTCACTTTCAACCTATGTTTATCTTTGGGTCTAAGATGTGTTTCCTGTAGACAGCATATAGAAGGATCCTGTTTTTTAATCCATTCTGCCAGTCTATGTCTTTTGATTGGGGAATTCAGTCCATTAACATTTAGTGTTATTACTGTTTGGATAATATTTTCCTCTGCCATTTTGCCTTTTGTATTATATATATCATATCTGACTTTCCTTCTTTCTTCACTCTTCTCCATACCTCTCTCTTCTGTCTTTTCAGTTCTGACTCTAGTGCTCCCTTTAGCATTTCTTGCAGAGCTGGTCTCTTGGTCACAAATTCTCTCAGTGACTTTTTGTCTGAGAATGTTTTAATTTCTCCCTCATTTTTGAAGGACAATTTTGCTGGATATAGGAGTCCTGGTTGGCAGTTTTTCTCTTTTAGTAATTTAAATATATCATCCCACTGTCTTCTAGCCTCCATGGTTTCTGCTGAGAAATCTACACATAGTCTTATTGGGTTTCCCTTGTATGTGATGGATTGTTTTTCTCTTGCTGCTTTCAAGATCCTCTCTTTCTCTTTGACCTCTGACATTCTAACTAGTAAGTGTCTTAGAGAACGCCTATTTGAGTCTAATCTCTTTGGGGTGCGCTGCACTTCTTGGATCTGTAATTTTAGGTCTTTCATAAGAGTTGGGAAATTTTCAGTGAAAATTTCTTCCATTAGTTTTTCTCCTCCTTTTCCCTTCTCTTCTCCTTCTGGGACACCCACAACACGTATATTTGTGCGGTTCATATTGTCCTTGAGTTCCCTGATACCCTGTTCAAATTTTTCCATTCTTTTCCCAATAGTTTCTGTTTGTTTTTGGAATTCAGATGTTCCATCCTCCAAATCACTAATTCTATCTTCTGTCTCTTTGAATCTATCATTGTAGGTATCCATTGTTTTTTCTATCTTTTCTACTTTGTCCTTCACTTCCATAAGTTCTGTGATTTGTTTTTTCAGTTTTTCTATTTCTTCTTTATGTTCAGCCCATGTCTTCTTCATGTCCTCCCTCAATTTATCGATTTCGTTTTTGAAGAGGTTTTCCATTTCTGTTCGTATATTCAGCATTAGTTGTCTCAGCTCCTGTATCTCATTTGAGCTATTGGTTTGTTCCTTTGACTGGGCCATATTTTCAATTATTTGAGCGTGATCCGTTATCTTCTGTTGGCGTCTGCGCATTTAGACATATTTCCCTGGGTATTGGATCCAAAAGTTTGGAAGATTTTTCTGTGAAATCTCTGGGTTCTGTTTTTCTTATCCTGCCCAGTAGGTGGCACTCATGGCACACGTTTGTCTGTGGGTCCCACCAGTAAAAGGTGCTGTGGGACCTTAAACTTTGGAAAACTCTCGCTGTCCGGGAGGTTCGCTAGCCGAAGCGGCTTGAGCCGGCCCGGGGTCCGAACACAGGGAGGGTTGCTGGCCGCCGCAGCCCGGGAAAGAGCCCGTCCGAATTTCCTAGTCAGCCCTGGGCAACAAGCGTGGCGGGAGGGCGCCAGTGGCAGCGGCCCGCCCGGGAGAGTGCACGTTCCCGGGGAGTCACGGGTTTGGAAGGGGCCTCCCCCACCCGTCACCGTTCTCCGCGGCCTGGGGATTTCTGATCCAATTCTCTCAGTTGGTCCGGGGGGCCGCGCGTGGTGTGGGCATCAGCCGCCTTGGTTCCAGGGGACCGCCTCTCCAATTCTCCCAGCCGGCCCAGGAAGGGGGAAGGGAGTAACTCCGGCCGCTTGCCACCCCGCCCGGTAAGGCCCGCGCGCCTCGGTGATCTTACCCAAGCGGCTTCTCTCAGCCAGCCAGCCGTTCCAGGATGGGGTACGCTGTCTTTTTTATCTCTGTTGTGGCTTTGGGCACTTTCTGTATCGTTTCTACTCCCCTAGTAGCTGTTCTGGAGAAGAAACTAAGATCCGCGCGTCTTACTAAACCACCATCTTCCAGGAAGTCCCGCTGCTTTTTATTCTTAAGAAGGGTTTATAAAGATAATAAGGTTAAGTACAATTGCATCATTTTATGATAATTAAAAAGTTTAAGTCCAGTTGTTTAAAGATAAAATTGTGGACTGACTAGAGCTTCCATTTGACATTATCATTCATTTATAGATTCAAATATATCCTGTTTAGAGAACAATGAACTTTTCTTTAACCCCTAAATGCTGCATGCATGCAACATAGAAAATTCGGGTAGTACCCACTAAATCTTTAAGAATAGTCCATTACAATTCCAATCTTAAGACCTAGCACTGACAATAATTTGTAACAACAGCTTAGAGATGATAAGAGAGTAATAAAAGCACATTTTGAATTGAAAAACAAAATCAGCAAATATTTCTGTTAGTGTGCATTTAATTAGGAATTCCTTCTGCTTGTTTAAAACTCAGATTTAGTCATAAAACTACTTTATTCATTCATTTATTCATTTATTTATAAATACATATTTATAGAGTAACTGCTGTGCCAAATACTAAGAATACAGTGGTGAGCAAGCCAGAGATAGGCTCTATCTTGAGACGTACTATGTGTACAAATGTGTTAATCAATTAATCACAAATTATCAATAAATTATAATTTTGATACATATGAAGAAGTGGAAGTGAGGTCAAAGATTAAAACTGGGGCGGGCAACCGTGGCATAGTGGCAGAATTCTCGCCTGCCATGCTAGAGACCTGGGTTGGATTCCTGGTGCCTGCCCATGCAAAAAATAATAATAATAATAAATTAAGAGTGAAGTGGAGTGGGGGTATCAGAGGATATATTTAAAGCTTCTACACCTTGTTGCGTTAAATTCTGACAGGAGATGGAACCTTTGTCTTTGGGATCTGATCGTACAATTAGTCACTGACATGCTTGAATTCCATGCTCATACTGCCCTCAAGGTATACCAGCAGAATATTGGGTTGTAAAACAGGACTGAGAGCAAACCCAGTGACTTTTCTCCCATGAAATGTTCTGTAGAGTTGTGCTCCTGATATCCCCAAAATATGGTCCCAAATTGTTGTTGCCCATTAACCATTCTGAAAATAATAAAAAAAAAAAATTCTGTGGTGGGATGATCAGTGAGAGGACAGGGAGAAAGACTAATTATAACAAAACCAGTTTCTGTGTTTTAGATCCCTCCTGCATGTCAGAAGTGTTATGTGTTTTATGTTTAGTCCTTGTAAGAACTCTGCGAGGATTTAAACATGAGGGAACTTAAGGTAGAGAGATCCTGAAGGACTTGCTCAGAGTTACTTAGCTAGTACGTGGTAAATCTAGGATTGAAATCCAGGTCTTTTAAACTCCAGAGATAGCACTGTTTTATACACCTTAGAGCGAGTGGCAGAGTACGGGGACAGTAACTGCAGAAGAAGGTGTGCATTTGTTATAATTATGCTAAAAATACAAGAAATAAGGGCACTTGTGAATAAAATCCACTGATGTTATCTAAATTTGGAACTGCCTAATTTGATTTATTGCTGAGAAATTCTTAGGTATTCCAACTGCAGTTTTCTTCATCCTCCTCCCCCCTATTTCCCACAGGAATTGCTTGACTAAGGAAACTCAACATATTCTATGGATCCTTATAAGCACTGTGCTTTTGTGGTAGTTTGAAGTTTTGATCTCAATTCTTCATTATCCCTTGATATAATTACATCATTTCCACCCCTGCCTTGTTCTCATGGGAGTAAAGTACATATTTCCTACTCTTTGATTTTGGACATGTAACTTACTTAGGCCAGTGAGATATTGGTGACACAAGCAGAGACTACAAATGTGCTTGCATAATTCTGTTTGCTCTCATGTGCTCCACCGTGAGAAAAACAGGCACTAGACAGCATTCCCCATCAGTCTAACACCAGAATCAAAAGCCTTAGAACAGGCTTGAACTGAACCTGCAGCCAGTAACCAGGGCTAGCCAGCCTACACCCTGAACAAGAGCCCAGATCAGTCAACCCATATCTACTCCAGATATGCAAGAACAAATGCTTGTCGTGAGCACTGAGTTTTGGGGTCATTTGTTACTGGAATATTGTGCCTCTAGGCATCTGATAAAGCTATGACGTACACATAAAATTCCTGCGTATTCCCAGGAAGAAAGACATTGCTCCTTACCTTTGTTCTTTCTGAGTCATCCAAGTGAGAAAAAGCAGAAACGAAGGGTCATGACTAAAGGATGTGAGTGCATGTCCCGAGCATGTGTGGGAGAACTGTGCTTGGGCCTTCATTTTCTGGATTGAGGAGAGCTGGAGGGTGAGGGGTGGAGTGAAAGCCCTCCCCATGTGAAATCCCTTCCTCAGCCAGACATCTAAGCTTAGCGCTAGGAGCCAACCAAATGCGGCCTGCCAGTGGGATGAAAATAAGATAAGGAACAAAAGATTAAGGCAATTGTTTTGGCTCTCTGCAGCCTTACAAATGAAATTAATAAATTGCCAAACATAGTTTTTATGTTTCTAGTTGACTTCATAATAGCAACTACATCTCCTCCTACAGAATGCTATTTTCAGACAAATAGGGTTTAGTCCTTGTTAGATAGGTAGATGTATGCTTTGCTCCTGAAGTAAGCAGTAAATTCATTGGAACAGAGTACTGAAAAATGAAGGTGCTTGAAGCAATTTTAATCTCAGAATATATCAGTGCTGACATTTAAAATCTGTGAAGGATTTACCACAGAAATATATTATACAGGTAAGGATTTACTAAAATATTTAATAAAAACATGTAAGGGGTTGTTCATGAAATATGTTCATGTGATGTGTCTGAAACTCCTAAGGAATTTGGCACTAAATCTAAAGTCCTACGATGTGTTGCCTAAGGCATTCATATGGGTTGGTTACTTCAAGAGATGCAGTTATTTGATTTATACTCTAGACAACAGAAAATGCACTTTAGTTCAGTTAAAAACAACCATATGCTATTTCCAGTTTTAAAACATTTTCTGATAGATTTCAATTTAATTTTTTTATTTTAATTTTTTTTTCAGATAGATTTCTTCACTTGGCTAACTCCTTTTTATTGTCTTTTCTAGTTCTTGGGTTTCCTTACATGGAAAAATGTACTACTAGGGGCAGGGAGTGGATTCTTTTACCTCTTGAGCTGGGTGAAATAGTTATCTTAAGATTGTGAGATAAAGAAGGTTCTTCAGAAAAATTCCTTTATTATATATATGCCAGTTTTATAGTTTAAATAATCATATGCTGTATGTCTAGAAGTGCAGTCAATCAGTCTACACAACCATTTTGGGGAGATACATCTGGCAGATAGAATAATGTCATTCAAGAAAACAAACAGAAAGTTCACCCTATTATCTGCTTCATAGTCCAAACTATGAGACTGTTTTACAACCAAGTATTTGTGTAGTGAGATAACTAATTGTGGGACTCATAATTTCTCATCTAAAATTCAGGAGAATAATAGTAACCTCCTGGTATTAGTTCCTTATGCTGCTGCAACAAACTACCACATACTTAGTGACTTAAAATAATCCAAATTTATCTTACAGTTTTGTAGGTCAGGTGTCTGATGCAGGTCTCACTGGACTAAAATCAAGGTGATGGGAGGGGTGATTCTTTCTGGAGACTCTAGAGGAAAATCTGTTTTAATGCCTTTTCTGACTCTAGAGGCTGTACATATTCCTTGGCCCATGACCTCACATCAAACATTTTCTGTCCTGTTTCCTTCATTACATCCCCTTCTTCCTCCTTTGACCTTGCTTCCCTCTTCCAGGCAGTCAGTCAGTCCCTGAAGTCTGTGTTTCCAGTGGGATCTTAAGCTGATGGGGAGGCGAAATTAGCGGTCATCTTGTCCAATTGGGAGGGTTTACTGGTTGAAACAAGAGTAGCAGCAGACCTTTAACACTAGTCATTTATTGCTATAGAAACCATAATAAGATCAACCATATTTTGCATCACATAAGCACATGTATTAGTTTCCTGATGCTGCTATAACAATCACTGCAAACTTAGCAGCTTAAACAGAAATTTATTATCTCACAAGTCTGTTAGTTCAGGAGTCTAACAAATATCTTGCTGGGCTAAAATCAAGGTGCTGCATGGCTCCTTTACCTTCTGGAGGCTCTGTAGGAAAATCCATATCTTTGTCCATTCCAGCTTTTAGAGCACACCCACATTCCTTGCTCCTTTCTATCTTTAAAGCCATGCAACGGCTGGTTGAGTCTTTCTCATTTTGTATCACTCTGATGCTGACTCTTCTATCTCTTTCTTCATATTCAAGGACTCATAATTACATTGGGCCTACCAGATAATCCAGGGTAACTTCCCTCTGTTAAGGTAAATTGATTAGCAAACGTAATTGCATTTGCTCCTTTACTTCCCCTTTGCCATGTAGCATAACATATTCACAAGCTGGACGATCAGGAGGTGGACATCTTTGGGAAGGCATTATTCTGCCTACATACTTCTGTTGTATGGCTTTGGAGAGGACTAAGTGAGACTAAGCATTTATAACCCCTTCCACGGTAAATGTTCAATAAATGTTTTAGTTAATGTTATTATATTTACTTTGTAAAGGCAATATTTCAGGTTTGCCACTGCAGATGCTTGTCAATCACAAATACTATCATCCTTCATGGGGATTGGATTTTTTAAACACCAAATCTTAAGCAGGCTCTGCTGCTAGGTACTGGGGGCCTCAACCTTCTAGCTGGTGCAGAAAGGATGGAGTCAGGGAATTGGGAAGTGCTGCGATTTGCAGGGCATGACCTTTATTAATAGGACTGGACACCCTAGGTATGCACGATGGCCTACTTTCCAATGTCCCAAAGAACATCATAAACTGGAGCTCAGTCTAGGCTGGGATAGTTAGCCATGGGAGGCTGATTATCCTACAGATCATTAGTGTGGCTCCAAGTGGTCAATTTGATTTGGCGCATGATCCTTCTCAGTGGATGAAGAAGGCAGGGTCCACTCATAGTGAAAGGTACCTTGTTGACTGAGCTCCCACTAGGTGGGCTTGGGTTTCAGCCTCATCTCTTACCGCTCTAGCTTATTCTTTCTATCCACCCCCTGTTGTTGTTTTTTTTCCGGAAGGGGAGAGGTGCATGGATGAGGAATCAAACCCAGGTCTCCTATATGGTGGGCAAGCATTCTACCACTGAACCACCCATGCACCGTTTCCAGTCTTCCCTTTCTAATTCCAGCTTTCTGAATTTCTATCAGTTCTGTGTTTTCACTCTGCACTTCATTTGCACAAATGAATGCTTTGGCAAATGCTTCAAACATTCTTCTACTGCTATTTCTTCTCCTAGCTAGCTCCAACTCATCTACCCTTCAGGTATCTGTTTAGGTAACACTTCTTCCAGAAAGCCTTTTCCTGAATTTCTTCTGTAATAACTTGCTTAATTACCTGCCTTGCTTTTATACTATATGCTCCACGTGAGCTGGGCCATGGTCTTGCTGTTCTAGCTACCAGATATTTAGTAGATTCTCAAGATAGAGTTGCACAAATATTGTTCCCTCTGTTCTAAAAATTGCTTGAAGAAAAGACAAGCTATTTGCCATTCTACTAGGTTTCAAATGTTAAAGTTGGGAAATTAGATCCTTATGTGTAACTTGAATGCCATTTTAACTGATTTCAGTCTCTTCTGCATCCCCCTGACTTTGATGCAAGAAGAGATGCTTTCTGACAACCCACTATAATCATCCATTTTAATTATATCTAAAGGAACTTAGAAGGAGGAAGTTTGCTGAGTAAGTTGGTAGAGACAAATTATTTTCTTCACTGAACAGTTAATCAGCATCTTTCAAAAATTTTCATTGAGAACTATGAGCTGATTAAAAAATCAAGTTACGGTAGACCAGGCTGAGCCCCACATCATAGGGCATACCCATAGGGAGAATCAGATAACCCCACTTGGATTTCAACATTAAGGGCAGCTTTGAGGACAGCTCCTGGATGAGAGCAGGGTTTATTCATTCTGAAAACCACAGTGGTGGCACCCAACATTTCCACTCACAATGATTCAGGTAAGAAGACTAAAGCATTTGACATTAATCAAATAAAAGTGTCAACATATCTGTTGTTCTTGTAGTAGGAACTTGTGGAAGAGAACTTCAGAACTGCAATAGAAATAGCAAGAGCAATAGAAATGTGGTTGATGAGCTTTACCTGGCTGGGATGGGAAGGCTGCATTTGCAGCTCTGAATTTTCAACAGCTGCAAAGAGCAGGAAACCTCTCCATCATTAATGTATTGTCCTGTTACGCGGAAGTTACTAGTCTGGTATAGAGCAGTGTGGGGTATAGAAAAAATCAACAAGGGTTAGAAATACAGATCTAGGACAAGGGAGAAGCACATAGAGTCAAATACTGACAAATCTCTACCTCTGCCATCATTGGGTACTTAGGAAGTTCTCCTATACCCTGGTGATGAAGGATAGGTAGGCAACACCAGGGCATATTGCAGTTGTATATTTTTATACATATATATATATACATATATATTTATAATATTGTATTGTTTTGAATGCTTGAGTGAATCTTAAAGCAACTCAAAGGCTATTAAAAGATTTCCAATTGTCTGTAGGAAAATGTTATTCTCTAGCTAGTCATCAAGTTGTGTTCAATGCATGTAGATATTTTTAAAACCTTATGAGATTGAGGGACTGTTTTAGTTTTCTTTCTGATAGTTGTCTTTTTTAGTTTTTGTTTGTTTTTTGTTCTGATGCTTGTCTTTAAATTCATAGTCTTTTAAACATTTCACATAAATGAATATATTTAGCTTGTGGGCTCTGAATCAATGTCGTGAAACATGTGTAACAGATCTTTCCACACTCCTTCCCTCTCTTCCCACCACCATTCCCTTATCAGCACCATTCTCTGATAGGTGATGGTCAATTCATCAAAGTGAATCTTTTAGCATATTACTATTTTATTCACAGCCCTCCCACCACTCAAGAAAGCTAACCCTCTAAATAATGAAGTGAAGGCAATGTGTTGCAATGATTCCAAATGATGGACACAATTTTATAGTCCTTGCAGAGGAATAAAAGATCACAAGTATTTTAGAGAAATGCTCCTTAAACTTATATAAATAAAGTGTTAATGAGGCCTCACTTATGAAATTCTGTACACAAAATGCTAGCATATATACATAGTTGAAAATCCTTTTAAGGCTGTGAAAAAAAGTGGCTAAGACTGTTATCTTAGTGAGCTTTGCGACATTCCTAGTCATTGTCACAGCTGACAGACGCATAGTTTGATCAAGACAATTATCCGTCTGACCCTGTCAGGAGAAGACACCCCAGCCTTACCTCTCTGGAGTGCCAACAGGTTGCTTTCAGACTTGGAGACTAGGGCAGAAGGAAGTCCTGGTATGGAGATGAATGCTCTCTGTCAGCTTATTATATTTAGGGAGTGCTTGCTTTCTCGTCTCAGCAGATTTTCATTTATCAAGGAGACTATTTATTTATTTTTAAAATTCTTTCTCATTATATTTATTTTATTATTATTATTGATTAGAGAAGTTGTAGGCAAACAGAAAAACCATGCAGAAAATACAGTTTGCACATACCACCTCTATTATTAATACCATGCAACACCATGTAACACACATTTGTTGTAATTGATGAAATAATATTATTATAATTGTATTATTAGCTGTATAGATTCCTTTACAGGGGCAAGCTGGAAGGATGTGTATTTGGGAAAGGAGCTCCTCGTCTCTATGTTCAGCTGAGCTGTTCCAAGATGTGCTTCCTATCACTCAGTATTAATCCAATTAAAGCTGATAGAAAATATTTTCTCAAGCATTTGTTGTTCTAGATCTTTTTTTTCTAACTGTCATGTTTTATACCACTTCATGCCTGCTTTTTGGTCATTCTCTTGAAGGAAAGTATAGAATTTGAAGATTGCCTCAAAGTTGAAACTATTACCCTGGTGTATGAAGAGAAAACCTATCCAAAGAACCAAATGGAAGGGGTAAATATTTGTGCCCCATTTGTTGATGTCTAATCATTGATTCAACAGGAAAAACTGTGTGATTTCTATTTGGTATATGAACTTTGGGTTCCTGAATGGAAATCTGATAGAGCAATGGTTTTTAACTGTGTTTGGGGTCACATATCCCATTGAGAAGTTGATAAATATAAATGGAGCCTTTTATCAGAAAAATATACACAAACATATTTTTCACACAACTCTGGGTGAGCCCTTGACGTCTGTCGGTGAACCCCAAATTAGGAGTCTATGCCTTAAAGCATAAAGGAAATAGAATGATGCAGCCAAGCTTGGAAGCAAAGCTACTCTTCTGTTTGGGTGGCCAGGAGCTAGATTCCAGGCTGAGCATCATAAATAGGATCTTCCCTCAGCGATTCTGCTTGCAGTGAACATTACGTGATTCCTGGAAGCACAGAAAGCCTCACGGATAGTGACTAGACTCTCCTCAATAATATCAGACCTGAAGGAATTAGGTAATATCACAAGAAATAGTTGTTTCAGGGAAAGTGCTGTGGTGCTGCATAAAGGGAGATGTTTTCAGAGTGATTTCTTCTAGCAGACAGAGTTTAAAATATTCTTGCTATTTCACAGCTTAGAGAAATGTCAACTAAAGGAGAGGATGAGGAGAGAGAGAGAGAGAGAGAGGAGAGGGGAGAGGGGAGAGGGGAGAGGGGAGAGGAGGGGAGAGGGGAGAGGGGAGGAGGGGAGAGGGGAGAGGGGAGAGGGGAGAGGGTGGAGGGGAGAGGGGAGAGAGGAGAGAGAGACTCAAGTTAGGCATCAGTGCCACTCTGGTTTCCATCTGATGGCCCTAAATGGCTCTCAGCGGGTTTTAACTCTAGGTTACAGATCTCAATGAATTGGTTGTTTTTGTTCTCTTTGTGCTTCTGTTGCTCTAGACAGATGAACTCCATTTGGGAGACGGTTAGATGCAGCCATTTAAAACTTCAGAGAGGATACAGCAGCCAGGGAGAATGTTACGACTGCTATGAGTAGTAAAATGCCCACTGTTTGGAGTATGCTTCTGAGCTACGGATCCCAGGACCCAAAACAGCCAAAATCAAAGAGCTCAAAGAATGAGCCCTAGGAAGGAATGATTAGCTTGAGCCATTTCATGTTACAGCTTATTTCATGTGATGCCCCAGAAGTGTTTTTTTTCCCAATCTTTCATGCACATCACCATACCTTTCCTAGAAACATATGACCACTATTACAGGAGGTCATAGGATTGGAGGGTAGAAGCCCTCTTTTGTCAGCCTGAGGCCCATTATTGGGAAGACACTAAGTTAGCTTTCTGACTGGCATTTAGGATAGACAATATATGGAAGATCACAGGATCCAGTCCAATTTACAGCTAGATAACAAAACCATGCAGTTATCTGCTATTTACAAAGGGGATACAAAGTAGCTCAGACAATAGATAGGAGCAGAATTAAAATAACCCAAAGGAGTATGCTATTGTTTCACATTGAAACAAAATTTCTTACCCT
Source organism: Tamandua tetradactyla (assembly GCF_023851605.1). Taxonomy (NCBI): domain Eukaryota; kingdom Metazoa; phylum Chordata; class Mammalia; order Pilosa; family Myrmecophagidae; genus Tamandua; species Tamandua tetradactyla. Next base: position 74,796,835 of record NC_135328.1, read on the forward strand.
CTCTTTGATCAAAGATAACCTTAAAAAGATTATTCTTAATCATCTTAATCATAAAATAAAGCATTTTCATTTGATTTGTCCTGATTATTTATATAAGTGCAGCAAGAATGACAATTTACCATGTAGACCTTTTTTTTTAAATTATTATTATTATTAGTTTTCTTTGCTTGTAGTTTTCGAAAGGAAACTCAAATTAGACTTTTAAAGCCTCCTGAGGCTAGGAAGCCAAGTCAAGCGCTTGACATCAGGTTTTACCTGCAGTTCAGACAGTGACTTTATTTGCTGATCTGTAGGGCTGGGAACTCTAGAGCCAGGTGCCAGACTGGTTTTTTGGAGAGGGTTTTGTAAGCATTTACTCCATAAAGTCAATCTTAGTTCCTTAACTAAGACGATGTGCCCTCAGACGAGTGGACACGTCTGATTCAATGAGCATCATTCTCAAACGTGGCATTCCAGTCAAAGCCTTGGTTATATAACCAGTATCTCCGTTAGGTCCTGTAAACACAGAGGACAGATTCTGACTGAGCTTATGCAAATAATTATTGTGCCATAAAAATAAGAATACTCAATAGGAGTTGTTCAATAGGAAAATGGATCACTGTGAAACAATATTTGGTTCACTGTTTAACCAAAGGGACACTAAGAAAATAAATTTTTTTGTCACATTTCATTGTTTTTCCGTGTGAAGATCCCATTATTGCAGCACCATTTGTTGAATTTTTGTTTGTTTGTTTGTTTTGGGGGAAGTGCATGGACCAGGAATCGAACCTGGGTCTCCTGCATGGCAGGTGAGAATTCTACCACTGAACTACCCTTGCACCCCCAATAAATAAGAATTAATATGAGAGGATTGCTAAAAAAAAAAAAGAATTATTTTTAAAGTGAAGACTTGTTCTCTAAAACGATAAAGGATGATTAAATCAATATAAATATCAATAATAATATTATACCAATATTATTCAGATAAGAATCTTTGCCTTCTAGGCTGATTATTCAGATGGTTAAGAAAATTTTTTTACAGCCTCTCACTAAGAGCCAGCCAATAATCTAAGAACGCTCTATCATTTTACAGAGAGAAAACCAAATTCTAGTCTGGTATGAGGATATCATCTGATAAGAAAACTCTTAAAAATCTCATAAGTCTATCAAATCTTGGCTAACCCTGACCATTGTAAATAAAATTCCTTTTCCACAAACCTTTCACTTTTTCTATATCCATTCAGTTTTTGTCCTAAATATCCTTGCTTCTCTTTCTGTGATAACCAGGCATTTTACTTGAGGACAAAACTATTCTTCATTTCTTTAAGGAAATGTATCCTACATACCTTATATACCTGGGTTACTAAAAAGATCTTTGAAACTATCTTCAAACCCCCTACAAAACAGTTATTTAAAAAATAAAGTCTTTCAAAATAATTCAATTCAGTTATACACAAATTTATATTTTTCATCTCAAAGATCTAGCAGATATAAAGCTAGCTTATTGGATGGGCCACCGCTGGCTCAGCAGGCAGAGTTCTAGCCTACCATGCTGGAGACCTGGGTTCGCTTCCTGGTTCCTGCCCATGCAAAAAAAAAAAGGAAAGAAAAAAAAGCTAGCTTATTTTATCAGTAAATCTGTATAAATTTAGGAAGAACATACTCAAGTAGAATAAAATTGTGATTATATTGTACTTGACATTGATAATGCAGAAAGCATACTTGTTTTTCTTTAACAACATTAAATTAGTTCCATCTGTCAAAGATTTATCTGAATTATATGAACTTTGAATATTTTTTTAACATTTGAGTTTGGTTCTAGGAATGATGTTTTTTCATTGGGAAAATTAGAAGCTTGGTTTCCTTAATTTCTAGGATTTTAGGAGTATTGATTCATGTATAAATGCATATTTATCTTTAACTCCATTTAAATAGTGCTCTTTTAAGGAGTTTTATACATTAATTTTGCAATACCATCAGGAAGCAGAAAAATATATACCAAACACATGGACAGAAATAGAGAGCCTATAGCTTTAATTTAAATTTTTTCAGTCATGAGCCAGACGTAAAAACAGAAAACATCAGAACACAAAACTCACCAGTTTTTATAAGCTATTTTTAGAGTCTTGCAATTTCTTAGTAGACTCTGAGTAACAATTAAAATAGACATCCATTTGATCTAATTTGGGAGCCTTTTTTCTTGCATGACGTCTGAGATGAGTACATTTTTCTAATTGCAATATTCCTCATAATGGCCATTGCAGCTCTAGGTTGTCATTGGTGAGGGTTCGCTATTTGGATAGACAGATGCAGCTTTTGATCCTATAAGTTTTGAACATATAATATGCTGATATGCCAGAGGGTGGAAAATCAAAATTTTTAGAGCTTGGGGATTCCATCTCCATCATTTCATTCTTATCTTATACACGGAACAAAGAAACCAGCAATAGCAAAAATGAATCTGCAGACTGAACTACAGGCTAGAGATTCAGACTCAAAATTTGAGCCTTCTTGTCAATTCTGATTGACCCGCTAATCTTTAGGCTAAAAGCCAGTGAAATTGAAGAATTTGAACATAGAGTGGAGCTGAAAACTGAGAGGCACTCACTCATGACCTTGGCAAGGATGACAGAGAACGCAAATGATTCAGTGGTGCTTTCAACTGTCTTTCTCTTTGTCACCAGAGACCAGAAATTGCTTTCTGGTTCCTTCATGGTCACAAAACTGAGGAAAGAAACCCTTTTCATGCAATTTAGGATCTCACAACTGTACTGAGTGATTCATGAATCAGGTAGCATTCCACTGACAAAGCAGGAGGGAGTGCCACCAAGGAGGTGAAGAGGAGAATCTCGTATAGGACTAATGTGGAAGCATGTTTAGAAATGTTATGATTGACTGACAATAAGTTTCTATTTTACTTAGGGGGGTGATACAAAGTGGGGGGGAAGGTGGTTGCTTAGGAGTGAGGATGTTAGTTGGCGATTACTGATCAGCTGTACTTAAATTTTGTTTTCTGCACGTTAGGCATTTTCAGGAAATAGAAACTAGCTTAGGTTTTTGGTTTTGCTGATGTGGGGCTTAGTATGGGTGCCACCATGCTGGGGCTACTAGATTTTATTTATCAATGCTAAATCTCCAAAATCCAGTGTGATTTAGCACATCTGACCTTTGATTATCCACATTTCAGGTGCTCAATAGCTTCATGTGGTTAGTGGCTAATGTGTTGGCTGGTACAGATTAGAGCTGTCCAGACCATTCTCAGCAGGGTAATGTAACTGTATTTTGGTTCATTGTCTTTCAATATGGATGCTAACTGTCTATGGTGTCCCAGAAGTCGTTCTTTTACTCAGATACTTATTCATTTGTTTGCTCACTTATTCTTTGAACATTCATTGAGCACCTTTTATGTGTAAAGGACTGAACTGAGGGGAATAGGCAAAATGAAGATAAGAGTATCAGAGACCGGTGTAGACAAATATTTGCAAGATACTATGAAAAGAGGATTAACTGGAGCAGTGATTGGTCATGGAACAAAATGTGGCTCTATCAACATTTCTAATGGGGGTGGAGCAGTGAAGCTGTGGGTGTTTCCTCTCAGGGGAAGAAGTCATTGGCCTCTCCACCTGCTTTCTGATATAGAATCCCACTGAACCACACTTCCTGAGAAGATCCTGCCAGCTCCGTTGAGGGAGCAAGTTGAGGGACATTGAATTGGGAGGATATACAAATTGTTATGGGATTCAGAGGGAACAGGGAAGACTTCAGTGAGAAAGTGGTATTTTTGCTGGATTCTGAAGGATGACAAACTTGTCAGTTCAGAGAAGGATATTCTGAGCAAAAGATACAATGTGCAAAGGTACGAAAATAGGAAAGAGGGAATGTGCTGTAGTTAGGGAACACTGAGGATCTGTGTAAACTCCACTGAAAATTTGCACACAATCTCTTAGAGAATAATCAATGATTGTGTTCACAATCAATACTTTCCCCGTATTCAAATTCAAATTTCAGAAATAGCCTGGATTAGAATTACATCTCTCTGGCCTCACTCTTGCCCTTAACTAAATGACTGAATTTGCAGACATTGATATGAACCAGTGGCTGAAAAAAATTCCCTCTGTCAACTAGTTTATCTTGTTAGTGACATGAATAATCAAATTCAATTGGACTTAACAAGCTGTAACACACTGTCAAAATCCATTAGCAATACAAGAGCCTCCAGCCATAAAGAACCCTTTTTGTATATCTTAGAGTTTTCCTCCTGAAAGGCAAACCTCAAACTAAAGGAAAAAACATGTTTCATTTATATGCACTGAGCTCTTTAAAGTCTTCTCATCAACTCTGTGGTTTGATTTTTTTTTTTCTTTCTTTCTTTCTTTTCTTTTCTCTCTCTTCTGGAAAAATAGGAGCAGTGCTGTCTGCTTGATAATCTCACATATATGTTCTCTTGGCAGGATGAAAACTCTGGATATGTCAAAGTTTTCACGCTATCCAGATTTTGAGAAGGAACAAAATGGGAGTAGGTGGTAAGGAGGATAAACAAAACCAGAGGGAGAAACCTGATACCCTCTTCTGCCTTTTCAGAGATTATTTTACCCACTTCCTGGAGCTGCTGTGTTGTTTTATTTCCCCTGACCAAATCGCATCATACATCTCCTAAATTCACATGCTTGCCGGTTTCCTGCAGATATGCAGGTAGAGAAGTGGGCTACTGCAATTGACAAGATGCCAATGACTCAAGGGGCTAGCAGGAATGGAAAACATTGACAGAGCTCTACAAAACCTGTAAATGAACTGCAAATGGACATGCATTAAGCAGGCCTAGTGCTACTTTAAACTGATTAGTTTCCTTTAGAGAAAATACCATTGCAGGTGAAGGTGATATACAATGCCTTCTATTAAATAGCTTTACTAAACGTCAAGAGGATAGCGATTACTTATGCCTGCCTAATACATTTTGAATATACACACCGTCCGTGCTGAAATGATCAATCAAGCCAAATACACAAGATGAAACATAAACCCACATCACCATTTTCCCTTCTCTTAAGGCTCTCTACGGGTTCATTTTCACAAATACCAGTGAGAAGCCTTATAAATAACATCTGTGCATCAGGCACCTTTGCTCTCCAGTGCCTCTGACGGATTTTATCTCACATGAAGTTTAGGTAGGAGAAGGTGAGCTCCAGTCTTAACTGTATCCTCTTGTTTTAGAGATTTAACTAAATCCTTCAGGCTTAACCTTAACCATTGTTTAGAAAAAAAAAGGTGGCTCACCAATGGCAAGCTGGGGAGTTCAGTTTGCTGCCAAGAAACTGAATATTATCCTCAAACACTATTCATGTATTCTTCGTGTGTGAGAAAATGCCTTAAAGTGTTACTTGAAGTACCGGGGAAATAGGTTCCTGGGGTCTCTTTAGTTCCAGCTGTGTCACTTAGCAGGGATAAGACTTGCTAAGGGGGCCCTGCTGATCTTCCCTGTTTTACTGGGCACCAGGATCTTAAATGTAATGGTCAGCTGGGATTCCCCTGATATGGATTCTTGCTTTCCATACCTAGAATGGGTCGTGTATCTCCCGACTTTATGAACAAACTAAAGGATTAGTTGAAGGGACTGAAACTACTCTTAGGAAGGGGAACTACATAGCATTTATAGTATGTTAATATAACCATAACTTTTTATAAACTCTAAATAAAATTTGTTAGTCTCTGCCAAAATTTCAAGCCCTTCTTTACGAAGAGTAAGCCCAGTGTGTTGGCTAATTGTTTCTGGTTTAGTCTCACTTGGATATCTACACGTTTGTTACCTAGATCCCACTTATTCTCATCTGTATGACCCTTGCTATGACCAACATCATTTTCTGGTGATTAGTAGTATTAGCAAAAATTTCTTGGTCATTGGATTATTTTGGTCTTTATGAAATGCTGGCCTCTGTGTACCCCCCTCTGGCATTATTCTCTTTCTATTTGCCTGGATCTGCTACTTTCTGTCTCTCTTGGGATACTGATTGCTCTCCCATTCAGCGTGCTGCTTCTGCATTCTTCTTAATAGTAGAGCTGGAGGAATTTGTTAAATTTTGCTCCCTTTGGAAAGAAGAATAACTTCCATACAAAGTTTGAGTTGAAAAATGAATCCCCCATTTGACAGAGAGATGGATGCTATGACATTTACTGTGTAAACATTATTGAATTTTCTCCTTGGCTGCAGAGGTTCAAGGGTCTTACTCTTTAAAAAATGTTTTTGGCTTTATGTGATGGCCCACAGTGACAGAAATTATTTTAAGGAATATCCTGAAATACTCTCTGAATGCTCTTAAATATAAAAAAGAAATTAATAGACATGGCTATGATATCAAACAAACTTCAATAATCAGTCAAGAAACAAATACTTATCATGAAGACGAATATCATACTTCCATTGGCTTATCTATATTCTGTTGGTCTGATGGAATATGTAGATAAAATTATTTTTTACTGTTGGTCATATCATTGTGAAATAAGGCAGTTTTCATGCAATTATTAAACCCAGAATGCTTATTGTGTAGGTTCTCTCAGGTAAATATGATATAATGAGGCAACATTTTGAACATAGCATGACATATTTTGAAGATAAATTATGTGGCAGATTTTTTAAGTATGTATGCATTTATGTTTTATTTTCTAAAATTATTTTTATTGAGAAATCTTCTCACATATACAGCCGATCCACAGTATACAATCAATGGCTCACAATATCATCACATAGTTGTGTGTTCATCACTGTGATCATTTTTAGACCATTTGCATCACTCCAGGAAAAGAAATAAGAAGAAAAAAGAAAAAAAACTCATACATCCTATACCCCTTACCCTTCATGCTCACTGATCACTAGTATTTCAATCTATTTAATTTTTTTACCCCTGATTACCTGCCCCCCATTATTTATCTATTTTTTTCCTTATTTTTTTTGCTCATCTGTCTATACCCTGGGTAAAAGAAGCATCAGACACAAGGTTTTCACAATCACATGATCACATTATAAAAGATATTTAGTTATACAATCTTCTTCAAGAATCAAGGCTATTGGAACACAGTTCAACAGTTTCAGGTACTTCCCTCCAGCCACTCCAATGTACCATAAACTAAAAAAGGATATCTATATAATGCTTAAGAATAATCTCCAGGATAACCTCTTGACTCTCTTTGAAATCTCTCAGTGTGACAAGTTTTTATGGACATATATGTAGGTAAGTGTATACCTTAGCTTTATACAGTGTATAAACACCACTGATTGCAAGCAACTCACATGCACACATTCACACACACACACAACAAAACAAAGAACATTAATACTTCATAATATTAGAGTTTTTAAGGAGTTCAGGTTTATGCAGACATTCTGGGGGGTAGTTCTATAAAATCACACACTGATACTTTAACCATTTTTATTCTTATATTGCATTTTTATTGCCTTTTCCTGCTTTCCTTTGCTTCATAGCATTTATCACTATTAGGCACACTATATATTTAACCTATTTATTTGTTACTATCTGCCTTCTCTACCTAGAATGAAGCTCCATGAAGGCAGGGATTTACAACTATTTTGTTCACTCCTCTTTCAGTGCCTGGATCTTAGAGTTGCTCAATAAAAACGTGTTTAAATGAAAGAATGAATTAGCTAGTAATACTTTTATTTTTATTATTCATATTAGGTTCTGCTTTATCTATTCATCTAGGAATTCTAAAAGCTCTCCCAGGATTGAGCCAGAATTCTAGAAACTGCTTGAAAGTGGAATATTCTTACAGGATTATTTTATGGAATCATTCTCTGGTGTATTGTCATCAGCCTGTATTGAGGAACATTATAAGAAAAGGACCTTTAGAATATATATATCACTGGAATTATGGCTCAGCAGGCAGAGGTCTTGCCCGACATGCTAGAGACCTGGGTTTGATTCCTGGTGCCTGCCCATGCAAAAAGAAAAAAAAATATATATATATAGTTCTAGTTTGTTAGCTGTCAGAATGCAATATACTAGAAACAGAATGACTTTCAAAAAGGGGAATTTAATGAGTTGCTAGTTTACAGTTCTAAGGCCAAGAAAATGTCCCAATTAAAACAAGTCTATAGAAATAGCCAATCTAAGGTATCCAGGGAAAAACACCTTGGTTCAAGAAGGCCAATGAAGTTCACAGTTTCTTTCTCAAGTAGAAGGGCACATGGTGAGCACAGTCAGAGTTTCTCTCATCTGGAAGGGCACATGGCGAACATTGCGTCATCTGCTAGCTTCTTCTCCTGGCTTCCTGTTTCATAAAGCTCGCTGGGAGGCATTTTCCTTCTTCATCTCCAAAGGTTGCTGGCTGGTGGATTCTGGTTTGTGGTGCTGCAGCATTCTCTGCTCTCTCTGAATCTCCAAAATGTTTCCTCTTTTATAGGACTCCAAAACTTATCTAGACCCACCCAAATGGGTGGAGACATGTCGTCACCTAATCCAGCTTAACAACCACACTTGATTAAATCACATCTCCAGGGAGATGATCTGATTAGTTTCAAACATACAGTATTGAATAGGGATTATTCTGCCTTTTTGAAATAGAAGAGCCATGTTTTAATCTATTAATCTAAATAGATTAAAACATGGCTTTTCTAGGGGACATACATCCTTTCAAACCTACACACACATATATATTGCTGGAATAGTGTGGATATTATTCATTAAGTTTGTAATGCATTTTCCGTGATGATCAATGTAGAATTTTTTCTCTGCTATTAGTTTCAGGATTATTTGGGCAATTGATTTATTTTCAATTTGTGAACACATGAAATCCAATAACTGTTGGTGTTTCCTTCCTCATAGTCCAGAAAAACATAGAATAAAATGGGTAATTTGCCACAGGCAAAGATAGCACTTATGCCATGTGCTGATCTAGCTACTAGTTCCATTTGCTTCACAATTTTTAATTTTCCTTTTGCCTTATTTTTGTTGATTATTTTACATTCATGTGAACTTGTTATATTCTAGTATCTTCAAATGTCTCCCTACTTCTTTTATCATTCAGATATAGCCTCTCTCTCTAAGCCAAACTTTGTCAATAAACTCACTATCCTTCCCCTTTGAGGGACATGACTTCTAGGGATGTAAGTTCTCCTGGTAATGTGGGACATGACTCCTGGGGATAAGCCTGGTCCTGCCATCATGGGGTTGACAATGCCTTCTCAACCAAAAGGGGGAAAAGAAATGTAGCAAGATAAAGTTTCAGTGGCTAAGAGATTTCAACTAGAGTCAAGAGCCTATACTCTAATGAACGCTTCAGCCAGATATTGCAAATTGCCATAGTATGCCAAGCCCCAACCAATAGTATTCCTGAAAACCCTAAAGAATACCCAGGGCTCTAAGATTCCATAAGAGTTTTCCTTAAGTTTATTTTTTCAGAAATTTAAGCCTTTAAATTGTTTCTATGCCAGATAAGCCCTGAAACCCAGAGGCACCAGTCTTTCCAAGAACATTAACCAGTTTCATTCCTCTACCCCATAATGTTGACACCCTTTTTCAGCACGAAGTTAGAATGATCACTGCTCAGATACTTCTGAAGACTGAGAATATGATCAGATAAGAGAGAGGAGTTGGAACTGAGAAGTTAGGCTTTCACAAATGATTATGACTACTAACTCACTATATGGATATTTCTTTTTATATCTATATAGAATAGCCAGAAGCCAATATCTGAAATTGTTGAACTGTAATTCAAAAACCTCGATCTTTGAAAATGATGTAAACTATAGCTTTTATCTTGTGACCATGTGATTGTAAAAACCTTGTGACTTACACCTCCCTTATCTAGCGTATGGGTGGATGAGTAATAAAGACATGCATGAAAAGAAAAAAGAAAAAAAAAAAAGACATTTGATACATACAGCAGAAAGTAGATTGTAGGTGACCGGGGATTGAATACTGAGGGGGTATGGAAAATTATTTTTTATTGGCCATGTGGTTTCTGTTTTGGATGATGAGAAGTTTTGATAATGGATGGTGTTAGTATGGTAGCACAATATTGTGAATGTAATTATCAGTGAATTATACACATGAAAATGGGTAAAGTGGGAAATTTTGTGTTGTGTAAACATTTTTAAGAGATAAAAAAAGTCTCCTTAAATCCTTTTTTTGAGGGGTAAACAAATTGATGTAAATTTTACTCTTAAAGTTAGTAAACCCTTGGTTAATGGAATTATTTTTGTGATACTAATAACAATAATGTAATATTTAAAATTGCTTTCATGGATATGATTTGCAGAAATCATGTGAAGAAGCACTTTCGGAATCATACATTCATACGTGGTGTGAGAAACTAAGGCATAGAGTGTTCATGTGATTTATCCAAATTTAAATGGCTAACTAAATTGAGGAATTCAGAGAGAATATAGGTCTCCTAATTATTCCTCCAAGGCACTCAGCTCTGGTTTATCTTCCTTCACTTGGTTTAAATTTTTTAATTAGATAAACATTTTTCATATTATGGTTGGCTCAGCAATACTCCTCTTGGATGACTTATGTCAGGCTTTTTGCCAGTGGAATTGCATCATATATACATTTAACTTGGGGATGGATTTGAAAACCAAACTCAACTGCAGATATAGACCTGGGCTCTGGAGTCAAACTGTCTGCATTTAAATCCTAGATCTGTCAATTGCTAACTGTAGAGTCTTGTGAGAGGTGTCCAGCAATTCTGTGTCCCAGTTCCTCATGTAAAACAGAAATGATGATAATAAAGAAACCTAAATCAGTGGGTTGTTTTGAGACTTCAATTAGAAAATATATTTAAAGCTCCTTTAACTGCCCTGAACACACAGCAAGCAGTGAATAAATGTTAACTGTTGTCTTAGTCTGGGTCCCAGGAAAGGGAGCTTGAATGAAAATATCCTTGCTAAGGCTTTATTGAGAACTGTGATTCTAAAGATGAGAGAAGAAAATAGGGAAATAAGTTAAGGAAATGGGGAAAGCAAATATGAGGTAGTAGGGCTTTGAGCAATCCATGGCGTCCCAAGAAAATACTTTGGGTGCTCAGTCTTGTGGGACTTCATCCGAACAGACCATGTAGAACCACTGCGGCTCAGGACAGTCCACTGAGGCGGGAGGAAGCACCATGGATTTCTTTGCAGTATCTGCCTTGTCTTCTGTTTCTTCCTAGTCAAAATTCAGTCCATGAGGGTGGTGCGACAGTGGGTCAGTGGCAGAGTGCTCGCCTGCCATGCCAGAGACCCGGGTTCGATTCCCGGTGCCTACCCAGAAAAAAAAAAAAAAACAGTCCATGAGACGTTAACTCTCCTGAACTCCCAGCAGTTTCAGGATGGACTCCGTGTGGCACAGGGCCCCATCTGAGCCCACAAGTGGGAGGTGCCAGAGCTAGAGTTGCTGCCACGCCTGCTGTAGTGGGCACGGTAGAAGGGAAACAAAATCCTTGCTATTATCTGAGGGGAGGCTGAAGCAGCTGCTGGCGTTGGAAGAGGAGGGGACAGTGGAGGTGGTTGGAGCTCGTCACCAACGAGTGTCTGAGGTCCGGGGACCGGTGCGACTAAGCAAATATGAGGAAATACGTAACCTGAGTCCATTATTATCTCCTGAAATCTTCCCATAGCAGATATAGACATTTATGGTTCAGAGGCCCCACCAAAGAAGGAACTTGCTGCCTGACTATGAGGAATCGCATTAGGTATCGGTCTCTGACTATTCACTCTTTCAAAATCCATCTCACCCTACAAGCTGAGGCAAGCCCTTCTTGGAATGCTCTGGAAGCAAGGCGTTGATAGCTGAGGTCATGTGCTTGTCAGGGTGGGCCTGGTCAATAACTGAGTAAGTGTGACTAACTCACGGTCAAACCTTGCTCTGGAGCTCCTTATTGGCCTGCAAGGAGCTTCACAAACTGCAGGAGGTCTGAAGGCTACCGCTGCCGAGTCTGGAGCCTCTTCTTTCACTTTATTCCCTAGTAAACGTTTCACATTCTTCCCTACATCTTAGGGTCTTCTCCTACAGAACTTGACCCTCACCCTTTCCCAATACAAACACATATTAATAGATATTAAAGTGGCAAAGGCTAAATATAGGGCAGAAAGGAGTAACCGCTACAGGTAAACAGAAACTCTCCATGAAATTTCTAATATAGATGAAGAAAAGTTCAGCAGAGATTTTCACTGAATCAAAGGACCAACTATAGGCTCTTCTTAAATATTAAGAATATATCCAAAATTAATTTTGACAAGTTTGGAAAATATGTCTATTGGAAAAATTTTAGATTTACTTTTAGTACAAATTAGATAATATTAATAGTAACATCAAGAGCTGTCTATTTTGAGTACTTAATGTGCCAGGCATTGTGTTAATCCCTTTACATATACTTTCTTATTTAATCTGCACAATAATGCAGATGAAGTCTTACTGTCCCTTGCTTATAGATGAGAAAACCGAGATTTAGAAACTAACTAATTTTCTAAGGATCCCACAGGGGTAAGATTCACATGTAGGTGAGAACCCACGCTTAGGTTTTTCACCAGCACTGTACAAAAATAGCTCATGTATAACGAGTGTGGCACATGTGCCAGGCATGTGAGTTGTGCATGCTATTTTATTTATTACTTATAACAACCCCAAGACAGCACCATTATTACCCACAAATTTTACAGATGAAATCATTGAGGCAGGTGAGTTTGTGTGATTTGGTTATTTGACGCCTAATAGGTGGAAGAGCTGTGCTTTAGAACCCAGGCAATTTGATCACAGAGTTTATCACCATGCACTGTGTGCATCAGGTCTGAGCACAATTCGTCCTTCACCTGTAGCAATCCCTCTTTTCTGGATCTGCAGGAAAAACATTGACAATTATATCCAAGTTAAAATCTTCCACAGGGAATTGGTCGAATACCTAGTGTCAGTTTTGTTAAAGGATATAAAATCCATTAAACTTTAGTCTCTACTTAGTGTTGACATGGTGGAATCCTATCAATCAACATTACTTGCCTATTAAACCTGTCCTTGACTTTTATAGAAATTGAAATTTAATATGGGGTAAACCCCAGAAAACTGTGCAAGCTGTGATGTGCTTAAGGACCTTCAGGTGTTCGAATGAAACCGGTTCGAAGAACTGGTTTTAACTATTGAACTTGCTGTTCCTAACATAGGCAGAAGCTCAAGTTATTAGATGCATATTTAAAAATATGAAAATATTCAAAGGCAGAAGAAGGGTATCACTAATCTAACCATATTTTACAGGGTGGAAATTTCCGGTAGATGTGTCAGGAACAATTCACTAATCCACAAGTTACTGAACAGCCTTGTCTGGGATAGGATGAGGGCAGGAACCATGTCACTCTTGCCTCATAACAGCACGTCCAGCTCCTGCATGACGTCAGGCCCATAGTAAATGCTCTGCTCATTACAGCATTGTTGAACCCAAACCGTGAGACTGTTGTTCTTACAATGCTGCCGTAGAAACACAGTGAACACTCCCACCTACATAGCATTTCCATGAGAAAGCCCTTATTTTAAAATCTGCATTCCCCAAGCCAAAAAGGGGGGGGGGGGGGTGAAACAGTCAAAACAGGAACTAAGTAACCTACTCTACCAGTATACTCATAAATTTCTTCTTTCAGGCTCTCCATGATATAATTTAGCATCACTCAAGAATCCTGTGACTTTTGCACTCTCCCTCCCTTTACAGGCTCATATGACAACTCAGGGTAAAATAATGGTCTGACACATCACATCTTTGTGTGAGTACTGAAGCTGAAGAGCAGCTTGATGAGCTAAAGAGCCAGGTGTACGGCATCTAAGCTGAACACTTCCTTATCTGGCAGCCCTTCAATCACTACACTTAAATCTAACATGATTTGGCCAGCCCGTCCACACCTGGGGAGTCTTTTTATGCTTTGGAATGCACCATACACCGCTGTCTCCCAGACCCACCCACTCACATGTCTTTTCCCAGCCTGTGCTTCATAGTGGGCCTGATGCCATATGTACAGTGACACTCATGCTCCCTCCATGGGTCCTCATATCTGCTTCAGTAAACACCATGCCCTGAAATTGTTGAACAAATAGATCATGAGTTAGCTTCTTAGAGGGAATGATGACAGCTTGTTAAAAATAGGACTGATGCGAGGGCCTGAGAAAAAATAAGAAAGGTAGAAATTGGTGAGAACTGAAGTCAAAGTGAGGAGTTTTTGTCACTATGTCTAAACAGGTTTCTGCCCCAATAAAACAGAAGGCTTTTCCCTTTAGAAAAAAATAAATATTTCTATGAGAATGTTTATAGCAGGATTTTTCATGATAGCCCAAAGGTGGAAACAACCCAAACATCCATCAACTGATGAATGGATTAAAAATGTGGTATCTCCATCCAATGGAATATTATTCATTCTTATAAAAAGAAGTGAAGCACTGATGCATACTACAGCAGGGATGAACCTTGAAAACATTGTTGAGTGAAAGAAGCCAGTCACAAAGGCTATATAGTATATGATTCCATTTATATGAACTATTCAGAATAGGCCAATCTATATCTGTATCATCTATATCTATACGTAAAGTATCTATATATAAAGTAGATTAGTGGTTGCTTAGGGTTAGCGGGGGGAGAGTGGAAGGCAGGGGGTGGGTGTTGGGGTGGGAAAGGGGATGATAGCTAAAGGGTAGGAGGTTTCCTTTTGAAGTAATGAAAATGTTCTAAAATTGACTGCGGTAATAGTTGTCCATAGCTGTGAATATACAAAAATTCATTGAATTTTTATACTTTAAATGGATAAATTGTCTGATAATATAGTATATTATACTTTAATAATCCTGGTTAAAGAAAAATAAGAAATTCCCCCCCTGGATATCAAGCCTGCCTCTTAGATCTAAGACTGACTTGGGTAAGAGAAAATTAAGAAATACACCTGTTTCCCACGTGGCTGTTCTTTGCTGCTTCCGTGATTGGTCTGGGCTCATTCTACCCCTAAATCCCTAAGTCTGCAGTTATAGGAATGAATGAAAGTTCGTAAAAGGCTTGCGTTTTGAATCCAGTAACTGACATGTTTTACTTGGCCTGAACAAGGTTTTCACAGATTTTGATTTTGAATCCCTGAATTGGAGTCATAGTCCCCACACTCCCTGTGCTAGTTTGAAACTATTATGCACCCCAGAAAACCCATGTTCTTCTAATCCAATCTTGTGGGGACAGACCTATTGTTGGGTGGGAACTTTTGGTTGTGTTGTTTCCGTGGAGATGTGACCCTGCCCATTCAAGGTAAGTCTTAATCTGCTTACTGGAATCCTTTAAGGGGGAGACATTTCGGAGAAAACACAGACTGTTGGAAAAAGAAAATGCCCTGGGAGATCTAAATTAGAAATGAAAACTTGAGTTTGCCCGCAGAGAAGCTAAGAGAGGATCCTGGAATCAGAAGCTGAAAACAATGAACTGGGAGCAAGGACCTGCAGACGCCTGCCACGTGCCTTCCCAGCTGGTGTTTCAGATGCCAGTGGCATTTCTTCAAAGTACAGGTATCATCTTGTTGATGCCTAAATTTGGACATTTTCATGGCCTTAGAACTGTAAATTTGTAACCTAATAAATCCCCTTTAAAAAAGCCAACCTCTTTCTGGTATATTACATTCCGGTAGCTTTAGCAAACTGAAACACTTCCCTATTGTATAATACCTGGCATGCTTTGCTCTTAAACATTTAAGCTTGAGGCCCCAGGAATAAACACAATGAGATGCCATGGCACATCTTGGAACACCTAACACATAGCATTATATTATAAAAAAATAGCTGTTTCATGACTTCCTGATTTAAAGTTACAATCAGACTCTTGAAAGAGCTTGGGCAAACTTACTATATAGGCTGTGTTTTCCCAAACTTTGATCAACAGTTATAAATACAGGGAAGATGTAGATCTTTAATGAATTTAATTATGACAGGAATATTGGATAGGTGGGGGTTTCAGACACAAGCAAATAATTATCACCTAACCTATAAATTGAAACTAACATACAACCAAGACATTTTCTTTCTGAACTTAATAAATCATGTAGATAGGCAGGTAGTCTAGGACACCATTACGGGATAGCTACATACATTTGAACATGTCATAGGTTCTATCCTTTTCATTCAGCATAGCAATTTCATATGAAAAAAACTGATATGCTGGGGTTTTCACAGCTAAAGTGGTATCAGTGTCACCTAGATGGCTTGTTAAAACATATTCCTGGGGCCACAGGCAGGAGTGCTTGCCTGCCATGCCAGAGGACCCAGGTTCAATTCCTGGTGCCTGCCCATGTAAAAAAAAAAAAAAAAAAACACATATTCCTGAACTCTACTCCCAGAGTTTCTGATTCAGTAGGTTTGTGATGGAACCCAAGAATTTGCATTTCTAAGAATTTCCAAGATGATGCCAATGTGTTGGTTCAAGGACCACACTTTGAGAACCACTGGTCTACCCAATGAGTATGAGTCCTCTCTCCTTGAGTTCAGGTTTAAAATGACTTCACATAAATTTCTTAAACTTTTGAAAATTCTGGGGAAGGAGTCCAGCTGATCAGTTTGTAAGTGTCCCACCCTTCAACCAGTGAGGCGGGTGGAGTTTGTTGCCAGGAAGATTTAGGGAAAGCCAAGCAAGGTGAAAACCATCAACACCGTCCGTGCTCCACGCTTTAGGGGAAAATAGAATTTTTAAGGAAACTATTTTTCTTCAGTATTATAGACCTATTCTGCTTATCTCCTTTATGATGATGTATTTTAAGATTGTCGAATTCAAGGACTTGATCAAATGATTAGTGGTCATTAATACTTTAGTGTTTGGAATCCTGACCTAGCGAATAAAGAATGGACAGATTATGCTTGTGAAACATGCTATGTGCTGCATAGACCATAAAATGGGAGGAAAACAAGAGATATGGAAAAATAGTCACACATTTATTCTTGGAAATGGCTTTATTTTATGATACAACAGCACATCTTTTTATCAATTTGGGCTAATCGCAAGATTTTGTTTCTTAAAATATGTGATGATGACCACTGAAGTGTATTTCTATGATATCTATTAAAAGAGCTAATAGTACTAATTATCCCTATTTATTAAGTCCATAGTTTTTGTTATGTGATTTATACATGTTAATTAATTTAAGCCTTACAGCAACTCTATCAGTTAAATATTACTTCCATTATCATCCTTCAGAGAAATTGAGGCTTATGGTGTTTTAGTCATTTCCTTATTGTCATGCTTTCTGAGTATATTTTTGCTCCAGAGCCTGGGTTTTTTTTAAAGTTTCCCACATCATTGCAAAAATACTGCACCAAATATTCACTGCAAGAAAATGATTGAGGCATGAGAACAGTAATGAAAAATGGTGATCTTTGGGATTCCTTGAGATTTATATTTCCTTAAGAATGAAATTAAAAGTTGGGATGGTTTTTGGAAAGCGTGTCTAATAGTTTTTAAAAAAATAAAAATTATTTATCTATTTTGCTAGTTTTATCCAATTTTCTAAACTGATTTTTTCTTACCTTGCCCTATTTTGGAAACCAAAGATGTGACAAGAACTATAGGGAATATAGAAAAACACACTGAAAGGAAATCATGCCTGAAACTTTACAACAGGATAAATTTATTTTGGCGCTGTCTTCAACTTTAAAGTATTCAGCTATATAATTTTATTTTTGCTCAGGCATCCAAGTTTGCGTTTCTTCTTTCATAGTTCCTGATTTTGGATTAGGTAATAGCCCACATTATTTTTGTAAGGCTCAAAAAACTCAGTAACATTTTCCCTGCAAGACTCAATGATAGGCTGAATGAGGGTGATGTCAACTCTCAATTAACGAGACAGGAATAGTATTTACTGTTATGAAATTTAAATGTGTACAGACCATATCCTGTCCTTTAAATGACACACCCCAGTAGTTAATTCATGAGGATTTATGAAAGATATAAGACACTAGTCACAAGTTATCTTCCTTTTGCATATGAGCATAAATGTATAAATCCATCTTATATCTGTTGTGGTTTCTTTGCCATGTTATTCTACCTACTTTTTAGATATTTGCCTTCTAGTTGTTCAGTCCAAAAATATTTGAATTAGGCTTAGCCCCTCTCCCTTTCTGTCGCCCCATATCCTATCCAGTAAATTCTGTCAGCTGTAGCTGAAAAATATATTCTAAATCTGACCACTTCTCACTACCTCCATTATTTCTACCTTACTCCAAGCCATCATCATCTCCATCCAGATAATTGACATAACCTCCAGACTAGATGCTCTGCTTCCACTTTCGCTCTCTCGCGTCAATTTCAACAAAGCAGCTACAGTGATTCCACTAAAACATATATTTTTGAAATGTCACTCCTGTGCTCAAAATTGCCCAGCGATTTCCCATCACTATGCAGTGTAAAAGCCAAACTCCTTATAGTGGCTCATGACAGCTTACACTGTGGTTCCTCTTTCCCCCTTTGAGTTCATCTCTCTGCTCCAGCCACGCTGGACACCCTTGGAATGCTCCTCCCCATGATCTCCATTCAACCCTTGCCTTCACCTTCTTAGGTTCTTCCTCAAATATTAACTTCTTTTCTGTAAAGTTGTTGACTACTTATTTAAAATTGACCCCTGCCTGCCTCCCTAAAATTCCTCATCCTACTTTACTTCTCTCCATTATTAACATCATTTACTATATTTTAAGTATTATATACATATTTAAATATTTATGTACTTATATATATTATGTAATTATTTGTCTGCCTTCTCTGGAATGTAGGCTTCATGAGGGCATGGATTTTTTTTAATATATATTCATTGCTCTATCTATAGTGGCTAGAATATTTTGGATATATATAGTAGGCTCTCTGCAAATATTTGTGAATATTGAATGCTTTCCAGACAAGAGTTACTTGTGACTGCAGATAGGATACTTCAAATGAATAACTGTTTATTTTGGAGTAAAGCCTGAGATTATAACTGCTTTCCTCCCCTTTCCCCTTGATCAGCCAGGATATTCAGCAGGAATGCTATACTGTGGGAAGGTCTGGTATGTCATGCAGTGTACTCAGAGCAGGAGAACAAAACTGAGAAACAGTTTCTAGAGGAATTGTGTTAGTCCAACTGTACCCTTTCACCCCATCTCTGTAATGCACTTATGAGTTGACTGGTTGAATTTATGGCTTTATTCAAGATCATGGAAGATAGAAAGTTTTAAATTTAAAAGGACTGAGCCCATATCTATGCCTTTTGACATACTTTTCCTTTTTTTTTACTAAGCAACTCAAGTGGCCACTGATAGCATGGATTTCAAGGTGGTGTTAATTACTGGGCATCCAATCCAGATCTAGAGAAACCAAGAAGGCACTGTGCTGACTTGGCAAAGGCGTATGAGTGAAGTGGAACTGGGATTTTCCTATGCAGAGGTCTTACAGGTTGGGCTCCCAGGATCACAGGATCCTAACCTGTGTAATCTGTCCCCCAGGCAAGGTCCTCACCAGCCATCTGTGGCCAATGACGGGTCCGCCTTCTTGATCTTGTAAGTCATCAACGCCACTAAATAGACCCTTTTCTCTTTTTTAAGAGTCATAATTTTTGCGCTCCACAACTAACAAACACGCCACATAGATTAATAAATTCGGTTGAATCAGAAGCAACACAGGCTGCCAATTCACACAAGTCAAAGATTTCTTAGCACCACTCAAAGTTTGCTTTGACTACCAAAGCCTACGACGGTAGGTTGAGTTCCCAGCAAGCCTGGAATGAAAGACCTGACAGAGAGCTAAGCTTTTTTTTTCCCTTTACAAATTTTCCTCCATATTTTCCTGACTCTCTTGACTCCCATTATGTCATGCCCCGGCATGTTAGGCCAAGTAACATCCCTCAATGTGGTGGAAAAACAATTGTTTAAAATCTAGGAGATTAGGGGTTTGTAATGCGCTTGTACTGAAGCTTCAAATAAATAGTTTCTGGGTACACAGTTTGTATGGTCAGGGGTGTTAACACCCAAGAATTCTCTAGCGGTCACTCTCTTGGGTTGTCAGCACAGTCGTGAAGCCAGACATTAAGTTGTTAATGATACTGATGGAAACATGCAAGTCAAGAGCTAGAATGTTGCGAAAGAACAGCTATAGGTCAGGCAGAATCAGGCATATGTATCTCTGGAAGAGTGGCAGAACCAAGGGAAAGTGCTTAATGCAGATTATAGCATATACATTTTCAAAGTTGAAATAAAGGAAGAAATAACCCTAGTTTTTTGGCCCTTTATCGTTGACCCTCTCTGTCAGCCCAGACCCATCTCCAGCTTCTCTGCCCTGCTCCATACCTGTGCTCCCTTGCTATCAGATGATACAGTAGTTGATAACTAGAGCAACTTCAGGGAACAGACCTTCAGGAGGGGATTCGGAAACTGTTTTAGTTTCCTAGCTGCTAAAACAAATTCCCTACAACGGGTTAGCTTACAACTGGAATTTATTGGTTCATGGTTTCAGAGGCTAGAGAGCTGGCTTCTTTTCAGTGTCAGTATTTTCTAGCTGTCAGACAATCTTTGGGGTTCCTTGGCTTTCCCATCACATGGCAATGCACACAGTGGCATATTGTCCTTTCCCTTTTGGGTTCTTATGACTTCAGCTTCAGGTTGTTTCCCATGACTTCTCCTACCGTGTTCAATTCTCTTTGCTTCTAAGGGTTTCAGCCATAATGGACTAATGCCCACCCTTATTCAGTTTGGACACACCTTGACTAACAACATCTTCAAAGGCCCTATTTACAGATGGGTTCATACACACAGGGCTGAAGGTTAGGTCCCCCATATCTTTTGTAGTGGCATAGTTCAATCCCAACACTAGGGTAGCTCATTTATTTAATGAACATATGAACATCCTCCTTGAAAAGGGAGAAATTGGATCTTGTCAATTTGTGCATGCAATGGTGTCATAATTTCTCAAATTATCACTGATGATGGGAGAGCTGATAAAGAGCAAGGTTTTGGGTGATCAAGTACAGGTTGCATCTGATTGCTATGACAACAATGGTGATTATAAAGATTCTAGGCTATGTTCACTAAATTGGTTGTGCTGCAGAGTTTATAAAAAGAAAATTGTAATTTTAGGCCCTTAACTTTCAACTCAAAGCAGGGATGGAGAACCAGAAGAATTTTATCGTGGCAAGAATATGGCTATGTATAGGTTCAACAACATGGAATTCACTTTACCAAGGCTGATTTGGTTACTGCCATTGCTGAGTGCCCCACTGTCAGGCACAAGGGCAAATGAAAGCTGCTGATATGTCATTATTCCTTGGGGAAACAGACCAACACTTGGAGAATGCAGAAATTTGTCCTTATGGAATAAGTTTGTTTTCCAGGTTCAAATTTGCCTTATCTGCTTACAGTGGTCCTGATAATATCAGCATTCTTAGACTTTTATGTTGCCTTATTCATTGCCCTGGTATTCTTCTCAATTGAGTCTCTTCCCAAGGAATTGATTTTACAGCAAAAGAAGTGGCAGTTTCTCGGTACCTGCACATGCAAAAAAAAAAAAAAAAAAAAAAAAAAAATTAAGTGGCAGTGGTAATCATACTCATGGAATTCATTGGCATTAGTCCAAACTTCATCATCCAGTAGCAAACTGGGGAGGAAGGCAGCAGTAGTACATGCAATCACCCTGAGGTGCTGTTGAGAATTAAAAATAGTAATAAAACTGACTAACAGTCAGTCCATTTTTATAATTCCCAAGTTCTGGCAAATATAAACAACAGTGAAAAAATTCTCCTTTCCTCAAGGGCGACTGATCCCTCTACCTCTCCTTGGTTTTTCAACGAGTAGTAATTAAGATAGCATTTCATTTTCCAGATAATTCTCTATGAAAAATATCAGCCCATTGTCTGGGTTAGGGTTTTTCCAAACAGGATATTCTTGGAGAGTCTCCCTCCTTCATGGTACATGGTACAGTCTTAGTTTTATGACGGTTAATTTTAGGTATCACTTTGGCTAAGCCATAGTATCCAGTTACTTAATCAATATTAGTCTAGATGTTTCTACAACTGTATTTTGTAGATATGGTTAACATCTGTAATCAGTTGACTTTCAGTAATAGATTACCCTCCTCTCAAGAATTTGGGCTGTCTTGTCCAACCAGCTGAAGGCCTTAAGAACAAAAACTGAGGTTTCCTGAAGAGAAGAATTTCTACCTCAAAACTAAAGAATGAATTTCTATCTGGGTTTCCAGCTTTCTGGCCTGCCCTAAAGATTGCAGACTTACAAGTCACCACAACTGCCAGAGTCAGTGCCAATCAATCAATAAAGATTAGATGGATAAAGATCCTATTCTTACTGGTTCCATTTCCCTGAAGAACCCTGACTGAAAGACATGTAAAAAAAGTTCTTAGAGAGCTTCACATCTGAACATGTGTTTCATTTTTAGAGGATTGAAATTAGTGGTGCAACACTATTATAAAAAAATTTCAGTCTTTCTTGAGTTGAATTCAGATTATTAAGTAAGAGAGAAAAAAAAATCAAGGCTATCACTGAGTAAGTACCAATCAGAAAATAGGAAAAGCATATATGAAATTATAACAATAAAAATAGATGAGTTGTTTATAATATTGTTTCTTTCATTTTACCAGATAGGAAGTTAAGATACTCAGCTGTTGTGTTTAATTCTGGAGACCTAGCAGACTCTTCAAGTGTGCTGGACACCACAAACCATTCCAGATACCACAAACCATCCCGAGAAAGTCTTAGGCTAAAGGAGGAAAGGGGAAGACAAAGATGATTGGCTTGAGGGACGAAGGAGGGAGCCTCTCTGCAGACCTGTGATATTTCAGAAAACCATCCAGATTTCAAGACCTGTTTTATCTGTTAGATGTTCATGGCACAGTTCTTGTGATCATTTCAATGTTTGTCCTGTCCAGATACCAAACCAGCATCTTCTTCACTAGCAGTATATCAGACCACCCAGCTTTAGCATGCTTTGCTCTAAACACTCCTCATCTCCTTCAGAGAATTGTCCTTGGGCACCTAAGCTATTTCACCAGTAAAGAAAGTGCCAGGAATATTCCTATCCACCCACTGCCAGCTGTATGATGTTATGGTACAGAAGTCTAGGTCATTTGCCTCAAAGGGTGGGACCAGCCCTGCTGTGTGATTTCTGCTCCAGAGGTACCTACAGGGTAAGGATGAGGATGGAACTTCATCTGAAATCACCCCCTTCTTGGTTTCCTCCTCTTGCCTGTCTTTTCCTCACCCTCACCCAATTCCTTACCAGTTTCTCCTAGACCACAACTGTTTCAAGTTACTTGTATATGAATCTTCATCTCAGGTTCTGCTTCCAGGAAACTTGACCCAAGACAACCGATACAGGTATTTGAAACCTGGAACAAATAGATACTCAAACAAGAAAAGTTCCTAATGAAATTAATAATGTTTAATCAAATCTCTTCAAAATTTGAGATGATTGCCATGGAATCTAACTGATACATGATGTGAAAATATATTCATATATTAGCTGGATCAGCATGTGGCCTTCAAAAGCAAGAGGGCCACAGCTCTGCCTGATTTCAGAAGCTGGCAAGGAAGCACAATGTCCTCTTACCCTTTCCACTTAGAGCATGGTTCTGCTCAGGAATAGGGGCTAGGTTGAATGGGATAGACTTTGGATTGTTCTTGAGGGAAAAGTCCTTTTCCTCTCAACTGAGATTGGCCTAGTATGACCTGCAGTTGTCTGAAGTCTATTGAGTAGGGAAAAAAAGCCTTTGATTCCACAATTATAGATCAAAGGCATTGAGCAGAAATGCAATTACTCCTTAAGTAATACATGTCACACTAAATATAATTGGTCAATTCATCAACTTGGGTAAATGTCCCATGTCAGATCCTTCTCATTTTGATTGGAATTGAGGCCATAGTGAGCAGGAGCATTGAAGGAAATTGGGTCCTTTAAGAAGGGGAGGTGGTGAGGAGCATAACAAAAGGGCTCTCAAAAGAAGGTTGTGGGTTACGAAAGACAAGCTCAAGACAATCTGCTTAAGCCCAGTTTAGCTTTCCTTCAACTGGCTGGTGGCAATGGAATTGTATTTGGAAAACAGCTCTAAGGAGATTCAATATTACCTCTAATATAGAACAGTATGATGAGGAATCACTAAAGTATTCTCCCGTTTCCTAAATTAGGACTTAGTATTTTGTTAGAGATCCTTACAGTAGGATGCTCAGCCAGAAGTTTAATTAAATATTAACAGTCATCATCATCATCCACTTTATGCCAGTACTACTTCAAGCATCACAGCTTGTGTGAGTTTTCTCTAGAGAGTAGCATTCAATTTGTGTTTGTTTAACTGTGATCTACAAATTCTTTTCATTCATCTTTGGACTTGAAAAGACTGAGACCCAAAATTGCTACAGGTATTTAAAAATATATATGATTGTTTAACGGTTTGCTAAATACAGGAACACATGGGATACACAGTATTTTTTGCTGATGTGGTCTTTTTTAAAATTATGAAAAACATTCCCTTCAGATTTTCTTGAAATAGTGCTGTTCTACAACCAATCTTTTTCACATCAACAACTTCAGGATTGTATTTCTTTTGATATGTCTTTTCCTTATCCTTCTTCCTACCCCTTAAACAGTAGGTTTTGGGGCTTCAGGGGAAGGGGGTCAGTAACCCAATGAAACAAGGGGAGTTATTGCTCATTGCTCAGCTTTGACTATCAAATGACATTTTAATTTGGTTCTGCAGCTTGCAAAAAGCTCAAAAGCCAGACCAAGAAAAATATGTCTTAAATTTCTTTAGCATATCCAGACCCACGTCTGGTATACATACTTCATAGTTTCTTCTATAATGCAAGGAGGATGCCCCTTCCATTTATGATCCTAGGCCTGAGGCTTCCTGAGTGAAAGAGTTATGATGAAGAGTAGCATCTCTCAAATTGTAGGGGAGGACCACTTGTTGAAAATTTCCAATTCACCTTGGACCAATAATTTTATAAAACACAATAAAAATAAATTATGAGAAACATGAAAGGAACAAGAAAATCTAAAATAAAAGCCCTAAATTTTTTTATTAGTTTCAACAGATATAAAATTACTCTTCCAAATTGTTATAAATGTATCTAAAAATATACCCTGAATTTCTGTGCAAATCTGGTTGTGGATCAGTAATAAACAGTTGTTTGAGCAGCTGGAAATGGTGTAGAGGAACTAGAAAGCTGGAAATCTGTACCTCCCGGTCTCAGAGATGTTGGAGAAGAAGATAAAAAAGTCAAGAGAGAAGACATGCTTTTTGTGTTCTTTCCAATCCCACATTACTTCATATAGGCTTTTTAGAATTCTGCCCCACTGGCATCTACTTTCATCATGGTACAATGGTACATCTCATTGGCAGAGGCAACAAGGAAAGGGCCCATGGGTGCCTGCATGCCCCCTTGGAAGAGGCCAAAGGAAGGCTATGGTAGTGTGCTTAACTCAGCGCCCTGAAGTATGGCTTCAAGGGACTGTGTAATAAAAGCTGTGTGTTGGGGATCTCAGGTCAACATATTGATATAGAACATTCGAGAAACTCAGAAGGGTCTGCAGTACCACTGAAAGCCATGGTGAGGCCAGTAAAGCCAGGGATAGTAGGACATGATCAAACAGAGAGGGATCACAGGCTGTACCAATAGCAGCAGATGCCTACAAAAAGATCAGTGATGTATTCTGTGACCTGGTGGTTCCTAGGCCAGAGAGCAGCCAAGAGTAGTCACCCCTCAGCAGAAAAAGCCAAGGACCATCCCAAGTGTGAATCTGGGGACACTGCTCTCCTAGGGCATCGTGAAACCATGCAAACTCCATCACCTTTTCAGAAATCCACAGGCTTTCTCAGAGAGGAGGTGGGCAGGAGAGCAATCTGAAGAAATGAGACTTTGACCTAAAAGAAACTAAACATTTACCCAAATAGACTATTTAAATTATTGTATTAGGCTAAACTTATGAGGTTGAACATAAAGAATAATGTCTTTCCTCACCTGGGAATAATAAGGAAAATCTGGCCAGTTACAGAAAAAACAAACTGTATTTTTCTGGCATATCTGCATTATAATGTTAAAAACTGAAATGACAAGTCCCAAGGAATATGTATCTCTGTGGACTAAAGGAAAAGAGTGCTTGGCAAATTAACCACCTTGTGCCTATCCTAACATCTTTCTTTAAAGAAAGGTAGAGACAATATCTTAGCATACAGCTGTATTATTTCTGGGATAGGCATGGACAGCAGAAATAATTCCAATTTCTTAACCATCTCCATTATTAATTTTCTTTAAAATGTCTGAAAATAACTGTATACTCGTGGAAAACAAATCATCTGCCTTCCAGTCAAGCCACTCAGTCCTTGCTTACGCCGTTCATTCAGAGCTTCCCTGTAAACTAAAGTATATTGGCAAAAGGGTGAAAATGATTATTTTAAGTTCCCAAGGGCTGCAGGATTTTACATATACAATCAAAAACTTGTTAAGAGGTGGGGCCCAGGATTCTGACCACTTAGTTCATTCATTCATTCCTATTTTGAGGAGAATGACCACTTAGTTCATTCATTCATTCCTATTTTGAGGAGAAAATAGTATATTCCAAAGAGTTGGGGTGAAAATGTATAAGAAATGATCTCATACTCTTGAAAGGTATTCATTCTAGGATTAAATTTTGGTTACAGGTATGCAACCAAAAACCTTAAAAGTTTTGGCATAAAAACCCAAGCATTTATTTTTCCTCACCAGTGAATCCAGAGGTGTGCAGTTGCTATCATTGGCTCCACACCTTCGAGTTCAGAATAGAAGTCTGTGCCATTCTCCTGGCCTTTTCGTCCTCATGATTTCCTGACAGATGGTACAGCTCCAGTTCTACTCATTGTCTATATTCCAGCCTGGAAGAAAGAAGAAGAGGGTAGTGTTTATTCCATGGAAAAGATTTTTTTTTTCAGAAATCCACACCTAATTTCTGCTTATAGCTCATCTGCCAGAGCTGTGTCACATCACTTATCATCAGCTGCAAGGAAGACTGTGAAATGCGGTAGTTTTTGCTTCTTTTATTTTGTTTTAAGCTGGGCACATTGCAATCGCCAAC
This sequence comes from Tamandua tetradactyla, assembly GCF_023851605.1. Lineage (NCBI taxonomy): Eukaryota > Metazoa > Chordata > Mammalia > Pilosa > Myrmecophagidae > Tamandua > Tamandua tetradactyla. The sequence goes on from NC_135328.1 coordinate 74,823,874, forward strand.
AAAATCATGACTGCCTGGGAAGAAGTGGAGGATGGATGTCAGGTAGGCATTTGGTTGTTACCCAAGTAACTTAAAACCCATGGAATATGTTATCGGTTCTGTCTAATTTTGTTTCTGAGGGCTATGGAAGATTCAGTCAGTGCACATATGCCCAAATGCAGGCTCTTTTTAAATCAAGAGTCACTGCTGGTGGATTCTGACTTTCCTAGATCATTATCTAAATATCTAACAGAAGAACGTTGAGAACTCTACATGTGTTTAGTTAAGGATGTTTGTTACATTGTGTTAATGAAGGGCCAGACAGTGGTTCTCTCCTTAAATTGCTGGTGTTGGTGGAGGTTTTTTACCTGTGCATAACTGAAACAGATTATGTTTTAAAACTTCACCTATCTGTATGCAGGCCACTGCTTTGAAAAAAAAAGAACAACTCGGTATTTTGTTTCTGTTTTACTATATATATTATTTATTTTCTCTGTCCTGATCCAAATGTAAAGCAGCACAAACATTATTTTCAAAGGCATGTGCTTATTAATGATACTTTGCAAATTATAAACCAGCTGATTACATTTCAAAACTCTGTATTTTATATTCTCCCCTCACCAAATCACCATATCAACAACTTAGCACTTTCTATTTTATGGTGCCCTTTTAAGCCAAAAAATGGCTTCAAAGTGAAAAATAGTTATTGAGGTTTTTTTTTTTTTTAACCAGCTTCAGCCTGTTCCTGCTGTAGCATTTGATGATCCAGCAAATGTGGGATTAAAACCAGAAGAAAGCAAGGATGGAGAGAAAAGGACACGAAGGGCTCTGACTGATAGTTAAGAAAGTGCAAAATCTCAGTAAAATCCATACTCATCTAGAGAATGGTCATAAAAACTCCCCCTTCCATCCATCCATCTATCCATTTATCTATCTGTTCAACAGACGTTTATTGGAGGGTAAACATTAATGAATAAGATGTAATGTTTTCGAAGAGTCTAATTCCAAATAGGGAAAATGACATAAACACACATTGCTTTTATAGAAGAAAGAGATTATTCCAGTTGGGGAAAGGGGTGAATGGCAGGGTTGAGGTGGGAGCATGGCCAGGGAAGACTTACCAGTGAGAGAAGCACCTAAGTTTAAACGTGAAATATTTTAACATATGGAGAGTGGTGGGGAGGTGGAGAGGATATTTATATTTTGGTCAGAGAGAGCAGCATGAATAAATGTCCCAAAAGATATGGTATTACACGGTATTATGGACTAATTAATTTGTCATGAGCAAAGACCTTATTAAGGGGAGTAATTTGACATAATTTATATTTACTACTTTCTTAGAAAAATCTTCCCTATCTCCAAGGTATTTGGATTCCCTTGCTCTGTCCTCCCACAAAGTCCTGTGCTTCCTCCAGTCACTAAAATATGGCTTAATAGTCTGATTGAGGCAGCGTTTAATGAGCTGCAAGTTACAATCTGAAAAACATTTTTATTTTTAGTCATTTCTTTTATCATTAATATTCATTTAGGCTTACTTACCATTTATTCTTTCTTGAGCTTTTCATTCCTTCTTGGATAACTGAGCTTCCATCTGGGATCATTTTCCTTCTGCTTGAAGAATTCCATCAAGTATTTCTTTAGCTTTCAGTTTTTTGTTTGTCTGAAAATATTTTGCTTTCATCTTCGTTTTAGAAGGATATTTTCCCAGATAAGGAATTCTAGATTGGCAGTTATTTTCTTTCAGCACTTCAAAGATGTCATTCCATTTTCTTCTGGTATCCATCATTTCTGTTGAAAAATGTGAAAAGTCAGCTGTTGGCCTCTTGTTATTCCTTTTAAGGTAATATATCTTTTTCCTTTGAGGGTTTTAAAGATATTCTCTTTGTTTTTGGCTTTTAGTAGGTTGACTATGATGTATGTAAGCATGGTTTTCTCTGTAGTTATCCTTCTTGTGGTACCACATGCCTCTCAGATTCCTGGTGTCTTTCATCAGTTTTGCAAAATTCTTGGCCAGTCACTTCTCTTTCCTAAAGGGGAACTTCAGTTACACACGTTAGGTCTCTTCTCTGTGTTTCACATGTCTCATGACATTTTCTATATTTTTTCTCCTTTTGTCTCTCTGGGTATCAATCTGGATATTCTTATTCAGATCATTAATATTGTTTTCTGCTACGTCTATGAGGTTAATCCTATTTATTGTAGTTTAAATTATTGTTACTGTATTTTAAAGTTCTGTCATTTCAATTGGATGCATTTTATAGAGTCTAATGCTGGTGAAATTCTCAACCTTTTAATCTCTTTTCTTGAAAGTATTAATGGTCTTTGTTTTTGAATCTGTGTTTGATAACTTCAGTATCTAGATCATTCACTGGTCTATTTTCATTGCCTATTTTTGTTCTTGGGCTTCAGTCATTTGATTCTTTGTACTGGTATCCCTATTAATTTTGGATTATTGTCAGATATTATGTATGAAAAATTGTAGGGGGATGTTAATTTCTTCCAATGAAATTTTCTTTTTGTAGACTGATATAGCACAAGCATGTTATCTTGATTCAGTGAGGGACCAAACTGATTTGAAGCTATTTCAGGGTTTGTGAAAATTGGTTTACTTATAATTTGTGACTATTGCTAAGGCATAGGTGTCTAAGACCTTAAATGAAATCCTATGGGTATTTACCAGGCCTTACTACCTTGACAAGCTCTAAACTATAACTATTGTCTCCCTATCACTCATGTCTAGGTCAGAGACTGGCAAATGCTTTAGGGTAAACCGCTGGCAGGATGTTGAACTTATTTTTCTCCAGACTATTGCTCTATTATATAGTGACTGTCTTTGTAGCGCTGAGGCTAATTTTTGAACTCTCAGCCAGTAAGAGGTATACAGACTTTAGAGCATCACTTTGTCTGGCTTTGATGCCCTGAGCTGTGACTCAGCAACCACTCCAGAAAGCAGAGGAGCAAATATGGACTAACTGCATTGCATTTTTCTTCTCTCTGGATCTTTAGCTCCTGACTTCTTTTGTTGCTCTAAAACACCTTCAAACCCACAATTAAGATTTGTTTGCTAAATAATTGTAAATGTGAGTGGATGAGCTAGCATACCCTTTAGAGCTAGAAAAGGAAAAAATGGCTGCTGATATCAAATGCTATGGCATTTGGCATCCTGTGCTTCCATTCTTTACTACTGGGGTGTTCTGATCAGTAAAACACCTTTACCATTCAACAGTGTTCCTAACACCTCTTGAGGTGGCTCCCATGCAACCTGAAAGAAATGAATAAAAGTTTATGCATTAGAATTCCTTTCTTTAAATTCTTTCTAATGTTTTTATTTAAAGAAAGTAATAAACGTATTGAGTTATTAGTTCAAAAAATAGGAATAAATAAGCAAAACACAATTATGGGGGCATGGCCAAGATGGTGGACTCCACATCCCCCCCCCCCCCTTTGCTCCACAGAAGCTATGAACAACAGGCAGAAGCATCTTTTTCAAAGCCCCAGAAATCAATTAAAGGACTACAGTGACAGGGTAAGTGCTGAATCAAGAAGGCTACATAAAAGCAGTAGGAACTTACTGTGCCCCAGCTGGCCCCTTCCCAACCTCTCACTAGCTTGGCCTGGCTCCCAGTGCAGATCCCTGGACTTGGTCCTGGAAGGAGTAAAGTAACCTTGTGCTCTACTGTATGTTCATATGGTGAGTCTGGCCCAATCTGTCTGGTATTGGCATGAGGGACTCACCATCCCAACACTTGCCCTGCATGAAGAAGTCAGCTCACTGAGCTATTCTACAAAATTCTCTGAGAGAGAAGTCAAGTAGTACTGCCTGGAGCAAAGGACTGCTGGCCCTAGGACAGAGTGCAGTGCCCAGGACTGTGAGAAAACTGTTTCCTAGGGAAGAGGGGATACTCAGAACTATGTAAATGGGAGAATTCCTAGGACCACATATGCATGTTCAAGACTTGTACAGAAAGGATCAGAGAGGTCTAGTATGTCTTACCTCTAGCTATTTTCTAAACTCATTATATGGATAAGCCCTGAAGGAGAGCACCTGTCAAGGTCAGTCCACAAAGACTGGGAGGGGTGTTGTCTTTTTTCCTTTTCCATCATCCTCTTCTTTTTTGTGAGCTCTTAGTGTTTGAGGAAAGCTCTGTCATAACACCAACTGGTTCAAGCTTAAGGAACAGATGTTTCAGAGTCCAAATTGCAGTGATAACACATTAAATATAAAAATGTCCAGGTTAGAACAAAAAAGTTACAGACCTACAAAGAAACAGGAAGTGATGTTTCAGGCAAAGGAGAAGATTAAAGCATTAGGAGCCATCAATTGGGGGACCACACCTGGAACATACCAGATAAAGACTTAAAGAAAAAAAAAAGGTCCTAAATATGTTCAAAGAGCTAAAGGAAAACATGGGCAAAGAACTAAAGGAAATTGGGTAAACAATAGATGAACACAGAACTATAACAAAAGAGATGGAAATTATGAAAAGAAACCAAACAGAGCTGAAGACCACAATAAGAGAAATAAAAAATTCCCTGGAAGTGTTCAAGAGCAGATTGGAGCTGGCAGAAGGAAGAGAACTTGAAGATCCAGAAGAGGACCAAAAGAAAGTATAAAGAAAAGTAAACAGAGCCTAAGGAACCTGTGAGACACCATCCAGCATATCAATGTATGCATTCTGAGAGTCCCAGAAGAAGAGAGACAAGCTCAGAAAGAATATTCAAAGAGATAATGGCTGAAAAATCCCAAACTTTACAAAAGACGGTAATATACACATCCAGGATACTCAATGAACTTGAAACAGAACAAATACAAATAGACTCATGCCATGGCATGTTATAATCAAACTATCAAATGCCAAAGATAAAAAGAAAATTCAGAAAACCTCAAGAGAGAAGCAGCATGCCATGTACAAAGGAACCTGAATAAGATTGTTGATTTTGGAAACCATCGTTCAAGAAGACAGTGAGGTGACATATTTAAAGTATTTAAAGCACAAAATTTCCAACCAAGAATTCTATATTTGGAAAAACTGTCTTCTTAAAATGAGTGAGATAAACAAAATAACCCAGATAAACAAAAGCTGAGAGAGTTTGTTACCACTAGACCGGCCCTACAAGAGATGCTAAATAGAGATTCTCAGGTTGAAAGGAAAGGACACTAGACAATAGATTGAACCCACAAAAAGAAATAAAGATCTCCAGTGAGAATAATGACATGGGTAAATATTAATGCTAATACTATTGTATTTTTCCTCTGTAACTCCACTTTGTATTTTCTACAAGATCTAAATGACAAACACAAAAAAGTAATGATAAATCAATGGTTTTGGATTCAGAATGTATAATCATGTAATTTATGAAAAGAACCACATAAAGGTGGAGGGACAGAGGGGTATAGGAACATATTTTAGGAATATGTTTTGTGTATACTATTGAAATTAAGTTGGTATCAAGGCCAATGAGTATGTTATAGATTTAGGATGTTAAATTTAAGCCCCATGGTGACTACAGAGAAAATACCAGAGAATATGCCAGTTCATAGAGACAGAAATTAGAGTACAGTTTGCCAAGGGCAGGGGATAGGGTACTAGGGAGTTAATGTATAATGGGTGTAGGGTTTCTGTTTGGGGAATAGGAAAGTTTCAGGGATTGAAGATAGTGAAGGTACTGCAACGTTGTGAATATGATTCATCCCACTGAATGGCAGGCTTGGGGTGGCTGAGATGAGAAAATGTATGTTTTATGTATGTTCCCACATTGAAAAAAAGACAGAGCAACTAAAGAGACATTGACAATTAAATACCATATATGGTCCTGGATGGAATCTAGCAAGGGAGGGGAAAAGGCTCAAAAGGAGACATTATTGGCACACATATAAAGATTGCATATAGACTATAAGATTTCTCTCTATGTTAAATTTCTTGTACTCAGTAACTGCACTGAAGTATTTAAGGAGTGTGATGTATATAACCTACTCCCAAGTGCTCAGGAAATGGTTTGATAGATCAATCAATCAACAGATAGAATGATACGGCAAATGTGGATCTGGGTATCCGGAGGGGCAGGGATGTGCTGGAGTTCTCACAGTATAGTTTATATTATTTTTCTAACTATACCGTATATTTGAAAGTAGTTGAGAATCTAGAAAATAGCACAATTGTGGTAACGAGAAAAATGAGGTTCTTCAATTTGGGATATTTTCCTTTTTCTGAAAAAGTAGATCCTATTGCTTTTAGTATCCTTCTTTGAATATAAAAGGCATGAGTTCTTATTAATTTTTTTTTTTTTAACATGGGCAGGCACCAGGAATCGAACCCAGGTCCTCTGGCATGGCAGGCAAGCATCCTTGCCTGCTGAGCCACTGTGGCCCACCCCTTATTAATTTTTAAAAGCTAGGAATTTCTGAGTTTTTATATGAAAATTCCTGAGACTTCTGCCAACTTAACTAGCACATCTAAAGTTGCAATTTATTTGGAGAATATATTTGCTACAGGCTGTTTAAACTTTTAAACAATTTTCCATCACTCTCCCATGTTGGTAGCATTCTATTTTGATCCCAAGCACTATTGCCTCAAGCAGATATGAACACAAATTCAGTTGGGCATCATTTAACATTCAGTGCTTTCTTGAAATGGTTTTATTATTCTTATAAACTATCCTGAAATGGAGATAATAATGGTTTAATTCAGCCTTGTCACTTGCTATAAACACCAGCTGCTGTAGTTGTAGATATTCCCACATGGGGAATTTTTACCAACTGTTAGAAAAATATCTTAAAAAGCACACAAAGCAATCTGGAAGTATAAAGCAAAACCACAGAATGCCTATAAAAAGGCAGAAATTTTAGGCCATCTATAGGTCACAATTTCTACTTGTTTCTGTTTCATAACTTTGGATCTTTAGTTTCTCTCTTTTTTTTAAATATCAAAATAATATTTAAACCTGGAGAACCAGACTAAAGCACAGGAGGCGAGGCTTAGAAATAACCTACATATTTCCAGGGGGAGTCAAAGATAGTTTTCAAATTTTATTACCTATGTCAAAGAATCCTCTAATGTTATATTTCTACTGATATGTAACAATAGTAAGACAGTATAAACTAAGACATAAATAAGTTTTCAATATACCTTTTGCATTTGGTTTATCTAGAATGCTAACCTAAAAAAACATGATCATAACAGTTTTCTCTTAACATATCTTATTTCCCCTCCCTCAAATATTCTTTTCCCACTCTCTGGATTCCTTATTCCATGAATGGTTCATCATTTACCCATCTTTTCAGGCCAGAAATCTAACAGTCATCCTTAACTTGCTTTGCCTCACTTCTCCCAACATATCAGCCACCAAATCCTGTTAATCTACCTTGTAAGCATCCTCTACTTCTCTATTCCCATAGCCTAAGCCATCATCTTCCAAGGATAATCACTGTAGACTGCTGCCTCGACTCCTGCTCAGTGAGTCTTTTAATGAAAAAATCCTCTCCTTAAAATACTCCAATGTATCCCCCACCCCATCGCATCTGCATAACCACCCCAAATCCTTAACGTGGCCTTTTGGGATCCAGCAGAGTTGCCGCTTCATCTTCACTTCATATTCAGTTCCTCTCTTTCAGTTCTGGCCTAGTTGTCCCTCACCTGTGCTTTCACCTCACCCTTTACTTATACCGCATTGCCGCCTGTTCTCTGGCAGGTGTCCTTCACTAGACAGAAAGTTCCATGATGCCGGGAGGTGTGTCTAATTTGTTAGTGATTTTATCCCTACTGCTGAGCACAATGCTTAGCATATCCTGGGTGCTCAGTGAAATTTGTTGAGTGCCTTTTATTATTGCTTAAGTTCTTGTATCTTATTTACCTATCATGACTTAATTTTCCCACCAAAATAAAAAAATATGATCCAAAAAAATATATATGAACATCCTCATGGAGAAAATTGAGTAAATTCTTGAAAACTGGGACTGTCTGAAACAACCAGGGGCATATTGGAGCCATACTTCTATCTATTTTTAAAAATTGTGATGAGGATAATGCTGAGTCCCATTCTAGAGCACCTTGAACTCTGACTTGCCGCCAACTCCAAGAAACAAACCAGACTTGCAACTGAATCCACACAAAGGTGTGGAAAACTTGAGTGTGGGGAGGAACCAGTTGCTGCAGTCTGTGTTCTGCCATATACATCAGAGGGATTCTGGACAAGTCACTGCTCGTCTCTCGACCCTGTTTACTCCTTCTGTAACAGGAGAATGGCGTTGATTATCAAAGCACATTTCATGAAACACTGGCACCAAGGGATGTTTTTAGGGAAAATGTTTGCACGAGCACATACATTTGGAAAATGTTGTCTTCAACCTTCAAGAAATCACTTTATTAGCACATTAAAGGTTCTCAAAATTTCTGCTGGTGAGCTACCTGTAAAAGCATGTACCTACCTTTTCTGCCAGATGCCTAATAACAACACTTATGACATGCTTTTGAAAGCACCGGATCATGTAATCTTTAATACCAACTTAATTTTTCTGTAGATATGAAAATCTATCAGGGTACCGGATGGTGGAACATGCTGGGAGAATGCGAGCATTTTAACTTCATGTTATATTGATATAAAAGTGACATGGGCAGAAATGTTAGCGGGGACATTGCTACACATTTCAAAGAAGTATTATTGGTACTGGAAATGCCTGAGAGACCATTAAAATAGAAGAATTGCTAGTGTTGGTGGTAGATGGGTGGCGAGATGGAGGAAAATGAGAGACATTTTTCCCAAGGTTACACGAGCATCAATAAAGATGTAAGTTAGGATATGGACTCACATTTTGGGAGGCCCCTATTGTTTCTGAAGCCTGAGCTATGAAATAACTCGGTGATATATCTGAAAGAGGGAGAAATGAGCAAGTGAGTTCGATCGGAGGGGATAGTAAAGAATGTAGAGAATGTTGTATATTCTTCCAGCTGGTGTGAAAAAGGCTTGGAGTTATTTAAACGTATAGACATTTACACAATGTTAATGATGATTGTGTAAATTATTACCCTCAAAACACCAATAAATTTCAACTCCAAATTGGGCTGGTGGCGCTCTGTCCAAAGAGCAAAGTTAGGATAGACAAATCCTAAAATCCTAAAAACCACGGAACATACCCTCTCTATAAAATTATATTTTGATCTATTTCTTTTCATTTTTTTTAATAATAGAAAATTTGAGACATGCCCAACAGAAGAGATAAGAATGCAATAAACTTCCTTTTACCCACAGCAACTTCATAGCCATCAAGAGAGGGCTGATTTTTTTTTTTTTTTAACATAGGCAGGCATCGGAAATCGAACCCGGGTCCTTTGGCATGGCAAGCAAGCATTCTTGCCTGCTGAGCCACCGTAGCCCACCCAGAGGGCTGATCTTGTTCATCTATTATACCATCCCTGGAAGATTTTAAAGCATATTTTGAGCATTATATGATGTTAACAGGAAATACTTCAATATGTATCTCTAAGAGATAAGCAATTTTTATAAAATATGTAAACTAACTCCATTATTATAATATTTTAAAATTAATAATTCCTTTATATTATCTAGTACCCAGTATATAAATCCTGTTATTGCCTCATAAATGTCCTTTCACAGGTGTTTTGTTTCAATCAGAATTCAAACAATGTGTATACATTGCACTTAGTTGATAATTTTCTTCCTTCTGTTTAAATTTTTAGTCATTCCCACTAAAAAAAAAAATTTTGTTTTCTTTGCCATTTATTTGTTGTAGAAATCAGATCATTTTTTCGGGTAGAATTTCCCACATTCTGGATTTCATTGACTACATTCCTGTTAATAGATCTTGAAGTTAATAGAAGCTTCAGAAAAACTGTTTTCAAAAAATTCTTCTCTCACTATATAATTTGTCCAATTGTTTTCATCTCCCTGGATTTTGGGTTCCTTTTCTGAAAAAATGGCCCTTGCCCAAGGGAGCAAAAGGTTGGAGGTGGGATCTTCGTGAGAACCTACATGATAATACCCCTACCAGCTCACACTTTCCGCCATTGATTACATTAGACTTGGTCCCAGATTACATTTTTCTATTAATTATACAATAAAATTTTTTTCTGAGCCAATTAATGATGGGCAGGGTAATAGAACTTAACTATTCCTAATTTTGATTGTCTAAATGAGAAGTTGTTTATACAGGCAAGAGAGATATTGCTGAAAATTAAACATGGGGTGGAAGACTTTGATTTAAAGATAAGCCCAAAGACATGCTACTCCACAACCCCTTCCTGGAGAACCTGAATCTCAAAATGTCATGAATCAAAGTGGCTTTTGAATCCAACCCAAGTTTATAAAGTTATTGAGAGAATAGAGACTAGAATCCAGATTTCCCGCTACTTTTAGCCAGTACTTTTTCTTTATGTTCTTACTTTATTTTTTTCTGATACACATGATAAAAAATCAGAAATTTGAGATAATAAATAAGTAGATTTTAAAAATATACCCATGTCATGAGCCAAAATTTATGTTTTATTTGCATCTAGTTTTTCCCTGTATTTTTTTCTTTGCATACATGAGAATGTATTTGTTATACAATTTTGTATTCCATTTTTTCTTACCACAAAATTTTTCCTGGTCTTTAAGTATTCTTGCATCATTTTAAATGACTTCATAGTATCTTGTCATATGTTTGTCTCATAATTACTTATTCCTTAATGTTAAATCAGTCATTTTCCTACCAATCAATAATACTATACTCTCCATGAGATTAAGCATTATGAATATGATCATTATTAGATGTGTAAATTAGTGCTAAATGGTAATTAAAACTTTTATTTGGGATGTTCGGATGTTACAGTATCATCTGATCCACATTATGCCATTTTACTTTCTGTTCATCATGGTTCCCTTTGTACAAAATATTAGTGTGCATGGATTTATTTATATGTATCATTTTAGCAATTGCCAAGGACTGTGATACCAGAATACACGAAAGCATTGTCTCTTTCCTTGGGGATAATTATCAAAAGAGGAAACTAGGGGTTGAGTCCTTAAATGGTAGGTAAAATAGAACCAGAATAGGGGATTTTGCATAGAAATCTTGAAAGATAAAAAGGGAGTGGGGGAAAAGTAAACCCTGAACTTAAAATTCTACTCCTGCATCTCTTAGGAGCTGAGGGAGAGAGGCTCATGCTATGTCATTTGCCATGAAGTTGTTATGGATAGATAAGCTGCACATATAATCATATAATTCTGTGGATGAAGGAGCAGGTTTGAGAAAGATCTATTCTGCCTAGTAATTTTTAAAAATTTCTGAAATATTTCATTCCAAAACAAATATCCAATTTATTGTGCAGGAATTGAATCTTGGATTAGAGGAGCAGACACAGAGAAAAGAAAAAATAAAGCCCTAGTGTGTATCTATGTTATCTGACGCAAAACAAAATGAATTTTTAAACATCTCCATGAAACTGGAAAAGCTAAAGCTCTTTAAAACCTTCTGATGAGGAAGGAATAAGCAGCTGCAAATATCATTCTTTTAAGGTACATAAACTCTTCTCTTCATTTCATGTGCTGTATGTATAGATTTATTTCATTGAACATAAAAAAAAGAGCACAGATTAATACTAATCTTGGTCCATCTAATCATTTTCCTCTTAAATTCATAAAATTCCCAGTTGCAAATTCTTTTTTCCAGGGTGCTCCCCGGGTAAAATAAAACTTATTATAAGTATAGGAAAAGAGAACTTTGTTTTCTTCTTCATCTTCACTGGAAGATTGTACTGTGTATATAAGGTGTTTAATGGGAAACACTGTATCAGTGAGTTCTATTGCAAATATATTTTCATTAGTCCTTAATCTAATATGATTTTAACACATTGTAAATTTATTTTGTATAATTCATACAATTTAAAAAATATTCGAGCACTTGACAGAAAATACTGCACTGTGTAAAATTATACCTTCAAAATGATGCAATAAATAAAATAATTTTCTGGTTAAAAATGTAAGGAAGAAGATTGAACCTTATTTTTATATAATTCAAGTTAAAGAATATCCTTAATGATTCTATTGACTACAGAGAAAGGTTAAGGGCTGGGAAGCAACCAGGAGTTTGACAAAATTGTAACACACCAACAAAAGTTCTAAAGCTAATGCTAGATTCTAACATAGAATTTACTTTTAATATATTTAAACATTGAAAACTTGCAATTTATAGGTTAATACATCATTTGAAAATTCCTCCCTTAATCTTCAGTAATCCGACAACTCCCCTTTCCCTTTTTTGAGGACAGGCAAGATCCTGTGCTAAACACTGATGATGAAGAGGCCACCACACCTTGTGGGTTTTATGTAAGATGTTAACTTCGGGGGAAGTGGGAGCAAGACAAATAGAGAAAAATTGTTTTATTTTGGGGGGGGAGGGGCTTTTATAAAAAGGGAATTTATTAAGTTGCAAGATTACAGTCCTAAATCTGTGAAAATGTCCAAATTAAAGCAAAGTTATAGAAATTTCCATTCTAAGGCATCCAGGAAAGATACCTTGGTTCAAGAAAGCCAGTGACGTTTAGGGGTTCTCTTTCAACAGGAAAGGCACATGGTGAACACGGCGACCATCTGCTAGCTTTATCTCCAGGCTTTTTGAAGCTCCCCCCGGGAGCGTTTTCCTTCTTTGTCTCCAAATGTCTCTAGCTGCGTGGGCTCTAAAGCTTTTTCCAAAATGGTTCCCTCTTTAAGGGCTCCAGTAAGCAACCTCACCTTGCATGGGTATAAATGCATCTCCATGGGCATCATCTAATCAAAAGTTACCACCCACAATTGACTGGGTCACATCTCCATGGAAACAATTTTAAAGCTGCCACCCAGCAATATTAAAGGAGGATTAAAGAATGTGGCTTTTCTGGGAAGCACAAAAGATTCAGTCTGGCTCATTCCACCCTTTGGATCCCCAAAAGACATGTTCTTTCCAAATGCAAAATTCATTCTTTCCATAACAATATCAGAAAGCCTTAAACCATTTTGATAACAATACAAATACAATACAAAGTCAGAAACAGTACAAAATCTCATCAAAGTTAGTTATAGTTGTGGTCTGTCCTAAGGCAAAATTCTTCTCTGACGCTGGATGAGTAAAACTCAGAACAGGTTATTTCTTGCCAACATAAAAAGATGGGACAGTCATAGGATAAATACCCCCATTTCCATAGGGGGAAGTTGGAAGTAACACAGGGATCACCAGACCCAAGCAGTTTAGAAAACCTGCAGAACAAAGACTATTAGATTTCAAACTCTGACAGTCATATATCTTTGGAGCTTTAGAAAGCAGGAGTCCTACCATTTCCAAGGGCTACACAGTAGCCTGCCTCTCTCTGAATACAACTTGGGGGACATTAGAGAGACCACCTTTTTCTCAACTCTACCATTTCTAAGCATTGGGGCTGCACCTGGGCTCTCTGCAATCTCCGGGGCACATGCTTAACCCTTCCAGGTGGTGGCAGCCAGGTTCTACCCAATTCCCAAGGAATGTGCTCCACCCTCTCCAAGGTCTGAGGCAGCACAATTCTTCCACTGCAAAGAGATGGAAGGTCCACCCTCTGCCTTTGGGGCAAATTCACCCTCTCCAAATACTTGGGTTGATTTGCTCTTCTGGTCCGAGGTTTCTTGACTTCAGACCTTAGTCTCCCTGGGTCTTCGTCTGAAGACATTCTACATTCACTTTGACCCTTTTCTGAGACTCTTACTTCAGACTTGCAGCAGTTCCATTTATAACGATCCCACAACACTCTTGTTGGCTTTCTATGCAATATGCTCGGATCATGCCCATCAGACAAAAGGAGTTTCCACAAATCCTTCCTGGATAACTTCATCTCCAATCTTGTTTTTTTCTGAAATGGCTAAATGGTTCCACATTTGGTTAAATCTTCATGTGGGGCACTATTCCTTTTCTGGAAGCACAGAATTTTCCAGACCATCAATTTTTGGTTTCTTTATACCCAAGAGTTCAGTTCTCAGCTTATCTCTTTCCTGTCTCATTTCACTATAAACTTCAAGGAGAAACCAGGCCACACTTTCCACATTTAATTTGGAAATCTCTTATGCTGAATATCCAAATTCATGGCTTTTAAAATCTGCTTTCCAGCCATAGCCACTAGTCAATTTTGCAAGAGTATCTGCCATTTTAAAACAGGATCGCCTTCCTTCCAGTTTGCACAACACATGCCTCATTTCTGTCTAAGGCCTTGTCATAGTCATCTTCAGAGCCCACATTTCTACCAACAGTCTCTTCAAAGCATTCTACGCTTTCTCTATCAAGTCTTTCAGAATCTTCCCCTTATTCATTTAAAAAGCTGTTTCAACATGTTTGGTATTTGCAAACCACAGCAGCACCCCACTTCTCTGGTACCAAAGTCTGTTCTAGTTTGCAAGCTGCTGGAAGGCAATATACCAGAAAAGGAACAGCTTTTAAAAGGGGGAATTTAAAAAATTGCAAGTTTATGGTTCTAAGGCTGTGAAAAATGTCCAAATTAAAGCGAGACTATAGAAATGTCCAATCTAAGCCATCCAGGGAAAGATGCCTTGGTTCAAGAAGGCCTATGACATTCAGAGTTTCTCTCTCAACTGAAAAGGTACATGGTGAACGTGAAGGTCTATTAGTTTTCTCTCCAGGCTTCTTGTTTCATGAAGCTCTGCTGGGGGCATTTTCCTTCTTCATCTCCAAAGGTCTCTGGCTTCAAGGGCTGTCTGTAATACATTTTTTGCAATTTTTTTTGCAAGCCTATGTGATAGGACCCCCAAGATTGTGGGGCTTTTGTTTGTTTGTTTGTTTGTTTTGAACTTTGCTCCAGAAAGAATTGGCTGCGCCCCTCTTATTAAGCTTTGCTTTGGCACTACCTTGATGCAAACCCGGGTCTTCACCCTACCAGCCTAGCTTGACACTCTCTTCTTAGCCTTGGCACCATGTGGGCCCGCTAGCCCAAAACCTCAGCTTGGTCTTCACACGTGACTCCACCCTCAGAGTGAGGCTGGGGCACCCCATGTTAGTGTGGCCCCTCCTCTGGAGTTTCTCCCCAGAGTCTTCGTCAGATGAACTGTGCCAGAGCCCTCAGTTCCAGTGCTGTCCTCTGACATACCTTGTGCGGATGTCTCGTCACTTCATCTGTTTGATTTCATCCGTTTTCTTACTCTCATGGTACTGAAGGGTTAAAAGGTATGGGCAGTTCTCTATAACATATCCTCCTTTACTGATTCTAAACATAAGGCTAAATCTTGATGAAAAACAAATATATTTTCTTTTTAAATGGGAAAGGGGTAATGTGGGTTCTCTGTGTTCATCCCTTAATGTAATATTTAAGAGTTGGGAAGGTACTGTGGACCTGGAGGAAACTGCTGCTGATGGCCTCATTTTCTCAACAAAGGAGGAAATAAATGTTGCATAATGGGTTTGATATGGGCCTTTTGTAGCACTCTGTGGAGCTTGGGTAAAGGAGAAATGCTTCCTTGAGAATTATGTTTCAAGAGACAGGTAAACTAATTTAAATAAGAAACTCTTTTCTAAATGAATTAATAGAATATCACGGCTCTGAATATAAAGATCTGTGTATAAAGTCATCACTTCATCTTTATTTTAATATTGGTACAGCTATTCTGGACTCTGTCTCTACTCATGGGTACACAGAAAGTAAAGTGAGTGGTCTGAGAACAACTGTATGGGCTGAGGGTTTCCAATTTTACGTGTGACCAACTATTATTTCAGAAATTCTCAGGAAATTCCAGGAGTGCTGGGAATGGAGAATATTCCAAAAACACCAATGTAGCATAGAAATAATTACCTGAGGACCTAACAAAAAAAAGGTTAGGCTATCCTATGTATTATAGATTGACATGGATTAATTTCTAGATTAGACAACTCTTAGAGGTATAAGAGTTGCCAGAACTATTAAACATATAGTCATCTTGATTTTTCTTCTTTATATCAGGAATATGTTCCTAAGAGTGGCAGGCATATCATGTTTATTTGTTTTACTCCCTATGCCCAATGTTTTTTGAGCCCTGATCCTTACATGTTGTAGATATCTAATACGTCTTTACTGAATGAATGAATGATACTTTACACACAGTTTCTCAGATATCCAACTTGAGAGAAGGGAGGGTGATGGTGCTGAAGGGGATATATTACTCTTCCTTCACTTTCGGCCTCCACAGTTGCAATGCCATCTTTGGGCAGCCCTTACAAGTAAGGCTACTTAGCTCTCAGAATGGATTTAACCTTCACTATAGCTATCTGATCCTTCCCTTAAGTGGGGGCTGGGGTTATGGGGCAGGCTCTGGCAATGCTTAGAATCTTAGGATTGGGGTTCTATGTGGGAAAAGGCAGGCCAGCCTGAACTACAGGTCCAGGAATGCAGAGGAATTCGCTGCTTCCTGAGTAACGAAGGAGAGGAAAGTTTGAAAAGATCCAAATGTGCCAAGTTCAAGGGTTTTTTGGAAAGAAAGAATAAAATTTGAAAGTAAGGACTGACAAAGTTGACAACAGAGAACAGGTTAGATATAGCTAGGATTCTAAAGAGGTCTTCACAGGGAATGGTGCATATGAGCATAGAAATATTTTCTAGAGCTCAGGGCCTGTGGATGGGGAGATGTTATTAAGGTGTGAGCCAAGTTTAATAGTTCTTGAGCAAAGAAAGGCAGAAACTCAACTGTAGATCCCTTTTTACTAGAAATAGTCTCTAACATATTCATTCAAGAAACATTTATTGAATTTGTAATAGGAACTAGACAATGTGTTAGGAACTAGGAATATAATGCCAAAAATACAGACAATGGCTCTAGTCTAAATTTGGAGGGAGTGTCAGGAAAGGTTTCTATGAGGAAACGACATTTAAACTGAGACTTGAAGAACCAGTTGTTTGTGGAAGGCATGTATTCCATGTAGCGGAAAGAACACTTGAGGATAGAAAGAGAGCGGAGCTTAAAGAAACCAAGTAAATAAGGCACATGATAGGTGAGGAAACTTGGTGGGCGTAGGGAACACAGATCATACAAGGTCTTGTAGGTATATTCAAAATCTTAGTTTTATTCAAAGATCTGTGTACAGTTATTGAAGGGTTTAAAATGTTTTGAGAAATAAAGATGTAATTAGATCTGCAATTAGACCTGAGACTGTTATCTAGAGAATGGATTGGAGGAGTAAAGGAAATATGTCAGAACCAATTGGGAATTTGTTTCAGCGGTCTAGGGGAGAGATACTAGCAAAATACCATTTTCATATTGTCAAAGACAAAAAGGTTTGCGCACAGTAAGCATTGGTGACAGAGTTCATCTGGAAACTTGGCCAACCTCAGTACACTTCTAGCTGTAGCTCCAGCATGTCTAGCTCTCAGAGTTTACCTTAGAGAGACACCCAGATATTATATAGAGATATTGATACAAAGATTTTTATTAGAACTGGATATGGCATGAATGTCTAGCAATATAGTAATGGTTAAATATGGGATGGTACTCTCAAACAGTGAAATTCCATGCAGTTTTTGGGAAAACAAGTCCAAGAAATATTGTTCACTTTAAAAAAAAAAAAAACAAGCTATAAAATAATATGCTATGATCCAATTTGTATATCAGTAAAAGTCATATCAACACACACATACAGGTTCATATATGCATAATTTTCAGAAAGTAAGACTTTAGATAGGTTAAAAAAAGAAATTAAAAACGATTTTTAATCCTGCTGTACTATTTGAACTTTTTAACAATAATCATTTATAAGAAAATCTAATGAAAATTTAAAAATGTGTGGAATATGAACATGGTCTTATCATAAATCTATCTATTTCCCAAGAAGTTTTTAAAGCATTTACAATTAATTCTGCTCCCTATATGCAAATCAGTACTGTATCTGGAATAATCAAGCTAGGGATTGAATGTTGGTTTCTGTGACTTCACTTATTGGAATTGCAATATTTCAGAAGAATGGCATCTTAGATAAATTAAAATTTACACCACATCTCTTGCAATGTGTTCTAGCTAGATTTCAACATGGCAGAAACTAAAAACACTTTAAGATCAAATGTTTTTTCTCATAAATATATGTATGTCATTCTACCTTTCAAAACTAAAAGATATACAAATATAAAAAAAAATCCCTCAATATAAAAGGAGACAATACTAAAGACACATTTGTGCTTTGTTCTTCCCAAAGATGAAAGAACATAAGGATAGTATAACTTGAATCTGGTCAATATCCACAGAGGATCAGACAATCTTTTAAATCCCTTCCAGATCAAACATCAATGGAATCCAAACAATGACTTTTCAAGTGGAAGAAAATATCAGACTGAGAAATTGACACAGCCCCATAATTCAGGCTGTGAAGGAAATTTGACCAGACCTGAAAGAGATTATGCTGAGGGCAAAATAGAATGTCTTATGAGCCTCCCCAAATAAATTTCTTAAGACTAGACCTACCTCTTTTCAATTACTATTGTTCTTCACCTTTTAAAGAGTGATAAAACATAATTATTGAATATTACAAGATAGAGTAACGTTTGGGGAGGACTACACGATTGTGCCATATAACCACAACTGGTTTCCCAAATTCCTGAAAATTTAATGCTTAGTTCTCACAGGCCAGTCTGAGCTGAGTCCAGCATAACACTGGGTTCTTCCCCCTTGCCTATCTCCTTTTTCCTGGTTTCAAAACTACTTTTCCAGTCCAAATCACTTCTGTTACATTTTTTGTTTGTTTGCATGGGCAGGCATCGAGAATCGAACCTGGGTCGCCAGCATGGCAGGCGAGAACTCTGCCTGCTGAGCCACCGTGGCCCACCTTCTGTTACACAGTTTGGAAAATACAGTAGAGGGTAAGCAAATAGCGATACAAGCAAACATTTTTTAATTATTCCCCCATACCTTCCAGGAGAAGTTTTTAATTTTATTTTATTACTTTATTTATTCATTTATTCTTATTAGAGAAGTTGCGGGTTTACAGAATACTTCTGCATATAATATGGGATTCCCAAATATCAACCTATTACACCTTGCGTTGGTGTGGTAAATTTGTTACAATTTATGAATGCACATTTTAATAATTATACTATTTCTATAATTGTAACTATTAACCTTAGTTAACTTCGGTTTAAGGTAGGGTTCATTGTCTAGTGCAATTCCATTGATTTTTTTTCTCCAGTTTGTATTTAATTGAGATATAATCATCCAGCATATAGTCAGTGGTTCACAGTATCATCACAAAACTGTGCAATTGTAAATCATTACAATTAATTTTTGAACATTTTCACCACTATAAAAACAATAAAAATAAGAATAATAAACATAAAAGTAAAAAAGAATAGCCGAAACATCCGATACCCCTTTCCTTCCATATTACTTATTTAATTTTTGCTTTGTGTTTTCTTACTCAGCTGTCTATCCACTGGATAAAGGGAGTGCCATTCACAAGGTTATCACACTCACATGTTCCAACCTTAAAGCTCTATAGTTATTCAATCATCCATTGATTTTTTTGAAGTTTTTTTCTATTACCGTATATACAACCTAACATTTCCCCTTTTAGCCATATTCATCTAAATATTTCAGTGTTGTTAGAGAAATTCATTTTAAGAATTTTCTATCACATTTCTCTCAACATGACAATGATAAGTGCTTTGTAGCATCATTAATAATACGAATAATAACAATAACAATATTGGGCACCACATCCTTCTCTTGTACCAACCACTGTTCTGAGGGATTTACATGTCTTAGCCTGTTTAATATTCACAGCAGCTCTTTGAGGTAAGAACAATTAGCATTCTTATTTTACATATGGGAAAATTGAGGCAGAGATAGAAGAAGTCATTTTCCCAAGGCCATTAAGCTAACAAGTGTCAGATTTTGGCTTTAAATTTCATCAAATGGCCACAGAGCCCATGTTCTTAAGCATCATCCTTCTGGGAAATCTCAACACAATTACAATGAATTTTAAAGCTCCTTTTAAATTCTTGTGATGAAAACTATCTTTTTTATCACTAAGCCTTTAAAATGTTTAATGGTATTTTGAATTTAACATCTAATTTTGGATTAAAATCATTTATATTTAATAATAATAATAATATAATAATAACAGTCATCAACTGTTGAGTGATTACTATGAACAAGAAAATGTGACAGGTCATTAGAATGACAGCTCAGTGAGGGCAGGGGCTTGTCTGGCTGGTTCACTGCTTAATCTTGAATACTTATGCATGACATACAGAAGGCATGTATGTCAACAAGCAAGTAAATGCTTGTTAATTAAAAGAATGAACAAATGCATGCTTTACATGCATTTTTTTCCTTTTAATCCTCAATATTCTCCTGAAGAAGGTATTATTAACATCGTTGCAAATGAGAAAACTTAAGATATTGGCCCAAGATTACATAGATAGTAATAATCCAGGATTCAAATACAGGTCTATCTGATTCCAATGCTTCTGCTTTTAATTAACACATCATGCAGTCATGTATCTATATAGCAAGATATAAATACATAAGGAAACAGTATATCAGAGTCTTTTTGTAAGTTTAGTACTATGACAGCTGCTTCAGTTGTAGCATTCAGGAAATGTTTAGATAAGAATTCTTCAAAGTACAGGTGGTCTCTTAGAGAAGTCTCATTGTAATTAAACAAGTTCCTTGTCCTTCTACCCTACTTCTGAATATGTTAGAGGCTATGAAGACAGAGTTGAGAGTTTATTAATCCTAATAAACTCAGCAAATGTCGATGAGATCAGATCATTTTGGGTACAAAGACATTTACAGGAATTATCTGTCCAGTTTGTATGTTCCAGTGATTCATTGAATTTTTCAGATATCTTATTTACTAATGATATTTCCTGAATTGTTTCCACTGCAGGTGAAATCTGTGAGCCTCCACCGTACCATTTTGTTCTCATGTGTTTTGGATGAGCTCAGTACATAGTTAAATTAAGTGGCTACCATTAAAATTCTCAAATATGGCTCTTTAGTCACACCCATTCATTTCACCTGCACCCACATAATTATATAAGTAATGGACACATTGATCCTTTAATTGTGACAGGTTAATTATTTTAAATGCAAGCATATTTTAAACTTATGGGAGAAGCAATTTCTCTAAGATTTTTCTTTTTTTACCAGAAATAATTATAAGGAAGAAGCGTACATGTGTGAATGCAAGGAGATGACAGATTGGAAAGAGAAAAGAGATGAAAGAGGCCAGAGGAGTGGAAACACAAAACGATGACCACTATTATATATGTTGACTTGTTGGAAAATAGAATCATGGATCCTAGAGTTGGAAGGGATCTCAAAGGACCCCTGGAGCAGAGCTGAACCTTCAGACAGGAATCAATATGCTCATTTCACAGATGAGGCAAGGAATCTCAGAAATGTGACTTCACCTGCCTAAGGCCAATAGCTAATAGGTGGTAGAGATGGCAAAGAAGTAATTATAGCAATTTCTCTTGCATTGCCCTTTCCCTTAAACTAGGCTGAAAACCTTCAGCATTATGTTATGGATTTATATTTTGGAAATTAAAAAAAGTTCCCTGTAAAAGAGTCCTAAGGAGTCAGCTACAGAGAAGCTCCCAGGTGGTTCTATTGGGAAGGGACTTTTTACTTCAAGATGCTGAAGAACCCTATGAGTATGTTTTCCATCCACTTTCAAACCTCTCTTCCCCAATAGTTGAATAGAATATAGGGATACAAGAAAAACCAATAAAGCTAGCTCAGAAAAGGAAATTTTTTGAGTGTGATGAATCTATGTCATGCATGGCTCAGGAAGGATGGGGTACTAATTTGACACCAATGAAGTGCAACAAACTCAGATGATGTAGCAAATCCAATATAAAATGGCAATGGACTCAGAGTTAAAAATAAATGGGGTAGCAGATGGGTAAAAATATTGATAGAAAAAGGTCCTCAAAAACATCATAATCTCATAGACTATTGTTCCCCTCTAGATCTCAGGTGGGAATCAGGAAAATGCATATTTGACAAACATACTAGGTAAATCTAATATGGCTAATCATTGGTTTCTATGAATTAGGACAGTGTTTTTTGAGAAATTCTATGAATTAGGACAGTGTTTCTCAAACTCTGATGAGTATACAAATCACTTGGGGATTATGTCACATGCCAATTCTGATTTAGTACAGCTGGGTAAAGCCTGAGAGTCTGCACTTGTAACAAGCTGTCAGGTGAAGCCTGTGCTGCTGGTTTGTGGAGCACACTTATAATACCAAGTATGCCATTTGGAAGGATTATGTACCCTAGAAAAGCCATGTTTTAACCCTGATCCATCTTGTGGAAGCAGCCGTTTCTTTTAATCCCTATTCAGCACTGTAGGTTGGAAACTTGATTAGATTATCTCCACGGAGGTAATCCAATTGTGGGTATTAACCTTTGATTAGAGGGAGATATGACTCCACTCATTCCTGGTGGGTCTTGATTACTTTACTGGAATCCTTTAAAAGAGGAAATATTTTTTGGAAAGAGCAGCAGAAGCAGCAGAACCTTGACAGCCTACACTGCCAGAGAGCTTTAGAGATGAAGAAAAAAAATGCCCCCGGGGGAGTTTCATGAGACAAGAGGCCTGGAGAGAAACCTAGCAGATGTTGCTGCGTTTGCCATGTGCCTTTCCAGTTGAGAGAGAAACCCTGAACGTCATCGGCCTTCTGGAACCAAGGTATCTTTCCCTGGATGCCTTAGATTAGACATTTCTATAGCCTTTGACTCGGACATTTTCACAGCTTTAGAACTATAAACTTGCAGCTTAATAATTCCCCTTTTTAAAAGCTGTTCCATTTCTGGTGTATCACATTCTGGCAGCTTGCAAACCAAAGCAGCAAGGAACTAGAATACTGATATTTAATCAAGTCAAGTTAGTATTGTTCAACATAGGAAGGATTGATGGCAATTCAATAGGTCAATCAAAAATGTCTTTCTAGTATGAAAATTATTTTCCTTTCACATATCTGTGCATCTGGTGAAAAAAAGAACAATGAAATTAATGTTAATGATATCAAGTTTTTTTGTTAACTGTTTTATTTTTAAACCAGTTAGTATTGTCTATAATATTATAGTATTGTCTATAATAACAATATTTATAAAAATAAATTTGAGTTTTAATCCTGACTCTGACCCCAGCTGTGCAAAACTTCCATCAGTAACACTTTAAAAATTAGAATTTAGAAGACTTCCAATACAATAAAATTGCCACAAGCTGTAGCCGAACATCAATGTTAGCCTGTCATTATGGGCTGTGTCATTTCTGGCTTAAATATCACCTCTTCTGTTCCCTCATAGAACCATATCAAAGTGCAACTACATAGAAGTAATGGCATTTCAATTTATTAAAAATATGTAAATAACTTTTGTTAGTAATGTAACTCAAATAAAATTGAGACCCCCCTGGCTCTTTCTCTGCATGGAATCACATTCAGCAAAAATCAGTCTGACATTCAGAAGAATTGAGAAACAATTTAATTCCCCACTTCACTTCAAAAAATAACCTATATTCAGGATTTATTAAAAATAACCTTCAAATAAGTCCTTGATCCTTATCACATACTTTCAATTTTTCCCAAACGTGACCAGATTTTCCCAACTATCTTTCCTTTTTTATGCCAGCAACTGCCACCAACTCAGACCGATGAACTCTTTTTCTCTCTTTCCCTTCTGCTTTCTGGTTCAACTTTTTCTCATGTAGGTAATTTTTTCTCTTATTAATTTTTAATCTCCCTTTTACCTGCATCCTGGGGGTGGGGTAGGGGTGTTCCAGAAGCTTTGGGGTTTCCAAAAGCTGACACAGAGAGCAAGAAGTCTTTGTTCTTAGAAATGGGGAAGAGGAGAGGGAGCAGCACTACAAAGCTTACATTTTAATTTCTTTTGTTCTTGTTATAGTAACAAATTATTTGTCTAGTACCTTGCAAGTGATCTTGACACATGGCTTGGGAACTGTCATGCTAGATCCCACTGCCATGTAAATCTTCTACAACTCTAAGGCAGTGAGAAAACCCAATGTAAATGTTTGCATTTCTCCAACCAGGTAGTTTCCAATACTCTTTAGGGAGATCAACAGTTTCCTGATCTATCAATTCACTCACTCCACACCCCACAACTCCCCCAAGACCCCCAAATTCTTAAGACAACTTTCAAAACTTGCCTAATTTTGATCTACTTTGAACTAAAGACATGCCATTCAAAACTTTTACTTTGTGAAAAAGGTCAATGACTCAATCTTTTATTTTTAGTCCATCAGCAAAAAGAATGATCCCTTTAGTTTGGAGCTGACATGACATGCCCATTGAGTAATAGTAGCAGTTGGGACCTAAACTGGAATAGTATTATTAATTTTGAAATCAGGTAATTATCCTGTTAATAAATGGGATTATTAAGAATATATTATTGGTGATTTAGCTCAATTATAAAAATGATGCATGGCTTAACATATGAATACATAAACCAGAAATTATTACTTAATGTTTCACTTAAAATTTCATAGGACTAACCAATATATAAATCATTCAATTTAATCAGTAAGGCAGACTCTCTTTATGAAATGTACACATGAAGGATTAACTAGAAATTACTATTTTAAAAGTCCAGTTCATTGTACGATAGAATTCCAGACTGAGTTTTTGATGGAAAAGTAATGCTGGCCACAAAACTTGCTTTGCAGACTTTTTACAGAAAGTTTGTTTAAAAATTCTTGAGGTTAACTGAATTGGGCACATTTCCAATAATTCTGGAGATGTGGCCCCTCTGACAGTCTGACCACTTAATCTAAACCACTTAAAAGACAGTGTTTAACAATTGTACTTTTACAAAATAATTTCAATTTTGCAATCTCTGGCCAGATTTAGAGGTATTTTTAATTCTAAAGTAGATTTTCATTCATCTCAGTAAGGGATAAACATTTACTTAAGAGCTCTGATTAGATTCAAATTTTGGAATCAGAATTTTTGAAAAGTGTAATTGCGTGTTGACTTAATTATTGTGGCTATATTCAGAGGAGAATCTGTTGTGTACATAAGCATTTTTGATCTGTGATTAATCTACATTCCCTGGATGTTATTCCCATAAGAACAGATGAATATGTACCTTCATTTAACAGCCACAGTAGCTCAGTTTTCTAAGAGACAACCACAGGGAAGACAGATGTGGAACAAGAGAACTCAGACCCAAAGAGCTGATGCAGAATCTTCCCCAGCAATAGAACCCTTCTTTTGAATCAGGCTTTTAACTCTCCCATTTTGGGTTTGCTAAACCCTATTTGCTCTAGAAGGGCATTCATAAGCCCCACCATGGGGAAAGGGATTACTATAAAACATGCTCCGTTGGACCATATATGGAACCAACTGTGAACACTTTCAAATAAGCAGATGAAATGGCAAAAATGGAGTCTCTAGGAACCTAATAATAGGCTGTCTTAAATAGGTGGGAGGGTGAAAAATCGAAGTTACAAAAGTAAACAACCATATGCTTAACACCTCACTATAAGATAAGCACATAGGTGAGAATGGTGGTTCTAAATCCTGGTAGCTATGCCCTAAGGAACGTAGAAAATATCCGATGTCCACACCCTACCTCTGGAGATGGCAGTGCGATAGGTCTGGGTGGGACCCAGACATCAGTGCATTGAAGGAGCTCCCCAGGTTCATTCTGACCTAGAGGCACGTGTGAGGAACCCTGGAGCAGAAAAATGACATTCATGAAGGAATGCTCCTCTGGCCTAAGAAGAGATATCCTGAGTAACTAGCATTTAATTGGAAGGCCGTAAAATGAGAAAAATACAAATTCAAGGCAAACTGAATTTTCCACATAGTGTCATTCATGCATTCATTTGCTCATTGAAGAACCTGCATCATGAAGATGTTGTGTGCTAGACCCCGGGCTAGGATCTGGGTGATAAGAACTTCAATAGGGCTGAGCTGCTGGCTTTTAGGGACTCTATAGTGTATAGATAGATACATAGACAACTGCAATAAGAGAAGCCAAGTTTTTCTTTTAAGAAAACATTTATTGAGCACTTATTATGTGCACAAGCCAGATATGTATATATGATTTTGAAAAACAATCTTACAATAACCCTCTAAGGTAAATATTATCCAACAATTAGTACATGATGGAGTTGGTATCCCAACCCAGGCAATCTGACCTTGGCATCTGTCCTCTTAAGATACTCTAATTCCAGAAATCCTTAAGAAAGTTCAACAGAGGAAGCATCAAGTATACCCCCACAAAGATTGTAAAATTAACTGTTCAAATCCTTGTGCATTCCTAGATGTTAGGCCACTGAGTAAGGTATCTGAGGACCACAAAAAAGTTCTGTGCACTTTGGGTATGACTATGCTAAGCCTCAAAAGCACGACAGGGAAACTGTCCTTTCAATGGGCAAGACTTGAGCTGTTTTTTGGGCACATAAAGCCTTATGGAGTTATATAACATTAAAGTTGTAAAAGACCTTGGGGATGATCTCATCTAAGTCCCTCCTCTTGATATGAACAGACTGAGGCCAGAGGTTAAATGAGTTGCTTAAGATTACTCAGCGAGCTAGCAGCGCTGGAGCAAGAACTCCAGTATTTTTCTTGGGTTTCTCTTAACAACTTGATGCTCATGGGAGGAGCCCTCTAGTGGCCACTTTGCACATGCCCACCCCACCTCCCTGGGGAGAGGTGATCGTATCAAGGATAGGAGTGACCCCCTGGTTCAATCAGAGTCTGGTTCCTGAAAATTTGGAAGTCCAGGCCAAAGAGAGATGTTTTTCCCCTCAATTTTTTTTTGGAGAAGCTGTATTTGTATAAAATATAAGCTCAGAAGTTACCCTTTGGGGATTTCCACAACAGGGAAAGCAGAACGAGAGTGATGCTAGCTGCTGTAACAGATCATCCCTGAAACCTCAATAACTTGACAGAATAGAATGGAATGTAAAAGAATTGAATTTTATTTTTCGATCATATCAAGTCCACGGTGGGGAGTGGAAAGGAGTTCATAGCAGGGGGAGGGCATGCAGGCATTGGGGGCCCAAGCTCCTTTCATCCTGCAGCTTCAGTTGTCTTCATCCTGCCAGCACAGATGGTGGGAGAGGGCAGAGAATAGCATGGGAGCTTCTTATGGGCCCGGCTTGGGAATGGTGGCCAATATTTGGCCACATGGCCACACCCATTCCTGGAAATGCAGTGTAGGTGTTTCAGAAGGAAAGGATAATGGGTTTACTGAATAACCAGCCCGTGCCTGTCACATAGAGGAAGCCAGTGACCAGAAAACAAGAAAAATGAACAGACGGGCTGAAAGGAAGAGAGGCAAGCAGGAGAGAAAATCCTGATGGCTTTCCATGTTCTGGTGTCAGTCCACTCCTGAGGCCCCACTCCATCCCTGCACCTGGGTTCCACAGACCCTCCTTTGTCCTTATGACTCCCCTGTGCTGCTTAAATGAGCTCATGTTGACCTCTATAGTTTATAAGCAAGAGAGTTCTGGCAAATATTCCCACTCAGGAGAATTATAGCAGTTTGGAAGATGCATATGTCTTCAAAA
Organism: Tamandua tetradactyla; assembly: GCF_023851605.1. Classification (NCBI taxonomy): domain Eukaryota; kingdom Metazoa; phylum Chordata; class Mammalia; order Pilosa; family Myrmecophagidae; genus Tamandua; species Tamandua tetradactyla. Next base: position 74,851,370 of record NC_135328.1, read on the forward strand.
TCTCCCACCCCAACTCTAGGAATGTGCTGTGAGTTTCATTTACTTATACCCATTTCCATAAAGACACTGGCAGCCTCAGCCTGGAGATCAGTATTTACAATTGTTCTAGACCCCTTCATACAGAAGCTGAAGCTGAAGTCAGCATGAAAAAAAGCAAACCAAGAGAATGAGCAAGCTGTGCCAAAAAGAGTTGGTTATTATAGCACACACATTGATTTATAGGTTCAGTTTGTCTTTACCTAAATGTCTAGTTATTTAACAGCTGTTATGAATCAGCCGGATAGAGGATTAAGGAGGGATGGGGGTGGAGGGGAGAAGCAGGTGAAAAAATGCTTTAATCTTATGCTACAATAGGGGAACAAGTTGGGTCAGGTCTCATCTAGCAATTTTGGTTCCCTCTGATGCTTCTTAAAGGGGATCATTGTTCATCTGGAAGGCGAAACAGCCTAACCCAGACCACAGGGCTGTGTTCACGTTAACCCTGCCAGGGAGGGAACTGGGCGATGCTGGGTTTGGGTTGTACATCACTGTATCACCAAATGGCTGAAACATCTGGCCCAATTAAAATAGTTCCAACTCATTTCGGCTTTAAATAGACAACTTACTCCAGAAGTTTGGATGCAGCATGAGGATTTGACAAGACATAATGTAAGGTGGCATATAGGTTACAAAACAAAAATCAAGGGAGAATTTGGTCAAGGTGTTTCCATAGCTGATTGTGTTCACTCCCAACACTAGAGTCATGAATAGTCAGAAAGAATTGACCAAATGGAGCTATCTCTTTGTAAGGATTTCTTTTACCCAACAGTTTATGAAGACGAGATAGGACTTGTTAAGAATGTCTGAAACTCTCTTAGATGAAACCAAGGCAAAGTTTTAAATCTCTGTGTGTTCTGCACACTGAGGAGAATATAAACTGGGTGCGCAGATGACTCTGTGATTTCACTGCTAGGATGGAGCCTGACAGGTCTGCCCTGGAGAAAAGATGCTGTGCCGGTCCCTAAGGGATGCCCAGCTGTGCATCCCGACTTGCTCGTGCCTTACTTAACTTGGTCTGTGCTCAGATGTTTGTGTCTCAGTCGAACCTTCAAGTAAGCATTAAACTTTCTCACAATACTACATCTTAATTCTTTCTTACTTGAGTCCTTTGATAGGTTTTCTTTCCCTTTGAAATGCTCTGTGAATCCCTACTTGGCTGTCTTACCTGAACTTTCTGAGCTGTAAACTGTGTCCCCTTTGGAGGCTGCCCACTCTCTGTGAATCAGGCCCTTCTATATGTGATTGTGAAGGAGGAAGATTTTAAATGCCACCCCTCCTCCAACACAACACACACTGCAGTAGTTTTGTTCTACCTAGAAGCCCCCCCTAAATTGGATACACCCCACCCTCGGCTCCTCACTACAACACAAGAGGCCTGTGGTGGCAAATATTTAATCACTTTTTACCAAGCGTTGAGCAGGACAAGTGTTTCAGAACAGCGTATTTAAAAAAGAGGAATACAACTACCACCCTGACATTATTACCACCACCTTTATCTGCTACATTTCAGAAGTCTCTTTACAACTAGCCAATAAAGCCATTTGCTAAAATGTTCCTATTTGCATTCTCCCAATGAGAAACCCAAGGCCTGAGAAGTGAGTGATTTTCCCAAAGCAGACACCCCACAAATCTTCTCATGCTTAGGCCCATGGCTCCTCCTTCCAGTCACCATGCCTCCACATATGGAAGGAGAGTAGCAGTCTCAGCCTTAGGAGTAGGCACTTCAAGAAGCCACCCCAAGGCCTTGGGTCTCTGAGGGAAAGAGTATGCTCATGCAGAAACATCATAAACAACAGCTGCACCTCCAATTCGGTTGTTCTCTCAAACTACAGGACCTTTGAACAGGCTGTTTTCTCTACACGGACAACTTTTCAACCCTTGTTCCCTTAAATTGGTTCACTTTCATTCTTTCTTCAAATCTCAGCACATTTAATTCCTTTTCTGACCTACTGATTAGTCTGATATGCAGCAATATCCTTTCACAGCATCAATATTCTTTCATAGCCCTATGACTCTTTTTTTTTTTTTTGGCATGGGCAGGCTCCAGGAATTGAATCTGGGTCTCCAGCATGGCAGGCGAGAATTCTGCCACTGAGCCACTGTTGTACCGCCCCATAGCACTATGACTCTTGTAATTATTTGTCCTATTCTTTTTTATTATTATCTCTCCCCTCACCAGACCACGAGACCCATAAGGGCAGGGACCGTGATTTTACTTAGCGGATACCCTATGTTAGAACTGTGTTAGAGGTATAGTAAAAGCTCAATAGATATTTTTAAATGAATGCATAAATAATTGTTTTTAGATGGGTGATATAAAGTGATTACTAACTCAGACAGAAGCACCCAGGCAAATTACATTCTGTTAAAGATTTTCACAGTGTGAATACATAGAAAAAAGGGTGCGACCAAAAAATATTTCTCACCTTGTTGCTGTTCAGTCAAAATGTTATCCCAGGTAAAGGAAGGGCGGAGGTTGGGGTGAGCTGAGGATGATTTTCCAAGGCAAGCCCCAGCACAGAGAGTCCTGCTGAGACCAGAGGGGTGCACAGGCTTCCCTCCAGCCTCCGGCATCTACGAAACCCATTAAAAAGCCTTTATTAGGCACCATGATGTCTCTTGTCTTCCGAAAGTATCTTTTTTTTTTTTATTAGAGCTAGCTGGCTAGAATATTGTTTGTGGTTTGCGCCTCCAAAGGGTGATTTGGAAATTGAATTTTTGATAATTAAACAATATTTTAAATATACTAGGGGAGTACATCTTAACTTGGGACTCTTGAAAAATGTTCACATAGTCTTTGCATCCATATGGCCATATCTCAAATGTGGTTTATGTATAAATATCTGTATTTTCGTTTTCTGGAAAGAGAGTGCTGGAGCTTAGATCTCAAAGGGATTGATAATGTCAAAGAGATTAAGAATCATTATTAGGGGATCATACTGGAAATCCTGTGGCAAATTCAATGGTAAAGCAAGGACTAATTTATCTATTACATATATATTTGTGTATTATTTTATATAGCGTCCTTAGAATCATTCTAACAATACAATATGTAGACATGTAGACATATTCATAGCTCCATGGAACTTGTATGTGCAGGGAAATAAAATAAGTCTGAGCGCTTTTCACAGGAAGTTTTTTTTATAGAAACCAGAATCCATGTGGTCTTTTTACACATCATCTTCTTATTGATGGCCCCCAAAGACATGAAATGGGAGGAAATTCTTCAGCAAGGAGGTAGTATTTGTGCTGTATCTGGAAGGAGGAAAGTCCATCAAGAGGTGAAATGGAGGAAGTGGATTTTGGAAAGCAGGATCAACATGTGTAAATGGGCCTAGAGAAAAGTGAGCGTTTGGGAATGAAAGATGTGTAGTACCTAGCGCCAGGGACGAGGTCCAAGAGAGAATAGAGGGCTGTTATTTATAACAGGACTTGGCAGCCATGAAAAAGACTTTTGCGTTTTATTTGAGGACATGGAGAGTCTTATAAAAATGTAGAAGGAAGTGACTTGATTAGATCTTGTTGGAGGAAGATCATTCTGGCCGTGGTTCAGACGGTGAGGAAAAGGGAATCAGCCTAGTATGAGAATGGCAAGTTAAATGGCTTTTACAAGAAGAGTAAGGTGAGAGATAATTGGGGGTAATAAAAGAAATGATGGAGAGAATGAAAAATTGGGGCTAAAATTTAAGAGAGAAATTCTAAAAGAACATTGACATACTTTGGTGCCGACTGAAGGGTTGAAAGGAGAGGAAGGAACTAAGGATAAGCTGAATATTTCACTGAAAGTCATAATGTTTCTACAGTCATTCTGTCATTACCACTATAAACACAACTATTAACCTCCATTAAATTTAATTTGACTACATTATCTGAATCTGATGACCACTTCTAATTTAACATGCTAGCATGTTAAGATATAAGGAAAAATAATTAAAAAAATGTTAGGTACTCTGAAAATTTCAATCATTGCAAAATCAGAAAAGAGTGTGAAAAATAGCCAAATGAGGTATTTTGAAAAAAGCAAGTTTATTTGCTCTGCAATAAGATACCTAGGAAAACATTTATAACGGAATTTATTTTGTGTTTGTTGTACCATCTAATGTGTGGTGGTTAAATGTGAAACCAATGGAATGAAAAGGCTGACTGATTTTGGAGCAGTTTGTATTAGAAGCAGTCCTTTAAAATAAGAAGTGATCATATTTTGATTAATTTAACATTCAACTTGTCTATAAGCTAGTACATCATGCAGAATGTGACATATTTTAATCAAGTTAAACTCAAGCTGCTACCAAGATTGAGGCAAAATTGTCAAATAAAAATTATAGCCAAAAATTAAACACATGGTGAACTTATTGAAGGAATAAACAAGAAAGAAATAAATTTGTTGAAAAATGAAACTCTTATCTAGAGGCAGTGAGAAAGTTAGAGGAAAATAAACTACAAATATGGCATCAGGCAGTGGTTTTCAATCCTGGCTGCACTTGGAGAACTTTTAAAAAGCACCAGTACATTAAGAAAATGAAAAGTAAAAGCTAGACTGGAAAAAATATTTATAGTGCAAAAGACTTTTATCCAGAATATAAAAACTTCTACAAACAAATAACAAAAAGACACCAGAAAAACAATTTTTTTTTAAAATGGACAAAAGACTTGGATACTTCACAAGAGAAGTATCATGAATAGCCAATTAGCACATGAAAAGAGCAATTAAAAGTAAAACCACTCTGAGGTACCATTTCATACCAGTTAAAATGGCAAAAAGTAAAAAGCAACTACACTAGTCAACAAAAGAACACGGAGAGGCTGTAACCCTAATGCATTGCTGGTGAGAGTGTAAACGTGTCTGCCAGTTTCTTAAGTTAAACCTTTGCCTCCTTATGATCTAGCAATTCCTCTCCTAAGTGTATATCCACGAGAAATGAATGCATGTGCCCTCAGAAAGATGCACAGAAAAATGTATAGAAACTTATTCATAATAGCCCCAAACTGAAAACAACAGATTTTGCCATTGATAGGAGAATGGATTAAATAGTGATATGTTCAGACAGTGCTATACTATTTAGCAATTAAAAAGTGAACAAGAATGCAACAAAATGGATGAATCTAAAATATGGAAATGAAAGAAGGCAGACACACAAAAATACATACTGCATGTTGCCATTTATATGAAGTCCAAGACCAGGAAAAACTTATTTATGGTGAAAAAAAAAAAAGAATTATGGCAGCTTATGGAGGATGAGGATTGACTGGAAGGGGGATCAGAGCTTTCTCGGGTGATGAAAATGGTTTATATCCTATAGGGGTGGTAGTTATGTCGGTGAACATATTTGTCAAAACTCACTGAATTGTTTTGATTGGTGTGTTTCATTGTGTATAAATTTTACCTCAATTGAAAAAGAAATCCAGTGGGTAATCCAGGAACATTTTAGATGTGGGTGTCTGAATGAAGTGTATAGTCACTTTTTTTTTTTTTTCCCATATGGACAGCTCAACAACAACAAAAATACCAATGGCCAGGCTTCTCCTCACATCAGTTAAGTCAGACTTCCAGTTCCTGGAAGTGGGGCCCAGGAACAGGTCTTTTCTTAAAAGCTCTCCTGATGATTCTACTCTGCTGCCAGGCCTGAGAACCACTGGTATAATGTCATTTATTTGAGAACCACTTAAATAGATCAATAGCTAGACAGATCAGTAGAAAAGGTACATAATTTAATAAGCTGTTTATATAATTTAATAAAATATTTATGCAATTTCCATGCTTAGAAATGAAGAATTGAATGGTCAAATTAAATAAAACAGAACCAGGGGGTACAAGGGTAGTTCAGTGGTAGAATTCTCACCTGCCATGCGAGAGGCCCAGCTTTGATTCCCGGCTCATGCACTCTCCCCCCTCAAAAAATCAACAAATGGTGCCAAATGAAATGTGACACGCCCCCCACAGCATTAAAAAAAAAGACAACCATTGCTCACTATGTTTGATTTTGTATATCCTGTTGGAAAAACCACATGTGAACTCACTAAAATAATGAATTTGCTTTTGCATTCCAATCTAGGTTCTGATTCAACAACTTATTCCAATTTCTGAGCTGGAGATGACTCAGAGGCTTTTAACTGAGATGAATAAAGCACATCTTTTTTTTTTTTTTTTTTTTTTTGCATGGGCAGGCACCGGGAATCGAACCCCGGTCTCTGGCATGGAAGGCAAGAACTCTGCCTGCTGAGCCACCATGGCCCACCCAAGCACATCTTTTAAAACATGCTCAGTCACAGCTAGTGTCCAGTGTTCAGGGGCATTCACAGGTGAGTTCTCCTGAACTCAGATGGTCTTTACAGAGTGCAGTGGAAACATGTTCAACATTATAAGACACAAGGCTTCAATAGTAAAATATAATTTCGTTGGTAACAACACAAAACACATCGGTTTCCTCCTTGGAAGAAAATTAATTTATATGGTAGTTGAAAGGTTTGGTTTTACTTGTCTTTTTCACATGGAGTAAACTGAAATGTATCAAAAATTCACCCACATTTTCCCTCAGTAAACACAAGACCAATTAAAAAATTCAAATTGGGGTTTGTAGTATTTTTGGTTGTACTGTTCTAATAATTTCTCAAGGTCAGTAGAATCTTCCAATTTTTAGAACTGTGAATCCATATAAATAAATCATATAGCCATAATTACTAGTAGGTATATTCCAGTAAAAAAAATCATAAGCATTATGTTTTGGGTTTTGTTTGGTTTTTTTTTTTGCATTAAAATTTTTTTTCAACTTTTTTTCTTTTGTGAAAAATAACATACATTCAAAAAAGCAATAAATTTCAAGCACATTGCAGCAATTAGGTGTAGAAAAGATTTCAGAGTTTGGTGTGGGGTGCCATTCCACAATTTTGAACATTATGTTTTTGCATTGTTGATTTATATGGCAAACGAAAAGAAAAAGATCTGCAATACTACCACCCTACAGCTAGGAGATCTCTCTAACATATACCCCACTTCTGCCTGCAATGCTCACTGAGTTTGTTACTCAAAGAGGCCCATGGGCTATTCACCATTTCCCATGCTGTTTGCACTGGCTAATGAAGAATTGTAAATAGGCCTTTTCCCCAGAAATACCATTGGCTAAAGAGAGCTGCTTCTCTGATTTAGAACAACTCTGCAGGGCCAGCCCAGCATCAGTGTTTCCCACAGGACTCACTGCGGCCTTTGATAGTCCTGAATCACAGACCCACTGCCCCCTCTGCTCATTTCTGTTTCTTACTCCCAAGAGTACGTCCACTGAACACCTAGCGTGCACTGCTGTTTCATTCCCATGATGTCCAACCTAGAATATCAACGTTCAGTGGACATTGAATTTTAGAAACTTCGTTCAGCACTTTTCATGTTGACAATTTAGTGTCTAAATTCACTAAATGTTCAGTATTCTCCCTTACTTTTCCTGTGACGGTAGGTGTGGTTATTTTTTACTTCTATCCATACCCAATGAGATCTTATTTTAGTGTCTTACACGTCAAGGCTATTTCCACATGCTCAGTGGCAGAGTCATTGCTAAACTAGAGAAACCACCATTCCTAAACAAGCCACTAACCCCCATTTGATCCACCATAGAATATAGTTGCTGTTCTTGTAAGCATTTTCCTCACTGAAGGGAGAGGTATCCAAATCAATCTTTTAGGGTTGAATCAATTATATTCCTGAATCATTGTAATAAAAAATTGCTAAACATTCATGTCTCTTTCTCACCTTAAAATGTTTGGGTTACATTGACTAAGAGGTTTTCACCTTGAATTTTCTAAACTGTCATGTGAATAACCGTTCTTCTTCTCAATGCATATTTGTTAAGGCCCAGATTAGAATAAAAAGATTCTTACTCATGTTGCTTTAATTAAAAAAAAGTCTGAATACCTAAATGTCCAGGCACAAGTTGGTACTGCCTAGAACAAGTCTGCTGTATATAATGGCATTTCTCATGAGTAAGTGTGCACTCTATAACTCATTGAGAAAACATTTGGCTGACTCAGCCCTACCTTTTGGCTAACAGAATTAGAAAGATAAAAACTGCAATAACTTCTGAGTCATCAGCTCATGGAGAAGTATGTTCTTCAATGAAGAGAAAAATAATTCCTATGGAGACCTTTTGATAATTTTTAAGCCCTGTGGAATTCCCAGACAGTCCAGATCAATTCCTGGATGTTGGAAATTAGCAGTGTCAGTTATAGACCACAAGTGCAAAAGAGCCAGTATCCTTTATTTTGATTTGATGATGGACAACACGCCTTTTCTCTCCCTCTCCTCTACTGACCTCCACCAAACACATACATGTGGATGCACACTAAATCCTATTCCTCAAAGTTACCTGTCAAATAAAGTTGAACTTCAGGTATAAAAACAAGCAAGCAATTTAAAAAGCCACCTAATATCAAAAGGCAACGCTGAATAACCCAAAGGGAAAAGGGAAACCAGGTCAACTGAGTTTATGACACATGCTCTATAACCCTGAGTCTTCCTGGTTGCATGGTCGGCAGGTCCCTGGATGAGAAGCTGCTGTTGGCTGAGATGGTCACTCTTGCTGTACATTAGTGCACATGGCTTACAGCCAGTCATGGGGCCACACGGACTCCCTGCCAGACTGGACCTCCCAAAGGCCCAGAGTCATCCCATCCAGGCTTTGACTATGAAAACATCCAGGATAAGTGAGAGAAGGGAGAACTTTTCATTTGACTTTTTTTTTTTCTCCTTAGGGGAGGTTCAGTAACCTGTACAACTCTTCATTTTATTTTTCCATTCTCTTTTTTAAAAAACGAGCAATAGGGATTAAATGCCTATTTATAGGCCAGATGCTGATTTAAGCTGGGGATGGATACAGGGTCAGTGGAGCTCAGCTCCAAGAACATTCCATATGCTTTAGTGAATTAGCCACCAATTAACCCTTCATTTATAGGGGTCCAAACAAAAATCCATCCTGGTCCTAGGGAAGCAGGCCAAACATGAGAAAACAGGGAGACTTGGGAAAGGGGGACCCTGGAGGGTACCAGGACCATCTTAAGGTGGCCGCCACCATGCAGCTTCACTGTCACAATGTGGTAATGCAGATTTGGCGCTGTCAAATTTTTCAAATTTTCTGGGAAATTAGAAACCCATATGTGTTTGTATAAAATAGCTTGGTTTTAAATGTTTGCAATGAATTGATTTTTTTAAGACCACCGTGCCTACCAACTGAACCTGTCAACCAAAGTCTCCACAGTGGCTGCAAGGCTCCACCATCAGGCCCTTGGGACCTTTCTGACCTCCTCTCTACATCTCTCCAGTCGCTGCTTGTCTCTTATTCACTCTGTCATCAGTGCACTGGCCCAACTGTTCCTTTTTAATTAATTTATTTTTAATGGATATAATTAGACTATGAAAAACAAAATAATTTGTCCCTAAATTTTCCCCAAGCAGCAAAAATAGCACAATCACTTCTGCTACTGTTACTTCTACCAATCCTGTCCCCTACCCAACCACGCCACTATTATTGTATGTGCAACTATTACTTTTAGTCCATTATGCCATTAATTGATTAACTTTACTATATCAGACAATATAGTATGATGCATATGACATTAATATCCTATTGTACAGTGCAATTATGGCCCCTTCTTAATGCAGCTCAGATGGTTTATATAACCATCACTGCTAATGAGTGAAATACTCAAGAACTCAAATCCATGACTGCTTATTCCCAAAGTATATATAATTTTCATAAAAACAGTCTCAAAATTGTAGCCATGGTAATGCCTCGTGCATATATTATAACAGGGTTTCCCCTATTCAACAGAGGTTTTTTTTTTGGTTTCAATATTACTTATTTTATTGTTTACAAACACTCCCCTTTGTCTCCTCCCCCATATGTCCTCTCCTGTAATAACCTCCAATCTGCTTTCTAACTCTATGAATTTCCTATTTCTAAACATCTATTATAAGTGATATCATACAATTTTTGTGCTTATGTGTCTTGCTTATTTCACTGAGCATAAAGTTTTCAAAGTTTTTCCATATTGCAGCATGTATCATAACTTCTTTTTTTTTTTATTATGGCAGAATAATAGTCTACCATAGACATGTACCATATTTTGTTTATCCATTCATTTGTTGATGGATACTTGGGTTGTTTGGCTGTTGTGAATAATGCTGCTCTGAACGTTCTCTTCAAGTATTGGCTGTTCTCACTCTCTTTGGGTATATACCCAGAAGTAAGATTGCTGGGTTAAATGGTAATTCCATATCTAACTACTTTCCACAGTGACTGCACCATTTTACTTTCTCACCAGTAATGTGCTAGATTCCAATTTCTCCACCATCTGTTCCTTGAACATACAATGACCTCTCCTGAAGTAGTTTTCCTCACCTGGAAGGCCTTTCCCTAAACAGTCACTTAGCTCACATCTTCACTTCCTTCAGGATTTTCTTTAAATGTCCCTTTCTCAGTGAAACCTTCTCTAACAACCTTATTTTGAGTCACATCCCTTCCCCTCACTCCCTTTCCTGTTTGATTTTGTGTTAAAGCCCAGACACACTTTATTTATTTGATTTTTTTTCTGTCTTCCCCAAAATGGAGTATAAACTTCTCCAGGGCAGAGACTTTGGTATGTTGCCCATGCCCATATCCCCAGTGCCTGGAACAGAGTCTGTCACAGTAGAAACTTGATAAATGTTTTTTGAATGAGTGAATGAATTTGCAGTTCATCTGCGGTCTGTGCACTGGGCTTCAAAATTGTGATTTCTGATTTACGCTAAAAATCTTATGGCACAATCCAAAGGAAGAAGAGATGAGGTTTGTGCACTGAACATCTGAATCTCTCACTTTCTGAGAAAGCCAAATAGTCAAATGACATCATCCATAATCTCTCAGAGTATTTCTTTCAGTTTGCACACAGAAGTAAAGCATATCCAAGAATATCAAATTTATTAACCCCATGTATTTTACTCACTCCATTTTGATTAGATGTTTACCCAGTAATGTCAAGGTCTTCGAGTTTAAGCTACTCACACTGGGTCTCCTTACCTACCATGTTGAGCTTCAGAAAAGTGGTGCCTAATATTAAGCATATTTCTTTTGCTAGTTTGGGAAATGAGAACAAAATAAATATAAATGAGGAGTGAACAAAGATTAAGCCTGAGCCCAGGGGAAAAAGCGAATTAAGTTCACAAAGATGACATTTCCTCTGAAAGCCTTATCTTGCCTCTTTGCTTTAGCCTGTATGATTCAAAATTTTGGATGCTGTTATCAAGAATTCAGCTTATAACTACCTTTCTTTCCTTCTATTCTTTGCTCAGAAAAGGTTCAGACAGGGCAATTAAGTTAAAAAATAAAATTCAGGTTGCGTGTGCTCACATTCTGTGATATAAGAACAGGCTTAACAACTAAAACTTTTAAATCTAAACGTGATCTGTATCCATAATGGGATGAAGGGCAGAGAGCAGATGGATATGTACTTAATTTCTATTATACTAGGGATGCCTTGAGGTTGAAGTATTTTTAATAGGAACAAATAAATGAAATATGCTTCATCCCTGGATACATTTTAAGGTTCATTGCCACAAGAAGTGGCACACAAACTAAATACAAGTAGTTTGATAAAGATGAGTTCATAGATGGAAATAGCTCCTTACTAATTTTATGGAAGGCAAATTATTTACATTCTTTGCCCTTTTGAAGGATGTACTGGGCAGCATTTGGTCAAGAAAACAGAAACCTCTTTAGCCATTTCAATCAGGTAGGAATATAATTTAGGGAATTACAAAACATTGGAAGGTGGGAAAATCAGGGAAACAACCAATGAAGTTAGGAACATCAGGAAGTTCTGGAGTTGGAGAAAACCTCCACCGGTTATTTCAGCCCCCTACAGCACCAAAGAGGGTGAATTGCAGGATTCCAGGAGCCACTGGCTAACCCTCAGGTCAGTTATCTGCCGAAGACCCTGTATCTGCCCACCCGCCTGCTCCAGCCGGTGCCGTCTCCTCCACCTCCCAAATCTCATGTGATTGCCCCTTATTGGAGGTGCCTACACCAGAGCAAGAAGTCTAGGAAATAGAGTCTTCAGGCTTCTAAACCCTATTGCTCCGGAAAGCTAGAAGGCAGCCAGAAGCAACGCTGAGATACCAACAATTTGGTCTAACAGTGAAGTCAGTGGGAACAGCTTTTTACTAAAATGTATTGATTTATAAAAATGAATTGATTCTTTTTAACCGTTAATTCTGTCGAAAGGTCATGCTGTACTTATACATCTCTCAGTTAGCAATCCCGCTAAGAGTGGGGTAGAGCTGAACAAAGGCTTTGGAAATCAGGAGAAAAGTAGTTGATTTACATCAAGCAGACTCAAATGTCAACCAGGCTGAGGCCTGATTCATCTGGGGGAAATTTCTATTAAAATATAGACTAGCAATTTCCTCTTCCATGATGTTGAAACCCTCCTCTCCTGTAACTCAGTTTCCTACACCAACGGGCCTGTTGCCACAGAGGTTAGGGTAGTCACGGGAAGGAAACGCTTGCTCACCTTGGCTGTGTTTGGAATAACGACTCACTGCAATCAGGTGACTCACTCTGCCTGTGTGTCAGCGGGGAGCTTGCTTCCCACCTCCCGCCGCCCCTTGCTTGCTCTGCTGCTCTTGGCTGGAGAGACCTCCCACCAGCAAGCCTGGGTCTGTGCGGCCTGGCACATGCGTCTTCCTAAAGGATGAGGCTTCCGGAGGTGGGTTGCTCTGCAGGTTGGAACCTGAAGGTGGCCACCAATTTGCATGTGATTAGAAGTCAAGGATCTGGGCTTCCACCTCCGCTCCTAAACGACACAAAGGGAAATGGGAGCATTTATTTCCCTACTCCTGTTAACGCTAAATGTATAACCTGAAAGTGTACAAGTACCGGTCTTCGTTGGTTTTACAGGAAAGATTGCTGCCAGGGGAATTCCGGAAGCTATCAGTTTCGTTTTGGTGAACTCAACAGTGTTTAGTATAGAGCAGGGCAGATCGTAGGTGCTCAGAAAGTATTTATTTCCTGATGAATATGCCACTCTGGATACAGAAACCCAGCTTAGGGTAAATAACTTTGCTTTAGGGATTCCTAGATGGGATGGACCCACAACTTCCTTTAATAAAATCCACTACCAGATTCAATATTGAGAAGAACGTGGATATAGAAGAAGAAGGGACTTTGCAACTACAAAGATGAGTTTGAGATTAGGGACCCTTGGCGAATCACTTAAGTCCTTATCAAATAGATGTATAATGATGCTAAAGGGATTTGGAGTCAGATTGGCCTGTGTTAAAAATCTCGAGGACCACTTACCAGCCATATGTCCATGGGTGGTTTAGTTCTCTAACCTTCAATTTTCTTATGTAGAATCAGAATATATAATCATCATCATAATAATGATAAGAGAAATCTTCCTGTAAAGCTTGTTGCAAGGATTAAATACAATGATACAAGCACTGTTCTAAACACAGAGTCTAGTACACAACATGCATTTAAGAAATCATAGTTATTCCCTGAATGTGCTTCCTTATCTAGAAAGAGGGAAGGATTAAAAAAAATATGCCATATTCTGCTGTAAGGGAATGTTCCAGATCAGATGAAGTAATATACGGAGAAAGTGCTTCTCAAGTGTGATTTATTAGCACCATCTAACTCCCTCTTGGCAATGAGCCCATTCCCTCTTTTACCAGAGTCTGAATGTGGGCTTGTTTCTATCTTTTCGAATAGTTTTTGACAATTTGCGAATGTATTTTACAGACCAGTGCCCAGAACGTCGATAGCACATGACTATTTCCATTAGCAATGAGTATAACAACCTGCATGGGTTTGAGGAACATAATCCTCAGGTATGTGGCCATTGAATGTTCACATCCCAGCTTTCCCCAAGTCGTGGATATTTAGGGGCACTGCAATCTATCACTGGCAGGTCTGGCTCAATCAACAGTGGGATGGTCCTAGGACTGACACCTATTCGAACCAGAGCCCTCCAGGTCTGTATAAGCAGATCGAATGCTCTGCCCTTGTTAGAGCAAAGCTTCTCCTGCCACACCTTTCCTTTTCAGGCAGCCAGTTAGCCTTTTCTGCCCTGCCCTGCTAAGAAGCAATGCTTCTGGGGAATTTGGAGAAGGAGTTGGTGTGAATGGGTTTATGTATTACCCAGATTGCCTCACTATTACTCAGACTATTGGAAAATTTCCAATCACTTCTACTCCTTTTTTCCCAGCTACCTAGGGATTTAGACTGACATCTGCTATTAAAAACTATCTGGAAAGAGCATGCCTAAGTGTTAGCTTTCGTTCAACAAACATTAGATGGAAACCATTAGTAACAAGGGGGTGTGAAATAGAAGAAAAGTCTCCTGGCTTCAGCAAGAGATTGATTTAGATTTAACCCAACTCTGCCACTATTGGCTATATGTCCCTGGGCATGTTAATTCACCTCAGAGACTCAGTTACTTATTTATAAAATAAATAGTGTGTATTTGTGTGTCTGTACATGTGCATTTTGTATATGTGCACATACATTAAAGATTCTTGACTTTATTTTCATTTTATAGATTCTTAAAGAAGGATTAGGACATATGAGAAAAGAAAAAGAAAAGTTAGATTTTACTCGATGTCTTGCTAAAACAATTTAGGGAAGCTAAACATAATAGCAGAACAAACAAAGCTAAATTATCCTACTATAACCAGCTGGATGTATTTTACGCATTATATCGTGGATCTACAAGACTTAGAAAATTGCTCACATTAATACCTACTAATGCAAGCTATTCATTATCTCTGATAATGAGCTACCTTTTTAAAAGTTATTATTATTTTTTTTTAGCTATCTGGAAATATCGGCAGCTATATGGAGGGAATTTATGTTTGGTGAGCTGTCCTAATTAAAATTCCAGCAATGGCCTTAGCTGTAGCAATACAGGCAATGTGACAAGGAGAGTGCTAGATATTGGATAGTTAATCAATAAAGATACCTGATGTAGGTTTGTATCTCAGACCCCTAAGTTTTGTGGTAAGTTTTATTTCCCTGCCTTTCCTAGGTAATTACACTGAATTTCCATATCACTTGACTGTGTAGATATGGTGAAGATTTTTAGTTCATGTTTAGTATTTTAAAAGGCTGACTTGCATAATTGGTATTCTGCCTTAAAATATCTATGATTTGCTTAACTGAATAATTTGCCTGAACTTGTCTTTTGGGGCTTCTTAGGTGAGTTGATATTTACCATTCATGACTCTGGTACTTTATGAACCTGCCTAGAAATACACCCTTTTTAAAGTCCATCCTCCCTCCCTCCCTTCCTTCCTTCCTTTCACAGTTTTTTTTTTTTTTTTCATAAAATCGTATAATGCTGGACCCAGATAGGACCATAGCAATGGTAACTACTACAGTGTTTCTCACTCTTCATTCATTTCCATACTACCTTCATGGTTTTTACCATATCCAGTTACTTAATAGTTTTCTTTAAATACAATTCTTAAAAAAATCCTTAAATATTCACTGAAGGTACATTCAAAGCAACTATTTTGAAAAATCATGGATTTAGTAAGCTAATTTTATCCTGGTAAACAATAAAAGGAACACATAAATAAAGAAACTGCATCCATGGATCACTTACGAATCCTCTCTTGTCTCATTGAGCTTTGGAAAAGACTGCTCTAGTCCAGGTGCCAGATGAGAATGCTGAGGCGCAGAGAAGTGGAAGGCTGTTTTCTAGAGGCACATAGCCACGCAGGGACACAACCAGCAGCTGAAAACTTTTCAGATCTTTTCAGACTCTTCAATCCAGGCCTTTTCCCACTGCACCACCTTGACCTATATTAATTACCTTAAGGCAGGGCTGTACGAAATAATCACCAATAAAATGTCACAGAAAAACCAGCAGTAGCAAAGCCAAAAGCAGCCCATCTTCCTCCTTGATTGTCCTCTAATAATTCTCAGGCCATCAAGGACCACACATGCTTCAAGGCAGTGGTCCTCAAACAAGGGGATTCACAAAAGATTTTCCAAGGACATGGACAGTGTGAAGGACGTTTCCAGAGCCCCGGCTGCCCGCTGAAGTATTCTCCAGGAAAGGGCCTGTGGTTAAGGCACTGCCATTTGTCATGGCCCTTCTGCCATGTTGTAGAAGAAAGTCACACTCTTCATCCATCCATCGTCTTCTGAAGCATTGCTCCAGAGCGAGAAAAAACTTCAGCAGTCAGCACAAACACTGGGATAATGCAAAATACTATACCATGCTGGTGTAGGTATGAAAGAATGTCATGTCTGGGTGACAAATCACGCATGTGTCTAATCCCTTGCTTTCCACAGAATTGAAGGAGGCCTAAACAAATTTTCAGCCAATTGATCTTTAAGCATTGTTTTGCATGGTAGGTCACTATGTCATTTTGGTATGAGACTTGGACATAGGTCCAAGAATTAAGTGTCATAACTATAATAAAAAGTGTTCCATCCCACCTAAAAATAAGACTTTTTAGCACATACCTCAATGAAAATGATAAACAAGAATGTAATTAATGCTAAAGCCTTACTCGTGATAGCAATAGGTGATTTTCATAGTAGAACCATGGTGGGCAATCCCAGACTCTATCCATCTCATTAAGAGATACAATTCCAATAAAAGTTAACTTTTTAAACATTACTTTTAATTTAATACATATTTAACAATATTTTAATATAACTATATTAAATATAATTCAATACCTTTTATAAAACATTTACTAATAATTTATAATTTTAATATAACTCAAGAGAAATTTTTTAGCATTTTTGAAAATCAAGTTAGTTTATATTTTTGCAATAAAGAAGCATAATAAGGTGATTAATAGAAGACTTTTGAGAATAAAATCATATTATAAGAATACAATTATATGACATTAGGATAAAACCTAATGAGGAAAAGAAATGAAAACTTGAGCTCAAGGAAAAAAGGAGAAAAAAAGTAAAAGGAAAGGTATACAATTTTTAATTGTTAAAGAAGGGCTTGCTTTTCATGAACTGTCATTTATTTGGATGGACAATGGTAAGGAATCAAATCACTCTGGTATTTATATTCCATAAGATGTATTTAAAAGATTATATAACAATTTTACTTTATTTTTATTTTTTGTTAGAGAAATTGTGGGTTCACAGAGCTATCATGCATAAAATACAGGATTCCTATATACCTGCCCATCATCAAAACTTGCATTGGTGAGGAAAATTTGTTACAATTGATGACAGCACTTTTTCTGGTAATTCTACTATTTTTTTAAACAATAGTTACATATGTTATGATTGATGAAAGATTATCAAAGTAGTACTATAAACTTCTGTCCAGAGTTCATGCAGGGGAATTTTTCCCCCTTGTTCCCAACTTATTATTATTATTCTTATTTCATTCATGTCTTTATTTTATGACTCATCTAAACAATTTTATTTCAAAATGTCAAATATTTACAATAAGCGGGAAACTATGTGATTTACAATTTGTGTATTTTGACTAGTTTCAGGTGTGAACCTAGGCGACAGTGTACATGGATTTTGAAAATGCTACAAGCAGAAAGCTTGAACACCATTGCTTTTAGGATTGGAATCGATTTCCTGGCTGTACGGTAGGCCGTGGAGCTGCCTGAGCTGGCCTCCCAGGAACGACCGTGCTACTGTCCAAAGGAGCAGGTTATGATCTGGAGGCTACCAGGGTTCCCCGGGAAAGACAGGGATGGAGTTGCAGACGTCAGGAGCCAGGTGAGCGGGGGTGCTGGCGGCCTTTGTGCTGCTCGGTCTGAAGTTTACAGGACAATCCAGAATCTGTTAGCAACACTGCACTGATTATAAAAAAATCTCCTTCAGCCACCCCTGTCCAATACCCCTGTATTTATCACATAAAATGGTTTTTGTCTGCTCTTTCTTATGTTAGAAAAATGATTTGAATAACAAAAACAGCAGCATGCATTAAAATGTATGCATATATAATACAAATGTGCATGTTTTAAAGTGTGTAAATATGACAATGTACAGTTATTCATAAACTTGAAGGTTTAAATTTGGTGTTGAAGTTCATGCTGAAGTTGCCTTTAAAGAAGGTTAATTCAGATCATAGCACCTCATCCTAATAATGTATATATCTAGTTCTTACAACCAGTGCTTCTCTCCCAGGGAAATAAAAATTATTTTAGCTCTATTCCAGCATCATATTTTTTTACCACCAAAAGTTTATAATTAGAGGAGATACATAAACTTTCCTTTAGGTTTCTTTTCTAATTTTTATGCTTTTTTGGGTAAAAAATTTTAAAAAATAGAGGAAAAGTAAAATGTCCCCATCTATTTAAAATGATGGGCTTTTAAATAGTTAAAAGGTATAAAAATCACTAAAAATGATCTTAATCAAATGGATATTATTCTGATTGAGTTAATAAAAACATTTCAATTCGATTATAGGATAGAGGTTGTGTTTACTTTTACCTTCAGAGCATTATGAAATATGTTTTATTCTGTCCTGTCACTCTTGGTTATGTCCACAGTAGTTGGCCCCTCTCTTTCTCTGACATCATTTATCTGCACGTTGGGAGAAATAGAACAAAAAATGCCCAAAACTAACACTTCATCAGCATATTTACCAAGTCCTACAAAGCTGAGAATCTGAAATTCAATACAATGTCAAAGCCAATACTCTCTTTAGTAATGTCCTCTTATCCTCAATAATCATAATTTTGCCATATACCACTCTGCATCTTCTACTCCTGAAACATTTTAAGAAGCCACAGAAATTATCATTATCTAAAAATCAAATAAGGGCAACTACTTCAATGTAAGAAAAAGTTGCATCTGTGCCAGATTTCTAAGGGAGTAAAAACACCATATTGCTCGAAAAATCAGAAACTTGAGAAATTCTCCTGATCAATTATGCTAAAGTACATCATATTTAAATATGAATTACTTTTGCAAAGTGAAACAAGTTTGCAAACCCCGTTGAAAAAAATTGCCAGACAAGCCTCTGAGAATTTTATTTATACTACCTACCTGGAAGATTTTTTTGAAAAACTGCATCCAACATTTTTACTGGTGCTATGAAGAAGAAATACTCCAAGACTTGCTCTGATCCATCTTGAAAAAATTCACAGGATTCATCCAAGGAATACAACAGAAAATCTTAGTGGAGAAGATGGACAGATAGGATAACATATTTTGGATTTAATCTTAGAAGAGGTGCAGCATGGTTGTCAAGTAATTTACTCAAGAGGAAGGAAGAGAAAAGTTACATCTTGCCACTTCCATAAAAATCATGCAGTGTTTCATGCTTCATTCAGTATATATAGTATATTTTGCTATGATAGTTCCAAGTTGATTAAGGTTTAATCACAACTGAGTAAGCAAGCAGGCATGAAAGCCAGAAAGAATAAGTTGTAATTGTTACTCCCTTATGCGTATCTTTACAATATTTAGGGATTTAGACTCACATTTGTGCTCTCCGCAGTTAATCTTACTGTACCTTTTCTATGGAAGGTATTTAACTTGAGATGCACAATAGAGAAACTGAAAGTGCAGAAAATATTAATTTTTATGGCCGCTCGGTTACTATCCAGTACTCTGCTAAGGTTTTCACATCAGCGAAGAAAGCCGAAGTCCCCAGATGTGTCTGGGAGAACAACTTTCTCTACCTCACACACCTTTCTCAGGACCTTAAGTCTGCTCTTAGCTTTGCTCTGAAATCAAAACCTTTGTTGCAGCTCCCTGGGGAAGAGAGGCAGGAAAGCTCTTCCTGTACCTGCTCCCCTCTCTGCACATTCAACCAGCCCAGTAACCCTCAGCTCCCCTGCACGGCCAGATACGAGCTCCTCATTGCCGGTTCGGGCAAGTCGGTCTTCAACCCATGGCTTGGCAGGCTGCAGGACAGGAGAATTTAACAAATAAAACTCTTACACTTCGCAATGGAATACTGTCTTTGAATATGAATATGAATTAGCTGAATCATTTGGATGTTTTGAATAAGTAAACAAAACACCTGCTTAAATATCTGTTTAAATATTAGCAATGAAAACAAAATATTTTTTTACCTAGTTATATCCAGGGAAAGAAGAAAACAGCGCATCCTCAGTACATTTTGACGTTGCATGTCAGATTTCAAAAAACTTTTGAATAAAACACCCAAATATGTGGTGTTTTGTTTTGGTTTGTTTCAAATACAATAAAATGATGCTCCAAAATGTTGTTTAGTTCCACAGCATAATAATAATCCAAGAGTGACCTTGGGGTACGTCCTGGGGACAGGAGGAAATGCACAGGAACACTTACATACAAAGCACACTGCTAAGAGCACAGAGCTGAGTTTTCTGTCAGATCTCTTGACTGCTCCAAACTCCTCATTGATCTTGCCTTACCAATCATGGAAAATGGGAGAAAGGGAAATTTCGCCTTTTGTAAAACAGCACAGTGTAAGACCTTTGTATGTTGTGCTGGTTTGAAAGGAAGTATGCCCCCTAAGAAAAGCCATGTTTTAATATAAATCTCATTTCTTAAAGTTAGAATAATCCCTATTCAATACTGTATATTTGAAACTGTAATGAGATCATCTCCCTGGTTGATGTGATTTAGTTAAGAATGGTTGTTAAACTGGATTAGGGGATGACATGTCTCCACCCATTTGAGTGGGTCTTGATTAGTTTCTGAAGTCCTATAAAAGAGGAAACACTTTGGAGATTCAGAGAGACTCAGAGAGAGCAGAGAATGCTGCAGCACCATGAAGCAGAGAGTCCACCAGCCAGCGACCTTTGGAGATGAAGAAGGAAAACGCCTCCTGGGGAGCTTCATGAAACAGGAAGCCAGGAGACCAAGCTAGCAGATGATACCGTATTCGCCATGTGCCTGTCCAGCCGAGAGAGAAGCCCTGACTGTGTTTGCCATGTGTCTTCTCACTTGAGAGAGAAACCCTGAACTTCATCGGCCTTCTTGAACCAAGGTATCTTTCCCTGGATGCCTTTGATTAGACATTTCTATAGACTTGTTTTAATTGGGACATTTTCTCAGCTTTAGAACTGTAAACGAGCAACTTATTAAATTCCCCTTTTGAAAAGCCATTCCATTTCTGGTATATTGCATTCTGGCAGCTAGCAAACTAGAACAGATTTACATGTGTTAGTTAGATTCAGTTGTCAATTTGGCCAGGTAAGCATACCTAATCTTGTTGCTGCGGACATAAGCCAATGGTACGTGAACCTCATCTGTTGCCAATTACATCTGCAGTCGGCTAGGAGGCGTATCTGCTGCAATGAGAGACGTTTGACTTAATTGGCTGGTGCTTAAATGAGAGAACGCAATGTAGCACAGCCTAAATAGCTTGTCGTTCCTCATCTCAGCACTAGCAGCTCAGCCCAGGCCTTTGGAGATGCAGAAAGAAATCACCCCGGGGAAAGTTGTTGGAACCCAGGGACCTGGAGAGAAAACCAGCAGAGACCATCCTGTGCCTTCCACTTAAGAAAGAACCTCAGTGGAAAGTTAGCTGCGTTTCCTCTGAAGAACCAACAAAATAAATCCCCTTTTATTAAAAGCCAATCCGTCTCTGGTGTGTTGCATTTCCAGCAGCTAGCAAACTAGAACATATGTTTAAGCGTAAACAAGATTTGACCAGTGATAAAGGAGAAAACCTGACTCCGAAAACTAAATTCAGCAGTTGACAATTTAAAAAACATACAATACATAAAGCCTACATGCCTTTTTCACTCTTGGTGAGTACGTAATTATCACATTGATGTCTTCATATATTGTACATGACAATATCTTCTTTAGGTATTATTATATTTAATAAATGTCCTTGAAGGGATTTTCTAAAAGGGTGGTTGCTGCCCAAGTCCGGTTAATTATATGTTTAAGATTCTCTTTGAAAACGCTTTTCAGTGTAGGAAGAAAACAACCCATTGGATGGAATGCCGTTGCCCTTGGTTACCCCTCTTTGGTGAGTACTCCGCCTGGGTCATTCTCTCTGCCTCTCATGCCGTCTTCCTATGCAGTCAATGTGCGGGAAATACACTGACCAGTCTAAGGCTTTCAAACACAAAGCCCTGAACTAAAAGCAGCAGGGTAAAATAAGAAAATCACTTCAAAAGGTTTCATTATTCATCAATTAAAAGAAATGGGTTGGGTTTGAAACCTGATGAGGAAGTTTCCTAATTAATTTTAATCACCTACATGCTTGTTACATTGTACAATTATTTTATTTTTAAGAACTTTTTCACAAAGTGTGGAGAGAATGAATATCTGGGGTTCTGGTTGCCAATTTGGGTAATTCACACACTTTTTAGTGCTAAATCTGAAGTAGTGTTAGTCTGCAACTTTGGATTTGGACATCTATTCCTTTTACAATTTAGAAAAATGACATTAAGTTAGAAGGAAAATGGTGTCATAAGGTAAGGCACATATTATATTTCCATCTCTTCTATCCCCTCTGGCCATGATGCCCCAATGCCTGTAGCATTATGGGGACCTAGAGACAAAGGAGGCATCAGAAATCCTCTTGAGCTGCTCCTTCCCTTTGTAGGTGAGCAAATTGAAGCCCAAGGAGCCAGTATGGGTTAGCACAAGGGCATGAGGTTTTTAGTTTGTTTTTGTTTTTTTGCATGGGCAGGCACTGGGAATTGAACCCGAGTCTCTGGCATGGCAGGTGAGAATTCTGCCATTGAACCACCGCTGCACTGCCCAGGGCATGAGGTTTTGAGTCAAACAGAGCTCTGAATTCTGCCTCAGGAACCCTGTGAACTTGGAGAAGTTGCTTAAACTTTCTAAGTCTTAGTGTTCTCCTTTGTGGAATAAGAATAATAACACTTACCTGCTAAGAATGCCCTGGAGCATTTAATTTAAATGTTATATTTGAATGCCTGGCAATCAGTTTACACTTAGTACTTTTTAGTCCTTGTCCCTTTTCAAGATAGCAAAATAAATTAGTGGCAGAAACCTGCCCTAGCTTTGAGAAAAAAAAAAGCAGACTTTTTAGCACACAATAGAAATTTTATGCTATTTCTATCACAACTTGCTGATGAGTGCCCTGTCCATTATTCTAATAGTTCTTTATGTAGGCCTTTTGAACTTGGTTTTTCTGTTAAAAACTTTCCTTCTTCAGTTGTTTCTTGGTTCCCTTCCATTGTCTCAGGGCATAGTAACACTTTCTATCTCCTTGCTCAAGGCCACAGGTCTGCGAGCTAGAATCCTGTAGGTCGAATCCCAGCCTCTGACTGTTTGTGTATGGCTGGTGAGCTAAGAAGAGGTTCAACCATTTTTAAATGGTAAAAAAAAAAAAAATTATAAGAAGAATATTATTTGCAATGTATGAAAATTATGTGAAATCCAAATTTCACTGTCCCTCACTCAAGTCTTATTGGCATATGCTTATCAGCTTTATGTCTGGATTGCAGCTGCTTTTGCACTACAGTGCTAGAGTTTAGCAGTTGTGAGAGGGACAGAATACCCTGAAAAGCTTAAAGTCTTTACTTTCTGGCCCTTTACAGAAAAATGGTGCTGACCCTCTTGAAAGCCGGACTCTCAGAAGCCAGCGCTCTTTCTCCTTTAAACTAGTCTTGTCCATTGTACTCTATATTCCTCCAATCTGCCCAAGTCTCTTCGTTTCTGCTGCCACCATCCTAGACAAGCTGCTACCGTACGTCACACACACTAGTGTGACAGCCTCCTAAATCGTCTCCTAATGTGTACCATAACCCTGCCAATCTAGTCCTCGCACCAAAAAAAAAAAAAAAAAAAAAAATGAAATGTGGTCCTACCAATTGTCTGTTTAATATCCTTGAATTCTTTCTCGTTGCTTTAAGAATAAAGTCCAAAATTCTTAACATGGCCTTCAGTGGTCCACATGATCTGGCCCCTGTCCACCACCCCTGCAGCCTTTGCAGCTTTGCCCTTCTCTCCCAGCATCCAATCACACTGGGTTTTCTTTGTCCCTGCAGTGCACCACGCCGGTTCCTGCTCAAAGTCTTAGACATACTGTTCTTAACCGTAACCACTTTACTCACCCCCTCGTTGCTAGCTACTCTTATTCACCCTTCAAATCTAGCTTAAATATGACTTCTTCATAGAAGCCTTTTCTGATTCTATACCGAACACCATTGCCCTTTGTTGTTTCTGTTGTACTCAATGCTATTCTCTCCTGACGTTTATCACCGTTTCTAATTAAACAATTAATCAATGTCTGCTCCCCCACCCCCATCTCCTCTATCCCATCCCACCAAAGACTATAAGAGTCAATAGAGTAAGGATGGTGGGTTTCCTACTAATCAAAATATTTCTAAGTATTTCTCAACGCTGGGCCTGGCACATAGTAAGTACTTAATAAGTACTTGTTGACAGAAAAAATACTCCTTCGATTGAAACCACCTATACTCCGATCTTCCCAACTTTTTCTTTAGGAAATAGCTCTTTCCCACTTTCACGTTACACTGTAAGCCTTATGAGAGTAGCACTAAGCCTATTTTCCTATGGGCTCATTCACTGTCCTATATCTAGTACATGGCGCATAGTCAGTTCTCAATAAATATTTGTTGAATCAGTGCATTAATGAAATTCCCCTTCACTTGCACGCCTCATAAAAGGGGTATATTAGTCAGAGTTCTCCAGTGAAATAGAACCAGCAGGATATTGGTTCTCCTAGTATATACAAATATATGTTATGAGATTTATTATAGGAACTGATTCACATGCCTATGGAGATTTGCAAGTCCAAATTCCATAGGACAGACAGAAAACTGGGAGCTCCAATGAAGTTTTGATGAATTCCCCAGGGGAAGTTGGCTGGCTGAATCAGAGAGAGAAATTCTTTCTGACTGCTGAAATAATCAGTTCTCTCTTTGAGGCCTTCAGCTGATTGGATGGGACTTTTCTTATTGCAGCAGACATTCTTCTTTGTTGATTTTAGATGTAATCAGTCATAGACACCATCAACTAAATAATGATTTAAATCCATGCAATGCCTTCACAGTAGCAATCAGGCCAGTGTTTGCTTGACCAATCATCTGGGTACCATAATCTAGTCAAGATGACACGTGAATTTAACCATCAAAGGGGTCATATTTTTAGTGTCCCACTGCTGACTCAAGACAAATTTTCCACCATGGTCTCAGTAACTTCCCCTCTTCTAAAGTATAATTCAATGTAAATATTTAAATTTTGAAGAGAGCTGAAATACAATTAATTCAACCCTCTTCCATTACACCAACAGATTGACTTTGATGCTACTGCTTGTGCTATTTTCTACCTACCCTCACCACAGCCATGTTTTGGCCCATGCTCCACTGCCTTCTGCATTATGGTGTGCGTGTTCAAGAGCAGAAGGTCGAATTATTCCTATACCTCTGTTTTGGGCATATTTTCAATATTGTTCTATGTAAAGTCTCTCTCTAATTTCTTTTTCCTATTTTTATCCTCAATTACTTCAGGACATAATGCACAGTCCTTTCTGCCATCTCATTTCTAGTCATCAGTGCCTATGACATCATCATCCATGATGCTGACTGTTCTGAGTGTCTGGTCTCATTGTTCATTGCCATCCCGACAGCAGTAACATGGCTCCACCTCAGAGGTCTCAGGCTCTTAAATTTCCCTCTCTGATTGTAGCCTTCTGTTCTTTCTTCTGTGCAATTCCTTCTCTGTGGTCTGCTCTTTATCCTCATTATAATTTTTCTCTTGAACTCTTTAAAGATCTCTTAATACACTAGTCTTGTGGGGCTCTTACAGCTCATCCAGCATGGTCACTTTTGGTCAGCATGTCAACATGGTAGCCATGACAATATCAGTCACCAGCCCTGGGGAAATTCATATTGTTTTCCCTCTCTACCCTCAATCCCAGGAAACGGAGACTTGGTTTATTACAAGTTCATGCTCCCTTACCTCAGCCGGGCTCTCCCTACTGCTCCTCAAGGGTATGGTGCACCATTCATTCTACTCCTGGTGCTGAGCAGTTCAACTGAACTTTCTCCCTGAGAAAGCTCCTGAACCCATGGTCCCAACAGATTCCGCGACTCCAACTTTGCTTAGAAACTGCAGGTCTTCAGGAGCTGCTTAAACATCCCCCTTTTCCCACTCAAATCTCTTTGGCTCTGTATTTTCCTTTTGCCTCTGTCTACCTCCACTACCATTTCTGACAAATTAAAGCCCTTCTTCTCCCTATGTGTCCTCTGTGTTCCTATACACAACCATTTCTAGGACTTTTCTCTAACACCTACCTCTTCAGATTTGACTTCTCCCCAGCTCTTTCTCCTTGCCTGACACATTGTTAAGTCTTGCCTAATCTACGATGACTTTCCTCAAATATTTTATCTTCAAAAGTTACTATTTCATATTTTCCTGTCTAATGTATTAAAAGAGCCTCTATTTCTCACTACCGGCTCACTCTTGACCACTACATGTTGGAGTTCAGCTTCAACTGCTTTCTGAAACTGTTCTAAGAGGAGCTGATCTCTACTCTTAGCTCATATCCCGCTCAGCCTGCCTGCAGTATTGGACACCACGATTACCTCCCTGTCCTTAATGTTTTCACCTGCCTCAGTGTGAATGACGCTGATTCTGTTTCTGACCCACTGACCACTTTTTGTCACCTCATAGTTCTCCTGTGGCCAAGTACCCTGTCTTACTTAACATCATAGGTGTTTGTTTGCCTTTCCTCATAAACCCATGGCTTTTGCAGGTTGTAAACTTTGTGAGCAGAGCTGTGCTTATTCTCCTTCAGCAGACAGAACCACAAGAGAGATAAAATAGGTAAGTTTGCCATAATATTTATTTCATTGCATGACAGAGTGGGGTTCTAGCCTTTTTAAAAGCGGGAAAGCCTTGTGGCACAGCTTCAGCATGGCATCTTATTCAAAGAAATAATTGGGCATAAATAATTACTGGAATCAATTCCAATTTGTACTGCAGACTGTGAGGAAAAAAAAAAGCCCAGGGATTTTATTTTTAATATGTAGCAGAAATTCTTTAAATCCTCTTTGCTATTTTCACTCTTAAAACCTTTTCCAAAATGGCAGCTGCTCATGAAATCACTCTCATATCCACCACCACCTTCATTATCCTTCTCCAGAACCCTCCCTCAGCTTAGCCTATGTTGTTCCCAACCTTCTCCGTCCTCTCTCTGCCTCTCACCTCAAAGCCTACTACCTTCTCTTATTTAGGCATTCTCTGAACATTTCATGGTGATCTTATTTGTTCGCTATGTGAGCTGCCCCCAACCACTCATTATCCCAATATGTATGAAAAGAGTCTATGAGTATCTAAGCCATTTTATTTCTACCTAAATCTATCTATCTATCTATCTATCTATCTATCTATCTATCTATCTATCTATCTATCTATCTATCTATCTATCCTCATCCTGGAACCTCATTCTGGAGGCTTCTTTATTCTCCAGAAACTTGTGACAAATTTGCTTCTAAAGTGTCAGTGGGCCCTTCACTAGGACTTCGTTTTTTTTTAAGTTTAATGTATATGAGCAACACTGTTCAGAGAAATGAGCAGGCAGAGGACAAGAAGCAGAACTGAAGGTCCACAAATACATCAAAAGGAGATTTCCATGGTGTGCTTTTTTGTCCAGCACATAAAATATGTATGTCCCCTAGAAAAGCCATGTTTTAATCTAAATCCCATTTCATAAAGGCAGAATAATTCCTATTCAGTACTGTACATTTGAAACTGTAATCAGATCATCTCCCTGGAAACATGATTTAATCAAGAGTGGTTGTTAAGCTGCATTAGGTGACGCCATGTCTCCACCCACTTAGGTGGGTCTTGATTAGTTTCTGGAGTCCTATAAAAGAGGAAACATTTTGGAGAAAGAAAGAGATTCAGAGAGAGCAGAGCAGAATGACATAGCCACGAGACACACAGTCCACCAGCCAGCAACCTTTGGAGATGAAGAAGGAAAATGCCTCCTGGGGAGCTTCATGAAACAGGAAGCCAGGAGAACAAACTAGCAGATCATGCCATGTTTGCCATGTGCCCTTCCAGCTGAGAGAGGAACCCTGATCATGTTCACCATGTGCCTTCTCACTTGAGAGAGAAACCCTGAACTTCATTGGTTTCTTGAACCAAGGTATCTTTCCCTGGATGCCTTAGATCGGACATTTCTATAGACTTGTTTTAATTGGGACATTTTCTTGGCCTTGGAACTGTAAACTAGCATCCGATTAAATTCCCCTTTTAAAAAAAGCCATTCTGTTTCTGATATATTGCATTCTGGCAGCTAGCAGACTAGAACACATGGGGACAACAGTGATCAACAAGTAAAGTGAATAACTGAGAGACGAATTTATGTATACAGGTATGCCACTATACGCTGTGAAGTGTGTGATAAGAAATGCATTAATAATAAAATGCTGTTTTCAAAAGTCTTATTTTTATTTCTTATAAATTAGAAAAAACTTAAGGTTATCTTTCTTACGACATCACTTATACTCAGTTGCATTCCACTGTGTTTTCTTTGGAAGAGAAATAGGCTGTCTGGGAAATAAAGCTATTAAACTGAGTACTTGGTACAACACATTGCCTGTCTTAAATCTGCTGAAGTCTATACAGTTGTTATAAATGCAAGAAAACGTAAATACAGGGCTCTGTATGATAGAGTTTGATATTTGTTAGTAAGGCAGGGCTAGAGGAAAGAATTGGACTAGCACACACCTCTCTCTTTTGAGGGGGAAACAAATTGTCAGGGCATCTGACTCACGTTCTCATTCTTCTCATACCACACCCTAACCATAGGCATATGAGCCTCGAGTTAAGGCATGGGGAAACAAACCACATCCTTTTAATTTTCTGTCTTTCTTCCTGACCAAACAAAACAGAGGTCCCGCTAGGGGCACGGTGAGGTGACCCTCCAGGCAGTGGACCAAAGCCAGACAGTGGAATCAGACAACTTCTTCGGTCAGATCTCAGGATCTAAAGTGCATCTGAGCCCAGACTAATTCCAGGCGGCATTCAGCTGAATCTCACTAAGTCCAGGATTTGTTGTTCAGTTGGATGGATATTTTCCAAAGATCACCTTGAGTGCCTTTGCCCAAGGCCCCAACTGCTCTCTATAGTCGACAACAGAATAAAAATGGAAGTAGCTAGCTTTAGGGTTTCTTCTCATGGGCAGCACCAGGAATCGAACCTGGGTCTCCAGTATGGCAGGCGAGAGCTCTACCGCTGAGCCGCCGTGGCCTGCCCACTACTTATTTTTAATTATTGCATTTAATTAATATTTGTTTTCAACAGAGGTCATATACAATAAGAAGAAAAAATGAAAATATGAGATAATCAACAAGGGTAAGGAGAAGATTGCAAATGTGATAACCATAAGAACTAATATAATTGCCAGATTAGCTCTAAAATGAGACTCAGATATTCTTGGCAGCTGAGACGAAAAGAGAACCACTATGAAGCCACATGCTTGCACCATACACAAAAGTTAATTTGAGATGAATCAAGCAAACTAAAAATATTAGGCTTTATAGGAAAAGAAAACATGGGATGTGATCTGGAAGTAGGCAAAGATTTCTTAGGCAGGACAAAGAAAATACTAACCGGAAAAAATATATATGCTTAAAGATATTTTATTAAAAAAAAACAAAAACAAAAAAATTGCTCTTGAAAAAACTCCTTTTAGATCACGAAAAGGCACAAACTATGAGAAATACTCACATTATATTTATCTAATAAAAACCTTAAAACCAGAATAAAGGATCCATACTACTCAATACTAAAAAAGGCAAACAGCCCCAAATTTTTAAAAGTGGACCAAAAACTTGAACAAAAAAGGAAGGTATATGAATGTCTATGAAGCATATGAAAAGCACTCAACATCATTAGTCATCAAGAAATTGCAAATCAAACCACACAGAGATACCGATACCATTATATACCTACTGAAATTAAAAAATTTGACACCATAAAATGATGGGGAGGATTAGAAGCTCTCATATATTGCTGATGGGTGTGTGAAATGATACATCCACTTTAGGAAGCATTAAACATACCTCCCACCTGATCTACCAACATACTTATATAAGAATGTTCATAGCAGCTTTAGTCAAAATAGCCAAAAGTCAGAGTCAACCAAATTATTCATTAAGAGAAGGATCAATAAGCGAATTTGTAGTTTATTCATACCATAGAATACTACCCAGTATAAGAGAAACAAACTACTGATACATACAGTAATGAATCTCACAAACATGCTGAGCTAAAGAAGTGAGGAGACACAAGAGAGTACGTATTCTCTGTTTCCCTTTATATGAAGTTCTACAACAAGAAAAAAATATTTTTTGGTGAAATATATCAGAATAGTAGTTTCCTGGTGGAGAGAGGGGAGATTAACCTGGAAGGGACATGAAAGAACGTTCTGGGGTGATGGAAATATTCTATATCATATAGGAGTTTGTCTTTTCTAATTACATAACATAAATTTGCGCAGATCTTAAGTGTTCAGTGTGATGAATTTTGACAAATGCACATGCCCACATAATCCAAAGTTTTTACTCAGCTATTCAATTGTTGAAATGAACAAGGTCCTCAACTACAGTTTCAAAACAAATCATAGAACAGATTTTATGTGTCTAAAGAACCACAGAGCTCTTATACATCTCCTGTCCTGGCCATTTTTTGTTCAGTTTTCAGCACATCCTGGAGGCACAACGATACCTTCTTTTAGGGTCCCTTCTTGGTTTCCTAATCTGTAGACTCTTGATCTCACCTTGAGCACCTGCAGGCTCTGCTCCATTGTGTGTCTGGGGACCGACAGCCACAACATCACCTGGAAGCTTGTTAGAAGTGAAAATTCCCAGGCTCCACTCTGGCCCTACTAAATCAGAATATCTTGGGGCTGGGGTCCAGGAATCTGTGTTTTAAGGAGCCCTCCAAGTACTGCAATGCCCATTAAAGTTTGAGAAGTGCTGCTGTATTTTAATCTGAGTGCTGTGTTAGGGAAAAGAACTCTGGGGGCAACAGCAAACCACCAGCAAAGTGTTGCAGCCTCAAGTCCTAAATAAATAAGTGAGCAAACCCTTGACTAGGAAGAACCACTTCGGAGCCAGCTGGCAGCCCCTGGGCAAGCACGAGTGTCTGGGCACAGGGAGTCCACTGTGTGACTGCCAGGACCTACCTCTCAGAAAAGCACCAGGGCTGGCCAAGAAACAAATGCCATTTCTTTCATTTCTCTCTTCTTTTTCCTGACCCAGTGGCATTGGTGACCTTCCTGCCAGATTGCATTACACGCAGGAAAGAAGGTCTAGTGTCTAGATTTGGTTCCTTAAGGGAAAAATGAATTGCTTCAGCTGGTGGAATATGTGCTTTCGAAAGGGCAAAGGGACTAGATGGCAGGAAAGCCTGAATGAGCAGCACTCACTTTGAAAGCTTTGGGTCAGAAAACTGAATAAGAAATGCCCAAGGCAGGTCGTTCACCTTGCTGGGATTTATGGTACAGGCAGGAATATTTGGAGGAAACTTAGAACCTGCCCAGGTCCTGCACCAGCCTACACATAGACCTGGAGATTTATGACTTACTTACTGCTTGGTGGTAGCCACATACCACATGTATATTAGGTTCACCAAGCTAGATCCGTATTTCCCAAATGTGGACCCAGTACATTCTCTTGATTCTTTTAACGTCTCATACCCTTTTGCATACTCAAGGCAGATGCCAGAGAAAATGGTTAAGACGCCTCAAAACATCATAAATACGTATGTGGGAATATGAAATTGCATGAGAAATGCCACCTCTCTCATAGGGTTGATAACATAAATATCACCTATTCTTCACTTGCATTGAAATAATCAACTGAGACTTCAAATAGATTGAGGGAATAAATACAAAAAAAATTTGATCTCATTTAAAATAGATCTTAAAAATAAAAGGTGAACAGTTAAGGGAAAATCAATCAGACTGAGCATTGAATCTCAGTTTAGCCGCTTCTTAGCTAAGTAGCCTTGGATAAGTTACTTACATTTTCTGAGCTTCATTTTCTCCATTTATAAAATAAAAAAATCCTCTCCCAGTTGTGTGAGGATTAAAGAATAAAATATATATAAAGTACACAGTATAGTACTGACTCCTGGCAACTATTCAATAAATAGAGAAAATAATGATGATAACAAAAGGTGAAATAAGTGACATTAGTTTGGAATGCAGAGAAGATAAATATTTATGGATACATAATTCATTTATGTAACTACATTTTATTTTTAAGAGCACCTTCTAGGAAGATGTAGGAAGGTAATAAAAGGGAATCCTATTTAATTTCCCAATACATTGCATTTTGGGTAACCAGGGAAAAATCACAGTCAAGTATTAATAAGCAAACTTACTTAAAATGATTGCAATCAGGGTAGAAGGAAAATAATAGAGCTTCTGCTTAAAAGATTTAAAATTGAAAACAGTTTCATTCACAAACAAGCCTTTATTAAGTTTGAGTTATTTTCAGTAGACAATTCCATGTGCCTATGGACCTTTTCACATTAAAAAAGACATTGGATAGACTTCATTTTTGCTGTTTTCATATATTTTCTCATTAATCAAAAGGTGAATTCGTAATTGCTTTTTTTGGTTACATTGTGTCAAATTTTTGCCTAGAGTCTGGGTTGCAGTACCCATAAGATGCTCCATCTTCCTCATCAATTTAGAGGTTTCAGTCACAAACAGAATTAACATGAAACATGAATAACTAGTATTAGTGCTTCTCCATATTTTGAAATATTCTCCATGTTTAACATAAAAGTACCTACCTAAATGAAATTAATATTTAAATAAAAATTAATTTGAACCCAGAGATATAAACAGCAAGAGCTCTTTGTTTGGTCTTTGCAATTGTTAAGAAAGAAAATGCTCAATTCCCACAACTCAGAGCCAGACCAAAAACCAACTTGGATGTGTGATCTATTATGATAAGGAGAAGTCTCTGATTACAGCTCTTACAAAACTTCAATTTTTTTCACCACAACAAGCATCACTTTTGACAGTTCTGTTCCAGAGAAGACAGAAGCTCTTACAAATTTGCTATCATTTTATCAGCCTCATTCTCTGCTTTGGAGGTCAGAGGTCCAGAGGTTATGAAGTTGGTGTGAATCTTTTAATGAGGTCCAGAGAGAGAATCTATCCTTACCTTCAGAGAAAAGCTAAGGGGGAATTTACTGCTTTTAAATATCTGGAGGATTTGTCTATTTTTCCCTATGAGACAATTGGTACAGTAGAAATTATTTTGGATTTGACATTATAAGTCATTGGTTCAAGTTCCAGATCTTTTTTTTTTTGCTAGTTTCTTGAACCCAGATGAAGTGTCTGAGTTTAAATTTCATTCGATAAAGTAGGTCATAGCAGGATCTAGTACCACTTTTAGATCTTGCATTTTGAAAGGCTCTGCTCTAGCCTTCCTGTGGTTGTGTCCTTTCTCACAAGGCTAATAGTTACAGGTACCAAAGAAAGCTGGGTCCACACAGACCCGATGCCTCCCTCTTCTAGACCATGATCTGATCCCCAGGTACCCAGAGTTCTCTGTCCCATATGGACCTGGCCGTCATCCAGAGCTGCACAGGCATCTTCCCTGGTCCATCCTCCTGAGGATACACTGCACTTCTAATGGACACACCCCAGGCCAAGGGAGTGGTAAACGGGATCTACTTGCATGGGATCCCACCTATACAACATCCCACCTATATCCCTTATGGTATAGTTCATAGCAGGGGATGGGAAGAGAAAGGAGGTAGGCTGGGACTGCCCATTTGTGTTCTTGCCTGAGGCTTCACAAGTGTATATGGACAGGTCTAGCATATCAGTCATTCTTATTATATGGTTCATTCCAAAATTAGATACTGAAAAGCCATCCTTTGTCAGATAGAGTGCTAGGTTCCATTGACACAGAGGTAAAAACGATTGTGCCTTAGAAACAGTCATAACCTAACAGGAGAAGCCCATAACTAAACACATGCTTTCAGTACCATATGTAAAGGACTATAAATCCCCACCTTTTTCTTGCCCTCTGCATCTGTTCAAATGACAATGGATTGCTGATTAACTTCAGACTCCAGTCATTGGAACCAATATTGATTGAGGTCCTTCTGGGTGGCAAAAGAGTTCCATGAGGAGAAGGTAGATAAACAAATTAGTATTACTTTGTGGACATGCCATGGGGCACAATTGTCTTTCCCATTCGGTCTGGAGGTGACATAGCAGAGAAGTCAAAAGCCCAACTCCAAAGTCATGGACACTGGGTTTGAATCCCTCTCTGCAATCCACTATGGATATGACTTCCGGCTAATAACTTCTCTAAGCTCAGTTTATTGATTTTTTAAATGGGAATAATGCTCTCTTCCTTCTATATAAAATGGAGTTACAAATGAAATAAAATTTGTAAAATACTTAGCATAGGATCTGGTATGTAGTAAACATTCTGGAATTAGTTTGTATTTAAAAACTGAAGATGTCAGATTTATATACCATTTCTTCATACACACAGAAGGTAAATTTTCTATAACTACTACCTTCTATTTTCCAATAGCTAGTGCAAAACAAAACATGATATAAGCTAAAGAAGCAGTTTCCAGATTTTACTTTCCTAGCTCTATTAGTACCACCTTCTTTGAGGATGGGGATTGGGTCTCATCTGTGTTTATTTTCTTCATAACTAGCCTGGATCCTGACACAGTATGTATTGATTCAATGGATACATGAATTAAAGAGAGATGGAAAAAATATTTTCAACATCACATTCAGTATGAGTTATTACCTACATTAAACTGGAAACGAGGCGGTGATTAGAAGTTCTCTAACTGTATATACAATAGAAGCTTTACCCCCGGAGTTAATAAACCAGAGCAATCTGAAGTCTATCCAAGAATATTTCTTAGTTGACTATTCCAGACAGAAAATTCCAATGAAGAACATTGGCAATGAATGTGTTTCTGTTTATTTCTGTATGTTGTCTTCATATACTCAGCTTCCATGGGGTCAATGAGAATTCTCTAAGAAACAGCATTTAACTGAGTTATCAGTTGAATATTTATTAAAAATATGACTAGGTGACATACTTTGCACATTTTTCTGAAGTATAGGTGTGGAAAATAAAAAGACACAAGACATAAAAATAGAAACTTCTTTTCAAGTGATTGTTTTCTTTCCCTCTCCATCCCATGGGAACATATTCCTGAAATATACTAAAAATCAATAAGAAAAGATAAACCAATATTCAAAATTAACCTTTATGTGTAACTTTTTAGTAGAAAAGCCAACTGAGTAGACTAGCTCACTTTTTTAAAATTTATTTTATTTTATTTTTTTAAATACCAAAAAACACCTAACAAATGCAAACTTTCCTATTTTGATCATTCCCTTCTACATGTATAATCAGTAATTCACAATATCACATAGTTGCATATTCATCATCACGATCATTTCTTGGAACATTTGCATCTATTCAGAAAAAGAAATAAAACGAAAACAGAAAAAAAATTTATACATATCATACTCCCCACCCCTCCCTTTCATTGATCACAGCATTTCAAACTGAATTTATTTTAACATCTGTTCCCCCATTACTTATTTTTATTCCATATGTTCTACTCATCTGTTGACAAGGTAGATAAAAGGAGCATCAGACACAAGGCCTTCACAATCACACAGTCACATTGTGAAAGCTGTATCATTATACAATCATCTTCAAGAAACATGGCTGCTGGAACACAGTTCTGCATTTTCAGGTAGTTCCCTCCAACCTCTCCATTACATCTTGAATAACAAGGTGATATCTACTTAATGCATAAAAATAGCCTCCAGGATAACCTCTTGACTCTGTTTGGAATCTCTCAGTCATTGACACTTTGTCTCATTTCACTCTTCCCCCTTTTGGTCGAGAAGGTTTTCTCAATCCCTTGATGCTGAGTCTCAGCTCAATCTAGGATTTCTGTCCCATGTTGCCAGGAAGGTCCACACCCCTGGGATCATGTCCCACTTAGACAGGGGGAGGGTGGTGAGTTTACTTGTGCTGGCTGGAGAGAGAGGCCACATCTGAGCAACAAAAGAGGTTCTCTTGGGGGTGACTCTTAGGTCTAATTTTAAGTAGGCTTGACCTATCCTTTGTGGGATTAAGTTTCATATGAACAAACCCCAAGACTGGGGGCTCAGCCTATAGCTTTGGTTGTCCCCACTGCTTGTAAGAATATCAAGAATTCAACTTGGGGAAGTTGAATTTTCCTGTTCTCACCATTCCCCGAAGGGGACTTTGCAAATACTTTTTTATTCACTGTTCAAATCACTCTGGGATTTATCGGGGCATTACTCTGGACAAACCCACAAAATCTCATGTCCTACTCAAGGCTCCATGTACTTATGGTGTTCAATTAAGCTGTCTACATAAGTTATATTAGGAAATGCACTAGTCAAAATATAAATTTTGTAACGAATAAATATTTTTTGCTTTAGTCTCACACATAAGTTGAAATTTTAAAGTATTAATTGCCATCTATTTTCAGCACCCTGCAGTAATGATATTCCTTTGTTCTCCCTCATGCAAAAACATTTTAAAAATTTGTACATTTAAACTAGCTCACTTGTATATCAGGTTAGGAAATCTGATAATGTCCCAACTTGGTTTGGTATAAAATTCCTGAGTCACACTTTTATTTTTCCTTTAGAGAGATGTAGATGTTACTCTGTGGTCTTTTAGCATTGATGTTTACCCAAGAAAAGTCTGAAAATAATGAGATTTTAACTTTTTGATGGTAAACAATGGTAGGTTTTATTTTTTCTTTCCCTTGCTTAGATGCTTGTAGATTTCTTTGTTTACTTGTAAGGCTTAAATTTTGTCATATTCTGGCATTGTTTTTATGTTATTAATTTTTCAGTTGATTAGTTTGTGATATAAATGAATATGAGGGGAACCTGAATCGAAGCTGGAGGCAAAGTAGTATATAAATAGCGTTGCAAGCTTGGAGATGGGGCCAAAGTGTGGGCGAGGTTGTTTGTTTTAACCTTATACAGTTTGTATACAGGTCTGTAGAAAGTGGTGTAAGTTCCAAACTATGCCTTGGGGAATGGACAGGCGAGTACTTGAGGCTAGCAGGGAAGTGCCTGGGAAGTAAGCGGACCCAAAAGGAGCCAGCGGGCAAAGCAGGACTCACAGGGTTGAGGAGCGGATGAGCCTCAGACCAGCGGGCCTTGGCATGCAAAGAATCAAGAGGCATCAGCAGGGCATTCTAGGTCTCAGTGGTAGATAGCTTCTGAAAAGTGCCTGAATTGCACTTCCTGGAGGTCTGGGTGGATATATGAAATAGGTGGGAGGCAAGGCAGATTTGGGTAAACACTAGGAAAAAGGGCAAAATTCTAGCTGAGACACCTGTGAAACTAGTGCCCTGAAGATGTTGGGTTTCAGGTCCCAGAATAATACCAAATCATTCTGATTGATAAGAAAGGAGCTCAGGCCTCAGCGGTGTAGTCGACAAATGGCTGATTTTCATGCCTAGCCTGAGGGAGGGAAAAACTGATGAACCACTTAGTGTAAAGAGTGGCAATTGAGGACAGTTTTTAAGTGCTGCCCTTAGAGTGGGCTTCGTGCTAAAGCGTCCTTATGTGCCTTACTGTGTAATCTTCACAACCCTGCATGAGGTGGGGATCATAATCCAAATTTAGAGATAAAAAACAATGGATTTCTTTTTTTTTTAAGATTGAACAACTTGTGAAAGTTATCACATAATCTAGTACAGGCTTATTTCTTGTCATTTGCTGCTCTGGCTAAGGATATTTTCACTTTTTGATGGTTTTATAAATATTTTAATGGAATTTCTCTAGAAGAGAGTTACTGTCTTCACGGAAGTCTCCCGTATATGTTTGGCCATGCCTGCAGTGATGTCATCCTGGCTATCTGAACCAGCATTTCTTGAACTTCAATGTATATAAGACACACCTGGGGAACTTATTAAGATCGCAGATTCCAGAGTTTCCCCAGAATTCACGTAGGTCTGGGATGAGGCCCAGGGACTGTATTTTAAACACACATCAGAGGTGAACTCATGTGCAAATACTACATGACTTTGCTTTGAGATAAACTATAATAAAACAATATTTGATTAAATATGTGATTAAAGGGGGAAATGTTAGATTGCACATATGGTAATAAAATAAAAAAAATCAATGGAACTTTGCAAACACTGAAACTTAATGGAGGTAAAAATGACATAGAAAGTAGCATTTGCTGTCACATTTAGCAATGGCCCCTCTTAAGTAAAATAAAATGGCTGCCTGCATTGCATTTTCTTAGGAGAGGTCCCCCACCCCCTTTTCAAGAGGGGCTTTTCCAGAAGACACTAACAATTGGCCTGCAGAGATTTTTCCAAGAAAGTGGAACGCTCCCTGGAGGCTTGCTGATAAGCAACACCTGGCGATAAAACTAGTTTCATTCCTGTAAAGATAGGTTATCAGAATGGACTAGCATATCTTAGTAATCAACATATACCTTCTCCCCATTTTGTAAGACTCCCCTTTGTAAAATGGTAACTTAATGTCAGCCAATCAAAACATTTCCTCCCTGCTTCTGCCTTGGCCCCGCATAACTGCCTTTTCCACTCCCTCCATTGAGCTCCCTTCTACTTCCTGAACGGGATGCTGCCTGATTCCTGAAGTTCTCAATAAAGCTGTGAGATCCTAAATTGCATGAAAAAATTTTCTTTTACCATCCCTATTCCTCCAGAATTTTTTATTACAGAATGGAAGGAATGATCACAGAACTGCCCTTGCTGCCCCTCGGGAGCTCAGGTAGGGGAGGATGTGAAAGCTGGTGAGTTGTAGGGCAAGGGAGAGTCTTGGGACGCTCTTACACGATGCTGCTTTGACTGGCAAACAATGAATCACAAGGTCAAAGTGAAAGTGTCTGGAATTTCTCCAAAGCACAACAGATAGAGGCTAACTTGAACTGGGAATATCTTTTAGCAAATTTATCTGTTTGTATTTTGTTTTTATTTTCTTATAAATCTGGGGTTAATGATAACTACTTATTAGCTTAAATAAAAACCTGGTTGTTTGTTAGGCATTTCCTTATTTTGAAATAATGAGTAATACTGGATTCATACCAGAATATGTTTATAAATTATTAAATATTTTATTTACACTAAAAGTATTTAAATTGATGATAGGAGTAGATGGCTAAATTAATACATTTCCCAACAGTGATGTCTTGTTTCTAGATACGAACCCAATCTTTTCAGGTGGACATTTCATACTTGTGCAGGCACCACAAACCCAGGCAACCTCACTTGTCCTAATAGACTCCTTCCTAAAAACTTACCGAAAGATGTTCTTCTAGAAACCCAATCATGTTGAAAACTTGCCATTTATGATAATTATATCATTGTTTTTCCTATGGAAAAAAATACCCAGTCACTAATTAATCCATCTTGGCAAATCTGGACTTAATTATATTTGTATGCATTTATGCAAATTTTGGCAGCATTTGGAACCTTACAGAATGAATGAGGACAGATAAAAAGCATCTTTGGAATGAAGAATTTTATAACAAGGAAAAATATCACATGGGACATTTTATTTGAATAAGCAACACTAAAAATAAGCACTCTTAACTTTGCAATACATTGATATTTACAAGGAGAAGACAGCTAGTACAGTCATAACGGCAAAATATAAAAATCAGTACAATACAAATTTTATATGTTTCTCATGATGGAAGACTGTACTATTATCTACAGACCAGAGCAATCCCACGGAAAAGAATACAGCCGAGAGTGCCAGGTGTCAAATTAATGAAGGACTTGAACCATCAAAGAAGGTAGGTTCCATGCATCTGGCTTTTCTTTCACAGAAACTGGCAAAACATCACTAGTTCTAATCCTACAACTGCAGAAGTTTAAAACAGGTTGAGGCAATGATATTTTATAGTCTAGCATGTAAAGAAAAACAATCATAGGTATGATATAATTGCAGGGGTAATAAAACATAAACACCATTAATGCATTAATTTTATATTTGGGTTTTTCTTTTTTCCATGGTTGGCTTACCAACTTGCAAATTCAAGTTTTTTTCATTACAAAATCATTTACATATTTTGTCATTTGTCCATCTTAATACAAACACATTGGATTTGATCATTTTTACTGGAGATTGGTATAATTGAAAATTACAGAGGATTTACAAAGGTTTTTATCAAACCTGGAGAGGGAGGGGGTGGTGCACTGGGATGTGAATAGCTGTCCTTCGGACTTCTTAGATACCTGTAAATTAATACATTCCTTCTTGTCCTCCTGAGGCCATCACTATGTTCTTTTTTTCAACTTCTATTGAAGGGCAGGCTTATTGGAAGACCACCGTGTGATCTTGGCAAGTGATTTATTAAACTCTCTAAGATTCAGTTTCCTTGCTTCTGAAATGAAGATAATAATACCTGCTTCAGAGGATTATTTAAAAGAGAAAAGACCATTCAGAAGTACTTCACACGGTTCAGGACTCAATAAATGATTGCTATCATTTTAATGCTGAAAGAGAAACGAGAGTCAGAAAGAGGTGCCTCGCTTTGATTCTGTTTTTGCAGCTCCTAGTTAATGTGGTTAGGAGCCAGCTCTTCAAAGTAAGGTTGGCTCACAGGTTCATGACATCAGCTACAGTAACAAAATGAGCTCAATCAATGGATGAGCTCAGTCATCGGATACCGATTGGAAACTACATCTCCTGTGGGGAGATGTTAAGTGTTTTCTCTGTATTTAAATAGAAGTAGGTGCTCTAATAAGAATGTCAAATAAGGTATGTATGTTATGTTAAGAATTTGTCTATAACTTTTTCTGTAACTGAGGGATACAAATAAATCTTGAGGGGCCACAGTAAAGAAGCTCCATGCTCCTGATGTACAATTATGCCAAGGCTGTAGGATGGGCCATTCTAATGCTTCTTAATTATAGGGTAGTCACACTGGGTAGTCCCAGCTCTTTGCCTCTGACCCTCCTCTCCCACCTTCAGAAATGGGCTCCACTTCACTTAAAGACTGAAAGCTGATTCATTCTTACTGTGGTCTTTGAGATACCACAGATTAACACAGATCAAGTTTAATCCTGTAAAATGCTTCATTAAAAAAACAGTCATGTGGTCAAATATGTTTCAAAAAGGTTCCATATTACAGCCTCTCTTTTGGATCTTCACACTCCATAGTAGAGTATTAAAGGCTTTGAGAGGTTCTGTTTAATCCAATTTTCCCGATATTATTTGATCTCCTTAATTGTTTCACATAACTTTATTTGATATCCAGCATAACTGTTGTCCTGCAGAGCAAACTTTGGGAAACACTAATTTAGATATAACTCCCTTGCTGTCAGAGAGGTTAAATTGTTTTTAAAACAAAGATATTATTATACCTAATTGTGTTTGAATAAATCTCTTGCAATTTTACTCACTTGAGCATTTTCCTTTCCTGGCTTCTTGTCTGTTTATCTTGGGACCCATATATCAAATGTTAGTATCTCAAATTTCCTTGAGATTAGATGAGGGAAAATAGGAGATAAAATCTTAAAATAGAGGAAGAGACCCTGATAGGATTGAAATTTTAAATATTATATATGTGCAAATATTGCTTATGCATTAGGCATAAAAGAGCATGAATCCTCCATGTACAGACCTTCCAACCGCTATGCATTGTACAAAAGGCAACCTGAGTATGAAGAATGAAAAGTCCCCACATAATCGTTCTTTAAATTCTGTGTTGGTGGAGAATCCATAAATAGCAGGGTTGTCTGAAGATCCACAATTAGCACCCTGATAATGTCAAATTTTATAGTGAATTTGGACAAGATCTGTATTCTGTTTCTCAGAAACAACTTTCAGGAACTGCCCTATATTAGCCACTTACAATTTACCCATAGATGCTACCTACTTGATGAAGACACTCATTCTTCCATCTCCTTTCAAAATGGGATATTGTATTAATTTTCCTCTGATGCTTGAGCTAAGAAGGGGCAAATTTTCCTGCTTGTCTGTACAAAATAAAGGGAAGTTCCATAGAAGTTGGTATGTGAGATAAGAGATCCCAAACTCAACACAAATTTTCATGTGGTGTCTAATGATCTAAGATGTTTCAAACGAATGCTAAAGAATCCTAAGGTAGAAAAAATATATACCAAGTCAAATTTTAAGGGATAATACAAGGGAATCAAGCAAATCCTGTTTAAATTTTTCCCCCGAGCTTCTCTGGTTTCTGACCACTTTATACCTCAGAAAAGAAGAGGGCAAAAAAAGAATTCCAGGGGAATTAACTCATAACATTCTTGAGCATTAACAGTGCATGAAACAAGACTCTCTGGAATGAGGTATCAGCTACATGTTAGCTGAACAATTTAGTAACATATCCGTTAGAACAAAGTTCAGGCAGTCTCCAAGCTGATACATTTAAAAAATGTGGCACACAATCCATCAGCTCATTTTCTAATCAAGTGATCAGAATGAAAGGTATATTCAGTTGCAGGAAGACCAAATGCAAATATGTGCACATATGAAAATATGTATGTAGCTTGTTTTTCCTGGTGTCAAAGAAACAGATGTTTTTCTTTCAACATATATTTTCAATTTCTGAGCTTTCGTCTTGGTATCTGGGCTATGATAAAATCATATTAGATGATGTATTAAGTTCTTTCCATGTTAAATTATTCCATTTTTATAACTTTATTTTCTATCCTTGTTCCCTCTTCATTGGAAAAGTAGTCATTGCCAAACACCAACGTACAGACTGGCTGCAACGAAGTCTTCTGGTGAGCATTGTAAAAAAAAACTATTGATTCTTAGGCTCCATCTCCAGAGATTCTGATTCAATAGGTCTGGAGTAAGGTTCAAAGCATTTTTCCAAAAACTCTCCAAGTGATACTCATTCTAACATGCAGCCGGGTTTGAGAACTACTGACCTAGAGTTATAGTGTTTTCATTTGGAGCCCATTGCTAAATATCTCTGAATCACTGAAGATGCTCTCAGTGCTAATAACAGAAAAACCGACTGATTTATACAAAAAGGAAATTTATACTCTCAAATAATTGGAAACTTGAGATGGAGTATCTTTCGTGTTTTGGTTCCACTTTTTTCTGATTCTCTTGGCAACTCTGCCTGCCTCTGTGAGGGGTTTTAAA
This sequence comes from Tamandua tetradactyla, assembly GCF_023851605.1. Taxonomy (NCBI): domain Eukaryota; kingdom Metazoa; phylum Chordata; class Mammalia; order Pilosa; family Myrmecophagidae; genus Tamandua; species Tamandua tetradactyla. The sequence goes on from NC_135328.1 coordinate 74,894,513, forward strand.
CCTCAGACTTTTAATAAGTCACTTTGTCCCTTGTGTTTATTTTGGAGGAGGAAAGAAAGCTTTTCAAGAGCCTCCCTTCATCCTTTCCCCTTGCCTTTTCTTGGCCAAAATTGGATCACATACTCATTTGGAAACCAGAAGTCATGGTATTACCAAGTTCAATGATTCCCAGCCTTGGTTGCACATTTGAATCACATGGGGATATTTTAAAAATTATGAATATCTAGATCTAACCCCCAGAAATTTTTATTTACTTAGTTGGGGTGTGGCCAAGGCATCCAGTGCTTTTAGTTTCCCAGGAAAGTCTAATGTACAGCCGAGTTTGGAACCTCTGTTAGATTAATTGTGTAGGGATGGAATACTGCTGAGGAGTCATCTACCATGACCACTAAAATCCCTTCAAATCCTTTAAGCAAAAGAACCTGTATTTTATGCTGGTGCTGCAGCCACTTAGAAAGATTCCAGACTTACCCAAGGTAAGAAGAACTGTAGGTGCCAGAGACACTTTTGACTCTCAGACAAGTATGCTTTCTGCCATGAAACGCCTACTTCTGCGAGTGGATGTGTAAAGGATAGGTCATGCAGAAAGCCTGGCAGCTTATCCTTGGTGTCTCCAACACCATTTACGTTTAAATGATGTCAGGGAGAACTTGCTATAGCCAGTATGGGGAAAGCAAAAAACAAAATAAATGGATATAATCAAAAGGAGTCAAACCACAAGGATGATGAAGGCAGATTAAAATCATAGGAAACTTTCACTTTCTGTTGAGGAACTATACCCCTTGTTAGCCTCACTAACAGCATGCTCTTTGATATGCATGGGGGAAAATTCTCCTTCTTTTAGAAAATATATTCTAAATCTCTTGTGGTGAAACAGGATGGTGCTATGGAAGGAAGAGACCTCTGTGAAGTGGGAAGGGAAAGATTAGATTTTTGACATGGTCTTTAAGATACGTACTTTCCCAAAAATAGTCATAGAATTTAGCAAACTGGCTTCTAACCAAGAGAAAATCATTCTGAGTTATTTACAAGCCTGAGATCACCAAGTGGATTTTCATAACTATACATTCACATTATGTTTACAACTTCGGATTTTTTTATCTTGCATTTTATAACTATTCATGTTCTCATGAATGTAAATCAAATGCCTTTCTTGATCTCTTAACTAGCAAAGACTGTCTTTGTTTGGGATTCATATAATCAAAATGCTGAAAATTATTTAGATTTAATAAAAAAAGAGAGATGTTAGAAATTCCTTAGATTAGAGTGATTTCAGCAAAGGAGTTATGAGTAAATTCTAGAAAAGAAAGAAAAAGAAATAAGATGACTACGAACTGATTAACTTATTAATAAAAATCCCTATATTAAATCTAAAACATACCCCCTTAAAACTTGAAGATGGTTTGGTGCCTCTAAATAAAATACTCTTATGTATTTAATGTTTCATATCTGATTTTTTGTTACCTTAAAGAGTTGATGCAGACTGAATATACAGTTTTGAGAATAGTTTAGATAAATTCATGATAGCTCCACTATTGGTCATTAGAGATGTTTAAAGAACTACTGTCATTACGAGGGACTTTTATTCTTTTCAAAATGTATATCATAGTGCCACTGTCAGAACCAAAAGGCTCAGTGGGCAAATGATACTCTTTTCTTTTAATTGGAGAAGTTGTAGGTTTACAGAAAAGTCATGCATAAAATACAGAGTTGTCATATATCTCCTTATTATTAACGTATTGCACTAATGTGCCATATTTGTTGCAATTCATAAAGAATATTTTTGTAATTGTACTATTAACTGTATTTATACCATTAACCATAGGTCATCATTTACAATAGAGTTCACTCTTTGTGTTGTACATTTCTATATGGTTTTTTTCTTTTTATTCCAGAAATATATACATCCTAAAATTTCCCCTTTTACCCACAATTCACATATAATATTCAGTGTTGTTAATTACATGCACAATGTTGTGCTACTATCACCACCGCCTATTACCAGACTTTAAAGTCAACCCAAACAGCTTGGGTTATCTCAAGCATTAACTCCCCATCCCTTACCTCTAACGTGGTCCCTGGTAACCTATGCTCTAGATTATGACTCTTTAACTCTATGAGTTCACTTATTCTAATTGCTTCATATCAGTAAGATCATACAATATTTGTCCTTTTGTGCCTGGCTTATTTCTCTTAACACATGTATCAAAACTTTGTTCCTTTTGTCCCGATGCCTGACCATGCAAAAAAACAAAACAAAACAAAACAAAACAAAAAAATGCAAAAAACTTTGTTCCTTTTAATGACTGAATAATACTCCATTGTATGCATATACCACATTTTATTTATCCATTCATCAGTTGATGGACACCTGTGTGGCTTCCATCTTTTGACAATTGTCAACAATGCTACTATGAATGTCGATGTGAAAATATCTGTTGGAGTCCCTATTTTCAATTCTTTTGGGTATATACTTAGAAGAGAGATTGCCAGGTCACATGGTAATTCTAAACTTAACTTTCTGGAGACCTGTCAAAATGTTTTCCATGGCAGCTGTGCCATGTTACTGTCCCACCAACAAATGAATGAGGGTATTATTTTCTAATTCTTAGAATCCTTTTTTTCTCTATGCTGTGTGGTGGGGGTCACATTACATTCTTTTCCATGTGAATATTCCATCATTGCAGTACCATTTTTTTGGAGTGCATAGACCAGGGATCAAACCTGGGTCTCCCACATGGCAGGCAAGAATGCTTACCCTGAACTACCCATGCACCCCCTTAATTCTTACATTCTTGAGGTATTCACTGATGGTCCCATGTTGAAAGCAATGTTTCCTAGAAAGGAAACCATTGACATTTGTTACCCCATCACATACTCATTCAAAACGTAACTAACATTAGCGGAGCACCAATCATGGATGCACTGGAGATACTGAGAATAGTTACTGTATTAGTTTGTTAAGGTGACAGAATGCAGTATACCAGAAATGGAACAGCTTTTAAAGAGAGAAGTTAATAAGTTTACAGTTCTAAGGCCATGAAAATGTCCAAATTAAGGCATCAACAAGAGATTACCTTCACTCAAGAAAGGCTGATGCCATCTGGAACATCTCTGTTAGCTGGGAAGGCATGTGCTTGGCATCTGCTGGTCCCTTGGTCCTGGGCTCTGTTGCTTTCAGCCTCTGTTTCCTGTGGGGGTTCCTGACTTGGCTTCTCTGGGCCTTCGCTTAGCTCTTCTGGGGCACAACTCTGGGTCCTGGCTTACTTAACATTTCATGGGAAGGCACATGGTGATGTCTGCTGGGCTTGTCCTATGTGTAGACATTTACTGTCTCTGTTGGCACTCCAAGCATCTCTAAACATCTGTGTCTCTGTCAGCTCTGAAGCAACTATTCTCCAAGTGTCAGCATGTGATGCATCTCTGTTGGCTCTGGGCTTTCTCCAAAATGTTTCCTCTTTTGAAGTATCCCAGTAAACTAATCAACGCCCATCTTGAATAGGCAGATTCACATCTCCATCAAATCAAAAGGTCACACCCACAATTGGGCGTGCCACATTTCCATGGAGATAATCAATAAAAAGTTTCTGCCCTACAGTGTTAAATCAGAATTAAAAGAAATAGTTGCCCCCACAAGATTGGATCAGGATTAAACCATGGCTTTTCTGGGGTATGTACTAGTTTCAAACAAACACAGATCCTGAGCCCAATATTGGGCTTTGGAGATAATGAGATTAGAAACACAGTCTCCAAACTTAAGAACATCCTTTCTAGGGGAAAGATAGTTAAGAAAATTATCCATGGCAATTCAGTGTGTTACATTTCATAAGATGGGTGAGCATGGGATGCTTCAGCCTAGGAGGTTGGGGTAGGGTGGGGAACGAAGAACTTTGTGGAGGGTATGATGATTGCATATGAATTAAGCAGGCAGTGAAAGGAGAAAAAGACATTTTGGTAAGAGGAGGTGTCTTAATTTGCCAAGCTTCACTGACAAATACCACATACTGGTTGGCTTAACAACAGGAATTTGTCCTACAGTTTTGAAAGCTAGAAGTCTAAAATTAAGGTATCAACAAGACTATTTTTTTATTCCCAAAGTTTGTAGCATGCTGGTGTTGCTTGCTTCAATCCTTCGAATTCCTTGACCTGCAGTCACATGATGATATCTTGACCTCTGTTCCTTTCAGTTCAGGCTGGCAGTGCGTCTGCTCATACGAAATTACAAATCCATATTGGTTTTGTGTGTGGTTTTGTGTGTGGTCGAACCATCAGACAAAAGAATCTCCTTAGCAAAAGCTGTTGAAGTAAGCCCTTGCATGAGGTGCCGTTCTCTGGGAATTCATCCCCCAGGAGCTCAGGGAGGTCCCTGATCGAGCTATTCCTGGTTTATCAGAGCTGTCTGGATAGGATAAGAATTTTTCAAATCATCAATAGCTAATTCCTTTGTTCTTAAGAGTTCAGTTCTCAGTTTAGCCCTTTCCTCTTGCAACAAGAAGGAATCAGGCCACATCTTCCACACTTAGCTTGAAAATCTCCACAGCTAAATATCCAAGTTCAGTGCTTACAAGTTCTGACTTCTATCCCATATCAGAACATATTTTTGCCAAGTTCTCTGCCACTTTCTAATAAGGATTGTACTTTCTCCAGTTTCCAATACATATTCATCATTTCTTCCTACGGCCTCACCAGAAGTACATTTAGTGCCTATATTTATCTAATATTTGGCTTACTGTGAATTATATATTCTCTAAGATGAAAGAAACTTTCTCCACAGTGCTCACTTATTTTTGAGCTCTCACCAAAAATGAGATATCCGTACCTTAATATCCATAACACTACCAAATTCTTCCAGCATCTACCCATTATTTAATTCCAAAGCTACTTCCACATTTGTAGGTATGTGCAATAGCAACACTCCACTTTCTGATACCAAAGAGTGTCTGGATTTGCCAGGCTGCTATGAAAAATTCCACACAGTGCATCACCTTAAATGACAGAATTTATTGGTTCATGGTTTCAGAGGCAGAGGTTCCAAACCTTGGTATTAGCAGCGCCATGCTTTCTCTCAGGGTTGGTAGTGTTCTGGTGTTGTCAGTCCTGTCACATGGTGATGTCCTTGGTTTCTTCTTGTAGCTTTCTCTGATTTCTCTTTATCTATATTTCTCAGTAATAGGGATTAAGGTCCACCCTGCTTCAGTTGGGCTATACCCACTAGGATCTTAGAAGGTCCTATTCACAAATGAGTCTACACCCGAAGTGATAATACATCTTCAAAGGGTTCTATTTGCTCATGACCTTGCACCCACAGGAATGTGGATTAAGATTATGGACATGTCTTTGTTGGGGTACAAAATTCAATCGACCACAGGAGGGAACATTATCTGTAAGAGAAATATAAATAGTTAAGCTTCGGGTGGAGATAAAATAACTGGGGCAGGGATGAAAAAAGCATTAGATGGGAGCCACATCAGAAAAGCCTTATAAGCCACAGAATATTTTACCTTGAAAGTGGGATCTAGAGCTTTTTACATCAGACTTCTCTTAGTTTCCCCATTTATTATGATCAAAGAGCTTAGTTTAAAAGATGTTATAGTGGAAGCACAGATGTTCCTCTTGTACACAATCATACGAGCCTGCATGTACTGAAAGTAAGGCAGAAGTGATGGGAAAGACACCTTTAATTGAGTTTTTACTGTTCGATTGTACTGTATTAGGTGCCTACACACATTATTTCTATTACCCACAGTAACCTTGCATTAAGGATTACTCCCATTTTACAGATGATGATTGAGGTACAGAGAGTTTAAATATTCCCATTGAAGGTTTACATGACCCTGGCTTCTTCTGGTGGGATGTGGGATGGAAGGCAGAATGCATTAAACTGAATCATAAAAAAAAATGCAAGGTTTTATGGTTTGTTTGTTTATGGTACATTTCTGATATGAAAAAATAATGCAAGAGAATGCTTTACCAGTGACGTACACACAGTTCAATTATCTGCAATTCAGCAAATGAATAAATGAGTCATTCTTACTCCCTTTCCCAGGCTAGAATAGAAAAAACCTTCTTAATATTTTAAAATGATGAAGGTGTCAACTTGGGATTTACCCTTTCTCCTTTTCCCATATCAGTTAATGGCACATTGGTCCCGCATCTGTTTACTCTTTAAACTGGATGATTACAATTAGAATCTTCCAGTTACTACACAGGGGGCAAATACCTTTGTTATATCATCATATAAAGCTTTGCTCTAGTAACATCTTTATAGCAGATGCATGAATGAATCGCCCAGTGTTCCCTAGGATCTTTCTGATATGACAGTTGTGCAGATTAAGTGAGAAAATATGTTTAAAGCACTTAGCACTGCATCTGACACATAGTAAATCTATAATATGTGACAGCTACTATTGTTGAGGCCCAATCAAGATATCTTCCAACTCTACCACCTCCCCTCCCCCACCTGAACACATACATACAAAGGTGTTTCATTTTAAAATAGAACCACTCAGTACATTCACTGGGTTCACAGTTGGAAGAATGAAAGGATCACACCCACAGTTTGGGCTCATCAAGACAAAATCTGTTAATAACTGAACAATAAATTTTCAATGCTCTATAAGAGAGATAGCAGTCCATATAATCTCTGATTATCCATAAATCCTCCCTTTGGTTAATAAAAGTAGTTGAACCTCAGACTCATTTCCAGATAAGGATTCCAAAACACCAAGAAGTTATATAATTTAGTCCAGGACCATAGCAATGATTGTGGGTCATTGGTCAATCTTCCTAACATACAGATCTGAGATCATCACTCACATGCTCAAATGCTTTAGATTCTCTAATGCTTATTGAATACAGTTCACTATTCTTAAACTGGCATACAAATGTCTTTAAAATTCAGCCCCAAGTTCTCTTTATAGGCTTGCATATCACCACTCTCTTCCAAGTAGCCCGAATTCAACCAAACTCAACTGTTGCCATTCCCTGTATAATCTCCACAATACAATATTTTGACACTGTTACTCATTTAATTTCCTCTGCTTGAGGTACCCTTTCCTTTCTAAATCATACCCATTTTCCAAGTTCTAGTTCCAATGTCATCTTCAGCAGAAAACTTAATATACCCAGTTGGAAGTGATCACGGTGATATAAATTCCCACAGTAGATTTCTCTATATCTCTTTTGGCAAAAGGATCTCAAAGTGGCTGGGTAGTCGCTTAAAGTTTAAAGGAAATACTCTGTGTCTACTAATGGGCACACTCTCCCTCTGGAACTGGCCCTCCAGACCAGCAGAGCCCAGAGTTGCAAGGTCAGGAAGTATAAATTACCCATGAGAATTTATAATGGTAATGAGAACCCTTCTACTTCGACACCTTCATTTACTGTTTGGAACACAACACAATATACAGGGTATTGATTTGAGGACAAACTATGTCCTGAAGCATAGCACCCATTCTTGGGTGTTATGTTCTCTAAGCTTGTGCTTAAGCTATGCCTTCAGTAGACCATTCCAGTGTTCTATCTGGTTGGCTGATTCTGGGTGGTGCAGATATGAAAGGAGCAGGGAGTTCCACGGTCATATGCCCATCACCGCACCTCTTTTGCTGTTAAGTGGTTTCTTGATTTAACGTGATGTTGTGGAAGATCCTCTACCGAATAATCCATGTACTTTCAATTACTGGTGCTGACCAAGACCATGTAATCATATTAGACCAGTAGAAGCCCTTCAAGGTAGTCTGTATTATTTCACAGGGCCTCATTCTTTGATAATTTCCTTGCTTTCTGGCACACCGTTATGTTTTAGGCTTGTCTTAAAACTTCCCCAGCCTCAACTCTAGAATCTCACTTAAATGTTAATTTAAAATTTTTGCCTTAGAAACTTTTTTTGCGCCATGAAAATTGTATTGTACACATTAAGGACTAAATATGTTGAGGGCCAAAAGTGTCCTTGACATCTCAGAGGACATTTTTTTCCCCATATCTACCTAGAGCCTAGGAAAAGACGATTTGCTGTTTGCCCATTCTGTGGAGATTTTCATTTAGTTTAGGCCATCCTTTTTATTACTGTGTAGTCAGTAGTGTACTGATAAATATTTACCAAATAACTGTGTGAGGAAAAAAAAGGGCCTTGATTTATAGCCCATGAGGATTTCTATGGTATAAATATCCCCACCATGGCTCATTTCCAGCCTCCAATATGAAATTAATCAGCTTGCAAAATTCCTGGAAACTTGCCATGATGAGCCTCCTGAACTTGACTTTATGTGGGTAAGTCACTAAAGTTATCTACTGTACAGCACCTCATGGTATGGATTAAGATCCATCCTTCCTGCTAGTTTCCAAGAGTGGAAGCTCCAGTCACAGAGCTCTATAATCCCCTTAGCACAGTTGGCAGTTTCAGTGCTCATTTCCCTTGACCCACTGGTGTTTTGGTTTTATTCTTAGCCTCAGATGATTGAGTCTTACCTTTTTCCATTCTCTTTCATTGGTTTAAAATTATGCATGTGGGTGTATTCCCATATCTCCATCCCCAGCATCACTAAATGCTTTGTACTTGGAGGATTTCAGGATTTTAAGTTCTTTTTGCTAGACCTGGCTGCCTTTAAATAACTTTCTTACAAAGTACTAATCCATAGAAATCCTAATCATGTTTTAGGCAATAATTTTAAAATATTTACCGATTGAACACATGGAGAAGTATCAATCAAAATGCTTTCTTCCATGTACCTTAACACCTGATTCTTAAAAGAATGCAAAGCATTTGTATTTAGCACCTTGCCTAAAATAAAAACACTTCAAAATATTAACATTATTATTCATGAATGGGTCTATAAGGTGCATAATAAGCTCCACATACAGTCTGAATGAGTGGTTTCAAACTTCCTCTGTTGAGCTCTTAGAGTCCCATTAATTTATTTCAGGGAATCTACAAAGGGACAAGGGGGATTGAATAGGCTCTATTTCAACTTTAACTTGCTTGAGATTTTTACTCCGATATTGGACTCCGATATTCCAAATTGTTTAAAGACCAGTTCCCTGGTGTTCTAGTTTGCTAGCTGCCAGAATACAATATACCAGAAATGGAATGGCTTTTAAAAAGGAGAATTTAATAAGTTACTAGTTTACAATTCTAAGGCCAAGAAAATGTCCCAATTAAAATAAGTCTATAGAAATGTCCAATCTAAGGCATCCAGGGAACGATACCTTGGTTCAAGAAGGCCAATGAAGTTCAGTGTTTCTCTCTTAAATGAGAAGGCACATTTAACAGTCAGGGTTTCTCTCTCATCTGGAAAGGCATGTGGTGAACACAGTGTCATCTGAGAGCTTTCTCCCCTGGCTTCCTGTTTCATGAAGTTCCCCGGGAGACATTTGCCTTCTTCATCTCCAAAGGTCACTGGCTGGTGGACTCTCTGCTTCTTGTGGCTATGTCATTCTGCTCTCTCAGAATCTCCCACATTTTACAAAATGTTTTCTCTTTTATAGGATTCCAGTAAACTAATCAAGACCTACCCAAATGGGTGGAGATATGTCTCCACCTAATCCAGTTTAACAACTACTCTTGATTGAGTCACATCTCCAGGGAGATGATCTGATTACAGTTTCAAACATACAGTACTGAAAAGGGATTAGAAGAAACGGCTGCCTGTACAAAATGGGATTAGGATTAAAACATGGCTTTTCTAGGATACATACATCATTTCAAACCAGCACACCTGGCTATTAAAAGTTTGAAAACTTCTCTTTTCATTTCATACACCATGTCTAGAGGCTCAGAGATATAGTGCCTAATAGAATTTAAGGCATGGCATAAAGAAATTGAGTTCCTCAGTTGGGTCTATATTTATTCACTTGCTCAAAGGTCATCCCACCAAACAGGAGAGAGGCAGGAAGAGCTGGCAGGAAGAACAGTAGAAAGTGGCAAAATATTTCTGGGTTCTTAGAATACTTGAAACTTTTGGATGCTGTTGTTGACAATCTGGTGCCTCATAAATCTTTTCTAAATCAGCTGAGAAGCATTTTGCCTATCTCATTTTCCTTGTTGACCTTCTTTGGAGTCACTGGCAAACTGAGACTTCATCAAAGGGAAGATAACATTATGGTAACCATTTGCAGGAGAGAAAGGGAGAAAAGAGAAAAATGGAGAGAAAGGGAGAAAAGAGAAATCCACAAGCACCTCAGATAAGCATTGACCAAATGCCTTCCAACCACTTAAGTAGCCCCTTCTCCCTGAAGTGCCTATAGATTATTATTATTATTGTTATCTTGAGTAGAGGAGTATATTTTCCAAGGCCCCAGCATTTTTTATTTTGAGTGGAATCAAGCTTACAATTAGAAAATGGGATTCGGTTGGGGTGATTTTAAACCAAAGCTCTGGTCGTCTTGTCTCCTGTAGGACATCTTAAGGCCCACTGTTGCAGCATGATTGGTAAGTGATATAATCTCCTAATGTTCCCTCTTTGCCCAACTTCTCTACACTTTCATTCTTATTGCTATTACCCTATCCAGGACTTTAGAAGATGTTTTTCCTCAAACATTTGGCACAGCTATCCTGCTATTTATACCAAAACTTACTCTTTTCAGTCCCATCAACTCAAAAGCAGTGAGAAGAATTACACAGCAAGGGGTACAATCATTTGGAAAAAGAGAAATAAATATACATGTGCTATGGGTTGAATGATGTCCCCATTAAAAAGATGTTGGAGTTCTAATTCCCAATGCTCCTTGGAATGTGACTTTATTTAGAAATTCGTTGTCATGGGTGGAATTAATTAAATTAAGGTAAGGTCATATGGGAGACAGATGGACCCCTAGTCCGACATGACTGGTATGCTTATAAGAAAAGGAAAAAATACAAACACAAGAGAGAAGACCACCATGTGAAGACAGAGGCACAGAGACTGGAGTTATGCTGCTACAGCCAAGGAACCCCCAAGATCAACCAGACGGTAGAAGAGGCAAGGAAGGATTCTCCCCCACAGGCTTCTGAGGGAGCATGGCTTTGCTGGCACCTTGATTTCTGGTCTAGCTTCCAGAACATGAGACAACAAATTTCTATTGTTTTAAGCCACCTAGTTTGTGGTACTTTGTTTCAGCAGTTCTAGGAAACTAAAACAACTTGTATGTAAGGAATTGGTATCTAAGGAATTGGTATCTGCTAAAAGTAGGGGTAACTACCACCATCATCTGAAAGTAGGAAGTGAGTTTTTCCTTTTCAGTACTGATGTTGGCCACTAAGCATCCTCCAGGTGCCAAAGCCAGAAAACTGCAAGTCCTCATTGCCTTCTTCCTCTCCCTTTCCTCCAGCATTTTATTGGGTGCCAGGTCCAATGCACTCTGCTTTGAAATATCTCCCAAACCCATCTGCTCTTCTCCTCCCTCACAGCTCTTTTCTTAGTTCAGCACCCCATTCACACAAGTTCTCTCTCTCTCTCAAGCTATTTCCACAGTTTCCTAAATCAAATCCTTCTCTGCTGTCTTTTCTCTACTTATTGTCCATATTGTCTTTGGAGTGAATTTTATTACTTATCACTCTTTCCCAAATACTCCAATGAGTCCGCAGTGACTTTCCCTGAGGATATGGTGCAACCCCGTCAGTAGGACATGTGTACCTGAATAACCTGGACTCTGTTCATATTTCCAAATACATCTCCTTTCACTTCCCCTATATACCCCATGCACCAGCCTTATGGGATTATGAGCTATTGCTTCCCAAAATTCTATGTCATCACAAACTACTCCCTCTGTTTGGAATCTCCTGTTTTATCCAACCCCCATATTTCTATTCATTCAAGTCTTGGCTCTTGAAGAATGTATGATAAGTGATAAGAAAATCTTTTCTTCTATCTCCTCCTGTACCCTCCCACCTACAGGTCCTTCTGCTCTCTGTGTTGTGCCAGATACTAGACCAGTGCTGTTAATGGAAACGTAATGTGAGCCCTATACATATTTTAAAATTTTCTGCATGCTACTTTTAAAAAGTTAGAAGAAACAGATTAATTTTATTAATGCATTAATAATATATTATATTAATCCAGTGTCTCCCTATTATCATGTTAACATGTAATCAATAAGATTATTAGAGAGATATTTTACATTTTTTCATATTAAGCCTTTGAAATCCCCTGTGTATTTAATATTCATAGCATACCTCAATTCAGTCCAGTCACATTTTAAGTGCCTCATAGCCACACATGGCTCTTAGTTTGCTGCCTAAGAATCTAGCAAACACTAGTGAGGGGAAGGGAAAGTGAGGGGTGATACAGGTTACTGCCAAGAATTCACACTCGCTGGCCCACATTTCTCCCTATGCTTTGACTTTCTAAACTAAGCGTGAGACTACCTAGAAGGGGTGAAGGTGAATGGAGGGGAAGGGGGGAAATACAGAATAAAATAAAGGTTACTATCTCTAAACTTTATCTTACCAAATGTACTTTAGTGACTAGTGCTACTGTACAGAGATGAACAATTAATAAGGTTTAAACTTTGTTATAATTATAACTAAAATCTCTGGTCATACAATCATATTTCTCATTTGAGATTCATTTCTTCATTATATGCCTCCAGACTTATAATGTATGAGTTTCTAGAAAAAGACAAAGAAGCTCTTAATCTAGTATAACTCTGACAACATAAACCTTCTTAGATCAAGAAGAAACAACTGTAGAAAGAGACAATTTTATTTATAAAATGTCAATGTTTATTAAAAAAACACTGAAAAATAGTATCTCTCATGAGTATTTCTCTAAATACTTTCCAAGACTTACTTTTAGAAGTTATACGTTGCTATTTTAAAAGACTCAAGAAAACTGAAATGGAATCCATTTGACCTGAGAAGCCCAAACCTCATTTTATGTTTCTTTCATACTCTTGCCTTTCCAACATTTCCTTTGTGGCACTCTATGTCAAAAGAGAAATTAATTCATACATTTGAAACCCTGAGAAGCACTTCAAAGCATACTTGGCACAGAGTAAGTACCCAACCTTAGCCAAGTGCTTCTCAGACATTATCTTTTTAAATTGCTACAACAATCCCACGAGGTAGTAGTATTAGTATCCATCCCCACTTCATAGAAGAGGAAGCCAAGGCTCAGAAAGAATTAGTCCATGGACATACAGCAGGTAAATGCAGGAAGCAGTGATCAATACCATGTAGCCTGACTCTAAAGTTCATGCTCTCCACCATTAAGCTCAACATTCTCCTTGGCCTTTATAACCCTAAAGTGCAAAAGGCAGAGAACACTTACCAACTCAACCTACTCAGCAGCTCTTGAATACCACCAGCTGAATATCTTTGATTAGCACAAATTGGTGGAACTGTTTCTTGATAAATGCATCTTGTTTGCTGGGTGTGATGGTTAGTTTCATGTGTCAGCTTGGCCAGGTGATGGTGCCCAGTTGTCTGGTCAAGCAAGCATTGACTGAACCGTTACTGCGAAGATATTTCATAGTTGGTTAATAAACCAGAAGTTTGGTTTATTAAAATCATCAGTCAGTTGATTGTATCTGTGGCTGATTACATCTATGATCAATTAAGGGGAGTGTCTTCCACAACTGGGGATCCAATCAGTTGAATTTAATCCAATCAGTTGAGGACTTTTCAAAGAAAGGTGATAACTTCAGCAGTCAAGAGAGAATTTTCATCTCTACTTCAGCCAACCAGCCTCTCTTGTGAAATTCATTGAACACCTTCATTGTTGTTGCCAGCCTGTGGAATTTGGACTTGTGCATTGCCAAGTTGCGTGCGACACTTTTTATAAAATCTCATATTTACAGCTATCTCTTGTTGGCTCTGTTTCCCTAGAGAGCCCTGCTTAATTCACTGGGTATGCTATTTTAATTTCCTTGCTGATGAAAAGGTCAGAAAATTCAGACTGACTTCTACTTTTAGTAATAATAACAACCTCATTCAGGCTAACCCTTTCATCCAATGGAATAGTAAACAGACAAAAACAAAACAAAACAAGCTGTATCCACTCATAGCAACATGGATGAACTGCTCAAACATAAAGTTGAGTAAAAGGAGTCAGACTTTATATAGTATTATAAGAATATATATAGTATTGCTCTATTTACATGTAAGCAAATTCAGGAATATATGTTTAGATAAGAAAACAGTAAAGAAAAGCAAGGACTTGACTATCAAAAAGTTATGGTTGTAATTCTCTTCAGGGGAGAGATAAGCTATCATGACTGGGAAGGGATCCAAAGGGGAAGTGGCAACTTTCTATTTCTTGAGCTGCGTAGTGGTTATTCAGGTGTTTGCGTTATAATAATTCATTAAGCTGACATTTAAGCTTTCTCTGGTTGTGTTATATTTAACACACACACAACAATGGAAAGAAAGTCAGGAAAGTGTTATAAATAATAGGAGTGAAGAATGCCACAATAGTGATGACATCACTACTATATCATGGTGAATAATATGAAAGTCTGAATAATAGTTTCTCAATGTGTGGTTGGGGTGAGGGTGGGGAGAGGTGCTCCTGCAGCAGACACACCAAGGGAACTTTTAAAGGTGCGAGTTCTCATGACTTCTCCCTCCTAGATCCTCCTTCACTCATTCAACAGCATTTATGGAGCACCTGCTATGCACCGAGCCCTGAAGTGCTGAGGGCACGACACCGAATGCTACAGACAAACCCATGTTCTCATGGATCGCAGTCTGGTAGGGCTGCAACAAAACCCAGAAATCTGTATCTTTACAAGATTCCTGTGTTAGGCTTAACCTGAGAACAGCTGGCCTGAGTGCTAGGCTTTCCTTAAATCTTTCAAACCACACTTTCAGAAAAACTCATAGGAATGAAGTTCAAATTTAAAGAAAGTTAATCCCTAGCACACCACAGGGAAGCCCAAACATTTTCATATAAATAGAAATTCTTTAGCCAACACAGGTCAAAAGAATAAAGATGTCTCGGGGAACACAATTTCTTTTCTAAATATCTTTCAAACTTTCAGTTCCCCCTCCCACATCTCCATCGTATGTCTTTTCAGCTTTAAAATTATTCCACTACCAGCCCCCATCGTTCTCGTCCCATTTTTTTCCCTAAACATAAATGAGACTTTGTAAACCAGTGAGTCATTAAAGGAGTAGTAAAGAAACTTCCCCGGTTTTATTTTAATTCTTTCTCCAGGACTGGGCTTGGACACCTGTAATTTCGTCTAGGTGGTCCGTGATCTTCTTGAATTCCTGAGAACAGCAATGCTCCTGTTCTCTCGTGAAGGGTCTAAGTGATGTTGAACCAACCAAACAACACCAACCAAAATGCACAAAGATATGAAGTGCTTCACTTAAAGTTCCTCATTCACCGCAAAGTGAAAAACTTCCTTGACATAAAATAGAACTGGTTTGGACTGGCGGGCCGCGGTGGCTCAGCGGGCAAAGTGCTTGCCTGCTATGCCGGAGGACCTCGGTTCGATTCCCGGCCCCAGCCCATGTAACGAAAACGGAGAAACAAAATACAATAAAACAAGAAAATGTTTAAAAGATGTTTCCCTTTCTTCCTCTCTTCCTTCCTTCTATCCTTCCTTCCTTCTCTCTGTAAAAAAAAAAAAAAAAAAAAAAAAAAAAAAAAAATAGAACTGAATGCAATCTGTGGATTTCAGGCCCTACCTCCCTTATCCAGAGAAAGCTGTTGATAGTTAGAGAAGACACATGTGATCCTGCCTGACGTCATCCTACTAATGGCAGAGCTGGAACGAAAACATTGATTCATTCCTTCATTCCTTCCTTCTTTTCACTATGTCAGGCAATTGTCTAGGCCCTGGAAATATAGCTATAAGCAAAGCAAACAAAACCACTGGCCTAATGATGCTTACTAGGAGTATTAGGAGGGAAAGGGGGAGAAGAATGACAGATAATAAATACATAAGCAGATTATTTAGGAAATTAGAATATAAAATTTTGTAATTGAAAGTTGTATGGGTTTTCACAATATGCCTAATGTCTTATATTCTCCATTATAGTATCATACAGAATAGTTTCACCACCCTAAAAATTGTACTGTGCTTCTCATATCCAACCCTCCTCACCTCCAACCCCCAAATGTCTGGCAACCACTGATCTGCTTACTGTCTCTATAGTTTTATCGTTACCAGAATGTCATGTAGTTGGTATCAAACAGCATGTAGCTTTCCAGAAGGACACATTTCACTTAGCAATATGTATTTAAGATTCATCCATGTCTTTATGTGAATTAATAATACATTACTTTTTATTGTTCAATAATATTCCATTGCATGGTTGTATCAGCATTTTTATCCATTCACATATTGAAGGGCATCTTGTTTACTTCTGATTTCTGATGGTTATGAATAAAGCTGCTATAAATATTTGCATGTCAGTTTTTGTGTGTGCTTAAGTTTTCAAATCTGTTGGGTAAATACCTAGGAGCATAATTGCTGGATTGGATGGTAAGACTATATTTAGCTCTGTAAGAAACTGCCAAACCATTCTCCGAAGTGTCTGTACCATCTGGCATTCCCACCTGCAGTGAACATGAGTTCCTGTTGCTCTGCATCCAACAAGCTCTTAAGACTCCGATTAAGCACCACTTCCCTTGAGAAGTGTTCTCCCTCACTCCTATAAAGTTGGATGCTCGAGATTGAGCTGAGCTGTTATATTACTCTGTGCTCTATTCATCTATTCCAGCATTGTAGGATGGTAAAATAAACAAATTAAATATGCCATAAGGCTAAATACAAGATGATAGCACAAACATTTTAAAAAGAATTTGATATTAGATATATATTTAAAATATCAAAGTAGGCATTAAAGGGAAAACCAAAACTTTGTTACGCTTCCTTACAAATATTTTACAATTTAATGTTATATTTACATTTATGCCTGATAGCATATAGATAGGACAAACATGATATTTTTAGCACATAATGACCCTAAAGCATCTGGATACACCTCTGTACATAGGGTCTGTCTAACTTTTTAGGCTAAGCACTCAGTGAAAGCAGAAATTGGAAGTTATCGTTGTTATCCCCAGCAGCTGGCACCGAGTGTATATCAAATAATGCTTGTTGAATATGAGCAAGAGAGAAAAGACACATAGTTTCAAGAATTGGAAATAGTGGCTAAAGAGAAATGGAAGAAAAAGAAGTATATAATGTTGAAGGGAAAAGACTGAAATTCAAGGAAGAGCCTCCTATTGAGTGATTAGACTAAAAACTTGCTTTCACCTGGTATTCAGATTCTCCTAAATTGTATAGTTTTGTCCACTCTCAACCCCAGAGCTACAGGAACAAAATCTAATGCTTTTGACTATAGTAATGAGGAAGGATTTTCTGTTGAAATAATTTTTCAATTCTACCTCCTTCCATCAACCCAGACATGTCTCTCATCAGAATATGAAGTTTTTTTGCATAATCTACTTTTTGTTCATGTTTTTTACTTCCCCAGCAAAGAGAGTTGAAAGGTTCTAATTCCAGGGAGCTCATGGAGTACAACAGAAAACAGATAACACTTTCCAGTTTAGAGAGATCAAGATTGGAGAAGGAACATCAAGAGAACAAGAAAGGGATGGGAGAAGAATGGTTTTATATGAACTAAACATGTAAAGGATTAAAAAAAAAAAGAAGCTCTATCTGGAGAGAAAGCAAACTGTAAAATAAATTTATGAGTTGGCCAAGGGTTTTTTATGCAACCCTGTAAATTTCATTCAGCAAGTTTGATCACCTATTTCTTTTTTCCATCAAGAATCTATCTCCACGGGTAATTTCAATCTAAGATTGACTGCAATCTGTGATGAAATTTGACTGAGTCTTCCTAAATAAGGAAAATAGAAGCTGAAATTAAACCTCTTTTCTGTTATTCAGAGGTCATTTATAATGACTTTGGGAATCTGAGTGCTCGCCACACGTTATAAATATCTATTTATGCACTGTGACTTACTTAGAGGGTCAGAACCATAAGGTAATTGTTTGGGCAAGATTATGCCAAACAACAGCATAAGAATATAAATTTGCCTGATTGAATTTAAAATTCCAATAAATATCTAAGCTATCCACATGATTCTTTACAATGTTAAAAACCTCAGTGTTTTACTTCTTTCAGCACTTATCCTCCTGGTAGGGTTTGCTCAAGAGCATAGCATTCTAGAATGAAAAGGAGTCTCAAAAGGTGATATGGGTTAATGGAAAATGCAGAAAAACCAGACCTGCCTCTGCTTCTAATGAGGAGGATGACACCAAGTCACTCATCTCAGGGCTACAGAATCTCTGTTAGTAAAATGAGTTAGTAAAATGTTAGTCTCTTCCTATATCAATGCCTTTGATTCCAGGTCATCATTTCTAACCATCCAAACCCAAGCAGAACAATTTTTTTTAAAATCCACAAAATGTATTTCAGAAAAGATTTCTGAGGACATGGTCTCAGAAATTCCCTGTATATCAGTAAGTTTTCTCCCTTTTCATTGGGAAATGAATAGCTCCAGGATACTTTCAGTTATGTTACCAATACAATGCTTAATTAAATTTGACTAATTCCTTTGAAGGTATTTATCCAATTGGATTAATGTTTTTCAAAGAAATACCTTACTTAACACATGGTTATTCTTACAATAAAAATCAAGTGAAAAAAACAATTTCCCTAATTTCTTTTTGAGCATTAATTTGTGTGCATTATTTGGAAAGTTGCACACCTATGCCAAATTGCCTAAGTGTATAATTTTCCAAATACCTAATATAAATGCATAGCCTATTATGAGATGGGCATACTCATTGCTAGTCATTTGAGAGAATAGAGGCATGCATACCTGCACTTCATTTAAAAAATGAAGAAACTACTCACACACAAAAGGCTGCATTTTTACCAAAACCTGAAATGAGAAAATAATAGAAGGTAAACATACCTTCTTACCACCCTATCCACACTTTTCTTCCCTAAGTCTACTGCCCAGACCTGGTTAGTCCCCAATGTCCACAATTTTGATATATGAAAAGAAGATGTTGAGAGAAAAAGATTACTGAAAAAATAAGATCAGCAAGAGAAATTAGTGAAAAATACATGAAATGCAGGAAATTCAGTTGGGAGTGGCTTTCTTGAGTGAATTGCTGTCATTTGGAAATGTAAGAGAGCAATTAAGACTGTAAAAAAGAAGTATAAATTTGCTCATTCTCTTATTTCCTCTGCTGTGCTGAAAACCTGGATGAAATGGAACAATATTTGAATTAGACAAATAGAAGATGTCTTAATGACATAGAATAAGTTTTGTCTCTTTAGCAACTAGTTAAAGTGGTTGAAGAAATTCAGTGAGATTCTTTGCTTTGATTGTTTGGAGTAGCCTTCTTAAAATTGATAACTGATTCAACCTAATTTTCTTTTCTTTATATCTCACAGATGGTGCCTGATTTCTACAGAAAGATCAGCAGCTCACTTCCACGGTGGCCTCTCTTAGAACCATCTTAACTTTTAACCTCTGTCTCCTTGGGCTTTGTTTTTAGAGTCTTAAGCTTGCTGAATCTTTTCAGCCCTTGAATCTGTTTTGAAGCCAAGCAACCCACTGAGTCCTATAAAAGAACAGGTAACTTCACAGGCAGAACCTCAGATAAAAGAGGGGAAGATGGTGTCTTCTGTTAGGAAGTAGCCAATCAGAACTCCAGTCATCTGATAAGCCTGTGTAGACAGGGCAGACAGAGAAGAAATTGGGCAGCTGCTATATAGTTTCTTGGGAGTTCAAGCTAGGTCAGAAAGATATCGGCTTAGAGCCAAGCCAGTTGCTGCTAGGACAAAAAAGGCCAAAACTTGTTGGTCTGGATGGATCAATTTATTTTGCATCTATGAAGAATCTGTTAAGAAAAAATTTGAGTCAATTATTTTACTTCAGACACTTTAAAACAGATTGACCGTGATAATTAAATTCTCAAAACATTGCTTTGTTCCCTACTGCACTTAATCCCTTGGTACAAACATTGTTCATTTCTTAATTTTTCGTTTTGAAAAGCAAAGAAAGACTTGGGCAAGGAAGAACTGTGCAACTTGCGAAAAGCACACAGTCCTAAGGCGTTTATAATTAATAATCAAGCTGCAATTTCTGTGAAAGGGAAGGGAGCCACTATTATGTTAGCATGTACAAACAGTTTGCTTTATTAAATCTGAGCTGAGCCAAGATGTTTGTCATACACTACAAGCCTTGTCAGCATTGTAGAAGCAAAAAAGTGAAAATTTACCAACGTCAGCACTGATTCACTCATGCCTCACACAGTGACTAAATTAATGAGTATTTCTATCCCTAAAGAAGAATCAGCATTAAAGAGAGATTACTGCATTTGAAAAGCATCTCAGTTGATGGATGGAAGGGGCTGGACAAGAAGTTGATTCAATTTTATTACAACAAAAATTTACTGAGCCTTCACATGTGTGAGGCATTGTAGTGGCAATAGACACCTTTATATGATACCTTCCCTCAAGCAGCTTATAGAAGATACAGTCAAATGCATGACTGTAAAGTGAGGTATTGAAATGGAAGTTAGATGGAAGCATATCATGATAAAGTCAAGAGATTATCAGACTTATTTCTGAATTCTGAGATACTAAGCTACTTGTATATAATCTGGTTGTTCCCTGAAACTTCGGGTATTTATGTGACACCAGACAATCAGAGTTAGAGCACTGAAGCTATGATAGCGGGCATTACCCCATTCAGCAATTGTTTAAAAAGCTGAAAAAGTGATTAGACTTTGTCTAGAAGTATGAATGAAGCTGATCTGAACAGGACTAAGGTAAATCAGAATACTGGGTAAAGGATGATATGGCCCATATTTTCAAACTTCAAACTCTGTGCAAGATCAAAGGGAGAGATGTTTATTTGATGCAAAATTTATACTTTGAATGGCACATTACCTAACTGAACTTGTATGGTCAGTTTTACTTCAACACCATAATTACATGGGATTTGATTGGGGTGTAAGATTTTGATGGTTTGTATAGGTTAGTGTGTTGCCCCAATATAACCCAGAGTAATTTGGGCAGAGAATAAAGAAGTATTTGCAAAGTCACCTTGGGGTACTGGGGAGAAAGGAGGAAATATTCAACTTTCCCATATGGGGAATTCCTGATATCCTCACAAGTAGTGGGGACAACCAATTCAATAGGCCGAACCCTCAAACTTGGGGCTCACTCTACGAAGCTTATTCCTGCAAAGGAGAGGCAAAGCCTATTGATAATTATGGCCAGAGAGCCTCTTTTGTTGCTCAGATGTGGCCTCTCTCTCTAAGCCAACTCAACAGGTGAACTCACTGCCCGCCCCCACCCCCAACATGGGACATGTCTCCCAGGGGTGTAAATCTCCTTGGCAACATGGAACTTGACTCCTGGGAGTGAGCCAGGACCTGGCATCATCAGAATGAGAAAGCCTTCTAGACCAAAAGTGGGAAGAGAGAAAGACAAAAGAAAGTTTCGGTGGCTGAGAGATTTTAAACAGAGTCAGGGGGTTATCCTGGAGGTTATTCTTATACATTATATAGATATCCCTTTTTAGTTTATGGTGTATTGGAGCGGTTAGAGGGAAGTACCTGAAACTGTTAAACTGTGTTCTAGTAGCCTTGATTCTTGAAGAAGACTGTATAACCATATAGTTTTTACAGTGTGACTGTGTGATTATGAAAACCTTGTGTCTGATACTCCTTTTATACAGGGTATGGACAGATGAGTAAAAAAAATAAGGATAAATAAATAAATAATAGGGAGATAAAGAGTAAAAAATCGGTAGATTGAAATACTGTGTGTCAATGAGAGGGAGGGGTAAGCGTTCTTATATATTTTTTCCCTTTATTTCCTTTCCTGGAGTGATGCAAATGTTCTAAAAATGATCAGGGTGATGAATACACAACTATGTGATGATACTGTGAGCCATTAATTGTATAATATTGTTGGACTGTACATGTCTGGATATTTCTCAATAAAAATATATTTTAAAAAAAGAGATAATCAGCCCTGAGCCACAAATGGGTCTGAGTTTGAATTATGTCTCTACCAGATATAATCAGTGTGATCCTATAAGTATCTAATCTCTCTGGATTTCAACTTTCTTATCTGCATGATGGGGATCATGAGAATCGCTTTATATGGTTGTTATAAAGATGAAATCGGATAGCATATACATATAGCACATAGCTAGGATATATTCTATTCCTTCCCTTCTCCCCAGGATTAGGAATAATTAATTCTGATGAGAAAAATCAGAGAAGGCATCACTCAGGAAGCTATGGAGATTAAGCAGAAGGCGTGATGATGTTATTTAATTCGCAGATCAGATTGATCAGAGACCCCGAGATGGTGAAGTACAAAAATGTTTGGGCAGTGTTGACTAGCCCAGAGTGACTAAATCAGACAGCATAGGGAGAAGATTTGAAACCCAGAGGAGAGGAGTAATTAGTTAAACAACTAAAGCAAAAGTTCTTTAAAAATTCACTTTCACAAGGCAATGTGGGGTCATGGGAGGTTTTTGAGGAGTGGGAGTAACGTGATTTGACATATGCTTTAGAAAAGTAACTTGGGTAGAAAACAAAGAATGACTGTGAACATTTAAGAGACTACTAAATAGCCTTTGTAAACGATGATGAATATATGCATTCAGGTCATGATGGTGAGATTGGAGATGAGGAAATGGGTATAAGAAAGGATTCTCTAGTAGAATTTGTAAAACAAAGTGAAAGCCCCTGTTTTGAAGCTGTTATGTACCCTGGGAAAAGGCCATGTTCTTTAATCCATTCTTGTGGGTGCAGACCTATTGTGGGTGGGTCCTTTTGATTAGGTTGTTTCAATTGAGATGTGACCCAACCAATTCAAGGCGGGTCTTAATCCTTAGGTGTAGTCCTTCATAAAGATAAAAGAGAGAAACACCGGGAGAGAAACACCCAGAGAGCATGAAGAGAAAAGCCCCAGGAGAACAGACCCACAAAAACTGAAAGAACCAGAATCTCAAAACAACAATACTTGGGAGAGAAGTATCTGCAGACACTAGCTATGTGCCTTCCCATATGACAGAGGAACCCCTGATGCCATCAGTTTTTCTCCAGAGAAGGTATCTTCCTCTTGATGCCTTACTTTGGACATTTCCGTAAGCTTAGAACTTTTAAATTTACAATAAATCCTCATTGTAAAAGCCAACTCATTTCTGGCATTTGCATGCTGGCAGCTTTAGCAAACTGAAACAGCTCCTTTCTTTGTGGATCAAAACTTGTGAGGTTAAGATCTGCTACACTCAGATTTTCTCCTTTTTAAAACATTAGAAATTATGAGTAATATGGCCATTATTACAGTTGACTATCATTTTTTTTTTTTAACAAAATAGATCCAGGGTCATGACATCCTTCCCATAAAATATTTGCATATTTATTCTGAAAGAGATTTTTAAATGATATGTTTAAATTCTATGTTTGCAATTCTTTGGGCAATTTGTAGTTCTCAGGCTTTTGCACATATTGGAATCACCTGGAGGTCTTGCTGAAATACAGATTGCTGTGTCTACTCCAGAGTTTCTCATTCAATAGGTATGGGGTAGCATCTGAGAATTTGTTGGTCTAGAGACTACATTTTTAGAACTTGCCCTTTGTTTAGGACCTAGCGAGCTTCACCTGAAGAAGGGCTAAAGACTTTAGGCCACTGGGTAGAATGGGAAAATTATTTCAATATCAACGCTAAGAAAAATGGTCCTCCCACTGGATCAGTAATCTGAAAATCCCCTTCAGAGTGTGTTGTACGTTTTGGTTACCAAGTTCTGTCCTTTGCCCCAATTATAAATGAGCCATATTTATTCCAGGCTCAGGACCACTTGGACAGTTAAGTTTCCACAATGAGATAGAAGGCTAAAATCCATATAAAATCCAATAACAGCATCCAGTTGTTTGGAGGGTGCTGCATTTAACAGGAAATAAAATTCCATGTGAGATTCTTTAATGGGATTCTTTCTCAATGCTTTGAAAGTACTATCTCATTGCAAAGAAAAGAATAAGAAAATGATTAAGCACACACAAAAAGTGGAGTTGTCCCTAGTTTGTCAGTTCTTAAAACATTTGAATTTGGTGTATGATGTAGAGATATGTATCAGAGATGACTATCAGCTTTTTAACTTGGTTAATAGGTGGACAGAGACATTAACCAAGATAGCAAACCCAGGAGGAAGAGCAGACTTTGGTAGGAGGGTAATGAGGTTGAATTTAAATTGTCATAGAGACTTCCAAGTAGGGATTTTCCACAGACAATATGGGTATGTGCTTTGGAGTAAAGTCAAGTTTGGGCCACAGACTTTGGGACTTGTCTGTATAAAAATAATAGTTACACCTATAGGATTTATTAGGCTTGCCCAGGAAGTGATCACAGAGAAAAATCTTAGTCCTAATTTGTTGAGAAAAGTGTGTATGTTTTTCCAAAACTAAGGGCAGAAAGCGTTTTGGTACTTGGATCATGCTACACAATTGTTTAGGCAACATTGTGGACATTTAAGTGCTCTCTTTGAGCTCTGGAAATCTTCAGCATGTCAACATTGATGTTTCACCTTAAAATTCCCCTTGGGACTAATATCAGACAAAGAAACATTGGACTAAGTAATATGATCCCTATTATGGTATTTCTCACCACATATATTTTTATATTCTTTGTTGGCTAATAGAACATTCAAATAAATATTTTTTAAACATTTATATTAATTTAATAAGACCCCAACATGCTGGATAATGTAGTGAAATCAAATCATGTTATTAGAAACAATGACTTGACTATTTTTATATCTAATGCTTTTCTACATTTTCAACCTACATACCATTAAAAGAATCATAGATTCTTTTAGTTTGAGGAGACAGTGAAGATGGCCAGATCCCAACCCTCACATTTGCAGGAGGAAAAAATATAGACCTAAGGTGGTTAACTCACGAAGGATGCTTTAAGTCATGGCAGAGTCCAGGCAAGAATCCAGATGATGACCCCCCATGTCCTTTGCCTACAGTATGCTTCCCACCCTCCTAAAGCACCCACTGTCCCAGGCCCCCCCCCCAAATCATCTCACTACATGTAGTGATTAGTCTTTAAACAGGCACACTTTCCCCCTACCTTTCCTCACTCTAAAGCTAAGGAAAACATCCTTAATCCAGAAACAAGATATGATTGATGCAACGTCACCAGGAACCATTTATATAAGTGAGTGGGATTTGGGGATTCACCTTAGCATTCTAAGTTGAAGTATAGAGAGAAAAAATTAAAACTAAGATGTATTACCCTCCAAAAAATCTATTTTTACTCAGCACTTTCCTTCTTCACTCTTAAAAAAACTTAGGCTGTGCTTGTACATAATGCCAATTAAAATCTGAAGCCAACAAAGGATTATTTTGTCCAAAGCAATGCCAAACTGATTTGACTGTTTAATTCTGACTTTATGTACTGGCACTTCAGAGAATGCATGTGTGACATATACATACTATTTAAATATATATTTATATATATGTGACATATGTCATTTAAATATATATTTATGTGTATTTATTTATAGAATTTTAAATATATACATATATATTTACTGCTTTCTCTGTCTCCTCTACAACTAATTTCTTAAGAAGGCCAGGAAAAACTAAAGAAACAAATCATTGTGTTTCCTGTACTCCCTGAGATACTGCACATGAAGAAAAAGAGAAATTTGTAGGGGATAAAACCATATAGATAATTAAATGCCCCCCACACTTGTAGTGGTGCCAAGTGAGTCACTTTGGACGGAGGCCTTCTGGCATTATGGGTACAGGGCCAACTTCCATACTGGGCTTGAACTCTGCCTACTGAAGGGGCTGCTGTGGCTGACTCAACAGTTGTGCTTATTTTTTCGAAGCACAATTTTACTTCCCAATGTAGCCATGAGTCCTTAGAACCCACCAGGAGCATGGAGGGCTTAATGGAGTGTGTGAATGGCCTTCGGAGATCAGGCATGGTTTCATCTCTTTTGCTGTTCATCACATCAATTTCCCCATTAGTATCTTCCAATTTAATATAATTGTAATGGTAATTTATCTTAAGGAGTTCAAAGGCATGTTTTCAATTACTGTGCCCATTCTCTTTCCAAGAGCTCTTCCTTTCATTTTTAGTAATAATCGACACTTAAACAGTGTATGTGGTACCAGTATTCTTATTTAATGAATACATTTGAAGATATTCGCATTCCAAGTTTTAAATCTAAGAAGAAAACCAGAGTTTTTTGTTTTATTTTATTTTATTTTTTAAGTATTATGTTACAAGTTATTGTGTCTGTTCTTTGAATCCAAGGGTATTATATTTGAGGGCATTTCATCTGTTGCTCCACCAATTGAAGTCAACATTTGGCTTGCTGTTTGTATAGAATTTAAATGCTATGCTATCAAGTCAAATTTCCCAAGGGATCTCTCTTCCCTAATAACCAGTCTGTTAGGAATCTTGTGGATCTCATTCTTTGGGGCCTCTTGGACCAGCCCTGCTTCAGTGCCTCACACAGTGACACCTTCTAGATTTGCAAACATGAAGGGAGAGAAATCTAAGGACTAGACTCATATGACATCTCAAGAGCAGGCAATGGAGCATAAACCTGAGTCATCTTGCTATCCCCACTGGTTCAGGGAGGCATCAATATCAATGTCAATTTTGATGATACAGAGCAAAGACAGGATAATCCCAGAGCCTGAATCCACTTTCCAAGAGTGATGAATCACTGCCAGTTGCACCATCTTAAATCCGGCACAGTTGGCTGATGACACGTTCCCAATCATATTTGCTCAGCACCGTACCAATTGTAGTCCTCCTGGAAACTACACACAGGTACCTGGAGCCTCAGGCTTCAAGGGAGACTCTATAAGGGAGACACAGCATTTTGTGTTTCATTAAAGATGGAGAGGAAAACTCGTGTAGAGGTGCAGGAGCACCTTCAGCTAAGTCTTCCCTCCACATGTGTGAAAACTTACGCCTCATTGCTGGCCCTAGAGTTATGGGCATGCACATCCCTTGAACCCACCTGCTAAAAGCAAGAGGAAACAGCTTCTTCCCTTTCGCCCTCCCTGTCTCCCTTCCTGCCTACATCTGGTCCAAAGTCAGTGTTAACTCATCTGAATCAAGGACAAGGAGTTAGTTGTTTTACATAAAATGATTTCCCCTGTGACTCATTTGCTCCTGAGATCATATGCATGCAATCTGTAAGGTTACTGTAAACTCTGAGCATCTGGTAATTTCCTCATATCTGAGAGGCAAACACCTATAGACCCTTAAAAAACAGAATACCTTCTGCTTTTGATAGATCATCTATGCTTTAAATATGATTGTAGAAGCATTGCAAATAGTACTAGCTAACTAAAATTTTTAAAATGTCTACTCATTACCAGAGTAGACCAGAAGTAATATAAATTCAATCACCAGAGAGCAATGTGAAGTACATTTTGTAGCTCGAATAGATTCATGACTTGGGCTGAATTATATGCCTTGTAATTTCTTCCAGCTTCACTGCACTTTCATTTTATAATTTGTCATAAATATTTTTTCTAGCATATACCTTCTCAACTTATGGTTTTGATATCCTGAATTTGCAAATCACTCAAAGGAATTTTATGGATGCATTTCCTGTTACTTTCAACCCACAACAATCATGGATAGTTGACAGTTCTACAGCCCCATTTTCCAGTTGAGGAAACTGGAGATTCAAGGTTCAAATGTTCCAATGATTTGTTAAGGGTCATAGTGCTGGCAAGTGATGGAATTGTGACAGGAAGCTTGGAGTTTGAAGACCAAGTTCCCTTTTGACCCAAGTAGTGTTCCATTCCACATTTACTCCACACATTTTTCTGTTTCTATGCCCTTGCTTATATTCATTTAACCCTTGCTTGCATAGCCTCAACTCTTTCCCAGTTCACAGATTCTCCTAAGTTCCATACTAGGTGGGAAGTACTATGCTGTATAATGAGGCTACTTGCTCTATTACAATTCTATCTTAGTTAAGGCTTAACCAAAATGTGTCTGAATGGTAGGGTGTGGGTGTGTGACTTCCGGGAGAGATGTAGTGTGGAGTAACAGCAGTCAATGCACAGTGTCCCCACATGGTACAATTCGAGCTCCAAGGGTATTCCAAATCACCTCCTCTGCAATGTGACCACATACCAAATATGCTCAACTCTGGAGATTTACTCGTTTCAGCATGGCTTCTGCAAAAAATCTCTCTCCTCTCCTCTTTTCCTTTCCCCTCCTTTTCCACCTCTTTCTTTCTCCCTTCTTTCATTTCCTCTCTGTCTCTCTTTTTTCTCCCTTTTCCTCCCTTTTTCTGACTTCTTCTTCCTCTTTCTCTCTTTCTTTCTTTCTTTCTTTCTTTCTTTCTTTCTTTCTTTCTTTCTTTCTTTCTTTCTTTCTTTCTTTCTTTCTTTCTTTCTTTCTTTCTTTCTTTCTTTCTTTCTTTCTTTCTTTCTTTCTTTCTTTCTTTCTTTCTTTCTTTCTTTCTTTCTTTCTTTCTTTCTTTCTTTCTTTCTTTCTTTCTTTCTTTCTTTCTTTCTTTCTTTCTTTCTTTCTTTCTTTCTTTCTTTCTTTCTTTCTTTCTTTCTTTCTTTCTTTCTTTCTTTCTTTCTTTCTTTCTTTCTTTCTTTCTTTCTTTCTTTCTTTCTTTCTTTCTTTCTTTCTTTCTTTCTTTCTTTCTTTCTTTCTTTCTTTCTTTCTTTCTTTCTTTCTTTCTTTCTTTCTTTCTTTCTTTCTTTCTTTCTTTCTTTCTTTCTTTCTTTCTTTCTTTCTTTCTTTCTTTCTTTCTTTCTTTCTTTCTTTCTTTCTTTCTTTCTTTCTTTCTTTCTTTCTTTCTTTCTTTCTTTCTTTCTTTCTCCTAGTGAGGCAGTTAATCTTTAATGATGACCCTGAACAATTTCATCCTTCTGTGTGTGTGCATGCTGCCCCTCCCACCAAGAGGTGAAGTTTAAGTCCCTTTACCCCAGGAAGAAATTAATGTTCTGAGACTTCTGAGCATAGGCATTAAGAAGACTAGCATGAACAACCAGCATTGACTCGAGAAGAAATAGATGACTTCAACAAACCAATCACAAGTAAAGAAATTGAATCAGTCAATAAGATGCTCCCAAAAAAGAAAAATGCAGGAGGACCAGATGGCTTCACATGTGAATTCTACCAAACATTCAAGAAAGAATTAGTACCAAAAAATTTTTGAAAATTTTTTTTCAAAAAAAAATTTTGAAGAATTTTTCAAATTCTTCAAAAAAATTGAAGAGGAGGGAAAGCTGCCTTACTCACTCTATGAAGCCTCATACCCTCATACCAATGTATCAATACCCTCATACCAAAGCCAGACAAAGATATTATAAGAAAAGAAAACTACAGACCAATCTCTCTAACGAATATAGATGCAAATATCCTCAACAAAATTCTTGCAAATTGAATCCAGCAGCACATTAAAAGAATTATGCATTGTGACCAAATAGGATTCATCCCAGGTATGCAAGGATGGCTCAACATAAGAATATCAATTTCTGTAATACACCATAACAACAAATCAAAGCAGAAAAACCACACGATCATCTCAACCGATGCAGAAAAGGCATTTGACAAAATTCAACATCCTTTCTTGTTGAAAATACTTTAAAGGATAGGAATAGAAGGGAACTTCCTCAACATGATAAACGGAATATATGAAAAACCCACAGCTTACATCATCCTCAATGGGGAAAAAGTGAAAAATTTCCCCCTAAGATCAGGAACAAGGCAAGGACCTTGTCCACTATCACCATTGTTATTCAACATTGCATTGGAAGTTCTAGGCAGAGCAATTAGACAAGAAAAAGAAATACAAGGAATCAAAATTGTAAAGGAAGAAGTAAAACCCTCACTGTTTGCAGATGATATGATACTATATGTTGAAAACCTCGAAAAATCCACAGCAAAACTGTGGTGGTTGGTGGGTAGGGAAAAGAGGGAATGCATAACAAATTTGGAATAAGAGTCTGGAAAGGGAAAATGCACAAGTGAAAAGAACAAACATCAATATTTCCAAGGATTTCAAATGCAGTTCTGAACCTCTTCCTTGTATTCTGGGTTTTGTTTAAAATAGAGAAAAATGTGGCCCATAGCACAGGTTTGCCTGGGCCTGATACGTAAAGGAATTCATCTATTCTACTTTTTTCTTTCTTTCTTTTTTTTTTTTTTTGTAATCATTCCTGGGCTTGAGAATAAAAAGGGAGCCTCAATGGAGAAAACTCACTGAATCATCCTTTTGGAGGACGGGACCAAGCAAATTACCATCTTAAATTAGTCGATTTTTGAGTTTCTGGAAAGAGCAGACTGTTTGGTACATGGGAGGCATTTGGAGCTTTTCTTTTCAACTTAACAGACCAGGGTGTCTGCCAGGCCTCTGAGTAGCTCAGGTGCAGGTAAAGTGACTCTGAAATGTACCCCAACTCTCTTCTAAAGAAGGAAAACTGGATCATCACTTGTCCAGCTATCTGTCTAAACAGAATGCCCACAAAACCTTGGATAAAACTAAGAAATGTGAAGGAAACATGTAAGTTAAAACTAGCTCAAATTCACTTGTATCTCCTCTTTATTTATTTGATCTGAGATGATTCCCACATTCACTTACCATGGCATTAAATCATTCTGGTTCTCAAGTTATTATTACGTGCTTCAAAGAGTATAATTCACAGAATTGCCAGCCCAGGCTGCACTCTGATCCACACCAAAAAAAAAAAAAGACCACAAGGAGGGAAGAAGAAAAATGACTGTTTCCTGGTAGCCCATATTTACGCAATTTTCTCCCACCACAGATTGCTTTGGCAGTCTAGACAGAGTCTTGTAAAATCCTTCCCTGATGGCATCCACATCCTTGATAAGTTCAAAATGAGGCTGCAGTAAGTATGGCTCCTCTAGCAATGTTGTACAAATCATTAGCACAGTGCCACCCCAGAGAGGCCTTTAGACTCTGGTGATTTCCTCATGAGAGGGACAGACAGATGAGGTGGCCACTGGATTATGTAAACATGCAGCAGAGAGTGCAGCTGCTAAGGAAGAAAGAAACACAAATCGGAGCATTTCATGTCTTAAAAGAAGTTTATGGGAAAGAACACAGATTAGAGAGAAGGATGGGCTATATCCAAAGAAAGAAAGATTCGGGAAATTATTTTCTCGAGGCCAGTGATGCACTCTGGAATTAATGATCCCTTAAAATACCTCTTAGTCATTTAAAATCACGTCTCCAGTGAATACTTTGGGCGATATTTCCATCAAATTTGTAGAGTAGAAAAATGTTTCTAGTTCAGGATTTGAAATTAAGTTTGTGAAAGCTGAAATTTATGATTTTTCCATTTATTCCTTTATTAGTAGTACAATAAATCACACACAAACCAACTCACATATAATAGGATAAAGAACACAAAGCAATGTTAGTCTTTCCTAATAGAAAATAACAAAATATTCAGGACACATTCAAAGCATTATCAAGCTTAACAACTCATTGAAAATTAGCTACATTTTGTAAGAAAAAGAGTCTCTGGGTCAGAAACATGAGTTACAAACCTCTGTCAGGGGTTTGACAAATGCTTTTCACTGCGTTTTTAATATTTTTTTCAATCTAGGTAAATCCCCCCATATTAAAAGTATATAAAAGGAGTAAAAAATGTTCAATTCTGTTTGTGCTTGCACTGTCTCTGCAGAGGAAAAGAATTGGAAATACTCTAACATACGCTTTTTTCCCTATGTCCTGAGATGTTTCTCAACTCTTCATCTTCTCCTTTCTCCATCCATGTATCAACTGCCTTGCTTCAGGCCCTCTTTTTCTTTCCTTGCTGGGTTATTTTAATACCTTCCTAAGCGTTCTCTTCTACAGTTCCACCCGTGACTAAAAGATAGAACTAATCATGATCTCTCCTAACATATGGCCTTTGGATGGCCTCCACACTCCTTACCATGTCCTGTAGCAGTCTCTTCCTGTTGCTTGTCCCTACCTACCTTCTGCTGGAGCCACATCTTCTACCTCTGCCTGGACCTCCAAGCCCTTTGTACCATCTAGTGTCTTGGCCAATTCCCACCTTTCCTTTAGGAACGTGCCCCACTTTGCCTGGCAGATTTCTGCTCATTCCTTAAGAACCAAGCCTCATGCCATTCTTTCTATCAGTTTGTGTGGGCTTAATGAGATCCTTTAATCAGCTAGTCCTGGCTCCACATCCCATAGCTGACCCCACGTAAAAACAGGTCATGGGCTCCTTTCCATTGACCACAACTTCTGGCTGAACACACTACTGTTAGGGACCACAAGCTCATCTCCTCCAGCTCTGTGTCTTCCCATCCTCTGACTTCCACCTCATCCCTAGGACCTTATACTTCATTTGTTTTGCTGAATCTGACCTTTGAATTCAGACCTCAACTACTATTTATATCATCTGTTTTGATTATCACCCTCTCAATTGTAGGGCTGAATATCAGACTTACTAGGCTGGCACCCTGGCCTCAGTTTACCTCAACCTCACCCAACAAAGCATTCCCACACTCCCCATGAATCTCATAAAACTATGTGTTTTATTCTTCTCCAATAGAGATCATCTTGAATTATCTCTAGGTTTTCATCAGATATAAGCTCCATAAGAGCAGTCATGGTGTCTTTTTGTTCGTTTTTTAAACATGGGCAGGCACGGGGAATTGAACCCAGGGCCTCTGGCATGGTAGTCATGGTGTCTTAATTTGCTATCCTTGGGACATAATTTAGTACTTGATATTTGGCAGTAAATGAAAGGGTGTGATCCTTCAATTTCCTATCTATCCATCTCATAGTACCTTCTTCATCAAACTACTTGGAATATATGGGTCTCCAGTAAATATTTTTGGTTAAATGAATAAGGTGATTAATACCCCTCTATATTTCTTAGCTTGTTACAATGAACAGGAATAGTGTCTTTATTTCTTAAATGAAAAAGAAAAGAGAAAAATAAATTTTTGAAAAGAAGTCCAGCATTATGAACTCACTTAAAAGACTAAATTGGGAATACTTATTTAATTAAAGATTTGTGACTATGTGGAAAAGACCACTGAAATTTTGTCCATGACAAAAAATAAATATAAAGGGCTTTCTAAACAGGTATATCAGAAACACGATGTTAAAAATAATTATTTTTCAAGCTTTTTAGAAACGTCCATTTACTTACAAAGGAATGCAGTCAAAAAGTATTTAATACTGGTTCAAAGAAAATTAATAATAACCAGCTTTAAAAGACGTAGATAACCAGTAATATTAGTAATGGATATGTCATAATTATCTGTGATAAATAACAGAAATCTAAATAATTAAAGCACCTTAACTGTCACTTTTTCCATATATTTATCACATTTACATCATTCATTCACTCAACTAAGTTTAATTGAGTGCCATTAGGCCAAGAACTGTATATAGCACATTACATGATTCACAACTCAGCATGTTTCTGATGTCACAATGGAAGGGCAAAATACACATGTGCTGTTAGGGAAGGTAGAACATAGAGGAAAAGATCATTTCTTCCTCATATCCTTTTAGACCCAGCCGGATCCCTGCTGCTGTTGTGTGCTTTCTAAAACACACAACTGAGCATGTCACTCCTGAGGAGAAGCTGGAATTCAACAGAACCAGGAAAAGAAAGGAGAAGATGCTGCTATATGCATTGCCATGTGATAGAAAAGCCAAGGAACTCTAAAGATTGCCAAACAGACAGAAGATACCAATCCTTGGGTGAAGCAAGCGTTAAGTCTCTGAAACAATGAGCCGATGAATTCTGGTTATTAAGCAAACGCACTGGATGGTATTTGTTTTAGACAAATATGAAGAAATGGTTCAGATTAAACAATGGGAACATATATGCTTACAGTTTGAGGCTGAGAAAAAGACCAAATCAAGGTATCATCAAACTGATGCTTTCTTCCTGAAGACTGTACAATTCTCAGACTGGCTGTCTGTAATTCTTGGTCCTTAGCTTGTCCCATGGCAAGACAAATCATGGCAACTCCTGGCATCTCCCTTCTCTTCTGGATTCCATTGATGTTCAGCTATTGACTGTTCTATCTGTGGCTTTCTCTCCTTTTCTGTTTGAATATCATTCTGCTTATAATGGACTTCAGTAATAGGATTAGGACCCACCCTGAATGGGCTGGGCTATGTCTGAACTGAATTAATCTCAACAAAAGGTCCTACTTACAAGGGGTCCACATCCACAGGAATGAATTCTTTTAAGAACATATTTTTTCTGGTAGTATACACAACTTCAAACCACCACACTCCACCCTCTGCACCCCAAAAAGACACATTCTTTCTATATGAAAAATACTTTCATTCCATCACAATAACCCAAAGGCTTAAACCATTTCAGAAGCAATACTTAGTACAAAGTCTCATCAAAATAGGTCATGGGTATGATCTGTCCTGGGGCATGATTCCCTTCTGTCTGTAGACATGTGAAAACTAGAAAAGAAATCATTCACTATACAATTGAAGGACAGGTATACAATCGAAGGACAGGTATACAATAAACATTTCCATTCCTGAAGGGGAAAATCAGAAGGAAGACAGGGATCTTGGGTCCCAAACAATTCCAAAACCCAGCAGGGCAGACTTCATCAGATTTCAAAGTCTGAGAGTCATCTGTGAATAGATGCTTTGACCTCCAGGCCTGTTGAAGCAGCAGCCCTACCCCTTCCAAGTTCTCATTTAGCAGCCGTGCTCTCACAGAACACTGGGGTGAAGGTGTCATCCTCTCTGAGCTCTGGGGTGGTGGCCAGATGCTCCATGAATTTCAGGGCACAGACCCCACCATTTGCAAGCATTCAGGTCGTAGCACTCTTCCCAAACAACAGGGCAAAAGTCCTGTCCTCTCTGAGCACTGGGGAAGACTCACCCTTGCAACAAACATGGCTGGGCCTGCTCTCTTGGCCCAATGAGATACCTTCAGGTCAGGCTTTGGTGTCATGTTTCTGCCCTTGAAGTCATTCTTCCTTCAGTTTGTTCCTTCTTTGTCCTGTTTAGTCCAGGCTGGCAGTGGTTCCTTTCATACAAGTTATGCAAAAAAATTGTTGGCTTTTCATGCAGTTCACAAGGGGTCCATATCATTAGACAGTAGGACTTTCCACAGATTCTTCCTGGATAACTGCACCTCCAATTCTGACTTGCATGAAAATTGCTGACTGGTTCCATGTTCAGTCAAACCTTCAGATGAAGCACAGTTACTTTCCAGGAGCTCAGAATTTTCTGAATTTTCCAATCAATCAATTTCTGGTTTCTTTGTGGACAGAAGTTTGGTTTTCACCATATCCTTTTCCTCTTGAATTTTATTATAAGTTGCAAGGAGAAACCAACTTGCATTTTCCACATTTAGCTTGGAAATCTCCTTAGCTAAATATCCAAGTTCATCACTTTCAAGTTATGCCTCCCATCCATCATCAGAACTCAATTTAGCCAAGTAATGTGCCACTTTAAAACAAGGATCACCTTTCCTCCCATTTCCAATAACATATCATTTTCTTCTAAGGCCTTGTCAGAAAGACCTTTAGCATTCATACTTCAACCAACAGTCTCTTCAAAGCAATCTAGGCTTTTTTCTATCAAGCACCTCACAATTCTTCCAGCCTCTACCCATTACCCTGTTCCAAAGCTGTTTCCACATTTTTGGAAATTTTTAGCAGTAGTACTCCACTGTCCTTGTACTAAACTCTGCTTTAGTTTCCTAGGCTTCTCAAGCAAATACCAAGAAATGGGTAAGGTTAAACAACAGGAATTTACTTTCTTACAGTTTGACACTGGGAAAAAATCCAAGACAAGGTGTCATCAGGGCAATGTTTTCTTCTTCAAGACTGTGCTGTTCTGGGGCTGGCTTATGGTGATTATTGATCCTTAGTTTGTCACATGGCAAGGCATGGGGTGGCAACTCTGGCCTTTGCCTTCTCTTTTCAGTTCTGTTGATGTTCAGCTTTTTGCTACTTCCTCTGACTTTCTCTCTCTTTCTGTCTAAATTTTATTCTGCTTAGAAAGTACTCAAATAAGAGGATTAAGATCCATCCTGATTAGGCTGGGCCACACCTTAACTGAACTCATCTCATCAAGTTCCTATGTATAATGGGTTCACACCCACAGGAATGAATTAGACTTAAGAACAACTTTTCAGGGGTACACACAGATTCAAACCACCACAGAACCTAAAAAGTATAACATTATAATTAATTTCTGTACCCTTCATGAAACACAGTGTCAGGCCCACAATGGGCACTCAACAAATATTTGGTGCACTGAAGTAAAAAACAGCAGGTGTCATGGTCAGGTACATGTGTCAACTTGGCCAAGTGGTGGTACTTGTTTGTCTGGTTGGGAGAGTGCTGGATTGACTGTTGTGATGAGGACATTTCATAGAATTAAATCATGATCATGTCAGCTGCATCCACAGCTGATTCCATTTGTAATTAGCCAAAGGGGAGTGTCTTCTGCATGAGTGATGCTTAATCTAATCACTGAAAACCTTATAAGGAGGATCCAGAAGAGACAGGCTCTCCCTGTCTCAGCTGGTGAGCCTCTCCTGTGGAGTTCGTCCAGACCCTCCATCAGAATTGTCAGCTTCACAGCCTGCCCTGCAGATTTTGGACTCTGTGTTCTCGCAGTCATGTGAGACACTTTTATAAATTTATATTTGCGAATGTTCCCTGTTGATTCTGTTTCTCTAGAGAACCCTAACTAATACATCTTGGTACCAGGAGTGATTCTTAGAAACAGAATCTTAAAAATGGGTTTTTATGAATGGTTTTCTACTCTGATTGGACTCAAAGATGCTAAGGACTCTGATTCCCATAATCAGAATGACACTCCCAATCCATGGAGTGAGTTGGCAAAAGAGATAGTCAAAATATCACCATTTGATTCTCCTAATGCTTTGCTTATACAAAGCCATGCTCTGGGAGATAATGTTTTTGACACCTTTACACAGTTTTGTAGAAATAAGAGGTATAGAGATGTTAGATACACTGGCTACATTAAGGAGTGAAAGGGATGGGCTTAAGGCTTCAAACGAGAAGCTTAAGCGCCATCTGACAGATGTAGACATTTCTATGAGTATCCTAAAGGAAAATCTTATTTCCTGTAGCTGTAGACTTGAGATCTCTGAAAATCAGACTCAAAATCTTAGTGGTAGAATAGCAACTTTGTAATGTAAACTGAAATCTCAATCTTGCATGGTGTCTGCCGTTAAAGTGAGGGCATTGACTGGAAAGGAGTGGGACCCTGAAAAATGGGATGGTGACATATGGACTGATAATAATGTCAGGGGTGAGGCTGAAACCCTAGGTCATGCTGAGTCTTCTCTAGATAACCCTGTAATAGTCTTCCCTGAGGACATAACCGCCCCACCTCCAGCCTGCCTTGAGGAGTTGGCTACCCAACCTCCTCCTGAAGGTATTAGCCCTAGAGTGATTAATCCTGTTTCACCAGATGAAACTGCAAATGAAGGCCCTGAAGCAAATGGCTTGAAAGATATTTCGAATTCTTTTCATGACCCACCCCCCACCACCCCTCATTTCTTCCAGACCTATACTAGACTAAAGTCCCAACAGGCCCTTAAAGGTGAGGTACAAAGTATCACACATGAGGAGGTACATTATACGCCAAAACAACTGTGTGTTTTCCAATTTATATAGACAGAAATCAGGGGAATATGTGGGGCAATGGATTTTAAGGGTGTGGGATAATGATGGGAGGAATATAAGGCTGGAACAGGCTGAATTTATTGATATGGGCCCACTAAGCAGAGATTCTGCATTCAATGTTATAGCTCGAGGGGTTAGAACAGGTATTAACAGTTTGTTTGGATGGTTGGTTGAAACATAGATCAAAAGGTGGCCGACATTACCTGAGGTTGAAATGCAAGAACTGCCCTGGTATAACGTAAATGAGGGGATCCAGAGTCACAGTCCCTTAATAAATTTCCAGACTTGAGACATTTTACAGACCCAGAGCCCCTTGAATGAAGGGGAAGCCAAGTCCCTCTGGGGGAGAACCCTGTTACACTGCCACATATACTGTTAATCTTCCTCCAAGCCTTCCCCAAAGAGACCAATGGCCTTTTACCAGGGTAACTGTGTGCTGGGGAAAAGGAAATGATCAGATATTTTGGGAATTATTAGACACTGGTTCAGAAGTGACGTTAATTCCAGGGGACCCAAAATGTCACTGTGGTCCACCAGTGAGAGTGGGGGCTTATGGAGGCCAGATGATCAATGGAGTTTTGGCCCAGTTCCATCTCACAGTGGGTCCAGTGGGACCCCAAACCCATTGTGTAGTTATTTCCCCTGTTCCAAAATGTATAATTTGTATAGACATACTAAGCAACTGAAAGAATCCCCACATTGGCTCTCTAACTCGTGCAGTGAGGGCTATTATGGTGGGAAAGGCCAAATGGTAGCCACTAGAACTGCCCCTACTGAGCAAAATAGTAAATCAGAAGCAATACTGGATTCCTGGAGGGATTGCAGAGATTACTGCCACTCTTAAGGACTTGAAGGATGCAGGGGTGGTGATTCCCACCACATCCCCATTCAACTCTCTTGTTTGGCCTGTGCAGAAAACAGATGGGTCTTGGAGGATGATTGGATATTTGTAAGCTCAACCAGGTGGTAACTCCAATTGCAGCTGCTGTTCCAGATGTGATATCATAGCTTGAGCAGATCAGTAGATCCCCTGGTACCTGGTATGCAGCTATTAATCTGGCAAATGCTTTTTTCTCAATAGCTATTAGTAAGGACCACCAGAAACAGTTTGCTTTCAGCTGGCAAGGTCAGCAATATACTTTCACTGTCCTACCTCAGGGTTATATCAACTCTCCAGCCTTATGTCATAATCTTGTCTGCAGGGAACTTGATCATTTCTCCCTCCTACAAGACATCACACTGGTCCATTATATTGATGATATCATGTTGATTGGGCCTAGTGAGCAAGAAGTAGTAACTACTCTAGACTTACTGGTAAGGCATTTGTGTGTCAGAGGATGGGAGATAAATCCAACAAAAATACAGGGGAATTCCACCTCAGTGAAATTTCTAGGTATCGAGTGGTGTGGGGCATGTTGAGATATCCCTTCTAAGTGAAGGATAAGTTGCTGCATCTGGCCCCTTCTATGACCAAGAAAGAGGCACAACCGCCTAGTTGGTCTTTTTGGATTTTGGTGACAACATAGTCCTCATTTGGGTGTGCTACTCTGGCCCATTTATCAACTGACCAAAAAAGCTGTTAATTTTGAACTGAAATTTTGAACTGAACAAGAGGAGGCTCTGCGAAAGGTCCAAGCTGCTGTACAATCTGCACTGTCACTTGGGCCATATGATTGAGCAGATCCAATGTGCTGGAAGTGTCAGTGGCAAATAGAGATGCTGTCTGGAGCCTCTGGCAGGCCCCTATAGGAGAATCACAATGCAGACCCTTAGGATTTTGGAGCAAAGCCTTACCAACTGCTGCAGATAACTACTCTCCTTTTGAGAAACAGCTTTTGGTCTGCTACTGGGCCTTAGTAGAGACTGAATGCTTAACCATGGACCACCAAGTTACCATAAGACCTGAATTGCCTATCATGAGCTGGGTGTTGTCTGACCCATCAAGCCACAAATTTGGGCATGCACAGCAGCACTCTATTGTAAAATGGAAATTGTATATACGAGATAGGACCTGAGCAGGTCCTGAAGGCACAAGTAAGTTACATGAAGAAGTGGCACAAATGCCCATGGTCTCCACTCCTGCCACATTACTTTCTCTTTCTCAGAACAGAGATATGACCTCTTGGGGAGTTCCTTACAGTGAATTGACTGAGAAAGAGAAAATTTGGACCTGGTTTACAGATGGTTCAGCAGGATATGCAGGTACCACCCGAAAGTGGATAGCTGCAGCACTACAACCCCCTTTTGGGGTGTCCTTGAAGGACAGTGGTGAGGGGAAATCCCCCCAGTGGGCAGAACTTCGAGCAGTGCACCTGGTTGTTCATTTTGCTTGGAAGGAAAACTGGCCTGAGGTGCATTTGTTTACTGACTCATGGACTGTTGCTAATGGTTTGGTTGGATGGTTAGGGACTTGGAAAGACCATAATTGGAAAATTCTTGACAAAGAGGTCTGGGGAAGAAGTATGTGGATAGACTTTCTGAGTGGGCTAAAAACATGAAGATATTTGTGTCCCATGTGAATGCACACCAGAGGGTGACTTCAGCAGAGGAAGGTTTTAATAATCAAGTGGATAAGATGACCCATTCTGTGGATACCAGTCAGCCTCTTTCCCCAGCAACTCCTGTCATTGTCCAATGGGCTCATGAACAAAGTGGTCATGGTGGTAGGGATGGAGGTTATGCATGGGCTCAGCAACATGAACTTCCCCTCACCAAGGCTGACTTGCTACAGCCACTGCTGAGTGCCCAATCTGCCAGCAGCAGAGACCCACACTCAGCCCCTGATATATGGTACCACTCCCTGAGATGACCAGCCAGTTACATGGTGGCAGGTTGATTACATTGCACCACTCCCTTCATGGAAGGGGCAGTGATTTGTTCTAACCGGAATAGACAAATACTCTGGATATGGGTTTGCTTTTCCTGCACACAATCCTTCTGCCATAACTACCATCTGTGGGCTTACAGAATGCCTTATCCATCATCATGGTATTCCACATAGTGTTGCTTCTGATCAAAGAACACACTTCACAGCAAATGAAGTGCAGGAATGGGCATGTGCTCATGGAATTCTCTGGTCTTTTACCATGTTCCCCATCATCCAGAAGCAGCTGGATTGATAGAATGGTGGAATGGCCTTTTGAAAACTCAATTACGGTGTTGACTAGGTGTCAATACCTTGAAAGGCTGGGGTAATGTTCTCCAGGAAGCTGTATATGCTCTGAATCAGTATCTGTTGTATGGTGCTGTTTCTCCCATAGCCAGGATTCATGGGTCCAGGAACCAAGAGGTGGAAATGGGAGTGGTACCACTCACTATTACCCCTAGTGATCCACTAGGAAATTTTTTGATTCCTGTCCCTGTGACCCTGAGGTTTGCTGGTCTACAGGTTTTAGTTCCAAAACGGGGAGTGCTTCCTCCAGGAGAAACAACAATGATTCCACTGAACTGGAAGTTAAGACTGCCACCTGATCACTTTGGGCTACTTATGCCACTGGATCAACAAGCCAAAAAGGGATTACATTACTGGTTGGGGTGATTGACCCTGACTACCAGGGGGAAGTAGGACTGCAACTACATAATGGGAGTAAAAAAGAGTTTTCTTGGAATATAAGAGATCCCCTAGCGTGTCTTTTTTTTTTTTTTTCAAATTTTATTTTATTGCTTAAGAATCATGGGGTAGAGAATTGGGTTATTATCAATACAGATTACCAGGCCCTATTCCAAAAAAAAATGATTCAGTAAGCATCAAAATATTGAATATTAAAAAACTCAGTACAATAGAACACTGAAAATCACTGGAATTGTGCATGACATTTAGCTTGTATAAAATATTTACTAGAAAATGCATTTTTAGCAAGGTAGCCCTATTTTAAAATCATTTCTAAAATTTTGTATCAATTTAAGAAATTTTGCATCTTACTGTTTTTAGGTACTTCTTGTGCTTTAATAGAAATTTTGCCACCTATGTTTATAATTATGCTGAGGTTAAAAACTGCAGACTAGTTTACTGTGGTAATCAGTTTCAAATCTCCTGGTGTATAAATTCTTACTAACACTTATGTTTTGGAATTTATAGACAACCTATTTGCAGTGACCTGTCCTTTAAGCCTTTTGATTTTTCTATTTGAAGAGCCAAAATGTTTCCAAATGCGAATCTCCTAAAGTACTTTAAATATATGGCGACCGACTAACCCTTATAATGCACCTGTGTATTTGTGTGAAACAATGATCTCTACTTTGAATGGATTGAAAATAACTGTCAAAGTCCTAATTCGGGGCATATTTTCAACTTGAAACATGGTTTCTGTCTCCTATTGCTTAGAATCATTTTGTTAAGAAGAAACCCTTAAGGATTAGTTTTAAGAAAAGCCCTCTCATTTTATGGAGTAGGAAAAGGAGGCTTAGAGAGACCAAATGACTTGTCCAAGGTCACGCCCAATGTTAGTGACCATATATATTGGACAAAAACCCATGGTTTCCAATTTAATGGCAACCCAGCTTCACCTGCTATTTCATCACCTCCTCTTTTTTGTTTTAATTCCACAATTGCCTTTCTACTTCATCCCTCTTGATTCTCGGATAAAGCTATTTTCTCTAATAGTCCTTTTTCGCTTTCCTGCCTTCGGGTTGTAGAACGTTGCAAAAGGTTTTAATCAGTAACACTTGGAGTCCACATCTAATGCAGGCCTTTTCCTTCGGCCAAAAATTTCTCTGAGAGTATCTTAATCCTGCATTCCGCTGGGGGAGGACCGGGAGGAGGGAAGTCACTGGGAGCTGACAAGTCCTTACATGTCCAAACACCCGCCCGAATCTCAGGCTGCCTAGCGTGTCTTTTAGTACTGCCATACCCTGTGATTAAAATCAATGGAAAACTGCAACAACCCAGTCTGGGCAGGACTACCAATGGCTCTCAAACTTTAGGAATGAAGGTTTGGGTCACCCCACCAGGCAAAGAACCATGGCCAGCTGAAGTATTTGCTGAGGGTAAAGGGAACAAGGAATGGGTAGTGGAAGAAGGTAGTGATAAATATGAACTTTGCCCTCGTGATCAGTAACAGAAATGAAGACTGTAATGCTGTTTTGTTCATGTTATACTATTTAAGTTGTAAGATATGAAGTTTAAGAATGAATGTTACCCAAGGATTTGCACCGTATTCTGGAGAGATTTAATGTGATTCCAGTTATACAGGACAGTTGAGTATTGTTAGGTGAAAGAAAAAAATGTGTGTTTTATTATTTTTTATTTAGAAATTAGGTATGTTTTAAAGTGGTATGTATAGTT
The DNA here is from genome assembly GCF_023851605.1 of Tamandua tetradactyla. Lineage (NCBI taxonomy): Eukaryota > Metazoa > Chordata > Mammalia > Pilosa > Myrmecophagidae > Tamandua > Tamandua tetradactyla. Next base: position 74,937,427 of record NC_135328.1, read on the forward strand.
GCCAAGTTGACAAGGGATGGACTGTCATTGTCAGGTTCATGTGTGAACTTGGCCAAGTGGTGGTACCTGTTTGTCTGGTTGGGCAAGTGCTGGCTTGTCTGTTGCAATGAGGACATTTCATAGAATTAAATCATGTCAGCTGCATCCACAGCTGATTCCATTTGTAATCAGCAAAGGGGAGTGTCTTCTGCAATGAGTGATGCTTAATCTGATCACTGGAAGACTTTAAAGGAGGATTCATAAGAGACAGGCTCTCTTCCTGCTTTGACGGGCGAGACTCTCCTGTGGGGTTCTTCCAGACCCTCCATCGGAATTGTCGGCTTCAGAGCCTGCCCTGCAGATTTTGGACTCTGCATTCCCGCGGTCACCTGAGACACTTTTATAAATTTTATATTTGCTAGTGGTCCCTGTTGATTCTGTTTCTCTAGAGAATCCTGACTAATACAGTAGGGGAAGAAAAACCAGAAAACACTTTTTTTTTTTAAAGCCAGAGAGTAAAAAATAAAAATAAAAAAAAAAGGGTGGGCCACGGAGGCTCAGCAGGCAAGGACGCTTGCCTGCCATACCAGAGGACCCGGGTTCGATTCCTGGTGCCTGCCCATGTTAAAAGAAAAAAAAAAAAAAGCCAGAGAGTAACAATCTTCAGCATTACCTGTTGTCTTCCATTAATGTAGCTAATAAAGAATTAGGACTAACCATAAAGGTCTCTAGCTCTAAGAATGCAGGAAAGTAGCTTTGCCCAAGAGGAAATATTAATAACATGAACATTATAATACTGGAAAGACTTTGTTAGTTGGGAACTATTGTCAGAAAGTCCTTTAAATCCCCCAGAAAAGAGAAAAAAGTATATAGATGCCCTCTAAAGACTTATAGGGGCTTTATTAAAAAGCTTATGATAGCTGACTATGTGCCAAATATTCTTCTAAGGACTTTATTTAGATTAGCTCTCTCAATACTCACTGCAAGCATATGTCATTAGTATTATTATCACACTCGTTTCCCAGGTAGGAAAACTGAGGCACATTGGTTGAGTAATTTGCTGATATCACATGGGTAGGAAAGCTATGATTTAAATCCAGTTGGTAAGTCTTCAGAGATTAAGCTCCTGGTCTCTCTGCCATTTTATTTCTCATTACTTCCTACAATTAGTTTATATTGCCAGGATTTCATTATGTTGGCTTGTTTGATGAAGTTTACTACAGGATATTCATCTGTTTTATGTAAGCATCAGCTCTTAAAATATTAAAATATGCCTATGGTGATTGGTAAGTAGACCTTTCCCTAAGATTCTGGAGTACCAATATGCTGTTCTGGTCCTCTTGCCCCCAGCTTTGGGACACCCTTCTCTTCATCATCCTTTGCCCCCTCAACCTTACTCTGACCCCAACAAAGTTCAGCAATACAAGAAGAAAGCCTGGCCCCTGCTCCAGGTCAAGGACCCCAGAGGTTCTGGGGTTGGTATTCATTCTATTCTGTTGTTAAACATTTTGAATATAATTCCAGGACACAACAAAGTCAACATAACGGTGAGCAAGTCAGTGAGAGGTCAGTGAGTTCCTTAACAAGCATTAGGAAAGAGTGGCAAACCTCTTCCTGTCTTTAGAGAAGCTGTTGCTTGCAGATACTGCATGGGTTTTGGATTAGCCAGAGGTGGATTTGGCTTTTGGTGCCATGGTTTACTAAATCTATGTCTTTGGACAAATTGTAGAACCTCAGTCGGTTCACATACGTATGATTCTATCTTTCCTGGCCACTATGAGGATTAAATAATAGAAAGTGCATGAAGTGCCTAATTTCATATTTTGTACATAGCTAATACTCAGAAGACATTAGGCATGCCAGATATTTTTGTTACAATATAAAGCAGAGATAGTAGTCAGGTTAAAGCATTAAATGAATTCAAAAAAGAAAAGCTGGGAGAACCATGCCTAACACATAATAAACTCTTAAAACAGATTTTATTATTATTATTGTGTTACATGCTAATTCTATTTCAAATTTGTAATTTATGTGCCATTTTTCTAGATTAAACTTTCTATTCTAAACATTTTTTTTTCTCTTAACAGAATTCTTTCTAGTCTGAAAATCTGTGAAAAAAAATACTATAGACATAGAAACCTTTTTGCCTCCTTTTTATTAGGATTCAAATCGTATATCTAATCCTAAATCATAGAAGTTTTATGTGATGTTTAGGCTTTCAGTTAGAAAGATTGCTGAAAATATTTTCAGCTCATAAAAAGCCAACCCAAATAACTCACTTATAAGATCTATCACAGACTTCTCATGTCTTAATGCTTTGAAACAGCAGTGGTAGACTCTGATATTGTGAGAAAACATCCAAAATGGAAGGATGAAACAGCATTAGTTTACATTTTATTTTTAATTAAGTTTGGCTAAAAGAAAATGAATGTTCAAAGGGAAAATCAGCCTGGGATCCTCAGAGAGAATTTTTGTTTTCTCTTCAGAGCATCTGAGGGAGAATTGTAAAGGAGTGGGAAGCAGAAGAGATTAAGGCGCTTGTCTTGTCGGTCCCCATAAGGTGAAATCTCACAGACACTTCACATCCCATGGATAACAGAAAGGAACACGAATGCCAAGAGAAAGCGATTTTCTGGCTTTAAAATGTGTTACTTACCTAGGGCTGCTGTGACAAATTACACAAACTCGGTGGCTTAAAACTGAAATTTATTCTCTTGCCGTTCGGAGGCTAGAAGACCGAGATCAGGTGTTGGCAGGTTTGGTTCCTTCAAAAGCTCTGAGGGAGAACCCGCAGCACACTTCCTTCTAGCTTCTTGTGGTTGCCAGCAATCCTTGGAGTTACATGACTCCAATTTCTGCCTCTTTCACTCGGACTTCTTCCCTCTGAGCGTGTCTGTATGTGTCCACATCTCTCCCTCTCCTTATTTGGTTGCCAGTCATTGGATTTAAGACCTGCCCTAATGCAGTTATGATCTCATTTTAACTTGATTACATCTGCAAAGATCCTATTTCCAAATAGCGTCCCACTCTGAGGTTCGGGCTGGAAGTGACTACTGGGGGGATACCGTACAACTCAATAGACATCATCTGAAAAAGACACCAGAATTGAGTCAGGTGGTAAATTCCCAGTCTTATCTCTGCCATTAACCACAACAGATTACCTTAAGTAATCTATTTCACTTCTCTGCATCTCAGAACCACCATGTGTAATGTTCCTTGATTGGACTTGGTGCTGTTTTTGAAATTCCCCTAATTTTAAGATTGCAAATATATGGGCATATGCAGGGCTTCATGTTGGCCAGAAGGTTTAATTCAATTAATTCATATTTACTAAGCACCTACTAAATGTTCTGCAATGTTGATATATGAAAACACAAAGAGAAATCGTGTCTTTTGGGAGCTCTCACTCAGGTAGAAGAGATAGTAGTGTAACTTGAGCAATCACAGGCCTGCAGGATTAAACACAGCAGATGTTGCTGGTGGGGAGAGTCTTACTTAGAGAAGTTTCCTGGTGATGCCCTTGGTGAAATTAGAGGGATGAACGTGGAGCATTTAGGCCATTCTACAATCAATAAAATTCATCTGTAAGTGAAATAGCTGCCTCTCAGTGGATGGTCTCACATGTGTCTGTGTGAAGTGACCCCTTTGTAGGTAAGGCAAACCTTTGCATGAATATTGGACATTTAAGTATTGTTGCTACTCAGCAAGTAGTTAGAGCTCTCTCCAGGCAATTTCTGCAGGGCCATATTTGTAAATAGTGGGACAAACCTCCCACTGCCACCCTAGCCTTGCTTGTATAGAACTTAGTTTTTGTCTGCTCCTTCCAAGCAGGAATAGGGTAGATCCAAACCTATTTTTAGTGAGCAGCAGTTTCTCAAATGAGCTACTGAGTAAGCCAGAGCATTGACCTCAAAGGAATACAGTCAGAACAGCAAAAAATTCACATGTGGTGTTCTGTAAAGAGCCAAAACTTCTGCAAGGACTGTACCAAGGTCACTTAAAGTTCCAAGGATGTTGTCTCTGGAACTTGAAAGAGCTAATCCCCTCCTTTGAAAGCAACCAGCCTCTTCAACCCAAACCTTGGCCACTAGCTTTGATCTCATGTTTTAAAAACAATGAATGATTGCTTGGTGATTTTTCAAGTAGATGTGTTTCTATGCAGGGCAGAAAGCTGGAACCCTGGGAGGGTGTATTGCAATCTGTCTCCTCTCAAATAGGAGACAATAACTATAATTACCACTTTTAGAGTCCTGTTATAATTTAACTTCTTGAATATCTGCAGTAAAGTTACTATTTCCTGTTACTGAGGCTCAGAAATATTAACTGACCCAAAGGCGAGAATGTGGTAGTAAGACATTGGAATATTTTTCTAGCCAGGATTTCTCCTAAACACTGGTGGACTGTTTAGTTTTCTAAGAGTGATTTCCCTATAAATGAGATATGGGTATCCAAATTCTTCTTGCAAAAGATGCACCCTTCCCTCTGTAAAGGAGTCTTCTGTGAACCAAACCCTGGAGCTGGAGCGGGGATTGATGTAGACCAGGTAGGACTGATACTTTGCAAGGCAGAAGAATCTTTGTATATTTATCATACAGTTCATTTTTCTTGCCTTTTTATGCCATTGTTCATATTTATCTGCTAATCATCTCATTAGGGATACCTTCAATTAAGAGTCAATATTCTAGCAAAGAGAGCTAGTGAATTTTTCATTGTTATTAAATTCTGAAATGGAAATATATCCTGGTAAAGCAGTAAAACAAAAAACTTTGGGCCCTGGACACAACCCAATGATACTCCAAGTAGTAGCATACTTTTCACGAGCATTCTTAAAGGGGGATGGACAAAGGTAACCACAAAGTAAAATCAAGGATATTTAAACTGAATACTACATTTGAAGTTCTTAGTTTGCATTTCCTGCAGTGGTAGTAATAAAGATATAATGAAACACCTCATTATTTAAAAATGTATTTGTATTTTTCTTTATTTTATATGGCCTACTTCTTGAAATTGCATCACTTATCTTGTCAGATATCTTTTTTCAAGAACACCTGTAACCCCCTCTTTTTTTTTGTATGCTCTATGGAGGGGTCACATTTCATTATTTTTCCATGTGAGTATCGCATTATTGCAGCATCATTTGTTGAGTTTTTGTTTGCTTGCTTGTTGGTTTGTTTTGGGAAGTGCATGGCCCGGGAATTGAACCTGGGTCTCCCACCTGGCAGGCGAGAATTCTACCACTGAACTACTCTTGCACCCCTTTGTAAACCCTTTTTTGTTTATTTTCTTCTATCAGATATTTACATTCTGCCTTTCTCCTAGTGCATATCAGGAGGCTTGCAATGCATATATAAAATGAGATAAAGTGCTGTAAGTTAAAAGTGGAATAAAAGAAATAAAAGTAGGGGAAAAAGTAAACAGAAACTGAACAAAATAAACATTTCACTGTGATCCACAAATATAACAGAATGGGGGACAAGGTAGGGAAGCAAATTACCAGTAAGATTGCCAGCACCTTAGTGAAGGAAACATGGTCACTTTTATATTTCAAAGTCCATGAGATAAAAACAGACTGCTCAGAGGCATTACATCTGTTCTTGGTACTGAGAGCAGAAATTCCCAAGAGTCTTCATAAAAGAGGTGATGTGTGATGTGGAAAATGCATTCTTGACAACAATGTTAGAATCACAGGCTCTTACTCATAAAGACCCTAGTATGGACTGATGGAATCCCACTGAAATTCAAATTATTAAGGAGAGTTCTTTGGGAATCTTTAAATTAGTTACAGTTTTCTTGTGCAGAAGAAAATGAAAGCATAGAAATTTAAGGATGGAAAGTTCTGATCCTTCCTTGGCAATGAAGACTTGCTCAGTATTCTTAGTAATGGATGGTAGTGATGATAGCCCAACATCGTGAATGTAATTAATGTCATTGAATTATATATTTGAATGTGGCAAAAGGGGAAATTTTAGGTTGTATGTATGTTACTGGAATAAAAATTTTATGATAGACATAGAACTGTACAACACAAATGATGAATACTAATAAAATCTATGGACTATAGTCAATAGTATAGTTATAATAATTCTGTTTCATGAATTGTAACAAAGGTACCACATTAACTCAAAGTATTAATAACAGGGAAAAGATTGTGTGAAGGGTGTATATAGGAATTCTCTATTTTCTGCATGATTTTTCTGTGTGCCTACAACTTCTCTAATTAAAAAAAATGTGTGCACAGTGGGAGCTCCAGTGCATCCTATGACCTAGTCTTGAAATTAAAGCAGCATCATTGCTGTCTATTCCCACTGGTTATACAGGGCTGGTCCACATTCATTGTGGGGATACTACACTAGGAAGAGGCATTCTTTGGTGGCCTGTTGTTGGAAGGAAATTATCACACAGTGTTTTGCAGATGAAAGGGATCCTTCACTTGCATTAATTTACCTGACACTCATTCTGCTCTGTAAGGTGGTGGTCTGGGGATGCTCAGCATTGAAGAAAGAACACAAAAACGGGGATCTCATGTTTTTCTGAGCTAAAGGTTCATCTACTACTATGTGCTACTCACAACTTCATTCTTTGGAGTATTTTTCTCAAGGGTATGTATCATACTTGACAGTTCAAGGAATAGGGGAAAAAGCAGAAGCAAATGACTGCTGGTATTGGCAAGAAAAGTTCAGGGAAGTGTGAGCACAGTCAATTGCCAAATATTGCATGGAGAAACACCAGGTGTGAGAGGAAGAAGTGACGGAACCAAATCTGTGAACACTGCTCACTATAGGGTCCATTTCCATAGAATTATGTGAGTCAAAAGGCATTGGCTTAAAAGAAAACCCACCAGACCAGTTATTTAGAAAAAGCTTTATTATCTCCATTTTATAGAGGAAAAAGTGAAGAACATAAATATTAAGTGACTTACCCCAAAATTGAGGCTTCTGGAGTTGGCTGAGCTCAGAATACTGGAAAAGGGCTGTGCCCCTTTATATTGCCAGGTACTAACTCCGACTATTGACTGGCAAACTTGAGGACTGGGGATTAGTTCTGAAAAGGTATTTTATTTTATTTTACTTCATCTCTCTCTTTTTAAAAAAGTATTCTAAGGAGCTCATTAGAGAAAGCCTCAGGCATTTTCACTTGCCAGTACTGACCCCAGCAAGCGTAGAGTTAAGACAGTTCTGAAAAACAAAATAACAAGTCAAATTTAGGAGATAATTCCCTAAAGGGCACATCTTCCTCAAGAAAAGGGTGGCAAGATCCAGTTCAAGTGACAGAACTCCATAATAGCCTTCAGACCACAGGGGCTGGGAACGAGAAACAGCTTCAGCCTGCCTTCCATCTCAACCTCTGTCTCAACCACACCTCTAGAAGTTTGAAAATTAAAGGCTCCACATCACTTTACACCAGTGGGGAACTGAGGGCTGACAAGCCCCAAATGCTGGGCAGCATAGGGAACCATGGGCTCCACAGGAAAACCAGACAACCTGCTGGGTCTCATCCTTGGGGAAATTTGCTACTGAATACACCCTTCTCCTGAGACCTGGGCCTGCCTTGTCAGAGAAAATCTGATTGGGGTTGATCATATCTGGGGAGACTTTCCTCAAAAAAAGATTCCAAGAAGACAAGAGCTAAAAAATTCTGTATAGTTAAATAGAAGCTGTGCTAGAAGTCTAGAATAAGTTGGACTGAATGCCAAAAAAAAAAAAAAAAAAAAACCCAGATAGAAAACAAATCCAACAAATAAGGAAATCTTAGGTAAAAGAGTGAAAATGATTTCCAGAATAAACTAATCAAGGAAACCAGTTGCCAAGACACCAACAAAAAAGTTTGAGTCATACCAGGAAAGACAAAGATATGGCCCAATCAAAGGAACAAGCTAACATTTCAGATGAGATACAGAAGTTGAAACAACTAAGTAATGCTTAATCGAACATGCTAAATCAAGCAAAAATCAAATCAACAAATTGAGGGACAATATGACAAAAGAGAAGAATACAAATAAGACATAGCATAACCATAAAGAACTCAAAAGCTTGAAAAAGACAAATGGCAGAACTTATGGGAAAAGGTACAACAGAAGAGATGAAAAACTCAATGGAGACTTCTAATAGCAGATTTGAAGACAGAAGAAAGGATTAGTGAACCAGAGGACAGAACGTCTAAAATCCTACGCACAAAAGAACAAACAGGAAAAACAATGGAAAAACATGAGCAGGGTCCCAGGGAATTAAATGACAACGTGAAGTGCATGAATATACATGTTATGGGTGCCCAGAAGGAGAAGAGAAGGAAAAGGGGCAAAGCGAACAATGGAGAAAATTATCACTGAAAATTTCCCATCTCTTATGAAAGGCATAAAATTACAGATCAAAGGAATACAGCAAAGTCCAAACAGAATAGATCCATATAAACCTACTCCAAGACATTTATTAATCAGATTGTCAATGTCAAAGACAAAGAGACTATTCTGAAAGTACCAAGGGAAAGTGAACCATCACATACAAGGGAAGATCTACAAGACTGTGCAGATTTCTCAGCAGTAATCATGGAGGCGACAAGGCAGTGGTATGATATATTTAAGATACTGAAAGACAAAGCTACCAACCAAGAATTCTATATCCATCAAAATTGTCCTTCAAAAATGAGGGGCGTTTATGCCTGCCCATGCAAAAAAAAAAAAAAAAAAAGAAAAAAGAAAAAAGAAAGAAAGAAAGAAGGAAGTTTAAAATATTTTCAGAAAAACAGTCATTCAGAGAGTTTGTGAATAAGAGACCAGCTCTACAAGAAATACTAAAGGGAGCACTGCAGGCAGATAGGAAAAGATGAGAGAGAAAGAGATCTGGAAAAGAGTGTAGAAATGAAGTAAAAAGAGAAAAGAGAAGTAAAAAGAGAAAAGTAAAAAGAGAAAAGAAATTAGATATGACATATAAAATCCAGAAGACAAAATGGTAGAAGAAAGTACTGCCTTTACAATAATAATGTAATGTTAATGGATTAAACTCCTCAATCAAAAGACATAGACTGGCAGAATGGATTTAAAAACAGGACCCATTTATATGCTGCTTACAGGAGACTCACTTTAGACCTAAGAAAAAAAATTGGTTGAAAGTAAAAGGCTAGAAGAAGATATATCATGCAACCAGGGGCTAGAAAAGAGGAGGGATAGCTATAATAATAGACAAATTAGACTTCAAATGTAAAACAATTAAGAGAGACAAAGAAAGACCCCTTGTATTAATAAAAGGAACAATTCATCAAGAAGTCATGACAATCATAAACATTTATACACCAAGCCAGAGTGCCCCCAAATACACGAGGAACACACTGACAACACTGAACGGAGAAGTAGACACCTCTGCAACAATAGTCGGAGACTTCAATTCACACTCTCATTAATGGTTAGAACAGCTAGACTGAGGATCAATAGAGGAAACAGAGATTTTAAATAATATGATAAATGAACTAGACCTGACAGACATTTACAGAACATTACACCCCATAACAGCAGGAAACACATTTTTCTCAAATCTTTATGGATCATTCTCCAGGATAGACCACATGCTGGGTCTCAAAGCAAGTCTTAATAAATTAAAAAATATTGAAATTATACAAAACGCTTTCTCAGTTCATAACGGAATGAAGGTGGAAATCAATAACAGGTGGAAAACCAGAAAATTCACAAATATATGGAGGCTAAACAACACAATCTTAAACAACTAGTGGGTCAAGGAAGATATTACAAGAGAAATCAGTAAATATCTAGAAGCAAATGAAAATGAAAACACAGCATATCAAAACTTGTGGGTGGCAGCAAAGACAGTGCTGAGGGGGAAATTTATTGCCTTAAATGACTATATTAAAATAGAGAAGAAAGAGAAAAAATTGAGGTGTTAACTGTACACGTTGAGGTACTAGAGAAAGAAAATCAAACTAATCCCAAAGCAAACAGAAGGAAAGAAATAATGAAGATTAGAGCAGAAATAAATGAAATTGAGAGTATGAAAACAATCGGGAAAATCAACAAAACCAGAAGTTGTTTCTTTGACAAAATCAATAAAATCAATGGACCATTGCTTAGGTTGACCAAAGAGAGAGAGAGAGAGAGAGAGAGAGAGAGAGAGAGAGAGAGAGGATGCAAATAAATAAAATTAGAAATGAAAGAGGAGACATAACCACTGACCCCACAAAAAGGGAGGACATAATGAAAGGATACTGTGAATAACTATATGCTAATGTACTAGAAAATGTAGATGAAATGGACAACTTCCTAGAAAGGCATGAAAAACCAACATTAACTCAAGAAGAAATAGATGACCTCAACAAGCAAATCACAAGTAAAGAGATTGAATTGGTCATCAAGAAGGCTCCAGAAAAAAGTCCTGGACCAGATGGCTTCACATTTCTACCAAGGATTCAAGAAAGTATTAGTACCAATCCTGCTCAAAATGTTTTGAAGAGGAGGGAGCACTACCTAACTCATTCTATGAAGCCAACATTACCCTAATACCAAAGCCAGACAATGATATTACAAGAAAAGAAATCACAGACTGATCTTTTTAATGAATATAGATTAAAAAATCATCAACAAATACTAGAAAATTGAATCCAACAGAACATTAAAAGAATTACACACCACGACCAAGTGGGATTTATTCCAGATATGCAGGGATGGGTCAACACAAGAAACGGAATTAATTTAATACACCACATCAATAAATCAAAGCAGAAAAACTATATGATCATCTCAATTGATGTAGAAAAGGTATATGACAAAATTTAACATCCTTTCTTGATGAAAACACTTCAAAGGATAGGAATAGAAGGGAATTTCCTCAACATCCTAAAGGGAATACATGAAAAGCCCACAGGAAACATACTCAGTGGAGAAAGACTGAAAGCTTTCCCTCTAGGATCAGGAACAAGACAAGGATGCCCACTGTCACCATTGTTATTCAACATTATGCTGGAAGTTCTAGCTCGAACATTAGACAAGAAAAAGAAATAAAGATGTCCAAAGTGGAAAGGAAGAAGTAAAACTTTTACTGCTTGCAGATAACATGATATTATATATTAAAAATCCTGAAAAATACAGCAGAGCTACTAGAGCTGATAAATGAGTGTAGCAGAGTGGCAGAGTACAAGATCAACACCCAAAATCAGTACTGTTTCTATACATTAGTAAAAAGCATTCTGAGGAGGAATTTTTTTTAATCCATTTACAATAGCAACCAAAAGATACAAATATTTGGGAATATACTTAAACAAGGCATAAAACACCTATACACAGAACACTACAAGATATTGCTAAGCGAATTGAAAGAAGTCCTAAATAAATTGAAGGACCTACTGTATTCATGAATTAGAAAACCAAATATAGCTAAGATTTCAATTCTACTTCAATTGATTTATAAAGCCAATGCAATGCGAATTAAAACCCCAAAAACTTGCTTTGCAGAAATAGAAAAACCAATAACCAAAAATTTTTTAAAGGACAGAGTGCCATGAAACACTAAAAATATCTTGAGAAAGACGAATGAAGTGGGAGGTCTCACACTACCTGACTTTCAAGCATATTACAAGCCTAGAGTGGTAAAAACAGCATGGTACAGGCATAAAGATAGATATACTGACCAATGGAATCTAATAGAGTGTTCAGAAATAGGCCATTTCATCTGTGGATAATGATCTTTTGATCAGGGGGTCAAGGCAACTCAGTGGGACAGAGCAGCCTCTTCAATAAATGGTGTTTGGAAAACTGGATACTCATAACCAAAAGAGTGAAAGAGGACCCATATCTCACGCCTGATACAAAAATTAACCAAAATGGATCAAAGACTTAAATGTTAGAGCTAAGACCATAAAACTTTCAGAAAAAAATGTAGGGAAATACAGATCTTGTGATAGGAGGTTGTTTCCTAGACCTTATCCCCAAAGCACAAGCAATGGAAAAAGAAATCAATAAATGGTGTCTCCTCAAAATTAGACACTTTTGTGCATAAAAGGACTTTTTCAGGAAGGTAAAAAGGCCACCTATACAACTGGAAACAATATTTGGGAACCATATGAGGTTAAATATGTAGAATATATGCAGTGATTCTGCAACTCAGCAGCAAAAAGAGAAGTGACCCAATTTTTAAAAATATGCAAAAACATGGACAGACACTTTCCAGAAGAAGAAATACAAATGGCTCAAAAACAGATGAAAAGATGCTCAACCTCACTGGCTATTAGAGGAATGCAAATCAAAACCACAGCAAGATATCTCACACCTACTAGAATGGCCATTGTTAAAAAAAAAATGAAATAAAATTTAAAAAAATAATAAACAGAAAACTACAAGTTCTGGAGAGGATTTCAAAAAAAAACACCTTATTCCTTTTGGTGGGAATGTAGAATGGTGCAGCCATTCTGGAAGGCAGCTTGGTGGTTCCTCGTGAAGCTAAGTATAGAATTGTCACATCATCCAGCAATCCCATTGCTAGGTATAAATTCAGAGGAATTAAAGGCAAGGAAATGAATGAACATTTATACACTGATGTTTATAGTGGCATTATTCATGATTGCCAAGAGATGGAAACTGTCCAAATGTCCATCAACAGACAAGTGGCTAAATAAACTGTGGTATAGACATACGATGGAATATACACAGCTGTAAGAGAATAAAGTCATGAAACATGTAATAACGTAGATGTACCTTGAGGACATTTTCCTGAGTGAAACTAGGCAGAAACAAAAGTACAAATACTGTATGGTCTGAATAATATGACCTAACATTAATAGGTAAACTTTGAGTTAAAATTAAGAACACAGTTATCAAGAGATAGAAAGAGCATAGAGATTGGGTATTTGATGCTGAAGGAATGCAGAAAGTTCAACAGAACTGATTGTAAAGATTCAGAAATGGGTAGGACAATACTATCTGATGGTAGCACAATATTGTTAAGTAACTAAATGAAGATGAGTGTGAGTATGGTTGAGGTAGGAGAGCAAGCGGCAGACATGCATGACACCAGAAAGAAGGATAGAAGATAAAACTGGGATGGTATAACTTAGCAATGCCTAGAGTGAACAATAAGGGTGATTAAATGTACAAATATAAGAATGTTTTTGCATGAGGGAAAACAAATTATGTCAACATTGCAAGATGTTGAAAATGGGATGGGATATAGGGGAAAAATACAATCAATGCAAACTAGGGTTTAGAGTTAACAATAACATTGAAATATGCTTCCACTGAATGTAACAAAGACAATATGCCAAAGCTAAATGTCAATGGGTGGGGGGGTGGGGAGGTGGAGGCATATGGAGGAAGGGTATGGGATTTTTTTCCAGAAGAAATGGAAATGTCCTCATATAGAATTGTGGTGGTGAAGACATGGGTGCTTGATTATACCAGGAACCACTGATTTTTTATTTAGCTTGGATTGTGTGCTGTGTGAATAAAGCTGTTTTAAAATGAACAGATAAATACTAGCACTGAGAAAGTAGGAAAGATGTACCTAGTCACTGCTGATAGGGCGGTAGAGTGGTGCAGTCCTTCTGGAGGGCAGTGTGGTAGCTGCACAGGAGGCCGTATGATCCTGCAATTCCATAGTTAGGTGAATACTTGAAGGAACTGACAGTGGGCTCACAAATGGACATTTGCACACTGGTTTTATGGCATCAGTGTTCATGACTCGCAATGGATAGAGGTGGCCTAAGGGTAAATCAACTGAGGAATGGAAGGGGGACCTGTGGACTATTCAGTGGCTGTAAGACAGAATGAATTGTGAGGCACGCAACGAGGTGGATGAACCCTGAGAACAGTATGTTGGGTGAAATAAGCCAGAAACAAAAAGACAAATAGTATAATGCCTCACTAATATGGAATATATATAATGTGCAAGCTCTGAGAATTGAATTTGAGAGCACAGGTTATCAGGTGAACATTTATTATAAAGGTTCCTAAACTGCAAGCTCTCACAGCAGTCATATCTATTCCAGAGTTGTAACTTATTTCTAAATTCTGGGAGATTCTGAGCTCTTTGTACATAACCTGGTTGTTCCCTGGAACTTTGTGTATGTGTGTGACACTTGAGGCTAAGAGCTAGAGTTCAGCAGCTATGAAAGTCAGCATTACCCCATACAGCAACTCTTAAAAACATTGAAAAAGAGACCACACTTCAGTTAGAGATATGAATGAAACTAATCTGGGTAGGGCTAAGGTAAATCAGGCTACAGGGTAAAAGAGGATATTGATATTTTAAAACTTCAACTTCTGTGTGAGACCAAAGGAAGAGATATTTATTTGGCATAAAATTTATATTTTCAGTAGAACACTACCTAATTTAACTTGTATGGTCAGCTTATTTGAACACCATAATTACAAGGAACCTTGAATGGCAAGTGAGATCTTGTTCTTTTGTATAGACTGGTGTGATGCCCCAGTACATCCCAGAGTAATCTGGGCAGAATATTAAAATGTATTTGCAAAGTTCCCTTGAGAGACTATGGAAAAAAGTAAAAATATTAAACACTTCAACCTGGGGGAATCTCTCACAAGCATTGGGAATGGCCAATTTGATGGGCCAGACCTTTGATCTTGAAACTTATCCTTGTGAAACTTATTCCTGCAGAGAAAAATTGAAGCCTACTTATGATTATGCCTAAGAGTCAACCCTAGAGAACCTCTTTTGTTGCTCAGATGTGGCCTCTCTCTCTAAGTCAACTCCACAGATGAGCTCACTGCCCTCACCTCTACAAGGGGCATGACCTCCCAGGGTGTAAATCTCCCTTGCAATGTGGGACGTGACTCCTGGGGGTGAGCCTGGCCCTGGAAACACGGGAGTGAGAAACTCATCTGGACCGAAAGGGGGAAGGAATTGAAACAAAATAAAGTTTCAGTGGCTGAGAGATTTCAAATAAATTCAAGAGGTCATTTGGAGGTTATTTTTATGCAGTATTTAGATATTCCTTTACAGTTTAGGAGGTATTGGAGTAGCTAGAAGGGAATAACTGAAACTGTTGAACTGTAATCCAATATCCTTAATTCTTGAAGATGATTGAATAGCTATAGAGCTTTTAAGATGCATTTGTGTAATGTGAAAACCTTGTGATGAAAACTCTCTTTATCCAGTGTATGGACAGATGAGCAAGAAAACATAAAAAACAAAAAATAAATAAATAATAGGGGTAGTGGGGATATGGAATGTTTTGGGTGTTCTTATTCACTTTTATTTTAAATTTCTGTTTTTATTTTTTGAATAATGAAAATTTTCAAAAATATATTGTAATGATGAATGAGCAGTTATATGAGGATACTATGAACCACTGATCGTACACTTTGGATGATTATATGGTATGTGAATACATAATGTATCTCCATTAAAAAGAAGAAGAAACAAGTTCTCAACAAACCAATTATTAGTAAAGAGATTGAATCAGCAATCAAAAACCTCCAACAAAGAAAATCCCAGGACCACATGGCTTCACAGAGGAATTCTACCAAACATTCCAAGAAGACTGAAACTCTTCCAAAAAAATTGAAGAGGAAGGAACACTACTTAAAAAACTTGTTAAAGATACTATGTCACAGTCCAGACCCAGATTTTTCAGGGTATGGGACTGAGGAGCTCTGAGACCAAAGAACCCAGTAGGCACAGAGTCAGACATAAATTTATTGAGGACTTATGAACAGAAGATGGTCTCCTGTGGTGGTGGCAGTCTGGAATGAAGAAACAGTGCTATGCAATCAAGCAAGAAGCAACAGGGCCAGTTATAAGGGTCCAATACAAAGACATGAGAATATGGGTACAATGGTGTCTCATGATTCAAGAACTTTGAGATTATAATTAGCAGGTGCCCAGGATACTCAGGGTGTAATTCTAAGACTGTAGTGCTTATAACAGCATCAGTGCATCGTGGGGAAACAGGGAAGATAATCATCGGAGAAGTTTTAGAAGGTCTGTTTAATCTATAACTAGGATAAATGGCTTGCCCATTCTTTCCCCCTCCAGGAGGCTGTCTTTCTTCTGGCCTGTGTCATGCAGGCTGCTATGTGCTTCAGACTTCATCTTTTCTCCTAAGGAAGGGGATCTCAACCCCTGGGTTCCACAATCCACCCCCATGAGCAGACTATGTTGACCATAGAATAGGCATTGCATCCATATACAACAACAGGAGACTAAACAACAAGCTATTAGACCACCACATAAAGATAGGTCAACAAAGAGGTACCGCCAAGGCCAAGAAAGAGAATTAAACTAATTGGACAGAGGGTCAATAAATAACTTATCAAAACTGTGTATGTACTTCTGTATATGATTTAATACTTGTGTGATATTTTTAGAGTGATCAGGGATACATACACAACACTGGACTTTTCTTAGGACACAAATTCCACCTTGTACCATTAAAACGTCCAAGGCCATCTTATTTTGCAATATGAATGCTCTAGTTTGCTAGCTGCCAGAATGTGATATACCAGAAACAGAACAGCTTTTAAAAGGGGGAATTTATTAAGTTGCAAATCCACAGTTCTAAGGCCATAAAAATGTCCCTATTAAAGCAAGTCTATGAAAATGTCCATTCTAAGGTATACAGGGAAAGATAGAAGATTGATGATCAGGGTTTCTCTTTCAACTGGAAAGGCACACAGCAAATATGGTGATGTCTGCTAGCTTTCTCTCCAGGCTTCTTGCTTCGTGAAGCTCCCCAAGGGGCGTTTCCCTCCTTCATCTCCAAAGGCCTCTGGCTGTGTGGGCCCTCATGGTTCTAGTGACTCTTTCATGGCTCTCCCATGTCTCTTGTGTTGTTTCCAAAATGGTTCCCTCTTTTAAAGGATTCCAGTAAACTAATCAAGACCCACCTGGAATGGGTAAGTCCCATCTCCCACTAATCAAAGGTTGGGTGTGTCATATCACCATCTTGATAACCTAATCAAGTTTCCAACCTACAGTGCTGAATAGGGATTAAAAGATACAGAAGATCAAGCAGGATGAAAACATGGCTTTTCTGGGTACATAATCCCTTCAAACCAGCACAACCACCTTGTGTAGTTCGGTGTTTTCTTCATTTAGCAGTGATATTGCCAGTCTCGATTCATTCAGTGCCTGGGCACTGTGGTTAGCTAAGGCTGCCACATGATATTCGGTGACTGGTGGGCCCTGCCAGGTACAAAGATGGCTTCTGGGTAATACCACCATGAGGTCCACTGAATTCTACAACTAGCTTTAACGATTTCCTTATTGCTGGGAATGCTAGATAGTGTCTCTTATATAGCAGTTGGGACATAGGGCTGCCCCTACATATACCATCTAGTCAAATTATAGGGCACACAGGGTCAGCCCTTAGGGGAGGAGTAAGTGCCCTGATATGCACCATGGTCATTGGAGGGGTGCTGCCACTGGAAAATGTTATCATTTTTTAATTTGACAGTGAAATTATGTAATTCTGGGGGTAGCCACCCCACATCCTTGTCTCCTAAGAATCGTTCTATGCAAATGGGGCAGTGCGGTCTATTGTTCCTGTCTCTATTGTCAGCCATCCCAGCCCATCATACAAAAATATCCTAACACAGGTCCGGGGCTTATTTACTTACTCTCACACCAGGGAATCAAAGATACTCTTGAGACTCATTATAGGATGAGAAGGGATGTGGGGGAAATTTCTTTTTCACACTTGTCAGTGCAGCATGTGATGCCAGGCCAGCATCATGTTTCACATAGTCCAATTGGCCAGGGCAACAGTCCAGGATAAGCCTATAGCACCACATGACGGCAGATCAGTGCAGACCGAACACCGCGTCTGGCTATGCATCTGGGTCACTGCCAAGGACCACTGCAGAAAGGTATTTGCAATGATGCTAGAGGTGAAAAGAAAAATGTTTACGGGAAATAATGAGAGGCAAGTCTTGCTGATCTAGTAAAATCCAAGCTAGTGTTCCAAGAGTAGATAGTAAAATACTAGGTAGGAAGTTATTATGGGGATGCTGTAGAAACCAGACCTGTTCCCCTTGTAATTTCTGAGCATCCTCTACAGTAACATCTATTACTAACTAGGCATGAGTAAAGTCCACATAGCTATTCACAATGTCCCTGTGGGGATAGAAGGTCCCGGGTTGGTGATAAAAATTTTAAGAGGCATTTTATTTTGTACAAATTGAGGCCTTATTCCAATATTCTGGGTAACTTCTATCCCCTGTGGGCTTAGGGTTCCTAACCAGTATGTCTTCATAGACCAGCACCAAAGCCAAAGGACCTCATTTTCTCCTGTTTTTATGGCCTGGCCACAAAAAATTATTATTTCCTTCCTTAGGTTGTAAGGTGACTGTGCCCATAAGTTGTATTCTCAATGGTTGGATTGGCCTGGCTGTTAAGATCTCCACTGGAGCTGGGACCACTGCTCAGTGTGTGTAATTTAGGCAGGCTAAGATCTGATAAAGTCTCTTATCATAGCTCTAAAGGCCTTCTTCATTCTTTCATTGTTCCTTTAAAAGGCCATTCATTCTTTCTATGAGACCTCCCCTGGTAGGATTATAGAATGGGTGAAATGCTCATAGTACATCATAATCTATGGTCCAACCTTGGGTCATTTGTTTGGTAAATGGGGTCCCCCTACTGTTATCTATCTGCATGAGCACCCCATAAAGGGCACTTACCTTTTCAAGACAGTGGATAGTGGCCTGTTGGTTAGCGTTACCTGTGGGGTAGGTCAATAGCAGTCTGGTAGCTGTAACCATGGCAAGTGGAAGCATATGTGGGCCCATACAAGGGTGGGAGGGGACTGATGTAGTCCACTTACCACCAGGTTACAGGAACTTGTGAGCAGCAGATATGCCCGATCTGGTGCTATAGCCGCCACAGTCACCATAAAGAGCAGGACAGGCACTCCCTGGTTATGTCTATAAATTGCAGCTGTGTAATGGGGAGTTGGAACTGCTGGGCAAATACCACAGAGTCTGATACCTGCAGTGCCCACTTTTCTGGTGAAGCCACTCTGCAGCTTTTTGAGTCTTGGTGGCACAGCTTCAGATTTGGGCAAGGGCATCTGCATCGACATTCCCTAGGTCTGTATTACTAGTCTGCGTGGAATCATGATAGATAATTGCCTTGCATCCTGGCAGGTATCCCAGATGTTTTCTCACAGCTCTTTTCTGCATACGGAGCAGCCTACGACTGTTCATTGTTCCTACTTCCTGTTTGCCATTCACATAATAAGGCCTCTGTGTACTTCCAAACTATTGTTAGTTAGTGCATTGCCTGGTTCCTACACAATTACCATCCATACAGCTGTTAACTCAGCCCATGGATTGCTTTGCACTGTGCCTGTTTCCCACCAGATGGTATCTGTGTAAAGTTGTATTACTATAGCAATCCAGGCAGAGGGAGAGCCTGCCTGTTGGCTGACCCATCAGTATACCAGCCTGACTCTGAGACAGTTCCAGTGCCTTCCACAGTGGTCACATCCATGGATGCTGTCAGTATCACATTCCTTTCTGCTTTGTCCTCCATAAATGACACAGGTTCCAGGATGATAGGCATTTCAGCAGAGAGGGCTGGTGTTGAAAACACTGCACTGCAGCAAGTAAGCTTTCCACTTTGTTATGGTGCTGAACCGTGTACTGCCAGAATGCGGTTTACTCCCTGGATGGGGAGAGCCATCTTAAGTTTGAATGATCACCTTTGCATTAACTCTTCCACTTACAACAGGGCACTGTAGGTAGCACAGAGTTGTTTTTCCAGAGGACTGTATCTCAGCTCTGCTCCTCTCATAGCTGGGACCAAAAACCTAGGTATACTCATTTAATTGTTGCCTTTGCCACAGAACTTACCCAAAGCCTATATTGGTGCTTACCACATGCGTTCACCCTTCTTAATGTCTGTGCCTGTGCTATTGCCCTTTTGCCTTTCAAAAGCAGACTGCTAGACGTCACCTCACTCCCAGTCGTGTCCTTTCCTAACTAATACATATAAGGTTTTTTGTTTGCTTGTTTGTTTGTTTTCATGGGCAGGCTCTGGGAATCGAACCCAGGTCTCTGGCATGGTAGGCAAGAATTCTGCCACCGAGCCACCATTGTACCACCCCATATAAGGGTTTTAATATCTGGGCTAGGTTGGGAAAGAATAATTTCTATATCCTAACAACCCTAGGAACGTCATTAGTTGCTTCAGTGTTTGTAATGTGGGAAAACACTGTACTTTGTCAATCACAGCAGAAGGAATAAATTTTGTCTTACTTAGCCACACGACATCCAAAAATTTGACAGGACAGACTGCACCCTGTAACTTGTCATGATTGATTGCCCATCCTCAATTTTCCAGATGGTTTCCAGATGGTTACCAATTAACCAGAATTGCTGGTTAACATGTGTGCTGATCTGAAAGGATTATGTACCCAAGAAAAGGCATGTTTTAATCCTGATACACTTGTTGAGACAGTCATTCCTTTTAATCCCTATTCAGCACAGTAGGTTGGAAACTGATTAGATTATCTCCATAGCATGTGACACATCCAATTGTGGGTATTCACTTTGTTAGAGGGAGATGTGATCCCACCCATTCCAGGTGGGTCTTGATTAGTTTACTGGACTCCTTTAAAAGAGGAGAAATTCTGGAAAAAAAAAGTTCTGGAAATCATATAAAAGTAGGCTCTGGAACCATGAGAACCCATGCAGCTAGAGACCTTTGGAGATGAAGAAGGAAAGCAGCCCTGGAAGAGCTTCATGAAACAAAAAGCCAGGAGAGAAAACAAGCAGTCATTGTCATGTTCACCATGTGCCTTTCCAGTTGAGAGAGAAACCCTTAAAGTCATGAGTCTTCTTATTTTTAACCAAGATATGTTTCCCTGGATGCCTTAGATTGGACATTTCTATAGCCTTGCTTTAATTTGGACATTTTCATGGCTTTAGAACTGTAAACTTGTAGCTTAATAAATTCCCCCTTCTAAAAGTCATTCTGTTTTTAGTATATTGCTTTCTGGCAGCTAACAAATTAGAACTGATTTTGGTACTGGAGTAGTGGGGTGCTGCTGTGATTTGGAAATAGTTAACATGTTGGAACAGTTTTTTAAATGGATAAGTGGAAGATCATGGAGGAGTTGTGAAGAACTTGATAGAGAATGTCTAGAATGCTTTGAAGAGACTAGAGGTAGAAATGTGGATTCTAAAGCTACCTCTGTCTGATAAGGCTCTAGACAGAAATGAGGTGTGTGTTATTGCAGACTAGAAGGAAGGTGAACCTTGTTTCAAAATGGCAGATAATCTAGCAAAATTAACTAGTGAATTTGGCTGGAAGATAGATTTTAAAAGCCATGAGCTTGGATATCTAGCAGAAGAGATTTTCAAATTAAATGTGGAAAGTGCAGCCTGATTTCTCCTTCCAGATTATAGCAAAATGTTACATGAATTCTTGGGTATAAAAAACAAACAAACAAACAGAAGTTGATGTTCTGGAAAATTCTGGGCTTCTAGGAAAGGAGACCCCAGAGAGTGGTGTCTCACATGAGGATTTGGCTAAATGTGGAATTAGTCAGCCATTTCAAAAAAGTCAGAATTGGAGATAGAGTTATCCAGGAAGGATTTGTGGAAACTCCTGTCTAATGGGCATGATCCAAGGTTACTACATAGAAAGCCAACAAGAATGCTGTGGGATCTGAATAAACGCAACTGCTGCCAGTCTGGACACAAAAGGACAGAAAAGGGATGAATTGGAGGAAAAATATCTTCAGAGGCAAAACTATGGAAGCTAAAGTCTGAAGTCAAGAAACCTTGGGCCAAGAAAGCAGACCCACCCAAGTACTTGGAAAGGGTGAGTTTGCCCCAAAGCAGAGGGTGGGTCTTCCACCTCCTTGCAGTGGAATAGTTGTGCCCCCTCAGACATTGGAGAGGATGGAACACATCACTGGGGATTGGGGAGAACCTGGCTGCCACCACATGGAGGGGTTGAGCGTGTGCCCTAGAGATGGCAGAGGGTTTGCTGTGGCCCCAGTATTTGGAGGGGGTGGAGCAAAGAAAAAGCTAGTCTCCCCGGTGTCTCCCAAAATTGCCTTCAGAGAGAGGCCCCCTGCTGCATAGGCCCTTGGAAAGGGTAGAACTGCCACTTTCTAAAGCCCCAAAGATAAATGACTCTCAGACGTTGAGATCTAATGGAGTTTGCCCTGCAAGTTTTCGAAATTCCTTTGGTCCTGTGACCCTTATGTTCCTTCCTATGGAAATGGGACTATTTATCCTATGACTGTCCCTTCTTTTTATGTTGGCAGCAAATAATTTGTTCTGAGTTTTACAGGTCCAAATCCAGAAGGGAATTTTGTCTTAGGATAACCATGCCTGTTGCTGACTTTGAGATTTTGTACTGTTTCTGAATTTGTATTGCATTTGTGTCATTACTGAAATGCTTTAAGGCTTTCTGATATTGTGATGGGATGAATATATTTTATATATGGGAAAATCTCTTTCTTAGGGTCCAGAGGGTGGAATGTGCCAGTTTGAAAGGATTATGTACCCTAGAAAAGCCAGGTTTTAATCCTGATCCATTTTGTGGAGACAGCTGTTTCTTTTAATCCATATTCAGCACAGTAGGTTGGAAACTTGATTACATTATATCTGCAGAGATGTGACACACGCAATTGTGTGTATTAACCTTTGATTAGAGGGAGATGTGACTCCACCCATTCCAGGTAGGCCTTCATTCATTATTAGTGGAATCCTTTAAAAGAGGAAACATTTTGGAATAAGTGAGTGAGCCATGAGAACCTTGAGAGGCCACGCAGTTAGAGACCTTTGGAGATGAAGAAGGAAAACGCCCCTGGGCAAGCTTCATGAAACAAAAATCCTGGAGAGAAAGCTAGCAGGCATTGCCATGTTCACCATGTGTCCTTCCAGTTGAGAGAGAAACCCTGAATGCCATTGGCTTCCTTGAACCAAAGTATCTTTCCCTGGATGCCTTAGTTGGGCATTTGTATAGCCTTGCTTTAATTTGTACATTTTCACAGACTTAAAACTGTAAACATGCACCTTAATAAATTCCTCCTTTTAAAAGCTGGTTTGCTTCTAGTATATTGCATTCTGGCAGCTATTAAACTAGAACAACATGATATCATTAATATATTGAAATAGAATCTGGGTTCCTTTCCAGTTAGCTAGGTCCTTCACCACCAGGCCATGGCCGATAGTTGGACTGTGCAAATAGCCTGGGGAAGCACAGTGACTGTCCATTGTTGGCTTTCCCTACAGAAAGACAAAAGTGGTTTGACTTGATTTATCTAAGAAGATACTAAAGAAAGCATTAGCAAGATCCAGTGCAAAATGATATTAACACAGCTGTGTGCTGATTTCTAAGCACTAGGCTAGTAATTTTTGGAACAGCAGTGTATAAAGGTACTGTTACCTTATTTGGCTCTTGATAATCTACGGTCATATGCTATGTTCTATCAGATTTCTGCATTGGCCATACAGGACTATTAAAAGGACTATGGGTTGGGATTATAATCCCTACTCTTTCTAATTCTCTGATTGTGGCCAAAATACCTTGGTGTCTGCCCAGAAGTTTATATTGTTTAGCAGTATAATTCTCCAGTGTGGTGGCACCTTTATAGGATTTCATTTTGCTTGCCCCATAACACTGCTGTAACTGCTCTGCATTGGAGAAGAAGTTCCCCAATGGTTATTTGTAATGTGACATTTTGAAGAAAATCAATTCCCAAAATACTTCCAGTATGGGGAGCGGGGCGGGTGGATGTACACTGTGTATATTTGGGGAAGATATCTCCCAATTTGCTTGAGTAATGTATGTTGCTTTTTAAACACTTTTTACCCCATAATCATCTCTGACCAGAATCGGATTGTGGAATGAGGCAACATTTCCACAAATTAATTTACACTTAGCTCCTGTATCCACTAAAGCGAGAACTCTTTGTTGATTGGTAGGGGATTAATGAATAGTTAACTCTATATGTGGTCTCTGATCCCCAGCAACCCTGGCTGTTGCTCTTATCTGGGGATTTTGACCTATGGCAGGGGGAAAGCAGATTGCCAAGCTTATTCTGGAGGGGCAAAAGACTCTCATGCTTAGAATGGAGGCTTGTTTACTGGTTTCTTTTCTCCTTCAGAGGCCCGAGCCTCCATCTTAGTGAACCACTCGTCTTTAGGCAACTTGTTTTATGGTTTCATTAAGAGTGCATTAGGCTTTATATTGATGGCCTCTAACTCCATATCCACAGCAATTAAGTCTGCCCACATTTATTTCCACGAAATGTGGTTTGGCCCATCATCTCCCAGGGCCTTTCCCCATTGCCCTTACTCCTGCCCCTTTTCTACATAGCTGTTCAGGTTCTCCCCAGTCTGCAATGGCTTGTACAGCCTGAGAAACAAGCTGTCCTACCAGCAGGTTCAAGACTGAGATTAAGGAGCAGGTTCAAGACAGTGATTAGGGGCTGTGTGTAAAATGGTATTTTTCATTTTGGCCAAAATGTCTTGCTACCAGGAACCATGAAGTTATTAGCATAGATAACATGTTTCTTGCTGAGCCCATTTAAGACATCTTGTAACTCATCCATAGTCCACCAGTGCGTTATGGAAAATGCCATAGTCTACCAGTGTATTATGGAGGTGTTATGGCGAATATCGCTCTCATTTAGCCACACATTCTTGCATTGGGTTATTAACCCGTCTAGGAGGGATATGGTGAAATAGCATGCAGGCACTGGCACAGAGAGGGATGGGGTGGTTATGGAAGCCAATTTGCTCATTTCCACCCCTGTCAAATAGTAGTCCTTCTACTCCAGCATCCCACAGCCTTAGTAGACAATTGGGCAGGGATTCTTTATATCATTGTCTATAGCAGTGCCTTAGGTCGCCTAATTCTGTGGCTGTATAGTCCCTTATGGTGACATGTATTTTCTGGTCTGCAGTCAAGAAAATCCCTGCCTTCCATGAGATGAGGTTACTCTGTTTTCATTTTTTTGCTGCACAAGAGTATGTTCATACGTGGAAGGCTTATTGTCTTCCACTTCCCATTTTTTTCCTCCCTCGTCTTCCTCATCAGATGAGGAGTCTATGGGGTCCCAAGCTTTTGGATCCCACCTAGAGTGGCTAGTGTTCTCCAGATTTGTACCAAAAACAGTTTATAGCCTCAAATTCTAGCATATCTACAAGCAAGATTTTCCAACTGTTCATCTACTTGGTGCAAACAGTCTGTTAAAGAATCTTTCCTCTCTGCTTGTGCCAGTACAAATCCCTCTCTAGTTTTCACTCTTCTCTTAAGTGATGGATGGTGACCTTAGCCAAGTGTTCCACTTAAATAGCAGTATGTAAAGCTCTCAGACCATTGCCCCTGAAGTCTGGCATTCTCATTTCTTTTTTTTTTTTACACACAAAATATCCTTTATTCTGAATTATAAAAAAATCAAAACTCTGAAAAGTTTCTATGTATAAAGTCCAGTGACATTATATTTCTAAGTGATGATTACATGATAACTTTCTTTAAATCTGAGTTAGCTCATCAAATTTATCGCTGTCACCTTTTTTTATCTTTACTGACTATAATTATCAAGTAGTAAGAATACATAATTACAACCATATTAATACTTGAAAGGATTTTGATACGTGGTAACACCTGGATACTGAACAGCATCTAATTAAAATATAGCTTTCATTCATCAAAGAAAATATTTTATGTAAATTCCCAAAATAAATTAAGCAGTTATATATACTGGGTATGAACTGAAGAAAAGGGCTAAGCTGAAATATGGAAACAAATAGGAAAACAATAGGAAGAATGAAATCAATGTAAACATTCTAATCAAATATTGGTTCCATGTATCATTTTTCATAAAGTTAGACTTTATGAGTCTACCAGGCCAAACCCATTGCTGCCTTCACTGCTTTTGCTTTGCTGTTCCCCTTTGCTTTCTTTCACTTTGCCTTCAGTCTTTTTCTTTGCCTCTGGTTCATCCATACTGGGCACTGTCCATACTGGTCTAGAAGACTCTTTTTGTTTCTCTTAATATCCGTCTCCATCTTCATGTTATCTTTTTCATCTTCCACTGCACATTGCATTTTCTCTGGGTAATTTTTAGGTACCAACACAGTTGCTATCTCTTGAACATCTTTCATTAAAACATCACTATCTAGTTTGAGAATTTTTTTAAGTCTGCTCAGCTCCTTTGGTGCATTCTTCTTTCTCTTTTCAGCATGCGTTTTCCTTTTCCACTTACTTTGTAAACTTTTAGACATGTTTTACAGAGAAGATTCGCAAACCACGGGCCTCAGACCTCATTTATTTTTATTCACACTTAATTGTCCTGCTATCTGCTATAAAATTGCTTACAGCCTCTCTGAAGAGCTCTGGGTGTCTGCCTACTCTTGCAGCAGTCCCCATTCATGTAGGAGGGTAGTGACTCCTCCCCACATGGGTATTACAGACCAAGCTGGGATTTTCCCTGTTGAGTCTCTCTTCCTAGAACTCATGCTTACTTCATCCAGTGGCTTTTTGGTTTCCTGGCTGGCTCATCAAACATCACAACCCAAACCAATTCTTTTATGGTGCAGGATTGAGCAGCTCCAAGACCACAGAACACAGTAGGCACAGAGTCAAACAGGAGTTTATTGAGGACTTATGAACCGGAGGAGATGGTGGCAGTCCAGAAAAAAAGAATGGTGCTACCCAATCAAGTGGGAACCATAGGACCAGCTACAGGGGTCTAATATAAAGCCATGAAAACATGGGTACAGTAAGGTCTTGTGATTCAAGAAGCTTTGAAAGTAGAATTAACATGTGTCCAGAAGGATCTTTATGGTATTCTATAGGGTATATAGTGCTTATGACAACATCAGTACATCATGGGAAAGCAGGGCAGGTAATCATCAGAGAAGTTTTAGAAGGTTTGTTTAATGTATAACGAGAATAAGTGGCTTGATTACTCTTTCCCTGACAGGGAGGCTGTTTTACTTCTGGCCTGTGCTCCAGCCATGCAGTCTGCTACAAGCTTAAGTCTTCATCTTTTCTTCTAAGGGTCTTGACCCCTGGATTGCCACATACTGCAAAAAAAGAAACCTACAGAACAATATCTTTTGTGAATATAGATGCAAATATCATCAACAAAATATTAGCAAACCAAATTCTACAGCATATTAAAATAATTATATACCACGATCAAGTCAGATTTATCCCTGGTATGCAAGGTTGGTTCAACATAAGAAAATAATGAATGTAATAAACCACATTAACAGAATGAAGGTGAAAAAACTACATGATTCTCTCAATTGATGCAGAAAAGGCATTTGACAAAATGCAACACCTTTTCTTGATACAAAGAAAAAACCTCAAAACATTAGGAATAGAAGGACATTTCCTAAGTATTGTAGAGGGCATATATAAAAAGCCCACACTAAGATTCTACCTAATGGTAAAAGACTGAAAGATTTCTCTCTAAGATTAGGAACAAAATAAGGATGCCCATTGTCATGACTATTATTCAACATTGTACTGGAAGTTCTTGCCAGAGCAATTACTCAAGAAAAATGAATTTAAAAAGAATAAATAAAACTTTTCCTATTTACGGATGATATGATCCTATATGCAGAAAACCGTGAAAAGTCCACAAGCAAATCTTCTAGAGCCATTAAATGGATTCAGAAAAGTGGGAGAGTACAAGATCAACATTTAAAAGTCAGTAGTGCAATGAACAATTGGAATAAGAAATTAAGAAAATATTTCATCCAGAACAGCAAATATATAAGAATAAATCTAACCAAGAATGTGAAGGACTTGTACACAGAAAAATACAAAACATTGCTACAAAAAATTTAAAGAAGACCTAAATAAATGGTAAACTAGTCCATGTTCCTGGATTGGAAGACTAAATATCATTAAGTTGTCAAAACTACCAAAAGAAATTTATAGATTCAATGCAATCCCAATCAGAATTCCAACAACAACATTCTTTGCAGAAATGGAAAAGCTAATCATCAAACTTCTGTGGAAGGATAAGCGGCCCAAATTGCTAAAGCCATTTTGTAAAGAAAAATGAAGTTGGAGGACCACACTTTTGATCTTAAAAATTACTGCAAAGCTGCAATAATCAAAACAGCATGGTACTGGCACAAGGACAGACAAATAGACCAATGGAATAGAACTGGGAGCACAGAAATCAACCCTCACATTTGTGGCCAACTAATTTTTGACAAGGGGACTGTGCCAGTTTGAAAGGATTATGTACACTAGAAAAGCCATGTTTTAATTCTATCCATCTTGTGGAGGCAGCCATTTCTTTTGATCTTTATTCAGCACAGTAGGTTGGAGGCTTGATTAGATTATCTCCACAGAGATGTAGTGTGCCCAATTGTGAGTATTAACTTTTGATTAGAGGGAGATGTGACTCCACCTATTCTGGGTGTGTCTTAATTAATTTAGTGGAATCCTTTAAAACAGGAAACATTTTGGAAAAAGCAAGAGAGCCACGAGAAACTTGAGAGCCCATGCAGCCAGAGCCCTTTGGAGATGAAGAAGAAAAATCCCCCTGGGGGAGCTTCATGAAACAAGAAGCTTGGAGAGAAAACTAGCAGACATCGCCATATTTGCCATGTGCCTTTTCAGTTGAGAGAGAGACCCTGAATGTTATTGACCTTCTAGAACCAAGGTATCTTTCCCTGGATGCCTTATTTTGGACATTTCTATAGCTTTGCTTTAATTTGTACATTTTCACAGCCTTAGAACTGTAAACTAGCAACTTAATAAATTCCCCTTTTTAAAAGCCAGTCTGTTTCTGGTGTATCACATTCAGCAGCTTGCAAACTAAGACAGGGCAAAGACGACTCACTGAGGAGAGAAAAGCCTTTCCAACAAATGGTGCTGGGAAAACTGGATCTCCATTTGTAAAACAAAAAAAAAGAGGACCCTCCCCGTACCCACTCCACACACAGGCAAAAATCAGCCAAAACTTGATCAATTGATCAATTGAAAGAATTGGATCCCTTTTTGAAAATGAAGTTGACGTCAACTACGCCCCAGTGGAATAGTTGTACAAGTATTGCCTGAATAGATGCTATAAAGCAAATGGGGAGGTTCGTCTGGCTTCTTCAGTAACATTTTAGGGTTTTCTTTTCTTTTCTCTCACTCTTCTTTTGTATTTCTTTCAATCATAACAAATTTTACAACCAGAGTGTTATTCTGTTTTTTTCTAAGCTTTGAAATATAAAAATTGTTAATAAATCATACTGCGGGTGAATTGTTTTCCATGTGAGGTCAGTCTTTTCAAAATTTAAGTATTTGGGGCTTTTGTTTCTCTAAAAATGGCTTGTGTCTAAGTTGACTTTTTTTTCTATGTATATGTTCTAATGGAAAATAGCAGTGCTTACAAATTCTGGTATTATTGAAAGTAATTTCATTATTCTGGTATCTCAAGTTGTAATGTGGGGGAAATTGATCAGTCCCTTATCAATTTGAAGGCTAACTCTAGGGTATCAGGTATGACAGTAATAATCATTTGCCCTCTTATTCCTCTTACTTCAGGTGTGTATGCTAGCCCTCTCTCTCCCAGCTTCATTTTTCTCACAGCAAGTCTAGAACTTAGTTTTGAGTCTTTTTTAAACAACCGTCCTTCCTGCTCTCCCTCCAGGGTAGGAGATTTAAAATAAAACTCATTCAAATAAACCTTTAGATAAGCACTCTTAAAAACAGTTTTGAAGAGCTTCTAGCAGAGTGAATTTTTATTTTGTTGTTGTTGATGATGATGTTTGAACATAGATTAAATTATAAGGTCTTTTGGAAAATCCCTAAAAGAATAACTAAAACCCGGAAAATTTGTTTGCGTTTTATTAAAGCTGTTGAATGAGAATGATGAGAGTCTATCTGGCCAGAAATGGGTTTTATTTCCGTTCATTTTGAACTCAGAACAAACTCAGTCACTTCACCTACCATTGTTGTTTACTTGAAAATATGATAGGGTAGTGAAAATAACTCCAGTATACAAATTAAAGGGAAGAGACTAACTAAACTGTCTCAGTGACAACAAAGCCTGAGAATATGTTGTTTCTCTGAATTACTGCAGGGTCTGCAGCTGCTGTTGTTCAACAGTCAAGATGCTACTTAAAGGCACAGTCATGTTCTAGACTAGGCAGGTAGACACAGTCTTTAAAGCCAGATGAAGGGTTAACTGGGCCTCAGATCTATTAGCAGAAATTAAATTATGTTTCTAGCCATTTGGACTACAAAATGGTAGTGGGATTAAGGAATATGTGGTTAGAGAAAGTGCTTTGAGATTGAACTTTTTAAAAAATAGACAAGTGGAAAGCTTCACGAATGCTACCTGTGCTTTAGCTACTCTAAGTTCCCCCTGAAGGATATCACCTATTAGAACTACTCACAAATACAGTCCACTAATTATCTAGATAATAGGTATGACAAAAATAGCTGATAATAAGTCACCAGTCCTCAAAGTTTCTGTGCCTTGATTATTGATAATTCATTGCCTTATGACGTAGGAAGTGAACATGGTAGGGGGAGCAGTGAGCAATTGGTTCACAACAGAAACCAACGGAGATCAAACATCTGTGAGGATCAATGCCCAATGATGATAATTTCTAACAGGAAAACACAAGCCATTTTTATTTTTCTTCATACCAGTTAACTTGAGGTACTCTAATGATGAAGCACGCAATGGCACTGTGACCTCCTTGAGTGGTATGCAGCGTGGCTTCACTTTTTGTTTCTTTCTAATATGCAGATGTGAGTGTGTGATTTTGTTTGTTTGCATAAGCTAACTTGTAATGTATATAAGTGGAAGTTTCTGAAATATTTCTATTGAAATAATTTACTTAAAATATGGTAGTATGGGGATATGTTGTTATCAGAAAGAACAAATAAACTCACTAAATTAAAAAAAAGGATTAATATAAAAGTTAGAACTATCAAATTCCTAGAGAAAAATAAGGAGCAGCATCTTCAGGCAACGGTTTCTTAGACTTCATACCAAAGCACAAGCAACAAAAGAAAAAAAGGTGGGTAAATGGGGCCCCATTAAAACTAAAAACATTTGTTCCTCAAAGAACTTTTATCATAAAAGTAAAATGAGAGCCTACACAATGGGGCAAAATAATTGGAAATCACATATTCAATAAAGATTTAATGTCTAGACTATACAAAGAATTCCTTCAACTTAGCAACAAAAAGACAAACAAACCAATTTAAAAATGGACAAAAGACTTGAAAAGTAATCTCTTCAAAAAAGATATACAAATGACCAGAAAGCACATGAAAAGATGCTCAACATCCTTAGCCATCAGGGCAATGCAAATTAAAGGCACAATGAGATACTATTACACACCCATTAGAATGGCTGCTATTAAAAAAAAGGAAAATAACAGGTGTCAGAGAGGATGCAAAGAAATAGAAACACTCATCCATTGCTGGTGGCCATGTAAATTGGTATAGTTGCCACAGTGGAAGGCAGTCTGGTAGTTCCTCAGAAAGCTAAATATAGAATTACCATATGAACGAGCAATCCCACTACCAGGTATACACTCAAAAGAATTAAAAACAGGGACACAGAGATATTTGTCCTCCCCACCCCCTTTTATGTTGCATGGGCAGGCACTGGGAATTGAACCCGGGTCTCTGGCATGGCAGGTGAGAACTCTGCCTGCTGAGCCACCGTGGCCCGCCCGGGTTCAGAGATATTCTTACACCAATGTTCATAGTGGCATTATTCAGAATTGCCAAAACATGGAAGCAACCCAAGCACCCATCAACAGATGAATGGATAAATAAAATGTGGTATATACATACAATGGAATATTATTCAACTGCAAAAAGGAATGAAGGCCTGATACCTGTGACAGCATGGATGAAACTTGGAGACATCATGTGGAGTGATGCCAGACACAAAAGGACAAATATTATATGATTGCATTGATCTGAAACAATAGTTTCAGGGGACAGGGAAGCGGTGGGAATGGTAGGTTAAGGCTTAAATATACAGGGTTCCTATTAGTGAAGACAGAAATGTTTCGGTAACAGATGGTGGTGATGTAGCACAACATTGTGAATGCAGTTAACAGCACTGAAATATACATCTGGATATAATTAAAATGGGAAATGTTAGATTGTATATATGATGAAATAAAATTTTTAAAAAAATCCATAGAACTACACTACACAAAAAGTGAACTCTAAACTAAACCATGAACTTTAATTAATACTGCATTACAAAAATGTGTTATTGGTAATTGCAACCAATGTCCCACACACAATGCAAGGTGTTGGTGGCACAGTGGTGTATGAAGTCTTTATTTTATGCACAACTTCTCTAGTAAGAAAAAAAAAATCAGATATCTGAAACCCCTGTGAAAGAACTACAAGAACTTGCTTAATTATTTGAATTTCATTCATTATCCTGAGCTTCTGCAGTTCATTGTTTCCTTTCACTGTTTAATGGGTAGAGTTAGGCCATTTGTCACTCACTCAGCAAGTGTTCAGTAAGCATGCATCTTATACTATGTTAAACACTGTATAGGTTTACAAGTAATATATTTAATTGTCCTTTTAAAAGTGGCTATGGTTGTACTTAATGTTAATAACAAGGATATGAAGGCAACATTGCTCATAATAGCAAAAGAAAGGAAACAATAAATGTTCAGTAGAACAATGTATAATTTTTGAGCATATTTGTCTAAGAAAACACTAAGAATTACTTTCAAGGGGGAACTGAATCTGAACTTTATTCAGTGGGGAGTTGTAGATCGTTGAAACTTTGTGAGAAGATAAGTGAAATGACTAAATTGTACTTTAGCAAGAATAATCAGATAATAGAGTATAAGGTCAATTAAATCAGTCAGAGAATTGTGAATGTGATTGCCAGTTACTCTGAGTATGTTTTCCTGAGCTTCATATTAGCAGGAGAATTCCAGAGTATTAACTGATCAAATAGCAGCTCAGCTAAAGTCAATATTTCCCAGCCTCCTTTAAGATAGATGTGACTGGGCGACTAATTCTGGCCAGGGGCAGCTTTCCCAGGAGATTAGACTGGGGTGTCACGCCTTTCTCAAGTACCTTAAGTCAGCTTGGTCAGATGATGAGAGCCAAACTTCTGGCAATAGAACAGGAAGTGATTTGTCTTCCCACCTAAACTTGTTGTTTCAATGACTATAACATTTTAGATTGAGAGGTTTAGGGGAGGGTTAGAAAGGAGAATAACAGAACACAGAGACCAGGAAATACCAGAGTTCTTAGGCACAAAATTTATGCTGGAGAGGCAACTTTACTGCATGCAAAGTAAACTTTACTGTATGCAAAGTATGACACAGCTGTGGTTTTTCTCTGTGTGGATGCTCTTGATCTCCCCTGCTGCCCTTACCCTCCACCCCTTAACTCCCTCACTCCAACGTGGTGTTCTCCTCGGCCTCTTCCAATGCTCTATGGATTCCCTCAAGGGCAGGATCTCATTTTAATTGAATACCAGGTCCCACTGCAGCATCTTTCACTGGGCTTAGCATTAGAAATTAAGAACCTCAATGTTGGGAGGCTGGAGTCCGTGCAAAGAAAACCTCTCACAAAGTCTATTTTGTTCTCTGCTTTTTCCGCTCATTTCTAGCCTCATGTGAGTGAGGGAGTGCAAGGGTTGTGGCAATAGTTTACCACCATGGCAGTTCTCTCTCAACCAACATTGAAAGATAACATCTACGATTCTGCCTTAGCTGAAACAGACAATTTTAACTATTTTAACATCTTGCCCCACAAATAACAGAAAGCAGCAAGCTAGAGTAAGCAAACAAACAAAGAAATCAGGAACATGTCTTAAAAGGCTATAAGAATAAAAAGGAGTGTCCCACAGCACTCATGGACAGGAATGCAGCTAGAGCTCGGGAATAGAAAGAAGCCTGGCGCTGGAAAGCCAGGAACCAGGAATACTTACTCTGAATTCTGATTTTGCTGGTCCTGCTTCTCTCTGAATGCCTATTTTATTCTTTTGTCTCAGCATATGTGCTTTTTTCTACTACTTGGTCCACCTGGTTGAAGGTGGATGTCTCAGGGCTCTATAGCTCAAGATATCAAGTCAATTAGAATTTCTTAGTTCTAATCCACATTCCTAGAAGAAAGAAGGTAATTGGCCTAGCTTTGATCAGGTGTTTCCCCCCTGGTCCAATCAACTGTGGACACGGGTACAAGATACAAGCATGGTTTCCTGGAGCCCAGCTTGTCTGTTGGGTCATTATGAGCTGGACAGGTACCCCAAAAGTATCATCTTCCTGTAGTGGCAATGGACTGAGAAATGGGAAGATTTTTGTGGAGATAGGACCAGCAAGCCTTGGAAGCCGATCGAATATAAAGAACCTAGAAAGATGGAGTAAAAAATGTGGATCTGTAGAGTCGGAATGACTGGGATGATATTCAGCGGCCACTGATTTAAATATGGGACAAAAATGTCAGATAATGCTTTCAGTCTGAGATTCTGATGTGACATATGAATGGTATTTGGTAAAATGGGTTACAATTCTGGAGAAAGTTGAGCATTAGAGATATTAATTTTTCACTTACTTAACTGAAGAATTGTTTATGCTGCTCTTCTTTGTGTCAGGTGTTCTTTTAGGTTCTAGAAATATAGCAATGAACAAGACATACAAGTCTTAAACCAGCGTAGTTAGTTGTATCCTCTATGGCTCCCTTAATGGGTTTAGATCCTCTGTGAACCTCCTCAAATGATGAAAAAATTCATAGGTATATGCTTAAGTGCATTTTTCTGGGAAGAAAGATCACAGCTTCAATAGAGTCTCAAAAGGTTGCGTGGACATAAAAAAATGAAGAATTACAGATATGAAACTATATTTAGGCACCAAAAGAAATATATAAAATGAACAGAAACTGTTCACTGGCAATGTCTTCATTAATGCCCATATTGACAGTGTGGGAGAAGAAAGAGAAACCAAAGAAGCAGTTTAAGACAATCTAGCAGAATAATATTTTGAAACATTATTTAAAGTATTATATTCTTTTTTTTTTTTTTTTGCAACTCCTGTTTCCCTGTAGTTGAGTATAAACCCTTGAGGCTGACACTTAATGTGTTAGGAAAACAAAGAACAAAGGGACAAATATCTTAGCAAGAAAAAAAAAATCAGATTATTCTTTTTGAGTTCCAAAAGAAGCTCTACCTAGTGAGAGACATTAACTTTGAAAGAGAAAATATTTTTTTAAAGCCCTCCAAGAGTCTGTTGGACTCTTTATTTCTTAAACTATAGAATCTTTGAAACTTTATGGTGATTCAGGAGCAGATTTTGTACCATAAAGAAAGGAGAAAGAATATTTTCTGGGCTGAGGGAGAAACATGGAGAACAGGCAAGGAGAGCAAGAAGTTTGGATAGTAGTGTGAACTCTTTTCTTAGGGTCAAAATCCAGGCAAGAAAGAGTGACTCCCAAATAAATTTGGGATTGAAAAGCAAGGGGGCTTGCACTCCTTTTTCCAACCTTGGGCGGAGATAGATGGCTGGAGGGTCAAAGTTGTCAGGGCAGGTCTAGGCAGAGTGGATTGAGACAGCCTCTTTCCACTCCCTCCACCCACCTCCCAGCCTCGTTAGATTTCCTTGAGGTGTGTAAGAGATCCAAAAAGGTTTTGTATGTGTGATGAAGCATAGGAAATAGCTGAGAGTTCAGACATAGTTTTCCTGTAAGAGGTTGCCACCAAGGAAAATAGGTCAAAAAGACCAATTAACAAAGAATAAAATTAGGCTAGGATATGCTTTAGCAGAAGCTGCAGGATGCCAGCAGAAGTCATTAATGGAAGGAGGATATGACTAAGTCTGAAAGGATCACAGTGCCAGCCAGCTTGGAGGTAGGGAATGAGTCAGCAGAGGGAGACCACTGAGTTTGTAGGCGCATGAGAAGAGAGAAGTTTCAGAGCAAGGATTTTCATCAAAAGCAAATTTCAACAGAGACAATCTCTCTCAAATGAAAGCCCTTAAGAGCTTTGCTCAGTCTGGGGAAGGGTGACAGGAGAATGCAGAAGGTGGAAATTGAAGAGATTTGTATTATAATCCAGAAGAGCCACAGTGATCATGATTTGGCAAATGTCAGTTTTCTACCATTAATGGGCATGGGAGCCACTAACTCATTTGGAATGAAATAAAATTTCATGTTTTTTTCCCCAAGTTACATGATCTGCAGAATTTATATCTGCTATAATAGAAATAAAATCAGGAAAGTCAGGTTTCATAGAATCCTGGCAGAAGAGGGTTTCAAGAAAGATTTCCCAACAAATCCTGAGAAGGTTGAGCAAGAAGTTTTGAACCTTAGTGAGAGATGAAGCAAAATTGCAAAAGATACAGTTTTTTTTTTTTTCGCAATTAGCCTCAGTTTCCTGATATATACCAGAAATAAAGGGAAATGATACTTTAAAAATGCAGAGTTGGGAATAAGGATTAATGAAATAAGGTATGAAATATGCTTAGCAGATTGTCTGACACATCAGATGCTTTATAAATATTAGTTTTCCACCCTTTTTTCCAACCTCTTTTCCTTCCCTTCTTCTGGGTGTGGAAGGGGTCCTGACTCCTTCTTACACATTCTCACATTTGTTTGAACATTAAGCCTTATTTACTTGAATAAGACATAATATAGTAGAGTTAAAAAGGTTCTTAGATCGCATCCTTGTAACTTAAGAAAGAAGAGGTACCAGTTAGTGAAGTAAGATCTCCAAAATGACATCAATAAGTAGTGTACCCTGATACTGCTTTCTAGCCCAGTGTTCTTCTATTTAGTGTTTGACTGATCATTTTCTGAATGACTCATGCTCACTTACTTATGTTACATCTAACTTCAACTTGTATAAATACTGGTATGACCCAGATTCCATGTATCTCACACATTGCTTAAAGTGTTACACACATTGCTTAAAGTGTTAGATATCAAAATCTGAAAGATATCAAATCACACCCCTCTCTTAACTCACCGTTATATGCATGACATGTCAATCTATGTAGTTTGACATGACAAACTCTTCATTAAACTGAGAAATTGAGTATACAAATGGACAATGACTAGGGAACTCTGGCCTTCTATAAGCAGTAACCAGACCATGAAACTCTGAACTGCTCCCTGCAACAATCAGTTCAGGATGCTGGCCACTATCTACTTATCTGCACTAACTATCCCAGGAAGTCAAACTACAACCCCTGTAATAATCAGCCCCAAATAGGCAGGACTTGATCAATATGTGACAGCTTCTCTAATTTTTGCCCCTCTTTTCAACTTAAGACTTACTAGAGAAAGCCAAATATGATCCTCTGACAACCGCTTTGTATGTCCTGCTCCTCCTTAGTCCACCTCCATCTTCCCCATGTCAACAGTCCTCAGTCAGGGCATATCTGAAGTCCTTCTCTTTTTTTTTTTTTTCCTGATATACAGCTTTCCCACTCCTCTGCCTGTCTTTGAGTCTCTGGCAAATGCAAGTGATTTGTAGCTGTCTCTCTTTCTATAGCAAGCTCTAAATAAATATCTGTTGTTTGTTCTCATTTGGGTGTTTTCATTTATTTCACAAACGATTGGTCACTACCTTGTGCTCAGTTCAATATGGTGTAAGTACCTTCCTTAGATATGTCAAAGAGAACACATGATTATCTTTAGTGTTTAGGTACCAGGGTATTTGGCAGCACAAAAATCAAAGGTAAAATCCAAGGCAAATCCAAAGCAAACCCTCTCACCCACTGGGGATTCCCAACAAAATAGCCAAGCCCTTGATTTTGAGGCTTGCTCTTATGAAACTTATTTTTGTGGTGGAGAAGCTAAGACTACCTATAATGAAGCCTAAGAGTTGCTTCCAGGAAACCACCTTTGTTGCTTAGATGTGGTCTCTCTCTCCCTCTAAGCCCAACTCAGCAAGGAAAATCACTATTCCCCCCTATGTGGGACATGACATCCAGGAGTGAAAGTCTCTTTCACAACATGAAGCGTGACACTCTGAGATGATCTGGCCCTGGCACCATGGAATCAACAATACTTTCTGGACCAAAAAGAGGAAATGGTGGGTAATAAAATAAGGCATCAGTGGCTAAGAGAGATCATATAGCGTCAAGAGGCTATTCTGGAGGCTGCTCTCATGCAACTTTCAGTTAGATAGTGCTAACTGGCATGGTTTGCTAAACCCCAACCAACATCACTCCTGTTGAATCTTAAGTACACTTAGGACTTGAACTGAGACTTTCTAAAGGTTTCATACACTAGGTTTGTCTTCCTGGAGCATGTAATTCCCAAAGCGTTCCTAGGTCAAAAAAAATCCTGTAACTCAGAGGGACCAGCCTTTCCAAAATTGTCAATTTCATTCCCATGTCCTTTAGTATGGACACCTCTTCTCAACATGAAAAAGTCAGAATGGGTATGGCTCAAATATCCCTATAAATTGAGAGAAAGATTAAAAGAGAAGGAAAAGGTATAACAGAGAAAATGGGATTTAACAAACAAGTATGGCTGCTGAATCACTACGTTAGTATTCCTTCTAGCTTACAGTGTTTTGAAGCAGCTAGAAGGAAAAAAATCTGAGATGGTAGAGTGTTATCTCATGATAAATTTTGGGATCTTGTCTGTAACTATTTATTGTAGTATGCTTTGAAAATTATTGCTTTTTTCTTTCTTTGCTTTGTATATATGTTATACTTTATAATTTTAAAAATCCAAGACAAAACTAAGAAATAAGAAAAATATGTCTTTGCCATATAGACACCCTGTGGGCCTCCACATTTTTAAAAAGAAGGCATTTGTACATAGAATAATATGTAGAGCTAGAAATGGCCAGTCTTTACTTTTTTTTTTTTTTTTTACTTTTACATGGGCAGGCACCGAGAATCAAACCCGGGTCCTCTAGCATGGCAGGCGAGCACAGTACTTTTTGTTGAGATATCATGTAACCTCAATTATTCCTTGGCTCCAGCTCAATATCAATCATTATAAGCTCTAAGAAATCATAATGCCTCATTTCTTGTGGGGAGGGGAAAATAGAAAGATTGGACATTAGTTTCTCTTAAGTGAATTAAGATTAACAGAAGCTAACAAAGATCAGGCTCTATTTCTTTTTCCTTCTAATGAACCCTCATAATGGCTATAACCTAAAACTGCTTCATCTTCTTAGAACTTTGGAATTTCCCCTCTGTTACCTATGTTGACTCCTATATATATCAGAATAGTTAGCTGTACAAAAGTTTTGTAGAAAGTATCGGAGTGTTCTGTTATCTATTTTGCTGGTTATTCTCCTTTTGCTTCTTCTCTCATCTGTCTCAAATCTCTTCCTTACTCTGTGCCCTGGAAGGCTGACTCTCATAAATCACATCACTCCTACTCCCTTCTAAGCTGGTTTATAGTTGGATTTAGCCAATAGGATGTAGTGACCATAGATCGAAGTGAGGAGAGAAAGGTTGAGGTACTGCCTCCCCATTCCCTCTCTGCTTTAGACCTACAGTTTTGGTGCTCCCATCACAGGAGAGATCTGCTGGATATTCTTCACTTTGTTGTTTTTCCTACAATGATTTTCCTCTCTCCTGAGCCTTACCATGTGCCCTAGAAGACTGATATCTGTGGAACTATCACTCAATTCCCTTTGCCTGTTGGCTTCTGGTTGGATTCAACTGGAGTTTGGGGAGATGAGAGACTCAAAAATGAGAGGCAGCACTGGGAAATAGTGAGATGGTCAATCCCTGGACAGAATAAAAGAAGAAGGAAGTGAGATTGCATTAACAAATCGATTAAGTCCAAGAAATGTCCCTGGGGCTATTACACTGGCAGCTCTAGTCATACTGGGAACCACTCCAAAGTCTTACTTGTCCTTTTGGACATACCAGCATCACTCCAAAGTCTTATTGGTCCTTTGCAGATGCTTATTTCCTCTTCCTATAATGGATATAATTATAGGAGGAGGACCTATAATGGTCCTTTTGGACATACCAGCATCACTCCAAAGTCTTATTGGTCTTTTGCACATGCCTATTTCCTCTTTCTATAACAGAGCTCGCTCTCTCTCATTCACCCATTGTCTTCTCCTTTTCTTCTTCTCCTTTGTCAGAAAGCATTTCCTTTATTGATACATTTGCTTAAATACTTATTAAACATCAACTATGTGGCTACTCTATGCAAGGAACTGAAATGGGCAGAGCCCATGCCCTCAGGTAATTTCTCATCTGAAGGGGGAAGAAGGCATGTACTTAAATAGTCATAATACAAGGTACACTTTGATGAGTACCATAGGGATGCTGAAGTAGAGTACTATGGGATTTCAAAGGAGGGAGGAATTGTCTTCTATTGAGGGGAGACAGAAAACTTCTATGTTTGGTGAATGATAAAGGAAGAGCTCAAAAGATGTTGTCATTAGGTTGGACTCTGGGTATGCATCAGTGATCTAGAACCACAATATTGAGCAAAGAGAGTAAAGTGGAATTTGTAGGTTTAGATGACTATGGTACATGAATTCTGGGAGGCCCAAACAGTCTAAGGACACTGTCAATCATCAATAAGGGAGATCACTTCTGGGCACTTGATCCATCCTCAGTCATGATGCAGGTCACATTACATTGTAGTCACTTATTTCTCTGTCTTCCTGGGTAGCAGATGAACTCTAGGAGAGCAGAGATCATGTGTTACCTTTTGTAGCACACCGCCAGTCTCTAGTAAATTACAGCATTCAAGACTGTACTGTGCTATGAATAGAATACCTACTAAACCAGAGAAACCAGGAAACAGGAATGAATTTTTATGTTGTCTGTGCAGTTTACATCTCTCACAGAGAGAAGTGTTGGGCCAGGGTAGTTCATTCAAGTCATAAAGGCAGGAAGCTGGGAGCTGAACCACTTCCAGAATAGGTCAGGGTTACCTGGTTTATAGAGGCACACAGAGCCCCAGGGAGGGTGGAACTGTGGCATTACTCAGCCTTGCTCAATGAAGAAGGCTCTGTTATTCTCTCCCAGCCTCTGGCTTGAGATTAGTGTGGCAGCATGAGGCTTGAAGGCAGGCATGTCGTTGTAAGGATGCCTAGACAAGAAAAAATTAAAAACACGCAAAAACCCACTAGAGTGAAGAATTGACTGAAGAGTAAAAGCTTAGAGAATAGTTTTATTTTTCTCTCAAACCTTCTGATGGTTTCTTCTACTAAGTGGGTGGGTTGCAGATAGTCTTGAAAAAATAATATATAGGAGTAATTTGGGGACAATCTGGAAGCCTTCTGAAAGATAAGATGCTGTCAAAAAGATATTACTGGTCACTTGGCTTGTTGCTGTAAAAATTCAGAGTCATGAAAATTTCCAATCCACATAAATTCTCCTTTTGACTGTAAGTTTATTTTTTGGCACAATAAGTTGGCCCGATGCACAGTGCTTGCCAGAATATAAGAAAGTATATTCACAGAAGAAACCAATGCAGCAAACTATATAACTAAAGGGAAGAGATTTAGTGACGTTGTCTTTCAAATTAAGATTCTTGGACCTCCTACATCAGAATCACTTAGCAAGTGGGTTAGAATGAAGATTTGTGGGTCCCATTCAAGGCTTAATTGACTAGTGAGATAGATGGGAAAGTTTCAAAAGTCTTCCTCCTCCCTCTCCCCGCCCCCACCCCCACAATGATTCTGGTGTACACTGAAATTTGTGAATCACTGCTACATTCTGGAGCTTTTATGAGCTAAGGAATGTCTCTCATGGTATTTAAAGATTAAACTGCCAAACTAAGGTTTTCTAAGCCTCCTTCTTCTGACATCAGCGTGGAGCAAGGAGCTGGAAGTGGAGGCAAGGCTGAAATAGCCATCGAAGTTTTATGCAGGCAGAGATATTGGTCATTTAGGAAGCTAAATACAAAGGTTAGAACAAGACAAAAATCCTCATTTTGGCAGACTGACCAAGCACATCAAAAATGGAGGATGCAGCTGCCAAAATGGCAAATCAGTGTATGTAGTTAAAACATGTTAAAAATCAGGAACCAAATATGCAAACTGAAGACTTGCCAGGCAAGTCAGAGAAGTGGAGGACAAGATCTGTGATGGCTACAACATGCAGGGTCCAAATAAATGAGTCTAACAATAGCCTTCCATTGTTTTCTGTAGTAGCAGGAACAATGCTCCCAAATTGAGCTACACTGAGACTTGTAGATAACCAAGATATGGATGAAGCAGAAAATTAGAATATACAGTGTTGCACAGGTAGTATCTCCTGCCCAAGAAATGATATTCAGCTTGAGTTCCCAAATTTGTAACTCAAGAATTGCTTGAATAATAATAAGTTAATCTTTATTGAATACCTCTGTATGCTAGGCACAGTTTTAAGCATTTGCATGTATTAACTCTTTTAATCTTCATGGCAATCCTATGAAATAGGAGCTATTAATATGGCCATTCTACAAATAGAAATGGAGGTAAGGAGAGGATAAGTAACTTGCTTAAGACCACACAG
Organism: Tamandua tetradactyla; assembly: GCF_023851605.1. NCBI lineage: Eukaryota > Metazoa > Chordata > Mammalia > Pilosa > Myrmecophagidae > Tamandua > Tamandua tetradactyla. The sequence goes on from NC_135328.1 coordinate 74,979,785, forward strand.
TACTCAAGAGCAGAGCGAAGATTTGGACCCAGGCAGTATGAATCCAGAGAAAGATTTATGATTATAAAACAAAACGGAGTCCTCTTCAGATTGAATGAAAAAGACACAAAACAGTAGAGCATTCTTAATGGTTTTATGCTTTTATTAAGTTCACAGTTTTTACATTTGTTGATTACATTTTCGTTTTAATGTCCGACATTCAAGGACATAAACCTATAAACTTAATGTCTCTAGTGAAGTCTAACCTTTCACCGACAACTATTAGCGACTGGTCTATAGTTACCCTTCACTAAAAGCTATTCTCCAAACCTCAGGCATATTGAAACCTCTAAGATAATAGCAACTGAAACCACTCACATGTATGCACACCCCACTACCTAACACCAGGAGTCCAGGCAATAGAAACAGGGGCATAGACAAAGTTTAGAAAACAAATGGAAACTTAGCATTTTCCTCCCGAATCTGGAAAATGAAAACCAAGCAAGTGTATTTCTTTTTATTACCTTTTTTTTTCATTTGCTGTAATCAGTTTTTTTATTAATTAAAAAATTAACTAACAACATTTAGAAGTCATTCCATTCTACATATACAATCAGTAATTCTTAATATCATCACATAGATGCATATTCATCATTTCTTAGTACATTTGCATCGATTCAGAAAAAGAAATAGAAAGACAACAGAAAAAGAAATAAAATGATAATAGAGAGAAAAAATAAAAATAAATTTTTATCGTGAAATATAACATATATACAAAAGCAGTAAATTTCCAAGTACATTTTAACAAGTAGTTGTAGAACAGATTTGAAAGTTTGGTACGAGTTACAGTTCCAGGATTCTTTGCTTTTTCTTCTAGCTGCTCTAAGACACTGGAGACCAACAGAAATGTCAATATAATGATTCAACAGTCATACTTGTTTGTTAAATCCCATCTTCTCTATTACACTCCTTCTTCTCTGTAAATAACCTATATACATAAAAGCAATAAATTTCAAAGCACATTGCAACAATTAGTTGTAGAACAGATTTCAGAATTTGGTATATGTTACAGTTCCACAATCTTTATTTCTAGCTGCTCTAAAGTACTGGAAGCTAAAAGAAATACCAGTATAATGAGTCAGCACTCAAGTTCATTTATGAAACCTGATCTTCTCTATATAACTCCAGTACACCTTTGATCTTTCTCACACTCTTTAGGGGTATTTGGGCTATGCCTATTGTTCTAGTTTGCTAGCTGCCGGAATGCAACACACCAGAGACGGATTGGCTTTTAATAAAAGGGGATTTATTTTGTTAGTTCTTCAGAGGAAAGGCAGCTAACTTTCAACTGAGGTTCTTTCTTATGTGGGAAGGCACAGGATGGTCTCTGCTGGCTTTCTCTCCAGGCCTCTGGGTTCCAATAACTTTCCCCAGGGTGATTCCTTCCTGCATCTCTAAAGGCCTGGGCTGAGCTGCGAGTGCTGAGATGAGGTATGCCAAACAGCTTAGGCTGTGCTACCTTGCGCTCTCTCATTTAAGCACCAGCCAATTAAGTCAAACATCATTCATTGCAACAGGCACGCCTCCTAGCTGACTGCAGATGTAATGAACAACAGATGAGGTTCAGGTATCATTGGCTCATGTCCACAACAACAGAACTAGGTGACTTCACCTGGCCAAGTTGACAACTCTATCTAACTACCACATGTCCACCCCTTGTCAACTTGGCAACTACACGCATCGCCTTAAACAATATTAAGGTGAAAAAAAAATTCTATTCTGGCTGTGGACCTGTGAATCTCAAAACAAGTTGTCTGGTACCAATATGCAAAGGAGGGACAGTTTTCATTTCCATAGGGAGAAATTGGAAGAAACACAGATGTAAAACCTTCAGGGAAAACACCATTGGATTTCAAAGTCTGAAAGTCATTCATCCTTCGGCTTTAGAAAGTGGCAGTCCCACCCTTTCTGAGGGCCTGCGCAGTGGCCCACCTCTTTCCAAATCAACTTCAGGGGACATCGAGGAGACCACCTTTTTCTTGGCTCCACTCTTACCAGGCATCAGGGCCACTCCTGGGCTCTTTGCCATTTCTAGGGCACACACTCAACCCCTCCATGTGATGGCAGTTCAGGCTCTCCCCAGTCCCCCAAGGAGTGTGCTGTACTTTCTCAAAGGCCTGAGGCTGCACAACAATTCCACTGCAACAAAATGGGAGACTCATCCTCACCTTTCAGGGTAAACTCACTCTCTCCATGTATATGGAGATTGGTTTACTGGAATCCTATAAAAGAGGAAACATTTTGGAGAATGGAGATTTGGAAAGAGCAGAGAATGCTGCAGCACCATGAAGCAGAGAGGCCACGAGCCAGCGACCTTTGGAAATGAAGAAGGAAACACCTCCCGGGGAGCTTCATGAAACCAGAGGCCAGGAGAGAAGAAGCTAGCAGATAATGCTGTGTTCACCATGTGTCTTTCCAGATGAGAGAGGAACTCTGACTGTGCTCACCATATGCCCTTCCACTTGAGAGAAACCCTGAACTTCATCGGCCTTCTTGAACCAAGGTATCTTTCCCTGGATACCTTAGATTGGACATTTCTATAGACTTGTTTTAAGTGGGACATTTTCTTGGCCTTAAAACTGTGAACTAGCAAACTCATTAAATTCCCCTTTTTAAAAGCCATTCCATTTCTGGTATATTGCATTCCGGCAGATAGCAAACTAGAACACCTATTCTAACTTTTTCATGTTGGAAGGTAGTCTGGCGATAATATGAGATGGGGGATAGAACTAGTCAAAGTTTTGCAAAGGCTGGCCCCTCTGCATTTCAGGACTTATCTGGTCCAGGGGCCCATCTGGAGGTTGTATGTTTTGGAAAGTTACCCTAGTGCGTGGAACCTTTGTAAAATCTTATACAATGCCCTAGGTATTCTTTAGGATTGGCAGGAATGGTTTTGATTGGGATTTGGCAAGTTATGATAGGTAGCAATGTCTAAATGAAGCTTGCATAACAGTGACCTCCAGTGAAGCCTCTTGACTCTATTCGAACTCTCTCAGCCACTGAAACCTTATTTGTTAGACTTCTTTTCTCCCTTTTGGTTAGGATGGCATTGTTGATCCCATGGTACCAGGGCCAGGCTCATTCCTGTGAGTCATCTCCCATGCTGCCAGTGAGACTTTCATCCTGGATGTCGTGTCCCACACAGAGGGGAGGGCAATGGTATCACTTGCAGAGTTGGGCTTAGAGAGAGAGCGGCCATATCTGAGCAACAAAAGAGGCTGTCTGGATATTCTCTTAGGCATACCTATAGGTAGGCTAAGCTTCTCTGCTACATACATAAGCTTCACAAGAGCAAGCCTCAAGTTCAAGGGCTTGGCCTATTGATTTGGGTGTCCCTAATGTTTGGAATAATATCTGGGTTTCCTGAGTGGTAAAGTTTAATAGTTCCATAATTTTTCTCCTATCCCTCAAGGGACTTTGCCAATGCTTTTTGATTATCTTCTTAATATGCTCTGGGTATATATCCAGACATTACATTAAGCTATACAGGATTAAAGGTTCTCATTCTTATTTGGGGCTCCCAGTGTTTGGATTATTTAAACGATCTATGCAGACAGGTTGAGTTAGATTATGTGCTACAGAAAATTTAGGTTCTAGACATTAAAAAAACCTTCTTCCTTTAGTCTCCAAGAGTGTGTGAAGTTCTAAAATACAGGCAATGTTTTCCTTAGCCTTGTAATCTGAATTAACTTGATCCCAACCCTAATTGGCTTCATTTTTATCTCCAAATAACAGGTTATATATATATATATGTATGTATATATATATATATATATACATACATATATATATAAAACAGCTCTTCAAAATCCAGAAATAACAATTACCACTATGGACTAAATGTGACTGCTATAAGAGCTTACAATCTAGGCCCCAGTGTTCTTATAAGTATTTTTAAGTGAGCTCATGCAATATTTACTCTTTTGTTTCTTGCTTATTTTGCTTCACCAAATGTCCCACAGGTTCATTCACACCATTGCATGCCTCACAGCTTTATTCCTTTTTGTAACAGCACCGTGTTCAATCATAGGTTTACATCATCATTCGCCAATCTACTTCTCAGTCAGTGCATCTTTCAGCAACCTCCACCTACTGGGCTTCATGTATAATGTCCAAAGTCAACAGTCCATCAACACTCTCAATTTTGGATAATTTCATTGTTCCCAAGAGAGAGATAGCCAATAAACTCACCCTCACAAAATAGAAAATCCAAACCTACCCCTATCTCTTGTCCTTCTCCCATTATGTACCTCTGGTATTTGTGCAGTACTGCTGATGTTTTCCTCTTAAACAGCACATAGCATGCAACAGCATTTTACCCCTGTACCCTGAAATTATACACTCCGTGCAAGATTCATACCTTTGCAGTAGTTCGTGCAACTTATTTATGTATGTAGTGTTGATTGGTAGGGCACATGAGTCTATACAACTCCTTTCAATGACGTTCACCTTCAATATGGTAATATTACTTTTAGACCCACTAGTGAACGGCCTTCACATCTGTCTATTCCCTTGCAATTAAGTTCAACCTCATTAGCAAACTGTTCACTCATCTCAAACTTCCTTGTATCTCCAGGTCCCATTATTCTGTATTATAAACCTCTCATTTTACCTTTACCATAGTCACAAAAGTGGAATCATACAGTATCTATCCTTTTGTGTCTGTTTTATTTCACTCAATATTATGTCCTCAAGGCTCATCCATCTTGTTATATGGCTCAGGATGTCATTTCATCTTACTGCTGCATTCTATCATGCATATTCTGTCATATGTATATATAGCATTTTGTTAATCCACTCATCTATTGATGGGCACTTGGATTGCTTCCATCTTTTGGTGATTGTGAATAGTGCAGCTATGAACATCGGTGTGCAAATGTCTGTTTGTGTCACTACTTTCAGCTCTTCTGGGTATATACTGAATAATGGTATTTCTGGGTCATAGGGCAACTTGATTCGGTTTTCTGAGGAAACGCCAGACTGTCTTCCATAATACATTCCCACCAGCAGTGCATAAGTGTCCCAATTTCTCCACATCCTCTCTGAAATATGTAGTGTCCTGTTTGTTTAATAGCAGCCGTTCTTATAGTTGTGAGGTGGTATCTCATTGTAGTCTTGATCTGCATTCCCTTATAGCTAATGAGAATTAGCATCTCTTTGTGCAAACGAGTGTATTTTTAAAGTTTATGTGAACACATTTAATTTTTTTTATTTTTTATTTTATTTTTTTAAATACCAAAAACACCTAACAAACGCAAACATTCCTATTTTGATTATTCTGTTCTACATATATAATCAGTAATTCACAATATCATCACATAGTTGCATATTCATCATTATGATCATTTCTTGGAACATTTGCATCTATTCAGAAAAAGAAATAAAATGAAAACAGAAAAAAAATTATACATACCATACCCCCCAGCCCTCCCTTTCATTGATCACCAGCATTTCAAACTAAGTTTATTTTAACATCTGTTCCCCCTATTTTTTACTTTTATTCCGTATGTTCTACTCGTCTGTTGACAAGGTAGATAAAAAGAGCATCAGACACAAGGTTTTCACAATCACACAATCACATTGTGAAAGCTATATCATTATACAATCATCCTCAAGAAAATTGGCTACTGGAACACAGCTCTACGTTTTCAGGCAGTTCCCTCCAGCCTCTTCATTACATCTTGACTAACAAGGTGATATCTACTTAATGCGTAAGAATAGCCTCCAGGATAACTTCTTGACTCTGTTTGGAATCTCTCAGTCATTGACACTTTGTCTCATTTCACTCTTTCCCCTTTTGGTCGAGAAGGTTTTCTCAATCCCTTGATGTTGAGTCTCAGCTCATTCTAGGATTCCTGTCCCACGTTGCCAGGAAGGTCCACACCCCTGGGAGTCATGTCCCACATAGACAGGGGGAGGGTGGTGAGTTTGCTTGTTGTGTTGTCTGGAGAGAGAGGCTACATCTGAGCAACAAAAGAGGTTCTCTTGGGGGTGACTCTTAGGCCTAATTTTAAGTAGGCTTGACCTATCCTTTGTGGGGTTAAGTTTCATATGAACAAACCCCAAGACTCGGGGCTCAGCCTATAACTTTGGTTGTCCACACTGCTTATGAGAATATCAAGAATTCAACTTGAGGAAGTTGAATTTTCTCCCGTTCTCACCATTTCCTGAAGGAGACTTTGCAAATACTTTTTTATTCACTGTTCAAATTACTCCGGGATTTATTGGGGCATCACTCTGGACAAACCAACAAAATGTCATGTCCTACTCAAGGTTCCATGTACTTATGGGAACACATTTAATTTTACAGTTTCTTCTGAGAAGGTGCAAAGTATTGATTTGGAAGGTCTTACTATGTGTCCAGTTGGAAATGTAGTTCAATGTATGGCAACCATCATAGAATAGAATGATGTGAAAATCTGGCATAAACTAAACTATGGCTACAAAGAAAAATGTACAAAACATATGTGTTCTGGTATAATTCTATCAGAGGGAAATATTGCTTTTGTTTTGCTTTTTGTTTTTCTGCTTTCTAATAAGTTTTTACAGATTCCCTATGCCCAAAAAGCTATTTCAGCAGCTTAACAGAAAAAACTGTGCTCAAGTTGTCATTTCTACCCTCTCTACTCATCACAAAACAAAAGTAGCCTTTTCTCCTCATCTCCTCTCTGTGTCTCTGTCTCTCTGCTGCTGCTCTCTCTCTCTACATATGTATTTTTTTTCCTTAGTTTATTTTGTGTGTTAGAAGATGGAAACAGAGTACTGAAATATATTTATTAACTCAAAGTTGTTCTTAAATATCTCTTCTTACAACCTTCTGGAAAAAAATGCAATTCTCCAAATACTACGCAAAATATCCTCACAATACATTTAATGTGGCCTGGTTTAATTTCTTAAGTTAGTTCCTCCAACTTCCTTCAATTCTTCACTTCATTTTTACTCTTTACTTTTAAGAATGTCCATCAAAGTCATGAATTCTAAGTTGTCAGGGAGAGAAGATATGAATTAAAAGGAGGGATGGTAGCAGTCTTCTCTATACTTTTCAGAGCAGGTTGAAAATTAAGAGAACAAAGGAAGAAAGGTCAAAATGAAAGGTATTTCATAAACCATAGCAAACAAAAATACATTTGAATCCCATTACAACTGTACTTTAGAACATGTTAAAGTCGATTTCAAATTTCATAACTCTCTAGATCATTTGCTGTGTTTTTTCCCCCAGCCGTAGCAACTGAACTGAATTCTGATTGTACCAAGAAATCCTATTTACACATTACAAGGTTAAATCAAGTGTATGTTCCTCCCAGCATGTGTGCATGTGGGAAGGCATATGTGCGATCAGAAAGGGCGGGAGGAGGAAATGATAATGATTCCTGCCTCAATGCACAATCTCAAGAGTGGTTATCATCTTGAAGATGTAATCAGTAGTGTTGGTGATATTATTTGTGCAGTGCTTACTTTGGCTTTCAGTCATAAAACAACATTAATCCAGCAAGCAAACGCCGCAGGATGGGTGTGGATTGCATATGCTCAGAAGTTGTCAAATCAGAAGATTACTTATCACCTTTTAGGTTTCTTTTCAAAACTAGTTACAAGCTTGCCTTGAGAGAAAATAAATTTGCTGGGGCAGTAATGGGGTGTATTGCAGAAGATTCAGAAAATATCCAAATTAATAAAAACAAAACTCTGTTGCCCTAAGATTTACTTGTTTCTTTCTTTATTTTTCTTTGCTATTTGCCTCTTGTCTTCTTTTGCTTTTCTATTCTGTCCTCTCCTTTCTTTTTTAAAAAAATTTCTAAACAAGAGTGATTTATTGAGAAAAGGTTAGCTTTAATGGATACAAAACTGCTGTGGAAAATAAGTGTTTTAAAAATATGTTTCTATATGTAGAGGTTACCCCTTAGCAAAGAGCAATTATGTATTGGCAAAAGTGTTTATTTGTATTCAGGCAATAAAACAGAAAGGGATTTATAAGTGTAACTTGGGTCCCAGTCCCCCCAACACAGGACACTTATCAGGCAGCAGTTTGGTCTAAGTAGGACTTTTATTCAAACACAAAGAGGACTTATAGTGACAAATTCCTTTTTTTCATTTTTAGTTTTCTCCAGCATAATTAATAAATGCCAAAATAACCCAAATAATTGACCTCGTGTGGAGGTATTCTATAGCCATAGAACACTATTTTTGGTAAATATGCTGCCCAAAGCACCTAAACATAGAAGTCTTAACCATTCACATTTCAGCAATAAGAGGGCAAAGTCAATGAGACCAGATGAGTTTGTGAAGTACAGCACCATCATAACTAGCATATTTTCACCTCATTTTATTTTTTTGTCTGAAAAAAACAAAAATCAAAGCGTCCTCAGATTAAACATTTCTCAACCTCACCTACTGCAGTAAAATGAAATGTGGAACCAGCACCCACTCACACCTGCATCACAGAGGAAGGCTGAGGAAGCTCCTTTAGCAGGAGGTAAAGCGAGGGGGACAGGTGAGGGCCTCGGCCTGGGGACCCGCCCTGTCCACTGTCCTGCCCTTAGGGTATGAATCGTCTTTCATTTTTACACATTGCATCGTTCCCCCCTTTTAATTTTCCTATTTTGCTTGACCTTAAATGACCTCTAAATATCCAAGATCTAAAACCCAGAAAGGTGACTTTGGCCAACGCTGGTTTAAGCATCAGGCAATACAAACAGCTCCAGAAATTCATGTATGAGAGCCTAGGTGAGAAAAGAGGAGAACCTGAGAGCCATAAACCATGACGGTAGCAAGTTACACTTTATAGTTCCCTTAAGGTGTAGTTTTTAATTGAATGGAGGTGATTTCATTTGAAAGCTCAGAACTCTCGTCTTGTGTTTAAGTGGTTGTTTTCAGGACTAAAGAACGTCCAGCATGAAATTATTTAATGTGACCGAATCAAGTCTGCTTTTGAGAATAATAATAAAAAATCATCTAGAATACATTTGAACTGGGGGTTCTGAAAAAAGATTAGGAATGAAGAAGTTTAGAGATATGAAAACCAGCTCTCTGCTTCTCCTAAAATACTCCTCAAGTTAAGCTTTTTTCTAGTTTAAGAAAATAGTTGCCTTTAAAAAAAAAGACTCAGTGATTCCATTGATAGAACTGGCATTTTGTCGGTCATAAAACAAAAGTCCCTCTTCTATTAAATAAAACAAATCAAGCAAGTGAGAGATAATCCCTTTTGACATTCTTTTCTAAAATTTTATTTCTGTTTTGTAAAACTATGAATATGCAGCTTGAAAAGGAAATAACTGTACATTAAAAATGTGAACTTCATGGCCACTAAGAACAAATTCATTAACATTCATTTCACTTGCTGTTTAAATCAGTGTTACCTCAAAGACTTGAATATTCCACAGAGTTTTATGTGGTCAGTAATCTACCCTGTAAATGGCTTACACTTGCTGTTTGAATTTTCTTTTTTAGAATATTTCTTCAACATCACACCTATACCATCTCTTCCAGCAAAACTTGGTAACATGGTATAGTGTAAGAATTCTTATCTCTATACTTCGTTGACTCAATAAACACATAATTTTCTCTGATTCTTCTGGATTAAACAAAGCATTTTCAAAGTTGATCTCATCCACATGTCAGGGCTAAGTGTTCAGTGTGATTATTCCTTATTGCCAGGGAATTTTAAGATTGAAGTACTGGGGAGAAAAAGTGCTACAATTTGATCAACACATTTCTCAGCATATTTGCTCAAGAGGTTCTTCTACTGATTCATCAAAGCAGGAAGAGAGTTTTATTTTCTCTGTATAACCAGTGCCTGGCACAATGGCAGCCATCCGTTAAGATTCTCTACCATGTTTGTTAAATGAATGATATGCAAAATTTGGTCAAAACTGATTTCTCCATTCAGGAAAAATATTCTGGTACTGGGGTTGCCAGTGAAAGATGCCTGCACTCAGAGGCACACATGTTTTGTCTCAGAAACAGCAGAGCCTCCTGGAGCCTGAGACATGAGGGAGAGTTGGAGTGGGGCCAGGCATTACCCGAGCACCTGCTGCACACTGGCGCTGGGTACTTTATAGACACTGCTGTGGACAGATTACTGCAATAAGAACATTAGTTACCCCGTTTACAGATGAGAAAATAGGTTCCTAATGGCTTGATTCCCCCAATCCTTTCTTTGTTAAGGAGAACTGGGGTTGAAATTAGAATTTAAACAAAAGTTATAGCACATATGTTGACATCCTTCGATATTGGCTGAGGAGTCACCTTGCACCAGAGAAGAGAATTGTGTGAATCTTATTGATTTTCTTTCTAGAGCTCTGTTTAATGAAATACACATAGACACACATAAACAAAATAAAATATTAAGGCAACTCTTGTGATTCATTGTCTGCAGGTCTCAATGTATACTCTAATTAGATTTTAAGTCTTTAGTTTCATTAGAAAAGTAAGATCTTCCTGCCTTATTTCTAACCACATTTGAAAGAACTTGAGGTAAGATTCATTGAGGGTAGTGTACCTGAATGTTTTTTTCTTTTTTAAATCTCATCTCAAATTGAAAAAGAAAGTAGGTCAGGTGAGGAAGGACTACAGTTGTAGTCAAATGGTGTGTGTAAAAATAGGACTGTAGTTTTTAAACTTTATATATTTTTTAAAATCACAAAACAAAATTAAAAAGCCCAAATAGGCTAGGATAAATTTTTAATATATATTTTTAAAGTTTAATTTATTTAAAAAAATCCTTATATATAAAAGATTATGTGAACTTATAAGAAAATCAGTTAGATGACCATGTATGGAAAAAAACAAGAAGAGATGATTTAAAAAAAAAAAAGAAATATAAGTGGCTTAAACATTTTTAAATCTTTAACATCACTAATAATTAAAAATGAAAATTAAAACAACTATGCAAGTCTATTTTCTCCTATTAATCAGCATGGTTATTTTTTCTTTAAGAGTACAAATCAGGTAGAAGTGAGAATTTAAATCAGCAAACCAGTTTTGTAAGGCAGTTTGGAAATATGTATCAAAGAAGCTTTAAATACATTCCTAAGGGTCTTTCACCAAGGAAAGATTCTGAAACACAAGCACTAAAACATAAACATAATATTATACATTTTTTAATAAAGTTATAAAATCAAGTACTTTAAATGTCTTCAAATAAGGAGCCTGTATTAGTTAGGGTTCTCTAGAGAAACAAAATCAACAGGAAATAATCGTAAATACAAAGTTTATAAAAGTGTCTCACGTAACCGTGGGAACGTAGAGTCCAAAATCTGCAGGGCAGGCTGTGAAACTGACGATTCCGATGGGGGGTCTGGACGAACTCCACAGGAGAGTCTCGTTGGCCGAAGTAGGAAGAGCCTGTCTCTTCTGAATCCTCCTTAAAAGGCTTCCAGTGATTAGATTAAGCATCACTCATTGCAGAAGACCCTCCCCTTGGCTGATTACAAATGGAATCAGCTGTGGATACAGCCAACTTGATCGTGATTTAATTCTATGAAATATCCTCATAGAAACAGAGGCCAGCACTTGCCCAATCAGACTAACAGGTACCTAGCCAAGTTGACCCACGAACCTGACCATAACAGAGCCCAGACAAAGACCAGGTACTGGAAAATAAAGTTTTTTGACCTAATAATAATAATGGGCAAAAAACAATTTGAAAACAAAATTGCAGTATGCTCTCAACCAATGATGCCTAGGGTAAGATGTAAATACCAACAGAACAATGATTATTTGCTTGTCTGGATGATTAATTATTGTTATTCATTCTCATACATTTTCTGTATCTTTCCAATTATAATTACCTTTGTAATCAGCAAAAAACATTTTTTAAAAAAGGTGAAAAATCATAATGAAAGTAAAATTCTCTAACAATATTTGCTGAACAAGATGCAGATGGAGAAAAGGAATTTAAGCCTAGATATCTTGACTGGGCTTGAGGTACCTTTGTAGTTCAGCTATTGCATAGTCCAACTAAGGTCAAAAATCCAACCAAAACCATGTTTGGGTTTGAGTGACCACAAAGTCTCTGTGACATGATGTCATGATATAGTGACCATTCGAACAATCGCGTTGTTGGAATGCATTCATCTAATGTCCAGAACAAACGAGGTGGATCATCAGATTCCATCTAGGCTGTGGTCAGCGCTGTGTACCACATGTTAAGGAGAATGGTGAGTAACTAGACTACGTCCAGGAGAGGGTGTTCACAGTGGTAAAATATCTGTAACCCCCACTTCTCAGCTTCACATTTCCTTGTCAGAATAAAACCCAAGGTCCTATAAGATCTTCCCGACTTCTCCTGCCTCATCTTCTAACACTCTCCTCCATGCTCACAAAAGTTTTAGCCACAAAAATCTTGTTTTAATTTCCTTTAATGTATCAAGTGTCTCTCCGCTTCACAGCTGCCATAAATACTGCTTTGCAGTCTAACATGCTTCTTTCACTTCTTCTCCTCCCCACTCTGTCTTCGACACATACATATTTTCTTGCCTGGCCAATTCTAACAATACACATTTTCTTGCCTGGCCAATTCTTACATTTTTCAGATCTCGGGTCAAATATTTCTTCCTGCATGAATACTTCTCCGACCACCCGCCTAGGCAAAGCGCCCATGTGAGAAACCCTTATTTTATCCTGTAGTCGTCTTTAATTAATTACCTTTTTCATGTTTGTATTTCTTGCCACACGATCAACTCTGAATATGCTGTTTGTTTTACTATATATTCCCAGAATGTACTACAGAATGAAAGAATTCTGTAAAGTATACTTGTCTGCATGTTTTTATAGCATCCTCTGTCTTCATACCTTAATTTCTCCATAAAGCTTAGACAACAGGATTCTTAGTTTGAAAAAGAGGAGCTAGGAGGTTCAGCTAGGGGATGCAGAAAAAGGGAAGGAAGGAAATAGCTACTTATCACATAGACTTATTTTGAGAAACTCCATTAGATAGAACAAAGACTAGTTACAGTTCTGAAATAATAGGGAAGAACTTTTTTGAAATTAAATTACAAAATGAAATCAGCACCTGGCATAGTAATGGGCACCCTGTTAGGAAGTGTGCAATCATATTTGAATAAGCATGGGTCAGTGTTGTAAAGGAAATTCCTTTATTGCGTAACTGGGTTTGGTGACTCAGGATTATTTGAAAGAATATGATTCTATGATTTAGCAATCTCTTTGGCTGTGGAGGCACCACATAGGGAGAGAAGATTTAAGACAAAACATTGCATGAAGCTAAACAAAGAAAAGCTTGGGAAGCAAAGGAAATGTAACACTGTCACAAAACTTTTGATCTCAATCATTTCCAACCTTCTCTGAGGACGAAGTTGGCAGGCCTCCCAGAGAAACCTAAACAAAGCAACATAACAGGGCATCGCGAAAGGAAAGGGGACCTAAGCTTCGAGATGAGAAGATAAAAGCCTTGCATCCAGATCCACTGAGGAAGAGAGAGGGGATGCCAAAGACATGCTTTCTCTTCAGGGTCTTTTTCAATTCCCTTAAAGGCATGCCTCCTCTGAAGTGAATGGCCTTCAAAGAAAGAGGCCAGTACCCTGGATCCTGAAGTCTGAGGCATTAATGAACCCGACTAAAGGAATGCATTGAAATGACAGTGCAACCCCTTTCTGTATCTTCACCATCTTTAACCCAAAGTGCGTCACCAGTCTGGAATGAGCAATGCCTGCTCAACAAACCCTGCTTTTATCATCCCCTTTGTATTTGTTTATTCACAGTTCAGAATTGTCCAATGGCTTTCTTATTCTCTAATCAAAGGAATTAATATCGTTGTGGAAAAAAAAACAACTTCTATTTGGTTTGCGAGAAAGAACAGCACAAAGTTTCTTTTTAAGGTGGGAAAGATGAAAACTGAGCTGTACTACATAGGTTTGCCTTATTTAGGGATGATTTTTTTTCTACCTAGAGTATGGAGACCCCTGACAATGTAGAACACTAGTAATTTGTTAGTTTGACCATGCTAAAATACTTAATGTATACTGGGTGCTCCTACGCTAGGCAATATGCTGAGTGATTTACATGCATCTCCTGAATTGTAACAATAGTTCTTGTGTAAACGCAATTATAGTCTCTATTTCCAGAAAAGAATTAGAACAGGTAGTTTGCTTACCTAAAGTTCATAGGCTTGTAAGGGGCAGAGCCTGGGGAGAGTGTCATATATTTGAACATCATCTTTTGGATGTAGTTCAGCCTAGACAAGTTTGCAATCTGCTGCTACGAACAGATAAATCTCCCTCATGCTGGTGTTCATGGCAGACAGACATAGGTGGGTCCAACAAGGAAACAGAGATTCACAGAGAGGCTTTCTACCTGGAAACCAAGCGTTACCACTGTAAGAATTGGGAAAAAGTGATAGTGTCAGAATTAGGAAACATAATGTTATATTCATTTTAACTTTATTATAAAATTTTCAAATATACTGGAAGGTAGAGAGACTATTATAATCAATCCCATATGCTCATCACCTAACCTTAATAATTTTCACTTAACCATATTTCCTTCATCTATTTTCTCTTGTCTCAATTTTTAAAAATCAAGCCTTAGCCAGTGAATATAGTGACTCTTAGTCCCTAAATGTATGCATCTCTGAAAATCTGAGACATTTTTCTGCATACTATTAGCACTCCTAAGAAAATTAACAATAATTTCTTATCATGTCGTACCCAGTCTATATACAGTTTCTCCCACTTTGTCCCCAATTTTACCATAGTTGTTAAATCAATTTTGTGATGATAATGATAAATTAGATTTCTTTTAAAAATACCTTTTTAAAAAATTGTTTCAATGGATGAAGCAAATGTAGGAGATACTTAGAAGCAAAATGGATCAAGTACTAGGTAAATCCTAGCCTTACCTCCGACATTCTGAAATTCAGCCAACACTGCTTTCAAACCCACCTGCATCTGAACTTAAAGGAAAAACCATACAGGTTAAGAGCATGGATTCTGGAATCAGACTGTCCAAATTCATAAGATCTCTATCCCAAGGATCTAATGACTCCCAGAGAAGCCCTGTCAGCTTCCCTTAACATACTGCCTGGGTACCACCCTAAGGATAGCCTAACCTGGTCTGTTCTTACTTTATAGATGTGTTGCAGAAAATGAGGAAATAGAACCTAATAACTGATTATCAGTAGAGGAGTTGCATTGTATTTAATTGTATATTGGATCATATATTTTAAAAAATGGTCTCCATTTAGTCAATTCATATTCATGACAGTCATAAATAACTTTTGACAGCTTATGCTATGAGGAAAAGCAAACACAGTGTTGTGGACCATTAGGCTGAGCTGCAAGAGGAATAGGGAGTTATAAATTACAATGGTTTCTATGCCTAGCAGCCACAAAGTCAGGGAGGCTCCCCAACTTTACACATGGTCTTCAATTCTGAAGATTTCCTGTAATGATCCATTTTTTACTTTTTCTCCCCCAGTTTCCATTCTTAACTTTTGTTCGTTGTGCTGTTGCAATTGTCTTTTGCCAAATCCATATTTCTAGCAAATGTGAAATTGAAGGTGATTCATGATGAAATTTCGTAACAGGGGAAATAGAGAAAGTAAAACTGTGATGCAACCCTCAAAGAAGATTCCTTAGAGATAAATGACCCAGCTCTGTGGCTGTAAAGGTTGCTTCATCCCCAGATATTTCACTGAAGGTTCAGAGCTGTCACAGCTCATCTTCCCTTCCTTCCAGCTCAGGAAACTGGCTTCATCTACTTCCACTATACACTCCATCTACATCCACTATACACTCCATCTACTTCCACTATACACTCCATCTACTTCCACTATACACTCCGTCTACTTCCACTATACACTCCATCTACTTCCACTATACACTCCATCTACATCCGCTATACACTCCGTCTACTTCCACTATACACTCCACCTACATCCACTATACACTCCATCTACTTCCACTATACACTCCACCTACATCCACTATACACTCCATCTACATCCACTATACACTCCATCTACTTCCACTATATACTCCGTCTACATCCACTATACACTCCATCTACATCCACTATACACTCCGTCTACATCCACTATACACTCCGTCTACATCCACTATACACTCCGTCTACTTCCACTATACACTCCATCTGCATCCGCTATACACTCCACCTACATCCACTATACACTCCACCTACATCCGCTATACACTCCGTCTACTTCCACTATACACTCCACCTACATCCACTATACACTCCATCTACATCCACTATACACTCCGTCTACTTCCACTATACACTCCACCTACATCCACTATACACTCCATCTACTTCCACTATACACTCCACCTACATCCACTATACACTCCATCTACATCCACTATACACTCCGTCTACTTCCACTATACACTCCGTCTACATCCACTATACACTCCGTCTACTTCCACTATACACTCCACCTACATCCGCTATACACTCCACCTACATCCGCTATACACTCCACCTACATCCACTATACACTCCACCTACATCCGCTATACACTCCATCTACATCCGCTATACACTCCGTCTACTTCCACTATACACTCCACCTACATCCACTATACACTCCATCTACTTCCACTATACACTCCACCTACATCCACTATACACTCCATCTACATCCACTATACACTCCATCTACTTCCACTATATACTCCGTCTACATCCACTATACACTCCATCTACATCCACTATACACTCCGTCTACATCCACTATACACTCCGTCTACATCCACTATACACTCCGTCTACTTCCACTATACACTCCATCTGCATCCGCTATACACTCCACCTACATCCACTATACACTCCACCTACATCCGCTATACACTCCGTCTACTTCCACTATACACTCCACCTACATCCACTATACACTCCATCTACATCCACTATACACTCCATCTACTTCCACTATACACTCCACCTACATCCACTATACACTCCATCTGCATCCACTATACACTCCATCTACATCCACTATACACTCCATCTACATCCACTATACACTCCGTCTACATCCACTATACACTCCATCTACATCCACTATGCACTCCATCTACATCCACTATACACTCCACCTACATCCACTATACACTCCATCTGCATCCACTATACACTCCATCTACATCCACTATACACTCCATCTACATCCACTATACACTCCGTCTACATCCACTATACACTCCATCTACATCCACTATGCACTCCATCTACATCCACTATACACTCCACCTACATCCACTATACACTCCATCTGCATCCACTATACACTCCGTCTACTTCCACTATACACTCCATCTACATCCACTATACACTCCATCTACATCCACTATACACTCCACCTACATCCACTATACACTCCATCTGCATCCACTATACACTCCGTCTACTTCCACTATACACTCCATCTACATCCACTATACACTCCATCTGCATCCGCTATACACTCCACCTACATCCACTATACACTCCACCTACATCCGCTATACACTCCGTCTACTTCCACTATACACTCCACCTACATCCACTATACACTCCATCTACATCCACTATACACTCCACCTACATCCACTATACACTCCATCTACTTCCACTATACACTCCACCTACATCCACTATACACTCCATCTGCATCCACTATACACTCCATCTACATCCACTATACACTCCGTCTACATCCACTATACACTCCATCTACATCCACTATACACTCCGTCTACATCCACTATACACTCCGTCTACTTCCACTATACACTCCATCTGCATCCACTATACACTCCACCTACATCCGCTATACACTCCACCTACATCCACTATACACTCCACCTACATCCACTATACACTCCACCTACATCCACTATACACTCCGTCTACTTCCACTATACACTCCATCTGCATCCACTATACACTCCACCTACATCCACTATACACTCCGTCTACTTCCACTATACACTCCATCTGCATCCACTATACACTCCACCTACATCCGCTATACACTCCATCTACATCCACTATACACTCCACCTACATCCACTATACACTCCGTCTACTTCCACTATACACTCCATCTGCATCCACTATACACTCCGTCTACTTCCACTATACACTCCATCTACATCCACTATACACTCCACCTACATCCACTATACACTCCGTCTACTTCCACTATACACTCCATCTACTTCCACTATACACTCCATCTACTTCCACTATACACTCCATCTACATCCACTATACACTCCGTCTACTTCCACTATACACTCCGTCTACATCCACTATACACTCCATCTACTTCCACTATACACTCCATCTACATCCACTATACACTCCACCTACATCCGCTATACACTCCATCTACATCCACTATACACTCCACCTACATCCGCTATACACTCCATCTACATCCACTATACACTCCACCTACATCCACTATACACTCCGTCTACTTCCACTATACACTCCATCTGCATCCACTATACACTCCACCTACATCCGCTATACACTCCATCTACATCCACTATACACTCCACCTACATCCACTATACACTCCGTCTACTTCCACTATACACTCCATCTGCATCCACTATACACTCCACCTACATCCGCTATACACTCCGTCTACATCCACTATACACTCCATCTGCATCCACTATACACTCCACCTACATCCACTATACACTCCATCTACTTCCACTATACACTCCATCTACTTCCACTATACACTCCATCTACTTCCACTATACACTCCATCTACTTCCACTATACACTCCATCTACATCCACTATACACTCCGTCTACATCCACTATACACTCCATCTACTTCCACTATACACTCCATCTACATCCACTATACACTCCATCTACATCCACTATACACTCCACCTACATCCACTATACACTCCACCTACATCCACTATACACTCCATCTACATCCACTATACACTCCACCTACATCCACTATACACTCCATCTACATCCACTATACACTCCGTCTACTTCCACTATACACTCCATCTGCATCCGCTATACACTCCACCTACATCCACTATACACTCCACCTACATCCGCTATACACTCCGTCTACTTCCACTATACACTCCACCTACATCCACTATACACTCCATCTACATCCACTATACACTCCGTCTACTTCCACTATACACTCCATCTGCATCCACTATACACTCCACCTACATCCACTATACACTCCATCTACATCCACTATACACTCCACCTACATCCACTATACACTCCATCTACATCCACTATACACTCCACCTACATCCACTATACACTCCATCTACATCCACTATACACTCCACCTACATCCACTATACACTCCATCTACATCCACTATACACTCCGTCTACTTCCACTATACACTCCATCTGCATCCACTATACACTCCACCTACATCCACTATACACTCCATCTACATCCACTATACACTCCATCTACATCCACTATACACTCCGTCTACTTCCACTATACACTCCACCTACATCCACTATACACTCCATCTACATCCACTATACACTCCATCTACATCCACTATACACTCCATCTACATCCACTATACACTCCGTCTACTTCCACTATACACTCCATCTGCATCCACTATACACTCCACCTACATCCACTATACACTCCATCTACATCCACTATACACTCCATCTACATCCACTATACACTCCGTCTACTTCCACTATACACTCCATCTGCATCCACTATACACTCCACCTACATCCACTATACACTCCATCTACATCCACTATACACTCCATCTACATCCACTATACACTCCATCTACATCCACTATACACTCCATCTACATCCACTATACACTCCGTCTACATCCACTATACACTCCATCTACATCCACTATACACTCCGTCTACATCCACTATACACTCCATCTACTTCCACTATACACTCCACCTACATCCACTATACACTCCATCTACATCCACTATACACTCCATCTACATCCACTATACACTCCATCTACATCCACTATACACTCCATCTACTTCCACTATACACTCCACCTACATCCACTATACACTCCATCTGCATCCACTATACACTCCGTCTACTTCCACTATACACTCCATCTACATCCACTATACACTCCATCTACATCCACTATACACTGAAATCTGACCAAGCTTCATGTAATTCCTGAATCAGGCACAAACCTGAAAGGTAGAAAGGACGATTCAGGAGCTAGTTTCAAAGGTGAAAATGATGATTTAGAGTCATTGTGCAGGTATCTAGCAGAAGTTCTAAAGAAGAAGAGAGCGAACAAGTACAGAGACTTGAGCCCTTTAATGGGGCAAGCAGGTGGCACTGGGAACAGGAGGTCCGGGCATGTGGCAATAGCCCATATGGTGGGATAAAAAATTTTAGATACTGGACAGTTGCCTAGCCAGAGCTGGTGGTGGGAATTCTGTCTCCAGCACATACACATCTTATTTTTTTTCCTCTTTTCTTAATTTAACTTAATTAACTTAATTTAAAAACTCATGCCGATCGTAATACATTGGCTTAAGCACCCAGGCCCTGGGACAGACTGCCTCATGTTCCTTTCTAACCAGTGGCCTTGGACAAGTTACTTAAACATCTGTGCCTCAATTTCTTCATCTGAAAATGGACATAATAGTTTTCCCCACCTTGGTTAGGTACCTGAGGCTATTGGTTGTGAGGGGGTGCAGGCACAGCTCTTAAATACGGCAAGTCCTCATTAATTAGCTACTAGAAATCTGAAAAAATATAACTATGCAATCTGCAGCCACACTTTGCTTCCAAAGGAGAAAGTTACTCTGTTGGAGAGAATAAAGTCAGCACAGAGATGGGAGGAGGAGGAAAGAAAAAGTCTCCACTTGAGCATTTCAATCCTTGCTTCTGATATCCCTGAAGTACTCCACCCATATCATTTGCTTACATGTCAGCAGCACTGTACTTGTTCCTGCCTTTTCATTCTAGTTGTTGAAGAAAAACATTTTTATTTTCCAGCTTTGAGGAGCATAGTGAGTGTAAGTGTGGTAAAATAAATAAATAAATAAAAATAACAGGATAAATATTGAACAACATCAAATTAAACTCCCAACTACTTACAGATTTGCTTTAAGTCCCGTTTCCTGGTCCACTACTTTTGTTTTCTTTCATTCTTTTACTTTGTCATTGAAAAGCTAGACAAGTCCCTCTTTTTATATTAGCAAAAGGTTCATTTCTCCAAAAATGGCTGGGGGAGAATAATTTAGGCATACAGTCTAAATGTGAAGTGGTAATTTGAGTATATATGATAAAAGTTATGCCTGAACTGCAGAAAAGAAAATGGGAAAACATCCCAACTGTGAGAGCTGTTTGAAGCAGGGATAATTTCTAAAAGATTTAAACTAAACATACATGAAAAATAGAAGCAAATTATATTATTCCATGCAGAGAAGTTTCATTTTGGCAAGAGTTTTCCCTTAGCCTGTTTGGGCTCTTTCCATCTCCAATTATCTATGATTACATCGTCAGAGCTCTTTACAATTGAATTTGAATGGTGAGTCTTAAAAGATTTTATTTAAAATAAACCCTACCGTGAGGACATCGAAAAATGCCGGGCACATAGTAGGCACTCAGCAAAAAGTTACTGAACATTGGGCTGACATTCATCTGGCATGGCCTTGTATGATCTGACTGGTTGATGAAATCTTGATATAGCTCTGTGCTAATTGATTAAAGGCTTTTGCCCTGAGGCCCCTCCAGTGACTCTGTCACTCCTGCTTCCCTGGCCCTTACCTGGAGCCATCCTTCTGTCCAACTAATCCAGAAATTAATGGGTTAAGTCCTGACAATCAGGGGCCTTTCTGGACCTCCTTCCATAGCTATGGTCCCTCAATTCTGCTTGGTCAGTGCTTAGGTCATACTAGTTTGGAAATATTTTTAATATGACCTTTGACTCAGTGAATATCCTGTGTTGATTTAGCAATAATCTTCTAGCCCTGATGCAGCAAAAGGAAGAAAAAATACAGTGGTTTGAGGTGTATAATAAAGTGTAGGGTGGGCAATGGTGGCTCAGTGGCAGAGTTCTCGCCTGCCATTCCAGAGACCCGGGTTCGATTCCTGGAGCCTGCCCATGCCAAAAATATTAAAATAAAACTAAAAAGTATTAAGAGGAAGAGGTATGAAAACAAGGGAGATGGGAGAGGCAGAGAAGGTAGGAGAGGGAAAAACAGAGAGAAAAAACAGCATAAAAAGGTCATCACCTGCAGGTCATCACACAATCACCTTTCTCATCTGCTATCCACGGCTTTAAGCCGTTTGCCCAGAATGGTTAGTGAAAGCTTTTTAAAAAGTTTATGGTACGTGCCCAAAGCCCGAGCTGTAATTACTGTGTTTGCTATGCTGACACCATTGTCTGACAAAATATCGTGCCAAATATTTTCTCTCCTTTTTCTCTTTGTGCTGAATTTCTTTGAGTAAAATAACATTAGTCAATATTCAATCCAGGTGAAATCCTGTTACACTACACTCCAAAGGGGTGTCTAAATTGTTTCATTGTGTTGGAATTCCATTGTATTAAATATTGTTGAAAACCTGGTACTTATGAATTTTTTGGTTACAGGTCTTTGCTGTCCCATGTTTTGTTGAAAGGGGGTTATACATTGTAATTTAGAAAGCATTAGAGAACCATTGTTGAGTATGTGAATTCATTTTATTTGGTTTAAAAACATGGGGACAGATTCCATGACCAAAAATGTTTGGGAAATACAATATATATTAGATTATTAAAGGCCCTGGGAGAGCCTATAGCTTATGCAAATTTGTTTAAATTTTGTAAACCCAAGTTTTCTCAAACTTAATTGACCGACTGCTCCTCCCTTTCGTAGTCTGTCTTGTAATTTTTTTGGAACACCTATAGTGTAATAGCAAGTTTGCGAAATGCAAATGCAGGACCAGGGTATTAGTTCTTGTTTTTATCTAGGACCTGCATTGTGCTTGGAAATGGGTGAGACTGGCAAAACAAAGACAAATAAGGCACAGTGCTTGTGCCTGAAAGGCTAAGAGATGAGAAGCATTGCAAATGATATTGCAGAGTTGTTTTGTTTTGTTTTTTTAATTGTGGGAAAACAGAAGACAAAGCAACTGAGCAGGGGAGAAGGGAGTTGGGACCAAGTCTGGGAAAGCTTCTTACTGTAAGAATATATGGACTTGTCAGATACTAGCGATTTACTAAATAGCCAGCAGGCAGAATGAAGACGCTCTCACATAGCCTTTTCTAAAGCCGTGTAGGATATATCCTAGCAACACAAAGGCCTCCTACACGAGACTGTCGGGTATGCCAACATGGCTCCCTCAAGATAGCCAGCTATCATTTCAGATTGTTTCATGGTGGGCAAATAGTGGCCACCATGATCATCTGTAGTTCTTTTTTTCTTTAGCACGCGCGCGCGAACACACACACACACACACATTTTGAGCCTGAATTGGACATCTGCTTAAATTCTAGCTCTCTTTCCACAACTGGACAGGGATTTAAAGGATGTGCCAGGTTTCCCTGGCTATGAACTTGTTTTTTCTTGCACCCAACATGCATACTGGCATGGGCTTTTAACTAGTCATACGTTGGATGGGGAGTGGGGATGGATTGGAATCCTTGATGTGGTTCCAAGCATTGCTGGCTTTTTCAGGCTTAAAACCAACAACCCAAAGACATCTGAAGGTCTTTGATATGTTCTATACAATATAGAGTACACTATGGGTGCAGCAGCACCATTATAATGGAAAGGAAAGGGAGCTGGCTTTTTTTTCTTTTCTTCATTTCTCTGTTTCTCGGTTTCTTCCTTTTAGCACAAAGAGTGTGCCCTTTGTCCTGCTGAATGATTTATATATATTATTTCATTTAAGCTTTACATCATATGAGGTAAGCACTACAGTATTTTCACCATTTTTACTGGTGTGCAAGCAGAGAAAAACAGAATTTGGGATTTATTTAAGGTAAGTGACAGAGTGGGGAGTGAAGAGGAAATTCACTCACTACAATGCCAGAATAAGAGGGTGACTGACACCTGTTTTTTACACTCTAAAATAATTCAAATTTAGTGTGCTAACCAGACAGCAATTTCCTCACCTTAATCAGGATGTAGTAGTACTTTCTTTGCCTGATAGAACTTGTGGGCCTTTACTTGCGTTGTCTAAGATAGTTCAGAACAGTCCATTATTTCCTTACTTTTCTTCCCCTTTCTAATAAATGTATTCCTAGGAGGAATCAGTCTGATTCCTCTTGAGTAAGCAATGGACGGCTTGAATTTAGGGTGGAACTTGGAATTCTTCATTAGCTGCCCTGTTACTGCTGGGAGGGACTGACATTTCCTTTACTCTTTCTTTTATAACTCTTTTCAGACGGACAGACAGACACACACACACAAGAACAGACTATCCAGAGACTTGTGGTTAGTTTAAGTTTATACTTGAATATTTCTGACATTTGAAAAATAGTTTCATCATTGAAAATTTTTTGTCCAGAATAAAAGCTGATTGAAAGGCAGTGTTACCTTGATTCCTGAGGTCTTTTTTTTAAATGATACTAACCGTGTGCTGCAGACAATTAAAAGAAAAGGAATGCAACATAAATTAAAACAGGCAATATTTTCAAAATATTAACAAATCAGGGGGATGAAAGCAAAGCAATTGAATTTAGAGGGAAGTAAGATATGTCAGTGGTTTTTAAACAGTTAGGGGCAGATCCCTTCGAGAATTGGATGAACACCAAGGACTTGCTTTTTAGAAAGATAGATTTATGTGGTCATGTCATTTTGTATTCAGTCATGAATACATGTCATGTCATTTTTGTATTTGTCAGCCCATGAAACTCACCCATAAACCCCATGAGAAAGCTCTGATATGATCCCAAAGGCCTTGAAGGAAAATAGAAGATTTGTCCAGAAAAAGTAGGGTAAAAGCCATATGATTTGTCAAGGTCTCTCATGCCTCCATTAATTCAGGATTCTAATGGCCCAGTTCTAAATTGTTGCTCTAGAATCATTGCTCTGAAAAGCTTGTTTCAACTTTGAAGCTTTCCTAAATATTCCAGGAGTAATAGTTGTCCTAAAGGTTTCCTGTCTTTCTCCCTAAGAAAATCCAGGAATCCAGAGGATCGGCAAATTTTATGACTCTGGTGTTTCTCTACTCCTATGTTTCCAAATGTTAAGGTTCTCACAGATTGCCTGGGGGTCTTGTTTAAAGTGCAGATTCTGATTCAGGAGACGTGGGGTGGGGCTCGAGATTCTGTATTTCTAACAAGTTCCCACGTGAAGCCAACGTGTGTCTGTGCAGCATCCCACACATTTTTTTTTTTTGATGCTGTATGGTGGGGGGTCACACTTCATTCTTTTTCCATGTGGTTGTCCTGTTCTTGTAGCACTGTTGAATATTTGGGAGAAAAGGCGGGCAAAGTGCACGGGCCGGACTCGAACCCAAGTCTCCCGCAAGGCAGGCAAAAATTCTACCACCAAACTAGCCTTGCACCCACTTTAGCACACTTTTTGACTATTAAGACTAGTATTGACCTAGTTCCCTACCTCTACATCTCTACTGCTAAGCACTTCAGAATAACCCCTTCTATCTTTCTCTCATACTTATAATTGAGCTTCTCTATCTCACCAATCAGCTAAAGCCTAAACTTATACAAACAGGAAGTTACCACTATGGGGTCCCTATAAGAAAAAGTAAACTATTTTCCTTAAAATAATTCTAACAGTGATTGGAGTTTGATTTGAAGTAGTTCCTTATCTACTTCTATGGTACTTAATATTTTGGTGTGCCTTTATAAGCTGTGAGTTATATGTAATTCTTTATTAATAATAGTTGAAAGCCTATTGTATATAAATGATTTATCTTTTTAGAGAAAATTTAAAGCTACCCCTTTAAAAACATTGTTTTCCCTTGCTTCCAGGGGTGAATGGAGCAAGGGCTGGAACTGATGCCAAGCCCATGCAGGTAAATCTCTGTCATCCAAGTCTATATTAGGTTTGCTTTCTCCTGCAGGTACCACTGCCATTTTTCGATTCTTTGAAATATGGGATGCGTCAAAGATGAGCAAGTCAGACATTTTCTCCGAGGCAACGATTCATTTTCTGTGTGTTAGCAACCCATGAATTGTTTTTAGCAGTTGGTGCTGTTGACTATGTTTTCAGTTAACAAAAAGTTTCATGACTGTTCCGAAAATGAGGGTAGAATCGGGAATGTTGAAAAATCCTGGAATCTGATTTACCATTTAATAAATTTATGTATACCTAAAGGCACTTGTATAATCCAAGAATATGCCATTCTATTTTTAAGGGAATGAAAACCATGGCTTTCTGTAAGTTCTTATAAAAGCCATATAAGGAAGAAAGTTGGAACTGGCTCATTTTTTCATTTTCAGTTTACTTCAAAATTATTTTTTTCTATTTCTGCTTGATGGAAGTTAGGTGAAATAGAACATGTGTTTTTTGGCTAATTGCCTTAAAAAATAACACTACCATGCCAAACAACAGTATGATACGGAATGTTAGATACAAACAACAGTATGATATGGAATGTTAGATACATCATATAAAATTTTCAGCTTGTTCATTTCAGCTAGTTACTATGAAAGGCATGGAATCGTCCCTTTTAGGAATTCTCATTTTCTTCTTTTTAAATGCACACACACAAAAATGCTTTATCTCTATAGCTAGGACTCTATTGTTCAGAAAGTAGAACGTATGAGATTGCAGCGACATAAAAATGTTTATAAATGGAAGATAACTAAAGTGTTAATGGTTGTGTAGGGACAGACAGGAGATTGCAAATTCGGAATAATTTTAAAATTATTCGAAAGTTTATTTACCAGCATTATGTTTCTTATTTATTTCAATTTTCATTATGAAGCATTTCATAATATTATTAGATATTCATATACCCAGTATACAGTTTAGGAATGTTATTATTTTGCAAAGAAATCTGCTGTGTTGTACTTTCAGAAAAAAATTTTTTTTTTTGCTGAAAAGGAAACATTAAAGATATTTGTCAATGCTATTTAAGAGATGAGTCACTTGAATACATTTATCTGCAAACTTCCTTAGAAAAGCTTTTTAGGACTTTAAACTAAAGGGTGACAAAAAGACCTCTAAGACAATTTTGACTTTCCTTTTCATGCCTCTTTCACTACTTCGGAACTCAAAACAAACAGTAATAATCACCAAAATTAGCTTATGAGGGGAAAAAACTTGCCAAATAACTAAAGAAAAATGACATAGCACATTTTGAATACCCTCTATTAATGATATGCTTTCTAATTATTGCATTTATTTTTAAATAAAAAAGTATTTTGGTTTATATAGATGACAGACCGAACACATATATTTGAACTTTGAGTGAAATAAAGATTCTATTCCACTCTGTCCTGAAAGTCCTTGATTACCAGCGGATATGTAAAGCCATGCTAGGTAACACAGCACAAGTTTTAAGGCATGGATATATTTAATAATTAAAATTAATAAATGAATCTGGGCCACTAATAAATTTAGAGATCATTTAGATTCTGGGAGAAAATTTAGCTTATTTGTTCATTTTTAGGTATAGCTAAAAATGAGTAGTGGTTTAACTTTCCTTTGCAGATAAAGGTTGAAGAGGAAATTCTCAAATTTCAGGCAACACTGTCATTATTATGGAGTGAAATGTGAACAAAGAATTGTACATGAAGTACTCTGGACAAGCTCTTTTGATAGCTTAAGCTGCAGATGCCTGTGTGGTTTGCAGTGTGAGTTGTTTATGACTGTGTTCTGTTAACTCTAGGTTTACTGTGATTATTTTGTGTATTTGTCCCAGGGCAAACAAACTCAGTCGCAGCCTAAAAGATAAATCTCTTTCTCTGGGCTTAAAATAGTCCTCATTTGGGTCGCTATTTAATATTTGAGGTGAATTATTCCTTAATTATTCCTTAATTCCTTCATGTTCTTTCCTATGCATCATATTGTGATATGTAATTTTGGTTTAGTAATTATATACTCTTTTTGATAATGTTATTCAGGACTTCTGCATAAAGGCTTAGAAATAAGTACCACACAAGAAGTGCTTAAGATTGTTTGTTCAATATCTTTTCCTGCTGGACTTTGGACTAAGTCTACCATAGTGAAACTTGCTAAAATGAATTTTTTTCTTTTTACGCTCAGAATTATTATGCTTAAAACAGCTATATGAGTTTGATGATACTACATTTTCCATGCTAAAGTAGGGTAATTAGTGTTTTCACCTCAAAGAATACTTTTAATTTTGAGTTTTCTATGAACAGCCTTCACTAAGTACATTTTTTAAAAATAAGTTTTCTAAGGTTCATAATTAAGGCATACTTTCTTCATCACTTGCAAAATATTTGCTTTTTACTTCATACCAGTGACTATAATATTCAAAAATTTCATTGTTTAAAGGCCTCAGGAATATTTTAATAGCAAAGACCCACTTAACTTTTCTTCCTTTATTTTTTGGTCAAAGTAGTCAAGATTGCATGAGATTTCTCAGTTCTTTAAAATGGGGTTCATGAATCCAACCTGGTTTGAGCTGAAGTATAGGTGAGTTCCTACACCATTAAGCATTAAACACTACTAACTTTTAAACTAAAAACCTAACACTTAAATGTAAGAAATGACAAATGGTATACAGACATTTTTATTAAACTCGATTTTAAATGGAAAATTTTAAATTTGAGTTTTCATATATCTCTTGAAGCTCCAGTGTTCATGCACATGCAATTTAGATAATAAATCAACTCACTGACTTATCTTTTCTATAGTGTAGCTACATCAGGAACTTTTAGGAAGTACAGACTCCTTAGGGAATATCTGATGAATGTTTTTCAAATTGGTTAACTAAATAATTTTTTTTTTTTTTACGTGGAGATATATTCTGCCATTAGTAAAATACCACTGTGGACTATTGCTTCCCCTCATCTGCCTCCTTCCTCCCCTCCCCCCGGGGGGTGAGGTTTCAATGCGGGAACTAGACTGACTTTTGCCAAAATGTAATTACTTTCCCACAGACACACGTTTCTCCCTTCTACATCCAGCTGCAAGGATCGGCGCTGGTCGTCTAGAGGCTATAAAGGAATAGAAGAGTCAAACCTCTATGTCGTCTGGCTCAAACACCCGGCCATGTACCCCTCAGTATTTACTTGAAAACCTCTTGAGATGAGCAACTTGTATCCTCTGCCTTTAAACGTCAGTGGATTGGATTAGGAAAGTGTAAATCTGCTTGTATACTACAGTGTTGAATATGAGTTCACACTGTGCAACGAAAATAACGTGTTTAGAGGTTTTCCACTGCATTTCGCAGAACACTCTCATCCAAAGGCAGGGCCAAAGGAAGGTTCAGAGTCCCCGAGCATAAAAAGAAGATGGAGAAATCACGTCTGGTCGCGGGTAGGCATCTGAAAAAACTTCTTGGTGGGGTGGGCACCTGGAAAAACTTCTAGGTGGAGATGGCATCTGAGATAGGCCTCAAAGCACCGACACGGCTGTGGACACGGAAGAGTCCACTCCAGAGAGAAGGGAATCCCTTGCCCCATCGCCTGTTTACACCACCGGCCCGTGCTACCAGCCACATTTCGAGACGATCCCTACAAAATGCAGGCGTCCGACCCAGGAGGCACTTCCGCAGTTCGGTTAGTCAAGTCTGGATTCAGAGAGCGCACGAGGAGGCAACGACTCCCGCAGGTGGGCACACTCTCTTCGGGGCTCCGACTCCGCGAGACGCTCCCAGCCGCAGCAGGCTGCTCTGGCTTAGCGACTGCAGCGGCTGCCGCTTTCCCCACCAAATTCCAGCGCTCGGGAGCCGAGCTGCAGCCGAGACCTGGGTCCCGCCCCGGCCCCCTCCGGCCCGCGGTAGGGGTGGGGGGGTGACTGAAGGGAGGAGCCGGGGAGGAGCCGCGGCAGTGGCTGCCCCAGAGGCGGCAGGTGTGGATGGGCCCGAGGCGGGGGACCTTCCACTCCCGCCCGCCCCTCCCGGGGGCAGGGGGTGGAGGCCGGGGGCGGCCGCGGCGGGGCCTTCCCGGAGCAGCTCGGCGAGCCGCTTCAACCCGCTCACAACTTGAAACGCGGCGGGGGCCGCAGGTCCCACGTTAGGCGCCTGGAGGAGGAAGACGCGCCGCCCGCGCCGGGGCTGAGGGACCGCGCTGGGTCCTGGACGCGAGAGGTGAGGCGGCTGCCGGAGCGGGGCCGAAGCTGGGGGATGGGATGCGGCCCCTGCCCAAGCGCCGGGGCGAGGCCGGGCTGCGCCTCGGTCCTCCGACTGGGACCCGCAGGTGAGCGGGGCTGGGGCCGGTCCCGCGGCGCCCGAAGCCGGGCGGGGGCGCGTCCCTTGCGAGTTTGCGAAGAGGCTTTGGGGCTGGGCACCGGCCTGCTGCGCCTGGGTTCGAGGGCAGCCGGCGCCCGCGGGCACCCGAGCGAGGAGCTGCGGCCGGGTCGGGTGCATCCCGGGGCGCGCGCCGGCGGCACCGGCTCTGCGCACAACCGCCTCCTCCCCTTAACCAGATCGAGGATTGTTTCCGTGGCGCGGCGGCGGGCTTCGAAGTCACAGGTCCACGGAACTGCTCGTGTCCTGGAGTGTGTTGGGTGGGCGTGGGGGTGGAGAGCTTTCAGTTAGCGATGTTTGATTTGAGCCCACTTTACCCTATAACATACTGTCACTCCAAAACTTAATGCTGCTTTCCCCTCCTAGAGTGAAGAGAAGTTAGGGGTGTGTTTTAATGCCCATATTAGAAGAATTAGTTTGTTTTCGCCGTATACAGCTGGGAAAATGATACTCTGTAGAACACTGAGTTTTCCAACAATACTTCACCTAAATGAGCCTCAGATCTTACAGCGAAATAATGGCAGTCATGAAAAACACAAAAAAAGTGTGCATTTAGTACGGCTTTGGCAGGGAGAAGTCGAGGAAAACTGAGAAATGGCCCCTTTAAGCAGCTGCAGGACGATTTTTCTTCTGCACAGTGGTGCTGCGTCTAAGAAAGACAGCTCAGACCTACACGCGGGGGTCGGAGCGAAGCTAGCGCTACGCCGCTCACAGTGGACCTCTGGTTTCTGGGTTCCGGCCTGTCAGCTTTCTTCTTTCAAGTCTTGGCAGCTTGCAAGGGAAATTAGGAAAGTGACCCCATTTTTCTACTCTGGAGTTCATTACCTCTGCTTTAAAATATTTCTCTCATGGGCGGAAATTCAGACAATATATGTTTTACACTCTGTTTAACGAAATTCTGCTTGAATGCCTAAAAATTTGTTTTAAAACTGACCAGCAACTTTAGGTTTGTGTGTTGTCAAATTTCGTACTGGGCGGAGGGGTGCACTGACTTTATTTTTCAAGTCTACTAATTATTTTTGAGTGTCTGGGGAGGTTAATTCTTAAGTGAGGGCCCTCTTGATCTTAAGCAAAAAAGTTAAAATAATGGTGGTTTAATTTCATCCGAAAGAACTATCCCTGCCACCCCCACCTTTTCCCTCTTCTTACCTGTGACAGCCTCATGAAATTCGGACAGTTTCTTTAATCTTAGTATGTAAAAGCATCTTGAGATGAATTTTGGTGTCTAAAATGGAAAATTTTGACTTGTGTTTATCTTAATACAATTATCAGACTTAATGGAATGATCAACTTGTGGTGTTTATTTTTTATTTATACCATATGAGGACTTTATTGTGCATGTGGCTAATGTTTGCATATGTAAATTTGGGAGAAACTCCTAAAAAATACAGATTGATCTTCTGGGTGAAATTTTATAGTACTACTCAGTCTTGTAAATTCTGAAAAGCATATTGTCAGAGAGAAAACTCTTGACTAATAACAGGAGCTGTTGGCTTTTTTTTGAAATTTTAAATAGGTGATTAAAGGAGGTACAAAATGCTCTAGACTTGAGCATCATTTTGAAAAATGAAGGCTGTATTCTGCAATGTAAAAGCTAGATAACTATTCTAGAAATTACAAAAATGCTTGAGGAAAGTAAAATAAAAGGTAGCATAAAATTGTAATACTGTACTTTTAGAATTTTATGGAGTATGCAAAAAATCACAAATTCTCCAGAGAGTAGTATTAAACTGGATGAAGTGTAAGAATATTTCTGCATATCATTCTTTCTCATATTAAAAATATTTATCTTACTTTGCCTTAAAATTGAAGTTATAGTTAAATGTGGTTGGTAACTATTTGGGATAATTCAGAATGCTTTTATCCATTCACTTAACCACATATTATCTTCAGTAAAAATTTTAAGGTGTCTTTTGTTTGGGAGAGTAGCTAGCACTAAATTTTTCATATCGTTGCCAGTTTTTCTTCATTTCATGTATCTAGGTAACTTTACCATACAATTATTGTCGAGTTTCTTAACAAATTTAAACTGTAAAATTTCAATATATGCAATCAGGGATGAAATCTAGGTTTAAGAGAAAATACTTTTTGAAGACTTTTAGGATACATATAATAGTAATAGTTCTTTTCCAATACTTTGAAATAAAAAAATAAATTAACAAAATAATTGACAATTATATTTCAGCAGTTTCTCAGTGTATTTAAAGGACAAGTTTTCTAAGGAGTGATCTCCCAAGTGTTTTGATTCTTTCTTAATAGCAGCAAGGAAGTTTATAGCTATCAAAACCTGTATCTATAGAACGGGAAAAAATACTTTTGTTGAATCTAGAGTAGGTAAATCTTAAATAAAAAGCAGTGAAATTGTTCTTTGTATTGTAAAAGTATTTGCGCTGCAGGCATCTTTCCTATGTCCTCTTTTTTTGAAAATACATTTGAGTATATAGAAAGTGAATCAGTCATTTCAGTGTAGAATATGTATCCTAATGTGCTTGATTTGTTCGTGGATTTGAGGCTTTTTTTCTCCACATTTTATGTGAGGATGGAGTCCAGGAAGTTATTAAAATAATTTTGGGGAGTGTTGAGAAGAAGGAAAAAGCATCCAAGTGTGACTATGTGTTGGTTTGGAGCAGCGGAGAAGGGGGTGGAAGGTGGCGGTGGTGGATGTGTGGAAAACAGGAGTTTGGGACTAAATGTCCTTTATCCACATTAATCAGAATCCCTAGCAAGTTCTACTCTATCACGTAACTGACTTGTTAGCCAGTATGTAGTCACTGGGTATAGTAAAATACTATAGATACCAGAAAAAATAAATCTCTTTTGAAAATCCTTAATCATATTTTATCAAATATACAACATACTGTATTTTGTCTGTATGCCAGCTTCCAAGCTATTCAACACGTGGGGCCAACTTCTAAATTAAATGTGTTATAAAAAGTAAGTAACTGATTTCCATTTTAAGAGACTGCCCCTTTTGAGGAACTATTTTTCAACATCACAAATAGCACTAATCTTGTGAATGGTTATATTAATTACAAATTAAACATTTAGTCAAGGAGGAATGCAATTTTTATTGATCTTGAGGCCATATGTGTTAAGTAATTTGTGGCTCAGTTTCTTTTTCTGTATCTGTTTTGCCTCTGACAAAGGATCATGTACTGCGATACAAAAGACTATAATGAGACAGATAATAAAAACGAACTGATCATAGTTCTGCTGGATAAGCCTCTGTCTACATGAATTCCGAACCAGAACAGAAGTCTCTGACAGTATAATTCCCCACAGAAGTCTCTGACAGTATAATTCCCCTCAGCCCTCTTACAGTGATTCCTGTGAGTTAACAGTAGCAGAAAAGGGAGTAAATTGTCTCTGCCATTTGTAAAGCAGATTTCATGATCCACGGCAAGTCAAACCCACGAAATATTTTAGTCTTGTCCAATTCAGCTCCACTTCCTTGCCAGGGGCATAATAGCTGAAGTTAAAAGACTTATATCCAAATGGGAAAATTAGTGCCATTTGTGTATAGGCAGTAGCCTTATTCAGACTTCTTTCAACCTAATTGGAAAAAAGAAGGAAGAAAAAAAAATGATTTGATTACAAATCCTCAGGGTGGGTAACGTGTAGGAGACCATGGCTCAGGGATGCATTTAGGTTTTTTCCCTTACGTTGAATTATTTAGAGTTTTCATTGTAGTTCTCTGGTTTGATTTTTGTAGTTTAGTTCAGTAATTTGTAAGAGAAGGGAGTACAGTAAATTGGTAAATTTTTAAATACCCAAAATTGTACAGCATTGATCACGTAAAAATACTTCCACTACTTTTGACGTAAATCTGTATTGACTGTTGTATTTTCTTCTTTGTATCTTAAATCTAAGCTTTTTTCTTGGGAGTATTCCTGAGTCTGTGCAGGGTAGAAGAAAAGGAAAAGAACTGCTTCTGCAAACCACTGCCATCTGAAACCGACATTTTAAGTTATCGCCGTCAAAACTCAGGTGGACTTTGGCTGCATTAGTAAATTGGATATATATAATATAAGATAAAGGAATCAGTTCTGAAAAGTCTTCCTCGGAAACTTGTATGTGATTTTGTAACTGATCTAAATGTGATAATATAATGATCAATCAAGGCCAATGTTATTAGATGATTGAGGTGTAGATATTTTGGAGTACAGTGGTTGATTGAAGGCAAAGAGTTGATCCCCCAAGTCGAAGTTAGAGCTTATTAACTAAAATGACCCGAGATTTTTGAATTATAGTCATGTTCAAGTGGAAATTTAAGTCATCAAGTTATTATTAGATGACTCTGTGGGATTCTGTTAATCTTTTCCCTTTTTTAAACTTGACCTTTCGCCACCTATTTCAACTTAATTAGCTTAATTTTTAAAGACAGTCTCAAATAAGAAACAGTGAACTGAAACAATAAAAATATGAGCTTTGTGGTGAAATTTATATATAGTGAATGTAGCCTTTAAAACTAAGATTTAACTGGTTTTTGACTGGAGTGGATCTTCAAATAACTAACTCGTAATAAATTGTCATTTGAAATTTTCTTTATTTAATTCTGAGTCTTAAGGCAAAACCAATTTCCTTTTTATGCGTAAAAGTGGAACTAGCGTAATTTTTAAAACAAAACAAACAAGCAAACCACAGCCTACAGCCTAACTTTAATAGTTTTATAACAGTGTTGATGTTTGTCAGTATCCTAATAATCATAAGACTCTAGGTTGCTTTGTTAATTATTTTTGATTTTGAAATTGAGATTAAGGTGATTAAAAAATTAAATAAATAACATTAATTCACTTTTTGAATCAATATGTATGTGCAAATTAACTGATAGCCATTAAGAAACAGTAGTTTGAATTGTAATTCAAGGTAAAAAAAAATTACAGGTTAGTACCTGAGGTAATGTGGTAAGTAGGATTCTAATTGCTCCTAATAATTGAACAATTGGAACTTTATCATGAATTTTTAATCTCTGGAAACAGATTTCTAGTTTCATATGAAAAAGGAAAAATGTAATGAGTCATCTTAGTCTTATTAAGTATTGAATTGAATACCAAAGATATGTTATTTCAGCAATTTGTAGTTCTTACAACCAGAAGTGACTGAAAGCATTTTATAGGTAAGAGAAGATAACTATATATTTCTATATAGTACATATATATACGCATAGGAGTTTAAGGAAATATTTTTAAAAGACCAACTGGATTATTGTTCTGAAGAACTAAATTTGTAAATATAATTCTGTTTCTGGTGCTTAGATGTTTTCAAATGCTGGAGAAATGGTAATGAATCATAAGTAATGGCAGATAATCAAAACATTCTAAGGATTCAGTTTCCTTTTAAAATAAATTTATTTTGTAATTGGTCAAAGCTCATGTCCTAAAAAACTGTTCTTTTAAAAAAAATCCACTGTCAAAAAGAGAACAGTGAAAATGGAAAGCTAATTGCTTGTTAAGAACAATTAATAAAGGATTTACTCAGAAAGTAAATCATCCTTCTTAAGGTGGGGTTCATTATTCTAATCATAGATGGTAGAATTTGCAAAATAAAGCATAAATATATAAATGATTAAGATAGCTACCTACATATTTCAGAATAATAGGCAAATTAGTATATGGTGGCTAACCCTAAAAAGGAAGCTAAAAGCATAATTTACACTGGAAATATTAAAATATAAATGGAAAACATAATTCATTATTGCCTACTTTTATTTCAGAACTCAGTCCAAATTATTAACTAGAACTAACACAAGTTTCCCAAACCTGACAAGGTGTCAACTTGATGTAGATTTTTTCTTTCAAAAACAAATATTTTTTAAAAGTATGTGTCCAACTCTGCTAGTTGCCAAAACAATAATAATAATTATAGCTCGATCATTAATCGTTTTCTACGTGCCATGCTTTGTCCCACATGCTTTATATGTTTTACCTCAAATAATCATCACAGTAATCCTAAAATCTAGGCACCATGATTGTCCCATTTTATAGACAGGAAACTATGGCCTGGTGAGATTAAAGCATTGACCTGGAATCAGACAGCCAGAAAATGTTATTGTCAGAATTCAAACCTCAGTCTTTCCTATTCCCACATCACTGCCCTTGATTACTTTGCTAAACCTCCCCATAATTAAATGGAATTTTTGTGGAACTCTTTTAAAAATTGTTTTGGGAGCTATTTGTATATTTATGTGAATGTCCTCATTTATAGCACTTTTTCCTTTGATTTTTAGAACTAGTCTTTCATGTCTAAGTCTGGCAAAAGGCGTAGATAATATAAGTTGCAATGCTTATGATCAAAAGAAGTAGGTAGTGTCTTTTTAAAGTTACACACCTTATGTTTCAGATCCTGAAGATCATTCCACAAAAACCATATAGACATTTATCTTTTGAAGTCGTGGCCCTCGAGTTGTGATACAGAGCCTTTGGTGCACCCAGCCAATAACAGGTGTTCAATGACTGTCTCTTAAAACATGAATGAGGAATGAGGGAATGAATGAAAGGATAAGATTTGTGTTTATGTATATGTATGTTGAAGTGTATTGGTTAGTTTCCACTTATAGTATAACCTTGGAGAAGTTACTGGACTTTTCTTGAGCGTTGGTTTCCTCTTTTCTGAAATGGAAATAATATCTTTCTCAGTTCTTGTGGAAGTTAAATGCTAATTCCATTTTTTTTATTGTCACACTTAACATGGGTATGTAGTTCTGGAAAACCTGTTGGATAAGTAGGGGTTGAAGGAAATCTGTCAGAGCCAGCCATAACGAAAGCATGGGTGAGAAAGGAGTTCACATAACTGAATCCACCAGAGAAAGAGGAAAAGCCTAAGGGAGGAGGTGAAAATTGTGCTTTGCTGTTTCTGGAATGCGAGTATGAACCCAGGTGGAGTGCGGTAGAGAAAGGGATTGAGTTCCAGTGCAGACTTGCCTATGACTTTGGACAAGTCAGTTGAGCTGCCAGTGTGTAAACTGAGGACACATATCAGACAGCCTAAGAGTTTCTTAGAGCCACCTTGAGCCACCTTGAAGTTCTGCGTACTGAGTTCCAAGTGCCAGATGTCACTGTACCTCTTCTAGGGGATTTAACGGGAATTCCTGTGGGGAAGGGACTACCCCTTCATACACCACACACACACACACACACACACACACGCACGCACGCACGCACATTGGTATCTGGGTGATCTACTTGGACTGAAGCTTTCCTTCTCCTTTCCCCTCAGCCTCTCCCACTGCTCTTTATCCCAGATGGTGAGGGCGGACAAGAGTAGTTAGTTCGCTTTTATGTTGTAGAAATTAAAGCTAACTTTAAGCTGACCTGGACAATTGCCCAAGCCCCTTACAGTGTTAAGATTCTGCAGTGTCTAAAATTCAGAAGGGGGTACAGTAAAAGAGCAAAAACAGAGGGCTGAAGAGTAGATTGAGTTACTTTTCAGGGCTGAACAAAATACTTAAAAAGCAGAAAAACAAGAGGAGCTCCAATAGTAAAAATTGATATCAAAATAAGTTCAAAGGTCAAAGAAAAAATGTTAATGACAAAATTGGGAAAAATTAAATAGGAGAAGAAGGTAAAAAATGTATAAAACAAATTTCATAATGAAAGATGACTTTTTAAATGGTGAAACCAAAGAAAACTTGAGGTTGTTTTGTTAGACTTCCTCTTTTGAGGCCCACTGAAGCAGTTTTGGTTATATTTCTAGGAAGGCAAGGTTTTATGTACACAGAGAAAGAGAGGTTGAGAGGATGACATAAAACAACATCTGCGACGCCACCCAAAGCAACAAAATCTAAACATTTCGAGAGATTTTTTGATGAAAAAATTATTCTAAAGTAAAGACAGGATGCCATTCTTTCTTTTTGTCTCTAAAAATGGACAGGGACTACACAGATTGAAATTCACCTGAAATTTAAAATACTTAAAGAAATAACCAGAAACAGGCAAGTTTGCCATTAGAAACGTTGTCAGAAATCACTGGTATCATAAAAGCTAAAAAATAAAAACAATTTGGCAAGCATAAAAACAATCTCCAGAAATTAGAGCAAATGATTCTGTTTGAGCCAGTTTTTAGGACCCTGTAACATTCTAGACAATGACGCTACTTTGTGTACAGTCATGTTTGAGAGACAAAATGAAGAAATGAATGTTGCTTATCAGTTACCAGGGCCTGCCCAATCTAAGCAGTAGGTTGTCTATCTCGGCTATTGCCGGTGCAAGAGTCTTAACATACACCTTGGCTATTTCCCTCCTTAATCCTCCCGCAACTTTACGGATGTTGTGTGGGAGTAGGAGACTTAAAAGTCAGAAGCGTTCTGTTGAGTTCCAGTTCTGCTCTTAATTTCTGGCTGTGGGATTAAAGAGGTCTTTTAAATGCTCTCCATCATACTTTCCACATTTCTTATACAGGGCTAATGAACCTTTAAGACATCTAAATAAAGTGCTTCCTAATCTGGAGTCCATAGATCCCAAGGGAGTCCATGGATAGAATCCAAGGGCTTGTGAGCTTAGATGAAAATTAAAAAAGCATTTTTATTTTCATTAATCTCAAATTAAAATTTAATGTTTCTTTCAGTGATGAGAATAGTGGTCGTATTGCTCAGGTAATAGTGTCACACGGTAATCC
The DNA here is from genome assembly GCF_023851605.1 of Tamandua tetradactyla. NCBI lineage: Eukaryota > Metazoa > Chordata > Mammalia > Pilosa > Myrmecophagidae > Tamandua > Tamandua tetradactyla. The sequence goes on from NC_135328.1 coordinate 75,018,791, forward strand.
AGGGCTTCTCCACCTTGGTACTATTGATATTTTGGTTATATAATTCATATAAAATTATATAACGGCCATGAGGGCTGTTTTCATGGCCGTGAGGCTGTTCTGTGCATAGTAGGATGTTTGCCAGCATCTCTGGCCTCTACCCAGTAGTACCAACCAAAAAATGTCACAGACATAGCCAGATGTCCCCAAAATTGCCCCTGGTTGAGAACCACTGTGTAAACTTGTGTCAGAAATATGCTTTCTTGAGTGACTTTTTACAGTGACTCATGGTCATGATTGGGCAAATTACAGATTGCAGGTTCTGTGACTGTACACTTGTGTGAAGGTGGATGTGAATTAAACTTGACCTGTGCTGTTCTCTTCTGTTCGTTTTCCTTATACTGTTTCTAGTGAGAGCCAAAAAGTCAAAATTGTTGATTCTTCTTGCCACTTCTTTCAACAGTTCGACTCCCTACCTCCATATTCATATATTGTTTCCATTTTATACTTTCTCTTGGACTAGATCCATGTAAACACACACACACAATCTTGTTTTTTCTTTGTGTAATAGAGGATTTAACACATCTGAATTACTCTCCGGTAAGAATTTATGCCTGAGCCAAGATTAGCAGCTGCCAAGAAAAACATAGCCGGCAGTGAATAACTCACTGAGATTTGGGGAAGAAAACGTAAGTTATGTGATGAAGTATATTACTAGGGTATCAAGTTTTATTTTTACAGTGTGATAACCTGCTAAATTTACACACTTCAAATGGGCTTGGAGGCTTCTGATCATTGTTTCCTTGTAATTTAATATGTCATTTCTAGGATCAGATGAGATACAATGAAAAGAGCTCTGAAATGCCTAGATTGAAATCCTGTCTCCACCAAACATTTACTAACTGTGTGACCTCACTTCTTTTTTTCTAAGGGTTTGTTTCTCCACCAGCAAAATGGGGCAATGATATGAAACTGATCATATCACTGAATAGATGGAGTTGAGAAAATAAATGCACCAATATCCAGCCCATGCCTTGGCATGCTAGCTTTCCTCATTCTTTCCAGGGCCAGTTTATCAAGGAAATCTACCATGGTTTTCAACTTCATAATTCTTTTTGGTAATTCTTTAAGTTTAAAACAATTGTCTTTGAAAGTAACAGAGATACCATCTAGAGTGCAGATAACTCTTATTACTAGGTGGGGTGTGGAGAGCAGGGAGGGCACATACAGTACTCAAAACCATTGAATCTTAAAAGCTTTTTATTTAAACAGCAAAGTAGCAAAGGGAGGGAGAGAAAGGAGACTCAAAGAGCCTTCAAAGGCCAAAACTTAGTGCTGATCTGATCAGTAGACATTTACAGATTCAACCTTTCCTTAAACATTTGAGTGCCTATCATGTGTAGGGCTCTGTGCAAGTACTAGGGATAAAAGGGGACAAAATGGCAAAATCAACTTCTCTTCAGTGACACTTTGTCCTGTCGGAACTGTTCTTTGTCCCACCTCCCATTGATATTTGCTGCCTAGAACACTAGTTTGGAAAGGGTTCTGAGACTTGGCTGGAATCCTCTGGAAAGAGTGCTGAGATAGAGGTGGAGAGGACGCAGCCTCTGATAGTCTGCTGGTACAGTGTTTCTCAAAGGGTGGGTCTGACCAATTAGTGTGTCATGATCACCAGCAGCATTATTTTAAAAATGAACTATAAGGAAATAGAGAAATATCAGAGTACATTGCAAATAGTCATAAGTATTGCCTTGTAAAACTTTTGTTTCAATTATATATGTATGTACGCATGTATGTGTATGTATATATAGTGTTCCAGGTCGGATATAAAATGCATTTCCTACAATGGATCTCAGAAAAAAATGTGATTCTAGTGGCTACATGAACTCCATATTCCATTTTCTCTGCATTCATACCTTTTGTGCTGTTCTGAAATTACACAGCATACTTGGTAGTTTAGGTCCTATTAATCCAAACACCGAACAACATATATTTTTACTAATCATTCTTCAGTACATGACATGTTTATCCTTTGAGCTGTTTTCATTAGAGCCTTCTTTAGGGTGGTTAATAATTTTATTTATAGTCAGTTCTGGTGAGAGGCAGTATAGCCTAGCAGTGAGAAACCTAAGCACTAGAGTGAGGATTGGTTTCCGATTTAGATCATGCTACTGCCACGTGTCATGTTTGGTGAGTGTGTCCACTGTCAGGAACTGCAAACACCATCTTACTCTTTGGCCCAGTATCCTTTGGTCCTATTTAGTTCCAAAAGTGAAAGAAATGGAACCTTGTGATAAAGATAAGAGAGGTGGCCATGAATGGGAAAAGAGTATTTCGAAATTCCAAGGTGAGAGGCTTAGGAACAATAGGATAAGAAGTAGGATAATAAGGAAGCCATACTTTGCCTCTGATCCAATACTGGTTTACAAGCAAAAAATGGTCACTTAGAAGTCACACAGCAATGCTTTGTAATGAGAGAAAACCCTTCGTGGTTTGCCCGGCTCCTAGGATAGAAATTAGATTTTTTAAACATGCTTTTAAGACGTGCTAAATTGAAAGTAACCTAGACTTTGGAAGAGGTTTGAATCCACATTCTGCCCTTTTGTATCCCTGTGGTGCTTGGCAGGTCACTTCATCACCTAGAACCTCATGAAAAATGGTAGTAATAGCACATTTCAAAGGATGATTGTCCAGTTGAACTGAGAGCTTGTGCGTAGTATGGCTAGCACACGATGGGTGGCCAAAAATATTAATTCTCTCTGACGTTCCACTAGAGGAAGTCAAATTTTTAAAAGCATAAACAGTTTCCACATGAACACATATGGAAATGTTATGGACAAAATCAGAGTTTAAGAACATAAAGCGAAGCTTTCTAGACTTGATCTTAGCCGAAAGGCCAAGAAGTGATGAAGCTTTCTAAATGGGCCGTCAATTGCAAAGTAATTCAGCCCCCCACACCCTGTGGTTCTGTGGCTTCACACATTGTGTTCCAGTGACAGAGGGAGAAGAGTTCTCAAAGTCTATCCGTTCCTACTTTCCTTGCATTTCACACCACAGACAAGATCAGAAAATGGCAACCAGGCACATTTAATGTAGATTTGCTCTTTCTTGGGGTTAAGAGGACTCAGAGAATATTTGGTTTTACCTCACTGCATTGGTTATACGAAGCAGTTAGACTTTCCAATCTAGTCTAACAGAGGTTCCATCCAAGCTTTCACATCCTAAGATTCTCTGCTTCTTCCTTCAAATGAGTGTGGCCTATAGTGTCTGTTAACTTTCCTTCTCGTTTGTTATCTTAAAACATGTTCGCTTCCCATTGGCTTGGGTGATAACAATACCCATGATGAGAATGTTAGCAAAAAATAGCTGTTCTGTCTCTGACTCATCTAATCCTCACCTTCTTATGGTGGCCATCAGAAGAGAGCCCTGGTCTGTATTTCTTGATAATTGTTGAAAGGAAGACTTCTTTTTCAAGAAGTAATCCACAAAGTGCCAATGATAAGCCGTACTTGTGTGTGAGCACAAGGCAGTGTTAGCTTTGTTAAAGTGGTACCTGTTCGGACATGCACTTTATAAAAGCTCTTAGAAAGATGCACCTCAATGAATTGGTTCTTGAAGAAGCAAGCATTTGACAGACACAAAAGGAAAAATACTATATAATCTTAGTGATATGAAATTATTAGAAGCAGCAAATTCATTGAGTAAAAAACTAGAATACAGGTTACCAGGGGCTGAGGTGGGAATTGGGAATGGGGAAATTAATGCTTAATTGGTACAGAGTTTCTGCTTCAAGTGATGGAAAAGTTGTGGTAATGGATGCTGGTAATGGTAGCACAACATTGTGAACGTAATTAACAGCACTGAGTTAGATATTTGAATGTGGTGAAAAGGGGACATTTTCGGTTGCATATATGCTATCACAATAAAATTAAAAAAAAAAAAAAAGACCGTAGAATTGTACAACACAAACAGTGAGCCTAATGTAAACTCTGGGTAGTATAATTATAATAATATTGTTTCATCAATTGTAATGAAAGTTCCACACTAATGCGAAGTGTTGATAATAAGGAAAACTGGAGAACTCCGTATCTTCTGCGTGACTTTTCTGTAAGTCTTCAACTTCCTTAATAAAAAAAAAAATTTAAGTGAGTGTTTAGCATTTTGATTCACAAGGAAGCATCAACCTAACGCTGACCTTGGTGGCTCTGATGGAATACGCCACACCACAATTCCTTTTATCTTTCCAAGAGTTTTCCGTCCTCTGTTCATGAATGACTTTAGTTTCTAGTTTCTGTTTTACTGTCTCCTTAGTGGATTGGCATTAATGTTTCCAACCTTTCACAACTTTGCTGAACTTTTTATATGAGAATTTTCTGCTTGATTAGTTAAGAGTTTAAAAGACATGGAAATACTGACTTTATGGGAAGGTTTTAAAACTGCCATCCTTCATATTATAGAACACTTCATCACCACAATTAAAATTCTAGGAGCTTTGAAGGAAATAGTGTTATTCCAGTAACACTGAAGATAGCTATTTTATCATTTTCTTGGACTTTAGGAATGTATTTATTAATGAAAATTTGAAGTGTTTTAAGTTGTTGAAATTTTTTTGAATTAGTTTAAATTTACATTTTAAGAGTTACTGATTCAGAAGTATGATCATTAAAACATGAAATTTTTACTAGCAACAAATAGCAGTTGTGTCTTTCCTGTCATACCAGAGACCTGAATTTGATTCCCAATGCCTGCCCATGCAAGAAAGAAAAAGAAAAAGAAAAAAATATAGCAATTATGAATATTAATTATGAATATTAAATAATAATTTCTTTTTAAAAATTTTGTTCACTTAGCTCTGTTCTACCCAATGCTATTAATATTATCTGTCTCAAATCTTTATAAACAATGCACTTTTCATTGAATTTTTGAATACTTATAATTTTAGGAATTGTCTGCTAGATATGAACAAAGGCTAATGTGCAAAAATAAAATTATTTGTAAAAATAAGAATTTAAAATATGGTTTACTTTAAAGCTTTCGATCATACTTTAAAATCTTTTATAAAGAAAAAGTTTGACAGTCATTATGAAAGAAAATTTAAACAGTTCAGTTTCTGCTTTTGCCAGTAGGCAATAATCAAATTATTACATTAGAAGGCTGTCAACCGAGTATAGTGAACCATATTCTCCAGAAGCCAGGCTTCAATATGGTTTTCTAGAAGCAGGAGTTCTTTGATGTACCCTATCTCAGCATTTCTTCTCGCTTTCTATGTAAGTGCCCCCAGTCCCACATGTACAAATATTCGCTTGAGAAATGTAAGAAATATGTGCCCTATGGAAGACCACACAATATGAAGTCTTAATAGCACAAACAGGCAATGGGGCGTGGGCATCTAGCCTCAGTTTATGGTTTCCTACAAAGAGATCACGAGGTTCTTCCAGATTCTTAGACTTAGATACTCACTATTGGATGCATTGTTTGTCTTTTGAGAGATCATCTTTTAAAGTCTTTTAAATTGTTAATAAATATATAATAGATCAAATTGTTAAAAATATATAATAGATCAAATATATAACAGATCAAATTTGATGATTTGACACAGAGAATAAGTGGGTTGATTTCCAATGCTTCAGCTGAGGCTGAATGGAAGGAGTCTTCATCCTTGTCTTATGGTTTTATGATTGTGGGAATTGCAGCCAAGATCACAGAGCCTCTGGAGTCAGAGTTGACTATTGTAAGTCCTAAGATTGAGTAGAGTACAATACTAGTGGTCAATTAGATTGTAGAGAAAGGGGTGTGGGATGTTTGAGGTTTTCTTTTTTTTCTACTTTTTCTAGAGTAATGCAAGTGTTCAAAAAAATGATCATGGTGATGAATGTACAACTATGTGATTGATGATACTATGAACACATGCTTGTATACTTATAGACTGTATGGTGTGAATATCTGTCAATAAAATTACATTAAAAAAAAGAGTCAGAGTTTGGACCAGAACTGTCTCTGGTCAGTTTCCATCTTTCTACTTTTTAAGGCAGTGCTTCCTTTACTTTCAGAATAGTGTTTTTACATGTGCTTAGAGCCTGAAGTTATGGAGAGCAAAATTTGGGATGAAAGGTGCATTTTGGGGGCTTGGTTTTGCATTTATTCAAAAGAAAATACAGACCACATGCTTTTAGCTGCACTGCCTCCTGACTTGGGAGATTTTGAAGTGTGAATTAAAACAATAAAGATGCACAAACATTATAATATAGTAGCTCCCTGTGATTTTATTTTTATTTTTAAAAATAATTACTGCACGTGACACATTTTATTTTCAGAATGCTTGATGAATATAAATTATTAAAAACTAAATTTAGAAAAATTCAGCCAGTTTGCTTTTTCATAGCGATAATCCCATTGAAGTCAGGTGGTATAAGATTGAGGGGACTTGAGCTACAATGGAAAAGTTAAAAGATTCTTAATAGGATGCCTGTGCTTCAAAGAATGGAGATCAAGTGCAGTAAAGTAACACACATCTATGAAAGTCATTTGGTTTATAGTGAAGAAAAACGGTATTTATGGTCATGGGTGAATAAATTCATCTGTAAATAAAAATCCTTCTCCCCACCCCCCCGCCTTAAAGATGAGGGAAATGGATTGGATTTCATTTGATTTCTGCATTATACAGGAGACTGTAGAGTGACACTTGACCTCATATCTACATTAAACATTTGTAGATTTTGGCCCATGTAAGCGTATTATTAAATAGTTATTTTCCCATACTTAATGTGAGAAGTAGCAATATTAATAAGCCCAGAATGAACTCATTTTAATAAAAATAAGTGGCCTAAAAGGGTTAGCATCAAGAAATTATTTTCTAAACAATGAATGCTAGTATTTATTAATAATTATAAATCCCACCAAGTCCAGAAGCTTTTACTTCAGAACACTGTGTAATTTTAAAATAATTAAATTCATATATTGAACTCAGAAAATTTTGCTTTCATTGAAGAGTTTACCTTTTAGGTTGATTATTTCCGTATGGCACACATTCTTTCCTGATTAAATTGTTCCTCAAATGTCTCACAATTATGCTGTGTCTCATCCCCGCTTGCCTTCTACACACACACATGAGCACAAACACACACACACACATGCTTTGAACAGTAGAAAGATAATATTTAATTCTCGTGGCAAAGAGGAAGTGCTCTGATGGCTAAATCCAAAAGCAAAGAACACCAGTAATTTGTCTTGAACCCCTCCATGTAATGAGAGCAGCTGTTTTAGTTTCTAAGCTGCTAAAACAAATATGATACAATGGGTTGGCTTAACAATGAAATCTATTAGCTCATGGTTGTGAGACAAGGAGAAGTCCAAAGTCAGTGTCAAAAAGATGATGCTTTCTCCCTGAAGACTTCGGCATTCTGGTGCTGACTGCTGGTGATCCTTGGGTCCTTGGCTTTTCTGTCATGTGGCAGATCTTTTCCTTCCTCTTCCAGGTTCCAAGTTCCTTTGACTTCCAGCTTTTTGCTTCTCCCATGGCTTTCTTCTGCTGCCCTCTTTATAAGTCCTCCTATATGAGGGTTAAGACCCATCCTTAATCATTTGGGTCACACCTTAACTTAAGTTTGCTCATCCAAAGGCCCTATTTATGTGGGATGAGTTAAGCTAAGAATGTGTGTTTTGTGGGATGAGTTAAGCTATGAATGTGTTATATATATATTATATATAAAAAATAATATATATTTTTTTATTGTGATCCATTTTAGAAAAGTAATATCTTAAAATGTTATAAAGCTGTATCAGTTTCATTGCAAAAATTTTGGAAATCACATACATTTATAAAGAAGACAATTAGAATAATTATTCCATTACTTATAATCATTATTAACATTTTATATATTTTCTCAGCCTTTTTCTCTGAAGATATATGTAAACATATATATCTAATAAAAATTGGGATTGTGCAGCATTTGCTATTTTATAACTGTTTAGTTTTGTTTTTTACCATAGTTTGTAATTATTTCCACATATCAGTAAATATTGTCTAAGTTATAATGTTTAATACTGTATTATATGCCATCATATTGGAGCTACTATAATTTATTACTGAAGTTGTAAGCTTTTTCTTTTTTTCTTTTTTGTCATTCTGCAATAAGCATCATTAGATACAGTATTGATTAACATTCAGCCAATTTAGCTGTACCGGTTGTTAAAGTACTGAAATATGTCCTTACTGGTGGTGAATAGTCATAATCATCCATCCCAGTCCCCTCCCTCCACCCTTACTCCTGGTCTCCGGATGATTTACTAGCTAAGGGTTGGTGCCCAGCACCACAGCAGGCCTCCGGGACATGGATGGCATCCCATTCTGGCTGGTCCCGATTGCGATGTATCTGCTCAAAATATTTAAGGAAACCTCTGAATCTTTGCATACATTTCTTACTATTACTTTAAAGACCTAAAAGTGAACATCTGTGGCCAAGAAATAAGTGTCAGCCAGGAGCCTCTCAGGAATCAGATAACTCACTCAAATAATGGTAACTCCTGAAGAGTTACTGGAACTATTTAAAAGGAAGAAGGGGAGAGTGTAGGGAACCCATGGGTTTAATGAGAACAGAACAGTTATCACCCAGGCATGAGGCATGAAGAGAGTGGTTTCTGAAACCTGAAAGAGCCACCCTGAGAGAGGGTCTGACTTTCGGTCAAGGCTCATAGCCAGCCTGTGGCAGCTCTGCAGGGAGAGCGCTGAAGGTATATACACGCCAGGTTCTGTTTCTTCCTTCCCTCAGATCTTCTGTCAGGGCTGCATCTTGCTGGCCCATCAGGAAGTGAAGTCAGAGTGGTAGGACATCTGCTTATGTAGTCCATTATAGGTCAGCCTTCCAGGGCAGAGAGCAGGGTGGAAAAGTATGGAGAGTTTATCTGGAAGGACAAACCCAAAAGTGAGGTGACACAAATTAAACCTCTTTATTCCATAATGAGAATTTGTCTCCAGAGCAGTGATGTTTTAGAATCTCAAATGTAGGCTGTAATCTACATGCGAATTGATTATTGTTACTTTGTAGATAATCCATATTAATTCATAAGGGAGTGCAGTCTGTTGTGATGGCAGAGGAAAAATCTCAGGGTTAAGAAATACAGAGAGAGGAAAAACTACTGAAGCTGTGGGAGCATCTTGGATGAAACTCCTGCCCACATAATTTCACCAGTGGGGACACGTGGGTTTTATAACCTTAAGAATCAGAAGAACCATCGTGATTATCTTAAGTTCTTTTCCATATAGGACCCATGAGCCAATACCTGGTATTCATGAGGTATTTCTAAATTATCTTAAAAGAGACTTTAGAGAAATCCATATCAGCTATTTTCAAACTATTTTTAGCCACAGGATCCTTTCTTGAAATGAAATTTCATGCAGAAGCCTGACACGTAAAACAGATGAAAATCGGCTTCTGTGATTGGGAACAGAAAGTCTTCCACCCTCCCTTCTCTTCCAGTTCTGTGCCCTAGGGGACTTAGATGTTCTGTGCGAAGTCACACTGCTTGGGTGATGAAGTTATACCCAGGACTCATGGTCTCAGGACTACTCATTCCATTTGCTGGTATCTGTAGATCTTGCCTTCTCCATTAGTTATTGTTCTAGTTTGCTAGCTGCTGGAATGCAATATACCAGAAACGGAATGGCTTTTAACAAGGGGAATTTAATGAGTTGCTAGTTTACAGTTCTAAGGCCGAGAAAATGTCCCAATTAAAACAAGTCTATAGAAATGTCCAATCAAAGGCATCCAGGGAAAAGATACCTTGATTCAAGAAGGCCGATGAAGTTCAGGGTTTCTCTCTCAAGTGAGATGGCACATGGCGAACACAGTCAGGGCTTCTCTCTCAGCTGGAAGGGCACATGGCGAATACAGCATCATCTGCTAGCTTTGTCTCCTGGCTTCCTATTTCATGAAGCTCCCCGGGAGGCATCTTCCTTCTTCATCTCCAAAGGTCGCTGACTGGTGGACTCTCTGCTTTGTAGTGTTGCTCTCTCTGAATCTCTCATTCTCTTTTTATAGGACTTCAGAAACTAATCAAGACCCACTCAAATGGGTGGAGACATGTCATCCCCTAATCCAGTTTAACAGCCATTCTTAACTAAATCACATCAACCAGGGAGATGATCTCATTACAGTTTCAAATATACAGTATTGAATAGGGATTAGTCTACCTTTATGAAATGGGACTTATATTAAAACATGGCTTTTCTTAGGGGACATGCTTCCTTTCAAACCAGCACAGTTATCAATTTATCATAGAGTCTTGCCCTCATTTTTCTCCACTCAACACTTTGGTTCTCAGCTTGTAAACAATAACAAAAATAACAAACTGGCCATAGTGTAACTGTCCTTCTTTGTCAAAGCCTTATAATGTGGTTCTCTACCACTTTATAATCTTATGCGGAGCTTTTATGAGAATACCGATGATTGGGTCCTACCTCTAGAGGTTCTGATTTATTCAGTGTGCTGTGCGGTCCTAGGCATCAGCAGATCTAGTGAGCAGCAAAGGCTGAGAACCCCTGTGCTGGGAGATGCCCAGCTAGCACAGGATTCCCAGAAAGGAGAGGGTTTCCTTAGACCCCTACCCCAGAGAGCAGCCTGTATTCTCGGTAGCACCATCTTCTCTTACTACCCATCATTGATTGTAAAATTTGAGGGAAATGAAAAGTAAGCTTTTCATCTGGAAGAATACTGGAGTCTGGTTTTGTGACGTGGAAATTGGGACTAAATTGCTCCTAATTATGTTGTCTTTAGGATACTCTATAACCAGAAATAAACTGAGTAGCAAAGCTAGTGAAAAGCAAACATTTGTGCTCACAAAATGTGACTGGAGATAGAGAGCTGTATTTACTGTAGATTCATTCATGCATATCCCATCATATACTTTAAGTGGTTATTTTATATTTTTGTACAAATTGAAAGCAAATATTGTTCTTAATATTTAAGCTTATTTAAAAACTGAGGTCAAAATATGAAATAGCTCAGTATATTATAGTAAGTTATAGAATAAACTTGTAGTAAGGTTTCTAAACATAATTTAAAGAGAATAATATTTCAAAAAATAAACATTTCTCCCTTAAAGTCAGTAAATATTGTGAAGATTTGAATGTAAAACCTTAAAATTTATTATATGAATTGGTATATTAAATAAAAGCATAAAAAGATATCTCTATAATTTGTCACCTAATGTTTTAAATGAATGAGCAATATGTTATATATTTATTGTTTTACATTTTCTTTTCACCCAAGTTATGAAACTTAGGCCTTTTTGTTTCTTTGCTGACCATCCCATTATATTTGAAAAGTGCCTTATCACTTATCTGCTTCTTCCATGTACAAATCCACCAGGAAATTTTATTTCAGACTGAAAAAATCATTGTCCTTACTGAAGTAGACATTTTGCAATATTGTAAATGATGGAGTTTGCATTCTCTGGATATCAAAGATGGTAGTACCAAAGCTGAAATTGCCTAGTTAGAACATTCTCCATTCCTTTCTCAGTATTTTTCCTTGCTAAAAGTCTAACACAGTTTATGTCTCCAGAAGAGAAAACTAATTATAAATTAATAAGAAAAAGTCTTCCTATATTTCTGTCTTAAAAGTTTAACATGTTTGTCTTAGAATGCCAAGTGTTAATTAAAGACATTAATGGTTGTCATCAGGAAATGAAATTATTTTGCTTCTTTGTTTTTTGCATTTCAGAGAGAGGACATTCTGAGGTTGACATCAGAAATTAAGACATAAGGCTTCCCATAAATGGTAATCCTTCTCCATATAAGCAGAAACATAATTAAGGATATGTAAATAGTTCTTCTCAAGCAGATTCAAAGTAACATACCTAGTCTTATGGAAAAAAAAAACATGAAAAAACCAAGGACAGTGCCTTCCTCACCATCTGGGGATCTAAGCACTCTTCTCTTGTGGTTCTATCAGAATACCAGATCCTGGTAGAATATTACTGTAAAATCTAGAGATGACAATTTGCCATGATATTGCTGTGGCCCAAGGAGCAGTTCCTTTACCACTTTTACCAAGAACTATTACTATTTGGGTTTGCTGAGATCTCTTGCCTGACATTACTCTTGGTTCTTTCGGTTTCCTTGTTCCCTCTCTGTCTCTTGAGTTTGAGATGCTTAAGGGCATTTAATGGGAAAACGATTTATATACTTTGAGCTATTTCCAGAAAACCTTGATTTGTTGAGAGAAAACATCTAAAAATGTACACATTTGGTCCCATTCTTGTTTAACATGTTTTGCTATTCACTCCATTTCTTGTTTAATATGTATCAATGTTTATCTTCTTTGGGTGTGGATACTAAAGAATTTTAACCCTAGATGGGACCTTGGAGATACATGTATGAAAGGATAGCACAAGTATAATAGCTGTAAAGGAAAAACATGACATTATTTTGTTTTAAAATAAAGCAGAACTCCTTTTCATGAACCTTTTTCTCAAAAAAAAAAAAAAACAGGCTGTATTGAGGATTTGGTTATGGACACATCAATTCTGCACATCCTCTATAAAGAGAATAAAATGGGAATTGTGATACTTACCTTGTAGAGGTTTTAGGGGGTTGGAAATAATATATATATATATATATATATATATATATATAACTAGCAGAGTGCCTGCAGAGTAGGGACAAATGACAGCTGTTGTTTTTGCTGAGTTTCCTTCATGTGATGTGACTGGCATCCTTCCTGAAGCCTCTTTCTGGACTCTAGCTCTTCTAGGGGCCTTGGTAATCTTTCAATCTATAAACCGTTTGGTCATCATTAGTGGCTCAGGGCATTGGATTTTAATTAGGACAGAAACCTTATGAAAGCATACTTGAGATTGGGCCCAGTTGGCTGATGTATCTTCATGAACAACACCAAAATTACCCACAAGGGAAATTTAAAAGAAAAATCTCCAGTAAATATAACCTAGCATTCCTTAGTCTGTTTCTTTGTTGAACTGTTATTTGTCATCACTGTCATCATCATCATCATTTATTTGATGTTAACATTTATTAATCATTCAACAAGCATGGAAAAGGATAAAACAGGCTGTATTGAAGATTTATTATTTGCCAGGTGTGGTAAACGTGTATGTACACTGTTTTGTTACTTCTCACATACATTGCCTCATTTCATTCTTACAACAACTCTGTGAGGTAGGTATTATTGTCCCAATTAGGTGGATAAAAAGACAAGACTCAGATAAATTAGTTGCTGTCACACAGTTCACACGTTTGTATAATGGTTGGGATGAGCATGTAACTTCCTGTCATGCGCCTCATACCTTTAATTACTGTGTTAAAGAATCTTATGGTACTTAAGAGGAATGGGGCTGGGCTTTGGCCCATTTTGGGTAGAGACTCTATATCTTCAACAGCCATATGATTTTCTTCTCCAATCAAAGGTTCATAGTTGACCCCCACATGGTTTAAATCCCCTTCCTAGGCCCACCTTCAAGGATAATCAGCTGTAAATCATCTTATTGGAGACACACTGGGCAGAGTAAAGATCCAGGTCATTGGATAGCTAGGAATTCCTGCCATGATATTGATTACACCTTCAAGGCAGCCACAAAACCACCTCCTTTTATTCTTCCCTCTCTTTATTTTACTTAAACTATCATTTGTAGATTGCATTGGTTGTGAAAATTCAGCTTTTTTATTCCTTCTACAAAAACAAAAAAACCCCAAGAAACTCACAAGTAGGTTGCAGACTGAAAAATACCAGGTAAGAGCTGATCTCTGTGATGAGAGAAACTTGGTGTGCTAGTTTGCAAGTATTGTATACCCCAGGAAACCCAGGACCTTTACTCCCGATTCAATATTGCTGGGTGGAAACCCTTTTGATTAGAAATCTCCACGGAGATGTGACACTCCCAGTTGTAGGTGTTGCTTTTGGTTAGATTATCTCCACAAAGGTGTGGTGTGCCCAATTATGGGTGTTGCCTTTTGGTTACATGGAGATGTGGCTCCACCCATTCAAGGTGGGTCTTGATTCATTTACTTGAGTCCTTCAAAGGGGCAAAAATTTTGAAGAAACCACAGATGCAGATGCTTAGAGAATAGTTGCTTCAGAGCTGACAGAGACACGGATGTTTGGGATGCTTGGAGTGCTGACAGGGAGAGCAGATGCCTAGACATGGCCAGAGCCCAGCAGACGTTGCCATGAGATCTAAGCAAGCCAGAACCCCAGAGTTGTGTCCCGGAGGAGCTAAGTGAAGGTCCACAGACACTTAGAGAGGAAACCACTGGCATCAGAAGCTTGAAGCAACAGAAGTGGTGACAGGGATCAGTAGACACCAGCCACTTGCCTACCCAGCTGATAGAGGTGTTCCAGACAGTATCAGTCTTTCTTTAATGAAGGTAACCTCTTGTTGGTGCCTTAATTTGGACATTTGGGCATTTTCCCAGTGTTAAAACGGTCAACTGGCAATTTATTAAATTCCTTTTTTAAAAGCCATTCCATTTCTGGTATATTGCTTTCCGGCAGCATTAACAAACTAATACACATGGGAAAGAGAAGAAAATTCATTTGGCATGAAGTAATCAGATTGCACTTGTTTGATGCACAACTTCAAGCCCCTGATTCATCAGGTAATTTAAGTTTATTAGCTCATTTAAGTTACATAAATTTACATATCTGTTTCTTCATACATTTTTATGCTATATATTTTATGCTATACCTGATTTGTTCACCTCTCAGTGGATGAAAGGTAGAAAGGTAAAGTTGTGCTCCTGGAAATGATCCTCTTCTGAAAATTCACAAAGATTTAGACATAAAAGAGTCAGTGTCATGGTGATGTTATTTCCACAGCATTCATGATCTCCACTTGGTTTTTCACCTTCCCTTTCTGCTACCTTAATTCTTTGTGGTTTCAGTACTTTAGTTTCATTGCTTGCTTTCTTTTCTGTTTCACACTCTCCTACAAAAGATTCAGATCCACCAGGTCAGAGCTAGACATATTCTCCCACAGTGGTTTGCATAACAAAGGACAGTGTTAGTACAGCTTCTCTAGTATGTGCTGACTACCATTTTCCCTTGAAAACCTGCTTGGCTGTGAATGAACATAGAAGCTTCTGAAGATCTTGAATTCCAGGAGTTGGCTGGATGTTGTACAGATAAACACATGCACACACACACAAACACATGCCCCATTCCTGATTCCAGATTTTTTTTCAGCTACTATGTCAATAACTATAGGTCATCAGTATTCACTAAGCATTACTAAGCTTATGTATTTGTCAAGTTCGTTGGTGGACCTAAGTATAGAAAGTGCAAGAAGATTTGGTCTTCTTGCACTTTCTATACTTAGAAAGTCCATGACTAGAAAGGGTTCATTGGCTATTTGGAGAGAGATATGCACAGTAGAAAGAGGGACTACATCAAGGAATATGGTAGGAGTGGGAAATAAAGGCAGAAAAGAGGGCACCACCTAAGCAGAGCCTAAAAGATGAATTCTGATTTGTCAGGTGGATCAAGAGGCATATTAGAGGGTGTTACAGACTTAGGGAGTAATACATGCAAAGAGCTAGAGGCTTGGCTTTCTAAGAGGGTGCCAGCAATATCAACATATGGGTGATGGAAGTATTTGGAGGCCCTTGATTTTTAGATTACTTAGGAGAGGTCCCTGCAATGTGTGCTTTATGTCTGACTTTACAGCTTATTGGTTCACAGGTAACCATCCAACCTGGTGATAAAAATGGTTTGCATTTCTATTTTTGTGATTAGGCAATACTTTGAAACTTATTGAAAAATAGGAAACTGGAATCATTTGTAGTTTTGCTATGAATCAAAAGGTGAATCATTTTTTGAGTTCAGAATGCTTCCTTTCGGTTGGGCCCCTTTGGAATAATGAAGCAGATTGACCATGTGGAGGAGTACTCAGGAGTTTGATAATGGAATGAGCAATGCAGAGTTGCACAGATATCTGACGTGCTAGGGGGATGATGAAGAGATGAATCTAGCCCCAAAGGAAGATTCCTTGTTGGTGAGTAGAAAGTAATGGTGGTAATGCTGGAAGTAGGGGCGTAGCTAGAGTGCAGACACTGGGGAAAGATATGATGTATTCTGACTCTAACATTTACTAGTAGTGTGATTGTGAAGTTATCTCTTATCCACTCTGAGGTTTAGTTTCCTCATCCATAAAATGGAAATAATTTTCCTCAACAATTCTTAGGTTTGGAGTTAAGATTTAATAAGAGAATAGATATAAATATAACATACTGTATCTTCACATTCCTTTTTATTCAGTGTTTGGAGGATCTAAAATGTGAAGGTAATGGGAAATTCAGCCATTATAAAGATTTTATTTTTTACTATATTCTGCATCACATCTGTAAAGGTGGTAGGTATCCAGTCACAGAAGGATGTATGTGCTTGTATTTAGAAAGCACCTTGTATTACTGGTGAGTCACTCAGCTCCTCCTGTGAATCATGATGGCCCCACATTCTCTAAATTTCCACGTACGAAAATATCACTTACCCACCATCAGTATACTTTTGGTCTCTTTCCCAGAGTGTTGATGGGTTTGCACTGATTTGTCCCTAGTCTCTCACCGCCCTTGTGCCATTAAGGCCAACAGCAAAGAGTTTTTAGCTGGCTGGCTGGAATTAGGGTACCAGTCCAAGGCCATGAAATTTAGAGAGATCAAAATGACTCACACTCAAATAAAGTACAACCCTGTTGCAGAATAAACATTGAATTAACTGATTTCATAAGTACAAACTTTTGATAAGGGCATGATTAAGGACTAAATCTTTAGTAAAAGATGTCAGTTATCAACCCAAGCCAGTCATTTTACAGTAACATAGACTTCAATAAGGTGGCTATTGCAATCTTCAAAAGAATAATTGGATAATGACCATAATTTAATGCTTTCAATAATTGCAATTGATTTAGTTCTAGGAATCTGGAGTTTAAGATGAGTGTAAGGGGGAAAATAAAGAATTCATATTCATATTCTGTGTATGGAATGTTCTAAAATTGAGTTCAATTTTTAAGTCTGGAAAACTTGTGAAGAAGGATTTATCTTTAGTCTCTCTAGAACTGATTTTGAATGTGGTATATACTTTTTTTTCTACAGGATTTAATTTCTTTTATAGGTTTAATATCATTCCAGAAATGTTCACAGTGAGTCTTTGTTTACCCTTTAACAAAGATTAAACGCAACCTTCCTTTAGATCACTTCAACTGTAAAAGGCAAATGAGTATTTACAGTGTGACAAGGTATGATTTATTATTTAAGGAACACCAGTCTTCAAATAATTTGATGCTGCGTCTTCTTTAGATTGAAACTCAGGACGGGGACTTTAGACTGGGATGAATTCAAAATCGCTTTTAATCTTGACTCTACATTTTAAAACATCTTCTTGCGGAGCGCCCAGTCTCAGTGAAAGTCATCACTTGTCTGTACCAGTTTGAAAGTGTTATCTACCCTGGAAAAGCCATGCTTTTATCCTGATTCAGTCTTTTGGGGGCAACCATTTCTTTTAATCCTGATTCAGTACAGTAGGTTGTAATTTTTTTTTATCAGATTACCTCCATGGAGATGTGGCATACTCAGTTGTGGGTGTGACCTTTGATTAGATGGAGATATGACTCCACCCATTCCAGACCAGGTGGGTCTTGATTAGTTTACTGGAATCCTTTAATAGAGGAAACATTTTGTAGAGAGTCAGAAACAACAGAAACGACAGAGCCAACAGAAACTTCAGAGCAGACAGAGTGAGCAGAAACACTAATGTTTGGAGATGCTTGGGGCCCAGCCGACATCGCCATGAGATGTTAAACTAGCCAGAACCTGGAGAGAGTCAAGGGAAGCCAAGAGTTGAAAGCCAGCCCCAGAGAAGCAAAGTGAGGAACCCCCACAGGAACAGAGGCTGAAAGCAACGGAGATCAGGAGGGATGAGCAGATGCCAGCCACATGGCTTTCCAGATGATAGAACTATTCCAAACTCATCAGCCTTTCTTGAGTGAAGGTAACCTCTTCTTGGTGCCTTAATTTAGACACTTTCACTTCCTTAGAACTGTAAACTTGTAACTTATTAAATTCCCCTTTTAAAAAGGTGTCCTAGTTCTGGTACATCACATTTTGCCAGCGCAAACTAGAACATTAGAATTTTTCTAGGTTCCTTCATTTCTTTAGGTTCTTAAGCTCCTAGCAAATTTTCTCAAATATATAGTGAATTTGTATACTTGTTTCTTCTAGTATAGGTTCACACCATGTCTGCCTGGGCAGCCATAGTAGCTCCTAGCTGGCCTCTGTGTGGCCACTCAGGCCCTGCCTGTGCATTCACCACCAAAGACAAGCAGCTGGAGTGATTTTGTCAAAATACATATCTTGTCATGTGACTTCCCTGTTTATAGCCCTTTGGTGGCTTTCCATTGATCTTGATAAAATGACAAAAACTCTTAGTATTCCTTCATTCAGCAAATACCAGTTGACCTTTTTGCTGAATGCCTTTCATCATGCTGTGTCCTGGGAATGCAGAAATAAATTAAACTTTGCTCCTACTTGTCAAGGAGCTCATGGTCTAGTAGAACAGTGTTTGATCAAGGTTTGCTCATTCATTCATAAATATTCATTGAAACCCTTTAATTTATCAGCACAGTGCCAGAATGAGCTTGGTTATTGGTTGACTTTGTTGTACCTGTGGTGAGATTCATGGCTTGAGCAAACACGCCGTATTTGCAGAAGTGATGGCTAAGGCTCAAGGAAGAGTAAACATTAGCAAACTGATTCCAACAACAAAAATAAGAGAATTATACACCACGATCAAGTGGGATTTATCCAAGGTATGCAAGGGTGGTTCAACATAAGAAAATCATTTAATGTCATATCCTACATTAATAGAATGAAGGAAAAAAAACCCCACATGGTTATGTCAGTCAATGCAGAAAAGGCATTTGACAAAATCCAGCACCCCTTCTTGATAAGAACTTAGGAAACTAAGAATAGAAGGAAGTGTCCTCAGTATGATAAAGGGCATATATGAAAAACCCATAGCTAACATCATACTTAATGGTAAAAGACGTAAGGCTTTCCGTGTAAGATCAGAAACCGGACAGGGATGCCCACTGTCACTACTGTTATTTAGCATAGTACTGGAAGTTCTAGCCAGAGCAGCAGGGCAAGAAAAAGAAATAAAAGGCATCCAGCTTGGAAAGGAAGAAATGGAACTTTCCGTTTTTGCAGGTTTCATGATCCTACATATAGAAAATCTTGAAAAATTCACAGCAAAGCTCCTGGAGCCAATAAATGAATTCAGAAAAGTGGAAAGGTACAAGATCAGCATGCAAAAATCAGTAGTGTTTCTATTCACTAGTTATGAACAATCTGAAAAGGAAATCAAGGGGGAAATTTCATTTACAATAACAACAAATCAGATATCAAGGAATAAATCTAACCAAGAATGTAAAAGGCTTGTACACAGAAAACTATAAAACATTTCTAAAAGAAATCAAAGAAGACCTAAATAAATGGAAGGGCGTTCCTTTTCATGGATGGGAAGATTAAATATTGTTAAGGTGCCAATTCTCTCTAAAGCTATTTACAGATTCAGCACCATCCTAAACAAAATTCTAATAGCATTCTTTACAGAAATGGAAAAACCAGTCATCAAATTTATATGGAAGTGTAGGGGCCCTAAATAGCCAAGACCATCTTGAAGAAGAAAGCAAAGTTGAAGAACTCAACCCTGCCCAATCTTAAAACTTATTACAAAGCCACAGTAACTAGAACAGCATAGTACTGGCACAAGGATAGACATAAAGACTGATGGAATTGGATTGAGCACTCAGAAATCAACCCCTACATCTATGGTCAACTGATTTTTGACAAGGGTGCCAAGACCACATGCAAAAGAATGAAGGTGGCCCAATACCTTACACCATATGCAAAAATCAACTCAAAAGAGGTCAAAGACCTAAATATAATTACCAGAACTATAAGACTCCTAGAAGAAAATATAGGGAAGCATTTTCAGAACCTCATGTCAGGTAGTGGTTTCTTAGACTTTACATCCACAGCATAACCAACAAAAGAAAAAACAGATAAATGGGACTTCATCAAAATCAAAAACACTTTTCCTCAAAGAAATTTATCATGAAAGTAAAATGACAGCCTACGCAATGGGAAAAAATATTTGGTGACTACATAGCTGCTAAGGGTTTAACAACCAGAATATATAAAGAAATACTACATCTCAACAACAAAAAGACAAACAATCCAATTTAAAAATAGGCAAAAAAATTGAATAGATATTTCTCCAAAGAAGATATACTAAGCCAAAAAGCACATGAAAAGATTCCCAACATCATAAGCCATTAGGGAAATGTAAACCAAAATCACAGTGAGGATCGGCAATGGTGGCTCAGTGGCAGAATTCTCTCCTGCCATGCCGGAGACCCAGGTTCTATTCCCAGTGCCTGCCCATGCAGAAAAAAAAAAAAAAAAAAAAGCAACCCACAATGAGATACCATTTCACAGCCACTAAAATGGCTACTATGCAAGTTCCAGGAAAATGGTGGAATAAGATAAGTCAAGTTCACCCCTGCTCCAAGAAACAGCAAGAGAAGTGACAGAAAAATGGCTGGGACCAAGATTCCAGGATGTAAGTGACCTGGAAGGATCTTCTCCACCATAAAGCATGGCTCTGGTTTCAGAAGCTAAAGAACTGAGACACAGAAAACTGGAGACCATCCAGTTAAGTGCAAACAGCCTAACACGCCCCTTTCCAAACGGAGGCTCAGAGACCTCAGGAGTGCACAGACCGGGAGCCTGGGACTAGGAAGGAAGCCAAACCACCTTCCTTGAACATGCTACACCAACACATGCCACTCCGCCCCACAACCCATGACTCCCCCCATATCCCATGCACCTGAACCCCACCATCCGCCTCCCTACCGCGTTCCAAGCATCCCTGGCCCAACACCCCCCAGTGCGTCCCCACCTCACTCACACACACATACCTGCCCCAGCCAGACTCTCTTCTCCCAAACAAGCATACAGTGTTGCCCTGCGCCTCCTGAGACCCACGCACTTGCACCCAGCCCCTCAATCCATACTTCCCCCTCCCTATCCCTTGCAGGCAGTCACCTGTTCATCCAGGCTGCAGGCACTCACCTTCATACCTGGGCCACATACACCTCCAGCCCATACAGTCGCACAACCACTACCCTGCTCACCTCCAGCTCTATACAAGTGTACATCAGCATCTGGCCTCTCAGATCTGCATGTGCACCCCCTGCCACGCCTCCCCCCACCCCCCAGCTCTGGGTAAGTGCTGACCTGCACATCTGGGCCACACCCCCCTCTAGCGCAAGCAGGTGCAACCCCACCCCACTATGCACACACCAGGGCTCCCCTGCCTGCCCAGAGCTGTGCAGGTGCACTGCCATATCTTACTTCCTGGCACCCAGGCATCATGCACCAACATGTTGACCCTTGCACTCTACTCCCCCCAACTCATGCACGTGCATACCCTTGCCCCAGCTTCCAGTACAAATGCTCTGCCCCCACATCTGGCTCACGTTCACATCTGTGCTACTTAGCCCCCGCACTGCACACGTGTATACCCCTGTACCACTCCCCTGCATCTGCGCAGCCCCACCAGGGCCCCACCCACCTGACATTACCCACCCCTGGACCCACTCCCGCAACACCTGTAACCTGTGCCTTGCCCTGCACACTCGTATATCACCATTCCTGTCTTCCAAACACCTTTCCCTATGTGAGGATACACCCATACCCTGCCCTCCCTGTGCTCTGACCTCTGTGCACCGTACCCCACTCCCTGATATGCACAACACTCAAGTTCCATGTGTCCATCCACCTCCTGTTTGCACACCAGCCCCTGTGTGTCTGCTGAAACTCTGCCCCCCTGCATCTGCCTACCGCGGTGTCCTCCAGACTCTGCTCCTGCACTCCAAGGCCTGCCTGTGCTGCACCCTGCCCGCATGGCCCCAACACTGCACCTTCATAAACCCGTGCCCCACACCCCACGCTCACAGGCACCAGCGTACTGTCCCTGTCCTATGTGTAGACATAATACTGAGTTCAGACTACTCCACTGGCACTATGGAGGCTGAAGGCAGTAGTATGATATATTTAAAATCCCGAAAGAGAAAGACTTCTACTGAAGAATTCTGTACCCAGTCAAAATGTTCTTCAGAAGTGAGAGAGAAAAAAGTGAGGGAGAGATTAAAATTTTCACAGACAAACAAATACTGAGAGAATTTGTCGAGAGACTGGCCCTACAAGAATTACTAAAGGGAGTTCTGCCAGCTGAAAAAAATAAGAAGAGGGAGGTCTGGAGGAGAGTACAGAATTGTAGAGTACCAGTAAGGGTAACTTAAAAGATAAAAAGAGAAAGAGGGAAAAGAGTATATAGTTCTGACAAATAAAATCCGAAAGATAAGATGGTGGATTCAAGAAATGCCCTTACAGTAATAACTTTTAGTGTTAAAAACTAAACTTACCAATTAAAAGATGCAGATTGTCAGGATGGATTAAGAAATATAATCCAGCTATATGCTTCTTACAAGAGACTCATCTTAGACAGAAAGATACAAAAAAATTGAAAGTGCAAGGATAGCAAAAGATGTTCCATGCAAGCTGAAAAGAAAGCAGGATTAGCTACACTAATAACAGACAAAATAGACTTTAAATATAAAGACATCATAAGAGACAAAGAAGGACACGTGTTAATAAAAGGGACAATTCACCAAGAAGAAATAACAATCATAAATGTTTATGCTCCCAATAAAAAACCTCCAAAGTACATGAGATAAACATTAGCAAAACTGAAGGTAGTGATAGCTATTTCAACGATAATAGTAGGAGACTTCAATATACTACTCTCTGTAGATAGAGCAACAAGACAGAGGATCAACAAGGAAATAGAGAACTTGAACAATTTGATAAAGAAATTAGGCCTAATAGACATATATAGATTGTTACACCCCAAAACACCAGGAAATACATTCTTCTCTAGTGCTTATGAAACATTCTCCATGATAGATCATATGCTGGGGCACAAAACAGGTCTTTATACGTTCCAAAACACTGAAAATTTTCAGAGCACTTTCTAAGATCACAATGGAATGAAGCTGGAAATCAATAACCATTGAAGTACAAGAACTTTCACAAATATATGGAGATTAAATAACACACTCTTAAACAACCAATGGGTCAAAGAAGAAATTGCTAGAGATATCGGTAGTTATCTGGAGATGGGTAGAAATGAGAATACAACATATCAGAACTTATGGGATGTGGCAAAGGTTGTGCTGAGAAGGAAATTTATTGCACTAAATGCCTATATTTAAAAAAAAGAAAGAGTGAAAATCAAGGACATAACTGCTCACCTAGAGGAACTTGAGAAAAAAACAGCAAACTAACCCAAAAGCAATAGAAAAAGAGAAATAACAAAGATTAAAGCAGTGTTAAATGGATGAGAGAACAAAAGAACAATAGATAGAATCAATAAAACCAAAATTTGATTCTTTGAGAAAATCAATAAAATTGATGGACCACTAGCAAGCAGACAATGAAAAAAAAGAGACAGGATATAAATAAACAAAATCAGAAATGAGAGGGGGGTCATTACCACAGACTCTGAAGAAATTTAAAAAAAATCATGAAGTATACTATGGACAATCATATGCCAACAAACAAGACAACTTAGATGAAATGGACAAATTCCTAGAAACATACGAATGAGCTACACTGACTCAAGAAGAAATGGAAGATCTCAACAAACCAGTCAGAAGTAAAGACATGCAATTAGCCATCAAAAATCTTCCTACAAAGAAAAGCTTAGGGCCAGATGGCTTCAAAGGGGAGTTTTATCAAACGTTCCAAAAAGAACTAACACTAATCCTGCTCAGACTTTTCCAGAAAATTGAAGAAAATGGAACACTAACTCATTTTTAGAAGCTAACATCACTTTAATGCCAAAACTGGGTAAAGATGATATGAGAAAGGAAAACTATAGGCCATTCTCCCAAATGAACATTGATGTAAAAATTCTCAACAAAATGCTAACACAGTGAATCCAACAATACATTAAAAGATTTGTACACCATGACCAAGTGGGGTTTATACCAGGAATGCAAGGATGGTTCAGCACAAGAAAATCAATAAATGTAATACAGCATATTAACAAATCAAAAGGGAAAAGAATCACATGATTATCTTGATTGATGCCGAAAGAGCATTTGACAAAATTCAACATCCTTTTCTTATTAAAACATTTCAAATGGTAGGAATCAAAGGTAACTTCCTCAATATGATGAAGGGCATATATGAAAAACCCATAGCCAGCATTGTACTTAATGGTGAGAGACTGAAAGCTTTCCCTCTAAGATTGCAGGCGAGACAAGGATAAACTCTGTCACCACTATTATTTAACATTACAGTAGAAGTTCTAGCTGAGCAATCAGGCAGGAAAAAGAAATAAAAGGCATCCAAATTGGAAGGGAAGAAGTAAAACATTCATTATTTGCAGATGATATGATAATATATATACTTGGAAAATCCTGAGAAATCTACAACAAAGTTACTTGAGCTAATAAACAAGTCACTTTAGCAAGGTGACAGTATATAAAATTAATATGCAAAAATCAGTAATGTTTTTATACATGAACAATGACCTAACTGAGGAGTTAATTGAGGAAAAAATTCCATTCAAAATAGTAACTAAAAGAATCATGTATCTAGGGATGAACTTAACTAGGGATGTAAAGGACTTGTACACAGAAAACTACATAACATTCCTAAAAAAATCAAGACCTAAATAGGTGGAAAGACATTCCCTCTCACGGGTAGGAAGGTTAAATGTAGTTAAGACATCAGTCCTATCCAAATTGATCTACGGATTCAATGCAATACAAAAAAAATTCCAACAACCTACTTTGAAGACTTGGAAAAGCTAGTTACTAAATTCATCTGGAAGGGAAAAGACCTCGAATAGCTAAAAGCATCCTAAAAAAGAAGAAGAAAGTAGGAGGATTAACACTTTCTGATTTTAAAACTTGTTATAAAGCTGCAGTGTTCAAAACGGCATGGTACTGGCACAAATATAGAAGTATTGACCCATGGAATCAAATCTAGAGGGCAGAAGTAGACCACCAAATCTATGATCACCTGATCTTTGACAAAGCTCCCAAATCCACTTAACTGGGACAAAATAGTCTTTTCAATAAATGAGCATGGGTGAACTGGATACCAGTAGCCAAAAGAATGAACGAGGACCCATACCTTACACCCTATACAAAAATTAACTCAAATTGGAACAAATACCTAAATATAAGAACCAGTACCATAAAGCTTCTAGAAGAAAATGTAGGAAAACATATTCAAGACCTGGTAATAGGAGGTAGCTTCCTAAACTTTATACCCAAATCACAAACAACAAAAGAAAAAATAAAGGGGAACTCCACAAAATCAAATGCTTTTGTGCCTCAAAAGACTTTGTCAAAAAGACGAAGAAGCAACCAACTCAACTGTAGAAAACATTTGGAAATCACACATTGAATAAAGGCTTGATATCCTTATACATAAAGAAATCATAAAACTCAACAACAAACAAACAGCCCAATTATAAAATGGGCTGAGGATACGAATAGGC
The DNA here is from genome assembly GCF_023851605.1 of Tamandua tetradactyla. Taxonomy (NCBI): domain Eukaryota; kingdom Metazoa; phylum Chordata; class Mammalia; order Pilosa; family Myrmecophagidae; genus Tamandua; species Tamandua tetradactyla. The sequence goes on from NC_135328.1 coordinate 75,044,419, forward strand.
ATTTTTCTGAAGAGTAAATATAGATGGCTAAAAAACACATGAAGAGATGCTCATTTTCACTAGCTATATGGGAAATGCAGATCAAAACTACAATGAAATACCACCTCACATCAATAAAAATGGTTGCTATTAAAAAGGGCCATGGTGGCTCAGCAGGCAAGAATGCTCACCTACCATGCCAGAGGACCCGGGTTCGATTCCCGGTGCCTCCCCATCTTAAAAAAAAAAAAAAAAGGAAACCACAAGTGTTTGAGAGGATGTAGAGAAATTACGACACTTATGCATTGCTGGTGGGAATGTATAATTGTACAGCTGCTATGGAAGACAGTCTGGTGGCTTGTTTGAAAACTAAATATCCAGTTGCCCTATGGCCCAGCAATATTACTTCTCAGTATACACCCCGAAGAGCTGAAAGCAATGACACAAACAGACGTTCGCGTACCAATGTTCATAGCAGCATTTTCCACAATTGCCAAAAGATAGAAACAACCCCAAGTGCCCATCAACAGACAAGTGGATTAACAAAATGTGGTATATACATACGATGGCATATTATGCTGCAATAAGATGAAATGACATCCTGAAGCACATGGCAAGATGGATACACCTTGAGGACATAATGCTGAGTGAAATAAGCCAAATGCAAAAGGATAGATACTGTATGATTCCACTTGTATGACCACGGTAAAGGTAAAATCAGAGGCTTATAATACAGAATGTAGGGAACCCAGAGATACATGGAAGCTAGAGATGGGTGAATGGTTAGCTAATGAGGTGAACTTAAATGTAAGGGAATAGATAGAAGTGAAGGCAGTTCACTAGTGGGGGGGGGTCTATAGGTAGTAGTACCATATTGAAGGTGAACACGATTGAAAGGTGTGGTATAGACAGACCTATGTGTCTCACTACAAATATAAATAAGTTCTTGCATCATATGTATACATATGATGGTGTATGCATATGATTGAATATTGTGCTGCTACAAAAAGAAACGAAGTTGTGAGGCATGCAATGATGTGAATGAACCTGTGGGACATTTGGTGAGGTGAAATAAGCCAGAAACGAAAGAGCAAGTATTTGTATGGTCCCATTTAGAAAATACTTAAAAGAAAACAGGGGCCTAGATTAAGCTCTTTCAGCAGTCACATTTAGTCCAGAGTAGTAAATTTTTATTTCTGGATTTTGAGGGGCTGTTTTATATATGCATAGCCTGGTATTTAGAGGTAAGAATGAAGCTGATAGGTTAGGATTAAGGTAATTCAGAATACAGGGGCAAGGAAGATTCTGTCTGTATTTTAGAACATCATCTACTTTTTGAGACCAAAGAAAGGCTTATTTTGTCCAGAACCTAAATTTTTTGCAGCACATAATCTAACTCAACCTGTCTGGATAGATCATTTAAACAATCCAAACACAGGGAGCCCAGAATAAGAATGAAAGCCTTTAATTCTGTACAGGTTAATGTAATACCTGGATACATCCCAGAGTATATTATGCAGATAATCAAAAAGTATTGGCAAACCTCCTTGAGGGAGGGGAGAAAAAATATGGGACTATTAAACTTTACCACCAGGGAAATCCCTGGTACTGTTTCAAACATTAGGGACACACAAATTAATAGGTCAAATCCTTGATCTTGAGGTTTGCTTTTGTGAAGTTTATGTATGTAGCAGAGACGCTTAGCCTACCTATAGATATGCCTAAGAGCTACTTCCTGAGGACCTCTTTTGTTGCTTAGAAGTGGCCTCTCTCTCTCTCTCTCTCTAAGCCCAACTCTGCAGTGAAATCATTGCCCTCCCCCCCCCCGTGTGGGACATGACATCCAGCGGTGAAAGTCTTGCTGGCGGCATGGGAGATGACTCCCAGGAATGAGCCTGGCCCTGGCACTGAGGGATCAGTAGTGCCATCCTGACCAAAAGGGGGAAAATAAGTATAATATATAAGGTATCAATAGCTCAGAGAGTTCAAGTAGACTCAAGAGGCTACTCTGGAAGTCACTCTTATGCAAGCTTCAGTTAGACACTGTTACCTATCATAGCTTGCCAAACCCCAACCAGAGCAATTTCTGCCAATCCTAAAGAACACCTAGGGCATTATATAAGATTCTACAAAGGTTCCATGTACTAGGGTAACTTTCCAGGAATACAACCTCCAGATGGGTTCCTGGACAAGTCCTGAAATGCAGAGGGGCCACCCTCTGCAGAACATCAGCTAGTTCCATCTCCCTACCCCATATTATTGACAGCCCCTTCCAACATGATGAAGTTAGGATGGGCATAGCCTAAATACCCCTAAAGAGAAGGAGAAAGATCAAAGGTGATGGTGGAGTTATACAGAGAAGATAGGGTTTAACAAATGAATATGATTGCTGAATCATTATATTGGTATTTCTTTTAATCTCCAGTATCTTAGAGTAAAAGTAAAAACCTAAAATTGTGGAATTGTATCCCATACCAAATTCTGACATCTGTTCTACAACTAATTGTTGTGATGTGCTTTGAAGTTTATTCCTTTTATGTATATATGTTATTTGTCATAAAAAGTCTATTGTGATGAGAAATGCACAGCTATATGATGATAGTGTGATCCATTAATTGTTTGCTTTGGGTGATTACGTGGTATGTAAACTTTGAAAAATGAGCATTAAGTAGACTGTAGTCCAGCTCTGGCAAAACTCATTAAATAGTTTATACCATTTTTTAAGTTGCAGTGATTGAGTTATTCTCCTTCTTTATGTCTGTGTACTAATTGCAGCTGGTAGCTAACACCCTCCGCTTACCACATGTCAGAGACATACTGGATTTGCAGCCAAGGTAGTTTTAAATAATTTACAAAATGAAATCAAATTATTCCTTTAAAATGAATTTAAAGTTAGTTAAAATAATTTCAAAAATTCTAGACTTTGTATTTTATTTTGTTAATTACATTATTAAAAGCTTGAGGTTTTTGTTTAATTTTTTAAAAAAATTCTTTAGTTTCCATAATATAGTTTTCTGTTATTCCAATTGTAATATAGTTCATGGTTAGGCTGGATCTTTGCAAGAAGTTATTTGAGGTATATTTGGCAAGGGGAGCATTTATCAGTAATATGTTGGGTACCACAATACACTGGATGTATCAGGGAAATTAAAGAAATGCCCAAGTTGCAGCAGCAACAGCTTCTTTAATAGAGGTAGAATGGGGTTTCTATTAGACTTTTAACTTATAAATTGAGAAATTATTTGATAACTTAAAAAGTAGATTTGTTTCTTTTTCTTTTTAATGTATAAGTAAATAGGAAGAGGAGGTAGGGCATGCATTATGTATTACCATTTTTTTTTCACTTTAAGAGATCCCTTTATAAAATAACCCACCTGACTTCTCAGGTATCTCCTGCATGTGGCTCGTAGTGAGATCATTGCTACCATTTTGTTTTCTTTTGTATGTGCAGTCATTCTCCAAAAGTCACAAGAAATTATTACTCTGAGTGTGATGTGTACCTTTACAGATCATGCAACTGTCATCTGCCTCTCAATTGTGATACCATGTATTAGGAATATAAAAAATATAGGCTATACTTTTTGGAGAAACTTGATTCAATTAAATCTTCTTGATTCAATGATGTATTTTGCTACTAATTCCATACTGTGTTTCCCCCTGACTTTGATCCAATGTTCTGTCTGTCCTTCATGAACCCAAACTTCCTAAATACCCTTAGGAAGGGTACCATAGCTCATGGTACCAAATAACTTTCAGGAAGCCCCATAGTCTTCTAGATGCTAGGAAGATAAGAATTCAGAAGCCAGTTAACACCTTTCTGCCAGTTACTCTAGCTGTGGGACAAGGGTGTAGATGGTCTGGTACAGTAGAACCCTCCCAGCCCCCCACCCCTTCCTTAAAAAATACACCTCATGTGCTGCACATGCGTGAACATCCTAATTACCAGACTTAGGAAATATTGCTCTTTTATTTCTGGCCAACACTTGATATTAGAATAATATTTAAGTGAGTATGTGTCTATCTAATCTGTACCTTGCCAGCAGTACATAACTAGATGTTAGACCTTTAGCACCGTATCCTATAGTCATTTTTCATAATTAATATTTAGTAGTTCTTAATAGAAAATGTATAAAGAAGAAAACAAATCATTTGTAATTCTACCATCCAATTATTTTGATTTTTTAATTTTTTATTTTTGGGGGGAGCATGGTTCAGGAATCGAATGTGGGTCTCCCTCATGGAAGGCGAGCATTCCACCACTGAACCACCCGTGCACCGCATCCAGTTATTTTTTAAATGGTGAATCATCATTTAAAATAATACTTATGTATCCTTAAAAAATTTGCATATATATCCCAGAACATGTGTTTGTATATGTATCAGTGTTCTTACTTATACAAAAGCTTTTATATACAGTGTCCTTAATCTTATTCCTTAAACTTTTGTAAGGCTCACACAGTAAGAACTCTGTTGTATCTATATCATAATTTATTTAGCCAGTATCAATCATATTGTTGGACATTTGGGCTGTTTCCAGTTCTTTTCTCTTACAAACAGTGCTGCAAAGAAGAAATATTCTTAAATATCTAATGCAAATTACTGGTACTTTTGCAAATATATGTGTACAAAAAAAATTCCTAGCTTGGAATTGTTGGCTCAAAGGAGCTCTATTTTTAAGAGTACATAAAGCAATGAACCGCAGACAGAAGGGCAACCGTTTGTTGTTTAAGTACATCTGAGTGGCAGAAAGTGACCAGGAAAAATTGTGCTAAGAGTCACTGGGATGTGCTATAGACTGCAAATATGATTGCATTATTGTCATCAGTTTTAGATTTTATTGAATTAAAATTTTCATTAGAATTTTCCTCCTGTCATTTCACAGGCAATCAGTAAACATTCTCGGGGTTCATTTTAGATCAAAGCACATTAAAAAAAAAACAACTGGGCGGGCCATGGTGGCTCAGCAGGCAAGAATGCTTGCCTTCCATGCCAGAGGACCCGGGTTCGATTCCTGGTGCCTGCCCATGTTAAAAAAAAAAAAAAACTAGCCACAACCTTCCTGTGCTTAACTGCATTTCAAAATTGGATGCTCTCAGGAAGATTGTATTATAATGTTTCAGAAAGAAGCTTGCATTTTTAATTAATGAATGTGTTTTCCCTCCCTCAGGTGGAAGGGAAGATTTTGGAAAAGTAAAGTACTGAAGCAGTATGGCATTACTCCTGTACCTTGGAACTGGAGAGGAGGCAAGATGCTGGCATAGCTGTTGAAACGAGAACCTGCTATGCCAACATATTGCCATCTTTCTTGTCTCACAACAGCCATGGCCCCCTGCATGTCGTTCCTCCACGATGGATGTGTGTCCTTCCTTGGAAGTGGGTTTCGTGACCTGCCCTTGCTTGCCTCTTTGACCTCCTCACCTACCGCCCTACCACCCCGAGTCACTCACTCCATTCTAGCCCAGTGGCCTTTCTGCCGTTCCTTTGACACTGAGGATGTTCTTGTCTCATAGCTTCAACACTTATTGTTCCTTCTGCACAGGCCACTCTTCTGCTAGTTCTTTGCTGGTCTGGCTCTTTCTCATCATTCGGTCTCAGTAAGGACATCCCTCCTCAGTGACTTCTCTGTCTCAAATAGCTGTCACATTCCCCAGTTGCTCTGCATGTCCTTCCCCTGCTCTGTTTTTTCCAAAACATTGGTCATTACCTGAAGCATATTTGTTTACTTGTTCGGTGTCTATCCTCCTGTACTAGAATGTAAGCTCCTTGAGGGTTAGGGACTGTACTTGTCTTTTTCGACCACTGTATCTCCAATGCCTGACACGTTAGAGGTCCTCAGTACATATTTTTCAAACCCTCCTTGGCTTTTATCATGCAAGTGGCTTGTCAAATTGTTTTTCTCATTACAAATGGCTTTAGGGAAACCCTAGCACCCAAGTAACAATAAAAAAATAGATAATTTTGAGTGCTGGGCCTGCAAGCCCAACTCCCCCAATGCAGCCCCAGTAAATGTATCATGGGTCCCCCAGATTCATGGAAGTCAGGATATTATAGTGGGAAAAGCAAGTGCTTCAGTACTGAGCAAGTCTGTGTTCAGTCTTATTCCTGTTGTCACCTACCTGTGTATCCTTGGACAAGCTATTTAACTTTAGAGCCACAGTTTTCTCAACTGTATAATGAGGATAATAAGACCAACCTCAAAGGATTCTTGAGACAAAGAAATCAGGCTTTTTAGCCAGATGAGTCTTATTTTATGTCTGAAAAAAAAGAGTGCTTGTAAATTTTCTGACATACATACATTAGTAGATGCTCAACAAATGTTATTTTACTCCCAAGAACAAAAACTAATTTTTCTTTAGTCAGACAGGCGATCTTACATGAAATGTGTGAAAGTGCCATGCCAGAACTATAGCAGATGAAGAGTTCTGTATTGAGACACAAATTTTAGGAGGCTAAACTGTTAAATAAATAATAGGTATCTCAAACTCTTCTCTTGTCCGGTTAGTCTACACCCCTCCACCTTCCTTTATTCTTGTGAGTTATTTATTGTCTATAATGTCTTAAAAGCAGTTTTTACAAATTCATTTTACAAAATATGAATGTTTAATTAATACTATTTGATATTCATGTTTCTAAGCCTTGAAATTTTAGTACAAAAGGTTAGCTTCTAATAAACTAATTTTTAAAAAATTTTCATGCTTTTCCAAGAAATAAAATAACAACTACTACTCATGACCGTCATTATTTATTGTTACTCAGGGTATTGTCACTATAACATCCAGGAAGTGTTCATTATATCTCTTGTTGGGAAGACACATCATTTTTTGATTGTAGATATAATCGGCCACAGATGCTGTCACCTGACGGATGATGCAATAAACCAGCCTTCAAATTTTTTTAACCAGCCACAAAAACACCCTTGTAGTAAAAGTTAGGCCAGTGCTTGCCTGACCAGACAACTGAGCACTATCACCTGGCGAAGCTGACATATGAACACAACCATCACATTGTGCGTGGTCTTGAAAGCAGTCTGCCTTCCCACTGCGTCTGCAGTATGGAAACCTTAACAGTGTTTGTAATTGTGCTTTATCCCTCATATTTTCTTATATAAACAGTCCATTTAACATCACACAGGAACACTGCCTCATGGCCTGCTGCAGTGCTTCTGCAGAGTAGTTTTTAACGTCAATCATTTTTTTCTCCATTGGTTCCCATTATAATTTCCAAAATGTTTTCTTTTCTTTTCTCATGCACTTGATATTGACTCAAATTTACCTCTTAATTTTCATTCTTATCCAGGTTTCTGTCAAATTGTAAATGGCTCCTTGAAGTCAGAATCTAATTATGCAGAAGAGGAATTTTCAAGATTTATAAGACTCCTACAATGGTAGTAAATCTTTCTTAAACTAAAGGTTCGTGTCTTAATTGATCTATTTCTTATGTTTAGATTTTCGCGCATGGTTTTTTATTTTAATTGGGACATTTTTTCCTTTTTGAGGCAGTGTGGTACAGTAGAAAGAAATGAATGAAATACAAAAGATCTAAGCTCTAGTCCCAGTCTGTCATTTTCTAGCTCTGTACATAATATTTGACAGAGCATTTTGTCTGATTCTTTATTTGTAAGTTGGGGGTAATAGTAGGAGAGACTATACTATACATTGGAAAGGAAAGAAGAGAAGACAAAATACAGCTGTGAAAATTAAACCTGTAGGTAGATTGGAAGGCAAATTTATACAGAGAAAATTATTGAAGATTATTAGTAGTAATTAATTTTATTGAAATTTTTTCTTCAGTGTTTTGTTTCTTTGTGTTATTGCATTTTTCATTTGAGTATGAGAAAAAAAGGAGTCCCAGGTAGAAATCACATAACCTTTGTTCTCACCCAACCTGAACTACTCATTTGCTATTTAATTTGGGGCAAGTTATTTAAACTTTTTGGACCTCAGTCTCCTCAGTTATAAGTTGAACTAAAACAAAGTCCAAATATTAAGAACACTACAATCAGAATTTATAGGCCATAGATAAAACTGTATCCAAATGTAAACACAGAGCTATAAATGTTGTAATTATTAGTCAAGAAACAAAATTTTAACCAAGAACCCTTTTAAATGTTTAATTTTTTTATGTTCTTCATGTTCTGCAATATTTTCTTTACCTAACAAACTGGCATACTGGCTTTAATTGTGTAGTGATTTGTTGTCCTATTTTACATGAATCAGGGAGGCGTATATTAGAAGATAGTCCCAAAATACATATCTCCTGAGAGTCTCTGTCTTTTTATATGTGTATATATATGTGTGTGTATAATATTTAGCTATTTTAGAACATGAAGTCCATGAAAAGTAAAACAAAGTAAAACCAAAGAGTACTGGTTGGAAAGCAGATACCCTTTGTTTTCATCCAACCAGAACCACTTATTTCCTAATCAATTCCAGTTAAAAGAGAAGAAATGTGATATTTTAGTTTTATCTTGGGAAAGGATCCAGCTTCCCTTAAGATATTTAAAGTCCTAAAAATAGCGTATAGGCCGTCAAATAATAACGACGAGTCTATGACTCCTATACTTGCTTTCCATTTCACTGGTTTTTTATGAAATTCAAATTACATAAGGTATATCAGAGTACTTTGAAAAAAAGGTATACAAATATAAGAATCCCTATGATATTGTTTATAAAGCCCTTCCAACCCTCTGTCTCTCTCTCTCTCTACCCCTATAAAACTTTGTTTTTGAAATGACTGAGATTTTCAATTAAAATAAAATATTTTATTCTAAACCTGGCTACAGAGTTTTAGTATATCAGGTTCTAATTGTTTATCACTCTGTATGGACCAGCTAGACTGACAGGAGATGTATGTATTGGGCTCATCTTCAACTATAACCACCTGGGAATGCAGAAGCAGAAAACTGGGAAGCCTAGGAGCAGCCGCCACACAGGACTTCCTGTTTCATCAACACAGATCTCAAAATCACATCGAAACCAAAGTACTGCTTTTAGTTTTACTGGAATGTAGATGCTTTTAAAATTTCCATATGAGTATTTTATGCGTATTTTTGATATGTTAGAAAAATATAAATGAGTTTTATTTAAAAACTGAATTTGTTTTTAGTGTTTTAAAAAGTTAATTTAAATAAAATGTTAAGAAATTTATGGTAAGTGAATATGACAAGAATTATGAAAGTGTTACCCAAATGGCCACATTTTGGGAAACATTAGGTGTTGGGAAAGCAAGATCCTGCTGTGAGTCATATTAGCAGGGGGACAACTTTATGGAGAATGTGTTAGATGCTTCTTAAGGTTTGTTCAATGCCTGGCTCAAGTTGAGAAGCATGTATGTTATTCTTAGGTGAAGAAAATTTTAGCTTTAAATGTGGAATAATGGATACATTACTTATAGGTCATATATTTAGTTACTGTTAAGGTTTACTAATACTTCCCAGATGTAAAGGCAACGAGAACTTGGTAGATGATAAGAAAGTCCGTTTATAAGTTAACTACACAATCTGAGTAAGTATTTGAGGATAGGTGTGTCTTATTTTTGGAGATAAGAGAGTCCTCAGAAAGCTGTATTTTTCATTGACAAAGCAGGCACAAAATCTATATATATTTAGCAAAAGCAGATACCCTTTCTTGAGTAGTCTAGAAAACTTTCGTAGTCTCAACTCACTAGGAATGGGAGAATTTACTTTACAGTGTTTACATAATGCCATGAGAAACGCAAATTTTTAAATGTCAGGAAAGAAGATTGGTTAAATTTGGAATTCAGAATCTAGAGATGGAAAGCCAAAAAGAACTCAGTATATGGAGCATCCTCAAAAATTTGTGAGGAAACAAGTGGGCTGGCATTACAAGAAGATGATGTAGTTACTGGGAAGCAAGCCACTTCGATGCTTTGCATACTTTGGGAATTTGTTCCATCTAATTGCTTAACTTTGCTGAAAAGTGAGTGATTTAGTTTGCTTATCCTAACTTAATTACTTAGTCACCGAGGGGATTTATAGAAAAAAACTCATGGAATTTGGGTGACCCAGAATGATATCTGCCAATGTTTTGTCATCTACCTTTCCATTTGCAAACCTCTCCTCATTTCTAAAACTAGTGTAAGGGTTGCTATACTGGACTTTGGAGACTGGTCATTAAAGATATGTTGGGTCTATTGCTGTTTTGTGGAGAGGGAGGTAGAGGGCTATTTTAGGGAAAAGGTCAAGGTCTACTTGAAAGAAGAATCATCAATTGAGAATTAAGTACAGGTTAAAATAACAGGAAGCAAATGTAATTGGTGATAGGCCACAGACTGAAAAATAAGAGAAAATTCACATTTTAATATTATAATGATTAGGGTCTTTAGGTGAATATTTTTCCCTAAACCTAATCCATTCAAAAAATTTTGTAGTGCTTAAAATTATTTTGAATTACAAGACTCTTCTTTGTGTCATTTTACCATCATTTAATGTTAAAGCTTTAGTAGTTCTTTGAGAACTACATAAAACCTTTCCCCAACTTTCTGTGTCATGGCCTTAATTTCTTTCAATTATTTGTTCATCATTCATTGTTTGTTGAGCTTCTACCATGTGCCAGGTACAGAGGTAGGCAATGGGATATCGTGATGAAAATGGCAGTTAGTCAGTACCTCATGTGGCTTATAGTCTAAGAAAAAAAGATAAGCCATTGCAGGTTTAATTTTTGATAGGTATGACCTGTTTGTTTCTGAAACATGATAAGGGAACCTAATTTAACCTGGAGACAATGAAGGAAAACATTTCAAAGTAGGGATATTTTAAGTTTAGTCCAGCAAAAAGGAGGGGACATAGTGTCCCAAACAACGTGGGAGAAGGCCCTGAAGCTGGACATTTTGGCCCATGAAGAACTGAGAAATGGCTGAAATGTTGAGAGTCATAGTGTAATAAGGAAAAGAGGTATGAGGTGTACCATATAGGGGCGAGGGTTAACTCAGAAGGTCTTCTGAGCTTTTATCAGAGTACAGATGATATCATAAGTGCAATGAGGAGCTATTGAAAGGTTTTAAGTCATGACCTATACACCGATTTTTTTTGTTTAAATATTTCATAAGTTCTCCCCACAAATTTATTCACTTTAAGCCACCTGCGTATCCTAAAAATTAAAACTCTCTTGATCTTGCCACTTCTCTTTGCCACTGCTCACCATCCCTCTTCTTTATGTGCCCAAGCTTCTAGCAAAAACAGGTATTACTGATGCAAGATGGCAGCATAGTGAGGTGTGGCATTTAGCTTGTCCTCCAGAGCAGCTAGGAAATAGTCAGGAATAGTACAGAAGAACTGCTGGGGGAACATCAGTGACCAGACACACAGAGTACACCAGTCTGGACCAGTGTAATGGCTGAAATCCCACACAGACCTGTAAGTCAAGGCACTGAGGCTGGCATCCCATCACCATGAATATGACAGTCTAGTTCCCCGAGGGGAAAAGAAACAGACTTTACTAGCAGCAAGGGCTTAGCTCAGACAAGCTCTGCTCCACTTGCAGAATTAACAGATTCTGACTCCTGAAAACATGCCCCCAGCACAGATAAACCTGGAATAAGCAATAAAGAAACTAGGAGTTTTTGCCCAGGCAGAGGTAGCAGGGTTGACAGGAAAAAAAACAAAGTTGAAAAGCATGAAATACTGGAAAGGGCTGGACCCCAAGAAAAGGGAACACATAGAGCCTGGAGATACATGAAGCAACTACCAACTGGAGCTCTTGATTGACAAACCTAAGCAGCTGGGTCTGGCTCTGAAAAGGCTTTTTTTTTTTTTTTTTAACTCCTTAAACAACTCATTAGATAGAACTGGAAGCACTCACAGTCTGCAGCACTGCCTCAGGCAAAGGCAGAATTAAGATGGTCTGAGAGATAAAGTAACTAGTCAGGTGAAAGGTGTTAATTCCCTAAAGAGTGTATCTTCCCCAAGAAAAGGGGGAGATGGGGCCCAGCTCTTTTGAAATCCCTCCTTCAATGAATTCAGGCCCCAGGGATTGAAAATTGGAAACAATCAAAGCCATTCTACTACCACACTTCTGTCTCAACCACATTCCTGGCAGGAAGAGTCTGCTGAAATTAAAGGCACTGCATCCCTTTAAGCTGGTGGAAAACTGCAGGCAGACAAGCACCACATGCTGGACAGGATAGGAAAAGCATAGAATCTAGAGGCTTCATAAGAAAGTCTGACAACCTGCTGTGTCTCACCCTGAGGAAAAACTGATGCTGGCTACTCTTTCCTCCTGAAACGTGGGTCTGTCTGGTCTGGGAAAATCTGACGGGTCTATAATCTGACTGGAGACCCTCCTCAAAAACAATGCTCCATATAGGCTAGGCAAGAAACAGAAAACAATAACTGAAATATTCTGGTCAAACAGAAACTACGCTAGAGATCTAGAATAAGTTCCAATCAAAGGAGCAAACCAACACTTCAAATGAGACACAAAAGTTGAAACAACTAATTCAGGATGTTTGAACAGATGTGCAAAAACTCATCAAAAATCAAATCAACAAGTTGAGGGAGGATATAAATAAGACATTGGCAAACAAGAACTCAAAAGTTTGAAAAAACAAATCACAGAACTTATGGGAAGGAAAGGTACACTAGAAGAGATGAAAAAAGAAAAAAATGGAAACCTACAATAGATTTGAGGAGGCAGAAGAAAGGATTAGTGAACTAGAGGACTGGACATCTGAAATCTAACACAAGAAAGAAAATATAGGGAAAAGAATGGAAAAATATGAGCAGGCCTTAGGGAATTGAATGACAACACGAAGCACATGGATATATGTATTGTGAGAGAAGAGAAGGGAAAAGGAGGAGAAAGACTAATGGAGAAATTGATCAGTGAAAATTTCCCATCTCTTATGAAAGATATAAAATTACAGATCCAAGAAGTGCAATGTACCCCAAACAGAATAAATTCAAATAGACATACTCCAAAACACTTACTAATTGTCAGATGTCAAAGGCAAAGAGAGAATTTTGAAAACAGCAAGAGAAAAGCAATCCACCAATACAGAAGTCCATTAAGACTATGTGTGGATTTCTCAGCAGAAACCATGGAGGCAAGAAGGTAGTGGTATGATATATTTTAAGATTCTAAATGAGAGATATTAACAACCAAGAATTCTATACCCAGAAAAATTGTCCTTCAAAAATGAGGGGGAAGTTGGTATTTAGAGATAATAATGAAGCCAATCAGGTCGAGATTAAAGTAATTCAGAGCAGGGGTAAGGAAGACATTGTCTGTATTTTAGAACTGCACCTGTTCTTTGAGACCAAAGGAAGAAAGGTTTATTTTGTCTGGAACCTAAATTTTCTATAGTACATAATCTAACTCAGCTTGCCCTCATTTGTGCAATTGAAGCCCAGGAAGCCCAGAATAAGAATGAGGGCCTTTAATCCTGTGCAGTTTAATACAATGCCTGGATACATCCTAGAATATAGTAAGCAGATAATCAAAAGTTATTGCCAAAGTCCCTTTAGGGATGGGAGAAGAAATATGGAACTATTAAACTTTACCATTAGATAATCCCCTGATACTGTGTCAAACATTGGGACTACCCAAATCAATAAGCCAAGTGCTTAATCTTGAGACTTACTCTTGTGAAGCTTATGTAGGTAGCAGAGAAGTTTAGCCTTCCTATAGGTATGCCTAAGAGTTACTTCTGGAGGACCTGTTTTGTTGCTCAGATATGGCCTCACTCTCTCTAGGCCCAAGTCTGTGAGTGAAATCACTGCCCTCCCCCCTACACAGGATATGACATCCAAGGGTGAAGGTCTCCCTGGTGATGTGGGAGATGACTCCAAGGGATGAGTCTGAGGGAGGTTACTCTTATGCAAGCTTCAGTTAGAACTTGCTACCTATCATAGCTTGCCAATCCCTAACCAAACATTCCAGCCAATCCTAAGGAACACCTAGGACAATGTATAAGATTCTACAAGGGTTTCAGGCCTTTAAGAAAATAAATTCGATGGACCCTTAGCTAGGTTGACAAAATAAAAAGAGAGGATGCAAATAAATAAAACCAGAAATGGAAGCAGAAGCATAACCACTGCCCCTGCAGAAATAAAGGAGGTAATGAGAGGATCCCATGAACAATATAGGCTAATAAACTAGGCAATGTAGATGAAATGGACAACTTCCTAGAAAGCCATGAACCACCAACATTGACTCCAGAAGAAATAGATGATCTCAAGATCAATCACTAGTAAAGAGATTGAATCAGTCATCAAGAGGCTCCGAAAAAAGAAAAGTCCAGGACAAGATGGCTTTACAAATGAATTTTACCAAGCATTCAAGAAAGAATTAGTACCAAATCCTGCTCAAAGTTTAAAAAATAATTGAAGAGGAGGGAAGGTGACCAAACTCATTCTATGAAGCCAACATCACCCTAATACCAAAGGCAGACAAAGATAATAAAAGAAAATTACAGCCCAATCTCTTTAATGAATAGATGCAAAAGTCCTTAACAAAATACTTGCAAATTGAATCCAGCAGCACATTAAAAGAATTATAAACCATTACCAAGTGGGATTTACCCCAGGTATGCAAGGATGGTTCAATATAAGAAAATGAATTAATGTAATACACCACAAAGTAAATCAAAACAGAAAAACCATGAAATCATCTTGATGGATGGAGAAAAGGCACTTAACAAAATTCAGCATCCTTTCTTGATGAAAACACTTCAAAGGATAGGAATAGGTGGGAACTTCCTCAACATGATAAAGGTAATATATGAAAAACCCACAGCTAACATTATCCGCAATGAGGAAAGACTGAAAGCTTTCCTCTAAGATCAGGAACAAGACAAAGATGACCACTGTCACCACTGTTATTCTACATTGTGATGGAAGTTCTAGCCAGGGCAATTAGAGAAGAAAAAGAAAAAAAAGACATCCAAATTGGAAAGAAACAAGTAAAATTCTCACTGTTTTCAGATGGCATGATACTATATGTTGAAAACCCCCCAAAATTTACGGCAAAACTACTAGAGCTAACAAATGAGTACAGCAAAGTGGCAAGGGACAAGATCAATGTGCAAAAATCAGTGGTGTTGGGCGGGCCGCGGTGGCTCAGCGGGCAAGAGTGCTTGCCTGCCATGCCGGAGGACCCCGGTTCGATTCCCGGCCCCAGCCCATGTAAAAAACAAACAAACAAACAAAATATAATAAAACAAGAAAATGTTTAAAGATGTTTCCCTTTCTTCCTCCCTTCCTTCCTTCCATCCTTCCTTCCTTCTCTCTAAAAAAAAAAAAAAAAAAAAAAAAAAAAAAAAAAAAATCAGTGGTGTTTCTATACACTAGTAAGGAGCAATCTGAGAAGAAATCAAGAAAAAATTCCATTTACAACAGCAACCAAAAGAATAAAATATTTAGGAATAAATTTAACTAAAGATACAAAAGACCTATACACAGGGTGGGCAATGGTGGCTCAGTGGCAGAATTCTCACCATGCCAGAAACCTGGGTTCGATTCCTGGAGGCTGCCCATGCCAAAAAAAAAAAAAAAAAAAAAAAAAAAAATGGAAAAGAAAAGACCTATATACAGAAAACCACTACAAGAAATTGTAAAAGAAATCATGGAAGACCTAAACAAATGGAAGGGCATAACGTGTTCTTGGATTGGAAGAATAAATTTGTTAAATGTCAATTCTACCCAAATTGAATTTTAGATTCAATACCAATTAAAATCTCAACAACTTTGCAGAAATAGAAATACCAATAATGAAATTTATTTGACTAGCTAAAAATATCTTGAGAGAAAAATGAAGTAGAGGTTTCACACTACCTTACTTTAAAGCATATTATGAGGCTACAGTGGTCAAAACAGCATGGTATTGGCATAAGGATAGATATACTGACCAATGGAATTGAACTGGCTTTTCAGAAATAGACCCTGTCATCTATGGACAATTGATCTTTGATAAGGGGGTCAAGCCAACCCACCTTGGATGCTGTAGCTTCTTCAATAATTTTTTGGGGAACTGGAAATCCATATACAAGTAATGAAAGAGGATCTGTATCTCATACTCTATAAAAAAGTTAACTCAAAGTGGATCAAAGCATATTAGAGCTAAGACCATGAAACCTTTAGAAGAAAATGTGGGTAAAGTTCTTATAAATCTTGTAATTGGAAGCGATTTCTTATACCTTACACCCAAAGCACAAGCATTGAAAAAAAATAGATAAATGGGATCTCCTCAAAATTAAACACTGTTGTGCCTCAAAGAACTTAGTCGGGAGAGTAAAAAGGCAGCCTACACAATGGAAGACAATATTTGGAAGCTGCATAACAGTTAAGGTTTCAGTATCCAGAATATATAAAGATTCTTCAACTCAACAACAAAAGACAAGCAACCCCAATTAAAAAGTGTTCAAAAGACATGAACAGACACTTCTCAGAAGAGGAAATATAAATAATGCAAATGGTTAAAAGATATGTACGTGAAAAGATGCCCACCTTCACTGGCTATTAGGGAAATGCAAATCAAAACCACAATGAGATTCATCTGGCACCCACTACAATGGCCATTATACAAACAAACAAACAAACAAACAAAAAAAACCCACAGAAAATGACAAGTGCTGGAGAGGATGTGAAGAAAGAGGCACACTTATCCACTCTTGGTGGGAATGTAGAATGGTACAACTGCTCTGGAAAGTAGTTTGGCAATCTCAGGAAGCTAAGTATAGAATTGCCATATGATCCAGCAATCCCATTACTAGGTATATATTCAGAGGAAGTGAAGCAAGGACACAAACAGACATTTTCATACCAATGTTTATAGCAACATTATTTATAATTATGAAGAGATGAAAACACCCCAAATGTTGGTCAATAGACAAGCGGCTAAACAAGCTGTGGCATATACATATGAGGGAATATTACACAGCTGTAAGAAAGAATAAAGTCATGACTCATGTAACAATGTGGGTGAAACTTGGGGAAATTATGCTGAGTAAAATTAACCAGAAACAAAAGGATGAATACTGTATGGTCTTACTAACATGAAATAATATTAAGGGGTGAACTTTGAGAGTTATTAGGAACATAGATTATCAGAAGATAGAAATAGGGTAGAGTTTGGGCATTTGGTGTTGAAGGAACAGAGATTGTGCAATAGGACTGATTGTAAAATTCAGAAATGGATAGCACAACACTACCTGATTGTAGCACTATAAGTACACTGAATGAAGCTGACTATATGATTGAGAGAGAAGGCTTGTGGGCGGACATGAAACCAAAAGGAAAAAAGAGTATAAAGGCTGAGATGGTATAACTTAGGAATGCCTAGAGTGGACAATGGTGGTGATTAAATGTATAAATAAAAAATGTTTTTGCATGAGGGAGAATAAATGAATCAACATTGCAAGGTGTTGAAAATGGATGATATACAGGAAAAAGCATAATCAATACAAGCTAGGGTCTATGGTAACAGTAACATAGTAATATGCTTCCACTGAATGTAATAAAGGCATTATGCCAAAACTAAATGTCAACAGGCTTTAGCTTGGGGGAGGGGTATGGATTCTTTGTGGAAGAAAAGGAAATGTCTTCATATAGATTATGATAACATAGGCATGTCTATTTAATTAGGTTGGATTGTATGATGTGAGAATAAAACTTTAAAGAAGAACAGAGACAAATAAGTAGTAGAGAAAATGTGGAGAAAGAGATGTACCTATTCACTGTGGGGAGGGAAACTGAGAGGTGCAGCCCCTTGGAGGGCAGTGTGGTGGTTCCACAGGAGGCTAGGGGTGGGGCTGCCATATAATCTTTCAACCCCTTTACACAGTATATGCCTGGAGGAACTGAGGGTAGGGACAGGAATTGACATTTGCACACTGGTGTTTATGGTGGCAGTGTTTGTGATTCACAATGGATGGTAGTGGCCTAAGGCTACAACAGTTAAGTAGAGAAGGGGGAACTGTGGTGTATACATACAATGGATTACTGTGAGACCACAAGAAGGAATGAAGGTGTAAGGCATGCAACTATGTGCATGAAACTTAAGGACTGTATGTTGAATGAAATGTCAGAAACGAAAAGACAAATATTATCAAGCCTCACTCATGGACTAACTATAATATAAAAATTTGGTGAACTGAAGTCAAGAGTATGGGTTATCAAGTTGAGGCCCCTTGTAAAGGGTTTTAGATTGTAAATTCTTACAGCAGTCACATATTCATGAGTTGTAACTTATTTGTAAATTCTGAGATACTGAGCTGTTGGTGTATAATCTGGTTGTTCCCAGAAACTTTGGATATTTATATGACACCTGAGACTCAAGAGTTAGAGCTCTGAAGCAATGAAAGTCAGCACTACCCTATACAGGACTGTTTAAAAAGTTGAAAAGGTGATCAGACTTCAACTAGAGTTATGAATGAAGCTGATCAGAATAGGATCAGAGTAATAGGATCAGGATCCTTTTAACAGAGTAAAGGATGATATTGTCCATATTTTAAAACTTCAACTTCTGTGTGAGATCAAAAGGAGAGATATTTATTAGATGCAAAATTTACATTTTGGGTAACACACTACCTAATTTAACTTGTATGATCTGTTTAGTTGAACACCATAAGTACATGGAATCTTGAATAGGGCGTGAGATCTTATTGTTTTGTCCAGGTTAGTGTGATGGCCCAATGTATCCCAGAGTAATTTGGGCAGTGAATAAACAAGTATTTGCAGAGTCCCTTTCGGGGACGGGGGAGAAAGGAGGAAAGATTCAATTTCCCCACGTGGAGAATTCCTGATATTCTTGCAAGCACTGGGGACAACAAAATGAATAGGCTGAGCCCTTAATCTTGGGGTTTGCCCCAATGAAACTTATTCCTGCAAAGGATAGGCTAAGCCTAATTATAATTATGCCTAAGAGTCACCCCCAGAGAAACTCTTTTGTTGCTCCAATGTGGCCTCTCTCTCTAAGCCAACTTGGCAGGTGAACTCACCGCCCTTCCCCCCACCCCAAGGTGGAACATGACTTCCAGGTGCATAAATCTCCCTAACATTGTGGGACAGGACTCCTGGGATTCTCTGGGACCTGGCATAATGAGATTGAGAAAGCTTTCTTGATCAAAAGGGGGAAGAGAAGAATGAGACAAAGTTTCAGTGGCTGAGAGATTTCAGAGTCGATAGATTATCCTGGAGGTTATTTTTATGCATTGTATAGATATCCCTTTTTAGTTTATGGTATATTGGAGTGGTTGGAGGGAAGTACCTGGAACTGTTGAGCTGTGTACCAATAAGTAGCCTTGATTCTTGAAGATGATTGTACAATGATGTAGCTTTTATAATGTGTCTGTGTGATTGTGAAAACCTTGTGTCTGATGCTCTTTTTATCCAGGGTATGGACAGATGAGTAAAAAAAATATGGATAAAAAAGAAATAAATAAGAGGGGATATAAGGGATGACATATATTGGGTAGGTTGAAATACTAGTGGCCAATGAGAGGGAGGGCTAAGGGATATTGGATGTATGAGTTTTTTTTATTTTTTCTTTTTATTTCTTTTTCTCAAGTGATGTAAATATTCTAAAAAATGACCATGGTGATGAATACACAACTATGTGATTATATTGTAAACCACTGATTGTACACCAGGTATGGATTGTGTGTGAAGATTTGCCAATCAAAATATTTTTAAAAAACAGCTAATACTGATTGCTTCTACTTCATCATGATCTAAACTGCTTGGTTTGTCTTCTGTTCTCATAACTCGATTAGAACTGCACCCTCCAAACACAGTCCTGACCTCCTCTTCATCCTGCAGTCATTCTAAATGTGGTTGACCACCAGTTCCCTCAAATTGTCTCCCATTTTTATTTCTAAGACACTGTGCTTCCTGTATATTACTGTCTTCTCTCTGACTTTTTATCATTCCCCTTTCCTGTTAAGCATATTTTCAATTGTTTGTCTCCTTTCTCATCTTGACTCTCTTTCTTGCTAGAGTATCTGCATCCCACTCAGTCTTCACCTCTTTCAAACACCGAAGATGTAGGTATCTACATTTCTAGTCCAGACCTCTATATTGAACTTCAGTTTTGTGTTTCTAATTGTCTGTTAGATATCCCCAAATGGCTTTGCCATTGGTACCACAAACTCAAACCTTAGGAAATTGGAAACGTGCTCCAATCAAATGGCTTCTCCTATCTTACTTAACTGTTTCACTCTTAACCCATGTGGGGAACGTGGATGTCATCTTTTGTTCTTTTCGCACCTATCCTGCACACTCCCTTCCCCCATCTAATCAGTTGGCAAATCCTGTTGGTTTGACATTACTACTTCCCATTCCTCCTGCCTCTGCTTTCATTCATATCCAGCTCCCAATCTACCCATCATAAAGCACCCTAATTCATCCCCAAGCCTCTAGTGCTCTTTCCCAATTCAAGTATATTTTTTCATTCTCCTGCTAGAGGTACCCTCTTGAAACATAGATTTGATTCTCTTACTGTCTTAATGGTTTGCTAAATAAAGTCACAACTCCTTGGCCTGATAGTTAATGTGCTCCACAGACTTGCACCAAACCACGTTTCCTTTTTCAGCTCCCGTGGTTAGCCCAGGTACCTGTGTCCCACCTACAGAAAACTGTTATAGAAATCACGCCTACATTCACACCTTCATTCCTTTGCTTGTATTTTTTCCACATTTCTTTTTGTATTTCAAAACTGCCTGTTCTTCAGTGTCCAGTGAAATTGACACTTCTTCAATGAAATCTTCCCTGACCCTCCCAATTATAATTAATTAATTGCTCTTTCCTAAATGTTCCAAAAGCATTTTGTACATGATTCAGTCATATGATGCATTTATTCCCACAGAAACCATTGTGGACCTGCCAAGTGTGAAGGACAAAATTTATCCTTCAGCCTGTTTATTATTAGGTGTATATTTATTTATCTTTCTCAGAGTGTTTCTTCAGGGCAGAGTGCATGTCTTCTTTGTATATGTTTACAGTACCTAGTACAATGCTTTGCACATAAAATACATTTGATGAATATCTGTGGTGGTTATTATCAAAAATATTTCCAAAGGAGCAGCTTTGATTAAGTTACAATAACACACATACAGACACAGACACACACATGAAGTGCAGAGTTATTGGCAGTTCCTTATGCTAAATGAGGGTTTGTTTGCCTGCTAGCCTTTCCAGGAGTACTTTATTATATAAGTTATTGTGATTAGACTCTATCAATTTTAAGGACTAGAGATTTGCTCCAGCTACTTTAGGGAGAAGGAATCCAGTATAAGAATTCATAAGGAGAGGAGCTGGATGATGTCAGGAACCAAAGCATCTCTAAGGGTATATCTTCTGTCACTTTCTATATATCTGTTGTTCTTGGCTTACGAGTCCCCCCAAGATTCTACCCCCTTTTCTTCTTCAGTTTGGCTTTCTCTTCTTTCTCATTTTCCTCTTCCTCATAGGCTTGGCTTATAAGGTACCAATCACCCCCTTTTGTGTCTGTACCTCAAGGCCTTTCATCTTCGCCTCTCACTGTTAATTCTAGTAGACTCTTCATGTATCCCAAATCCAATTCCCGAAAATGAGAACCTGATAGGCCTACCTCTCCTTTTGGGCCAAACATGCTATAGGTTTCTAGCATCAGCTGTCCTTGGGTCAGATAATACCTCTGGTTCAGTAACCTTTAGCTTGCTGCAAACATAGCTGCTGGGTCCTAGAAATTGTGAACAGGGCTGTTCCTGTTAGGAGGAGATGTGGCATTGCCTACCCACACTGCCAAATGCCATCACTGAATAGAACTATTTATTTGTCCACAGAGAATTATTTTGCTACTATCAAATCCTAACAGAACTTACAAAAACACTAAATAAATGTTATTGATTCAAAAACATCCTAACCCAATTTTTGTTTTTCCCTTCTTCTCCTCTTATAATGTACTTTTTTCCTTCCAACCTGTGGTTTACAGGACTTTCTCACACTCCATAACTTTTAAGATTGCTGATATTCCAGAAAGTCTTACGCCTTTAATACAGCAGAAATAAGTTCCCAATTTCTGGTCTTTGTCTTCTCTTTTACCATCCCTTATCGTAATAAACTACATTTGGAGAACTCGTGAGTTCATTCATTTCATATTCTATTTTAAGTTGGTTTCGTTTGGCAGTCACCCAGTAAGTGAATTTGATGTTCAGTGATTTGCTGAGTGAATTGAGTTAGAGAAACCATGAAAGAAAAAAAGAGAAATTTTCTAGATAAAGGATGTTAAAGTCTAGTATCCTGTAAAATTTCCAAGATCTTTCAACTTTAATTCCTAAATTATGTGATTCCAAACATCTCAGTAAATCACAATATAGCCATAACACAAATAGCTCCAGTTTCTAATTTGACTCACCTTATACTTTTGTCATGTTCTCCTGAAAATGTCCTTTTATTATTTAAGCCAGAATCAGAGTTCAGCATTCCTCTAGTTTGACCTTCTTAATTCTTCTTTTTTTTTTTTTTTTAACATGGGCAGGCCCCGGGAATCGAACCCGGGTCCTCTGGCTTCGCAGGTAAGCATTCTTGCCTGCTGAGCCACCGTGGCCTGCCCTGACCTTCTTAATTCTTGAAAAAAAAATTAATGGACTGAGTTTTTAAAAATAACAATCAAATAGTAGTATGGTGATATGCAAAGTCTTCATGGCATTTTGCTTGCCTTTAGCTAATATTTGTTATTCCTTGTTAATGGGTTTTGATATGTGTGTTTTACTCTCATGCTTTCCTTAGAAGATGGCAAAATTCCAAGAATCTAAAAGCTAACAAGTTACTCTTCTTAGTGAGGTCAAGAGGAGTTAGTGATAGTTTAGAAAAAACATATAAAGTAACATTCAAAAATCAGTCCCTAGTGAATCTAATAGGGAGTGTCTAGATTTCGCTGGCTATCCTGGTAGGTACTCAGTGCATATTTATTAAAATGACTGGCACAATTTTCATTTTTTTAAGTGACTAAAGTTTATGATTGTTTCAAACCGTCACTATCTAGATTTGAAATGAGTGATAAATAAGTAGAAATCAAGGTTGTCTTTTAAAATTTGATTTGTTCGTTGAGAATATTAAAGAGTAATTTATGACAACACTGCCTTCCAGAAAAGTCTCAATGTTAAATGTGTTTCACTCTCTGAAATTTCACCCTTTGACAATTGCCTGAAACTTCACCCTTTGAAACCCGGCCTTGCATGCACTGCCCTTCTTTTCCCCAGACTAACATCCAGAGGGCCCTCAGCTTTGTCTGAAGCACATGGGAAGCCCACCTAGATTCCTTTCTCTTTATTTCTCAGTTTAAAAATCACCTATCTGCCAATAGCTGTATTGTTAGTCTGTTGTTTTCTAAATTATTTTGCAGGAAAAAACAGCTAGTAGTCCTGGAGCTTTCAATAGTACACCATGAATTACTGCTATGACAAACCTAATTATATATTGTAGACCAATCACTTATGGACAACCATACCTGAGGAACCATCGGATAAATCATTGCTAGCACTAATGGTTTAAAATAAATTTATGAGGAAATGCTTACAATTGAGGAAGTTCTATTCATTGACTTATGTGTATACGAATTGGGAAATACCTGCTGTTATTTAATTTTAGCAATGGATCGTCTAGTTTCAACTTCCAAAATTCTTTGTTCCGTTGCATATGAGAACCAATGATCTTATTTATCTACCTTGTGAAAACTTTGAAAAAAGTGACAAATTTAGTCTAAAACGAAGCCTTTTACTTTTATACTTTCAGAAAATCTATAACTGCTTTAAGTAAAAGAGTGCACGTGGTTTACAATTTATAACCTGATAAATTATGAAATGCATTGTACCTGTTGTCCCTCTGTTAATGGCCTCTGCTTCCTACCACTCCCACTCACTACCTCCCCCCCCCCCCATACCCATCAGTGTGTGATTTTCCAATTATGGCTGAATATGTCAGCTGGAAGAAGGACATGAATTAGAAAAGGAAAAATTCAGTTTTGCTAAAATCAAAGAATGTGTCCATGAATTATGATTTCAAATTACATGTTTTAAAAGTCCAAGCGATGGGCACATGGTAGATTCCTTACCCTTGCTTGAGAGTAAAACATACTTTATGGGGTGATGTTCTAGTTTGCTAGCTGCTGGAATGGATATGACAGAAATAGAATGGCTTTTTTTTTCACATGAGCAGACACCGGGAATCAAACCTGGGTCTCTGGCATGGCAGGCAAGAATTCTGCCACTGAAACGTGGGACAGAAATTCTAGAATGAGCTAAGACTCACCATCAAGGGATTGAGAAAACTTTCTCGACCAAAAGGGGGAAGAGTGAAATGAGACAAAATGTCAATGGCTAAGAGATTCCAAACAGAGTCGAGAGGTTATCCTGGAGGTTATTCTTACGCATTAAGTAGATATCACCTTGTTAGTCAAGATGAAATGGAGAGGGTGGAGGGAACTGCCTGAAAATGTAGAGCTGTGTTCCAGTAGCCATGTTTCTTGAAGATGATTGTACAACGATATAGCTTTCACAATGTGACTATGTGATTGTGAAAACCTTGTGTCTGATGCTCCCTTTATCTACCTTGTCAACAGATGAGTAGAACATATGGAATTAAAATAAATAATAGGGGAACAAATGTTAAAATAAATTTAGTTTGAAATGCTAGTGATCAATGAAAGCCAGGGGTAAGGGGTATGGTATATATAAAATTTTTTTTTTCTGTTTTCATTTTATTTCTTTTCCTGAATAGATGCAAATGTTCTAAGAAATGATCATGATGAATATGCAACTATGTGATGATATTGTGAATTACTGATTATATATATAGAATGGAATGATCAAAATAGGAATGTTTGCATTTGTTTGGTGTTTTTTTGGTATTTAAAAAAATAAAATAAAAAAATTTAAAAAAATAGCAGCAACAATAACAAAAGTTGCATATGCAAGGGCTATCAAGGAAAAACTTTGAAATGCTACTAAGGGACACAAAATAAAACTTGAGAAAATGTCAAGAGCATAAAAAGTCAGTTCTTCCAAGTCAATCCCAACTAATCCAAGTTAATGCATTCCCAATAAAAATGCCAACAAGATTTTTCTTTGAAACTAGATAATCTGCTTCTAAAGGTCAAAAGGAAATTTCTAAAAGGTTAATGACCAGTCTTCCTAGATATTAAAATGTACTATGAACTTACAATATTTGAAAAAGCCCATAGATCAAAATGCATGTGTTATTTAAATATATGCTTAATGTGACACTTTGAATCAGTGGGGGAAAATATGGATTCTTCAGTAAATGGTTTTGACAACTAGCTTGACAAAATAAAGTTGGTTTTCTGCCTTATGCCATGACCCAAAAGAAATTCCAGATGGATCAAAATTTTAAA
This sequence comes from Tamandua tetradactyla, assembly GCF_023851605.1. NCBI lineage: Eukaryota > Metazoa > Chordata > Mammalia > Pilosa > Myrmecophagidae > Tamandua > Tamandua tetradactyla. The sequence continues at coordinate 75,069,744 of NC_135328.1, forward strand.
TGTAAAAAATTAAATCCTAACAGTACTAGAAGAAAAGATGAGAGATTTTTAAAAATCAGCTTGAGGAAGGCCTTTTAAAATACTACACAAAGGTGGTGCGATGGTGGCTCAGTGGCAGAATACTTACCTGCCATGCTGGAGACCCGGGTTGGATTCCCAATGCCTGCCCATGCAAAAACAAAAGAAAACAAAAACTACACAAAACCCAGAGTCAAAAAAAAAAAAAAAAAAAAAGAACAAAAAATAACCAGAAGCCATAAAGAAAAGAATGATAAATTTGACTCCCTAAAATTTTTTAAATTAAAAAACTCATAAAGTTAAAAGATATATAACAAATTCAAGAATATAGTTGAAACATATCTCAAAGAGTTAATGTCTTTAATATAAATGGTGCCTAAAAATCAATAAGGAGAGAACAACAAACTGATAGAAAAATGGGTGAAGGCGATGGACAGTTTGCAGTAAAGGAAACACGAGTCTCTTAAATATGTGACTAAATATCCAGCTTCATTTAATATATTTGCAAAATAAAACAACCCTGAGATACTATGTTTTCACCCATCAGAATGCCAAGGATAAAATAATGTGACAACATTCTGAGTCAGTAATAGTTTGGGGAAATAGTTTCTCTCATTTGCTGCTAATAGGAATGTAAATTGGTACAGCCTGTAGGAAAAGAAGTCAAGTAATATCTACCCAAACTTTAAATGTCTATACTTTTGATTTAGCCATTCCACTGATAGATTTTTTCATGCAAATAAATGTGTAAAATGAAATTTATACAAAAAAAAAAAAAAAAAAGAATTCTGCCACTGAGCCACCATTGCCCCCCCTCAGAATGGCTTTTAAAAGGGGGGATTTATTAAGTTGCAAGTTTACAGTTCTAAGACCAGCAAAATATCCCAATTAAAGCAAATCTATGAAAATGTCCAAATTAAGGCACCAATAAGAGGTTACCTTCACTCAAGAGGTCATTAAAGTTCAGGGTTTCTCTCTCAACTGAGAAAAACGTGGTGAACATGGCGATGTCTGCTAGCTTTCTCTCCAAGCTTCTTGTTTGATGACGATCCCCTGGGGAGCTTTGCTTTCCTTCTTTATCTCCAAAAGTCACTGGCTGTGGGTTCTGCTTATTCTCGTGGCTCTCTTATCTCCAAAATGCTTCCTCTTTTACAGGATTCTAGTAAACTAATCAAGACCCACCTGGAATGGGTGGATTCATATCTCCCTCTAATCAAAGATTAATACCCACAATATGAGTGTGTCACATCTCTGTGGAGATAATCCAGTTTCTACCCTATAGTGCTGAATAGGGATTAAAAGAAACAGCTGCCTCCACATGATGGGTCAGGATTAAGACATGGCTTTTCTAGGGTACATAATCCTTACAAACCAGCACAGGTGATATCTCAGTCATTATTTGAAGTGATTTGGAAAAAGCAAGATTGACTTTTCTGACCTGGAATAAAATCTACAAGCAGCCCTAGAGTTGTTCAGAGGTAATTAAGAAATTAAAATATACCCCACGAAAGGAAGATGGAAGGAGGAGAGTGGGTTTGGCAGAACAACTGCATGTCACAGCTTTTCCAGTTAAATTGGAGCACTGAACATTTAGAATGTATACCAAATTATGCATGGGCCCTTGATCACACATTTAAGACTGGCTACCAGTTTTGACACAGCATTCTTCATTATCTGACTAAACTACTGTGGTTAAAAACATGCAAATAGCTTTTTAACAGCTGGTACTGTGTAACACAAAGCCAAAATGCAAAATTAGCTTTGATTGGCACTTTTGGAAAAATATGCACAAATACAGGATGTAATCTAGATGACTGCTTCTGTATTTAATGTGAATTATTTAGATACCTTTTGAACACTTACAGGGTTTTCATTGACAATGACTTTTGTAAGGATTGGTACTGTGTATCATTCCTTATGACATATAAATGGTCTTTCACTAATTCTTGGCTCTTGCTATAATGTCACCTAAATTGGTACAGGTACTGATGAAAATTTTTAATGGATAATCATAATGCTTTTGGTCACACGTTTTTCCTATAGTCTGAAGGTTTTTAAAAGAAAAAAAATATATCAATGCCTGCTGTTATCATCCCTTTAAATTGCTATTGTTTAAAAAGCACCTGTAATGTGTTTTAGATTGATTTCCCTGATTAAGGAAATAACAGTAGTTTTCAGCTCTGATGGTATAAGCTGAACAAATAAAACATGCTTATTAAAAAAAAAGTCCAAGGATAAATATAAAATGGTGGGTATCCTTGGCCTCTGGAATATCAAGACACCACCTCAATGTCTTATACTATAATACTTGTGCCTCAGTAGACAATCCCAAGTAACAGCTGACTGGCACCGATTTCTGAGTCTGTTTTCTCCTTTCTACAAAATGTTATCTTCTTTGAAAGTGTTATTGTCTGCTTTGTACATAAATATTATGCATGCTTGTGGTGTAAAAGAAAACCAATCCAAGGGCCTCAGAAACTGATATAATTAAACCATCTCGAGGTATCAGTTACACACGAGCCAGAGCAGTCAGTGTATTTCAAGGTGATCTTAATCTCGCTCTGACCTTCGGGATGGGTGAAACGAGTAGGAAGAGGCTCGGCTTAAATTCCCAAGGTAAATGAATGACTTCATTATATGACTGAGGCTATCAACTGCACATTCACAGTGACAAAGAGGACACTTGTTTCTGAGTGTAAAGATTTTTTTTAAAAAAGAAAACCTTTATTCCTTCCTAAAAGAGGAGAAATGTCACCTCACAGGAGGCTAATCAAAGACTTTAACATCTTTCCAGCTTGCTCCACCCATGTCCCAATTGCTCCCTCTTGTTGGGTGTATGTTACCATTGCCGAGACATCTGTTCAAATTTCAAGAGGGGCCACTCCAGGTTTTCACAACTTTAGAATGCCCTCCCCCATCTTGCACTCACATATGACCCAAGGCAGCACAGATTGGATTTCACAGACTTCCTAGGTTAGTCAGAGCAAAGTTTGACACGGATAGATGGAGTCAAAGTAGGGTGTCCTCAGGAAACCGATCATGAAGATAAATTGATCCAATGTTAATAAGTATAATTAAGCCCAGAAAAATAATTGAAATTGAATTTAAATAAATCTGTTACTCCTGTTCCCTCTTCAAACTCCAGGCACAGTTTTTAGGCCTTTAAAGAACTTTCCAGCTCTAGTTTTCACATTTAATAATGATTTTTTTAAAGCAGCAATATCTTGACTTAGCTTTTAGTTGTTTTTTATCCTTTTTTTTTTTTAGAAGAGCACCTTGTTTATGTAAGACAATTTTTATCTTAGCTCACCAAAGTATTTTTACCAGACATTCAGGTGAACTTGGGTTTTTGGCATGGCAGTCTGTAGGTCATTTGGATACGCTCTCCATCTCTGGTCTGTTGGAAACACTTGCACCAATCTGAGCACTTCCTGTAACCATAGCCTCCAGACGAGTCAGCTTTCCAGCCCTGGCTGCCGGGTGTGCCAAGGTAAAGGCGTGACCAGGTAGTCAGACTGCACTGCTCTGCAAACTCATTAATCTTTGGGCCAGGTCAGGCACCAGTCTTCATATCTGATTTCTGGTGGTTACACAAGGTAAGCAGTATTGATTGTAGACAACTCCGTCACTTGATAATTGCTTAGAGCCTTGAAAAATGTCAGCCAGATTAAGAAGGCAAAGGGCAAAGGTTTCAACTCTTTAATATTTTATAGTCTGGTTTATTTTTTTCTTTGCTCTATCAGGGAGTAAAGTCAACAGAGTTCTCTGTCGAAACTCAGAGATTAATGAATCCCAAATGTGACAAAGCTTTTAGGAAGTTTACAGCAACTTCTCTGGTGTTCTTCTCTTTTACTCCCTCAAAGGTTTCTTCAAGAAATGGAGAAGTGGCAAGTCTAAATGGAGGGAGTTGACCCCACATGCCTAGTGAGATGAGGTTTTAGTTCAGTTCCCATGTAAGAAGAATTTCATAAGATCAAGAAATAATTTTAAAAATTAAGAAGAAAGACTATAAATAAAATTTGTTTAAAATTACAAATTTAAAAGAAATGATGTAAGTATGACTCGGGGAAAAGAGCTCCAAGAATGGAGGGACCAAATAAATATTAAATTGCTAATATTCAGCAATTTATATGTGTTGTATTATTTCATCTTTATAACTAACTACTCTACAAGATCATTACTAGCATGCCTGTTTTACAAAAGTGGAGGCTAGCTGAGGTTACTAACTCGCCAAGTTCTAACCACTTCTATCACAGTGTAAAACATTGTTTCTAATATATCATTTGGCTCTAAGGGGAAAACAGAGCATTAATTTCAATATAAATTTAGCTGGCTACTTGTCCTAAGATATTTTGGCAGATCCTTTTCTGTAGTCATTTCCACCTCGAATACCTGTTAATTTTTTTTAGGCCAGAGAGGTAATATACCATTCTACCCTTGTGGGAAATATATTCACTCACATCAGCTCATTGGCTTTAAAAGTGGCCAGAAGCTTGGTGCAATAGTCTTCTTGGCATCCAGGAACCCTCACCCCAAAACTCTGTCCCTCTCTCTCTCTCTCTCTCTCTCTCTCACACACACACACACACACACACACACACACACACCACAGCTTTTCCTGAGCAAGGTTCAGGCCTTCCAATCAGTGATATTTATTTAGTTTCTTGAGCCCAGGGGGAGAATTTAAGGGTTCTCCTCTGCCAACTTTTGAACAAAGATTTATGTGCCTATGTGCCAAGCAGGCGATAAATATTTTCTCACGTTATCTCAGTTATTGCTATGTGTGCAGTACCAATTCTGTCCTGATATTACAGAAGAGTTGGTGAACTCAGTTTTCAGCAATTTGTGCAAGCTCACCTAGCTGATCAATTACTGAACTAGAATTTGAGCCTGTGCCTGCTTTAATTCTGAAGCTGTTTCATGTTTACATTTGTCCGTCTCCTCATGGTCCCTCTGCCTGGATGATATTTCTGCTTTTGTTGTTAGCTGTGGTTTTTGAAAGAGCAACATAAAATGAGAAGCACCATGGGAAAATGGCAACAATACAGGCCTTAGAGTCGCATGGAGCTGGCTTTTAATTCAACTTATGACTGTCTTTGGTGTGTCTCTTGTGTTTAGCTGTTAATGTCACCTAGTGACTTTCAGATCATGTATTTTTTCACATCTTTCATTTCTTTGGTTGTTTTTTTTTTGTTTTTCATGTCTTTCCTCATTATGTTCATGTTTGTTGTCCTCTACATCCTTGAGCATATGCAGCATATTTATGATAGCTCTTTTAATATCTTTGTTGGCTAACTTTCTATTAGTTCATTTTTCTCCTGATTATGGATTACATTTTCCTATTTCTATATATGTCTAGTAATTTTTTATTGGCTGTCAAACATTAAAATTTTATGTTTTTGTGTGCTGGCTTTTATTGTATTTCTCTAGTGTATTCACCTTTATTCTGGCACGCAATTACATTAGTTTGATTCTTTCGAGTCTTGTTACTATGCTCTTTTAAGGCAGCTCTAGAGTGGTCTTTACTTTAGGACTAATTTAGCCCCATATTTAAGATGTGACCTTTTTAGTGTCTTTACTGTATGCCCTCTGTATTCAACAAGGTCTCCCCCACGCGACTGAAGGGAACTTGAATGATTTCCAGCCCTTAATGTGCGCTCAGATTGTTTCGCTTAAAGCTCCCTATTGATCTTTCTTTCTCTGGAGGTTGTGCTTGCTGGGCCTTGAGGGGCTTTACCAAAAAAATGCGCAAATTAGTATTCAGCCAAAGACTCAAGAAGACCCCTAGGCAGGTTTCTAGAACTCTCCCCCTGGGTAAGTTCCTCCTTTTTTCATTCTCTTACCTACAGATTTTAGCTGCCTTGGCCTCCCTAGACTCTGATCTCTATCTCCTCAACTCAGGGATATTATCCAAGATTTCTTCTCTAGAACTTGCCTCCAGGCAGAAAGTCTCCTATTTTTCTATCTCACATATTGTGTCCTGTATTTTTTCTGATTTTATAGTTTTTGACAATGGGAGGGTAATTCTTAACCCTGTGACTTCCTCATGACCAAAATCCCTGCAATGTTTGGAAATGTTATTTAGTTTCTGGAAATCACAGGCTTTTTCTTTTTTTTTTTTTTCATTTTTTAAGTGGGGATAATAACACCTACATCTCAAGAATACTGTAAAGATTAGAAATAACATTATATATATATATTCCCTTAGTAATGTATATATTTGGATGTAATATGTCTGGGTCTCAGTTTCCTTATTTGTACAATGGGGACAAAAATCACACTTCATAAGGTAGTTCTACAGATTAAATGAATTAATAGTCATAATTCATTTAGTGCCTAGTTCATAGTAAGGGTTATAAGTACTAAATAAATAAATTTCTACAGGCGTGGGCGTGCTGTCTGCTACCAGAAAGAAAGCAATACTACCATTAATCAACACTGAACACCCGTGAAGTTCGGAAGACATGCAAACCATTCCTTCACTTTTTCCTTTGCGGTTCCCTTCAGTACACAGACACTCCAGCTTGAAAAGCTGCCCAGCGTCCCATCTCTCTCATCTCCTCCCCTTCATTTTCCCTGTCTCAATCTCTCTTCCCTTTTAAATTCCTGGTTTGCACTGGCCACATGATGAAATATTCTCAAGATCATGATGGCCATACTTGCCTACACCTTTGAAGAATGTCAGTGTCCCTTTGTCAGTTTCTAAGATAAACGTTTCTATCTTTTAAAATTTTGTCAGAATGGAACATCGACATGACAAGACTTTTTCTTCATCTGGAAAACTTACAAAGTAACTTTGATGCATTATTATGATAATAGAATCTCTGCCGATTTACTATATTTTACCAAAGCTCCTGCCAAGGCTTGGGAGGGAAAGAAAAGAAGGAGATGATGGAGATCAAATATATAAAGCTCTTTGAGACGTGTCTCATACGTAACATATATCACTAAGTGGTGGCTATTATTTTGATGGAATTTGAATACATGAGTGACATTATTATCATTGTACAGAATTTCTCTTTGAGATGATAGAAAAGTTTTGATACTGGATGGTGGTGATACTAGCACAACACTGTGGACGTAATTAATAGCACTGAATTAGGTATTTGATTGTAATTAAAAGAGAGAAATTTTAGGTTGTATATACATTACTAGAATAAAATAAAAAAAAAAATCCATGGGACTAAACAACTCAAACAGTGAACACGAAGGCAAATTATGGACTGCAGTTACAGTACAACAATAAAAATCTGCTTTCTTCAATTGTAACAAATGTACCACATTAATGCAAGGTGTTAATAATAGTGTGGTATATGAAAACGCTGTACTTTATGCATGATTTTTCTGTTAACCCTTAATGTCTCTAATAAAAAAAGACGAGAGAAAACAGGAAGGCATCTGTGAAATATAATCAGAGGTTTAGCAGAACTACATTGTCACTATACTGATTATTTAGGTGCAATCCAAATCCATATGTTATAGATCCCAGCTTCCAATACTTCTGCTCACTTATTAATATCCTAGAGTCCCTTATTTCATTGTCATTCAGTTGAATCACAACTAGCAAGGTAAATCCTAGATGGACTGTGGACCTTTTCTGCTTATGTTCAAAAAAAGCAGATTGTGCTATTATTAATTTATGGTCTCCAATCTACACAAAAACTTCTTTAATGCTGCTTTCCCATGCTATCAGCCAACTCTTCCTCACATTCCTTTCTATCACAACCCTAAATCTTGTCCCTTCCCTTCAAACGTAATATAGCTCTCCCATTCTTATTGAATAAATGTATTTATTCATCCAATATTTACTGAGTCTTTATTGAATACCTACTATATTCCAGACCAAAAATATAGTGTGCTGGGCTGTGTGGTTACAGTATGAGCAAAACATCTCACAGATGTTTGTGCCCATGTCATAGGTGTGACTAGCTCATAGTTAGTGACTATCTCCAAGATGGTCCTTCAGATAATCTAGACTCTACTTCACCAGGAAAAATAAATAGAAATCATCAGAACAAAACTTTTTCAAACCTGCACTCTGACCTGCATCAATGCCTGCTCTTTCTTCCTTCTTTGCTGCTAAAGAACAAACCTATCATAGTGATTCTGTTTCTATCTCTTCCTCCTTCTCTACTGGTTTTTTCATGTCAACATTTACATATGCTCAAGTCTTTCTTACTTTAAACATGAAACAAAATTAAAAATAAACCTGCCTTCCAAGATTGAACTTCCCACTTTTTCCCCCCCTATGTCGTGATCAAACTTGTGCTGGCATTGCCTACATTTGTATTTTTTCTATTTCTTCTTCAAAGAACTGGAATCTGGCTTCTACCCTTATTACTCCATTAAAATGTTATTTATCAAAGTCGCTAATGACTCCCATGTCATTAACTCCAGTTTGTGTTTTCAGGTACTTGGCTTATCCATTCACGGTGTTGTACGCTGTTAGACTGTCCTTCCTTCTCAAAAGCTGGTTTTCCTTCCACTGATCTAGACAGTCTTTATTCCCATTCTATTCATTTCTTAAATACTGGTGTTCCTCAAAGGTTGATTGTAGGCTGTTTGCTCGTCCCACTCTGTATCCTGCCTGGGTGATCTCAATTACTCTAGTAGTTTCAATCATTATCTGTAAGCTGATAGCTCTCAAATATATATCTCTAACCAGCATCTTTGTCCTAAGCCCCAGGCCTATATATATAATTACCTGCCCATGTTCCCTGGAATGAACCACAGGTACATCAAACCTGGTATATCCAGAATTAAACCCAGTATCTTTGCCCTCTCCCCACAAAGATACACATTTTTCCTCCTCTTATCCTATCAGTTACCCAAAATTGCAAATTTAAGAGTCCCATTGACTCCAGTAACTCACCAGGTCATATCAAATCATACTTCTAGGAATATTTTAATTTTATTTCTCTCTATCCCTATAGCAAACATCCCATCACTAACCACCACTCTATACTTACTGGATCATTGCAATAATTTCCTAAATGATCTTCCTGTCTCCTTTTCCCTACTCCAATACATTCTCAGCTGCCCTTTATCTTTAGAATTAGTTGGTACAACTAATTATTTTTGTGAAAAACTTGTCAATATCTGTCAGAATTTTAAGATATTCTCACCCATTGATTCCTGCTAGGCGTGTAGCCTACAAACACACTCACAAAATCATGACAAAATTTAAGTACAAGGGTTAAGATAGCAAAAACGGGAAACAACCTAGGTGTCCATTAGGAGAGAACTGGCTAAGTTCATCCATACAATGGAATATTCTATGCTCATTAAGTTTATATACAGACACAGAAAAATTTACAAGACAGTTTTTTTAAAAAAAAAGCAAGCTCAGAACAGAGTATGAGTCCATTTCTGTAAATAAAAATGTATTAATGCCTATAAATGTATTTTATTTTAATTAGAAAATTCATAAAAATTTCTGGCAGCTTTAATAAGAAACCTTCAAAATGGGCAAGGGAGATTACATTTTTCCCATTATACCTTTATGCTCAGATTTTTAAAAAAATATTTTTATTTAAGAAAACAAACAATACACTTAGAATCGCCAAAAATGGATATGTCAGTTATCCTAAATATATTTAGGTATATTTAAATAAAGTATCCAAATAATTATTGTAAAACCTGTGTTTGCATAGTAATTTTCATAAACCAATTTCAAATTAAGGCAACAAGGGAAAAATGTACAAATTCAGATAGCAGAGTTTCTGAAATCCTAAATATTAAATACAAACTTAAATACCATTTGATCAGCTGTCAATAAAGTATTTTTTGTTAGTTTCTTTCTTTTTGTGAGAAATAACATATATACAAAAAAAGCAATAAATTTCAAAGCACAGCACCACAATTAGTTGTAGAATATATTTTAGAGTTTGACATGGGTTACAATTCCACAATTTTAGGTTTTTACTTCTAGCTGCTCTAAGATACTGGTAATAAAAAGAAATATCAATTTAATGATTCAGCAATCATATTCATGTGTTATATCCTATCTTCACTGTATAACTCCACCATCACCTTTTGATCTTTCCATCCCTCTCTTTAGGGGTGTTTGAGCTGTGGCCATTCTAAATTTTTTCATGTTGGAAGGGTCTGTCACTAATATGCGGTAGGGAGATGGAACTGTCTGATATTCTGGAGAGGCTGGGCCCTCTAGGTTTCAGGACTTATCTGGACCGGGGGCCCATCTGGAGGTTGTAGGTTTCTGGAAAGTTACTCTCGTGCATGGAACCCTTGTGGAATCTTATATAGTGCCCTAGGTGTTCTTTAGGGTTGGCTGGAATGGTCCTGGTTAGGGGTTGGCAGGTTATGATAGGTAGCAAGTTCTAACTGAAGCTTGCGTAAGAGCAACCTCCAGAGCAGCCTTTTGACTCTATTTGAACTCGCTCTGCCATTGATACTTTATTAGTTACACTTCTTGTTCCCCTTTTGATCAGGATGGAATTGTTGATTCCATGGTACCAGCGTCGGATTCATACCTGGGAGTCATCTCCCACTTCACCAGGGAGACTTTCACCCCTGGATGTCATGTCCTATGTAGTGCAGAGGGCAATGATTTCACTTGCAGAGTTGTGCTTAGAGAGAATGAGGCCACATCTGTATGCTCAGATTTTTAAGGTACATTTTAAAGTTACTTTTACTTTTTTAGAAGTTAAATTTTAAAATTCGTTTAAAAACCCATAAAATGGACTCTATTGGTTTTATTTACTATACTTTGGTTCCTTTAAAGAGAGTAACTGTTTTGTTCAGTTTTGATTCTACAGTTGCAAACATGGCGTTGGGAAAGTTTCTGCTCCATAAATATTTGCTCAATAAAAGATTAATAGTGGGAAGATTTTGCCCATATGTATAGCTAAATGGGAATTACTACCTATTTTATTTCTATTTGATCTCAAAAAATGAGACTTAACTATTAATTTTTAGCAAGGTGCTATGAGATTCATTAGCTATTATGAGAGAACAAGATAAAATAGGCCTTAATAAAACCTTAAGTTGTAAAGTAAGACCCTCAAAGTGGGACACAAAATGAGTTACAAAATTGTTTTAATTGATTTAGAGATGTAGCTTTAACTGTACTGGGGGCGGGGGAGTGAGGAAGGCAAGAAGTGTGGGAGTCCAGGCAGGTTTCACAAGAGGAAATGGAAGGAAAAACAGTTTACCAAACTGGAAAGCATCCAGGACAATAGCATATGCCAAAGCATAAAGTCTTGGCATTGCCTGGGAACCTCATGCAGTTGAGTATTACTAAAGCAAAGGATAAAAGTGGAAAACAGTGGGTTATGAGGCTAGAAAAACCATTTTCATTAACATGCTATATTTTAGGCCATGGAGGTTAGATGGCCTGTTCTTGCAACCTTATGATACAATGGTGAAAGGCCTAGGTTTGAGGTTAGGAGATTTGTGTTCTAGATTCAATTCTGTTTGTCCTTGGGTAACAGATTTAACCTCTCAGGGTCCCAATTTCCTCGTGTATAAAAGGTGAGGTTTAGGTTGAGGTGATTCCTAAGGCCTCTTCTGTTTGATCTTCTGTGTGGACAAAAACCCTGTATTTCACTAACTTGGGTTTGTATTGAACACCCATCATGGACCAGGCACATCCAGATGCTGTGGACCTGGAGAGGAGAAGACTCAGTCCTTGTCCTCAAAGATACCACCACGAGAGCACTGGGAAGTTATACGTAGAGCCGTTCACTATAGTCTATAGACACGTGAAGTTCAACAGCCAGGGGGTCAGTAACTTTGGAAAGAAAAGATGGTCCCAATTGTTCTTATTCTGATCTACTTTTATTTACTTATATGCTATATAGTTTGCTTATACTTCACTGTTTTCCTCTTCCAGGTCCCCCAGTTCCCATTAGGCTCCATCTAGAAATCTTTGTTTCTGATTCACAGAACTGGCCTAGAACAGTGCTAGGAGCTTAATAAAGGGTCAGTAGACATTTGTTGACAAAAAGGAAAGTACGTAGCATCACCAACCAATAGATGTCTTGATATGAGTTAGAGAGATTAGTGACCTTCTATATTTTGAAGCAATTCATTTAGTCTAAGCAATGTGTTGCTGACCCAGGCTCTAAGTAGTTGATTTTATGCTGCCATCCACTGGTTGAATTTTAAATCCCTACTTACTAACTAAAATTATTGTGGTACTTTGGGTATATTTTAAATACACAGAGGGCATCAGGATTTTAATTACAACACTACACTTTCCAGATTTACAATAATGATAATTTATGGAAAAAGTGAAAAAATAAACATATTTATTTATACAGTAAATTTAAAATACACTGACAAAGCCAAGTCTAGCGAAGATAGCCACCATTAGTCATTTATTCAATTTTTTTCAAAGATTTTCTAATACTCATTAATGTTTAAGACTTAGCTTTTTTTTTTGTCTTCCAGATGCTGTTCCATTGATTTCCTCAGTGGAATGACAGTAGCATGAAGGATTTAACAAGAGGGAGCCATTCTCTAGGCCTTGCCCTTTCAAGGGCCTTGAATATCCTAGACCCCCTGCCCTACCCCTACACGTACATATACACTCACACACATATGCACACACTCAGCTTTTTTTCAACACATGGTACCCGTGTCACTTAGGATGTAGTACTCAGTGCTCAACAGAGACTGATAACTCTAAACATCTATTCAACATCAGCCTCAATAAATTTAAAAGGATTGAAATGATACAAAATATATTTTTTGACCACGGCAGATTTAAATTAGAGATTAATGATGAAATGCTATCTGGAAAATCCCCAAATATTTCAAAATTAAACAACACATTTTTAGATCATTATTGTCAATTAAATGAAAATGATGTGAAAGTCTTGATTGTAGGTCAGAGCTCATATTCTCATTCAGTAGAGTCACTTTGGATATTCTGAATTTATTTTAATACTGTTTCTGAAGCTTTTTGTTAAAGATTTATAGATTTATCTTGAGACCAGGTCAAGATTCTGTTGCCTACATTGATTAAGCAGAATGCCATTGAAACAAATGGTGTTTCTTTTGTGTATTATAAATTACCAGAGGTCTTTTACAGGCACTTGCCACTTGCTTTCCATCTCTTTCTCTCTCTGTCTTATTTGTCATCTTTTCTACCCTTTCTTCTTCCTTCTTTTTATAAGATCCACACTTCTCAACTAGTGTATTTAAACCAGATGATCTCTTGCAAGCCACAGGATACTTTAAAAATATTGTTAGAGTTGCTGCCACCATAAAATTATTCAGATATAAAAAGGCTACACTATTCCAGAATCCAAGAGAAACTCATCTTAACCTCAAAAGAGTCACAAGCAGATAAAAAAATCCAAATTTTCATATCTATCAAATCTTATCTTAAAAAAATATTGTATTCTATCTGTGAATCCCCAAAAGTATGTAGCCGAGTTAGTCATTTGTTAAATGGAAGAGAATTATCATATTTTAGGCACCACATTAGATTTTTATTTATAATCATTTTATCTGCTAATCCTCAAAAATGTTTTATGAGTTAGGTTTTCCAGATGAAAAAACTGAGATAGAGAGAGGTTAACTATGTAACTTGCTCAAAGCCACACAACTAATAAGTTGTAGAGAGAAGATTTCAATCTAGGTTTTTGTGACTCCAAAACCTAAATTCTAAAATTTGGGTAACAAGATACAATAGATTTCCTTCTTTACTCTATCCCTTGCTTAAGCACTTGGCTTTTCCTCCAGCCAGCTAGAAAGAGTTCCCTTTAGTGACTAGGTCATTTTGCAGTCAGTGGTTGCCTAAGTAGCTTGAAAAAGTGAATGATGCATCCAGACATTTGTCAGCCAGCCACACTCCGTGATCCCAAGTAAAGGAATGCTGGAGGTAGATAGATATTAAATAACTAGTAACCCTGATGCAATTATTACAAAATTATTGGGTAATTGAAAAATTTTATGATTTTCCAAATAAAACATGCTTGGCAGAATGCTGTCTATTGCAAACTATGCATAGTTTAGAAATTAAGCTTGTAGTCATGGGCACAAGGTTTAACATGATATAATATACTACCTTTGAACAAGAGTTGTCCCTCTTATCACTAGTGTGAAGTTATATTTTCTTCCCAACTCCCACTCCTTGGCAAAAGCTTACAGTCTGTTTACCTTGTTAGCTCAGATAAGAGATTTCTATAGTTTTTTAATTTAATTGAAAGTGCAAATTCCACAGCATTCATAATATTAGAAAACTTGATGAATGCAATTTAACTATGCATAGGAAAAGAGCCCTCCATGGTGCATGCCAACTCAGGTTGTTTCAACTTAATACCAAACCTACAACCGAGCTTGTATATCATGAGATCGTAAAGGTTTACAAAATGTTTTCAACACTTAGGAGTTCACTTACCAATTGCCTGCAGAGAAATGGTCAAAGATACGATTCTTGTATTACTATGTGGTAGAATATATTAATTCACTTCAGGTCAACAAATGTTTATTAAGCACATACCATAACTGTATAGACAATAAAAAGATGTGTTTATTTTACACTCTTAGCAGATTTTAACTTTGAGTGGTTGTTAGACAGGTAAATAAATAACCAAATATACAACAGAACAAGAAAGGTATCTTAAAGGAGGTACAAAGCACTGTAGGCATACAGCAGAGGAGAGATAATATATAACTCTTTGGGGGAGTTTTGAGCCTGAAGGACAACTAGTCCTTGCATAGACGTGTACTAGGGAAGGAGGAAAACAACAGCTAAAGCATCATCAGTAACACACACCACACAGACACACAAGCACTAGCTGTATGAAGGGAAAAGTGAGTCATTTACTTATTCTGGAGTTTGAATTCCTCCACACTGCCTTCAGAGCAACAGTGGGAGATCACACAGGTGGACTGGGGCCATATTTAGGAAGACCAGAACACAGAACCGGTTCTTTGTAATTCAAGAGGCATTACTGATATAAAGACACTCATATTGTTTTACCATAGTTTTTGGTATCTTCAGAAATATGGACCACCTGTCCCTACTCTCTTCTATATATAATTTAATTTTTTATAGTCGTTATATAGCATTTCATTATATAGAGGTACCAATTTTAATCTGACCTCCTATTGTTGGATCTATAGGTCTTTCTAATATTCAGCCATGGTAATAATATTATAACAATCATTTTGCTATTTTTTCCTTTACTTCAGATTACTTCATTAGGTTTGAATCCTAGATATTTCACTGCTTGGATAGGGTATGAACAATTTAAGCTTGCTGATATATATTTTTTAATGAATTTTCTCAAGCATTTGTGCCAATTTACATTTCAGCTTGAACTTTGGTAATTTTTATGGATTTTAATTGTTGCCCTTGAATCCCTTATAGGTGCTGCCAAACCTCTGATAAATATTTCTCCATGAGAGACTGCTGGGTTTTACTTTAATGCTTAATTTCAATAGAAGAACTTTAATAAGCTTGACTAAATATTTAGAATGCACATTGTCTTGAGTGAAAATGTGTGCATAATAAATAGAGTAATAGAAATCTTTTTAGATGACTACTCTATACTCATCTTACGGAAGGCATATAATGAAACAAGTTCATTTGGTTACTTCCTCAAACTGTCAATATAATGAGAAATGTGAGGAAATGCCCACAAAAAAAAAAAAAAGGGAATGAGGAAGGCTAAAGTGTAAAGTTGAAGTGACAGCATTAGGAAACAAAAACAACAGAACCCTCCCAGAAAAATCTAAAATGCTTTAAAGGCAAACATTCACCAGAGTTGGAGCTTTCTTTACGACATCTGAACAGAGACAAGTAGCCTATTTGACCTTTGCCATGATTATTAAGCACTTCTTTGAAATTGTGTTGGTGCTGCTGGCCTCTTACACTCTCTTCTCCCTGGAACTAAAACTGCTTCTCTTCCAACAAAGAAGAGTGAACAGAGAGAGTTTAAAACTCTTGAATAAATTGCAAACTTCATCGATTCAGCAGTGTCTACCATACAGGAAAAACTTCCTGCTTCCCCAGATGTCAGTGAATCCTCACCAGCACCAGAAAGGACATGCAGTGGCCATTCTTCATGAGATACTTCAACAGATCGTCAACCTCTTCAGGGAAAATATTTCTCTGGTCAGTTGGGAGGAAAGTCAGGTGGAGAAGTTCCTCACTGAGCTTCATCAACAGCTGGAACACCTAGAGGAACGCATAGGACTGGAAGCAGAAGAGAAAAGTGGCACCTTGGGCAGTGAGAACTTAAGGTTACAGGTTAAAACATACTTCCGAAGGATCCATAACTACCTGGAAAACCAGGAATACAGCAGCTGTGCCTGGACCATTGTCCAGGTAGAAATCAACCGATGCCTGTTCTCTGTTTTCAGACTCACAGGAAAGGTGAGCCAACAAGGAGTGGACTCTTGAACAAGAGGAAGCAAGAGCTGACTGCAAGCTTTAAAACCATAGGGTAGATGGAGGATGAAAGGGCTTCTCCAAATGCTATCATTTCTTTTTGCCATAAGATAGTAGTATTCCTTTCATTGTGTAGTATGTATATTTATCTGCTTTAAGATTTTCTATAGTGATCGTAATTGTTTTATTTAGTAATGTCACTTTATATTTTCTGTTTTCAATTGTTTATGAATTCAAATTGATTCTATATTTCATTATTCAAATGGTTAGTCAAATGGGAGTATTTTCATGTAAGTTAGCTAGGTAGATATAATGAACTATGTTCTCCAGAGTAGTAATAATACTTTCCTTAACATGGGATGTTCATTCCATCAATTTTCTTCTTTGCCAGAATTTGGTAGAAATAATGAAAAAGGCTAGGAATAATGGTCATTCCAAAATATCATTGTACTTTGAATATTTTAGTCACAAGTGACACATTAGAAATATGGCCAAAGGATATGAACAGACAGTTTGCAGTTTGAACACCTGAAAAGAGGATCAACCTCACTCATAATTGTAAATATATGAATTAAAACTAAGAAGCCATTTGTAACCTATTAGATTGGTCAAAGTCCAAAGTATGATAAAAACACTCTTGTCAAGACTTTGGGAAGGAACTGGAAATTGGTATTATCTCTGTCTACAGAGATTTGATGACATCTATCGAAATTAGATGCACAATAGCCTTTGCTCCATCAATTCTAGATCTGAATCCAGTAGAAATGCTTGGATATGTGTGAAATGACTTATGCACAGTGTTCATCAATGCAACATTATTTGTAATATTAAAAGATAAGAATTTCTTCTAATTAGAGGAAAGTTAGGATTTTTCATACAAAGAAATGCTATTTACTGGAGAAAGTACTAAAAAAAGTAGAAAGAGGCAACTTGGAGAACAGTGTACATAAAATGCTATTATTTAGGGTAAAAATGTAGAACAAATTTTTATACTTGCTTATATATCAATAAGGATATATAAGAACTAAATCACAATGATTGTATTTGGAGGAGGGGCATGTGTGGGAGGAGGAGAGGGTTGGGAGAGATTTTACAGCTTATTTTTTTTGCATGGGCAGGCACCCGGAATTGAACCCGGGTCTCCGGCATGGCAGGCAAGAACTCTGCTTGCTGAGCCACTGTTGGCCCACCCTACAGCATATTTTTAACATATTAATTTGAATCATGTGACTGCTCCAAATTAAAATAATAAATTAAAATCTATTTAACCAGTCAGTTTTCAGAAATATGAATAAGGGGTTTTGCTGTTGAAAGGAGGCATTAGGTGGAAATTAGGAAAAATGGGGACTGAGCCAGTCTGCTTTTGGTGGTGATGGCTGGGAGGACAGAGGGTTGAGAGAAGAGTATCTGTGCCAGGAGTGAGGGTTCCTGCTTTTGGAAAATGCTAACAATAAAGGCATTCTAGCGCTTCCAGCCAGGAACTCTCAGAAATCACCATGGGACAAATGTGAGACCAGCGGAACTGAAGTTCACTGACTTCCTTGCACACATTTGCTCAGGATAAGCATAGCAGAGCCATGGCCCCCAATTCTCGTGCAAATTCTGCAACTTTATACTTTGAGGTGAAAGTTATTACTGAATTTCAAAGCTTGCAGAGGAACAAAACACATTCCGAAGTTCAGCTTAATTAGTGTGTCAGTTAGTAAATATATTAAGGGTTGCCAGTGCTTCCAGATTTGGTTTGTAAAGGGGGAGTAGGAGATGACTAAGATCCTGGAAGTGAGACAGCCTCACTTGGGAGAGTGAGAGGGGACTGGTGGCAGAGGCTGGCAGACAGAAGGAAGTCTTTGCGAACTCCTGCAAAATTCACCAAGGAGTAGTGCAGTGGAGGGAAGAGAAAAACTTGCCATGCTCAACCACAAATACAGGTCATTCTGCTTCTTCTGGTCTGTAGAATTTTATTTGTTCGTTCTTCCTTGAACCAGGAAATTTTCAGGGCCAAATCTTTTATTTAACACATTATTTAATATATCAAATCAACCTTGCAAGGTAGTTTCCTCCATTATTCCCTTTTCCTAGGTGAAGAGAACAAAGCTTTAAGGGTGAAGTAACTTGCTCAAAGTGACGCAGCAAGCCACGGAGCTAGCAAATGCCAGAGAAAAGATTCTATGCTGAAACTGCCTGACTCAAAAGCCTGAATGCCACAAACATGAACAACAATATAAAATATCCTTGCAAAACAGTAATGAAAATGACAATAATAATGATAAGTAATAAAAATAATAAAAGGTGGTGGGAGATGGGAAAGAGAAATCTGCTTCTGGCTTTCCTTACTCAAATTCACAACAGTCTTGAATTAAAGAAAGGGCATTTTTCTCCTCTGGACATTTCCGTTCTAAGAACTGATAGGAATAGAATAGAAAAGCTGTCAATGAAAATGTATAGCAGATAATAATCACATTTAGAGGCTAAACCAATTCTTTACCTGCTAATGTTTTCCCAAACATTTAGCTTCATTGAATTAACTACAGCTTGTGCCTTGCACAAAGTAAAAGTTGTTTACTTTTAAATGTATTTGCCCTTTTGGAACTTTAAAACTAGAATCAGTAAATTAAAAACAGAAATAGATTCTAAAACCTGCTCATATGCTATCCCACTGCAGGGCAACATTTGAAAATTAAAAAAAAGTGCCTCATTGTGCCAAGGATGATGGTCTTGTTAGTACATGAGGGATACAGTGAGACCTTTCTCAGGACACTGAAAACTGGAGAAAAAAAGAAAATCCTCAAGAAAATTGAAGCACAAAATAAACACTGAATTAATCCGAGCAAAATTGCACAATATCTATATCACTTTTTTAAAAAAGAAGTACTTCTAGTCTAGTGGGATCTTATTACAACAAGTCATCCATAGAAACATGGGAAAACAAGTGTCATAGAAAAGTAACATATGTCCATGCACTGTTCAAAGAAGAGAACTATAACTAATGGATTCCTAATACCCTGGTCTTTGTGACAGTCACATTTCTCATTGGATAGTACTATCTTATCATTCCTGTTTAGACTTTGGTCTCTGGGAATGGGGTTACTCTTTGTTCATGCATGGACCAAGTCTGCAAGAGGAAGGACCAGATTCTAGGGCAAGGTAAAATCAACAAGGTGAAGAAGCTTGTTCTTTCTACCCAGGCAACGTTCCTTTCAGGCTCCCCAACCCTACTGTTAGACATTCCAAAGAGTAAGTGTGAATCTTAATTTATTTGTTGGCTGTTATCAGCCTTATTCTTCTAATCAATACTGTCATCTAACTGGAAAATCTACTTTTCTGTCGACAGACTATTCAGAGCCTCAATTTAAAATAGCTATGAAATTTCCCCCCCTCAATATGAAAAAGACAGCATAGATTTGAGGGTTCACCAAGAGAAAATTTCTTTTTTTTCCCGCAAAATGTATAAATATTGGTGTTGCCTAGGGCTTGGTCCCCAGCTTCCTTCTCATATGACACATTTTCTGCATAAAATCTTATATATCAATGACATCAACTACCACAAATGCAAAGATGACCCCAATATTTATGCAACTGGTACAAACTTGTCGCTTGAAGCTGATAAAATAAGAACTTTTCATGCAATTAGCATGTCACAGCTTTATTGAGGATTAATGAATTGCACAGCATCCAATTCGGAAAGTAGAAGGAAGCTCCACCAAAGGTGTGGACAGGAGAGCCTCATATAGAGCAAATGCAGAAGCAAGTGAGGAAAAAGTTCTGATTGGCTGACATTAAGTTTCCATTTCACCTACAGACATCTTACAAAGTAGGAGCAGGTGGTGCTTAGGAATGAGGAAGTTGGCATAAGAAGGGAGAAGTTAGCTGGTGTTAATTGATAAAGATCAGACTATTTATATTTGGTCCTCTGGCATTTAAAGGAAATGGAAACTTGCTGAAGTTGTTTTGTTTTGTTGATGAAACTTGCTAAACCATACTGGGCTATCATATCAATTGTATTGCCTCCTAGACATGTCCTTTGGATGTTCCCCTGGTACCTCAGACTCAATATATACAAAATTGAGTTCATTACCATCTAAACAAGATGTAAGCCTGATTTACTGATACCAAGCCAAAGCTGGGAGTTCTCTGCCTAATGTGCTCAAATAACCAATTCTTGAAACACCAGGGTTTCAAAGAGAGGACGAGTTTGTTGCTAAACACAAAGCAGGAGATCAGATGGCCTAGTGGCCTAAGTGTCTGTCTCCCCAATCTAAGGGGTTGGAGATTTTTACAGATTCAAACAAGGGGGCTGGGATGGGGACAGAGTTGTTACCATTACAATAACAAGAATAAGCAGCTACAATTTACGAATATAAAGGAGTGGGACTATGCTAGAACTAAGCTAAACATTACAAGAGCAAGAGAATGGTTAGTTCAGCTAACTTAAGTTCCTTAAATAACATTGTCTTTGTAATTATGTGACTCTAGAGTAAAATAGGATAAGGGGATATAAAGCAGGGCCAGTCATGAGGGTTTTAACAACTTGCAATTCAGTGGGTTTCAGTGATTTCAGATGGCGCCTTTTGGCTATTCTATTGTTGCATCCTTGGTACTGGGGCACAGCCTTCAGCCGAGCTGCTTCGGTAACAAGACACAACAGCAGAGGTCAGGCTTGAATCATTTTAATCTGCTGCACAGCAGAGCACAAAACTTTGCGGGTGCCATTGCAGTTCGGGACAAAGGAGGTATAAGTAGCTACAGGGTTTATTCATAGCAAGATGCGGCAACATTCAGGAAATGCATCATGGACCAATCATCAGGCAAGTTAGGAGTTATAACCATATTGGAGCTAGACAGAGATGTTTTTACTTACTTATTGACCCTTATGCTGTGCATGCATGAGGGACTTGCAGGCTTGTGTATGTGACCGACTCTCTTAGAGTTAATGGCTGCGAACTGACTATGGCTCGTTTTGATAGCCTATGGCAAGTTCCACAGCTCCCCCCCTCACGAGGCATAGGCAGTTTATATGAGGCCTGAGCTGCAGATAAGAGAGACGGTATGAGGTTACCTGGGCTCCCTGTTTCACCTGAGAGATGCACGGGGTACAGGGGTTACTGGAATGAGGATGGGGGGGCCGGCAGGAAGATCAGGATCAGGTACCAAGGACTCATGCTGATGACTGGATAGCTTGGGCTGTTCAGCCAGATTCTTTCAGTGGAACAGGAACCCGAGGCTGTCAGTGGTATCAGTCTCCAGAGCTGGGCCAACTAGTGTTCTGGCTCGGAACTTTCTTGACTCTGGAGTGATGAAGCCAAGAGCTGTGTCTGACTACCTTGACAGCAGCATCAGCAGTTAGTAGGACCTGGTGAGTTTCTGACCACTGGGGATGTAGTGGCTGTTTGTCCCATTTTCCGATGACAACCCAGTTACCAGGCTGGAGAGAGTGGACTGGTCCATCAAGGCTGAGAGATTTTTCCTGTAGGGAGGCAGAATGGACTACAGACAGTACATGGATAAGAGACTGTAGATAGATAGATAGATAGATAGATAGATAGATAGATAGATAGATAGATAGATAGATAGATGATAGATAGATAGATAGATAGATAGATAGATAGATAGATAGATAGATAGATGATAGATAGAAGTTTATCGCCTACTATTATTTCCTCCCCCCTCAGGTGATTACAGAAAGGCCAAGGTCTGCCAAACACTCACTTATAAGGGGAGAGCTCCAGTTTCCCTTTGGGGGATAGGCAGACTGTGGTCTGGGCTAGGGGCAGTGCCCTGGGCCATTTAAGGCCTAAAACTGACAGGTTTTTTTGTTAGGAGAGCTTTTAGAGTCCGATTCATTCTTTCAGCCATGGCACTGGCCTGGGTAATAGGGAGAATGCAATTTCCAGTCAATGTTCAGGGCCTTGGCAGTTTGCTGATTGATGGAGGTGACAAAGTGGGGTCCTTGGTCAGAGTTTAGGTGCTCGGGAATTCTCCATCTGGGGCAGATGTCTTCTAACAGATGGCGGCATACTCATGGGCTTTTGCAGTCCAACAGGGAAATGCTTAGGGCCAGCCAGAAAACTAGCAGACAAATACCAGAGGGTAGCGGTGGCCAAGGGCATGAGGCAGTTTGGTGAAGTCTACTTGCCATTGCTGACCTGGGTATAAGGATGGGTTGAACAAATGCTTTCTGGCTTCTCAGGGCTCTAGTTGGGCTGGCGGGGTGGTTTTCTAGCAGACAGAGCAATGGGTGACCAGCTGCTGGAGAATGGGTTGTACTGGTGCTGATGACCTAAAGTAATGGAGCCACATTTGTAGGAGTTTTTCTTCTCCCAGGTGGTGTAAATCATGCATTCTGGAGTAGAGAGTCCAGAGTAGAAGCTTGGGACTGCAAGTATGTTTGGTATTAGGGAGGATTAGCCATGTCACTTTCAAACCTTCCCAAGCTGCCTGCTTTAAATTTTCAGCTGAGTTTCAGGTTGCTCTGAGGGAAGAGAAATGACAGGATAGACTGAGGCCCTTGGAAGTTTGGTGACAGCCTGCACTGCGTGATCTGCAACATTGTTGCCTCTGGGCTCTGGGATATCAGCTTTTTGGTGGCTGGGCAGGTGAACAAGTTCAACTTTGAGCGGGAGAAGAACTGCTGTGAAGAGGTGAGACACTGCCTTCGCATGTTTAATTGGGGATAGTGGTTGATCGAGCAGTCCCTTTTCTTCTCATAACTGAGCAAAGGCATGCAGGATTCCTGAGACATACTTGCTGTCAGTGTACAAATTTACTCAGAGGCCCTGTCTGAGATGTAGGGCCTGAGATGACGGCCTGCCCTTTGGGCAGATGCATTTGGGGAGAGGCACTGCTGGCCACAGTATTTAGTGAGTCATTTACAGCTGCCCATTCAGTGTACCTGGTGCCATTTTTAGTGAAACTGGAGCCATCAGTGTATAGCTGAAGATTAGGATTAGGAATGGGGGGGGGGTGTTTCAAGAGACCCTCTCAGGGCTTAGTTTGCAGGTCATGACTGGGAATTTCTGGATCCGCAGAGTGTAGAAGCAAGAGGATTGGCAGGGTTTAGTTAGTTACCATGTAGGGTAACTTCTGGATGTTCAAGAAGAATGGCTTGACATTTGAGGAGATGGCTACTGGTCATTCAGGTAGGTCCTTGGGTTTCAAGAATAGTCTGAGTAGCATGGGGGAACAGGACGATTAGAGGTCCTCAGAAGGTGAATTTTTGAACTTCCCACACAAGCAAAGCAGCTGCAGCAATGGCCTGTAGGCAGTAGGGCTGTCCGCTGGCAGTGGAGTCAAGTTGTTTGCTGAAGTAAGCAAATGCCTTTGGGGTTATAGGATGAATCTTGACAGAGGATCCTCGGGCCAGCACTCTTCCTTCCACCACAAAGAGCTGGAAATGTTTTGATGGGTCAGGCAGGTCCTGAGCTGAGCTGAGGAGAGATGTTCCTTAAGTTGATGAACCCGCCGAGCACCTTTGGTGGGGGCTGGTAGTGTTTGGGGTTGAAGGCTTTCTGCCTGTATTAGAATGTTGTAAAGGGGCTTGGCCAGAGTTCCATAGTCCCAGATCCAGAGTCAGCAGTAGCTGGTTCCATAGTCCCAGAGTTCCATAGTCCCAGATCCAGAGTCAGCAGTAGCCGGTTAGGCCAAGAAAGGACTTGAGTTCTTTTGTTGTGGATGGGACAGGGATGTTGCAGGTGGACTTTACTCATTTAGGGGCTAGCAGGCGTTTTCCTTGGTCAAGGTCATGCTTGAGGAACCAGACTTTGGCTTGAGTGATTTGAGCCTTTTTCTGGGACACCTGGCATCCTTATTTGCATAGGAAATTTAGCAGAGAGATGGTGGCCTGAGCACAGGTGGAAGCAGCAGAAGCCAAGAGCAGAATATCTGCATACTGAAGAAGTTTGAGTTCTGGTGGAAAAGTCCCATTCTCAGAGATCAGCAGCCAGAGCTTGGCCGAGCAAAGACAGGAGAGGGTTTGAATCCTTGAATCTGGCCCAGGTGGCTTGGAGAGGGCAGTCAGGCTGAGAGAAGTAGGTGAATGTGAAGATGGGATGGCTTTCACGGTCCACTGGAATACAGAAGAAGGCATCCTTCAAATCTAACACCGTGTAGTGTGAGGTTGGGGGCTCAGGGTGCTAAGTAGAGTGTAGGGGTCCGAACCAGCTGTAGAAGATCTACTGTCCAGACGTTGACTGCTCTTAGGTCATGTACCGTGCAGACTTCACTGTTTGTTTTTCTTGATGGCCAGGATGGGAGTGTTCGATGAACTGTCAGGAACAGGGCATGGTTCTAGGATTCCTCCTTCAGGCAGGTGGGAGATGACTTCCAGGAGAATGGGGATAAGGTTATTGTGGAGAGGAAACTGGTGAAGGTGAATGAGTTGAACTCCTGGCTTGAGAGTGATGTCGATGGGAGTGGCAGTGACAGCTGGTCCGGGGAGTCCTGTCTCCCAGAGTTGGAGGTTAACCAGGTCAGAGACCAAGGACAGGGAGGTGACCATGACCGGGCTGGGGTGAGGTGACCCTCTCCAGAAGTCTGTTCCCTGCTGAAAAATTACAGTGATATGGCCATCAGTCTCACAGGAGATGAGAGCTCGAGTCTTACACAGGAGGTCTCTGCCCATTAGATTGATGTGGGCAGAAAATTATTTTCAGTTTCCCCAAGAGTTTGACTGTAGATGGGGGTGCTCTTGAAGTGGGAGACTGTTTGGCTTCCTGTAGCCCCCTGGACTGATAAGGTGGACGGTACAGGCACTGGGAGGGGCTGGCAGACAGCAGACATGGCAGTGCCACTGGCTATGAGGAATGGCAGAGTTTTTCTGGCCACCGGTAACTGGCCCCCTGTGCTACTTGGCTGGGCAGGAATTTTCCCAGTGGGCAGTATGTTGGCAGTAGGCACATTGGTTGGGTACCAGGAGGGGGCCACCTCCCTCTCACCCTTTTGACTGATGGCCATTTCCCTGGAAGCTGACAGTTGACTGTTGGCCTCCTCTGTTTCCCTGATTGGAGACTTGGACTGCCATTACCAGGGCCTTCCAGACCGTTTGTTTTTCTAGCAGCATATTCTGGAAGCTTTTCTGAGCTTCTTCTAAAAGAGGGGGCAGTGTGTTTCCAACCCCAGCAGGTGTTTTAGTTAATTGACAATGGATGTCGGGGGTGGAGTGGGTTAAGAACAGGTGTTTTAAAACTGGCTCAGCTGCTGGGCCATCGGATCTTCGCTGGTATGGGTGCGCACTGCATCCCTGAGTCTCTGGAGGAACTGGGTTGGGGTTTCTTCTACATCCTGATGACATTCATCTACCCAGGATCCGTTGTTGCTGAGAACTATGCTGGCTTCTAAGCCCTGTTAGAAGAGGGCTCGAAATGAGCCAAGCTCTGAACAGGGGAGACACAGGCTTGGCCATTTTGAGTTCAGGAGTCATCGTTAAGATCCCAGTCTGGACTGACCTCCCAACTGAACTGGTCATCCAATGGCCCGTAGAGGGCAATGCTAACTTGGGAGCTCACTGGTCCGTGGGCATTTGAAACAGTTTGAGAGATTTCTATGTCCGAACATACCAGATTAGCCAGGATTCTCCCAGGTTGGCTTATGAATGGTGAAGAGAGTTCGGATAGTTTCTACCACCAATTGGGTCTGGGTAGAGAACTTATCCTTTAATTCAGCTCGCTTGGCTACCTCTGTGGGTGCCCATTCCTGATGCGAATACAGCCGAACTGTGGCTGGAGCCCCCCTACCCCGGCAGAGGGAATTACCTTGGTTAGGGGGACTAAGGGTTACAGTCTAGTAGGCCACGGCTTGGGTTTTTCAGAGGTTGAGGCTGACAGGTAAGGCGGTGGGAAACTGGAAGACTCGACAGTAGCTGAGGGTTGGGCAACTGGTACCATTGGAGGACTGTGGGCCTCAGCAGGAGTTGGAGTTTTTTTTTATTTGGGGGGGTGCATGGTCCAGGAATCAAACCCATTTGGAAGGCGACCATTCTATCATTGAACCACCCATGCACCTAGGGGCCAGAGATTTTAACAAAGACTCAGAAGGGCTACACGGGAGGGAATTGAATTGGAAGCCATAGGAGGTATTCCTGAAAACCATACAGTAAGACTGTTTCTCAAGCTTCCCAGTTTCATCTAGCCATGCTATCCAAGTTTTTAACCAAGTCACATCAAAAGACCCTTTTGGCAACCATTTTGGCAGACTGGCAATATCATATTTTGGCCATATTACATTACAATATTTAATCATTTTTCTCTTAGACCTTCCTTTTCCTAGTTTTGACCAATTTTACAGCACACATTCTAGGGGCATGATAGGTTCCCCATTTCCTGGAGAGGACTGGCTATTTCCCATTTTAGACAGGTTTTCCCATTTAAACAGGTTAGTTACAGAACAGTTTTTACTGAGAACCCAATTCTGGTTTTATTCAGAGGGTTTGTGAGAGATCCTAGGGCATCCCTGAAAACGGATCTACTCACCCAGTCATGTGAATCCATAATCAGACAGATAACAGAGACCAGTGGTCCCAACAGGAATGGTTCAAGCCAGCAGAGACCTGATGATCCTAGGGTGTCTCTGTCACCCGACTAGTCAGAGTCATCTTGGGTTCGCTCAATAGGCGGACAGATGCTGGCAATCCAAGGGTCTGGGCGATCCAGTGAAGGCTGGGAACCAGAGGCATCTGATTTGGTGTTGCAGGTTGCACCAGTTCAGTCAAGTCCCTGTTCTGGCACCAGGAAAGCTGTTGCACCCATGGCACTGGAGCACAGCCTTCAGCCAAGCAACTTCCAAAACAGCCAAGCAGCTTCCGAAACAGAACATGCCACCATGTCAGGTTTGAATCATTTTAATGTGCTGCACAGCAGGACACAAAGCTTTGTGGATGCTATTGCAAGTCAGGACAAAGGAGGTACTAGCAGCTACAGGTCTTATATATAGCAAGATGTTCAGGTAAGGCATCGTAGACCAATCATCAGGCAAGTTAGGAGTTACAACCATATTTGGGCTAGACAGAGACATGTTTTTATTGACTCATTGACCCTCATGCTGTGCACGTGGGGGACCTTCTGGCTGGTGCACATGACCCTCTCCTTAGAGTTCATGGCTGCCAGCTGACTATGGCTCGTTTTGATAGCCTGTGGCAAGTTTCACACTACAATACACTAGAAAGTAAGAAAACAGCGTCTATATAATGAGTCAGCCATCATAATCATTTGTTAAATCTTAATTTCCCTATTTGTATAAATGGAGCCAAGATCCACCCACTCACAGAAGCCAGAAATCTCCGATCACCCCAGATTTTTCTCTCTTTATATTCCTTATTTCATGTTGGATTTTACCTTCAATAACCACAAAGACGTAATCCAATTTATAAATGATTTTCAAGAAATAGAAGAATTACTTATCAAGACAATACTTAAAGAGTGTTGTAGCTTATCCATCCCTGGAAAAACTCTGCTGTAAACATACCTGTGTAGAAATGGTATGTAGAAAAATTTTAGAAAGGAGTCATGAATGGTATTCTCTACCAGATATGAAAATGAACTTCGTGATAGCCTTGGTCGAGTTTAATATATGGTCTCTTTGAGGTTGCTGATCACACATTTTCCTATGATCCTGGAGAGAAGTGAGCATCCTAAATAGGAGATAGTTGGTAAGGATAGATTTGTTTTTCTTTTGTTAATTAAAGAAGTGTAGAAGTTAGGATTTAAGGGATGATTTTAATTTCTTGAAGAAACTGCATGTGGAAACTGCAAAATACCTTTTCCCCATCATGACAATAACTATTTTTTCCATCTTTTAGAAATGTGAATAATGCTGCTTTGAGCATTGTTGTGCAAATGCCTGTTCATGTCCTTGCCTTCAGTTCTTTTGAGATATACCTAGCAGTGGGATTGCTGGATCATATGATAATTCTATACTTAGCTTCCTGAGCAACTGCCAAGCTGTCTTCCACAGCAGCTGCACCATTCAACATTCCCAACAGCAGTGAATGTGGTCCTACTTCTCCACACCCTCTCCAACACTTGTAATTTTCTTTTTAAGGCATTTTTATTGAAATAGATTCACATACCATACAGTGCTTCTAAAGTGTACAATCACTGTCTTCTAGTACACTCATAGAGTTGTGCATTCATCACCACAATCAATTCTAGAATATTTTCACCCACAAGAGGATTAACTATGCTATACAATCCAAGGTTTCATCCTCTGGCTTTCCTACCAGTGACATTCATGACCTACACTTTCCTTTTCAACTGCAATTGCACCCACGTATCATTGCTACATCACCACATAGCATCACTACAATTTTCTGCCATCACCTATATCCACTTCTAAACATTTACAATTGACCTGAGTACATATTCTGCACAAATTCACCATCAGGTCCCCATTCTCTGTCCTAATTCTATCATCTGGTGACCTACATCTGGTGTCTAGATATTGACACCATAAGTATGCTAGTTATTTTTAGTTCATATTAGTGAGGTCATACAATATTTGTCCTTTTATATCTGACTTATTTCATGCAACATAATGTCCTCAAGGTTCATCCATATCGTTGTGTGTCATTACTTCATTTCTTCTTACAGCTGAATAATATCCCATCATATGTATATATCACATTTTGTTTATCCATTCATCGGTTGATGGATACCTGGGTTGTTTCCATATTTTGGCTGTTATGTTCATAACGCCATTATGCATATTGCTATGTTCGTGTCCCTGCTTTCAGTACTTCTGAGCGTGTGCATAGAAATAGGATTGCCAGATCATATGGCAATTCTATACTTAGCTTCTGAAGAATCTCCAAACTGTCTTCCACAGAGGCTGTACCATCCCACATTCTCACCAGCGGCGAATAAATGTTCCTATTTCTCCATATCCTCTCCAACCCATGCAGTGTCCTGTTTTTAAAATACTGGCCAATCTAGGAGGTACGAAATATCTCATTATGGTTTAAATTTACAGTTCCCTTATAGCTGATGATGTTGAGCATCTTTTCATGTGCTTTTAAACCATTTGTTTTTCCTATTTGGAAAAGTGTCTATTCAAGTCTTTTGCCCATTTTTAAATCAGGTTGTTTGTCTTTTTATTGTTGAGTTGTAGCATTTCTTTATATATTCTGGATATCAAACCCTTATCAGATATATGGTTTCCAAATATTTTTTTCCCACTGGGTAGGCTGTCTTTTCACTTTCTTGGCCAAGTCCCTTGGAGCATATTCTTGCATTGCTTGTGCTTTGAGTGTAAAGTCTGAGAAAACACTGCCTACCACAAGATCTTCAAGATGCTTCCCTATACTTTCTTCTAGGAGTTTTGTGGTCCTGGCCCTTAATGTTTAGGCCTTTGATCCACTTTGAGTTAATTTTTGTAAAAGCTGTGTGATAGGCATCCCCCTATTTCATTCTTCTGGATACGGATATCTAGTTCTCCTGGCACCATTTGTTGAAGACTGTTCTGTCCCAGCTGCATAGACTTGGCCACTTGGTCAAAATCAAGCCACCATAGATGTGAGGGTCTATTTCTGAACTGTCAATTAAATACCATAGATCAATATATCTATTTTTATGCCAGTGCCATGCTGTTTTAACCAATGTAGCTTTGTAATATGCTTTAAAGACAGGACATGTGAGTCCTCCAACTTCATTCTTCTTTCTCAAGATATTTTTGGCTATTCAGAGACCCTTCCTTTCCCAATAAATTTGATTGCTTTTCCATTTCTGCAAAGTAAGATGTTGGAATTTTGATTGTTATTGCATTAAATCTATAAATCAATTTGGGTAGAAATGACGTCTTAACAATATTTAGTCTTCCAAGCCATGAACACAGAATGTTCTTCCATTCATTTAGGTCTTCTTTCATTTCTGTTAGCAAGTTTTTGTAGTGTTCTGTGTACAAGTCCTTTACATCCTTGGTTAAATTTATTTCTAGGTATTTGATTAGTTCATTTGCTATTGTAAATGGAATTTTGTCTTGATTTCCTCCTCAGATTGCTCATTCCTAGTGTATAGAAACACTGCTGATTTCTGCATGTTGATCTTGTATCCTGCCACTTTGCCAAAGTCATTTATTAGCTCTGGTAGCTTAATAGTAGGTTTTTTTTAGGACCTTCTAACTATAGTACAATGTCATCTGCAGATAGTGAAAGTTTTACCTCTTCTTTTCTGATTTGGATGTCTTTTATTTCTTTTTGTTGCCTAATTGCTCTAGCTAGAACCTCTAGCATAATGGTGACAGTGAACATCTTGTCTTGTTCCAGATCTTAGAGGGAAAGCTTTCAGTCTTTCACCATTGAGTAGGATGTTAGCTGTTGGGTTTTTATATGCCCTTTATCATGTTAAGGAAGTTTCCTTCTATTCCTATCTCTTTTTCAAAAGATTCCAATCTTTTGAAGTTTTTATCAGAAAAGGATGCTGGATTTTGTCAAATGCTTTTTCTCTTTTTTTTCACCAACTGAAATGATCATGGGTGGTTCCCCTTCAATTTATTAATGTGATGTATTACATTAATTGATTTTACTGTGTTGAATCAACCTTGCACTCCTAGGATAGTACCCACTTATCATGCTATATACTTCCTTTAATGTGCTGTTAGATTCAGTTTGCCAGTATTTTGTTGAGGATTTTTGTGTCCACATTCATTCAAGAAATTGACCTGTAGTTTTATTTTCTTGTAGCATAATGCAGGCTTCATAGAATGAGTTAGGTAGTGTTCCTTCCTCTTTCATTTTTTGGAAGAAATTGAGCATGACTGGTATAGATTCTTCTTGGAATGATTATTGGAATTCACCTGTGAAGCCGTCTGGTCCTAGACTTTTCTTGTTGGGTGGCTCTGATGAAAATATTAATATCTTTATTTGTGATTGGTTTATTGAGGTCTTCTATTTCTTCTAGAGTCAGTAAAGGTTGTTAGTGTGTTTCTAGGAATTTGTTAATTTCATCTAAGTTGTCTAATATGTTAACATACAGTTGTTCATAGTATCCTCCTATGATCTTTTTATTCCTGAGGGAATAACTGTCATTTAAGGAAATCGGACCAAACTGAATATTTTTTAACAAGGATTTTTGGTGCTCATGCCTTGTGGTTGAGTAACATCAAAACTACAACCTAACAACAGCTAATGAGACAAAGAATGTGCACATAAGGGGAACCAAGCCTCTGAAAGATAGAGGACTCCCAAGGGACAGATGGCAAATATCCAGTAATGCCCCCTTCTGAGACATATAAATGTTTAGGTAAATAAAAAGATGTTGGGGTCATTTTAGCTCAGATGTATTATTAATTATACTTAGCTATTGTTCTGGTTGGTTATGGAATCTCTTGTTCTTCCCAGCCTTATATATTCTGAAACCCAAAGAAATTCTAAAAATGAAGAGCCACACATGTGAAGTTGGCTGTGGCACTGAGCTGGGTAAGGGTAAAGAGGGCAACACCTTCATTCAGTGCATGCTTATTATAATATAATAATGTTTGTGCCTCCTGTCTCTTGGGGTACAAATTATGTCCCTGTGACAAGCAAGGGTTAGGTATATGACATTTGCAGATTTTGAGCAAAAGTCTAAGGAAAAGCTGACTCATATTGAAACCAAACCTTCAGGATTCACCTGGGCAAGTCACTGAGATCAAATTTGGAGAGTTAATTGTTGAATATTGGGCTCCCAACAATCAGAATGTTAACTTGGTTTTTAAAAGTGTGATGATGAGATGATGAGAGATAAAGAGCCTTCTACATATTGAAGTATTTAGAATTAATTACCACTCTTATGACATCCCCCAAACACACCAGTTTTCAGAAAGATGTGACAACCTATACTAATATGGAGTGCAATATAATTATTGCAAGAATAATATCTCACAGAATCTGGATTTAACCTCAGAAAAGGTGAGAACTAGGTAAACTCTGGAAATATTGAAACATTCTCAATAATGTGACATATCCTAACTCTCAGTTTCTATGTTTCTTGAATCAAATTCTTAAAATAACTTTCTGACCAGCTCATGCTGGCTTTGTCAGCTAGACAGAAGCAACATGGTTTGTAGGTCTCTTTGTAAAGGCTGGAGGGCTGTTCTTATAGTAGAGGAGTGTAAAGATCAACAATATGGTCTACTGCATTCAAACTCTTTTTCACACTACTTTAAAAATGTGCAACCCAAGTGTCATGGTCAGGTTCATGTATCAACTTGGCCAGGTGGTGGTACCTGTTTGTCTAGTTGGGCAAGTGCTGGCCTGTCTATTGCTATGAGGACATTTCATAGAATTAAATCATGATCATGTCGGCTGCATCCACAGCTGAGTCCATTTTTAATCAGCCAAGGGGAGTGTCTTCTGCAAAGAGTGATACTTATCTAATCACTGGAAGGCTTTTAAGGAGGATTCAGAAGAGACAGGCTCTCTTCCTGCTTCAGCCTGCGAACCTCTCCTGTGGAGTTCATCCAGACCCTCCATCAGAGTCCTCAGCTTCACAACCTGCCCTATGGATTTTGGACTCTACATTCCCATGGTTATGTGAGACACTTTTATAAATTTTATATTTACGGAGATTTCCTGTTGATTCTGTTTCTAAGGAGAACTCTAACTAATAGAGCTTCGTACCAGGAGTGGTTCTGCAGAAACAGAATCTTAAAATAGGTTTTTAGAATTGGTTTTCTACTCTGACTGGACTCAGAGGCACTAAGGAGTCCTATAATCAGAATGATACTGCCAATCCAGGAGGTGAGTTGGCAAAAGAGATAGTCAAAATATCACCATTCAGTTCTTCTGATGCTTCACTTGTATGAAGCCAGGCTCTGGGGGATAATGTTTCTGACACCTTTTCAGAGTTTTGTGGAAATAGGCTGGTTGTTGTTAGATACACTGTATACATTAATGACTGAAAGGGATGGGTTTAAGGCTTCAAATGAGAAGCTTACGTGCCATCTGACAGATGTAATGTTGTGGGGTGCGCCAAAAGAGAGACCACGCAATTCAAAACTGCAAGCCAATTGGGAGTCTTTATTAGCTGGCTGATGACTGCCTCAGAAACCCCCAGAAGGAAGAATCAGAGAGCAGCCCCCAGAGGTTTTCAAGGTGTGTTTATAAAGACTAAAATCATGTTGTGGTTTTGCAGTTGCTAGCAAGGAAGCGTATCACAGAAGCAGAAAAATGCCGTTAGCTGTTGCCGAAACACATCCTGTTCCCTCCGTTTCCTAACATTGGTTATTGTTTAACTCTTGGGGACATTCCGCCCCAGTTTTGTGGGGACTTTCCCTGCTTGGGCCTGATTGATTGCTCCTGGCCCTCCACAGTAAATGCTTTTATGAATGTCCTGAAGGAAAATCTTATTTCCTGTAGCTGCAGACTTGAGATCTCTGAAAATCAGACTCAGAATCTTATTATTAGGGTAGCAACTTTATGATGTAAACTGATATCTCAATCTTGCATGGTGTCTTCAATTAAAATGAGGGCATTGATTGGAAAGGAGTAGGACCCTGAAAAATAGGATGGCTGCATATGGATTGATAAAATGATGTCAGTGGTGAGGTTGAAACCCTAGGTCATGCTGAGTCTTCTCTAGATAACCCTGTAATAGTCTGCCCTGAGGACATAGCTGCCCCATCTCTAGTCTGCATTGAGGAGTTGGCCACCCAACCTCCTCCTGAAGGGATTAGCCCTAGAGTGATTAATCCTGTTTCACCAGAGGAAACTGCAAATGAACGCCTTGAAGCAAATGGCTTGGAAGATACTTCTAATTCTTTTCATGACCCACCCCCACCACCCCTCATTTCTTCTAGACCTATAACTAGACTAAAGTCCCAACAGGCCCCTAAAGGTGAGGTACAAAGTATCACACATGAGGAGGTACGTTATACTCCAAAAGAATTGGAGGTATGTTTTCCAATTTATATAACCAGAAATCAGGGAAATATGTGTGGCAATGGATTTTAAGGGTGTGGGATAATGGTAGGAGGAATATAAGGCTGGATCAGGCTGAATTTATTGATAGGGGCCCACTAAGCAGAGATTCTGCACTTAATGTTATAGCTCGAGGGGTTAGAGAAGGCATTAACTGCTTGGATGGTTGGCTGAAACATGGATCAAAAGGTGGTGACCATTACCTGAGGTTGAAATGCCAGAACTGCCCTGGTATAATGTAGATGAGGGAATCCAGAGGTTTAGAGAGATTGGAATGTTAGAGTGGATTTATCATGCAAAGCCTGCTCTTATACCCCAGGAATGTCCAGAGGATGCATCTTTTACCAGAACAATGAGAAATAAATTTGTGAGACTAGCGCCATCATTCCTAAAGAGCTCTGTAGTTGCACCTCTCTGTAGGTCAGATATTACTGTAGGAACTGCTGTCACTGAGCTGGAATCCTTAAACACAATGCGGATGATGGGATCTGAGTTGGCAGAAACCAGGTGGCAGCACTTAATCACCAAAGACAGGGTGGATGTGGCCATTATAATAGACAACAAACTCAAAGTAAGAGTTAAAATAATCTGACTCGCAGAGATTTGTGGCATTGGCTAGTAAATCATGGGGTACCTAGAAATATAATAGTTGGGCAGTCTACTAAATTCTTCTTTGAGCTATATAAACAAAAGAGTTCTAGGTCAAGTGAACAGAAGTCTAACTTGAATTACAAAATACAGAGTCATGGCCCCTTAATCAATTTCCAGACTTGAGATAATTTACAGACCCAGAGTCCCTTGAATGAAAGGGAGGCCAGGTCCCTTTAGGGGAGAACCCTGTTACACTGCCATAAATTTATACTGTTAATCTTCCTTCAAGCCTTCCCCTAGGAGATGGACAGCCTTATACCAGGGTAACTGTGCATTAGGGAAAAGGAAGTGATCAGATATTTCAGGGATTATTAGACACTGGTTCAGAAGTGACATTAATTCCAGGGGACCCAAAACATCAGTATGGTCGACCAGTGAGAGTGGAGGTTTATGGAGGTCAGGTGATCAATGGAGTTTTAGCTCAGGTCCATCTCACAGTAGGTCCAGTGGGCCCCCAGACCCATTCTATTGTTATTTCCCCAGTTCAGGAATGCATAATTAGAAGAGACATACTGAGTAACTGGCAGAATCCCCAACATTGGCTCTCTAACTCATGGAGTGAGGGCTGTTATGGTGGGAAAGGCTAAGAGTAAGCCACTAGAACTGCCCTTATGTAGCAAATTAGTAAATCAGGAGCAATACTGTATTCCTGGAAGGAGTGCAGAGATTACTGCAGTCTTAAGGACATGAAGGATCAAGGGGTGGTGATGCCCACCACATCCCCATTTAACTCTCCTATTTGGCCTGTGAAGAAAACAGATGGGTCTTGGAGGATAACAATGGATTATTGTAAGCTCAACCAGGTGGTAACTCCAATTGCAGCTGCTGTTCCAGATGTGGTATCATTGCTTGAGAAAATCAATACATTCCCTGGCACCTGGCATGCAGCTATTGATCTGGCAAATGGTTTTTTCTCAATAGCTATTAGTAAGTACCACCAGAAACAGTTTGCTTTCAGCTGGTAAGGTCAGATACATACTTTCACTTTCCTACCGCAGGGGTATATCAACTCTCCAGCCCTATGTCATAGTCTGGTCCGCAGGGACATTGATCATTTCTCCCTCCCACAAGATATCACACTGGTCCATTATATTGATGATATCATGTTGATTGGACCTAGTGAGCAAGAAGTAGCAACTACTCTAGGCTTATTGGTAAGGCATTTGCATGTCAGAAGATGGGAGATAAATCCAACAAAAATACAGGGCCTTCCACTTCAGTGAAATTTCTAGGGGTCCAGTGGTGTGGGGCCTGTTGAGATATCCCTTCTAAGGTGAAGGTGCCGCGTCCTCTTTTTCCTCCCCGGTTTGACACGGTTCCCTGGAAGGAAGGGCGGTGGCAAGGCCTTCAATGCCCCAAAAGAGGACGAGGCATAAAATGGTGTAATAGAAAAATACTGGGATTAACGACACTAATTGTGTGTTTCTTGTTGCTGGTTGTGCGCCAAGCATTATATCAAAACGAATCAGAAAGCAAAAGAATTGGAAAAAATGATACAAATTGTACAAATTGCAAAACCTTGTTAATGACTGTTCAGAAAAAATTAGGTTGGGACGCCCCCATTAAGCAAGTCATGCTGCAGATACAGCAGGCAGAAGTGCTTTTAAAACAAGTCACAGAAAAGTACCCCATAGAAAGTAAACACTTACAATTAAAAAACCCTGCATTGAGCCATCCTAGAAATTTACTCCCCACCACAGCACCGGTCCATTGCTATAAAACAATAAAAAAATCTAAGTAAACAATGTAACCTTTTAATCAAAACAAGCTAACCTTTAACCAGATTAAAATAGGTCTTGACATATTGCCTCACCTGTAGAATAATAGGAAAAGAAAGTCTAAACTCAGAAAACTACAAACACAATGTCTGCGGTTTAAGCCAATATCTTGCTGTTATTAAAATCTTGTGTAAGTGTTCCTAAGAAAATCAGAATGTGTACTTTCGCTTTGCTTCCCTGAACCTGTAACTTTACCTAAAACGTAAGCCATGACACAACCATGATTCTGTGATACCTGTTTCCTTGCCAAGAATAAAGGTATAAAATCAGTTAAGCAAAAATAAATCTAAGCAACTCTTCTCAGAAAAGAATTCTCTAAGCTGTCTCTTGGTGTTCTTCTCGCGCCGACGACCCTCCACACCTTCAAGCCCGTTCCCTCTGCTGCGGCTGGACCGCGGCATGAAGGAGAAGTTGCTGCATCTGGCCCTTCCTACAACCAAAAAAGAGGTACAACGCCTAGTTTGTCTCTTTGGATTTTGGCAACAACATATGTCCCTTTTGGGTGTGCTACTCCGGTCCCTTTATCAAGTGACCAGAAAAGCTGCTAATTTTGAACAAGAAGAGGCTCTGCTAGACAGGTCCAGGCTGCTGCACAAGCTTCTCTGCCACTTGAACCATATGATCCAGCAGATCCAATGGTGCTGGAAGTGTCAGTGGCAAATAGAGATGCTCTTTGGAGCCTATGGCAGGCCCCTGTAGGAGAATCACAACACAGACCCTTAGGATTTGGGAGTGAAGCCTTACTATCTGCTGCAGATAACTACTCTCCTTTTGAGAAACTGCTTTTGGCCTGCTACTGGGCCTTAGTAGAAACTGAATGTTTAACCATGGGCCACCAAGTTATCATGAGACCTGAGTTTGGTCTGACCAACCAAACCATAAAGTTGGGGATGCACAGCTGCATTCCATCATAAAATGGAAATGGTATATACAAGATAGGGCCAGAGCAGGTCCTGAAGGCACAAGTGTTACATGAGGAAGTGGCCCAAATGCCCATGGTCTCCACTGCTGCCATATTACATTCTCTTTCCCAGACCAGAGCTATGGCCTCTTGGGGAGTTCCTTATACTGCATTGACTAAGGAAGAGAAAACTCGGTCCTGGTTTAAAGATGGTTCAGCATGATATGTGGGTACCACTGGAAAGTGGACAGCTATAGCACTCCAACCCCTTTCTGGGGTGTCCTTGAAGGATAGTGGTGAGGGAAATCCTCCCAGTGGGCAGAACTTCGAGGAGTGCACCTGGTTGTTCATTTTGCGTGGAGGGAGAACTAGCTAGAGGTGTGTTTGTATACTGACCCATTGGGCTATTGCTAATGGTTTGGCTGGATGGTCAGGGACTTGGAAAGACCATAATTGGAAAATTGGTGACAAAGAGGTCTCTGGAAGAGGTATGTGGATGGGCCTTTCTGAGTGGGCTAAAAACATGAAGATATTTGTGTCCCATGTGAATGCACACCAGAGGGTGACTTCAGCATACAAAGGTTTTAATAATCAAGTGGATAAGATGACCTGTGCTATGTGTCCCAGTCAGCCTCTTTCCCCAGCAACTCCTGTCATTGCCCAATGGGCTCATGAACAAAGTGGTCATGGTGGTAGGGATGGAGGTTATGCATGGGTTCAGCAACATGGACTTCCACTCACCAAGGCAGACTTGGCTATAGCCAATGTTGAGTGCCCAATCTGCCAGCAGCAGAGAACCACATTCAGCCCCCGATATATGGCACCATTCTCCGAGGTGACCAGTTGGCTACTTGGTGGCAGGTTGATTACATTGGACCACTCCTTTCATGGAAGGGACAATGATTTGTTCTAACTGGAATAGACACATGCTCTGGACATTGGTTTGCTTTCCCTGCATGCAATGCTTCTGCCAAAACTACCATCTGTGGACTTAAAGAATGCCTGATCCATCATCATGGTATTCCACACAGCATTGCTTCTGATCAAAGAACACACTTCACAGCAAATGAAGTATGGGAATGGGTACATGTTCATGGAATTCTCAGGTCTTACCATGTTTCCCATCATCCAGGAGCATCTGGATTGATAGAACAGTGGAATGGCTTTTTGAAAACTCAATTACAATTCCAAGTAGGTGGCAATACCTTGAAGGGCTGGGGTAATGTCCTCCAGAAAGCTGTGTATGCTCTGAATCAGCGTCCACTATATGGTGCTGTTTCTCCCATAGCCAGGATCCCTGGGTCTGGAAACCAAAGGGTGGAAATGGGAGTGGCACCCCTCATTATTATCCCTAGTGATCCATAGGAAAATTTTTGCTTTCTTTCCTTCGACCTTGAGTTCTACTGGTCTACAGGTTTTAGTTCCAGAAGGGGGAGTGCTTCCACCAGGAGAAACAACAATGATTACACTGAAATGGAATCTAAGACTGCCACCTGGTCACTTTGGGCTACTCATGCCCCTGGATTAACAAACCAGGAAGGGGATTACATTATTGTCTGGAGGAAGTGGGACTGCAACTACACAATGGAGGTAAAGAAGAGTTTTCCTGGAATATAGGAGATTCCCTAGGACATCTTTTAGTACTACCATGCCCTGTGATTAAAATCAATGAAAAACTGCAACAATCCAATCCAGGCAGGACTACCAATGGCTCTGAAACTTCAGGAATGAAGGTTTTGGGTCACCCCACCAGGAAAAGAACCATGGCCAGCTAAAGTGCTTGCTGAGGGTAAAGGGAACATGGAATGGGTAGTGGAAGAAGGTAGTGATCAATATGAACTATGACCATGTGATGATTTACAGAAACGAGGACTGTAATGCTGTTTTGTTCATGTTATACTATTTAAGTTGTAAGTTATCAAGTTTAAGAATGAATATTATTTCAAGGACTTGCACCCTATTCTGGGGAGATTTAATATGTTTCTGATTATATGCAGGACAGTTAAGTATTGTTAGGTGAGGGAAAAATGTGTCTTTCATGTTTTCTATTTAGAAATTAGGTATGGTTTAGGGTGATGTGTATAGCTGCGAGGTTGACAAGGGGTGGACTGTCATGGTCAGGTTCATGTGTAAACTTGACCAGGTGATGGTACCTGTTTGTCTGATTGGGCAAGTGCTGGCCTGTCTGTTGCTATCAAGACATTTCATAGAATTACATCATGATCACTTTGGCTGAATCCACAGCTAATTCCATTTGCAGTCAGCCAAGGGGTGTCTTGGCTTGACTCATTGTCTTCTGTAATGAGTGATTCTTAATCTAATCACTGAAAGCCTTTTAAGGAAGATTCAGAAGAGACAGGCTCTCTCCCTGCTTTGGCTGATGAGCCTCTCCTGTGGAGTTCATCCAGACCCTCCATTTGGAGTCTTCAGTTTCACAGCCTGCCATACGGATTTTGGATTCTACGTTCCCACGGTTATGTGAGACACTTATAAATTTTATATTTACAGAGATTTCCTGTTGATTCTGTTTCTCTAGAGAACCCTAACTAATACACCAATTATCCCATCTATACCTACAGTGCCTCAATGGAAACAACAAATATCATGCTTATAAATTGCACCTAATAAATGTCATGGTGCCACAGTATTCAGAGTGTACTGTGTCCTAGGTATATCCATCACAATCGTTCAAGCAGAACGATGTTGAAAACTATGAGTCCCAAGAATATTTTGCAGTATTTCCCTTCATTGTTTCTCCCCCAAATTTCTATAGTTCAAGCAGAAAATTTTGGTGTGATGAAGTCCAAATATACAAGAAAAAAGGGGGAAAGAAAAAATAACTTTTTAATGAAAAAAAAGTGAAAGTGTAGATAAGCAATCAACAGTTG
The DNA here is from genome assembly GCF_023851605.1 of Tamandua tetradactyla. Classification (NCBI taxonomy): domain Eukaryota; kingdom Metazoa; phylum Chordata; class Mammalia; order Pilosa; family Myrmecophagidae; genus Tamandua; species Tamandua tetradactyla. Next base: position 75,110,230 of record NC_135328.1, read on the forward strand.
TACATTCCAAGAAAAAGCAAGAACAAACACTTAATGGAAACTGTAGACCTGATTTCTGTAACTGGTTTTGAAACAGTATTCAGATAGCATATTATTCTTCATTTTCTTATTCATGCGTATTCAGCTTCTCAGTTGGCCATGCTTCTTTGCAAAGTCTTGTCCTTGAAAATCTTCCCAGTCTTCTTAAAGAGACTTGAGGTTTCTTACCATGGTAACAAGACTTGAGAGAGAGGATGATATTTTTGCAGATAACTTAGAAATTTGGGGGAGAAACAATGAAGGGAAATACTGCAAAATATTCTTGGGACTCATAGTTTTCAACATACTTGGCACTTTCTTAAGGAAACTGACAAAAAAGGTTCTACTTCATTCTTCAACATAGCACCTGCCCCAATAATGGAGCCAAAAAAAATTGGTTTACAAATGCAAATCAAGTCATATTATTTCTGTGATTCAGGTCTCCCCTATAATTCTATAAATAAAATACAACACGTTGGCATTTGTAACAGATATGATGTTATACCATCCAAATTTCCTCTCAGAGTTTAAGGATCCTTTCTGCCTCCAGCAGCTGAGAGAGCTGCTGGCTGATAGCCTTTATGTGTCAGCCCTTTCTTGGAATTGCCCATGGCTACAAAGAGTTATTTATCCCAAGTTTCTTTCCCTTCCGTGGGGCTGCCTGCATCAAATGACTTGTGAATATGGGGGTATAAAGGCTGATTCCTTCACTCCACCTCTGAGGATCATCCCAGCTTCAGAGCCTCCCCTGTGATTGGCTAATGCCACTTCGGGACTGCACTCCAGCTCACCTTCTCCCTCTGTTCAATGCTCCTGCCTTTTCTTCCCACAAGTATTGATTCTAAAGTGCTCCCAGGGAAACTCCTTACATGCTAATCTTTGTCTACAACTGACCTCCAGATAACTGACCTCCAGTAGAATAGCAGATAGACCTCTCATCTGGGGGCACAGAACACCCAAACTTACATGCTGTGTTGATTAGGTTCACGTGTCAACTTGGCAGGTGATGATGCCTCATTTTTCTGTTTCTGTGGACTTAAGTCATTAGCATGTGAAATTTACCTATGGCTGATTACATTTGTGGTTGGCTAAGGGGAGTGCCTTCCACAATGAGTGAGATGTAGTTTAATTAGCTAGAGGCTTAAAAAACAGGTCAGAAGAGCGCTCAGCAGCTCAGCACTCACAGCTCAGCCCAGGCGTTTGGAGCTGCAGAAAGGAATCGCCCTGGGGAAAGCCAGAAGCCAGGTGAGAAGGCCAGTAGACCTTGCGTGCATGCCTTCACATTGACAGAGAAACTCAGATGAAAGCTAGCTCTTTTCCTCTGAAGAACTATTGTGGCCTTCATGTGAACCTATTTGCCCCCTAGAGAATAATTCCTTATCATGTCACAAACCACACCATATGTAATGGAGTACTCTTTTCTTTTTTTCCTAAGTAGAGTGTGACCTTCATGGTAGGTACATCATTTTTTATCTTTTCAGACAGCACAGTTTCCAACATATAACTGGGGCTATTTAAGTCTTGAATGGATAAAGACATTTTTTAAATGCAGTGTAAAGGAAAGGAGGAATGACCAGTTAGACATGTAAGGAGAATTTCTGCCTAAAGATGAGGAAATTATGTTTACATGTGTCTGCTAAAGTGATTATGTTCTTATTTTTGTTTTCTAGAGTCTCCAACTCTTTGTGGATTGATCATTTGGATCATCTACTTCTTTGAGTCAGAAATGAAGTATCTATCTTTCTCTGAAGGAAAGATGGTTTATCCAATTGTATATAAGGGCACAATAAAGTAAAAACCTAGTGTACTGATTTGAAAGGATCGTGTACCCTAGAAAAGCCATGTTTAATCCTGACCCATCTTGTAGAGGCAGCTATTTCTTTTAATCCCTATTTAGCATGTAGGTTGGAAACCTGATTAGATTATCTCCACGGAGATGTGACATGCCCAGTTATGGATATTAACCTTTGATTAGAGGGAGATGTAACTCCATCCATTCCAGGTGGGTCTTGATTAATTTACTGGACCCCTTTAAAAAAGGAAACATTTTAGAGCCATGAGAGCCAGGAGAACCACGAGAGCCCGCACAGCCTGAGACCTTTGGAGCTGAAGAAGGAAAATGCCCCCATGGGAGCTTCATGAAATAAGAAGCCTGGAGAGAAAGCTAGCAGACATTGCCATGTTCACCATGTTCACCATGTGCCTTTCCAGTTGAGAGCTAAACCCAGAACTTCACTGGCCTTTTTTGAGTGAAGGTAACCTCTTATTGGTGTCTTAATTTGAATATTTTTATAGACTTGCTTTAATTGGGACATTTTCATGGTCTTAGAACTGTAGACTTGCAACAATAAATCCTCCTTTTGAAAAGCCTTTCTGTTTCTGGTATATCACATTCCAGCAGCTAGTAAACTAGAACACCTAGTATATAGGGCAGTAGTCCACGTGGGAGCTTCTCTTCTAACTGACCCTTCTGGTCTATTTAGGCAGTCTTTTCCTGACCTACTTTTTATGTGCCTTGGGACGTAAGTCTGGTGATGGTGGTCAACTGCCCCATAATATAGAAACCACTGGCACTAACTGGAGTGGTTCCAATGGGATCTGGTTTTGGTTCAAATTTTTAAACACTTGATATCTTGGAAAAATAGAAAAGCATTATATGAAAATAGGGTAAATGGTTCAATTTCATAATTTTATAAAATGTTGCTACTCTTCCATTGTTCTGTTCAAAAGACCACTTGTCCTGTTATTGGCCAATATAGATTGCCCTGGACTTGTCTTTCTCCCAGCCAGCAATAAAGATTTGGTGGCAATTTTCCTTATTTCTTTGCATTTATATTTGAAACATTATGGGTATGTAGAAAATAGCCAGCATGAAGCGAGAGTTTAGAGTTAGAATGTGTAAACATTTAGACAGGGTCACATAGTAACTATGTAGGGAAGGAAATATTAAACAGAAATAGTTCCAGGAGTTTCCTTTCAGTGTAAAAGGAAACCAGTTTCTTAGCCAAAGGCATGAAAAACCTGTTCAGCCAGATTTTAGGCAATGAAGCTAGAGATGTGTACGTGTTAGAAGGTGAACAATATTTGTGTTGAACAAACGACAGGGTTCTCTTCATCAATACATCATATAACATTTGTTCTAGATAGGAGTGCTAAGTAAGGGTGCATTATTTTAGTGAAATTTAATCCTAGTTATGTCTCAATATAAACCTTATACTAAATAAGATATGTCTACCTGGGGGAAATTTAATTATTTGCAATAATAGAAATTTATTTGGATTCATGTCAGATGAACAAAGTGGTTATCAATCTGGGTAAAAATATATGGGATCAAAATGGAATTAATTTGAGAGCACTGAAAATTGAATTCTTGCTGATACATTATTTTTGGCATAACAGACTTTTTTTGGTAGTAACAGCTAACAATCTACTCTCACTCCTTGTGAGGGAGAGATGAATGGAAGAGAAAGATGCTAGATGGAATTGGGAAGGAAAAAAGCCTATTTCCAGAGCAAATGGTTTATTACAGGAGAAATATGTTGAAGGGCCCATGTTTTATTCGAAAGGGGAAGAGGGTAATATACTTTCAGGGATGAGGAGACTGAAGTAAAGAATATATTTTAAATGTGCCCCAAAATGCCTCTGACTGTGTAGATTTCTACTACTTATTGAGATTAGAAGGGCAAAGGATTGGAGCGTGAACATTTCAGGCTTTCAGTTGGAGTGCTCTCAGTGAAATTATCTCAGATGATTCTGGAGCAAGTAAGCCATGGAGAAAAGGTATTAGAGCGCCTACTAGTGGGTTCATCCAGTAAGTTCTAGGTGTAACGTTTCCTTGGAGCACTTGGGCCAATATCTAAGAGTTTGAGAGACGAAAAAGTCACACGTGGTAGACACATGTAGTGCAGTACAGTGATTGAGAGGGAAAAGTTCTTCCCTAAAAATAACGACAATGAAACAGTAACAACAATAATAGAAAATGCCAATTGACCACCTCGTTCTCAGAGGTTTTGAAGGTTGAGCCCGTGGGTAATCCCGGAGACATACAACATAGCTTATCAAAATTAGCCTTCTACTCCCAAACGGAATTATTGGGATTGGACCAGATTGTGGATATTACTCTCTCTTTCCTTTGCGTGGATTCTTTCTTAAGATGTCCTTTGTCATATCAGGCAAATGGATTCCTGATGAGCCCCTTCAGATATCCCAGGCGCAAGTTCAGGCAGGTATGAATTCTAGCAAACACAGTATAGGTGCAAGCTAGGGTTCCTCAGTACATAAGATAAATATATAATATAATACTTTATATAAATGTGTTTAGACAATTCATATGATGATATCAAATCCTGGGTATCATGGTTATAGTCCGGGCAAGATGGAGACCTTCAAGCTTCTGGACTGGATGAGAGTCTTGCTTCTGTTATGCCCAGAGGACAAGTAAGACTACAGATTTCCCCAGGGAAGATAGCCAGCACCAGAAGAGACCAGGCCACTGTTATCCTCCAGGAGTGGCACCAGCAGATCTTCACCTTTCAGTACAGCAGAAGGGCTCATGTTGTTTGGGATGAGACTCTGATGGAGAAATTCCTGACTTGGCCTTATGAAGGGATGGAACAGTGGAAGATGTATTACTGGTAAGGGAACAAGAAGCTCCCCTTCCTAGAACTGAGAAACTGAGACTGTCAGTTTAAGAGGGACTTCTAAGGAATAAGAGTTTACCTGAAAGCAAAAGAATACAGCCACTTTGCCTGGGAGGATGTCAGGGTGAAAATCGGGAGGTGATTTTTCTCCATTAAAACCTGGCTGGAAATTTAAGAAAACTAAGGAGGAGACTCAGGGTCTCTCTCTGTGGGGACGAATGTTGACTTTCCTTGGTAGCCAAACAAGAAATATGGTTTGGCAGCCCCCGGCTTAGTAAGGGGTGGTTACTATTGCTGTACTATTGGGAATAACACTCAAAGGATCTGCTGTGAAGATGAGAGGTCAAGACACAGAAATTGGGACCCAGGCTATGTCCTCTGAGGAGAAAGAGACCAGCACCTGCCTGCTTAGGACAACTGCCAGAATTACCTTGAGCACCTTGAGCATTGTCATTCACTGGTAGCTGTGAGTGAGAATCATTGGGAGATCATCTTAAGTGCTGAAAGAAACAAATCGCCAGCCAAGAAATCTATACCTGGAAAAATTACCTTTTAAAACTGAAGGAGAGATTAAAACATTCCCAGATAAACACAAGTTGAGGTACTTAATCACCACTAGATTAGCCCCAGAAGAAATTCTAAAAGGGATTTCCTCAGTTGAAAGGAAAGGACACCAGACAGTAGATTGAAGTCACATGAGGAAGTAAAGATCTTCCATAAAGGTAAACACCAACATGGGTAAATAGAAATGGCAGTTATAGTGTGCTTTTGATTTGCAACCCCACTTTTTACTTCCTACAGGATCTAAAATGCAAATACATTAAAAGTAACGATAAATCAAGTAATGACAAATCCTTTTGGACTTATAATGTATAAACATCATTTCTGATAACTACATAAAGGTGGAACAGAGATTTATAGGAACACAGTGTGAATATGCTATTAAAGTTAAGTTAGTATCAAACCAGATGACTATAGATTTAGATGTTAAATTTAAGCCCCATGGTAACCACAAATAAAATATGAGGAAAATATGCCCAGAAAGAAATGAGAAGGGATTCTAAAGGGTTCACTACAAAAATGAGAAAAGGACTGGAATAGGCATTTCTCCAAAGAAGATGTACAAATGGCCAAATGGCTCATGAATAGATTCTCCTAACATCATTATTCATTAGGGAAATATAGATCAAAACCACGAAGAGATACCACTAACACCCATTAGAATGGCTAAAATTAAAAAGCAGTAAATAAGAAGTGCTGACAAGATTGCAGAGGATTGAGAACAATTGTACATTGTTGGTGGGAACATAAAGTGCTGCAGCCATTTGGAAAATAGTTTCATGATTCCTCAAAAAGTTTAACATAAAACACCATGTGACCCAGCAATTCCACTTCTACATATACCCAAAAGAACTGAAAATAGGGACTTGGACAGATATTTGTACACTGTTCATTGATTGCAGTATTATTCACAATAGCTAAAGGCAGGAAGCAACCCAATCGTCCAGAGTAAATGAATGGATAAACATACAAAGGAAAATTATTTGTCCCTCCAAAGGAATTACATTCTTGTATATGCTACAACATGGTTGAACCTTAATGACATCATGTTGAATGAAATAAGTTAGACACAAAAGGTAAAATATTGTGATTACACATATATGAAATATCAGAAAATGCAAATTCATAGAGACAAAGAGTAGAGTATAGGTTACCATGGGCAGGAAAGGAGCTAGAAAGGGAAGTTAATGTACACTGGGTTAGGACTTTTCTTTGAGATAGGGAAGGTTCTGGTGGTAGAAGGCGGTGAGACTCGCATGAAGTTGTGAGTGTGATTGGTCCTACTGTGTTGTGTATTTGGGAGTGATTGCCCAGACATTGGGTGTAGGATATAGGGTATGGTAATGGTTAGCTCTGAGAAGCTACATTTTATAGTGTTTTGTGTCAATGGCTCCTCCTAGAGAACAACTCTGAACAGAATGTTTCAAGCCCCCGGGAGTTGGGAAGTACTGTAAACTTTGATTATAGTAACAAAGCATTGGGAAACATTTCTCATCACCCCATCATAATTCAATTAAAGGACTTTTCTGCTTTCTGGGGCTATCCTGTTTTCCTATGTGGGCAAGAGTTAGGGAAAAGAAAAAAGAAAAACAATAGAAACTGAGCTAAGCATAAAGGATCCTTCCCGTAGAGTGCCCCCACCTCATTTTGGACAAGTCAGTTAGTAGTTCCCTTGTGTGTATACATCCTGTCTCATTGCCTCAGACTATGTGTGTCTTTGGACATGAGCACAGATGGGAGCCTAGTATGGCTTGTTATGACTCAGCCAGTCATTCAGCACTTCTAAGTAGTTCTTGGTGACGGGTGCATGAGAAAAGCCACTGTCGTGGGAGTCACCACCTCTGAGCTCTCCAGGCCTGAATTTTCCATCTATTTGGTTGCTTGTCATATCTGAAGCTCAAGTTGGGAGACTTAAATAAAAAGATGAATGAGCGATATCATTAAGTATGCAATAAAGTGCAGACATTATCTTCCTAGGCTTTACTTACTCTGTAAGACTGAACGTTTCTGTAGGAGATAAAGGTTACTTCCCCAGGCCCTGGATCTGAGAGCAAAGGTACGGTGAAGACACTGCAGAAGAAGAGACAGTAGTAGCTGCACTACCTTTAGCCTCCCCTCCCTTCTAGGTGGAAATGGTACAAGAGGGTCCAGTAGTTCTTTTCTCTAATTATTTCATAGGGATTCACACACCACTGATACTTCTTTTTGATGAATTCACTTATTGGAATTTTGCTGAATTCCTCTCCACTCAGGAATTCAATGGTGTTGACACAGATGATATTGATATGGAGGAGTTCATAGACTCACTTAGCATCTTTGCTTGAATCAATTTCTGTAGGTTGAGTATGGGCCCAAGGCAAGTGCCATATGCATTGCACCTTTCTCCCCCATCATAAATTGCAGAATACACCTGTGGCACAAGACCCATGAGTATCCTTGAAAAAAATAACCTAGGATTCCACCAAACACATAAAAATCACAGCAGGGCACCTCAATCCCCAGGGACCAACTGTTTGCACTGAGGACAAGAGCCTGCACATGGTCATATAGAATGGATGGAATAAGGGCAACAACATCACTCACCCAGAAAAAGAGAGGCCCAGCTAAAAAAAAAAACCCGTGCAGATATTGTCTTTATGTTCAAAGATACACCCCCAACACGCTTCTATGGCAATGACTCCAAAGGGTTTTACAGTATCCTCATCAATTACAAAATGAGAAGTGTGGGTGTATGTCCATGTCTGTATCTGTGTGTCTGGCATGCAGGGTGGGGGTGGGAGTGCTATGATTAGTGATAATGGAAATGATCCCATTCCTTACTACAAGCCCAGTCATTCTTGCCCCTCTTCCATGGTTTTCCTCATTTCCACATTGTCATGCTCCATATGCTCCCTACCTGTCTTATTTTTCTGCAGGCACCATGGTTACTCCATGAACCATCCCATCATTGAAGGCCTTCCCCTACAGTGATGCCTTTAAGTCATATGTCAAGTAGCCTCCATGAGATTCAGCTTCCTTATCCCAAGGCACCTAATCAGCAGAAAGAGTTCATCCTTGAATACAAAATTTGGTTGAAGAAAGATGAACCTCATATACATGGCAGATCTTTACTTATTTATTTATTTTTCACATGGGGAGGCACCGGTAATTGAACCCAGGTCTCTCTCCAGCATGGCAGGTGAGAACTCTGCCACTGAGCCACAGTTGCCAGTCCACATGACAGATCTTTAAACAGAACTTACATTCTTATTTGGCCTTGCCACATCCATCCAATGATCCACTTCAATAATATCCCCCAAACACCTTCTTCTCTATAGTTCACCCAGCTCAATGCCTAATGGACAGTAGCCAGTTTTTCAAAATTCAGAAATCCACTGTTTTCTGAAAAAAATTATCTTATTCCTGAAAATCTGAGCTGCGCTGTCTTGTGGTTGATGGGAAATTGAGCATGGGCCAATTTTCTTGTGCCTGCCTTGGGATCCAGCTCTCCCCCAATGGCTGGAGAATGAGCTGGGTGCTACTTAAAGAGATGTGGATATTTCTTTCTCAAACCTGATAATGAGTGTTCCTTCCACCCCCTGGTTTGCTCAGACCTTATACCTACTCCGCCTTGCCCCTTCTGCTAAGCCAAAAATACAACCAGGAGTTCTGTATTCCCTGCTACTTTAGAGCATGTTACCCAAGGACAGCAAAGGGAATTTGGTGGCCAAATGTGCATTTTCATTAAGGCTAAGCTAAGAAGTGGGGAGCACTGCTCATCTCCCCAGTCTTCATCAGGAGCAGAAGCTGGTGTTTGTGTTATATGGGAAACTGATACAACCAGCTATTAAAAATTATTATAAAGCTACAGTGTTTTATAAGAGCAAAAATAGAAAAACAAATAGAGCAATGGAAAACAATAGAATTGAGAAACAGGCCTCATATATAGTCACCTGATTTGTGATTAAAGTGCCACTACAATTCTGGAGGGAAAATAAGCTCTTTTCAAAAAATAGGTCAGGGCAGGCGATGGTGGCTCAGTGGCAGAGGTCTCGTCTACCATGCTGGAGAGCCAGGTTCGATTCCCGGTGCCTGCCTGTGCAAAAAACAAAAACAAAAACAAAAACCCCATATTCAAAAAATAGATCAATTGAAGGTCCATATTACCCCTATTTCACATCATGCAACACAGTAATTGAAGATTAGGGTCACAGACCTAAATATGATAGCTAAAACTGGAAAGATCCTAGGAGGAAAACATAGGGCTGTATCTTCTTAATGACATAGGCATGTACTTTAATGAAAGACAACATGACAGAAAGAACATTAAGTGATTAAAAAGAGAGCCACAAACTGGAAAATGTTACTTGTCATACATTTCTCCAACGAAGAACTCATACCCAGGCTATATAAAGAAACTCCTAAAAATCAGTAAGAACATGAGAGAGTGCTCAACTAAAAACGGTCAAACATTTGATCAGGCAGTTAACAAAAGATCATATCCAAATATCCAATACATAACATCATTGCTGGTCACAGAATGAAAAAAAAAGTCATACCATGACGCATGCATCAGAATAGCTAAATTAAAAAGCATTAAATTAAAAAACTAAAATAGACTGAAATAAGTATTGCTAATAAAAGGGCAAATTAGTATGGCTTTGGAAAAGAGCTTAGCAATATGTATAAAGCAAAGCATGTAAGCACATATCCCCTGACAGAGCCATTCCCAGTACATATTATTGGTCAGGTCTACTAAGAAAAATCCAAGTATGCACATAACATAGTAAGCCCCTCCTCCACCAAAAAAACAAAGCAAATGTATATCACCAGTAGAATGGATATGTATATATAGTATATATATTTTATATATTCAACCAACAGTAGTACATAGCAATGAAAAAAATGAACTGTTGATTCACTAAACAAGGTGGGTGATTCCACAGAACTAACATTGAAGAATAAGCTAGATATTAAAGAGTGCCTGATGTGTGTTTTCATTTATAGGAAGTTCAGAAACCAGGCAAAATCAATCCACCGTGACAGAGGCATCAGATTTGTGGTGGATTTTTCATTAGGAGAGCACAAAGAGCATGCTATAGTGACTTTGATTCCTCTAGTTTGTTTCAGAATTTTCTATATTTATAAATACTGCCAGTACAATATTAATACTAGAAAGGAAAATAGGTATTTTTTATTTTAGCTAAATTCGAAAGGAATATATATGTTTTTAAAATTCCCATGTTTAAAAAGAAACTTGCTGATCTTATCCATGTGCATTTGTTTATTCATCATTAATTTGGAGTCTTAAAAATAATGGTGAATATTAATTCATTTTTTATAAATGACTCATCAACATATTTAAGATAACATTATTTTTCTCATGTTAAATATTGATTGTTTTAGATTGTTTCCAATAGTTGGATCAAAAAGAAATGTTATTAGTAGTATTATCAACGGGGATAACTAGTTTTAAAACAATTTGGACAAAGGTCTTGCATAAGTCATTTCAATAGAACAACAAATAAATACATGGGAATCTAGAATAAGTAAATAATGTGAAATAAAGAGGGGAAAGTTAGCTTAAAAATGGTGATGACAGCATACTCCCCATTCTGTACTGTTATTTACTATCTACCTTGACTCTATTAGAACTTCCATAAAATTGTTTTTTAACTGGATTTTTAATTTTTTTCACCCTGATTTTAATAGGTAGAGCCTTTTGGTTTATCTCTTTGCTGAGAAAGGTATTTGAATGGCTGAGTCTTATAAAAAGAACCTTAGCTGTGTTATAATTTTAAATTTAGTGAGCATAACATCAAGTTTTTGTTTTCTGTTTCAAGTAAACATTGCAAGGAAGAAATAGTTGTCCATCACTGTGTCTGGATGACTGGGAACAAAAGGAAAACAAATGTAAGTCTGAACATGTTGAAAGTGACAAAAGTTGTGGACCTCCTCAGCTGAAAAATGATGAAATATAATTTATTGAAATTCAGTGCAATCAAATTGGGGACTAAAGTCAATGGCGAAGGAGAAGGATAAAGGGCAGAGTGAAAGTTAAGCAAGGTCAGCAAGCTGGCAGTTTTGGGCAGGGGACCAAAGGAGAGTAGTTCTTGTCCAATAGTCTTCAGCTTTGAAAGACCAGCCATATGACTGTTCCTTTACTGTTGTTGTTTTTTTTTTTCTAGATATAATCAGCCTGGAGCCAAGGAGAGGGAATCTACCACCCAACTCACAAGAAGCTCACTTTAAAAAACAACAGTTTATTAAATTACTAATTTTATCTGACAAGCTAATGAATATTAGTTTTGGTGGAGTGAACTGTGTCCTTTAGAATAAAGGAAACTTACTTGTAAAACTCTTGAAAAATAACTGAAATTAGCAAGCAAATGGGTTAACTTTGAAGTTCATTACAAAGTAATATTAATTAGAATAATGATAAATTACTATTTAATCCAAATAACAATCATTTAAATAAAATAAAAATTTAAATGTTCATGTTTTGTGCCAATTCACTTATTATTTGAAAATGATTCTCAGAAAATATATTACAAAATATGAAAAATTATTCATGATACATTAACCCACATTCTCCACCAGGGATCACATTATTTCACTCCTCCTTTCACAAACAATATTCCAAAAATAATTTTTTATGTATAGTATACCTAATTCCTTTTCTTGTGTTTACTCTCCTACCTACTCCCATTGAGTTTCTGTCCCATTAAGTCTACTTAACGGCTCCTACTGAGGTCACCAATGGCTTCTTATTTCAGATCCACTGGGAATTTTCCATTTCAATGTCCCTGAAGCATGACTGTCTTTTAAGTCTCTTTTTCCCTTCATTCATCTTTCACCTTACCTTTCCCTATTTGTCCTACTACCTGCACCACCCATTCCACTTCCATGCCCTTTGTACACTGTCCTTCTCTTCCTTACTTTAAATGTTGACCTTGGGTCTTCAGGATGAAGTGTAGGTCCCTTGTCATTGTGCACTCTATTCACAAGTGACCACATCCATTCCCATGTCCTCATTATAGTGATACAACAAGAATCCCAAATTCTTATCTCTACCCATGGCATAGCTGTAAATTATAGATTCACATTTCCAATGGCCAATATGACTTCCACATTTACGTATCCCAGGGCTGAAGGGACATCTACAAGATTTTTAGTTTCCCAGCATCATTTATACTCTAAGTTATGAGTATGAGAACATCATTTACCTTTATTTCTCTTTGTGGTGTTCAGTGTCGTTGAAATTAAGTAAACGTTAGTACTATTTTAGGTTCCTTTCAGAAGACTAAAGTTCCAACAATGCAGGAAGTTTATTTGCTTTATTCATCTTTATTTCCTGATGACAATGATATAATTTGTTGCTTAGGTACTCAATTTATACATATAATGTGAATGGAATGAATGAGGAAATGAATTTTAACATCTATTTTTCAATGTGGTTTACAACTCTAGGATTTGAATTTTGTTTGTTTGTAGAATAAACATATTCAAGAAATTTTCTTTAATAACAGTAAATAAATAAGACTAAACATAAATTTAATAAAATGGAAAGGTGAACATGTTTTATAAGTTTCAATGCAATGCAAAGGTGAACATGCTATTATATGAAAAATATAAATATTATAAGTTTACAAAGCCAGAATGAATCAATAAACATAATTAAATAGATGATATACATAAATAAACAAATAAATAAATAATGGACTAATATCAGGGCAGTAATCTCTTAGGAACTGGTGCCCCTGGCACTGAATATTTTTAACATGGACTTGATTTCAAACAACTGTTTTCTTTATTTAGTTCAATAAATCTTGTGACATGCAGAAGTAAGAGCTTTTTGAAAAACAAAAGGTATCCACATCAGGTGATATGGCATATTAGTCAATGAAAATCATTCCAAGATGAAGCCAGGTCTCCGTCCTTACTTCTTAATCTTTCTTGCAAATTGGTTGATGACAAAAACACATCTCCTAAGTTCCATTCTAACAATCTCCCAGGCACAGTGACTATGTTTCTTCTCTTGCAGATAGAGATGGATTCCCTGGAAGTATCTCCTCATGGCCAGTGTGGGGTCCTGCATTCCCAGGAGAGATCCTTCTTCTCCCATCTCCTGCAGCAAACAGGTCTCAAGGTCCTCCAGCTGGCGGTGAAGTCCTGAGAGGAGTTGTTCCAGGAGGGTCGTGTTCCAAACAGCAGAGGAGGCCTCTGTGTGGAAGAGGTTGAAGATCTGCTGGAGCATCTCGTGGAGGACAGACAGGGCCTGGGCCTTCTGGACCCGGCTGGCCTCCACCATCTCCTGGGGGAATCTGAAGTCAGTCCTGTCCTTCAGACAGGAGAAAGGGGAGATTCTCCTCATCTGGCCCAAAAGCATGAAGGTGTTTTTGCTGACCAAGACATGATTTTGAAACAGACCACAGCCCAGAGATGAAACAAGGCCAGAGCTGAACACCACCAGGGCCATCAGTAGAGAGAGCAGGAGGGCCATTGGGGAAATTGGGGATGCTGCTGGCCTGGCTGGGTTGGGAGTCTGTGTGAACCTTAGACCCTAGGTTCTCTGAAGATGCTCTCCCTATGCATGGTTTTTAAATAGGGAACTCAAAGATTTTCATTTTCTAAATGTTCCTCTATATTTTACTTCCATTTTTTGTTTTCATTTACATATTACATCTTCTCTGTATCTCCTGAGAAGATGTCATCAATCTATCTTCAATTTTTGCAATAGAAATTTAATTTTCTCAGTCAACTTTGATGTTTCAATTCCAATGATACTTATTGATTAAATGGAAAGTGTTTTAAAGTCAGAAGTATATGTATGTATGTAAATACACAAATACACACATGCACACACATTTTATATATAAATATTGCTACTTCTTCTGGGAATAAGTTTTAGTCCTCATCCTGAGGCCCATTTTTATCCTCCTAACTTTTCTTAGGAAGTCAGGCTCCCTCACCCTATGGTTTCTCTATTTTTTAAGGATTTACCAGACCATTTATGGCAAATAAATTCTTTAAAACCAAAGACTGAGTATTGTTCACTATTTGTGTCATAGCAGAGGCTGATGAGTATAGTGGATTAGCTTCTCCGCTTTTTCTCTTCCTTCTAGAATGTATCTGTGTGTGTCCATGTGGTTATGCACCACCAGGGCCGCAAGGTTAGGATTAAAATAGTGCCCTTTATTTCCATAATTTTGTTATTGGATGTCAATAGTGCCCTTCAAGCTGTGTCAATATCCCTAGCAGTAATCCTAGTTTTTCTTAGGTACACATGGGTGTAGAGATGCTAATGCCAAGACAATCTTATTTGCAGCTCTTTCCTAGCACCACCTCACAAGGCAGTTGTCACATCTAGTGACACCCTCTCCTCTACATGACAGAGTGTCCTCAACCTGAACTCTCCTGGACTCACTCTGAGAATCACTTCACTGCATCCAGATGACATGAGAACTCCTTTACTTGGGAGGATTTTTTTTTTTTGCCAAAATCATTAATCCTCCAGGCTCCTCTGCCTTGCCTCTAAAGTTTGTGGGAGGGACCCTGCTCTTCAGTGCTGACCCCTCTCCTGACCCATATACATGGATCAAACATGTCAACAGCCCTCAGTGCTAACAGCAAGTGTATGTTGTCCATGTTGGTGGAGGAATTAGCCAAATGTGATCATTTTACCTTTAGAGGACAAATAATTTTTATTTTGTGAAATGCTGCTTTCATTTTCCAACTCTTTGACTTACACTATTGAGCGCTTATTATGCACAAAGTTTCTTAGGGGGTTACGAGGGATACAATGATAATATTGCCTCCTAGGGGAAGCTCATGTTACAGAAAGTAGTAATCTTTAGTTGTTCATCCAGTCAGCCTCATTCTCTTGGGTTTCTTTGCTCCTTTGTCTTTGTTTCGCTCTGTGAATGCAGGTACGTAAGGCTATTATATAAAGGAGAAATAGCCTTCTTTACTTGTTCATGATTTTTCTTTTTAAATTTTTGTAACTTTTATGTTGTGTTTTACTTGTTTATCCTGCTACTGCTACATTACTTTCAATTTCAAGCTGAGATGAATACAAAAAGGAAAGTAAAATAAGGCGAAGGAGCTGTACTATTTTTCTCTATAATTATCAAGACATCAGATTTTTGTGTCTTATTTCAATTTTCCTAGAAAGCAAAACTTGACAGTTGTTTGTGGACAAAAAGGGGGAAAAATGTAAGTCTGAGGTCATGAAATTGAAGACGGAAGGGACTTTTTAGCTGACAAAATGATAAAGTATAACATAGCCAAAATTCAGTGCAGCAAAATTGGGAACTAGTGGTTATGGCAGAGGGGGCAAATAAAGGCCAATACTGAAGTAAATAAAGGCCAGAAAATAGCTGCTTCTACCAGCGGTGCAAAGAAGAGCAATCCCTGGTTCAACAGATGGCCTTCAACTTTGCAGGACCAGGCACTGGACTTCTGTTCATTTAATCCAAATGTGAACAGCTCTAAGGATAGAAGGGGTCACACCAACCAACTGGCAATGGATTAGCAACCAAAGCCCCAATTGCCAGAATACTAATCATTTCTGCAGGGTAATGGATATTCCCCCTTATCTGCATGCTCTACCTACTTAATAAATCCATTCATGCAATTAAAGGTTTGTTTTAAGAAATCTAGAATTAAAAGAAAGAAATTGGATGACCCCAAAAGATTTTGCTTCTAATCTGGTGAAGGTGCTGTCTGCCAGATTTCTCCACTATAAGGTTATTATTTTTCCCTTCCCATACTCTATACGTCAGAAGCATATCACTAATACCAGCTCATACTCAAAGGGAGGTATATTAAACCACACCTCCAGGAGGGAGGAATATAAAAAACTTTGTGGATATGCTGCAATTTTTCAGCAACCCCTGTGAAATGAGACACACAGACACATGAGACAGACAAGATGACTGCAGCCCCGAAGAGCTTCAGCTGCTTTATTTTATATCCTTTCTCACAGCTCTTTTGCTGACCAAGCCTGCTTTTCAGTATATTACTTGTTACATACAAGAGATAGCTAAAAAAGACCTTGGGGCTTAAAAAACAAACATTCTGTCCCTCTCAGATTGTCCTCCAAGTAAGCAGATAACAGTCTCCACAGTTTACTACCAAGGCCACTCTGAAGCCATTCACTCCCAATAAATTCCTCAGGTTTTCTATTAACCCTTTGGCTCCTACATGGATATATATTTAAAATATAGCACTGTAATTAATCAGTACTTTGGGGGAGAGACTTTGAAACTACGCATTATACTTTTCCTCTTTAGAATTTCACCCACTAATTTTGGCATTCATCAATAGATCTTGCCTGTATCAATTGTTTCAGTGATGTTCAAATGGCGAATTTCTATTTTTCTCATTCTTCCAATTTCATAATTGGAATTCTTCTATAAGAAAGAGTTGTCCTTTCACCACAATTTATTTGTTTATCAGACAATTTACAAAACTCAATATGAATATATGGATATTTATTTTATTTCTTGGGTTATAATCTAATAGTATCATTATTTAATTTGATGTTGCAGTTGTTCCAACTTAAGCTGTAGGTTGACTCGAGTCATCTTGACATGCGCCCATACTTATTGGCTTTTGTTTTAGAGCACTTTGTGTTTTCTGGCACCATAAGATGCTCCAGGCTCATCTTGCATTTCCCCTGTCCCGCCAGGAATTAATCATTTCTCTGAGAAACTTTAGTTGCTTTTATTGGAGATTGATTATTAATAATGAAGATCTGGGGCAAGATGTACTAATTGTTACTAGTAAAAAACTGCTTGTAGGACTTCTCTGTCACATAGTTAAAACATGTATATATGTATACTAACTTATGTATATGCACACAACATATTTATATTTGCACCTGTATCTCTGTATACATACTGAAATAAACATGAGTATATACTGAGATCTCTGGTCCTAATCCAGCACCTCAAATCCATTCCATCCTTCCCTTGTAGCTTACTTTTAACTTTTTTCCCCAATCAGGAGAAATCTGGCTTTCATTAACTACAATATATTTACTTATTTATTCAACCCTAATGTACAAATATTTTCAGAACTAATAACCAGTACCTCTGTGAAATGCAGATATACCAGCTAAAGTATTTTTGTGTACAATCATTTTGTCTTCAGTCTTACTGTATCTAGATAAAACAATGTTTGACAAAACATACAGAATACAAACCTAATAAAATATGAATATAAATTATGGCGTTACCAATTTCTTAACAATGGTTACCTCTTGGGCAGGGATTAGAATTTAGCAGTAATACCCCAAAGATTAAAGGGGATTTTACTATACTATTGATTGAATTTTTTTTTTTACATGGGCAGGCATCGGGAATCGAACCCGGGTCCTCTGGCATGGCAGGCAAGCATTCTTGCCTGCTGAGCCACCGTGGCCTGCCCTTGATTGAATTTTTGACCATTTTTTTCTCTCTCTCTCTTCCTCTCTCTCATTATATATATATATATATATATATATATATATATACACACACATGCACACACACACACACAAATATTATTAAATTTATACAGTCTTTGTTTAATTATTTTAAAAAATATTATAAAATGCTGTGTCACCATTCAGTCCCCAAGTCACACTCAACATAGTGGCTCCTCCCCTGCTTATTTCTTTTCTTTATATCCCAAAAAAACCAGTGAGTACATTCTCTCTCCTATTTCTTATCCTACTTCTTGCTGTTTCTTTTACCCCATTAACAGTCTTTTGCTTTTCTTAGATGAAATGATAATTACCTATCTCTCTTTCTTTGATTATGCCTCTAAGGAATTTACCAGCCAACACAGAGAAGAATTTCTCTTTTAGAAGGAGAAATTAAGTATAATAATATTTTAAAGTTTCATCTCTGTCATGCATGATTTGAATATAAAATACATGCCCACCATCCCAGATGAATCAGTGATGCCATAATGATTAAATACTAGAAGATCATGTAGTACGGTGGTAGTATGGAAAGGTTTCATTAGATTTTTATTCTTGTACATATTTTTGAGATCTGAAGAACAGAAAGCCTGGAGAAAAATGAACACAGCATTAGAAACCTGTGGCACACCATCAAGTGCACAAACCTATGCATAATGAGAATCCCAGAAGAAGAGGAAAGAAAGAGAAAGGGGGAGAATGAATAGTTGAAGAAATAATGGCTGAAAACCACCCAAATGGAATAAAAAATATTAATCTACTCTTCAAAGAAGCTCAACAAACTTCAAGTTAAACACAAAGAGATTTCCATGTAGACATATCATAACCAAATGATCAAAAGTAAAAGACAGAACTTTAAAGACACAAAAGAGAAGTGACCCATTATGTACAAAGAATCCACAATAAGATTAAACGCTATTTTTCATCAGATCCCATGGAAGCTAGATGAAAATAGGATGACATGTTCAAAGTGCTGAAAGAGGAAGATTGTCAACCAAGAAATCAAAAGACAATAAAACTATCCTTCAAAAATAAAGGAGAAGGGGCGGGGCAATTGTGTCTCAGTGGCAGAGTTTTTGCCTGCCATGCCAGAGACCCGGGTTCAATTCCTGGTGCCTGCCCATAAAAATAATAATAATAATAATAAATAAATAAATAAAGGAGAAATAGGACCATGCCCTGAAAAACAAAAATTGAAAGAGTTTGTCACCAGCAGATCTGTGAGAAATACTAAAAGGAGTGTTTCAGACAGAAAGAAAAGAAAATACACAGCAACCTGAAACCACATGAAAATATAAAAAGAAAACTTTAAAAAATACTGGCGATGGTAATGACATGGATGCATATAAAAGAGAATATAAATGTACTTTTTGTTTGTAACACTTTTCTTTTCTGTCTGATTAAAAAAACAGCTGTATAAAAACTAATTATAAACTGAGTTTATGGGGTTATACTGTACAATGATGTAACATATAACAATAGTAGCACAAAAGAGGGCAAGGGAATTAAATATACAGGAGGAACTGTTTGTATCATGTTACTGCTCCAAATTAAAATAATAAATATAATAGAATTACATTTATTTAATACATTTCATAAATTAAATATTAATTTATTTATTCAATATAATAAAATATTGAAATTAAGTTGATATTAATCTCAAGTAGATTGTTACCAACTAAATTGAGGTATTAATTATAATCTCAAGGCAACTGCTAAGAAAATGTCTCAAAAATATAGTTAAAGAGACACAGGAATTAAAATGGTACTCTAAAAAATATCTACTTCACACAAATCAAAGTAGTAATGGAGAAATAGAGGAACAAAAAACATGACAGTAATCAGTCAGTACATTAAATATAAGTACATTAAATATTTCAATCAAAAGACAAAGACTAGAAGAATAGATTTTTTTTTAAAACATGAGCCAATCATATGCTATTTCAATAGACATACCTTAGATTCAAAGACACAAATAGGTTGAAAGTAAAAGGATGGAAAAAGATACACTATGTCAAGAGTCACCAAAAGAGAGCTGGGAGAGTAAATAGAACATAAAATAGAATTATTGCTAGAGACAAAGAAGGACATTTTACAATGAAGGAAAAGTTAATCCATCAGGAAGACATAACAATTACAAACATAAATGTATATGCACTTGATAACAGAAGTGCAAACTACATGAAGCAAAACTGACAGAACTCAAGGGAAAAATAAGGCAACTCAACAATAATAGTTAGAGACTTAACTCACTTTCAATAATTGATAAAATAACTTGACAGATGGTCAATAAGATGACAAACATGAGCAAACTCTATAAACCAACTAGACCTAACAGAAAAGAATGCACTTTCTTCTCAAATGTGCATGAATTGTTCCCCATGATAGACCTCATAAAATGTCTCAATGAAATAAAAAGGATTGAAATCATAAAAATTATATTTAACAACCACAATGAAATGAAATTAGAATTCAGTAATAAAAGAATGTTTGGGAAATTTGTAAATATGTGTGAATTAACTAATATACTTCTAAATAACCAATGGATCAAAAGGAAATCACAAGGAAAACTGGAGTTGACTTTGAGATGATTGAAAAAGCAAGCATAATATATAGACTTATGAGATGCAGCTAAACCTAGCTTAAAGGGAAATTTATAGTTGTAAAGGTCTATAATAAAATAGAAGAAAAATCGCAAATCAATAACTTAACTTTCCACCTTAAGAAACTAGAAAAAGAACAGTAGACTAAACTAAAAGCAAGCAGAAGAAAATAAATAATAAATATTAAAGTAGAAAAAAAAGGAAACAGAAACTAGGGAGAAAATCAAGTTTGGTTCTTTGAAAAGATCAAGAAAATTACCAAACCTTTAGCTGGACTCACCAAGAAAAAAAGAGGGGACGTAAATTACTAAAATCAGGAATGAAAGAGGAGAGAACATTATCTCAGATACTACAGAAATAAAAATGGGTTATAAAGGAATACTATTGTCACTGGACAAAGGCCATGGATTCTTTTGCCTGATGTGCTGAATAACCAATTCCTGAGACACTGTGGTCTCAAAGAGAGAAATTTATTACTAGGCACCTAGTAGGAGCACAGATGGCCTAGCAGCCCTAAATTTGTCTCCCTGAACTGCAGTAATTCTGATAGTTTCAGTAGAGAAAAGATAGGCAGGGTTTAGGATAATGAACACAGTGGCCCCAGATGATGTAATTAGAGGTGATCTGATTATTGAGCATGCACAGATTGATTACGTGCTTAGTCACAGAATGTATGAAAGAAAATGGTAGAATGAAGTAGAGGTGACTTGTAGGTTAAAGTCTAAGCTACTGTGCATTTCTGGCAGGTCCACTTTGGTTAGATCCTTGCTCCATCATCGAGACGACTTTGGACTTGGGGTGGGTCAGCTCTGGGAGGACCCAAGGCCCTTCATTAATAAACATTAGGGGCTGTCTTTAGTGATTACAAGACTCTAAAGTTGAACAACTGGATAAATGTGTACAA
Source organism: Tamandua tetradactyla (assembly GCF_023851605.1). Classification (NCBI taxonomy): domain Eukaryota; kingdom Metazoa; phylum Chordata; class Mammalia; order Pilosa; family Myrmecophagidae; genus Tamandua; species Tamandua tetradactyla. The sequence continues at coordinate 75,131,404 of NC_135328.1, forward strand.
ATGAACGTTAGTCACAACATTTTTACAATCACAGGGCACAAGATAAAAGTTATGAAAGATCAGGGCAACTAGATTATAGTGGCTAAAATGGATACAACTGAAGGTTAGTCACAAGGTTTTTACCATCATTATCTGAAATCAAAACAGCTTGTTCTGATTCAGAGATTTCAGATATTTCCCTCTGTCTATTCTAACATACTTAGAGGGTAGAAAGAAATATATATATATATATACTGATTTAATAATCATAATCATTTGTTAATTCCCAATTTCACGGTTACACTGATGACATGATCTTGTAATATAGAAAACCCTAAGAAATCCTCCAAATAACTATTAATAAATGAGTTCAACAAGGTTACAAGATTCAAAATCAATACGGAAAAATCAATTGTATTTCCATACTCTAGCAATGAATAATCAAAAAATGAAAATTACATAGACACTCCCATTTATAACCACTTGTCATTACGGAAAGGGTCAACTAAACATTTGAACACTTGTATATGAAAAAAAGATTGAAATCATCTTTAAGTTGGATGACATTTAAGTCCTTTGCAGTGAGAAAATTTCATTGGAGAAAAATCCATTATTCCAAATTTCATAGGTCTTATCGATAATTTCAAAAAATATTTGGTTGATGTCTCTGATTACCAAATCAGTGTATCAGCAGACAGCACATGGTACAAGCATCACATAGGCTATTTTCTTATTCATTGAAATTAGATGAATTAGAATGATCTTTAATCACTGTCATCTGTCTATTTCGTAAGGTTGATTTAGTCAAAACTAGAGAATATAATCTGTATGCTCACATAACAGACCACACAAAAACTGTAGGACAGAGTAATGTGCTGGAAGCACACGAAAGAGAGCTCTTTTCTCCACCTCTCTTCATGGTGAGTAAATAAAATATATCATCCTGGACGGGTGGTTATCTGACATGATGACAGTGAAGGCACCAATAACAAGCCATATATTTAAAATTAATATTGAAAAACTAAATTTAAATATTTAAAAATTATAAACCTTTATAAACATTTTTTAAGTTGTTTAGATGAAAAATAAATATAAGCAGGAGTTCTACCACTTTCTTTCAATATCCTTGTATGTATCCTTTCTGCACAGCACATACAAAAGTCTGCTGCCTGGCTCTGACCACAGGCAAAACTTATGACCAGACCTTAGGTTCCTCCACCCCACCAATGTCTCCTGGAAAAAATTCAGTGGAACAATACACTAACAATAGAAAGTTACAAACACAAAGGTAAACTTCTTTTTAGAACCTGACCTCATTTTTCATTTTCACTACCTGTGTATTTTTCAGGAGAATCACTCCTGTGTTTTCATCTGTGAATAAATAATTGCTCATTGTTTTCTCTTTCTCTGAGCCACAGCTTCATCACCAACTCCCTTCTAGACCTGTCCATTTACTCTTCCTTTTCTCTGTCATTATTATTATTTTTTTAATCTTTGGATGCTTAGTTACTTCTATAAATAGGGAAGGTGAAATTTTGGAATCCTTCAGTTTTGTGTGTGTTCATAGAAGTCTGTATAACCAGAGAAAACAGAGGATGGTATTTTCCATGCTATGCTTCCCTCTGACTTCTCTTTCAAGAGATTCCCACAGAAAATAATTATCGGAGGGAGTTAAATGCTTCCAGGCAAACAGCAGGATTTCTTTTCTTTTTCTTTGGTCTGTAATTGCATAAACAGTATATGCCAAAGCCCTGAAATGTTACAATCCAGATGTGTCACCTGAAGGACACCTTTCACTGGAAAAGGTGTAAAAATCTCCCCTGCACCACCACACTGCCAAGCACCAGTGACTCTCAGCTTTGCTCAGACATGCTCAGGCGCTGAGGCCCTTTTTACTTACCCTAGGCCACACTTCCAATTTTGCTACCAGACAAAGGCCGTGGACTCTTTTGCCCAATTGTTCAATAACCAATTCCTGAGACATTGGATTTTCAAAGACAGAAAGAATTTATTACTAGGCAAGTAGTAGGACAGCAGATGGCCTAGCAGCCTAAAATCTGTCTTAGAGGGTTCAAGGTTTTTATGGATTTTAACAAGGGGAGATGAGGTCATTTCTGACAGCAAATTCAAAGCAAAAAAGGTAACAGTGTTATCATTAGCATTGCAGTAAGAGAAAAAAGCTGAAAGGAGGGGAGTCTGAGCTATCACTTCAATACTAAAGGTGTAAGCTGAAAGGAAGGGAGACTGGTTATCTCTCAACAGCAGAGTCTAGGGGATAGGACTTACAAATGTGGGGGCCTGAGCTAGTTAATGACTGACTACAAATTCTTTGTTAGCTTTGGGCCCTTTGCCCTACAAGAAAATGACCAGATAAAATGACAGGAACAACTCTTATGGTCACAAAGGCACAAGATAAGGGCTTTTACAGTCATTTCAGATATCAGGGCAGCTGAATTCTAGTTTAGGGATTTCAGGTATTCCCTTCTGTCTACTCCCATATCCCAGAAAGCAAAAAGGAATATGATTCAGTAATCAAAATCATCCCCTAAATCCTAATTTCTCAGTTACAATTTGATCAGTAACTTTTATTCCAAAAAAGTCTACAACCATTTCAACTGCTTCCTCTTTCTCCTCTTTTTCTCCTCCTTTTCCTCCCCCTCCTGGTTCTCCTTTCTTTATTCTCCCCTAATTTCATCTGTAGTCAGTCCTCTGGACGCCGTTCCAGTCCTGGGAGAGGATGGCCGCCTTCTCCAGGCAGCCTGCCAGAATACGTCGCCTGGAAACACCCTGGCCTGGCTCTGGATTGGCACTAATTTCTGCAGCGAGAAAACTCCTTTAGGTGGTGGACAGAGGCAAAGCCGGGTAGGGGCCCTTCCTTCCTGGGCCCCGCTGACCCACCCTCGAGGGAGCTCCAGCCGGGGAAACCCGCCCCCACCCCAGCCCCCGCCTCCTGCTCCTCCCAGCCTCTGCGTCAGCGTCTTTGCTCTCCTGCCCTCCCACCGACAAATCCTTTCTCTTCCGACGTCCTGTTTCGGAGGTGAATGGCCAGTAATTTTTAGTATTCTGTTCGTAGGCAGGGGCTCTTAGGTCTTGAGAGTAATTTCTCCCTCACAGGCCCTTTTTCACTGCTAAATTGACTCTCAAGCCAGCGCACCTCCTTATCTTTATTACGCTGTAATCATCTGTTCCTTCCCAGACTTGGGCTGCAAGGCTTCCTTCCCTACCTTTTGAAGGCACGAGGCTCTAAGGAAGTTGACTATACAGGTGAGAATACCACCTGTGGGAGTGGAGGAAGGGAGAGCAAGAGGCATAGTGGAAGACATCTTTTGAGTTGTAAAGTTTCCTCCATCCTTAGCTAAATAGGTCAGTAATTTTCTTTCCCTCCCTCCTTTTCCTGTCTTCCTTCCTTTCCCTCTCTTTTTTCCTTCACCTCTTCCTGTCTTTCTCTCTTCCACCCCCCTTCCTTCCCTTCTGATTTCCTGTTGCAACCGAAGACCCCTACTCAGACATTTCTCTATTCCCCCCCCCCCCCAGTCCTGATGTTCCTGGGCTCAATTCTACTTCTTCCTGAGATAGTATAGTTTTAATAAACTACTAGATTATATTTGTTTATATTGCCATCTAATAAGATGGACCTAATGTATTATTTTGCTGTCAGGGTTATTTTATAATCACAGAATGACTTGGGAAGCGTTGCTTCTTTTTCCATGCTTTGGAGAGGTTTATATGATGTAGAAATACTCAGTGTCTTAAAATTCCAGATCTTTTGCTTTTTGTGAGTGTAGTGATAGAGATTTACCACCTTTTATGTTGTCAATTGATTACATGTCCATGAAAGTTATCTATTTAATTATAAAATTTGACATGAAGTTGAGCATTCTTTTTTCTTTAAAACTTAAAAAGATTCTCTTTAACTGTAATTATGATTTATTTCTTATTCTAAAGGTATTTTTCCTCTATTCCCTATGTCAGTTTTACCAAATATTTACCTACTAAGCTGGTCTGGAAGAATCACCACCTTTTGACTTTTTCTTCAAGGTTATTGAGTTTTCTTCTGTGTTCAGGTTCATTCATTTCTGCTTCTACATTTGTTAATTCTTTACTTTACTTTGGTTTAATTTTATTGTTCTTTTTCCAGTATCTTGAATTGACTGCTTAATTAAATTATATTGTATGCTTTTTATTTAAACAGCTTTATTGAGTTATAGTTGACATTTGATACTGTGTACATATATAATGTCCAATTTTTAAGTTTTGACATATGCATTCACTCATGAAAGAACCAGTACAGTCAAGATAATGCACATACCTATCACCCCCAAAGTTTTCTTACATTCACCTATTTTTAGTCTTTCAAGATTTCTATTATATAAACTTATATTTAGAGGTTTGCCTCAGAATATGTTTGATCGTGCCTGCAGGTATTGATATATAATGTATTCATTGTTTTTAATTTTGAATTAATTTGCAATTTCCATTTTGGTTTCCTTCTTAACTGAAAAATTCAGGGAAGGTCATACGTAAGTCTTATATTTTCATAGATCTTCTTTCCCCTCAGCCCCCCTTCTATATTCTGGTTTCTCTCCATCCCAGTATTGGTTTCAGGAGCCCTCCCTAGGTGACTGGTCACATTGTTTAGAAAGTCTTCCTGCACTTTATACTACAACCACATGCCTCTACTAGTCTCCTGACTGCTTGTTTAATGGCAAGGAAATGGAGCCACCTTGCTCTGCTATTTCAGTGACATTCTCACTGAGTTATCATTGAGGAGGAAGGGGAGGAAGCCTGCTTTATGGCTTGGGGGTGATTTTTGGATGGGAAACGGAATAATCTGGAGGCTTATTCATTCAGATGTCAGTTTTCTGATGCGGTTTCTCTGTCAGCTGGTGCTTATGAAATGATCAATTGGCGATTATTTCTGAGAACCTAAAATGTATTCAACAAAGTTAATAATTCTAATGATGATAAAATAACCATGTTTAATATGCCTCGGATGGATCATATACATTGCCCAGTTAATTGTCACCATAAATTTATGATATGGTGACTGCGTAGGAAGCAAGTCTTGTGGGAGCTGTGGTGAGCTCTGGTGAATTAAAAGAGAAAACCCTTATGGCGCTAACTTATGTGGATAAGGGAAATGACTGGCAAATTATAAGAGGGCATATTAATGTGTTAAATGAGAGGGCTGGAGAGCATCTCCAAAGTCCTTAGCAGAGACCCCACCCTTGAGAATCGCTGTGACTCACCCCACCCGGCCACCACTGAACCCTGAACTCAAAGCTTCCGTCACTGCGCCCGACGGCCGGCAGGGGGCGACCCAACTCGCCTTTGCCCACCTTCCTGTGCAGAAACACCAACCCTGGGTTTTTGTTTACAGTTGGTCCCTCCGCCCCAGAAAGAGACGGCGCTTTGGGGACCAGCTTGGTGCAGCTTAAACAGTGAGTACAAAAGTCTTCTTTTCGCAGTCTTCATTGCTGAGCGGGGAGCTTTGCCGCGACTTCGCCGGAGACATTTTTCTTCGCTAGCGAGCATGGAACCTTTCATCTGCTGAACTTTCACCACGTGTTTTTGCTCCATCCCCTCATATACTACGCCACCAAGAGTTATGTGACAAAAGTACCCATTTATTGAGGGGTTTGACGGCTGGAAACCAAAGCATACTGTAGTGTTTTTTACAGATTCAGGATTATTTCTGGGCAGAAATCTCGCGACAAATTCAGAGAGAATGGAAAGAATATACGAAACATCGGCATTGCCAGGCGCCTGTGTTGGGGACACGGTGAGTGCCCGGTCAAACCCCAAGGTGAAAGGATAATATGTGCCTCTCTGCGTGCTTTTATTAATTTTTGAATGGTTCATTTTTCCTGCAACGGTAAAGAATTTGAAAAACATTAAATCCGTGGATAATAAGTGTATTAAAACTTGCATTATTTTAGGTTTAAATATTTATACCCAAACCAGAATTTTTTATAATTTTACTTGCCTGGCTTTAATAGAAGCACACTCTTCAATAATAATTTTTAAATAATGTACTTCTAAGCTTATCTAATTTTCATTTGAGAGAATTGCCACGGTTGACGACATCTGGCAACCCAGTGACCATCTTAAATATTTTTTAATTAACTGCCACTTAACTTCTTCAAAGACCTCACGTTGACCAGTATTGTTAAAATAAATTCTGAATGCCACTTCCAAATATGACTAAGATAGCACTAAGCAGAATTCCTTTATAGCACTAAGCAGAATTCCTTTATTAGTTTAAGAAAATCCAAACACATATGGATTTTATATTCAGAATAATTGATACTGCATGCTGCTTAAAACCGTTTAAGATGAAATGTCCAAAGGACTTAAATTTTCTGAAATAAAGTGCTATGTCCATAACCAATTTTGTAAACCAAGTGCACATGTAAAATAACTTTTCTCCAGTTAATATTTTCAAAATCTGGAGACATTTCATTTAATTTTCATACCTTCATTTCAAATGTGAAATTAGGTTGTTTATAATCTCCTTAATTTCAATTTGATAAGTATTTTCCCATAATAATTGATGCATCTAAATTTGTTTCCTCTTCACTTATTTTAAAATTTGGGAATTATAGTCAGATCTCTTGCTTAATTTTTGTATTCATCAAACATGTTTCAAAATTACTCCCATCCATTTGTTGTGAGCTAGGGGAGGGGCCTTCCATTAAACAAGCACCTTAGGACTTGTAGGAATTAGATCTCAGCTCTCCAAAAGTGCTTATCCACTTTTTATCTACAAGTCTGTTTTTGTAGATAAGCTGTTTGCCAATTAGGTCATTTACATTTATAAACTTGTCATGAAGACAATCTGTATTAAAATGTTTAAACTTTTTGAATATTCTGAAGCACACTGGTTATCCTCATAAATTCCTCCCAAAAAATATATCTCAGGTTTTTGGGTGCTGTCTTATGCTCCTAATGCCTGACATTAACTACAAACAAGCAAAAAAAAAAAGTGACCTCCTTTTATGCATAGCTCAGGCACAAGTTCATGGGGATTGGGCCTGTGGATGAGGTGATCCTGGGGTCATTTGGCTTGGCTTTTATCTATGTCGATTCTCTGTTCTCAAGCAGATTTATTGTAATTGGAGGACAGACAGCATCCAGTTTGGAAGGCTGCCTCACTACAACCAACTAATGGAAAAACTCTGGTTGAAGAAGGTAAGAACAAATCAGCTCAGTGATTTTCAGTAATTTGCAGTTCATCCTTATGGTGTTGGAAGAACTGAACAACCATACTTGCCCCTATGCTAGGATTTTCCCCAGCTCATGGGCTGTGGTCCAGTGGCCTGGACATATAGTCAAGCAGATGGGCAATGGAAAGCTGGTCTATTAAAGAGCTTGTATGGGGCTTGGTCCTATGGAAATCCCTGTGGGTTATTTAAGGGGTGCATCAGAAGATCTCCTTCCAGGATCAAAAGATAATTGGAACTGACCAGTGAATACCCTGGCATGCTCACTTGAGGCAGCCACGTAGGCTCATGAAATGAGTGGACCTGGGGAATCCGCAGCAATGAAGAGTTGGGCTGAATCTCAGCAGATTCCACTTGCACCTTCTGAGGCACAAAATCCCAGCAAGAACTGCTCTATCAATTAGCGAGGCAGAGAGTGCAGATGCCTATGAGACAGATTCCCCAAGGGAAAGGTCTTGCACACAGCTTGCAAGTAAAACTACATCAGAAAACTGCTGTTAGTCCCAGGAGGCTGTAAATTCCTGACAGGAATAGATACTTGCTCCGAATTGGGCTTTGCATACCCAGTGGTAAATGCAAATGCTTATAATACTGTAAAAGGATTGGAACAGAAGATAACCAACCTAGACTGCCAAGTTACATTTTGTGAGACCAGGGAACGCAATTTACAACCCACAGTGTCTAAAATAGGCAGAGATGTCACATCGAATGGATGTATGTTGCATATCTTCCTCAGAGCAATGGTTTTACAGAGAATTGGGATGGGCAACTGAAAAATGTATCTAAAATGGGGGAAGATAAAGGCAGGTGCCCTTCACGAGTGGGAATGTAAGGAGAGTCAAGAGAGTATCTCCACATGGTAGATTCCTCCACTTTTTTGAGGATTTGGTGAAGAAGGGGTGTGAGAGAACTGTATGACTATACAGTTCTTCCCCACATCACTTCAACTTCTTTCTTCTCTGATGCAGTGGTCCTGGGACTAAAGCTGCGAATTTCTTGCAGAAATGATTCCTCACCAAGAAACTTTAACTTTTATGTTAGGATTCCTAAGAGCGTGCTGGGCTGGCTTGTGCCTTCATCCCATATAACACGATTGGGGTTGACAGTGAATGTAGCTGTATTGCTTAGTGAACAAGTTAGTCCACTAGTTCTGTGCCTTATATGAATGGGAGTGAACTGAGAAGGATCTACTTGCTAGATTAGTATCACTGTTGGCAAGTTGAATCGGCACAGTTACTGAATCTAATGTCCCTCCCAGAGGCAGAAAAGTTTAAGCAAAAAGCAATGACCAGTGAAGAGGAGAAATAGTTTAGAGTAGAGGAGTGAATAAATGGGTTATGCAGTGAGAGAAATGCAATATTACACTGGTACTTCAAGAGTGACTCAGAGCAGAAGATAATATTGTCTCTTAGCTTAGTTATAGCAGATGTCCAAAAGGGTGAAGACATACGTTTACCAAGATCATTTCTGCTTTCAGAACTTGAAGTAGTTGTACTGAAGCCTGCAAACTTAAGTGACCTTGCTCTGGATGACATTTTGGTCATGCACTATGATGATGAAATGGTCCAATTGTTAATGACTGAATGGGACGCTTCTAATGTGCCAGAATCTTTTGAGTCTTATGTTTCAGGTTCCATCTACTACCATACTCCGATATGGTATAACATTGGCATTGTTGATAAGCTTCAACTACCTTATATAAATAAATCTCATGTCTTATAAAGCTGATATTGATAATCAGATGTATTGGGAGATTAAGTTAAAGCCTCTTCAAGATATAATGCCAGTGAAAAAGACTGGCCTGAGGAAGAACTGGATTTAGCTAATACTAAGCTCATTTCTATGCTAAATTTGTCTGCACAAGTTTATCATAAGGTACAAATAATAGTAGTTCAAGGGATGAACAAGTAATCAAACTTGTACAAAAATATGAGAATATATGTAATGTTTTATGGGATGAATTTGCTCACTCTTTAAATCTATCCCTACCCCATACTGGCTCCTCCAAATATTAGGCATATTAATAGAGATACTATTGCTGTATCTATTAGGTAAATACTATACTAAATGCTGATACTCAGAAAAATATGATCATTTTGCTGTGACAGAGCCTAGGCCAAGGGCCAGGAGATGGTCTGTGCAGTAAAGGATTAATTTAGCAAGTCTGAATTGTCCATATCCCATAGAAAGGTGTGGCTGTTGCCTGGATCCCAGGAAGTAATATCTAAGCCCTTGGGACATCCTGCCTGATAAAAGTGTCTTTGTTCACCTAGGGCCTTGAACCACACCAGATAGTCCATGCCTAAAGTGCAATCTGTGATAGGGGTCTTGGGCCACTGGGACCAGCTTGACCTCTGGAATGGCTGAAGACCAAGGTCAACCTTGTAGGTAGTCAGCCATGCCTGACCCCCAAAACCCTCTGGACACCAAGGCTTGAATGTGTTTCCCTGGTTGGCAGTAGTCCTTGTATGTTGTCACACGTAATTGCTGGGAGAATTGACTGCTGTCTGCATGACTCCCCCGGGAGAGGGCACCTGGAAGCTTGCACCTGGAGTCTCCTGGGCTCTGCCCCATGCACCTTTTACATTGCTGAATTTCATCTGTGTTCTTCTCTGTTCTAAACCGTAAGCATGAATGTAACAGCTTTTCAACATTCTCTGAGTCCTAGCAAATCACTGAACCTGAGGGTGATCTTGGGGACCCCTGGAATATACTTTCCAAAAAACAGAGCAGAGAGAAAGGATGCCACTCTCATTTTTAGAAGAAACTCATATATTTGGGGAGAATAAACATTCTTGGTTAATGTTCTAGTTTGCTAGCTGCCTGAATGCAATATACCAGAAACGGAATGGCTTTTACAAAGGGGAATTTAATAAGCTGCCAGTTTACAGTTCTAAGGCCGAGAAACTGTCCCAATTAAAACAAGTCTATAGAAATGTCCAATCTAAGGCATCCAGGGAAAGATATCTCGATTCAAGAAGGCCAGTGAAGCGCAGGGTTTCTCTCTCAAGTGAGAAGACACATGATGAACACGGCGTCATCTGTTAGCTTTCTCTCCTGGCTCCCTGTTTCATGAAGCGCCCCAGGAGGCGTTTTCCTTTTTCATCTCCAAAGTTCGCTGGCTGGTGGACTCTCTGTTTTTTGTGGCTATGTCGTTCTTTTCTGCTCTCTCTGAATCTCCTGCTTTCTCCAAACTTTCCTCTTTTATAGGATTCCAGTAAAGTAATTAAGACCCAAGTAGAATGGGTGGAGACACATCTCCACCTAATCCAGTTTAACAGCCACTCTTGATTGAATCACATTTCCAGGAGATGATCTAATTAAGGTTTCAAACATACAGTGCTGAATAAGGATTAGAAGAAATGGCTGCCTTTACAAAATGGGATTAGGATTAAGACATGGCTTTTCTAGGGTCCATACATCCTTTCAGACTGGCACAGTTATGTAAGCCAGAGGCCATATGAACTAATTGCTGCTCTCTAATTCTAGTAAAACAAAAATTCTGTAAAGTTTCCCTACAAGGAAGCCATAGAGGAGGGCATTCTGGCTCGCTAGAATTGTCACCCCTATTTACAAATCCTAGAACAGGATAAGAGCAGTGTGATGGACCTGGCATTTTGGGCCCAAGGTTGTTGGAAGTGGCTGGGATCATAGTCTCCCTAGACTTCAGGAAGTGGGTTGCCTCAAATATAGTTGTTGATCCTGGACTCTCAGTTTTCTGAGAGTCTGACATGATGTGATATCATGTTATGTCTGACATGACATCTTAAGAATGTCTTGTACCTGCCTCTGGATACTCAGGTCACTCAGGCCCTCACAGCCTGCTAGGAGGCTGCAGGAAAAGGCCCATCTAGCCCTTTCCTTTTCTCAGGGAAGGAAGGAGCCCTGCAATTGCAGAATTTTCTATTTTGGAACTCTCCTTAGTCCTTGAGCTCCTCCATGGGTAGACTGTTTTTCCTTGCCATACCTCCATGCATTGAGCCCCAATTTCTTAGGATCTGGCCAATATCTGACTTGTTCTGAGTTTCTCTATCTCATTGCCCATAAAGACAGCTCTGATTCTAGTGGGTTTGGGCTCTGCATAGAGGTTGACACTGTCATGGATTTGTGCTGTGGATCTTCTAGTACCCTCCCTGTTTTCTGTAGATGAAGTCTCTGAAATGTTCACCTCATGCAGATTTTTAAGTTACTCTTTGGTGGAGGCTGTGTTCGAAACTGGGGTGTCTTATTCCCAAGGTTCTCTGATAATCCCCTCTTCTGGGCAAAAGGATGCAACTTTGAGGTAGAAGGACCTGAATTCTGCAATCCGTTTTTGATACTCTGCTTCTAAGAGTCTCCTAGGAGCCTCTCCTGAGTAGCTGTGATTCTGGTCATGTTTTCTGCCCTCCCCTGTCTGAGGGACCTCTGCAAACCTATGAGTAGAAGTAGAGGGGATCATTTCATGGCTGTCTGGTGTTCTTCCTCCACAGTTGGGGATGCTGGGAAAGAGCTCCCGAGGCTGCCATTACCTTTCTTCTCCTTGACCTGCTTGAGGGTTTCTTCCAAAGAATATTTCAGTTTCGCTGTGCAATCAGCCCTTGAAACATGGGTGACTAAAGAGGGAGAGATGGACTTTGGTGAGGTAATATTGAAAGACAAAGCAGGGCATATATGGGGACTAATTCCCAGTATCTGAGCATCCTCTGGGGTAGAAAGTAAAAGGTAAGTTTTGGTGGTGGTGGTGGTGGTGGTGGTGGGGTATGTGTGGAGTGAAGGTGATTACGGTCTGTGAACAATATGGGACAGTGATAAAAATGGATCTGGAGGCAGAGAGGCACCATTGGTGGTGATGATAACATGGAGAGTGAGTTAGGTAGAGGCATGGTCTGGTGAGTAGAGGAGGCTAAAGGTAAGACCAGAATGAGTGATTACTCAATAGATCCTGAAGGTGACCGAGCAGAATCTTGCCCACCGACCCACACAATAGAATGTCTGCCTCCATGATTGCTCGTCACTCCCTCAGAGTGTGGATCTTGCTTTAACTGCTCTGGAAAGGTACCCACAACAGGGAATTGTGTAGGTGCCCACAGGAGACAGGGCGTTTGAAGTGTATCCAGGAGCAGACTGGGACAGGCACATTTGGCAGGTTGGCAGGGGTCACATTCCTCCACAGCTGTGACTTTATGACACCCTTTTATCCTCACCCCAAAGCAGACCTTCACATGCTGTTTCCTATGGGTTCTTCCTCTTGTGCCAATCCCAGGCCATACTGGGCTTCTTTCACGCAGTGCAATTAGTTAGATAATCATCTACGCTGTTCCTTTTTATGAGTGTGTAGTATCCCGTTGTATGGATTTATTTCATTTTGTTTCTCCATTCACTTGTTGATAGATATTTGGATTGTTTCCAGTTTGGGGCTATACAAACAAAGCTGCTATGAACATTCCCGTACAAGTCTTTGTGTGAACATATACTTTTGATTCTCTTTTGTAATTATATTGAAGTGGAATTGCTAAGTTGTATGGTAGTTTACCATTTTAAGAAACTGCCAAAATTTTCCGAAGTGGCTGTACCATTTTCATTCCCACCAGTAGTGTATAAGAGTTTCACTTACTTCGCATCCACATCAACAGTTGGTATGGCAGACTTGTAAACTGCAACCATTCGAAAGTCCTAGTAGGGGTAGCTCATAGTTTAAAGTGGCACTTTTCTGATGACGATGTTGAGCATCTTTTCAGATGCTTATTTTGCCTTTCATAGAACTTCCTTGATAAAGTATCTCTTCAAATATTTTGTCAGTTTTTGGGAAGTTGTTTGTAATCTTACTTTAGAGTTGTAAAAGTTCTAAAGTTCTAAATCTAAGTACTTTTTTGAATAAATGTGTTTTCTAAGTCTGAGTCTTTTCATTTTTATAACAAAATTCAGTGAAAACATTTATAATTTTGACTAAGTACAACTTATCAGTTCTTTTGTGGATTTTTCTTTTTATATTATTTCTAAGAAATATTTGCCTTACCAGTGGTCACAATTATTTTTTTCTTTTTGACATCTTATGGTTCCAGGGTTTGTAATTAGGTCTGTGGCCCATTTGAGTTATTTTAGTAGATGGTATAAGGTACAAATAAGATTCTTCATTTTTTTGTATATGAATGTCTACTTGTACCAGCACTCTTTTTTAAAAAATATTACCCTTTTTTAATTGGATTGCCTTTACACCATAACTGAAAATCAATCAACAATATATGTGTGGCTCTATATCTACATTCTTGTCAGTTCCATTGATGGTCTAACTTTACTCCACAAATAAAGGAATCTGGAGGAAGAGAGGGACACATTGGTTGGTGGTGGTGACGAAATGATATGGTGAATGTCTGTTTTTCAGTCTTCAAGTTTCTTGCCAGAATTCAGCTGACTTTTGTCAGCTGGTCAGCTCCCAAGAGACAGGTGTTCTAGTTTCAAACTATTTTATAGAGAAAGACCTATAATATTCTTGTATAGGTCAATATTGAGAAAATGAAGGAATCATTTTTTTTTAATTTATTAAAGTGCTAACTCTAATAAGGGATTATCCTAGGTGCTTTAAAATGTACCTGCATCAGTTCTAGATGTTTTTTTAATCTCATTTTCTATTTGAGAGGACTGAAGCTCAGAGAACTTGAGATGTTTCCGAGCAGATTGGGGGTTCCAAGCAGAATCCCATGAGGTGAGTTAGGGAATGAGGCTCTAAGTTTTGTATTTTGGATTTCTGTGATTTTTATAATCTACTTTTTACTTGCAGAATTATTCTCCTTCTCCCTGGGCTACTGCTGCTGCTGTTGTGTGTGTGTGTGTGTGTGTGTGCATGTACGTATAAGTATAGCAATGCTTGAACATTTAGAAGAAACCTTGGTTTAAAGTTCTGCTTTTGCCATCTTCAGATTCTTAATAGTTTTATCTTTGAACTTGTGTTTTATGAGTAAGTTCATGGGAAAATGGAGCACGCAGATGAGCATATGGAGATGGTCAGACAGCAGTTCTTGCATGTCCTAGTCTTTGTCTACTATTGTCTTCTGGAAAGAGAATGCTTTGCTAAGTAAGTTTAGGGGAACACTAAAGATTATGGCTTCTTGCCCTGCTACTCACTTTAAATATACTCTTCTGGACCATCTCATACCAAGCTGGGGCATCAGCACATAAGCGTGGCATCTCAGCATGGTCAGCAAAAAGGAAACCTTGAGGCTGACAACTCTGCTGATCTGTTTTCTCTTCTCTGATGGTCCAAACATTATGGCACTGAGTAAGATAAGGTAGTTCCATAGTCAAGACAGGGGGTGGATCACCTGGCCTACAGACTGAACACACAAAGCTATAGGGAAACTGAGTCAACAAAGAGGGAATATGGCTAATTCTCTTTTGGCTAGGCTAAAAGAATGGATCTTGTGTTCACAGCTGGAGACTGTGATACAGTAATGGCAGGAGAGATCTCCTTGAAGACCAGATGCCACCAGCACATGTAAAAGGTCCATCATGGGGTGGGATGCTCACAATGTCAGAAGGATATCTGAAACATTCTCATAGTTTCAGACACTAGTAGGGAGAAGACGTAGAAGGAGGAGTCTCTGAGAGATGGAGCAATTTTATCCAAGATAAACTAAAAAGCATTTAAACAGAGCATTTGAAACATGGGATCAGACTAAATTTAAAATAAAATTGGGTCCTCTGCCTGGTGCTGTTGCACACCAGGCCAGGCTCTCAGCTGCTCAAGAACAGTTCTGGCTGCTGCAACCAGTGCATGTGCCCCCTCCAGATGGCACTTAGCAGGCGTTGCTCAGTTTCTGAATTAAGAGTACAGATAACCTGCCTACCAGCACCAGCTGTACAAAGAAACTCTGGTCAGTTTGTCTTGATGACAGGTTTGGCTTAGCTTTTCTGGGACGTGATAATACCCATGTTGAGGTTAGCATGGCCAGTGATGGATGTGAAGTACATCATTTTGATCTTAATGTAAAAATAGTTCACATTCTGTAGAGTTAGCACCTTTGGTATCTCTGCCTGTCCATGGGCTGCCCATCCTGCTGTTGCTGCCCTGAAACACCAGAAAACTGGGAACCATCTTGAAGAAATTTAGGCATCACAAGATTGATATTCTCAGGACAGATCTGGAAAGTGCAGAATAGAATGTTTTGGGAAATCTTTATTTTAGAAGATGACCTTGAACAGATTGGACAGCTCATCTTCGAGATCCATCTCCACTGGCCCAGGTTCAAGGTCAGTGGTAGGGACAGCAGTGTCATGTGCTTTTGGTACAGACTCCTCTAAAAGTTGGAACAATAGGATGTGCCAGGCTTTTTCACAGTTATAAAGACATTTAAACCTCAGCTATTCCTGAAGAAGACATTTTTAATGCAAGTAGTAGTTATAGTCTGAGTTGGGTGAATATGAGATGGAAATAGAATGTGGGGGACACATCAAGAACCCAAGGAGATATTTGCAGAGTGGAGCATGTCTTTGGTTCTAATTGTCTGTTTAGTTGCCTAGTCTCCCACCAGCCTGCTGCCTTCTCACGGCAGGGATTATGTTATCACCTCTGTTGTGCATATAGCCTGGTGTCTGGCATGTGGTAGGAGCACAGTAAATACTTGTGGAAGGGATAAACATGGGAAATGCTGAGAGAGTCGAAACCGCTTACCCACACCCAAGCTCTTTGCCTTTTTGCTTTTGAATTGGAATTACTGTACCAAAACATGTTTCTAAAATTGGAACTACTGTACTCTAAGAAATACTCTATTTGTGAAGTCCATTTGTAAAGCCAACATCAATCTCAGTCTCTTCAATAATGATCATAATTTTTATACCATGAAAGCATTGTAGCATAGCAGTAAAGAGCAGAGGCCCTAGAATCAGACAATATGAGTTTGGATCCCAGCTCTCCCATTTCACAGTTGGAAATTAACCTTCTTTTCCCCTCAATCTTCTCATTTTAAAAATGGAAATAAATTTTTCCTGTAAAATTGTTGTGAGAATATGTAAAGCATGTAAAACGCCTGGAATTTAATAAGTCCTGAATATTTTTCTTTGACTATTTTATAATTGGAAATCTCTTTTGAAATTGCCATATCTTTAGTGACTAATTAAGTTGATTTTTTCTTTTTCTTTTTTTTTGCATGGGCAGGAACCGGGAATTAAACCCGGGTCTCCAGCATGGCAGGAGAGAATTCTGCCGCCGAGCCACCATCCCACCGCCCTAAGTTGATTTTTTAAAATCTATTAACCATTTGTCTACTGACATTAAAAGAGCATAATTTCATGTTGTGGAAAATGTTGGAAGAAATAGTGTCAACGTGTTCATTCATTTGTATGCCAAAATTTTAACTTACAGTCACGTATAGAAATGCAAATTAATAAAATACCATAAAGGCAAAAATCGGCGGCGTGGGGGGGGATGCACACTCCAATGTTGCTGGAAACAATAATTTGGAAAGATTCATTATGTCTTCAACTAATATCCTACTGTTAGGATTTATCCAAAACCAGGGGAAAGTTTTGAGCCCAGATTCTGTAAGTTTATTACAGATTCTATACAATGCACAAGAATGTATAGACCCAGAAACAAATATTAGGCAAAGCTAACAATAGCATATAATTGTTGGAAAATTGTGTAGCCATTTAAGAAGTTGAGAATGAAAAACAAAAGCATGAAAACATGATGGAATTGGGAGCGAAAAACTCGATATATTATTTACATAGTATGGGGACAATTTAGTTTTCAGACAGGCAAATTATATGTGTTTTAAATGATTTAAACCCGAAAATATGAACAAAATTATAACTGAAGTGGCAGTTAAATTGTTTGGGATAAGAATTACAAAAGTGTTTTATAAAGAAAAAATATTTAAGCCTCCTCTTCCCCAACCCCTCCTCTACGAGGTTTCCTTTCAATTTACCGGAGAGCCGTGTTTCACTGTAATTAACACGACAGAAACCAGGAAGTGTAAACCTTAAAGAAAAAGTATGCATTTGGAGAGAGAGTTCGGATGCCGCGAGAGATGTATACGAAGTGCGGTATAATATGCCCGCCTTAATCGAGTCCCTCCAGAGGGGCATTTGCGGAGAGCCCGCTTCTCCCCGACGCCCTCCCCGCGTCCCGCGCACTTCCCCTCCCCTCCCCTCCCCCCCACGCCCGCCCACCGATGAGCTCAGACGGATGCGCAGCCGCAGTGGCTGCCGCGGCCGCTCCTAGCCCGGGGCATCCTGGGATTCTGCCTTTGCGGAAGGACTGGCTCAGTGTCCCGGATTAGGCCCGTGTTCCAGGCCCAGGCCGGGAATTCCAGGCTCTTGTTCGGAGATAGCCCCGCAGGCGCGGCGACGGTCTGGTGACAGCGGAGGGCGCAGCCGGCTGCACGCCGAGGTGCCCGGCCTCGCCGCTGAGCGAGCCGCGGAGCCTCTGTACGTGGCGGCGCCTCCCCCTTGGCCTGGAGCGGAACTGCTGCGGGAGCGGCTTCGAAGGCCGGACGAGGTGAACCGGGTCATTTAACTGCCGTCAGGTGATGAATCATCAGCATAATATTCAGATTTGAGGTCCGCATCCCTTTGTGGTCCTGCTACAAAGCAGTTTTCAGTGGATGACTGACAGAAGTGTCCTGAGGGGCGCCACAGTGACTGTTCTTGATAAAGAAAGAGAGCTCTCCCGTTTCTTGGGAGACAATCTTGATTCCTTTAAAACGTTGAGGTTACTGCCTCTTTCCGGGAGACATCTCTCTGTGCAAGAAGGCGGCTTTCACATGAAAGTGTCACTTGGTAACAGCGAAATGGGTGTTTCTGCCCATTTGCAGCCTTGCAAGCCAGGAACCACACGGTTTTTTACCAGCAATACGCACAGTTCAGTGGTATTGCAAGGTTTTGATCAACTTAGAATAGAAGGATTACTTTGTGATGTGACCCTGATACCAGGTGATGGAGATGAAATCTTTCCTGTTCACAGAGCTATGATGGCGTCTGCTAGTGATTATTTCAAGGCGATGTTCACAGGTGGAATGAAAGAACAGGATTTAATGTGCATCAAGCTTCATGGCGTGAACAAGGTTGGTCTGAAGAAAATCATTGATTTTATTTATACTGCAAAACTTTCTCTTAATATGGACAATCTTCAGGACACACTTGAAGCTGCCAGTTTTTTACAGATTTTACCTGTTTTGGACTTCTGCAAAGTATTTCTTATATCAGGGGTCTCTTTAGATAACTGTGTTGAAGTTGGACGAATTGCTAACACCTACAATCTTATAGAAGTGGATAAATATGTTAATAACTTCATCCTTAAGAATTTTCCAGCATTATTGAGTACTGGAGAATTCCTAAAGCTCCCATTTGAACGGCTTGCCTTTGTGCTTTCCAGTAATAGTCTGAAGCACTGTACTGAACTTGAACTCTTCAAGGCTGCTTGCCGCTGGCTAAGGTTGGAAGACCCTCGGATGGATTATGCTGCAAAATTGATGAAGAACATCCGATTTCCACTGATGACACCACAGGACCTCATCAATTATGTGCAGACAGTAGATTTCATGAGGACGGACAATACCTGTGTGAATTTGCTTTTGGAAGCTAGCAATTACCAAATGATGCCATATATGCAGCCAGTAATGCAGTCAGACAGAACTGCCATTCGATCTGATTCAACTCACTTGGTTACATTAGGAGGAGTGTTGAGACAGCAGCTGGTTGTCAGTAAAGAATTACGAATGTATGATGAAAGGGCACAAGAGTGGAGATCTTTAGCCCCCATGGATGCTCCTCGTTACCAGCATGGCATTGCTGTCATTGGAAACTTCCTTTATGTAGTTGGTGGTCAAAGCAATTATGATACCAAAGGAAAAACTGCTGTCGATACAGTTTTCAGATTTGATCCTCGGTATAATAAATGGATGCAAGTTGCATCATTAAATGAGAAGCGCACATTTTTCCACTTGAGTGCCCTCAAAGGGCATTTGTATGCAGTTGGTGGGCGCAGTGCAGCTGGTGAACTGGCTACAGTTGAATGTTACAACCCAAGAATGAATGAGTGGAGCTATGTTGCAAAAATGAGTGAACCTCACTATGGCCATGCTGGAACAGTGTATGGAGGCTTAATGTATATTTCAGGAGGTATTACACATGACACTTTCCAAAATGAGCTCATGTGTTTTGACCCAGATACCGACAAATGGACACAGAAGGCTCCGATGACTACAGTCAGAGGTCTGCATTGCATGTGTACAGTTGGAGACAAGCTCTATGTCATTGGTGGCAATCACTTCAGAGGGACAAGTGATTATGATGATGTACTAAGCTGTGAATACTATTCACCAACTCTTGACCAGTGGACACCAATTGCTGCTATGTTAAGAGGTCAGAGTGATGTTGGAGTTGCTGTCTTTGAAAATAAAATCTATGTCGTTGGTGGATATTCTTGGAATAATCGATGTATGGTAGAGATTGTCCAAAAATATGACCCTGAAAAAGATGAATGGCACAAAGTTTTTGACCTTCCAGAGTCACTTGGTGGCATTCGAGCTTGTACCCTCACAGTTTTTCCACCTGAAGAAAACCCTGGGTCACCGTCTAGAGAATCACCTCTTTCTGCACCTACAGATCATTCCTAGGAGTAAGGTGTAATACTTTTGCAATGGATCATGGGTGATCTCATATTTCTTCTTTGGTTGTATCTCTTCTTACAGTGATTGGTACAGTTATAAGATAAAAAGGTAACTGATGTTCTCTGTGTTGTTTGTCTTAGTATATGTAGGAAATGATTAACAAGTGTATTCTGAAAATGTATTCAGTGTAGCCAGCTGTTTTAACAAATGTAAAGAGATGTGTTTAGAATGTTTAGACGCCTTTTTTGTTGTGCTGTATAAATCAAATCGGAGGTTATTGCAGTAAATGAATGATTATGTGCATTATGTATCAAATTTGAAAGTTTTCTTTTCATCTTTGACTGCAAAATATCAAGGGAGGCAGACTCTGCAACTGAAAATAAGCAAAAGGTTGCCAAGTATTTTTAGCTACCTCCCTCTTTTCAAGGAGTTTTGCCATACTTTATCAAATCACCAGATTGTGTGGGCACATTCAGACTATGTGAAGTTTCTCAGCAGACAAAAGAAATAGTAAATTAAAAAAAAAAACAAAGCAGTTTAGCTCTAAATCATGGATCTTGTATCTGTGGAGAGAGAGAAAGGTAGATGGGGGCTACAATATACTAAATTAACAACCAAATTTTGTCATTTGATTAAAGATTGCTACTTTAGATGAAACATTACTTTTTCCTTTTTGCTATTGAAGTAACTTGAATATTATTTGCTTTCTGTAGAGTTGCTTTTATACAGGTTGATAAGCAAAGTTCAAGTTTCAGAGGATTGCTTTTGCTCTGTACGTTTAGACTTCACTATCTTTCACCTTTTGTTCAGTAAAACTTCTGATATGTAAGAAGCAATGAAAGAAATTTGCTTCTTACAAAGAAATTTGCTCTACAAAGCTATAGAATATGAAGTTCAGTCTCTCAATTTAGCTAATCTGACGTGATTTTGTGATTTGGGGTGATTGCCTTGGTGCTGCTCCAGCCTAGGTGATCCTGAGCTGTGCATGATCTGCCTCAAGAATGTGGTCTGAGCAAGCAGGAGGATACATTCTTTTCTTCATTGAATAAGAAAAATGTCCTTTCAGCTATGTCTTAAAAACAGGACCAATTGCAGGTTCCCCAATAAACCAGCTATAATCAACCTAGGACACTGCTCTTTTGTAGGTGTCACTAAAGCAGATTTTCAGCCTCTTCAATACCAAGGGCTTGCCTACTGGTTGCAAACCACGTGGGATATCTTAAATGGACCTTAGCAGCAGATGGAATCATAGGAGCCCTCCATTAGTGAGTGATTCTGAAGAGGTTCTTGCCTGGAATAATTGTCTACCTGAAAGAAAACATAACATATGTATGTATATATACATACATATATTTGTAAATTATATGTATGTATGTATGTATATCCCTGTATCCGGGAGATTGTCAAAGTATAAATCAGGAACTTTTTCCTTATTGACAATCCCAAAATAAAACTCAGGAACCAAGGCAAGAGGAGTTGGCTTCTAGGGATCTGACCCTTACTCCCACGCAAGTGTTGATTCATTTTAATGCTTTTTATGATTTCTGCATTGGCAGAAACTTTCATACTTTCTATGTTTTTTTTTTAAATGACTCGGCTTTTTTTATTACTAGAAATACTGCATTCAAGGACAATTAGAAAATAGAAAATGCTGAAATTGCTGTTAACTGTATTGAATAACAAGAAATGCCATCCCAATAATCTTTGTTAATGAGGTTGAACATTTGTGTATCTTAAGTAATGTTTCCTTTTTGATCAACTATTCATGTCCTTTGTCTATGTGATTACATATTAGAATTGCTTTGTTTTTCATATGAAGTTATTGGTTCTCTTTATATAATAAATATAATTTAACAAGCATTTGTTTGTGCTTTTTTTCCCAGTCTACTAACAGTTTTACTGACTTCAGTTAATTTTTGAAATCAAATTTGCCTACCTTTTTGCATTTTGACCTTTTGAAAATAGTTTTTCTATAGCATAGTTCCTTAAATTTTTACGTAATACTGATATATTGCTTTTTCATTTCCTAATTCTGATATGCCAAAGTACTGTTTCTCTGCTTGTCTTCTCTTTTGTATAAATAGCTTTTCTGTTTCTGTGGTTGAAAGGTTTTTGCCTTCTATTATGTTTGGTGCTGTTACTTGTAAATAAGTATTGTTTAATCAACTAAGCTAACTGCTCTACCTATATACCCCACCTCCTGCCTCACACACCCACCTTCTCATCCTTTTACTTTTCCAGCCTTCTTCAGTTGACAGCTGTCTTAGCAGACTGGCTGATACTATGCTAATACTAATTAACCTGGAATTCCTTCCTTATCCATATGGAAAGTATGGTAGTTTTGAAGTGATTGGTGGGAAAGATGTGTTTTCATAAGCTTATAATTTCTTAAAAAAAATTGAGTCTATAGAAAAATATTTAAAGGGAGATAAAAACTACAAGTACATAAAACATTCTGTTAACATTTTGTTTTAATTTTTCTTTTAAGCATGTAAATATTAACATGTTAGTTTTTCTGATTATGAAAATTTTTGTCTATTGTAGAAAGTACAGGGAAATAAAGTTAAATTGTCAGTGATTCCACATGCCCAAAATAACTTCTGTTACTACTGGACATGTTATGCATATACATCCATACAGACATTTGTCAAAGATTTTTTCAAATATGCCAAAGATACTAAGCTAAAAGCTGGATAAAAAGAAATAAATACTGCTTCAAAAGACAGAATGCTATCATTATGACTCTTTCTCCAGTTTTAAAAATCTATATGTTAGGAAATAATATTTAAATTGGTTTTTTTTCCTAATTATAAATACGTGTCATTAAGGAAAACATCCCATTTTTACCCAAACAAATCCAGACTTAATTTTTTTCCCCATTCACCGATAGTAGTATTGGTAGAGTTTACCTACAAGGCAGACGCATTTGATCTTGTTCATATTTTTGTAGGTTCTTAATTAAAACTTTTGTTCTGAATATAAAGACAAAACATGCTCCTACAGAACATTTCAAAAGTATAGAAACACCTTAAAGAGAATTAAAACCATTGTCTCACCACCTATTCAGCCTGTCTGAGTTCTGATTCCCAGCTCAACCAGTTATTACCAACTGCTGACAGATCTTGGGGTAAGTTACTGAACCTCTTTAAGTTTCCGTTTCCTCATTGGGAATGGAAGTAATAAGTAATCATTATACATCAGGATCGTAAGGCGATAATGTCACACGGTGTATAGCATAAGACATGCACAGAATGAGAAGCATTCAGTAAAAGTTTTTACTAATAAAATTGGCATGATACTCTATCTTAATTTTTGTCTGCAATTTCATCTTACTGATTTACACAGGTTATTAAATATTCTTTGATAGTGTTATTTTAAGTATCTATACAATATTGCATTCTATGAATGGTCCATCATTTTTTTCATTTCCCTATGAAAAATTGTTCCTAAATTTTCACCCTTTTAAATAAAGCAAGATTAATGTTCTTACATAAAACTTTGCCTATGTTTTTGACTATTGCCCTGTGATAAACTCTAAGAAGAAAGGCTCAGTAAAAAATACGAGCTTTTTTTAGGCTCTTGAAAAATATTTCCAGGAATGTGTCAATATGCATTTCCAGCAGAGGTGTGCTCAGACTATTTCAAAGGAAATTATTGCAGTTCTATAAATATGTTTTCTTACTGCTTGGATTTACCCTGAAACATTAAAATCTTGTAGACTGAGCATTTGTATTTTCATACGTAAATTGTGTTCCTTTGTTTTGCTTTAGTTGTCCTATTTGTTGTAAAGATTTTTTTACAACTTACAGCATCTTTATGGGGGCAGGCTCTTCAATATAATGCAATCAAATATGTCCATCTTTTTCACATTTTGACATTTGTGTGATGAGTTTGCTATTTTTTGTACGTAGTATTGTTGTTGTATTCCTTGTCCTTGGTTCTATCACTTTGTCAGTGCTAACGCTTGACGTGCTAAGGTGACATTCACCTGCTTGTCTCCTGTTCAAATAGTTTTTCCTTCTTTCTGAATGAAGTTTATAAAATTTCCTTTATATTATAAGTATTAATCCTATTCTACTCGATTTGCAGCAAGCTTTTTCCTTTTTTCTTTTGAAAATATGTTTATTTTTTAATGTAGCCAAATGAGTTTTTCCTGTCATTTTAATGCTTTCTTGCTTAATTTTTTAACATCAAATGGTATAGTTATCCTAGCATTTTATGTTATTGACATGACTTTTTTACTAGACTTTTTATATAAAATTTGTTTTTAAAATTATCTAATTGTTCCATCATCACTTTTTGAGTAATCTTCACTTCCAGACTAAAGTTTTAATGCTTTTTTAAACATATGATAAAATATTATTTATAATATGGACAATTTAGGGTCTTTTTCCTCAATTCCAATGTTCTCTTGATTCACTTTAGAGGAAAATGTACTGTTTTAATTGTAGCTATAGAAAACATTTTCATAACCATTAAGGCTCCAGGTATAAATAAATCTGACAAACTCATAATATTCTAAGAGCTTTTTTTAATACATGAAAACAGTTATTTAAGACCTTTATTAATAGGTGCTTGCAATTTGTTGACTTTTTTTGAAAAAAGCAAGTTGTAAACTTTTATTACAAATTAAAAATAATGTTCTTAAAACCTTAACTTGACCAGATATGAAACTATTTAAAAACTTTTAAAGATATATTGAGAAAAACCAGACTTAAAAAAAAAATGTTTGTCATTAACAAAATGGGACGTTTTTAGGTAAGAAAACTCCACGCTGCACAGATAATGCAGATAGTTCCAGTTATCTGGTCAACAGGCAAAAAGCAAGCACTTAAGGTCTTCAGCTCCAATCTTTTGTTCATTTCTTATTGCTGGAATTTCATATTCAATTCTTGTTGGATGTCTAAACCAGATGAGAGCAGAGATGGTAATCCGGCATTACCCACCCTGCTCAGCCTCCTGAGCTGAAGAATTCTCAGCTGGTGGATCGGCTGCTTCTGTCTCTTTGTCAGCTTGTGTTTTAGGGTTTTTCTGGGCCTCTGGGTCGGTAATTGAAATTATGGCAGGACCAACGTTGAGGTGGCTGCTGACCTTGGGTCTCCTGGATTTTCCTTATCATCCTCATTCCCGTCCTCTCTAGGCTATCCTTGGCGAGGAGGGCCCCTGAGGAATCGTGGTCTATAACCCTGATACATATTCTGCCTCACTGGTCTACCTTATTCTCCTGCACCCTGGTTGTCAGCACCCTCCATCACTTCTCCTTGTACAGGAGGGTTGGAATGCCGTGGCGAAGTGTGTGGCAAGATGGGACTCGTCGCCTGGGGCAGGGCCGGCGTTGTTGGGCCTGGCTTTCCCTGGTTCTTTTCCCCACTCTCACTGTTCTGGTTGTTTTGAGGGTAATGGCGTGGAGGACCCCTACGACCTGGATAACGTCTATAATGGTTACTGTCTGCTGCATGTTTACTGCCTTGCACTGGAACTCCACCAGGACCTGTGACGTTTGCTGCCTCCGCCCCCTTTTCTCCTTCAACAACATCAAACTCCACCGTCTCTCCATCTCCTACGCTGCGAAGGTACTTCCTGGGTTATGCTTCTTTATGGCAGTCTGGTATGCAAGGACATCTTCCTTGGTGTCATTCCTTTTGATGAAACCACGTCCGTTTCTTACACTGGACCATTTTTCTGTTCCCAAAAACTTCGTTTTGATGACCTTGTACCAGCAGGCAGGCGCCCCCAATGTGAGACTGTGCCGCTGCGGGTGGTGTCCGGCTTGGTGTCTGCAGCGCGGAGGACCTGGCGGCAGCTGGGTCTCGGTCTCGCTGCTCATGGTCACGGTGATGGTGACGAGGACCCGACGCGCGGCAGCTGCGGCTCCTCCCAGGAGTGATGGTAATTAGGCCAGAGACGGAGGAGGGGCTGCTCAGGGCTCTCTCGGGTCTGTTCTCAGCTCCCGCTACCCATCGAACTCTGTTCTAAGAGCTTTTTATCATCAACTTGCCCAGGTGGATACTAGGATCGGATCATCACTGATCTAGCCAAATAGCTTTCACCCAGTTCAGAAAAAAAAATTCAAAAACGCACGTGTGTGATTCAGAATGGCTTCTGGACCAGCTGATCCAAATTTTTCTTAGCATCATCCATGTGTTCAAAAAAAAACATATTTCACTGAACAGTTAGAGTGGTATCAACAACTCTTCAAAACATTATCTCAGAGCAAAATATTCCCGTATATTGAGCAGTCTTTTCCTCAGGATGAATACATTTGAAAATAGATAATCTCTTGGTAGTGCCTCCTGAAAGGCAGCTTGACTGCACATATTCCCATCTTTCTTTTTAGATAGAAAAAGAGAGAATAAGGTTAGGTTTCCTACGATCTTAGAACAAAATGAATATAAAGCTTATGACAGCAACCAAGGTCTGTAACCCAGGCTCAGATGTTTCAGCATGTACTACCCCTTCTCCAATTCCAAGTCCATAAGAGTATGTTTAATTCTTTACTGGTCCATATTCCAGGAAACTGTTACAGTAGAAGTAAACGTTTCTCACTGGTTGTTTCACTTCACCCACAATCCCAGCCAGCAGAATATGTTTGCATGGGTGAAGGGCAGGTCTAATTTTTGCTAACTTGACTTCTTGAACAGTACAATTTATCACTTACAGGTCAAAACATTCTTCAAGTCAGGAATTAGAGATTCATTAAAAACATCTTTCTAATTAATGGCAAATCTTGATATAAAATACACCTAATATGAAAGCTCAATTTATAGTCAACATAACATTTATTTCTTCCTACTAAGCAGAGTTTATTTCACTTTTTTTAAATTTCCTTTTTTTTTATTGGTCTCCCAACCCTCCTCCAAATGAGAAAATCACAACAAATAGTACTTCACAAAACCTTCTGTATATCGTAAGTGTACACATATACTTAAATAGACCACATAATTTCAAAGAACGGGGAAAGAGACTTTTTAACCTTCAAGGTTGGCTCTCCATTAATGAAGTTACATATTCCCTGAATTTGCAGTAGTTCATCCGCCAATGGGAAGCAAGCCATATGACACTTCACTCACTTAATGGGCTGCAATAGCTACACATCCCATTTGCCCACACCACTTACCTTATGGCTAGTCCAGCCGGGTGGAAAGGTTCATGACCTTTACTTGGGAGCACCTCTAGGTGCAGACTAAGCTCAGTTAGATCCCTCTCAACTTAGTCCCCAAATACAATGTTGAGAAAGTTTTTTTTCTAGACATGTTACTGGGCACTTCCAGCTGGTAAGCCCTTCTGGTTGACAAACTGCCTATGTGATTTTGCAAGTAATGGTGAGGGAAAGGTAGGAAAAACCTTTCGAAAGCCAGGTAACAATCAGTGGCAAGAATGACCTGAGTCTACTGAAGCCTTGCTCTTAGAGATGGCAGGAAGGAAACTTCATTTAGGAGAATAACAGAACTGAAGCCATGCCACTTGAGCTATGGACAAACCAGCCACTAGCTGGATATTTTATTAAAAATCATTAAGGTTTGGGTGGGCAACGGTGGCACAGTGGCAGAGTTTTTGCCTGCTGTGCTGGAGACCTGGGTTCAATTCCTGGTGCATGCCTATGCAAAAATATATATATATATATATCATTAAGATGTATGATCATTCTGCTTCTCCATAATCTCAGCTTCTTTGAAAAATTATTACTTTAGTGGAATTACTGGGCTGAAGCTATTTTATTTGGAAAAATATGAAGTTTTTATATCCTCAACTACAGAAATGATCAGGTTGCTATTAGGAAGATGACTGGAGCTGGTGGTATTAGGCATAGGAAATATACACAACCTGCTGCCTTCATGCTCCATCTCTGCATGCAATTGGGATTAACTTTATCCCAATACCCTTTCCTGTACCACCATCCCAATGCTGGCCCTCAGGAAAGCAGGATTACAGAGAAAACTTCAGCAATACTTCTGTTTCACTCTAGCAACAGCCTTTATCCATCCACTAGTAGGGACCCGATACCCAAGAGCCAACCAATACCACATTTCTAACAATTCTATTCTCCTGCCCAAAGTGGGCATTAAACCTGTAAAAATTGCTTTTAATATCAAGAACAAATGCAAGAAACACTGTTCTCTAACATCATAGACTGAGAGAAACTTTCATTTGATAGAATATTCCTGAGAATAAATTATCTGTTTTTTTTGTTTGTTTTGTTTTTGCCTAAAAGCTTTGGGCTATGTAGGTGTCTTTCACACAGAGCAGCAATCTTCACTTCCAACCCAGATGCAAAGCTGCGGATAGTAGAGTTCCATTCACTATCTTCTACATTTATCTTCACTCTGTCGTTTCCAAGGAAGTAGAAGTGGGATTCTGCTTCTTAGTCTTGTTGATAAACACAGTGTGATATTTCTAACAGAACCTAAAGCAATGTTTTTTTGCTAAAGGAATGTAGCCAATAACATACAACCCTCTCCTTTTGAGTGAGTTTCCTATGACTATCTCAACTCCATTGTGTTTGTAGAGCCTCCAGAATAAACAGCAGTTCATATTAACCAGCTAAAAATTTGAATCCAGAGTTGATTCCTTTCTTCCATTACTTCCTCTTCAGGATCACAGTCTAAGCCCAACCCCCAAACAATCCCTTTCCCACTCTTTCCTACTGAGCTGCATCATGGTTCTCCATGGTGAGAGCTCTGACTATAACAAGTTAAGAAACCTAACTTGGCTTAACTACAGATCTCTTCCTAGTATTCTGTATTTGATGGGTTTCATTATAATTCAAGGCAATGAACTGGTATAATAGTAGCCAGACTTTTTTCTTTTAGAGTGAAGAGGCTGGCATATGCCCCTTTTACTTTATATATATATATATGTGTGTGTGTGATATTTTTAACTGCTTAAAAAATATCTAAAAGAAGGTGTTTGAAAAAGCAAGCTACTTGCAACAACTAGAAAGAGACCAACAGATGAGGGGAGGTTTGTCCATAGCATATTCACAACCTGAAATATGAATATGACAAAATCTCTACAAAGTAAGAGAAATCACAGGGAGACTCTGCAACAGTTTGTATCATCCAAAGATGTCTACAATAATATCACCCATCCCACATATGCCTTCAAAACTTTGCCCTTTTTTTCATAGAAAAGTTGAATAGAAATCACCTCCTTTTTCATGTGGGAAGGCTTGTGAACTGTTTGAAGAATCTGCTGGAAATAATGTGTGACTTCCTCAGGTGAGATTAGGGTTTGTCAACCTCGACACTACTGACATTTGTGATCAGATAATTCTTATTTGGGAGGGTTCTCTTGTGCACTGTAGAATATTTAATGGCATCCCTGGCCTCCATCCACTAGGTACCAATAGCACTGCCCACTTAAGTTGTGACAACCAAAAACACCTCCAGACATTTCCAAATGTCTCCTTGTGGACAAAATTGCCCCCAGTTGAAAACCATTGGTCATAAAAGATGATCCAGCTTGCTCACTGGGCCTCTCACTTCTTACTCCTCAGTGCAACTACCCTGAGTCCACCATGCTGTGAGAAAAAGCGGCCACAGAGAGAGGTCATGGAGAGGTACTCCTGTACTGAGCCCCTCGTGAAGTCTCAGCTGACAGCATCAAACCTATCGGTGTAGTTGCCTACAGTTGTCAAGTCACTTTCAACTGTCCAGGGGACATACATTCCCAGTTGAGACTTTAGATATTGTGAAGCAGAGACAAACTTGCTATGCCCTGGACAGATCCCTAACTCAGAATCTATGAGAAAAAGAAAACTTGTTTTTAGAGGGATGGACCTTGGAGTAATTTGTTTCAAAGCTATAGTAATGGGGAAAGGAATTTGGTATTGAGAGGATGTGCAAAACTGAAAATAATAAACCCAAAAGATCAAATTCAGTGTGGGACTATAAAATCCTTTGTTAAGACTTCAGAAAGATCTAAGGTGGTGTTTTACAGATTATTTCAAATAAACATGAAAATTTCTAAGGATCCTAAGGAGGGACTCCCAGATTAGACAAAAATCTAATGGACTCCCCATTAGACAAAAAGGTTCAAAGAAACTTACAGTTGTTGCCCCACAGCAGTCTTATAAATCGCCCAAGGTAAAAAAGGGTTTATTTGAAGAGATTTGCAAGTATGCCTACTGTCTAATGGCATTCATTGGAAATTGATATACACGAAATCCGTCAAGTGTTTAAAGTAGTAGTCTCAGTTAGACTAAGAGAAACAACATACAAAATAAAGAGGGCTTTTCCTCTTTAAAACTTTTCCAGAAAAGAATTAGGCTAAGAAGATTTTATAATTGAAAACATGGACTACTTCTTATGGAAAAAGAAGGATGACTCAGAACATAGAACTAAGAGGGCAGAGAGCAGAAAAGTCAGCCATGGAAAGTAACTCCCAGAGAGCAGATATGAGCTGTAATTGAAAAACTGATAATACTTACTCAAATCAGTATCATAATTGTAATGGAATAGTGATTGCTGTGTTTCTCCTGCTTTCTCTCATGTTGATTGATACTGTCTGTCACTATTATTTTATACCTGACTATTGGGAGTAAAGGAACAAAGCCTGTTTAAATTACAGGAGTTCACATTGAGAAGAATGGTTCTCAAGGTGCAGTGCTGAAGGAACTGCATCTAAGAGTTTAATCCACATCATGATCTGAGTTAGATGGCAAAACCCTGGACTTGAAACTTTGCCACATGCCATCAAGAGCTGTGGCTTTTGGAGGTCTGGGGGTGGTGGTGAGTATATTTTGCATATGAAAGGAGCGCTGTGTTTTTGTGAACAGGTTGGATTCTAGCAGATTGTATTTTCCAAAGGTGGCAGCAACAGTATCTACCATCAAGAAAGTCCTCCATCAAGAAATGCCATCTCATTACTCTCTCCTTCATTAGAGTAGGCTTGTGACCTGCTCATAATAAATAGAATGTGGCAGAAATAATACTGATTTCTGAGCTGGGTCATAAAAGGTGAGCAGTTTCCACCTAGCTCACTGGCCATCATAAGAGCAGCACAGTCACCATGAGGCTGTCATGCTGTGAAGACTCCCACATCCCCTGGAGAGGGCTTGATGCGGTGCCCCAGCTCACAGCCCACAGAGGTCCCACCTGGCAAATAGCAACAGCCACCACACATCTGAGGGGAGAAAAATCCAGATTATTCCAGCCCCTAATATCGCATTACTCCAAGTCACTTAGTTTTCCTAGCTGAACTCTCAGACACTGGAACAGTCAAGCCATTCCTGCAGTGCTGTACCCACATTCCTAACCTACAGAACCTGTGAGAATGAGAAATTGTTTGTTTTAAGCAACAACATTTTGGGGTAATTTGTAAAACTGCAATACTTACTGTAACATACTCCATGCTCAGAGTCAAGCTAATGCACGGTACAGAAGCAAGTATTATAATAATTGAGATGGTTATGTTCATGTGTCAACTTGGCTAGGTCAGGGTGTGCAGTTGTTCAGTCAAGGAAGCACTGCCCTGGCTGTTACTATGAGGGTATTTTCTGGATTTAAATGCTTAGTCAGTTGATTGCATCTGTGTCGATTTATAATCCACAAAGGAGATTGCCTTCAGCAATGAGAGAAATCTCATCCAATCAGTTAAGGCCTTAGCAGGAGAGCTGATGATTTCAGCAGTCAGAAAGCAGAATTTCTGTGTCTACTTCAGTCAGCCATCTTCTGCTGGAGAATTCATTGAAACCTTTATTGGAATTCCCAACTTGTTGACCTGCCCTGTGAAATATGGATTTGCCAATCCCCACGGTCACATCAGCCAATTCCTATAATACATCTCATAATGTTTGCATATAAATATATCTTATTGGTTCTGTTTCTCTAGAGAGTTCTAATGCAATAACCCATTGAGGAATGTAAGTTCAAATAGTAGGGCAAGTGGCTCCTTTCCCCTTCCTGCAGATAGTAAGGGGAATGGCAGAGCATACGGCCCCATTTAAAACCTCAGGACCACTTTTTATAGTGACCAATCACCCTGGAGTTCATTCCTGACACCAGTGCTGGAATGGAGCAAAAATCAGAAGATAGGGAAAAAATTAAGAGCATGTGAGAAGATATAGGAGATCGTTTTTGAATTTTTTAGATAAGGAGGAAATAAAAGTGGAAGTTACAAATTGATTGGAAATTAATTGCAAAATAACAATGAAAGTGCAACATAATGAAAATAATGTGTAGAATGGTCAAATTTATATTTAGTGGAAATTTTCTGAACATATATTTATTTAACAAAAAAACCCCTGAAAGATTATAAAAAATGAGTGAAGCATTCTATTCAAGATGCTGGGAAAGAACAATAATGAAAAACAAAGTAGAAATAAGAAATTAATTGTAGAATCAGAAAATAATAAACTTGAACACAAAATGAAAAGCAATAGCTTTGATAAAACAAAAAAATCAAGAAGTGGTTCTTCTAAAAGTTCAGTATAGTAGGAAAAACTTCAGTGAAGGTGACTCAAAGAAAACAGTGAAAAATACTTTGGAATAGGAAAGAAAAAAAAAGGAAATAGTAACCCTACCTCATTTGTGAACTATAGACAATATTAATAAATGTCTAGCAGTTTATTAAAAGTTTGCTACATTTGGACCAACTGGAATTAATATCAAAATGAGGTTGGTAACAACTAGGAAATTGTTTTAGGATTATTTCAGTTGACAGTGATAGAAACACAGAAAAGAGAAGTAATATAAAATAAGAATAATTTTAAGCTGAGTAGCTAAGGATGCAGCCTGCTTTAGGACATCATATCAGCTCGATCTTTCCCCCTCCGTCTCTCTTTCTCCTTTCCCTTCCTTTCTCTTCCCTACAGGTCTTCTCATCTGTAC
The DNA here is from genome assembly GCF_023851605.1 of Tamandua tetradactyla. Taxonomy (NCBI): domain Eukaryota; kingdom Metazoa; phylum Chordata; class Mammalia; order Pilosa; family Myrmecophagidae; genus Tamandua; species Tamandua tetradactyla. The sequence goes on from NC_135328.1 coordinate 75,164,023, forward strand.
TGTCAACTTTCTTAGAACCTACTGCCTTCCAAAGCTAAAGATAGGGAAGGAAGCCTTGTGGCCCATGTCTGGGAAGGGACAGCTGATGAGGATCAGGAGGTGTGCTGGTCTTATAAATATCAGGATTTGTGTACATGCACATGTACACGTACAACCTTTGCAGTGAGAAGGCTCTACCTGCAAGGGAGAAATGACTCAAAATGTTTAAAGGTCTGAAGGCCGTCTGCCAAAGATCTATCAGCAGAACAGAATACTAAAAATTACCCCCCATCACATCAGAAACAGGATATCGGAATAGAAAAGACATGCAGGTGGGAGGAAAGGAGAGCAAACACTGGAGAGGCCCAGGGGCTGGGAGGAGGTTTCATGGGATGGAGCTCTGGCACCCTGGCCATCCCTGTGCAAGGGTCTGTCTGTGGTTTCCTGGCAGGACCCTCAAGGGCCCCATCACCTGCCTTTGTCTCTGCCCACCACCCCGAGGCATTTTCTTGCTCTAGAAATAAATGTGTATTGGGAGACTGGCCAAGGTATTTACAGCCCACACGTTCTGAAAAGGGGCCATGCTCTCCCAGTCCAGGGTTTTTTCCCCTGGGCGGGTGAGGCTGGAACTAGGCTAGAGGACCAACTACAACTGAAACTAGGGGAGTGAAGAAAAGAAAGGAAAACCACAGTGGGAGGTGAAGGGGGGCAGAAAGAGGAAGAACAGTTAAAACGGTTGGTTGTAGTCTACCATTTAACTGTTCTTCCTCTTTCTGCCCCCCTTCACCTCCCACTGTGGTTTTCCTTTCTTTTCTTCACTCCCCTAGTTTCAATTGTAGTTGGAATGAAAATTACCAAATTGGAAATGTAGCCTGGGTTAATAACCCAGCAAAAATGGCCTCAGCCCGTGAGGAGGTCAGAGCCTGGCTGCTCATTGTCGCCTGTGTCCTTAGCAGCCTGGATGAGCTGGAGGGAATGTATTAAATCTCCCATATAAAATGTATTTTACAAGCAGGGCCTAGTGAAAAGAACATTTCCACGGTTGCAAGCATTCTGTTTATGTGACTAGTTACTAAAGAGTGATGGAAAAAACCCTTCGTTTGGCACAGAAACATTTAATTACCTCAGAGAATATTTTTTTCTGAGGATCTCTTCAAAAAATAAGTCTGGAGCAAACAAAGCACCAAAATGGCCAAACGTTAACATCTCTGGACATATTAGGCAAATTTGTATAAGTACACAAGACACTCTGATGCACACAAATCCAAGGACTCTGAAATTGCATCTTTTGTTCCTGTAAATAGCAAAACAGCTGAATGGGGGTTAAAAAAAAAGGAAGCTGTTTGTCAGAGAAAGGGAAAACAGGTAAAACAATTACTAATCCACAGATGAGAGTATTTTTCCTTTGAAAAATTATGAGGATGGTAAAAAAATAAAAAAGAATGTATTGAAGACTCGGAAATAAGTGTAGCATAATTCATGTAAAATGAACTACTAAGTGTTTCATTATAATTGGGTACAATTAGATAGAAGGGAAAAAGTAATCAGTGTATAATTTTTCTCCAAAGAATATACATGCAATCAGTTGTAAAATCAGATTTCCTACTGAGCTGCTTGTGACTTTTATTGTAAACACTTTGTTTCATTTCTTGTGTTACTGGTTTTTTTGTTTGGTTTCTTTTTAGGGAGAGCGTGGGCAGTGTGTTACAAGTTTTTGATAACAATTTAGTAAGAATTGTTAAGACACAGCTGTTAAACTATTATATAATGCTTTTATAAAAAAACAGAAGAGAAGGAAAATGACCAGGGGATTTGGAGGGGAGGAGAGTGAGGAAAAGGCAAGCACAAGGAGACAGGTTCGGAAGAGTCTGGGATGGCCATGTGTTTTGCCTGTGCTCAGGGAAATGCAGACGAGACCACAGTGACAGTCTGCTACATGTATGGGTGTTGAAGGAAAACCACACAACTTATTTATTTATGTTTATTTTTCTCTAAAAAATTAGAAAGTTAATATGATCTGTTATATTTAATTATCGACTGACCCTGGTTCCCTCACTTTGTCATCAGGCCTGATAATCACATGGACTATCACGTGTATAGAAGGTATTTACTGTTCTTCACTCACCGTGCAGAGGTGGCACTCACAAGAACGCAATGTGCTCACAGCATGTTGCACTCGCCTACACTTTGCTTGCCCAGTTAAGTAGGCATGCAGATTATATTCTCTGGAACCACCTAAATCAATCCTTACAAAATGAACAAATTACATAAAAAGGTTCCTGCCAAGAAACTATCCTGAGGTTAATTCTAATTATGCAATCACCAAGTAAACAAAACTCCAGAATAGGTAAAGCTTGTACTGTTGGTAGGGACTCTTCTTACAGCCAAGTGTGTTGGCTGTGGAAACAAATACCTAATCAGATCTGATTTTAAAAATTGACAGAAAAACAAATAAAAAATATAAAAGTTATCAAGACTGTATTAAAATTGTATATATGGATTTTCTTCCGATTTTATTTTCTCATTGCAAAGTACTGAGAATTGTCCAACTCAAAGATGAGTTAACCATTTTTCATATACAAATTTTCCAAATTTGGCTGATCTTGTCTGTAATGGTAAGTCGTTGTCAGTAATATGCTATCAAATTGTTATAAAATAAAATAAAAATGAAAAAATGAACACAAATTGTCCCTTTATAATAAAGGTGGTGTTTTAACTTAAAAATGAGGGGGGAAAATGAAGGGGTGTGAGGGTAGTTCAGTGGTAGAATTCTCACCTGCCATACAGGAGACCCAACTTTGTTCCCACCCCATGCACGTCCCAAAACAAAAAAAGAAACCAACAAAAACAAATAACAACAACAACAAAAATTCAACAAATAGTACTGCAATAAGGGGATACTCACATGGAAAAAGAATGAAATGTGATCCCACCATATGGCATACTAGAAAAACAAAGAAAGAAAGAGATTTGCTTTTCAAAAAGAAACTAGCACTATTGAACAGTCATTCTGGAAATGGATGTTTAGGAATATTTCCATCATCATGTGAGTTTGTTGGCAACTAAAAAGCACTCATATTCAAACATGTAAAAAGAAACCGACAGACTGAACTTTCTAATCCACCTTGAAAATCTGTTAATGAAATGTTTCAATAATGTTTAAACACTTTAAAACATATTAAAATGAAATATCTTTTGAATAATTTTAAAGTGCAACTGTTTGGTACAGGAAAAAATTGAAATTTCCTAACATGTCAAAAAAAGAAATTCTGCATAATTAGTGGCTAGGATTTAAGATTAGTAGTATAAATTAGTAAAATCAGTCAGCAATTTTTTGATAGCTGTCACAACAAAGTATTGATTATATGTCTCTTTATGCCTGAACATTGATAATTTTTAACAAACATAGTAATATATTGTACTATAAAAACAGATTTTCAGAGCATATTTTTAAAAAGTGTAACATCAGCGTTTCTTTAACCATTTAATGGGTCTGATCCACCTGTGAATTTCTCTTTTCTCATCAGGCTCTCTAACAGATGTTTACGCATCCACTTCTGGATTAGAAAGATGTATGGGGTTTCCTAAAAAAACAGGAAAATGGCCTAATATCTTAAGACATTTTTCACCAATCAGATTAAATAGAAAAGAATACCCTCTTACTTCTGGTCTACTCAAGGGAAATAAATAATAAATCATTTAGGTCCTAAAATCACACTAGTTCTTTCTCTTCGTTCACAAGTTCCTATAGGAGAATTCAAAAGAATTAAAGAAAGATATTTTGGTTCTCACAATACTGATCTTCATTGACATTCACTCTTATATGAGGTCCAGCAAACAGCTAAGTCATTGCCCCATTCAGACTGGTTATTGATTAAAAATTTGGCCAATGCAAATACTTAGTCCAGGCCATGGTTAGGAAACAATTGGTCAAGTGGCCTCCAATTTTTTCCCAAAAATTAAATAATTAAAATTATCTTTAAAAATTCTTTGAAATTATATACTGGGGATGAGTGTGTGTGTGTGTGTGTGTGTGTGTGTGTGTGTGTGTGTGTGTGTGTGTGTGTGAGAAACAAGGTCTTGATTTGTTTCAACCACCACATATTTGATTCTTTTATTTGTCTATGCTCCAATGGAAAGAAATTCTAGATAAGTAAAGATGAGTAAAACAGTAAGAAAATGGTGCTCATTAATACAACACTATTCAAAGCCAGGTATCTGTGCTCCTGAGGGTACATGAATACTGTCAATGGGTATGAAAGCACAGGTTTTAAGGGACACATTTTTCACATCTTCAAACTTGGTAAATACGCTTGCGATAACATTGATTTGCCTGAGAAGAGATGGAAATTTGGGCCTTCTCCTTTTTACTTCCATTCTCATGTTTAGATTTTACAGCACTTTACAAAAGAAGGTTCCCTCATAGCATCCACAGTTTTACCATAGTACATTGCCCCAGGGTCTAAAACCTCTGTGATACCAGAGACAATGCCATCAAGTTAAGCTCTTGGGAGGAGATTCCTTTGATGGCAAAGCAAAAGAAGCTTCAGTAAGATAATTATCAGTTATCTCTTGTTTCTCTTTTGTAAAGAACACTTTCCTTTTTACTGGCCTTGTTTTAATTAATGATTAATGTGCTTAATTTTCATCTTCATCATAAATAAGATAATTCCTTAGAATTAGATTTCCTTAGAAACATTCTCTCCAACATCTGACCCCATTTCTTCAAATGCATCTTCTTTCTTCACTCACTTTAATGTGGCTTCAGTCTCCCTGTTCTCCTGAAACCTCTCAAGTCAATAACCTACATCTTACTGAGGTCAGAGTTCACTGTCAGTTTGTCTTCACTGACATCTCAGAAGCATCTGATCTTTCTACGACATCCTCCATCTAGGTCACCACCATTTCCGTTTTTTCTGCTCCTCCTCCTCTCTTTCCTTTGCTGGCTACTCCCTCTTGTCTCAGGGATTTCTTGTGTTTCCCATAATTTGGGCCTAGATTCCACACTCTATCCTCTGCATAAGCAGTCTTGTCCCGCAGACAGCTCCAAATGCTATGTCTGTGCTCGTGACTTCCACATCTACATCTTTTCCCAGAATCGTACTTCCAAACTTCAAACCCATACTTCTACCTGCTACCCTGGATTATCTCCACATGGCTATCCCCCTGGAAACTTATACTCAACGTGTCCCAAACCGACCATTTTTAACCTTGCAATTAAATCCTGCTTATCCTTCTATGTTCCCTGTCCACATGAATGGACCCCCTTATTCTCCTACACAAGATAGAAGTATGGACATCATCCTTGAGTCTTCTGTCTTTCTCAAAGCCCACATCCAATAAGACACTAAACACTGAGCTTTTGGCATATATGGTATCTTCTATCATATTTACAGCTGCCAATCGTCTGTAGCACCAGTCTTTTTACATTAGGGGATATTCCCACATTTTAACTTCTATTTCTCCAAGTAGTTATCTTCAAATTCTGTCATATGCTTTCCTTCAAAAGGTGAAACTTAATTCCTCTCCCCTAACTATGTGCTGGATTTAGTGACTCCTCTCTAATAAATATACAACATATTGCTGAAGGGACAGTGGTAGGGGACAGTCCCAGCATAGCTTGCCACCTTTCCCCCTGGGACCCACAAATACATCCTGTGCTCAGGAACAAGTGTTTCAGCCTGGTGGGATAAAACCCAAACCCTTAGTAGATAAGGGGACTGCTGGTACATTCCTTCCTTCCTCTTCTGTCCCAAGCATATGTAAACATTCACTGGACAAGTCTGACTCTGATGGGCATGCTTCACAAAACCCAGCTCACACCCTGGCAGGGAGGGATGGGGCTTCTCCACTGTAGCAACACACATGCATAAGAGAGGGATGCTGTATATAAATAATGGGAGACCCACTGGCTATGAGAAACCAATACCCACAAGAGAAGCCGATTTTGCTCTGTCTCTTCGCTATGTAAGTAAAATGTCCTAACAGAGCCTGGGTAAGTCATGCTTTTGCTGGTGGCCCCGACATCTCTATTGGAGTGTGCTGACATCTCTTTAGTAGTCTCTCCTTCTAACCATCAGTGTGCAGGTTCTAAGACCAGGACATAAGAGAATTTGCAGTTTCCTCCGTTACTATCACTCTTTGATCACAAAGAAGCCAGCTGCCCTGTTGTGAGAACTCATCATACAACTGTCTGGAAGGGCTTATGCACAGCGATGCGCCAAGGCTTCCTGCCGACGTCATGTGAATGAGCCATCTTAGAAGCAGGTCCTCCTGCACAAGTCAAGCCTTCAGATGACTGCAGCCCCAGCTGATCTCTTGACCTGAACCCACCAAAAGATCCAGAGCCAGTAGTACACCCGGAAGCTGTTCCCGAATTACTGACCCATAGAAGTAATAAACGTTCATTGTTTTAAACCAGTAAATGTGGTGGCAGTTAATTATGCAGCAATGGGAAGCTACCACACTGGTGTAGTAGGCATCATGCAAATGTCCAGCCTCTCTTGCAGATAGGACTGCCAGTCCGAAACAGCTGTGTGAGATTTTGATCCTAATGTGAGCAATGAGAAAATAGGCTTTGCGGTTAGGAGAGATGGAATGGGTCCCACGTTTGCTAGTTGAGGAAATTATCTTCCATGGGTGCAAGTCCAGGTTTCTGACAAAGAAATAATATCATAGTATGGTAGTTCCTTCCAGTTCATATTGGGTCAGAATCAGCCAAAATTTCTTTTTTCTTCAGGACAATCTCTGATTCGATTTGTGACATTTTTTTCTTGGAGGCTTAGCCTAGAGCTTGTTTATAAGGCATCCTAAAAATTCTGTGAACACCAGAACTTTTTAATACCCAGGCTTAGTCATTCAGTCTTACATTCAACTAAACTGTTTACTGATCTGACTTCTTAAATATCTTCTAAAACCCATCATCTATCTCCCTGGGTTCAATGACTATGTCCAAAAAGTTTAACTTTTCTTTCTAGATAACATCACCCAACCCTTAATGCAGTTTTCAAAGGTCAGGAAGAAGAGACTTTTTGATAACTAAATCTGCTCCTGTTAATGCACTGCTAGAGACATTCCAATAATCATTTCTGTAAATTGCAATTGCACAATTTCTTGCAGACCCATTTATGTTGTAACACCTGCTTGCTACTTCAACTTCTGCTTTCTTCCCTCCTTCCTTCTACTTATATGCACTTAAATCTCCTTTAAGTTCTTTGTTCATGCATGCTCCCTCACTTTCACATTTGCTTCTGCCTGTTTCTGAAGCACTATAACTATCACGCATTTACTCAACTAACTTGCACAGATTCCTGAAATGCCAGTTTAGCAGTTCCTTCTGGAAGCTTCCCTGACACATAAATCCTACATGCTCACAGTATCCTGTACTTTCCCTGTCTTAGCCATTAGTGGCATTTGCTCCCCACTAGATTGGGAACTCTGTGGCAGCAGGGACAATGCCTATATTTTTTTTCATTGTACCTGGCACCCATCACTGTGCCAGCAAGTAGAAAGTATTCAATTATTACTTATTTATTGAAGTTTCAACACTCATGATTATATGTTTCACTTTACTTTCTAGTTCATGTAGCTGCTGAAATGGAATCAATAGCCATCAACAAGCATAAGTAAAACTGAATTATAACCAGCTAATATAATCTGCCATAGTTCATCACCTTCCTAGCTATTAGAAAGGGGTCCTAACTAATTATCTTTTCTTTAAAAGCTGTCTTTTTTTTTTTTTTTTTACCAGAATACACCATTAAAGAAAGTAATATCTCTGTTTTATCTAAAAGATATTAACAAGGGCATACAAATTGCCTGGAGCAGAGAGTGTTGAAAATATTTAATGAATCAATGAAATTAATTAAATATTTTTGGCTCCTTTTGGATTTTAAGGCAGATTAAAAGTTTAAATTTACCTGGTATCTCTTTCAGAGTATAAGACCCACTTTTAAAAACTTAGATTTAACTCCCACCACTCCCCCAAATCAAAAGAAAACAAAAGACAAAGCTGACTATCCTATAATATATAAAATAAATGTGTAAATTCAACAGCAGGTAAGATACATATATAAATTCTTTGGTTTGTTTGTTTTTTTGGGGGGGCAGGCATGGTCAGGTTCTGGGAATCGAACCTGGGTCTCCAGCATGGCAGGTGAGAATTCTGCCACTGAGCCACTGTATTAGTTAGGGTTCTCTAGAGAAACAGAATCAACAGGGAACACTTGCAAATATAAAATTTATAAAAGTGTCTCACGTGACTGCAGGAACGCAGAGTCCAAAGTCCACAGGGCAGGCTGTGAAGCCAATGATTCCGATGGATGGTCTGGACAAACTCCACAGTGGAGGCTCGCTGGCCGAAGCAGGAAGAGAGCCTGTCTCTTCTGAATCTTCCTTAAAAGGCTTCCAGTGATTAGATTAAGCATCACTCATTGCAGAAGACCCTCCCCTTGGCTGATTACAAATGGAATCAGCTGTGGATGCAGCCAACGTGATCATGATTTAATTCTATGAAATGTCCTCATAGAAACAGACAGGCCAGCACTTGCCCAACCAGACAAATAGGTACCATCACTTGGGCAAGTTGACACATGAACCTGACCATGACAGTCCACCCCTTGTCAACTTGGCAGCTATACATACCACCTTAAACCATACCTAATTTCTAAATAAAAAACAGTAAAACACACCTTTTTTCTTTCACCTAACAATACTCAACTGTCCTGCATATAACCGGAAACACATTAAATCTCTCCAGAATAGGGTGCAAATCCTTGGGTAATATTCATTCTTAAACTTGATATCTTACAACTTAAATAGTATAACATGAACAAAACAGCATTACAGTCCTCATTTCTGTTACTGATCACGAGGGCAAAGTTCATATTTATCACTACCTTCTTCCACTACCCATTCCATGTTCCCTTTACCCTCAGCAAGCACTTCAGCTGACTGTGGTTCTTTGCCTGGTGGGGTGACCCAAACCTTCATTTCTGAAGTTTCAGAGCCATTGGTAGTCCTGCCTGAATTGGGTTGTTGCAGTTTTCCATTGATTTTAATCACGGGGCATGGTAGTACTAAAAGACGCCCTAGGAGATCTCCTATATTCCAAGAAAACTCTTCTTTACCTCCATTATGTAGTTGCAGTCCTACTTCCCCCTGATAGTCAGGGTCAATCACCCCAGACAGTAAAGTAATCCCCTTCTTGGCTTGTTGATCCAGTGGCATAAGTAGCCCAAAGTGACCAGGTGGCAGTCTTAACCTCCATTTCAGTGTAATCATTGTTGTTTCTCCTGGAGGAAGCACTTCCCATTTTGGAACTAAAACCTGTATACCAGCAGAGCTCAGGGTCACAGGGACAGGAAGCAAAAATTTTTCCAGTGGATCACTAGGGGTAATAGTGAGTGGTGCCACTCCCATTCCCACCCCTTGGTTCCTGGACCCATGGTCCTGGCTATGGGAGAAACATACAGCAGCATATAGCGGACGCTGATTCAGAGCATATACAGCTTCCTGGAGAACATTACCCCAGCCTTTCAAGGTATTGCCACTTAGTTGGCACCACAATTGAGTTTTCAAAAGGCCATTCCAACATTCTGTCAATTCAGCTGCTTCTGGATGATGGGGAACATGGTAAGACCAGAGAATTCCACGAGCATGTGCCCATTCCCACACTTCATTTGCTGTTTAGTGTGTTCCTTGATCAGAAGCAATGCTATGTGGAATACCATGACGATGGATAAGGCATTCTGTAAGCCCAAGGATGGTAGTTTTGGCAGAAGCATTGCATGCAGGGAAAGCAAACCATATCCAGAGTATTTGTCTATTCCAGTTAGAACAAACTGCTGTCCCTTCCATGAAGGGAGTGGTCTAATGTAATCATCCTACCACCAAATAGCCAGCTGGTCACCTCGGAGAATGATGCCATATATCAGGGGCTGAATGTGGGTCTCTGCTGCTGGCAGATTGGGCACTCAGCAGTTACTGTAGTCAGGTCAGCTTTGGTGAGTGGAAGTCCATGTTGCTGAGTCCATGCATAACCTCCATCCCTGCCACCATGACCACTTTGTTCATAAGCCAGTCTGGATCAGGGGAGTCTCTTCTACACCCACCCCCAGCTGTAGATCAAGTCCAACGAGGAATTCATTGTGCCTTGTGCTGGAGAGGTTGAAGATCTGCTGGTTTTCATTTCATGGAAACCAGAGGTGGCATGAGCCTTTTGGAACTGGCTGCCAGCCAGCTGTACCTGGGGGAACCTGAAAATATTCTTGTTCGCCAGATAGGAAAGAAGGGAGAGCTTCCCCATATGGCCTGCAGGAATGAAGGTCTGCTTTTGAAGGCCATGGCCCCAAGGCAGGTCACAGCTAGGAGTGCAGCCAGCGCTGGAAAACATCATCATGTGTCCTCAGTGAACAGGCTGGCAGGGCCCCTAGTAAGGTTGGTGATGATGCAGGCTATTTGGCTCGTGACTCTTTAACCAACTTTTTAAAGGAACTTGCATGTAAGATAATTGAAGAGTGAGGTGAAGAGTTTCATTTTCTGTACTTATTCCAATTCTGCTTCCACTCTTTTCACTTTAAAAAATATATATTTTGGGGCGGGCCGCGGTGGCTCAGCGGGCAAGAGTGCTTGCCTGCCATGCCGGAGGACCCCGGTTCGATTCCCGGCCCCAGCCCATGTAAAAAACAAACAAACAAACAAAATATAATAAAACAAGAAAATGTTTAAAGATGTTTCCCTTTCATCCTTCCTTCCTTCTCTGTCTTTCCTTCCTTTCCTAAAAAAAAAAAAAATATATATATATTTTTATTGAGATATCTTCCTGCACCATACAGTCCATCCAAAGTCTTTTCTCTTTATGGGCCTCAGATAATGTTGTGACTTTCAACACTTTTTTAATGACTACAACTGAAATTAAACACACTCAGAAAATGACAGAAGTCTTAGTCAATAGGATATCTTCATCTAAAGGAAATCCAACGTTGAATAAAAAATCAGAGTCTCAATCTCTATCTCTTAATTCTACAATATTTCTAAAAGTTTGCATCCAGGACTCCACTTCCCTATTTCTCAAATTGCACGGAAATACTACTTGCTCCACCTTCCTGCATTTCCTTTGTGGAACTGCTAAGTACACACTTTGATTTCTTCCACATTTTACTGCTGGAGCTCAATCTTTCTGACATAGTCTACAGATACTAGTGGCATAAACCTGGAACGTCAAGGGTTAATGCATACAGGTCTTCTCTAACCCCAAAGGGCATAGATTTGACAGACACCGGGCTTGGCAATGTGGATTCAGGGATGAATAAGACAAGGATGGGAACTGCTCTCCTGGCAGTAGGCAAGTCAGACTTTAAACACTATTTAACATTAGCATGCTCAGGTCATCTTAAAGGGAGCGCTTCCTGCTAGTGAGGAGGGGATGGTACCAGTGGAAAGCTCTACTTTCTGACGTAGTATGTGGCCCTTGTGAAATTAAATAAGATCAGATTTTCATTTTCTTGTCTAAAGATTTGAGAGAACTGTACATAGAAAACTGTAAGGATTAAATAAAATAAAATTTGCAAGTTACTGGCTGATAACTTGAACATGGTGAATGGTAGCTGCCTTTGATATTAATAGAACACAAATAATAATCTGTTTAGTCCATATTCAACCAAGACAAACCAAAAGAAGCTTTAATTGCAGCTCCCCTGACACTCTCAGGGTCTAGCACCTCAGCACCCCAAACAGCACCTCTAGAAGAGGGGATTGTCTGCAGCAGGCTAGGCTCACATTGGCAAAGCAGTGCCTGGCACAGAAGAGACAGACATTTCGGAGCACACTTGAAGCTGTTTCTGGGGAATGGACTCTGGCGTCTGAAACAAAATGGCTGCCCTGTGACTAGTATAAATAAATGAGATAAATAATCCCTTCTCTCATCCTCAGTTAGCTTCTGACGACTTCTGGTGGTGTTTTTTAAGGCAGTGGTTAAAAAAAAAGTTGCACAGACCAAGGAAACAGAATACACACACACACACACACACACACACACACACACACACACACACACACAACCAAACCAACCAACCAACCAAACAGAAAAACAAGGTTTGGGGTATGGAGGGTGGGAGAGTGACAGGAAATGAGTTGTTTCCTTATTTTCAGCCAGGATTTTCAGCCCCTGAAAATCACAACACTGCAATTCAAAAGCTAATCCAAGGCATTTGGGTGAAATGAGTGAGTATTCTCAAGTGCAAAATTTAGGGAAGAACCAAGCCTAGGTAATCAAAATAAGTAATATTTTAATGTCATATTGAAAAATCAAGATGAATGCCAAAACATCAAAACTTTAAATAAAGACAGGATCTGACCCTATATTTCCGAGTCCCTGACAGTCTTCCAATGGGGGAGGGGTGGAGGTGTTTTGTGGTAAAAATAAAATTTTGGCAAATTCTATTCTGTCTATAAAATCCTTACCAAAGAGATTGTAAAGATCTGACCTGCTAAATTTCCTGTACTCCTTGTACACAACCCAGCTAATTAAAACAAAAACAGACAATACTAATCAAAGTGAGGGTCTGGGAAGGATTTTCAGTAACCTGAAGTTAAATTTAAAATATTTTAAGATCGTCACACATTATTAGAAATGGAAAACAAGAAAGCAACCTAGTATATTTTAAAAATGTGAATGATGTGTTTGTTTCTATTAAAGCTACATAAGTAAAAGAACGTTATGTTCTGGCTTTGGTGTAGATAAAATATTTAAATTTAAAATAATGTGGTGAGGTACATGGGTGGCTCAGTGGTAAAATGCTCACCTTTCATGTGGGACACCCACGTTTGATTTCTGGTTCATGTACCCCACCTCACCCCCCCAAAAAACAATAACGCTGTGACTTTTCATACACCTACCTTTAAATTTTTTCAGTTACTATTGTAGGAAAAATTATCCATTAAAAATATAGTAAAAGCATGTATACAGAGGCGCTCATTGTCCCTTTGCCTGCGGCTTCTGCTAGTCTTGGTCGGGTACTTGTTCTATCAAAGTTACCAGTATCTCTTCTATTGCATCCTGATTTCCCTTTCTCTGAATTTATGTTGGGTTTTCTCCCCGGAAATACTACTGAAACAAAAAACACTACAACATGCTTTGATTTCCAGCTGTCAGACTCCTCAATGAGTGGATGCTTTTGTCAAATAACTCTTGGTAAAGTACCATCTGAGAAAGGAAAGTAAACATGGTGAAAGTTCAGAAAATGAACGGTTCTGTGCTGCTGCCTGACAAAGGCCGTGGATTCTGCTGCTCAATGAGCTCAATAACCAATTCCTGAGACACCAGGGTTTCAAAGAAAGTTTATTACTAGGCATGTAGTAGGAGAGCAGATGGCCTAATGGCCCAAAATCTGTCTCGGGGAACTGCAGTAATTCTGATAGTTTTCTTAGAGAAAAAGATGCACAGCGTTTAGGATAATGAGCACAGTGGCCCCAGATGGTGGAATTAGGGGTGATCTGATTACCGAGCATGCGCAGAAATTGCGGAATGACGGTGACTTGTTTAAAGGCTAAGCTACTGCCAAGTCAGGTGGGCCCACTTTGGTTAGATCCAGTCTCAGTTGTTAGAACGACTTTGGACTTGGGGTGGGTTAGTTCTGGGCTGACCCGGGACCCTTCATTAAGAAACATTAGAGGCTGTCTTTAGTAATTACAAGACCCGAAAGTTGAAACACTGGATGAGGTTGAAAAACAAATGAAGGTAAGTCATAAGGTTTTTACAATCACAGGGGCAGAAGATAAAGGCTGTGCAGCCATTATCAGAGATCAAGGCAGCTGGGTTACAGTGTAGAGATTCCAGGAATTTCCCTCTGTCTATACTAGAAAAAAAAAAAAGACTATATAATGAATAAGTAATCAAAATCATCCCTTAAATCCTAATTTCTCGGTTACAGAGCTCGCTTGGGAAGAAAAATTACTCAGGTGAAGTTGCGGCAAATCTCCCTCCACAGCAATCGGGATTGCTAAAGGGAAGATTTTTCACTATTTAGACTTTTTAAAGCAGCACTTTTTAAGATGGTCCGAGAAGCGCCATCGGCGTCTCTCTCAGGTGGTGGGACATGCAGAAAAATGAAAACGAAGGAGGTAGAGGCGAAGCCAGTGTTACTGAAAACAGAGGTGGGAACAGGCGATTTCGGGTACCCTCTGCAGGCTGTTGGTGTGCACTGAAGGAAGCGTTGATAGAGCTATTTGGCGGTGGCCGCACGCCCCCTCCCGGCCACCTGGTGAATCACCGCAACCCTCAAAGGCTTGTGTACCTGCTAAAGGCAGTAGTGATGGTCGGCTCCATCTTTTTTTTTTTTTTCATAAAGACCTCAACTATCATTTGTTAAAAAGACTTTATTTTCCTTATTGAATTGTGTTGATACGTTTGTGGCAAATCAATTGACTGCCTGTGTGAATATATTGCTGGACTGTTCCGCTCTATTGATCTATTTGCTCATTGGTAAACCAATGCTGAAATATTTACTTCTACATATGTTATAGACCCCACGATAACTCTACTTAGAGTCAAATATATTTTCAAAAATTGATAATAAGAAAATATTATATATTCCAATAAGAGTAAAAAACCTTATTATTTCTGATCCTTTTTCCTCCTTGTGTAAGTACAAATTCCAATCATTTATCATTTTCCTCTGCCTGCAGAAATTTGGAAACTATTTCTGGTAGTGCAGGTCTTCTGGCAGTATATTTTGTCACCTAATTTTGTTTGAAAAAGTATTTCAAAAAGATATTTCTTTATTGTACATAGAGGCCTGGATTTGCAGGGTTTTGTTCACTTCTCAGTATCCCTCCATTGTCTTACATTTTGCTTTAGTTTGTGCTGAGATGTCTGCTATTTGTTTTTGGGGGGGCGGTGCGTGGTCCAGGAATTGAACCCGGGTTTCCCCCATGAAAGGCCAGCATTCTACCACTGAACCGCCCATGCACCTGCTCATTTTAAATTTTGTTTCTCTTTAGTTATGTTTATTGTTTTTTCTTGTTGCCTTTAAGATTTTCTCTTTATTTTGGTTTTCAGCAGCTCAGCTGTCATGTACGTAGGCGTGGCCTTCTTTGTATTAATTAAAGTTTGCTGAGCTTTTTGACAGCATGGGTCCACTAATTTTGAAAAATAAAAAAAGGGGGCTAACCATTGTGGTGTTTTGAAGCTGTTGTGTACCCTAGAAAAGGCAATGTTTTAAAATTCATTCCTGTAGGGCAGACCTATTGCGGGTGGGACCTTTTGACTAAATTATTTCAATTAAGATGTGACCCACCCCATTCAAGGTGGGTCTTATCCTCTAAGTGGAGTCCGTTATAAGAGGATACAACACATTCAGAAGCTAAGAGATGAAATAGGGAGAAACCCCAGAGAAATCGAAAGAAAAAGCTAAACAGAGAAGCCTGACGGAGACAGTGGAACCTAGGAGAGGAAGACCAGCAGATGGCGCTATGTGCCTTGCTGTCTGACACAGGAGCCCAAATCAGCAGTAAGCCATTTTCAGAGGCGTCCTCCTGTCTGCCTTAACTGGGACATTCTCATAGCCTTAGAACCAATAATTTGCATGCGAAGAAATCTCCATTGTTAGAAGGCAGTCTATTTCTGGTACATTACGTTTCGCCAGCATTAGTAAACCAAAAACAGTCATCGGCTCCTAAAATATTACTTTTGTCCCATTCTCTTCTTCTGCAACTGAAGTCTTATGTAGTGTAGGCCTTTTGATGCCATCCCACATTTCTCATAATATTGGGTAGTTGTTTCACTTCTATTATTTATTTTTCTTCTGGTACTTATATTAGAATATTTTCCACTGTATCTGAATTTGAGACTGAGGATTCGTTATTGTGCAATGTCCAGCTAATCTACTATTTGTTTTTCATTTTACATATTATATTTGAATTAAAGAAGAATTTTCATTTGGTTCATTCATGGAATTTTGATTTCCTTACTAAAATTTCCCATCTATCCGGGCGGTGCAACAGTGGCTCAACGGCAGAGTTCTCACCTTGCATGCCGAGACCCGGGTTCAATTTCCCATGCCTGCCAAGCCAAAAAAAAAAAAAAAATTCCTATCTTTCCACTCATTTTTCCTTCTTTATTTTGGAAAACAGTTAAATTTCTGCCCCATTACTTTGATCCTGTGGGGGTTCAGCTTTTAACCTCCCATTTTACTGCTTTTCTCTGGCTTCCTTACAGAATCATCATAAAAACGTTCAGTTAAGAGTCAGCTCAACACATGAGGGGTATTTGCACATCTTAGCTCCCCTTCTCTGTGGCTTCCTCCTTTTTGGAATGTTTTCTTCAATGTTTGGTCACTCTGACAGCCTCCAACCATAAATTCAGTTATTTATCCTAGTAAAACTGCTGCCTTCTGGTTGAACTTCAGCCCTCTAGTGCCTTGGTGAAATGGGATATGTCCTGAGGGGAAAATCTATTAAAATGTGCAGATTTCAAGGTTTGGTTTCTTCATTTCAAGATTTCTATATTTGCCCACTCTCCATGTGTTCAGGATTTTAAAAATTTGTTTAATCTGAATGTCTGTAATTTTTATTGGACAAGGGATTTGATCTATACAAGCCACTCCACCAGTATGAAGCATGAAACCTATATGCATTTTCTAAAAATTATTTTATTGATATATGTTAAATTTTCACATACCATGTAATCATCCAAAATATACAGTCAATAGTTTATAATATCATATGGCTGTGCATTTATCATCACAATAGATTTTCTTTTTTTGTGGAAAATAGCGTATAAAAAAAGCAATATATTTCAAAGTACAGCACAACAATTACTTGTAAAACAGATTTCAGAGTTTAGTATGGGTTATAGTTTCACAATTTTGGGTTTTACTTCTAACTGGTCTAAGACACTGGAGACTAAAAAAAATTTTAATTAATGATTCAGCAATCATATTCGTTTGTTAAACCCTACTTTCTCTGTATAGCTTCACCATCACCTTTGATCTTTCTATCTCACTCTTTAGAGGTATTTGGGCTATGCACATTCTAACTTTTTCATATTGGAAGGAGCTGTCGATAATATGGGATGGTGGATGGAACTAGTTGATGTCCTGGAGAGGCTGGCCCCTCTGCATTTCAGGGCTTTTCCGGTCCAGGGACCCATCTGGAGGTTGTAGGTTTCTGGAAAATTACCCTAGTGCATGGAACTTTTGTAGAATCTTATATAACACCTTAGGTGTTCTTTAGGATTGGCTGAAATGTTTTTCGTTAGGGTTTGCCACGCTATGGTAGGTAGCTTAGGTAGGTAGTCTAACTGAAGCTTGCGTAAGAGTGACCTCCAGAGTAGTGTCTTGACTCTACTTGAACTCTCTCAGCCACTGTCTCCTTATTTGCTACACTTCTTTTCCCCCTTTTGGTCAGGATGACATTGTTATTCCCACAGTGCCAGGGCCAGGCTCATCCCTGGGAGTCATCTCCTATGCTGCCAGGGAGACTTTTACCCCTGGGTGTCATGTCCCACAAAGTAGAGAGGGCAGTGATTCATGTGCAGAGTTGGGCTTAGAGAGGGAGAGGCCACATCTGAACAACAAAAGGCATCCTCTGGAGGTGACTCTTAAGCATACCTATATGTAGGTTAAGCTTCTCTGCTACATGCATAAGCTTCACAACAGCAAGCCTCAAAATCAAGGGCTTGGCTTATTGGTTTGAGTGTTCCTAATGTTTGACCCAGTATCAGGGGTTTCCCCAGTGATAAAGTTTAAGAGTTTCCTGTTTTTTCTCCCATCCCTCAAGGGACTTTGCCAATACTTTTTGATTATCTGCTTAATATACTCAGGGATTTATCCAGGCATTGCATGTATTTCTAACTTCAGTAAAGTTTAGTAAATGAATGTATTTCTAACTTCAATGCCATGGACTTTGATTATTTAATAACTGATTGCAACTATATTGCTAATAGTTTGCATGGCTGCTAGCTCAATATAGAACAAATTATGTAGTGGTCACTAGCTTTGTTTCTCACTTTTTATTTTAAGTAGTTTTAGACTTTAAAATGTTGTCTAAACACAGCGTACACTCATATACTTCACCCAGCTTTTCGTATTGTTAACTCTAGTCTAACCCTAGTACAATTATCAAAATTAAGAAATTAACATTTTTCTCAATACTACTAATTAACTATATGATGTTGCCAGTTTTTCTTTTCCTACACGTAAATGTATGTTTCCTGTTCCAAGATCCAATATGGTACCGCACAAAGCATTTAGTCGGATTTCCTAGTCTCCTTTGTACTGTGACAGCCAAAAACTATGTCTCAGTATCTTGTGACCTTTACACACCTGAAGAATTCTGGTCAGTTATTTTATCTGATGAGCATCAACTGCAGATGTCTGGGAATTACGTGCCCTTCTTCAGGTCTCATGACTGGGAGGACACGGTATCTGTATATCTTGCTGCTGGTATAAGCCTTGCTTAAGTGGCGTCTGCCAGGTTTCAACACTGTAAAGATGTTCTGTTTCCATTAGGAATGAAGAAATATCTTGGGGGAGATTCTTTGAGTCTTTGTTAATATCCTGTTTGTTCATCAGAACATCCTGTCTGTAGTGACGGCTGCCATCGCCTTCTAATGATGACTGTCTACTAATGCATTCCTTCTACAATTATTCATTGCAACTGCTTTTCAAGGAAGACCCATCCCTTCATCTTCACTGAATTATATTTATATTATGAGCATATTAAAATATCTGATGTAGGGTGGTGGAATTTTGCAGAGCTTAGGGAAATTGATTTCAATTTAAGTTTCATTTGAATTGCTGTTATTGGAAACACTAAAGTGAAGATCAAAATATGTGAGAAACAAAAATGTGAAATGCAAATAATTGTGTGTTTTAAGAACTAGAAGTGATAAAGAGTTCAGCAGGAACAAATTCATTAGGTAGTGCAAATTATTTACACATAATATAGTTTCATAATAAAACAGGCCTTAGCTGCAGTGTATTTTGTTGAATCAAAGTGCTTTCATGCTGAGCTCTCAACAAGACTTTATAACAGTGAAACAGACACTGTCTCTTTTCTTTCACTCTTGGAGGGTATCAAGAAAAGAGTGATGTTACAGACGTTTCCACTCTTCCATAGAAACCACCTTACCCACTGAGTCCACCACACAACAAAATTACCACATTACCGCAACAAAATTGAACCTGGAATGGGTATGATGTTATAACAAAACCAAATTTGGGACATTGGCTTTGGAATCAGGTTTCAGGAAGAGGATGGAGTATCTGTAAGGATGTGCCTAATGAGTAATACTTAGTGAAGAAAATGTAGTTGCAGGCTGGGAAAGTTTACTTGTGGCATACACAATGAAAACAGTAAAATCTTCTGCTGTAACATGGAAATAAGAAATTATAGTTCTCCAATTTCATTTCTCAAATGAAAAATCTATATAATGCACCATTAGTCGTGCTCTTTTGTTAAATACTAATTTGTCAGTTACAACTCCATCCTCTCAATATTCAGGGATATCTGAGCAATGACTCTTCTAGCTTCTTCATGCTGAAAAGGGGTGTCAGTATCATGGGGGAGAGGAAGGAAACTGGTTGATGTTCTTAGAGAAACTGGTACCTCTGTGTTTCAACAATTATCTGGCATAGGAGCCATGTGGAGGTTGATGTTTCTCAAGAGTTTCTGAAAAGATAAACTGCATTAGTAAAACTTGTTAACCTCATGTTAACCAAGTGAAAGAGACATGATGATTGTATTAATAATGATAATGAAAGTTATCTTCTCTGTAGATAAATATCTTCATTAGTGGAAGTTTTGAAACAAGTACTACTTAACATGCAAGCAGGACAAAGAAAATGTAATCATATTTCAGATAAATATAAATTTCCCGAATCGTTACTTAAGTTCAGGATGGCTTTTTCCATACAATGAGTATGGAAACCTCAAAAAGTTTAGAAACATGTATCTTGCCTGGAAGACATGGAAATACACAAACTCAAGCAATGTGAGGGATGAGGCAGCTGATAGGTCAAAATTTAAATAGTATAAACATCAAGGTATTTAAATATGAAAGTAATTATTAACTACTCGTGTTTTTCCATTATTCCATTATCTAATAAAAACAGAAACATAAGTCTTTATCTCAAAAGACACCTTCTCATAGGTCACGTCTTAGCTTCATTTCTGCCTCATTGTCTGTTGGGAAGAAATGGTCCAGTGGAATGTTCTGTTAGATTGCTTTCCAGTATAGAGCGTTGGCTAAGATGGAAGTTTCTTAAGTGAGTAGCCATGAGTTCAATTCAGACTTGTAGTTGCCAAATGAAACTGGCTCATACTTAAACCTCATAGATTTTAGGAAAACCAAGTGAGTTCAACAATGTAATCTCCTTAACATAATGACTCACACATATTAAGTCCCATCCTTAGTGTTAATTCCTTCTTTGACTTCAGCTTTTATCTCCCTTTCCTTCCGTGTGTCAACCCTTCTTTCCCCTTCTTCCTTGCCTAGGACACCCCCTGCTATTCTACTCAATTAATTCATCATTTGGACAACAAATGTCCTCTTCATGACCAATGCAAACACTCCTCCAAGAGGTAGAAATTTTTTTAATGAGTGAAAGGTGCATCGATATGAACATGGTTTCTCATGGTCAACTGAGTAATATTAAAGGACCTTGCTAATCACTCACAATTGTGTCAATAGACTTTATATGACATATCAGATTTAAAAATAATGCAAAGTTGGGTGAGTGGTTGTAATCAGGTTGCATCAAAAGAAATTTGTGTGCTCTGAGACCAAGAGGGGCCCTTTCTTATTATTGAATTTTGATTTTGGTCCAAGTACTAAATAAATTAAATATATTTCTCATTTCCACACCATAGACTGATAATTTAATAACTGATCACCACCATACTGCCAATAGTTTTAGTTTTTCAGGGAGTACAATAGAGCACAAATTATGCAGTGGATAATAGCTGTGTTTCTCATTTTTGATTTTGAATAGCTTTTGACTTTCAAAAAGATTATGTAAAAACTCTGAGTACTCTCCTATAGGCTTCCTCCAGCCTTTCTTAATACTATCCTCTTGTCTCACCTACAATTATCAACATTTCATTAATTTACAGTTTTTTACAATACCATTAGCTTTATATGATTTTGCCAGTTTTTTCTTTTCTAATAAGGTGTGGATGTTTTTCTCCTGTTCCAGGAATCCACACATTGAGTCAGGTTCCCCAGGCTCGTCTGTACTGGGAATGTCCAAACCTACGTCTTAGTGTCTTGTGACCCTTACACACCTGAAGAATTCTGGTCAGTTATTTTATCCGATGAGCATCAACTGCAGATGTCTGAGAATTACGTGCCCTTCTTCGGGTCTCATGACCGGGAGGACACAGTATCTGTTTATCTTGCTGCTGGTATAAGCCTTGCTTAAGTGGCGTCTGCCAGGTTTCAACACTGTAAAGATGTTCCGTCTCTGTTAGGAATGAAGAAGTATCTTGGGGGAGATTCTTTGAGTCTTTGTTAATATCCCGTTTGGTCATCAGAACATCCTGCACTTAGTGACGGCTGCCATCGCCTTCTAATGATGACTGTCTACCTAATGCATTCCTTCTACAATTATTCATTGCAACTGCTTTTCAAGGAAGACCTGTTCCTTCATCTTCACTGAATCATATTTATATTATGGACGTATTAAAATATCTGATGTAGGGTAGTGGCATTTTGCAGAGCTTAGGAAAATTGATTTCAATTTAAGTTTCATTTGAATTGCTGTTATTGGAAACACTAAAGTGAAGATCAAAATATGTGAGAAGCAAAAATGTGAAATGCAAATAATTATGTGTTTTAAGAGCTAGAAGTGATAAAGAGTTCAGCAGGAACAAATTCATTAGGTAGTGCAAATTATTTACACATAATATAGTTCCATAATAAAACAGGCCTTAGCTGCAGTGTATTTTGTTGAATCAAAGTGCTTTCATGCTGAGCTCTCAACAAGACTTTATAACAGTGAAACAGACACTGTCTCTTTTCTTTCACTCTTGGAGGGTATCAAGAAAAGAGTGATGTTACAGACATTTCCACTCTTCCATAGAAACCACCTTACCCACTGAGTCCACTACACAACAAAATTATCACATTACCACAACAAAATTGAATCCGGGAATGGGTATGATGTTATAACAAAACCAAATTTGGGGCATTGGCTTTGGAATCAGGTTTCAGGAAGAGGATGGAGTATCTGTAAGGATGTGCCTAATGAGTAATACTTAGTGAAGAAAATGTAATTGGAGACTGGAGAAAGTGTACTTGCAGCTTATACTGGGAGAACGGTTAGTAAAATCTTCTGCTGTAACATGGAAATAAGAAATTATAGTTCACCAATTTCATTTCTCAAATGAAAAATCTATATAATGCGTCATTAGTCGTGCTCTTTTGTTAAATACTAATTTGTCAGTTACAACTCCATCCTCTCAATATCAGGGATATCTGAGCAATGGCTCTTCTAGCTTCTTCATGCTGAAAAGGGGTGTCAGCATCGTTGGGGAGAGGAAGGAAACTGGTTGATGTTTTTAGAGAGACTGGTACCTCTGCGGCTCAACAATTATCTGGCACAGGAGCCATGTGGAGATTGAAGTTTCTGAAGCGTTTCTGAAAAGATAATCTGAATTAGTAAAACTTATTTACCTCATGTTAATCAAGTGAAAGAGTCATGAAGATTGTATTAATAATGGTAATGGAAGATATCTTCTCTGTAGGTAAATATCTTTTCTAATGGAAGTTTTGAAACAAATGCTATTTAACACCCAAACAGGACAAAGAAAATTTAATCATATTTCAGATAAATATACACTTCCTGAATTGTTACTTAAGTTCAGGATGGCTTTTTCCATGCCATAAGGTAACCTCAAAAAGTTTAGAAACATGTATCTTGTCAGAAGACATGGAAATCCACAAACTCAAGCAATGTTAGGGATGAGATAGCTGATAGGTCAAAATCTAAATAATATAAACATCAATGTATTTAACTATGAAAATAATTATTAACAACTCATGTTTTCCCAACATTCCATTAGCTAATAAAAACAGAAACATAACTCTTTTATCTCAAAAGATACCTTCTCATATGTCACGTCTTCGCTTCATTATCGCCATCCCCCCATCCCCCAATTATCATTGTCTGATTGAGAAGAAATAGTCCAGTGAAACGCTTAGTTAGATTGTTTTCCATTATAGATCATTGGCTAAGATGGAAGGTTCTTAAGTGAGTAGCCATGTTTCAAGTTTAGACTTGTAGTTGCCAAATGAAACTGGCTCCATACTTAAGCTCTCTATAGCTCAGTGTTCTCATGTACAGAATTGCGCAAATGATAAAACCAAGCTCATAGATTTTAGGAAAACTAAATGAGTTCAACAATGTAATCTCTTTAGCATAAAGACTCACACATATTAAGTACTTTCCTTAGTATTAATTCATTCTTTGACTTCAGCTTTCGTCTCCCTTTCCTTCCATGTGTCAACCCTTCTTTCTCCTTCTTCCTTGCCTAGGACTCCCCCTGCTATTCTACTCAATAAATTCATTATTTGGATAATAAACATCCTCTTCATGACCAATTCAAATACTCCTCTTAGAGGCAGAAATTTTTTAATGAGTGGAAGGTAGATCGATATGACCATGGTTTCTCATGGTTAACTGAGTAAATATTAAAGGACCTTGCTAATCACTCACATTATGACCTATCAGATTTAAAAATAATTCAAAGTTGAGTGAGTGGATGTGATCAGGTTGCATCAAACGAAATGTGTGTGCTCTGAGATCAAGAGGGGCCCTTTCTTATTATTGTACTTTGATTCTGGTCCAAGTACTAAATAAATTAAATATATTTCTCATTTCCACACCATAGACTGATAATTTAATAACTGATCACCACCATACTGCCAATAGTTTTAGTTTTTCAGGGAGTACAATAGAGCACAAATTATGCAGTGGATAATAGCTGTGTTTCTCACTTTTGATTTTGAATAGCTTTTGGTTTCAAAACGGTTATGTGAAAACTCTGAGTACTCTCCTATAGTCTTCCTCCAGCCTTTCTTAATACTATCCTCTTGTCTCACCTACAATTATCAACATTTAATCAAGTCACAGTTTCTTACAATAACCATTAGCTTTATATGATTTTGCCAGTTTTTTCTTTTCTAATAAGGTGTGGATGTTTTTTTCCTGTTCCAGGAATCCACACATTGAGTCAGGTTCCCCAGGCTCGTCTGTACTGGGAATGTCCAAACCTACGTCTTCGTATCTTGTGACCCTTACACACCTGAAGAATTCAGGTCAGTTATTTTATCCGATGAGCATCAACTGCAGATGTCTGAGAATTACGTGCCCTTCTTCGGGTCTCATGACCGGGAGGACACGGTATCTGTACATCTTGCTGCTGGTACAAGCCTTGCTTAAGTGGCATCTGCCAGGTTTCAACACTGTAAAGATGTTCCGTCTCTGTTAGGAATGAAGAAATATCTTGGGGGAGATTCTTTGAGTCTTTGTTAATATCCCGTTTGTTCACCAGAACATCCTGCCTGTAGTGACAGCTGCCATCGCCTTCTAATGATGACTGTCTACCTAATGCATTCCTTCTACAGTTATTAATTGCAACTGTCTTCATGGAAGACCCGTCCCTTCATCTTCACTGAATTATATATTCAATATTAATTACATTATGGGCATATGAAAATATCTGATGTGGGGTGGTAGAATGTTGCAGAGCTTAGGAAAATTGATTTTAATTTAAGTTTCATTTAAATTTCTGTTATCGGAAACAAAAAATTGAATATCAAAATATGTGAAAAACAAAAATGTGAAATGCAAATAATTGTGTGTTTTAAGTGATAGAAGTGATAAAGTGTTCAGCATCAAGAAATTCATTAGGTAGTGC
Organism: Tamandua tetradactyla; assembly: GCF_023851605.1. Lineage (NCBI taxonomy): Eukaryota > Metazoa > Chordata > Mammalia > Pilosa > Myrmecophagidae > Tamandua > Tamandua tetradactyla. The sequence goes on from NC_135328.1 coordinate 75,188,923, forward strand.
AAATTATTTACACATAATATAGTTTCATTATAAAAGAGGCCTTTGCTGCATTGTATTTGATTGAATCAAAGCACTTTCATACTGAGCTCTCTGACAACGCTTTATATGGGTGAAGTAGATACTGTCTCTTTTCTTTGACTTCTGTAGAGTACCAAGAAAAAACTGATGTTACAGACATTTCCACTCTTCCATGGAACCCACCATACCCAGTGAGGCCATTACAAACAGGGAGCTCAGAAACAGTGCTGGAGAAGATATCATGCAGGCAAACCTGTTTATGGTGGAGAACAGGTCATTACACAGGCTTCCAGTTAATATTGTTTTCTCCCCAATGTTTCCACTTGTTCCAATTAGCGCTTTGAAGAGCGTGGAAAAACTGCCACATTCTGAGCCTTCCATAAATTTATCCGGGATAATGGAATGCTAAGAAAAATGTGTAAACTCTTTTACTATCTTGACCAGTTGGAATAGAAGTCAAATTGTGTCATAGTGAAATGAAAGATATTACTTTAGTCTTCTGAATGTCTCCCAATACAACCTAATATTCTCTAATAGAGAATATTTTAAATGCACAGGTGTTAAATTTATGTTTATTACATTGGTTCTTAGTATTTTATGTTTTATGCAAATATGAATGAATTGAATTTTCCTCTTAAAAACGCTGGTTGCTAATGTATAGAAACGTAATTGTTTTCTGTGTATTGAAGGTCTATCGGCAAGAAAGTTAAATGTACATATTTTTCCCAGTGGTTTTATGTTAGACTGCTGATGATTTTCTCTACAGACTGATGACCTTCGATTGGGGCTTAATTTGATACCCCAGGGGATATTGGGCAATGTGTGGAGACAGTTTGGCTGTCACCACTAAAGGAACGTTCCTGGCATCTAGTGGACAGGGCGTACAGATCCTGCTAAGCATCAAGCAATACAGAGGGCACCTCCCCAAGCAACACCTTCAGGGACCAAATGCAGTGCTCAGCTGAGAGTGCTGGATGCAAATAATCACGGTGCACACAAATAGAAAATTCTATTTCTTTCCTTCCAGTCTCTGTTCCTTTTATATTTGTTTGTTTGTTTCCTGCCTTATGTGCTGTGTAGTGCTCTGAGCACATTATGAAACAGAAATAGAAAATTCTTAATCTTTATGTCCTCAGCATCCTACCAAAGCTTCTAAACTTATTGAACTAAAAGACGAATGATTCCAGTTCATGCCAGGTGGACAGAAGCATTGACTAGCCTTGATCTCCTGAAATGACCTAAAATATGGATGTTATAAAAATTCCTGCATTTTTAAGACTCCAATTTTGAAAGAATTATGTTACATGGCATAAATAACCAAAACAAAATTGAGTACTAGAATGGGTATGATTTTATAGAAAAAACAAATTTGGGGCATAGGGCTTTGGAATCAGGTTTCAGAAAAGGATGGCGTATCTTTATGGATGTGCTTAATGTGCAATACTTAGTGAAGAAAATGTAATTGGAGGCTGGAGAAAGTGTACTTGTGGCTTCTACTTGGAGAACAGTTAGTAAAATCTTCTACAGTAACATGGAAATTAGAAATTACAATTCACCAATTTCAGGTATTTCCTTCTAGCTATTCTAATACACAAGAATCTAAAATGAAAAATCTATATAATGAATCATTAGGCATGTTCTTTCATTAAATGCAAATTTGCTAATCTGTCAGTTACAACTCCACCCTCTCAATCTTCAGGGATGTCTGAGCAATGACTCTTCTAGCTTCTTCGTGCTGAAAAGGGGTGCCAACATCGTGGGGGAGAGGAAGGAAACTGGTTGATGTTCTTGGAGAGACTGGTACCTCTGCGTTTCAACAATTATCTGGCACAGGAGCCATGTGGAGGTTAAAGTTTCTGAAAAGATAAACTGAATTAGTAAAACTTATTTATCTCATGTTAATCAAGTGAAAGAGTCATGAGGATTGTATTAATAATGACAATGAAAGATATCTTCTCTCTGGATAAATACCTTTTTTACTGGAAGTTTTGAAACAAATGCTATTTAACATCCAAACAGGACAAAGAAAATTTAATCATATTTCAGATAAATATACACTTCCTGAATTGCTACTTAATTTAAGGAAGGCTATTTCCACAACATGAGGTAACCTCAAACAGTTTAGAAACATGCATCTTGCCTGGAAGACATTGAAAACACACAAGCTCAAACAATGTGAGGGATGAGACAGATTATAGGTCAACATCTAAATAATATTAACATCAAGGTATTTAAGTATGAAAATAATTATTAACTACCCAAGTTTTTGCAACAATCCATTATCTAATAAAAACAGAAACATAACTCTTTTATCTAAAAAATAACTTGTCATATGTCACGTCTTAGCTTTGCCCTCCCCTCCCCTGCCCCAGTAGTTATCATTGTCTGATTGAGAAGAAATGGTTCAGTGGAATGCTTAGTTAGATTGCTTTCCATTATAGAGCATTGGCTAAGATGGAAGTTTCTTAAGTGAGAAGCCATGAGTTCAAGTTCAGACTTGTAGGTGCCAAATGAAACTGGCTCCACACATAACCTCTCTATAGCTCAGTTTTCTCATGTACAGAATTGTGAGAATGATAAAACCAACCTCAAAGATTCTAGGAAAACCAAATAAGTTCACCAATGTAATCTCCTCAACATAATGACTCACACATATTAAGTCCCATCCTTAGTGTTAATTCCTTCTTTGGCTTCAGCTTTTGTCCCCCTTCCCTTCTGTGTGTCAACCCTTCTTTCTCCTTCTTCCTTGCCTAGGACTCTCTCTGCTATTCTACTCATTTAATTCATTGTTTGGACAGTAAATGTCCTCTTCATGCCCAATTCAAACACTCCTCCTAGAGGTAGAACCGATTTTAATGAGTTGAAGGTATATCAATATTACCATGGTTTCTCATGGTCAACTGAATAATACTAAATTGGCTTATAAATCACTCACAATTGTGTCAATAGAATATTTATGACATATCACATTTAAAAATAATGCAAATTTGGGTGAGTGGATGTGATCAGGTGGCGTCAAAGGAAATGTGTGTGCCCTTGAGACCAAGAAGGGCCCTTTCTTATGATTGTACTTTGATTCTGGTCCAAGTACTAAATAAATAAATATATTTCTAATTTCCATATTATAGACTGATAATTTAATACTGATTGCCACCATATTGCCAATAGTTTTAGTTTTTCAAGGAGTACAATAGAGAACAAATTATCTTGTGGTTAATAGTTTTGTTTCTCACTTTTGATTTTGAATAGTTTTGACTTTCAAAAAGGTTATGTAAAAACCCTGCGTACTCTCACATAGGCTTCCTCCAGCCTTTTCTAATACTAAACTCTTGTCTTAGTACAATTATCAACATTTAATTAATTCACAGTTTTTTACAATACCATTAGCTTTATATAATTTTGCCGGTTTTTCCTTTTCTAATAAGGTGTGGCTGTATTTCTCCTGTTCCAGGAATCCACACAACATTGAGTCAGATTCCTCTGCATTGTGACTCCTCTGTACTGTGAGTGTCCAAACCTACGTCTTAGTGTCTTGTGACCTTTACACACCTGAAGAATTCTGGTCAGTTATTTTACCCAATGAGCATCACTTGCAGATGTCTGAGAATTACGTGCCCTTTTCGGGTCTCATGACGGGGAGGACACAGTATCTGTTTATCTTGCTGCTGGTACAAGCCTTGCTTAAGTGGCGTCTGCCAGGTTTCTACACTGTAAAGATGTTCTTTCTCTGTTTGGAATGAAGAAGTATCTTGTGGGAAATTCTTTGAGTCTTGGTTAATATCCCGTTTGGTCATCAGAACATCTTGCCCGCAGTGACGGCTGCTATCGCCTTCTAATGATGACTGTTACTTACCGCATGCCTTCTACATTTGTTAATTGAAATTACTTTTCAAGGCAGACCTGTCCTTACATCTTCATTTATTTACATATTCAATTATTTATTTATATCAATGTGGACATATTTAAATATGTGATGTAGGGTGGTGGAATTTTACAGAGCTTTCGAACATTGATTTGAATTTAAGTTTCATTTAATTGTTATTGGAAACAAAATATTTGCATATCAAAGTTGGACAAAATATGTGAAGAAGAAAAATGTGAAGTAAAAAAAGCTGTGAGCTTAATGAGATAGACACAGTAAAAATTAAGGGTGAAAAATTTTATTACAGATTACGCATTATTTATACATAATAATGTTTCATAATAAAAGAGACCTGTGCTGCAGTGCATTTTGTTTAAGTAAAACATTTCCATTCTGAAATCTCAGGCAATTGTTAATAGAGATGAAAGTTTCTTTCTTTAAATCTTATAGTACTAAGAAGAGAATTATGTAGTAACCTTTTCTACTCTTCAGTGGAATCCACCTAGTGGACAGATTGAAAACAGGCAGTTCAGAAACATTGTTGGAGCAGGTAAAATTCAAGAAAATCTGGTTTTGTAGATAACAGATCCTTCCAGAGGCTCCCAGTCAATATTGTTTACTCGTTAATATTTCCAGTAGTGCTAGTTTGAACTTTGAACAGCTTAGAAGCTTTGCCACATTCCAAGCCTTTCATAGATTTACCCAAGAAATTGGAGTGTTAACTAAATGGTTAAGTGCTTTGATATCTTTGTCAATTGGAATAAAAGTCAAATTGTGTAATAGTTAAATAAAAGATGATATTAGTCTTCTCAATGTTTGCCAATGAACTTAATATTCTGTAATAGAGAATATCATGAAGAACACATAATAGTCACGTAGTGATGCAACGTTTTTCTAAATAGAAAGCTTATTTTGTTTTATTTTCAGCAATTGTTCAGAATAAAAATACTTTAAAATAGGAAACAGGTTTTCTATTTTCTTCACATTTATGACTGGAAAACATTTCTTGGGTAGAAATTTTAAATGAACAGATAAAATTATTACTGAGTATTATTACATGATACCTAATCAGCAAAAGATTTTGTGATATTCTACAGTCTTCTGAGCAAATCATTTCAAGACCCACAGTCCAGTTACAAGAGATGAATTTAAGTGACTATGACAAATTTTCAAAGTAACTTTATTATGATAAAACTTGTAAACCATTAACAGGCACTCATTTTAATAATACAATTTAATTCATATTGATATATATATATGACATGTCACATATAAGAATATATATATATGCATATATCTTATATACAAATATATATAAACAATATATCTACCACCCGATCAAGATATAGAATATCTCCATCACTCCAGAAATATCTCCACATACATTTGCAATCAATCCTCACTCCATGGCAATGGAAAAACAAAAACCTAATTTCTATCATATGTATTTAGTCCAATTTAAAACATTATATAAATGAAATCTTGCAACACATATTACTTTGTGTCTGTTATTTCTCACTCATTTTATTGTTTTTGAAAAACATCTATGTTGTATGTAAGTAGTTCATTTGTTTTGGTTGCTCCACAATATTCTATTATGTGAAAATACAAAATTTGTTTATTCATTCACTTAATCATGGACATTTGGGTTGTTCCAATCGCAAGAACCGATGCTAAAATGCAGAAGCCTTTTATACAGAAAATATTTTCATTTCTTCTGGGAAAAAATACTTAGAAGTGGAATTGCTGAGTCATATGGTAGGTTTGCATTTGTGTTTCAATTGCCAAGGTATTTATTTACTAAGGAGGTTTTTATCAATTTACATTCCCATTAGGAACACAGAGATTCCAATTCCTGGCATTCTATCACCTCACATTTTCAGTTTTGTTTAGGTTATTTTACATGTTAGACATTCTGGTGTGTGTGAAACACTAACTCATTGTGATTTTAATTTGTATTTTGCTAGCAACTTATTGACGTTGAGCCCCTTTACTTGTTCTTATTAGCCATATATATATTTGGTCACATGAAGTGTCCATTAAAGACTTCCTCTTTTTTAATGAATTATATTTTTGTTTGTTTGTTTGTTTTTGTTTTTTTGCATGGGCAGTCACCGGGAATCGAATCCGGGTCTCCTGCAGGGCAGGCAACAACTCTGCCACTGAGCCACCGTCACACTACCCTATGTTTAAATACTTTTATTTACATTAGAAAGAACATTCGATATGGGGAAGAAAATTACTACATATAATGTTACAGCATCGCTATATATCTGGGCCTTTTCATTTATGAAAGAGATATTATTATTATTTTTTAAACTCTAATTGGAAATATATTTGAACCTAAAAGTGAGCATCAAAACATTAATTGCGATTATCTCTGGGTGACCGGATTGTGAAACTAACTAATGCATTTTATTTTTTTATTAATTTTTAAATTTTTTTTAAAATACCAAAAAACACCGAACAAACGCAAATATTCTTAACTTTTGATCATTCCGTTCTACATACGTGATCAGTAATTCACAATATCATCACATAGTTGCATATTCATCATCATGATAATTTCTTGGAATATTTGCATCTATTCAGAAAAAGAAATAAAAAGACAACAGAAAAAAATTCTTACATACATACCCCTTACCCCTCCCTTTCATTGATCACTAGTATTTCAATCTAAATTTATTTTAACATTTGTTCCCCCATTATTCATTTTTATTCCATATGTTTTTCTCATCTGTTGATAAGTAGATAAGAGGAGCATCATAGACAAGGTTTTCACAATCACACAGTCACATTGTAAAAGCTTTATCATTATACAATCATCTTTAAGAAACATGGCTACTGGAACACAGCTCTACATTTTCAGGCATTTCCCTCCAGCCTCTCCATTACAACTTGACTAACAAGGTGACATCTGTTTAATGCATAAGAATAACCTCTAGGATAACCTCTCGACTCTGTTTGGAATCTCTCAGCCACTGACACTTACTTTGTCTCATTTTGTTCTTCCCCCATTTGGTCGAGAAGGTTTTCTCAATCCCTTGATACTGAGTCTCAGCTCATTCTAGGATTTCTGTCCCACATTGCCAGGAAGCTCCACACCCCTGGGAGTCATGTCCCATGTTAACTGATGTATTTTAAAAAATAACTTCTAATGTTATAAATGAGCCTGAATGATCTGCACAATTAGAAAACAACACAAAATGTTATTGTAAGGAGAAAATCAATGCACTTGCCTGAAATAGCCTTCCCCTGAGAATTACATTTTGAACAGCAGTCACATATTTGTTCTTAGATTAAACTTGATACCCTTCCACCTTTAGCGGATTCAGTTTCATGGCTGCATTCTAATATTTCTAGGGACAGCCCTCCTTTTTTGCAGAAACTAAGTTGCATACTAGATCTGATCACTTTTCTGAAGATATATTTCCTTGGAGGGTTATAAAGATTTTTTCCCATCCCCTATTAGTATTCTAAGGATCTTCTACTTCCTTCTCTAGACCAGAGGCTTACATGCACATGTACACACACACATTTACACACACTCTATCTTGCAGATATGTACAATTTTTCTTTTGTCTGTTCTTTAAAGAGTTCCAGAAAGCCAGACTGGTCCTTTTTTCATGAATTCTGATACAGCCCAATGGTAAGAAATATAAGAAGGGAAGAGGTAAAACATGCCTCTTATTCAACAACTGAATGGCTGACAGCAGACAGAAAAAAAAAAAGCTGAAAACCTCTTAAACACAGCAAGTCAGGGCCTGGTACTCCCAAATGCAGCAACTGCCAGAAGCAGCTTATCTTTGGAGAAATCATCTTACTTGTAACAAAATAAATTCTCTGTTACTGAAAGTTTTACCTACTTCTCTGTTTCCTGACAGATATTATATTTCATTGTTATCCCGTGTTACTTGCAAAGATCTTACTTCCAAATCATACTTTAAAAAATTAAGATTGCTCTCCTCCAAATAATTAAATATCTAATAATCACTTTATTTTGAACTCACATATTCTGAAACTGAGAATCTGACCAGGTTCCAAAGGCATACATTTCAAATCAGCTCCTTTGTAATTTAAAATTTTTCAACACATAAAATATTAACTTTATAAAAATCAATATCATTCTGAATATTCAATACTTATTAATAATTATGCATAAGAATATGTAGAAATGTTACCTACAAGAGTCAGACTGAAACAGAGAAGGCCTGTGGCGATCAATTAAATAATTGTTAGCCCCTTTCAGCTATCAGGTATTGATATACCCAATATCAATTTGCTATAGACAAGCACTGTGCCAAGTCCTTTACATGGATCATCTCATTTAGCTCTATACCGTATTAATTTCAGCTCACAGATGGCAACACTGGATAATTGAAATTAAGAAATTTGACTCAAGTCAAAGAGAAAATATAAGAGTCAGATTTGAACTCGGGCAGTTTTATTCCAGAACTCAGACTCCTGCTCCTAGTTTGAAGGATAAAATATTGTTAACTTCAAATAGAAATATGAAATAATGTGCTCAAAACTAATTTATTAAAAGAAGGTAGATCCTTAAAAATGCAAAAGCACTGTTTGGAAGTTGCTCAGGATAGAGATCAAAAACAGTGATTATGCAAGATTTTTGTGGGTTTTGGGTAACTGCTCTACAACATGATGATGATAGGTAAATATTAAAAGCTTTAATAATATTATTTCATTTAATTTTCACAATGACCTTGTGAGGAAATTGTATTTATTATATGCACTTCTTAGTTCACCAAATAGGAAATCTAAACCTCCTCTTAACTCTTGCGCATTTCTCCATTATTTATCTCTGCTGTTGCTGTGATAGTGCTGATGGTTTCCTTTTGAACGTAGCTCATAGCATGCAATAGCAGTTTTCCCCCGTACCCTGGACTTAAACACTCTATATGAGAATCATATCGATTGTATAACGATACAGCTTTCACAATGTGATTGTGTGATTATGAAAGCCTTGTGTCTGATGCTCCTTTTATCTACCTTTTCAACAGACAAGTAAAGCTTATGGATTAAAAATAAATAAATAATATGGGGAACAAATGTTAAAATAAATTTAGTAGATTGAAATGCTAGTGATCAATGAAAGGGAGGGATAAGGAGTAGGGTATGTATGAATTTTTTTCTGTTTTCTTTTTATTTCTTTTTCTGAATTGATGCAAATTGTTCTGAGAAATGATCATGATGATGAATATACAACTATGTGATGATATTGTGAATTATTGACTATATATCAAAAATGGAATGATCATATGGTAAGAATGTTTGTGTTTACATGTTGGTGTGTTTAATAAATAAAGAAAAATAGTATCGTTGAAGTAATTCTTCCAAGAACTAATTCATATTTCTAGAGTAAATCAGTGGGATACATAGGTCTATACAACCCTTTCAATCTTCTTCATTCAATATGGTAATTTTACTTCTGGATCCACTAGAGAATCACCTTAACTCCTTTCTATTCTTTTGCATTGGCATTCAACCTCATTAGCTAACGGTTCATCCATCTCTAGTTTCCATGTATCTCTAAGTCCCCTATATTCTACATTATAAGCCTCTGATTATGTCTTTATGCTGGTCATAAAACTGGAATCATACAATAACTATCATTTGTGTCTGGCTAATTTCGCTCAGCATTATGTCCTCAAGGCTCATCCATCTTGTCATGTGCTTCAGGACATCATTTTGTCTTACTGCTGCATAATATTCCATCATATGTATATACCACATTTTGTTGATCCACTCTTCTGTTGATGGGCATTTGGTTTGTTTCCATCTTTTGGCGATTGTTAATAATGCTGCAACAAACATCAGTGTGCAAACGTCTGTTTGTATCATTGCTTTCAGCTCTTCTGGGTATATACCAAGTGTTGCTAGTGCTGGGTCATAGGGCAACTCAATATTTGGTTTCCTAAGGAACCGCTAAACAGTCTTCCATAGTGGCTGCACCATTATACATTCCCACCAGCAGTGCTTAAGTGTTCCAGTTTCTCCACATCCTCTCCAACTTCCTGTTTGTTTAATAGTAGCCATTCTTATAGGTGTGAGGTGGTATCTCATTGTAGTCTTGATTTGCATTTCCCTTATAGCCAATGAAAATGAGCATCTCTTCCTGTGCTTTTGAGCCATCTGTATTTGCTCATCATCAAAATGCCTATTCATATCCTTAGCCCATTTTTAAAATTGGGTTGTTTGTTTTAAAATTGAGTTGTTTGATTTCTTTGTATATACAGCAAATCAAACCTTTGTCCAATATGTGATTTCCAAATATTTTTTCCCATTGAGTTGGCTGCCTCGTCACCTTTTTGACAAAGTCTATTGAGGTGCAAAAGCATTTGATTTTGAGGAGTTCCCATTTATCTATTTCTTCTTTTGTTGCTTGTGCTTTGGATGTAAAGTTTAGGGAGCAACTTCCTATTACTAGGTCTTGAAGATCTTTCCCTGTATTTTCTTCTAGAAATTTTATGGTGATACTTCTTATCTTTAGGTGTTTGATCCACTTTGAGTTCATTTTTGTGTAGGGTATAATATGGGGGTTCTCTTTCATTCTCTTGGCTATTGATATCCAGTTCTTCTATGCCCAATTATTGAAAAGACTACTTTGTCCCAATTCAGAGGATTTGGGGGCCTTGTCCAAAATCAGTTGACCATAGATTTGGTGGTCTATTTCTGCACTCTTGATTCAATTCCATTGGTCAATGCTTCAGTCTTTGTGCCAGTACCATGCTGTTTTGACCACTGTGGCTTTATATTAGGTTTTAAAGTCAGGGAGTGCTAATCCTCCCACTTCATTCTTCTTTTTCATTCGGGGTCTTTTTCCCTTCCAAAGGAATTTGATAGTCATCTTTTCCAAATCTTCAAAGTAGGTTGTTGGAATTTTGATTGGTACTGTGTTGAATCTGTAGATCAATTTGGGGATAATTGACATCTTAACTATATTTAGCCTTCCTATCCATGAACAGGGAATATCTTTCCACCTATTTAGATCTTTTGATTTCTTTTAGCAATGTTACATAGTTTTCTGTGTGCAAGTCCTTTACGTCCCTGGTAAGTTCATTCCTAAGTATTTGATTCTTTAAGTATCTATTTTGAATGGAATTTTTTCCTTGACTGACTCCTCAGGTAAGTCAGTGCTTGTGTATAGAAATGTTATTGATTTTTGCACTCGGATTTTATATCCCACCACCTTGCTGAATTTGTTTATTAGCTCAAGTGACTTTGCTGTAGATTTCTCAGGATCTTCCAAGTATAGTATCATATCATCTGAAAACAATGAGAGTTTTACTTCTTCCTTTCCTGTTTGGATGCCTTTTATTTCTTTGACCTGCCTGATTGCTGTAGCTAGAACTTCTAGCACAATATTGAATAATAGTGGTGACAGTGGGCATCCTTGTCTTGTACCTAATCTTAGGGGGAAAGCTTTCAGTCTTTCTGATTGAGTACAATGCTGGCTATCAGTTTCTCATATATTCCTTTTATCATGTCGAGGTAGTTACCTTTGATTCCTATCTTTTGGAATATCTTTATCAGAAAAGGATGCTGAATTTTGTTGAATGCTTTTTCAGCACCAATCGAGATGATCATGATTTTTCTCTTTCAATTTGTTAATTTATTACATTAATTGATTTTCTTCTGTTGAAACATCCTTGCATTCCTAGTATAAACCCTACCTGGTCATGGTGTATAATTATTTTAATGTGTTGTTGGATTCTATTTGCTACTATTTTATTGAGAATTTTTGCATCTATGTTCATTAGGGAGATTGGCCTGTAGTTTTCCTTTCTTACAGCATCTTTACCTGGTTTTGGTATTAAAATGATATTAGCTTCATGGAATAAAGTAGAGTTTCTTTTTCCTCAGTTTCTTGGAAAAGTTTGAGCAGGATTGGTGTTAGTTCTTTGTGGAATGTTTGATAAAGTTTCCCTGTGAAGCCTTCTGGCTCTGGGCTTTTCTTTGTAGGAAGATTTTTGATGACTGATTGAATCTCTTTACATGTGATTGGTTTGTTGAGATCTTCTATTTCTTCCTCAGTCAGTGTAGCTTGTTTGTGTGTCTCCAGGAATTTGGCCATTTCATCTAAGTTCTGTAGTTTGTTGGCATATAGTTGTTCGTAGTATCCCTTTATGATTTCTTTTATTTCTTCAGGGTCTGTGATAATGCACCCCTTCTCATTTCTGATTTCATTTATTTGCATCCTTTCTTTTTTCCTTTGTCAGTCTTGCTAGTGGCCCATTGATTTTATTGATTTTCTGAAAGAAGCAACTTTTGGTTTTATTGATTCTTTCTATTGTTCTTTTATTCTCCCATTCATTTATCTCTGCTTTATTCTTTGTTATTTCTCTTCTCTTATTTGTGTTAGGGTTCATTTGCTGTGCTTTCTCGAGTTCCTGCAGTTTTGCTGTTAAGTCCTCGATTTTTGCTCTTTCATGTTTTTTAATATAGGCATTTAGGGCAATAAATTTCCCTCTCAGCACAGCCTTTGCCGCATCCCACATTCCAAAAGATCTGATAAGTTGTATTCTCATTTTCATTATCTCCAGATAGCTACTGATTTCTCTAGCAATTTCTTCTTTGACCCAATGGTTGTTTAAGAGTATGTTATTTAATCTCCATATGTTTGTGAATGTTCTCATTCTTTTGTGATTATTGAGACCCCATTGTGATCAGAGAAAGTGCTTTGAATAATTTCAATATTTTTATATTTATAAAGACCTGTTTTGTGCCCCAGCATCTGATCTGTCCTGGAGAATGTTCCATAAGCATTAGAGAAGAATGTGTAACCTTGTGCTTTGGAGTGAAATGACCTATATATGTCTGCTAGGTTTAATCCATTTATCAAGTTATTTAACTTCTCTATTTCTGTGTTGATCTTCTGTCTGGTTGTTCTATCTATAGAGGAGAGTGGTATATTGACACCTCCTACTATTCTTGTTGTAACATCTATCATTCCCTTCAGTTTTGCCAATGTCTGTCTCATGTACTTTGGAGCTCCTTGATTGGGAGCATAAAAATTTATGATTGTTATATCTTCTTGGTAAACTGACCCTTTAATTAGTATATAATGTCCTCCTTTGTCTCTTATGATGTCTTTTTTTATTACTTTTTTTTAAATACCAAAAAACCCAAACAAATGCAAACATTCTTAACTTTTGATCATTCCATTCTACATATATAATCAGTAATTCACAATATCATCACATAATTAAATATTCATCATCATGATCATTTCTTGGAACATTTCCATCTATTCAGAAAAAGAAATAAAAGAAAACAGAAAAAAATGTATACGTACCATATCTCTTACCCCTCCCTTTCATTGATCACTAGCATTTCAAACTAAATTTATTTTAACATTTGTTCCCCCTATTATTTATTTTCATTCCATATGTTCTACTCATCTGTTGACAAGGTAGATAAAAGGAGCATCAGACACAAGGTTTTCACAATCACACAGTCATATTGTGAAAGTTATATCATTATACAATCAGCCTCAAGAAACATGGCTACTTGAACACAGCTCTACATTTTCAGGCAGTTCCTTCCAGCCTCTCCAGTACATTTTGACTAACAAGGTGATATCTACTTAATGTGTAAGAATAACCTCCAGGATGACCTCTTGACCCTGTTTGGAATCTCTCAGCCATTGACACTTTATTTTGTCTCATTTCAGTCTTTCCCCTTTTGGTTGAGAAGGTTTTCTCAATCCCTTGATGTTGAGTCTCAGCTCATTCTAGGGTTTTTCTCAATCCCTTGATGCTGAGTTTCAGCTCATTCTAGGATTTCTGTCCCACGTTGCCAGGAAGGTCCACACCCTTGGGAGTCATATCTCACGTAGACAGGAGGAGGGTGGTGAGTTTGCTTGTTGTGTTGGCTGGAGAGAGAGGCCACATCTGAGCAACAAAAGAGGTTCTCTTGGGGGTGACTCTTAGGCCTAATTTTAAGTACACTTGACCTATCCTTTGTGGGGTTAAGTTTCATATGAACAAACCCCAAGACTGGAGGCTGAGCCTATGGCTTTGGTTGTCCATACTGCTTGTGAGAATATCAAGAATTCAACTTGGGAGATTTGAATTTTCCCTCTTTCTCACCATTCCCCTAGGGGGACTTTGCAAATACTTTACCACTCACTGTTAAAATCACTCTGGGATTTATCGAGGCATCACTCTGGACAAACTCACAAAATCTCATGTCCTACTCAAGGTTCCATGTACTTATGGTGTTCAGCGAAGCTGTCTATATAAGTTATATTAGGAAATACACTAGTCAAAATATAAATTTTGTACCAAATGAACATTTTTTGCTTTAGTCTCTCACATAAGTTGAAATTTTAAAATATTAATTACCATCTATTTTCAGCACCCTGCAGTAATGACATTCCTTTGTTCTTCCTCATGCACAGACATTTTTAAAATTTGTACATTTAGTCACTATCATTATACACTCTAGGCATTCCTAGATTATACCTTCTCAGTTTTTATAGTCTGTCTTTCTTTTTTACTTCATTTGTGCCTCAGCCCTCAGCTTCATTCAGTGTTTTAACATAATTGTATTACAGTTAGGTAGTATTGTGCTGTCTATTTCTGTTTTTACATTCAGTCCTGTTGCACAGTCTGTATTCAGCTCTAATTACCCAATATCTTACCCTATTTTTATCTCCTGATGGTCTCTGTTACCAATGAAATTCTCCAAGTTTATTGACTAATGTCAGTTCTTATCAGTGAGACCATACAGTATTTTCCTTTTGTTTCCAGCTAATCTCACTCAGAATAATGCCCTTAAGGTCCATCCATGTTGTTACTTACTTCATAACTTTATTCTGTCTTACAGCTGTGTAATATTCCATTGTATGTATACACCACAGTTTGTTTAGCCACTCATCTGTTGATGGACATTTTGGCTGTTTCCACCTCTTCGCAATTGTAAATAATGCTGCTATAAACATTGGTGTGCAAAGGTCTGCTTGTGTCCTTGCCCTCATGTCCTCTGAGTAGATACCTAGCAATGGTATTGTTGGATCATATGGCAATTCTATATTTAGCTTTTTGAGGAACCGCCAAACTGCCTTCCATAGCAATTGTACCATTTGATATTCCCACCAACAGTGGATAAGTGTGCCTCTTTCTCCACATCCTCTCCAGCACTTGTCATTTTCTTTTTTATTGATAATGGCCATTCTGGTGTGTGTGAGATGATATCTCATTGTGGTTTTGACTTGCATTTCTCTAATAGCTAGGGACATTGAGCATCTCTTCATGTGCCTTTTGGCCATTTGTATTTCCTCTTCTGAGAAGTATCTGTTCAAGTCTTTTGCCCATTTTGTAATTGGGTTGGCTGTCTTTTTGTTGTTGAGTTGAACAATCTCTTTATAAATTCTGGATACTGGACCTTTATCTGTTATGTCGTTTCCAAATATTGTCTCTTATTGTGTAGGCTGTCTTTTCACTTTCTTGATGAAGTTCTTTGATGTGCAAAAGTGTTTAATTTTGAAGAGCTCCCATTTCTTTCTTTCTTTCTTCAATGCTCTTGCCTTGGGTGTAAGGTCTAGAAAATCGCCTCCTAGTATAAGATTTATAAGATATTTTGCTACAATTTCTTCTAACAGTTTTATGAGTGTAGATATAATATTTAGGTCTTTTATCCATTTTCAGTTAACTTTTGTATAGGGTGTGAGATGTGGGTCCTCTTTCATTCTTTTGCATATGGATATCCAGTTCTCTAGGAACCATTTATTGAAGAGACTGTTTTGTCCCAGGTGAGTTGGCTTGATTGCCTTATCAAAGGTCAATTGTCCATAGATGAGAAGGTCTATATCTGAACACTCTATTCAATTTCATTGGTCAATATATCTATCTTTATGCCAGTACCATGCTGTTTTGGCCACTGTACTTCTTAATATGCCTTAAAGTGAGGTGGTGTGAGACCTCTGACTACATTTTTTCTTCTCAGGATACTTTTAGCTATTTGGGATACCCTGCCCTTCCAGATAAATTTGGTTATTGATTTTTCTATTTCCGAAAAGTCAGTTGTTGGGATTTTAATTGGTATCACATTGAATTTGTAAATCAATTTAGGTAGAATTGACATCTTAACTATATTTAGTCTTCCAATCTATGAACACGGTATGCCCTTCCATCTGTTTAGATCTTCTGTGATTTCTTTTAACAATTTCTTGTAGTTTTCTCTGTATAGGTCTTTTGTCTCTAGTTAAATTTATTCCTAAATATTTTATTTTTTTGGTTGCAATTGTAAATGGAATTCTTTTTTTGATTTTCCCCTCAGATTGTTCATTACTAGTGTATAGAAACACTACAGATTTTTGAATGTTGATCTTGTAACCTGCCACTTTGCTGTCCTCATTTGTTAGCTCTAGTAGTTTTGTTGTGGATTTTTCAGGGTTTTCGACATATAGTATCATATCATCTGCAAACAGTGAGAGTTTTAGTTCTTCCTTTCCAATTTTGACACCTTGTATTTCTTTTCCTTGTCTAATTATTCTGGCTAGAACTTCCAACACAATGTTGAATAGCAATGCTGATAGTGGACATCCTTGTCTTGTTCCTGATCTTAGGGGGAAAGGTTCAGTTTTTCCCCATTGAGATGATGTTAGCTGTGGGCTTTTCATATATTCCCTTTATCATTTTGAGGCAGTTCCCTTCTATTCTTATCCCTTGAAGTATTTTCAACAGGAAAGGATGGTGAATGCCTTTTCTGCATCAATTGAAATGATCATGTGGTTTTTCTGCTTTGATTTGTTGATACAGTGTATTACATTAATTGATTTTCTTATGTTGAACCATCCTTGCATACCTGGGATGAATCCTACTTGGTCATGATGTATAATTCTTTTAATGCTTTGCTGGATTTGATTGGCTAGAATTTTGGTGAGGATTTTTGCATCTATATTCATTAAAGAGATTGATCTGTAGTTTTCTTTTTTTTTTTGCAATGTCTTTGTCTGGCTTTGGTATGAGGGTGATGTTGGCTTTGTAGAATGAGTTAGGTAACTTTCCCTCCTCTTCAATTTTTTTGAAGAGTTTGAGTAGGATTGGTTCTAATTCTTTATGGAATGTTTGGTAGAATTCACATGTGAAGCCATTTGGCCCTAGACTTTTTTTGGGGGGGGGAGCTTCTTAATGACTGATTCAATTTCTTTACTTGTGATTGGTTTGTTGAGGTTGTCCATTCCTTCTTGAGTCAAAGTTGGTTGTTAATACCTTTCTAGAAAGTTGTCCATTTCATCTACATTGTTGTATTTATTAGCATAAGGTTGTTCATAGTATCCTGTCATTAATTCCTTTATTTCTGTGGGATCAGTGGTTATGTCTCCTCTTCCATTTCTGATCTTATTAATTTGCATCCTCTCTCTTCTTCTTTTTGCCAATCTTGCTAAGGGTCATTCAAGCTTATTGATTTTCACATAGAACCAGATTCTGGTTTTGTTGATTTTCTCAATTCTTTTCATGTTCTCAATTTCA
Organism: Tamandua tetradactyla; assembly: GCF_023851605.1. Taxonomy (NCBI): domain Eukaryota; kingdom Metazoa; phylum Chordata; class Mammalia; order Pilosa; family Myrmecophagidae; genus Tamandua; species Tamandua tetradactyla. Next base: position 75,206,299 of record NC_135328.1, read on the forward strand.
TTTATTTCTGCTCTAATCTTCATTATTTCTTTCCTTTTGTTTGCTTTGGGGTTAGTTTGCTGTTCTTTTTCTACTTCTTCCAAGTGGAAAGTTAATTCCTCGATTTTTGCCCTTTCTTCTTTTTTTGATATAGGCATTTAGGGCAATACATTTCCCTCTTTAACACTGCCTTTGCTGCATCCTATAAGTTTTGATATGTTGTGTTTTCATTTTAATTTGCTTCAAGATATGTACTGATTTCTTTTGTAATTTCTTCCTTGACCCACTCGTTGTTTAAGAGTGTGTTGTTGAGTCTCCACATATTTGTGAATTTTCTGGCACTCTGTCTATTATTGATTTCCAACTTCATTCCTTTATGATATGAGAAAGTGTTTTGCATGATTTCAATTTTTTTTAACTTGTTGAGACTTGCTTTGTGACCCAACATATGGTCTATCTTTGAGAATGATCCATGAGCACTTGAGAAAAAGGTGTATCCTGCTGTTGTGGGGTGTAATGTTCTATAAATGTCTGTTCAGTCTAGCTCATTTATTGTATTATTCAAATTCTCTGTTTCTTTATTGATCCTCTGTCTAGATGTTCTGTCCATTGATGAGAGTGTGGAATTGAAGTCTCCAACTATTATGCTAGATGTGTCTATTTCTCTTTTCAGTGTTTACTGCATGTATTTTGGAGCATTCTGGCTTGGTGCATAAATATTTATGATTATTATGTCTTCTTTGTTGAATTGTTCCTTTTATTAATGCATAGTGTCCTTCTTTGTCTCTTTTAACTGTTTTACATTTGAAGTCTAATTTGCTAGATATTAGTATAGCTACTCATGCTCTTTTCTGATTCTTATTTGCATGAAATATCTTTTCCCAACCTTTCATTTTCAACCTATGTTTATCCTTGGGTCTAAGATGTTTTTCCTGCAGACAGCATATACATGGGTCCTGTTTTTTAATCCATTCTGTCAGTCTATGTCTTTTGATTGGGGAGTTTAATCCATTAACATTTGGTGTTATTACTGCATGGGTGGGACTTTCTTCTACCATTTTGGCTTTTGGATTTTATATGTCATATCTAATTTTCCTTCTTTTTACCTTTACTCATTGTCTTCGTTTCTACACTCTTCTCCACACCTCTCTCTCCTGTCTTTTCATATCTGTCTCTAGTGCTCCCTTTAGTATTTCTTACAGAGCTGGTCTCTTGGTCACAAATTCTCTCAGTGGTTTTTTCTCTGAAAATGTTTTAATTTCTCCCTCATTTTTGAAGGTCAGTTTTGTTAGATATAGAATTCTTGGTTGGCAGTTTCTCTCTTTTAGTAATTTAAATATATCATTCCACTATCTTCTTGCCTCCATGGTTTCTACTGAGAAATCTATGCATAGTCTTATTGAGCTTCCCTTATGTGTGATGGATTGCTTTTCTCTTGCTATTTTCAAGATTTCCTCTTTCTCTTTGAACTCTGACATTCTTATTAGTAAGTGTCTTGGAGTATATCTACTTGGATCTATTCTCCTTGGGGTATGCTGCACTTCTTGGATCTGTAATTTTAAATCTTTCATAAGCATTGGGAAATTTTCAGTGGTAATTTCCTTCATTAGTTTTTCTCCTCCTTTTCCCTTCTCTTCTCCTTCTGGGACACCCACAACATGTATATTTGTGTGCTTCATATTGTTATTCAATTTCCTGAGTCCCTGCTCGTATTTTTCTACTTTTTCCCTATATTTTCTTTTGCTTGTCAGATTTCAGATGTTCAATCCTCCAGCTCACTAATCCTATCTTCTGCCTCTTGGAATGTAACATTGTAGGATTCCATTGTTTTATTTTTCATTCTTCTACTGTGCCTTTCATTCCCATAAGTTCTGTGATTTATTTTTTCAGTCTTTCAATTTCTTCTTTATGTTCATTCCTTGCCTTCTTTATATCCTCCCTCAATTCATTGATTTGATTTTTGATGAGGTTTTCCATGTCTGTTTGTATATTCTGAATTAATTGTTTCAACTCCTGCATCTCATTTAAATTGTTGGTTTGTTCCTTTGACTGGGCCATATCTTCAATTTACCTAGTGTGATTTGTTATTTTTTGCTGGCGTCTAGGCTTTTAATTGCTTAATTAGTTTATTCTGGAGATTGTTTTCACTTCTTTCACCTAGGGTTTTCTTGCTGGATCAATTTGTTGTCTGTCTGTTCTTCGATATTCAGTTCAGCTTTTTCTGGACCACTAGCTTAGGTTTTGTTTAACAGAGGAGAATTTTTCAGTTCTTGTTTACTTGTTTCTTGCCCTGACTGTATGGTGCCTTCCCCCCCACCCCCCACCCTTAGGAAGGTCTACTTAGGTATTATAGACCTCAGCCAGATTTTCACAGACCAAACTGGCCTCCTGCCAGGAGGGAAGAGTCCTCTGCATCAGTTTTCCCTGAGGGTGAGACCCAGCAGGTTGAAAGACTTTCCTGTGAAGTCTCTGGACTCTGTTTTTCTTATCCTGCACAGTATGTGGTGCTTGTCTGCCTGCAGGTCCCACCAGCATAAGGTGTTGTGGTACCTTTAACTTTGGCAGACTCTCCCTGCTGGGGTGTGGTGGAGACAGAGGAGAGGTTGTAGGCTGGTTTTAATGGCTTCAAATTACCAAGCCTTGGTGTCTGACTTCCTTAAGGGAGGGATTCCACCTGAGTTGGGCCTCATCTCTCCTCTGGGGAAGGCACAGGCTCCAGACAAGACTTCAAACGAGCTTGTTTCTGTCTATGCCTGGGACAGCTGCAGCCTGAGAAGCCTTGCCGCTGTATTCAAAGGTGGTCAAGCTTTGTAGAAACACAGTCACAAATACCTCTCTTTCTTTTTTTTCCTTTTTCCATCAGCCCTGCCACCTTGGCACCAGGGCAAAAATCAGCTATTTCTGCTTTGACCAGGTTCACCTGAGCTGGGGGCCTATTTTTAGTTGTCAGGATTTGTTAATTAATTTCACAATTGGTGTTTGGTTGCATTCAGCCCCTGCTGCTGGTAAAGTCCCTTTCCTTTCCCCTCTGGGAAGCACCCTGTGGGGGAGGGGCATAGGCCACCATGGCTTGGGGAATTCATGGTTCTGGGTGTGCTCACAGCCGGTCCAGCTGGTCCAGACTGGGGTACACTGTGTGTCCAGTCACTGACATGGCCCCAGGAGCGGTTCTGTACTGTTACTGGTTATTTAGTAGCTGTTCTGAAGGACAAACTAAATCATGCACCTTGCTAAGCCACCATCTTGGCACCTCACCCTGCCATAATCTTTTCTGTTATGATGTCTTGACATTAAAGTTGATTTTGCTCGATATTGTATAGCTACTCCTGCTTTGTTTTGGTTACAACTTGCATGGAAAATATTTTCCATCCTTTCACTTTCAATCTATTTGTATTCTTGTGTCAAAATGAACCTCTTGTAAGCAGCATATAGCTGGATTATGTTTCTTAATCCATTCTGCCAATCTGTATCTTTTAATTGGTAAATTAAGTCCATCAACATTCAAAGTTATACTGAAAAGACATTTCTTGATTTCAGCATTTTATCTTTTTTATTTTATTTGTCAGATCTATATATTCTTTTCCCTCTTCCTCTTTGTATTCTTTAAATTACGCTTAGTGGTACTCTTCAGTTCTGGGCCCTCCTCCAGACCTCCCTCTCCTCTCTTTTTTTTTCAGCTGGTAGAACTCCTTTTAGTATTTCTTGTAGCGCCAGTCTCTTGTTGACAAATTCTTTCAGGTTTTCTTTGTCTGTGAAAACTTCACTCTCCTTAAATTTTGAAGGACAGTTTGGTTGGGTATGGAATTCTTGGCTGGAAATCTTTCTCTTTCAGGATTTTGAATATATCAGATCACTGCCTTCTTGCCCCCAGGTTACTAGTTGAGTAGTCTAAATTCAGTCTTATTTGATTTCCCTTGTATGTAGTAGATCGTTTTTCTCTTGCTGCTTCCAGGATTTTCTGCTTCTCTTCAACCTTTGACACTGATTAGTATGTGCCTTGGGAAAGGTCTATTTGGATTTATTCTGTTCAGAGTTCTTTGGGATTCTTTGACTTGTATATTTATGTCCTTTATGAGGTTTGGGAAGTTTTCTCTCATTATGTCCTCAACTACTCTTCCTAGCCCTACACTCCTCTCTTCTCCTTCTGGGACACCAATGATTCTTACATTTATGTGCTTTGTTTTGCCTATCACTTCCCTGAGTTGCCATTCAATTTTTTTCCATCTTTTTTGCCATTTGCTGTTTTGTGTCTTCGAAGTCAATTATCCTGTCCTATATATCACTTATTCTTTCTTCTGTCTCTTCAAATCTGGAGTTGTATGCCTCTAGTATGCTTTTAATTTGGTCAACAGAGTCTTTAATCTCTGTGATATCCTCTATTTTTCTATTTATTCTTTCAAATTCTTCTTTGTGCTCTTCTACTGTCTTCTTGATCTTTATGCCATTTGCTATCCCACTTATTTTATTAAGTGGAGTTGTATGAACATCTTTGATTAGTTGTTCTAGCCTCTGTGTCTCCTCTGGTGCTTTAATTTGGTCACTAGGCAGGGCTATATGTGTCTATATTGTGATATGCTTAGTGATCTCTGCTGTCTTTGTGCCATGTAAATATCTTGACTGATTTACTTTTGGAGTTGATTTCTTTCAGTAATCAAAGCCTTGTGTTTGTGGAATGGTTGTACAGCAGGGAGCAGGGCAGGGGGTGGGCACTCAGTACCGTGATTTGTTGAAGGTCAGGTATAGGCTCAGGTTGGGGATGTTACAGTGAAGTTTGTGATTGTGGGTGCCCAGCGGCCAGGGAGGGTGTAGTTGTGCAAGTGGACTGGTCTGGGAGGTGTAACCCTGGTGTGCACTGGTCTAAGGCACGGGGCCCTTTGTGCGCATGCATAGAGCTGTGGCAGCAGGTTGGCGTCATGCCTTCATGGATTGGGGGCAGATGTGACCTGGTTGCACAGATGGGCACTTTCTCAGAGCTGGGAAGGGAGGCTGAGGGCCATGCGCATGCGTGGTTCTAGAACTGCTATAAAGTGCTGTTTCCAGAGCTGAATGATGTGATTTGGGGCATGTGCTCATGCGTGGGCCTGGCAATGCTGTAAATGAATGTGCAGAGCTCAGGTGGGGTGGAGTGAGGCTGTGCGACTCTATGAGTGGGAGGAGGTTGGGGGGCAGGGGTAGCCTGGGTATGGAAGTTGGTGCCAGCAGCCTTTATGTGCTGCCAATACCCTGCAGGGAACAGGGAGGGGAGGTAGTGCTCAGGAGGGGTGCAGGAGAGGTGGGTTGGGCTGCACTTGGGATGGGGGTAGGGGACAGGTACATGCACTGGGGGCTGGTGAGGTGCCTGGAAATGGGAGCGGATGACGGTGTTCATCTGCTTGGGGTGTGGGGTGAGTTGCAGGTCATGGGGCTGTGCTGGTGAGGGTAGTGCACCCAAGGAACACAGCCTGGCTTACTTCCTAGTCCCTGGCTCCAGTCCATGCACTGCAGCGGGCTCCATGCCTCTGTGCCAGGCTCCAGGTTTCTGCCTCTCAGTTCCTCAGCCTCTGCAACCAGGGCTGCCACATGTGGTGCAGAAGGCTCTCCCAGGTCAGCCACACTCCCGAATTGCTGCCTCAGTTGCCCTCCTGTCCCTTCTCTAAGTTTTCCATGGAACAGGGCTAAGCTCAAGCTAGTCTATTTGGCCATCTTCCCAGAAATCCTCTACCACTGATATTTGAGGAAAATGTATAAATGAACTCTGTCACAGCTCTGTCGCAGCTATTTTTAAGTCTAGTATATAAGATGGCAATTTCTTCTTAGTCATTCTTCTACAAAAGAAAAAAGAATGAAAGCTAAAATAGACATGTAAATCTCTGGATATATAGACCTTTACTCTGGCAAGAGGAGCTTTTCTCACATTAAGGTCTCTCAGAGAACACATTCACAGTGAAAGTGAATTTTAATATCAAGAATTTGCAAACTCTATCTTTATCTTTGTTTTCAAAAATAAAAGCAACATCAGTAGCTATTAGAGAAATGCAAATCAAAACCGCAGTGAGATATCAATTCACCCCCACTAGAATGGCAGCTATTGAACATATAGAAAATTGCAAGTATTGGAGAGGATACAGAGAAATAGGGAGACTCTTTTATTCTTAATGGGACTATAAAATGGTGCACCCACTATGGAAGAGAGTTCGACGGTTTCTCAGAAAGTTAAGTATAGACTATATGGACCTGCAATCCCAATTCTAGGTATGTAACCAAAAGAATTGAAAGCATTCAATTTCAATTTGAGTTGTATTTGGAGGGACTCAAATAGATATTGGCCCCTGAATGTTCACAGCAGTATTAATCACAATCGTTGAAAGATGGAAGCAACCCAAGTATCTCCCATCAACTGATGAATGGGTAAATAAAATGTGGTATATATATATATGCAGGGAAATATTATTCGGCCATATGAAGAAATGAAGTCTATGTTGACATATGACAACGTGGATGAACTTGAAGACATCATGTTAAGTGAAATAAATCAGACACAAAAGGATGTGTTGTATGATTTCACTGAGATGAAATAATTAGAATAAGCAAGTTCATAGGGCAGAATCTGAAATACAGTTTACCAGGGGCCAGGGTGAGAGTAAGGAAGAGGAAGTTAATGCTTGACTTGTACAGAGTTTCTATTTGGGTTGATGTGAAGTATTGGTAATGGGTGGTAGTAATGGTAGCACAAGATTATGAACGTAATTAACAACACTGAATTATGTGGTAAAAAGAAGAAATTTTAGGTTATATGTATGTTACTAGAATAAAAATTTAAAAACAAAGCAAAAATCATGGGATTGAATAAAACAAACAGTGAACCCTATTGTAAACCATGGGTTACAGTTAATAACTCAGTTATAAAAATGTTCCTTCATGAATTGTAACAAATATACCACACTAATGCAAGGTGTTATTTATAAGGTGGTAGATGGGATCCATGTATTTTATGCAGGAGTTTTCTGCAAAGCCACAACTTCTCTAATTAAAAACAAAAATTTGCTAGATAAGATAAACCAGTTCATCTATACTTATTAAAAATAATTACTGAAATGTGCTTTCATTTTCTTGCCTCAAATGCAGTTTTTAGAGCTACTTTCCAGGCTTAGTTCATTCACTCATTTACTCAATGAATAGTGTTAGGCACTTAACTAAAAACTGCAGGGAGAAATGCCTCCTAGAATTTTATAATTAAGTGACATTCTTCGACTAGCCAAAGTCAGAAATAAAATAGCATTTGTTAAGAGGTCTGAAAAATAATCAGATTAATTAAATTTGAATGTTTAGGGAATAAACAGATCCTGGAAAATGGAATAGGGTTAAAATGAATCCATATAACAATTTGATTGTTTCTTTGTCATTGTTTAATCTTTTAACAAAGATATCAACCTCTGAATAAAAAGCACTTGTAAAATTTGACAGAATATGGTAGTTTTACTTTAGCAAATAATGTGGTGAAATGAGACCTGTAGTCACAAATAATTAGTTGTCTTTCTGACGGAGCTGCCTTTTTTTGTTAAAACTCTAATGATAAAAATGTCCATTTGCAACTTTATTTCATTTGCCAGTGAGTTACATCTTTAGTCTCTTTTGTTTTTGTTTTTGTTTTTTCTGGGTGCCTGGTCCAGGAATTAACCAGGGTCTCCCACATGAAAAGTGAGCATTCTACCACTGAATCAACCCCAGGCTGTTTTTATCAACCTGTGAAATAGTATTTTTAAATTTATCATGTATCCCTGATTTACAGAAATTAGATTAACACAGTGTTTAATTCTCAAAAGCACTGGAAAAGGCTGTTTATCAAAAGAAAAGTTAAGATTAGTGGCTACATGTCATATTTTTGCTTTGACTGAGCATCTTTCTGTGACTAGGCAGATGAAAGGATTCAAAAAGGGCCTAGCAAATGCAAGAAAATAAGGTAATATGTTAAATTAGGAAAAAAATGATTATGCATACTTAAAATTGATCTATTTAAAATAAATTGGGTAGATGAAGAAAAAAAGATCTATTGATCCCAACTTAGGCTAAGTAAAATCACTGAAATACCCATATCCAATCCTTCATCCTGCATAAATATTTCATTATTTATTTTCCTACTTGAACTTATTCGAGTGTAAACTAATAATAGCATTTAGAGAAACTTAGGTAAAGAAAAAAAATAAATGGAGCAAACTATGGTTTGTTGAAGGGATAACCTGATGCACATTGTTTAGCAAAGACTGTAGCTCAAGTACAATTAATTATCTCTCCACACCAGTTTATAATTAATCCTTATGAATTAAACCTTATTGTTTTTTCTTACAGCAACATATCAAATAAAAGTGTAGTGAACATGAGGTCAAGACATATAAAAGGAACTGTAATAACACCATGCTAATTTAACAAAGAATATTTATAGAGTGTTATGAGAAATTTACATTAATTCATCAAACCTTCAACAATCACTCTGTGCTAGGCACTTTACCAGGAAATGGGGATGAAATGATAGATATAATCTCTGTCTCCAGGGCTTCCCAGAGTAAGGGAAGCCACAGAGAAAATGATTTCTCTTGCTCTATAATTATTGCTTGAACAACAGTTTGGGTAATAGGTCATGTAAGGCTTCTTGGAGAAAGTGAACAGTTCCTCTAAAATAGTTTCCCAAGGGGAAAAACTATTGCTTAAAACTTACACTGGAGCAATATTCATAATTCCTCAATTGTTTACTAGCATATTTAAAGGTGAATTAGTTGCAGAATTTTCTCTTCTTCCTGCTGTAATGGTTAAGTTTTGGTGTCAACTTGGCCAAGTGATTATGCCCAGTTGTCTGGTCAGGCAAGCACTGGCCTGACCCTTGCTGCAAGGATATTTTGTGCTTGGTTGATAAACTAGAAGGCTGGTGTATTAAATCATCAGCAAGTTGATTGCATCTGTGGCTGATTACATCTGTGATCAACTAAGGCATCTCCCACAATGAGATAATCCAATCCATTGAAGGCTTTTAAGGAAGAAGAGAGACCCCTTCACTGCTTTTTCAGCCAGCGAACCTCTCTGGTGGATTTCATCCAGACCCCTCATCAAATTTGCCAGCTGCACAGCCTGCCCTACAGATTTTGGACTCTTCAATTTCCATGGTTGCGTGAGACACCTTTATAAATCTCATATCTATGTATCTCTCCTGTTGGTTCTGTTTCTCTAAAGAACCCTGAATAACACAGTGGTGCACTATTTTTTCTTATTACGCAAATACTGACAATAGCAGAAGAGCAGACACCACCTTTCTCATATTATAGGAGAATGTGCATTTTAACAAGACAGCAAGCATTCTGTACGAGGCTTAAGAAGCTTAGTTTTAGAGGACATTCTTTTTTCATGAGGGCATTTAAGGAGATTTCTATTTAAAAACACATGGTGAAACTGCACCCAGCTTTATTTTCTAATTAAAGCAAAATTAAATTTACAAAATTTTTTAAGTTGGTAAAGATTGAGAAACATAATTATGTATTAATGGTGTGATCAAATACCATGTAAATAAAATGAGGTTAAGGTTTTTAGAAATTTGTGAAATTACCAAGGTGGAAAAATAAATTAAAATTGTGTGCAATAGGGCAGACCACTGTGTCTCAGCCATCAGAGTTCTCGCCTGCCATGCTGGAGACCTGGATTCGATTCCTGGTGCCTTCCAAAAAAAAAAAATTGTGTGCAACAGCATTAGAGATGCTTGGACTTGAATTCCCTTGTGCAGCTCAGTTTGCAACTCCCTCCTGCACCTTAGCATGAGAATGTTGTGCTCTAGGTAGTAGTATTACTTCTTCTATTTATTGTTTCCTACAAATATGTATACAGTCATGTCTAATTAACATAATGGGAATATATATATATATATTACATATACATCTGAATTAAACAGATTATGGTGATTCCCACCACATCTCCATTCAACTCGCCTATTTGGCTTGCGCAGAAAATAGATGGGACTTGGAGGATGACAGTGGATTATCATAAACTTAACCAGGTGGTGATTCGACTTGCACCTGCTCTTCCAGATACTTGAGCAAATCAACACATCACCTGGTACCTGGTATGCAGTTATTGATCTGGCAAATGCTTTTTCTCAATAGCTGCCAATAAGGACCACCAGAAACAGTTTACATTCAGCTGACAAGGCCAGCAGTCTACCTTCACTGTTCTGCTTCAGGGGGATATCAACTCTCACAATCTTGTCTGCAGGGAACTTAATTGTTTCTGCCTCCCACAAGACATCACACTGGTCCATTATATTGATGATATCATGCTGATTGGACCTAGTGAGCAAAAGGTAGTAACTACTCTAGACTTATTGGTAAAGTATTTTGGTGTCATGGGATGGGAGATAAATCCAACAAAAATACAGGGACCTTCCATCTCAGTGAAATTTCAAAGTGTCCAATGGTGTGAGGCATTTAGAGATCTTCCTTCTAAGGTAAAGGATAAGCTGTTGCATCTTGCCCCTCCTACAACCAAAAAAGAGGTACAATGCCTAATTGACCTCTTTGGATTTTGGAGACAATATATTCCTCATATGGTTGTGCTACTCCAGCCCATCTACTGGGAGACCAGAAAAGCTGCTAGCTTTGAGTGGGGAACAGAACAAGAGGAGGCTCTGTGATAGGTCCAGGCTACTGTGCAAGCTGCTCTGCCACGGAGGCCGTATGACGCCACAGAACCAAAGGTGCTGGAAGTGTCAGTGGCAAATAGGGATGCTGTGTGGAGCCATTGGAAGAATCACAATGCTTAGGATTTTGGAGCAAAGCCTTATCATCCACTGCAGATAACTACTCTCTTTTGAGAAACAGCTTTTAACCTGCTGCTGGGCCTTAGTAGAGACTGAACACTTAACCACGGCCCACACAAATTACCATGAGAACTGAGTTGCCTATCATGAGCTGAGTGTTTTCTGACCCACCAAGCCCGTCCTGTGGATGCAAGTCACTTTCCTCAGCCTCTTCTGCCATTGCCCAATGGACTCATATACAAAATGGGCGCATGCTCAGTGTGGCTCTGCATCCATGGTCCACAAGCCCGTAGTTGATCTGGCATGATCTGGACCTGCTATATCACTGACTTCTACATAGCCAGGTATCAGTAGTGCATATTACTGCCCAACATAAACATCACAGCCACCATTCATTTGTTAGAACGGCCAGCCAACAGACTGCCAGTTTCACACAATTCTTTATGTGTGTGAGCATGGGTGCATGTGTGTATAATATTCACTTCGAAAGCAGACGTGGGCTTAACAAATAAGATCCAGGGTTCTGTTTAGAAGAGAAATGAAGTAACTTTTTTGGGATTTAAAAGCAAAGCAGAAATCTTAATTCTAACATAATAGAAAATCCAAGGAAACAATGAGTTAAGTTTCAGGCTTAGGACTTTCAACACTATTTGTCTCTTGGTTTTGTTGTTTGTATTATATTTTCCTTTCTAGTCCAAGGAATTTTCACTTTTATCACCTTTATCTCTGATTTATTTTCTTCTGAGTTCATTTATTCTTACTTCCTCTAATGCGTTTTAGCCCAATTGTAAGTTTTCTTATCTCACCAACTTTGATCATAATTTAATTCTGTTCTCATTTTATTTAAGCCAAGTCAATCCTCCTGGTTTATTTTCACTGAGAAAGGGAAGCAGTTCTAGAATATAAATCTGCTTCTTAGAATTATTTATTTTGAGAGATGTCTTTACCTTTGAGACTTTAGCGGAAGTATCTCTTTTGTTTTGAACTGAATTATTTTTCATCATCTCTATGATGTTGCTTTTTTCTAAAATTTATTAACAGATGAAATATCCTGATTTCAAGATGCACTGATTGTCTTTGGTTCCTCTCATTGTTTATGTACATACTGGTTTAAGTCTTTTCCTCAGATTAGCAGCTGGAGAGTGGGTTAGTGTTTATAATGTCCAGTTCAATTCTGATTTCTAGCACAAAATTGCTTTTCTTCTGTCTCTATTCCTAGTTCTCTGACACTCTAAATAATGTGCCTGTTAGAATGGATAACTCGCAGGATTTCCACCTCCAGTTCACTTCTTCACTGCTCTCATCAATGACAGAGAAAACCACTTGTTCTAGTGTGCTAGCTGCCAGAATGCAATATAGCAGAAACGGAATGGCTTTCAAAAGGGAGAATTTAATAAGTTGCTAGTTTACAGTTTTAAGGCCGACAAAATGTCCCAATTAAAGCAAGTCTATAGAAATGTCCGATCTAAGGCATCCAGGGAAAGATACCTTGGTTCAAGAAGGCCGATGAAGTTCAGGGTTTCTCTCTCATCTGGAAAGGCACATGGTGAACACGGTCAGGGTTTCCCTCTAGGCTGGAAAGCAAAAGGTGAACATGGCATCATCAGCTAGCCTTCTCTCCAGCTCCTTGGTGTTGTGGGGTGCACCAAAAGAGAGACCACATAATTCAAACCTGCAATCCAATTTGGAGTCTTTATTAGCCGGCCGGCGACTGCCTCAGAAACTTCCAAGAAGGAAGATTCAGAGGGCAGCCCCCAGAGGTTTTCAAGGTGTGCTTATAAAGGCAAAAACTATGTTGTGGTTTTGCAGTTGCTAGCAAGCAAGTGTATCACAGAAGCAGAAAAATGCCGTTAGCCGTTGCCAAAACACATCCTGTTCTCTCAGTTTCCTAACGTTGGTTATTGTTTAACTCTTGGGGACATTCTGCCCCCATGTTGTTGGGACTTTCCCTGCTTGGGCCTGATTGATTGCTCCTGGCCCTCCACATTCCCCACTGGTTTTATGAGAGAATCAAATCATTGTTTCTTTATTTTGATGATAAATTTGCTGATATTGGGTTCCAAGGACTAATAATTTAACAGTTTGTATTTTTCTTTGCATGTATGAGGTTAGACAGTTGATTATACAGGGTCCGAACATTAAGCTTAATAATATGAGAATTAGGGGCCCTGCTATGGCGGACAAGAGCGTGGTCAGCCATGGGGACCGGGAAAATAAGTTTTCATATCGCTGGCTGGGGTACCGTCCGCCCGGTCTCCAAGGTGGCTGGCTGAAGCTTCTTTATCCAGACCAGGTCTCCAGGCTGCACCTGAGCTAGATCTTTTTTAGGTCCCAGATGGGCTGCCTTCACCAGTTCCCAAGTTTGCTGGGTGGAAGACTGCAGAGCCTGTAATGATTTTAGAAGAGAATGGTTATTTAATTCAGCTATTCTCCCCCCCCCCTCAAATTTAGGGATTAGTGGAGGTGGTCATTTGCCGCGTCCTCTTTTTCCTCCCCGGTTTGACACGGTTCCCTGGAAGGAAGGGCGGTAGGCAAGGCCTTCAACGCCCCAAAAGAGGACGAGGCATAAAATGGTGTAATAGAAAAAAACTGGGATTAATGACACTAATTGTGTGTTTCTTGTTGCTGGTTGTGCTCCAAGCATTATATCAAAACGAATCAGAAAGCAAAAGAATTGGAAAAAATGATACAAATTGTACAAATTGCAAAATCTTGTTAATGACTATTTGGAAAAAATTAGGTTGGGACGCCCCCATTAAGCAAGTCATGCTGCAGATACAGCAGGCAGAAGTGCTTTTAGAACAAGTCACAGAAAAGTACCCCATAGAAAGTAAACACTTACAATTAAAAAACCCTGCATTGAGCCATCCTAGAAATTTACTCCCCACCACGGCACCGGTCCATTGCTATAAAACAATAAAAAATCTAAGTAAACAATGTAACCTTTTAATCAAAACAAGCTAACATTTAACCAGATTAAAATAGGTCTTGACATATTGCCTCACCTGTAGAATAATAGGAAAAGAAAGTCTAAACTCAGAAAACTGCAAACACAATGTCTGTGGTTTAAGCCAATATCTTGCTGCTATTAAAATCTTGTGTAAGTGTTCCTAAGAAAATCAAAACGTGTACTTTCGCTTTGCTTCCCTGAACCTGTAACTTTACCTAAAATGTAAGCCATGACACAACCATGATTCTGTGATACCTGTTTCCTTGCCAAAAATAAAGGTATAAAATCAGTTAAGCAAAAATAAATCTAAGCAACTCTTCCCAGAGGAAAATTCTCTAAGCTGTCTCTTGGTGTTCTTCTCGCGCCGACGACCCTCCACACCTTCAAGCCCGTTCCCTCTGCTGCGGCTGGACCGCGGCAGTCATTTAAACATGGTTTTATATAGGGTAATTCCCTTAACATAGGGAGTCCATCTAGTCCTTAGGAGGGCAAATGGAAGGAGACTCACCCAGTTTTCGCCAGTCTTGAGCTTTAGTTTATTCAAAGATTCTTTGATTGTTCTATTCATTCGCTCAACCTGTCCTGAACTCTGTGGTTTACAAATACAATGTAACCTCCGTTTGATATTTAATACTTTTGTTAATAATTGAGTAATCTGGACGATGAAAGCCGGCCCATTGTCGGACCCCACTGCAGTCAGGAGGCCGAATTGGGGGACAATTTCGGAAACTAGTTTTTTTATTACTACTTGTGCTGTCTCGGTTCTGGTAGGAAATGCCTCCGTCCCTCCGGAGAAGGTGTCGATGAAGACTAACAGGTATTTATATCCATATAGGCCAGGTAATATTTCCGTGAAGGCTACTTCCCACTGCTCTCCTGGGGCTCGTCCCCTCAGCCTGGTTCCTGGAGGCATTTCTTTCCCGTGGCCGGAATTTACCTGGGCACAGATGTGGCATCTGGACGACACCTGCTGGGCTTATTGCTGCAATCAGGGATGTAATAATTTTCTCTGTAAAAGTTCAGTTAGTTTCGTACTGCCCAGGTGTGTACTTTGGTGAACCTGGGTAACTAAATTTTTCCCCAGCTGCTCTGGCACTAGGATTCTTCCATCTGGGAGAATTTTCCAACCATCCAGATCTGTTTTAGTGCCCAGGGTCTCGCCCAATCTAATCTCTTCCCCGGTATATTTTGGAGGGCTCAGCAATACACACCCCGGCAGAACAGGAAGTATCTGCAACATCCCCACTGGTTTTTGGGCAACCTCTTTTGCCATTTTGTCAGCCAGGGCATTTCCTCTGGTAATTTGAGTTTTAACAGTCTGACGTCCTTTGCAATGTATAACAGCTGCCCTTTTTGGCAACCAGATAGCCTCTAGCAAGGTGAGTGTTTCTGGTACATTTTTTATTTCCTTTCCTCCTGATGTCAAATGTCCACATTCCTGCTATAGTGCCCTGTGGACATGCGCAGTTGTGAAGGTGTACCTGCAGTCCATGTAGATGTTGATTACCTTCCCCTTTCCCCACTTTACAGCCTGGGTCAGAGCTATTAGCTCAGCCTTCTGGGCTGAAGTCCCATGTCCTAGGGCCTGAGCCCAAATGACCCGGTCCACAGCTACCACCACTGCCCCGCATACCTGGTACCCTTCAAGACGTAACTGCTCCCGTCTGTATATAATTCTTCATCAGGATCTGGCCAGGGGTTGTCAGTGAGGTCAGCCCTCAGGTTTGTGAGAGACTCCAAAATCTCGCGACAGTCATGGATGGGCTCAGACGGGTCATCATCCGGAAGCAAGGTGGCAGGGTTAAGAGCCACCGTTTTTAAGAAGCAGATTCTTGGAGGATCCAGTAGCAATACCTGATATTGAGTTATCTGGATGTTTGAGAGCCATCTCTCAGGCGGGCTCCTTAGTAATGTTTCTACTGAATGTGGGGCCACCATGTGTAAGTCTGTCCCAGTGTTAATTGAGATGCTTCTTTCATTAAAATGGCCGTGGCAGCAATGGCTCAGAGGCAGCTTGGCCACCCAGCCACCACATAATCTAGTCTTTTAGACAGGTAGGCAGCTGGCCTTTTCCACAGTCCTAGGATCTGAGTGAGGATTCCTTTTGCTATTTCTTGGGTTTCAGCAACATGGAGCTGAAAAGGTTTGGACAGGTCTGGCAAGGTTAAGGCAGGAGCACTTACAAGTGCTTGTTTTAGCATTTTGAAAGCTTTGTACTCAGTCTCAGTCCATGTTAGGGCTTCCTCCTTTCCCCCTGTGCTGATGTACAGGGGTTTGGCTATTTCTGCAAACCCGGGAATCCAGAGCTGGCAATATCGAATTGCTCCTAAGAATTCCTGCACCTGCCTTTTTGTTTTTGGTTGTGGCGTTTTTAGGATAGCTTCAATTCGATTAGAAGACAGGGCTCTTTTTCCCCCTTTTAATTCATACCCTAAGTACGTTGCCGTTGCTGAACTAGTGCAGAGTTGGGCCTTTTTGGCTGAGACCTGATAGCCCAGCTGACTAACTCCTGTAACAAGTTTTTGGTTGCTTTTTTACAATCTGACAGGTTACTAGCTGCCAGTAGGAGGTCATCTACATTTGTAAGAGAGTTACCTCTGGATGCTTTTGTCTATAACGAACCAGATCCTGGCTTAAAGTCTCATTGAACAGGGTGGGGGAATTTTTGAAACCCTGTGGCAACTGAGTCCAGGTTAATTGTCCAGAGAACCCCCTCCTCTGGGTCAGTCCATTCAAAAACAAAGATGGGTTGACTTACTGCAGCCAGGAGAAGCGAAAAGAAGGCATCCTTTAAGTCCAAAACAGTGTAGACCTGCTGGCTGGGAGGTAACAGGCTCAAGAGTGTATATGGGCTAGGCACAGTGGGGTGAATGGTTTCAATTTTTTTGTTTATCTCTCAGAGATCTTGCACTGGCTGGAATTTTTTAAATTTTTTCAGTAGGCGCATTGGTTTGTACCTAGGTCCAACCTTTTCCCTTGGTTTCCCTTTCTTTTTTAACAGTTTTCCATTTACCTTTTTGTTTTTCCTGTTCAGCCATTGCAGATATTAAAATTTTGGCTGTTTTTTGGACTGCGTGGTCCCGGGGTCATCTCTGTTATTAAAAGTCTTTTGGGCAATTTCTATCAGTTCAGACAGCACTTTACCCTTAAATCCTTCCAATTTCTGTAATTTTTTTTCCTTATATCTGGGGCCGACTGGGTGACAAATGCTATATTTGTGGCTCGCCTATTTTCAGGCGCCTCTGGATCTATAGGAGCCGTATAAGTGGTATGCCTCCAGGAGGCGCTCAAGGAAAGCAGCTGGAGATTTGTCCGGCTTTTGACGGTTTCGCTTACCCAAGACATGCTGGTTGGCTTCTTGGCCGCCGCTTATAGTCTCTGGAGCAGAGTCTGGCGATACCGATCGAGAGCCTCCTTACCTTTATCAGTGTTGGGGTCCCATCCGGGACGAGTGAAGGGGAACACAGCCTCTAATTGGGTTGACTCAGTAGTAGGTTGTCCATCAGGTCCAAGAATTAACTTCCTCACCTCTCTCCTGACTCATTCTCATTCCTCAGAGGTGAAGAGGGCCTGGAGCTGATGGCAGTCATCCCAGGTGAGCTAGTGGGTTAAAAGACAGTCTCTAAGAGGGAGATGAGCGCTTGGGGCTTTTCGGAGAAAGAGGGATTCTGGTTTTTCCAATTATATAGATTGCTAGAGGAAAAGGGGACATAGACCATGTAAGGTGGGTGGTCGTCCCCCGGGGCAGAGCCAACCTGCCTCAAGGGTAAAATTGGAGCTCCAGAAGAATCCAGTGACTGTGCACCAGGAGAGGGGTGGTAAGCAGAGCCCCTTCTTGTGTGGGGGGGACTGAAGGTCACCTCCCGGCTATTAGAGGGGCTGGTTGCCGCCTCTTGACCGTTTTTCCCCTCTGGTCTTTGAGGTGACAGAGGGGCTGCTGGGTATGGGGGAGGGTCCATCAAGAGTGGATCCTCTGATGGTCCTGTCATTACTGGGATCCCATTAGTCCTTTCTTTTTGAGAGCTTTTTATTAAGAGGGCCATTTTGGCTCGGGGGGGGGGGTTCTTTTTGGGACTCCAGGCAAGACCATAACCACTTGGGTTTTTCTGTTACAATTTCAATCCAAATTAGTATATAGGGAATTTGGTCAGGGTGGCTTAGATTACCAAAAATTGTTCTTTGGAGTTTATAAGCCACAGATAGATCTGTGGTTCCCTCAGGAGGCCACCCGGAACCAAAAATTGGCCACTCCCGTGAGCAGAATTTTTTCAAGTTGAAGGCGTTGACAGGGGCTCCATAGTCTCCAGCCTTCTGCTGAAATTCCTGGAAATTTTTCAGAAAACATTGAAGAGGAGTATAAACAGAAAAGCTTGACTGACCCATGGCAATTATAACAAGAATGACACAGAATGCGACAGAGCAACACAGAATGCGACGAGACCAACAGATGAGAGAAGGGACAAACTAAACCAAGACAAACAAAAGCCTTATCCTTAAATGATTCCTAACCAGAAGCCCCAGGCAACGTTTTGCTCCGGGACCTGACCTTGGAAGTAATGCTGAGTCCAGCCTTCCAGAGGTCCCTGACCTGGATCCAGTAACAGACCTGTACTCACCGGTGAGGTTCCCAGAAACAGATGACTCCACCAGATTTTGTATAATTTCGGAGGGTCCTATAGAACCGGCCTGGTTCCTGGTCCTTGCCTGGGGCAGAGGAACGTCTCTCCAAGGCCTTCCCCTAAGCTGGACCTCAGTTCGGGGGGCGGTCCCCAGGACCTGTGGCCACCAGATGTCCTGTTAGGGATGATCTCGCTGGGGCCTCCAAATGTTGTGGGGTGCACTGAAAGAGAGACCACATAATTCAAAACTGCAAGCCAATTTGGAGTCTTTATTAGCCGGCTGGCGACTGTCTCAGAAACTTCCAAGAAGGAAAATTGAGAGAGCAGCACCTAAAGGTTTCAAGGTGTGCTTATAAAGGCAAAAATTATGTTGTGGTTTTGCAGTTGCTAACAAACAAGTGTATCATAGAAGCAGAAAAATGCCGTTAGCTGTTGCCAAAACACATCCTGTTCTGTTTCTTAATATTGATTATTGTTTAACTCTTGGGGACGTTCCACCCCAATGTTGTGGGGACTTTCCCTGCTTGGGCCTGATTGATTGCTCGTGGTCCTCCACACCTGGGAGGCGTTTTCCTTCTTCATCTTCAAAGGTTGCTGGCTGGTGGGCTCTCTGCTTCTCGGTTCTGCGATGTGCTCTGTTGTGGCTTTCTCATGGCTCGGTCATCCTTCTCTGCTCTCTCTGAATCTCCTGCTTTCTCCAAAATGCTTCCTCTTTTATAGGATTCCAGTAAACTAATCAAGACCCACCTAGAATGGGTGGAGACATGTCTCCACCTAATCCAGTTTAACACCCACTTTTGATTGAGTCACAGCTCCAGAGAGATAATCTAATTAAAATTTCCAACATACAGTACTGAATAGGGATTAGAAGAAATGGTTGCTTTTACAAAATGGAATTGAGATTAAAACATGACTCTTCTGGGGAACATAAATCATTTCAAACTGGCATACCACTCTTTCCAGGTAATGTTTAATTGTCAATCTATTTTTTCCTGTTTTTTAAAGACATGAGTGGAACTATTAAATCCTGCCCTCAATGGCTCCTATCAGGGAGACTACACATAAATGTCACAATCCAATTAGGAAATAAACTCCTGGTTTTCTTTATTGGTATAGGACAGGACTTGTCTATAAAAGGATCATAAATGTTGATAGTTATATGGAAGAAGGATGTCCCCCTATTAACTTACATCTAGTTCTTGGAAACCACACTGAGTGAGGAGTCCAGGTACACTTACTTTCTGGGGCCAAAAAGCAGAGAAAACGTGCATAGGAAGAGAAAAAGGCGGGAACCACTATTTTCTGGGGTTCAGCCTTGACTTGGGTCAATTTGACTAGGTTATGCTGTCCATTTGTTTCATCAAGCAAGAACTGGTCTAATTATTACTGTGAGGATATCTGGTGGCCATGAATCATCTGTAAATTGGTGGTGTCTACTGCTGGTTACGTCTACAGTCAACAAGGAAGATCACCTTCAACAATGAGAGACATCTCATCCAATCCGTTGAAGGCCTTAAAAGAAGTGATGGTTTCAGCAATCAGAAGGAGAATTTCTGTCTTTATTTCAGCCGACCAGCTTCTCCTGGGGTATTCATCTAGAACCTTCATCAGATTTCCCTGCTTGCAGCCTGTCCTACAGAATTTGGACTTCTGCATCCCCGCAGTAGTGTGAGCCAATTCCTATGATAAATCACATAATGTTTACATTATGTATCAGAAATGTCAGAAACATAACCTATAAGATGTATCTCTATCTATCTATCTATCTATCTATCTATCTATCTATCTATCTATCTATCTATCTATCTATCTGTCTGTCTGTCTAATCCATCTCTGGTTTCCCTAGAGAACCCTAACTAATACAGCCAGTTTCTGTTTTTCTGACACAGAAAATTGCCTAGTGGTAAAATGTGTCTCAGGGAATTGTCAAAGAGCAGAGTCAACAGAGCATGCTACAAAGAACAGAAAACTTTACAATAATAACTATGCCCACAACAAACACACACAGCACTGCCAGTAGTTGAGAGGGAAATTCTAAGCAGTAATTCCGTTGAAAAATGAAAGTGAAGTTGTGATGGCTAAAGGGACCCTGAGGGTAATTCTTCCTCTTCCCCAATATCTCATTCGATTGCATCTCTAATACAACGAGATTATGCATGATAATAAGACAATAATCTTACCACTCCAAGAAGAACGATTTTTTGCAGTAAAAAGACAGTTGTCATATTTTCTATAGTTTAGGGGAGGGAGACATGACAAGAGTTCATACTTTTCATTTTTCAGGAGAAGCTGTTTGATGAGCAGAAGTATAATAAGCTATAAGGTAAGTCTTGAATATACTTTTCTCAGTCTGACCTTTTCAGTTTCATAGGTGCTGACAATTCTTCCCAGGTTTTGGTAATAAGTTGCTTTGAATCTTATTTTTTAATGAGAGTAACTATTTCCATCTTCATTGCAATGTTGGTAGAGGCTACCTTATGTGATACTGGTCAATGCTTTTTTATCGTTTTTTTTTTTTTTTTTTTTTGCATGGGCAGGCACCGGGAATCGAATCTGGGTCTCTGGTATGGTAGGCAAGAACTCTACCTGCTGAGCCACCGTGGCACACCCTGGTCAATGCTTTTTTAAACCAGCAGTTTATTATTTATTCATGTAAGAAGGACAGATACATCTGAATGGTTTCACAAATAAGTTAGTTACATTCTTTCCATTGCCATTAATAAAAGTTCTGATAAATTCATTTTAAAAATCTTATCCTACATATTTAGAAATTGGATGGAAAATCAATGCCTTATCAAAGGTGGGTGTGCATGCATGGGCTCACGTGTGTGTGTGTAAATGAAAAGTCATGTTTATGTGAATAAAAGGAAGATAATTGCCTTTCCATCAGAATTTATCCAATAGTTTTATACTACTGAAACACGCAATTCCCAATCCGATAGAACAGATCATAATCTCTATGAGGTTGCATTTATTTGCTTTATTATAACACAAAGCCTAGAACATAAAAGAATTTAGTAAATACTTGTTAAAAGGCAAATGAGAAATGGGTCTATTTTCTGAAAATGTCCCTCTATGGTAGACTATTAAGATAAAAGAGGCCTGAACTAGCAGGAAAAAGAAAGCTGAATTGCTCTTATTGATTTCACGGTTGGTTTCTCCAAGAACATCCCAACAAAGATTGCAATTAGCAGTCAACCTGGTGAAGTGTTTTGTAAGTAGAGTGCAAATACGTGTTCCTTTAATAAAGAAAAACAATACTCAGACTGTTGGAAGAATTTCCATGTACTTCTCTATCTTCCCCCACCCCCCACCCCTAGATCTATAGACAGAGGATAAACAAGATAACCAAGTGAAGTGAGAAAGAATATTAATAGAAAAGCATTTAAAATAATAAGAATAAAAATAAAATCATATGCTGTAACCCAGAACAGTCTTGTAATTAAATTTACTGGGGCAGAAACTTTGCTTCTGGGATTAATATCACCTTTTGGCAACTTAATGTCTTTCGGTATAAATACAAATCTATATTATTTTTCCATCTGTTTTCTGTATCATATTTACTCCTAGCACCTTCTTCAGAAGGAAACCACTACTTGTAAAACCAATTTTATCCTGCGATTATTTTAGCTTTATTTTCTCCATGAACTTTACTCACCCTCCAAACAAGATGCAAACTTAATTTAGTAAAAGCATGAAAAGAAAAAAACCTTGAACAGTCACTAAAAGACTATGTTTTCTTCATATGGGGACTAACTATTGAGTAGCAGTTCAGGAGAATAATGCATTTTACCTCCTTCTCTGAGGAGATTATAATACACCAGACTTCTCTCTATATCTTGATTATGCCTACTAAAGGGAGAAATGGTTAAATATCAGATTGGTAGTTCTATAATTTTATACTTTCCCTTACCCCATGTGTTGGGGATCTCTTCTCTGCTCTTGACCTTGCTTCAAGTTCAGTGGTTACGGTCTCTTCCTGTGAGCAAGGTCTGAGCTTTCCTAGCAGTGTTTGTGATCATGGATAAGTAACTATTTCTGGACTACAACTCTTCTTATAGCTGTACCCTCCTAGTATACAGGTATTGCTTTTGTTTTAGAATCAACAATAATTTTTTAATCTCCCCTTGCCTGACTTCTCTTTTTCAGTGCATTCTAAAGTCATCATCAACAAAAGGGCCATCATTTATTGGATTCCCTCAAATTCCAACATTTAGAAAATGTAATAAATATGTTAATTAATATTGCTCTTATTAAAATTTTAGAAGTAAATTTAAAACGTAAAATGCTAAAAAATAAAACATTTTCTAAGTCATTAATACCTAAGAAATACATCTAAGTCTTAATGCCTAAGTCATCTATCCTTACTTTTAAATGAAGAAATCAGTTCTTTTTTCATTTTCTTTGTTAGCCAAATGAATGAATATTCTTATTCTTTGCCAAAAGCATCCATTCTTGACATAATGGAACTAATGCTAAAATAAGACCAAAACTCCTTGAAAAGAAAAAAAAAAGCCTACATTTTCTTTGTTTCTATGATGATCTCACAGTAGCAAAGTGCAAGTCTTTCCTCACTTTAGTTTTACCACTACAAATTTATAATTCCTAAAAGGATGCTCTTCTTATGTAGGGCCTTGAAAAGCAAAATGGTACATGCTTTCTCTGAATTTTATAGTGTAGATCATATTTGCTGTCCTTCGAAAGTGCTCAATAGCTTCTTCAACCACTATGGATTTAGTTTTGTTCTCATTTATTCATTCAGAAATGTTGATATGACAATATGTTTGGGGAAAGCATGTGACAGTAAACAGCCAACACATAAACTGATCTCATAGAACTCACTTTCTACAATTTGCAAAGTTGAAATCATAATGTCCAAACTGTTTTACAACTTCCTCTTGACATAAGAGGATATAATTAAAATTATGTTGTAAAATAGTATTTGAAAATTTCATTGCATAATATTTATACAATGTTGCATATGGATAAATCATAATATACTAAAAATTTCTTATTTTTAGATGGTCCTCAATTTTTTGAAATTACAAACAGCAGTGTTGCAATGACTATATGAAACTTTAAAGTACATCCTAATTATTATTATTTTCTTTGGGATAAGTTCTTGAGTCTAAATATTTAATCTTTTAAATTGTATAAATATTGCCGAGTGTTCTTGGTTTTCTAATTCACTTACTCTCTGTATTTCTTGATTTCATTCAAAAAAGTATTTATATGTTATATTAAATGTGTAATTTAATAATTAAATTAAATATAATAAATTTATCACACATATTATTTAATAAAAAATTAAAATATGCCATGTAATCTAATATCTTAAATTATTTCTAGATTTTTAAGATATTTTTATTCTCCCAGTTTAAAAAAATTAGATATAGTAACTTTATGTGAGCATTAATATATGTAATTAGTTTCTACTAATTTATAATAGTTATTATAGCACAGTGACTGATTCTCATAATTACGCTACTGAATAGTGAAATTGTTTTCAGTGTATTTGATGTTAAGGTAGGGATTATTTCGAAGCCAATGACTCATGTGAGCAGGCTAATAAATATTTGCTGATTAAATAGTTTATAAGTGATAATTCTCATTCAAGAAAGTTTTCTATCATTTCCAAAGTATCTTACTGATATGGAAAGTGTGTACACATATTTTCCTGAATATAACATATTTTGGCTCATCGCTTATATGGATCAGAGTATGTTTTCAGAAAAACATAGCCAGTATGAAAGAGTGAAACAGAGTGAGAATATGTCTTTGTCACGGTCAGGTTCATGTGTCAACTGGGCCAAGTGGTGGTACCTGTTTGTCTGGTTGGGCAAGTGCTGGCCTGTCTGTTGCAATGAGGACATTTCATAGGATTAAATCATGATCACATCAGCTGCATCTGCAGCTGATTCCATTTGTAATCAGCAAAGGGTAGTGTCTTCTGCAATGAATAATGCTTAATCTGATCACTGGAAGCCTTTTAAGGAGGATTCAGAAGAGACAGGCTCTTCCTGCTTCTCTTGGGGGTGATGCTTAGGCTTAATTTTAAGTAGGCTTAACCTATCCTTTGTGAGGTTAAGTTTCATATGAACAAACCTCAGGATTGGGGGCTCAGCTTATACAATAACTTTTGATCAACTGTACCACCAAGAAACAGGTGAAAGCTCTTATGGGCTGAATGAAGTCTAGAGAGTGCATTCATTAAAGCAGGCTACCAGAGCCTTTGAGGACACAACCAAAAATATAACTAGATCTGTGTACATAAAAGTCATATCTTTCACAGCTGAGATAGTATGTCAACAGTCCCATAAAGGATATCTAGAGGGGAGGAAAGAGGATTTAAAAAGAAGCCTAGAAATGATTCTGTCAAAGTTGTGCTTAATATCTGAAAAAAATGGATGCAGACAGCTCTATCAATTAAAAATTGGTGTTTGTTAATGATAAGCATCCCACTGATTGGGATTTCTAATATTTCAATGTATGAGTGGAACTCTAATGTAAGAACACAGGAAGAATTACAACTGATACATCTTTTCTAGCCCTTGAGGCAAAGGGAAATTCCAAAATAGGGAATAGAAAGATCTGGGATGAATTCAGAAAATGAAATTTTTTGTCTTCAACATTTAAACAGCACACATGGATGAAGTTCCTCAGACAACCTGGTTCAAAAGCTCATGGTCCCCTACCTAAAGCAGAAGCATTAAAAATCACCAATGGCTTTTTCAGTCCCTTCACTGGTGGTGTTGGTGATGATCTTCTCCAGCCCCATCAGCTCCTTCAGCTGTGACCTGCCTCAGAGCCTTGACATGGGAAAGCAGGAGACCCTCACACTGTTGGGACAAATGGGGAAGATCTCTCTTCTCTCCTGCCTGAAGGACAGGACTGACTTCAGATTCCCCCAGGAGATGCTGGAGGCCAGCCAGGTCCAGAAGGCCCAGGCCCTGTCTTTCGTCCACGAGATGCTCCAGCAGATCTTCAACCTCTTCCACACAGAGGCCTCCTCTGCTGTTTGGAACACGACCCTCCTGGAACAACTCCTCTCAGGACTTCACCGCCAGCTGGAGGACCTTGAGACCTGTTTGCTGCAGGAGATGGGAGGAGAAGAATCTCTCCTGGGAATAAAGGACCCCACACTGGCTGTGAGGAGATACTTCCAGAGAATCCATCTCTATCTGCAAGAGAAGAAACACAATAACTGTATCTGGGAGGTTGTTAGAGTGGGAATCAAGAGATGCTCTCTCTTCATTAATGTGCTCACAAAAACCTCAGGATGTAGGAAGGAAACTAATTCCTAGAGATGAACGTCTCAGCTCAAACTCAATTTTTCCAGTCATTTCAAACGTTGATATTTTTTGCTTCAGCTACAAAATAATTTGATTCATGTTTAGCATATTTTATCAGTATTTTTAGGCATATATATGACCAAATATTTTCAGAATCTGGAGAAATGTAACTAGTGCCCTGTAACTGATCTTCATTTCATAAAATAAGTATTTATCTAAAAATTTCAACTAGTTTATACTTTTTGCTTTCATAGTTTCATTTTACATAAAATATATTCACCTTTGCTTTGTAATAAACATATAACTGATTGTTTTAATAGTTCAATAAATTGTTGTAAAATTTGTTTTAAGACATTTCTGTTTTTTAAAGAAAAATGAACATTCCCTTAAGTGTTAATTCCACAAGCTAAATAGGAAAGTAGGCAGTACAGTGCACTCATCCATCCATTCATTCATTTATCCATTCAGTGACCTTTGAGATAGAGCCTTGAGAAAGAGGTGAGCACTCACAGACTTTCTGGAGCTTACATACAGTAAAGGACATGGACATAAATATGTATTTATAAAATTAGTTGCATTTGGAATCTGACTACACAGGAAAAGTAAAAAATGCCTTGGTGTTCAGTATCATAGCAATGGCAAACCACTGGCTCCTGTGAGAATTCCAATGGGATTTAACAGGCTCAACCAAAATCCCCGGGGATGTGTCTTTTCCTCCATGCTTTAGATGATGTCTTTGTATAACATTGTCAAGGTAAGAGTCCTAGACTCAGATTCCATTGCCTTAGTCAACCAGGTAGAAATAGTTTTCTTTAATATTCAACAACAGTCCCTGCTAAAGCTTCAGATTTCTTGACTTTCCCACCCTTGGAGCTCAGGACTGTGGAGCCAGGCCACCCTTTGCCACATAGTTAATATTTCCTTTGTGGAAGAAAGATTTGTTACCAGAGTGATGCAGCTTAGAAAATTCAAAGACAAAACCAATTGATGGTGCATACATTACGACTATTATTTCTATCATCTACAAAGATACTTATTCCCAAATACTTGTAACAATATTATGCAATTATATCATAAGCAGCCAAAAGGACCCTGACCTTTTTTACTTGGAGGAGGATAACAGAAGTCTCATTGGGTTCCTAAATCCAGTGCCTAGTCCAGGATTTTTAAAGGATTTTCACACACTTTGTAAATTCTGAGACCATCAGGAAAACAAAACTATAACCACCTTCCAATTCCTAATATTCCAAAGTATATGGGGAAAAGGATAACTATAGTGAAACTTCACATTTACACAAAGGAAGAACAGTGTTCTAGTTTGCAAACTCCTGGAATGCAATATTCATGAAACAGAACAGCTTTTGAAAAGGGAATTTATTAATCTGTAAGTTTACAATTCTAAGACTGTGAAAATGTGCAAATTAAGGCAGGGCTATGAAAATGTCCAAAGTAAGGCAACCAGGTAAAGATGTCTTAGTTCAAGAAGACCGATAATGTTCAAGGTTTCTTTCTCAGCTGGAAAGGCACATGGCAACATCTGCTAGCTTTCTCTCCAGGCTTCTTCAGTGACTCTCCTGGGGCTCTGTGCATTCTTTTGGCTCTTTTGGTTCTGGTGGCTCTAAAACTTTTTCCAAAATGGTTTCCTCTTAAAGGGCTCCAGTAAGAAAACCCACGTTGAATGGGTGGAGACACATCTCCATGGAGACCATTTACTCAATAGTTATCACCCACAATTGAGTGGGTCACATCTCCATGGAAACAATAAAAAGGATTCTACCCAGTTATACTGAATAAGGATTAAAGGAAAATAGCTTCAAAACGGTACAAACAGTAACCCCTGAAACAGTGATTTTAAACTACCAAATGCATTAGCTTGCTGAACAGGATGGACATTCTTTCTGAATGTTGCTGAACATTCTTTCTGAGCTTTCAAATACTTGGGTTCAAATTGGATATGAGGCAGCAACACAATCAATAATCTTGGATCAGCATCATGTTTCTGTTCGGATTATTATACATTTCTAGAAATTCCTATTTAATGTTTTATTTTATTTTGCACTTTAGTTTCATAACTTTTATAATTTAGTTATGAATTATATTTCTTTCCTTAGTCTATGGATCCTATTTTTCAAGTTTAACACATTTTCATTGAACTCTTGTGACTATTAATCATTATCAAGAGCTCATTGATAGTAATTTTGTGACCTCTACATCACTCCCTGGTATAGTCTTGCTCTATCTCTGTCCATCTTTATTTTTTATTTTTTATTATTATTTGATTTTAGACATTTCCCCCTATTAAGAGTAAGTATGGAGATGTTTTTTAAATGAATCAAGAGTTTTCCTTTTAATGGGCTGTTTAAGCAGTTTATATTTAATACCTTAATCTTTTGTTTTTGTTCACTTATGCTTTAATATACATTTAAAAATCAACTTAAATTATCTCCTAATTTTTTAACTGAAAATTTCACCAATTTTAAGTCATTTCACGGCTCACTGCTAGTTCCTTCTAAGACTGTTACTTTTAGTCAGCCTGGTAAGTGTGGGCAGCAGACATGATATGAATAGATGTACCTGGGAATTTAGGTTCATACATGAACAGGTGAGATGGTTGAGTATGTTAGTGAAAATAAATTGATGCCTGAGTTTATTATTTTGTTCACAAAGTGATATTAATTTTGAATGCTCTTACAATGACAGTAATTTGATGCAGTGTGCTATTATATTAGTGCCATATTCTTAGAAATTTTCAGAAATCTTGTGGTCAGTAAGGCAGTGATCTACTAGAATTAAACAATTCTCATTAAAATAAAGTATATGAGTGTAAAGCAGTGCAACTGACATGCTGGCCTAGTTTGTAAACCCTCTCTGAATGTAGTTCCATTGTGGAATGCAAAATTTTTTGATTGACGATAAGACTGTTGCCATCATTACCACAGCTTCTGCAAGTAGTTAGGACTGTGCATTTGAACCTGTAGTGAGGTATACTTATAGTTAACAGAAGAGTTGAAAGATCTTCTTGAGTGCCATGTGGACTGTCCCTTCCTCCTAGCGTCACCATAACCTTTAACCAAGAAGTGGATGAAATAGTTGTGTCTGAGTGTAGAGTTTAAGGACCAGAGCTGACCTCAACCAGTTATTAAAGTAATAACTGTAAGCCTTTATTGGCCTGTTTCTTTCAGTGATTTGTCATCTGTTTTAGTTTGCAAACTGCCAGAATGTGATATACCAGAAATAGAATGGCTTTTTAAAAGGAGAAGTTAATGTTATAAATAAATGAACGTGTCCAAAATAAGGCACCAACAAGAGGTCACCTTCACTCAAGAAAAGCCAATGGGTCTGGAACACCTATGTCACCTGGGAGGTCATGTAGCTGGCATCTGCTGGTCCCCTGCTCCTGGGCCCTGTTGCTTTCAGCCTCTGTTCCTGTGGCGATTCCTCACTTTGCTTTTCTGGAACCGGCTTTCGTCTCTTGGCTTCCCTTGGCTCTCTGCAGCTTCTGGCTTGATTAATATCACATTGCAACTTTTGCTCAGTTCCAAGCATCTCCAAACATCCATGTCCTTATTCTTCAAATGTTGGCATCTGTGTCACCTCTGCTCTGAAGTTTCTGTTGGCTCTGTCATTTCTTTGGTTTCTACAAAATATTTCTTTTTTTAAAAGACTCTAGTAAACTAATCAAGACCCATCTGGAATGGGTGGTTTCACATCTCCATCTAATCAAATTGTCTCACTCACAATTGGATTTGTCATTAATCCCTGGATACAATCTAATCAAAAGTTTCCAAGCTACGATATTGGATCGGAATTAAAAGAAAAGATTGCCTAAATAAGACCGGATCAAGATTAAAACATGGCTTTTTTTGGATACATAATACCTTCAAACCAGCATATCTCCAACCCCAGACTGAATCAAGCTAAAATAATGAGAGTGCAGAGATTTTAGTCGACATTTCTGCTCTGTGCTCCATGCCGCCTCAGTTTTGGAGTCATGCTTTACTTTGCAAAACATTCCTTAACCAAAAATATGTAAACCTAGAGTTTTACTGCCATCTGCTGGTTGTAGATAAAACCTGGCTTAGAGGCTGGGCTTACTGATCTCCTGCCATGATATCCAGCTGTGAATAGTGCAGGACAGTAGAAATAGGGAAGACAAAGGTCACTTGGATGTCCTGTCCGTTAATAAACAAATACACAAAAGCATAAATAAGAAAAATATTCCCATGACAAATGTGAAATTTATGTTTGTAAATCCCCATCATCTTCTTAATCTAAAGCCAATCTTATTAATTGTGGTTAAATAACTCAAGGACAGAAACTAAGATTTCACATATAAAACAAGGCAGAATAAATATGTAGTGTTTGCTTAATGTGAATTTATAAAAGCAAAAATTGCTCCTGACGTTTGTCAATTACTTACAATAGTTCAAATTAATGTAAAGAAAGGCCCAACTTTGCCTCTGAAGGTTGACTTCCTCAGATTTTTGTAAATGTAACTAGAGAGAAGTGACACCATTGAAAACGGCGGGGTAAAAACCCAAGGAAATTTGTCTTCCTATAAATTCAACCCCCTAGAAACTGGCAAAAATAGCCAGAATCTACTTTTTCAGGAATCTGGAAATTAATCAGACTTACAAAAACATAGGAGCATTTATTCAAGTAAAGCAGCTGAATCTCAGTAAAGAACAGCAAGAGTTGCAGCATTTAACTTGCGCTAGTCTTCTCCCTACACCCAAGCACAGTAGGAGCCTTGAAGAGTAACAGACTGCACCCCAGGTACTGGAGGCAGAATAATGGAGCAGGAACGCCTTCACACCCTCTTTCTCAATGATTGGTATTATTTGACCTGCCAGGTGCAAAGAGCCCACTGGAAAGGGGTATCTTTATTTTATGTGTCTCAGAGCTCACCCAAGGCTATAAACTTCTCCCTGGAGAGCATTTTTCAAAAACACTTTCAGGCAAGTATTTTAATGTATTGGCTACCTGAGGCAATGGATAACGAGAACAGTAGGGCCAACCAATATCCTAGTCTAAAAGCTTAGAAGAGAAAGCTGAGGATTAAGATGTCCATAGGGGCTTTGAAAAACTCCATTATATTCCTGGGAATCTAGAAGGGCCTGCCTGTACAGTCGTAGAGCTGTGCAAATGCTCAGGGAAAACCTGAAAATGACCCAATCTCCTGCTCTGGCTGATCTTAAGTCTCGGCATAAGTAGGAAGTGAAGACTAAGGCAAAGTTGTGAGTTGCCTGGCTGAGTATTGAGCATGTGCCCCAGCATACACACACACACACACACACACACACACACACACACACACACACAGCTCCTTGAGAAAGACCAAGAGATGCATTGTTTCAAGGCAGTGAAGGAAACTTCTATTTTATCATTAATGATCTCTATCTAACTGATTAAACATTTCAGTGGTTTCAAATAACAACACAGACTTTTCAGAATTAGAAAATCCACTAACAAACAAAGAACAATATCCTACATAAGTAGCAACAACACACTTTGGGGAGGACTGATTTCTAGAGTTGCCACCTTGTATTAATCTTAATGTGAAGTTTTCAACAAAAAATAAAGAGAAATTGAAAAAAGAACCAAGAAAGTATGGGCCATACACACTAAGAAAATAACAACAATCAGTTAAAACTGTCCCTGAGGAAGACCAGATTTAGACTTCCTAGACTAAGACTTTAAATCAGCTGTCTTAAATATGCTGAAAGAGCTAAAAGAAACAATGTCTAAGTAACTAAAGGAATATGAGAAAAATGTCTCCCCACATGGGGAACACCAATAAAAAGATAGAATTGTGAAGAGAAAACAAATAGTATTGTGGAACTCAAAATTATAACAGTTGAAATGAAAAATTCACTAGAAGGTTTCAACAGCAGATTTGAGCAGGCAGAAAAAAAATCAAAGAGTTTGAAGATAGATAATCAAAATTAAGCAGTCTGATGAAAGGAAAGGAACACGAATGAAAAAACATGGACAGAACCTGTCACCATCAGAAAACATGGTCTTAAGTAGTCAGGCCCACGTGATCCTACATGAAACAGAGAAGCAAGTATCTTATCTTGGTGAGAAGGTGAGTTTATCGAAGGTGCATCATCAAGGAAATGAAGGAAAAACTTTTCAAGATCAGTTCCAAGTGGAAAGGATGGTTTGGGCTTTAATAACCCCAAACAGACACACACACACACACACACACAAAGGCCAGGATCCAGAAGAAAACAAAAAAGAAAAAAAATTAAGGGGAAAACTGTTTTGTCAACATGAATTGTACTAACATATGCATAATGGCAGTCCCAGAAGGAGAGGAGAGATAGACTGGGGCAAAAAAATAGATGAAGAAACAATGGCCAAAAAATGGAAAAAAAAAAATCCCAAATTTGATGGAAGACATGATTTTACATATCAAAAAAATTCCACAAACTCCAAGAAAAGAAAACTCAGAGAGAGCCACAATGAGACACATTATAATCCAACTGCTGAAAGACAAAGACAAAGGAGGTTCTTGAAAGCAGCAGGAAATGACTCATTACCTACAAGTGATCTTCGATATGATTAACAGCCAATTTCTATTCAGAAAGTATGGAGAACAGAAGGGTTGGGAAAATATGGTTAAAGCACTGAAAGAAAAAAATAAAACCAAAAAAAAAAAAATCTGTCTGCCAAGAATTCAATGCCTAGCAAAACTATCCTTCAAAAATGAGGAGAAATTAGCACATACCAGGTAAACAAAAGCTCATGGAATCCCATCACTAGTAGATCTGCCTTATAAAAAAAACTATATGGGGTCCTTTAGGTTAAAAGAAAGAGCACTAAACAGTAACTTAAAGCCTTCCAACAAACAAAGAACACTGGTAACGTTAATTATATAGAAAAATATTAAATTCAGCATCATTACATTTTTGGTTTATACCTCCTATTTTCATTCCCTATATGATTGAAAAGACAAATGCATAAAACAATAATCATAAATCTATGTTAATGGACACACACTGCATAAAGTTGTAATTTCTAACAAAAACAAAAAAGACGGAGACAGATCTGTATGGGAGCACTATTTCCGTATGCAATTGAAGCTAAGTTATATTAATTCAAGCTAGATTATTATAAGTTTAAGATGCCTGTTGTAATCACCAAAAAATAACTAAATATATATAGAAAATGCATTCGCCATTTGCTTCTTTGCGCAGGTCACCTTGACCAAAGGTGCAAGGAAGAAGGAGCCCAAGTGGAGGTCCACAAGACTGTCACCTAAACCTGCTCCTGGGAAAGTGCAAACAAAGCCAAAGGAAAGGATTGGTCTTCAGACAACATGTGCAACCTAAAGGGAAAACGGGAGCAAAGGGAAAACAAGCTGAAGTGGCTGACCAAGAAACTAAATATTTACCTGCAGAAAATGGAGAAACTAAAAATGAGGAGAGTGCAGCCTCTAATGAAGCAGGAGAAAAAGAAGCCAAGTCTGATGAATATCATATACCATGTCTTATCGGGGGGTCCCTGTTAAGGCATTTCTGTTTTTTAAAGAAAAGAGAACTTTCCCCTAACTACTAATACTGCAAACTGAGCAGAAAACTATGCAGTGAGGTGATTTGTCCATCCATTCCTTCATTTAATGACCATGGGGATCGAGCGTTGAGAAAGAGGTGAGCTTTCCCTGACCTTCTGAAGCTTACACTATAACAAAGGACTTGGATATTAAAAAGCATTTATAAAATTAATTACATTTGGAATCTCAGCTATGCAGTAAAAGCAAAAATGCGTTGGCAGTGAGTATCAAGGAAAGAGCAAACCATTGGCTGTTGTGGGAATTCATTGGGATGTAACAAGCTCAACCAAAATTCCTGGGGATGTGTCTTTTTCCCTATCCTTTAAATGATGTCTTTATACATCATTTTCAAGATGGCCCCTAGGAATCCTAGAATCTGAAAAGTCCTCACAAAAGAGCTTTCACAGAGGAGATATTTCACAGCCTTTCCCCCAGGTCTTGTCCTGCTGTCCTTTGTCATCTATTGACTCAGGTCTCTTTTCATATATGAGAAATGATCTTTCACTATATCTTTGGTTATTGATTCTTTTGCAACTTCTTATTTATTCCTCGAGAGTACCTACACTCTTATTAGGAACTCCATTCATTGTTTTCTGTAAAGTCTTCTTTTCTATCATTCTTTTCATCCCTTTCAATTGCATTTCTTGATTTTCAAAAGTTTCTTTTTATAAGAACAACTTTACTGATCTGCTATTTCTATTCTTTCTCCTTACATTTGGGTTCTAATTCTGCTGTTATATTTTTACTTTCCTTACTATCTTCACCTCTTAGATCTCTACTGTTACCTCATTCTATTTTCAGCTAATGAAAATATCTGTATATGAATGCAAATAAAAGGCTTACCATGCCCTAACATGCTTTGGATTGATCCTTTGAAGAACAAATTAATCCTTATATTGCCTTCCTTCCATAAGAAAACACACCCGATTCCTAATGCAATTTTATCTAAGGCGCAATAATTTCTAAATTTTCAGCTACGAAGACCACAATACAGAGAAGTATTGGCAAACAATCCCAGATTTGCAAAGTCAGAAGTCTTGCACATGCAGTGTTTGTAATGTAAAGCACAAGTTAAGGCAGCTTTAGAGCAAATTCGATTGTTTCAAGGAAAAGCATATCACTGAGAATGTCATTTGGGACCTCTAGGTGTGTGTGTGTGTGTGAGTTTGAGTTAATATTTACATTCTGCATGATCCAAAATATCATATATTCAGCATCTCACACAGAGGTTGGGATTCTAGAAGGATACTTGAAATGCCAAAGCTCTCTCTGGACTGTCTTTATGAAATTTTTTCCTTGCTCACATCTCCAACTTCTGTCTTCATCTAGCCTTGTTATTTTTCTATATTCAATAATTCCAATTCTGGAGGGGGAATCTCCTGGTAATTTCTTTGTTGGGTGGACTGTATGGGGGCCAAGGAGTGAGGAACTTAGGTTTAGAGCATCCCCTGTGGCTAGGGAGCAAGATTTCAATTACGTGTGGTGAGAGTGGGTCCCTTGGTAGAGATGTGAAGGAGACAATTTTTGAAAGGAATAAATGATAGTTATTATTATTTACCAGCAGGCAATAAAGAATAAGTTGTTGTAATCTAAGATGTGATGATTTTTATTGATGATTTATAGATATTTTCAAGAGGTTGTATTTCCTATTACACTGCCCCAGCACCATAGCCACTAATTTACTCTTTAAATAGTATTTCCAAATTATTTTCATCCTTCTTATTTTCCTATATTATTTTTAGAAAAACTAATAATTTACTGTGATGAAATTTCAGTAATGCATCATGTTTCTATTCACATTTTATATATTTCTAGAAATTATTGTTGAATGCTTTATCTTATTTGCACTTTAGTTTATGACTTTTATAATTTAGTTATGAATTATATTTGTTTTATTTGCATATTGACATTATTTTTCAAATTTAACACTTTTTCATTGAATTCTTATGATTCTTATGACTATTACTCATAGAGTCTTGTTCTATCTTTGTCTATCATTTGTTTTTTTTTTATTATTTGATTTTAGGCATTTCCCCCTATTGAGAATAATTATGGAGTTGTTTTATAATGCATCAAGAGTTTTCTTTGTTTAAGCAGTTTAATATCTTAATAATTTGTTTTTGGTGCTCAGTTTATACATGTATGCTTTACTTTTATGTTACCTTTATATGTGTTTGACACTTGTCATATCACCTTCAATTTCCAATTGTCATTAAAGACAATATATTTTAAAAATCAACTTAAATTATCTCTTGATTTTTTAATTGAAAATTTCACCAATTTTAACTCATTACATGGCTCACTGCTAGTTCCTTCTAGAACTATTACTTTTAGTCAGCCTGGTAAGTGTGGGCAGCAGATATGATATGAATAGATGTGCCTGGGAATTTATGTTCATATATGAACAGGTGAGATGATTGAATAAGTTAGTGAATAGAAATTGATTCCTGATTGTATTGATTTGATCACAAAGTGATATTAATTTTGAATGCCCTTACAATGATGGTAATTTGAGACAGTTGCTGCTGTATTAGTGCCATATTCTTAGAAATTTTCAGAAATATTGTGGTCAATAAGGCAGTGATCTACTAGAATTAAACAGTTCTCAAAGTAAAATGAAGCATATGAATGTAAAGCAACGCAACTGACGTGCTGCCCTAGTTTGTAAAGTGGCTCTGAATATAGTTCCACTGTGGAATGCAAAACATTTTTCGTTGACGATAAGACTGTTGCCATCATTACCACAGCTTCTGCATGTTTTAAGACTTTACATTTGAAACTGTAGTGAGGTTCATTAATAATTAGGCAAAGAGCTGAAAGGTCCCCTGGAGTGCCATGTGGACTATTCCTTCCTCTTCGCTAACCAGGGCTTTTAAACCAAGAAGCAGATGAGTTGGTTGGGTCTGAGTGTAGAGTTGGGGGACCAGAGCTTCCCTCATCCATCTACTACTATAAACCTTTAATGCCTTTTTTCTTTTGGTAATTTGTCATCTGTTTTCTTTTGCAAGCTGCTGAAATGTGCAAGTGCCCAAAATAACGCACCAACAAGAGGTCACCTTCACTCCAGAAACGCCATTGGGTCTGGGACATCTCTGTCACCTGGGAAGTCACGTGGCTGGCATCTGCTGGTGCCTTGCTCCTGGGCTCGCCTTCTCTCATCTTCTGTTCCTATGGGGGTTCCTCACTTTCAAACTGGCACATGATCCAACCTCAGACTAGACCAAACTAAAACAAAGAGAACACAAAGATTTTAGGCAACATTCCTTTCTTGTGCTCCATGCCCCCTCGATTGGAGTCTTCCTTTACATTGTGAAACAGCCCTTAACACAGAAGTGTAAACGTGGAGTTTTACTGCCATCTGCTGGTTATAGGTAAAACCCGGCTTAGAGGATGAGCATACTGGTCTACCATGATAGCCAGCTGTGAAGAAAGCCAGACATTAGAAACATTTTGATGTCCTGTCCATTATAAAATAAATACACAAAACCAAAAATAAGAAAAAAGTTCTCATTAGAAATGTGAAATTTTTGTTTGTAAATCCCCATCATCTTCTTTCTTTAAAGTCAATCTTACTAATTTTAGTTGAATAAATCAAAGATAGAAAAGAAAAGTTGCTTAGAAAAGTAACCTGAATAACAAGGTAGTGTTTATTTAAGCTGTATTTATTTATTTTTATTTTTTATTAATTTTTAAATTAAAAAAATTACAAGAAAGAAACAGACATTCTTAATATATGATCATATATTCTACATATATAATCAGTAATTCACAATATCATCACATAGTTGTATATTCATCATCATGATCATTTCTTAGAACATTTGCATCAATTCAGAAAAAGAGATAAAAAGACAACAGAAAAATAAAACGAAAACAGGAAAAACAATTATACATACCATACCCCTTACCCCTCCTTTTCATTGATCACTAGCATTTCAAACTAAATTTATTTTAACATTCGTTCCCCCTATTATTTATTTTTATACCATACGTTCTACTCATCTGTTGACAAGGTAGGTAAAAGGAGCATCAGACACAAGGTTTTCACAATCACACAGTCACATTGTGAAAGCTATATCATTATACAATCATCATCAAGAAACATGGCTACTGGAACACAGCTCTACATTTTCAGGCAGTTCCCTCCAGCCTCTCCATTACATCTTGACTAACAAGGTGACATCTGTTTAATGCATAAGAATAACCTCCAGGATAACCTCTCAACTCTGTTTGGAATCTCTCAGCCATTGACACTTTGTCTCATTTCCCTCTTCTCCCTTTTTGTCAAGGAGGTTTTCTCAATCCCTTGATGCTGAGTCTCAGCTCATTCTAGGATTTCTGTCCCACATTGCCAGGAAGATCCACACCCCTGGGAGTCATGTCCCACATAGACAGGGGAAAGGTGGTGAGTTTGCTTGTTGTGTTGGTTGGAGAGAGAGGCCACATCTGAGCAACAGAGAGGTTCTCTTGGGGGTGACTCTTAGGCCTAATTTTAAGTAGACTTGACTTATCCTTTGTGGGGTTAAGTTTCATATGAACAAACCCCAAGACTGGGGACTTAGCCTATAGCTTTGGTTGTCCACACTGCTTGTGAGAATATCAAGGATTCAACTTAGGGAGTTGAATTTTCCCCCGTTCTCACCATTCTCCGAAGGGGACTTTGCAAATACTTTTCCACTCACTGACTGAACCACTCTGGGATGCAGCAGGGCATCACTCTGGACAAACCAACAAAATCTCCTTCCTACCCAAGGTTCCGTGTACTTATGTTGTTCAACCAACTATCTATATAAGTTATATTAGGAAATCACTAGTCAAAATATAAATTTTGTACCAAATAAACATTTTTTTGCTTATGTGTCTCACACATAAGGTGAAATTTTAAAATATTAATTGCCATCTATTTTTAGCACCCTGCAATTCTGACATTCCTTTGTTCTTCCTCATGCAAAAACATTTTTTTTAATTTGTACATTTAGTCATTATCATTATACACTCTAGGCATTCCTAGATTATACCATCTCAATCTTCATCGTCTATCTTTCTTTGTGATTTCATTTATGCCCCCAGTCCTCCTCCCTCTATCATTCTCACATTTAGCTTCATACAGTGTTTTAACATAATTGTATTACAGTTAGGTAGTATTGTGCTGTCCATTTCTGGGTTTTTATATTCAGTCCTGCTGCACAATCTGTATCCCTTCAGCTCCAATTACCCAATATCTTACCCTATTTCTATCTCCTGATGGTCTCTGTTACCAACGAAATATTCCAAGTTTATTCACTAATGTCAGTTCATATCAGTGAGACCATACAGTATTTGTCCTTTTGGTTTTGGTTAATCTCACTCAGCATAATGTCCTTAAGGTCCATCCATGTTGTTACATGCTTCATAACTTTATTCTGTCTTACAGCTGCATAATATTCCATCGTATGTATATGCCACAGTTTGTTTAGCCAACCCATCTGTTGATGGACATTTTGGCTGTTTCCATCTCTTGATAATTGTAAATAATGCTGCTATAAACATTGGTGTGCGAATGTCCATTTGTGTCCTTGCCCTCATGTCCTTTGAGTAGAGACAGCATATAGATGGGTCCTATTTTTTAATCCATTCTGCCAATCTATGTCTTTTGATTGGGGAGTTTAATCCATTAACATTTAGTGTTATTACTGCATGGGTAGTACTTCTACCATTTTGGCTTTTGGATTTTATATGTCATATCTAATTTTCCTGCTTTTTACCTTGACTCATCGTCTTCCTTTCTACACTCTTCTCAACGCCTCTCTCTTCTGTCTTTGTATCTGTCTCTAGTGCTCCCTTTAGTATTTCTTGCAGAGCTGGTCTCTTGGTCACAAATTCTCTCAGTGATTTTTTTGTCTGAAAATGTTTTACTTTCTCCCTCATTTTAGAAGGGCAATTTTGCTGGATATAGAATTCTTAGTTGGCAGTTTTTCTCTTTTAATAATTTAAATACATCATCCCACTGTCTTCTCACTTCCATGGTTTCTGATGAGAAATGTACACATAGTCTTATTGGGCTTCCCTTGTAGGTGATGGATTGCTTTTCTCTTGCTGCTTTCAAGATTCTCTCTTTCTTTTTGACCTCTGACATTCTGATTAGTAAATGTCTTGGAGTACATCTATTTGGATCTATTCTTTTTGGGGTATGCTGCACTTCTTGGATCTGTAATTTTAAGTCTTTCATAAGAGTTGGGAAATTTTCAGTGATAATTTCCTCCATTAATTTTTCTCCTCCTTTTCCCTTCTCTTCTCCTTCTGGGACACCCACAACATGTATATTCGTGTGCTTCATATTATCATTCAATTCCCTGAGTCCCTGCTTATATTTTTCCAATTTTTCCCTATATGTTCTTTTTCTTGTTGGATTTCAGGTGTTCCATCCTCCAGTTCACCAATCCTATCTTCTGCCTCTCGAAATCTACCATTGTAAGTTTCCATTGCTTTTTTCATCTCTTCTACCATGCCTTTCATTCCTATAAGTTCTGTGATTTGTTTTTTCAGACTTTCCATTTCTTCTTTTTGTTCATTCCTTGCCTTCTTTATATCCTTCCTCAATTCACTGATTTGGTTTTTGATGAGGTTTTCCATGTATGTTCTTATATTCTGAATTAATTGTTTCAGCTCCTGAATCTCATTTGAATTTTTGGTTTGTTCCTTTGACTGGGCCATATCTTCAATTTTCCTAGTGTGATTTGTTATTTTTGGCTGGTGTCTAGGCATTTAATTACCTTAATTAGTTTATTCTGGAGATTGTTTTCACTTCTTTCATCAAGGGTTTTCTTGCTGGATGAATTTGTTGTCTACCTGTTCCTTGACATTCAATTCAGCTTTTTCTGGACTACTAGCTTAGGTTTTGTTTAACAGAGGAGAATTTTTCAGTTCTTGTTTTCTTGTTTCTTGCCCTGTCTGTATGGTGCCTTCCCCCCCCACCCCACCCTTAGGAAGGTCTACTTAGGTATTATAGACCCCAGCCAGATTTTCACAGACCAAACTGGCCTCCTGCCAGGAGGGAAGAGTCCTCTGCATCAGTTTTCCATGAGGGTGAGACCCAGCAGGTTGAAAGACTTTCCTGTGAAGTCTCTGGACTCTGTTTTTCTTATCCTGCCCAGTATGAGGTGCTTGTCTGCCTGCAGGTCCCACCAGCATGAGATCATTCAGTACCTTTAACTTTGGCAGACTCTCCCTGCTGGGGTCGTGGTGGAGACAGAGGAGAGGTTGTAGGCTGGTTTAATGGCTTCAAATTACCAAGCCCTGGTGTCTGAATTCCTTGAGGGAGGGATTCTACCTGAGTTGGGCCTCACCCCTCCTCTGGGGAAGGCACAGGCTCCAGACAAGCCCTCAAACAAGCTTGTTTCTGCCTATGCCTGGGGCAGTTGCAGCCTGAGAAGCCCTGCGGCTGTATCCAAAGGCAGCCAAGCCCCTGTAGAAACACAGCCACAAAAACCTCCATTTCTCCCTTTTTTTTTCTTTTTCCATCAGCCATGAAACCCCCCCCCCCACCCCCCCACCCCCCCCCAAGGGCCCAATTCTGTCTGTGGAAGTTTGATTTCCTCAGATTCTTGGAAATGTACGTAGAGACACGTGACACCAATGGAAATGGCAGAGTTAAAAAAAAACCCAGAAAATTTGTCTCCCCATAAATACAACCCCCCAAAACCGGCAAAAGAGCCAGAATCTACTTTTTCAGAAATCTGGAAATTAACCAAAGACTTACAAAACCTTGGGAGGATTTATTCAAGTAAAGCGGCTGAATCTCAGTGAAGAACAGTAAGAGTTGTGACGTTTATCTTGCCCTCGTCTTCTCCCTACACCCAAGCTCGGTAGGAGCCTTGAAGAGTAGCAGACTGCATACTGGGTACTGGAGGCAGCAGAATGGAGCTGGAATGCCTTCACACCCTCCTTCCCAGTGATGGTCAGTACTTGACCTGTCAGGTGCAAAGAACTGCTAGAAAGAGGTCTTTGTTTTACGTGTCTCAGAGCTCCCCCAATGCTAAAAATTTCTCCCTGGAAAGCATTTCCCAAAAACATTTACAGATAAGTGTTTTAATGTATTGGCTACCTGAGGCAATGGGTAACTGGATGAAAGGGAAAATTAAATTTGTAGAGTCTGTTTTGCTCAACTGCTGTTGCCGTTGTGTGACCTTGGTAATAAATTGTTGAAGTGTACACTCTGGCTGGGGAGACTGGCTAGCCTCCCAGAGGGAGA
Source organism: Tamandua tetradactyla (assembly GCF_023851605.1). Lineage (NCBI taxonomy): Eukaryota > Metazoa > Chordata > Mammalia > Pilosa > Myrmecophagidae > Tamandua > Tamandua tetradactyla. Next base: position 75,247,701 of record NC_135328.1, read on the forward strand.
CTTACTTTGATAAGGTTACCTAGGTCCCACAAAACTCCTCTCAGTTCCTCGCCAGTTCCCAGGGGACCACCTGGGCCCATTCACATAAGCTAATTGGAATTCGGCCACTATTGTGTAAAGATACCACATAAACGGCATGCAAGCAGTTAGACTGGAGAGTCTCATGAGAGAATCTCATCTGGAAAGAGGATGCTCTGCTGTGGATTTTTACTAGTCAAACTTTGAATGCCGCCTCCGAGATTCCCCAGAACTCCTCTTCAGGTGTTGGTGCTGTCCCATCTGGTGATGTAACTATGTTTCATTTCTAACAAACTTTTAATTACTTTCCTAATAAATTTTGTTTTTTTATCACTGAAATCTGTGCTGTTGGCGAATCCAAGCCTCTAAATTAAGTGGCCACAAATATCACATTGCCTTTCATAAAACACTGGAACAGTTGGGCCAAACAATATCCTAGTCTAAAAGGTTAGAAGAAAAAGTTGAGGAATAAGATGTCCATAGGGGCTTTGCAAAACTCCATCATATTCCTGGGAATGTAGAAGGGCCTGCACAGTTGTTGAGCTGTGCAAATGCTCAGGGAAAACCTGAAAATCACCCAATCTCCTGCTCGGGCTGATCTTAAGGCTGGGCATAAGCAGGAAGTGAAGACTAAGGCAAAGTTGTAGATGACCTGGCTGAGTATTGAGGGTGAGCCCAGCACGCACACATGCTCACATTGTTTCCAGGCATTGAAGGAAATCTCTCTTCCATCATCAATGATCTCTAGCTAACTGATTATAGACTTCAGTGGCTTCAGATAACAAATAATACAGACTTCACAGAATTAGTGCAGAAAATTTGCTAACAAACAGAGACACACCCTCAATACTCAGCCAGGCAGCTCACAACTTTGCCTTAGTCTTCACTTCCTGCTTATGCCCAGCCTTAAGATCAGCCAGAGCAGGAGATTGGATCATTTTCAGGTTTTCCCTAAGCATTTGCACAGCTCAACAACTGTGCAGGCCCTTCTACATTCCCAGGAATATGATGGAGTTTTGCACAGCCCCTATGGACATCTTATGCCTCAGCTGTTTCTTCTAACCTTTTCGACTAGGATATTGTTTGGCCCAACTGTTCCAGTGTTTTATGAAAGTAGTAAACTACAATAAGCAGCAACAACACACTTTGGGGAAGACTTATTTCTAGAGTTCTCACCTTATATTAATTTTAATGTGAAGGTTTCATAAAAATATAATGAGAAATAGAAAAAAAAATGGAAGAAAGTATGGCCCATACACAGTAAGAAAATAATAATCAACTAAAAACTGTCCCTGAGGAAGACCAGATGTAGACTTCCAAGATAAAGACTTTAAATTAGTTGTCTTAAATACATTGAAATAACTAAAGGAAACAATGTCTATATAACTAAAGGAAAGCATGAGAAAAATGTCTCCCCATGTGGAGAATACCAATAAAGAGTTAGAATTTGGAAGAGAAACCAAATAGAATTCTGGGATTTAAAATTATAACAGTTGAAATGAAAAATTCACTAGAAGGATTCAACAGCAGAATTGAGCAAGCAGAAGAAAAAGAAAAAGTCAGAGAATTGGAAGATAAGCCAATCAAAGTCATGCAGTTTGATGAGCGGAGAGGAATATGAATGAAAAGCCATAAACAGAGTCTGTTACTGTCAGAAAATATGGTCTTTTTTTTTTGTATGCTGTATGGCAGGAGTAACATTTTATTCTTTTTCCATGTGATTATCATGTTATTGCAGCACCATTTGTTGAATTTTTGTTTTTTTTGGTTTTTTTTCCTTGTTTGTTTGGTTTGGGAAGTGCACGAGCTGGGAATCGAACCCAGGTCTCAGGCATGGCAAATGAGAATTCTACCACAGAACTACCCTTGCAGCCCCAGAAAACATGGTTTCAAGTACTCAGGCCTACCTGATCCAGCATCCAACAAAGAAACAAGTCTCTTCATCTTCCTGAGAAGATAAGTTTATTGAAGATGTATAATCAAGGAACTGGAAGAAAAATTTTCCAAAATCAGGACTGAGTGGGAAGGATGGTTTGGGCTTTTATAAACCCAAACAATCAAAGTAATGGCCAGGATCTGGAAGAGAAGAAAACAAGAGAAAAAAAATAGAAAGGGAAAAACTGTTTGGTCAACCTATGTTATACTAACATATGCATAATGGCGGTTCCAGAAGGAGAGAAGTGAAAAGAATAGATGAAGAATAATGGCCAAAAAAAAAAAAAATCCCAAATTTGATGAAAGACATAAATTTATATGTCAAACAAACTCAATAAACTCAAACCAAGCAGAGAAAACTCAAAGAGATCCACGAGACGCATTTTAATCAAACTCTTGAAGGCCAAAGGCAAAGGAAATTCTTGAAAGCAGCAGGAAATGATTCATTACATACAGGTGATCCTCAATAAGAGTAACAGCCAATTTTTACTCAGAACTTATGGAGAACAGAAGGGATGGGAAGATATAGTTAAAGCACTAAAAGAAAAGAAAAAGAAAAAAAAAACCCTGAGTGCCAGAAATTCAATGATTCGCAAACCTATCCTTCCATAATAAGGGGAAATTAGTACATAATTTCTGGCTGCAGGAACACCCCATATCTATGGTACCACAATGTGTTTGTTTGCTAGCTGCCAGATTGCAATATACCAGAAAGAGAACAGCTTTTAAAAAGGGTATTGAATACGTTGCAAGTTTATAGTTGTAAGGCCGTGAAAATGTCCAAATTAAGGCAAGGCTATAAGAGTGTCCAAATTAAAATGTTCAGGCAAAGATTTCTTGACTCAAGAAGGCTGATGCATCCATAATACCTCTTTCAGCTGGAAAGGGACATGGCAACATCTGCTAGCTTTCTCTCGCGGATTCTTGTTTCAAGAAGCTCCCCTGGGGGCATTTTCCTTCTTCATCTGCAAAGGTCTCTGGCTTGTGGACTCTGTCAGTTCTGGTGGCTCTAAAGCTTTTTCCAAAATGGTTTCCTCTTAAAGGGCTCCAGTAAGCAACCCCACCTGGAATGGGTGAAGACACATCTCCATGGAAACAATGCATCTCTTGATGTTTACTCAAGGAGCTCTGTGTGTGTGTGTATGTGTGTGTGCATGTGTGTGCATGTTGGGCACACACTTAATACTCAGCCAGGCCACTTACAACTTTGCCTTAGTCTTCACTTCCCACTTATGCCCAGCCTTAAGATCAGCCATAGCAGGAGACTGGGTCATTTTCAGGTTTTCTCTGAGCATTCGCACAGCTTGACAACTGTGCAGGCCCTTCTACGTTCCCAAGAATATGATTAAGTTTTTCAAAGGACATCTTATTCCTCAGCTTTTTCTGCTAAGCTTTTAGACTAGGATACTGTTTGGCCCTACTGTTCCCGTTACCCATGGCCTCAGGTAGCCAATACATTCAAATACTTGCCTTTAAATGTTTTTGAGAAATGCTCTTCAGAAAGAAGTTGTAAGCATTGGGTGAGCTCCTTGACAGGTAAAATAAAGAAAACTCTTCCCAGGGGGCTCTTTGCACCTGGCAGGTCAAATAATACCAATCATTGGGAATGAGGGTGTGAAGGCGTTCCAGCTCCGTTCTGCTGCCTACAGTTTAGGGTACACTCTGTTATTTTTCAAGGCCCCTACTGAGCTTGAGTGTAGAGGAGACAACTATGGCAAGTTGAACTCCACAACTCTAGCTGTTCTTTACTGAGATTCAGCTGCTTTACCTGGATAAGTTCTCCCAGGCTTTTGGAAGTCTTTGGTTAATTTCCGGATTTCTGAAAAAGTAGATTCTGACTTTTTTTGTTGCATTTATAGAGAGACAATTTTTCTGGGGCTTTTACTCAGCTGTTTTCATAGGTGTTTCTGGTCTGTACATGTTTCCAAGAATCTGAGGAAATCAACCTTCACAGGCAAAATCGGGCCTTTCTTTACCATTTATTTGAACTGTTGTCAGTAACTGACAAGTGTCAGGAGCAATTTTGCTCTCACAAATACAGCTTAAGCAAACACTGCCTTCTTATTCTGGTCGGTTTTGTACATGGTGTTGTATTTTTCTGTCTTTGAGATATTTAATCAAAATAAGAATGTAGATTGGTTTTAGAGTAAGAAGATGACGGAGATTTACAAACAGGAATTTCACGTTTCTAATGTTGTTTTTTTCTTTTACTTATGTTTTCGTGTATTTGTTTTTATTTTTTTTTTGCATGGGCAGGCACCAGGAATCAAACCCGGGTCTCCGGCACAGCAGGCGAGAACTCTGCCTGCTGAGCCATCATGGCCCGCTCGTGTATTTGTTTTTTAATGGCCAGGGGACTTCAAACTGTCCTTTTCCTCCCTATTTCTAATGTACTTTATCCATCACAGTGGGATATCATGGCAGGGAAATGAATTTTCCCTGCTTCTAAGCCAGGTTTTACCTACATCCAGCAGATGGCAGTAAAACCCAGGTTTGTGCATCTTTGGTCAAGGGATGTTTCACCACGTAAAGGAAGATTCCAAAGCTGAGGGTGCAGGGAGCACAGAGAAGAATGCTGCCTGAGACCTCAGTGTTCTCATTGTTTTACCTTGATCCAGTCAGGGATTGGATGACAAGTTTTCAAAAGAAAAATGTCATTAAAGGATTACAATAATAGATGGAGGAGATCAGCTCCGGTCCTTCAACTCTACACTCAGACCCAACCAATTCATCCACTTCTTGGTTGAAGGTCCTGATGAACCAAGGGAAAGGGACAGTCCACACGGCACTCAATAAGATCTTTCAACTCTTTCTTTAAGTGTAAGTGTACCTCACTATGGCTTCAAATGTAAAAATGTAATGTCCTAAAACATGCAGAAGCTGTGGTAATGATGGCAACAGTCTTATCATCAACCAAAAGACATTTGCATTCCACAGTGGAACTATATTCAGAGCCAGTTTACAAACGAAGTCAGCATGTCAGTCGCATCACGTTACATTCATCAGCTTCATTTTAATATGAGAATTGTTTAATCCTAGCAGATTACTGGAATATTGATCATAAGATTTCTGAAAATTTCTAAGAAAATGACAGTAATATAGCAGCACACTGCATCAAATACTGTCATTGCAAAAGCATTCAAAGTTAACATTATTTTGTGAATAAAATAATACAAGAATCAGTTTTATTCACTAAATTATTCAGCCATCTCACCTGTTTCTGTATGAACAGACACTCCCAGTTATACATCTAGTCATATCATATCTGCTGCAAAGTCTTGCCAGGCTGACTAAAAGTATCATTCTAGAGGGAACCAGCAGTGAGCCATGGAGTGAGTTGAAATTGGTGACATTTTTAATTAAAAAATTAGGAGATAATTTAAGTTGATTTTAAAAATATATTTTCTTTAAATTAATGACAACTGGAGAACTGAAGGGGATATGATAAGTGTCAGACAAATATAAAGGTAACATAAAAATAAAGCATAAATCAATAAAATGAGAAGCAAAAACAAAACAATAAGATATTAAATATAAAGTGCTTAAACATCCCTATTAAAAGGAACACTCTTGATTCATTTAATAAACAACTCCATAATTACTCTCAATAGAGGGAAATAATAATAATAAATAAAAGCAAAAAATGGACAGAGATAGAGCAAGACTATAAGAGGGAAAGATGTAGAGGTCACAATATTGCTATCGATGAGATCTTGATAATGAGTAATAGTCATAAGAATTCAATGAAACAGTGTTAAATTTGAAAAACTGTGTCATATACAAAGGAAACAAATATAATCCATAATTAAATTATAAAAGTCATGGAACTAAAATGAAAATAAAATGAAACATTCAACAATAATTTCTAGAAATATATAAAAATGTGAAGAGAACCCCGATGCATTATTGAATTTTGGCACAATATTACTTTTCTAAAAATAATATAGAAAAATAAGATGGATAAAAATAACTAGGAAATACTATTTAAAGAGTAAATTAGTGGCTAAGATTATGGGTACTGAAACTAAAAACAAGTAAAACAAGCTCTCTAAAATATTTATAAATCATAACCAAAAATCATCACATATTAAACTACAGTTATCATTTACTGAGCACCTACTATATGCAAGATCAAGGAACTGTAGATGCTGGTACATTGGAGTACTATCATTCACACCCAACCACTATTTCCCCAAGTCCATATGCTTTACAGTGCGTTATAATTAAAATTTATAATTTAGGCTAATTCATCAAGTGTAAGAAGATTGATCTTAGAAAATTGAAGATTGCATAACAAGTCTTCTCCGTATTGATGTACTCACAGCTGAAATTTTGAAATTATCATGTTTTTGCCCCTCATGAAAATTGCATTATGAATCAGGGTGTGTGCGCTCATGGAAGGAAGACACTATAAGGATTAGCTTGTCCAAAGGATCAATCCAAAGCATGTCAGTAAATAGGGTACCTTCCATTTGCATTCATATACACATATTTTCATAACTTGAAAATAAAACAGAATGAGGTTAACCATAGAGATCAAAGAAGTGAAGAGCGCAAGGAAACTAAAAACATAACAGCAGAATTAGAACCCAAATATAAGGGAGAAAGAATAGAAATGGCAGATCAGAACTGATGTCCTCCGATGAAAGACGAATGCCAAATTTCTCTAAATGAAGAAATGCAATTACTAAGAGATGAAAAGGATGATAGAAAATAAGGTGTAATGGAAATTAATGAATGGAGTTCCTTATAAGAGTGTAGGTACTCTTGAGGAATAAATAAGAATAGTCGCAGAAGAATCAGTATTCAAAGATATAGTGAAAGGTCATTACTCATATTTGATTAGAGACCTGAGTCAGTAGATGAGCAGAGACCAGCAGGACAAGACCTGGTGGGAAAGGCTGTGAAGTAGCTCCACTGCCCAGCGGGACTCTAGGTGTTCTAACCACTGTATACAAGTCCCCTAAGAGGCTGACATCCAACTGCAAGACGTTTTTCCCCAGTAACTAGGTTCATCTCATAACACAAAAGTCCTCCTTCTCATGGGACTGGTTAGGCACTGCCCTGAGGTCCCCATAAAAAGAGAGAGCAGCAGGGTGGGGGGTGTGGATTTCTTCCCCTGGAAATGATTCACTTCATTCCAGCTGTGACCTGTCCTTGCTTGCTTCCCCCAGTAAGAGGAGAATGGAGACAGTGTGTGCCTTACTGACTCTCTGCCTGTGAGTTCTACCCTGTACTGGGTGATGCTTGCAACATAGGAACCTTTCTCTTGACAGCAATCAAAAGGATTCAAACTGTGTGAGTCTTACTCTTTTCTTGAAAGAAAAATTTTACATGCAATCTGATAGGGACAGTTCATGTATAAGAGAGGGCTAATAAAAGATTATTGATTGTGTTGCTGCCTTGATGTTCATTCCAAACACAATATTAGAAAACACAGATAAATTTTTTCCATCCTTGTTCAGCATGCTAACAGATTTACTAGCTTAAAAGCTCTATTTTGGGGGGTTACTGGCCTTTCATTGTTTAAGTGTGAAGTTTCATTACAGTTATCCTGTTTCCATCCACTATGGAATATTAGGAACTTGAAAGTGGTTATAGCTGTGTTTACTTGAAGCTCTGAGAATTTACAGAGAATGTGAACATCCTTAACAAATCCTGCACTAGGTCCTGGATTTAGGAACTCAGTGAAACTTCTGTTATGGCCCTCTGAGTGAAAAAGGTCAGGGTCCTCTTGTTTTGTTATGATATAATTACATTGCATTGTTAAAAGTATGTGGGAATAAGAATCTTTGTAGATAATAGAGAAATAATAGTTATAACATATGCACTATCAATTGGTTTCGTCTTTGTGTTTTATCTTCCACATTACTCTGGTGACAAATCTTTTTCTCATGGAGGAAATATTAACCATGTGGGAAAGGGTGGCCTGCCTCCACAGTCCTGAGTTCCAAGGATGGGCAAGTCAAGAGATCTGAATCTTCAGCAGGAATTGCTGTTGAATATCAGAGAAAACTCTTTCCACCTGGATGGCTAAGACAGTTGAAACTGAATATAGACTCTACATGGCCGTCTTGATAATGGTGCACAAAGACATCTTCTAAAGGATGGAGGGATAAGACTCATCCCCAGGGATTTTGTTTGAGCTTATTAGATCCCATTAGAATTCCCACAAGAGTCAATGGTTTGCTCTTGCTATGATACTCACTGCTAAGGCATTGTTTACATTTTCTGTGTAGCCCAGATCCCAAATGTAACTAATTTTATAAGGACTTTTGTACGTCCATGTCCTTTGCTGTATGTAAGCTCCGCAAGGTCAGTGAGCACCCACCTCTTTCTCAAGGTTCTCTCTCAAAGGTTATTGAATGAATGAATGAATGAATGAATCTACTGCACTGCATAGTTTCCTATTTAGTTTGCAGAATTAATACTATGGGAAACTTCTTTATCTTAAAAGAACAGGAATGTCGTAAAACACAATAATAATTTATTAAACTTCTAAAACAGTAAGTAATATATTGTTTACAAAGCAAAATCGAACATATAATACAAAAATTAAAAGTTACTTTAAATGTTTAAATAAATAAATAAATGTTTTATGAAATAAAGTTCAGGTACAAGGCTTAGCTTAGTTTGCCAGATTCTGAAAATATGTGGTCATATATATGGCTCATAAAACTGATCAAAATATGCTAATTTTAAATCCAATTATTTTATAGCTGAAGCAAAAAATATCGCCTTTGAAATGACTGGAACAATAAGTCTCAGCTTGGATGATCATCTCTGGGAATCAGTTTCCTTCCTAATTCCTGAATTTTCTTGTATGGACATGAATGAAGAGAAGCCATCTCCTGATTTCCACTCTGACAACCTCCCAGGCACAGTGACTGTTTTTCTTCTCTTGTAGATAGAGATGGATTCTCTGGAAGTATCTCCTCACGGCCAGTGTGGGGTCCCTCACTTCCAGGAGAGATCCTTCTTCTCCCATCTCCTGCAGCAAACCGCCCATCATTGCACTCGATCAAAATATGCTAATTTTAAATCCAATTATTTTATAGCTGAAGCAAAAAATATCGCCTTTGAAATGACTGGAACAATAAGTCTCAGCTTGGATGATCATCTCTGGGAATCAGTTTCCTTCCTACATCCTGAGTTTCCTTGTGAGCACATGAATGAAGAGAAGCCATCTCCTGATCTCCGCTCTGACAACCTCCCAGGCACAGTGACTGTTTTTCTTCTCTTGCAGATAGAGATGGATTCTCTGGAAGTATCTCCTCACAGCCAGTGTGGGGTCCCTCATTCCCAGGAGAGATCCTTCTTCTCCCATCTCCTGCAGCAAACAGGTCTCAAGGTCCTCCAGCTGGCGGTGAAGTCCTGAGAGGAGCTGTTCCAGGAGGGTCGTGTTCCAAACAGCAGAGGAGGCCTCTGTGTGGAAGAGGTTGAAGATCTGCTGGAGCATCTCGTGGACGACAGACAGGGCCTGGGCCTTCTGGACCCGGCTGGCCTCCACCATCTCCTGGGGGAATCTGAAGCCAGTCCTGTCCTTCAGGCAGGAGAGAAGGGAGATTGTCCCCATTTGTCCCAACACTGTGAGGGTCTCCTGCTTTCCCATGTCAAGGCTCTGAGGCAGGTCACAGCTGAAGGAGCTGATGGGGCTGGAGAAGATCATCACCAACACCACCAGTGAAGGGACTGAAAAAGCCATTGGTGAGTTCCAAGGAGACCCTTTTCTGGCTGAGATGGGGGACCGTGAGCTTCGAACCAGGTTCTCTGAGGACCTTCTTCCATGTGTGCCATTTAAGTACTAAAGACAAGAAATTTCATTTTCTGAATTTCACCCAGACCTTTTTATTCCCCATTTTGGAATTTCCTGACTCCTAAGGGGCCTGAGAAGATGTATCTGTTGTAATTCTTTCTGTTTTCTTACACTGAGAGTTCAGCTTACCCATGAAAATACTAGAATTTCCAATCCAGTGGGATGCTTACATTTTAATAAACATCAATTTCTAATCGATTGAGCTGTCTGTATCCATTTTTCCTATGTTAAGAACTACCGCAAAGATTATTCCTAGGCTTCTTTTTAAATCTTCTTCCTCACCCTCTAGATATCCTTTATGGAAGTGTTGATATACAACTCAGGTATAAAAGATATGTCCTTTATGTACTTAGAGCCACTTGTGTTTTCTGTCATATCCTCAATCAGGTACTTGGTATCTCCTTAAACAAAAGGGTTCCATAGACTTCCTCAACCCATGGGAGCTTCCACATGCTTCATGCTGGTGTGGTTAATGAAAGATTGTAGATCTCAGAACAGGAAGAGAACTTGGTTCATCCTTATCCCTATTTTCTATTGGGGTATCTTTGTCCTCACTTTAAGAGGAGAATGAAACCATGCAAAGGGAAATTAGATGTGTGTGCATGTATTCATGCGTGTGTGTGTACGCACACTTGTGTGGTTTGGTAGGATGGGGAGAGTTATGTGGGTTGGTTGGATAATTGTTTCTAACTTCAAAGAGATATATTATATTTAAGTGTACAATTATTACTGTCTCCAAATAATCCCCTCACCTCACCTGTATTCCCATAAATGTAGTACACCTTGTTCTCATAGCCTAGACTTTTAGTGTTTAGTTTAGTCTTCTTAAAACACCCACAAACTTCTTAGAAGAGTTCCCTGAAGGAACATGTCAGCATACCTGCCCTAGAACACTTTAGAGGATCCTGTATTTTGCGATGGTAGGTTGGGGAATGGAATTGCTGTGCATATGCGCCTATATTATTTAATCTCCCAATTTTCCTTATCTTATTTCAAGCATCATTACATAATGTAGTCTGTATATGAATGGCTCAGAGTGTTCCATAATGACGTACTCTTTTTCTCAGGTGTACAATTAGTTTGATAGCCTCCTGTGTTCATAAGGGGAAGAGTTCTCCATCATAATTAAATCCATATACCCTAAATACCTTTATGATACGATTTTTTAAATTTGGTTTTCTTTATTCTACTTAATTGAAATATATACTGAATTGCCCATCATTGCACTGAGCCCAACTATCCCAAGATGGTTAGTCTGTCTTTAAAATGAGTAAAGTGCAGCAGTTAATAATGTTGAGACGTTCAGGCAGTTGGAATGTGAGCACTGGATTTCACTGAGGTTTGCGGCAGAGACGTTGTCCAGCCCTGTCCATTATTCTAGTTGTATCAGAATAATGACTAAATGATCCATTTTATTCTTTCTCATATTTTGCATAATTTAAAAATTGCTCCCTTTTCTTTTGTATTTGATTTTTCAGTGATTAAAAGATTTCCTAAAAAAACCTTCTCCTAATGCCCCTGTAAGGTTTCCAATTCCACACTGAGGTTTGCTCGGGAAGAGAAAACGCAATAATAATTAAAAAAAACTTCTTCTCTGCATGATTTTCGTGATATCATAAGATTTGTATCACTTTTGATATGCCTAGAAAGTAAAAGTAAGCAGTCAAGGAAAAGTAATACACATAAACAGAAGGAAAGTAAATGCTGATGATTCAAAAAGAGCAAGTGACATCTCCCCTCCTGAACACTGAAAAGAAACATGACACAGCTAACACCACCACCACAATTTTGGGGTGTTATACAGATCGACAGGTTTCAATGTAGTAGGGGGATGAGAGTGTTGAAACCGGAGATAGGTCCAGAAAGAGGGCATCTGGATCTTTAAAAGATGCTTTTGCATAAAAGGTTAATTTTTCAGCTTTGAAAGACCAGGGTATTTGCTTTTCCTATTTCTTCCCAGTTCTTTTCCCTGTCTTAATCATCGCCCCCATACGCCATCTTTCTCCCTCTCCTTCTTTTCCTCCTCTTTCTTTGTTTTATTTTTCCACTGGACACAGAGATGATCCAGCTCTACGGATTTAGTCACACGACTGATATTCAGAGGCTTGTACACTGACTGGTCTCCTCCATCTTCCCCTCCACACCCTCTCCCTCTCCTTCCCTCTCTCTCTCTCTCTGTCTCTAGGCTTTATTTTTCCACTGACCACAGAGATGCCCCAAACCCACGGATTTAGTCACAACAACTGATTCTCAGCCTAGACTGGCTGCACACTGAACGGCCATTTAAAGAGTGAGAGAGGTCAGGTGTCTCGGGAGCGAGCAGATGTTACGTTTAGACAGGACATTGCTTCCATCCACATATTCAAGTTCACGCAGAGAGGAAATGAGAGACAAAACTTGTGTTTTATTGGACTGAGAATAAAGGCGTGGATGCCCGTGATCTCGGGACGCATCCATCTAGCCTCGCAGCCGGCTGGGTGGTTTGCTCCGCGCCAGGAGTGGCCGACAGGCTTTGTGCGGACTTTATCCCGGTGTCGTTCTTAGTCCATCGCACAACCGTCATCAGGACACCCCAGGGCAGCGGGAACGACGGTCACCTCCGCGTAACGGGAGCGAGGTGACAACGGTCTCACAGCCGCTACGAACGGGAGCTGCGCCTCGCCCCAGGCGCCCAGCTGACGACACCGGCGGCCCTGCGGCTCGACCCCGCGCTGACGCGGTGGCGGCGACGTGCGCTGCGGCCCCGAGGAGCGGGCCGAGCCCGCGGAGGCCTGGCGCGGTGGCGGTGGCGGGGGCGGGGACGGGGGCGGGTCCCGGGTCCCGCGTCGGCCCCTTTGCGCGCGGGGGGAGCCGCCGCCAGTGGGTGAGGAGGCTGCGGGGCGGAAGGCGGCCGGAGGGGGGCGCCCGCGGGACCTGCCGCCCCTGCCCCTGCGGGCCCAGCACCCTCGCCGCAGCCACGCACTGACCCAGGTTGTGGACGTATTTTCTGATGAAACTGGATTGCAATGATTTTCATGACATTTGTATATTTAGATATGTACATATATATGTTTTAGTTTTGCATTTGCCTTAAAGTGCCGTGAGAAAATTTGCACATTTCAAGGTGGTCTTAGCCACCTCCTTGATTTGGGTGCTCTTGGATTTTTTTCCTGCTGCTTTACTTCAATGAATGCAACAAATATGATGAAAAAAGGGAAAGAGGATTTCCTGCTGGAGATATTCTAGCGGCGGTACAGAAGCTCATGAAGGTCCTGGAGAAATGGGGAAACCAGTCGTCATTCCTAAAGAAGATCAAGAAAATATGAAAAAGATGTTTGAAATCGATCAGTTCAACTTACTGGCGAGTGAGATGATTGCCCTCAGCAGAGCTTCACCAGATGTGAGGTTAGAAGGGTGTAAACAAAGGTTTATCGGGATAATCTTCCTACAACAAGTGTGGTGATTGTTTTCCACAGTGAGACTTGGAGCACATTTCTGCGAACTGTCCATATGGTGATTAAATTGCTCACCAAGACATATGTTAGAAGAAATTGTTCTGGTGGATGATGCCAGTGACAGAGACTTTTTGAAAAGACCTCTAGAGAGTTCTGTGAGGAAATTAAAAGTACCAGTTCATGTAATTCGAATGGAAGAACTTTCTGGGGTGATCAGAGCTAGATTAAAAGGCAGTGCTGTGTCCGAAGGTCACCTTCTTCGATTGTCTTGTGAACCTGTAGTGGCATGGCTGGAGCCTCTCTTAGCCAGGATTAGACACGACAGGAAACCAGGGGCATGTCCAGTCGCTGATGTGATCAGTGATGATACTGTGGAGTCCACGGCGGGTTCTGACATGACCTAGGGTGGATTCCACTGGAAGCTCACTTTTCGCTGGTATCCTGTTCCCTAGAGAGAAATGGACTGAAGGAAAGGTGATCGACTCCTCCTGTCATAAAACCAGCAATAGCAGAAGGGCGTTTTCAATAAGCAGAGATTACTTTCAGGAAATTGGAACATGTGATGCTGGAACAGTTGGGGAGAAGAAGACCTAGAAATGTCCTCTAGGACTTGGCAGTGTGGGGGTACTTCAGAAATTGGTACCTGTTCACATGTTGGACATGTGTTTCGTAAAGCTACACCTTACACATTTCCAGGAGGCCCAGGGCAGGTTATCAATAAAAAATAACAGATGACTTGCAGAAGTTTGGGTGGATGAATTCAAGAATTTCTTCTATATAATTTCCCCAGGTGTTACAAAGGTAGATTATGGAGATATATCATCAAGTCTTGGTCTAAGACAAAAGTTACAATACAGACCTTCCTCTTGGTACCTGGAGAATATTTATCCTAATTCTCAAATTCCACATCACTATTTCACTTTGGCAGAGAAACGTAGTACGGAAACACATCAGTGTCTGATAACATGACTAGAACAGCAAAATAAAAAGTTGAAATAATTAACAGTCATGGTATGGGAGGTTATCAGGTTTTTTCTTATACTGCCAACCAAGAAATTGGAACAGATGACCTTTGCTTGGATGTTTCCAAACTTAACGGTCCGGCATAATGCTCCAATGACACCCCCTAATAGCAGCCACCTGTGGGAGTGCGACGCAGTGAAGTTCAGCCTGCAGCAGCGGACATGCGTCAGTGCCTGGGGAAAGCGCCGGAGGAGGAGAGCCGGGGGCCGGGCGTCAGGGGTGTGATAGAAGCTGGTCCCAGCTGTGGTTTCTCAGAAACATCGCCCTTCCAGAAATATCCTGAGACCAAGTTTACGAAAAAAAGAACAAAAATAAGGATTGATTGGATTACTTCAACATACGTTTCTGCCACATTCTTAAGTAGCAAAAAGGGAAAAGTACTTCCCTACTCTGCGGGATGTAAGGCTTATCATCCATTAAAACTTAAGACTCCTCTAGCTTTTCCCTACTGTGGACCAGCCTTCCTGTCCAAGGCCGTGAAATACATACAAGTGAGCACACTGATGTTTACAAGACTGAAAGAGTCTCTCATCAAGAATCATTGTAAAGAAAATTTAGACTGTGAAACAACCAATAAACTGTACTTTCTGGAGAGCTGCACTTTTTATGGTTTGCTTGCACATTGGTAGTTTCTGCTGAATGTGCTATCATGATGAAGAGAGTTCCAAGATTTTTTTTCCTGATTAGAACTGGTAGCCAGTGTATTATATTGATACAAAAAGAAACATAAAAGAATTGGATACTGATTCTAAATCATGTAAACAACATCTTTACAATAATTTAAATAAACAGTATTAAACAGCATTTAAAGAATATTAAATCAGAACTATGGGATATATCATTTGGTATAGTATAGTTTCAGATTTCTATATAAATTTTATGCTTCAGTGGGGAAAATAACTGATTCCAATGACATTTATTTTGTTTCTTTTGTGATAATCATGGATGCCTTCCTTGTGGTGATGAAATTGATGTGGGAAAATATGGTGCTTTGAGAATAGTTTTAATGTTTCTCACAGTTGTTTTTTTAATTTGGTCTGTGAGGGTTGGAATTATAATTTTTTCTGGTTTTCTAAAAAAAATGGAATTTTAATGTAATGTGTGGTCTCAGTAAAGAAGTAGATATCTCAGTTGCTCTTGAGTCAAGTGGCTTGTAGACTTTTACACTCAAAAAAGTTATTAAATTAAAGAAGTATTTGCAAAGTCCCATTGGGTTGATGGTGAGAATGGGGGAAAATTCAACTTCTCATTTGGAGAATTCCTGATATTCTTGCAAGCAGTGGGGACAACCACATCAATAAGGCAAGCCTCAGTTTTGGGGTTTGTCCCTATGACGCTTATCCCTGCAAAGGATAGGCTAAGCCTACTTAAAATTAGACCTAAGTGTCACCCCCACAGAACCTCTTTTGTGGCTGAGATGTGGCCTCTCTCTCAACCAACTCGGCAAACAAACTCACTGCCCTCCCCTTTCTACAAGGGACATGACTCCCAGGGGTGTGACCCTCCCTGGCAATGTGGGGCAGAAATCCTAGAATGAGCTGGGATTCAGCATCAAGGGATTGAGTTAACCTTCTTGACTAAAAGGGGAAAGAGAGAAATGAGACAAAGTAAAGTCAGTGGCTGAGAGTTTCCAAACAGAGTGGAGAGGTTATCCTGAAGGTTATTCTTACGCAGTATATAGATAGCAACTTTATAGTTTAAGGTATATTAGAGAGGCTAGAGGGAAGTGCTTGAAACTGTAGAGCTGTGTTCCAGTAGCCATGTTTCTTGAAGATGATTGTATGATGACAGCTTTCGCAATATGACTTTGTGATTGTGAATACCTAGTCTCTGATGCTCTCTTTATCTACGGTATGGACAGATGAGTAAAAAATATGGATAAAAAAACAATAGGGGGAACAAAGGTTAAAATACATTGGGTAGATCGAAATACTAGTGGTCCTTGAGAGGAAGGAGAAAGCAATATGGTATGTATGAATTTTTAATTTTTCTTTTTATTTCTTCTTCTGGAGTGGTGCAAGTATTCTTGAAAAATGATCATGGTGATAGATATAGAGCTAAGTGATGATATGGTGAGGCATTGATTGTACATCATGTATGGAATGTTTGTATGTAAAGAATGTTTGTGTTTGTATGTTCTTTATCAATAAAAATATTTTTTTTAAAAGTATTAAATTTTCAACTCTTAACTTGATTCAATTGTTTATGCTTAATACCCAGGATTCATACTACTCTATTACAGATTTGTTTTCCACAGCAATAAATCTTCAGATCTTTATTTATAATTCTACTCAATGAAAAATCTACAGAAATTATTTATTATTTGGGTATTTGGAGGTGATACATTTGATGCTTTTTGGGGGAACCGTTTACATTCCATATTCAGATGTGCTTCATGGTCAAGAGCATATTTATATTTGATGCTCAAATTGTAATGTGTATCTGCTGTTTTTTTTAAAAATAAAATATGACTTAAAATGTTTAATTGGCATTTTTTAATGTTAGCCAAAGAAGTGCAGCTATTATTCCATATTACTCATCCTGCATTTCTTCCCTAAATTCCATTTACTTCCCTAAATTCCATTTAAGTTGAATCAGTTTTCTTTTTTCTCTGATTTTTAATACCACAAAACAGCCTGAGTATCAATTAAAAGCAATGTTGAGGTGGGCCACAGTGGCTTGGTAGGCTGAGTTCTCGCCTGCCATGCCTGAAATCTGGGTTTGAATCCTGGTGCCTGCCCATGCGAAAAAGAGTAAGTTAATGTTATAAAAGGAAACCCCCAGTGAGACAGTTTTCTTGATATGAAAAGCAGTCCATTGACAAAAGTACATATTTTTTTCCTTCTGATTTCTAAGAGTATGTTTAATGCTCTTCTTTTCTTTGATTATCAAAGACTCTCACTGCAGGCAGTACTATTTCTTGTGCTTAAGAATGTTTCTGAAAGTCACATCACTATAATAACCTGCCAAATTGAATGCACACACAGTTTCTTGAATCCTGTTCAAGTTAATTGACATCAAGGACATGTAGATGCTTTGGAGAGAGGACATAATACAGAATACATAAACTCTGTACCCAGGAAATTTGAAATGAAGCAGGGTCTATATTTTTATTTTTACTCCATGAGCTGTGTTAGTTCTATTTTCAGTAGGCTAAATGCTTCAATAAACCTGATGTCTAATCAATAATTTCCGTGATCAAAAAATAAAATAAAATAAATCATGTCAGATTTTATGGGCTCATCAGCCATTTAGAACAGAGAAATGCATCTTTCATTTGGTATAAGTGAAAAAACTTTATAATTTTTGTTTTACTATTTAAATTGTTAGTATATTTATGTTGTTCACAGTGTTTAAGTATTTATTGTCAATTAAACTCTTATTTAATATTGTATTTTGTACAAGACTATACTGTAAATTCTTTAGTTATGGGAAATAAATGCCATTTGAAGAAAACTATTTTCTTGCTTCGCATACTTTCTTAATATAAAGATAATCCAAAGCATTTTCTCACAAAATAAACGCAGGCAAAGTACGTGAATGAAGAAGTGAGAAACCCAGTACCAGTCATATGATGATGGGCATTTTGAGTAGGTATTGAATTTGATTCCCCAAGACATAACTTAGCTCCAGAAACAAGAGCTCCATGATGAAGAGCCCAAGCTATGGACTTTATGACTCCGTAACATTTGCCATGATTTATTTTTAATATGGCGTAAAAACAGTGATGGACATTGCCACCTCAGTCTTGGAAATAGCAAATCAGTGACCAGATGAACTGTTTTGAGAATCAGGATGTTCATTATCTCTGGAGGATTCTTTTGAGCTTGTTACTGAAGAGAAACCACCTTCTGATTTCAATCAAATCACCTCCCAGGCACAGGAACTGAGTTGCTTCTCTTTCAGATACACCTTGACTCCTTGGAAGAGCCTCCTCACAGTCAGGCAGGGGCTCTCACTTCCCAGGGGTGTCTGATCTTCCTTCATTTCCTTCTCCAAACATGTCTCCAGGTCATCCAGGTGCTGGTGAAATCCAAAGAGGAATGTGTCTAGCAGGGTCTCATCCCAGGCCAGAAAAGAACCACTTGCGGTGAAAAGGTTGAAATTTGCTAGAGTAGCTCAAGCTGGACAGTAGTGGCACCTTCTTCTCAAACTGGTTCTGGTTCATGAGTATCTGAGGACATCGGAATCATTCCTGTCCTTCAGACATGACAGGAGGGAGCTGCTCTCCATGTGACTCACCAGTGTGAAGGTTCCTGATGGCCACAGCTTCCAGGCCCAACACAGGCCAGACAACAGGTGGGGAAGGGGCAGAGCCTCAGCAGAGCCATCAGCACAGAGCCTGGGAGGGCCCCTGGGGAGCTGGTGACTCTGCAGAGCTGCCTGGAGAGGGAGCCTCACCTCAGCACGTGGTGGGGACACTTGGTGCTTACAGCACACAAACCTTCATTTTCTGGGTTTTTCTAGTTTACCCGTTTAGTTTCCCTTCCTAAGGTTTTTGGGTGTTTCTGAATTCAATTAAAAAAAGAACATCTATCAACATGAGTACCTGATGGAAGACTCCAAAGCAAGAAGTGCCATGTAGTATCTGCCAGAGCTTTAAAACATATTTTTTCACACCTTCTTGGTTGTACCTTGGGAGAAAATTCTAGACAATTTCAGAGAACAGTGATTATAGGGAATGTAATATTACCCAAAGGTTTTCACGGAATCACCTCATTGCATCTGTAAAGAGTTTTAAAATAATATCAATATTAATGGCCATAATTTATTATATACAGGCTCTAAGCTAAGTGATGCACAAACATAATTTCATTGAATCTTCACAGTTTCCCTTTGATATAATCATCATTGTCACTTATATTTTAAAAATGAAGAAATAGAAAACTCAAAGAGGATCCAGAGCTGAACGTAAAATTATATGAATGGTAGCTTAACCCTAAATGGTCCGCCCTCCACCTTAACTCTTTAGCCTTAAGCCTTTAGCTGCTCTCTGCACACTGGTAATGAAGTCATCACCCTAACTAGTCGTCTGACTTCTGACCTTTCACTGGACTATGAGCTCCCTGAGGGCAGTAGCACTGTTCCTAGATTCTAGAGCAGTGTCTGTCACAGGAGCAGACAAAGGAGTCTCTGCCCTCAGCAAGTACAAAAAGGAGTACATGTTCCAAAGAGTGTGTAACATAGCATTAAAGAACTCTGATGGAAATACGAAGGCTTCTAAAAAGAAAAGTAGTAAAAACTAATTTAGATGGATGCTTTAACATTCTGATTAATTTCTGAAAATATCTCATGTGGGAAAGGGGAGTTTCAGAGATCCAGTTGAACCCAAAAAACTAACATCATTTATTTGAAAGACAGGGCTGGAAATTAATAGGTGTTAAGCAACCTGTATTCTATGTATATGGATTCTGGTCTATCTGGAAAGAGCCAGAGATGCTTCCAATGAATAGGAAAAAATGAGAGATAGATGGCAGGAACTTATTTGGTTTTATGTATATCAGGGAAAATGTCTGATTCAGAAGAGACTTTGCCTTTCATGGTTCTGGGGCTAGGCAGCCCGGGTTCAGATCACAGCTCTAGTGTGTCCTGGCTGTGAGACCTTTGCCCCCTCACTCCTGTTACACAGACATGACCATCGTTCCTACTATGTCGGGATGCCCTGAAGATGGTTGTTGTGATGAACTTGTAACAACATCAGGAAAAGTAAGCACAAGACCTGTTAGCCACTCCCGTAATGGAGATAAGCAATCCAGCCAACTATGGAAGCTAAATGGATAGTTCCCCGAGATGATCTACTTCCATTTCTTTAATTCTCAGCTCAAAAAACAAAAAAACAAATCCCATAATTTAGTTCCGGTTTCATCTTTGTGTGAGCTTGAACACGTGTATGGAAGTAATGCTGTGTCCAAATAAATAACATCTATTCGCTCCTGAGATAGGTAAAATCTCTTGAAATTACTTGAATGGCCGTTCAGTTTACAAGCCCCTCACTGTTTAATGTCAGTTGATGACTAAATCCATGGAGTTGGATCATTTTGTGGTTAGTGGAAAAATAAAATGCAGAGAGAGAGAGGAAAGGGAGAGAAGATGGAGGAGGAGGGGGATGAGAAGAGAGATAAAAGAACTGGGAAGAAATTAAGTAAGAAAAAAATTCCCTGAACTTTAAAGTTGAAAATTAGTCTTATAAATAACAGCCTTTCTTAAAGATCCAGCTGCCCTCCTTCTGGAGCTATCTGGGTCTTCAACAGTCTCATCCACCTGCTGCATTGAAACCTTTCATTGTATATAATCCCCTGATTCATTGTGGTGACATTAGCTGTGTCATTTTGTCATTTCAGGACAGATGTCACTTCCTCTTTTGCAATTTTCACCATTTCCTTTCCTTTTGTCTATGTGTGTAACTTTTCAATGACTGCTTACTTTTACTTTCTAGGAATATTAAAAGTGAGCCAAATATTCTGATGTCACAAAAATCATGCTGAGAATGTTATCTTTTGTTCATTACATTTTCTCTTCCCTTTTTTGCAACAAACCTCAAAGTGAAATTGGAAACATTGCAGGGATATTAGGAAAACGTTTTATCAGTGCAATTACAAATACCAAAGAAGAGGGAACAATTTTTAAATTATATATAAAATGTAAAAAAATAAATGGATCACTTAGTCATTATTTTGATAAAGCTAAAGTAATGGACTGGACTGAATGTCTCTGCCACAAAGCAACAAAAAGCCTAGTGCACACATTCTGTTTGCATGTTTCTACAATAGTAAGACATAACTCATTTTGAGGGTAGATTAAATATCTTGGTATAAGTGCAATCATGGGCAGTTCAGTACTTATCTCAATTAAGTAGAATAAAGAAAACCAAATTTGACAAACTGTGTATCATAAAGCTATTTAAGGTATATGGATTTAATTGTGATGGAAACTAGTTCCCTTATGAAGAGAGGAGGCTATCAGAGTTGTTGTACACCTGAAAAAAAAGAGTATGTCACTGTTGACCATCCTGAGTCATTCACATACATACCAAACTATATGGTGATGCTTGAATTAACAGAGGGAACTTGGGAAATTAGGAAATGTAGGCTCATATGCACAACCATTCCACTCCCCACAACCACCATCACAAAAAACAGGATTTTCTAAAGGATTCTAGGAAAGGTGTGCTTACGTGCTCCTTACTTACAAGGGATGATTCTAAAAGTTTGTAGGTTTTGTAGGAACACTAAACTAAATATTAAAAGTGTAGGCTATGTGAGAGTGTGTACTACATTTGTGGAAATACAGGTGAGAAGAGAGGATGCTTTGAAAGAAATAATAATCATGGGGCACTTGAATACATGTCTTTGAAACTAGAAACAATCATCCAATCAAATCATACAACCCTCCCCATCCTATCCAACCACACAACTGTGCATAAACAGACAGACACACAAACACACGCACACACATTTAATTCCCCTTTGTGTGTTTTCACTATCATCTTAAGTATGGAGCAAAGATAGTCCAGCAATAGAAAATGGGGATAAGTATGAATCAAGTTCCTTTCTTGATCTGAGATACAACCTTTTATGAACTATACCAACATGAACCAGGTTATAGCTCCTATGTGTTGAAGGAAGTCAATGGAGCGCTTTGTTTTAGGCTACCATGTGCCCGGTATTGAGGGTATGACAGAAAACACAAGTGGATCTATGCACATAAAGGACAATATCTTTCAAACTTGATTAGTATAGCAACAATTCCATGAAAGATGCCTGAGGGGGCGTGGAATTAAATTTAAAAAGAAGCCTAGGAATGATTTTTTAAAAGTTGTTCTTAACATATGGAAAAAAGGATCCAGACAGCTCTAACAATTAAAAATGTTGTTAGCTGATTATAAGTATCCCACTGGACTGGGAATTCTAAGATTTTTTAATTGTAAACTGAGTTCTTAAAGTAAGAATACAGAAAGAATTCAAGTGATACATCTTCTCAGGCCCCTGAGGAGACATGAAATTGCAAAATGGGGAATGGAAAGTGCTAGGTGAAATTCAGAAAATGAAAATGCTTGTCTTCAGTATTTAAATGGCGCACATGGAAGAAGGTCCTCAGAGAACCTGGTTCGAAGCTCACGGTCCCCCATCTCAACCAGAAGAGGGTCTCCTTGGAACTCACCAATGGCTTTTTCAGTCCCTTCACTGGTGGTGTTGGTGATGATCTTCTCCAGCCCCATCAGCTCCTTCAGCTGTGACCTGCCTCAGAGCTGGACGTGGGAAAGCAGGAGACCCTCACAGTGTTGGGACAAATGGGGAAGGTCTCCCTTCTCTCCTGCCTGAAGGACAGGACTGACTTCAGATTCCCCCAGGAGATGGTGGAGGCCAGCCGGGTCCAGAAGGCCCAGGCCCTGTCTGTCGTCCACGAGATGCTCCAGCAGATCTTCAACCTCTTCCACACAGAGGCCTCCTCTGCTGTTTGGAACACGACCCTCCTGGAACAGCTCCTCTCAGGACTTCACCGCCAGCTGGAGGAACTTGAGACCTGTCTGCTGCAGGAGATGGGAGAAGAAGGATCTCTCCTGGGAATGAAGGACCCCACACTGGCACTGAGGAGATACTTCCAGAGAATCCATCTCTATCTGCAAGAGAAGAAAAACAGTCACTGTGCCTGGGAGGTTGTCAGAGTGGAAATCAGGAGATGGCTTCTCTTCATTCATGTGCTCACAAGGACACTCAGGATGTAGGAAGGAAACTGATTCCCAGAGATGATCATCCAAGCTCAAACATAATGTTCCTGTCATTTCAAAGTTGTTATTTTTTGTATCAGCCATAAAATAATTGGATTTGAAATTAGCATTTTTTATCAGTATTATTAGGAATATATAGGACCAAATATTTTCAGAATCTGGTGAACTGTAACAAGTGCCCTGTAACTGAATTTATTTAATAAAATGTGTATTTATTTATTTTAGGATTTCAAGTAACTTATACTTTTTATGGTATTTGTATTTATGTTCTATTTTACATATGTTCACATTTGCTTTGTAATAAATATATTATTTACTATTTTAGAAGTTTTAATAAATTGTTATTAAATTTGTTTTAAGACAGTTCTGTTCTTTAGAAAAAAAGAAAGTTCTCTGAGATGTTAACTCTGCAAACTAGGTAGGAAATTATGCAGTGCAGTGGATTCATCCATCAATTCATTCATTCATTCAGTCATCCAATGACTTTTGAGATAAAATCTTGAGAGATAGTTGACCACCCGCTGACCATACAGTTTTAATAAACAAAGGACATGGATGTAAAAAAGGTATTTATAAAGTTAGTTACATTTGGGATCTGGGCTACAAAGGACAATCAATACATGCCTTAGCAGTGAATCTCATGGGAAGAGCAAACCATTGGCTCCTGCAGGAATTCCAATGGGATCTAATAAAACAAACAAAATATCTGGAGATGTGCCTTTTCCCATTCCTTTAGATGACACCTTTGTACATTATTATCAAAATGGTCACAAAGAATCCAGATAACAGCTGTCTTAACGTTCTAGGTGGAGAGAGTTTTCTTTGATATTCAAGAAAAATTCCTGCTACAGACTCAGATTTCTTGACTTGCCCACCCTTGAAACTCAGGACTGTAGATGTAGACCACCCTTTCCCACATGGTTAATATTTCCTTCGCGGAGGAAAGATGTGTTACCAGAGTAATGCAGAAGTGAAAACGCAAAGAAAAACCAATTGATGGTGCATGTATTATAACTATCATTTGTCTATCATCTACAAAGATTCTTTTTCCCAAACACTTTTAACAATATAGTGCAATTATATCATAACCAACCAAAAGCACCCTGATCTTTTTACTGAGAGGGGGATAGTCTCATTGGGTTCCTAAATCCTGGGCCTAGCCCAGGATTTTGTCAGGATTCCAAACATTTCGTAAATTCTGAGAACATCAAGTAAACAAAACAATAACCACCTTCCACTTCCTAATATACCTAAGTGGATGGAAAACAGGATAACTGTAATGAAACTTCACATATAGAAAAAGAAACTCTGGTTACTGCCCCAAAAGGGATTTTGATACAGCAAATCTGTTAGCTTGCTGAACATCTATAGAAAAATTTATCTGCATTTTCTAATACTTGGGATTAATTGGATACAAGGCAGCAACACCATTAATAATTGGTCCCCTCTTATATATGAACTGTTCCTATCAGACTACATGTAAAACTTATCTTTCAAAAAAAAAGGTCAACTCATTTTATTATGTTGGACTTACACAGTTTGAACCCTTCTGATTGCTGTCAAGAGAAAGGTTCAAACATTGAAAGCATCACCCAGTACAAGGTAGAACTCACAGGGAGAGAGTCAGTAAGGCACATACTGTCTCCATTCTCCTCTTCCTGTGGGCAGCAAGGACAGGTAACAGTTCAAGCAAAGAGAATCATTTCCAGGGGAAGAAATCCACGCCATTCTACTGTTATCTTCTTTTGCGTGGCCTAACCAATCATATGAGAAAAGACTTTTGTGTAAATGAGATTAAACTGGTTACTGGCGAAAAATATCTTGCAGCTGCGTGTCAGCTTCATAGGGGAATTATATACAGTGGTTAGACATCTTGAGTCCCACTGGGCAGTGGAGACACAGCCTTTCCCACCAGGTCTTGTCCTGCTGGTCTGATCATCTATTGACTCAGGTCTCTTTTCAAATATGAGAAATGATCTTTCACTATATCATTGATTATTGATTCTTTTGCAACTATCCTTATTTATTCCTCAAGAGTACCTACATTTTTCTTAGGAACTCCATTCATTACTTTCCATAACACCTACCTTTCTATCATCCTTTCCATCTCTTTTTAATTGCTTTTCTTCATTTAGAGAATCTCTGTCAAGTTTGTCTTTCATATGAGGACAT
Organism: Tamandua tetradactyla; assembly: GCF_023851605.1. Classification (NCBI taxonomy): domain Eukaryota; kingdom Metazoa; phylum Chordata; class Mammalia; order Pilosa; family Myrmecophagidae; genus Tamandua; species Tamandua tetradactyla. Next base: position 75,272,827 of record NC_135328.1, read on the forward strand.
CATTTCTGATCTATTTCTATTCTTTCTCTGTTACTGTTGGGTTCTAATTCTGCTGTTATTTACATTCCTTACTCTCTTTGCTTCTTAGATCTCTATTGCTACTGCATTCTCTTTTCAACTTATGAAAATATTTCTGTATGAATAAATGTAAATGGAAGGCTTACCATGTGCTGACGTGCTTTGGATTGATTCTTTGAAGAATAAGTTAATCCTTATATTGTCTTCCTTCCATGAGCAAACACACCCTGATTCATAATGCAATTTTATCTAAGGGGCAAGAACATGATAATTTCAAATTTTCAGCTGTTAAAACAACTATACAGAGAATTGGTAAACAATCCCAGATTTGCAAAAGCAGAAGTCTCGCACATGCAGATTGTAATGTAATGCAGAATTGTAGGCAGCTTTAAGACAAATTCTATTGTTTCAAGGAAAAGCATATCACTGAGATTGTCATCTGGGACCTCTGTGTGTGTGTGTGCTTTTGAGTCAAAATTTACACTCTGCATGATCCAAAAGATCATATACTCAGCACCTCACACAGGAGTTGAGAGTCTAGAAGGAGACTTGAAATGCCAAAGCTCACCCTGGACTGTCGTAATGAAATTTTTCCTTTGCTCACATCTCTGCCTTCAGTCTTCATCTAGTCTTGTTAGTTTCTATATTCAATAATTCCAATTTGGGGGAAAATCTCCTGGTAATTGCTTTGTTGGATGGACTGTATGGGGGCAGAAGAGTCAAGAGTGAGGTTTAGAGCAGCCCCTGTGGCTAGGAAGCAAGATTCCAATTACATGTGGTGAAAGTGGGTCACATAGTAGAGATTTGAAGGAGACAATTTCCCAGAGGAAATTATTAAGTATATTTTCTGCTATCAAAGCATCACATATTTCTAAGATTAATCTTCTTAGTCATGATGAATTACTCTACTAATATAATTTTGAATTATGTCACATTGGAAAGCATATGGTCTTGGGGAATTATCATTTGGCTTTGAATAATAGTGTTCCAACTTATTAGCATCTGCAGTTTTTAAATCTTGCATATAGTAAATGCTAAATAAATAATAGTTATTATTTACAAGCAGGCAGTAAAGAATAAGTTGTTGTAATCTAAAATGTGATGATTTTTGTTCTAGTTTGCTAGCTGCCAGGATGTAACACACCAGAGACGGATTGGCTTTTAATAAAAGGGGATTTATTTCATTAGTTCTTCAGAGGAAAGGCAGCTAACTTCCATCTGAGGTTCTTTCTTATGTGGGAAGGCACAGGACGATCTCAACTGCCCTTCTCTCCAAACCTCTGGGTTCCAACAACTTTCCCCATGGTGATTTCTTTCTGTATCTCCAAAGTCCTGGGTGGAGCTGCAAGTGCTGTGATGAGGTATGCTGAGCTGCTTGGGCTGTGCTACATTGAGCTCTGTCATTTAAGCACCATCCAGTTAAGTCAAACATCGTCCATTGCAGCAGGCACACCTCCTAGCCGACTGCAAATGTAATCAACAACAGATGAAGTTCACATACGGTTGGTTCATGTCCACAGCAACAGAACTAGGTGCCTTCATCTGGCCAAGCTGACAACTGAATCTAACTACCACAATTTTTATTAATGATTTATAAATGTTTTAACAAGGTTCTATTTCCAGATTTAACTTACAATGCCCCAGAGTTAGGACACTACTTTATTCTATAAATAGGTTTTCCCAATTCTTTTATATATATCTTTTTTCTATATTATTTTAAGAAAATATAATATTGTGCTAAAATTTCAATAATGCATCATGTTTCTGTTCACATTTTTGTATATTTCTAGAAATCATTAATGAATATTTTATTTTATTTGCACTTGAGTTCATATGACTTTTGTAACTGAGTTACAAATTACATTTCTTTACTTTATGTATTGACACTGTTTTTAAAATTTAACACTTTTTTATTGAATCTTATAACTCATTATCAAGAACTCATTGATAGTGATATTGTGACCTCTATGTCTTTCCCTTGTATCGTCTTCCTCTATCTCTGCTCATCATTTGCTTTTATTTTTTTTTTTGTATTATTTGATTTTAGGCATTTGCCCCTACTGAGGATAATTATGGATTTTCTTAAAATGAATCAAGGATTTTCCCTTTAATAGGGATGTTGTATTAGCTAGGGTTCTCTAAAGAAACAGAATCACCAGGAGATATCTGTAGATATAAAATTTATAGAAGTGATTCTCATAACCATGAGAATGTAGAATCCAAGGTCTGTAGGGCAGACCACAAACTGGTAACTCCAATGAAGTTACACAACGAATTCTCAGGAGAGGCTGGCTGGACAACCACGCAAATTTAAGGTTCCAAGGTCCGTTGGGCAGGCTGTGAAGCTGGCAAATCCAATGAAAGATCTGGCCGAACTCCACAGGAGAGGCCTACCAGCTGAAGCTGAAAGAGTGACTTTCTCCTCTGAATCCTCCTTGAAACCCTTCTGGTGATTAGATTAAGCATCAATCACTGCAGAAGACACTCCCCTTAACTAATTACAAATGCAATCAGAAGTGAATACAGAGGATGTAATCATGATTTAACTTCATGAAATGTCCTCATAGCAACAGACAGGCCAGCACTTGCCTGACCAGATATCCCCAGGTGCCACCACCTGGCCAAGTTGACACATGAACCTGACCATGACAGATGTTTAAGCATTTTATATTTAATATCCTGATCTTTTGTTTTTGGGTCTCATTTTATTCATTTATGCTTTACTTTATTGTTACTTTTATATATGTTTGACACGTGTCATATACCCGTCAGTTCTCTAGTTGTCATGAAATTAAAGACAACATATTTTAAAAATCAACTTAAATCATCCCTTGATTTTTTAATTAAAAATTTCACCAATTTTAACTCATTCTATGGCTCACTACTAGTTCCTTCTAAGGCTGTTACTTTTAGTCAGCCTGGTAAGTGTGGGCAGCAGACATTACATGAACAGATGTACCTGGGAATTCATGTTCATATATAAACAGGTGAGATGATTGAAAAAGTTAGTGAATAGAAATCGATTCTGTCACATTATTTTGCTCACAAAATGATACTAATTTTGAATGCTTTAACAATGACAGTAATTTGATGCAATGTCCTATATTCGCACCATATTCTTAGAAATTATCAGAAATCTTGATAAGATTTCTTATCAAGGCAGTGATCTATTAGAATTAAATAATTTTCATATTAAAATGACGCATACAAATGTAACCCAGTGCAACTGATATGCTGGCCTAGTTTGTAAACTGGCTCTGAGTATAGTTCCACTGTGGATGCGAAACATTTCTGGTTCATGCTAAGACTGTTGCCATCATCACCACAGCTTCTGCGTGTTTTAGGACTTTATATTTACAACTGCAGTGAGGTATAGTTACACTTAAGGAAAGAGCTGAGAGGTCTTTTTTTGTTTTATTTTAGTATTTTTATTGTAAACAATGAACAAATAGGTAAATATTCTTGACATAAAAACATTTTTGACATGGTTACGATCAGTGCTTCACAGTATCATCCCATAGTTCCGTATTCATCATCATGATCAATTTTTAAACATCTACATCTCTCCAGGAAAAGAAAAAAGAAAAAACGCACACAAGCCATACTCCTTACCACTCCCTTTGACTGCCCACTAGTATTTCAATCTACTCAATTTATTTTAACCTTTGTTCCCCTTATTATTTGTTTATTTCTTAACCATATTTTTTTTAACTCATCTGTCCATACCATAGACAAAAGAAGCATCAGATACTAGGTTTTCACAATCACACAGTCACAGTGTGAAAGCTGTATCATTATACAATAATCTTCAAGAAATGTGGCTACTGGAACATGTCTGTACAGTTTCAGGTACTTCCCTCTAGCCACTCTAATACACCAGAATCTAAAAAGGGGATACCTATATAATGCGTAAGAATATCCTCCAGGATAACTTCTCAACTTTGTTTGAAGTTTCTCAATCACTGACACTTTTTTTGTTTCATTTCTCTCTTACCCCTTTGGTCAAAAAGGTTTTCTCAATCCCTTGATGCTGAGTCCCAGCTTATTCTAGGATTTCTGTCCCACATTGCCAGGGAGGTTTACACTCCTGGGGGTCATGTTCCATGTGGAGAGGGGGAGAGCACTGAGTTTCCTTACTGTGTTGGCTGAGAGAGAGAGAGAGGCCACAACTGAGCAACAAAAGCAGTTCTCTGGGAGGTGACTTTTAGAACTAATTTTAAGTGGGTTGGCCTATTGATTGTGGGGATAAGTTCCACAGGGACAAACCCAAGATTGAAGGCTTGGCCTATTGATTTGGTTTTTCCCATGAAGGTCTACTTGAGTGCCATGTGGACTATCCCTTTCTCTTGGCTCACCAGGACCTTTAACCAAAATGCACATGAATTGGTTGGGTCTGAGTGTAGAGTTTAGAGACAGAGCTCATTTCATGCATCTATTACTGTAAGCCTTTAATGGCATTTTCCTTTTGGCGACTTGTAAGTTGCAAGCTGCTAGAAAGTGATATACCAGAACTAGAATGGCTTTTAAAAAGGAGAATTAAATGTTAAAGTTTATAGTTCTGAGCAAGTGAAAGTGCCCAAAATCAGGCACCAACAAGAGGTCACTTTCACTCAAGAAAGGCCAAGGGGTCTGGCACACCCATGTCCACTAGGTAGTCGCATGGCTGGCATCTGTGGGTGCCTTGCTCCTGTGCTCCGTTGCTTTCATCGCTGTTTCTATGGGGGATCCTCACTTTGCTTCTCTGTGCTGGCTTTCATCTCTTGGCTTCCCTTGGCCCTCTCCACGTTCTGGCTTGCTTAACTTCTCATGGAGACTTCTGCTGGGCTCCAAGCATCTCCAAACATTCGTGTCTCTGTTCTTCAAGTGTTGGGATCTGTGTTGGCTCTGCTCTGAAGTTTCTATAGGCTCTGTGAATTCTGAGGAATCTACAAAATGTTTCTTCTTTTAATGACTCTAGTAAAGTAATCCAGTCCCTAATGGAATGGGTGGAGTCCATCTCCATTTAATCCGAGGTGACTTCCACAAATGGGTATGTCACATATTCCTGGACACAATCTTATCAAAGTTCCAAACTGTGGTGTTGAATCAGGATAAAAAAACAGCTGCTCTCACCAGACAGGATCAGGATTAAAACATGGCTTTTCAGGGCTGCATAACACTTTCAGACAGACACATCTCCAACCCCAAGCTGGATCAAGCTAAACAAGGAGAACACAGGATTTTAGGCAACATTCCTTGACTCTGTTCCATGTACCCTCAGATTTGGAGTCTTCCTTTACATGGTGAAACATCCCTTAGCTAAGGGAATTAACATATGAACCAGCAACTGCATTCCTGGGCAAAGATCACAAAGAATTGAAGCTAGGTATTCAAGAATAACTTGTACATGACTGTTCATAGCAGCACTACTCATAATAGCCAAACAGTAGAAACAACACAGATGTCCATCAACAGAAGAATAGACAAACACAATGTTAACTATTCATGCAATGGAATATTATTCAGCCATGAAAAAGGATGAAGTACTGATACAATGTGGATGAACATTGAATACATTATGCTAAGTGAGAGTAGTCAGTCACCAAAGTCACACACGGTGTGATTTCATTTATGTGAAATACCCAAAATAAGCAAATACAAGTAGACAGATATCAGATTAGTGGAGGTAGGATTGGGGAGTAACTGCTTATTGGAAATGGATTTCCTGTTCAGGTGATGAAAATATTCTGAAACTGGACAACGGTGATGGCCACACAATACTGGTATGCGCTGAATGTCACTAATGGCAAATTTTCTGTTTTGCATGTTTAAACACACATGTACAAGATCAATTAAAAATAAAACGTGGGTGGGCCACAGTGGCTCAGCAGGCAAGAATGCTTGCCTGCCATGCCAGAGGACCCGGGTTCGATTTCCGGTGCCTGCCCATGTAAAAAAAAAAAAAAATAAATAAATAAATAAAAATAATAAAACATAAAAAAATCAACAGTTGTCATATTCACCACTGTCTTCCTTTCCCTCTAATCATACTCTCATTCCCAGCCTCTTTATGCTGGGTGTGACCACATGAATGAATGTTGGTGAGTTAATTGTGACCCAGCCCCACAGTCACATTGGAGAGAATGTTGAGGATGGAAAAGCCATAAACTAGAAATAAACAGTTTCCTGAACATATATAGAAAACTTGAAAAGAAAAAACATTAATGAGAAAGGACTTGTCACAAGACAACAAACAAACAAACGAAGAACAAGGTTTAGGAGGGACAATGTGGCTAATTTACTGCAGCTGACCAGCACCTACCATGGTATCTAATATATTTAAGATACAGCGTTAATGAGTGTCTTTCTTAGATTCTCATCTCAGTAGAACGCTAAAATGTTCAGCACATTACTGCTGACATCTGACTGCCAACTTCATTGTTGGCCCCAGGAGTGGATTGGATTCTGGATTTTATTGCTGATGAGAGACTTGTAGAAAAGAGGCCAACGGGAGGCTTCAGACAGTATTTATCTATGCATGGGTCTGATATTTCCCCATGTTTGCATGTGGCAGGAAGTGAGGGACCATCCATTCATGAATGCACCAATACTGACCTGAAGTATCTAGGAGATATGTTCGGAGGAGAACTATTTTAAAAGTCAGGACTCCCTGCTAGTAGTGCCTGAGTTACCTCAGAGTAAAGGTAAGTTCAATTGTACTCTCAGGCTGGGGTCATCTGAGTCATCCTATCACATCTTCATGCACTGTGATAGATAATTAAATAGAAAATCAGGATACAAAATAATACTTATAGTATCAGTGTTTCTTTAGATTGTATTCTTAAAACAGTCCTGATAGGTAGAGGATAGCCAATATGTAACAAACATGTTTAGGGCTAAGAAGCCAGGGTCACATGCAGGGAAAAGAAGGGAACATAGAAAAAAGTCTCAGGGGGTTACCTTCAATGCAAGAAGAATGCAGCTTCTTAGAGGTGTGAAGACCTGTTGCACCTACTTTAAGTCAGAAAAAGTAGAAATATGGGAAGAGTGGAGCAAGAATTGAATAGTAAAAGCTCAGGGTTCTCTTGATCAATAAATCATAACTTTCTCTAGACAGGAGAGTTAAATGCACATTATTTTAGTGAAATTTATTACAACTTAAGATTTAATATAAACTTCAGATGACATGAGGTGTACCTTTCTGAAAAATAAAAGAGCTATCTTTTAATCCTTTTAATGTAATGATTCCAGTTAACAGGAAATCATTTAGATTCATGTCAGAAGAACAAGATTGATTATCAAACCATGTAAAAATAGCTGGCATAAAAAATGGAGTTCTTTTGAGAAAATTGAGAGCTATGTTCTTAGCTGCTATGTTAAAACAGCAGAATTTTTTTTCCTCGGTAATAGCTTCTATTACACAATCCCTTTTTGTAACGGAGGAGGGCTAGTTTGAAACTGTTACCTACCCCAGAAAAGCCATGTTCTTGAAATCCAGTCTTGTGAGGACAGACTTATTGTTGGGTCAGACTTTTCCAGTAGGTTGTGTCCATGGACTGTGACCCGACCCGTTCACGGTGGCTCTTAATCTGCTCCCTGGTCCTTTAAGAGGGAGCATTTTGGAGCAAGCACAGAGGCTTGGATACAAAAGACACCCTGGGAGATTACAAGAGATGAAATCCAGTGTTTGCTCTGGAGAACCTGAGAGAGGACCAGCAGATGCTTAGAGTGTGAAATGTCCCAGAGATGCTTGGAGAAAACCCACAGGACACACAGAGGAAACCAGTCAAATCAGAAGCTGAAATCAATGACCCAGGAACAAGGAACAGCAGAGGCCAGACAGGGCCTTCCCAGCTGAGAAGGGAGTGACATATGACAGGAGACTTTCTTCAGAGCCCAGGTATCATCTTGATGCCTTAATTCGGACATTTTATGGCCTTAGCACTGTACAAATCTAATCCATTTCTGGTGTTTTGCAAACAGAAACAGGAGGGATGTGGAGATGAGAAGGTGAGCAGCCCAAAGAGGAAAGGAAATAAGGATAATTCCTGAGCTAACAGTGGTACTACAGAAGAAATATATTAAGAGCACGTTACCATTATTAAATCCTTTAATCCATGAACATGGAATGATTTCCAATTTATTTTATTCTTCTTTAATCTCTTTTAGCAATATTTCATAGTATTTGAAGGACAAGTCTTTTACATCTATGATGGTTAATTCATGAGTCACCTTGGCTACATCATGGACAAACAAGCACCGGCCTGACTGCTACTGTGAGGGTATTTAAGTCATTATCAACTGATCACAGCTATGGGTGATAACATCTAGAATGAACAAAGAGGAATACCTGTGGCAATGGGAGAAGTCCATTCCAATCAGCTGAGGGGCTTAACAGGAGAACTGATGATTTCAGCAATCCAAAAGGAGCCAGCTTCTCTGGAGGAATTCATCAAAGCCTTTGCCAGAGTCCCAACTTGTGTCCTGCCCTGTGGAATTTGGATTGTCTGTCTCCCCAGTCATGTGAGCTTATTTTAACAATAAAAACCTGTAACTTCTCTTTCTGTGAAGAATTTTGACCAATACAGCCTCCTTGGTTAAATGTATTTCTAGATATTTATTCCTTATGGTGCTGCTGCAAATGGAATAGTTTTTCTTATTTCTGTTTCAAACTGCGTGTGTAGGGCAGGCCAAGGTGGCTCAGCAGGCAGAGTTCACAGTCATGCCCGAGACTGTGTTTGATTCCCAGTGCCTGCTGAGGCAAAAAAAAAAAAATTGTTTGTGCATAGTAAAAGAGGTAATGCTGTACAATGATGCAATATTCAACAATTTTGCTGAATTCATTTAATACCTCTAGAAGCTTTCTTGTGCGTTCTTTGAAATGTTCCGATTTTAAATTAGATCTTTTGACAACAAAGATACTATTGTCTGAAAGAGATTACTTTCAGTTAATCATATTAGAATTTACCAAAATCTATTGTTTTATGCTGAGTGGTGATCTCCCCAAATCTGCTGAATGATAGTTTCTTCCATGTATCTTTTCCCATCTAAACAGAATTTGACTCATAATGATGCCACACACTAATCAGGATGCAGTCTAAGACTGCATGCTGTGCTGGTTTGAAAGGATTTACGTACCCTAGAAAAACCATGTTTTAATTCTAATCAGTCTTGTGGGAGCAATGGTTTCTTCTAATCCCTATTCAGTACTATGGGTTATCTTCACAGAGATGTGACTCATTCAACAGTGGGTATTAAACTTGATTAGACGGAGATGTGTCTCCACCCATTCTATGAGTCTTGATTAGTTACTGGGATTCTAAAAAGAGGAGAAATGTTTGGAGAGAATGCCTTTGGAGAACTTCAAGAAAGCCACAGCAGAGCCGAGCAGAGCCAGGAGGCCGAGGGAACCACAGAATTCACCAGCCAGTGACCTTTGGAGATTCTGAGGAAGCAGAGAAGGACGACAACACCACAGAACCACAAAGCAGGGAGTCCATCAGCCAGCGACTTTTGGAGATGAAGAAAGAAAACATCTCTCCGGGAGCTTCATGAAGCAGGAAGCCTGGAGAGAAAGCAAGCAGACTTGCCAGGTTCGCATGTGCCCTTCCAGCTGAGAGAGAAACCCTTAACCTCATCGACCTTCTTAAACCAAGGTATCTTTCCCTGGGTGCCTGACATTGACATTTCTATAGACTTGCCTGAACTGGGACATTTCCATGGCCTCAAAACTGTAAACTTGCAACTTATTAAATTCTCCTTTTTAAAAGCCATTCCATTTCTGGTATATTGCATTCTAGCAGCTAGCAAACTAGAACACATGTCAATGAGCCTGAGTCTAGGATGCACTAATGTGTCCTCATTGTCTTCTTTTATCAGGGGTGCACCACTAGCTGGCCTTTCTTCTCCTTAGGCCGGCCGTCTAGAAGACTATACAAATGAGAAGGCAGGTGTAAAATTTTATTCAACTTTGTGTCCCTGGTACCTAACACCACACCTAATGTGTAGTACATACAAGGAGCTCAAACACTCTTTATAGAGTGAACAATGGTAAACTGATAAAAATGCTACCAATAATTTCTAGGTAAATTTGAGAGTTAAATAAACACTGAATTGAAACCATCATAGAAAATAAAAGGACATAACAATCTAATTTTTAAATTTTATGATATATCATTCAATTTTATGCTTAAAGTATGTGGAACAGAGAGTAAAGAAGTGAAAATATTCAGGGTCCGGTCACACATGTGAGGCTTCCTCTCACTTCCTTGGGTCTCTCCCACACTCTCCAGGGCCCACAGTTTAGAAGCAGAGTAAACTTCCCTTGGCTCACTCAGTTCTTCAATGGCACATGAAGTATCGCTCATACTGCATGCACCAAGCTGAGGACTGGGTCCAGACCTTGGGCTCTTCGCCACGGAGCTCTTCTTTCTATAGCTCAGCTATGCCCTGGGGGATCAGATTCAAATACCTACTCATGATGCCCATCATAGTATGACTGGTGCTGGGGATTCCCACTCCCTCTTCATTCAGGAGCTTTGCCTGGGTTTATTTGTGACCAAAGGCTTTTGTCAATCTTTGTATTAAGAAAGTGTATGAAGCAAGAAAATTGTTTTCTTCAAATGGTATTTATTTCCTGTAACTTAAAAATTAACAGTAGAGTCTTGTACAAAATATATTAAACACATGTTTAATGGACAATAAATACTTAAATACTGTGAACTACATTAAAATATCAATAATTTAAATAGGTAAATAAAAATAATAAAATTTTGTTCAGTTATAGCAAATAGAAGATGCATTTCTCTGTTCTAAATGGCTATTAACTCCATAAAATTTGCCATGATCTATTTTTAATGTGGCATAAAAATAGTGATGATGATTGCACTCTCAATCTTGGAAAGAGTAAATGAGTTGACCAGATGAACTATTTTGAGAATCACATGTCTATTCTTTCCGTTCTTTGAGCTTCTTAATGAAGAGAAAGCACATTCTGATTTCAACCCAGACCACCTTCAAGGCACAGAGCTATTGCTTCTTTTTCAGATGTATCCTGACTCCTTGGAAGTGCCTCCTCACAGTCAGTCTGGAGTTCTCGCTTTCCAGGGGTGTCTGATCTACCTTCATTTCCTTCTCCAATCATGTCTCCAGATCATCCACATGCTGATGAAGTCAAAAGAGGAATGTGTCCAGCAGGGTCTCATCCCAGGCCACAGAGGAACCACTTGTGATGAGGAGGTTGAAGATTTGGTAACAGCTCAAGCAAGACAATGGTGGTAGCTCCTTCTCAAACCGGATCCCATCCATGAGTATGTGAGGGGACAGGAAGTCATTCCTGTTCATTCGACATGACAGGAGCGAGATTCTCTCCATTTGACTCACCAGTGTGAAGGGTTCCCAATGGCCATGACTTCCAGGCAGGACACAGGCCAGACAACAGGTGGGGAAGGGGCAGAGCCTCAGCGGAGCCATCAGCACAGAGCCTGGGAGGGCCCCAGGGGAGCTGGTGACTCTGCAGAGCTGCCTGGAGAGGAAATTTTGCCTCAGCACATTGTGGGGACACTTGGTGCTCACAGCACACAAACCATCATTTTCTGGGAATTACCGTTTTACTCCTTTTGTTTCCCTTTCTACTTTTGTGTATGTGTGCATGTGAAGTCAATTAAAAAATGAACATCTATTGACATGGGTACCTGACGGGAGACTCAAAATCAAGAACTTGCAGTGCAATATCCATCACAGCTTTTAAATCTATTTCTTCTCACCTGTTTGTTCCTGGGAAGAAGAGCCTAGACAATGTCATGGAGGGGAATTGTTGGGACTGAAATGGTTACCCAGAGCTCATCATAGCATCCCCTTGTGCTGGTTTGAAAGGATGCATGTGCCCTTAAAAAGCCACATTTTAATCAAACTCCCATTTTGCAAAATGGCAGAATAATCCCTATTCAATACTGTATGTTTGAATCTGTAATTATATCATCTCCCTGGAGATGTCTCCCAATCGAGAGTGGTTGCTAAACTGGATTAGGGAAGATGTGTCTCCACCCATTTGGGTGGGTCTTGACTGGGATTTTGGAGACCTATAAAAGAGGAACCATTTTGGAGGATGAGAGATTCAGAGAGAGCAGAGATTGCTGCAGCACCACGAAGCTGAGAGTCCATCACCCAGTGCTTTGGAGATTAAGAAGGGAAACATCTCTCAGGGAGCTTCATGAAATAGGAAGCCAGGAGAAGAAGCTAGCAGATGGCGCCGTGTTTGCCATGTGCCCTTCCAGCTGAGAGAGAAGCCCTGTACTTTCTCACTTGTAAGAGAAACCCTGAACTTCATGAGCCTTCTTGAACCAAGGTATCTTTCCCTGGATGCCTTTGATTGGACATTTCTATAGACTTTCTTTAATTGGGACATTTTCTAGGCTTTAGAACTATAAACTAGAACCTTATTAAATTCCCCTTTTTATAGTTGTTCTGTTTCTGGTATATTGCATTCTGGCAGCTAGCAAACTAGAACACCTCTCACTGCGTCTGTAAAGATTCTTCTGTACTGCAAATATTAATGGCCAAATTGTATTGTATACAAGCTCTCAGCAAAGTATTTCACGAACACAACTTCATTGAATACCCACAGTTTCCCTTTGAGATATAATCATAAGAGTTATTTCTATTTTACAGATGGAGAAACAGAAAATTCTGAAAGGGTACTGAGCTAGACAAAAGTTATGATTTATTCTGTAATTGTTGGCTAAACCCAACACGGTCCTCCCTCTGCTTTAAGTCTGTAGCCTTAAGCCTTTAACTGCTCTCTGCACACTGGTAATGAAGTCATCACCCTAGCTAGCTGTTTGACTTCTGCCCACTCACTGGAATGTGAGCTCCCTGGGGGCAATAACACTGTCCCTAGATTCTAGAGCAGTGTCTGTCACAGGAGCAGACAGAGGAATCTCTGCCCCACAAGAGTACAAAAGGAATAAATATTCCAAAGAGTGGGTAACCTAGCATTAAAGAACTCTGTTGGAACTAAAATGGACACTTTAACCTTGAGGTTAATTTCTGAGCATATCTCATGTGGGGAAGGGAGATTCAGAGATCCAGTTGAGCCCAACTACTAGCACCATTTCTTTGAAAGACAGGACTGGAAATGAGTAGGTGTTAACTGACCTCTATTCTATTCAAAATGATTCTGGTCTATCTGGAAAGAGGGAATGCAGCTTCCAGTGAAAAATGGGAATTGGAGGGTAAGAACATGTTAGTGTTTGTATATGGCAGGGAAAATGTCTTATTCAGAGCAGACTTTGCCTCTCATGGTTGTGACCATAAACTCCTGGGCTGGACAACCAGGTTCAGGTCACAGCTATAGATTGTCCTGGCTGTGTGACCATTGTCACCTTTCTCCTATTGCACAGAAATGACCAACATTTTCACTACATCAGGATGCCCTGAAGATGGCTGTTATGATATTTATAACAACATCTGGAACAAAGTAAGCACAAGACCTGTTAGCCACACCCATAATTGAGAAAAGCAACACAGCCAGCTATGGAAGCCAGACGAATGTTTCCCCAAGATGATCTGCATCCATTCTTTTAATTCTCAGTGAAAAAAAAGCAAGTTTTATTAATAATTTCATCTTTGTATGAACTTGAATATGTGTATGAAAGTAATGCCCTGTCTAAATGAATAACATCAATTACCTCCTGAAATAACTAACCTCTCTCACATTAATTAAATGGTCATTCCGTGTGTAAGCCACTGTCTATTGAATATCAGCTGCTGTGACTAAATGTGTGGAGTTGGATCATCTTTGTGGTCAGTGGAAAAATAAAACAGAGAGGAGAGAGAGGAGGAAGGAAGTGAGGCATGGAGAGAGGGAGGAAAGGAAAGAGAACAAGAAAGATGTAGAAGGGGGGTGTGCATGTTTGAATCTGTGGTGGACCTCAGGAAAGTTATGTCCTTTAATCCTCACTCAGTCTTGCTGAGTGAGAGCATTTTGGTTGTTCCCATGGAGATGTGACCCACCCAATTTTGGGTGGTAACTTTTGATTAGATGATTTCCATGGAGATGGGTCTCCACCCATTGAAGGTGGAGTTGCTTGCTGGAATCCTTTAAAAGAAGAAACATTTTGGAGAATGTTTTGTAGAGCCATGAGAAAGCCAGCAGATGCTGCCATGTTTGCCATGTGCCCTTCCAGCTGAGAGAGAAACATTAACTTCTTTGGCCTTCTTGAACCAAGGTATCTTTCCCTGGATGCCTTTGATTGGACATTTCTAAAGACTTGCTTTAATTGGGACATTTTCTTGGCCTTAGAATGTAAACTAGCAACTTATTAAATTCCCCTTTTTAAAAGCCATTCAGTTTCTGGTATATTGCATTCCAGCAGCTAGCAAACTAGAACAGATTTTGGTACCAGGAGTGGGGTGCTGCTGTGGTTTGCAAATATCAAACATGTTGAAGGGCTTTTTAAATGTCCAACGGGAAAAATTCTGGAGGAGTTGTGAGGAGCTTGATAGAGACGACCTAGAATGCTTTGAAGAGACTGTTGGTAGAAAAATGGACTCTAAAGCTACCTGTGATGAAGCTCTAGACAGAAATGAGGCAGGTATTATTGCAACCTGGAAGGATGGAGAGCCTTGTTTTTAAATGGATGATAATCTGGCAAAATTGACTAGTATCTTTGGCTGAAAGGCAAATTTTAGAAGTCATGAACTTGGATATTTAGCAGAAGAGATTTCCAAATTAAATGTGGAAAGCACAGCCTGTTTTCTCATTGCAACTTATAATGAAATGTGACAGGAGAGAGATAAGCTGAGAATTGAACTCTTGGGTACAAAGAAACAAGAAATAGGAGTTCTGGAAAATTCTGGGCCTCCAGAAAGAGAGACCCCAGAGAATAGTGCCCCATGTGAGGATTTAACCAAATGTGAAACCAGCCAGCCATTTCAGAGAAAGCCAGGATCGGACATGGAATTATCCAGGAAGGATGTGTGAAAACTCCTTATGTCTGAATGGCATGATCCGAGGCTACTACATAGAAAGCCAACAAGAGCGTTGTGGGATCTATATAAAGAGAACCACTGCCAGTTGGGACTGAGAGGCACAGAGAAGGGATACATTGGAGAAAAAACAACTTCAGAGGCAAAGCCATAGAGGCTGGGGTCTGAAGTCAAGAAGCCCTGGGCCAAGAGAGCTGACCCACCCAAGCATATGGAGAGAGTGAGTTTGCCCCAAAGGCAGAGGATGGGTCTTCCACTTTGTCACAGTGGAAGAGTCATGCCACCTCAGGCTTTGGAGAGGGTGAAGTACATTCCTTGAAGTTTGGGGAGACCCTGGCTGCAACCACATGGAGGGGTTGAGTGTGTGCCCCAGAGAAGGCAGGGAGCCCGGGTGCCCCTCCGATGCTTGGAGAGGGTGGAGCTGATAAAAAGGTGGTCTCCCCAAAGTTCCCCAAGGCTGTATTCAGAGAGAGGCAAGCCATTGCATAGGCCCTTGGAAAGGGTGGGACTGCCACTTTCTAAAGCCTCAAAGATAAATGACTCTCAGACTTTGAAATCGAATGGACTTTGCCCTGCAAGTTTTCAAAATTGCTTGAGTCTTGTGACCCGTGTTCCTTCCTCCTTATGGAGATGGGTATATTTATCCTATGAATGTTCCTCTTTTGTGTGTTGGCAGCAAGTAACTTGTTCTGAGTTTTATAGGTCAGGAGCCAGAAGAGAACTTTGCCTTAGGACAGACCATGCCTGTAACTAACTTTGATGAGATTTTATACTGTTTCTAAATTTGTATTGTATTTGTATGATTACTGAAATGATTTAAGGTTTTCTAATACTGTTATGGAATGAATGTATTTTGCATTTGGAAAGAGCATGTCTTTTGGGGTCCAAAGGGTGGAATGTGCCGGTTTGAATATGTGCTGGACCCCAGAAAAGCCATGTGTTTTAATCCTCATTCAATCTTGCTGCTGAGAGCATTTTAGTTTTTCCCATGGAGATGTGACCCACCCAATTGTGGGTGGTAACTTTTGATTAATGATTTCCATGGAGGTGTATCTCCACCCATTGAAGGTGGAGTTGCTTGCTGGGATCCTTTAAAAGAGGAAACATTTTGGAGAGAGTCCCTTTTATAGAACCACGAGAAAGCTAGCAGATGCTGCCATGTTCACCATGTGCCCTTCCAGCTGAGAGAGAAACATGTACTTCATCGGCCTTCTTGAACCAAGGTATCTTTCCCTGGATGCCTCTGTTTGGACATTTCTAAAGACTTGTTTTAATTGGGACATTTTCTTGGCCTTAGAATTGATAAAAAGCAACTTATTAAATTTCCCTTTTTAAAAGTCATTCTGTTTCTGGTATATTGCATTCTGGCAGCTAGTAAACTAGAGCAAGGGGCATGATGAAGACAGAGAAAAGAACTTGGAGGAAAGTAAGTAAGAAAAAAATTCCCTGATGTCTCAAAGCTGAAAACTAGCCTTTTAAGCAACAGCCTGTTCTAAAGTTCCAGCCGCCCTCCTTCTGGAGCTATCTGCAGTTTCAACAATCTCATCCACCTGCTGCATTGAAACCTATCATTGTATATAACACCCCAGAATTGTAGTGGTTTTATTAGCTGTGTCATGTTGTCTTTTCAGGAAGGGAAATGTCAGAGCCTTGACATGGGAAAGCAGGAGACCCTCCTTACCAGCATGAATCAGGGAAAGCTCCTATGGGCTGAAAAAGTCTATGGAGCCCTTTCATTTAAGGAGATTACCAAGTGCCTGGTATTGAGGACAGGGCAGATCTATGCGCATAAAAGACATATCTTTCATACCTGATTAGCATAGCAACACTTCCATGAAGGATATCTAGTGGGGGAGAAAGAAAACTTAAAAAGAAGCCTAAGAATGATTTCCTCGAGGTTCTTCTTAACACATGGAAAAACAGATCCAGAAAGCTCTATCAATTGGAAATTGATGTTTATTAAAATGTAAGCATCCATTGGAGTGGGAATTCTAATATTGTAGTGTGTAAGCTGAACTCTCAATGTAAGAAAACAGAAAGAATTACAACTGATACATCTTCTCAGGCCCCTGAGGAGACACGAAATTGCAAAATGGGGAATAGAAATCTCTGGGTGAAATTCAGAAAATGAAATTTCATGTCTTCAGTATTTAAATGGCACACATGGAAGAAGGTCCTCAGAGAACCTGGTTCGAAGCTCACGGTCCCCCATCTCAACCAGAAGAGGGTCTCCTTGGAACTCACCAATGACTTTTTCAGTCCCTTCACTGATGGTGTTGGTGATGATCTTCTCCAGCCCCATCAGCTCCTTCAGCTGTGACCTGCCTCAGAGCCTTGATGTGGGAAAGCAGGAGACCCTCACAGTGTTGGGACAAATGGGGAAGATCTCCCTTCTCTCCTGCCTGAAGGACAGGACTGACTTCAGATTCCCCCAGGAGATGGTGGAGGCCAGCCGGGTCCAGAAGGCCCAGGCCCTGTCTGTCGTCCACAAGATGCTCCAGCAGATCTTCAACCTCTTCCACACAGAGGCCTCCTCTGCTGTTTGGAACACGACCCTCCTGGAACAACTCCTCTCAGGACTTCACCGCCAGCTGGAGGACCTTGAGACCTGTTTGCTGCAGGAGATGGGAGGAGAAGGATCTCTCCTGGGAATGAAGGACCCCACACTGGCCATGAGGAGATACTTCCAGAGGATCCACCTCTATCTACAAGAGAAGAAAAACAGTGACTGTGCCTGGGAGGTTGTCAGAGTGGAAATCAGGAGATGGTTTCTCTTCATTCATGTGCTCACAGGAAAACTCAGGAAGTAGGAAGGAAACTGATTCCCAGAGATGATCATCTATGCTCCAACTTAATTTTCCAGTCATTTCAAAAGCCATTATTTTTTGCTTCATTTTTGAAATAATTTGATTTATATTTAGCATATTTCATCAGTATTATTGACATATATATGACCAAACATTTTCAGAACCTGATGAAATTTATTTCATGCCCCATAACCGAACTTTATTTCATAAAATTTGTATTTATTTATTTAAGCACTTCAATTAATTGATAAATTTTATAGTTTTTGTATTTATATGTTCTAGTTTGCATAAAAGTTTTCACATTTGCTTTGTAATAAATACATTACAAACTGTTTTAGTAGTTTATAAATCACAATTAGATTCTTTTTAAGACATTTCTGTGCTTTGAAGAAAAATAAGCTTTCCCTTAAATGCTAATTCTGCAAACTGAATAGCAAAAAAAGTGTGTAGTGCATTCATTCATTCATTCATTCATTTAATAACCATGGGCATAGAGCCTTGAACTCAAGACTGTAGACTTGTCCACCCTTTCCCATATGGCTAATATTTCCTTTGTGGAAGAAAGATTGGTTACCAGCATGATGCAGAAGAGAAAATGTAAAGACAAAACCAATTGATGGTGCATACATTGTAACTATTATTCGTCTGTCATCTACAAAGGTTCTTATTACCAAGTCTTTATAACAGTATCATGCAATTCTATCATAAGTAACCAAAAGGACCTTGACCTTTTCACTCAGAGGGCAATAACAAAAGTCTCATTGGGTTCCTAAATCCAGGGCTGTGCTGGTTTGAGAAGTTTACATACCCTAGAAAAGCCATGTTTTAATCCTGATCCAATCTTGTGGTAGCAGCCACTTCTTTTAATTCCTATTCAGCACTGTATCTTGGTAACTTGATTAGATTAGCTCCACAGAGATGTGCCTCACCCAATGGTGGGAATTTACTTTGATTAGATGGAGATGGGGATACGTAACTATTTTTTGAATGATTTATAAATATTTTAAAGAGGTTGTATTTCCTGTTTTAACGTATACTACCCCAGAGTCCTTGCCACTACTTTACTACTTAAATAGTCTCCCAATTATTTTTATCCTTCTTAGTTTTTGTGCTAGTTGGAAAGGATGTATGTCCCCTAGAAAAGCCATGTTTTAATCAAAATCCCATTTCATAAAGGCAATAATCCCTATTCAATATTGTATGTTTGAAACTGTAATCGGGTCATCTCCCTGGAGATGTGATTTAATCAAGGGTGGTTGTTAAGCTGGATTAGGTGTTGACATGTCTCCACCCACTTGGGTGGGTCTTGATAAGTTTCTGGAGTCCTATAAAGGAGGAAACACTTTGAAGAATGAAGGAGATTCGGAGAGAGCAGAGAATGCTGCAGCACCACCAAGCAGAGAGTGTACGAGCCAGTGACTCTTCCTAGAAAAAGACCTTAAATCAGCTGTCTTAAATATGTTCAAATAGCTAAAGGAAACAATGTCTAAATATCTAAAGGAAAGTATGAGAAAAATCCCCCCACATGGAGAATACCAATAAAGAGATAGAATTCTGAAGAGAACCATATAGAATTGAAGAATGGAAAAGTATAACAGTTAAAATGAAAAATTCACTAGAGGAATTCAACAGCGAAATTGAGAAAAAGTCAGAAAATTTGGAGATAAGCCCATCAAAATTATGCAGTCTGATGAGCAGAAAGATATATGAATGAAAAAATATAAACAGAATCTTGTTAACATCAGAAAACAGGGTCTTTTTTTTTTGTATGCTGTATGGGGAGTCACATTTCATTGTTTTTTCATCTGATTATCTTGCTATTGCAGAACCATGTGTTGAATTTTTGTTTGTTTGCTTATTTGCTTGTTTGTTTGTTTTGTGAAATGCATGGGTCAGGAATTGCACCCAGGTCTCCCGCATGGCAGGTGTGAATTCTACCACTGAACTACCCTTGCACTCCCAGAAAACGTGGTTTTAAGTATTTTAATAAATCCACCTCAGCTCTCTTTTGGTTACTATTTGCATAGAATAGCCTTTCTTTCTTCTAACTCTCAACCTATTTGTATCTTTGGGTAAAGGTTTCCAGATAGTGGTTGGATTGTTGGATCAGTTTTTGTTGTTGTTTTCTTTGCATTCATTCTTCCAACCCTGTCTTCCAATTGAAACAGTTATTTTCCTTATATTGATGGTAATTACTGATAAAGAAGGATTTACCTCTTCTGTATTGCTATTTGCTTTCTATATGTCATATCTTTTTTATTTTTCAATTCCTATAATACTGCCCTCTTTTGTGGTTAATTTATTTTTCTAGTGAACAGTTTTGGTTCACTTTTCATTTTATGGTTTGCATACATTTTTTCTTTCATATTGAGATATTATTAGTTGTTCTGAAGATAAACACACAGACATTGTGAACAACTTGTGCACAATTATTAATGCATGTACCAAAAATCAAAAAAGCCATGTAGCTGTAATTCTTTCCAAAGTTATTCCAGTGACTTTCCAGGTTGAAATTTGGTGCCGAGTCCAGCTTAAGCAACTGTTCAAACAGGGTCAGAGCGGGCAGTGGGAGATGGAGAAAAAACACAACACAGAGTATAAGAGAAAGCGGGGCAAGGTGCTTCATTGCCTGACTGAGCTCAGTGACAGTGACCCCGAGAAGCCAGCGCAAGTTCACTTTACACTGTTTAACAGAAGTCTAGATAAGGCAGTGCAGTACATGAGGAGGTGCTTGGTGTAATGAATAGGGATACAGAATTTTCTAGAGAACAGAGTAAACATTAATCAGCTTGCTTGGAATTGCGGAGGAGGAACTTTCTCACAGTAAGACTGGATCAGATAAGGCGCAGCCCAGGCCGGACCTCATCCCACTGGAGACCAAGGGGCTGGACCTCCAAGGTTACTCTGATGTGGCCTTGCCAGTAGTCAGAGGCCTGCTTCATGGAAAACCTGACATGGGCCCCAGCAATTTGAAGGCAAGTTTTCCCTAAGAAGATTATCCAAGTACACCTGTGTTCAAATGTTGATAATCTGTTACATTGTACAAATTCTAGTATTTCACAATTTAACATGCATACCATCACATTTCCAGTCTTTCCCAGCATATAACAAAGCTATTAGGA
Organism: Tamandua tetradactyla; assembly: GCF_023851605.1. NCBI lineage: Eukaryota > Metazoa > Chordata > Mammalia > Pilosa > Myrmecophagidae > Tamandua > Tamandua tetradactyla. The sequence continues at coordinate 75,293,741 of NC_135328.1, forward strand.
AAACTAGGCTACCACAACTAAGGATGTTACAGCATGCACACTGTTCTGACAGGGAGAGCCAAGATTAAGGAGCAGTTTTAAGAAACAATTCTACAAAAAAAACCATGGGAATAGAAGTAATTTACAATGTCCAACATATACTAAATGCATGGTTGCGACTCCAAATCATCATTTAGTATGCATTGCATTATAAGGTATAAAATGGCCACCCCCCGCCCCCCGCCATGGAACGTTAAGTTGACATTGTTCTTAACAGTGGATGGCTAAGGCAGTGGAATCTGAGTCTAGGATTCTTCATGACCATCTTGTCAATGATGTACAAAGATCATGTAAAGGACGGGGAAAAAGACACATACACAGGCTCATTTTGTTTGAGCCTGTAAAATCCCGTTGGAATTCCCATGGGGCCAGTGCTTTTCTCTTACCATTATGCTCACTGCTGAGGCATCTTTTGCTTTTCCTGTGCAGCCCAGATCCCAAATGTAACTAATTTGTTGAATACTTATTTACATCCTCGTCCTTTGCAGTAGATAAGTTCCAGGTCAGCAAGTGCTTATCTCTTTCTCTAGGTTTTCTCTCAAGGTCATTGAATGAATGAAAGAATGAATGAATCCATTGCACTACATAGTTTCCTATTTAGTTTGCAGAATTAGCACCTTGGGGAAGTCCTTTATTTATTTATTTATTTTTAATTTAATTTTTTTTTTTTTTTTGCATTGGCAGGCACCGGAAATCGAACCTGGTTCTCTTGCATGGGAGGTGAAAACTATGCCCCTGAGGCACCCTCAAATCACTCAGAAGTCCTTTATTTTATTTTTTTTACATGGGCAGGCACCAGGAATCAAACCCAGGTCCTCCAGCATGGCAGGAAAGCATTCTTGCCTGCTGAGCCACCATGGCCCGCCCAGAAGTCCTTTATTTTTAAACAATAAAAATGTCTTAAAGCACATTTAATAACAATTTACTAACCTTCTAAAACAGTAAGTAATGTATTTATTGCAAAGCAAAGGTGAACATAAATTTATGTAAAATAGAACATATAAATTAAAAACCAGAAAAATTGTAAATTATTTGAAATTCTTAAATAAATAAATTATATTTTATGAAATAAAGTTTGGGTACAAGGCTTAGTTACAGTTCACCAGATTCCGAAAACATTTAGGCATACATATGCCTAATGGTACTGATAAATATTGGCTAATTTTGAATCCAATTGTTTTATAGCTGAAGCAAAATATATTGGCTTTGAAATGACTAGAACATAAGTCTGAGCTTGGATGTTCATTTTTGGGAATCAGTTTCCTTTCTACATCCTGAGTTTCCTTGTGAGCACATGAATGAAGAGAAGCCATCTCCTGATTTCCACTCTGACAACCTCCCAGGCACAGTGACTGTTTTTCTTCTCTTGCAGATAGAGATGGATTCTCTGAAAGTATCTCCTCACAGCCAGTGTGGGGTCCCTCATTCCCAGGAGAGATTCTTCTCCTCCCATCTCCTGCAGCAAACAGGTCTCAAGGTCCTCCAGCTGGCGGTGAAGTCCTGAGAGGAGCTGTTCCAGGAGGGTCGTGTTCCAAACAGCAGAAGAGGCCTCTGTGTGGAAGAGGTTGAAGATCTGCTGGAGCATCTCGTGGAGGACAGACAGGGCCTGGGCCTTCTGGACCCGGCTGGCCTCCACCATCTCCTGGGGGAATCTGAAGTCAGTCCTGTCCTTCAGGCAGGAGACAAGGGAGATCTTCCCCATTTGTCCCAACACTGTGAGGGTCTCCTGCTTTCCCACGTCAAGGCTCTGAGGCAGGTCACAGCTGAAGGAGCTGATGGGGCTGGAGAAGATCATCACCAACACCAGCAGTGAAGGGACTGAAAACGCCATTGGTGAGTTCCAAGGAGACCCTCTTCTGGTTGAGATGGGGGACCGTGAGCTTCGAACCAGGTTCTCTCAGGACCTTCTTCCATGTGTGCCATTTAAATACTGAAGACAAGAAATTTCATTTTCTGAATTTCCCCCAGATCCCCCATTTTGGAATTTCCCCTCTCCTCAGGGGCCTGAGAAAATGTATCTATTGCTTTTCTTTGTTTTCTTAAATTGAGAGTTCAGTTTACCCATTAAAATATTAGAAGTCCCAATCCAATGGGATGTTTATCTTAATAAACATCAATTTCTAATTGATAGAGCTGTCTGAATTCTTGATTCCATATGTTCAGAACAACTTTGAAGAAATTGTTCCAAGGCTTCTTCTTAAATCTTCTTTTACACTCTAGACATCCTCCATGGAAATGTTGATATACTAATTAGTTATGAAGGATATATCTTTTATGTGCATAGATCTACTTCTGTTTTCTGTCATATCCTCAATATCAAGCACAAGATAATCTAAAAGAAAAGGGCTCCTTATGTTTCCTTCAACCCATAGGTGCTTTCACCTGGTTCTTGCTGATACGGTTGATAAAAAGTTGTAGATCTCAGAACAAGAAGCAAACTTGGGTCATACTTATCCTCACTTTCTAGCTGGAGTATCTTTGCCCACACTTTCAGACGATAATGAAAACACGCAAAGGGGAGTAAGATGTATGTGTGTGTGTGTGTGTTTGCGTTTATGCACAGTTATGTGGTTTGATAAGATGGGAAGAGTTCTATGATTAGATTGGATGATTGTGTCTCATTCCAAAAACATATACTCAAGTGCACCATGATTATTATGTCTTTCAAAGCATCCCCTCAGCTCACCTGTATTTCCACAAATGCAGTACACCCTCTCCTCATAGCCTAGTCTTTAAATATTTAGTTTAGTGTTCTTACAACACCTACAAATTTCTTAGAATCGTCCCTTGTAATTAAGGAATACGTCAGCACACCTTTCCTAGAATCCTTTCAGTAATCCTGTATTTTGTGATGGTAGGTGTGGGGAGTAGAATTTCTGTGCATATGAGCCTATAATATTTAATCTCCCAAGTTCCCCCCTCTTAATTCAAGCATCACTATATAGTTTGGTATGTATGTGAATGGCCCAGAATAGTCAGTAGTGACATTTTCTTTTCTTCAGGTGTAAAATAAGTCAAATAGACTCCTCTCATCATAAGAGGAAGAGTTCTCCATCATTATTAAATCTATATATCTTAAATAGATTTATGATACGCAGTTTTTCAAATTTGGTATTTTTGTTCTATTTATTGAGATAAGTACTGAACTGCCCATCATTGCACTGAGCCCAGACTATACTAAGATGTCTAATCTGCCCTCAAAATGAGTAAGGTGTAACTATTAGTAATGTCAAAACATGCAAGCAGGTAGAATATGTGCACTCGGTTTTTTTTGTTGTTGTTTCGTGGCAGAGACATCCAGCCCAGTCCATTATATTAGCACTATCAAAAGAATGACTAAGTGATCCATTTATTCTTTCAGATTTCATGCATCATTAAACATTGTTTCCTTTTCTTTGGTATTTGTCTTTGCATTGATTAAAACTTCTCTTAAAGCCCCTCTAATGTTTCTAATTTTACTTTGACGTTTGTTGCAGACATGGGAAGAGAAAATGTAATGAAGAAAAACTAACTTATTCTCCACATGATTTCAAAACAGCAGAATTTTCGGCTCACTTTCAATATTCCTAGAAAGTACAAGAAAGCAGTCATTGAAAGTAACACACATAGGCAAAAGGAAAGTAAATGATGAAAGTTACAGAAGAGGAAGTGACATCTCCTCTCCTGAAATGACAAAATGACACAGCTAATTACACCACAATGAATTAGGGGATTATGCACAACGACAGGTTTCAATGCAGCAGGTGGCTGAGAGTGTTGAAGCTGCAGGTGGCTCCAGAAGGAGGGTGGCTGGATCTTTAAAAAATGCTGCTGCTTAAATGGTTAGTTTTCAGCTTTAAAGTTCAGGGAATTTTTTTCTTACTTAATTTCTTCCCAGTTCTTTTCTCTCTCTTCTCATCTTCCTTCTCCTCACCACCCTCTCTCTCACTCCTTCTCTCTCCCTCCCTCTCTCCCTCCCTCTCTCTCTCTCTCTCTCTCTCTCTCTCTCTCTCTCTCTCTCTCTCTGCTTTATTTTTCTACTGCCGACAAAAATGATCCAACTCCACGGATTTAGTCACACCAACTGACATTGAACAGAGTGGCTTGTAAACTGAAATCCATTTAATTAATTCCAAGAGATGTTACGTATCTCAGGAGCTAATAGATGTTATTCATTTGGACAGGGCATTACTTCCATACACACCTTCAAGTTCACACAAAGATGAAATTAGAAATAAAACTTGTTTTTTGGTTTTCTTTTTTTTTGAGCTGAGAATTAAAGGGGCAGATCATCCTGGGAAGCATCCATCCAGCTTCCATAGCTGGCTGGTTGCTTATCTCCATTACGGGCGTGGCTAACAGGGCTCGTGCCTACTTTTTTCCAGATGCTGCTATAAATTCATCACAACAACCATCTTCAGGGCATCCTGACATAGTGAGAATGATGGTCATTTCCGTGTAACAGGAGTGAGGTGGCAAAGGTCTCACAGCCAGGATGAACTAGAGCTGTGACCTGAACCCGGGCTGCCTAGCTCAGGAGTTTGCTGCCGCAACCATAAGAGGCAAAGACTACTGAATAAGATATTTCCCTGCCATATATAAACACTGACAACTTCTTATCCACTAATTCCCATTTTTTCTATTTACTGGAAGCATCATTCCCTCTTTCTAGATAGACCAGAATACTTAAGGTAGAATAGAGCTCACTTAACACCTACTGATTTCCAATTCTGTCTTTCAAAGAAGGAATGCTACTTTTGGGGCTTAAATGGATCTTTGAAACTGCCTTTTCCCACATGAGATATTTTCAGAAATTAACAAGAAGTTTCAAAATGTCCATTTTATATTTATTTTTATTAATAAATTGTTTTCAGAATCCTTCATATTTCCAACAGAGTTCTTTAATGCTATGTTATGAATTTTTTTGGAATATTTACTCCTTTTTGTACTTGCTGTGGGGCAGAGACTCTTCTGTCTGCTCCTGTGACAGACACTGCTCTAGAATCTAGGGACAGTGTTACTGCCCTCAGGGAGCTCACAGTCCAGTGAGAGATCAGAAGTCAATCAACTAGTTAGGGTGATGACTTCATTACCAGTGTGCAGAGAGCAGCTAAAGGCTTAAGGCTAAAGAGTTAAGGTGGGGGGAGGATCGTGTAGGGTTCACCACCAATTATGAATAAATCATGACATTTGTCTAGGTCAATACCCTCTCAGAATTTTCTGTTTCTCTACCTGTAACATATAAATGACTCTGATATCTTTATCTCAAAGGGAAACTGTGATGATTCAATGAATTTATGTGAAAAACTTTGCTGAGAGCCTGTGTATAATGAAATATGGCCATTACTATTAGTATTATAAAAGAAATCTTTACAGATGCAATGAGGAGACGTCATGAAAAGCTCTGGGTAACACTGCAGTTCCCACAAACCCCCTTCTATAAGATTGCCTGGACTTTTCTTCTCTGTAACAATCAAGAAGATGTGAAAAAATATTTAAAGCAGTGGCGGGTTCTGCACTGGCACTTCTTGGTTTTGAGTCCCCCATCAGGTACATATGTCAAGAATGTTCATTTTTTTAGTTGAATTCACACCCACCCCCCACCCCCCTGCACACAAAAGAGTAGAAAGGGAAACTAAAGAATAAAATGGAAAACCCAGAAAATGAAATTTTGTGTGCTGTGAGCATCAAATGTCCCCACAAAGTGCTGAGGTGAGACTCCCTCTCTAGGCAGCTCTGCAGAGTTACCAGCTCCCCAGGGGCGCCCCTAGGCTCTGTGCTGATGGCTCTGCTGAGACTCTGCCCCTTCCCCATGTGCTGCCCTGCTGGAAGCCATGGCTGTTGGGAACCCTTCACAGTGATGAGTCAAATGCAGAGAAGCTCCCTCCTGTCATGTCTGAAGGACAAGAATTGCTCCTGATTTCTTTTCATACTGGTGATGGGACCCAGTTGAGAAGAAGCTACCACCCCTCTCCTGCATGTACTTCTTCAACAAACTTCAACTTTTTCATCATAAGTGGTTCTTTTGTGTCCTGGGATGAGACCTTGCTGAACACATTTCTGTTTGGATTTCATCAGCACCTGGATGTCCTGGAGACATGTTTGGTGAAGGAAATGAAGGAAGATCAGACAGCCCTGGGAAGTGAGAATTCCAGACTGGGTGTGAGGAGGCATTTCCAAGGAATCAAGAGGTATCTGAAAGAGAAGCAGTACAGTTTCTTGGGAGTTGGTTCATGTTAAAATCAGAAGATGCTTTCTTTTCATTAACAAGCTCTGTTAATTAATAACAGAAACCTCTGTATTAATGGATATGTTGATTCCCAAAAAGTTCATCTGGTAAACCACTTTGCTCTTTCCAAGCCTGAGAGTGCAAACTGCATCGCTGTTTTTATGTCTGATTGAAAATAAATCACGGCACTTTTGATGGATTCATAAACCATTAAAAACAAAGAAATGCATTTTCCATTTGCTGTAACCGAACAAAATTTTATTATTTTTATTTACGTATTCATTGATATATTTGTGCTGTTCTCAAAATTTAAGTATTTATCTTCCAATAAAAATGTTTAATGTTATATTTTAGACAAGACTCTACTGCCAATTTTTGAGCTATGGGAAATAAGTGCCATTTGAAGAAATTTTTTTGCTTCATACCCTTTGTTAATATAAAGATTGACCAAAACCTTGCTCACAAAATAAACCCAGGCAAAGCACCTGAATGAAGAGAGAGTAGGAATCCCCAGCACCAGTCATACTATGATGGGCATCATGAGTAGGTATTTGAATCTGATTCCCCAGGACATAACTGAGCTGTAGAAAGAAGAGCTCCATGGAGAAGAGCCCAAGGTCTGGACCCCGTCCTCTGCTTTGTGCCTGCAACATGAGTGATACTTCATGTGCAATTGAAGAACTGAGTGAGCCAAGGGAAGTTTACTCTACTTCTAAACTGTGGCCCCTGGAGAGTGTGGGAGAGACCCAAGGAAGTGAGAGGGAGCCTCACATGACCAGACCCTGAATATTTTCACGTCTTTATTCTGTATTCTAAATATTTCAAGCATAAAATTGAGTGATATATCCTATAATAAAAAATTAGATTATAATGTGTTTTATTTTCTACGATGGTTTTATATTCAGTATTTATTTGACTCTCAAATTTACCTAGAAATTATTGGTGGCATTTCTACCATTTTACTAGTTTTCACCTTATAAAGAGTGTTCGAGCTCCTTCTATATACTACATACTAAGCATGGAATTAGGTGCCAGGGACACAAAGTTGAATAAAATTTTACACGTGCTTTCTAGTTGTCTACTCTTCTAGGCAGGTGGCATAAGGAGAAGAAAGGGCAGCTAGTGGTGTATCTCTGAAAAGTGGAGAGAATGAGGAGACGTCATCGCATCCTAGACTCAACCTCATTGGTATGCAGTGTGAACCTGCGTTCTGACTAGTGTGTGGCATCATGATGTAGTCAAATTCTGTTTAGACGGGAAAATACTTGGAAGACAACTATCATTCGTCAGATCTGGGTATGGAATCCCTCAATATCAAGAGATAGGGGTTGGTATTCTAATATAATTCATTGAAATTGAGCAAAAATGTGAAAGATGTAAGCTTTTCAAAATGGAAAGAAAAAAGTAATACTATTTCTGTTGTGAAAAGTCATTATCTTAAATATAGAGCATTTCAAAGAATCCACAAGAAAGCTCCTAGCAGCAATAAATGAATTCAGCAGAATTGTTGAATATTAGATCATTGTACAGAATTGCTTGTTTTTCTATACACCAGCAATCTGAAATGAAAATAATGAAACAATTCCATTTACAATTGTATCTGTGAAAATATCTAGTAATACATTGACCCAAGGGTGTTGCATTGGTCAACATTCTTCACAGAAATAGAAGCTTCAGGATATATTTATGTAAATATTAAAGGTTCCTTATAAGACTGAGCTCACATGACTGTAGGGATAGACATGCCCAAATTCCATAGGGCAGTACATGAATTGGGATTTTGGCGAAGAAGGCTTTGATGAATCCCTCAGAGAAGCTGGCTGGCTGAAGTAGAGATAGAAATTCTCCTTTTTATTGCTGAAATCATCAGTTCTCCTCTTAAGCCCCTCAACTGATTGTAAAGGGCTTCTCCCATTGCCACAGCATTCTTCTTTGTTCATTATAGATGTAATCAGCCATAGTTGTGATAAATTGATAGTGTCTTTAATAGCTTCACAGAAGCAGTCAGGTCAGTGCTTGTTTGTCCAAACCATTGGCACATTGATCTAGTCAAGGTGACACATGAAATTAACTATCATAGATGTGAAAGACTTGTCCTCCAAAAACTATGAACTACTGTTAAAAGTGATTAAAGAAGAATGAAATCAATGGAAAATCATCTCATGTTCATGGATTAAAGGATTTAATATTGGTAACATGGGTTCTTAACCTATTTCTTCTGTAGTACCACTGTTTGTCCTTGAATTATTCTTATTTCCTTCCCCCTTTTGGCTGGCCTCCTTCTCATCTATCCATCCCTCCTGTTTTGGTTTGCTAAAGCAGTCAGAATGCAATATACCAAAGATGGATTGGCTTTTACAAAGAGTGTTTATTAGATTACGAATTTACAGTTCTAAAGCATGAAAACGTGTGAATTAAGACATCAAAAAGAGGATAGCTGGACTCTGAAGAAAATCTGCCATTTATGTCATTCCCTTTTCAGGTGGAAGACCCTGTTTGTTCTTGGCTGGTCCTTGCTCCTGGGTTGTGGCTTTCAGCTTCAGATTCCAGTAATTTCCTCTCTGTGCCTTGTGGGTCGTTTCTGGGCATCTTTGGGGTGTTTCTATCTCTAAGCATCTGTGGATCCTCTTTTAGGTTCTCCTGGGCAAACTCTGGATTCATCTCTTAATTGCTCGAGGCATTTTTTTTTTTTGTCTCCTAGTCTCTGTGCTTGCTCCAAAATATCTCCCTCTTTAAAGAATCCAGTAAACAGATCAAGACCCACTTTGAATGGGTGGGGTCACATCTCCATAGAAACAACCTAATTTCAAGGTCTCACCTAACCATATATCTGTACCCACAAGATTAGAATAAAGGACATGAGTTTTCTGGGATAGGTAATGGTTTCAAACCAGCACACCTCAGTTAGAAAAAGGGAGAGTGTATTAGAAATTATCACTAAGAAAAACACTCTGCTATTCTGACTAACATAGCAGCTAAGATATAACTCTCCAAATTCTGGGCTCAACTCTTCCTGAACAGTGAGTTGGAAGGTGTAGCCTCTGCCTTCGGAGCAAACTCCCCCCTCCAAATGCATGCATGGGTCTGCTCTCCTAGCCTTAGGGTTCTTGACTTCAGTCCTTAGCTTCCATGGTTCTGCCCCTGAAGATATTTTTCCTTTAGTTTTTCCATTTTCACTCCCCTTTAGTCCAGACTTGCAGTAGTTCCATTTATACAGGTCCCATAACACTCTGGTTGGTTCCTATGCAATAGGGGATTAGCCCTCAGACAAAAGGACTTTCAGTAATCCTTTCTGGATAACTCCATCTCAAATCTTCCTTTGTCCTGTAATGGCTGACTGCTTCTGTGTTTGGTCAGATCCTCATGTGGGGCACTACTCTCTGGGGTCTCCCCTTCTGGAAACCCACAATTTTCCAGATTGACAATTTCTGGTGTCTTTGTACCCAAGAGTTCAGTTCTCAACTTATCTCTTTCCTCTCACATTTTACTATAAGCTGCAAGGAGAAACCACTGCATTTGGCACATTTTCATTGGAAATTTCTTCTCCTAAATATTCAAGTTCATTACTCTCAAAGTCTGCTTTCCACGTACAAAGAATGTCTTCCTTCCAGTTTTCAATGTCATCTTCATCATTTCTGTCTAAGGCCTTATCAGATGCATCTTTAGACTCCACATTCTATAACCAGTCCCTTCAAAGCATTCTCGGCTTTCTCTATTAAGCTTCTGACAACTCCTGCAGACTCTTCCCTTTATCCATTTAAAAAGTTGTTCCCATATTCTGATAATTGTGAGCTGCAGCAACACCCCACCTCTCTGGTACCAAAATCATTCAGTTGCTAGTTGCCAGATTGCGATATACCAGAAACAGAACAGCTTTTTAAAAGGGAATTTAATAAGTTGCAAGTTTACAGTTGTAAGACTTGAAAATGTCTAAATTAAGGCAAGGTTATAAGAGTGTCCAAATTAAGACAGCCAGGGAAAAATTCCTTGACTCAAGAAGATTGATGGGTCCAGAATACCTCTTTCAGCTGGAAAGGAACATGGCAAAATCTGCTGACTTTCTCTCCCAGATTCTTGTTTCAAGAAGCTCCCCTGGGGGCATTTTCCTTCCTCATCTCCAAAGGTCTCTGGTTGAGTGGACTTTTTTGGTTCTGTTGGCTCTAAGGCTTTTTCCAAAATGGTTCCCTCTTTAGTAAGCAACCCCACTTGGAATGGGTGGAGACACATCTCCATGGAAACAATGCATCTGTTGGTCTTTCCAAGAAGTTGTGTGTGTGTGTGTGTGTGTGTGTGTGTGTGTGTGTGTGTGTGTGTGTGTGTGTGTGTGTGTGTGTGTGTGCATGTTGGTGCACACCTTCATTACTCAGGCAGGCCACTTACAACTTTGCCTTGGTCTTCACTTCCTGCTTATGTCCAGCCCTAAGATCAGCCACAGTAGGAGATTGGGCCATTTTCAGGTCTTCTGGGAGCATTTGCACAGTTCTACAACTATGCATACCCTTCTAGATTACCAAGAACATGATCAAGTTTTTCAGACCCCTATGGACATCTTCTTTCTCCGCTTTTTCTTCTAAGCTTTTAGACTGGATATTGTTTGGCCCTCCTGTTTCTGTTACCCATTGCCTCAGGTAGACAATACATTAAAACACTTGCCTGTAAGTGTTTTTGAGAAATGCTCTTCAGGGAGAAGTTCTTAGCATTGGTTGAGTTCTTTGATAGGTAAAATAAAGATAATCCTTTCCAGTGGGCTCTTTGCACCTGACAGGTCAAATAATACCAATCATTGGGAAAGAGGGTGTGAAGGCATTCTAGCTCTGTTCTGCTGCCTCCAGTACCCGGGATGTAGTCTGCTACTCTTCAAGGCTCCTATTGTGCTTGGGTGTTGGGGAGAGGACTAGGGAAAGTTAAATGCTACAACTCTCGCTGTTGTTTACTGAGATCCAGCTGCTTTACTTGAATACATGCTCTCAGGTTTTTGTAAGTCTTTGGTTAATTTCCAGATTTCTGAAAAAGTAGACGTTGACTATTTTTGCCAGGTTTCTTTTTGTTGTTGTTGCATTTATGGAGAGACAATTTTTATGGGGATTTTACTTTGCCATTTTCATGGGTGTCACTGTTCTGTACATACGTTCCAAGAATCTGAGGAAATCAACCTTCAGAGACAAAATTGGGCCTTTCTTTACCATTTTTTGAACTGTTGTCACTAACTTATTCAAGCTTCTCACCTGTTTATATATGAAAATACATTCCCAGCTATATCTATTCATATCACGTCTGCTGGACAGATATCGTGTCTTTAGGCCAGGCTGACTAAAAGTACAATTCCAGAAGGAACTAGCATTGAGCCATGGAATGAGTTAAATTCGGTGATATTTTTAACTAAAAAATTAGGAGATAATTTCAGTTGATTTTTAAAATATATTATCTTTAAATTAAGGACACTTGTAGAATTGAAGGGGATATGAGAAATGTCAAACACAAATAAAGGTAACATAACAGCAAAGCATAAATCAATAAAATGAGAACCATAAACAATACAGTAAGATATTAAACATAAACTGCTTAAACATCCCTAGTAAAAGGAAACCTCTTGATTCATTTAATAAACAACCCCATAATTACTCTCAGTAGTGGGAAATGACTAATATCAAATAATAAAAAATAAAAGCAAATGATGGACAGAGATAGAGCAAGACTATAAGAGGGAAAGATGTAGAGGCTGTGACCCCTACATTGATATTACTATTAACGAGAAATTGATACTGAGTAATAGTCATAAAAATTGAATTAAAACGTGTTAAATTTGAAAAATAGTGTGTCAAGATATAAAGGAAACAAATATAATACATAATTATATTATAAAAGTCATGGAACTCAAATTAAAATAAAATGAAACATTCAAGAACAATTTCTAGAAGTCTATAAAAAGGTGAGGAGAAACATGATGCATTATTGAATTTTAGCACAATATTATTTTTTCTAAATAATCATATTTTTTTCTAAAAATAACATAGAAAAATAAGATGGATAAAAATAATTGGGAAATACTATTTAAAGAGTAAATTAGTGACTAAGATTCTGGGTACTGTAACTTAAAACAAGAAAACTTAGAGAATTTCAGTTAAGAACAGAGGCCATCAGGAGATGGAAAGATGGAAGATATTGGGTTTGGAGCTGGACGGATACAGGTTGTACAACAGGACTGATTGCAAAAATTCAGAAATGGATAATATAATACTTCATAATGGTAGTACAGTAATGTTAGTACACCGAATGAAGCTGAATGTGAGAATGGTAGAGGGAGGAGGCCTGGGGGCACAAATGAAACCAGAAGGAAAGACAGACAATAAAGACTGAGATCGGATAATCTAGGAATGCCTAGAGTATACAATGATAGTGACTAAATGTACAAAGTAAAAAATATTTTAGCATGAGGAAGAACAACGGAATGTCAATATTGCAGGGTGTTGAAAATAGATGGTAATTCATATTTTAAAACTTTAACTTACATGTGAGACTGAAGCGAAAAATGCTTGGTACAAAATTTATATTTTGACTAGTGCATTTCCTAATATAACTTATGTGGACAGTTTAATGAACACCGTAAGTGCATGGAACCTTGAATAGGGCATGAGATTTTGTAGGTTTGCTGTTATAGTTGATCAATGTTTGTAGATCTAGGAACAAGAGGAGAACATGGTTTATCCTTACCCCCATTTTCTAGCTGAGGTATCTTCGCCTCCACTTTAAGTGGATAATGAAGCCACGCAAAGGGGAATTAGATGTGCGTACATGTGTTTGTGCGTGTGTGTGTGTGTGTACAGTTGTGTGATTCAGTAGGATGGGAAAAGTCCTATGGGTTTTCTGGATAATTTTTTTCTAATTTCAAAGAGATACACTCAAGTGCACTGTTATTACAACCCGTCTCAAAGCATCCCCTCATTTCACCATTTCCATAAATGCAGTGCACCCCCTCCTCACAGCGTAGACTTTCAGTATTTTGTTTAGTGTCTTACAACACCCACAGACCTCTTTGAATCATCCCTTGAAAGTAAGGAACGTATCAGCATACCGTCCCTAGAACCCTTGAGACAATCCTGTATTTTGTGATGTAGGTGTGGGGAATGGAATTGCTGTGCATAGAGCTGATATTTTTCAATCTCCCAAGTTTCTTCCTTAATTCATGCATCACAATATAGTTTGTATGCATATGAATGGCTCAGAGTGGTCAATAGTGACATACTCTTTTTTCAGGTGCACAATAAGTCTGACCCCCTCTTCTCTTCAAAAGGAGAAGAGTTCTCTATTATATTAAGTCCATATACCTTAAATAGCTTTGCGAAACTCAGTTTGCCAAATTTAGTTTTCTTTATTCCACTTAATTGATAAAAATACTGAACTGCCCATAATTGCACTAAGCCCAGACTATACCAAGATGATTAAATCTGCCCTCAGGAGGAGCAAATTTGCAACCATCACTAATGTTGAGATGTCTGGGCAGTTAGAATGTGTGCACCGGGCTTCATTGCTGCTTTATGGGAGAGATGTTGTCCAGCCCAATCCATTATTCTAACCGCATCAAAATAATGACCAAGTCATCCATTTGTTCTTTCACATTGTTTTGCATAACATAAAAATTGTCCCCTCTTCTTTGGTATTTGTCTCTGCACTGATTAAATGTTTTCCTAATGCTCCTGTAAGGTTTCCAATTTCACTTTGAGGTTTGTTGCAGAAAGGGAAGTGGAAACGAAATGAAAATAAAAGACGCCATTTTCGAAGTGTCCGTCCGAATATCGTGCTCACTTTTAATATTCCTGGAATGTAAAAGTAAGCAGCCATGGAGAAGTAACATACAAAGCTAAAAAGAAAGTAAATGTTGAAAATTAAGAAAGAGGAAGTGACATTACCCTTATGAAACGACAAAATGACACAATTAACGACACCACCAGAGTTCTGGGGTGTTATATAGAGTGACGGGTTTCAATGCAGCAGGTGGGTGAGACTGTTGAAACCGCAGATAACTCTCAAAGGAGGCAGTAGATCTTTAAAACAGGCTGTTGCTTAAGATTACTTTTCAGCTTTGAAAGATCAGGAATTTTTTTTCTTACTTACATTTCCCTCCCAGTTCTTTTCCCTTACCTTCCTCATCCCTCTCCTCCGACTCCTCCTTCTTCCTCTCCCTCCATCAGTCTCTCCGTTCTTCCCTCTGTCCCTCCCTCCCTCCCTCCCTCTTCTCCATCCCCCCCTCTTTTTTCCACTGACCACAAAGATGATCCGACTTCATGGATTTAGTCACACCAGTTGACATTCAACAGAGAGTGGCTTGCAGATTGAATGGCCATTAATTAATGTGTGAGAGGTTAGCTATCTCAGGGGCTAAGAGATGTTATTCATTTGAAGAGGGCATTACCTTCACACAGGTGTTCAATGTCACACAAAGACGAAATTAGAAATAAACCTTTTTTTTTTAATCGGAATTAAAGGAATGCAGGCAGATCATCTCAGGTAGACTTCTTTCCAGTTTCCATAGCTGACTTGTCTCCATTATGGGAGTGGCTCACAGGCCTTGTCTTTAATTGTCCCATATGTTGTTATAAGCACATCACAACATAGCTTAAGGGCATCCCGGCGCAAATGGGTACAAGTAACATTTCCGTGTACAGTGAGGAGGCAAAGGTCAAATAGCCCCGACAGCGCGGTGGCGGCGACGTGCGCTGCGGCCCCGAGGAGCGCGCCGAGCCCGCGGAGGCCTGGCGCCGTGGCGGGGGCGGGGCGGGTCCCGCGTCGGCCCCTTTGCGCGCGGGGGGAGCCGCCGCCAGTGGGCGAGGAGGCTGCGGGGCGGAAGGCGGCCGGAGGGGGGCGCCCGCGGGACCTGCCGCCGCAGCCCCTGCGGGCCCAGCACCCTCGCCGCCGCCACGCACGGACCCCGGTTATGAACATATTTTCTGATGAAACTGGATTGGAATGATTTTCATGACATTTGTATATTTAGATATGTATATACACATTTTAAAATTTTGCCTTTGTCTTAAAGTGCCAAGAGAAAATTTGCACATTTCAAGGTGGTCTTAGCCACCTCCTTGATTTGGGTGCTCTTGGATATGTTAGAAGAAATTGTTCTGGTGGATAATGCCAGTGAGAGAGACTTTTTGAAAAGACCTCTAGAGAGTTCTGTGAAGAAATTAAAAATACCAGTTCATGTAATTCGAATGGAGCAAAGTTCTGGGGTGAGCAGAGCTTGATGGAAAGGCACTGCTGTGTCTGAAGGTCACCTTCTTAGATTGTCTTGTGAACAGGTAGTGGCATGGCTGGAGCCTCTCTTAGCCAGGATCAAATACGACAGGAAACCAGGGGCATGTCCAGTTGCTGATGTGATCAGTGATGATACTGTGGAGTCCACGGCGGGTTCTGACATGACCTAGGGTGGATTCAACTGGAAGCTCACTTTTCGCTGGTATCCTGTTCCCCAAAGAGAAACGAACAGGAGGAAAGGTGATTAGACTTCTCTTGTTAGAAAACCAGCAATAGCACAAGGACTTTTTCAATAAACAGAGATTACTTTCAGGAAATTGGAACATGTGATGCTGGAACAGTTGGGGAGAAGAAGACCTAGAAATGTCTTCTAGGATTGGCAGTGTGGAGGTAGTTTGGAAATTGGTACCTGTTCACATGTTGGACATGTGTTTCGTAAAGCTACACCTTACACATTTCCAGGAGGCCCAGGGAAGACTATCAATAAAAACAACAGACGACTTGAAGAGTTTGGATGGATGAATTCAAGAATTTCTTCTACATAATTTGCCCAGGTGTTATAAAGGTAGATTATGGAGATATATCATCAAGTCTTGGTCCAAGTCCAAAGTTACAATGCAGACCTTCCTCTTGGTACCTGGAGGATATTTATCCTGATTCTCAAATTCCATGTCACTATTTCTCTTTAGGAGAAATCCATAATAAGGAAACAAATTAGTGTGTGCATTACATGACTAGAACAGAGAAATAAAAAGTTGGAATTTTTAGCTATGGGAGGTTATCAGGTTTTTGTCTTATGCTGCCAACCAAGAAATTAGAACAGTTGACCTTTGCTTGGATGTTTCCAAACTTAATGGTCCGGGCACAATGCTCCAATGCCACCCCCTAACAGCAGCCACCTGTGGGAGTGCGACCCAGTGAAGTTCAGCCTGCAGCATGCGGACACGCGTCAGTGCCTGGGGAAAGCGCTGGAGGAGGAGAGCCGGGGGCCCGGCGTTAGGGGTGTGATGGAAGCCGGTCCCAGCCGTGGCTTCTCAGAAACATCGCCCTTCCAGAACTATCCTGAGACCAAGTTTACGAAAAAAGAACAAAAATAAGGATTGACTGGATTACTTCAGCATACATTTCTCCCACATTCTTAAGTAGCATAAAAGGAAACGTGTTTTTCTGCTCTGCGGGATGTAAGGCTTATCAGCCATTAAAGTCTAAGACTCCTCTAGCTCTTCCTTAGCTGTGAACCAGCCTTCCTGGCCAAGGCCGTGACGCTACATACTAGTGAGACTGTGCACACTGATCTTTACAAGATTGAAAGTTTCTCATCAAAAATCATTGTAAAGAAAATTCAGCAATGAAACAACCAAGAAACTGTACTTTCTGGAGAGCTGCACTTTTATAGTTTACTTGCACATTAGTAATTTCTGCTGAATGTGCTATCATGATGACGAGATTTACAAGATTTTTTTTTCCTGATTAGAATTGGTAGCCAATATATATTGATTAAAAAATGAATTGTAAAAGAATAGGAACCAGATTCAAAATCATGAAAATAACATCTGTATAGTAATTTATAAAGTTATATTAAATAAGGTTGAAAGAAAATTAAATCAGAACTTTGGGAAGTATAATTTGCTATGTTATAGTTTTAAATTTCTCTCTATATTTTCTACTTCAGTGGAGAAAATAACTGATTCCGATGACATTTAGTTTATTTTCATATGTGATAATCAAGGATGCTCTTTTTTCCTTGGGGGTCTGAAATTGATCTGGAAAAAAATGGCTCTTTGAGATATAGATTTAATGTATTTCTACAGTTTTTTATTTTATTTTATTTGGTTTGTGGGTGTTGGAATTATAATTTTTTACTGTCCATTAAACACTTTTTTAATATTGTATTTTGTACAAGACTGTACTGTGAATTCTTTAGTTATGGGAAATAAATGACATTTGAAGAAAAGCATTTTCTTCCTTCACACACTTTTTTTTTCCATGAGCAGGCACTGGGAATCAAACCAGGTCTCCAGCATGGCAGGTGAGTACTCTGCCTGCTGAGCCACCATGGCCTGTCCCACACACTTTTTTAATATAACCATATTCCAAAGCATTTTCTCACAAAATAAACCCAGACAGTGTACCTGAATGAGGAGGCAATCGGAATCCCCAACACCAGTCATGTTATGATGGGCATTTTGACATAACTTAGCTATAGAAAGAAGAGCTCCTTGGAGAAAGTGTAAGTTTTGGATTTTATGACTCCATAAAAGTTGCCATGATTTGTTTTTAATCTGGCATAAAAGCAGTGATGGAGATTGCAGTCTCAGTCTTGGAAATAGCAAATTAGTTGACCAAATGAACTCTTTTGAGAATCACCATGTTCATTCTTTCTGCAGGTTTCCTTTGAGCCTGTTACTGAAGAGAAACCACTTTGGATTTCAACTCGGACTACCTCCCAGCACAGGAACCGAATTGCTTCGCTTTCAGATACACCCTGATTCCTCGTAAGTTCCACCTCACAGCCAGTCTGGAGCTCTCACTTCCCAGGGGTGTCTGATCTTCCTTCATTTCCTTCTCCAATCATGTCTCCAGGTCATCCAGGTGCTGATGAAATCCAAAGAGGAATGTGTCCAGTAGGGTCTCATCCCAGGCCAGAAAAGAACCACTTGTGATGAAAAGGTTGATGCTTTGCTGGAGTAGCTCATGCTGGACAGCGGTGGTAGCGTCTTCTCAACCTGCTTCTCAACCATGAGTGTGTGGGGAGACCAGAAGTCATTCCTGTTCCTCAGACCTAACAGCAAGGAAGTTCTCTCCATTTGACTCAGCAGTGTGAAGGTTCCCAGTGGCCATGGCTTCCAGGCAGGACACAGGCTAGACAACAGTTGGGGAAGGGGCAGAGTCTCAGTGGAGCCATCAGCACAGAGTCTGGGAGGGCCCCTGGGGAGCTGGTGACTCTGCAGAGCTGCCTGGAGAGGGAGCCTCGTCTCAGCACATTGTGGGGACACTTGGTGCTCACAGCACACAAACCTTCTGGGTTTTTCTATTTTACCCCTTTAGTTTCCCTTCCTAAGGTTTTTGGGTGTTTCTGAATTCAATTAAAAAAAGAACACCTATCAACATGAGTACCTGATGGAAGACTCCAAAGCAAGAAGTGCCATGCAGTATCTGCCACAGCTTTAATAAATATTTTTTCACAACCCTCTTGGTTGCAGCTTGGGAGATAATTCTAGACAATGTCAGAGAAAGGGTATTGTAGGGATTGCAATGGTACCCAAAACTTTTCATGACTTTACCTCATTGCATCTGTAAAGATATTTTTTATAATACTAACATTAATGGCCATATTTTATTATGTATTTATTATATAAAGGCTCTCAGCTAAATGATATACAAACATAATCTCATTGAATCTTCACAGTTTCCCTTTAATATAAGCACCATTGTCATTTATGTTTTATAAATGGAGAAACAAAACTCAAAGAGGTACTGAGCTGAACAGAACATTATATAAATGGTAGATAAACCCTAAACGATACTCTTTCCACCTTAACACTTTAGCCTTTAGCTGCTCTCTGCACACTGGTAATGAAGTAATCAATCTAAGTAGTTGTTTGACTTCTGACTTCTCACTGGACTGTGAGCTCCCTGAGGGCAGTAACACCGCCTTTGGTTTCTAAAGCAGTGTCTGTCACAGGAGCAGACACAGGAGTCTCTGCCCACAGAAAGTTCAAAAAGGAGTACATGTTCCAAAGGGTATGTATCCTGGCATTAAAGAAGTCTGATGGAGATATGAAGGCTTCTGAAAACAAAAATAGTAAAAACCAATTTAGATAGATACTTTAACCGTCTGATTAATTTCTTAAAATATCTCATGTGGGAAAGGGGAGTTTCAGAGATCCAGGTGAACCCAACACTAGCATCATTTATGTGAAAGACAGGACTGGAAATTAGTAGGTGTTAAGCGAGTTGTATTCTATCCGAAAGGATTCTGGTCTATCTGGAAGAGCCAGTGATGCCACTCTCGATCAGTCGGGGTGACTAAATCCGTGGAGTTGGGTCATTTCTGTGTGTGTGTGTGTGTGTGTGTGTGTGTGTGTGTGTGTGTGAGAGAGAGAGAGAGAGAGAGAGAAAGAAACAAAAGGAGTGATAGGAAGATGGAGGGAGGAGGGGGATGAAGAAGAGAGAGAAAAGAACTGGGAAAAAATTAAGTAAGAAAAAAATTCTCCGAATTTTAAAGCTGAAAACTAGCCTTTTAAGCAACAGCCTTTTTTAAAGATCCAGCCGCCCTCCTTCTGGAGCCAACTGTGGCTTCAACAGTCTCATCCACCTGCTGCATTGAAACCTGTCATTGTACATAATGCCCTGATTCATTGTGGTGTAATTAACTGTGTCATTTTGTCATTTCAGGAGAGGCGATGTCACTTCCTCTGTTGTAATTTTCACCATTTACTTTCCTTTTGCCTATGTGTATTACTTTTCAATGACTGCTTACTTTTACTTCCTAGGAATATTGCAAGTGAGCTATTCTGATGTTTTGAAAATCATGGGGAGAATAAGTTACTTTTTGTTTATTATATTTTCTCTTCTCTTTTTTGTAACAAACCTCAAAGTGAAATTGGAAACATTACAGGGGCATTAGGAAAACGTTTAATCAGTGCAAAGACAAATACCAAAGAAGAGGGAACAATTTTAAAATTAATGTATAAAATGTCAAAGAATAAATGGATCACTTAGTCATTCTTTTGGTAAAGCTAAAATAATGGGCTGGGCTTGACGTCTCTGGCACGAAGCAACAAGAAAGCCGAGTGTGCACATTCTACCTGTTTGAATGTCTCGACGTTAGTAATAGTTGCACCTTCCTCATTTTGAGGGCATATTAGTCATGTTGGTGTAGTGTGGGCTCAGTGCAATCATGGGCAGTTCAGTACTTATCTCAATTAAGTAGAATAAAGAAAACCGAGTTTGATAAACTGTGTATCATAAAGCTATTTAACATATATGGATTTAATAATGATGGAAAACTATTCCCCTTATGAATAGAGGAGGTTATCAGACTCATTATACCTGAAAAAAAGAGTATGTCACTACTGACTATTCTGGGTCATTCAAATACATACCAGACTA
Organism: Tamandua tetradactyla; assembly: GCF_023851605.1. Taxonomy (NCBI): domain Eukaryota; kingdom Metazoa; phylum Chordata; class Mammalia; order Pilosa; family Myrmecophagidae; genus Tamandua; species Tamandua tetradactyla. The sequence continues at coordinate 75,314,355 of NC_135328.1, forward strand.
TATGGTGATGCTTAAATTAAGAGGAGGGAACTTGGGAGAGTAAATATTATAGGCTCATATGCACAGCAATTCCTCTCCCCACACCTACCACCAAAAAATATAGGATTGTCTAAAGGGTTCTAGGAAAGGTATGTTGACATTTTCCATACTTTCAAGGGATGATTCTAAGAAGTTTGTAGGTGAGGTAAGAACACTAAACTAAATACTAAAAGTCTAGGCTATGAGGAGAGGTGTACTACATTTGTGGAAATATAGGTGTGATGAGAAGATGCTTTGAAAGGAGTAATAATAATGGTGCACTTGAGTATATGTCTTTGAAACTAGAACCAATTATCCAATCAAATTATAGAACTCTGCCCATCCTATCAAACCACAGAACTGCATAAACACACACACACACAAATGCATGCACAGACAACTAATTCACTTTTTGTGGTTTCATTATTGACTTAAAGTGGGAGCAAAGATACTCCTCGTAGCCAGAAAATGGGGATAAATATGAACCACGTGCTTCTTGTTCTTAGCTCTACAACCTTCTATCAACTATACCAACATGAACCAGGTGAAAGCTCCTATGGATTGTGGGAAGCATAAGGAGTCCTTTTGCTTTAGATTACCAAGTGCCTGGTATTGAGAATATGACAGAAAACACAAGTAGATCTATGCATATAAAGGACATATCTTTCATGCCTGAAGAAGATTTAAGAAGAAGCCTAAGAATGATTTCTTCAAAGTGGTTCTTAACATATGGAAGAAAGGATCCAGACAGCTCTATCTATTTAAAAATGGTGTTTATTAAGATAATTAACATCCCATTGGATTGGACTTCTAATATTTTAATGGGGAAACTGAAATCTCGATGAAAAGTACAGAAAGATTACAACTGATACATCTTCTCAGGCCCCTGAGGAGAAGGGAATTTCCAAAATGGGGAATAGAAAGGTCTGGGTGAAATTCAGAAAATGAAAGTGCTTGTCTTCAGTATTTAAATGGCACACATGGAAGAAGGTCCTCAGAGAACCTGGTTCAAAGCTCACAGTCCCCCATCTCAACCAGAAGAGGGTCTCCTTGGAACTCACCAATGGCTTTTTCAGTCCCTTCACTGCTGGTGTTGGTGATGATCTTCTCCAGCCCCATCAGCTCCTTCAGCTGTGACCTGCCTCAGAGCCTTGACGTGGGAAAGCAGGAGACCCTCACAGTGTTGGGACAAATGGGGAAGATCTCCCTTCTCTCCTGCCTGAAGGACAGGACTGACTTCAGATTCCCCCAGGAGATGGTGGAGGCCAGCCGGGTCCAGAAGGCCCAGGCCCTGTCTGTCCTCCACGAGATGCTCCAGCAGATCTTCAACCTCTTCCACACAGAGGCCTCCTCTGCTGTTTGGAACACGACCCTCCTGGAACAGCTCCTCTCAGGACTTCACCGCCAGCTGGAGGACCTTGAGACCTGTTTGCTGCAGGAGATGGGAGAAGAAGGATCTCTCCTGGGAATGAAGGACCTCACACTGGCTGTGAGGAGATACTTCCAGAGAATCCATCTCTATCTGCAAGAGAAGAAAAACAGTCACTGTGCCTGGGAGGTTGTCAGAGTGGAAATCAGGAGATGGTTTCTCTTCATTCATGTGCTCACAGGAAAACTCAGGAAGTAGAAAGGAAACTGATTCCCAAGATGAACATCCAAACTCAGACTTAATTTTCCAGTCATTTCAAAAGCCAATATTTTTTTGTTTCAACTAGAAAATAATTTGACTCACATTTAGCATATTTTATCAGTATTATTGACATATGTATGACAAATATTTTCAGAATCTGGATAAATGTAACTACTGCCCGGTTACTGAACTTCATTTCATAAAATATGTATTTATTTATTTAAACATTTCAATTAACTTATAATTTTTATGGTGTTTGTATTTATATGTTCTGTTTTACATAAAACATATTTCACATTTGCTTTGTAATAAATACATTACTTATTGTTACAACAGCTTATAAATCGTAATTAAATTTCTTTTAAGTCATTTCTGTTCTTTGAAGAAAATAAACTTTCCCTTAGTTGCTAATTCTGCAAAATGATTAGCAAAGTATGTAATGCAGTGTGCATCCATCCATCCATCCATTCATTCATTCATTTAATGACCATGGGGATAGAACCTTGAGAAATAAGTGATTTTTTTCTCACCTCCTGGAGCTTACATACAGCAAAGTACATGGACATTAAAAAGTATTTATAAAATTAGTTGCATTTGGAATATGGGCTACACAGGAAAAGCAAAAGATGCTTCAGCAGGGAGATCATGGCAAGAACAAACAATTTGCTGCTGAGGGAATTCCAGTGGGATCTAGCATGCTCAAACAAAATCCCTGGGAATATGTCTCTTCCCCATCCTTTAGATGATGTCTTTGTATCATAGTAGAAATGGCCACAAATTATCCTAGATTCAGATTCCACTGTGTTAGCCATCCAGGCAAAAAGAGTTTTCTTTGATATTAAACAACAATTCCTTCTGTAGATTCTGATTTCTTGATTTGCCCCTCCTTGGAACTCAGGACTGTGGAAGCTGTCCAAGCTTTGTCACATGGTTAAAATTTCCTTCCTGGAAGAAAGATTTGTTCCAGATTGATGCAGAAGAGAAAAAGTGAAGACAAAACCAATATATGGTGCATGTATTATAACTATTACTTGTCTGTCATATACAAAGATTCTTATTCCCAAATACTTGTAACAATATGATGCAATTATATCAAAAGCAACCAAAAGGTTCCTGACCTTTTCACTCAGAGGACGATAACAGGAGTCTCATTAGGTTTCTGAATCCAGGGCTGTGCTAGTTTGAAAGGACTACATACCCTAGAAAAGCCAGGTTTTAATTCTGATCCAATCTTGTGGGAACAACCATTTCTTTCAATCCCTGCTCAGTACTGTAGCTTGGAAACTTAATTAGATTATCTCCACAGAGATGTGACTCACAGAATTGTGGGTATTCATTTTGATTAGACGGAGATGTGACTCCACCCTTTCCAGGTGGGTCTTGATTACTTTACTGGAATACTAAAAATGTGGAAACATTTTGGAGAGAGCAGTAGAGCCATGACCGGAGAGAGCCATGAGAACCAGGAGTGTTCATGCAGCCACAGACCTTTGGAGATGAAAGGATTCATCCCCGGGTTAGCTTCATGAAGCAAGAATCTGGAGAGAAGGTTAGCAGACCTCACCACGTTCACCATGTGCCTTTCCAGTTGACAGAGGAACCCTGAATGCCATCAGCCTTCTTGAACAAAGGTATCTTTCCCTGGATGCCTAACATTGGACATTTCTATAGCTTTGCTTTATTTTGGACATTTTCACAGTTTTAGAACTGTAAACTAGCAATTTATTAAATTCCTCTTTTTTTTTTTTTGCATTGACAGACACTGAGAACCAAACCCGGGTCTCTGGCATGTGAATTCCTTGTTTTAAATGCCATTCCATTTCTGGTATATTGTATTCCAGCAGTTAACAAACTAGAACAAGGGCCTAGTCCAGTAGTTCTTGAGGATTTTCACCCTTTTTTTATACTCTGAGGACTTCAGGTAAAGAAAAGTATAACCATGTTCCACTTCCTAGTATTCCAAGTGGACGGCAAACGGGGTAACTGTAATGAAACTTCACACTTAGAACAAGAAAGATCAGTAACCCCCAAACAGGGATTTTAATCTACTAAGTGTGTTAGCTTTTTGAACAAGGTTGGAAAAATTTTTTCTGCATTTTCTAATACTTTGCTTGGATTGGATGTCAATGCAGCAACACAGTCAATAATCTTGGATGGGTACCCACTTACACGGAAATGTTCCTCTCAGATTTTTACTGCCATCTGCTGACTGCAGGTAAAACCTGGCTTAGAGGAAGGGCAAACTGATCTCCTGCCATGATGTCCAGCTGTGAAGAATGCAGGACATTAGAAATAGGGAAGAGAATGGACATTTTGATGTCCTCTCCATTACAAAATAAATACACAGAACTAAAAGTAGGAAAAGAGTTCTCATTAGAAATGTGAAATTTATGTTTGTAAATCCCCATCATCTTCTTACTCTGAAGCCAATCTAATTAATTTTGGTTGAATAAATCAAAGACAGAAAAGAAAAGATCACATAGAAAACTAACCAGAATAACCAAGGTAGTGTTTGTTTGAGCTGTATTTATGAATACAAAAATTACTCCTGACATTTGTCAGTTACAGAAACAGTTCAAATTAATGGTAAAGAACTGTCCGATTCTATCTGTAAAGGTTGATTTCTTCAGATTCTTGGAAACATAAGTAGAGACACATGATACCAATGGAAATGGCAGAGTGAAAAACCAAGGAAATTTGTCTCTCCATAAATACAAGCCAAAAAACTGGCAAAAATAGCCAGAATCTACTTTTCAGGAATCTGGAAATTAATCAGACTTACAAAACCTGGGAGCATTTTTTCAAGTAAGCAGCTGAATCTCAGTAAAGAACAGCAAGAGTTGTAACATTTAACTTGCCTTACACTGAAACTCAGTAGGAGCCTTGAAAAGTAACAGACTGCATTGGGGCACTGCAGAGAGTAGGATGGAGCTGGAATGCCTTCACATCCCCACTCCCAGTGATTGTTATCATTTGGCTTGTCAGGTGTGAAGAGCCCACTAGAAAGGGGTATCTTTACTTTACATGTCTCAGAGCTCAGCCAATGCTAAATACTTCTCTTTGGAGAGCATTTCTCAAAAACGTTTACTGCCAAGTATTTTAATATATTGGCTACCTGAGGCAATGGGTAACGGGAACAGTAGGGCCAGACAATATCCTAGCCTAAAAGCTGAGAAGAAAAAGGTGAGAAAGAAGATGTCCAAAGGGCTTTGAAAGACCCGATCATAGTTCTGGGACTCTAGAAGGGCCTGCTCAGTTGTCGAGCTGTGCAAATGCTCGGGGGAAAACCTGGAAATGACCCAGTCTCCCACTCTGGCTGATCTTAAAGTTTGGCATAAGCAGGAAGTGAGGACTAAGGCAAAGTTGAAAGTTGCCTGGCTGAGTGTTTAGTGTGAACCACAACATGCACACACACACACACACACACAAACACACACACAAAGGTCCTTGAGAAAGATCTAGAGCTGCATTGTTTCCAGGCATAAGGAAATCTCTGTTCCATCATTCGTTGATCCCCACCTAACTGATTATAGACTTCAGAGCATCATATAACAAATAACCCCAAATTTAGAGAATTAGTGCAGAAAATTCACTGAAAAACAAGGAAGAAAAACCAACAGAAAGCAGCAAAAACACACTTTAGGGAGGACAGAATTCTAGAGTTGCCACCTTATATTAGTTTTAATGTGAAATTTTCATCAAAAAATAATGAGAAATACAAACAAAAAAATAATAACAACGAACAGTAACAACAACAAGATAAAGAACGTATGGCCCTTACACAGTAAAAAAATAACAATCAATTAAAAACTGTTCCTGAGGAAGACCAGATTTAGACTTCCTAGATAAAGACTTTAAATCAGCTGTTTTAAATATGTTCAAATACATAAGTGAAACAATGCCTACATACGTAAGGAAGGTATGAGAAAATTCTAACAGGTGAAGTGAAAATTCGTTAGAAGAATTCAACAGCAGACCTGAACAGGCAAAAGAAAGAGTGAGATAATTTGAAGATAAGCCAATTGAAATTATGCAGTCTGATGAGCAGAAAGGAATATGAATGAAAAAACATAAACAGAATCTGTTACCATCAGAAAACATGGTCTCTTTTTATGCAGTATGGGTAGGGTCACATTTCATTCTTTTTCCATCTGATTATCCTGTTATTGCAGCACCATTTTTTGTATTTTTCTTTGTTTGCATTTGCTTATTTGTTTATTTTGGGAAGTGCATGGGCCAGGAATTCAATCCAGGTCTCCCACATGGTAGGTGAGAATTCTGCCGCTGAACTACCCTTGCACACCCGGAAAATGTGGTTTTACGTATTCGGGCCCTCTTGATCGAGCAACAGAGAAACAAGTCTCTTTATTTCATGAGAAGGTAAGTGTATCGAAGGTGCATTATCTAGGAACTGGAAGAAAAGTTTTACAAGATCAGTTCTGAGTTGGAAGGGAAGTTTGGCCTTTCCTAAACCCAAACAGACAAAGTAATGTCCAGGATGTGCAAGAAAACAAAAGAGAAAAAGAATAGAAGGGGAAAAATTGTTTGGTCAAAATGTGTTGTACTGACATATGCAAGATGACAGTCCCAGAAGGAGAGAAGAGGTAGAAGGGGGAGAAAAGGATAGATGAAGAATAAAGGCCCCTATAAATCCCAAATTTGATGCAAGATATGAATTTATGTATCAAAGAAATTTAATAAGCTCCAACAGAGAAAACTCAAAGCAATCCACAATGAGACACATTTTAATCACACTCTTGAAAGCCAAAGGCAAAGGATATTCTTGAAAGCAGCAAGAAATGACTCATTACATACATGTGATCCTCAAGAAGTTTAACAGCCAGTTTCTATTCAGAAGATACAGAGAACAGAAACACTGGGAAGATATAAAGAACTGAAAGAAAAGGGGAAAAAAGCACCTGAGTGCCAGGAGTTCAATGTCTCACAAACTTATCCTTCAGTAATAAGGAGAAATTACTACATATCAGGTAAATGATGGAATGTTGTCACCAGTAGATCTGCCCTATAAGAAATGGTAAATGGAGTCCTTTAGGCTAAAATGAAAGAGCATTAAATAGTAACTTAAACCCATTCAAAGAAATACTGGTAAAGGTCACTAAATAGAAAAATATTAAATCCAATATCATTACATTTTTGGTTTGTAACACCTAATTTCATTCCTTATATGACTGAAAAGACAAATGCTTAAAACAATAATAATGAATCCATGTTAACCGGCATAAAATGAATAATTTCTATCAATAACAACTAAAGAAGGAGACAGAGCTGTATAGGAGCACAAATTCTTTATGCTATTGAAGCTAGGTATAATAATTGAAACTATATTACCGTAAGTTTAAGATGTAATTGCAATCCACAGAGTAATCACAAGAAAATAACTGAAAGTATATAGAAAATTAAATGAAAAATGAACAAAAATCATACACTTGAAAAAACCAATTAATCAAAAACAAAGTCACTATTATCAGAATTGAGAAATAAAGAAGATATGACATATAGAAAACAAATAGCAATATGGCAGAGGTAAGTCCTTCCTTATCAGTTTTTTGCCATTAATTTAAGGGAATTAACCTTTTCAAATAAAAGACTGAGTTGGAAGAATGAAATCAAAGAAAATAACAACAAACAGCCAAGACAACTATCCAACCACTCTCTGTAAGACTTTACACCCAATGATACAAATAGGTTGAGAGTTAAGAGATAGGAGAGGTATTCCATGTAAACAGTAACCAAAAGAGAGCTGAGATGGATATATTAAAATAAAGAATAAGTTTATACAAAAAATATTACTAGAGACAAAGAAGGATGTTACATATTGATAAAAAGTAAAAGATGCAACAATTATAAAGGTATGCATCTTTTCATGATAGAAACACTCAGAAAACTAGGAATAGAAGGAAACTTTTTCAACACTGTAAAGGAAATTTGTAAAAAACAAAAGCAAAACCCAAAAACACCACTACTAATATCATCCTCAGTAGTGAAAAAGTGAACATTTTTGCCTTAAGACCAGGAGCATGGCCAGGATATCCTCATTCTCCATTGCTATTTAGCAGTGTACTGGAAGTCCTAGCCAGAATAACTAGAAAAGAAAAAAATTAAATAGCATTCAAGTTGAAGAGGAAGAAGTAAATTTATCTCCATTTGCTGATGGCATGACTATATATCTATATAAAATCCTTAAAAAAATCCACACACATACGCAAGAATGGTTAAAAACATTTGGTGCAAATTCAGCAAAGTGTCAGGATACAAGGTAAACATTCAAAAATCTATTACCTTCCAAATACTATTAATGAACGAAAGAAAGCAATTCCACTCACAATAGCATCTAAAGGGATAAAATACTGTGGAATAAACTTAACCAATGAGGTGCAAGATCTCTACACAGGAATCTATAAACCACTGATGACAGAAAATAAAGAACCCTAAATAAATGGAAAGACATCCCATGTTCATGGGTGGGAAGACTTAACACTGTTCAGAGCCCAGTACTCCCCAAAGCAATCTATAGGTTCAATGTAACCCCTATCAAAACCCCAATGACTGTTTTTATAGAAATGGAAAGTTCAATCCTGAAATTCATATGGAATTGCAACTGACACTAAAACCAATAAATCTTGAAAAAGAAAACAAAATTGGAGGACTCACATTTTCTGATATCAAAACTTATTACAATGCTACAGTAGTAAAAAGTGTGGTGTATAGACATATACATCAGTGGAACAGAAAAGCCCATAAACAATGCAACAACAAAAAGATAAACAACCCAATAAAAATGGACAAAGAACTTAAATAGACAATTCTGTCTATGATGGCTCCAAAATGTCTCCCTCTTAAAGGATTCCAATGAGCAAAGTAAGATTCACCTTGAATGGGTGGGGTCACAATCCATGGAAATAACCTAATCGAAAGGTCCCACCCAACAATGGGTCTGCCCCCACAAGACTGGGTTTAAAGAACATGACTTTTCTGGGGTAGGTAACAGTTACGGACCAGCCCACCTCGCTTAGAAAAAGGGAGAGTGTATTAGAAACTATTACTGAGAAAAAAAGTTCTGCTATTTGGAGAAACATAGCAGCTAAGAATATAACTCTCAATTTTCTCAAAAGAACTCCATTTTTTATGCGAACTATTTCTACACAGTTTGATAACCAACCTTGTTCATCTAACATGAATCCGAATGATTTCCTGTTACTTGGAATTGTTAAAAGGATTTGACTTTCATTTGTCAAAAATGTATACCTCATATCATATGAACTTTATATTGAATCTCAAGTAAATTTCACTAAAGTATTTTCATTTAACGCTCTCATCTAGACAAAAGTTCTGAGTTATTGGTCAAGAGAACCATGTGCTCTTTCTATTGAATTCTTGCTCCACCCTGCCCGAGAGGTTCACTTCTCCATTTCTGTTGCCTAAAACTAAGCCAAACAAGTCTCCACACTTCTAAGACTGTGAATTTTTCTTGCATTGAAGGTAAACCCATGAGACTGTTTCCTACATTATGTTCCTTTCCCTGCATGTGACCCTGGCTACTTAGTTCTAAACACACTTGCTTCATACTGGCTACCCTCTGCCTACCAGGAATGGTGAAAGTTAACAACCCAAAGAAACAATGATATTATAATTATTATTTTGTAACCTGATTTTTAATTTACTAATCTGTACATGAAGATGTGATAAGGGTGAATCAGATGACCCCAGTCTGTGAGTGCAAATGAACGTACCTTTACTCTAAGGTCACCCAGGCACTATGAGCAGGGAGCCCCGTCTCTTAAAGTAGTTCTCCTCCAAAAATATCTCCAAGATACTTCAGGTCAGTGTTGGTGCATTCATGAATGGATGTTCTCTCACTTCCTGCTGCATGCGAACATGGAGAAAATTAGACCCGTGCATAACTAAGTACTGTCTGGAGCCTCCTGTTGGCCCCTTTTCTGTCAGCCTCTCATCAGGAATGGAATCCAGAGGCCAATCCAGTCCTGGGGCCAAGAATAAAGCTGGCAGTCAGATGTCAGCAGTAATGTGTGAATGCTGTGACATTCTACTGAGATGGGAATCTGAGAAAGACACTCGTTAATGCTGGTCCCTGAACCTCCATACCCTAAATGTATTAGATCCCATGCTAGGTGCTGGGAAACTGCAGTCAATTAGTACATATTGTCCCTCCTAAACCTTTTCCTTTGTTTGTTTGTTTGTCTTGATCTCTGGTATGAAAATGATTTTTCATTAACATTTTTTTCAAGTGTTCTGTTTTTATTCAAGGAACCTGCTTATTTCTATTTTATGACTTTTCTGTCCTCACCGGTCTTCTGCCATGTGACTGTGGTGCTCGGCAGATCATCTGGGGATGCTTTCATGCACCAGGGCTCTACAGGACAAACCTCACTTCCTCCCCAATTAACTGACCACCATTCATTCACATGGTCACACCCAGCATGAAGAGGCTGGGAGGGAGTCTGATTGTATGACTAGAGGGAAAGGGAGACAACTATGAATACAATAACTGTTGATTTTTTTTATCTCTCATTTTTCATTGATCTGGTGTCTGCGTATTATAATACACAAACCATAAAATTTGCCATTAGTGACATTTATTATATTCCAAGGTTGTACGGCCATCACCATTATCCAGTTCCAGAATATTTTCATCACCTCAACAAGAAACCCCATTCCCAATAAGCGTGTACTCCCCAATCCTACCTCTACTAATCCAGTTTCTGTCTACTTGTATTTGGCTATTCTGGGTATTTCATATAAATGAAATCATACTGTATGTGGCCTTTTGTGTCTGACTCCTTTCACTGAGCATAATATATTCAAGGCTCATGCAAATTGAAGCATTGTCATGGTTAGGGACAGGTGTCAACTTGGCCAAGTTGTGGTACCTGTTCATCTGATTGGGCAAGCGCTGGCCTGTCTGTTGCAATGAGGACATTTCATAGGATTAGGTCATGATCACGTCAGCTACATCCACAGCTGATTCCATTTGTAATCAGCGAAAGGGGAGTGTCTTCTACAATTAGTGATGCTAAATGCTATCATGGGAAGCCTTTTAAGGAGGACTCAGAGGAGACAGGTTGCACTCCTGCTTTGGCTGGTGAGCCTCTCCTGTGGAGTTCATCCAGGCCATCCATTGGAGTCATAAGCTTTGCAGCCTGCCCTGTGGATTTTGGACTCTGCATTCCTACGGTCACGTGAGACACTTTCATAAATTTCATATTTGCAAGTGTTCCCTGTTGATTCTGTTTCTCTAGAGAACCCTAACTAATACATTTTGGTACCAGGAGTGGTTCTTAAGGAACAGAATCTTAAAAATGGGTTTTTATGAATGGTTTTCTACTCTGACTGGGCTCAGAGACACTAAGGACTCTGATTCCCGTAATCAGAATGACACTCCCAATCCATGGACTGAGTTGGCAAAGGAGATAGTCAAAATATCATCATTCGATTCTACTAATGCTTCACTTGTACGAAGCCAGACTCTGGGGGATAATGTTTTTGACACCTTTACAGAGTTTTGTAGAAATAAGAGTTATAGAGATGTTGGTTGGTTGTTGTTAGATACATTGTCTACATTAAAGGGTGAAAGGGATGGGCTTAAGGCTTCAAACAAGAAGCTTAAGTGCCGTCTGAAAGATGTAGAGGTTTCTATGAGTATCCTGAAGGAAAATTTTATTTCCTGTAGCCGTAGACTTGAGATCTCTGAAAATCAGACTCAGAATCTTATTGTTAGAGTAGCAACTTTACAACGTAAACTGAAATCTCAGTCTTGCATGGTGTCTGCCGTTAAAGTGAAGGCATTGATTGGATAGGAGTGGGACCCTGAAAAATGGGATGGTGACATATGGATTGATAATGATGTTGAGGGTGAGGTTGAAACCCTAGACCATACTGAGCCTTCTTTAGATAACCCTGTAATAGTCTGCCCTGAGGACATAGCTGCCCCACCTCCAGCCTGCCTTGAGGAATTGGCCACCCAACCTCCTCCTGAAGGGATTATCCCTAGAGTTATTAATCCTGTTTCACCAGATGAAACTGCAAATGAAAGCCCTGAAGCAAATGGCTTGGAAGATATTTCTAATTCTTTTCATGACCCACCCCCACCACCCCTCATTTCTTCTAGACCTATAACTAGACTAAAGTCCCAACAGGCCCCTAAAGGTGAGGTACAAAGTATCACACATGAGGAGGTACGTTATACTCCAAAAGAACTGTGTGAGTTTTCCAATTTATATGGACAGAAATCAGGAGAATATGTGTGGCAATGGATTTTAAGAGTGTGGGATAATGGTGGGAGGAATATAAGGCTGGATCAGGCTGAATTTATTGATATGGGCCCACTAAGCAGAGATTCTGCATTCAATGTTATAGCTCGAGCAGTTAGAAAAGGTGTTAACAGCTTGTTTGGGTGGTTGGTTGAAACATGGATCAAAAGGTGGCCAACATTACCTGAGGTTGAAATGCCAGAACTGCCCTGGTATAATGTAGATGAGGGGATCCAGAGACTTAGAGAGATTGGGATGTTAGAGTGGATTTATCATGCAAAGCCTGCTCTTACACCCCAGGAATGTCCAGAGGATGCACCTTTTACCAGAACAGTGAGAAATAAATTTGTGAGACTAGCACCATCATCTCTCAAGAGCTCTGTGGTTGCACTTCTCTGTAGGTCAGATATTACTGTAGGAACTGCTGTTACTGAGCTGGAATCCTTAAACACAATGGGGATGACAGGATCCCGAGTTGGCAGAAGCCAGGTGGCAGCACTTAATCACCAAAGACAGGGTAGATGTGGGTATTATAATAGACAACAAACTCAAAGGAGGCATCAAAATTATATGACACGCAGAGATTTGTGGCATTGGCTAGTAAATCATGGGGTGCCTAGAAATACAATAGAAGGGCAGCCTACTAAATTCTTGTTGGAGCTGTATAAACAAAAGAGTTCTAGGTCAAGGGAACAGAAGTCTAACCTGAATTACAAAAACACAGAGTCACGGCCCCTTAACCAATTTCCAGACTTGAAACAGTTTACAGACCCTGAGCCCCTTGAATGAAGGGGAGGCCAGGTCCCTATGGGGGAGAAACCTGTTACACTGCCACAAATTTATACTGTTAACCTTCCTCTAAGTCTTCCCCAAGGAGACCGACGGCCTTTTACCAGGGTAACTGTGCATTGGGGAAAAGGAAATGATCAGATATTTTGGGGATTATTAGACACTGGTTCAGAAGTGACATTAATTCCAGGGGACCCAAAACGTCACTCTGGACCACCAGTCAGAGTGGGGGCTTATGGAGGCCAGGTGATCAATGGAGTTTTAGCTCAGGTCCTTCTCACAGTGGGTCCAGTGGGCCCCCGGACCCATCCTGTAGTTATTTCCCCAGTTCCGGAATGTATAATTGGCATAGACATACTGAGCAACTGGCAGAATCCCCACGTTGGTTCTCTAACTTGTGCAGTGAGGGCTATTATGGTGGGAAAGGCCAAGTGGAAGCCACTAGAACTGCCCCTACCAAGCAAAATAGTAAATCAAAAGCAATACCGTATTCCTGGAGGGATTGCAGAGATTACTGTCACTCTTAAGGACTTGAAAGATGCAGGGGTGGTGATTCCCACCACATCCCCGTTCAACTCTCCTATTTGGCCTGTGCAGAAACAGATGGGTCTTGGAGAATGACAGTGGATTATCGTAAACTCAACCAGGTGGTAACTCCAATTGCAGCTGCTGTTCCAGATGTAGTATCATTGCTTGAGCAAATCAATACATCCCCTGGTACCTGGTATGCAGCTATTGATCTGGCAAATGCTTTTTTCTCAATAGCTATTAGTAAGGACCACCAGAAACAGTTTGCTTTCAGCTGGCAAGGTCAGCAATATACTTTCACTGTCCTACCTCAGGGGTATATCAACTCTCCAGCCCTATGTCATAATCTTGTTCGCAGAGACCTTGATCGTTTCTCCCTCCCACAAGACATCACACTGGTCCATTATATTGATGATATCATGTTGATTGGACCTAGTGAGCAAGAAGTAGCAACTACTCTAGATTTACTGGTAAGGCATTTGCGTGTCAGAGGATGGGAGATAAATCCAACAAAAATACAGGGGCCTTCCACCTCAGTAAAATTTTAGGTGTCCAGTGGTGTGGGGCATGTCGAGATATCCCTTCTAAGGTGAAGGATAAATTGCTGCATCTGGCCCCTCCCACATCCAAAAAAGAGGCACAACGCCTAGTTGGTCTTTTTGGATTTTGGCGACAACATATTCCTCATTTGGGTGTGCTACTCCGGCCCATTTATCGAGTGACCAGAAAAGCTGCTAATTTTGAGTGGGGACCTGAACAAGAGGAGGCTCTGTGACAGGTCCAGGCTGCTGTGCAACTGCTCTGCCACTTGGGCCATATGATCCAGCAGATCCAATGGTGCTGGAAGTGTCAGTGGCAAATAGAGATGCTGTCTGGAGCCTTTGGCAGGCCCCATAGGAGAATCACAATGCAGACCCTTAGGATTTTGGAGCAAAGCCTTACCATCTGCTGCAGATAACTACTCTCCTTTTGAGAAACAGCTTTTGGCCTGCTACTGGGCCTTAGTAGAGACTGAACGCTTAACCATGGGCCACCAAGTTACCATGAGACCTGAGTTGCCTATCATGAGTTGGGTGTTGTCTGACCCACCAAGCCATAAAGTTGGGCGTGCACAGCAGCACTCTATTGTAAAGTGGAAATGGTATATACGAGGTAGAGCCAGAGCAGGTCCTGAAGGCACAAGTAAGTTACGTGAAGAAGTGGCACAAATGCCCATGGTTTCCACTCCTGCTGCCACATTACCTTCTCTTTCCCAGACCAGAGCTATGGCCTCTTGGGGTGTTCCTTACAGTGAATTGACTGAGGAAGAGAAAACTTGGGCCTGGTTTACAGATGGTTCAGCACGATATGCAGGTACCACCCAAAAGCGGACAGCTGCAGCATTACAACCCCTTTCTGGGGTGTCCTTGAAGGATAGTGGTGAGGGGAAATCCTCCCAGTGGACAGAACTTCGAGCAGTGCACCTGGTTGTTCATTTTGCTTGAAAGGAAAACTGACCAGAGGTGCGTTTGTATACTGACTCATGGGCTGTTGCTAATGGTTTGGCTGGATGTTCAGGGACTTGGAAAGACCATAATTGGAAAATTGGTGACAAAGAGGTCTGGGGAAGAAGTATGTGGATAGACCTTTCTGAGTGGGCTAAAAACATGAAGATATTTGGGTCCCATGTGAATGCACACCAGAGGGTGACTTCAGCAGAGGAAGATTTTAATAATCAAGTGGATAAGATGACCCATTCTATGGATACCAGTCAGCCTCTTTCCCCAGCAACTCCTGTTATTGCCCAATGGGCTCATGAACAAAGTGGTCATGGTGGTAGGGATGGAGGTTATGCATGGGCTCAGCAACATGGACTTCCACTCACCAAGGCTGACCTGGCTACAGCCACTGCTGAGTGCCCAATCTGCCAGCAGCAGAGACCCACACTCAGCCCCCGATATGGCACCATTCCCCAAGGTGACCAGCCAGCTACATGGTGGCAGGTTGATTACATTGGACCACTCCCTTCATGGAAGGGGCAGCGATTTGTTCTAACTGGAATAGACACATACTCTGGATATGGGTTTGCTTTCCCTGCACACAATGCTTCTGTCAAAACTACTATCCGTGGGCTTACAGAATGCCTTATCCATCGTCATGGTATTCCACATAGCATTCTTCGGATTAAGGAACACACTTCACAGCAAATGAAGTGTGGGAATGGGCACATACTCATGGAATTCTCTGGTCTTACCATGTTCCCCATCATCCAGAAGCTGTTGGATTGATAGAACGGTGGAATGGCCTTTTGAAAACTCAATTACGGTGCCAACTAGGTGGCAAAAACTTGAAAGGCTGGGGTAATGTTCTCCAGGAAGCTGTGTATGCTCTGAATCAGCGTCCTCTGTATGGTGCTGTTTCTCCCATAGCCAGGATCCATGGGTCCAGGAACCAAGAAGTGGAAATGGGTGTGGTGCCACTCACTATTACTCCTAGTGATCCACTAGGAAAATTTTTGCTTCCTGTCCCTGCTACCCTGAGTTCTGCTGGTCTACAGGTTTTAGTTCCAAAACGGGGTGTGCTTTCTCCAGGAGAAACAACAGTGATACCACTGAACTGGAAGTTAAGATTGCCACCTGGCCACTTTGGGCTACTTATGCCTCTGGATCAACACACCAAGAAGGGGATTACATTATTGTCTAGGGTAACTGACCCTGACTATCAGAAGGAAGTAGGACTGCAACTACATAATGGAGGTAAAGAAGAGTTTTCTTGGAATATAGGAGATCCCCTGGGGCGTCTATTAGTACTACCATGCCCTGTGATTAAAATCAATGGAAAACTGCAACAACACAATCCAGGCAGGACCACTAATGACTCTGAGACTTCAGGAATGAAGGTTTGGGTCACCCCACCAGGCAAAGAACCACGGCCAACTGAAGTGCTTGCTGAGGGGAAAGGGAACATGGAATGGGTAGTGGAAGAAGGTAGTGATAAATATGAACTTCGACCACGTGATCAGTTACAGAAACGAGGACTGTAATGCTGTTTTGTTTGTGTTATACTATTTAAGTTGTAAGATATCAAGTTTAAGAATGAATGTTGCCCAAGGATTTGCATGCTATTCTGGAGAGATTTAATGTGTTTCCAGTTATATGCAGGATAGTTGAGTATTGCCAGGTAAAAGAAAAAATGTGTGCTTATTCATTTTCATTTGGAAATTAAGTATGGTCTAAGGTGATATATATATATATATATATATATATATATATATATATATATATATATATATATATGTGCCAAGTTGACAAGGGGTGGACTGTCATGGTTAGGGACAGGTGTCAACTTGGCCAAGTTGTGGTACCTGTTCATCTGATTGGGCAAGCGCTGGCCTGTCTGTTGCAATGAGGACATTTCATAGGATTAGGTCATGATCACGTCAGCTACATCCACAGCTGATTCCATTTGTAATCAGCGAAAGGGGAGTGTCTTCTACAATTAGTGATGCTAAATTCAATCATGGGAAGCCTTTCAAGGAGGACTCAGAGGAGACAGGTTCCATTCCTGCTTTGGCTGGTGAGCCTCTCCTGTGGAGTTCATCCAGGCCATCCATTGGAGTCATCAGCTTTGCAGCCTGCCCTGTGGATTTTGGACTCTGCATTCCTACGGTCACGTGAGACACTTTCATAAATTTCATATTTGCAAGTGTTCCCTGTTGATTCTGTTTCTCTAGAGAACCCTAACTAATACAGGTACCATTGGCTCATGTCCGCAGCAACAAAACTAAATACGCTCACCTGGCCAAGTTGACAACTGAATCCAACTACCACAGATGGTAATTATTGATAAGGAAGGATTTACCTCTTCCATATTGCCATTTGTTTTCTATATGTCATATCTTTTTTATTTCTTAATTCCTATAATACTGCCTTCTTTTATGATTAATTTATTTTTCTAGTGTACAGTTTTGGTTCACTTTTCATTTCATTGCCTGCATACATTTTTTCTTTCATATTGAGATATTATTAGTTTTTCTGAAGATAAGCACACAGACATTATGAACAATTTGTACATAATTATTAATGTATGTACTGAAAATCTAAAAAGCCTTGTAGTTGTAGTTCTTTCCAAAGTTATTCCAGTGACTTCCCAGCTTGAAATTTGGAAGCAAGTTTTCCCCAAGAAGATTATCAAGTACATCTATGTTCAAATGTTGATAATTTGTTATATTGTATAAGTCCTACAATTTTACAATTTAATATCATATGTATCACCCTACATTTCCAATCTTTCCCAACATGCAACAAAGCTATTAGGGAAACTGGGCTACCTGGACGAAGGATGTTACAACATGCACACAATTCTGACGAGGAGAATTCTGACAAGATTAGGGAGCAGCTTTAAGAAACAAACAAGGGAACAGAAGTAATTTAAAATGTTCAACATGTACTAAATGCATGGCTGCAACTCCATATCATTCATCATTTAGTATGTGTTGCATTATAAAGTATAAAAAGTGCCACTACCCACCGTATGGAATGTTAAGTTGACATCCAAGACAGTCAAAGCCTCCCGTAAGTCAATATCCCACTTTTTTGTGGTTCTTTCAAAATATAAACAACCAGCAAATGATTTGCCATCTTAAAAAAAAAGGTATTTACTTTTAAAAAATGAGATGAGTTGGAATTTCAATCTCTGCTTTAAAAAAGGAGCTCCGTAAAAAAGGAGCTATTTGTAAATTTGCATTTACAAATAGCTGACTAAAATAGAGCTACTGAAAAAAATCGCATTTACAAATAGCTGATAAAAACATTCTCTGGATTGTACAAGAAGGGAGAAACAGGGTCCCTGAGAAGGCGTGGTATACCATATTCATCAGACTTGGCTTCTTTCTCTCCTGCTTCGTCAGAGGCTGGCCTCTCCTCATTTTTAGTTTCTCCAGGTAAATCTTCAGTTCCTTGGTCAGCCACTTCAGCTTCTTTTCCCTTTGCTCCCCTTTTCCCTTTAGGTTGCACTTTTTATTTTTTTCTGAAGACTTATCCTTTCATGTTTTCTATTTTACTCTTGTTCCCACTTTCTCAGGAGCAGGTTGAGGGGACAGTCTCGTGGACCTCTGCTGGGGCTCCTCCTTCCCCACCCCTTCGGTCAAGGTGACCTGTGGAAAGAAGCAGACGATGAATTCGTTTTCTGTGTATAATTAGTTATTTTCTGGGGACCGCCCTGGGGATTACAACGGATATTTTAAACTTATAACAATCTAGGTTGAATTAATATAATTTAGCTTCAATAACATGGAAATTGTGCTCCTATTCAGATCTGTCTCCCTCTTTATTGTTATTAATAGAAATTTTATATAGTGTGTGTCCATTAACATAGATTTATGATTATTGTTTTATGTATTTGTCTTTTCAATCATATAGGAAATGTGAATAGGAGTTACAAACCAAAAATGTAATGATACTGGATTTAATATTTTTCTATGTAATTACCTTTACCAGTGTTCTTTCTTTCTTTGTATGGGTTTAAGGGACTGTTTAGTGTGCTTTCATTTTAGCCTAAAGGACTCCACGTTGCATTTCTCATAGGGCAGATCTACTAGTGTTGCATTCCATCAGCTTTAGTTTACCTGGTATGTACTAATTTCTCCTTATTTTTGAAGGACAGTTTTGCTAGGCTTGGAATTCTTAACAGACAAGTCGTTTTTTGTTTTGCTTTCTGTGCTTTAACTGTATCTTCCCAACCCTTCTGTTCTCCATATTTTCTGAATAGAAATTGGCTCTTAATCTTATTGAAGATCACTTGTAGGTAATGAGTTACTTCCTGCTGCCTTCAAGAATTTCCTTTGTCTTTGTCTTTCAAGAGTTTGATTATAATATGTTTCCTCTTGGATCTCTTCAAGTTTTCTCTCCTTGCAGTTTATTGAGTTTTTTGTTGTTTTTTTTTTTAAATATAAAGTCATGTCTTTCCTCAAATTAGGGGTTAGGCATTAAAATCTTTCAATAATGAATGAGGTCAACTTTGGTCCTTAAACTTTACACTCAGACCCACCAATTCATCTACTTCTTGGTAAATGTCCTGGTGAGCCAAGAGAAAGGGATGGTCCACATGGCGCTCAAGAAGATCTTTTAGCCTTTTCCTTAGTGTAAATGTACCTCACTACAGTTTCATAGAGTCTTAAAACATGCAGAAGCTGTGGTAATGATGGCAACAGTCTTATCATCAACTAAAAGAGTTTTGCATTCCACAGTGGAACTGTATTCACAGGCAGTTTACAAACTAGGCCAGCATGTCAGTCGCATTGCTTTACATTCATATGCTTCATTTCATACGAGAATTATTTACTCCTAGTAGATCACTGCCTTATGGACCACAGGATTTCTGACAACTCCTAAGAATATGGCACTAATATTGCACAGTGCATCAAATTACTGTCATTGTAAGAGCGTTCAAAATGAATATCATTTCGTAAGCAAAGTAGTACAACACAAATCAATTTATATTCACTAACTTCTTCTTCAACCTTCTCACTGTTTATATATGAACATAAATTCGCAGTTATATCTGTTCATAGCATGTCTGCTGCACACACTTGCCAGGCTGACTAAAAGTACCATTCTAGAAGGAACCAGCAGTGAGCCATGGAATGAGTTAACACTGGTGACATTTTTAACTAAAAAAATGAACAGACAATTTGATTTTAAAAATATATTGTCTTTAAATTGTCGAATTGAAGCAAGTGTCAAACACTTATAAACATAACATAAAAGTAAAGCATAAATGAATAAAATGAGAACCAAAAACAAAAGATTAAAATATTAACTATAAACTGCTTGAACACCTGTATTAGAAGGAAAACTCTTGATTCATTTGAAAAAAAACTTCATAATTACCCTCAATAGGGGGAAATGCCTAAAATGAAATAATCCCCCAAAATAAAAGCAAATGTTGGACAAAGATAGAGCAAAACTATAAGAAGGAAAGACTGAGAGGTCACAATATTACTACCAATAAAATCTTGATAATGACTAATAGACATAAGAGTCAATGAAAAGTGTTAAATTTAAAAAAGGGTCAATATATAAAGGAAAGAAATATAATTCATAATAAATTATAAAAGTCATGGAACTAAAATAAAAATAAAATAAACATTCATATAATTTCTACAAATATATAAAAAGTTGAAGGGAAACATGATGTATCATTGAAATTTTAGCTCAATATTATCTTTTCTAAAAATAATATGGAAAATAAGAAGAATAAAAATAATTGGCAAGGGTGGACAATGGTGGCTCAGTGGCAGAGTTCTTGCCTGACATGCCAGAGACACGGGTTCATTTTGTTGTGCCTGCATATGTAAAAAAAATAAAAATAAAATTAAAAAAATTGGGAAATAGTATTTAAAGGGTAAATTAGTGGGTAAGATTCTGGGGCCTATAAATTAAACAAGAAACCAACATCTTTAAAATATTTATAAATCATTACCAAATGTCATCACATAGACTACAACAACTTATTCTTTACTGCCTACCAGTAAATAATAATGGCTATCATTTACTGTGCATCTACTATATGCAAGATCAACAAACTACATGCTACTAGGTACTATTATTCACAGCCAAGCAATATTTTCCCAAGTCCATATTCTTTTCAGTGTGAAATAATTAAATTTTACATTAGTAGACTAATTTATCATGAGTAAGAATACCAATCTTAAAAAGTAGGAGATTGGTTACCAATTACTCTCTGTAATATTGTCTTCACAGCTGAAATTTTGAAATTATCATGCTTTTTCCCCTCATTAAAATTCTATTATGAATCAGGGTGTGTTTGTGTAGGGAAGGAAGACAAAATAATTAACTTGTATTTCAAAGGATCAAGCCAAAACATGTCAGGGCATGGTGAGCCTTCCATTTCCATTCATTCACACATATTTTCATAACTTGAAAATATAACAGAGAAGTAACAATAGAGAGCTAAGAAGTGAAGATAGCAAGGAAACTAAAAGCATAACAGCAGAATTAGAACTGAAATGTAAGAGAGAAAGAATAGAAATTACAGATCAGAAGTGATGTCTTCTTATGAAAGACAAACTTGACAGATTCTGTAAATGAATAAAAGCAATTTAAAATGATGGAAAGGATGATAGAAATAAGGTGTAATGGAAATTAATCAATTGAGTTTCTAAAAAGAATTCAGGTACTCTTGAAGAATAAATAAGAATAGTTGCAAAAGAATCAATATTTAAAGATGTAGTGAAAGATCATTTCTCACATTTGATTAGGGACCTGAGTCAATAGATGAGCAGAGGCCAGCAGGACAAGACCTGGTGGGAAAGGCTGTGAAGTATCTCCACTGCCCAGCAGGACTCTAGGTGTTCTAACCACTGTGTACAAGTCCCCTAAGAAGTTGACTTGCAGCTGCAAGACGTTTTTCCCCAGCAACTAGGTTCATATGATAACACAAAAGTCCTCATTCTGATGGGATTGGTCAGGCACTGCCCAAAGGTCCCCATAAATGGAGAGAGCAGAAGAGTGGGGTGGATTTCTTCCCTTGGAAATTATTCTTTTGTGCTCCAGCTGTGACCTGTCCTTGCTTGCTGCCCTCAGGAGGAGGAGAATGGAGACAGTGTATGTCTTACTGACTCTCTGCCTGTGAGTTCTACCTTGTGCTGGGTGACCCTTGTAACATTTGAACCTTTCTCTTGACAGCTATCAAAGGGCTCAAACTGTGGTGTGAGAGCAACATAATAAAAGTAATTTCACTTTTTCCTTTAAAGTACAATTACATGTAATCTGATAGGGACGGTTCATGTATAAGAAGGGATCAATCCAAGATTATTAATTGTATTGCTGTCTTGCATCCAATTCAACCCCAAGTACGAATGCAGAAAAAATCTTTCCATCCTTGTGCAGCAAGCTAACAGATTTGTTAGCTTAAAAGTGCTGTTTGGGTGGGGAGGTTACTGGTCTTTCTTGTTGTAAGTGTGAAGGTTCATTACAGTTATCCTGTTTTCAATCCACTTTGGAATATTAGGAATTGAAAGGTGGTTTTAGTTTTGTTTACCTGATGTTCTCAGAATTTACAAAGTGTGTGAAAATCCTTAAGAAATCCTGAGCTGGGCCCTGGATTTAGGGACCCAGTAAGACGTCTCTGAGTAAAAACATCAGGGTCCTTTTGGTTGGTTATGATATAATTGCATTATATTATTACAAGTACGTGGGAATAAGAATCTTTGTGGATGATAGACAAATAATTACGATGCATGTGCCATCACTTGGTTTTGCCTTTGAGTTTTCTCTTCCGCATTACTCTGGTAACAAATCTTTCTTCCATGGAGGAAATATTAACCATGTGAGAAAGGGTGGCCTGCTCCATAGTCCTGAGTTTCAAGGATGGACAAGTCAAGAAATTTGGATCTTTAGGAGGCATCATTCTTGAATATCAAAGAGAACTCTTTCCACCTGGATGGCTAAGGCAGTGGAATCTGAGCCTAGGATTCTTTGTGACCATCTTGTCGATGATGTACAAGATGTACTAAAGGATGGGGAAAAAAGACACATCCTCATGGTTTGTGTTTGAGCCTGTTAGATCCCATTGGCATTCCCGCAGCAGCCAATAATGGTTTGCTCTTGCCATGAGACTCACTGCTAACGCGTCTTTTGCTTTTCCTGTAGGGCCCAGATCCCAAATGAAATGAATTTTATAAATACTTTTTTACATCTACGTCCTTTGTTTGTGTAAGCACCAGTGGGTCAGTGAACACTCACCTCTTTCTCAAGGTTCTAGCTCAAAGGTCATTGAATGAATGAATGAATGAATGAATGAATCCACTGCACTGGATCGTTTCCTATTTATTTTGCAGAATTAGTACCTCAGGGAAATTACTTTTTTTTTTAAAAGAGCAGAAACGAGAAACATCTTAAGAGAAATTTAATAAGAATTTATTAAATATTCTAATACAGTAAGATTCATTATAAAGCAAAGGTGAACATATTTATATAAAACAGAACATATAAATAGAAAAAGCATAAACATGATAAATTTGTTGAAATGCTTAAATAAATAAATAAATAAATAAATACTTTATGAAACTAAGTTCAGTTACGGGTCACTAGATACAGTATGTGTGACAGATCCTGAAAATATTGGTCCTATATATGCTTAATAATGATGAAAAACTTGCTAATTTTGAATCCAATTATTTTATAGAAGGAGCAATAAATATCGCCTTTGAAATAATTGGAACGTAAGTCTGAGCACAGATGTTCACCTCTGAGAATCAGTTTCTTTCTTAATTCCTGAGTTTCTTGTGAGCTTATGAATGAAGAGAAGCCATCTCCTGATTTCCACTCTGACAACCTCCCAGGCACAGTTACTGTGTTTCTTCTCTTGCAGATAGAGATGAATTCTCTGGAAGTAGCTCCTCACAGCCAGTTTGGGGACCTTTATTCCCAGGAGAGATCCTTCTTCTCCCATCTCCTGCAGCAAACAGGTCTCAAGGTCCTCCAGCTGGCGGTGAAGTCCTGAGAGGAGTTGTTCCAGGAGGGTCGTGTTCCAAACAGCAGAGGAGGCCTCTGTGTGGAAGAGGTTGAAGATCTGCTGGAGCATCTCGTGGACGACAGACAGGGCCTGGGCCTTCTGGACCCGGCTGGCCTCCACCATCTCCTGGGGGAATCTGAAGTCAGTCCTGTCCTTCAGGCAGGAGAGAAGGGAGATCGTCCCCATTTGTCCCAACACTGTGAGGGTCTCCTGCTTTCCCACGTCAAGGCTCTGAGGCAGGTCACAGCTGAAGGAGCTGATGGGGCTGGAGAAGATCATCACCAACACCAGCAGTGAAGGGACTGAAAAAGCCATTGGTGAGTTCCAAGAAGACCCTCTTCTGGTTGAGATGGGGGACCGTGAGCTTTGAACCAGGTTCTCTGAGGACTTTCTTCCATGTGTGCCATTTAAATACTGAAGACAAGAATTTCATTTTCTGAATTTCATCCAGACCTTTCTATTCCCCATTTTGGAATTTCCCATCTCCTCAGGGGCCTGAGAAGATGTTTCAGTTCTAATTCTTTCTGTATTTTTACGTTGAAAGTTCAGTTTACACTTTAAAATCTTAGAATTTCCAATCCAGTGGAATGTTTACATTTTAATAAACATCAATTATTAATGGAGAGAGATATCTGTATCCATTTTCCATGTTAAGAAGAACTTTGAAGAAATCATTCCTATGCTTTTTTAAAATCCTTTTTTCCCCACTCTAGATATCATTCATGGAAGTGTTGAAATACTAATCAGGTATGAAAGGTATGTCCTTTATGTGCCTAGATATATTTTTTGTGTTTTTATGTCTTATTCTCAATACCAGGCACTTGGTAATCTAAAGCAAAAGGGCTCCTTAGACTTCCCTCAACCCATAGGAACTTTCACCTGGCTCATGCTGGTATAAATGATGAAAGGTTGTAGATCTCAGAACAAGAGAACATGGTTCATCCTTAACCCATTTTCTAGCTGAGTATCTGCCCCCACTTAAGTGGATAATGAAGCCACGCAAAGGGGAATTAGTTGTGTATGCGTGTGTTTGAGTGTGTCTGTGTGTGTATGTACAGTTGTGTGGTTTGGAAGGATGGAGAGTCTTGAATAATTGTTTCCAATTTCACAGAGATACACTCAAGTGCACCATTATTGTGAACTTTCTTAAAGCATCCCTTATCTCACTTGTAATTCCACAAATGTAGCCCACCCTCTCTTCATAGCCTAGACTTTTAATATTTAGTTTAGTGTTCTAACAACACTAACAAATTTTTTACAGTCATTCCCTAAAAATAAGGAACACGTCAGCCTACCTTTCATAGAACCCTTGAGACAATCCTGTATTTTGTGATGGTAAGTGTGGGCAGTGGAATTGTTCTACTTATGAGCCTATATTATGTAATCTCCCAAGTTTCCTCCTCTTAATTCAAGCATCACCATATAGTTTGTATGTATATGAACGGCTCAAAGTGGTCAATAGTGACATATAAGGTGTCACTTTTCTTCAGGTGTATAATAAGTCTGATAGCCTCCTCTCTTCATAAGGGAAGATTTCTCTATCATTATTAAATCCATATACTATAAATAGCTTTATGACACTCTGGTTGCCAAATCTGATTTTCTTTATTCTACTTAATTGAGATAGTACTGAACTGCCCATCATTGTACTGAGCTCAGGCTATACCAAGATGGTTAACCTGCCCTCAAAATGAGCACAGGGCAACAATTAATAACCTTGAGATGCTTATGCGGTTAGAATGTGTGCACTGTGCTCTTTTGTTGCACATGGCAGAGACACTGTCCAGCCCAATCCATTTTACTAGCTGCATCAAAATAATGACAAATTAATCCATTTATTCTTTCACATATTTTACATAATTAAAAAATTGTTCCCTCTTCTTTGGTATTAGTCTTTGCACTGATTAAATGTTTCCTAATGCCCCTGCAATATTTCTAATTTCATTTTGAGGTTTGTTGCAAAAAAGAGAAGAGAAAATGGAATGGGAAAATAATATTCTCTGAATGATTTTCGAGGTATCAGGTAGTCGGCTCACTTTTAATTTCTAGAAAATAAAAGGAAGCTGTCATGGAAAAGTAATGCACAAAGGCAAGAGGAAAGCAAATACTGAAAATTAAAAAAGAGGAAGTGACATCTCCCCTCCTGGAAAGACAACATGACGCAGCTGATGACACCACCATGATTCTGGGGCGCTACACAGAATAACAGGTTCCAATGCAGCAGGTGGATGAGACTGCTGAAACCACAGACAGCTCCAGAAGGAGGGTAGCTGGATCTTTAAAATGGACTGTTTCTTCAAAGGCTAGTTTTCACCTTTGAAGGATCAGGGAATATTTTTTTCTTACTTAACTTTCTTCCCATTTATTTTCCCTCTGTTCTTCCACCACCCCCTCCTCCATCTTCCTCACTTTCCCTCCTTCCCTCCATCTCTCCTTCCCTCTCTCTCTCTCCCTGTTTTATTTTTCCACTGACCACAAAGATGATCCAGTCGCACGGATTTAATCTCACCAACTGATATTCCACAAAGAGTGGCTTGCGCACTGAATGGCCATTTAATTAATGTGAGAGAGGTCAGATATCTCAGGAGCTAGTAGATGTTGTGCATTTACCCTGGGCATTACTTCCACACACATATTCAAGTTCACCCAAAGATGAAATTACTAATAAAACTCGCTTTGTTTTGTTTTTTCATGAGCTGAGAATTAAAGGAATGGAGGCAGGTCATCACCGGGAAACATTCATCTAACTTCCATACCCGGCTGGGCTGCTTTTCTCCATTACGGATGTGGCTAACAGGTCTTGTGTTACTTTCTTCCAGATGTTGTTATAAGGACATCGCACAACCATCTTCAGGGCATCCGGACGTAGGAGGAATGATGGTCATTTCCGTGTAACAGGAGCGAGGGGGCAAAGGTCTCACAGCCAGGATGAACTAGAGCTGTGACCTGAACCCGGGCTGCCTAGCTCAGGAGTTTGCTGCCACAACCATAAGAGGGAAAGACCACTGAATAAGGCATTTCCCTGCCATATATAAACACTAGCATTTTTCTATTTACTGGAAGCATCTTCCTCTCTTTCTAGATGAACCAGAATCCTTTTGGATAGAATAGGGCTCACTTAACACCTACTGATTTCCAAGTCTGTCTTTCAAAGAAATGATGCTAGCTTTTGGTCTCAAATGGATCTCTGAAACTCCCCTTTCCCACATGAAATATTTTCAGAAATTAACAAGAAGTTTAATGTATCCATTTTATATTTGTTCTTATTATCTTTTTTTCAGAATCCTTCATATTTCCAACAGAGTTCTTTAATGCGAGGTTACGCACTCTTTGGAATATTTACTCCTTTTTGTACTTGCTGTGGGGCAGAGACTCCTGTGTCTGCTCCTGTGATAGACACTGCTCTAGAATCTAGGGACAGTGTTACTGCCCCCAGGGAGCTCACAGTTCAGTGAGAGGGCAGAAGTCAAAGGAGTAGCTAAGGTGATAACTTCATTACCAGTGTGCAGAGAGCAGCCAACAGCTTAAGGTTAAAGAGTTAAAGTAGAGGGAGTACCATGTAGGGTTTACCACCAATTACAGAATAAATCACGACTTTTGTCCAGCTCAGTAGCCACTCTAAATTTTCTGTTTCTTCATTTATAAAATATAAATGACTACGATGGTTATATTGGAAACGGAAACTGTGAAGATTCAATGAAATTCAGTTCGTGGGATACTTTGTTGAGAATCTGTATATAATAAAATATGGCCATTAATATTAGTATTATAAAAGAAATCTTTACAGATGTAATGAGGTGATGTCATGATAAGCTCTAGGTAACATTGCACTCCCCAGAATCTCCCTTCTACGATGTTGTCTAGACTTTTTCCTAGGAACAACCAAGAAGTTACAAAAAATATATATTTAAAAGCTGTGGCAGATGCTGCACTGAAAGTTCTTGATTTTGATCCCCCATGAGGTACCTATGTTGATAAAAGTTCATTTTTTAATTGAGTTCACACACAAACACCCACATGTAGGTAGAAGGGAAAGTAAAAGGGTAAAATAGGAAAACCCAGAAAATGAAGGCTTTGTGCTGTGAGAACCAAGTGTCCCCACCACATGCTGAGGCAAATCTCCCTCTCCAGGCAGATCTGCAGAGTCACCAGCTCCCCAGGGACCCTCCCAGGCTCTGTGCTGATGGCTCTGCTGAGGCTCTGCCCCTTCCCCACCTGTTGTCTGGCCTGTGTCTGTTCTGGAAACTATGGCTTTCACACTGTCGAGTCAAATGGAGAGCATTTCCTTCTCAGGTAGTTCTGAGGTACAGGAATGACTTCTGATCTCCTCACGTACTCCCAGTAGGGAACCAGTCTGAGAAGATGCCACCGCTGGTCTGCATGAGCTACTCCAGCAAAGCTTCAACCTTTTCATACAAGTGGATCTTTTCTGGCCTGGGATGAGACCCTGCTGGACACATTCCTCTTTGGATTTCATCAGCACCTGGATGACCTGGAGACATGATTGGAGAAGGAAATGAAGAAAGATCAGACACCTCTGGGAAGTGAGAGCTCCAGACTGGCTCTGAGGAGGCACTTCTGAGGAATCAGAATGGATCTGAAAGGAAGCAATACAGTTTCTCTGCCTGGGAGGTGGTTCAATTTGAAATGAGAAGGTGCTTTTTTTCATTAGGAAGCTCCAAGGACACCTCTGTAAATTGTGGATTTGCTGATTCCCAAACTGTTTATCTGGTCAACTACATTGCTCTTTCCAAGCCTGAGAGTGCAATCACCATCACTGCTTTAGTGATTTAAAAATAAATCATGGCAATTTTGATGGGTTCATGAGCCATTTAGAACAAGGAAATGCATCTTCCATTTGCTATAACTAAACAAAATTTTATTATTTTAATTTTATTTATTGATATATTTATGTTGTTTACAAAATTTAAGTATTTATCATCCAGTAAATGTATGTTTAATATTATATTTTGGACAAGACTCTACTGTTAATTTTTAGGTTATGGGAAATAAATGCCATTTGAGTACACAATTTTTTTGCTTCACACTCTTTGTTAATATAAAGATTGCCCAAAGCTTTGCTCACACACACACAAAAAAGAAACAGGAAAAGCACCTGAATGAAGAAGGAGTGGGAACCCTCAGCACCAGTCATACTATGATGGGCATCATGAGTAAGTATTGAATCTGACCCCCCAGGACATAACTGAGCTGTAGAAAGAAGAGCTCCATGGAGAAGAGCCCAAGGTCTGGACCCCGTCCTCTGCTTTGTGCCTGCAACATGAGTGATACTTTATGTGCCATTGAAGAACTGAGTGAGCCAAGGGAAGTTTACTCTGCTTCTAAACTGTGGGCACTGGAGAGTGTGGGAGAGATCCGAGGAAGTGAGAGGAAGCCTCACATGTGTGACCGGACCCTGAATATTTTCACTTCTTCATTCTGTGTTCTAAATATTTCAAGCATAAAATAGAATGCTATATCATATAATAAAATAATTAGCTTGCAATGTCCTTTTATTTCCTATGATGGTTTCTTATTTAGTGTTTATTTGACTCTCAAATTTACTAGAAATTCTTGGTGGCATTTTTATCATTTTGCTATTGTTTACCTGATAAAGAGTGTTTTAGTTCCTTCTATATACTACATACTAGGGGTGGAGTTAGGTGCCAGGGACACAAAGTTGAATAAAATTTTATACCTGCTTTCTAGTTGTCTACCCTTCTAGACAGCTGGCCTAAGGAGAAAAAGGGCAGCTAGTGGTGCTTCCCTGAGAAATGGAGAGAACAAGGACACATCAGTGTATCTTATACTCAGCCTCACTGGCATGCAGTGTGGAGCTGCGTTCTGAATATTGTGTGGCATCATTATGTTGTCAGATTCTGTTTAGATGGGAAAATACTTGGAAAACAACTATCATTCAGCAGATGTGACAACGGCATCCCCAGTATGAAAAGACAGGCAAAATATGAACTGAATGTGAGCAAAAATGTGAAAGATGTAGGTCTTTCAAATCGGAAAGAAAAAAGTAATACTATTTCTGTTGTGAAAAGACATGATCTTAGATATAGAACATTCCAAAGAATCCACAAGAAAGCTCCTAGCAGCGATAAATGAATTCAGCAAAATTGTTGCATATTATTAGATCATTGTACAGAATTACTTGTTTTTCTGTACGCCAGCAGTCTGAAATGAAAATAATGAAACAGTTCCTTTTACAACAGCCTCTCCTAAATTCATCACAGAAATAGAAGTTTCAGGATATATATATACATATGTAAATATTAAGGGTTTTCCTGTAAGAATAACCTCCCATGACTGTAACGATAGACAAGACTAGGGATAGACAAAATTCCATAGAGCAGGACATGAGTTGGACTCTGGTGAAGAAGGTTTTGATGAATTTCTCAGGAGAAGCTGGCTGGCTGAAGGAGAGGTAGAAATTCTCCTTTTTGATTGCTGAAAACACCAGTTTCTCCCATAAGCCCCTCAGCTGATTGGAATGGGCTTCTCCCATTGCCACAGGCACTCTTCTTTGTTCATTGTAGATGTGATCAGCCATAGTTGTGATCAACTGATAATGACAAATATGCTCACAGCAACAGTTAGGCCAGTGCTTGTTTGTCCAAACCACTGCCACATTGATCTAGCCAAGGTGACACAGGAAATTATCCATCAGAGATGTGAAAGACCTGTCCTTCAAAAACTATGAAATATTGCTAAAAGAGATTAAGAAGAATTAAATAAAAAATAATCTCATGTTCATTGGTTAAAGTATTTAATATTGGTAGCATGTGTTCTTGACATATTTCTTCTGTAGTACCACTGATTGTCCTGGAGTTATCCTTATTTCCTTCCCTTTTTTGGCTGGCCTCTTTCTCATCTACCTCTCTCTCTGTTTTGGTTTGCTAAAGCTGACAGAGTGCAAAATACCAAAAATGGATTGGCTTTTGCAAAGGGTGTTGATTAGGTTACAAATTTAAGGTTTAAGGCCATGAAAACTGTCCAAATTAAGACATCAAAAGGTGGATAGCTGGACCCTGAAGAAAGTCTGTTGGCTTATGACACTCCCTTCTCAGCTGGGAAGGCCGTAGCTGACATTTGCTGGTCCTTGCTCCTGGTTTGTGGCCTTCAGTTTCAGATTCCAGTGATTTCCTCTGTGTGTCCTTTGGGTCTTCTCTGAGCATCTTTGTGGTGTTTCTATCTCTAAGCATCTGTGGGTCCTCTTTTAGGTTCTCCTGGGAAAACTCTGGATTTCAACTTTTATTGTCCTAGGCTTTTTTTGCCTCCAAGCCTCTGTGCTTTGTTCCAGAATATCTCCCTCTTTAAGGACTCCAGTAAACAGATCAAGACCCACTTTGAATGGGTGGGATCACATCTCCATGGAAACAACCTAATATCAAGGTTCCACCCAACAATAGATCTGCACCCCCAAGATTAGAATAAAGGACATGGCTTTTCTTGGATGGGTAACAGTTTGAAATTAGCACACCTCAGTTAGAAAAAGGGAGAATATATTAGAAACTATTACTAAGAAAAACATTCTGCTATTCTGACTAATATAGCAGCTAAGATATAACTCTCCAAGTCTGGAGCTCAGCTCTTCCTGAACAGTGAGGAGGAAGGCCCACCCTCTGCCTTTGGGGCAAACTCCCCTCTCCAAATGCATTGGTGGGCCTGCACTCCTAGCCTTAGGGTTCTTGACTTCAGTCCTTAGCTTCTATGGTTCTGCCCCTGAAGATATTTTTCTTTCAATTTGTCCCTTCTCACCTTTAGTCCAGACTTATAGTGGTTTAGTTTGTACAAGTCCCATAAAACTCTTGTTCGTTCCCTATACAATAGGCTAAGATTATACCCATCAGAAAAAAAGGATTTTCCGTTAATTCTTTCTGGATATCTCCATCTCGAATCATCCTTTGTCCTGTAATGGCTGACTGCTTCTATGTTTGGTCAGATCCTCATGTGGGGCACTACTTTCTGGGGTATCCTTTTCTGGAAACCCATAATTTTCCAGACTGACAATTTCTGGTGTTTTTGTACCCAAGATTTCCCCTCTCAACTTACCTCTTTCCTCTCGCATTTTACTTTAAGCTGCAAGGAGAAGCCACTGCATTTGGCACATTTTCATTGGAAATTTCTTCTCCTAAATATTCAAGTTCATTACTCTCAAATTCTGCTTTCCATCTACAAAGAATGCCTTCCTTCCAGTTTTCAATTACATGTTCATCATTTCTGTCTAAGCCCTTATCAGATGTATCTTTAGACTCCACATTTCTAGCAACAGTCCCTTCAAAGCATTCTAGGTCTTCTCTATTAAGCTTCTGACAACTCCTCCAGAATCTTCCCCTTTTCCATTTAAAAAGCTGTTCTAACATTCTGGTAATTGTGAGCTGCAGCAACACCCCACTTCTATGGTCCCCAACTCACTCAGTTGCTGGCTAGCAGATTGTAATATACCAAAAACAGAACAGTTTTTAAAAAGGGAATTTAATAAGTTGCAAGTTTACAGTTGTAAGACTGTGAAAATTAAGGCAAGGTTATGAGAGTGTCCAAATTAAGACTTCCAGGGAAAGATTCCTTGACTCAAGTAGACTGATGGGTCCAGAATACCTCTTTCAGCTGGAAAGGGACATGGTGAAATCTGCTAGCTTTCTCTCCCAGATTCTTGTTTCAAGAAGCTCCCCTGGGAGCCTCTTCCTTCTCATCTGCAAAGGTCTCTGGCTGTGTGGATTCTGTGAGTTCTGGTGACACTAAAGCTTTTTCCAAAATGGCTCCCTCATAAAGTGCTCCAGTAAACATCCCCACCTGAAATAAGTGGAAACAATGCACCTCTTGGTCTTTCTCAAGGAGCTGTGTAGGCATGTACGTGTGTGTGTGTGTGTGTGTGTGTGTGTGTGCATGTGGGGCACACCTTCAATACTCAGCCAGGCCCCTTACAACTTTGCCTTAGTCTTCACTTCCTGCTTATGCCCAGCCTTAACATCAGCCAGAGCAGGAGATTAGGTCTTTTCCAAGTTTTCCCTGAGCATTTGCACAGCTCTACAATTGTGCAGGCCCTTCTACATTCCCAGGAATATGATGGAGTTCTTCAAAGCCCCTATGGATATCTTATTCCTTAGCTTTTTCTTCTCAGCTTTTAGACTAGGATATTGTTTGGCCCTACTGTTCCCTTTACCCATTGCCTCAGGTGGCCAATACATTAAAACACTTGCCTGTAAGTGTTTTTGAGAAATGCTCTTCAGGGAGAATTTTTTAGTATTGGGTGATCTCCTTACAGGTATAATAATGATAATCCTTTCCAGTGCGCTCTTTGCACCTGACAGGTCAAATAATATCAATCATTGGGAAAGAGGGTGTGAAGGCGTTCCTGCTCCATTCTGCTGCCTCCAGTACCCAGGATGCAGTCTGCTACTCTTCAAGGCTCCTACTGAGCTTGAGTGTACGGGAGAGGACTAGGACAAGTTAAATGCCACAACTCTTGCTGTTCTTTACTGAGATTCAGTTGCTTTACT
Organism: Tamandua tetradactyla; assembly: GCF_023851605.1. Classification (NCBI taxonomy): domain Eukaryota; kingdom Metazoa; phylum Chordata; class Mammalia; order Pilosa; family Myrmecophagidae; genus Tamandua; species Tamandua tetradactyla. The sequence goes on from NC_135328.1 coordinate 75,347,636, forward strand.
TGAATAAATGCTCCCAGGTTTTGTAAGTCTTTGGTTAATTTCCAGATTTCTGAAAAAGTGGATTCTGCCAATTATTGCCAGGTCTTTTTTTTTGTTGCATTTTTGAAAGACAATTTTTATGGGTGTTTACTCTGCCATTTTCATGGGTGTCACTGGACTGTACATATGGATCTGAGGAAATTAACTTCAACAGACAAAATTGGGTCTTTCTTTAAAGACCCATTTATTTGAACTATTGTCAATAACTGACAAATGTCAGGAGCAATTTTGCTTTCACAAATACAGCTTCAACAAACACTGCCTTCTTGCTCTGGTTAGTTTTGTATCTGGTGCTGTATCTTTCTGTCCTTGAGATATTTAACCTAAATAAGAATTTAGATAGGCTATAGAGTAAGAAGTTGTTGGGGATTTACGAACATGAATTTCATGTTTCTAATGGGTTTGTTTTTTTTAAATTATTTTTTTCTATATTTGTTTTTTAATGCACAGGACTCCAGACTGTCCTTTCTTTTCCCTATTTCTCATGTAATTCACTCATCACAGGTGGACATCTTGGCAGGGAGATCAATTTGCCCAGCCTTTAAGTCAGGTTTTACCTACATCCAGCTGATGGCAATAAAATCCAGGTTTACACTTCTTTGGTTATGGGATGTTTTACCATGCAAAGGAAGACTCCAAAGCTGAGGGGGCATGGAACACAGAGAAGAATGCTGCCTGAGATCTCAGTGCTCTCATTGTTTTAGCTTGATCCATTCTGGGATTGGATGACAAGTTGCCAAAAGAAAAAGGTCATTGAAGGCTCATGGTTGGAGGAGGGAAGTTCTGGTCTTTAAACTTTGCACTAACCCAACCAATTCATCTGGTTCTTGGTTAAAGATTATGGTGAAGCCAAGAGAAGGGGACAGTCCACACGGCACTCAAGCAGACCTTTCAGCTCTTTCCTTAAGTGTAAACGAGCCTCACTATAGGTTCAAATGTGACATCCTAAAACATGCAGAAGTTGCAGTAATGATGGCAACAGTTTTATTATCATCAACCAAAAAGTTTTACATTCCATGGTGGAACTATATTCAGAGCCAGTTTACAAACAAGGCCAGCATATCAATCGCACTGCTTTACATTCATATGCTTCATTTTAATGTGAGAATTGTTTAATCCTAGTAGATCACTGCCTTATTGATGACAAGATTTCTGACAATTTCTAAGAAAATGACAGTAATATAGCAGCATCCTGCATCAACTACTGTCATTGCTGGAGCATTCAAAGTTAACATTATTTTGTGAATAAAATAATACAAGAATCACGTTTATTCATTAAATTATTCAGTCATCTCACCTACTTATATATGAACATAAGTTCCCAGTTTTATCTGTGCATATCATGTGTGCTGCACACACTTGCCAGGCTGACTAAAAGTACCATTCCAAAAGGAACTACCATTGAGCCATGGAATGAGTTAAATTTGGTGATATTTTTAATTAAAAAATTAGGGGATAATTTAAGTTGATTTTTGAAATATATTGTCTTTAAATTAATGACAATTGTAGAATTTAAGGGGCTATGATAAGTGTTAAGCACAGGTAAAAGTAACATAAAAGTAAAGCATAAATCAATAAAATGAGAACCAAAAACAATACAATAAGTGATTAAATATAAACTGTTTAAACATCCCTATTAAAAGGAAAACTCTTGACTCAATTAATAAACAACTCCATAATTACTCTCAGTAGAGGGAAATGGATAATATAAAATAATAATAAAAAATAAAAGCAAGCAATGCATAGAGATAGAGCAAGACTATAAGAGGGAAAGATGTAGAGGTCACAATATTGCTATCAAAGAGATCTTGATAATGAGTAATAGTCATAAGAATTCAGTGAAAAAGTGTTAAATTTGAAAAATCGTGTCAAGATATAAAGGAAACACATATAATCCATAACTAAATTATAAAAGTCATGGAACTAAAATGAAAGTAAAATGAGACATTCAACAATTATTTCTAGAAATAAATAAAATGTAAAGAGAAACATGATGCATTATTGAATTTTAGCACGATATTGTTTTTTTCTAAAAATTATATAGAAAAATAAGAAGGATAAAAATAATTGGGAAATACTATTTAAAGAGTAAATTAGTGACTAAGATTCTGGGCACTGTAACCTAAAACAAGAAAAACAAGCTCTTTAAAATACTTATAAATCGTTACCAAAAATCATCACATATTAGACTACAACAACTGCCTAGTAAATAACGACTATCATTTATTGAGCACCTACTATATGCAAGATCAAGGAACTGTAGATGCTAGTACATTAGAGTACTATCATTCACACCCTAATACTATTTCCCCAAGTCCAAGTGAATTATAATCAAAATTTATGATTTAGACTAATTCATCATGAGTAAGAAGACTGATCTTAGAAAATTGAAGATTGTATGACAAGTCTTCTCCATATAGATGTATTCACAGTTGAAATTTTGAAATTATCGTATTTTGCCCCTCAGTAAAATTGCATTATGAATCAGGGTGCGTTTGCTCATGGGATGAAGACAGTATAAGGATTAACTTGTCCAAAGGATTAATCCAAAGCATGTCAGGACATAGTAAGCCTTCTATTTGCATTCATATACACATATCATCATAACTTGAAAATATAACAGAATGAGGTAACAATAGAGATCAAAGAAGTGAAGAGTGCAAGGAAACTAAAAACATAACAGCAGAACTAGAACCCAAATATAAGGGAGAAAGAATAGAAATGACAGATCAGAACTAATGTCCTCCAATAAAAGACAAATGCCAAATTTCTCTAAATGAAGAAATGCTATTACTAAGAGACGAAAAGGATGATAGAAAATAAGGTGTAATGGAAATTAATGAATGGAGTTCCTTATAAGACTGTAGGTACTCTTGAGGAATAAAAAAGAAGAGTTGCAAAAGAGTCAATATTCAAAGATATAGTGAAGGATCATTACTCACATTTGATTAGAGACCTGAGTCAGTGGATGAGCAGAGACCAGCAGGACAAGACCTGGTGGGAAAGGCTGTGAAGTATCTCCACTGCCCAGCGGGACTCTAGGTGCTCTAACCACTGCGTACAAGTCCCCTAGGAGGCTGACATCCAGCTGCAAGATGTTTTTTTTCCAGTAACTAGGTTCATCTCATAACACAAAATCCTCATTCTCAGGAAGAGGTGAATGGAGACAGTGTGTACATTACTGACTCTCTGCCTGTGAGATCTCCTTTGTACTGGGTGATGCAACATTTGATCCTTTCTCTTGACAGCAATCAAAAGGGCTCAAGCAGTGTGAATCTTACATTTTTTCTTTAAAGAACAATTTCACATGCAATCTGATAAGGACAGCTCATGTATAAGAGGTGACCAATCCAAGATAATTGATTGTGTTGCTGCCTTGACATTCGATCAAATCCAGTATTAGAAAACAGAGAAAAATTATTTCCATCCTTGTGCAGCAAGCTAACAGATTTGCTAGCTTAAAAGTGCTGTTTTGGGGGTTACCAGACTTTCTTTTTCTAAGTGTGAAGTTCCATTACAGTTGTTCTGTTTTCCATCCACTTAGGAATATTAGGAATTGGATAGCGGCTATAGTTTTGTTTACCTAATGTTCTCAGAATTTACAAAGTGTGTGAAATTCCTTAAGAAATCTTGCACTAGGCCCTGGATTTAGGAACCCAGTGAGACTTATGTTATCCCCCTCTGAGTAAAAGGTCAAGGTCCTTTTGTTGGTTATGATATAATTGCATCATATTGTTATAAGTATGTGGGAATAAGAATCTTTGTAGATCATAGACAAATAATAGCTATAATCTATGTGCCATCAATTGTTTTTGTCTTTGTGCTTTCTCTTCTGCATTACTCTAGTAATGAATCTTTCTTCCATGAAGAAAATATTAACTTTGTGGGAAAGGGTGGCCTGCCTCCATCTTTCTGGGTTCCAAGAATGGACAAATCAAGAAATCTGAATCTTTAGCATTGTTTTTCTTGGCTACACAGTCTGAAAATTGATCCCGAGTCTCCTACATGAAAGGCGAGCATTCTACCACTGAACCACCCATGCACCTACCAGGCATTGTTTTTGAATATTAAAGAGAACTCTTTTCACCTAGATGGCTAAGGCAGTGGGATCTGAGTCTAGGGTTCTTCATGACCATCTTAACAAAGATTTCATCTAGAGAATGGGAAAAAGACACATCGCCAATATTTTGTTTGAGCTGTGAGATCCCATTGGAATTCCCGCAAGAGCCAATGGTGTGCTGTTGCCATTATACTCACTGCTAAGGGATATTTTGCTTTCCCTGTGTAGCCCAGATCCCAAATGTAACTAATTTTTTAAATGCATTTTTACGTCTATGTCCTTTGCATTAGGTAAGCTCCAGAAGGTCAGCAAGCGCTCACCTCTTTCTCAAGGTTCTCTCTCAAAGGTCATTGAATGAATGAATGGATAGTTGGATGGATGGATAGATGGATGCATCCTCTGCACTGCACAGTTTCTTATGTAGTTTGCAGAATTAGCAGACTGGAGAAGTCCTTTATTTACTTATTCATTTTTAATTTTTATTTTTTTTGCATGGGCAGGCACTGAGAATCTAACCTGGATCTCAGGCTTGGCAGGCAAGAATTCTGCCACTGAGCCACCATAGCAGCACTCGGAAGTCCTTTATTTTTAAAGAGCAGAAATGTCTTAAAACAAATTTAATAACAATTTACTAAACTTCTAAAACAGTAAGTAATGTATTTATTACAAAGCAAAGGTGAACATATTTATATAAATAGAGTGTATAAATTAAAAACCATAAAAATTGTATATTTTTTAAATAAGTAAATTTTTAAAATAAATAAAAACATATTTGAAATAAATAAATACATATTTTGTGAAATAAAGTTCAGTTACAGGGCTTATTTGCAATTCCCCAGATTCTGAAAATATTTGGACATAGATATTCCTAATAATACTACTGATAAAAATTTGCTAATTTTGAATGCAGTTATTTTATAGCTGAATCAAAAAAAAGTGCCTTTGAAATGACTGGAAAATTGAGTCTGAGTTTGGATGTTCATCTTTGGGAATCAGTTTCTTTCCTACATTCTGAGTTTCCTTGTGAGCACATGAATGAAGAGAAGCCATCTCCTGATTTCCACTCTGACAACCTCCCAGGCACAGTGACTGTTTTTCTTCTCTTGCAGATAGAGATGGATTCTCTGGAAGTATCTCCTCACAGCCAGTGTGGGGTCCCTCATTCCCAGGAGAGATTCTTCTCCTCCCATCTCCTGCAGCAAACAGGTCTCAAGGTCCTCCAGCTGGCGGTGAAGTCCTGAGAGGAGCTGTTCCAGGAGGGTCGTGTTCCAAACAGCAGAAGAGGCCTCTGTGTAGAAGAGGTTGAAGATCTGCTGGAGCATCTCGTGGAGGACAGACAGGGCCTGGGCCTTCTGGACCCGGCTGGCCTCCACCATCTCCTGGGGGAATCTGAAGTCAGTCCTGTCCTTCAGGCAGGAGAGAAGGGAGATCTTCCCCATTTGTCCCAACACTGTGAGGGTCTCCTGCTTTCCCACGTCCAGGCTCTGAGGCAGGTCACAGCTGAAGGAGCTGATGGGGCTGGAGAAGATCATCACCAACACCATCAGTGAAGGGACTGAAAAAGCCATTGGTGAATTCCAAGGAGACCCTATTCTGGTTGAAATGGGGGACCGTGAGCTTCGAAAAAGGTTCTCTGAGGACCTTCTTCCATGTGTGCCATTTAAATACTGAAGACAAGCATTTTCATTTTCTGAATTTCACCCAGACATTTCTATTCCCCATTTTGGAAATCCCCTTCTCTTCAGGGGCCTGAGAAGATGTATCAGTTGCAATTCTTTCTGTATTTTTACATTGAGTGTTCAGCTTACACACTAAAATATTAGAATTCCCACACCAATGGGATGCTTACATTTTAATAAACATCAATTTCTAATTGATAGAGCTGTCTGGATCTGTTTTTCCATGTGTTAAGAAGAGCCTCGAGGAAATCATTTCTAGGCTTCTTTTTAAGTTTTCTTTCTACCCCACTAGATATCCTTCATGGAAGTGTTGCTATAGTAATCAAGTATGAAAGATATGTCCTTTATGTGCATAGATCCACTTGTGTTTTCTGTCATGTCCTCAATACCAGGCACCGGGTATCTCCTTAAAGAAAGGGCTCCACAGACTTCCTTCAACCCATAGGAGCTTTCACCTGGTTCATGCTGGTAGGTTTGAAGAAAGGTTGTATTTCTCAGAACAAGTGGAGAATTTGCCTCATTCTTATCACTATTTCTTGCTGGGGTATCTTTGCCCCGACTTTAAGTGGCTAATAAAACCATGCAAAGGGAATTAGATGTATGTTCATGTGTTTGTGCTTGTGTGTGGGGGTGTGTGTGTGCACTTGAGTAGTTCGGTACAGTGGGGAGAGTTGTATTGGTTGGTTGGATAATTGTTTTCCTATTTCAAAGAGACATATTCAAGCACATCTTTTTTTTTTTTTACTACCTTTCTCAAAGCATCCTCTCATCTCACCTAGAGTTCTCATTATTTTCAGAAATGAATTACACCCCCTCCTCATAGCCTAGACTTTCAGTATTTAGTTTAGTTTTCTTACACCTACAAGCTTCTTAGAATTATTCCCTGAAAGTAAGGAACATGTCAGCATACCTTTCCTAGACCACTTTAGAAAATCCTATATTTTTGTGATGGTGGTTGTGGGGCGTGGAATTGGTGTGCATACGTGCCTATATTATTTAATCTTCTAAATTTCCTCATCTTAATTCAAGCAACACCACATAGTTTTGTATGTATATGAATGACTCAGAGTGGTCAATAGTGAATAGTCTTTTTTTCAGGTATGCAAAAATCTGACAGCCTCCTCTCTTTATCCCTATCGCCATCATTACTAAATCTATGTGCCTTAAATAGCTTTATGATGGGCAGTTTTTCAAATTTGATTTCCTTTATTCTATTTAATTGAGTACTGAACTGTGCATCACTGCACTTAGCCCAGATTATACAAAGATGGTTAGCTTGTCCTCAAAATGAGTACCAGGGCAATGATTAATAACATTGAGACATTCAGGCAGTTACAATGTGTGCACTGGGCTTCTTTGTGCTTTGCAGCAGAGAGACTGTCCAGCTCAGTCCTTTATTCTAACTGTATCAAAATAATAACGAAGTCATCCATTTGTTCTTTCACATAGTTCACATACTTTAAAAATTGTTCCCTCTTCTTTGGTACTTGTTTTTGCAATAATTAACAGTATTCTTAATGCCCCCGTAATGTTTTCAATTTCTCTTTGAGCTTTGTTGCAAAAAAAAAAAAGAAAACGTATCGAAAAAATTATTCTGTGTGAATTTCATGACATCAACTATTTAGCTCACTTTTAATATTCGTGGAAAACAAAAGTAAGTAGTCATGGAAAGTAATACACATAGGCAAAAGGAAAGTAAATGCTGAAAATTGAAAAAGGGGAAGTGACATCTCCCCTCCTGAAAAGCGACATGACACAACTAGTGACACCACCAGTATTCTGGGGTGTTATACACAATGACAGGTTTCAATGCAGCAGGTGGATGATAGTGTTGAAACCGCAGACAGCTCAAGAAGGAGGGCAGCTGGACCTTTAGAACAGGCTGTTGCTTAAAAGGTTGGTTTTTAGGTTTGAAAGCTCAGGGAATTTTTTTCTTACTTTCTTCCCAGTTCTTTTCCCTCTCATCATCATGATCCCTCCTCCATCTTTCTTGCTCTCCTTCCTTTCTTTCCTCTCTCCCTCCCTCATCCCCTTCCTCTCTCTCTCTCTCTCCTCTCTGCTTTATTTTTACACTGACCAGAAATATGATCCAATTCCACAGATCAAGTCACACCAGCTGATATTCAACAGAGACTGGCTTGTGCACTGAATGGCCATTTAATTAATGTGAGAGAGGTTAGTTATTTCAGGAGCTAATAAATGTTATGCATTGAGACAGGACATTACTTCCATACACGTATTCAAGTTCACAAAAGATGAAATTATTGATAAATCTCACCTTTTTTTTTTGCACTTAGAATTAAAGGAATGGAACAGATCATTGCGGGGAAACTTCCATCTAGTTTCCATAGCTTGCTGGGCTGCTTTTCTCCATTATGGGAGTGGCTAACAGGTCCTGTCCTTACTTTGTTCCAGATGTTGTTATAAGTACATCATAACCACCATCATCAGGGCATCCCGATGCAGTGGTAATGATGGTCATTTCTGTGCAACAGGAGGGAAGTGGTAATGGGCACACAGCCAGGAAACACTAGAGCTGTGACCTGAACCCGGGCTGCCTAGCACAGGAGTTTATGGTCACAACCATGAGAGGCAAAGTCTCCTCTGAATAAGACATTTTTTCCTGCCATATACAAACACTAACATGATCTACCCTCCAATTCCCATTTTTCCTAGTTATTGGAAGCATCATTCCCTCTTACCAGATAGACCAGGGTCCTTTTGGATGGAATACAGGTCACTTAACTCCTACTAATTTCCAGTCCTGTCTTTCAAAGAAATGGTGCTAGTGGTTGGGCTCAACTGGATCTGTGAATGTCCCTTCCCCACATGAGATATGCTCAGAAATTAACTACAGGTTTAAGTATCCATTTTATATCCGTTTTTATTATCTTTGTTTTCAGAATCATTCATATTTCCAACAGAGTTCTTTCATGCTAGAATATGCATTCTTTGGAATATTTACTCCTTTTTGTACTTGCTGTGGGGCAGAGACTCCTATGTCTGCCCCTGTGACAGACGCTGCTCTAGAATCTAGGGACAGTGTTACTGCCCTCAGGGGGCTCACAGTCCAGTGAGAAGTCAGAAATCAAATGACTAGTTAGGGTGATGACTTCACTACCAGTGTGCAGAGAGCAGCTAAAGGCTTAAGGCTCAAGAGTTAAGGTGGATGGAGGACCGTGTTGGGTTTACCACCAATTACAGAATAAATTGTGTCATTTGTCCAGCTCAGTACCCTCTCAGAATTTTCTGTTTCTCCATCTATAAAATATAAATGACTCTGATGATTATATCTCAAAGGGAAACCGGGAAGATTCAATGAAAGCATGTTTGTGAAATACTTTGCTGAGAGCCTATATATAATAAAATATGGCCATTAAGATTAGTATTGTCAAAAATTTTTACAAATGCAATGAGGGCATGTCATGATAAGCTCTGGTACCATTGCAGATCCAACAATCCCCCTTCTATGACATTGTCTAGACTCTTCTTCCCAGGAACAAACAGGACTTGAGAAAAAATCTGTTCAAAAGCTGTGGCGGATACTGCACTGGAAGTTCTTGATTTGAGTCTCTCGACAGGTACTCATGTCGATAAATGTTCATTTCTTAATTGCCTTCACACACACACACACACACACTCACATACACACACACAAATGTAGAAAGGGAAATGAAAGGGGTAAAATAGGAAAACCCAGAAAATGAAGGTTTGTGTGCTGTGAGCACCAAGTGTCCCCACCACGTGCTGAGACGAGGCTCCCTCTTCAGGCAGCTCTGCAGAGTCACCAGCTCCCCAGGGGCCCTCCCAGGCTCTGTGCTGATGGCTCTGCTGAGGCTCTTCCCCTTCCCCACCTGTTGTCTGGCCTGTGTCCTGCCTGGAAGCCATGGCCATTGGGAACCTTCGCACTGGTGAGTCAAATGGAGAGAATCTCCCTCCTGTCATGTCTGAAGGACAGGCGTGATTCCGATGCCCTCAGATACTCATGAAAGGGAACCAGTTTGCGAAGAAGCTACCACCACTGTCTTGCTTGAGCTGTTATCAAATCTTCAACTTCCTCATCACAAGTGGTTCCTTTGTCGCTTGGGATGAGACCCTGCTGGACATATTCCTCCTTTGACTTCATTGGCATCTGGATGACCTGGAGACATGATTGGAGAAGGAAATGAATTTAGATCAGTCTCCCCTGGAAACAAGAACTCCAGACTGAGAGTGAGGAAGCACTTCCAAGGAATCAGGCTGTATCTGAAACGGAATCAATAGTTCTGTGCCTGGAAGGTGGTCTGGGTTGAAATCAGAAGGTGCTTTCTCTTCATTAAGAACCTCAAAGGAAACCTCCGGAAAGAATGGACATGTGATTCTCAAAAAAGTTCATCTGATCAACTCATTTGCTTTTTCCAAGACTGAGAGTGCAATCATCATCCCTATTTTTATGCCAGATTAAAAATGGATCATGGCAAATTTTATGGAGTCATAAGCCATTTAGAACAAAGAAATGCATCTTCCATTTGCTATAACTGAACAAAATTTTATTATTTTTATTTACTACTTAAATTATTGATATTTTATGTTGTTCACAGTATTTAAGTATTTATTGTCCATTAAGCATGGGTTTAATATCATATTTTGTACAAGACTCTACTGTTAATTTTTAAGTTATAGGAAATAAATGTCATTTGAAGAAAACACTTTTCTTGCTTCATACACTTTCTTAATACAAAGATTGACAAAAGCCTTTGGTCACAAATAAATCCAGGCAAAGCTCCTGAATGAAGAGGGAGTGGGAATCCCCAGCACCAGTCATACTATGATGGGCATCATGAGTAGGGATTGAATCTGATTCCCCAGGACATAACTCAGCTGTGGTGAGAAGAGCTCCATGGTGAAGAGCCCAAGGTCTGGACACAGTCCTCTGCTTGGTGCCTGCAGCATGAGCGATACTTCATGTGCCATTGAAGAACTGAATGAGCCAAGGGAAGTTTACTCTGCTTCTAAACTGTGGACCCTGGAGAGTGTGGGGGAGATTCAAGGAAGTGAGAGGAAGCCTCACATGTGTGTCCAGACCCTGAATATTTTCACTTCTTCATTCTGTGTTCTAAATATTTCAAGCATAAATTTGAAAGATATATCTGTATAATAAAAATATTAGATTGTAATGTCCTTTTATTTTCTATGCTGGTTTCATATTCAGTATTTATTTAACTCTAAAATTTACCTAGAAATTATTGGGAGCACTTTTCTCATTTTACTATTGTTGACTCTATAAACAGTGTTTGAGCTCCTTGTATGAACTACATATTAGGTGTAGAGTTAGGTGCCAGGGACGCAAGGTTGAATAAAACTTTACACGTGCCTTCTCATTATGTATAGTCTTCTAGACAGCTGGCCTTAGGGGAATAAAGGCCACCTAGTGGTGTATTTTTATCTCTGATAAAAGAAGACAAGGAGGACACATGATTGCGTCCTAGACTCAGGCTCATTGGCATGTGTTCTGGTTTGCTACATGCTGGAATGCAATATACCAGAAATGGAATGGCTTTTAAAAAGGGGAATTTAATAAGTTGCAAATTTACAGTTTTGAGGCCGTGGAAATGTTCCAATTCAGGCAAGTCTATAGAAATGTCGATGTCAGGCACCCAGGGAAAGAAAACTTGGTTTAAGAAGGTTGATGAGGTTAAGGTTTTTCTCTCTCGGCTGGAAGGGTGCATGTTGAGCATGACAACAGTCTGCTTGCTTTCTCTCCAGGCTTCCTGCTTCATGAAGCTCCTGGGGAGGCATTTTCCTTCTTCATCTGCAAAAGTTGCTGGCTGATGGACTCCCTGCTTTGTGGTTCTGTGGTGTTTCGTCATCCTTCTCTGCTTCCTCAGAATCTCCAAATGTCGCTGGCTGGTGGATTCTGTGGTTCCCTCAGCCTCGTGACTCTGCTCGGCTCTGCTGTGGCTTTCTCCAAGTTCTCAAAAGGCATTCTCTCCAAAAATGTCTCCTCTTTTTAGGATCCCAGTGAATTAATCCAGACTCACATAGAATAGGTGGAGACACATCTCCATCTAATCAAGTTTAACACCCACAGTTGATTGAGTCACATCTCCGTGGAGATAACCCGATCAAGTTTCCAACCGATAGTACTAAATAGGGATTGGAAGAAACCATTGCTCCCACAAGATTGATTAGGATTAAAATGTGGTTTTCCTAGGGTACATAAATCCTTTCAAACCAGCACAGCATGCAATCTGAAACTGCATTCTGATTAGTGTATGGCATCATTATGAGTCAAATTCTGTTTAGATGTGAAAAGATACTTGGAAAAAAACTGTTATTCAACAGATTTTGGGAGGTGACCACTCAGTATAAAATGATAGGGGTTGGTAAATTCTAATATGATTAACTGAAAGTGAGTAATAATATTTCTGTTGTCAAAAGATGTCATCTTAAATATAGGACATTTCAAAGAATCCACAAGAAAGTTTCTAGGGGTAATAAATGAATTCAGCAAAATTGTTGAATATCATATCACTGTACAGAATTACTTGCTTTTCTATGCACAAGCAATTTTTTTTTTTTTTTTGGCCTGGGCAGGCTCAGGGAATCGAATGTAGATCTCCAGCATAGCAGGCACCAACTCTGCCTGCTGAGCCAACTTGGTCTGCACTACACAAGCAATTTGAAACAGAAATAAGAAAAACTATTCCATTTACAACAGCACGATAAAGAGTTAATATCTAGTAATGCATTAACCAAGGATGTTATATTGGTCAAAATTCTTAACAGTAATAAAAGATACAGGATATATATATATATTTATGTAATATATGTATAAATATATATATATATATTTATGTAAATGTTAAAGGTTTTATTATACGAATAAGCTCACTTGACTGGGGAGATAGACAACCCAAACTCCATAGATAGACAACTTCTGCAGGACACAAGTTGGGACTCTGGTGAAGGCTTTGATGAATTCCTCCAGAGAAGCTGCCTCCTTTTGGATTGCTGAAATCATCAGTTCTCCTGTTAAGCCCTCAGCTGATTGGAATGGGCTTCTCCCATTGCCACAGGTATTCCCCTTTGTTCACTGTAGACGTTATCAGCCATAGTTGTGATCAATTGATAATGACTTATATGCCCTCACAGTAACAGTCAGGCCCGTGCTTGTTTGTCCATGATGTAGCCAAAGTGACTCGTGAATTTAACCATCACAGATGTGAAAGATTTGTCCTTCAAACACTATAAAATATTGCTAAAAGAGATTAAAGATGAATGAAATCAATTAAAAGTCATCCTATGTTCATGGATCAAAGGATTTAATAATGGTAACGTGGTCTTGATGTATTTCTTCTGTAGTACAACTGTTAGCTCTAAAATTATCCTTATTTCCTTCCCTCTCTGGCTGGCCACCTTCTCATCTCCACATCCCTCCCATTTCTGTTTGCAAAATATCAGAAATGGATTGGATTTTTCAAAGGGGGTTTATTAGGTTTTAAATGTACAGTTTAAGGCCATGAAAATGTCCAAATTAAGGCATCAAGAAGATGATACTTAGGCTCTGAAGAAAGTCTCCGTCATATGTCACTCCTTTCTCAGCTGGGAAGGCCCTGTCTGGCCTCTGCTGGTCTTTGCTCCTGGTTCATTGATTTCAGCTTCTGATTCGACTGGTTTCCTCTGTGTGTCCTGTGGGTTTTCTCCAAGCATCTCTGGGGCGCTTCTCTCTCTAAGCACCTGTCAGTCCTCTCTTAGGTTCTCCAGGGCAAACTCTGGATTTCGTCTCTTGTAATCTCCCAGGGTCTCTTTTGTATCCAAGCCTCTGTGCTTGCTCCAAAATATTCCCTCTTAAAGGACCCAGTGAACAGATTAAGACCCACCTTGAACGGATCGGGTCACAGTCCATGGACACAGCCTACTGGAAAAGTCTGACCCAACAGTAAGTCTGTCCTCACAAGACTGGATTTAAAGAACTTGGCTTTTCTGGGGTAGGTAACAGTTTCAAATAGCATTTCTCCCTTACAAAAAGGGATTGTGTATTAGAAACTATTACTGCGAAAAAAAAAGTCTGTTATCCTGACTAACATAGCAGCTAAGAACATAACTCAATTTACTCAAAAGAACTCCATTTTTTATGCCAAATGTTTTAGCACAATTTGGTAATCAAATCTGTTCATCTGACATGAATCCAAATGATTTTTTGTTCATTCGGATCATTAAAAAGTTTAAAAGGATAGCTCTTTTATGTTTTCAGAAAGGCACACCTCATTTTGTATGAAGTTTATATTAAATCTTAAATTGCTGTAAGTTTCACTAAAATTATGTGTATTTCACTCTCTCATCTAGACAAAAGTTATAATTTATTAGTCAAGAAAACTGTTATGGTCAGGTTCACGTGTCAACTTGGCCAGGTGGTGGTATCCGTTTGTCTGGTTGGGCAAGTGCTGGCCTTTCTGTTGCTATGAGGACATTTCATAGAAATAAATCATGATCACGTCGCCTACATCCACAAGTGATTCCACCAAGAGGAGGATCTTCTTTAATGAGTGATGTTTAATCTAATCAATGGTAGCTTGTGAAGGTGGATTTCGAAGAGACAGGTTCTCTTCCTGCTTCAGCCATCAAACTTCTCCTGTGGAGTTCACCCAGACCCTCCATAGGAATCGTCAGCTTCACAGCCTGCCCTGCAGATTTTGGACTCTATGTCCCCATGGTCATGTGAAACACTTTAATAAATTTTATATTTATGTATATTTCCTGTTGATTCTGTTTCTCTAGAAAACCATAACTAATACAGCTTGGTACCAGGAGTGGTCTTAAGAAACAGAATCTTAAAAATGTATTTTCATGGTTGGTTATCCACTCTGACTGGACTCAAAGGCACTAAGGACTCTGATTCCTATAATCAGAGTGATACCACTAATCCATAGGGTGAGTTGGCAAAAGAGATAGTCAAATATCACCATTTGATTCTTCTGATGCTTTGCTTGTATGAAACCATGCTCTGGGGGATAATGTTTTTGACAGCTTTCCTGAGATTTGTGGAAAAAGGAGGTATAAAGATGCTGTCTGGTTGTTGTTAGATACACTGTATACATTAATGACTGAAAGGGATGGGATTAAGGCTTCAAATGTGAAGCTTTTCTGACAGATGTTAACGCTTCTATGAGTGGCCTGAAGGAAAATCTTATTTTGAGTAGCTGTAGACTTGAGATCTCAGAAAATCAGACTCAGAAGCTTACTGTTAGAGTAGCAACTTTACAACATAAATTGAAATCTCAATCTTGCATGGTGTCTGCTGTTAAAGTGAGGCCATTGATTGGAAAGGAGTGGGATCCTGAAAAATGGGATGGTGACATATGGATTGATAATGATGTCCGTGGAGAGGATGAAACACTGCATCATGCTGAGTCTTCTCTAGATAACCCTGTGATAGTTGCCCTGAGGACATAGCTGCCCCACCTCCAGCCTGCCTTGAGGAGTTGACCAACCAACCTCCACTAAAATGGATTAGCCCTAGAGTGATTAATCCTGTTTCACCAGATGAAACTGCAAATGAATGCCCTGAAGCAAATGGCTTGGAAGATACTTCTAATTCTTTTCATGACCCATCCCCACCACCCCTCATTTCTTCCAGACCTATAACTAGACTAAAGTCCCAAAAGGCCCCTAAAGGTGAGGTACAAAGTATCACACATGAGGAGGTATGTTATACTCCAAAAGAACTATCTGAGTTTTCTAATTTATATATACAGAAATCAAGGGAATATGTGCGGCAATGGGTTTTAACAGTGTGGGAATATGGTGGGAGGAAATAAGGCTGGATCAGGCTGAATTTATTGATATGGGCCCACTAAGCAGAGATTCTGCGTTAAATGTTGTAACGTGAGGTATTAGAAAAGGCATTAACAGTTTCTTTGGATGGTTGGCTGAAACATGGATCAAAAGCTGACTGACATTTCCGAAATTTGAAATGCCAGAACTGCCCTAGGATACTGTAGATGAAGGGATCCAGAGGCTTATAGAGATTGAAATGTTAGAGTGGATTTATCATGCAAAGCCGGCTCTTACACCCCAGGAATGTCCAGAGGATGCAGCTTTTACTAGAACAGTGAGAAATAAATTTGTGAAACTAGTGCCATCATCCCTGAAGAGCTCTATAGTTGCACTTCTCTGTAGGTCAGATATTACTGTAGGAACTGCCGTCACTGAGCTGGAATCCTTAAACATAATGGGGATGACCAGATCCCGAGTTGGCAGAAGCCAGGTGGCAGCACTTAATCGCCAAATCAGGGTGGACATGGCTATTACAATAGACAACAAACTCAAATTAGGAGTCAAAATAATCTGACTCACAGAGATTTGTGGCATTGGCTAATAAATCATGGGGTACCTAGAAGAACAATAGATGGGCAGTCTACTAAATTCTTGTTTGAGCTGTATAAACAAAAGAGTTCTAGGTCAAGTAAACGGAAGTCTAACTTGAATTACAAAAACACAGAGTCATGGCCCCTAAATCAATTTCCAGACTTTAGACAGTTTACAGACCCACAGCCCCTTGAATAAAGGGGAGGCCAGGTCCCTTTGGGGCAGAACGCTGTTACATTGCCAGAAATTTATACTGTTAATCTTCCAAGCCTTCCCCAAGGAGACAGATGGCCTTTTACCAGGGTAACTGTGCCTTGGGGAAAAGAAATGATCAGATATTTCAGGGTTATTAGAGGTGGTTCAGAAGTGACATTAATTCCAAGGGACCGAAAAAGTCAATCTGGTCCACCAGTCAGAGTGGGGACTTATGGAGTTAAGGTGATCAATGGAGTTTTAGCTCAGGTCCATCTCACAGTGATTCCAGTGGGTCCCTGGACTCATTTTGCAGTTATTTCCCCAGTTCCAGAATGCATAATTGGAATCAACATACTGAGCAACAGGTGGAATTCCTGCACTGGCTCTCTAAATTGTGGAGTGAAGGTTATTATGGTGGGAAAGGCTAAGTGGAGGCCACTAGAACTACCCCTAACTAGCAAAATAGTAAATCTGAAACACTACCTTCTTCCTGGAGGGATTGCAGAGATTACTGCCACTCTCAAGGACTTGAAAGATGCAGGGGTGGTGATTCCTACCACATCCCCATTCAGCTCTCCTATTTGGCCTGTGAAGAAAACAGATGGGTCTTGGAGTGGATTATCATGAGCTCAACCAGGTGGGAACTCCAATTGCAGCTGCTGTTGCAGATGTGTATCATTGCTTGAGCAAATCAGTACATCCCCTGGTACCTGGTTTGCAGCTATTGATCTGGCAAATGCTTTTTTGTCATTAGCTGTCAGTAAGGACCACCTGAGACAGTCTGCTTTCACCTGGCAAGGTCAGATATATACTTTCACTGTCCTACCTCAGAGGTATAACAACTCTCCAGCCCTATGTCATACTCTTGTCTGCTGGGAACTTGATGTTTCTCTCTTCCACATGACACCAAACTGGTCCATTATATTGATGATATCATGTTGATTGGACCTAGTGAGCAAGAAGTAGCAACTCCTCCAGACTTATTGGTAAGGCATTTGTGTGTGAGAGGATGGGAGATAAATCCAACAAAAATACAGGGGCCTTCCACCTCATTGAAATTTCTAGGAGTGCAGTGGTGTGGGGCCTGCGAGGTATCCCTTCTATGGTGAAGGATAAGTTGCTGCATCTGGCCCCTCCTACAACCAAAAAAGAGGCACAATGCCTAGTTGGTCTCTTTGGATTTTGGAGACAACATATTCCACATTTGGGTTTGCTACTCTAGCCCATTTATCAAGTGACCAGAAAAGTTGCTAATTTTGAGTAAGGACCTGAACAAGAGGAGGCTCTGTGGCAGGTCCAACCTGCCGTACAAGTTGCTCTGACACTTGGACCACATGATCCAGCATGTCCAATGGTGATGGAAGTGTCAGTGGCAAATAAGGATGCTGTCTCGAGCCTTTGGCAGGCCCGTATAGGAGAATCACAATGCAGACCCATAGGATTTTGGAGCAAAGTCTTACTCTCTGCTGCAGATAATTACTCTCCTTTTGAGAAAAAACTTTTGACCTGCTACTGGGCCTTAGTAGAAACTGAGCACTTAACCATGGGTCAGTTGCCTATTATGAGCTGGGTGTTGTTTGACCCACCAAGCCATAAAGTTGGGCATGCGCAACAGCACTCCATGGAAATGTTCTACATGAGATAGGGTGAGAGCAGGTTCTGAAGGCACAAGTAAGTTCCATGAGCAAGTGGCCAAATGCCCATGGCCCCCACTCATATCATAAATTTTCTTTCCCAGACCAGAGCTATGGTCTCTTGGGGAGTCCTTATGGTGAATTGACTGAGGTAAAGACAACTTGGGCCTGGTTTACAGATGGTTCAGCACAATATGCAAGTATCACCCAAAAGTGGACAGCTGCAGCACTCCAACCCCTTTCTGGGGTGTCCTTAAAGGACAGTGGTGAAGGGAAATCTTCTCAGTGGGCAGAACTTCAAGCAGCACACCTGTTTGTTCATTTTTCTTGAAAGGAGAACTGGCCAGAGGTGCCTTGGAATACTGACCCATAGGCTGTTGCTAATGGTTTGGCTGGATGGTCAGGGACTTGGAAAGACTATAATTGGGAAATTGGTGCCCAAAGAGGTCTGGGGAAGAGGTATGTGGATAGGCTTTTCTGAGTGGGCTAAAAACATGAAGATATTTGGGTCCCATGTGAATGCATACCAGAGGGTGACTTCAGCCGAGGAAGGTTTTAATAATCAAGTGAATAAGATGACCTGTTCTGTCATCTGATACCCATCAGCCTCTTTCCCCAGCAACTCCTGACATTGCCCAATGGGCTCATGAACAAAGTGGTCATGGTGGTAGGGATGGAGGTTATGCAGGGGCTCAGCAACATCGACTTCCACTCACCAAGGCTGACCTGGCTAAAGCTACTGCTGAGTGCTGAATCTGCCAGAGCAGAGACCAACACTGTTTCCCTGATATGGCACCATTCCCCGAGGTGACCACCCAGCTACATGGTGGCAGATTGATTACATTGGACCACACCCTTCATGGAAAGGGCAGCAATTTATTCTACCTGGAATCTAAGACTGTCATTTGGTGCTTTGGGTTACTCATGCCCCTGGATCAACAAACCAAGAAGGGGATTACATTACTGGCTGGGGTGATTGACCCTGACTATCATGGGGAAATAGGGCTGCAGCTACACAATGGAGGTACAGAAGCATATTCCTGTATTATAGGAGATCCCCTAGGGTGCCTTTTAGTACTACCATGCCCTGTGATTAAAATCAATGGGAAACTGCAACAACCCAATCAAGGTAAGACTACCAATGGCTCTAAAACTCCAGGAATGAAGGTTTGGGCCACGCCACCAGGCACAGAACCATCTCCAGCTGAAGTGCTTGCTGAGGGTAAAGGGAACATGGAATTGGTAGTGGAAGAAGGTCGTGATACGACCGCTTTATCAGTTACAGAAATGAGGACTGTAATGCTGTTTTGTTCATGTTATAGTATTTAAGTTGTAAAGTATCAAGTTTAGGAATGAATATTACCCAAGAACTTGCACCCTTTTCTGGGGAGATTTAACGTGTTTCCGGTTATATGAAAGACAATTGAATATTGTTAGGTAAGGAAAACGAATGTATCTTTTATTGTTTTCTATTTAGAAATTAGGTATGGTTTAAGGTGATGTGTATAGCTGCCAGGTTGACAAGTGGTGGACTGTCATGGTGAGGTAGATATGTCAACATGGCCAGGTGGTCTGGTTGGGCAAGTGCTGGCCTCTCTATTGCTATGAGGACATTTCATAGAATTAAATCATGATCATGTTGGCTGTATCCACAGCTGATCTCATTTGTAATCAGTCAAGGAGAATGTCTTCTGGGACATTGAATCTAATCTATGGGATGCTTTTAAGGAGGATTCAGAAGAGACAGTCTCTCTTCTCTTTGTGCTTCAGCTGGCGAGCTGCTCCTGTGGAGTTCATCCAGACTCTCCATTGGAGTCATCATCTTCACAGCCTGCCCTACGGATCTTGGACTCTACGTTCCCATGTTTATGTGAGACACTGATGAATTTTATATTTACGGATATTTTCTCTTGATTCTGTTTCTCTAAAGAACCCTAACTAATAAGAGGATCCTGTGCTTTTTTATTCAAATTTTGCTCCACCCTTTCCAAGAGGTACACATCTCCACTTTTGTTGACAATATGCAGGTCAAACTTGCTGCCACACCTTTAAAAATCTGTGTTCTTTTTGCATTGAAGGTAAACCCATGAGACTTTCTTCCATGTTCTGTTCCTTTCCCTGCATGAGACCGTGGCTTTCTAGCCCTAAACATACTTGCTACATACAGGCTATCCTCTGCCTACCAGGATTGTTTTTTTTTTTTTCAATTTTTTTTATTAATTAAAGAAAAAAAAAGAAATTAACACAACATTTAGAAATCATTCCATTCTACATATGCAATCAGTAATTCTTAACATCATCACATAGATGCATGATCATCATTTCTTAGTACATTTGCATCGATTTAGGAAAAGAACTAGGAAAACAACAGAAAAAGATATAGAATGTTAATATAGAGAAAAAAATAAAAAAAATAATAATAGTAAAAAAAGACACAAACAAACAAACAAACAGACAAACAAACAAAAAAAACCTATAGCTCAGATGCAGCTTCATTCAGTGTTTTAACATGATTACTTTACAATTGGGTACTATTGTGCTGTCCATTTTTGAGTTTTTCTATCTAGTCCTGTTGCACAGCGTGTATCCCTTCAGCTCCAATTACCCATTTTCTTACCCTGTTTCTAACTCCTGCTGGTCTCTGTTACCAATGACATATTCCAAGTTTATTCTCGAATGTCAGTTCACATCAGTGGGACCATACAGTATTTGTCCTTTAGTTTTTGGCTAGACTCACTCAGCATAATGTTCTCTAGGTCCATCCATGTTATTACATGCTTCATAAGTTTATTCTGTCTTAAAGCTGCACAATATTCCATCGTATGTATATACCACAGTTTGTTTAGCCACTCGTCTGTTGATGGAAATTTTGGCTGTTTCCATCTCTTTGCAATTGTAAATAACACTGCTATAAACATTGGTGTGCAAATGTCCGTTTGAGTTTTTACCCTTAATTCCTTTGAGTAGATTCCCAGCAATGGTATTGCTGGGTCGTATGGCAATTCTATATTCAGCTTTTTGAGGAACCGCCTCAAACAGTGAATAAGTGTGCCTCTTTCTCTGCATCCTCTCCAGCACTTGTCATTTTCTGTTTTGTTGATAATGGCCATTCTGGTGGGTGTGAGATGATATCTCATTGTGGTTTTGATTTGCATTTCTCTAATGGCCAGGGACATTGAGCATCTCTTCATGTGCCTTTTGGCCATTTGTATTTCCTCTTCTGAGAAGTATCTGTTCAAGTATTTTTCCCATTTTGTAATTGGGTTGGCTGTCTTTTTGTTGTTGAGTTGGACAATCTCTATAAATTCTGGATACTACACCTTTATCTGATATGTCGTTTCCAAATATTGTCTCCCATTGTGTAGGCTGTCTTTCTACTTTCTTGATGAAGTTCTTTGATGCACAAAAGTGTTTAATTTTGAGGATCTCCCATTTATTTCTTTCTTTCTTCAGTGCTCTTGCTTTAGGGTTAAGGTCCATAAAACTGCCTCCAATTGTAAGTTTCATAAGATATCTCCCTACATTTTTCTCTAACTGTTTTATGGTCTTAGACTTAATGTTTAGATCTTTGATCCATTTTGAGTTAACTTTTGTATAGGGTGTGAGATACAGGTCCTCTTTCATTCTTTTGCATATGGATATACAGTTCTCTAGGCACCATTTATTGAAGAGACTGTTCTGTCCCAGGTGAGTTGGTTTGACTGCCTTATCAAAGATCAAATGTCCATAGATGAAAGGGTCTATATCTGAGCACTCTATTCGATTCCATTGGTCGATATATCTATCTTTATGCCAATACCATGCTGTTTTGACCACTGTGGCTTCATAATATGCCTTAAAGTCTGGCAGCGTGAGACCTCCAGCTTAGTTTTTTTCCTCAAGATACTTTTAGCAATTTGGGGCACCATACACTTCCAGATAAATTTGCTTATTGGTTTTTCTATTTCTGAAAAGTAAGTTGTTGGGATTTTGATTGGTATTGCATTGAATCTGCAAATCAATTTAGGTAGGATTGATATCTTAACTATATTTAGTCTTCCAATCCATGAACACGGTATGCTCTTCCATCTATTTAGGTCTTCTGTGATTTCTTTTAACAGTTTTTTATAGTTTTCTTTATATAGGTTTTTTGTCTCTTTAGTTAAATTTATTCCTAGGTATTTTATTCTTTTAGTTGCAATTGTAAATGGGATTCATTTCTTGATTTCCCCCTCAGCTTGTTCATTACTAGTGTATAGAAATGCTACAGATTTTTGAATGTTGATCTTGTAACCTGCTACTTTGCTGTACTCATTTATTAGCTCTAGTAGTTTTGTTGTGGATTTTTCCGAGTTTTCGACATACAGTATCATATCGTCTGCAAACAGTGATAGTTTTACTTCTTCCTTTCCAATTTTGATGCCTTGTATTTCTTTTTCTTGTCTAATTGCTCTGGCTAGAACCTCCAACACGATGTTGAATAATAGTGGTGATAATGGACATCCTTGCCTTGCTCCTGATCTTAGGGGGAAAGTTTTCAATTTTTCCCCATTGAGGATGATATTAGCTGTGGGTTTTTCATATATTCCCTCTATCATTTTAAGGAAGTTCCCTTGTATTCCTATCTTTTGAAGTGTTTTCAACAGGAAAGGATGTTGAATCTTGTCAAATGCCTTCTCTGCATCAATTGAGATGATCATGTGATTTTTCTGATTTGATTTGTTGACATGGTGTATTACATTAATTGATTTTCTTATGTTGAACCATCCTTGCATACCTGGGATGAATCCTACTTGGTCATGATGTATAATTCTTTTAATGTGTTTCTGGATTCGATTTGCTAGAATTTTGTTGAGGATTTTTGCATCTATATTCATTAGAGAGATTGGTCTGTAGTTTTTTTTTTTTGTAATATCTTTGCCTGGTTTTGGTATGAGAGTGATGTTGGCTTCATAGAATGAATTAGGTAGCTTTTCCTCCACTTCAATTTTTTTGAAGAGTTTGAGCAGTGTTGGTACTAATTCTTTCTGGAATGTTTGGTAGAATTCACATGTGAAGCCGTCTGGTCCTGGACTTTTCTTTTTAGGAAGCTTTTGAATGGCTGATTCAATTTCTTTACTTGTGATTGGTTTGTTGAGGTCATCTATTTCTCCTTGAGTCAAAGTTGGTTGTTCATGCCTTTCTAGGAACTTTTCCATTTCATCTACATTGTTGTATTTATTAGCGTAAAGTTGTTCATAGTATCCTGTTATTACCTCCTTTATTTCTGTGAGGTCAGTGGTTATGTCTCCTCTTCCATTTCTGATCTTATTTATTTGCATCCTCTCTCTTCTTCTTTTTGTCAATCTTGCTAAGGGCCCATCAATCTTATTGATTTTCTCATAGAACCAACTTCTGGTCTTATTGATTTTCTCTATTGTTTTCATGTTTTCAAATTCATTTTGTTCTGCTCTAATCTTTGTTATTTCTTTCCTTTTGCTTGCTTTGGGGTTAGTTTGCTGTTCTTTCTCCAGTTCTTCCAAGTGGACAGTTAATTCCTGCATTTTTGCCTTTTCTTCTTTTCTGATATAGGCATTCAGGGCAATAAATTTCCCTTTTAGCACTGCCTTTGCTGCATCCCATAGGTTTTGATATGTTGTGTTTTCATTTTCATTCGACTCGAGAGATTTACTAATTTCTCTTGCAATTTCTTCCTTGACCCACTCGTTGTTTAACAGTGTGTTGTTGAGCCTCCACGTATTTGTGAATTTTCTGGCACTCCGTCTATTATTGATTTCCAACTTCATTCCTTTATGATCCGAGAAAGTGTTGTGTATGATTTCAATCTTTTTAAATTTGTTAAGACTTGCTTTGTACCCCAGCATATGGTCTATTTTTGAGAATGATCCATGAGCACTTGAGAAAAAGGTGTATCCTGCTGTTGTGGGATGTAATGTCCTATAAATGTCTGTTAAGTCTATCTCATTTATAGTAATATTCAGATTCTTTATTTCTTTATTGATCCTCTGTCTAGATGTTCTGTGCATTGATGAGAATGGTGAATTGAAGTCTCCAACTATTATGGTAGATGTGTCTATTTCCCTTTTCAGTAATTGCAGTGTATTCCTCACGTATTTTGGGGCATTCTGGTTCAGTGCATAAATATTTATGATTGTTATGTCTTCTTGTTTAATTGTTCCTTTTATTAGTAGATAGTGTCCTTCTTTGTCTCTTTAAACTGTTTTACATTTGAAGTCTAATATTTTGGATATTAGTTAAGCTACTCCTGCTCTTTTCTGGTTGTTATTTGCATGAAATATCTTTTCCCAACCTTTCACTTTCAACCTATGTTTATCTTTGGGTCTAAGATATGTTTCCTGTAGACAGCATATAGAAGGATCCTGTTTTTTAATCCATTCTGCCATTCTATGTCTTTTGATTGGGGAATTCAGTCCATTAACATTTAGTGTTATTACTGTTTGGATAATATTATCCTCTACCATGTTGCCTTTTGTATTATATATATCATATCTGATTTTCCTTCTTTCTACACTCTTCTCCATTCCTCTCTCTTCTGTCTTTTCGTATCTGACTCTACTGCTCCCTTTAGTATTTCTTGCAGAGCTGGTCTCTTGGTCACAAATTCTTTCAGTGACTTTTTGTCTGAGAATGTTTTAATTTCTCCCTCATTTTTGAAGGACAATTTTGCTGGATATAGGAGTCTTGGTTGGCAGTTTTTCTCTTTTAGTAATTTAAATATATCATACCACTGTCTTCTAGCTTCCATGGTTTCTGCTGAGAAATCTACACATAGTCTTATTGGGTTTCCCTTGTATGCGACAGATTGTTTTTCTCTTGCTGCTTTCAAGATCCTCTCTTTCTCTTTAACCTCTGACATTCTAACTAGAAAATGTCTTGGAGAACATCTATTTGGGTCTATTCTCTTTGGGGTGCGCTGCACTTCTTGGATCTGTAATTTTAGATCTTTCATAAGAGTTGGGAAATTTTCAGTGATAATTTCTTCCATTAGTTTTTCTCTTCCTTTTCCCTTCTCTTCTCCTTCTGGGACACCCACAACATGTATATTTGTGCGCTTCATATTGTCATTAAGTTCCCTGATCCCCTGTCCAAATTTTTCCATTCTTTTCCCTATAGTTTCTGTTTCTTTTTGGATTTCAGATGTTCCATCCTCCAATTCACTAATTCTAGCTTCTACCTCTTTAAATCTACCATTGTAGGTATCCATTGTTTTTTCCATCTTTTCTACTTTATCCTTCACTTCCATAAGTTCTGTGATTTGTTTTTTCAGTTTTTCTATTTCTTCTTTTTGTTCAGCCCATGTCTTCTTCATGTCTTCCCTCAATTTATCAATTTGGTTTTTGAAGAGGTTTTCCATTTCTGTTCGTATATTCAGCATTAGTTGTCTCAGCTCCTGTATCTCATTTGAACTCTTGGTTTGTTCCTTTGACTGGGCCAAATTTTCAATTTTCTGAGCGTGATCCATTATCTTCTGCTGGCGTCTGGGCATTTAATCAGATTTCCCTGGGTGTAAGACCCCGCAGGTTGAAAGCTTTTTCTGTGAAATCTCTGGGCTTTGTTTTTCTTATCCTGCCCAGTAGGTGGTGCGCGTGGCGCTCATCTGTCTGCGGGTCCCACCAGTAAAAGATGCTGTGGGTCCTTTAGCTTTGGAAAACTCTCGCTGTAGGGGGAGGTCGCCAGCCGAAGCGGCTTGGGGGAGTGCCTATCCACCATTCCCAGCCGGACCGGGAAGCCACTTGTTTGGAAGCGACCCCGGTTGCCATTCTCCGAGGCTTGGGGATCTCCAATCCAATTCTCCCAGCTGGTCCGGGGGGCCGCGCGTGGGGGTGGGGGTGCCAGCCGCCACGGCTTGAGGGGACCGTCTGTCCAATTCTCCCAGCCGGCCCAGGAAGGAGGGAGGGAGGGACTCCGGCCGCCTGTCGCCCTGGCCCGGGGAAGCCCGCGCCCCTCGGCGATCTCACCGGAGCGAGTTCTCCCAGCCAGCCAGCCTTTCCAGAATGGGGTACACTGTCTTCTTGGTCTCTGTTGTGGCTCCGGGAGCTCTTCTGTATCATTTCTACTTCTCTAGTAGCTGTTCTGGAGGAGGAACTAAGACCCGCACGTCTTACTAAGCCACCATCTTTTCCGGAAGAAAAAAATGTACCTACCAGGATTGTTTTAAGAATACAATCTAAAGAAACAATGATACTATAATTATTTTTTTTACCTAATTTTCTATTTAATAATCTATCACAGTGCATGAAAATGTGATGAGGGTGACTTAACTGACCCCAACCTGTGAGTACAAATGAGCTCACCTTTGCTCTGATGTCACCCAGGAACTATTAGTAGGGAGTCCCATCTGTTAAAGTAATTCTCCTCCAAAAATATCTCCTAGATACTTCAGGTCAGTGTTGGTGCATTCAAGAATGAATGCTCTCTGATTTTCTCCCACATGCAAACATGGGGAAATATCAGACTCATGCATAATTAAGTATGTCGGAAGACTCCCGTTGGCCTCTTTTCTATAAGCCTCTCATCAGCAATAGAATCCAAAATCCAATCCACTCCTGGAGCCAACAATGAAGTTGGAAGTCAGATGTCATCAATAATGTGCTGAGAGTTGTGGCATTCTACTAAGATGAGAATCTGAGAAAGACACCCATTAATGCTGGTGTCTGAGCCTCCATACCTTAAATGTATTAGATCCCATGCTATGTGCTGGGAAACTGCTTTTCCAGTTTATATATATGATATATATATGAATATATATATATAGTCGTAAAAATATGTACAAAAACCTGATTAGAAGTAATCAGTAATCAAATTCAGCAAAGTGCCAGGAAACAAGATAAACCCACAAAAATCTATTGTATTTCTATATGCTACTAATGAACACTTTTAAAATGAAATTCAGAAAGCAATTCCACTCACAATAGCATCTAAAATAATATAATATTTTGAAACAAATTTTACCAATGAGGTGCAAGATCTCTACACTGGAAACTATAAAACACTGTGGAAAGAAATGAAAGAACCCTAAATAAATGGAAAGTGTGCTGGTCTGAATCTGTGGTGGATCCCAGAAAAGCCATGCCCTTTGATCCTCATTCAATATTGCTGGGTGGGAGCATTTTGATTGTTTCCATGAAGATGTGACCCACCTAATTGTGGGTGGTAACTTTGATTAGATGATTTCCATGGAGGTGTCTCCACCCACTGAAGGTGGAGTTGCTTGCTGGAATCCTTTAAAAGAGGAAACATTTTGGAGAGAGTCTGTTTTTGGTAGAGCCACGTGAAAGCCAGCAGACCCTGCCATGTTTGCCAAGTGCCCTTCCAGCTGAGAGAGAAAAGTTGAACGTCTTTGGCCTTCTTGAACCAAGGTATCTTTACCCGGATGCCTTAAATTGGACATTTCTATATACTTGTTTTAATTGGGACATTTTCTTGGCCTTGGAACTGTGAACTAGCAACTTATTAAATTCCCTTTTTTAAAAGCCATTCCATTTCCAGTATATTGCATTCCAGCAGCTAGCAAACTAGAACAGAAAGACATCCCATGGTCACAGATGGAAAGACTTAACACTGTTCAGAGCTCAATACAACCCAAAGTGATCTAGACATTAAAAGCAACCCCTATCAAAATCCTATGGACTCTTTTGTAGAAATGGAAAAGTAAATCCTAGAATTCATATGGAATTGCAAGTGATCACCAAAAATAATAAAGCTTGAAAAAGAAAACAAAGTTGGAGGACTCATGTTTTCTGATTTCAGAACTTCTTAAAAGCAACAGTAATAAAAAGCATGATAACAGCATAAGGAGGGACATTTATATCAGTGGAACAGAAAGCTGCTAAACAACTCAACAACAAAAGGATAAACAACACAATAAAAATGGGCAAAGAACTTGAATAGACATTTCTCCAAAAAGGCATACAAGTGGTCAACCAGCACACATAAAGATGCTCAACATCAGGAATCATTAGTGAAATGCAAATCAAAATTACAATGAGATACTTCTCCATACCCACCAGGATGGCCATAAAATAATAAAATGGACAGAAAATTACAAAGTGTTTACTATGATATGGAGGCATTAGAACACTTCTACAATGCTGATGGAAATGTAAAATGTGTTGGCCACGGCAGAAACCATTTTGTCATTTCCTCAATAAATACAACAAGAATTAACACATGAACCAGCAACTGCATTCCTTCTATATCTTATCCTTTGTTTGTTTGTCTTGATATCTCTTATGACAAATTCTTTCCAATTAACATTTCTTCTTTTCAAGTTTTGTATATGTATACAGGAAACCTGTTTATTTCTAGTTTATGGCTTTTCCATCCTCAACATTCTCTCCAATGTGACTGCAGTGCTGGGTAGATCATCTGACCAGGGCTCTACAGGGCAAACATCACTTCCACCCGCAAATAACTGACCAACATTCATCCACGTGGTCACCCCCAACATAAAGAGGCTGGGAATGGAAGACTGACTGTATGATTAGAGGGAAAGGAAGACAGTGTGAATATGACAACTGTTGATTTTTTTTATGTTTTATTTTTAATTGATTTTATATATGTGTGCTTAAAAAATGCAAAACAGAAAATTTGCCATTAGTGACATTTGGTACATCCCAATGTTGTGTGGCCATCACCATTATCCAGTTTTAGAGTATTTTCATCACCTGAACGAGAAACCCCATTTCCAATAAGCAGTTACTTCCTGATCCTAACACCACTAATCTGACATCTGTCTACTTATATTTGCCTATTTTGGGTATTTCATATAAATGGAATCACACTGTATGCAGCCTTTTATTGACTGAATTCTCTCACCTAGCATAATGTATTCAATGTTCATCCACATTGAATCATCTTTCCTTACTTCATCCTTTTTCATGGTTGAATGATATTCCATTACACGGATAGACAACATTTTATTTATGCATTCATCTTTTGATGGACATCAGTGTTGTATCTACTGTTTTGAGTAGTGCTTCTATGAACAATCATGTTCAAGGTTTTCTCAAATACCTAGGCACAATTCTATGTGATCTATGCCCAGGAATGCAGTTGCTGGTTCATCTGTTAATTCTCATTTTACTTATTGAGGAAATGACAAAATGTTTTCCACCATGGCCAACACATTTTACATTTCCATCTGTGTTGTAGAAGTGTTCTAATGCCTCCATATCATAGTCAACACTGTAACTTTCTGTCCATTTTATTATTTTATGGCCAACTTGGTGGGTATGGAGAAGTATCTCATTGTAATTTTGATTTGCATTTCACTAATGATTCCTGATGTTGAGCATCTTTATGTGTACTGTTTGACCACTTGTATACCTTTTTTGGATAAATGTCTATTCAAGTTCTTTGCCCATTTTTATTGTGTTGTTTATCCTTTTGTTGTTGAGTTGTTTAGCAACTTTTCTGTTCCACTGATATAAATGTCTCCTTATGCTATTATCATGTTTTTTATTACTGTTGCTATTAAGAAGTTCTGAAATCAGAAAATGTGAGTCCTTCAACTTTGTTTTCTTTTTCAAGCTTTATTATTTTTGGTGATCACTTGCAATTCCATATGAATTTTATGATTAACTTTTCCATTTCTACAAAAGAGTCCATTGGGATTTTGATAGGGGTTGCGTTCAATGTCTAGATCACTTTGGGTTGTACTGAGCTCTGAACAATATTAAGTCTTCCCATCCATGAACATGGGATATCTTTCCATTTATTTAGGGTTCTTTCATTTCTTTCAACGGGGTTTTATAGTTTCATGTATACAGTTCTTGCACCTCGTTGATTAAATTTATTCCAAAATATTATATTCTTTTAGATGCTATTGTGAGTGGAATTGCTTTCTTAATTCCATTTTCAAAGTGTTCATAAGTGGCATATAGAAATACAATAGGTTTTTGCATGTTTATCTTGTATCCTGGCACTTTGCTGAATTTGAATGCTGATTACTTCTAATCAGATTTTTGTACATATCTATATCTATATCTATATCTATATATATACATACATATAATCATGTCATCTGCACTTGGAGATAGTTTTACTTCTTCTCGTCAAGTTGGAAGTCTTCATTTTTATTTCTTCCCTAGTTGTTCTGGCTAGGACTTCGAGTCCACTGTTAAATAGCAATGGAGAAGGAGTGGATCCTGGCCTTGCTCCTGGTCTTAAAGTAAAGTTGTTCAGTCTTTCACCATCAAGGATGATATTAACAGTGGTTTTTATAGGTTCACCTTTGTTTTTGTTTTTTATAAATACCCTTTATTGTGTTGGAGAAGTTTCCTTCTATTCTAGCTTTCTGAGTATTTCTTTCTCTCATGTGTGTGCATGTTGAGACACACCCTCAATACTCAACCAGGAAGCTCACAACTTTGCCTTAGTCTTCACCTGCTGATTACGCCCAGCCTTAAGAATAGCCAGAGTGGGAGATGAGGTCATTTTCAGGTTTTCCCTGAGCATATGCACAGCTCAAAAACTGTGCAGGCACTTCTAGATTCCCAGGAATATGACCAAGCTTTTCAAAGCCCTTTGGTCATCTTCTTCCTCTCTTTTTTCTTCTAAGATTTTAGGCTCACCTATTGTTTGGCCCTACTGTTCTCCTTACCCATTGCCTCAGGTAGCCAATATATTAAAACTTTTGCCTGTAAATGTTTTTGAGAAATGCTCTCCAGGGAGAATTTCAGCATTGGGCGAGCTCTGATACACATAAAATATAGATACCCCTTTCCAGTGAGCTCTTTGCACTGACAGGCCAAATAATGACCATCATTGGGAAAGAAGGTGTGAAGGCATTCCAGCTCCATTCTGCTGCCTCCAGTACCTGGGATGCAGTCTGTTACTCTTCAAGTCTCCTACTGTGCTTGTGTGTTCAGGAGAGGACTAGGGAAAGTTAAATGCTGCAACACTTGCTCTTCTTTACTAAGATTCAGCTACTTTACTTGAATTAAATGTTCCCAGGTTTTTGTAAGACTTTGGTTAATTTCCAGATTTCTGAGAAAGTCAATTTTGGCAATTTTCTCCAGGTTTTTTTTTTCCATTTATAGAGAGAAAATTTTTCTGGTGTTTTTACTCTGCCATTTTCATGGATGTCACTGGTCTCTACTTCCATTCCCAAGAATCTGAGGAAATCACCTTCACAAACAAATGTGGGCCCTTATTTAACATTAATTTGAACTGTGTCAGTAAATGACAAATGTCAGGAGCAATTTTTGCTTTTATAAATACAGCTAAAGCAAGTACTACCTTATTCTGTTTAGTTTTCTATGTGACCTTGTATTATCTGTGTCTGAGCTTGATTTAATCCAGGTTCATAAGGTAAGCTTTAGAATAAGAAGATGATGGTGATTTGCAATCATGAATTTCACTTTTATAATGGGAATTTCTTTCTTATTTATATTTTGTGTATTATTATTTTTTTAATGGAGAGGACCTCAAAATGGTCTTTCTGTTTCCTATTTTAATGTCCTGCACTCTTCACAGTTTGCTGCATGGCAGGGAACTCAATATGCCCGGCTGGAAGACCAGGTTATACCCACATCTAGCAGATGCCAGTAAAACTCCAGGATTATACATCTTAGCTAAGGGATGTTTCACCACGCAAAGGAAGACTCCAGATCGGGGGGTAAATGGAGCACAGAAAAGGAATGTTGCCTAAAATCCTGTGTTCTCATTGTTTAGCTTGATCCAGTTTGGGGTTGGAGATGTACCTGTTTGAAAGGATTATGTAGCCCTGAAAAGCCATGTTTTAATCCTGATCCTGTCTGGTGAGGGCAGCTGTTTTTTATCCTGATTCAACACCACAGTCTGGAAATTTGATAAGATTATACCCAGGAAGATGTGACACGCTCAATTGTAGAAGTGACCTCTGATTAAAGGGAGATGTGACTCCACCCACTCCATTAGGGTCTGGATTAATTTACTTTCTTCTTTAAAAGAAGAAACACGTTGTAGAAATCTCAGAATTGACAGAGCCTACGGAAACTTCAGAGCAGAGCTGACACAGACACCAACACTTGGAGAAGAGAGACACAGATGTTTGGAGATGCTTGGAGCCCATCAGACATCTCCATCAGAAGTTAAGCAAGCCAGAACCTGGAGAGGGCCAAGGGAAGCCAAGAGTTGAAAACCAGCACAGCAAGAAAAGTGAGGAACCCCCATAGGAACAGCAATGAAAGCAACAGAGCACAGGAGCAAGGCACCAGCAGATGCCAGCCATGTGGCCACACAGCTGATGTATGTGTGCCAGACCCCTGGCCTTCCTTGAGTGAAGGTCACCTCTTGTTGGTGCCTTATTTTGGGCACTTTCACTTGCTCAGAAATACATACTTGTAACATTTAATTCTCCTTTTTAAAAGTGATTCTAGTTCTGGTATATCTCTTTCTAGCAAGTCACTAAAGCAACTTACAAGTCACCAAAAGAAAAATGCCATTAAAGGCTTACAGTGATAGATGGATGAAATATGCTCTGTCCCTAAACTCTATACTCAGACCTAGCCAATTCATGTGCCTTTTGGTTAAAGGTCCTGGTGAGCCAAGAGAAAGGGATAGACCACATGGCGCTCAAGTAGACCTTTCATGGGGACAACCAAATCAATAGGCTGAGCCCTCTATCTTGGGGTTTGTCTCTATGAAACTTATCCCCACAAAGGATAGGTTAAGCCAACTTAAAATTAGGCCTAAGAGGCACCCCCAGAGAACCTCTTTTATTGCTCAGATGTGATCTTTCTCTCTCTCAGCCACACAGCAAGCAAACTCACTGCCCTCCCCCTCTCTACGTGGGACATGAATCCCAGGAGTAAAACTTCTCTAACAATGTGAGACAGAAATCCTAGAATGAGCTGTGACTCAGCATCAAGGGATTGAGAAAACCGTCTTGACCAAAAGGGGGAAGAGAGAAATGAGACAAAATAAAGTGTCAGTGGCTGAGAAATCAAACAGAGTTGAGAGGTTATCCTGGAAGTTATTCTTATGTATTATATAGGTATCCTGTTTTTTTTTTTTTTTTGAAAATCAATGTTTTTTTAATATTGAAATTTTGTTAATATTTCTCACATTTCACAAAACATCTTTTGTTGACATTCTACAAATGATACCATCCAATACTGTCCCAATACTTTCTTCTTGTGAGGAGAGTTTATATATCTTTTTGACTTCTGTAATATTTGTTATTTCAGGAAGATTTTTCAGAGAAATCTGATGACCATCTACCTGAGATATTAAATATTCTTGATTTATTTGTATTTCTCCCTCTTCAACATAAACAATTAAAATTGAAGTATCATTTGCTGAGATACCAAATTTTTTCAAAGCCTCGAAAATATTGTTATTTGGGGAAAGGTTGAAAATAATTTCAGTAGATAGAGTTCTTGTCTTCATTTTTCCCAGTTTGTAGAGATGAACTGCTTTGTTTGCTGCCACAAATATCTGGAATGGATCCACAATCACTGTAGGATTTATTAATGAGCCATCAATGGTGCCTTCCATGGCCTTTTTTCTCAAGTCTCCAGCATTTTTTACAACTTTAAATAAGAGAAGTGTTACTCTGCATTCTGGAAACAGGTCTAGCTGATGTGTTAACTGCATTTCATAAATAAGATGGATCCCTCCCGCCTGCGCCGACGCAGGGAGGACTCACGGTAGGGTCTTTGGTGCGTCTGGAAAGCGGTATCCTGTTTTTAGTTTATGGAATATTAGAGTGGCTAGAGGGAAGTACCTGAAACTGTAGAGTCATGTTTCAGTAGTCATGTTTCTTGAAGAACATTGTGTAATTACAGAGCTTTCTCAATGTGACTGCATGATTATGAAAATCTTGTGTCTGATGCTCCTTTTATCTATGGTGTGGACAGATGAGTAAAAATATGGTTAAGAAATAAACAAATAATAAGGGGAACAAAGGTTAAAATAAATCAAATAGATTGAAATACTAGAGGGCAGTGAAAGGAAGTGGTAAGGGGTATGGCATGTATGAGTTTTTTCTTTTTTCTCTTTTCTTTTACTGGAGAGATGCAAAAAATGTTTAAATATTGATTATGGTGATGAATACAGAACTATGTGACAATATTGTGAAGCACTGATTGTATTCCATGTCAAAAATACTTTTACCTCAAGAATGTTTGTATGATTGTTCATTGTTTATAATAAAAATATTATAAATAATATTATAAATATTATAAATAAAAACAAATAAAAAATATTACAAATAAGAACAAAACAAACAAAAAAAGAAGAACTTTCAGTTCTTTCCTTAAGTGTGAATGTACCTCATTACAGTTTTAAATGTGAAGTCTGAAAAGCATACAGAAGTTGTGGTAATGATGGCAACAGCCTTACCATCAATCCAAAAATTTTGCATCCCACAGTGGAACTCTATTCAGAGCCAGCTTACAAACTAGGCCAGCACGTCAGTCACATTGTGTTACATTCGTATGCTTCATTTTAATATGAAAATCATTTAATCCTAGTAGACCACTGCCTTATTGACCACAAGATTTCTGACCATTCCTAAGAATATGGCACTAATATAGGACACTGCATCAAATTGCTGTCATCCTAAGAACATTCAAAATGAATATCACTTTGTGAGCAAAATAATACAGCAGAATCAATTTCTAACCACTAGCTTTTTCAATCATCTCACCTGTTTATATATGAACCTAAATTCCCAGGTACATCTACTCACATCATGTCAGCTGTCCACACTTACCAGGCTGACTAAAAGTAATAGTCCTAGAAGGAACTAGGAGTGAGCCATGGAATGAGTTAAAATTGGTGAAATTTTTAGTTAAAATTAGAAAGATAAATTCAGTTGATTTTAGAACATATTGTCTGATATATATCGAGTGATGCTCAATCTCATCACCGGAACGCTTTGAAAGAGGTTGCAGAAGAGGCAGTCGCTCTTCCTGGCTCAGCCGGCCAGCCTCTCCTGTGGAGTCGTCCAGACCTTCAATGGGAGCCGCCAGCTTCACGGCCTGCCCTGCAGACCTTGGCACCTTACATCCCCACGGTTGTCCCGCCAGCCTCTCCTGAGAGTTCGTTGCAGACCTGCACTGAAGCTACCAGGTTGTGGCCTGCCCTGCAGACCTTGGGTTCTGCATTTCCATTATTTTGAGAAACTCATTTATAAATTTTATATCTGCAGATATCTCCTGCTGAGTGGGTTTCTTAGAGAACCCTAGCCAATACAGCATCCCTATTAAAAGGAAAACTCTTGATTCATTTTTTAAAAATCCGTAATTGTTCTCAGTAGAGACAAATGCCTAAAATCAAATAATACAAAAAATAAAAAATTAAAGGAAATGATTTGCAGAGATAGAGGAAGACGATGAAGGAAAGACGTACAGGTCACAATATTACTATCAATGAGTTCTTGATGAGTAATAGTTATAAGATTCAATGAAAAAGTGTTAAATTTTAAAAACAGTGTCAATATATAAGGAAACAAATGTAATTCATAAGTAAATTCTGAACTCAAATGCAAATGCAAATAAAAGTCATTAATAATTTCTAGAAATATATAAAAATGTGAACAAAAACAATGCATTATTGAAAATTCAGTCCAATAGATATTTTCTTAAAATAATATAGAAAAATGAGAAGTATAAAAGAATTGGGAAAACTTATTTATAGAATAAATTTGTGTTTTGGACTCCGCGTCATTGTAAGTTAAATCAGGAAATAGAGCCTCGTTAAAACATTTATAAATCATTAATAAAAATCATCACATTTTAGACTACGACAACTTATTCTTTACTGCCTGCTGGTAAATAATAATAACTATCATTTATTTAGCATCTACTATATGCAAGATTTAAAAGCTGCAGATGCTGGTAAGTTGGCCTACTATCATTTAAAGCCAAACGATATTTCCCCAAGTCCGTAGCCTTTCCAGTGTGACATAATTCAAAATTATATTAGTAGACTAATTCATCATGACTAAGAAGGTTAATTTTAGAAATATATGATGCTTTGATAGCAGAAAATATACTTAATAATTTCCTCTGGGAAATTGTCTCCTTCAAATCTCTACTATGGGACCCACTCTCACCACACATAATTGGAATCTTGCTCCTTAGCCACAGGGGTTGGTCTTAACCTAAGTTCCTCACTCCTTGGTCCCCATACAGTCCACCCAAAAAAGTAATTACCAGGAGAATTTCTCCCCAAATTGGAATTATTGAATATAGAAAAATAACAAAACTAGATGACGACTGAAGGTGGAGATGTGAGCAAAGGAAAAATTTTATTACGACAGTCCAGGGTGAGTTTTGGCATTTCAAGTCTCCTTCTAGACTCTCAACTCCTGTGTTAGATGCTGAATATGTGATCTTTTGGATCATGCAGTGTTGCTTAGCTGATGGCTGGGGGTAAGCGGCCATACTGAGTCAACCACATAGCACACAGTCACCATCAATGCAGAGTGCAAATATTGACTCAAACACACACACACACACACACACACACACACACACAGAGGTCCCAGATGACGTTCTCAGTGATATGCTTTCCCCTGAAGCAATAGAATTTGCCTTAAAGCTGCCTACAATTCTACTTTACATTAGAAACACTGCATGTGCAAGACTTCTGCCTTTACAAATCTCAATTGTTTACCCATTCTTCTCTGTATCGTGGCCTTCACAGCTGAAATTTTCAAGTTATCGTGCTCTCCTCTTTAGATAAAATTGCATTATGAATCAGGGTGTGTTTGCTCACGGAAGGAAGACAATATAAGGATTAACTTATTAATCCAAAGCATGCCAGGGCATGGTGAGGCTTCCATTTACTTTCATATACAGATATTTCATAAGTTGAAAATAGAATGCAGTAAGAGTAGAGATCTAAGAAGTGAAGAGAGCAATGAAAGTAAGAATGTAACAACAGGATTAGAGCCTAAATATAAGAGAAAAAGAGCAGAAATGACAGATCAGAAATGATGTCCTTATATGAAAGACAAACTTGACAAACTTTTGAAAATGAAGGATTGCAATTAAAAAAGAGTGAAAAAGATGATAGAAAAGGTGTTATGGAAAGCAATAGAGTTCCTAAGAAGAGTGTAGGTACTCTTGAGGAATAAATAAGGATAGTGGCAAAATAATCAATAATTAAGATAGAGTGAAAGATCATTTCTCATATTTGAAAAGAGATCTGAGTATAGATGAGCAGAGACCAGCAGGACAAGATCTGGTGGGAAGTCTGTGAAGTGGGACTGCCCAGTGGGACTCTAAGTGTTCTAACCACTGTGTACAATTTCCTTAAGAAAGTGACATGCAGCCACAAGATGTTTTACACCAGTAACTAGTTTTATCTCATGAACACAAAAGTCATTTCTAATGTGATTGATTAGGTCACTCAAAACAGAATAATAGTAGAGTGGGGTGGATTTCTTCCCAATGAAATGATTTACTTTGCTCCAGCTGTGACCTGTCCTTGCTGCCCACAGGAAGAGGAGAATGGAGACAGCGTGTGCCTCACTCTCTGCCTGTGAGTTCTACCTTGTACTGGGTGATGCTTTCAACGTTTGAACCTATTTCTTCACAGCAATCAGAAGGGCTCAAACTGTATAAGGCCAACATAATAAAATGTTACACTTTTTATTAAAGAAAAATTTTACATGCAATCTGAAAAGGACAGTTCATGTAGAAGAAGGAACCAATCCAAGGTTATTCATTGTGTTGCTATCTTCTATTCAATTCAAGCCCAATATTAGAAAATGCAGATAAATTTTTCCAACCTTGTGAAGCAAGCTGACAGATTTGCTAGCTTAAAATCCCTGTTTGGGTGGTTATCAGTCTTTCTTTTTCTAAACGTGAAGGCTCATTACACTTATCCTGTTTTCCATTTGCTTTGGAATATTAGGAAGTGGAAGGTGGTTCTAGTTTTCTTTACCTGATGGTGTCAGAATTTACA
This sequence comes from Tamandua tetradactyla, assembly GCF_023851605.1. Classification (NCBI taxonomy): domain Eukaryota; kingdom Metazoa; phylum Chordata; class Mammalia; order Pilosa; family Myrmecophagidae; genus Tamandua; species Tamandua tetradactyla. The sequence continues at coordinate 75,385,498 of NC_135328.1, forward strand.
AAGTGTGTGAAAATCCTTAAGAAATCCTGGGCTAGGCCCTGGATTTAGAGACCAAATGAGGCTCATGTTATCCCCCTCTCAGTAAAAAGACCAGGGTCCTTTTGGTTGGTTATGACATAATTGCATTATATTGTTAAAAGTATTTGGGAATGAGAATCTTTGAATATGACAGACAAATAACAATTGTAATGCATTCACCATCGATTGGTTTTGTCTTTGTGCTTTCACTTCTGCATTGCTCTGGTAATAAATCTTTCTTCCATGAAGGGAATATTAGCCATGTGGGAAAGAGGTGGCCTGCATCTGCAGTCCTGAGTTCCAAGGATGGACAAGTCAAGAAAGCTGAGTCTGTAGCAGGAATTGTTCTAGAATATCAAAGAAAACTCTTTACACCTGAATGGCTAAGGCTGCTCTACCTAGATTCTTCGTGACCATTTTGACAATAATGTACAAAGATGTCATGTAAAGGATTGGGAAAAGACACATCCCCAGATATTTTGTTTGAACCTGTTAGATCCCATTGGAATTTCCACAGGAGCCAATGTTTTGCTCTTGCCACAATACTCACTGCTCAGGCATGTTTGCTTTTCCTGTGTAGCCCAGAACCCAAATGTAAGGAATTTTATACATACTTTTTTATGTCCATGTCCTTTGATTATTAAAGTCCTCACTCAAGGTTCTCTCTCAAAGGTCATTGAATGAATGAATGAATAATGAATGGATGAGTCCACTGCACTGCTTAATTTCCTGTTTAGTTTGCAGAATTAGCACCTCAGAGAACGTTCTTTTTTGTTTTAAAGAATGAAAATGTCTTAAAACAAATTTAATAAGAATTTATAAAACTTCCAAAGAATAAGTAAAGTATTCATTATAAAGCAAAGATGAATATATTTATTTCAAATAGAACATATAAATACAAAAACCGTAAAAAAATAACAAATTTCTTGAAATGCTTACATAAATAAATATTTTATGACATAAAGCTCACACAGGTCATTAGATACAGGTTGAGTTTCTGAGAAAGTTTAGTTTTGCATATGCTTAATAATATTGTTAAAAATTGCTAAATTTGAACCCTATTATTTTATAGCTGAAACAATAAATATAGCCTTTGAAATGACTGGAGCATAAGTCTGAGCTTGGACATTGATCTCTGGGAATCAGTTTCCTTTCTAATTCCTGAATTTTCTTGTAAAGACATGAGTGAAGAGAAGCCATCTCCTGATTTCCACTCTGACAACCTCCCAGGCACAGCTACTGTTTTTCTTCTCTTGCAGATAGAGATGGATTCTCTGGAAGTATCTCCTCACGGCCAGTGTGAGGTCCTTCATTCCCAGGAGAGATTGTTCTCCTCCCATCTCCTGCAGCAAACAGGTCTCAAGGTCCTCCAGCTGGCGGTGAAGTCCTGAGAGGAGCTGTTCCAGGAGGGTCGTGTTCCAAACAGCAGAGGAGGCCTCAGTGTGGAAGAGGTTGAAGATCTGCTGGAGCATCTCGTGGACGACAGACAGGGCCTGGGCCTTCTGGACCCGGCTGGCCTCCACCATCTCCTGGGGGAATCTGAAGTCAGTCCTGTCCTTCAGGCAGGACAGAACGGAGATCTTCCCCATTTGTCCCAACACTGTGAGGGTCTCCTGCTTTCCCACGTCCAGGCTCTGAGGCAGGTCACAGCTGAAGGAGCTGATGGGGCTGGAGAAGATCATCACCAACACCATCAGTGAAGGGACTGAAAAAGCCATTGGTGAGTTCCAAGGAGACCCTCTTCTGGTTGAGATGGGGAACCGTGAGCTTCGAACCAGGTTCTCTGAGGACCTTCTTCCATGTGTGCCATTTAAATACTGAAGACAAGCATTTTCATTTTCTGAATTTCACCCAGACCTTTCTATTCCCCATTTTGGACTTTCCCGTCTCCTCAGAGGCCTGAGAAGAGTATCAGTTGTAATTCTTTCTGTTTTCTTACATTGAGAGTTCAGCTTCCCCATGAAAATATTAGAATTCCCAATCCAAAGAGATGCTTACACTTTAATAAACATCAATTTCTAACTGATAGAACTGTCTTGTTCCTGTGTTCCACATGTTAAGTACAACCTTGAATTTCAGTCACAGGTTTCTTGTAAAATCTTCTTCCTCACCCTCTAAATATCCTTTATGGAAGTTCTGATGTACTAATCAGGTATGAAAGATACGTCCTTTATGTGCATAGATCCACTTGTGTTTTCCGTCATATCCTCAATCAGGCATTTGGTATCTCCCTAAACAAATGGGCTGTAGAGACTTCCTCAACCCATAGGAGCTGTCACCTTGTTCATGCTGGTGTGGTTGATGCAAGGTTGTAGCTCTCAGATCAAGAAGAGGACTTGGTTCGTCCTTATCCCTATTTTCTATTGGGGTATCTTTGTCCTGACTTTCAGAGGATAATGGAACCACGGAAAGTGGAATTAGATGTGTGTGAATGTGTTTGTGTGTGTGTTTGTGTGTGTATGCACACTTGTTCGGTTTGGTTGGATGGAGAGAGTTATATGAGTTGGTTGGATAATTGTTTCTAATTCTAAAGAGATATATTATATTTAAGTGCACTATTATATCTCTCCAAATAATCCCCTCACCTCACCTGTATTTCCATTAATGTACACCCTGTCCTCACAGCCTGGACTGGTAGTATTTAGTTTAGACTTCTTATAACCCCCACAAACTTCTCAGAATCATTCTTTGAAGGTAAGAAACATGTCAAGTGTACCTTTCCTAGAACACTTGAGAGAATCCTATATTTTGTGATGGTAGGTTGGGAGTGGAATTGTTGTGCATATGCGCCTATATTATTTAATCTCCCAATTTTCCTCATCTTAATTCAGGCATCATTATATAGTTTGGTCTGTATATGAATGGCTCAAAGTTTTCCGTAGTGACATACTCTTTTTTCAGGTGTACGCTAAGTTTGATAGCCTCCTGTCTTCCTAAGGGGAAGAGTTTACCATCAGAATTAAATTAAATTAAATTAATTTTATAATTAAATTAAATCCATATACCTTAAACAGCTTAATGATATGCGTTTTTCAAATTTGGTTTTCTTTATTTACTTAATTGAGATAAGTACTGAATTGCCCGTCATTGCACTGAGCCCAAACTATACAAAGATGATTAACCTGTCCTCAAAATGAGTAAAGTGCAGCGATTAATAATGTTGAGTTGTTCAGGCGGTTAGAATGTGTACACTGGATTTCTTTATTGCTTCCTGGCAGAGACGCTGTCCAGCCCAGTCCATTATTCTAGCTGCATCAAAATAATGAGGAAGTGATGCATTTATTCTTTCACATATTTTACATAATTTAAAAATTGCTCCTTCTTCTTTGGGAGATTATTTAGCACTGAGTAAAAGTTTTCCTAATGACCCGACAAACCTCAGTTTGACGTTTTCACAAAGAGGGAAGAGAAAATGTAATGAAAAAACAAAATAAACCAAACTTGTTCTCTGCATGATTTTCGTGACATCAGAAGATTTGTATAACTTTTCAGATGCCTAGAAAGTGAAAGTACACAGTCATGGAAAGGTAACACACATAGACAAAAGGAAAGTAAATGCTGCTGACTCAAAAAGAGAAAGTGATACCTTCCCTCCTGAAAAGAAAAAAAGACACAGCTAATGACACCACCACAATTTTGGGGTGCTATACACAATGACAGGTTTCAACGTAGCAGGGGAAAGAGAGTGTTGAAACCAGAGATGGATCCAGAAAGAGGGCAGCTGGATCTTAAAAGATACTTTTCCTTAAAACGCTAGTTTTCAGCTTTGAAAGATCAGGGAGTTGTTTTTCTTACTTTCTTCCCAGTTCCTTTCCCTCTCTACATCATCGACCCCCTCCCCCCTCCATCTTTGTTGCTCTCTCTCTCTCTCCCTCTCTCTATTTTTCCACTGGCCACAAAGATGATCCAACTCTACAGAGTTAGTCACAGGACGATATTCAGAGGCTTGTACACTGACTGGTCTCCTCCATCTTCCCCTCCACACCCTCTCCCTCTCCTTCCCTCTCTCTCTCTGTCTCTGTCTGTCTCTAGGCTTTATTTTTCCACTGACCACAGAGATGCCCCAAACCCACGGATTAGTCACAACAACTGATTCTCAGCCTAGACTGGCTGCACACTGAACGGCCATTTAAAGAGTGAGAGAGGTCAGGTGTCTCGGGAGCGAGCAGATGTTACGTTTAGACAGGACATTGCTTCCATCCACATATTCAAATTCACGCAGAGAGGAAATGAGTGACAAAACTTGTGTTTTATTGGACTGAGAATAAAGGCGTGGAGGCCCGTGACCTCGGGACGCATCCATCTAGCCTCGCAGCCGGCTGGGTGGTTTGCTCCGCGCCGGGAGTGGCTGACAGGCTTTGTGCGGACTTTGCTCCCGGTGTCGTTCTTAGTCCATCGCACAACCTTCATCAGGACACCCCAGGGCAGCGGGAACGACGGTCACGTCCGCGTAACGGGAGCGAGGTGACAAAGGTCTCACAGCCGCTACGAACGGGAGCTGCGCCTCGCCCCAGGCGCCCAGCTGACGACGCCGGCGGCCCTGCGGCTCGACCCCGCGCTGACGCGGTGGCGGCGACGTGCGCTGCGGCCCCGAGGAGCGCGCCGAGCCCGCGGAGGCCTGGCGCGGTGGCGTGGGCGGGTCCCGCGTCGGCCCCTTTGCGCGCGGGAGGAGCCGCCGCCAGTGGGTGAGGAGGCTGTGGGGCGGAAGGCGGCCGGAGGGGGGCGCCCGCGGGACCTGCCGCCCCTGCCCCTGCGGGCCCAGCACCCTCGCCGCCGCCACGCACTGACCCAGGCTGTGGACGTATTTTCTGATAAAACTGGATTGCAATGATTTTCATGACATTTGTATATTTAGATATGTACATATATATGTTTTAGTTTTGCATCTGCCTTAAAGTGCCGTGAGAAAATTTGCACATTTCAAGGTAGTCTTGGCCACCTCCTTGATTTGGGTGCTCTTGGATTTGTTTCTGCTGGTTTACTTCAGTGAATGCAACAAATGTGATGAGAAAGGGAAAGAGGATTTCCTGCTGGAGATGTTCTAGCGGCGGTACAAAAGCGCATGAAGGTCCTGGAGAAATGGGGAAGTCAGCCGTCATTCCTAAAGACGATCAAGGAAATATGAAAGAGATGTTTGAAATCAGTCAGTTCAACTTACTGGCGAGTGAGATGATTGGCCTCAACAGAGCTTCACTACATGTGCGGTTGGAAGGGTGTAAACAAAGGTTTATCGGGATAATCTTCTTACAAGTGTGATGATTGTTTTCCACAGTGAGGCTTGGCGCACACTTCTGCGAACTGTCCATATTGCTGTCCATAAATTGCTCACCGAGACATATGTTGGAAGATATTGTTCTGGTGGATGATGCCAGTGAAAGAGACTTTTTGAAAAGACCTCTAGAGAGTTCTGTGAGGAAATTAAAAGTACCAGTTCATGTAATTTGAATAGAACAAAGTTCTGGGTTGATCAGAACTAGATTAAAAGGCTCTGCTGTGTCTGAAGGTCACCTTCTTAGATTGTCTTGTGAACAGATAGTGGCATGGCTGGAGCCTCTCTTAGCCAGGATCAAACATGACAGGAAACCAGGCGCATGTCCAGTCGCTGATGTGATCAGTGATGATACTGTGGAGTCCACGGCGGGTTCTGACATGGCCTAGGGTGGATTCCTCTGGAAGCTCACTTTTCACTGGTATCCTGTTCCCTAGAGAGAAATGGACTGAAGGAGATTATCAGGTTTTTTCTCATACTGCCAACCAAGAAGTTAGAACAGATGACCTTTGCTTGGATGTTTCCAAACTTAATGGTCCGGCACGATGCTCCAATGCCACCCCCTAAAAGCAGTCACCTGTGGGAGTGCGACCCAGTGAAGTTCAGCCTGCAGCATGCGGACACGCGTCAGTGCCTGGGGAAAGCGCCGGAGGAGGTAAGCATTGGGGGTGCAACAGAAGCCTGTCCCAGATGCGATTTCTTCGAAATATCACCCTTCCAGAAATATCCTGAGACCCAGTTTACAAAACACAAACAAACAAACAAACAAACAAAAAAACGCGGATTGACTGGGCTACCTCAGCATACATTTCTGCCACATTCTTTTATAGCAAAAATGGAAAAGTGCTTTCCTGCTCTGTGGAATGTAAGGTTTATCAGCTATTAAAACTTAAGTCTCCTCTAGCTTTTCCCTAGCTGTGAACCAGCCTTCCTGTCCAAGGCCGAGAAATACATACTAGTGAGACTGCGCACACTGATGTTTACAAGACTGAGAGAGTCTCTCATCAAGAATCATTGTAAAGAAAATTCAGACAATGAAACAACCAAGAAACTGTACTTTCTGGAGAGCTGCACTTTTTATGGTTTGCTTGCACATCAGTAATTTCTGCTGAATGTGCTATCATGATGAAGAGAGTTCCAAGATTTTTTTTCTAAATAGGACCAGTAGCCAGTATATTAATATTGATATTGATACAAAAATAAACATAAAACATTTGGAACCTGATTCAAAATCATGTAAACAACATTTTTATAATAATTTAAAAAATGATATTAAACGGTTTAAAGAAAATTAAATCAGAACTTTGGGAAGTATAATTTGCTATAGTACAGTTTCAAATTTCTGCATAGATTTTTTGCTTCATTGGGGAAAATAACTGATTCCTATGACATTTATTTTATTTTCATCTGTGATAATCATGGATGCTTTTTTTTCCCCTTGTGATGATGAAATTGATCTGGAAAACAAATGGTGCTTTGAAAACAGTTTTAATGTTTTTCTACAGTAGTTTTTAAAATTTTATTTGGTCTCTGAGTGTTCGAATTATAATTTTTTCTGGCTTCTAAAAAATGGAATTTTAACATAATATCTGGTTTCATTGAAGAAGTTACACATGTCAATTGCTCTTGGGTCAAGTGGCTTGTAGACTTTTACACTCAAAAAAGTTATTAAATTAAAGAAGTATTTGCAAAGTCCCCTTGGAGGAATGGCGAGAAAGGGGGAAAATTCAACTTCCCCATTTGGAGAATTCCTGATATTCTCATAAGGAGCAGGGACAACCAAATCAATAAGGCAAGCCCTCAGTCTTGGGGTTTGTCCCTATGAAACTTATCCCTACAAAGGATAGACTAAGCCTACTTAAAATTGAGCCTAAGAGTCACACCCAGAGAACCTCTTTTGTTGCTGAGATGTGGCCTCTCTCTCAACCAACCTGGCAAGCAAACTCACTGTGCTTCCCTTTCTACAAGGGACATGACTTCCATGGGTGTAACCCTCCCTGGCAGTGTGGGCCAGAAATCCTAGAATGAGCTGGGACTCAGCATCAAGGGATTGAGAAAAACTTCTTGACTGAAAGGGGGAAGAGAGAAATGAGACAAAATAATCTCTGTTTGAGAGATTTCAAACAGAGTCAAGAGGTTATCCTGGAGGTTATTCTTACGCAGTATATAGATATCAGCTTTATAGTTTAAGGTATAAAGGAGAGGCTAGAGGGAAGTGCCTGAAACTGTAGAGCTGTGTTCCAGTAGCCATGTTTCTTGAAGATGATTGTATAATGATAGTTTTTGTAATGTTACTATGTGATTATGAAAACCTTGTGTCTGATGTTCCCTTTATCTACAGTATGGACAGATGAGTAAAAAATATGAATAAAAAACAAATAATAGGGGGAGCAAAGGTTCAAATACATTGGTCAGTTGGACATACTAGTGGTCAGTGAGAGGAAGGGGAGAGGAATATTGTATGTATGAGTTTTATTTCTTTTTATTTCTTTTTTCTGGAGTTATGCAGGTGTTCCTGAAAAATGATCATGGTGATGAATATAGAACAAAGTGATGATATTGTTAGCCATTGATTGTACATCATATATGGAATGTTTGTATGTAAAGAATGTTTGTGTTTGTATGTTGTTTATGAATAAGAATATTATTTAAAAATTTATTAAATTTTCAACTTCTTAACTTGATTCAATTTGTTATACTTAATACCCAGGATACATACTACTGTATTACAGATTTGTTTTCCACAGTAATAAATCTTCATATCTTTGTTTATAATTCAACTCAATAAAAATCTACAGAAATGATTTATTATTTGGGTATTTGGAGATGATACATTTGATGTTTTTTGGGAAAACCTTTTACATTCCATACTCAGATGTGCTTCATAGTCAAGAGACAATGTTTCTTAGTCAAGATTCTTGGGTTGTAATGTTCATCTGCTGCTTTTTTTTAAATAAAATTTGACTGAAAAAGTTTAATTGGCATTTTTTTAATGTTAGCCAAAAAAAGTGCAGCTATTAGTCCATATTACTCATCCTGCAGTTTTTCCCTAAATTCCATTTAAGTTGAATAAGTTTTCTTTTTCTCTGATTTTTAATACAACAAAATGACCTGAGTATCAATTAAAAGTTCATCTTGAGGTGGGCCACAAGCAGAGTGCTTGCCTGCTATGGCTGAGACCTGGGTTCGATTCCTGGTACCTGCCCATGCAAAAAAAGTTAATCTTATAAAAAGAAAACCCCAAGTTTTCTTGATATTAAAAGCAGTCCACTGATAAAAGTACATATTTTTTTTCCTTCCTAGTTATAAGAATATATTTAATGCTTTTCTTTTATTTGATTATCAAAGACTCTCACTGCAGGCAGTACTATTTCTTGTGCTTAAGAATGTTTCTGAAAGTCACATCACTATAATAACCTGCCAAATTGAATGGACACGCAGTTTCTTGAATCCTGTTCAAGTTAATTGACATCAAGGACATGTAGAAGCTTTGGAGAGAGGACATAATACAGAATACATAAAGTCTGTATCCAGGAAATTTGAAATGAAGCAGGGTCTAGATGGAATTTTTATTCTTACTCTATGAGCTGTGTTAGTTGTATTTTCACTAAGCTGAAAGTGTCAATAAACTTGATGTCTTATTACTAATTTCTGTGATCAAAAAGCAAAATAAAATAAATCATGTCAGATTTTATGGAGTCATAAGCCATTTAGAACAGAGAATGCATCTTTCATTTGCTATAAATAAAAAAGCTTCATAATTTTCATTGTAATGTGTAAATTGATATATTTATGTTGTTCACATTATGTAAGTATTTATTGTCCATTAACATTTGTTTAATATTGTATTTTGTACAAGACTGTATTGTAAATTCTTTAGTTATGCGAAATAAATGCCATTTGAAGAAAACTATTTTCTTGCTTCGCACACTTTCTTAATATAAAGATAATCCAAAGCATTTTCTCAAAAAATAAACCCAGTACGTGAATGAAGAGGAAGTGAGAATACCTAGCACCAGTCATATTATTATGGGCAATTTGAGTAGGTATTGAATTTTATTGCCCCAAACATAACTTAGCTATAGAAAGAAGAGCTCCATGATGAAGAGCCCAAGCTATGGACTTTATGACTCCATAATATTTGTGATGATTTATTTTTAATCTGGCATAAAAACAGTGATGGAGATTGCAGTCTTAGTCTTGGAAAGAGCAAATCAGTCGACCAGATGAACTGTTTTGAGAATCAACATATTCATTATTTCTGAAGGTTTCTTTTGAGCTTGTTACTGAAGAGAAACCACCTTCTTATTTCAATCAAACCACCTCCCAAATGCAGGAACTGTGTTGCTCCTCTTTCAGATACACTGTGATTCCTGGAAGTGCCTCCTCACAGTCAGTCTAGAGCTCTCACTTCCCAGGGGAGTCTGATCTTCCTTCATTTCCTGCTCCAAATGTTTCTCCAGGTCATCAGGTGCTGATGAGATCCAAAGAGGAATGTGTCCAGCAGGGTCTCATCCCAGGCCAGAAAAGAACCACTTGTGATGAAGAGGTTGAAGATTTGCTGGAGTAACTCAAGCTGGACATTAGTGGCACCTTCTTCTCAAACTGGTTCCCGTTCATGAGTATCTGAGGACATCGGAATCATGCCTGTCCTTCAGACATGACAGGAGGGAGCTTCTCTCCATCTGACTCACCAGTGTGAAGGTTCCCGATGGCCACAGCTTCCAGGCCCGACACAGGCCAGACAACAGGTGGGGAAGGGGCAGAGCCTCAGCAGAGCCATCAGTACAGAGCCTAAAACTCTGCAGAGCTGCCTGGACAGGGAGCCTCGACTTAGCACGTTCTGGGGACACTTGGAAGTCATAGCACAAAAGCTTTCATTTTCTGGGTTTTTCCATTTTACTCCTTTAGTTTCCTTCCTAAGGTTTTTTGGTGTTTCTGAATTCAATTAAAAAAAGAACATCTATCAACATGAGTACCAGATGGAAGACCCCAAAGCAGAAGTGCCATGTAGTATCTGCAACAGCTCTAAAACATATTTATTCACACCTTCTTGGTCATTCCTTGGGAGAAAATTCTAGGCAATGTCAGAGAACGGAGACTATAGGGAATGTAATGTTACCCAAAGGTTTTCATGGTATCACCTCATTGCATCTGTAAAGAATTTTAAAATAATATTAATATTAATGGCCATATTTTATTATATAGAGGCTCTAAGCTAAGTGATGCACAAACATAATTTCATCGAATCTTCACAGTTTCCCTTTGATATAATCATCATTGTCACTTATATTTTACAAATGGAGAAATAAAAAACTCAAAGAGGGTACTGAGGTGACCAAAAAGTTATATAAATGATAGCTTAACCCTAAAAGACTCCTCCCTCCACCTTAACTCTTTAGCCTTAAGCCTTTAGCTGCTCTCTGCACGCTGGTAATGAAGTCATCAACCAAAGTAGTTGATTGACTTCTGACCTCTCACTGGACTGTAAGCTCCCTGAGGGCAGTAACACTGTCCCTAGATTCTAGAGCAGTGTCTGTCACAGGAGCAGACAGAGGAGTCTCTGCCCCACAGCACGTACAAAAAGCAGTAAATATTCCAAAGAGTGCGTAACATAGCATTAAAGAACTCTGATGGAAATATGGAGGCTTCTAAAAAGAAAAGTAGTAAATTCTAATTTAGATGGATACTTTAACCTTCTGATTAATTTCAAAAATAGCTCATGTGGGAAAGGGGAGTTTCAGAGATCCAGTTGAACCCAAGAACTAACATCATTTATTTGAAAGACAAGACTGGAAATTAATAGGTGTGAAACGACCTGTATTCAATGCATATGGATTCTGGTCTATCTGGAAAGAGCCAGTGATGCTTCCCATGAATAGGACCAAATGGGAAACAGATGGTAGGAACTTGTTTGATATTACATATGTCAGGGAAAATGTCTGATTCAGAAGAGACTTTGCCTCTCATGGTTGTGGGGCTAGGCAGCCCGGGTTCAAGTCACAGCTCTAGTGTGTCCTGGCTGTGAGACCTTTGCCACCTCACTCCTGTTACACAGGAATGACCATCGTTCCCATTATGTCAGGATGCCCTGAAGATGGTTGTTGTGATGAACTTGTAACATCAGGAAAAAGTAAGCACAGGACCTGTTAGCCACTCCTGTAATGGAGATAAGCAACCCAGTCAACTATGGAAGCTAAATGAATCTTTCCCTAAGATGATATGCCTCCATTTCTTTAATTCTCAGCTCAAAACAAAACAAAACAAAACCCACAATTTAGTTCCAATTTCATCTTTGTGTGAACTTGAACATGTGTATGGAAGTAACACCCCTTCCAAATAAATAACATCTATTTGCTCCTGAGATAGGTAAAATATCTTGTAATTATTTGAATGGCCATTCAGGTTACAAGCCACCCTCGGTTTAATGTCAGTTGATTGTCTAAATCCATGGAGTTGGAGCATATTATGGTTAGTGGAAAAATAAAACACACAGAGAGAGACAGATGGAGGAGGAGGGGGATGAAAAGAGAGATAAAAGAACTGGGAAGAAATTAAGTAAGAAAAAAGATTCCCTGAACTTTAAAGTTAAAAACTAGTCTTTTAAGCAACAGCCTTTTTTAAAAGTCCAGGTGTCCTCCTTCTGGAGCCACCTGCGGCTTCAACAGTCTCATCCACCTGCTGCACTGAAACCTGTCATTCTGTGTAACACCTCTGACTTGTGGTGGTGACATTAGCTGTGTCATTATTGTTGTTTTTGAGAAATGTCACTTCCTCTTTTTAATTTTCACCATTTATTTTCCTTTTGCCTATGTGTGCCACTTTTCAATGACTGCTTACTTTTACTTTCTAGGAATATTAAAATTGAGCCAAATATTCTGATGCCATGAAAATCATGCTGAGAATAAGTTACCTTTTGTTTATTACATTTTCTCTTCCCTTTTTTGCAACAAACCTCAAAGTGAAATTAGAAACATTACAGGGACATTAGGAAAACATTTAATCAGTGCAATGTCAAATACCAAAGAAGAGGGAACAATTTTTAAATTATGCATAAAATGTAAAAAAATAATTGGATCACTTAGTGATCCATTTTGATAAATCTAAAGTAATGAACTGAGCTGGACGTCTCTGCCACAAAGCAACAAAAATCCCAGTGCACACATTCTAACTGCTTGCATGTTTTGATGATAGTAAGACATAACTCATTTTGAGGGCATCTTGGTATAGTCTGGGCTCATTACAAACATGGGCGGTTCAGTACTTATCTGAATTAAGTAGAATAAAGAAAACCAAATTTGGCAAACTGCATATCATAAAACCATTTAATGTATATGGATTTAATTCTTGCAGAAACTATTCCCCTTATAAAGAGAAGAAGATATGAGAGTTGTTGTACACCTGAAAAAAAAAAGAGTGTGTCACTACTGACCATCCTGAGCCATTCACATACATTCCAAACTATATGGTGATGCTTGAATTAACAGAAGGAACTTGGGAAGCTAGGAAATGTAGGCTCATATGCACAACCATTCCACTCCCCACAACCACCATCACAAAAAACAGGATTGTCTAAAGGATTCTAGGAAAAGTATGCTGACATGTTCCTCACTTACAAGGCATGATTCTACAAGTTTGTAGGTGTTGTAAGGACACTAAACTAAATAGCAAAGGTGAAAATACAGATGAGATGAGAGGAAATTTGTGGAAATACAGATGAGATGAGAGGATGCTTTGAAAAAAATAATAATCATGATGCACTTGAATATATGTCTTTGAAACTAGAAACTATTATCCAATCAAATCATACAACTCTCCCCATCTTATCAGACCATACAGCTGTGCCTAAAAGCACACTTAAACACAAAAACATGCACACGCATTTAATTCCACTTTGTATGCTTTCCTTATCAACTTAAATTGGGGGCAAATATATTCCAGCTAGAAAATGATGATAAATATGAACCAAGTTCCTTTTTGTTCTGAGAGACAACCTTCTTTGAACTATGCCAACATGAAACAGGTGAAAGCTCCTGTGTGTTGAAGGAAGTCAATGGAGCACTTTTGTTTTAGATTACCATGTGCCTGGTATTGAGGGTATGACAGAAAACAGAAGTAGATTTATGCACATAAAGGACATACCTTTCAAACCTGATGAGTATAGCGACACTTCCATGAAGGATATCTGAGGGGGTGGGGAAGCAGATTTAAAAAGAAGCCGAGAAATGATTTTTTTAAAGTTGCTCTTAACATATGGAACAAAGGATCCAGACAGCTCTAACAATTAAAAATTGGTATTAACTGATTATAAGTATCCCACTGGATTGGGAATTCTAAGATTTTAAATGTGTAAACTGAGTTCTTAACGTAAGAATACAGAAAGAACTCAACTGATATATCTTCTCAGGCCCCTGAGGAGATGGAAAATTCCAAAATGGGGAATAGCAAGATCTGGGGGAAATTCAGAAAATGAAAATGCTTGTCTTCAATATTTAAGTGGCACGTATGGAAGAAGGTGCTCAGAGAACCTGGTTCGAAGCTCACGGTCCCCCATCTCAACCAGAAGAGGGTCTCCTTGGAACTCACCAATGGCTTTTTCAGTCCCTTCACTGCTGGTGTTGGTGATGATCTTCTCCAGCCCCATCAGCTCCTTCAGCTGTGACCTGCCTCAGAGCCTGGACATGGGATGGCAGGAGACCCTCACAGTGTTGGGACAAATGGGGAAGATCTCCCTTCTCTCCTGCCTGAAGGACAGGACTGACTTCAGATTCCCCCAGGAGATGGTGGAGGCCAGCCGGGTCCAGAAGGCCCAGGCCCTGTCTGTCCTCCATGAGATGCTCCAGCAGATCTTCAACTTCTTCTACACAGAGGCCTCCTCTGCTGTTTGGAACACGACCCTCCTGGAACAACTCCTCTCAGGACTTCACCGCCAGCTGGAGGACCTTGAGACCTGTTTGCTGCAGGAGATGGGAGAAGAAGGATCTCTCCTGGGAATGAAGGACCTCACACTGGCCGTGAGGAGATACTTCCAGAGAATCCATCTCTATCTGCAAGAGAAGAAAAACAGTAGCTGTGCCTGGAAGGTTGTCAGGAGATGACTTCTCTTCATTCATGTGCTCCCAAGGAAACTCAGGAATTAGAAAGGAAAATGATTCCCAGAGATGAACATCCAAGCTCAGACTTATGTTCCAGTCATTTCGAAAGCCAATATTTTTTGCTTCATTTTTGAAATAATTTGATTTATATTTAGCATATTTCATCTGTATTATTGACATATATATGACCAAACATTTTCAGAATCTGATGAAATGTAACTAATGCCCCATAACCGAACTTTATTTCATAAAATACATAGTTATTTATGTAAACATTTCAATTAATTTATAATTTTTATAGTTTTTGTATTTACATGTTCTATTTTGCATAAAATATTTTCTCATTTGCTTTGTAATAAATATATTTCAAACTGTTTTAGTAGTTTATAAATCATAATTAAATTTCTTTTAAGACATCTCTGTTCTTTGAAGAAAAATAAGCTTTCCCTTAAGTGCTAATTTTGCAAACTGAATTGCTAAGTGAGTAGTGCATTCATTCATTCATTCAATAACCATGAGCATAGAGCCTTGAACTCAGGACTGTAGACATTGTCCAACTTTTTCCACATGACTAATATTTTCTTCGTGGAAGAAATATTGGTTACCAGCGTGATGCAAAAGAGAAAACGTGAAGACAAAACCAATTGATGGTGCATACATTGTCGCTATTATTTGTCTGTCATCTACAAAGATTCTTATTACCAAATATTTGTAACAGTATTATGCAATTCTATCATAAGTAACCAAAAGGACCCTGACCTTTTCACTCAGAGAGCGACAACAGAAGTCTCAATGGGTTCCTAAATCCAGGGCTGTGCTGGTTTGAGAAGTTTACATACCCTAGAAAAGCCATGTTTTAATCCTGATCCAATCTTGTGGGAGCAACCACTTCTTTTAATCCCTATTCAGTATCACATCTTGGTAACTTGATTAGATTAGCTCCACAGAGCTGTGCCTCACCCAACAATGTGAATTAATTTAGATTAGATGGAGATGTCGATATGTAACTATTTTTTAAAATAGTTACATATTTTAAATATAAATATTTAAAATATAAATATTTTAAAGAGGTTATATTTCCTGTTTTGACTTATATTGCCCCAGAGTCCTTGCCACTACTTTACTACTTAAATAGTCTCCCAATTATTTTTACCCTTCTTAGTTTTTATGCTGGTTGGAAAGGATGTATGTCCCCTAGAAAAGCCACATTTAATCAAAATCCCATTTCACAAAGGCAGAATAATCCCTACTCAAAACTGTATGTTTGAAACTGTAATCAGATCATCTTCCTGGAGATGTGATTTAATCAAGAGTGGTTGTTAAAATGGATTAGGTATCGACATGTCTCTACCCACTTGGATGGGTCTTGATAAGTTTCTGGAGTCCTATAAAAGAGGAAATATTGGGCGGGCCGCGGTGGCTCAGCGGGCAAGAGTGCTTGCCTGCTATGCTGGAGGACCCCGGTTCGATTCCCGGCCCCAGCCCATGTAAAAAAAAAAAAAAAACAAACAAACAAAATATAATAAAATAAGAAAATGTTTAAAAAAAAAAAAAAAAGAGGAAATATTTTGGAGAATGAAGGAGATTCGGAGAGAGCAGAGAATGCTGCAGCACCACAAAGCGGAGAGTGTACGAGCCAGTGACTCTTCCTAGATAAAGACCTTAAATCAGCTGTCTTAAATATGTCCAAATAGCTAAAGGAAACAATGTCTAAATATCTAAAGGAAAGTATGAGAAAAATCTCGCCACATGGAGAACACCAATAAAGAGATAGAATTCTGAAGAGAACCATATAAAATTGCAGAATGGAAAATGATAACACTTAAAATGAAAAATTCCCTAGAGGAATTCAACAGCAAAACTGAGAAAAAGTCAGAGAATTTGAAGATAAGCCCAGCGAAATTATGCAGTCTGATGAGCAAAAAAGTATATGAATGAAAAAATATAAACAGAATCTGTTACTATCAGAAAACAGGGTCTTTTTTTGTGTGTGCTGTATGGGGAGTCACATTTCATTGTTTTTTCATCTGATTATTCTGTTATTGCAGAACCATGTGTTGAATTTTTGTTTGTTTGCTTATTTGCTTGTTTGTTCATTTCATGACGTGCATGGGCCAGGAATTGAACCCAGGTCTCCTGCATGGCACGTGTGAATTCTACTACTGAACTACCCTTGCACTTCCAGAAAACATGGTTTTAAGTATTCAGGCCCACCTGATCCATCACCAAGCAGAAAAACAAGTCTTTTTATCTTCATAAGAAGATAAGTTTATCAAAGTTGCATCATCAAGGAACTACAAGAAAAACTTTCTGAGATCAGTTCCCAGTGGGAAGGGTGGTTTGACCTTTTTCATCCCAAACAAAGTAATGACCAGGAACCAGAAGAAAAAAGGAGAAAGAAAAAACAGAAAGGGAAAAATGGTTTGGTCAACATGTGTTGTACTACCATATGCATAATAACATTTCCAGAAAGAAAGGAGAGATTGAAATGGGCTAAATGAATAGATAAGGAAGAATGGTCCCCCTAAATCCCAAATTCTATGCATAACATGAATTTGTATATCAAAGAAATTCAAAACACTCCAAGCAGAGAAAACCCAAAGAGATCCACAATGAGGCATGTTTTAATCAAACACTTGAAAGCCAAAGAGAAAGGAGATTCTTGGAAGCAGCAGGAAATGACTTTTTACATTCAGGTGGTCCTCAATAAGATTAACAGCCAATTTCTATTCAGAGGATATGGAGAACAGAAGCACTGGAAAGACATAGTTAAAGCACTGAAAGAAAAAAAAAAACACCTTAGTGCCAAAAATTCAACATCTTGCAAACCTAGCCTTTGATAATAAGGAAAAATAAGTGCATACAAGGCAAACAAAAGGTGATGGAATCCCATCACTAGTAGATATGCCCTATAAGAAATTCTAAATGGAATCCTTTAGGCTGAAAGGAAAAAGCACAAAACAGCAGTGTACAGCCTTACAAAGAAACAAAGAACACTGATAAATGTAACTACATAGAAAAATATTAAATACAGAATCATTACATTTTTGGTTAGTAACTCTTATTTTCATATCATATGTGATTGAAGAGACAACTGCATAAAGTAATAATCATAAATCCATGTTAATGGGCATACAGTGCATAATTTCTTGCAATGACCTCATAAAGAAGGAGACAGATCTGTATAGAAGCACAAATACTGCATGCTATTGAAGCTAGGTTATATTAATTCAAATTATTGTTATAAGTTTAAGATGTGAATTGCAATCCACAGGGTAATCACAAGAATATAACTAAAAGTACACAGAAAATTAAATAAAAAAGTGGAAAAAAATCATATACTCGAAAAAAATCAATTAATCAAAAAAAGAAGCCACTATTATCAGAATTGAGAAATAAGAAAGGTTTGACATTTAGGAAACAAATAGCAATATGGCAGAGGCAAGTCCTCCCTTAGCAATATTTGCCATCAATATAAGGGAATTAACTTTTCCAAATAGAAGACAGAGTTGGAAGAATGAATACAAAGAAAATAACAACAGGCAGCCAAGCCAACTATCCAACCACTATCTGTTAGACTTTACACCCAATGATACTAATAGATTATACATCTTGTTTAAGGGATTTTCACCATGTAAAGGAAGACTCCAAATCTGAGGGTACATGGAGCAGAGAGAAGGAATGCTGCCTAAAATCCTGTGTTCTCAGCTTGATCCAGTTTGGGGTTGAAATTGTGTCTCTATGAAAGTATTATGTAGACATGAAAAGCCATGTTTTAATCCTGATCTTGTCTGGTGAGGACAGCTGTTTTTTTATCTTGATTCAACACCAGTCTGGAACTTTGATAAGATTATGTCCAGGAAGATGTGACACGCCCAGTTGTGGAAGTGACCTCTGAGTTAATGGAGATGTGACTCCACCCATTCCATTAGGGTCTGGATTACTTTACTGGAGTCCTTAAAGAAGAAATTCCTCAGATTTGACAGATTCCTCAGAATTGACAGAGCCTACGGAAACTTCAGAGCAGAGCCGATATAGACACCAACACTTGGAGAACAGAGACACTGATGTTTGGAGATGCTTGGAGCCCAGCAGCCATCTCCATGAGATATTAAGCAAGCAAGAACCTGGAGAGGGCCAAGGGAAGCCAAGAGATGAAAACCAGCACAGAGAAGCAAAGTGAGGAACCCCCACAGGAACAACGATGAAAGCAATGGAGTACAGGAGCAAGGCACCCACAGATGCCAGCCACATGACTACCCAGCTGATGTAGGTGTTCCAGACCCCTTGGCCTTTCTTGAGTGAAGGTGACCTCTTATTGGTGCCATATTTGGGGCACTTTCACTTGCTCAGAACTATAAACTTTAACATTTAATTCTCACTTTTAAAAGCCATTCTAGTTCTGGTATATCACTTTCTGGCAGCTTGCAAAATAAAACAGATAACAAGTCTCCAAAAGGAAAAAGCCATCGAAGGCTTACAGTAATAGATGCATGAGTTAAGCTCTGTCCCTAAACTCTATACTCAGACCCAACCAATTCATCTGCCATTTGCTTCAAGGTCCTGGTGAGCCAAGAGAAAGGAATAGTCCACGTGGTGCTCGAGAAGATCTTTCATGGGGACAACCAAATCAATAGGCCTAGCCCTCATTCTTGGTGTTTGGCCCTATGAAACTTATCCCCACAAAGGATAGGCTAAGCCTATTTAAAATTAGGCCTAAGAGTCACCTGAGAGAATCTCTTTTGTTGCTCAGATATGATCTTTCTATCTCTCAGCCAACACAGCAAGCAAACTCACTGCCCTCCCCTTTTTTATATGGGACATGATTGCCAGGGGTGCAAACTTCCCTACAATGTGGGACAGAAATCGTAGATTGAGCTGGGACTCAGCATCAAGGGATTGAGAAAACCTTCTTTACCAAAAGGGGAAAAGAGAAATGAGACAAAATAAAGTGTCAGAGGCTGAGAGATTTCAAACAGAGTTGAGAGGTTATCCTAGAGGTTATTCTTATGAATTATGTCAGTATCCCCTTTTTAGGTTACGGTGTATTAGAGTGGCTAGAGGGAAGTACCTGAACTGTAGAGCCATGTTCCAGTAGCCACTTTTCTTGAAGATTGTTGTATAATGATGTACCTTTCACAATGTGACTGTGTGATTATGAAAATTTGTGTTTAATGCTCCTTTTTCTATGGAATGAACAGATGAGTAAAGGATATGGTTAAGAAATAAATAATAAGGGAACAAAGGTTAAAATAAATTGAGTAGATTGAAATACTAGTGGGCAGTCAAAGGGAGTGGTAAGGGGTATGGCATGTATGAGTTTTTTCTTGTTTCTCCTTTCTTTTACTGGAGAGATACAAATGTTTAAAAATTGATTACAGTGATGAATACAGAACTATGTGACAATATTGTGAAGCATTGATTGTACCCATGACAAAAGTATTTTTAAGTCAAGAATGTTTGTATGTTTGTTCATTCTTTATAATAAACATATTAAAATAAAGCAAACAAATATAAAAGCAGACCTTTCAGCTCTTTCCTTAAGTGCAAATGTTCCTCATTATGGTTTTAAATGTTACATCTTAAAACCATCAGAAGTTGTGGTAATGACAACAACAGTCTTACCATCAACCAAAAAACTTTTGCATCCCACAGTGGAACTTTATTCAGAGCCAGTTTACAAACTAGGCCAGCACCTCAGTCACATTGCGTTACATTCATATGCTTCATTTTAATATGAAAATCATTTAATCCTAGTAGATCACTGCCTTATTGACCACAAGATTTCTGACAATTCCTAAGAATATGGCACTAATATAGGACACTGCATCAAATTGCTGTCATTGTAAGAGCATTCAAAATGAATATCGCTTTGTGAGCAAAATAATACAACAGAATCAATTTCTAATCACTAGCTTTTTCAATCATCTCACCTGTTTATATATGAACATAAATTCCCAGGTGTATCTTTTCACATCATGTCTGCTGCCCATACTTACCAGGCTGACTAAAAGTAACAGTCCTGGAAGGAACTAGCAGGGAGCCATGGAATGAGTTAAAATTCATGAAATTTTTAATAAAAAAAATTAAGAGATAATTTCAGTTGACTTTTAGAATATATTACCTGATATATATTGAGTGATGCTTAATCTAATCACTGGAAGCCTTTGAAGGAGGATGCAGAAGAGACAGTCGCTCTTCCTGCCTCAGCCGGCCAGCCCCTCCTGTAGAGTCCATCCAGACCCTCCAGGGGAGCCGCCAGCTTCACCGCCTGCCCTGCAGACCTTGGCACCTTACATCCCCACGGTTGTCCCTCCAGCCTCTCCTGAGAGCTCGTTGCAGAACTTCACTGAAGCTACCAGGTTGCGGCCTGCCCTGCAGACCTTGAGTTCTACATTCCCATTATTTCGAGAAACTCATTTATAAATTTTATATCTGTAGATATCTCCTGCTGAGTCTGTTTCTCTAGAGAACCCTAGCCAATACAGCATCCCTATTAAAAGGAAAACTCTTGATTCATTTTTGAAAAATCCATAATTGTTCTCAGTAGGGACAAATGCCTAAAATCCAATAATACAAAAAAAAAACAAATGATTTGCAGAGATAGAGGAAGACGATGAGGGAAAAACGTAGAGATCACAATATTACTATCAATGAGTTCTTGATAATGAGTAATAGTTATAAGATTCAATGAAAAAGTGTTAAATTTGAAAATGCTGTCAATATAGAAGGAAATAAATGTAATTCATAAGTAATTATTAAAGTCATGAACTCAAATGCAAATAAAATAAAATATTTCATAATAATTTCTAGAAATAGATAAAAATGTGAACTGAAACATGATATATTATGGAAATTTTAACACAATATCATATTTTCTTAAAATAATATAGAAAAATAAGAAGTACAAAAGAATTGGGAAAACTTATTTATAGAATAAATTTGTGTTTTGGATTCTGGGGCATTGTAAGTTAAATCAGAAAATAAAACCTCAGTAAAATATTTATAAATCATTAATAAAAATCATCACATTTTTTACTACAACAACTTATTCTTTACTGCCTGCTGGTAAATAATGATAACTATAATTTATTTAGCATCTATTGAATGCAAGATTTAAAAACTGCAGATGCTAATAAGTTGGCCTGCTATCATTCAAAGCCAAATGATATTTCCCCAAGTCCATAGGCTTTCCAGTGTGACATAATTCAAAATTATATTAGACTAATTCAGCATGATTAAGAAAATTAAACTTAGAAACATATGACGCTTTGATGGCAAAAACTATACTTCTATAATTTCCTCGGGGAAATTGTCTACTTCAAACCTCTACAAAGGACCCACTCTTACCACACATGATTGGAATCTTGCTCCCTAGTCACAGTGGTTGCTCTAAACCTAAGTTACTCACTCTTCAGCCCCCATACAGTCCACCCAACAAAGCAATTACCAGGAGATTTTCCCCCCAAATTGGAATTATTGAATATAGAAAAATAACAAAACTAGATGAAGACTGAAGTTGTAGGTGTGAGCAAAGGAAAATTTTCACTACAAATGTCCAGGATGAGTTTTGGCATTTCAAGTCTCCTTCTAGAATCTCAACTCCTGTGTGAGGTGCTGAATATATGATCTTTTGGCTCATGCAGAGTTTAAACATTGACTGAAATGCACACACACACAGGCACACAGAGTTCCCAAATGATATTCTCAGTGATATGCTTTTCCTTGAAGCAATAGAATTTGCTCTAAAGTGGTCTACAATTCTGCTTTACATTACAAACACTAATGTTGCAAGACTTCTGCTTTTGTAAATCTGAGATTGTTTACCATTTCTTCTTTGAATTGCTTTTACGGCTGAAAATTTGAAATTTTCGGGTTCTTGCCCCTTAGATAAAATTGCATTATGAATCAGATAATGTGTGTTTGCTCATGGAAGGAAGACAATGTAAGGATTAACTTATTCTTCAAAGGATCAATCCAAAGTATGTCAGGGCATGGTAAGCCTTCCATTTACATTCATACACAGATATTTTCATAAGTTGAAAATAGAATGCACAAACAATAGAGATATAAGGATTGAAGACAGCAAGGAAAGTAAGAATATGACTGCAGAATTAGAACCCAAATGTAAGAGAGAAAGAATAGAAATGACAGATCAGAAATGGCATCCTTATATGAAAGACAAACTTGACGAACATTTGAAAATGAAGGATTGCATTTAAAAAGAAGTGAAAAGGAGGATAAAAGGTGTTATGGAAGCAATGAACAGAGTTTCTAAGAAGAGTGTAGGTACTCTTGAGGAATAAATAAGGATAGTTGCAAAATAATCAATAATTAAGATACAGTGAAAGATCATTTCTCATATTTGAAAAGTGACCTGAGTCAATAGATGAACGGGGACCAACAGGATAAGACCTGGTGGGAAAGGCTGTGAAGCATCTTCACTGCTCAGTGGGACTCAAGATTTTCTAACCACTGTATATAAGTCCCCTAAGAAAGTGACTTGTAGCTGCAAGATGTTTTACACCAGTAATCAGCTTCATCTCATGAACACAAAAGTCATTTCTCCTATGATTGATTAGGCCACCCAAAAAAGAACAACAGTAGAGTGGGATGGATTTCTCCCCCTGGAAATGATTCACTTTGCTCCAGCTGTGACCTGTCCTTGCTGCCCTCAGGAGAAGGAGAATGGAGACAGCGTGTGCCTTACTGACTCTCTGCCTGTGAGTTCTGCTTTGTACTGGGTGATGCTTTATAATGTTTGAACCTATTTCTTCACAGCAATCAGAAGGGCTCAAACTGTACAAGCCCAAAACAATAAAATGAGTTGTCCTGTTTTTAAAGAACAATTTTACATGCAATCTGATAGGGAGAGTTCATGTATAAGAAGGAACCAATCTAAGAGTATTTGTTGTTTTGTTACCTTGTATTCAGTTCAAGCCCAAGTATTAGAAAATGCACATAAACGTTTTTCAAAAGTTTGGTCTGCATCTACAGTCCCGAGTTCCAAGGATGGACAAGTCAAGAAAGCTGAATCTGTAGCAGGAATTGTTCTAGAATATCAAAGAAAACTCATTTATCTAATGAGTTATTATCTAGAGTATCAAAAAAATTCATTTACACCTGAGTGGCTAAGGCTGCTCAACCTAGATTCTTCGAGACCATTTTGACAATGATGTACAAAGATGTCATCTAAAGGAATGGGAAAGAGACACACCCCCAGGTATTTTGTTTGAGACTCTTAGATCCCACTGAAATTTCCACAGGAGCCAATGGTTTGCTCTTGCCATGATATTCACTGCTAAGGCATGTTTGGCTTTTCCTGTGTAGCCCAGATCCCAAATGAACTAATTTTATAAATATTTTTTACATCGATATCCTTTGTTTGTGTAAGCTCCAGATCCTCAGCGAGTGGTCATCTCTCGCTCAAGGTTCTCTCTCAAGGGTCATTGAATGAATGAATGAATAGTGAATGGATGAGTCCACTACACTGCATGATTTCCTATTTAGTTTGCAGAATTAGTAGCTCCGAGAACGTTCTTTTTTTTTTTTAAAGATCAGAAATGTCTTAAAACAAATTTAATAAGAATTTATTAAACTTCTAAAACAGTAAGTAAAATATTCATTATAAAGCAAAGGTAAACATATTTATTAAAATAAAACACATAAATACAAAATCCAAAAAAATGATAAATTTGTTGAAATGCTTAAATAAATAAATAAATAAATAAATAAATAAATATTTTAGAAAATGAAGTTCAGTTATGCCTTACTGGATGCAGTTTGACAGTTTCTTAAAATATTGGTCCTATATAGGCTTAATAATGTTGATAAATAATTGCTAATTTTGAATCCAATTATTTTATAGATGAAGCAATAAATATCGACTTTGAACTGACTGGAACATAAGTCTGAGCTTGGATGTTCATCTCTGGGATTCAGTTTCCTTCCTAATTCCTGAATTTTCTTGTGAGCACATGAATGAAGAGAAACCATCTCCTGATTTCCACTCTGACAACCTCCCAGGCACAGCTACTGTTTTTATTCTCTTGCAGATAGAGATGGATTCTCTGGAAGTATCTCCTCATGGCCAGTGTGGGGTCCTCCATTCCCAGGAGAGATCCTTCTCCTCCCATCTCCTGCAGCAAACAGGTCTCAAGTTCCTCCAGCTGGCGGTGAAGTCCTGAGAGGAGTTGTTCCAGGAGGGTCGTGTTCCAAACAGCAGAGGAGGCCTCTGTGTGGAAGAGGTTGAAGATCTGCTGGAGCATCTCGTGGAGGACAGCCAGGGCCTGGGCCTTCTGGACCCGGCTGGCCTCCACCATCTCCTGGGGGAATCTGAAGTCAGTCCTGTCCTTCAGGCAGGAGAGAAGGGAGATCTTCCCCATTTGTCCCAACACTGTGAGGGTCTCCTGCTTTCCCACGTCCAGGCTCTGAGGCAGGTCACAGCTGAAGGAGCTGATGGGGCTGGAGAAGATCATCACCAACACCAGCAGTGAAGGGACTGAAAAAGCCATTGGTGAGTTCCAAGAAGACCCTCTTCTGGTTGAGATGGGGGACCGTGAGCTTCAAACCAGGTTCTCTGAGGACCTTCTTCCATGTGTGCCATTTAAATACTGAAGACAAGCATTTTCATTTTCTGAATTTCACCCAGACCTTTCTATTTCTCACTTTGGAATTTCCCTTATCCTTAGTGGCCTGAGATATGTGTCATTTGCAATTCTTCCTGTCTCCTTACACTGAGAGTTCAGTTTACACGTTAAAATATTAGAATTACCAATGCAATGAAATGCTTATCATCTTAAACACCAATTTTTAATGGATAGATCTGTCTGGATACTAGTTTTCATATGTTAGAAAAACTTTGAGGAATCATTCCTTGGCTTCTTTTTAAACCTTCTTTCTCCCCTTCTTGATATTCTTCATGGAATTACGGTAATCAGTAATGAAATATGTGTCCTTTATGTGTATAAATCTACTTGTGCTTTCTGTCATATCCTTAATACCAGGTACTTGATAACATCCTTAAAGAAATGGGCACTTGGTCTTCCTTCAACTTTGGGGAGCTTTCACCTGGTTCATGCTTAAATTGTTGATCAAATGTTGTATTTCTCAGAACAAGCAAAGAACTTGGTTCATCCTTATCCCCATTTTCTATCTGAGGTAACTTTGTCCCTGCTTTAAGTGGATAAGGAACCCACACAAAATGGAATTAGATGTGTGTGCATGTGTTTGTGTGTGTGCAAGCACAGTCATGTGGTTTGGTAGGACGGGGAGTGTCATAAGGGTTGGTTGGATAATTGTTCCTAATTTCAAAGATATACTCATGTGCACCATTATTACTACCTCTCTCAAAGCATCCCCTCATCTCACCTGTGTTTCCACAAATGTAGTACAGCCTCCCCCTAGCCTAGGATTCAGTATTTAGTTTAGTGTTCTTACAACATGCACACTTTTTAGAGTAATTCCCTGCAAATATGGATCATGTCAGCATACCTTTTGTAGTACCCTTTAGACAGTCCTGTATTTTGTGATGGTAGGTGTGGGGAGTGTAATTGTTGTGCATATGAACCTACAATATTTTATCTTCCATGTTTCCTCCTCTTAATTCAAGCACCACCGTACAGTTTGGTGTATGTGAATGGCCTCGGATGGTCAGTAGTGACGTGTTCTTTTTTCAGGTGTACAATAAGTTGATAGCCTCCTCTATTCATAAGGGTAAGAGTTCTCCATCATTATTAAATCCATATACCTTAAATAGCTTTATGATACGCAGTTTGCCAAATTTGGTTTTCTTTATTCTACTTCATTGAGATAAGTACTGAACTGCCTATCACCGCACTGAGCCAAGACTATACTGTTGGCTTCTGTTATGACCCTGAGGAATGTTAAAGTAAAAACGAGAGAGAGACTGGGATCAGGGGGTCTGAAGCTTTAGCAGTAAAGACAACAGACAACTTTATTCTTAACTAGTTCCTGCTTATATACAGCAGGGTTTACGTGACTAAAAGCATGCATACAGTTTGTGGTAAAACAGAGTGCCTACTTTTCAGTATATTACTCCCTACATACAAGAGACAGGTAACAAGACCTTGGGGCTTAAGAAAAAACAAACATTCTCTCCCTCTCAGACTGTCCTCCAATTAAGCAGATAGCAGTCTCCACGGTTTGTTGCTGATGCCACTCCGATAAATTCCACAGGTTTTCCATTAACCCTGGCTCCTACACTATAACAAGATGATTAATCTGCCCTCAAAATGAGTGAAGTGCAACCATCGCTAATGTCGAGACATGCAAGCAGTTAGAATGTGTGCACTGGGCTTCTTTGTTGCTTCGTGGCGGAGACGTTGTCCAGCCCAGTTCATTATTCTAGCTGTATTAGAATAATGACTTTGTGATCCATTGATTACTTCAGATTTTTTACATAATTAAAACATTGTTCCCTCTTCTTTCGTATTAGTCTTTTCTCTGATTAAAAGTTTTCCTAATGCCCTTCTAATGTTTCTAATTTCGCTTTAAGGTTTGTTTCAAAAAAGGGAGGAGAAAGTGTAACTTAAAAAAATTACATTCTTTGTCTCATTTTTGAGATATCAGAATATTCAGCTCACTTTTAATATTCCTAGAAAGTAAAAGGAAGCAGTCAAAACTAACGCACATAGGGAAAAGGAAAGTAAATGCTGAAGATTAAAAAAAGAAGAAGTGACATCTTCCTCTCCTGAAAAGAAAATGATGCAACTAATGACACCACCAGATTCTGGGGTGTTACACAGAAAAGGACAGGTTTCAGTGCAGCAGGTGGATGAGACTGTTGAAACCGCAGGTGGCTCCAGGAGGGCAGCTGGCTCTTTAAAAGAGGCTGTTGCTTAAAAGGCTACTTTTCAGCTTTGAAAGATCAGGGAATTTTTTCCCTTACTTTCTTCCCAGTTTTCTTCCTCATGTCCCCTCCTCCATCTTCCTCGCTCTCCCTTCTTCTCTCTCTCTCTTCTCCCTCCCCCCCCATTTTATTTTTTCCACAGTGAACCACCGAGATGATTCAATTCTGGGATGTCATTACACCAACTGATATTCAGCAGAGTGTGACGTGTACATTGAACAGCCATTTAATTAATGTGAGGGAGGTTTGGTATCTCAGGAGTGAATAGATGTTATGTATTTAGACAGAGCAGTGCTTCCATACACATGTTTAAGTTCACACAAAGATGAAATTAGAAATAAAACTTGGCTTTGTTTTTTTGAGCTGAGAATTAAAGGAATGTAGCAGATCATCTCGGGGAAACATCCATCTAGTTTCCATAGCTGGCTGGGTTGCTTTTCTCCATTATGGGAGAGGCTAACAGGTCATGCTTACTTTGTTCCAGGTGTTGTTATAAGGACATCACACAACCATCATCAGGGCATCCCGGCATAGTGGGAATGGTGATCATTTCCGTGTAACAGGAGTGAGGGGGCAAAGGTCTCACAGCCTGTAGATACTAGAGCTGCAACCTGAACTCAGGCTGCCTTCCTGGAGTTAAATATCACAACCATGAGAGGCAAAGTCTCTTCTGAATAACATTTGCCCTGCCATATATAAACACTAACAAGTTTTTAGCTTCCGCTTTCCATTTTTCCTGTTCACTGGAAGCATCATTCCCTCTTTCCAGATAGACCAGAGTCCATTTGGATAAAATACAGGCCACTTAACACCTTCTAATTCGCAGTCCTGTCTTTCACATAAATGATGCTACATGCTGGGCTCAAATGGATTTCTAAAACTCCCCTTTCCCACATGAAATATTTTCAGAAATTAACCAGAAGGTTAAAGTATTCATTTTTGGGAGGTGGCGGTGGTACATAGTCTGGGTACCAAAGCTGGCTATCCACGTGGAAGGCAAGAATTTTATCACTGAACCATCCATGCACCCTAAAGTATCCACTGTATGTGTATTTTTATTGTCTTTGTTTTCAGAAGCCTTCATATTTTCAACAGAGTTCTTTAATGCTAGGTTATGCACTCTTTGGAATATTTACTCCTTTTTGTACGTGCTGTAGGGCAGGGACTCCTCTGTCAGCTCCTGTGACAGACACTGCTCTAGAATCTAGGGACAGTGCTACTGCCCTCAGGGAGCTCACAGTCCATTGAGAGGGC
This sequence comes from Tamandua tetradactyla, assembly GCF_023851605.1. Taxonomy (NCBI): domain Eukaryota; kingdom Metazoa; phylum Chordata; class Mammalia; order Pilosa; family Myrmecophagidae; genus Tamandua; species Tamandua tetradactyla. The sequence goes on from NC_135328.1 coordinate 75,414,005, forward strand.
AGAAGTCAAAGGACTATTTAGGGTGATGAGTTCATTACCAGTGTGCAGAGAGCAGTTACAGGCTTAAGGTAACAGAGTTAAGGAGGATGGAGTTCTGTGTAGGGTTTAGCCACTATTTAGAGAATAAGTCATGACTTTTGTCCAGCTCAATACCCTCTCTGAATTTTCTATTTCTCCATCTGTAAAATTTAAATGACTCTGATGATTATATCTCAAACAGAAACTGTGAAGATTCAATGAAATTATGTTTGTAGAATACTTTGCTGAGAGCCTGTATGTAATATAATTTGGCCATTAATATTAGCATTACAGAAATATCTTTACAGGTGCAATGAGGGGATGTCATGATAAGCTCTGGGTACCATTGCAGTCCCAACAATCTCATTTCTATGACATTGTCTAGACTTTTATTTTCAGGAACAATCAAGAAGGTATGAAAAAATAGTTAAAAACTAAGGTGGATACTGCTTTGGCACTTCTTGATTCTGAGTCCCCCATCCCGTACACATGTCGATGAATGTTCATTTTTTACTTGACTTCACACACATACACATACACGAGAGTAGAAGGGAAACAAAAGGGGTAAAGTGGAAATTCCCAGAAAATGAAGATTTGAGTGCTGTGAGCACAAAGTATCCCCACCACATGCTGAGGTGAGGCTCCCTCTCCAGGCAGCTCTGCAGAGTCACCAGCTCCCCAGGGGACCTCCTAGGCTCTGTGCTGATGGCTCTGCTGAGGCTCTGCCCCTTCCCCAGCTGTTGTCTAGTCTGTCTCCTGCCTGGAAGTCATGGCCATTGGGAACCTTCACGCTGGTAAGTCAGATGGAGAGAATCTCCCTTCTGTCATGTGTAAAGGACAAGAATGACTTCCGATCTCCTCACGTCCTCATGGATGCGAACCAGTTTGAGAAGACGCTACCATGACTATCCCACCTGAGCTAGTCCAGCAAATCTTCAACCTCTTCATACAAGCGTTTCTTTAGTGGCTTAGGATGACACCCTGCTCGACACATTTCTCTTTGGATTTTATTAGCACCTGAAAGATCTGGAGACATGCTCGGAGAAGGAAATGAATGTAGATCAGACACCCCTGGAAAGCAAGAACTCCAGACTGACTATGAGGAGGCACTTCCAAGGAGTCAGGATGCATTTGAAAGAGAAGCAATAGCTCTGTGCCTGAAAAGTGCTCTGGGTTGAAATCAGAAGGTGCTTTCTTTTCAATAACAAGCTCAAAGGAAATTTCTGGCAATAATGGGCACGTGATTCTCAACACAGTTCATTTGGTCAACTCATTTGCTCAACTCATTTGCTCCTTCCAAGATTGAGAGTGCAATCTTCATCATCGTTTTTATGCCGGATTAAAAATACATCATGGCAAACTTTATGGATTCATAAGCCATTAAGATAGAAAAGTGCATCTTCTATTTGCTACAACTGAACAAAATTTTATAATTTTTATTTACCTATATAAAATTATTGATATATTTACATTGTTCACAGTATTTAAATATTTAGTGTCCTTTATATACTTGTTTAATATTGTGTTTTGTACAAGACTCTACTGCTAATTTTTACATTATGGGAAATAAATGTCACTTGAAGAAAACTATGTTCTTGCTTCACACACATTCTTAGTATAAAGATTGACAAAAAGCCTTTTCTCATAAATAAACCTGGGCAAAGAACCTGAGTGAAGAGGGAGTGGGAATCCCCAGCATCAATCATACTATGATAAGCATATGAGTAGGTATAGAACCTGATTCCCCAGGACATGACTCAGCTGTAGAAAGAAGAGCTCTGTGGTGAAGAGCCCAAGGTCTGGACCCAGTCCTCTGCTCGGTGCCTGCAGCATGAGCGATGCTTTATGTGCCATTGAAGAACTGAGTAAGCCTAGGGAAGTTTACTCTGCTTCTAAACTGTGGGCCCTGGAGAGTGTGGGAGAGATCCGAGGAAGTGAAAAGAAGCCTCACATGTGTGACCATACCCTGAATATTTTCACTTCTTCATTCTGCTCTCTAAATATTTCAAGCATAATATTGAATGATATGTCCGTATAATTAAATATTAGATTGCAATGTCCTTTTATTTCCTATGATGGTTTCATACTCAGTATTTATTTGATTGTCAAATTTACCTAGAAAGTACTGGTAGCATTTTTATTATTTTGCTATTGTTCATTCAATAAAGCGTGTTTGAGCTCCTTGTATGTAACACCCTGTGGTGTTAGATGCCAGCGACACAAAGGTGAATAAACTTTACACCTGCCTTTTAGCTGTGTATAGTCGTCTAGACAGCTGGCCTAAGGAGAAGAAAGGGCAGCTAGTGGTGCTTCCCTGAGAAATGGAGAGAACGAGGAGACATCAGTGCATCCTAGACTCAGCCTCGCTGGCATGCAGTGTGGAGCTGTGTTCTGAGTAGTGTGTGGTATCATTATGTTGTCAGATTCTGTTTAGATTGGAAAATACTTGGAAGACAACTATCATTCAGCAGATGTGACAACGGCATCCCCAGTATGAAAAGACAGGCAAAATATGAACTGAATGTGAGCAAAAATGTGAAAGATGTAGGTCTTTCAAATCGGAAAGAAAAAAGTAATACTATTTCTGTTGTGAAAAGACATGATCTTAGATATAGAACATTCCAAAGAATCCACAAGAAAGCTCCTAGCAGCGATAAATGAATTCAGCAAAATTGTTGAACATTAGCTCACTCTACAAATTACTTATTTTTCTATACACCAGAAATCTGAAATGAAAATAATGAAACAATTCCATTTACAACTGCATCTATGAAAATATCTAGTAATACATTGACCCAAGGGTGTTGCATTGGTCAAAATTCTTCACAGAAATAGAAGCTTCAGGATATATTTATGTAAATGTTAAGGGTTTCCTTATAAGACTGAGCTCACATGATTATAGGGATAGACATGCCCAAATTCCATAGGGCAGGACATGAATTGGGATTTTGGTGAAGAAGGCTTTGATGAATCCCTCAGAGAAGCTGGCTGGCAAAAGTAGAGATAGCAATTCTCCTTTTTATTCCTGAAATCATCAGTTCTGTTAAGCTCATCAACTGATTGTAAAGGGCTTCTCCCATTGCCACAGGCATTCTCCTTTGTTCCTTATAGATGTAATCACCATAGTTGTGATCAATTGATAGTGCCTTTAATAGCTTCACAGTAGCAGTCAGGCCAGTGCTTGTTTGTCCAAACCATTAGCACATTGATCTAGTCAAGGTGACACATAAAATTAACTATCATAGATGTGAAAGACTTCTCCTACAAAACTATGATTAACTGCTAAAAGTGATTAAAGAAGAACGAAATCAATGGAAAATCATCTCATGTTCATAGATTAAAAGATTTAATATTGGTAACATGGGTTCTTAACCTATTTCTTCTGTAGTACCACTGTTTATCCTGGAATTATCCTTATTTCCTTCCCCCTTTTGGCTGGCCTCCTTCTCATCTACCTATCCCTCCTGTTTTGGTTTGCTAAAGCGATCAGAATGCAATATACCAAAGATGGATTGGCTTTTACAAACAGTGTTTATTAGATTACGAATTTACAGTTCTAAGGCCGTGAAAATGTCCAAATTAAGACATCAGAAAGAGAATAGCTGAACTGTGAAGAAAGTCTGCCACTTATATCATTTCCTTCTCAGTTGGTAAGACCCTGTTTGTTCTCAGCTGGTCCTTGCTCCTGGTTTGTGGCTTTCAGCTTCGGATTCTAGTGATCTCCTCCCTGTGCCCTGTGGGTCTTCTCTGGGCACCTTTGGGGCATTTGTATCTCTAAGCATCTGTGGGTCCTCTTTTAGGTTCTCCTGGGCAAACTCTGGATTTCATCTCTGAATCGCCTCAGGCATTTTGTTTTTTTTTCATCTCCAAGCCTCTTTGCTTGCTCCAAAATATCTCCTTCTTTAAAGACTCCAGTAAACAGATTAAGACTCACTTTGAATGGGTGGGGTCACATCTCCATGGAAGCAACCTGAACTCAAGGTCCCAACCAACCATATATCTGCACCCACAAGATTAGAATTAAAGGACATGGCTTTTCTGGGATGAGTAACAGTTTCAAACCAGCACACCTCACTTAGAAAAAGGGAAAGTGTATTAGAAACTTATACTAAGAAAAACATTCTGCTATTCTGACTACCACAGCAGCTAAGATATAACTCTCCAAGTCTGGGGCTCAGCTCTTCCTGAACAGTGAGGTGGAAGGCCCGCTCTCTGCCTTCAGGGCAAACTCCCCTCTCCAAATGCATGGGTGGGCCTGCTCTCCTAGCCTTAGGGTTCTGGACTTCAGTCCTTGCCTCCTTGGTTCTGCCCCTGAAGATATTTTTCCTTCAGTTTTTCCCTTTTCACTCCCCTTTAGTCCACACTTGCAGTAGTTCCATTTATAACAAGTCCCATAACACTCTGGTTGGTTCCCTATGCAATAGGCTGGGATTATGCCCATCAGACAAAAGGACTTTCAGTAATCCTTTCCGGATATCTCCATCTCAAATCTTCATTTGTCCTGTAATGGCTGACTGCATCTATGTTTGGTCAAATCCTCATGTGGGGCACTACTCTCTGGGGTCTCCCTTTCTGGAAGCCCACAATTTTCCAGACTGACGATTTCTGGTGTCTTTGTGCCCAATTGTTCAGTTCTCAACTTATCTCTTTCTTCTCACATTTTACTATAAGCTGCAAGGAGAAACCACTGCATTTGGCACATTTTCATTGGAAATTTCTTCTCCTAAGTATCCAAGTTCATTACTCTCCAATTCTGCCTTCCATATACAAAGAATGCCTTCCTTCCAGTTTTCAATGACATGTTCATCATTTCTGTCTAAGTCCTTATCAGATGCATCTTTAGACTCTGCATTCTATCATCAGTCCCTTCGAAACATTTTAGGCCTTCTCTATTAAACTTCTGACAACTCTTCCAGAATCTTCCCCTTGTCCATTATAAAGTTGTTCCCACATTCTGATAACTGCAAGTTGCAGCAACACCCTACTTCTCCTGTACAAAAATCATTCAGTTGCTACTTGCCAGATTGCAATATACCAGAAACAGAACAGCTTTTAAAAAGGGAATTTAATAAGTTGCAAGTTTACAGTTGTAAGGCCATGAAAATGTCTAAATTAAGGTAAGGCTATAAGAGTGCCCAAATTAAGACATCCAGGGAAAGAGTCCTTGGTTCAGGAAGACTGAAAAGTCCAGAACACTTCTTTTAGCTGGAAAGGGACATGGCAAAATCTGCTGAATTTTTCTCCCAGATTCTTGTTTCAAGAAGCTCCCCTGGGGGCATTTTTCTTCCTCATCTCCTAAGGTCTCTGGCTGAGTGGACTCTGTTGGTTCTGGTGGCTATAAAGCTTTTTCCAAAAGGCTCCCTCTTTAGTAAGCAACCCCACTTGGAATGGGTACAGACACATCTCCATGGAAACAATTCATCTGTTGGTCTTCCCAAGAAGCTGTGTATGTGTGCGTGTGTGTGCATGTTGGTGCACACATTATCTCCCGAGTTTCCTCCTCTTAATTCAAGCATCACAATATAGTTTGTGTGCATGTGAATGGCTCAGAGTGGTCAATAGTGGCATGCTCTTTTTCACGTGCACAATAAGTCTGACACCCTCCTCTCCTCATAAGGAGAAGAGTGCTCCATCATATTAAGTCCATATATCTTAAATAGCTTTGTGAAACGCAGTTTGCCAAATTTAGTTTTCTTTATTCCACTTAATTGATATAAGTACTGAACCCTCCATCATTGCACTAAGCCCAAACTATACCAAGGTGATTAAATTTACCCTGAAAAGGAGCAAATTTTCAACCATTACTAATGTTGAGGTGTCTGGGCAGTTAGAATGTGTGCACCGGGCTTGACTGCTGGTTTATGGCAGAGATGTTGTCCAGCCCAATCCATTGTTCTAATTGCATCAAAATAATGACTAAATGATCCATTTGTTCACATTGTTTTGCATAATCTAAAAATTTTATCTTCTTCTTTGGTATTTGTCTCTGCACTGATTAAATGTTTTCCTAATGTTCCCGTAAAGTTCCTAATTTCACTTTGAGTTTTGTTGCAAAAAGGGAAGAAGAAACGAAATGAAAATAAAAGACACCATTTTCAAGGTATCTGAATATTGTGCTCACTTTTAATATTCCTGGAATGTAAAAGTAAGCAGCCATGAAAAAGTAACACACAAAGGCAAATAGAAAGTAAATGCTGAAAATTAAAAAAGAGGAAGTGACACCTCCCCTCATGAAATGACAAAATGACACATGTACGACACCACCAGAATTCTGGGGTGTTATGTAGATTGACAGGTTTCAATGCAGCAGTCATGTTATGATGGGCATTTTGACATAACTTAGCTATAGAAAGAAGAGCTCCTTGGCAAAAGTGTAAGTTTTGGATTTTACTCCATAAAAGTTGCCATGATTTGTTTTTAATCTGGCATAAAAACAGTGATGGAGATTGCAGTCTCAGTCTTGGAAATAGCAAATTAATTGTCCAGATGAACTCTTTTGAGGATCACCATGTTCATTATTTCTGCAGGTATCCTTTGAGCTTATCACTGTAGAGAAACCAACTTCTGATTTCAACTCGGACTACCTCCCAGCACAGGAACCGAATTGCTTCTCTTTCAGATACACCCTGATTCCTCGGGAGTTTCTCCTCACAGCCAGTCTGGAGCTCTCACTTCTCAGGTGACTGATCTTCCTTCATTTCCTTCTCCAATCATGTCTCCAGGTCATCCAGGTGCTGATGCAATCCAAAGAGGAATGTGTCCAGCAGGGTCTCATCCCAGGCCAGAAAAGAACCATTTGTGGTGAAAAGGTGGAAGATTTGCTGGAGTAGCTCATGCTAGACAGCGGTGGTAGCGTCTTCTCAAACCGCTTCTCAACCATGAGTGTGTGGGGAGATCAGAAGTCATTCCTGTTCCTCAGACATAACAGGATGGAAGTTCTCTCCATTTGACTCACCTGTGTGAAAATTCCCAATGGCCATGGCTTCCAGGCAGGACACAGGCTAGACAACAGTTGGGGAAGGGGCAGAGTCTCAGGGGAGCCATCAGCACAGAGTCTGGGAGGGCCCTGGGGAGCTGGTGACTCTACAGAGCTACCTGGAGAGGGAGCCTCGTCTCAGCACATGGTGGGGACACTTGGTGCTCACAGCACACAAACCTTCATTTTCTGGGTTTTTCTATTTCACCCTGTTAGTTTCCCGTCCTAAGATTTTTGGATGTTTCTGAATTCGATTAAAAAATAAACATCTGTCAACATGAGTACCTGATGGAAGACTCCAAAGCAAGAAGTGCCATGCAGTATCTGCCACAGCTTTAATAGATATTTTTTTCACATCCTCTTGGTTGCAGCTTGGGAGAAAATTCTAGACAATGTCAGAGAAAGGGTATTGTAGGGATTGCAATGGTACCCAAAACTTTTCATGACATTATCTCATTGCATCTGTAAAGATATTTTTTATAATACTAACATCATGGCCATATTTTATTGTGCATTTATTATGAACAGGCTCTCAGCTAAGTGATATACAAACATAATTTCATTGAATCTTCACAGTTTCCCTTTCATATAATCATCATTGTCATTTATGTTTTATAAATGGAGAAATGAAACTGAAAGAGGTACTGAGTTCAACAAAACATTATATAAATGGTAGATAAACCCTAAACGGTACTCTCGCCAATTTAACACTTTAGCCTTTAGCTGCTCTCTGCACATTGATAATGAAGTCATCACCATAACTAGCTGTGTGACTTCTGACCTATCACTGGACTGTGAGCACCCTGAGGGCAGTAACACTGTCCTAAGATTCTAGAGCAGTGTCTGTCACAGGGGCAGACACAGGAGTCTCTGCCCCTCAGCAAGTGCAAAAAGGAGTACGTGTTCCAAAGGGCATGTATCCTAGCATTAAAGAAGTCTGATGGAGATATGAAAGCTTCTGAAAACAGAAATAGTAAAAACTAATTTAGGTAGATACTTTAAATGTCTGATTAATTTCTGAAAATATCTCATGTGGGAAAGGGGAGTTTCAGAGATCCAGGTGAACCCAACACTAGCATCATTTATGTGAAAGACAGGACTGGAAATTAGAAGGTGTTAAGCGAGTTGTATTCTATCCGAAAGGATTCTGGTCTATCTGGAAGAGCCAGTGATGCTCTCAGTGAATAGGAAAAATGGGAGCTAGATGGAAAGAACTTGTTCAGTTTTATGTATGTCAGGGAAAATGTCTGATTCAGAAGCATCTATGCCTTTCATGGTTGCAATATTAAACTCCTGGGCTGGGCAACCCGGGTTCAAGTCACTGTTCTAGTTTGTCCTTGTTGTGTGACCTTGGCTACCTCACTCCTACTACACGGAAATGATTGTTTTCACTATGGCAAGATGCCCTGAAGATGGTTGTTGTGTTGTCCTTATGACAATATCTGGAAAAAAGAAAACGCAAGACCTGTTAGCCTCTCCCATAATGAAGAAAAGCAACCCAGCCAGCTGAGGAAACTAGATGGATGTTTCCCCGAGACGATCAGCCTCTTTACTTCTCAGCTCAACAGAAAAAAAAAACTTTGTTTTATTTCCAATTTCATCTTTGTGTGAACTTGAACATGTGTATGGAAGTAATGCCCAGTCCAAATGAATAACATCTATTCACTCCTGAGATATGAAACATCTCTTGAAATTAATTAAATGGCCGTTCAGTTTACAAACCAGTCTCGATCAGTTGGTGCGACTAAATCCGTGGAGTTGGGTCATTTATGTGTGTGTGTGTGTGTGTGTGAGTGAGAGAGAGAGAGAGAGAGAGAGAGAGAGAGAGAAACAGGAGTGAGAAGAAGGTGGAGGAGGAGGGGGATGAGAAGGGAGAGAAAAGAACTGGGAAGAAATTAAGTAAGAAAAAAATTAGCCGTATTTTAAAGCAGAAAGCTAACTTTTTAAGCAACAGCCTTTTTTAAAGATCCAGCTGCCCTCCTGGAGCCATCTGCGGCTTCACCAGTCTCATCCACCGGCTGCACTGAAACCTGTCATTCTGTGTAACACCCTTGACTTTTGGTGGTGTCATTAGCTGTGTCATTTTTGTTGGTTTTGAGAAATGTCACTTCCTGTTTTAAATTTTCACCATTTATTTTCCTTTTGCCTATGTGTGCTACTTTTCAATGACTGCTTACTTTTACTTTCTAGGAATATTGAAATTGAACCAAATATTCTAATGTATTGAAAATCATGGGAGAATAAGTTACTTTTTCTTTATTATATTTTCTCTTCCCTTTTTTGGAACAAACCTCGAAGTGAAATTGGAAACATTGCAGGGATATTAGTAAAATGTTTAATTAGTGCAAAGACAAATACCACAGAGGGAACAATTTTTAAATTATGTATAAAATGTCAAAGAATAAATGGATCACTTAGCCATTCTTTTTAAAGCTAAAATAATGGACTGGGCTGGACGTCTCTGCCACGAAGCAACAAAAAACCGCATGCACACATTCTACTTGTTTGAACATCTCAACATTAGTAATAGTTGCACCTTCCTCACTTTCATGGCAGATTAATCATGTTGGTATAGTGTGGGCTCAGTGCAATTATGAACAGTTCAAAACTTACCTCAATTAAGTAGAATAAAGAAAACCAAGTTTGGTAAACGGTATATCATAAAGCTATTTAAGGTGTATGGATTTAATAATGGTGGAGAACTGTTCTCCTTATGAAGAGAGGAGGCTATCAGACTCGTTATACACCTGAAAAAAAGAGTATGTCACTACTGACTATTCTGGGCCATTCACATAAATACCAAACCCTATGGTGATGCTTGAACTAAGAGGAGGAAACTTGGGAGATTAAATATTATAGGCCCTGTCTAGTTTGCTAGCTGCTGGAATGCAATATACCAGAAACGGAATGGCTTTTGAAAAGGGGAATTTAATGAGTTGCTAGTTTACAGTTCTAAGGGTGAGAAAATGTCCCAATTAAAACAAGTCTAAAGAAATGTCCAATAAAAGGCATCTAGGGAAAGATACCTTGGTTCAAGAAGGCTGATGAAGTTCAGGGTTTCTCTCTCAAGTGAGAAGGCACATGGTGAACACAGTCAGGGCTTCTCTCTCAGCTGGAAGGGCAAATGGCGACCACGGCGTCATCTGCTAGCTTTCTCTCCTGGCTTCTTATTTCATGAAGCTCCCCGGAAGGCATTTTCCTTCTTCATCTCCAAAGGTCGCTGACTGGTGGACTCTCTGCTTCGTGGTGCTGCAGCATTCTCTGCTCTCTCTGAGTTTCTCTCTCCAAAATGTTTCCTCTTGAATAGAGCTTCAGAAACTAATCAAGACCCACTCAAATGGGTGGAGACATGTCATCCCCTAATCCAGTTTAACAACCATTCTTGACTAAATCACATCAACCAGGGAGATGATCTCTTTACAGTTTCAAACATACAGTATTGAATAGAGATTATTCTACCTTTATAAAATGGGATTTATATTAAAACACGGCTTTTCTTAGGGGGCATGCTTCCTTTCAAACCAGCACAGGCGCATATGCACAGCAATTCCTCTCCCCACACCTACCATCACAAAATATAGTATTGTCCAAAGGGTTCTAGGAAATGTATGCTGACATGTTCCTTACTTTGAAGGGATGATTCTAAGAAGTTTGTATCTAAGAAGTTTGTAGGTGATGTAAGAACACTAAACTAAATACTAAAAGTCTAGGCTATGAGGAGAGGATGTACTACCTTTGTGGAAATACAGGTGTGATGAGAAGACACTTTAAAGCAGTAATAATAATGGTGCACTTGAGTATGTCTTGAAACTAGAACCAATTATCCAATCAAATCATATAATTCTCCTCATCCTATCAAACCAAACAACTGCATAAACACACCCACAAACCCACCCCCACACACACACAAATGCTTGAATAGACATCTAATTCCCTTTTTGTGGTTTTGTTATTAAACTAAGGTGGGGGCCACACCAGTGAGAAAATAAGGATAACTATGAACCATGTGTGCTTCTTGTTCTTAGCTCTACAACCTTCTATCAACCATATCAACATGAACCACGTGAACGTTCCTATGGGTTGAAGGAAGCATAAGGAGTCCTTTTGCTTTAGATTACCAAGTGCCTGGTATTGAGAATATGACGAAAAACACTACTAGATCTATGCATATAAAGGACATATCCTTCATGCCTGATTAGTACATCAAAACTTCCATGAAGGATATCTCAAGGGGAGAAAGAAGATTTAAGAAGAAGCCTAAGAATGATTTCTTCAAAGTCTGTTAACAGACAGCTCTATCTATTAAAAAATGTTCTTATTAAGATAAACATCCCATTGGATTGGACTTCTAATATTTTAATGGGTAAACTGAACTCTCAATGTAAGAATACAGAAAGATTTACAACTGATATAAGTTCTCAGGACACCGAGGAGAAGGGAATATCCAAAATTGGAAATAGAAAGGTCTGGGTAAAATTCAGAAAATGAAATTTCTTGTCTTCAGTATTTAAATGGCACACATGGAAGAAGGTCCTCAGAGAACCTGGTTCGAAGCTCACGGTCCCCCATCTCAACCAGAAGAGGGTCTCCTTGGAACTCACCAATGGCTTTTTCAGTCCCTTCACTGGTGGTGTTGGTGATGATCTTCTCCAGCCCCATCAGCTCCTTCAGCTGTGAGCTGCCTCAGAGTCTTGATGTGGGAAAGCAGGAGACCCTCACAGTGTTGGGACAAATGGGGAAGATCTCCCTTCTCTCCTGCCTGAAGGACAGGACTGACTTCAGATTCCCCCAGGAGATGGAGGAGGCCAGCCGGGTCCAGAAGGCCCAGGCCCTGTCTGTCTTCCACGAGATGCTCCAGCAGATCTTCAACCTCTTCTACACAGAGGCCTCCTCTGCTGTTTGGAACACGACCCTCCTGGAACAACTCCTCTCAGGACTTCACCGCCAGCTGGAGGACCTTGAGACCTGTTTGCTGCAGGAGATGGGAGGAGAAGAATCTCTGCTGGGAATGAATGACCTCACAGTGGCCATGAGAGAATATTTCCAGAGGATCCATCTCTATCTACAAGAGAAGAAAAACAGTGACTGTGCCTGGGAGGTTGTCAGAGTGGAAATCAAGAGATGGCTTCTCTTCATTCATGTGCTCACAAGGAAACTGAGGAATTAGGAAAGAAAGTGATTTCCAAAGATGAACATCTAAACTCAGACTTAATTTTCCAGTCATTTCAAAAGCCTATATTTTTTGTCTCAGCTAGAAAACAATTTCATTTATATTTAGCATATTTTATCAGTATTATTGACATATGTATGACCAAATATTTTCAGAATCTGGATAAATGTAACCACTGCCCTGTAACTGAACTTTATTTCATAAAATACGTATTTATTTATTTAAACATTTCAATTAATTTATAATTTTGATGGTGTATGTATTCATATGTTCTGTTTTACATAAATGATGTTCACATTTGCTTTGTAATAAATACATTACTTTTTGTTATAATAGTTTATAAATCATAATTAAATTTTTTAAGACATTTCTCTTCTTTGAAGAAAATAAACTTACCCTTAGTTGCTAATTCTGCAAAATGATTTGCAAAGTATGTAATGCAGTGCATCCATCCATCCATCCATCCATCCATCCATTCATTCATTCATTTAATGACCATGGGCATAGAGCCTTGAGAAATAGGTGAGTGTTTTCTGACCTTCTGGAGCTTACATACAGCAAAGCACATGGACATCAAAAAGTATTTACAAAATTAGTTGCATTTGGAATCTGGGCTACACAGGAAAAGCAAAAGATGCTTCAGCAGGGAGATCATGGCAAGAACAAACAATTTGCTGCTGAGGGAATTCCAGTGGGATCTAGCATGCTCAAACAAAATCCCTGGGAATATGTCTCTTCCCCATCCTTTAGATGATGTCTTTGTATCATAGTAGAAATGGCCACAAATTATCCTAGATTCAGATTCCACTGTGTTAGCCATCCAGGCAAAAAGAGTTTTCTTTGATATTAAACAACAATTCCTTCTGTAGATTCTGATTTCTTGATTTGCCCCTCCTTGGAACTCAGGACTGTGGAAGCTGTCCAAGCTTTGTCACATGGTTAAAATTTCCTTCCTGGAAGAAAGATTTGTTCCAGATTGATGCAGAAGAGAAAAAGTGAAGACAAAACCAATATATGGTGCATGTATTATAACTATTACTTGTCTGTCATATACAAAGATTCTTATTCCCAAATACTTGTAACAATATTATATCAAAAGCAACCAAAACGTCCCAGAGCTTTTCACTCAGAGGACAATAACAGGTGTCTCATTAGGTTTCTGAATCCAGGGCTGTGCTAGTTTGAAAGGACTACATACCCTAGAAAAGCCAGGTTTTAATTCTGATCCAATCTTGTGGGAACAACCATTTCTTTCAATCCCTGTTCAGTACTGTAGCTTGGAAACTTAATTAGATTATCTCCACAGAGATGTGACTCACAGAATTGTGGGTATTCATTTTGATTAGATGGAGATGTGACTCCACCCTTTCCAGGTGGGTCTTGATTACTTTACTGGAATACTAAAAATGTGGAAACATTTTGGAGAGAGCAGTAGAGCCATGAGCGGAGAGAGCCATGAGAACCAGGAGTGTCCATGAAGCCACAGACCTTTGGAGATGAAAGGATTCATCCCCCGGTTTAGCTTCATGAAGCAAGAATCTGGAGAGAAGGTTAGCAGACCTCACCATGTTTGCCATGTGCCCTTTCAGTTGACAGAGGAGCCCTGAACGCCATCAGCCTTCTTGAACCAAGATATCTTTCCCTGGATGCCTAACATTGGATATTTCTAGAGCCTTGCTTTATTTTGGACGTTTTCACAGTTTTAGAACTGTAAACTAGCAATTTATTAAATACCTGTTTTTTTTTTTTTTGCATTGGCAGACACCGAGAATCAAACCTGGGTCTCTGGCATGTGAATTCCTTGTTTAAATGCCATTCCATTTCATGTATATTTTATTCCAGCAGCTAGCTAGAACAAGGGCCTAGTCCAGTAGTTCTTGAGGATTTTCACCCTGTTTTTATATTCTGAGGCTTTAAGTAAAGAAAAGTGTAACCATGTTCCAATTCCTAGTATTCCAAGTGGACGGCAAACGGGGTAACTGTAAGGAAACTTCACACTTAGAACAAGAAAGATCAGTAACCCCCAAACAGTGATTTTAATCTACTAAGTGTGTTAGCTTGTTGAACAAGGTTGGAAAAATTTTTTCTGCATTTGCTAATACATACTTTGCTTGGATTGTATGTCAATATAGCAACACAATCAATAATTTTGGATGGGTCCCCACTTACCTGTGAAATATCCCTAACAGATTGCATGTAAAATTGTTCTTTAAAGAAAAAAGTGAGGCTCCTTTTATTATGTTGGCCTCAAACAGTTTGAACCCATTTGATTGTGGTCAGGAGAAAGGTTTGTATGTTGCAAGCATCACCCAGTACAAGGTAGGATTCACAGGCAGAGTCAGTAAGGCACACACTGTCTCCATTCTCCTCTTCCTGTGGGCAGCCAGGACAGGTCACAGCTGGAGCAAAGAGAATAAGCTTCAGGGGAAGAAATCCACCCCACTCTGCTGTTCTTTCTCCTTATGGGGAGCTTTGGGCGGTGCCTAAACAATCACATTAGAGTGAGGACTTTTGTGTTATGCGATGAACCTAGGTACTGGAAAAAAACATCTTGCAGCTGGATATCAGCCTCTGAGGGGAATTGTACACAGTGGTTAGAACACCTAGAATCCCGCTGGGCAGTGGAGCTACTTCACAGCCTTTCCCACCAGGTCTTGTCCTGCTGGTCTCTGCTCATCTATTGACTCAGGTCTCTTCAAATATGAGAAGTGATATTTCATTATATATTTGATTATTGATTCTTTTGCAACTATTCTTATTTATTCCTCAAGAGTACCTACACTCTTATCAGGAACTCCATTCATTACTTTCCATAACACCTTATTTTCTTTCATCCTTTTCATCTCTTTTCAATTGCATTTCTTCATTTAGAGAATCTTTGTCAAGTTTTTCTTTCATGTGAGGACGTCATTTCTGATCTGACATTTCTATTCTTTTTCTCTTACATTTGCGTTCTAATTCTCCTGTTATATCTTTAGTTTCCTTGCTCAGTTCACTTCTTTTTTCTCTATTGTTAACTCATTCTATTACATTTTCAATTTATTAAAATATCTGTACGTGAATATAGATGGAAGGCCTACCATGCCCTGACATGCTTTGGATTGATCCTTTGAAGAACAAGTTAATGCTTATATTGTCTTCTTTCGAACATCAAACCCTGATCCATTATGCAATGTTATCTAAGGGGCAAAACATGATAATTTCAATATTTCACCTGTGAAGACATCAATACAGAGAAGAACTGGTAACCTATCCCTGGTTTTTAGAGGCAGAATCTTGCAGCAGGCATCTTTGTAATGCAAAGCACAATTGTGGGCAAGCTTGAGAGCAAATTCAATTGCTTCCAGGGAAATGATTCCTTCCTTTGTGTGGGTATTTTCTAATCACTGAGAATGTCAACTGGGACCTCTATATCTGTGTGTTTGTGTATATTAGAGTCAATATTTGCCTTCTACATGATCCAAAAGATCATATATTCAGCACCTCACACAGGAGTTGAGATTCTAGAAGGAGACTTGAAATGCCAAAGTTCACTCTGAACTGTCCTAATGAAATATTTCTCTTGCTCACATTTCCACCTTCAGTTTTCACCTAGCCTTGTTATTTTTATATTCAATAATTCCAATTTTGGGGCTCATCTGCTGGTAATTGCTCTGTTGGGTGGACTGTATGGGGGCTAAGGAGTGAGGAACTTAGTGAGGTTTAGAGCAGCCCTTGAGGCCAGGGAGCATGATACCAATTACGTGTGATGAGAGTGTGTCCCCTGGTAGAGTTTTGAAGGGGAGAATTTCCCAGAGGAAATTGTGTATTTTCTGGTATAAAAGCATCTTATATTTCTAAGATTAATCTTCTTAGTCATGCAGAATTACTCCACTAATGTAACTTTGAATTATGTCACACTGAAAAGCATACGAACTTGGGGAAATATTGGTTGGGTGTGAATGATAGTAGTTCAATTACCAGCACCTGAAGTTTGTTACCTTGCCTCTAGTAGATGCTCAATAAATGATGGTTATTCTTTACTGACAGGCTGCAAAGAGTCCATTGTTGTAGTCTTGTCATGGTTAGGTTCATGTGTCAGGTTGGCCAAGTGATGGTACTTGTTTGTCTGGTTGGGCAAGTACTGGCCTATCTGTTGCGATGAAGACATTTCATAGAATTAAATCATTGTCATGTTCGCTACATCCATTTGCAATCAGCCAAAGGGGAGTGTCGTCTGCAATGAATAATGCTTAATCTGATCACTGGAAGCCGTTTAAGGAGGATTCAGAAGAGACAGGCTCTCTTCCTGCTTTGGCCGGTGAGCCTCTCCTGTGAGCTCGTCCAGAACTCCATCGGAATCATCGGCTTCACAGCCTGCCCTGCGGATTTTGGACTCTGTGTTCCCACAGTCACATGAGACACTTTTATAAATTTTATATTTGCGAGTGTTCCCTGTTGATTTTGTTTCTCTAGAGAACCCTAACTAATACATCTTGGTGCTAGGAGTGGGGTTATTTAAAATGATTTATAAATAATTTAAAGAGGTTGTATTTCCTGTTTTTACTTACACTACCCCAGAGTCCTTGCCACTAATTTACTATTCAAATAGTTTCCCAATTCTTTTTGTCCTTCTTATTTTTCTATATTGTGTTTAGAAAAAAAAATACTGTGCTAAAATTTCAAAATGCATCATATTTCTTTTCACACTTTTATATATTTCTAAAAATCATAACTGAATGTTTTATTTAATTTGCATTTTAGTTTCATGGCTTTTGTAATTTAGTTATGAATTATATTTGTTTCCTTTCTATGTTGTCACTATTTTTAAAATTTAGCCTTTTTCACTGATGCTTATGACTATTATGTATTATCAAGTTCTCACTGATAGTAATATTGCACCCTCTCTGTCTTTCCCTCATATAGTCTTGCTCTATCTTTGTCCATTGTTTGCATTTTTTTTGTATTACTTGATATTAGGCATTTGCGACCACTGACAATAATTACAAAGTTATTTCTTAAATGAATCAAGAGTTTTCCTTTTAACAGGGATGTTTAACAAGTTTATATTTAATGTCTTAATCTTTTGTTTTTGGTTCTCATTTTATTCAGTTATGTTTAATTTTATTTTTTAATTCTTTTTCTTTTTCTTTTTTAATGTTATATATGTATAACATAGGTTATATATGTATAATAATGTTAAATATGTATAAAACACGTATTTTTATATGTGTTTGACACTTGTCATATCCCCTTCGATTCTCAAATTGTCATTAACTTTAAGACTATATTTTAAAAATCAACTTAAATTATCTCTCGATTATTTAATTAAAACTTTCACCAATTTTAATTCATTTCATGTCTCATGGCCAGTTCCTCCTAGGACTGTTACTTTAGTCAGCCTGATAAGTGTAGTAGCTGACACAATATGAATAGAGATACCTGGGAATTTATGTTTGTATATAAGCAGGTGAGATGGTTGAATATGTTAGTTAATAGAAATGGATTTCTGTTGTATTATTTTGTTTGTGAAATGATATTCATTTTGAATGTGCTTATGATAACAGTAATTTGGTTCAGTGTGCCATATTAGTGCCATATTCTTAGTAATTATCAGAATTCTTGTGGTCAATAAGGCAGTAATCTAGGATTAAACAATTCTTGTATTAGAATGAAGCATATGAATGTAACGCAATGCGACTGACATGCTGCTTAGTTTGTAAACTGCCTCTGAATATAGTTCCACTGTGGAATGCAAAAGTTTTTGGTTGATGATAAGACTGTTGCCATCATTACCACAGCTTCTGCATGTTTTAAGACTTTACATTTGAAACCGTAATGAGGTACACTTAGAATTACAGAAAGAGTTTAAAGGTCTTCTTGAGTGCCATGTGGACCATCCCTTTCTCTTGGCTTCACCATAACCTTTAACCAAGCAGCAGATGAATTGGTTGGGTCTGAGTATAAAGTTTCAGGACCAGAGCTGACTTTCATTCATTACTGCAAACCTTTAATGGCCATTTTCTTTTGAGAACTTGTCTTCTGACATGATATACCAGAACTATAATGGCTTCTAAAAAGGAGAATTTAATAAGTTATAAGTTTCAAGTTCTAAGGAAATGAAAGTGTCCAAATTAAGGCACCAACAAGAGGTTCCCTTCACTCAAGAAAGGCTGATGGGTCTGGAATACGTATGCAAGCTGGGAAGTCACGTGGCTGCCGTCTGCTGGTACTTTGCTCCTGGTCTCCATTGCTTTCAGCCACTATTCCTGTGGGGGTTCTTCACTTTGCATCTTTGGGACTGGCTTTCATCTCTTGGCTTCCCTTGACCCTCTCCAGGTTCTGGCCTGATTAACATCTCATGGAGACATCTGCTGGGCCCCAAGAATTTCCAGACATCTCTGTCTGTGTTCTCCAAGTGTTGGCATCTTTGCTGTGAAGTTATTGTTGGGCCTGTTGTGCTCAGGTTTCTACAAAAGTTTGCTCTTTTAAAGGCTCTAGTAAACTAATCAAGAACCACTTGGAATGGGTGGAGTCACATCTCCATCTAATCAAAAGGTCACACCAATAATTAGGTGTGTCACATCTCCCTGGAGATAATCTAATCAAAGTTTCCAAGACTAAAGTATTGAAGCAGGATTACATGAAACAGTTGCCCTCACTAGATTGATTTATGACTGAAACATGGCTTTTGGGGTACATAATACTTTCAAACTGGCACATGATCCAACTTCAGACTGGATCAAGCTAAAACAATGACATCACAGAGATTTCAGGCAATGTTTCTTCTCTGTGCTCCATGCCCCCTCAACTTTGGAGTCTTCCTTCACACAGTGAAACATCCCTGAACCAAAGAAGTGTAAATTCACCATTTTACTGCCATCTGGTGACTGCAGGTAAAACCTGGCTGAGAGGATGGCCATACTGATCTCCTGCCATGATGTCCAGCTGTGAAGAATGCAGGACATTAGAAATAGGGAAGAGAAAGGACATTTTGATGTCCTGTCCATTACAAAATAAATGCAAAAAACCAAAAATAAGAAAAAAGTTCTCATTAGAAATGTGAAATTTATGTTTGTAAGTCCCCATCATCCTCTTACTCTAAAGCCAATCTAATTAATTTTGGCTGAATAAATCAAAGACAGAAAAGAAAAGATCACATAGAAAACTAACCAGAATAACAAGGTAGTGTTTATTTGAGCTGTATTATGAATGCAAAAATTACCCCTGACATTTGCCAATTATAGACAGCAGTTAAAATTAATGTTAAAGAAGAGCCCAATTCTGTTTGTGAAGGTTGATTTCCTCAGATTCATGGACATGTAAGTAGAGACGCGTGACATGAATGGAAATGGCAGAGTAAAAAACTCAGGAAATATGTCTCTCTATAAATACAACCCCCAAAACTGGCAAAAATAGCCAGAATCTACTTTTCAGGAATCTGGAAATTAATCAGACTTACAAAACCTGGGAGCATTTAGTCAAGTAAAGCAGCTGACTCTCAGTAAAGAACAGCAAGAGTTGTAGCATTTAACTTGCCTTACGCTGAAGCTCAGTAGGAGCCTTGAAAAGTAACAGCCTGCATTGGGGCACCACACAGAGTAGGATGGAGCTGGAATGCCTTCACATCCCCATTCCCAATGATTGTTATTATTTGGCTTGTCAGGTGCGAAGAGCCCACTGGAAAGGGGTATCTTTATTGTATGTGTCTCAGAGCTCAGCCAATGCTAAAAGCTTCTCCTGGGAGAGCTTTTCTCAAAAATGTTTACTGCCAAGTGTTTTAATATATTGGCTACCTGAGGCAATGGGTAACGGGGACAGTAGGGCCAGGCAATATCCTAGCCTAAAAGCTGAGAAGAAAGAGATGAGGAAGAAGATGTCCAAAGGGCTTTGAAAGACCCGATCATAGTTCTGGGACTCTAGAAGGGCCTGCTCAGTTGTCGAGCTGTGCAAATGCTCAGGAAGAACCTGGAAATGACCCAGTCTCCCACTCTGGCTGATCTGAAAGTTTGGCATAAGCAGGAAGTGAGGACTAAGGCAAAGTTGAAAGTTGCCTGGCTGAGAATTTAGTGTGAACCACAACATGCACACACACACACACACACACACACACACACACACACACACACACACACACACACACACAGAGGTCCTTGAGAAAGACCTAGAGCTGCATTGTTTCCAGGCATAAGGAAATCTCTGTTCCATCATTCGTTGATCCCCAACTAACTGATTATAGACTTCAGAGCATCATATAACAAATAACCCAAAATTTAGAGAATTAGTGCAGAAAATTCACTGAAAAACAAGGAATAGCAACCTGCAGAAAGCAGCAAAAGCACTCTTTGGGGACGACTGATTTCTAGAGTTGCCACCTTGTATTATTATCTTTATTTTTTTTTTTTTTACATGGGCAGGCACCAGGAATTGAACCCAGGTCCTCTGGCATGACAGGCGTGCATTATTCCCTGCTGAGCCACCGTGACCCACCCTGCTACCTTATATTAATTTTAATGTGAAGTTTTCATCAAAATAATGTGAAATAGAAACAAAAAAATTAATAACAGCAAACAATAACAATAACAACAACAAAAAGAACGTATGGCCCATACACAGTAAGAAAATAACAATCAATTAAAAACTATTCCTGAGGAAGACCAGATTTAGACTTCCTAGGTAAAGACTTTAAATCAGCTGTTTTAAATATGTTCAAATACATAAGTGAAACAATGCCTACATACATAAGGAATGTATGAGAAAATTGACTCACCCAATGGAGAATACAAATAATGAGATAGAATTCTGGACCTGAAAATTATAACAGGTGAAGTGAAAAATGCAGCAGAAGAATTCAACAGCCAACTGAACAGGCAGAAGAAAGAGTCAGATAATTTGAAGATAAGCCAATTGAAATTATGCAGTCTGATGAGCAGAAAGGAATATGAATGAAAAAATATAAACAGAATCTGTTACCATCAGAAAACCTGGTCTCTTTTTATGTGGTATAGGTGGGGTCACATTTCATTCTTTTTCCATCTGATTATCCTGTTATTGCAGCAGTACATTTGTTGTGTTTTTCTTTGTTTGCATTTGCTTATTTGTTTATTTGGGAAGTGCATGGGCCAGGAATTGAACCCATTCTGTTGAATTCTTGTACACCCTTCCCAAGAGGTACACATCTCCTTCTTTGTTGCTTAAAACTAGGTCAAACAAGTCTCCACACCTGTAAGACTGTGTATTCATCTTGCATTGAAGTAAACCCATGAGACTGTTTCCTACATTATGTTCCTTTCCCTGCGTGTGACCCTGGGTACTTAGTTCTAAACGTACTTGCTTCATACTGGCTACCCTTTGCCTACCAGGAATATAAACAACCCAAAGAAACAATGATACTCTAATTATTATTTTGTAACCTGATTTTTAATTTTACTAATCTATGCATGAAGATGTGATAAGAGTGACTCAGATGACCCCAGCCTGTGAGTACAAATGAACGTACCTTTACTCTGAGGTCACCCAGGCACTATTAGCAGGGAGCACCATCTCTTAAAGTAATTCTCCTCCAAAAATACCTTCAAGATACGTCAGGTCAGTGTTGGTGCATTCATGAATGAATGTTCTCTCACTTCCTGCCGCATGTGATCATGGAGAAAATTAGACCCGTGCATAACTAAGTACTGTCTGGAGCCTCTTGTTGTCCCCTTTTCTGTCAGCCTCTCATCAGGAATGGAATCCAGAGGCCAGTCCAGTCCTGGGGCCTAGAATAAAGCTGGCAGTCAGATGTCAGCAGTAATGTGTGAATGCTGTGACATTCTACTGAGATGGGAATCTGAGGAAGACACTCGTTAATGCTGGTCCCTGAGCCTCCATGCCCTAAATGTATTAGATCTCATGCTAGGTGCTGGGAAGCTGCAGTCAATTAGTACACATTGTCCCTCCTAAACCTTTTCCTTTGCTTGTTTGTTTTGATCTCTGGTATGAAAATCATTTTATATTAACATTTATTTCTTTTCAAATTTTCTATATTTATTCAAGGAACTGCTTATTCTATTTTATGACTTTCCTGTCCTCACCGTTCTTCTCCAATGTGACCGTGGTGCTTGGCAGATCATCTGGGGATGCTTTCATGGGCCAGGACTCTACAGGACAAACCTCACTTCTCCCCCAATTAACTGACTGACATTCATTCACATGGTCACCCCCAGCATGAAGAGACTGGGAGGGAGTCTGATTGTATGACTAGAGGGAAAGCAAGACAAGTGTGAATACAATGACTGTTGATTTTTTTTATCTTTCATTTTTCGTTGATCTTGTGTCTGTGTGTTATAATACACAAAACATAAAACTTGTCATTAGTGACACATTACATTCCAATGTTGTATGGCCATCACCATTATCCAGTTCCAGAATATTTTCATCACCTCAACAAGAAACCCCATTCCCAATAAGCGTGTACTCCCCAATCCTACCTCTACTAATCCAATTTCTTTCTACTTGTATTTGCCTATTCTGGGTATTTCATATAAATGAAATCATACTGTATGTGGCCTTTGTGTCTGACTCCTCTCACTTAGCATAATGTGTTCAAGGTTCATGCAAATTGAAGCATCTATCAGTACTTCTTCCTTTTTCATGGCTTGAATAATATTCCATAGCATGGATAAACTACATTTGTTCATCTATGCAACTGTTGCTGGACATCTGTTTTGATTCTCCCATTTGGCTAACATGAGCAGTGCTGCTATAAACAATCATGTACAAGTTTTTGATAAGTACTGAGTTTCAATTCTTTGTGATAAATGCCCAGAGATTCAGTTACTGGTTCATATGTTAATTCTATGTTTAATTGTTGAGGAAATGGCTAACTGTTTTCCACAGTGGGCAACTGATTTTACAATCCCATCAGCAATGTACAAGGGTTCTAATTTGTCCACGTCCTAGCCACCCCTTTGTAAGTTTCTGTTCATTTTCTTATTTTATGTCCATCCTGGTGGGTGTGGAGAAGTATCTCATTGAAGTTTTGATTTGCATCTCACTAATGATCACAGATGTGGAGCATCTTTATGTGTGCTGGTTGACCCCTTGTGTATCTTTTTCGAGAAATGTCTATTCAAATCTTTGCCCGTTTTTATTGGGTTGTTTATCTCTCTGTTGTTGTGTTGTTTATAGGGTTTTTCTTCCACTGATGTATATGCCTATCCTTATGCTAGCATCACTCTTTTTTATTACTGCAGCTTTGTAATAAGTTCTGAAATCAGAAAATGTGAGTCCTCCAATTTCGTTTTCTTTTTCAAGATTTGTTGATTTTGGTGATCACTTGCAAATTCCATATGCATTCTAGGATTAACTTTTCTGTTTCTACAAATGAGCCCATTGGGATTTTGATAGGGGTTGCATTTAATCTATAGATCACTTTGGGTTGTACTGAGGTCTGAACAGTATTAAGTATTCCCGTATATGAACACAGGATGTCTTTCCATTTATTTAGAATTCTTTAATTTCTTTCAACAGTGTTTTATAATTTCCAGTGTGAAGATCTTGCACCTCATTGGTTAAATTTATTCCAAAGTATTTTATTCTTTTAGATGGTACACTGAGTGTAACTGCTTTCTTAATTTCCTTTTCAGAATGATCATTAGTAGTATATAGAAATACAATAAATTTGTGCATGTTTATCTTGTATCCTGACAGTTTATCTTGTATCTTGAATTTGTTTATTAGTTCTAATCTTTTTTCATGTGTGTGGATTCTTTAGAATTTTCTCTCTGTATGTGTATATATGTGTGTGTGTGTGTGTGTGTGTTGTGTATATATATATATATATATATATATATATATATATATATATATATATAATCATGGCATCTGCAAATGGAGAGTTTTACATCTTCCCCTTCAACTTGGATGCTTTTTATTTCTACTCTTGCCTAGTTATTCTAGTTACAACTTGCAGTACAATATTAAATGGAATTGGAGAAGGTGGGTATCCTTGTCTTTCTCCTGATCTTAAGGCAAAATGTTCAGTCTTTCACAGTTGTGTGGCAGTGGTTTTTTTGGTTTTTACTTTTGGTTTTCTTTTTTACAAATGCCCTTTATTCTGTTGTAGAAGTTTCCTTCTATTTCTAGTTTTCTAAGTATTTCTATCATGAAATGGTGCATAGTTTATAATTTTTATATTTTCTGCCATCTTTTGATCCATATATAATATCCTTTGTCGCCAATAATATTTTCCCATAAACCTATTATTTTTATTTTAATAACCCCCCTCAGCTCTCTTTTGGTTGCTATTTGCATAGAATAGTCTTTTCTATCTTTTAATTCTCAACCTATTTGTATCTTTGGGGCTAAAGTCTTACAGATAGTGGTTGGATAGTTGGATCAGTTTTTGTTGCTGTTTTCTTTGTATTCATTCTCATGCCTGCATATGTAAAAAAAATAAAGTAAAAACAAAAAAATAAAAAAAGTGAGAAATTGTTTTTAAAGGGTAAATTAGTGGCTAAGATTCTGGGGACTGTAACTTAAAACAAGAAACCAACCTCTTTGAAATATTTATAAATCATTACGAAATATCATCACTATTAGACTACAACTTATTCTTTACTGGCTGCTAATAAATAATAATAGCTATCATTTACTGTGCACCTACTATATGCAAGATCAACAAACTACATGCTACTAAGTACTATCATTCACAGTCAATGCATATTTCCCGAAGTCCATATGCTTTTCAGTGTGAAATAATTAAAATTTACATTAGTAGACTAATTCATCATGAGTAAGAATATTGATCTTAAAAAGTAGGAGAAGATTGGTTACCAATTCCTCTCTGGAATATTAATTGACAGTTGAAATTTTGAAATTATTATGTTTTTCCCTTATTAAAATTCTATTATGAATCAGGGTGTGTTTGCTTATGGAAGGAAGACAATATAATTAACTTGTTCTTCAAAGGATCAAGCCAAAGCATGCAGGGCATGGTAAGCTTTCCATTTGCATTCATGCACACATATTTCATAATTGAAAATATAACAGAGAGGTAAAAAGAGATCTAAGAAGTGAAAATAGTAAGGACACTAAAAACATAACAGCAGAATTAGAACTGAAATGTAAGAGAAAAAATAGAAATTACAGATCAGAAATGATGTCCTCTTATGAAAGACAAACTTGACAGATTCTCTAAATGAAGAGAAGCAATTTTGAAAGATGGAAAGGATGATAGAAAGAAGGTGTAATGGGAATTAATGAATGGCATTCCTAATAAGAGTGTAGGTACTCTTGAAGAATAAATAAGAATAGTTGCAAAAGAATCAATATTTAAAGATGTAGTGAAAGATCATTTCTCATATTTGATTAGAGACTTGAGTCAATAGATGAGCAGAGACCAGCAGGACAAGACCTGGTGGGAAAGGCTGTGAAGTATCTCCACTGCCCAGCAGGACTCTAGGTGTTCTAACCACTGTGTACAAGTCCCCTAAGAAGCTGACTTGCAGCTGCAAGACGTTTTTCCCAGTAACTAAGTTCATCTCATAAAATAAAAGTCCTCATTCTCATGTGATTGCTTAGGCACTACCCAAAGTTCCCCATGAATGGAGAGAGCAGCAGAGTGGGGTGGATTTCTTCCCTTGGAAATTATTCTTTTATGCTCCAGCTGTGACCTGTCTTTGCTTGCTGCCCTCAGGAGGAGGAGAATGGAGACAGTGTATGTCTTACTGACTTTCTGCCTGTGAGTTCTGCCTTGTACTGGGTGACCCTTGTAACATTTGAACCTTTCTCTTAACAGCTATCAAAAGGGCTCAAACTGTGTGAGGGCAACATAATAAAAGGAATTTCACTTTTTCCTTTAAAGGACAATTTTACATGCAATCTGATAGGGACGGTTCATGTATAAGAGGGGATCAATCCAAGATTATTAATTGTATTGCTGTCTTGATTCCAATTCAACCCCAAGTACTAATGCAGAAAAAACCTTTCCACCCTTGTTCGGGAAGCTAACAGATTTGCTAGCTTAAAAATGCTGTTTGGGTGGGGGCGTTACCTGTCTTTCTTGTTGTAAGTGTGACATTTCATTACAGTTATCCTGTTTTCCATCCACTTTGGAATATTAGGAATTGAAAGGTGGTTATAGTTTTGTTTACCTGATGTTCTCAGAATTTACAAAGTGTGTGAAAATCCTTAAGAAATCCTGAGCTGGGCCCTGGCTTTAGGGACCCAGTGAGACGTCTCTGAGTAAAAACATTAGGGTCCTTTGGGTTGGTTATGATACAATTGCATTATATTATTACAAGTATGTGGGAATAAGAATCTTTGTGGATGATAGACAAATAATAATTACGATGCATATGCCATCAGTTGATTTTGCCTTTGTGTTTTCTCTTCCGCTTTACTCTCGTAACAAATCTTTCTTCCATGGAGGAAATATTAACCATGTGCGAAAGGGTGGTCTGCTCCACAGTCCTGAGTTTCAAGGATGGGCAAGTCAAGAAATCTGAATCTTTAGTAGGCATTGTTCTTGAATATCAAAGAGAACTCGTTCCACCTGGATGGCTAAGGCAGTGGAATCTGAGTCTAGGATTCTTTGTGACCATCTTGTCAATGATGTAAAAGATGTACTAAAGGATGGGGAAAAGACACATCCTCATGGATTGTGTTTGAGCCTGCTAGATCCCATTGGCATTCCTGCAGCAGCCAATGGTTTGCTCTTGCCATGAGACTCACTGCTAAGGCATCTTTTGCTTTTCCTGTAGGGCCCAGATCCCAAATGTAATGAATTTTATAAATACTTTTTTACATCCATGTCCTTTGTTTGTGTAAGCTCCAGTGGGTCAGTGAGCACTCACCTCTTTCTCAAGGTTCTAGCTCAAAGGTCATTGAATGAATGAATGAATGAATGAATGAATCCACTGCACTTGATCGTTTCCTGTTCATTTTGCAGAATTAGTACCTCAGGGAAATTTCATTTTTTTAAAAAGAGCAGAAACCAGAAACGTCTTAAAACAAATTTAATAAGAATTTGTTAAACTTCTAAAACTGTAGAATATTCATTATAAAGCAAAGGTGAACATATTCATATAAAACAGAACATATAAATAGAAAAAACATAAAATTGATAAATTTGTTGAAATGATTAAATAAATAAATAAATAAATAAATATTTTCTGAAATAAAGTTCAATTACGGGTCACTAGATAAAGTATGTTTGACAGATCCTTAAAATATTGGTCTTATATATGCTCAATAATTGATAAAAATTGCTAATTTTGAATTCAATTATTTTATAGATGGAGCATTATTTTATAGATGGATCGCCTTTGAAATGCCTGGAACATCTGAGCTTGGATGTTCATCTCTGGGAATGAGTTTCTTTCCTAATTGCTGAGTTTTGAGAGCTTGTGAATGAAGAGAAGCCATCTCCTGATTTCCACTCTGACAACCTCCCAGGCACAGTGACTGTTTTCCTTCTCCTGTAGATAGAGAAGAATCCTCTGGAAGTATCTCCTCACAGCCAGTGTGGGGTCCTTCATTCCCAGGAGAGATCCTTCTTCTCCCATCTCCTGCAGCAAACAGGTCTCAAGGTCCTCCAGCTGGCGGTGAAGTCCTGAGAGGAGTTGTTCCAGGAGGGTCGTGTTCCAAACAGCAGAGGAGGCCTCTGTGTAGAAGAGGTTGAAGATCTGCTGGAGCATCTCGTGGACGACAGACAGGGCCTGGGCCTTCTGGACCCGGCTGGCCTCCACCATCTCCTGGGGGAATCTGAAGTCAGTCCTGTCCTTCAGGCAGGAGAGAAGGGAGATCTTCCCCATTTGTCCCAACACTGTGAGGGTCTCCTGCGTTCCCACATCCAGGCTTTGGGGCAGGTCACAGCTGAAGGAGCTGATGGGGCTGGAGAAGATCATCACCAACACCACCAGTGAAGGGACTGAAAAAGCCATTGGTGAGTTCCAAGGAGACCCTCTTTTGGTTGAGATGGGGGACTGTGAGTTTCGAACCAGGTTCTCTGAGGACCTTCTTCTGTGTGTGCCATTTAAATACTGAAGACAAGCATTTTCATTTTCTGAATTTCCCCGAGACTTTTCTATTCCTCACTTTGGAATTTCCCTTCTCCTTCGTGGCCTGAGATGATGTATCATTTGCGATTCTTTCTGTCTCCTTACACTGAGAGTTCAGTTTACACAAAAAGTATTAGAATTCCAATCCAATGAAATGCTTATCATCTTAAACACCAATATTTAATGGATAGATCTCTCTGGATATGTGTTTTCATATGTTAAGAAGAACTTTGAGAAATCATTCCTTGGCTTCTTTTTAAACCTTCTTTCTCCCCCTCTTGATATTCTTCATGAAAGTGTGGTAATCAGAAATGAAATATGTGTCTTTTATGTGTGTAAATCTACTTGTGCTTTATGTCATATCCTTAATACCAGGTACTTGATAACATCCTTAAAGAAAAGGGCACTTGATTTCCTTCAACTCGGGAGCTTTCACCCGGTTCATGCTGAAATAGTTGATCAAAGGTTGCAGATCTCAGAACAAGCAGAGAACTTGGTTCATCCTTATCCCCATTTTCTATCTGAGATAACTTTGTCCCTGCTTTAAGTGGATAAGGAACCCACCGAAAATGGAATTAGATGTGTGTGCATGTGTTTGTGTGTGTGCAAGCACAGTCATGTGGTTTGGTAGGATGGGGAGTGTCATAAGGGTTGGTTGGATAATTGTTCCTAATTTCAAAGATATACTCATGTGCACCATTATTACTACCTCTCTCAAAGCATCCCCTCATCTCACCTGTATTTCCACAAATGTAGTACACCCTCTCCTCATAGCCTAGTATTTAGTATTTAGTTCAGTGTTATTACGACATACACACTTTTTGGGGTTATTCCCTGAAAATAAGGATCATGTCAGCATACTTTTCGTACTATCCTTTAGACAATCCTGTATTTTGTGATAGTAGGTGTGGGGAGTGGAATTGTTGTGCATATGAGCCTACATTATTTAATCTTCCATGTTTCCTCCTCTTAATTCAAACACCACCGTACAGTTTGGTGTATGTGAATGGCCTAGGATGGTCAGTAGTGGCATGTTCTTTTGTTCAGGTGTACAGTAAGTCTGATAGCCTCCTCTCTTCATAAGGGTAAGAGTTCTCCATCATTATTAAATCCATATATCTTAAATAGCTTTATGATAAGCAGTTTGCTGAATTTGGCTTTCTTTATTCTACTTAACTGAGATAAGTACTGAACTGCCCATCACTGCACTGAGCCAAGACTATACCAAGATGATTAATCCTCCCTCAAAATGAGTGAAGTGCAACCATGGCTAATGTCGAGACATGCAAGCAGTTAGAATGTGTGCACTGGGCTTCTTTGTTGCTTCGTGGCAGAGACGTTGTCCAGCCCAGTTCATTATTCTAGCTGTATCAGAATGATGACTTTGTGATCCATTTATTCTTTCAGATTTTTTACATAATTAAAACATTGTTCCCTCTTCTTTTGTATTGGTCTTTTCTCTGATTAAAAGTTTTCCTAATGCCACTCTAATGTTTCTAATTTCGCTTTAAGACTTGTTTCAAAAAAGAGAACAGAAAGTGTAAATTAAAAAAATTACATTCTTTGTATGATTTTTGAGATATCAGAATATGCAGCTCACTTTTAGTATTCCTAGAAAGTAAAAGGAAGCAGTCAAAACTGACACACATGGGAAAAAGAAAGTAAATGCTGAAAATTAGAAAAAGAGGAAGTGACATCTTCCTCTTCTGGAAAGACAACATGACACAACTAATGACACCACCAGATTCTGGGGTGTTACACAGAAGGACAGGTTTCAGTGCAGCAGGTGGATGAGACTGTTGAAACTGCAGGTGGCTCCAGGAGGGCAGATGGCTCTTTAAAAGAGGCTGTTTCTTAAAAGGATTTTCAGCTTTGAAAGATCAGGGAAATTTTTCCTTATTTTCTTCCCAGTTCTTTTCCTCATGTCCCCATCCTCCATCTTCCTCACTCTCCCTTCTTCTCTCTCTCTCTCTTCCTCCTCCCCTCCCCATTTTATTTTTTCCACAGTGGACCACGGAGATGATTCAACTCTAGGATGTCGTTACACCACCTGACAATCAGCAGAGTGTGACGTGTACATTGAACAGCCATTTAATTAATGTGAGGGAGGTTTGGTATCTCAGGAGCGAATAGATGTTATATATTTAGACAGAGCAGTACTTCCATACATATGTTTAAGTTCACACAAAGATGAAAGTAGAAATAAAACTTGCTTTTTTTGAGCTGAGAATTAAGAGAATGTAGCAGATATCTCAGGGAAACAACCATCAAGTTTCCATAGCTGGCTGGGTTGCTTTTCTCCATTATGGGAGAGGCTAACAGGTCATATTACTTTGTTCAGATGTTGTGATAAGGACATCACACAACCATCATCAGCGCATCCCAATGCAGTGGGAACGATGATCATTTCCATGTAGCAGAAATGAGGGTGCAAAGGTCTCACAGCGTGTAGATACTAGAACTGTGACTTGCCCCGGCTGCCTTCCTGGAGTTATATATCACAACCATGAGAGGTAAACTCTCTTCTGAATAACATTTTCCCTGCCATATATAAATGCTAACAAGTGTTTACCTTCTGCTTCCCATTTTTCCTGTTCACTGGAAGCATCATTCCCTCTCTCCAGATAGACCGGAGTCCATTTGGGTAAAATACAGGCCACTTAACACCTTCTAATTTTAAGTCCTGTCTTTCAAATAAATGATGCTCCTTGTTGGGCTCAACTGGATTTCTAAAACTCCCCTTTCCCACATGAAATATTTTCAGAAATTAACCAGAAGTTTAAAGTATCCATTTTTGGGGGTGGCGGTGGTACATGGTCTGGGTACCAAACCTGGCTCTCCGCATGGAAGGCAAGAGTTTTATCACTGAAGCATCTGTGCACCGTAAAGAATCCAGTTTATATTTATTTTTATTGTCTTTGTTTTCAGAATCCTTCATATTTCCAACAGAGGTCTTTAATGCTAGGTTACACACTCTTTGGAATATTTACTCCTTTTTGTACTTGCTGTGAGCAGGGACTCCTCTGTCTGCTCCTGTGACAGACACTGCTCTAGAATCTAGGGACAGTGCTACTGCCCTCAGGGAGCTCACAGTCCAGTGAGAGGTCAGAAGTCAAACAGCTAGTTAGGGTGATGACTTCATTACCAGTGTGCAGAGAGCACCTAAAGGCCTAAGGCTATAGAGTTAAGGTGCAGGGAGTACTGTGTAGGGTTTAGCTGCTATTTATGGAATAAATCATGACTTTTGTCCAGCTCAATACCCTGTCTAAATTTTATAATTCTCCGTCTATAAAATTTAAATGACTCTGGTGATTAGTCTCAAATGGAAACTGTGAAGATTCGATGAAATTATGTTTGTAGAATACTTTGCTGAGAGCCTGTATATAATATAATTTGGCCATTAATATTAGCATTATAGAAAAATGTTTACAGGTGCAATGAATGAATTTCATGATAAGCTCTGGGTACCATTGCAGTCCCAACATTCCTGTTTCTATGACATTGTCCAGACTTTTACTTTCAGGAACAACCAAGAAGGTACGAAAAAATAGTTAAAAGCTAAGGTGGATATGCATCAGCACTTCTTGATTATGAGTCCAACATCACGTACACATGTCGATGAATGTTCATATTTTACTCGACTTCACACACATACACATACACAAAAGTAGAAGGGAAACAAAAGGGGTAAAGTGGAAATTCCCAGAAAATGAAAGTTTATATGCTGTGAGCATCAAATATCTCCACAATTTGCTGAGACGAGGCTCCCTCTCTAGGCAGCTCTGCAGAGTCACCAGCTCCCCAGGGGCCCTCCCAGGCTCTGTGCTGATGGCTCTGCTGAGGCTCTGCCCCTTCCCCACCTGTTGTCTGGCCTGTGTCCTGGCTGGAAGCTATGGTCATCGGGAACCCTTCACACTGGTGAGTCAAATGGAGTGAATCTCCCTCCTGTCACGTGTAAAGGACAGGAATGACTACCGATCTTCTCACGTACTCATGGATGGGAACCAGTTTGAGAAGATGCTACCACCCCTGTCCAACCTGAGCTAGTCCAGCAAATCTTCATCCTCTTCATACAAGTGGTTCTTTAGTGGCTTAGGATGACACTCTGCTTGACACATTTCTCTTTGGATTTTATTAGCACCTGAAAGATCTGGAGACATGATTGAAGAAGGAAATGAAGGTAGATCAGACACCCTTGGAACGCAAGAACTCCAGCCTGACTGTGAGGAGGCACTTCCAAGGAGTCAGGATGCATCTGAAAGAGAAGCACTAGCCCTGCGCCTGGGAGGTGGTCTGGGTTGAAATCAGAAGGTGCTTTCTTTTCAATAACAAGCTCAAAGGAAATCTCTGGCAATAATGGACATGTGATTCTCAAAACAGTTCATTTGGTCAACTCATTTGCTCCTTTCAAGATTGAGAGTGCAATCTTCATCATCGTTTTTATGCCAGATTCAAAATAAATCATGGCAAATTTTATGGATTCATAAGCCATTAAGAGAGAGAAGAGCATCTTCTATTTGCTATAACTGAACAAAATTTTATAATGTTTATTTACCTATATAAAATTATTGATATATTTACGTTGTTCACAGTATTTAACTATTTAGTGTCCATTAAACACTTGTTTAATATTGTGTTTTGTACAAGACTCTACTGCTAATTTTTAAGTTATGGGAAATAAATGCCATTTGAAGAAAACTATGTTCTTGCTTCACACACATTCTTAGTGTAAAGATTTACAAAAGCCTTTTCTCATAAATAAACCCAGGCAAAGAACCTGAATGAAGAGGGAGTGGGAATCCCCACCACCAGTCATACTATGATGGGCATCATGAGCAGGTATAGAATCTGATCCCCCAGGACATAACTCAGCTGTAGAAAGTGGAGCTCCGTGGCGAAGAGCCCAAGGTTTGGATCCAGTCCTCTGCTTGGCGCCTGCAGCATGAGCGATGCTTCATGTGCCATTGAAGAACTGAGTGAGCCAAGGGAAGTTTACTCTGCTTCTAAACTGTGGGCCCTGGAGAGTGTGGGAGAGATCTGAGGAAGTGAAAGGAAGCCTCACATGTGTGACCGGACCCTGAATATTTTCATATCTTTATTCTGTACTTTAACTATTTCAAGCATAATATTGAATGATATGTCCATATAATTAAATATTAGATTGTAACGTCCTTTCATTTTCTACGATGGTTTCATACTCAGTATTTATTTGACTGTCAAATTCACCTAGAAAGTACTGCTAGCATTTTTATTATTTTGCTATTGTTCATTCAGTGAAGAGTGTTTGAGCTCCTTGAATGTAACACCTACTAGGTGTGGTGTCAGATGCCAGCGACACTAAGGTGAATACATTTTACACCTGCCTTTTAGTTGTGTATAGTCATCTAGACAGCTGGTCTAAGGAGAAGAAAGGGCAGCTAGTGGTGCTTCCCTGAGAAATGGAGAGAATGAGGAGACACAGTGCATCCTAGACTCAGCCTCATTGGCATGCAGTTTGGAGCTGTGTTCTGATTAGTGTGTGGCGTCATTATGTTGTCGGATTCTGTTTAGATGGGAAAATACTTGGAAGACAACTATGATTCAGCAGATCTGGGTATGGCATCCCTCAGTATCAAATGATAGGGGTTGGTGAATTCTAAAATAATTAACTGAAAGTGAGCAAAAATATGAAAGATGTAAGCCTTTCAAATTGGAAAGAAAAAAGTAATACTATTTCTGTTGTGAAAAGACATGATCTTAAATATACAACATTCCAAAGACTGCACAAGAAAGCTCCTAGCAGTGATAAATGAATTCAGCAAAATTGTTGAATATTAGATCACTGTAGAGAATTATTTGTTTTTCTATACACCAGCAATCTGATATGAAAATAATGAAACAATTCCATTTACAACTGCATCTATGAAAATACCTAGTAAAACATTGACCCAAGGGTGTTGCATTGGTCAAAATCTTCATAGAAATAGAAGCTTCAGGATATAGTTATGTAAATGTTAAGGGTTTCCTTGTAAGACTGAGCTCACATGATTGTAGGGATAGACAGGTCCAAATTCCATAGGGCAGAACATGAATTGGGATTTTGGCGCAGAAGGCTTTGATGAATTCCTCAGAGAAGCTGACTGGCTGAAGTAGAGATAGAAATTCTCCTTTTTATTCCTGAAATCATCAGATCTCCTGTTAAGTCAGTCAACTGATTGTAAAGGGCTTCTCCCATTGCCACAGGCATTCTCCTTTGTTCCTTATAGATGTAATCAGCCATAGTTGTGATCAACTGATAGTGCCTTTAATAGCTTCACAGTAGCAGTCAGGCCAGCGGTTGTTTGTCCAAACCATTGGCACACTGCTCTAGTCAAGGTGACACATGAAGTTAACTATCATAGATGTAAAAGACTCATCCTCCAAAAACTGTGACATACTGCTAAAAGTGATTAAAGAAGAAAGAAATCAATGGAAAATCATCTCATGTTCATGGATTAAAGGATTTAATATTGGTAACATGGGTTCTTAACCTATTTTTAACCACCGTTTGTCCTGGAATTATCCTTATTTCCTCCCCCCTTTTAGCTGGCCTCCTTCTCATTTATCTATCCCTCCTGTTTTGGTTTGCTAAAGCAGTCAGAATGCAATTTATCAAAAATGGATTGGGTTTTACAAAGAGTGTTTATGAGATTACAAATTTACAGTTCTGAAGCCATGAAAATGTCTGAATTAAGACATCAGAAAGAGAATGGCTGGACTCTGAAGAATGTCTGCCACTTATGCCATTCTCTTCTCAGTTGGTAAGACTCTGTTTGTTCTCAGCTGGTCGTTGCTCCTGGTTTGTGGCTTTCAGCTTCGGATTCCAGTGATCTCCTCCCTATCTCCTGTGGGTCTTCTCTGGGAACCTTTGGGGCATTCATATCTCTAAGAATCTGTGGGTCCTCTTTTAGGTTCTCCTGGGCAAACTCTGGATTTCATCTCTGAATCGCCTCAGGCATTTTTTTTTTTTGGCCTCCAAGCCTCTGTGATTGCTCCAAAATATCTCCCTCTTTAAAGAATCCAGTAAACAGATTAAGACCCACTTTGAATGGGTGGGGTCACATCTCCATGGAAACAACCTAATCTCAAGGCCCCAACGAACCATATATCTGCATACACAAGATTAGAATAAAGGACATGGCTTTTCTGGGATGGGTAACAGTTTCAAGCTAGCACATTTCAGTTAGAAAAAGAGAGAGTATATTAGAAACTAGTAAAGAAAAACATTCTGCTATTCTGACTAGCACGGCAGCTAAGATATAACTCTCCAAGTCTGGGGCTCAGCTCTTCCTGAACAGTGAGGTGGAAGGCCCGCTCTCTGCCTTCAGTGCAAACTCCCCTCCCCAAATGCATGGGTGGGCCTGCTCTCCTAGCCTTAGGTTTCTGGACTTCAGTCCTTGCTTCCTTGGTTCTGCCCCTGAAGATATTTTTCCTTCAGTTTTTCCCTTTTCACTCCCCTTTAGTCCACACTTGCAGTAGTTCCATTTATAACAAGTCCCATAACACTCTGGTTGGTTCCCTATGCAATAGGCTGGGATTATGCCCATCAGACAAAAGGACTATCACTAATCCTTTCTGGATATCTCCATCTCAAATCTTCATTTGTCCTGTAATGGCTGACTGCTTCTATGTTTGGTCAGATCCTCATGTAGGGCACTACTCTCTGGGGTCTCCCTTTCTGGAAGCCACAATTTTCCAGACTGACGATTTCTGGTGTCTTTGTACCAAAGAGCTCAGTTCTCAACTTATCTCTTTCCTCTCACATTTTACTATAAGCCTCAAAGAAAAGCCACTGCATCTGGCACATTTTTATTGGAAATTTCTTCTCCTAAATATCCAAGTTCATTACTCTCAAATTCTGCTTTCCATCTACAAACAATGCCTTCCTTCAAGTTTTCAATGACATGTTCATCATTTCTGTCTAAGACCTTATCAGATGCATCTTTAGACACCACAGTCTATCACCAGTCCCTTCAAAGCATTCTAGGCCTTCTCTATTAAACTTCTGAGAACTCCTCCAGAATCTTCCCCTTGTCCATTTAAAAAGTTGTTCCCACATTCGGATAACTGTGAGTCGCAGCAACACCCTACTTCTCTGGTACAAAATCATTCAGTTGCTAGTTGCCAGATTGCAATATACCAGAAACAGAACAGCTTTTAAAAAGGGAATTTAATAAGTTGCAAGTTTACAGTTGTAAGGCCATGAAAATGTCCAAATTAAGATAAGGCTATAAGAGTGCCCAAATTAAGACATCCAGGGAAAGATTCTTTGATTCAGGAAGACTCATGGGTCCAGAATACCTCTTTCAGCTGGAAAGGGACATGGCAAAATCTGCTGACTTTCTCTCCCAGATTCTTCAAGAAGCTCCCCTGGGGACGTTTTCCTTCCTCCTCTCCAAAGGTCTCTGGCTGAGTGGAC
The DNA here is from genome assembly GCF_023851605.1 of Tamandua tetradactyla. NCBI lineage: Eukaryota > Metazoa > Chordata > Mammalia > Pilosa > Myrmecophagidae > Tamandua > Tamandua tetradactyla. The sequence goes on from NC_135328.1 coordinate 75,450,628, forward strand.
TCTATCGGTTCTGTTGGCTCTAATGAAAATAAAATGAAACATTCAAGAACAATTTCTAGAAGTCTATAAAAATGTGAGGAGAAACATGATGCATTATTGACTTTTAGCACAATATTAATTTTTGTAAATAATATTATTTTTTCTAAAAATAATATAGAAAAATAAGATGGATAAAAATAATTGGAATTAATATTTAAAGAGTAAACTAGTGATTAAGATTCTGGGCACTGTAACTTAAAACAAGAAAACTTGGAGAATTTCAGTTAAGAACAGAGGCCATCAGGAGATGGAAAGATGGAAGATATTGGGTAATTGGAGCTGGAGGGATACAGATTGTGCAACAGGACTGATTGTAAAAATTCAGAAATGGATAATATAATACTTTCTAATTGTGGTACAATAATGTTAGTACACCAAATGAAGCTGAATGTGAGAATGATACAGGGAGGAGAGCTGGGGGCACAAATGAAACCAGAAGGAAAGACAGATGATAAAGACTGAGATGGTATAATTTAGGAATGCCTAAAGTACACAATGATAGTGAATAAATATGCAAATTTAAAAATGTTTTAGCATGAGGAAGAACAAAGGAATGTCAATATTGCAGGGTGTTTAAAATAGATTGCAATTCATATTTTAAAACTTTAACTTATTTGTGAGACTAAAGCAAAAAATTTTGGTACAAAATTTATATTTTGACTAGTGCATTTTCTAATATAACTTATGCAGACAGTTTAATCAAACACCATAAATATATGGAACCTTGAATAGTGCATGAGATTTTGTAGGTTTGCTGTTATAGTTGATCAATGTTTGTAGATCTTGGAACAAGAGGAGAACATGGTTTATCCTTACCCCCATTTTCTAGCTGAGGTATCTTCGCCTCCACTTTAAGTGGATAATGAAGCCACGCAAAGGGGAATTAGATGTGTGTACATGTGTTTGTGCGGGTGTGTGTGTGTGTATGTACAGTTGTGTGGCTCAGTAGGATGGGAAAAGTCCTATGGGTTTTCTGGATAATTTTTTTCTAATTTCAAAGAGATACACTCAAGTGCACTGTTATTACAACCCGTCTCAAAGCATCCCCTCATTTCACCATTTCCATAAATGCAGTGCACCCTCTCCTCACAGCGTAGACTTCCAGTATTTTGTTTAGTGTCTTACAGCACCCACAAACCTCTTTGAATCATCCCTTGAAAGTAAAGAACATATCAGCATACCGTCCCTAGAACCCTTGAGACAACCCTGTATTTTGTGATGTCGGTGTGAGGAATGGAATTGCTGTGCATATGAGCTGATATTTTTTAATCTCCCGAGTTTCCTCCTCTTAATTCAAGCATCACAATATAGTTTGTATGCATATGAGTGGCTTAGAGTGGTCAATAGTGACATGCTCTTTTCTCAGGTGCACAATAAGTCTGACACCTTCCTCTCTTCATAAACAGAAGATTTCTTCATCATATTAAGTTCATATACCTTAAATAGCTTTGCGAAACTCAGTTTGCCAAATTTAGTTTTCTTTATTCCACTTAATTGATGTAAGTACTGATCCGACCATCATTGCACTAAGCCCAGACTATACCAAGGTGATTAAATTTACCCTGAAGAGGAGCAAATTTGCAACCATTACTAATGTTGAGATGTCCGTGCAGTTAGAATGTGTGCACTGGGCTTCATTGCTGCTTTATGGCAGAGATGTTGTCCAGCCCAGTACATTATTCTAACTGCATCAAAATAATGATTAAGTCATCCATTTGTTCTTTCACATTGTTTTGCATAATCTAAAAATTGTTCCCTCTTCTTTGGTATTTGTCTCTGCACTGATTAAATGTTTTCCTAATGCTCCCATAAGGTTTCCAACTTCACTTTGAGGTTTGTTGCAAAAAGGGAAGTGGAAACGAAATGAAAATAAAAGACAACATTTTCAAGGTATCCGAATATCGTGCTCACTTTTAATATTCCTGGAATGTAAAAGTAAGCAGCCATGGAGAAGCAACACACAAAGGCAAATAGAAAGCAAATGCTGAAAATTAAAAAAGAGGAAGTGACGTCTCCCCTCATGAAACGACAAAATGACACATGTAACGATACCACCAGAGTTCTGCGGTGTTATATAGAGTGACAGGTTTCAATGCAGCAGGTGGATGAGTCTGTTGAAACCGCAGAAAACTCTCAGAGGAAGCAGATCTTTAAAACAGGCTGTTGCTTAAAAGATTAGTTTTCAAGTTTGAAAGATCAGGAATTTTTTTCTTACTTACTTTTTCCCCCAGTTATTTTCCCTTTCCTCATCATCCCTCTCCTCCATTCCTCTTTCTTCCTCTCCCTCCCTCCCTCCCCTCTTCTACCACTCCCCTCTCTTTTTTCCACTGACCACAAAGATGGTCCGACTTCATGGATTTAGTCACACCAGTTGACATTCAACAGAGAGTGGCTTGCGGATTGAATGGCCATTAATTAATGTGTGAGAGGTTAGCTATCTCAGGGGCTAACAGATGTTATTCATTTGGAGAGGGCATTACCTTCACACAGGTGTTCAATGTCACGCAAAGACGAAATTAGAAATAAATCTGTTTTTTATCGGAATTAGAGGAATGGAGGCAGATCATCTCAGGGAGACTTCTGTCCAGTTTCCATAGCTGGCTTGTCTCCATTATGGGAGTGGCTCACAGGCCTTGTCTGTAATTGTTCCAGATGTTGTTATAAGCACATCACAACATAGCTTAAGGTCATCCCGGCTCAGTGGGTGCAAGTAACATTTCCGTGTACAGTGAGGAGGCAAAGGTCACATAGCCCCAACCACGCGGTGGCGGTGACCTGCGCTGGGGCTCCAAGGAGCTCGCCGAGCCCGCGGAGGCCTGGCGTGGTGGCGGGAGTGGCAGGGGCTGTGGGGCGGAAGGCGGCTGGAGGGGGGCGCCCGCGGGACCTGCCACCCCTGCCCCTGCGGGCCCAGCACCCTCGCAGCCGCCACGCACTGACCCAGGTTATGAACGTATTTTCTGATGAAATTGCACTGGAATGATTTTCATGACATTTGTATATTTAGATATGTATATAGACATTTTTAAATTTTGCCTTTGCCTTAAAGTGTCAAGAGAAACTTTGCACATTTCAAGGTGGTCTTGGCCACCTCCTTGATTTGGGCGCTCTTGGATCTGTTTCTGCTGGTTTACTTCAGTGAATGCAACAAATGTGATGAGAAAGGGAAAGAGGATTTCCTGCTGGAGATGTTCTAGCGGCGGTACAGAAGCGCATGAAGGTCCTGTAGAAATGGGGAAACCAGCCGTCATTCCTATAGACCATCAAGGAAATATGAAAGAGATGTTTGAAATCAGTCAGTTCAACTTACTGGCGAGTGAGATGATTGCCCTCAACAGAGCTTCACCAGATGTGAGGTTAGAAGGGTGTAAACAAAGGTTTATCGGGATAATCTTCCTACAACTGTGGTGATTGTTTTCCACAGCGAGGCTTGGCGCACACTTCTGCGAACTGTCCATATTGTGATTAAATTACTCACCAAGACATATGTTAGAAGAAATTGTTCTGGTGGATGATGTCAGAGAAAGAGACCTTTTGAAAAGACCTCTAGAGAGTTCTGTGAAGAAATTAAAAGTACCAGTTCATGTAATTCGAATAGAACAAAGTTCTGGGTTGATCAGAGCTAGATGAAAAGGCACTGCTGTGTCTGAAGGTCACCTTCTTAGATTGTCTTGTGAACCTGTAGTGGCATGGCTGGAGCCTCTCTTAGCCAGGATTAGACACAACAGGAAACCAGGCGCATGTCCAGTCGCTGATGTGATCAGTGATGATACTGTGGAGTCTATAGTGGGTTCTGACATGACCTAGGGTGGATTCCACTGGAAGCTCACTTTTCGCTGGTATCCTGTTCCCTAGAGAGAAATGGACTGAAGGAAAGGTGATCGACTCCTCCTGTCATAAAACCAGCAATAGCACAAGGACTTTTTCAATAAACAGAAATTACTTTCAGGAAATTGGAACATGTGATGCTGGGGAGAAGAAGACCTAGAAATGTCCTCTAGGACTTGACAGTTTGGGGGTACTTCAGAAATTGGTACCTGTTCACATGTTGGACATGTGTTTCGTAAAGCTACACCTTACACATTTCCAGGAGGCCCAGGGAAGGTTATCAATAAAAATAACAGATGACTTGGAGAAGTTTGGATGGATGAATTCAAGAATTTCTTCTACATAATTTGCCCAGGTGTTACAAAGGTAGATTATGGAGATATATCATCAAGTCTTGGTCTAAGACAAAAGTTACACTGAAGACCTTCCTCTTGGTACCTGGAGGATATTTATCCTGATGCTCAAATTCCATGTCACTATTTCTCTTTAGGAGAAGTCCGTAATAAGGAAACAAATTAGTGTGTGCATTACATGACTAGAACAGAGAAATAAAAAGTTGCAATTTTTAGCTGTCATGGTATGGGAGGTTATCAGGTTTTTTTTTATACTGCCAACCAAGAAATTGGAACAGTTGACCGTTGCTTGGATGTTTCCAAACTTAATGGTCCGGCACGATGCTCCACTGCCACCCCCTAACAGCAGCCACCTGTGGGAGTGCGACCCGGTGAAGTTCAGCCTGCAGCATGTGGACACGTGTCAGTGCCTGGGGAAAGTGCCGGAGGAGGAGAGCCGGGGGCCCAGCGTTAGGGGTGTGATGGAAGCTGGTCCCAGCCGTGGCTTCTCAGAAACATCGCCCTTCCAGAACCATCCTGAGACCAAGTTTACGAAAAAGAGAACAAAAATAAGGATTGACTGGATTACTTCAGCATACATTTCTGCCACATTCTTAAGTAGCATAAAAGGAAAAGTGTTTTTCTGCTCTGCGGGATGTAAGGCTTATCAGTCATTAAAGTCTAAGACTCCTCTAGCTATTCCTTAGCTGTGAACCAGCCTTCCTGGCCAAGGCCGTGAGACTGTGCACACTGATGTTTACAAGATTGAAAGAGTTTCTCATCAAGAATCATTGTAAAGAAAATTCAGACAATGAAACAACCAAAAAACTGTACTTTCTGGAGAGCTGCACTTCTATGGTTTGCTTGCAGTTCAGTAATTTCTGCTGAATGGGCTGTCATGATGAGGAGATTTCCAAGTTTTTTTCCTGATTAGAATTGGTAGCCAGTATATACTGATAAAAAAATAAATGTAAAATAATTGGAACCAGATTCAAAATCATGAAAATAATATTTGTATGGTAATTTATAAAGTTATGTTGCATAGGGTTGAAAGAAAATGGAATCAGAACTATGGGAAGTATAATTTGCTATAGTATAGTTTTAAATTTCTCTCTATATTTTCTGCTTCAGTGGGGAAAATAACTGATGCCAATGACATTTATTTTATTTTCATATGTGATAATCATGGATGCTTTTTTTTCCTTGGGGGTCTGAAGTTGATCTGGAAAAAGATGGCTCTTTGAGATAATAGTTTTAATGTCTTTCTACAGTTTTTTTAAAAATTTTATTTGGTTTATGGTTGTTGGAATTATAATATTTTACTGTCCATTCAACACTTGTTTAATATTATACTTAACAAGACTGTACTGTAAATTCTTTAGTTATGGGAAATAAATGACATTCGAACAAAACCATTTTCTTGCTTCACACATTTTTTGTTTTGCATGGACAGGCACTGGAAATCGAACCCGGGTCTCCAGCATGGCAGGTGAGAACGCTGCCAGCTGAGCCACCATGGCCTGACCCACACACTTTTTTATATAAAGATAGTCCAAAGCATTTTCTCACAAAATAAACCCAAACAAAGCACCTGAGTGAGGAGGGACAAGGAATCCCCAGCACCAGTGATGTTATGATGGGCATTTTGACAAACTTAGTTATAGAAAGAAGAGCTCCTTGGCTAAAGTGTAAGTTACGGATTTTATGACTCCATAAAAGTTGCCATGATTTGTTTTTAATCTGGCATAAAAGCAGTGATGGAGATTGAAGTCTCAGTCTTGGAAATAGCAAATTAATTGTCCAGATGAACTCTTTGAGAATCACCATGTTCATTCTTTCTGCAGGTTTCCTTTGAGCTTATTACTGAAGAGAAACCACCTTTGGATTTCAAATCGGACCACCTCCCAGCACAGGAACCGAATTGCTTCTCTTTCAGATACACCCTGATTCCTCGGAAGTTCCACCTCACAGCCAGTCTAGAGCTCTGACTTCTCAGGTGACTGATCTTCCTTCATTTCCTTCTCCAATCATGTCTCCAGGTCATCCAGCTGCTGATGGAATCCAAAGAGGAATGTGTCCAGCAGGGTCTCATCCCAGGCCAGAAAAGAACCACTTATGGTGAAAAAGTGGAAGATTTGCTGGAGGAGCTCATGCTAGACAGCGGTGGTAGCGTCTTCTCAAACTGCTTCTCAACCATGAGTGTGTGGGGAGACCAGAAGTCATTCCCTTTCCTCAGACCTAACAGCAAGGAAGTTCTCTCCATTTGACTCACCTGTGTGAAGGGTTCCTGATGGCCATGGCTTCCAGGCAGGACACAGGCCGGACAACAGTTGGGGAAGGGGCAGAGTCTCAGCAGAGCCATCAGCACAGAGTCTGGGAGGCCCCTGGGGAGCTGGTGACTCTGCAGAGCTACCTGGAGAGGGAGCCTCATCTCAGCACATGGTGGGGACACTTGGTGCTCACAGCACACAAACCTTCATTTTCTGGGTTTTTCTATTTCACCCTGTTAGTTTCCTGTCATAAGGTTTTTGGATGTTTCTGAATTCAATTAAAAAATAAACATCTATCAACATGAGTATCTGATGGAAGACTCCAAAGCAAGAAGTGCCATGCAATATCTGCCACAACCTTAATCGATATTTTGTTCACATCCTCTTGGTTGCAGCTTGGGAGAAAATTCTAGACAATGTCAGGTATTGTAGGGATTGCAGTGGTACCCAAAACTTTTCATGACATTACCTCATTGCATCTGTAAAGATATTTTTTATAATACTAACATTGATGGTCATATTTTACTGTGTATTTATTATGAACAGGCTCTCAGCTAAGTGATTTACAAACATAATTTCATTGAATCTTCACAGTTTCCCTTTCATATAATCATCATTGTCATTTATTTATGTTTTATAAATGGAGAAGCAAAACTGAAAGAGGTACTGAGCTCAACAAAACATTATATAAATTGTAGATAAACCCTAAACGGTACTCTCGCCACTTTAACACTTTACCCTTTAGCTGCTCTCTGCACACTGATAATGAAGTCATCACCCTAACTAGCTGTGTGACTTCTGACCTCTCACTGGACTGTGAGCTCCTCGAGGGCAGTAACACTGTCCCTAGATTCTAGAGCAGTGTCTGTCACAGGGGCAGACACAGGAGTCTCTGCCCCACAGCAAGTGCAAAAAGGAGTACGTGTTCCAAAGGGCATGTATCCTAGCATTAAAGAAGTCTGATGGAGATATGAAAGCGTCTGAAAACAGAAATAGTAAAAACTAATTTAGATAGGTAATTAAATCATCTGATTAATTTCTGAAAATATCTCATGTGGGAAAGGGGAGTTTCAGAGATCCAGGTGAACCCAACACTAGCATCATTTATGTGAAAGACAGGACTGGGAATTAGAAGGTGTTAAACGAGTTGTGTTCTATCTGAAAGGATTCTGGTCTATCTGGAAGAGCCAGTGATGCTCTCAGTGAATAGGAAAAATGGGAGCTAGATGGAAAGAACTTGTTCAGTTTTATGTATGTCAGGGAAAATGTCTGATTCAGAAGCATCTTTGCCTTTCATGGTTGCAATATTAAACTCCTGGGCTGGGCAACCCGGGTTCAAGTCACTGTTCTAGTTTGTCCTTGTTGTGTGACCTTGGCTACCTCACTCCTACTACACGGAAATGATTGTTTTCACTATGGCAAGATGCCCTGAAGATGGTTGTTGTGTTGTCCTTATGACAATATCTGGAAAAAAGAAAACGCAAGACCTGTTAGCCTCTCCCATAATGAAGAAAAGCAACCCAGCCAGCTGAGGAAACTAGATGGATGTTTCCCCGAGACAATCAGCCTCTTTACTTCTCAGCTCCAAAGAAAAAAAAAACTTTATTTTATTTCCAATTTCATCTTTGTGTGAACTTGAACATGCGTATGGAAGTAATGCCCAGTCCAAATGAATAACATCTATTCACTCCTGAGATATGAAACATCTCTTGAAATTAATTAAATGGCCGTTCAGTTTACAAACCAGTCTCGATCAGTTGGTGCGACTAAATCCATGGAGTTGGGTCATTTGTATGTGTGTGTGTGTGTGTGTGTATGTGTGTGTGTGTGTGAGTAAGTGAGAGAGAGAGAGAGAGAGAGAGAGAGAGAGAGAGAGAGAGAGAGAGAGAGAGAGAGAGAAACAGGAGTGAAAAGAAGGTGGAGGAGGAGGGGGATGAGAAGGGAGAGAAAAGAACTGGGAAGAAATTAAGTAAGGAACAGAGATAAAAAAGACAGCATACCCCATCCTGGAATGGCTGGCTGGCTGAGAGAAGCCGCTCGGGTGAGATCGCCGAGGTGCGCGGGCTTCACTAGGCGGGGCGGCAAGCGGCCGGAGTCACTCCCTTCCCCCTTCCCGGGCCGCCTGGGAGAATTGGAGAGGCGGTCCCCTGAAACCGCGGCAGCTGGCGCCCACACCACGCGCGGCCCCCCGGTCCAACTGAGAGAATTGGATCGGAAATCCCCAGGTCGCGGAGAACGGTGATGGGTGGGGGAGGCCCCTTCCAAACCCGTGACTCCCCGGGAACGTGCACTCTCCCGGGCAGGCCGCTGCCGCTGGTGCCCTCCCACCACGCTTGTCGCCCGGGAGACTAGGAAATTCAGACAGGCGCTTTCCCGGGCTGCGGCGGCCAGCAACCCTCCCCGCATTCGGACCCCGGGCCGGCTTGAAACCTTCCAAGCTGCTTCGGCTAGCGAACCTCCCGGACGGCGAGAGTTTTCCAAAGTTAAAGGTCCCACAGCACCTTTTACTGGTGGAACCCGCAGACAAACGTGTGCCACAAGCGCCACCTACTGGGCAGGATAAGAAAAACAGAACCCAGAGATTTCACAGAAAAATCTTCCAAACTTTTGGATCCAATACCCAGGGAAATCTGTCTAAATGCGCAGACGCCAACAGAAGATAATGGATCACGCTCAAATAATTGAAAATATGGCCCAGTCAAAGGAACAAATCAATAGTTCAAATGAGATACAGGAGCTGAGACAACTAATGCTGAATATACGAACAGAAATGGAAAACCTCTTCAAAAACGAAATTGATAAATTGAGGGAGGACATGAAGAAGACATGGGCTGAACAAAAAGAAGAAATAGAAAAACTGAAAAAACAAATCACAGAACTTATGGAAGTGAAGGACAAAGTAGAAAAGATAGAAAAAACAATGGATACCTACAATGATAGATTCAAAGAGACAGAAGATAGAATTAGTGATTTGGAGGATGGAACATCTGAATTTCAAAAACAAACAGAAACTATCGGGAAGAGAATGGAAAAATTTGAATAGGGTATCAGGGAACTCAAGGACAATATGAAGCACACAAATATATGTGTGGTGGGTGTCCCAGAAGGAGAAGAGAAGGGAAAAGGAGGAGAAAAACTAATGGAAGAAATTTTCACTGAAAATTTCCCAACTCTTATGAAAGACCTAAAATTACAGATCCAAGAAGTGCAGCGTACCCCAAAGAGATTAGACCTAAATAGGCGTTTTCCAAGAAACTTACTAGTTAGAATGTCAGAGGTCAAAGAGAAAGAGAGGATCTTGAAAGCAGCAAGAGAAAAATAATCCATCACATACAAGGGAAACCCAATAAGACTATGTGTAGATTTCTCAGCAGAAACCATGGAGGCTAGAAGACAGTGGGATGATATATTTAAATTACTAAAAGAGAAAAACTGCCAACCAAGACTCCTATATCCAGCAAAATTGTCCTTCAAAAATGAGGGAGAAATTAAAACATTCTCAGACAAAAAGTCACTGAGAGAATTTGTGACCAAGAGACCAGCTCTGCAAGAAATACTAAAGGGAGCACTAGAGGCAGAACCAAAAAGACAGAAGAGAGAGGTATGGAGAAGAGTGTAGAAAGAAGGAAAGTCAGATATGATATATATAATACAAAAGGCAAAATGGTAGAGGAAAATATTATCCAAACAATAATAACACTAAATGTTAATGGACTGAATTTCCCAATCAAAAGACATAGAATGGCAGAATGGATTAAAAAACAGGATCCTTCTATATGCTGTCTACAGGAAACATATCTTAGACCCAAAGATAAACATAGGTTGAAAGTGAAAGGTTGGGAAAAGATATTTCATGCAAATAACAACCAGAAAATAGCAGGAGTGGCTATACTAATATCCAACAAGTTAGACTTCAAATGTAAAACAGTTAAAAGAGACAAAGAAGGACACTATATACTAATAAAAGGAACAATTAAACAAGAAGACATAACAATCATAAATATTTATGCACCGAACCACCATGCCCCAAAATATGTGAGGAATACACTGCAAACACTGAAAAAGGAAATAGACACAAATACCATAATAGTTGGAGACTTCAATTCCCCACTCTCATCAATGGACAGAACATCTAGACAGAGGATCAATAAAGAAATAGAGAATCTGAATATTACTATAAAGGAGCTAGACTTAACAGACATTTATAGGACATTAAATCCCACAACAGCAGGATACACCTTTTTCTCAAGTGCTCATGGATCATTCTCAAAGATAGACCATATGCTGGGTAACAAAGCAAGTCTTAACAAATTTAAAAAGATTGAAATCATACACAACACTTTCTCGGATCATAAAGGAATGAAGTTGGAAATCAATAATAGGCGGAATGCCAGAAAATTCACAAATACGTGGAGGCTCAACAACACACTCTTAAACAACGAGTGGGTCAAAGAAGAAATTGCAAGAGAAATTAGTAAATACCTCGAGGTAAATGAAAATGAAAACACAGCATATCAAAACTTATGGGATGCAGCAAAGGCAGTGCTAAGAGGGAAATTTATTGCCCTAAATGCCTATATCACAAAAGAAGAAAAGGCAAAAATGCAGGAATTAACTGTTCACTTGGTATAACTGGAGAAAGAACAGCAAACTAATCCCAAAGCAAGCAAAAGGAAAGAAATAACAAAAATCAGAGCAGAAATAAATGAAATTGAAAACATGAAAACAATAGAGAAAATCAATAAGACCAGAAGTTGGTTCTATGAGAAAATCAATAAGATTGATGGGCCCTTAGCAAGATTGACAAAAAGAAGAAGAGAGAGGATGCAAATAAATAAGATCAGAAATGGAAGAGGAGACATAACTACTGACCTCACAGAAATAAAGGAGGTAATAACAGGATACTATGAACAACTTTACGCTAATAAATACAACAATTTAGATGAAATGGACAGGTTCCTGGAAAGACATGAACAACCAACTTTGAGTCAAGAAGACATAGATGACCTCAACAAACCAATCACAAGTAAAGAAACTGAATCAGTCATTCAAAAGCTTCCTAAAAAGAAAAGTCCAGGACCAGACGGCTTCACATGTGAATTCTACCAAACGTTCCAGAAAGAATTAGTACCAATTCTCCTCAAACTCTTCAAAAAAATCGAAGTGGAGGGAAAACTGCCTAATTCATTCTATGAAGCCAACATCACCCTCATACCAAAACCAGGCAAAGATATTACAAAAAAAGAAAACTACAGACCAATCTCTCTAATGAATACAGATGCAAAAATCCTCAATAAAATTCTAGCAAATCGTATCCAACAACACATTAAAAGAATTATACATCATGACCAAGTAGGATTCATCCCAGGTATGCAAGGATGGTTCAACATAAGAAAATCAATTAATGTAATACACCATGTCAACAAATCAAAGCAGAAAAATCACATGATCATCTCAATTGATGCAGAAGGCATTCGACAAGATTCAACATTCTTTCCTGTTGAAAACACTTCAAAAGATAGGAATACAAGGGAACTTCCTTAAAATGATAGAGGGAATATATGAAAAACCCACAGCTAATATCATCCTCAATGGGGAAAAATTTTTGAAAACTTTCCCCCTAAGATCAGGAACAAGACAAGGATGTCCACTATCACCGCTATTATTCAACATTGTGTTGGTGGTTCTAGCCAGAGCAATTAGACAAGAAAAAGATATACAAGGCATCAAAATTGGAAAGGAAGAAGTAAAACTATCACTGTTTGCAGACGATATGATACTATACGTCGAAAACCCAGAAAAATCCACAACAAAACTACTAGAGCTAATAAATGAGTACAGCAAAGTAGCAGGTTACAAGATCAACATTCAAAAATCTGTAGCATTTCTATACACTAGTAATGAACAAGCTGAGGGGGAAATCAAGAAACGAATCCCATTTACAATTGCAACTAAAAGAATAAAATACCTAGGAATAAATTTAACTAAAGAGACAAAAAACCTACATAAAGAAAACTACAAAAAACTGTTAAAAGAAATCACAGAAGACCTAAATAGATGGAAGGGCATACCGTGTTCATGGATTGGAAGACTAAATATAGTTAAGATGTCAATCCTACCTAAATTGGTTTACAGATTCAATGCAATACCAATCAAAATCCCTACAACTTATTTTTCAGAAATAGAAAAACCAATAAGCAAATTTATCTGGAAGGGCAGGGTGCCCCGAATTGCTAAAAACTTCTTGAGGAAAAAAAACGAAGCTGGAGGTCTCACGCTGCCGGACTTTAAGGCATATTATGAAGCCACAGTGGTCAAAACAGCATGGTATTGGCATAAAGATAGATATATCGACCAATGGAATCAAATAGAGTGCTCAGATATAGACCCTCTCATCTATGGACATTTGATCTTTGATAAGGGAGTCAAGCCAACCCACCTGGGACAGAACAGTCTCTTCAATAAATGGTGCCTAGAGAACTGGATATCCATATGCAAAAGAATGAAAGAAGACCCATCTCTCACACCCTATACAAAAGTTAACTCAAAATGGATCAAAGATCTAAACATTAGGTCTAAGACCATAAAACAGTTAGAGGAAAATGTTGGGAGATATCTTATGGATCTTACAACTGGAGGCGGTTTTATGGACCTTAAACCTAAAGCAAGAACACTGAAGAAGGAAATAAATAAATGGGAGCTCCTCAAAATTAAACACTTTTGTGCATCAAAGAACTTCATCAAGAAAGTAGAAAGACAGCCTACACAATGGGAAACAATATTTGGAAATGATATATCAGATAAAGGTCTAGTATCCAGAATTTATAAAGAGATTGTTCATCTCAACAATAAAAAGACAGCCAACCCAATTACAAAATGGGAAAAAGACTTGAACAGACACCTATCAGAAGAGGAAATACAAATGGCCAAAAGGCACATGAAGAGATGCTCAATGTCCCTGGCCATTAGAGAAATGCAAATCAAAACCACAATGAGATATCATCTCACACCCACCAGAATGGCCATTATCAACAAAACAGAAAATGACAAGTGCTGGAGAGGATGCGGAGAAAGAGGCACACTTATCCACTGTTGGTGGGAATGTCAAATGGTGCAACCACTGTGGAAGGCAGTTTGGCGGTTCCTCAAAAAGCTGAATATAGAATTGCCATACGACCCAGCAATGGTATTGCTGGGAATATACGCAAAGGACTTAAGGGCAAAGACACAAATGGACATTTGCACACCAATGTTTATAGCAGCGTTATTTACAATTGCAAAGAGATGGAAACAGCCAAAATCTCCATCAACAGAAGAGTGGCTAAACAAACTGTGGTATATACATACGATGGAATACTATGCAGCTTTAAGACAGGATAAACTTATGAAGCATGTAGTAACATGGATGGACCTAGAGAACATTATGCTGAGTGAGTCTAGCCAAAAACTAAAGGACAAATACTGTATGGTCCCACTGAAGTGAACAGACATTCGAGAATAAATTTGGAATATGTCATTGGTAACAGAGTCCAGCAGGAGGTAGAAACAGGGTAAGATAATGGGCAATTGGAGTTGAAGGGATACAGACTGTGCAACAGGACTAGATACAAAAACTCAAAAATGGACAACACAATAATACCTAATTGTAAAGTAATCTTGTTAAAACACTGAATGAAGCTGCATCAGAGCTATAGGTTTTTGTTTTGTTTTGTTTTGACTTTACTATTATTACTTTTATTTTTGTCTCTATATTAACATTCTATATCTTTTTCGGTTATGTTGCTAGTTTTTCTAAACCGATGCAAATGTACTAAGAAATGATGATCATGCATCTATGTGATGATGTTAAGAATTACTGATTGCATATGTAGAATGGTATGATTTCTAAATGTTGGGTTAATTTCTTTTTTTCCGTTAATTAAAAAAAAAAGAGAGAATGGGTAATTGGAGCTGAAGGGGTATAGACTGTACAACGGGACTGGATATAAAAACTCAGAAATGGACAGCACAATACTACCCAATTGTAATGCAATTATGTTAAAACACTGAATGAAGCTGCATGTGAGGTATAGGTTTTTTGTTTTTTGTTTTTTTTTTCTTTCTATTAATGTTTTAATTCTTATTCTGTTGTCTATTTATTTCTTTTTCTAAATCGATGCAAAAGTATTAAGAAATGATGAATATGCAACTATGTGATGTTATTAAGAATTACTGATTGTACATGTAGAATGGAATGATTTCTAATTGTTTTGTTAATTCTTTTTTTAATTAATAAAAAAAAAGAAATTAAGTAAGAAAAAAATTAGCCGAATTTTAAAGCAGAAAGCTAACTTTTTAAGCAACAGCCTTTTTTAAAGATCCAGCTGCCCTCCTGGAGCCATCTGCGGCTTCACCAGTCTCATCCACCGGCTGCACTGAAACCTGTCATTCTATATAACACCCTTGACTTTTGGTGGTGTCATTAGCTGTGTCATTTTTGTTGGTTTTGAGAAATGTCACTTCCTGTTTTTAATTTTCACCATTTATTTTCCTTTTGCCTATGTGTGCTACTTTTCAATGACTGCTTACTTTTACTTTCTAGGAATATTGAAAGTGAAACGAATATTCTGATGTATTGAAAATCATGGGAGAATAAGTTACTTTTTGTTTATTATATTTTCTCTTCCCTTTTTTGGAACAAACCTCGAAGTGAAATTGGAAACATTGCAGGGATATTAGTAAAATGTTTAATTAGTGCAAAGATAAATTGCCACAGAGGGAACAATTTTTAAATTATGTATAAAATGTCAAAGAATAAATGGATCACTTAGCCATTCTTTTTAAAGCTAAAATAATGGGCTGGGCTGGACGTCTCTGCCACAAAGCAACAAAAAAACCGCATGCACACATTCTACTTGTTTGAACATCTCAACATTAGTAATAGTTGCACCTTCCTCACTTTGATGGCAGATCAATCATGTTGGTATAGTGTGGGCTCAGTGCAATGATGAACAGTTCAAAACTTACCTCAATTAAGTAGAATAAAGAAAACCAAGTTTGGTAAACGGTATATCATAAAGCTATTTAAGGTGTATGGATTTAATAATGGTGGAGAACTATTCCCCTTATGAAGAGAGGAGGCTATCAGACTCGTTATACACCTGAAAAAAAGAGTATGTCACTACTGACTATTCTGGGCCATTAACATAAATACCAAACTGTATGGTGATGCTTGAACTAAGAGGAGGAAACTTGGGAGATTAAATATTATAGGCCCTGTTCTAGTTTGCTAGCTGCTGGAATGCAATATACCAGAAACGGAATGGCTTTTAAAAAGGGGAATTTAATGAGTTGCTAGTTTACAGTTCTAAGGGTGAGAAAATGTCCCAATTAAAACAAGTCTAAAGAAATGTCCAATCAAAGGCATCTAGGGAAAGATACCTTGGTTCAAGAAGGCTGATGAAGTTCAGGGTTTCTCTCTCATGTGAGAAGGCACATGGCGAACACAGTCGGGGCTTCTATCTCAGCTGGAAGGGCACATGGCGACCATGGCGTCATCTACCTGCTTTCTCTCCTGGCTTCCTATTTCATGAAGCTCCCCGGGAGGCGTTTTCCTTCTTCATCTCCAAAGGTCACTGGCTGGTGGACTCTCTGCTTCATGGTGCTGCAGCATTCTCTGCTCTCTCTGAGTCTCTCTCTCCAAAATGTTTCCTCTTTTATAGAGCTTCAGAAACTAATCAAGACCCACTCAAATGGGTGGAGATATGTCATCCGCTAATCAAGTTTAACAACCATTCTTGACTAAATCACATCAACCAGGGAGATGACCTCTTTACAGTTTCAAACATACAGTATTGAATAGAGATTATTCTACCTTTATAAAATGGGATTTATATTAAAACACGGCTTTTCTTAGGGGGCATGCTTCCTTTCAAACCAGCACAGGCCCATATGCACAGCAATTCCTCTCCCCACACCTACCATAACAAAATATAGGATTGTCTAAAGGGTTCTAGGAAATGTATGCTGACATGTTCCTTACTTTGAAGGGATGATTCTAAGAAGTTTGTAGGTGATGTAAGAACACTAAACTAAATACTGAAAGTCTAGGCTATGAGGAGAGGGTGTAGTACGTTTGTGGAAATACAGGTGTGATGAGAAGACACTTTGAAAGCAGTAATAATAATGGTGCACTTGAGTATGTCTTGAAACTAGAACCAATTATCCAATCAAATCATATAATTCTCTTCATCCTATCAAACCACACAACTGCATAAACACACACACACACCCCCACCCCTCCCTCCCACAAATGCCTGAACAGACATCTAATTCCCTTTTTGTGGTTTTGTTATTAACCTAAAGTGGGGGCCACACCAGCAAGAAAATAAGGATAAATATGAACCACATGCTTCTTGTTCTTAGCTCTACAACCTACTATCAACTGTATCAACATGAACCACGTGAAAGTTCCTATGGGTTGAAGGAAGCATAAGGAGTCCTTTTGCTTTAGATTACCAAGTGCCTGGTATTGAGAATATGACAGAAAACACTACTAGATCTATGCATATAAAGGACATATCCTTCATGCCTGATTAGTACATCAAAACTTCCATGAAGGATATCTCAAGGGGAGAAAGAAGAATTAAGAAGAAGCCAAAGAATGATTTCTTCAAAGTCTGTTAACAGACAGCTCTATCTATTAAAAAAAATGGTCTTATTAAGATAAACATCCCATTGGATTGGACTTCTAATATTTTAATGGGTAAACTGAACTCTCAATGTAAGAATACAGAAAGAATTACAACTGATACATGTTCTCATGACACTGAGGAGAAGGGAATTTCCAAAATGGGAAATAGAAAGGTCTGGGTAAAATTCAGAAAATGAAATTTCTTGTCTTCAGTATTTAAATAGCACACATGGAAGAAGGTCCTCAGAGAACCTGGTTTGAAGCTCACGATCCCCCATCTCAACCAGAAGAGGGTCTCCTTGGAACTCACCAATGGCTTTTTCAGTCCCTTCACTGGTGGTGTTGGTGATGATCTTCTCCAGCCCCATCAGCTCCTTCAGCTGTGATCTGCCTCAGAGCTGGACGTGGGAAAGCAGGAGACCCTCACAGTGTTGGGACAAATGGGGAAGATCTCCCTTCTGTCCTGCCTGAAGGACAGGACTGACTTCAGATTCCCCCAGGAGATGGGGGAGGCCAGCCGGGTCCAGAAGGCCCAGGCCCTGTCTGTCGTCCACGAGATGCTCCAGCAGATCTTCAACCTCTTCCACACAGAGGCCTCCTCTGCTGTTTGGAACACGACCCTCCTGGAACAGCTCCTCTCAGGACTTCACCGCCAGCTGGAGGACCTTGAGACCTGTTTGCTGCAGGAGATGGGAGAAGAAGAATCTCTCCTGGGAATGAAGGACCCCACACTGGCTGTGAGGAGCTACTTCCAGAGAATCCATCTCTATCTACAACACAAGAAAAACAGTCACTGTGCCTGGGAGGTTGTCAGAGTGGAAATCAGAAGATGGTTTCTCTTCATTCACGTGCTCACAAGGAAACTCAGGATTTAGGAAGGAAAGTGATTCCCAAAGATGAACATCCAAACTCAGACTTAATTTTCCAGTCATTTCAAAAGCCAATATTTTTTGTCTCAGCTAGAAAATAATTTGATTTATATTTAGCATATTTTATCAGTATTATTGACGTATGTATGACCAAATATTTTCAGAATCTGGATAAATGTAACTACTTTCCCATAACTGAACTTTATTTCATAAAATATGTATTTATTTATTTAAACATATCCATTAACTTATAATTTTTATGTTGTATGTATTCATATGTTCTGTTTTACACAAATGATGTTCACATTTGCTTTGTAATAAATACATTACTTATTGTTATAATAGTTTATAAATCATAATTGAATTTTTTTAAGGCATTTCTCTTCTTTGAAGAAAATAAACTTACCCTTAGTTGCTAATTCAGCAAAATGATTTGCAAAGTATGTAATGCAGTGCATCCATCCATCCATCCATCCATCCATTCATTCATTCATTCATTTAATGACCATGGGCATAGAGCCTTGAGAAATAGGTGAGTGTTTTCTGACCTTCTGGAGCTTACATACAGCAAAGCACATGGACATCAAAAAGTATTTACAAAATTAGTTGCATTTGGAATCTGGGCTACACAGAAAAAGCAAAAGATGCTTCAGCAGGTAGTATTAAGGCAAGAGCAAACCATTGGCTGCTGCGGGAATTCCAGTGGGATCTAACAGGCTCAAGCAAAATCCCTAGGAATATGTCTTTTTCCATCCTTTAGATGATGTCTTTATATCATAGTAAAGACAGCCACAAATTATCCTAGATTCAGATTCCACTGTCTTAGCCATCCAGGCAGAAAGAGTTTTCTTTGATATTCAACAATTCCTTCTGTAGATTCCAATTTCTTGATTTGCCCCTCTTTGGAACTCAGGACTGTGGAAGCTGTCCAAGTTTTGTCACATAGTTAAAATTTCCTTCCTGGAAGAAAGATTTGTTACCAGAGTGATGCAGAAGAGAAGTGAAAACAAAACCAATTGATGATGCATATATTATAACTATTACTTGTCTTATTCCCAAATACTTGTAACAATATGATGCAATTATATCATAAGCAACCAAAACGTCCCAGAGCTTTTCACTCAGAGGATGATAACAGGAGTCTCATTAGGTTTCTGAATCCAGGGCTGTGCTGATTTGAAAGGACTACATACTCTAGAAAAGCCAGGTTTTAATCCTCATCCAATCTTGTGGGAACAACCATTTCTTTCAATCCCTATTCAGTACTATAGCTTGGAAACTTAATTAGATTATCTCCATAGAGATGTGACTCACACAGTTGTGGGTATTCATCTTGATTAGATGGAGATGTGACTCCACCCTTTCCAGGGGGGTCTTGATTACTTTACTGGAATACTAAAAATGTGGAAACATTTTGGAGAGAGCAATAGAGCCATGAGAGGAGAGAGCCATGAGAACCAGGAGTGTCCATGAAGCCACAGACCTTTGGAGATGAAAGGATTCATCCCTGGGTTAGCTTCATGAAACAGGAACCTGGAGAGATGTTAGCAGACCTTACCACGTTCACCATGTGCCTTTCCAGTTGACAGAGGAACCCTGAATGCCATCAGCCTTCTTGAACCAAGGTATCTTTCCCTGGATGCCTAACATTGGATATATCTGTAGCCTTGCTTTATTTTGGACATTTTCACAGTTTTAGAACTGTAAACTAGCAATTTATTAAATTCCTCTCTCTTTTTTTTTTTTTTTTTTGTATTGGTAGCCACTGAGAACCAAACCCGTGTCTCTGGCATGTTGAATTCCTTGTTTTAAATGCCATTCCATTTCTGGTATATTGTATTCCAGCAGCTAGAAAACTAGAAGAAGGGCCTAGTCCAGTGGTTCTTAAGGATTTTCACCCTTTTTTATATTCTGATGCCTCCAGGTAAAGAAAAGTATAACCATGTTCCAATTCCTAATGTTCCAAGTGGATGGAAACGGGGTAACTGTAATGAAACTTCACGTTTAGAAAAAGAAAGAACAGTAACCCCCCAACAGTGATTTTAATCTACTATGTGTGTTAGCTTGTTTAACAAGGTTGGAAAATAAATAAAATAAATAAGTAAATAAATAAATAAAGTACACAAAACCAAAAATGAGAAAAAAATTTCTCGTTAGAAATGTGAAGTTTATGTTAGTAAATCCTGATCATCTTCTTACTCTAAAGCCAATCTAATTAATTTTCATTGAATACATCAAAGACAGAAAAGGAACGATCACATAGAAAACTAACCAGAATAACAGGGTAGTGTTTGTTTGAGCTGTATTTATGAACGCAAAAATTACTCCTGACATTTGTCAATTACAGAAACAGTACAAATTAATGGTAAAGAAGTACCCAATTCTGTCTCTGAAGGCTGATTTCCTCAGATTCTTGGAAACAGAAGTAGAGACACATGACACCAGTGTAAATGGCAAAGTAAAAAACCTAGGAAATTTGTCTCTCCATAAATACAACCCCCCAAAACTGGCAAAAATAGCCAGAATCTACTTTTCAGGGATCTGGAAATTAATCAGACTTACAAAACCTGGGAGCATTTATTCAAGTAAAGCAGCTGACTCTCAGTAAAGAACAGCAAGAGTTGCAGCATTTAACTTGCCTTACACTGAAACTCAGTAGGAGCCTTGAAAAGTAACAGACTGCATTGGGGCACTGCAGAGAGTAGGATGGAGCTGGAATGCCTCCACATCCCCATTCCCAGTGATTATTATTATTTGGCTTGTCAGGTGCGAAGAGCCCACTGGAAAGGGGTATCTTTACTTTACGTGTCTCAGAGCTCAGCCAATGCTAAATACTTCTCTTTGGAGAGCATTTCTCAAAAACGTTTACTGCAAAGTATTTTAATATATTGGCTACCTGAGGCAATGGGTAACGGGAACAGTAGGGCCAGGCAATATCCTAGCCTAAAAGCTGAGAAGAAAAAGGTGAGGAAGAAGATGTCCAAAGTGCTTTGAAAAACCCGATCATAGTTCTGGGACTCTAGAAGGGCCTGCTCAGTTGTCGAGCTGTGCAAATGCTCAGGAAGAACCTGGAAATGACCCAGTCTCCCACTCTGGCTGATCTTAAAGTTTGGCATAAGCAGGAAGTGAGGACTAAGGCAAAGTTGAAAGTTGCCTGGCTGAGTGTTCAGTGTGAACCACAACATGCACACAGACACACACACACACACACACACACATACACACACACACACACAGAGGTCCTTGAGAAAGACCTAGAGCTGCATTGTTTCCAGGCATAAGGAAATCTCTGTTCCATCATTCGTTGATCCCCACCTAACTAATTATAGACTTCAGAGCATCATATAACAAATAACCCAAAATTTAGAGAATTAGTGCAGAAAATTCACTAAACAACAAGGAACAACAACCTACAGAAAGCAACAAAAACACACTTTGGGGAGGACAGATTTCTAGAGTTGCCACCTTATATTAATTTGAATGTGAAGTTTTTATCAAAAAATAGTGAGAAATAGAAACAAATAAAAGAAATAACAACACACAATAACAACAACAACAAAAAGAACATATGACCCATATACAGTAAGAAAATACCAATCAATTAAAAACTGTTCCTGAGGAAGCCCAGATTTAGACTTTCTAGGTAAAGACTTTAAATCAGCTGTTTTAAATATGTTCAAATACATAAGTGAAACAATGCCTAACTACTTAAGGAAGGTATGAGAAAATTGACTCCCCACATGGAGAATTCCAATAATGAGACAGAATTCTGAAGAGAAACCAAATAGAATTCTGGACCTGAAAATTATAACAGGCGAAGTGAAAAATTCGCTGGAAGAATTCAACCACAGAACTGAACAGGCAGATGAAAGAGTGAGATAATTTGAAGAAAAGCCAATTGTAATTATGCAGTCTTATGAGCAGAAAGGAATATGAATGAAAAAACATAGACAGAATCTGTTAGCATCAGAAGACATGGTCTCTTTTTAGGCTGTATAGGCGGGGTCACATTTCATTCTTTTTCCATCTGATTATCCTGTTATTGCAGCAGTACGTTTGTTGTATTTTTCTCTGTTTACGTTTACTTATTTGTTTGTTTTGGGAAGTGCATGGGCCAGGAACTGTACCCATTCTATTGAACTCTTGTTCCACCCTCCCCAAGAGGTACACATCTCCATCTTTGTTGCTTAAAACTAGGTCAAATAAGTCTCCACACCTCTAAGACCCTGTATTCTTCTTGCATTGAAGGTAAACCCATGAGACTGTTTCCTACATTATGTTCCTTTCCCTGCGTGTGACCCTGGGTACTTAGTTCTAAACATACTTGCATCATATTGGCTATCCTCTGCCTACCAGGAATATAAACAATCCAAAGAAACAATGATACCATAATTATTTTGTAACCTGATTTTTAATTTACTAATCTATGCATGAAGATGTGAAAAAGTTGACTCAGATGACCCCAAGCCTGTGAGTACAAATGAACAGACCTTTACTCTGACATCACCCAGACACTATTAGCAGCGAGCCCCATCTCTTAAAGTAGTTCTCCTCCAAAAATATCTCCAAGATACTTCAGGTCACTGTTGCACTGTGCATTCATGAAGGAATGTTCTCTCACTTGCTGCCACATGCGAACATGAAGAAAATTGGACCCATGCATAACTAAGTACTGTCTGGAGCCTCCTGTTGGCCCCTTTTCTGTCAGCCTCTCATCAGGAATAGAATCCAGAGGCCAATCCAGTCCTGGGGCCGAGAATAAAGCTGGCAGTCAGATGTCAGCAGTAATGTGTGAATGTTGTGGAATTCTACTGAGATGGGAATCTGAGGAAGACACTCATTAATGCTGGTCCCTGAGCCTCCATGCCCTAAATGTATTAGATCCCATGCTAGGTGCTGGGAAACTGCAGTCAATTAGTACACATTGTCTCTCCTAAACCTTTTCTTTGTTTGTTTGTTTGTCTTGATCTCTGGTATGAAAATCAGTTTTCATTAACATTTTTTTCTTTTCAAGTGTTCTATATTTATTCCAGGAACTGCTTATTCTATTTTATGACTTTCCTGTCCTCACCGTTCTTCTCCAATCTGAACTTCGTGCTTGGCAAATCATCTGGGGATGCTTTCATGGGCCAGACCTCTACAGGGCAAACCTCACTTCCCCCTCATATCTTCATGCATAGATTAGTAAATTAAAAATCAGGTTACAAAATAATTATAGTGTCATTGTTTCTTTGGATTGTTTATAATCCTAGTAGGCAGAAGGTAGCCAGTATGACGCAGGTATGTTTAGAACTAAGTACCCAGGGTCACACGCAGTGAAAGGAGCATAATGTAGGAAACAGTCTCATGGGTTTACCTTCAATGCAAGAAGAATACAGGGTCTTAGAGGTGTGGAGACTTACTGACCAACATTCATTCACATGGTCACACCCAGCATGAAGAGCCTGGGAGGGAGTCTAATTGTATGACTAGAGGGAAAAGGAGACAAGTGTGAATACAATAACTGTTGATTTTTTCATCTTTCATTTTTCATTGATCTTGTGTCTGTGTTATAATACACAAAACATAAAATTGGCCATTAGTGACATTTATGACATTCCAATGTTGTTCAGCCATTACCATTATCCAGTTCCAGAATATTTTCATCACCTCAACAAGAAACCCCATTCCCAATAAGCATGTACTCCCCAATCCTACCTCTACTAATCCAATTTCTGTCTACTTGTATTTGCCTATTCTGGGTATTTCATATAAATGAAATAATACTGTATGTGGCCTTTGTGTCTGACTCCTTTCACTTAGCATAATGTATTCAAGGTTCATGCAAACTGAAGCATCTATCAGGACTTCTTCCTTTTTCATGGCTTGAATAATATTCCATAGCATGGATAAACTACATTTGTTCATCTATTCATCTGGTGATGGACATCTGTTTTGTTTCTCCCATTTGGCTAACATGAGCAGTGCTGTTATAAACAATTATGTACAAGTTTTTGATGAGTGCTGAGTTTCAATTCTTCCTGATGAATGCCCAGAGATGCAGTTACTGGTTCATATGTGAATTCTATGTTTAAAATTTGAGGAAATGGCTAACTGTTTTCCACAGTGGGAAACTGATTTTACAATCCCATCAGCAATGTACAAGGGCTCTAATTTGTCCATGTCCTAGTCACCCCTTTGTAAGTTTCTGTTCATTTTACTATTTTACGTTCATCCTGGTGGGTGTGGAGAAGTATCTCATTGAAGTTTTGATTTGCATCTCACTGATGATCACAGATGTTGAGCCTCTTTATGTGTGCTGGTTGACCACTTGTGTATCTTTTTGGAGAAATGTCTATTCAAGTCTTTGCCCATTTTTATTGGGTTGTTTATCTTTCTGTTGTGTTGTTTAAAGGATTTTTCTTCCACTGATGTATATGCCTATCCTTATGCTAGCATCACTCTTTTTTATTACTGTAGCTTTGTAGTAAGTTCTGAAATCAAAAAATGTGTGTCCTCCAATTTCGTTCTCTTTCTCCAGACTTGTTGATTTTGGTGATCGCTTGCAATTCCATATGCATGCTAGGATTAATTTTTCCATTTCTACAAAAGAGTCCATTGGGATTTTGATAGGGGTTGCATTTACTCTATAGATCACTTTGGGTTGTACTGAGCTCTGTACAGTATTCAGTATTCCCGTCTATGAACACAGGATGTCTTTCCATTTATTTAGCATTCTTTAATTTCTTTCAACAGTGTTTTATAGTTTGCAGTGTACAGATCTTGCACCTAATTGGTTAAATGTATTCCAAAGTATTTTATTCTTGTAGATGGTACACTGACTGTAAATGCTTTCTTAATTTCCTTTTCAGAATGGTCAGTAGTAATATATAGAAATACAATAAATTTGTACATGTTTATCTTGTATCCTGACAGTTTGTTGAATTTATTAGTTCTAATCTTTTTCCATGTCTGTGTACTCTTTAGAATTTTCTCTCTCTATGTATACATATATGTATAAAATCATGCCATCTGGAATGGACATAGTTTTACATCTTCCCCTTCAACTTGGATGCTTTTATATTTCTATTCTTGCCTAGTTATTCTGGTTACGACTTGTAGTACAATATTAAATAGAATTGGAGAAGTCGAGTATCTTTGTCTTGCTCCTGATCTTAAGGCAAAATATTCAATCTTTCACAGTTGAGTGGTAGTGTGTTTTTGGTTTTCTTTTTTACAAATGCCCTTTATTCTGTTTTAGAAGTTTCCTTCTATTCCTAATTTTCTGAGTGTTTCTATCATGAAATGGTGCGTAGTTTATAATTGTCATATTTTCTGCTATCTTTTTATCCATATATAATATCCTTTGTCTCTAGTAATATTTTCCCATAAACCTATTATTTTTATTTTAATAACCCCCCCTCAGCTCTTTTTGGCTATTCTATTTGCATAGAATAGTCTTTTCTATCTTTTAATTCTCAACCTGTTTGTATCTTTGAGGCTAAAGTCTTACAGATAGTAGTTGGATAGTTGGATCAGTTTTTGTTGCTGTTTTCTATGTATTCATTCTTCCACCCTATCTGCTAATTTAAAAAGCTATTTCCCTTATATTGATGGTAATTCTTGATAAGGAAGGATTTACCTCTTCCATATTGCCATTTGTTTTCTATACTCATATCTTTTTTATTTTTTAATTCCTTTAACACTGCCTTCTTTATGATTATTTTTCTAGTGTACAGTTTTGGTTCACTTTTCATTTCATTGTCTGCATACATTTTATTCTTTCATATTGAGATATTATTAGTTGTTCTGAAGATAAGCACACAGACATTATGAACAATTTGTACACAATTATTAATGTATGTACTGAAAATCTAAAAAGCCATGTAGTTGTAATTCTTTCCAACATTATTCCAATGACTTTCGAGCTTGAAATTTGGAGGCAAGTTTTCCCTAAGAAGATTATCAAGTACATCTATGTTCAAATGTTGATAATTTGTTATATCGTATAAATCCTACTATTTCACAATTTAATATCATATGTATCACCCTACACTTCCAATCTTTCCCAACATGCAACAAAGATATTAGGAAAACTGGGCTACCTGGACGAAGGATGTGACAACATGCACACAATTCTGACGAGGAGAATTCTGACAAGATTAGGGAGCAGTTTTAAGAGACAAACATGGGAACAGAAGTAATTTAAAATGTTCAACATGTACTAAATGCATGACTGCAACTGCATACCATCATCATTTAGTATGTGTTGCATCATAAAGTATAAAAAGAGCCACCACCACCTACCCTATGGAATGTAAAGTTGACATCCAAGACATTCAAAGCCTCCCATAAGTCAATATGCCACTTTTTGTGGTTCTTTCAAAATATAAACAACCAGCAAATGATTTGCCTTCTTAAGAAAAAGGCATTTACTTTTAAAAAATGAAATGAGTTGGGATTTCAATCTCTGCTTTAAAAAAAGAGCTCCTTTAAAAAGGAGCTATTTGCATTTACAAAGAGTTGATAAAGATAGAGCTACTAAAAAACTTGCATTTACAAATAGTTCATAAAGATATTCTCTGGATTGTACAAGAAGGGAGAAACAGGGCCCCTGAGAAGGCATCGTATACCATATTCATCAAACTAGGCTTCTTTCTCTCCTGCTTCATCAGAGGCTGGCCTCTCCTCATTTTTAGTTTCTCCATTTTCTGTAGGTAAAGCTTTAGTTTCTTGGTCAGCCACTTCAGCTTGTTTTCCCTTTGCTCCCCTTTTCCCTTTAGAGTGCACTTTCTTTTTCATCTGAAAACTTATCCTTTCCTGTTTTCTATTTTACTCTCGTTCCCACTTTCTCAGGAGCAGGTTGAGGGGACAGTCTCGTGGACCTCTGCTAGGGCTCCTCCTTCCCCACCCCTTTGGTCAAGGTGACCTGCGGAAAGAAGCAGATGGTGAATGCATTTTCCGTGTATAATTAGTTATTTTCTGGGGACTGCCCTGGGTATTACAACGGATATTTTATACTTATAACAATCTAGGTTGAATTAATATAATTTAGTTTCAATAACATATGGAAATTATGCTCCTATTCAGATCTGTCTCCCTCTTTATTGTTATTAATAGAAATTTATATCATGTGTGTCCATTAACATAGATTTACGATTATTGTTTTATGTATTTGTCTTTTCGATCATATAGGAAAGGCAAACAGGAGTTATAAACCAAAAATGTAATGATACTGGATTTAGTATTTTTCTATGTAGTTACCTTTACCAGTGTTCTTTGTTTCTTTGTATGGGTTTAAGGGACTGTTTAGTGTGCTTTCATTTTAGCCTAAAGGACTCCACGTTGCATTTCTCATAGGGCAGATCTACTAGTGTTGGATTCCATCAGCTTTAGTTTACCTGGTATGTACTAATTTCTCCTTATTTTTGAAGGACAGTTTTGCTATGCTTGGAATTCTTAACAGACAAGTCTTTTTTGTTTTGCTTTTTGTGCTTTAACTGTATCTTCCCAACCCTTCTGTTCTCCATACTTTCTGAATAGAAATTGGCTCTTAATCTTATTGAAGATCACTTGTAGGTAATGAGTTACTTCCTGCTGCTTTCAAGAATCTCCTTTGTCTTTGTCTTTCAAGAGTTTGATTATAATATATTTCCTCTTGGATCTCTTCAAGTTTTCTCTCCTTTCAGTTTGTTGAGTTGTTTTTTTTTAAATATATAAAGTCATGTCTGTCCTCAAATTAGGGATTACGCCATTATAGACTTACAATAATAAATAAGTGAGGTCCTATCTGGTCCTTAAACTTTATACTCAGACCCAACCAGTTCATCTACTTCTTGGTTAAAGGTTCTGGTGAGCCAAGAGAAAGGGGCAGTCCACATGGCACTCAGGAAGATCTTTTAGCCCTTTCCTTAAGTGTAAATGTACCTCATTACAGTTTCAAAATAGAGTCTTAAAACATGCAGAAGCTGTGGTAATGATGGCAACAGTCTTACCATCAACCAAAAGAGTTTTGCATTCCATGGTGGAACTATTTTCAGGGACAGTTTACAAACTAGGCCAGTATGTCAGTCGCATTGCTTTACGTTCATATGCTTCATTTTATGCGAGAATTGTTTAATCTTAGTAGATCACTGCCTTATAGACCACAAGATTTCTGACAATTCCTAAGAATATGGCACTAACATTGCACACTGCATCAAATTACTGTCATTGTAAGAGCATTCAAAATGAATATCATTTTGTGAGCAAAGTAATACAACACAAATCAATTTATATTCACCAACTTATTCAGCCATTTCACCTGTTTATATATGAACATAAATTCCCAGTTTTATCAATTCATATCATGTCTGCTGCACACACTTACCAGGCTGACTAAAAGTATCATTCTAGAAGGAACCAGCAGTGAGCCATGGAATGAGTTAACACTGGTGACATTTTTAATTTAAAAATGAACAGATAATTTAAGTTGATTTTAAAAATATATTGTCTTTAAATTGGCGAATTGAAGCAAGTGTCAAATACATATAAACATGACATAAAAGTAAAGCATAAATGAATAAAATGAGAACCAGAAACAAAAGATTGAAATATTAAATATAAACTCCTTGAACACCTGTATTAGAAGGAAAACTCTTTATTCATTTGAAAAAGAACTTCATAATTACTCTCAATAGGGGGACATGCCTAAAATGAAATAATACCAAAAAATAAAAGCAAATGATGGAGAAAGAGCAACACTATAACAGGGAAAGACTGAGAGGTCACAATATTAGTATCAACGAAATCTTCATAATGAGTAATAGTCATCAGAGTCAATGAAAAGTATTTAAAAAAAGTATCACTATATAAAGGAAACAAGTAGGATTCATAATTAAATTATGAAATTTATGGAACTAAAATAAAAATAAGCATCCAAATAATTTCTACAAATACATAAAAGTTTGAAGAGAAACATGATGATTATTGAAATTTTAGCTCATATTATTTTTTCTAAAAATATTTTTTAAAAATTATTTTCTAAAAATAATATGGAAAATAAGAAGAATAAAAATAATTGGTAAGGTGGCTCAGTGGCAGAGTTCTTGCCTGTCATGCCAGAGACACGGGTTCATTTCCTTGTGCCTGCGTATGTAAAAAAAAAATAAAAATAAAACAACGAAAAAAATTGGGAAATAGTATTTAAAGGATAAATTAGTGATTAGCAAATATCATCACGTATTAGACTACAACAACTTATTCTTTACTGCCTGTTAGTATATAATAATGGCTATCATTTACTGTGCATCTACTATATACAAGATCAACAAACTACATGCTACTAAGCACTATCCTTCACAGCCAACAAATATTTCCCGAAGTCCATATTCTTTTCAGTGTGAAATAATTAAAATTTACATTAGTAGACTAATTCATCATGAGTAAGAATATTGATCTTAAAAAATAAGAGATTGGTTACCAATTCTTGTCTGTAATATTGTTTTCACAGCTGAAATTTTGAAATTATGCTTTTGCCCCTGTTAAAATTATGTTATGAATCACTGTCCATTTGCTCATGGAAGGAAGAGAATATAATTAACTTGTTCTTCAAAGGATCAAGCCAAAGCATGCAGGGCATGGTAAGCTTTCCATTTGCATTCATACACATATATATTCATAACCTGAAAGCATAACAGAATGAGATAAAAATAGATATCTAAGAAGTAAAAATAGCAAGGAAACTAAAAACATAACAGCAGAATTAGAACTGAAATGTAAGAGAAAAATAATAGAAATTACAGACCAGAAATGATGTCCTCTTATGAAAGACAAATTTGACCGATTCTCTATATGAAGAAAAGCAATTAAAAAATGGAAAGGATGATAGAAATAAGGTGCAATGGAAATTAATGAGTGGAGTTCCTGATAAGAGAGTAGGTACTCTTGAAGAATAAATAAGAATAGTTGCAAAAGAATCAATATTTAAAGATGTAGTGAAAGATCATTTCTCAAATTTGATTAGAGACCTGAGGCAGTGGATGAGCAGAGACCAGCAGGACAAGACCTGGTGGCAAAGGCTGTGAAGTATCTCCACTGCCCAGTGGGACTCTAGGTGCTCTAACCACTGTGTACAAGTCCCCTAAGAGGCTGACTTGCAGCTGTAAGACGTTTTTCCCCAGTAACCAGGTTCATCTCATAAAATAAAAGCCCTCATTCTCATGTGATTGTTTAGACACTGCCCAAAGGTCCCCATAAATGGAGAGAGCAGCAGAGTGGGGTGGATTTCTTCCCTTGGAAATTATTCTTTTATGCTCCAGCTGTGACCTGTCCTTGCTTGCTGCCGTCAGGAGGAGGAGAATGGAGACAGTGTATGTCTTACTGACTCTCTGCCTGTGAGTTTTACCTTGTACTGGGTGACCCTTGTAACATTTGACCTTTTGATAGCTATTGACAGCTATCAAAAGGGCTCAAACTGTGTTAGGGCAACATAATAAAAAGAGTTACACTTTTTCCTTTAAAGAACAATTTTACATGCAATCTGATAGGGACAGTTCATGCATAAGAGGGAATCAATCCAAGATTATTAATTGTATTGCTGTCTTGCATCCAATTCAACCTCAAGTACTAGCGCAGAAAAAAATCTTTCCATCCTTGTTCAGCAAGCTAACAGATTTGTTAGCTTAAAAGTGCTGTTTGGGTGGGGAAGTTACTGGCCTTTCTTGTTCTAAGTGTGAAGTTTCATTACAGTTATCCTGTTTTCCATCCACTTTGGAATATTAGGAATTGAAAGGTGGTTATATTTGGTTTACCCGATGTTCTCAGAATTTACAAAGTGTGTGAAAATCCTCTAGAAATCTTGAGCAGGGCCCTAGCTTTAGGGACCCAGTGAGACATCTCTGAGTAAAAACATCAGGGACCTTTTGGTTGGTTATGATACACTTGCAGTATATTATTACAAGTATGTGGGAATAAGAATCTTTGTGGATGATAGACAAATAATAATTACGATGCATATGCAATCAGTTGGTTTTGCCTTTGTGTTTTCTCTTCCGCATTACTCTGGTAACAAATCTTTCTTCCATGGAGGAAATATTAACCATGTGGGAAAGAAAGACCTGCTCCACAGTCCTGAGTTTCAAGGATGGGCAAGTCAAGAAATCTGAATCTTTAGCAGGCATTGTTCTTGAATATCAAAGAGAACTCGTTCCACCTGGATGGCTAAGGCAGTGGAATCTGAGTCTAGGATTCTTTGTGACCATTTGTCAATGGTGTACAAGATGTATTAAAGGATGGGGAAAAAGACACATCCTCATGGATTGTGTTTGAGCCTGTTAGATCCCATTGGCATTCCCGCAGCAGCCAATGGTTTGCTCTTGCCATGAGACTCACTGCTAAGGCATCTTTTGCTTTTCCTGTAGGGCTCAGATCCCAAATGTAATGAATTTTATAAATACTTTTGTACATCCATGCCCTTTGTTTGTGTAAGCTCTAGTGGGTCAGTGAGCACTCACCTCTTTCTCAAGGTTCTAGCTCAGAGGTCATTGAATGAATGAATGAATGAATGAATGAATCCACTGCACTGGATTGTTTCCTATTTATATTGCAGAATTAGTACCTCAAGGAAATTTCCTTTTTTTTTGAAACAGCAGAAACCAGAAACGTCTTAAAATAAATTTAATAAGAATTTATTAAACTTCTAAAACAGTAAATAAGACATTCATTATAAAGCAAAGGTGAGCATATTTATATAAAAAGAACACATAAATAGAAAAAGAATAAAAATGATAAATTTGTTGAAATGCTCAAATAAATAAATAAATAAATAAATAAATATTTTCTGAAATAAAGTTCAATCACAGGTCACTAGATAGTTTATTTGACAGATCCTGAAAATATTGTTCCTATGTATGCTTCATAATGTTGATAAAAATTGCTAATTTTGAATCCAATTATTTTATAGATGAAGCAATGAATATCGCCTTTGAAATGACTGGAACATAAGTCTGAGCTTGGATGTTCATCTCTGGGAATCAGTTTCTTTCCTAATTGATGAGTTTTGTGAGCTTGTGAATGAAGAGAAGCCATCTCCTGATTTCCACTCTGACAACCTCCCAGGCACAGTGACTGTTTTTCTTCTCTTGCAGATAGAGATGGATTCTCTGGAAGTATCTCCTCACAGCCAGTGTGGGGTCCTCCATTCCCAGGAGAGATTGTTCTCCTCCCATCTCCTGCAGCAAACAGGTCTCAAGGTCCTCCAGCTGGCGGTGAAGTCCTGAGAGGAGTTGTTCCAGGAGGGTCATGTTCCAAACAGCAGAGGAGGCCTCTGTGTGGAAGAGGTTGAAGATCTGCTGGAGCATCTCGTGGACGACAGACAGGGCCTGGGCCTTCTGGACCCGGCTGGCCTCCACCATCTCCTGGGGGAATCTGAAGTCAGTCCTGTCCTTCAGGCAGGAGAGAAGGGAGACCTTCCCCATTTGTCCCAACACTGTGAGGGTCTCCTGCTTTCCCATGTCAAGGCTCTGAGGCAGGTCACAGCTGAAGGAGCCGATGGGGCTGGAGAAGATCATCACCAACACCACCAGTGAAGGGACTGAAAAAGCCATTGGTGAGTTCCAAGGAGACCCTATTCTGGTTGAAATGGGGGACTGTGAGCTTCGAAAAATGTTCTCTGAGGACCTTTTTCCATGTGTGCCATTTAAATAATGAAGACAAGCATTTTCATTTTCTGAAACTCCCTCAGATATTTCTATTCCCCATTTTGGAATTGCCCGTCTCCTCAGGGGCCTGAGAAGATGTTTCAGTTCTAATTCTTTCTGTATTTCTACATTGGAAGTTCATTTTACACTTTATAATCTTAGAATTTCCAATCCAGTGGGATGCTCACATTTTAATAAACATCAATTTTTAATAGACAGAGTTATCTGTGTCCATTTTTCCATGTTCAGAAGAACTTTGAAGAAATCATTCCTATGCTTTTTAAAAACCTTTTTTTCCCCCACTCTAGAGATCATTCATGAAAATGCTGAGATAGTAATCAGGTATGAAAGATATGTCCTTTATGTGCCTAGATATATTTGTGTTTTTCTGTCTTATCTTCAATACCAGGCACTTGGTAATCTAAAACAAAAGGGCCCCTTAGACTTCCTTCCACCCACCGGAGCTTTCACCTGGTTCATGCTGGTATAGATGATGAAAGGATGTAGATCTCAGAACAAGAGAACATGGTTCATCCTTAACCCATTTTCTAGCTGAGTATCTTTGCCCCCACTTAAGTGGATAATGAAGCCACGCAAAGGGGAATTAGTTGTGTATGCATGTGTTTGAATGTGTCTGTGTGTGTATGCACAGTTGTGTTCTTTGGAAGGATGGAGAGACTTGGATAATTGTTTCCAATTTCACAGAGATACACTCAAGTGCACCATTATTGTGACCTTCCTTAAAGCATCCCTCATCTCACCTGTATTTCCACAAATGTAGTCCACCCTCTCTTCATGGCCTAGACTTTTAATTTTTCATTTAGTGTTCTTACAACACCTACACATTTTTTAGAGTCATTCCCTGAAAATAGGGAACATGTCAGCCTACCTTTCACAGAACCCTTGATACCATCCTGTATTTCGTGATGATAGATGTGGGGAGTGGAATTTTGGTTCTTATGAGTCTGTGTTATTTAATCTCCCAAATTTCCTCCTCTTAATTTAAGCATCACCATATAGTTTATATATATATGAATGGCTCAGAATGGTCAATAGTGACATACGCTTTTTTCAGTTGTATACTAAGTCTGATAGCCTCCTCTCTTCATAAGGGAAGATTTCTCTATCATTATAAATTCATATATTATAAATAGCTTTATGACAGTCCGGTTGCCAAATCTGATTTTCTTTATTCTACTTAATTGAGATAGTACTGAACCGCCCATCATTGTACTGAGCTCAGGCTATACCGAGATGGTTAACCTGCCCTCAAAATGAGCACAGGGCAACAATTAATAACGTTGAGATGCTTATGCGGTTAGAATGTGTGCACTGTGCTCTTTTGTTGCACATGGCAGAGATGCTGTGCAGCCCAATCCATTTTCCTAGCTGCATCAAAATAATGACAAATTAACCCATTTATTCTTTCACATATTTTACATAATTAAAAAAATGTTCCCTCTTCTTTGGTATTAGTCTTTGCACTGATTAAATGTTTCCTAATGCCCCTTTAATGTTTCTAATTTCACTTTGAGGTTTGTTGCAAAAAAGAGAAGAGAAAATGGAATGGGAAAATAATATTCTCTGAATGATTTTCAAGGTATCAGGTAGTTGGCTCACATTTAATTTCTAGAAAATAAAAGGAAGCTGTCATGGAAAAGTAATGCACAAAGGCAAAAGGAAAGCAAATGCTGAAAATTAAAAAAGAGGAAGTGACATCTCCCCTCCTGAAAAGACAACATGACGCAGCTGATGACACCACCACGATTCTGGGGTGTTACACAGAATAACAGGTTTCAACGCAGCAGGTGGATGAGACTGCTAAAACCACAGACAGCTCCAGAAGGAGGGCAGTTGGATCTTTAAAAGGGACTGTTACTTCAAAGGCTAGTTTTCACCTTTGAAGGATCAGGGAATTTTTTCTTTCTTACTTATCTTTCTTCCCATTTCTTAACCCTCTGTTTTCATCCACCCCTCCTCCATCTTCCTCACTTTCCCACCTTCCCTCCATCTCTCCCTCTCCTTCCCTCTCTCTCTCTCTCTCTCTCCTTCTCCCTGTTTTATTTTTCCACTGACCACAAAGATGATCCAGCCCCTCGAGCTTAGTCTCACCAACTGATATTCCACAAAGAGTGGCTTGTGCACTGAATGGCCATTTAATTAACGTGAGACAGGTCAGATATCTCAGGAGCTAGTAGATGTTACGCATTTACCCTGGGCATTATTTCCATACACATATTCAAGTTCACCCGAAGATGAAATTACTAATAAAAGTCGTTTTGTTTTGTTTTTTCATGAGCTGAGA
Organism: Tamandua tetradactyla; assembly: GCF_023851605.1. Classification (NCBI taxonomy): domain Eukaryota; kingdom Metazoa; phylum Chordata; class Mammalia; order Pilosa; family Myrmecophagidae; genus Tamandua; species Tamandua tetradactyla. The sequence continues at coordinate 75,485,597 of NC_135328.1, forward strand.
ACTAAAAGCATGGAGGCAGGTCATCACTGGGAAACATTCATCTCACTTCCATACCCGGCTGGGCTGCTTTTCTCCATTACGGATGTGGCTAAAAGGTCTTGTGTTACTTTCTTCCAGATGTTGTTATAAGGACATCGCACAACCATCCACAGGGCATCCGGACGCAGGAGGAATGATGGTCATTTCCGTGTAACAGGAGTGAGGGGGCAAAGGTCTCACAGCCAGGATGAACTAGAGCTGTGACCTGAACCCGGGATGCCTAGCTCAGGAGTTTGCTGCCACAACCGTAAGAGGGAAAGACCACTGAATAAGGCATTTCCCTGCCATATATAAACACTAGCATTTTTCTATTTACTGGAAGCATCTTCCTTTCTTTCTAGATAGACCAGAATCCTTTTGGATAGAATAGGGCTTGCTTAACACCTACTGATTTCCAAGTCTGCCTTTCAAAGAAATCATGCTACCCTTGGTCTCAAATGAGTCTCTGAAACTGCCCTTTCCCACATGAGATATTTTCCGAAATTAACAAGAAGTTTAAAGTATCCATTTTATATTTGTTCTTATTATCTTTGTTTTCAGAATCCTTCATATTTCCAACAGAGTTCTTTAATGCTAGGTTACACACACTTTGGAATGTTTACTCCTTTTTGTACTTGCTGAAGGGCAGAGACTCCTGTGTCTGCTCCTGTGACAGACACTGCTCTAGAATCTAGGGACAGTGTTACTGCCCTCAGGGAGCTCACAGTCCAGTGAGAGGTCAGAAGTCCAACGATTAGTTGGGGTGATGACTTCATTACCAGTGTGCAGAGAGCAGCTAAAGGCTTAAGGCTCAAGAGTTTAGGTGGAGGGCGGACCATGTAGGTTTAGCCACCATTTATCGAACAAATCATGACTTTTGCCCAGCTCAGTACCCTCTCTAAATTTTCTATTTCTCCATCTATGAAATACAAATGACTCTGATTATTATATATCAAAGGAAACCTCTGAAGACTCAGTGAAATTACGAAATATTTTGTTGAGAGCCTGTATATAAGGAAATATGGCCATTAATATTAGTAGTGTAAAAATAAAACCTTTACAAGAGCAATGAGGTGATGTCATAATAAGCTTTGGGTATCATTGCAGCCCCCAAATCCCCTTTCTGTGACATTGTCTAGACTTTTCTTCCCAGAACAATCAAGTAAGTGTGAGAAAAAATGTTTTAAAGCTGTGGTGGATACTGTATCGGCATTTCTTCCTTTGGAATTCCCCATCTCTACTCAGGTTGATAAATTTGATTTTTAAATTGAATTCAGAAACACATGCACAAAAGCAGAAAGGGAGACTAAAGGGATAAAATAGAAAATCTCAGAAAATGAAAGTTTTGTGTGCTATGAGCACCTAGTGTTTCGACCATGAAATAGTGCATATGTTTATCATTTTTATATTCTCTGCTATTTTATCAATATGTAATGTCCTTCTTTTTAGTAATACTTTTGTCATAAACCTATTATTTTTTATTTTAATACATCCATCTCAGCTCTCTTTTCCTTACTGTTTGTATGGAATATCCTTTTCTATCTTTTAACTCTCAACCTATTTGCATCCTTGGGTCTAAGTCTTACAGATAGTGGTTGGATAGTTGGATCAGAATTTTGTTGTTGTTGTCTTGTATTCATTCTTCCAAATTTGTCTGTTAATTGGGAAGGTTATTTCCCTTATATTGATAATAATTACTGATAAGAAAGGATTTCCCTCTGCCATATTGCTATTTTTTTCTGTATGTCATATTTTTTATTTTTCAATTTCTATAATACTGCCTTCTTTTGAGGTTAATTGATTCTTTTTAGTGAATGATTTTAGCTCACTTTTCATTTCATTTTCTGTATACTTTTTTCTTTTATATTGATATTTTCTTGGTTGTTCTGAAGATGAGCACACAGGTATTATGAACAGTTTGTACACAATTTTTAATGTATGTACCGAAAATCCAAAAATCCATTTACTTGTAATTCTTTTCTAAAGTTATTCCTTTGACTCTCCAGCTTAAAAGTTGGAGGAGAGCTTTCCCTATGAAGATTACCAAGTACACTATCTTCAAATATTAATAAGCTGTTATAAGTCCCACTAGTTCACAATTTAATATCATACATACCACATACATTTCCAATCTTTCCCAGTGTGGTAGTTAGGTTCAGATGTCAACTGGGCCAGGTGAAGGTGCCTGGTTCTGTTGCTGTGGACATGAGCCAATGGCATGTGAACTCATGTGAACACCCAGCATAAAACAAAGTTTTTAGGGAAACTGTACTACACGACTAAGGATGCTGCAGCATGCACACAGTTCTGACAGGGAGAGCCAAGATAAGTGTTCTAGTTTGCTAGCTGCCAGAATGCAACATACCAGAGATGGATTGGCTTTAAATAAAAGGTGATTTATTTATTGGTTCCTCAGAGGAAAGGCAGCTAACTTTGAACTGAGGTTCTTTCTTATGTGGGAAGGGACAGGTGATCTCTGCAGGCCTTCTCTCCAGGTCTCTGGGTTCCAATGACTTTCCCTGGGGTGATTTCTTTCTAAATCTCCAAGGGCCTGGTCTGAGCTATGAGTGCTGAGATGAGGTATGCTGAGCTGCTTGGGCTGTGCTATGTTGAATCTCTCATTTAAGCACCACCCAATTAAATCAAACATCATTCATTGCAGCAGGCACGCCTTCTAGCTGACTGCAGATGTAATGAGCAACAGATGAGGTTCATGTACCATTGTATCATGTCCACAGCAACAGAACTGGGTGCTTTCACTTGGCCAAGTTGACAACTGAATGTAACAACCACAATTAGGGAGCAGTTTTAAGAGGCAAAAACATGGGAACAGAAGTATTTAAAAATGTACAGCGTGTACTAAATGCATGACTACGACCCCAAATCATCATTTGGTATGTGTTACATAATAAGATATTAAAATTGTCACCCCCCCCACCCTATGGTATGTTGACATCCAAGATAGTCCAAGCCTTTCAAAAGTCAATACTCCACCATTTTCTGGTTGTATAAAAAAAAAAAAACAGCAAATGATTGCTCTCTTAAAAAAAACTCATTTCCACTTAAAAAAATGGGGTGAGGTTGGATTTCAATCTCCCCTTAAAAGTGTTTCCTCTAGTGCTATTAAAAACTTGTATTTACAAAATAGTTGATTAAGATTATCCTCCGCATTGTACAAAAATGAAGAAACATGCCCCTGGTAAGACCTTGTATTTGATACTCATCAGACGTGGCTTTTTTCTCTCCTGCTTCATCAGAGGCTGCATTCTCCTCATTTTTAGTTTCTCCATTTTCTCCAGGTAAATCTTTTGTTGCTTGGACAGCCACTTCAGCTTGTTTTCCCTTTGCTCCCCTTTTCCCTTTAGGGTGAACATTTTTGTCTGAAGACTTATTCTTTCCTGCTGCCTATTTGGATTCGCTCTCACTTTCTCAGGAGCAGGTTGAGGTAACAGTCTCGAAGACCTCTGCTTGGACTCCTCCTTCCCCACACCTTTGGTCAAGGTGATCTGTGGAAAGAAGCTGATGGTGCATGCATTTTCCATGTATGTTTAGTTGTTTTCTGGGGACTTCCCTGGGGTTTACAACGAGCATCTTAAACTTATTACAATCTGTCCCCCCTTTTATAGTTATTGTTAGAAATGACAAATTTATGCATTGTGCCCATTAATATAGATTTATGATTGTTTTAGACATTTGTCTTTTCAATCATATAGGAAATGAAAATAGGAGGTATTAACCAAAAATGTAATGATACTGGATTTAATATTTTTCTATGTAATTACCTTTACCAGAGTTCTTTGTTTCTTCATGAGAACTTTTACTTTAAGTTACTATTTGGTGCTCTTCCACTTAAAGCTAAAGGACTTCGTTTAGCATTCCTTACAGGGCAGATTAACTAGTGATGGGATTCCACCAGCTTTTGTTTACCTGGTATGTACTAATTTGTCCTTATAATTGAAGGATAGTTTTTGCTAGGCAGACAGGTCGTTTTTTTTTGTTTGTTTGGTTTTTTTTTTTTTGCTATCAGTGCTTTAAGTATATCTTCCCAACCTTTCTGTTCTACATGCTTCTGAATAGAAATTAGCTATTAATCTTATTGAAGATCACTTGTATGTAATGAGTTACTTCCTGCTGCTTTCAAGAATCCCCTTTGTCTTTGTCTTTCAATAGTTTGATTATAATGTGTCTCATTGTAGATCTTTTTGAGTTTTCTCTGCTTGGAGCTTGTTGAATTTTTTGGATATATAAATTCAAGTCTTTCATCAATTTAGGATTTTTGTTTGGGCCATTATTTGTTAATTTATTCTCTTTGCCCCTTTCTATCTCTCCTCTCTTTCTGGGACTGCCATAAGGAATATGTTAGCACAGCACATGTTGACCAAACTGCTTTTCATTTTATATTCTTTTCTCTTTTGTTTTCTTCTGGATCCTGGCCATTTTTTTTGTCTCCTTGGGGTTATTAAGCCCAAAACATTCTTCCCTCAGAATTTATTTTGGAATGTTTTTCTTCCAATTCCTTGATGATCTCCTTTGATAAATCCACTTTCTCACCAAGATAAAGACACTTGCTTCTCTTTTCAATACAGGATCAAGTGGGCTGACTAATTAAGACTGTTTTCTGATGGTAACCGACTCTATGCAAGTTTTTTCCTTCATATTCTTTTCCACTTATCAGACTGCTTAATTTCGATTGGCTTGCTCTTCATATTCTCTGATTTTTTTCTTCTGCCTGCTCAAATATGCTGTTGAATCCTTCTAGTGAATTTTTCATTTCAATTGTTATTATTTCAATTCCAGAATTCTATTTGTTTTTCTTCAGAATTCTTTCTCTTTGTTGGTGTTCCCCTTGTGGTGAGATTTTTTTTCACTCTTTCCTTTAGTTATTTCGACATGGTTTGCTTAACCTATTTGGACATATTTAAGACAGCTGATTTAAATTTTTTATCTAAGAAGTCTAAATCTGTTGTTCCTCAGGGACAGTTTTTAATTGATTGTTAATTTCTTACTGTGTGTGGGCCATACTTCCTTGTTTGTTTGTTTGTTTTTGTATTTCTCATAATTTTGTGTTGAAAATTCACATTTAAATTAATATAAGATAACAACTCTGGTAATCAGTCCTCCCCAAAGTGTCTTGTCACTGCTTATGTAGGTTATAGTTAGTGTTTATTTGTTAGTGTATATTCTGCACTAACTCTGTAAATTCTGTATTGTTTGTTATTTGATGCCACTGAAGTCTACAATGAGTTAACTACTGATTGACGAATTTTGGAACAGAGGCTTCCTTCAGTGTCTGGTATTTCAGTTTGGTAGCTGCTAGATTGCAATACACCTGACATGGATTGGCTTTAAAAAAGGAATTTATTAATTTGCACGTTTACAGTTCTCAGGCTGTGTAAATGTCCAAATTAAGGCAAGGCTATAAGGGTGTCCAAATTAAGGCATCCATTCAAAGATACCTTGACTCAAGAAGGCTGATGGGTCCAGAACACCTCTGTCAGCTGGACAGCCTGCCCTGTGGATTTTGGACTCTGCATTCCTACGGTCACGTGAGACACTTCCATAAATTTTATATTTGCAAGTGTTCCCTGTTGATTCTGTTTCTCTAGAGAACCCTAACTAATACATCTTGGTACCAGGAGTGGTTCTTAAGGAACAGAATCTTAAAAATGGGTTTTTATGAATGGTTTTCTATTCTGACTGGGCTCAGAGACACTAAGGACCCTGATTCCCGTAATCAGAATGACACTCCCAATCCAGGACTGAGTTGGCAAAGGAGATAGTCAAAATATCATCATTTGATTCTCCTAATGCTTCGCTTGTACGAAGCCAGACTCTGGGGGATAATGTTTTTGACACCTTTACAGAGTTTTGTAGAAATAAGAGTTATAGAGATGTTGGTTGGTTGTTGTTAGATACACTGTCTACATTAAAGGGTGAAAGGGATGGGCTTAAGGCTTCAAACAAGAAGCTTAAGTGCCGTCTGAAAGATGTAGAGGCTTCTATGAGTATCCTGAAGGAAAATTTTATTTCCTGTAGCCGTAGACTTGAGATCTCTGAAAATCAGACTCAGAATCTTATTGTTAGAGTAGCAACTTTACAACGTAAACTGAAATCTCAGTCTTGCATGGTGTCTGCCGTTAAAGTGAGGGCATTGATTGGAAAGGAGTGGGACCCTGAAAAATGGGATGGTGACATATGGATTGATAATGATGTTGGGGGTGAGGTTGAAACCCTAGACCATGCTGAGCCTTCTTTAGATAACCCTGTAATAGTCTGCCCTGAGGACATAGCTGCCCCACCTCCAGCCTGCCTTGAGGAATTGGCCACCCAACCTCCTCCTGAAGGGATTAGCCCTAGAGTTATTAATCTTGTTTCACCAGATGAAACTGCAAATGAAAGCCCTTAAGCAAATGGCTTGGAAGATATTTCTAATTCTTTTCATGACCCACCCCCACCACCCCTCATTTCTTCTAGACCTATAACTAGACTAAAGTCCCAACAGGCCCCTAAAGGTGAGGTACAAAGTATCACACATGAGGAGGTACGTTATACTCCAAAAGAACTGTGTGAGTTTTCCAATTTATATAGACAGAAATCAGGGGAATATGTGTGGCAATGGGTTTTAAGAGTGTGGGATAATGGTGGGAGGAATATAAGGCTGGATCAGGCTGAATTTATTGATATGGGCCCACTAAGCAGAGATTCTGCATTCAATGTTATAGCTCGAGCAGTTAGAAAAGGTGTTAACAGCTTGTTTGGGTGGTTGGTTGAAACATGGATCAAAAGGTGGTCAACATTACCTGAGGTTGAAATGCCAGAACTGCCCTGGTATAATGTAGATGAGGGGATCCAGAGGCTTAGAGAGATTGGGATGTTAGAGTGGATTTATCATGCAAAGCCTGCTCTTACACCCCAGGAATGTCCAGAGGATGCACCTTTTACCAGAACAGTGAGAAATAAGTTTGTAAGACTAGCACCATCATCCCTCAAGAGCTCTGTGGTTGCACTTCTCTGTAGGTCAGATATTACTGTAGGAACTGCTGTCACTGAGCTGGAATCCTTAAACACAATGGGGATGACAGGATCCCGAGTTGGCAGAAGCCAGGTGGCAGCACTTAATCACCAAAGACAGGGTAGACATGGGTATTATAATAGACAACAAACTCAAAGGAGGCATCAAAATTATATGACACGCAGAGATTTGTGGCATTGGCTAGTAAATCATGGGGTGCCTAGAAATACAATAGAAGGGCAGTCTACTAAATTCTTGTTGGAGCTGTATAAACAAAAGAGTTCTAGGTCAAGGGAACAGAAGTCTAACCTGAATTACAAAAACACAGAGTCACGGCCCCTTAACCAATTTCCAGACTTGAAACAGTTTACAGACCCTGAGCCCCTTGAATGAAGGGGAGGCCAGGTCCCTATGGGGGAGAAACCTGTTACACTGCCACAAATTTATACTGTTAACCTTCCTCTAAGTCTTCCCCAAGGAGACCGATGGACTTTTACCAGGGTAACTGTGGATTGGGTAAAAGGAAATGATCAGATATTTCGGGGATTATTAGACACTGGTTCAGAAGTGACATTAATTCCAGGGGACCCAAAACGTCACTCTGGACCACCAGTCAGAGTGGGGGCTTATGGAGGCCAGGTGATCAATGGAGTTTTAGCTCAGGTCCATCTCACAGTGGGTCCAGTGGGCCCCCGGACCCATCCTGCAGTTATGTCCCCAGTTCCGGAATGTATAATTGGCATAGACATACTGAGCAACTGGCAGAATCCCCACGTTGGTTCTCTAACTCGTGCAGTGAGGGCTATTATGGTGGGAAAGGCCAAGTGGAAGCCACTAGAACTGCCCCTACCAAGCAAAATAGTAAATCAAAAGCAATACCGTATTCCTGGAGGGATTGCAGAGATTACTGCCATTCTTAAGGACTTGAAAGATGCAGGGGTGGTGATTCCCACCACATCCCCGTTCAACTCTCCTATTTGGCCTGTGCAGAAAACAGATGGGTCTTGGAGAATGACAGTGGATTATCGTAAACTCAACCAGGTGGTAACTCCAATTGCAGCTGCTGTTCCAGATGTAGTATCATTGCTTGAGCAAATCAATACATCCCCTGGTACCTGGTATGCAGCTATTGATCTGGCAAATGCTTTTTTCTCAATAGCTATTAGTAAGGACCACCAGAAACAGTTTGCTTTCAGCTGGCAAGGTCAGCAATATACTTTCACTGTCCTACCTCAGGGGTATATCAACTCTCCAGCCCTATGTCATAATCTTGTTCGCAGAGACCTTGATCGTTTCACCCTCCCACAAGACATCACACTGGTCCATTATATTGATGATATCATGTTGATTGGACCTAGTGAGCAAGAAGTAGCAACTACTCTAGATTTACTGGTAAGGCATTTGCATGTCAGAGGATGGGAGATAAATCCAACAAAAATACAGGGGCCTTCCACCTCAGTAAAATTTTTAGGTGTCCAGTGGTGTGGGGCATGTCGAGATATCCCTTCTAAGGTGAAGGATAAATTGCTGCATCTGGCCCCTCCCACATCCAAAAAAGAGGCACAACGCCTAGTTGGTCTTTTTGGATTTTGGCGACAACATATTCCTCATTTGGGTGTGCTACTCCAGCCCATTTATCGAGTGACCAGAAAAGCTGCTAATTTTGAGTAGGGACCTGAACAAGAGGAGGCTCTGCGACAGGTCCAGGCTGCTGTGCAAGCTGCTCTGCCACTTGGGCCATATGATCCAGCAGATCCAATGGTGCTGGAAGTGTCAGTGGCAAATAGAGATGCTGTCTGGAGCCTTTGGCAGGCCCCTATAGGAGAATCACAACGCAGACCCTTAGGATTTTGGAGCAAAGCCTTACCATCTGCTGCAGATAGCTACTCTCCTTTTGAGAAACAGCTTTTGGCCTGCTACTGGGCCTTAGTAGAGACTGAACGCTTAACCATGGGCCACCAAGTTACCATGAGACCTGAGTTACCTATCATGAGTTGGGTGTTGTCTGACCCACCAAGCCATAAAGTTGGGCGTGCACAGCAGCACTCTATTGTAAAGTGGAAATGGTATATACGAGATAGAGCCAGAGCAGGTCCTGAAGGCACAAGTAAGTTACATGAAGAAGTGGCACAAATGCCCATGGTTTCCACTCCTGCTGCCACATTACCTTCTCTTTCCCAGACCAGAGCTATGGCCTCTTGGGGAGTTCCTTACAGTGAATTGACTGAGGAAGAGAAAACTCGGGCCTGGTTTACAGATGGTTCAGCACAATATGCAGGTACCACCCGAAAGTGGACAGCTGCAGCATTACAACCCCTTTCTGGGGTGTCCTTGAAGGACAGTGGTGAGGGGAAATCCTCCCAGTGGGCAGAACTTCGAGCAGTGCACCTGGTTGTTCATTTTGCTTTGAAGGAAAACTGGCCAGAGGTGCGTTTGTATACTGACTCATGGGCTGTTGTAAATGGTTTGGCTGGATGTTCAGGGACTTGGAAAGACCATAATTGGAAAATTGGTGACAAAGAGGTCTGGGGAAGAAGTATGTGGATAGACCTTTCTGAGTGGGCTAAAAACATGAAGATATTTGTGTCCCATGTGAATGCACACCAGAGGGTGACTTCAGCAGAGGAAGATTTTAATAATCAAGTGGATAAGATGACCCGTTCTATGGATACCAGTCAGCCTCTTTCCCCAGCAACTCCTGTTATTGCCCAATGGGCTCATGAACAAAGTGGTCATGGTGGTAGGGATGGAGGTTATGCATGGGCTCAGCAACATGGACTTCCACTCACCAAGGCTGACTTGCTACAGCCACTGCTGAGTGCCCAGTCTGCCAGCAGCAGAGACCCACACTCAGCCCCCGATATGGCACCATTCCCCGAGGTGACCAGCCAGCTACATGGTGGCAGGTTGATTACATTGGACCACTCCCTTCACGGAAGGGGCAGCGATTTGTTCTAACTGGAATAGACACATACTCTGGATATGGGTTTGCTTTCCCTGCACGCAATGCTTCTGCCAAAACTACTATCCGTGGGCTTACAGAATGCCTTATCCATCGTCATGGTATTCCACATAGCATTGCTTCGGATCAAGGAACACACTTCACAGCAAATGAAGTGCGGGAATGGGCACATGCTCATGGAATTCTCTGGTCTTACCATGTTCCCCATCATCCAGAAGCTGCTGGATTGATAGAACGGTGGAATGGCCTTTTGAAAACTCAATTACGGTGCCAACTAGGTGGCAAAAACTTGAAAGGCTGGGGTAATGTTCTCCAGGAAGCTGTGTATGCTCTGAATCAGCGTCCACTGTATGGTGCTGTTTCTCCCATAGCCAGGATCCATGGGTCCAGGAACCAAGGGGTGGAAATGGGTGTGGTGCCACTCACTATTACTCCTAGTGATCCACTAGGAAAATTTTTGCTTCCTGTCCCTGCTACCCTGAGTTCTGCTGGTCTACAGGTTTTAGTTCCAAAATGGGGTGTGCTTTCTCCAGGAGAAACAACAGTGATACCACTGAACTGGAAGTTAAGATTGCCACCTGGCCACTTTGGGCTACTTATGCCTCTGGATCAACACACCAATAAAGGGATTACATTATTGTCTGGGGTAATTGACCCTGACTATCAGAAGGAAGTAGGACTGCAACTACATAATGGAGGTAAAGAAGAGTTTTCTTGGAATATAGGAGATCCACTGGGGCGTCTATTAGTACTACCATGCCCTGTGATTAAAATCAATGGAAAACTGCAACAACACAATCCAGGCAGGACCACTAATGGCTCTGAGACTTCAGGAATGAAGGTTTGGGTCACCCCACCAGGCAAAGAACCACGGCCAGCTGAAGTGCTTGCTGAGGGGAAAGGGAACATGGAATGGGTAGTGGAAGAAGGTAGTGATAAATATGAACTTCGACCACGTGATCAGTTACAGAAACGAGGACTGTAATGCTGTTTTGTTTGTGTTATACTATTTAAGTTGTAAGATATCAAGTTTAAGAATGAATGTTGCCCAAGGATTTGCACGTTATTCTGGAGAGATTTAATGTGTTTCCAGTTATATGCAGGACAGTTGAGTATTGTCAGGTAAAAGAAAAAATGTGTGCTTATTTGTTTTCATTTGGAAATTAAGTATGGTCTAAGGTGATATATATACATATATATATATATGTGCCAAGTTGACAAGGGGTGGATTGTCATGGTTAGGGACAGGTGTCAACTTGGCCAAGTTGGGGTACCTGTTCATCTGATTGGGCAAGCGCTGGCCTGTCAGTTGCAATGAGGACATTTCATAGGATTAGGTCATGATCACGTCAACTACATCCACAGCTGATTCCATTTGTAATCAGCCAAAGGGGAGTGTCTTCTGCAATTAGTGATGCTAAATCCAATCATGGGAAGCCTTTTAAGGAGGACTCAGAGGAGACAGGTTCCATTCCTGCTTTGGCTGGTGAGCCTCTCCTGTGGAATTCATCCAGGCCATTCATTGGAGTCATCAGCTTCGCAGCCTGCCCTGTGGATTTTGGACTCTGCATTCCTACGGTCACGTGAGACACATTCATAAATTTTATATTTGCAAGTGTTCCCTGTTGATTCTGTTTCTCTAGAGAACCCTAACTAATACAATCTCCAAAGCTCTCTGGCATGTGTAATTCATTTATTCTGGTTTCTCTGTTGATTTGGGTGAGGTCTAAGCTTTTTCGAAAATGATTCCCTATAAAGGGTTCCAGTAAGCAACACCATCTTGAATGGGTGAAGAGACACATCTCCATGTAAACCATTTCATCAAAATTACCACCCTCAATTGGGTGGGTCACATTTCCATGGAAACAATAAAAAAGAGCCCCCCCAAGCAATATTGAATGAAGATTAAAGGACATGGCTTTTTGGGGGTACTCAATTGCTTCAAACTGGCACATTCCACACTTTGGACTTGTTCTTTCCAAATGCAAAATGCATTCATTCCATAACAATATCAGAAAGCCTTAAATCATTTCAGTAACAATACAAATATAATACAAAGTTAGAAACCGTACAAGAGCTCATCAAAGTCAGCTACAGGCATGGTCCTCCTAAGGTAAAATTCTCCTCTGGCTCTGGACCTATAAAAGTCAGAATAAGTTATCTGCTGCCAGTATAAAAGGAGGGATAGTCATAGGTACACACTTCCATTTTCATGGGAGGAAATTGGAAGGAACACTGAACACCTAGATCACCAAACCCATATCGTTCCTAAAGCCTGCAAGGCAAACTCCATTAGATTTCAAAGTCTGAGAGTCATTTATCCTTGGAACTTTAGAAAGTGGCATTTCCACTCTTTCCAAGGCCCTACACAGTGGCCCAGCTTCCTCTGAATACAACTTGGGGGACATTGGGGAGACCACCTTTTTCTGAGCTCCACCCTCTCTAAGCACTGGGACAAGACCCAGGTTCTCTACTATCTCTGGGGCACAGGCTCAACCTCTGCAGAAAAATGTGATGGCAACCAGTCTCTCCCCAATCCCCAAGGAATGTGCTCCACCCTCTCCAAGGTCTGGGGGACAAATCTTCCCGAACAGTGAGGTGGAAGGCCCACACTCTGCCTTCGGGGCAAACTTACCCTTTCCAAGTGCATGGGTGGGCCCCCTCTCCTGGCCTTACCTTCCATGGTTCTGCCCCTGAGGTTATTTTTCTTTCAGTTTGTCCCTTTTTTCTCCCCTTTAGTTCAGACTTGTAGTGGTTCTGTTTATATAGGTCCCACCATACTAGGCTGGGATAATGCCCATCAGACAAAAGGACTTTCCACTAATCCTTTCTGGATAACTCCATCTCAAATCCTCCCTTGTCCTGTAATGGCTGACTGCTTCCTTCTTTGGTGAATCCTCATGTCAGTCAGTACTCTCTGAGGTCTCTCTATCTAGAAGCCCATAATTTTGAAGACCATCAATTTATGCTTTCATTGTATCCAAAAGTTCAGTGTTTTCTCTTTTTACTTTCATTTTACTATAAGCTGCAAGGAGAAGCCACTGCATCTTCCACATTTTGATTGGAAATTTCTTCTCCTGAATATCCAAGTTCATTCTCATATTTTCCTTTCCATGTACGAAAAATGCCTTCATTTCAGTTTTCAATGATCTGTTCATGGTTTCTGTCTAAGGACTTATCTGATATATCTTTAGAGTCCACATTCCTACCAACAGTCCCTTCAAAGCATTCTAGGCCTTCTCTATCAAGCTTCTGACAACTCCTCCAGAATCTTCCCCTTATCCTTTTAAAAAGTTGGTCCAACATTTTGGTATTTGCAAACCGCAGCAACACCCCACTTCTCTGGTGCCAAAATCTGTTTCAGTTTGCTAGCTGCTGGAATACAATATACCGGAAACAGAACAGCTTTTAAAAAGGGAATTTATTTAATTTTAAGGTTATAGTTCTAAGGCCATGATAATATCCCAATTAAGGCAAGATCATAGGAGTGTCCAAATCCAGGGAAAGATACCTTAACTCAAGAAGGCTGAGGGGTCCAGAAAACCTGTCAGGTGGAAAGGCACATGGCGATGTTTACTGCTTTCTCTCTTGGCTTCTTGTTTCATGAATCTCCCCCAGGACATTTTGCAACTTCATCTCCAAAGGTCTTTGGCTGTGTGAAATCTGATGGATATGGTTGCTTTGTCGATTCTGGTGGCTCTAAAGATTTTTCCAAAATAATTCCTTCTTAAGGGGTTCCAGTAAGCAACCCCAGCTTGAATGGAAGGAGACACATTTCCATGGAAACAGTGCATCTCTTAGTCTTTCTCAAAGAACTGTGTGTGTGTGTGTGTGTGTGTGTGTGTGTGTGTGTGTGTGTGTGTGTGTGTGTGTGTGTGTGTGTGTGCGCATGTCGGGGCACACCTTAAATATTCATCTTTGCTTTGTCTTCATTTCCTGCTTATGCCCAGCCTTAAGATCAGCCAGAGCACAAAATTCCACCATTTCAGTTATTTCTTGAGCATTTGCACAACTTGACAACTGTGCAGGACTTTCTAATTTCCCAGTAGTATAACCGAGTTTTTCAAAGTCCCTATGGACATTTTATTCCTCAGCTTTCTCTTCTAAGCTTTTAGACTAGGATATTGTTTGGCCCTACTATTCCTGTTACCCATTGCCTCAGTGAGTCAGTACGTTAAAACCCTTGCCTGTAAATTATTTTGAGAAATGCCCTCCAGGGAGAAGTTTTTAACATTGGGTGAGCTCTGAGACACATAAAATGAAGATAACCCTTTCCAGTGGGGTCTTCCAGGGAAGTACCTTACTTCAAATAATATCAATCTTTGGGACTGAGGGTGTGAAGCATTCCAGCTCTATTATGCTCCTTCCAGTACTGGGGGTACAGTCTGTTGCTTTCCAAGGCTCCCACTGAGCTTGAGTAAGGAGAGAGTATCAGGGCAAGTTAAAAGCTACAACTTATGATATTCTTCATTGAGATTCATGTGTGTTACTTGAATAAATGCCTCCTGGGTTTTAATAAGTCTTTGGTTAATTTCCAGGTTTCTTAAAAAGTAGATGCTATTTTTGCCAGTTTTTTTCTTTGCATTTATGGACAGATAAATTTCAGGGGGTTTTTACTCTGCCATTTTCATGGGTATCAGTTGTTTGTACTTATGGTTCCAAGAATTCCAAGAATCTGAGGAAATCAACCTTCATAAACAAAATCCAGCCTTTCTTTACCATTATTTGAACTGTTATCAGTAACTGGCAAATGCAAGAAGCAGTTTTTGCTTTCATAAATACAGCTTAAGCAAACATTGCCTTCTAATTTCAGTTGGTCTTGTATGTGATATGTATTTTCTGTCCTTGAGTTATTTAACCAAAATAAGAATTAAGATTGGCTTTAGAGTAAGAAGATGAAAAGGATTTACAAACATGCATTTTACATTTCTAATGTAATTAAAAACATTTCTAATGAGAATTTATTCCTATTTATGCTTTTGTGTATTCGTTTTTTAATGGACAGGACTTCAAACTGTCCTTTCTTTATTCTATTTCTAATGTACTTCATTCATCACAGCTGGATATCATGGCAGGGAGATCAATTGGCCCAGCCTTTGAGCCACGTTTAACTACATCCAGTAGATGTTAGTAAAACTCTAGGTTTGCTCATGTTTGGTTAAGGGATATTTCACCATGTAAAGGAAGACTTCAAAGCTGAGGGGACGTGGAGCACAGAGAAGAAATGTTGCCTAACATCTCTGTGCCCTTATTGTTTTAGCCTGATCCAGTCTGAGGTTGGATGACAAGTCGCCAAAAGAAAAAGTTTATTAAAGGCTCACAGTAATAGATGGAGCAGGGGAGCTCTGGTCCTTCAATTCTAACTCAGGCCCAACCAGTTCATCTGGTTCTTGGTTAAAGGTTATGGTGAAGCCAAGAGAAAGGGACAGTCCGCATGGCACTCAAGAAGACCTTTCAGCTCTTTCCTTAAGTGTAAGTGTACCTCACTACAGGTTCAAATGTAAAGTCTTAAAAAGTGCAGAAGCTGTGGTGATGATGGCAACAAACTTATCATCAGTCAAAAATGTTTTCCATTTCGAGCATGGAACTATACTCAGAGGCAGTTTACACACTAGGCCAGCATGTTAGTTGCATTGCTTTACATTCATATGCTTCATTTTAATATGAGAATTGTTTAATCCTAGTAGATTACTGCCTTATTGACCACAAAATTTCTGGAAATTTCTCAGAATATGTCCCTAATATAGCACAGTGCATCAAATTACTCTCATTGTAAGGGCATTCAAAATTAATATCATTTTGTGAATAAAATAACACAACAGGAATCAGTTTTATTTACTAAGTTATTCAACCATCTCACCTGTTTATGTATGACCATAAATTCCCAAATGTGTCTATTCATATCATGCCTGCTGGAAAGTATCATTCTTGAAGGAACTGGCAGTAAGCCATAGACTGAGTTAAAATTGATGAAATATTTAATGAAAAAACTGAGATAATTTAAGTTGATTTTTAAAACATATTGTCTTAAAATTAATGACCATTGAAGAATTGAAGGGGGTATGAAAAGTGTCAAACGCATATAAAGGTAACATAAACGTAAAGTATAAAGGAATGGAATGAGAACCAAAAACAAAAGATTAAGATATTAAAAATAAACTGCCTAAACATCCCTATTAATAGAAAACCTCTTGATTCATTTAAAAAACAACATAAAAATTACTCTCAATAGGGGAAATGCCTAAAATCAAATAATGCAAAAAGATAAAAGCAAGCAATGGGCGGAGGTAGAGCAACACTATATGAGGGAAAGACGGCAAAGTCACAATATTCTAACCATGAGTTTTGGAAACTGAGTAATAGTCATGAGAATGCAATGAAAAAATGTTAAAATTTAAAAACAGCATCCACATATAAAATAAACACAATTCATAACAAAATCATAAAAAATATGGAACTAAAATGCAAGTAAATAGAACATTCAACATTCATTTCTAGACATATAAAAATATGAAGAGAAACACATTGCATTTTGAAATTTAGAGCAACAGTATTTTTTTCTAGAAATAACATAGAAATATAAGAAAAATGAAAAGAATTGGAAAATATTATTTGAAGGGTAATTAGTATCTAAGTCTCTGGGCACTATAATTTAAAAAAGAAAACAAACCTCTTTATTTATAAACCATTGCCAAAAATCATCACATCTTAGACTACCATAATGTATTCTTTATTCCCTGCCAGTAAATAATAATGACTATCATTCTCTGAGCACCTACAATATGTAAGCTGAACAAACTTAGATGCTAGTAAGTTGGAGTACCATCATTCACACCCAACCAAATATATCCCCAAATCCATATGCTTTCCTGTGTGACATAATTAAAATTTACATTAATAGACCTATTCATCATAAGTAAGAAGATTGAGCTTAGAAAATCTGGGATTGGTTACCAATTCTTCTCTGTATTGATGGCTTCACAATCGAAATTACCATGTTTTTGCCCTCAGTAAAATTACATTATAAATCAGGGTGCATTTGCTCATAGAATAAAGACAATATTAGGAATAACTTGTTCTTCAAAGGATCAATCCAAAGCATGGCAGGGCATGGTAAGCCTTCCATTTGCATTCATACACACATTTTCATAACCTGAAATATAACAGAATGAGATAAGAAGAGATCTAAGAAGTGAAGATAGCAAGGAAACTAAAAACATAGCAGCAAAATTAGAACCCAGATGTAAGGGAGAAAGAATAGAAATAACAGATCAGAACTGTAGTCCTTAGATAAAATCAAACAACAAATTTCTCTAAATGAAGAAATGCAATTAGAAAGACATGAAAAGGCTGATAGAAAATAAGGTGTTAATGAAAATATTGAATGGAGTTTCTAACCAATAAGTATACCTAATAGGTACTCTTGGGGAATAAATAAGAATAGTTGCAAAAGAATCAATATTTAAAGATATAGTGAAATATCATTTCTCAAATTTGATTAGAGACATGAGTCAGTAGATGAGCAGAGGCCAGCAGGACAAGACCTGGTGGGAAAGGTGATGAAGTAGCTCCACTGCCCAGTGGGACTCTAGGTGCTCTAACCACTGTGTACAAGTCCCCTAAGAGGCTGACAGCCAGCTGCAAGTTGTTTTTCTCCAGTAAGGGTTCATCTCATAACACAAAAGTCCTCATTCCCATGGGGTTGGTTAGGCACTGCCCTGAGGTCCCCATCAAAAGAGAGAGCAGCAGAGTTGAGTGGATTTCTTCCCAATGAAATGATTCTCTGCTTCAGCTGTGACCTGTCCTTGCTTCCCACAGGAAGAGGAGAATGGAGACAGTGTGTGCCTTACTGACTCTCTGACTGTGAGTTCTGCTTTGTACTGGGTGATGCTTTCAATGTTTGAACCTATTTCTTCACAGCAATCAGAAGGGCTCAAACTGTATAGGACCAAAATAATAAAATGAGTTGTCCTGTTTTTAAAGAACAATTTTACATACAATCTGATAGGGACAGTTCATGTATAAGAAGGAACCAATCCAAGAGTATTTGTTGTTTTGTTACATTGTATCTAATTCAAGCCCAAGTATTAGAAAATGCACATAAACTTTTTTCGAAAGTTTGGTCTGTATCTACAGTCCTGAGTTCCAAGGATGACAAGTCAAGAAAGCTGAATCTGTAGCAGGAATTGTTCTAGAATATCAAAGAAAACTCATTTATCTAATGAGTTATTATCTAGAATATCAAAAAATTCATTTACACCTGAATGGCTAAGGCTGCTCGACCTAGATTCTTCAAGACCATTTTGACAATGATGTACAAAGACATCATCCAAAGGAATGGGAAAGAGACACACCCTCAGGTATTTTGTTTGAGCCTGTTAGATCCCATTGATACTCCCACAGGAGCCAACGGTTTGCTCTTGCCGTGATATTCACTGCTAAGGCATGTTTGGCTTTTCTTGTCTAGCCCAGTTCCCAAACGAACTAATTTTATAAATAATTTTTACATCTATATCCTTTGTTTGTGTAAGCTCCAGATCCTCAGCGAGTGGTAATCTCTCACTCAAGGTTCTCTCTCAAAGGTCATTGGATGAATGAATGAATAGTGAATGGATGAGTCCACTACACTGCATGATTTTCTATTTAGTTTGCAGAATTAGCACCTCAGAGAACATTCTTTTTTTTTTAAGGAACAGAAATGTCTTAAAGCAAATTTAATAAGAATTTATTAAACTTCTAAAAGAGTAAGTAAATATTCATTATAAAGCAAAGGTGAACATATTTATTAAAATAAAACATATAAATACAAAATCCACAAAAATGATAAATTTGTTGAAATGCTTAAATAAATAAATAAATAAATAAATATTTTAGGAAATAAAGTTCAGTTATGTGACATTGGATGCAGTTCGACAGTTCTGAAAATATTGGTCCTATATAGGCTTAATAATATTGATAAATAATTGCTAATTTTGAATCCAGTTATTTTATAGATGAAGCAATAAATATCGACTTTGAAATGACTGGAACATAAGTCTGAGCTTCGATGATCATGTCTGCGAATCCGTTTCCTTCCTAATTCCTGAATTTTCTTGTGAGCACATGAATGAAGAGAAACCATCTCCTGATTTCCACTCTGACAACCTCCCAGGCACAGTGACTGTTTTCCTTCTCCTGTAGATAGAGAAGAATCCTCTGGAAGTAGCTCCTCACGGCCAGTGTGGGGTCCTCCATTCCCAGGAGAGATCCTTCTTCTCCCATCTCCTGCAGCAAACAGGTCTCAAGGTCCTCCAGCTGGCGGTGAAGTCCTGAGAGGAGTTGTTCCAGGAGGGTCGTGTTCCAAACAGCAGAGGAGGCCTCTGTGTGGAAGAGGTTGAAGATCTGCTGGAGCATCTCGTGGACGACAGACAGGGCCTGGGCCTTCTGGACCCGGCTGGCCTCTACCATCTCCTGGGGGAATCTGAAGTCAGTCCTGTCCTTCAGGCAGGAGAGAAGGGAGATCTTCCCCATTTGTCCCAACACTGTGAGGGTCTCCTGCTTTCCCACGTCCAGGCTCTGAGGCAGGTCACAGCTGAAGGAGCTGATGGGGCTGGAGAAGATCATCACCAACACCAGCAGTGAAGGGACTGAAAAAGCCATTGGTGAGTTCCAAGGAGACCCTTTTCTGGCTGAGATGGGGGACCGTGAGCTTCAAACCAGGTTCTCTGAGGACCTTCTTCCATGTGTGCCATTTAAGTACTAAAGACAAGAAATTTCATTTTCTGAATTTCACCCAGACCTTTCTATTCCCCATTTTGGAATTTCCCATCTCCTCAGGGGCCTGAGAAGATGTATCAGTTGTAATTCTTTCTGTTTTCTTACATTGAGAGTTCAGCTTCCCCATGAAAATATTAGAATTCCCAATCCAAAGGGATGCTTACATTTTAATAAACATCAGTGTCTAATTGATAGAGCTTTCTGGATCCACTGTTCCATTTGTTAAGAACAACTTCAAAGACTATTCCTAGGCTTCTTTTTAAATCTTCTTCCTCACCCTCTACAGATCCTTTATGGAAATGTTGATATGCTAATCAGGTATGAAACATATCTCCTTTATGTGCATAGATCCTCTTGTGTTTTCCGTCATATCCTCAATCAGGCATTTGGTATCTCCCTAAACAAATGGGCTGTAGAGACTTCCTCAACCCATAGGAGCTGTCACCTTGTTCATGCTGGTCTGGTTGATGCAAGGTTGTAGCTCTCAGATCAAGAAGAGGACTTGGTTCGCCCTTATCCCTATTTTCTATTGGGGTATCTTTGCCCTGACTTTCAGAGGATAATGGAACCACGGAAAGTGGAATTAGATGTGTGTGAATGTGTTTGTGTGTGTGTTTGTGTGTGTATGCACACTTGTTCGGTTTGGTTGGATGGAAAGAGTTATGAGTTGGGTGGGTAATTGTTTCTAATTCTAAAGAGATATATTTAAGTGCACGATTATTACCATCTCTCCAAATAATCCCCTCACCTCACCTGTATTTCCATTAATGTACACCCTGTCCTCACAGCCTGGACTGGTAGTATTTAGCTTAGTCTTCTTATAACCCCCACAAACTTCTCAGAATCATTCTCTGAAGATAAGAAACATGTCAGTGTACCTTTCCTAGGACACTTGAGAGAATCCTATATTTTGTGATGGTAGGTTGGGGAGTGGAATTGTTGTGCATATGCGCCTGTATTATTTAATCTCCCAATTTTCCTCATCTTAATTCAGGCATCATTATATAGTTTGGTCTGTATATGAATGGCTCAAAGTTTTCCGTAGTGACATACTCTTTTTTCAGGTGTACAATAAGTTTGATAACCTCCTGTCTTCCTAAGGGGAAGAGTTCACCATCAGAATTAAATTAAATTAAATTAATTTTATAATTAAATTAAATCCATATACCTTAAACAGCTTAATGATATGCATTTTTCAAATTCGGTTTTCTTTATTTACTTCATTGAGATAAGTACTGAATTGCCCGTCATTGCACTGAGCCCAAACTATACAAAGATGATTAACCTGTCCTCAAAATGAGTAAAGTGCTGCGATTAATAATGTTGAGTTGTTCAGGCGGTTAAAATGTGTACACTGGGTTTCTTTATTGCTTCCTGGCAGAGACGCTGTCCAGCCCAGTCCATTATTCTAGCTGCATCAAAATAATGAGTAAGTGATTCATTTATTCTTTCACATATTTTACATAATTTAAAAATTGCTCCTTCTTCTTTGGGAGATTATTTAGCACTGAGTAAAAGTTTTCCTAATAACCTGACAAACTTCAGTTTGACGTTTTCACAAAGAGGGAAGAGAAAATGTAATGAAAAAACAAAATAAACCAAACTTGTTCTCTGCATGATTTTCGTGATATCAGAAGATTTGTATAACTTTTCAGATGCCTAGAAAGTAAAAGTACACAGTCATGGAAAGGTAACACACATAGACAAAAGGAAAGTAAATGCTACTGATTCAAAAAGAGAAAGTGATACTTTCCCTCCTGGAAAGAAAAAAAAGACACAGCTAATGACACCACCACAATTTTGGGATGCTATACACAATGACAGGTTTCAACGTAGCAGGGGGAAGAGAGTGTTGAAACCAGAGATGGATCCAGAAAGAGGGCAGCTGGATCGTAAAAGATACTTTCCTTAAAAGGCTAGTTTTCAGCTTTGAAAGATCAGGGAGTTGTTTTTCTTACTTTCTTCCCAGTTCCTTTCCCTCTCTACATCATCGACCCCCTCCCCCTCCATCTTTGTTGCTCTCTCTCTCTCTCCCTCTCTCTATTTTTCCACTGGCCACAAAGATGATCCAACTCTACAGAGTTAGTCACAGGACGATATTCAGAGGCTTGTACACTGACTGGTCTCCTCCATCTTCCCCTCCACACCCTCTCCCTCTCCTTCTCTCTCTCTCTCTCTGTCTCTGTCTCTCGGCTTTATTTTTCCACTGACCACAGAGATGCCCCAAACCCACGGATTAGTCACAACAACCGATTCTCAGCCTAGACTGGCTGCACACTGAACGGCCATTTAAACAGAGTGAGAGAGGTCAGGTGTCTCGGGAGCGAGCAGATGTTACGTTTAGACAAGACATTGCTTCCATCCACATATTCAAGTTCACGCATAGAGGAAATGAGTGACAAAACTTGTGTTTTATTGGACTGAGAATAAAGGCGTGGAGGCCCGTGATCTCGGGACGCATCCATCTAGCCTCGCAGCCGGCTGGGTGGTTTGCTCCGCGCGGGGAGTGGCTGACAGGCTTTGTGCGGACTTTATCCCGGTGTCGTTCTTTGTCCATCGCACAACCGTCATCAGGACACCCCAGGGCAGCGGGAACGACGGTCATGTCCGCGTAACGGGAGCGAGGTGACAACGGTCTCACAGCCGCTACGAACGGGAGCTGCGCCTCGCCCCACGCGCCCAGCTGACGACGCCGGCGGCCCTGCGGCTCGACCCCGCGCTGACGCGGTGGCGGCGACGTGCGCTGCGGCCCCGAGGAGCGCGCCGAGCCCGCGGAGGCCTGGCGCTGTGGCGGTGGCGGGGGCGGGGCGGGTCCCGCTTCGGCCCCTTTGCGCGTGGGGGGAGCCGCCGCCAGTGGGCGAGGAGGCTGCGGGGCGGAAGGCGGCCGGAGGGGGGCGCCCGCGGGACCTGCCGCCACCTTCCCTGCGGGCCCAGCACCCTCGCCGCCGCCACGCACTGACCCAGGTTGTGGACGTAGTTTCTGATGAAACTGGATTAGAATGCTTTTCATGACATTTGTATATTTAGATATGTATATACACATTTTAAAATTTTGCATTTGTCTTAAAGTGTCAAGAGAAAATTTGCACATTTCAAGGTGGTCTTGGCCACCTCCTTGATTTGGGTGCTCTTGGATCTGTTCCTGCTGCTTTACTTCAGTGAATGCAACAAATGTGATGAGAAAGGGAAAGAGGATTTCCTGCTGGAGATGTTCTAGCGGCGGTACAAAAGCTCATGAAGGTCCTGGAGAAATGGGGAAGCCAGCCCTCATTCCTAAAGATGGTCAAGAAAATATGAAAGAGATGTTTGAAGTCATTCAGTTCAACTTATTGGCGAGTGAGATGATTGCCCTCAACAGAGCTTCACCAGATGTGAGGTTAGAAAGGTGTAAACAAAGGTTTATCCGGATAATCTTCCTACAAGTGTGGTGATTGTTTTCTACAGTGAGGCTTGCGGCACACTTCTGTGAACTGTTCATATTGTGATTAAATTGCTCACCAAGATATATGTTAGAAGAAATTGTTCTGGTGGATGATGTCAGTGAAACAGACTTTTTGAAAAGACCTCTAGAGAGTTAAATGAGGAAATTAAAAGTACTCCTTCATGTGATTCGAATGGAAGAACTTTCTGAGTTGATCAGAGCTAGATGAAAAGGCGCTGCTGTGTCTGAAGGTCACCTTCTTAGATTGTCTTGTGAACAGATAGTGGCATGGCTGGAGCCTCTCTTAGCCAGGATCAAACATGACAGGAAACCAGGCGCATGTCCAGTCGCTGATGTGATCAGTGATGATACTGTGGAGTCCACGGCGCGTTCTGACATGACTTAGGGTGGATTCCACTGGAAGCTCACTTTTCGCTGGTATCCTGTTCCCTAGAGAGAAATGGACTGAAGGAGATTATCAGGTTTTTTTCTCATACTGCCAACCAAGAAGTTAGAACAGATGACCTTTGCTTGGATGTTTCCAAACTTAATGGTCCGGGCACGATGCTCCAATCCCACCCCCTAAAAGCAGCCACCTGTGGGAGTGCGACCCAGTGAAGTTCAGCCTGCAGCATGCGGACACGCGTCAGTGCCTGGGGAAAGCGCCGGAGGAGGAGAGCCGGGGGCCCAGCATTAGGGGTGTGATGGAAGCCGGTCCCAGCTGTGGCTTCTTGGAACTATCACCCTTCCAGAAATATTCTGAGACCCGGTTTACAAAACAAAACACGAATTGACGGGGCTCCCTCAGCATGCATTTCTGCCACAGTCTTAAGTAGCAAAAATGGAAAAGTGCTTTTCTGCTCTGTGGGATCTATTAAAACTTAAATCTCCTCTAGCTTTACCTTAGCTGTGAACCAGCCTTCCTGTCCAAGGCCGAGAAATACATACTAGTGAGACTGCGCACACTGATGTTTACAAGACTGAAAGAATTTCTCATCAAGAATCATTGTAAAGAAAATTCGGACAATGAAACAACCAAGAAACTGTATTTTCTGGAGAGCTGCAGTTTTTATGGTTTGCTTGCACATCAGTAATTTCTGCTGAATGTGCTATCATGATGAAGAGAGTGCCAAGATTTTTTTTTCTAAATAGGACTAGTCGCCAGTATATTAATATTGATACAAAAATAAACATAAGACACTTGGAACCTGATTCAAAATCATGTAAACATTTTTATAATAATTTAAAAAATGATATTAAACGGTTTAAAGAAAATTAAATCAGAACTATGGGAAGTATAATTTGCTATAGTACAGTTTCAAATTTCTGCATAGATTTTTTGCTTCATTGGGGAAAATAACTGATTCCTATGTCATTTATTTTGTTTTCATCTGTGATATTCATGAATCTTTTTTTTTCCTTGTGATGATGAAATTGATCTGGAAAACAAATGATGCCTTGAAGATAGTTTTAATATTTTTCTACAGTTGTTTTTTTTTAATTTTTTTTGGTCTCTGAGTGTTTGAATTATAATTTTTTCTGGCTTTCTAAAAAATGGGATTTTAACATAATGTCTGGTTTCGATGAAGAAGTTACATATGTCAGTTGCTCTTGGGTCAAGTGGCTTGTAGACTTTTACACTCAAAAAAGTTATTAAATTAAAGAAGTATTTGCAAAGTCCCCTTGGAGGAATGGCGAGAAAGGGGGAAAATTCAACTTCCCCACTTGGAGAATTCCTGATATTCTCACAAGCAGCAGGGACAACCACATCAATAAGGCAAGCCCTCAGTCTTGGGGTTTGTCCCTATGAAACTTATCCCTACAAAGGGATAAAGCATAGACTAAGCCTACTTAAAATTAGGCCTAAGAGTCATCCCCAGAGAACCTCTTTTGTTGCTGAGATGTGGCCTCTCTCTCAACCAACCCAGCAAGCAAACTCATTGCCCTCCCTTTTCTACAAGGGACATGACTCCCAGGGGTGTAAACCTCCCTGGCAGTGTGGGCCAGAAATCCTAAAATGAGCGAGGACTCAGCATCAAGGGATTGAGAAAAACTTCTTGACTGAAAGGGGGAAGAGAGAAATGAGACAAAATAAAGTGTCAGTGGCTGAAAGATTTCAAATAGAGTCAATAGGTTATCCTGGAGGCTATTCTTATGCAGTATATAGATACCAACTTTATAGTTTAAGGTATAAAGGAGAGGCTAGAGGGAAGTGCCTCAAACTGTAGAGCTGTGTTCCAGTAGCCATGTTTCTTGAAGATGATTGTATAATGATAGTTTTTGTAATGTTACTATGTGATTGTGAAAACCTTGTGTCTGATGTTCCCTTTATCTACAGTGTGGACAGATGAGTAAAAACTATGGATAAAAAACAAATAATAGGAAGAACAAAGTTTCAAATACATAGGTCAGATGGAAATACTAGTGGTCAATGAGAGGAAGGGGAGAGGAATATTGTATGTACAACTTTTATTTCTGCTTTTTATTTCTTTTTTCTGGAGTTATGCAGGTGTTCCTGAAAAATGATCATGGTGATGAATATAGAACTAAGTGATGATATTGTGAGCCATTGATTGTACATCATATATGGAATGTTTGTATGTAAAGAATGTTTGTGTTTGTATGTTGTTTATCAATAACAATATATTTTAAAATTTTATCAAATTTTCAATTTCTTACCTTGATTCTATTTGTTATGCTTAATACCCAGGATTCATACTACTCTATTACAGATTTGTTTTCCACAGCAATAAATCTTCAGATCTTTGTTTATAATTCAACTCAATAAAAAAATCTGCAGAAATGATTTATTATTTGGGTATTTGGAGATGATACATTTGATGTTTTTTGGGAAAACCTTTTACATTCCATACTCAGATGTGCTTCATAGTCAAAAGACAATGCTTCTTAGTCAAGATTCTTGTATTGTAATGTTCATCTGCTGCTTTTTTAAAATAAAATTTGACTGAAAATGTTTAATTGGAATTTTTTAATGTTAGCCAAAAAAAGTGCAGCTATTATTCCATATTACTCATCCTGCAGTTTTTTCCTAAATTCCATTTAAGTTGAATCAGTTTTCTTTTTTCTCTGATTTTTAATACAACAAAATGGCCCGAGTATCAATTAAATGTTTATCTTGAGGTGGGCCACAGGCAGAGTGCTCGCCTGCCATGGCTGAGACCTGGGTTCAATTCCTGGTACCTGCCCATGCAAAAAAGGTTAATCTTATAAAAAGAAAACCCCAAGTTTTCTTGATATTAAAAGCAGTCCACTGACAAAAGTAAATATTTTTTTTCCTTCCTAGTTATAAGAATATATTTAATGCTTTTCTTTTCTTTGATCATCAAAGACTCTCACTGCAGGCAGTGCTATTTCTTGTGCTTAAGAATGTTTCTGAAAGTCACATCACTAATAATAACCTGCCAAATTGAATGGACACACAGTTTCTTGAATCCTGTTCAAGTTAATTGACATCAAGGACATGTAGATGCTTTAGAGAGAAGACATGTAATACAGAATACATAAAGTCCGTATCCAGGAAATTTGAAATGAAGCAGGGTCTAGATGGAATTTTTATTCTTACTCCATGAACTGTGTTAGTTCTATTTTCACTAAGCTGAAAGCGTCAATAAACTCGATGTCTTATTAATAATTTCTGTGATCAAAAAACAAAATAAAATAAATTATGTCAAATTTTATGGAGCCATAGCCATTTAGAACAGAGAAATGCATCTTACATTTGCTATAAATAAAAAAGCTTTATAATTTTCATTCTAATGTGTAAATTGTTGATATATTTATGTTGTTCACAGTATTTAATTATTTATTGTCCATTAACACTTATTTAATATTGTATTTTGTACAAGACTGTACTGTAAATCTTTAGTTATGGGAAATAAATGCCATTTGAAGAAAACTATTTTCTTGCTTCACACTCTTTCTTAATATAAGATAATCCAAAGCATTTTCTCAAAAAATAAACCCAGGCAAATTACGTGAATGAAGAAGGAGTGAGAATACTCAGCACCAGCCATATTATGATGGGCAATTTGAGTAGGTTTGAATTTGATTCCCCAAAACATAACTTAGCTATAGAAAGAAGAGCTCCATGATGAAGAGCCCAAGCTATGGACTTTATGACTCCATAATATTTGTGATGATTTATTTTTAATCTGGCATAAAAACAGTGATGGAGATTGCAGTCTTAGTCTTGGAAAGAGCAAATCAGTCGACCAGATGAACTGTTTTGAGAATCAACATATTCATTATTTCTGAAGGTTTCTTTTGAGCTTGTTACTGAAGAGAAACCACCTTCTGATTTCAATCAAACCACCTCCCAGACGCAGGAACTAAGTTGCTTCTCTTTCATATATACCCTGACTCCTGGAAGAGCCTCCTCACGGTCAGGCAGGAGCTCTCACTTCCCAGGGGAGTGATCGTCCTTCATTTCCTTTTCCAAACCTTTCTCCAGGTCATCCAGGTGCTGGTGAAATCCAAAGAGGAATGTGTCCAGCAGGGTCTCATCCCAGGCCAGAAAAGAACCACTTGTGGTGAAAAGGTGGAAATTTGCTGGAGTAGCTCAAGCTGGACAGTAGTGGCAGCTTCTTCTCAAACTGGTTCCCGTTCATGAGTATCTGAGGACATCGGAATCATGCCTGTCCTTCAGACATGACAGGAGGTAGCTTCTCTCCATCTGACTCACCAGTGTGAAGGTTCCCGATGGCCACAGCTTCCAGGCCCGACACAGGCCAGACAACAGGTGGGGAAGGGGCAGAGCCTCAGCAGAGCCATCAGCACAGAGCCTAAAACTCTGCAGAGCTGCCTGGACAGGGAGCCGCCTCGACTTAGCACGTTGTGGGGACACTTAGAAGTCATAGCACAAAACCTTTCATTTTCTGAGTTTTTCCATTTTACTCCTTTAGTTTACTTCCTAAGGTTTATGGGTGTTTCTGAATTCAATTTAAAAAAAAGAACATCTATCAACATGAGTACCTGATGGAAGACCCCAAAGCAGAAGTGCCATGTAGTATCTGCCACAGCTTTAAAACATATTTATTCACACCTTCTTGGTCGCACCTTGGGAGAAAATTCTAGACAATGTCAGAGAACTAGGACTATAGGGAATGTAATGTTACCCAAAGGTTTTCATGGTATCACCTCATTGCATCTGTAAAGAGTTTTAAAATAATATTAATATTTATGGCCATATTTTATTATATACAGGCTCTAAGCTAAATGATGCACAAACATAATTTCACTGAATCTTCACAGTTTCCCTTTGTCACTTATATTTTACAAATGGAGAAATAAAAAACTCAAAGAGGGTATTGAAGTGACAAAAAAATTATATAAATGATAGCTTAACCCTAAAGAGTCCTCCCTCCACCTTAACTCTTTAGCCTTAAGCCTTTAGCTGCTCTCTGCACACTGGTAATGAAGACATCACCCTAACTAGTTGATTGACTTCTGACCTCTCACTGGACTGTGAGCTCCCTGAGGGCAGTAACACTGTCCCTAGATTCTAGAGCAGTGTCTGTCACGGTAGCAGGCAGAGGAGTTTCTGCCCCACAGCACGTACAAAAAGCAGTACATACTCCAAAGAGTGCATAACATAGCATTAAAGAACTCAGATGGAAATATGGAGGCTTCTAAAAAGAAAAATAGTAAAAACTAATTTAGATGCATACTTTAACCTTCTGATTAATTTTCAAAAATAGCTCATGTGGGAAAGGGGAGTTTCACAGATTCAGTTGAACCCAAGAACTAACATCATTTATTTGAAAGACAAGACTGGAAATTAATAGGTGTTAAGTGACCTGTATTCTATGCATATGGATTCTGGTCTATCTGGAAAGAGCCAGTGATGCTTCCAATGAATAGGACAAAATGGGAAATAGATGGTAGGAACTTGTTTGATTTTATGTATGTCAGGGAAAATGTCTGATTCAGAAGAGACTTTGCCTCTCATGGTTGTGGGGCTAGGCAGCCCGGGTTCAAGTCACAGCTCTAGTGTGTCCTGGCTGTATGACCTTTGCCACCTCATTCCTGTTATACAGGAATGACCATCATTCCCACTATGTCAGGATGCCCTGGGGATGGTTGTTGTGATGAACTTGTAACAACATCAGGTAAAAGTAAGCACAGGACCTGTTAGCCACTCCTGTAATGGAGATAAGCAACCCAGTCAACTATGGAAGCTAAATGGATATTTCCCTAAGATGATATGCCCTCATTTCTTTAATTCTCAGCTCAAAACAAAACAAAACAAAACAAAACCAAACTCACAATTTAGTTCCAATTTCATCTTTGTGTGAACTTGAACATATGTATGGAAGTAACACCCCTTCCAAATAAATAACATCTATTTGCTCCTGAAATAGGTAAAATATCTTGTAATTATTTGAATGGCCATTCAGGTTACAAGCCACCCTCGGTTTAATGTCAGTTGATTGTCTAAATCCATGGAGTTGGAGCATATTATGGTTAGTGGAAAAATAAAACACACAGAGAGAGACAGACAGGGAGAGGGAGAGTGAGGGAAGAAGATGGAGGAGGGGGATGAAAAGAGAGATAAAAGAACTGGGAAGAAATTAAGAAAGAAAAAAGATTCCCTGAACTTTAAAGTTAAAAACTAGTCTTTTAAGCAACAGCCTTTTTTAAAAGTCCAGGTGCCCTCCTTCTGGAGCCACCTGCAGCTTCAACAGTCTCATCCACCTGCTGCACTGAAACCTGTCATTCTGTGTAACACCTCTGACTTGTGGTGGTGACATTAGCTGTGTCATTATTGTTGTTTTTGAGAAATGTCACTTCCTCTTTTTAATTTTCACCATTTATTTTCCTTTTGCCTATGTGTGCCACTTTTCAATGACTGCTTACTTTTACTTTCTAGGAATATTAAAATTGAGCCAAATAGTCTGATGTCACGAAAATCATGCTGAGAATAAGTTACCTTTTGTTTATTACATTTTCTCTTCCCTTTTTTGCAACAAACCTCAAAGTGAAATTAGAAACATTACAGGGACATTAAGAAAACATTTAATCAGTGCAATGTCAAATACCAAAGAAGAGGGAACAATTTTTAAATTATGCATAAAATGTAAAAAAATAATTGGATAACTTAGTGATCCATTTTGATAAATCTAAAGTAATGAACTGAGCTGGACGTCTCTGCCACAAAGCAACAAAAATCCCAGTGCACACATTCTAACTGCTTGCATGTTTTGATGATAGTAAGACATAACTCATTTTGAGGGCATCTTGGTATAGTCTGGGCTCATTACAAACATGGGCGGTTCAGTACTTATCTGAATTAAGTAGAATAAAGAAAACCAAATTTGGCAAACTGCATATCATAAAACCATTTAATGTATATGGATTTAATTCTTGCAGAAACTATTCCCCTTATAAAGAGAAGAAGATATGAGAGTTGTTGTACACCTGAAAAAAAAAGAGTGTCACTACTGACCATCCTGAGACATTCACATACATTCCAAACTATATGGTGATGCTTGAATTAACAGAAGGAACTTGGGAAGCTAGGAAATGTAGGCTCATATGCACAACCATTCCACTCCCCACAACCACCATCACAAAAAACAGGATTGTCTAAAGGACTCTAGGAAAAGTATGCTGACATGTTCCCTACTTACAAGGCATGATTCTACAAGTTTGTAGGTGTTGTAAGGACACTAAACTAAATATCAAAGGTGTCGGCTATGAGGAGAGGGTGTAATACATTTGTGGAAATACAGATGAGATGAGAGGATGCTTTGAAAAAAATAATAATCATGGTGCACTTGAATATATGTCTTTGAAACTAGAAATAATTGTCCAATCAAATCATACAACTCTCCCCATCTTATCAGACCATACAGCTGTGCCTAAAAACACACTTAAACACAAAAACATACACACACATTTAATTCCCCTTTGTGTGTTTTCCTCATCAACTTAAATTGGGGGCAAATATACTCCAGCTAGAAAATGACAATAAGTATGAACCAAGTTCCTTTTTGTTCAGAGATACAATCTTCTTTGAACTATGCCAGCATGAACCAGGTGAAAGCACCTGTGTGCTGAAGGAAGTCAATGGAGCACTTTTGTCTTAGATGACCAAGTGCCTGGTATTAAGGATATGACAGAAAACAGAAGTAGATCTATGCACATAAAGGACATACCTTTCAAACCTGATGAGTATAGCAACACTTGTATAAAGGATACCTGAGGGGGTGGAGAAGATTTAAAAAGAAGCCAAGGAATGATTTTTTAAAAGTTGCTCTTAACATATGGAACAAAGGATCCAGAGAGCCCTAACAATTAAAAATTGGTGTTAACTGATTATAAGTATTCCACTGGATTGAGAATTCTAAGATTTTAAATGTGTAAACTGAGTTCTTAATGTAAGAATACAAAAGAACTCAAGTGATACATCTTCACAGACCCCTGAGGAGACGGGAAATTCCAAAATGGGGAATAGAAAGGTCTGGGTGAAATTCAGAAAATGAAAATGCTTGTCTTCAGTATTTAAATGGCACACACAGAAGAAGGTCCTCAGAGAACCTGGTTCGAAGCTCACGGTCCCCCATCTCAGCCAGAAAAGGGTCTCCTTGGAACTCACCAATGGCTTTTTCAGTCCCTTCACTGGTGGTGTTGGTGATGATCTTCTCCAGCCCCATCAGCTCCTTCAGCTGTGACCTGCCTCAGAGCCTGGACGTGGGAAAGCAGGAGACCCTCACAGTGTTGGGACAAATGGGGAAGATCTCCCTTCTCTCCTGCCTGAAGGACAGGACTGACTTCAGATTCCCCCAGGAGATGGTGGAGGCCAGCCGGGTCCAGAAGGCCCAGGCCCTGTCTGTCGTCCACGAGATGCTCCAGCAGATCTTCAACCTCTTCCACACAGAGGCCTCCTCTGCTGTTTGGAACACGACCCTCCTGGAACAACTCCTCTCAGGACTTTACCGCCAGCTGGAGGACCTTGAGACCTGTTTGCTGCAGGAGATGGGAGGAGAACAATCTTTCCTTGGAATGAAGGAACCCACACTGGCACTGAGGAGCTACTTCCAGAGGATCCATCTCTATCTGCAAGAGAAGAAACATAGTAGCTGTGCTTGGGAGGTTGTCAGAGTGGAAATCAGGAGATGGTTTCTCTTCACTCATGTGCTCACAAGGAAACTCAGGACATAGGAAGGGTACTGATTCCTTGAGATGATCATCCAAGCTCAGATTTAATGTTCCTGCCATTTCAAAGGTGTTATTTTTTTTCAGCCATTAAAAAAATTGGATTCGAAATTAGCAATTTTTTATCAGTATTATTAGGCATGTATAGGACCAAATATCTTCAGAATCTGGTGAACTGTAACTAGTGCACCATAACTGAATTTTATTTAATAAAATGTATATTTATTTATTTAAAAATTTCAAGTAATTTATAATTTTTATGGTGTTTGTATTTATGTTCTGTTTTATATAAGTATGTTCACATTTACTTTGTATAAATATATGACTTACTCTTTTAGAAGTTTAATAAATTGTTATTAAATTTGTTTTGAGAATTTCTGTTCATTAAAAAAAGAACTTCCTCTGAGGTGTTAATTCAAAAATAAATAAATAAATAAATAAATAAATAAAGTTTTCCTAATACCCTGTAATGTTTCCAATTTCTCTTTGAGCTTTGTTGTAAAAAAAAAAAGGGAAGAGAAAATATAATGAAAGAAAATCTTACTGCCTGCATAATTTTCATGACATCAGCTCTTTGACTCACTTTTAATATCCTAGAAAATAAAAGTAAGCAGTCATGGAAAGTAATGTACATAGGCAAAAGGAAAGTAAATGTTGGAAATTAAAAAAGAGGAAGTGACATCTGCCCTCTTGAAAAGACAACATGAGGCAGTTAACGACACCACTACAACTCTGGGATGTTACACAATGACACTTTACAATGTAGCAGGTAGATGAGGGTGTTGAAACCGGAGATGGGTCCAGAGGGAGGGCAGCTGGATCTTTAGAATAGAACAGGCTGTTGCTTAAAATGCTAGTTTTCAAGCTTTGAGAGACCAGGGAATTTTTTTTCTTACTTTCCTCCCAGTTCTTTTCCCTCTTTCATCACGCTCCCGTCTTCCATTTTTCTTGCTCTCTTTCCTTTCCTCCTTCTCTCCCTCCCTCATTCTCCTCCTCTCTCTTTCTCTCCTCTCTTTTGTTTTTCCAGTGACCATAAAGATCCAACTCCACAGTTTTAGTCACACCAGCTGCTATTCAACAGAGTGTGGCTTGTGCACTGAATGACCGTTTAGTGAATGTGAGAGAGGTTAGTTATTTCAGGAGCTAATAGATGATATTCATTTAGACAGGGGATTACTTCTATACATATATTCAAGTTCACACAAAGATGAAGTTATTAATGAAACTTGCTTTTTCTTTTGCACTGAGAATTGAAAGAATGGAGGCAGATCATCCCAGGGAAACATTCATCTAGTTTCCACAGCTGGCTGCATTGCTTTCCTCCATTATGGGAGTGGCTAACAGGACTTGTGTTTACTTTCTTCTAGATGTTATTATAAGTATCACAACAACCATCATCAGGGCATCCTGAAGTAGTGAGAATGATGGTCATTCTGTGTAACAGGACAGAGGTGGCAAAGGTCTCACAGCCAGGACACGTTAGAGCTGTGACCCACAGTGATGAGAAGCAAAGTTTCTTCTGAATAAGACATTTCCCTGCCATATACAAACACTAACATGTTCTTATCCTCCAATTCCCATTTTTCACTGGAAGCTGCATTCTCTCTTCCCAGATAGACTGGAATCCTTTTGGATAGAATACAGGCCACTTAACGCCTACTCATTTCCGGTCCTGTCTTTCAAAGAAATGGTGCTAGTGGTTGGGCTCAAGTGGATCTCTGAATCTCCCTTCCTCACGTGAGATATGCTCAGAAATTAACCACAAGGTTAAAGTATCCATTCTATATTCTTTTTACCTTTGTTTTCAGAATCCTTCATATTTCCAACAGAGTTCTTTAATGCTAGGTTACACACTCTTTGGAATATTTACTCGTTTTTGCACTTGCTGAGGGCAGAGACTCCTGTGTCTGGCCCTGTGACAGACACTGCTCTAGAATCTAGGGACAGTGTTACTGCCCTCAGGGAGCTCACAGTCCAGTGAGAGGTCAGAAGTCAAACAGCTAGTTAAGGTGATGACTTCATTACCAGTGTGCAGAGAGCAGCCAAAGGCTTAAGGCTAAAGAGTTAAAGTAGAGGGAGGACTGTGTCGGGTTCACCATCAATTACAGAATAAATCATGACTTTTATCCAACTCAGTACTCTCTCAGAATTTTCTGTTTCCTATCCATAAAATGGAAAGGACTCTTATGATTATACCTCAAAGAGAAACTGAAGATTCAATGAAGTTATGCTTGTGAAATACTTTGCTGAGAGCCTGTATATAATATAATTTGGCCATTAATATTTGCATTATAGAACCATCTTTGCATACGCAATGAGGGGATACCCTGATAAGCTCTGGGCACTATTGCAATCCCAACTATCCCCCTTCTGTGACATTAACTCTTCTTCCCAGGAACAAGCAGGTGTGAAAAAATATGTTTTAAAAGCTTTGGCAGATACTGCACTGGCACTTCCTGATTTTGAGCTTCCCATCAGGTACCCATGTCGATAAATATTCATTTCTTAATTGACTTCACACACGTTTGTGTGTTGTGAGCATCAAATGTCCTCAGAACATGCTGAGACAAAGCTCCCTCTCCAGGCAGCTCTGCAGAGTCACCAGCTCCCCGGGGGCCCTCCTAAGCTCTGGGTTGATGGCTCTGCTGAGACTTTGTCCCTTCCCCATCAATTGTCTGGCCTGTGTCCTGCCTGGAAGCCATGGCCATCGGCAACCATTCACACTGGTGAGTCAAATGGAGAGAAGCTCCCTCCTGTGATGTCTGATGAACAGGAATGACTTTCCATCCCCTCACATAATCATGGATGGGATCCAGTTTGAGAAGAAGCTACCACCACTGCCTTGCTTGTGCTGTTACCAAGTCTTCAACCTCCTCATCCCAAGTGGTTCCTTTGTGGCTTGGAATGAGACCCTGCTGGACACATTCCTCTTTGGATTTCTTCAGCACCTGGATGACCTGGAGACATGATTAGAGAAGGAAATGAAGGTAGATCAGACCCCTCTGGAAAGCAAGAACTCCAGACTGAGTGTGAGGAGGCACTTCCAAGGAGTCAGGATGCATCTGAAAGAGAAGCAATAGCTCTGTGCCTGGAAGGTGGTCTGGGTTGAAATCAGAAGGTACTTTCTCTTCATTAAGAAGCTCAAAGAAACCTCTGGAAAGAATGGACATGTGATTCTCAAAACAGTCAACTCATTTGCTCTTTCCAAGACTGAGAGTGTAATCATCACCACTATTTTATGCCAGATTAAAAATACATCGTGGCAAATTTTATGAATGCATAAGCCATTTAGAACAGGGAAATGCATCTTCTATTTGTTATAATTGAAGAAAATTTTATTATTTTTATTTACCTATTTAAATTATTGATATTTTTATGTAGTTCACATTATTTTGTACAAGACTCTTTTTCTTGCTTCATACACTTTCTTAATACAAACATTGACAAAAGCCTTTGGTCACAAATAAACCCAGGCAAAGCTCCTGAATGAAGAGGGAGTGGGAATCCCCAGCACCAGTCATACTATGATGGGCATCATGAGTAGGGATTGAATCTGATCCCCCAGGACATAACTCAGCTATAGAAAGAAGAGCTCTGTGGCGAAGAGCCCAAGGTCTGGACCCCGTTCTCTGCTTGGTGCCTGCAGCATGAGCGATGCTTCATGTGCCATTGAAGAACTGAGTGAGCCAAGGGAAGTTTACTCTGCTTCTAAACTGTGGGCCCTGGAGAGTGTGGGAGAATCCGAGGAAGTGAGAGGAAGCCTCACATGTGTGACCCGACCCTGAATATTTTCACTTCTTCATTCTGTGTTCCAAATATTTCAAGCATAAAATTGAATGATATATCCATATAGTAAAAAAATTAGATGGTAATGTTGTTTTATTTTCTACGATGATTTCATATTCTGTATTGATTTAACTCTCAAATTTACCTAAAAATTGTTGTAGCATTTTTATCAGTTTACTATTGTTGACTCTATAAACAGTGTTTGAGCTCCTTGTATATACTACATATTAGGTGCAGAGTTAGGTGCCAGGGACTCAAAGTTGAATAAAATTTCACACCTCCCTTCTCATTGTGTATCATCTTCTAGAGAGCTGGCCTAAGGAGAAGAAAGGCCATCTAGTGGTGCATCCCTGATAAAAGAAGACAATGAGGACACATTAGTGCATCCTAGACTCGGGCTCATTGACAGGTGTTCTAGTTTGCTAGCTGCTGGGATACAATATATCAGAAACCGAATGGCTTTTAAAAAGGGGAATTTAATAAGTTGCAAATTCACAGTTGTGAGAGCATGGTAATGTCCCAATTCAGGCAAGTCTATAGAAATATCCGATGTCAGGCATCCAGGGAAAGATACCTTGGTTTAAGAAGGTCGATGAGGTTAAAGGTTTCTCTCTTGGCTGGAAGGGCACATGGCAAACATTGCAACCGTTTGCTTGCTTTCTCCCTAGGCTTCCTGCTTCAGGAAGCTCATGGAGAGGAGTTTTCCTTCTTCATCTGCAAAAGTCACTGGCTGATGGACTCTCTGCTTTGTGCTTCTGTCATCCTTCTCTGCTTTTTCAGAATCTCCAAAGATCCCTGGTTGGTGGATTCTGTGGTTCTCTTGGCCTTGTGGCTCTGCTTGGCTCTGCTGTGGCTTTCTCGTAGTTCTCAAAAGACATTCTCTCCAAAACATGTCTCCCCTTTTTAGGATCCCAGTAAGCTAATCAAGACTCAGAATCAGTGGAGACACATCTCCATCTAAACAAGTTTAATACCCACAGTTGATTGAGTCACATTTCCATGGAGATAATCTAATCGAGTTTCCAAACTATAGTGCTGAATAGGGATTAGAAGAAACCATTGCTCCCATAAGATTGTTTAGAATTAAAACATGTTTTTTCTGAGGTACATAAATCCTTTCAAACCAGCACAGCATGCAATCTGAAACTGTTCTGATTAGTGCATGGCATCATTATGAGTCAAATTCAGTTTAGATGGGAAAAGATACTTGGAAGACAACTATCATTCAGCAGATTTGGGAGGTCAACACTTAGTATAAAAAGATAGGGTTTGGTAAATTTTAATATGATTAACTGAAAGTGAGTAACAGAACTCTGTTGTGAAAGATTTAATGTTAAATATAGAACATTTCAAAGAATCCACAAGAAACCTTCTAGTGGTAATAAATGAATCCAGCAAAATTGTTGAATATTATATCATTGTACGGCGTTACTTCTTTCTCTATGCACAAGCAATTCTTCTTCTTCTTTTTTTTTTTGCCTGTGTAGGCACCGGAAATCAACGGTGCTAACTCTGCCTGCTAAGCCACCTTGGCCAACCCTACACACAATTTGAAACAGAAATAAGAAAAAGTATTCCATTTACAACAGCGCCATAAGGAATAAATATCTAGTAACACAATTAACCAAGGTTGTTGTATTGGTCAAAATTCTTCACAGAAGTAGAAGTTACAGGATGTGTGTGTGTGTGTGTGTGTACGCAAATATTAAGGGTTTTATTATAAGAATAAGCTCAAGTGACTGAGGAGATAGACAACTCAAATTCCACAGGGCAGGACGCAAGTTGGGACTCTGGTGAAGGCTTTGATGAATTCTCCTCCAGAGAAGCTGGCTGGCTGAAGTAGAGATAGATACTTTCCTTTTTGATTGCTGAAATCATCAGTTCGCCTGTTAAGCCCCTCAGCTGATTGGAATGGACTTCTCCCATTGCCACAGGTATTCCTCTTTGTTCACTGTAGATGCAATCAGCCATAGTTGTGATCAATTGATAATGACTTAAGTACCCTCACAGTAACAGTCAGGCCAGTGCTTGTTTGTCCATGATGTAGCCAAGGTGACTCATGAATTAACCATCATACATGTGAAAGGCTTCTCCTGCAAATACTATGAAATATTGCTAAAAGAGATTAAAGACGAATGAAATAAATTGGAAATCATCCCATGTTCATGGATTAAAGGACTTAATAATGGTAATGTGCTCTTAATGTATTTCTTCTGTAGTACCACTGTTAGCTCTGGAATTATCCTTATTTCCTTCCCTCTTTTGGCTGGCCACTTTCTCATTGCCACGTCCCTCCTGTTTCTGTTTGCAAAATACAAGAAATGTATTGGATTTTTCAAAGAGAGTTTGTTAGGTTTAAAATTTACAGTTCTAAGGCCATGAAAATGTCCAAATCAAGGAATTGTTCTAGCTTGCT
The DNA here is from genome assembly GCF_023851605.1 of Tamandua tetradactyla. Taxonomy (NCBI): domain Eukaryota; kingdom Metazoa; phylum Chordata; class Mammalia; order Pilosa; family Myrmecophagidae; genus Tamandua; species Tamandua tetradactyla. The sequence goes on from NC_135328.1 coordinate 75,524,145, forward strand.
AGCTGCCAGAATGCAACACATCAGAGACAGATTTGCTTTTCATAAAAGGGGATTTATTTCATTAATTCTTCAGAGGAAAGGCAGCTAACTTACAACTGAGGCTCTTTCTTATGTGGGAAGGCACAGGGTGATCTCTGCTGGCCTTCTCTCCAGGCCTCTGAGTTCCAATAACTCTCCCGGGGGTGATTCCTTTCTGCATGTCCAAAGGTCTGGGCTGAGCTGCAAGTGCTGAGATGAGGTATACTGAGCTGCTTGGGCTGTGCTACGTTGACCTCTCTCATTTATGTACCAGCCAATTAAGTCAAACATCATTCATTGCAGCAGGCACGCCTCCTAGCTGACTGCAGATGTAATCAGCAACAGATGAGGTTCACGTACCATTGGCTCCTGTCTACAGCAACAGAACTTGGCCACCTGGCCAAGTTGACAACTGAATCTAACTACCGCAGGCATCAAGAAGATAATACCCGGACTCTGAGAAAAGACTCCTGTCATATATCACTCCCTTCTGGGAAGCTGGGAAGGCCCTGTTTGGCCTCTGCTGGTCCTTGCTCCTGGCTCCTTGATTCAGTTTCTGATATGATTGATTTCCTCTGTGTGTCCTGCAGGTCTTCTCCAAGCAATCCTTGGGGTGTTTCTTTCTCTAAGTACCAGTCAGTTCTCTCTTAGGTTCTCTGGGGCAAACTTTGGATTTCATCTCTTATCATCTCCCAGGCTGTCTTTTGTATCCAAGCTTCTGTGCTTGCTCCAAAATGTCTCCCTCTTAAATGACCCAGTGAGCAGATTAAGACCCACCTTGAATGGGTTAGGTAACGATCCATGGAAAAGTCTGTTGTCACAAGACTGGATTTCAAGAACATGGCTTTTCTGGGGGTCGGTAACAGTTTCAACCAACACTTCTCCCATACAAAAAGGGAGAGTGTGTTAGAAACTATTACTGAGAAAAAAAAATTCTGCTATTCTGACGAACATAGCAGCAAAGAACATAACTCTCAAATTACTCAAAAGAACTCCATTTTTTTATGCCAACTATTTTAACTCAGTTGGATAATCAAACTTTTTCATGTGACATGAATCCATATGATTTCCTGTTTATTCGAATCATGAAAAAGATAAAAAGGATAGCTCTTTTATTTTTCCAGAAAGGCACACCTCATTTCATATGAAGTTTATATTAAATCTTAAGTAAGTTTCACTAAAATAATGGGCATTTAACTCTCTCATCTAGACAAAAGTTATAATTTACTAGTCATGTGAACTGTCACAGTCAAGTTCATGAGTCAACTTGGCCAGGAGGTGGTACATGTTCGTCTGGTTGGGCAAGTGCTGGCCTCTCTGTTGCTATGAGGACATTTCATAGAAATAAATCATGATCACGTCGGCTACATCCACAGCTGATTCCATTTTAATCAGCCAAGGGGAGTGCCCTTCTGCAATGAGTGACATTTAATCTAATGAATGGAAGGCTTTTAAAGAGGATTCAGAAGATACAGTCTCTCTCCTCTTCCTGCTTCTGCTGGTGAGCCTAGCCTGTGGAGTTTGTCCAGACCTTCCATCAGAGTCATCAGCTTCACCGCATGCCCTACGGATTTTGGTCTCTACATTTCCATGGTTACATGAGACACTTTTATAAATTTTATATTTATGGAAATTTCCTCTCAATTATGCTTCTCTAGAGAACACTAACTAATACAGCTTGGTTCCAGGAGTGGTTCTTAAGAAAGAGAATCTTAAAAATGGGTTTTTATGATTGGTTATCCACTATTTTAATATTTCTCCAACTAAAAATACAAATCCCACAAAAGCTAGAGACTCTAGTTCTATCTGGCATTGTGACACAATCCTATTTTAATTTATAAATATACATTTGACCTGAGATGGTGAGGAATAAATGAAAGAAAAATTTCATTTATTTTTCTTTAATATTTGTTATTTCTTTCCTTCGGTTTGCTTTGGTGTTAGTTGGCTGTTATTTCTCTAGTTCCACCAGATGACAAGTTAATTCCTCAATTTTTGCTCTTTTTTCTTTTTTAATATAGCTGTTTAGGGCAATAAATTTCCCTCTCAACACTGCCTTTGCTACATCTCTTAAATTTTGATATGTTGTGTTCTCATTTTCATTTGCCTCAAGATACTTACTGATTTCACTTATAATTTCTTCCTTGATGGACAGTACTTTGAACCTGTTGTACCGTTACCTGATCTAGTTGAAGTATCCAGTGGTGAGGAAAATGAACAAGTTGTTTTCAGTCACAGAGCAAAACTCTAACTGGACTCAAAGGCACTAAGGACTCTGATTCCTATAATCAAAATGATACTGCCAATCCATGGGGTGAGTTGGCAAAAGAGACAGTGATGTATTACCATTTGAGTCTTCTGATGCTTGCTTCTACGAAGCCAGATCTGCAGGATAACGTTTTTGACACCTTTACGGAGTTTTGTGGAAATAGGAAGTATGGAGACATTGGCTGGTTGTTGTTAGATACACTGCATACATTAATGACTGAAAGGGATGGGATTAAGGCTTCTAATGAGAAGCTTTTCTGACAGATGTAAACACTTCTATAAGTGCCCTGAAGGAAAATCTTACTTCAAGTAGCTGTAGACTAGAGATCTCCGAAAATCAGACTTGGAATCCTATTGTTAGAGTAACAACTTTACAATGTAAATTGAAATCTCAATCTTGCATGGTGTCTGCCGTTAAAGTGAGGTCATTGATTGGAACGGAATGGGACCCTGAAAAATGGGATGGCAACATATAGATTGATAATAACGTCCGTGGAAAGGATGAAATATTAGCTCATGCTGAGTCTTATCTAGATAGCCCTGTGATAGTCTGCCTTGAGGACACAGTCCCCTCCCCCCCAACTCCAGCCTGCCTTGAGGAGTTGGCCACCCAACCTCTTCCTGAAGGGTTAGCCCTACAGCAATTAATCCTGTTTCAACAGATGAAACTGCAAATGAATGCCCTGAAGCAAATGACTTGGAAGATACTTCTAATTCTCTTCATGACCCACCCCCACCACCCCTCATTTCTTCCAGACCTATAACCAGACTAAAGTCCAAACAGGCCTGTAAAGGTTAGGTACAAAGTATCACAAATGAGGCGGTATGTTATACTCCAAAAGAACTGTCTGAGTTTATCAGTGTATATAGGCAGAAATCAGGAGAATATGTGTAGCAATGGATTTTAGGGTGTGGGATAATGGTGGGAGGAACATAAGGCTGGATGAGGCTGAATTTATTGATATGGGCCCACTAAGCAGAGATTCTGCATTCAATGTTACAGCTCAAGGGGATAGAAAAGGCATTAATGGTTTGTTTGGCTGGCTGGCTGAAGCATGGATCAAAAGGTGGCTGACATTTCCTGAGGTTGAAATGCCAGAACTGCCCTAGTATAATGTAGATGAGGGGATCCAGAGGTTGAAATGTTAGAGTTGATTCATCATGCAAAGCCTGCTCTTACACCCCAGGAATGCTTGGAGGATGCACCTTTTATCAGAACAGTGAGAAATAAATTTGTGAGACTAGCGCCATCATCCTTGGAGAGCTCTGTAGTTGCACTTCTCTGTATGCCAGATATAACTGTGGGAACTGCTGTGGCTGAGCTGAAATCCTTAAACACAATGGGGATAACCAGATCCCGAGTTGGGAGAAGCCAGGTGGCAGTGCTTAGTTGCCAAAGACAGGGTGGATATGACTATTATAATAGACAGCAAACTCAAAGCAGGAGTCAAAATAAGCTGACTCTCAGACATTTGTGGCATTGTCTAGTAAATCAGGGGGTACCTAGAAGTACTATAGATGGGCAGACTACTAAATTCTTGTTTGAGTTGTATAAACAAAAGAGTTCTAGGTCAAGAGAACAGAAGTCTAACTTGAATTACAAAAACAAAGTCATGGCCCCTAAATCAATTTCCAGACTTGAGACAGTTTACAGACCCAGAGCCCTTTGAATGAAGGGGAGGCCAGGTCCCTTTGAGGAAGATCCCTGTTATACTGCCACAAATTTATACTGTTGATCTTCCTCCAAGCCTTCCCCAAGGAGACGGATGGCCTTATATCAGGGTAACTGTGCACTGGGGAAAAGGAAATGATCAGATATGTCAGGGTTATTAGAGGCTGGTTCAGAAGTGACATTAATTCAAAGGGGATGGGATCGTCAATCTGGTCCACCAGTGAGAGTGGGGGCTTATGGAAGTCAGGTGATTGATGTAGTTTTAGCTCAGGTCCATCTCACAGTGGGTCCAGTGGGTCCGTGGACCCATTCTGTAGTTATTTCCCCAGTTCCAGAATGCATAATTGGAGTAGACGTAGTGAGCAACTGGCAGAATCCCCATAATGGCTCTCTAACTTCTGAAGTGAAGGCTAATATGGTAGGAAAGATGAAGTGGAAGCCACTAGAACTGCCCCTACCTAGCAAAATAGTAAATAAGGAAACAATAGTGGATTCCTGGAGGGATTACAGACATTACTGCAACTCCTAAGGACTTGAAGGATGCAGAGGTGGTGATTCCCACCACATCCCCTAACACCACATCAACTCTTCTATTTGGTCTGTGTAGAAAACAGATGGGTCTTGGAGGATGACAGTGGATTATCATGAGTTCAACCAGGTAGTAACTCCAACTGCAGCTGCTGTTCCAGATGTTGGTTTTACCTCAGGGGTACATCAACCCTCCAGACCTATGTCATCATCTTGTCCGTAGGGACCTTGATCATTTCTCCCTCCTAAAAGACAATACACTGGTCCATTATATTAATGATATCATGTTGATTGGACCTAGTGAGCAACAATTAGTGACTACTCTAGACTTATTGGTAAGGCATTTGTGTGTCAGAGGAGGGGAGATAAATCCAATAAAAATATAGGAGCCTTCCACCTCATTGAAATTTCTAGGTGTCCAGTGGTGTGGGGCCTGTCAAGATATCCCCTCTAAGGTGAAGGATAAGTTGCTGCATCATGCCCTTCCTATAGCCAAAAAAGAGACACAATGCCTAGTTGGTATCTGTGGATTTTGGCGACAATATATTCCACATTGAGGTGTGCTTCTCTGGCCCCTTGATCGAGTGGCCAGAAAAGTTGCTAATTTTGAGTGAGGATTTGAACAAAAGGAGGCTCTGCAACAAGTCGAAGCTGCTGTACAAGCTGCTCTGCCTTCTGGATCACATGATCCAGCAAATCTAATGGTGATAGAAGTGTCAGTGGCAAATAGAGATGCTGTCTGGAGCCTTTGGCTGGCCCATACAGGAGAATCACTATGCTGACTCATAGGATTTCGGAGCAAAGCCTTAACATCTGCTGCAGATAACTACTCTCCTTTTGAGAAACAGCTTTTGGCCTGCTACTGGACCTTAGTAGAAACTGAACATCTAACCATGGGCCAAGTGCCTATTCTGAGCTGGGTGTTGTCTGACCCACCAAGCCATAAAGTTGGGCATGCGCAACAGCATTCTATGGAAATCTTCTATACGACATAGGGCCAGAGCAGGTCCTGGAGACACAAGCAAGTTCCATGAGCAAGTGGCCAAATGCCCATGGCCCCACTCCTACCACAAATCTTTTTCTTTCCCAGACCAGAGCTATGGCCTCTTCAGGAGTTCCTTACAGTGTATTGACTGAGGTAAAGACAACTCATGCCTGGTTGACAGATGGTTCAGCACGATATGCAGGTACCACCTGAAAGTGGACAGCTGCAGCACTCCAACCCCTCTCTGGCATATTCTTGAAAGACAGTGGTAAGGGGAAATCCTCTCAGTGGGTAGAACTTCGAGGAGTGCACCTGGTTGTTCATTTTGCTCGGAAAGAGAACTGGTAATAGGTGCGTTTGTATACTGAGTCATGAGTTGTTGCTAACGATTTGGCTGGATGGTCAGGGACTTGGAAAGACCATAATTGGAAAATTGGTGCCAAAGAGGTCTGGGGAAGAGGTATGTGGATAGACGTTTCTGAGTGGGCTAAAAACATGAAGATATTTGGGTCCCATGTGAATGCACACCAGAGGGAGACTTCAGCAGAGGAAACTTTAAATAGTCAAGTGGATAAGACGACCCATTCTGTGGATACCAGTCAGCCTTGTTCCCCAGCAACTCCTGACATTGCCCACTGGGCTCATGAACAGAGTGGTCATGGTGGTAGGGGTGGAGGTTATGCATGGGCTCAGGGATATGGACTTCCACTCATCAAGGCTGACTTGGTTACAGCCACTGATGGGTGCCCAATCTGCCAGCAACAGAGACCCACACTCTGCCCCTGATATGGCACCATTCCCCGAGGTGACCAGCTGGGTACATGGTGGCAGGTTGTTTACATTGGGCCACTCCCTTCAGTGTATGGGCAGCAATTTGTTCTACCTGGAATCTAATTCTGCCACTTGGTCACTTTTGGCTACTCATGCCCCTGAATCAACAAGCCAAAAAGGGTTTACATTACTTTCAGGGGTGATTGACCCTGATTATCAGGGGAAAATAGGACTGCAACTACACAATGGAGGTAAAGAAGAGTTTTCCTGGAATATAGGAGATCCTCTAGGGTGCCTTTTGGTACTACCATGCCCTGTGATTAAAATCAATGGCAATCTGCAACAACTCAATCCAGGTAGAACTACCAATGGCTCTGAAACTTTAGGAATGAAGGTTTGGGTCACCACACCAGGCAAAGAACCATGGCCAGCTGAAGGGCTTATTGAGGGTAAGGGAACATGGAATAGGTAGTGGAAGAAGGTAGTGACAAATATGAACTACAGCCACCTGATCAACTACAGAAATGAAGACTGTAATGCTCTTTTGTTCATGTTATAGTATTTAAGTTGTAAGGCATCAAGTTTAAGAATGAATATCACCCAAGGACTTGTACCCTATTCAGTAGAGAGTTAATGTGTTTCTGGTTATATGCAGGACAATTGAGTATTGTTACGTAAGGAAAAATATGTGTCTTTTACTGTTTTCTATTTAGAAATTAGGTATGGTTTAGGTGATGTGTATAGCTGCCAAGTTGATGAGGGGTGGGCTGTCATGGTCAGGTTGATGTGTTAGCATGGCCACGTGGTGGCCATGTGGTGGTACCTGATTGTCTGGTTGGGCAAGTGCTGGCCTCTTTATTGCTGTGAGGACATTTCATAGAGTTAAATCATGATCACTTTGGCTGCATCCACAGCTGATTCCATTTGTAATCAGTCTAGGAGAATGTCTTCTGCAATGAGTGACATTTAATCTAATCAATGGAAAGCTTTTAAGAGGGTTCAGAAGAGACAGTCTCTCTTCTCTTTGTGCTTCAGCTATGTTCCCATGTTTATGTGAGACCCTTTTGTAAATTTTATATTTATGAATATTTCCTGTTGATTCTGTTTCTCTAGAGAACCCTAACTAATAAAAGAACCCTGTGCTTTTTTATTCAACTTTTGCTCCACCCTTCCCAAGAGGTACATATCTCCATTTTTGCTGACAATATGTAGGCCAAACACGTTTCCACACCTCTAAGAAGCTGTATTCTTTTTGTATTGAGGGTAAACCCATTAGGCTTTTTTCCATGTTCTGTTCCTTTCCCTGCATGTGACCTTGGCTTCCTAGCCTTAAACATACTTGCTACATACTGGCTATCCTCTGCCTACCAGGACTGTTTTAAGAATACAATCTAAAGAAACAATGATACTATAAATATTATTTTGAACGCTGATTTTCTATTTAATCACCTATCACAGTGCATGAATATGTGATGAGGGTGATTCAGCCGACCCCAGCCTGTGAGTACAAATAAGCTTACCTTTACTCTGACTTCACCCAGGCGCTATCAGCAGGGAGTCCCAACTCTTAAAGTACTTCTCCTCCAATAATATCTCCAAGATACTTCAGGTCAGTGTTGGTGCATTCAGGAATGAATGGTCTCTCATTTTCTGTCACATGCAAACCAGAGGAAGCCTCCCATTGGCCTCTTTCCTATAAGCCTGTCATCAGCAATAGAATCCATAATCCAACCCACTCCTGGGGCCAACAATGAATTTGGAAGTCAGATAGCAGTAATGTGCAGAGAGTGGCATTTTACTAAAATGAGAATCTGAGAAAGACACCCATTAATGCTGGTGTCTGAGGCTCCATATTTTAATGTATTAGATCCCATGCTAGGTGCTGGGAAACTGCAGTAAATTAGCACACATTGTACCTCCTAAATCTTGTCCTCTGTTTGTTTGTCTTGATACCCCTTATGACAAATCCTTTTCAGTTAACATTTTTTCTTTTCAAGTTTTATGTATGTATTCAGGAAACCTGTTCTTTTCCAGTTTATTGTTTTTCCATCATCAACATTCTCTCCAATGTGACTGTGGTGCTGGGTAGATCATCTGGCCAGGGCTCTGCAGGGCAAACATCACTTCCACCCACAATTAACTGACCAACATTCATCCACATGGTCACACCCAGCATAGAGAGGCTGGGGAAGGGAGTGTAACTGTATGATTAGAGGGAAAAGATGACAGTTGTGAATATGACAACTGTTGATTTTTTTAGTGTTTTATTTGTAATTGATCTTGTGTATGTGTATTTAAACATGCAAAACAGAAAATTTGCCATTAGTGACATTTGGTACATTCCAATGCTGTGTGGCCATCACCATCATCCAGTTTTAGAATATTTTCATCACCTGAACAGGAAACCCCATTTCCAATAAGCAGTTACTCCCCACTAATCTGATAGCTGTCTGCTTGTATTTAACTATTTTGGGTATTTCATATAAATGAATCACACTGGATGTGACCTTTTGTGACTGACTTCTCTCACTTAGCATAGTGTATTCAATGTTCATCCACATCGAATCATCCATCAGTACTTCATCCTTTTTCATGGCTCAATGATATTCCATTACATGGCAAGACAACATTGGGTTTATTGTGTTTATCTATTCATTTGTGATGGACATCTCTGTTGTTTCTACTGTTTGGCTATTATGAGTAGTTCTGCTATGAGCAATCATGTACAAGTTTTTGTTGGATACCTAGCTTCAATTCTTTATGATCTATGCCCAGGAATGCAGTTGCTGGTTCATATGTTAATTCTATGTTGTACTTATTGAGGAAATGCAAAGTGTTTTCCATCATGGCTGACCCATTTTACATTTCCATCAGCATTGTAGAAGTGTTCTAATGCCTCTATATCATAGCCAACACTTTGTAATTTTCTGTCCATTTTAATATTCTTATAGCCATCCTGATGGGTATGAAGAACTATCTCATTGTAATTTTGATTTGCATTTCACTAATGATTGCTGATATTGAGCATGTTTATGTGTGCTGGTTGACCACTTGTATATCTTTTTGGAGAAATGTCTATTCAAGTTCTTTGCCCATTTTTATTGGGTTGTTAATCCTTTTGTTGTTGAGTTGTTTAGAGGCTTTTCTTTTCCACTGATATGTGTCTCTTCTTATGCTATTATCTTGCTTTTTATTACTGTAGCTTTTAATAAGTTCTCAAATCAGAAAATGTGAGTTGTCCAATTTTGTTTTCTTTTTTAAGATTTATTAGTTTTGGTGATCACTTACAATTCAATATGAATTTCGGGACTGAGTTTTTCATTTCTGCCAAAAAGGTCATTGGGATTTTGATAGAGGTTACATTGAATCTGTAGATACTTTGGGTTGTATTGAGCTCTGAACACTAAGTCTTCCCATCCATGAACATGAGATATCTTTCCATTTATTTAGGATTCTTTCATTTCTTTCCACAGTGTTTTATAGTTTCCAGTGTACAGATCTTGCACCTCATAGATTAAATTTATTCCAAAATATTATATTCTTTTAGATGGTATTGTGAATGAACTTGCTTTCTTAATTTCATTTTAAATGTGTTCATTAGTAGCATATAGAAATACAATAGATTTTTGTGGGTTTATCTCGTATCCTGGCACTTTACTGAATTTGATTACTGATTACTTCTAACCAGATTTTTGTAGATATATTTAGGATTATATATATATTTATATATACATATATGTATAATCATGCCATCTGCAAATGGAGATAGCTTTACTTCTCTTCAGCTTGAAAGTTTTCTTTTCCTTCCCTAGTCATCCTAGCTAGGACTTCCAGTTCACTTTTAAATAGCAATGGAGATGGAGGGGATCCTGGCCTTGCTCCTGGTCTTAAGGCAAAGTTGTTCAGACTTTCACCATTGAGGATGATATTAGCAGTGGTTTTTATAGGTTCACTTTTGCTTTTGTTTTTTACAAATACCCTTTATGGCATTGAAGAAGATTCCTTCTATTCTAGTTTTCTGAGTGTTTCTTTCTCTCATGGAATGGTGCATATTTTTAATTGTTACATAGCCCTGCATGTATGTGTGTGTGTGCATGTTGGGGCACACCCTCAATACTCATCCAGGCAGCTCACAACTTTGCCTTAGTATTCACCTGCTGCTTATGCCCAGCCTTAAGATCAGCCAGAGCAGGCGATTAGGTCTTTTCCAGGTTTTCCTTAGCATTTGCACAGCTCGACAACTGTGCAGGCAGTTCTAGATTCCTAGGAATATGATCAACCTTTTCAAAGCCCTTTGGACATTTTGTTCCTCATTTTTTTCTTCTAAGCTTTTAGGCTCATATGTTGTTTGGCCCTACTGTTCTTGTTATCCATTTCCTCAGGTAGGCAATTTATTAAAACACTTGCCTGTAAATGCTTTTGAGAAATGCTCTCCAGGGAGAAGTTTTTAGCACTGGGTGAGCTCTGAGACACATAAAATATAGATACCCCTTTCCAGTGGGCTCTTTGCACCTGACAAGGCCAAATAATAGTCACCATTTTGCTTTTAGAAATACAGCTTACACAAACACTACCTTATTCTGTTTAGTTTTCTATGTGACCTTGTATTATCTGTCTCTGAGCTTGATTTAATCAAGGTTCGTAAGGTTAGTTTAAGAGTAGGAAGATGATGGGGATTTATATGAACTTCACTTTTATAATGGGAATTTCTTTCTTATTTATGCTTTGTATATTATTTTTTTAATGAACAAGAATTCAAAATGTTCTTTCTTTTTCCAATTTCTCATGTCCTGCATTCTTCACAGTTTGCTGCATGGCAGGGAACTCAGTATGTCCAATAATCTGGAAAGCCGGTTTATACCCACATGTAGCAGATGGCAGTAAAACTCCAGGATTACACATCTTTGCTAAGGGATGTTTCACCATGTAAAGGAAGACTCCAAATCTGAGGGTACATGGAGCAGAGAAAAGGAATGATGCCTAAAATTCTGTATTCTCATTGTTTAGCTTGATCCAGTTTGGGGCTGGAGATGTGTCTGTTTGAAAGTGTTTTGTAGCCCTGAAAAATCAGTTTTAATCCTGATCCTGTCTGGTGAGGGCAGCTGTTTTTTATCCTGATTCAACACCACAGTCTGGAACTTTGATAAGATTATGTCCAGGAAGATGTGACGCACCCAATTGTGGAAGTCACCTCTGATTTAATGGATATGGGACTCCACCCATTCCATTAGGGTCTGGATTAATTTACTGGAGTCCTTAAAGAAGAAATCCCTTAGATTTGACAGATTCCTCAGAATTCACAGAGCCTACGGAAACTTCAGAGCAGAGCTGACACAGACACCAACACTTGGAGAACAGAGGCATGGACGTTTAGAGATGCTTGGAGCCCAGCAGACATCTCCATGAGAAGTTAAGCAAGTCAGAACCTGGAGAGGCCAAGGGAAGCCAAGAGGTGAAAGCCACCACAGAGAAGCAAAGTGAGGAACCCCCATAGGAGCAGAGAGGACATCAACGGAGCACAGGAGCAAGCCCCAGCAGATGCCAGCCATGTGACCACCCAGCTGACATAGGTGATCCACACCCCTTGGCCTTTCTTGAGTGAGGGTGACCTCTAATTGGTGCCATATTTGGGGCACTTTCACTTGCTCAGAACTATAAACTTTAACATTTAATTCTCCTTTTTAAAAGCCATTCTACTTCTGGTATATTAATTTCTGGCAGCTTGCAAAATAAAACAGATGACAAGTCTCCAAAAGGAAAAGCAATCGAAGGCTTACAATAATAGATGCATGAGGTAAGCGCTGTCCCTAAACTCTATACTCAGACCCAGACAATTCATCTGCTTTTTGGTTCAAGGTCCTGGTGAGCCAAGAGGAAGGAATAGTGCACGTGGCACTCAAGAAGATCTTTCATGGAGACAACCAAATCAATAGGCCTAGCCCTCAATCCTGGGATTTGGCCCTATGAAACGTATCCCCACAAAAGATAAGCTAAGCCTATTTAAAATTAGACCTAAGAGTCACCCCCAGAGTATTTCTTTTGCTACTCAGATGTGATCTCTCTATCTCTCAGTCAACACAGCAAGCAAACTCACTTCCTTCCCCCTTTCTATGTGGGACATGACTCCCAGGGGTGCAAACTTCCCTGCCAATGTGGGACAGAAATCCTAGAATGAGCTGGGACTCAGCATCAAGGGATTGAGAAAACCTTCTTGAACGAAAGGGGAAGAGACAAATGAGACAAAATAAAGTGTCAGAGGCTGAGAGATTTCAAACAGAATTGAGAGGTTATCCTAATGGTTATTCTTATGCATTATGCCGGCATCCCCTTTTTAGGTTATGGTGTATTAGAGTGGCTAGAGGGAAGTACCTGAAACTGTAGAGCCATGTTCCAGTAGCCACGTTTCTTGAAGATTATTGTATAATGATATAGCTTTCGCAATGTGACCTTGTGATTATGAAAATTTGTGTCTAATGCTCCTTTTATCTATGGTATGGACAGATGAGTAAAAGATATGGTTAAGAAATAAACAAATAATAAGGGGAACAAAGGTTAAAATAAATTGAGTAGATTGAAATACTAGTGGGCAGTCAAAGGGAGTGGTAAGGGGTATGGCATGTATACATTTTTTCTTTTTTCTCTTTTCTTTTACTGGAGACATGCAAATGTTTAAAAATTGATTGTGGTGATGAATACAATCTATGTGACAATATCTTTAAGCATTCATTGTAGCCATGTCAAAAATATTTTTCGTCAAGAATATTTGTATGTTTGTTCATGTTTATAATAAAAATATTAAAATAAAACAAACAAAAAAGATGACCTTTCAGCTCTTTCCTTATGTAAATGTACTTCATTACCGTTTTAAATGCAAAGTCTGAAAAGCATGCAGAAGCTGTGGTAATGATGGCAACAGTCTTATCATCAACCAAGAGTTTTGCTTCCCACAGTGGAACTATATTCAGAGCCAGCTTACAAACTAGGCCAGCACGTCAGTCACATTGTCTTACATTCATATGCTTCATTTTAATATGAAAATTATTTAATCCTGTAGATTACCGCCTTATTGACCACAAGATTTCTGAAAATTTCCAAGAATATGGTGATAATATAGGACACTGCATCAAATTACTGTCATTGTAAGAGCATTCAAAATTAATATTGCTTTGTGAGCAAAATAATACAACAGAATCAATTTCTATTCACTAGCTTTTTCAATCATCTCACCTGTTTATATATGAACATAAATTCCCAGGTGTATCTTTTCAAATCATGTCTGGTGCCCACACTTACCAGGCTGACTAAAAGTAACAGTCCTGAAAGGAACTAGCAGTGAGCCATGGAATGAGTTAAAATTCATGAAATTTTTAATCAAAAAATTAAGAGATAATTTCAGTTGATTTTTAGAATATATTGTCTGATATATATTGAGTGATGCTCAGTCTCATCACTGGAAGGCTTTGAAGGAGGATGCAGAAGAGACAGTCACTCTTCCAGCCTCAGCCAGCCAGCCCCTCCTGTGGAGTCCGTCCAGACCCTCCATGGGAGCCGCCAGCTTCACGCCTGTCCTGCTTGGCACCTTACATCCCCACGGTTGTCCCTCCAGCCTCTCCTGAGAGCTCGTTGCGGACCTTCACTGGAGCTACCAGGTTGCGGCCTGCCTTGCAGACCTTGGGTTCTACATTCCCATGATTACAGGAAACACTTTTAAAATTTTATATCTGCAGATTTCTCCTGCTGAGTCTGTTTCTCTAGAGAACCCTAGCTAACACAACAACCCTATTAAAAGGAAAACTCTTGATTCATTTTTTAAAAACCCATAATTGTTCTCAGTAGGGACAAATGCCTAAAATCAAATAATACAAAAAATAAAAAAAGAAAAGAAAATGGTTTGCAGAGATAGAGGAAGACGATGAGGGAAAGATGTAGAAGTCACAAAATTACTCTCAATGAGTTCTTGATAATGAGTACTAGTTATAAGAGTCAATGAAAAAGTGTTAAATTTGAAAATGGTGTCAACATATAAAGGAAACAAATGTAATTCAAAAGTAAATTATAAAACTCTTGAACTCAAATGCAATTAAAATAAAACATTCCTTAATAATTTCTAGAAATACATAAAAAAGCAAACAAAAGGGCAGGCCATGGTGGCTCAGCAGGCAAGAATGCTCGCCTGCCATGCCAGAGGACCTGGGTTCGATTCCCGGTGCCTGCCCATGTAAAAAAAAAAAAAAAAGCGAACAAAATCACGATGATGGAACAAAAATCACGATGATGGATTATTGAAATTTTAGCCCAATATTACATTTTCTTAAAATAATATAGAAAAATAAGTAGTATAAAAGAATTGGGAAAACCTATTTATAGAATAAATTTGTGTTTTGAACTCTGGGGCATTGTAAGGTAAATCAGGAAATAGAGCCTTGTTCAAATATTTATAAATCACTAATAAAAATCATCACATTTTAGACTACAACAACTTATTCTTTACCGCCTACTGGTAAATAATAATAACTGTCATTGATTTAGCATCTATTATATGCAAGATTTAAAAACTGCAGATGCTAGTAAGTTGGCCTACTATCATTCAAAGCCAAATGATATTTCCCCAAGTCCATAGTCTTTCCAGTGTGACATAATTTAAAATTGTATTAGTAGACTAATTCATCATGATTACGAAGATTGCTCTTAGAAATACATGATGCTTTGATAGAAGAAAATATATTTATATAATTTCCTCTGGGAAATTGTCTCCTTCAAATCTCTACTATGGGACCCACTCTCACCACACATAATTCGAATCTTGCTCCCTAGCCACAGGGGTTGCTCTAAACCTAAGTTTCTCACTCCTTAGTCCCCATTAAGTCCATCCAACAAAACAATTATCAGAAGAATTCCCCCCAAATTGGAATTATTGAATATGGAAAATTACAAGACTAGATGAGGACTGAAGGTGGAGATGTGAGCAAAGGAAAAATTTTATTACAACAATCCAGGGTGAGTTTTGGCATTTCAAGTCTCCTTCTAGACTCTCAACTCCTGTGTGAGGTGCTGAGTATATGATCTTTTGGATCATGCAGAGCGCAAATATTGACTCAAACACAAACACACACACACACACACAGAGGTCCCAGATGACATTCTCAGTGATACACTTTTCCTTGAAGCAATAGAATTTGCTCAAAAACTGCCTACAATTACAGTTTACATACAAACGCTGCATGTGCAAGACTTCTGCCTTTGCAAATCTGGGACTGTTTACCAATTCTCTGTATTGTTGTCTTCACAGCTGAAAATTTGAAATTATCGCGTTCTTGCCCCTTTGATAAAATTGCATTATGAATCAGGGTGTGTTTGCTCATGGAAGGAAGGCAATATAAGGTTGAACTTACTCTTCAAAGGATCAATCCAAAGCATGTCAGGGCATGTTAAGCCTTACATTCCTATGCAGATATTTTCATAAGTTGAAAATAGAATGCAGTAACAGTAGAGATCTAAGAAGTGAAGAGAGCAAGGAGAGTAAGAATGTAACAGCAGGATTAGAGCCTAAATACAAGAGAAAAACAATAGAAATGACAGATCAGAAATGATGTCCTTATATGAAAGACAAACTTGATGAACTTTTGAAAATGAAGGATTGCAATTAAAAAGAGTAAAGAAGATGATAGAAAACATGTTATGGAAAGCAATGAATGGAGTTCCTAAGAAGAGTGTAGGTACTGTGGAGGAATAAATAAGGATAGTTGCAAAAGAATCAATAATTAAGATATAGTGAAAGATCATTTCTCATATTTGAAAAGAGACCTGAGTCAATAGATGAGCAGAGGCCAGCAGAACAAGACCTGGTGGGAAAGGCTGTGAAGTGTCTCCACTGCCCAGTGGGACTCTAAGTGTTCTAACCACTGTATACAACTTCCTTAAGAAAGTGACATGCAGCCGCAAGATGTTTTACGCCAGTAACTAGCTTCATCTCAGGAACACAAAAGTCATTTCTCATGTGATTGGTTAGGTCACCCAAAAGAGAGTAACTGTAGAGTGGGGTGGATTTCTTTCCTTGGAAATGATTTACTTTGCTCCAGCTGTGACCTGTCCTTGCTGCCCTCAGGAAGAGGAGAATGGAGACAGCGTGTGCCTCACTCTCTGCCTGTGAGTTCTACCTCATACTGGGTGATGCTTTCAATGTTTGAACCTATTTCATGACAGTAATCAGAAGGGCTCAAACTGTGTAAGGTCAAAATGATAAAATGAGTTGCACTTTTTTTTTTTTAAAGAAAAATTTTACATGCAACCTGATAGGGGCAGTTCATGTAGAAGAAGGAACCAATCCAAGATTATTCATTTTGTTGCTACCTTGTATTCAATTCAAGCCCAAGTATTAGAAAACGCAGATAAATTTTTCCAACCTTGTGAAGCAAGCTGACAGATTTGCTAGCTTAAAATCCCTGTTTGGGTGGTTGCCAGTCTTTCTTTTTCTAAACGTGAAGGCTCATTACACTTATCCTGTTTTCCATCTACTTTGGAATATTAGGAAGTGGAAGGTGGTTCTAGTTTTCTTTACCTGATGGTGTCAGAATTTGCAAAGTGTGTGAAAATCCTTAAGAAATCCTGGGCTAGGCCCTGGATTTAGAAACCAAATGAGGCTCATGTTATCCCCCTCTCAGTAAAAAGACCAGGGTCCTTTCGGTTGGTTATGACATAATTGCATTATATTGTTAAAAGTATTTGGGAATGAGAATCTTTGAATATGACAGACAAGTAATAGTTGTAATGCATTGCTCTGGTAATAAATCTTTCTTCCATAAAAGGGAATATTAGCCATGTGGGAAAGAGGTGGCCTGCATCTGCAGTCCTGAGTTCCAAGAATGGACAAGTCAAGAAAGCTGAATCTGTAGCAGGAATTGTTCCAGAATATCAATGAAAATTCTTTACACCTGAATGGCTAAGGCTGCTCTACCTAGATTCTTCATGACCATTTTGACAATAATGTACAAAGACGTCATCTAAAGGAATGGAAAAAAGACACACCCCCAGATATTTTGTTTGAGCCTGTTAGATCCCATTGGAATTCCCACAGGAGCCAATGGTTTGCTCTTGCCATGAAACTCACTGCTAAGGCATGTTTTGCTTTTCCTGTGCAGCCCAGAACCCAAATGCAAGCAATTTTATAAAAACTTTTTTACGTCCATGTCCTTCATTTATTGAAGCTCCAGAAGGTCAGCAAGTGGTCACCTCTCCCTCAAGGTTCTCTCTCAAAGAATGAATAATCAATGGATGAATCATCTGCACTGCATAATTTCCTATTTAGTTTGCAGAATTAGCACCTCAGAGAACATTCTGTTTTTGTTTTAAAGAATAGAAATGTCTTAAAACAAATTTAATAAGAATTTATTAGACTTCTAAACAGTAAGTAAAATATTCATTATAAAGGAAAGGTGAATATATTTATATTAAATAGAACATATAAATACAAAAAAATGAAAAATTTGTTGAAATGCTTACATAAATAAATAAATATTTTATGAAATAAAGATCAGTTACGGGTCACTAGATACAGGTTGACAGACTCCGAGAATATTTCGTCCTAATATGCTTAATAATATTGATAAAAATTGTTAAATTTGAATCAAATTATTTTACAGCTGAAGCAAATATCGCCTTTGAAATGACTGGAACATAAGTCTGAGCTTGGACGTTCATCTCTGGGAATCACTTTCCTTCCTAACTCCTAAACTTTCTTGTGAGCACATGAATGAAGAGAAACCATCTCCTGATCTCTGCTCTGACAACCTCCCAGGCACAGCTACTGTGTTTCTTCTCTTGCAGATAGAGATGGATTCTCTGGAAGTATCTCCTCACAGCCAGTGTGGGGTCCTTCATTCCCAGGAGAGATCCTTCTCCTCCCATCTCCTGCAGCAAACAGGTCTCAAGGTCCTCCAGCTCGCGGTGAAGTCCTGAGAGGAGTTGTTCCAGGAGGGTCGTGTTCCAAACAGCAGAGGAGGCCTCTGTGTGGAAGAGGTTGAAGATCTGCTGGAGCATCTCGTGGACGACAGACAGGGCCTGGGCCTTCTGGACCCGGCTGGCCTCCACCATCTCCTGGGGGAATCTGAAGTCAGTCCTGTCCTTCAGGCAGGAGAGAAGGGAGATCTTCCCCATTTGTCCCAACACTGTGAGGGTCTCCTGCTTTCCCACGTCCAGGCTCTGAGGCAGGTGACAGCTGAAGGAGCTGATGGGGCTGGAGAAGATCATCACCAACACCACCAGTGAAGGGACTGAAAAAGCCATTGGTGAGTTCCAAGGAGACCCTCTTCTGGTTGAGATGGGGGACTGTGAGCTTCGAACCAGGTTCTCTGAGGACCTTCTTCTGTGTGTGCCATTTAAATACTGAAGACAAGCATTTTCATTTTCTGAATTTCCCACAGACCTTTCTATTTCCCATTTTGGACTTTCCCGTCTCCTCAGAGGCCTGAGAAGAGTATCAGTTGTAATTCTTTCTGTTTTCTTACATCAAGAGTTCAGCTTACCCATGAAAATATTTGAATTCCCAATCCAAAGAGATGCTTACACTTTAATAAACATCAATTTCTAACTGATAGAACTGTCTTGTTCCAGTGTTCCACATGTTAAGTACAACCTTGAATTTCAGTCATAGGTTTCTTGTAAAATCTTCTTCCTCACCCTCTAAATATCCTTTATGGAAGTTTTGATGTACTAATCAGGTATGAAAGATACGTCCTTTATGTGCATAGATCCACTTGTGTTTTCCATCATATCCTCCATCAGGCACTTGGTATCTCCTTAAACAAATGGGCTGTAGAGACTTCCTCAACCCATAGGAGCTTTCACCTGGTTCATGCTGGTGTGGTTGATGCAAGGTTGTAACTCTCAGGTCAAGAAGTGATCTTGGTTCATCCTTATCCCTATTTTCTATTGGAATGTCTTTGCCCCGACCTTCAGAGAATAATGAAACCACGCAAAGGTGAATTAGATGTGCGTGCATGTGTTTGTGTGTGTGTTTATGTGTGTATGCACACTTGTTTGGTTTGATCGGATCGAGAGAGTATATGAGTTGGTTGGATAATTGTTTCTAATTCTAAAGAGATATATTATATTTAAGTTCACAATTATTACTATGTCTCCAAATAATCCTCTCACCTCACCTGTATTTCCATAAATGTAGTACACCCTGTCCTCACAGCCTAGACTGGTAGAATTTACTCAGTCTTTTTACAAAACCCACAAACTTATCAGAATCATTCTCTGAAGTTAAGGAACATGGCAGTGTACCTTTCCTAGAACACTTTAGATAATCCTGTATTTTGTGATGGTAGGTTAGGGAGTAGAATTGTTGGGCATATGCACCTATATTATTTAACTTCCCAAATTTCCTCATCTTAATTCAGGCATCATTATATAGTTTGGTCTGTCAAATGGCTCAGAATGTTCCACAGTGACATACTCTTTTTTTTCAAGTGTACAATATGTCTGATACCTCCTGTGTTCGTAAGGGGAAGAGTTCACCATTATAATTAAATTAAATTAAACTAATTTTATAGTTAAATTAAATCCATATACCTTAAACAGCTTTATAATATGCAGTTTTTCAAATTTAGTTTTCTTTATTCTACTGAATTAAGATAAGTACTGAACTGCCCATCATGGCACTGTGTCCAAACTAAACCAAGATGTCTAACCTGTCCTCAAAATGAGTAAAGTGCAGCAGTTAATAATGTTGAGATGTTCAGGCAGATGGAATGTGAGCACTGGACTTCATTGCTGCTTTGTGGCAGAGACGTTGTCCAGCCCTGTCCATTATTCTAGCTACATCAAAATGACCAAGTGATCCATTTATTCTTTCACATATTTTAGATAATTTAAAAATTGCTCCCTCTTCTTTGGCATTTTATTTTGCACTGATGAAAAGTTTTCCTTAAAAGTTTCCTAATGCCCCTGACAAACCTCACTTTGAGGTTTTCCACAAAAAAGGAGGAGAAAATTTAATGAAAACTTGTTCTCTGCATGATTTTCGTGATATCAGAAGAGTGGTATCACTTTTCATATGCCTAGAAAGTAAAAGTACACAGTCATGGAAAGGTAACACACATAGACAAAAGGAAAGTAAATGCTGCTGATTCAAACAGAGCAAGTGACATCTTCCCTCCTGAAAAGAAAATATGACAGGTAATAACACCAACACAATTTTGGGGTATTATACAGAATGACAGGTTTCAACGTAATGGGGAATGAGTGTTGAAACCAGAGATGGATCCAGAAAGAGGGCAGATGGACCTTTAAAAGAAGCTTTTGCTTAAAAGGCTAGTTTTCAGCTTTGAAAGATCAGGGGATTTTTTTTTCTTACTTTCTTTCCAGTTCCTTTTCCTCTCTTCATCATCCCTCCCCCCGACCATCTTTCTTGCTCTCCCTCTCTTCCTCCCTCTCTCTCTTTCTCTCTCTATTTTTCCACTGACCACAAAGATGACCCAACTCTACGGATTTAGTCACACAACTGATATTCAGAGGCTTGTATACTGACTGGTCTCCTCCATCTTCCCCTCCACACCCTCTCTCTCTCCTTCCCTCTCTCTCTCTCTCTGTCTCTGTCTCTAGGGTTTATTTTCCCACTGACCACAGAGATGCCCCAAACCCACGGATTAGTCACAACAACTGATTCTCAGCCTAGACTGGCTGCACACTGAATGGCCATTTAAAGAGTGAGAGAGGTCAGGTGTCTCGGGAGCGAGCAGATGTTACGTTTAGACAGGACATTGCTTCCATCCACATATTCAACTTCACGCAGAGAGGAAATGAGTGACAAAACTTGTGTTTTATTGGACTGAGAATAAAGGCGTGGATGCCCGTGATCTCGGGACGCATCCATCTAGCCTCGCAGCCGGCTGGGTGGTTTGCTCCGCGCCAGGAGTGGCTGACAGGCTTTGTGCGGACTTTATCCCGGTGTCGTTCTTAGTCCATCGCACAGCCGTCATCAGGACACCCCAGGGCAGCGGGAACGACGGTCACGTCCGCGTAACGGGAGCGAGGTGACAACGGTCTCACAGCCGCTACGAACGGGAGCTGCGCCTCGCCCCAGGCGCCCAGCTGACGACGCCGGCGGCCCTGCGGCTCGACCCCGCGGCTCGACCCCGCGCTGACGCGGTGGCGGCGACGTGCGCTGCGGCCCCGAGGAGCGCGCCGAGCCCGCGGAGGCCTGGCGCGGTGGCGGTGGCGGGTCCCGGGTCCCGCGTCGGCCCCTTTGCGCGCGGGGGGAGCCGCCGCCTGTGGGCGAGGAGGCTGCGGGGCGGAAGGCGGCCGGAGGGGGGCGCCCGCGGGACCTGCCGCCACCGTCCCTGCAGGCCCAGCACCCTAGCCGCTGCCACGCACGGACCCCGGTTATGAATGTATTTTCTGATGAAACTGGATTGGAATGATTTTCATGACATTTGTATATTTAGATATGTATATACACATTTTTAAATTTTGCATTTGTGCCAAGAGAAAATTTGCACATTTCAAGGTGGTCTTGGCCACCTCCTTGATTTGGGTGCTCTTGGATCTGTTCCTGCTGCTTTACTTCAGTGAATGCAACAAATGTGATGAGAAAGGGAAAGAGGATTTCCTGCTGGAGTTGTTCTAGCGGCGGTACAGAAGCTCATGAAGGTCCTGGAGAAATGGGGAAACCAGTCGTCATTCCTAAAGACGATCAAGAAAATATGAAAGAGATGTTTGAAATCAGTCAGTTCAACTTACTGGCGAGTGAGATGATTGCCCTTAGCAGAGCTTCACCAGATGTGAGGTTAGAAGGGTGTAAGCAAAGGTTTATCAGGATAATCTTCCTACAAGTGTGGTGATTGTTTTCCACAGTCAGGCTTGGGGCACACTTCTGCGAACTGTCCATATTGTGATTAAATTGCTTACCAAGACATATGTTAGAAGAAATTGTTCTGGTGGATGATGTCAGAGAAAGAGACTTTCTGAAAAGACCGCTAGAGAGTTAAATGAGGAAATTAAAAGCACCACTTCATGTAATTCGAATGGAACAACGTGTGGGGTGATCAGAGCTAGATGAAAAGGCGCTGCTGTGTCTAAAGGTCAAGTGCTCACCTTCTTAGACGCTCATTGTGAGTATACAGTAGGATCACAGGAAACCAAGGGTATGTCCAGTTACTGATGTGATCAGTGATGATACTGTGGAGTCCATGGCAGTTTCTCATATGACCTAGGGTGGATTCAACTGGAAGCTCACTTTTCTCTGGTATCCTGTTCCCCAAAGAGAAATGAACAGGAGGAAAGGTGATGGGACTTCTCCTGCCAGAAAACCAACAATAGTGGGAGGACTTTTTTCAATAAACGGAGATTACTTTCAGGTAATTGGAACATGTGATTCTGGAACAGCTGGGGAGAAGAAGACCTAGAAATGTCCTCTAGGATTTGGCAGTGTGGAGGTACTTTGGAAATTGGTACTTGTTCACATGTTGGGCATGTATTTTGTAAAGCTACACCTTACACATTTCCAGGAGGCCCAGGGAAGATTATCAATAAAAATAAGAGACGACTTGGAGAAGTTTCAATAGATGAATCCAGGGCCGCGGTGGCTCAGCGGGCAAAGTGCTTGCCTGCTATGCCGGAGGACCTCGGTTCGATTCCCGGCCCCAGCCCATGTAACAAAAACGGAAAAACAAAATACAATAAAACAAGAAAATGTTTGAAGATGTTTCCCTTTCTTCCTTCTTTCCTTCCTTCTATCCTTCCTTCCTTCTCTCTGTCTTTCCTTTAAAAAAAAAAAAAAAAAAAAATAGATGAATCCAAGACTTTCTTCTATATAATTTCCCCAGATGTTAACAAAAGTAGATTATCGAGCTACATCATCAAGTCTTAGTCTAAGACAAAAGCTGCAGTGCAGACCCTCCTCTTGATACCTGGAGGATATTTACCCGATTCTCAAATTCCACATCACTATTTGTCCTTGGGAAAGATACATAATATGGAAACAAATCAGTGTCTGAATAACATGGCTAGAACAGAGAAATGAAAAGTTGTAATATTTAGCTGTCATGGAATGGGAGGTCATCAGGTGTTTTCTTATACTGCCAAGCAAGAAATTTGAACAGTTGACCTTTGCTTGGATGTTTCCAAACTTAATGGTCCGGGCACAATGCTCCAATGCCACCCCCTAACAGCAGCCACCTGTGGGAGTGCGACCCAGTGAAATAAGCCTGCAGCATGCGGACACGCGTCAGTGCCTGGGGAAAGCGCTGGAGGAGGAGAGCCGGGGGCCCAGCGTTAGGGGTGTGATGGAAGCCGGTCCCAGCTGTGGCTTCTTGGAAACATCGCCCTTCCAGAACTATCCTGAGACCAAGTTTACGAAAAAAGGAAAAAAATACAGATTGACTGGGCTACCTCAGCGTACGTTTCTGGCACATTCTTAAGTAGCAAAAATGGAAAAGTGCTTTTCTGCTCTGCTGGATGTAAGGCTTATCAGCTATTAAAACCTAAGGCTCCTCTAGCTCTTCCCTAGCTGTGAACCAGCCTTCCTGCCCAAGGCCGTGAAATACATACAAGTGAGACTGCGCACACTGATGTTTACAGGATTGAGAGAGTCTCTCATCTAGAATCATTGTAAAGAAAATTCAGACAATGAAACAACCAAGAAACTGTACTTTCTGGAGAGCTCCACTTTTTACGGTTTGCTTGCACATCAATAATTTTTGCTGAATCTGCTATCATGATGAAGAGAATTCCAAGGTTTTTTTCTGATTAGGACTGGTGGCCAGTATATTAACATTGATACAAAAATAAATGTAAAAGAATTGGAACCTGATTCAAAATAATGAAAACAACATTTTTACAGCAATTTAAAAAACTTTATTAAACACAGCTTAAAGAAAATTGAATCAGAACTATGGGAAGTATAATTTGCTATAATATAGTTTCAAATTTGTACATAAATTTTCTGATTCAGTGGGAAAAATAACTGATTCCGAAGACATTTATTTTGTTTTCATCTGTTATAATTATGGATGCATTTTTTTCCCTCAGGGGGCTGAAATTGATCTGGACATAATGGCACTTTGTGAATAGTTTCAATTTTTTTCTAGTTTTCTTTTAAATTTTATTTTGGTTTGTGAGTGTTGGAATTAAAATTGTTTACGGACTTCTAAACAAATGGAATTTTGTCATAATATCTGGTCTCTACTGAAGAAGTGAGATATCTCAATTGGTCTTGGGTCAACTACAATGACGTGTAGACATATTTAAAAATTTTATTAAATTTTCAACTTCTCAACTTGATTCAATTGATTCTGCTTAAAGCTCAGGATTCATACTACTGTGTTACAGATTTGTTTTCCACAGCAGTAAATCTTCAGTTCTTTGTTTATAATTCAACTCAACGAAAAGTCTACAAAAATGATTTATTATTTGGGTATTTGGAGATGATATGTTTGATGGGTTTTTGGGAAAACTTTTACATTCCATACTCAGACATGCTTCATGTCAAGTGCATATTTAGATTAGATTCTTGAATTGTAGTGTCGATATGCTGCTTTTTAAAAATAAAATTTGGCTGAAAGTGTTTGACGTTTCTTAATGAGTTAGCCAAAGAAGTGCAGGTATTCTTCCATATTAATCATCCTGAATTTCTTCCCTAAAAATAAATCAATTTTATTTTTCTCTGATTTTAACTGCCGCTAAACAACCTCAGTATCAATTAAAAGTTAATCTTATAAAAGAAAACCTTGGAGACCCGGGTTCAATTCCTGGTGCTTGCCCATGTTAAAAAAAAAAAAAAGAAATCTTCGATGTGACAGTTTTCTTGATATGTAAAGCAGTCCATTGACAAAGTGGGCATTTTTTCCTTCCTATTTATAAGAATATATTTAATGGCCTTCTATTCTTTAATTATCAAAGACTCTCACTGCAGGCAGTGCTGTTTCTTGGGCTTCAGAATGTTTCAGAAGGTTTCTGAAATTTACATCACTAACAATAAACTGCCAAATTGAAGATACGTGCAGTTTCTTGAATCCTGATTAATTGACACCAAGGACATGTAGATGCTTTAAAGAGAGGACATAATACAGAATGCATAAACTCTGTACTCAGGATTTTTGAAATGGAGCAGGTACTAGATGGAATTTTTATTCCTATTCCATGAGCTGTGTTAGTTCTATTTTCATTAGGCCTAATGCTTCGATACACCTGGTGTCTAACCAAGAAATTATTTCTATGGGCAAAAAACAAAATAAAATAAATCATGTCAAACTTTATGTAGTCATAAACTGTTTAGAACAGAGAAATGCCCTTTTGATTTCAATCAAACAGCCTCCCAGGCACAGGAACTGAGTTGCTTCTCTTTCAGATATATATCCTGACTCCTTGGAAGCTCCACCTCACAGCCAGTCCAGAATTTTCACTTCCCACAAGTCTCTGAAATACCTTCATTTCCTTCTCCAATCATGTCTTCAGTTCATCCGGGTGCCGATGAAATCCAAAGAGGAATGTGTCCAGCAGGGTTTTATCCCAGGCCAGAAAAAAACCACTTGTGATGAAAAGGTTGAAGATTTGCTGGAGGAGCTCATGCTAGACAGCGGTGGTAGCGTCTTCTCAAACTGCTTCTCAACCAAGAGTGTGTGGGGAGATCAGAAGTCATTCCCGTTCCTCAGACCTAACAGGATGGAAGTTCTCTCCATCTGACTCACCTGTGTGAAGATTCCCAATGGCCATGGCTTCCAGGCAGGACACAGGCCGGACAACAGTTGGGGAAGGGACAGAGTCTCAGCAGAGCCATCAGCACAGAGCCTGGGAGGGCCCCTGGGGAGCTGGTGACTCTGCAGAGCTGCCTGGAGAGGGAGCCTCGCCTCAGCACGTGGTGGGGACACTTGGTGCTCACAGCACACAAACATTCATTTTCTGGGTTTTTCTAGTTTACCCCTTTAGTTTCCCTCCCTAAGGTTTTTGGGTGTTTCTGAATTCAAAAATGAACATGAGACCTGCATGAGTACCTGATGGAAGACTCCAAAGCAAGAAGTGCCATGCAGTTTCTGCAACAGCTTTAAAAGATGTTTTTTCATACCTTCTTGGCTGCAGCTTGGGAGAAAATTCTAGACAATCTCAGAGAAGGAGGATTGTAGGGACTGCAATGGTACCCAAAGCTTTTCCTGACATCACCTCATTGTGTTTGTAAAGATATTTTATATAATATTAATATTAGTGGCCCTATTTTATTATATGCAGGCTCTCAGCTAAGTGATGTACAAACATAATTTTGTTGAATCTTCAGTTTACCTTTGATATAATCATCATTGTGATTTATGTTTTATAAATGGAGAAACAAAACTCAAAGAGGTCTTGAGCTGGACAAAAACATATATAAATGGTAGCTAAACCCTTAACGGTACTCTCTCCACCTTAAAACTGTAGCCTTAACCTTTAGCTGCTCTCTGCACACTGGTAATGAAGTCATCAATCTAACTAGTTGATTGACTTCTGACCTCTCACTGGACTGTGGCTGCCTGAGGGCAGTAACACTGTCCCTAGGTTTTAGAGCAGATTTGGTCACAGGAGCAGACACAGGAGTCTCTGCTCCGCAGCAAGTACGAAAAGGAGTAAATATTCGAAAGTGTATTTAATGAAGCGTTAAAGAAGTCTGATGGAAATATGAAGGATTCTGAAAAGGCAAACAGTAAACACTAATTTAGATGACTAGTTTATCCTTCTGATTAATTTCTGAAAATATCTCATGTGGGAAAGGGGAGTTTCAGAGATCCATTTGAACCCAACAGTGGCATCATCTATATGAAAGACAAGACTGAAAATTAGTAGGTGTTAAAGGGGCTGTATTCTATCCATATGGATTCTGGTCTATCTAGAAAGAGGAAATGATGCTTCCAGTGAATAGGAAGAGTGGGAATTAGATGGAAGGAACTTGTTCGGTTTTACGTATGTCAGGGAAAATGTCTTATTCAGGAGAGTCTTTGCCTCTCATGGTTGCCACAGTAAACTCCTGGGCTAGGCAGCCCAGGTTCAGGTCACAGCTCTAGTTCATCCTGGCTGTGAGACCTTTGCCCTCTCACTCCTGTTACATGGAAATGACCATCATTCCCACTATGTTGGGATGCCCTGAAAATGGTTGTTGTGATGAACTTATAACAATATCTGGAAAAAAGTAAACATGAGCCCTGTTAGCCACGCCCGCAATGGAGATAAGCAACCCAGCTAGCTATGGAAGCTGGATGGATGTTTCCCAGGATGATCTGCCCCTTTAATTCTCAGCTCAAAAAGAAGAATAAAAACAAGTTTTATTTCTAATATCATCTTTGTGTGAACTTGAAGATGTGTATGGAAGTAATGCCCTGTCCAAATGAATAGCATCTATTCACTCCTGAGATACGTACTTCTCCTGGAATTAATTAAATGGATTTCAGTTTACAAGCCACTTTGTTCAACGTCAGTTGGTGTGACTAAATCCGTGGAGTTGGATCATTATTTTATTGTCCGCAGTGGAAAAATAAAGCACACGCTGAGAGAGAGCAAGAGAGAGAAAGAGTGAAAGAGAGGGTGGTGGAGGAGAAAAGGGATGAGAAGAGAGAGAAAAGAACCAGGAAGAAATTAAGTAAGAAAAAAATTCCCTGAACTTTAAAGCTGAAAACTTGTCGTTTAAGCAACAGCTGTTTTAAAGATCCAGCCACCCTCCTTCTGGAGCTATCTGCAGCTTCAACACTCTTATCCACCTGCTGCATTGAAACCTGTCATTGTACATAATCCCTTGATTCATTGTGGTGTAATTAGCTGTGTCATTTTGTCATTTCAGAAGAGATGTCACTTCCTCTTTTGTAATTTTCACCATTTACTTTCCTTTTGCCTATGTGTGTCACTTCTCAATGATTGCTTACTTTTACTTTCTTGGAATATTGAAAGTGAGCCGAATATTCTGCTGTATTGAAATCATGTGGAGAATAAGTTAGTTTTTGTTCATTACATTTTCTCTTCCCATGTCTGCAACAAACGTCAAAGTAAATTTGGAAACATTAGAGGGGCTTTAAGAGAAGTTTTAATCGGTGCAAAGACAAATACCAAAAAAAAGGTAACAATTTTTAATGATGTATGAAATCTCAAAGAATAAATGGATCACTTAGTCATTTTTTTGATTGTGCTAATATAATGGACTGGGCTGGATGTCTCCGCCACAAAACAACAACAACAAAAAAACCAAGTGGACACATTCTACCTGCTTGAATGTTTCGACATTAGTAATAGTTACACTTTACTCATTTTGCGGACAGATTAATCATTTTGGTATAGTGTGGGCTCAGTGCAATGATGGGTGGTTTAGTAGTTACCTCAATTAAGTAGAATGAAAAAACCAAATTTGAAAAACTGCTAACCATAAATCTATTTAAGGTATATGGATTTAATAATGATGGAGAACAATTCCTCTTATGATGAGAGGAGTATATCAGACTTATTTTACACCTGAAAAAAAGAAGTGTCACTACACACTACGCACTGGGGTATGTGTTTTTGGAACTAGAAACAATTATCCAATCAAATCATACAAGTCTCTCCATCCTATCAAACCACACGACTGTGCATAAAAGCAAACACACACGCGCGCACACACACACACACACACACACATACATCTTATTCCCCTTTGTGTGGTTTCATTATCATCTTAAACTGGGGGCAAAGATACTCCAGCTAGAAAACGGGGATATGTATGAACCAAGTTTGTTTCTTGTTCTGAGATCTACAACTTTTTATCAACCATACAAGCATGAACCAGGTGAAAGCTCCTATGGGTTGAAGGAGTCTATGGAGCTCTTTTGGTTTAGATTACCATGTGCCTGATGTTGAGGATATGACAGAAAACAGAGGTAGATCTATGCACGTAAGAGACTTATCTTTCATACCTGATTAGTACATCAACATTTCCATGAAAGATATTTAGAAGGAAGAAGAAGATTTAAGAAGAAACCTAGGAACGATTTCTTCAAAGTTGTCTTAACATATGGAATTAAGGATCCAAACAGCTCTATCAATTAAAAATTAGCATTTATTAAGATAATAAACATTCCATTGGATTGTTACTGGTAATAGCTTAATAGGTAAACCGAACTCTCAATATAAGAATACAGAAAGAATAGCAATAGATATATCTTGTCAGGACCCGAGGAGACAGGAAATTCCAAAATGGGGAATCCCCCTAGAAAGGTCTGTGGGAAATTCAGAAAATGAAAATTCTTGTCTTCAGTATTTAAATGGCACACACGGAAGAAGGTCCTCAGAGAACCTGGTTTGAAGCTCACGATCCCCCATCTCAACCAGAAGAGGGTCTCCTTGGAACTCACCAATGGCTTTTTCAGTCCCTTCACTGCTGGTGTTGGTGATGATCTTCTCCAGCCCCATCAGCTCCTTCAGCTGTGACCTGCCTCAGAGCCTGGACGTGGGAAAGCAGGAGACCCTCACAGTGTTGGGACAAATGGGGAAGATCTCCCTTCTCTCCTGCCTGAAGGACAGGACTGACTTCAGATTCCCCCAGGAGATGGTGGCGGCCAGCCGGGTCCAGAAGGCCCAGGCCCTGTCTGTCGTCCACGAGATGCTCCAGCAGATCTTCAACCTCTTCCACACAGAGGCCTCCTCTGCTGTTTGGAACACGACCCTCCTGGAACAACTCCTCTCAGGACTTCACCGCCAGCTGGAGGACCTTGAGACCTGTTTGCTGCAGGAGATGGGAGAAGAAGGATCTCTCCTGGGAATGGAGGACCCCACACTGGCCATGAGGAGATACTTCCAGAGAATCCATCTCTATCTACAAGAGAAGAAAAACAGTAGCTGTGCCTGGGAGGTTGTCAGAGTGGAAATCAGGAGATGGTTTCTCTTCATTCATGTGCTCACAGGAAAATTCAGGAATTAGGAAGGAAACTGAATCCCAGAGATGAACATCCAAGCTCAGACTTATGTTCCAGGCATTTCAAGGGTGATATTTATTGCTTCAGCTATAAAATAATTGGGTTCAAATTTAGCAATTTTTATCAGTATTATTAAACATATGCAAAACTAAACATTCTCAGAAGCTCAACCTGTATCTATTGACCTGTATTGAGCTTTATGTCATAAAATATTTATTTATTTAAGTATTTCAACAAATTTGTCATTTTTTATGGTTTTTGTATTTATATGTTCTATTTGATATAAATATATTCATCTTTGCTTTATAATGAATATTTTACTTATTGTTTGGAAGTTTTATAAATTCTTATTAAATTTGTTTTAAGACATTTTTATTCTTTAAGACAAAAAAGAACCTTCTCTGAGGTGCTAATTCTTCAAACTAAACAAGAAATTAAGCAGTGCAGTGGATTCATCCATTCATTATTCATTCATTAATTCAATGACCTTTAAGAGAAAACCTTGAGCGATAGGTTTAATAAGCAAAGGGCATGGACATAAAAAAGTATTTATAAAATTCCTTACATTTGGGATGTGCGCTACACAGGAAAAGCAAACATGCCTTAGCAGTGAGTATCATGGCAAGAGCAAAACATTGGCTTCTGTGGGAATTCCAATGGGATCTGACAGGCTCAAACAAAATATCTGGGGATGTGTCTTTTCCCAATGCTTTAGATGACATCTTTGTACATCATTGTCAAAATGATCTCGAAGAATCTAAACACAGCTGCTTTAGCCATTCAGATGTAAAGAGTTTTCTTTGATATTCAAGAACAATTCCTGCTAAAGATGCAGCTTCTTGACTTGTCCATCCTTGGAACTCAGGACTGTAGATGTAGCCCTCCCTTTTCCACATGTTTAATATTTCCTTTGTGGAAGAAAGATTTGTTACCAGAGCAATGCAGAAGTGAAAGCACAAAGACAAAACCAGTTGATGGTGAATGCATTACAACTATTATTTGTCTGTCATATTCAAAGATTCTCATTCCCAAATACTTTTAACAATATAATGCAATTATGTCATAACTGAACAAAAGGACCCTGGTCTTTTTACTGAGAGGGGGATAACATGAGCCTCATTTGGTCTCTAAATCCAGGGCCTAGCCCAGGATTTCTTAAGGATTTTCACACACTTTGCAAATTCTGACACCATCAGGTAAAGAAAACTAGAACCACCTTCCACTTCCTAATATTCCAAAGTAGATGGAAAACAGGATAAGTGTAATGAGCCTTCACGTTTAGAAAAAGAAAGACTGGCAACCACCCAAACAGGGATTTTAAGCTAGCAAATCTGTCAGCTTGCTTCACAAGGTTGGAAAAATTTATCTGCATTTTCTAATATTGGGCTTGAATTGAATACAAGGTAGCAGCACAATGAATAATCTTGGATTGGTTCCTTCTTCTACATGAACTCTCCTTTTCAGATTGCATGTAAAATTTTTCTTTAAAAAAAAGTATAACTCATTTTATTATGTTGGCCTTATACAGTTTGAGCCCTTTTGAATGCTGTGAAGAAATAGGTTCAAATGTTGAAAGCATCAACTAGTACAAGGTAGAACTCGCAGGCAGAGAGTCGGTAAGGCACACGCTGTCTCTATTATCTTCCTCCTGAGGGCAGCAAGGACAGGTCACAGCTGGAGCAAAGTGAATCATTCCCAGGGGAAGAAATCCACCCCACTCTACTGTTATTCTGTTTTGAGTGACCTAATCAATCACGTGAGAGATGACTTTGGTGTTCATGGGATAAAAGTAGTTAGTGGTGTAAAACATCTTGCGGCTGCATGTCATTTTCTTAAGGAACTTGAACACAGTGGTTAGAACACTTAGAGTCCCACTGGGCAGTGGAGACACTTCACAGCCTTTCACACCAGGTCTTGTCCTGCTGGTCTCTGCTCATCTATTGACTCAGATCTCTTTTCAAATATGAGAAATGATCTTTCACTCTATCTTAATTATTGATTCTTTTGCCACTATCCTTATTTATTCCGCAAGAGTACCTACACTCTTCTTAGGAACTCCATTGCTTTCCGTAACACCTTTTCTATCATCGTTTTCACTCTTTTTAATTGCAATCCTTCATTTTCAAAAGTTTGTCAAGTTTGTCTTTCATATAAGGACATCATTTCTGATCTGTCATTTCTGCTGTTTTTCTCTTATATTTAGGCTCTAATCCTGCTGTTACATTCTTACTTTCGTTGCTCTCTTCTCTTCTTAGATCTCTATTCTTACTGTATTCTATTTTCAACTTATGAAATATCTTTATATGAATGTAGATGGAAGCCTCACCACACCCTGACATGCTTTGGATTAATAAATTAATCCTAATTGTCTTCCTTCCATGAGCAAACACACCCTGATTCATAATGCAATTTTATCAAAGGGACAATAATGCGATAATTTCAGATTTTTAGCTGTGAAGACAACAATACAGATAATTGCTAAACAATCCCAGATTTGCAAAGGCAGAAGTCTTGCACATGCAGTGTTTGTAATGTAAAGTAGAACTGTAGGCAGCTTTAGAGCAAATTCTATTGCTTCAAGGGAAAGTATATCACCGAGAACATCATCTGGGACCTCTGTGTGTGTGTGCATGTATGTGTGTGTTTGAGTCAATATATGCACTCTGCATGATCCAAAAGATCATATATTCAGCACCTGACACAGAGTTGAGAGTCTAGAAGGAGACTTGAAATGTTAAAACTCACCCTGGACTATTGTAATAAAATTTTTCCTTTGCTCACATCTCCACCTTCAGTCTTCATCTAGTTTTGTTATTTTTCTATATTCAATAATTCCAATTTGGGGAGAAATTCTCCTGGTAATTGCTTTGTTGGGTGGACTATATGGGGACCAAGGAGTAAGAAACTTAGGTTAAGAGCAACCTGTGTGGCTAGGGAGCAAGATTCCAATTGTGTGTGGTGAGAGTGGGTCCCATAGTAGAGATTTGAAGGTGACAGTTTCCCAGAGGAAATTATATAAATATATTTTCTGCTATCAAAGCATCAGATAATTCTAAGATTAATCTTCTTAATCATGATGAATTAGTCTACTAATGTAATTTTGAATTATGTCACACTGGAAAGGTTATAGATTTGGGGAAATATCATTTGGCTTTGAATGATAGTAGACCAACTTACTAGCATCTGCAGTTTTTAAATCTTGCATATAATAGATGCTAAATAAATGATAGTTATTATTAATTACCAGCAGGCAGTAAAGAATAAGTTGTTGTAGTCTAAAATGTGATGATTTTTATTAATGATTTATAAATGTTTTAACAAGGCTCTATTTCCTGATTTAACTTACAACGACACAGAGTCCAAAACACAAATTTATTCTATAAATAGGTTTTCCCAATTCTTTTATACTTCTTATTTTTCTATATTATTTTAAGAATATATAATATTGTGCTGAATTTTCAATAATGCGTCATATTTTGTTCACATTTTTATATATTTCTAGAAATTATTAATGACTTTTATTTTTTTGCATTTGATTTCATGACATTTATAATTTATTTATGAATTACATTTGTTTCCTTATATATTGACACTGTTTTTAAAATTTAACACTTTTTCATTGAATCTTATAACTATCACTCATTATCAAGACTTATTGATAGTAATATTGTGACCTCTATGTCTTTCCCTCATCGTCTTCCTCTATCTCTGCAAATTATTTCCTTTTATTTTTTATATTATTTGATTTTAGGCATTTCTCCCTGCGGAGAATAATTACGGATTTTTTTAATGGATCAAGGGTTTTCCTTTTAATAGGGATGCTGTATTAGCTAGGGTTCTCTAGAGAAACAGACTCAGCAGGAGATATCTACAGATATAAAATTTATAAAAGTGCTTCCTGTAACCATGGGAATGTAGAATCCAGGGTCTGTAGGGCAGGCTGCAACCTGGTAGTTCCAGTGAAGGTCCGCAACAAGCTCTCAGGAGAGGCTGGCGGGACACCCATGGGGATGTAAGGTGCCAAGGTCTGCAGGGCAGGCGGTGAAGCTGGCGGCTCCAATGGAGGGTCTGGATGGACTCCACAGGAGGGGCTGGCCGGCTGAGGCAGGAAGAGCAACTGTCTCTTCTGCATCCTCCTTCAAAACCTTCCGGTGATGAGATTGAGCGTCACTCAATATATATCAGACAATATATTCTAAAATTAACTGAAATTATCCCTTTATTTTTTAATTAAAAATTTCACCAATTTTAACTCATTCCATGGCTCACTGCTAGTTCCTTCTAGGACTATTACTTTTAGTCAGCCTGGTAAGTGTGGACAGCTGACATGATGTGAGTAGATGTACCTGGGAATTTAGGTTCATATGTAAACAGGTGAGATGATTGAAAAAGCTAGTGATTAGAAATTGACTCTGTTGTATTATTTTGCTCACGAAGCAATATTCATTTTGAATGTTCTTACAATGACAGTAATTTGATGCGGTGTCCTATATTAGTGCCATATTCTTAGGAATTGTCAGAAATCTTGTGGTCAATAAGGCAGTGGTCTACTAGGATTAAATGATTTTCATATTAAAATGAAGCATACGAATGTAACACAATGTGACTGACGTGCTGGCCTAGTTTGTAAGCTGGCTCTGAATAGAGGTCCACTGTGGGAAGCAAAACTCTTTTGGTTGATGATAAGACTGTTGCCATCATTACCACAACTTCTGTATGCTTTTCAGACTTCACATTTAAAACTGTAATGAGGTACATTCACACTTAAGGAAAGAACTGAAATGTCTTCTTTTTTTCTTTGTTTTGTTCTTATTTATTATACTTTTTATATTTTTTATTTATAATATTTCTAATGTATTTATAATATTTTATTATAAACAATGAACAATTGTGCAAACGTTCTTGAGGTAAAAGTATTTTTGACATGGAATACAATCAGTGCTTCACAATATTGTCACATAGTTCTGTATTCATCACCATAATCAATATTTAAACACGTTTTGCATCTCTCCAGTAAAAGAACAGAGAAAAAAGAAAAAAACTCATACAGGCCGTATACCTTACCACTTCCTTTCACTGCCCTCTAGCATTTCAGTCTATTCGATTTATTTTAACCTTTGTTCCCTGTTCTAGTTTGCTAGCTGCAGAATGCAATATACCAGAAATGGAATGGCTTTTAAAAAGGGGAATTTAATAGGTTGCTCGTTTACAGTTCTAAGGCTGAGAAAATGTCCCAATTAAAACAGGTCTATAGAAATGTCTAATCAAAGGCATCCAGGGAAAGATACCTTGGTTCAAGAAAGCCGATGAAGTTCAGGGTTTCTCTCTCAAGTGAGAAGGCACATGGCAAACACAGTCAGGGCTTCTCTCTCGGTCGGACAGGCACATGGCGAATACGGTGTCATCTGCTAGCTTGGTCTCCTGGCTTCCTGTTTCATGAAGCTCCCCGGGAGGTGTTTTCCTTCTTCATCTCCAAAGGTCGCTGGCTGGTGGACTCTCTGCTTCGTGGTGCTGCAGCATTCTCTGCTCTCTCTGAGTCTCTCTGAGTCTCTCTGAATCTCCAAAATGTTTCTTCTTTTATAGAACTTCAGAAACTAATCAAGACCCACTCAAATGGGTGGAGACATGTCATCCGCTAATCCAGTTTAACAACCATTCTTAACTAAATCACATCAACCAAGGAGATGATCTCATTACAGTTTCAAATATACAGTATTGAATAAGGATTATTCTACCTTCAAGAAATGAGATTTATATTAAAACATGGCTTTTCTTAGGGGGCATAGTTCCCTTCAAACCAGCACATTCCCCTTATTATTTGTTTATTTCTTAACCATATTTTTTACTCATCTGTGCACACCATAGATAAAAGGAGCTTCAGACACAAGATTTTCAAAATCATGCAGTCACATTGCAAAAGCTATATCATTACACAATAATCTTCAAGAAACGTGACTACTGGAACATGACTCTACAGTTTCAGATACTTCCCTCTAGCCACTCTAATATACCATAAACTGAAAACGGATAACCTATATAATACATAAGAATAACTTCATGATAACCTTTCAACTCTGTTTGATTTCTCAGCCACTGACACTTTATTTTGTCTCATTTCTCTCTTCCCCCTTTCGGTCAAGAAGGTTTTCTTAACCCTTGATGCTGAGTCACAGCTCATTCTAGGATTTCTGACTCACATTGTCAGAGAAGTTTCACCCCTGGGATTCATGTCCCATAATTGAGAGGGGGAGGGCAGTGAGTTTGCTTGCTGTGTGGCTGAGAGAGAGAAAGATCACATCTGAGCAATAAAAGAGGTTCTCTGGGGGTGCCTCTTAGGCCTAATTTTAAGTTGGCTTAACCTATCCTTTGTGGGGATAAGTTTCATAGAGACAACCCCCAAGATAGAAGGCTCAGCCTATTGATTTGGTTGTCCCCATGAAAGGTCTACTTGAGCGCCATGTGGTCTATCCCTTTCTCTTGGCTCACCAGGACCTTTAACCAAAAGGCACATGAATTGGCTAGGTCTGAGTATAGAGTTTAGGGACAGAGCATATTTCATCCATCTATCACTGTAAGCCTTTAATGGCATTTTTCTTTTGGTGACTTGTAAGTTGCTTTAGTGACTTGCTAGAAAGAGATATACCAGAACTAGAATCACTTTTAAAAAGGAGAATTAAATGTTACAAGTATGTATTTCTGAGCAAGTGAAAGTGCCCAAAATAAGGCACCAACAAGAGGTCACCTTCACTCAAGGAAGGCCAAGGGGTCTGGCACACATACATCAGCTGTGTGGCCGCATGGCTGGCATCTGCTGGTGCCTTGCTCCTGTGCTCTGTTGCTTTCATTGCTGTTCCTATGGGGGTTCCTCACTTTTCTTGCTGTGCTGGTTTTCACCTCTTGGCTTCCCTTGGCCCTCTCCAGGTTCTGGCTTGCTTAATTTCTCATGGAGGTGTCTGATGGGCTCCAAGCATCTCCAAACATCTGTGTCTCTCTTCTCCAAGTGTTGGTGTCTGTGTCAGCTCTGCTCTGAAGTTTCCGTAGACTCTGTCAATTCTGAGGAATCTACAAAGTGTTTCTTCTTTTAAAGACTCCAGTAAATTAATCCAGACCCTAATGGAGTGGGTGGAGTCACATCTGCATTTAATCAGACGTCACTTCCATAATTGGGCATGTCACATCTTCCTGGGTATAATCTTATCAAAGTTGCAGACCTTGGTGTTGAATCAGGAGAAAAACCAGCTGCCCTCACCAGACAGGATCAGGATTAAAACATGGCTTTTCAGGGCTACATAATCCTTTCAAAGAGGCACATCTCCAAGCCCAAACTGGATCAAGCTAAAGAATGAAAACACGGGATTTTAGGCAACATTTCTTTTCTCTGCTCCATGTACCCTCAGATGTGGAGTCTTCCTTTACATGGTGAAACATCCCTTAGCTAAGGTGTATAATCCTGGAGTTTTACTGGCATCTGCTAGATGTGGGTATAACCTGGTCTTCCAGCCGGGCATATTGAGTTCCCTGCCATTCAGCAAACTGAGAAGAGTGCAGGACATTAAAATAGGAAAAAGAAAGACCATTTTGAGGTCCTGTCCATTAAAAAATAATAATACACAAAACATAAATAAGAAAGAAATTCCCATTATAAAAGTGAAATTCACGATTGCAAAT
The DNA here is from genome assembly GCF_023851605.1 of Tamandua tetradactyla. NCBI lineage: Eukaryota > Metazoa > Chordata > Mammalia > Pilosa > Myrmecophagidae > Tamandua > Tamandua tetradactyla. The sequence goes on from NC_135328.1 coordinate 75,561,955, forward strand.
CACCATCATCTTCTTACTCTAAAGCTAACCTTATGAACCTGGATTAAATCAAGCTCAGACACAGATAATACAAGGTCACATAGAAAACTAAACAGAATAAGGTAGTGCTTGCTTAAGCTGTATTTATAAAAGCAAAAATTGCTCCTGACATTTGTCATTTACTGACACAGTTCAGATTAATGTTAAAAAAGGGCCCACATTTGTCTGTGAAGGTGATTTCCTTAGATTCTTGGGAATGGAAGTGGAGACCAGTGACATCCATGAAAATGGCAGAGTAAAAACACCAGAAAATTTTTCTCCCTATAAATGAAAAAAAAACCTGGAGAAAATTGTCAAAATCAACTTTCTCAGAAATCTGGAAATTAACCAAAGTCTTACAAAACCTTGGGACATTTAATTCAAGTAAAGTAGCTGAATCTTAGTAAAGAAGAGCAAATGTTGCAGCATTTAACTTTCCCTAGTCTTCTCCTGAACACACAAGCACAGTAGGAGACTTGAAGAGTAACAGACTGCATCCCAGGTACTGGAGGCAGCAGAATGGAACTGGAATGCCTTCACACCCTCTTTCTCAATGATGGTCTTTATTTGGCCTGTCATGGCAAAGAGCCCACTGGAAAGGGGTATCTACATTTTATGTGTATCAGAGCTCACCCAATGCTGAAATTCTCCCTGGAAAGCGTTTCTCAAAAGCATTTACATGTTAGTGTAATGGACGTGCCAATGAAAATTCTTTTTTTACTGCTAAAAAAAAAAAAAAAAAAGCATTTACAGGCGAGTGTTTTAATATATTGGCTACCTGAGGCAATGGGTAAGGAGAACAGTAGGGCCAAACAATAGGCGAGTCTAAAAGCTTAGAAGAAAAAAGAGAGGAAGAAGATGACCAAAGGGCTTTGAAAAGCTTGACCATATTCCTGGAAATCTAGAAGTGCCTGCACAGTTTTCAAGCTGTGCAAATGCTCAGGGAAAACCTGAAAATGACCTCATCTCCCACTCTGGCTGTTCTTAAGGCTGGACATAAGCAGCAGGTGAAGATTAAGGCAAAATTGTGAGCTTCCTGGCTGAGTATTGAGGGTGTGTCCCAACATGCACACACATGCACACAGGGCTATGTAACGTTAAAAATATGCACCATTCCAGGAGAGAAAGAAACACTCAGAAAACTAGAATAGAAGGAAAATTCTTCAACGCAATAAAGGGTATTTGTAAAAAACAAGAACAAAAATGAACCTTTAAAAACCACTGCTAATATCATCCTCGATGGTGAAAGACTGAACAACTTTGCTTTAAGACCAGGAGCAAGGCCAGGATCCACTCCTTCTCCATTGCTATTTAACAGTGGACTCGAAGTCCTAGCCAGAACAACTAGGGAAGAAATAGAAAAAGACTTCCAACCTGAAGAGAAGAAGTAAAGCTATCTCTATTTGCAGATGGCATGATTTTATATATATATATATATATAAAATACATATACCTAAAAATAGCTACAAAAATCTGATTAGAAGTAATCAGTAATCAAATTCAGCAAAGTGTCAGGACACCAGATAAACATACAAAAATCTATTGTATTTCTACATGCTGCTTATGAAACCATTTTGTCATTTCCTCAATAAATAAAATGAGAATTAACATATGTACCAGCAACCTCATTCCTGGGCATAGATCACAAAGAATTGAGACTAGGTATTCAAGAAAAACTTGAACATGATTGTTCATAGAAGCACTACTCAAAACAGTAGAAACAACACTCATGTCCATCAACAGATGAATGTACAAATTCAGTGTTGTCTATCCATGTAATGGAATATCATTCAGCCATGAAAAAAGATGAAGTAAGGAAAGATGATGCAATGTGGATGAACATTGAATACATTATGCTAGGTGAGAGAAGTCAGTCAATAAAAGGCTGTGTACAGTGTGATTCCATTGATATGAAATATCCAAAATAGGCAAATATAAGTAGACAGATGTCAGATTAGTGGAGGTAGGATCGGGGAGTAACTGCTTATTGGAAATGGGGTTTCTTGTTCGGGTGATGAAAATCCTCTAAAACTGGATAATGATGATGGCCACACAACATTGGGATGTATCAAATGTCACTAATGGCAAAGTTTCTGTTTTGCATTTTTTAAGCACACATACATGAGATCAATTAAAAATAAAACGTAAAAGAAATCAACAGTTATCATATTCACACTGTCTTCCTTTCCCTCTAATCATACAGTTAGTCTTCCATTCCCAGCCACTTTATGCTGGGTGTGACCACGTGGATGAATGTTGATCAGTTAATTGCAGGTGGAAGTGATGTTTGCCCTGCAGAGCCCTGGCCAGATGATCTACCCAGCACCACAGTCACCTTGGAGAGAACGTTGAGGATAGGAAAGCCATAAACTAGAAATTAACAGGTTTCCCGAATACAGATACAAAACTTGAAAAGAAGAAACGTTAATTGAAAAGGATTTGTCATAAGAGATATCAAGACAAACAAAGGATAAGGTATAGGAGGAATGCATTTGCTGGTTCCTGTGTTAATTCTCGTTGTACTTATTGAGGAAATGACAAAATGGTTTCCACCATGGCTGACCCATTGTATATTTCCATCAGCATTGTAGAAATGTTCTAATGCCTCCATATTAGCCAACACTTTGTAATTTTCTGTCCATTTTATTATTTTATGGCCATCCTGGTGGGTATGGAGAAGTATCTCATTGTAATTTTGATTTGTATTTCACTAATGATTACTGATGTTGAGCATCTTTATGTGTGCTGGTTGACCACTTGTATATCTTTTTGGAGAACTGTCTATTTAAGTTCTTTGCCCATTTTTATTGTGTTGTTTATCCTTTTGTTGTTGAGTTGTTTAGAGGCTTTTCTATTCCACTGACGTAAATGTTCCTGCTTGTGCTATTATCATGCTTTTTATTACTGTTGCTTTTAATAAGTTTGAAACCAGAAAATGTGAGTCCTCCAATTTTGTTTTCTTTTTCAAGGTTTATTATTTTTGGTGACCACTTGAAATTCCATATGAATTCTAGGATTTACTTTTCCATTTCTACAAAAGAGTCCATTGGGATATTGAAGGGGTGGCATTTAATCTCTAGATCACTTTGGGTTGTACTGAGCCCTGAATAGTATTAAGTCTTTCCATCTGTGACCATGGGATGTCTTTCCATTTATTTAGGGTTCTTTCATTTCTTTCCACAGTGTTTTATAGTTTCCAGTGTAGAGCTCTTGCACTCATTGGTTAAATTTGTAGAGCTCATTGGTTAAATTTGTTTCAAAATATTAGATTCTTTTAGATGCTATTGTGAGTGGAACTGCTTTCTTAATTTCGTTGTAAAAGTATTCATTGGTAGCATATAGAAATACAGTAGATTTTTGTGGTATTATCTTCTATCCTGGCACTTTGCTGAATTTGATTACTGATTACTTCTAATCAGGTTTTTGTTGATATTTTTAGGATCATATATATATAATCATATATATATCATATATATAAACTGGGAAAGCAGTTTCCCAGTACCTAGCATGGGATCTAATACATTTAAGATATGGAGGCTCAGACACCAGCACTAACGAGTGTCTTTCTCAGATTCTCATCTCAGTAGAATGCCACAACTCTCAGCACATTATTGGTGACCTCTGACTGCCAACTTCATTGTTGGCCCCAGAAGTGGATTGGATTTTGGATTCTATTGCTGATGAGAGGCTTATAGAAAAGAGGCCAACGGGAGGCTTCAGACATACTTAGTTATGCATGAGTCTGATATTTCCCCATGTTTGCATGTGGGAGAAAATCAGAGAACATTCATTCATAAATGCACCAACACTGACCTGAAGTATCTAGGAGATATTTGTGGAGAACTACTTTAATAGACAGGATTTCCTACTAATAATGCCTAGGTGACGTCAGAGTAAAGGTAAGCTCATTTGTACTCACATGCTGAGGTCAGTTAAGTCACCTTCATCTCATCTTCATGTACTGTAGATGATAGATTATTAAATAGAAAATCAGGTACAAAATAATAATTATAGTATCATTGTTTCTTTAGATTGTATTCTTAAAACAATCCTGGTAGGCAGAGGATAACCTGTATGTAGCAAGTATGTTTAGGGCTAGGAAGCCACGGTCACATGCAGAAAAAGGAACAGAACATGGAAGAAAGTTTCATGGGTTTACCTTCAATGCAAAAAGAACACAGCTTTTTAAAGGTGTGGCAGCAAGTTTGACCTACATATTGTCAACAAAAGTGGAGATGTGTACCTCTTTGGAAAGGGTGGAGCAAAAATTGAATAAAAAAGCACAGGGTTCTTTTATTAGTTAGGGTTCTCAAAAGAAACAGAATCAAGAGAAAATACTTGTAAATATAAAATTTATCAAAGCATCTCACACAAACATGGGAAGGTAGAGTCCAAGATCCGTAGGGCAGGCAGTGAAGATGACGACTCCAAGGGAGGGTCTGGATGAACTCCACAGGAGCGGCTCACCAGCTGAAGCACGAAGAGAAAAGAGACTGTCTCTTCTGAATCCTCCTTAAAAGCATTGCATTGATTAGATTCAGTGTCACAGAAAACACTCTCCCTGACTGATTACAAATGGAATCAGCTGTGGATACAGCCAACATGATCATGATTTAATTCTATGAAATGTCCTCATAGCAATAGAGAGGCCAGCACTTGCCCAACCAGACCACCTGGCCATGTTGACATATCAACCTCACCATGACAGTTCACCACTTGTCAACCTGGCAGCTATGCACATCACTTTAAACCATACCTAATTTCTAAATAGAAAACAATAAAAGATACATTCGTTTTCCTTACCTAACAATATTCAATTGTCTTTCAAATAACCAGAAACACATTAAATCTCCCCAGAATAGGGTGCAAGTTCTTGGATAATATTCATTCCAAAACTTGATACCTTACAACTTCAATACTATAACATGAACAAAACAGCATTACAGTCCTCATTTCTGTAACTGATAAAGCAGTCGTATCACGACCTTCTTCCACTACCAATTCCATATTCCCTTTCCCCTCAGCAAGCACTTCAGCTGGAGATGGTTCTGTGCCTGGTGGCGTGGCCCAAACCTTCATTCCTGGAGTTTCAGAGCCAGTGGTAGTCCTACTTTGATTGGGTTGCCACAGTTTCCCATTGATTTTAATCACAGGGCATGGTAGTACTAAAAGGCACCCTAGGGGATCTCCTATAATCCAGGAAAACTCTTCTGTACCTCCATCGTGTAGCTGCAGTCCTATTTCCCCATGATAGTCAGGGTCAATCACCCCAGCCAGTAATGTAATCCCCTTCCTGGCTTGTTGATCCAGGGGCATGAGTAGCCCAAAGTAACCAGGTGGCAGTCTTAGATTCCAGGTAGAATAAATTGCTGCCTTTTCCTTGAAGGGTGTGGTCCAATGTAATCAATCTGTCACCATGTAGCTGGCTGGCCACCTCGGGGAATGGTGCCATATCAGGGGCAGAGTGTGGGTCCCTGCTGCTGGCAGATTTGGCACTCAGCAGTAACTTTAGCCATGTCAGCCTTGGTGAGTGGAAGTCGATGTTGCTGAGCCCCTGCATAACCTCCATCCCTACCACCATGACCACTTTGTTCATGAGCCCATTGGGCAATGTCAGGAGTTGCTGGGGAAAGAGACTGACTGGTGTCCACAAAACAGGTCATCTTATCCACTTGATTATTAAAACCTTCCTCTGCTGAAGTCACCCTCTTGTGTGCCTTCACATGGGACCCAAATATCTTCATGTGTTTAGCCCACTCAGAAAGGTCTATCCATATACCTCTTCCCCAGACCTCTTTGGCACCAGTTTTCCTATTATAGTCTTTCCAAGTCCCTGACCATCCAGCCAAACATTAGCAACAGCCCATGAGTCAGTATACAAAGGCACCTCTGGCCAGTTCTCCTTCCAAGAAAAATGAACAACCAGGTGCACTTCTTGAAGTTCTGTCCACTGAGAGGATTTCCCTTCACCACTGTCCTTTAAGGACACCCCAGAAAGGGGTTGGAGTGCTGCAGCTGTCCACTTTCGGGTGGTACCTGCATATTGTCCTGAACCATCTGTCAACCAGGCCAGAGTTGTCTTTACCTCAGTCAGTTCACTGTAAGGATCTCCCCAAGAGGCCATAGCTCTGGTCTGGGAAAGAAAAGGATTTGTGGTAGGAGTTGGGGCCATGGGCATTTGACCACTTGCTCATGGAACTTGCTTGTGCCTCCAGGACCTGCTCTGGCCCTATCTCATGTAGAACATTTCCATGGAGTGCTGTTGTGCATGCCCAACTTTATGGCTTGGTGGGTCAGACGACACCCAGCTCTTAATCGGCACCTGGCCCATGCTTAAATGCTCAGTTTCTACTAAGGCCCAGTAGCAGGTCAAAAGTTTTTTCTCAAAAGGAGAGTAATTATCTGCAGCAGAGAGTAAGACTTTGCTCCAAAATCCTATGGGTCTGCATTGTGATTCTCCTATACGGGCCTGCCAAAGGCTTGAGACAGCATCCTTATTTGCCACTGACACTTCCATCACCATTGGACCTGCTGGACATGTGTCCAAGTGTCAGAGCAACTTGTACGTCAGCTTGGACCTGTCGCAGAGCCTCCTCTTGTTCAGGTCCTTACTCAAAATTAGCAATTTTTCTGGTCACTCGATAAATGGGCTGGAGTAGCAAACCCAAATGTGGAATATTTTACCTCCAAAATTCAAAGAGACCAACTAGGCATTGTGCCTCTTTTTTGGTTGTAGCAGGGGCCAGATGCAGCAACTTATCCTTCGCCTTAGAAGGGATGTCTCAACAGGCCCCACGCCACTGGAAGCCTAGAAATTTCAGAGAGGTGGAAGTCCCCTGTATTTTTGTTGGATTTATCTCCCATCCTCTGACACACAAATTCCTTACCAATATGTCTCGATTAGTTGCTACTTCTTGCTCACTAGGTACAATCAACATGATATCATCAATATAATGGACCAGTTTGGTGTCTTGTGGAAGGAAGAAACAATCAAGCTCCCAACAGACGAGATTATGACATAGTTCTGGAGAGCTGATATACCCCTGAGGTAGGACAGTGAAAGTATATATCTGACCTTACCAGCTGAAAGCAAACTGTCTCAGGTGGTCCTTACTGACAGCTAATGACAAAAAAGCACTTTTCAGATCAATAGCTGCATACCAGGTACCAGGAGATGTATTGATTTGCTCAGGTAATGATACCATATCTGGAACAGCAGCTGCAATTGGAGTTCCCACCTGGTTGACAGATAATCCACTGTCATCCCCCAAGACCCATCTGTTTTCTTCACAGGCCAAACAGGAGCGCTGAATGGGGATGTGGTGGGAATCACCACCCCTGCATTCTTCAAGTCCTTAGGAGTGGCAGTAATCTCTGCAATCCCTCCAGGAACAAGGTAGTGCTTCTGATTTACTATTTTGCTAGGTAGGGGCAGTTCTAGTGGCCTCCACTTAGCCTTTCCCTCCATAATAACCCTCACTCCACAAGTTAGAGAGCCAGAGTGGAAATTCTGCCGGTTGCTCAGTATGTTTATTCCAATTACGTACTCTGGAACTGGGGAAATAACTGCAAAATGAGTCCAGGAAACCACTGGACCCGCTGTGAGATGGACCTGAGCTAAAATCCCATCGATCACCTGACCTCCCTAAGTCCCCACTCTCACTGGTGGGCCAGATTGACGTTTTCAGTCCCTTGGAATTAATGGCATTTATGAACCAGCATCTAATAACCCTGAAATAGCTGATCATTTCCTTTATCCAATGCACAGTTACCCTGGTAAAAGGTCATCCGTCTCTTTGGGGAAGGCTTGGAGGAAGATTAACAGTATAAATTTCTGGCAGTGTAACAGGGTTCTCCCCCAAAGGGACCTGGCCTGCCCTTTATTCAAGGGGCTCTGTGTCTGTAAACTGCCTAAAGTTTGGAAATTGATTTAGGGGCCATGACTCTGAGTTTTTGTAATTCAAGTTAGACTTCCATTCACCTGACCTAGAACTCTTTGTTTATACAGCTCAAATAAGAGTTTAGTAGACTGCCCGTCTATTATCCTTCTAGGTGTCCCATCATTTATTAGCCAATGCCACAAATCTCTGCAAGTCAGATTATTTTGACTCCTAATTTGAGTTTGTTGTCTATTATAATAGCCATGTCCACCCTGTCTTTGGCAATTAAGTGCTGCCACCTGGCTTCTGTCAACTCGTGATCTGGTCATCCCCATTATGTTTAAGGATTCCAGTTCAGTGACAGCAGTTCTCTCAATAATATCTGACCTACACAGAAGTGCAACTACAGAGCTCTTCAGGGATCAGAGTGCTAGTCTCACAAATTTATTTCCCACTGTTCTGGTGAAAGGTGCATCCTCTGGACATTCCTGGGGTGTAAGAGCAGGCTTTGCATGATAAATCCACTCTACCATTCAGTCTCTCTAAGCCCCTGGATTCCCTCATCTACATTATACTAGGGTGGTTCTGGCATTTCAAACTCAGGAAATGTCAGCCACCTTTTGATCATTGTTTCAGCCAACCATCCAAAGAAACTGTTAATGCCTTTTCTAATACCTCAAGTTACAACATTGAATGCAGAATCTCTGCTTAGTGGACCCATATCAATAAATTCAGCCTGATCCAGCCTTATTTCCTCCCACCATTATCTACACCATTAAAATCCATTGCCACACATATTCCCTTGATTTCTGTCTATACAAATTGGAAAACTCAGATAGTTCTTTTGGAGTATAACGTACCTCCTCATATGTGATACTTTGTGCCTCACCTTTAGGGGCTTTTTGGGACTTTAGTCTAGTTATAGGTCTGGAAGAAATGAGGGGTGGTGGGGGTGGGTCATGAAAAGAATTAGAAGTATCTTCCAAGACATTTGCTTCAGGTCATTCATTTGCAGTTTCATCTGGTGAAACACGATTGAACACACTAGGGCTAATCCCTTTAACCGGAGGTTGGGTGGTCATCTCCTCAAGGCAGGTTGGAGGTAGGGCAGCTCTGTCCTCAGGGCAACTATCACAGGGTTATCTAGAGAAGACTCAGCATGATGTAGTGTTTCATCCTCTCCATGGACATCATTACCAATCCATATGTCGCTCTACAGGGCAAACATCACTTCTACCCACAATTAACTGACCAACATTCATCCACATGGTCACACCCAGCATAGAGAGGCTGGGAAAGGGAGTGTAACTGTATGATTAGAGGGAAAAGATGACAGTTGTGAATATGATAACTGTTGATTTTTTTAGTGTTTTATTTGTAATTGATCTTGTGTATGTGTATTTAAACACGCAAAACAGAAAATTTGCCATTAGTGACATTTGGTACATTCCAATGTTGTGTGGCCATCACCATCATCCGGTTTTAGAATATTTTCATCACCTGAACAGCAAACTCCATTTCCAATAAGCAATTATTCCTCACTAATCTGATAGCTGTCTACTTGTATTTAACTATTTTGGGTATTTCATATAAATGAATCACACTGGATGTGGCCTTTTGTGACTGACTTCTCTCACTTAGCATAATGTATTCAATGTTCATCCACATCGAATCATCTGGTGAAACAGGATTAATCACTCTAGGGCTGATCCCTTTAGGTGCAGGTTGCGTGGCCAACTCCTCAAAGCAGGCTGGAGGTGGGGCGGCTATGTCCTCAGGGAAACTATCACAGGGTTATCTAGAGAAGACTCAGCATGATGCAGTGTTTCATCCTCTCCACGGACATCATTATCAATCCATATGTCACCATCCCGTTTTTCAGGATCCCACTCCTTTCCAATCAGTAGCCTCACTTTAACAGCAGACACCATGCAAGATTGAGATTTCAATTTATGTTGTAAAGTTGCTACTCTAACAATAAGCCTCTGAGTCTGATTTTCGGAGATCTCAAGTCTTCAGCTACTCAAAATAAGATTTTGCTTCAGGCCACTCATAGAAGCATTTACGTCTGTCAGAAAAGCTTCACATTTGAAGCCTTAAGCCCATCCCTTTCAGTCATTAATGTATACAGTGTGTCTAACAACAACCAGCCAACATCTTTTTACCTCCTTTTTCCATAAAACTCAGGAAAGCTTTCAAAAACATTATCCCCCAGAGCATGGTTTCGTACAAGCAAAGCATCAGAAGAATCAAATGGTGATATTTTGACTATCTCTTTTGCCAACTCACCCTATGGATTGGCGGTATCACTCTGATTATAGGAATCAGAGTCCTTTGAGTCCAGTCAGAGTGGATAACCAATCGTGAAGATATGTTTTCAAGATTCTGTTTCTTAAGAACCATTCCTGGTACCAAGCTGTATTAGTTATGGTTTTCTAGAGAAACAGAATCAACAGGAAATATACATAAATATAAAATTTATAGAAGTGTTTCACGTGACCATGGGAACATAGAGTCCAAAATCCACAGGGCAGACTGTGAAGCCGACGATTGTGATGGAGGGTCTGGGTGAACTCCACAGGAGAGGCTCGCCGTCTGAAGCAGGAAGAGAGCCTGTCTCTTCCAAATCCTCCTTCAAAAGCTTCCATTGATTAGATTAAACATCACTCATTAAAGAAGACACTTCCCTTGGTGGAATCAGTTGTGGATGTAGGCGACGTGATCATGATTTATTTCTATGAAACGTCCTCATAGCAACAGAAAGGCCAGCACTTGTCCAACCAGACAAACGGGTACCACCACCTGGCCAGGTTGACACGTGAACCTGACCGTAACAGTTCTCTTGACTAATAAATTATAACTTTTGTCTAGATGAGAGAGTTAAATGCACATAATTTTAGTGAAACTCATAGCGATTTAAGATTTAATATAAACTTCATACAAAATAAGGTGTGCCTTTCTGAAAACATAAAAGAGCTATCCTTTTAAACTTTTTAATGATCCGAATGAACAAAAAATCATTTGGATTCATGTCAGATGAACAAGTTTGATTACCAAACTGTGCTAAAACAGTTGGCATAAAAAATGGATTTCTTTTCAGTAAATTGAGAGTTATGTTCTTAGCTGCTATGTTAGTCAGAATAGCAGACTTTTTTTTTCGCAGTAATAGTTTCTAATACACAATCCCTTTTTGTAAGGGAGAAATGCTATTTGAAACTGTTACCTACCCCAGAAAAGCCAAGTTATTTAAATCCAGTCTTGTGAGGACAGACTTATTGTTGGGTCAGACTTTTCCAGTAGACTGTGTCCATGGACTGTGACCCGATCCATTCAAGGTGGGTCTTAATCTGTTCACTGGGTCCTTTAAGAGGGAGCATTTTGAAGCAAGCACAGAGGCTTGGATACAAAAGAGACCCTGGGAGATTACAAGAGACGAAATCCAGAGTTTGCCCTGGAGAACCTAAGAGAAAACTGACAGGTGCTTAGAGAGAGAAGCGCCCCAGAGATGCTTGGAGAAAACCCACAGGACACACAGAGGAAACCAGTCAAATCATAAGCTGAAATCAATGAACCAGGAGCAAAGACCAGCAGAGGCCAGACAGGGTCTTCCCAGCTGAGAAAGGAGTGACATATGACGGAGACTTTCTTCAGAGCCCAGGTATCATCTTCTTGATGCCTTAATTTGGACATTTTCATGGCCTTAAACTGTACATTTAAAACCTAATAAACCCCCTTTGAAAAATCCAATCCATTTCTGATATTTTGCAAACAGAAACAGGAGGGATGTGGAGATGAGATGGTGGCCAGCCAGAGAGGGAAGGAAATAAGGATAATTCTAGAGCTAACAGTTGTACTACAGAAGAAATACATGAAGACCACGTTACCATTATTAAATCCTTTGATCCATGAACATAAGATGATTTTTAATTGATTTCATTCTTCTTTAATCTCTTTTAGCAATATTTTATAGTGTTTGAAGGACAAATCTTTCACATCTATGATGGTTAAATTCATGAGTCACTTTGGGTACATCATGGACAAACAAGCACGGGCCTGACTGTTACTGTGAGGGCATATAAGTCATTATCAGTTGATCACAACTATGGCTGATAACGTCTACAGTGAACAAAGAGGAATACCTGTGGCAATGGGAGAAGCCCATTCCAATCAGCTGAGGGCTTAACAGGAGAACTGATGATTTCAGCAATCCAAAAGGAGGCAGCTTCTCTGGAGGAATTCATCAAAGCCTTCACTAGAGTCCCAACTTGTGGCCTCCCTATGGAATTTGGGTTGTCTATCTCCCCAGTCATGTGAGGTTTTTGGTATAATAAAACCCTTAACATTTACATATATGTATTTTTTATACATACATTACATAAATATATATATATATCCTGTAACTTTTTTTTTTTTAGAGAGAGGGAGGAAAGGAAGGAAAGAAAGACAGAGAAGGAAGGAAGGATGGAAGGAAGGAAGGGAGGAAGAAAGGGAAACATTTTCTTATTTTATTATATTTTGTTTGTTTGTTTGTTTTTTGTTACATGGGCTGGGGCCGGGAATCGAACCGGGGTCCTCCGGCATGGCAGGCAAGCACTCTTGCCCGCTGAGCCACCGCGGCCCGCCCTATAACTTTTATTACTGTGAAGAATTCTGACAAATATAACATACTTGGTTAAACGTACTACTAGATATTGACTCCTTATGGTGCTGTTGTAAATGGAATAGTTTTTCTTATTTCTGTTTCAAATTGCTTGTGTAGCGCAGGCCAAGGTGACTCAGCAGGTAGAGTTGGTGCCTGCTGGAGACCCGGGTTCGATCCCCTGTGCCTGCCCGGGCCAAAAAAAAAATTGCCTGTGCATAGAAATACAAGTAACGCTGTACGATGATATGATATTCAACAATTTTGCTGAAATCATTTATTACCGCTAGAAGCTTTCTTGTGGATTCTTTGAAATGTCGCATATTTAATATGACATCTTTTGACAACAGAAACACTATTACTCACTTTCAGTTAATCATATTAGAATTTACCAACCCCTATCATTTTATACTGAGTGGTGACCCCCCAAATCTGCTGAATGACAGTGTCTTCCAAATATCTTTTCACATCCAAACAGAATTTGACTCATAATGATGCCATACACCTATCAGAATGCAGTTTCAGATTGCATGCTGTGCTGGTTCGAAAGGATTTATGTACCCTAGAAAAACCATGTTTTAATCCTAATCAATCTTGTGGGAGCAATGGTTTCTTCCAATCCCTATTTAGTACTATCGGTTGGAAACTTGATGATGTTATCTCCACGGAGATGTGACTCAATCAACTGTGGGTGTTAAACTTGATTAGGTGGAGATATGTCTCCAATCATTCTATGTGAGTCTGGATTAGTTTACTGGGATCCTAAAAAAAGGAGACATTTTTGGAGAGAATGCCATTTGAGAACTTCAAGAAAGACACAGCAGAGCCGAGCAGAGTCACGAGGCCAAGGGTACCACAGAATGCACCAGCCAGCGACATTTGGAGATTCTGAGAAAGCAGAGAAGGATGACAAAACACCACAGAACCACAAAGCAGGGAGTCCATCAGCCAGCAACTTTTGCAGATGAAGAAGGAAAATGCCTCCCCAGGAGCTACATGAAGCAGGAAGCCTGGGGAGAAAGCAAGTGGACTGTTGCCATGTTTGCCATGTGCCCTTCCAGCTGAGAGAGAAACCCTTAACATCATCGACCTCCTTAAACCAAGGCATCTTTCCCTGGATGCCTGACATCGACATTTCTATAGACTTGCCTGAATTGGGACATTTCCACGGCCTCACAACTGTAAATTTGCAACTTATTAAATTCCCCTTTTTAAAAGCCATTCCATTTCTGGTATATTGCATTCCAGCATGTAGCAAACTAGAACACATGCCAATGAGCCTGAGTCTAGGATGCACTCATGTGTCCTCATTGCCTTCTTTTATCAGGGATGCACCACTAGCTGGCCTTTCCTCTCCTTAGGCCAGCTGTCTAGAAGACTATACACAACGAGAAGGCAGGTGTGAAATTTTATTCAACTTTGCATCCCTGGCACCTAACTTCACACCTAATATGTAGTACATGGAAGGAGCTCAAACACTGTTTATAGAGTCAACAAAAGTAAAATGAGAAAAGTGCTACCAATATTTTATAGGTAAATTTGAGTTAAATATTGAATATGAAATCATCATAAAAAATAAAAGGACATTACAATCTAATTTTTTTGTTATACAGATATATCTTCCAAATTTATGTTTGAAATATTTAGAGCGCAGAATGAAGAAGTGAAAATATTCAGGGTCCGGTCACACATGTGAGGCTTCCTCTCACTTCCTCACATCTCTCCCACACTCTCCAGGGCCCACAGTTTAGAAGCAGAGTAAACTTCCCTAGGCTTACTCAGTTCTTCAATGGCACATGAAGTATCGCTCATGCTGCAGGCACCAAGCAGAGGACTGTGACCAGACCTTGGGCTCTTCACCATGGAGCTCTTCTTTCTACAGCTGGGTTATGTCCTAGGAAATCAGATTCAATACCTACTCATGATGCCCATCATAGTATGACTGGTGGTGGGGATTCCCACTCCCTCTTCATTCAGACGCTTGCCTGGGTTTATTTGTGACCAAAGGTTTTGTCGGTCTTTGTATTAAGAAAGTGTATGAAGCGAGGAAATTGTTTTCTTCAAACAGCATTTATTTCTTATAACTTAAAAATTAACAGTAGAATTTTGTACAAAATATGATATTAAACACATGTTTAATGGACAATAAATACTTAAATACTGTGGACAACATAAAATATCAATAATTTAAATGGTAAATAAAAATAATAAATTTTGTTCAGTTATAGCAAATGGAAGATGGATTTCTTTGTTCTGAATGGCTTATGACTCCATAAAATTTGCCATGATCCATTTTTAATCTGGCATAAACATAGGGATGATGATTGCACTCTCAGTCTTGGAAAGAGCAAATGAGTTGACCAGATGAACTGTTTTGAGAATCACATGTCCATTCTTTCCGGAGGTTTCCTTTGAGGTTCTTAATGAAGAGAAAGCACCTTCTGATTTCAACCCAGACCACCTTCCAGGCACAGAGCTATTGATTCCATTTCAGATTCAGCCTAACTACGTGGAAGTGTCTCCTCACAGTCAGTCTGGAATTCTTGCTTCACAAGGGAGACTGATTTAATTCATTTCTTTCTCCAATCCTGTCTCCAGATCATCCAGGTGCTGATGAAATCCAAAGAGGGATGTATCCAGCAGGGTCTCATCCCAAGCCACAAAGGAGCCACTTGTGATAAAGAGGTTGAAGATTTGATAACAGCTCAAGCAAGACAGTGGTGGTAGCGTCTTCTCAAACTGGATCCAGAAAGGATTATTGGAAAGTCCTTTTGTCTGATGGGTATATTCCTAGCCTATTGCATAGGGAACTAACAAGAGTTTTATGGGACCTCTATAAACTAAACCACTACAAGTCTGGACTAAAGGTGAGAAGGGACAAATAGAAAGAAAAATATCTTCAGGGGCAGAACTACAGAAGCTAAGGACTGAAGTCAAGAACCCTAAGGCTGGGAGTGCAGGCCCACCCATGCATTTGGAGAGTGGAGTTTGCCCCAAAGGCAGAGGGTGGGCCTTCCACCTCACTGTTCAGGAAGAGCTGAGCCCCAGACTTGGAGAGTTATATCTTAGCTGCTGTGGTAGTCAGAATAGCAGAATTATTCTGACTAACACAGCAGCTAAGATATAACTTAGAAATTATAGTTTCTAATACACTCTCCCTTTTTCTAACTGAGGTGTGCTGGTTTGAAACTGTTACCCATCCCAGAAGCACCATGTTCTTTATTTTAATCTTGTGGGTGCAGATATATGGTTGGGTGGGACTTTGATATTAGGTTGTTTCCATGGAGATGTGATCCCACCCATTCAAAGTGGGTCTGTTTACTGGAGTCCTTAAAGAGGGAGATATTTTGGAACAAAGCACAGAGGCTTGGAGACAAAAAAAAGCCTAGGACAATAAAAGTTGAAATCCAGAGTTTGCCCAGGAGAACCTAAAAGAGGACCCACAGATGCTTAAAGATAGAAACACCCCAAAGATGCTCAGAGAAGACCCAAAGGACACACAGAGGAAATCACTGGAATCTGAAGCTGAAAGCCACAAACCAAGACCAAGGGTCAGCTATGGCCTTCCCAGCTGAGAAGGGAGTGATATAAGCTGGCAGAGTTTCTTCAGAGTCCAGCTATCCTCCTCTTGATGTCTTAATTCGAACAGTTTTCATGGCCTTAAACCTTAAATTTGTAACCTAATCAACACCCTTTGCAAAAGCCAATCCATTTTTGGCATTTTGCACTCTGTCAGCTTTAGCAAACCAAAACAGAAAGAGAGGTAGATGAGAAAGAGGCCAGCCAAAAAAGGGAAGGAAATAAGGATAACTCCAGGACAATCAGTGGTACTACAGAAGAAATATGTCAAGAACACATGCTACCAATATTAAATACTTTAACCAATGAACATGAGATTATTTTTTATTTAATTCTTCTTAATCTCTTTTAGCAATATCTCATAGTTTTTGAAGGACAGGTCTTTCACATCTCTGATGGATAATTTCCTGTGTCACCTTGGCTAGATCAATGTGGCAGTGGTTTGGACAAACAAGCACTGGCCTGACTGTTGCTGTGAGTATATTTGTCATTATCAGTTGATCACAACTATGGCTGATCACATCTACAATGAACAAAGAAGAATGCCTGTGGCAATGGGAGAAGCCCATTCCAATCAGCTGAGGGGCTTATGGGAGGAACTGGTGTTTTCAGCAATCAAAAAGGAGAATTTCTACCTCTCCTTCAGCCAGCCAGCTTCTCCTGAGAAATTCATCAAAACCTTCTTCACCAGAGTCCAACTCATGTCCTGCTCTATGGAATTTTGTCTATCCCTACAGTCTCGTCTATCTTTACAGTCATGGGAGGTTATTCTTACAGGAAAACCCTTAATATTTACATATGTGTATATATATCCTGAAACTTCTATTTCTGTGATGAATTTAGAAGAGGCTGTTGTGAAAGGAACTGTTTCATTATTTTCATTTCAGACTGCTGGTGTACAGAAAAACAAGTAATTCTGTACAATGATCTAATAATA
This sequence comes from Tamandua tetradactyla, assembly GCF_023851605.1. Classification (NCBI taxonomy): domain Eukaryota; kingdom Metazoa; phylum Chordata; class Mammalia; order Pilosa; family Myrmecophagidae; genus Tamandua; species Tamandua tetradactyla. The sequence goes on from NC_135328.1 coordinate 75,579,008, forward strand.
TGCAACAATTTTGCTGAATTCATTTATTGCTACGAGTAGTTTTCTTGTGGAATCTTTGAAATGTTCAATATTTAAGATCATGTCTTTTGACAACAGAAATAGTATTACTTTTTTCTTTCCGATTTGAAAGACCTACATCTTTCACATTTTTGCTCACATTCAGTTCATATTTTGCCTGTCTTTTCATACTGGGGATGCCGTTGTCAGATCTGCTGAATGATAGTTGTCTTACAAGTATTTTCCCATCTAAACAGAATCTGACAACATAATGATGCCGCACAATATTCAGAACGCAGCTCCACACTGCATGCCAGTGAGACTGAGTCTAGAATGCACTGACGTCTCCTCGTTCTTTCCATTTCTCAGGGATGCACCAATAGCTGGCTTTTCTTCTCCTTTAGCCAGCTGTGTAGAATAGTAGACAACTAGAAAGCAAGTGTAAAATTTTATTCAACTTTGTGTCCCTGGCACCTAACTCCACCCCTAGTATGTAGTATATGGAAGGAGCTCAAACACTCTTTATCGGGTAAACAATAGCAAAATGATAAAAATGCCACCAAAAATTTCTAGTAAATTTGCAGGTCAAATAAATACTGAATATGAAACCATCATAGGAAATAAAAGGACATTACAATCTAATTATTTTATTATATGATATAGCATTCAATTTTATGCTTGAAATATTTAGAACACAGAATGAAGAAGTGAAAATATTCAGGGTCCGGTCACACATGTGAGGCTTCCTCTCACTTCCTCGGATTCTCCCACACTTTCCAGGGCCCACAGTTTAGAAGCAGAGTAAACTTCTTTGGCTCACTCAGTTCTTCAATGGCACATGAAGCATCGCTCATGCTGCAGGCACCGAGCAGAGGACGGGGTCCAGACCTTGGGCTCTTCATCACGGAGCTCTTCTTTCTACAGCTGAGTTATGTTCTGAGGGATCAAATTCTATATCTACTCATGATACCCATCATAGTATGACTGGTGCTGAGGGTTCCCACTCCCTCTGCATTCAGTGCTTTTCATGTTTTTTTTTTGTGTGTGTGTGAGCAAAGCTTTGGGCAATCTTTATATTAACAAAGAGTGTGAAGCAAAAATTGTTTACTCAAATGGCATTTATTTCCCATAACTTAAAAATTAACAGTAGAATCTTGTCCAAAATATAATATTAAACATACATTTACTCTATGATAAATATTTAAATTTTTAAACAGCATAAGTATATCAATATATAAAATTAAAATAATAAAATGTGTTTAGTTATAGCAAATGGAAGATGCATTTCTTTGTTCTAAATGGTTCATGAACCCATCAAAATTGCCATGATTTATTTTTAAATCACAAAAGCAGTGATGGTGATTGCACTCTCAGGCTTAGAAAGAGCAAAGTAGTTGACCAGATAAAGAGTTTGGGAATCAGCAAATCCACAATTTACAGAGGTGTCCTTGGAGCTTGCTAATGAGAAAAAGCACCTTCTTATTTCAAATTGAACCACCTCCCAGGCAGAGAAACTGTATTGCTTCCTTTCAGATCCATTCTGATGCCTCAGAAGTGCCTCCTCACAGCCAATCTGGAGCTCTCACTTCCCAGGTGTCTGATCTTCCTTCATTTCCTTCTCTAATCATGTCTCTAGGTCATCCAGGTGCTGATGAAATCCAAAGAGGAATGTGTCCAGTAGGGTCTCATCCCAGGCCAGAAAAGATCCACTTGGGGTGAAAAGGTTGAAGCTTTGCTGGAGTAGCTCATGCAGACCAGTGGTGGCATCTTCTCAGACTGGTTCCTTACCGGGAGTACGTGAGGAGATCAGAAGTCATTCCTGCACCTCAGACCTACCAAAGAAGGAAATGCTCTCCATTTGACTCCACAGTGTGAAAGCCATGGCTTCCAGACCAGACACAGGCCAGACAACAGGTGGGGAAGGGGGAGAGCCTCAGCAGAGCCATCAGCACAAAGCCTGGGAGGGCCCCTGGGGAGCTGGTGACTCTGCAGAGCTGCCTGGAGAGGGAGCCTCGCCTCAGCATGTGGTGGAGACACTTGGTGCTCACAGCACACAAACCTTCATTTTCTGGGTTTTCCTATTTTACCCCTTTACTTTCCCTTCTACTTATGTGTGTGTGTTTGTGTGTGAACTCAATTAAAAATGAATTTTTATCGACACAGGTACCTCATGGGGGATCAAAATCAAGAACTTCCAGTGCAGCATCTGCCACAGATATTAAATATATTTTTTTCATAACTTCTTAGGGGTTCCTAGGAAAAAGTCTAGACAATATCATAGAAGGGGGATTTTGGGGACTGCAATGGTACCTAGAGCTTATCATGACATCACTTCATTACATCCGTAAAGATTTCTTTTATAATACTAATATTAATGGCCATATTTTATTATATACAGACTCGCAGTAAAGTGTCCCACAAACTTAATTTCACTGAATCTTCACAGTTTCCATTTCCAATATAACCATCTTAGTCATCTATATTTTATAGATGGAGAAACAGAAAATTTAGAGTGGCTCCTGAGCTGGACAAAGGTCAGGATTTATTCTGCAATTGGTGGTAAACCCTACATGGTACTCCATCTACTTTAACCCTTTAGCCTTAAGCCTTTGGCTACTCTCTGCACACTGGTAATGAAGTAACTACCCTAACTAGTCATTTGACTTCTGACCTCTCACTGGACTGTGAGCTCCCTGAGGGCAGTAACACTGTCCCTAGATTCTAGAGCAGTGTCTGTCACAGGGGCAGACACAGGAGTCTCTGCCCCACAGCAAATACAAAAAGGAGTAAATATTCCAAAGAGTGTGTAACCTTGCATTAAAGAACTCTGTTGGAAATATGAAGGATTCTGAAAACAAAGATAATAAAGACAAATATAAAATGGACACTTTAAATTTCTTGTTAATTTCTAAAAATATCTCATGTGGGAAAGGGCAGTTTCAGAGATTCATTTGAGACCAAAGGCTAGCACCATTTGTTTAAAAGACAGAATTGGAAATCAGTAGGTGTTAAGCGAGGCCTATTCTATCCAAAAGGATTCTGGTCAATCTAGAAAGAGAGGAAGATGCTTCCAGTAAATAGAAAAATGCTAGTGTTTATATATGGCAGGGAAATGCCTTATTCAGTGGTCTTTCCCTCTTACGGTTGTGGCAGCAAACTCCTGGGCTAGGCAGCCCGGGTTCAGGTCACAGCTCTAGTTCATCCTGGCTTTGAGACCTTTGCCCCCTCACTCCTGTTACACGGAAATGACCATCATTCCTCCTGCGTCCGGATGCCCTGAAGATGGTTGTGCGATGTCCTTATAACAACATCTGGAAGAAAGTAACACAAGCCACATCCGTAATGGAGAAAAGCAGCCCAGCCGGGTATGGAAGTGAGATGAATGTTTCCCGGTGATGACCTGCCTCCATTCCTTTAGTTCTCAGTTCCCGAAAAAAACAAAACAAAATGAGTTTATTAGTAATTTCATCTTTGTGTGAACTTGAATATGTGTATGGAAGTAATGCCCAGGGTAAACGCGTAATGTCTACTAGCTCCTGAGATATCTGACCTCTCTCACATTAATTAAATGGCCATTCAGTGTACAAGCCACTCTTTGTGGAATATCAGTTGGTGAGACTAAATCCATGGGTCTGGATCATCTTTGTGGTCAGGGGAAAGATAAAACAGGGAGAGAGAGAGAGAGGGAAGGAGAGATGGAGGGAAGGAGGGAATGAGAGGAAGATGGAGGAGGGGGTGGATGAAAACAGAGGGAAAAGAAATGGAAAGAAAGATAAGTAAGAAAGAAAAAATTCCCTGATCCTTCAAAGGTGAAAACTAGCCTTTGAAGAAACAGTCCATTTTAAAGATCCAGCTGCCCTCCTTCTGGAGCTGTCTGTGGTTTCACCAGTCTCATCCACCTGCTGCGTTGAAACCTGTTATTCTGTGTAACACCCCAGAATCGTGGTGGTGTCATCAGCTGCGTCATGTTGTCTTTTCAGGAGGGTAGATGTCACTTCCTCTTTTTTAATTTTCAGCATTTGCTTTCCTTTTGCCTTTGTGCATTACTTTTCCATGACATCTTCCTTTTATTTTCTAGAAATTAAATGTGAGCCGACTACCTGATACCTCGAAAATCATTCAGAGAATATTATTTTCCCATTCCATTTTCTCTTCTCTTTTTTGCAACAAACCTCAAAGTGAAATTAGAAATATTGCAGGGGCATTAAGAAACTTTTAATCAGTGCAAAGACTAATACCAAAGAAGAGGGAACAATTTTTTAATTATGTAAAATATGTGAAAGAATAAATGGATTAATTTGTCATTATTTTGATGCAGTTAGGAAAATGGACTGGGCTGCACAGCGTCTCTGCCATGTGCAACAAAAGAGCACAGTGCACACATTCTAACCGCATAAGCATCTCAACGTTATTAATTGTTGCCCTGTGCTCATTTTGAGGGCAGGTTAACCATCTTGGTATAGCCTGAGCTCAGTACAATGATGGGCAGTTCAGTACTATCTCAATTAAGTAGAATAAAGAAAATCAGATTTGGCAACCGGACTGTCATAAAGCTATTTATAGTATATGAATTTAATAATGATAGAGAAATCTTCCCTTATGAAGAGAGGAGGCTATCAGACTTAGTATACAACTGAAAAAAAGCGTATGTCACTATTGACCATTCTGAGCCATTCATATATATATAAACTATATGGTGATGCTTAAATTAAGAGGAGGAAATTTGGTAGATTAAATAATACAGACTCATAAGAACAAAAATTCCACTCCCCACATCTATCATCATGAAATACAGGATGGTATCAAGGGTTCTGTGAAAGGTAGGCTGGCATGTTCCCTATTTTCAGGGAATGACTCTAAAAAATGTGTAGGTGTTGTAAGAACACTAAATGAAAAATTAAAAGTCTAGGCCATGAAGAGAGGGTGGACTACATTTGTGGAAATACAGGTGAGATGAGGGATGCTTTAAGGAAGGTCACAATAATGGTGCACTTGAGTGTATCTCTGTGAAATTGGAAACAATTATCCAACTCTCTCCGTCCTTCCAAAGAACACAACTGTGCATACACACACAGACACATTCAAACACATGCATACACAACTAATTCCCCTTTGCCTGACTTCATTATCCACTTAAGTGGGGGCAAAGATACTCACCCCCACTGAGTTAAGAAAGAACCATGTTGTGCTCTTGTTATGAGATCTAAACCTTTCATCATCTACACCAGCATGAACCAGATGGAAGTTCCTATGGGTTGAAGGAAGTCTAAGGAGCCCTTTTGTTTTAGATCACCAAGTGCCTGGTATTGAGGAAAGACAGAAATCACAAAAAAACATATCTAGGCACATAAAGGACATACCTTTCATACCTGATTAGTATTTCAACACTCCCATGAATGATATCTAGAGTGGGGGATAAAAGATTTTTAAAAAGCATAGGAATAATTTCTTCAAAGTTCTTCTTAACATGGAAAAATGGACACAGATATCTCTGTCAATTAAAAATTGATGTTTATTAAAATGTAAGCATCCCACTGGATTGGAAATTCTAAGATTTTAAAGTGTAAACTGAACTTTCAATGTAAAAATACAGAAAGAATTAGAACTGAAACATCTTCTCAGGCCCCTGAGGAGATTGGAAATTCCAAAATGGGGAATAGAAATATCTGAGGGAGTTTCAGAAAATGAAAATGCTTGTCTTCATTATTTAAATGGCACACACGGAAGAAGGTCCTCAGAGAACCTGGTTCGAAGCTCACGGTCCCCCATCTCAACCAGAAGAGGGTCTCCTTGGAACTCACCAATGGCTTTTTCAGTCCCTTCACTGATGGTGTTGGTGATGATCTTCTCCAGCCCCATCAGCTCCTTCAGCTGTGACCTGCCTCAGAGCCTTGACATGGGAAAGCAGGAGACCCTCACAGTGTTGGCACAAATGGGGAAGATCTCCCTTCTCTCCTGCCTGAAGGACAGGACTGACTTCAGATTCCCCCAGGAGATGGTGGAGGCCAGCCGGGTCCAGAAGGCCCAGGCCCTGTCTGTCCTCCACGAGATGCTCCAGCAGATCTTCAACCTCTTCTACACAGAGGCCTCTTCTGCTGTTTGGAACACAACCCTCCTGGAACAACTCCTCTCAGGACTTCACCGCCAGCTGGAGGACCTTGAGACCTGTTTGCTGCAGGAGATGGGAGAAGAAGGATCTCTCCTGGGAATGAAGGACCCCACACTGGCACTGAGGAGCTACTTCCAGAGGATCCATCTCTATCTGCAAGAGAAGAAACACAGTAGCTGTGCCTGGGAGGTTGTCAGAGTGGAAATCAGAAGATGGTTTCTCTTCATTCATGTACTCACAAGAAAATTCAGGAATTAGGAAGGAAATGGATTCTCAGACATGATCATCGAAGCTCAGACTTATGTTCCAGTCATTTCAAAGTCGATATTTATTGCTTCATCTATAAAATAATTGGATTCAAAATTAGCAATTATTTATCAACATTATTAAGCCTATATAGGACCAATATTTTCAGAACTGTCAAACTTCATCCAATGTCACATAACTGAACTTTATTTCCTAAAATATTTATTTATTTATTTAAGCATTTCAACAAATTTATGATTTTTGTGGATTTTGTATTTATATGTTTTATTTTAATATGTTCACCTTTGCTTTATAATGAATATTTACTTACTGTTTTAGAAGTTTAATAAATTCTTATTTAATTTGTTTTAAGACATTTCTGATCCTTAAAAAAAAAGAACGTTCTCTGAGCTGCTAATTCTGCAAACTAAATAGAAAATCATGCAGTGTAGTGGACTCATCCATTCACTATTCATTCATTCATTCAATGACCTTTGAGAGAGAACCGTGAGCGAGAGATGACCACTCGCTGAGGATCTGGAGCTTACACAAACAAAGGATATAGATGTAAAAAAGTATTTATAAAATTAGTTCGTTTGGGACCTGGGCTACACAAGAAAAGCCAAACATGCCTTAGCAGTGAATATCACGGCAAGAGCAAACCGTTGGCTCCTGTGGAAATATCAATGGGATCTAAGAGTCTCAAACAAAATACCTGGGCGTGTGTCTCTTTCCCATTCCTTTAGATGATGTCTTTGTACATCATTGTCAAAATGGTCTCGAAGAATCTAGGTCGAGCAGCCTTAGCCATTCAGGTGTAAATGAATTTTTTGATATTCTAGATAATAACTCATTAGATAAATGAGTTTTCTTTGATATTCTAGAACAATTCCTGCTACAGATTCAGCTTTCTTGACTTGTCCATCCTTGGAACTCAGGACTGTAGATACAGACCAAACTTTCGAAAAAAGTTTATGTGCATTTTCTAATACTTGGGCTTGAATTGGATACAAGGTAACAAAACAACAAATACTCTTGGATTGGTTCCTTCTTATACATGAACTGTCCCTATCAGATTGTATGTAAAATTGTTCTTTAAAAACAGGACAACTCATTTTATTATTTTGGTCCTATACAGTTTGAGCCCTTCTGATTGCTGTGAAGAAATAGGTTCAAACATTGAAAGCACCACCCAGTACAAGGCAGAACTCACAGGCAGAGAGTCAGTAAGGCACACACTGTCTCCATTCTCCTCTTCCTGTGGGAAGCAAGGACAGGTCACAGCTGAAGCAGAGAATCATTTCATTGGGAAGAAATCCACTCAACTCTGCTGCTCTCTCTTTTGATGGGGACCTCAGGGCAGTGCCTAACCAACCCCATGGGAATGAGGACTTTTGTGTTATGAGATGAACCCTTACTGGAGAAAAACAACTTGCAGCTGGCTGTCAGCCTCTTAGGGGACTTGTACACAGTGGTTAGATCACCTAGAGTCCCGCTGGGCAGTGGAGCTACTTCATCGCCTTTCCCACCAGGTCTTGTCCTGCTGGCCTCTGCTCATCTACTGACTCATGTCTCTAATCAAATTTGAGAAATGATATTTCACTATATCTTTAAATATTGATTCTTTTGCAACTATTCTTATTTATTCCCCAAGAGTACCTATTAGGTACACTTATTGGTTAGGAACTCCATTCAATATTTTCATTAACACCTTATTTTCTATCAGCCTTTTCATGTCTTTCTAATTGCATTTCTTCATTTAGAGAAATTTGTTGTTTGATTTTATCTAAGGACTACAGTTCTGATCTGTTATTCCTATTCTTTCTCCCTTATATCTGGGTTCTAATTTTGCTGCTATGTTTTTAGTTTCCTTGCTATCTTCACTTCTTAGATCTCTTCTTATCTCATTCTGTTATATTTCAGGTTATGAAAATGTGTGTATGAATGCAAATGGAAGGCTTACCATGCCCTGCCATGCTTTGGATTGATCCTTTGAAGAACAAGTTATTCCTAATATTGTCTTCATTCTATGAGCAAATGCACCCTGATTTATAATGTAATTTTACTGAGGGCAAAAACATGGTAATTTCAAAATTTCGGTTGTGAAGCCATCAATACAGAGAAGAATTGATAACCAATCCTAGATTTTCTAAGCTCAATCTTCTTACTTATGATGAATAGGTCTATTAATGTAAATTTTAATTATGTCACCCTGGAATGCATATGGATTTGGGGATATATTTGGTTGGGTGTGAATGATGGTGCTCCAACTTACTAGCATCTAAGTTTGTTGAGCTTACATAGTAGGTGCTCAGGGAATGATAGTCATTATTATTTACTGGCAGGGAATAAAGAATACATTATGGTAGCTAATATGTGATGATTTTTGGCGATGGTTTATAAATAAAGAGGTTTGTTTTCTTTTTTAAATTATAGTGCCCAGAGACTTAGACACTAATTACCCTTTAATTAATATTTTCCAATTCTTTTCATCCGTCTTATTTTTCTATGTTATTTCTAGAAAAATATACTGTTGCTCTAAATTTCAAAATGCAATGTGTTTCTCTTCACATTTTTGTATGTCTAGAAATGAATGTTGAATGTTCTATTTACTTTCATTTTAGTTCCATATTTTTTATGATTTTGTTATGAATTGTGTTTATTTTATATGTGGATGCTGTTTTTAAATTTTAACACTTTTTCATTGCATTCTCATGACTATTACTCACTTTCCAAAGCTCATGGTTAGAATATTGTGACTTCGCCAACTTTCCCTCATCTAGTGTTGTTCTACCTCCGCCCATTGCTTGCTTTTCTCTTTTTGCGTTATTTGATTTTAGGCATTTCCCCTATTGAGAGTAATTATTATGCTGTTTTTTAAATGAATCAAGAGGTTTTCTATTAATAGGGATGTTTAGGCAGTTTATTTTTAATATCTTAATCTTTTGCTTTTGGTTCTCATTCCATTCCTTTATGCTTTACGTTTATGTTACCTTTATATGCGTTTGACACTTTTCATACACCCTTCAATTCTTCAATGGTCATTAATTTTAAGACAATATATTTTAAAAATCAACTTAAATTATCTCAGTTTTTCCATTAAATATTTCATCAATTTTAACGCAGTCTATGGCTCACTGCCAGTTCCTTCAAGAATGGTACTTTCCAACAGGCATGATATGAATAGATACATTTGGGAATTTAAGTTCATACATAAACAGGTGAGATGGTTGAATAACTTAGTAAATAAAACTGATTCCTGTTGTGTTATTTTATTCACAAAATGATATTAATTTTGAATGCCCTTACAATGAGAGTAATTTGATGCACTGTGCTATATTAGGGACATATTCTGAGAAATTTCCAGAAATTTTGTGGTCAATAAGGTAGTAATCTACTAGGATTAAACAATTCTCATATTAAAATGAAGCATATGAATGTAAAGCAATGCAACTAACATGCTGACCTAGTGTGTAAACTGCCTCTGAGTATAGTTCCATGTTCGAAATGGAAAACATTTTTGGTTGATGATAAGTTTGTTGCCATCATCACCACAGCTTCTGCATTTTTAAAGACTTTACAGTTGAAGCTGTAGTGAGGTACACTTATACTTAAGGAAAGAGCTGAAAGGTCTTCTTGAGTGCCATGTGGACTGTCCCTTTCTCTTGGCTTCACCATAACTTTTAACCAAGAACCAGATGAATTGGCTGGGTCTGAGTTAGAGTTGAAGGACCAGAGCTCACCTGCTTCATCTGTTACTGTGAGCCTTTAATGAACTTTTTCTTTTGGCGACTTGTCATCCAACCTCAGACTGGATCAAGCTAAAATAAGAAGGGCACAGAGATTTTAGGCAACATTTCTTCTCTGTGCTCCATGTACCCCCATCTTTGGAGTCTTCCTTTACATGGTGAAATATCCCTTAACCAAACATGAGCAAACCTAGAGTTTTACTAACATCTGCTGAATGTAGTTAAACGTGGCTCAAAGGCTGGGCCAATTGATCTCCCTGCCATGATATCCATTTGTAATGAAGGAAGTATATTAGAAATAGAATAAAGAAAGGACAGTTTGAAGTCCTGTCCACTAAAAAAACAAATATAAAAAAGCATAAATAAGAATAAATTCTCATTAGAAAGGTTTCTAATTACATTAGAAATGTAAGATGCATGTTTGTAAATCCTTTTCATCTTCTTACTCTAAAGCCATTCTTAATTCTTATTTTGGTTAAATAACTGAAGGACAGAAAATACAATATCACATACAAGACCAACCAAAATTAGAAGGCAATGTTTGCTTAAGCTGTATTTATGAAAGCAAAAACTGCTCCTTGCATTTTTCAGTTACTGACAACAGTTCAAATAATGGTAAAGTAAGGCTGGATTTTGTTTATGAAGGATGATTTCCTCAGATTCTTGGAATTCTTGGAACCATAAGTACAAACAACTGATACCCATGAAAATGGCAGAGTAAAAACCCCCTGAAATTTATCTGTCCATAAATGCTAAGAAAAAAACTGGCAAAAATATCATCTACTTTTTAAGAAACCTGGAAATTAACCAAAGACTTATTAAAACCCAGGAGACATTTATTCAATTAACACACATGAATCTCAATAAAGAATATCATAAGTTTTAGCTTTTAACTTGCCCTGGTACTCTCTCCTTACTCAAGCTCAGTGGGAGCCTTGGAAAGCAACAGACTGTACCCCCAGTACTGGAAGGAGCATAATAGAGCTGGAATGCTTCACACCCTCAGTCCCAAAGATTGATATTATTTGAAGTAAGGTACTTCCCTGGAAGACCCCACTGGAAAGGGTTATCTTCATTTTATGTGTCTCAGAGCTCACCCAACGTTAAAAACTTCTCCCTGCAGGGCATTTCTCAAAATAATTTACTGGCAAGGGATTTAATGTATTGACTCACTGAGGCAATGGGTAACAGGAATACTAGGGCCAAACAATATCCTAGTCTAAAAGCTTAGAAGAGAAAGTTGAGGAATAAAATGTCCATAGGGGCTTTGAAAAACTCGGTTATACTACTGGGAAATTAGAAAGTCCTGCACAGTTGTCAAGTTGTGCAAATGCTCAAGAAATAACTGAAATGGTGGAATCTTGTGCTCTGGCTGATCTTAAGGCTGGGCATAAGCAGGAAATGAAGACAAAGCAAAGATGGGTATTTAAGGTGTGCCCCGACATGCATACACACACACACACACACACACACACACACACAGTTCTTTGAGAAAGACTAAGAGATGCACTGTTTCCATGGAAATGTGTCTCCTTCCATTCAAGCTGGGGTTGCTTACTGGAACCCCTTAAGAAGGAATTATTTTGGAAAAATCTTTAGAGCCACCAGAGTCGACAGAGCAACCATATCCACCAGATTCCACACAGCCAAAGACCTTTGGAGATGAAGTTGCAAAATGCCCTGGGGGAGCTTCATGAAACAAGAAGCCAAGAGAGAAAGCAGTAAACATCGCCATGTGCCTTTCCACCTGACAGGTTTTCTGGACCCCTCAGCCTTCTTGAGTTAAGGTATCTTTCCCTGGATTTGGACACTCTTATGATCTTGCCTTAATTGGGATATTTTCATGGCCTTAGAACTATAACCTTAAAATTAAATAAATTCCCTTTTTAAAAGCTGTTCTGTTTCTGGTATATTGTAATCCAGCAGCTAGCAAACTGAAACAGATTTTGGTACCAGAGAAGTGGGGTGTTGCTGCGGTTTGCAAATACCAAAACGTTGGACCAACTTTTTAAAAGGATAAGGGGAAGATTCTGGAGGAGTTGTCAGAAGCTTGATAGAGAAGGCCTAGAATGCTTTGAAGGGACTGTTGGTAGAAATGTGGACTCTAAAGATATATCAGATAAGTCCTTAGATAGAAACCATGAACATGTCATTGAAAACTGACATGAAGGCATTTTTTGTACATGGAAAGCAAAATATGAGGATGAACTTGGATAGTTAGGAGAAGAAATTTCCAATCAAAATTTGGAAGATGCAGTGGCTTCTCTTGCAGTTTATAGTAAAATGCAAGTGGAAAGAGAAAAGTTGAGAACTGAACTCTTAGGTACAATGAAATCAGAAATTGATGGTCTTCAAAGTTGTTGGTTTCCAGAAAGAGACCTCAGAGAGTACTGCCTGACATGAGGATTCACCAAAGAAGGAAGCAGTCAGCCATCACAGGATAAGGGAGGATTTGAGATGGAATTATCCAGAAAGGATTAGTGGAAAGTCCTTTTGTCTGATGGGCATTATCCCAGCCTAGTATGGTGGGACCTATATAAACAGAACCACTACAAGTCTGAACTAAAGGGGAGAAAAAAGGGACAAACTGAAAGAAAAATAACTTCAGAGGCAGAACCACGGAAGGTAAGGCCAGGAGAGGGGGCCCACCCATGCACTTGGAAAGGGTAAGTTTGCCCCGAAGGCAGAGTGTGGGCCTTCCACCTCACTGTTCAGGAAGATTTGTCCCCCAGACCTTGGAGAGGGTGGAGCACATTCCTTGGGGATTGGGGAGAGACTGGTTGCCATCACATTTTTCTGCAGAGGTTGAGCCTATGCCCCCAGAGATAGCAGAGAACCTGGGTATGGCCCCAATGCTTAGAGAGGGTGGAGCTCAGAAAAAGGTGGTCTCCCCAATGACCCCCAAGTTGTATTCAGAGGTAGCTGGGCCACTGTGTAGGGCCTTGGAAAGAGTGGAAATGCCACTTTCTAAAGTTCCAAGGATAAATGACTCTCAGACTTTGAAATCTAATGGAGTTTGCCCTGCAGGTTTTAGGAACCATATGGGTTTGGTGACTCCAGTGTTCAGTGTTCCTTCCAATTTCTTCCCATGAAAATGGAAGTGTGTACCTATGACTATCCCTCCTTTTATACTGGCAGCAGATAACTTATTCTGACTTTTATAGGTCCAGAGCCAGAGGAGAATTTTACCTTAGGAGGACCATGCCTGTAGCTGACTTTGATGAGCTCTTGTACGGTTTCTGACTTTGTATTATATTTGTATTGTTACTGAAATGACTTAAGGCTTTCTGATATTGTTATGGAATGAATGCATTTTGCATTTGGAAAGAACAAATCCAAAGTGTGGAATGTGCCAGTTTGAAGCCATTGAGTACCCCCAAAATGCCATGTCCTTTAATCTTCATTCAATATTGCTTGGCTGCTCTTTTTTGTTGTTTCCATGGAAATGTGACCCACCCAATTGTGGGTGGTAATTTTGATGAAATGGTTTACATGGAGATGTGTCTTCACCCATTCAAGATGGTGTTGCTTACTGGAACCCTTTATGAGGGAATCATTTTGGAAAAAGCTTAGACCTCACCCAAATCAACAGAGAAACCAGAATAAATGAAGTACACATGCCAGAGAGCTTTGGAGACAAACAAGGAAAATGCCCCCAAGGAGTTTCATAAATCAAAATCTGGTAGAGGAAGCTAGCAGATGTTGCCATGTGCCTGTCCAGCTGACAGAGGTGCTATGGACCCATCAGCCTTCTTGAGTCAAGGTATCTTTTAATGGATGCCTTAATTTGGACACCCTTATAGCCTTGCCTTAATTTGGACATTTACACGGCCTGAGAACTGTAAACGTGCAAATTAATAAATTCCTTTTTTAAAGCCAATCCATGTCAGATGTATTGCAATCTAGCAGCTACCAAACTGAAATACCAGACATTGAAGGAAGCCTCTGTTCCAAAATTAGTCAATCAGTAGTTAACTCATTGTAGACTTCAGTGGCCTCAAATAACAAATAATACAGAATTTACAGAGTTAGTGCAGAATATACACTAACAAATAAACACTAACTATAACCTACATAAGCAGTGACAAGAAACTTTGGGGAGGACTGATTTCCAGAGTTGTTATCTTATATTAATTTAAATGCGAAGTTTTCAACACAAAATTATGAGAAATACAAAAACAAACAAACAAACAAGGAAGTGTGGCCCACACACAGTAAGAAATTAACAATCAATTAAAAGCTGTCCCTGAGGAACACTAGATTTAGACTTCTTAGATAAAGAATTTAAATCAGCTGTCTTAAATATGTCCAAATAGCTTAAGCAAACAATGCCTAAATAACTAAAGGAAAGAATGAAAAAAAATCTTACTACAAGGGGAACACCAACAAAGAGAATGAATTCTTAAGAAAAACAAATAGAATTCTGGAATTAAAATCATAACAATTGAAGTGAAAAATTCACTAGAAGGATTCAACAGCATATTTGAGCAGGCAGAAGAAAAAAATCAGCAAATATGAAGAGCAAGCCAATCAAAATTAAGCAGTCTGATAAGTGGAAAGGAATATGAAGGAAAAAACTTGAATAGAGTTGGTTACCATCAGAAAACAGTCTTAATTAGTCAGCCCACGTGATCCTGTATTGATAATAGAAGCAAGTGTCTTTATCTTGGTGAGAAGGTGGATTTATCAAAGGAGATCATCAAGGAATTGGAGGAAAAACATTCCAAAATAAATTCTGAGGGAAGAATGGTTTGGGCTTAATAACCCCAAGGAGACAAAGAAATGGCCAGGATCCAGCAGAAAACAAAAGAGAAAAGAATGTAAAATGGAAAGCAGTTTGGTCAACATGTGCTCTGCTCACATATTCCTTATGGCAGTCCCAGAAAGAGAGGAGAGATAGAAAGGGGCAAAGAGAATAAATTAACAAATCATGGCCCAAACAAAAATCCTAAATTGATGAAAGACTTGAATTTACATATCCAAAAAATTCAACAAGCTCCAAGCAGAGAAAACTCAAAAAGATCTACAATGAGACGCATTATAATCAAACTATTGAAAGACAAAGACAAAGGGGATTCTTGAAAGCAGCAGGAAGTAACTCATTACATACAAGTGATCTTCAATAAGATTAATAGCTAATTTCTATTCAGAAGCATGTAGAACAGAAAGGTTGGGAAGATATACTTAAAGCACTGATAGCAAAAAAAAAAAACCAAACAAAAAAAAAAACGACCTGTCTGCCTAGCAGAAACTATCCTTCAATTATAAGGACAAATTAGTACATACCAGGTAAACAAAAGCTGGTGGAATCCCATCACTAGTTAATCTGCCCTGTAAGGAATGCTAAATGAAGTCCTTTAGCTTTAAGTGCAACAGCACCAAACAGTAACTTAAAGTAAAAGTTCTCATGAAGAAACAAAGAACTCTGGTACAGGTAATTACATAGAAAAATATTAAATCCAGTATCATTACATTTTTGGTTAATACCTCCTATTTTCATTTCCTATATGATTGAAAAGACAAATGTCTAAAACAGTCATAAATCTATATTAATGGGCACAATGTATAAATTTATAATTTCTAACAATAACTATAAAAGGGGGGACAGATTGTAATAAGTTTAAGATGCTCGTTGTAAACCCCAGGGAAGTGCCCAGAAAATAACTAAACATACATGGAAAATGCATGCACCATCAGCTTCTTTCCACAGATCACCTTGACCAAAGGTGTGGGGAAGGAGGAGCCCAAGCAGAGGTCTTCGAGACTGTTACCTCAACCTGCTCCTGAGAAAGTGAGAGCGAATCCAAATAGGCAGCAGGAAAGAATAAGTCTTCAGACAAAAATGTACACCCTAAAGGGAAAAGGGGAGCAAAGGGAAAACAAGCTGAAGTGGCTGTCCAAGCAACAAAAGATTTACCTGGAGAAAATGGAGAAACTAAAAATGAGGAGAGTGCAGCCTCTGATGAAGCAGGAGAGAAAAAAGCCACGTCTGATGAGTATCAAATACAAGGTCTTACCAGGGGCACGTTTCTCCATTTTTGTACAATACGGAGGATAATCTTAATCAACTATTTTGTAAATACAAGTTTTTAATAGCACTAGAGGAAACATTTTTAAGGGGAGATTGAAATCCAACCTCACCCCATTTTTTTAAGTGGAAATGAGTTTTTTTTAAGAGAGCAATCATTTGCTCTTTTTTTTTTTTTATACAACCAGAAAATGGTGGAATATTGACTTTTGAGAGGCTTGGACTATCTTGGATGTCAACATACCATAGGGTGGGGGGGGTGACAATTTTTATATCTTATTATGTAACACATACCAAATGATGATTTGGGGTCGTAGTCATGCATTTAGTACGCGCTGTACATTTTTAAATACTTCTGTTCCCATGTTTTTGCCTCTTAAAACTGCTCCCTAATTGTGGTTGTTACATTCAGTTGTCAACTTGGCCAAGTGAAAGCACCCAGTTCTGTTGCTGTGGACATGATACAATGGTACGTGAACCTCATCTGTTGCTTATTACATCTGCAGTCGGCTAGGAGGCGTGCCTGCTGCAATGAATGATGTTTGATTTAATTGGGTGGTGCTTAAATGAGAGATTCAACATAGATCAGCCCAAGCAGCTCACCATACCTCATCTCAGCACTCACAGCTCAGACCAGGCCCTTGGAGATTCAGAAAGAAATCACCCCAGGGAAAGTCGTTGGAACCCAGAGGCCTGGAGAGAAGGCCTGCAGAGATCACCTGTCCCTTCCCACATAAGAAAGAACCTCAGTTCAAAGTTAGCTGCCTTTCCTCTGAGGAACCAATAAATAAATCACCTTTTATTTAAAGCCAATCCATCTCTGGTATGTTGCATTCTGGCAGCTAGCAAACTAGAGCACTTATCTTGGCTCTCCCTGTCAGAACTGTGTGCATGCTGCAGCATCCTTAGTCGTGTAGTACAGTTTCCCTAAAAACTTTGTTTTATGCTGGGTGTTCACATGAGTTCACATGCCATTGGCTCATGTCCACAGCAACAGAACCAGGCACCTTCACCTGGCCCAGTTGACATCTGAACCTAACTACCACATTGGGAAAGATTGGAAATGTATGTGGTATGTATGATATTAAATTGTGAACTAGTGGGACTTATAACAGCTTATTAATATTTGAAGATAGTGTACTTGGTAATCTTCATAGGGAAAGCTCTCCTCCAACTTTTAAGCTGGAGAGTCAAAGCAATAACTTTAGAAAAGAATTACAAGTAAATGGATTTTTGGATTTTCGGTACATACATTAAAAATTGTGTACAAATTGTTCATAATGCCTGTGTGCTCATCTTCAGAACAACCAAGAAAATATCAATATAAAAGAAAAAAGTATACAGAAAATGAAATGAAAAGTGAGCTAAAATCATTCACTAAAAAGAATCAATTAATCTCAAAAGAAGGCAGTATTATAGAAATTGAAAAATAAAAAATATGACATATAGAAAAAAATAGCAATATGGCAGAGGGAAATCCTTTCTTATCAGTAATTATTATCAATATAAGGGAAATAACCTTCCCAATTAAAAGAAAAATTTGGAAGATGAATACAGACAACAACAACAAAATTCTGATCCAAATATACAACCACTATCTGTAAGACTTAGACCCAAGGATGCAAATAGGTTGAGAGTTAAAAGATAGAAAAGGATATTCCATACAAACGGTAAGGAAAAGAGAGCTGAGATGGATATATTAAAGTAAAAAATAATAGGTTTATGACAAAAGTATTACTAAAAAGAAGGACATTACATATTGATAAAATAGCAGAGAATATAAAAATGATAAACATATGCACTATTTCATGGTCGAAACACTAGGTGCTCATAGCACACAAAACTTTCATTTTCTGAGATTTTCCATTTTATCCCTTTAGTCTCCCTTTCTGCTTTTGTGCATGTGTTTCTGAATTCAATTTAAAAATCAAATTTATCAACCTGAGTAGAGATGGGGAATTCCAAAGCAAGAAATGCTGATACAATATCCACCACAGTTTTAAAACATTTTTTCTCACACTTACTTGATTGTTCTGGGAAGAAAAGTCTAGACAATGTCACAGAAAGGGGATTTGGGGGCTGCAATGATACCCAAAGCTTATTATGACATCACCTCATTGCTCTTGTAAAGGTTTTATTTTTACACTACTAATATTAATGGCCATATTTCCTTATATACAGGCTCTCAACAAAATACTTCGTAATTTCACTGAGTCTTCAGAGGTTCCCTTTGATATATAATAATCAGAGACATTTGTATTTCATAGATGGAGAAATAGAAAATTTAGAGAGGGTACTGAGCTGGGCAAAAGTCATGATTTGCTCGACAAATGGTGGCTAAACCTACATGGTCCGCCCTCCACCTAAACTCTTGAGCCTTAAGCCTTTAGCTGCTCTCTGCACACTGGTAATGAAGTCATCACCCCAACTAATCGTTGGACTTCTGACCTCTCACTGGACTGTGAGCTCCCTGAGGGCAGTAACTCTGTCCCTAGATCCTAGAGCAGTGTCTGTCACAGGAGCAGACACAGGAGTCTCTGCCCTTCAGCAAGTACAAAAAGGAGTAAATATTCCAAAGTGTGTGTAACCTAGCATTAAAGAACTCTGTTGGAAATATGAAGGATTCTGAAAACAAAGATAATAAGAACAAATATAAAATGGATACTTTAAACTTCTTGTTAATTTCAGAAAATATCTCATGTGGGAAAGGGCAGTTTCAGAGACTCATTTGAGACCAAGGGTAGCATCATTTCTTTGAAAGGCAGACGTGGAAATCAGTAGGTGTTAAGCAAGCCCTATTCTATCCAAAAGGATTCTGGTCGATCTAGAAAGAGAGGAAGATGCTTCCAGTAAATAGAAAAATGCTAGTGTTTATATATGGCAGGGAAATGTCTTATTCAGTGGTCTTTCCCTCTCACAGTTGTGGCAGAAAACTCCTGAGCTAGGCAGCCCGGGTTCAGGTCACAGCTCTAGTTCATTCTGGCTGTGAGACCTTTGCCCCCTCACTCCTGTTACACGGAAATGACCATCATTCCTCCTGCGTCCGGATGCCCTGAAGATGGTTGTGCGATGTCCTTATAACAACATCTGGAAGAAAGTAACACAAGACCTGTTAGCCACATCCGTAATGGAGAAAAGCAGCCCAGCTGGGTATGGAAGTGAGATGAATGTTTCCCAGTGATGACCTGCCTCCATGCCTTTAGTTCTCAGCTCATGAAAAAACAAAACAAAACGAATTTTATTAGTAATTTCATCTTCGGGTGAACTTGAATATGTGTATGGAAATATGCCCAGGGTAAATGCGTAACATCTACTAGCTCCTGAGATATCTGACCTCTCTCACATTAATTAAATGGCCATTCAGTGTACAAGCCACTCTTTGTGGAATATCAGTTGGTGAGACTAAGCTCGAGGGGCTGGATCATCTTTGTAGTCAGTGGAAAAATAAAACAGGGAGAAGGAGAGAGAGAGAGAGAGAGAGAGAGAGAGGGAAGGAGAGGGAGAGATGGAGGGAAGGTGGGAAAGTGAGGAAGATGGAGGAGGGGTGGATGAAAACAGAGGGTTAAGAAATGGGAAGAAAGATAAGTAAGAAAGAAAAAATTCCCTGATCCTTCAAAGGTGAAAACTAGCCTTTGAAGAAACAGTCCCTTTTAAAGATCCAACTGCCCTCCTTCTGGAGCTGTCTGTGGTTTCAGCAGTCTCATCCACCTGCTGCGTTGAAACCTGTTATTCTGTGTAACACCCCAGAATCGTGGTGGTGTCATCAGCTGCGTCATGTTGTCTTTTCAGGAGGGGAGATGTCACTTCCTCTTTTTTAATTTTCAGCATTTGCTTTCCTTTTACCTTTGTGCATTACTTTTCCATGACATCTTCCTTTTATTTTCTAGAAATTAAATGTGAGCCGACTACCTGATACCTTGAAAATCATTCAGAGAATATTATTTTCCCATTCCATTTTCTCTTCTCTTTTTTGCAACAAAACTCAAAGTGAAATTAGAAACATTATAGGGGCATTAGGAAACTTTTAATCAGGGCATGGACTAATACCAAAGAAGAGGGAACAATTTTTTAATTATGTAAAATATGTGAAAGAATAAATGGGTTAATTTGTCATTATTTTGATGCAGCTAGGAAAATGGATTGGGCTGCACAGCGTCTCTGCCATGTGCAACAAAAGAGCACAGTGCACACATTCTAACTGCATAAGCATCTCAACGTGATTAATTGTTGCTCATTTTGAGGGCAGGTTAACCATCTTGGTATAGCCTGAGCTCAGTACAATGATGGGCAGTTCAGTACTATCTCAATTAAGTAGAATAAAGAAAATCAGATTTGGCAACCAGACTGTCATAAAGCTATTTATAGTATATGACTTTAATAATGATAGAGAAATCTTCCCTTATGAAGAGAGGAGGCTATCAGACTTAGTATACAACTGAGAAAAGCGTATGTCACTATTGACCATTCTGAGCCATTCATATATATATAAACTATATGGTGATGCTTAAATAAAGAGGAGGAAATTTGGTAGATTAAATAATACAGACTCATAAGAACAAAAATTCCACTCCCCACATCTATCATCACGAAATACAGGATGGTATCAAGGGTTCTGTGAAAGGTAGGCTGACATGTTCCCTATTTTCAGGGAATGACTGTAAAAAATGTGTAGGTGTTGTAAGAACACTAAATGAAATATTAAAAGTCTAGGCCATGAAGAGAGGGTGGACTACATTTGTGGAAATACAGGTGAGATGAGGGATGCTTTAAGGAAGGTCACAATAATGGTGCACTTGAGTGTATCTCTGTGAAATTGGAAACAATTATCCAAGTCTCTCCATCCTTCCAAACCACACAACTGTACATACACACACAGACACACTCAAACACACGCATACACAACTAATTCCCCTTTGCGTGGCTTCATTATCCACTTAAGTGGGGGCAAAGATACTCAGCTAGAAAATGGGTTAAGGATGAACCATGTTCTCTTGTTCTGAGATCTACATCCTTTCATCATCTACACCAGCATGAACCAGGTGATAGCTCCGGTGGGTGGAAGGAAGTTTAAGGGGCCCTTTTGTTTTAGATTACCAAGTGCCTGGTATTGAAGATAAGACAGAAAAACACAAATATATCTAGGCACATAAAGGACATATCTTTCATACCTGATTAGTATCTCAGCATTTCCATGAATGATATCTAGAGTGGGGGAAAAAAAGATTTTTAAAAAGCATAGAAATGATTTCTTCAAAGTTCATCTTAACATGGAAAAACGGACACAGATAACTCTGTCTACTAAAAATTGATGTTTATTAAAATGTGAGCATCCCACTGGATTGGAAATTCTAAGATTATAAAGTGTAAACTGAACTTCCAGTGTGAAAATACAGAAAGAATTAGAACTGAAACATCTTCTCAGGCCCCTGAGGAGACGGGAAATTCCAAAATGGGGAATAGAAATATCTGAGGGAGTTTCAGAAAATGAAAATGCTTGTCTTCAGTATTTAAATGGCACACATGGAAGAAGGTCCTCAGAGAACCTGGTTCGAAGCTCACGGTTCCCCATCTCAACCAGAATAGGGTCTCCTTGTAACTCACCAATGGCTTTTTCAGTCCCTTCACTGGTGATGTTGGTGATGATCTTCTCCAGCCCCATCAGCTCCTTCAGCTGTGACCTGCCTCAGAGCCTGGACGTGGGAAAGCAGGAGACCCTCACAGTGTTGGCACAAATGGGGAAGATCTCCCTTCTCTCCTGCCTGAAGGACAGGACTGACTTCAGATTCCCCCAGGAGATGGTGGAGGCCAGCCGGGTCCAGAAGGCCCAGGCCCTGCCTGTCCTCCACGAGATGCTCCAGCAGATCTTCAACCTCTTCCACACAGAGGCCTCCTCTGCTGTTTGGAACACGACCCTCCTGGAACAGCTCCTCTCAGGACTTCACCGCCAGCTGGAGGACCTTGAGACCTGTTTGCTGCAGGAGATGGGAGAAGAAGGATCTCTCCTGGGAATGAAGGACCCCACACTGGCTGTGAGGAGATACTTCCAGAGAATCCATCTCTATCTGCAAGAGAAGAAACACAGTAACTGTGCCTGGGAGGTTGTCAGAGTGGAAATCAGGAAATGGCTTCTCTTCATTCATAAGCTCACAAGAAAACTCAGCAATTAGGAAAGAAACTGATTCCCAGAGATGAACATCCAAGCTCACTTATGTTCCAGTCATTTCAAAGGTGATATTCATTGCTTCATCTATAAAATAATTGGATTCATAATTAGCAATAATTATCAACATTATGAAGCATACATAGGAACAATATTTTCAGGATCTGTCAAACAAACTCTATCTAGTGACCTGTAACTGAACTTTATTTAATAAAATATTTATTTATTTATTTATTTATTTATTTATTTATTTAAGCATTTCAACAAATTTATCATTTTTATGCTTTTTCTATTTATATGTTCTTTTTATATAAATATGTTCACCTTTGCTTTATAATGAATGTCTTATTTACTGTTTTAGAAGTTTAATAAATTCTTATTAAATTTATTTTAAGGCGTTTCTGGTTTCTGCTGTTTCAAAAAAAAAGAAATTTCCTTGAGGTACTAATTCTGCAAAATACATAGGAAACAATCCAGTGCAGTGGATTCATTCATTCATTCATTCATTCAATGACCTTTGAGCTAGAACCTTGAGAAAGAGGTGAGTGTTCACTGACCCACTAGAGCTTACACAAACAAGGGACCTGAATGTACAAAAGTATTCATAAAATTCATTACATTTGGGATCTGGGCCCTACAGGAAAAGTAAAAGACGCCTTAGCAGTGAGTCTCATGGCAATAGCAAACCATTGGCTGCTGCGGGAATGCCAGTGGGATCTAACAGGCTCAAACCCAATCCATGAGAACGTGTTTTTTTCCCCATCCTTTATTGCATTTTGTATATCATTGACAAGATGGTCACAAAGAATCCTAGACTCAGATTCCACTGCCTTAGCCACCCAGGTGAAATGAGTTCTCTTTGATATTCAAGAACAATGCCTGCTAAAGATTCAGATTTCTTGACTTTCCCATCCTTGAAACTCAGGACTGTAGATGCAAGCCTTCCTTTCCCACATGGTTAATATTTCTTGCATGGAAGAAAGATTTGTTACCAGAGTAATGCAGAAGAGAAAACATAAAGGCAAAACCAACTGATGGTATATGTATCATGATTATTATTTATCTATCATCCACAAAGATTCTTATTCCCACATACTTGTAATAATATAATGCAATTGTATCATAACCAACCAAAAGGTCCCTGATGTTTTTACTCAGAGACGTCTCACTGGGTCCCTAAAGCCAGGGCCCTGCTCAGGATTTCTAAAGGATTTTCACACAGTTTGTAAATTCTGAGAACATCGGGTAAACCAAATATAACCACCTTTCAATTCCTAATATTCCAAAGTGGATGGAAAACAGGATAACTGTAATGAAACTTCACACTTAGAACAAGAAAGACTGGTAACCCCCCACCCAAACAGCACTTTTAAGCTAACAAATCTGTTAGCTTGCCGAACAAGGACGGAAAGATGTTTTCTGCGCTAGTACTTGAGGTTGAATTGGATGCAAGACAGCAATACAATTAATAATCTTGGATTGATTTCCTCTTATACATGAACCGTCCCTATCAGATTGCATGTAAAATTGTTTTTTAAGGAAAAAGTGAAACTCCTTTTATTATGTTGCCCTCACACAGTTTGAGCCCTTTTGATAGCTGTCAATAGAAAGGTCAAATGTTACAAGGGTCACCCAGTACAAGGTAAAACTCACAGGCAGAGAGTCAGTAGACATACACTGTCTCCATTCTCCTCCTCCTGAGGGCAGCAAGCAAGGACAGGTCACAGCTGGAGCATAAAAGAATAATTTCCAAGGGAAGAAATCCACCAACTCTGCTGCTCTCTCCATTCATGGGGACTTTGGGCAGTGCCTAAACAATCACATGAGAATGAGGACTTTTATTTTATGAGATGAACCTGATTACTGGGGAAAAACGTCTTACAGCTGCAAGTCAGCCTCTTAGGGGACTTGCACACAGTGGTTAGAGCACCTAGATTCCCGCTGGGCAGTGGAGCTACTTCATCGCCTTTCCCACCAGGTCTTGTCCTGCTGGTCTCTGCTCATCCACTGCCTCAGGTCTCTAATCAAATATGAGAAATGATCTTTCACTACATCTTTAAATATTGATTCTTTTACAACTATACTTATTTATTCTTCAAGAGTACCTACTCTCTTATCAGGAGCTCCATTCACTAATTTCCATTGCACCTTATTTCTATCATCCTTTCCATTTTTTAGTTGCTTTTCTTCATATAGAGAATAGGTCAAGTTTGTCTTTCATAAGAGGACATCATTTCTGATCTGTAATTTCTATTCTTTTTCTCTTACATTGCAGTTTTAATTCTGCTGTTATGTTTTTAGTTTCCTTGCTATTTTTACTTCTTAGATCTCTATTTTTATCTCATTTTGTTATGTTTTCAGGTTATGAATATATATGTGTATGAATGCAAATGGAAAGCTTACCCTGCCCCGCATGCTTTGGCTTGATCCTGTGAAGAACAAGTTAATTATATTCTCTTCCTTCCATGAGCAAATGGACAGTGATTCATAACATAATTTTAACAGGGGCAAAAGCATAATTTCAAAATTTCAGCTGTGAAAACAATATTACAGACAAGAATTGGTAACCAATCTCCTATTTTTTAAGATCAATATTCTTACTCATGATGAATTAGTCTACTAATGTAAATTTTAATTATTTCACACTGAAAAGAATATGGACTTCGGGAAATATTTGTTGGCTGTGAATGATAGTGCTTAGTAGCATGTAGTTTGTTGATCTTGTATGTAGTAGGTGCACAGTAAATGATAGCCATTATTATATACTAACAGGCAGTAAAGAATAAGTTGTTGTAGTCTAATATGTGATGATATTTGCTAACGAGGTATAAATATTTCAAAGATGTTAGTTTCTTGTTTTAAGTCACAGTCCCCAGAATCTTAGTCACTAATTTATCCTTTAAATACTATTTCCCAATTTTTTTTGTTGTTTTATTTTTATTTTTTTTTACATATGCAGGCACAAGGAAATGAACCCGTGTCTCTGGCATGACAGGCAAAAACTCTGCCACTGAGCCACCGTACCAATTATTTTTATTCTTCTTATTTTCCATATTATTTTTAGAAAATAATTTTTAAAAAATATTTTTAGAAAAAATAATATTGAGGTAAAATTTCAAGAATCATCATGTTTCTCTTCAAACTTTTATATATTTGTGGAAATTATTTGAATGCTTATTTTTATTTTAGTTCCATAAATTTCATAATTTAATTATGAATCCTACTTGTTTCCTTTATATAGTGATACTTTTTAAAATACTTTTCATTGACTCTTATGACTATTACTCATTATGAAGATTTCGTTGATACTAATATTGTGACCTCTCAATCTTTCCCTGTTATAGTGTTGCTCTTTCTCCATCATTTGCTTTTATTTTTTGGTATTATTTCATTTTAGGCATGTCCCCCTATTGAGAGTAATTATGAAGTTCTTTTTCAAATGAATAAAGAGTTTTCCTTCTAATAGAGATGTTCAAGGAGTTTATATTTAATATTTCAATCTTTTGTTTCTGGTTCTCATTTTATTCATTTATGCTTTACTTTTATGTCATGTTTAAATGTGTTTGACACTTGCTTCAATTGGCCAATTTAAAGACAATATATTTTTAAAATCAACTTAAATTATCTGTTCATTTTTAAATTAAAAATGTCACCAGTGTTAATTCATTCCATGGCTCACTGCTGGTTCCTTCTAGAATGATACTTTTAGTCAGCCTGGTAAGTGTGTGCAGCAGACATGATATGAATTGATAAAACTGGAAATTTATGTTCATGTATAAAAAGGTGAAATGGTTGAATAAGTTGGTGAATATAAATTGATTTGTGTTGCATTACTTTGCTCACGAAATGATAATTCATTTTGAATGTTCTTACAATGACAGTAATTTGATGCAGTGTGCAATGTTAGTGCCATATTCTTAGGAATTGTCAGAAATCTTGTGGTCAATAAGGCAGTGATCTACTAGGTTTAAACAATTCTCGCATAAAATGAAGCATATGAATGTAAAGCAATGTGACTGACATACTGGCCTAGTTTGTAAACTGCCCCTGAAAATAGTTCCATCATGGAATGCAAAACTCTTTTGGTTGATGATAAGACTGTTGCCATCATTACCAGAGCTTCTGCATGTTTTAAGACTCTATTTTGAAACTGTAGTGAGGTACATTTTCACTTAAGGAAAGGGCTAAAAGATCTTCCTGAGTGCCATGTGGACCATCCCTTTCTCTTGGCTCACCAGGACCTTTAACCAAGAAGTAGATGAACTGGTTGGGTCTGAGTGTAAAGTTTAAGGACCAGAGTTGACCTCATTCATTTATTATTGTAAGTCTTTAATGGCCTAATCCCTAATTTGAGGAAAGACATGACTTTATATATTAAAAAAAAATCAACAAACTGCAAGGAGATAAAACTTCAAGAGCTCCAAAAGGAAACATATTATGATCCAACTCTTGAAAGACAAAGACAAAGGAGATTCTTGAAAGCAGCAGGAAGTAACTCATTACCTACAAGTGATCTTCAATAAGATTAAGAGCCAATTTCTATTCAGAAAGTATGGAGAACAGAAGGTTGGGAAGATACAGTTAAAGCACAAAAAGCAAAACAAAAAAGACTTGTCTGTTAAGAATTCCAAGCCTAGCAAAACTATCCTTCAAAAATAAGGAGAAATTAGTACATACCAGGTAAACTAAAGCTGATGGAATCCAACACTAGTAGATCTGCCCTATGAGAAATGCAACGTGGAGTCCTTTAGGCTAAAATGAAAGCACGCTAAACAGTCCTTAAACCCATACAAAGAAAGAAAGAACACTGGTAAAGGTAATTACATAGAAAAATATTAAATCCAGTATCATTACATTTTTGGTTTATAACTCCTGTTTGCCTTTCCTATATGATCGAAAAGACAAATACATAAAACAATAATCGTAAATCTATGTTAATGGACACACATGATATAAATTTCTATTAATAACAATAAAGAGGGAGACAGATCTGAATAGGAGCATAATTTCCGTATGTTATTGAAGCTAAATTATATTAATTCAACCTAGATTGTTATAAGTTTAAAATATCCATTGTAATACCCAGGGCAGTCCCCAGAAAATAACTAATTATACATGGAAAATTCATTCACCATCTGCTTCTTTCCGCAGGTCACCGTGACCACAGGTGTGGGGAAGGAGGAGCCCCAGCAAAGGTCCGCAATACTGTCCCCTAAACCTGCTCCTGAGAAAGTGGGAACGAGAGTAAAATAGAAAACAGGAAAGGATAAGTTTTCAGATGAAAAAGAAAGTGCACTCTAAAGGGAAAAGGGGAGCAAAGGGAAAACAAGCTGAAGTGGCTGACCAAGAAACTAAAGATTTACCTGCAAAAAATGGAGAATCTAAAAATGTGGAGAGGCCAGCCTCTGATGAAGCAGGAGAGAAAGAAGCCTAGTTTGATGACTATGGTATACCTTGCCTTCTCAGGGGCCCTGTTTCTCCCTTCTTGTACAATCCAGAGAATATCTTTATGAACTATTTGTAAATGCAAGTTGTTTAGTAGCTCTATTTTTATCAACAATTTTTACAAATTTTACAAATTTTTAAAATTTTACATTTGTAAAATTTTTACAATTTTACAAATTTTTATCAACAATTTGTAAATGCAAATTTAAAAAGGAGCTCCTTTTTTAAAGCAGAGATTGAAATCCCAACTCATTTCATTTTTTAAAAGGAAATGCCTTTTTTTTAAGAAGGCAAATCATTTGTCGGTTGTTTGTATTTTCAAAGAATCACAAAAAGTGGGATATGACTTATGGGAGGCTTTGAATGTCTTGGATGTCAACTTCACATTCCATAGGGTAGGTGGTGGTGGCTCTTTTTATACTTTATGATGCAACACATACTAAATGATGATGGTATGCAGTTGCAGTCATGCATTTAGTACATGTTGAACATTTTTAATTACTTCTGTTCCCGTGTTTGTTTCTTAAAACTGGCTCCCTAATCTTGTCAGAATTCACCTCGTCAGAATTGTGTGCATGTTGTCACATCCTTCGTCCAGGTAGCCCAGTTTTCCTAATAGCTTTGTTGCATGTTGGGAAAGATTGGAAATGTCGGGTGATACGTATGATATTAAATTGTGAAATAGTAGGATTTATACGATATAACAAATTATCAACATTTGAACATAGATGTACTTGATAATCTTCTTAGGGAAAACTTGCCTCCAAATTTCAAGCTCGAAAGTCACTGGAATAATGTTGGAAGGAATTACAACTACATGGCTTTTTAGATTTTCAGTACATACATTAATAATTGTGTACAAATTGTTCATAATGTCTGTGTGCTTATATTCAGAACAACTAATAATATCTCAATATGAAAGAATAAAATGTATGCAGACAATGAAATGAAAAGTGAACCAAAACTGTACTCTAGAAAAAATAAATTAATCATAAAAGAAGTCAGTGTTATAGGAATTAAAAAATAAAGAAGATATGACATATAGAAAACAAATATCAATACAGAAGAGGTAAATCCTTCCTTATCAGGAATTACCATCAATATAAGGGAAATAACTTTTTAAATTAGCAGATGGGTTGGAAGAACGAATACATAGAAAACAGCAACAAAAACTGATCCAACTATCCAACTACTATCTGTAAGACTTTAGCCTCAAAGGCACAAATAGGTTGAGAATTAAAAGATAGAAAAGACTATTCTATGCAAATAGAATAGCCAAAAGAGAGCTGAGGGGGGTTATTAAAATAAAAATAATAGGTTTATGGGAAAATATTACTAGAGACAAAGGATATTATATATGGATAAAAAGATAGCAGAAAATATGACAATTATAAACTACGCACCATTTCATGATAGAAACACTCAGAAAATTAGGAACAGAAGGAAACTTCTAAAACAGAATAAAGGGCATTTGTAAAAAAGAAAACCAAAAGTAAAAACCAAAAAAAACACTGCCACTCAACTGTGAAAGATTGAACATTTTGCGTTAAGATCAGGAGCAAGACAAGGATACTCGACTTCTCCAATTCTATTTAATATTGTACTGCAAGTCGTAACCAGAATAACTAGGCAAGAATAGAAATAAAAAAGCATCCAAGTTGAAGGGGAAGATGTAAAACTATCTCCATTTGCAGATGACATGATTTTATACATATATGTATACATAGAGAGAGAAAATTCTAAAGAATACACAGACATGGAAAAAGATTAGAACTAATAAACAAATTCAGCAAACTGTCAGGATACAAGATAAACATGTACAAATTTGTTGTATTTCTATATATTACTACTGATCATTCTGAAAAGGAAATTAAGAAAGCATTTACAGTCAGTGTACCATCTACAAGAATAAAATACTTTGGAAGACATTTACCCAATTAGGTGCAAGATCTGTACACTGCATACTATAAAACAATGTTGAAAGAAATTAAAGAATGCTAAATAAATGGAAAGACATTCTGTGTTCATAGATGGGAATACTGAATATTGTTCAGAGCTCAGTACAATCGAAAGTGATCTATAAAGTAAATGCAACCCCTATCAAAATCCCAAGGGACTCTTTTGTAGAAATGGAAAAATTAATCCTAGAATGCATATGGAATTGCAAGCGATCACCAAACTCAACAAATCTTGAGAAACAAAACGAAATTGGAGGACACACATTTTTTGATTTCAGAACTTACTACAAAGCTACAGTAATAAAAAAGAGTGATGCTAGCATAAGGATAGGCATATACATCAATGGAAGAAAAATCCTTTAAACAACACAACAGAAAGATAAACAACCCAATAAAAATGGACAAAGACTTGAATAGACATTTCTCCAAAAAGACACACAAGTGGTCAACCAGCACACATAAAGATGCTCAACATCTGTGATCACCAGTGAGATGCAAATCAAAACTTCAATGAGCTACTTCTCCACACCACCAGGATGGACATAAAATAAGAAAATGAACAGAAACTTACAAAGGGGTGGCTAGGACGTGGACAATTTAGAACCCTTGTACATTGCTGATGGGATTGTAAAATGAGTTGCCCACTGTGGAAAACAGTTAGCCATTTCCACAACAGTTAAACATAGAATTAACATATGAACCAGTAACTGCATCTCTGGGCATTCATCAGGAAGAATTGAAACTAAGTACTCATCAAAAACTTGTACATGATTGTTTATAGCAGCACTGCTCATGTTAGCCGAATGGGAGAAACAAAACAGATGTCCATCACCAGATGAATAGATGAACAAATGTAGTTTATCCATGCTATGGAATATTATTCAAGCCATGAAAAAGGAAGAAGTACTGATAGATGCTTCAATTTGCATGAACCTTGAACATATTATGCTAAGTGAGAGGAGTCAGACACAAAGGCCACATACAGTATGATTTCATTTATATGAAATATCCAGAATAGGCAAATACAAGTAGACAGAAATTGGATTAGTAGAGGTAGGATTGGGGAGAACATGCTTATTGGTAATGGGGTTTCTTGTTGAGGTGATGAAAATATTCTGGAACTGGATAGTGGTAATGGCTGTACAACATTAGAATGTCATAAATGTCACTAATGGCCAATTTTATGTTTTGTGTATTATAACACAGACACGAGATCAATGAAAAATGAAAGATAAAAAAATCAACAGTTATTGTATTCACACTTGTCTCCTTTTCCCTCTAGTCATACAATTAGACTCCCTTCCAGCCTCTTCATGCTGGGTGTGACCATGTGAATGAATGTTGGTCAGTAAGTCTCCACACCTCTAAGACCCTGTATTCTTCTTGCATTGAAGGTAAACCCATGAGACTGTTTCCTACATTATGCCCCTTTCACTGCGTGTGACCCTGGGTACTTAGTTCTAAACATACCTGTGTCATACTGGCTATCCTCTGCCTACCAGTAATATAAACAATCCAAAGAAACAATGATACTATAATTATTTTGTAACCTGATTTTTAATTTACTAATCTATGCATGAAGATATGAGGGGGAAGTGAGGTTTGCCCTGTAGAGGTCTGGCCCATGAAAGCATCCCCAGATGATTTGCCAAGCAGGAAGTTCAGATGGGAGAAGAACGGTGAGGACAGGAAAGTCATAAAACAGAATAAGCAGCTCCTGGAATAAATACAGAACACTTGAAAAGAAACAAATGTTAATGAAAAATAATTTACATACCAGAGATCAAGACAAACAAACAAACAAAGGAAAAGGTTTAGGAGGGACAATGTGTAGTAATTGACTGCAGTTTCCCAGCACCTAGCATGGGATCTAATACATTTAGGGTATGGAGGTTCAGGGACCAGCATTAACGAGTGTCTTCCTCAGATTCCCATCTCAGTAGAATTCCACAACATTCACACATTACTGCTGACATCTGACTGCCAGCTTTATTCTCGGCCCCAGGACTGGATTGGCCTCTGGATTCTATTCCTGATGAGAGGCTGACAGAAAAGGGGCCAACAGGAGGCTCCAGACAGTACTTAGTTATGCATGGGTCCAATTTTCTCCATGTTCGCATGTGGCAGGAAGTGAGAGAACATTCATTCATGAATGCACCAACACTGACCTGAAGTATCTTGGAGATATTTTTGAAGGACAACTACTTTAAGAGATGGGGCTCGCTGCTAATAGTGTCTGGGTGATGTCAGAGTAAAGGTCTGTTCATTTGTACTCACAGGCTGGGGCCATCTGAGTCAACTTTTTCACATCTTCATGCATAGATTAGTAAATTAAAAATCAGGTTACAAAATAATTATGGTACCATTGTTTCTTTGGATTGTTTATATTCCTGGTAGGCAGAAGATAGCCAGTATGATGCAAGTATGTTTAGGGAAAGGAACATAATGTAGGAAACAGTCTCATGGGTTTACCTTCAATGCAAGAAGAATACAGGGTCTTAGAGGTGTGGAGACTTATTTGACCTAGTTTTAAGCAACAAAGATGGAGATGTGTACCTCTTGGGGAGGGTGGAACAAGAGTTCAATAGAATGGGTACAGTTCCTGGCCCATGCACTTCCCAAAACAAACAAATAAGTAAATGCAAACAAAGAAAAATACAACAAACGTACTGCTGCAATAACAGGATAATCAGATGGAAAAAGAATGAAATGTGACCCCACCCATACAGCCTAAAAAGAGACCATGTCTTCTGATGCTAACAGATTCTGTTTATGTTTTTTCATTCATATTCCTTTCTGCTCATCAGACTGCATAATTTCAGTTGGCTTTTCTTCAAATTATCTCACTCTTTCTTCTGCCTGTTCAGTTCTACTGTTGAATTCTTCTAGCGAATTTTTCACTTCGCCTGTTATAATTTTCAGGTCCAGAATTCTATTTGGTTTCTCTTCAGAATTCTGTCTCATTATTCTCCCTGTGGGAAGTCAATTTTCTCATACCTTCCTTATGTAGTTAGGCATTGTTTCACTTATGTATTTGAACATATTTGAAACAGCTGATTTAAAGTGTTTACGTAGGAAGTCTAAATCTGGTCTTCCTCAGGAACAGTTTTTAATTGATTGGTATTTTCTTACTGTATATGGGCCATATGTTCCTTTTGTTGTTGTTGTTATTGTGTGTTGTTATTTCTTTTATTTGTTTCTATTTCTCATTATTTTTTGATAAAAACTTCACATTCAAATTAATATAAGGTGGCAACTCTAGAAATCTGTCCTCCCCAAAGTGTGTTTTTGCTGCTTTCTGCAGGTTGCCGTTCCTTGTTGTTTAGTGAATTTACTGCACTAATTCTCTAAATTTTGTGTTATTTGTTATATGATGCTCTGAAATCTATAATCAGTTAGGTGGGGATCAACGAATGATGGAACAGAGATTTCCTTATGCCTGGAAACAATGCAGTTCTCGGTCTTTCTCAAGTACCTTTGTGTGTGTGTGTGTGTATGTGTGTGTGTGTGTGTGTGCATGTTGTGGTTCACACTGAACACTCAGCCAGGCAACTTTCAACTTTGCCTTAGTCCTCACTTCCTGCTTATGCCAAACTTTAAGATCAAACAGAGTGGGAGACTGGGTCATTTCCAGGTTCTCCCTGAGCATTTGCACAGCTCGACAACTGAGCAGGCCCTTCTAGAGTCCCAGAACTATGATCGGGTCTTTCAAAGCCCTTTGGACATCTTCTTCCTCACCTTTTTCTTCTCAGCTTTTAGGCTAGGATATTGTCTGGCCCTACTGTTCCCGTTACCCATTGCCTCAGGTAGCCAATATATTAAAATACTTGGCAGTAAACGTTTTTGAGAAATGCTCTCCCAGGAGAAGTATTTAGCATTGGCTGAGCTCTGAGACACGTAAAGTAAAGATACCCCTTTCCAGTGGGCTCTTCGCACCTGACAAGCCAAATAATAATAATCACTGGGAATGGGGATGTGGAGGCATTCCAGCTTTGTTCTACTCTCTGCGGTGCCCCAATGCAGACTTTTACTTTTCAAGGCCCCTACGGAGTAGTTTCAGCGTAAGGCAAGTTAAATGCTACAACTCTTGCTGTTCTTTACTGAGAGTCAGCTGCTTTACTTGAAAAAATGTTCCCAGGTTTTGTAAGTCTGATTAATTTCCAGATTCCTGAAAAGTAGATTCTGGCTATTTTTGCCAGTTTTGGGGCTTGTATTTATAGACAGACATATTTCCTGGGTTTTTTACTCTGCCATTTCCATTCATGTCATGTGTCTCTACTTACATTTCCATGAATCTGAGGAAATCAACCTTCACGGACAGAATTGGGCTCTTCTTTAACATTAATTTAACTGTTGTCTATAATTGGCAAATGTCAGGGGTAATTTTTGCATTCATAATACAGCTCAAATAAACACTACCTTGTTATTCTGGTTAGTTTTCTATGTGATCTTTTCTTTTCTGTCTTTGATTTATTCAGCCAAAATTAATTAGATTGGCTTTAGAGTAAGAGGATGATGGGGACTTACAAACATAAATTTCACATTTCTAATGAGAACTTTTTTCTTATTTTTGGTTTTGTGTCGTTATTTTGTAATGGACAGGACATCAAAATCTCCTTTCTCTTCCCTATTTCTAATGTCCTGCATTCTTCACAGCTGGACATCATGGCAGGAGATCAGTATGGCCATCCTCTCAGCCAGGTTTTACCTGCAGTCACCAGATGGCAGTAAAATGGTGGATTTACACTTCTTTGGTTCAGGGATGTTTCACTGTGTGAAGGAAGACTCCAAAGCTGAGGGGGCATGGAGCACAGAGAAGAAACATTGCCTGAAATCTCTGTGATGTCATTGTTTTAGCGTGATCCAGTCTGAAGTTGGATCATGGGCCAGTTTGAAAGTATTATGTACCCCAAAAGCCATGTTTCAGTCATAAATCAATCTAGTGAGGGCAACTGTTTCATGTAATCCTGCTTCAATACTTTAGTCTTGGAAACTTTGATTAGATTATCTCCAGGGAGATGTGACACACCTAATTATTGGTGTGACCTTTTGATTAGATGGAGATGTGACTCCACCCATTCCAAGTGGTTCTTGATTAGTTTACTAGAGCCTTTAAAAGAGCAAACTTTTGTAGAAACTTGAGCACAACAGACCCAACAATAACTTCAGAGCAAAGATACCAACACTTGGAGAACACAGACAGAGATGTCTGGAAATTCTTGGGGCCCAGCAGATGTCTCCATGAGATGTTAATCAGGCCAGAACCTGGAGAGGGTCAAGGGAAGCCAAGAGATGAAAGCCAGTCCCAAAGATGCAAAGTGAAGAATCCCCACAGGAATAGTGGCTGAAAGCAATGGAGACCAGGAGCAAAGTACCACCAGACGGCAGCCACGTGACTTCCCAGCTGGCATACGTGTTCCAGACCCATCAGCCTTTCTTGAGTGAAGGGAACCTCTTGTTGGTGCCTTAATTTGGACACTTTCATTTCCTTAGAACTGGAAACTTATAACTTATTAAATTCTCCTTTTTAGAAGCCATTATAGTTCTGGTATATCATATGTCAGAAGACAAGTTCTCAAAAGAAAATGGCCATTAAAGGCTTGCAGTAATGAATGAAAGTCAGCTCTGGTCCTGAAACTTTATACTCAGACCCAACCAATTCATCTGCTGCTTGGTTAAAGGTTATGGTGAAGCCAAGAGAAAGGGACAGTCCACATGGCACTCAAGACCTTTAAACTCTTTCCGTAATTCTAAGTGTACCTCATTACGGTTTCAAATGTAAAGTCTTAAAACATGCAGAAGCTGTGGTAATGATGGCAATAGTCTTATCATCAACCAAAAATTTTTGCATTCCACAGTGGAACTATATTCAGAGGCAGTTTACAAACTAAGTCAGCATGTCAGTCGCATTGCGTTACATTCATATGCTTCATTCTAATACAAGAATTGTTTAATCCTAGTAGATTACTGCCTTATTGACCACAAGATTTCTGACAATTACTAAGAATATGGCACTAATATGGCACACTGAACCAAATAACTGTTATCATAAGTGCATTCAAAATGAATATCATTTCACAAACAAAATAATACAACAGAAATCCATTTCTATTAACTAACGTATTCAACCATCTCACCTGCTTATATACAAACATAAATTCCCAGGTATCTCTATTCATATTGTGTCAGCTACTACACTTATCAGGCTGACTAAAGTAACAGTCCTAGGAGGAACTGGCCATGAGACATGGAATGAATTAAAATTGGTGAAAGTTTTAATTAAATAATCGAGAGATAATTTAAGTTGATTTTTAAAATATATTGTCTTAAAGTTAATGACAATTTGAGAATCGAAGGGGATATGACAAGTGTCAAACACATATAAAAATACGTGTTTTTATACATATTTAACATTATTATACATATATACCTATGTTATACCTATGTTATACATATATAACATTAAAAAAGAAAAAGAAAAAGAATTAAAAAATAAAATTAAACATAACTGAATAAAATGAGAACCAAAAACAAAAGATTAAGACATTAAATATAAACTTGTTAAACATCCCTGTTAAAAGGAAAACTCTTGATTCATTTAAGAAGTAACTTTGTAATTATTGTCAGTGGTCGCAAATGTCTAATATCAAGTAATACAAAAAAAATGCAAACAGTGGACAAAGATAGAGCAAGACTATATGAGGGAAAGACAGAGAGGGTGCAATATTACTATCAGTGAGAACTTGATAATACATAATAGTCATAAGCATCAATGAAAAAGGCTAAATTTTAAAAATAGTGACAACATAGAAAGGAAACAAATATAATTCATAACTAAATTATAAAAGCCATGAAACTAAAATGCAAATTAAATAAAACATTCAGTTATGATTTTTAGAAATATATAAAAATGTGAAAAGAAATATGATGCATTTTGAAATTTTAGCACAGTATTTTTTTTTCTAAACACAATATAGAAAAATAAGAAGGACAAAAAGAATTGGGAAATTATTTGAATAGTAAATTAGTGGCGAGGACTCTGGGGTAGTGTAAGTAAAAACAGGAAATACAACCTCTTTAAAATATTTATAAATCATTTTAAATAACCCCACTCCTAGCACCAAGATGTATTAGTTAGGGTTCTCTAGAGAAACAGAATCAACAGGGAACACTCGCAAATATAAGATTTATAAAAGTGTCTCATGTGACTGTGGGAACACAGAGTCCAAAATCCGCAGGGCAGGCTGTGAAGCCAATGATTCCGATGGAGTTCTGGATGAGCTCACAGGAGAGGCTCACCGGCCAAAGCAGGAAGAGAGCCTGTCTCTTCTGAATCTTCCTTAAACGGCTTCCAGTGATCAGATTAAGCATTATTCATTGCAGACGACACTCCCCTTTGGCTGATTACAAATGGATGTAGCGAACATGACAATGATTTAATTCTATGAAATGTCTTCATCGCAACAGATAGGCCAGTACTTGCCCAACCAGACAAACAAGTACCATCACTTGGCCAACCTGACACATGAACCTAACCATGACAAGACTACAACAACGCACTCTTTGCAGCCTGTCAGTAATGAATAACCATCATTTATTGAGCATCTACTAGAGGCAAGATAACAAACTTCAGGTGCTGGTAATTGAACTACTATCATTCACACCCAACCAATATTTTCCCAAGTTCATATGCTTTTCAGTGTGACATAATTCAAAGTTACATTAGTGGAATAATTCTGCATGATTAAGAAGATTAATCTTAGAAATATAAGATGCTTTTATACCAGAAAATATACAATTTCCTCTGGGAAATTCTCCCCTTCAAAACTCTACCAGGGGACACACTCTCATCACATGTAATTGGTATCATGCTCCCTGGCCTCAAGGGCTGCTCTAAACCTCACTAAGTTCCTCACTCCTTAACCCCCATACAGTCCATTCAGCAGAGCAATTACCAGCAGATGAGCCCCAAAATTGGAATTATTGAATATAAAAATAACAAGGCTAGGTGAAAACTGAAGGTGGAAATGTGAGCAAGAGAAATATTTCATTAGGACAGTTTAGAGTGAGCTTTGGCATTTCAAGTCTCCTTCTAGAATCTCAACTCCTGTGTGAGGTGCTGAATATATGATCTTTTGGATCATGTAGAAGGCAAATATTGACTCTAATATACACAAACAAACAGATACAGCGGTCCCAGTTGACATTCTCAGTGATTAGAAAATACCCACACAAAGGAAGGAATCATTTCCCTGGAAGCAATTGAATTTGCTCTCAAGCTTGCCCACAATTGTGCTTTGCATTACAAAGATGCCTGCTGCAAGATTCTGCCTCTAAAAACCAGGGATAGGTTACCAGTTCTTCTCTGTATTGATGTCTTCACAGGTGAAATATTGAAATTATCATGTTTTGCCCCTTAGATAACATTGCATAATGGATCAGGGTTTGATGTTCGAAAGAAGACAATATAAGCATTAACTTGTTCTTCAAAGGATCAATCCAATGCATGTCAGGGCATGGTAGGCCTTCCATCTATATTCACGTACAGATATTTTAATAAATTGAAAATGTAATAGAATGAGTTAACAATAGAGAAAAAAGAAGTGAACTGAGCAAGGAAACTAAAGATATAACAGGAGAATTAGAACGCAAATGTAAGAGAAAAAGAATAGAAATGTCAGATCAGAAATGACGTCCTCACATGAAAGAAAAACGACAAAGATTCTCTAAATGAAGAAAAGCAATTGAAAAGAGATGAAAAGGATGAAAGAAAATAAGGTGTTATGGAAAGTAATGAATGGAGTTCCTGATAAGAGTGTAGGTACTCTTGAGGAATAAATAAGAATAGTTGCAAAAGAATCAATAATCAAAGATATAATGAAATATCACTTCTCATATTTGAAGAGACCTGAGTCAATAGATGAGCAGAGACCAGCAGGACAAGACCTGATGGGAAAGGCTGTGAAGTAGCTCCACTGCCCAGCGGGATTCTAGGTGTTCTAACCACTGTGTACAATTCCCCTCAGAGGCTGATATCCAGCTGCAAGATGTTTTTTTCCAGTACCTAGGTTCATCGCATAACACAAAAGTCCTCACTCTAATGTGATTGTTTAGGCACCGCCCAAAGCTCCCCATAAGGAGAAAGAACAGCAGAGTGGGGTGGATTTCTTCCCCTGAAGGTTATTCTCTTTGCTCCAGCTGTAACCTGTCCTGGCTGCCCACAGGAAGAGGAGAATGGAGACAGTGTGTGCCTTACTGACTCTGCCTGTGAGTCCTGCCTTGTACTGGGTGACCCTTGCGACATACGAACCTTTCTCCTGACAGCAATCAAATGGGTTCAAACTGTTTGAGGCCAACATAATAAAAGGAGTCTCACTTTTTTCTTTAAAGAACAATTTTACATGCAATCTGTTAGGGATATTTCACGTGTAAGTGGGGACCCATCCAAAATTATTGATTGTGTTGCTATATTGACATCCAATCCAAGCAAAGTATGTATTATAAAATGCAGAAAAAACTTTTCCAACCTTGTTCAACAAGCTAACACACTTAGTAGATTAAAATCACTGTTTGGGGGTTACTGATCTTTCTGGTTCTAAGTGTGAAGTTTCCTTACAGTTACCCCGTTTGCCGTCCACTTGGAATACTAGGAATTGGAACATGGTTACACTTTTCTTTACTTAAAGCCTCAGAATATAAAAACAGGGTGAAAATCCTTAAGCAATACTGGACTAGGCCCTTGTTCTAGCTAGCTGCTGGAATAAAATATACATGAAACGAAATGGCATTTAAAACAAGGAATTCACATGCCAGAGACCCAGGTTTGATTCTCGGTGTCTGCCAATGCAAAAAAAAAAAAAAAACAGGTATTTAATAAATTGCTAGTTTACAGTTCTAAAACTGTGAAAACGTCCAAAATAAAGCAAGGCTCTAGAAATATCCAATGTTAGGCATCCAGGGAAAGATATCTTGTTTCAAGAAGGCTGATGGCGTTCAGGGCTTCTCTCTCAATTGCAAAGGCACATGGCAAACGTGGTGAGGTCTGCTAAACTTCTCTCTAGATTCTTGCTTCATGAAGCTAACCCGGGGATGAATCCTTTCATCTCCAAAGGTCTGTGGCTGCATGAACACTCCTGGTTCTCATGGCTCTCTCCGCTCATGGCTCTATTGCTCTCTCCAAAATGTTTCCACATTTTTAGCATTCCAGTACAGTAATCAAGACCCACCTGGAAAGGGTGGAGTCACATCTCCATCTAATCAAAATGAATACCCACGACTGTGTGAGTCACATCTCTGTGGAGATAATCTAATTAAGTTTCCAAGCTACAGTACTGAACAGGGATTGAAAGAAATGGTTGTTTCCACAAGATTGGATCAGAATTAAAACCTGGCTTTTCTAGGGTATGTAGTCCTTTCAAACCAGCACAGCCCTGGATTCAGAAACCTAATGAGACTCCTGTTATCATCCTCTGAGTGAAAAGCTCAGGATCCTTTTGGTTGCTTATGATATAATTGCATCATACTGTTACAAGTATTTGGGAATAAGAATCTTTGTAGATGACAGACAAGTAATAGTTATAATATATGCACCATCAATTGGTTTTGTCTTCACTTTTTCTCTTCTGCATCACTCTGGTAACAAATTTTTCTTCCAGGAAGGAAATGTTAATCATGTGACAAAGCTTGGACAGCCTCCACAGTCCTGAGTTCCAAGGAGGGGCAAATCAAGAAATTAGAATCTACAGAAGAAATTGTTGTTGAATATCAAAGAAAACTCTTTCTGCCTGGATAGCTAAGACAGGGGAATCTGAATCTAGAATAATTTGTGGCTATCTTACTATGATATAAAGACATCATCTAAAGGATGGAAAAAGACATATTCCCAGGGATTTTGCTTGAGCCTGTTAGATCCCACTGGAATTCCCGCTGCAGTCAATGGTTTGCTCTTTCCATGATACACCCTGCTGAGACAACTTTTGCTTTTCCTGTGTAGCCCTGATTCCAAATGCAACTAATTTTATAACTAATTTTTAATGTCCATGTGCTTTGCTGTATGTAAGCTCCAGAAGGTCAGAAAACACTCACCTATTTCTCAAGGCTCTATCCCCATGGTCATTAAATGAATGAATGAATGGATGGATGAATGGATGGATGGATGCACTGCATTACATACTTTGCTAATCAGTTTGCAGAATTAGCAACTAAGGGGAAATTTATTTTCTTCATAGGCATAAATGTCTTAAAAGAAATTTAGTTACGATTTATCAACTATTATAACAATAAGTAATGTATTTATTACAAAGCAAACGAGTACATGTTTTATGTAAAACAGAACATATGACTACAAACACCATCAAAATTATAAATTAATTGAAATGTTTAAATAAATAAATACATATTTTATGAAATAAAGTTCAGTTACAGGGCAGTGTTTACATTTATCCAGATTCTGAAAATATTTGGTCATACATATGTCAATAATACTGATAAAATATGCTAAATATAAATGAAATTGTTTTCTAGCTGAGACAAAAAATATTGGCTTTTGAAATGACTGGAAAATTAAGTCGGAGTTTAGATGTTCGTCTTTGGGAATCACTTTCCTTCCTAATTCCTGAGTTTCCTTGTGAGCACATGAATGAAGAGAAGCCATCTCCTGATTTCCACTCGGACAACCTCCCAGGCACAGTTACTGTTTTTCTTCTCTTGTAGATAGAGATGGATTCTCTGGAAGTAGCTCCTCATGGCCAGTGTGAGGTCCTTCATTCCCAGCAGAGATCCTTCTTCTCCCATCTCCTGCAGCAAACAGGTCTCAAGGTCCTCCAGCTGGCGGTGAAGTCCTGAGAGGAGCTGTTCCAGGAGGGTCGTGTTCCAAACAGCAGAGGAGGCCTCTGTGTGGAAGAGGTTGAAGATCTGCTGGAGCATCTCGTGGACGACAGACAGGGCCTGGGCCTTCTGGACCCGGCTGGCCTCCACCATCTCCTGGGGGAATCTGAAGTCAGTCCTGTCCTTCAGGCAGGAGAGAAGGGAGATCTTCCCCATTTGTCCCAACACTGTGAGGGTCTCCTGCTTTCCCACGTCCAGGCTCTGAGGCAGGTCACAGCTGAAGGAGCTGATGGGGCTGAAGAAGATCATCACCAACACCAGCAGTGAAGGGACTGAAAAAGCCATTGGCGAGTTCCAAGGAGACCCTCTTCTGGTTGAGATGGGGGACCGTGAGCTTCGAACCAGGTTCTCTGAGGACCTTCTTCCATGTGTGCCATTTAAATACTGAAGACAAGAAATTTCATTTTCTGAATTTCACCCAGACCTTTCTATTTCCCATTTTGGAAATTCCCTTCTCCTCAGTGTCCTGAGAAGATGTATCAGTTTTAATTCTTTCTGTAGTCTTACATTGAGAGTTCAGTTTACCCCTTAAAATATTAGAAGTCCTATCCAATGGGATGTTGATTATCTTAATAAACACCATTTTTAAATAGAGCTGTCTGGATACTTTCTTTAATATGTTAAGAACAACTTTGAAGAAATCATTCTTCAGTTTCTTCTTAAATCTTCTTTCTCCCCTTGAGATATCCTTCATGGAAGTTTTGATGTACTAATCAGGCATGAAAGATATGTCCTTTATATGCATAGATCTACTTGTGTTTTCTGTCATATTCTCAATACCAGGCACTTGGCAATCTAAAGCAAAAGGACTCCTTATGCTTCCTTCAACCCATAGGAACTTTCACGTGGTTCATGTTGATACAGTTGATAGTAGGTTGTAGAGCTAAGAACAAGAAGCATGTGGTTCATATTTATCCTTATTTTCTTGTTGGTGTGGCTCCCACTTTAGGTTAATAACAAAACCACAAAAAGGGAATTAGATGTCTGTGCATGCATTTGTGTGTGTGTGTGTGTGTGTGTGTGTGTGTGTATGTTTATGCAGTGGTGTGGTTTGATAGGATGGGGAGAGTTCTATGATTTGATTGGATAATTGGTTCTAGTTTCAAATGGTGCACTGAAGTGCACCATTATTATTACTTCTTTCAAAGCATCTTCTCATCACATCTGTATTTCCACAAATGTAGTACACCTCTCCTCATAGCCTAGACTTTTAGCATTTTGTTTAGTGTTCTTACGTCACCTATAAACTTCTTAGAATCATCCCTTGAAAGTAAGGAACATGTTGGCATACCTTTCCTAGAACCCTTTAACAATCCTGTATTTTGTGATGGTAGGTGGGGGAGAGGAATTGCTGTGCATATGCACCTATAATATTTAATCTCCCAAGTCTGCTCTTCTTAGTTCAAGCATCACCATATAGTTTGGTATGTATGTGAATGGCCCAGAATAGTCAGCAGTGACATACTCTTTTTTTCAAGTATAATGAGTCTGATAACCTCCTCTATTCATAAGGGGAATAGTTCTCCTCCATTATTAAATCTATATACCTTAAATAGCTTTATAATATACAGTTTACCAAACTCGGTTTTCTTTATTCTACTTAATTGAGA
This sequence comes from Tamandua tetradactyla, assembly GCF_023851605.1. NCBI lineage: Eukaryota > Metazoa > Chordata > Mammalia > Pilosa > Myrmecophagidae > Tamandua > Tamandua tetradactyla. Next base: position 75,622,196 of record NC_135328.1, read on the forward strand.
TTAGTACTGAACTTTCATCATTGTGCTGAGCCCACATTATACCAACATGATTAATCTGACTTCAGAATGAGGCAGGTGGAGCTGTTGCTAATGTCGAGACGTTCAAACAGGTAGAATGTGTGCACTCGGCTTTCTTGTGGCTTCGTGGCAGAGATGTCCAGCCCAGCCCATTATTTTACCTTTACCGAAAGAATGGCTAAGTGATCCATTTATTCTTTGACATTTTATACATAATTTAAAAATTGTTCCCTCTTCTTTGATGTTTGTCTTTGCACTAATTAAACGGTTTCCTAATGCCCCTGTAATGTTTCCAATTTCACTTCGAGGTTTGTTACAAAAAAGGGAAGAGAAAATGTAACAACAAAAAGTAACCTATTCTCCCCATGATTTTCAATACATCAGAATATTCAGCTCACTTTCAACATTCCTAGAAAGTAAAAGTGTAAGCAGTCATTGAGAAGTTAGACACATAGGCAAAAGGAAAGTAAATGGTGAAAATTACAACAGAGGAAGTGACATCTATTCTCCTGAAATGACAAAAGGACACAGCTAATGACACCACCACAAGTCAGGGCTGTTATACAGAATGACAGGTTTCAGTGCAGCAGGTGGATGAGACTGTCGAACCCGCAGATGGCTCCAGAGGAGCGCGGCTGGATCTTTAGAACAGGCTGTTGCTTAAAAGGCTAGTTTTCAGCTATAAAATTCAGCAAATTTTTTTCTTAATTTCTTCCCAGTTCTTTTCTCTCTCTTCTTCATCTCCCTCCTCCCTCTGTCTTCCTCTCACTCCTTCTGTTTCTCTCTCTCTCTCTCTCTCTCTCTCTCTCTCTCTCTCTCTCTCTCTCTCTCTCTCTCTCTCTCTCTCTCTCTCTCTCACACACACACACACACACACACACACACACACACACACACAGAAATAACCCAACTCCACAGATTTAGTCTCACTGACTGATCAAGAGTGGTTTGTAAACTGAACAACCATTTAATTAATTGCAACAGGTGTTTCATATCTCAGGAGTGAATAGATGTTATTCGTTTGAACAGGGCATTACCTCCATACACATGTTCGAGTTCATACAAAGATGAAATTGGAAATAAAACTTTTTTCTTTTGAACTGAGAATTAAAGAGGCTGATCATCTTGGGGGAACATCCATTCAGTTTCCTTAGCTGGCTGTGTTACTTTTCTTCATTATGGTAGAGGCTAACAAGTCTTGTGTTTTCTTTTTTCCAGACGTTGTCATAAGTACATCACAACAACCATCTGCAGAGCATCCTGAAGTAGTGGAAACAATGATCATTTCTGTGTAGTAGGAGTGAGGTAGAAAAGGTCACACAACAAGGACAAACTAGAACTGTGCCTTGAACCCGGGCTGCTCAGCCCAGGAGTTTAATATTGCAACCATGAAAGGCAAAGATGCTTCTGAATCAGACATTTTCCCTGATATACACAAAACTGAATAAGTTCTTTCCATCTAGTTCCCATTTTTCCTATTCACTGAAAGCATCATTGGCTCTTTCCAGATAGACCAGAATCCTTTTGTATAGAATAGAACTCACTTAACACCTTCTAATTCCCAGTCCTGTCTTTCAAATAAATGATGCTAGTGTTGGGTTCACCTGGATCTCTGAAACTCCCCTTTCCCACATGAGATGTTTTCAGAAGTTAATCAGACGGTTAAAGTATCCATCTAAATTAGTTTTTATGATTTCTGTTTCAGAAGCCTTCATATTTCCATCAGACTTCTTTAATGCTAGGATACATGCCCTTTGGAACATGTACTCCTTTTTGTACTTGCTGAGGGGCAGAGACTCCTGTGTCTGCTCCTGTGACAGACACTGCTCTAGAATCTAGGGGCAGTGTTACTGCCCCCAGGGTGCTCACAGTCCAGGGAGAGGTCAGAAGTCACACAGCTAGTTAGGGTGATGACTTCATTACCAGTGTGCAGAGAGCAGATAAAGGATAAAGTTTTAATGTTGAAAGAGTACCATTTAGGGTTTATCTACCATTTATATAGTGTTTTGTTGAGCTCAGTACCTCTTTGAGTTTCATTTCTCCATTTATAAAACATAAATGACAATGATGATTATATTAAAGGGAAACTGTGAAGATTCAATGAAATTATGTTTGTATATCACTTAGCTGAGAGCCTGTACATAATAAATACATGATAAAACATGGCCATCGATGTTAGTATTATAAAAAATATCTTCACAGATGCAATGAGGTAATGTTATGAAAAGTTTTGGGTACCATTGCAATCCCTACAATACCCTTTCTCTGACATTGTATAGAATTTTCTCCCAAGCTGCAACCAAGAAGGTGTGAAAAAAATATGTTTTAAAACTGTGGCAGATACTGCGTGGCACTTCTTGCTTTGGACTCTTCCATCTGATACTCATATTGATAGATGTTCATTTTTTAATCGAATTCAGAAATACCCAAAAACCTTAGAAAGGGAAACAAAAGGGGTAAAATAGAAAAACCCAGAAAATGAAGGTTTGTGTGCTGTGAGCACCAAGTGTCCCCACAATGTGCTGAGATGAGGCTCCCTCTCCAGGCAGCTCTGCAGAGTCACCAGCTCCCCAGGGGCCCTCCCAGGCTCTGTGCTGATGGCTCTGCTGAGACTCTGCCCCTTCCCCAACTGTTGTCCGGCCTGTGTCCTGCCTGGAAGCCATGACCATTGGGAATCTTCACACTGGTGAGTCAAATGGAGAGAACTTCCATCCCGTTAGGTCTGAGGAACAGGAATGACTTCTGGTCTCCCCACACACTCATGGTTGAGAAGCAGGTTGAGAAGACGCTACCACCGCTGTCCAGCATGAGCTCCTCAAGCAAATCTTCAGCCTTTTCATCACAAATGGTTCTTTTCTGGCCTGGGATGAGACCTGCTGGACACATTCCTCTTTGGATTTCACCAGCACCTGGATGACCTGGAGACATGACTGGAGAAGGAAATGAAGGAAGATCAGACACCTGAGAAGTGAGAGCTCCAGACTGGCTGTGAGGAGAAACTCCCGAGGAATCAGGGTGTATCTGAAAGAGAAGCAATTCGGTTCCTGTGCTGGGAGGTGGTCCGATTTGAAATCCAAAGGTGGTTTCTCTTCAGTAACAGGCTCAAAGGAAACCTGCAGAAATGTGGGCATGGTGATTCTCAAAAGAGTTCATCTGGTCAACTAATCTACTATTTCCAAGACTGAGACTGAAATCTCCATCACTGTTTTTATGCCAGATTAAAAACAAATCATGGCAAATTTTATGGACTCATAAAATCCATAGTTTGCACTTTTCGCCAAGGAGCTCTTCTTTCTATAGCTGAGTTATGTCAAAATGCCCATCATAACATGACTGGTGCTGGGGATTCCTATTCCCTCCTCATTCAGGTACTTTGACTGTGTTTATTTTGTGAGAAAATGCTCTGCACTATCTTTATATTAATTATATTAAAAAAGTGTGTGGCGCAGGCCATGGTGGCTCAGCAGGCAGCGTTCTTGCCTGCCATGTTGGTGACCCGGGTTCGATTCCTAGCGCCTGCCCATGCAAAAATAAAAAAGTGTGTGAAGCAAGAAAATGGTTTTCTTCAAGGTCATTTATTTCCCATAACTAAAGAATTTACAGGACAGTCTTGTACAAAATGCAATATTAAACAAGTGTATAATAGACAGTAAAAAAATTATAATTCCAATACCTGTAAACCAAATAAAATAAATTAAAATAAATAACTGTAGAAAGACATTAAAACTGTTATCTCAAAGAGCCATTTTTTTCCAGATCAACTTCAGACCTCCAAGGAAAAAAAAGCATCCATGATTATCACATATGAAAATAAAATAAATGTCATCAAATTCAGTTATTTTCCCCACTGAAGCAGAAAATATAGAGAGAAATTTAAAACTACACCATAGCAAATTATATTTCCCATAGTTCTGATTCAATTTTCTTTCAACCCTATTTAATATAGCTTTATAAATTATTCTACAAATTTTATTTTCATGATTTTGAATCTGGTTCCAATTCTTTTCCATTTATTTTTTTATCAATATATACTGGCTACCAATTCTAATCAGAAAAAAAAAATTTGGGAAATCTCTCATCATGATAGCACATTCAGCAGAAATTACTGATGTGCAAGCAAACCATAAAAAGTACAGCTCTCCAGAAAGTACAGTTTCTTGGTTGTTTCATTGTCTGAGTTTTCTTTACAATGATTCTTGATGAGAAATTCTTTCAATCTTGTAAACATCAGTGTGCACAGTCTCATTAGTATGTAGCGTCACGGCCTTGGCCAGGAAGGCTGGTTCACAGCTAAGGAAGAGCTAGAGGAGTCTCAGACTTTAATGGCTGATGAGCCTTACATCCCGCAGAGCAGAAAAACACTTTTCCTTTTTTGCCACTTAAGAAAGTGGCAGAAATGCATGCTGAAGTAATCCAGTCAATCCTTATTTTTGTTCTTTTTTTCGTAAACTTGGTCTCAGGATAGTTCTGGAAGGGCGATGTTTCTGAGAAGCCACGGCTGGGACCGGCTTCCATCACACCCCTGACGCTGGGCCCCCGGCTCTCCTCCTCCGGGACTTTCCCCAGGCACTGACGCGTGTCCGCATGCTGCAGGCTGAACTTCACTGGGTCGCACTCCCACAGGTGGCTGCTGTTAGGGGGTGGCATTGGAGCATCGTGCTGGACCGTTAAGTTTGGAAACATCCAAGCAAAGGTCAACTGTTCTAATATCTTGGTTGGCAGTATAAGAAGAAACCTCATAACCTCCCATACCATGACAGCTAAAAATTCCAACTTTTTATTTCTCTGTTCTAGCCATGTAACCCAGACACTAATTTGTTTCCTTATTACGGACTTCTCCTAAAGAGAAACAGTGACATGGAATTTGAGAATCAGGATAAATATCCTCCAGGTACCAAGAGGAAGGTCTGCATTGTAACTTTGGACTTGGACCAAGACTTGATGATATATCTCCATGATCTACCTTTGTAACACCTGGGCAAATTATGTAGAAGAAATTCTTGAATTCATCCATCCAAACTTCTCCAAGTCGTCTGTTATTTTTATTGATAGTCTTCCCTGGGCCTCCTGGAAATGTGTAAGGTGTCAGCACTGATCACATCAGCGACTGGACATGCGCCTGGTTTCCTGTCATGTTTGATCCTGGCTAAGAGAGGCTCCAGCCATGCCACTATCTGTCCACAAGACAATCTAAAAAGGTGACCTTCAGACACAGCAGCGCCTTTCCGTCTAGCTCTGATCAACCCAGAACGTTGTTCCATTCGAATTACATGAAGTGGTACTTTTAATTTCCTCACAGAACTCTCTAGAGGTCTTTTCAAAAAGTCTGTTTCTCTGGCATCATCCACCAGAACAATATCTTCCAACATATGTCTTGGTGAGCAATTTATGGACAGCAATATGGACAGTTCTCAGAAGTGTGCGCCAAGCCTTGCTGTGGAAAACAATCACCACACTTGTAGGAAGATTATCCCGATAAACCTTTGTTTACACCCTTCTAACCTCACATCTGGTGAAGCTCTGTTGAGGGCAATCATCTCACTCGTCAGTAAGTTGAACTGACTGATTTCAAACATCTCTTTCATATTTCCTTGATCATCTTTAGGAATGACGGCTGGCTTCCCCATTTCTCCAGGACCTTCATGCGCTTCTGTACCGCCGCTAGAACATCTCCAGCAGGAAATCCTCTTTCCCTTTCTCATCACATTTGTTGCAGTCACTGAAATAAAGCAGCAGGAACAGATCCAAGAGCACCCAAATCAAGGAGGTGGCCAAGACCACCTTGAAATGTGCAAATTTTCTCTTGGCACTTTAAGGCAAAGGCAAAATTTAAAAATGTATATATATATATACAAATGTCATTAAAATCATTCCAGTCCAGTTTTATCAGAAAATACGTCCATAACCGGGGTCCGTGCGTGGCGGCGGCGAGGGTGCTGGGCCTGCAGGGGCGATGGCGGCAGGTCCCGCGGGCGCCCCCCTCCGGCCGCCTTCCGTCCCGCAGCCTCCTCGCCCACTGGCGGCGGCTCCCCCCGCGCGCAAAGGGGCCGACGCGGGACCCGCCCCGCCACCGCCACAGCGCCAGGCCTCCGCCGGCTCGGCGCGCTCCTCGGGGCGCAGCGCACGTCGCCGCCACCGCGCGGTCTGGGCTCGATGACCTTTGCCTCCTCACTGTACACGGAAATGTTACTTGTACCCACTGCACCGCGATGCCCTTAAGCTATGTTGTGATGTGCTTATAACAACATCTGAAACAATTACAGACAAGGCCTGTGAGCCACTCCCATAATGGAGACAAGCCAGATGTGGAAACTGGACAGAAGTCTCCCTGAGATGATCTGCCTCCATTCCTCTAAATCTGATAAAAAACAGATTTATTTCTAATTTCGTCTTTGCATGACATTGAACACCTGTGTGAAGGTAATGCCCTCTCCAAATGAATAACATCTCTTAGCCCCTGAGATAGCTAACCTCTCACACATTAATTAATGGCCATTCAATCCGCAAGCCACTCTCTGTTGAATGTCAACTGGTGTGACTAAATCCATGAAGTCGGATCATCTTTGTGGTCAGTGGAAAAAAGAGAGGGGAGTAGTAGAAGAGGGGAGGGAGGGACGGAGGGACAGAGGGAGGAACGGAGAGAGGGATGGAGGGAGAGGAAGAAAGAGAAGTTGGAGGAGAGGGATGAGGAGGAAAGGGAAGATAACTGGGGGAAAAAAGTAAGAAAAAAACCTGATCTTTCAAACCTGAAAACTAATCTTTTAAGCAACAGCCTGTTTTAAAGATCTGCTGCCTCCTTTAAAAGTTATGTGCGGTTTCAACAGACTCATCCACCTGCTGCATTGAAACCTGTCATTCTATATAACCCCGCAGAATTCTGGTGGTGTCGTTACATGTGTCATTTTGTCGTTTCATGAGGGGAGACGTCACTTCCTCTTTTTTAATTTTCAGCATTTACTTTCTATTTGCCTTTGTGTGTTGCTTCTCCATGGCTGCTTACTTTTACATTCCAGGAATATTAAAAGTGAGCACGATATTCAGATACCTTGTAAATGATGTCTTTTATTTTCATTTCATTTTCTCTACCCTTTGCAACAAACCTCAAACTGAAATTGGAAACCCTACGGGAGCATTAGGAAAACATTTAATCAGTGCAGAGACAAATACCAAAGAAGAGGGAACAATTTTTAGGTTATGCAAAACAATGTGAAAGAACAAATGGATGACTTAGTCATTATTTTGATGCGGTTAGAGTAATGGACTGGGCTGGACAACATCTCTGCCATAAAGTAGCAATGAAGCCCAGTGCACACATTCTAACTGCACGGACATCTCAACTTAGTGATGGTTGCAAATTTGCTCCTCCTGAGGGCAGATTTAATCATCTTGGTATAGTCTGGGCTTAGTGCAATGATGGCCAGTTCAGTACTTTTATCAATTAAATGGAATAAAGAAAACTAAATTTGGACAACTGAGTTTCACAAAGCTATTTAAGGTATATGGACTTAATATGATGAAGAAATCTTCTGTTTATGAAGAGAGGAAGGTGTCAGACTTATTGTGCACCTGAAAAAAGAGTATGTCACTAATGACCACTCTGAACCATTCATATGCATACAAACTATATTGTGATGCTTGAATTAAGAGGAGGAAACTCAGGAGATTAAAAAATATCAGCTCATATGCACAGCAATTCCATTCCGCACAGCTACATCACAAAATACAGGATTGTCTCAAGGGTTCTAGGGACAGTATGCTGATACGTTCCTTACTTTCAAGGGACGATTCAAAGAGGTCTGTGGGTGCTGTAAGACACTAAACAAAATACTGAAAGTCTACGCTGTGAGGAGGGGGTGCACTGCATTTATGGAAATGGTGAAATGAGGGGATGCTTTGAGACAGGGTCGTAGTAACAGTGCACTTGAGTGTATCTCTTTGAAATTAGAAAATGTTATCCAGAAAACCCATAGGACTTTTCCCATCCTACTGAACCACACAACTGTACATACACACACACACACGCACAAACACATGTACGCACATCTAATTCCCCTTTGCGTGGCTTCATTATCCACTTAAAGTGGAGGCAAAGATACCTCAGCTAGAAAATGGGGGTAAGGATAAACCATGTTCTCCACTTGTTCCGAGATCTACAAACATTGATCAACTATAACAGCAAACCTACAAAATCTCATGCCCTATTCAAGATTCCATGTATTTACGGAGTTCAATTAAACTGTCTACATAAGTTATATTAGGAAATGCACTAGTCAAAATATAAATTTTGTACCAAAATTTTTGCTGTAGTCTCACATACAAGTTAAAGTTTTAAAATATGAATTACCATATGTTTTCAACACCCAGCAATATCGACATTCCTTTGTTCTTCCTCATGCAAAAACATTTTTTAATTTGTACATTTATTCACTATCATTGTGCACTCTAGGCATTCCTAGATTACACCATCTCAGTCTTTATTGTCTGTCTTTCTTTCTGGTTTCACTTGAGCCCCCAGCTCTCCTCCCTCTATCATTCTCACATTCAGCTTCATTCGGTGTACTAACATTATTGTACTACAATTAGGAAGTATTATATTATCCATTTCTGAATTTTTACAATCAGTCCTGTTGCACAATATGTATCCCTCCAGCTCCAATTACCCAATATCTTCCATCTTTCTATCTCCTGATGGCCTCTGTTCTTAACTGAAATTCTCCAAGTTTTCTTGTTTTAAGTTACAGTGCCCAGAATCTTAGTCACTAATTTACTCTTTAAATAGTATTTCCCAATTGTTTTTACCCATCTCAGTTTTCTATATTATTTTTAGAAAAAATAATATTGTCCTAAAATTCAGTAATGCATCTTGTTTCTCCTCACGTTTTTATAGACTTCTAGAAGTTGTTGCTGAATGTTTCATTTTAGTTCCATGACTTTTATAATATAATTATGTATTATATTTGTTTCCTTTATATCTTGACACTATTTTTCAAATTTAACCTTTTTTAATTGAATTCTTATGATCACTCATTATCAATCTCTCATTGATAGTGTTATCAATGTAGAGGTCACAACCGCTACATCTTTCCCTCTTATAGTCTTGCCTATCTCTGTCCATCGTTTGCTTTTAGTTTTTATTATTAATTGATATTAGCCATTTCCCTCTATTCAGAGTAATTATGAAGTTGTTTATTAAATGAGTCAGGAGTTTTCCTTTTAACAGGAATGTTTAAGCAGTTTATATTTAATCTCTTATTGTATTGTTTATGGGTCTTATTTTATTGATTTACGCTTTGCTTTTATGTTACCTTTATGTGTGTTTGACATTTCTCATATCCCCTTCAATTCTACAAGTGTCATTCATTTAAAGACAATATATTTTAAAAATCAAGTGAAATTATCTCCTAATTTTTTAATTAAAAATATCACCAAATTTAACTCATTCCATGGCTCAATGTTAGTTCCTTCCTGAACTGTACTTTTAGTCAGCCTGGTAAATGCGTCTAGCAGACGTGATATGAACAGATATAGCTGGGAATGTATGATCATATATAAACAGGTGAGATGGTTGAATGAGTTAGTGAATAAAATGATTTCTGTTATATCATTTTATTCACAAAATGATATTAATTTTGAACGCTCTTACAATGACAGTAATTTAATGCCATGTGCTGCTATGTTAGTTTTGTATTCTTAGAAATTGTCAGAAATCTTATAGTCAATATGGCAGTAATCTGCTAGGATTAAACAATTCTCGTATAAAAATGAAGCGTATGAATGTAAAGCAATGCTACTCACATGCTGGCCTAGTGTGTAACCTGGCTCTAAATATATTCCCACTGTGGAATGCAAAACATTTTTGGTTAATTAATTTTGGTAATTGTGGTAATTGCTATCATTACCACAGCTGCTGCATGTTTTAAGACTTTACATTTGAAACTGTAGTGAGGTTCATTTATAATTAAGCAAGAGCTGAAAGGTCCTCTGGAGTGCCATGTGGACTGTTCCTTTCCCTTGGCTCATCAGGACCTTCAACCAAGAAGTAAATGAATTGGTTGGGTCTGAGTATAGAGTTTAAGGACCAGAGCTGACCTCCTCCATTTATTATTGTAATCTTTTAATGACCTTTTTCTTTTGACAACTTGCCCTCCAATCCTAAACTGGATCGAGGTAAAACAAGGGAGCACTGAGGTCTCAGGCAGCATTCTTCTCTGTGCTCCCTGCCCCCTCAGCTTTGGAGTTTTCCTTTAGGTGGTGAAATATCCCTTGGCCAAAGATGAGTAAACCTGTGGGTTTACTGCCACCTGCTGGACGTGGGTAAATCCTGGTTTAGAGGCAGGGAAAATTCATCTCCCTGCCATGATATCCCACTGAGATGCATAAATTACATTAGAATAGGGAAAAGAAAGGAAAGTTTGAAGTCCTGTCCATTAAAAAACAAATACACAAAAGCATAAGTAAAAGAAAAAGACATTAGAAATCTGAAATTCATGTTCATAAATCCCCAACATCTTCTTACCCTAAAGGCAATCTAAATTCTTATTTGGTTAACTATCTCAAGGGCAGAAAACTGCAACACCATGTACAAAACCAACCAAATAAGAAGGTGGTGTTTGTTGAAGCTGTTTATGAAAGCAAAATTGCACCTGACATTTGTCAGTTACTGACAACAGTTCAAAGAAATGGTAAGGAAAGGCCCAATTTTGTCTGTGAAGGTTGATCCTCAGATTCTTGGAATGTATGTACAGACCAGGGACACTCATGAAAATGGCAAAGTAAAAAACCCATAAAAATTGTCTCTCCATAAATGCAACAAAAAAAACCTGGCAAAAATAGCCAGCATCTACTTTTTCAGAAATCTGGAAATTAACCAAAGACTTAAAAAAAACCTAGGAGCATGTGTTCAAGCAAAGCAGCTGGATCTCAGTAAACAACAGCAAGAGTTGCAGCATTTATCTTGCCCTAGTCCTCTCCTGAACACCCAAGCACAGTAGGAGACTTGAGGAGTAGCAGACTACATCCCGGGTACTGGAGGCAGCAGAATGGAGCTGGAATGCCTTCACACCCACCTTTCCAATGATTGGTATTATTTGACTTGTCAGGTGCAAAGAGCCCACTGGAAAGGGTTATCTTTATTTTTCCTATCAAAGAGCTCAACCAACGCTAAGAACTTCTCCCTGAAGAACATTTCTCAAAAACACTTACAGGCAAGTGTTTTAATGTATTGGCCACGTGAGGCAATAGGTAACGGAAACAATAAGGCCAAACAATATCCAGTCTAAAAGCTTAGAAGAAAAAGCAGAGAAATAAGATGTCCATAGGGGTCTGAAAAATGTGATCATATATTGGGAATCTAGAAGGGTATGCATAGTTGCAGAACTGTGCAAATGCTCAGGGAAGATCTGAAAATGGCCTCATCTCCGACTCTGGCTGAAATTAAGGCTGGGCATACGCAGGAAGTGAAGAGTAAGGCAAACTTGTAAGTGGCCTGGCTGAGTATTGAAGGTGTGCACCGACATGCGCACACACACACACGCACACACCCAGCTTGTTGGAAAGACCAACAGATGCATTGTTTCCATGGAGATGTGTCTGCACCCATTCCAAGTGTAGTTGCTTACTGAAGCCCTTTATGAGGGAACCATTTTGGAAAAAGCTTTAGATCCACCAGAAGCGACAGAGTCCACTCAGCCAGAGACCTTTGGAGATGAGGAAGGAAAACGCCCCTTGAAACAAGAATCTGGGAGAGAAAATCAGCAGATTTTGCCATGTCCCTTTCCAGATGATAGAGGTATTCTGGACCCATCAGTCTTCTTGAATCAAGGAATCTTTCCCTGGATGTCTTAATTTGGACACTCTTATAGCCTTGTCTTAATTTGGACATTTTCACGGCCTTACAAATGTAAACTTGCAACTTATTCAATTCCCTTTTTAAAAGCTGTTCTGTTTCTGGTATATTGCAATCTGGCAACTAGCAACTGAATGGTTTTGGTACCAGAGAAGTGAGGTGTTGCTGCGGCTCACAATTACCAAAATGTTGGAATGGCTTTTTAAATGGAAAAGGGGAAGATTCTGAAGGAGTTGTTAGAAGCTTAATAGAAAAGGCCTAGAATGCTTTGAAGGGACTGTTGCTAGAAATGTGGACTCTAAAGATGCATCTGATAAGGGCTTAGGCAGAAATGATGAACATGTCATTGAAAACTGAAAGGAAGACATTCTTTGTAGATGGAAAGCAGAATTTGAGAGTAATGAACTTGGATATCTAGGAGAAGATTTTTCCAATGAAAATGTGCCAGATGCAGTGGCTTCTCCTTGCAGCTTATACTAATGCAAGAGGAAAGAGATAAGCTGAGAACTGAACAATTGGGCACAAAGACACCAGAAATCGTCAGTCTGGAAAACTGTGGCTTCCAGAAAGGGAGACCCCAGAGAGTAGTGCCCCACATGAGGATCTGACCAAACACAGAAGCAGTCAGCCATTACAGGACAAAGGAAGATTTGAGATGGAGTTATCCATAAAGGATTAGTGAAAGTCCTTTTGTCTGATGGGCATAATCCCAGCCTATTGCATAGGGAACCAACCAGAGTGCTATGGCACCTGTATAAATGGAACTACTGCAAGTCTGGACTAAAGGGGAGTGGAAAGGGAAAAACTGAAGGAAACCTACCTTCAGGGTCAGAACCATGGAAGTTAAGGACTGAAGAGAAGAACCCTAAGGCTAGGAGAGGGGAGTTTGCCCCGAAGGCAAAGGGTGGGCCTTCCACCTCACTGTTCAGGAAGAGTTGAGCCCCAGACTTGGAGAGTTGTATCTTAGCTGCTGTGTTAGTCAGAATAGCAGAATGTTTTTCTTAGTAATAGTTTCTAATACACCCTCCCTTTTTCCTAACTGAGGTGTGCTGGTTTGAAACTGTTACTCACCCCAGAAAACCCATGTCCTTTATTCTAATTTTGTGGGTGCAGATATATGGTTGGGTGGGAACTTCACATTAGGTTGTTTCCATGCAGATGTGACCCCACCCATTCAAAGTGGGTCTTAATCTGTTTACTGGAGTCTTTAAGGAAGGAGATATTTTGGAGCAAGCACAGAGGCTTGGAGACCAAAAAAAAACACAAAATGTCTGAGGTGATTCAGAGATGAAATCCAGAGTTTGCCCAGGAGAACCTAAAAGAGGACCCACAGATGCTTAGAGATACGAATGCCCCAAAAGGTGCCCAGAGAAGACCCACAGGGCACAGGGAGGAGATCACTGGAATCCGAAGCTGAAAGCCACAAACCAGGAGCAAGGACCAGCCGAGAACAAACAGGGTCTTACCAACTGAGATGGGAATGATATAAGTGGCAGACTTTCTTCAGAGTCCAGCTATCCTCTTTCTGATGTCTTAATTCGGACATTTTCATGGCTTTATAACTGTAAATTTGAAATCTAATAAACACCCTTTGAAAAGCCAATCCATCTTTGGTATATTACATTCTGGCCACTTTAGCAAACCAAAACAGGAGGGATAGATAGATGAGAAGGAGGCCAGCCAAAAGGGGGAAGGAAATAAGGATAATTCCAGGACAAACAGTGGTACTACAGAAGAAATAGGTTAAGAAACTGTGTTTCCAATATTAAATCTTTTAATCCATGAACATGAGATGATTTTCCATTGATTTCATTCTTCTTTAATCACATTTAGCAGTATGTCATAGTTTTTGGAGGATAAGTCTTTCACATCTATGATAGTCAATTTCATGTGTCACCTTGACTAGGTCAGTGTGCCAAAGGTTTGGACAAACAAGCACTGGCCTGACTGCTTCTGTGAAGCTATTAAAGGCACTATCAATTTATCACAACTATGGCTGATTACATCTATAATAAACAAAGGAGAATGCTGTGGCAATGGGAGAAGCCCTTTACAATCAGTTGATGGGCTTAACAGAACTGATGATTTCAGCAATAAAAAGGAGAATTTCTATCTCTACTTCATCCAGCCAGCCTCTCTGAGGGATTCATCAAAGCCTTCTTTGCCAAAGTCTCAATTCATGTCCTGCCCTATGGAATTTGGGCATGTCTATCCTTACAATTATGTGAGTGCAGTCTTATAAGGAAACCTTTAACATTTACATAAATATATCCTGAAGCTTCTATTTCTGTGAAGAATTTTGACTAACAAAACATCCTTGGGTAAATGTGTTACTAGATATTTTCATAGATGCAGTTGTAAATGGAATTGTTTCATTATTTTCATTTCAGATTGCTGGTGTATAGAAAAACAAGTAATTCTCTACAGTGATCTAATATTCAACAATTTTTCTGAATTCATTTATTGCTGCTAGGAGCTTTCTTGTGGATTCTTTGGAATGTTGTATATTTAAGATCATGTCTTTTCACAACAGAAATAGTATCACTTTTTTCTTTCCAATTTGAAAGGCTTACATCTTTCACATTTTTGCTCACTTTCAGTTAATTATATTAGAATTTACCAAGCCCTATCGCTTGATGCTGGGGGTGCCACACCAGGATTTGCTGAATGATAGTTGTCTTCTGAGTATTTTCCCATCTAAACAGAATCTGACAACATAATGACGCCACACACTAGTCAGAACGCAGCTCCACACTGCATGCCAGTGAGGCTGAGTCTAGGATGCACTGACATCTCCTTGTTCTCTCCATTTCTCAGGGAAGCCCCACTAGCTGCCCTTTCTTCTCCTTAGACCAGCTGTCTAGACGACTATACACAACTAAAAGGCAGGTGTAAAATGTATTCACCTTAGTGTCGCTGGCATCTGACACCACACCTAGTAGGTGTTACATACAAGGAGCTTAAACACTCTTTATTGAATGAACAATAGCAAAATAATAAAAATGCTACCAGTACTTTCTAGGTGAATTTGACAGTCAAATAAATACTGAGTATGAAACCATCGTAGAAAATAAAAGGACATTACACTCTAATATTTAATTGTATGGACATAGCATTCAATATTATGCTTGAAATATTTAAAGTACAGAATAAAGACATGAAAGTATTCAGGGTCCAGTCACACATGTGAGGCTTCCTCTCACTTCCTCAGGTCTCTCCCATACTCTCCAGGGCCCACAGTTTAGAAGCAGAGTAAACTTCCCTAGGCTCACTCAGTTCTTCAATGGCACATGAAGTATCGCTCATGCTGCAGGCGCCAAGCAGAGGACTGGGTCCAGACCTTGGGCTCTTCGCCACAGAGCTCTACTTTCTATAGCTGAATTATGTCCTGGGGGATCAGATTCTATACCTACTCATGATGCCCATCATAGTATGATTGATGCTGGGGATTCCCACTCCCTCTTCACTCAGGTTCTTTGCCTGGGTTTATTTATGAGAAAAGGCTTTTTGTCAATCTTTATACTAACAATGCGTGTGAAGCAAGAACATAGTTTTCTTCAAATGGCATTTATTTCCCATAACTTAAAAATTAGCAGTAGAGTCTTGTACAAAACACAATATTAAACAAGTGTTTAAAGGACACTAAATATTTAAATACTGCAAACAATGTAAATATATCAATAATTTTATATACGTAAATAAAAATTATAAAATTTTGTTCAGTTGAAGCAAATGGAAGTTGCATGTCTCTATCTTAAAAGCTTATGAATCCAAAAAATTTGCCATGATTTATTTTTAATCTGGCATAAAAACAATGATGAAGATTGCACTCTCAATCTTGGAAGGAGCAAATGAGTTGACCAAATGAACTGTTTTGGGAATCACATGTCCATTATTGCCAGAGGTTTCCTTTGAGCTTGTTGTTGAAAAGAAAGCACCTTCTGATTTCAACCCAGACCACCTCCCAGGCACAGAGCTATTGCTTCTCCTTCAGATGCATCCTGACTCCTTGGAAGTGCCGCCTCACAGTCAGTCTGGAGTTCTCGCTTTCCAGGGGTGTCTGATCTACTTGCATTTCCTTCTCCGATCATGTC
Organism: Tamandua tetradactyla; assembly: GCF_023851605.1. NCBI lineage: Eukaryota > Metazoa > Chordata > Mammalia > Pilosa > Myrmecophagidae > Tamandua > Tamandua tetradactyla. The sequence goes on from NC_135328.1 coordinate 75,638,153, forward strand.
TCCAGATCTTTCAGGTGCTAATAAAATCCAAAGAGAAATGTGTCAAGCAGAGTGTCATCCTAAGCCACTAAAGAACCACTTGTGTGAGGAGGTTGAAGATATGCTGGACTAGCTCAGGTTGGACAGGGGTGGTAGCGTCTTCTCAAACTGGTTCCCATCCATGAGTACGTGAGAAGATCAGAAGTCATTCCTGTCCTTTATACATGACAGGAGGGAGATTCTCTCCATTTGACTCACCAGAGTGAAGGGTTCCCAATGGCCGTGGCTCCCAGGCAGGACACAGGCCAGACAACAGATGGGGAAGGGGCAGAGCCTCAGCAGAACCCTCAGCACAGAGCCTGGGAGGGCCCTGGGGAGCTAGTAACTCTGCAGAGCTGCCTGGAGAGGGAGCCTTGCCTCAGCACATTGTGGGGACATTTGATGCTCACAGCACATGAACTTTCATTTTCTGGAAATATTCACTTTACCTCTTTTGTTTCCCTTCTACTTTTGTGTATATGTATATGTGTGAACTCAAGTAAAAAATGAACATTCATTGACATGTGTACGGGATGGAGGACTCATAATCAAGAAATGCAAATGCAGTATCCGCCTTACTTTTAAATATTTTTTCATACCTTCTTGGTTGTTCCTGAAACTAAAAGTCTAGACAATGTCATAGAAACCGGATAGTTTGGACTGCAATGGTACTCATAGCTTATCATGACATCCCCTCATTGCACCTGTAAAGATTTTTCTATAATACTAATATTAATGGCTAAATTATGTTATATACAGGTTCTCAGCAAAGTATTCTGCAAACATAATTTCATTGAATCTTCACAGTTTCCATTTGAGATATAATCATCAGAGTCACTTAAATTTTATAGATGGAGAAATAGAAAATTCAGAGAGGGTATTGAGCTGGACAAAAGTCATGATTTATTCTATAAATAGTGGCTAAACCTACACGGTACTCCATCCTCCTTAACTCTGTAGCCTTAAGCCTTTAGCTGCTCTCTGCACACTGGTAATGAAGTTATCACCCTAACTAGCTGTGTGACTTCTGACCTCTCACTGGACTGTGAGCTCCCTGAGGGCAGTAACACTGTCCCTAGATTCTCGAGCAGTGTCTGTCAAAGGGGCAGACAGAGGAGTCTCTGCCCCACAGCAAGTGCAAAAAGGAGTAAATATTCCAAAGAGTGTGTAACCTAGCATTAAAGACCTCTGTTGGAAATATGAAGGATTCTGAAAACAAAGACAATACAAATAAATATAAACCAGATACTTTACGGTGTATGGATGGTTCAGTGATAAAATTCTTGCCTTCCATGCAGAGAGCCAGGTTTGGTACCCAGACCATGCACCACCACCACCCCCCAGAAATGGAGACTTTAACCTTCTGGTTAATTTTTGAAAATATTTCATGTGGGAAAGGGGAGTTTTAGGAATCTGGTTGAGCCCAACAAGTAGCATCATTTATGTGAAAGACAGGGCTGGAAATTAGAAGGTGTTAAGTGGCCTGTATTTTACCCAAATGGATTCTGGTCTATCTGGAGAGAGGGAATGATGCTTCCAATGAACAGGAAAAATGGGAAGCGGAAGGTAAAAACCTATTAGCATTTATATATGGCAGGGTAAATGTTATTCGGAAGAGACTTTGCCTCTCATGGTTGTGATATTTAACTCCAGGAAGGCAGCCTGGGTTCAGGTCACAGCTCTAGTATCTACAGGCTATGAGACCTTTGCCCCCTCACTCCTGTTACACGGAAATGATCACCATTCCCACTATGCCGGGATGCCCTGATGATGGTTGTGTGATGTCCTTATAACAACACCTGGAACAAAGTAAGCATGACCTGTTAGCCTCTCCCATAATGGAGAAAAGCAACCCAGCCAGCTATGGGAACTAAATGGATGTTTCCCTGAGATGATCTGCTACGTTCCTTTAATTCTTAGCTCAAAAATCAAAAGCCAGGTTTTATTTCTCATTTCATCTTTGTGTGAACGTAAACATATGTATGGAAGTACTGCTCTGTCTAAATACATAACATCTATTCGCTCCTGAGAAACCAAACCTCTCTCACACTAATTAAATGGCTGTTCAGTGTACAATTCACACTCTGCTGATTGTCAGGTGGTGTAACGATATCCTAGGGTTGAATCATCTCCATGGTCCACTGTGGAAAAAATAAAATGGAGGGGGGGTGAGGAAGAGAGAGAGAGAGAGAGAAGAAGGGAGAGCAGGGAAGATGGAGGAGGGGACATGAGGAAAAGAGCAGGGAAGAAAGCAAGGAAAAAATTCTCTGATTTTCAACACTGAAAAGTAGCCTTTTAAGCAACAACCTCTTTTAAAGAGCCAGCTGCCCTCCTGGAGCCACCTGCCGTTTCCACACTTCATCCACCTGCTGCACTGAAACCTGTCCTTCTGTGCAACACCCCAGAATCTGGTGGTGTCATTAGTTGTGTCATGTTGTCTTTCCAGGAGAGAAAGACGTCACTTCCTCTTTTTTTAATTTTCAGCATTTACTTTCCTTTTCCATATGTGCATTAGTTTTGACTGCTTCCTTTTACTTTCTAGGAATATTAAAAGTGAGCTGAATATTCTGATATCTCGAAAATCATACAAAGAATGTAATTTTTTTAAGTTACACTTTCGCTTCTCCTTTTTGAAACAAAACTTAAAGCAAATTAGAAACATTAGAAGGAGATAAGGAAAACTTTTAATCAGAGAAAAATCTAATACGAAAGAAGAGGGAACAATTTTTTAATTATGTAAAAAACCTGAAAGAATAAATGGATCACAAAGTCATTATTCTGATACAGCCAGAATAATGAACTGGGCTGGACAACGTCTCTGCCACGAAGCAACAAAGAAACCCAGTGTACACATTCTAACTGCTTGCATGTCTCGATGATAGCGATGGTTGCACTTCACTCATTTTGAGGGAGGATTAATCATCTTGGTATAGTCTTGGCTCAGTGCAATGATGGGCAGTTCAGTACTTATCTCAATTAAGTAGAATAAAGAAAACCAAATTTGGCAAACTGCTTATCATAAAGCTATTTAAGGTATATGGATTTAATAATGATGGAGAACTCTTACCCTTATGAAGAGAGGAGGCTATCAGACTTACTGTACACCTGAAAAAAGAACATGCCACTACTAACCATCCTAGGCCATTCACATACACCAAACTGTACGGTGGTGCTTGAATTAAGAGGAGGAAACATGGAAGATAAATAATGTAGGCTCATATGCTCAACAATTCCACTCCCCACACCTACCATCACACAATACAGGATTGTCTAAAGGATAGTACGAAAAGTATGCTGACATGATCCTTATTTTCAGGGAATAACCCCAAAAGTGTATATGTTGTAATAACACTAAACTAAATACTAAATACTAGGCTATGAGGAGAGGGTGTACTACATTTGTGGAAATACGGGTGAGATGAGGGGATGCTTTGAGAGAGGTAGTAATAATGGTGCACATGAGCATATCATTGAAATTAGGAACAATTATCCAACCAACCCTTATGACACTCCCCGTCCTACCAAACCACATGACTGTGCTTGCACACATATACACACACAAACACACACACACATATAATTCCCTTTTGTGTGGTTTCATTATCCACATAAAATGGGGGCAAAGTTACCTCAGAATGAAAATGGGGATAAGGATAAACCAAGTTCTCACCTTGTTCTGAGATCTACAACCTTTGATCAACTCTTTCAGCATGAACCAGGTGAAAGCTCCCATGAGTTGAAGGATCCAAGTGCCCTTTTCTTTACGGATGTTATCAAGTACCTGGTATTAAGGATATGACAGAAAGCACAAGTAGATCTATACACATAAAGGACACATTTCATTTCTGATTACCACACTTCAATGAACAATATTAAGTGGGGGGAGAAAGAAGGTTTAAAAAGAAGCCAAGGAATGATTTCTCAAAGTTCTTCTTAACATATGAAAACACGTATCCACACAGATCTATCCATTATATATTGGTGTTTAAGATGATAAGCATTTCATTGGATTGGGAATTCTAATATTTTTGTGTAAAGTGAACTCTCAGTGTAAGGAGACAGAAAGAATTGCAAATGATACATCTTCTCAGGCCACTAAGGAGAAGGGAAATTCCAGAATGAGGAATAGAAATGTCTGGGTGAAATTCAGAAAATGAAATTTCTTGTCTTCAGTATTTAAATGGCACACATGGAAGAAGGTCCTCAGAGAACCTGGTTCGAAGCTCACGGTCCCCCCATCTCAACCAGAAGAGGGTCTCCTTGGAACTCACCAATGGCTTTTTCAGTCCCTTCACTGCTGGTGTTGGTGATGATCTTCTCCAGCCCCACCAGCTCCTTCAGCTGTGACCTGCCTCAGAGCCTGGACGTGGGAAAGCAGGAGACCCTCACAGTGTTGGGACGAATGGGGAAGATCTCCCTTCTCTCCTGCCTGAAGGACAGGACTGACTTCAGATTCCCCCAGGAGATGGTGGAGGCCAGCCGGGTCCAGAAGGCCCAGGCCCTGTCTGTCGTCCACGAGATGCTCCAGCAGATCTTCAACCTCTTCCACACTGAGGCCTCCTCTGCTGTTTGGAACACGACCCTCCTGGAACAACTCCTCTCAGGACTTCACCGCCAGCTGGAGGACCTTGAGACCTGTTTGCTGCAGGAGATGGGAGGAGAAGAATCTCTCCTGGGAATGAAGGACCTCACACTGGCCATGAGGAGATACTTCCAGAGAATCCATCTCTATCTACAAGAGAAAAAAAACAGTACCTGTGCCTGGGAGGTTGTCAGAGTGGAAATCAGGAGATGGCTTCTCTTCATTCAAAAGCTCACAAGGAAACTCAGAAAGTAGAAAGGAAAGTGATTCCCAGAGATGAACATCCAAACTCAGACTTATTTTTCCGGTCATTTAAAGACCTTTTTTTTTTTTTGCTTCAGCTATAAAATAATTGTACTCAAAATTAACAAATGTTTATCAGTATTATTAGGTATATATAATGCCCAAATATTTTCAGAATCTAGTGAACTGTAACTAGGGACCCATAAATGAAATTTACTTCATAAAATATGTATTTATTTATTTATTTAAGAATTTCAAGTAATTTACAATTTTTACAGTTTTTAATTTATATGTTCTATTTTATATAAATATGTTCACCTTTGCTTTGCATTAACTATGTTACTTACTGTTTTAAAAGTTTAATAAATTGTCATTAAATTTATTTTAAGACATTTCTGTTCTTGAAAAATAAAAAACTTCCCAAGGTGCTAATTCTGCAAACTAATAGGAAACTATGCAGTGCAGTGGATTCATCCATCCATTCATTCATCCATCCATCCATTTTTTCCTTCACTCAATGACCTTTGAGAGAGAACCTCGAAAACGAGGTGGGCGCTTGCTGACCTTCTGGTGCGTACATATGCAAAGAACATGGATGTAAAAAAGTACTTATAAAATTTGTTAATTTGAGTTTTGGGCTACACAGGAAAAGCAACAGATGCCTTAGCAGTGAGTATGATAAAAACAGCAAACCATTGCTTCCTGTGGGAATCCCAGTGGAATCTAACAGGCTGAAACAAAATCCGTGGGGATGTGTCTTTTTCCCCAACCTTTAGATGATGTCTTTGTACATCAAAGATGGTCATGAAGAATCCTAGTCTCAGATTCCACTGCCTTAGCCATCCAGGTGGAAAGAGTTCTCTTTGATATTCAGGAACAATTCCTGCTAAAGATTCAGATGTCTTGATTTGTCCATCCCCAGAAATCAGGCCTGTGGAGGCTGTCCACGCTGTACCATGTCGTTAATATTTCCTTCATGAAACAAAGATTTGTTACCAGATTAACGCAGAAGAAGAAGTGCAAAGACAAAACCAATGGATGACACATAGTTTATAACTATTATTTATCTATGATCTACAAAGATTCTTATTCCCACATTCTTGTAACAATATGATACAATTATATCATAACCCACAAAAGGACCTTGACCTTTTACTCAGAGGGGCATAACGTAAATCTCACTGGGTTCCTAAATCCAGGGCCCAGTGCAGGATTTCTTAAGGCTTTCACAAACTTTGTAAATTCTGAGAACATCAGGTAAACAAAACCAGAGCCATTTCCAATTCCTGATATTCCAACGTGGATGGAAAACAAGATAACTGTAATGAAGCATCACACTTAGAAAAAGAAAGAACAGTAACCACCCAAACAGTGATTTTTAAGCTAGCAAATCTGTTAGCGTGCTGAGTAAGGATGGAAAAATTTTTTCTGTGTTTTCTAATATTGGATTTGGATCGAGTGTCAAGGCAGCAACACAATCAATAATCTTGGATGGGTCCCCTCTTATACATGAACTGTCCCTATCAGATTGTATGTAAAATTGCTCTTTAAAGAAAAAAACGAAACTCCTTTTATTATTTTGGCTTCACACAGTTTGAGGTCTTTAGATTCCTCAAAGGAATCAAAGGTTCAAACATTACAAGCATCACCCAGTACAAGGCAGAACTCACAGGCAGAGTCAGTAAGGCACACACTGTCTCCATTCTCCTCTCCCTGAGGGCAGCCAGGACAGGTCACAGCTGAAGCAAAGAGAATCATTACATTGGGAAGAAATCCACCCCACAATGCTGCTCTCTCTTTTTGCCAGGACCTCAGGGCAGTGCCTAACCAATCTCATGAGAAGGAGGACTTTTGTGTTATGAGATGAACCTAGTTACTGGGGAAAAACAACTTGCACCTGAATGTCAGCCTCTTAGGGGACTTGTACACAGTGGTTAGAACATCTAGAGTCCCGCTGGGCAGTGGAGATACTTCACTGCCTTTCCCACCAGGTCTTGTCCTGCTGGCCTCTGCTCATCTATTGACTCAGGTCTCTAATCAAATATGAGAAATGATCTTTCACTATATCTTTAAATATTGATTCTTTTGCAACTATTCTTATTTAATCCCCAAGAGTACTTATTAGGTACTCTTATTAGTTAGGAACTCCATTCAATATTTCCATTAACACCTTATTTCTATTGTCCTTTTCATGTCTTTTTAATTGCATTTCTTCATTTAGAGAAATTTGGTGTTTGAATTTATCTGAGGACTACAGTTCTGATCTGTTATTTCCATTCTTTCTCCCTTATATCTGGGTTCTAATTTTGCTGTTATGTTTTTAGTTTTCTTGCTATCTTCACTTATTAGATCTCTATTTTTATCTCATTCTGTTATATTTTCAGGTTATGAAAATCTGTGTGTATGAATGCAAAGGGCAGGCTTACCATGCCCTGCCATGCTTTGGATTGATCCTTTGAAGAACAAGTTATTCCTAATATTGCCTTTATTCTATGAGCAAATGCACTCTGATTTATAATGTAATTTTACTGAGGGCAAAAACGGTAATTTCAAAATTTCAGCTGTGAAGCCATCAATACAGAGAAGAACTAGTAACTAATCCCCGATTTTCTAAGGTCAATCTTCTTACTCATGATGAATTAGTCTATTAATGTAAATTTTAATTATGTCACCCTGGAAAGCATATGGATTTGGGGATATATTTGGTTGGGTGTGAATGATGGTGCTCCAACTTACTAGCATCTACAGTTTGTTAAGCTTACATATTGTAGGTGCTCAGGGAATGATAGTCACTATTATTTACGGGCAGGCAATAAAGAATAAGTTGTTTTATTCCAATATGTGATGATTTTTGGTAATGGTTTTAAATAAAGAGATTTGTTTTTCTTTTTTAAATTACGGTGCCCAGAGTCTTAGACACTAATTTACCCTTTAAATGATATTTTTTCAATTCTTTTAATCCTTCTTATTTTTCTATATTATTTTTAGAAAAAATACTATTGTGCTAAAGTTTCCAAATGCAATGTTTCTCTTCACATATTTATATATGTCTAGAAATTATTGTTGAATGTTCTATTTTACTTTCATTTTAGTTCCATGTTTTTTATAATTTTGTTATGAATTGTTTATTTTATATATTGATGTTGTTTTTATATTTTAACACTTTTTCATTGCATTATCATCACTATTATTCAGTATCCAAAACTTACTGTTAGAATATTGTGACTTCACCATCTTTCCCTCATATAGTATTCCTCTACCTCTGCCCACTGTTTGCTTTTATTTTTTTGCATTATTTGATTTTAGGCATTTCCCCTATTGAGTAATTATTTTGTTGTTTTGTAAATGAATCAAGAGTTTTCCTATTAATAGGGAAGTTTACGCAGTTTATTTTCAATATCTTAATCTTTTGTTTTTCATTCTCATTTTATTCATTTATGTCTTACGTTTATGTTTCCTTTATATGTGTTTGACACTTGTCATATCCCCTTCAATTCTTCCATGGTCATAAATTTTAAGATAATATATTTTAAAAATCAACTTAAATTATCTCAGTTTTTTCATTAAAATTTTCATCAATTTTAACTCATTCCATGGCTCACTGCCAGTTCCTTCTGGAATGATACTTTCCAGCAGACATGATAAAAACAGATACATCTGGGAATTTATGTTCATATATAAACAGGTGAGATGGTTGAATAACTTAGTAAATAAAACTGATTCCTGTTCTATCATTTTATTCACAAAATGATATTAATTCTGAATGCCCTTACAATGAGAGTAATTTGGTGCACTGTGCTATATTAGGGACATAGACTGAGAAAATTCCAGAAATCTTGTGGTCAATAAGGCAGTAATTTATTAGGATGAAACCATTCTCATATTAAAATGAAGCATATGAATGTAAAGCAATGCAACTAACATGTTGGCCTAGTGTGTAAACTGCCTCTGAGTATAGTTTCATGTTTGAAATGGAAAACATTTTTGGTTGATGATAAGTTTGTTGCCATTATAACCTCAGCTTCTTCATTTTTTAAGACTTTACATTTGAACCTGTAGTGAGGTACACTTACACCTAAGGAAAGAGCTGAAAGGTCATCTTGACTGCCGTGTGGACTGTCCCTTTCTCTTGGCTTCACCATAACCTTTAACCAAGAACCAGATAATTGGTTGGGTCTGAGTTAGAGTTGAAGGACCAGAGCTTCCCTGCTCCATCTATCACTGTGAGCCTTTAATGACCGTTTTCTTTTGGCGACTCACCATCCTACCTCAGACTGGATCAAGCTAAAACAAGAAGGGCACAGAGATTACAGGCAACATTCCTTCTCTGTGCTCCACGTCCCCTCAACTTTAGAGTCTTCCTTTACATGGTGAAGCATCCCTTAACCAAACATGAGTAAACCTAGAGTTATACTAACATCTGCTGGATGTAGATAAAACCTGGCTTAGAGGCTGGGCAAACTTATCTCCCGGCCGTGATATTCAACTGTGATGAATGAAGTATATGAAGAAATAGAATAAAGAAAGGACAGTTTAAAGTCCTGTCCATTAAAAAAACAAATACACAAAAGCATTAATAAGAATAAATTCTCATTAGAAAGGTTTCTAATTACATTAGAAATGTGAAATGCATGTTAGTAAATCCCTATCATTTTCTTACTCTAAAGCCAATCTTAATTCTTATTTTGGTTAAATAACTCAAGGACAGAACATACAATATCACATACCAGATCAACCAGAATAAGAAGGCAATGTTTGCTTAAGCTGTATTTATGAAAGTAAAAACAGCTCCTAGCATTTGTCAGTTACTGACTACATTTCAAATTAATGGTAAAGAAGGGCTGAATTTTGTTTGTGAAGGTTGATTTCCTCAGATTCTTGGAATTCGTGGAAACATAAGTACAGTCAAGTGATCCCCTAGAAAATGACAGAGTAAAACCCCCCTGAAATTTATCTGTCCATAAATGCAAAGAAAAAAAAAACTGGCAAAGATAGTCAACATCTACTTTTTCAGAAATCTGGAAATTAACCAGACTTATAAAAACCCAGGAGCATTTATTCAAGTAACACACATGAATCACAATAAAGAATATCATAAGTTGTAGCTTTTAACTTGCCCTAGTCCTCTCTCCTCACTCAAGCTCAGTGGGAGGCTTGAAATGTAACAAGTGTACTTCCAGCACTGGAAGGAGCATAATAGAGCTGGAATGCCTTCACACCCTCAGTCCCAAAGATTGGTATTATTTGAAGTAAGGTACTTCCCTGAAAGACCCCACCGGAAAGGGTTATCTTCATTTTATATGTCTCAGAGCTCACCCAATGCTAAAAATTTCTCCCTGGAGTGCATTTCTCAAAATAATTTACAGGCAAGTGTTTTAATGTACTGACTAACTGAGGCAATGGGTAACAGGAATAGTAAGGCCAAACAATATCCTAGTCTAAAAGCTTAGAAGAGAAAGCTGAGGAATAATGTCATAGGGGCTTTGAAAAACTCAGTTATACTACTGGGAAAGTAGAAAGGCCTGCACAGTTGTCAAGTTGTGCAAATGCTCAAGAAATAACTGAAAATGAACTAATCTCCTGCTCTGGCTAATTTTAAGGCTGGGCATAAGCAGCAAGTGAAGACCAATGCAAAACTGAGTATTTAAGGTTTGCTCCAACATGCAAACACACACACACACAGTTCTTTGAGAAAGACCAAGAGATACACTGTTTCCATGGAAAAGTGTCTCCTTCCATTCAAGGTGGGGTTGCTTACTGGAGCCCCTTAAGAGGGAACCATTTTGGGAAAATCTTTAGAGCCACCAGAATCGACAGAACATCCACAACCACCAGATTCCACAAAGGCAAAGACCTTTGGAGACGAAGAAGGAAAATGCACCAGGGGAGCTTCATGAAACAAGAAGCCAAGAGAGAAAGCAGTAAACATCGCCATGTGCCTTTCCAGCTGACAGGTTTTCTGGACCCCTCAGCCTTCTTGAGTTAAGGTAGCTTTCCCTGGATTTCAACACTCTTATGATCTTGCCTTAATTGGGATATTTTCAGGGCCTTAGAACTATAAACTTGAAATTAAATAAATTCCCTTTTGAAAAGCTGTTCTGTTTCTGGTATATTGTATTCCAGCAGCTAGCAAACCGCAACAGATTTTGGTACCAGAGAAGTGGGGTGTTGCTGCGGTTTGCAAATACCAAAATGTTGGACCAACTTTTAAAAGGATAAGGGGAAGATTCTGGAGGAGTTGTCAGAAGCTTGATAGAGAAGGCCTAGAATGCTTTGAAGGGACTGTTGGTAGAAATGTGGACTCTAAAGATATATCAGATAATTCCTTAGACAGAAACCATGAACACGTCATTGAAAACTGAAATGAAGGCATTCTTTGTACATGGAAAGCAAAATATGAGGATGAACTTGGATATTTAGGAGAAGAAATTTCCAATCAAAATGTGGAAGATGCAGTGGCTTCTCCTTGCAGCTTATAGTAAAATGCAAGTGGAAAGAGAAAAGTTGAGAACTGAACTCTTAGGTACAATGAAACCAGAGATTGATGGTCTTCAAAATTGTTGGTTTCCAGAAAGAGAGACCTCAGAGAGTACTGCCTGACATGAGGATTCACCAAAGAAGGAAGCAGTCAGCCATTACAGGACAAGGGAGGATTTGAGATGGAGTTATCCAGAAAGGATTAGTGGAAAGTCCTTCTGTCTGATGGGCATAATCCCAGCCTACTGCATAGGAAACCAACAGGAGTGTGGTGGGACCTAACAAGTCTGAACTAAAGGAGAGAACAAAGGGACAAACAGAAAGAAAAATAACTTCAGGGGCAGAAACATGGAAGCTAAGGACTGAAGTCAAGAAACCTCGGGCCAGGATGGGGGCCCACCCATGCACTTGGAGAGGGTAAGTTTGCCCCGAAGGCAGAGTGTGGGCCTTCCACCTCACTGTTCAGGAAGATTTGTCCCGCAGACCTTGGAGAGGTTGGAGCACATTCCTTGGGGATTGGGGAGAGACTGGCTGCCATCACATTTTCTGCAGAGGTTGAGCCCGTGCCCCAGAGACAGCAGAGAACCTGGGTCTGGCCCCAATGCTTAGAGAGGGTGGAGCTCAGAAAAAGGTGGTCTCCCCAGTGTCCCCCAAGGTTGCATTCAGAAGTAGGTGGGCCACTGTGTAGGCCCTTGGAAAGGGTGGAAATGCCTCTTTCTAAAGTTCCAAGGATAAATGACTCTCAGACTTTGAAATCTAACGGAGTTAGCCCTGCAGGTTTTAGGAACTATATGGGTTTGGTTACCCCAGCGTTCAGTGTTCCTTCCAATTTCTCCCCATGAAAATGGAAGTATGTACCTATGACTACCCCTCCTTTTATACTGGCGGAAGATAACTTATTCTGACTTTTATAGGTCCAGAGCCAGAGCAGAATTTTACCTTAGGATAGACCATGCCTGTAGCTGACTTTGATGAGATTTTGTACTGTTTCTGACTTTGTATTATATTCGTATCGTTACTGAAATGATTTAAGGCTTTCTGATATTGTTATGGAATGAATGCATTATGCATTTGGAAAGAACAAGTCCAAAGTGTGGAATGTGCCAGTTTGAAGCTACTGAGTACCCCAAAAAGCCATGTCCTTTAATCTTCATTCAATATTGCTTGGGGGGGCTCTTTTTTATTGTTTCCATGGAAATGTGACCCACCCAGTTGTGGGTGGTAACTTTTGATTAGATGGTTTACATGGAGATGCATCTTCACCCATTCAAGATGGTGTTGCTTACTGGAGCCCTTTATGAGGGAATCATTTTGGAAAAAGCTTAGACCTCACCCAAATCAACAGAGAAACAAGAATAAACAGAGTACACATGCCAGAGAGCTTTGGAGATCAACAAGGAAAATGCCACCCAAGGAGTTTCATAAAGCAGAATCTGGGAGAGAAAGCTAGCAGACGTTGCCATGTGCCTGTCCAGCTGACAGAGGTGTTCTGGACCCATCAGCCTTCTTGAGTCAAGGTATCTTTTAATGGATGCCTTAATTTGGACACTCTTCTAGCCTTGCCTTAATTTGGACATTTACAGGGCCTGGGAACTGTAAAAGGGCAAAATAATAAATTCCTTTTTTAAAGCCAATCCACATCATATATATTATAATCTAGCAGCTAGCAAACTGAAATGCCAGGCTAAAGGAAGCTTCTGTTCCAAAATTAGTCAATCAGTAGTTAACTCATTATAGATTTCAGTGGCCTCAAATATCAAATAATACAGAACTAGTGTTGAATATACACTAACAAATAAAGAACAATAACCTACATAAGCAGCAACAACACACTTTGGGGAGGACTGATTTCCAAAATTGTTATCTTATATTAATTTAAATTTGAAATCTTCAACAAAAAAATTATGAGAAATACAAAAACAAAAAAACAAACAAAGAACTATGACCCACACACAGTAATAAATAACAATCAATTAAAAACTATCCCTGAGGAAGACCAGATTTAGACTTCTTAGATAAAGAGTTTAAATCAGCTGTCTTAAATATGTCCAAATAGCTTAAGCAAACAATGTTTAAATAACTAAAGGAAAGTATGGAAAAAAAATTGCACCACATGGAGAATACCAGAATTCAGAAAGAATTCTGAAGAAAAACAATAGAATTCTGGAATTAAAATCATAACAATTGAAATGAAAAATTCACTAGAAGGATTCATCAGCATATCTGAGCAGGTAGAAGGAAAAAATCAGAGAATTTGAAGATCAAGCCAATCAAAATTAAGCAGTCTGATAACTGGAAAGGAATATGAGGGGAAAAAATGAACAGAGCCTGTTACCATCAGAAAATGATCTTAATTAGTCAGGTCCATGTGATCCTGTACTAAAAAGAGAAACAGATCTCTTTATCTTGGTGAGAAGGTGAGTTTATCAAAGGTGATCATCAAGAAACTGGAGGAAAAACTTTCCAAAATAAATTCTGAGGGAGGATGATTTGGGCTTAATAACCCCAAGGAGACAAAGAAATGGCCAGGATCCAGAAGAAAACGAAAGAGAAAAAAATGGAAAAGGAAAAACAGTTTGGTCAACATGTGCTGTATTAACATATTCCTTATGGCAGTCCCAGAAAGAGAGGAGAGATAGAAAGGAGCAAAGAGAATAAATTAACAAATAATGGCCCAAACAAAAATCCTAAATTGATGAGAGACTTGAATTTACATATCAAAAAAATTCAACAAGCTCCAAGCAGAGAAAACTCAAAAAGATCTACAATGAGACACATTATAATCAAACTATTAAAAGGCAAAGACAAAGGAGATTCTTGAAAGCAGCAGGAAGTAACTCATTACCTACAAGTGATCTTCAATAAGATTAATAGCTAATATCTATTCAGAAGTATGTAGAACAGAAAGGTTGGGAAGATACACTTAAAGCACCAAAGGAAAAAAAAAAAAAAAAGACCTGTCTGCCTAGCAAAGCTATCCTTCAATAATAAGGACAAATTAGTACATACCAGGTAAACAAAAGCTGGTGGAATCCCATCACTAGTAGATCTGCCATGTAAGGAATGCTAAATGAAGTCCTTTAGCCTAAAGTGAAAAAGCACCAAACAGTAACTTAAAGCCTTATGAAGAAACAAAGAACACTGGTAAAGGAATTACATAGAAAAATATTAAATTCAGTATAATTACATTTTTGGTTTATACCTCCTATTTTCATTTCCTATGTGATTGAAAAGACAAATGCCTACAACAATAATCATAAATCTGTATTAATGGGCACAATGTATAAAGTTGTAATTTCTAACAATAACAATAAAAAGGGGGACAGAGCTGTATGGGAGCACAATTTCATTATGCTATTGAAGCTAAGTTATATTAATTCAAATTAGATTGTTATAAGTTTAAGATGCTCATTTTAATCCCCAGGGTAATCCCCAGAAAATAATTAAATGTACGCGGAAAATGCATTCACCATTTGCTTCTTTCCGCAGGTCACCTTGGCCAAAGGTGTGGGGAAGGAGGAGCCCAAGCAGAGGTCTGCGAGACTGTCACCTCAACCTGCTCCTGAGAAAGTGGAAGTGAATCAAAATAGGTGGCAGGAAAGGATAAGTCTTCAGACAAAAAACGTACACCCTAAAGGGAAAAGGGGAGCAAAGGGAAAACAAGCTGAAGTAGCTGACCAAGTAACAAAAGATTTACCTGGACAAAATGGAGAAACTAAAAATGAGGAGAGTTCAGCCTCTGATGAAGCAGGAGAGAAAGAAGTCACGTCTGATGAATATCAAATACAGTGTCTTACCAGGGTCCTGTTTTTCCATTCTCGTACAATACAGAAGATAATTTTAATCAACTATTTTGTAAATGCAAGTTTTTAGTAGCACTAGAGGAAACATTTTAAAGAAGGAGACTGAAATCACACCTCATCCTATTTTTTGTATGTGGAAATGTGTCTTTTTAAGAGGGAAATCATTTGCTATTTTTGATACAATCAGAAAATAATGGGATATTGACTTTTGAGAGGCTTTACCTACCTTGGATGTCAACTTCCATAGGGTAAGGGGGGGTGACAATTTTTATATCTTATAACGTAACACATACCAAATGATGATTTGGAGTCATAGTCATGCATTTAGTACACGTTGAACATTTTTAAATACTTCTGTTCCCATGTTTTTGCCTCTTAAAACTGCTCCCTAATTGTGGTAGTTAGATTCAGTTGTCAACTTGGCCAGGTGAAGGCACCCAGTTCTGTTGCTGCAGACATGAGCCAATGGTACATGAACCTCATCTGTTGCTCATTACATCTGCAGTCGGCTAGGAGGTGTGCCTGCTGCAATGAATGATGTTTGATTTAATTGGGTAGTGCGTAAATGAGAGATTCAACGTAGCACAGCCCAAGCAGCTCAGCATACCTCATCTCAGCACTCACAGCTCAGCCCAGGCCTTTGGAGATGCAGAAAGAAATCACCCCAGGGAAAGTTGTTGGAACACAGAGGCCTGGAGAGAAGGCCAACAGAGATCACCCTGGGCCTTCCCACGTAAGAAAGAACCTCAGTTCAAAGTTAGCTGCCTTTCCTCTGAAGAACTAATGAAATAAATCCCCTTTTATTAAAAGCCAATCCATCTCTGGTGTGTTGCATTCTGGCAGCTAGCAAATTAGAACACTCATCTTGGCTCTCCCTGTCAGAACTGTGGGCATGCTGCAGCATCCTTAGTCATGTAGTACAGTTTCCCTAAAAACTTTGTTATATGCTGGGTGTTCTAGTTTGCTAGCTGCCAGAATGCAACATGCCAGAGATGGATTGGTTTTTAACAAAAGGGAATTTATTTAGTTAAAAATGTATAGTTCTTCAGAGGAAAGGCAGCTTTCAACTGAGGTTCTTTCTTACATGGAAGGCACAGGGTGATCTCGGTTGGCCTTCTTTCCAGGCCTCTGGGTTCCCACAACTTTCCCTGGGGTGATTTCTTTCTACATCTCCAGAAAGGCCTGGGCTGAGCTGTGAGTGCTGAGATGAGGTATGCTGAGCTTCATGGGCTGTGCTATGCTGAGCTCTCTCATTTAAGCATCAGCCAATTAAATCAAACATCATTCATTGCAGCAGCACACCTCCTAGCCAACTACAGATGTAATCAGCAACAGATGAGGTTCACATGCCATTGGCTCATGTCCACAGCAATAGAACCAGGCACCTTCACCTGGCCAAGTTGACATCTGAACCTAACTACCACACTGGGAAAGATTGGAAATGTATGTGGTATGTATGATATTAAATTGTGAACTAGTGGGACTTATGCTATAACAGCTTATCAATATTTGAAGATAGTGTACTTGATAATCTTTGTAGGCAAAACTTTCCTCCAAATTTTAAGCTGGAGAGTCAAAGGAACAACTTTAGAAAAGAATTACAAGTAAATGGATTTTTGGATTTTCGATACATACATTAGAAATTGTGTACAAATTGTTCATAATGTCTATGTGCTCATCTTCAGAACAACCGATAAAATATCAATATAAAAGAAAAAAGCATACAGAAAATGAAATGAAAAGTGAGCTATAATCATACACTAAAAAAATCAATCTCAAAAGAAGGCAGTATTATAGAAATTGAAAAATAAAAACTATGACCTATAGAAAAGAAATAGCAATATGGCAGAGATAAATCCTTTCTTATCAGTAATTATCATCAATATAAGGGAAATAACCTTCCCAATTAAAAGACAAAGTTGGAAGAATGAATACAAGACAACAACAACAAAAATCTGATCCAACTATCCAACCACTATCTGTAAGACTTAGACCCAAGGATGCAAATAGGTTGAGAGTTAAAAAAGATAGAAAAGAATATTCCATACAAATGGCAACCAAAAGAGAGCTGAAATGGATATATTAAAATAAAAAATAATAGTTGATGACAAAAGTATTACTACAAAGAAGGACACTATATATTGTAAAAATAGAGAATATAAAAATGATAAACATATGCACTATTTCATGATAGAAACACTTGGTGCTCATAGCACACAAAACTTGCATTTTCTGGGATTTTCCATTTTATCCCTTTAGTCTCCCTTTCTGCTTTTGTGCATGTGTTTCTGAATTCAATTTAAAAATCAAATTTATCAACATGAGTACAGATGGGAGACTTCAAAGCAAGAAATGCCGATGCAGTATCCACCACAGCTTCAAAACATTTTTTCTCACACCTACTTGATTGTTCTGGGAAGAAAAGTCTAGACAATGTCACAGAACGGGGATTTGGGGGCTGCAATGGTACCTAAAGCTTATGATGACATCACCTCAACGCTCCTGTAAAGGTGTTTTTTTACAGTACTAATATTAATGGCCATATTTCCTTATATACAGGCTCTCAACAAAATACTTTATAAGCATAATTTCATTGCGTCTTCAGAAGTTCCCTTTGATATATAATAATCAGGGTCATTTGTATTTTATAGATGGAGAAACAGAAAATTTAGAGAGGGTACTGAGCTGGGCAAAGGTCATGATTTGTTCTATAAATGGTGGCTAAACCTACACAGTACTCCCTCCACCTAAACTCTTGAGCCTTAAGCCTTTAGTTGCTCTCTGCAAACTGGTAATGAAGTCATCACCCTAACTAGTCGTTTGACTTCTGCCCTCTCACTGGACTGTGAGCTCCCTGAGGACAGTAACACTGTCCCTAGATTCTAGAGCAGTGTCTGTCACAGGAGCAGACACAGGAGTCTCTGCCCCTCAGCAAGTACAAAAAGGAGTAAATATTCTGAAGTGTGTGTAACCTAGCATTAAAGAACTCTGTTGGAAATATGAAGGATTCTGAAAACAAAGATAATAAGAACAAATATAAAATGGACACTTTAAACTTCTTGTTAATTTCTGAAAATATCTCATGTGGGAAAGGGCAGTTTCAGAGATACATTTGAGAGCAAAAGCTAGCATGATTTCTTTGAAAGGCAGACTTGGAAATCAGTAGGTGTTAAGTGAGCCCTATTCTATCCAAAAGGATTCTGGTCCACCTAGAAAGAGAGGAAGATGCTTCCAGTAAATAGAATAATGCTAGTGTTCATATATGGCAGGGAAATGCCTTATTCAGTGGTCTTTCCCTCTTATGGTTGTGGCAGCAAACTCCTAGGCTAGGCTGCCCGGGTTCAGGTCACAGCTCTAGTTCATTCTGGCTGTGAGACCTTTGCCCCCTCACTCCTGTTACACGGAAATGACCATCATTCCTCCTGCATCCGGATGCCCTGAAGATGGTTGTGCGATGTCCTTATAACAACATCTGGAAGAAAGTAACACAAGACCTGTTAGCCACATCCGTAATGGAGAAAAGCAGCCCAGCTGGGTATGGAAGTGAGATGAATGTTTCCCGGTGATGACCTGCCTCCATTCCTTTAATTCTCAGTTCATGAAAAAACAAAACAAAACGAGTTTTATTAGTAATTTCATCTTTGGGTGAACTTGAATATGTGTATGAAAATAATGCCCAGGGTAAAGGTGTAACATCTACTAGCTCCTGGGATATCTGACCTGTCTCACATTAATTAAATGGCCATTCAGTGCACAAGCCACTCTTTGTGGAATACCAGTTGGTGAGACTAAGCTCGAGGGGCTGGATCATCTTTGTAGTCAGTGGAAAAATAAAACAGGGAGAGAGAGAGACAAAGGAGAGATGGAGGGAAGGAGGGAAAGTGAGGAAGATGGAGGAGGGGTGGATGAAAACAGAGGGTTAAGAAATGGGAAGAAAGATAAGTAAGAAAGAAAAAATTCCCTGATCCTTCAAAGGTGAAAACTAGCCTTTGAAGTAACAGTCCCTTTTAGAGATCCAGCTGCCCTCCTTCTGGAGCTGTCTGTGGTTTCACCAGTCTCATCCACCTGCTGCGTTGAAACCTGTTATTCTGTGTAACACCCCAGAATCGTGGTGGTGTCATCAGCTGCGTCATGTTGTCTTTTCAGGAGGGGAGATGTCACTTCCTCTTTTTTAATTTTCAGCATTTGCTTTCCTTTTACCTTTGTGCATTACTTTTCCATGACATCTTCCTTTTATTTTCTAGAAATTAAATGTGAGCCGACTACCTGATACCTTGAAAATCATTCAGAGAATATTATTTTCCCATTCCATTTTCTCTTCTCTTTTTTGCAACAAAACTCAAAGTGAAATTAGAAACATTATAGGGGCATTAGGAAACTTTTAATCAGGGCATGGACTAATACCAAAGAAGAGGGAACAATTTTTTAATTATGTAAAATATGTGAAAGAATAAATGGGTTAATTTGTCATTATTTTGATGCAGCTAGGAAAATGGATTGGGCTGCACAGCGTCTCTGCCATGTGCAACAAAAGAGCACAGTGCACACATTCTAACTGCATAAGCATCTCAACGTGATTAATTGTTGCTCATTTTGAGGGCAGGTTAACCATCTTGGTATAGCCTGAGCTCAGTACAATGATGGGCGGTTCAGTAATTATCTCAATTAAGTAGAATAAAGAAAACCAAATTTGGCAACCTGAGTGTCATAAAGCTATTGATGGTATATGAATTTAATAATGATACAGAAATCTTCCCTTTTGAAGAAAGAAGGCTATCAGGCTTATTATACAACTGAAAAAAAGAGTATGTCACTATTGACCATTCTGAGCCATTCATATATATATAAACTATATGGTGATGCTTAAATTAAGAGGAGGAAATTTGGGAGATTAACTAATATAGGCGCATAAGCACAACAATTCCACTCCCCACAATACCAACACAAAATACAGGATTGTCTCAAGGGTTCTGTGAAAGGTAGGCTGGCATGTTCCTTATTTTCAGGGAATGACTCTAAAAAATGTGTAGGTGTTGTAAGAACACTAAATGAAAAATTAAAAGTCTAGGCCATGAAGAGAGGGTGGACTACATTTGTGGAAATACAGGTGAGATGAGGGATGCTTTAAGGAAGGTCACAATAATGGTGCACTTGAGTGTATCTCTGTGAAATTGGAAACAATTATCCAAGTCTCTCCATCCTTCCAAACCACACAACTGTGCATACACACACAGACACACTCAAACACATGCATACACAACTAATTCCCCTTTGCGTGGCTCCATTATCCACTTAAGTGGGGGCAAAGATACTCAGCGAGAAAATGGGTTAAGGATGAACCATGTTCTCTTGTTCTGAGATCTACATCCTTTCATCATCTATACCAGCATGAACCAGGTGAAAGTTCTTGTGGGTGGAAGGAAGTCTAAGGAGCCCTTTTGCTTTAGATTTCCAAGTGCCTGGTATTGAGGATAAGACAGAAAAACACAAATATATCTAGGCACATAAAGGACATATCTTTCATACCTGATTAGTATCTCAGCATTTCCATGAATGATATCTAGAGTGGGGGAAAAAAAGATTTTAAAAAAGCGTAGGAATGATTTCTTCAAAGTTCTTCTTAAGATGGAAAAATGGACACAGATTTCTCTGTCCATTAAAAACTGATGTTTATTAAAATGTGAGCAGCCCACTAGATAGGTAATTCTAAGATTATAAGTGTAAACTGAACTTTCAATGTAAAAATACAGAAAGAATTAGAACTGAAACATCTTCTCAGGCCCCTGAGGAGACGGGAAATTCCAAAATGGGGAATAGAAATATCTGGGGGAAATTCAGAAAATGAAAATGCTTGTCTTCAGTATTTAAATGGCACACATGAAAGATGGTCCTCAGAGAACCTGGTTCGAAGCTCACGGTCCCCCATCTCAGCCAGAAGAGGGTCTCCTTGGAACTCACCAATGGCTTTTTCAGTCCCTTCACTGCTGGTGTTGGTGATGATCTTCTCCAGCCCCATCAGCTCCTTCAGCTGTGACCTGCCTCAGAGCCTGGACGTGGGAAAGCAGGAGACCCTCACAGTGTTGGGACAAATGGGGAAGATCTCCCTTCTCTCCTGCCTGAAGGACAGGACTGACTTCAGATTCCCCCAGGAGATGGTGGAGGCCAGCCGGGTCCAGAAGGCCCAGGCCCTGTCTGTCGTCCACGAGATGCTCCAGCAGATCTTCAACCTCTTCCACACTGAGGCCTCCTCTGCTGTTTGGAACACGACCCTCCTGGAACAGCTCCTCTCAGGACTTCACCGCCAGCTGGAGGACCTTGAGACCTGTTTGCTGCAGGAGATGGGAGAAGAAGAATCTCTGCTGGGAATGAAGGACCCTACACTGGCTGTGAGGAGATACTTCCAGAGAATCCATCTCTATCTACAAGAGAAGAAAAACAGTCACTGTGCCTGGGAGGTTGTCCGAGTGGAAATCAGGAGATGGCTTCTCTTCATTCACAAGCTCACAAAACTCATCAATTAGAAAGGAAACTGAGTCCCAGAGATGAACATCCAAGCTCAGACTTATGTTCCAGGCATTTCAAAGGCGATATTTATTGCTCCATCTATAAAATAATTGGATTCAAAATTAGCAATTTTTATCAACATTATTAAGCATATATAAGACCAATATTTTCAGGATCTGTCAAACAAACTCTATCTAGTGACCCGTAACTGAACTTTATTTCATAAAATATTTATTTATTTATTTATTTATTTAAGCATTTCAACAAATTTATCATTTTCATGCTTTTTCTATTTATATGTTCTTTTTATATAAATATGCTCACCTTTGCTTTATAATGAATGTCTTATTTAATGTTTTAGAAGTTTAATAAATTCTTATTAAATTTATTTTAAGATGTTTCTGGTTTCTGCTGTTTCAAAAAAAAAGAAATTTCCTTGAGGTACTAATTTTGCAAAATAAATAGGAAACGATCCAGTGCAGTGGATTCATTCATTCATTCATTCAATGACCTTTGAGCTAAAACCTTGAGAAAGAGGTTAGTGCTCACTGACCCACTGGAGTTTACACAAACAAAGGACATTGATGTAAAAAAGTATTTATAAAATTCATTACATTTGGGATCTGGGCCCTACAGGAAAAGCAAAATATGCCTTAGCAATGGGTCTCATGGCAAGAGCAAACCATTGGCTGCTGCGGGAATTCCAATGGGATCTAACAGTCTCAAACACAATCCATGAGGATGTGTATTTTTCATCTTTCAGTATATCTTGTACATCATTGACAAGATGGTCACAAAGAATCCTAGACTCAGATTCCACTGCCTTAGCCATCCAGGTGGAACGAGTTCTCTTTGATATTCAAGAACAATGCCTGCTAAAGATTCAGATTTCTTGACTTGCCCATCCTTGAAACTCAGGACTGTGGAGCAGGCCACCCTTTCACACATGGTTAATATTTCCTCCATGGAAGAAAGATTTGTTACCAGAGTAATGCGGAAGAGAAAACGCAAAGGCAAAACCAAGTGATGGCATATGCATCATAATTATTATTTGTCTATCATCCACAAAGATTCTTATTCCCACATACTTGTAATAATATAATGCAATTGTATCATAACCAACCAAAAGGACCTTGATGCTTTTACACAGAGATGTCTTAATGGGTCCCTAAAGCCAGGGCCCAGCTCAGGATTTCCTAAGGATTTTCACACACTTTGTAAATTCTGAGAACATCAGGTAAACAAAACTATAATCACCTTTCAATTCCTAATATTCCAAGTTGGATGGAAAACAGGATAACTGTAATGAAATGTCACACTTAGAACAAGAAAGACTGGTAACGCCCCCACACAAACAGCATTTTTTTTTTTTTTAACATGGGAAGGCACTGGGAAGCGAACCCGGGTCCTCTGGCATGGCAGGCAAGCGTCCTTGCCTGCTGAGCCTCCGTGGCCCACCCCCAAACAGCATTTTTAAGCTAGCAAATCTGTTAGCTTCCCGAACAAGGTTGGACAGGTTTTCTCTGCGTTAGTACTTGAGGTTGAATTGGATGCAAGACAGCAATACAATTAATAATCTTGGATTGATCCCCTCTTATACATGAACTGTCCCTATCAGATTGCATGCAAAATTGTCCTTTAAAGGAAAAAGTGAAACTCCTTTTATTATGTTGCCCTCACACAGTTTGAGCCCTTTTGATAGCTGTCAAGAGAAAGGTCCATATGTTACAAGAGTCACCCAGTACAAGGCAGAACTCACAGGCAGAGAGTCAGTAAGACATACACTGTCTCCATTCTCCTCCTCCTGAGGGCAGCAAGCGAGGACAGGTCACAGCTGGAGCATAAGAGAATAATTTCCAAGGGAAGAAATCCACCCCACTCTGCTGCTCTCTCCATTATTATTTGTCTATCATCCACAAAGATTCTTATTCCCACATACTTGTAATAATATAATGCAATTGTATCATAACCAACCAAAAGGACCCTGATGCTTTTACTCAGAGATGTCTTAATGGGTCCCTAAAGCCAGGGCCCAGCTCAGGATTTCCTAAGGATTTTCACACACTTTGTAAATTCTGTTTGGGCGGTGCCTAAACAATCACATGAGAATGAAGACTTTTATTTTAAGAGATGAACCAAGTTACTGGGGAAAAACGTCTTGCAGCTGCAAGTCAGCTTCTTAGGGGACTTGTACACAGTGGTTAGAACACCTAGAGTCCTGCTGGGCAGTGGAGATACTTCACAGCCTTTCCCACCAGGTCTTGTCCTGCTGGTCTCTGCTCATCCACTGACTCTGGTCTCTAATCAAATGTGAGAAATGATCTTTCACTACATCTTTAAATATTGATTCTTTTGAACTATTCTTATTTATTCTTCAAGAGTACCTACATTCTTATTAGGAACTCCATTCGTTAATTTCCATTACACCTTTCTATCATCCTTTCCATCTTTTTAAATTGCTTTTCTTCATTTAGAGAATTGGTCAAGTTTGTCTTTCATAAGAGGACATCATTTCTGATCTGTAATTTCTATTCTTTTTCTCTTACATTTCAGTTCTAATTCTGCTGTTATGTTTTTAGTTTCCTTGCTATTTTCACTTCTTAGATCTCTATTTTTATCTCATTCTGTTATATTTTCAGGTTATGAATATCTGTGTGTATGAATGCAAATGGAAAGCTTACCATGCCCCGCATGCTTTGGCTTGATCCTGTGAAGAACAAGTTAATTATATTCTCTTCCTTCCATGAGCAAATGGACAGTGATTCATAACATAATTTTAATGAGGGGTAAAAGCATAACTTCAAAATTTCAGCTGTGCAGACAATATTACAGACAGGAATTGGTAACCAATCTCCTATTTTTTAAGATCAATATTCTTACTCATGATGAATTAGTCTACTAATGTAAATTTTAATTATTTCACACTTTTACTTAATGTAAAAGAATATGGACTGGGGGAAATATTGGTTGGCTGTGAATGATAGTACTTAGCAGCATCTAGTTTGTTGATCTTGCATATAGTAGGTGCGCAGTAAATGATAGCCATTATTATTTACTAACAAGCAGTAAAGAATAAGTTGTTGTAGTCTAATATGTGATGATATTTGCTAATGATGTATAAGTATTTCAAAGATGTTGGTTTCTTGTTTTAAGTTACAGTCCCCAGAATCTTAGCCACTAATTTATCCTTTAAATACTATTTCCCAATTTTTTTGTTTTTTTATTTTTATTTTTATTTTTTTTACATATGCAGGCACATGAAAATGAACCCGTGTCTCTGGCATGACAGGCAAGAACTCTGCCACTGAGCCACCTTACCAATTATTTTTATTCTTATTTTCATATTATTTTTAGAAAATATTTTTAGAAAAAATAATATTGAGCTAAAATTTCAAAAATGTATCATGTTTCTCTTCAAATTTTTATATATTTGTAGAATATATTTGAATGTTTATTTTATTTTTATTTTGGTTCCATGACTCATATAATTTAATTGTGAATTATATTTGTTTCCTTTATATATTGACCCTTTTTAAAATTTAACAGTTTTCATTGACTCTTATGACTGTTACTCATTATCAAGACTTCATTGATAATAATATTGTGACCTCTCAGTCTTTCCTTCTTATAGTTTTGCTCTATCTTTCTCCATCATTTGTTTTGTTTTTTGGTATTATTTCATTTTAGGCATGTCCCCCTACTGAGAGTAATTATGAAGTTGTTTTTCAAATGAATCAAGAGTTTTCCTTCTAATAGAGATGTTCAAGCAGTTTATATTTAATATTTCAACCTTTTGTTTTTGGTTCTCATTTATTCATTTATGCTTTACTTTTATGTTATGTTTATATATGTTTGACACTCGCTTCAATTCGCCAGTTTAAAGACAATATATTTTTAAAATCAATTTAAATTATCTGTTCATTTTTAATTAAAATGTCACCAGTGTTAACTCATTCCATGGCTCACTGCTGGTTCCTTCTAGAATGGTACTTTTAGTCAGCCTGGTAAGTGTGTGCAGCAGACATGATATGAATTGATAAAACTGGAAATTTATGTTCATATATAAACAGGTGAAATGGTTGAATGTTATTGAGTATAAATTGATTTGTGTTGCATTACTTTGCTTACGAAATGATATTCATTTTGAACGCTCTTACAATGACAGTAATTTGATGCAGTGTGCAATATTAGTGCCATATTCTTAGGAATTGTCAGAAATCTTGTGGTCAGTAAGGCAGTGATCTACTAGGATTAAACAATTCTCGTATGAAATGTAGCATATGAATGTAAAGCAATGCGACTGACATACTGGCCTAGTTTGTAAACTGCCTGTGAATATAGTTCCACCATAGAATGCAAAACTCTTTGGGTTGATGGTAAGACTGTTGCCATCATCCCCACAATTCTGCAGGTTTTAAGTCTCTATTGTGAAACTGTAGTGAGGTACATTTACACTTAAGGAAAGGGCTAAAAGATCTTCCTGAGCGCCATGTGGACCATCCCTCTCTCTTGGCTCACCAGGACCTTTACCCAAGAAGTAGATGATTGGTTGGGTCTGAGTGTAAAGTTTAAGGAACAGAGCTGACCTCATTCTTATATTACTGTAAGCCTTTAATGGCCTAATCCCTAATTTGAGGAAAGACATGACTTTATATATTAAAAAAAAAAAAAACTCAACAAACTGCAAGGAGAGAAACTTGAAGAGCTCCAAAAAGAAACATATTATAATCAAACTCTTGAAAGACAAAGACAAAGGAGATTCTTGAAAGCAGCAGGAAGTAACTCATTACCTACAAGCGATCTTCAATAACATTAAGAGCCAATTTCTATTCAGAAAGTATGGAGAACAGAAGGGTTGGGAAGATACACTTAAAGCACAGAAAGCAAAACAAAAAAGACTTGTCTGTTAAGAATTCCAAGCCTAGCAAAACTATCCTTCAAAAATAAGGAGAAATTAGTACATACCAGGTAAACTAAAGCTGATGGAATCCAACACTAGTAGATCTGCCCTATGAGAAATGCAACGTGGAGTCCTTTAGGCTAAAATGAAAGCACGCTAAACAGTCCTTAAACCCATACAAAGAAACAAAGAACACTGGTAAAGGTAACTACATAGAAAAATATTAAATCCAGTATCATTACATTTTTGGTTTGTAACTCCTATTTGCATTTCCTATATAATCGAAAAGACAAGTACGTAAAACAATAATCATAAATCTATGTTAATGGACACACATTATATAAAATTTCTATTAATAACAATAAAGAGGGAGACAGATCTGAATAGGAGCACAATTTCCATATGTTATTGAAGTTGATAGAGTAATTCAACCGAGATTGTTATAAGTTTAAAATATTCATTGTAATCCCCAGGGCAGTCCCCAGAAAATAACTAATTATACACAGAAAACGAATTCATCGTCTGCTTCTTTCCACAGGTCACCTTGACCAAAGGTGTGGGGAAGGAGGAGCCCCAGCAGAGGTCCACGAGACTGTCCCCTCAACCTGCTCCTGAGAAAGTGGGAATGAGAGTAAAATAGAAAACATGAAAGGATAAGTCTTCAGAAAAAAATAAAAAGTGCAACCTAAAGGGAAAAGGGGAGCAAAGGTAAAAGAAGCTGAAGTGGCTGACCAAGGAACTGAAGATTTACCTGCAGAAAATGGAGAAACTAAAAATGAGCAGCCTCTGATGAAGCAGAAGAGAAAGAAGCCAAGTCTGATTAATATGGTATACAATGTCTTATCAGGGGTCCTGTTTCTCCCTTATTGTACAGTCCAGAGAATGCTTTTATCAACTACTTGTAAATGCAAGTTTTTCAGTTGCTCTAGAAGAAACATTTTTAAGGAGATTGAAATCCCAACTCATCTCATTTTTTTAAAGTAAATACTTTTTTTTTAAGAAGGAAAATTATTTGCTGGTTGTTTGTATTTTGATAGAACCACAAAAAAGTGGGATATTAACTTATGGGAGGCTTTGACTGTCTTGGATGTCAACTTAACATTCCATGTTAATGGAAAGAAGCAGACGGTGAATTCATTTTCTGTATATAATTAGGGTGGGGGTGGCTGTTTTTATACCTTAAAATGCAACACATACTAAATGATGATTTGGAGTCACAGCCATGCGTTTAGTACATGCTGAATGTGTTACATTACTTCTGTTCCCATGTTTAAGTTTCTTAAAACTGCTCCCTAATCTTGGTTCTCCCTGTCAAAACTGTGTGCAGGTTGTAATATCCTTCGTCCAGGTAGCCCAGTTTTCCTAATAGGTTTGTTGTATGCTGGGACAGATTGGAAATGTCGGGTGATATGTATGATATTAAATTGTGAAATAGTAGGACTTATACGATATAACAAATTATCAACATTTGAACATAGATGTACTTGATAATCTTCTTAGGGAAAGCTTGCCTCCAATTTCAAGCTGGAAAGTCACTGGAATAATGCTGGAAAGAATTACAACTACATGGCTATTTAGATTTTCAGTACATACATTAATAATTGTGTACAATTTTTTCATAATGTCTGCTTATCTTCAGAACAACTAATAATATCTCAATATGAAAGAAAAAATATATGCAGATAATGAAAGGAAAAGTGAACCAAAACTATAGTCTAGAAAAATAAATTAATCATAAAAGAAGGGATTATTATAGGAATTAAGAAATAAAAAAGATATGACATATAGAAAACAAGTAGCAATATGGAAGAGGTAAATCCTTCCTTATCAGTAATTACCATCAATATAAGGGAAATAACTTTTTCAATTAGCAGATGGGGTGGAAGATTGAATACAAAGAAAACAGCAACAAAAACTGATCCAACTATCCAACCACTATCTGTAAGACTTTAGCCCCAAAGATACAAATAGATTGAGAGTTAAAAGATAGAAAAGACTATTCTATGCAAATAGTAACCAAAGGAGAGCAGAGGGGGATTTATTGAAATAAAAATAATAGGTTTATGGGAAAATATTACTAGACACAAAAGATATTATATATGGATAAAAAGATAGCAGAAAATATAAAAAGTATAAACTATGCACCATTTCATGATAGAAACACTCAGAAACCAGAAATAGAAGGAAACTTCTACAACAGAATAAAGGGCATTTGTAAAAAAGAAAATCAAAAGTAAAAACCAAAAAAAACCCTGCCACTCAATTGTGAAAGACTGAACATTTTGCCTTAAGATCAGGAGCAAGAGAAGGATACCTGCCTTCTCCAATTCTATTTAATATTGTGCTGCAAGTCGTAACTGGAATAAATAGGCAAGAATAGAAATAAAAAGCATCCAAGTTGAAGGGGAAGATGTACAACTATCTCCATTTGCAGATGGCATGATTTTATATATATATATATATATATATATATACATAGAGAAAATTCTTAAGAATCCACACAAAAGATTAGAACTAATAAACAAATTCAGCAAACTGTCAGGATACAAGATAAACATGCACAAATTCATTGTATTTCTATATACTACTAACAACTATTCTGAAAAGGAAATTAAGAAAGCAGTTACACTCAGTGTATCATCTAAAAGAACAAAATACTTTGGAATAAATTTAACCAATGAGGTGCAAGATCTGTACACTGGAAACTATAAAACACTGATGAAAGAAATTAAAGAAAGCTAAATAGATGGAAAGACATCCTGTATAGACTTAATACTTTTCAGAGCTCAGTACAACCCAAAGTGATCTATAGATTAAATGCAACCCCTATCAAAATCCCAATGGACTCATTTGTAGAAATGGAAAAGTTAATCCTAGAATGCATATGGAATTGCAAGTGATCACCAAAATCAACAAATCTTGAAAAAGAAAATGAAATTGGAGGACTCACATTTTCTGATTTCAGAACTTACTACAAAGCTGCAGTAATAAAAAAGAGTGATGCTAGCATAAGGATAGGCACATACATCAGTGGAAGAAAAACCCTATAAACAACACAACAACAGAAAGATAAACAACCCAATAAAAATGGGCAAAGATTTGAATAGACAGTTCTCCAAAACGATACACAAGTGGTCAACCAGCACACATAAAGATGCTCAACATCTGTGATCATTAGTGAGATGCAAATCAAAACTTCAATGAGATACTTTACACCCACCAGGATGGAAATAAAATAATAAAATGAACAGAAACTTACAAAGTAGTAGCTAGGACGTGGACAAATAGAACCCTTGTACATTGCTGATGGGATTGTAAAATGAGTTGCCCACTGTGGAAAAAAGTTAGCCATTTCCTCAACAATTAAACATAGAATTCACATATGAACCAGTAACTGCATCTCTGGGCATTCATCACAAAGAATTGAAACTCAGTACTCATCAAAAACTTGTACATGATTGTTTATAGCGGCACTGCTCATGTTAGCCAAATGGGAGAAACAAAACAGATGTCCATCACCAGATGAATAGATGAACAAAATGTAGTTTATCCATGCAATGGAATATTATTCAGCCATGAAAAAGGAAGAAGTACTGATAGATGCTTCGATTTGCAAGAACCTTGAATACATTATGCTAAGTGAGAGGAGTCAGACACAAAGGCCATATACAGTATGATTTCATTTGTATGACATACCCAGAATAGGCAAATACAAGTAGACAGAAACTGGATTAGTAGAGGTAGGATTGGGGAGTACACGCTAATTGGGAATGGGGTTTCTTGTTAAGGTGATGAAAATATTCTGGAATGGATAATGGTGATGGCCGTACAACATTGGGATGTCATAAATGTCGCTAATGGCAAACAAGATCAACGAAAAATGAAAGATAAAAAAAATCAACAGTCATTGTATTCACACTTGCCTCTCTTTCCCTCTAGTCATACAATCAGACTCCCTCCCAGCCTCTTCATGCTGGGTGTGGCCATGTGAATGAATGTCGGTCAGTTAATTGGGGAGGAAGTTAGGTTTGCCCTGTAGAGCCCTGGCCCATGAAAGCATCCCCAGATGATCTGCCGAGCACCACAGTCACATGGGAGAAGAATGGTGAGGACAGGAAAGTCATAAAATAGAAATATGCAGGTTCCTTGAATAAATATAGAACACTTGAAAAGAAAAAAAATGTTAATGCAAAATGATTTGCATACCAGAGATGAAGACAAACAAACAAACAAACAAAGGAAAAGGTTTAGGAGGGACAATGTGTACTAATTGACTGCAGTTTCCCAGCACCTAGCATGGGATCTAATACATTTAGGGCATGGAGGCTCAGGGACCAGCATTAACAAGTGTCTTTCCCAGATTCTCATCTCAGTAGAATGTCACAGCATTCACACATTATTGCTGATATCTGACTGCCAGCTTTATTCTTGGCCCCAGGACTGGATTGGCCTCTGGATTCTATTCCTGATGAGGGGCTGACAGAAAAGGGGCCAACAGGAGGCTCCAGACAGTACTTAGTTATGCACAGGTCTAATTTTCTCCATGTTCGCATGCAGCAGGAAGTGAGAGAACATTCATTCATGAACGCACCAACAGTGACCTGAAGTATCTTGGAAATATTTTTGGAGAACTACTTTAAGGGACAGGACTCCCTGTTAATAGTGCCTGTGTGACCTCAGAGTAAAGGTACGTTCATTTGTACTCACAGGCTGGGGTCATCTGAGTCACCCTTATCACATCTTCATGCACAAATTAGTAAATTAAAAATCAGGTTACAAAATAACAATTATAGTATCATTGTTTCTTTGGGTTGTTTATATTCCTAGTAGGTAGAGGATAGCCAATATGACGCAAGTATGTTTAGAACTAAGTACCCAGGGTCACACGCAGTGAAAGGAGCATAATGTAGGAAACAGTCTCATGGGTTTACCTTCAATGCAAGAAGAATACAGGGTCTTAGAGGTGTGGAGACTTGTTTGACCTAGTTTTAAGCAACAAAGAAGGAGATGTGTACCTCTTGGGAAGGGTGCACAAGAATTCAACAGAATGGGTTCAATTCCTGGCCCATGCACTTCCCAAATAAACAAATAAGCAAATGCAAACAAAGAAAAATACAACAAATGTACTGCTGCAATAACAGGATAATCAGATGGAAAAAGAATGAATTGTGATCCCGCCCATAGAGCATAATTTCAGTTGGCTTTTCTTCAAATTATCTCAGTCTTTCTTCTGCCTGTTCAGTTCTGCTGTTGAATTCTTCTACTGAATTTTTCACTTCATCTGTTATAATTTTCAGGTCCAGAATTCTATTTGGTTTCTCTTCAGAATTCTGTCTCATTATTGGTATTCTCAATGTGGGGAGTCAATTTTCTCATATGTTCCTTATGTAGTTAGGCATTGTTTCACTTATGTATTTGAACATATTTAAAACAGCTGATTTAAAGTCTTTACCTAGGAAGTCTAAATCTGGTCTTCCTCAGGAACAGTTTTAAATTGATTGTTATTTTCATACTGTGTATGGGCCATACGTTTTTTTTGTTGTTGTTGTTTTTATTGTTTGTTGTTATTTCTTATATTTGTTTCTATTTCTCATATTATTAATGAAAACTTCACATTAAAATTAATATGAGGTGACAACACTAGAAATCTGTCCTCCCCAAAGTGTGTTTTGGCTGTTTTCTGTAGGTTGCTGTTCCTAGTTTTTACAGAATTTTCTGCACTAATTCTCTAAATTTTGCATTATTTGTTATATGATGCTCTGAAGTCTATAATCAGTTAGTTGGGGATCAATGAATGATGGAACAGAGATTTCCTTATGCCTGGAAACAATGCAGCTCTAGGTCTTTCTCAAGGACCTCTGTGGTGTGGTGTGTGTGTGTGTGTGTGTGTGTGCGTGTGTGTGTGTGTGTGTGTGTGTGTGTGTGTGTGCATGTTGTGGTTCACACTAAATACTCAGTCAGGCAACTTTCAACTTTGCCTTAGTCCTCACTTCCTGCTTATGCCAAACTTTCAGATCAACCAGAGTGGGAGACTGGGTCATTTCCAGGTTCTCCCTGAGCATTTGCACAGCTCGACAACTGAGCAGGCCCTTCTAGAGTCCCAGAACTATGATCGGGTCTTTCAAAGCCCTTTGGACATCTTCTTCCTCACCTTTTTCTTCTCAGCTTTTAGGCTAGGATATTGCCTGGCCCTACTGTTCCCGTTACCCATTGCCTCAGGTAGCCAATATATTAAAATACTTCGCAGTAAACGTTTTTGAGAAATGCTCTCCAAAGAGAAATATTTAGCATTGGCTGAGCTCTGAGACACGTAAAGTAAAGATACCCCTTTCCAGTGGGCTCTTCGCACCTGACAAGCCAAATAATAACAATCACTGGGAATGGGGATGTGAAGGCATTCCAGCTCCATCCTACTCTGTGTGGTGCCCCAATGCAGGCTGTTACTTTTCAAGGCTCCTACTGAGCTTCAGTGTAAGGCAAGTTAAATGCTACAACTCTTGCTGTTCTTTAGTGAGATTCAGCTGCTTTACTTGAATAAATGCTCCCAGGTTTTGTAAGTCTGATTAATTTCCAGATTCCTAAAAGTAGATTCTGGCTATTTTTGCCAGTTTTGGGGGGTTGTATTTATGGAGAGACAAATTTCCTAGGATTTTTCTCAGCCATTTCCAATGGTGTCACATGTCTCTACTTATGTTTCCATGAATCTGAAGAAATCAACCTTCGCAGATAGAATTGGGTGCTTCTTTACCATTAATTTGAACAGTTTCTGTAATTGACAAAAGTCGGGACTGATTTTTGCATTCATAAATACAGCTCAAACAAACACTATCTTGTTATTCTGGTTAATTTTCTGTGTGATCTTTCCTTTTCTGTCTTTGATTTATTCAACCAAAATTGATTAGATTGACTTTAGACTAAGGAGATGATCGAGATTTACTAACATAAATTTCACATTTCTAATGAGAACTTTTTTCTTATTTTTGGTTTTGTGTCGTTATTTTGTAATGGACAGGACATCAAAATCTCCTTTCTCTTCCCTATTTCTAATGTCCTGCATTCTTCACAGCTAGACATCATGGCAGAAGATCAGAATGGCGATCCTCTCAGCCAGGTTTTACCTGCAGTCACCAGATGGCAGTAAAATGGTGGATTTACACTTCTTTGGTTAAGAGACATTTCACTATGAAAAGAAAGACTCCAAAGCTGAGGGGGCATGGAGCACAGAAGGAAACATTGCCTGAAATCTCTGTGATGTCATTGTTTTAGCTTGATCCAGTCTGAAGTTGGATCATGGGCCAGTTTGAAAGTATTACGTACCCCAAAAGCCATGTTTCAGTCATAAACCAATCTACTGAGGGCAACTGTTTCATGTAATCCTGCTTCAATACCTTAGTCTTGGAATCTTTGATTAGATTATCTTCAGGGAGATGTGACACACTTAATTATGGGTGTGACCTTTTGATTACATGGAGATGTGACTCCACCCATTCCAGGTGGTTCTTGATCAGTTTACTAGAGCCTTTAAAACAGCAAAGTTTTTGTAGAAACCTGAGCACAACAGACCCAACAATAACTTCACAGCAAAGATGCCAACACTTGGAGAACACAGACAGAGATGTCTGGAGATTCTTGGGGCCCAGCAGATGTCTCCATGAGATGTTAATCAGGCCAGAACCTGGAGAGGGTCAAGGGAAGCCAAGAGATGAAAGCCAGTCCCAAAGATGCAAAGTGAAGAACCCCCACAGGAATAGTGGCTGAAAGCATGGAGACCAGGAGCAAAGTACCAGCAGACGGCAGCCACGTGACTTCCCAGCTGGCATACGTGTTCCAGACCCATCAGCCTTTCTTGAATGAAGATAACCTCTTGTTAGTGGACACTTTCACTTCCTTAGAACTGGAAACTTATAACTTATTAAATTCTCCTTTTTAAAAGCCATTATAGTTCTGACATATATGTCAGAAGACAAGTTCCCAAAAGAAAATGGCCATTAAAGGTTTACAGTAATGGATGAAAGAAGTCAGCTCAGGTCCTTAAACTTAATACTCAGACCCAACCAATTCATCTGCTTCTTGGTTAAAGGTTATGGTGAAGCCAAGAGAAAGGGATGGTCCACATGGCACTCAAGAAGACCTTTCAGCTATTTCTGTAATTCTAAGTGAATCTCACCACGGTTTCAAAGGTAAAGTCTTAAAACACTCAGAAGCTGTGGTAATGATGGCAACAGTCTTATCATCAACCAAGAGAGTTTTGCTTCCCACAGTGGAACTATATTCAGAGGCAGTTTACAAACTAAGCAGCATGTCAGTCGCATCACGTTACAGTCATATGCCTCATTCTAATACAAGAATTCTTTAATCCTAGTAGATTACTGCCTTATTGACCACAAGATTTCTGACAATTACTAAGAATATGGCACTAATATGGCACACTGAACCAAATAACTGTTATCATAAGTGCATTCAAAATGAATATCATTTCACAAACAAAATAATACAACAGAAATCCGTTTCTATTCACTATTGTATTCAACCATCTCACCTGCTTATATATGAACATAAATTTCCAGGTATATCTATTCGTATTGTGTCAGCTACACACACTTATCAGGCTGACTAAAGTAACAGTCCTAGGAGGAACTGGCCATGAGACACGGAGTGAATTAAAATTGGTGAAAGTTTTAATTTAAAAATCAAGAGATAATTTGATTTTTTAAATATATTGTCTTTTAAGTTAAGACAATTGGAGAATTGAAAGGGATATGACAAGTGCCAAACACATAAAAATATGTGTTTTTTATGCATGTTTAAGATTATTATACATATATAACATATATTATACATACATAACATTAAAAAAAATTAAACATAACTGAATAAAATGAGAACCAAAAACAAAAGATTAAGACATTACAAATAAACTTCTTAAACATCCCTGTTAAAAAGAAAACTCTTGATTCATTTAAAAATTAACTCCATAATTATTCTCTGTACATGCAAATGCCTAATATCAAGGAATACAAAAAAAATGCAAACAGTGGACAAAAATAGAGCAAGACTATATGAGCGAAAGACAGAGAATGCAATATTTCTATAAGTGAGAACTTGATAATGCATAATAATATAAGCATCAATGAAAAAGGGCTAAATTTTTTAAAATAGTGACAACATAGAAAGGAAACAAATACAATTCTTAATTAAATTATAAATTCATGAAACTAAAATGTAAATCAAATAAAACATTCAACTATAATTTTTAGAAATATATAAAAATGTGAAAAGAAACATGATGCATTTAGAAATTTTAGCACAATATTTTTTTTCTAAACATAATATAGAAAAATAGGAAGAATAAAAAGAATTGGGAAACTATTTAAATAGTAAATTAGTGATGAGGACTCTGGGGTAATGTAAGTTAAAACAGGAAATACAACCTCTTTAAAATATTTATAAATCATTTTAAATATCATCACAGATTGGACTCTTTACCACCTGTCAGTAATAAATAACCATCACTTACTGAGCATCTACTAGATGCAAGATAACAAACTTCAGGTGCTGATAATTGAACTATTATCATTTACACCCCCAATATTTCCCCCAAGTTTATATGCTTCTCAGTGTGAAATTATTCAAAGTTACATTAGCGGAGTAATTCTGTATGATTAAGAAGATTAATCTTAGAAATATAAGATGCTTTTATACCAGAAAATATACAATTTCCTCTGGGAAATTCTCCTCTTCAAAACTCTACCAGGGGACACACTCTCATCACACATAATTGGAATCATGCTCCCTGGCCACAGGGGCTGCTCTAAACCTAACCAAGTTCCTCACTCCTTAGCCCCCACACAGTCCACCCAACAGAGCAATTACCAGGAGATGCCCCCCAAAATTGGAATTTTTGAATATAAAAAAATAACAAGGCTAGAAGAAGACTGAAGGTGGAAATGTGAGCAAAGGGAAATATTTCATTAGGACAGAGTGAGCTTTGGTATTTCAAGTCTCCTAGAATCTCAACTCCTGTGTGAGGTGCTGAATATATGATCTTTTGGATCATGCAGGAGGCAAATATTGACTCTAATGTACACAAACACACAGATATAGAGGTCCCAGTTGACATTCTCAGTGATTAGAAGGAAGGAATCATTTCCCTGGAAGCAATTGAATTTGCTGTCAAGCTTGCCCACAATTGTGCTTTGCATTACAAAGATGCCTGCTGCAAGATTCTGCCTCTAAAAACCAGGGATAGGTTACCAGTTCTTCTCTGTATTGATGTCTTCACAGGTGAAATATTGAAATTATCATGTTTTGCCCCTTAGATAACATTGCATAATGAATCAGGGTTTGATCATGGAAGGAAGACACTATAAGGATTAATTGTTCTTCAAAGTATCAATCCAAAGCATGTCAGGGTATGGTAGGCCTTCCATCTATATTCAATACAGATATTTTAATAAATTGAAAATGTAAATAGAATGAGTTAACAATAGAGAAAAAAGAAGTGAAAATTTAGCAAGGAAACTAAAAATAGAACAGGAGAATTAGAATGCAAATATAAGAGAGAAAGAATAGAAATGACAGATCAGAAATTATGTCCTCACATGAAAGAAAAACTTGACAAAGTTTCTCTAAATGAAGAAAAGCAATTGAAAGGAGATGAAAAGCATGATAGAAAATCAGATGTTATGAAAAGTAATGAATGGAGTTCCTGATAAGAGTGTAGGTACTCTTGAGGAACAAATAAGAATAGTTGCAAGAGAACAAATAATCAAAGATATAATGAAAGATTATTTCTCATATTTGAAAAGAGACCTGAGTCCGTAAATGAACAGAGGACAGCAGGACAAGACATGGTGGGAAAGGCTGTGAAGTATCTCCACTGCCCAGCGGGACTCTAGGTGTTCTAACAACTGTATACAAGTCCCCTGAGAAGCTGACATCCAGCTGCAAGACATTTTTCTCCAGTAACTAGGTTCATCGCCTAACACAAAAGTCCTCACTCTTATGTGATTGTTTAGGCACCGCCCAAAGTTCCCCATAAAGAGAAAGAACAGCAGAGTGGGGTGAATTTCTTCCCCTGAAGGTTATTCTCTTTGCTCCAGCTGTGACCTGTCCTGGCTGCCCACAGGGAGAGGAGAATGGAGACAGTGTGTGCCTTACTGACTCTGCCTGTGAGTCCTGCCTTGTACTGGGTGACCCTTGCAACATACGAACCTTTCTCCTGACAGCAATCAAAAGGGCTCAAACTCTGTGAGGCCAACGTAATAAAATGAGTCTCACTTTTTTCTTTAAAGAACAATTTTACATGCAATCTGATAAGGACATTTCACGTGTAAGTGGGGACCAATCCAAGATTATTGTGTTGCTGCGTTGACATCCAATCCCAACAAAGTATTAGCAAATGCAGAAAAATTTTTTCCAACCTTGTTCAACAAGCTAACACACTTAATAAATTAAAATCACTGTTCGGGGGGTTTACCATTCTTAGTTTTTCTAAGTGTGAAGTTTCATTACAGTTATCCCAGTTTCCATCCACGTGGAATATTGCGAATGGGAACATGGTTATACTTTTCTTTACCTGAAGGCTTCAGAGTATAAAAAAAGGGTGAAAATCATTAAGAAGTAGTGGACTAGGCCTTTGTTCTAGTTTTCTAGCTGCTGGAATACAATATACCGGAAATGGAATGGCATTTAAAACAAGGACTTCAACATGCCAGAAACCCGGGTTTGATTCTCAGTGGCTACCAATACAAAAAAAAAAAAAAAAAAAGAGGAATTTAATAAATTGCTAGTTCACAGCTCTAAAACTGTGAAAATGTCCAAAATAAAGCAAAGCTATAGAAATATCCAGTGTTAGGCATCCAGGGAAAGATACCTTGGTTCAAGAAGGCTGATGGTGTCCAGGGTTCCTCTGTCAACGTTAAGGGCACATGGCAAACATGGTGAGGTCTGCTAACCTTCTCTCCAGATTCTTGCTTCATGAAGCTACCCCAGGGACAAATCCTTTCATCAGAAAGGTCTGTGGCTGCAGGGGCACTCCTGGTTCTCATGGCTCTCTCCTCTCCTGTCTCTATTGCTCTCTCCAAAATGTTTCCACAATTTTAGTATTCCAGTAAAGTAACCAAGACCCACCTGGAAAGTCATATCTCCATCAGATCAAGATGAATATGCACAATTATGTGAGTCACATCTCTGTGGAGATAATCTAATCAAGCTTCCAAGCTATAGTACTGAACAGGGATTGAAATAAATGGTTGCTGCCACAAGATTGGATCAGGAGTAAAACATGGCTTTTCTAAGGTATGTAGTCCTTTCAAACCAGCACAGCCCTGGATTCAGAAACCTAATGAGACTCCTGTTATCGTCCTCTGAGTGAAAAGCTCAGGGTCCTTTTGGTTGCTTATGATATAATTGCATCATATTGTTACAAGTATTTGGAAATAAGAATTTTTGTAGAT
Organism: Tamandua tetradactyla; assembly: GCF_023851605.1. Classification (NCBI taxonomy): domain Eukaryota; kingdom Metazoa; phylum Chordata; class Mammalia; order Pilosa; family Myrmecophagidae; genus Tamandua; species Tamandua tetradactyla. The sequence goes on from NC_135328.1 coordinate 75,677,138, forward strand.
GACAGACAAGTAATAGTTATAATACATGCACCATCAATTGGTTTTGTCTTCACTTTTTCTCTTCTGCATCACTCTGGTAACAAATCTTTCTTCCAGGAAGGAAATGTTAACCATGTGACAAAGCTTGGACAGCCTCCACAGTCCTAAGTTCCAAGGAAGGACAAATCAAGAAATTGGAATCTACAGAAGAAATTGTTGTTGAATATCAAAGAAAACTCTTTCTGCCTGGATGGCTAAGACAGTGGAATCTGAATCTAGGATAATTTGTGGCCATCTTTACTATGATATAAAGACATCATCCAAAGGATGGGAAAAACACATATTCCCGGGGATTTTGCTTGAGTCTGATAGATCCCACTGGAATTCCCGCAGCAGCCAATGGTTTGCTCTTGCCTTCATACACCCTGCTGAGGCATCTTTTGCTTTTCCTGTGTAGCCCAGATTCCAAATGCAACTAATTTTATAAATACTTTTTAATGTCCATGTGCTTTGCTGTATGTAAGCTCCAGAAGGTCAGAAAACACTCAACTATTTCTCAAGGCTCTATCCCCATGATCATTAAATGAATGAATGAATGAATGAATGGATGAATGGATGGATGGATGCACTGCATTACATACTTTGCAAATCATTTCACAGAATTAGCAACTAAGGGAACATTTATTTTCTTCAAAGAACAGAAATGACTGAAAAGAAATTTAATTATGATTTATAAACTATTAAAACAATAAGTAATGTATTTATTACAAAGCAAATGTGACCATGTTTATGGAAAACAGAACATATGAATACAAACACCATAAAAATTATAAGTTAATTGAAATGTTTAAATAAATAAATACATATTTTGTGAAATAAAGTTCAGTTACGGGGCAATAGTTACATTTATTCAGATTCTGAAAATATTTGGTCATACATATGCCAATAATACTGATAAAATATGCTAAATATGAATCAAATTATTTTCTAGCTGAGACAAAAAATATTGGCTTTTGAAATGACTGGAAAATTAAGTCTGAGATTGGATGTTCATCTTTGGGAATCACTTTCCTTCCTAAATCCTGAGTTTCCTTGTGAGCACATGAATGAAGAGAAGCCATCTCCTGATTTCCACTCTGACAACCTCCCAGGCACAGTGACTGTTTTTCTTCTCTTGTAGATAGAGATGGATTCTCTGGAAGTATCTCCTCACGGCGAGTGTGGGTTCCTTCATTCCCAGGAGAGATCCTTCTTCTCCCATCTCCTGCAGCAAACAGGTCTCAAGGTCCTCCAGCTGGCGGTGAAGTCCTGAGAGGAGTTGTTCCAGGAGGGTCGTGTTCCAAACAGCAGAGGAGGCCTCTGTGTGGAAGAGGTTGAAGATCTGCTGGAGCATCTCGTGGACGACAGACAGGGCCTGGGCCTTCTGGACCCGGCTGGCCTCCACCATCTCCTGGGGGAATCTGAAGTCAGTCCTGTCCTTCAGGCAGGAGAGAAGGGAGACCTTCCCCATTTGTCCCAACACTGTGAGGGTCTCCTGCTTTCCCATGTCAAGGCTCTGAGGCAGGTCACAGCTGAAGGAGCCGATGGGGCTGGAGAAGATCATCACCAACACCACCAGTGAAGGGACTGAAAAAGCCATTGGTGAGTTCCAAGGAGACCCTCTTCTGGCTGAGATGGGGGACCGTGAGCTTCGAACCAGGTTCTCTGAGGACCTTCTTCTGTGTGTGCCATTTAAATACTGAAGACATGAAATTTCATTTTCTGAATTTCACCCAGAACTTTCTATTTCCCATTTTGGAAATTCCCTCCTCCTCAGTGTCCTGAGAAGACGTATCAGTTGTAATTCTTTCTGTATTCTTACACTGAGAGTTCAGTTTCCCCATTAAAATATTAGAAGTCCAATCCAATGGGACGTTTACTATCTTAATAAACACCATTTTTAATACAGCTGTCTGGATCCTTTCTTCCGTATGTTAAGAACAACTTTGAAGAAATCATTCTTCAGTTTCTTCTTAAATCTTCTTTCTCCCCTTGAGATATCCTTCATGGAAGTTTTCATGTACTAATCGGGCATGAAAGATATGTCCTTTATATGCATAGATCTACTTGTGTTTTCTGTCATATTCTCAATAGAGGGCACTTGGCAATCTAAAGCAAAAGGACTCCTTATGCTTCCTTCAACCTACAAGAGTTTCACCTGGTTCATGTTGATACAGTTGATAGAAGGTTGTAGAACTAAGAACAAGAAGCACGTGGTTCATATATATCCCCATTTTCTTTCTGGAGTATCTTTGCCCCCACTTTAAGTTAATAATGAAACCACGAAAAGGGAATTAGATATCTGTGCATGCAGTGGTGTGGTTTGATAAGATGGGGAGAGTTCTATGATTTGAACGGATAATTGGTTCTAGTTTCAAAGACATACTCAAGTGCACCATTATTATTACTTCTTTCAAAGCATCTTCTCGTCACACCCGTATTTCCACAAATGTAGTACATCCTCTCCTCATAGCCTAGACTTTTAGTATTTAGTTTAGTGTTCTTACATCACCTACAAAGTTCTTAAAATCATCCCTTGAAAGCAAGGAACATGTCAGCATACCTTTCCTAGAACCCTTTACACAATCCTATATTTTGTGATGGTAGGTGTGGGGAGATGAATTGCTGTGCATATGAGGCTATAATATTTATTCTCCCACCTCTGCTCCTGTTAGTTCAAGCATCACCATATAGTTTGGTGTGTATGTGAATGGCCCAGAATAGTTAGTAGTGACATACTCTTTTTTTCAGGTGTATAATGAGTCTGATAGCCACCTCTCCCCATAAGGGGAATAGTTTTCCATCATTATTAAATCCATATATCTTAAATAGCTTTATGATATACAGCTTACCAAACTCAGTTTTCTTTATTCTACTTAATTGAGGTAAGTTTTGAACTATTCATCATTGCACTGAGCGCGCACTATACCAATATGATTAATCTGCCCTCAAAATGAGTAAGGTGCAACTATTACTATGTCGAGACATTCAAACAGGTAGAATGTGTGCACTCAGCTTTCTTGTGGTTTCTGGCAGAGACGTCCAGCCCAGCCCATTTTTTCAGCTTTACCAAAAGAATGGCTAAGTGATCCATTTATTCTCTGACATTTTATACATAATTTAAAAATTGTTCCCTCTTTGGTATTTGTCTTTGCACTGATTAAATGTTTTCCTAATGCCCCTGTAATGTTTCCAATTTCACTTCGAGATTTGTTACAAAAAAAGGGAAGAGAAAATACAATAAACAAAAAGGAACGTATTCTCCCCATGATTTCAGTACAGCAGAATTTGGCTCACTTTCAATATTCCTAGAAAGTAAAAGTAAGCAGTCATTGAAAAGTAATACACATAGGCAAAAGGAAAGTAAATGGTGAAAATTACAAAAGAGGAAGTGACACCTCCTCTCCTGAAATGACAAAATGACACAGCTAATATCACCACCACAAGTCAGGGGTGCTATACAGAATAACAGGTTTCAGTGCAGCAGGTGGATGAGACTGTTGAACCTACAGATGGCTCCAGAAGGAGGGCGACTGGACCTTTAAAAGAGGCTGTTGCTTAAAAAGCTAGTCTTCAGCTTTAAAATTAGGCGAATTTTTTTCTTACTTAATTTCTTCCCAGTTCTTTTCTCTCTCTTCTTCATCCCCCTCCTCCTCCACATTCTTCTCACTCCTTCTGTTTCTCTCTCTCTCTCTCTCTCTCTCTCTCTCTCTCTCTCTCTCTCTCTCTCTCACACACACACACACACACACACACACACACACACACACACACACACACACACAGAAATGACCCAACTCCACGGATTTAGTCACACCAACTGATCGAGAGTGGCTTGTAAACTGAACGGCCATTTAATTAATTGCAAGAGATGTTTCATATCTCAGGAGTGAATAGATGTTATTCATTTGGACAGGGCATTACCTCCATACACATGTTCAAGTTCACACAAAGATGAAATTGGAAACAAAACTTGTTTTTTTTTCTTTTGAGCTGAGAAATAAAGAGGCTGATCATCTCGGGAAACATCCATCTAGTTTCCTTAGCTGGCTGGGTTGCTTTTCTTCATTATGGAAGAGGCTAACAAGTCTTTGTTTTCTTTTTTCCAGATGTTGTCACAATTACATCACAACAACCATCTGCAGGGCATCTTGATGTAATGAAAACAATCATTTCCGTGTAGTAGGAGTGAGGTAGCCAAGGTCACACAACAAGGACAAACTAGAACAGTGACTTGAACCCGGGTTGCCCAGCCCAGGAGTTTAATATTGCAACCATGAAAGGCAAAGATGCTTCTGAATCAGACATTTTCCCTGACATACATAAAACTGAACAAGTTCTTTCCATCTAGCTCCCATTTTTCCTATTCACTGAGAGCATCACTGGCTCTTCCAGATAGACCAGAATCCTTTCGGATAGAATACAACTCGCTTAACACCTTCTAATTTCCAGTCCTGTCTTTCACATAAATGATGCTAGTGTTGGGTTCACCTGGATCTCTGAAAGTCCCCTTTCCCACATGAGATATTTTCAGAAATTAATCAGACATTTAAAGTATCTACCTAAATTAGTTTTTACTATTTCTATTTTCAGAAGCCTTCATATTTCCATCAGACTTCTTTAATGCTAGGATATATGCCCTTTGGAACACGTACTCCTTTTTGCACTTGCTGTGAGGCAGAGATTCCTCGTCTGCTCCTGTGACAGACACTGCTCTAGAATCTAGGGGCAGTGTAACTGCCCTTAGGGAGCTCACAGTCCAGTGAGAGGTCAGAAGTCAATCAATTAGTTAGGGTGATGACTTCATTACCAGTGTGCAGAGAGCAGCTAAAGGCTAAAGTGTTAAGGTGGAGAGAGTACTGTTTAGGGTTTGTCTACCATTTAAATAATGTTTTGTTGAGCTCGGTACCTCTTTGAGTTTTGTTTCTCCATTTATAGAACATAAATGACAATGATGATTGTATGAAAGGGAAACTGAAGATTCAATGAAATTATGTTTGTATATGACTTAGCCGAGAGCCTGTACATAATAAACACATGATAAAATATGGCCATAATGTTAGTACTATAAAAAATATCTTTACAGAAGCAATGAGATAATGTCATGAAAAGTTTTGGGTACCATTGCAATCCCTACAATACCCTTTCACTGACATTGTCTAGAATTTTCTCCCAAGCTGCAACCAAGAGGATGTGAAAAAATGTCTATCAAAGCTGTGGCAGATACTGCATGGCACTTCTTGCTCTGGAGACTTCCATCAGGTACTCATGTTGATAGACGTTCATTTTTTAATTGAATTCAGAAATACCCAAAACCTTAGGAAGGGAAGCTAAAGGGGTAAAATAGAAAAACCCAGAAAATGAAGGTTTGTGTGCTGTGAGCACCACGTGTCTCCACCATGTGCTGAGATGAGGCTCCCTCTCCAGGCAGCTCTGCAGAGTCACCAGCTCCCCAGGGGCCCTCCCAGGCTCTGTGCTGATGGCTCTGCTGAGGCTCTGCCCCTTCCCCACCTGTTGTCCAGCCTGTGTCCTGCCTGGAAGCCATGGCCATCGGGAACCTTCACACTGGTGGGTCAAATGGAGAGAACTTTCTTGCTATTAGGTCTGAGGAAAGGGAATGACTTCTGATCTCCCCACATACACATGGTTGAGAAGCAGGTTGAGAAGATGCTACCACCGCTGTCCAGCTTGAGCTACTCCAGCAAATCTTCAACCTTTCCATCACAAGTGGTTCTTTTCCGGCCTGGGATGAGATCCTGCTGGACACATTCCTCTTTGGACTTCATCAGCACCTGGATGACCTGGAGACATGTTTGGAGAAAGAAATGAAGGAAGATCAGACACCCCTGGGAAATGAAAGCTCCAGACAGATTGTGAGGAGGAACTTCCGAGGACTCAGGGTGTATCTGAAAGAGAAGCAATTCGGTTCCTGTGCTGGGAGGTAGTCCGAGTTGAAATTCGAAGGTGGTTTCTCTTCAGTAACAAGCTCAAAGGAAACCAGCAGAAATAGTGAACATGGTGATTCTCAAAAGAGTTCATCTGGTCAACTAATTTGCTATTTCCAAGACAGATTGCAATCTCCATCGCTGTTTTTACGCCAGATTAAAAACAAATCATGGAAAATTTTATGGAGTCATAAAATCCATAGCTTGCACTTTTTGCCAAGGAGGTCTTCTTTCTATAGCTAAGTTATGTCAGAATGCCCACCATAATATGACTAGTGCTGGGGATTCCTAGTCCCTCCTCATTCAGGTACTTTGTCTGGGTTTATTTGGTGAGAAAATGCTTTGGACTACCTTTATATTAAAAAAGTGTGGGGGACAGGCCATGGTGGCTCAGCAGGCAGAGTTCTCACCTGCGATGTGGAGACCCAGGTTCGATTCCCAGTGCCTGCCCATGCAAAAAAAAAAAAAAAAATGTGTGAAGCAAGAAAATGGTTTTCTTCAAATGTCATTTATTTCCCATAACTAAAGAATTTACAGTACAGTCATGTACAAAATACAATATTAAACAAGTGTTTAATGGACAGTAAAAAATTATAATTCCAACACCCAAAAACCAAATAAAATAATATAAAAAACTGTAGAAAGACATTAAAACTGTATCTCAAAGAGCCATCTTTTTCCAGATCAATTTCAGACCCCCAAGGAAATAAAGCATCCATGATTATCACATATGAAAATAAAATAAATGTCATCGGAATCAGTTATTTTCCCCACTGAAGTAGAAAACACAGAGAGAAATTCAAAACTATATGATAGCAAATTATGCTTCTGATAGTTCTGATTTAATTTTCTTTCAACCTTATTTAACATAGCTTTATAAATTACTGTACAAATGTTATTTTCATGGTTTTGAATCTGGTACCAATTCGTTTACATTTTTTTTAATCAATATATACTGGCTACCAATTCTAATCAGGAAAAAAAACACTTGGAAATCTCATCATCATGACAGCCCATTCAGCAGAAATTACTGATGTGCGAGCAAACCATAGAAGTGCAGCTCTCCAGAAAGTACAGTTTTTTTGGTTGTTTCATTGTCTGAGTTTTCTTTACAATGATTCTTGATGAGAAACTCTTTCAATCTTGTAAACATCAGTGTGCACAGTCTCACTAGTATGTAGCGTCACGGCCTTGGCCAGGAAGGCTGGTTCACAGCTAAGGAAGAGCTAGAGGAGTCTCAGACTTTAATGGCTGATGAGCCTTACATCCTGCAGAGCAGAAAAACACTTTCCCTTTTATGCTACTTAAGAATGTGGCAGAAATGTATGCTGAAGTAATCCAGTCAATCCTTATTTTTGTTCTCATTTTCGTAAACTTGGTCTCAGGATAGTTCTGGAAGGGAGATGTTTCTGAGAAGCCACGACTGGGACCGGCTTCCATCACACCCCTAACGCTGGGCCCCCGGCTCTCCTCCTCCGGGGCTTTCCCCAGGCACTGACGCGTGTCCGCATGCTGGAGGCTGAACTTCACTGGGTCGCACTCCCACAGGTTGCTGCTGTTAGGGGGTGGCATTGGAGCATCGTGCCGGACCGTTAAGTTTGGAAACATCCAAGCAACGGTCAACTGTTCAAATTTCTTGGTTGGCAGTATAAGAAAAAATCCTGATAACCTCCCATATCATGACAGCTAAAAATTCCAACTTTTTATTTCTCTGTTCTAGTCATGTAATCCAGACACTGATTTGTTTCCTTATTACGTATCTCTCCCAAGAGAAACAGTGACATGGAATTTGAGAATCAGGATAAATATCCTCCAGGTACCAAGAGGAAGGTCTGCATTCAAACTTTTTACTTGGATCCAGACTTGATGATATATCTCTATAATCTATCTTTGTAACACCTGGGGAAATTATATAGAAAAAAATCTTGAATTCATCCATCCAAACTTCTGCAAGTCGTCCATTATTTTTATTGATAATCTTCCCTGGGCCTCCTGGAAATGTGTAAGGTGTTGCTTTACAAAACACACGTCCAACACATGAACAGGTACCAATTTCCAAAATACCTTCACACTGCCAAATTCTAGAGGACATTTCTAGGTCTTCTTCTTCGTAAATATCTATTCCAGCATCACATGTTCCAATTTCCTGAAAGTACTTTCTATTTATTGAAAAAGCCCTTGCACTATTGCTGGTGTTCTAACTGGAGAAGTCCAATCACCTTTCCTTCAGTCCATTTCTCTCTAGGGAACAGGATACCAGCAAAAAGTGAGCTTCCAGTGGAATCCACCCTAGGTCATGTCAGAACGCGCCATGGACTCCACAGTATCATCACTGATCACATCAGCGACAGGACATGCGCCTGGTTTCCTGTCATGTTTGATCCTGGCTAAGAGAGGCTCCAGCCATGCCACTATCTGTTCACAAGACAATCTAAGAAGGTGACCTTCAGACACAGCAGCATATTTTCATCTAGCTCTGATCACCCCAGAATGTTGATCCATTCAAATTACATGAAGTGGTACTTTTAATTTCCTCACATAACTCTCTAGAGGTCTTTTCAAGAAGTCTCTTTCTCTGGCATCATCCACCAGAAACAATTCTTCTAACATATGTCTTGGTGAGCAATTTAATCACAATATGGACAGTTCTCAGAAATGTGCGCCAAGCTTCGCTGTGGAAAACAATCACCACACTTGTTGTAGGAAGATTATCCCGATAAATCTTTGTTTACACCTTTCTAACTTCACATCTGGTGAACACCTGTTGAGGGCAATCATCTCACTCGCCAGTAAGTTGAACTGACTGATTTAAAACATCTCTTTCATATTTTCTTGATCGTCTTTAGTAATTCGACTGGTTTCCCCATTTCTCCAGGACCTTCATGCGCTTTTGTACCGCCGCTAGAACATCTCCAGCAGGAAATCCTCTTTCCCTTTTTTCATCACATTTGTTGCATTCACTGAAGTAAAGCAGCAGGAAAAATCCAAGAGCACCCAAATCAGGGAAGTGGCTAAGACCACCTTGAAATGTGCAAATTTTCTCATGGCACTTTAATTCAAATGCAAAATTATATATATATATATATATATATACACACACATATCTAAATATACAAATGTCATGAAAATCATTCCAATCCAGTTTCATCAGAAAATACTTTCATAACCGCGGTCCGTGCGTGGCGGGGGGGAGGGTGCTGGGCGCGCAAGAGCAGGGGCGGCAGGACCCGCGGGCGCCCCCCTCCGGCCGCCTTCCGTCCCGCAGCCTCCTCGCCCACTGGTGGCGGCTCCCTCCGCGCGCAAAGGGGCCGACGCGGGACCCGCCCCGCCGCCCCCGCCACCGCGCCAGGCCTCCGCGGGCTCGACGCGCTCCTCGGGGCCGCAGCGCACGTCGCCGCCACCGCGCGGTCTGGGCTCGATGACCTTTGCCTCCTCACTGTACACGGAAATGTTACTTGTACCCATTGCGCCGGGATGGCCTTAAGCCATGTTGTGATGTGCTTATAACACCCTCTGGAACAATTACAGACAAGGCCTGTGAGCCACTCCCATAATGGAGACAAACCAGCTATGAAAACTGGACAGAAGTCTCCCTGAGATGATCTGCCTGTATTCCTCTAGTTCCGATAAAAAACAGATTTATTTCTAATTTCGTCTTCGCGTGACATTGAACACCTGTGTGAAGGTAATGCCCTCTCCAAGTGATTAACATCTATTAGCTCCTGAGATAGCTAACGTCTCACACATTAATTGCCATTCATCCTACAAGCCACTCTCTGTTAAATGTCAACTGGTGTGACTAAATCCATGAAGTCGGATCATCTTTGCAGTCAGTGGAAAGAAGAGGGGGGTGGTGTAGAAGAGGGGAGGGAGGGAAGGAGGGATGGAGGGAGGAACAGAGAAAGGGATGGAGGGAGAGGAAGAAGGAGGAGTTGGAGGAGAAGGATGAAGAGGAAAGGGATAAGAACTGGGGGGAAAACTAAGTACGAAAAAAATTTCCTGATCTTTCAAAGCTGAAAACTAATCTTATAAGCAACAGTCTGTTTTAAAGATCTGCTGCCTCCTTTGAGAGTTTTCTGCGGTTTCAACAGTCTCATTCACCCGCTGCATTGAAACCTGTCACTCTATATAACACCCCAGAATTCCAGTGGTGTCATTACGTGTGTCATTTTGTTGTTTCATGAGGGGAGATGTCACTTCCTCTTTTTTAATTTTCAGCATTTACTTTCTATTTGCCTTTGTGTGTTACTTCTCCATGGTTGCTTACTTTTACATTCCAGGAATATTAAAAGTGAGCACGATATTCAGATACCTTGAAAATGGTGTCTTATTTTCATTTCGTTTCCTCTTCCCTTTTTGCAACAAACCTCAATGTGAAATTGGAAACCTTATGGAATCTTTAGGAAAACATTTAATCAGTGCAGAAACAAATACGAAAGAAGAGGGAACAATTTTTAGACATGCAATACAATATGAAAGAAGAAATGGATGACTTAGTCATTATTTTGATGAGGTTAGAATACTGGATTGGGCTGGACAACATCTGTGCCATAAAGCAGCAGTCAAGCCCAGTGCACACATTTTAACTGCACAGACATCTCAACATTAATGATGGTTGCAAATTTGCTTTTCTTGAGGGCAGATTTAATCATCTTGGTATAGTCTGGGCTTAGTGCAATGATGGGCAGTTCAGTACTTATATCAATTAAATGGAATAAAGAAAACTAAATTTGGACAACTGTGTTTCGCAAAGCTATTTAAGGTACATGAACTTAGTATGATGGAGAATTCTCCTTATGAAGAGAGGAGGGTGTCAGACTTATTGTTCTGACAAAAGAATATGTCACTATTGACCACTCTGAGCCACTCATATGCATACAAACTATATTGTGATGCTTGAACTAAGAGGAGGAAACTCAGGAGATTAAAAAATATCAGCTCATATGCACAGCAATTCCATTCCGCACAGCTACATCACAAAATACAGGGTTGTCTCAAGGGTTCTAGGGACGGTATGCTGATACGTTCCTTACTTTCAAGGAATGATTCAAAGAGGTCTGTGGGTGTTGTAAGACACTAAACAAAATACTGAAAGTTTATGCTGTGAGGAGAGGGTGCACTGCATTTATGGAAATGGTGAAATGAGGGGATGCTTTGAGACGGGTTGTAATAACAGTGCACTTGAGTGTATCTCTTTGAAATTAGAAAAAGTTATCCAGAAAACCCATAGGACTTTTCCCATCCTACTGAACCACACAACTGTACATACACACACTTGCGCAAACACATGTACACACATCTAATTCCCCTTTGCGTGGCTTCATTATCCACTTAAAGTGGAGGCAAAGATACCTCAGCTAGAAAATGGGGTAAGGATAAACCATGTTCTCCTCTTGTTCCGAGATCTACAAACTGATCAACTATAACAGCAAACCTACAAAATTTCATGCCCTATTCAAGGTTCCATGTACTTACGGTGTTCAATTAAACTGTCCACATAAGTTATATTAGGAAATGCACTAGTCAAAATATAAATTTTGTACCAAAATTTTTGCTTTAGTCTCACATATAAGTTAAAGTTTTAAAATATGAATTACCATCTATTTTCAACACCCAGCAATATCAACATTCCTTTGTTCTTCCTCATGCAAAAACATTTTTAAATTTGTACATTTATTCACTATCATTGTATACTCTAGGCATTCCTAGATTACACCATCTCAGTCTTTATTGTCTGTCTTTCCTTCTGGTTTCACTTGAGCCCCCAGCCTTCCTCCCTCCATCATTCTCACATTCAGCTTCATTCGGTGTACTAACATTATTGTACTACAATTAGGAAGTATATTATCCATTTCTGAATTTTTACAATCAGTCCTGTTGCACAATATGTATCCCTCCAGCTCCAATTACCCAATATCTTCCATCTTTCCATCTCCTGATGGCCTCTGTTCTTAACTGAAATTCTCCAAGTTTTCTTGTTTTAAGTTACAGTGCCCAGAATCTTAGTCACTGATTTTACTCTTTAAATAGTATTTCCCAATTATTTTTACCCATCTCAGTTTTCTATATTATTTTTAGAAAAAATAATATTGTCCTAAAATTCAGTAATGCATCATGTTTCTCCTCACGTTTTTATAGACTTCTAGAAGTTGTTGCTGAATGTTTCATTTTATTTTCATTTTAGTTCCATGACTTTTATAATATAATTATGTATTATATTTGTTTCCTTTATATCTTGACACTATTTTTCAAATTTGGCACTTTTTAATTAAATTCTTATGACTATTACTCATTATCAATTTATCTTTGATAGTAATATCAATGTACAGATCAAAACCTCTACACCTTTCCCTCTTATAGTCTTGCTCTATCTCTGTCCATCGTTTGCTTTTAGTTTTTATTATTATTTGATATTAGCCATTTCCCTCTATTGAGAGTAATTATGGAGTTGTTTAATAAATGAGTCAAGAGTTTTCCTTTTAACAAGGATGTTTAAGCAGCTTGTATTTAATATCCTATTGTATTGTTTATGGTTCTCATTTTATTGATTTATGCTTTGCTTTTATGTTACCTTTATAGGTGTTTGACTTTTCTCATATGCCCTTCAATTCTACAAGTGCCATTAATTTAAAGATAATGTATTTTAAAAGTCAACTGAAATTATCTCCTAATTTTTTAATTAAAAATATCACCAAATTTAACTCATTCCATGGTACAATGCTAGTTCCTTCTGGAATTGTGCTTTAGTCAGCCTGGTAAGTGTGTCTAGCAGACGTGATATGAATAGATATAACTGGGAATGTATGTTCGTGTATAAACAGGTGAGATGGTTGAATGAGTTAGTGAATAAAATGATTCCTGTTATATTATTTTATTCACAAAGTGATATTAATTTTGAATGCACTTACGATGACAGTAATTTAATGCAATGTGTTGCTATGTTAATGGTGTATTCTTAGAAATTGTCAGAAATCTTGTAGTCAGTATGACAATAATTTGCTAGGATTAAATAATTCTCATATAAAATTGAAGCATATGAATGTAAAGCAATGCGACTCACATGCTGAACTCATTATTTCAGCAATAAAAAGGTGAATTTCTATCTCTACTTCAGCCAGCCAGTTCCTCTGAGGGATTCATCAAAGCCTTCTTCGGCAAAATCCCAATTCATGTCCTGCATATGGAATTTGGACATGTCTATCCCTACAGTCATGTGAGCTCAGTCTTAAAAGAAAACCCTTAACATTTACATAAGCATATCTTGAAGCTTCTATTCCTGTGAAGAATTTTGACCAATACAACATCCTTGGGTAAATGTATTTCTAGATATTTTCATAGATGCAGTTGTAAGGGAATTGTTTCATTATTTTCATTTCAGATTGCTGGTGTATAGAAAAACAAGTAATTCTCTACGGTGATCTAATGTTCAAAAATTTTTCTGAATTCATTTATTGCTGCTAGGAGCTTTCTTGTGGATTTTTTGCAATGTTGTATATTTAAGAAAATGTCTTTTCACAACAGAAATACTATTACTTTTTTCTTTCCAATTTGAAAGGCTTACATCTTTCACATTTTTGCTCACTTTCAGTTAATTATATTAGAATTCACCAACCCCTATCGTTTGATACTAAGGGATGCTATACCCAGATCTGCTGAATGATAGTTGTCTTCCAAGTATTTTCCCATCTGAACAGAATCTGACAACATAATGACGCCACACACTAGTCAGAATGCAGCTCCACACTGCATGCCAGTGAGGCTGAGTCTAGGATGCACTGTGTCTCCTCCTTCTCTCCATTTCTCAGGGAAGCCCCACTAGCTGCCCTTTCTTCTCCTTAGACCAGCTGTCTAGACGACTATACACAACTAAAAGGCAGGTGTAAAATGTATTCACCTTAGTGTCGCTGGCATCTGACACCACACCTAGTAGGTGTTACATACAAGGAGCTCAAAAACTCTTTATTGAACAAACAATAGCAAAATAATAAAAATGCTACAAGTACTTTCTAGGTGAATGTAACAGTCAAATAAATACTGAGTATGAAACCATCATAGAAAATAAAAGGACATTGCAATCTAATGTTTAATTATATGGACATAGCATTCAATATTATGCTTGAAATATTTAAAGTACAGAATAAAGACATGAAAATATTCAGGGTCCAGTCACACATGTGAGGCTTCCTCTCACTTCCTCTGGTCTCTCCCACACTCTCCAGGGCCCACAGTTTAGAAGCAGAGTAAACTTCCTTTGGCTCACTCAGTTCTTCAATGGCACATGAAGCATCATTCATGCTCAGGCACCAAGCAGAGGACCGGGTCCAGACCTTGGGCTCTTCGCCACGGAGATCCACTTTCTACAGCTGAGTTATGTCCTGGGGAATCAGATTCAATACCTACTCATGATGCCCATCATAATATGACTGGTGCTGGGGATTCCCACTCCCTCTTCATTCAGGTCTTTGCCTGGGTTTGTTTATGAGAAAAGGCTTTTTGTCAATCTTTACACTAAGAATGTGTGTGAAGCAAGAACATAGTTTTCTTCAAATGGCATTTATTTCCCATAACTTAAAAATTAGCAGTAGAGTCTTGTACAAAACACAATATTAAACAAATGTTTAATGGACACTAAATATTTAAATACTGTGAACAATGTAAATATATCGATAATTTTATATAGGTAAATAAAAATTATAAAATTTTGTTCAGTTATAACAAATGGAAGCTGCACTTCTCTATCTTAAAGGCTTTTGAATCCATAAAGTTTGCCATGATTTATTTTTAATCTGGCATAAAAACGATGATGAAGATTACACTCTCAATCTTGGAAGGAGCAAATGAGTTGACCAAATGAACTGTTTTGGGAATCGCATGTCCGTTATTGCCAGAGATTTCCTTTGAGCTTGTTATTGAAAAGAAAGCACCTTCTGATTTCAACCCAGACCACCTCCCAGGCACAGAGCTATTGCTTCTCCTTCAGATGCATCCTGACTCCTTGGAAGTGCCTCCTCACAGTCAGACTGGAGTCCTTGCTTTCCAGGGGTGTCTGATCTACCTTCATTTCCTTCTCCGATCATGTCTCCAGATCTTTCAGGTGCTAATAAAATCCAAAGAGAAATGGGTTGAGCAGAGTGTCATCCAAGCCACTAAAGAACCACTTGTATGAAGAGGTTGAAGATTTGCTGGACTAGCTCAGGTAGGACAGGGGTGGTAGCGTCTTCTCAAACTGGTTCCCATCCAAGAGTACGTGAGAAGATCAGAAGACATTCCTGTCCTTTACACATGACAAGAGGGAGCTTCTCTCCATCTGACTCACCAGAGTGAAGGGTTCCCAATGGCCGTGGCTCCCAGGCAGGACACAGGCCAGACAACAGATGGGGAAGGGGCAGAGCCTCAGCAGAACCATCAGCACAGAGCCTGGGAAGGCCCCGGGGAAGCTGGTAACTCTGCAGAACTGCCTGGAGAGGGAGCCTCGCCTCAGCACGTGGTGTGGACACGGTGCTCACAGCGCACAAACCTTCATTTCTGGGAATTTCCACATTACCCCTTTTGTTTCCCTTCTACTTTTGTGTATGTGTATGTGGTGAAGTCAAGTAAAAAATGAACATTCATCGACATGTGTACAGGATGGGGGACTCATAATTAAGAAGTGCCAACGCAGTATCCGCCTTAGCTTTTAACTATTTTTTGTACCTCTTGGTGCTCCTGAAAGTAAAGTCTAGACAATGTCATAGAAATGGGATTGTTGGGACTGCAATGGTACCCAGAACTTATCGTGACATTCCCTCATTGCACCTGTAAATATTTTTCTATAAGTGCTAATATTAATGGCCAAATTATATTATATACAGGTCTCAGCAAAGTATTCCACGAACATAATTTCATTGAATCTTCACAATTTCCGTTTGAGATATAACCATCAGAGTCATTTAAATTTTATAGATGGAGAAATAGGAAATTCAGAGAGGGTATTGAGCTGGACAAAAGTCATGATTTATTCTATAAATAGTGGTTAAACCGTACACGGTACTCCATCCTCCTTAGCACTTTACCCTTAAGCCTTTAGCTGCTCTCTGCACACTGGTAATGAAGTCATCACCCTAACTAGTTGATTGACTTCTGACCTCTCACTGGACTGTGAGCTCCCTGAGGGCAGTAACACTGTTCCTAGATTCTAGAGCAGTGTCTGTCACAGGAGCAGACACAGGAGTCCCTGCCCCACAGTACGTACAAAAAGGAGTAAATATTCCAAAGAGTGCGTAACATAGCATTTCAGAACTCTGTTGAAAATATGAAGGCTTCTGAAAACAAAGACAATAAAAATAAATACAAACTGGATAATTTAGGGTGCACGGATGCTTCAGTGATAAAATTCTTGCCTTCCATGCGGAGAGCCAGGTTTGGTACCCAGACTATGTGCCCCCGCCACCCCCCAAAAATAGATACTTTAAACTTCTGGTTAATTTCTGAAACTATCTCATGTGGGAAAGGGGCGTTTTAGAAATCCAGTTGAGCCCAAAAGTAGCATCATTTATGTGAAAGACAGGGCTGGAAATTAGAAGGTGTTAAGTGGCCTGTATTTTACCCAAATGGATTCTGGTCTATCTGGAGAGAGGGAATGATGCTTCCAGTGAACAGGAAAAATGGGAAGCGGAAGCTAAAAACTTGTTAGTGTTTATATATGGCAGGGAAAATGTTATTCGGAAAAGACTTTGCCTCTCATGGTTGTGATATTTAACTCCAGGAAGGCAGCCTGGGTTCAGGTCGCAGCTCTAGTATCTACAGGCTGTGAGACCTTTGCCCCCTCACTCCTGTTACACGGAAATGATCACCATTCCCACTGCGTCGGGATGCCCTGATGATGGTTGTGTGATGTCCTTATAACAACACCTGGAACAAAGTAAGCATGACCTGTTAGCCTCTCCCATAATGGAGAAAAGCAACCCAGCCAGCTATGGGAACTAAATGGATGTTTCCCTGAGATGATCTGCTACGTTCCTTTAATTCTCAGCTCAAAAATCAAAAGCCAAGTTTTATTTCTAATTTCATCTTTGTGTGAACTTAAACATGTGTATGGAAGCACTGCTCTGTCTAAATACATAACATCTATTCACTCCTGATATGCCAAACCGCCCTCACATTAACTAAATGGCTGTTCAATGTACAAGTCACACTCTGCTGTATGTCAGTTGGTGTAACGAATCCTGGAGTTGAATCATCTCTGTGGTCCACTGTGGAGAAAATAAAATGGGGCAGGGGGAGGAGGAAGAGAGAGAGAGAGAAGAAGGGAGAGCGAGGAAGATGGAGGAGGGGACATGAGGAAAAGAACAGGGAAGAAAGTAAGGAAAAAATTCTCTGATTTTCAACACTGAAAAGTAGCCTTTTAAGCAACAACCTCTTTTAAAGAGCCAGCTGCCCTCCTGGAGCCACCTGCCGTTTCCACACTTCATCCACCTGCTGCACTGAAACCTGTCCTTCTGTGCAACACCCCAGAATCTGGTGGTGTCATTAGTTGTGTCATGTTGTCTTTCCAGGAGAGAAAGACGTCACTTCCTCTTTTTCTAATTTTCATTATTTACTTTCCTTTTCCCTATGTACATCAGTTTTGACTGCTTCCTTTTACTTTCTAGGAATATTAAAAGTGAGCTGCATATTCTGATATCTCGAAAATCATACAAAGAATGTAATTTTTTTAAGTTACACTTTCGCTTCTCCTTTTTGAAACAAAACTTAAAGCAAATTAGAAACATTAGAAGGACATAAGGAAAACTTTTAATCAGAGAAAAATCTAATACGAAAGAAGAGGGAACAATTTTTTAATTATGTAAAAAACCTGAAAGAATAAATGGATCACAAAGTCATTATTCTGATACAGCTAGAATAATGAACTGGGCTGGACAGCGTCTCTGCCACGAAGCAACAAAGAAGCCCAGTGCACACATTCTAACTGCTTGCATGTCTCGACATTAGCAATGGTTGCACTTCACTTATTTTGAGGGAGGATTAATCATCTCGGTATAGTCTTGGCTGAGTGCAGCAATGGGCAGTTCAATACTTATCTCAATTAAGTAGAATAAAGAAAACCAAATTTGGCAAACTGCGTATCATAAAGCTTTTAAAGGTATATGGATTTAATAATGATGGAGAACTCTTACCCTTAAGAAGAGAGGAGGCTATCAGACTTATTGTACACCTGAAAAAAAGAACTTGCCACTACTGACCATCCTAGGCCATTCACATACACCAAACTGTACGGTGGTGCTTGAATTAAGAGGCGGAAACATGGAAGATTAAATAATGTAGGCTCATATGCTCAACAATTCCACTCCCCACACCTACTATCACACAATACAGGATTGTCTAAAGGATAGTACGAAAAGTATGCTGACATGATCCTTATTTTCAGGGAATAACCCCAAAAGTGTGTATGTTGTAATAACACTAAACTAAATACTAAATACTAGGCTATGAGGAGAGGGTGTACTACATTTGTGGAAATACAGGTGAGATGAGGGGATGCTTTGAGAGAGGTAGTAATAATGGCGCACATGAGTATATCTTTGAAATTAGGAACAATTATCCAACCAACCCTTATGACACTCCCCGTCCTACCAAACCACATGACTGTGCTTACAAACATATACAGACACAAACACATATGCACACATCTAATTCCGTTTTGTGTGGGTTCATTATCCACATAAAACGGGGGCAAAGTTACCTCAGATAGAAAATGGGGATAAGTATAAACCAAGTTCTTTGCTTGTTTTGAGATCTACAACCTTTGATCAACTATTTCAGCATGAACCAGGTGAAAGCTCCCATGAGTTGAAGGAAGACCAAGTGCCCTTTTCTTTAAGGATGTTATCAAGTACCTGGTATTAAGAATATGACAGAAAGCACAAGTAGATTTATACACATAAAGGACACATATTTCATTTCTGATTACCACACTTCCATGAAGAATATCAAGAGGGGGAGAAAGAAGGTTTAAAAAGAAGCCAAGGAATGATTTCTCAAAGTTCTTCTTAGCATATGAAAACACGTATACAGACAGATATATCCATTATATATTGGTGTTTAAGATGATGAGCATTTCATTGGATTGGGAATTCTAATACTTTTTCTGTAAACTGAACTCTCAGTGTAAGGAGACAGAAAGAATAGCAAATTATACATGTTCTCAGGCCACTAAGGAGAAGGGAAATTCCAGAATGAGGAATAGAAATGTCTGGGTGAAATTCAGAAAATGAAATTTCTTATCTTCAGTATTTAAATGGCACACATGGAAGAACTTTCTCAGAGAACCTGATTTGAAGCTCACGGTCCCCCATCTCAACCAGAAGAGGGTCTCCTTGGAACTCACCAATGGCTTTTTCAGTCCCTTCACTGGTGGTGTTGGTGATGATCTTCTCCAGCCCCATCAGCTCCTTCAGCTGTGACCTGCCTCAGAGCCTGGACGTGGGAAAGCAGGAGACCCTCACAGTGTTGGGACAAATGGGGAAGATCTCCCTTCTCTCCTGCCTGAAGGACAGGACTGACTTCAGATTCCCCCAGGAGATGGTGGAGGCCAGCCGGGTCCAGAAGGCCCAGGCCCTGTCTGTCGTCCACGAGATGCTCCAGCAGATCTTCAACCTCTTCCACACAGAGGCCTCCTCTGCTGTTTGGAACACGACCCTCCTGGAACAACTCCTCTCAGGACTTCACCGCCAGCTGGAGGACCTTGAGACCTGTTTGCTGCAGGAGATGGGAGAAGAAGGATCTCTCCTGGGAATGAAGGACCTCACACTGGCACTGAGGAGATACTTCCAGAGAATCCATCTCTATCTACAAGAGAAGAAAAACAGTAACTGTGCCTGGGAGGTTGTCAGAGTGGAAATCAGGAGATGGTTTCTCTTCATTCATGTGCTCACAGGAAAACTCAGGAAGTAGAAAGGAAACTGATTCCCAGAAATGAACATCCAAGCTCAGACTTAATTTTCCAGTCATATCAAAAGCCAATATTTTTTGCTTCAGTTACAAAATAATTTGATTTATATTTAGCATATTTTATCAGTATTTTAAAATATATGTATGAACAAACATTTTCAGAATCTGGAGGAATGTATCTAGTGCCCTGTAACTAAAATTTATTTCATAAAATATGTATTTATTTATTAATCATTTCAACTAATTTATAATTTTTATGGTTTTTGTATTTATATGTTCTACTTTACATAAAATATGTTTATGTTTGCTTTGTAATAAATATATTACCTACTGTTTTTAGAAGTTTAATAAATTGTTATAAAATTGTTTTAAGGCATTTCTGTTCTTTAAAGAAAAAAGAACTTTCCCCCAACTGCTAATACTGCAAACTGAATAGGAAAGTATGCAGTGAGGTGCATTTATCCATACATTCATTCATTTAAAGACAATGGGGATAGAACATTAAGAAAAGGATGCACTCTCCCTGACCTTCTGAAGCTTACATGTAGCAAAGGATATGAACATAAAAAAGCATTTATAAAATTAATTGCATTTGGGATCTGGGCTGCACAGAAAAAACAAAACATGCCTTAGCAGTGAGCATCTGGAAAAGAGCAAACCATTGGCTGCTGCGGGAATTCCAATGGGACCTAACTGGCTCAACCAAAACCCCTGGGGAAGCGTCTTTTCCCCCATCCTTTAGATGGTGTCTTTGTACATGATTTTCAAGATGGCCCCTAGGAATCCTATCTTAGCCATCTAGGTGAAAATAGTTTTCTTTGATTTTCAACAACAATTCCTTCTGTAGAGTCCAATTTCTTGATCTGCCCATTCTTGGAATTCAGGACTGTGGAGGCTGTCCATGCCTTACCACATAGTTCATATTTCCTTCATGGAAGAAAGATTTGGTACCAGAGTAATGCAGAAGGGAAAACACAAAGACAAACCAATTGATGGTGCGTACATTACAACCATTATTTATCTGTCATATACAAAGTTCCTTATTCCCAAATACTTGTAACAATATAATGCAATTATATCATAACCAACCCAAAGGACACTTAGCATTTTACTCAGAGCAGAATAAGACTATAACTATCTTCAATTTCATAATATTCCAAAGTGGATGGAAAACAAGATAACTAATGAAACTTCACATTTTGAAAAAGAAAGAATGGTTACCACCTAAATAGTGATTTTAAGCTACCAAATCTGTTAGTTTGCTGAACAAGGATGGAAAAAAATACTCTGAATTTTCTAATACTTAAGATTTGAATTGAATATCAAGGCAGCAACACAATCAATAATTGTGAATTGGTCCCCTCTAATACATCAACTGTTCTTATCAGATTGCATTAAAAATGTTCTTTAAAGAAAAAAGTGAGACTCCTTTTATTATTTTGGCCTCACACAGTTTTCACCCTTTTGATTGCTGTCAAGAGAAAGGTTCAAACATTACAAGCATCACCCAGTACAAGGCAAACTCACAGGAGAGTCAGAAAGCACACACTGTCTCCATTCTCCTCCTCCAGAGGGCAGCAAGGACAGGTCACAGCTGGAGCAAAATGAATCATTTCCAGGGGAAGAAATCCACCCCACTCTGCTCTTCTCTCGTTATGGGGAGCTTTGGGTGGTGCCTAACCAACCACATGAGAATGAGGATATTCCTGCTATGAGATGAACCTGGTCGCTAGAGAAAAACGTCTTGCAGCTGCACATCACCCTCTTAGGGGACTTGTATATGGTGATTAGAACACCTAGAGTCCCGCTGGACAGTGGAGATGCTTCACAGCCTTTCCCACCAGGTCTTGTCCTGTTGGTCCCTGCTCATCTATTGACTCAGGTCTCTTTTCAAATATGAGAAATGATCTTTCACTATATCATTGATTATTGATTCTTTTGCAACTATTCTTATTTATTCTTCAAGAGTACCTACACTCTTATTAGGAACTCCATTCATTACTTTCTGTCATGGTTAGGGACAGGTGTCAACTTGGCCAAGTTGTGGTACCTGTTCATCTGATTGGGCAAGCGCTGGCCTGTCTGTTGCAATGAGGACATTTCATAGGATTAGGTCATGATCACGTCAGCTACATCCACAGCTGATTCCATTTGTAATCAGCCAAAGGGGAGTGTCTTCTGCAATTAGTGATGCTAAATCCAATCATGGGAAGCCTTTTAAGGAGGACTCAGAGGAGACAGGTTCCATTTCCTGCTTTGGCTGGTGAGCCTCTCCTGTGGAGTTCGTCCAGGCCATCCATTGGAGTCATCGGCTTCGCAGCCTGCCCTGTGGATTTTGGACTCTGCGTTCCTATGGTCACGTGAGACACTTTCATAAATTTTATATTTGCAAGTGTTCCCTGTTGGTTCTGTTTCTGTAGAGAACCCTAACTAATACATCTTGGTACCGGGAGTGGTTCTTAAGGAACAGAATCTTAAAAATGGGTTTTTATGAATGGTTTTCTACTCTGACTGGGCTCAGAGACACTAAGGACTCTGATTCCCGTAATCAGAATGACACTCCCAATCCATGGACTGAGTTGGCAAAGGAGATAGTCAAAATATCATCATTTGATTCTCCTAATGCTTCGCTTGTACGAAGCCAGACTCTGGGGGATAATGTTTTTGACACCTTTACAGAGTTTTGTAGAAATAAGAGTTATAGAGATGTTGGTTGGTTGTTGTTAGATACACTGTCTACATTAAAGGGTGAAAGGGATGGGCTTAAGGCTTCAAACAAGAAGCTTAAGTGCCGTCTGAAAGATGTAGAGGTTTCTATGAGTATCCTGAAGGAAAATTTTATTTTCTGTAGCCGTAGACTTGAGATCTCTGAAAATCAGACTCAGAATCTTATTGTTAGAGTAGCAACTTTACAACGTAAACTGAAATCTCAGTCTTGCATGGTGTCTGCTGTTAAAGTGAGGGCATTGATTGGAAAGGAGTGGGACACTGAAAAATGGGATGGTGACATATGGATTGATAATGATGTTGGGGGTGAGGTTGAAACCCTAGACCATGCTGAGCCTTCTTTAGATAACCCTGTAATAGTCTGCCCTGAGGACATAGCCGCCCCACCTCCAGCCTGCCTTGAGGAATTGGCCACCCAACCTCCTCCTGAAGGGATTAGCCCTAGAGTTATTAATCCTGTTTCACCAGATGAAACTGCAAATGAAAGCCCTGAAGCAAATGGCTTGGAAGATATTTCTAATTCTTTTCATGACCCACCCCCACCACCCCTCATTTCTTCTAGACCTATAACTAGACTAAAGTCCCAACAGGCCCCTAAAGGTGAGGTACAAAGTATCACACATGAGGAGGTACGTTATACTCCAAAAGAACTGTGTGAGTTTTCCAATTTATATAGACAGAAATCAGGGGAATATGTGTGGCAATGGATTTTAAGAGTGTGGGATAATGGTGGGAGGAATATAAGGCTGGATCAGGCTGAATTTATTGATATGGGCCCACTAAGCAGAGATTCTGCATTCAATGTTATAGCTCGAGCAGTTAGAAAAGGTGTTAACAGCTTGTTTGGGTGGTTGGTTGAAACATGGATCAAAAGGTGGCCAACATTACCTGAGGTTGAAATGCCAGAACTGCCCTGGTATAATATAGATGAGGGGATCCAGAGGCTTAGAGAGATTGGGATGTTAGAGTGGATTTATCATGCAAAGCCTGCTCTTACACCCCAGGAATGTCCAGAGGATGCACCTTTTACCAGAACAGTGAGAAATAAATTTGTGAGACTAGCACCATCATCCCTCAAGAGCTCTGTGGTTGCACTTCTCTGTAGGTCAGATATTACTGTAGGAACTGCTGTCACTGAGCTGGAATCCTTAAACACAATGGGGATGACAGGATCTCGAGTTGGCAGAAGCCAGGTGGCAGCACTTAATCACCAAAGACAGGGTAGACGTGGGTATTATAATAGACAACAAACTCAAAGGAGGCATCAAAATTATATGACACGCAGAGATTTGTGGCATTGGCTAGTAAATCATGGGGTGCCTAGAAATACAATAGAAGGGCAGCCTACTAAATTCTTGTTGGAGCTGTATAAACAAAAGAGTTCTAGGTCAAGGGAACAGAAGTCTAACCTGAATTACAAAAACACAGAGTCACGGCCCCTTAACCAATTTCCAGACTTGAAACAGTTTACAGACCCTGAGCCCCTTGAATGAAGGGGAGGCCAGGTCCCTATGGGGAAGAAACCTGTTACACTGCCACAAATTTATACTGTTAACCTTCCTCTAAGTCTTCCCCAAGGAGACCGACGGCCTTTTACCAGGGTAACTGTGCATTGAGGAAAAGGAAATGATCAGATATTTCGGGGATTATTAGACACTGGTTCAGAAGTGACATTAATTCCAGGGGACCCAAAACGTCACTCTGGACCACCAGTCAGAGTGGGGGCTTATGGAGGCCAGGTGATCAATGGAGTTTTAGCTCAGGTCCGTCTCACAGTGGGTCCAGTGGGCCCCCAGACCCATCCTGTAGTTATTTCCCCAGTTCCGGAATGTATAATTGGCATAGACATACTGAGCAACTGGCAGAATCCCCACGTTGGTTCTCTAACTCGTGCAGTGAGGGCTATTATGGTGGGAAAGGCCAAGTGGAAGCCACTAGAACTGCCCCTACCAAGCAAAATAGTAAATCAAAAGCAATACCGTATTCCTGGAGGGATTGCAGAGATTACTGCCACTCTTAAGGACTTGAAAGTTGCAGGGGTGGTGATTACCACCACATCCTCATTCAACTCTCCTATTTGGCCTGTGCAGAAAACAGATGGGTCTTGGAGAATGACAGTGGATTATCATAAACTCAACCAGGTGGTAACTCCAATTGCAGCTGCTGTTCCAGATGTAGTATCATTGCTTGAGCAAATCAATACATCCCCTGGTACCTGGTATGCAGCTATTGATCTGGCAAATGCTTTTTTCTCAATAGCTATTAGTAAGGACCACCAGAAACAGTTTGCTTTCAGCTGGCAAGGTCAGCAATATACTTTCACTGTCCTACCTCAGGGGTATATCAACTCTCCAGCCCTATGTCATAATCTTGTTCGCAGAGACCTTGATCGTTTCTCCCTCCCACAAGACATCACACTGGTCCATTATATTGATGATATCATGTTGATTGGACCTAGTGAGCAAGAAGTAGCAACTACTCTAGATTTACTGGTAAGGCATTTGCGTGTCAGAGGATGGGAGATAAATCCAACAAAAATGCAGGGGCCTTCTACCTCAGTAAAATTTCTAGGTGTCCAGTGGTGTGGGGCATGTCGAGATATCCCTTCTAAGGTGAAGGATAAATTGCTGCATCTGGCCCCTCCCACAACCAAAAAAGAGGCACAACGCCTAGTGGGTCTTTTTGGATTTTGGCGACAACATATTCCTCATTTGGGTGTGCTACTCCGGCCCATTTATCGAGTGACCAGAAAAGCTACTAATTTTGAGTGGGGACCTGAACAAGAGGAGGCTCTGCGACAGGTCCAGGCTGCTGTGCAAGCTGCCACTTGGGCCATATGATCCAGCAGATCCAATGGTGCTGGAAGTGTCAGTGGCAAATAGAGATGCTGTCTGGAGCCTTTGGCAGGCCCCTATAGGAGAATCACAACGCAGACCCTTAGGATTTTGGAGCAAAGCCTTACCATCTGCTGCAGATAACTACTCTCCTTTTGAGAAACAGCTTTTGGCCTGCTACTGGGCCTTAGTAGAGACTGAACGCTTAACCATGGGCCACCAAGTTACCATGAGACCTGAGTTGCCTATCATGAGTTGGGTGTTGTCTGACCCACCAAGCCATAAAGTTGGGCGTGCACAGCAGCACTCTATTGTAAAGTGGAAATGGTATATACGAGATAGAGCCAGAGCAGGTCCTGAAGGCCCAAGTAAGTTACATGAAGAAGTGGCACAGATGTCCATGGTTTCCACTCCTGCTGCCACATTACCTTCTCTTTCCCAGACCAGAGCTATAGCCTCTTGGGGAGTTCCTTACAGTGAATTGACTGAGGAAGAGAAAACTCAGGCCTGGTTTACAGATGGTTCAGCACGATATGCAGGTACCACCCGAAAGTGGACAGCTGCAGCATTACAACCCCTTTCTTGGGTGTCCTTGAAGGATGGTGGTGAGGGGAAATCCTCCCAGTGGGCAGAACTTCGAGCAGTGCACCTGGTTGTTCATTTTGCTTGGAAGGAAAACTGGCCAGAGGTGCGTTTGTATACTGACTCATGGGCTGTTGCTAATGGTTTGGCTGGATGGTCAGGGACTTGGAAAGACCATAATTGGAAAATTGGTGACAAAGAGGTCTGGGGAAGAAGTATGTGGATAGACCTTTCTGAGTGGGCTAAAAACATGAAGATATTTGTGTCCCATGTGAATGCACACCAGAGGGTGACTTCAGCAGAGGAAGATTTTAATAATCAAGTGGATAAGATGACCCGTTCTATGGATACCAGTCAGCCTCTTTCCCCAGCAACTCCTGTTATTGCCCAATGGGCTCATGAACAAAGTGGTCATGGTGGTAGGGATGGAGGTTATGCATGGGCTCAGCAACATGGACTTCCACTCACCAAGGCTGACCTGGCTACAGCCACTGCTGAGTGCCCAATCTGCCAGCAGCAGAGACCCACACTCAGCCCCCAATATGGCACCATTCCCCGAGGTGACCAGCCAGCTACATGGTGGCAGGTTGATTACATTGGACCACTCCCTTCATGGAAGGGGCAGCGATTTGTTCTAACTGGAATAGACACATACTCTGGATATGGGTTTGCTTTCCCTGCATGCAATGCTTCTGCCAAAACTACTATTCGTGGGCTTACAGAATGCCTTATCCATCGTCATGGTATTCCACATAGCATTGCTTCGGATCAAGGAACACACTTCACAGCAAATGAAGTGCGGGAATGGGCACATGCTCATGGAATTCTCTGGTCTTACCATGTTCCCCATCATCCAGAAGCTGCTGGATTGATAGAACGGTGGAATGGCCTTTTGAAAACTCAATTACGGTGCCAACTAGGTGGCAAAAACTTGAAAGGCTGGGGTAATGTTCTCCAGGAAGCTGTGTATGCTCTGAATCAGCGTCCACTGTATGGTGCTGTTTCTCCCATAGCCAGGATCCATGGGTCCAGGAACCAAGGGGTGGAAATGGGTGTGGTGCCACTCACTATTACTCCTAGTGATCCACTAGGAAAATTTTTGCTTCCTGTCCCTGCTACCCTGAGTTCTGCTGGTCTACAGGTTTTAGTTCCAATACGGGGTGTGCTTTCTCCAGGAGAAACAACAGTGATACCACTGAACTAGAAGTTAAGATTGCCACCTGGCCACTTTGGTCTACTTATGCCTCTGGATCAACACACCAAGAAGGGGATTACATTATTGTCTGGGGTAATTGACCCTGACTATCATAAGGAAGTAGGACTGCAACTACATAATGGAAGTAAAGAAGAGTTTTCTTGGAATATAGGAGATCCCCTGGGGCGTCTATTAGTACTACCATGCCCTGTGATTAAAATCAATGGAAAACTGCAACAACACAATCCAGGCAGGACCACTAATGGCTCTGAGACTTCAGGAATGAAGGTTTGGGTCACCCCACCAGGCAAAGAACTACGGCCAGCTGAAGTGCTTGCTGAGGGGAAAGGGAACATGGAATGGGTAGTGGAAGAAGGTAGTGATAAATATGAACTTCGACCACGTGATCAGTTACAGAAACGAGGACTGTAATGCTGTTTTGTTTGTGTTATACTATTTAAGTTGTAAGATATCAAGTTTAAGAATGAATGTTGCCCAAGGATTTGCACGCTATTCTGGAGAGATTTAATGTGTTTCCAGTTATATGCAGGACAGTTGAGTATTGTCAGGTAAAAGAAAAAATGTGTGCTTATTTGTTTTCATTTGGAAATTAAGTGTGGTCTAAGGTGATATATATATATATATATATATATGTGCCAAGTTGACAAGGGGTGGACTGTCATGGTTAGGGACAGGTGTCAACTTGGCCAAGTTGTGGTACCTGTTCATCTGATTGGGCAAGCGCTGGCCTGTCTGTTGCAATGAGGACATTTCATAGGATTAGGTCATGATCACGTCAGCTACATCCACAGCTGATTCCATTTGTAATCAGCCAAAGGGGAGTGTCTTCTGCAATTAGTGATGCTAAATCCAATCATGGGAAGCCTTTTAAGGAGGACTCAGAGGAGACAGGTTCCATTTCCTGCTTTGGCTGGTGAGCCTCTCCTGTGGAGTTCGTCCAGGCCATCCATTGGAGTCATCGGCTTCGCAGCCTGCCCTGTGGATTTTGGACTCTGCGTTCCTATGGTCACGTGAGACACTTTCATAAATTTTATATTTGCAAGTGTTCCCTGTTGGTTCTGTTTCTCTAGAGAACCCTAACTAATACACTTTCCATAACACTTTCTTTTCTATCATTCTTTTCAACTCTTTTTAATACTTTTCTTCATTTGCAGAAGTTCATCAAGTTTGTCATTCATATAGGGACACCATTTCTGATCTGTCATTTATATTCTTTCTCTTACATTTGGGTTCTATTACTGCTGTTATATTTTCAGTTTCCTTCCTATCTTCACTTCTTACATCTCTATTGTTACTGCATTCTATTTTCAAGTTATGAAAATATCTGTATATGAATGTAAATGTAAGGCTTACCATGCCCTGACGTGCTTTGGATTGATCCTTTGAAGAACAAGTTAATCTTTATATTGTCTTCATTCCATGAGCAAACACACCCTGATTCATAATGCAATTTTATCTAAAGAGCAAGAAGCTGAAATTTTCAGCTGTGAAGACCACAATACAGATAAGAATTGGTAAACAATCCCAGATTTGCAAAGGCAGAAGTCTGTACATGCAGTGTTTGTAGTATAAAGCAGAATTGTAGGCAGCTTTAGAGCAAATTCTATTGCCTCAAGGGAAAACATATCATGGAGAATGTCATCTGGGACCTCTGTGTGTGTGTGTGTGTGTGTGTGTGTGTGTGTGTGTGTGTGTGTGTGTGTGTGTGTGTGTTTGAGTCAATATTTACATTCTGCATGATCCAAAAGATCATATATTCAGCACCTAACACAGGATTGAGAGATTCTAGAAGACTTGAAATGCTAAAGCTCACTCTAGACTGTTGTAATTAATTTTTTCCCTTGCTCACATCTCCAACTTCAGTCTTCATCCACTCTTGTTATTTTTCTATATTCAATAATTCCAATTTTGGTGGAAATTTTTCTGGTAGTCGCTTTGTTGGGTGGATGGTATGGGGGCTAAGGAGTCAGAAACTTAGGTTTAGAGCAACCGTTGTGGCCAGGGAGTACGATTTCAATTAAGTGTGGTGAGAGTGGGGCCCATAGATAGATTTGAAGAAGACAATTTCCCAGAGAAAATTATATAAGTGTGTTTTCTGCTATCAAATCATCATATATTTCTAAGATTGAACTTCTTAATCATGATTAATCATTCTACTAATGCAATTTTCAATTATATCACACTGGAAAGCATATGGACTTTGAGAAACAGCAGTTGGATGTGAATGGTGGTACTCCAACTTCCTAGTATCTGCAATTTTTGAAGGGGGGATGCACATTAATTCTTTATTCAAAGGGCATAGGCATAAAACAAGAGTGTCTCTTAAGGAGAAAATTTCATAAGTATTTTTAAACATACAGATTGAAAACCTTAGTCAATGGTTTTAACTCCAAGTACCCTAACTACTTTTCAAACTATGACTTTTTTTCAGCTTTTTAACTGTAGAATATAACATATATACAAAGGAAAGAAGGAAAAAAGCAATAGTTTTCAATGCACTCTTCAGCAAGTAGTTACAGGATAGATCCCAGAGTTTGTCACGGGCTACCATATGATCCTCTCAGATTTTACCTTCTAGATACTCCAGAAATTGGAGGCTAGAAGGAATAATTTTTTTTTATCACCACAATTGCCTTTTTCCTTTTTTGTGTGAAAAATAGCATATATACAAAAAAGCAATAAATTTCCAAGCACAGCACAACAATTGGTTGTAGAACAGATTTCAGAATTTGCATGGGTTGCAATTCCACAATTTAAGGTTTTTACTTCTAGCTGCTCTAAGACGCTGGCAACTAAAAGAAATGTCAATTTAATGATGCAGAAATCATATTCAATTCTTAAATTCTACCTTCTCTGTATAATTCCACCATCATTTTTGCCCTTTCTACCCCACTCTTTAGGTGTATTTGGGCTATGCCCATTCTAACTTTTTCATGTTGGAAGGGTCTGACAGTAACAGGGATTAGGGAGATGGAGCTAGTTGATGTTTGGAGGGCTTGGCTGGTCCAGGCACCATCTGGTGGTTGTAGGTTTCTAGAAAATTACTTTAGTGCATGGAGCCTTCATAAAAGCTTAGATATTGACCTAGCTGTTCTTTGGGATTGGCTGGAATGGTTTCGGTTGGGGTTTGGCAGATTAGGATAGATACCAATGTCTTGCTGAAGCTCGTATAAGAGTGACATCCACACATCGCGACTCTATTTGAACTCTCTCACCACTGATACTTAATTATTACACTTCTTTTACTCCTTTTGGTCAGGATGGAATTGTTGATCCCACGGTTCGAGGGCCAGACTCATCCCTGGGAGCCATCTGCCACGCTGCCAGGGAGACTTTCACCCCTGGATGTCATGTCCCACATAGGGAGCATGGCAATGATTTCACTTGCAGAGTTGGGCTTAGAGAGAGTGAGGCTACATCTGAGCAAGAAAAGAGATCCTCCAGAAGTAACTCTTAGGCATATGTGTAGGTAAGCTAAGCTTCTCCATAAGCTTCACAGAATAAGCCTCAAGATTAAGGGCTTGGCCTATTGATTTGGGTGTCCCTAACGTTTGACACGGTATCAGGGGACTCCGTGATGGTAAAGGTTAATAGTTCCATGTTTCTTTCTCCCATCCCTCAAGGTATTTTTCCAATACTTTTTGATTATCTGGTTAACATATTCTAGGAGCTATCCAGGCACGACGTTAAGCTATTCGGATTAAAGGCCCTCATTCTTATTCTGGGCTCCCTGTGTTTCACTTGTTCAATGAACAATCTAGACAGGTTGAGTTAGATTATGTGCCACAGAAAATTTAGGTTCCAGACATAATAAACCTTTCTCCTTTTGGTCTTAAAGAGTAGGTGTGGTTCTAAAATGTAGACCCTGCCTTCCTCACCCCTGTGTTCTGAATTATTTAATCCCAACCAGATTGGCTTTGTTTTTCTCTCTAAACACCAGGCTGCAGATACATAAAACAGCCCCTCAAAATCCAGAACTAATAATTACCCCTTTGGACTAACTGTGTCGCCATAACAGCTTACAGTTTAGGCCCCTGTTCTCTTATACGCATTTTCTAAAGGAGACCACACAATAATTGTTCTTTCATTTCTGGCTCATTTTACCTCACCAAATGTCCAACAGGTTCATTCACATTGTTGCATGACTCACATCTTCGTTCCTTTTTGTAGCAGCACAATAGTCAACCATATGTGATCACCATTGTTCACCAATCTACTTCTCAGGTAGAGCATCCTTCAGCCACCCACATTCATTAGGCATCACGTATAATGCCCAGAGTCCACAGTCTATCAACATTCCCGATTTTAGATAATTTCGTTGTTCCCAAAAGAAAGATAGCCAATACACACACCCTCACCAAATAGGAAACATAATCCTCTCCTTAACTCTTGTTCCTTCCCCCATTATTTACCTCTGGGGTTGCTGTGGTAGTGCTGACATTTTCCTGTTAAACATCGCCCAAGGCATGCAATACCATTTTCCCCCTGTACCCTGGACTTAACACCCTTTGTCCATGAATCATACCTTTGAAGTACTTCTCACAAGAACTATTTTATATTTCTAGTGTTAATCAATGGGACATCTACAGTTTTTTGATCTTGCATATAGTAGATGTTAAATAAATAGTTGTTACTTACCAGGAGGCCATAAAGAATAAGTTGCTATAGTCTAAAATATGATGATTTTTGTTAATGCTTTATAAATATTTTAAAGAGGTTCTATTTCGTGATTTAACTTACATTGCCCCAGAATCCAAGCCACTAATTTACTCTATAAATAGTTTTTCCCAATTCTTTTTCATACTCATTTTTCTATATTATTTTTAGAAAAAAATAATATTGTGCTAAAATTTTAAAAATGCATCAAGTTTTTCTTCACATTTTTATATATTTCTAGAAATTATTGTTGAATGCTTTATTTCGTTTGCATTTTAGTTCCACGACTTTTATAATTGAGTTATGAATCATATTTGTTTCCTTTATATATTAACCCTACTTTTAAAATTTAACACATTTCATTGAATTCTTATGACTTTTACTTATTATAAAGATCTCATATATAGTAATACTGTGACTTCTACATCTTTCCTTCTTATACCCTTGCTCTATCTCTGCCTATCGTTTGCTTTTTTTTTTTTTTTGTATTATTTGATTCTAGGCACTTCCCCCTATTGAGAGTAATTATGAAGTTGTTTTTTAAATGAATCAGAGTTTTCCTTTTAACGGGGATGTTCAAGCAGTTCATATTTAATCTTAATCTTTTTGTTTCTGAGTGCTCATTTTATTGATTTATGCTTTACTTTATGTTACTTTTATATGTGTTCACACTTGTCTTATCCCCTTCAATTCTCCAATTGCCATTAATTTAAAGAAAAAAATTTTTAAATCAACTTGAATTATCTCCTATATTTTAATTAAAATGTTCACAATTTTAACTCATTCCATGGCTCACTGCCAGTTCCTTCTCGAATGGTACTTTTAGTCAGCCTGGTAAGTGTGGGCAGCAGACGTGATATGACTAGATATACCTGGGACTTTGTGTTCAGATATAGACAGGTGAGATGGTTGAGATAGGTAATGACTAAAATTGATTCCTAACTGTATTATTTTGTTCACAAAATGATAATACTTTTGAATGCTCTTACAATGACAGTAATTTAATGCAATGGACTATATCAGTACCATATTCTTACAAAATATTCAGAAATCTTGTGGTCAATAAGGCAGTGTTCTACTAGGATTAAACAATTATCATATTAAAATGAAGCTATGAATGTAAAACAATACAACCAACATGCTGGCCTACTTTGTAATCTGGCTCTGAATATGTAATGCAAAATATTTTTGATTGATAATAAGACTGTTGCCATCATTACCGCAGCTTCTGCATGTGTAAGACTTTACATTTGAAACTGTTGTGAGGTTCAGTGATGATTAAGGAGAGAGCTGAAAGTGCCACGTGGACCATCCCTTTCTCTTGGCTCACCAGGACCTTTAACCAAGAAGCAGATGAGTTGGTTGGGTCTGAGTGTAGAGTTTAAGGACCAGAGCTTCCCTCATCCATCTACTACAGTAAGCCATTTTTTTTTTTTTTTTTTGGTGATTTGTCATCCACCCCCAGACTGGATCAAGCTAAAACGAGAGCACTGAGATCTCAGGCAGCATTCTTCTCTGTGCTCCACGCCCCCTGGCTTTGGAGTCTTCCTTTCCTTGGTGAAACATCCCTTAACCAAAGATGATTAAATACTGAGTTTTACTGCCATCTGCTGGATGTAGGTAAAACCTGGCTTAGAAGCTGAACAAATTAATTTCCCTGCCACAATATCCAGCTGTGGAGAATGCAGGAGATTAGAAACAGGGAAAAGAAAGAACAATTTGAAGTCCTGTCCATTAATAAACAAATACACAAAACTACAAATATGAAAAAATTCCCAATAAACGTGAAATTTACGCTTGTAAATCCCCAGCATCTTCTTACTCTAAAGCCAATCTTATTTCTTGTTGGTTAAATAGCTCAAAGACAGAAAATACAAGATCACGTAGGAAAGTAATCACAATAACAAGGTAATGTTTGTTTAAATAGTATTTATAAAACCAAAATTGCTCCTGATATGTGTCAGTTACTGACAAAAGTTCAAATTAAAGAACGGCCCCAATTTTGTGAAGGTTGATTGCCTCAGATTCTTGGAAACTTAAGCAGAGATAAGTGACACCAAAGGAAATGGCAGAGTAAAAACCACAGAAAAATTGTCTCTCCATAAATGCAACCAAAAAAAACGGCAAAAATAGTCAGCATCTACTTTTTCAGAAATCCGGAAAAGACTTAGAAAAACCTGGGAGCATTTATTCAAGTAAAGAAGCTGAATC
The DNA here is from genome assembly GCF_023851605.1 of Tamandua tetradactyla. Taxonomy (NCBI): domain Eukaryota; kingdom Metazoa; phylum Chordata; class Mammalia; order Pilosa; family Myrmecophagidae; genus Tamandua; species Tamandua tetradactyla. The sequence goes on from NC_135328.1 coordinate 75,711,256, forward strand.
TCAGTAAAGAACATCAAGAGTTGTAGCTTTTAACTTGCCCTAGTCCTCTCCCTACACTCAAGCTCAGTAGAAGCCTTGAAGAGTAACAGACTACATCCCAGGTACTGGAGGCAGCAGAATGGAGCTGGAATGCTTTCACACCCTCTTTCCCAATGATTGGTATTATTTGACCTGTCAGGTGCAAAGGATCCACTGGAGGGGTATCTTTACTTTACAAGTCTCAGAGCTCACCCAATGCTAAAAACTGCTCCCTGGAGCATTTCTCAAAAGCATTTACAGGCAACTATTTAAATGTATTGGCTACCTGAGGCAATGGGTACAGGGAACAGTAGGGCCAAACAATATCCTAGTCTAAAAGCTTAGAAGAAAAAAGCTGAGGAATAAGATGTCCACAGGGGCATGAAAAACTCCATCATATTCCTGGGACTCTAGAAGGGCCTGCACAATTGTCGAGCTGTGCAAATGCTCAGGAAAAACCTGAAAGTGACCTCATCTCCTGCTCTGGCTGATCCTAAGGCTGGGCATAGGCAGCACATGAAGACAAAGGTGTGAGCTGCCTGTCTGAGTACTGAAGGTATACCCAGCATGCGCGCGCACACACACACACACACACACACACACACACGGAGCTTTTTGAGAAAGACCAAGAGATGCATTGTTTCCGGGCATTGAAGGAAATCTCTGATCCATCATTAATGATCCCTAGCTGACTAATTATAGACTTCAGTGGCTTCAAATAACAAATAATACACAATTAGTGCAAAAAATTCACTAACGAAGACAAATAACCTACAACAAGCAGCAACAACATGCTTTGGGGAGGACTGATGAACAGAGTTGTCACCTTATATTAATGTAAATTGAAGTTTTTAGCAAAAAATTATGAGAAATAGGAAAATGAAAAAACAAGAAATGACAGGGCATACAGAGTATGAAAATAGCAATGATCAATTATAAAAACTGTCCTTGAGGAAGACCAGATATATAATTCCTAGATTAAGACATTAAAGCAGTTGTCTTAAATATGTTCAAATAGATAAACCAAACAATATCTTAATAACTAAAGAAAGTAAGAGAAAAATGTCTCCCCAAATGGAGAATATCAATAAAGTGACAGAATTCTGAAGGGAAACCAAATAGAATTCTGGAACTGTAAATTCTAAGAATCAAAATTAAAAAACTCACTGGAAGGATTCAACAGCAGATTTAAGCAGGTAGGAAAAAAATCTACAGCAGATCTGAGCAGGTAGAAGAAAAAAATCATAAAATTTGAAGATAAGTCTATCAAAATTAAGCAGTCTGATGAACAGAAAGGAATATGAATGAAAAAAACATGAGCAATTTCTGTTACTGTCAAAAAACATGGTCTTAAGAAATCAGGCCCACCTGAGAAAGATCAAGAGCTGCATTGTTTCCAGGCATTAAAGAAAATCTCTGTTCCATCATTAATGATCCCTAGCTGACTGATTACAGACTCAGTGGCTTCAAATAACAAACAATACAGAATTAGTGCATCAAAAAGATCAAAAAAGATGAAATTTCCTTACCTTGGTGGAAAGGTAATTCAATGAGTTTATTGAAGGTTTATCATCAAAACCTGGAGGAAAAATTTTCCAAGAGCAGTTCCAAGTGGGAAGGATGTTTTGGGTTTTAATAACCCCAAAGAGAAAAAGAAATGGCCAGGATCCAGGAAAAAAAAAAGAGAGAACAAAACAGAACCAGGAAAACTGTTTGGTCAACATATTTTGTTCTAACAAATGCATTATGGTAGTCCCAGAAGGGGAGGAAGGTAGGAAGGGGTGAAAAGAATACATGAAGGAACAAGGGCCAAAATAAAAATCCCAAATCTGATGAAAGCATGGATTTACATATCAAAAAAATCCAACAAACTCCATACAAAGAAAACTCAAGGTGATGTACAGAGATACATTTCGATCAAACTGTTTAAAGACAAAGACAAAGGAGATGCTTGACCTCTAAGCGATCCTCAATAAGATTAATAGCCAATTTCTATTTAAAAGGTATGAAGAATAGAAGGGTTCTTCTGTTGGGAGACTCAAAATCGAGAACTTCCAGTGCAATATCCACCACAGCTTTCTAAATATATCTTTTCATACCTCTGCTTGTTCCTGGGAAGAAGAGTTTAGACAATATTATAGAAGGGGAATTGTTTGGGACTGCAGTGGTACCAGAGCTGATCATGGCACCCCTTCATTGCATCTGTAAAGATTTTTTAACAATACTAATATTAATGGCCATATTATACTAGGTACAGTCTCTCAGCAAAGTATTTCACAAACATAATTTCACTGAATGTTCACACTTTCCCTTTGAGATATAATCATCCTAATCATTTATACTTTATAGATGGAGAAATAGAAAATTCAGAGAGGGTACTGAGCTGGACAAAAGTCATGATTTATTCTATAATTGGTGGTAAACCCTACACGATACTCCCTCCACCTTAACTCTGTAGCCTTAAGCATTTGGCTGCTCTTTGCACACTGGTAATGAAGTCATCACCCTAATTGTTTGACTTCAGACCTCTCACTGGACTGAGCTCCCTGAGGGCAGTAACACTGTCCCTAGATTCTAGAGCAGTGTCTGTCACAGGAGCAGACATAGGAGTCTCTGCCCCACAGCAAGTACAAAAAGGAGTAAATATTCCAAAGCGTGTGTAATCTACCATTAAAGAACTCTGGAAATATGAAGGCTTCTGAAACCAGAGATAGTAAAAATAAATATGAAATGGACACTTTAACCTTGTGGTTAATTTCTGAGCATAGCTCACGTGGGGAAGGAGGTCAGAGATCCAATTGAGCCCAACCACTAGCACCATTTCTTTGAAAGACAGGACTGGAAATTAGTAGGTGTTAACCGACCTGTATTCTATCCAAAAGAATTCTAGTCTATCTAGAAACAGGGAATGATGCTGCCAATGAATAGGAAAAAATGGGAATTGGAGGGTAAGATCATGTTAATGTTTCTATAGGGCAGGGAAATGTCTTATTCAGAAGAGACTTTGCCTTTCATGGTTCTGACCGTAAACTCCTGCGCTAGGCAGCCCGAGTTCAGGTCACAGCTTTAGTGTGTCCTGGCTGTGTGACCTTTGCCACCTCCCTCCTGTTACACAGACATGACCATCCTTACCACTGCGTCGGGATGCCCTGATGATGGTAGTTATGATGTACTTATAACAACATCTGGAACAAAGCAAGCACAAGACCTGTTAGCCACTCCCATAATGGAGAAAAGCAGCCCAGCCAGCTATGGAAACTAGATGGATGTTTCCCTGCAATGACCTGCTACATTTCTTTAATTCTCAACTTAAAACAAAGCAAGATTTATCGATAATTTCATCGCTGTGTGAACCAGAATATGTGCATTGAAGTAATGCACTGTCTAAATGAATAACATCTATTAGCTCCTGAAATAACTAACCACTCTCACATTCATTAAATGGCCATTCAGTGCACAAGCCCCTCTCCATTGAGTATCAGCTGGTGTGACTAAGACTGTGGAGTTGGATCATCTTTGTGGTCAGTGGAAAAATAAGAGAGAGAGACGGGGTGGGGGGAGGCAGGGAGTGAGAGAGGGAGAGAGGGAGGAAGGAAAGAGAGCAAGAAAGATGGAGGAGAGGTCATGAAGAAGAGAGGGAAAAGAACTGGGAAGAAAGTAAGAAAAAATTCCCTGATCTTTCAAAGCTGAAAACTAGTCTTTTAAGCAACAGCTTGTTCTAACGAACCAGTTGCCCTCCTTCTGGGGCTGTCTGCGGTTTCCACACTCTCCTCCACCTGCTGCACTGAAACCTGTCACTCTGTGTAACACCCAGAACAGTGGTGGTGTCATTAGCTGTGTCATGTTTTCTTTTTTTTTTTTTCAGGAGAGGAGACGTCACTTCCTCTTTTTTTTAATTTTCAGCATTTACTTTCCTTTTGCCTATGTGCATTACTTTTCTATTACTTTTACTTTCTAGGAATATTAAAAGTGAGCCAAATATTCTGATGTCATGAATATCATGCAATGAATAAGTGGTTTTTTTTTTTCATTACATTTTCTCTTCCCTTTTTTGCAACGAAGCTCAAAGAGAAATTGGAGACATTACAGGGGCATTAGGAAAACTTTTAATTAGCACAAAGACAAATACCAAAGAAGAGGGAACAATTTTTAAAGTATGTAAAATATGTGAAAGAACAAATGCATCACTTGGTCATTATTTTGATACAACTAGATAAAGGACTGGGCTGGACAATCTCTCTGCTGGAAGGCAACAAAGAAGCCCAGTGCACACATTCTAACTGCCTGAACTCCGCAATGTTATTAATCATTGCCCTGTACTCATTCTGAGGACAGGTTAGCTATCTTGGCATAGTCTGGGCTCAGGGCAATGATGGGCAGTTCAGTACTTATCCTCAATTAAGGAGAATAAAGAAAACTAAATTTGGACAACTTGTATGTCACAAAGCTATTTAAGGTATATGGATTTAGTGATGGAGAACTTTTCCCCTTATGAAGAGAGGAGGCTATCAGACATATTGCAGACCTGGAAAAAAGAGTATGTCACTGTTGAACACTCTGAGCCATTCATATACATACAAACTATATGGTGATGCTTAAATTAAGAGGAGGAAAGTTAGAAGATTAAATAATATAGGCCCAGATGCACAGCAGTTCTACTCCCCACACCTACACATCACAAAAATATAGGATTGTCTGAAGCGTTCTAGGAGAGGAATGCTGGCATGTTCCTTACTTTCAGGGAATGATTCTAAGAAGTTTGTAGGTGTAAGAACACTAAAAGTCTAGGCTACGAGGAGGTGTAATACGTTTATGAAAATACAGGTGAGATGAAGGCATGCTTTGAGAGAGGTAGTAAAAAGGAAAAAAAACGCATATGCACTTGAGTATATCTCTTTGAAATTAGAAACAATGACCCAACAAACCAATACAACTCACCCCATCCTACCAAACCAAACAAGTGTGCATACACACACACACATACACACAAACACATGAACACACATCTAATTCCCTTTGCGTAGTTTCATTAGCCACTTAAAGTGGGGGCAAAGATACCCCAGAAAGAAATGGGGAAAATAATGTACCAAATTCTCCTCTCGTTCTGAGATCTACAACCTTGCGTCAACCACACCAGCATGAACCAGAGAAAGCTCCTATGGATTGAAGAAAGTCTATGGAGCCCTTTTGTTTAAGGAGATACCAAGTGCCTGGTATTGGATAGGGCAGATCTATTCACATCAAGGACATATGTGTCATACCTGATCAGCATATCAACACTTCCACATAGGATATCTAGGGTGGGGAGTAAGAACATTTAAAAAGAAGCCTAGGAACGATTTCCTCAAGGTTGTTGTTTACATATGGAAAAACAGATCCAGACAACTGTATCAATTAAAAATTGATGTTTATTAAAATGTAAGCATTTCATTGGAGTGGGAATTCAAATATTTTAATGTGTAGGCTGAACTCTCAATGTAAAAATACAGAAAGAATTACAACTGATACATCTTCTCAGGCCCCAAGGAGAAGGGAAATTCCAGAACGAGGAATAGAAATGTCTGGGGGAAATTCAGAAAATGAAAATGCTTGTCTTCAGTATTTAAATGGCACACACGGAAGAAGGTCCTCAGAGAACCTGGCTCGAAGCTCACGGTCCCCCATCTCAACCAGAAGAGGGTCTCCTTGGAACTCACCAATGGCTTTTTCAGTCCCTTCACTGGTGATGTTGGTGATGATCTTCTCCAGCCCCATCAGCTCCTTCAGCTGTGACCTGCCTCAGAGCCTGGACGTGGGAAAGCAGGAGACCCTCACAGTGTTGGGACAAATGGGGAAGATCTCCCTTCTCTCCTGCCTGAAGGACAGGACTGACTTCAGATTCCCCCAGGAGATGGTGGAGGCCAGCCGGGTCCAGAAGGCCCAGGCCCTGTCTGTCATCCACGAGATGCTCCAGCAGATCTTCAACCTCTTCTACACAGAGGCCTCTTCTGCTGTTTGGAACACAACCCTCCTGGAACAACTCCTCTCAGGACTTTACCGCCAGCTGGAGGACCTTGAGACCTGTTTGCTGCAGGAGATGGGAGAAGAAGGATCTCTCCTGGGCATGAAGGACCCCACACTGGCCGTGAGGAGATACTTCCAGAGAATCCATCTCTATCTGCAAGAGAAGAAAAACAGTAGCTGTGCCTGGGAGGTTGTCAGAGTGGAAATCAGGAGATGGTTTCTTTTCACTAATGTGCTCACAAGAAAGCTCAGGAAGTAGGAAGGAAACTGATTCCCAGAGATGAACATCCAACCTCAGACTTATGTTCCAGTCATTTCAAAGGCATTTTTTTTTGCTTCAGCTATAAAATAATTGTACTAAAAATTAGCAAATGTTTATCAGTATTTTTAGGTATATATAATGCCCAAATATTTTCAGAATCTGGTGAACTGTAACTAGGGAAACATAAATGAAATTTACTTCATAAAATATGTATTTATTTATTTATTTAAGAATTTCAAGTAATTTACAATTTTTACAGTTTTTAATTTGTATGTTCTATTTTATATAAATATGTTCACCTTTGCTTTGCATTAACTATGTTACTTACTGTTTTAAAAGTTTAGTAAATTGTCATTAAATTTGTTTTAAGACATTTCTGTTCTTGAAAAATAAAGGACTTCCCCAAGGTGCTAATTCTGCAAACTATTAGGATACTATGCAGTGCAGTGGATTCATCCATCCATGCATCCATCCATCCATTTTTTCCCTTCACTCAATGACCTTTGAGAGAGAACCTTGAAAAAGAGGTGGGAGCTTGCTGACCTTCTGGCGCGTACATACGCAAAGCACATGGATGTAAAAAAGTACTCATGAAATTTGTTACATTTGAGTCCTGGGCTACACAGGAAAAGCAACAGATGCCTTACCAGTGAGTAAGAGGAAAAGAGCAAACTATTGGTTCCTGTGGGAATTCCAATGGAATCTAACAGGCTGAAACAAAATCCGTGGAGATGTGTCTTTTTCCCCAACCTTTAGATGATGTCTTTGTACATCAAAGATGGTCATGAAGAATCCTAGTCTCAGATTCCACTGCCTTAGCCATTCAGGTGGAAAGAGTTCTCTTTGATATTCAGGAACAATTCCTGCTAAAGATACAGATGTCTTAATTTGTCCATCCCCAGAAATCAGGCCTGTGGAGGCTGTCCACACTGTACCATGTCGTTAATATTTCCTTCATGAAACAGAGATTGTTACCAGATTAAAGCAGAAAAGAAAGTGCAAAGACAAAACCAATGGATGGCACATAGTTTATAACTATTATTTATCTATGATCTACAAAGATTCTTATTCCCACATTCTTGTAACAACATAATACAATTATATCATAACCCACAAAAGGACCTTGACCTTTTACTCAGAGGGGCATAACGTAAGTCTCACTGGGTTCCTAAATCCAGGGCCCAGTGCAGGATTTCTTAAGGCTTTCACAAACTTTGTAAATTCTGAGAACATCAGGTAAACAAAACCAGAGCCATTTCCAATTCCTGATATTCCAACGTGGATGGAAAACAAGATAACTGTAATGAAGCATCACACTTAGAACAAGAAAGACCAGTAACCACCACAAATAGTGATTTTTAAGCTAGCAAATCTGTTAGCTTGCTGAATAAGGATGGAAAAATTTTTTCTGTGTTTTCTAATATTGGATTTGGATCAAGTGTCAAGGCAGCAACACAATCAATAATCTTGGATTGGTCCCCTCTTATACATGAACTGTCCCTATCAGATTGTATGTAAGATTGCTCTTTAAAGAAAAAAACGAAACTCCTTTTATTATTTTGGCTTCACACAGTTTGAGGTCTTTAGATTTGCAAGCATCACCCAGTACAAGGTAGAACTCAAAAGCAGAGAGTTAGTAAGGAACACACTGTCTCCATTCTCCTCCTCCTGAGAGCAGCAAGGACAGGTCACAGCTGAAGCAAAGAGAATCATTTCTTTGGGAAGAAATCCACTCAACCCTGCTGCTCTTTCTTTTTATGGGGACCTCAGGGCAGTGTCTAACCAATCCCATGGGAATGAGGACTTTTGTGTTATGAGATGAACCTAGTTACTGGGGAAAAACGTCTTGCAGCTGGATGTCAGCCTCTTAAGGGACTTGTACACAGTGGTTAGAACACCTAGAGTCCCGCTGGGCAGTGGAGATACTTCACAGCCTTTCCCACCAGGTCTTGTCCTGCTGGCCTCTGCTCATCTACAGACTCTGGTCTCTAATCAAATATGAGAAATGGTATTTCATTATATCTTTAAATATTGATTCTTTTGCAACTATTTTTATTTCTTCCTCAAGAGTACTATTAGGTACTCTTATTAGTTAGGAACTCCATTCAATATTTCCCTAACACCTTATTTTCCATCATCCTTTTCATGTCTTTTTAATTGCACTTCTTCATTTAGAGAAATTTAGAGTTTGATTTTATCTGAGGACTACAGTTCTGATCTGTTATTTCCATTCTTTCTCCTTTATATCTGGATTCTAATTTTGCTGTTATGTTTTTTGTTTCCTTGCTATCTTCACTTCTTACATCTTTATTTTTATCTCATTCTGTTATATTTTCAGTTTATAAAAATCTGTGTGTATGAATGCAAAGCAAAGGCTTACCATGCCCTGCCATGCTTTGGATTGATCATTTGAAGAACAAGTTATCCCTAATATTGTCTTTATTCTATGAGCAAATACACCCTGATTTATAATGTAATTTTACTGAGGGCAAAAACGGTAATTTCAAAATTTCGGCTGTGAAGCCATCAATAGAGAGAAGAATTGGTAACCAATTCCCGATTTTCTATGTTCAATCTTCTTACTCATGATGAATTAGTCTATTAATGTAAATTTTAATTATGTCACCCTGGAAAGCATATGGATTTGGGGATATATTTGGTTGGGTGTGAATGATGGTGCTCCAACTTACTAGCATCTAACTTTGTTGAGCTTACATATAGTAGGTGCTCAGGGAATGATAGTCACTATTATTTACAGGCAGGCAATAAAGAATAAGTTGTTGTATTCTAATATGTGATGAATTTTGGTAATGGTTTATAAATAAAGGTTTGTTTTTTTTTTTAATTACAGTGCCCAGAGTCTTAGACACTAATTTACCCATTAAATAATATTTTCCAATTCTTTTCATCCTTCTTATTTTTCAATATTATTTTTAGAAAAAATACTATTGTGCTAAAGTTTCAAAATGCAATATGTTTCTCTTCACATTTTTATATATGTCTAGAAATTGTTGAATGTTCTATTTTACTTTCATTTTAGTTCCATGTTTTTTATAATTTTGTTATGAATTGTTTATTTCATATATTGATGCTGTTTTTAAATTTTAACACTTTTTAATTGCATTCTCATGACTATTACTCAGTATCCAAAACTCATTCTTAGAATATTGCGACTTCGCCATCTTTCCCTCATATAGTATTGCTCTACCTCTGCCCACTGTTTGCTTTTATTTTTTTGCATTATTTGATTTTAGGCATTTCCCCTATTGATAGGAATTATTATGTTGTTTTTTACATGAATCAAGGGATGTTTAGGTAGTTTATTTTTAATATCTTAACCTTTTGTTTTCGGTTCTCATTTTATTCATTTATGCCTTACGTTTATGTTTCCTTTATATGTGTTTGACACTTGTCATATCCCCTTCAATTCTTCAATGGTCATTAATTTTAAGATAATATATTTTAAAAATCAACTTAAATTATCTCAGTTTTTTCATTAAAATTTTCATCAATTTTAACTCATTGCATGGCTCACTGCCAGTTCCTTCTGGAATGATACTTTCCAGCAGACATGATAAAAACAGACACATCTGGGAATTTATGTTCATATATAAACAGGTGAGATGGTTGAATAACTTAGTAAATAAAACTGATTCCTGTTGTGTTATTTTATTCACAAAATGATATTAATTCTGAATGCCCTTACAATGAGAGTAATTTGGTGCACTGTGCTATATTAGGGACATAGACTGAGAAAATTCCAGAAATCTTGTGGTCAGTAAGGCAGTAATCTATTAGGATGAAACCATTCTCATGTTAAAATGAAGAATATGAATGTAAAGCAAGGCAACTAACATGCTGGCCTAGTGTGTAAACTGCCTCTGAGTATAGTTCCATGTTCAAAGTGGAAAACATTTTTGGTTGATGATAAGTTTGTTGCCATCATCACCACAGCTTCTGCATTTTTAAAGACTTTACAGTTGAAGCTGTAGTGAGGTACACCTATACTTAAGGAAAGAGCTGAAAGGTCTTCTTGAGTGCCATGCGGACTGTCCCTTTCACTTGGCTTCACCATAACCTTTGACCAAGATCCAGATAATTGGTTGGGTCTGAGTTAGAGTTGAAGGACCAGAGCTCACCTGCTCCATCTACTACTGTGAGCCTTTAATGACCATTTTCTTTTGGCGGCTTGTCATCCAACCTCAGACTGGATCAAGCTAAAACAAGAAGGGCACAGAGATTTCAGGCAACATTCCTTCTCTGTGCTCCACTCCCCCTCAGCTTTGGAGTCTTCCTTTACATGGTGAAACATCCCTTAACCAAACATGAGTAAACCTAGAGTTTTAATAACATCTGCTGGATGTAGGTAAAACCTGGCTTAGAAGCTGGGCAAACTGATCTTCCGGCCATGATATTCAACTGTGATGAATAAAGTATATGAAAAAATAGAATAAAGAAAGGACAGTTTGAAGTCCTGTCCATTTAAAAAACAAATATACAAAAGCATAAATAAGAATAAATTCTCATTAGAAATTTTCTAATTACATTAGAAATGTGAAATGCATGTTCGTAAATCCCTATCATCTTCTTACTCTAAAGCCAATCTTAATTCTTATTTTGGTTAAATAACTCAAGGATAGAAAATACAACATCACATACAAGACTAGCCCGAATAAGAAGGTAGTGTTTGCTTAAGTGTATTTATGAAAGCAAAAACTGCTCCTAACATTTGCCAGTTACTGAAAACAAATCAAACTAATGGTAAAGAAGGGCTGAATTTTGTTTGTGAAGATTGATTTCCTCAGATTCTTGGAATTCTTGGAAGCATAAGTACAGACAAGTGACACTCATGAAAATGGCATAGTAAAACCCCTCTGAAAATTATTCTGTCCATAAATGCAAAGAAAAAAAACTAGCAAAAATAGTCAGCATCTACTTTTTCAGAAATCTGGAAATTAACCAAAGACTTATAAAAACCCAGGAGCATTTATTCAAGTAACACACATGAATCTCAATAAAGAATATCAGAAGTTGTAGCTTTTAACTTGCCGCAGTACTCTCTTCTCACTCAAACTCAGTGGGAGCATTGAAAAGCAACAGACTGTACCCCCAGTACTGGAAGGAGCATAATAGAGCTGGAATGCCTTCACACCCTCAGTCCCAAAGATTGGTATTATTTGAAGTAAGGTACTTCCCTGAAAGACCCCACTGGAAAGGGTTATCTTCATTTTATGTGTCTCAGAGCTCACCCAATGCTAAAAATTTCTCCCTGGAGGGCATTTCTCAAAATAATTTACAGGCTAGTGTTTTAATGTATTGACTAACTGAGGCAATGGGTAACAGGAACAGTAGGGCCAAACAATATCGTAGTCTAAAAGCTTAGAAGAAAAAGCTTAGGAAAAAAATGTCCATAGGGGCTTTGAAAAACTCGGTTATATTACTGGAGGTAGAATGGCCTGCACAGTTGTTGAGTTGTGCAAATGTTCAATAAATAACTGAAAATGACCTAATCTCCTGCTCTGGCTAATTTTAAGGCTGGGTATAAACAGCAAGGGAAGACTAAGGCAAAGCTGAATATTTAAGGTGTGCCCCAACATGTGCGCACACACACACACAATTCTTTGAGAAAGACCAAGAGATGCACTGTTTCCATGGAAAAGTGTCTCCTTCCATTTAAGGTGGGGTTGCTTACTGGAGCCCCTTAAGAAGGAAACATTTTGGAAAAATCTTTAGAGCCACAAGAATCAAAAGAGCAATCATAACCACCAGATTCCACACAGCCAAAGACCATTGGAGATGAAGAAGGAAAATGCCCTGGGGGAGTTCATGAAACAAGAAACTAAGAGAGAAAGCAGGAAACATCACCATGTGCCTTTCCAGCTGACAGGTTTTCTGGACCCCTCAGCCTTCTTGAGTTAAGGTATCTTTCCCTGGATTTGAAAACTCTTATGATCTTGCCTTAATTGGGATATTTTCATGGCCTTAGAACTATAAACTTGAAATTAAATAAATTCCCTTTTTAAAAGCTGTTCTATTTCTGGTATATTGTAATCCAGCGGCTAGCAAACCGAAACAGATTTTGGTACCAGAGAAGTGAGGTGTTGCTGCGGTTTGCACATACCAAAGTGTTGGATCAACTTTTTAAGACGATAAGAGGAAGATTCTGGAGGAGTTGTCAGAAGCTTGACAGAGAAGGCCTAGAATGCTTTGAAGGGACTGTTGGTAGAAATGTGGACTCTAAAGATATATCAGATAAGTCCTTAGACAGAAACCATGAACATGTCATTGAAAACTGAAATGAAGGCATTCTGTGTAGAAGGAAAGCAAAATATGAGAATGAACTTGGATATTTAGGAGAAGAAATTTCCAAGCAAAATGTGGAAGATGCAGTGGCTTCTTCTTGCAGTTTATAGTAAAATGCAAGTGGAAAGAGAAAAGTTGAGAACTGAACTCTTAGGTACAATGAAATCAGAAATTGATGGTCTTCAAAATTGTTGGTTTCCAGAAAGAGAGACCTCAGAGAGTACTGCCTGACATGAGGATTCACCAAAGAAGGAAGCAGTCAGCCATTACAGGACAAGGGAGGATTTGAGATGGAGTTATCCAGAAAGGATTAGTGGAAAGTCCTTCTGTCTGATAGGCATAATCCCAGCCTACTGCATAGGAAACCAGCAGGAGTGTGGTGGGCCCTGTATAAACAGAACCACTACAAGTCTGAACTAAAGGAGAGAACAAAGGGACAAACTGAAAGAAAAATAACTTCAGGGGCAGAACCATGGAAGCTAAGGACTGAAGTCAAGAAACCTCGGGCCAGGATGGGGGACCACCCATGCACTTGGAAAGGGTAAGTTTGCCCCGAAGGCAGAGGATGGGCCTTCCACCTCACTGTTCAGGAAGATTTGTCCCCCAGACCTTGGAGAGAGTGGAGCACATTCCTTGGGGATTGCAGAGAGACTGGCTGCCATCACATTTTCTGCAGTGGTTGAGCCTGTGCCCTAGAGACAGCAGAGAACCTGGGTCTGGCCCCAATGCTTAGAGAGGGTGGAGCTCAGAAAAAGGTGGTCTCCCCAATGTCCCCCAAGGTTGGATTCAGAGGTAGGTGGGCCACTGTGTAGGTCCCTGAAAGGGTGGGAATACCACTTTCTAAAATTCCAAGGATAAATGACTCTCAGACTTTGAAATCTAATGGAGTTTGCCTTGTAGGTTTTAGGAACTATACGGGTTTGGTGACCCCAGTGTTCAGTGTTCCTTCCAATTTCTCCCCATGAAAATGGAGGTATGTACCTATGACTATCCCTCCTTTTATACTGGCAGCAGATAACTTATTCTGACTTTTATAGGTCCAGAGCCAGAGGAGAATTTTACCTTAGGATAGACCATGCCTGTAGCTGGCTTTGATGAGATTTTGTACTGTTTCTGACTTTGTATTATATTTGTATTGTTACTGAAATGATTTAAGGCTTTCTGATATTGTTATGGAATGAATGCATTTTGCATTTGGAAAGAACAAGTCCAAAGTGTGGAATGTTTGAAGCTACTGAGTACCCCAAAAAAGCCATGTCCTTTAATCTTCATTCAATATTGCTTGGGGGGGCTCTTTTTTATTGTTTCCATGGAAATGTGACCAACCCAATTGTGGGTGGTAATTTTGATTAGATGGTTTACATAGAGATGTGTCTTCACCCATTCAAGATAGTATAGCTTACTGGAGCTCCTTATGAGGGAATCATTTGGAAGAAGCTTAGAGCTCACCCAAATCAACAGAGAAACCAGAATAAACAGAGTACACATGCCAGAGAGCTTTGGAGATCAACAAAGGAAAATGCCCCCAAGGAGTTTCATAAAACAGAATCTGGGAGAGAAAGCTAGCAGACGTTGCCATGTGCCTGTCCAGCTGACAGAGGTGTTCTGGACCCATCAGCCTTCTTGAGTCAAGGTATCTTTGAATGGATGCCTTAATTTGGACACTCTTATAGCCTTGCCTTAATTTGGACATTTACACGGCCTGAGAACTGTAAAAGTGCAAATTAATAAATTCCTTTTTTAAAGCCAATCCACGTCAGATATATTATGATCTAGCAGCTACCAAACTGAAATACTGGACATTGAAGGAAGCCTCTGTTCCAAAATTAGTCAATCAGTAGTTAACTCATTATAGACTTCAGTGGCCTCAAATAACAAATAATACAGAATTAGTGTTGAATATACACTAACAAATAAAGAACAATAACCTACATAAGCAGCAACAACACACTTTGGGGAGGACTGATTTCCAAAGCTGTTATCCTATATTAATTTAAATGTGAAATCTTCAACAAATAATTATGAGAAATACAAAAACAAAAAAAAACAAACAAACAAGGACGTATGGCCCACACACAGTAAGAAATAACAATCAATTAAAAACTGTCCCTGAGGAAGACCAGATTTAGACTTCTTAGGTAAAGAGTTTAAATCAGCTGTCTTAAATATGTCCAAATAGCTTAAGCAAACAATGTTTAAATAACTAAAGGAAAGTATGGAAAAAAAATTTCACCACATGGAGAATACCAGAATTCAGAAAGAATTCTGAAGAAAAACAAATAGAATTCTGGAATTGAAATCATAACAATTGAAATGAAAAATTCACTAGAAGGATTCAACAGCATATCTGAGCAGGTAGAAGGAAAAAATCAGAGAATTTGAAGATCAAGCCAATCAGAATTAAGCAGCCTGATAACTGGAAAGGAATATGAGGGGGAAAAATGAACAGAGCCTGTTACCATCAGAAAATGGTCTTAATTAGTCAGACCCACGTGATCCTGTATTGAAAAGAGAAGCAAGTGTTTTTATCTTGGTGAGAAGGTGAGTTTATCAAAGGTGATCATCAAGGAACTGGAGGAAAAACGTTCCAAAATAAATTCTGAGGGAAGGATGGTTTGGACTTAATAACCCCCAAGGAGACAAAGAAATGGCCAGGATGCAGAAGAAAACAAAAGAGAAAAAAATAGAAGAGGAAAAGTGGTTTGGTCAACATGTACTGTACTAACATATTCCTTATGGCAGTCCCAGAAAGAGATGAGAGATAGAAAGGGGCAAAGAGAATAAATTAACAAATAATGGCCCAAACAAAAATCCTAAATTGATGAAAGCCTTGAATTTACATATAAAAACATTCATCAAGCTCCAAGCAGTGAAAACTCAGAAAGACCTACAATGAGACACATTATAATCCAACTATTGAAAGACAAAGACAAAGGAGATTCTTGAAAGCAGCAGGAAGTAACTCATTACCTACAAGTGATCTTCAATGAGATTAATAGCTAATTTCTATTCAGAAGTATGTAGAACAGAAAGGTTGGGAAGATATACTTGAAGCACTGAAAGGAAATAAAAAAGACCTGTCTGCTTAGCAAAACTATCCTTCAATAATAAGGACAAATTAGTACATACTAAATTAAATATTAGTATATACAAAAGCTGGTGGAATCCCACTAGTAGATCTGCCCCATACAGAATGCTAAATGAAGTCCTTTAGCCTAAAGTGGAAGAGCACCAAACAGTAACTTAAAGCCTTACGAAGAAACAAAGAACACTGGTAAAGGTAATTACGTAGAAAAGTATTAAATTCAGTATAATTACATTTTTGGTTTATACCTCCTATTTTCATTTCCTATATGATTGAAAAGACAAATGCCTAAAACAATAATCATAAATCTGTATTAATGGGCACAATGTATAAAGTTGTAATTTCTAACAATAACAATAAAAAGGGGGACAGAGCTGTATGGGAGCACAATTTCCATATGCTACTGAAGCTAAGTTATATTAATTCAAATTGGATTGTTATAAGTTTAAGATGCTTGTTTTAATCCCCAGGGTAGTCCCCAGAAAATAACTAAACGTACACGGAAAATGCATTCACCATCTGCTTCTTTCCGCAGGTCACCTTGGCCAAAGGTGTGGGGAAGGAGGAGCCCCAGAAGAGGTCTGCGAGACTGTCACCTCAGTCTGCCCCTGAGAAAGTGGAAATGAATCAAAATAGGTGGCAGGAAAGGATAAGTCTTCAGACAAAAAGTACAGCCTAAAGGGAAAAGGGGAGCAAAGGGAAAACAAGCTGAAGTGGCTGTCCAAGGAACTAAAGATTTACCTGCAGAAAATGGAGAAACTAAAAATGAGGAGAGTGCAGCCTCTGATGAAGCAGGAGAGAAAGAAGCCACATCTGATGAATATCAAATACAAGGTCTTACCAGGGGGCACGTTTCTCCATTCTCATACAATACAGAGTATAATTTCAATCAACTATTTTGTAAATGCAAGTTTTTAGTAGCACTAGAGGAAACATTTTAAAGAAGGAGATTGAAATCCCACCTCATCCCATTTTTTTTAAGTGGAAATGTGTTTTTTTAAAAGGGAAATCATTTACTGTTTATTTTTTTGATACAATCAGAAAATAATGGGATATTGACTTTTGAGAGGCTTTGCCTATCTTGGATGTCAACATTCCATAGGGTGAGGGGGGTGACAATTTTTATATCTTATAATGTAACACATACCAAATGATGATTTGGAGTCGTAGTCATGCATTTAGTACACGTTGAACATTTTAAAATACTTCTGTTCCCATGTTTTTGCCTCTTAAAACTGCTCCCTAATTGTGGTAGTTACATTCAGTTGTCAACTTGGCCAAGTGAAAGCACCCAGTTCTGTTGCTGTGGACATGATACAATGGTACGTGAACCTCATATGTTGCTCATTACATCTGCAGTCGGCTAGGAGGCGTGCCTGCTGCAATGAAGGATGTTTGATTTAATTGGCTGGTGTGTAAATGAGAGATTCAACGTAGCACAGCCCAAGCAGCTCAGCATATCTAATCTCAGCACTCGCAGCTCAGCCCAGGCCTTTGGAGATGCAGAAAGAAATCACCCCCGGGAAAGTCACTGGAACCCAGAGGCCTGGAGAGAAGGCCAGCGGAGATCATCCTGTGCCTTCCCACGTAAGAAAGAACCTCAGTTCAAAGTTAGCTGCCTTTCCTCTGAAGAACTAATGAAATAAATCCCCTTTTATTAAAAACCAATCCATCTCTGGTGTGTTGCATTCTGGCAGCTATCAAACTAGAACACTCATCTTGGCTCTCCCTGTCAGAACTGTGGGCATGCTGCAGCATCCTTAGTCATGTAGTACAGTTTCCCTAAAACTTTGTTATATGCTGGGTGTTCTAGTTTGCTAGCTGCCAGAATGCAACACACCAGAGATGGATTGGTTTTTAATAAAAGGGGATTTATTTAGTTAAAAATGTATAGTTCTTCAGAGGAAAGGCAGCTAACTTTCAACTGAGGTTCTTTCTTACGTGGGAAGGCACAGGTGATCTCTGCTGGCCTTCTTTCCAGGCCTCTGGGTTCCAACAACTTTCCCTGGGGTGACTTCTTTCTGCATCTCCAAAGGCCTGGGCTGAGCTGCGAGTGCTGAGATGAGGTATGCTGAGCTTCTTGGGCTGTGCTATGCTGAGCTCTCTCATTTAAGCATCAGCCAATTAAATCAAATATCATTCATTGCAGCAGGCACACCTCCTAGCCAACTGCAGATGTAATCAGCAACAGATGAGGTTCACATGACATTGGCTTATGTCCACAGCGATAGAACCAGGCACCTTCACCTTGCCAAGTTGACATCTGAACCTAACTACCACACTGGGAAAGACTGGAAATATATGTGGTATATATGATATTAAATTGTGAACTAGTGGGACTTATGATATAAGAGTTTATCGATATTTGAAGATAGTGTACTTGATAATCTTCGTAGGGAAAACTTTCCTCCAAATTTTAAGCTGGAGAGTCAAAGAATAACTTTAGAAAAGAATTACGAGTAAATGGATTTTTGGATTTTCAGTACATACATTAAAAATTGTGTACAAATTGTTCATAATGTCTGTGTGCTCATCTTCAGAACAACCAATAAAATATCAATGTAAAAGAAAAAAGCATACAGAAAATGAAATGAAAAGTGAACTATAATCATACACTAAAAAACAATCTCAAAAGAAGGCAGTATTATAGAAATTGAAAAATAAAAACTATGACATATAGAAAAGAAATAGCAATATGGCAGAGGTAAATCCTTCAGTAATTATCATCAATATAAGTGAAATAACCTTCCCAATTAAAAGACAAAGTTGGAAGAATGAATACAAGACAATAACAACAAAAATCTGATCCAACTATCCAACCACTATCTGTAAGACTTAGACCCAAGGATGCAAATAGTTGAGAGTTAAAAGATAGAAAAGGATGTTCCATACAAATGGTAACCAAAAGAGAGCTGAGATGGATATATTAAAATAAAAAATAATAGGTTTATGACAAAAGTATTACTAAAAAGAAGGACATTATATATTGATAAAAATAGCAGAGAATATAAAAATGATAAACACATGCACTATTTCATGATAGAAGCACTTGGTGTTCATAGCACACAAAACTTTCATTTTCTGAAATTTTCCATTTTATCCCTTTAGTTTCTCTTTCCACTTTTGTGCATGTGTTTCTGAATTCAATTTAAAAATGAAATTTATCAACATGAGTACAG
This sequence comes from Tamandua tetradactyla, assembly GCF_023851605.1. Lineage (NCBI taxonomy): Eukaryota > Metazoa > Chordata > Mammalia > Pilosa > Myrmecophagidae > Tamandua > Tamandua tetradactyla. The sequence continues at coordinate 75,730,106 of NC_135328.1, forward strand.
ATGGGAGATTCCAAAGCAAGAAATGCCAATGCAGTATCCACCACAGCTTTAAAACATTTTTTCTCACATCTACTTGGTTGTTCTGGAAAGAAAAGTCTAGACGTCATAGGAGGAGAATCTGGGGGTCTGCAATGGTACCCAAAGCTTATTATGACATCACCTCATTGCTTCTGTAAAGGTTTTTTCTTACAATACTAATATTAATGGCCAGATTTCCTTAAATACAGGCTCTCAACAAAATGCTTCATAAACATAATTTCATTGAGTCTTCAGAGGTTCCCTTTGATATATAATAATCAGAGTCATTTGTATTTTATAGATGGAGAAATAGAAAATTTAGAGAGGGTACTGAGCTGGAGAAAAGTCATCATTTATTCTATAAATGGTGGCTAAACCCTACACAGTCCTCCATCCACCTTAACTCTTTAGCCTTAAGCCTTTAGCTGCTCTTTGCACACAGGTAATGAAGTCATCACCCTAATTACTCATTTGACTTCTGACCTCTCACTGGACTGTGAGCTCCCTGAGGGCAGTAACACTGTCCCTAGATTCTAGAGCAGTGTCTGTCACAGGAGCATACAGAGGAGTCTCTGCCCCTCAGCAAGTACAAAAAGGAGTAAACATTCCAAAGAGTGTGTAACCTAGCATTAAAGAACTCTGTTGGAAATATGAAGGATTCTGAAAACAAAGATAGAAAAAGTAAATTTATAATAAATTGAATCTTCTGGTTAATTTCTAAAAATATATCACGTGGGAAAGGAGAGTTTCAGAGATTCAGTTGGGCCCAACCACTAGCATCATTTATTTGAAAGACAGGACTGGAAATGATAGGCATTAAGTGAGCTCTATTCTATCAAAAAAGATTCTGGTCTGTCTGGGAAGAGGGAATCATGCTGCCAGTGAACAGGAAAAATGGGAATTGGGAGGTAAGAACTTGTTAGTGTTTATATATAGCAGGGAGAATGTCTTACTTAGTAAAGACTTTGCCCCTCACGGTTGCGACAGTAATCTCCTGGGCTAGGCAGACCGGGTTCAAGTCACAGCTCTAGTTTGTGTGACTTTTGCCACCTCACTCATGTTACATGGAAGTGATCATTGTACCCACTGCGTCGGGTTGCCTGAAAGATGGTTGTTCCCACATACTTATAACAACAACTGGAAAAAGAAAAGACAACACCTGTTAACCACTCCCATAATGGAAAAAAGCAACCCAGCCAGCTATGGAAACTAGATAGAAGCTTCCCTGAGATGATCTGCCACCATTCCTTTACTTCATATCAAAAATAGATTTAATTTTAAGTTCATCTTTGTGTGAACTTGAACATGTGTATGAACGTAATGCCCTGTCCAAATGAATAACATCTGTGAGCTCCTGAGATAGCTAACCTCTCACACATTAATTAATGGCTATTCAATCCACAAGCCATTCTCTGTCGAATGTCAGCTGGTTGTGACTAAATCCATGAAGTCGGATCATATTTATATTCAGTGGAAAAATAAAACAGAGAGGAAGAAAGAGAGAGAGAAAGAGGGGGGGAGGGAGGGATGGAGGGAGAGGACGAAGGAGGAGGAGGAGGAGATGGATACGGAGAAGAGTGAAAAGAATTGAAAAGAAAGTAAATAAGAAAAATATTCTGATCATTCAAAGCTGAAAACTAGCCTTTTAGGCTACAGCCAGTTCTACAGATCCAGCTGCCCTCCTTCTGGAGCTGTCTGCGGTTTCCACAGCCTCATCCACCTGCTGCATTGAAACCTGTCATTGTGTATATCACCCCAGAATCCTGGTGGTGTCATTAGTTGTGTCATTTTGTCATTTCAGGAGAGAGGTCACTTCCTCTTTTTTAATTTTCAGTATTTGCTTTCTATTTGCCTTTGTGTGTTACTTTTCCATGACTACTTACTTTTACTTTCTAGGAATATTAAAACTGAGCTGAATATTTTGACATCTTGAAAATCATTTTCTCTTCCCTTTTTTTGCAACTAACCTTAGAGTGAAGTTGGAAACATTACAGGGCATTAAGAAACCATTTAATCAATGCAAAGACAAATACCAAAGAAGGGGAAACAATTTTTTAATTATGTAAAAATTTGAAAGAATAAATGGATCACTTTGTCATTATTCTGATACAGCTAGAATAATGGACCCAGTTGGATAGTATCTCTGCCATAAAGCAGTAAAGAAGCCCAGTACAAACATTCTAACATTTCGACCATAGTAATGGTTGCAGGTATTCCCCTTGAGGGCAGACTTAATCATTTTTGTATAGCCTAGGTTTAATTCAATGATGGACAGTTCAGTACTTATCTCAATTAAGTAGAATAAAGCAAACGAAATTTGGCAAACTGTGTATCATTAAGCTACTTAAGGTATACGGATGTAATAATGATAGAGAACTCTTCCCCTTATGAAGAGAGGAGGCTGTCAGACTATTATGCACCTGAAAAAAAGAGCATGTCACTACTGACCATCCTGGGCCATTCACAGACAAACCAAACTCTTTGGTGATGCTTGAATTAAGAGGAGGAAACTTGGGAGATAAATAATGTAGGCTCATATGCACAGCAATTCCACTCCCCACACCTACCATCACAAAATACAGGATTGTCTAAATGGCTCTAGGAAGGGTATGCTTTCAGAGTATGATTCTCAGAGGTTTGTAGATGTTTTAAGAGCATGAAACTAATTACTAAAGGTCTAGACTATGAGGAGAGGGTGTACTACACTTGTGGAAATACAGGTGAGAGGAGGGGATGCTTTGAGAAAGGGAGTAACAATGGTGCACTTGAGGGATAGAAAGATCAAAAATGATGGTGGAGTTATACAGAGAAGGTAGGGTTTAATAAATGAATATGATTGCTGAATCACTAAACTGATATTTCTTTTAGTCTCCAGTATCTTAGAGCAGCTAGAAGTAAAAACCTAAAATTGTGGAATTGTAACCCATGTCAAACTCTGAAGTCTGTTCCTACAACTAATTGCTGTGCTGTGCTTTGAAATTTATTGCTTTTTTGTATATATGTTATTTTTCACAAAAAAAGAAAAAAATCAATTGTGATGATAAGAAAAATATTTATTCCTTCTAGCCTCCTGTATTCTGGAGCAGCTAGAAGGAAAAATCTGAGATGATGGTATGGTAGCTATGACAAACTTTGGGATCTGTCCTGTACTACTTGTTGAAGAGTGCTTTGAAAACTATTGCTTTTTTTCTTTCTTTGCTTTGTATATATGTTATAAACATATTAAAAAGTTTAAAAATAAATAAATAAAACCAAAGTTTAAAAAAATGGTGCACTTGAGTACATCCTTTTGAAATTAGAAACAATTATAAAACCAACCCCATCATATCAGCCCAGACAACTATGCAGGAACACACACACACACACAAATATGCATGCATACACATCTGCTGTTTGGGTAGCTTCATTCTCAACTTAATGTCGGAGCAAAGTTACCCCTGCTAGAAAATGCAGATAAGGATGTTTTCTTCTTGCTCTGAGACCTACAACTATACCAGCATCATCAACTTTTCATCAACTATACCAGCATGAACCAGGTGAAAGCTCCTATACGTTGAAGTAAATCTAAAGAGATTTTTATTACAGAGATTACCAAGTACCTGATGTTGAGGATACGACAGAAAACACACGTAGATTTATGCACATAAAGGACATATCTTTCATACCTCATTAGTACATCAACATTTCCATGAAGGATATCTAGGGGGTGGGGGAGAAGATTAAAAAAGAAGCCGAGGAATGATTTCTCAAAGTTCTTAGCATATGAAAAAACGTATCCAGGCAGATCTATCTATCCATTAAAAATTGGTGTTTAAGATGATAAGCATTTCATTGGATTGGGAATTCTAATTTTTTGTGTAAACTGAACTCTCAGTGTAAGGAGACAGAAAGAATTGTACATGATACATCTTCTCAGGCCACTAAGGAGAAGGGAAATTCCAAAATGGGGAATAGAAATTTCTGGGTGAAATTCAGAAAATGAAATTTCTTGTCTTCAGTATTTAAATGGCACACATGGAAGAAGGTCCTCAGAGAACCTGGTTCGAAGCTCACGGTCCCCCATCTCAACCAGAAGAGGGTCTCCTTGGAACTCACCAATGGCTTTTTCAGTCCCTTCACTGCTGGTGCTGGTGATGATCTTCTCCAGCCCCATCAGCTCCTTCAGCTGTGACCTGCCTCAGAGCCTGGACGTGGGAAAGCAGGAGACCCTCACAGTGTTGGGACAAATGGGGAAGATCTCCCTTCTCTCCTGCCTGAAGGACAGGACTGACTTCAGATTCCCCCAGGAGATGGTGGAGGCCAGCCGGGTCCAGAAGGCCCAGGCCCTGTCTGTCGTCCACGAGATGCTCCAGCAGATCTTCAACCTCTTCCACACAGAGGCCTCCTCTGCTGTTTGGAACACGACCCTCCTGGAACAACTCCTCTCAGGACTTCACCGCCAGCTGGAGGACCTTGAGACCTGTTTGCTGCAGGAGATGGGAGAAGAAGGATCTCTCCTGGGAATGCAGGGCCCCACACTGGCCGTGAGGAGATACTTCCAGAGAATCCATCTCTATCTGCAAGAGAAGAAAAACAGTCACTGTGCCTGGGAGGTTGTCAGAGTGGAAATCAGGAGATGGCTTCTCTTCATTCAGGTGCTCACAAGGAAACTCAGGATGTAGGAAAGACATGAAAATCCCAGTGTGGACTCTCAATTTTTCAGTCATTTCAAAAGCTATAATTTTTTTTTGTTTTTTGCTTCAGCTATAAAATAATTTAATTAATATTTAGCATATTATATCAGTACTATTAGGCATATATATGACCAAATATTTTCAGAATCTGGAGAAATCTAACTGGTGCTCTGTAACTGAACTTCATTTCATACAATATGTATTTATTTAATCATTACAATTAATTTATGGATTAATGTTGTGTTTTTGTATATATAGGTATCATTTACTTTAAATATGTTCACATTTGCCTTTCCAATAAAAATAGTATTTATTGTTGTAGTTAAATCTATTTTAGGATAATTCTGTTCTTAAAAGAAAAACAAAACCTTCTCCTAATTCCTAATTTCGTAGACTAAATAGTAAAGGGCATGGTGCAGTTCCTTTCTTTCATTAATTCAATGGCTTTGGTGATAGAACCTTGAATCAGAGATGTGTATTCCTGGCCCTTATGGAGCTTACATATCACAAAGGACATACTGTTAACGAAACATTTATAGCATTATTAGGTACTTACATTGAGAAACGGGCTACACAGGAGAAGTAAAAGATGCTGTGGCAGGGAGTATCATAGCAATAGGAAATACTGGCTCTTGCTAAGAGTCCAGTGTGATCTAAGAGGCTCAAACAATACCATCAGAGCTGTGGGTTTTTTTCTCCACCCTTTAGATGAGCTCTACTCACATTGTTGCAAATGTCTGCAAGAAATTTCTGACTCAAATTCCACTACTTTAGCCATCGCAGAAGAAAGAATTTTCTTGGACATTCAGCAATAATTGTTGCTAAGGACTGTTATTTCTTAACTTGGGTCACATGCCCATACCTTGTGCTCTGGGGAAGGGGGAGCATGGGGGCAGTCCACCATGAGCAACACAGTAATTATTGCCTTCATGGATGAAATACTTGTCACCAGGATAATGCAGAAGGAAAATGAAAAGACAAAAACAATTGAAGTCACACACATTGCAACTATTGTTCATCTATCTCCAACAAAAATTCTTATTCTCATAAAGTTTTAACACTATATTGTAATTATATCATTAAAAATCAAAAGACCCTACCCTTTACTCAAAGTGGGATAACAGAAGTATCATTTGCTACCTAAATCTGGCTCAAGTCCAGGATCTCCTAAGGATTTTTTTCACAATCTTTGTAAGTTCTGAGACCAATAGGTAAAGGAAAATTATAACCACCTTCAAAATTCCCAATATTCCTAGATGAAAAAAAAATACAAGATAATTTGAATGGGATTTCCCATTTAGAAAAAGAAGAATGGTACTCACCAAAACAGTGATTATCAAGATAGCAAATCCCTTATTTTGATGATTAGGAATGGAAAAATATTCTGAGTTTTCAGATGCGTGGATTTGGATTGGGTTTCATGGCAATGGCACAATAATATTGGCTTGGTCTCATCTTACACATGGACTATTTCTGTCAGATTGCATGTAAAACAGACTCCTTTTATTAATTCAGCTTCAAAGGAATTATCCCTTTTGATTGCTGTCAAGAGAACAACTTTCAAACATTGAAAGCATTACTCAGTACAAGGTAAAACTCACAGTGGAGTGTCAGTAAGGCACACACTGTCGCCATTCTCCTCTTCCTGAGGGCAGCAAGTGAGGACAGGCTACAGCTAGAGCAACACGAATAGTTTCCAAGGGAAGAAACACACCCCACTTTGCTGTTTTTCCTTTTAAAAGGGACTTTTTGGGGGTGCCTAACCAAGAATATGAAAATGGGGCTTTTGTGTTTATGAGATGAACCTGGTTACTGGTGAAAAACACCTTGCAGCTGGACATGAGCTTCTTAAGGGAGTTGTATACAGTGGTTAGAGCATCTTGTGATTTTGCCCTTGTGGGCAGCAGAGATACTGCACAGCCTTTCCCACCAGACCTTAATCCTATAGGTCTCTGCTCATCTATCTGACTCAGGTCTCTTTTTAAATATGAGAAATTATCTCTCATTTATATATTTTATTATTGATTCTTTGTAACTATTCTTATTAATCCTCAGGAGCACCCATACTCTTATTTTCTACTTTCCATTATAATTTTGTCTTCTTGGCATCCTTTCCCCCTTTTTAATTTTTTTCTTCATTTAGGAGGGTTTTTCAAGTTTGTCTTTCACAGCAGAGGATCATTTCTGATCTTATATTCTTCCTTTCTGCCATCTGGATTTTAATTCTGTTCTTGAATTGTTATTTTTCTTTCAATCTTTATTTGTTGGATCTCTAATTTATCACATTTTGTTATATTTTCATCTCATGGATGTACATGTATATGAATGCAAATGGAAGGCTAACCATGCCCTGCCATGGTTTGAATTGATTGCTCAAAAAACAAGTTAAGTAATCCTTATATTCTCCTTTCCTGAAGCAAAAACACCATGCTTCATAATACGATCTCATTTAAGGGGCAAAGACATGGTAATTTCAAACTGCAGCTATGAAGATATCAGGAGACAGATCAATTTGTAACAGATCCCCAATTTTTAGGACGTAGGTCCCAAAGCACAAGTCTTAGTAATGCAAAGCACAATTGTAGGCAAGCATTAGTGCAGTTCCATTGCTTCAAGGGTATGCCGGTTTGAATCTATTGTGAACCCAGAAAAGCCATTTCCTTTAATCCTCATCCAGTATTGCTGGGTGGTATCTTTTTTATTGTTTCCACGGAGATGTGACCCACTCCATTGTGGGTAGTAACTTTTGATTAGATGATTTCCATGGAGATGTGTCTCCACCCATTCAAGGTGGGATGGTTTACTGGAGCCCTTTAAGAGCAAACCATTTTGGAAAAAGCTTTAGAGCCACCGGAGCCATGACAGCCACCAGAACCAACAGAGCCAATAGAACGACAGAACCCCTGGGAACCCACTGAAGGTTCCTGAAGAGAAAGCTAGCAGATCTCATCATGTGCCTTTCCAGCTGAGAGAAATCCTCAATGTCATCAGCCTTCTTGAACCAAGGTATCTTTCCCTGGATGCCTTAGATTGAATATTTCTATAGACTTGCTTTAATTTGGACATTTTCACAGCTTTAGAACTGTAACTTGCAACTTAATAAATTCCCCTTTTTAGAAGCTCTTCTGTTTCTGGTATATTGTACGCCAGCAGCTTGCAAACTATAACAAAGGGAAATTATTTCTTCCTCAATATGGGCACTTTCTAATACCACTGAGAATGTCATTTGGGACGTGTGTGTGTGTGTGTGTGTTTGAGTCAATATTTATGACTGCATGTTCCAAAAGATCATATATTCAGCACCTGCATAGGAGCTGAAATTCTGGGAGATTTGAAATGCCAAAGCTCACTCTGGATTGTTCTAATGGAATTTTTCTCTTGCTCACATTTTCAACCTCAGCCTTCACTAGCCTTGTTGCTTTTCAATAACTAATTAATTCCAATTTGGGAAAAAACTCCTGAGAATTGCTATATTGGACAGACTTTATAAGGGTATAAGAAATGTGGAACTTGGGTTTGGAGCAACCCCACTGAAATGTGGGAGAGTGGATCCCATGGTAGAGATCTGAAGGAGGCAATTTCCCAGATGAAGATGGCAGATCTGAGGGTAAGGAGTGAGCAAATAAATATTTTTCCTGACCTGTTAAATGATGTAATATGTAAGTATATTTTCTCGTATCAAATCAACTGATATTTCTACTATACTCTTTTTAATCATGATAAATTAGTCTACCTACCTAATTTTGAGTTATGTCCCACTACAAAGCATATGTACTTGGGGAAACATCAATTGGGTTTGAATCATAGTACCACTATTTACTAGTGTCTCCAGTCTGTTGCTCTTGCATATAGTAGGTGCTAAATGAAGGACAGATGTTTTTATTTACTGACATGCAATAGAGAATAAGGCATTATTTAAAAGCTAGGTGGGATTATCGAAAAGATAAAATTCTTCCTGCAAAGTGCTAATGCAGGCCCTCTTAGAGAGTGTACATTCAATAAATATTAGCTTTTATTATTTATATTTAATTATTTACATTATTATTTATATTTATTTATTTAAAATTTATATTTTAAATAATATAAATAAATATTTATATTATTTTAATTAATTTATATTAATATAAAAATCCTAAATATTTATATTTAGGATTCTTTTCATTCATTTCAATGAGTGAAGCTGATCCATTTTCTTTTTTTTTAATTTAATTTATTTTGTATTATCAAACCAAAACAACATACAAACATGAACAGGCTGATCCATTTTCAATTCATGTTTCATCAACCTATGAGTTTACATCAGTATGCAACTTGACTTCCTCTGTGAATTTTAGTGTTGAATTATCATTACTTACTAAATTTCCCATTTTATTTGTTTTTCCTTGACTTGACTGTAATTTATCATAATGATTTTAACCTTCAAACTGATTGTTTTAAAAAATCATTTTCAAATGAATTTTCAGAATTGCGATCTGTGCGTGACATAGCATTTTTTCTTTCAAGGAATTATTGACATTTGCCTCGTGGTTTAATATATGATTTTTGTCATATTTGAAAGAAGTTTTACTTCTTGTTATAAGTTACAGTGTTTTAGGGTCTTTACCACTAATTTACTCTCACTTTAGTATTTTTCAATTCTTCTGGCTCTGCTTATTTTTCTATAAAATTTTTATAGCACAATAGTATTGTGCTCAAATTTCATTACTGCCTTCATGTTTCTGTTCACATTTCCATATATTTCTAGAAATCTTTGTATACTATATTACTTGCATTTTAGTTCCATGACTTTTATAATTTAATTATTCATTCTATTTGTTTTCTACATGTATTGAACCTTACTTTCAAATTTAACACTTTTCACTGAATTCTCATATTATTATTGTCATTCAACATTACCAATATTTCATTGATAGTAATATTACCAGCTCTACTTCTTTCCTTCATTGCATTTTCTTGCTCTATCTTTGCCCTTTTCTTTTGCTTTTTTTGTGTTATTTGACTTCAGGCATTTTCCCTTATTCAGAGTAATAATGGGATTTGCTTTTTAAACCAATCAAAATATTTTTCTTTTAATAGGGACATCAGGATATATTTAATATACTAATCTTTATGTTTCTGGTTCTCAATTTTACTGATTTATGCTTTAATTTTTACATTAATTTTATGTTTTTCGCACTTGTCATACCCCCTTCAATTCTCTATTAGTCATTAACTTACAGACAATATATTTAAAATTTAATTCACATTACCTAATTTTCAAATTTAAAATTTCACTAATTTTAACTAATTTCATTGCTCACTGCCAGTTTTAACTGAGACTGTTGCCTTTAGTCAACCTAGTGTGTGTAAGACACATGATATAAATGCATATAAATGTGAATTTATGGCCACATATTAACAGCTGAGTAGGTCCAAGAAATTAGTGAATAGAAACTGGCCCCTGTCTGAATTATTTTGTTCACCAAAAAGATATTTTGAATGCTCTTAAAATGACAGTAATTTGATGTCATGTGCTAGATTAGTGCAATCTGTTCCAAACCTAATCATTAGACATTTTCAGCAATCATGTATTAATAAAGTAGTGATCTATTTGGACAAAATAATTTTATTTTAAAATAAAGCATATGACCATCAAGCAATGGAACTGACAGTCTTGTCATGCTTATAAACGGCTCTAAATACAATTTTCATTTGAAAATGCAAACTCTTTTGATGTGATAATATTGTTGCTATTATTATTCATAGCTTCTGACACATTTCAAGACTTTTTAGACATATTTGAAACTGCAGTGAAGTACACTTGCAACCAAGGAAAGAGGTGAAAGATCTACTTGAGTGTCATGTGGACCCGTCCTTTCTGATGGGCTGTACCACGACCTTTAGCCAAGAGGGCAGATGAATTGGTTAGGCCCAAACCTAGATGGCAGCACTGGGACTTAGTCCATCACACCAGTATGAGCAATATCCTTCTCCGCAGTTCAAGTCAAAAGCTTTGGAGTCTTCCTTTTACTAGTGCTGCAGCCCTTCACCAAGGTATGTAAGCCTGGAGTTCTAATGCCATCTGCTGGATGTAGATCAAATGCTCGCTTAGAAACCGGGCACACTGGTCTTCCTTCCTTGATCTCCAGCTAGAATACAGACCTCTTGTAGTATAAAGGGCATTAAATGAAGAGAAAAGATGTTTTCATGTCCCAGCCATTAAAAACAAATAAACAAATGCATAAATAAAGCAAAAAAATTCTAAATAGACATGTGTAATTTATGTGTGTAGATTCCCATATTCATCTTCTTACTCCAAAGCCAAGCTTGTTTTTGTCTTATTTTGGTTAAACAATTCAAAAACAGAAAATGCAAGATCACATTAAAACTAACCAGATAAAGAAGACTGTGTTATTTGAGTTGTGTTTTTATAAAAGCAAAAGTTTCTCCTCAAAGTTATCAAAACCGATATCAGGTTCAAACTGATGGTACAGAAGGGCCCATTTTGCCTATGAAGGTCAATTTCCTTAGACACCTGTAATGTGGGTAGAGATGAATTACATCAAAGAAAGTGGCAGAGTAAGCACTTCCATTTGCAATAGTATCCTAAAAATACAATTCTTAGGAATAAACTTAATTTATGAGGTACAAGATCTGCACACTGGAAATGGCAAAATGTGGTTGTTAGAAATTAGAGAAGACTTAAATAAATGGAAAGATATCCCATACACATAGGTTGGAATACCGAATATTGTTAAGACTGCAATATTACCCAAAGCAATCAATAGATTCCATGTAATCTTTACCAAATTTCAGTGTTCTTTTCTTGCAGAAATGGAAAAGGCAGTCCTAGAATTCATACGGAATTGCACATAACCGCCAAAAGCCAAAAAATCTTGAAAAGGAAAAATAAAGTTGGAGAACTAATACTTTCTGATTTCAGAACTTACTACAAAGCTACACTAATAAATACAGTGCATTACTAGCATAAGGATAGACATATAGAACAATGGAATAGAATTGGTAGCACAGACATAAACCTACAAACAACTCAACAACAAAAAGATAAACCAAATAAAAAATGGGTTAAAGGACTTGAACAGACATTTTTCCAAAGAAGATATACAAATGGCTAACCTGAGCATGAAATGATGTTCAGCTTCATTAGCCATTTAGGAAACAGAAATCAAAACCACAATGAGATACCATCACACACCCAAAAGGATGGCCATAATAATAATAAAATCCAAAAACAGAAAATAATAAATGCTGGCAAGAATGTTGAGAAATTGGAACTTTTTACTTGCTGGTGGGAATGTAAAATGGGTTGCTCATTGTGGAAAATAGTTTATTTCCTCAATAAGTTAAACATAGAATTAACTCATGACTCAATTGGCAATTCAGTTACTATATAAATGCAATTCCATTCCTGGACGTATACCCAAAGAATTAAAACCAGGTGTTCAAACAAAAACGTGGACATGCATAGCACTTTTCACAACAGCCAAAAGGTAGAAAAGACAAATGTCCATCAACAGATGAGTGGATAAACATTTAATCAGTGCTACTATTAATTACTGTTAATTATTACTTCTAATTAGCTCTACTGGGTTTTTTTTGCTTACATAATATTTATGTAACAAAAAATAAATAATGCTGTATAAGATATAATTTCAAGTAGACATTTTTCACATTTTTATGTTAAATAACACATTATTATAAATTACATTCTTTTCGGGTTTTTTGTTCCAGTTTGGCTGGGTCCCTAGTTTCTCTAAAAAGGTGGTCGCCCTGACAATGTGTATCCAAGCTATAAACAAAATGTATCCAGCAAAATACATACTTTAGAGGATCTATTTCACAGCACAGTTGAAGATTTTCAAGGTTTTTTTTTTTACTGTTTTGTGGTGAATTGATTCATCAGGACTGGCTCATTTATTATTAAGAACGCTTGTCTTTTGCTTTCTGGGCATTCATTTTAGCAGTAACAAAAAGGGATAAAACATTTAAACTATTTTCAAACTGATCATTTAATAGACGCAAAAGTGTCAGAGTATGTTCCTTAACCACAGAAGAAAGATTTATCGATTTAAAGATATCAAATAAAAAACGTATATGGTCTAGCCTATGGGATTAATAAACTGGGAAAATATGATATTGGCATAAAACATGATGATGGGCCCAAGATATAATAAAGGAGCAAAGATAACACTGAAAACAAGATAAGCAAAGTATATTTTGAAAATACTGTTGATAAGTTTCCTTCCATTACAGAAAAAAAGTAAAATTATAATGACTTCTAATTTGGGTATAAATTAAGCACTTAAACTTTATAAAGTTGTATTTTAATACACAAATACACAAAAAAATCCCAAATTTTAAATTATTTTTTCAGCTACTTAAAAGTTGTAGAACAAATTAAATATTAAAAATTAGTGAAAATTTGTACAAAGGGCCGCCCACTGCCCCTTTCCCCTGGGGCTCCAACACATCTCAGCTGGTCAGTGGCCGTGTCCGCAGGTCATTTGACCGGCTGGTCCTGACAGTGCGTCCCTGCGCGTCCCCATTGTGGATGCGTCCCCGTGTCCCCTAACGTGTCCTCCCCCTCTCCCCACAAACAATCCTGAATTTGTAAAACATCCTACAGCATGCTCAGATTTCGAGCCGTCAAACCCCTCAATAAAGGATAATTCTGTAAAATAACTCTTGCTAACGTACAACATAAAGTGAGGAATAAAACACAGGGGAGAAGTTCATAAAAGGTTCTGTTCTTGTTACCCAAGAAAAACGTCAGACGGAGCCGAGGCAAAGCTTCCCCTTCAGCAGTCCAGACCGCGAAAAGGAAGACGCAATCCTTGAGAGGAGTCAGTTCCCAGTCGGCCGCGCGGAAGCTCGACGGCACTAAGAAGGCGGCGCCCACCACCGTGAGGCTGAAAAGTGAGGGGCCTCTGGCAGCGTGCAGGCGCCTGTGGATCAGGCCCGGAGAGTTTGGCGCGCCCCCTGCCGGCCGTCGGTGCTCAGCGAGGGAAAGCTCTGAGCAACCTCTTCAACCCAGCGCCCCCTGCCCGCGGTCCAGCACACACGTTGCCATTCTCAGTGGTCAGGTCTCTCGTTGAGAAAGCTGGAGACGCTTTGTTCCAAACTCTTCTAGTCTATGAGAAAAGCAAGAAATCTTCATGCTCTTTTTTTGGTGGGCGGGGCGGGGGGGGGGGGGTGGTGGAGGCCGGCTCTCCAGCATGCAAGGCGAGCATTCTACCGCTGAACTACCCGTGCACCTTTCATGCTGTTGAGATACATGAAAATGATAGCGTCTCATTCTGCCAGAATTACAGGACCTATTTTAAGTTTTATTATAAACTAGGAGATGTCTTCAACATTCAGAAAACACAAGGCACCTCTTTCTGCAGTCAGATTCTGCAGCATGGCCTTTTGTTCTACACAGAAGACTACGGTGCTGCCTGGGATGAGATCCTTTTGGTTATATTATTCTCTAGAATTGATCACAATCAGAGGAAACTGGAGCACTGGAGCAGACGATGAAAGTAGATAATCTGTCTTGTCTGCATTTGGAAATTGTTGTCCAGAGGCACATCCACGGAATAAGTAGTACCTAAAGGAGGTACTACTCAGAGGGAGGAGTATAACATACTTTTCTCTCACTTAGTAAATCCCCCCCCCAAATCAGGAAATAAAATTATTCTCATGACTCTCTGTAGGTAACTGATTGCCCAAGAAAGCAATCTGCACTGTTTTTCTGTACCAGCTATAAAATATATGAGACCAAATCATGGGACATATTAAAAATATGTTGTACATTTTTAGTTTCCAAAATAATATGTAGAGAGAAATAAATGTTTCTGGCCTGGATATCTCTTTCCCTGCACATTCCCTGGCGGGTGAAGGTCAAACAGCCATATGATAGTTTCCCTCTAATTTTGCTCATAGCTACAGAAGTTCCTCAGACTGGGGGTGATAGCAAACAGGATAAGATCTATCACCCCCTCAAGAAACAGGAAAGGATCAAAGAGGAAATGCAAGATTGGGGTACTCATACCTCAGAGAGAAGAGCCTCTGTCCCCAGGAGAGGCAATAGCAAAGACTCCTGGGAATAAGATGGCCCAGTTCCTGTCACAGGCTCTACCCAAGGAATAAATTAAAAATGCAATAAGGTATTTGTTTCAGTGGCTTCATCCATTTAAATAGGGAAGCCACAAAAAGATCTATGACACAGAGTCAAGATATTGTCTTCCTCTATGCAGTGCCTACAGCCACTAGAAATCAGCAGTGCATCTAAAGGCAAAGGAGATGTTGAAACTTAGGTCAACCATTGACCAGAAGAAACAGTGTTAAGGCAAGAAAAGAGGAACTCAAGACCCAGCCAGAGTCCAAAGATAGAATTTACTCAAGAGCTAGAGTCCACAGAAATTTCTGTGATTCCTCTTTCTAGAGCAAAGTAAAGGGATATAATAGTTTGGAGGTTTTGTGGACCCCAGAAAAGATCATTTTCTTAAAGCTAATCCATTCCTGTGGGTGTCGACCTATTGTGGATGGGAACTTTTGATTAGGTTTTCTCAGTTGAGGCATGCCCCAGGTGGGTCTTAATTCTCTTACTGGAGCCCTTTATAAGAGCATGAAGTAGAAAGAAAACATGGAAGTTGACAGAGAAATACACAGAAGCTTAGCAAAACAGCCACAGACAGAGCAGCCAGCAGCTGATAGTAATGAAACCCAGGAGAAAAGGACTAGCAGATGCTGCCACGTTCCTTCCACTCTCTCCTTGCCCATCAGCAAGTCTTCATTTCCTCCCTCTCCATTTTAGACTTCATGGTCTATCACTAAACGAACATTCTAAATACTCAAAAAGCATTTTATTTTCATCGTTTCTAACAGCAAAATTCCCAATATCTGCTTCTTCCTTACCTGCTCTTTCGGTGAGTGGTTGAGACCATTTTGGATAAAATACCAAAATTAAGTATATTGTGCACCAGAAACTTATGATAGACAACTAATGGTTAGCTCCAACACTGCATTGAAATAATTCATTCATCCCACATATTTTTGAAGTAGCTTATTTGTGCACTTGGAATATATCAGTGAACAAAGCAGACAAATCTCCCTGTTTCTTGATGCTTATCAGAGGTTGGCAAATTCATTTTTAAGGGGTAGGATATTAAATATTTTAGGCTTTGCAGGAAGTACAATCTCTCTGTCACAACTACTCAAAGCTGTCATTATATTATGAAAGCTAGGTACTTTTGGTACAGAGTTTATGTTGGATGCCTGGAGATTGACCCCTATCCTGATAACTTAATATGTCCATTCATCCTGAACACAAAGCTTCCCTGAGATTAAACCCTCAGAGTCAGGCTGGGAAATATAGGTTTTCCCTGTTTCCAGTGTAGGTCTCACAGGGAAATGCATCAATTCCTGCAGTTTATGTGTGGATTTCCTTTTTAATATAAAAATTGAACACATAAAATGGACACAATATTTTTTAGAAATTTTATATATTTTACCAAGTTTTATACAAACTAAATTATTTTCCATTCCATGAGAACATTTGTTCTATAAAATAAAAACACTAAAAAATACCATGTATTTTTTATATTTAGTACAAATACCAAAAATCATGTTGTTCAAATGATTGTGTAATGTCTCTTTCCATCACTATTGCATAGTTCACTAAAGCTGCTGGAATGGAATATACCAAAACTAGAACAACTCTTAAAAAGGGAATTTAATTAGTTACAAGTTTACAGTTCTAAGGCCATAAGTACATCCAAACCAAGGCATCCAGAAAAAAGATATCTTGGGTCAAAGAAGGCCAATCTGGGAAGGCACATGGCTGGCATCTGCTGGTCCTTGTTCCCGGTTTCTTGCTTTCAGCTTCTGATGGGGTGGTTTCCTCTCTAAGCATCTGTGGGCCTTCATGTAGCTCCTCCAGGACACAACCCTGGGTTCCAGCTTGCTTAGCATCTCATGGGAAGGCACATGGCGACATCTGCTGGGTTCTGCCTGTGTCTAGGCATCTGTTCTCTCTGTCGGCACTCCAAGCATCTCCGAACATCGTGTCTCTGTCAGCTCGGAAGCAGCTGTTTTCCAAGCATCTGCATCTGAGGTTTCTCCAAAATGTTTCCCGATTCAAAGGACTCCAGTAAACTAATCATGACACACCTCAAATGGGTGGAGTCACATCTCCATCTACCCAAATAACCACACCCACAACTGGGTGTGTCACATCTCTGTGGAAATGATCTAATCAAAGGGTTCCCACCCTACAATACTGTATCAGGATTAAAAGACATGGCTTTTCTGGTGTTCACAACACTTTCAAACTAGCACAGCTATGTACTTATTTATGTAAACAAGGTTTCTCAAGTTCTCTGCTTTCAAAAATGAAAAATAAGATACAACTGTCCCTGAGCCATGTCTCATTCTATAAGTAAATGTATTGCCTCCAAGTTTCATGACATAATGGAGACAAAAGTTCAACCGTCTCATTAAGTGAGGCATTTCCAATAAATTTTTATTTTTATAATTACAATGAGTCATCGAGGTTTATAGAATAATCTTATTTTATTCAATGTATATATAAATTATTTTGAAGTATGATTGTGTTAAAAATTGTATCAATGTTAAACAATGACAAAGGCTTTGGTAAAATCATCAATTATAAAAACTTAAATGCACACCGTGTGCCTAATGAGTTTGCAATTCTAAGAGGTTGAAAACAGTGTTAGCATCGGGTGTTGAGTATTTTTTAATGCATTTGACAAGTAATTCTGGAAACATATGAGTTCGAGAATTTTCTGGTATATAAGCAGAACTAAAAGAAACCAGAAATCCTGGGCCTTGCAAGGAAGAAAAAACTTATGCTTCTAGACCCCAGGTAGTAAGGAGATAGGATTGGAAAAGATTCATATACTAAGACTGGATTGTGAGAATTTGTCTAACAAAGGCTTTCGGGTGTGGTAATTGATTTATGGTACTGATAAGAAATAAATACATGTGAGCTAACCAAGATTTCTGAGGGAGGTGTAAAGAGCCTTATCTAAAAGAAGGGGCTGATCTAAAATATCTAGACTATCAGCCAAGTCTTAAGCAATTCTTACTCAGGAAGTGGGCTAAGATTTTCAGCTTCCGAGGAGGGCATCTTCCCCAAAACCCACTTCAAACATGGCCAAAGATGATAACATAATAGATGAACTTCCTGGAGAGCAGTCAGGCACCAAAGAGTAAAAACTAGAAAGGAAATTCATCCCAAAGAACAAAATTAGTGTCTCATCAAGGAAAAACTTCACCTTTCAGATTGCCTGCCCAATGTATTATAAAAATTGCTGGGTGTTTTCTATTCATCCCAGAGTCTACATTGTGATTATCCTGTCTCCAGACCATACACAGCCACATCCAGCCACTATGGGAAGGACTCCATATGACCCAAAGATTCCCATTTCCTCTCACTCTGTTAGCAGAAAGAGAAACAGGGACATTTGATGGCATGAAAGGCACTCTGTAGTAAAGTCAGTGCCATGTGCTCACCAAATCCAATTCATTTTCCTTTTGGAAATGCCATTAATCTTCATGTCCTTTGCAGTTAGTTGGAGCCATATGACTCAGTTCTGATCAATACTTATGGGTAGGAGTCATGAGTGCCACTTTTGGTTTGATACATATCCATTTCCTTGGAGACCATATGTTGAAGAAATTTATTAAATAGAAACAAATAAATTCTATTAAACAGAACAAGCCAAGCACCTTGATTGCATTTATAGAGCTCACTCCATCGCAATATGAATCAGGAATATGAATTGCATGTCATAGCAGCTGGTATAATATCCTTTGTCTAATAGGCATTATATCCCAGACAACACCCTGAAAGTTTGGGACCAAGACTTCACTTTTGGACTCATCTGGAATTCCCAATGCTCCCCTCCAAAGTTCCACCAAGGGAGGGAGATAGTGGGCAAACTGCTCTTCTACACTTTCCCTCTTCTATCTCTTTCTGCTACTTAATGCTACTCAGAGCCAGAAAGGCTGTTAGTCCATATTCCTTTATTATAGAAACTACAGGAATTTCTATTCTCCTCTATGTGGCATTCATCATTGGGGGGCAAATCAATTGGGAAAAGGGCAAAGGAGACATTGAAGAAAAATCAGATTTCTAAGCATAGAAAATACATCAGAATAAATTGAAAATATATTACCACCAATGAAAGTATAAATACAGTAATAAAATTTTTGTTATTAAAGCAAAACATTGTATTTAGATCATAGTTAAAAGCAAAGTCTGCCAAATGCGGCACAAAATGTCTACTCTCTAAAATAACCTGAAATAAATATTTAGAAATACATGCAGGTAAGCTACAGAAGCAAGTGACTGCTGATCTTCCAAGTCTCCCCACTTGGTTTGTCTGACAACATCATGGTTAACCTCTGGGTTTTTTGCCATGGGATCCTTCTGATATATTTGCAGTGCTTCCTTGGTCGAGCTCTGCTTTGGTTTTGTCTCTCTGTGGTAGGAGATCTTTGCTGATTTTGTACCAGAACACCTTGTTCAGTGTGTTTGTTCAGTAAGGTGTGTTCCAGCAGAATCTTCTTCATGCTAATTTCATTCAAGAATGTCCCTAATAACTGGAATAAACACATGGAGTGAGTTCTTCCATACCTTAATCAACAGCTGCTGGAATAGGTAAGGTTGGAGCAAGATATTGAATCAGAGACCTCTTTGGGGCAAACTTTAGCTCTAAAGAAGAAATAAGTCAATACCAGTAGGAGCCAAAGCACAGCTCCCCAAGACCTAGAAGAATCTGGAGGAAAAAAAAATCAGGACATGCTTTTTATTCATTCATAAACTACTAAGAAAACTCACATATTAAAGCTGACACCAACTTCCAGGAATCAGAACATAACTTATTTATAAAGTTATATCATTGTTTTTATTCACTGAATCAGAAGCACATTAAAATTCTGTTATTTTTGCATTAGCAAAAAAATATTACTTCCATCTAAAATTTTAAGTAATTAATGCTGTTTGCTGTACCTCTGCCTTTTAATAGAGTCCAGTGAACCTTTCCTTCCACATCATCCTCTGATAACGACAGAGGCAGGGCCTTCTTACAGTTTCAAACACATAAGAGATTGAACTAAGTTAAACTTCCTTTACTTCAAACTACTAGAAATTCCAGACATGATATAGCACAATCAATTTTCTCTACATAGATAAGATTGAAAGGGAAGGAATGAGAGGAAAAGAGAGAGGAGAAGCAGGGAGCGGTAGAAAGAAAGGAGGAAGATCGGAAGAGGAAACTCTCTATGTTCCAGAAATGAAAAGAGAGCTTAGGGAGCTCATTTCTGCCCTCTACTTCCTCAAATCCTACTCTTTAGGAACAGTTGCATAGGTTTTCACCAACGTGAACACCTTGTTTCAAAACTTCTCTCGTTGTCACTCCACCTGCTTGGATTCAGGTGAGTATTGATCTGCCACATTGAATTTAATGGCTGCACAATCTTGTATAATATGAGAGAACATTCAATTACTTAAACATTTCCCTATAATGGTACAATAATTTGACTTCAGTTTTGCTGCAATGAATATATTTATGTACACATTTGGGCAGCTGAATGGATAGAGAATTTCTGAAAGATAGATACTTAGGACTGTATTTGTTGGGCCCAGTGTTTTAAAAAGTTTGGTAGATTTTATCAAATTACCAACCAGTAATATTTGAAAATTGTACACTTCTATCAATTGTGCATAAGTGTGCACTCTTATTCAAACCAGTACTGTGATGGTTCGAAGCTGTATGTACCCCCAGAAAGATCATGTTCAGAAAAGATCAGCCAATCCATTCCTGTGAGTGTAGGCCTATTGTGGGTGGAGAATTTAATTCAGTTATTTCAGTTGAGGAGTTACCCAGGGTGGCTCTTAATCCTCTTACTGGAGTCCTTTGTAAGAGGGTAAAAGACACAGAACAGACCCAGAGAAGCTGTGAGAGGAAGCCACCAAAGCCAGAAGCTGCAAGCAACAAAAGCTGGGGAAAAAGGACATCAGCATGTGCTTTGCCATGTGACAGGAGTCCCAGATTGCCAGCAACCTTTCTTCAGAGACATGCTCGTCCTATTGATGCCTTAATTTGGACATTTTTCAAGACCTTAAAATTATAAACTTGTAAGTTAATAAATCCCCTTGTAAAAGCCAACATATTCTGCTATATTGCATTTCGTCAGCTTTGCCAAACCAAAACAAACACTAAGGAATTTTTTTGTTTTTCAGTTAATGAGAGTTTCATTTACTTGAAATAGCCATGGTTGCTTCTTTTGAAATATGTTCATTATCCACTTGTATATATTTCTGCTTTTATAAATCACTTGCTCATATTCACTTGTATACATTTCTGCTTTTATAAATTTCTTGCTCATACTCCTATGGTCTTAAACTTTTTTTTAACCTTTTTCCATATTGGAAATATTAATACTCTATTATATGTTTTAAGTTTTTTCAATCTCATGGGTCTTTGAATTTTCTTTATGTTTTTTTGCTGAACAGACTTTTTTAAATTCATGTGTTAAAATATATTACTCTTTTTCTTTATGGTCTTTGGGTTTAAAGTTACTACTGAAGAACTTTCTCATCTGAAGATTTAAGAACTTTTTTAATATGTATTTTTCTAGTATTTAATAGGTTCATTTTTGTTTCATTTGTTTAAGCATATTATGTATGATGGTTTATATTTATTGAGCATACCAGGCATGGTTCTAAGGTCCTATTACCTATAACTTAGTTCATTTTCATAGCCATTCAATAGTTTAGCTATTTTTACTATGCTCCCTTCACAGCTGGATAACCTGAGGCATAGAAAGGTAAAGAAACATGCTCACAGTATAAAAGCTGTGCAATGCAAAGCTGGTTTTGAAATGCAGGCAGCCTGCCTCCAGAGCCACACTCTTATTCCCTCTCATTCCAGAAACATCAAAATTCATTTTGTGTGTTGTGGGAGAATGGCAATCTAAAATTTCTCCCAGATGAATAAACTATTTTTCCAACATTTGTTCAATCACCTTTCTGCATTTATTTCAAAAATAAACTCTCTTCCGTCATCTGTTCTCACATATACATGAATATGTATCAGGGATCTTAAGGCTAGTCTGTTTATTTTGGTGCCAGTAAATTTTTTTTAAATTGAGAAGTTATAGCATTTTGTTTTCAATTTAAATTATTTTCTTGCAAAGGTATTTGAAAATGCAATTCAAGTCATTATTGGAATCATGACCCACAGCAAAACTTGCTAAACTTCATTTTTCTCAGTTTCCACTTTCTTGATTCTATACCCCTGCCCCCCAGTCTTCTCCCATCACAAACCTGGATGGTGGCTCACCTTAACATTCACAGCCACGTGAAACACGCTGGGTCATCTTTACTTCCTTAGTTTTACTTATCGCCTTATTGGCCATTCAGTTTTTCTGATGAAGATAAAGCACCTCTGGTTCCCACCCTGACATCCTCCCAGAGGCTTGACTTAAAGGAAGTTGGGCTCTTGTCCCGAGGGCAGTCCTGAGTCCGTTTGCAAGGGCGGTTCAGTGGTGGAATTCCCCTCTGCCACGCGGGAGCCCCGGTTTGGAGTCCCAGTCCATGCACTTCCCACCCACCCGCCAAAAAGCAAAACTAACAAAAATTCAACAAATGGTGTTGCAATAACGGGATACTCACTTGGAAAAATAAAGAAATGTGACCCCGCCATACAGAATATAAAAAAGGGGGGGGGGGCTTACTCTTAGTTCATACTTGTTCCAGAAGAGATCAAAGGAGGGCTACTTGGGGACCAGGAGGCAATAAGACCTGAGCAGCCATCTCAAGGGACCGCGGGTATCCGGGCAGGTTGGCGCTGATGGGGTCGAAGCTGCAGGGCGCGAGGGGACGGTGGCTCCCAGGCCCTGGGCCTGCCTGGCTCCGCACCCTTGCGCCCACATTTGAGCTGAGGTGGCGAAACTGGTGGCCATGGTCTGGTGCCAGCCTCTGAGGAAGAGGTGGGTGCTCGTCGACATCCCCATCAGCACCTTCAAGCAGGAGGAGAGGGCAGTGAGAGATCGGAATCTCCTCCAGGGTCAAGACGATGATAAGCCCATTCCCTAGAAAGTGCTGTTTAACCGGGGCGACAACGGGCCACCAGGCAATCCACTCAAGAGAAGCCCTCATCACGGGTGAAGCAGGATACGTCTGTGAAAGGAAGGATTTTGCTGGTGAATGGCTGCTGTTACGTCAACACAAAGCAATACTGCTGCGATGGCTGCTTGGCCAAGGGCTGCTGCAGCGCCTGAGGGTACGGAGTCCCCTGCCGCCTGCGGCCCAAAAAGCAAGTTCTCCTGGAGCGCTTCCCCAGCCGGGCAGCGGGGCATCCAGAGCCTCTTCGTGGCAGTGGAAGATCACTTTGATCGTTTGGCTAAATGCAGGACCTCGTCCCAGAGCATGCCGCCTGAGAACACTTACAGGAATCCCATAGCAAAGTACTGCTACCCCAGGAGCCCTCTGAGCTCTTCCCTGCGTGATGGACACAGAAAACTGAAAGCGTGGGGAGGAGAGACCCTGCTGAAGAACTGCCAACCCGAAGCCAGACTTCAGCATTCAAACCTAGGGCGTTGGTCAGAGGACCAAGGCATTGTGGGGAACTACTTGGCGTGTTGTACTCTATTATACAACGCTCTCACCTTGGTATTCTCTCACCACCTGAACCTTACCAGATGGAGCTGTTCTGTAAAGCAACGTGGCAACTCCAGCTATTGGCATTAACAAAAGACAAAACTGCAGGCTGAGCTGTAGGTGTTTTTGACATTCTTGGACGGCTCTACCAGTACTCATGTGAGGGAGCTGTGACTTATGTTCTGCACTCAGGGGTCAGTTTTTACTTATGGTTAAGATCTGGGCTCTTTTGCCTTAAAATTATTTATTGGAGATCTTTGGAGTAGTGGGGAAATAAGTTTTGTGTAAGAAAATGCCTTGCCTTTTTAAGTAAAGTGAGAGGTTCCTTACTTTACTTCTCTGGGGCTGACCTTCATCTCTTGGCTTCCCTTGGCTCTCTCCAGGTTCTGGCTTGCTTAATATCTCACAGGGAAGCACACAGCAAAGTCTGTTGGGCTCCTAGCATCTCCAAACATCCATGTCTCCGCTTTCTCTGTCGGCCCTGAGATTTCTGTCATTTCTCTCTCCTTCTACTCTTTCCTTTCAGCCCTGAGGCTTCTGTCATTTCTGTTTCTCTCCAAATGTTTCCTTTTAAAGGATTCCAGTAAATTAATCATACGCACCTGAAATGGGTGGAGTCACATTTCCATCTAAACAAACCTCACACCCACAATTGGGCATGTCACATCTCCATGGAGATAATCAAATCAAAAGATGCCAACCTGCAGTATAGAATCAATGTTAAAAGAAACAGCTGCTCCCCCAAGATTGGATCAGTATTAAAACATGGCTTTTCTGGGGTGCATAATACTTTCAAACCAGCAAAGCAAACCCTGTTTCTTGCAATGTAAATAGTTTTACAGTTCATGTCTAAAAAGAAGAAAATAAAACCTAACTGTGATGGTAAAGTGCATTTGTCAATTTGGCTAGGTTATGGTATCCAGTTGTTTGGTCAAGAAAGCCTGATTGTTACTGTGAGGGCATTTCATGGATTTAAATAATCGGTAAATAGATTGCATTTATGGCTGATTACATATACAATCAGCTGAGGAACTTGCCTTCAACAATGAGGGAGAACTCATCTAATCAGTCAAAGGCCCTAAAAGAAATATGATTTCAGTGGTCAGAAGGAAGAATTTTCATCTGTACTCAGCTAGTCAGCTTCTGCCGGGTAATTCACAAATACTGTCATCTGAGTTCCCAGCTTGCAGCCTGCCTTACAAAATTCAGACTTGCCTAGGTCTCTCATCTCTTAAAGAGTAAACTGTCAGTCGATCCACTCATCTGTTGATGGGCGTTTGGTTTTTTCCATCTTTTGGCGATTGTGAATGATGCTGCTTTGAACATCGGTGTGCAAATGTCTGTTTGTGTCGTTGCTTTCAGCTCTTCTGGGTATATATCAACTAGTGCTATTACTGGGTCATAGAGCAGCTCAATATTTAGTTTCCTAAGGAACCGCCAAACAGTCTTCCATAGTGGCAGCACCATTATACATTCCCACCAGCAGAGCAGCTAGAAGTATAAACCTAAAATTGTAGAACTGTAACCCATGTCAAACTCTGAAATATATTCTACAACAAATTATGGTGCTGTGCTTTGAAATTAATAGCTTTTTTGTATATATGTTATTTTTCACAAAAAAAGAAGGAAAAAAAGTCAATTGCAATGATAAAAAAAAAATTTAAGCCCTCTAGCCTCCTATATTCTGGAGGAGCTAGAAGGGAAAATATGAGAGGATCATATGGTAGCCCATGACAAACTCTGGGATCTGTTCTGTAACCACTTGTTGAAGAGTGCTTTGAAACCTATTGCTTTTTATTTCTTTGCTTTGTATATATGTTATACTACACAATAAAAAAAGTTTTTAAAAAAAAAAGAGTAAACTGTCAGGTGATGACTCTTTTTTTTTTTCTTTTTTAATTTTACAAACACGCTCTCCCTCTTCCTCTTCTCCCCTTCCCCTGGCAACTTCTAACTTGCTATTTTAGTCATCTTTTGTAAGAAATATTATACAATTTTTGTCCTTATTTGTCTTGTTTATTTCACTGAGCACGTATTTCCAGAGTTCTTCTGTGTTCAGCATGTCTCATAACTTCAGTTTTTCTTATGGTCAAACAAATATTACACGTGTGTATGACCATATTTTGTTAACCCATTCCATTTGTTGATAGATGCTTGGGCTGTTTCCAGCTTTTGGCTATCGTGAATAATGCTGCTATAAACATTGGTATACAAGTATCTGTGATCCTGTTTTCACTCTCTTTGGACATATATCTAGAAGTGAGTTTGCTGGATTGCATGTTAATTGAATATTTAACTTTTTAAAGAATTGCCATTTCACTTCTCATAGTGGCTGCACCGCTTTATGTTCCCACCAACAATGCACTAGAGTTCTGGTTTGAAAAGATTATGTACCCCCAGAAAAGCCATGTTTTAATCCTGATCCAATCTTGTGAGAGCAGCTGTTTCTTTTCATCCTGATTCAATACTGTAGGGCAGCATCTTTTGATTAGATTATCTGTGCAGAGATGTGGCGCGCCCAATTGCAGGTGTGACTTTTTGATTAGATGGAGATATGACTCCACACATTCAAAGTTGGTCTTCATTAGTTTATTACGGACCTTTAAAAGAGGAAACATTTTGGAGAGAGTTCAGAAATGGCAAAGCCGACAGGAACTCCAGAGCAGAGCTGACAGGCAGAGAACAGAGACACAGATGTTTGGAGATGTTTGAAGCCCTTGTCATATGCCTTCCCATGAGATGTTAAGCAAGTCAGAACCTGGAGAGCCAAGGGAAGCCAAGAAATGAAAGCCAGCCCCAGAGAAGCAAAGTGAGGAACCCCCACAGGAACAGAGGCTGAAAGCAACAGAGCCCAGGAGCAAGGGACCAGCAGATGCCAGCCATGTGACTGTCCATTTAACAGGTGTTCCTGACCCATCGGCCTTTCTTGAATTAAGTTATTTTTTCCTCGATGCTTTAGCTTGGACATTTTTATAGACATAGAACTGTAAATTTGTAACTTACTAAATCCCCTTTATAAAAGTTGTTCCAATCCTGGTATATTGCATCCCAGCAGCTTACAAACAAATGCACTCCACATCCTCACCAACACTTGTTATTTTCCATTTTAAAAATAATAGTCACCCTTGCGGGTGTGATGCGGTATATCATTGTGATTTTAATTTGCATTTCCCTATTGGCTGGTGATGTTGAGTATCTTTTCATGTGTTTATTTGTATATCTTTTTTGGAAAAATATCTATTAAAGTCCTTTGCCCACACACAAAAAAAAAAAGGCAAAGGAAGACCAAGCCAGGCAGGCAACAAATGGCCTCCACGGCTCAGACAGCTCAGTCTTTCCTGAGGTCAGTGGAGATGAAGAGTCAGGAATCCTGGTGGAAGGGCTTGGGCTCTCTGCGGCCCTTTTGGGTGCAGAGAGCAGAATCTTCAGGTCACACACAGCTTTCTCCATCTCAGTGATGAGCACAGGTTATCCTGACCCACCCAGGGTGCTGTGCTCCAAGGAAACCACCCCATCTCTGACCTTCCTCTTTTTCAGGCCATTGCGTTCACTGCCTGTGGACAGAGCTACTTCTCACTCTGTGTGTTTGTTTTTGTTTTGTTTTGTTTTTTGCATGGGCAGGCACTGGGAACCAAACCCGGGTCTCCGGCATGGCAGGCAAGAATTCTGCCATGAGCCACCATCGCACTTCCCTCTGTTGTGTTTTTTAAACAAATCAAAAGCTAAATAGCAGTTCTATATATTTTAGATATTTCTATGAGAGTTTTTTCTTTCAGATATTTTTGGAAGCTGAAAGTTAAATGTATAACATTAGCTGGAACCAAAAAGAAAAAGGAAGCAGAGCCCTGAATCCTGTGGACGTAAGGAAGAGACATACAGAGGAAGAAAGATCCCTGCTGTCAATGACAGTTTTATCTTAACAGGACAAAGTCAAGAATTCGGAAGTGCAGGTGACTTAAGCAGGAAGTTTACCCTTCTTTATAGTTTCCTGTAGGGCTGCAAGAGGCTTTTGTTATTCCTCCCTGGCAAGAATTGAAATAGGCTGTCACTTTCATCTTTATCTATTAGAAATTAATGTGTCTCCCAGCGTCATTCAAGGCAGGGGTCTCTTCAGAAACAGGACAGCTGTGGGGAGAGGAAGAGCCCGTAATAGCCACTCTGCAGAACCCAGCTTCAGGCGACCCAACCTCAGACATCCCAAAGACCTTTCAGAGCAGGGTGGATCTACCAAACTGGGAGTGAAACCACCATGGTCACTAGAGAAAAATCTCCTGTTTTGGGAGGTGCTTTAGGTGTCATAGCCAATAATAAATTGCTGGTTTCACAAATGCATCCCAATAACAGATTACGATTTTCATTAGTCCTGAAACCAGCCTCTCCAGAACATCAGATAGTTCCATTTCCCTACCCAATATTAGTGGCAGCCCCTTCCAACATGAAAAAGTCAGAATGACCATAGCCCAAACACCCAGAAAGAGAGGGATAGAAAGATCAAAGGTGATGGTGGAGTGTTGGGGACCAGAGGCTAACCTAAGATAGCGATTGAGCCAACATGGCCACCCCGGCTAATGCAATGGCATCTATATAGTACAACAAGGTTCTTCACGGAAATAGGTTCCCGCTGAGACCTTCCCACCAGCGCGAATTCCCCACCAATTTTCTAACCAGTCCTCCCTGCCGGCGCGAATTCCCTCCTATCATAATGCCCCACATACCCTACTCCCTCCCCAAGCCGGTATATATACACCCGGCTTGCTTAATAAAATTTGCAGCTTGATCAGAATCCTGTCTTGCTGTCCTTCTTGCGTCTCTCTGTCCCATAGCCATTCTTCCCTCAGCAGGTGGCGGACCCCGTTGACTGTCCTGCGGGTCAGGACAGTGGAGTCATATAGAGAAGGTAAAATTTAACGAATGAATATGATCACTGAATCATTAAATTGATATTTCTTTTAGTCTCCAGTATCTTAGAGCAGCTACAAGTAAAAACCTAAAATTGTGGAATTGTAACCCATGTTAAACTCTGAAATATGTTCTCCAAGTAACGGTGGTGTTGTGCTTTGAAATTTATTGCTTTTTTGTATATATGTTATTTTTCACAAAAAAAGAAAGAAAAAAAAGTCAATTGTGGTGATAAAAAAATATTTAAGCCTTCTAGCCTCCTGTATTCTGGAGTGGCTAGAAGGAAAAATCTGACAGGATCGTATGGCAGCTAGTGACAAACTCTGGGATCTGTCCTGTACTTGTTGAAGAGTGCTTTGAAAATTAATGCTTTTTTATTTCTTTGCTTTGTATATATGTTATACTAGATAATAAAAAAGTTAAAAAATAAATAAATAAAAACGAGTGCTGAACCTGGACCTTAAAACATTCAAAAGTCAGGCCTTCTGTACCTGGAAGCTAAGTCTGGAATGTTCTCGAAACGGGGAATACCCAGCACCTGGAGTCAGGCAAGTTGAAGCCGAGATTGGCACAGTAGGGATCCAAGAGGCCTGGAATGAGGGTGGCAGGGCCTCTGCTGGGAGCTGCAGGCAGGGCAGGGCTGGGGTTGGCCTTGTTTAGAAGCCAGAGCACTTGCTGGAAAACGAACAAGGAACATACTGAGTCTAGCATTTCTGCTCAAAGCCAGATCCCTCAAGTTCAGCTGTTCTCAAAGTTTTTAGTCTCGGTATAACTTTACCCTTAAAAATCATTGTGAACCCCCCCCCAAAACGTTGGTCTATGTGGGTTTTACATTTACTGTATTATAAATTAAAACTGAGGAATGTCACAAAAAAATAATAAACCCATCACATGCTAGCATAAATAGCATATTTTTCTGGAAAATAATTCTTTTTTCCAAAACGAAAAACTTATTGAGAAGAGTGGCATTATTTTATGTCTTAGCAAATCTCTTTAATGTCTGTCTTAATAGTTGGGTTCTCATAATCAAACGCATTAATACTTTGCAGCAACGTATATAATTATTTATAGCAAGTAGGATAGGCATTAACATTAGTTCAGTTCAGGTTTTGTAGCTGAATGATAGATTTCAGGTTTTTTATAGATCTGTGGATCTCAGAATTGAGGGTAAAGAATCGTAGGCCTGTCTTTCCCTTATTTTAGCTTTTCCTTATTTTAATGAGAATGTAAACATTGTGTCACCATTACAAGTAAATGTGGAATATTTGGCATATTAAGGAATTGCATCTATTTCTTCTAAAACATGTTTTTATTACTTATAGAATTCACAGTATACAGGAAGTACAGCCAGGATCTGATACCATCCTATCAGCTGTCTTAATTTATTATATTTATATAATTTATTATTTTTAACTTTTCCTACCTATTGAAGAGCCTTAGCTTGTGCCTAAACTGTGCAACACTAGGATGCATGCCTGTCTGAGCTGTGTGCCAAAGATCTTTTAAGTGAATTCACCAGGGATCTGTTGAGACGAGATGACAAAGGACATTCCGGGAAAGAACACATCCTAGGGGCCAAGACAGTCCTATTCACAAACTGATCCAATCCCAATAACCCTACTTGGCAGTGAAGGTCAAGTTTGATAAAGCCATGCTGTGTGATGCCAGGATCACAAATTCTGACCTAGCCTTCATACGTGTGCTTGAGCTCTTGGGGGAAGAGGAGGTCATTTAGCATTTTTTGGTTTATTTCTTATATTTTGTGTGTCGGGCTTTAGCAGCACGGGATAGTACTCAGTAATCCAAGAGGTGCTTCAGGGATGAAATTTTTCCTCTCACTCTTTGCACTCTACACCTTGTGGGTACAGTGCAACATGTGGCTTTTTGGTGTGTAGA
Organism: Tamandua tetradactyla; assembly: GCF_023851605.1. Taxonomy (NCBI): domain Eukaryota; kingdom Metazoa; phylum Chordata; class Mammalia; order Pilosa; family Myrmecophagidae; genus Tamandua; species Tamandua tetradactyla. The sequence continues at coordinate 75,760,265 of NC_135328.1, forward strand.
CCCCAGAAATGGGCCCAAATGCCCCACAGAAACTTCGTTCCGGGAATACACAGGGTGAGTCTATTAGTGAGCTCACGCAGCATAAAGAGGCTGGAAAAGGGAGTCTAACTGTGTGATTAGAGGGAAAGGAAGACAAGTGTGAGATCCACAACTGCTGATTTTTTTTCTTTTATTTTTCATTGATGTTGTGTGTGTGTGTGTGTGTTAAAATACACAAGTCATGAAATTTGCAGTTAATGACATTTAGTACATCCAATGTCATGTGGCCATCACCATTATCCTGTTCCAGAATATTTTCATCAACCCAACAGGAAACTCCCTTCCCAAGAAGTAGTTACTCTCCGTTCCTTCCTCCACTAATGCTTTCTGTCTACTTGTATTTGCCTATTCTGGATATTTCATATAAATGGAATCATAAAAATGTGGCCTTTGTGTCTGACATCATCCACACTGAAGCATCTATCAGTACTTCCTTCCCTTTCATGGCTGGTAATATTCCGTTCTGTGGATAGACCACACTGTGTTTACTTCGTCTGTTGATGGACATCTGTGTTGTTTCTGCTTGTGGCTATTATGAGTGCCGCTGCTATGACCACTCGTGTTCAAGTGTCTGTACCATTAATTTGGATATGTCAATGATTGGCATCCCTAAGGAGCAATTTTTGTTTTTATTTAAAAATACAGCCCCGACACACATAATCTTGTTATTCTGGTTCATATTTTCTATATGATCTTATACTTTCTGTTTTTGAATTATTTAACAAAAATAAGAAATAAGATTGGCTTTGGAGTAAGAAGATGAATATGGAGTTCTACAAAAAAATTTCACATTTCTAGGTGGAATTTTTTTGCGTAATTATTGCTTTTGTGTATTGTTTTTTAATGGACAGGACATCAGAATGTCCTTTCTTTTTTTTATTTCCAGTGTCCTGCATTCTTCGCAGCTGGGTATCACAGGAGACAAATATGCCCAGCCTCTAAAACAGATTTTGCCTACATCCAAGAGATGGCAGTAAAACTCCAGGGTTACACATCTTGGACTAAGGGCTGTAGTACTATGTAAAGATTCCAAAGCCGAGGACAAGGAAAAGAGAAAATGAATGTTGCTTAAAATCTCTTGCTCATATCTCTAATTGAAGTTTGATCTCTTTTTCAGTTGTTTTTTTTTTTAACACTTGCTGTATGGGGTAATGCTGAGTTTCACAGCTGCAGAATTCTAGCGCTGGGTCTCAGGGGACTCAGGTGTCACACAAAAAACCAAAGTTCCTGGGATAGCCAGGTTATACATACAGAGCTCAGCATCTCAGAACTTAGAAATAATTGTTACAACTCAGGAATATATGTGACTACTGAAGTGTTTATAATCTAGGAACCTTTACAATAAACTGTCACCTGATAACCTGTGCGCTGGGATTTGATTCTCAGAGTTCGCACATTATTGTTAGTCCATATTAATTATATGGTGTTATAATGTTTGTCTTTTCCCTTCTGGCTTATTTCACTCAACATACTGTCCTCAAGGTCCATTCACCTAGTTGCATGCCTTATAACATCATTCCTTCTTACAGCTGCTCAATATTCCATCGTATGTACACCCCACATCTCTCCCTTCCCCTCATCAGTGAAGGTACTCTTCCTGCTTCCATTGCAAATCATGAATACTATCATCATAAAAAAATTCTGAAAATTTCTAAGAATATATTTGGAATATGGCTCTATATTTGATGTAGCACACACATCAAATTACTGTCATTCTAAGAGCATTCAAAATCAATATCACTGTGATCAAAATAATACAGTCAAGAATCAATTTCTAATTACTAACTTCTTCAACCTTCTCACTGTTTATATAAGAACATAACTTCCCAGGTATATCTATTCATATCATGTCTGCTACACACACTTACCAGGCTGACTAAAAGTAACAGCCCTAGAAGGAACTGCAGTGAGCCATGGAATGAGATAAAATTGGTGAAATTTTTAATTAAAAGATTAAAATTTAATTTAAATTGATTTATAAAATATATTGTCTTTAAATTAATGACAATTGGAGAATTGAAAGAGAAATGACAAATTTAAACACGTATAAAGGTAACGTAAAAGTAAAGCATAAATCAATAAAATCAAGAACCAAAGACAGAAAGCTTAAGATGCTAAAAATGAACCACTTGAACTTCCCTATTGAAAGAAAAAACACTTGATCAATTCAAAAAACAACCCCATTATTACTCTTAATAGAGGGAAATGACTAAAAGCAAATAGAAAAAAAGAAAGCAAAAGATGGGCAAGAAGTAGAGGTAGCAATATTATCATGAGATATTGATAATGATTAATATTAATACCCATAAGAACGGAATGGAGAGGTGTTAAATTTGTAAGACAAGGTCGACATATATGGAAACAAATAGAATTCATAAATAAATTAAGCCATGGAACTAAAATACAAACAATAAAAAAAACAGCAATTTCTAGAAATATATAAAATGTGAACAGAAACATGATGGTAGTATTGAAATTTTAGCTTAATATTATTTTTCTGTAAAAATAATGTGGAAAAATAAGAAAGATCAAATAAAATAGGAAATACCATGTAAAGAGCAAATTGGTGGTTAACACTCTGGGGGACTGCAATTTTTTAAAACAGGAAATAGCTTAAACTATTTATAAATCGTTAACAAAAATCATCATACATTAGACTACAACAACTCACCCTTTACTGCCTGTGAGTTAGAAATAGCTATCACTTATTGGGCACCTACTATGTGCAAGATCAGCAGACTGTAGAAGCTAGTAAGTACAGTTCTATCATTCAAACCCAACTGATCTTTCCCCAAGTCCATATGCTTTCCAAGGTGACATAATTCAAAATTGCATTAGTAGACCAATTAATCATGATTAAGAAGAGTATATTGGAAACATAAGATAATTTGATAACAGAAAATAAATTTAAATTTCCTCTGGGAAATTGCCTCCTTCAAATCTCTATCATATGACCCACTCTCACCACACTTCAGTGGAATCATGCTCCTTTGGCATTTCAAGTATCCTAGAATCTCAACTCCTGTGTGAGGTGCTGAATAAATGATCTTTTGGACCATGCAGTAAGTAAATATTGACTCAAACACACACACAGAGTCCCAAGTAACATTCTCAGGGACAGTAGAAATCACCCACATGGAGGAAGGAATCATTCCCCTTGAAGCAATAGAATCTGCACTTATGCTTGCCTCCGATTGTGCTTTGCTTTACAAAAACTATATGCTGCAAAACCTTTCCCCTAGAAAAATGGGGATCTATTAAAATTTAACTCCCTACTGATGTCTTCACAGCTGAAACTTTGAAATTACCATGTTTTTGCCTCTTAGATAAGATTGCATTATGAGTCAGGATGTGTTTGCTTATGGAAGGAAGACAACATAAGGGTTAATCAACTGTTCTTCAAAGCATCAATCTAAGGCATGGCAGGACATGATTAGCCTTCTATTTGGACTCATATTCACATATTTCCACATGAAGAAAATATAACGGAATGAGATAACAATAGAGACTAAGAAGCGAAGATAGCAAGGAAACTAAAAATGTAACAGCAGAATTAAACCCAGTGTCAGAGGGCAGGCAGTAGTGGAGCAGTGGCAGAGTTCTTGCCTGCCATGCTGGAAACCCAGGTTTGATTCCCAGCGCCTGCCCATGCCAAAAAAATAAATAAATAAATAGAGAGAAAGAAATGACAGATCAGAAATGATGGCCTGATATGAGAGATAACCTTGACAAACTTCCTCTAAATGAAGAAAAACAGTTAAAAAGAGGGGGAAAGGTTTCTGCAGGAAGCTAAGGATAGGGTTGCCATATGATCCTGTAAACCCATTATTAGGTTATCCTTGGAAGAACTGAAAGCAGGGTCATGAATGGACATTGCACACTGGTATTTATAGAGAAAATGTAGAAACATTTTTTCCATCCTTGTTCAGCAAGCTAACAGATTTGCTAGCTTAAAATCACTGTTTGGGGGGCTACCAGTCTTTCTTATTCTAACTGTGAAGTTTCACTACGGTTATCCTGTTTTCTATCTACTTAGGAATTGAAAAGTGATTATGGTTTTGTTTACCTGATGTTCTCAGAATTTACAAAGCTTGTGAAATCCTTAAGAAATCCTGCACTAGGCCCTGTATTTAGCGACCCAGTGAGAGGCTTATGTAATTCCATTCTAAGTAGAATGGTCAGGGTCCTTTTGGTTGGTTATGGTATAATTGCATTATATTGTTACAAGTAAGTGGGAGTAAGAATCTTTGTAGACCATAGACAAACAGTGGTTATAATCTATGTGCCATCAATTGGTTTTGCCTTTGCGTTTTCTCTTCTGCATTACTCTGGTAACAAATCTTTCTTTCACAGAAAAAATATTAACCATGTGGGAAAGGGTGGCCTGCCTCCACAGTCCTGAGTTTCAAGGATGGGCAAGTCAAGAAATCTGAATCTTTAGCAGGCATTGTTCTTGAATATCAAAGAGAACTCTTTCCACCTGGATGGCTAAGGCAGTGGAATCTGAAAGACTAGGATTCTTCATGACCATCTTGTCAGAGATGTACAAAGACATCTTCTAAAGGATGGGGGAAAAGACATCCCCGGGGATTTGTTTGAGCCTGTGAGATCCCGTTGGAATTCCCACAGGAGCCAATGGTTTACTCTTGCCATGATACTCACTGCTAAGGCATCTTTTGATTTTCCTGTGTAGCCCAGATCCCAAATGTAACTAATTTTATAAGGACTTTTGTATGTCCATGTCCTTTGCTGTCTGTAAGTTCCAGAAGGTCAGCAGGTGCTCACCTCTTTCTCAAGATTCTCTCTCAAAGGTCATTGAATGAATGAATGAATGAATGAATCCACTTCATTGCATAGTTTCCTATTCAGTTTACAGAATTAGCACCTTGAGGGAGTCCTTTATTTATTTATTTACTTATTTATTTATTTATAATTTCATTTTTTTGCATTGGCAGGCACTGGAAATCGAACCCAGGTCTCCCGTACAGCAGGTGAAAATTTTGCCCCTGAGCCACCCTCATACCACTCTGAAGTCCTTAATTTTTAAAGAACAGAAATGTCTTAAAACAAGTTTAATAACAACTTACTAAACTTCTAAAACAGTAAGTAATGTATTTATTACAAAGCAAAGGTGAACATAAATTTATATAAAAATAGAACATATAAATTAAAAAACATAAAAATTATAAATTACTTGGAATCCTTAAATAAATAAGTCATATTTTATAAAATAAAGTTCAGGTACAAGGCTTAGTTACAGTTCGCCAAATTCTGAAAATATTTGGGCATATAAATGCCTAATAATACTGATAAAAATTTGCTAGTTTTGAATGCAGTTACTTTATAACTGAAGCAAAAATAATTGTCTTTGAAATGACTGAAACATTAAGTCTGAGCCTGGAAGTCCATGTCTGGGAATCCGTTTCCTTCCTACTTCCTGAGTTTTCCTGTGAGCACATGAATGAAGAGAAGCCATCTCCTGATTTCCACTCTGACAACCTCCCAGGCACAGCTACTGTGTTTCTTCTCTTGCAGATAGAGATGGATTCTCTGGAAGTATCTCCTCAGTGCCAGTGTGGGGTCCTTCATTCCCAGGAGAGATTGTTCTCCTCCCATCTCCTGCAGCAAACAGGTCTCAAGGTCCTCCAGCTGGCGGTGAAGTCCTGAGAGGAGTTGTTCCAGGAGGGTCGTGTTCCAAACAGCAGAGGAGGCCTCTGTGTGGAAGAGGTTGAAGATCTGCTGGAGCATCTCGTGGACGACAGACAGGGCCTGGGCCTTCTGGACCCGGCTGGCCTCCACCATCTCCTGGGGGAATCTGAAGTCAGTCCTGTCTTCAGGCAGGACAGAAGGGAGATCTTCCCCATTTGTCCCAACACTGTGAGGGTCTCCTGCTTTCCCACGTCCAGGCTCTGAGGCAGGTCACAGCTGAAGGAGCTGATGGGGCTGGAGAAGATCATCACCAACACCATCAGTGAAGGGACTGAAAAAGCCATTGGTGAGTTCCAAGGAGACCCTCTTCTGGTTGAGATGGGGGACCGTGAGCTTCGAACCAGGTTCTCTGAGGACCTTCTTCCATGTGTGCCATTTAAATACTGAAGACAAAAAATTTCATTTTCTGAATTTCACCCAGACCTTTCCATTCCCCATTTTGGAATTTCCCTTCTTCACAGGCACCTGAGAAGTTGTATCAGTTGCATTTCTTTCTGTATTCTTACATTGAGAGTTCAGTTTACACATTAAAATATTAGAATTTTATTTTAATATTAAAATATTAAATGAGGTATTATTATTAAAATATTAAATAGTATGCTCATCATCTTAATGAACATTAATTTTTAATTTTAGGGCTGTCTGGTTCCGTTTTTGTCTATGTCCAGAATAATGTTGAAGAAATCATTCTTAGGCTTCTTTTTAATTCTTCTCCACACACCCCTGACCTAGATATCCTTCATGGAAGTGTTGATGTACTACACCAGGTATGAAAGATATGTCCTTTATGTGCATAGATCTACTTGTGCTTTCTGTCATATCCTCAACAGCAGGTACTTGGTATCTCCTTAAACAAAAGGGCTCCTGAGACTTCCTTCCACCCATGGGAGCTTTCACCTGGTCCATGCTGGTATAGCTGATGAAAGCTTGTGGAACTGAGAACAAGAGGAGAACCTCACTCATCCTTATCCCCATTGTCTAGCTGGGGTAGCCCCCACTTTAAGTTGATAATGAAACCACCCAAATTGGAACCAGATGTGGGGGGGACACACGCGTATGTGTTTGAACAGTTGAGTGGGTTGTTTGGATAGTGGTTTCTAATTCAAAGAGGTGTGCTTATGGCTGTAACCTCCATTTTTATTATGTCTCTCAAAGCATCCTCTCAGCTCACCTGTATGTTCTTACATGGACTACACTCTCCCTTCAGGGCCTATATTGGTGGAATCTAGCTTAGCATTATAAAATGCTAATAAAACTCATATAGTCATCTCCCTGAAAGTAAGGAACATGTCAACACACCTTTACCAGAACTCTTTAGAAAACCCTGCATTTTGTGGTTGGAGGTGTGGGGAGTAGAACTGCTGGGCATATGAGCCTAAAGCATTGTGTCTTCCAGGTTTCCTCCTTTCAAGTCAAGCATCATACAAACAGTTTGGTATGTATGTGAACAGCCAGCGTGGTCAGTAGTAACATACTCTTTTTCTCAGGCATATAATAAGTCTGATAGCCCCGCTCTTCATAAGGGTGTTCTCTATATAAATTCAAAATTAAACAATAACATCTGAGATAAATCTAAAGCAGAGCACCAGGTGCCTTCAAAACTGATTAAAATCACAGAACTCAATTCAGTTCTGACAAATCTTAGATACCTGAATGGTTTTCTCATTTACTGTTAAGTTAGTCATCAAGAACCAAAGGTTCCTGGTTTTATTGTATAATTGTCTAGAAAAATGAAATTACTCCAATTTTGCCTGGTTTGATACGTGGTGTGATTTCTGAGCCAAGGAAAGAGTTTGTATGATTTATTCATTTTATCAAATGTACCATCAGTGATACAAAGTTGACAAGTTGTTGACAGAAAGACAGCTGAAAACAATGACGTATGCTCAATATGAGGCTAGTTGTACATCCATTCAAATTTCCTTATTCACAACCAAAAGTAATACTCCTTCATTTTAAAATATCAATTTAAATCAAAAGATAAAATAAACTTAAAGACAGATACAATAGTGAGCACTAAGTATTTAAAACACTTTAAAAACCAGAACAACCAGAAAAATGGCAGTATAAAAATATTACTTAGTCTTACATATTCTCAGGTGTGAATTGAGATGATGAGGGAGGTGAAGCAACATAACCAACTGGCCTGGGATTCATGGCACCATAAATATGAGAAGAACCACCATATATTAAAAGCAATTGGATACCAGAAGGCACCAAAGGAATAACTTGGCATATCATAGTTTCATGATACACAGTTTGCCAAATTTGGTTTTCTTTATTCTACTTAATCGAGATAATTACTGAACTGCTCATCATTGCACTGAGCCAACACTACACCAGAATGATTAACCTGCCCTTCAGGGGAGTAAAGTGCAACTTTTGCTACTGTCCAGGTGCTCAAATAGTTAGAATATATCGACTGGGCTTATTACTTTGGGAAGAGACGTTGTCCAGCCTAGTCCATTTTTCTAGCTCAAATATCAAAATAGTGACTGTGACCATTATTTTTCACTTTTTTGCATAATTTAAAATTTGTTCCCTCTTCTATGATATTTGTCTTTTCACTGATTAAAGGTTTTCCTAACGCTTTTGTAATATTTCCCTTTTCACTTTGAGGTTTGTTGCAAACAGAGGAAGAGACAATGTAATGAAAAATAAAGTAGCATTCTCAGTATGATTTTCAAGAGGTCAGAATATCCTCTCTCTCTTTAAACATTCCTGGAAATTAAAAGCTTTGCACTAAGCATGGAAAAGCAATGCACTAAGGCAAATGGAAAGTAGATGCAGAATATTAAAAAAAAAAAAAAAAAGAGGAAGTGCGGTCTCATCTTCTGAAAATACAATATTACACAACTAACTATAGAAACACAGACCCAGGGTTAAGCATTCTGCAGGACGGCAAGTTTCGACCCAGTCTGTGGCTGAGACTATTGTAGCTGCACACAGCTCTTGACCTAGGGCAGCTGACTCTTAAAGCACACTGTTGCCTAAGGGGTTACATGTTTTCAACAGGCCTGAAGTGCTAGGTTACTCATCCTCTGAATATTTATTCCTTTTTTTACTTACTATGGGACAGAAACTGCTCTAGCTGCTGCTTCTGTGATGGATAGTGCTCTAAGGACACAGTATTAGTGCCCTCTGGGAGCTCACAGCCTAGCTGGAAATCAGAGGCAAAACAACTAGTTAGATCAATTACTTCATTACCAGCATGCAGAGAGCAGCTAAAGGAGAAGGCCAAAGAGAAGGTGGAAGGAGACCCACTTTATGAATAGCCACCACTTATATAATAAGTTGAAACTTATGACAAGTTAAGTTACCTCCGTTTTCTGTGTCTTCATCTATAAAATAACCATAATGGCTATATCTCAAAGGGAAACTTGAAGATGCAATGAACTTGTTTATGAAACACTTGTTGAAAGCCTATATATAATAAAATATGGCTGCCATTAATGTTAATATTGTAAAATAAATCTATACTTTACAAATTCAATAATGTCATGATAAGCTTTGAGTACCATTACAGGCCCAACAATCGCCCAAGAATGTGGTTGGAAATCATGTGTCAATAGAATATTTAGAAGATGAGATTATCTGCATTGCCACATGATGAGTGAGGGAAACCTTTCATGGCTAAAGGTTGAAGTTAAAGAGAACAGAGAGAATCACAGACACACTTAAATGTCTTTTAGGGAAGTCAGGACCTAGCTGCAACACAATTTATTTTTTTCCCCACACTTTTTTTTTAACAAATGATACCTGTGATGTTGTTCTCCAACAATATTATGAAAGTAAATATATCTTCAGTTAGTTAAAGATTAATTCATGGTATAATCTCGAGGTCCATATGCAACTTCTTTCTTAAAGAAGGGGGAAAGGTTTAAATAAGAAAAAATAAGAAGAAAAAAATCTTTATTGCATGAACTCTTTAATAATTCATGCTAAGCCAGTAAAGTCACTTTTTTGTTCATGAATTTTCCCCCTTCTCTGACATTGCCTAGACATTTCTCCCCAGGTAAAACCAAGAAGATGTGTAAAAACACATTTAAAAGCTGTGGTGGATACTATATTGGCACTTCTTGCTTTGGAGTCTTCCATCAGGTACTCATGTTGATAGACGTTCATTTTTAATTGAATTCAGAAACATCCAAAAACCTTAGGAAGGGAAACTAAAGGGGTAAACTAGAAAAACCCAGAAAATGAAGGTTTGTGTGCTGTGAGCACCAAGTGTCCCCACCACGTGCTGAGGCGAGGCTCCCTCTCCAGGCAGCTCTGCAGAGTCACCAGCTCCCCAGGAGCCCTCCCAGGCTCTGTGCTGATGGCTCTGCTGAGGCTCTGCCCCTTCCCCACCTGTTGTCCGGCCTGTGTCTTGCTGGAAGCCATGGCCATCCGGAACCTTCACACTGGTGAGTCAGATGGAGAGAATCTCCCTCCTGTCATGTGTAAAGGACAGGAATGATTACCGATCTTCTCACGTACTCATGGATGGGAACCAGTTTGAGAAGATGCCACCACTGTCCTGCCTGAGCTATTCCAGCAAATCTTCAACCTCTTCAAACACGTGGTTCTTCTGGGGCTTAGGATGAGACCCTGCTGGGCACATTCTTCACTAGATTTCATCAGCAGCTGGATGACCTGGAGACATGATTGGAGAAGGAAATGAAGGAAGATCAGACACCCCTGGGAAATGAGAACTCCAGACTGGCTGTGAGGAGGCACTTCCAAGGAATTCTTCTATATCTGAAAGAGAAGCAATTCAGTTCCTGTGCCTGGGAGGTGGTTCAGGTTGAAATCAGAAGGTGCTTTCTCTTCATTAACAAGTTCAACAGAAACCTCTGGAAATAAAAAGTTGTTAATTTTCAAAATTTCATCTGTTTAACTCAATTGCTACTTCCAATGCTGAGAGTGAAATCTTCATCACTGTTTTATGCCAGATTAAAAATAAGTCATGACAAATTTATGGAATCCTTATAAAACTGTAATGATTAGAAAAGAGATATGCATCTTTCATTTGCTATAACTGAAAAAACTTTTATAATACTTACTTAGCTATTTACATTATTTGACATATTTATGCTGTTCACAGTATTTAAGTATTTATTGTCCAGAAAGCATTTGTGTAATATTGCATTTTGTACAAGACTATACCGTTAGACTTTAAATTATGGGACATAAATGCAATTAAAAAATATTTCCTTGCTATGATGGACATTTTGAAGAGGTATTGAATTTGATATCCCAATCCATAACTTAGTGATAGAAAGAGATCTATGGAGAAAAGCTCAGTGCCTGGGCTCAATTATCTGCTTTGTGGCTGTAGCATAAGATACTTCATGTGCTAATGAAGAACTGAATGGGCCAAGGGGTGTTAGCTCTGTGACTATCTGCCGACCCCAGAGAGTGTGGGAAAGGTTTGAGGAAGGATGATTAAGCTCTACATATGTGACCAGGCTCTGTTCTCTCATTTCTTTCTTCTGTATTCCAAATATATCAAGTGCAAAATTGAACAATGTATCCCTATAATAAAAAAAATTTATTTTGAATTGTTATGATCTCTTAGTTTCTGACATAATTCAATATTCGTTATTTATTTGTCTCTGAAAGTTCACCTATGAATAATTATTGGTGGCATTTTTATCATTTTACTATTACTCACCTTATAAGGAATTTGGGCTCCTGCTGTAAACTTTATACTAGGTGTGGTGATAGGTGCTAGGGACACAAAGTTGAATAAAATTTTACACCTGCCTTCTGTGTGCTTATGTTCTTCTAGACAGCGAAGGAGAAGAAAGATCAACAAATGGTATATCCCTGAAAAATGAAGCACTTCTCCTAGACTCAGAACAGCATTCAATCTGAAATTACATTCTGATTAGCATGTAGTGTCCTTTTATAATCAAATCCTGATTAAATAGGAGACTGTACAAGGAAGCTCACTATCATTCACAAGAATTTATGAGGACATCCCACAATATCCAAGGATAGAGGATGGTAACTTCTAATTCTGTTAACTGAAGAGTATAAAAGTGAAGGCTACAAGCCATTCAAATTAGAAAGAAAAAAAGGAAAACTATCTCTATTGTCAGATGACATGATCTTAAATACAAGACATTCAAAAGAATCCACAAGAAAGTTACTAGAGGTAATAAATGAACTCATTGAGTACAAAATTGTCATTGCACAAAAGTCAGTTTGTTTCTATACATCAGCAATCTGAAATAGAGATAAGGAAACAATTCTATTTACAATAGCAGCTAGAAGAATACAATATCTAGAAAGAAATTTAACAAAGGATATTGAATTAGTAAGTTTTTCCAGAGAAACAGAACTGGATGTATATTTATGTGTATATTTTCATTGATATATCAAGGGATATTATAAGAACTAATGCATATGACAGTGGAGACAGATAAGTCTGAGTTCCATAGGGCATGGCACAAGTTGGGAAATCTGTTGAAGGTTTTAATGACTTCTCCAGGAGAAGCTATCTGAAGTAAAATAGAAATGCTTCTTTCTGAATGCTGAAATTATCAGTTCTCCCTTTAAGACCTTCAGTGATTGGATGAATTGTCTTTCATTTTTAACAGGCAAGCTCCTTTGTTGTTATAGATGTAATCTGTTATAGATGCAATCAACTGACTAATGATTTGAATCCACAAAATACCTTTATAATATCAGGCCAGTTTCTGTTTGCCCAAACTGGACACCATGAGCTAGCCAAGATGTGAAACACTTGTCCACCAAAAACTACAAAACATTGCTAAAAGAAATTAAAGAAGACCTAGGTAAATGGAAAAACATCCATGTTCATGGATTAGACAATTTAATATTGTTAAAAAAGCACTACATCCCAAAGTGATTTACATATTCAAGGCAATCTCTATCAAAGTCACAATGTCCAAAAATCCAAAAAAAAAAAAAAATACATAACAGATTTCTACTCACTGGAAAAAACACATATTCAATGATCCATGATTTTCTTTCCAAGGAAACCTATTGTCAAATCATGGGCATTACTGGCTAGTAGGCATTAAATAAGACCCAAGGCAAATTCCATTTGATGAATCCCAGAGACTGCACAGAGTTTTTTTTTTCAACTGTATATTATATTTGACTATGGCTCTTCTGATGAGACTGTTTTGTTTTTTTTTAAGATACAGTAATTTTAATTTTAAGGCTACAGTTAACCAACTTACGTTTAATCTCCTCATGCCGGTGAGCATAAACAACCAACATGGTAAGATTGAGCTTTGCTAGTTCAATTCCAGGGCGATCAATGTCAATCAATACCACATTTTCTAGATAAAGACAGCTATTCAAATTTACCCTATACCTTTTGATTGTATCATAAAATTGTCTCTTAAGAAAAAAATTGCTTAAACAAACTAAGTGGTAAGTTACTAACACAGAATATTCACCATGTGTTCCCCAACCTGCTGGGTTTTTTCTTTCTTTCTTTCCTTTCTTTCTTTCTTTTTTCTTTCTTTCTTTCTTTCTTTCTTTCTTTCTTTCTTTCTTTCTTTCTTTCTTTCTTTCTTTCTTTCTTTCTTTCTTTCTTTCTTTCTTTCTTTCTTTCTTTCTTTCTTTCTTTCTTTCTTCCTCCCTCCCTCCCTCCCTCCCTCCCTCCCTCCCTCCCTCCCTCCCTCCCTCCCTCCCTCCCTCCCTCCCTCCCTGCCTCCCTCCCTCTATCCCTCCCTTTCTCTCTCTTTCTTTCATCAACAAAGTAATACAGGAAAACAGACGTGGCTGGAACTGTATTTGTTGTGAGTGAGTTAGATCTAGATTCAGTGTGCTGCATTTATCACAGTGCCGCAGCTCTGCAGAGCACCGAGGTTTTGCTTTAAGGGACTTAACTTTGTTCAGAGAAAGTTGTAGCTATACCATTACTGATTTACCAGCCAAATTTCAAACACATGATAATGATTTTCTCGTTCCCTTTTATAATGAGCTGCCTTTACATGTAGTAATAAACTATAAGACACAGAAAATTGTGGGTATATATGTAATATTGAAAGCATGTAAGACAGATTTTTACTTTATTTTCTGTACTGGTCTTATTGGGACAAAGGAAATGTGCTGTAAAAATCATTATTCCACTTGAAAATTAGATGAAATATGGAGTGCCAGCTTCCTAGGTGTATAAAGGCCAAAAGAAAATTTAGTTGCAGAAATACTTGTTTTTCCAAATTCTGGGGTTCGGGGTTCTATTAGAATCAAAAGGAGATAAAGAAGATTCACCACTCCCAGACTCAAATGTATTTTAGATTTGTTTCTGTTTAAAATATATAATTCAACACTCCCACAGAAATGTTTTTTTACTACATGACTTTAACAGTGAACTAAAATGTATTTGGTCTTCCGTTATTGAAAGGTAGCTGTTTCAGTTTGCTAAAGCTGCCAGAATGCAATATACCAGAAATGGGCTGGTTTTTTCAAAGGGGATTTATTAGGTTATAAATTTACAATTCTAAGGCCATAAAATTGTCCAAACTAAGGCATCAACCGGAGACATATCTCACAGAAGAAAGGAAGACGGCATCCAGGGTTACTCTGTCACTTCTGAAGGCGTGTATTGACAACTGCTGGCCCTTCTCTCCTGGATTGGTTTCAAACCTACTCTCTCAGCACGTATGGGTCCTTCTGGCTTCTCCAGGGGCATTTTCTTTCTGAGTTCCCTCTTTCTATAAGCGATCTTAAAGGACTCCAGTAAAGGATTAAGACCCAACTTGAATGGGCTGGATTATATCTCCATGGAAACAACCTAAGCAAAGTGTCTCACCCAATACTAGGTCTGCCCTCACAAGAATAGATTAGAAGGACATGGCTTTCCTGGGGTGCATAATAGCTTCAGACCAGCACTGTATCAAAGCCTCTTTCTGTTTCATTGGTTTTGTTTTGTTAGTTTGATTTTGTTAGTTTTGTTGCTTCCAGAAATACATTTCATTAAACAGCTTTCATTTAACATGCCACTCTGATCTATGTTTTCAGATTTCAGTTTTATACATTTGTCTCTAAAGACATTAGTGAAATTACAGACTTCATATTCTGCTTTAAGGGGGAATAAATTCCAGAAAACACAACAAAACCAAAATCCAAATGTACTTTTTTGCAGAAATGAAAAAGATGATCCTAAAATTCATATGAAGCACAAGGGGCTCTGAGTAGCTAAAATAATCTTGAAAAAGAAGAACAAATTTCAAGGATCCAAATTTTCTAATTTCAAAGCATACTACAAAACTACAATGGTCAAAACAGTGTGGTACTGGCAAAGGATAGACCTTTAGATCAGTCAAACAGAATAGAAGTTCCAGAAACAAACCCATACATCTATGATCAACTGATTTTCAACAAGGTACTAAGACCATCTGATGAGGAAAGAATAATCTCTTCACCAGATGGTGTTGGGATGACAGGTTATCTATACATGCCAAGGAAGCAACACAAAAAGCAACTCAAAATAGGTCGAAAACCTAAATATTAGTGCTGAAGTCACAAAATTCCTAGAAGAAAGACAAATCTCACAGGGACAAATGTTCATGACTGGATTTACCTGTGAATTCTTGTATGACCCCAAACCAAAAGCAGCAAAAGAAATAATAGTGAATTGAACTTCATCAAAATTAAAATCTTTGAGCATCAAAGGACACCATCAAGAAAGTGAAAAGACCCACAGAATAGGAGAAAATATTTGCAAATTATATATCTAATAAATATCCAGTATCAAAAACATATAAAGAGACTTCCGGAGAAGATGGCAGCTTAGTAAGGTGCGCGCGTCTTAGTTCCTCCTCCAGAACAACTACTAAATAACTAGAAACAGTACAGAACAGCTCCTGGAGCCACGACAGAGACCAAACACACAGTGTACCCCAGTCTGGAACGGCTGGAGTGGCTAAGAGACTCCGCTGCAGTGAGGTCCCCGAGCGGCACGCACTTCCCTGGGCCGTGGCAGCTGGCGGCCGGAGCCCCTCCCTCCCTCCTTCCCAGGCCAGCTCGGAGCTTCAGATCAGCAGTTCCCCAAGCCGTGGCGACCAGCACCCCTCCCACAGACACGGCTTCCTGGGCCAGCTGGGAGCCTAGGATCAGCGGTTCCCCAAGCCGTGGCGGCCGGCGAATGGCGCCCCTCCCACACGCGGCTTCCCGGGCTGGCTGGGAGCCTCAGATCAGTGGTTCCCCAAGCCGCGGCGGCCGGGGACCTGAGCCCCTCCCACACATGCAGCTTCCCAGGCTGGCTGGGAGCCTCGGATCAGCAGTTCCCCAAGCCACAGTGGCCGGCATCCCTCCCCCACAGGCAACTTCCCAGAGGGAAAAGAAAGAGTCTCCAACAGTAGTAGAGACTGAGCTCAACCTAACACCAATAGTGGCATTAATGAACAACTTCTGACTACTAAAAATAGGCCCTCAGCTCAGGCGAAACTGATCAAGGTGGAAGTCGCCGATTGGGCTAACTGAAAAAGAGGAAAGGGGGTGAAACAGAGCCTTCTGCGGCTGTTTCTATGGAGGCTTGGTTGCCTCTGGGCTCAGCGCTGGGATTACACAGGTTGCAACTGCCCCGAATGCAGAAACAGGCTGCTTTCAGGGCTCTCTACTACCTGAACCTTCCCCGTGGGAGGGGTGAAACGCAACTCAGGTGGAATCCCTCTTTCAAGGAATTCAGATCCCAGGATTTCACAATTTGAAGCCATTAAAACCAACCTACAACCTTTCCTCTGTCTCCACCACACACCCAGCAGCGAGAGTCTTCCAAAGTTAAAGGAGCCACAACATCTTTTGCTGGTGGGACCCGCAGACAGACAAGCACCACATACTGGGCAGGATAAGAAAAACAGAGCCCAGAGACTTCACAGGAAAGTTTTTCAACCTGCTGGGTCCCACACTCAGGGAAATCTGATTAAATGCCCAGATGCCAGCAAAAAATAACAAATCACACCAGGAAAATTGAAGATATGGCCCAGTCAAAGGAACAAACCTATAGCTCAAATGAGATACAGGAGCTGAGACAACTAATTCTGAATATACGAACAGAAATGGAAAACCTCTTCAAAAACCAAATCAATAAATTGAGGGAGGACATGAAGAAGGCATGGGATGAACAAAAAGAAGAAATGGAAAGTCTGAAAAAACAAATCACAGAACTTATGGGAATGAAAGATACAGTAGAAGAGATGAAAAAAACAATGGAAACCTACAATGGTAAATTTCAAGAGACAGAGGTTAGAATTAGTGAACTGGAGGATGGAACATCTGAAATCAAAAAAGAAACAGAAACTATAGGGAAAAGAATGGAAAAATTTGAGCAGGGGCTCAGGGAATTGAATGATAATATGAAGCGCACAAATATACGTGTTGTGAGTATCCCAGAAGGAGAAGAGAAGGGAAAAGGAGGAGAAAAACTAATGGAAGAAATTATCACTGA
Organism: Tamandua tetradactyla; assembly: GCF_023851605.1. NCBI lineage: Eukaryota > Metazoa > Chordata > Mammalia > Pilosa > Myrmecophagidae > Tamandua > Tamandua tetradactyla. Next base: position 75,777,429 of record NC_135328.1, read on the forward strand.
AAATTTCCCAACTCTTATGAAAGACCTAAAATTACAGATCCAAGAAGTGCAGCGCACCCCAAAGAGAATAGATCCAAATAGGCATTCTCCAAGACACTTACTAGTTAGAATGTCAGAGGTCAAAGAGAAAGAGAGGGTCTTGAAAGCAGCAAGAGAAAAACAATCCATCACATGCAAGGGAAACCCAATAAGACTATGTGTAGATTTCTCAGCAGAAACCGTGGAAGCAAGAAGACAGTGGGATGATATATTTAAATTACTAAAAGAGAAAAACTGCCAACCAAGACTTCTATATCCAGCAAAATTGTCCTTCAAAAATAAGGGAGAAATTAAAACATTTTCAGACAAAAAGTCACTGAGAGAATTTGTGACCAAGAGACCAGCTCTGCAAGAAATACTAAAGGGAGCACTAGAGTCAGATACGAAAAGACAGAAGAGAGAGGTATGGAGAAGAGTGTAGAAAGAAGGAAAATCAGATATGATATATATAATACAAAAGGCAAAATGGTAGAGGAAAGTATTACCCAAACATTAATAACACTAAATGTTAATGGACTGAATTCCCCAATCAAAAGACATAGACTGGCAGAATGGATTAAAAAACAGGATCCTTCTATATGCTGTCTATAGGAAACACATCTTGGACCCAAAGATAAACGTAGGTTGAAAGTGAAAGGTTGGGAAAAGATATTTCATGCAAATAACAACCAGAAAAGAGCAGGAGTGGCTATACTAATATCCAACAAATTATACTTCAAATGTAAAACAGTTAAAAGAGACAAAGAAGGATACTATCTACTAATAAAAGGAACAATTAAACAAGAATACATAACAATCATAAATACTTATGCACCGAATCAGAATGCCTCAAAATATGTGAGGAATACACTGTAATTACTGAAAAGGGAAATAGACACATCTACCATAATAGTTGGAGACTTCAATTTGCCACTCTCATCAATGGACAGAACATCTAGACAAAGGATCAATAAAGAAACTGAGAATTTGAATATTACAATAAATGAGCTAGACTTAACAGACATTTATTGGACATTACACTCCACAACAGCAGGATACACCTTTTTCTCAAGTGCTCATGGATCATTCTCAAAGATAGACCATATGCTGGGTCACAAAGCAAATCTCAACAAATTTTAAAAGATTGAAATCATACACAACACTTTCTCAGATCATAAAGGAATGACATTGGAAATCAATAATAGGCAGAGTGCCAGAAAATTCACAAATACGTGGAGGCTCAACAACACACTCTTAAACAACGAGTGGGTCAAGGAAGAAATTACAAGAGAAATTAGTAAATATCTTGAGGCGAATGAAAATGAAAACACAACATATCAAAACCTACGGGATGCAGCAAAGGCAGTGCTAAGAGGGAAATTTATTGCCCTAAATGCCTATATCAGAAAAGAAGAAAGGGCAAAAATTTCGGAATTAACTGTCCACTTGGAAGAACTGGAGAAAGAACAGCAAACTAACCCCAAAGCAAGCAAAAGGAAAGAAATAACAAAGATTAGAGCAGAAATAAATGAAATTGAAAACAATAGAGAAAATCAATAAGACAAGAAATTGATTCTATGAGAAAATCAACAAGATTGATGGGCCCTTAGCAAGATTGACAAAAAGAAGAAGAGAGAGGATGCAAATAAATAAGATCAGAAATGGAAGAGGAGACATAACCACTGACCTCACAGAAATAAAGGAGGTAATAACAGGATACTATGAACAACTTTACGCTAATAAATACAACAATGTAGATGAAATGGAAAAGTTCCTAGAAAGGCATGAACAACCAACTTTGACTCAAGAAGAAATAGATGACCTCAACAAACCAATCACAAGTAAAGAAATTGAATCAGTCATTCAAAAGCTTCCTAAAAAGAAAAGTCCAGGACCAGATGGCTTCACATGTGAATTCTACCAAACATTCCAGAAAGAATTAGTACCAACACTGCTCAAACTCTTCAAAAAAATTGAAGTGGAGGAAAAGCTACCTAATTCATTCTATGAAGCCAACATCACCCTCATACCAAAACCAGGCAAAGATATTACAAAAAAAGAAAACTACAGACCAATCTCTCTAATGAAATAGATACAAAAATCCTCAACAAAATTCTAGAAAATCGAATCCAGAAACACATTAAAAGAATTATACATCATGACCAAGTAGGATTCATCCCAGGTATGCAAGGATGGTTCAACATAAGAAAATCAATTAATGTAATACACCATATCAACCATCAAAGCAGAAAAATCACATGATCATCTCAATTGATGCAGAGAAGCCATTTGACAAGATTCAACATCCTTTCCTGTTGAAAACACTTCAAAGGATAGGAATACAAGGGAACTTCCTTAAAACAATAGAGGGAGTATATGAAAAACCCACAGCTAATATCATCCTCAATGGGGAAAAATTGAAAACTTTCCCCCTAAGATCAGGAACAAGACAAGGATGTCCATTATCACCACTATTATTCAACATCGTGTTGGAGGTTCTAGCCAGAGCAATTAGACAAGAAAAAGAAATACAAGGCATCAAAATTGGAAAGGAAGAAGTAAAACTATCACTGTTTGCAGATGATATGATATATGTCGACTATATGTCGAAAACTTGGAAAAATCCACAACAAAACTACTAGAGCTAATAAATGAGTACAGTAAAGTAGCAGGTTACAAGATCAACATTCAAAAATCTGTAGTGTTTCTATACACTAGCAATGAACAAGCTGAGGGGGAAATCAAGAAACGAATTCCATTTACAATTGCAACTAAAAGAATAAAATACCTAGGAATAAATTTAACTAAAGAGACAAAAGACCTATACAAAGAAAACTACAAAAAACTATTAAAAGAAATCACAGAAGACCTAAATAGATGGAAGGGCATACCGTGCTCATGGATTGGAAGACTAAATATAGTTAAAATGTCAATTCTACCTAAATTGATTTACAGATTCAATGCAATACCAATCAAAATCCCAACAACTTATTTTTCAGAAATAGAAAAACCAATAAGCAAATTTATCTGGAAGGGCAGGGTGCCCCGAATTGCTAAAAGTATCTTGAGGAAAAAAAACGAAGCTGGAGGTCTCACACTGCCGGACTTTAAGGCATATTATGAAGCCACAGTGGTCAAAACAGCATGGTATTGGCATAAAGATAGATATATCGACCAATGGAATCAAATAAAGTGCTCAAATATAGACCCTCTCATCTATGGACATTTGATCTTTGATAAGGCAGTCAAGCCAACTCACCTGGGACAGAACAGTCTCTTCAATAAATGGTGCCTAGAGAACTGGATATCCATATGCAAAAGAATGAAAGAGGACCTGTATCTCACATCCTATACAAAAGTTAACTCAAAATGGATCAAAGATCTAAACATTAGGTCTAAGACCATAAAACAGTTAGAGGAAAATGTAGGGAGATATCTTATGAATCTTACAATTGAAGGCAGTTTTATGGACCTTAAACCTAAAGCAAGAGCACTGAAGAAAGAAATAAATAAATGGGAACTCCTCAAAATTAAACACTTTTGTGCATCAAAGAACTTCATCAAAAAAGTAGAAAGACAGCCTACACAATGGGAGACAATATTTGGAAACGACATATCAGATAAAGGTCTAATATCCAGAATTTATAAAGAGATTGTTCAACTCAACAACAAAAAGACAGCCAATCCAATTACAAAATGGGAAAAAGACTTGAACAGACACCTCTCAGAAGAGGAAATACAAATGGCCAAAAGGCACATGAAGAGATGCTCATTGTCCCTGGCCATTAGAGAAATGCAAATCAAAACCACAATGAGATATCCTCTCACACTCACCAGAATGGCCATTATCAACAAAACAGAAAGTGACAAGTGCCTGAGAGGAGGCGGAGAAAGAGGCACACTTGTCCACTGTTGGTGGGAATGTCAAATGGTGCAACCACTGTGGAAGGCAGTTTGGCAGTTCCTCAAAAAACTGAATATAGAATTGCCATACGACCCAGCAATGCCATTGTTAGGTATCTACTCAAAGGACTTAAGGGCAAAGACACAAACGGACATTTGCACACCAATGTTTATAGCAGCATTATTTACAATTGCAAAGAGACGGAAACAGCCAAAATGTCCATCAACAGACGAGTGGCTAAACAAACTGTGGTATATACATACGATGGAATATTATGCAGCTTTAAGACAGAATAAACTTATGAAGCATGTAATAACATGGATGGACCTAGAGAACATTATGCTGAGTGAGACTAGCCAAAAACTAAAGGACAAATACTTAATGGTCCCACTGATGTGAACCGACATTAGTGAATAAACTTAGAATATGTCATTGGTAACAGAGACCATCAGGAGTTAGAAACAGGGTAAGATAATGGGTAATTGGAGCTGAAGGGATACAGACTGTGCAACAGGACTAGATACAAAAACTCAAAAATGGACAGCACAATACTACCTAATTGTAATGTAATTATGTTAAAACACTGAATGAAGCTGCATCTGAGCTATAGTTTTTTTTTGTTTTTTAATATATTTTTTGTATTTTTATTTTTATTTTTTCTCTATATTATTATTTTATTTCTTTTTCTGTTGTCTTGCTAGTTCTTTTTCTAAATCGATGCAAATGTACTAAGAAATGATGATCATGCATCTATGTCATGATATTAAGAATTACTGATTACATATGTAGAATGGAATGATTTCTAAATGTTGTGTTAGTTAATTTTTTTTAATTAATAAAAAAAAACATATAAAGAACTCTTACAACTCAACCTCAAAAAGACAGATAATCCAATCAGAAAATGTGGAACAGCTTGGTGATTCCTCAGTAAGTTAAATATAGGATTACCTTAACTCCCAGAAATTTCATTCCTAGGTACAAACCCCAAAGAATTGTAAACAGGTACTCATAGTACAGGTACTATGCCCTTGTAAGTCCATAGCAGCACTTTACATTTTAACCAAAAGGCAGAAATAAATAAAATATCCATCAGTATATGAATGGATAAATAAAATGTGGTATGTTCATACAATTGAATATTATCCAGCCATGAAAAGGAATAATATACTGATAAATGTTGCACATGGATGAAACTTGAAAATATGTAAATGGAAAAAAAACAGAGACTATGAAATAATCAGAATAGGTAAATTCATAGAGGCAGTAAGAAGATTAGTAGGTGCCAAGGGTAGGGGAAAGGGAGAACGGGGAGTCACCGCTTACTCAGTGTGGGTCTCTTTTGTGGGTAACAAAATGTTTCGTAACCAGAGAAGGGTGAAGCCCACACAACATTCTGAAGGTACTAAATGCCACTGCTGTTCACTTCAAAATGGTTTATGCTACATCAATTTCACTTCAGTTTTTAAAAATGAAGGATATTAGAAGGTCTGTTTCCATTATTCTCCTATTCCTGTATTTCTCAATCTTGCTAGACCACTTCCCGTTTCCACGTATTTGTCCATGTTTTAGTCCCACCTCTCCTCTTCTGTGCCTGTCCAAACCCAGGCTGTCCTTTCGGCTTGATTTAAACCCTTCTCTCCTTTCCTTAAATCTTAACTGAAGCCATGATTATCCTACTTGACATATCGATCTAGATTGTCTTTTATTAATCTAATTATTTCCCATGTTTTTTTATCTTCCTAACAGATTGTAAATTTCTTAAGAGCGAGAAATTACCAGATTCTTTTCAGCGAAAGGATCTTTAAATGTTTACTGATCGTTCCTTCAGAGGAGCAATAACGATTTCCCCTTTCACACTGCAGGACAGTGCAGGCAAGTCCTAAAGATTGTTAAAGTGAAAAATTCAATCCATATCATCAAAGTTAGTTAGGATTACAAAAAGGGTTTGTGTGAATACATCCTTATTTCGACTTTTCTCTAATGTAATGGTCTTGTCTTCTTCTCCAGACATATGCCCTTTACTATCAGGAAAACTTCTTCGCCTCTCCCACTGCTTAGTGCATATTCTTAGGCTAGTTACCTGAACTTGTCGTGGCCTGACTTTCATAGCTGTATCATGGGGTGAGGCTCTACCTCAGACTGTGAGATTAAATGTTTAATGGGTTCAAAATGTCTGGCACTTAGACATTTTTTTAAGTTTTTGATTATTAAATATAACATATATACGAAGAAAAGAAAAAAAGCAATGTTGAAGTACTCTTCAATAAGCGGACATACAACAGATCTCAGAGTTTGTTATGGATTCCACTATTTCTGAAATTCTGAAATTCTACTATTTCAGATTTTTCCTTCTAGCTGCTCCAAGTCCCTGGAAGAAATATTTTTTTCTTTTTTGTGAAAAATAACATATATACTAAAAAACAATACATTTCAAAGCACATCGCAACAATTAGTTGTAGAACAGATTTCAGAGTTCAGTATGGGTTCCAATTCCACAATTTTAGGTTTTTACTTCTAGCTGCTCTGAGATACTATAAACTAAAAGAAATATCAATATAATGATTCAACAATCGTACTCATTTTTAAACCGTACCTTCTCTGTATAGCTCCACCATTACCTTTAATCTTTCTCCCACTCTTTAGGGGTGTTTGGACTATGCCCATTTTAAATTTTTCATGTTGGAAGGGGCTGTCAATAATACGGGATAGAGGGATGGAACTAGTTGATGTTCTGGAGAAGCTGGCCCATCTGCATTTCAGGACTTATCTGGTCCAGGGATCAATCTGGAGGTTGTACTTTTCTGGAATGTTACCCTAGTGCATGAAACCTTTGTAGAATATTATATAAAGTCCTACGTGTTCTTTACGATTGGCTAGAATAATTTTGTTTGGGGTTTGGCAAATTATGATGGGTAGCAATGTCTAACTGAAGCTTGCTTAAAAGTGACATCCAGAGAAGCTCTTGACTCCATTTGAACTCTCTTGGACACTGATACCTTATTTACACTTCTTTCCCCCCTTTTGACGAGGATCATACTTGAGATATTTTTCTTATTGTTATTCTTATTATTAACTGTGCAAACAAAATTGTAGGTGCTTGGCAAATAAGTATGTGATCAAGCTTGATGGAATAATTAAATAGAAGAATTTAGATGCCTCTGAGTCTTTGACTAATGCCTCTGTGTTTCTGAGCTGGGGAAGAAAAAGGACCTGGTCAAAGACAACGAAAAGCCATAATCATTGAGACAGGAGAGGAACTGAGAACTGATAGTGTTTCAAAAGCCAAAGGAACAGAGTGTTTTGGGGGGTGGGGAAAGATGTGTTAAAAGTCTTGCAAAACTAGAATAACTTTCCAGAAACCTACAACCCCAGATGGGTCCCTAGTCCAGATAAGTCCTGAAACCTAGCCCAGCCTCCCCAGAACATCAGATAGTTTCATCTCCCTACCCCCATATTAGTGACAGACCCTTTCAAAATGAAAAATTTAGACAAACACCCCTAAAGAGAGGGATGGAAAGATCAAGGGTGATCTCTGTATAACTGGAGTTACACAGAGAAGATAGGATTTAATAAATGAATATGAATGCTGAATCATTAAATTGTCATCTCTTTTAGTCTCCAGTATTTTAGAGCAGCTAGAAATAAAAACCTAAAATTGTGAAATTGTAACCCATGTCAAACTCTGAAATACATTGTACAAATAATTGTGGTGCTGTGTTTTGAAATTTATAGCTTTTTTGTATATATGTTATTTCTCACACACAAAAAAAAGAAGGAAAAGTCGATTGGGATGATAAAAAAATATTTAAGCCCTCTAGCCTCCTATTTTCTGGAGCAACTAGAAGGAAAAATATGAGAGGATCGTACGGTAACCCATGACAAACTCTGGGATCTGTCTTGTCACTACCTGTTGAGAATGCTTTGAAAACTATTGCTTTTTTATTTCTTTGCTTTGTATATATGGTATACCATACAATAAAAAAAGTTAAAAAAAAAAAAAGATTGTCTAATAAAACACCAAAAAAAAAAAAAAAAGCCTTGCAAAGACATTAGAGTATCATTATGTCCTAGTGAGTAAATGCATGGTGTGTGTTCAGAGTCTGAACCGATTAAATTTTGGCTTTCCACTGATTAATTGTACAGCCTTGGGAAAGTACTCATCCATTTGAGTAGTTTCAGGTAGCTTCTTCACAAAATTGCTATAATACTTTCCTTGCAGGATTGTTGAATTGATAAATAAGATAATGTAGGTGTACAGAACAGTGTGTTGCATAGAAGAGATTGTTATTATTCTTGCTATCATTGAAAACTAAGAATAATCTATTGAATTTGGCATTCAGGTCATGGAGAGAGTAATGTCAATAATAATAAATCAGTCATAGACTGAGCCCTACTAAGTATTGAGAAAATGAGGGCGGTATAAAGGAAATTGTCATTTAATCACAGATAAATATGTCTCAGGGAAATGTCCCAGATTACAAGTTCTTGGCATTCTCTCCTTTGATGTACTGTAACTTCATTCATATAACACTTATTAGACATCGCTTTGTATTGAGAAAATTAATTAATATTTGATTTCTAATATGTACATAGCAGAGAGGAAAATATTCAGGTGTAAGTGTTTTTCTGTCCATCCCTCACCTCTTATAAAATAGACAAGCTGTTTTGATGCTCAGCTATTTGTGTTGGATTGATTGGGGTAAAGGAGGGAAATGCACAACTGAATATGCTCATGGGAGAAAAAAGTCTTATTCATTATTCGGGGGGAGGCAGAAGGACCAGGCAGACTGGTGCTTACAGAAAGGCAGATAAGGAGACGTTGTGCTGGGTAGCTGTTATGATAAATGTGACTCTGAAGAGCAAAGGAGAATTTTTAAGTCTATCATATTAACAAACTACACAATAACATTTTGACATTAAAAAAATTTGAACAATTCATACAAAGTGAAAAGCCTTTTCTTGACTCTTGGAGAATCTACCCCACCTCCACACTGCTAATAATTTAACGTGTATCCTTCCAGATATTTTCTTATGTATTTAGCAAATAAATGTTAGTAGTATTTCATGGACAATACGCAAATGCAATGACATATACTTTTTCACTTAATAATAGATTTTTGATCGTGATTTTTCTCCTCTAGTACATAAAAACCTGTGGCACGTTTAAAAATTGCTGTATTGTGTATTAATGTATAAATTAAATGTATTCCCATTCAAAACTTCGGCAAGGCTTTTAAATGGAACTTGACAAGCTGACTGGAGAATGTATGAAGAAGAAATAATTTACAAAGAGACCTAAGAAAATCTAAGGAAAGAAGGAATACACAAATGACTTGCCTTGTCGAATATGAAAATATCCTCTGAAACTATAGAAATTGATACCAAGTGATATTTTTGTAAGAACAAACAAATAAATCAAAGAAACAGAATACAGATCCATAAAAAGACAACCGAATTTATTGGACATTTGCATATAATAACGGTAGCATTTCTAAACAGTGGGAGAAGTGGGTGTTGGGGCAATTAGCTACCCATTTGGAAAAGAGCAAACTCCCTGTGTCACAGTCTCGCAGGTTCTCCTGGTCACTTCGGGCCCAGGTCGATAATAAAATACGGAGAAGAAGAGACACACATAGTTGTCTTTTCGGGACACAATTCTGAACAATGAGATTGGGGCAAGTCTGCCGGGGACTTCTGGAAGGGATTTCAGCTCTTCTTCCAATCTTCCTGCTAGACGTGCATTTGTGAAGGCTGGCTGTTTGGGGCTTCTGTAGCCATGTGGTGCCCATGAGTACAAGGCTACGAAAATCAAGAAGAGGCAAGTCCAGCTTTGCGTGGCTGATCTAAGCCTGCAACTATTGCCCCGCAGACTTCCAATCTTCTGAGATAAGGAAATGCCTTCACTATTTCAGCCTCTACTAGCTGAATTGTCTGTTAGTTGCAACAGAAATACATAAACATAGTCAATATATGATATATTTATCTGATGTAAACTATTTATTTTAGCCTTAAGCAGGTTAAGGAACTGGTTTTTTTCATATACATATTTGGCCTTGATGAGAGTAGGGTATGGTTTTTCTCCTTGTAGAATACAAATACAGTGAATTATGTGAATGATTTGCTTGAAGTGTTTAATCCTTGAAAAACTCCAATTGTTTCTTTATAGCACTTTTGGATTTGATCAGCTAATACTTAATATGGTATTTTCTTTTCATGTTTATAAATAAGAATGCCTTATTTTCTTTCCAGGTTCTGTTATCCAGAATAGATTAGTCTCCTAAAATGAATTGGGTAGCTTTTCATGTTTCTCTGTATTCTGTTAAACAAGAGCTAAATATGTTTTACTGAATAGTTTTATGATATAATATTCCAGTTTTCTATGTCTTCACGAGACTTCAGTGAAGACCTATATTGGTCTGATGACAGATTATATTTCTTCTGGATACAACATCATGCCAAAAAGAGTCTAAGAAGGAGCAAAAAGACCTGCATGTATTGGGGCTACACTGCAATAAAGCTATATTTTAGCATCTTTGTCAATAGAAATTGCATTCTATTTTGAATGTATTTTTTATTCTTTGCTCACATTGCCTGACAATGTGGTCATGGATATGGCAGGGGCTAGAATTCTTGCCAAGAGATCTTATTAAACAAACTTTCAGCAACCAGTGCTGAGACAGCCCCTTCATGTTTGGTGGCTAGAAGCACATCAAAGCACATATTATGTAATAAGCAACACTTGAGTCCCTGCCATGGGCTGGGCATCGTGCTAAAGACAGGGGGATACAAAGTTCAGACTGAAAAATTTTAACAAACCAACAGTTACAGAAAGTGTGATAGGGGTTCTGATGGAATGCTGCATGTGCAAAGAGCCACAGCACACGAGCAGGGACTAAATGGAAAGACAGTCATACAATCAGCACTTTAGGAATGATGGAAGGATGAGAAAGACGTTTAAGGAATTGGACAATGGGAGAAGGATGGAGCTGTCCAGGCCATTAGGAAGCAGGTGCTAAATCAAAGGGTCAGCAATATTGGACATTTTCTAAAAATAAGAAATTAGTTAAAAAATAAGAGCAGGGAAGACATCAAGTTTCCCACCCCACCCTCACCCCCACAAAGGATCTAGAAAGGAGAGAAGGGAACGTGTACCGGGCCTGGATTTTTCTTGGTAGAACTGGGGAACCAGGGCTCTACTGTTGAATTTCTGACACAGGAGAAGGAAAGAGACCTCTGTGCCCAATTTCCTCCTTTGTAAAATTGAGACAATCATAGTACTACTTCGTAGAACTGTGGTGAGGATTAATTGCTTCAATGTTTATAATGTGCTCAGCACAGAACTTGGCACTCATAAGTACTTCTCAATGTTAGCTCTTCAATGTCAATTGGATTGGAAGGCTATTGTCTCAAGTTCTAGGTCTGTGGGCAGGAAGATGAGGCCATTTCAAGAGGGTGGGCAGCCTCTCTCTCTAAGCCAACTCTGCAGGTGAACCCACTGCCCTCCTAGCTACAGGGGACATGACTCCCAGGGGTGTGAATCTTCCTGGCAACATGGGACAGAACTCCTGGGCTGAGACAGGACCCAGCATCAAGGGATTGAGAAAGTGTTCTTGACCAAAAGGGGGAAGAGAGAAATGAGACAAAATTAAGTGTCAGTGGCTGAGAGATTTCAAACACAGACAAGAGGTTATCCTGAAGGTTATTCTTACGCATTATATAGATGTCCCTTTTAGTTTATGGTATGTTGGAGTGGCTGGAGGGGGAAGTACCTGAAACTGTTGAGCTGTGTTTGCAGTAGCCTTGCTTCTTGAAGGCACTTGTATGAAGATACAGTGTTTACAATGTGACTGTGGGATTGTGAAAACCCTGTGTCTGTTCCTCCTTTTATCTAGAGTATGGACAGATGAGTAAAAATATATGGATAAAGAATAAATAAATAATAGGGGGACAAAGAGTAAAACAAATTGGGTGGTTAGAAATACTAGTGGTCAATGAGAGGGAGGGGTGAGGGGTAGGTATGTATGAGGATCTTTTAAAATTTTTATTTCTTTTTCTGGAGTGATGCAAATGTTCTAAAAAATGATCATGGTGATGAATACACAACTATGTGATGATATTGTGAGCCACTGATTGTAGGCCATGTATGGAATATATGTGTGTGAAGATTTATCAATAAAAATATTTTTTAAATAACCAAATAAATAAATCCCCCCATCCCCCCGCCAAAAAAAAGAGAGAGGACCAACAGGTGACTTCTCGTGCCAGTCCACTGCTGCGCCAGGAGGGGCAGACATGCCTTTCAGGGGAAAAGGCACTCATCCCCAAGGTCTGGACGGAGCCCTCTCCTCCCCACGCACACCTGTTTCTACAGGCCCGCGCTCTCCCCGCCCCCACCCCCACCCCCACCCGATCCTTGGTCCTCAGTCGCTTTCAGAAAACAAAAAGACTTCACAGAAATATCCTGTGCTCTGTGAAGACCCTGTGACCTCGCCTCAGCCAAGCAGCCGGCGGAGAGGGAATCCCCGCCCCTTCTTCAACTCCACTGGGGCAGCTGACGTTAGGTTCCGTTTTACTTGCTGCATCACCCTCAGTTTTGCATCAGCAGTTTCGATGAGCCCTGGTGATGAATTAAAACTAAATTTAGCTGTAATTTCATACTCTCTGCAAGTTTTTACTTTGGGCTGTTTTTTTTTCAAATAACAGCCAGAGACAGATTCAGAGACAGAAGCAGCACGTGGCTGGCACGGAAAACAGACAGGAAGACGTGCGCACGTTTGCAGAGAGAAGGGAAGTGGTGCTCACTGAGCAGGTGCTGTAAATGTGCTGCCTCATTTAATTCTCTTCTCAACCCTGGGCCCGACTCAACCCACTCCTCATGGTGGTGCCAGAATTATAGAAGGCTGGCATGGAGAAGTGCCTGGAGCCTGCAGGAAAAAGTAAATCCACGCTTGGTTGGACTGGCCTCTGCACCAAGAGGGCCTGTCTGGTTTCCAGCAGCAGGGGTCCTGGCAGCAACGGTGAGAGAGTTACATGGGCAGCCCCTGTGAGTCCCTGGGCCATCAAACCATTGGCCAGCCCTTCCCAAACTGTGGCAGGGGCCACGGAGTGTAGGATCCTCTCAGGTTGTATTTGTGGAGGGGAGGAGGGGTGCAGTTAGCAAGAGCTGGGCAGGGCCCCCAGCGCAGTGACCGGGTCCCAGCTGGACCCTGAGGTGACCAAAAGGGAAGCTGTGGAAGGAGCCTAGGCAAAGACCTGTGACAAGACATCCAGAGTTGGGAAAGGGAAAAGGGGCTGAGAAGGATCTGGAAACCAGTGACCAGGTCACAGCCGTCCAGTGGGATTCTCTACTCCACCAGCTGCTGGATTCTCAACTCCACCAGCTGTTGCCCTGTGCCTGTAGAGAAACCCCTGTCCTGGGCAGAATGAGCTCCAGGCACTGAGTCAGGCTGCGAGTGAGGCAGTAGGGAGATGACTGGGGAAGAGAGATTCTGCTTTTCCCTCACCCTGGACACTGGCTTTTCCATTGTGGTTCCCAGTTTCACAGAAACTCTCTAGGTTTCTCCGTTGGAATTAGGACTTCTGGGGAAATTGTGCTCAGGTTTTGACTGTGGAGAGTGTTATCTCTGTATCAAGCTCTTCTTCCTTTTCTGTGTCCTCATTCCCCTCCTACATCTTCCTTTTCGAAGGTCTTAAGGAGTAATCTGCAGCTACCCTGCAATTGCTACCTATCCATGGTCTGGAAAAGTATCATATTTGTTTATTCTGTGATTTGAATAGGAAAACCACAAAAGGAAAGGTACTCAGTGTTACAGTTGATAACCCAATAGATACATGTGAATAGTAATAGCAGTTCTCAAACTTTTTATTCTCAGCACATACTGACACTCTTAAAAAGCTCCTGAGCTACCTGCCCATGTGAACAACAACAACAAAAAAAAGCTCCTGGAACTCCCAAAGAGATTATTTTTATGTGGGGTTTATTTGTTGACATTAACCATATTGGAAATTATAGTAAGAAAATTTTAAATATTCTATTCACCTTAAAATAACAAATAATCCATCACGTGAAACATACAAATGTTTTCATGAAAAATAACTATATTTTTCAAAACAAAAAGTCATTAGTGGAAAGAGTGGTAATGTCTTGTAACTTTGCGAATCTTTTTAATGTTTGGCTTAAGAGAAGACCACTGGACTCTCCTATCTGCTCCTGCACTTAGTCTGTCATGATGTGTTTTTGATCGAAGTGAATGAAAGAAATCCAGCCTCACACAGCTCGGCATTTGAAAAAGGGAGCTCCTTGCAAGACACCTAAAAAGTCTCTGGGAGCCCCAGCGTTCCTCAGGCCACACCTTGGGAACCGCTGATATACATCTTCATCATATAAAGTTGAAAGGACACTTACAGCCTGCAGTGAATTTGAATTTCTGTTCTACCTATTTTCCAATTCTGCTTATTTTCCTTACAATTTAGAAAACCAAGAAGTATAGGAAAATATTACAGGCTTGTGGTTGACATTGTTCAACATTATTTGCTAAAAGATTTAGATAAGAGTTAAGTACACATGCACAGCTTTGATTCGTTTTTATCAGATTTTTATGTTTAATATAACAGCCACACACAGAGGTGAACAAACATACCTATACATTTTAGTAATTAAAGCAAATATTAAATAACCAATAACGAACAAAAGCAATGAAATTTTGTAACATTCTGAAAGTCTCCCCCTACCCCACTACAAACCCAGCCCTCCCCTTAGAGGTAACTATTACTCTAATTTCATGGTAATCACTTTCCCACTTTTCTTTATAATTTTACCCTAAATAATAGAGTTTAATTTTGCCTGTTAAAAATTGTATAAATGGAATATGTATTCTTTTGAGTTTAGTTCCTTTAACTAAAAGTGTTTGTGAGGTTCATTCATGTTTGCACATATACTTGTGATTCTTCATTTTATCTGCTGTTTATCTTCTTATTATATGTATAGGCTACAATATATTGACCCATACTAATTTTAAGGACCATTTGCCAGTTAAGGTTGTAATGTATAATCCTGCTATGAGCATTCTTATACATACAGCCTGATGCATACTGCATAATTTTTTCCATGGGTGGTAATTCCTAAGAGCGGACTTGATAGGTCATAGGGTATGCATATTTTCAACTTCGCAAATTAGTGCCATAATGTTTTCCAATATTGTTATAAAATTTATATACTCAGCAGTAGTGAATGAGAGTCCCCATTGCTCCATATCTTCACCACGTTTCATATTTTCAGTCTTTTAATTCTTTTTATTTGCACTCAATCTATTTATTTCTCTCAAAACCTGAGAAAATCAACAAAAATGTTTAGGCAAAATGATAACCAGTTGGTCAGATACACAATCAGCAGTATTCATATAAAACTGTATTTAATTTTTTAAACAAAAATGCAATAAAAAGTTAGTCCCTTTCCAAATTAGAAAATGTAATGAAAAACTAGTGTCCTTCATAGTTGCAACAACAATAATACATTATAAAATACCTTGGAATAAACCTTAGAAAGAATCTGTATGACATATAATCAAGTCAACAGTAAAACATATTGAAGGCTATTTTATTTTTTAAATAGTCCAATTAAATGGCAATTACCCAATGTTTCTGTATACGGGGGTTTAATAAATATTTGTGAAATAATTACTTAGTCAATAAATAAATGTGTTTCTCAAGAGGAAGAAACGATTGCCATGTCCTGGCTCTTGGCAGCCTCCCTTTACAGACCCCATCTTATGCTGAAATGCCCCTTGCTCATTTACATAAAATAACAAATAGGAGAAGTTGCTTAAGCTCCACCTGTAATCAAGATGAAGAACTCAGTCCCAATTTAAGGGGGAAATCTATGTAATATGTTCATTGATTTCTGGCCATTTCATATACATCAGAAGTTCTATAGATTTGTACTTCAAGGCCAAGGAAGGATGAAATGACTTTACTATGTCAATCCTGTTGCTTTTTTTTTCTTTTCTTTTCTTCGTTTTTCCTTACTCAATTTAGATTTCCTTCGTTTTTACCCTGGGTACTTTTTCTGTTCCATTCAGAATATCGCCTTACATTTTATCATCATGACTCCTTAGGCTCCTTTAGATTATGGCAGTTTCTCAACTTTCCTTGTTTTTGGTGACCCTACCAGTCTTGAGTAGTACTGGTTAGGTATTCTGTAGGGTGTCCGTCCATTGCGATGTGTTTGATAGTTTCCTCCTGAGTAGAATGGGGCTGAGAGGTTGGAGAAGAAGACCACAGGATTAAAGCGCCATTCCCATCACGTCCTGCATACTCTCAGCATCACCACTGATGTTAAGCACTCTTTTAGTGTTTTTTCAGTTTACTGGGTATTTAATGAAATCTTCCTGATTACTGAGAATTCCCTGATTTCTGAGATTTTTTTTATGCTCATTAGTATTTTGGAATTTCTCTGTGGTGACGCATCTGTTCAAATCTTTTGCATGTTTTTACATTGGATTTTCTCTTCCATTTCTACTGATTTGTAAGTGTTATTTATTTTTATATTTTGCATATTAGAGTTCTCTTTTCTGGGGTGTTACAAATATTTCCTATCATTCTCTGTCTTCCCTTTTCTTAATGGTGCTTTTAATTTAAAAAAATGAGTATTAATATTGATGCAATCTAACAATCTTCTCTTTGCAGTTTATACTTTATGGGTCTTGTTTAAGAAATACTTCCCTACACTGAAGTAATGACAACATGTTAGTATATTATTTTCTAAAAAGTTTTGTTTTTTTACATTTAGACCTGTAATCCACTTGGAATTATTTTTTGTGTATTATATGACATACAGGTCCAATTTCATTTTTTTGTATATGAATATATAGCTATTTCAATATTTGAAAAGACCAGCATGTCCTTTATGTTCTACAATAAACCTTTTTAAATATATAAATCATATGTCCGTGTATCTATGGATTTCTTTCTGAACTTTCTATTCTATTCTCTCAGCATCATTGACTATCCCCAAATACCACATGCTTTAATTAATATAACTTTATGTGTTGATATTTTGTAGAGCAATTTTTCCCACCTTTTTCTTCTACAAGAATATCTTTGTTATTCTTTGTCTGTTGTACTTCCATATAAATTTTAAGATTCTATTGTAAAGTTACACACAAGAGGCTTTTTCTGTTTTGGTGATTACACTGAATCTACATATTCGTGTGGAGAGAAATGATATTTTTACAGTATTGAGTCTTCCAATTCATGAACATGGTATGTGTGTTAGTTAGAGTTCTCTAGAGAAACAGAATCAACAGGAAATGTCTGTAAATATAAAATTTATAAAAGTGTCTCATGTAACCATGGCAACATGGAGTCCAAAATCTGCAGGGCAGGCTGTGAAGCTGATGACTCCGATGAAGGGATTGGATGAACTCCACAGGAGAGGGTCCCCGGCAGAAGCCTGTCTCTTCTGAATCCTTCTTAAAAGGCTTCCAGTGATTAGATTAAATGTCACTCATTACAGAAGACACTCCTCTTTGGCTGATTACAAATGGAATCAGCTGTGGATGCAGCTGATGTGATCATGATTTAATTCTATGAAATGTCCTCAACGCAACAGACAAGCCAGCACTTGCCCAACCAGACAACAGGTACCACCACCTGGCCAAGTTGACACATGAACCTGACCATGACAGTATGTATCTCCATTTACCCATTTATTTATAGACTTCATTAATTTCCCTCAGTTATGATTTGTAGCTTTCTGTTTAGCAGTCTTTACTTCTTTCTTTAGATTTATTGATAGGCAGTTGATCATGTTTATGTTATTGTCAGTGCATTCTTTTAAAATTGTCATTTTCCAATTATTTGTTGCTACTATATAGTGAGACAACTGATTTTTAATATTGCTTGTTGTATTCAGTGACTTTGCTGTATTTGTTTTTAAATTCCAACATTCTATTTATAGCCCATTTTATACGTGCACAATTATATCACCTGCAATAATGAAAAAATACCTGACACAGCGGGCAAGAGATTTGAACAGGCCCCTCACAAGAAAATAATTAAATGGTGAAGAAATATGTGAAAATACACTGAAATGTATTAATAATCAAGAAAATGTAAATTAATACTATAAACAGCTATCACTAGAATCTCTAAAATCTAACAGACTGACAATGCTTAGGATTGATAAGAGAGCAACACGACTGAGACTCTCACACAGCAGTAACGAGAATGGGAATTGGGTCAATCATTTGGAAAATCTGTTTGATTGTATCTAATAAATCTGAATATTTCTATGGCCCAGCAACTTCATCTAGGTATATACCCAAAAAAAATATGTGCCTAGAGTGCAGCAAAAAATACATACAAAATTTTCATAGCATTTAAATCAGTGGGATAAAACCAAATGTCCATTAGTAGAACAGAGGACAAAGTATTGTGGCAAATTAAGGAACTATAACTATACACGACAACATAGATGAATCTCACAGCCATATCATTGAGTGAAATAAGTCATTCATACAAAGTTCAAAAAAAAAGCATAATTTAGGGTGTTAGAAGGCAGCACAGTAGGGATATCAGGGCAGGAAAGTAGTAATGGAAAAGGAGAAAGGAAATAGGGGACAAAAAGGAGGTTTCTGTTGTGTTGTAATGTTTATGCCTTCAGCTAGTTTGTGATTGCAAAGGTGGTATGCAGGTGTGTTTATTTTATAATAATTCTTTGAGCTGAACACTTAAGATTTGTACATGATTATCTACATACGTTATTCTTTTTCCTAACTTTTTTATTGTATTGTATAACATATACACAAAGCAAAGAAATAAAAAAGCAATAGTTTTCAAAGCACTCTTCAACAAGTTGTTACAGGACAGATCCCAGAGTTTGTCATGGGCTACCATACGATCCTCTCAGATTTTTCCTTCTAACTTCTCCAGAGTATAGGAGGCTAGAAGACTTAAATATTTTTTATCACCACAATTGACGTTTTTCTTTCTTTCTGTGAAAAATAACACATAAACAAAAAAGCAGTAAATTTCAAAGCACATCCAACAATTAGTCATAGAACTTATCTCAGTGTTTGACATGGGTTACAATTTCACAATTTTAGGTTTTTACTTCTAGCTGCTCTAAGATACTGGAGACTAAAAGAGATATCAATTTAATGATTCAGCATCCATATTCATTTGTTAAATCCTATCTTCTCTGTATAACTCCACCATCACCTTTGATCTTTCTATCCCTCTCTTCAGAGGTGTTTGGGCTATGGCAGTTCTAACTTTTTCATGTTGGAAGGGTCTGTCACTAATATGGGGTAAGGAGATGGAACTATCTGATGTTCTGGAGAGGTTGGGCTTTTTAGGTTTCAGGACTTATCTAGTCCAGAGACCCAACTGGAGGTTGTAGGTTTCTGGAAAGTCACCCTAGGACATGGAACCTTTGTGGAATCTTATATATTGCCCTAGGTGTTCTTTAGGATTGGCTGGAATGGTCCTGGTAGGGGGTGGGCAAGCTATGATAGGTAGCAAGGTTTAACTGAAGCTTGTGTAAGAGTGACCTCCAGAGTTCCCTCTCTACTTTATTTGAACTCTCTCTGCCACTGATAGGTTGTTAGTTACACTTCTTTTCCCCGTTTTGGTCAAGGTGGAATTGTTGATCCAATTCCATCAGTCCCAGGGCTGGATTCATCCCTGGGAGTCATCTCCCACTTTTCCAGAAAGACTTTCACCCTTGGATGTCCTGTCCCGTGTAGGGGGGAGGGCCATGATTTCACTTGCAGAGTTGGGCTTACAGAGTGAGGCCACATCTGAGCAACAGCAGAAGTAACTTAGGCATATCTAAAGGCAGGCTGAGCTTCTCTGCTACCTACATAAACTTCACAAGAGTAAGCCTCAAGATCAAGGGCATGGTCTACTGACTTGGGTGTCCCTATAGTTTGACACAGTATCAGGGGATTTCCTGATGGTAAAGTTTAATAGTTCCATATTTTTTCTCCCATCCCTTAAGGGACTTAGCCAATACTTTTTGATTATCTGCTTAATATACGCTAGGATATATCCAGGCATTACACTAAGCTATACAGCATTAAAGGACCTCTTTCTTATTCTGTGCTCCCTGTGTTTCAATTGTTCAAAAGAGCTATACAGACAGGTTGAGTTAGATTATGTGCTACAGAGAATTTTGGTTCCATACCAAATAAATCTTTCTTCCTTTGGTCTCAAAGAGTTACATATATTATTCTTTAATAAATCTTTTTCAAAAGAAAGAATAGGAAACTCTCTTTTTCAAGTATTAAAATAATCTCTTTTTATAGACTTTGTTGCCCCTTCCTAGATATTCCTGAAAAGATTATTTTTTGGCATAATTTCTGTTCTGCCATAACTTCACTTCCCCACGGCTCTTCATTTGACCTAATGTGTCATTTTTTGATAGAGACCCTTTTCTTTGAAAACTAATTCAAGAGATGAGGAGGAGGGATTTGTTTCTTTCTAAATGCATAATTGTCTTGCATAGATACTTGCATATGAAATAGGAGAGAAAGCTCTGTGTGAGCTTTATAGAAAGGCAGCTTCAAATTCCGTTGCTGATTTCAAATGGCTACAAACAACATTCAAGTTTTACTTTCTAGATGTTTCTCTCTCTCTCTCTCTCTCTCTCTCTCAACCCTCATAATGAAAAGAAACTGGTACTAGGAACAGAAGTAGTTCTTTCCACCACAGAGAGCTGGTAGAGAGGATGTTGGCAAATACACTGTCTACAAAAGGGTGAAGTGAAAAACTGGCTTTACATAACAAAGGAAAAGATGAAAGGAAAGCACTGAGATATTTATCCTTGCAGCGCAAACTTTCATTAGGGCCAGTTTAAGAAATAGCTGTCCCTGGTACAGAGAAGGTTAAATAAATGTTCCTGGTTATTATGATAAAACCCTGATAAAATTGGGGAATTGAAGCTAAAATTTAAAATGGTGTTTTACAAAGAAAGAGACTTTAACCCATTCATAGGTGGAGTTTGCGTGATTATCACTAGATCCTCAGTTCAGGGAAAGACGACAAATTTCCCAAAGGGTCCCAGAATGGAAGTATCAGGAAGTGC
The DNA here is from genome assembly GCF_023851605.1 of Tamandua tetradactyla. Classification (NCBI taxonomy): domain Eukaryota; kingdom Metazoa; phylum Chordata; class Mammalia; order Pilosa; family Myrmecophagidae; genus Tamandua; species Tamandua tetradactyla. The sequence continues at coordinate 75,798,437 of NC_135328.1, forward strand.
TTCACGAATACAGTAGCAGCAAGGAAAAGGAGGATGGAGAGAAGAAACCAAAACAAATTAATTATACCTTTTTATTATTCTGTTTCCATCTCCTTTTTCCCATTTCTTCAGCTACTGCCTTTACTTTCACCCTCCACAGCTGTGAGAGCCTCTGGGAAGATTTCTCCCTCCCTGTCTCACTCTACTCTTTGCTCACCTCCAATGTTTTTGTCTATGCTCTGCTCAGGACAAAACTCCAGTCTCATCGGTCCCCAAGGCATCTCGAACTAAGTGTGAACGCTGCCCTCTGGCATTCAAGACCCTCCAGGACATATCTCAAGCTGATTTGTCTACTGAAGTCCCCATGACTCCTGACACTCAGCCTGTCCACAATCTGAAGCTCCTGTAGTCCTGCCTCACAGACTCTCCCGTAGTCCCAACTCTGTTTATTCTCCTTCCTCCGTCTTGAGCTGCGTTGTCCAGGACGGTCGCCGTCCATCACGTGCGGCTGTGGCACATTTGACACGTGACTAATCCAAACGGAGTGTAAAACAGGCATCGTATTTTGAAGACTGTCTTAGGTTGGGATCGTGCTTTCTCTGGATTCTGTAGCATTCTGGTGGTAGTTTGCTGGAAACCCATATCTCAGTCTTTCCCTCAGTCTACTAACTATCTATCTCCTCCTGACTCAGGACCAGATTTCCTCGGCATGTGAGGACTCCAGTCACTTCGGATGAAGGCTCAGCGGGGTTCAACTTGGCCTCATCCGGATTCAGCTTGGCCTCATCGTAAGGCTCTTTGAGGCTCCTATTTACAAATGAGTTCACAACCACACGACGCGGGATTAGGACTTGAGTGTGTTCTAATGCAGATATGATTCGATTCATTGCAAAGACTTAGTAAAGAAAAAAAAAGAGAACAGTTCATTAATAATTTTATAATGATTACATGTTGAAATGATAATATTTTGGCTATGTTAGGGTAAATAAAATATATTATTACAATTAACTTTGCTTCTTTTTACTATTTTAATATGGCTTCTAGAAAATTTCCAAAGACATGTATGGCTCACGTTACATTTCTATTGAACAGCACTGATCTAGAATGTTCTCCACCATAATGCCTTCGCCACAGCCATCTCTACGTGTGGTGAGCCTACCACTTCTTCAGGCACACTGCCTGCGTGACCTGCATTAAATGCCTCCCTTCCCTCCCAACCAGGAGCATTTCCTTTTCCTTTTGAGAGTCACCATCTCCACCATTATTGGCATGTGTGTACCTGTCTGAAAGCACTGGCGGTGGTCTATGTATTCTCACTCCATTATACAGGAAAGAGCACAGGTTCGAATCAATCTGCCCATCTTATTAGCTCTGCGTCTCGGCGCATTATTTAACTTCTCTGAGCCTCGGTCTCCTCCTCTATAAAATGATAATAACCCACCTCGAATATTTACTCTGAGAATTATTCAGAGAACAACACAAAGCAAGGGCCTCTCTACATGGAAACTAATATTACCGCTTCCACCACCACCACTGCTGTTTTGATTCCATTAGCTTATGAGCTCTCTGAGGCCCATTTCAGCACTGGGCATCAGAAGCTTTTGGCTGTGGGCAGGGTGTGGAGGCCCTCTGTGGACCTGGGGGAAGCAGCTCTGCAAGAGCTTTCAAGTTACCCTGGAGGGGCTGGCCCCCAAGACCAGACTTTTTGGACTTCCCCTGAGTGTAAGGGCTGTCTCTGGGTGGGCTGGCCTGTGAACCCCTGGCCTTTGCTTGGTCCTGTGAGCCATAGGGGATTCCAGGTTGAGCAAAGGATGCTTTTCATAAAGGAGGAATCCTAAGAGATTGCTGAATCATTGAGAGGATTGGGCATTTAAAAGTTTTAACAGCTGAGAGATGATTTTGTTTTGATAAAACTTAATGTGCGGAACCTACAGACTGCTGAGGTTCTGATCAGGGTTGGCACGAAAAGACCAAAAGGCCAGAGAGAAGAAACTCTCATAAGAGGCAGGATGACCAGCAAAGCTGGGGCTTGTTGGCTCCTTTTCTTTTGCAAGTGTTCTACTATGAAAGAACACTTGTTTCTCTGGAAAATGGAAAATCACACAGAGAAAAAGAGAAAATGAAAATCACAACTTAGTCTTGGAAGCCAAAGCTAACCGCTGTTCAAATTTTAGTATCTTTTATCATTTTTGCTATACATATTTTTAAGTAACTGTATTATATGTACAACTTTATATTCTGTTTTTTTAATGTAACTGTGTTTTTTGTCTCATGACATGAGTAATATATGTTTACTATTAAAAAATTTTTAATGTAAATAAAATAAAGCTGAAAATTTAGGAACATTTATTAGCTTTCCTTCAAGCAAAAATAATTTAATAGATTTTTAAAATGGCTAATAACCCTATCACACAGATATCAAGTGGGAGAAAGCCATATATAAACAGTTCAAAAGGTATAAAGTGAAAGGGAAAAGACTTTTCTTCCTTGCCGCAGCCTTACTCCAGGTTCCCCTAGAATAACTACTATTAAGAGAGGAGTGTATCTGCTTGAAAGAAAAACATGGCATGGATTTATCACCATATATAACTATTCCTTTCTATGAATTTATATATAAAACAAGATAATACCATATTCAGTACTATATGTATTGCTTTTTACATCAATTATATCTGGTATGTATTTCCATAATAGTGGTATAGTACAGTATTGACTATACAGTATTCCATTTTTGTCTGTACCATATTACTTAACCAGTTCCCTACTGTAGAATGTTTTATTTGTTTTTTGTCTATGACAGTGCTGCAATAAACATTCGTGTGTATGTGTGTGTGTGTGTGTACATCTCTCTAGGAATAGCCATAGGTAAATTCCTAGTCATGGCATTGCAAGTCAAAGGGACAATTCCATCACTTAGAATTTAAAATTTTGAAATGTACTGTCAAATGTCACATGGTCTCTCCCTGAGAGCTACTTTGGCTTTGTCTGGGCCTGACAACCTCGGGGCAGTGAAGAGGCTTACATGATAGCCGAAGGCTTCAAGAACAAGGATTCTAGCTAACAAGGTAGAAGTTGCACCACCTTTTGAGACCCAGCCTCAAAAAGTAGGCAGCATTGTTGAAAACCACTCTCTGTGATTACTCAGAGAGTTACGTATAGAATTAGTATAGGACCTGGCAATTTCACTTCTAGGTATATACTCAAAAGAACTGAAAGGAGGGACTCAAATAGATATTTGGAGACCAAGATTGACAGCGGCATTATTCACAACTGCCAAAAGATGGAAGCAACCCAAGTATCCATCATCCCATAAATGGATAAACCAAAGTGGTATATACATACAATGAAATATCATTCAGCTGTAAAAAAAAAATAAATGAATTTAAGTTCTGACATATGACAACATGGATGAAGCTTGAGGACCTCAGATTGAGTGACATAAGCCAGACATAAAAGCAGCAATATTGTATGCTATCATTAATATCAAATATTTAGAATACACAAATTCATAGAGTTGGAAACTATAATACAGGTTAGCGGGGGCCAGGGTGGAGGTAGGGAATGTGAACTCGATGCTTAATTGGTACAAAGTTTCTGTATGGGTGACGGAAAAGTTTTGGTAATGGATGGCGGTGATGGTGGCACAACATTGCGAACGTAATTAATAGCACTAAACTGTTTATTTGAAATTGGTTAAAATGGGACATTTGGGGTTGTGCATGTCACCAGAATTAAAACTTTAAAAACCACAGAACTGTACCACACAGTACAGTGAATGCTAATGTAAGCTATGGACTGCAGTCAACAGTATAATTATAACATCGTTTCATTAATTCTAACAAAAATAGCATGCTGATGCAAAGCGTTTATTCGGAAAACTGTATGTGTGTTGGGGGCTGGTCCATGGGAACTCTGTACTTTTACGTGGTTTTTCTGTACACTTACAACTTCTCTAATAATTAAAAAAATTAGGCAGCATAGTTTCCACCACATTGTATCAGATCCACACAGATTCAAGAGGAGATAAAGACCTCACCTGTTGGTAGGAAGACTCTTTGTCTCATAGGATGGGAGATACTGTTCTACTTTTTGGAAAAGAAAAACCTACCCACTTTCCGAAAAGTCTGTATAATTTTTACTTTCATTGAGAGTGTATTAGAAGGCCCATTTCTCTGTATTCTTTAAATGATTAGTGAGAATGCTTACTTTATTACTAGTTTGATTTTCATTTCTTAATAAATCATACTGAGCAGATTTTCATATGTTTATTGGCCCTTTATATATTTTTTCCTGATAGCTGCCTATTCATAACTTTTCTTGTTTGATATTTTTTTTCTTACTGACTTTGAAGAGCTCTTTGTAAATGAAGGAAATTATCCCTTTGTCACTGTAGGTTGTAAATATGTTTTTGATATTGCTTTTTCTCTTTGACTTTGTTTCTGCCAAACAAAAATTTATAATTTGCTTGTAGCTTGGGGTTTTATATCTTTCTGAGAAAGGTCTTGTTTACTCCAATATTATTTTTTAAATACCCAAGTTTTCTTCTAGATTTTGGTCATTTGATGCTATAAATTGCTCTATATAATGCCATATGGGCCATATAGTATTGTACCTATCTCCACATTCTGGGAAACAATTTCCTTTGATCAATTTAAACTACTTCTATGTATTTTTGAGTTCCAGTTGCTAATATTTTATTTAATATTTTGTATTACCAGATCAAAGCTTTTCTCCAGTGCCAGATTTCTCACAAATTCCTCATTTCTTGTGAGCATATCTTATTCAACAAAATTGAAGGCTTCTTGTCCTTTTATTTCTAATTCTTCCTTACGTCTAGTATTTCTTTCTGAATTTGCTAATTTTGATCTATGTTGTTTTATGTTATTTCTTAAAATGCTTAAGTTCCTTTGAAAATAATGCGCCATAATTTTGATCTGTTTGTGGTATGTGTTCTTACTATTTTCATTATCTATAAGAGTATTATTCAATTCCTTATTCTCTTTTTTTTTATAATAACTTTGTATGAGATTCAGTCTCAATACCTGTCTGTCATTCAGTTTTATGAGGTTATTTTTCTGGAACTTTTAAAAGAAGAACTGGTTCAAGATGGTTTTTCTCACATTACTGAGCATCCTCTCCTGTTACTTTACAAAAAGTTTTCACAAACGTGGCAGCTTGTTTTCTGATTGTCCTGAATTTCTTCACCCACTCCACACTGGTCTGGCCTATCCTTTCTTGTCTCTATTTTTCTATCACGCTCTAAATTGGCTCCCCTCAGAGCAGTTTCTCCTCAGTATAGGGCCCTCTCCCACAAGGGAGCTGTGCCTGGTTGGTGTGAGTTTTCTGTAGCCGAGACTATTCCAGCCCCTCTCAGGGGACCCCTCACACTACCTGCTATTGCACAGGGCAGGACACACTGCTGTGTAGGATAGTCTTGCTGGCTTCCCAGGAAATACCTCTTGGCTATTTCAGGGTTCTCAGATCCATTGCTTCCCCCCATTTTCCCCCACACAAATGGGGGTATCAGGTAGATCTAGTGGCAATTGGTGGTTCATGTCATTCACTTGTATTAAATGGAATTTGGGTTTCTATATATTGCTGCATCGATTTTCATGGGGACAAAGAGTGTTTTAAAACTATACGTTCACTACTGGTTGCCAGAATCCCCAGAACCCCTCCCTATATTGCTTTGATTGTTCCAGTTTCTTTCAACTCTTAATGTTGTTCACTCATTTGAATAAATCACTCTGGTATCTTTTCTACTCCTCCAATTTTAAAAGCAAAGATAGATCATCTCGTCTTAAACCTGTTTAGGGAGTATTACATCAGCACAGCTGAAGCTCAGATATCACCAATAGATTGTCCTTTGTGGGGGGAGGTGATTATGGCCAACTGAGAATAAGGAATACTCATGACAAACTCTGGGATCTGTCCTGTAACTGTTGAAGAGTGCTTTGAAAACCATTGCTTTTTAAATTTCTTTTCTTTGTATATATGTTATACTATACAATTAAAAGAATTTAAAAAAAAAGAATAAGGAATATAATGGGGGGCTCTCTGGGAAATATGTTCAGCATATTATAAAAATCAGAAGCCAGGAAACCTTCTGATGATGGGAAATCTGAAGCTAGAGTTGCTCCAGGCTAATAAATCCACATTTACCCAAATGTTTCCAGCTCTCTCTATATTTGTTACAATAGAATTAATGCCTGTGTACATTAAACATATATTGAAATTATTGTAAACAGTATAATTGACACAGTTACCTGTAAAATGGAGAATTTTTTCAAGCATTTGAATCTGCTATTGTCAGGGGATGAGAGATTCCACATAAATGGATTCACGTGATTCTCTCCTTTAGACCCAGCCCCTCGGTCTAAAATACTACCACCATCCGTTCTGCCCTTCATTATTTTTTGCTCACTGTATTCAGAGTGGTTTTTTTTCAAAGCCTGTTATATATAACCCCTCTTATTTTAAAACTCTTAGATGGTTTCCTTTGCCCTTAGGATAAAGAGAAACCACTTAACACGGCCTCACAGGCCTGGCATAATCTGGCTCTTACCTGCTCTGTCCTTATCTCAGACCATTCTACAACTCATTCATTCTATTTTGGCCACAATGGCCTTTGTCAGTCTTTCGTCCTTACTATATCCTTACCGTACAGGGACTCTGCACAAGCACTTCGTCTGACTTTACTCCTGGTTTCAACTCCAGTTTCACTACCTCAGAGTAGCCTTCTCTGATTTCTCCTAGATTATATCCCTATATCATAGGGACCCAGAGAACCACAAATCTCCCCTCTATAATAGTTGCCATATTTGCAGTTTATGTTAATATGATTTTTCATTGATGATGTTCTCCACTTAACTGTAAGATGAGAGCGAGAACTACGTAACTCTTTGCATAAATGAAGGCTCAGTAAATTCAGGCTGAAAAATAATGCAAGTTTCTCTGAGACCTGAGTATCAATTACTTTTTCACTATAAATTTTTGTACTGAAACCTTTATGAAAATCAGTCATTACACTAAAACACAAAAATGTCCTCAGAAATATTATGATAGGACCATTTGTCTCGATACTACATCTAAAGATTACTTGATTTTTTCCTCCCATCGTACTTTTAGGCTCCTTCTAATTTGCTGTATCTAATTGGCTTGAGGTTGGCAAATCAGATATTTAGATGTGTTCGAAATGGGTCTAAAATGAGAATAAACAGGCCGAGAATTAAGGTCATAAAGGTCCCCTATGAGTAGGACAGGAGCTTTCAGGAGTGTACTGCAAAACGTTCATTTTGTACACTCAGAGATCTTAATTCATCCTGAGATTCCACTTGCGTTCTGGATAGTTGAGATTCTCAGATAAAGGGATATGTGATGTCTTGCAGGATATGCCTTGAAAGCCCTGTTTAAAGCTGCACAGAAAGAAAAATTCAGAGGAACTTAGTTTATCACTAATCAATTTTAGATGGAAAATTTAGGAGTCTTTTTAAGATCAAACTCTGCATACAGTTATTGTTTTGTGATGGTACAATTGAGAATTAAATATAATTCTCATGAAAAATATAAATTTCATGTAAATAAAGGCAAAAATAAGTTTTATAATACTAAAAGGAAAAGAAAACTCTTCTGTCAAGTTAAAATTCACTAGAAGAGCAGAGCTCTAAATAGTTTGACCTTATTTTCTTTCTTTAGTACTTTGGAATAAACTGAAACTTTACAAAACATTTGTAAATCTTCACAGATTGTTAATCTATTTTTCTTAAACATAAAAAAATCAAAAGCAGTTTTAAAAAACGAATTTGGAAAAGTCCTAATAGCTTAAATGACATAGGAAAACTGAAAAGGAGAAAGGAAAGTGGGAAATTCCTCTGAGCAGAAAGCTTGTTCCATATAAATAGCCCACAGCCATGGATGATCGGCATCCACATTGCAACAACTTGAAGACTTCGCTGCCACAGGTAGTGGTAAGCAGCGCTGCTCCTGCTGCCATCATGGCCAATAGCTGGGTCTTTCATTTCATTCTCCTGTTGGGTGTCTCCAGCACAGCTCTTTCCATCAGCTACAACTTGCTTGGATTCCCACAAAGAGGCAGTGTGACTTGTCAGAAGCTCCTGAAGAAGTTGAATGGAAGCACTTTACACTGCCTCCGGGACAGAATGAACTTCGAGGTGCCCGAGAAGATTAAGCATCCCCAGCATTTCCAGAAAGAGGAAGCCGCCTTGGTCATCTATGAGATGCTCCATCAGATCTTTGGAATATTCACGGGAAAATACTCCAGCACTGGCTGGAGTGAGACCGTCGTTGAGAAGCTTCTTGCGGAACTGTTTTGGCAGATGGACCGTCTGGAGACAATTCTGGAGGAAAAACTGGAGGAGGAGAGCTCCCCCCAGGGGGACTTCATGACTGTTCTACTCCTGAAGAGCTATTACCTGAGGATCGTGCGGTACCTGAAGGACAAGGAGTACAGCAGCTGTGCATGGACGGTAGTCCGGGAGGAAATCCTTAAGAACTTTTCCTTCATTATTCAACTTACAAAGTACCTCCAACAATGAAGAGCTCCCCAGCCTCTGCCTCTGGGACTGGACAGTGTTGACCGCAAGTACAGGTGTTCTTCCACCAGCAGAGGCTTTTTAAAGTGACTGAAAGCGAATGCACTGCTTTAGCGTTAGCAGTGCTGATGCAAAGGACTTATAAATTATTTTTATTAATTTATGTATTGTTATTTTTTTATCTTTTATTTAAACTTTTATACTGGAAAATAAATTATCTATGAAACAAAATTCAGCATGGCAGTTTCAATTTCAATCCGACAGTTTCCACAATCCTTATTAAAAATTGCTGGACACCTATGCTAAATGTTCCTGGAAAGTAGTATAGTTTCCAGCCACTGCCTTTGAAGAATTTAATTATCAAGGATGCCAAAGAAATATTCAAGGTAAGAGATGATAAGGGAACCTCAGCCTCATGTGGGAATAAATGTGGCCCGAGACTCGCAGGGGTTAAAATGGGAGAGGCGGGCAGAATTTCTGTAAGTAGAACTTGGGGGCCCGTTACTTTGACTCTGTGACCCAAGCTCTCTGGCCCTGAAGTTAGAATTTGGCTGGCCCGCAGGTAACCAGAGGAATTCAGATAGTTGCTTTAACCCATCGGTTATCTGCAGGATGCTTTCCCCAGGGGATTTAAAAATATTTGTGTGCCCCTCCCCCACTCAAATCTAAGAGTGAGTAGTGCCGGGCACTTTGGTGGCACCGTTAAGTAGTCCCTCCATCGTGCTCTTCGGGAAACAGCCTAGTTGTGTGGGTCTCTTAGGGAGCTGAGGTCCCCTGGCCACTTTCAGGACCCTGATGTCAAAGGGAGGGAGAGTCCTGCCTTACACCCCGGCCATCTGGTTAGTTTCCTCTCTCCAATTTTCCAGAACACTAAGTCTGCTCCGGGTGCCCCTGCCTTGTTCATACAGAACTCCAGGGATACCTTATGTGGTTTTCCTACTGATCTGCATTTCTGAAGCCACATACTCCCGAAGTTGAATCCAAGACCACAAAGATTAAGTTCAGTTTCAGGTCAAGGGAAACAACAGGTAGCAGAGGAGAAAGGGAAATTCAGGTGGGATGAAGAGAGCACTAACTTTTCCCTAGCTTATACTAGGAAAATAAAGTTTTCTTGCCTGCCCTGAAGGGCAGCTGGCTAGCATGTGCCAGCTGTCGGGATTTTTGTCTTTGTCTTGAATCCTTTGGGAACCTGGGTTGTTATGACCGACAGCTGCCATTTCCTGAACGCGTCTGTGAAAAAGGCACTTCGCTGAGTTTTTACATAATTGGGTTTAATCCTTCTCACAAGCACCTCAGGCAGGCACGGTTACATCACTGCCATTTTACAAGAAAGGAAACTGAGTCACAACCAGGCTTAGTAACTGCCCAAGGTCACATACCTAGAGAACACAGGTTAAAGAAAAGAAGTACAAAGGGAAGAATCATAAACTATTTTATTTGTATCTGGACATTTTCTGCTAGCGCAGTAAAGAAATCTGAGTTACTTTTAAAGGATTTGGCCTTTAGGCAAAGAAATCTATATCAGTCGCGACTCCAGAGAAGTTATTATTGTGCAAATAATGAATGGGGGCTCCCTCTTCTGACTCAAGGCAGTAACATGCAGGCTGTGGAAATAAGAAATGCCATCCTGGAGGAACTAAGGCCATTCTTCAAGCCAGTCCAGGCTCCAGAGAATTTCCTCCAGCTCCCAGCCCACGACTCCCAGGCCTTCTGCAGCATTCCGCCTTTGCCTGGGGTCAAGGATAAGATCAGCTAGTTGGAAGAGCAAAATCTAAGCAGGACACAGCAGCCAGAGAGCGATAAAAAAGCATTCTCCCATGAATGGATCCTGACTGCCTACCACTCTCTCTGGGCCAAACTGTTAGCCCAGAAATGGTGAGCCTGGGCCTGCCCTTGAAAGACTGCTCTCCCAGTGAGCTGGGAGTCAGAAAGATGGGAGAGAAGCTTCTTCTGTAGGACTAGAAATAACTGTCCCACCCCTGAGCATGCTGGCCCATTCAGAAAACCAAAAGCATGTCCTACATAAGCAGAGGTCCAGGACTGAAATAGCAGAGGGTGGCCAGGCCTCGATGAATGGACCAAATTCGTGGTGCAGAAGTCAGAGCTGGACAGCGGTACCACCTTCTTCCCTCCCAACCCCCACCTGGGAATCACAGGAAATCCTAGAGAGGACACTGTGCTTCTCTAGCTCGTAAGAGTTAAAAGACATTGGCTAACACCTGGGTTGTATATAAATACATAAATGTTGCCAAATTTATGGCAACATGACCCATGTACATGTGTATGGTATGTTTTGCAGTTAAGCTGATATTTAGGCACTTTAGGTGTCATTAGGCAATTTTAAGTATTCAGATTATGGCTGTTGCTACGATTCGGTCCCAAAATGCTCTTAAGAAAGTGAAAAGAACGCCCATATCTGATACAGGACTTGTATCAAGAGTATATTTCTAAATCACTCTCAAAACTCAGTAATGATTGATCTTAGTCTCCAGCACCTTAGAGCAGCTGGAAGTTAAAGCCAAAATTGTGGAATTGCAACCCATGCCAAACTCTGAAATCTGTTCTGCAACTAACTGCTATGCTGTGCTTTGAAATTTATTGCTTTTTTGTATATATGTTTTTTTCACAAAAGAAAGGGGAAAAAAGCTGATTGTGATGATAAAAACAGCATTTATTCTTTCTAGCCTCCAAAGTTCTGGAGCAGCTCGAAGGAAAAATCTGAGATGATAGTATGAAAGCCAATGATAAACTCTGGGATCTGTCCTCTAACTGCTTGTCGAAGAGTGCTTTGAAAATTATTGTTTTTTTTCTTTCTCAGCTTTGCATATATGTTATATTATACAATAAGAAAAATTTACCTCAATAAGAAGAAAACAATTCAATTTTTAAAAACAGGGCAAAATATTTAAGTGAACACATCACCAAAGAAGATATAAGAAGAGCAAATAAGCACAAGGAGATGGCAAGTCCGTTGTCATGCACTTTTTGGGCTCATCAGATAATGAATATGAAATGGGTTTTGGTCAAAGAGGTACCCATAACACCATACGAACATGTCACTGTCACTTTCGTTTCTGCCAGATTATATATGTGATGCAAATGAGGTCTGCCCAGCAGAGATAGCCGAGGTGACAGTGCCCTAATCAATATGAACTTCCATTTTGGCTGGTCTGACCGTGAAACTATTCATCTTTGGAGATTAAGTCATGCCTACAAGGCATGTTCAGGTCCCAACCCCTGTTCCTATGAGTATAAAGCCATTTGCAAATAGGATTTTTGAAGATGTTATTAATTAAGCTTCACTCAAGTAGTTGGTCTCCCTTTCGTGCCCATTCAGGTGGGGACTCTCTCCCTCCCTCTCTCTCTCTCTCTCTCTCTCTCTCTCATAGCAGGAAATTCCCATCTGTTCCTTTCCCAGACTCTACAGAGACTATTTTCTCTTAGGGTTTTGGCAACAACTGTCTGAAACATGAGTCATAGATTTTGTTGTCTGGGCTGCATTTCCTTCTCTCGATCACTACATTTTTATCTCTGTCCTAGCAAGAAAGTGCTGTATGCAGTTTCCCTTTCCAAGTCTGGCACCAATTGCTTTCATTATTTCATAGGAACATTTAAGAATTAAAATGGCTCACGTCATTCAGGAAGTATATTCCTTTTTCCTTTCACTTTCACTTTTTAATTTTGGGGCTCCTTTTCCTTTTATGAAAACCCAGACATAAAACAATACTTTCCAAAGGGGAAATGATTTAATCATTAAGAAATTTCTTAATGATTTCTTAATCATTAAGAAATTAAGAATTGAAGATTTATGAATTTAAAGCTTGAAATAGTTGAAAAAAAAATAGTTTACTGTCTCAAGCAGAAAAAGCACAGGACATGGAATAATACAAACCTGAATGCTATTGTAAGTTCTGCCACTTTCTAACTGTATGATGGTAGGCATGGACTTAAATTGGAGAGAATCTTATCCAAAACTTTTCAAGATTGCTGTGAGAATGTAAGATAGAGCCAGGACAGAGTCTTGCCTATAGAAGATGCTCAACATTTAACCTAATTAAAAATGAGTAAAAATTACACAAAATTAGGTGGGCTTCTAGAACACCCTTCCAAATATCTCATGTAAATAGCAAGTTTTATCCTCATATTTATGGTCAATTGATTTTTTAGAAAGGTGCCTAGACCACCCAATTGGGAAAGAATAGTCTTTTCAACAAATGGGAATGAGGGAATTGGATATCCATACACAAAAGAATGAAGGAGGATCCCTACCTCACATCATACATAAAAATTAACTCAAAATGTATCAGAGACCTAAATATAAGAACCAAAGCTAAAAAAACTTCTAGAGGAAAACACAGACGCATCTTCAGGACCTAATTAGGCAATGGCTTCATAGGCTTCACATCCAAAGCACAAAACACAGAAGAAAAAATAAATAGGACCTCATTAAAATTAAAAACATTTGTACACCAATGACTTCATCATGAAAGTACAAAAACAACCCACAGAATGGGTGAAAATATTTGGAAATTACATATCTGATGAGGTTTTAATATCCAGAATATATAAAGAAATCATACAACTCAATAAGAAAAGGACAAACAATCCAATTTTAAAATGGACAAAAGACATGAATAGACATTTCTCCAAAGAAGATATACAAATGACCAGAGAGCACATGAAAAGATGTTCAATGTGATTAGCTATTAGGGAAATGCAGCTAAAATCACAAGATACCATTTCTCATCCACATGAAAAGCTACACCTAAAAAAAAAAAAGAAAGAAAATATTGGAGAGGATGCAGAGAAGCAAGAACACTTGTTCTTTGTTGATGCAAATGTAAAATGGTGCAGGCTTTGAGGACAATAGTTTAGTGGGTCCTCAGATAGTTAAGAGTAGAATTACCATATGACCTGGCAACCCCACTTCTAGGTAAATCCCAGAAGAATTGAAAGCAGGGACAAGAACAGATATTTGCACACCAATGTTCATAGCAGCATTATTCACAATTGCCAAAAAGTAGAAGCAAACCAAGTGTCCATCAACAGGTAAATGGATTTAAAAAATGCAGTATATGCATTCAATGGAACAGTATTTGGCTGTAAAATGAAATGATATTCTGATACATGTGACAAGATGGATGAATTTTTAAAACATCGTGTTGTGTGAAATAAGGCAGCAGAAAAGAACACATATTGCTTGATTTCACTGATATGACATAATTAGAAAAAGCAAAGTCATAGAGCCAGAAACTATAATACAAATTACTAGGGGCCCGGGCGGAGGTAGAGAATGAGGAGTTAACAATTAGTACAGAAGTTCTGTTTGGGGTGATAGAAAAGTTTTGGTAATGGACTGTGCTGTTAGCACAACATTGTAATGTAAGTAATACTACTCAACATAAATTTGAATGTGGTTAAAAGGGGAATTTTAGGTTGTATATAAAAAATTTTAAAAACAAAAGCATAGAACTATACAACACAAACAGTGAACCCTAATGTAAAATGTGGTCTATAGCTAACAGTACAAATATAATATTTCATCAATTGTAACAAAAGATACCACACTAATACAAAATGTTAATAATAGGGAAAACTGTGTGGGGTGCGGAATATGTGAGAACTCTGTATTTTCTGCATGACTTTTTCCATAAATCTATAACTGCTCTAATTAAAAAAAAGTTTTAAAAAGGAAAAAATAAAAAGCGATTTTTAGTAATTAGATGGTTGAAAGCAGTATCACTCCTATAATGGCGTCTAAGTGAGTGTGATTTTTACCAAAATCGTATTTAAATATGTTGAGAAAGTATACTCAGCATATATGATTGCAAAGTATAAACAAGAAATTTCTAAAATTCCAATTTCAACATTTATATAACTTTGGAAAGTTATTTAAGAAGCAAGACCAATTATGCCACAAATATTTGAAATGTAAAGAAAAAAGATGAGCAGTAAAAAGAGTCAGTGGGGAAGAGTGCACAGGAAGGCGCAGCCGTCTTTGGTATCTCCTGTGATGTGTCTGAACTGCGCTCACCCCCTTACATACTACCCCAGATTATGCGTAGCTGCCTGCCTGGCATCCAGGGCCACCACCTTGCTGTAGAAGTCGACAATGCCCAACTCTGGGAATGGACATCTGACCCAGGCGGCCGCCGGGAGCACCTGCTTCCCCACGCCACAGTGATGGGTCAGGAGGAGATCCGTGACCCAAGCAGAGGCCATGCGCATGACATGCCACGGCAGGTACCTGGTACAGTGTGACCCTGGAGGCAGGACCCACAGCCAGCTGTGCAGCTTGTCATCTGCCTGCCTGTGACCCTGGCTTGACCTTCAGTGGAAGAAATGTGGAAGAATGCAGCCAACTCAGAGGACAGGAAAAGGGAAAAAGCAAAGACACATTCCTGAAAATATTGTCTCAGCCATGCCTGAAGTCAGGTGACCTCTACAAAGTTTAAGTGGTCTGAGCCTTGCTATAAGGTTAAAGGTGACTGACAAATAAAATAGAAACCTGCCCACCCACTCATCTACATCTCCTGCCTTTTCAGCCTATTTGGACTTTGCCATTAATTTTTTTTGGGGGGGGGGAGGGGTGCATGGTCCAGGAACCGAACCTGGGTCTTCCACATGCAAGGTGAGCATTCTACCGCTGAACCACCCGTGCATACTTTTTTTTATTCTTTTTTTTTTTTTGCCTGGGCAGGCACCAGAAATTGAACTTAGGTCTCCAGCATAGCAGGCAAGAATTCTGCCAGTAAGCCACTGTCACACTGCCCTTTGCCATAAATTTTGTGAAGATGCTCCACATAAATCTTCCCATTCTCAGAAATCTGACTAGTTACATCTCTGCTCTTCCAGTGTGACCAAGGATAAAACTGCCTACAACCTCAACACTGCATGCTTTAAAATGGGGGTTCATCTGAGACTTTCTAGGAAAATAGCCAGGGCCTCAGAATTAAACTGCCCCCTTATTTCTATTTAAAAGGTGTATCTTCTAAGTTTTATCCTTCACAGTTCTATTCTTCAATGAAGTTCAACAGATATTTCCTTACTGCACAGTGAAAAGCAGATACCATGCTAAATACTGGCTTTACAGCATCAAATAAGATATGAACCTTCTCCCCAAGAAGATCACTGTCAAGAGAAGGAAAAAAATAAGTATACAACTAAAATGATAGCAGTGAGAGAAGCTTCATCCTAACACTATAACAATTTCCTATACAAGACCAGATGAGACTATGATTTATTCTATCCAACAGGATCAGAACAGACTTCACAGAGGAGGTAATATTTGTACTTGGACTTGAAGAGAGGTAGTATTTTTAAAATAAAAAGAATGGGAGAAAGAGCATTTCAAGAAGGAGGAAAATCTAAACAAAAGAGCAGATTCATGAAAATATTTAGCATGTTCAGGGAATGTCAAGAAGGACAATGCAGGTATTGGGTAAGAATGGAAAGGAAACAAAGCTAAGATCTACTTTCGGATAGATCTGAGGGCCTAGAGTGCCAGGTTGTAAGGAGAGGGGTGGCATGGTCAGATTTCTGTTTAAGAAAGGAGACTCTGGTCAGAGCTGGAAGGGAGGGATTGGAGCAGGGTGAGACTGCAGGTCAGCAGGCTGCTAAGGTTCTGAGCCCGAGGCAGAGGGGAGCACCTGAGCTACAACTGAAAAATAATCAACTTATTATCACACATCATGGGAATTCCTTTCTGTCAAAATTTCTCAGCCTTAATATGCTCTTTTCTCTTCAGTCACAACCTAACCTAATGTTGCTATCACCACAGAGATGAGTTTTTGAAATGACAATTCTCATTCAAACTGAGAATCAACAGTCGCTGTTATTGATGAGCCATGCCCTGCCCCCTCCATAGTCCCAGAACCCCTTCTCCGCTCAGCATAAGGCTAACTGACATTCTCTAAAGCAGGGATCATCCCCAATTGGCACGAGAAATCATAAGACTTCAATCTCCTCTATACAATATAAGCAGCATATAAAGTCAACATTGTTCCTATCTGATTGCATCTCATCCGCATTCTCTGGGAGCACCCAGAAAGTTTTCCCATTCTGTGACGGATACTGCTAAGCTTTCAAATGACCGGGCAGGGGTGTGCCCTGCCCTCTGCCTCTGCATTGAGTAGGACTGTCCAGCAAGGCCACGACAGTTCTACTCAACGTCTCCTCCCTCACCTGCAGTTGAGAATCTCAATCATGGTAAAATTCAGGCTCTGATGGCAGGGGAAGATGGAATACACTTTCCCTCCTTCCCCTGGATCCTACTTTGGGTAGGAGTAAGAAAGTTAATCATCTCTCTTCTCCATTTCTACCTGTGGAAGGTGGCCCTCTCTATCTCAGCTTCCTTTAGCTGTAACAGAGAGAAGCAGGGGCACAGACAACTTAAACTTTCCTTAAAATGCTGCTAGGAAGCCAAAATGAAAACCAGTCAACTAAAATGTTGCAAAATCCTCAAATGCTGTTAACAATCATCCCATCCATTATATTTGCTGTAATCCTTACAAATGGATTAAAGGACAAGATTATATTGAGTGAATTGGCTTAAGGCCAATTGGCCTCTGTTAGTCTCCTGTGGATCTCAGCATCTTTTGACAAGGACAAGGCCACATGCGGGGAAGGGGACAACTTCTAATATTAGCTACTCATTCCGAACAGCCACTTGATCTCTCCTAAAATCCACCATAGCTTGAATCGTATGGATTCATTTCTACCATAAACCCTACTCCTGAAAAGACAAATATGGTCTGCATAAGATAGTCATGTTCTTTTTATTTACCTCATGTTGTTCTTATTTCTTATGGCTTAATAATGTAGGATTTACTAAGCCAAGAGTGCTCAGTCTTCTTGGGCTACATTATAATACTTCCATGATGATTGACAGAGAAAGGATTCATTCTCAAATTGCTTCATCCTAAACCCTTTTAGTTTTACACCCAGGCTCCTGTTGGTTTAGGGGCATGTAGGTGTGAAGGAGATGCAGCAGACAATCTCATTTTGCATCCATTACTTGTGTAGGACTTGTCAAGCACAATGGTTCATATATAATGTGATCAATAAATGGTAGCTGATTTTTAATTTTTGCAGGCAACTGTTATCTTTTATTCTATTGCTGAAAGATAGGGTCTCTACTATAAAACATTCCCATCCCTCCACCAAAATAGGATTTAATAAAATTTGCACAAAATCTCAAATAGCCCAGACAACTGTTCCCCTTCTATGTAGTTAAAAACAACAATGTGGTCATGCAGTTGGCTGGTCAATAAGAACCTAACACAAAACCTTGGGTATCTAAAATATATTTATCGGGCAGGCCAGGTGGCTCAGCAGGCAGAGTTCTCACCTGCCATGCGGGGGACCCAGGTTTGATTTCTGGTGCCTGCCTATACAAATAAATAAATAAATGAAATATATTTATAGAATGAGAAATGGTCTGGAATCTTATCTTCTGACTCCACATCCAATAAACTTTCTGTCTTTTTATTGTACAATTTCACAGACGTTGTTGTCTAAACCAAGCCCTTCACTGGAAATCTCATTAGGTTTAGTGTCCTGCACAGAACTTCTAGGCTGATTCTCATTCTGCATCTCTTGGCAGCCCAGCCATATAGATGCCAAAATGAAAAAGATGAAAGGGACAACTTTCTATCTTTAGGTGTCTTATCACAGGGAGATATTACCAGTCCATAATGACCCTCTGTCCCATTTTTTATTTTGTTTCCTTATCCAATCATCACTTGGGAATGGAAAAATAGGCATCTCAAATACTGAGTGATAGGGAAATTCAGGCAAGGCCAAAAGCCTTCTAAAGTTTCAGAGCAAGGATAATGGGTTATAATGCTGAGATGATGTCATTTCATCCATAGTCAGCAAGTTTTACACCACAATCTAAAACTCTTCTGATTTTTTCTCTTGTTTTTTTTCCTTTGAATTGCTAAAAGTAATAACTGCTTTAGTTAGTAGCAGAGGGAAGCAGGAGAACAATTTATGATACTGATTTGTTGACCATAATGACTGCTTTCATTGATCAACCTGATGAAAACTGTCTGTGTGGAACCCATTGTCCAATTACAACTTGCTATGATGCCAAGTGATCACCTACCTGGTTGTGTGTGAAACACGATTTGCCTCCAATAGAGAATGGCCCATCAGGGATCTTGCCCAACTCAACCAACATGAAAGGGGATGTATTTTCAAAGACTTTTCCCCAGGTCTGACCAAATAGTAATGAACCTTGCAAGTCCAAAACAGTTCTCTTCAACAAGCTGTTTTATTTCCCTTCTTGCCAAATATCTAAGGTAGGGACAACCATATAATCATAAGGCCTTCTGCATGTATCACATCTTTCTCAACACAGTACCTGAATTTCAAAAAAATAGACTTTTCAAAGAGCAGGCTAGAGATCTGAGCATTAAAAATGAAGTAATTTTCTCTAAGTGAAGTGATTAATAAATAGCAAAGGCAGAATTCAAAGAGATGCGAAATGCTAATTGGGTGAGGCGATGGTACTATTCAGTAATGCTTTCACTTATTAACTGGAGGGAAAACTGTACTTAGGACACATTCCCATGAGTGACAACTGAGAAATCCTTGACTTTCTGCATATTTATTTTTGCATTATTCATTCTACACATGTGAACTGGGCATGCATGTCTTCATCATGTGCATGACATTAGATATATGATGCCTGTCCTCTTGGACCTCAGTCTCAATGGAAAAGACAGACAATTATAGGGCAAGAATATAAGTGCAGTCACAGATATCTGAGAAAAACTGCTGAATTAGAATGGAGGTGAGTTCCTCTTGACACCCATGACTGGGTGCCCTAATTGTTGAAGCAGAAATTCAATTGCAAAGGCCAATCTGGTTTGGCCACAGTGATGGGCCTGCCTGCCTTCTCTCAGTCTGCTCAGGCCTTCATTTCTCCCACCCAATAACCCATGTACCCCCAGAAAAAGTAGATAAAGGTTTTAGCAGCCAGCCTCAGGACCCTTTCAGTTGAAAGTAATAGAAACTCAACTTCAACCATTAAGTGAAAATAAGATTTATTGGAAGGATGAAATTGCTTATTTCATCAAAACTGTTATTGCAGCAAGGGCAGCTCAGGAGCAGGAACCAGAGACTCAGTCCTACTTAGACTCTTCCCTCCTCCTCTCATTATGCTTCTCTCTAAGTGGAGACATGGGTGCTGTACAACTCAGGAGCACACCCTTATTGTTCCAAGACCAGAGGCAAAGGGAGAATTTTTCATATTTTATCTCTGATAGGTTGAATTATGCATCCCAACAAAACGCATGCTCTTAATCTTAATCTGGATTCTTGTGGGTGTGAAGTCATTATAAACAGAACCTTTTGAAGACGTTATTGTTAAGTTGTGACCAACTAAAGCAGATTGGGTCTTCATTGCTGAAGGCTTTATAGAGAGAAGAGACTGGAAGGCAGAAGTCAGAGAAAGCCACAAGGAGGAGGCACAAGCCAGAGGAAACTGGAAGAGCAGACACGAGGAGAAGAGATTACTCAATGATAGGAGGCAGAGATGCAAGCCGAGGAACCCCAAGGATTGTAGCAAGCCAGCACCAGAATGCTGCCAACTTTGGGGAGGAAGCAAGTTCTGCTAACACCTTCATTTTGGACTTCTAGCCTCTGAAGCTATGAGCCAACAGATCTTGTTGTTTAAGCCAACCAGTGTGTAGAACTGTCATTGCAGCTTGGCATACTAAACGTTATTTCTAACATTTGGGTTGTTATAAGATGGCACTTCCAAAATTTTCAAGAAAAGAAGGCTCTAAGTTAAGTGATTAGTAAAGAGCAGGAGCAGAACTCAACATCAGATTGGTGTTTTTTACTCCAGAATACTTCAGTATCCCATACTGCCTATCAATGTTTGTTGAACACATGAATACATGAATGAGTGCTTTCTAATTTGAATGAAAGGTAAATCCTTTTCAAATCCCTCCTGGTTCCACTATAGTAATCTTTATGCAAGCTCCTGGCTACCAGTAATTTCATTTTACCGTATTTGATCTGAGAAAACTCCAGCCAAAAAGAAAAAATTTCCAGACTCCGATTGTTCTGACATTGGTGGATAGAGACTGCTGGCAGGAAGATCATATGGGCTCCCCAAGAGGAAATCACCATCATGGACAGAGGAGCTTGGGCTGGTGACTGAGCACCAAGAGTGTTGCTCATGGACAAAACGTGCTCCTGGATACTTTGTGTAATTGCAAATACATCTCTTTTGACCCAATCATTCTCACTTTTGAAGTGTATTTTGGAAATAATGGCTAAATGTAAGCACACACTTAAAAACTCCAGCATTAGGAGTCCAGGTCTATAGAGAGACATGGGGCCACAATAGCTAACAAAGATTGTCATGGTGGGGTGATGTCCTCTTATCCTCTCTGTCTCACCCCTGAGAAGCTTCTGCTGGTCCTACAGGGCTAGAGATCCAGGCACTGCAGCAGGAATTGGAAGGACATTTGGCTTGGCAGTGCTATCAATCCGCAACAATAGAAACAGAAGCAAGGAAAGGGTCCAATAGAGACTGATCAGATCTTCCAATTATCAGTGTTTGCGTATAACTGGCTTTTATGCCAGTTTGGAATAACTGGCTTTTTGGAGCGTCTGTGCTATATGAAAGAAAAAGTCCTCCCGCAGGAAAGGCAGAACATTCTTGGGCTATGTTATGCAAAGCGTGAGCCAATTATGTTAAGTATAAAAAAGAGAAATGAAATTCCTAGTTCAAGATGGCAGATAACTGCCCTCTTTTATCCTTCCTCTTTCCAATATCTCTTTGAAATTATGGAGAGCAAGTTACTGGAGAGCAGAGTCATGAAATACTGTCTCTTGTAGATGAAACAAGAAATAGAGACTAAAATGTATCATTTATAGTCATTTTTATTCTCACAAGTGTATTACTATATAAGAGTTATAAAGTTACCAATGCAGAGTGAAAATAATATAACTATTTCTGTTAGGAATGAATTCAGCTACAAGGAACAAACTTAAAAGCAGTAGCTTAAACAGAAAGAGGTTATTTTCCTTATCTACAATAGATCTTAAAGTAAGCAGTCAAGGCAGGCTCGTTTTTCAACAATGGTGTCTGAAAGAAAGATAGACGATGAAGACTGAGATGGTATAATCTAGGAATGCCTAGAGTGTGCAATGATAGTGACTAAATGTACAAATTTTAAAAATGTTTTTGCATGAGGAAGAACAAAGGAATGTCATTACTGCAGGGTGCTGAAAATAGATGGTAATTAATATTTTAAAATTTCAACTTATGTGTGAGACTAAAGCAAAAAATGTTTATTCAGTACAAAATTTATATTTTGACTAGTGCATTTCCTAATATAACTTATGTAGACAGCTTAATTGAACACTATAAGTACATGGAACCTTGAGTAGGACATGAGATTATGTTGGTTTGTCCAGAGTGATACCCCAATAAATCCCAGAGTGATTTGAATAGTGAATAAAAAAGTATTTGCAAAGTCCCCTTCAGAGAATGGTGAGAAAAGGGGAAAATTCAACTTCCCCAAGTTGAATTCTTGATATTCTCACAAGTAGTGTGGACAACCAAAGCTATAGGCTGAGCTCCCAGTCTCGGGGTTTGTTCATACGAAACTTAACCCCACAAAGGATAGATCAAGCCTACTTAAAATTAGGCTTCAGAGTCACCCCCAAGAGAACCTCTTTTGTTGCTCAGATGTGGCCTCTCTCTCCAGCCAATACAACAAGCAAACTCACCACCATCCCCCCGTCTTCATGGGACATGACTCCCAGGGGTGTGGACCTTCCTGGCAACATGGGACAGAAATCCTAGAATTAGCTGAGACTCAGCATCAGGGGATTGAGAAAACCCCTAGAATGAGCTCAGACTCAGCATCAAGGGATTGAGAAAACCTTCTCGACCAAAAGGGGGAAGAGTGAAGTGAGACAAAATAAAGTGTCAATGGCTGAGAGATTCCAGAGTCGAGAAGTTATCCTGGAGGTTATTTTTACGCATTAAATAGATATCACCTTGTTAGTCAAGATGTAATGGAGAGGCTAGAGGGAACTGCCTGAAAATGTGAGCTGTGTTCCAGTAGCCATGTTTCTTGAAGATTGTATAATGATATAGCTTTCACAATCTGACTGTGTGATTGTGAAAACCTTGTGTCTGATGCTCCTTTTATCTACCTTGTCAACAGACAAGTAGAACATATGGAATAAAAATAAATAATAGGGGGAACAAATATTAAAATAAATTTAGTTTGAAATGCTAGTGATCAGTGAAAGAGAGGGATAAAGGGTATGGTATATATGAATATTTTTCTGTTTTATTTTTATTTCTTTTTCTGAATATATGCAAATGTTCCAAGAAATGATCATGATGATGAATATGCAACTATGTGATGATATTGTGGATTACTGATTATATATGTATAACAAAATAATCAAAAGTTAAGAATGTTTGCGTTTGGTGTTTTTTGGTATTTAAAAAAAAACAATGGTGTCTGAGACTTGGGTGCTCTCTCTTTGCCCCATTATCTTCACTGTGTCACTTTCACACTTGGCACCTCATGGCCATAACATGGTTGCCATACCTCTAGGCATCGCCTACACATTTCAGCAAGAAGCAGCATGAAGGGGTATTACTCGAATCAAGAAAGCAGAAGCTTTCCCAGAATTTCTCATCTTCTAAATGGAATCTGGGGATGTGAGCATTTATAGCTGAACATGTTGCCTCTGTTAATAAAGAAGAATGAATGGAAAATGGGTAAAGAGCTAAAAAAAAAGATATATATATATACACACACACACACATATATATATATATCTGCCACAGTATTCAACAAAATTTGGAAGAAAAGAAGCGGGCAGCAACGTAAATAAAGCTACAGTTATTATTTTTTTTAGATTGTGAAGTCAAAAGTCATGTCCAAACTGAAAATAAATAAAGATGATACATTATTTAGAATTATGGCAAAAAAAAAACAGGTTGCCTCTGTAGATTTAAAGTGATAATACTGCAGTGGGAAAGAATTTGTTTTAATTTAATCCTCTCCTGTTTTAATCTTTCATTATTCTGGGTGCAAGTAATACAGTTATAATGACTGTAAAGAGAGAAAGAGAGAAATGCGAGCTTATTTGTAGTTCAAGCAGGTACAACAGGATAGATCTGTTATAAATATGCCCAGCAGCCAACACAGGATCTAGAACATAGTATACTTGAACAAGTGTTTATAAATGAAAAATAATTCTGTTTATATAAAATTATTTTAAAATGCAAAGAATAAAATTAATTGCTGATATCCCTAAGAAGTATCATAAAAAATGACAAAAGCTAGACTACCTTATGCTTTTCAATGTAATGAAAGCTAGGTAGCAATTTTGATTGGGGGCAGGTCTGTTGGAAAGAGTAAAATATTTGACAGTGCACTTGGTGAATTGCCAACATCCTGGTGTCTTTAAAATATCTCCTATCTACTGCTTTACACTTAAAATTCAGCTGTGCAAATTTCATTGCTTTGTTTCAGAGGTTTGTGGATCAGTTTAAACACAAACAGGGAGCAAATATCTTAACCATGGACACCTCAGTGTGGATGGATTTAGCCTCTTCACCGAGGGTGAGTGGCTGAAGGCACATGAATAATAACACAAGAAGCCACAACCAAAGTGGGGAAAAAGTAAGGGTGAAAGAGAAGGAATATTGAAAACAATCTTCATCTATTTTATAATTTTACCTGCAGTAAGTAGGAGAATCAGGAAATGGAGAATCTAAACTCAGTGCCTTTAACATCCTTTCTTCTCAGTTTTCCCAACTGTAAGATGAGAATAAAAATAACTACCTTGAATTTATTTTAGAGGAATAATTTTTTGAAAGACATAGAAAACTAGTTATAAAATGTGCTATGAATGCCAAATACTGTCTTGACAAGTAATCAATAATCACAGATTCCATGCTTTAAAAATAATAAATAAAAACATCCAACTCTTGTGAAAGAAGCAGGTATTAGATGCAAAATAATATAACATCCAAGTGTGATATTCAAGTAATCAGTGATCACGGATTCCATGCTTCAAAAACAATAAATAAAAAATCCAACTTTTGTGAAAGAAGCAGGTACTGGATGCAAAATAATATAACATTCAAGTGTGATATTCAAATATTTAACAACTGGTATGATATTGGAGGACAACAGAAAATAGCTATCAAAAGTCTTAACTGTGTGTACGTATTCTCTTTGACTCAGCAATTCTGTTGCTAGGAATTTATCCTAAGTACATAATTACTTAAATTTTGAAAAGGTGCTTATACAAAAATATCCTCTGGTTCGGACATTGTAATACCTAAAATATGGACATAAAATATAAATTTCTAACTATAGGAGATTGATTAAATGATTTAAAATGGAATAATATATAGCCACTAAAAATGATAATATTAGATATCTATGTATTAATTTGGAAAGTATTACATAGCCAATATACTTAAGTGACAAATGTAAAATTTTAAACCATTTTTGTGAGAAAGTATATGCATATATGTATAAAGTTTAGAATTACATATACAAAAATAATAAAGTATATCTGAGTGAAAGAATTACGAATGGAGTTATTTCCTTCTCTGTACTTTTTAAAGGTCTGCTGAATGCCTAACAATGAACAAGTAATATTTTTATAATCATTAAATCATAATAAAGTGATCTCAATTCTGAAGTCCAAAAAATACTGCCTCCAATCTTATCCCAATCCTAATGAGTCATTTGCCCTGGTTGTATTCTGACATTCCAAATACTACACAATGTCCCTGATAACTGAATTACTGGTAACAAGGAAAATAAACTGCTTTGATATGGGTGTAAGCCCCAGACAATTTAATTTCTGAGAATCATACAATGGGAATATTTTCTATCTCAGTGTAATTTTTAAAGCTTAATTACCCACTCATAAATTTTTATCATTCATGGAACACGCACTGGGTTGGATTTAGGAAGCTGCAGTACCTGTCCCTTCTCTGTCACTAGCTAGTTTGGGTAAATCGCTGTACAGGACTGCATAGCGGTCCAGTGGGGATTTCAGAGGTTTGGGGCTGTGTGAATTTTAGCTCTAATGTGAAAATAATTTTTATTTTATCTTCTTTCTATCTCTCTTTAAGATTATAATTAAATGTAAAGGACTTCTTCTGTTTGTTGAAAAGGCAATTCTTATGAAGTTCTCATATATGCTACAACATGGCTTAATGTCGAAAACATTATGGTAAGTGAAATAAGCCATCACAAACGGTATGAGTTCATATGCAATATCTAGAATAATAAATTCATAGAGACAGAACGTAGATTATAGGTTGCCAGGGGCTGGGCACACACACTTATAAATGGTGTGACCTTGGACTAATTTCTTAACCTTTCTTAAGTTCAGTTTCCTCACTTAGGAAATGGGCTAATGAAATGAATCTCTCTCTTAAGGTTTGAGGAATAAGATATTACGTCTAAATCCCTGACACAATTCCTGATATACAGGAGGTGCTCGTTAAATGTCAGGTCTCCTTACCGTGGACTCTATTCCCCCATCTCTGCGCAAGCACAGCAGTAAGAGACTACATGAGACTGGAAGAGGAGAACTGAAAAGCTAACAATACCTCTCATCTTCACGTCTCCGTTATGTTAAATACAGATTTTCATGACAGTGATAAGCAGGTAAGGAATTGAAAAGAAAAAGGAACAGATGATTCTACACCCAAAGTTTCCCAGGTACCATCAGAGGAATTCTTAACACTCAAGAACTTGAGGGTCATCTTTTCTTATCATCAGTAAGAAGTGTTTCTACAATATCTAACATCAACCACAACTTAGAATGAAATCAGTCCTTTCTTTCATAATAGCTGTTAACAGTGAATTACTTAAAGTAATCAGTTCAGTAGACTCTTTATCCATTTTCCTTTAAAAGTCTTCCTTAATGAAATGCATTTTAAACAGTTTTAATACCGAGGCTTATGTAAAGATTGCCTGTGATTTCAGATAAACAGTTTTGTGTGTGTGTTTATTTTAAGCAGTACTCTTGTAATCTAACCCACAAATTCTGAATTTCGGATGGAGAGCAGGAGATTTACCAACCATGTGATGAAGAGTCATGTTCTCATGTTCTTTCATTTTGGCAGCAACTCTCATTTCAATTGAAAACATTCCCCTGCCATTAGGTAAACCCAGAGGGCAACCGTGAGCTGAGGCCTGGAAAACAAAACTGAGAGAGGAGGCTGGAACAACATATGGTTGTCATTTTCAGGGCCACAGAGAGGGGAAGTGGTTTTCCCCTGCTGGCTAAGCAAAGGGTCCGCAGCCCAGCCGAGCACACGGACCACAGTAAGTTGGAGGGCAGATAGCCACATGCGGAGACGCCGGCTCTCCTTTCCATTCTCGGTGAAGCAGGTGCTGACTGGCCCCGCTGTTAGGAGTGCTTAGTTTAAGATCTTGATGCCATTTCATATTTGAGGTCGTGGTGTTCTACTGACATCTGTGGCCTTGCACGAGTGCTGTGAAGGATGTGGTCATCTTACTCTCTCAAGTGCCTCTTCCTTAAAAATGACCTTTAGGAGCTCATGGGTCTTTCCAAAACCACAGTTTGTTCAATTGAAAATCTCTATCCCTGGATCTTTGGCTTTAAAAATTATTCTGTCTTTCCAAGCTTAAAGAAAGAGGTTGGTGGTGGTGGTTATGCTTTAAAAATATATTTACAACATCAGGTTGCAAAAACACTATTAACCTATAGAAAGCATTCCGTCATTCCTCCCCGCCTCTCCCATAGCCTGCTTGTGGTCACCTTTCTTGTTTAGTCTCCCCCTATCCACACCAGACTTATGTGCCGTGTCTTCTGTGCTCAGGCCAACAAGACACCTACATCATATCTTACTATTTACAGGGGATGGCGACTCACCTTCTTCCGATAGCATGGCAGATGCTGCTGTCTGATTCCTGCACACTATCCTTCCAATCCAGATGAAGCCTCAGAATCCTTTTCATTTCAGGAGACAGATGCCAACTGATGAGGATTGAAACCTCTCTGTGAACTCCAATTTAGAGCACCGTCCTCCTTACTCTGCAGCTCCTTTATCCAATAACATCGGCTCTGCCTGTTGCGTGGTCCTAGGTCTACGTGCTAACCTTTCTGTGATTCACTTTCCTAACCTGTAAATCAAGGTTCTTATAACTCCCCCACAGGTTTGTACTGAGTCTGTAATAAGATAATGTGTGCAAAAACATTATGCAAACATGACAAGTACCTTTAACATTGTGAGATGTTAAATTCCATTCATTCGATTGGACCCACCGTCATTACCTTTCTCCTTCAGAAAGCTGTGGCCCTTCTCACACAGTAAGCATCACCTAGCACCGTGCCTGCACATAATTGGTTCTAAATAAATGTCAGTCTCCTACCCCCATCCCTTGCTCATTCCTAGTAATGGTCCTCTTTATCAACTCTTGCATTCAACCATCATCTGCCCCAGACTACAAAGCATAGCATCTCAACGAAGAAATTTAACATTGATATAAAGCTTAAAAACTTTATTCCAATTTTTTCCTATGTCTCAGTAATGTCCTTTTGAGGCTTTTCTCCTCCATTATTAGATCCTATTCAGGGTCATGTATTGCATTTCATTGCCATTTTCTCCTTAGTTGCTCTATTAAAAATATATATGGATACATACATAAATATAAACTTTTCCTTCTCAACCACTCCCAAGCATAACATTCAGTGGATTAATCACAGTCACAAAGTTGCGCTACCTTAACCACCATCCATTACCAGAAATGTCCTGTCACCCCTAAAAGAAACCCTATACCCATTGTGCATTAACTCCCCATTTCCACTATCCCCTACCCTGATACCCTGTACTCTTATTTTCTATCTCTAGGAGTTTATATATCTTAGCTATTTCATATAAGTAGAATCATAGAATACTTTCCCTTAGTGCTGGGCTTATTTCACACAACATGATGTCTTCTAAGTTTATCCATATAGTGTCATGTACCAGAACGTCATACATTTTCAAGGCTGAATATTATTCCACTGTGCGTATACACCACATTTTGTTTACCCACTCATCTGCTGACAACATTTGTGTTGTGTCTACCTTTTGGCTATTGTGAATAATGCTGCTATAAACATTCATGCACAAATACCTGTCCAAGTCCCTGCTTTCAATTTTTGGAGGTATATACCTAGAAATGGGATGGCCAGGTCCTACAGTACATTTATGTTTAACTTTTTGAGGAGGCTCAAAACTGTTTTCCATAGTGGTGCCATCATTTACATTCCAACAAAAATGTACAACTGTTTCTATTTTTCTGTATCCTCACCAGCACTTGTGATTTTCCATTTTTAAAATAATAGCTAGTTTAGTGGGTTTGAGGTTGTACCTCATTGTGATTATGATTTGCATTTCCCTAATGGCTAATGATGTTCAGCATCTCTTCATGTCGTTTTTGGCTATTTGTGTATCTTCTTTGGAGAAATGTCTGTTCAAGTCCTTTGCCCATTTTTAATTGGCTTATCTTTTTTGTTGTTGATTTGTAGGAATTCTTCATATATTCCAGGTATTAAATTCATATTATATATTTGGTTTCCAAATATTTTCTCCCTTTCTTTTTGTTGTCTTTTCATTTTCTTGATAATGTCCTTGGATCACAAAACTTTTAATTTTTTTTTTTTTTCACATGGGCAGGCACCGGGAATTGAACCTGGGTCCTCTGGTATAGCAGGCAAGCATTCTTGCCTGCTGAGCCACCATGGCCCGCCCACAAAACTTTTAATTTTGATGCAGTCCAATTTGTCTATTTTTTTCTTTTGTTGCTTTTGCATTTGGTGAAAAGTCTAAAAATCCGTTACTTAATACAAGTCCCTGAAGCTATTTCCCTGTTTTCTTCTAAGAATTTTATAGTTTTAGTTCTCATATTTAGGCCTTTAGTCCATTTTTTAGTTAATTTTTGCATGTGGTTTGAGGTAGGGGTCCACTTTCACTCTTTGCATGTGGATATTCAGTTTTCCCAGCACCAATTTCAAAGAGATTGTTCTCTGACCATTGAGTGGACTTGGCTCTCTTGTCAAAAGTCAATTGGCCATAGCAGTTCATAGAATATTTCTGACAACTGTAAAAATATAAAGGTATATGTAAAAGTGTGAATAAATAATCAGGAGAAGGGTTAAATGTCAAAGCAGACATAGAGAGAAAAATAAATAAACATAGGGTAAATGTAAGTTCTAGCTGATTGATATAAAGACCAAAATTTTTTTCCAAACTACCAGCTAATCCATTCAAAAAATCTTTTAGAAGCAACATAGGTGTGATGGTTTGACGTTGTATGTACCCCAGAAAACATCACGTTCTCTTTTTAATTTTTAATAACTTTTAATTTTTTGAATCTACAGATTTTATTGAGATATATTCACATACCATATATTCCGTCCAAAGTATACAGCCAATGTCTCACAGTATCATCATTTAGTTATGCAATCATCATCATACTCAATTTTAGACCATTTGCATTGCTCCAAAAAGAAAAATATTAGTAGACACACGAAAAGAAAACCCAAAACACCCCACATCCCTTATCACCCCCATTATTGACCACTATATATTGGTGTGGTACACCTGTTACCACTGATGGAAGAATATTAAGCTATTACTTTAAATTTAATGTCTATAGTTTGCAATAGGTCATTTTCCCCCATGTACCACTCTATTATTTAAATTCTTTGAACAAGTGTCATAGATTGTAAAAATTGATACAAGAACCTATTTATATTTGTGGTGTTAATTGGTAACACACGTGGTTCTAAATAACTCCCTTTCAATGACATTCACCTACAATATGGCACTATTAACTTATAACACCAATTCGAGATACCATCACCTCTATCCATTCCCCAAAATTTAAATTCAACCTAGTTAACAGTTCTGTACATATTATGTAGCTGTTCCCCCTTCCCTAACTTCTGTCTATCCTAGGTACCCTATATTCTACGTTTTAAGACTCTGAGTTTATGTATTCTAGTTAGTTCATATTAGTGAAATCATACAATATCTGTCCTTTTGTGCCTGACTTACTTCATTCAGCATTATGTCCTCAAGGTTCGCATGCTTCAGAACTTTATTCCTTCTTACTGTTGCATAATATTCCATTGTATGCATATGCCACATTTGTTTATCCATTCATCAGTTGATGGACACTTGGATTATTTCCATCTTTTGGCAATCGTGAATAATGCCAGTATGGACATCGGTGTGCAAATGTCTTTTCGTATCCCTGCTTCCAGATCTTCTGGGTATATAATGAGTAGTGGAATTGTTAGGTAGTAGGGCAATTCAATATTTAGTTTT
Source organism: Tamandua tetradactyla (assembly GCF_023851605.1). Classification (NCBI taxonomy): domain Eukaryota; kingdom Metazoa; phylum Chordata; class Mammalia; order Pilosa; family Myrmecophagidae; genus Tamandua; species Tamandua tetradactyla. The sequence goes on from NC_135328.1 coordinate 75,829,337, forward strand.
CTGAGGAACTTCAAAACTGTCTTCCACAGCCACTGTACCATTTTACATTCCCATCAGCAGTGAATAAGTGTTCCTATTTCTCCACATCCTCTCCAACATTTGTAGTTTTCTTTTGTTTAATAGCGACCAGTCTTCTAGGCGTGAGATATCTCATTGAAGTTCTGATTTGCATTTCCCTAATAGCTAATGAAGATGAATATGTTTTCATGTGCTTTTTTACCCATTTGTGTTTCCCTTTTGAGAAAATGTCTATTTATAGCTTTTGCCCTTTTTATAAATGGATTGTTTGTCCTTTTATTGTTGAATTGTAAGATTTCTTTAAACATATTGGATATCAAACCCTTATCAGATATATGGTTACCAAATTGTCCCATTGAGCTGGCTGCCTCTTCACCCTTTTGCCAAAGTCCTTTGAAGTACAGTAGTGTTCAATCTTGAGGAATTTCCATTTATCTATTTTTTCTTTCATTGCTTGTGGTTTGGGTGTAAGTTCTAAGACACTACCTCCTATCACTAGGTCTTTAAGATGTTTCCCTATATTTTCTTCTAGGAGTTTGATGGTGCTGGCTCATATATTTTATCTTTGATCCACTTCAATTTTTGTATAAGGTGTGAGGCAGGAATCCTCTTTCCTTCTTTTGGAAATGGATATCCAGTTCTGCCAGTGACATTTATTGAAAAGTCCCAGTTCAGTGGATTTGAGGGCCTCGTCAGAACTCAATTGGGGGTCTCTTTCTGAATTATTGATCAATATGTCTATTTTGTGCCAATACCATGCTGTTTTGACCACTGTGGCTTTATAGTAAGAGTTAAAGTCAGAAAGTATAAAAGTTCTCACACTTCATTCTTATTTTTCAGATGTTTTGGGCTAGCTGAAGCCCCTTTCTCTTCCAAATAAATTTGAAAACTAACTTTTCCAAGTCTGCAAAGTAGGCTATCGGAATTTTGATTGGTATTACATTGAATCTGCAGAACAATTTGGGTAGACTTGACATCTTAACGACATTTAACCTTCCTATCCATGAACATGGATTCCACCTAATTAGGTCTTCTTCGATTTTTGGGGGGTGTGTGGGGGGTGCATGGTCCAGGAATTAAACCCAGGTCTCCCACATGGAAGGCAGGCATTCTAACCGCTGAACTACCTGTGCACCCAATATATCTTCTTCGATTTTTTTTTAGCAATATTTTGTAATTTTCTATGGACAGGTCCTTTACATCCTTGGTTAAGTTTATCCTTAGATATTTGATTCTTTTAGTTGCTATAGTGAATTGCCTCCCTGGTTAGCTCATTACTAGTGTTTAGAAACACTATTGATTTGTGAGCATTAATATTGTATCCTGCTACTTTGCTGAATTGTTTATTAGCTCAGTAGCTTTATCATAAATTTATAAGGATTTCCCAAATATGGGATCATATCATCTGCAAATAGTGAGAGTTTTACAACTTCCTTTGTGATTTGGATGCCTTTCATTTCTTTTACTTGCCTAATGGCTCTAGCTAGAACTTCTAGCGCAATGTTGAAAAACAGTTGTGACAGTGGGCATCCTAGTCTCATTCCCAATCTTAGCAGGAAGGCTTCCAGTCTCTCACCATTGGATATAATGTTGGCTGTGTATTTTTTCATATATGCCCTTATTATATTGAGAAGTATCCTTCAATTCCTACCTTTTGAAGTGTTTTGATCAAGAAAGATGTTGAATTTTGTCAAATGCCTTTTCAGCATCAATTGGGATAATTGTCTGGTTTTTCCCTTTTGACTTGTTAACATGTTATATTACATTAATTAATTAATTTATTTTTTGTTGTTGAACCACCTTTGCATGTCTGGAATAAACCCCACTTGGTCATGGTATATAATTCTTTTAATGTATTTTTGGATTCAATTATTTTGTTGAGAATTTTTACATCTATATTCATTAGGGAGATTGGCCTGCAGTTTCCTTTTTTGTAGTCTATCAGGTTTTGGTATTAGAGTCATGTTAGCTTCATAGAATGAGTTAAGTTGTATTCCCTTTTCTTCCATTTTTTTTTTTTTGGGAGGAGTTTGAGCAGGCTTGGTGTTAGTTCTTCTTGGAATGTTTTATAAAATTCTTTGAGGGAGGTTTTTGGTGAATGGCTCTTTACTTGTAACTGCTTTGTGGAGGTCTTTTACTACTTCTTGATTCACTATAGGTTTTTCATGTGTTTTTAGGAAATTGTTCATTTCATCTAAGCTGTCTAGTTTGTTGGCATACAGTTGTTCATAGTACCCCTTATGTTTATTTTATTTCTTCGGGGTCCAAGGTAATGACCCCCTTTCATTTCTGATCTTATTTACTTGCATCTTCCCTCTTTTTTATTTTGTAAATCTAGCTAAGGGTTTGTCAGTCTTGTTGATCTTCTCAAAGAACCACCTTTTGGTTTAATCGATTCTCTTTAATCCAGATTTGTTATCCAATACCTTCATTTCCACTTTAATCTTTATTTTCTTCTACTTGCTTTAGGGCTAGTTTGCTTTTCTTTCTTTAGTTTCTTCAGTTGTTCAGTTAGGTCTTTGGTTTTATATCTTTCTTCCTTTTTAATGTAGGTGTTTGGAGCTATAAATTTCCCTCTCAGTACTGATTTTGCCGCATCCTATAGGTTTTGATGTATTGTGTTCCCGTTTTCATTCATGTCCAAATACTTACTGATGTCTCTTGCAATTTCTTCTTTGACCCATTGATTGTCTAAGAGTGTATTATTTAACCGCCTTGTATTTGTGAAAGTTCTGGTTCCTTAGAGGCTACTGATTTCCAGCTTCATTCCATTATGACCAGAGACAGTACTTTGAATAATTTCAACCTTTCTCAACTTATTAAGACCTGTTTGTGCCCTAGCATATTATGTATCTTGGAGAATGTTCCATGAGCACTTGAGAAAACTGTATATCCTGGTGTTTTGGGGTCCAATGATCTATATATGTCTATTCAGTCTAATTCATTTATCATATTGCTTAGATTTTCTATTTCCTTATTGATCCTGTCTGGTTGGTCTATCTATTGAAGAGAATGATGTGGTGAGGACTCCCACCATTATTGCAGAAATGTCTATTTCTCCCTTCAGTTTTGCCAGCGTTTGCCTTGTGTACTTGGTAACACCTTGATTGAGTACTTAGACATTAATGATTGTTTTTTCTTCTTAGTAAATTGCCCCTTTTATTAAAATATAGTGTCTTTCCTTGACTCTTATTATGACATTTTTGCATTTAAAGTCTATTTTGTCTGATATTAATACAGCTACCCCAGCTTTCTTTTGATTAGTACTTATATGGAATATCTTTTTCCATCCTTTCACTTTCAACCTATTTGTATCTTTGGGTCTAAGATGATTCTCTTGTAAACAGCAGATGGATCACAGTTCTCAATCCATTCTGCCAATCTGTGTCATTTTATTGGGTGGTTTAATCTATGAACACTCAGAGTTAATAACATAGAGGTGGTTCCTGATTCAACCATTTTATCTTTTGGTTTTTATTTGTCAGATCTATTTTTTCTCTCATTTTTCTCTTTTTTCCTTTTGTCCTTTAAGTTACCCTTACTAATATTCTTCAGTAAGTTGCCCTAACTAATACTCTCAATTCTATAATTCAATACCCTCCTCCAGACTTTTTCTCCGGTCTTCTTATTTATTTATTTTTTTCCAGCCAACAGAATTCTCTTTGGTATTTCTTGCAGGCAAGTCTCTTTTTAACAAGTTCTCTCAGCATTTTATGTGTGAAAATTTTAAATTCCCTCACTTTTGAAGGACAGCTTTGTTGGCTAAAGAAATCTTGGATGGCAATTTTCTCTTTCAGAATCTCAAACATATTGTACCCGAGTTCTCACCTTCATGGTGCCCGATGAGTAGTCAGCGCTTAGTCTTATGTGGCTTCCCTTCCATGCGGTGAATTACTTTTCTCTTGCTGCTCTCAGTACTCTCTCCTTCTCTTAGGCATTTGATAGTCTAGTTAGTATGTGTCTGGGAGGGATCTATTTAGATTTATTCTATTAGGAGTTCATTGGACTCCTTTGATTTGCATATTTATGTCTTTTATAGGCTTAGGAAGTTTTCCCCAATTATCTCCTCAAATAATCTTCCTCGATCTTTACTCTTCTTCTCTTCTCCTTCTTGGACACCAATTATTCCTATATTTGTGCACTTTGTGTTGTCAAATCATTTCTCTGTAATTCAATTGAAATCTGTCCATCTTTTTCACCATTTATTCTTTTTTTTTTTTTTAACATGGGCAGGCACTGGGAATTGAACCCAGGTCTCTGGCATGGCAGGGAAGAACTCTGTCACTGAGCCACCATCGCCTGCCCTCCATTATTCTTTTGAGTGTTCAAATTCAGTTGTTTTGTCCTATAGTTCACTTTATTCTTTCTTCTGCCTCATCAACTCTACTGTTGTGTGTCTTTAGTATATTTTAAATATGATCTACAGTATCTTTCATTTCTATAAATCTGCTATTTTACCATTTATTCTTTCAAATTCTTCTTTATGCTTTTCTAGTGTTTTTGTTTTGTTTTGTATCCTTTATCTCTTTAGCCAACTCACTGAAGTTATTTAGGAGATTTGTTTGAACATCTTTGATTCCTTGTTCCAAATTCTGTGCACCCTCTGGATTTTTAATTTGGTCATTTGGCTTGGTCATATCATCTTGCCTCTTCATGTGCTTTGTGATTTTGTACTGGTTTCTTGGCATTTGATTATTTTGATAAGGTTTTTTTTTTTCATTTTAAAAAAATTTTATTCATACCAACATAGAAACATAAACATTCTTACCATGTGATCATTCCATTCTACATATATAATCAGTAATTCACAATATCATTCATCATCATGATCATTTCTTAGAACATTTACATCAATTCAGAAAAAGAAATAAAGAGAAAACAGAAAAAAAAATTCATACATACCATACTCCTTACCCCTCCCTTTCATTGATCACTAGCATTTCAATCTACTAAATTAATTTTCACATTTGTCCTCCCTATTATTTATTTTTAATCCATATATTTTACTTGTCTGTTGATAAGGTAGATAAAAGGAGCATCAGATACAAGGTTTTCACAGTCACACAGTCACATTGTGAAAGCTCTTTGATAAGGTTATTTTTAAAGTTGCTTTCCCTCACTTGTCTAAGATTTTATAGTTGCTTGGGATTGCATTGAAGGTCTTCTTTGGCACTTGGTTTGTCAGTAATTCCCAGCCAAACCAGGGCTAGGGATGTAACACTTTTTAGAAATCTGTTAAAGGCTAGACAGAAATCCATTTGCCATACTGCACTTTTCCTGTATTCCCAGAAGATGGAGCTGTTGGTCCACCTCTTCCCCACAGCCCTGCCTCTCCCCAGCTGTGGCAGCCTGATGGGCAGGGGCCTGACCAAGCAACAATTCAGTCAAGACCTCAGGCCTCCATGCATCCTGGAAACACCTCAGCCAAGACCCCTGGTAGTTCCCAGGCTCCTGTGTGAAAAGACCTCAGCTGCCGAACTGAGACGTTCAACTTCTCCAGCTAGTGGCCAGCAAGACCCAAGCTGGTGTGTACCTGTGGGCCTTGGGGTGGGGAAAGGGCACCGGCATGGCAACGCGGCTCCCTCTCTTGCCCCCGCCTGTCTGCTCACACAAGCAGTGGGTGCTCCAGGCCTCTGCAGAGAAAGGATGGAGGCAGCAGGACCCAGAGTGTCTCTCTTACCTGGCAACTGTCGGATCAGCACGACTCTGCGCCCCCTCTCCTCCCAGGGCGTGGGTTCCCCAGGCTCCCTGAAGATCAGGTGCTCACAGCAGCCTGCCTCGGAGATGGAGGGTAGGCACTGGGCAACACCGCAAGGTCTCTGTGTTAGATAAAACAAGCCTGCTGGCTCCTGGGTTCCCATGCGAGACCTCCAGGCTGTGGGATTGAGACGATGACCTCCCCAGCTGGCAGCCAATCAAGGAGAGCACTGCTCCTCAGCCATTAGACCCAGCCGGTGTGCAGTGGTAGGCCCCAAGGGTGGGCACGATTGAACACACTCACCCCAACTTCCCAGTCGTAGTTTCTCTGCTTTTTAATCCAGGTCCTCCACATATAATGCAGAGGTCCTTTTCTGGTCACCTGAGCACCAAAGCGGCTGCAGTCCCAGTCATTTTCTACCTTGTCTCTAGTTGTCCCATGGTGGAGGAGTGAGCTCTGCCTATCCTATTCTGCCACCTTGCTGGGAGCCCCTGCAGGTATCTGTGCCAAGATAAGGTTCTTTTAATCCATTCCTATTGTAGGAACAGGAATGCAGGCCTATTGTAGGTGGATCTCTTGCTCAATCAACATGTGACCCACCTCATTCAGGGTGGGTCTTAATCCTCTTACTGGAGTCCTTTATAAGAGAATCAGAGACAGAAAACAATCCCAGAGAAGTTTAGAGAGAAAGACACACAGAAGCCGACAGTCAGAAGCTGAAAGAGAGAAACATGCAGAAGCTGAGAGAGGAGGCCACTGAAGACAGAAGCTGGAAGCAACAAAACCCAGCAGAAAAAACCAGCAGACATCGGCATGGCCTTGCTACCTAACAGAGGAGTCTACGCTCACCAGTAGCTGGTCTTTGGGGAAAAAATACTGCCTAGTTGTTCCTTAATTTTGACATATTCACAGCCTTAGAACTGTAAACTTGTAAGTCAATAAATCCCCGTTGTAAAAGCCAACTCATTTCTGATATATTGCACTTTGTCAGCTTTATCAAACTAAAATAATAGGTAAGACCAATATGTCAATCCATCTAAACCAAACAGAACTCAACAATTACACCACTGACCATTAAGAGGCCATACATATAGTGTGTTATGAGGCACCAAAGCAAGTCCCATCCCTCAAAATAACTCTTCAGTTTTCTCTTATAGAACAAGAAATTCTTCTACTAGAGTCATTTCTTTTAACCAAAAGTGTTTCCCACCTTGAAGAACAACCTATTAACATACAATTATTTCTGCATTTATCTCCAGACACTAAGGACTATCCACCCAGTTTGGCTTATGGACCTCTTACCATTCCATGCTTTTGGCCAATGCTGTTCTCTCTACCTGGACAACATTTTCCAATTCATTGCCAGTAAAACGAATTACCCTCCAAAGGTATCCATGGCTCCTTATCACCTTATCTCCCATCCCCAATGACTCATCTATTCTTAAATTTTCTGTTTATTTTTATTTCAACCCATCATACTATATATTATAGCTCTTATCACACTTCACTAGAATTACTTTCCATAATGTCTAGAAGTTAGCATCATGAAGGCAGGGTTTCTATTTATTTTCTTTGTTGTTTTTAATATCCCTAGTACTTAAAACAGTGTCTGACACATGGTCAGTCCTCAATAAAATTGGGAGGAGTAATGGGGAATGTGAATAGCTTGAGTCTTTAATAGTTCACAGTACATGAGGGATCATGACAGCCAGCAAAGAACAGGCCCATCTAGAGTACTTAATAACCATAGGAGCGGCTAACATTCATTGCATGCTGACAGCGCGCTAGGCACACTGCATGAATTATTGAATCCTCACAGCAATCAGTGAAGTAGGAATCATTACTTTCATCACTATCCCTAGTATAGGGATACTGAGGCCAGAGAAGCTCAAGAACCTGCCTAAGGTTGTAGGACATAAAACTGAGTTCCAAGCCAAGGCAGTCTGGCTCCAGAGTGGGTTCTCTTCACCACCCTGTTCTACTGGCTGGATAAAAAAAGAGGATTCTATGACTACACACGAACTGAGCATCACTACATGGGAAGTTAGAAGGAGACCAAAGAAGATTCACACACACTACTGTTCAGATTCCATTTGAGTGCTTCTTTTATACTTGGGTCTGATTCTGAATGGGAAAAGAGAGAACTTAACAAAAATCTCAATGCACATAATGTTAGGAGGATTTCAAAATGCATGTGTGTAATGAAATACAATTAGCTAAAACAAAGCTTTGAAAGTCATATCAGATATCTAAACAAGCATTTCACCCAGGCAGAGTCATCCTTGATTGGAACAAGGACAAGCAACATGACGAGCTGAAGGAAGGTCATGCACGTCTATGCATAGAAAATTTAGATGAAGGCAAGAACATTTACAACTTTGTTTTCATTTAACTGATAGTTGATATTTCATAGGAAATAATTTGCATCATCACAATTCAAAAATTGAATGTGCATATCACTGTCCAATGACACAATATAATTTTTGTTTAGTACTGAAAAGTAACCGATAGAAAGTAGAAAAGATGATTAGAAAGCAGGGTCTTCCAAAGTCGCATGAAAGAGTAAAGTTCCTTCAGATAGATAAATGCAGAGACGTGGAATCTGTGCAAAGAGAGACGATCGAGATCCAAGCTTTCCCTGAAAAGAGCGGCAGTGTCAAGGGCTCGCCATGGCTGGTTTGAGTTTGATGGACTGGACTTTCCTGCCACTTCTCTCCTCCACCGCCTGCTCTCTGGACTGTCACTTAAAAAGAAGCAGGAACACCTCGGAGATTTTTAAACATTAAGAAAACTTAGGGCGGGCCGCGGTGGCTCAGCGGGCAAAGTGCTTGCCTGCTATGCCGGAGGACCTCGGTTCGATTCCCGGCCCCAGCCCATGTAACGAAAACGGAGAAACAAAATACAATAAAACAAGAAAATGTTTAAAAAGTTGTTTCCCTTTCTTCCTCTCTTCCTTCCTTCCTTCTATCCTTCCTTCCTTCTCTCTGTCTTTCCTTTAAAAAAAAAAAAAAAAAAGAAAACTTAGGAGGAAAATTTCCTCTGAAATGTTTAAAGGACAAGAACAACTTCAGATTCCTCCAGGTTTCAAAAGCTGAGTTTCCAAAGGAAAGTGCTCTCACTGCCATCCAAGAAATGCAGCAGCAGAGTTCAATGTTTTCAACCTGAATGTCTCCCAGTCTCCCTGGGATGCAAACAGCTTAGAAAGATCCCTCAGTTACTTTATCAGAGACGGAGAAGACAGAGGTGTTTTTGGAGCGGGAAGTCAGCCAGGAAGGCCATTCACCCTTGCAAAGAACGAATATCAGACTTGAAATAAAAAATGATTTCCAAGGAATCCATGGCTATTTGAAAGCCCGAAAGTACAGCCACTGTGCCTGGGAGGTCATCTGTGTAGAAATCAGAGGTGTTTCTTGTCCATCAAGCAGCTCACAAGAAGACACAAGGACTATGAAATAGGTCAATTACATAACTAATTTGGAGTTGATCACTGGCATCATTTTAGAGATCTCTTCAAATCAGTTTGCTATTTTTTAGCAATTTTTATTCATTCTTTTCATGACTTAGGATAATTTTTTTGGATTAATAAAGATCATTCTTATTTTCATATACCTATTTGTCAATGGATTTATTTATTATTCATTCTAACTGAAACATTAACATTCCATTTGATGTGTATATTTATACATAAAATATAATATTTTAAAATTAAATATCTTCTGTCTTTTACTTAGTGTTTATAACCGACATCTTCTAAATTCAGTCTTCATCTAAGTTTGCTCAGAGAGTGATCAGTAGACTGCCTTCTCTGACAGAGAAAATATTATTCTTTAACTATCTTTAGGATCATCTAACTATCCAGAACCTTTTAAAAGCAAACCTACGATAGCAGGGCTATCAGCCTGATAAAAAGATTGTGGCAGCGACTTAAAACTCAGCAGTTTCTGTTCTCAATATGTGCTAACTTGACGCCAGTGAAACAGGAACAAGCCTTCCCCCGGCTACCACTCCAACCCTAAGCCTGCCTACCCGGTATCTGGATGTTTCATGTGGTTTTGTAAGAGAATGAGAAGCAAGGCAGGCACAGGGCTAAAGCTGGGAGATAAGGAGAAATGAGAGAAAGGGAGCCAGTGGGCCAGGGCTATACTCAGATGAGCTCTCCCACACTCAGAGGTAAGGAAAGCCCCAAGGATGGTCATTCCCTCTTTCTAAACTCCCCCCAGCTGAACTCCCACCTAGGCCCACCAATAATAAGCCGTGATCATCGATGTGTGTTCACCTAATGTTGTCTGCAGGCCTACGCTAAGTGTAAGGGTCTCATTCTCAATACCACAATTCACTCAGTGCTTCATTTTTCAAGTTTCTAGGTGGAATTGACTAACTCATTCCCTTTTTTTCCACTCTTTTTTTTTTTATCAGAGAAGTTTAGGTTGACCAAAAAAACATGCATAAAAGACAGATTTCCCATATACCACCGTATAATTAACACCCTGCATTAGTGTGGTACATTTGTTACAATTGATGGAAGAAAATCTATATAATTTACTTCTAACTATAGTCCATGGCCACTCCACTTCTAAAAAGAGGGTGAAGAAACGCTCTCCACTAGCTAGAGTGACTGAATAAGGGACAAAATGACTGCTTAGCCAATAATTGCAAATTCCTTTACAAAAGAAATAAGTTATTTCACAACTGTGCATGTAAATGTCTCTGGGTGATGCAGTAATACACACGCACACACACGCACACATACACACACGCACACATACACACATACACCGAATGAATGGCCAGGCCCAGGGACAGCTGTGTGAGGCGCGCCTGGGTAACACTTACCCGGCTGTGTCAGTTAAGGATAGTCTGTGCCCGATGAAGTGTGACCAGACTGTGGACCTACTATGTTTACAGCCTCTGCGGCCTAGGAAGGGATTCTTTGAACTTTGGGAAATAAGGAATTAATTGTCTTACTAAACAGCTACTCTAGAGTACATTACATGGACTCTCCAGGAAACCAGAGTAAATTACATTCTGCATTGAATGCCACCTACCCCAGGCTGGATTGACTTTTCCTCACACTTCCTTCGTTGTGACATCTCCACCAACTGCAATGGACAGCTCTTTCTCCTTGGCCACCTGCCTGTCTACGAGAGTTCTGGCGGCCTTCCTCTAAGTCAGTGGGTCTCAAAATTTAAGTGCACAGGATGCACCGGGCAGCTTGTTGGGCCAGTTTCTTGGGCCCAGAGTCTCGGGGTCAGCAGAATGGAATTTAACCCATGACTTGACATTTCTAACAAGCTTGCAGGGGATACCAGTGCTGCTGAGGCTCACACTTTGAGAAAGTCTGTTCTGAGGCAGGGCTTCTCACACTTCACAGTGCACACGTATCGCCTGGGGATCTTTTTACAGTGCAAGCCCTGATTCCATACATCTGGGGTGGGGCCTGAACGGCTGCATTTCTAATAAGGGATCGGGTAGTGTCCGATGCTACAGATCAGGAGACCACTCTCCGAGGAGCAAGGCTTTAAGGGTCTTCACCCACAGTCACCTGGTAGCACGGTAAAAGGCACTGGCCATCTCCTCTTCCTGCACCTTGTTCACACGGCTCAGTTACACATACTGAACTAACCCACCTCATGACCAGTGGTGTCCTCATGCTGAGCATGGCAAGTAGTCATCTATTTGCTGATGTGTCTTAGAACATTGAAAGTGAAGATGCATCTTTCTAACCTTGTTTTGAGTAAGAACAAAGAGTTCCTGAGAAAAGCCCTCGACTCACACATGGTACTCCTGGAAGTAACTGATTGGTTTTCTTGTGACCTCTTACTGCTTTGATCTCTTAAATGTTCTCTTTGCTAAATTAAATCCTTTCATGTGTATACATCAAAGGCCTTGTGCGACCTCAGAGTATCTCATGATATATTTTTAAGGCTCTGGGAGATTTAATTATTTGCTAGTGAGTTTAATAGAGAATATATGCCATGTGTGGATTTTTAAGATTTTAAAGAATTATAATATGATAATACATAGCAGTAAAATAAAAGCAACAATAATTTGATTTTTCACAAATATTGTTTCAGAAGGTGTATTAGTTAGGGTTCTCTAGAGAAACAGAATCAACAGAGAACACTTGCAAATATAAAATTTATAAAAGTGTCTCACATGATCTCAGGAATGCAGAGTCTAAAATCCACAGGGCAGGCTGCGAAGCCTACGACTCCGATGGATGGCCTGGATGAACTCCACAGGAGAGGCTCACCAGCAAAGCAGGAATGGAATCTGTCTCCTTTGAGTCCTCCTTAAAAGGCTTCCCATGATTAGATTTAGCATCACTAATTGCAGAAGACACTCCCCTTTGGCTGATTACAAATGGAATCAGCTGTGGATGCAGCTGACGTGCTCATGACCTAATCCTATGAAATGTCCTCATTGCAACAGGTAGGCCAGCGCTTGCCCAATCAGATAAACAGGTATCACAACTTGGCCAAGTTGACATGTGTCCCTAACCATGACAGAAGGTATTACCAGATCCTACCTATATTAACTCATGATTGGCACTTTAGAAATTATGTTTCAGCTCAGCACAACTCCCCAGAGCTCAGAGATTTGATTCAGACATTTGGAGATGGAGAAAATAATCACCCTGGGGAAATCGTTCAAACTCAGAAGCCTGGAGGGCCCCAATATCCATTCAGCAATCCTCTAGTACCACAGGAGCCTCCACGAGACATGCCGTGGCTGATGTCATAGGGCTGACTACCACAAGGCATTCCACAGTTCTGCTGGGGGGGCTGCTAGTGATGACTAATCACTTGATGGGGTCATTTCTGGGAGTTATGAATGAAATATTTGGCCAGGTAGCAGATAAAAAAATTTCAAATTGGGGCCAAAGAAGAAGTCTCCTTACAGCCTCACCAAGCTCTGAGATGCCAAACAGATTGTCCAGGAGACACCGAGAATTCTTTCCTGGCCTTGAGGCCTCATTCAGTTTTCCAGGTTCACATCAAAACTGCCAGGCATTTGGCACTGTTATGCCTTTTCTTTCCCACCACCCTCCTCTTTCATGTGAAATGTCTAGTATTGTTATCTTTGGGCTGCCTCACCCTCAGATGTTGGGAACAGAGAGCTAATCATTCCTTTTCCCCTGAAACCTGGAGTTGGAAAAAATGAGCCATGGAAAATGAGCCAGTCGTGCCTTGCATTTACCTCATGGGAGGAGTGAGATCAGAAACGGGGGTGCTTTCCAATTGCTAAGTTTTCACTTAGAGGGTTCTGATCACCTTTCAAACTCAAACATTATTTGCACTTGTAGTTTTCACTGATCATGGGAATCTAAATTTGAGTAGATATTCTCATGGGATGTGTGGTTCAAGCTACACAAAATCCATTTCTAAGACTGTCGGATCATAATACTGAATTCATTTTTATGCCCACCTCCCTTTATGTCCAGGTGGTAAGACATACGAGTCAAAGCCCCAGTAATTATAGGATGGACATAACCTAGAATGTGGCAGGGTTTCTCATCAGCCCTGATTGCATATGGTTTCCAAGACTAGAAATCAATGATTCATGGATATTTGTTAGGGTCTTCTTCCATATACACTAACAGTCATAAACATTTATCAGGCGCTCCCTGGAAATGATGCAATGCACACTGTCACTTTCAGTTTCAGAAGGCAGGAAGCCTGGAGTTCTGCGGTCAGCACTGGGGCTCACGTTGGCTAGTATCAGTGTCTGAACGGCTGCAGCAACTGTGCCAGCGTTAAAGGTTAAAGCATGACTCTGTCTACCAGCAGCCACTGGGGGGACATAGTGGAGGACTTCTCCAATTACTAATACTGGCTTTCAGGAGTAACTTTGAAGTCTTCAGGAGACTAAGAAATCCATGATGTTTGCCTGATCTGTTACTATTAGGACATATCAGATGTAACGCAGTATCTAGTTAAAGTAGGAGCACCATAGTATTTTGGAGCCAAAATTCTAACAAAATGCAGTTGGCAGTTGTCAAAGGCTGACATGACCTTTCATCTGTATTCAACAGATCAAACACAGAGAGCTTCACAAAGTAAGCAAGTCTCAGTCAGATGTAAATAATTTCTCCTTAGGTTTAGAGTTTTAAGCAGAAATCCTAGAGTAGTCATTTCTGTGTTTCAGTGTATTTGAGTCATCATAGTTACCTGCTTACCCTACCCCTCACTACTGAATCCCCTGGGTAAAGTAAATGATGTACCAGGATTCCTCCACGTCTGTTGAGACTGGGTACCTGGGAATTGAGTTAAACTGTGAGTCCTTAGTCCTGAAAGCATCACCTGTCTCACTGGGTTATGTCACACCTTTCAAGCAGTCTTCTTAGGCTCAACTGAACACTTAGATTTGGTCTCTTCTTATTCAATCTTGGCTGTGGTCTATTCAGGATGCAATAAAGAAATGGAGCATGTTAGCTGAGCATCAGCAGGCATCCCTCACTTGTAGTCCTTGAAGAAGTCCACATTGTATTTATGAGCATGGGGTCTCTGGTCCCCAAATGAAATCTTGGGTGCAGTAGGATGGAATATCATCAGTGAGTCCATAAGCCCCATATCACACAGGAACTCTAAACTCTTGACTTTGTCAGCATAGTTTCCAGGCTCCCTGCAAAGGACATAGCCAGTCAGATAATGCATCCAACTGGGAAGAACATTTGTGGAGATAACAACTTGATATATTTGGTTTCAGAGTTGTGCTAATCAAGGACTGGTGTTAATATAAGCAGTTCTACTTAGTAACACAGCTGATATTCCTATTTATTTTTCCCTGCTTCCCAAGAAATTAGAGAGAGGTAATCAAAGGTCAAACATACTCTTCTAGGAAAAAAAGTTTTATTAGCCATTTACCCACAATTTACATTTTGATAAAAGTGCAACAGCATCTTATTTCATGAGGTAAAAATGAGTTTTGTTGTGGAGACAGCAGTCTTTTGAGAATGAGCCTTCTTGAGGGATGCAGTGGCTTCCAACGTGGTGAAGAGCATGTGCACAGAAGGTGGGCAATGTTTTTAAGACTAAAGCAGATCTCACTGACCTTTCATACCTTTCTCAGGTCTATCTCGAGATTTTAAGCGAGGGTTACTAGGTGAGATCAACTCCAAAGATCTTCATCCAAATTCCAAAGCCAAAGGAGCAGATGAAATAAACTAGTCCACAATTCTCAGGACTGAACATAAGATTTCAAAGTCTAAGTCAGATTAAGGAAACAAAACTACCTTGATACTGAAGGGCTTTTTGGAGAGCCATTTGGACTGGCAGCTTAAAAGTATCTTCTCGAAAGCTTGTTGGGCAGCCTGTGTCTCACCAATGATGAAATTTGCTAAACATGAGTGTATGTTGGGAGTGAGCAGGACTAATGCAGAAACTAGAAGAATTTGAACAAGAAAGGAATTAAAACCCAGCTTTGTTGAGAAAAGAATGAAACTAGGCAGGTATTCTGGTTTTGTGTTATTTATACATGTATGTTTTTTGGTGGGAGTGGGTGCAATTAATTATGAAAATTGTTTCATTCTAACCATGAAAAAAAGAAAGAAAGGTATATGTTGGAATAAATAAGGCATCAAAATCCAAAAAAAAGAAAAAGAGAAATTATGTTTCACTGAAATAGAAACACATCCATTGCACAAATTAGAAATCTGCTTTTAGATATTGGATTACAAAAAGTTTATGAAGTTCTGCTTTCTAATAACTATGAGAGCTGATTAAAATCCAGAAGCGTGTGCCTAAATACCTGAAGTCTCTAAGTTGTGAACCCAGTAATTGGGTTTAGAGTCAAAATATCTGGCTTTCAGTAGCAGGTGTTGACAGCCATTTGCTATATGACTTGACAGTTGATCCATATAAGCCCCAATTACCTTAAGTCTAAAACCAATCTAATGTTATCTACTTCTCCTACTTCATTAGGAAGATTAAGTTAGACACAATTGGTAAAACATTTAAGTACTCTGAATTCTAATTCTTCTACACAAAAAACACAAACATTTTTAAAAGAATAAAAAACATTTCAAGCCAAAAAAAACTATTTTTGCATTATTTATGGCTTAATTGTTTATTATGATGTGACCTAATCAACTAAAATATATTTATTCAAGAAACAAGTTACTGGTTTATTTTAAGAAGGCTAGCCTTCATTCCACCATAACCAGTGTCAGGATGAAGTCAACCTTTAAGAAGAAGGTTAACATGCCAATTCCTGTTGATTAGCAGTAAAAAAAAAAATACTTAAGTACAAAATCGGATATGCCATAATTATAAATTACATATTTTAATAAATAAGTTATTGAATGTCAATTAAAATAGTGTGCCAAGCACTGTGTTAAGGCTGCGTGTGGTGTGTACGCACACACACACACAAAACTAAATCGAATTTATATCCCACTTCAACCCTGCAAAGTTGGAACTATTACTTTATATATAAGGAAACTAGGGCATAGAGAGATGAGTACCTTACCCAAGTTCTCTTTGGTAGGAAGTCCAACTCAATCATTGTACTCACATTTTTAAAAGGCATTTGAAAATTAAAAATCATGAGCTGCAGCTTTACAGTTTTTAAATATTTCAGATATTCTTAAGCTCTGACCCTTCTTAAAATCACTGTCTTGCCAGCTGACCAACACTGTAACTTGACTAATACTGACCCTGCCCTTTACCTCACCTTCACAGACAAGTGCTTCTTCTGTTGCTTTTCCTAAAACCATTCCTTGGGATCTGTGAGGTTCTGTAATCTCAGCATTAGTGCTGGCAATGCTCTGTGCATCCTACACACTGACAAGACCACAATGTTGGACCTATGAACCACTAGAACAAAATTTTTTAATTTGACAGTTGCAGAATTATGGAGTGTTTTAACATTGATCTTCTGCTAATGCAATTAGCAGTATGTTTTGCATGTATGACTTAATAAATTCTTGAATTATAAAAAAGGCATTTAATATACATTTGACAACATATCATTATAGTTTAGTTATATTAAAAAGTTTTTGCTTCAAGTAAAATCACTGTCGTCCCTCCTATATGGGACATGATGCCCACAGACATAAGTCTCCCCAGCAATGTGGGACATGACTCCTAGAGATGAGCCTGGCCCTAGTACCATGGGATCGATTATGCCAACCTGACCAAAAGGGAGAACAGAAATATAACAAAATAAGGTATCAGTGGCTAAGAGATTACAAGTAGAGTCTAAAGGCTATTCTGGAGGTTACTCTTATGCAAGCTTCAGCTAGATTTTGCTAATTCCCCTCATATGCCAAGCCTCAACAAACAGCATTCCCATAAATCCTAAAGAATACCCAGGACTCGATCTGAGACTCTATAAAAGTTCCACTCACTAAGTTTAGTTTTCAGAAACCTATAACCTCCAGATGGTTCCTAGACCAGATAAACCCTGAAACCCAGAGTTACCAGTCTCTCCAAGAACATCAAATTTGCAACCACCTACCCCATAATGTTGACACTCCTTTTCAACATGAAGAAATTAGAATGACTTCTTCCAAATATCCCTGAAGAGTGGGAGAAGAATCAAAAGAGAGGGACTTGTACCAGAGAACACAGGATTTAACAAATGAGGATGACTATTATCAATACTTTTTATTAATGTGGTACCTTTGTTAAATCTGATAAAACAATATTATTATAATTATATTGTTAACTTAGCCCATAATTTACATTAACTTTCATTGTTAGTGTTGTAAAGACCTAAGAATAAATTTTTATTTATTTTATTCTAAATTAATTTTTAAAAAATTAAAATAAAATTTTTAAAATTTATTCTAATAATATATACTCAACCTAAGATTTCCCTTTTTAACTACATTCATATGTCTAATTCAAAGGTGTGCTACCATCACCATCTCTTACCAGAACTTTTCCATTTCCCCAAACAGAAACTGTACCAATTAAGCATTAACTCCCCATTCCCTGCCCCCATCCTGGCCACTGGTAATCTAGTAACTAGTTTCTAACTCTATGAATTTGCTTACTCTAAGTATTTCATATCAGTGCAATCATACAATATTTGTCCATTTGAGGCTGGCTTATTTCATTCAACAAGACGTCTTCAAGGTTTATCCATGTAGTCACATGTATCAAAACTTTATTCTTTTTATCAACTGATGTTATTCCACTGTATGTATATACTACATTTTGCTTATCCTTTCATCTGTTGATGGACATGGGTTGCGTTCGCTTTTTGGAATTGTGAATAATGTTGCTATAACAATTGGTGTGCAAATATTTGAGTTCCTACTATCAATTCTCTTGGTCTATACCTAGAAATGGGATTGCTGAACTATTTAATAATTCTATATTTAACTTTCTGAGGAACCACCAAACTATTTTCCATAGTAGCTGTACCCTTTTACGTTCCCACCATCAAAGAACAAGTGTTTTTATTTTTTCACATCCTCTCCAACACTTACTTAAAAAAAAAAAAAGAACAGTAGCCATTACTAAAATAAGATAAAAATATTAAATAGTAGCCATTACAGTTGGTGAGAAATGGTATCTTATTGTGGTTTTGATTTGCATTGCCCTAATGGCTGATGCTGAAGTATAACATAAAGTCCCGAAGATACTATGTTTTATTCTAGGAGATTTATAATCTTGATTTTTATCTTTAGGTCTTTGATCATATATACATATACCCTGTCCCCAAACCCCTCCATCCCCCTACATTTTTGCTGTACTTGTTAAAAATTGTATCTTTATACATTGTACATCCCAAATTATAAGATTCATTGTTACTTTTATGCATTTGCATTTTAGAATCTGTAGGAAGTAAAAAGTGAAGTTATATACCAAAAAGAACAATATAATTGTACTAGCATTTCTAATTACCCATATGGCTACCTTTACCTGTTGTTTCCTTTTAGTCTGAGAAACTCCATTTAGCATTGCTTGTAGGGCAGATTTAATGATGACAAACTCCCTTAGCTTTTGTTTATCTGGGAATGTTTTAATCTCTTCCTCATTTTTGACAGGCAGTCTTGCCATATATAAAATGTTTGGTTAGCAACTGTTTTTTTTTCCCACTCTCTTCTTACCTCTATGGTTTCTTATGAGAAACGGGCATTTAATCTTTGTGGCATAATATTACAAGCAACTCTCAGAATGCTCTCTTTGTCCTTGGCATTTGACAGTTTGACTATGTGTCTAGGCATGATTTTCTTCCATTTTATCCTCATTGGGGTTCGCTGAGATTCTTGAATGTACATATTCACGGTCTTTCAGTAAATTTTGGAAAGTCTCTGCCACTATTTCTCTGACTATTTCTTCTGCCCTTTCTTTCTTCTCTTTCTGGGCTCACATAAGGCACATTGGT
Organism: Tamandua tetradactyla; assembly: GCF_023851605.1. Lineage (NCBI taxonomy): Eukaryota > Metazoa > Chordata > Mammalia > Pilosa > Myrmecophagidae > Tamandua > Tamandua tetradactyla. Next base: position 75,848,394 of record NC_135328.1, read on the forward strand.
GAGCTTGATGGTGCCCCACAGTCTCTTAGGCTCTGCTCACTTCTTTGATTTTCTTTCTTTCTGCTTCTCAGTCTGAATAATTTCAATTTTCTTGTAGTCACGTTCACTGATTCTTCTGCTGATTCCAATCTGCTGTTGAAACTCTGTAGGGAATGTTTCACTTCAGTTATAGTGGTTTTCAACTCCAGTAGTTCTGTTTGGTTCCCTTAAAAATTATCTACCTCTTTATTGAGAGTATCATATTGTCCATTTCATCACTTTTCTGATATCCTTTTGTTCCTTTTCAATGTTTTCCTTTATATTTTGGGACGTTTTGAAGATCATTTTTTAGAAGTCTTTGTCCAGTATGTCCAAAGTCTGATAACCTTCATTGATAGCTTCTAAATTTTTCTCTTGTTCCTTTGGATGGGCCATCATTTCCTGTTTCTTTATTTGCCTTGTATCCTTTTGTTACATGCAGTGCGTTTTAATATGTTAACTCTGTGATTTAGTCCCTGAACTGTGTGTACCTTAGGTTTGTATCCAGTTAGTGATATGACAGAGATTTCCTTGAGTGCCAGGAACTAACAAAAACAAACTAATGTGCAAAACACCTTTCACAGTCTTTACAAATTGGGTCTGCAATGACTGGTTCTCTCCTTCATAGTTTAGTCCTATCGAGAAGATCACCCCAAGATGAATGTGAAGTGCAGAGTCCTATCTGTCTGTTCTGAGCCTAAGTCTTGTACTGGGCTCATGCTTGCTTAGCCCAGGAACTTCCCCATTTATAGAATTCAGATGCCCCCAGCACTGTCTGTGAAATAGACTCTCTTCTCCTTCCAGGTGTTCTTACTGTATGACTTATAGCCCAGTCCGCTTTGATTTATTGCTTCCTACACCACTTAGGCTGTCTGCTAGCTGCTTCTGCCTGCAGAGCAAGTTCTGGGGAAGTGAGCTAGAGGCAAGTTCCCTGGTTCAGTCTTTCAGCCTGCCTCCTAACAGACTGTCACCAACATACTGGCAGCCCAGTATGTGTACAGGTGTTACTCTGCTCCTCTGAAACAAGGCCAGGGACCCACAATGGAAGTGCAGGGGAGAGGCTAACAAGTGCACCACTGTGTTTTCTTGATTTGGCACTTGCCTAGTTACTGCCATCCTTTAATTGTTTTCCAAAAATTTAAGGAAGATGGCTCTGCCAGTTTTTGCTAATTGTTCAGAGATTCTGTGGGGGAATGGTGCCATGGCATGGCATACTGTCATCTTGGTTGACTGGAACTCAAAACTATATGTTTCACTTGAAAATCATTAATATATTTCAAGTCCATGACTCCACTCACCCCAGCTTTCTCTATCCCTGGCTAACCATCCTAAGCTGTAGGGGACATGGCTTCAAGTACAGTTATTCAACAAGCATGTATGAAGGATATAGTTTGTGTCAGGCTGTGAACTTGATACTGCAGATGAGAGACAGGTGAGTTCTCTGACGCTGCTCATGTCTGGGGTTGGCAGAGCAGACAGACAGTGGAGCAGTGTTGAGAGGACGTCACCCCAAAAGGAAGAGCCTAAGATCCTGAATGACAGGAAAGGAATGCCCCAGGCTAACAGCCAGGAGGTAGGCCAGAGGGTGAGCTGCACAGACTGATGCAGGAGGGGGGCAGGTTTTTTGTGTTGTCTTTAAACCTGTTTCCTCATCTGCCTGAAGGGGCAGAGTGCTGAGGTCTCCTGGGCTGGCCAGCATGGCCATCATCACCTCAGGGCCACAGCCTCACACCCTTCAGACCTGCACCCCTCATCCCCCCAGTCTTATTATGTTTTAAAGTGTACTCTGACATTTGAAAGGACTACATCCTCAAGACCTTCAGAACCCCCAAATATCCCTATTGCATAGATCTTCCCCCACACATATAAAGGGAAGATTGAGAACTACAAAGCCCCCTCCAAGGCTGATACTTTTCAGGAGCCTGGCTCACCATCTAGTAGGTGACACAGTTTGGCACTCCAGCCTCCCAGCTTGCATGTACAATTCAAATTTGTGCATTGTTGAAATTACACGCATCTGTCTTGAAGGTAGCTTTTAAATCATTGATGCCAAAACTGTTCCCCCCCTAAATTCCAAAGATCTTCAATGCTGTATGTTTTCTTTGTTTCTTTCTTTTTGTTTGTATGCTGCATACCTGGGGTCACATTTCACTCTTTTTACACGTGAGTATCCCATTATTGCAGAGCCATTTGTTGAATTTTGTGTGTTTGTTTTTCTTTCTTTGTTGAATTTTTGTTTGTTTTTTCTTTCTTTGTTTGCTTGTTTTTTGGGAAGCGCATGGACCAGGAATCGGACCTGGGTCTCTCACATGGCAGGGGAATATTGTACCACTGAACTGCTCTGCACCCCCAATGCAATATGTTTTTGAAAGAGCTAATATTTTCTTTTTTAAAAATTATTTTTTTCTTCTTTTTAAATTTTTTAAACAGCAACATACAAACACAAGCATTCTTACCATTTGATCATTCCATTCTTGGTGTACAATCAATAAGTCACAGTATCATCACATAGTTGTACATTCATCACGGTGATCATTTCTTAGAACATTTGCATCAATTCAGAAAAAGAAGCAAAAAGAAAAAAAAACCTCATATATACCATACCCCTTCCCCTCCCTCTCGTTGATTGCTAGTATTTCCATCTACTCAATATATTTTAACCTTTGTTTCCACTATTGTTTTTCTATACCCCTTCTCACTCCCTGAAAGAGCTACAATTTTCCTATTAGAATATTCCTGATGTTCAAAGTACTTTCCAAACATATTTTTTTTTCTCTGAAACAGAATGAACTAAGGACAGGAGAGCAGGGCTGAAAATGTAAGGAGCCTTCCTTCTCCTGTATAACCCTCAGCATCCTGCAATCCCACTGCAGACTGTGTAATCTTCCCATTTCTTAAATAAATGTAACCACTTTTTCTCTATAGAATTCCTCCTCAGAGTCTTCAAACATGTACCGTCTCCCAAACGTGGAGGAAACTTCCCCCTGATAGTCATATCCATGACTTTCTTGGAATAGGCTTGTTTACCACCCCCCAGGAGTCATTCTTGGGTTACCTGCCGACATTCTCAATGGCAGCTGCTTCAAATCACATTAAACACCATTTCCTGGAGCGCCTTTTCCTCACCTGGCATCAGACCATTTGGGAGGAGGGACCGTTGCAAAGATTCCTGTGTTCAGAAAGCCCAAAGTGTGATGAAGAGGCTGACACAAATTATCATTATGTTACAATAGATGTAAAACCTTAAATAAAAAGATTCAGAGTGGGAGAAGGAGATAGAACAGAGGCAGAGGATAAACGTTGGGGACACAGAGGCTTTAAAGAAGCAGGAAGTGGTAACAACATCAAGGGAGGCAGAAAACCCAGGAAGATGAGGTCGGAAAAGCAGGCCAAGTTTGGCTGTGAACAGAAGGAGAGAGATAAGACAACAGCTGGAGTTAAAGGCACAGGCAAGGGAGAAGGATTCTATTAGTTGCATCTTAAAATGCCTTGAGGGTGATAGTTTCAATTGTTTTAATATGAAGATTTTCCCCTTGTGGCCAACAGCTGCCCTGGAAAATGTAATGATGATGGATGGATATCTGAACAGCTTTAGATGTAATTAAACTAAGTTGGAAGAGAAAACATATCCTCTGGAATACAGACAGGAATTTTAGATTAGTGTAAAGACCAGCTAATATTCTGTTTCATGAATATCACCTTCCAGAGATCTGAAGTAATTTTTTAATTCAACATTTAAAAAACAATTATGCATGCAAAGGCACTTCTCAAACATTTAAGTCTGCCTGAGTTCAAATCTCAGCCTTACCACTGGCTAGTTGCATAAACCTTGGACAAGTAAATTCTGTTTCCAGTTTTCTCATCTGTTAAATGGAGATCATCATACTCCTATCCTAGCTTTGCTAGAGGAACAAGTGAGTCATTCACATAAAGTGTTTAGGATAGTGATTAACAATAATCAAACTTTGATATATTGAATTAATCACTGTCATTATTATAATTATTACTATCATTATTTGGTCTTGTTTTGGCTACAGTTCTTATAAAAACCTGCCCATTTTACCTCATTTTACAGATGAGGCAAAATTGGCTGCTCATGATTAAATTACTTGCTTTGAGCCCTACACAGAGCCAGAATTAGAACAAAGTCAAGTCTCTGTTAAATATGAACAAACTTTTGCATGAAGGGTACCATGCTGGCAGGATGAGACAGTCTGAAGTTAATTGATACATAAGAACCCAAGCGATAAGGCAAAGCCTTCAGGCTCAAGTTTACCTTCTCCTGTTGATTGCAGCTACACTGCATCACAGGTCCACAAACAGCTCAAGTAAATATAATTCTATTAGAGCAAAAAAGAATAACAATACAATAAGATCAATGAAAAGGAAAAATGTTGAAATGTAGTGAAACATACAAATTGACATCACAGGCCTAAGCTCTGTGGAGCCTCGAGGGAACTATGATATGAACATAAACAGAAGGACAGAGCAGTGCGAAGGTTTTTATGCAAGAAACACACCAAGGAGGCCATTTTCATGATATTCTATTTGGAGATAAATCTAAGCAAGAAATAAAGCAAAAAAAAAAAAATCAGTTTGATTAAGCTGTGGAATGCATCAAGTGACTGAAATTTGGAATTGTTTTTCCCTTTCTATGCATAAACTAACCTAAAATTGGGATAACATGGTCTGTCAAAGATTTATTGGGAAAAAAGAAAAGATGGAGGGAAGAGGAAGAAAGAAGGACACGAAGCAACACTCACATGGAGAGGTGTGCAAGATACAGCAATAATTCATTCATTCATTCATAAATGTCAAGTCCTTGTTTCCATCATAGAGGCATCAATGTAGATGACATAATGCAAGAAATTTTATTTACAATTGTGATAAGTTCTTGATAAAGGGTTAAACTGTATTTGGTATTAATTTTAAAAGTCAAGAAAACAAATATATTTCACAACAATTTCTATTTAAAAATGTGGACTAATTTTTTAAGATTCCCATGATTGAAGTTTAAGTATCAATTATGTAGAAAATTAAACTGTATATGATTATAGATTATAATTAACCGATTATGGTCATTATGGCCATGATGGAATATTATCCATAAACAATTATGAAACTAGATAAAATACATAAGTCACCTAACTTCAGGCACAGGACAAGAGAGAAGGCAAGACCTTCATTCTTGAGGGGAACATGCAGGGTGAGCTACACATTTGTCCCAGTTTTCTGCTCAGGGGCACTTTCCAGACTGTTTCCAGGGAAGTAAATCCCAAGCAGAGAGGAGAAGCTCTGCTGGGCAGAGATCAGAGTTCAGGGATGTTGAAGTGGCTGAAATTGGTACTACAAGATATTGGAAAGGACGGATCTGTGCAGTGAAGGAGCTCCAGATGGCTATGTAGGCGTCCCCATGCAGCTCTGGCCAAATACTAAGCTCTGTGTGCTCAGGCTGAGACTTTGTAAGGCCTGGATGACAGCAGCTACCAGGGAGCTATGAGCTGAACAGAGATTTCAGAGGTTTGTCAATGTAGAAAGATGGAGTTCCAAACAGCTAGACTGAAAGACCTCACCAAAAACTCGGTGCATTTATGTGAGACCCCAGAGAGGCCACGCCTAAGAAGGGCTACTCTACCCCTAGAGTAAAGGCTACTCTAGACTCACCCTAATAGAGCCAAAAAAAAACGATCTTAGACAGGATCTAGCCATCTGCCAGTACACCACCTGCCTGCTAGGACAAACAATATGCTTTAAAAAGAAGGACAACAAAATCTAGATGATCAACAGTTAGCATCCATAATGTCCAGCAATAAAAAATTATTAGAAGTGAAAAAGCAGGAAAATGTAACACATACTCAGGGAGAAAAAAAATGGTCAATAGAAATAGATTCAGATTCTCACCTACTATGCAGGAGACCTGGGTTCGATTCCCGGCCCATACACTTCCCAAACAAACAAAGGAATCAGCAAAACAAACTAAAAATTCAAAAAATGGTGCTGCAATAATGGGATACTCACATGGAAAAAGAATGAAATGTGACCCACCATACAGCATACAAAAAAAAAAGAAGAAGAAAGAAATAGACTCAGATATGGCACAAATGTTAGAATGTTAGAATTAGCCAGCTTGAAAATAGCTACTATAAATACATTCATGAATGTAAAGGAGAAAGTTCAATATAATAACTGAACAAGTAAGGAATCTCAACAGAAAAATGGGAACTAAAAAAAAAAGAATCAAATTGAAATCCTAAAATTTTAAAATGCAATATTGGAAATAAATAATTAACTAGACAGCTTAACAACTAGACAGTCTTAACAATCTTTTCTTTTCTGCAAAAGATCAGTGAACTTGAAGATAGCTCAAGAGAAACTCTCCCAACTGAAGCAGAAAAGAGAAAAATATAAACAGAAAAAGGGACATAACCCCAGTGATGTGGGGAACAATTTCAAGTGATCAAATGTACATTTAATTTGAATCCTGAAAAGAAAGAAAAGAGACAGAGGTTGAGAAAAGAAAAAATGTTTGAAGACATAATGGCAGAAATTTTCCAAATTTGATGAAGATCATCAATTGGCATAAACAATCGAAGCTCAACAAACTCCAATTGGGATAAACATGAATTAAACTACCCCTATGTACACACTCATTGCTTAAAATCAAAGATAAAGTGAAAAATCTTAAAAGTAGTTATAGAAAAGAAATGCATAAAATACAGGGGAACAATGAAAAGAATTACTGCTGGCATCTCAAAAGAAACCATGCAAGTCAGAAGGCTGAGAAACAATATTTTTAAAGTGCTAAAAGGAGGTAAGAGGAGCTGTCGACCCAGAATTATATATATATATAATATATATATATAGGGAAAGTATACTTTGAAAATGAAGGTGAAATAAAGACAAAAGCAAGTGAATTCACTGCCAGCAACCTTGCATTAGAAGAAATATTAAAGAAAGTTGCTAAGGGTAAGGAGAAGTGACACCAGATGAAAATAAGCATCTACATGAAGGAATGGTAAATATGTGGGTAAATATAAAGGCTTTTTGTCTCATTTTAAAATTAATTTAAAAGATAATTATTTTTTAAATAAAAAAATATATTATGGGACTTATGACATATGTAGAAGTAAAATGTATGATAACGAGCAGAAAGGTTAGGAGGGGGTAAATGGCAGAATTCTGTTGTAAGGTTCTTACAATATATGGGATGTGGTATAATATTAATTCAACATAGATTATGGTAAGTTAAGGATGCATAATATAATATACATAATAATATACATATAATAAAAATCAAAACAAAACTATAGCTTAAAAGATTAGTATAGAAGATGAAATGAAATTCTCAAAGTACTTGATAAATTCAAAATTGTCAGGTAAGGAGAAAGAAGATTAAGTAGGCAAATGCAAAACAAATTGCAAGATGGAAGACATTAACCCAACCATAGTAATAATTGCATTATTGTAATCTAAATACTTTAATTAAAAGGCAGAAGTTGTCAGACTGGATTAAAAAGTAAGCCCCAATTACATGCTGTTTATAAGATACATATTTCAGATATAAAGAAAAAGATAAGCTAAATGCAGAAAGATAGACAAACACTAATAGAAGAAAGCTGGAGTAATAATATTACTACCAGAGGTGACTGTAAATTTTTTAAATTTTCGCAAAAAGAAATGTACCAATATATAAAAAGGATGATACATTGTGACTAATTGTGGAACTCATCCCAGTAATGCAAGGTTTGTTCATCAGATCAACAAATCTAATCCCAACAGATGCAGAAAAGGCTTTAAACAAAATTTCCCAGTCATGATTAAAATAAACAAACAAAAAAACTCTCAGCAAACTAGGAATAGAAGGAAATACATTCAATCAGACAAAGGGTATTTACAAAAACACTGCTAACTTCATAAATTAGCAATCTATGAAAAGCTGCTTTCAATAACCATAAACAATGACATGAAAGAATAAATACAGGGTGGGCCACGGTGGCTCAGCAGGCAAGAATGCTTGCCTGCCGTGCCAGAGAGCCTGGGTTCGATTCCCGGTGCCTGCCCATGTAAAAAAAAGAATAAATAGATATGAAAACTGTATGCGAATATAAATGAAATTTTAACTGTATATACCAAGGAAAATAGTTTTGAAATATATTATGTACTTTCCCTTTTGCATTTCTTTGTTTTCTACCTCCTTCCCATCTAGCCAGAGACATCCATTTGCCTCGGAATTTGGGCTTTTGATAAGAATGCAAAAGGATGGGGTGAGTTCATGATCAGCCTATGCCTATCAAAGTGGAATTTTTCAATCCCTACTGTGGTGACCTGAATTAATATATCTCAGATTTAGACATGTTCTTGGTCTTAATATGTATTACTGCATTGCAGACCCATTGTAAATAGGTTATCTTGAAACTGTTATTATTAGTTAATAATAACTTTTTGTTGATGAGTAGTGTTCCATTGTATGGATATGCCACATTTGTTTATCTACTTACCTGTAGGTTGGTGGACATTTTGATTATTACAAATAAAGCTTTATAAACATTCAACAAATAAGCTGTGATAATGGGATATTCATATGGAAAAAAGAATAAAATATGGCCTCCACTGTACAGTATGCAAACAACCACAACAACAACAAAAAACAAAGCTGTTATGAGAGTGTCAGTTGTTCCATGTCTTCACCAATACTTGGTATTGTGAATCTTTTTAACTGTAGCCATTTTCATAAGCATGGAGTGATATCGTATCATGGTTTTAATTTACATTTCCCTAGTGACTAATGATGTTGAACATCTTTTCATGTGCTGGTCATCTCTCTGTCTTCTTTTGAAATGAGAGTTCAAATCTTTTGCTAATCTTTTATTGGTAAGATGTTTGTTTTCTTACCACAGTTTTTAGATTTCTTTATATATTGTGGACACATGTCCTTTCTAAGATATATGTGTTGGGAAGATATTCTCCCAATCCATAGCAGTTGACCATTTTCCCAGAGCTTCTGCTCCCAGTCAATACTACATGAAGTGTTGGTGTTCAATAAAATGAGATCTCCAAGGAAAGAAAAGGGAAAAAAATCAGCATGGATGGATGGATGGATAATTGTCCAAAGTCATGATTTTCAACCATCAGATTTAATTTCTCTGATGACCATTGTGAAAATAGTATGCTTTATCACTTTTTTGTGTAAGGTTAAAAAACAACAACAACAAAAAACTTGAGCCAGTATGTTCCTGCTATGAAATATATTTCAAGACTTTAGTCTCCCAATTGGTGTGTTTAGGAATGAAAATAAATTTTATATATTTGCTCAAGGAATTCCTTCCAAAGACAAATATAGATTAATTCTGAGTTATTTGACTTCTGACTTCTTCTATATAAGTGGATAATTGAACATTCCCTATTCAATTTTCAGTAATGCACCCATCATTGAACATTTTATTTAAGTTAAATTTGGGGGAAAGGAAAGCTCATCCTGGGTTTACACATCTATAAACATCTACTGTGTCAAACACTGAACTAGGTGCTTTCATATATTTTACTTTATCCATTTTCTTATTTAATCCTTCCTATAATCTTATAGTTTTGACAAAAGAAACTTTGTTTAAAGAGGTTAAAACTTGTCAAGTTCTTACAGCTAGTTAGAGGTTAGAGGCTTCTGAGAATCCGTTATCTAGTCAAGTAGGTGAGGAGCTCCAAAACAATACCCTAAAATAAGGGGCATCATGGACATACATTAGCCATATGTGGTTCCCATCAGGAGGGCCCTGAGAAGAGCTTTAAAGAATACATGGAACTTTGATAGGTCAATGTTGGCCTGTGAGAAGGGGAGAGGTGAAGAGAAAAATATCAGATGGCCAGAGAATATTTGCTGTGGTCATAGACCAAGTTGCCCTGCTTTTTGTGGGGAGATGGAGAGGGAGGCAATACCAACATATGAAGGACTGGGAGACCAAGCTAAGCCATAACTTTGGCAGGCAACAGGGAGCCAGCAAAGGATTTGGAACAGCAATGTACTGGTTTAGAACTATTATGTACCCCAGAGAAACCATGTTCTTCCAATCCATTCTTGTGGGGGCAGACCTACCATGGGCAGGATCTTTTGATGAGGTTGTTTCCATGGAGACGTGACTCACACAATTCGAGGTGGTTCTTAATCATCTTTACTGGAGTCCTATATGAGAGGATAAAAGGCAGAGAGCACAGAGACAGAAATATCCCAGGAAGAGAAAGCAAAGACACAGAAACATTTTGGAGAGAAGGGCCAGCAGGTGTCACCATGAGCCTTCCCATGTGACAGAGGAACCGGAGATGCCATCAGCCTTTCTTCATTCAAGATATATTTTTCTGGATGTCTTAATTTGGACATTTTCATGACCTCAGAACTGTAAATTGGTAACCTAATAAATCCCCTTTGTAAAAGCCAAGCCATTTCTGGTATATTGTATACCAGCAGCTTTAGCAAACCGAAACAAGGAGATTGTCTGGATCAGGACTGTGTTTTAAGAAATACTTCCAGCAGTCCTCAGTTAATGTATAGGAGGAAGAGTGGAGAAAGGGAGGCTTGTGGAGGCTATCTTGCCAATCCTGGAGTGATGTGGAGAACCTGCACTGGTACTCTGCCAGGAAAGACACCATTTCACTTCCCATCAGTGTCCTTTCATAGCATAGACTCTCTTCTGTACTTATTCCTTGGAAACAAGATAAAATTTCCCACCTGCTTGATATGAAAGGATTTTGTTGCTTGTTCATTCTTTACCTCTTATATGAGGGGAGCTCTTTTTGTACAGTGGAAACATAAACTCTGAGAAATGCTCTAGGAAAAGTAAAATCATGACATAAAGATCGGATTTGAGGGAGGCCAGTTAGGTGGTTATTGTCTATGACTTCATAATAAGGGATGGAAGTGCAATGCTAGTGATCAATGGGAAATCTCAAAAGGATGTAATCAATGGCATGTGCTTGGACATGGAAGCATAATGATAACTCCCAAATTTCAAACTGAGTGACTATGAAAGTACTCTTCTTGTGAGAAATAAAAATATGCAATGATTTGGGAAGGAAGATAAAATGCTTACTTTAAATAGGATGAATTGGAAGTTTCATGGGATTTTCATGCACAAATATCCAGAGAGGTCAGAGTTATTGTTCACAAAACTAGGATCTGGGTATAACAATGTCAGCTGTAGTCTTCATGAGGACTATTAATCCATACATGAATGCATGTCTGAACTGAGGGGTAAAATGGTAGCAAATGGAAAAAAGGGCCAAAGATAGACATTTGAAAGAAGATGTCAGAAGGCAACTGATCCAGAGAGACAGAAAGGACAGGAGATGAAAAAAGCAAAACATGCAGAATTGATGATGGGAAGGGAAGAGAGGTGAAGTTGGTAAAATGCAGGCGACAGGTTCAAGATAGTGGTGTGAGACACTTCAGAGCTCCTCCCTGAACCCCTACCCCAAAGCCTTGAATAACTAGCAGTAACTGGCAGAAACCCAGAACGTACTTAAAAGACTGCAGTAACAGGGCGAGTGCCAAATCATGAAAAAAGGCTACTTCAAAGAGATAAGCGCTCCTGGTGCCCTAGCTGGTCCCTCCCTCTACCCTTACCTGCTGGTTGAGGAGCTGGCCTGCATTCCCAGTGTGCAGATACCCAGGCCTGGTTTGGGAGGGAGCAGATTAACCATTGTGCACATACTGGGAGAATGTATTTTTGGCCCAATCTGTTTGGTGGTGACTTGAGGTACTCGCTGTCCCAGAACCTGTGCTGTGTGTAGAAGGCAGCTCACCCAGCTCTTCTATAGAATACTGTGGGAGAACAGTTAAGTTGTCCTGCCTGGGGCAAGGGATTGCTGACTGTAGGACACATAACGTAGTGCTGGGGACTGTGGGGAAACTGTTCCCTAGGGAATAGGGCAATTTAGAACCAGGTAAACCAGGGATTCCTAGGCCATACATACATGCCAAAGACAAGCCACATGAGCAGGTAGAGGATGGTCCCTAAGCTTTGGCCTGGAGCTACTCTCTTAACTCATTGTTTAGGAAAGCCCTCTTCCTCTTCCTTCACCTTCTTTTTTGTTAGCTCCTGGCATTCAAGAAAAGCTCTATAATAATAATAGCTGGGTACAAGCTTGAGGAACAGATGCTTCAGAGACTATTCACATGATAACACATTAAAATATCAACATATCCAGATTCAAGAAAAGATTACAAAAGATTCATAGAAACAGAAAATGATGGCCAGGTGAAGAAGAAGATCAAATCAGTAGAAACCATCAATGAGAAGGACCACATCTGGGACATACTAGACAAAGACTTTAAAAAATGGTTCTGGGGGCGGGCCGCGGTGGCTCAGCGGGCAAGAGTGCTTGCCTGCCGTGCCAGAGGACCCCGGTTCGATTCCCGGCCCCAGCCCATGTAAAAAACAAACAAACAAACAAAATATAATAAAACAAGAAAATGTTTAAAAATGTTTCCCTTTCTTCCTCCCTTCCATCCTTCCTTCCTTCTCTGTCTTTCCTTCCCTTCCTCCCTCTCTCTTTAAAAAAAAAAAAAAAAAAAAATGGTTCTGGAGTGCATGGGTTGTTCAGTAGTAGCATGCTCACCTTCCGTGAGGGAGACTCGGGTTCGATTCCTGGACCACACACCCCTCCTCCCACAAAAAAATATGGTTCTAAATATGCTCAAAGAGCTAAAGGAAAATATAGACACAGAACTAAAGGGAATCAAGAAAATGACAGATGAACACAAAGGAGTATTAATAGAGAGATGGAAACTATGAAAAGGAACCAAACAGAGCTGAAGAACACAGTAAGAAATTAAAAATTCCTTAGAAGGGTTCAAAAGCAGATTGGAGCTGGCAGAAGAAAGAATCAGAGACTTGAAAGTAAGACAATTGAAATCAGTCTGAGGAGCAGAAAGAAAAAAGAATGAAGAAAAGTAAACAGAACCTGAGGAATCGGTGGGACACCATCAACTGTACCAATATACACATTGTGGCAGTCTCAGAAGAAGAAAGAGAGAAAGGGACAGAAATATCTAAAGAAATAATGGCTGAAAACTTCTAAAATTTAATGAAAGATGTGAGCATAAACATCCAAGACACTCAACAAACTCCAAATAGGATAAACCCACAAGACATATACCATGTGTGATGGTTACGTTCTGGTGTCAAGTTGGCCAAGTGATTATGCCCAGTTGTCTGGTCAGGCAAGCACTGGCCTAACCACTGCTGCAAAGATATTTAATTGATAAACTGGAAGGCTGGGGTATTAAGTCAGTTGATTGCATCTGTGGCTGATTACATCTGTGATCAACTAAGGCAATCTGCCACAAACAAGTTAATCCAATCAGTAGAAGATTATTAAGGAGGAAGAGAGACTTTTTCACTGCTTCTTCAGCCAGTGAGGCTCTCCTGTGGAATTCATCCAGACCATCAGAGCTGCCAGCTTCACAGCCTGCCCTATGGATTTTGGACCCTTCCATTCCCATGGTTGTCTGAGACACCTTTATAAGTCTCTGCTTTAAAGACCTCTCCTGTTGGTTCTGTTTCTTCAAAGAACCCTGACTAATACAGTTTAGTACCAGGGCTGGGGCGGTTCTTGAGAAACAGAATGTTAAAAATGGGTTTTTACAATTGGCTTTCTACTCTGATTAGACTCAAAGGCACTAATGACTCTGTTTCCAATAATCAAGATGGTACCGACAGTCCATGGGGTGAGTTGGCTAGAGAGATATGCAAACTATCAGATTCTGCTAATTGTACGCTTATATGAGGCAAGGTTCTGGGTGAGAATGTTTTTGTCACCTTTATGGAACCTTGTGGAATTATGAAGTAGTATAATGATGGCTGGTTGTTGTTATATATGCTGGATACAGTGATGAGGGAAAGGGATGAGCTAAAGGCTTCAAATTTGCAATTTAAGTGCTGTATGACTGATGTAAAAGTTCCCATGTGTGCCCTGAAAGAAAATCTTATTTCCTGTGGTCACAGACTTAGATCTCTGAAAAACAGACACAGAGCCTCATTGTATGAGTAACACATTTACTATGTAAATTGTACTCTCAAACTTTCTGGGTGTCTGCTGTTAAAGTAAGGACTTTAATCGGAAAATAATGGGATCCAGAGACGTGGGATGGGGATATATGGCTCGATAATAATAGCAGTGGGGAGATGGGATCCCTGGAATCTGCCGAACCTTTGCTAGATAGACCTGTCATGGAAACAGGAAAGAGCTTCCTGGCCTCCAGTCTGCCCAAAGGAGTCTGCCATTCAATCTCTACTTAAAGAGATTAACCCTTCAGTGCCTGCTAACCCTGCAACCACCTCCCCTAGGGAAACAGCCCTCACTCATCTGTCTGGAGTGACTAAACCTCTAGATGAAACTGCAATGGAATGCCCAGAGGTAATTGGCTTGAAAGTCACTTCATTTTTTTCATGACCCACCCATGCCACCACTCTTTTCTTCAATGTCTATAATTAGATAAAGTCCCAACAGGCCTTGAAAGGTGAGGTACAAAGTGCAACCCATGAGGAGGTACACTATACTTCAAAAGAACTGCATGAGTTTTCCAATCTGTATAGACAGCAATCAGGGGAATATGTGTGGGAATGGATATTAAGGGTGTGTGATAATGGTGGAAGGAATATAAAGTTGGGTCAACCTGAATTTATTGATATGGGCCCACTAAGCAGAGATGTTGCATTCAGTGTTGTAACTTGAGGGGTTAGAAAGGGCATTAACAGTTTGTTTGGATGGTTGGCTGAAACATGGATCAAAAGGTGACTGAAATTACCTGAGTTCAAAATGCCAGAAATGTCCTAGCATAATGTAGATGAGGGGATCCAGAGGTGTAGAGAGATTGGAAGTTTAGAGCGGATTTATCATGGAAGATCAGCTTACATACCCCACAATGTCCAGAGGATGCATATTTTACCAGAACCTTGAGAAATAAATTCATGAGACTAGCTCCATCATTGCTGAAGACCTCTGTAGCTGTCCTTCTCTGTAGGTCAGATATTATTGTGGGAACTGCTGTCACTGAACTGGACTCATTAAACAGAATGGGGATGATTTGATCCCGAGTTCGCAGAAGCTATGTAGCACAACAAATCACTATAGACAAGGTGGGTGTGGCCACCATAATGGACAGCAGACACAAAGCAGCAGTCAAAAAACTTGAATCTCAGAGACTTGTGCTGTTGGCTAGTAGATCATAGGGTTCCTAGAAGTAATATGGGCAGTATACAAATTCTTGCTTGAGTTTTTAAGCAGAAGAATTCTAGGTCAAGCTTAACTTGAATTACAAAAACAGAGTCATGGCCCATTAATCAATTCCCAGACTTGAGACAGTTTACAGATCCATAGCCCCTTGAATGAGGGGATGGTAGGACCCTTTTACACTGCCCCAAATTTATACTGTTAACCTTCTGCCCAGACTTAACCAAGGAGATCTATGGCCTTTTACCATGATGATTGTGCATTGGGGAAAAGGAAATGATCAAACATTTCACAGATTATTAGACACTGGCTCAGAAGTGACACTAATTGCAGAAGAGCCAAAATGCCACTCTAGTCCACCAGTCAGAATAGGGGCTTATGGAGGTTGGGTGATCAATGGAGTTTTAGCTAAGGTCCATTTCACACAGTGGGTCCAGTGGGTCCCTGAACGTACTCTGTGGTCATTTACCCATTTCTAGAATGCATAATTGGAACTGACATACTCAGCACTGGCAGAATCCCCTCACTACCTCAAGTCTGTCTCACAATGGGTCCAGTGGGCCCCAAGACCCATTCTGTGGCTATCTCCCCAGTTCCAGAATGCATAATTGGAAGCAATATACCCAGCAACTGGCAGAATCCCCACATTGGGTCTCTGACTCATGGAGTGAGAGCTATTATGGTAGGAAGGGCCAAGTGGAAGCCATTGGAACTGCCCCTACCTAGCAAAATAGTGAATCAGAAGCAATACCAGATTCCTAGAGGGATTGCAGAGATTAGTGCCACTCTTAAGAACTTGAAGGATGCAGGGGTGGTGATTCCCACCAAATCCTCATTCAACTCTCCTATTTGACCTGTGCAGAAAACTGATGGGTCTCAGAGAATGACAGTGGATTAGGTAAACTTAACCAGGTGGTGTCTCCAATTGCAGCTGCTTTTCTGGATATGGTATCATAGCTTGGAAAAATAAATATATTACCTGATACCTGATGTGCAGCTTTTGTTCTGGCAAATGCTTTTTTTTCTCAATAGCTGTCTGTAAATACCACCAGAAACAGTTTGCATTCAGCTGGCATGGCCAGCAGTATACCTTCACTGTCCTGCCTCAACAGTATATCAACTCTCCAACCCTATGCCACAATCTTGTCTGCAGAAATCTTGATCACTTCTCCCTCCCACAAGATATAATACTGGTCCATTATATTGATGATAACATGTTGACTTAGTGAGAAAGAAGTAGCAATTACTCTAGGCTTGTTAATAAGGCATTTGCTTATCAGAGGATGGGAGATACATCCAACAAAAATACAGGGGCCCCAGAGGAGGATCCAAGATGGCAGCTTAGCAAGGTGTGGGATTTAGCTCATCCTTCAGAGCAGCTAATAAATAGCCAGAAACGGTACAGAACAACTGCTGGGGCCATGTCAGTGACCGGACACACAGCATACCCTAGTCTGGACCAGCTGTGAAGCCCCCAGAACCGTGAATTCCCCAAGCTGCAGCAGCTGGCACCCCTCCCCCACAGGCTGCTTCCCAGAGGGGAAAGAAAGAGACTTTACTAGCAGCAGGGGCTGAGCACAACCAAATGCTAATTGTGGAATTAATGAACAAATTCTGACCACTAAAAATAGGCCCCCAGCTCAGCTGAACCTTGAGTAAAAGTGGAGGTTGCTGGTTTTTGCCCCGGTGCAGAGGGTGCAGGGCTGACAGAAAAAGAAAAAAGAAAAAAAACAAGGTTTTTTTTTGGATCTGAAAAGGTCTGGGCCCTGCGGGAAAGGAAGGGGCACAGAGGACCTGGGGATATACAGAGCAACATAGCAACTTAAGTTCTTGATTGACAAACCTGAGGAATGGGGGTTCTGCTCTGAAAAGGATTTTTCTTTTTCTCTTTTCTCTTTTGTGGCTGTGTTTCTATGACTTGATTACTCTTTGAATACAGCTGCAAGGCTTCTCAGGCGCCACTCCCCGAGGCATAGGCAGAAACAGGCTTGTTTGAGAGCCTGTCTGGAGCCTGTGCCTTCCCCAGGAGGGGGGTTGGGCCCAGTTCAGGTGAAATCCCTCCCTCAAGGAATTCAGACCCAGGGTCTGGAAAAGTGAAGCAATTAAATCCAGCCTACAACCTCTCCTCTGTCTCCACCACATCCCCAGCAGGGAGAGTCTGCCGAAGTTAAAGATACTACATCACCTTATGCTGGTGGGACTGCAGGCAGAAAAGCGCCACCTACTGGACAGGGTAGGGAAAACGCAGAGTCCAGAGACTTCATAGGAAAACCTTTTAATCTGCTGGGTCTCACCCTTAGGAAAACTGATGCAGTTGACTCTTTTCTCCTAAGAGGAGACCAGTGTGGTCTGGGAAAATCTGACTGGGGTCTATAATACCTAAGTAGACCCTCCTAAGGGGTGGGGGAAAGGCACCATACAGGCAGGGCCAGAAACAAAAAAACAAGAACCGAAAAATTCTGATCTATTAAACAAAACCTAAGCTAGAGGACTTGAATAAGCTGAACTGAATGTCAAAGAACAGATAGAAAACAAAGTCATCCAGCAAGAAAATCCTAGGGGGTGGGGGGAGTGAAAACAATCTCCAGAATAAACTAATTAAGGTAATTAAATGCCTAGACGCCAGCAAAAATATCAAATCACACTAGGAAAATTGAAATGGCCCAGTCAAAGGAACACACCGACAATTCAAATGAGATACAGGAGTTGAAACAATTAATTTAGAATGTTTGAACAGACATGGAAAACCTCATCAAAAATCAAATCAATGAATTGAGGGAGGATATAAGGAAGGCAAGGAATGAACAAAAAGAAGAAATCAAAAGTCTGAAAAAACAAATCACAGAACTTATGGGAATGAAAGGCACAGTTGAAGAGATGAAAAAAAAAAAGGAAACCTACAATATTAGATTTCAAGAGGCAGAAGGTAAGATTAGTGAACTGGAGGATGGGACATCTGAAATCCAACAAGCAAAAGAAAATACAGGGAAAAGAATGGAAAAATATGAGCAGGGACTCAGGGAACTGAATGACAACATGAAGCACGTGAATATACATGTTGTGGGTGTCCCAGAAGGAGAAGAGAAGGGAAAAAGAGGAGACAAACTAATGGAGGAAATTATCACTGAAAATTTTCCAACTCTTATGAAAGACTTAAAATTACAGATCCAAGAAGTGCAGTGCAGTGTACCCCAAAGAGAGTAGACCTAAACAGACGTACTCTAAGACACTTACTAATCACAATGCCAGATGTCAAAGAGAAAGAGAGAATCTTGAAAGCTGCAAGAGAAAAACAATCCATCACATACAAGGGAAGCCCAATAAGGCTATGTATAGATTTCTCAGCAGAAACCACAGAGGCAAGAAGACAGTAGGATGATATATTTAAGATACTAAATGAGAAAAACTGCCAACCAAGAATTCTATAGCCAGAAAAACTGTCCTTCATAAAATGAGGGGAGAGACCAGCTGCTGAGACGAATGCTTCCCTGGGGCAGTCGCCACATATCATGGGGAGATAGACGCTGCTCCCTTTGATTGGCCTTGGTCCTCACAGCTCCAAAAGGAAATAGGATCTTGATAATCTCTATGAGCTGAAATCCAAAGCTTGGCAGATTATGAACCAGTTTGGCCCCTCAGCCTTAATCAACCTTTCCAATTTCTCATCCATAAAACTGGAACCAGCCAGCACTCCTCCACAAGGCTCCATGGCCAATAGCACTACAGTAGTAAAGATACAAGATACTCCTGGAACAGGAGGTAATTTCAGCCCTGAAAACAATCAGGTATTGATGAAGAAGAAATTGCAAGACTTAGTAAGAGAAGTGGATCCTAATGAGCAGTTGAATGAACATGTGGAGGAGATGCTGCTACAGATCGCTGATGATTTTATCGTAAGTGTGGTGACAGCAGTCTGCCAGCTTGTTCAGCACCACAAGTCCAGCACCCTGGAGGTGAAAGATGTCCAGTTGCATCTAGAGAATCAGTGGAACATGTGGATCCCAGGACTTGGCTCTGAAGAAATCTAACCCTACAAAAAAGCTTGCACCACAGAAGCTCACAAACAGAGAATGGCATTGATCTGGAAAACAACCAAGAAATAACATACAGAAAGGTTAGGGAATGGACAACAATGTATTTGGAGATACTTGAGCTGAGGCCTCAGCCATCTCATCCGTGGAATTTTGTTTAATGCTTTACAGAGAAGCATATATCTTTTATTAACAGTGCAGCAATATCTATAATGACTGAGAGGATCTGCCAAAACAATAAAAGCCTCCTACCCCAACTTCCAGTCCCTCTTCCCTGCCATCTCAAAGAGGAACAAAGCATCTTCCAGAGAAGATTTTATTTGTGGTTTATTATATAAGTGATTGAATATGGGACAAAGCATTATGGCACTGTTTGGTGAGACAGTATTAGCAGGATTTGTAGAGATTTTGTTTCCTTCTCCCTTGTCCTTTCCTTTTTACTTTGTAATGTCAGTGTTTATATGAATAAGACTTTTGTTTGCTTTTCCAGAATAAAGAAGTTATTAATATCGAAAAAAATGAGAGGGAAATTGAAACATTTTCAGACAAAAATTCACGGAGAGAATTTGTGACCAAGAGACCAGCTCTGCAAGAAATACTAAAGGGAGCACTAGAGACAGATAAGAAAAGACAGGAGAGAGAGGTTTGCAGAAGAATACAGAAATGAAGACTCTCAGTAAAGGTAAACAGAAGAAAAATGAGATGACATAAAATCCAAAAGGCAAAATGGTAGAAGAAAGTACTACCCATACAGTAATAACACTAAATGTTAATGGATTAAACTCCCCAATCAAAATACATAGACTGGCAGAATGAATTAAAAAACAGGACCCATTCATATGCTGTCTACAGGAAACACATCTTAGACCCAAGGATAAACATAAGTTGAAAGTGAAAGGTTGGGAAAAGATATTCCATGCCAATAACAATCAGAAAAGAACAGGAGTAGCTATACTAATATCCAACAAATTAGACTTCAAATGTAAAACAGTTAAAAGAGACAAAGAAGGACACTACATATTAATAAAAGGAACAATTCAACAGGAAGACATAACAATGATAAATACTTATGCAGCAAGCCAGAATGCTCCAAAATACACAAGGCAAACACTGAAAAGAGAAATAGACATATCTACCATAATAGCTGGAGACTTCAATTCCACACTCTCATCAATAGACAGAACATCTAGACAGTGGGTCAATAAAGAAACACAATTTGAATAATATAATAAATGAGCTAGACTTAACAGACATATATAGAACATTATACCCCACAACAGCAGGATACACATTTTTCTCAAGTGCTCATGGATCATTCTCAAAGATAGATCATATGCTGGGTCACAAAGCAAGTCTCAATAAATTTTAAAAGATTTAAATCATAAAAAACCCTTTCTCAGATCATAAAGGAATGAAGCTGGAAATCAATAATAGGCAGAGGGTCAGAAAATTCACATATATGGAAGCTCAACAACACACTCTTAAACAACCAGTGGGTCAAGGAAGAAATTGCAAGAGAAATCAGCAAATATCTCAAGGCAAATGAAAATGAAAACACAATATATCAAAATTTATGGGATGCAGCAAAGGCAGTGCTAAGAGGGAAATTTATTGCCCTAAATGGCTACATCAAAAAAGAAGAGCAAAAATTGAGGAATTAACTGTCTACTTGGAAGAACTAGAGAAAGAACAGCAAATTAACCCCAAAGCAAGAAAAAGGAAAGAAATAATGAAGATTAGAGCAGAAATAAATGAAACTGAGAAAACATGAAAACAATCGAGAAAATCAATAAAACCAGAAGTTGATTCTATGAGAAGATCAATAAGATTGATGGACCCTTACAGAGGTTGACAAAAAGAAGAAGAGAGAGGATGCAAATAAATAAAATCAGAGGGAGGGGGGCCAAGATGGCGGCTTAGTAAGGTACGTGCGTCTTAGTTCCTCCTCCAAAGCAACTACTAGGTGAACTGAAACAGTGCAGAACAGCTCCCGGGGCTACGGCAGGGAATGGACACACAGCGTACCCCAGTCTGGACTGGCTAGTCTGACTGCGAGACTCGGCTGCGGTGAGATCCCCGAGCGGAACGCGATTTCCCGAGCAGCGGCAGCTGTGGCGGCCGGAGCTCCTCCCTCCCTCCTTCCCGGGCCAGCTGAGAGTCTCGGAGAGGCAAGTTTCCCAAGCTGAGGTGGCCGGCGCCCCTCTTTTGCGGGCGGCTTCCTGGTCCGGTGGGGAATTCCCCAGGCCACTGCGGCCGGTGACCGACGCCCCTCCCCCGCGGGTGACATCCTGGTCCGGTGGCAAATTTCCCAGGCCCGCTGCGGCCGGCAACCAGCCACAGGGTCCCCTCAAGCCGCGGCGGCTGACGCCCCCACCAGGCGCGGCCCCCCGAACCAACGGAGAGAATTGGATCGGAAATCCCCAGGCCGCGGAGATCGGTGACCTGGGGGATCCCTTCCAAACACGTGAGACAAACGTGTGCCACGAGCGCCACCTACTGGGCAGGATAAATAAAATCAGAAATGGAAGAGGAGACATAACCACTGACCCCCTAGAAATAAAGGAAGTAATGACAGGATACTATGAACAACTTTATGCTAATAAATTCAACAATTTGGATGAAATGGACAACTTTCTAGAAAGGCATGAACAACCAACATTGACTCAAGAAGAAAAAGACAACCTCAACTAACCAATCACACATAAAGAAATTGAATCAGTCATTAAGAGGCTCCCCAAAAAGAAAAGTCCTGGACCAGATGGCTTCACATGTGAATTCTACCAAACATTCAAGAAAGAATTAGTACCAATCCTGCTCAAACTCTTCAAAAAAACTGAAGAGGAGGGAAAGCTACCTAACTCATTCTACAAAGCCAACATCACCCTCATACCAAAGCCAGACAAAGATATTACAAGAAAAGAAAACTACAGGCCAATCACTCTAATGAATATAGATGCAAAAATCCTCAGAAAAATTCTTGCAAATTGAATCCAGCAGCACATTAAAAAAATTATACACCATGACCAAGTAGGATTCATCCCAGGTATGCAACAATGGTTCAACATAAGAAAATCAACTAATGTAATACATCATATCAACATATCAAAGCAGAAAAAACACATGATCATCTCAATTGATGCAGAAAAGGCATTTGACAAAATTCAACATCATTTCTTGTTGAAAACACTTCAAAGGATAGGAATAGAAGGAAACTTCCTCAACATAATAAAGGGAATATATGAAAAGCCCACAGCTAACATCATCCTCAATGGGGAAAAACTGAAAACTTTCCTCCTAATGTCAGGAACAAGACAAGGATGTCCACTATCACCACTGTTATTTAACATTGTGTTGGAAGTTCTAGCCAGAGCAATTAGACAAGAAAAAGAAATACAAGGCATCAAAATTGGAAAGCAAGAAGTAAAACTCTCACTGTTTGCAGATGATATGATACTATATGTCGAAAACCCTGAAAAATCCAAAGCAAAACTACTAGAGCTAATAAATGAGTACAGCAAACTGGCAGGTTACAAGATCAACACGCAAAAATCTGTAGTGTTTCTATACACTAGTAATGAACAATCTGAGGGTGAAATCAAGAAAAAAATTCCATTTACAATTGCAACCAAAAGAATAAAATACTTAGGAATAAATTTAACTAAAGATACAAAAGACCTATACAAAGAAAACTACAGGAAGTTGTCAAAAGAAATCACAGAAGACATAAATAAATGGAAGGGCATACCGTGTTCATGGATAGGAAGACTAAATATA
Organism: Tamandua tetradactyla; assembly: GCF_023851605.1. Classification (NCBI taxonomy): domain Eukaryota; kingdom Metazoa; phylum Chordata; class Mammalia; order Pilosa; family Myrmecophagidae; genus Tamandua; species Tamandua tetradactyla. Next base: position 75,871,439 of record NC_135328.1, read on the forward strand.
ATTAAAATGTCAATTCTACCTAAATCAATTTATAGATTCAATGCAATATCAATTAAAATCCCAAAAACTTACTTTTCAGAAATAGAAAAACCAACAACCAAATTTATCTGGAGGGGCATAGTGCCCCAAATAGCTAAAAATATCCTGAGAAAGAAAAATGAAGTTGGAGGCCTCATGCTACCTGACTTTAAGGCATATTATGAAGCTACAGTGGTCAAAACAGCATAAAGATAGATATACAGACCAATGGAATAAAATAGAGTGTTCCAATATAGACCCTCGCATCTATGGACAATTGATCTTTGATAAGGCAGTCAAGCCAACTCATCTGGGATGGAACAGTCTCATCAATAAATGGTGCTTAGAGAACTGCATATCCATATGCAAAAGAATAGAAGAGGATCCATATCTCACACCCTATACAAAAATGAACTCAAAATGGATCAAAGACTTAAACATTAGATCTAAGACCATAAAACTTTTAGAAGAAAATGTAGGGAGATATCTTATACATCTTATAATAGGAGGTAGTTTCCTAGACCTTACACCCAAAGCATGAGCACTGAAGAAAGAAAGAAAGAAATAGGAACCCCTCAAAATTAAACACTTTTGTGCATCAAAGAACTTTGTCAAGAAAGTAAAAAGACAGCCTACACAATGAGAGACAATATTTGGAAACGATATATCAGATAAAGGTCTAGTATTCAGAATACATAAAGAGATTGTTCAACTCAACAACAAAAAGACAGACAACCCAATTACAAAATGGGCAAATAACTTGAACAGACACTTCTCAGAAGAGGAAATAAAATGGCCAAAAGGCACATGAAAAGATGCTCAACTTCTCTGGCTATTAGGGAAATGCAAATCAAAACCACAATGGGATATCATATCACACCTACCAGAATTGCCATTATCAATAAAACAGAAAACTAGAAGTGTTGGAGGGGATGTGGAGAAAGAGGAACACTTATCCATTGTTGGTGGGAATGTCAAATGGTACGACCACTGTGGAAGGCAGTTTAGCAGTTCCTCAGGAAGCTAAATATAGAATTGCCATATGACCCGGCAATACCATTGTTAGGCATCTACTCAGAGGACATGAGGGCAAGGACACAAGTGGACATTTGCACACCAATGTTTATAGCAGCATTATTTACAGTTGCAAAGAGATGTAAACTGATGCACACAGTTTTACTGTGTCCATCAACAGAAAACTGGCTAAACAAACTGTGGTATATATATACGAAGGAATATTATGCAGCCATAAGACAGAACAAAGTTATGAAATATGTAACAACATGGATGGACCTTAAAGACATTATGCTGAGTGAGATTAGCCAGAAACAAAAGGACAAATACTGCATGGTCTCACTGATACAAACTCACATTAGTGAATAAACTTGGAGAATTTCATTGGTAACAGAGACCATTAGGAGATAGAAATAGGGTAAGATATTGGGTAATTGGAGCTGAGGGATACAGATTGTGCAACAGGACTGAATGTAAAAACTCAGAAATGGATAGCACAATACTACCTAACTGTAACACAATTATGTTAAAACACTGAATGAAGCTGAGTGTGAGAGTGATAGTGGGAGGAGGGCTAGGGACACAAATGAAATCAGAAAGAAAGATAGACGACAAAGACTGAGATGGTCTAATCTAGGAATGCCTAGAGTGTATCGTGATAGTGACTAAATGTACAAATTTAAAAAATGTTTTTGCATGAGGAAGAACAAAGGAATGTCATTACTGCAGGGTGCTGAAAATAGATGGTAATTAATATTTTAAAACTTCAACTTATGTATGAGACTAAAGCAAAAAATGTTTATTTGGTACAAAATTTATATTTTGACTAGTGCATCTCCTAATATAACTTATGTAGACAGCTTAATTGAACACCATGAGTACATGGAACCTTGGATAGGACATGAGACTTTGTCCAGAGTGATGCCCCAATAAATTCCAGAGTGATTTGATCAGTGAATATTCTCACAAGCAGTATGGACAACCAAAGCTATAGGCTGAGCCCCTAATCTTGGGGTTTGTTCATATGAAACTTAACCCCACAAAGGATAGGTCAAGCCTACTTAAAATTAGGCCTAAGAGTCATCCCCAAGAGAACCTCTTTTGTTGCTCAGATGTGGCCTTTCTCTCCAGCCAACACAACAAGCAAACTCACTACCCTTCCCCTCTCTACGTGGGACATGACTCCCAGGGGTGTGGACCTTCCTGGCAACATGGGACAGAAATCCTAGAATGAGATGAGACTCAGCATCAAAGGATTGAGAAGACCCCTAGAATGAGCTGAGACTCAGCATCAAGGGATTGAGAAAACCTTCTCAACCAAAAGGAGGAAGAGAGAAATGAGACAAAATAAAGTGTCAATGGCTGAGAGATTCCAAACAGAGTCAAGAGGTTTTCCTGGAGGTTATTCTTATACATTAAATAGACATCATCTTGCTAGTTAAGATGTAATGGAGAACCTAGAGGGAACTGCCTGAGAATGTGCCGCTGTGTTCCAGTAGCCACGTTTCTTGAAGATGATTGTATAATGATATAGCTTTCACAATGTGACTGTGTGATTGTGAAAACCTTGTGTCTGATGCTCCTTTTATCTACCTTGTCAACAGATGAATAAAACATATGGAATAAAAATAAATAATAGGGGGAACAAATGTTAAAATAAACTTTGATTGAAATGGTAGTGATCAATGAAAGGGAGGGGTAAGGGGTATGGTATGTATGAATTTCTTTTCTGTTGTCTTATTTCTTTTTCTGAATTGATGCAAATGTTCTAAGAAATGATCATGATGATGAATATGCAACTATGTGATGATATTGTGAATTACTGCTAACATATGTAGAATGGAATGATCATGTGTTATGAATGTTTGTGACTCTTTGTTGTCATATTTTTTTAAAAAATTAAAAATTAATAAAAAAAATTTTTTAAAGAAAAAAAAATACAGGGGCCTTCCACCTCAGTGAAATTTCTAGGTGTCCAGTGGTGTAGGGCATGTCAAGATACACCTTCTAAGGTGAATGATAAGCTTTTGCATCTGACCCCTCCTACATCCAAAGAAGAGGCATAATGCCTAGTTGGCCTCTTTGGATTTTAGAGACAACATATTCCTCATCTGGGTGTGCTACTCTGGCCCATTTACCAAGTGACCAAAAAAAGCTGCTAGTCTTGAGTGGGGACTGGAAAAAGAGGAGGCTCTCTGGAAGGTCCAGTCTGCTGTGCAAGCTGCTCTGTCACTTGGGTCATATGACCCAGCAGATCCAATGGTGCTGGAAGTGTCAGTCATAAATACGGATGCTGTCTGGAGCCTTTGACAGGCCCCTATAATAGAATCACAACACAGGCCCTTAGGATTTTGGAGCAAAGCCTTACCATCCGGTGCAGACAACTACTCTCCTTTTGAGAAACAGGAGCTGTAGCAGAGACTGAACACTTAACCATGGGCCACCAGGCTACCATGAGAACTGAGTCACCTATTATGAGTAGAGTGTTGACTGACCTACCATGACATAAAGTTGGGAATGCACAGCTGCACTCCATCATAAAATGGAATGGTACATTAGACATAGGGCTCAAGCAGGTCCTGAAGGCATAAGTAAGTTATGAGGAAGTGGCCCAAATGCCATAGCCCCCACTCCTGCCTTCATTATCTTCTCTTTCCCAGACAAAACTATGGCCTCTTGGGGAGTTCCTTACAGCCAGTTGACCGAGGAAGAGAAAACTCAGGCCTGGTTTACTGTTCTGCATGATAAGCAGGGACCAAGCGGAAGTAGACAACAGCAACACCACAACTCCTTTCTGGGATGTCTTTAGAGGACTGTGGTGAGGGAAAATCCTCCCAGTGGGCAGAATTTTGAGCAGTGAACCTGGTTGCTCATTTTATTTGGAAGGAAAACTGGCCAAAGGTGGGTATGTATACCGATTCACAGGCTGTTACTAATGGTTTGGCTGGATGGTCAGGGACTTCAAAGGAGCATGATTGGAAAATTGGTGACATTTCCAATTTTCCAAGAGATGTCTTAGGAAGAGGTATGTGGATAGACCTTTCTGAGTGGGCAAAGAACATGAAGATATTTGTGTCCCATGTGAATGCTCACCAGAAGGTGACTTCAACAGAGGAAGGTTTTAATAATCATATGTATAAGATGAATTGTCCTATGAATACCAGTCAGCCTCTTTCTCCAGCAACTCCTGCCATTGCCCAATGGGCTCATGTACAAAGTAGGCATGAAGGTAGGGATGGAGGTTATGCATAGGTTAGCAACATGGACTTCCACTCACCAAGTCTGACCTGGCTATGGTCACTGCTGAGTGCCCAGTCTGCCAGCAGTATAGACCCACATTCAGTCCCCAATATGATACCATTCCCCGAGGTGCCTCAGCCTACTACCTGGTGGCAGACTGATTACACTGGACCATTTTCATTATGGAAGGAATAGCAATTTGTTCTAACTGGAATAGACATATACTCCAGATAATGGGTTTGCATTCCCTGCACACAATGCTTCTGCAAAAACTACCACACATGGACTTATGCAATGCCTTATCCACCATCATGGTATTCTATACAGCATTGCTTCTGATCGAGGAACCCATTTCACATAATGGGCACATGCTTATGGAATTCTCTGGTCTTACCATGTTCCCCATCATCCAGAGGCAGCTGATAGCTTGATAGAACTGTGGAATGGCCTTTTGAAGACCCAATTACGGTGCCAACTAGGTGGCATTACTTTGTAGGGCTGAGGCAATGTTCTCCAGGAGGCTGTGCATGCTCTGAGTCAGGGTCCACTCTATGGTGCTGTTTCTCCCATAGCCAGGATTCACGGGTCCAGGAATCAAGGGGTGAAAATGGGAGTGGCAGCACTCATTATCACCCCTAGTGACCCACTAGAAAAGTTTTGCTTTCTGTCCCTGAAACCTAAGCTCTGCTGGTCTTCAGGTCTTAGTTCCAAAAGGAGGAGCGCCCCTATATCAGGAGACATGACAATGATTCTGTTGACCTGGAAATTAAGACTGCTACCTGCCCACTTTGGGCTTCTCATGAATTAACAGGCATGAAAAGAGATTACTGTTCTGTCTGGGGTGATTGATTCTGACTACCAAGGGGAAATAGGACTGCAGCTACACAATAAAGGTAAAGAAGAGTTTTCCTGGAATACAGGCAATCCCTAGGGCATCTCTTAATACTACCATGCCCTGTGATTAAAGTAGATGGAAAACTGCAACAACCCAATCCAGGCAGAACTATCAATGGCCCAGAAACTTAAGGAAGGAAGGTTTGGGTAACCCCACCTGGCAAACAACCACAGCCAGCTGAAGTACTTGCTGAGGGTAAAGGGAATATGGAATGGGTAGTAGAAGGTGGTGATAAATATGAAATGCGACCACGTGACTAGTTACAGAAACAAGGACTGTGATTGTATGACTATTTCTTCCCTGTTTTGTTATGAGTATTGCATTTGCTGCATTTGCATATAAGCAAATATCTTGTTTTACTCTTATCATATGACATAAGTTGTATTGTTCATGTTACAGTATTTAAGTCACAGGATATGAAGTTTAAGAGTGAATGTTACCTAAGGACTTGAGCCCTATTCTGGAGAGATGTAGTACATTTCTGGTTGTACGCAGAGCAGCTGAGTATTCTTAGGCAAAACACATGTCTGTTTTTGTGTTCTATTTGGAAATTAAGCGTGTTTCAAGGTGATGTATATAGCTGCCAAGTTGACAAGGGGTGGACTGTGATGGTCAGGTTCTGGTGTCAATTTGGGCAAGCGATGATGCCCAGTTGTCTGGTCAGGCAAGCACTGGCCTGACCACTGCTGCAAGGATATTTCCTGGCTGGTTGATAAACAGGAAGACTGGCATATTTAATCATCAGTCAGTTGATTGTATCTGTGGCTGATTACATCTGCGATCAACTAAGGAACACAGACAAGATAATCCAATCAGCTGAAGACTTTTAAGGAAGAAGAGAGACTTTGTCACTGTTTCTTCAACCAGTGAACCTCTCCTGTGGAGTTCATCCAGACTCTTCATCAGTGCTGCCAACTTCACAGCTTGCCCTACGGATTTTGGACTCTTCCATTCCCACAGTTGCATGAGACACCTTTATAAATCTCATATTTACAGATTTTAACTGTTGGTTCTGTTTCTCCAGAGAACCCTGACTAATACACCATGGCATATTATAATCAAACTTTCAAAATACCAAAGTTAAAGAGACTTCTGAAAGCAACAAGCAAGAAGCAACATGTGATGTAAAAGGGAGACTAAATAAGTTTAATTTCCAATTTCACATCAGAAGCCATGAAGACAAGTAGTCAAAGGAACGACATATTTAAAGTGCTGATGGAAAAAAAAAAAAGTCAACCAAGAGTCCTATATCTGGTAAAAATATCTTTCAAAAATGAGGGAGAGATTACGACATTTCCAGATAAACAAAAGCTGAGTGAGTTGGTTACCAATAGACAGGCCCTACAAGGGATACTAAAGAGAGTTCTGCAGTTCAATAGGAACAGCAGACAACAGACAAGAGGTTAAAGCTGCATAAAGAAATAAAGATCTCCAGTGAGGGTAACAGCATGAGTCGATACAGTGCCAGGACTACTGTACTTCTGGTTTTTATCTCCACTTTTTGCGGGATCTAAAAGGCAAATGCATAAAATGTAATGATAAATCTGTGGGTTTTGGACTTATAAAATAAAAGCGTAATCTGTGACAAGCACTCAAAAAGGTGGGGAACTCGAGGGGACTAGGAACATAGTTTGAAGTTAAGTTGGTATCAAAGCAAAGTGACCGTTTGAGATTTAGGATATTTTTTCAAGCTCCATGTTAACCACGATGAAAATACCAGAGAATAGGGAAACTCTTAGAGACATAAATTAAGAGTCAGTTTTCTACGGTGGGGGGAATGGGAGTGGGGAATTAGGGCACAATGGGTGCAGGGGTCTCTGTTTGGGCAGATGGGAACATTTTAGTAACGGAAGGTGGCAAGGGGACTGTAATATCGTGAATGTGATGAATCCCAATGAATGGACGCTTGGGAATGGTAGAAATGGAAAAGCTTGTGTTGTATATACATTTCCATAGTTTAAAAAAAGATGAGCAACTGAAGAGACAGTATTAAGTGCTCACAGAGCATAATGTATAAAATCGATGGTCTTCAGAAAATGCAGATAGAATGATACCACAAATGTGGCAAAATGTTAAAAACTATAACTTACTGGAAAAAAGTGCTAGCTTTGAAATTCTAGCATTGCCATTTATCAGTTGTATGATCTGTGGCAAGTGACTGCTTTTTTGTAAGCCTCAGCTTCTCTATTGTTACAATGGGGATACTACTTACCAACTCACCATATTATTACCCCACTCATTTGCAAACGCGTTCTTGGCTTTTTCTTCGTTTCTTGTTGTTTGATTCTGTTTTATTTGGGGATGTCGTCCTTACAGGACAAAGCAGCTGGCAGATGGTCTAGATCTCCTGAGCCAAGGAGGAGGTGGGTCATCAGAGTAGGAAGAAGACAGTGATGCCAGAAGCCTGTGCCACCAGGAAAAAAGGCTTTAGGTGTGCTGGGTTTGGGTCACGGAGATTAACCCCGCGTGAATAAAACAATTAGCAAGCATCAGCGAGGAGGTGGTGGTGTGGTGTGGGGAGAGCTTGGAGGGTGGAGGGGATTAGAGGGCAGGGGTGCTTGATCCTGGACCCATCAGGCCCCCCTACCTTAAAAACGGGTGCTGGAAATCGTATCCAACAGCACATTAAAAGAATTATACATCATGACCAAGTAGGATTCATCCCAGGTATGCAAGGATGGTTCAACATAAGAAAATCAATTAATGTAATACACCATATCAACAAATCAAAGCAGAAAAATCACATGATCATCTCAATTGATGCAGAGAAGGCATTCGACAAGATTCAACATCCTTTCCTGTTGAAAACACTTCAAAAGATAGGAATACAAGGGAACTTCCTTAAAATGATAGAGGGAATATATGAAAAACCCACAGCTAATATCATCCTCAATGGGGAAAAATTGAAAACTTTCCCCCTAAGATCAGGAACAAGACAAGGATGTCCACTATCACCACTATTATTCAACATTGTGTTGGAGGTTCTAGCCAGAGCAATTAGACAAGAAAAAGAAATACAAGGCATCAAAATTGGAAAGGAAGAAGTAAAACTATCACTGTTTGCAGACGATATGATACTATACGTCGAAAACCCGGAAAAATCCACAACAAAACTACTAGAGCTAATAAATGAGTACAGCAAAGTAGCAGGTTACAAGATCAACATTCAAAAATCTGTAGCATTTCTATACACTAGTAATGAACAAGCTGAGGGGGAAATCAAGAAACGAATCCCATTTACAATTGCAACTAAAAGAATAAAATACCTAGGAATAAATTTAACTAAAGAGACAAAAAACCTATATAAAGAAAACTACAAAAAACTGCTAAAAGAAATCACAGAAGACCTAAATAGATGGAAGGGCATACCGTGTTCATGGATTGGAAGACTAAATATAGTTAAGATGTCAATCCTACCTAAATTGATTTACAGATTCAATGCAATACCAATCAAAATCCCAACAACTTATTTTTCAGAAATAGAAAAACCAATAAGCAAATTTATCTGGAAGGGCAGGGTGCCCCGAATTGCTAAAAACATCTTGAGGAAAAAAAACGAAGCTGGAGGTCTCGCGCTGCCTGACTTTAAGGCATATTATGAAGCCACAGTGGTCAAAACAGCATGGTATTGGCATAAAGATAGATATATCGACCAATGGAATCGAATAGAGTGCTCAGATATAGACCCTCTCATCTATGGACATTTGATCTTTGATAAGGCAGTCAAGCCAACTCACCTGGGACAGAGCAGTCTCTTCAATAAATGGTGCCTAGAGAACTGGATATCCATATGCAAAAGAATGAAAGAAGACCCATCTCTCACACCCTATACAAAAGTTAACTCAAAATGGATCAAAGATCTAAACATTAGGTCTAAGACCATAAAACAGTTAGAGGAAAATGTTGGGAGATATCTTATGGATCTTACAACTGGAAGCGGTTTTATGGACCTTAAACCTAAAGCAAGAGCACTGAAGAAGGAAATAAATAAATGGGAACTCCTCAAAATTAAACACTTTTGTGCATCAAAGAACTTCATCAAGAAAGTAGAAAGACAGCCTTCACAATGGGAGACAATATTTGGAAATGATGTATCAGATAAAGGTCTAGTATCCAGAATTTATAAAGAGATTGTTCATCTCAACAACAAAAAGACAGCCAACCCAATTACAAAATGGGAAAAAGACTTGAACAGACACCTCTCAGAAGAGGAAATACGGATGGCCAAGAGGCACATGAAGAGATGCTCAATGTCCCTGGCCATTAGAGAAATGCAAATCAAAACCACAATGAGATATCATCTCACACCCACCAGAATGGTCATTATCAACAAAACAGAAAATGACAAGTGCTGGAGAGGATGCGGAGAAAGAGGCACACTTATCCACTGTTGGTGGGAATGTCAAAGGGTGCAACCACTGTGGAAGGCAGTTTGGCGGTTCCTCAAAAAGCTGAATATAGAACTGCCATACGACCCAGCAATACCATTGCTAGGTATCTACTCAAAGGACTTAAGGGCAAAGACACAAACGGACATTTGCACACCAATGTTTATAGCAGCATTATTTACAATTGCAAAGAGATGGAAACAGCCAAAATCTCCATCAACAGAAGAGTGGCTAAACAAACTGTGGTATATACATACGATGGAATATTATGCAGCTTTAAGACAAGATGAACTTATGAACCATGTAATAACATGGATGGACCTAGAGAATATTATGCTGAGTGAATCCAGCCAAAAACTAAAGGACAAATACTGTATGGTCCCACTGATGTGAACAGACATTCGAGAATAAACTTGAAATATGTCATTGGTAACAGAGTTCAGCAGGAGTTAGAAACAGGGTAAGACAATGGGTAATTGAAGCTGAAGGGATACAGACTGTGCAACAGGACTAGATACAAAAACTCAAAAATGGACAGCACAATAATACCTAATTGTAAAGTAATCATGTTAAAACACTGAATGAAGCTGCATCTGAGCTATAGGTTTTTGTTTTGTTTTGTGTTGTTTTGATTTTACTATTATTACTTTTATTTTTTTCTCTATATTAACATTCTATATCTTTTCCGGTTATGTTGCTAGTTCTTCTAAACCAATGCAAATGTACTAAGAAATGATGATCATGCATCTATGTGATGATGTTAAGAATTAATGATTGCATGTGTAGAATGGTATGATCTCTAAATGTTGGGTTAATTTCTTTTTTTCCGTTAATTAAAAAAACAAAAAAAAAAAAGAGAAGGGATAATTGGAGATGAAGGGATACAGACTGTACAACGGGACTGGATATAAAAACTCAGAAATGGACAGCACAATACTACCCAATTGTAATGCAATTATGTTAAAACACTGAATGAAGCTGCATGTGAGGTATAGGTTTTTTTGTTTTTGTTTTTTTTTTGTTTTGTTTTTGTTTTTTTTCTTTCTATTATTGTTTTAATTCTTATTCTGTTGTCTTTTTGTTTCTTTTTCTGAATCGATGCAAATGTACTAAGAAATGATGAATATGCAACTATGTGATGTTATTGAGAATTGCTGATTGTACATGTAGATTGGAATGATTTCTAATTGTTTTGTTAATTCTTTTTTTAATTAATAAAAAAAAAAAAAAAAAAAAAACGGGTGCTGGGGGAGATGTGACCACAAGCTTCGTCGCTGCGCCTCTGTCCCAAGTGAGGGTAATAAGAGTAGGCGCCGTCTCAGGGATCTGCGCGGCCGGGAAGCTTTGGGATGGGCTGCAGCGCGTTCCGAGGCCCCTGAAGCGTCTCTCCTAAGGTGCGCCGCACGTTTCTGGCGAGGGACCTATTAATTTCCACAAAGTTTCAACCCAAAGATGTCGACCCCGGTTAGGAGAGCTTCCCAAGCTCTCCGGGAACGCGGGCGTGTGCGGCGGACTGACCAGTGGGGGCCGCCGGCCGGCCGAGCCTCGCGTACAGGCAATGCCCGGGTAACGCCACGGCCCTGGGTGCCACTCATAGCCCGGCGCACCCCGGGCGCTGGAGGAACTTCGTTTCCCCCTTCTCATCCATTGCACTTATTCTGGGCGGCGCGCGCGCGCGTGTGTATGTGTGTGTCGAGGCCCGTGTGTGTGTGTGTGTGTGTCGAGGCCCGCGTGTGTGTGTGTGTGTGTGTGTGTGTGTGTGTGTGTGTGTGTGTGTGTGTCGAGGCCCCGCCCTTCCGCGCCTGGCCAGGGCCGGGCGGGCGGGAACGGCCGCGGCGCTGCAGAAGGCCGGGCCGCGGGGCCAGCTCGCGCGCGCTCCCGCCGGTGTTCCTTGCCGAAAGGCTGGAGGTCCCGACTGCGGCGGCCCACCGGGCCATGGCGCTGCCCGCCTGGCTGCAGCCCAGGTAGGGCGTCCGGCCGAGGCGGGAGGGCAGGGGGCGTGGGAGAAGCGGAGGCCGGGGTCGCGGGCTTCTCCCTTAGCAGCGCAGCGCGCACCCGCGCGACGGAGCAGAACGCAAGTCCGAACTGGTGGTGCCCCTGAGCGCTCAAGTATTAGCTGATTTCGTTGTCTCGACAGCCCTAGGAGAAAGGCACTTTCATTTTTCCCCATTTTACAGATGAGTAAACTGGAAGGAAAGCGCCCGCTGCCAGTCCCTTCCTGAGGCCTTCCCTTGACTTTCCGTGACGCAGTGTTGCAGGGGGGGTTTTAGGTCTTCCTGCCGCAGGAACACATATCACACGTGCAGATTCCTAGGGACAGATTCAGTGGTCGTGGTAGAACCTGGCAATCCGTACGTTTAACCAACATTCCAGGTTCTGATTTTGATGCAGGTTGAAGGAATTTCTCCTCCCCACCTCTTTTCTTGGTAGTTCATTTCATATGTAGGGTGCCTCAGGAAAAATCAAGCAACGCCCTATCTGCCTCCCAGCTTATTTTCCCGTTGGTCGGAGGTTTCACCTCTCCATCCAGGAGAAAACCTTGCCTGGGAAGCCTACGCTGGCAGGACCACTCCCACCACCCTTCTGAAGGGCCCCAGGGAACGCTTCACTTCTTTTCCTAACTCCCTCCACAGTGTATCCGTCAATCTTTTCTTAGTCATCTCCCCAGCAACCCATAACACATTTTTAAACCCAGCTTGACTTCCCGTTTCTGACCATCTGAGTGACTAAACTGCTTTTTATGCATGATTAACAAAGGAAACTCTCTATCTGCTCTTGCAGAATATAACAGGCAGGGGCAAGAGACCTCAGTCACTGCATTCAGAAGTCAGGTATGCCCAGGAACTGAACTGTCCACCATTTGAGACTAACAGTTCTCATCGCTCCTCCCCTTTTGTAACTATGAAGCAGTTATCTCACAAGTTCTGGGACACATATTGACCACAGCAGCTTCTCTCCATCCATGTTTTTTTTTTCCCCCTAAAATATTCAAAGTCATATTTACAATAGTTATTTTGTAACCCTGTGTGAACAGCAAAGTTGTAACTTTAATAAAGATGAAAGTGAATTTTGAAATAGAACAGTGCTTGGCTTTAAGCAAACTGAAGATACTCCTTTTTGTAGATAGCATGTGCTATGTCCACCTTCAAAGGGTGTTTGGGGGTAAATACCCTGATATGGAATAGTTTCTCTTGCTTGTTCAGGTTGGCCAGTGGGTTAAATGACGTGTGAATGATGCAGAAAGGATGATTACAGAGGAGGGGTTTAATGGTATTTTCCTCTATTTATAGGTATAGGAAGAATGTCTATCTTTTCATCTATTATTTAATCCAGTTCTGTGGCCATTCATGGATATTAACAAATATGACAGTCAGATTCTTTTCATTTGGAAAAGGTAAAACTCCAAAATGGCTTTTGATTTTTAACTTTTAATCCTTGTTTTCACTGAGTCCTGCATATATTAACTTTTTCAGTTCTATGGACCTCACCTAATATTCTTCACTTCTCTAAAATGTATATTTTTCAGTAACCATCCTTCTTGATTATTACAAAAACAAAAAACAAAACACAACTTTTGGAGCAGGGGCCAGAAGAGATGGGGCGAGGGAAAGTGATTCGACTTCTGAGTAGGGAATTTGTCGTGAAAACTCATGGGAGTTGGCATTAATGATTTAAGTTATAAATTTCCTCCAGTTTCGTAAAAAGGAAAGATACTTTGTTTTAGTTAGCACTTGAATTTTTAAAAAAATTAAAAATATGAATCACTGAATGACTGTCAAAATAACAGTCTCTTCATGTTCCAGCCCACATGGGTGTCATCATAGTTGACAACAGTTGGGTGACTCAACAATTTAAGTAACACTGCTGGTTTCAGCCAAAAACAAACAGAATATTTCCAGAAGAAGTCATGCTGTGTTCGTTAATTCAAACATCCATATCTTAAAGAAACGAATTCACTTTAATGTACCTCAAATTATTTTATGTTGATTTTTCTTGCTGAAAATCTACGGATACATTCTTGCCTTTGTTAAGAACAACCTCCAAAGGTCCTACCTAAGGCTTGAATTTCTACTGTGAGTGTTCAGCCCTGGAAGTCTTCAAGCTAAGGGAAACACGGGCAAGGGGAAACATCCTCTATGTTGTTGGGGGAAAATCACTTCTCGGCCTCGGAAGTAAGCCCCAGCTGGGAGGGCATGTTACAGGTCATGGGCAACATGAGTCACAAGCCAAGAACTCCTTCTTATGCTACTTCACTGGCTTCGTGAACCTGCATTGCTAAAGATCCTGTGGCTTCTCCAGTGGAAAAAGGTGCCTTAGTTGCAGTGTATTTCTTCATTGTCATCCTGTCATTATAATGACGCCTTCCATATGAATCCAGATTTAAAATAACTAAATGGGGTTTCATTACAAGTCCCGAATAAATGCATAAATTAAGTAAGTAGCTCAGCAGCAATCGAATAACCTGAACTAGTAATACCTAGGATCCAAATGCTATATATAACCTTAAGATGTTACTTATAACAGCATCGTTAATGTCATTTCCATAAAGCATTTCTGAAACCATATTTTTTTCTCAATATTGTCATTGGAAAAATTTGTGAGCATGGCAGCTTCATGACCATTCTTTAATAAATTCACCTCTAAACTGTTACATTTGATGTGGTCTAAATTCTAACTGCTTGCTTTTTAGTGGGGCGTTGCTTTATCATCTCATAATTGAAGGATAACTACTATATGAATTCTTTCTCAAGTTTTTACTTTTTTTGGAAGAGAAACAATTAAAATTTACTACAATATGAAGAACACCCTTTTGTGGCTCTGCATTCTTAATTTAGAGAATTTTTCACTTGTGCAATGGAAAGGGAAGTGAATAGTCTCAATTTTATTTCAGAGTGTATAGATTTAGATTGTGATCTAGTTTTCTACTGGCCTTTTACTTACTGTATCTGTATTTTTAATCCACTGGACACAGATTCAATGGTTGACACTTTTTATGCTATTGGACTTGTGATGCGGCTTTGCCAATCGATTTCCCTCCTGGAGTTGCTGCACATATATCTTGGCATTGAATCAAACCATCTTCTTCCTAGGTTTCTGCAGGTAGGTCTCAATTATATTATTGTTATGGAATATGTTTCAAACTTAACTTTGTTCTATTTACGTATAATCTCCTTGGAGTCTATGACAGTTAAAAAGTCAACCCTTTCCTTAAATCACAAAATACAAGAGAATTAATTCTATAAAAGGAATATCTCATTCTAAAACATGGCATGGCTCCAAAAACCCATTGTAAATGTTTAGCCCAGTGTTACTTGTTGATCTAACCTGGAAGGACATTTCACAGCCCCTTCCTCCCCACCCTCCCTATGACACTGTCCTGCGAGGCAGTACAGGAGAGTGGGAAGGCATAGGATTTAGAGCCATTCAGACTTGGGTTTGATGCATGGCTTCCCTACCTCCCAGCTGTGGGGTCTCACCATGCACAATCATAAGCTTTTGTGGGGAAAGGACACCACATACAATAACTGGCAAGAGTAGATGATCAAAAAATAGAAGTTCCTTTCATTCCTATCCAGAGAATAGAATACTTCACAGCCATTTCTTGTTCAATCTGTCACTTATGTCAAATAGAAATGGAAAGGGAAGATCATTCATATTTATCTAGTATAGCACGTAAGCATCAGTTTGGGGATGGCACAGAAGTGGATTCAATCCCAGTTCCACTTCTTACAGGCTGGATGAATGTAAACAAGTTATTTAATCATTTTGAACTTTATTTTCTCATCTATAAAGTGAAAATAACATATCTCATGGATTAACTATGAAAAATGGATGGGATAAGTTCCTGGTACTTAATAAGAAACAACGCTTAGTAGCTATTGCTATTATTTGAATTATTATTTCTTTACCTCTATCATGCCTCTAGCCCTAGATGACTGTGTTCACTGTAATGCAGGTGGAAGGTCAATGGGAAATTCTCTGATAGAGACTTAATGTAGGCAATCATTGCTGGATGAAGACAAGAAAAATTAAAAAGCGGTATTTTCTGTAGCAAAGAAGAGAGGCTTAGGGGTTAGGCAGCTATATGAACTAAGTTGTTTAAAATCTATAGAAATAGGTGTCTAGATAAGTATAATTTCAGCTATACGCAAAAAACAAATTTGAAAAATGGTTAAGGAACTAAATTTGACAAATTTGCATTGCAAAAATAATTATATAGTCTAAGTTTTATTGTATTGTGAATACCCGTGAAGTGCTTAAAACATAAGTTTTGTTAAATGAAGGAGTAGCATAAATCCTTATATTAAAATTTGCTAAGTACACCATGAGTGTATTAAAGCTGTAAATAACAATATAATCTAAGGAGCCTATTAAGAATTCAGCATTACAAACTTATGGGATATTTTAATTTTACTTATTAAATAAAAGTAGAGAAAGAGGATTCATTAGGATGAAGACATTTTAAGTGTTGAAATATCAAATATAAAATAAGAGTCAGGGCAATATATAGTGTGTAGGGACTACTAACGAAGAGTGGTCAGTTAACTTGCTAAGACCTGGATAGAATCCCCTTAAATTTATTTCCTTACAAAATAAATAGGGGTACAGATCTATCCCTGAAGACGGATATTACTTGGGAACATGATTTACTGGTGTTTATTACTACTTAAACAGGCCTGTTGCACTTTGAAATAACCAAAATGCATATAGTAATAGCATCCCATAATGCTAATAATCTTGGAGAACACAGTTAACAACCTAGGTTAAATGAAAGTTGCACTCTGTTATATGAAATTATTTTGCTTGGAGTATGATCATATTCATCTAAATCTAAGTCATATTTTTCCTGGTTTCTTTGGTATACTTTTTGGACTTTAACTTTTTTAGGCTAAATTGGCTAATATTAGTTTCATGGTAAAACAAAGCATTTTCAAAATTAAGAGTAGTGTCATTTTAGTTATATGGGGAATGTACTTATTGAGAAACAGAACAGGTAACTTGGTAAGAAACAAAATTGAATGAATAACTTGAATAGGCTCCAAAAATGTGCACATTTTTTATGCTTTCCAAAATTATCTAGGCTTGCCTAATAATGGAAAGTATTGTGCTACTTAGAAATCTGATTTTTTTGTGAATTTCAGAAACTCCAGAATATTTAAGTGTAAATTTAATCACTGTTATTTAAAGTTTTAATAGCTTAGAGAAATATGACTATTTTAAACAAATAATCATATTCTGGTTTGGTAATTTTTTAATTGACATTTTTTATTCAAAGGTCAGGTTGCAAATTCTGTTAAAGGAGCTCAAATTATTTTTAATTTTGGGATAGATGACATATCAGGAACATTAAGAAATGCAGTTACCATTCTCATACTGTGCTGATTATTTGTTTTTGTCATGGTTGCCTTTTATCTCTTTCATTTGAGATTTTATCCATTCCCTATTTTTTTTATTCACTTGCCATCCTTTTCATGGTTTTCAGATTGGAAATGGTGTTGGAGGAAGCTTCAAAAACATGTCATGATTTCCAGAGTTTCATTTTCTCCCTCTTTCCCTTAGTAGAGATTTGCAGACAATTAGAATTCCTTTATTGTAAGATGATTCTGCAGCCCCTACTTTAAAATAACCAAACAAAACTTGAAGGTTATGTAATCATTTTTGGTTTTCCTGTTTCCCCATTTTTAAAGAAACTCTCATGAAAAGAGTAGTTAAGCTACTTACATGATAATCATAGCTGACTGCAAAGAGTATCTTGAAAAATGCAGGTGTCCAGTTGCATTCAAGTAGGCAGAAAACCTTGTCTCAACAATTGTGATATTATTTTGACATTACCTTTGAGAAATTGCTAAGCCACAAATGAATTCTCTGCTTGGAAACTGGTCTTCCAGAGTATCAAGATAAGTAACTCTGCCAAGCAGTGGGAACTAATTAACTAGTCGAACAATTAGTATCATGTGTAAAAGGGTGGTAGTTTGTGAATAGGATGCATGCTTGCTTCTTGTTTATTGTTCTTTGCATTTAAAAGAGTTTTACCCACACATCTTTATTTTTACAGCTAAGGAAAAGCCATTCTGAATTTCTAAAATTACACATAATGGCTGCAGGAGAAAAAAAGAAAAAGATAACATTGACAGTAATCAGTTTTATGACACAGAAATGAGATAGTTATGTAGTCTTCCATTCTTGAAAATAATTATGTACTATTTAAAAGTGTTTAAGGAAAAACAGTAAACTTTTGATATTTTTAATTTTTAAAATGGGAAAGTTAAAAAGGTTCAAAAGAAGTATATTATTACAAGAAATGATAATAATGTAAATGAAAACCAGGTGTCTCTTCTCTCTAATCCTTTCTTTGCAAACGAGCTTGCAAAGTTTTATTAATCGATAAAAAATGTTCAATGGGGGAAATTCATTGATTTCAGTAGATATAATCAAAATGACTTGGCTTTTATAGAGCGGAAATACTGCCAACCCTGAAATATTGATTTTGAAGGGCTTTGTTCAGACTTTACTTTTGCAAAAACCCCTACAAAGAGGTTTTTATTGATATCGTTTTATCAATAAAATATTAAAAAAACTCTAATCTTCGTATCATGACATTAGACTGATATACATTATAGGAGACCCCTAGAGCAAAACAGTTTACCTCATTGCCTTTTTTTTCCTGCTTTTACTTTTGTTTGCTTTACTTTATGCTGAATTTATTCCTGAGTTATAAATTTTGGTTCCTTCAGTTTCTTCGGGGTATCTTTTTATTCTGTGCAACCTCCTCTTCTGGTTTAGGAACAATTTGTTTTTTTCAATATGGCTCATCTCAGTGTAGCAGGGGAGCTCATATGGGTGAGTCTGACCAGGAGCTCTGTAAGTATGATGGCTTTGTTCACCCCCCAAGAGATTAGAAAATCTACATCTAAATCCTTACATTCAGCATTACTTTCTGCATTTTTAAGCATGTGCATAAAATATTCAGTACTCTTTTTTTGGGCCACCAACTCTGTGTGTCCAGCCCCCCTGTTTGGCCTGGGCGCCCTGACCAGCGCCTCCAGTTGTAATGATGGAATGGCACACACTGCTTTTATAAAGTGATATCTGTCAAAAACTTGGTGGCTTTTCAAATAAGCTTACACTTGATGTCCTGGTAGTTTCTCAGGTGTTCTTAAAGTGAAATTCTTGATTTGCATGATTTTGTGTGGTTTTCTAGGTAAGAATAGTGAACCATTTTCAGAGATCACCTCAGGGCACTTACAGGAAATGGTCAAATTCTGCATCCTTCCCACTCCATCACAATAAAAACTGCCAAGTAGGCATAACTTTTACACAGGTCCTCCAGTTTTTAAAACCTGTAAGTTAAAACAGTAGGGATTATTACCCCCAAATTATTGTGCTCATGAAAATGTCATTATGAGCCCAAATTGTGTGAACCATTTCTATATTTACCAGTATCATCTCCTTTTTCTGATAAGAGCAAGCAAAGATCTGCCTTCCCAAAATCACTGCAACATTTCGGTTACAGAATCTTACGAGGACAAATATGAAAGAAATCCCAAAGGGTAGTGTCTAAAAATAAGCTCTTTTAAGAAAACACACAGGCTTCATCCTAATTTCTTTATAGCTGTTAAGTAGGTGCTTATTTGTACAGCTGGATTAAATACCCTTCTGGTTTTTCCATAAAATTACATAGATTTTCTATTTTGAGTTGGGAACAGGTTTAGATTGTTAGAGAGAAATTGTGTAAAAGATAGTGTTGAGTTATAACAGTTTCAAAACTTGGGAAATCTCCTGGGAATGAATTACATACTCATTTACTCTGTAGGTAAGATTTAGATTTTTCTTTCTCTCTCTCTATCTCTTTTTTTTTTTTTTTGCATTTGATCCATGGAGTTCTTTAGTGTGATAGTTATGAAACTAAATTCATAGCATAATTTTTAAGATGCTGAGGTTGACTTTTTCTCTGACTCCCTGATCGTCTTGATTATGTAGAGAAAATATGTTTTTCTGCACATATACTAATCACTGCATTGAGTTATATGTTTATTTTCTTAATAATACTAGCTTACATTTATTTACTGCTTACTATGTGCCAAACACTTTTTAAAGTTCTTTGTATGTATTAACTCATTCATCTTCACAACTTTATCCTATATAATATTTAGTATATTTTATATACTGTATTAGTTAGGGTTCTCTAGAGAAACAGAATCAACAGGAACACTCGCAAATATAAAATTTATAAAAGTGTCTCACGTGACCGCGGGAATGCAGAGTCCAAAATCCGCAGGGCAGGCTGTGAAGCTGACGACTCCAATGGAGGGTCTGGACGAACTCCACAGGAGAGGCTCACCAGCCGAAGCAGGAATGAGACCTGTCTCCTCTGAATCCTCCTTAAAAGGCTTCCAGTGATCAGATTAAGCATTACTCATTGCAGAAGACACTCCCCTTTGTAGCTGACATGATCATGATTTAATTCTATGAAATGTCCTCATCGCAACAGACAGGCCAGCACTTGCCCAACCAGACAAACAGGTACCACCACTTGGCCAAGTTGACATATGAACCTAACCATGACAGTCCACCACTTGTCAACTTGGCAGCTATGCATACCACCTTAAGCCATACCTGATTTCTAAATAAAAAACAATAAGACACACATTTTTTCTTTCACCTAAAAATACTCAACTGTCCTGCATATAACTGGAAACACATTAAATCTCTCCAGAACAGGGTGCAAATCCTTAGGTAATATTCATTCTTAAACTTGATATCTTACACCTTAAATAGTATAACATGAACAAAACAGCATTACAGTCCTCATTTCTGTAACTGATTGTGTGGTCGAAGTTCATATTTGTCACTACCTTCTTCCCCTACCCATTCCATGTTCCCTTTACCCTCAGCAAGCAGTTCGGCTGGCTGTGGTTCTTTGTCTGGTGGGGTGACTCAAACCTTCGTTCCTGAAGTTTCAGAGCCATTGGTAGTCCTTCCTGGATTGCATTGTTGCTGTTTTCCATTGATTTTAATCACAGGGCATGGGAGTACTAAAAGATGCCCCAGGGGATCTTCTATATTCCAAGAAAACTCTTCTTTACCCCCATTATGTAGTTGCAGTCCTACTTCCTCCTGATGGTCAGGGTCAATCACCCCAGACAATAATTTAATCCCCTTCTTGGCTTGTTGATCCAGGGGCATAAATAGCCCAAAGTGACCAGGTGGCAGTCTTAGATTCCAGTTCAATGAAATCATTGTTGTTTCTCCTGGAGGAAGCACTCCCCATTTTGGAACTAAAACCTGTAGACCAGCAGAGCTCAGGGTCGCAGGGACAGGAAGCAAAAATTTTCCTAGTGGATCACTAGGGGTAATAGTGAGTGGTGCCACTCCCATTCCCACCCCTAGGTTCCTGGACCCATGGATCCTGGCTATGGGAGAAACAGCACCATAGAGCGGACGCTGAGTCAGAGCATATACAGCTTCCTGGAGAACATTACCCCAGCCCTTCAAGGTATTGCCACCTAGTTGGCACTGTAATTGAGTTTTCAAAAGGCCATTCCACTGTTCTATCAATCCACCTGCTTCTGGATGATGGGGAACATGGTAAGACCAAAGAATTCCATGAGCATGTGCCCATTCCTGCACTTCATTTGCTGTGAAGTGTGTTCCTTGATCCGAAGCAATGCTATGTGGAATACCATGACCATGGATAAGGCATTCTGTAAGCCCATGGATGGTAGTTTTGGCAGAAGCATTGCGTGCAGGGAAAGCAAACCCATATCCAGAGTATGTGTCTATTCCAGTTAGAACAAATCGCTGCCCCTTCCATGAAGGGAGTGGTCCAGTGTAATCAACCTGCCACCATGTAGCTGGCTGGTCACCTCGGGGAATGGTGCCATATATTGGGGGCTGAGTGTGGGTGTCTCTGCTGCTGGCAAATGGGGCACTCAGCAGTGGCTGTAGCCAGGTCAGCCTTGGTGAGGGGAAGTTCATGTTGCTGAGCCCATGCATAACCTCCATCCCTACCACCATGACCACTTTGTTCATGAGCCCATTGGGCAGTGACAGGAGTTGGTGGGCAAAGAGGCTGACTGGTATGCACAGAACAGGTCATCTTATCCACTTGATTATTAAAACCTACCTCTGCTGAAGTCACCCTCTGGTGTGCATTCATGTGGGACCCAAATATCTTCATGTTTTTAGCCCACTCAGAAAGTCTATCCACATACTTCTTCCCCAGACCTCGTTGTCACCAATTTTCCAATTATGGCCTTTCCAAGTCCCTGACCATCCAGCCAAACCATTAGCAACAGCCCATGAGTCAGTATACAAACGCACCTCTGGCCAGTTTTCCTTCCAAGCAAAATGAACAACCAGGTGCACTGCTTGAAGTTCTGCCCACTGGGAGGATTTCCCCTCACCACTGTCCTTCAAGGAGACCCCAGAAAGGGGTTGGAGTGCTGCAGCTGTCCACTTTTAGGTGGTACCGGCATATCATGCTGAACCATCTGTAAACCAGGCCCGAGTTTTCTCTTCGTCAGTCACCACTTGGACAAGTTGACACATGAACCTAACCATGACATATACTAAATATTATCCCCATTGTAATTACTTAACACAAAGTTTAATTACCCAAGGTCACACAGATTGTGAAAGATGGAGCAGAAATTTGGATTTGGCTATGAGGCACCAGAGCTCTGAACTATTATGCTACATTGGTTTACTGTCTCTCACAAGTAAAATGGAAGTACCAGGAGAACAGGGTCTTGTTCACAGCTATATCCCCCAGAACCCAGAGTAGTGCATGCAATAAACTTATTGAATGAAGGATAAATAAACAAACAAAATATATGAACAGAATTATTTAAAAGCCTTACAGAAGAAAATAACTGGCTGGTGGTTTTTTAACATATAAGGGTATTTTTGTGAAATTCTCAACCAAAGTGCATAGGATTGAAATCATTTGGGCTATTATTTTAGTAAAATAATAGTCTTTGATGCTAAAACTAACTTATTTTTGAGATTCTAGAAATTTCCCTATGTTGAAGTATCATTTTTACCCCTTCAACCACTTATAAATAATGATAGCTGCAATTTATAAAGCAACAATTCTGTTTTAGTCACTGTTTAACCTGGAGTTTAGAATTCCCAAATGGAATATAAATATTCAAAGTATTTTTATTTTATAGTTACCATATTTTTTAGTAGACCACATCAACATCATGTTTAATTTGGCTTAAGTTATACGATTTTTACTGTACATTTTATTCTACCTGTTTGAGTTGCATTAAATATTAAAGACTATTCATCAGTAATGAGTTATAGTCTCACAGGATTTCTTTAAAGTGACAGAGTGCTACATCTGTCTAAGTGTAAAGCTCCAAGCAAAGTAACTGTTCAAATTTCATATGTAAAGAAAATCAATAAATTTTAGAAGTCTTTTCTTTTCCTCAGAATTGTTTTGGTACTGGTTTAGAATATCAAGGAGGTTTTTGCTTGAAGTTTCGAGAGAGAGGCTATGTTAAAGAAAAAATGTAACCTGGGTATTAGGTGCTGTGATAGCCCATAGAATAACAAAAGTGAGAAAGTCTTAGTTTAGTGGTTTAGAACAAGGGGCTTAGAATTAGAATATATAGATTTTGATTCTAGATCTATAGGAAAGACATTTTGATTTTGTAAAATGTAGTTTACTTTGTAAAATGCAAATAACAGTAGTACCTAGTGTTCATTAAGGAGATTAAATGAGATGATGAATGTTTGGCACCTGGTACAAAGTAACAAAAAAAAATGGTATTTATCAATTTAAGACTGTCTCCACCAAAATTCCCCATTGTATTGCCATTGAATGGCCAAGAAAGAGTTAAATAACCATCAGATAATTTGACTGTTAACTGACACTGCCTGTGGGGGGCGTCAGCACATGCTGGTGTGTATGTGTGTGCATTGTGAGGCTTTTTTGGGCATAGTCACTGCTGATATTTCTGCATTTGGGATGCCATCACTAACATGCCACAGACCCCCAAGTGATAATTTTCAATAGGGTGAGTTTCATTGTGACGCTCCAGCCATTCTCTTTCTACAGAAAACATTTCCCTTTGTTCTCTCAGTGGAGGGACAACCTAACATAATGGATAGCTTATAACTCAGAAACCCAGAGGCTTGGGATATGTGTGTGTGTGTGTGTGTGTGTGTGTGTGTGTGTATACAATACATACATACATACACTTAACTTCTCTGGTCTTCAGTTCCTTATTTGTAAGAAGGTGGGCTTAGGCTAGTATCAGAATGTTACATTTGGAGAGTGCCCTAGAGATCATCTTATCAAGAGGTGTCTTAAGTTTTTCAAAAGTCAGCCATGTAATTAGAAATCTGTGTATGTGTGCATGCATCCAAGTGTGTATTTCCTGAGATTTTTAGCAATAACTAAAAGGTTTCCTAATTAGCAGTCACTGATTAAATATAGGATTAGGCAGTGCCAAAATAATTGTTTGCTGCTAAGATCTGGTATCTGAAGCCTGCCAGACATTAGGAGAGCAAGCTTGGATTATTCAGTAATTATACTTGAAATTCAGTATAATTCATTATATAGATATGAACTTTAAAAGTTCCACCAAAATTAAGTCAAGAAACTAGGATATTATAAAGAAAGCCTAATGAAAGAATAATAGGTATGCAGGTAGCTTCTATAGATTGACTATGGTTTGAATCATATTTGATTCCCCTTACCTAAGCAGGCACCCTTTTGACCCACCAATTTAGTAAAAAACATGCTGTGCAGCTTATGTGTGTGAATTTCTGATCATGTGGTCCATTCTTGGCAAATCTTGGATTTCTCTGCACTAGAGGATCTTTCAGGACTAACAGCCTATGATTCTAAGTCATAGATTAGCACAGTCTTTTCCCTCCTTGATCCCCTTTAAGAATAAAGGTAGCTTATTAAAAGTATAAAACAATTCCCCCTTTCATTTATTACTAATGTGCTCCCTCAATCTCAAGTATATTTTTCTTTGACCATTGAGGACAAGTAAAATGTTCTGTTTTTAAAAATGCAGAGTGTACAGGGGATAGTAATACAATATAAGAAGGCATTTTATGTTTAATTTGGGAAAGAATGTTGTTTTTGAGGCCAGCAGTTGGAGCTAAGCTATAAGTGTGAATTCTCAGTGATTTGTAAATGTTACTGACTTGGAAAAAAAATAAATGAATGTGTTGAACTCTTTTCATTTTCCACTAGCTTATGAGGGTTAGGATTTTATTACTCCGTGTTTAAAAAAAAAAAAAAAAGCTCTGATGGCTTCCCTATTGGATGAAGTTGGAAGTTCTTGCTGCCCAGCCCCAAACACTTTTTCAATTTCATCGTCTCTGTGCACCCTCCACTCTATCCTCCCAGTGGATTCATCTCTCATTACTCCCCAAGGCACTTACTTTGCCTTTCAGAGCTGCTCTCTTTGCCTAGGATTTCCTTTTTCTTATCCAGCCTGCATGATAAACTCCTATCCATTCTTCAAGGTCCTACTCAAATGTTGCTTGTCTCCATAAATCTTTCTGCATTCTTTCCCCAGGTGGACCCTTTCCCTCACCAGTGCTTCCATACATTGCACTTGACGTAATTTTCGACACCGTGTTACTGTTATTCTTTCACATTATCCTTTTCCCACTGCCCTCTCTGGGGCAAGAAGCATGTTTTCATTGTATATGTATAAATATATATCCCTTAGCATCTAATACATAGTGGACACTCAAAAGCTTGCTAGAGTGAATAAAAACGTGAACATGTATGGCAAGAAGGGAAATATCTTGATTCAGATAAAATATGCCATCTTTTCATTCATTAAGTATAATTTGGGAAATACAGAAAAACAAAAAGGAAGAAATGAAATTTACTCATAACCCTATTCCCTTAGAGATAATCATTATCAGCAGATTAATATACATATTTCCAGTTAAATCATACTTTTAAAAGGAGCTCTGTTTTTTTTTTTTTTTTTTTTTTTTTATTTTTTTTTTAAAGGAAAGACAGAGAGAAGGAAGGAAGGATAGAAGGAAGGAAGGAAGGAAGAAAGGGAAACATCTTTAAACATTTTCTTGTTTTATTGTATTTTGTTTTTCCGTTTTTTGTTACATGGGCTGGGCCGGGAATCGAACCGAGGTCCTCCGGCATAGCAGGCAAGCACTTTGCCCGCTGAGCCACCGCGGCCCGCCCTGTTTTTTTTTTTTTAATAACCTACATGGCCTAACAGATTATCTAAATTCTTGACTTTGTTGTTTCTCTGTTAGCTCACAGAAAGAATAATCATCCTCTTTGTGGTCATTACCAGTCAAGAGGAAGTCCAAGAAAAATGTGTGGTGTGTGTTTTATTCATCTTTTGGAATCTATTGGATACGGTTAGGTAAGAAGTCAAAATAATCCTTAAAACAGAGCCAAATTGCTTTCCACAATGAAACCAGTAATAACTGCTTACATTTGCTTACTCTGAATGAGACAGAAAAACATAACCCCTTTTCAGATTATTTTATCTTGATATGGAAATTTATTTTTAGTGCTTTCCATAATGGGCATATCAAAGATAATGAAAACCTACAAGAGCAAATCAGTGCATTCAGGCTTCTAGCAGGCTTGGCATAACACCAATTTGGAATAAACCTCACAGCTGTTTGCTAATGAAAGGCATCCTTCATGATTGTTCTAGTACATGCTACTTTAATAAGCAAAGCAGGACTTTTATTATCTTATGCTCAGAATTTACAAAATTGGTTTCTGTGAATTCAAGACTATTTTAAATATAAGGCCTCAATTCTCCAGGAAAAATATGTTGCTACATATAATTTTGTATTCAATTCTAGTGAGTTGAAATGAATGGCTGAAGTCTTTTTGTGGACCATTGGGTCATCCTTGGACGTCAGGTTAGGAAAGGCTTATCTTCAGTTTCCTTCTGACTTGAAAACTGTGCAGTGAGATGAGCCTCGTCTTATCTCTATGGGCAGTGGTGTTTAACAGTTCCCGTTATTCAGTGGCTTACTTTCCAGCTTTCACAAGTGAGAACTGTCCCTCCCACTTAAAAGATGCAGATATGAATAAGTAACAAAAGAGCCCTAGTTTTTCAAGCGAAGGTTATGGAATTTTGGGATTTACTATATTGCCAATAACTTAACTGGATCAAAATAAGTGTAAATAATAGGTTGAGCCCTAGAGTGAATTGGATTTTTGTGTGTGTGAATTAAAGTCAGTATAATTCTTTGAATATATAACTTAGTTATTTCTCATCTTTAACTGTTAGTTTTGTAGACTTGGGGCAAACTTCATGGACTTCTGTAGCCGATGGCTTCCTGTTCAAGAGACATTGGATCTTATACTTTGGATTGTGGCTTTCTGATTAACTGTCTTTGGCTCTGCTTGACTCTTTCAGTCTTTATTCAGAGAAATTCAATAAGCCTATTAGAGACAAAACTGGTTTATGACATTATTTGAGCAAATTGAGAAAGGTAGCATGGTGCCATGGAGAGACTGTTAGGTGAGGAAGCAGAGGCCTGAGGATGACCCCCCCCACCCACTACTTACTGGTTTATGACCTCGGTAAATCACCTAATCTAAATCACATACCATAAAATTCATACTTTTAAAGTACACAATTCATGGTTTTTAGTGTATTCAGAGTTGTACAGTCACCACCACTATCTAATTTTAGTACATTTTCATCACCCCCAAAAGAAACCTCGTACCCATTAGCAGTCATTCCCCAGTCTGCCCCCCACCCTGCCACTCCTATTCTACCTTCTGTCTTTACGGATTTGCATATTCTGAACATTTCATACAATGGAATGATATAATATGTGACCTTTTCTGTTGGGCTTCTTTTACTTAGCAGTATGTTTCTAAGTCAACCACATGGTAGCTTGTATCAGTACTTATCCCTTTTTAAATGCTGAATAATATTCCATTTATAGGTATCCATGTTTTGTTGGACATTTGGGTTGTTTCCTCTTTTTGGTGATTGTGAATAATGCTGCTACAAACATCCTTGTACATGTTTTTCATGCACATATGTTTGATTTCTTTTGGGTATATGCCAAGGAGTTGGACTGTTGGACAACTAACCTTCTGAAACTCAATTTTTCCTCTGTAAAATGGGGGTAGGATTATCTTCCTAGCCTACCCTAGAATGTTTTTTAAAAAGTAAGGGACAAATGAGATAATGTAGTAAAAGGATTTTAAAGATCTGGTTAACAATACAGGATTAATTAACACTGAAAAAGGTGTAAATTGTGCTTTTCTGCTAGGTCAGCTAGCACACCCCTTTACCCTCAGTCTTGGAGTGAATATTCATATCTTCCTAATGAATCTACTTCACTATCTTAAGTCAGAATGCTCTCTTTAATATCTGAAAGTTAGTGCCATCCTTCTCCTCATTCACAAACTCTCCCCTTTCTTCCTGCATTTATAACCCTAGCCAACACTTCTGAATCCTTTCTTTTGCTTCTGGCTATCCCTCAGGTAGAGGGGAAGTTTCTCTTGATTTCTGAATCCTCTTTTTGACCCCAATCTCCACAATTGTCATATTTCCTGGTTTTACAGTTCTCTCTTTATGAACATGGTAATGGTGGGGAATCCCATTATCCAATATGGAAGTCCTTTTTTAGTTTTAGTAAAAGAGGGCATGAGGATGAAGGTATTTTTCCATGGATAGAAAACAGATTCACAGGATTTCAGGTACTTTAAGCCTTAGATATAAGTTGGTATTTCCTAAATGTTCCATCTTTAGATTTCTCCATTCCCTTGGATCTTTGTAAATGAGGCCTACCTGTTATTATCACTGCAGATCTCAGAAGTGGGGGGACCGATTCTGTGCTTATTGTAGTGTCCTGTGTGATGGCCTTCATTTATACTCTGTACACCAAAGACTTTCAATCTGAGAAATGTTTCCTAAGACCTCTGAACAGTCATCATCGATTTTGTCCCTTAAAGACAGAATTTCTAAGGAGGAAACTTTATGATTCCCTTTTTAGGAATTATAAAATGTCCAGCCAATTCTCATCTGGAAGGCAATTTGGGGTGAGACAACTAAGGCCACTGGGTAGCCTCAGAGCATTTGCTGTAATTTGGTAACAGCAGTTGGCCCATTTCTCATTTTGTAGGGTAAGATAAAACAGTACATTTCTGCAGTTACAAGAGAGAGAGAAGATACTCTAATTGCTACTTATAAAGTTGTCTCCACCCTCATACCAGGTTGTGCCATCTCAGATAAACTCTGCTATCAAGGAACTGCAGACTGCAGGGTGATACTCTGTACATTTGCAAACCTTATGCATTTGCAAAACAATGTTTTCTATTTCTTATATATGATGCCCCATGATGATGATGATGATGTCCTCACGATGGGTATTCAATTCAGCAAAAAATTCACTGAGCACTTAACCTGGAAGTTCTACAACTTTGGACTTTGTAGTACTGGAAATTTTCAAAAGGAAAAACAAACATCAAACGGATGTAGGTTTGCCAACATTTTATCAAGTAAGGCCATAAAAAAATTACTGCCATCTACTATTATCACCATTTCTTAAAAGAAACATTTTAATACTAAAATAAATAGAAAGGACATAATCTTAGAATGAAAATCAGGCCTTGTCTTAGTTTGCCAGAGCTGCTATCACAAATATCACAACTGTTTTGGCTTAAACAAAAAGCATTTACTGGCCTGTGATTCTGAGGCTAGAAGTCCAAAGTCAAGGCACTGATAAATTCCTGCTTTCTTCCTGAAGACTGGCATTCTAGCTTGCCATAATCCTTGGGATTCCTTGGCTTGCATATTTGCCTCCTGTCATATGGTGATCTCCTCGTATCCATTCTTCTGGTTTTCAACTGACTTCCAGCTTCTCCCAGAAGCTTTCTCTAACACCTGGCTCCCTCTTTCTTCTCTTTATAAGGCCTCCAGCAATATGGATTAAGACCCATGCTCATACAGTTGGGACACCTTAACTAAAAATAACATCTTCCAGAGATCTTATTTACACTGGGTTCCTACCCACGGCAATGCAGAACCAGAACATGTTTACTTGGGGTACATAATTAAATCTACCATGTAAAGCTTACCGCATGGTACTTCTTTTTTTTCCAGTTTCATTGCAGATAGGTGACAACCTTGTCAGAAACCCAAACCCTAGAACTGATAAAATGATCAGATTTTAGGAACCAGAGATTTAACCTATAGGTCTCAATTCCCTCATCTAAAAAAAGGAGGTTCAATAATCTTATCTCTCAGTTCCTTTCTATCTTCAGTACTTTATTATACTACCAGATGATTGTAAATTCCTTTGGATCGCCAAGGCTTAATTATTCTATGGTTACTGCTTGAGAGATGAGAATCTGGTAGAGGCAGATACAGCAGCCAGTAGTTGTTGTATCATTACCAGACCTTATGTGTCCCTAATTTCTAGTTAGTAGCCTTTATACCATATGCCATTACTAGCAATATGCAACCAGTTAAATGCAAATAGATAAGACTTTATGCATAAACATAATAATGACCTAAGTAATCCAGTATAAAACAAAACATTTTGGAAACTACATCATTATGCATTTTTGAAAAATCTTTGCTGGACATTCCTCTCAGAATCAAAACTACTGAAGTTATGTTTTAGGCTGCTCATGTCAGTGTCTTTGACAGATCAGGAAAAATTGTAAAGAAACAATAATTAAGCTCATTGTAAAAATACTAGAAGTGCTAACAGAACACTGATGCATTTGAGAGAACTGTGAACACAGATGGAATCTGAACTTCAAGTTCCTCCAGCATTATTAGTACTGCAGGTTAGTTTCACATTATGAAGAGTCCATGGGGAACCAAAGACTTATAGGCGTAGAAGAGATTTTTGTGTAATTGGAACTTAACATTTCCTGAAACGTGACACTAGGATTTGCCAAAGGTGAGGAGACAGACTTTCCTGACCAGCCAATTCAGGAGATCAGGAAGTTCATCATATTCAGGGCACACCACTTTCTTATAAGACACAAGGATTGTCAGAATTGTTTTGCCATAATGGGATTTTGTAAAAATGAATAATCTATTAAAAACCAGATTCCCACACTGAGGTGGGATTTTTAGTAGCCCTGGTTCTCACTAGTGAATTGAGCAAAGAAGGGGGAGACTGGAGGAAGGGAAATCAGTTAGGAGCTTGTGAAAGTAGTACAGGTTGAGATGTGATGCCTGAGCTCAGGGTGGGGCAGTGGATTTGCTTACGAATCACATCAAGAAGGGATAACTTTAAAAGCTACAATTTTAAAAGACAAGTAGCTTTTAAATATGTGACAAGACAGTTACCCACTCTTGTAATAAGAGAAAAAAAAACAAGATAACGTTAGGGTAGCATTTTTCATTTAGACTGGTAAAGGTCAAAAACTTTGATAACATGCTGTGTTGGTTATGCTTGCACGGTTAGTAGGAATATAAATTGTTACAAACTATTTTAAGGGGAAAATTTGAAATAGTTATCAAAAGTCTAAAAGCGTGTGCCAATATTACCCTGGTAATATTGATTACCAATATTACCCTGGTAATTCATCTTACAAGTATTAAGATTTAATCATACATGAGCACAAAGAAATATGTTCCAGGGGATTCACTGCTGCATTGTTTGCAAAAGCTTAATATTGGAAACAGTAAATGTTCAGCAGTGGGGATCAGCTTAAATGAATTGTAACGTAATTCCATATAGATTATTCCTTTTTAGTACTTACATAGCATGAGACAAATCTATATGTACTGCTGTGGAACAATCTTCTAAGATATATTAAACCAAGACAAAATGCAAAATAGCATTACTCGTATGCTTTATTTGTAATAAAAGGGATTGGGTGTGGATATCATCTGTATACACAGATACGCATATACATAAATATTTTGAAATAATTCTTAAGTAAGTGTTATTGGTCACTGCCTCCGAGGAGTAGAATTAGAGTCCTGAGTGAGAAGAGGAATTACTTTTTCTTTATCCATGTTTTCAAGACTTTTTGTTTTTGTTGTTGTTTTATCTGCCATGTTATGTCTTGCCTATTCCAGTGGTTCTCAAAGTGTGGTCCCTGGAATAGCAGCATCAGCATCACCTGGAATTTGTTGGAAATGCAAATTCTCAGGCTCTGCCTCAGGCCCACTGAAGCAGAAACTCAGTTTGGAGCCCAGGAATTTGTGCTTTAACAAGTCCCCTGGGTGAGTCTGATGTTTGCTTAAGTTTGAGAACCACTGACATAGTCAAAGATATAAAAAGATGTAGATTATTGCATGTATTACCACATCATAAAGGTAGGTTTAAAACTACACCCTGTAACTTACTCAGTTCCCAAGACCAGGTCTTTAATTGATCACATAAGATGGCACAACTTCATAAGCACAGGGATGCCAAATAAGAGAGAAAAAGAGTTTGGAAGTCATATTTTTATTTTAAAATTCATTTTCTGGATATATTTGCATGTCTTCAAACAAAACAAAACAAAAAAATAAAAGCTGCTTGCTGCACCAAATGGGCTTCTTAATGAAACTGAAGACCCTCACCAAGGAAACTTGTAATTTTCTGGGGGTAAGAGTGACTTTCTTGCTTGACTCACCTCTGTAATTCTCCATGTTCCACATCCTGAGACATGCCAGACTCACACTGTGCCCCCAGGATGTTATTGCTTCCCCTGCTTAGATTATAGAAACTAAAGAACATAATTTGCATACTTTCCAGTTTTATCCTTGTATTTAATTATGTGGGAATGTATTTTCTCTTGTTACTTTCCAGACTTTAGCAGCAAATGATCTTTATGCGCTCCTGTCTCCTTTCAGGTATACTTATAGCATGTTATCAGTCATAGGAATATCCTATGCAGTGCTGACATGGCTCAGTCAAACACTGTGGATGCCGATTTATCCTCTGTGTGTTCTTGCTGAAGGTAAGAAAACAGTGACTTGCTTTATTGCTTACTAATAAAAGCAACCTAGTTATAATGATTTACTAAATTTTGATGATTAAATTACTGTTTTTGCCAGTGTTCATCTCAGTGTATCTTTCCTGGCATATTTTTATCCATTAAAAGAAGCAAAGCTTCAAGAAGCAAAGTTAGAAGGGGGAGCAACTCTGCATTGTACACAAAATACTGAATGAGGAATGAGGATATCTGAGTCCTGGCCCTTAACAACTAGCTGGGTTTTGGCTAAATAATTTGACCTCTTTGAGTCCATTTCCTCACCAAAAAGCTGTTTAACATTTTAGTCACTCTGATTTTTACTTTTAGTGCATAGACATTCAGTGCCCTCTAGCTGGAATCCCCTTTCTTCTTATCATCTACCATGCTTCCATGTATCCTACCCTCTGCCAGAGACTAACTCTACTGTTAGTCATCACTTTCTCAGGGAAGCATTCACTGACATCCTCAACTAAGTCAATTCCCCGTAGTACAACATCATGAATATCTCTTTATAGGACCTGTCTCAGTTGTAATTTGACATTTGTGTGATTCTTTGATTAATGTCCATTTCACTAACTAGCTTGAATGCTCCAAGAGAGTATGGATTATCTTTGTCTATTTCTTTGCTTCTCCCTTTTTTTTCTTATGCATTGTTTGCATGCCCCATACCCAATGAATTCATTCCTGAATAGAATATGAAGTAGTCTAATTATATAGTCTAAATGTAAATTTAAAACTTAAAATCAAAGAACTAAAAAAAATCAGTTTGCAAATAGCTTGAAGATATCTGGGGAATATATGCTTCCTTCTGTAATGGTTTTGGCAAACTGGCAGGGAGGTTTATGAAATAGACATTAAAGTTTTGAAAACTGAAGGCATAAAGAAATTAAGAAAGCATGTTAAGGTAACTAAGAGAAAACAGAAGGAAACAGATTTAACATAAAATGATGGAGATGTTGCCAATAATTGTAAAGTATTTAAAGACCAGTATATAAAATATAACCACATGTTTTCTATCTACTGATGACCAGAGAAAAGGAGTTTAAATTAAAGTAAATCACATTATATGAAGGAATTTTTTAATTTACCTTCTTTTCAAAAGGAAGTATTATTAAATTTAGGAATAGACTATGCCAAGAGATTTTAGAGAATAATCTTCTTGAAAACCATAAGAAAAACCTGATTTCCCATTTCTTTGAGAATGAAATCCCTTACTCAATGAAGTATTTATTAAGTACATTCCTTTGCTGTATTATATGGAAAGTACCATAAAAACTATATAAAGGAATGAGGCAGAAAGAGGACTGATCTCTTCATAAAAATAAGGGATGAATAAATGTATAGAGGACTTTTCCTTTGTTATTCAGTCAATCCTTCTATTTTCTAGGAAGACCATGCTCCTATATGAATGCCATATTATCCATATCCTTTTTCTAAAATTAGATTCATAAGCTTATTTATGCAGTTAAAAATTAAGATATCTGCAGATAAATCTGGAAGCATATATGACAAAATGTCAATTCTGGATGGTGGAATATGGGTGACTAATTTTATATATTTCAAAGGTCCCCAAGTATAAAAATATGCTAAGAAAACTGACTCAACTTTTGATAACTCTAATTTTATTTTAATAATTATAATTTCTAATCTTATAAATGTAGGACAAGAACTAAGTTCATATAAATTAACCAAATCAACAAATTACACTGATAAAATGCTACAGACATAGGTGCATCCCATGGAAACTTAAGATGGCATGTTTTGGTGTCACTTTTGAATATGGTGTTGAGTCCACTAGTACCCCAGTGCTGTCTGGCTCTGACAGCGATGGGCACCAGGCTAGAGTGGCAGGAAAACAGGAGGTAATGAGTGACTCCCACTTATTAGTTTTACTAATAAAAAACATTACTCCTCACACTCATTACCTCCTCACTCATTATCTCCTCCTTGCTCACAGTGAACTTCACTTTAAAACATGTTTACCCTAATAACATTTTACTTAATCACAGTATATTATCATATCATTCTGTGAAATGTTACCACAAATCTATTTAGGAGATAAAATTTCATAGAACCTCTATCTCTTTTATCTGACACCAGATTCCTCTTGCAAAATAATTTAGGCCAGCATTTCTCATAATGTTCCTCAGTTTTTATTAGGTACTTACTAGGGGGTTGTGAAGAAAGAGATATTCTGAGGTTCATTAAACAGAGGAAATGTTGGATGAAACCCGTTTCTTTGTAGCACAACTTCTTAGAATCTCTTCTATGCTAATATGATGTGAAACTCCAAGAGGAAAATACCACATGCAGTCTTTCTTTCCTAAATTTGTCTCTTACTTTTATTTATAGCTAAGGGGACAGGTTTTTTTTGAGATGCCATTTTAAGAAACACTGTAAGCTACTTCTCTGTAGGTATAATTAAGTATGAGAAGGACAAGAATTCAGCAAGTCACATTAACTGCTTTGTCAACTTAATCATTCAGCAAATTTCTATATTAAACTCTAGCTTTAGCTAAAGGAGTGAGCAATCACAGCATTGCCATTACCAAATTCAAAATATCCTTCAGTTATAGAGACTCTTGTGCATATCCCTGTGACAAGTTAAGGAGGGAAACCTTAATGATTCTTTTTTTTTTTTTAATAGCATTTGCCATCTATCAGTCACTGCCTTATTTTGAATCATTTGGCACTTACTCCACCAAGCTACCTTTTGACTTATCTATTTATTTTCCGTATGTGCTGGAACTATATCTCATGATGCTTTTTATAGGTAAGTATTTTTTTCTTTTGTTTAGTTTATATTTTTCCTGTGTCTTTAAGTGTGTGCTGCCACCTACCTTTACAGATGTCTGTGAACATGAGAGAAACCAAAGAGGAAGCTTGACATCACTAAAGTACTTGGAAATTTTTTTTTTTTTTTTGCGTGGGCAGGCACCAGGAATTGAACCTGGGTCTCCAGCATGGCAGGTGAGAACTCCGCCTGCTGAGCTACCGTGGCCCACCCTATAATGCCTTTTTGTAGGGCACCATGAGATACAATATTTTACTGTATGGACTATGGTATTTCTGCTAGTATTACTAGCAGAAAATATAACTGCATTATGTATGAGATACAGAGATTATGGTCACAGGCACAGGTATCTACAAACAAAATCTAGATATCAAAAAATATGTTTGGGGGGGCAATGGAGGCCCAGTGGCAGAGTTCTCGCCTGCCATGCTGGACATCTGCGTTCATTTCCCAGTGCCTGCCCATGTAAAAAAAAAAAAAAAGAAATGCATGCTTGGGGGTTTCTTTTTTTCCCCATTTTATGTCTATTTTGTTTCTTGTTTATTTGGTTTTATGTGCTAGTACTTCCTAGCAGGCAAATGGGAGCAGGTGCTAAAAGCACAAGAAAAAAATTATAGAACAAAACTTACAATTGAGAAAATTTGATCAATTAACTTAATTTTATCCTAGGGAATTAGGAAAACACATCCATCATTTAATTTTAGTTCCTTAGTCTAACCCTCACAGATTCCCAAGATGATGATTATCTCCAGAAGGTAATGTATATGAGATATATAAGAACACCTGTAGAGAGAAGACAAATGTTAACTTGAGAGGGGTAAAGAGAGCTATCCCAAAGAAAGGGGGAAAAATTCTTTGGATTGAAAAAAAAAAGTGGGATAGAGGAGCTTGCTTTGCTTCCTCATCTGCACACAACCTGCAGACACTTCTGTTTCTGTAAGTGTTCTGTCTGAGGGTTACCCTTGGTGGCTTTTCTTTGGAATCCAGGCAGCGATTTGACTAGTTTTATTTTTTATTGTGGTAAAATACATCTGACTATATTTTGAAACTATGGTTCTTTCCATACAATAGGTATGTTTTTTACCTACAGTCATCTTTACTCAGAAAGAAGAGACATCCTGGAAGTCTTTCCCATTAAAAAGAAGAAAATATGAAGCGCAGAATTCTGATGTTGAATAAAAAAGACAGGCTTGCAGATTCAGCTGCAATAAACACAACACAAAGTATTCTCGTGGAAAAATACCGAGGATTTGATAAACTGTTACATGAAATAAATGCATACCCCTCAAAAACTCTAGACACATCACAGCAGTCTTGGCTTCTCATACACTGTATTTTCAAAACATATACCTTGCACCACTTGCTTCAACAAAGCTGTGGATTTTATACAATTTACATTCACAATTTTGTGAAGCCTGCTTGTCTTCCTGTTAGGTTAATATAAAATAGGAGAAAAACTGGAGTAGATTCAATTAAATTGGGAAACCAAAGTTGATATCCTAAATTACATTTATTTACATTTATTCCTATTCTCTTCTGAGTTTTCTGTAGGGAAAGAGGAGCAATATGCCCTACGGTTTTCTAGGATAACTTTTTTTTTTTTGGCTTGGGCAGGCTCTGGGAATCGAACCCAGGTCTCTGGCATGGCAGGCAAGAACTCGGCCACTGTGCCACCGTTGCCCTAGGAGAACTTTTTTTTCCCTAGGATAACTTTTGATAGACAAATTTCACTGAGTTAATAATTCAACTCCTACCTTAAACATTAAACACATTTAGAAAATTAAACATTTTTCCAAATCTTAAAAGAGTATTTATTTACATTGCATAAGCTTTGATGCCTTAAAAGAGGACTCTGATGAAAACAGATTACCCCTTTGGGAAATACACATATAATACCCCATTATCTTTCTTTTCTAAAATCACAGCTATGAGATAAAATATATTAAAATATAGTAAATCATATAAAAGAGGCAGGGAAATTAATAACTAGTGATGTTCCATATTATTCATTACTGAGTTATTATTGCCAATTACTAACCAAAGTCATTAGTTCTAATTTTGAAAAATGCTCCTCTCTTTTGAGATCTAAATATCTTAATACTTGACTAATAGAATAATTCCTTTACCACTATTGTATCACTCACTGTTTTGGAAAGAAATATTAGAGATCATACCCAGTAACTATATAAAAAAGTTATTAAATATATTGCCACATAAAAACTAAATAAAAATCTAATTTAAAAAAATGGGTAATCTTATTTCCATTAAATAAAACATTTGAAAAGGAACAACTGAGTATTAATAAAGATACTTGATAGTTCTATAAATTCAAGGTTATATTTGGAACTTTGAAATGGAAAAAGTACTAAATAAAATTACTCTTTTAAATAGCTAATTTTATTTTGCTTTTAAAGTTGCTTATTTTATTTCTAAATTTAAGAATATATATATTACTAAAAGTTTCAGTATGCAAAGAAAATAGAATGCCTTTGAAAATTTTAGGTGACAGTCTAGCTTTCTGCCAATAAAAATGGTACATATATTGCTAAATTATTTATCTAGCATAACTAAAATGAAGAGAGATAATTAAAGAAACTATATCATTATTGGGCCATTTTAAGAAATTAAAATTTCATTATTAAATAATACTTTAATTTTTTAAGTCAGATTATCCTCACAACCTTTCTTCTTCTTAGGATAGATGAAAGAGGGAACACAAGTGAATTTATAATTACTGTTAACTTTGAAGTAGTGATGATGGTTGACAATAATTTGAGATATTTGCAACAACTGTAATATAAGAATATCTGACTTCTATTGGTAACAAAGTCATAGGTCATTAATACTTCTGTGGTTGGTTGTCTAGATTCATTATTGAAAAAAATACTAAATTTTATTAGAGGTTAGTGAAAATAAAGATGTGATTTTTTTTCCCATTCAAGTTCACATTCCCCAGTTAAGAAATCCAGGTATAATGAAGTCGAAATAGTAAATATCTAGTTAATTGGATATAACCCAGATTCCAAAATTGATTTCTTTGGCTATCTGTACGGCCATCAATTCTCCATTACATTTTGTATACTGTAGACAAGGCTTAGTTTCTCAAATTTAATTACTATAGATGAAATAGGAACCACTAGATATTTTGGAAGCATAAGACGTAACTTTCTAAATGATCTCAGTTTAGAGTTTCAAATGCCAAGTTACATTGCCTGAGGTTTCAAAACTCAAGCTAAAGAACAGGAATCAACATCACTGGTGCCTCGATGCTGAGGGGAAAACAAAGTTAAAAATGCACTGCATCACAACTGCTTTGGAGAATTTATTTCATCATTCAGCAAAAGTCTACCTAAATTCTATAAGTAATATCAGTGCCCCTGGACTTTTTCTTTATCAAAGCAGTAGAATTAAAAGCATTGATTAACACTTCTTCCAAATATATAAATATAAAATAAATGGGTTTTATTTTATTCCAAAATGCTTTTCAAGAAACTCTTATCATGGGCTTAGGCTTTGGCTCAACAAACACGTTATCCTTAGGAGAATGAGTGCCTACACTCATCCAGAAACACTCTGTGTTGACAATATGCCAGACACCATACACAAATTTATTAATAGAGAATGTGATACATCACACTGAAATCTAGAAGAGAAGTTAATGTTTCTTTTAATTATCCCTTATTCTACTCCTTGAGTAAGTTATCACATATAAAAACCCTTATTTCTTTCAGAAGTTGAAGTAGATAAACAAATATTAGTATCCAAAATGTTTCTCTGGAGAAAGAACCTTATATATGTTTATG
The DNA here is from genome assembly GCF_023851605.1 of Tamandua tetradactyla. Lineage (NCBI taxonomy): Eukaryota > Metazoa > Chordata > Mammalia > Pilosa > Myrmecophagidae > Tamandua > Tamandua tetradactyla. The sequence continues at coordinate 75,910,515 of NC_135328.1, forward strand.
TATAGAGAAAAATACATCTACATCTTATTATGCCCAAGTATAAAAGTGATTTAAAATTAAAATGTGTTAAAAAGTATTCCCACCCTCCTCAACATCTTCCTCTCATTTATTCATTTATGTAAACATTATCATGTTTTATTTCTTCTTCTGGGTCCAAATGATATGTTAATTTTGATATGGCACTTTCGTACAGGGCAGTTTTTCAGATTATATTCCAGGGGCAGGCGCCACAGACTCCATTAAAGATCTATTGCTTCTGAAGCCCTAGGAAAGAGCTCAGAAACCTACCTTTTTTCTAATTAGAGAAAGTGTGAGTTTACAAAACAACCATGCATAAAATACAGGATTCCTACACACTACCCCACCACCAACACCTTGCATTGGTTTGGAACATTTGATTATAGCTTTAATTAATTGTACTTTTTTTTTTCTAGCACTAGTTACCTTTGCTACAAATGATGAAAAATGATTAAAATAATTCTTTCTAGCTTCCATTATTTATATTAGGTATATTTTCCCCCATGAACCACTCTATTATTACCATCCTGTACTGGTAGAATACATTTGTTATAACCCATGAAAGACATCCTTATACTCGTACTGTTAACTATAGTCCACTGTTTACAATACAGTTCACTGTGCTGTACAGTCCTACATTTTATCTTTCAATTTTTATTCTAGTAATATACACATTCTAAAGTTTCCTCTTTTAACCACTTTCACCTATATAGTTTCAGTGCTGTTGATTACTCACAATAATGTGCTACTAACACCACTAGCTATTTTCAAACCTTTACCTGATCAGCCAAAACAGAAATTCTGTACAAGTTAAACATCAAACTTCCCATTCTCTAACCCCGATCTACTGCCTTATATTCTACTTATATTCTAGATTCTAACTTTATGAGCTTGCTTAGTTTATAACAGAGCTGGAGCACATGATATTTGTCCTTTTGCATCTGGCTTATGTGCTCAAGGTTCATTCATGTTGCATGTATCAGGATTTCATTCCTTCTTACAGCTGAATAATAATACCACATTTTATCTATTCATTGGTTGATGGATACCTGGGTTGCTTCCATCTTTTGGCAGTTGTGAACAATGTCACTATGAACATTGGTGTGCAAATGTCTGCTTGAATCCCTGCTTTCAGTTCTTCTTGGTATATGCATAGAAGCGGGATTGCTGGATCATATAGCAATGCTATACTTAGCTTCCTGAGGAAATGCCAAATTGTCTTCCACAGCGGCTGCACCGTTTTATGTTCCCAGCAGAAACGAATGACTGTTCCTATTCCTCCACATCCTCTCTAACACTTGTGGGTCTTCTGTCTTTTTTAATAATGGCCATTCTAGTAGATGGAAAATATCATCTCATTGTGGTTTTGATTTGCATTTCCCTAATAGTGATGTTGAGCATCTTCTCATGTGCTTTTTAGCTACTTATATTTCCTCTTTGGAAAATGTCTATTCAAATCTTCTGCCCATTTTTAAGTTCAGTTATCTTTTTATTGTTAACTTGTAGAATTTCTTTATATATTCTGAATATTAAACCCTTATCAGATAGATGGTTTCCAAATACTTTCTCTCATTGAGTAAGGTGCCTTTTTACTTTCTTCACAGAGTCCTCTGAAGCACAAAAGTGTTTAATTTTGACGAGGTCATTTACTTTTTCTTTAATTGCTTGTGCTCTGGGTGTAGGAAATCTGCATTTTGATATGCTCCTCCAATAAATCTCATGCTCACTAAACTATTAGAACTACTGCTTTTGAGTATGAAATATTTCAGCTTTAGATAGGAAAATAAAACTACTCATATATAAGCCATCAGTTCTTTATTTTTAGAAATGAGATGATGAATTCATTTTCTTCTTATGCTTAAATAGTAGTTTTTAACATGCCAAATGAGGATTAACTAGCCTAATTTTGCTATGGATAACTAAGGTTTTACATCTCATCTAAAAAACAAAGATTATAACTCTACATTAAAGCCAATGGAAAAAACGTGCCTTAATTCATCAGATAAATGTAGGTGCCTCCTGTGTACTCTGTGGTGTTCAGGTGAACCATGGGATCTTGGGAGAGAGAATATGGTATAGAGAGGTAAGAGCAGTGGGTTTGATTTAAGATCTAGCTCCTATATTTACTGAGTTCCAGTTTCCTTAACTGCTTAAGGTTGTTCTGAGAATATATGAGGTATGACAAACTAAACCTCTATAAATGATAAAGGGCTAGACAGAAGTGGAGATTGATAAAATGCTGCCTGGATGCTTCCCTTTATTAGATGATGGCCTACTAATTTATACATTATCTGAATGTAAGCTCCACAAGGACAGGAATATTATGTTTTATTCACTTTTACACTAGAACCTTGTATGGTATCATGTAGTAGACAATCATAACTGTTTTAAATGAATGAATAGTAACTCTGACTTTATGGATCACTACCAATCTATCCACAAGAAAAACCTACCAAATTAATTAGATTAAATTTATATTTGATTAATCTCAAAGGACACCTCATGCTCAGATGACAGTTTTTTTTTTAACTTAGATAACTATCTCTTCCTAATATGCTAGTTGCTCCTAGAATGTTTTAATTATTAAGAACAGATTCTTAATTAAGAAATATCCATTATCTTCCCAAGTCCCCACATACATGTTAACAAGGCTGTGTTCAAGCATCAGTTACCATTTATTTTCTGTAAAACATGCAAAAGTAATAGCATTTCTATAATATTTTAGAATTTATAAAGAATGTTTTTGTATCATTTCTATAATATTTTAGAATTTATAAAGAATGTTTTTGTATTCTCTATTTTAACCCTCACAACTATCTTGGGAGGTAGGTTATTATCTAAAAAATAAAACTAAAGCTCAAAGAGTTATCATTGTCATTTCTATTCAGTTTATATTTAATAATTTAGGTGGAAATTATTTCACATTTCCTATGTTTGAATTCAGATGAGCTGAGTTCTAGTTTAAAAACTTTTGTAGTATTTAATGAAGATTAACATATTATATACATACTTTCAATGTCATAAATACTGTTACTGTATGTATCACACATTCAAAAAGATGAGATTTTAAGAGTTCTCAGGATCAGAATAAAGTATTTCCCACCAAAAAAATATGAAAGGTTATTACCTCATCCCGGACCCTGTGTTTGTGATACACACTTATACACAAGGATGATCTTGTAAGGTGTCTTTCTACAAGAGTGATAAAGGTTATGATTTGTTCCAACCACATTCTGTCCCCCTATGATGTTCCACTAGAAATTCCCATTGCTATGAACAGGCTGGTTGGGATCAGAGATAGAAACTGATGAAAAAGGGCTCTAACCTACAACTCGGGCTTTAATGAAGGCTCCATCCTCTTTAACCAAATAATCTAATCTCTTTTCTAAAACAGCAATTTACTAAATGTTTGCCAAAAATCTAAAATTGTTGCTTACTCTCAAAATGACTAAGCTACTTCCAGATAGTAGTGAAGTTCTAACAGAGTCCAACTCCTTATATAATTAAAATACTTATCTTTGGTTAAAATCCTTTTGGAGGAGCTAATTTCTGATAATTTCAAAAAGGTTATTAACAACCTATTAATTACCATGGAGCCATTACATTACAAATAAAGCAAAGAAGATTTTAGATACTTGCATAGATCTCAACATCTGTTCCAAATGAATACTTTTCAAATCAAGAGTCAGAGTGTTTGCATATTTCTAGAAAACATAACATGGCTTTAACCCCACACATTAATTTGTTAGTATATCCCAGCATGTTATTTGTCTTGGCAATTTGTGTTTTCAAAAACTAACAGAAGACAACTTGTAGGGGCACTTTTCCTTTTGTAAATAGTTTGGAACATCTGGTCTAAAAAAGCAAAGACTTTTGGTTTCAGAAGAATAAACTGAAATATCTTGAGGAATTAATATAATTCTTACCAATGATCATACACAAGAAAGTCTCATCATTCCAGTGGCCTATGTCTTAGAACCTTCAGATTATAAAATTTAGAATCTTTTTTTTTTTTTTTTTTTTTTTTTTTTTATTAACGGAAAGAAAAAAAAGAAATTAACACAACATTTAGAAATCATACCATTCTACATATGCACTCAGTAATTCTTAACATCATCACATAGATGCATGATCATTGTTTCTTAGTACATTTGCATCAGTTTAGAGGAACTAGCAACACAACAGAAAAAGATATAAAATGTCAATATAAAGAAAAGAAATAAAAGTAGTAGTAGTAGTAAAAAACAACAACAACAAACAAACCAACAAGCAAACAAAAACAAAAAAAAACCCTATAGCTCAGATGCAGCTTCATTCAGTATTTTAACATGATTACTTTACAATTAGGTATTATTGTGCTGTCCATTTTTGAGTTTTTGTATCTAGTCCTGTTGCACAATCTGTATCCCTTCAGCTTCAATTACCCATTGTCTTACCCTGTTTCTAACTCCTGCTGAACTCTGTTACCAATGACATATTTCAAGTTTATTCTCGAATGTCTGTTCACAACAGTGGGACCATACAGTATTTGTCCTTTAGTTTTTGGCTGGATTCACTCAGCATAATATTCTCTAGGTCCATCCATGTTATTACATGGTTCACAAGTTTATCTTGTCTTAAAGCTGCATAATATTCCATCGTATGTATATACCACAGTTTGTTTAGCCACTCTTCTGTTGATGGAGATTTTGGCTGTTTCCATCTCTTTGCAATTGTAAATAACGCTGCTATAAACATTGGTGTGCAAATGTCCGTTTGTGTCTTTGCCCTTAAGTCCTTTGAGTAGATACCTAGCAATGGTATTGCTGGGTCGTATGGCAATTCTATATTCAGCTTTTTGAGGAACCGCCAAACTGCCTTCCACAGTGGTTGCACCCTTTGACATTCCCACCAACAGTGAATAAGTGTGCCTCTTTCTCCGCATCCTCTCCAGCACTTGTCATTTTCTGTTTTGTTGATAATGGCCATTCTGGTGGGTGTGAGATGATATCTCATTGTGGTTTTGATTTGCATTTCTCTAATGGCCAGGGACATTGAGCATCTCTTCATGTGCCTCTTGGCCATCCGTATTTCTTCTTCTGGTAGGTGTCTGTTTAAGTCTTTTTCCCATTTTGTAATTGGGTTGGCTGTCTTTTTGTTGTTGAGTTGAATAATCTCTTTATAAATTCTGGATACTAGACCCTTATCTGATATGTCATTTCCAAATATTGTCTCCCATTGTGTAGGCTGTCTTTCTACTTTCTTGATGAAGTTCTCTGATGCACAAAAGTGTTTAATTTTGAGAAGCTCCCATTTATTTATTTCCTTCTTCAGTGTTCTTGCTTTAGGTTTAAGGTCCATAAAACCACCTCCAGTTGTAAGATCCATAAGATATCTCCCAACATTTTCCTCTAACTGTTTTATGGTCTTAGACCTAATGTTTAGATCTTTGATCCATTTTGAGTTAACTTTTGTATAGGGTGTGAGAGATGGGTCTTCTTTCATTCTTTTGCATATGGATATCCAGTTCTCTAGGCACCATTTATTGAAGACACTGTTCTGTCCCAGGTGAGTTGGCTTGACTGCCTTATCAAAGATCAAATGTCCATAGATGAGAGGGTCTATATCTGAGCACTCTATTCGATTCCATTGGTCGATATATCTATCTTTATGCCAATACCATGCTGTTTTGACCACTGTGGCTTCATAATATGCCTTAAAGTCAGGCAGCGCGAGACCTCCAGCTTCGTTTTTTTTCCTCAAGATGTTTTTAGCAATTCGGGGTACCCTGCCCTTCCAGATAAATTTGCTTATTGGTTTTTCTATTTCTGAAAAATATGTTGTTGGGATTTTGATTGGTATTGCATTGAATCTGTAAATCAATTTAGGTAGGATTGACATCTTAACTATATTTAGTCTTCCAATCCATGAACACGGTACGCCCTTCCATCTATTTAGGTCTTCTGTGATTTCTTTTAACAGTTTTTTGTAGTTTTCTTTATATAGGTTTTTTGTCTCTTTGGTTAAATTTATTCCTAGGTATTTTATTCTTTTAGTTGCGATTGTAAATGGGATTCGTTTCTTGATTTCTACCTCAGCTTGTTCATTACTAGTGTATAGAAAAGCTACAGATTTTTGAATGTTGATCTTGTAGCCTGCTACTTTGCTGTACTCATTTATTAGCTCTAGTAATTTTGTTGTGGATTTTTCTGGGTTTTTTACATATAGTATCATATCGTCTGCAAACAGTGATAGTTTTACTTCTTCCTTTCCAATTTTGATGCCTTGTATTTCTTTTTCTTGCCTAATTGCTCTGGCTAGAACTTCCAACACAATGTTGAATAATAGTGGTGATAGTGGACATCCTTGTCTTGTTCCTGATCTTAGGGGGAAAGTTTTCAATTTTTCCCCATTGAGGATGATATTAGCTGTGGGTTTTTCATATATTCCCTCTATCATTTTAAGGAGGTTCCCTTGTATTCCTATCTTTTGAAGTGTTTTCAGCAGGAAAGGATGTTGAATCTTGTCAAATGCCTTCTCTGCATCAATTGAGATGATCATGTGATTTTTCTGCTTTGATTTGTTGATATGGTGTATTACATTAATTGATTTTCTTATGTTGAACCATCCTTGCATACCTGGGATGAATCCTACTTGGTCATGATGTATAATTCTTTTAATGTGTTGCTGGATACGATTTGCTAGAATTTTATTGAGGATTTTTGCATCTGTATTCATTAGAGAGATTGGTCTGTAGTTTTCTTTTTTTGTAATATCTTTGCCTGGTTTTGGTATGAGGGTGATGTTGACTTCATAGAATGAATTAGGTAGTTTTCCCTCCACTTCGATTATGTTGAAGAGTTTGAGGAGAGTAGGTACTAATTCTTTCTGGAATGTTTGATAGAATTCACATGTGAAGCCGTCTGGTCCTGGACTTTTCTTTTTAGGGAGGTTTTGAATAACTAATTCAATCTCTTTACTTGTGATTGGTTTGTTGAGGTCGTCTATTTCTTCTTGAGTCAAAGTTGGTTGTTCATGTCTTTCCAGGAACCTGTCCATTTCTTCTAAATTGTTGTATTTATTAGCGTAAAGTTGTTCATAGTATCCTGTTATTACCTCCTTTATTTCTGTGAGGTCAGTAGTTATGTCTCCTCTTTCATTTCTAATCTTATTTATTTGCATCCTCTCTCTTCTTCTTTTTGTCAATCTTGCTAAGGGCCCATCAATCTTGTTGATTTTCTCATAGAACCAACTTCTGGTCTTATTGATTTTCTCTATTGTTTTCATGTTTTCAATTTCATTTATTTCTGCTCTAATCTTTGTTATTTCTTTCCTTTTGCTTGCTTTGGGATTAGTTTGCTGTTCTTTCTCCAGTTCTTCCAAGTGGACAGTTAATTCCTGCATTTTTGCCTTTTCTTCTTTTCTGATAAAGGCATTTAGGGCAATAAATTTCCCTCTTAGCACTGCCTTTGCTGCGTCCCATAAGTTTTGATATGTTGTGTCTTCATTTTCATTTGCCTCTAGGTATTTACTAATTTCTCTTGCAATTTCTTCTTTGACCCACTTGTTGTTTAAGAGTGTGTTGTTGAGCCTCCATGTATTTATGAATTTTCTGGCACTCCGCCTATTATTGATTTCCAACTTCATTCCTTTATGATCCGAGAAAGTGTTGTGTATGATTTCAATCTTTTTAAATTTGTTAAGACTTGCTTTGTGACCCAGCATATGGTCTATCTTTGAGAATGATCCGTGAGCACTTGAAAAAAAGGTGTATCCTGCTGTTGTGGGATGTAATGTCCTATAAATGTCTGTTAAGTCAAGTTCATTTATAGTAATATTCAGGTTCTCTATTTCTTTATTGATCCTCTGTGTAGATGTTCTGTCCATTGATGAGAGTGGTGAATTGAAGTCTCCAACTATTATGGTATATGTGTCTATTTCCCTTTTCAGTGTTTGTAGTGTATTCCTCACGTATTTTGGGGCATTCTGGTTCGGTGCGTAAATATTTATGATTGTTATGTCTTCTTGTTTAATTGTTCCTTTTATTAGTATATAGTGTCCTTCTTTGTCTCTTTTAACTGTTTTACATTTGAAGTCTAATTTGTTGGATATTAGTATAGCCACTCCTGCTCTTTTCTGGTTGTTGTTTGCATGAAATATCTTTTCCCAACCTTTCACTTTCAACCTATATTTATCTTTGGGTCTAAGATGTGTTTCCTGTAGACAGCATATAGAAGGATCCTGTTTTTTAATCCATTCTGCCAGTCTATGTCTTTTAATTGGGGAATTCAGTCCATTGACATTTAGAGTTATTACTGTTTGGATAATATTTTCCTCTACCATTTTGCCTTTTGTATTATATATATCATATCTGTCTTTCCTTCTTTCTACACTTTTCTCCATGTCTCTCTCTTCTGTCTTTTTGTATCTGACTCTAGTGCTTCCTTTAGTATTTCTTGCAAAGCTGGTCTCTTGGTCACAAATTCTCTTAGTGACTTTTTGTCTGAGAATGTTTTAAATTCTCCCTCATTTTTGAAGGACAATTTTGCTGGATATAGGAGTCTTGGCTGGCAGTTTTTCTCTTTTAGTAACTTAAATATATCATCCCACTGTCTTCTAGCTTCCATGGTTTCTGCTGAGAAATCTACACATAGTCTTATTGGGTTTCCCTTGTATGTGACGGATTGTTTTTCTCTCGCTGCCTTCAAGATCCTCTCTTTCTCTTTGACCTCTGACATTCTAACTAGTAAGTGTCTTGGGGAACGCCTATTTGTGTCTAATCTCTTTGGGGTGCGCTGCACTTCTTGGATCTGTAATTTTAGGTCTTTCATAAGAGTTGGGAAATTTTCAGTGATAATTTCTTCCATTAGTTTTTCTCCTCCTTTTCCCTTCTCTTCTCCTTCTGGGATACCCACTACACGTATATTTGTACGGTTCACATTGTCCTTGAGTTCCCTGATACCTTGTTCAAATTTTTCCATTCTTTTCCGGATAGTTTCTGTTTCTTTTTGGAGTTCAGATGTTTCATCCTCCAAATCACTAATTCTATCTTCTGTTTCTTTAAATCTGTCATTGTAGGTATCCATTGTTTTTTCCATCTTTTCTACTTTATCTTTCACTTCCATAAGTTCTGTGATTTGTTTTTTCAGTTTTTCTATTTCTTCTTTATGTTCAGCCCATGTCTTCTTCATGTCCTCCCTCAATTTATCGATTTCGTTTTTGAAGAGGTTTTCCATTTCTGTTCGTATATTCAGCATTAGTTGTTTCAGCTCCTGTATCTCATTTGAACTATTGGTTTCTTCGTTTGACTGGGCCATATGTTCAATTTTCTGAGCGTGATCCGTTATCTTCTGCTGGCGTCTGGGTATTTAGTCAGATTTCCCCGGGTGTTCGACCCCACAGGTTGAAAGATTTTTCTGCGCAGTCTCTGGGTTCTGTTCTTCCTATCCTGCCCAGTAGGTGGCCCACGTGGCACACGCCTGTCTGTGGGTTCCACCAGCGAAAGTTGCTGTGGGTCCCTCAACTCTGAAAACTCTCGCCGTAGGGGAGGTTCGGCAACCGAAGCGTCTTGGAAGAATGCCAGCCGGCCCGGGGTTCCAAACGCGGGGAGGGTCGCCGGCTGTCGCAGCACAGGAGAGCGTCCGGCCAAATTAGCTAGTCGGCCCGGGGCACCAAGCGTGGCGGGAGGGCGCCAGCTGTCGCAGCCCGGGAGAGTGCACTGCTCCCAGCCGACGGGGGAGTCACGTGTTTGGAAGGGATCCCCCGGTCACTGTTCTCCGCAGTCTGGGGATTTCCGACCCAACTATCTCAGTTGTTCCGGGGGGCCTCGTGTGGTGGGGGCACCAGCCGCCGCGGCCTAAGGGGACCGCCTGTCCAATTCTACCAGCTGGCCTGGGAAGGTGGAAGGGAGGGACTCCGGTCGCTTGCTGTCCCACCCAGGAAAGCCCGTGCCCCTTGGTGATCTCACCGGAGCTGGTTCTCCCAGATAGTCAGCCGTTCCAGGATGGGGTACGCTGTCCCTTTGATTTCCCTCGTGGCTCCGGGAGCTGCTCTGTATTATCTCCACTCCCCCAGTAGTTGTTCTGGAGGAGGAAAGGTGAGGGCGGCAAGGCTGTCGAGGCTGGTGGCGGAGGAGCACGGTGAAGGCGGGGGAAGAGGGCACCGTGTTGGTTGGAGAGCAGCCGGAGCAGGAGGGGGAGGGGGAGGAGGGGGGTAGAGAGGGGGGGTAGGGAGGTCGGGCGGCTCGGCTGCTGCGGGGCGCGTGCGCCGCGCGGCGGTCCGGCGGAGAGAGAGAGGGGGTAGGGAGGTCGGGCGGCTCGGCTGCTGCGGGGCGCGTGCGCCGCGCGGCGGTCCGGCGGAGAGAGAGAGGGGGTAGGGAGGTCGGGCGGCTCGGCTGCTGCGGGGCGCGTGCGCCGCGCGGCGGTCCGGCGGAGAGAGAGAGGGGGTAGGGAGGTCGGGCGGCTCGGCTGCTGCGGGGCGCGTGCGCCGCGCGGCGGTCCGGCGGAGAGAGAGAGGGGGTAGGGAGGTCGGGCGGCTCGGCTGCTGCGGGGCGCGTGCGCCGCGCGGCGGTCCGGCGGAGAGAGAGAGGGGGTAGGGCTAGAATCTTATACTGTAGAATATTTAGAGGTTCCCATGAATAGGAAAAGGTTACAAATCCTATAGTCAAGCCTGCAGAAAATAAACAGAGGGAGCTAGGGAAGAGAGGGTATAGATACATCTTCCCTTTTGTTCCTTTCTGTTTTTTTTTGTCAACTGTAGAAGCAGGGACAAAGTTTGAATGTGAAGAAACTGGGCTGAATTGAAAGAGGCAGTCTGGATTTAGAAAATGGGTGATTCTTCATTCCTTAACTAGGGTATTAGCAATCTTTTACTGCTGACTCAAGGGGAAAAAACTGCAGAGTTGTTTTCATTGCCCACTTCTCTCTTCACTATGTTATTGCTACTCATGTTTACAAGCTGGGTCTGGGAGTCCTAAGCCCTTTAAGCCATGCAGACCTGTTCTTTTGCACTAAAAATTCCTAACTCTAGAGGTCAATTAATATTAGGCAGGATTGATTTTTTTATCTGATTACAGCAATCTACATTAAGCATGAATGAGGTTAAATCCTTGGTGGGAGTTTTCAGAGCTCATGAGGCTGATGCAACAGAAAGAGCACTGGATCTGAGATTCTCAGACTTTGGTCCCAGGCTTAGCTCTGCCACTTACTAGATATTGCTTTTTCTGTTTTAAAGCAAAAATAATATCTCCTCAGTGGTACAATAACAGTATTACTACTGTAAGAGGTAAATAAGATAATACAAGTGAAAGCTCCAACGTACTTATAGTCTGTCACCTAATAGTAAATCTTAGATGGATGACAATCTCTAATTTGTAGGAAATGTATGGGAAGAAAAGGGAGGCCAGCTTCTTGTGCAAATTCTCTGCCTTCCTGCTTCCTTTAAATTCACTTCCCTATAGCCTAACCTCCAAGGAAGTAATGTATATTAAATACTGGCAATGCAGGTAAATCCTACCTGAAAGCTTGCCTTACCTTCTTCTTTTTCTGTAAGTATCTTGGTACCCTATGGAGTTCAGCAAAACATGTGATCTGGGAATGAAGAGTGTGAGTTACACAATGAAGCACCCATATGTGAAACCTGAGATCATAAATCCAGACATTTGATGTTTAGAGTAGATATTTGTCCTGTCTAGCATCTTATCCTATTTTCTTTCTCCTGCAAGGGAACCCAATTAATGTGGCTTAGGTGGGGCTGCCTTGGCCTCCTCCTGTATTAAAGGAATTAGGAGTGGACATATGACCCAGTCTAGTCATTTATAATACCTGCTAACTGGAGATTGAGTATTTGTTCTGAGATTCACATGTGATCCAAGCTGAACCAGAGTCCTCTCCATACTGTTTCTGCCATACCTATGGGCAAAGATACTTTTGTTTTCCTGGGAAAGATGTGGCTTTGAGGTTGCTGGCACCATTTTACCAACTAGGTGGCATGATTCTGAGAGACAAAACCTGAAGGTATCATTGATCCACTGGAGGCAGCAATGCCTGACCAGATCTACCCTTAAACTTTGTTTGTGAACTAATATTCTTCTTTTTAACTGAAGCTTTTTTGAATTGGGTAACTTTCACTTGAATTCAAGAGACTAACCCATAGGATTAGTCAACCAATGAATCTGCTTTAGCCATGTTCAATGTTATACTTATTTAAACGTGTAAAGCAAATACAAGATAGTATTTTATCAATAAGAATAAAAATTATCTAACTCATTGAATCAGTGAATACTCTAGAAACTGTGGGAAATAGATCATGATGCCATCGTCACCACTAGTTCGGTTTTGCTGGCAAAACCTCTCATGCCTTAAAACAAATGCAAGTCAATACACAAAATTTACCATATTATTTTACTGGAAGTTTTGCAGGGAGGAGGTTATACAGTCAAGCTTTCACAAAGAAAATCTTCAGATTGAACTCTAGCCAAATGAAAGAAATTTTAAGAACCTATTTCAGTCTCTATTGGCCTAGGTATCAAAGCAACACATCCCTCTCCTAATGTGGGCATGTCTAGCTCTTACTTATGTGGCCTTTTATGACCGCTAACTCTCTGCATCATGTCTTAGCGATCCCAGACATGAATTCTGAAAAACTTCTCCTTCCAACTCTCTATGGTTTTCCTCATCCAGTTGAGAATCCTGCTGGCTACCACAAAACAGTTCACCAACCATATGCTCTGGTCCACACAGCTTTCTTCTGAAACTCTGGAAGAACTCTCAAGGACAGGAGGGTGGCTAAGGGAACAAAGAAAAAAGCATAGTGTTGTATTTGGTGGAGCTGCACTTGAAAAAGTCGATCTGATTAAAAAGATATCATCATAGAACATGGCCTTTGCTCACATGGCTATCTTTAGACTAAGAATCCCCATCAAGTCTTCGGCAGGATTTAATGGCAGAAAACGGTTTATAAAAATTAGGGAAAATTTGCTTAGAAAAGTTATGCTACAACCAATTAGTGGAAAATTCTGCAGAATTAACACAAAAATTGACATATAGGATGCTGGTAATGTTCTGTTTCTAGATTTTAATGCTAATTACATATATATATTCAACTTTGAGAAAATCTACTTAATGTTTGTGTGTACTTTTTCTACATGAATATGGTAGTTTCATTAAGCATTTAGATAAAAGGTAACAAAACAAAAGCTGACTCAGGAATCAATTTAAAGTAGAAAGTTCTGTGTATTCCCTTTAGTTAACTTATTATATATCATATTTTAGAATCTTAATATAAATATATTGAATTATTTAAAATACAATAGTGTAAGAGAATATAGGTAAGCCAGGACTATGCAATTATTGTATGTGACTCTAAAATATGTCCTTGACTATATAACCAAATGAACACGTGTTTCCACAGCTATTTTCTTCAGCACCAGTTGTTAACATTGTAACCTAAGATAGTATATATTTGAAGCAAAAAATGGTATTGTGGATCTGTGTCCATTAAACGTGAGTCCATGTAAGGCAAACAACTAGATGAATGAAGCTTAAGGACAGTATGTGGAATGAAATGGCAGAACCAAAAAAATATTATATGTTTTACTCATATGGACTAACTGCAATATACAAACTTGGAGAAATAAAGTCAGGAGCATGAATTAAAAGGTTGGGCCCTACTGTAAAGGGTCCTAGATTGTAAGCTCTTACAGCTGCTACATATATTCAGGAGTTGTCACCATGATTTCTAAATTCTAAGATGCTGAACTATTTGAGTATAACCTGGTCATTCCCTGAAACTTCGGGTATATATGCGACACCTGAGACTTGAGTTAGAGCACTGAAGCTATGAAAGTCAGCATAACCCCATACAACAACTGTTTAAAAAGTTGAAAAAGTGATCATACTTCAACTGGAGATTTGAATGAAGCTGTTCTGGGTAGGACTAAAGTAAATCAGAATACAGAGTAAAGGATGATATGGTCCATATTTTAAAATTTCAACTTCTGTATAAGACCAATGCAGGGGATGTTTATGTGGTGCAAAATTTGTATTTTGGGTAGTGCATTATCTAGTTTAATTTGTATGATCAATTTATTTAAACACCATAATTTCATGGAATCTTGAATAGGGCATGAGATCCTGTTGGTTTGTACAGGTTAGTGTGATGCCCTGTTATATCCCAGGGTAATTTGGTCAGAGAATAAAAAAGTATTTGCAAAGTATCCTTGGGGGACTGGAGAAGGAGTAAATATTCAGCTTGCCCGTCTGGGGAATTCCTGATATTCTCAAAAGCAGTGGGGGAAAACAATTCAATAGGCTGAGCCCTTGATCTTGGGGTTCACCCCTATGAAACTTATTCCTGCAAAGGAGAAGTTAAGCCTACTTATAATTATACCTAAGAGTCTCCCCCAGAGAACCTCTTTTGTTGCTCAGATGTGGCCTTTCTCTAAGCCAACTTGGCAGGTGAACTCACGGCCTTCCCCTCTACATGGGACATGACTCCCAGGGGTGTAAATCTCCCTGGCAATGTGGGACAGGACTCCCAGGATGAGCTGGGACCCAGCATCATGGGATTGAACAAGACTTCTTGACCAAAAGGGGGAAGAGAAATGAAACAAAATAGTTTCTGTGGCTGAGAGATTTCAAATAGAATTGAGAGGTTATCCTGGAGGTTATTCTTATTCATTATACAGATATCCCTTTTTAGTTTATGATGTATTGGAGTGGCTAGAGGGAGGTACCTGAAACTGTTGAGCTGTGTTCCAGCAGCCTTGATTCTTGAAGATGATTGTATAACTACATAGCTTTTATAATGTTACCATGTGATTGTGAAAACCTTGTGTCTTATGCTCCTTTTATCCAGGTATGGACAGATGAATAAAAAAAGAAGGATAAAAAATAAATAAATAATGGGGGGATAAAGGCTAAAAAATCGGGCAGATTGAAATATTAGTGGTCAATGAGAGGGAGGGATAAGGGGCATGGGATGTATGAATTTTTTGTTTTATGTTTTATTTCTTTTTCTGGAGTGACGCAAATGTTCTAAAAATGATCATGGTGATGACTATACAACTATGTAATGATATCTGAGCCATTATTTTATACCATTTATGAACTGTATATGTTTGAAGATTTTGCAATAAAAATATTAAAAAAAAAAAAAAAGAGTCCAAACTTCCTGAGGGAAATGGAAGATCACTGCAATAAGCTGCTAGGGATGGAACAAGTTGAAAATATGCCAGAAGACAGCCTGGATTCTCAGCTAGGTCCTGTGCTTTATCAAAATCACCCAGGGACATGATTCCAATATACACACGCCTCTCATCACTCCCCCAGTCCTGGGGGTAGGAAGAAGGATCAGAACCAATGGATTGGGGGATTTCTGATTGTTTGAATATCAATAAATTATACCATACCTAAAGGAAAATATGGTCATCTTATGACTTAAGGCAGACCAGATAAATTACCACAAGAGTAGACTATCAACACATTTTCTTAAGGTACGGCTTTTCAGTGTGGTGTCTCACAGCACATCAGTGGCATCAGCAGCAGCCACTGTTAGGCTCCAGACCCCCAAGTCCCAGGACTGGGGTGACAAGTACAAGCTCTCAGGCCGCAAGGCCAATGCTCAAGTGACTTCCCAGGTTTGAGTAAATGAATACACAGAGTTTCCACAGAAAGGTTTCCAGGTTTGTGGATCCCATCATCATAGTTTAACAAACCCAGCAGGGAAGTATTAAAGACCCAGGACACCATCCAAATGTTTGAAAACATGGGAAGTGTCTATGTCCCTTGGCAAAATACTATTCAGCCAGTAAATAAACTACTTATGAAGCCCATCTAACAATAGGCTAAAATGATTTTGAAATAATGTTAAAGTAAAAAACATGGTATTCAATTTGGGTATTTTTTCAATTGTACATGATTATATGTAAAAACAATATTCATACACAGAGGGTAAAATCTTCTCAAGGAAACTAGTAAAACAGTCATTAGGCAATGGGACTCTGGTTCCTTTTTGCTTTTCATTTTACTCTAATGAATTTTCTAAATTTCATTTAAAATAATATTTTACTCTCATGATAAACAATTTAAAAATTTTGAATGTTATTTCACTTAAATAAAAGTTAAATTTATTGGTACTGGAACTCTTGTTAATCTACTTTTTTGGTTTAAAATGCCATATCAAAGATAGCCTGAGACTGCTTCCTTAAGCTAAACCCTTTCAGGATGAACCCTTTCAGGAACCAATACACAGTAGCATGCTATCTGGTAGCAAGACAACTGAATGGCTTTCACCTGTCTTGAACATAAAGTATGGAAGTAATACCTTTTAAAAGATCCCTGGATTGTGCTGAGAGGGCTTCTTTAGGGGATTCCATGATGCTGAACAGCCACTCAAGGAACTAGAATGAAAATAAAGAACTGTATCAGTAAAGTTACCATGGTAAGTTACTTACTGTGATCAGTAAGAGATGAGTCAATCCATTGGGCCTGCATGGAGGAGTATCAGTATAGCAGTTCCAAGGCAATACCTGACTGGGATGCAGAGTGGCCATGAGACATGGATCAAATACAAGATGTGGTGATGCTGGACATGCTTCCACTTAATTAAATGGTCTGGCAAAGTTAAACCGATCTCCCCTGCCAAATATCCTCAGAACCAAGTATAGGTTTTGAGAATGAGATAGACAGGAGCCCAGAGAGCCTCTGGTATGCCCGAAACACACTCTTAAGGCTCAGAGCAGTTAAGAACCTTGTCCAAAGTCCACCCGCTCTGAGGGAATTCGGCAGAGGAAAGATTTGAATTCAAGTGCATATAACTTCAAAGCTCCACACTCTTTGCATCCCACCACTTCCCACCTGGTTCCAGGTGCATCTTGGCCCAGGCTCGTAGGCTGAACAATAATGTAAGCCCCTGTATTTAAAACGAAATGTGTTTCTGTAGATGAAGATACTTTGTGCCCAAATGGATATGAATCAGGAAGGAAATGCAGAAGAAAAGGCATAAAATAATTTGCGAGGAAGAGCTAAGCATGTTCATTGCAAATAAATCCTGCAAATGAGGTAGAAATTCATGATATTTATGAGTTTGATTGATCTCCCAGGGCGCAGTCAAAATTGTTTTTGAATTAGACTCAGGGTAATTTCATGGATGACTGAATATTACCAATCTTGGCTCATTAACACACACATTCATTAGCCATAGGTACATAGGAATTTTTTTTTTTAATTTTATTACTAAAACCAAACAACATACAATATGAACATTCTTTTTTTATCACATAGTTGTATATTCATCATCATGATAATTTCTTAGAACATTTGCATTAATTCAGAAAAAGAAATAAAAAGAAAATAGAAAAAAATTCATACATACCATACCCCTTACACTGATCACTAGCATTTCAATCTACTAAATTTGTTTTAACATTTGTTTCCCCTATTATTTATTTATTTTTAATCCATATGTTTTACTAATCTGTCCATAAGGTAGATAAAAGAAGCATCAGACACAAGGTTTTCAACAATCACACAGTCATATTGCAAAAACTATTATCATTATATAATCATCTTCAAGAAACATGGCTGCAGGAACACAGCTCTACAGTTTCAGGCAGTTCCCTCCAGCCTCTCCGTTACACCTTAACTAAAAAGGTGATATCTATTTAATGCTTAAGAATAACCTCCAGGATAACCTCTCAACTCGGTTTGGAATCTCTCAGCCACTGACACTTTATTTTGTCTCATTTCGCTTTTCCCCCCTTTTGGTCGAGAAGGTTTTCTCAATCCCTTGGTGCTGAGTCCCAGCTCATTCTAGGATTTCTGTCCCATGTTGCCAGGAGGGTCCACACCCCTGGGAGTCATGTCCCACGTAGAGAGGGGGAGGGCAGTGAGTTTGCTTGTTGTGTTAGTTGAGAGAGAGTGGCCATATCTGAGCAACAAAAGAGGTTCTCTGGTGGGTGACTCTTAGGCCTAATTTTATGTAGGCTTAGCCTATCCTTTGCAGGGTTAAGTTTCATATGAACAACCCCAAGATTGGGGGCTTATTCTATTGCTTTGGTTGTCCCCACTGCTTGTGAGAATATCAAGAATTCTCCACTTGGGGAAGCTAAATTTTCTCCCTATCTCACCATTCCCACAAGGGGACTTTGCAAACACTTCTTTTATTCACTGTTCAAATCCTTCTGGGATTTATCGAGACATCACTCCGGACAAACCTACAAAATCTCATGCCCTTCTCAAGGTTCCATGTATTTATGGTGTTCAATTAAGCTGTCCACATAAGTTATACTAGGAAATGCACTAGTCGAAATATAAATTTTGTACGAAATATACATTTTTTGCTTTAGTCTCACACATAAGTCAAAGTTTTAAAATATGGATTACCATCTATTTCCAACACCCTGCATTATTGACATTCCTTTGTTCTTCCTCATGCAAATCATTTTTAAAAATTTGTACATTTAGTCACTATCATTATACACTCCAGGCATTTTAACTTTGCACATAGACACTAGGTTGAAGAAGGAGTAAAAGAGGAAGAAAAATAAAATATTCCTAGTTCACTGCTTTAGTTTTTTTTATTTTTATTTTCTCATTTATTTTATTTTTCCCAATTTTGTTTTATAATATTCCAGTATTAAGTAAATAAATCAAGCACCAAAAATACATAACAGATGCAGGATAACTACACTCTAGTCCAAAGTAAACATGATGTCCCAGTCCAGAAATAACATTAGGGGATATCAAATTTGAATTCATTTTGCCTTAAAGCATAACATAAAACACAAGATTTGGGGCAGCAATACTAATGCTTATCAGGTTTAAGAAAACAAAGCCATTTTAAGTGGATGCTCAGTGGAGTGTGCATGGTTACACTGTGGGTCCACAGTTCAGAAATGTTTTTGAAGATTAATGTTGAGATTTCAGGAATAAGTTACAAAAAGTTATTTTTTAAGCTTTCAACCTCATAAAAAAACCATTTTTTATTAAATGAGATTCAAAAACAAAATCTTCCCATTGACTTCATTAAAGATTGGTCCAAGCCCACATAATGAGAAGTACAGGAAGCACAGTATTTTCATATGCTTCAGTTGCCAGCTAAGAAAGAGTGGGGAACCTTGTAGACATAAAAGGTGCTGCCTACAGTTTGGATTTTTCTGAAGGCAGTGGTGATAATATTAGACTTAAAAGATTCTCTCATGCCATCTAGCACAGGCCTGGAGCACAATGGGTACCTGGAACTTGTCAGTGGGATGGAATGAGTGGTGGGGAACCTTAAATATGCTGCAGGAAGATGGGTGCTCCAGACTCCCACTTCCCCTCTGAAGATTTCCCTGACGCACTCCTAGGCACTGTTGGTCCCCTCCTTCCCTTGCTCATTGCCACTGTATCTTACTTATCACACCATCTCGCAACCCTGAATTTATCTTCCTATCTGTCCCTACTCTAGATATCAGCTCTCTGAGACTTATTCATTTTTTTTATCCCTAGGATCAGGAACACAAGTCACTTTCAAAAATGAATAAAAGTATGAGTTTTTCTCCCCCACCCCCACCCCTAACTGTAGGCAAATTGTTGCTGTTGTCATCGTCATTTTTAATCTGAGCCTGGGTTAGCCTCACTCTCTGAGGCCTGCATCTGACTGAGATATGGGCTTAGTGTGACAGCCTATGCTGTGATTCAAATTTCACCTAAATCCCGCCTCAATTCTACAACAGGAATTGCTGAAGAGAAAATGGTTGTCTGCCAATCTCACCTTCTGAGTCTGTTCCTTCCATGGTTCTTTTTTTAGCAGAAGAGGCATGCTAGTGGGAAGGAGAGTAAGAGCCACCTGCAGAGTGACCCTGTGCATTGGACTTTTGCCAAGAAAGCTTGATGCTGGCCTAGCTGAGCCATTTTCTTGATGCCATGACAACCAGCTGGCACTGAGGCCGAGGAGGAGAGGGGCATCGTGGTCTGCCCATACAACCACTGCTGCTGCAAATATCAACAACAAGAAGTCCAGAGCCTAAAATGGAAGTAGAAACAATGTTGAATCTCATGTCTTAACAATTCAAGAAATGTTCACAGACACAGTCCTCATCATGATGAAATGTTACCTTCCCCTTCACTCAACTTTTCCTCCTGCCTACCCTGACATCAGAAAGGAACTGGTCTAAACAGCAAACTCAATTTCCAACCTTAATGAAGGAATATTTTAGGGTTTGGAAGGTCTTCATGGGTCCCATTTTACAAAGACAGAAGGCCCAACAGTTTCATTTCCCTAACATTTTCAGGAAAAGTACAATTTATTCAATTCCTATCACACTGAGATCCAAACTTGCCTCTTCTGGCTTTTGCAATGAGATTAAGAAATTAATTAAGAATGACATGAAGAGAGACATTTAGATTTACTGTGATGTGGCCAAGACTTGATGTGATGTGATCAAGTCTGACTCCATTTTTGAGAAAAAATTAAAAAGCAAAACAAAACAACTTTCCTCCTATATTTATTCATTTGTATAGAATCCACTCATTTATATTTTAGATGAATCTAGAAACATAACAGAAACGGTGGGAATAGGGGCAGGTCACCTCTGGATTGTTGGATGACTGTAATTTAAATCATATTTTCTGCTTATCTGTATTCATGAAGTTTTTAAAGGTAAGTTTTTTAAGAAAACAGAGCAAGTTAACAAAAATGCAGATCAGAAAAAAAAAGGGCAGAATATGTAACTTCAAAAAAGAAAATTTAAAATCTAATCTCACTAATTAAAATTTCAAAAAGATGTGCAACTCTTCAGGAAAGCTGGGCAGAATTACAAACAATGTCCTAGGCTATGCAAATTGTACTCACATAGCAAACAGGATATCCATGAAACATGCCTATGGAAAAAAAATCTATTAATTGCACAGTGGTCAGCTAAGTCAAGAAAATGAGGAACAGTGAAAAAGAGCAGTCTTCATTTTTATTGCTCTTTTTCTTTTTTTTATGCCACCCAATACCAAAGTCATTTTGTAAGGTGTGATTAAAAACTTGCCTCCAATATGCGCACACATGCAAGAAAGTACCTGGCACATACAGATTATTTGCGTAACTTTAGGAACTTCTAATTGGAGTTTGAAGCTGAATTACAGGCCAGATACTGCACTCCTTGTCCTTTGTGGGTCAAGCCCAAGTGCACAGGCACCCAGGTTCCCTTTCCAGCTAGTGTCCTTGGTGTTCCACCTGTCAGGGAACGTGGTCTCTTGGACATATTTTTCAAAGGTCAGCCCTGATTATTTCCAGAAACGGGGTAAAAACGCTCATTTCCTTCAGGCATCAGAGTTATCATCACTTTTTCACAAAAATAAATGGAAGGTGGGAAAGAACAGCAACAAAGTTCTCTTTAGGGGGTGTAAATAAAAGTTCTTTCTTTTAAGGGAGCTACAAATTATTCCTATAAGTTATACCTCATCAAGTGCCACAATCTGAACAGATGTTGATTGGTAAGCAACATTTCTAATATAACCCATCAGTTCCAAAAGCCACTCCATTCTCTTCAACACGCCTGAAATGAAAAGGACAATCTGTTACCAGAACCATTATTTTCCTTTGAAATGTAAAACAGATCACCAATAACCATCATCATTAAAGTAGAACACTTGGTGAGGATTCCATCACCAGTCCAAGTCCTTCTGTAATGCTTGAGACTCTGACTACATGTGAGAGTTCCCTGACACTATTAAACACCAGATGACCATGTTTTGGTCTTTATTTTTATAGGCTAATTTATTCTTCAAACCTAACAAACCACTAATAATAAAATGCACTTACTAGAGTTTATCTCTCAGCATTAAACATGCTAGGAAAAATCTGGCACGTTGACTAGCCAGTAATGTTGAATCTTGGATTATCAGTTGTTTTTATAGTTCCCCTTTGCAGCAAGAGTTCTACGTTTATACCAAAATCACAGAGAAAATCCATCCCAAAGATGTAAAAGGAAAAACAAAACCCAACCATTAAAGGGTAACTGGAGAACAAACATCAACTAATATTAATATTAATATTTTTCCTTTTCTATTTTTTTAAAATGAGGATTCTCAGCACAGTAAAGACTACATTGGGAGGTTTTAAAGAATGTAGTGAGTAAGAAAAACAATGGGAACTTCATTTGAGGGCTGACTAGTTGGAACCAAGAATAATATCAAATTTATTTTAGTTTATTGTATGTGTCCTCATGTTTAATTGTTAATACCTACAGATTTCTTCCTATAAATATACTTTTGGTTTGGAGTAAGATAATCAAGTTTCTCATTACAGGTTCATTTTTCAGTGGGCAGGCACTCCTGCAGTCACAAAATAACTGTTTCAACTGTCAAACAGGAGGATGAATCGAAATTTCTTATGCAATCCTGCAAAAATTATTACAATCATGTTTGTTAGTTCTTCCCTCAAAAGCTTAAAGATACAAGAAGTGGAGAGAATGGGACACAGAGACATAAGTAACTTGTCTAGGGTTACAATGGCTTCCCAGCCACACTGATCCTCCTCAAGCCAGGAGACATTCACAACCTGAATGCAGACTTGAGAAATGGTAAGCAATGAGCAAAGATACAGACAGAGAATCAGAGGAGTTTCCTTTTCTGGTAATTATTCCAGTGTAATGCTGAAAATGGCCTAAAAATTGTACTATGCAATTCATTAGCAGAGTTTGAAGTTTGGAGCTTCTAGCTTGAGAACATATGTAGTGGCCAGATTTTATTCATCTCACCATTGAAAAGTCTACAGAATAACTTCTTAATTTTGTTGTTGCTTTTTTAAACTTTTTTTTTTTTTACACAGGCAGACACTGGGAAACAAACCTGGGTCTCTGGTATGGCAGGTGAAAATTCTGCCACTGAGCCACCATTGCACCACCCCGTTGTTGCTGTTTTTAAATGCGTTTGCTAAAATTAGGCCACTCACAAGCCATTTTCATGTAAACATTGGGCAAAATTAAGCTACCTCCTGTTTGCTTGGGAAAGTGAAATTACATGGGCAGAAGCAATCTGGTAAGCCTGTTCATATCCTTGAGGACCTGGAGGGCCAAATACAATATACAAACTCTGAAAAGGGTGGTGTGATGGTGGCTCAGTGGCAGAGTTTCCACCTGCCATGCCAGAGACCTGGGTTCAATTCCCGGTGCCTGCCCATACGAAAAAAAGAGGACAGCAGAGTTGTAGCATTGGTAATTTCTGTCCAATATTCAAAAAAACCTGAAAAGAATTCATTCCCCTCTTCAAAAAGTGGACAGAGTTTTTGTGAGTTATAAGCGCTCATTTCCACCCAAAGTGCACCTTTGATGGAAGGTGGGAAGACCTAGCCTGTGTCCATCCCAGTACTAAGCAGGATTTGTTCAAGTACTAAACTTGTTTTTAAGCTGAGAAAACAATTACAACTTAAAAGGAAGGGAGGCAGGTCACTTTCTGTTCCCGCTGTTGCTCCAGGCTGGCCTCACCTGTATTGGCATGACTCACAATCCGGGCCTGGTATAAGCTGTGCAGTGTCATCCAGGCCAGCGGCTCCTTCTCACGGTGCTGCACAGCAACACTGAGCACATCAGTCACGCTCATCAAGGGGAACCGGCCTTGAGAGACTAAGTACAGTTTGACAAAGGCAACCTTTTCTATGTTCCTCTGCAAAAGAGCAAATTGTTCAGTTTTATAATTTGTGAAGTGGCTACAGAACCCTCAGGGTAGGGCAAAGACAGAAAGGATGAGTCTGAAGTTGATTACTTCTCCAAATGCTGAAACTGTTCATTTGCTGCAGCATGTGACCCATCCCAGCCTGTGTTCTGTATTAAAATGTTCATATAAATAGAAGCTTATAATATCACTTCCTCTTTTTTCATAAATGTATAGAGGTATTAGTTGGTGAAGGGATTTAATATGTATACATGCAAAAATAGCAATAGCAAAGATAATTAATAAGTACAGTAATTTCTCATGTGCCAGGCATTATACTGTACGCTTAATACGTATTAATTTAAGCAGTTCTCAAAACGTGGCTGGTAAACAGACCTGTAACAGACTGAAGACCCTTCTACAGAGATTGTGAGGTTGAAAATATTTTTCTAATAATATGTAGACATTTTTAGTCTTTTTTCCACCATGTTGACACTTGTACTTTATGGTATAAAAACTAAAGGTGGGTAAAACTACGGGCACCTTAGCATGGCAGTGGCACCAAACTGTACTGGTATTTGTTGTATTCTCCACTACTACTTGCAGTTAAAAAACAAAAGCCAGTTTCTATTAAAATGCTCTTGTTGGAACAATAAAAATTATTAATTTAATATAATATAATTTAATGTAATTAATTAATATAATTTTAATTAAGCCTTGACCTTTGAGTACACATTTTTAATATTCTGTGTGATAAAATGGGAAGAACACATAACATTCTTCTGCTGCATACCCAAATATGATGGTTGTCTTGAGGAAAAAAGTAAATTTATAAGATTGAGAGTTGTGAGCTGAACTATCTACTCTTTTTTTATAGACCACCATTTACTTGAAAGAAAGACCAACAGACAAATCATAGCTAGTCAAAATGGGTATTTAAAAAAATATGTCCTTAAAACTGAAGGAAGTAAGCCTTCACTTCAAAGAAAATAACAAGATTTGTTGCCAATGATAAAATCTGAACTTCCAAGTGAAAATTCAATTTTTGGAAAATTTGCATCTGCTACCATGAGTTTGGCAGTTTCCCAGTATGCAGAGTAAGAGACTGCTGGTGATATTAACCCATACGATACATTTTTTTGTGTATGCTATACGGCAGGGTTTCATTTAATTCTTTTTCCATGTGAGTATCCTGTTATTGCAGCACCATTTGCTGAACTTTTTGTTTGCTTTTTCTTTCTTTCTTTGCTTGCTTGCTTGTTTTTTGGGAAGTATATGGGCTGGGAATCAAACCTGGGTCTCCTGCATGGCAGGCGAGAATTCTCCCACTGAACTACCCTTGCACCCCCTACTTATGATGTTTTGGTATTGTTTAATGAAATGCATCAGCATTTTGGATGCTCAGTGATCCCAGTATTTTCCAAATGACAAATGTATATAATGTTACAAAGTCATGCATTGGTAAAAAACCCCAAGTGCAAGATAGACCAATGGATTTTAATTTAGCAGATTATGTGACGTTCAATGATGTGGTTCAGAGTCTACACTACAATTTAGATTTGAGAAACTATAAAACTTATTGGGTTTTGGTGTAATATCAAAGAATAGTATCCACAATTATCTGGAAAGACTATTAACACACTTTTCCCTTTTCAACCTACATATTGAGGCTAGATTTTCTAAATACTTCACCAAGACATCACAACAGATTGAATGAAGAAGCAGCTATGAGAGCTTGCTTGTCTTCTATTAAGCTAGACATTAAAGAGACTTGCAAAAATGTAAAACAATGCCATTTTTGTTACTAATTTTTTTGTGCCTCAGAAAATAGGTTTTATGTTAACATATAATGGGGTTTATCATTATTTTTAAATAAAATTATAAATATTTTTAATGTCTTAGTTTTAATTTCTAATATGACATCAAATAAATATGATCCATATAAATAAAAGCTCTCAAATCTTAGAATGTATCAGAAACATTAGAGAGATTAAAATACAGATTGCTGTGTCCTGCTTCCTGAGTTTCTGATTCAGTAGGTCTAGAATAAGGCTTGAGCATTCATATTTCTAATCAGTTACCAGGTGATGCTGATGCTGCTGATCCAGAGACTACATTTTGATCATCACTGCTGTAACATGCAGAAATTCCGGGATTCATCTGAAAAGGCAAACCTGTCATAAACCTTAGTAAATGAAGAAACGTCCACCAGCTATGTGGGAACTCACAGCTCTCTAGACCTTTAGTATCACCTGCTACACAGGATTATTCATTCTTTAACTCTTATGAAAAATTAATTGGTATAGGGGTGCAAGGTTAGTTCAGTGGTAGAATTCTTGTCTACCATGAAGGAGACCCAGGTTCAATTCACGGCCTGTGCACATCCCCCCACCCAAAAAAAAAATTTTTTTTTAAACAGTGCTACAATAATGGGATAGCCACATGGAAAAAGAATGAAATGTGACTCCCATAAAGCGTACAAAAAAATTAATTGTTGTGTATCTTCAATTCAAATTTAACAGGGTTTCCTGTATTTTATTTGCCAAATATGGCAACCTTACGTATACTGTTTTCCCTCATTCTTCATCTGAGTGGGCGTGAGTGTGGGGAGTACTCATTAATTATCCTGTGTCAGGGCTAACAGTGCTTATTTTCAATCAGCCAACCTTCTTCATTCCAAACGGATAAGTATGAGATGAAGGAAAATAAATGTGAGAACAAAACTATTTATTTACACCTTCCATGCACCAGAAAGTTCTTTGGTCAGCATATTCCCCTTCTCATGGATTTTGTATTGAAGAACTAGTATGGTACGTATTTTCCCCCATAGGCGACACTAAAGCGTTCTTGACAAAGTGGGAGAAATTGGATTAAAAAGTTATTCTTTCATAGAACATTTATTAAGTACCAACCATGCTACTAGACCTCACAGTCAAACAGAAGGATAATCTCTTAAAATTAAAGAGTAACAAATATGAAGCAATATTAACTTCAACCAAAAGGATACTGTTATCATCTCTTCAACTGCAATTTTCATTTCAGTAATGGAAAAAAATAGAGAGAGAAATGTTATTACCTCAGTAATCTGAACAACCCGATTGGTGTCATCGTCTGTCATTTCTGAGAGGCATTTTGCTAAAGTGATATACAGCTCTACATCATTTCTCTGGGAAAGAAAAAATCCCAAGCATGTCAAAATACATTGTAAGATAACAAGTCTACTCTTAATGTGCTGACAAATTATTAGATTTGTTTATATCCATGAACAGCAGTTAAGATTTCTATTTTAGCCAAATCAAAACACATGGCCCATTTTTATGATTTTAAAAAACACCTTTTCTCCTATTTTGTGTATTTTTTTGTTTGATTGTGTTTTTTGGTCCTTATCAGAATCCCATCAATCTAAATGGATTCTGAACCTCTTTTGTAAAACCATAATCCAGAAGTTTGTTGAAGGAGTGAGAGAGCTAGTATTAAGTCACTTGATATAAACTGTATATTAGACTTCATGCTCAAGAATTCTCTCAGGTTTCCAACTTTGCTTATTTTCTATAAGTATATGGTAGAAAAAAGCCTGACAGCAAATTTACTGGTATGGCACTCAACCTATTTGTGAGTGTGCTCAAAACTTTGGTTCTAAATATTCAACCGCAATTTAGGTCTTGGAAGCAAACACACTCTTAGTGAGGAATGTGGTCATTTCTTGCTGGCCTTCCCACCCACATTCTTAAGACACACACCTCCCCGCTTTGCCAAAAAGGCTTTAAAAAATCCCAAACAGACACCGTCAGGAATGTAAATATTTTTGTTCTTTACCCGAATCTTATTTGGCATAAGGTCAAAAATGTTCCTAGTAGCTTCACAGAGCAGACCCCAGAGGTGGCTGGAAGGGCTGGGCAGTTTCATGGCCAGGCTCAGACCCTGTAAGGCACTCTGGCATAACTCAGGACTAGAAAGTGGGGAAGCTGCTTTGAAAACTGCCACAAGTAAATTTTCAGCAAAACCCTGGATCTGTTCTTCAGTGACATGTTTTATCCACAGAGGTACAGACACCAGGAGGTATTTCTTGATATTCAGCTAGAAGAAAAACAGAAGAGGTTAGATGTGACAGACAAGTATAGGTTTACAATATTCAAAACCTCCTGGTCATTGCTGTGTTTGAGGGTAAACTGAGAGATAAAAGGTTTATGTTACTTCGTTCTCCTTCATTTTCTCATAGCTTCATGGTCCACTGGGCTACCAATGCACGTAATTTTGGCTCTTTCAGTTATTTCTGATCCAGAGTTACTCATGTGTATATATGATATCTGCCAATCCATCTGTGAACTACTCGGCTTAAACCTTGGATCTTTTCAGCAAGGGAAATAAAATGCTACTTCTGAAAGTACATGACAGTTGCTATTCAGTTTTAAAAGGTCATATCCCCTGGCAAGAAAAGCCCTGAAGATAAAAAGCCTCCATAGTTATAAAGATAGTATTAGCTTCACTAATTTGAAACACACTAGGCCAAGAAAAATGAATTTCAAAATAACAGTATTTAGATGATGTGCTGGCTTTATTAACCAGCAGTAATATCCATTAGGAAATAATGTTCGATTCTCAAGAGTTTTGATTAATTAAACCTTGGATCAGGTTTCCCCAAACCCAGCTGATATCTTAACATTCGACAACTTATGGGCCTTTGACTATGAAGTAAGGTAGGGTCCCTTAGACTGTTCTATTCCCAAGAGTACGTGGGTAAGAACTTGGGCTCTAAAGCCAGATCACTCAAGTTCAATCCCAGTTCTGCTATTTACTAACTGGAAACTTGGGTGAGTTATTAACCTCTCTATACCTTAATTTCCTCATCTCATAAAAGACGGATAGTAATAGTTTCTCCCTCCCCCAATTGGGTTGTGATGAATAAATTATCTAAAACATAAAAAGTTCCTAGTACATAGCAAAAACTCGAAAATTGTTAGATAATACTGTTAGACTGATGTTAATGTCTTGATCCAAGAACCCCAGTTAGCTGGCTTTTTTGGGATAGCAGCCACTAGACATGCGGATGTATCCACCTATGTCCTCCCCACCGTGATCTCCCCTTGAAATCCATTTTCCAGAAGAAAATCTGGAAAAAGTTACATTCTCATACTTAAATTTTTAAATTTGAAATTTAAGTTTAAGGTTGATAAATAAAATGTTTCAACTAGCATTTAATTTTTTCTCTCCAAACTTTATGACAAAAAAATTTCTTTCAACAATGCAATAGGATGATTCATTGCAAATAAGTAAATATGACATTATCAATCCTACCAGGACCTGATGGGATAGGAAAGTGGAAAATTACTTCAGAAAGTTTTTATTGCATGAGAAACCAATCTGACACAAGAGAAGAAATTATAGCAGAAATTATTCCTTAAGAGGAAATTATGAGGAGGGAATGTGGAAAAGAATCACCTAGAGTGTTTTGTCTGAAATTCAGTCTTTGCTTCCGTCCTGAATTTCCCATTCAGAAGGTGTGGGTGGGTGCTCAACCAACCCAGTATTTAGAAAAAGGTCCTCGAGTGATTCTGACTGCACCTATGTTTAAGGACTCTTACCGCAGAGGAATAGCATATGGACTGTTTTTTGTTTGCTTGTTTTTTTAACTCTGTAGACATCCGCTAGAAATCAGTTCAGCTAAAAAGAATATATGATATTATCAATTTCTTCTGAGGAAGCATTAGGAATTCACCTGGGGATCTGGCACATTAGGAACCATTTCTAACCAAAAAAGAAGAAATGAGCTAAGGATGTGGAACTAATTAAGGCTTCTTAATATTCACAAGAGTCAAGAAGGGGAACCACATAAACTTCAAGAGAAAGGGCATAAAAATTTTTAGAAATATAAGTATGATACAAGAGGGCAGCAAGTCTTAAGGAACTGGTCTTAAAAATAAAATCTGACAATGATATTAGAAAATTAAAAAAAAGTGTTCTAAACAGATCATTTTAAAATACTATGCTATCTCAGATTATTTTTCAAATGAGAAGGTACATACATTAAAAAATTAATTTGCAAAGTTAATTTTTTAATTAACAAATGTAAAAATACAGGTCCATAATTAAAGACAAATGCAAAAGAGTAACACAGACTTAAATGAGGAGTGTAAAACAAAAACCTAGAAAAATACCTGAAATTAATAAAGCAGGCTGTAGAGGCTTGCCTGACTCGAGAAGTTAACATGGCATGGGCTTTGGATTCTGATAGTGCTAGTTCTCCCACTTACTAGCTATGCAAATGCTGCTTAACTTCCATTTACCTCAGTTTATCAATTTGTAAAACAGAATAAAATCTATCTCTCAGAAGTGAAATAAGCCAGACACAAAGGCTTTATATTGTACGGTTCTATTCTTAAAAATTTCTAAAGAGATTTATAAGAAAAGTAAATTTACATGAAATTTCTTTAGAAAAGGCAAATTACAGAGAGAAAGCAGATCACTGGTGGCCTATTTATTGCATCTGATGTTGGGAGTGGGAATTGACTACAAATAGCCACAATGGAACTTTCTGAGGTGAAAGAAGTATTCTTCATGAATTATAAATTTATTAAAAACAATCAAATGATATATTTAAAATGAATGCATTTTACGGTATGAACATTATAAAGCAATAAAGCCATAAAAAAAATTCACCTTTCAGAACTGTAGAGAGATTAAAACTGATGACCATATGTACTCACTGAGTGCTCAGTAGGTGGCAATTATATGTATATAAGTTGCTGCTTGGAGTCGACAGGTGGTGTAACATTAACAGCTTACAGAAAGGTTGTAGAAAATAGCCACCTTCAATTAATTAAATCTTCCTACAATGAAAAGCCCAGGGCCAGACGGTTTCACAGGGGAATTTTATTAAACATTCCAAAAAGAACTAACACTAATCCTGCTAAAACTTTTCCAAAAAATTGAGGAAAAAGAAACACCACCTAACTCATTTTATGAAGCTGATATCCTAATACCAAAACTGGGTAAAGATGCTATAAGAAAAGAAAACTACAGGCCAAGCTTCCTGTCATGGTCAGGTTCATGTGTCAACTTGTCCATGTTGTGGTACCTGTTTGTCTGGTTGGGCAAGTGCTGGCCTGTCTGTTGCAATGAGGACATTTCATAGAATTAGATCATGATCATGTCAGCTGCATCTACAGCTGATTCCATTTGTAACCAGCCAAAGAGGAGTGTCTTCTGCAATGCGTGATGCTTAATCTAATCATGGGAAGCCTTTTAAGGAGGATTCAGAAGAGACAGGTTCTATTCCTGCTTCAGATGGCAAGCCTCTCCTGTGGAGTTCATCCAGACCCTCCATCGGAGTCATTGGCTTCACAGCCTGCCCTGCGGATTTTAGACTCTGCATTCCTGCGGTCATGTGAGACACTTTTATAAATTTTATATTTGTGAGTGTTCTCTGTTGATTCTGTTTCCCTAGAGAACCCTAACTAATATACTCCCTAATGAACATAGATGAAAAAATCCTCAACAAAATACTAGCAAATCGAATCCAACAACACATTAAAAGACCAAGTGGGGTTTATACCAGGAATGCAAGGATGGTTCAACACAAGAAAATCAATTAATGTAATATAGCACATTAACAAATTGAAAGGGAAAAATCATGATCATCTCGATTGATGCAGGAAAAGCATTTGAGAAAACTCAACATCCTTTTCTGATAAAAACACTTCAAAAGATAGGAATCAAACGTAACCTCCTCAATATGATAAAGGGCATATATGAAAAACCAATAACTAATACATTACTCAACGGAGAGACACTGAAAAGTTTCCCCCTAAGATCAGGAATAAGACAAGGATAGCCTCTGTCAACCACTATTATTCAACATTGCATTAGAATTTCTAGGTAGAGCAATCAGGCAGGACAAAGAAATAAAAGGCATCCAAATTGGAAAGGAAGAAGTAAAACTCTCATTATTTGCAGATGACATACTATACTTGGAAAATTCTGAGAAATCTACAACAAAGTTACTTGAGCTAATAAACAAATTCACCGAGGTGGTGGGATATAAAATTAATGTGCAAAAATCAGCAATGTTTCTATGCACAGCAATGATGTAACTGAGGAGTCAGTTAAGGGAAAAACCACTTTCAAAATAGCAACTAAAAGAATCAAATACTTAGGAATGAACTTAACTAGGGATGTAAAGGACATGTACATGGAAAACTACATAACATTACTAAAAGAAATCAAAGAAGAACTAAATAGATGGAAAGACATTCCCTGATCATGGATAGGATGGTTAAATATAGTTAAGATGTCCAATTCTACACAAACTGATCTACAGATTCAATGGGGCCTAGATTGTAAGCTCTTACAGCAGACATATTTAATTCTGTATTTTGAGAGGCTGTTTTATATATCTATGACCTGGTATTTAAAGAGAACAAAGCTGATAAGGTTGGAATAAGGTAGTTCAAAGCACAGGGGTAAGGAATGTCTGTATTTTAGAACCTCATTTACTCTTTGAGACCATAGGAAGGAAGGTTTATTTTGTTTGGAACCTAAATTTTCTGTAGCACATAATCTAACTGAACCTGTCTGGATAGCTCATTTGAACAGCTGAAACACAGGGAGCCCAGAATAAAAATGAGGGCCTTTAATCCTGTATAGCTTAATGTAATACCTGAATACATTTTGGAATATATTAAGCAGATAATCAAAAAGTATTAAAACTATTCAACTTTACCATCAGGGAATCCCCTGATACTGTTTCAAATATTAGGGACACCCAAATCAATAGGCCAAGGCCTTGATATTGAGGCTTGCTCTTGTGAAGCTTATGTAGGTAGTGGAGCAGCTTAGCCTACCTGTAGGTATGCCTAAGAGTTACTTCTGGAGGACCTCTTTTGTTGCTCAGATGTGGCCTCATTCTCTCTAAACTCAACTCTGTAAGTAAAATCATTGCCCTCCCCTCTACACGAGACATGATATCCAGGGGTGAAAGTCTCCCTGGCGGCATGGGAGATGACTCCCGGGGATGAGTCCAGCCCTAGCACCATGGAATCAACAATTTCATGCTGATGAAAAGGAGGAAAAGAAATGCAATTAAGTATCAGTGGCTGAGAGAGTTGAAATATATTGAGAGGCTACTCTAGAGGTCACTCTTACACAGGCTTCAGCTGCACACTGGTACCTATCATAGATTGCCAAGCCCCAACCATTCCAGCCAATCCTAGAGAACGCTTAGGGCAATAAATAAGATTCTACAAAGGTCCCAGGCACTTGGGTAAATTTCCAGAGGCCTACACCTTCTGATGGCTCCCTGGACCAGATAAGTCCTAAAACCTAGAGGGCCCAGCCTCTCCAGAACATCAGATAGTTCCATCTCTTTACCCCATATTATTGACAGCCCCTTCCAACATGAAAAAATTAGATTTGCCATAGCCCAAATGCCCCTAAAGAGTTGGACAGAAAGATCAAATGTGATGGTGGAGTTATACAGAGAAGATAGAGTTTAACAAGTGAATACAATTACTGAATTATTAAATTGATATTTCTTTTAGTCTCCAGTATCTTAGAGAAGCTAGAAGTAAAAACCTAAAATTGCGGAATTGGAACCCATATCAAACTCTGAAATCTTTTCTACAACTAATTGTTATGCTGTGCTTTGAAATTTATTGCTTTTTGT
Organism: Tamandua tetradactyla; assembly: GCF_023851605.1. Taxonomy (NCBI): domain Eukaryota; kingdom Metazoa; phylum Chordata; class Mammalia; order Pilosa; family Myrmecophagidae; genus Tamandua; species Tamandua tetradactyla. The sequence continues at coordinate 75,943,797 of NC_135328.1, forward strand.
ATATATGGTATTTTTCACAAAAAAGAAAAACAATGTCTATTGTGGTGATAAAAAAATATTTATTCCTTCTAGCCTCCAAATTTCTGGAGCAGCTAGAAGGAAATATCTGAGGATGGTATGGTAGCCTGTAACAAACTCTGGGATCTGTCCTGTAACTACTTGAGGAGTGCCTTGAAAACACTGCTTTTTTCTTTCTATGCTTTGTATACATGTTATATTATACAATAAAAAAAAGTTTTTAAAAAATTATACACCTTTACAAATTTCACATCTTTAAACAATCTTACCCAACTCTTCCTGTCAACCCTTAGCCTATATCCTGGAAGGTGCTCACCTCCTCTCTTAATTACAAATACCAGGCTCAATCACTTCCTCCCCAGAACTTCACTAGAGCTAAGCCACTTAAGCAGGGACATATCACTCTCTTCATCTGTATGCTCCCCACTTATACCACCTAATGCCTCTGACTTGATGTCTAGCCAAAGCCTACCAAGCTCTCAAGCAGAGCTTAACTGCTGCTTCCTCTGTGAAAGGGAGGGATAACATTTGCATGAGTCCCAGTGCATGTGGACTGCCTCTTAATACCTACTGAAAAGACCAAGATTACCATATAAACAAATAAACAGGTTCAAGTAGCTTCACAGGACCTTCCTGGCAACGTGGGACAGAAATCCTAGAATGAGCTGGGACTCGGCACCAAGGGATTGAGAAAACCTTCTTCACCGAAAAGGGGAAGAGAGAAACAAGACAAAATAAAGTGTCAATGGCTGAGAGATTCCAAACAAAGTTGAGAAGTTATCCTGGAAGTTATTCTTATGCATTAAATAGGTATCACCTTTTTAGTTAAGGTGTAACAAAGAGGCTGGAGGGAACTGCCTGAAAATGTAGAACTGTGCTCCAGTAGCCATGTTTCTTGAAGATGATTGTATAACGATATAGCTTTCACAATTTGACTGTGTGATTGTGAAAATCTTGTGTCTTATGCTCCTTTTATCTACCTTGTCAAAGACAAGTAAAACATATGGAATAAAGATGAATAAGAGGGGGAACAAATGTTAAAATAAATTTAGTAGATTGAAAAAAAAAATAGCTTCACAACTTTCTAGCTGTATGATCTTGTGAAAGGAACTTTACTACCTCTGATTATCCGTTTCCTTTTTTTTTATGACCAAGTATAGTCTATAACCTTTTGTAAGGCTGTTCTGAGCTTCAAACAATATGATTACAAAGGCCTAGCAGTGTGGTTGGCACACAGTAAACAATTAATAAATGGTAGCTGATATCAAAGGGCTATGTCCAGAGGGTCTGTTAAGAACTTCTTGATTAATTTTGATTGATTATAAAAGGAAAGACAGGACACTGGAATTCTGGCATGCTAAGCTTTCCAGTACTCTGTAAAACCTGAAGCCATGAATGGTGATGGCTATGGCATGATACTGAATCACATAACTTTCTAACCTGCTGACCAGATGTGCCAGTTTGAAAGGATGTATGTACACTAGAAAAGCCATGTTTTAATCCTAATTCCATTTTGTAAAGACAGCTGTTTCTTCTAATCTCTATTCAGTACTGTATGTTTGAAGCTGTGATTAGATCATCCCCTATAGATGTGACTCAGTCAAGAATGGTTGTTAAACTAGATTAGGCAGAGATGTGTCCATTTGGGTGGGTCTTGATTAGTTTACTGGAATCCTATAAAAGAGGAAACATTTTAGAGAATGTGGAAGATTCTGAGAGAGCAGAACGATGTAGCCACAAGAAGCAGAGTGTCTACCAGCCAGAGATCTTTAAAGATGAAGAAGGAAAATGCCTCCTGGAGAGCTTCATGAAACAGGAAGCCAGGAGAGAAAGTTAGCAGATGACTCCGTGTTTACCACATACCCTTCCAGCCAAGAGAGAAACCCTGACTGTGTTTGCCATGTGCCTTTCCACTTGAGAGAGAAACCCTGAACTTCACTGGCGTTCTTGAATCAAGGTATCTTTCCCTGGATGTCTTAGATTGGACATTTCTAAAGACCTGCTTTAATTTGGACATTTCCATGGCCTAAAAACTGTTAACTTGCACCTTATTAAACTCCCCTTTTTAAAAGCTGTTCTGTTTCTGGTATATTGCATTCTGGCAGGTAGCAAACGAGAACACCAGGTATTGTCAAGCCCTCAATTTTTATAAAATCCCACTGGTTTGCTCTTGATTGTAAGAACACACACCCTAATGTGTGTCAATCTCTTCAGAGTTGTCAAACACCCTGAATTACTACATACACTCAGACTATGGAGTAGTGGTGGTATCACCCACAAGCCCAACAGTGCAGCTGCATTCTGTGATGACTGGGCCTGGGTCACCATAATTTCAAGGCACAGCTGCTGAATGTCTTCACCTGAAAGAGAGGAAAGGAACCTTTATAACATGGCTGCTGCTTTGACATATTTTCAGGCTTTAGTATCTCACACAAAGTATTTGCTTTGTATGACTTCAGCACTATAAGAGAATTTCAGTAAACCAAAAAGTACTTCATATATAATTTTTAGTTATAGGGCAAAAGAATGTGTCCACTGGGGTTAGGGTCCCAAGTCACCCTGGAACTGGCAAGGGCTGCTATGAAACGAAGAGGAAACTAAACATTCAAACACTATAAAAATTTTGAAAAATTCTTGTCTAAAAATCTTGTCTCTGTTTTTCCCTCCTTTCCACCTTGTATCCTACAATAAAGAAATCTATTAGGCTGGAATGACTTAAAGATATAGCCACAGTATCTAGTGACCAAGTCTTTTTAGTAGTTTGATTCCCACCAGTAGAGCAATTTTCGCTTTTTATTCTTTTCTCTAAAGATTTTTACTAAAAACACAAACATTTTCAACAGAGGACACAAAAAGCAAGAAAGAGATGAGAGAAATTTTTCAAACGAAATCTGAAAATCCAGTACGGTGACTTCATACCTTAAATTAGGGGTTAGAATCAAACGGAAAAACTTCAGTGGAAAATTGCATAAAGTCAAATTTATCCTTTATTTATTATCCCTTAAACTGTACATAAATTATGGATTCTGTATATCATGGGGAGTAAGCCCATTACTGTAAATAATAGACTGTTACAGATAATACACACATGCACACAATTTTACACCAATGTTTAAATTGTTCTCCTCCATTTTTAAAATTATATTTGCATATATTAAGTTCATTTTCTATAAAAGAGCTGCTGTGGATAAATTAGAGTTGTGGAGGTATGCATTTCTTTCGCCTCTATCAATCTATGGTAGGCAGAATAATGACCTCAAAGAGGTCCATATCTTAATCCCTGGAAACTGTGACTATGTTACTTTACATCGCAAAAGGAACTTTGCATAGGGAGATTATCCTGGATTATATGGATGGGCCTGTTTATAACATGAGTCCTTCGAAGTGGAAAACATTTCCCAGCTTCAGAAAAGTGAAGAGATGGCAGCGTGAGGGGGCCTCGGCCCACTGTTGCTGGCTTTGAAGATGAAGATGCTAAAGAATGTGGGCAGCCTCTAGAAGCTAGAAAAGATGAGGAAATGGATTCTATACTAGAACTTCTAGAAAGAAATGCAACTTTGCTGATAGCTTGATCTTACCCATGAAACTCATGTTGGACTTCTAACCTAAGATAAAAAATTTGTTTTATAAGTTACAAAGTGTGCAGTACTTTGTTACAGTAGTGACAGAAAATGAATATAGATCTTGGCATCAGGAGTAGGGTGCTGCTATAACAAATGGCTTTTGGGATTAGGCAGTAGAAAATGGGAAATTTTGAGGATCATGATAGAAAAAGCCCAGATTGACTTGACAGACTGTTAGTAGAAATATGGATGGTAAGGACTCTGCTAGTGAGAGCTTAGAAGGAAAGAAGGGATATGGTTGAGAAACCTTAAATCAGGTATTGGTTGAGAAAATTTAAATCAGAATACCTAAATCATGAACAGACCGTTAGCAGAAAACTGGATATGAAAAGTCACTGCCTGGAAGGACTCATAAGGAAATGAGGAACATGATTGGAAACTGAAGACAAAGGGATCCTTGTCACAGTGGCAGAAAGCGTAGCGGAACTGTGTTCTACAGTTACATGAAAGCAGAACTTGTAAACAATGAATGTGGATATTTAGCTGAGGAGATGTCTGCGCAAAATGTTGAAGGTACAGCCTGATTTCTTCTTGCTCCTTATAGTAAAATACAACAGGAGAGGGATAAATTGAGAGATGAACTGTTAAATAAAATGGAACCAGAACTTAATGATTTTGGGAATTTTTAGCTTATTTAGATTACAAAAAACTTAATAGTAAGAAATACACTGTCAGAAAAACATGTTCTGGGGGATAAGCTTGTAGCAGGTTAATCTTTTGCTAATATTTTAGAAAGATCAAAAGGTCAGAGACTTCTGACACACAGAGGATTGTGAAAGAGATTAAGCATGTGACTTATGTATCTCTTTAGCCAATTTAGCAGAAGTGGAAAATAAAGATGGGATTATCTAGGAAAGAACTGTGTAGGAATCTCTTATCTAATGGAGTGAATCCCTTTGATATGTATGGGAGATTCATAAATTCTTGAGAACTTTATGACAGCAGAAACACTGCCAACTGGGACTGAAAGGACAGAGGCAGTCCATCATGAAAGGACGCTGTCAGACTCCCACAACTGTATAGGTAGGAACAAGCTGATAAAATTACTCAGCTGCAAAAATGCGCTACCCTTCATGAAAAAAGATGACCCAGAAAAAAGAGCCATGAGCCTAGAGATTGGCACTTTAAATCTGGAGCATGTGGCTGTGAACCACGAAGGATTACCCTCAGGAGTTAAAATTTACTAGAATTGGCCTGGCTGGATTTTCAAACTGTGTGGGACAATTTTATCTTTCCATTTGTCTCCTTTTGAACAAGAATGTCCATAACTGATATTCTACAGTTGTCCAACTATTATATTTTAGAAGCACATCAGTTGTTTTCTGGTTTCACAAGTCCATCGATACAGAATTTTGCCCCAGGATGGTTAATAGCCATAGTCAACTTAAAATGATTCAGATGATAGGATTTGCGGATTTTAACATAATGAGATTTGGAAAGATTTTGGATTTTGGACTGATACTATAATGAGCTGAGATTTTTGGACATCTTGGGGTGGGATGAAAATATTTGGTTTAAGTGGGATGGATGTGATTCTTTACAGTCTGGGGGCAGATGGTGGTGGCAAAGTAAAGGCCCCTGAAAAGTGTCCACACCCTAATACCTGAAACCTGTGGCTATGCTACTTTACAGGTCCAAAACAATTTTGCAGATATGATTAAAATTATCCAGATACACCACCTATTTATTACATTGAGTCTTAAAAGTGGGAAATCTTTCCTGGCTGCACAGAACCTGGGAGATGGCAATATGTGAAGGACTCAGTCTGCTGTTGCAGGCTTTGAAGATGGGAAAAGAGGGCCATGAGCCAAGGAATGAGTCAAGATGGTAGCATTCAGAAGTTAGAAAAGGCAAGAAAAACAATTCTTGCCTAGAGTTCTGGAGAAAAATGCAGTTTTACACCTTGATTTAAACCTCATCGAGATCCATGTCGTATTTCTGTCCCATAGCACTGTAAGATAATTTATGTTATTTCAAGCCATCAAATTTGTGATAATTAGTTAAAGCATCAGTAGAAAACTATTACAATATCTTACATGGTACTTCCTTGAAACCCAGAGATCCTGAAAATGCAATTTGATAACCACCAAACCAGCCTCTATGGTTCCTGTATGTCATAGCCCAGCAACATACACAACTCAGGTGAATACTGTTCAGTCTGAGTATATCTGGTCTGTGTCTTTAGACCTCCTCTTCTTAATCCTAAACTATTCATGTGACTTAGTAAAAGTAACCCAGTTGTTCCATCCAAAAAACCAAATTTCAGAACCCCAGAGGTCTATGCAGTCATTTCTGATTACAACATGACACAGTATGTATTTTTCCCCCTCATGTCAGACCCTAATATCGGAGTCCAAAGAACTACAAACACTTGAAATTTACCAAAATTTAGTCTCATAAGTGGAGAGAGGAGAGCAGCCCAGTTTATAGGAGGATACTGGTAGCTTTCTCCAACAGTTGCTATAGGCCTCATCACTATTTTGAGAAGAGGAGGAGGCACAGATTCAGGACCTGCAACAGAAAGAAAGAAAAATAATAAAACACCTCTATAACATCATGAAAGTGAAAAATGCCAACTTTCCCCTCTTTCTTCTAGTTTCAAAGGATCTGGTGTCACATCTTCAATTGTGGCCAACACTTCTCTTCTGTGCTCTTAATTCCAACCCTCTTTGTTACAAAAGCTTGCCTCTGCAATTACTCTCTCTCTTTGTCATCTCTAGTCTTTCCCTCTTGTCTAGATCCTTCTCAATATTTCACATTGCTATTTCATTGTATTCTACTTTCTTTTACTTTTTCATCCAGTTTTCTTAAAAAAGTAACTTATTCCAACATTATAGCCTCATTTCTTACTCCTCAGTACACTTCTACCAGAAAGGACAATTATTATCTACTCAGGTGTGTTCTTTTCAAAGGACTATGGATTACCTATAGTCCCTGTGATCCAAATGGCAATGTTCTATACCATGTGATTCACTGCATCTTTTACTCCTCAGCCTCTGCCATGCCTGACTTTTCCAGAGGTAAGTACCTGAGGTAGTAATAACTAAACCATAAGTTAACCAGTGATATATGACATATGTGCCAATATTTTAATTTTATATTAGGTTTATTGAGTATGGGGTAATTTGGAATTGAAAACTGAGACATTGGGGCAGTTATGAGTAGAAAGGTAAGGTACGGAATTGCAGTAGCTAGTAAGGAAATTCAAAGGTACACTACAAAAAAAAAACTAAACACAAAAGAAGGCAATAATGGAAGAACTGAAAAGCAAAATGATATAAGGCATATAGAAAACATATAGCAAAATGGCAGAAGTCTTTCTTAGCACTAATTTAAATGGATTAACTAATCTAATCTCAGGGTAAGATTAGCAGAATGGAGAAAAAACATGATCTAACTATATGCTGTCTATAAAAGATTCATTTCATATCCAAAGAAATATATTAGTTAAAAGTAAAGGCAGAGAAAAAGAAATTTCAAGGAAATATTAACCAAAAAAGGACAGGGATAGCTATACTAATGTCAGACAAAACAGACTTTAAATAAAAAACTTAAAAGAGATAAAAGATGTCATATATTGATAAAAGGGTCTATTAATTATGAAAGTATAACTAATAATTATAAACATTAAGTGCAGCAAACAAAAGAGCCCCTAAGACTGGAGAAACAAAATGGAACAATTAAAATTTCCCACTTGGGAAGTCCCTCATATTCTCTCAAATATTAATAACTCCTAAATTAATAGACCAAACCCTTGATCTTGAGACTTGCTCTTAAGAAACTTGTATCTGTAATGGAGAAGCTAAGTCTACCTATAATAATGCCTAAAAGTTGCTTCCAGAGGACCTCTTTTGTGTTCAGATGTGGCTTCTTGCTCTTTAAGCCCAACTCTGCAAGTAAAATCATCACTCTCCTCCTTACGTGGGACATGATGTCCATGAATGTAAGTCTCCCAGGCTATGTGGGTCATGACTCCCAGGGATAAGCTTGGCCCTAGCACCATGGGATCAACAATGCCTACCTGACCAAAACAGGGAAAAGAAATATAACAAAATAAGGTATCAGTGGTTAACAGATTCCAAATAGAGTCAAGAGACTATTCTGTAGGTTATTCTTATGCAAGCTTCAGCTAGGTATTACTTATTGCCATGATATGTTAAACCCCAACAAACAGTATCCTGTAAAGCCTAAAGAATACCCAAGGCTCTATACGAGACTCTATAAAAGTTCCACTCACTAAGTCTATTTTTTAGAAATCTATAACGTCCAGATACTTCCTAGTCCAAATAAGCCCTGAAATCTAGAGTTACCAGTCTCTCCATGAGCAACAGCCAGCTGCATCCCCCTACCCCATAATGTTGACTATACTTTTTAACATGAAGAAGTTAGAATGACCATTGCCCAATTATCCTTAAGGAGTGGGAGAAGGATCAAAGGAGAAGGAGGAATTTATCAGAGAAGAAAGGATTTAACAAATGAGTATGACTAATGAAACAGTATATTGATATTTCTTTTTAATCTCCAGTGTCATAGAACGGCTAGAAGGAAATACCTGAAATAGTGGGAGTGTAACCCATACCATACTTTGCAATTTGTTCTAAAACTACTTGTTAAAATGTATTTTGAGAGGAGGCAGGGCAACATGGCAGTACAGTGAGATGTAAAATTTAGCTCATCCTCCAGAGCATCTAGTAAATAGCCATGAGCAGTAGAAAACAACTGCTTGGGGAACGTCAGTTACTGGCCACACAGCATACAACAGTCTGGACCAAGTAGATTGGCTGAGATCCCACAAAGAACTGTAAGTCCTCCAAGATGAGGAGGCCAGTGCCCCTCCCCAGTGAACATGGCAAGCTGGTTCCCTGAGGGGAAAGGAAACAGCAGTAAAGGAACTAGGAGTTTTTACAGAGAGGGGGTGGGGTTGATGGAAAACAATATTGTTATTCAACATTGTTGTCATTCAACATTGTGTTGGAAGTTCTAGCCAGAGCAATTAGACAAGAAAAAGAAATAAAAGGCATCCAAATTGGAAAGGAAGAAGTAAAACCCTTACTGTTTGTAGATGATATGATACTATATGTCAAAAATCCTGAAAAATCCACAGCAAAGTTACTAGAGCTAATAAATGAGTACAGCAAAGTGGCAGGGTACAAGATCAACATCCAAAATCAGTAGTATTTCTATACAATAGTAATGAGCAATCTGAAGAGGAAATCAAGAAAAAAAAATTCAATTTACAATAGCAACCAAAAGAATCAAATATTTAGGAATAAATTTACATAAGGAAATGAAAGACCTATACACAAAAAACTATAAGAAATTGCTAAAAGAAATCATGGAAGACCTAAATAAAAGGAGGGGAATACCATGTTCAGAGGTTGGAAGACTAAATATAGTTAAGATGTTAATTCTACACAAATTGATTTATAGATTCAATGCAATACCAATTAAAATCCCAACAACTTACTTTGCTGAAATAGTTAAGACCAATAGCCAAATTTATTTGGAAGGGCAGGGTACCCTAAATAGCTAAAAATATCTTGAGAAAGAAAAACGAAGTGGGAGGGCTCACATTACCTGACTTTAAAGCATATTATGAAGCTGCAGTGATCAAAACAGCATCGTACTGGCACAAAGATAGATCTACTGTTCAATGGACTCAAATTGAGTTTTCAGAAATAGACCTTGTTATCTACAGACAATTGACCTTTGATAAGGCAGCCAACTCAACCCACCTGGATAGAGCAGCCTCTCCAATAAATGGTGTTTGGAGAACTGGATGTCCATATGCAAAAGAATGAAGGAGGATCTATATCGCAAACCCAATACAAAAATTAACTCAAAATGGATCAAAGACCTAAACATTAGAGCTAAAGACCATAAACCTTTTAGAATAAAATGTGCGGAAATACCTTATAAATCTTGTAATAGCAGGTGGTCTCCTAGACCTTACACCCAGCACATGCATTGAAAAAAAGAAATAGATAATGGGATCTCCTCAAAATTAAACACTTTTCTACATCAAAGAACTTTTGTCAGGAAAGTAAAAAGGCATCCTACACAATAGGAGACAATATTTGGAAACCACATATCAGAAAAGGATTTAGCATCCAGAATATATAAAGGGATTCTTCAACTCAACAACAAAAAGACAAATAACCCAATTTAAAAATGGGCAAAAGACATGAACAGACATTTCTCAGAAGAAGAAATACAAATGGCTAAAAGGCATATGAAAAGATGCTCAACTTTACTGGCTATTAGGGAAATGCAAATCAAAACCACAATGAGATGTCTCACACTTACTACAATGGCCATAATATAAGAAAAACAAGCAGAAAATGACAGATGCTGGAGAGGATGTGGGGAAAGGGACACACTTATCCACTACTGGTGGAATGTAAAATGGTACAACTAATCTGTAAGACAGTTTGATGGTTCCTTAGGAAGCTATGTATAGAATTGTCATGATCCAGCAATCACATTACCACATATATATTAAGTGGAACTAAAGGCAAGGACATAAATGGACATTTGCATACCAATGTTTATAGCAGCATTATTTATGATTGCCAAGACACAGAAACAGTCCAAATGCCCATCAATGGACAAGAAGTTAAATAAGCTGTGATATAGGCATACAATGGAATATCACCCAGCTGTAAGTGAGAATAAAGTCTTGAAGCATGTAATAACACGGATGAACCTTGAGTACATTATGCTGAGTGATTAGCCAGAAACAGAAGGACAAATACTGTATGGTCACACTAATAGGAATCACATTAATGAGTGAACTCTGAGAGTTGAAGTTAAGAACACAGGTTATTGGGAGATAGAAATAGGGTAGAGATTGGGCATTTGGTACTGAAGGAATATAGATTGTGCAATAGGACTGACTGTGAAAGTTCAGAAATGGATAGTACAATACTACCTGATTATAGCCCAACAATATAAGAACACTGAATGAAGTTGAATGTGAGTATGATTGAGGGAGAAGGTTTGGGAGCACAGATGAAACCAGAAGAAAAGTTAGAGGCTAAAGACTGAGACAGTATAACTTAGGAATGCCTAGAGTGGACAATGACGGTAATTTAATGTACAAATATAAAAAATGTTTTTGTATGAGGGAGAACAAATTAATGTCAATATTGCAAGGTGCTGAAAATGGATGGTATACAGGAAAAAGTACAATCAATGCAAGCTAGGATCTATAGTCAAAAATAACAGTGTAATATGCTTCAGTGACTTTAACAAAGGCTTTGTGCCAAAACTAAACGAAAACAAGAGGAAGCCATGGGGGAAGGGGTATGGATTCTTTGTGGAAGAAAAGGAAATGTCTTCATATAGATTATGGTGGTGAAGGCATGTCTGTTTACTTAGGTTGGATTGTATGATGTGTGAATAAAACTGTTTAAAAGTGAACAGAGAGAAACAAGTGCTAGAGCAAATGCAGAGAAAGAGATGTACCTATTCACCTGTTGGTTGGGAAACTGAGAGTTCCAGCCCTTCTGAAGGGCAGTGTGGTGGTTCCACAGGAGGCTAGGGGTGGGGCTGCCATATGATCCTGCAACTCTGTTGCTCAGTACAAACCTAGAAGGACTGAGTGTGGGGAAATGAATGAACACTTGCACACTGGTGTTTATGGCAGCAGTGTTCACGATTCACAGGATGGGGGTGGCCTAAGGGGACAATGACTGAGGAATAGAAGGGGGAAATGTGGTGCGGACATATAATGGACTGCAGAGTGGCTGCAAGAAGGAATGAAGTTGTGAGACATGCAACTAGGTAAAAAACCTTAAGGACTGTATGCTGAATGGTCAGAAACAAAAAAAAAACAAATATTATCATGTCTCATTCATATGGACTAACTACAATATACAAATTTAGTGAATTGAAGTCAACAGCATGGGTTATCAGGTTGAGGCCTATTGTAAAGGGTCCTAGATTGTAAGCTCTTACAGTAGTCACATATATTCAGAAGGTGTAATTGTTATTTCTAAATTCTCAGATACTGAGCTGTCTGTACATAACCTAGTCACTCCCAGAAACTTCGGGTATTTATGTGACACCTGAGACTCAGAGTTAGAGCTCTGAAGCTATGAAAGTCAGCATTACCATATACAGGAACTGTTTAAAAAGTTGAAAAGGGATAGATTTTGACTAGAGATATGAATGAAGCTGACGTGACTAGGACTAAGGTAAATCAGAACACAGGGTAAAGAATAATATGGTCCATATTTTAAAACTCCAACTTCTATGTGAGACTAAAGGGAGAGAAATTTATTTGGTGCAAAATTTATATTTTAGGTAGTGCATTACCTAATGTAACTTTTGTGGCCAGTTTAGTTGAACAATGTGAGCACAGGGAATCTTAAATAGGGTATGATATCTCGTTGGTTTGGCCAGGTTGGTGTGATGCCCTGGCATATCCCAGAGTAATCTGGGCAGAGAATAAAAAAGTATTTGCAAAATACCCTTGGGGGACTAGGGAGAAAGAAGGGAATACTCAGTTTCCCCACTTGGGAAATTCCTGATATCCTCACAAGCAATGGGGACAATCAGTTCAATAAACTAAGCCCTCAATCTTGGGGTTTGCCCCTCTGAAACTTATTCCTGCAAAGGAGAAGCAAAGCCAACTTATAAGTATGCCTAAGAGTGACCCCTAGAGAACCTCTTTTGTTGCTTAGATGTAGCTTCTCTCTAAGTCAACTTGATAGGTGAACTCACTACCTTCCCCGCTACAGGGGACATGACTCCCAAGGGTGTAAATCTTCCTGGCAATGTGGGACAGAACTCCTGGAATGAGCCAGGACTCAGCATCATGGGATTGAGAAAGCCTACTTGACCAAAAGGGGGAAGAGAGAAATGAGACAAAATAGTTTCACTGGTGGACTGGTTTGAAAAGATTATGTGCCCTAGAAAAGCCATGTTTTAATCCTGATCCATCTGGTGGATGCAGCCATTTCTTGTAATCCCTATCAGCACTGTAGGTTGGAAGCTTGATTAGATTATTTCCATGGAGATGTGACACACCCTATTGTGGGTACTGACCTTTGATTAGAGGGAGATGTGACTTCACCCATTCCAGGTGGGTCTTGATTAGTTTACTGGAATCCTTTAAAAGAGTAAACATTTTGGAGAAAGCTGCAGAGCCATGAGAACCACAAGAGCTCATGGAGCCAGAGACCTTTGGAGATGAAGAAGGAAAATGTCCTTGGGGGAGCTTCATGAAACAAGAAGCCTGGAGAGAAAGCTAGCAGATGTCACGATGTTCACCATATGTCTTTCTAGCTGATAGACAAACCCTGAACACCATCGGCCTTCTTGAATGAAGGTATACTTCCCTAGATGCCTTAGATTGGACATTTCTATTTTCTTGCTTTAATCTGGAAAATTTCACAGCTTTCGAACTGTAAATTTGCACCTTAACAAATTCCCGTTTTTAAAAGCTGCTCCATTTCTGGTATATTTCAGAATGTTCCACATTCTGGCAGCTTACAAACTAGAACAGATTTTGGTACCAGAGAAGTGGGGTGCTGCTGTGGTTTACAAATAACAAACATGTTGGAACAGTTTTTTAAATGGGCATGGGGAAGATTTTGGAGGAGGTGTGAGGAATTTGATAGAAAAGGCCTAGAATGTTTTAAAGAGGCTGTTGGTAGAAATGTAGGCTCTAATGATACCTCTGATGAGGCTCTAGACAGAAATGAGGCATGTGTCACTTCCAGCTGTAAGGAAGGCAATCCTTGTTTTAAAATGGAGGATAATCTGGCAAAATTGATTAGTGGCTTTGGCTAGGAAGGAAGATTTTTTTTTAACTTTTTTATTACATTATATAACATATATACAAAACAAAGAAAGAAAAAACAATAATTTTCAGAGCACTCTTCAACAAGCAGTTAAAGGACAGATCCAAGAGTATGTCATGGACTACCATACCATCATCTTAGATTTTTTCCCTCTAGCAGCTCCAGAACATTGGAGGCTAGAAGGAATAAAATATTTTTTATCATCACAATTGACTCTTCTTTCTTTTTTTGTGAAAAATAGCATCTATGCAAAAAGCAATAAATTTCAAAGCACAGCACAACAAATCTCAGAGTTTGGTATGGGTTACAATTCTATAATTTTAGGTTATAATTCTAGTATGCTAAGATACTGGAGACTAAAAGAAATACCAATATAATGATTCAGCAATCATACTCACTTATTAAACCCTACCTTCTCTGTGTAACCCCACCAACACTTCTGATCTTTCTCCCACTCTTTAGGGGTATACCCTTTCTAATTTTCTCACATTGGAAGGGGCTGTCACTAATATGGGGTAGTGAGATGGATCTAGCTGATATTCTGGAGAAGCTGGCCCATCCAGGTTTCAGGACTTATCTGGTCCAGGGACCCATCTGAAGGTTGTAGGTTTCTGGAAAGTTACCCTAATGCTGGAACATTTGCAGAATCTTATATATTACCCTAGGTGTTCTTTATGATAGGCTGGAATGGTTTTAGTTGGGTTTTGGCAAGTTATGATAGGTAGCAATGTCTAATTGAAGCTTGCATAAGAGTGATCTCTAGGGTAGTCTCTTGACTCTACTTGACTCTCACCCACTGAAACCTTGTTTGTTACACTTCTTTCCCCGCTTTTAGTCAGAATGGCATTGTTGATCCCATGGTGCCAGGGCCAGACTCAACCGTGGATATCATGTCCCACATAGGGGGGAGTGCAATTATTTCACTTGCAGATTTGGGCTTAGAAAGAGTGAGGCCACAGCTAAGCAACAAAAGAGGTCCTCCAGAAGTAATTCTTAGGCATACCTATGGGTAGGTTAAACCTCTCTGCTACATACACAAGTTTCACAACAGTAAGCCTCAAGATTAAGAAGTGGCCTATTGATTTGGGTGTCCCTAATGTTTGACACAGTATCAGGGGTTTTCCTCGTGGTAACATTTAATAGTTCCATTTTTTTTTTTCTCCCAACCCAGTAGTATTAGCAATACTATTGCTAATCCCATTAGTATTGGCAAATGCTATTTGATTATCTGCTTAATATATTCTAGGATGTATCCAGGCATTACAGTAAGCTAAATAGGGTTAAGGGCTTTATTTTTATTCTGTGCTCCCTGTGTTTCAACAGAGTAGATGAGGTACTAAAATATAGCCAATGTCTTCTTATGGAAGGAAGATTTTAATAGGCCTGAACTTGGATATTTAGCAAAAGAGATTTCCAAATCAAACGTGGAAAGTGCAGCCTGGTTTCTCCTGGCAGCTTATAGCAAAATGCGACAGGAAAGAGATAAGCTAAGAACTGAACTCTTGGGTACAAAGAAACCAGAAACTGATGTTCTGGAAAATTCCAGGCTTCCAGGAAGGGAGACCCCAGAGAATAGTGCCCCTCATGAAGACATAAGCAAATGTGGACAATCAGCCATTTCAGAAAAAGTCAAGATTGGAGACGCAGTTATTCAGGAAAGATTTATGGAAACTCCTTAACTCTCTGATGGGCATGATCCTTGCTTACTACATAGGAAGCCAACAAGAGTGCTTCGGGACCTGTATAAATGGAATTGATGCCAGTCTTTATTGGGGGGCTCAGAGAATGGAAAAAGTGAAGGTAAAACACCTTCAGAGGTAGAACCATGGAGGCTGGGGTCTGAAGTCAAGAAGGCCAGGAGAGTGGATCCACCCAAGTACTTGGAGAGGGTGAGTTTGCCCTGAAGGCAAAGGGTAGAGCACATTACTTAGGGAATGAGGAGAGTACTGGCTGCCACCACATAGAGGGGTTGTGTGTGTGCCCTGGAGATGGCAGAGAGCATGGGTGTAGTTCCATGCTTGGAGAGGGTGGAACCAAGAAAGAGGTGTTCTCCCCAGTGTCCCCCAAAGTTACGTTCAGAGAGAAGTGGACTGCTGCATAGGCCCTTGGAAAGGGTGGGACTGCTGCTTTTTTTTTTCTTTCTTTTTTTTTTCACATGGGCAGGTACCGGGAATCGAGCCCAGGTCCTCTGGCAAGGCAGGCAAGCATTCTTGCCTGCTGAGCCACCGTGGCCCGCCCAGGACTGCTGCTTTCTAAAGCTGAAGATAAATAACTCAGGTTTGGAAATTATGGAGTTTGTCCTGCAGGTTTTCAAAACTGCTTGGGTCCAATGACCCCTGTGTTTCTTCCAGTTTCTTCCTATGGAAATGGGGGTATTTATCCTATGACTATCCTTCCTTTGCATGTTGGCAACAAATTTGTTCTGTGTGCACAGGTTCAGAGCCAGAGGTGAATTCTACAGACAGAATGGACCATGCCTGTAATAGACTTTGATGAAACATTGTACTGGTTTTAATCTTGTATTATATTTGTGTTGTTACTGAAATGGTTTAAGGCTTTTCTGATATTGTGATGGAATGAATGCATTTTGTACATGGCAAAAACATGTCTTTTTTTTAGGTCAAAAGGGTGGAATGTGCTGGTTTGAAAGGATTATGTGCCCTGGAAAAGCCATGTTTTAATCCTGATCCATCTGGTGGATGCAGCCATTTCTTGTAATCCCTATCAGCACTGTAGGTTGGAGGCCTGATTAGATTATTTCCGTGGAGATGTGACACACCCTATTGTGGGTACTGACCTTTGATTAGAGGGAGATGTGACTCCACCCATTCCAGGTGGGTCTTGATTAGTTTACTGGAATCCTTTAAAAGAGTAAACATTTTGGAGAAAGCTGCAGAGCCATGAGAATCACAAGAGCCCATGGAGCCAGAGGCCTTTGGAGATGAAGAAGGAAAACGCCCTTGGGGGAGCTTCGTGAGACAAGAAGCCTGGAGAGAAAGCTAGCAGGTATCTCCATGCTCACCATGTGTCTTTATAGTTGAGAGAGAAACCCTGAATGTCATTGGCCTTCTTGAACCAAGGTATCTTTCCCTGGATTACTCAGATCGGACATTTCTATATTCTTGCTTTAATTTGGACATTTTCACAGCTATAGAACTGTAAGCTTGCAACTTAATAAAATTCCTCCTTTTAAAAGCCATTCTGTTTTTGGTATATCATATTTCGGCAGCTTTCAAACTCAAACAGGTGGCTAAGAGATTTCAAACAGAGTGGAGAGATTATCCTGAAGGTTATTCTTCTGCATTATATAGATACTCCTTTTTAGAGTATGGTGTATTGGAGTAGCTGGAAGTACCTGAAATTTTTGAGTTGTGTTCCAGTAGCCTTGATTCTTGAAGATGACTGTATAACAATATAGCTTTTACAATGCGACTGTGTGATTGTGAAAACTTGTGTACGATGCTCCTGCTTTTATCTAGAGTATGAAAGATGAGTAAAAAAATATGGATACAAAATAAATAAATACAAAGGGAGATAATGTGTAAAATAAATTGGGTAGATGGAAATATTAGAGGTCACAGATTGGGAGGGGTAAGGGATATGTGAAGTATAAAATTTTCCTTTTATTTCTTTTTCTGGAGTGATGCAAATGTTCTAAAAATGATTTTTCTAGTTTGCTAGCCTCCTGAATGGGATATATCAGAAATGGAATGGTTTTTAAAAGGGGGAATTTAATAAGTTTCTAGTTTTTAGTTCTAAGGCCATGGAAATACCCAAATTAAAGCAAGTTACCTTCACTCAAAAAATGCCGATGAAGTTCAGGGTTTCTCTCTCAACTGGAAAGGCACATGGCGAACATGGTAATGTCTGCTAGCTTTCTCTGCAGACTTCCTGTTTCACAAAGCTCTCCCAGGAGTATTTACCTTCTTTATCTCCTAAGGTCTCCGACTGCCTGGGCTCAGCAGTTCTGTGGCTCTGTCATCTCTCATGGATCTGCTGCTTCCTCCAAAATGATTACTCTTTTAAAGGATTCCGGTAAAGTAATCTAGATGAGTGGGTCTAATCAAGATTCCAACATACAGAGCTGGGTAGGATTTAAAAGAAATAGCTGATTCCACAAGGCTGGATTAAGTTAAGCTATGGCTTTCCCAGGACAAATAATCCTTTCAAAGAAGCACAATGATCATGGTGATGAATACACAACTACGTGATTATATTGTGAGCCACTGAATGTACATCATGTATGGACTGTACGTGTGTGAAGATATCTCAACAAAAATATTTTCAAATTTAACACTTTTTGTATGTATATTTCATAATAAAAAATGTTAAAAAGAGCCCTATATCCATGAAGGAAACACTGAAAGAATTGAAGGAAGAAACAGACAACTCTGCAATAATAGTAGAGGACTATAACACCTAATTTTAATAATGGATAGAACATTTAGGCAGAAGACTAATAAGGAAACAGAGGACTTGAGCGACAGTATAATCAACTAGACCAAGCTGACATATGTAGAACACTTCATCCAACAACTGCAGAATGCACATTCTTCTCAAGAGCACATGAATAATGTTCCAGGACAGACCATATGTATCTAAGATCACAAAATTAATCTTAATTTTAAAAGACTGAAAGCATATAAAGTATCTCCTCTGACCGCAATGGAAGGTAGTGAGAAATCAATAACAGAAGGAAAACTTAAAAATTCACAAATATGTGCAAACTAACACACACTTAAACAACCAATGGATCAAATAAGAAATAACATGGGAAAATACTTTCAGATGAATGAAAACAAAAACACAACATACCAAAACTTATGATAGTGAAGAAAGCAGTGCACAGAGAGAATTATATAGCCATTGTTCTAGTATGCTAGCTGCCAGAATACAATATACCAGAAATGGAATGGCTTTTAAAAAGGGGAATTTAATAAGTTGCTAGCTAACAGTTCTAAGGCCGAGAAAATGTCCCAATTAAAACAAGTCTATTTATTATAGAAATGTTCAATCTAAGGCATCCAGGGAAAGATATCTTGGTTCAAGAAGGCTGATGAAGTTCAGGAGCTCTCTCTCAAATAAGAAGGCACCTGGCAAACAGGTTCAGGGTTTCTCATCTGGAAAGGCATGTGTCGAACATGGCATCATCTGCTAGCTTTCTCTCCTGGCTTCCCCCTTCACAAAACTCCCTGGGAGGCATTTTTCTTCTTCATTTCCAAAGGTCACTGCCTGATGGACTCTCTGCTTCTCATGGCTATGCCGTTCTGCTCTCTCTGAATCTCTCACCTTCTCTAAAATGTTTCCTCTCCAATAGGATTCCAGTAAGCTAATCAAGATCCACCCAAATGGGTGGAGACATGCTTCCACTTAATCCAGCTTAACAACCACTCTTGATTAAATCACACCTCCAGGGAGATGATCTAATATTACAGTTTCGAACATATAATACTGAATAAGGATTAGAAGAAATGGTTGCCTTTACAAAATGGGATTTGGATTAAAACATGGCTTTTCTAGGGTATATACATTATTTCAAACCAGCACAGCCAGAAATGCCTACATTAAAAAAGTAGAAAGATCTCTAGCCAATACTCTATTTTTACATATCAAACAACTAGGGAAAAAAGCAAATTAAATCCAAAACTGGCAGGGGGTAGAAAGTAATAAAAATTAGAGTGATGATAAATGAAATAGAGAACAGAAAAACAATAGCGAGAACCAATTAAACTAAAAGTTGGTTCTTGAAAAGATGGACAAAGAAAAAAGAAGACACAACTAAAATCAGAAATTAAAGAATAGACATTATTATTGACCTTATAGGAATAAAAAGGATAAGAGATTACTATTAACAATTGTATGCCAATGAATTAGGTCAACTAGAAGAAATGGACAAATTCCTAGAAACAATCGGATTACCAAAACTAACTCAAGAGGAGATCAAAAATCTGAACAAATACGTATGAAATAAAGAGATTGGATCAATACTCAAAACTCTTCCAACACAGGAAAGACCAGGAAGGATCAGTGGGCTTAATTGGTGAATTCTACAAAAAATTTGGAGAATTAACTCTAATACCTCTCAAACACCTCAAAAAAGTAGAGAAGAGAACACTTCTTAATGCATTCTATGAGGCCCATATTATCCTGATACCAAAGCAAAAGACACTACAAAAAAAAAAAAAAAAGAAAACAAAAGTCCAATATCCTTCATGAATACAAAAATGTGTATTCTAATGTGTTGTAGAAGCAAATACTAATGTGTGGTGGAAGCAAAATCTTCCACCACACATTAGTAAATGGAATCCAACAGCACATTAAAAGCATTACACACATGACCAAGTGGATTTATTCCAAGAATAAAAGGGTGGTTCAACATAAGAAAATCAACCAGAATAAAATATCACATTAATAGAATGAAGGAAAAAACCCACATGATTATCTCAATTGATATAGAAAAAGATTTTAACTAAAATTCATCTGCCTTTTATGACAACAACACTTAGAAAAGAAGGAATAGAAGGGAACTTCCTCAATATGACAGAGAGCTTACATCACTGTTAGAGGTGAAAGACAGAAAGTACTCCCCCATCACCTACCGAAAGTAGGAAAAAAACAACCATGCCTGCTTTCATCACTATTATTCAACAGTTTTTTTACTGGCAGTTCTAGCCAGAGCAGTTAGACAAGAAAAAGAAATAACAGGCAACCTAATTGAAAAGGAAGGAGTAAAATTATCTTAATTTGCAGATGATATATTATATACAATAAACCCAAAGAATCCATTAAGAAATCTACTGAATTCAGCAAAGTCACAGATTACAAGATCTCACAAAAATTGTGTGTGTTTTTATACACCAGCAGTGAAAATCTGAAAGAAAATTAAGAAACAATTCCACTTACAATAGCACCCATAAGAATAAAATACTTGGTAATAAATTTAACTAAGGAGATACAAGACTTGTATACAGGATTTACAAAACTTTCCTGAAAGAAATTAAAGATCTAAATAAATAGGAAGACATCCTGTGTTCATGGAAGACTTCATATTTTTAATATGACAATACTACTTACTACCTTATCCAAAATCAATGCAATTCCCATCACAATTCTGAAGTTTTTTTTGTGTGTGTGTGTGTAAAAACGGAAAAGCCAATCCTTAAATTCACATGGAATTGCAAGGGGCCCTGGGTAGCATAAAATAATTTTGAAACAGAAGAACAAAATTAGAGGACTCAATCCATAGGCAAATCCATACACAGAAAGTAGATGAGTGATTGTCAGGGGTTTTGGGGGTGGGGGGGAGCAATGGGGAGTGACTGTTCAGTGAGCATAGGGCTTACCTTTGGAGTAATGAAAGTGTTCTGGAACTAGGCAGTTGTGATGACTGTACAATATTCTAAATATACTAAATACAAATGAATTTTATATGTTAAAATGGTAAAAATGTGCATTTTATCACAATAAAAACAAGTACATATTTAAAATGCACAATGTTTTTAACTTAGATATGCTAACACTATTTCTGTCCATTTTGTGCTTTACCTTTTCTGATTCAGAATTGTACAAAATTTGATAAATATTTTATTTAAACAAATAAGGCTGGAGGCAGATGGGACTAAATATTTAATGGACAATTATATACTATTTAGTTCAAATATATTTTGTTTAATAGGAACTACAAAATGACATTTTTGTGTAATAAAATATATATATATATATAAAAAGCAGGGAGCAGAGAAAGGAATTTTGCAGTCTTTGGAGAGAAAAGCAGAAAGCATCAGAGAGACCAAAAACCACAGAGCCTCTATTCTAGGCCTTTCTCCTATGTTCCAGACTTTAGTATTGACCTAAAGTTATTTTAAAAACCAGCATATTTTCTTAGACTAGCCACCCATGAACCTGCATCCTCATCCTTAACTTTCCCTCCTGCCAACTTGGGAAGGTAG
The DNA here is from genome assembly GCF_023851605.1 of Tamandua tetradactyla. NCBI lineage: Eukaryota > Metazoa > Chordata > Mammalia > Pilosa > Myrmecophagidae > Tamandua > Tamandua tetradactyla. The sequence goes on from NC_135328.1 coordinate 75,965,196, forward strand.
AAAGAGAAGTGTGACTTCCAGATGTTTCTCTCCCCTCCAACAAACACTCTTTCCCTTATAAAAAAAATGTTAAATCTCAGGACACCTGCCACTCTTCTATGCTTTGCTACCAGTAACTGAAGATTTATTTCTGTTTCATCTCAAGAGGTAATACTGGGAGTTAATCATTGCTATTACAAGAATATTCATATATATTTTTTCAAATACACATTCATTCATTCATCCATTTACTGAGTATATACAGACACTGTTCTAGACAATGGAGAGAGTGTTGAACAAGAGAGATTTTCCCCTACATTCATGGAGCTTAAGTTATAGTGAGAGGACAAACAAATAAATAAGCAAGGAAAAATCAGACAGTAATAGAGGCTATGATAAAAATAAAAATGCTTTGATAGAAACTAACCGCTTAGCTCTTCATATAACTCTGTACTAATTACACAGATGTGGCAGTTGTCCATACTCAATGCTGGTTGCAAATTGGAGTCTCTGTTTTCACAAAATACAAAAAGTTGCCACTTTGGGGTCCTTTTGGCACATGATTCATAAAATGCCTGATGAAATGGTAGACAGTATAGTAAAAATCTGTGTGTAGAATTATATTTCCCTCCACTAAAGACATGGACCCAATTCTATGTTAGAAACCAGTAATTCTTAATAGTTTCTAATTCATAAGCAGATTTTACTTGTAAAACTTTCTTGATCAAGTATTTTCAAAGCCAAATAAAATTTTATTCCAGGTTCTTCTTGAGAATTCACTACAGAAATTTTGCATTTTCCAGATGATCTAAGGAACCAGGAGAGACTTCAACTTGTCCCCTATTACAAAGACCCAATGTGAAATATAACTATTTTCCAGATGCTTTACTGCCTAGATATTGAGCTCTCTCTTGAAAGGACATCAGAATTTTCTCCAGTAACTGCTCTTTACTATGTACTTCAGATGGTGCTTCTGTATTCTCTAGAATTTACCTGATACAAAAGCAAGTGTCAGAAACAAGGAAGACTTATAAAATGGAGAATAAGGTTGACAATCAAGGAAGTGCTATAAGATAATAAATCTTTCACATGTAAAAGGGCAGGGAATCAGCAATGAATAGCATAATTAGAATCACACAATATTTTCCGGAAACTAATTATGACACTAAATGGAATGAAAGTAACTATTAGCAATGGAGAAAATAAAAAAAAAAGCTCCAGGATGAACAGAGGCACATGGCTCCTCCCCTAGATATCTTTAATGTGGGACAGAATAATTCAAATCTAAGCTACTGGAGTGATTATCTCCCTTATTACAGTGTTTTACCTTTCAAATAAATGCTCTAGATAAGAAGACATACTTTACAGACAATGGATTTGGAACCGAGAAATCCTAAAAGTCTTATTAAAAGGATCCAAATGTTTAAAATCCAGATGTAATGCTGCTTTAAATCTCTCATACAGTTGACAGACTCAAAGAACCCTGATATAAATGGCATATCCAAACATAATGCATTACAAGAGGACCCATTATCACACATACTTTGGCTACATGGAGGATCAGATATCAATGCCACAATGCACGTGTGTAATCCCTACAGTAAGTCTGGCCGCAAGCAGAATAACAACTAGTGGAGTATATATTTCCCATCACTAACACCTCACTGTGTAGTGTGGGCATGTCATTACTTTCTTCATCTTCAGTACGGTTTGATGGCAACTTAGCTTAGATTATCCAGTCAATATATATGCCTAATAATATAGGTCAACAAATATTGGAAACAATTACAGGCTAACTAATTCATTCTAAGATAAAGTGGTAATAAACACAGATGTTGTTCTAGCCTTGAAGAAATTACAGTCTAATGGGAAAGGCAGATTCTCAACAAAGAACTATAAATAATTAAGCAAATAATTATACAGATATATAATACAAAGTACCATGAAAAATACATAGGAGAATAAGAAATCTAACCTAATCTTGGAACATCAAGGAAGGCCTTTATCACCTGATCCACCTGATGATGGATTTTAAGCCAGTAAGCAAAGGATGAGTTTCAGAAGTCCGTATACAAAATCAGTAGAGGACACATGTAGAGAGAATTATAGCACAATATTTTGTGCTATAGATTATCTCCCTGCAAGAAAGTACTCTAGAATGAAGATAATAGTGACAAACACTTAATTCTGATACATCACTCAGTCTCAAAACTAAGTAAAAGTACTTCAACAAGATTGAGTTTTCAAAAACATAAACCTTCCTAAGCCCCTTCCTTGGCACTAGAAGGCTGCCTGGTGGGGTGGGGGTAGGGCAGCCCTGTAAAGATTAGGACTTGAGTGAGGCAGTCAGCTTACCAGGGCTGTGGCTCAGTGGAGTCAGGAGACTGGTTACACACATAGGGACTGAGCAAATGTGTAAATTTATTGGGAATAATGGGAACCAGGTTTCTTACTTGAAAGATGTTACAAATATGAAGAGAGGAAAAGGTAAAATGAATTCTGTGTGTTGAACTGGAATTGGAATGATCAGTAAATTCATGGTTTTTAATACATATGGTTAGATATGGAAATATAGAGAGAAATAAAAGAGAGAGAGACAAAGAAAGAGTATGTGTATGTGTTCATACATTTCCTAGTTTGTCTACCAAGAGGGCCTGAGTGCAATGATTGCCCCAGCAGCAATGAAACATTTGCTCCCAGATCTTTGCTTCTAAATTCCATTCTCCACTAAAACTTGGGCTACCTGCTAATTATAGGGCTGACGATAGTACAATATGAGCAGAGAATATCTTCTTGTGTGATAAATTAAGGAAGCATTAAGAATGATGAGGGGAGGGCAATGGTGGCACAGTGGCAGAGTTCTTGCCTGCCATGCTGGAGACCCGGACTCGATTCCCAGTGCTTGCCCATGCGAAAAAAAAAGAATGATGAGGCCATGTTAAAAGGACACAAGAGCCAGTTTCAATTCGATCTTATTGGCCAAATCCGGGACAGTTTGAAGATCAAAATAATGAATACTTGAATAATAAAGAGTTAAAGAAAACAGAAATCTTCTGTTATAATAGAATATTATAAAATGTAGATAGAATAATAGATTTTAAAAAAATCACCTTTTAACAACCACCATAGTAATAAGGCAAGAAATGTTAAACGGGCACTAAAACTAATGGGTGAAAGTAGGAAGAAAAATGGGACACTCATAAATTCTTAGAGTATCTCCACATAAAATACTGATAGCTTACAAAGGGAAAAGAGTAACTTTATAATGGAGAAACCTAAACGACATCACCTTATCCAAGTGATCAAAGCTAACATCACCAATGGAGGAATATAACCATCTGTATCACCTGATAGGGCACAGCTGGAATGGCATGGCTCCACTTCTGTGATGGTTCTGCCAAAAACGAACAGCCTGATTCTAATATGAGGAACATCAGGCAAACCCAAATTGAGGGACATTCTATAAAACTACCTTCTAACCTAAAAAAAAAGTTAAAGTCATGAAAGTCACAGGATTGAGGAATTGTTCCAGGTTGAAGGAGACCAAAGACACCTGACAAACACTAGTTTGTGATTCTGGATTAGACCCCTTTTTTATTAAGGCCATTATTGAGATAGCTAATGAAATTTAAGTAGGGTCTCTAGGTGAAGAGTATATGTGAGCTCTTTGACTGTTTTTTGCAACTTTTCTGTAAGTTTGAAATGATTTAATAATAAAAAAACAGGTATTTTTTTAAAGCTGTCAAATTTAATCTTAAAAAGTAACCTCTCAAATAGTAAATATATACAAAATGTTCATTCCTTTTGGCAATGAAATGCAAATTAAAGCTGTTTTAAGGTATCATTTTATACCTGACTGGTTTTTATTATTGGCATTTGTTTCTCTGTTGGTATGCTTTGTAATACACTATAACTAAGACAAATTTTTTATTTGTTGTTTTCTAAATACTGCTACCTAAAGTGGCTCATAATCTTTATAAAAGCTCTGTACAGAAGATTCTATTATTTTCTCCATTTTGCAGAAGCAACTGAGGCTTAGAACCTTAAACAATTTGCCTGAAGTCACATAGTTGGTAAGTGGTAGGACTGGGATATGAATCCAAACAGTCTGACGCCTATGCTTTTTAACCTCTATGCTTTTTCATACAGGGCTGAGGTACTGAGAACTGGCATAATCCTTTTGGAGAGCAATGAGATCATGCCATCAGTATAGTCATCAAAATCTTTACACCCTTGCCCACTGTGTTAGTTAGATTCAGTTGTCAACTTGGCCAGGTGAGCATACCTAGTCTTGTTGCTGCGGACATAAGCAAGTGGTACGTGAACCTCATCTGTTGCCAATTACATCTGCAGTCGGCTAGGAGGCGTGTCTGCTGCAATGAGCAGTGTCTGACTTAATCGGCTAGTGCTTAAATGAGACAGCACAAGGTAGCACAGCCTAAGTAGATTGGCATTCCTCATCTCAGCACTCGCAGCTCAGCCCAGGCCTTTGGAGATGCAGAAAGAAGTCACCCAGGGGAAAGTTGTTGGAACCCAGGGGTCTGGAGAGGAGACCAGCAGAAACCATCCTTTGCCTTCCACGTAAGAAAGAACCTCAGTGGAAAGTTAGCTGCCTTTCCTCTGAAGAACTAACAAAATAAATCCCCTTTTATTAAAAGCCAATCCGTCTCTGGTGTGTTGCATTCTGGCAGCTAGCAAACTAGAACACCCACTAAATCACTGATGAGAATTGAAGAAAGCTATATGCTGAAGGAAGAAAGCTACACACAGATGCTCACTTTAATGGAAGTCTTAAAACGACTAATAGGGAAATGATTCATTATGATTCATTAACTTGATGGAAAATTCTATAATATATCCACTTAATAGTGATAATTATAGAGCTATATGTACAACATGGAAACATTATAGTATTAAAAAATAAAAACTGTATGTATACTTGGGAACATATAAAAATAGTATGTACATAAGTAACATCAAAAAATGATAATAGTTGTTAGAAAGACATGGGATTGTTGTGACTTTGATTCTTCTAAATATTTTCATGATGCTTACAACTAAATATGGAAATCAAGCACCTGCAAAACATATCTTATTGACAAATGTCCAGAAAGTGATACAACAGGATTCTTTTTTTATACTTTCTTCCAAGCCTCCTTTTTTTTTTTTTATTAATTAACGGAAAAAAAGAAATTAACCCAACATTTAGAAATCATACCATTCTACATATGCAATCAGTAATTCTTAACATCATCACATAGATGCATGATCATCGTTTCTTAGTACATTTGCATCGGTTTAGAAGAACTTGCAACACAACAGAAAAAGATATAGAATGTTAATATAGAGAAAAAAAATAAAAGTAATAATAATAGTTAAAAAAAAACCTATAGCTCAGATGCAGCTTCATTCAGTGTTTTAACATGATTACTTTACAATTAGGTATTATTGTGCTGTCCACTTTTGAGTTTTTGTATCTAGTCCTGTTGCACAGTCTGTATCCCTTCAGCTCCAATTACCCATTATCTTACCCTGTTTCTAACTCCTGCTGGACTCTGTTACCAGTGACATATTCCAAGTTTATTCTCGAATGTCGGTTCACACCAGTGGGACCATACAGTATCTGTCCTTTAGTTTTTGGCTAGACTCACTCAGCATAATGTTCTCTAGGTTCATCCATGTTATTACATGCTTCATAAGTTTATCCTGTCTTAAAGCTGCATAATATTCCATCGTATGTATATACCACAGTTTGTTTAGCCACTCGTCTGTTGATGGACATTTTGGCTGTTTCCAATTGTAAATAACGCTGCTATAAACATTGGTGTGCAAATGTCCGTTTGTGTCTTTGCCCTTAAGTCCTTTGAGTAGATACCTAGCAATGGTATTGCTGGGTCGTATGGCAATTCTATATTCAGCTTTTTGAGGAACTGCCAAACTGCCTTTCACACTGGTTGCACCATTTGACATTCCCACCAACAGTGGATAAGTGTGCCTCTTTCTCCCCATCCTCTCTAGCACTTGTCATTTCCTGTTTTGTTGATAATGGCCATTCTGGTGGGTGTGAGATGATATCTCATTGTGGTTTTGATTTGCATTTCTCTAATGGCCAGGGACATTGAGCATCTCTTCATGTGCCTTTTGGCCATTTGTATTTCCTCTTCTGATAGGTGTCTGTTCAAGTCTTTTTCCCATTTTGTAATTGGGTTGGCTGTCTTTTTGTTGTTGAGCTGGACAATCTCTTTATAAATTCTGGATACTAGACCTTTATTTGATATGTCATTTCCAAATATTGTCTCCCATTGTGTAAGCTGTCTTTCTACTTTATTGATGAAGTTCTTTGATGCACAAAAGTGTTTAATTTTGAGGAGCTCCCATTTATTTATTTCCTTCTTCAGTGCTCTTGCTTTAGGTTTAAGGTCCATAAAACTGCCTCCAATTGTAAGTTTCATAAGATATCTCCCTACATTTTCCTCTAACTGTTTTATGGTCTTAGACCTAATGTTTAGATCTTTGATCCATTTTGAGTTAACTTTTGTATAGGGTGTGAGATACGGGCCTTCTTTCATTCTTTTGCATATGGATATCCAGTTCTCTAGGCACACATTTATTGAAGAGACTGTTCTGTCCCAGGTGAGTTGGCTTGACTGCCTTATCAAAGATCAAATGTCCATAGATGAGAGGGTCTATATCTGAGCACTCTATTCGATTCCATTGGTCGATATATCTATCTTTATGCCAATACCATGCTGTTTTGACCACTGTGACTTCATAATATGCCTTAAAGTCAGGCAGCGCGAGACCTCCAGCTTTTTTTTTTTTCCCTCAAGATGTTTTTAGCAATTCGGGGCACTCTGCCCTTCCAGATAAATTTGCTTATTGGTTTTTCTATTTCTGAAAAATAAGTTGTTGGGATTTTGATTGGTATTGCATTGAATCTGTAAATCAATTTAGGTAGGATTGACATCTTAACTATATTTAGTCTTCCAATCCATGAACACGGTATGCCCTTCCATCTATTTAGGTCTTCTGTGATTTCTTTTAGCAGTTTTTTGTAGTTTTCTTTATATAGGTTTTTTGTCTCTTTAGTTAAATTTGTTCCTAGGTATTTTATTCTTTTAGTTGCAATTGTAAATGGGATTCGTTTCTTGATTTCCCCCCTCAGCTTGTTCATTACTAGTGTATAGAAAAGCTACAGATTTTTGAATGTTGATCTTGTAACCTGCTACTTTGCTGTACTCATTTATTAGCTCTAGGAGTTTTGTTGTGGATTTTTCCGGGTTTTCGACGTATAGTATCATATCGTCTGCAAACAGTGATAGTTTTACTTCTTCCTTTCCAATTTTGATGCCTTGTATTTCTTTTTCTTGTCTAATTGCTCTGGCTAGAACCTCCAACACAATGTTGAATAATAGTGGAGATAGTGGACATCCTTGTCTTGTTCCTGATCTTAGGGGGAAAGTTTTCAATTTTTCCCCATTGAGGATGATATTAGCTGTGGGTTTTTCATATATTCCCTCTATCATTTTAAGGAAGTTCCCTTGTATTCCTATCTTTTGAAGTGTTTTCAACAGGAAAGGATGTTGAATCTTGTCAAATGCCTTCTCTGCATCAATTGAGATGATCATGTGATTTTTCTGCTTTGATTTGTTGATTTGGTGTATTACATTAATTGATTTTCTTATGTTGAACCATCCTTGCATACCTGGGATGAATCCTACTTGGTCATGATGTATAATTCTTTTAATGTGTTGTTGGATACGATTTGCTAGAATTTTATTGAGGATTTTTGCATCTGTATTCATTAGAGAGATTGGTCTGTAGTTTTCTTTTTTTGTAATATCTTTGCCTGGTTTTGGTATGAGGGTGATGTTGGCTTCATAGAATGAATTAGGTAGTTTTCCCTCCGCTTCTATTTTTTTGAAGAGTTTGAGGAGAGTTGGTACTAAATCTTTCTGGAATGTTTGGTAGAATTCACATGTGAAGCCGTCTGGTCCTGGACTTTTCTTTTTAGGAAGCTTTTGAATGACTAATTCAATTTCTTTACTTGCGATTGGTTTGTTGAGGTCATCTATTTCTTCTTGAGTCAAAGTTGGTTGTTCATGTCTTTCCAGGAACCCGTCCATTTCATCTAAATTGTTGTATTTATTAGCGTAAAGTTGTTCATAGTATCCTGTTATTACCTCCTTTATTTATGTGAGGTCAGTAGTTATGTCTCCTCTTCCATTTCTGATCTTATTTATTTGCATCCTCTCTCTTCTTCTTTTTGTCAATCTTGATAAAAGTCCATCAATCTTATTGATTTTCTTATAGAACCAACTTCTGGTCTTATTGATTTTCTCTATTGTTTTCATGTTTTCAATTTCATTTATTTCTGCTCTAATCTTTGTTATTTCTTTCCTTTTGCTTGCTTTGGGATTGGTTTGCTGCTCTTTCTCCAGTTCTTCCAAGTGGACAGTTAATTCCTGCATTTTTGCCTTTTCTTCTTTTCTGATATAGGCATTTAGGGCAATAAATTTCCCTCTTAGGACTACCTTTGCTGCGTCCCATAAGTTTTGATATGTTGTGTTTTCATTTTCATTCGCCTCGAGGTATTTACTAATTTCTCTTGCAATTTCTTCTTTGACCCACTCGTTGTTTAAGAGTGTGTTGTTGAGCCTCCACGTATTTGTGATTTTTTTGGCACTCCGCCTATTATTGATTTCCAACTTCATTCCTTTATAATCCGAGAAAGTGTTGTGTATGATTTCAATCTTTTTAAATTTGTTGAGACTTGCTCTGTGACCCAGCATATGGTCTATCTTTGAGAATGATCCATGAGCACTTGAGAAAAAGGTGTATCCTGCTGTTGTGGTGTGTAATGTCCTATAAATGTCTGTTAAGTCTAGCTCATTTATAGAATATTCAGATTCTCTATTTCTTTATTGATCCTCTGTCTAGATGTTCTGTCCATTGATGAGAGTGGTGAATTGAAGTCTCCAACTATTATGGTATATGTGTCTATTTCCCTTTTCAGTGTTTGCAGTGTATTCCTCACGTATTTTGGGGCATTCTGGTTCGGTGCGTAAATATTCATGATTGTTATGTCTTCTTGTTTAATTGTTCCTTTTATTAGTAGATAGTATCCTTCTTTGTCTCTTTTAACTGTTTTACATTTGAAGTCTAATTTGTTGGATATTAGTATAGCCACTCCTGCTCTTTTCTGGTTGTTATTTGCATGAAATATCTTTTCCCAACCTTTCACTTTCAACCTATATTTATCTTTGGGTCTAAGATGTGTTTCCTGTAGACAGCATATGGAAGGATCCTGTTTTATAATCCATTCTGCCAGTCTGTGTCTTTTGATTGGGGGAATTCAGTCCATTAACATTTAGTGTTATTACTGTTTGGATAATATTTTCCTCTAACATTTTGCCTTTTGTATTATATATATCATATCTGACTTTCCTTATTTCTACACTCTTCTCCATACCTCTCTCTTCTGTCTTTTTGTATCTGACTCTAGTGCTCCCTTTATTATTTCTTGCAGAGCTGGTCTCTTGGTCACAAATTCTCTCAGTGACTTTTTGTCTGAGAATGTTTTCATTTCTCCCTCATTTCTGAAGGACAATTGTTTAATTTCTCCCTCATTTTTGAAGGACAATTTTGCTGGATATAGGAGTCTTGGTTGGCAGTTTTTCTCTTTTAATAATTTAAATATATCATCCCACTGTCTTCTAGCCTCCATGGTTTCTGCTGAGAAATCTACACATAGTCTTATTGGGTTTCCCTTTTATGTGATGGATTGTTTTTCTCTTGCTGCTTTCAAGATCCTCTCTTTCTCTTTGACCTCTGACATTCTAACTAGTAAGTGTCTTGGAGAATGCCTATTTAGGTCTAATCTTTTTGGGGTGCGCTGCACTTCCTGGATCTGTAATTTTAGGTCTTTCATAAGAGTTGGGAAATTTTCAGTGATAATTTCTTCCATTAGTTTTTCTCTTCCTTTTCCCTTCTCTTCTTCTTCTGGGACACCCACAACACGTATATTTGTGCGGTTCATATTGTCCTTGAGTTCCCTGATACCCTGTTCAAATTTTTCCATTCTTTTCCCTATAGTTTCTGTTTCTTTTTGGAATTCAGATGTTCCATCCTCCAAATCACTAATTGTATCTTCTGTCTCTTTAAGTCTATCATTTTAGGTATCCATTGTTTTTTCCATCTTTTCTACTTTATCCTTCACTTCCATAAGTTCTGTGATTTGTTTTTTCAGTTTTTCTATTTCTTCTTTTTGTTCAGCCCATGTCTTCTTCATGTCCTCCCTCAATTTATCGATTTCGTTTTTGAAGAGGTTTTCCATTTCTGTTCGTATATTCAGCATTAGTTGTCTCAGCTCCTGTATCTCATTTGAACTATTGGTTTGTTCCTTTGACTGGGCCATATTTTAAATTTTCTGAGCGTGATCCGGTATCTTCTGCTGGCATCTGGGCATTTAGTCAGATTTCCCTGGTGTTGGACCCAATAGGTTGAAAGATTTTTCTGTGAAATCTCTGGGTTCTATTTTTCTTATCCTGCCCAGTAGGTGGCACTTGTGGCACACATTTGTCTGCGGGTCCCACCAGTAAAAGGTGCTGTGGGTCCTTTAACTTTGGAAAACTCTCGCCGTGGGGGAGGTTCGCCAGCCGAAGCGGCTTGGAAGAGTGCCAGCCAGCCCCGGGGTCCGAACGCCGGGAGGGTCGCCGGCCGCCGCAGCCCGGGAGAGCGCCCGTCCGAATTTCCTAGTCGGCCCGGGGCGCCAAGCGTGGCGGGAGGGCGCCAGCCGCCGCAGCCCGGGAGAGTGCACCGTTCCCAGCTGGACCGGGGAGTCACGTGTTTGGAAGAGACCCCCCCGGTCACCGTTCTCTGCGGCCTGGGGATTTCCGATCCAATTCTCTCAGTTGGTCCGGGGGCCTGCGCGTGGTGTGGGCGCCAGCCGCCGCGGCTTGAGGGGACCGCCTGCCCAATTCTGCCAGCTGGCCCGGGAAGGAGGAAGGGAGGGACTCCAGCCGCTTGCCGCCCCGCCCGGGGAAGCCCGCGCCCCTCGGCAATCTCACCGGAGCGGGTTCTCTCAGCCAGTCAGCCGTTTCAGGATGGGGTACGCTGTCTTTTTGATCTCTGTTGTGGCTCCGGGAGCTGTTCTGTATCGTTTCTACTCCCCTAGTAGCTGTTCTGGAGGACGAACTAAGATCCGCGCGTCTTACTAAGCCACCATCTTCTCCGGAAGTCAAGAGTCTGAGGAAGGAAGTCACCTCTCCATCTGGGGTTCTCAGAGTGGCTGGGGTGATGGTCTTACTGCTGGCCAGAAAGTTCAGACAGCCATCGCTGGGGAGGACACTTCCTTTTTTTTAATGACATGAGAGCTGGACTCTGGGCTTTTAGGGATATGTATTCCTGAGTGGTTGGGAGACATTCTTCAAGATTCTCAACTAATCCCACATTCAGGTTTAAGGTCACCTGAAGGCTCAATGCAAAAGAAGGCTCTGAAAGATGAATCATATTGGTAGCTGTCCCAGGTAAATCCTAGTTTTGGATCCTGCGCTTTCCAAGAAAATGCTACCTTCTCATGTAGAGAGCAGCCACCAGGTTGTCATCTGAAGTACTAGAACCACGTAGACACTAATTAGTAACCTGAGGAAGGAAGTCACCTCTCCATCTGGGGTTCTCAGAGTGGCTGGGGTGATGGTCTTACTGCTGGCCAGAAAGTTCAGACAGCCATCGCTGGGGAGGACACTTCCTTTAAAAGATCTTGTAACCTTTTGTTCAAGGCTCAGACTTTTGAGGTGACTCAGCTGGACCCCATGAACATGGACAAGTTAAATCTTGCTTCCTGAAGCTTCAGAGTCTTGGTTCCAATTTCTTCGGGATTCCACATAACATTCCTGGAAGCTCTTGTAGCACTTCGCTCCGGCTTGCAGGCTCACCTCTCTCCAGTCAGAGAAGCAGGGCTGGGGGTTCGCGAACGCTGTGAGAAAGCTCCTGGCTGGCTCACTAAGACAGAAGCTGCCAGACATCCCTTGTCACCAAAGTCCCTTTCCAGTGTCCATATCTCGGGTGAAAAGGAATTCAAGAATGAGATAAGCAAGTGCAACCCAGTCAGAAAGAATTACTGACAGAAAAGAAAGTGCACTATTAAGAATCCCGAGGGGGCACGTCCCAGGGACGGCAGTGCGCACGTGGTTTAGCCCAACGGTTTTCAACGGTTTTTTAAAGAGAGAGAGATGGAGTTTGAAAATCCCAAGCCTCCTTTTGGAGGAGACTAGTGGTGATTGTAAAACTCTACGTCCAATTATATGAGAAATTGCTAAGTTTTTAAAAATCAGGTAATGAACTAATATAAATTTTATGATCTGTATAATATAGCACACATACATCTAGAAGATCATAAATGGAATATCGATATTGGCTATTTCTAGGTGGTGATATTATAGGAGGTCCTCATTTTCTTCTTTATACCATTTTTAACTTAGTTTTATAACTGTATTCATTTCTAATATTTTTTAAGAAGACTCGAGGAGGTAAATTATTGCTAAATTAAAATAATTAACAAAAATACATAATCTTTGCAAACAACTCCATAATCTCATTAGAAAATTGGATAGCTTTCTCCTATTATTTACTGTGTATTTAGAGTTCACTAATTCTGTTCCTTTGGCTAGACTCATTTTCAACAATTATATTTCAAGCTAATAGTCCAAAAATGACTGACTGACTATACATCTACTTATACTTTAGGCAAAACCCCAACACTTACATGCACAGATTACTGACCAATGAATTCACATCAAGAAGGAAATGCTATTCATAATGACTATACTACATTTTCCTCAAACAATACTTTAATGGTGAACTTAAAAGCCCAAAGAAAAATAAGAGCTTAGAGAGCATTAGTCATTTCCCTAGCAATAGAATGATAACATAATTATATAAAATAGTTCTGTTATTTAGAAATACCTAATTTTAGTACTAGGAGTAAATTGTTACTTTTATTAAACACTTTTAATATGTTTAATCTTTCTGGAATCTGAAAATAATATGAGGTTGAGAAAACAAAGATCAGAAGTCAGGAACAAGAATAAATGAGTGGAAAAGAAAAAACAAGAATCAAAAATTAAAGTTCCTTTATGGAAAATATAATAATAAGAGGAGTTAAATTATGTTTCAATGATTTTAAGCCTAGCATAGCCAAGGATGTTCACAGGATTAGATAATACATGCAAAGGTATAAATGACAAAAAGGTCAAAGAATAATAAATCTGATATAAGAAAGACAGGGCTATTGGGGAAGAAAAGAGAATGTTACATGGGATAGAAAAACAGTTATATTCAAAACTATTAACTGAAATCTTTTAAAATGGGAAGGGATTTCATCTATTTGATATGGTTTTAAGATGCAGGCATGCATGAAAGAATGGATACTGTGAACACCTTATGTGTTCTCTCACATCAGTTTTAAAGTGAATATATGAAGTGAGAAAAACCTTAATCATTAAAATGCAAACTAATATATATGGTATCTTAAATTTGATTGGCTGAAAATGAGATTGTAATGCCCAGTCTCACCCTGGTGAATCAGGGGTAACCCATCACATTATATTTCCCTCCTGGGAGTTATTAAAATTAAAAACAGCACACAGAGGCAAAGAGGCATGTCATCCCTACAATTTTTTTCTCTTCTGCCTATGCCAGACATGATTTTTATTCTTTAAAACCATTTCTTCCTCAAAAGGGCTTACCAAAGTTGTCATCCTTCCTATCAGCAGCCCCACCGGGCTGTGGTGAGTGACATCCAGACGTTTAAACTCAAAAGCTGCTTCAGAAGGGAGTTATTAAAATTCAAATGAGCTGGGCATATTGAAGAAGAAAACACTTGTTTGCATGTACACCTCCACATTTGGCCATCCTATTTAGTCCCACAGAGCAGGGACTGGTTTTGTTTTTGTAAATGGGCTTCCGAGGCCGAGGTCAGCCTCCCACGGCCCCCACTCCTCTGGGGTCATCATTAGGAATGTGTAAGGCTGAATAGATTTTCTTCTCAATCTAGTCAGCAAACCTGACAGGAAGGCAGCCCTCTCTCACAACATGAAAATGCCAAAAATCTGATTGGAAATATGGAATTTTTTGATACTTCATTTACCTACTTTCAGAAAGATTACACAATACATCAATTCCAATGTCACCTGATTTTTCAGGGATGGAGCAGAATAACATTTCCTATTTGATTATATAATCAAAAAGATAATACATTTAACCAACAATCTTCCATTGGATTCAGAGAAAGTTCATTTCTGCTAAGTAATATGGATCAGGGGAGCCAAAACGGCCACTTTTTTTTCATTATAAAAGAAAAGATTTTATCTCTCATTTGACCTTAAGAATTTTTATCTTATTTCTCAAGGAAATATCTCACATTATCATCATTTAAAAATTTGATAACATAACAGTAAGCAAGCTAACAAAAAAAAATAGCAAAATATATTCTTAACTTTGTTTCGGCCAGGAAAATTTAAATGCTCCTTTTGTAAAAATGCAATTTCTTAACTAATGAACATATCTCTATTATATCAATTTTAAGCAGATTTAACAATATAAACAATTAACTAACATTTGTAATGTGTATATAGTAACACACATACATATATATATGTATATATATACAAACACACAACCATGAACATAACCATATGTCATTATTTACTGAGGCTATGTAAAAGCAAATAATGCTAACTTACTAACCTTAAGATAATAACACAAATTTTAGAATTCCAGAAGCTAAAGGAGTTCATCTCTAGGCTATGAAAGTAGCTCTAATGTGGAAGCCCTATTTATTTTCCCACTAGATTCACACATCTCAAGGAATAACTGTAACCACTGGAAAATCAGGCCGTATGACCTCTAATGTCCCTTTCAATGGTTAAGATTTTATTCTTCCATGACTTCTATTAATCAACTTGTTTTTTCAAGACTTCTAGTTTTTTGTTTTAACCTTTTTTTCCCCCTAAGATTGGGATGGTCTTGCAGTAATAAAGATACTGGTCTTTCCCAGACTCCCCTAAACAGACCTAGGAAAGATACAACTAACAAGTATCAATGAAGCATTTCATTAATGAAACTGGTTCCTGAATCATGACACTGTTCAGATCGGACCCATTTTTTTCCTCACACTTCTGAATAATATATATGTATCATTAATAAGCATTTATTTAATAACTTACATGGCATTATTCTGACTACAGCTAAAAACAAAAGGGATTCAAACTCTGTCTTCAAGTTGCTTGTCTGCTAATGTGAATAACAGTAACACAGAGTCACAAATGGACAAATGTTTGCAGAGAAAAAGAGCACAAGGTGAAAGTAGGAACTAGAGCCAGCAACATCAAGTGATCACACAAGGTTTAAGGAGAACACACAAGGTTAAAGGAGAACTGAATTCACATTCGGTTGAATTTAAGAAAAGTAATGTGCACACATATGCTTTTGAAATGGCCACATGGACGAGTAAGGTCTTCACAAAGCCACCCAAGTTCAGAAACAGTGATTTCCAAGACATTATCAAGTATGTATGTTTATGTAGCATTTTCTGTAGTTAGCTTCCTGGTCAGCTCTATTGCAAAGATGCTCTAGCTTGAACATCAAAAGAAAATATTCTTCAGACTGTAGTGTTTAATTCTACAAAGGCATGCTTAGTGGACAGAAACTTATTTAACAAGTAGAAAGACTGATAAAATTCAAGAAATGTGCACACTTGCCTTGTTTTCCTCCTGTAATAAAGAAACCAATGGCTGCTCTAATAAAACTGCTTTCAGGCAAATAGTTATAGTCAGTAGGAACTGTGGAGACAGAAAATGATCAAATTAACCAGTGAATTTGGTGGGATTAATGAAGGAAAGATAATGATCTCATGCTGACATATCAACTAGAGACAAAGCTGAGATGTTTATGTCATTAATCTCAGCACAATACTCGGTGGCTGCAACTAATTCTATTAATTAAGTAACTGGCCTTGAAATAATCACTTAGGCTCTGCAAGCAAATTTAAAATGGTAGCAAAACCTAAAAGAGGCTGAAAAATCACAGAAGACAAAAACTTTATAGCAATGGCCCAAAAAATCTCTTCCACATTGTCACATCAATGAGTTTCAAACCAGTCACCTAGTCAGGGTCAGCAAGGAGTCTGCCAGACTTCTGCGCTGAGGCCACTGTTCCAGGGGCCACTTCAGGACATGGTGAATTAGATATATGAACCATGGAAATTCAACAACCAGTATTAATAGCAGCCAGTCCCTTGCTTCATAAGGCAGAGACCTCTTAGTGACCAATATGTGCAAATTACCAGATGTGGTTGCTGACCTGGAATGGTGAAGCTGACATTTATGTTACTCAAGTCTTGGGAGTCTCCCAAGTCTTTCTCTTTCCAGTTCTCCACAATTGTTTCATAAAATAGTTTTATTCTGCAATAAATGGCTCAATTGGAAAATTCCACCAGGAACAAGTAGCTGTACTTTTCCATACAGAAAATCACTTTATTCAGAAGAATCTGATGATTTGCTACTATCTGATTTGAGTATATGTAAGCTATACCATGTACCTTATAATGTACTACATTTAAAGCCTAAATAAAGAAACAAAAGTCTGACATAAATATGCTATTTTAACAGGACACTGTGAAAGCTCTGCCGTTCAAAACTAGCATTACCAAGGGTTTCTAATAAGATTAAGTTTTTTTTCCTTCCATTTTTTCCATTTTAATATGACAGCTTCCAGCTGTCTGAAGTTCATTATGTTAGGAAGGCTGTGGAACAATGTTCTACTTCTATACCTAAGGAGTGATTAAAAGTGAGGGAAACAGTAATTACAGTGGCCCTTGTTCATGGTAATGCTGTCTTTAAACACATATCAATGGATGCATGAAACGAGGTTTTAAGGAAGAATCTTTGGTGCCTAAACTTTTCTAGCCTGAGTCCCATGTAGCTATGGGTCAAAATTCTATAAAGAGCAAGGAACAAATGTAGGCCCCAGTGTATTAACATTGATACTTGCCCAGAAAATCTCAAAGTACAAACATATATTAAGCTTGTGGGAATTGCAAATATTTTTATTGCTTTTATCAGAAAAGCTTGACTATTAATAGACATAGATTCCAACCCCAAGTCTAAAGAGGTATACCTCTTTAGACGTTCTTACTCCATTATTTTTTCAAAAACAGGGGTCAAAAAACTCTAGCTATATATGAAAAGACTGTTAATGAAACATGAATACTATAAAAATGTGCCATTATAACTAGCAAAATAAAAAGAACTCTGATCCAAGCATGAAGGACCTGGTTCTTAATCCCCAGTTTTTGGATTTTTCACTAAACTAACACTGTATGTAAGTCATGTTATTTTTCTGAGCTTCAGGTCTTCATTTGTAAACACATTAGGGTTAGACTGTACATCTAAATTCATCTCTAAAGGAACAGGGAGGAGGAATGAAAAGAACATGGATTTGGAGGTTGACAGACCTGGCCCAAACCACGTCTATTATTTACTGCCCTGTGACCCTGGACAAATCACAAACCCTCTCCACATCCCATTTCTCTCTAGTGTAAAATAGGAATGGTAATACCTACCACTTAGGATTTTTGTGAAGATTAATGCTTCTAACAAAATCAAAGCACTGAACTAATAATCCCCCCTTCTACCTCCAATGTTCTAAGACTTTAATCTTACCAGAGGTTCTACATTGATTTGAGGACACAGTAGATAGATGAAGATGACCTAGAAGCCAGATTGCATTTGACTGAAGGCCAATCATCCCAGAGACACTGATGACCTATGGAAAAAAATGTGACATTTCCATGATGGGGCAAAATCTAAACTCTAATAAAAGGTCACTTGCAGAAAATCACAAAGCTTTTATGAGCCAGAGACTTGGCTAGTAACGGGAAGTTCTATGACAGGATGTAAATTATGTATCTAGTACACTATACCTGGGACATAGTTGATGTTCAACAAATGTTTGCTGAATGAATGAATCACTCATTCAACCAATCAGTCAATTAATGGCAGACGATAACAGTGATATTATCTATTATTAATAGATATTATCTATTATTAATGTGATATTATCTATTGATATATTATTAATATTAATATATTATTATTAATGTGATATTATTTATTATTAATAGATAATAGTTATCTCAAGTTCACTGAGTCAGGCTGGTCACAAAGAAATATTTGGAAAACGGTAAGTGAAAATCCAAAAAGTAGAAAAGAGATGAAAGTTACTTAAGAATAAAATATCTCTAAATATAGAAGTAGATCTTTTGTTCACTACTTCAAAGAACAAGGTTTCATTACCACTTTATCACTCATAACAAGCAATTTTCCAATAATATTTTTTCATTTATAACTTTTTCTGCCAAGCTAGAGCAATTTAAATTTCAGTAGGATTTTTTTTAGCATATTCATATCAATACATGCAAAAGACAGTATCTTCTGTTCAGAGATTCATGTTTGCTTTCAAAAGCACAAATTACTAAAATTTCTCTATGTGGTAGGTATTATAATCAGCTACATTTTGCAAGAATATAAGAAGATATGCTAGGTGAAAAGTATAGGATATAATTCTATATACAGTAAGAATCCAACTATGCAAAGAAAATAAGAATACTTAAAAAAGAGTATGATCAAATATTAGCAATGGTTGCTTCAGGTTGGGTGGCTCATCAGTGATACTTTTCCAGTTTCTTTCATTCTATTCTTTCAAATCATGTAATAAAAATGATCATTCTTTTAAAAGCAAATTCTTAAAAGAATAAAAACATTTCTTAGTAAATGAATATGTTTATTCTTTATCCAAGAATAACTATGACAATGATTCACCCAAATACTTTTTCAGTGACATCGGTACTAGTGCCTTTTGACCATTCTACCTAGATATTTACCCTGCCCTTTGATCAACCTTCCATTTTATCTTGTCCTGAGGGCCTGAAATTCTTTGCAGGGTCAGGTTTTAATTTTTAAGGGAAACCAATGCCAACTTAAGTTAATACAGAAATGCCAGTCCCACCATCCCCCAGAGGCAGCAAGTTTGTTAACAAATGCAAGACTATCAACTGCTCCCAAGTGTCCCCTGAACTCAGCATTAATGATCAAAGAAGTCCCCATTTTCCAGGTAAAACTTTTATATGGTGAAAGAGAAAAAAAAACAGCAACGGGGAATATGTTTTCCCGTCCAAGGATTTTAAATTCCTCTTCTCACCTGAGTTAAGGTTCTAATGACTTCATTAAGTCTGCCTTGAAAATGAGCAGTCTGGATGGCTTCTGATTTCAACTGAAAGAATAAAAAGAAACCCATACCCAAAAGTAAATAATGGCATTCTTAGTACATGAGCTATCATCTTCTAAGCTAGAGAATAATATATCATTATGTTCTTTTATATCTCAAAAACATAAACTGTGGAGTCCTAGGGGGCAAGGCCCACATTTGAGTTAACACTGAGTCCCTCAGCACCAGATCAGTGTGGCATGTATCAGCCGCACAATAGACTTTTACTGGATGAACGAAGGAATGCCTTAGAATTACTAGTAAACACACACACACATGTATTCACTGTGGAAAACATTTTGCAGTAAAAGAATAATCACACAAATATAAATTTTAACATTACAGATACAGAATGGAGTTACCTGTGAATGACTTTTGAAATTTTTTATCATTCAATCACTTTTCTCAGGCAAGGAACTTGAAGAAAGTACATAATTGATCCTATTAACCAAATAAAACACAGCACAAATCCCTATGGAAATAAGTTTCAGCCAAGAGCAATTTCTCATGCAGCAAGGCAATGAAAAGCCCAAGATAACCATTACCATATTAAATATTAGATATTAAATAGTCTCCTCTTGGTGTGGCTATGTATACATTTAAATTTCTTACTTCAACAGTTTCTTCCTTTTTATTAATTTATTTTTTTACCTGTATTACATCCCCTTCAGAGCCTACCAAGGCCACCATTCCATGAAGAGCTGCCAGACGAAGCATTGTAGGAGTGCTCTGAAAACAAAGCATCAAACATGTTGAGAGAAATAGTAGCTGGGTTTGAGTTCTATAAACTTACAATAATATAGATAAACAACTCACTGAACCAAAACAGTACTAAATTTGTAAGGTCAATGTAATGTGTACACGAGAACCCAAAATGACAGTAGAGTCAAGTAAGTATCAGATTGAAGTTGTTGAATTTAGGTGGATTTTTTTTTTTTTTAATAAAAACAAAAATCCATAATACTGTTTCAAAATTAAGACACTAGCAAAATAAGCAGTTTAAAAAACTGTAATTTTTGGCAGGATGTATCACTGATAAGGGATTACTGTACATTTGATAGTTAGCTGTGTGTTTTTCATTTGATTTGCTTGTCTTTGAATCGTTGAGTTATACATATATATATATTAGCAGCAAATATAAATAGTTCATTAAACTAGCTCTTTTTCCTTTATAAGCATACACAATTACATGCAGGAGGTGACCTCTACCTCTGCTAGGACAATTCTGATCCAAGCAGGAAGGAGTTTGTTGCCCAAGTCTTCAGCTTTTCCATGTCCACACACAGACAATCCATGAACCATGTTTCCTAATGCCAGGGCAAAACCTGAAGTCTGTTAAATAAATAAAAACAGGAAATGAAAGAGAAAAAGAAAAATGGCACAGATTAGGAATGTTTATATATAGCAACACACACTTCTAGGGCTCCCTTGCCTACTGACAAGGACAAGTTCTTCTGCCATTTGAAAATCAGTTTTTGCAAGCTGTCTTATTTTCTAGACTTTGGTTTACAATAGAAACTGCAGAGACAGACTGCAAGGAATTCAGTTTAAATGAGTGGTTTATTTTAGGAAAATAATACTGCATTATGAGTGACTTAGCTCAAACAATCCAAATTCTCAGATGGGGTTAGGATGACAGTACCAAGGTAGGCCAAATGAGGTTAATCAATTCCAAGGTTAGAAGAGAAAACTTCCCACAATGAACACAGCATATGCAAACTTCCATATTTTGGTGTTAAAAATCTCATTCTGAACATGAGTGAGAGCAAATAGCTGTGTAAAAATAGTAACAATATATGTTCTAACCTTAAAACCAATTAACCCTGCAATAACCTTGGATGGCCAATACTAAGATTTCAGAGAAATCTAAAAGGAATCCAAATGGGGAAATTCTATAGCATGTGAAATTTGAGGGAACATTTTAAGAACATTTAATTTAATTTACAGATATATAAATTTTCCTGAACATATCCAGCCATGAGATTCCCTTGCCTTAAATCTGCCTAAGTCCGACCTTAGTGGAGTGCACTATGTATTCATAATTTTAAAAACTTTTGTCACTCAAAATTCTAGCCTTGTGTAACTCTTATATTGCTTAGCCACAAGTTTTAAGATTTTATAAATACAGAGCAAAAGAGAAGCGAGTAAAAAGTCTCTTAATACTGTCTCAGGCAAAGAAAAATGTCTACAGAGGAGATAGGGTAAAGGAAAGAAAAAGACATCTATGATAGTCTTTGAGACTGTGAGAGAAGAGAATAGTTGGAAGTTTCTCAGTTTTAGACAGAAAAAATACTCGATTAGTCTAATTCAGAGTAAGTCAAAAGCAGGAGAGGGGCAGCCTGAGACCCACAGAGAGACATAGTCGGGGCATGCATTCTAACCTGTTGGTTGTTCTCTACTAACAGCCGAAGCTTGTTCATAATATCTTCAGCCTCTGCAGCCTCGATAATTCCAGCACTGAATGCTGATGTACATACACAGCTAAGGGTATAAGCAAGGACCTGAGAAGAAAATATAGGAAAAAATGTTTCTTCATTTCATAAGGAAAAATAAAAGAACACAGTACGACATAAATATTCTGTCAAACTTCTCCACAGAGCAAGAACTGGATTCAATACACATTGCATAGTCCAGGCACTGCTCTCCTGCCTAACTTATAATAACGTACTTCATAAAACTGTCATATGCCAGGTACTATTATTTCTACTTTATAGGTGAGGACTCTGAAGCTCAAATACACAGGTCTGGCAAGTGACAAAGGAGAGATTCAAACCCAGGTCTTCAGACTCTGAATCAAGAAGGTCCCCGACCACATCATGCAAGAACACAAGTGTGAAAACACAAACAGCAGAATGAAACAGACTGTCATCATCAGTGGAGACTACTAATTGCATGTATCCCCACCCAAGGCCAAACAGAAGAGGAAATTTAAAGACATGAAACACTGTTATATTATGGATTCCCTCAAAGAAATAGCAGAGCATTTTGGAATCAGGCAAACTGTGTAAAATAGGGATAACACTAGTTACTTTATGGCACTGTTGTGAGAATTTAATAAATACATGAATGAATAAATAAAGAAAAAAGAATGTTGGACACGGAGGCAGAAAACTCTAATGTATATTCTCAACCGACCGTTTACTGGCTTATATAATTTTGGGCAAGTCACTCAATCTATTTGAGTCTCAGTTTTTTGTATATCAAGGCTAAATATCCCTTCCTTGCTACCTCATAATTTTATGATAATGCCCTTCCTTATAAGGATGTTGTTAAGACTAAGTAGGAATTTTTCAACTGTTAGTACTAGTTAATACACCATGACAAATATAAGTGGTTTCCAAGGTAGAAATTGGGTAACAAAAGTTCAGAGGGGAGAGAAAACAAAACTGCTTATTTAAGGTCTTATAAATCAAAACATCAAGGCGGACAAATGCATCAATTGTAAAAACTTTGCTTTTATTTATTGGTCATATTGTTCCTCTGTCTGAAAATTTTCTCCTTTGACTTAAAAAAATAGTTTTAACCATGCTCTAGACTGCTTTGAAAATGGAAATGCAGTATATGCCTTAGAACAAAACTTCAAACCCTTGGTGCTCCAAAGAAATTCACCAATTCAACAAGTCTTGCTGAAAGCAGAGGAGCTGAGCAGGGAAACACAGCAGCCATTATGTATTCATCAATAGCTTGTGGGCAGCCTGGGATAAAATAGAATCTGCTATAATGAGAGGGACAATCTGGCCAAGCTACGAGGTCATCCCCTACTCCTCCCAAAGAAGAGCATGGAGGGGTCAGGTTCACCTGGGCACAAGAGAGATAGGCATGGACCCATGCCTAAAACATACCACCTAAACAGGATTAAGACACAATAAACATGTCACATAACTGCAATTCTGCATACTTCTGCATTATAGTAGAAAAATATTTTTATTGAGTGTAGTAAAGAGAATATCCTCAATAATTTTTTACACTAGCTGACATTTAAAAAAAAAACACTCCTTTTCTATCTACAGTGTCTTAAGCTTATTTGTGTCCATTTTTTAAAGCTACATTTGGTTTGAATACAACTCTAAAAAGCTCCATTTAACCTTCCTCCAGAAACTGCAGCTCTTGTTAGAAAGTGCCTCCTAATGATGTTGATTTAGGTTTCTGTGTTCACTGAAGGCTCTTATCTTATATGCCTCATTTAAGTCTAAGTTAATTTTAAACAGCTACATGATTTGAAAAGCTTATAATCTAATATAAGTTATGTGCCACTCAGATTTTCTCCTTATCCCAGCTGAAATTGAGGAGACTTTAGTTCACAGTGTAATCAAAATATTAGGAGTAGAAAATCAGTAGCAACAGGAAAACAAAAGACAGCAAAGAGAAGAAAAGTGTCACATCCGTCTTCTACCTCCTGAAATGTTCTGCTCTGATTCCCACTGTCATCTAGGTATGTAGAGAGCTTCCGAAGCGATGCTGCCACGTGTACCCGGGACTCCATCTGGCTGCTGTGGCTCATGAGGGACAGAACAAGTCCAACTCCCAGTATACAACCGGTGCTTAGATGCCAGAAAAGACAAAGTATTAGAATTACAAGAAATCAATGTAATCTGAAACCTGGTACTGGGCGGCTGGATTCAAATACTGCTGCTTAGTACATAGATATGTCCTAGGAACCCACACACATATACCCACCTCTGCCCTCTAAAAAAAAACTTTACATCAAACCAGGTGTTCAGTGCCCTGTTGGTGCTATGTATTCACTGGGAAAAGACATACAAAAACACAAAATAATTTGACTTGACTCTATGGTGAGGAGAGGTGGAGGCATAGAAGCCAAACCAGCTATATTCCTCTACTTACGAACTGATGTAGTCCCCAATTCCCCATGTTGAGTGCACTATGATTAACTGCATAAGGAAAGAAAAGGCTGCATTTCAGGAATAAGAGCTGAGGACACTTGACTAATAACAGGGGAGATAAATGCAAGGCATGATTATGAAGCACAGCTAAGTGCTTCATGTTTCCCAGTCAACTTTAACAAGTGGAATTTCTTTCTTATAGAAACTGTATTCCTCTGTACACAATGACATTAATCCCCCTCTCCCCTCTGCTCCCTCAGAGTACCACTGGGTCAGAAGAGAAAACAGGCAAATAACAGGCTTGTCAAAAGTTAGCCCATGTGACAATTCAATTGGATTCTTGGGCTTTGTGCCCCAATTCTACTGAAAGAATACATACCGATTTAAAGAAAAGAATTGTTCACTCAGAAAACTTCAAGTTAGTATGGTAAGATAAAGCAGTCTGTGGTACTCCTTTACTTTTTAAAAAAAGTTTTCTTTTTTATTGTTGCTTTTTAAATTGATGAAACACTGAGTTTTTCAGAAACTATCCTCCCTCCCTAGCTTGGTTTTCTTCTCAGGTTATCTGCCACTAAGAAAGACATCCCAGGACAATTCCCCAACAGTCTATTTTTAAAGCCCATATGTTATGCCATTTGGCTCTTAAATAGCAAGTGTTGAGCACCTATTCATAGTTTTATAAACACTCAACACTTCTAAGAAAATGGGCATCCACATCTTAGGAAACACCTAAGAGAGTGGAAAGGTTACAGGATTTGCTCAAGGTCACCCAGAGACTTTCCAGCAGAGCACAGCAGAATAAGCGAGTTTTTTGATTCCCAGCCTTCTGTTCCCATCTGTTAAGCCCAAAGCCCCTTTCGGTGCCCTGCATGCCATGATGGAATGCCTAAGAGAAAGCAACATATCTCAAGTGTGTTTTCAGATTGCACAACACTCTAGCAATGAAAAACCTTTTGTAAAGAAGTTACTGCAGCCATAATCCATCATTAGCCAGGCAGAACTGCTGTTATAGCTTATATAAATTTAACAACAAGCTCAACTAGTATACTGCATTTTCAACCAGTTTAATCAACATTTAACATCTGAACATTTTGAGACAAATCACAGTCACAAAAGAGGAAAAGCAGTTGGTTACAATTTTGCTTACCATGGGTTTAAAGCCATGTTTTAACATGTTTGTTTTGACTTAGGATCAACAAGGGAAGTTTTCTGGCTACTTTCTATATTGATGTGTCTAAAGATTTGACAGAATTAGACCAAAGATACTATCACACAAAATCTGATTAATGTTTTGACAAATTTTACTTTTGCCCCCTCTTCACTTATTTAACTGCTGCTTATCCTTAAGATCTCAAATGTTACTTTTTCAAACACATTCCCTTGCCACTGAGGAATGTAATTAGTGCTTTCTCTTAGTACCCTGTAATAATTTTACTTCATAAAACTGTAATTATAAATTTCTGATGATTATTTGGGAGGTTGGCTGATTTCTACCTAGCTTTTTTTACTAGACTGTAAGCCCTAATGAGGGTGGGCCCTCCCTCTCCTGTTTTTTCCTTCACCATGGTATCTATGGCACCTAGCATACAATTTGTCATATATAGGTACTCAAGCAATACTTATTGAATGTTCAAGAACTTTATGAGGACTGAAATTAACTAAACATATTAAGCGAAATTTAATCAAGAAAACCTGATTTCTATTTCTTAACAGGCTAATTTATGAAAAAGGGATGCTGGAATCATGTGGAAAAGAATTCCTTTCAAAATTAACTGAAGTATTTGGGTTCATCTTTCTCAATAAATTGTCAGGTATTTAATTTTGTGTTTTGGGCACACAAAATCTCTATCCTCTCGATTGATGCACCTCTATTACCATTTCAAGGCATACAGTAAAAGGCTTAAAGGAAGACACCTCACTTTATATCTGCCTAAAAATTACCATAATAAATTATTCTTGGGCAAATCCATCATTCACTGAGGATTCTATTTGTTACTGTAACAAACAGCTAATTTGTAGATATTAGATATACAGAACATATACAAATATAGAATACAAATATATATACAATTGTATATGTAATTGGCTTTTATGATACATGAACATATAACCTATCTATGCACATATGTGCCAACATAAATGTTAGAATGTATGTATCTATTGACTTTCTAAACTTTTCTCTCTTATCTCAATTTTCCAGTATGCACCAAGAAGGTAGTCCTCAGCCTTCACTTCTTGATGTTTCCTTCTGATTTCCAAATTCCCTACCTTTTTATGTGTTTATTTTTGTTCTAGGTCTTAAAGATTCCGTCAAGTGCTTAGTTCAGCATTTCTACACATTTACTTCTTTTTAGCCTTCCTTTGATAGTCTGCAGGTCTAAACCAGATCTTTCTATCTACTGAAAACAAAAAGGAGTTTAATGTCAGTGGGTCTCTGAAAGATGAAATAAAAACATTTTATGAAATTAGGTATAAAACTGAGGTTTGAAAATTGCTAACAAGTTTTCTATGAAAATGCTAACAAATTATAAAGATAATTTGAGTTTTAAAATTATAGGTCCTATTAGTCATTACTTTAGTCTCTCATTCAAGTATATTAAAACATCACCAGCAAAAAGAAATTCTTAAGCTTAAAAGCTGTGGTACTCTAATATGTGTGTTGCTTTATCAACTGAGATATAATGATACATTTTTCTAAAATTAACCAGCGATGAATCTTGAATTCTTGAGTTTATTGTGGGCTATAAGCAGATTAAGTATCAGGCCATAAAATAATTATTTCTACTAAGAGTTAGCATTTTTTGTAGCACTTTACCCTTTACAAGTGCTATAAAAATGTTCTCATATTTGTAAAAGCTCAATAGTAATTAAGCAGTGCTCAGGTCCTTGATGGATGCACGACCATAATTAGGACCCACTAGATGGCAGCAAAATGTTACGTTACAGGACCACAAACCAGGCCCAGTTCAGGTGCTTGGCTCACCCAGCAGGGACACGTCCATTAAATCAGGGAAGTGTGGTGAATGTGCTCTGGGTGAATTTTATCACTTGAGGTGGCACACTCCCAGATCTATTAACTACCTCCTGGTAATGCTCCCACGATTTTACTTGAGGGAGGCTTGCCTTAGACTCCAGCAATCTTATTAGACAAGGGAATACTTTCTGCTTTGAGCCAGACACACAAGCCTGGGCCTACTTAGAAAAGCAGAAAAATAAATCTCTCTATCTCTCTTTCAATGGTGGGCAGCATTCTTATATCAGGGTAAAAACAACAACAAGAAAAAAAAAACAGTACACCACCAAATGTCAAATGGCTCTTTATATCAAAATGTGTTCTCCACACTGCATGATGCAAGAGAAAGAAAAATGTCTTTGAAGTTAGACGACCATTTCCTATCCTAGCTCCGCCACTCACAGTATGAACTTGAGCATGGGTTCTGTTCCTTGAGACTCATTTTCTGCATCTGTAACCAAAGTGATGATCATATCTGTTTTAGTATCATATCTGTTTTAGGCTGCAGTAAGAGCCAAACTACATGAAGAAGAGATGTGAAGATGCCTAAAACAGTACACAACTGCTCAGTAAATATTAGTGGAACCTGAAACCAGAGACCTACATGAGGACTTACAGCTCCAAGAAGTAGGAATGACATTAACTGTAGGAATAACAGGAGTTTGGAGAGGTTAGAGATAGGGCTTCTTGAAGGAGTTGAGCTTTTAATTGGACTCTGTGTTGGTTTCAAACTGCTTTGTACTTCAGAAAAGCCGTGTTC
Organism: Tamandua tetradactyla; assembly: GCF_023851605.1. Taxonomy (NCBI): domain Eukaryota; kingdom Metazoa; phylum Chordata; class Mammalia; order Pilosa; family Myrmecophagidae; genus Tamandua; species Tamandua tetradactyla. The sequence goes on from NC_135328.1 coordinate 75,993,118, forward strand.
TTTAGTCCTGATTCAACATTGCTTGATGGGATCTTTTTGACTAAGTTGTTTCCATGGAGATGTGACCCACCTATCTTTTGATTAGGTAGTTTCCATGGAGATGTGTCTCCATTCATTCAAGGTGGGGTTGCTTACTAGAGTTCTTTAAGAAAGAACCATTTTGGAAAAAAGCTATAGAGTTCATACAGCCAGACCTTTGGAGGTGAAGAAAGAAAATGCTCCCAGAGAAGATATTTGAAATGAGAAGCCAGACACTTCAGCAGAGGTCAGCCACATGTCTTCCCAGCTGACAGAGGTCTTCTGGACCCATCAGCCTTTCTTGAACCAAGGTACCTTTTCCTGGATGCCTTAGTTTGGACACTTTTATAGACTTAGAACTATAAACATGCAATTTAATAAATTCCCTTTTTAAAAACTGTTCCATTTCTGGTATATTGCTTTCTGGTAGTATCAGCAAACCAAGAGGCTTTGTTAGATAAGTAAGATTTCACTGAATGGACAAGAAATTTCTGATGGCCCTATTTTATTTTCCTCTACAGGATTAGTCCTGTATCCAGACCCACCCCTCCTGCTCTCAAATATAGTTGCTTATTAAGGAGATAAGAATAAGAAAGGCAGCAAAATTTAAGAAGTAAGAATTTTATTAATAACAAAAAATTATAAGTTAAATATGTGAGACCTATTAATTTTTTAATTCCATAGCCTGCGGCTAATTCAATTATTCCCCCCATGATCAATCTTCTTGCAAATTAATGGAGAAAATTCATGGAAGTTATTTCTGATTGTTCCAACTGGCTGAAGGTATGCAGCATCTTAATTGCAAAACTTTTCGCAATTCTCTAACAACTTAAGCTACAGTATGATGAACACCATTCGTGGTGAAGTCTGAGGAAGAAAGTCAAATGTGTGCATGTGTGTGCACATGCACATCTAACAAAAATAATCTTACTCCTTGGTTGTAAAATGCAGCAGTACTAATACATGATTTAAGCCCAAATTTCAACCTTTCACTGGACCCAAGTAACTTAATTAATTAGCCCACTCTATCCCATTAATTATTTTCTATATTCAACCATGCCTCTGAATTTATTCTTTTCCCACATTCAAACCATACTCTTAAAATGTCACTTCATTCCTAATGTGTTTCTTGGTAAGCTGGATGATTATTATGGTTCCTATCCAATCTTAGCCTGAGAGATCTGAAAGAGCCCATGACTACCACCTACCAAGGGTACATGTGACTTTATTTACTCTTGGAAAAATACCTGATATATGCAACTATTTTTACCATCACATGACTCTTTTATTTGTCTGAATCTCACAGGTTAGACGGTATGAATGTAGCTTTAGATCACAAGTTCCTAAAAGCCAGAAATGTAAACATTGATTTAACTCAAATTTGAACAGCCCCATGATAGCAAAAGGTAAATGAGTTTAATAAACTGGAGGTTAGTATTTATAGTTTGTTGAGTGTCCTTGTAACAATAAACCCCAAAGGATTCAACTCTGAGCTTCCAAAACATGTGAAAGTTGAAAAAATTATGATCTGTGTTCTCAATATTGGCAATACTTCAGAAAGCCTAACAAAATCATATACTGACCTTTAAAATTCACATAGACTAAGTAAAACATTGTCTTATCAAACGAGTACCTTTAACACCACTTTCTTGAGATATTATTTTCTGATTATTCCTTTAAAATTTTTATTACATCTTTCTTTACTGAAATAAGATAAATTACATTTTATTTAAGATATATAGATCAATAGACAAATACTTTAAAAAGAATGAGGTCTGTGGGAGAAATTAATATTAATGCTGAGGAGATTAGAAACTCCTGGTGTAAGCAGCTTGTTTCCATTCAGATTCTGCAGCCATTTGAAATTTCACAAGGAACCTAAATCATGGGGCAGAGGCTTAGTACAGTCAAATTCAGAGTATGGTTTCAACATATCTTAAAATAGGTGAAATCATGCATCAAGGTCCTTGGGTATATGTCTCATATGATAAATGTAAGACAGAACTGAGGTCTTAGTAACATAAAATCTATCTACAAAAGTACATTTATTATACTGTATTTAAGCAAATCATCTATTGCTGAAATGTGGTTTTTTGAACTGGCTTCAACTGCAGGTTTTTGATTATTACTGAAACCTTTTACAAAGGAATTCAAGACCAGGTTCTACAAACATTATACCGTAACATGGGAGATTTAAGGTGGCATAAGAACCAATTTCAAAGTACCTAAGAGAAGAAATAGAACCAACATACTTGTATTCAAGACTAGTGTCAAAGCAGCAATTTTCCAGAACATCCAAAGACTTCATCAGAAGAAGGTTCATCTGTCGCCCAGATATATCACTGAAGATCAGGGAAAAATACCATGAGGAGAAAATGAATCATTTAAAATCATTCAATTGTCCAAAATAGTTAATATATGTTATATTGCTTTCAATATTTCATTGGAAATGCCAGCATTTTTTTTAAACAGTAACAATTCATAATATTAGCAATTCATATATGCTTATTTTATAGAGAAAACAAATCAGAGAATTTATTCCATAATTGGGTTTCTGAATATTATAATCACTTGCAAATCAATAAACCATTCAAATTTTAAATCAATGAAAAATTAAGACCAAAGCCACAACTCAACAGGAATTTTTTTAAGAAAGTTATTTTCTCCAGAAAATTTATAACATATTAAGGTAATGTTATTAATCATCCTAAACTTTTTTGCAGCTGATTGTCACTTCTGATTTCACATCTGAATTGTGGAGGTTTTAAGTTCTATACCTCTATTTATATTTTTTTTTCAGGAAAAATACCTAACTCTATACTTTTCTACTTTTATGCAGTTATGATACAGTTTATGTACCTGGATTGGTGAGAACCATGACTTGCAAGGTAAAAATAAAACATAAAATGTAGTTCTCTATTTTTCAGGCAGAGTTGTGGGTTTCATCACTAACACTTTATTATCAAGGGGTTCCTACATCTCAACTCTTATGCTGCCTCAGACCATGCTAAGTGGAATGCAGCCCCAGGAATGCCAACCAGCAAGAGAGCACTTTAAATGACATCTTTGCAGACTAATACTGGTGGTTTTGTGCAAGTTGAAGGATTATATTTTGTAATATGAAACATATACATACATACTATATCATAAATACAGCTTTAATGACTTTAACTATATAAGTCCTATTATAGTTTTTCTCTGGAGTAAAAAAGACAAATATTCTAAACAAATGCTAAAGGGATCCTACTAGTATCCTTTGTGGGTTATGATAGCAGCAAAACTTCGGAACAATATGTATTTCTGAATAAATTCTCAACTGGAACTTAAAATTCAGGAAACTTTTCCACCAAGATTACCTTTAGCAACAAAATGGAATGTTATTATTCTTTTCTATATGGTGATTTTGTTCCCTCTGAGAATGAACATATTGTCCTAATCCTGTTTCCCTAAAGAACCATTTGGGGCTACGTACTTGATGTCATTAAATAATCACTCAGAGTCAAAAGCCCTCAATCAATTTACCTTTATTTTAGAAAAACAGAACCTTTCTTCAAAAATGTCATTATCTGATGATATAATATTATCTAGCAAAATATTTATTAGTACCAAAAGGCAAATATTTCAGATTCTTCTGCTCCACAAAATAAGGAAGTGCGGGAGGCATGGATAATTATACTAATGGCTGCCGTACTAGTATACAAGACAGAAGAAGAAATAGGATGCCATCAAACATAAAAATCTAAGGGCAAGTTATTTTGGGGGTTTTCACTTAGCCATGGAAAGTACTTCTCTGTGTCCTTTCCTAGGTTTTCTGCAGGTACAAAGTCAAATAAGACAGAGTGGAGCAGAAGGCAATCTAGGAACTAGTGATAAATGCTTTAGGCGAATCATCATAGATTTCCTCAGGCAGCATGATTACATCAATTACAAATGCAAGCTTGTCAGCCCTAAAACCATCAACAGCTCATCCCAGGCTAATAAAGAAAGGAACCCAAGCCAGGACAGAATGAAATGAGTTGCCTGTAATTAAATTGCCATAGCTCATTTTTAGTTGAAAAACATGTTGCTTGAAAAGATACTGAAGAAGGAGCATGAACACAGATGGTGAATAGGCTGCCATTTCTACAGATAGCAGCAAAAGGAAAAAAAAAATTCACTTTCAAGTCCTAAGTCTTTAAAAATACTTTGTAGTTTTTCACGCAGTCAATTCATAAGCAAAGGATAGCTTTTTTGGGCAAGCTGAGAGCCAGGCCTATACGTATTAACACTGGTGAATTGAGCAAAGTGAATATTCAGGTCACAGTTCATTTATGATCTCAAAGACTAAGCCAATCATACCAATCATCTGACAGACGTGTCCAAGAGCTACAAATGATCATCTGAAATACAGTATCTCCCTAGATCAATAGTAACCTCATAAAGGTTTCAAATACTGATGTCTGTGCAAACATATGTAAATACAAATGTAAACTTTAAATACTGGTTTCAAACTGAAAATGTAAATTTAGCATAATGTCACCCAGTTTGTCCAAATCAATACCAGTTCTTACTTCTGGACAGCTAATTTCTGCCCACTAGTAAAGTTTAAGGGTATTCATACCACAACAGGATGCCTTTCCCTACTTTCCTACTTCCAGTGTAGGACTATGGGGCTAAATTCCACATCAGTGGCATCTGATATTGAAACACAAATATTCATGTTTTCAATCAGTTTGGATATATAAAATTCTAAGGATCTTTGTAAAATAAAGCATAAACAATATTAAAGCAAAACGAAATACTTTGACTCATACACAAGAAAACTCTTCCCATGTAGTGGAATTTTCCATCTTAGTGGTTGATATTCCAGTAGTTCCATTTAAGGGTAAAGTCAGCAGTCCAAAAATGAACAATCAAACTGAATAAAATACACAGTATTATATATACCAATTAAGACTCTCTAAGGATTATAAAAATGTAGCCAGGACACAGGATAAAAGCAATGTTTAAAACTGGTACATGCAGCTCTCAGGTGATCCAATGATTCCCAACACCCCTCAGGCATTAGGGATAGTCCAATCCTTTCCTTCCATTTTATAGTCTCATCATTAAAGGATCAGCAATTATTCCACCCTGTATAAATCTGAAAAAGAAACTTTTCTTTACTTACAGCACAAGATTCTACTTTTCCTCACATCTATTAAATGGCTGAAAACAGGACTTTCACCTAAATAAGAAATAATTTGCAAGTAATCAATCAATATCAGTATCTAAATCTATATATATCAATCTCTATGATGATATTTTATAAAGCAACTTCACCTATAAAGGAGAAAAAGGATCAATCTCCCCTTCTAAAAAAGTCTAGCAACCACATAAAACTCAGGTGTATGTGTGTGTGTGTGTTCAGTAACCTAAACCACAAAGAGGAAAAGAAGGATTATTGTAATAAACTGTACCTGAGTTTCTCCTCACACAAGCGAGAGAGAAACATCCCCAAAGCAAGGCCCATGTGGATTTGCACGGCTTGAGATTCATCAGCACTTGGTTTCCCAGGTAACCTGGCAGTCAGCATGTTCAGGATTTCCTCAACCTTCTCTTTGCAAGAGATAATGAAAACTGGCAGGAGGAGAGACAAAGCCGTGGCAGCAGCAGAACGGGCAATGGCACTAGCTGTGTTTTCACCAGAATAGGATTTCTAGGACATGCCAAAGAGAGTAAACAGGGAGTAAGCCTTTTATTTAAAACATTAAAGAAGCATACCTATCACACACACACAAAAACAGAACTAAATAACAACATAAGCTTCTCTTAGAGCTACCCTTATTAACTAAAAAAAAATAACAATTTTTAAAGATCTGTTTGTATTTGTCCATAGGTTATGTTTTTACACTTATTAAAACAATTTGCTAAACAATTGTTAGGGTGTGAATTCTCTTACTATAGAGCCTGAGACAAATTCAGTGTTTTAAAAGTCCATATATGTATTTATTTAAAAAATCAAAGTGCAGCTATCTACACCTGGACAAATCATCAAGCCAAATTACAAATAAGATTCCTGAAATCCAGGAGTGTTCTGGGAGAGAAAGAAAAAGGAAAAAAAAAAAACAACAAAACAAAACAGTTTAAGTTTAGTATGGAAGGAAGAGTGTAAGTTTAGAATAGGGATCTACTGGCAGATCTCCCAAAGTTTTTGGTGGGAACGCTTCCCAGTAGATGGATTATTTCCTACAGGGGGTTAATTCCTTTTAATTAAAAAGGAAGCTGAAATCTTAAAAGCCTCTGGTTACAAAGCAATAACCAGCTATTCAAAATGGAATGGAGAGTTCTATATGCTCCTTCCTATATGTAATTATGGGAAAAGAAATGAATAACAGCCCTAATAAAATAACAGGGTGGCTGAATAGGAACAGCTTCTATAAGAATCCCATGTTGGAGAGCTGTACCAAACATTATGTACATTCATAAATATGTCTCAAGGGGGAAAGAAAGCCTGTTTATCATTATTCATTATTATCCACTTTAAATTTTCAGACACCCCATAAAGGAGGTGTTGTCTCTTGCAGTCAAAGCACATTAAAAAGTATTTTTAACTCTATGCCCATTCACTCTTTAAGCTTTAACACTGTAAGGATAAAACCAAGCATGTGCTAACTCATACTTTAATACAGCACTATTGTAATGGCAATACTACTTGAAATGACCCAGCTGCCTAGGACTCTGGAAATAAAGGAAGAAACTTTTGAAACAGGGCTGTGAAAAGTATAATAATGCAAAAAACACATAAGTAAGAGGCGATTCCGAGCTGGCTAGTCAAGAGATTATTTTTCTTGGTTTGTGAGAATTAAACAGCATCATTAGAAATCTCATACAATATCCTGTCCTATTGAATATATGAATCAAGTAGTTATTGCACAGACCTTCATATAAGCTTCTAAACAGGTTTCATATCTATCAATAAAGAAATAAGAACCTCTGACAGAAAGCAAATATCATAAAGAAATTACTTTGAACAAAATCTATCTTCCAATATAATTCTGCATGGCTTGGTTAGTAATTTTTTTGTCCTAAAATCTTGTTAAAAATCTAGTTCCAGATCCTAATTCCCAGGTGAATACATACCAGTCCCTCCTGAGAGCAGGAGGACAGAGGCACTCAAAATGTAGTACAGAGAGGACCTAAGGCAATGGAGTTTCAGGCTAAATTCGTGATCTTAGCAACAGCTCAGGATCTGTGCTATATTTTTATTCAAATCGATTATAATCCTCTGCCACTCAGCTGATTGCCCCATGATCACTATAATTCCCTAAGCAACAGAGAGTGATAGGGTAAAACCAAAACAATTCCATGCAATACAGAAATGAAGCACATACCACAACCAATAAAGGGAAAATGATGCCTAAACTAAAAAATATGTTTCCATTTTGCTTCAACTCTTATGATATAAGCATGAAGAAAGGGAATAACTAACAGGAATATTTGCAAAGCATTAATTTTTACCTTCAATTTATAGGTAAGGATAATGGGAGGGGAATAAGTGTCAGGTCAAGTCATAAAGCCAATAAGGGTGGAACCAGGGCTACAATCACTACAGATAATAAAATTCAGCTCCCTCATTTTATAAATGAGGAAACAAAGGCCAAAAGATATTAGGTAAACTGCCCATGGTCATATACTCTGAAATGACTTAAAAAACTATGACTAGAAACTGGGGTCCCCACTCCTCAGCCAATGCGCATTCTACCTCAACTGTAGCTCTTGACCCTAACTCCACATTAGAATAACCTGGAGAGTTTTCAAAATACTGATGCCCAGGGAATAGTCTACTTAATTAACACAGAGCTGAGGCTTACACATCAGTATTTCTTTTTTTGATATGTGTATTTTTAAAGTTACCCAGGTGATTTTAATAAAATTCAACTCTGAAAATAATTACAGCATATCAAGGTATGTTATGTGAACAATTTATGAGATAAGTCAACTTTCGAGTTTTCTGACCACTTTTAAAAATTTCTCTGACTTACATGATAAAATGAGGAGAAGAGTTGTCCTCTGGGTTGGTAATGGCTATTTACAATGACCAGGAGTGTATCAAGCACCATGGAAACCCATTCTTTCATTGAAAGAAAATCACATTGAACCTGCAGATGAAAGAGAACATGAAGTAGTAATAAAGGTAAAAGGAAACCAAACCTAAACATTATTTATAGATTCAGGGTACAACCTCCTTTTCTATTGAATAATGAAGTGCTATTATCAGAACGCAAACTTCTCCTGCTAAAACTACATTAGGCGAATAGCTATTTGACAGATACACATCCTCACCAGTGTCTCATCAAGAATAAGCTCTAGTTCTTAAGCAAAAGTTAGCAGAGGCTGCAAAACAGAACATAGCCAAGAGCTCATCAGAAATCTCCTATGTTCTGTGAATTTCAATGAGGATAATGTGCAGTTAAAGGGACAAATGTGCAGGTAAAGCAATTCAAATCTTCTCAATTCTATGACATTTCACAAAGGAGGCAATAAAGCAACCTACAAAATTCTGACCAATATATCTAGTGTTTCTGCTTACTATCACCTTATAGTTGTCATTCAAGAATCATGACAACATTTGTTTAGCTAACTGAAAAATTAGGTGTGGAAACATAAATGATCTACAGTTTGGTAAAGAAGAAAAGAGAATACAAAGGTAAAAACAAAGCCCCAATCATTCCAAGAGCAATTGATTTTTTTTTTTGCATGGGCAGGCACTGGGAACCAAACCTGGTTCTCTAGCATGGCAGGCGAGAATTCTGCCTGCTGAGCCACTGTGGCCCGCCCGAGAAATTGATTTTAAAAATCATTTATGACAATGGATGTCAAAAATGATGTCATTTGTTGTCTCAAATGGTGTTAGCACTTAGGTGATGCAAGTTAAAAAGGTCAATGCAGTGTTGAGAATCTCCTTGAAATTAATTGACTCAAACAAGGTCTTCTTCCTAAGATCTTTAATTGTTGGTCATATGAATATCTGAATGAAGTTTGAAATTTTCGATTTTAATCAGATCATCCTGTCTTGAAGTTTGCGTTGAGCCACAGCCAAAGGCAAGGACATCAAGAATAAAAGTAAATTCCCCTCTGTGGTCTATGTAGCTTCTCAGTGTGTTGTGTTCTATGTGCTACAGAGCAGAACAAACAGGGCAGGGATTAAGAAAAGCAAGAAAGCCTGGAACTCAAACTCTGAGGTAGGCCCCAGTTATTGGGATAAATTACCCGCACAAACTGATAGTGTGGCATCAATGTCACCAGAATGAAGGGATACTAGATTGGAGCATTAACTTTTTAGGTTGCAAAACTACTTAGCCTGTTGCTTTTATTAAAGAATTCTATTGACTCTTTCAAGGATATGAAATAATTCCTCTCAAAAATATCCTTCTTTCTCAACATCAAAATAAGATTCTGGGTCTAAAGTTAAACTTTTCATATAGTTGCTAATTATATGTTTATCCTTCACGCAATTATCTCTTGACCTCTTGCCCTTCCCCATATGTGATAGGCTGCTTGTAGCTTTTGCTGCATAGCACCTATTCTCTTGTTCACTACTAACAGCAACTTGGGAAATAATTTCTTCTCTAATATTCGAAGCTTGGTTAAACCCTCAGTCAAGCTACCTGCCATAATCTAGCCAAGGGGGTAAAATTGTGAGACCCATGTGGGACTCTAACTATTGAGTGATGTAAGGATAGTAAATGACTAGATCCCATCTATGCTCATGAGGTGGTCTACAGGTCTACAGAGACAGTTCATTAATACCTGTTGCCCTCGTTTTTGTTCTTGGTGAAATCTGTTTTTTAAGCTTTGCTTTCAATTTCATGAGCTTCCAGATTTCAGATGCTTTCAGTTTCTTTTTTATTTAACTAAATCAGAGTTGGTTCCTTTGCTTACAACAAAAAAATCCACCATAGAAAAAGAGTTAAGCCCAGACAGGCCCATAAGAAATTCTGAGAAGAGACAGACAAGATGAGTAACACTGAATAAAGTTTCACCACTTGATGCAAAAAGAGTAAGTCCACAACTTAAGATTCAAATTCAGTTTAAGAAGAGAACAGGTAATTTAATTTTTAAACTCTCAATAATATTTATATGATTTTAATTCTTTCTTTTTTATAGACATGAAAGTCGATTCATCTCTTTAACCAGTCAACATAAAATTCTCTCATAGGATTGTTTACATCTGTTTAAAACCTTGATGTAGATGATGCTGATACTGTCGATGGTTATTATTTATTGAGTGCCCAGTATCTGACAGCAGTCATGTGTATTAATTCATTTAATCCTTACAATAATCCTTTCTGGTATCTATTCCCATTTTACACATGAGGAAATAGATTCTGAAAGGGGAAATTAATAGCAATATGCCACAGATCTGGTAAGTAGAAGTACTAGGATTTAAATATAGGACTCTCCTACTCTAAAGTTTTTAAACCACTCACTATATTGTCTACAGATAATGATAGCTAACAGATAATGGGGCCAAAAACAACAATAAATCCATGCCTTTTTATTTTGGCAGATAGGCATTACATGAAAAAATACATTGGAAATGAACACTGGCCAGCTTGTCGCATGTTTAATTAAGAAGTAAATGCCTTGCAAAAATGAATAGGCACTTTGTCATTGACATCTACAATTAAAATGCAAAGTACATTTTTTCAGTCAGTAAACACTGCTTATTTATCATTTTTTGACAGCATTGTTCACTTTCAGTAAGCCTAGTTAACCTCCTAGATTGGTTACCACTGATGTAATCACAAAAAGAAAACCCCTGTTGCATAAAATTGGCACCTTCAAATGGAAATGACCACTTAACTGTGATGGAGAAAGCAAAACAGAAAAGCAGCAAAGAAAAGTCAGGAAGGCTCTGACTCATAGTATAGAGGTCCATCGAGTAGAATAAATTGGTGCTACAATCCTAGATTCTAATCTTCTAAAATTCCAAGTCCAGGCCATCTAAAGCCAGGCTTAAAGAGATTTCTCACTTTTCTAACATTACATAACCAAAGCCTAAGTGATTAAAATCACCCTTAACTCACCTTCAGGACCCCATCAGAGTCTGAGGAGAGGCTGACTTCATGTTTGGCTACAACGACAGCAAGGCTGCTTAAGGCTAACAGTGCATTGCCTTTGACCACTGGGCTGTCCCTGTTAGAAAAAAAAAATCCAAGAGAGGACTTTTATATTATTAAATAGGAAAAGAGAAAGTGCAATTATAGGTCAATGAAGCACTTCCATTCCCTCACAGAACCTCAGAAATGCAGGTCTAGTTGCTCCCTGATGCCAGCAGCTTCTTTCTTTTTTTTGACACTAGTGCTGATTTTTAACTTTTCTTATCAATGTATGGTCATAAGGCTTTTTTGTAAATTAAAACTCCAAGTTCAAATATCTAATTTCTTTCTTCCTGAAATTTTTAATCCATTCTGCCGATCTATGTCTTTTGATTTGGGAATTCAGTCCATTAACATTTAGTGTTATTACTGTTTGGATAATATTTTCTTCTACCATTTTGCCTTTTATATTATATATATCATATTTGACTTTCCTTCTTTCAACACTCTTCTCCATACCTCTCTCTTCTGTCTTTTCATATCTGACTCTAGTGCTCCCTTTAGTATTTCTTGCAGAGCTGGTCTCTTGGTCACAAATTCTCTCAGTGACTTTTTGTCTGAGAATGTTTTAATTTCTCCCTCATTTTTGAAGGACAATTTTGCTGGATACAGGAGTCTTGGTTGGCAGTTTTTCTCTTTTAGTAAATTAAATATATCATCCCACTGTCTTCTAGCTTCCATGGTTTCTGCTGAGAAATCTACACATAGTCTTATTGGGTTTCCCTTGTATGTGATGGATTGTTTTTCTCTTGCTGCTTTCAAGATCCTCTCTTTCTCTTTGACCTCTGACATTCTAACTAGTAAGTGTCTTGGAGAACGCCTATTTGGGTCTAATCTCTTTGGGGTGTGCTGCACTTCTTGGATCTGTCATTTTAGGTCTTTCATAAGAGTTGGGAAGTTTTCAGTGATAATTTCTTCCATTAGTTTTTCTCCTCCTTTTCCCTTCTCTTCTCCTTCTGGGACACCCACAACATGTATATTTGTGCAGTTCATATTGTCCTTGAGTTCCCTGATACCCTGTTCAAATTTTTCCATTCTTTTCCCGATAGTTTCTGTTTCTTTTTGGAATTCAGATGTTCCATCCTCCAAATCACTACTTCTATCTTCTGTCTCTTTAAATCTATCATTGTAGGTATCCATTGTTTTTTCCATTTTTTCTTCTTTGTCCTTCACTCCCATAAGTTCTGTGATTTGTTTTTTCAGTTTTTCTATTTCTTCTTTTTGTTCAGCCCATGTCTTCTTCATGTCCTCCCTCAATTTATCGATTTGGTTTTTGAAGAGGTTTTCCATTTCTGTTCGTATGTTCAGCATTAGTTGTCTCAGCTCCTGTATCTCATTTGAACTATTGGTTTGTTCCTTTGACTGGGCCATATTTTCAATTTTTTGAGCGTGATCCGTTATCTTCTGCTGGTGTCTGGGCATTTAGTCAGATTTCCCTGGGTGCTGGACCCAACAATTTGGAAGATTTTTCTGTGAAATCTCTGGGATCTGTTTTTCTTATCCTGCCCAGTAGGTGGCGCTCGTGGCACACGTTTGTCTGCGGGTCCCACCAGTAAAAGGTGCTGTGGGTCCTTTAACTTTGGAAAACTCTCGCCGTCGGGGAGGTTCGCCAGCCGAAGCGGCTTGGAAGAGTGCCAGCCGACCCAGGGTCCAAACGCGGAGAGGGTCGCCGGCCGCCGCAGCCCGGGAGAGCGCCCGTCCAAATTTCCTAGTCGGCCCGGGGCGCCAAGCGTGGCGGGAGGGCGCCAGCTGCCGCGGCCCGCCCGGGAAAGTGCACCGTTCCCAGGGAGTCACATGTTTGGAAGGGCCCCCCCCCCCCCGTCACCGTTCTCTGCGGCCTGGGGATTTCCGATCCAATTCTCTCAGTTGGTCCGGGGGGCCGCGTGTGGTGTGGGTGCCAGCCGCCGCGGCTTGAGGGGACCACCTCTCCAATTCTCCCAGCCGGCCCGGGAAGGGGGAAGGGAGGAACTCTGGTCGCTTGCCGCCCCGCCCGGTGAAGCCCACGCCCCTCGGCGATCTCACCGGAGCGGGTTCTCTCAGCCAGTTAGCTGTTCCAGGATGGGGTACGCTGTCTTTTTGATCTCTGTCGTGGCTCTGGGAGCTGTTCTGTATCGTTTCTACTCCCCTAGTAGCTGTTCTGGAGGAGAAACTAAGATCCGCGTGTCTTACTAAGCCGCCATCTTCTCCGGAAGTCCTCTTCCTGAAATTTTTATTTCACCATGTGAAATTATATTTCCTAAACTATCTTCATCTGCATCATTCTGGGCCAATTTAAATTCATTGGTTTGTTCTGAAAACACAACCAAAGGATTACATGAATATGCCCAGTAGAACAGAACAGCTTCTGGCTTTTCTGAAGCACTTGTGTGCAATCATCTTCTAGTGACCCACTTTAGATGACATATTTTATTTGCAATTTGACACACTGGCAGCCTTCTACAGTCATGTTGTCCTTTGCTTCTTTCTCTTAAGATGCCAAAGCCAGCTAACTCAAAACCAATTTGCAATATGATTTGGAGACCCTAGATGAGATGCAAAAAAGGCCTCTTTCTAGATTATTCAGACCAAAGTTGCCCATTTATATCATTCAAGTGATAATTTTCTAACATTAGTGATAAAATCTAGCATCAAGAAAACAGAATCTACTTAATACATTTACTTAGTATTATTCCTTAATTCCAGATTGATCCTAAAAAAGAAAGTCCCATATGGGACACTGATGAAACGTACACGGCTTCTCAATTCTGTCAAAACAGAATTTAGGCAGCAGAGCACCCAGACCATCAGATGTATGTTTCTTCTTAGTCCTGATTGTGGGTTGCCATAAATCTAGAGAATGCTCCCCAAAACTTGGACTTGAGACATGAACCTGAATTCAGTATATGTATCCAAGAAACACTCCTTGCTCACCTCTGAGGACTAGAACAGTTATGTGGGATGAAGAAGACTTTCAGCCCTGCTCCCATGCCAGGCTAGCCTCGTACCTCCCATCCCAGGGTGCAGTCATGACTCAATGATCCAAGTCTGTGTATGAAAAAGGTCCGTGTGCACACGTGTTCTTGTATTTTTTACACTCCGTTTGGTAAGAATTGGACTCAGGGCCTACCATTTACAAGTCCTTCTATCTATCCATTCATCCATCCCTCTTTTTTTCTCCTCTCCCTCTCTCAAACTGTCCTTGACGTGGTTAAGCTCACTGAAAGTTACTCTGCACACTTGGCTATTTTGTTCACCCCTCTTTAACTTCATTCCTCAATAAAGAACGCCATAAGTTGAGAAGGTATCAAAATATATTGGGAGTCTCATCAACAAATCGTACTGGGAAAAACTGGATATCCACATGCAAAAGGAAGAAAGCAGACCTTTTTCTCAGACCATATAAAAAATCAATTCAAATTGAATCAACAGTCTAAATATAAAAGCTAAAGCTATAAAACTCTTAGAAGAAAACAGAGGGAAATATCTTTAGATCCTTGTATTAGGCAATGGAGACTTAGATTTATATCAAAGCACAAGAGAAAAAATAGATAAATGGAAATTCATCAAAATTAAAAGCTTTTGTATATCTAAGGACATTATGAAGAAAATAAAAGAATAACTTGAAGAATGGGAGAAAATATTTGGAAACCATTTATCTTATAAGGGTTTTATATTCAGAATATATAAAGAACATTTATAACTCAACAACAGTAACCCAATTTTAAAAATGATTAAAGACCTTGAATAAGACATTTCTCCAAAAAAGATACACAAATGGCCAATAACCACAAGAAAAATCCTCAACATCATTAGTCATTAGGGAAATGCAAATCAAAACCACAATGAGATACCACCTAACACCCACTAGAATGGCTATTTGTTTAAAAAATAAACAAGCAAACAGAAAATAAGTGTTGGTGAGAATGCAGAGAAATAGAACCCTTTTAAATGGTTGGAAGGAAGGTAAAACGGTACAGCCAGTGAGAAAACATTTTGGTGGTTCCTCAGAAAGTTAAACGTAGAACTACCATAAGACCCAGCAATCTCTCGTCTACATATATACTCAAAGAATTGAAAGCAGGGATTTGAATAGATATTTGTACACCAATATTTATAGCAGCATTACTCACAACAGGAAAAAGGTGTAAGCAACCCAAGTGTTCATCAACAGATGGAGAAACAAAATGTGCTATATGTCTATAATGGAATATTACTCAGCCATAAAAAGGAATGAAGCTCTGATACATGCAACAACACGGATGAACCCTGAAAATACCATGTCAAGAAATAAGTCAGACACAGAAGGACAGATATTGTATGATTCCACTTATATGTAATAGCTAGAATATGCAAATTCATAGACATAGAGAATAGAGTATTTAAGTCACTATGTGGGTAGATAATACAGAATGGATGTAGACACTAAATTTGGGATGATAGAAAAGTTTTGGTAATGAATGGCGGTGACAGTAGCCCAACAATGTGAATGTGGTTAATGCCACCAAACTGTCTACTTGGGAGTGGCTGAGATGGGAAATGTTATGTTGTACACATGTTACTACAATTAAAAAGGACAGAAAGAGAGAGAGAATAAAGAGACAATGACAATTAAATACAATACATGATCCTGGACTGGACTGATAATGGAAGAGAAAATGTCCCACAAGACACTATAGGGGTCATTGAAAAAGGTGGAATATAGACTGTAATCTTATATTAGTGTTAAAATCTTGAACTTGATCAGTATATTTATGTCATTACATAAGCGAATATTGTTTTAAGAAATACACATGAAAATATTAAGTCATAAAGGAGCATGATGTATACAACCTACTCTCAAATATTTAGAAAAAAGAAAAATTAAAGGATGAGAGGGACAGAGGGAGGCAATGAAGGAGGGAGACAATGTAAATTTGGCCATTAATCTTTGAAAAGAAAAAACTTGTCCAGATTCCAGCTTGCCCAGGCCAAGCTACACATTTCATAAAGGTACTATGACTAGGTCACGCTTATCTTTATATTCCTTACCTGTCTAGTCCAATGCCCTATACATATTCAGTGAAACAAATTTAAAGGCAGATGAAAATTTACAACTGGTTCAGAAAAACCTCATCATCATGTGGATCAAATCACTGTCCTCTACCAAACAGTAGTGACTAATTTGCATAATAGCATGTCAGCATCATTATGGTATTTATCTAGGCAACACTACTGACATTTTAATTAAATTGTCCTTTGAAACAAACTGATGTCATTAACCTAATTAAAAAGCACAAAAAAGCACTGATGCTTTCTTAGGGCCAAAGTATTACGTTACATATTAGTAAAGTCATCCAATCCTTTGGGGGATTTTTATCTCCAGGTTCAAATGTATTTAACTAATAACAATGGAAATAAACTTACATCAATCATCAGGTCTTATGTGTTCCTATTCTGCCTTAACTCTTAAAAAATGCTCTCAAATGAGCAAATCAGTATAATCCTATTTTACTTCCTGCATTAACTTACGGTTCTGACCAAACAAAACAAGCCCTACGCTGGCCCAAACCAGTGCCTGACAGCCATGGTGCAAGGAATAGAAAGTTAAGCTAGTGGCTGGTGGTGGGGTCATTGCAGGAAGCCCCTGGGGAGAAGCAGAGAGGGAAGCAGAGTGATTTTTTTCCTCCTGGCTCTATCATTACCTCTCAACCTCTGGGCCTTATATATCTTCTACTTATTTGCTGTCATGCCCAGTATTGTCAGGATTGCTTTAATAAGATAAGGTCTAAAAATACTTCAAAGTTTGTGATGAAAAGGTAATACCATGAGAATATGATTTTTTTTTTACTCCATACCACTGAGAATGTGACAAACCATCCTTGGGTATTTGTCATGAAGTGATGCTTTGCAAGTCTGAAGAGTGAAGTCTCACTAAAATAAAATTTTAGACTAGAAAATGTAAAATTATAATTTGTTTTAATAGAAAGCTGCTAGTTTCTTCAGCAACTGAGGTTTTTTTTTTGCTGCAAAGATCAGTGTATAATGCTTTAACAGGATATAAGTAGACTATTTAATAACACAAACTCTGAAAGATAAAGTCAAATGCAGCCTCCCCAGTACCCACTACCTCTAGCCCAATGTGCACCTGAGTGCTCTCTGACAACATCTGCAATTCACCAAGCTGGATAAACAGATACAAACAAGTCCCTATCAAAGCCCCTCTGTACTTTAGTTTCCATCTTGTTAGCAGATAATATTTCCCATTGCCTCCCACAGAACTGAGTATAATTACCATTTCTATTTCCCTTTATGTGGAAGACCTAAGGCTGAGTGGTGATTAAATACTGAGATGAGACTTCATAGTTAAGTGCCTCTTTAAAAAATTACTTGTGGATAGCTAACTTTAAGATAACTGTGGTCTTGTATTTTTTGTTAGGTTTTTGTTTTTTTAAGGTAGAACACACTTAAGTAACAGAAGGTTCTAGGACATGGATAAACTATATTGCCATGAAATATTTCTAGATGATATAGATTTTCAATACACATGAAATCCTTTAGGTCAAAGGTGTAGCTATGTTATTTGGGGAGAAGAAGAAAGGAAGTCAAACAGAAACTACAGCAAGTAAAGATGATAGTGGAAGGGAGAAGTGTTAGAAACTGTTAGAAATGGACATATAACTTACTGCCAGGAAGTTCAGTGTGCTACTAAAGAAGTTGAAGAGATTGTTCAAGTAAGTCCATTAGGACATAATTTTCTTAGTAAGAATTGGCTTAAGGTAAATAAAAGGCCTCAAGGCAGTAATATTCAAGTAATTTTTATTAAAATAAACAAAAACATATGACTAAAATTGCTTCTTTAATCAGGTTCTCATACTAGTTTTTAATATTCAAAAATACAATTTTTAGATATCCTAGGCCCAATAACACAAAGGGAAAGAAAGGAAGTAAATTCTGATTTATTTGCTGGTTCACAGTTAAGATTTAATAATCTATTCTAGAACCCACATAAATCACATTAGGAAAGAATTTATTTTTTTCCCTTGAACTAAATTATAGCTCCTTTAAATGAAAGCCAAAGCAGCTGGAATTTTGTTACGTATACAGCAATGGCTCAACCTCAGAGACTCCTGATGTAAAAGTTATATGTCTGTACCAGTCCCATTGTATTTTCACAAAAAAGACACATTGTAAGAACTAACAATATGAAAAAGGATTAAAAAAAAGATTTTTAGAAAAATAATTGAAAAGTATAATTTAAACTCTTCAAAGTTATGAAATGGTTTATGAAAAAAAATCATGTATGCCTGCCAGGAAAAAATTCTTTACAGAAAATTTTTGCTAAGAGAATGAATGAATCTTACTTTGCAGCTGCCTTGGTGATCTCATCAGTCAACAGGTCTCTGACCCTGCAAAAAAGATGGAAAACAGATATTCGAGTTTATATTAAAGCAAGAACCCATCTTTTATACATAAATTAATAAGAACCTTCTGGCAATGACTCCAGGTCTTAAAACTACACATGCAGGATTTTAGTATAAGGCGAAAGAATTGTAATAAGGGCTTTACTTCAAAGACAGCTTCATATTTCTATTCCTTAAGTCACTTAGTACAGGAGGGGAAGGAAGAAAATCTAACACAGGAAGAGTACATAGGTAGCATTGTAATGATGCCATCTCTTAAACTGAGTGGTGGATATACAAGCATCCTTTACATCATTCTCTCTCTTTTTAATGAATGAGAGCTCATCAAAACAGCACTTTACTATTTTCAAAATATAGATACGGAATAACAATAATAAATGTATATAAAACACAATTAGTATACTTTGGTTATATAAGCATGCTGAAATTTTTTTTAAAAGAACCTACGCTTATGGGTTTGAAAGAAAGTAAGCTCAATTCAAATAATCACAGAATTTAATTTTTTTTCATCTTTTGTAGCCTTATAGGCACATCTGACACAATTGGTTACTCTTTCTTGAAACACTTTCTTTCCTTAGCTTTTACAACTTCACACTCTCTTGGTTCTCTTCTTAACTCACTGATCACTAATTTTCCATCTGCTTTATTGTTTTCCTCTCCATCTTCTTCACTTCTAAAGTTGAACTGCTCCACTACTAAGTCCTCTGACTTCTTTTCTATCCTTACTCTCTCCCTAGATGATCTCATCAAGTATCATGATTTTAAATGCCATCTAGCAATATGCTGATGATTCCTAAATGTATACCTCCAGCCTTGACCTCTCCCTTGAATTCAAGACTTATATGATCAATAGCCTACTTGACATTTTCATTTGGAGATCTAGTTAGGCGTCTCAGACTTAACAAGTCCAAAACATTATTCCTGTCCTGCCTCTCCCCACTAACCTATTATTCTATAGTCTTCCCCATCATAGTAGATGGGAACTCCATTTTTTTAGTTACCAAATTAAAAATCCTCGTGCTGTCCTTGGTTTCTCTTTCTCTCAGCCTACATTCAAACTATCAGTGTTTAAAACCTATGGAATCTGCCTTCAAAATACATTCAAAATCTAACTACATCTCTCCACTACTACCACTCTAATCCAAAAATACTCCCATCTCTTGTCTGAATTATTGCAAAAGACTTCTAACCATGTTCCCATCTAGTGTATTTTCAATACAAGAAGCTAGAGTGATCCTTTAAAATTATGTCAGATCCTCTGTTTAAAATCCTCAAATGTTTCTTCATCTAACTCAGAGTCCCAGTTTTCTACACACATACAAAGGCCTTCAGGAATCTGAAGCCCTGGACTTTTCTGGCTCATGTTGACTACATTCCTCCTTGCTCTTTCAGTGCCATACTGGCCTCCTTGCCAGGCACACTTCCAGGGCTTTTGAATTTCTTCCCTCCTTCTAGAATGCCCTTCCCCAGATATTAGCTCGGCTCACTCATCACTTCCTTCAGGTCTTATTCAAATATCATATTAGTAAAGAGGCCCTCCCGAACCCCCACCTCAACCCACTCCTGCCTTAAGCATTCTCTACTCTCTACACCCTAATTTATTTTCCTTCCTCTAATCAAAACCTATCATACACTATTTCCACTTGTTTACATGCTCATTGTCTATTTCCCTTCAGTAGAGTGTAAGCTTTGGTAGGACAGAAATAGAGTTCTGTTCACTGATATATCACATGTGCTTAGAGCAGTGCCTAGGAAATAAAAGATACTCAATAAATATTTTTGAAGCAATAAAATTATAACCCAGGTGTATTCAGTGGTCCTGGGGTATCTGAAACTATAATTAATGGCCTAGGCAAGTGAGCTTTTTAAAAATCTGCTTTTTGTAACAGTTTTCACTTTTTACACTGTCACCAGACTATCACACTTGGATTTTTTGAATTTGTGGTATCTGATGTGCCATTGAATAAACTTTAAAACCAAATATATAAACATAAACTGAATAAACTGGCTCTGATAGGGCTACACTAGGAACTCAGTTGTTATAACAGCCTGCCTGAGATTGGATTTGGGGTTATGTTCCAATTTAGTGAGGACATTGAAGAGCTGACTTCAAGATAGCTCATCAGTTACTGCAAGTTTAACTGTGAATTTTCTAGTTCTATATTAATCTTAAAAAAATTCTGGGAACCTACCTCTTATTTATTCACAAATACATGTACCCTATGAGTTTCACTAGGGATGTACATGTGTTGCAAATATAATTTTATAATTTGGAGAGCATGCCACCCACAAAATTATCATTTTCAGAAGAGGAAATTAAAACTATATGTAAAAGATAATATCATATAAGAAGTAAAACCCAAATTTTTTCTCTTAATTTTAAATCCAACATACCATTTTAAAGTGTACAGCTACTATTTTTTTAAACTTGGAAAATAAAACTTAGAATAAAATTAATTAACTACATATATACACATAAGCACATCTTGACTGTTTCTGCTTTTCTACATTTACCAACTGTCAGTAAACACAAATCTAAAAACAAGTAACCTTTGTACAGAGTTTTATATTAGAGCAACCTATGGTTGCAGGTAAAACTATTTAGATTCTGGGCACTTTAGTTACATTTAGGCTGCTGTAACAATGGAGCAAATTCTCTAGGGGTTGGGAAGAGTCTGGCTGCCACCCCAGTCTTCTGAAGGGGTTAAGTGTGTGCCCCAGAGATGGCAGAGAGTGGCGTGTCATCCACACGCTTGAAGAGGGTGGGGCCAAGAATAAGGTACTGTCCCCAGTGCTTGGTTATTTTGAAACACTCAACTCACATGTTTGGAGACAGCAGGGCCACTGCATATGCCCTTGGAAAGGATGGGACTATCGCTCTCTCAAGCCCCAGAGGATGAAGCATCATTCTATCAATTATTCTCAGCCCTTAAAATCTAATGGAGTTTGTGGTGCACGGGAAGTTTAGTGGTTATAATGCCCACCTTCCATGTGGGAGACCCAGGTTCGATTTCCAGACCATGAACTGCACCTCCCTCCCCCCCAAAAATCTAATGGGATTCACCCTGCTGGTTTGCAGAACTGCTTGAGTCCAGTGACCCCTGTTTTCCTTTCAATTTCACCCTATGGAAATGGGAATGTTTATCCTATGACTATCCCTTCATTGTATATTAGAAGCAGGTAATTTGTTCTAAGTTTCACAGGTCCACAGCCAGAGAAGAATTCTGCCATAAGATAAACCATGCCTGCAGCTGATTTGATGAGATTCTGTACCATTTCTGACTTTGTATTATATCTATATTGTTACTGAAATGGTATAGGCTTTTGAGATATTGTGATAGACTGAATGTATTTTGTATATGGAAAGAACATGTTTTTTGGGAATCCAGAGTATGGAATGTGCTGGTTTGAAACTGTTATGTACCCCAGAAAAACCATGTTCTTCTAATTCAATCTTGTAGGTACATACCTATTGTGGGTAGGACCTTTTGATTAAATTGTTTCCATGGAGATGTGACCTACCCAATTAAGATGGTTCTTAATCCTTTTACTAGGGCCCTCTATGAAGAGTATAAAAGGCAGGAAACAGAGAGACCTCAGAGCCAACACACAGAGCAGAGAGATGAAACCAAGACACAGACATCTGGAGATGTGGGAAAAAATGCCCCAGGAAATGCAAGAAGCTGAGAGAGCCATTTGAAAGCAGAAGCCAAGAAAGGACAGCAGACGTCACCATGTGCCTTCCCATATAACAAAGAAACCCCAGATGTGATCAGCCTTTTTTGAGTGAAGATATCTTCTTATTGATGCCTTGACATTTTCATGGCTGTAGAATTAAAAATTTGTAACCTAATAAATTCCCTTTGTAAAAGCCCAACCATTTCTGGTATATTGCATTCTGGCAGCCTTAGCAAACTGAAATACAAGGTATTCTTCCCAACTCATGTAACAATTTGAATTGCTCATAATGTGCTAGTACTACACACTTCTAGAAAATATAGTGAAAATTCCCTAAAGAATGTCTGCCAAAGAAATGAAAGCCCTGACATGGCGAAATTCCTCCTAATAATGAAGATGCCTTAGGGGAGAGAGATGGAGTGAATAGACGGGAAGGGTATCCATTGACTAAATGTGAGATAGGAAGGCAATGAACTGAATGGGAAAAATAATTTTTCATTCAAAATCATTTAAGTAATTAGTTAAAGGGAGAAAAGGGAGAAATAAACACTTTTCATATCTCATTCACAATGCTTTAGAAAACGATAAAAAATACATGAAATTTATGAGCAAATTTCTCCTTATAATTTTATCTGTAAAGTGGATAGGAAATAGACTTTTAAGAGCATCTGATTTTTTCTCCTTCAGGCTCATACAGAAGTTAAAACTCCCACTATTAAAGCCTTTAAAAATAATTACCTTCCCTTCATAGTTGACTTCCCAGTAAAAATACTGAGCAGCAGAAGGCCATCTCCTTACCAGAGCCAGGCTGTGCTTTTTTTGTATTGTACTTCCTCAGGTCCTTGCTTTCTATGTTTTAACTGCACCTCCAGCTCTCCTATTCTCCCCTGCAAAAAACAGCATAAATCAGCATGCAATCTCTATGGCTGAAATTATCTTGACATTTCTTTGGAAAACACTTATAATGGATGTAATTCTTTCCCAATGTGCCCTAAGTGTTTCTGATAGGATATTATATTGGATATATTATGAAAGAGGTTGTGTGAAGGAAGACAATCATGTCACTGCTTAAGTATTCCTATATTCACCCAAGAGATATATTTGAGAGAGGCTATCCACCTGGCCAAGTTGACACCTGAACCTAACTATCACACATGCTAATGATCTACCTGTTTCAACAGCTGATAATTTTAGCTGACATAATACTATGGCTGGGAGCTAGGCAACAGTATTACAACAAAACAGTAGAAAAAACACAGGAAAAGCATATATAACAGGTAATATATAACAAAAGTTATTCTCAAACAGCTCAACATTAAATTTCTATTTGTGAATGAACTTATAAAAACAAATAATTCTCAACATCTACCATCATATTTTTAGTCTAGTTCCTTCGAGTAAAAGGTTCTCAAAAATGTAAAAGCCAGACTATGAAGGTGTATATCCTTGTATTTTACCTATACACAGTCAGTCACTAGCCTGTGGGCTCACTGAAGGCACCATTTTATCAGTCTACAGCAACCTAGTATTTGGCACAATTTATAGCACATACTGCCCTGGGACTCACCAGTTCTTGCATTCTGAGCTCTGCCAGCTCTACTCACACCCTTCACTGTTCCTGTTACTTCAATCATATTCATCCCATGTTCCATATTTTTAAAGACAAAACCTGGGCTCTTTTACTCACCCCTCTGTCTCTGAGAGAAAGGTAGCAGAAGTGATCAAACTGGTAAGATATTGATAGTGATATGAATATTTAATATTGATACTGGCCCCCCACAAAGGTAGACAAAATAGAAAATAACTTGCATTGCCTGTCTCTGCTTATTTGTCTTTACTCTTTTACTCATAAGAAATTATGCCTCTTTACTCCTAAATCATTTATTTCCCATAACACTTTTAGAAAAAATTAAGGAACAGGAAATTAAAAGGTTATAATCCATTTAGAAATTTAAAAAAATTCAAGAAAGCTAGTATTTGTGCAGCCTCTTGAATGACCTACTTATTTTATCTCCCCTGTAGTCCTAAATTGCTACAATCATTCTATTGTGACTAAACTTTTTGTTGTTTTCCTTTTCAGAATATATCCCTAACCCCTTTCACTGCATCCATGTTAGGCTATTTATTTAGATCCACTTTACTTTCCAGTTTTTGCCTACCGGTAATAAAGTGATCCAAAGACATTCAACTCAGTCATCTCTGCTTCTGGTTAACAGCTATGATTAAAGGGGGAAGACACTCATTGGGAGAGAAAAGGCTGAAATGAGAATTTTGAGCTACCCGTTGAGTCCAAGTATTAATCTACCCATCCCTCTTACTTTATTTTATCTCCAACCTACATAACCAAGAGCTGACCAAATATACTGAGCAATTTCACTGAGGTCCAAACTATACAAACACCCCTTACAAATGGTCAGAAAGTAACTTACAGGGGGTCACAGTTACTGACCCTGGCTTTGATTTCAGATTATTTTGAGGTTAGCTGACTACCTCAGGAAACAAGTGTTTGCAGTCAATCTGTCTTAATCCTCTCTTGTTTAAAGTCATATACATAATCTTTACAAGCTCTTTAAGCAAAAGATGGGGATTTTAACTTCCTCAGCATCCCACCAGGGCAACAAGGTAAAGAAGACTATACCAAAATGGTATATGTACTGGCAATCAACTTACCTCTGCATTTATTATCTTAGTTGGAAGAAATCCAAATACGTCCACATGTAAACCACTTTCATATGCTTATAATTCAAAATCCAAGTTATTGTGAGGAAATTAGATATGGATGGAAGAGACGTCTAAGTAGATGCCACTAGTATTGTACAGATCTCCAACTTATTCACATCACAAACAACTTCAGGGAGTGTGCAGAATGTACATTTTAGCCTATATACTACGCTTAACTGAATTAAAAATAACTCCACTAAATAATCCTCTACTTTAATGCTACAAAATAGGTCTAGCACTAAATGGAAGCAATTATAAATCCCATATAGAAGAAGCGTCCTTCAGGACAGAAATTCATGATATAGATAGGGATACTGGCAGTTGCTCCAATTTTCTGAGATACCATAAATTCTATTTAAGTGTACAGGCTTATTGAAAAATGTGTTTAATATTTAAAATGCATCAATATACTTTAATAATGGTGAGAGCCTAAAACACATTGCATTTTCAAATATTTCTGTTATTATATCTTGTGAGTGTTACTTCTTTTGTCACCAATTGTGAATAGAACTGAGCTTCTTATTAGAAATCTAAAGTAAAAAGATCTTAAATAATAATAAATAAACAAAGATACACAACATATCTATAATAGTATAAAGGATGATTGCTGGCATTCCTAAAAGTACACAACTGATTTTTCATAAATAGATCTGTCCTTTAAAATGTTAAAACTAAGTGTATTATTTATTATTGCAACTAATGACAGGGTTAATGAAAATGCATGACACAATAGAAAAGGTTGAATCTCTGGTGTCAGATAAATCCAGGTTAAGTTCCAGTTATTTTATTTATTGACTATTGAAGGTTTTGAACTATTTGCTTTGCTTTCCTACCTAACCCTATTTTCCAATCAATTATCTCATTCTATATAAGGTTAATCATATCCACTCCAAAGTGTTTCTGAAAAGAGTAATTGAAATAATATACGTTAAGTGTTAAACACATGCTACTTATTCAATAAACAGCAGCTTTTATTATGAAAAACCATAAGTTTTTTTTAAATTGTGATTTACCTGAAGAGTTATACCATAATCCTACTCAATTTAGCCTTTCTTATAAGAGCTACATAAATTTCTTAGTTTATTCTGCAAGAGGAAAAGCTGTACCTCTCTAATCCAGGTACTTGTAACACTTTGTACTACCTCTATAAAAACACTGAAATTATTATGCTAGAATTGTTCGTGGACATGTCAGTCTTCCCCACTGGACTAGAAGCTCTTTGGAAAGAAGAAGTGTTTTATTTCTCTTCCATTACATGTACTCAGCACAGGGATGGACAGTAAAAAAATGCTCCATCACTGTCTGCTGAAGGAAAATGCTGCAAAATTATTCAGGGAAAAAAGAATGTGGGAAAAACTGCATATTCTAGCCTGCAACGACATTCCACTTGAATAAACACTATACTTGGTCAAGGATGTAGATAATGATGTTAAAAGACCTGTAGAACCATGATTCATTCATTCATTCATTCATTCACTCAGCATTTACTTAAAATATAATAGAAACCTACCTTGATAGAAATGGCAGAATGGGATGATCTAGGGCTCCATCCCTGACAGAAGTTTTGAATAACCAGCGAGAACTGGCAGAAACATCTTTCTCAAAATTCAAGAAGACAAAAGACTGAAGGAACAGGATGAGCATTGAATCCAGAAAAAGATTACATAAAAGTAATAGGATCTCATGGTATCCTGGCTCACCCTTTCTCTGCCCCTGAGCAGCTCACTGCAGAACTGGCCCACACTCCTAGTGGTCCTAGTTCCAGAGAGAGAAGAGTAACCTTCATGCCTAGTGGGAGTATGTATGCCTGGCCAATCTGTCTGATGGTGGCCTGAGGGACTTGCCACTCCAGAACTTATTCTGTGTATAGAAGATAGCTCACAGAGCTTTCCTACAGAAAGCTGGGGGAGAGTAATGGCCCAGGCAAAGGAGAAGATTAAGGCATGAAAAATTATCAATAAGGAGGATCAAGCCTTGACATACCAGACAAAAACTTTTTTTAAAAAAATGTCCTAGGTGACATTATCAACATGGCAATGTAAGACAGATACTAGAAACCACTATCTAGAGATCCAACAAAAAAATGGTAAACCTCACTTGTTCAGAACTCTGGAAGAAGATAAAGACTGAAGAAGGATCTCACAAAAGCCAAACCAAAATTTTAAAAATGAAAAAAATATCAGATAAGAAACTTCCATCCCAGACCAGCTGGTCCTATACCCTTCTCCTCACTACATCCTACACAGCTTGGGAAGGGTCTAGAGGCAGCAGCACAGATCCTTCCTACCTCCCACCAGGGACACAGATTATAAAATATCTCATAGCAGTAAAACAGATCCTCACCTATATACAGACACAGGACCCAAGCCTACAGGGACCCATGGCAGATCCAAGCCACTGGGGAGGGCAAAAAACAAAAAGGCAGCAAGAAGAGCTTCCAAATAGAAGGTTAGTAAGGGAATCGCAAAATCATCCCTAAAAGCAGCAAGTACCTAGGCAAAAATTTTCCAAATCAACATTTAGGGACCTGGAGAACAAGAGAGACATTTCAAGGTCCAGGTCAGTGAAGGAAAAAGAGTCTAAGAGAACATGAACAAAAACTGTCATTCTAGCTATGGGGCTTGGTGCCCATCTCCTACCCTTGACAGAAACAGCAGTGGGCAGCCCTTGCCTGCAGGATGGTTATAGACTGGGATGGCTGTGGAAGTCTTCTGCCGCAAGTATAGAGGGAACACACCCCAGATCTTGGCCAGTGAAGTGAGGGAACAGGAACCTTACAGGTTCAGTCCTGCTGGGTACAAAGCTACAAGACTCCAGGAAGTAAACAGCTTCTGAGGACAAGAATCTCACTGGAGAGTGCCATCTGCTGGGAAAGCTAGAAAGTGCAGTGGAACTGCAAAGCTTTTCAGAAATTCTGAAAAGTGGCTTGGATCCTGCCATGGGTCCCTGTAGGCTTGGGTTCTATGTCTGAATATAGGTGAGGATCTGTTTTTACTGCTAAGAGATATTTTATAATTTGTGTCCCTATCCCAAGCATATTGGAGCAAGTCTGCACACCTCGCAAGGGTATCCAGTCCTGAGATAATGATGACCCAACCATCAAAGCAGTGCCCTAAAACAAATCCAGGCAACAACTAAATCCTATATAAGAGAGAGAAACCGACCTTCAGAATAGACCCATCAAGATAATCAGATGGCCAAATATTAGCAAAAAATTACAAGGCACACTAAAACTCAAGAAGATATGATCCAGTCAAATGAACAAATCAAAAAGTTGGAGGAGATACAGAATCTGGAACAACTAATCAAAATGTTCAAACAAATCTCCTGAATCAATTCAAAGAAATGAAGGAAAATGTATATAAAAGAGATAGTAGATACTAAGAAGACTCCAGAAGAGTACAAAGAAGAATTTGAAAGAATACATTGAAAAATAACAAACGTTATGGAAATAAAAGACTGTGTAAATGAAATTAAAAAAATACCAGAGACACACAACAACAGATACGAAGAGGCAGAAGAAGGAATCAGTAGCTAGAAGACAGAATAACCAAATCTGAATAGACAAAAGAACAAATACAGGGAAAAACTGAGCAGGGTCTGAGGAAAATGTACGACAACACCTAGCATACAAACATACGCATCATGGGTGTTCCAAAAAGAGAAGAGAAGGTAAAAGAGCAAGGAAGAATATTCAAACAGATAATGGCTGAAAATTTTCCAACCCTTATAAGACATAAATATGCAAATCCAAGAGGCCTAATGTACTCCAAACAAAATAAATCCAAATAGATCAACTCCAAGACACATATTAATCAGACTCTGAAATGCAGAAGAGAAAATTCTGAAAGTATCAAGAGAAAAGCAATTCACCACATACCAGAGACGCAGAATCAGACTAAGTGCTAATTTCTCATAAGATACCATGAAGGTGAGAAGGCAGTGATAACGATATACTGATGATACTGAATGAAAAAAATGCCAGTCAAGAACTCCCTATCTAGTAAGGCTGTTCTTCAAAAATGAGGGAGAGTTTAAAATATTCACAGATTAGCAGAAGTTGAGAGAGTTAGTTAATAAGAGACAAGCCCTATAATAACTACGAAAGGGAGTTCTGCCAGCTAAAAAGAAAAGCCAGGAGAAAGAAGTCTGGAGGAGGGTACAGAATTGAAGAGTACTAGTAAGGGTAACTAAAAAGATGAAAAGAGAGAAAAAAGTAGATCAGACAAATAAAAAACAAAGGATACGATGGCTGGTATAAAAAATGCCCTTGCAATAATTACTTTGTTAGTGACTCAAACTCTCCAAATAAAAAACCCGGGTTGGCAGAATGGATAAAAAAAATATGATCTATCTATGTGCTTTTTACAGGAGACTAAGTTTAGACACAAAGACACAAACAGGTTGAAAGTGAAGGATGGAAAAAGGTATTCCACACAAGTAATAACCAAAATAAACTGGAGTAGCTATACTAGTATCAGACAACATAGACTCTAAATGTAAAAAATGTTATAAGAGATAAGGAAGGACTCTATATATAAATAAATGAAAATAATTCACCAAGACGAAACAACAATCATAAATGTTTATACCCCTAATTGAAGTGCCCCAAAGTACTTGAGACAAAAACAGGCAAAACAAAAGGGAGTAATAAACAACTCTACCATAATAGTGGGAGACTTTAACACATCACTTTCTCCAGTAGACAGAACATCTAATAGCGCATCAGTAAAGAAACAGAGCACCTAAATAATATCATAACTGAAGCAGACCTAACAGACAATTATAGAACATTATACTCCAAAACAGCAGGATATACACTCTTCTCAAGTGCTCATGGAACATTCTCCAGGATAGATCATATGCTGGGGCAAAAAACAGATCTCAATAATTTTTAAAAGGACTGAAATTATTCAAAACACTTTCTCTAATCACAATGGAATGAAGCTGGAAATTAACAATAAATGGAGAACTAGAAAATACACAAATGTATGGAGGTTAAACACCATGCTCTTAAACAATCAGTGGGTCAAAGAAGAAATTGCAAGATAAATCAGCAAATATTGTGAGACAAATGAAAATGAGTACACAACGTATGAAAACTTATGGGATGCAGTGAAGACAGTTCTGAGAGGGAAATTTATAGCCCTAAATGCCTACGTTAAAAAGGGAGATTTAAAACCCTCGACCTAACTGAACAATTGGAGAAAGAATAACAAACCAATCTTAAGGCAAGCAGGAAGAAAAATACCAAAGTGAGAGCAGAAAGTAATGAAATGGAAAATAAAAAACAACAGAGAATCAATAAAAACAAAAGTTAGTTCTTTGAGAAGCTCAATAAAATCCACAAACCCTTAGCCAGGCTTGCCAAAGACAAAAAGAAAGAAGCTGCAAATAAATAAAATCAGAAACAAGAGAGAGGGCATTACCATGGAACCTGAAGAATTTAAAAAGATCATAAGAGGTTACTATGAAGAACTGCTTGCCAACAAACTAGACAACTTAGATGAAATGGACAACTTCCTAGAAACAAACTAGCAGTCTATACTGACGTAAAAGAAATAGAAGACCTCAACAAGCAAATCACAAGTAAAGAGATTGAGTCAGTCATCAAAAACCTACCAATAAAGAAAAGCACAGGATTGGATGGCTTCACAGGAAAATTTTATCAATCATTTCAAGAAGAATTAACATTTCTGCTCAAACTCTTTCAGAAAATTGAAGAAGGAACACCACCTAATTCATTCTATGAAGTCAGCATCACCCTAATAGCAAAGCTGGATAAAAATATTACAAGAAAAGAAAACCTCAAACTAATCTGTCTAATGAATATAGACACAAAAATCCTCAACATAATACTTGTGAAATCAAATCCAACAGCATATTAAAAGAATTATACACCATGACCAGGTGGATTTTATTATAGGCATGCAAGGGTGGTTCAACACAAGAAAATCAACCAATGCAATACACTGCATCAACAAATCAAAATGGAAATCATATGATCATCTCGAGTGTTGCAGAAAAGGCACCTGAAAAAGTCAGTATCATTTCATGATAAAAGCATTTCAAAAAGTAGGAATCAAAGAAATCTTCCTCAACTTGATAAAGGGCATATGTGAAAATCCCACAGCTAACACCATACTCAATGGGGAGAGTCTGAAAACTTTCCCTCTAAGATCAGAAACAAGGCAAGGATGATTACTATCACCACTGCTATTCAACACCGTGCTAAAAGTTCTAGCTAGAACAATTACACAAGTAAAAGAAATAAAAAGCATCCAAATTAGAAAGGAAGAAATAAAACTGTCATTATCTGTGGATGACATGATCCTGTTTTTAGAAAATGCTGAAAAAACAATAACAAAGATATTTGCACTAATAAACAAGCTCAGCAAAGTGGTAGGATACAAAAGTAACACTCAAATATCAGTGGTGTGGGTGCACAGGTTCAGTGGTAGAATGCTCACCTTTCATGTGGAAGACTCGGATTCGATTCTCGGATTATGTATCCCCACCACCAAAACAAAAAAAATGGTGTTTCTATACACTAGTAATGAGGTAATCAAGAAAAAAATTCCATTTACAATAGCACCTAAAAAAATAAATTACTGGGGAATAAACTTATTTAAGGATATAAAGGACCTGTACTCAGAAAACTACAAATTGCTAAAAGAAATCAAAGAAGATCTAAATGTTAAGATGTAAATTCTACCAAAATTGATCTACAGATTCAGTGCAATATCAATCAAAATTTCAACAGACTACTTTGCAGAAATGGAAAAGCTAATAATCAATTATACTTGGAAGAGTAAGGGACCTCATATAGCTAAGAAATAGCTAAGAATAGAAAGAATGAGGTGGGAGATCTCATGTTTCCTAACTTTAAAGCATATATAAAGCCAGTGGTCAAAACAGCATGGTACTAGCATAAAGGTAGACATATCGATCAACAGAATTGTACTGAGAATTCAGAAACAGATACTCAGATTTATGGTCAGTTGATTTTTGACAAGGCTCCCAAGTTCCTTGAACTGAATATTTAACTGGGTTGAACATAAATGTTTGGAAATGGATAGAGGTGACAGTAGCACATTATTGTGAGAATAATTAACAGTACACTAAATGGTGTGTGAATGTGATAGAAAGGGCAAGTTTAAAGTCATTTATGTCATCAGAAGTAAAGTTGGAGGTTAAACATGGGAATAGATAACACCATGAATCTTGTGGTGGATGATATCTGTGATTAGCTGCACAAATCCTAAAAGTTCTTTCCTAAACTAGAACAAATGTAGGATACTATTTAAGAAGTTTACAACAGGGGTATATGGAAAAAAATTGTACCTATACAAACTATGGACTAGAGTTAACAGTAATACTTTAATACACTTTCATCACAGTAACAAATATACAACATCAATACCATGAGTCAAAACTGGGAGGAGATAAAGAACATGTGAGGATTTTGGGTCCTTTTTTATTTCTTTTCTGGAGTAAAGAAAACGTTCTAAAATTGATCATGGGGATGTATGCATAACTATGTGATGATGCTAAGAGCCAGTGATTGTATAATTCAGATGGTTTGAATGGTGTATCTCAATAAAATAGCATTTTGAAAAAAAGGTCCTAAATATGCTTAAAGAGATAAAGAAAAACACAGACAAAGCACAGACAAACACAAAAAGACTATCAATAGAGAGGTGGAAATTATGAACAGGAACCAAATAGAGGTGAAGGCCACAGTAACAAGTTAAGAATTTCCTAGAGGGGTTAAATAGTAGATTGGAGTTGGCAGAAGAAGGAATTAGAATTTGAAGATAAGACAATTGAAATCATTCAGACTGGGGAGCAGTAAGGGAAAAAGAATGAAGAAAAGTGAACAGAGCCTGAGGAACCTGTGGGACACCTTTAAGCATGCCAACTAATGCATTGTGAGAGTCCGAGACAGAGATAGAGAAAGGGGTAAACAAAATATTTAAAGAAATAATAGCTGAAAATTTCTGAAATTTTAAAAAAGACATGAATATACAACATCCAAGACACTCAACAAACTCCAGACAGGATAAACTCAAATAGATCCACACTGCACCATACTATAATCAAACTACTGAATGTCAAAGTTAAGGAGACAGTACTGAAGGCCACAAGAGAGAAATAAGGTATTACATACAAGGGAGTCTCAGTAAGAGTAAGGGCAGATTTCACATTGGAAACCATGAAGAAAAAAAGGCAGTTCGATGACATATTTAAAGTGCTGAAACCAAAAAATTGCCAACCAAGAATTCTATATTTGGCAGAACTATCGTTCAAAAATAAGGGATTAAGACATTCCCAGATATGCAAAAGCTGAGGGACTTCATCACCACTAGACCAGCTGTATGAGAGATGCTAAAGAGAGTTCTGTAGGTTGAAAGGAAAGGACAATAGGCAATAGTTCTTTACAAATCCACAGAGAAATAAAGATCTCCAGTAAGATAAATACAAATGCCAGAACCACTGTATTTTGGGCTTGTAACTCCACTTTTTAGTTTCTATAGGATCTAATAGGCAAATGTATAAAACATAATGATAAATCAGTGGTTGGGACTTATAATGTTTAAATATGTAATTTGTAAGAAGAACTACATAAAGTGGAAAGAGAGAGGGGTATAGGAACATGATTTGTGGGCACTACTGAAGTTAAATTTGTCTCAAAACAAATGAGATGCTATACATTTAGAATGTTAAATCTGAACCCCTTGGTAACTACAAAGAAAATGTCAGAGAATATGCAAGCTCATAAAGACAGAAATTAAGAGCTCAGGTTACCAAGTGTGGGGGACAGGGGGAATGGGGAGTAAATGCATAACGAGTGTAGGATTTCTGTTTGGAAAAAGAGAAAAGTTTTAGTACTAGAAAGTGGTGAGGGTACCACAATTCTGTGAATGTGATTAATCCCATTGAATAGTATGCTTTGCAGTGGTTGAAATGGGAAAGTTTATTTTTAAAAAATGTAAGAACATTTTTTAAAGAGAGAGCAATTAGAGAGACAATAACAATTAAATGCAATGTATGATCCTGGATGGACTCTAGCAAGGAAGAAAACGCTCAAAGAGAGATTAGTGGGGCATATGAAAACAAATAGTAATAAAGACTGTAAACTTTATTTCAATGTGCTAGTTTGAAAGTACTCTAGAAAAGCCAAGTTTTAATCCTGATCCAATCTTGTGGGAGCAATCATTTATTTTAATACTGATTCAATATCACATGCAGAAGTTTTTATTAGATTATCTCCATGTAGCTGTGACTTATACACCAACTGTGGGTGTGACCTATGATTAGATGGAGATGTGACTCCACTCAATCAAAGGTGGGTCTTGATAAATGTACTGGAATCCTTTAAAAGAAGAAACATTTAGGAGAGAATCGGAAAACAACAGAAACGACAGAGCCCACAGAGAGCGAGCCAACAGAAACTTCAGAGCCAACAAAGAGAGCAGAGACATAGATGTCTGGAGGTGCTTGGAGCCCAGAAAATGTTGCTGTGTGCCTTTCCATGAGATATTAAGCAAGCCAGAACCTGGAGAGAGCCAAGGGAAGCCAAGAGATGAAAACCAGCCCCAGAGAAGAAAAATGAGGAACCCCCACAGGAACACAGACTGAAAGCGATGGATCGCAAGAGCAAGGGACCAGCAGATGCCAGCCACATGACTTCCCAGCTGACACAGCTGTTCCATTGGCCTTTCTTGAGTGAAGGTAACCTCTTGCTAGTGCCTAAATTTGGAATTTTCATTTCCTTAGAACTGTTAACTTGTAACTTATTAAATTCCCCTTTTGAAAAGCCATTACAGTTCTTGTATATTCTGGCAGCTTACAAACTTACACATCAGTGTTAAATTATTTAACTTGATAACTGCACTAAAGGTGGTTATATAAGTGCATATCCTTGTTCTTAGGAAGTATATATAGCAGTCTGAAGTGTTAAAGGAGCATGATGTACACACCTAAACTCAAGTTTCAGAAAATGAATTGACAAATAGATTGATAGTTAATGAATAGCTGTATAGACAGAATTTAGTGGTAAATGTTACAAAATGTTAAAAATAATGGATCTGAGTATCAGAAAAGTGAGGTAGGTGTATGTTGGAGCTCTACCTATGGAATCTGCATAGTTTTTATAACTGTTCTGTAAGTTTGAAATAGCTCAAAATAGAAAGTTACACACACACATATTCGTTGCAAAACACTGCTCAGGATAAAGTTGAGTAAACTGAACAAAAGGAAACAATGGTTCCAAGAGAAATCTTTAAAATGAAGACTCCAATGCTGTTTGGGGAACCATCTAAAACTGCATTGCTTAACTATGGCTAGCAGACTGACCGCATTCAAATCACCTGCATGGCTTATTAAACGTGCAAATTTCTGGCCCCTTATTTAGTTGCAATGAATTAGAATTTCTGAGGCTGTATGATGTTTTAGAAATTCTAGGCCCAGTGGGTTATGTTGCAGCAAGGTTGTTTTTAAAAATTTTTTAGTTTGAAACAATTTCAAATTTACATGACAGCTGCAAAAATAATCCAAAACTCATACAGAGAACTCCAACATACCTTCCACCCACATACCAAGATCCATTAACTTTTAACGTTTACCACATTTTGTAGCAAGATTTTAATCTGAGAGGGTAATATCTATCAACACCAAGATGCTCTATCATTCCTCCCACTCTGCTACCACACCACCTGAGACTCCATAAATATCTTATTGGGGGCCATAAATTACTTAAGTACCACCGGATTATTTTCAGTCATCCTCAACAATGAATTTAAGCTAGGAAAAAGGATTGAGCTATATTATTAATGTTCACATAGGCCCAAATGGATTAAAAATTATTTCTAGCTTTAAAATTTTTGCAAACTATAACTTGAAATAGTATGGGAGGAAATGAAGTCAAATTGAATATGCATCACTTAATTAGAGGACATCTATTATGTTTTAAATACTCTGTCAAGTTCCAGAGAGAGAATAAAGAAGGAAACCCAGATCCCAATCTCTAAGAAAAGAGACACATAATCTAGGCTATAAGGGCATCTAATAAAGAAGCATTAATACTAAGGAAACACATAAAGGGGCCCATAATTCAGTCGGGGAGGGGAAGATGAAGGAAGACTGGTGGCAGGTCCAGATAAACTGATCTAAAGAACAAGTAGAAATTTAGCAGACAAAGAGGGAATGGTCATGTCTGAGATAGAGGAAACTGTTTGTAAAAGCCAAGAGGGAGAAGGCAAGTTGACTTTGATAGTACACAGAAATTTAATAAGGTTGGAACATAAAATTTAGAAGTAGGGGTTAAGAGATAAGGCAGGAGATAGAAGCAAGACCCACTTGAGCAGGAATAGGTATAAGGGATGATGATGAGCTCAGTTTTGGACCTGCTCAAATGGAGATGTGTTGGGATAAACAAGTGGAGATGTTCAGAAATCAGAGGGACATAGGGGAACAGAGCTCATGGAGTAAGCTCTGAACTGGAGACACATATTCAGATCAATATTTAAATGTGAAGTACAGCTACATATGCCTCACACATTCTTTTATGTGTAAAAATAACCATTACATTTTTGATAGCACCATTTTCCCATGTGCTTATATGTTAAATAAATATTTGCAGTAAAAGCTAAGAAGGAGACTCTCCCCCAAAGCAAAGCATTCTGTGGTTTCCTTACCTGTAAAATGGCATGATATGCTCGATTCATATATGCAAGCCAGGCCTGTGGGAGAAAAATTGCACGGTGCCACTCTGAAAGCTGGATGTGAACCTGTGGAGAAAATGTAGCATATCAGACTTCATATATTAAAATAGAACAAAATTAATATTATCATTGATTCTTTGTTTTCCTTTAGATTTAGTACTACTTCCCTAGTAGTTTAGATTTTAAAACAAACCAAATATATCTAGGATCAGAAGCACAAAAAAGATCATTTGAATATTTTCAAAGGAGAGAAGATTAGACTTATGTAAAGTCAAAATATAAAATAAGCCCAGAATTTTCTAAATTAAAGCAAATAAAATCCTATAACAATAACAAGTTAAGATGTGTGTAATACAAACATGTCTTAAAAATTATGGGGAAACTCTGTAAAGCCCCTCACCAATGTCAGGAAATGAGATATTGTCTAACAAGTCCCTCTAGGAATTTTAAATAAAAATAAAAACAGTGTTAATACCCTCCCAAGATAAAAATGTTGAAGGAATAAACAAATTGCCAACAGAAACATCACATTATATGGAATCCTTCATGGCAAGAACATGCAAATAAGTACTTGACACAGCAAACAAGCATATCACTAGATAGAATGCCCTTTAATCAATATGGGCAAACAGGAGAAGAGTGATAGATGCCAACATTGAAACCCTGCTTCTGAAAAAGACCCAGACAAAACATCTGCTTTTCATACTCATTTCTAACTATTAGTATGTGGCTATCTTGTAACAAATCTTCCCAAGGTCTGCTTCTGATAAAGTAGGTTCACTCAAGAAAAACAATCACAACACATCAAATTTCATGTTTCCTGTAACCCACCACATCTAAAATTAAACAACTAGAACTTTAGCCTGTGTCCTATAGACGAGAGAGTGTGAGAGAGAATGACATCTAAAACAACTGTTTCAGGACATTTTACTCGAGAATTAATTTTCTCAAGTGTCATATGCTAGGGGTGTGATGGTTTGAAGCTGTATGTACCCCAGATAAATGTGTTTTTTAATTTAATCCACGTCCCTGGGTATAAACCATTGTAAATAGGAACTTCTGATGAGGTTACTTCAATTAAGGGGGACCTCATTCAGGATGGGTCATAATCCTTTTATTCCAGTCCTTTATAAACAGAATAGAGGAAGAACATGTTTTTTACGGGTACATACAACTTTAAGCTGCCACAGGGTATACTTTCTTTCATTTGCATATGGATATCCAGTTCTCCCAGAGTTTGTTGAAGAGATACTTCTTTCACCACTGAGAGGCCTAGGCAGCCTTGTCAAAAATCAACTGGCCAGGGCAGTGTGACAGTGGCTCAGTGGCAGAATTCTTGCCTGCCATGCCAGAGATTCGGGCACGATTCCCAGTGCCTGCCCATGTTAAAAAAAAAAAAAAATCAACTGGTCATAGATATGAAGGTTTATTTTTGAACTCGCAATTCAATTCCATTAGTCTATATGTCTGTCCTTGTGCCAGTAACATGCTGTTTTGATTACAGAAGCACTGCAATAAGTTTTTAAATCAGGAACTATGAATCCGCTCTGTTGTTTTTCAGGAGAGTTTTGGCTATTCGGGGGCCCCTTACCCCGCCATGTGAATTTGATGATCGGATTTCCTATTTCTACAAAGGCAGCTGTTGGGATTTTGATTGGGATAGCATTTAATCTGTAAATCACTTTGGGTAGAATTGACATCTTAACAAGATCTATTTTTCTAATCCATGAACATGGAATATCCTTCCACTTAGGTTTTCTTGAATTTCTTTCTGAAATGTTTTGTAGTTTTCCACATATGGGTCCTATGTATATCCTTAGTTAAACTTATTTCAAGATAATTTATTTTTTTAATTGCTATTTAAAATGGAATACATTTTCTGGACTTCCTTTTCAGATTGTTCATTACTAGAGTAAAGAAACACCTCTGATTTTTGTGTGATGATTTTGTTCCCTACCACTTTTCTGAATTCATGTATTAGCTTTTTATAGACTTTTAGGATTTTGTATGATCATCTTGTCCCCCAATTATTTATTGAATTCGTGTATTAGCTTTATATAAAACTTAAGGAATTGTCTCTATACAGGGTCATGTCATTTGCAAATTGGGAAAGTTTACTTACTTCTTCCTTTCCAATCTGAATGCCTTTTATTTTCTTCCTTATATCTAACTGCTGTGGCTGTAACTTTCAGTACAATGTAGAATAATCGTGGTGAGAGTGGAAATCCTAGTCTTGTTCCTGATCTTAGACGAAAGCTTTCAGTCTTTCACCACTGAGTATGAGGTTAACGATGGATTTATCATATACATACACCTTTAATCATGTTGAGGAAATTTCCTTCTATTTTTAGTTTTCTGAAAATGCTCAAGAAAGGGAGCTGGATTTTGTCAAATTTCTGTGTCAGCTGAGATGATCATGTTTTTCTTTAACTATATTCTATTAATGTGGTATACTACATTAATCGATTTTCTTATGTTATGCTATCATTGAATATCCATGATAAATCCCACATGATTGTTAAGTTTAATCAATATGCAGTTAGATTAGGTTTCCTAGGATTTTGCTGAAGATTTTTGGATCTATATTTATAAAGGATATTGTTCTGTAATCTTTTATTTTGTGATATTATATAGCTTTGATATTAGGGTAATACTGACCTCCAAATGAATTATTTCCTCCCCTTCCAAATTTTGGAAGAGTTTGGGCAAGATTGGTATTAATTCTTCTTTAAATGTTTGTTAAAATTTACCAGTTAAGCCATTCGGTCTCGGGAAGCTTTTTTTTTTTCTTTTTTTTTAAATGCTATTTTATTGAACTATATAATATATTCACATACCATACAGTCACCCAAAGTGTACAATCAATAGTTCACAGTATCATCATACAGCTGTGTATTCATCATCACAAGTGATTTTGAACAGTTTAATTACCTCCAAAACAAAAACAAGAATAAAAGTAAAAATAAAAGTGAAAAAATAACACCCAAAATATCCTATACCCCCTCCCCCCAATACTTATTTTTCGTCTTTTTTTTCTTACTCACCTGTCCACATATTGGATAAAGGGAGTGTCTGTCTCAAGGTTTTCACAATCACACGATCACACCTTAAAAGCTTTACAGTTATTCAGTCATCTTCAAGAATCAAGGCTACTGGATTATAGTTCAAGTTTCAGTTATTTCCCTCTAGCTATTCCAATACACAAAAAAACTGAAGGGGTTATCTATATATTACATAAGAATAACCTCCAGAATGACCTCTATGTTCTATCTGAAACCTCTCAGCCACTGAAACTTTATTTTGTTTCAATTTTCTTCCCTCTTTTGGTCTAGAAGTCTTTCTCATTCCCAAGATGCCAGGGCCAGACTTGTTCTTCGAAGTTTCTGATTACCGATTCAGTCTCAATATTTAGTTTGTCTATAACTAAGTACACATGCTCTTGCAACACAGTCTCAAAACTTATGATTCTGTTGAGGACTTCTACTTTTTTATTCAAGGTGTGGTGTACAGTTGTTCGGTTTGCTCTTAAAAACCTTTTTATTACTGAGGTGTCAGTAGTATGTCCCCCTTTTATTTCTGATCTTAGTTATTTTTGTTCTCTCTCTTTTTCTCTGTCTGACCAGCTAAAAGTTTACTGATTTTACTGATCTTTTCAACAACCAATTTTTGGTTTTGTTGATGCTCTCTATTGTTTTTGTATCCTCTACTTCTTTTATATCTCTGCTTTAATCTTTGCTATTTCCTTACTTCCACTCACTTTGGATTTGTTCTTTTCTAGTTTTTCCAGGTGTGAGGTTCAGTAACTGATTCAGATTTTTTTTTAGAACTATAAATTTCCTTCTCACCAGTGCCTTTGCTTCATCTCATAGGTTTTGGAATATTGTACTTTGTTTTCATTACCTCAAGATATTTTTAAATTCCCTTCTGATTTTTTCTTTGACCATTTGATTATTTAAGAGTATATTGTTTAATATCCACATATTTGTGAATTTTCTGTTTCTTCCTCTGTTATTGATTTCTAGCTTCATTACACTGGGGTTGGAAAAGAGACAATATATGATTTCAAACTTTTTAAATTTACTGAGATATGTTTTGTGACCTAACATGTGGTCTACTCTTAGAGAATGGTCCAAGTGAACTAGAGAAGAATGTATATTCTCTTGTTGTTGGGTGAAGTGTTCTATAAATGTCTGAAAAATCTCAGTAGTTTATGGTATTATTCAAATCTTCTATGTTATCTGTGCTCAAGCCCTATTTTGAGATCTGGATTTAACAGAAACAATACTCAAACATCAAAAAGAAAAGTTTTATCTCTTACTTTAGGATCTCAAAATATTTTTGAATGTTCCTACCAGATAACCCATAGGCATCACCGAACTCCTGAGAATACCCATAGCTTCAGGAAATTAGCAAAAAGAACACTGATGTTTTTTAAAAGACAGCGCTCTCAAATGCTTCTTAAACTTGAGTTAAAAAAAAAGGAAAGGATTATGGAAAAAATGTAAAGGAAACTAGGAAAATCAAATGTTGAGCTTCTAAAAATGAAGACATTCATGTCAGGAAACCTATTTAAAAGGAGGTTATAAATTGAAGATTAAACTAATCCTCCTCCTGCTACTCCAACTACATTTAAAGATTGGTGCAGCAAAGCCATAGAAATTCCAGTCAAATGCCAGACTGAATTTCCTTGTTTTATGGGATTATACCCTAGTCTTATTGTTCTCTGGAGTTAGCAGTGAATAAATCTCTTTAAAAATGCACTCCTGCTCTTTCCCATAATGAAGAGAGACTTAGGGAAACAGTTTGAAGACAGTGAAGCCCTTATGCTCCAGTTGTATCACAAACAGAAGAGACTCCCCTGAGCATTTGTAACCAAAACACATTTTAGGGTGCTATTTCAATTCAACATATAGTCTATATTTCAGGTTAATTTTGCTAGGTTGAAAAATACAATTAACATTTATAAAGTATGGAAAATTATGTACAGGTTACTTGCTTGTGAGAAACCTTTCAGGGAAACCCAATCAACAAAATAATTTCAAATCATGAAGTTGCAGAGTAAAGCAGGGTCTTCCCACTATGCTACTGTAGTTTAATGAAATTGTGATATTTAGTTTGTCTATAACTAAGCACACATGCTCTTGCAGTGACAGCTGTCTGATAAATTGTTGAGCCGAGCAGGTCCTAAGATTTAGGACATAATAAGAACTTCTACGAGTAAAAAGTTGTAAGTATAACAAAACATTATGCATGAGTTTCAGAAAAAGACCACATTCAGGGAAATATGTAAGTACTTTGGTAAGTATATAGAGGTCTAACTGTGGCACTGAGGGGTTGTTCTCAAGTAGTATCTCTACATTCTACAAAGGTATGGAAGGATAACTGCAAATACCTTTAAAGATACCATGAAACCTGTTACCCTACACTGGTAATAGCATTGTAAATATGACTGACTCTTCTGTAGTGTTGTCTCTTT
The DNA here is from genome assembly GCF_023851605.1 of Tamandua tetradactyla. Taxonomy (NCBI): domain Eukaryota; kingdom Metazoa; phylum Chordata; class Mammalia; order Pilosa; family Myrmecophagidae; genus Tamandua; species Tamandua tetradactyla. The sequence goes on from NC_135328.1 coordinate 76,035,239, forward strand.
TTTTCCTCACCTTAAATATTTTTTTACTATTTTTATTGACTAATTTTCACATACATACAGTCCATACATGGTGTATAATCAGTGGCTCACAACATCATCACATAGTTCTGCATTCATCACCACAATCATTTTTTTAGACATTTGCATCACTCCAGAAAAAGAAATAAAAAGAAAAAAAGAAAGCAACTCATATATCACATATCCTTCCCTATCACTGATCACCAGTATTTCCATCTACCCAATTTATTTTACCCCTTATCCTCCCTCTTATTTATTTATTTATTTTTATCCATCTTTTTTACTCATCTGCCCATACCCTGAATAAAAGGAGCATCCCTACCATCAGTGAATAGGTACATCTCTACCTCTGCATTTTCTCTAGTACTTGTTTCTCTCTGTTCATTTTTGAACAGTTTTATTCACATACCATACAATCCATCCCAAGTATATAGATATGCCTTCACCACCACAATCTATATCAAGACATTTCCTTTTCTTACACCAAGAAAGTGCGGATTCTTCTCCCCCATGCCCACCCTACCCCTCACCCATGTGCCTGTTAAAATTTAGTTCTGGCATAAAGCCTTTGTTACATTCAGTGGAAGCATATTACAATGTGACTGTTGCTTGCATTGATTGTACTTTTTCCTGTGTACCATCCATTTTCAACAACTTGCAATGCTGATATTAATTTGTTCTCCCTCATGCAAAAATGTTCTTTTATGTGTACATTTAATCACTAACATTGCCCACTCTAGGCATTCCTAAATTATACCGTCTCAGTCCTTAGCCTCTATTTTTCCTTCTGGTTTCATATGTGGCCCCAGCCCTTTTCCCTCAATCATACTCATATTCAGCTTCACTCGTGTACTTATATTATTGTGCTATAATCAGGTAGTATTCTGCTATCAATTTCTGGATTTTTAAAATGAGTCCTGATGCACAATCTGTATTCCTTCAGCATGAACTGCCCAATCTTTACCCTATTTCTATCTCCTGATAACCTGTGTTCTTAATTTCAACTCTCTATGTTCACTCATTAATGTTGGTTCATATTAGTGACACCATACAGTATTTATCCTTTTGTTTCTTGCTAATTTCACTCGCCATAATTTCCTCAAGGTTCATTCACACTGTTACATGCTTCATGACTTTATTCTGTCTTACAGCTGCACAGTATTCCATTGTACATATATACCACAGCTGTTTAGCCACTCATCTGATGATGGGCATTTGGGCTTTCCATCGCTTGGCAATTGTAAATAATGCTGTTATAAGCATTGGTGTGTAAATCTGCATTTGTGTCCTTGCCCTCATATCCTCTGAATAGATACCTAGCAATGGTATTTCTGGATCATTTGGTAATTCTATACTAGCTTCCTGAGGAACCACCAAACTGCCTTCCAGAGCGGTTGTACCATTTTACATTCCCACCAACATAGATAAGTGAGCGTTTTCTCCACATCATCTCCAGCACTTGCTCTTTTCTGTTTTTTTGATAATGGCCACTCTAGTGGGTGTCAGATGACATCTCATTGTGGTGTTTTTTTTTTTTTTTTAACTTTTTCTATTATATAATATAACATATATACAAAGCAAAGAAAGAAAAAAGCAATCATTTTCAAAGCACACTTTAACAAGTAGTTACAGGACAGATCCCAGAGTTTCTTATGAGCTACCATACCATCAGCTCAGGTTTTTCCTTCTAGCTGCTTCAGAACATTGGAAGCTAGAGGGAATAAATATTTATCATCACAATCGACTTTTTTTATGTGTGTGAAAATAAAAATTATACAAAAAGCAATAAATTTCAAAGCACAGCACAATAATTAGTTGTAGAACAGATTTCAGAGTTTGATATGGGTAACAACTTCACAATTTTAGGTTTTTACTTCTAGCTGCTCTAAGATACTGGAGACGAAAGAAATATTAAAATAATGATTCAGCAATTATACTCATTTGTTAAACCCTATCTTCTCTGTATAAATCCACCATCACCTTTGATCTTTCTATTCTATTTTTTAGGGGTACTTGGGCTATGCCCATTCTAACTTTTTCATGTTGAAAGGGGCTGTCAATAATATGGGGTAGGAAGATGGAACAAACTGATGTTCTGGTGAAGCTGGCCCCTCTAGGTTTCAGAACTTATCTGGTCCAGGGACCCAGTCATTATGGTTTTGCTTTGCATTTCCCTAATAGCCAGTGAAGTTGAGCAACTTCTCGTGTGCCTTTTAGCCATTGTATTTCCTCTTCTGAGAAGTGTCTGGTGCTGTCCTTTGCCCATTTTTCCCTTGGATTGTCTTTTTGTTGTTGAGTTGAACAATCTCTTTATATATTCTGGCTACTAAACCATTATCTGAAATGTGGTTTCTCAATACTGTTTCCCATTGTATAGGCTGCCTTTTTACTTTCCTGACAAATTTCTTTGAGACACAAAAATGTTTAATTTTGAGGAGTTCCCATTTATCTGTTTCTTTTTTCAATGCTTGTGCTTTGAGTGTAAGGTCTAGAAAATCAACTCCTATTACAAGATTTATAAGATATTTCCCTATATTTTCTTCTAAAAGTTTTATAGTCCTAACTTTTAGGTCTTTGATCCATTTTGAGTTAATTTTCGTACAGGGTATAAGATATGGATCCTCTGAATAATCTGCAAATGGATATCCAGTTCTCCAAACACCATGTATTGAAAAGGCTGCTCTGTCCCACGTGGATTGGCTTGAACACCTCATCAAAGCTCAACTGTCCATAGATGAGGGAGTCTGTTTTTGAACACTCAATTCTATTCCATCGGTCAGTATATCTATCTTTATACTAGTACCATGCCTTTGTTTTTTTGCACAGGCAGGCACCAGGAATTGAACCCGGGTCTCTGGCATGGCAGGTGAGAACTCTGCCTGCTGAGACACTGTAGCCTGCCCAGTACCAGGCTTTTTTGACTACTGTAGCTTCATAATATGCTTTAAAGTCAGGTAAGGTGAGACCTCCCTCTTCATTATTCTTTCTCAAGTTATTTTTAGCTATTTGGGGTGCTGTACCCTTCCAAATAAATTTGGTTATTGGTTTTTCTATTTCTACAAAATAACTTGGGATTTTATTGGTATTGCATTGAATATGTAAATGAATTTAGGTAGAATTAACATCTTAACCATATTTATTCTTCCAATCCATGACCATAGTATGCCCTTCTATTTATTTGGGTCTTCCATGATTTCTTTTAGCAATTTCTTGTAGTTTTCTGTGTATAAGTCTTTTGTATCCTTAGTTAAATTTATTCCTATATATTTTATTCTTTTGGTTGCTATTGTAAATGGAATTTTTTTCTTGATTTCTTCCTCAGACTCCTCATCACTACTGTATAGAAACACTACTGATTATTGGGTTTGATCTTGTACCCTGCCACTTTGTGCACTCATTTATGAGCTCTATAGGGCTTTGCTGTAGATTTTTCATGATTTTCAACATATAGTACCATATCATCTACAAACAATGGGAGTTTTACTTTTAATTGCTCTGGCTAGAAAATCCAGCAAAATGGTGAGTAACAATAGTGTCAGTGGGCATCCTTGTCTTGTTCCTGATCTTAGAGGGAAAACTTACAGCCCTTCCTGGTTGAGGATAATGTTAATTGTGGATTCTTCATATAACCCTTATCATGTTGAAGAAGTTCCCTTCTATTCATCTCCTTTGAAGTGTTTTCATAAAGAAAGGATGTTGAATTTTGCCAAATGCCTTTTGTGCATCAATAAGATGATCATGTGGTTTTTCCGCTTTGATTTGTTGATATGGTGTATTACATTAATTGGCTTTCTTATGTTGAACCAGCCTTGTATTCCTGGAATAAATCCCACTTGGTAATGATGTATAATGCTTTAATGTGCTGCTGAATTAGATTTGCAAGTATCTTTTTTGAAGATTTTTGCATCTATATTCATTAGAGAGACTGGTCTGTAATTTGTCTTTTATTGTAGTATCTTTGCCTGGCTTTGATATTAGGGTGATATTGGCTACATAGAATGAGTTAGGTAGCTTTCCCTCATTTTCAATTTTCTGAAGAGTCTGAGCAAGACTGGTGTTAATTCTTTCTTGAATCCTTGGTTGAATTCACATGTGAAGCCATCTGGTCCTGGAACTTTCTTTTGGGGGGCTTCCTGATGACTGATTCAATCTCTTTACTTGGGATTGGTTTGTTGAGGTCATCTACTTCTTCTTGAGTTAAAGTTGGTTGTTCATTGCCTTTCTAGGAAATTGTCCATTTAATCTACGTTGTCTAGTTTATTACTATATAGTTGGTCATAGTATCCTCTCATTGCCTCCTTTATAATTTTATTTGTTTGCATTGTCTCTCTCTCTCTCTTTTTCTGTCACCCTAGCTAAGGGTCCATCAATTTTATGAATTTCTTAAAGAATTAACTTCTGGTTTTGTTGATTTTCTTGACTGTTTTCATGTTCTCAATTTCATTTATTTCTGTTCTAATCTTTGTTATTTCTTTCCCTTTGTTTATTTTGGAGTTAGTTTCCTGTTCTTTCTCTAGTTCTTCCAAGTAAATATTTGATTTTTTTAAATCAAAGAATTCTTAATTCTTTTTTAATAAGGTATTTATGGCAATAAATTTCCCTCTCAGTACTGCCATTCCTGCATCCCATAAATTTTGATATGTTGCATTTTCCTTTTCATTTGCCTCAAGATATCTACTGATTTCTTTTGCAATTTCTTCCTTACTCACTGGTAGTTTAAGAGTGTGTTGTTTAGCCTCCATATATTTGTGAATTTTCTAGCCCTCTGCCTATTATTGATTTCAAACTTTATTCCATTATGACTAGAAAAAATGTTCTGCATAATTTCTATCTTTTAAAATTTATTGAGACTTGCTTTGTGACATAGCACATGTTCTACCCTTGAGAATGATCCATGAGCACTTGAGAAAAGTGTGTACCCTGTTGTTGTGGAGTATGATATTCTGCAAATGCCTTTTACGTCTAGTTCATTTACTACATTACTCAAATTCTCTGTTTCTTTATTGAATCTTTGTCTAGACATTCTACCCATTGATGAGAGTAGGGAATTGCAGTCTCCAACTATTATGGTAGAGGTGTCTATTTCTCCCTTCAGTGTTATCACTGCTTGCCTCATGTACTATGGAGCACTCTGGCTCAGTGCATAAATATTTATGGTTGTTATGTCTTCTTGTTGAATTCTTCCTTTTATTAATACATAGTGTCCTTCTTTGTCTCTTCTCATTGTTTTACTTTTCAAGTCAAATTTGTTGGATATAAGTATAGCTACTCCTGCTCTTTTCTGGTTGCTGTTTGCATGAAACATCTTTTCACAACCTTTCACTTTCAACCTATTTTTTTCCTTGGGTCTAAAATGAGTCTCCTGTAGACAGTATATAGATGGGTCCTGTTTTTAAATCTAACCTCTCAGTCTGTGTTTTGATCGGGGAGTTTAACCCATTAACATTTAATGTTATTACTTTAAGGTAGCACTTTCTTCTACCATTTGTCTTTTAGATTTTATATGTCCTATCTAATTTTTTCTTTCTTTTTTATCTTTGCTGAGAAGTCTTCATTTCTGTACTCTTCTCCAGACCTCTGTCTCCTGCCTTTTCCAATTTGCCTATAGTACTCCCTTTAGTATTTCTTGCAGAGCTGGTCTCTTAGTCAAAAATTCTCTCAGTGGTTGCTTCTCTAAGATTATTGTAATCTCCCCCTCATTTTCGAAGGATAATTTTTCTGGATATAGAATTTTTGGTTAGCATTTTTTTTTCTTTTAGACTCTTAAACGTATCATACCACTGCCTTCTTGTATCCCTGCTTTCTGCTAAGAAATCCATATATAGTCATATGGACTTTCCTTGTATGTGATGGATTGCTTTTCTTTTTCTGTTTCAAAATTTTCTCTCTGTTTTTGACATTTGACAATCTGATTAGTAAGTGTTGTTCATGGAGGTCTGTTTGGATCTATTTTGTTGGGGTATGCTGTACTTCTTGGATCTATAATTTTATGTCTTTCATAAGAGACAGGAAATTTTCAATGATTATTTCCTCCTTCAATGATCTTTCTCCTCCGTTTCCTTTCTCTTCTACTTCTGGGACACCCACAACACATGTATTCCTGCACTTCACATTGTCATTCAATTCCCTGAAACCCTGTTCATATTTCTCCATTCTTTTCCCTATATTTTCTTTCATGTACAAGATTTCAGATGTATAATCCTCTAGTTCACTAATTCTTTCTTCTACCTCTTCAAATCTATTGTTGTAGGTTTACATCTTTTTTTAATCTCTTCCATTGTGTTGTTCATTCTCATAAGTTCTGCGGTTTGTTTTTCAAACTTTCAAATTTTTCTTCACCCAATGTGTTCTTTTCCTCCCTCAACTTGTTGATTTGGTTTTTGATGAGATTTTGCATGTCCATTCGAACATTCTGAATTAGTTGGTTCAACTCCTGTATCTCATTTGAAATGTTGATTTGTTCCTTTGACTGGGCCATATCCTCAATTTTCCTAGTCTAACTCATTATTTGTTAGCATCTAGGCATTTGATTTCCTTAATTAGTTCATTCTGGAGGTTATTTTCATTCTTTTACCTGGGATTTTCTTGCCGGACAACCTTGTTCTCTATATATTCTTTGACATTCAGTTCAAGTTATTCTAGATTCCTAGCATAGGTTCTGTTTAATTGAGCAGAAGTTTCAGCTCTTGTTTTTCTGTTTCTTGCCCTGTCTATATAGAGCCTTTTTTTTTTTTTTTTTTTTTGAGGGTCTCCTCAGATATAGATCACAGTCATGTTTTCCCAGACCAGACAGGCCTACATCTCAGGAGAAAAAAGTAGCTAGCATCAGTTTTCCCTGACAGCGAGACCCAGGAGGTTGTCAGACTTTCCTATGAAGCCTCAAGACTCTGCTTTTCCTACCTGCCCACCATGTGGCACCTGTTTGCCTATGGCTTCCCATCGTCTTAGAGTGATGTGGTACCTTTAATTTCAGCAGACTCTCCCTGACAGAAGCATGCTTGAGACCAAGGCTGCAGCAGCAGGGGGACTTTAGTTGCTTCTGTTTTCCATTCCCTGGGGCCTAAATTCCCAGAAGGAGGAATTCCACCTGAGCTGGACCCCAACTTTCTCTTGGGGAAGATACACCCTTTAGGGAATTAACTTCTTTCACCTGGCTAGTTATTTTGTCTCTCAAACAAGCTTAATTCTGCCCTTCCCTGGGACAGTGCTGGATCTTGAGAGTGTTTCCAGTTCTATCTAATGAGCTTTTTAAGGAGTAGGGGAAAAAAGCAGGAGAGGGGGACTGTTTCAGAGCTGGACCACTGCTCCTTCAGTTTGTCAATCAAGAGCTTAAGTTGGTACGTGGCTGTATGTATCTCCAGGCTCTATATGCCTCCTTTTCTTGGGGTCCAGCCTTTTTCCAGTTTTTTATGCTGTTCAACTCAAAAAGCCTGTTATTTTTTAATCTCTTTCTTTCTTTCTTTCTTTTTTTTCCTGTCAGCCATATCTCCTCTCTACTGGGGCAAAAACTCCTAGTTCCTTTAATGCTTATTCCAGGTTTATCCATGCTGGGGGGCCTGTTTTTATTAGGCAGAATTTGTTAATTAATTCAGCAATTAGAGCTTAGATGAGCTAAGCCCTTGCTGCTAGTAAAGTCTGTTTCTTTTCCCTTGGGGAACCAGTCTGCTGTAGCTGTGGGGAAGGGGTACCAGCCTCCGTGGCTTTGGGGACTTACAGTTCTGCATAGGAGTTTAAATGTTCCACCTGGTCCAGGCTGGTGTATGCTGTGTGTCTGTCTGGTCACTGATGTTCCCCCAGCAGTTCTTCTGTACTGTTCCTGGCTATTGACTAGCTGCTCTGGACAAACTAAATTCTATACCTCCCTGTTGCCATCTTGCCCTGCTTAAAATTCCTTTAAACCTGTGGTGCTGTCTTTTAATCACTGAGGAACATAACCTAAAATTCTAAAAGTATGCAAATGTGTCACAAACAGAAAAATATTAAGATTCACTAGGATCAATTCTACAACTGTCTTTCTAGGTTAAATTACCAAATTAATACCTCTTGGCCAAATAAATAAAATGCTAATCAAGTAAAAGATCACTGAATAGAGAGCTTGAAGACATCTTAGCAATTGACTACTTCAATATCCTTGGCATTGTCACCTTGGGTGATATTCCTAATAATACACAGAGAGTAGTTTTAGGGACAGAAGCCATGACTCTTGATTTGCCAGCCAGTTGTCTTTTGCCTGCACCAGGAAATATCTACTGATATTTTCCTTCATGATCTCAAATCTGCCTCCCTTTTCTCCTCATCTTACCCCCTCCCTCAGAGAAAAAAAATGATTCTTCCTATGTTTTCATTTCCCAGGCTGCTCAAAGCAATACAATGAAATGGGTCAGGTTAATCAATGAGAATTTATTGATTCATGGTTTTAAGGCCAGGAATATGTCCAATCAAGATATAATCAAAGGTGATCCTTTTTTCCCCAAGACTGGCTGCTGGGGATCCTTGGCTCCTCTGTGACATAGCAAGGCACATGGTGATGCCTCTTGCTCTCCCTTTTCTTCCAGATTCCTTTGCTTTCAGCTTCTTCCTTCTGTGGTTCTCTCTGTCTTGCCTGAATTTCATTCTGTTATAAAGGACTCTAATAATACGGTTAAGACCCATTCTGATTGAAATGGGATCACCTTAACTGAAATAACCTCATCAGAAAAGCCTACTTGTAATGGGTTTAAACCCACAGAATAGATTAAAGAGCCTGTTTTTCTGGGATACATAGAGCTTCAAACCAGTACACCTTGGTTCAGAACTCACCCTGCACTAGAGCCTTTGACTCTTCCTCACAAAAACTAAGAGATCTTGTTCTGTCAAATATTATTTCTTTTATCTGGATCTCTCAACAGTTCAACTCCACTGGCTTTGGCATCCAGGTATGTTCGAGTTTGCTCCAAGCTATAATAACCCTTCGTGCATTTCACAAACCCAGATCTCTTAATTCTGCCAACATCAAACTTCTTAAAAGATTATAGTTATTGTGCCCATTCTCCTTCTCCCTCAAATACTTACAGTGGGTATTTTGATACTAATTCTTTACTCATACTAATCCATCGTTATCAATTTTTTCCTAAAGAACGCAGTTAATAGCCTTCTTTATCTTCTCTTTAAAAGTTTGTGTAAATTCATTCACTTTTTATTGAAAACTTATTTATTGAACTTTTACTATGTTCCAGATTCTGGCCTATGTTCTTTGTAGATATAGATAATAAATAGCTAAATCATATAGTATGTGAGAAGGTGATAAGTGCCATGAGAAAAGTAAGAGTAGAGCAAGGAAGGTCAAGGCAAGAAGGTTTAGGGTATAACGAGGTGAGGTTATGGATGGGAGCAAATTACAGAGTTAAATACGATGGTCAGGATAGCCCTCATTGAGGAGGTGAAGCAAAAACCTGAAAAGGGGTGAAGATATAAAAAATAAGGTAAGGCAAAGGTCCTAGGTGGGTGCATGGCCGATATGTTTGAGGAAAAGAAAGGCCACTGTAACTAGAATGAAGTGAGCAAAGAGAGAGTGCAATGAGAGAAGAAACAATGACTTAGATAATGTAGGGCCTTCTAGGTAGCATTTCAAGACTTGCTTTTCCTCTTACTAAAAGGGGAGCGGGGAGCCATTACAAGATTTGAGAAGAAGAATGACATGATCTAATTTACACAGTCAAAGAATCATTTTGATATGTTAAGAATAGACCGTAGGGGGGAAAGGTCAAAGCAGGAGGACCTACTCAGAAGCTACTACAATAACCCAACTGTAGGTTTCTCCTGAGAAACAGAACTGGCAGGATACATGTATATGTATATATGTATATGTGCATATATGTATATATATGTACACACGTGTATATGTGTGTGTGTGTATTATTAAGAGATTTATTATAGGAATAGGATCAGGTGGGTGGGGACTGGCAAGTCCAAATTTGTTAAAGCAGACCACAAGTTGGGAAATCTGATAAAAGTTTCAATGAATTCCCCAGGAAAGCTGGCTGGCTAAAGTGCAGATAGAAATTCTCCTTCCTGACTGCCTGTGCTAGTTTGAAACTGTTTGTACCCCAGAAAAGCCAAGTCCATTAATCCTCATTCCATATTGCTTAATGTTTCCATGGAGATGTGACCTACCCAATTGTGGTGGTAACTTTTGATTAGATGGTTTCCTTGGATATATGTCTCCACCCATTCAAGGTGGGATTGCTAACTGGAGTCCTCTAAGTTAGGACTTAAAGGAGGGAACTATTTTGGAAAAAGCTTTAGAGCCACCAGAACCGACAGAGCCAACAGAACAGAGCCCAGGAGAACCTGTTGAAGACTCCTGGAGAGAAAGCTAGCAGATGTCACCATGTGCCCTTCTAGCTGATAGAGAAACCCTGAACATTACTGAAACATTCAGGGAAAGATACCCTAAACCAAGGTATCTTTCCCTGAATGCCTTAATTTGGACATTTTCACAGCCTTATTATGGAAAACTTATAACTTAATAAACATTACTGAAACATTCAGGGAAAGATACCCTAAACCAAGGTATCTTTCCCTGAATGCCTTAATTTGGACATTTTCACAGCCTTATTATGGAAAACTTATAACTTAATAAATTCCCGTTTTAAAAGCTGTTCCATTTCTGGTATATCACATTCCAGCAGCTTGCAAACTAGAAGACTGGTGAAATCATCAGTTCTCTTTTTCAGGCCCTCAACTAACTTGATAAGACTTCTCTTATCTTATTGCCGAAAGCAATCTCCTTTGTTGATTATAGATACAATCAACTGAATAATGATTTAAATCCACAAAATACCATCACAGTAACAATCAGGCCAGTGCTTGTTTGATCAAACAACTAGAGGCCATAATCTAGCCAAGCTAACACATGAACTTAACCATCACACCAGGTAAGAGGTGGATGGGGTCTCAGGTTCATAGAAGTAACACTGCAGAATAATACTTTTCAAATATTTAGCTAAGAACTTTTTCCCTTCATCCTCCATCCCACCCCAAATACAATTTTAAATAAAATGCCAACTTATAAAACAGATACCACAGGTGCAAAACTTGTCTAGATGAAGTGAGGACAAAGGTTGGGGGCTTAAAGTCCATCCTACACAGTCATCCAACTCTACATTGTTGTGGTCCCTAGAACTCTTAAAATACAATTTTAACTATAAGGACGGAAAAGAAATCAGTGGTTGCCAGGAGATAAGGGTAGGGGGAAGTGTCAACTACAAAAGAGCATGAGGGAATTTTTTCTAGAGTATTTAGAACTGTTCTGTATCTTGATTGTGGTGGCCAAACTTCATACAACTATACGCTAAAGGGAGAGAAATTTTCTATATGTGAATTATTTCCCAATCATTTCCCAACAAAAATAAAACAAAGCACACATAGTTTTAAGGCTGTTTTATATATGTATCACCTGGTATTTAGAGATAAAAATGAAGCTGATCTAGTCAGATTAAGGTAATTCAGAATACAGGGGTAAGGAAAACATTGTCTATATTTTAGAACCTCATCCACTCTTTGAGACCAAAGGAAGAAAGTTTTATTTTGTCCAGAACCTAAAATTTCTGTAGTATATAATCTAACTCAACCTGTCTGTATAAGTAATTTAAACAATTCAAACACAGGGAGCACAGAATAAGAATTAGGGCCTTTAATCCTGTATAGCTTAAGGTGATACCTAGATACATGCCAGAATATCTACAATCAAAACGTATTGGTAGTCCCTTGAAGGATCAGAGAAAAAATATGAAACTCAAACTTTACCACCAGGGAAATCCCTGATACTGTGTCAAACATTAGGAACACCCAAGATAATAGGCCCAGCCCTTGATCTTGAGGCTTGCTTTTGTGAAGCTTATATATGTAGCAGAGAAGCTTAGCCTACCTATAGGTATGCCTAAGAGTCACCTCCAGAGGACCTCTTTTGTTGCTCGGATGTGACCTCTCTATCTAAGCCCAACTCTGCAAGTGAAATCATTGCCCTCCTCCTTACATGGGCCATGATATCCAGGGGTGAAAGTCTCCCTAGCAGCTTGGGAGATGACTCCCAGGATGAGCCTGGCCCTGGCACATGGGATCAACAATGCCATCCTGACCAAAAGTAGAAAAAGAAACAACAACTAAGATATCAGTGGCTGAAAGAATTCAAATAGAGTCAAAAGGCTACTCTGGAGGTCACTCTTATGCAAGCTTCAGTTAGACATCGCTACCTATCATAACTTGCCAAACCACAACCACAACCACTCCTGCCAATCCTAAAGAATATCTAGGGTAACAGAAGATTCTACAAAGGTTGCATGCACTAAGGTAAGTTTCCAGGATACTAACACTTCCAGATAGATCCCCAGACTGGATAAGTTCTGAAATGCAGAGAGGCCAGCCTCTCCGGAACATCAAGTAGTTCCATCCCTATCCTATATTATTGAAATCCACTTCCAACATGAAAAAGCTAGAATGGGCATAGCACAAATACATAGCACAAATAAAGAGTGGGAGAAAGATCAAAGGTGATGGTGGAGTTGTACAGAAAAGGTAGGGTTTAACAAATGAGTATGAGTACTGTATCATTATATCGTTATTTCTTTTAGTCTCTAGTATCTTAGAGTAGCTAGAAATAAAAACCAAAAATTGTGGAATTGTAATCCGTACCAAATTTTGAGATCTGTTCTACAACTAATTTTTGCAATGTACTTTGAAATTTATTGCTTTTCTGTACAAACATCATTTTTTCACAAAAAAAGATAGAAGGAGGACTATAACAGAGATGATAGGATTTAACAAGTATGACTGCTGAATTACTATATTGATATTTCTTTTGGTCTCCAGTGTCTTAGAGCAGCTAGAAGGAAAAATGAAAAATCATGGAACTGCAACCCATACAAAACTTTAAAATCTGTTCTATAAGTACTTGTTAAAATGCACTTGGAAATTTATTGCTTTTTTGCATATATGTTGTATTTTACAATTTAATAAATGCTAAAAAAAATAGAAATAGAAAATAAATTAAAAATTTTAAAAATCAACTACCATGTGATCAATCCATAAACTTTATAAGCTTACATTTTTTAGATAGTCTTCCTAAATAGGTACTACTTTCTACATTAAAAAAAAAACCACACAGTTTTAAAATCATGACTTTTAGAATAAATACTTCTCAAACTCTCACCTCCTACCTCCTATTACACTCTGTATTCTTTGTCATCAACATTCAAAATCCACTCTACCTCTTATCTTTCCTGTTTCTATCAGTATCAACAATCAATATTCCAGCCACTTAGCTTTGAAACTTTCAATTTATCCTGACCGAACTTCTTCCTTGCCAAGACCACTTCTGAAATGTGTATTATACTTGTCCCTACTTTCTTCCTCACTGCTATAGTCTTGACTAATTCCTGTCTAGATTACTATGAGACCACCTGATATCCTAACAGCCTAAAATCTTTCCTTCTTCTGGCCCATCCTCTAAATACTGCTGATACCATTTATTAAATCAAAACTACTTTTCAAAAACCTTTAATGATACATTAAAGAAATGCTCAACATCTTTTAGAATCAAAAGTATGCCATTTGTTTTCAGAAACAATTTCTTCTCTTATAAGAACTCTGCTGGCCAAGATCCCCAACCAATTTTCCCCATTTGATTTCTTTCTCTTCTTTTTTTCATTTAACCTGTATTCTGTGTGAATTGGGTTACAAACCAATTCCCAAACCTGTGCTATACTGTTCTGGACCTTTGGGCTCACTGCTATATCTACCTTTTCTTACTCTCAGTTGTACTACTGAAATAATTTCTTCCCCCTCTATACTTCCAATAAACAATGTGCTTCTTCTGTTACTCTCAATATATTCCCTCTCATATGATTTGTATATAGACCTTATTCTCATACAATCCTAAAGACTGAGATTATGTTTATTCATCCAATAATCCATACCATGAATATATAAGTATTCAATAAGTATCTGCTGAGTTTAACTGAATTAAGTGTACAACAATCACTTTAAGACAAATTCTTGCCACATGAAAACCATACAGTCATAAGCAAGTAATCACCGAAAATTATAATGTTCAATTTTTCAACCAGTCCTAAATACAATGTTAGAAAAGTTTTAAAATAGAAATAGGTGAACACAAATACAAGTTGCAGCATACACAGACATTTGAAATTTTATAAAAGCATGTCTAACATGTTTTAGCTAGGATGGGTTTAATACTAGATAAAAATACATTGAGTTACAAAGCAAAATCTTAAAACACAGATATATGTTTCGCCTGAAGGGACTACATGACTATTAGTTAATATACTGCTCGGAATACATTGCTCAGAAATTAGAATATGCTTTTTGCTTCTTGGGTGATTTTAACAAATATCCATTCATTCCATTTATAAGAAAATACCCATTTTAACAGTCTTTTCCTTAAAAACTACAAACCCAAGTGTGGTGGTTTGAAATTGTATGTACCCTAAAAAACACATTCCTAAAGTTAATCCATTCCTGTGGGTGTGGATCCATTGTAAGTAAGATCTGTTGATTAGGCTACTTCAGTTAAGATGGGTCTTAATCTTCTTACTGGCATCTTTATAAACAGGATGGACACACAGAGAGAAAGCCACAGAAGCAAGGAGGTGAAAGCAACAAAAACCAGAAGAGAAGAGAAAGACCAGCAGATGCTGCCAAGTCCCTTGCCATGTGGCAGAGAGGTCAAGGATGGCTGGTAGCCATCTTTAGAAAGAAAGCATCAACTTGATTATGCCTTGATTTGTACTTTTCTTTCTCAGCCTCAAAATAGTAAGCTAATAAATTCCCCTTGTTAAGTCAACCCATTTCATGGGATTTGCTTTCAGGAGCCTAGGACACTAAAACAACAAGTAAGAAAAACTTTTGGTGAGGTTGTTTGATTGTCAAACTAAAGGAAGATAATGTATGCAGAAGGCAAAAATAAATAAGAAAAAGATCATTCAGGTTTTAAAAGAAAAACTGGAGGAAATTAGAGTCTTTCTTAGGTGATAAAAAAGACTAGGTAAATTAAATATTTGTCATTAATTTTTTAATCCCAATCTCATACAATAAGGCATTTTTCAGGCACTCCAGATAAATATATATAATGATCAAAAGAACAAAAGTATTTAACTTCAGTTACTACTGAGCTGAGCCACTACATTTTATACTATCTCACACACACACACAAACACACACACACACAAAACTTCTCCCACATTCCCAGAAGAAAAACCATTTGTACTTAGTTTTTTGAGACTCCCACAGACACTCAATGCCCCATTGTTTATACATAAGAAATAACTGGCTTTAATTTTCTGCTAATAAAAATGTTGTTTATTCCTATGATACATTTTAAAAGTAAAATGACACTCATCTCTTTGTGATTTCTGGACATTTAAGACTCTCTCTCTCCCACTCTCACTTATTCTCTCATTTTTGTTCTCTCTCCCTCTCTCTCTAGTCACCTTCCCCCACCCCTTCCTCTCTTTCTCCATCAGAATAATATTAGCTTGAAAGCTGACAACTCAACCACATCTCAAGCAATCATTTACTCTGTTACTTAATAGGAGGGGGAACAACCCAGTTACCATAACAACTTACATCACATAGTAATTATGGAGTATCTAAAATACAGCAAACCATACTTTTACACAGTGTTTTCTAGAGGGAATGTGTAATAAGCACAGATACCATTTTTTCCATATTATTATTCAGAATTTTTATCCAACTGTTTCACCTTACATAACACCATTCTATGTTCTTCATAAGAAATATGTTTTAAAATGAAGCAGAACTGAAAGGAAAAGGTAAATATACTTCTTACATTACAAATGATGAATTATATCACACATGCCTTAGGATATGCGGGAAAAAAATTTAAAGGCAGAAAAACCACCAAAATTAATATATAATGCAAAAAAAGAATAAAATGATGTTCGCTGAAAAAATGAAAAAAAAAAACTAGGATAAAAGCAAAGATTTCATTCAGAGTAGTGCTGCCAATAAGCTAGAATAGCTTTCACCAAATAAAAATGAAAAAGATGAGCTCAATATCTAATGTTGAAGCAGAAATATGGCTGGGTGGTAGTAGTAGTAGGATCAGGAAAACTTGCATGTGCTCAACCATAGATGAAATAATGAAGCAAGATTGCCATTCTCAGTTAGGGACAAATCAGCATCAGCCACTTAGGTGACAGTGCCAGGAAAGAACTAGAAATGCCAAAGTATTTTAGGACGGGAACCACATTTTAGGGACAGAAACTGTCACTCAACTTCAGCTTCTTCATCATAGGTGCCAAATGAATCTCAGGATAAAAAGTAGTAACTATAAATCAGAGCAAAAGAGAGCATCACTTAGGACTGGAGAAACCCTAGGAGACCTGAAATGACCCCCTAGGTCATACCTGTTCAAAGAAGCAAAGAAAGAGAAAGAGGTCTTCAGTTTTAGAGAACTTAAACAGGATAATAATTAAGCAGACCTACTCATGGTATATCAGACCAAACCCCAAATCAGAATTTGACCAGTGAGTCTTTCAAATGTAATATGGGAGAGCCAACCTTAGGGAAAAATCAATGAAGAAAAAAGGTTTTTCAAAAAGAAAGGAAAATAACACTTTCTAAAAGGATCCATTACCGATTTCATTAAATAGTTCCAAGGCATTGAAAATTACTTGATTTAACTAACCTAAAGTTCATGAACTATTAACAATTACTAGATCTTAATATAAACAGCAGAAACCCTACCCCAATCAAGATAGTGGAATGAGATACTTCAGAGCTTCATCCCTTCAAAGAAGCATTGTAAAACCAGCAAGAACTGTCAGAACTATCTTTCCCAAAGTTTCAGAAAACAGTTTAATGACTGTAGGAAAATGGCAAGTGTCAAATGAAAAGAAAAAAAAGCTATTTAAAAGTGGTAGGATACCTGGTGCCCCTCTTCTATCCCATACCAGCTTGGTGCAGAATCAACCCATGCTCCTAACATGGCTCTGAAGTCCCGGTTTCAGAGGAAACACAGTAACCCTGGTGTGCGTATATGCCTGGTCCAATCTGTCTGAGGGACTCACTGTCACAGAACTTGCCCTGCATGTGGAAGGCCACTCACAAAACCTTCCTACAGAATGCTGTGGGAGAGCAGTTAACTTATGCTGCCTGGTACAAAGGACTGCTGGCTGTAGGACACACAGTGCAGAGCCCAAGAAGATGAAGAAACTCTTTCCTAGGGAAGGCAGGACATTTGGAACCATGTAAATGAGGGAATTATCAGGGCCACTTGGACTTGCCCAGAAAGAATCTGGGAGAACCCCAAACTTTAGCCTGGAGCTATTCTCTAAACTCACTGTATGGATAAGCCTGAAGGAGAGCACCTGCATGGCTGAATCTGTAAGGACTGTGAAAGGAATTTTCCTCCCTCCTTCTGCTCCTCCTGCTCCTCATCCTCCAGAAAACTCTGTCATGACTACCTGGATACAAGCTTAAATTACTACAAACATCCAGGTTTTAACAAAAGGTAAGAACATAAAAAGGTCAAAAAGCATACAAAAAAACAGGAAGTGATGGCTCAGACAAAGGACAAGATTAGGGTGTTTGAAACTATCAATGAGGAAGACCACCTGGGACATAACAAAGACTTTTAAAATACAGTCCTAAATATGTTCAAACAGCTAAAAGAATATATGGACAAAGCACTAAAGGAAATCAGAAAACAACAGATGAACACAAAGACAATATCAAAATTAAAGAGAGAATACTGAAAGCCATAAGAGAGAAGCAACATGTCACAAACAAGGGGGTTTCAATAAGATTAAGGGCAAATTTCGCATCGAAAACCATGGTGGCAAGAAGGCAGTAGGATGACATATTCGTAAGTGCTGAGAGCAAAAATTTGCAAACAAAGAAGTCTATATCCAGCAAAACTGTCTTACAAAAACGGGGAGATAAAAATATTCCCAGATAAAGAAAAGCTGAGAAACTTCATCACCACTAGACCGAGCCACGTGAGAGATGTGAAAGAGTTCTACAAGTTGAAAGGAAATGACAACAAATAATAGCTCAAAGCCCCACAAAGAAAAAAAGATGTCCAGTAAGGATAATGACAGGAGTAAATATAAATGCTAAAATTATTGTATTTGGTGTCTGTACTCCAGTTTTTACTTCCTATAGGATCTAAAAGTCAAATGCATAAAATTTAAAGATTAGTGGTTTGGGACTTGTTCTAGTTTGCTAGCTGCTGGAATGCAACATACCAGAAACGGAATGGCTTTTAAAAACGAGAATTTAATGAGTTGCTGGATTACAGTTCTAAGTCTGAGAAAATGTTCCAGTTAAAACAAGTCTACAGAAATGTCCAATCTAAGGCATCCAGGGAAAGATATCTTGGTTCAAGAAGGCCAATGAAGTTCAGGGCTTCTCTCTCAAATGAGAAGGCACAGATGAACACAGTCACAGTTTCTCTGTCATCTGGAAAGACACGTGGTGAGCAAGGCATCATCTGCTAGCGTCTTCTCCTGGCTTCCTGTTTCGTGAAGCTCCCGGGGAGGCATTTTCCTTCATCTTCAAAGGTCGCTGGCTGGTGGACTCTGCTTCTCATGGCTATTGCATTCTACTCTCTCTGAATCTCTCATTCTCCAAAATATTTCCTTTTATAGGACTTCACAAACTAATCAAGATCCACCCAAATGGGTGGAGACATGTCGTCCCTTAATCCAGTTTCACAACCACTCTTGACTAAATCACATCATCCAGGGAGATGATTTCATTACAGTTTCAAACATACAGTATTGAACAGGGATTGTTCTACTTTTATGAAATGGGATTTATATTAAAACATGGCTTTTCTTAGGGGCATACTTCCTTTCAAACCAGCACAGGACTCAAAATATGTAAACCTGAAATTTGTGTTTACATTAAACTATATAATTTGTGTTTATATAATTTGTGTTTACATAAGCTACATAAAGGTGGGAAGAGAGAGGGATATAGGAACATGGGTTGTGCATACTATTGAAGCTAAATTGGTATCAAAGCAAACAAGATGGTTATATTTAGAATGTTAAATCTAAGCCCCATGGTAACTACAAAGAAAATTTCAGAGAATATACAAGCTCACAGAGACAAAAAATTAATAGTACATTTTGCCAGGAGTGGGGAAGTGGGAGAGGGGAATTAATGTATAATGGGTGCAGGGTTTTTGTCCGGAGAGAGGGGAAAGTTTTAGTAATGGAAGGTGGGAAGGGTACTGCAGAATTGTGAATGTGATGAACCCCAATGAATGGTATACATGGCAGTAGTTGAGAAAGCTTATGCTACATATATATTACCACAATTAAAAAAAAAAAAAAAAAGAAAGAGAGAGAGAGAGAGATAGCAACTAAGAAACAATGGCAATAAAATGAAGCACATGGGCCTGGATGAGATCTAGCAAAGGAGGAGAAGAGGCTCAAAGCAACATTACTGAGACATATGAAAAAATTGGAATATAGACTATAAACTTTATATTGATGTTATATTTCTTGAACTTGTTAACCACACTTAAGATTCTTTCCTAAGATCTTGGTTCAAGGAGTATACTAAATGGCAGTATTAAGTGTTCAAGGAGCATGATGAATACAACTGACACTCAGTTTTCAGTAAATGGACTAACAGACAGATGAACAGATAGAATGAAACAGCTAATCTGACAATATGCTAAAATTGGTGGATCTGGATATCTGGGGGTGGGAACAGGGTAGTCGTAATATTGGAGTTCTTTGTATAAGGTCTGTATCCTTTTGTACCTGTCTTGTATGTTTGAAAGAATTTCAAGGTAAAAAGTTAAAATATAAAAACACCATCACTGGATTTAGGGCTCACACACACGCATATATATATTATATTTTAGGGCAGGCCACAGCAGCTCAGCAAGCAGAATTCTCACCTGCCATGCTGGAGACCCAGGTTCAGTTCCTGATGCCTGCCCATGTAGAAAAAAAAAAGTATATACATATATAAAGAGCAGAACATCTGCACATTCAAAATAAAGGCTCCCACCCATTCATTCACTCACTCACTCAACTCACCTGTAATTACAGGCATTGCAAAGGCTACAGAATATCCTATAGGGGTAAGCAATCTTTGGGGAAAGGGAGGGCTTAACCATTGGCCTGAAGATGCATGACTCCAGTTTCTGTCTCCATCTTCACATCATTCTCTGTTCTGTGCTGTGTGTCTTCACATGACCTTTTTCTTATAAGAACACCATCACTGGATTTAGGGCTCACCATCATCAGTGATTATCTCCTCTTGATACTCTTAGCTCAATTTCATACACAGAGACCCATTTTCCAAGTAACATCACATTCATAGGTTCTGGGAAAACACATCTCTTTGGGGGCCACAATTCAATCCACTAAAACCATTTTAATGAATAACAACACAAAATATTACATAGGGGCTGTGGTATTAGGTTGAGGTGTCAGCTTGGCCAGGTGATGATGTCCTGCTGTTCTGTTTCAGTAGATTTGAATCATCAGCATATAAAATTCATCTTTGGCTGATTACATCTGCAATCGGCTAAGGCAAGTGCCTTCCCCAATGACTGATGTTTAATTAGCTGGAGGCTTAAAAGAGAGAGGTCAGAAGAGAGCTCAACAGAACATAACCCAAGTAGCTGAGCATACTCATCTCAGCACTTGCAGCTCAACCCAGACATTTGGAGATGCAGGAAGGAATCACCTTGAGGAAGGCCATGGGAACCCAGAAGCATTGAGAGAGGGCAGCAGATGACCAGGTGCCTTCCACATGACAGAGAAACTCAGATGAAAGCTAGCTGCCTTTCCTCTGAAGAATTATAAATTTTTAAATAAATCCCCTTATTAAAAGCCGATCCATCTCTGGTGTGTTGCATTCTGGCAGCTTTAGCAAATTAAAACAAGGGCTTGTTCAAAAGACAATAATATTTCATATTTTAGTAAGACCCCATCAATTACTTAATATACCATCAATTAATATTTCTGGAAAAAAGGAAACTATCCTATTAGCAATACATATTGATTATATGACACATCCATGTTTAGAAAGGATTAAAATCATTAATTTAGCAAATAATTATCAAAAGCCTACTATATGTGAGGCATAATAGCCATTGGAGTGACTGAATAA
This sequence comes from Tamandua tetradactyla, assembly GCF_023851605.1. NCBI lineage: Eukaryota > Metazoa > Chordata > Mammalia > Pilosa > Myrmecophagidae > Tamandua > Tamandua tetradactyla. The sequence continues at coordinate 76,056,419 of NC_135328.1, forward strand.
AACAAACTTCCTGATCTTATGAGGTTTACATTTTAATGAAGGAAATAGATGCTAACTGCCATGGATGCTTTCCTGTGACATATAGATTCCCCCTTCAGGACAAATAGGGATTGATAGATCATAGACAGAGAGATGGATAGATGATAGATAATATGAATAGTCCATATAAGAAAATAAATTGAATCAGTCACAAATATTATCTAATGAAAACTCTAGACCTGGATGGTTTTAATGGAAAACATCATTACCTACCACATCATTAAGGAAAAAAAAGCACTAGCAATTTTTAGACACACTCTTCAAGAAAATAGAAGAGAGGGGAATTTCAGCCAACTCACTTCATTTGGACAGCATTAGCCTAATAATAAAACTAGACAAAGATATTACAAGAAAACTACAGAACAATATATCTCATGAGCATAAATGCAAAAATCCTTAACAAAATAAGTAGCAAACCAAAGCCAGCAATATATAAAAAGGATAATACATGACAACCAATCGGAGTTTCTCTTAGGAATGTAGTACTGGTTCAACATTAGAAAATAAATCTAAATATAATTCATAATATCAACAAACTAAAAAAAACAACATATCATCATCTCAATAAATACAGGAAAAATATTTGACAAAACAATATTCAGCAGCCATTCTGATAAAAACACTCAGCAATTTAGGAATATAACGAAACTTATTAAGTAACAACCTACTTAACAGTGAAACACTGAATGCCTTCCCCCAAGACTGTGAATGAGGATAAGAATGTCTGCTTTTACCATTCTTATTCAACACTGTACTGAAGCTTCCAGATAGGGAAATGAGGCAAGAAAAAGAAATAAAAGGCATACTGACCAGATAGAAAAATTTAAAACAATATTTACTCATATACAATATTACAATGAAATTCAAAGAGAATCTATAAAATACGTATATAGAATAAGAACAAATAAATAAGTTTAGAAAGGCCATAGAAAAAAATCTATTTTATGTTTATATATTAGCAGTGAACTGGAAATTAAAACTAAAAAAAAAGTCTCTAAATAGCATCAAAATACTTACAGATATAAAATAATTATGAAATCTAACAAAATATATACAAGATCTGTAATATGAGAACAACAAAACACTGATGAGAAAAACCAGAGAATGTGTAAATAAGTACACATTTATTTATGTGAGATACATTTATTTATGAGAGATACATATCTTGCTTATGGGTCAAAAGACTCAAATTGTTAAAATGCCAGTACTTCTTTAAACTGAGCTATAGATTCAAAGCATTTCTAATCAAAATTGCAGCAGGTTTTTCTCAGTTTGCAAAAGCTGATTTAAAATTTTATAGAAAAGTAAATGGTTTTGAAGAGCCAAAATTTTATTGAAAAAAAGAACAAACTGTCTCCAGTTTGTTTAGAGTATTTGATTTAGAGATTTGTTGTAAAGTGATGGTGACCAACAGAGTGTGGTTTGGGCCAAAGAATAAAGCACAATGATCAATGATCAATGAAACATAATTAAATACAGAAATAAATCCATAAGTATATGGGCAAAAGAATTTCAACAAAGATGTCCAGGTAATGTAGTGAACAAAGGATAGTATTTGCAACTAATATAACCCGTATCTTATATAAAAATTACAAATGGATCAGAGGCTAAACCGTAAAATTTTAAACTATAAAACTTCAATTAGAAAACATAGGAAAACCATCAACTGATAAACAGATAAACAAATATGGTTTATCCATACAGCAGAATATCATTCAACCATAAAAAGGAATGAAGTACTGAGTATGCTAAAACATGGGTGAGTCTTGAAAAAATTAAGCTACGTGAAAGAAGCAGTACACAAATGGCCACACATATATGTTTCTATTACGTAATTTCCACATATTAATAAGCAAATCTTTAGAGACAAAAAGTAGACTGACGGTTGCCTGGGGCTAAAAGGAAAGAGGGAATGGGGAGTAATCACTAATGAGTATAGGGTTTCTTTCTTGAATGATAAAAATATCCTGAATTTTATTTTGTGCATAACTCTGAATATGATAAAACTCACTGAATTTGTATACTTTAAGTGAATAAATTCATGGTATGTAAATTATATTTCCACTTTAAAAAGCAATAAGGACTTCCGGAGAAGATGGTGGCTTAGTAAGACGTGCGGATCTTAGTTTCTCCTCAAGGACAGCTACAAGGGGAGTAGAAACAATACAGAACAGCTCCCAAAGCCACGACAGAGATAAAAAAGACAGCGTACCCCATCCAGGAACGGCTGGCTGGCTGAGAGAACCCGCTCTGGTGAGATCGCCGAGGGGGGCAGGCTTCACCGGGCGGGGCGGCAAGCGGCCGGAGTCACTCCCTTCCCCCTTCCCGGGCCGGCTGGGAGAATTGGACAGGCGGTCCCCTCAAACCGCGGCGGCTGGCGACCACACCACGCGCGGCCCTCCGGACCAACTGAGAGAATTGGATCGGAAATCCCCAGGCCGCGGAGAACGGTGACCGGGGTGGGGGGCCCTTCCAAACCCGGGACTCCCCGGGAACATGCACTCTCCCGGGTGGGCCACTGCAGCTGGCGCCCTCCTGCCACACTTCGCGCACTGGGCCGACTAGGAAATTCGGACGGGCGCTTTCCCGGGCTGCGGCGGCCAGCGACCCTCCCCACATTCGGACCCCGGGCCAGCTGGAACTCTTCCAAGCCGCTTCTGACTAAATGCCCAGACGCCAGCAGCAGAAGATAACTGTCCACGCTCAGAAGATTGAGAATATGGCCCAGTCAAAGGAACAAACCAATATTTCAAATGAGATACAAGAGCTGAGACAACTAATGCTGAATATACGAACAGAAATGGAAAACCTCTTCAAAAATGAAATCGATAAATTGAGGGAGGACATGAAGAGGACATGGGCTGAACATAAAAAAGAAATAGAAAAACTGAAAAAACAAATCACAGAACTTATGGAAGTGAAGGATAAAGTAGAAAACATGGAAAAAACAATGGATACCTACAATGATAGATTTAAAGAGAGAGAAGATACAATTAGTGATTTGGAGGATGGAACATCTGAATTCCAAAAAGAAACAGAAACTATCGGGAAAAGAATGGAAAAATTTGAACAGGGTATCAGGGAACTCAAGGACAATATGAACCGCACAAATATACGTGTTGTGGGTGTTCCAGAAGGAGAAGAGAAGGGAAAAGGAGGAGAAAAACTAATGGAAGAAATTATCACTGAAAATTTTCCAACTCTTATGAAAGACCTAAAATTACAGATCCAAGAAGTGCAGCGCACCCCAAAGAGATTAGACCCAAATAGGCGTTCTCCAAGACACTTACTAGTTAGAATGTCAGAGGTCAAAGAGAAAGAGAGGATCTTGAAAGCAGCAAGAGAAAAACAATCCATCACATACAAGGGAAACCCAATAAGACTATGTGTAGATTTCTCAGCAGAAACCATGGAAGCTAGAAGACAGTGGGATGATATATTTAAATTATTAAAAGAGAAAAACTGCCAACCAAGACTCCTATATCCAGCAAACTTATCCTTCAAAAATGAGGGAGAAATTAAAACATTCTCAGACAAAAAGTCACTGAGAGAATTTGTGACCAAAAGACCAGCTCTGCAAGAAATACTAAAGGGAGCACTAGAGTCAGATACAAAAAGATAAAAGAGAGAGGTATGGAGAAGAGTGTAGAAAGAAGGAAAATCAGATATGATATATATAACACAAAAGGTAAAATGTTAGAGAAAAATATTATCCAAACAGTAATAACACTAAATGTCAATGGACTGAATTCCCCAATCAAGAGACATAGATTGGCAGAATGGATTAAAAAACAGGATCCTTCTATATGCTGTCTACAGGAAACACATCTTAGACCCAAAGATAAACATAGGTTGAAAGTGAAAGGTTGGGAAAAGATATTTCATGCAAATAACAACCAGAAAAGAGCAGGAGTGGCTACACTAATATCCAACAAATTAGACTTCAAATGTAAAGCAGTTAAAAGAGATAAAGAAGGACACTATATACTAATAAAAGGAACAATTAAACAAGAAGACATAACAATCATAAATGTTTATGCACCGAACCAGAATGCCCCAAAATACGTGAGGAATACACTGCAAACACTGAAAAGGGAAATAGACTCATATACCATAATAGTTGGAGACTTCAATTCACCACTCTCATCAATGGACAGAACATCTAGACAGAGGATCAATAAAGAAATAGAGAATCTGAATATTACTATAAATGAGCTAGACTTAACAGACATTTATAGGACATTACATCCCACAACAGCAGGATACACTTTTTTCTCAAGTGCTCATGGATCATTCGCAAAGATAGATCATATGCTGGGTCACAAAGCAAGTCTTAACAAATTTAAAAAGATTGAAATCATACACAACACTTTCTCGGATCATAAAGGAATGAAGTTGGAAATCAATAATAGGCGGAGTGCCAGAAAATTCACAAATACGTGGAGGCTCAACAACACACTCCTAAACAACGAGTGGGTCAAAGAAGAAATTGCTAGAGAAATTAGCAAATACCTCGAGGCAAATGAAAACGAAAACACAACATATCAAAACTTATGGGACGCAGCAAAGGCAGGGCTAAGAGGGAAATTTATTGCCCTAAAAGCCTATATCAGAAAAGAAGAAAAGGCAAAAATGCAGGAATTAACTATCCATTTGGAAGAACTGGAGAAAGTACAGCAAACTAATCCCAAAGCAAGCAAAAGGAAAGAAATAACAAGGATTAGAGCAGAAATAAATGAAATTGAAAACATGAAAACAATAGAGAAAATCAATAAGGCCAGAAGTTGGTTCTATGAGAAAATCAATAAGATTGATGGGCCCTTAGCAAGATTGACAAAAAGAAGAAGAGAGAGGATGCAAATAAATAAGATCAGAAATGGAAGAGGAGACATAACTACTGACCTCACAGAAATAAAGGAGGTAATAACAGGATACTATGAACAACTTTACGCTAATAAATACAACAATTTAGATGAAATGGACGGGTTCCTGGAAAGACATGAACAACCAACTTTGACTCAAGAAGAGATAGATGACCTCAACAAACCAATCACAAGTAAAGAAATTGAATCGGTCATTCAAAAGCTTCCTAAAAAGAAAAGTCCAGGACCAGACGGCTTCACATCTGAATTCTATCAAACATTCCAGGAAGAATTAGTACCAACTCTCCTCAAACTCTTCAAAAAAATAGAAGCAGAGGGAAAACTACCTAATTCATTCTATGAAGCCAACATCACCCTCATACCAAAACCAGGCAAAGATATTACAAAAAAGAAAACTACAGACCAATCTCTCTAATGAATATAGATGCAAAAATCCTCAATAAAATTCTAGCAAATCATATCCAACAACACATTAAAAGAATTATACATCATGACCAAGTAGGATTCATCCCAGGTATGCAAAGATGGTTCAACATAAGAAAATCAATTAATGTAATACACCATATCAACAAATCAAAGCAGAAAAATCACATGATCATCTCAATTGATGCAGAGAAGGCATTTGACAAGATTCAACATCCTTTCCTGTTGAAAACACTTCAAAAGATAGGAATACAAGGGAACTTCCTTAAAATGATAGAGGGAATATATGAAAAAACCACAGCTAATATCATCCTCAATGGGGAAAAATTGAAAACTTTCCCCCTAAGATCAGGAACAAGACAAGGATGTCCACTATCACCACTATTATTCAACATTGTGTTGGAGGTTCTAGCCAGAGCAATTAGACAAGAAAAAGAAATACAAGGCATCAAAATTGGAAAGGAAGAAGTAAAACTATCACTGTTTGCAGATGATATGATACTATACGTCGAAAACCCGGAAAAATCCACAACAAAACTACTAGAGCTAATAAATGAGTACAGCAAAGTAGCAGGTTACAAGATCAACATTCAAAAATCTGTAGCATTTCTATACACTAGCAATGAACAAACTGAGGGGGAAATCAAGAAACGAATCCCATTTACAATTGCAACTAAAAGAATAAAATACCTAGGAATAAATTTAACTAAAGAGACAAAAAGCCTATATAAAGAAAACTACAAAAAACTGCTAAAAGAAATCACAGAAGACCTAAATAGATGGAAGGGCATACCGTGTTCATGGATTGGAAGACTAAATATAGTTAAGATGTCAATCCTACCTAAATTGATTTACAGATTCAATGCAATACCAATCAAAATCCCAACAACTTATTTTTCAGAAATAGAAAAACCAATAAGCAAATTTATCTGGAAGGGCAGGGTGCCCCGAATTGCTAAAAACATCTTGAGGAAAAAAAACGAAGCTGGAGGTCTTGCACTGCCTGACTTTAAGGCATATTATGAAGCCACAGTGGTCAAAACAGCATGGTATTGGCATAAAGATAGATATATCGACCAATGGAATCGAATAGAGTGCTCAGATATAGACCCTCTCATCTATGGACATTTGATCTTTGATAAGGCAGTCAAGCCAACTCACCTGGGACAGAACAGTCTCTTCAATAAATGGTGCCTAGAGAACTGGATATCCATATGCAAAAGAATGAAAGAAGACTCATATCTCACACCCTACACAAAAGTTAACTCAAAATGGATCAAAGATCTAAACATTAGGTCTAAGACCATAAAACAGTTAGAGGAAAATGTAAGGAGATATCTTATGAATCTTACAATTGAAGGCAGTTTTATGGACCTTAAACCTAAAGCAAGAGCACTGAAGAAGGAAATAAATAAATGGGAACTCCTCAAAATTAAACACTTTTGTGCATCAAAGAACTTCATCAAGAAAGTAGAAAGACAGCCTACACAATGGGAATCAATATTTGGAAACGACATATCAGATAAAGGTCTAGTATCCAGAATTTATAATGAGATTGTTCAACTCAACAACAAAAAGACAGCCAACCCAATTACAAAATGGGAAAAAGACTTGAATAGACACCTCTCAGAGGAGGAAATACAAATGGCCAAAAGGCACATGAAGAGATGCTCAATGTCCCTGGCCATTAGAGAAATGCAAATCAAAACCACAATGAGATATCACCTCACACCCACCAGAATGGCCATTATCAACAAAACAGAAAATGACAAGTGCTGGAGAGGATGCGGTGAAAGAGGCACACTTATCCACTGTTGGTGGGAATGTCAAATGGTGCAACCACTGTGGAAGGCAGTTTGGCGGTTCCTCAAAAAGCTGAATATAGAATTGCCATACGACCCAGCAATACCATTGCTGGGTATCTACTCAAAGGAATTAAGGGCAAAAACTCAAATGGACATTTGCACACCAATGTTTATAGCAGCATTATTTACAATTGCAAAGAGATGGAAACAGCCAAAATGTCCATCAACAGACGAGTGGCTAAACAAACTGTGGTATATACATACGATGGAATATTATGCAGCTTTAAGACAGGATAAACTTATGAAGCATGTAATAACATGGATGGACCCAGAGAACATTATGCTGAGTGAATCTAGCCAAAAACTAAAAGACAAATACTGTATGGTCCCAATGATGTGAATCGACACTCGAGAATAAACTTGGAATATGTCATTGGTAACAGAGTTCAGCAGGAGTTAGAAACAGGGTAAGATAATGGGTAATTGGAGCTGATGGGATACAGACTGTGCAGTAGGACTAGATACAAAAACTCAAAAATGGACAGCACAATAATACCTAATTGTAAAGTAATCATGTTAAAACACTGAATGAAGCTGCATCCGAGCTATAGGTTTTTGTTTTGTTTTGTTTTGTTCTTACTATTATTACTTTTAGTTTTCTTCTCTATATTAACATTCTATATCTTTTTCGTTTATATTGCTAGTTCTTCTAAACCGATGCATATGTACTAAGAAACGATGATCATGCATCTATGTGATGATGTTAAGAATTACTGATTGCATATGTAGAATGGTATGATTTCTAAAAAAAGAAAAAAAAAATGGACAGCACAATACTACCTAATTGTAATTATGTTAAAACACTGAATGAAGCTGCATCTGAGCTATAGTTTTTATTTTCTCTTATATATTTTTGTATTTTTTATTTTTATTTTTATTTTTTCTCTATATTATCATTTTCTTTCTTTTTCTGTTGTCTTGCTATTTTTTTTTCTAAATCGATGCATATGTACTAAGAAATGATGATCATACATCTATGTGATGATATTAAGAATTACTGATTGCATATGTAGAATGGAATGATTTCTAAATGTTGTGTTAAAAAAAAAGAGAGGAAATTTGGACGCAGTCAATCAAAATAAAACTCGCAGCCAGTAGAAGCTGCAGGCCAGGAGTCAGGAGAAACCAGGAGAGCTGACACAAAAAGAAAGATCTCCGTGTGATGGAAGATTGCTGGAACACTATAGACTTTTAGAAAGTAAGCTTATATCCTGACATTGGACTTCTAGCCTCCAAAACCATAAGACAGTAAATTCCTGCTACTTAAGTCAACCCACTGTGTGGTATTTGTCATAGCAGCCGTAACAAACCAACACACCTCACATCAACCTCTCAGCCTAATGCAATATGACCTCACCTCCAGCACTTCATAGAAACTCCCCTTTGCTAAGGTCTCCCATAAGCCCCCAGTGGAACAATCAAATAAACACTTTTCAATTTTTATGTTCCTTCACTTTTCCTAGCATTTGATGTTGTGGAATTAATTCTCCTTCTCTGTAGGAATATACGGTTCCTCCTACTCTGCAATTTGCCAGAGGTGCGAAGAGAAAGAAAATCAGACAGCTGCAGGTGGAGTCTCCCAGGTACCCAATGAAAAGTAATTAAAAAAAAAAAAAAGAAAAGTAGACATCACTCTGTGCCTTCCACGTAAGAAAGAACCTCAGTCGAAAGTTAGCTGCCTTTTCTCTGAAGAACTATACGTTAGCTAAATAAACCCCCTTTTATTAAAAGTCAGTCTGTCTCTGGTGTGTTGCATTTCAGCAGCTAGCACACTAGAACAGTCTCCAACAAGCCCCCAGTGGAACAATCAAATAAACAACTTTCAATTCTAATTTAAAAAAAAAAAAGCAATAAGAAAAAAACAGGAAGACAAAAAGAAAACAGAAAATCTTTGTGACCTCAGGTTATACAAAAGGCAAGAACCATAAAAGAAAAACTTGGTAAATTGGAATTTTTCAATATTACAAAAGCACTCTTCATAAACTTTGTTTAGGAAATGGAGAGACAAGTTACAGACTGGGAAAAAATATTTGTAAAATACATTTCTCATAAAGGATTTAAATAAGAATATATAAAGAACTCTCTTTTGAAAACAAACAAACAACAAACCAGTAAATAAATGCCCAACAGACAGTTCATGGAAGAAAAGATATTGATGGCAAATAAGCACATGAAAAGATACTCAACATCACTAGATTTTAAGGAAATGTGAATTTTACCACAAAGAGAAACTAGCACCTACCGATCAATATGGCTAAAATTTTCAAAATTGACCATACCAGGCACTGGCGAGGAATTAAAAACAAAACAGCTACTTAGGAAAACAGCATGGCAGTTCTTTATAACCAGAAACATGAACTTAGCATAAGACCTGGCAATCTCACTTCTGGATATTTATTTACTCAAAAGAAATGAAAGCATGTTCACACACAGAAACGTATTAGAATATTTATAATGGCTTTATTCATAATCATCCAAAACTAGAAACAACCCAAAGCTTCACCAACTGGTTAATGCATAAACAATTTGGACACTGCCGGACAATGGAATACTACTCAACAATAAAAAGGAATGAATTATTGGTACATGCAACGACACAGGTAAATTTCAAAAGCATATGCCATGTGAAAAAAGCTAGACACAAAATGTTCCGTACTGTGATTTCATATATAAATTTTGAAAAAGGCAATATTGTAAAAGCAGAAACCATATCAGCAACTGCTAGGAAATGGGGGTGGGGGAGAGTTGAATACAAAGAGACACAAGGGAACTTTCTGGAGTGATGTAAGTACTCTATATCTTAATTGCGGTGGTTGTATATATTTGTCAAATCTAATAGAACTCCAAAAATAAAAAGAATGAATTTCATTGTATGTAAATTATACTTCAACAAACCTGACATGCAAAAACATTATTAATATTGTTAGATGTAAAAATGGCCTAAATAATGCTTTTTAAAGTCCTTATCTGATAAATAAATTGCATGACATTTGGACTTCTTTTTTTTTTAATAATCCAGAAAAAGAAAGATGAATCAAAGTTTAGCAAAATTTTGATAATTGTTAAAGCTGGATGATGGATACATGAGAATTTATTATATTGTTCTTTTTGCTTTTGTGAATGTTTGAAATTCTCAAGAAAACCTAAAATACAAAAACTGAATAGAGGAATATTGGGAACCAAAGCAGAGTTTGGGGAAATATCACCTGAAAGAATACCAAATGGGATGTAACAACAACAAAAGTCTAGAAGCAAAAAGATTAAGGAAGTTAATTTTAGAAAGGATCCAAAGATAGCCAAAAACATTCTCTGCTTGACCTGGGACTCTATAGCATAGTACATAAGTTCAAGGTCTCTGGACCCAGACTGCCTGGGTTCAAGTTCCAGCCTCTGCCACCTCTAGCTCTGTGAACTTCAGGACAGAACTTTCTTCACTATACAGCGGTGTTAACAGTACCTAATGTACACACTACATAAATTAACATATGTACAGCAATTTAAAAACTGCCTAAGCTAATTATTAGCTGTTATTACTGCAAATGTTATTGTTGCTAACCAGCTCTTTAAATTCATACTATTTATTGTAACACTGTTTGAGAAACTATATGCTCTTTCCTTATCTTACCCTAGTTTTACAAATGGACATGGAAAACAAGGTACTATAGTAAGCAGAAGATGGAATCCAAGCTGAAATTCTACATAGACTTGTTAATTCAGTCCAATAGAGCTTCCAATTCACTCCGAAAATCTCTTCTGTGAAATTCTCTAGGCCCCCTACAATACAAGCAATACTCCCACAGAATTTCTGTATTCTCACCTCATAAGTGTTGATACCATTAGTTCAATTTATCTGATGTTGTCTGCTGACCCTCCCATTAACACTCTTTCCTGATGGTTATTTTTTGGATGATAATAGCTTCCCATTAAGGCTTATACTTTTAGTTGGCCTTCAAATACCAAAAACACAGTTCAAGAACACAAGAAGTTATCAAATTGTTCCCTTCTCCATGCCAACTAATAAGATACTAAGGGGAAAACCAATGTAGAATTCATCCATGTCGTCTGAATTATATAAAATAAACCTCTTTGCTGAGATATTTTATTATTCGTTTAATCATTTTAATTTATATAAATAAGCATAACAATTTAAAAATAGTGAAAATATAAATTTCCCTCTCTCCCCTGCCACTGCTACAATCTGCAAGGGCAGATTTCATGCAAATCATTTTATGGCAGCATATAATCTTATTTTAAAGGGGTAGCTTAAAGGAAAATAAATGCTAACACCAGGAATTTTCTATATACTTTCTTTTTTCACTGGTAATTCCCAATACTCACAAAATATAAACATGGTGGCCTGGAAACTATTGAAATTAAGAAACAGGTAATATTATTTCTTTAAAACTACCTTAATATTTATTCTGAACTGAAGTTAAAAATTGATGAAATAAACCAAATTTCTAGACACTATTCTGTAATAGTTAGAAAGCAGGGGAAGCATGACAGTTTTTTTCAGAACTACATCATAATATTTTAGTATTCAGTTGGGTCAGCTATTTTGGCTGCCTTTAAAAGCACGATAAAAGAAAAATTACATTATTAGTGATCAGTATTTACCAACAAACAGTAAATTTCAGAAATACAAAATAAAGGAGAGAAATCCCAAAACATACAAAGAAAGAAGAGCTTGCAGCAAAGAATACAGAGGTACTTACCTCATGTACAAGAGCAAGTGATATCTGCTTAAAACTTTGCCCTCTACTGGCCATCAACCGATTCAATGGTTTGCCATCTTTACTCTGATATGTTGAAACATCATAACAAAATAGCATACCACCTTTAAAAAAAACGAAATTAAAAAACATTTCTTATAGCAAAAAAATTCATTATTTAGATTCTCAAGAATCAATATTTAATCAACCTGGATAGGGCAATTTAAAAATGAAAAGAAAATTTACCAAACAAATTATGATTTTTGATTACTGGTCTATAAGAAAAGAATACAAGAGATATAAAAAGTTAATATATTTAAAAATCTCTTATTTACAGGTTATTATGTATAAGTACATTATTATCTGTAGATAAACGAATACATTTGCAATTCATCATTCTGGTTTAAATGCACATTTAAAATTTTATGGGTAGTTACTTCTAGAGTTCCTAATAAAAACTTTTTTTAATTAATTTCAATTAAAGAAAAATGCCTGGACATTCTAATCTTTGTAAATTCTGAATAAATGGGTGCCTTTAGTTTTTACCCACAAGTATACATGTTTTCCCTCAAATCTGCACTTATATACATTCACTTCCTTTTTCCCTTCCTCCTCCTTCTCTAAGACTTCTTCCTGCCCTTGCCACTCTAGTAAACTAAGTTCTCAACTGAGCTTCTAGATCCAGCTAGTCCTCAGTGTCATTTGAAAGCAAAGGCAGTAGTCAAATGTTACAGAATGATTAGGGTAGTCCTGAAAACTACCTGGGTAATTTTGAATCAATGAAAAGGCATTTGATCAAGGACCCAGATAATTCTAAATATAGAGATCATTACAATTTTAAACGTCCTTTTTGCAGTATGATATATAGAGAAAATGTACATATCACACACGTACAGCTAAATGAATTTTCACAAACTGAACAAACATGTATAACCAGCACCCAAGTCAAGAAACAAAGCATCAACATCCCCAAAGCCCTTCCTCACATCTCTTCCAATCACCCCTTCCCCCCAAAGTATAGCCATACTTCAAACAACCATTTTTGCTACTTTCATACTTCATATAAATAGAATTAGACTGTATATTCTCTTTTTTGCCTGGTTTCTTGCATTCAACATAATCGTTGCAAGAATTATTGGCAAGTGTAGTATATTCATTAACATTGTCGAATAATATTCTATTTTGCGAATACACTGCAATTTAATTATCCATTTATTGTCAACAGGCATTTAGGTAGTTTCTGGTTTAGGGCTGCTCAAATTGTACTGTTATGAGCATTCACAGTTAGGAATATGTCTTTTGGTGATGCCATTTTGGGTTTATCTCTTGGAATGAAATTGCTGGGTAACAGGGTTTGAGTTTGCTTAGTACCAAACAATTTTCCAAAGTGGTTATACAACATTCTCAACAGCATTTCTGGTTCTCCACATATTTATCAATACTTTGAATTTCCTACCTTTCTCATTTTAGTCATGCTGGTAGGTATGTAGCAATATCTTATTGGGGGTCTTAATTTGCATTTCTCTCATGACTAACAAAATTGATCACCTTTTCATATGTTTATTGGACATCTAGATATCCTTTTCTTGAAATATCTTTTCAATTCTTTTATTTCCTACTTTATTTTTGTTCTTCTTCAAGGTTGCCTTGGCTTTTCTTAGCCTTTTGCATTCCCTCACAAATTATAGAATCAGCTTGTCAATTTCCAAAAACTAAGATACTGATTGAGATTGAATCAAATCTATATATTAATTTGGGAGAACTGACATATTAACAACATAGAGTCTACTAGTCTAAAAGCATGGTATATCACTGTATTTATTAGGACTTCTTTAATTTCTTTCAACATATTTTTATAGTTTTCAAGTGAAAAGGTTTTACACATCTTTTGCAAAATTTATTCTGGGTACTTCGTATTTTTTATGCTACTATAAATGGTGTATAGTTTTCAATTTTTTTTTTATTTATTACTGTATATATAAACACACAAATTGTTTTTATATATTGGCCTTTATTTTATATATTGGCAGTGACCTTGTAAATTCATGTATAAATCCAAATAAATTAGTTTATGGATTATATTGAATTTTCCATGTACCCAATAATGCCATCTACAAATAATGGCTATTTTATGTACTTCTTTCTAATCCTTATGATTTTAGTTTCTTTTTCTTGGCTTACAGCACTATGACCACCAGTACAATATGGGAAGATTAATAATCACGGATTCAGTTTCAAGACAATAGATGAATGAACCACCAAATCTCTAAACAGTTATCTTTGATTAGAGAAGAGTTTCTCCTCTCCTTTGTTAGGCAGAGATTGAGCTGGTTAGGGTTTGATCAGTTTTGGTAAGGCTCAGCCTACTGCTGGTTCACTCCTGCTCCTAGGGCATGCCCTCCGTTGCCAAAATTTTCAATTGATAATCTAATGGGTCTTTGGCTCCCCACTCCTGAAAGATTATGGGAGATTCAGATCTGTCCTTCAGAAGTTTTCAGCTTAGTGCTTTAGTGTTTCATCTCACAGAACTTCAAAACTTAGAAAATATCCTGAGGGAGAAATAGGCCAAATAAAGTCCCTAATTTTGTCACTCTAGCATCACATAAATGCCAAGATCTCTGTTGGTTTTCCTACATACTGCACCAGCCTCCTGCCAAGGTCAAGTCTGAATTCTCAGCTTCAACCTGTGGCCACAGTTAATAAAGTGCACCCAGGTGAAAAGAACTTAGATCTTCAGGATCAATTCACCATTCACTCCAGGGTTTTTATCTCTTGTATGCTTTGTTTTCAGGACCCTTCTCCTAGCCAGTCTTTGGTTCCTAAGTACCAAATGACTGATGGAGATTTCACTTTATCTTTACGAAGCTTTCAACCTACGTCTTTAGCTTTCTGTGTAAACGCAAAATCAACAAATGTCTTTTGGGGAAAATCTCAAATTTGTCACCCTGACCCGATGTAAAATCAAAAGCCTTCCTGGTTTCTCTTTACTGTAACAGGCTTCTGTTGAAGACCTTGGGCCTGCCCAATCCTTTAGTTCACAAACAGAATCAATGAATATCCTCAAGGTAAAGAAGACACAGTCCTAAAATGTTTTCTACACTCTGTAACTTCAGCCTATCAACTCATTTTTGTTACCACATTTTTCTGATGCCTTTTAAAATGTCATTTTAAACTTTTATTTATCTAGCTGTGTCTAGCTGTTGTCAACAGCAGCAACGTCATGACGTGACTATTACATCCTACTTAGAAATGGAAGTTAAATCATTACATTAAAAACTTATACCTTAATACTATTCACTATGCTCACCTGCAAGGCCAGGTTTCAATCCTGGTTGCTTGTTTGTTTCATACATTTTTAATATAAAATTTGGGATTCCTGCTACAGTCTTTCCTTGATCTGAGCGAACACCTCCTTTTAATGCAGAGTGATACACTCCACGTGGCATATTCACCATTTCTTGCTTCACAAGTGATGTAAAAAATTCCTCCAATGCTAAAAAAGTATTAAAATAAGATCATAAGTAGACTAAATACAGTATTCTAGAAGAAAATATTCATTCTTAACTCATATACAAACAATTTAGCCATACTTCAGGCCAAATTTATGTGGCAAAAAAGAACTTTTGATCCCTATCCCTCCCACCCCCGTTTAGCCTTCTCCCAGTCTCCCCCAAATCAGAACATGGTACCCAGCCAGCTCAAAAGCAAAGGAGACATTCTTAATTTCTCTTTTTCTTACTCCTTATAACTAATCCATTATCAAGTTCTTCTGGTTCAACCTTCAAAATATATCCTAAATCTATTCACTTGTCTCCTTCTTCATTTCTACATGCGTAGTTCTTATCTTCTCTCATCATCATCTCTCATATAAAAATTATTTTCTTTACTTCTTCTTCTCATGATCACCCCTACCATACATCCTCTACACAGAAGGCAGAATTTGAAGTAATTTCCCTCCTTAAAATCTCCCAATGTTTTTTCACTGTACAGAATAAAATCAAAACATCTGCCCATAATCAAGGCCTTCAATGATCCAGGCCTTGACTCTCCCTGTGACTCATCATCTACCACTCTCCCTCTGGGCCAAACTTCCACATGGCTTTCTTTCCATTTCTCAAAAACACAAAGTTCATATCTAACTTAGGGTCACTGCACTTTCCTTCTATTTTCAACAATAGTAACAGATTTTCAAATGATGGGCTCATTCTTATCATTTAGGTGTTTTTAGAGAAAGCTTTCACTTCTGTAGCCATAGAGATACGATGAATAAAAAACTAAATATTAGTTCATCATTTCTGTGCTTGTGTTCCTCATACTTAAACCCAAAAAATCTGTTTTGTTATTTTACTTATTAAAAGATAACAAATAATATGGGATAAGAAGACAAGAGGTACCCAAACAAGATACTCGATAAAACTATAGATTTATGTTTAAGCATCATTTTCTTTGTACCACTAGAGATTGTCCAAGGAAGAAATGGAAATACCTATATATATAAAAAAAAAACACATTAAAATTAAACAAGTCATACAGAGTAGAAAGCAAAAGAGGAAACCAGTGCATATATCACTCATTATAGGAACAGAAAGCAAGGATCCATCTAACTAAACTAGAATTTCACTCAAAAGTCTCCTTAAAATGACCAAAATTCAATTAAAGGCAGCAAATACTCACTGGAACATCTATTATGTGCCCAGTTCTGTCCTTCCTATACTGAACCCTCCTAGATACAGCCAAGCTTCTCTAGTTTAAAGCTCAGAGTACACCTGTCTGAGATGTTTTCCATTTGCCCCTCAGATCCATCTCTCTACCTTATCAACCCTGATCTGAGTCCTGGAAGAACAACCCTTATGAACTGCAGCTACAGGTTCCCATTTCCTCTGGCTTCTGGTCTGGTTCACTCAATGAGAGACACTGGTAGGTCAGACAGCAGAAAAAGAGTGAAGGCAAGGAATGCATTTCCCAAATACCTTCCTAGAGGTTTGCTACAGGTTACCTGTATTCCTCTTTTCAAGGCCATGGCTCCTGTTAACACAACCCTATCTTATAACATACATATTCTCTTCTTCAGGAATTGCTTCCTCTCCTTACCTCTTCAGGCTTAGGGACATTAATTTCTTTGGGATGATTTACCATCTCTTGTGAATTTCCCTTAACTTTGACAAGATAAGTGTAAATAGTCCTCTTATTAATCTGTTCTCAATTATTCCAGCTGAATGTGCCTTCCCTTTCCTGTAAGGACTCTGATCAATTTAAATGAAAGAGGTGAGTAACAACCATATACCCCAGGACATATACCCCAATTTCTACATACACATACGTGTGTACATACTTTTCCAAATCTATTTATGAATCATCTTTTTGAGAGGACAGAAGAGCTAAGGTGTGAGAGAAGAAAAAGAAGGTAATTTCATGCTTTTCCAGAGGGATCCTCTTCTGGCAGCAGCTAATATATGTTAAAGGCCAGGTAAATATCTGAACAGGGACTACACACCACTTTGGGAGCCAAGGAAGAAAGTTTAACCTAGGAATGGTAATTTGTTTACCTGTCAAACTTTTCAGCGAATGAACAATTCTCAAATAACTACAGCCAGAGAATAGTTTAAAAGATAGTGAATTGCAATGAGACTGAGAGTATCGAGCCCCATCTTCCCCAAATCACTAAGCTAGAACAAGGATTTTCTCCCATTGTCTTTGATTCTTGCTCTAGTCCCTTCCTTCCAAATAATCATGTGTTTTTTTAAAAGAAGCTGAAAAGTTCATAGGATATACATTTTTAAAACCATCCAAATATCCTTCAATAGTAAGTGGATAAACAAACTGTGGTACGTCTATACAATGGAAAACACTCAACAATAAAAATGAAAGAACAATTGATACATGCAACAATCTGGATGGATCTCAAGGACATCATGTTGAGTTAAAGCCAATATCCAACATGGAACAGAAATCCCACAATGAGCTGGGATCAAGGTACTGAGAAAACCTTCTAGACCAAAAGAGGGAAGAGAGAAATAAGATAAAGTTTCAGTGGCTGAGGGTTTTCAAACAGTTAGTTGAGAGGTAATCCTGGAGGTTATTCTTATGCATTATATAGATATCCCTTTTTAGTTTATGGTGCATTGAAGTGGCTCCAGGAAAGTGCCTGAAACTGTTGAACAGTGTTCCAGTTGCCTAGATTCTCAAAGATGATTGTACAAAGATATAACTTTTACAATGTGACTGTTTGATTGTGAAAACCTTGTGTCTGTTACTCCTTTTATCCAGGGTATGGCCAGATGAGTAAAAAAAATAGGGATAAAAAAATTAAATTAATAAATAATAGGGGGACAAAGGGTAAAATAAATTGGGTAAATGGAAATACTAGTGGTCAATGAAGGGAAGGGGTAAGAGGTATGGTATGCATGAGTTTTTTCTTTTTATTTCTTTTTCTGGAGTGATGTAAATGTTCGAAAAAAAGATCATGGGTGATGAATAGACAACTATGTGATGATATTGTGAGCCACTGATTGTATACTATGTATGGAATGTATGTGTGTAAAGATTTCGAAATAAAAATATTTAAAAACAAACAAACAAAAAAGCCAATATCAAACGTTTAACTTAAATACTACATGAGAAAAATTGGTGGAATCCAATTAGGTCTTTGGATTAGTAATAATAGTGTACCAATGTTAATTTTCCAGTTTTAATGCTGTACTATGGTTATGTAAGATGCTATAATTTTATCCAACTTTGGAAGTATTTGAGTAAAAATTGCATGGAAACTCTCTAAATTACTTTTACATCTTATGAGTCTAAAATTATTATTTTTTTAAGTTTCTAAAAACCAATGCCAGTAACAGCCCTATTTAAAATAACGTAAATTACTAAATTTATTTTGAAGCTACTTCTGGGTTCATTTAAAAGGAGAAAAGGGCTAGGATTCACTTACTTTCATGCAATCTAGTTTTCTGCCTGTAGCACCTACCTACCTAATATATATCATCCACCCTTTACCTTTCAAGGTAAAGGATTTCTAAGATTGGTGCTTTTTCCTGATTCTCTTTTTAGTCTCCTTATAATCACAGGAAAAGTGCAGCAGAGAAAAGTGAAGTATTTTGCCCATGATGACATGCTTTGTCAGACACAGATAACATCTGGACCACATTCAATTCTCCTGAATCCAATTATTGAATTTTCTCAAATGGATAGAGCTGTTATTTTCAAATCCCTCCTTCTGTTCCCAAGGAAAGGCTCTGATAACCATCAAGTACTAACAATGTAGGAGAGCCAGTGAATGGCCACCACAGCACTGCACCTACTAGGAGGACAGAAACAAAAGCACACGTTGGCAACATCTTCTCCCCTTTTTCATCTAATATCACAAGATTATGGTTGGGGATCCATGTAAGAGCAAACAAATGATAAAAAAGGCCCAAAAGGATTTTTGACTCCTAGGTCACTTTAGGATAGAAGAGAAGCTTTCGATAACTGGAGGCTTTTCCTTCTCTTGGGCTCCCTGGGTATTAATCAGAGGAGAGGTCCTAGACTCCAGAGTGCAAAGAAGAACAGGAGAGAGGAAAAGGGAGCAGGTCTCTGAGTCTTGTTCAAGACATCAGGAGAAAAAAGGTGAATTATTTTTTAAGTTCTGCCACTCAGTTTTCTCTATAAAGAAGGGAGTATTCAGGACAGGTGCTTTTTCTAGAAATAAATAGTATACATTTGGCTCAATTTCCTAGGAATCTCTACATGGGATGAAACCCACAGGGGGAAAAAAAACTTCCAAAATTTAAAAGCTAGTATAATTAGGATTAAGAGAGGATAAGATGGCATTTATTGTTTTATCGAACTTCATTTTTAGAAATTACATTTTTTACTTCTACTGCATGCAAGTTAAAATTGGGGCCAAACAATGGATCACTTGGGAAATCTTTTCATTAATCAGAAAATGAAATGCAAATTCCCCATAATACACAGTGCATAATCGAACAAATTTCTCAGATGAGGCTACCCACTGTTTCTTGGGTAGGGTATACAGTAATAGAGGAAGGTCAATATTTCTAAACATAACATCCATATAGAGTGACTACCACATATAAGCATTGGGGTAAATTTTTAAATATGTAAAAGCTTATGTAAACTTTATATCATAACTGAATGATCACACAGCATGAGCCATTTAGAAACAGTATTAATTTATAGTTCTCAAATACCAATAATGTCTTTGGAATAATGACATAAATGACTAAATTTATAATCATCATTATAAATCTCTGAAGAAAGATTCTAATGACTTTTTTCACTTAGTTTATATAATTAAGAATCATTATTTGAACCAGTTGACCTATTTATTTTGTAGAATAAATTTATCTTTTGAAATGTATTTTACTTTGTCATTGAAAATGGATATTTAAACTAGTTCTCACCAGTTCAATTTCGCACCAGTCTAACATTTTTTTGGTATGTGCTGAACACTGTAATATTTAGAGTAATCCGTATAAAACAAATGAGTGCATTTACTATTTCAGTTAGAAAAAAAGCACTTAAGGTTAACATAAGCTCTAGTATGTATATATCACTTAAGACCACAATTAAAATGACACAAGCCAGGCTTGCTAGCGTCTAAACAGAATCACCTGGTAAAACTGAAGGAGCAGTGAGTGACAACAGTTCGAGATAGCAGGAGCCAGGAACAGAAAGATCTACATCCTTTTCATCTCCCTCATCATCTTCCTCTTTGGTCATCTCTAGCTCATCAGGAATATGAATTTCTGGTCTTATCTGAAATGATAAGATTATACAGATGGCAATTTTAAAACCTTATGTGAAATCTTTCCTTTGCCCATTGTGTGTCAACATTTGAAAACTGAGTTTGACTCATCATTCTATGATGCCAAAAGCCCATTAATACAATTAATTAAAGGATATTTTTATTTATAAGATTAACTAAATTGCAATCTGCAATCCTCATCTTAATAATCTCAGGTCCATTTAAAGAACTAATAGTAATAAGTGAAAAAATTACCATAGGCCAGCATTAGCAATGTTTCTTATAGAAAATTAATAAAATTGTACACTGTGAAACAATGATATGTAAACACTGATACATTCAATATATTGAACTTCTTTCAGTGGCTTATACTTAAATATGTGCTTTGTTTTAATAGTTTTTACTTTTAAATTTATGCCTCCAGTCCCTCCAGTCCCTACCTCTATGCTGAAGCTTTAACTCTTCCAGCAGAGTATGAGATTAGAAAAGAACAGAATACTTTAGTTGATATTTTTTTCTTTAGGCTTGGACATTTGTTGCTATGGAATATAATAACACAAAAATCTTTCATTTGTAGCTACACTTTGATATGCCTAATTTGCAATTT
Source organism: Tamandua tetradactyla (assembly GCF_023851605.1). Taxonomy (NCBI): domain Eukaryota; kingdom Metazoa; phylum Chordata; class Mammalia; order Pilosa; family Myrmecophagidae; genus Tamandua; species Tamandua tetradactyla. Next base: position 76,077,700 of record NC_135328.1, read on the forward strand.
GGAAGATTTCATGTTTGTTCTGTCATCAGTTGGATTTGTTTGACCAAAAATAAAGAATGAAAAAAGATTATTACTATTGTTGTTTCCATAAGATGTAACTGTTAAGCAATTAATTAAAATTTTAATACTTTGAAAGTATTAAGCACCATCCTAAAGCCCACATGGAGACAATTAGGCATTAGGGACAGAAATCAAAATATATAAAAGTGGTTGCTATAACCATAAAGTGCCAGAACCCAGTCATTACCATTAGCCTGTCTCCCAGAGTTATTTTTAGAAATAATTAACACTTTCTGCAGACTGCCTTCTTCATAGGTCCCCAAAGCACTGTTCCATTTAGGAACTGCACTGAGTCAGGATTCTTGCAGAAAGATATAAGAAATAAGGAAGAAATGCTTCTCTTAAGTATAATAAGTTCAATTTCAATGAAGTCTTTCAACCATAACTAAGTTCTCATCACTAGTGAAGGGGGATTGAAAGCGGCCTGACTATAAGAGCACTTTTCAAGGCAAAATTTAATTCTGATTAATACTGAGTACTTTATTCTCAGAAGGCTGAACCAGCCATAATTAAAGAGATAACATGTCTCCCTGACAGGGCATGACAGCATTTGTTGATATCACTACATACCAGAGAAAGCCTGCAATGTAACTTAACCCTTTGGTTCTGACAAGCAGGGTTTTCCATGTTCCCCTGGTCTGCATACTCACTTCGAACTTTCCAGGTGTATCATTACCAAGAGTTGTCTTAGAGATTCTAAGCAGTCCTACTTGCCTAAAAAGGTCCCAAAATGGAGTTGGTTCCCCCTTTGCCTTACTTCCTGACTTCTTATGTGTCATAGTACAAACTGAAAATATTTGAACATACTGGGGAAACAGTCAACAATGTTACAGCTTTAACGGGATCAGCTGGAGACTAAATGATAACACATCTGTGGCATGCCAATGCACTGAAGTGGAGGGAGGCTCTGCTATATAACATAATCACAAGTGACAAGACAATTGAGGAGGTAGAGGGCAGAGAAAAACATTTAAGATAGTATGAAAGCTCAGAAGGATAGTTAGTATGTGGAGCAATCAGGACCCTTATACACTGCTGATAGAAATGTAAAACAGTACAGCCACTTTGGAAATGGTCTGACAGTTCCTCAGAAAATTAAACACAGAATTTCCACATAGACAAGCAATTCTACTCCTAGGTACATAACCAAGAGAAACAAAAAAACATAACCACGTAGAAACATGTACATGACTGCTCATAACAGCAGTATTCATAATAGCCAAAAAGTAGAAGCAAATCAAATATCCATCAACTGATGAATGTATAAACAGAATACGGTATGGAATATTGGCCAGCCATAAAAAGAATGAAGTACTGATATATGATACAACATGAATGAATCTTGAAAACATTACACTATGTGAAAGTGGCCAGTCATAGAAGGCAACATACTTTATGATTTTTATGATTCTACTCATATAAAATGTCTGGAATAGGCAAATTCATAGAGCCACAAATGAAAATATTTTAATTTTTGTTAAAATAAAATTATTTTATTTTATTAGGGCTGAGGAAGAGAAGAGGAGAATGGGGATTGACTGTCAATCAGGTTTCTTTTGGGGGGACAAAATTGTTTTAAACATAGATTGTGGTGACGGTTGCACAATTGTGTGAAAATATTAAAACTACTGAATTATATACTTAAAATGGATGAACTGCATGGTATGTGAATTATAGCTCAATAAAGCTCTTTGAAAAGGAAAGAAGGAAGAAGGGGAAGGAGGAGGACAATATTAAAAAGAGAGAGAGAGAGAAAACGAACCTTCAGAGGGGACTTAAATTGATATGTGAACCATGCCAAATACCCAAAGCCTCCAATTCCAGAATTATTTAAGATAAAGGGATGTGATCCTTTTTGTACATATTTTATCTCATCTAATCTTTTTGTTCATTCAACTTAAGTTATTTAAAATGAGTAACAGCATCCAGGCCATCAATATTTCTGAGGGCCAGTGCAGAAGGACCTACAGAGTTTGTGATAAAGAGTATCGACCCATCATCATCTTAAATTATTGAATTTTGCATTCACATAACTACACTAATTTATCTGCCGTGCAGTACATCTCACATATGCATATATTTTAACAGAGAAATCATGGATTACCAAAGCTTAAGTACTGGTGATATAGTCTAAGTACTTACAATGGCATGTTCATTTCTTCAATTTTGTTTTCTCAAAGGTGAATTGATTCTCCTTTGCAATTTAGCCCTTATTGTTAGACCTCAGTTTCATTATATTTCCCTCCTTCTCTGCTTACCTCTTTAATATTTTGTTTTTTCCAGCTTTCCTAGGCTAGGCCCTGTTTTGCCCCCAGGTTTGTGTACAAAAAAAGAAATAAGAACAATGTGAATACAACTGATGAGAATCAAAAAGAATCATATGAAAGAATACCTGTTAAAGTTATAAAATTTTGGCAACCTTAGCTGCTAAAACACCCAGGAAAATCTGCAAATACATTTAAAAGACACATGCAGAACAACTAAGCCTTTTCAATTATAGCTAAGTTTGCTGAAAAAATATAAATATATATAATGACAAATTACTTTTAAAATCTGCTCTAATTAGCAAATATTGTATGATGTCATTTAGAAAATACTTATAAGAAAATTGGGGCCTAGACTATAAGCTCTTATAGCAGTCACATTTAGTCTAGAGTGCTAATTGCTATTTCTGGATTTCAAGAAGCTGTTTTATATGTATAATCTGGTATTTAGAGATAAGAACAAAACTGATCAGGTCGGGATTAAGGTAAATCAGAATACAAGGGTAAGGAAGACATTACCTGTATTTTAGAACTTCGTCTACTCTCTGAAACTAAGGGAAGAAAGGTTTATTTTGTCCAGAACCTAAATTTTCTGTAGCACATAATCAAACTCAATCTGTCTAGATAGATCATTTAAACAATCTAAACAACAGGAGCCCAGAATAAGAATGAGAGTATTTAATCCTGTATAATTTAATGTAATGCCTGGATGCATCTCAGAGTATATTAAGCAGATAATCAAAAAGTACTGACAAAGTCCCTTGAGGGATGGGAGAAAAAATAAAGGAACTATTAAACTTTTCAACCAGAGGAACCCCAGATACTCTGTCAAACATTAAGGACACCCACATCAACAGGCCAAGTCCTCGATCTTAAGGTTTGCTCTTGTGAAGCTCATGTATGTAGCAGAGAAGCTTAGTTTACTATAGGCATGTCTAAGAGTCACCTCCAGAGGACCTCTTTTGTTGCTCAGATGTGGCCTCAGTCTCTCTAAGCACAACTCTGCAAGTGAAACTTTTGCCCCCCTGCCTATGTGGGACATGATATCCAGGATGAAAGTCACCCTGGCAGCATGGGAGATGCTGGATGAGTCTGGCTCTGGCACCATGGGATCAACAATCCCATCCTGACAAAAAGATGGAAAGGAAGTGTAACAAATATGGTATCAGTGGCTGAGAGTGTTCAGAATCAAGAGACTACTCTGAGGTCACTCTTACACAAGCTTCAGTTAGACATCGCTACCTATCATAACTTGCCAAACTAGAACCACAAACATTCCTGCCAATCCTAAAGAATACCTAGGGCATTACAGAAGATTCTACAAAGGTTCCATGCACTAGGGTAACTTTCCAGAAACCTCCAAATGGGTCCCTGGACCAGATAAGTCCTGAAATGCAGAGGGGCCAGCCTTTCCGTAGCATCAGCTAGTTTCACCCACCATCCTATATTATCAACAGCCCCTTTCAAAATGAAAACGTTAGAATGGCCACAGCCTTAATAGCCCTAAAGAGTGGGAGAAAGATCAAAGATGATGGTGGAGTTATACAGAGAAGGTAGTGTTTACCAAATGAGTATGGGTAGTAAATCATATTGATATTTCTTTTAGTCTCCAGTAACTGAGAGCAGCTAGAAATATAAACCTAAAATTGTAGCATTGTAACCCATACTAAACTCTGAAATCTGTTCTACAACTATTACATGTACTTTGAAATTGCTTTTTTTGTATATATGCTATTTTTCACAAAAAAAAGAAAGACGGAAGCATATAATAGAGAAGACAGGATTTAACAAATGAATATGACTGCTGAATTAATACAATGATATTTCTTTTGGTCTCCAGTATCTTGAAGCAGCTGGAAGAAAAAATGAAAAATCATGGAACTGTAACATATACCAAGCTTTCAAATCTGTTGTAGAATTACTTGTTAAAATGTACTTGGAAATCTATTGCTTTTTAGTATATATGTTATTTTTTACAATTAAAAAAAAAATGTTAAAATCTGGTCTAACTGAATACTGGACACCTTAATCCTACAAAATGCCTCCATGTGGATTCTAAGCTAGATGACCTTTCTGATGTATAATCTATGAAAATCCAGGAGTTTGTACATAAACAGAATTTTATTTGGAACATGTTAAGTATCTGCATAAATTCATTTAAAAAGAGAAATAGGGGCAGGCCATGGTGGCTCAGCAGGCAGAATTCTCGCCTGCCATGAGACCCAGCTTCGATTCCCGGTGCCTGCCTATGCAAAAAAAAGAGAGAGAGAGAGAGAGAAATAGCTTCTGATAAATGCAGTGATATTTACTTAAATCAAAGCCAAACTGCTTACACCATATTTATACCAACTCTGGGTGCATAATTAGTTCTTTAATGTTACTCACTGCTAAAATTAACTCCAGAAATCAACAAAACAATCTATTTTAAGATCTCTATAACAAAAAGCTTAATTTTTAAATAGCTGAATATTTTTTAATGGACCCAGGTCAGAGAGGAGAATCAGTCTTCCATCCAATTGTTTAGCTACTACTGATTCTCTCACCAGAAAAACCACTCTACAGTTTTTTGGCGCCAGATGGCAGAGGAGAAGGATAGCTAGATAAAAAGAACAGAATAAATACAAACTAAATGGGAAAAATTATTTGTGCTTATTTTTGAACAATAGACTCAACAAGACTCCAAAGAAGCCTCGCAAATTTTTGTACCAACTTTAGATTTGAAAGGTTAAATAAAATTTTTACAAACCAACAAAACACATGCATAAATTCAATAGTCACATCTCATAAGTCATCTTAGCTCTTAGATGTCCAACAAATAATTATGAAACTAATACAAATATTAGACGTCTATCTGTTCTAATCAAACAGAACTTCCTGAGAACACAAGAGATTCAAATTCCTAACCTACATGGTATTTCATTCAGTTCTACTATTGACTATTTCCATCTTATTTTAGACATACTGTTTCACTCAATCCTAAATATTCTTTCAGATGTCTGCCAACTCTTTCTGCTTGTTTTGTTCTACCCAACCTGTTAATGTTAAACAAGTTATACAGTATAAACCGATGTTCATCATCAATAACAAATATTCTTTAGTAAATTCAAAGAAGGGTAGTATTTACAGAAGTAGCAGAAATTAGGACAGGAATTTGATAAATTTGCATTATCTTTTTCAGTAAATCTGCATTATGTTTTTTAAGTTTTTATTTTTACTTTAAATTCATAGTGAGCTCATTTAAAAGTTTGTTTCATAAGGTGGAAAGAGAGAATGTGGACACACTTTCACTGGAAAGCTATATGGGTAATCTTAAGCTTTGTGAGCTACTTGCCATTCATGTAGAGTGGGTACTCTCTGACAACAAAGAAGAGTTTTAGTTTTTATATTATAGAAATTTCTACCTGGCTACGGCTTTTAAAATATTTGAAAATGCACTATCTGGACTTTTTGTCTCTAGGTACGCAAAGAGCGACAGTTAAAAGTGGTAATTAAAAAGAAGAAGAGGAAGGAAGCATGGCGTAATAAAAGCAATGATTTTCCCTAAGAAAATCACAAGTTCTTTACATCAGAAGCTGGGGGTCAGAGTGGGGAGGATTCCTTCAAACCATTTATGTCCTCTCAACCCAACCTCAGTTGAGAATAGCCATCATAGTAAGCTACTATTACTTTGGAAGCAGGTCATATCCCGGAAGGGATTAGGATAGAAAAAAATATTCAAAATCATGACTATAAAAGGGTAAAATCCCATATGAGCTTTCCCTTATAGTTCTTCACATTCTGACCATGAAAACCCAAACTTACTGAAATTCCAACCCTAAATATATATTACCTTTTATGTCAAAAGACACGAAGAACTATTTAAGTCTATTCAGTGACCAGAGGGTATAGAATAGTAGAATAGACTGAAGTTTTATACTACCTGTGCAGCCAGAGATGTCTATTTGTGATAAAGAATTAAGATGCCATATGAAAAACATTTGTCATTCATTATTATAGGGTGAAATAGTCTGTAAATTTGCTCTAGAAAACTAAAAAAGAAAGCATCATTGTCTTTTAAGGGTTAGCACATAGTGTAACATTATGTTAATTTTCATACTAAACTAAAACCATCCAGTTTTTTCTAGTATATGGCTAATAGAACCAACTTAAATTTATGAGGTCATGTTATGGAGTTAAATGCCTCATTTCACATTTAGTTTCATCACTAAATGAATTAGTATAACATTCAACTGGGTATAAACTCTAGACAATTAAAAACAAAATAGTTTTAAGGTATGGAAAAATATAAACTGTTAATATTTAGAGAGGTAGAATATGAACAGTTAAGAGTATGAGGGAGTTTTAATAATGAAAAAATGCAATCATTCCAACTGGAATATTTCAGGAATAAGAGTTAAAAATATAAAAAGTAACTGTTACACTGTGACTTAAATGAGCAATTGCTTATTAAAAATAATAATAATGTATCTTTCCAGATGCTGGAGTTACTGGTAAGAGTTTGCACACCAAGTTGATATGTAGCTGCGTTCTGCTTGTTTACTTTTCTTGTCTCCTTTTAATTTTTTTTTTTTTTTTTTAGCAGCTATGGGGATTGTTAGTCACCAAACTACAGTCTGAAGTCGGACATCGTAATTTATGGCTCACAGAACACCTTTCTTAAGCCTTCCTATTTGTGATTACTGCATACCAGGTTGGTCAGCCTGTTTTTATGAGTCCTCAATAATGCAGGAATCTTGCCTTATAATTTAATTTTATAAGAACCTGTCTTTAGCCCCAACTATAGTGTGGCTCCAGTTCAACTGAGTAAACAGTAGTCTTCCAGGCTCCTACTGGCATCTAATCTCTATACAAACTCAACCCAGAAGAAAAAGACAAACCATTTTAATGCCTGAGGATTATAAGAAATTCATATCATAGCGTCTCACCATTTGACCTCAAGGGCAGATTCTGTAATGTTACACCTAACTTCATCTATCACAATATCTGCCTTATAAACATCTGCATGCACTTGAATTAGTGATAATACTAAATGTGAAATGAGGTATTTAACTCCTTAACATGACCTCATAACTTTAAGTTGGTTATATTAGCCAGATACTAGAAAATACTGGATTTTTTTAGTTTCATATGAAATTAACATAATGTTACACTAGGTGCTAACCCTTAAAAGACACCGATATTTTCATTTTTTAGTTCTCTAGAGCAAATCTACAGACTATTTCACCCTATAAAAATAAATGGCAAATGTTTTTCATATGGCATCTTAATTCTTTATCACAAATAGAGATCTCTGGCTGCATAGGTAGTAGAAAACTTTAGTCTATAAAGGCCATGCTCAGAATTAAAATCTAAACTGGTACACTGACTTGGCAAAGTGGTTTCTACAGTTGTGCAAATTTTCTAGAGCATGACATGGGCATAGGCACGTAGCAAATATCCAGGCACCTTAAGGAAACTTCATTTCCATCACAGGTATCTCCATTTGCTTCCAAGAGATTTAAATTCATTATTTATGGTCATTTATAGATTAAACAAATAATGAACATGAACTCATATCTTTCATAACAACATATCTAGAGTTACATATATAGCAATCAGGTAAGGATCTCCTAAGAGGGGTGATAAAGATAAAAATGCAAAACCCAGTAGTGAAGAGATACAACGAGAAAGCAGAAATACCTACCTTTTCAGGCAAATGAAGAATGGTATGTTCTCCTGCACTAAAGTGTGACAAAGATTTATATGCAGCATTTGCAACAACTGGGTCCTAGACGGGGATAACAGAAAAGCCAACAAACAAAAGAAACAATATATTAAACATAAATTTTCTGGAGGAAGAAAGAAAACCTTTCCTCACCAACCCCAAAGTTCTATAATCACTGCTTTAGAAATGGCATTCAAACCTTTCTTAGACCAAAAGGACATTGATTAGCAATTTCAGAAATGAGATCAAGGAATTTTATCCTCATTTCTAAAGAAAATACTATTGAGGGAAGAATGAAATGGTCTGAGGAGAAAAGTAAAAACAAATGGGAAAAATTATCAGCATTAAACACATTTCTGGAAAATCTATTCCAATTAGCAAATAGAAAGAAAATATCATTGGGACAGGGAACAGAAGCATGAAATTTTTATCCTAGTTTGGATATTAAACACAAAATAACTCAACAACTGCTCAGGTCCTCACGAGATAGTCCGATAGAACTGAGTTTGGGTTCTGATTCTCTATCTAATAGCTGGTCAGGCTAGCCTTTGGAATCACCCAGCAGATGGTATATCTCTACCCTCTTCTCTATACTCTCCGACTGGAAATGACATCTGAAAAATGGACAGATGTCCATTTTTTTTGTTTGTTTGGTAGGCTTATTCGTTGAGGATGGGGAAAACCAGAAAAGGGGGAAGGACCATGTGAAAATATGAGGTGATGACAACAGCCTCTCTTCATATTTTTCGTATTCATAAAGTTTATTAAGTTCACTATCTTTTTGACAGAGAAGTTGTGGGTTTATACAACAATCTTGAATAAATGCAGGACTCCCATATACCACCCTAATATTAACACCTTGCATGGTATGGTACATTTGATACATTGATGAAAGCACGTTTTTACAATTATACTATTAACTATAGTTCATGGTTTAACTTAGGATTAACAGTTTATGGATTTACTTTTAATTTTTATTCTATTACCATATACATAACCTAACATTTCCCCTTTTAACCCCATTCAGATAATATATTTCATCCTGTTAATTACATTCACCATGTTGTGCTACTATCACCACCATCTATTACCAAAATATTCCCATTAAGTTCACTTTCTAATGAAAATGTATTAATTGGCATAAACTGAGAATTATTGTTAAAACCCAAACTTAACTGTCACAACTTTTTAAAATCAAGAAATCATTAATTCAAGGGAGTTTGTACTTTTTGTTCTTAGAGTTTTATTTTACAATTTGTTCTTCAGCTTTCGTTTGTTTCACTGGCAACCCTTATGATAATACCTTGTTTTGAGTGTGAGTCCAGAGGAAGCCGAGAACTTGAACTTTAAAATTCTGAAAAATCCACAAAAACAAAATTTTCAGACAAAGATAAAGCTAAGAATAAATAACTTTCAGTAGAAAATATTGGAAAATATGTCACTTTTTAAATCATACCACCAATAATTGACAATCTATATTTACCCATCAGTCATAATATGAAAATATGCCACTACTCCTGATACCCTATCCAGAAGAGTTCTCCCTGTTCCAAGCTGGCAAAGTTACATGGCACACACTCCTGAGGGCATTATTGTATCTTTTTCATTTCAAATGCCTAGACCACAGAGCCTAGAACAGTTCCTCAAAGATGACAAATATAAATAACTGATTCAGCATAAAAAGTTTTTTGTCTTCCAACACTCAATATCATCCTCATTTCAGCCACATCTAACTTCTTAGCCTTCTAAATCATATAAAGTCCTTCTGCACATACTTGCCTTTGTACATTCTATTCCCTAAATTTCAATGGGAAGCAACTTTTTAATTAATCTTTCAAGATTCATGTCAAATAGTACCAACTACATTTCCTCAGAGTCCTTCTAAGAATGTTGGTCACTTTCACCATTACACTCTCATGGCCCTTTAATTAACTGTACTCATAAAATCTTATTATAATTATTACTGCTTATGTCTATCTCATTTACCAATATTTGACCCTCTGGAGGGAAGGGACTGACAATACAATATAGTGGAAAATATAGTAACTAGGAAATCCTGCTAACCTGGTCAAGTTACTTGCCCGACACATAACAAGTACTCAATAAATACTTGTTTAGTGAATGAATGGAATTCTCAAACCTCTACAGCTTTACCTATAAAATAAAAAATAATACCTTCCTTTCAGATATTAGAACTAATTGGTATAAGTAACTAGAAGAATCCTTGGAATATGATAGGAACTCAAAATAGTATCTATTATTATTTATTTGTATCTATAAGGCTTAGCACAGTTTTAATAAATATGCTCTGAGTCACCGAATAAATGTACCAAACACTGTGCAAAGCAACTCAGAATGCAATGTAATTGAAACACGGACTCTATTTTCAACAAGCTTATATTCAACATGGAAAATAATGTATGTAAACATATTCCTATAGATTAAAATAGAAGTAGATGCCCTAAGAGTGTTATGGATAAAGTACTTTGGGAACAAAAAACTCCTCTTTGCAGATAAATCCTTAAAAGGATGCAATGAGTTAACCAATCTTCATTTTCCCAAGTTTTAAAATTAGAGATGAAAAGGAAGGTAATTCTAGATAGAGGAAACAACATGAACTAAGGAAAAAAATAGAAAAGTTTGAAGATAGCTATAGGAAATTATGAGTGGTCTAGTTTTTCTGGAGTGCGGGATATAGAAACATAGAGGCCAGACTCCAGAAGGCAAACACAGACCCTTGGGTAAATAAAGGATAATAATGACCTAAAAGATGTTTTGCAAAAATTAAATACACTCTAGCATTCATCCAAGCAAATTCAGCCAAGAAAAATAAAACAAATTATCCAAACACACACACACACACACACACACACACACAGAAAGGAGGAGATAGGGGTAGGTGGGGAGAAAGGAAGAGAGAAGAGAAACAGAAAGAGGTATCTCCCTCCACCGTTTCTTCACTTCTGCTTCCAAGAGGAATACAGTTGCTGAAAGGAGACCCTCAACTGGGAGGGAAGGGATGAAAGCAAATATCTGAAAGAAGTCTTGTCTGAACAAAAGAGAAGCCCTAATGTTATTTAAGCATGAAGATGAATCAAAATAAGATGTCAATGGAAAAGAACGTAAAATCAGGCAGTGGATGGGGGGATGAGGAGAGGAGGCCACCTAGTTCAAAAGACAATTCATAGTCATGGGTAAGCAAACATAAGAAACCATCCTTGAAAGTTACTGTTAGAACTTAAAATATTGACAAAATGAATTTAAACCGTTGTCAATTCTGACATTTTAGAAATACTATTTTCAACATATTGATGTTTTAAAATCTTAACCATAACTTATAATGCAACATGCTAGCATTACTTAGCAAGTGAGAAGAATTGGTAACCTTTATGTAAAAAACTCTTAAAGATGCAAAATTGATAAGGGTAGATAACCTCCTACTCCTAAGTATGCATAAAGATATCAATATGTTTAAAAACATAAATGCTAATGGATCTTTGGCCAACAAAAGATTATGAATATTTATTTTAAAAGTTATTATAACACACATGGCTTTCCAATGTAGAAACAACTTGTTGAACTTCAAATGCATACCTCATACTCTGCTGTATTGACAGTTAAGGAAGGAACCAGAGAAAACAGCTCACTGAGGGTCTTTAAAATGAGAGGTCTTGTGTCACAGCTCAGTTTTGGGGAGAGAGCATTCCAAGTAGAGCGAATACAAACAACCTGTGAAGAAATAAAAGAGTTAATTCCTATAGAAATCCCAAATCAAAAGAAGCCATTTGTTAAGAGTACTTTCTTTTATTATCAAGAAATTTCAGACCAGAACAAGAACATTTTTAGAAGTTAAGATTATAAGGCACTACACCTCAAAAGAAATTATTTTAACCAATATAAGCTGTTGAAGAAGATGTAGCCTGCCCTACACAATTGCTTTTTTACTATTTTATTTTGGTTTACCAAGGAAATTAATCAATCATCCTTGTTCTTCCACACACATGCATACACACTGAAAATTACACACTCCAGATGACTATGTGCACTGCCCAAGAACCATTCTCTGAAACAAAAAAGGGTGAGATAATTCTAGTACAGTTCTACAGCCAGGAGTACACAGTTCTTTTAGTTTTTCATTCCTGCTGAAATGATAATACCACTCAGAAAAGTGGGATGTTACTATACATAAATTTAGCATTCCTGAATCACCTCAAAAGCTTTTTTAAAAAGGCAGGAGAAATATTATTTAAAATAATAATTTAATGTGTTGTTTTAAAAGTCATTTCAGATTTCTTAAGATAAATAATAAAACTAAATCTCCACAAAAATGTTAGGTTATTTTTCTTAAACATAGTATTCTTATTTCATTTCAATACCTGGTTTTATGGACAGTCAATACCTTCTTAAGGTCAATTCTAGCTATAACAGATCATTCTTCACTTACAGATATTTTACTACAATGTAAGAACTCAGATAGACAGGAAGAGTACCAACACAGATCAATTAGATAGAATTTAAGAAGGAGTAATCTTTCTAAAATACTCCAATTTCTTCCCTTAAGTTGCAGTTAACACGCACAATTTATTTCCATCTACAAACATAAATTACTTAGAAAAGCTACATGAGATAGTAAGTGAAAAGATGTCAAAGATAAATGCATAATATATACTTAAGGAACAGATTAAGGAGAAGATGGAGAAAAGAGCATCTCTCAGATAACTTGCACCCAGTAATTTTAGCCATATCGTCTATTTTCTATTTTCCATGAAATAGGAGAAAAGTGATCTCTGAGTTGGGATTTACTAAGTTATTTGGATTCAACTAACATTCACTAAAGGTAATATCATGTGCCAGGGATGATAGTTGGTGTATTTTCACAAAGAAGTATTCTAATATTACAAATCATCAGGAATTGAAATTTAAAAAAAAAAAATCCTTAAAAGCTACCAATTCAGCATCAAGTATATACCCTGAGTGATACACAGTAATAAGAGGAACAATAAAGTATAAAACATTATCCTAACTCCTAAAAGAAAATACTACCTTATAGAAAAGGAAGAGAAAAAAATACATAAAAAACTCTAAATTACTGGGGGTAAAAAAAAAAAAGTACAGAATTAGATTGTGAACTATTTTAAAGAGGAATTCAGGAAGGACAGACATGTCAGTGGGTGGGAGTCATCAGAGAGGGCATTAAGAGGCACTGAATCTTAAGACAGAACTTGAAGGAATGGACGGATATCAGGCAGACATGCCATAAGAAAATAAAAAGTGTAAGTCAAAACACAAAAAAATAGCTTGTTGTAGGCACCAAAAACATGGGTACCAGTGGGAAAAGGCTGGTGGATCACAGAACACCAACAAAATTTGGATCAGAATCAAAAAGAAAAGGCAGTCTCTTGAGATTCCTGAATTGGGGGATAAACAAAATTAAAATGCTACTTTGGGAAGATTCATCTGGTAGTTTTATAGCCAAAGTCAAAGCAGTCATCCACCTCTATCTTTCAAATCCTATTTCTCATCAATCCTCAACAAATAGCCTCCAAAGTTTTCCAAAAATCTTATGTTAGATATACTCATTAAATGTTAATTTTTTACTCACTTTAAACACCTATACAATTCCAACCTATTTGTTCAAGACCTAGTTCAAATCCCAGATCCTCAATTAAGTTTTCTCTGAGGATTCAAGCCCACATTTTATCCCTTCTTTTCCTTTAACTTCTAACATTTAAAACACTGTGCCACAAAATTTAGCATTTAATTATATGTTGTCTGGTAATGTTCATTATTTTCATGTATGTAAATTGTCTTCTCAAAATAGATATTAAGTTCTCTAAAGACAGTGACCATGTCTCACAATTCTCTTCCCTCCTTCATCTAATACGGTGTGGTAGTTAGATTCAGTTGTCAACTTGGCCAGGTGAAGGCACCTAGTTCTGTTGCTGTGGACATGAACCAATGGTATGTGAATCTCATCTGTTGCTGATAACATCTACAGTCGGCTAGGAGGCGTGCCTGCTGCAAAGAATGACGTTTGACTTAATTGGCTGGTGCTTAAATGAGAGAGCTCAGTGTAGCACAGCCCAAGCAGCTTGGCATATCTCATCTCAGCACTCGCAGGCCTTTGGAGATGAAGAAAGAAATCACCCGGGGGAAAGTTGTTGGAACCCAGAGGTCTGGAGAGAAGGCCAGCAGAGACCATCCTGTGCCTTTCCACGTAAGAAAGAACCTCAGTTGAAAGTTAGCTGCCTTTCCTCTGAAGAACTAACAAAATAAATCCCCTTTTATTAAAAGTCAATCTTTTTCTGGTGTGTTGCATTCAGGCAGCTAGCAAACTAGAACACACAGTAATACGTATGTAACAGATTATCAGTACTTATCAATGACTGGTGTCACTGAAATACTGAGGAATGACAAATCTGAGATAGAGAATAAAATAATTAAAAGAACTAAAACATGAATTGGAAAGTGAGATGTTTTGGGACTAGAGACCTGGGTGAATAACAGCAATGTAAGAAAAGGAGAGAAACTGGAAGAAGCAGTGTATTTGCGGAAGATGGGGAATGGAGATGATGAGTTTAGTTTGAGATTTAATTTGAGTTGAGAGAAAGACATCCAGAGAGAAATATCCTGCATGCAAGAGAAGATAAAGGACTAGAACTCAAATGTGAGGCTGGTCAACTACTAAGCTTTGTCATTCAAATATTTCTCTTATTTGAGATACCATGAGGAAGTACAGCATCACCTCTGTCACAAGTGTTCTGATGCATTTTGCAGGCCAAAAGATCTCTAGCTACCAATTGAAAATTCTCTAGGGTTTAGAAAATTTAAAATAAAATCTTCCTAGAGAGGGTGAAAAACAAAGCCTGAAATGGTACTCTGTATGTGGACTCCTCAAAATATGTTCCAGAATCTCAGCTGTAGAATGACTGTTATTAGGGTTCTCTAGAAAAACAGAACTAACAGAAGATATCTGTAAATATGAGATTTTATAAAAGTATCTCATATGTGCTGGTTTGAAAGGATGTATGTCCCCTAGAAAAGCCATGTTTTAATCTAAATCCCATTTCATAAAGACAGAATAATCCCTATTGAATACTGTATGTTTGAAACTGTAATCAGATCATCTCCTTGGAGATGTGATTTAATCAAGAATGGTTGTTAAGCTGGATTAGGTTGACAATATGTCTCCACCCATTTGGGTGGGTCTTGATAAGTTTCTGGAGTCCTATAAAAGAGGAAACATTTTCAAGAATGAAGGAGATTCGGAGAGAGCAGAGAATGCTGCAGCACCACAAAGCAGAAGAGTCCACGAGCCAGAGACCTTTGGAGATGAAGAAGGAAAATGCCTCCCAGGGAGCTTCATGAAACTAGAAGCCAGGTGAGAAAGCTAGCAGATGACGCCATGTTCACCATGTGCCCTTCCAGCTGAGAGAGAAGTCCTGACTGTGTTCGCCATGTGCCTTCATACTTGAGAGAGAGACCCTGAACTTCATTGGCTTACTTGAATCAAGGTATCTTTCCCTGGATGCCTGTAATTGGACATTTCTATAGACTTGTTTAAATGGGACATTTTCTCGGCCTTAGATCTGTAAACTAGCAACTTATTAAATTCCTTTTTTTAAAAGCCATTTTGTTTCTGGTATATTACATTCCAGCAGCTAGCAAAGTAGAATATCATACAACTATGGGAATGCACCAGTCCAAACTCTGTAGAGCAGGCCACAAGCTGAAAACTCCGTTGAAGGTCTTTAATGAATTCCCCAGAAGAGGCTGGCTGGCTAAAGTAGAGATAAAAGCTCTTTCTTCTGGCTGCTAAAGTTGTCACCTCTCCCTTTAAATGCCTTCAGCTGACTGGATTAAAATTATTTCATTGTCAAAGACACTCCCCTTAGTTGATGTAGTTGATTGTAGATGCAATCAGTCACAGATGCACTCAAATGACTGATGACTTTGGTCCACAAATGTCCTCGCTGTAACAGGCCACTGCCTGCTTGACCAGACAACTTAGAAATTTGATATATTACATGAAACATCTTTTAGTTTGCAGCTTGTAATTCCTGTACATACTGCATTTAGTTATTTATCTTGGTATTTCATTTTTCTTTAGTATTGCGGTTAACTATAACAGTCTTTTTAACTTTTACTTTCATGTTTTACATGCTAGTACATGAAAATAACATTAATTATTGAGTGTCTTCTATGAAAATTGGGTCATGCAAAACTTTCTTATTACTTCCAGTAGATTTATTTTTGTATAAATTCCTTGAGAAATTTATATATTTTTAAAAACATGACCTATGTGAATACGGACAATTTTAGTGATTTTAATGATCTCTCAATATCTTCTTACATTTTATGATTATGTATTGATGCTAAGAGAGGTGGAAATGGAATCCTTTCATTGTTCCCAATTCTAGTGTTTAAACAATCACTCCCAATATGATTTTAACTGTAGAATTTTTTTACATGATTATATTTTCTCAAGGAAATTTTCTTATATGCCCAGTTAGTTCATAGTTATTATAGTGAATGCATGTTGAATTTTACCAAATGTTTCTCTATATCAATTATTATGATCCCATTAGTCTTTCTTATTTAAACTGTTAAAATGTGAAAACATTAATTTAAGTTTCCAATATTGCATCATCTGTGCTTACTCAGTAAAAACAGCACTTGGTAATCATCAGTAAACGAATCGCTGCATTTATTGCTAAAAAAAATGAGTTCATGAAAACAATTACAAAACATGTAATAATATAGTCTAACAAGAGTGATAATCAGCAGAAACATATATTAGTTTTAGACCTCAAAGAACTTCAGGTAACAGAACAAATAAAAAGTAATACAAAAGTATTTTAAAAGAATTAAAGATATAAAACAAGGCATTTAATTCCCATATCAAAAAAGATATGATATTTTCAGGCAGTTCCCTCCAGCCTCTCCTGAAAATGTAGAGCTGTGTTCCAGTAGCCATGTTTCTTAAAGATGATTGTATAATGATACAGCTTTTGCAGTATGATTGTGAAAACCTTGTGTCTGATGCTCCTTTTATCTACCTTATCGACAGACGAGTAAA
Organism: Tamandua tetradactyla; assembly: GCF_023851605.1. Taxonomy (NCBI): domain Eukaryota; kingdom Metazoa; phylum Chordata; class Mammalia; order Pilosa; family Myrmecophagidae; genus Tamandua; species Tamandua tetradactyla. The sequence continues at coordinate 76,094,807 of NC_135328.1, forward strand.
CCATATGGAATAAAAATAAATAATAGGGGAACAAATGTTAAAATAAATTTAGTAGATTGAAATGCTAGGGATCAATGAAAGGGAGGGGTAAGGGGTATGGTATATATGAATTTTTTTATGTTTTCTTTTTGTTTCTTTTTCTGAATTGATGCAAATGTTCTAAGAAATGATCATGATGATGAATATACAACTATGTGATGATACTGTGAACTACTGATAATATACGTAGAACAGAATGATATGTTAAGAATGCTTGTTTGTTGTTATAATTTTAAAAAAATAAAAAATTAATTTAAAAAAAGATATGATAGAAAAAAGACCCAAAACAGAAAGTTACCCTAAATATAGCCTAGAAAGATGGAGTTGCAAGATATAAGAGAGAAGTTCTAAGTCATGTAACAGAATGAGATAGATGGTCTTTCCTATGTCTACCAAGAGTTCCAGAAGGTGTTCAACTTTAGAATGGTCCTTGGATAAGCAGTTGATTCAAGGCTTGGAAACCAAATTATAAAAAAGCCTGCATCATCTTATAGTGCCAGAAAGTAAGGAAGTATTCAAAAAAGGATGAGGGCTTGTTGAAAGGATATACAAGGCAATTTGAAAAGAGTTTTCATTCCATGAGTCCATGTTGATATAAATAATTGAATAAATAAATGGGAAAGAAGGGATAACTCTTCTTTACACATGAATTCCAATTAATAAATGTGGAAAGAATGAGAGAAATAGAAAAATCACTATTAGACAAATTCTTCAGTAATAAATTTTACAGCCCAAATCTGATGGATGCTAAAATTACTGGGCAAAAGTTTGACGAGAAACAGAACAACTGCATAGTTACAAAATATCTCCCTCAAGATATTTCTTAATTATAAAAGAAATTGAAAACACAACAATTTTACCAAGTGATCAAGATTAACATCATCAGACATATCAATATCACATACCACCTGAATTCCATGGTGTTCCTGGTGAAACTGTATAACCTTAATCTAATCATGAGAAAACAACAGACAACCCCAAACTGAGGGTCATTCTTTAAAATAACCAATAGGATTCTTCAAAAGTGTCAAGATCATGAAAGCCAAGGAGACTAATGAACTGTCACAGATTGGGAGAGAGTAAGTAAAGATGACAACTGAAGGCAATGTGGGATTCTAGATTAGATCCTTGAACAGTATAAAGATATTACTGGAAAAAAACTGATTATATCCAAATAAAGGCTGTAGTTTAGTTAATAGTATTACACCAGTGTTAATTTCTTAGTTTTGACAACTGCACACTGGTTATGTAAGATGTAAGCAGGAGGAAAATATTGGAGAACTCTGTACTATTTTTTCCTTTTTTTAAACTTTTTTGAGATGCAATTTACATACCATATAATTCACCCATTTAAATGATGTATACAATTCAATATTTTTTACTATACTCACAAAGTTGGGCAACCATCATCACAATCAATTTTAGAACATTTTCATCACCCCAAAAAGAAATTCCATAATAATCAGCATTCAATCCCTCATTTCTCCCCAATCTTACCGTCCTAGGGAACTAGTCGTCCACTTTCCATCTCTGCAAATGTGCCTATTCTGGACATTTCCTCTATATGGAATCATATAATATGTTATCTTTTGTGACTGAATTCTTTCACTTTGCATGTTTTCAAGTTTCATTCTCGTTGTAGCATGTATCAGTACATAATCCTTTTTATTGTTGAATAATATTCCACTGTATGCATATACACTATTTTTCCAACTTTGATGTTAGTTTAAAATCATTTCAAAGCAAAAGTTTTCAAAAAAAAAAAAAGTAACAAAAATATAGTTGAGAATTTCTGGAGTCAACAAAAGACATGAATTCCCAAATTTAAAGCCCTAAGAAAAATAAAGATAAATTAACACCTAGGTATATTATAATATGAATTTTTTAAACACCAAAGACAAAGAGACAAGAATGAATAAATAAGAAAATAAAAAAGAAAAACAAACAAACAAAAAAAAGACAAAGAGACAACCTTCAAAGCTAAAAGGGACAAAATGCAGACTACCTGCAAAGGAGCAATTTAAAATAACAACAGGCTTCTCAACAGCAACAGGACTAGAGCCAAAGAAACTGTCAGCCTAGAATACTAAATCCACATTCAGTAGTAAGAGCAAAGCAAGCAAAAGTAAATAAAAAATAAAACATGAAGAATAATACCTGAAATTATATAAACCTAGCATACGAATATTTATGTACAAATGATACAGAATATTTTACTTAGTTTGTTGATGATATTTTAGAGAATATTCTTATTCTAAATGCTTACATTATGTGTTTTGGGGGGACCGTTTATGTTTCTAGGGAGAATGATACTATTCCAATGTTATTTTTTTACAAGAATATTAGAACACTAAACAATGCAGATTAAGAAGACCCTATCCAGTGGGATGTACTACATATGATTGGAGTCAGAAACCCAAGGCAGCCCGATTTGGAAGCTATGTGACTATGGCAGTCATTAATCTCCCTCAATCTGTTTAACCAGCTGCAAAGCAGGAATACCTGATCTAAGTTTGTCACAGGGTTAGCAGTAAGGGCCACATTGAAAAAATATATACAAATGTGCTTTTTTTCTAAGCACTGTAAAAGACTGTCATAGTTACAACTAATGGGGAAAATATGAATCCCAAATGACTCAGGGCCTTTGCGTCTAATTCTTGTGTTGCAAAAATGATTTTGTTCTTTCACAGAATAAGAGATATCTTCTAATTTTACTTCAAAGAGTTATTTCTGGAAATTCCTGAAAACAGTCTACACTGTTTGTCTTGATGCTTTCCCCCAACAGTGAAAAGGTTTTATAAAAACTTTTAGGCTATGAAAACCACCTTATCTGCACGTTTCATAATGAAGGTAAAACAAACTGCCTTCACAATTAAAGGACGCAAGACATTATCATGTAGGGAAGCCCTCGTAGGTAATTCAGCACATACAATTCATGAAACAGGACACTTCTGTTACCAAAATACAATAATAGGGGCTAAAAGGGAAATTTAAGGAAACACAATCAATGGAGCAGAAACAATGGAAAAATAACATTTTTTCTGATTATAATAATATAAGGTTAGAGGTTATAAGTATTAAAAAATGACTAGCAAAGTTTATGTAAGCTATTTCACAGACTTTTCATAACTGAGACTAATTTATTATAAGGCAGTATTGTAGGAAAAAAAGAGAAATAGGAATAAATAATATTGAGTTGCTTTTCTTTATGTCTCCTATAATCTAACGGATGGTTATTCTGATGATTTCTACACCATTGCCCAAACTTTTGTCTTGTTCATGACAAAGAATATAAGGCATATATCAAAATCCTAAACTGTGGCAAAAACACAAAATATTTGTCTTGATATGGTAAAGTTACTCTCATATTAACCATTCTTAACATCACTATGCCATTCCAAACAAGGTACAACAGAGATGTTTTAAATGATTCTGCATTTCTGAAAAACTGTTTGGCAGTTTGCAGACTTGTGTTCTGGTATGTGTTCTGAAATATGAATGGAAGAGGCTTAGGATTGTGTAAGTGGCATAGGTAAAAACAGAGAGCACACTTATTAAACAGATTGACCTAGACTATCCAGCCACCCTAAAGACTCACAACTCAGTGGTTAAAGATGTAAAATTTCTCTTTCATTCTCCAGAGTGAGAAACTGCAGGTTCCTTGAGACACTTGCCTACAGGGAACAATGTCTTCCAAAGCAAACTCCATTGATTTCTCTGCAGGATCTAAATGAATGACACAAAGAGCTCCCTGCAGAGACGTTCACTTTTCAGTTTTGCCAAATTCTGTCTGGATTAATTATCTATTTCTTGTTGGACATTCTTCTAGTATGAACCAACATACTCATGTTGTTAAAAATGTTCTTTGACAAGAAAATGATTAGTGCCTTATTTTCCCTGCTCCACTGCCAAACAAAGGAAATTAAAAATTAAAGGTGGGAGCTCCTTCCCCTTCTCAGATAAATGGATGTTACACTCTAAAGTAATAAAGAAAAGTAGAAATTCAATCAAAATAACTGAAAATCCAAAAACCATAACTACTAGAAAATTGTTCCAGAAAGCAGATAAGAAACGAAAAGCAAAGCAAACTGAATATTTACTAGCAAAAAAAAAAAAATATATATATATATATATATATCTCATCTATCTAAATTTTACAAAAGGCTAAAAGGACTATTATGATTGCATTGTATAGAAAAATTGAGAAATGCAATTTAGTGCCATTTATATTGAAAAATGAACATGCTGTGTATCAAAAATAATTGATGAATTAAACAGTCACTTCAGAGGCTCTAAGATACTTTAGAGAGCAATTTTAAACTGCAAAGATGAAGCTTTTAGAAGTTCCTACCGAGTTTAGTCCATTTTATAAAGGAGTTCCATAAATATATTTCTATGTAACCAATATTGACAGCTTCGAAACTTAAAACCTGACATATGACAATGACTCTTCTATCCTCCCTATGCATCGTATACATTCACAGATTAGTTTATAACAAAAACCGATGAGTTCTTTATGGATAACAATAGTGAAAATCAATCTTTCAGGCCTGAATGGCTTACACAGATCTAGCTAGAGTTCCCTAATAACAAAGAGGTAATAAACCTGTGGCCTCTTCCTTTCCTAAGAAAATCAAATCTAAGACAAACCATACAATCTAAAATTACAAGGGAAAAATAAAACATTTTTAGTAGGACAATTCTTCAAGAATCACTTAGTTCTTCAGTACTAGAAAGCTAGTGAATCATAACAAAGATGGTACCCTGTGCCACTTTGAAAGGATGTATGTACCTTATAAATCCATGTTTTAATCCTAATCCCACTTTGTAAAGGCTGCCTTTTCTTCTAATCCCTATTCAGTACTGTATGTTTGAAACTGTAATTAGATCATCTCCCTGGAGATGTGACTCAACAAAGAGTGTGTTGTTAAACTGGATTAGGTGGAGACATGTCTCTATTCATTTGGGTGAGTCTTGATTAGTTTACTGGAATCCTATAGAAGAGAACAACAAGAGAGAAAGCCAAGAGATTCGGAGAGAGCAGAACAGAACACCACAGCCATGAGAAGCAGAGACCCCACCAGCCAGCAACCTCTAAAGATGAAGAAGAAAATGTCTCCTGGGGAGTTTCATGAATCAGGAAGCCAGGAGAAAAAGCTAGCAGCTGATGCTGTGTTCACCACATGCCTTTCCAGATGAGAGACAAACCCTGACTGTGTTCACCATGTGCCTTCTCACTTGAGAGAGAAACCCTGAACTTCATCGGCCTTCTTGAACCAAGGTATTTTTCCCCGGGTGCCTTAGATTGGACATTTCTATAGACTTGTTTTAATTGGGGCATTTTCTTGGCCTTAGAACTGTAAACTAGCAACTTAGTAAATTCCCCTTTTTAAAAGCCATTCTGTTTCTGGTATATTATATTCCAGCAGCTAGCAAACTAGAACATTCCCCAAAACAAGTTTCAAACATGTATAAACAAGATTTGTCCACCTACACAAATGCAGCCTGTAGCAAATGCTTGGCATATAAAGGCACTTCTCTAATGTTTGTTGTTGTTGTTAAATGAATGGTTCTAACTGATCCACCAACAAATAGAACAGGGGTGGGCAAACCTTTTATATCAAAGGCCAGAGAGTAAATACTTTACACTTCATAGGCTATGCATTCTCTGTCATACTTACTCAACTCAGCCACTGAAGAATAAAACCAGGAATAGGCAATAAGTAAATGAATGGGCATGGCTGTGTTCCAATAAAACTTCATTTTCAGCCAGCTCTAGTTTGCCAACCCTTGAACTAGACTATGCGACAGGTTAATAGCAATACATCTTGAGCTTTAATATGTATATGAATCTCCTATGGCAAAGTGGTCTCACTATAATACAGATTCTGATTCAATAGGTCTGAGATGGAACCTAAGATTCTGCATTTCTAACAAGCTCCCAAGTAAAACAGAATCTAGTGTGAAAACCATACTTTGAATGTAAGCTATTAGACTTTATAAGAGAATTTATACTGGGAATTTCAAAACAGGAAGAATATAAGAAATGTGACAATAAGAAGCCATAGATTTTTCTTGAAAGTTCCTATATCAGGAATTTTGAAGCGTTGCCCCCAAGAGCAATCAAATTTAAAACAAACCCTCATGTTTAACCTTCTAGACAGTTCTTCTATTTGGAAGAGAAATCAAGATATTGTCAGAACATTTTTCTGCTCCTTGGCTTTGGAAACAGGTATACAACATTTTCTAATCCTTTCTCTTTACATAAAAAAAAAAAAACTAGATAGGAAAAAATAATATACAAACAACAACAAAAGTGCTCTTTTATAGTTTTTTACTTTATTTGGAGGTGGTAAGTTTAAAAATCATTCATATTAGTATATACAGATTACAAGGGAAAAATCTAATGGAAAAATTTTCAGTGGAAACATGTGAGAAAAATCCTGAGAAGTAAAATAACTTAAAAATACGTAATAATTTCTTAGGACTCAGAACTATTTATCCATTCTTCCTTTATTTTTGTTTTCTATTTGAGAAATATAATGAGGAATTACTATGTAGCAGGTACAAAGCTGGGCCCCTGGTGGAAAAACAGATTAATAAAACAGACCCTGTACCCTCAAGGAGTCCACCATTAGGTAGTAGAGACTGACACATAGACATGCTGTAAAACTTGCATTAAGGGAAATTACAGAAGTTACATATTTACATATATAGGGAACAATTACAGAAGAGAGCTGGGATCAGAAAGAAATTCCTGAGGAGATAATATTGAAGAGCAATTCCAGACATTCTGGAATATTTTCTTAATTTCCAATTATACCAATTTAAAGTATACCAGTTTAAATACATATGATAAAACAAAGTCATCTTCAAGGCATAATTTATGGTTGAGATATTTACATTTTTAAAAAAAAAAAAAAAGGCTTAAAACGCAGTTTAATAAGTTGATGCTGCATTACCGCTCCACTTCTCAGAAAAACTCAAAATTTAAGGTATCAAAGACAAATCAAGCTTGCTACAACAATAAAAAATGCACAGTAAAACTACCCAAAATAGGCAAGGCTAAGAACTACTGTCAGACCTTCAGTATACAGCAACCTTGCTTCCAAGATTGTACTAAGCCTATCAAGAAAAGCTGTGAATAGCAACATCAGTGAAACAGAAAAGGACCATTTCTTGACAGTTCTCACTCAAGAAAAAGATGGATGCAAGTTAACACAAGATATTTTTAAAGATATACTAAAATGAAAATCTAGAAGAAAATTTCTTTAGGACATGAAGGGATAATATATGGTATATAACAGACCATATATACGCTATCTGTGATCTCTGTGGACATTTAAATAATTTTTGCTTATGCAATTTCTAAAATAATTTTGAAAAGTCATATAATTGTCATCTAAAATTTTTGTGTAAGTTTAAGAGTTGCAAAAAAGCTATTTTTAACAAATGGGAAATACTGACTTTTTTTTAACTTTTTTATTGTATAATATAACATATATACAAAGCAAAGAAAGAGAAAAGTAATAGTTTTCAAAGCACTCTTCAACAAGTAGTTACAGGACAGATCCCAGAGTTTTTCATGCACTACCATACGATCACCTCAGATTTTTCCTTCTAGCTGACTCCAGAACATTGGACACTAGAAGGAATATATATATATTCTTTATCATCACTTATTTTTTTTCTTTTTTTGTGAAAAATAACATACATACAAAAAAGCAATAAATTTCAAAGCACAGTACAACAGTTAGTTGTAGAGCAGATTTCAGAGTTTGGTATGGGTTACAATTCCACAATTTTAGATTTTTACTTCTAGCTGTTCTAAAATACTAGAGACTAAAAGAATTATCAATATAATGATTCAGCAACCATTTTCGTTTGTTAAGCCCTACATTCTCTATATAACTCCACCATCCCCTTCGATCTTTCTCCCACTCTTTAGAGGTAGCTGAGCTATGCCCATTCTAACTTTTTCATGTTGAAAGGGGTTGTCAATAAGGGCTAGGGAGATGCAACTAGTTGATATTCTAGAGAGGCTGGCTCCTCCAGGTTTCAGGATTTATCTGGTCCAGGGACCTATCTGGAGGTTTTCAGTTTCTGGAAAGTTATCCTAGTACATGGAACTTATGTAGAATCTTATATATTGGCCTAGGTGTTCTTTAGGATTGGTTGGAATGGTTTTGGTTGGGGTTTGGCAAGCTATGATAGGTAGCAATGTCTAACTGAAGTTTGCCTAAGAGTGACCCCCAGAGTAGCCTCTCAACCTATTTGAACTCTCTGATACCTTATCAGTTATACTTCTTTTCTCCCTCCTGGTCAGGATGACATTATAATCCCACAGTGCCAGGGCCCCAGACTCATCCCTGGGAGTCATTTCCCACGTGTCGAAAGACTTTCACCCTTGGATGTCATGTCCCATGTAGCAGGGAGGGCAATGATTTCACTTACAGAGATGGGCTTAGAGAGAGTGAGGCCACATCTGAGCAACAAAAGAGATCCTCCAGAAGTAACTCTAAGGCATACCGATAGGTAGATTAAGCTTCTCCACTACATACATAAGCTTTACAAGAGCAAGCCTCAAGATCAAGGGCTTGGTCTGTGATTTGGGTGTTCCTAATGTTTGACACAGTATTAGAGGTTTCATATAGGAAATACTGACATTTTAAAATAAAACTGTTGTAACACTAAGTTTATACAATTAAATAAAATGTCGCTGCAATTTTATGTCTTTCATCATTCACTTATAAATACATATACGGAAAATATCTTCAACAGTCAAATTTTTATATAATTATTTTCCCCTTGAAATTATATTTCTTTTCCAGTTTTTCCTCAGACTTTGAGCCCAGTATTATGTGTTTTGTGTTTGAAAGTTGGATATTGATCACCCTCATATGCCTCTACAACAAATATATATATAAATTAAAATGTCAGAATTTTTTATTTCCTACGACCATAAGACTTTAAGTGTTTTTGACAATTCTGGATTGAGTCTTGTTTTGATTATAACTAATATACTATTGATCAAAACAACAGAAATATATGCCAAAACTAACAAGCAATTACTAGACTTGAAGGTAAAAAGAAAATTATCAAATACGACACGGTTTTAGTGGGAGAAGGAGAGTTCACGCAGTAGTGACCTGAAACAGGAAAGAATGTGAATGGGAAACAGTAAAAAATTCTAAGAGTTAATAGGAGCAGTGAGCTATTAGAATTACAAACTGGGATATCCAGACCATAGTCTAAAAGTTCAAAAATAAAAATAAACTAGGAGACAAAAGGGGAAAAAATTCCACAATGGTTGTTAAATCCTAAAATTAAAGCACTTGTAGGAGGAACGAAGTTGCAAAGACACAGGAACAAGATATCTCTACTGAATATGTATTGGGGTAGGGAAGAAGCAGTCAGATCTTAGTAGTCACTTAAGTTCCAATTCTGCAAAATTAAATATTCAAAAGGCTAAAAGCATTCCCCAATCACAGTATTAAATTTTAAAACAGAAAATAAACTTTACAACAGAATGTGGCATTACATGGGTTACTCAAGGACCTCATTCGTATATATGAAAGCACAAGATGAATGGTAAAAGTTTTCAACAATACAGAAATAACAAAACCTGGGCTCAGATATAAAAATATCTTTCAAAATTCCACTGTGTAGGTTCCACTTCAGGTATGGCTGAGAAAGCAGCTGCCAGACCAAACCTGCCACAGGTGACTATTATAAAAACTCTGGGCAAAATACAAAGAACAGCTACACTGGAGAATGGACAAAGTAGCCAGATTCTGGAAGACGGAAACAGTACACTCTGAACGAAAATCTATGGCCTTTCTAGCCTGAAGAACCAGACGACAGAGCTCAGAATAACCATGGCTGAAAAACACGGAGGAAAGAATCCCAGAATGAGTCAGAGAGAAGGAATCAAATTCTGGACATAAATTCTGTTCAAATCTCCACTTCAGCCTTAAACCTTACATAGGCAGACAGACTTCAAGTTGCTCAGATAAGAAAATTGAACCAAGATTTGAGCTGCCACCCAAGAAACAGAGTTTGCAACTTTAAGTCCAACCAAGTCAACTGCTCTTAAAACAAAATCAACAGAAAATAAATGCTCTTCAGAATCCAGAATCCAAAACGTAATATTCACATTTCTAGAATATAACACAAAATTACCTGACATACGAAGATACAAGAAAATGTGGCACATTTTCACTGGGTGTGCTTATAAACCGAATGGATATATGATTGTTTAGAGCAAAAGTTTAATATTGTCTTTTGTGTTGATTTGAAAGGATTACGTTTCCTAGAAAAGCCATGTTTTAATCCTGATCTGTCTTATGGAAGCAGCCGTTTCTTTTAATCCCTGCTTAGCACTGTAGGACGTGGACTTGATTAAATTATCTTCAAGGAGATATGACGCACATAATCGTGGGTATTAACCTTTGATTAGAGGGAGATGTGGCTCCACCTATCTAGGTGGGTCTTGATCAGTTTACTAGAATTCTTTAAGAGGAAACATTTTGGAGAGAGCAACAGAGCAATGAGAACCACAAGAGCCCACGTAACCAGCGACCTCTGGAGATCAAGAAGGAAAGTGTCCCTGGGCGAGCTTCATGAAACAAGAAGCCTAGAGAGAAAGCTAGCAGACATCACCAAGTTCATCACATGCCTTTCCAGTTCAGAGAGAAACCCTAAACTTCATCGGCCTTTCTTGAGTGAAAGTAATCTCTTGTTGGGGCCTTAATTTGGATATTTTATAGACTTACTCTAATTGGGACATTTTCACAGCCTTAGAACTGTAAACTTGCAACTTAATAAATTCCCCTTTTTAAAAGCCATTCCATGTCTGGTATAATGCATTTGAGCAGCTAGCAAACTAGAACATCTTGTGTTTAATTTCCTAGGCTGCTCAAGCAAATACTATGAAATGGCTTGGGTTAAACAATGCTAATTTATTAGCTTATGGTTTTGAGGTTAGAAGAAAGTCCAAATCAAGGTATCTACAAGGTGATGCTTTCTCTCTAAAGGCTGGTATTCTGGGGCTGGCTGCGAGCAATCCTTGGCTCCTCTGTCACATGGTTAAGGCGCATGGTGGAGTTTTCTGGTCTCTCCCTTCTCTTCTGGAATCTGTCAATGTCCAGCCTCTTGCTTCCTGTGGCTTTTTCTCACTTTCTTTTTCCACTCCACTTTTAAAGGTATCCAGTAATAGGATTAAGACCCATCCTGACTGAGGTATGACACATCTTCTTAACTGAAGTAACCTCATCTAAAGGTCCTACTTACAAGGGGTTCAAATGTATAAAAATGGATTAGATTTAAGAACATGTTTTTCTGGGGTATGTACAGCTTCAAACAACCACATCTTGGTAGGGCTGAAATACATATATATATGTATTACATATATACATATGTAATGCATAAGACAACCATACCATAAAGGATAGAATGGGATGAAACGGACCCTTATGTGCAAGTTTTTTATATTTTATGCCAGCCAAAACAATGATTATATAACTAAACTTGTGCGATTCCTATATATAAATTGTATCTCAAAAAGATCAATAAATGAATATTCAATTCTAGTTAATGTGTATATTCAAGTATTTAGGGGGAAGTGAACTGATATCTGCAACTTACTTTGAAATGTATCAAAAATAAGATGCTTTGATGGATGGATGGATAATACATAAGTGATAAAACAAGTACAGTACAATGTTAATGGCAAAATCTAGGTGATGGATTTACAAGTGTTCACTGTAAAAAATGTTTTCAACTTTGCAGTATATGTGAATTTTTCAACTGAAAATATTAGGGGGAAAATGCTCTATCAGATATTGTTAGGAAGTAACCACAGTAATATATATATCATCATCCATCCAATCAGCATTTTGGGGGCATTTCATTATTCCCAAGACCTTGTATAAGGAAAGGGAAGGGGTGGATACACATTTCTGGACCTCAAGAAGCTGTATAGTAGCAGCACATACAATCACAGATAAAATAATAGAAAGGAAAATACTATAAATGCCCAATAAGAGTAAAACATGTAAATACCAACAATGTTGAACTTTCCCGGGGCTCTAACAGCCTGGAAGACAGTATGGGTTAAGAAATGCTCCACCCATTGTGTTACAGTGGATAACACTTAAAGATGGTTTTAACTTCTCCTTACCTTTACTAAACTATAGACAGGCTTCACATTGTCCCTAGACCCCTGACCTCCTGCATTTCGGCTATTACAGAACCCAGACAGAACATGTTCCACCTAGCCTCAACAACAAACTCAGGAGATAACATCATGTGATGGACCCACCCTATTGCTTAACTTCTCCTTAATGTCTTCTAGTATTTTCCCATCAGCTTACTCCAGTCCTCAAAAAGCCCCTTGCCCTTCATATTAAGGAAGTTGAGTGCACATTTTACTTTGACCTCTTTTTCCCTACTGTAACGTTCCCTTTCTCTCTAAATAGTCTTCCCTTATCAAGTGTGGATTTGAAAAGATTTTTATCTTTTTTCTTTGATAATGCCAAGAAGAAGTGACTAAATCTAGACGGAAATTATGGCGAAGTCTTCTTGGCAAAAGGGAACATTTGTCAATAAAACTCTACCTTCACTATAAAAAAATGAAGAACTAGTATTTCTTTTTCATTCTTTTCAAGCCTAGTAGTCCATTTGCATCAGAAATACATGGCTGCTAAATAATTAAAACTGCCACAAAGATAATACAAGAAAACATTATATAGTTTATTAAAAAAAAAAAACTTAAAAGTAAGTAACCCTTAACAGGAAATTCATTAACTATATTACAAACTATGTGCTCATTCAATTAGCTATCAGGAGTGGATTTATTCACATGAGATGGTGCTGGTGATGAACTGCTGACTGAAAAACAAAGTTACAAAAGAATAATAAAGTATGAACCTTTTTTCAATATATATATACAATGGTTATCTCTCTAGTTCATAAGTGATTTCATATCTTTTTCTTTTCTCACCCATAATTTCTGACTTTCCTGCTGTATACACATGTTACTTGTCACATACTACTTGTGCTGGTTTGAAAGGATGTATGTCCCCTAGAAAAGCCATATTTTAATCAAAATCCCATCTCATAAAGGCAGAATAATCCCTATTCAATAATGTATGTTTGAAACTATAACCAGATCATCTCCCTAGAGATGTGATTTAATCAAGAGCGGTTGTTAAGCTGGATTAGGTGATGACATTTCTCTGCCCATTTGGGTGGGTCTTGATTAGTTTCTGAGTCCTATAAAAGAGGAAATATTTTGGAGAATGAGAAATTCTGAGAGAGCAGAACAACACAGCCACGAGAAGCAGACTCCACCAGCCAGAGACCTTTGGAGATGAAAAAGGAAATTTCCTCCCAGGGAGCTTCATGAAACAGGAAGCCAGGAGAAGCTAGCAGACGACACTGTGTTTGCCATGTGCCCTTCCAGATGAGAGAGGAACCCTGACTCTCTTCGCCATGTGCCTTCTCACTTGAGAGAGAAACACTGAACTTTGTCAGCCTTCTTGAACCAAGGGATCTTTCTCTGGGTGCCTTAGATTGGACATTTCAATAGACTTGTTTTATTGGGGACATTTTCTCAGCCTTAGAACTGTTAACTAGTAACTTATTAGAATTCCATTTTTAAAAGTCATTCCATTTCTGGTATATTGCATTCCGGCAGCTAGCAAACTAGAACACTACTTTTTAAAGGAAATTACACTCATTTTATAAATTTGATCCTTGTCATTTTTCTATTATTAAAATTAATTTTATGTGATTCTCCACTTTCATACAGCTTAAATAAACATTTATTTTTATAAGACATGCAAAATTACTGTACTTATAAATGACATTTGGTGACGTGATCATTCTTACTAAGAACTGACATTTATGTTTTTTCTATCCACCAACCTAAATGAACATTTGTTTTAGAGGGAAACTGTTAAGTTTACTATAGCTCTTCTTAAGTTAGAAAATGGAACCAAGCCTCTTTTACCACACATGGGAAAACTAATATAATTCCAAACATTTTTCTGCACAGCTTATTGCCAGGCATGATTATTCTCCTCTGCCCCCAAAGCATAAACCAGGAATTAGCAACTATTTTTGCCATATCAACTAAATATAAGGCTGTTGGTAACTATACAATAAAAAATAATACTGTAAAAGGCAGGGAAAAAATCTGAGTAAATGAACTAAAGTGCTTCCTGTTCTCTAATAAAATAATAGATAAATGAGATCATAATAGTTTATACTGAACATGCTACAACATGACCAAACTTTAAAAACATTTTGCCTAGTAAAAGAAGCCATTACAAAAAAAAACCACTCACCGTATGATTCCATTTATATGAAATGTCTAGATTATAGAGACAGAAAATACATTAGTGGGTGCACAGGGCTGCAGGGGATAAGACGGATGAAGGCTAAGGGATGTGGGGTTTCTACATAGGGTGCTTTAAGTGTTCTAAAACTGACTGTGGTAAAGGCTGAATTGTACACTGAATGAATTGTATAGTATGCGAATTATACTTTTGAAAAAAAATTGTTTCAAGTAAAGAATTTATATTTAGCATGGCCCTACTTGACACAAGGGGAACAGATGCTTTGGTATCAGAGAACATACATTCAAACTTAGTACCAACAACTAGTTGTGTGACTTTCCTGTTTATTGGCAAAATGAGGCTAACATTAATATATCCTTGCAGAGTTACTGTGAAGATGCTTGTAAAAAGATTTAGCATAGTATTTACAAAGCATTCAACAAATGTTTGTTTTTAGAATCAGTATTAAGATCACATTCTGGTTTTAATTCTTTAACTTGTTCTCAATTTCTGTTTTTTTGCATGGGCGGGCACTGGGAATCGAAGCAGGCTCTCTGGCATGGCAGGTGAGAACTCTGCCTGCTGAGCCACTGTGGCCCACCCTTAACTGGTTCTTGATTTGATTATTTAGTGTGCTTTAATTCTTTAACTTGACCAGACCACCATCCATTTTCTACACTAGGTTGGCTGAGCTTCATCAACATTCAACCTCCAAGGCCACCATTCTATTTTCTACATTAATCAACATCTTTACTGTGATCTGATGGGTAGTGATACCTTGGGTCTTCATCCAACAGTGCTAGCTGTATTTCTCATGAAATATTGTTAAGGGACGTTTCCCAAGCCAGGTATAACAAGTAAAGCAATTATACAAGTTTTCCTTCACTCTCTTTTATCTTAACTGATTTGTAGTAGACTTTTGGCCACTAAGACAGTTTGGGGATAAAACTAACAAACTGTAGAGAAAGGAAACAGGAAGGCCCAGGAAATTAGGTGCTTCCACGTAGGCCGTCTCTGATCTAAGCTAAATGAAAGAAAATAAAGCGGATCTGTAAGTTTCTTTTGACCTACACAGCCTAACCACAAAGGTATTAAGGAGGGAAGACTGGGCAGAAACTCCACAGGAATAAAGAATATATATTTGACTGCAATGGATTTTGAATTTCAACCCTCAGAAACCTAGGTATAACCACAGATGTCTGTACATGAGACTAAAGGGGAGAGCTCTCCAACACAATGACTGAAATAGCCATGTTCTTCTAGCCTAGAATTCCTTAGGGTAGCCCAAAAGTGTCAATTTGAACGTAGAAGAGGTCTGAGGCCTTCCCACCACCACCACTTCCATACTACGAGAAAGTTCATATAAATTTTAACACATGCATGCACGAAAAAAGTTGAAAATATATGAAATATATTTTCATATATTTCAGGTTATTAGATAGCTTAACCTCAGGTTACTGTGACCAAATTGTTAACAATGCCTTTTTATGTTAGAATTTGCACAGAACTCATATTTAATACACAACTGAAAGAATCAGGAAATCAGTGACAATGGATAGCCACATTTTCCAAAAAAGGTATGAAGGCACATATGAAACATTTCTGACTTATATAGAAGAGAGCATAGGGAAAACAGCACTCCCATATGCTGTAGGTAGAAGTTCAAAATGAAAAACTCTTTAAGGATGGTTATTGGTAAATTATCCTAAGGAAGTAATTCAAGACGTATGCTAAGATTTAGTGCTAAGGATGATCATCACAGCAGTGCTGAGGATAGTAAAAACATTAGAAACAATCAAAAGATATATCCACCATTGGAGATTGGTAGAAGTATAAAATATGCATAAAATGAAATACCACGTAGTCATTAAAAATTATATATGTATACAAATTGCCAGGAAAAAGATGGACATACTACATTAAGAAACAAATCAAGTTATACTAAATAATATCCTTAGTACAAAATCATTTTTTAAGTATCTGAAGACATACGTACATGAACAGATAAAGGTATAAAATGATTTACAGCAAATTATTATTCGTAGTTATCTTTAATAGCATATTTAAATCCAAACTACCTTTCTTAGCTCCATTCTCTTTGGAAAATTACTTGTACTTTGTAAGTCTTAGCTTTTGCACATATAAAGTGAGGTCATTACCACAAAACTCACAGATGTGTTGTGATAGTGCCATGTTGGAACACTACAGACATTTAATATATCGATTATTTGTATTCCTGTTTTTGTAGTTGTGATGCAATATTTGTTCTTAAATTACTCATTTAAAGATAATTCCTCCTAGTCAATAAAATACCTTATTTTCTTTATAATCAGGCCCTTATTATTTCAAAGTATTTCTAAGTCATATAATAAAACAAAAACTGAGAAAAAAATCACCTTAAGCAAAACTTTTTATGATAGATTGTTGCATCTTTGCAAGACATCTGAGAACGTTCTCCAGACCAGTAACGTATAAACATGCTTGCTTGCACATCCCACTACTGAAAAATAAATTGAGTATACCTATATGCCTGTATACTTATTTATATGTTATATATGAAGTATGGGTAAGAAAATATTAGACAAAGTAAGAAAATTCTACTTAAATACCTTTAAGTTCAATAACCTTTGAACTTCCATGTGGTACAAATATCTTACAGGGACACTCCAGATCTCATTAAAAAATATTGTAAAAAATATCATCTACCAATCTACCATGTGAAAAGAAGCTCAATATCATAAGGCATTAGGAAAATAAAAATGAAAATCACAATGAGATACCACACACTAGGATGGCAATGATAAAAAAAGACAATACAAGATTTGGCAAGAAATTAGAGAAATTAGAACCCTTATACATTGCTGGTAAGAATATAAAATGGTACGACTGCTTTGAAAAACAGTTTGGCAGTTCCTCAAAAAGGTCAACATAGAGTTACTATATGACTTAGAAAATCCACTCTTGGGTATATTTCCAGGAGAACTGAGAACACATGTCCACACAAAAACTTGTACATGAATGTTCATAGCAGCGTTATTAACTATAGCCCAAACATGGAAACAACCCAAATAGCCTTCAATGGATAAATGGATAAACAAGCTGTGATATTTCCATACAATATAATATTATTCAGCCATAAAAAGGAATGAAGAGCTGATGCACTGTGACAACTTGGATGAACCTTGAGGACATTAGGCTGAGTGAAAGAAGCCAGACACAAAGGCCATATATTGTATGATCCTAATTATATGAAATTTCCAGAACAGTCAAATCCATAAAGACAAAAAAGTAAATTAGTGGTTGCCTAGGGATGCAGGAGGAGAGGAACTGACAGGAATTGTCAATGGGTATAGGATTTGCAACAAATTGCCACAAATTAAGGGGCTTAAAGCAATACAAATTTATCTTCTTACCATTTTGGAAGACAGAAATTCAAAATGATTCTCAAGGGCTAAAATCAATCAAGGTTCCTTTTGGAAGCCCTAGGGAAGAATCTGTTCCCTTTTTCTTTTCTAGCTTCTAGAAGTTGCCTGCATTCTTTGGCTTGTGACCCCCTTCCTCACATCATATCATCTTTACTCCTTTGCTTTCATCATCACATCACATTTTTCTTCTTTAGTCAAATCTCTCCTCTATTTCTCTGTTTTACATTTAGGGCCTACTCAGATAATCCAGAATAATCTCCCAATTTTAAGATTCTCAATGTAATCACATCTGCAAAGTTCTTTTTGCCAAATAAGGCAATATTCATAAGATCCAAGGATTAGGTTATATAAATCATTAGGTTCATTATTCAGTCTTCCACAGGGAAAATGAAGCATTCTGGAATTTGATAGTGGTGACTGACACACAACTTTGTAATTATAGTAAAATCACTCAATTGTACACTCTAAAGGATGAACATTATGATTTGCAAATTATATCTCAACAAAGCTGCTATTTAAAAAAAAACAATGGTTGTCAGAAAAATAAAGCTATTGCATGGTTAAAAAAACAAGTCAGACATTTAGTATGAAGTTATGTTTAGGCAGAACTTGAAGGAACGAAGTCAAGCATTTAGCATGATGTTTAGGCGTAACATGAAGGAATGAAGAAACCCCATAAAGTCAACATCAACATATAAGTTTTGCAACAATCCACACCTGCAATCAGCATGGCTAATAATGGAACTAACAATATATATTTAAAGACATATCTATCTCATAAATTCATGTAAATGCTATGCATAAACTGCAAAAGACTTCCATAACTAACAAAGGAGAGATGATGATACAACTACTATGGACTTCCATTTTTCCTTCAAGATTACTTGAAAACAGTAAGTAACACATGATCATTCGATATAAGTTCAAGTAAAGAAACCATTAACTTATATATTAAATGTTAGTGAAGTTTAATTCTCTCTTTTTAAGATAAAATATAAATTAAAAAATATTCTAATGTTTTCCTCCCATTTCTCATGCATAGGTTTACACACAAGCCATTTTAAAGAATGCTGCTCATGACAATTGTCCCTCATTGCACATTAAAGCCACTGGGGAGCTCATTAAAAAAAAATAGAGACCCTGGGCTTCATCTCTAGAGATTCTGGTTCAATAGCCCAAGTTATCAGTAAACTTTTGAAGAAGACCCTACAAAGCACAGTAGAAACCCATCACCACTAAGTTTTCTATGAAGTTCAAACTGTGGATAGAGTAGTTGAGCCAAGTAAGTTAGAGAAAAGGAAATGCACTTCTACGGAAGCTACAAGTGTAATATCAATGAAACAGGGTCAGTAACATCCTTTTTTGAATCTGAATTTCTACTATTTAAGATCAAAGCCACATGACCCTGTGAATCATTTAAGCAAGTAAGTTGCTCAAATGACCATTTACATAAGTAAAGGTAGTGTGCAATGGCTTTGAAGCAAAAGGAATGCTATCTCAAGAGAACAGCTTCCTCATTCTGTTGAATTTAGTACCCAGGGTATAATATATATACTTCCATGCTACTTTGAAAAGAATCAAACCCAGTATTTATTAAAGTCCATAATCCAGACAATAAGGCCTATATGGTATGAAATCATCTAAATCAGAAAAGATAACTAATGTTTAACTCAAAAAATAAAAAAGACTTTAGATTTCTTTAGAATAACTCTAAGAAATCCTTCCCTGCCACATATAAAAAGTCTCTCAAACTTAATAAATTAAACAACTTTTAAAAGAAAATGTTTATTGCTTTCTTTAAATACTATGCCTGGGTTTGCATGCATGCTAGAGAGACATTCTAAGTAATTGTGCACCGACATAAAGAGTCATCATCTTGCTACCGAAATCCAAAAACCTCTGAAACAAGTTAACTTATTTTCACTAGTTTCTGCAATTCATATATGTGACTTTAATAGTCTAATCAAAGAAAACATATTAGGAAAAATTTGTATTTCTAGAATGAGACTCTTAATGATATTTTATTTTAGGCAAGGAGAAGGTAAGAAACTCCTTTTTTAATTGACTCATTTAAGAGAGGAGTTTGAACACCACAGATTGCAATGCCATTTTCGATAAAAGTTTAATTCTAGGTCACTTAAGGGTATATGCTGACAAAAATATTTTTAAAATACCCCTACTAATTTCTTGGAAGATACCAAAATGCTGCTTCCAATCAGATCTAAACAAATCATCAATGCCATTTAGTCTACTGCCCCCTTCAGTGATTCCCTCTTTATTCCCCATGTCCCCATTTACCCCACAAAGAAAAACTGACCTCTTGTATAAGCTTAAACCAATATATTTTATTCACAGGGATGGCAGAATGGCACATCATTAGCATCATTTTAGTCAAGGCATTATTTCCAGCTCAGTGGCATTTATTCAGATGAGCACAATTTGCAACCAGTGAAGCAAGCTCCTCTGATGTTAGCTGGCATCATTAAAACTCTCCTAGTGTCCAACTCATTTGATCTTCTAAAGAATGCCCTTGCTTAGACAAGAGCCGGAAACTCACGGCTGGACACCCTGAAGAACGTTCATGTTCTGTCACAGACAACTCATGTCAGTTAATAATCCTCACAGATCAGGATTCTAATTCAAATAAGAAAATTTTTCATAATAAAATTCTTTAAACACAAAAATAAAAAACTGGAATAAAATAAAGCATGGGAGTGGCAATCAAGGGAGTTCCTAAAATGACATAATTTTAAAAGTTGAGATTCTAAAGTTTCAGAAAGCATCTTAAAGGGTCATAACAAATTTGGGAACAGTAAACCACAGATAACAGGAAAAAAAAGGAGAGTGAAGATAGAAGCAAAAGCAGAAAGTGGTAAAATTTCAGTATCTCAATTTAAAATTTTCCTATTACCAGTTTTGATATAGCACTCAATTCCACATGATTTCCAAATGTTTTCTTAAAAAAAGAAAAGAAAAGAAACTAATTAAAGATGTAAAAAGCTAAATTATTTTCTCTTTAAAGGAAAAAAACTATTTTTATTTCCCACACATTTCACATATGGCTTATGTGTGCTGGATAGTATTCCAATATACCACAGTTAGGTAAATTTTAATGAAAAGCCATATATAAGAATCTATTTGCAGGGTGACAAAGTAAATGTTAGAATATCCACAGATGTTTAATAAAGGCAAGTTCCTGCTGTCCTTTTAAGGTTAAAAATAAGGCCAAAGTACAACTTTCAACTGCAAAGAGTCATTGTATAGTAAATAAAAAGCTCAGCATGGAAACAAATTCAACAAATGTACAAAAAGCATTTTCATGTCCAGGAAGAACTTGAAGGCATCAAAAAAATGTACCCCAAATAAAAATAACCTAGAGCTCAGTTCAAAAAGACCAATAAATTTATTTCTCTAATGCACAGCAAATTAAATTTAATCAACTCCTCTGCAAGGCTGGACAAGCAATCCACCTTTAAAAGTCCCCATGAACAAAACCAAGAACAACAAATGAGGTTTCAGAGTGTATAATTAATACTGAATCCACAGTAAGTGACATAATCTTTACTGTACACAGCTAGGAAAACCTGCCGTGGAACAATGGATCACATTTCCATATTAAATTATATTTATCACGCTAAAAAAATGCTTAGACAAAATACAGGATTTCTATTGGCCATTTTTACACCACACTAACTCCCTAAAATCTTCTAAACCTGCTGAGTCCCATTGAAAATCTCTCTCACTCCATGGTGCTCCGAAGTAGCTGCTAGACAAAGGGTTGGGATGATGGGAGAGGGCAGGGACAACTACCTTCCCCCTTGATTTCAGAAAATAAATAAGTGAAAGAGGATAGAGTAGCCAAAACATAACCTTGGCACAGGCTATTTCCAGGGAAATTACTGCTGTGACAAACGGCCTGAAATGAACTCTTGCAGCGGTCAAGAATCCCCAGGAAAGGCCCTTCCTCTCTGTATCTATTGCTCAATTGTACAATACTCTGCTTTGAAACTATAACACCCTCTTGGAACTAGGCAAGATGAAAGAGCTTTTCTTCATGATCCTGCAACGCCTATTAATTTTTGCTACAACAGACTCACAGCTGATTAAAAAAACAGAGGCCTAGCTAATACTGCCTCACATTCTCATCTCAAATCTTGAGAGAA
The DNA here is from genome assembly GCF_023851605.1 of Tamandua tetradactyla. Taxonomy (NCBI): domain Eukaryota; kingdom Metazoa; phylum Chordata; class Mammalia; order Pilosa; family Myrmecophagidae; genus Tamandua; species Tamandua tetradactyla. The sequence goes on from NC_135328.1 coordinate 76,116,776, forward strand.
AATGTTGAAAGCGAATGAGCCTCAACTTCAGGCAGTTTCTTTAGACAGGAAGTTCTTTCCCTCCTTGAAGCATCCGTAGCAATATTACTTGACTCTTATACAGTTACAGAATTATCTTCCGGAAATATTATGACTCATTCACAGCCCCTCAGAGCACAGGTTTAAAATCAATGGCTGAAGGAGCAAAACGTATACTATTCCCATTCACACTTTTCTCACATGTTAAAGTAACATGATAGAGTAAGTAAAGTACAAGACTTACAGTAAAACCAAAAGCCAATCAAATCTCCATGTTACCATATAACCTCTGGATATGTCACTAAGAGTTTTAGACTTATTAATAAACATCAAGTTATTGTGAGGTTTAATATAGGACATAAGGAATGGCAAAGGAAAAACTTTAGTAATTGGCCCAGAGAAACGTAGTTTTCATAGTTTTTTACTGAAGTCTAATGACATATAGCAAAAAAAACACAGATGCCATGTGTATAGTCTGATCTACTTTGACAAATGCACACACCCAAGTAACTACCACTACAATCAAGATACATACTAATGCTATCTGGAAATATAATGTGAGCCATACCTGTAATCTAAAATTTTCTAGTAACCACATTTTTAAAAAGTGAAAAGCAGGTAAAATTAATTTTAATACCAAAGCTTATTTAATCCAATATCAAAAATTTTATCATTTTAATTTGCAATAAATTTTTAAAATTTTATCAAGGGATTTTTATTTTTATTTTGGTACTAAGGCTTCAATCTGCCATATATTTTACACTTAGAGCACCTCAAAATTCAATCAGTCATAGTTTAACTGCTCAATAGTTACATGTGGGCAGTGACTATCATATTAGACAGTACTGTGTTCTGTTCATAAAATCTTTGCCTAACTCAATGGTTTGCAAACTTGGCTACACATTAGAATTCATTAGGCATCTTTAAAAAATACTGACACCTGGCTCCCAGTTGGTATGAAGTACAATCTGAGTATAGGATATTTTAAAGGTTCCCTAGTGATTCTAAGCCAGGTTTGGAAACCATTGGCCTAACCCTGGTTTGCAAAGGCATTCTCCTGTTTTATTTTAGGAGCTTTATAGTTTTAGTTCTTGCCACTATAATTTTTTTTTAACCTGAGCTTAAGACCCAGTTATTCCGTTAACAAATTTAGGCAATTCATATCAATTCTCCCTGTCATTTTTTTAATCTTAAAAGGGGGATATAATCACATGCTTCAGAAGGGATTTTGGAAGATGAAAAGAGAGTTGTTACAAAGACAAACTGAGATCACATACAATACTGTTTGTAAAACTAAAATAAGGGACACAACCTCCAAACAGATGCTGTACATCTAGAAGCCAAGGAAACTGCAGCAAATTAGAGAGCATACACTCATCTAAAGGAAGCTGACAACTGCTACTTAACCCCAAGTAATTATCTGGAAAGCAGGCCAGGTACTGTAAGGTCTTTCTTTCTTATTAAGAGAGGGTAGATATCTGTATTTCTATTTTTAATTAACATTAGCAGTTAATTTTAAAGTATTATTCTAATAATACACAATCAAAATAGGCCATAAGTTTTCAAACGCTGATTTGTATAAATGCTATCTAAATAAATGTTAGTGGTTTTTTATGAAGACAAGCATCCTTAATAAGGTAAGCAATAAAGCATTCAGGAATGTTCTTGAGTATTTAATAGCACCTATTAAGATAAAGGCTGGCAATCTGTACCAAAATGTAGATTACCCCAGAGAAAGTTAGACACAATTGGCTAGGCTAGCACCCCTTTCCTCTTTCCTGGCAATCCACCTAAAAGGCAGAATATATACTATTGTATTCTTATTCATAAATGACTATACACATTATATAGAAAATTAAGATAATAGGTAATAATGCTGCAGTGGTGATGCCTATCTAGGAGTATTTGCATTACTTAGAGACAGCAAGAGATAGATACAGACTGATAAGAATGTAGAGTAATACAGTTACTTTGGAAAACAATCTGGTAGATCTTCAAACAATTAAACAGAGTTACCATATGAACCAGAAATTCCATTCCTAGGTATATACCCAAGAAATACGTCCACACAAAAACCTCTACATGAATGTTCATACCAGCATTAATAATAACAGCCAAAAAGTGAAAACAACCCAAATGTATACTAACTGATGAATTAATAAAATATGGTATATTAATATCATGGCAATAAGAAGAAATGAAGAGGGCGGGCCATGGTGGCTCAGCAAGCAGAATTCTCACCTGCCATGGCGGAGACCTGGATTTGTTTCCTAGTGCCTGCCCATGCAAAAAAAAAAAAAGAAATGAAGAACTGATACATGTCACAACATGGTTGAACCTTGAAAACATTATGCTGAGTGAAAGAAGCAGGCACCAAAAGACACATATGATATGATTCCATTTAAATGAAATACCCAGAAAAGGCAAAACCATAGACACAAAAAGTAGATTAGTGGTTGCCTAAGGCTACCAGGATGGAGGAATTAGAAGGTAATGAAAAAGGGTAAGGGGTCCTTCTGGGGGTAATGATAATGTTCTAAAATTGACTGTAATGATGATAGCATAAACGAATATATGAAAAAACAATGAATTGCATACTTTTAAATGGGTGAATTTTATGTTATTGAATTCCATCTCAATAAAGCTGTTTGTAAAAAACAGACAGTATTGCTTCTCAGAGCTGTAGCTCTGTATTAAAAGTAAGAAAATGAAGGAAAATTGGGGGTGGGGGCAAAAAACAATGAGATGAGTTAGCTGGAGAGGAAAAAAAGGGAAGGAAATGAGAATGCAAGAATATTAATTATTTTCCTTTGAAAATGGAAAACCCTCCTCTTGAAGATAAAGAAATTCACTTTTTTCAATGCTCATATTTTTTCAAATGAAGGAAGCCATAAAATAAGAGAATTTTAGGCCTACTTTCCTTCTCCGCCATATATGAATCATATGATTTTGGGAAACTTACTTAATTTGACAGAACCTCTGTTTCTTCACCATAAATAAAGCCTAATAATCCCTATATTACAAAAGTCCAAACACACATAGATATCCAAGAAGAATTAACTGCAATTTTTCTTAAAATAGTTCAGTGCTAAAAAGACATTTGTGAGTTTCAAGTTAATATACCAAAGTGTTAAGTAAAGAATGTTTTTCTTTTCCGATTCCAAACCGCTTCATCTTTACATTCAATCAAGATTCTCAGAACTTTCTCCATTTTATTGTTCAGCAGAGCAACACCAAAGAAACCTATATTGAAAATATAATATCCACCTTGACAGAGTCAGCATTTACATGGAATTCATTCTTTTTCTCTTTTATTGGTGAGTATGATAAATGGTTAAACAGCAAAAATTGTAGACTTAATATGACCCTACAAAGGGGAAAATTAATTTCGTGATTATGACTTTCAAAACTGAAAGAAAAAGAATCCTTATCAACCTTAAGAAAAAGAGTTCCACTTATTATACAGAGCAAGGAAGGGAAAGCTCTTCAAAATCTAATTTTAGATGGCATTCCAACTGAGTTGTTGTCTTAAAGTAAGGGTTACTCAGTTTGTTCACTTATCCTCATTACTCTTTTCACTGTTTTAGGCTGTTTTTCTATAGTCCTAATTATATTTGCTAGTTAAAGATCTGAAGAACAATGGATGGAGAAATCACTACCAACAGCTGCTAGAAAAAGATCTATATCTATTCTGAATATTTTTATTCTTGAACTCTTGGCTGCCATCAACGCTTCACACATGATATCAATTAGAAAACAGAATAAACGATCTCATAGAATGCAAGTTAGCTGCCACAGACAACATACTGGCCCAAAACCAAAAGATTAGTCCAAAATTAATAAACGTGGCCTGCAAAACTGGCTGTATTGAGTGTATTTTACAACTTTTAACACACATCACAGGACATAGCAGCATCTTCACAAAATTAATGAACATACACAAAAAGCATGGAAAGCAAATAAAATATAAAGATAGATCACTACCATGAAGGCTCATCAAATAAGAATAAATAATTTCTATTTATATAGGTGAATATAAAGCTTTTCATTACTAAACATAAAAAAAGAACATTTTTTATTATCAAAATAAACAGTGATGCAGTTTCAACAAATACCACAACTCAGGACATTTATGATATCTACAAAGAATACACTGCAAACAGCACTTAATCACCTCCAGCAATAGCAGATTTATCCTCCAGACAAAAAAGACAAATGTAAAATAAGCAATTAAGAAATAAGCATTATTGGGTGGGCCACGGTGGCTCAGCAGGCAAGAATGCTTGCCTGCCATGCCAGAGGACCCAGGTTCAATTCCTGGTGCCTGTCCATGTAAAATAAAAATTAAAAAAAAAAAAAAAAAAGAAAAGAAACAAAGAAGCATTATTTATTTAAAAAAGTGAAGCTAAATGATAGTTGAAATTATTTTATTTATTAATGCCCAATTTGTTACAAAAATGATCAAAGGGGGCTAACAGCTACTGTTAGAAGGACAATATATTAAATTCTTATTCCATTTGCAATATTTCAGTTGAACTTTCTTAAAAGTGAGTTTTGTTAAAAATATTATAGGAGATTTGGATTTTGTAAAGTTAAAAGAGAAACAGCGAGTCAGGGTAGTGGACATAAGATGGAAGAGAAATGCATTTAACCAAGCAAACAAAGGAATATTGAGGAATCAAAATAATAGATAGGCTTTGTTAAATAAAATACCTAGACATGATGTTTCAATTCCTTTAGAGGATTATTACATAAGAAGTAAGGTAGTATATAACAGCTGACCTCAAAATTGCCTTTGTGTGTAGTATGGATTGGAGGAAGGGATTTAGAACTAAGCATTCAATAATCCCAAACATTACTCCTATAAATATACAGAGAAATAGCAATTGCTTTCACTCCAAATTTGGAGGAAGAAATTCAGTCACTATCATATATTATGTAAGCTTTAGGGGAGAGACCAAAGTACCTTTTAGAACCTCTTTGATGGCACCAACTGTATGTGTACCAATTTGTCAGGAGGAAGTTTAACATTTAGATAACACCTATGAGATATTATGCTAGGTCTTTTCTATGTGTAATCTCATTTTATCCTCATCTGAAGAAATGAAGACTCAGAAAGGTTAAATAAATTAGTCAAGACACATAGCTAATAACTGGTATATATCAGATATAGTCCCACAACTGCCTAAGAACAAAGTTCATTATGCTTTCTACAACATCAAGCACCATTTTTCGTACCTCCAGTACTAACCAGAGTTCATGATAAAGTTTAAAGAAATGAAATGAGAAAAGTCAATGCTATACTCAGAGTACTTCTTATGAATTATTAAGCATTTTACAGACTATAGAGCCTTACAATAACAGCTAAGGGTAGGTGGAGAAAACAATGGAATTATAGAAACAATAACACAAAATTATTATTTGCTAGTGAGAAAAAATTAATAATAGAAATGAGTTGATCCCTGTTTTGGAAAAATAATGGAAAGGAAATACTATAAGTAACAATGGTCACATTTAAGATGTGAAAAGATAGAATTCTTTCTTCTTTCAAAGTTTCCATTAAAAACTGGTTTAAAATAAGATTTAGAATTATTTATCATGAAAGTAATATAATTATTAAAGTGACACTTTTCAATTCACGATGACTGATTAAAGCAATAAAAACAAAAGTTTTTATGTGTAGCATTTCCCTACTATAATAGCGCTCTGCCGTGAAGTTCTAAGCAGTTTTCCAAATACTGGCACATGATCTGAAAGGACTGCCAAAAGCACACATCAGTTCCTCAACAATGATGATGTTCACTTCTTTATAAGTGTATGCCCAAAAGAACATGAGTTTATTCTCAAACCAAGATCCTAAGTAAGATATCTAACCTCTCTCACTGGTCCACTTTTCATTTTTAAAACGTAAAAAATAAAAAAAACCTATACTGCAGAATTGTTGAAGAACAGACATGAAAAGTACTTAACATCAAATAAAAAACATTTTTAAAAAGTGCTTAATGCATGGACATGAGCACACGATACAGTAAGTGATTGCATCATTATATGAAATACTTATCGTTATTAACCATAATTAGCCATCATCTTAAGATAAAAGAATTTTATTTAGTTCTTCAAATCATTCTCATTACTTAAGAAATACTATTATATATGTCTGCTCACTGTGACAAATATTTTGGTCAAATGAATGCTCTTTGACGTAATTAACACACTTACCCAAATTGCTGTTTAATTCTGAAAGCAGTCTAAAGTTCAGAAACCTATTTAGAAGTTTATTTACCCATACTACCCAATCTGATCTGTAAGAGAGAAAAGATACTTTGCCAGTCTTCAAACCAAGAATAATTTTTGATGGTGATAAAAATGCTTCTGGCTCATATCAACACCCCTACCTCATCTGCTTCTAAGGCTCTCCAATCATGAAACTGAGAACAAATACACTCAAGACTTCTCCCATAAGCATAAATTTCCTTTATAACTTAATAAAAATAAATATGAACAAAGAAAGCCTGAAATCTGGTTTTCTATAGTCTCAAGGAAAAGTCTACATGATCACATGATTAGAAAGACCTTGTAAAGTAGGTCTTCACTCTGTCAAGCAAAAATCTCTGGGATGAATGTTCAAACTTGCAATTATTTGAATCTAATCTTCCACCCTTGTAATCACTATGACTTGTAAAATATTTTCTTCAGAATTATCCATAACTACTCAAAAACGCCTACCTCGGCTTGGCAAAGTGCATGAAGACCCTGTAACACCAAGGCTGCTGGAGTAGCTTGATCAGATTTGGTACATTCGTTCAACACCTGAGAAATAGCTGCCAACATATCTGCACCATGCTGATATGGCCTTTAAGAAATAACAGTTGAAAAAGAAAATTAAAGCTAAAGAATTATTACCATCCTGGTTCTTTTGTCTGAAGAAAAAAAAAGCATTGATGTTTGTTTTTTTTACTTTCATGCCTATTACATGTTGCCATCAAATACTGATGTCATATTTTTTCTTCAAAAATTTGCATTGTAATGATTTTTCCTATAATTTTATGCTCACTTTTGATGTAGAAATATTATAACAAGAGGAACTTTTTAAATAAACTTTATTCCCCGTAAATCACAAATACTATTGTCTAAAATAAGAAAAAAACTAAAGTCTATAATAATGGTGTAACGACTTGCCCTACTGAAATTATCATAGAAATGGTGCTATTGCTGCCTGATGATGGCTCTGACTGTAAAAACAGGGATTTAGGATCAGAAGATGGTTTATGGTAGTAGTGATATTAACAGCTATGACTTCTCTCTCTCTTTTTATTTTTTTTTGCATGGGCAGGCACCAGAAATCAAACTCAGGTCTCTGGCATGGCAGAAGAGAGCTCAGAAGAGAGTTGAGGTGGGCAATTCGATTCACCATTGCCCATCTCAACTATGATTTCTTATGTGGTTACATTTATCATAACAATGATGGTAATGATAAGGATGACGATGATAAAAATAATAATTAATAAGACATAATTGACTGAGCATCTAACCAATGCCAGCCACTGTGCCAGATTCACTCATTCATCTTTGACCTGTTCCTCTCCTCTCTATTCCACATAAATTTACTTGTGCTACCCCCAAGACACCTTTAACTTCAAAAAGAAATGCTCTGGCCCATCTTCTACATTGCTTGTTACCCCTTAATGATATAGTATTTTTCTCTAATTAACAAATGGCAATTAGCCAAATTTGCTTAACAGAGACTACTGTTTCACTACTGCACCAATAAAAATAATTTTCTGTAACTGGAAAAATTCAAAAGATCTTGACGTGACAACTGAAAGGAACATTGAATAAATTACAAATAGACCAGTATTCTGATCTGTTCTAATACTTAAACTTGGGAATGTATATTAAAGTTAAGGTTCACTTTAAATAAGTAATATAAGAATGTTAATTAATAACCCTATTTTCTCTAAAATTTCTTCCATGCCAACACCACAGAAGAATGCAAACTCTGAGTCTTGGGTCACTTATGTGTACCTTTTACACTGAGGGGGTTTTTGTACTGCTGAAAGCTTAGAAAAAAGGCATTACAGCAGAGGCTTAGACATGCATATACCCTTATCCAAAAATTTACTTGAAATAGGAATCATCCATGCTATAATTATCTGGGCCAACACACTGCACAACTGCAGGAAGTACCATTCACACTGTTGTCAATGACAAAAGTGAGAATGATGCTCCCAGAAAGTGTTCAAAGCCCAATCAACAAATTTCAAATACATTGCATCAAATCTAACATCTCTCTATACACTTTTACTTTGCTCTATGCAAGAAAAAAAAAACTCTGGCAAGGTAGTACTGTCAGTCTTATAACCTCCTGTAGTCTTATGACCTCCTGCTTATTTATTAATCTATAATTTAAATTACATTAGGGAAATGATTCTAATCTCCCTAATATCTTCATGTCTTCCTAAAAATAGTTTAGAGAAAATATGGGAATTTTATATCATCTCCTCTGTGATAATTTTTAAAGCTTTCATGTAATGAGTCACAAATAAGGCCTTCTTTATTAAAATGCCTTATAAAAATAAAGCATAAAATAGGGAGAACATAAGAGAGAACAGCTTATCACGATAATCTACTGCTTAGATTTTAGGGATTTAATTACCACTCCAAATTAAATTATTATCTAGCAATTAAATTATACACCCAGAAAAGGAAATAAAAATTCTATAAGCCAAGATACAAGACTAGATACAAAACATAAAGCCATATTTTCTTCTGAAAGTATTGTGCAACACTTCTTTTATAATCAAACAACGTGACTTGAAAAATAGTTTATTCTTACTCAAACATCCTATGCCAGTCTCTATCCACTACATGTCAATTATCAACCAGAAACTGGGTCTAAGTTCAATTATCACCCAGAATACTGGGTCTAAGTTCATCTCAGTTCTTATAAGTTTCCATTCCTTGAGACTATTTTTACCAACTTTTTGCTAGAAACAAAAAAATTAAACCCAAAATAACATCACAATATACCTTTCAAAGGGTTAAACACATCTCACCTCTGCTTACATATATCTCGGATTGATGCTGCTTTAGCAATCAGTTTCTCCCACTGGACCTCCTTCCCCACAGTCAGAGAAGGTACATCAGACATGGCCATGAAACGTTGCAGTTCCGGATATACACGATCCTAAGAAAGCAATTTCACATGTACAAAAAGGTAATTTCCCAACTTGAGATGAATATTTATTACCTACTCTTATGAAGCATTTTCACCTCCAAGTCCTGCATTTGCATTGCAAACTATAATGTATGTCTTCTAATCAGCAAAGAAGAATACTGTTGTGATTACTAGGGATTTTCTTACAGACCAACACACTGTTAGTTTCATAAAACAAGAAGAAATAGCTAAATCTCGCCTTAATTACAAAGGTTCTAATCACTTATAACTACATTTCTATCACTTTCTCACACATACGGAAAGAAAAATTTCAGAAATAAGGAAATCAGATTATATATATTCTCATCTCTCCCTGAGAGTCAATCACAACTGACTGCATTACAGCTCAAAAGCACAACAAATAAGTCAAAACACGTCAATGCAATCATTGATGCTACTTACTAATACCACTAGATCAAAGCACTGTCAGGCATAATGAAGAAATTAATTTTCTTTAGTGAAAGAAACATGTTTAAAACAAATATATAGCTGAGCTTACCTGCTTTTCCCACAAAGATGTCAACAAGCGCAAAGTAACAGCTCTTAGTTGTGGGGTGGTTCCAAGCAGTTGAATTACTCGTAGAATTTGTCCTATGCATGCCTAGAAAATATTGAAGAAATTTTGGTTTCATAAATGTAAACACAGACAACCTGAGGCTACCAAAAGCATTTAAAACCTATTATTATAAGGTGGGCAACAGGGGCTCAGTGGCAGAGTTCTCGCCTGCCATGCTGGAGACCCAGATTCGATTCCTGGAGCCTGCGCCCGCAAAAAAATAAAAATAAAAATAAATAAAACCTATCATTATAAAATGTAGACTGAAACGGAAACTTATTGCAGTTTTATTCATTTTTTGAAAGAATGGTGCGCAGCTTTAGAGGGGCTAGGTAGCAATCATAGTGATATAAGCACCCAATCTGAGATAATAGTTAATGAGAAAACTTGGATATTAAGTATTTTAGAAGAACTAATTCTTAAATATTATAAGAAATTATTTTGCCTTCAGACCTTACCAGCTAAAAAACGTATATCAAAAGGGAAGCAGTGATCACTGCAAAATTAACAGCTGAAAATTTCATGATACTAAACAGAGTTCAATGGCTTAATCTTAACTCTCTTTTCTCTTCTAAATAAACTTATTAACATACTAACCTTGTGAGCACCAAGAGTAGGTAAAGTATACAAGATATCATTGTATAGTACAGGCTCCAGTGGGCGTCCCAATTTGAACATCAAAACTGGAATCAGATTTGGTACCTAAAATAAATTTTTAAAACATATTATTCTTGATCTAAAACAAAACGGTCTATACTTCTCTTTCCTTTGAAGGACACTATAAATATAAATGAATTAAAAGATTTGAAAGATGCGCAAGGTCATAACTGGCAAATAACCATTTGTTCTGAGTGGTGATTTCACAGTATCACTAATACTCTCTTTTATAATTAGCATCCAAAAACCAATCAAAAAATGTTTTTCTGGGCAGTGTAACAGGCAGTGCAACAGTGCCTCAGTGGCAGAATTCTTGCCTGCCATGCTGGAGACAGAGATTCGATTCCTGGTGACTGTTTATGACAAAAAAAAAAGTTTTTCATAAAAAAATATGATATGACAGGGTACAAAGGTAGTTCAGGGATAGCATTCTCACCTATCATGGGAGAGACCCCAGTTTGATTCCCAGCTCATGCACTTCCCCCCCAAAAAAAGAATTCAACAGATGGTCCTGCAATTAGGGGATAGTCACACGGAAAAAGAGTGAAATGTGACCCCCACAACAGAGTATACAAAAAAAAAAATGGCGGCTTAGCAAAGTGCACGTTTTAGTTCGTCCTCCAGAACAACTACTAAATAACCAGAAACAGTACATAACAGCTCCCGGAGCCATGTCACTGACCGGACACACAGCGTACCCCAGTCTGGACCAGCTGCAAGCCTCCCCAAAACCGTGAGTTTCCCAAGCCACGGCGGCCGTCACCCAGCGCCACCCCCCCCCCCCACACACACACACACACACACAGGCGGCTTCCCAGAGGGAAAGGAAAGAGACTCTAAAACTGGTCAAGGCGGAGTTCGCTCATTGGGCTCACGGAAAAAGAGGAAAGGGGAGGAAACAGAGGCTTTAGTGGCTGTATCTCTACGGAGACTTGGCAGCCTCTGGATTCAGAGGCAGGATTTCTGAGGCTGCAACTGCCCCAGGCATAGGCAGAAATGGGCTGCTTTCAGTGCTGTCTCCCACCTATACATTCCCCAGGGGAGGGGTGAAGCCCAACTCAGGTGGAATCTCTCTCTCAAGGAATTCAGACTCCAGAGCTTGGCAATTTTAAGCCATTAAAAACAGCCTACAACCTCTCCTCCGTCTCCACCATGCCCCCAGCAGGGAGAGTCTTCCAAAGTTAAAAGTGCTGCAACATCTTTTGCTGGTGCGACCCGCAGGCAGACGTGCCACATACTGGGCAGGATAAGAACAACAGAGCACAGAGACTTCACAGGAAAATCTTTTAACCTGCTGGGACTCACCCTCAGGGAAAACTGACACAGGTGACTCCCTCCCCCTGAGAGGAGGTCAGTTTAGTCCGAGAAAACCCGGTTGGAGTCTATAATACCTACGTAGACGCTCCTAAGGGTGGGGAGAGAAAGGGCACCATACAAGCAGGGCAAGAAACAAGAAAACAAGAACTGAAAAATTATCCTCTGTTAAACAAAACCTAAGCTAGAGGTACGGAAAAGGCTGAACTGAAGGTCAAAGAACAGATAGAAAACAAATTCATCTAGCAAGAAAACCCTAGGTAAGAGAAGTGAAAGCAATCTCCAGAATAAACTAATTAAGGTAATTAAATGTCTAGATGGCAGCAAAAAATAACAAATCACACCAGGAAAATTGAAGATATGGCCCAGTCAAAGGAGCAAACCAATAGTTCAAATGAGATAGAAGAGCTGAAACAACTAATTCAGAATGTACAAACAGACATGGAAAACCTCATCAAAAACCAAACCAATGAATTGAGGGAGGATATGAAGAAGGCAAGGAATGAACAAAAAGAAGAAATGGAAAGTCTAAAAAAACAAATCACGGAATTTATGTGGATGAAAGGTACAATAGAAGAGATGAAAAACGACAATGGAAACCTACAATGGTAGATTTCAAGAGACAGAGGTTACGATTAGTGAACTAGAGGACGGAACATCTGAAATCCGACAAGATACAGAAACTATAGGGGAAAAATGGAAAAATATGAGCAGGGACTCAGGGAACTAAATTATAATATGAAGCGCACAAATATACGTGTTGTGGATGTCCCAGAAGGAGAAGAGAAGGGAAAAGAAACTAATGGAAGAAATTATACCTGAAAATTTCCCAACTCTAAGGAAAGACCTAAAATTAAAGATCAAAGAAGTGCATCATACCCCAAAAAGAATAGATCCAAATAGACGATCTCCAAGACACTTACTAGTCAGAATGTCAGAGGTCAAAGAGAAAGAGAGGATCTTGAAAGCAGCAAGAGAAAAGCAATCCATCACATACAAGGGAAACCCAATAAGACTATGTGTAGATTTCTCAGCAGAAACCATGGAGACAAGAAGACAGTGGGATGATATATTTAAACTACTAAAAGAGAAAAATTGCCAACCAAGAATTCTATACCCAGAAAAATTGTCCTTCAAAAATGAGGGAGAAATTAAAACATTTTCAATCAGAAAATCACTGAGAGAATTTGTGACCAAGAGATCAGCTCTGCAAGAAATACTAAAGGGAGCACTAGAGACAGATACGAAAAGACAGAAGAGAGGGGTGTGGAGAACATGGTAGAAAGAATGAAAATTAGATATGATATATAAAATACAAAAGGCAAAATGGTAGAGGAAAGTACTACCCAAACAGTAATAACACTAAATGTTAATGGTTGAACTCCCCAATCAAAAGACATAGACTGGCAGAATGGATTAAAAAACAGGATGTTTCTATATGCTGTCTACAGGAAACACATCTTAGACCCAAAGATAAACATAGGTTGAAAGTGAAAGGTTGGGAAAAGATATTTCATGCAAATAACAATCAGAAAAGAGCAGGAGTAGCTATACTAATATACAACAATTTAGACTTCAAATGTAAAACAGTTAAAAGAGACAAAGAAGGATACTATGTACTAATAAAAGGAACAATTCAACATGAAGACATAATAATCATAAATATTTATGCACCGAACCAGAATGCCCCAAAATACATGAGGCAAACACTGAAAAGGGAAATAGACACATCTACCATAATAGTTGGAGACTTCATTTCCCCACTCTCATCAATGGACAGAACATCTAGGCAGAGGATCAATAAAGAAACAGAGAATTTGAATATTACAATAAATGAGCTAGACTTAACAGGAATTTATAGGACATTACATCCCGCAACAGCAAGATACACATTTTTCTCAAGTGCTCATGGATCATTCTCAAAGATAGACCACATGCTGGGTCACAAAGCAAGTCTCAACAAATTTAAACAGATTGAAATCATACAAAACACTTTCTCAGATCATAAGGGAATAAAGTTGGAACTCAATAATAGGCAGAGAGCCAGAAAATTCACAAATACGTGGAGGCTCAACAACACACTCTTAAACAAACAGTGGGTCAAGGAAGAAATTACAAGGGAAATCAGTAAATATCTCGAGGCAAATGAAAATGAAAACACAACATATCAAAACTTACAGGATGCAGCAAAGGCAGTGCTATGAGGGAAATTTATAGCCCTAAATGCCTATATCAAAAAAGAAGAAAGGGCAAAAATACAGGAATTAACTGTCCACTTGGAAAAACTGGAGAAAGAACAGCAAACTAACCCCAAAGCAAGCAAAAGGAAAGAAACAACAAAGATCAGAGCAGAAATAAATGACATTGAGAACATGAAAACAATTGAGAAAATCAATAAAACCAGAAGTTGGTTCTATGAGAAAATCAATAAGATTGATGGGCCCTTAGCAAGACTGACAAAAAGAAGAAGAGAGAGGAGCAAATAAATAAATAAATAAATAAGGAAGAGGAGACATAACCACTGACACCACAGAAATAAAGGAGGTAATAACAGGATACTATGAACAACTTTATACCAATAAATACCACAATGTAGATGAAATGGACAACTTCCTAGAAAGGCATGAACAACCAACTTTGACTTAAGATAAAATAGATAACCTCAACAAACCAATCACAAGTAAAGAAATTGAATCAGTCATTAAAAAGCTTCCCAAAAAGAAAAGTCCAGGACCAGACAGCTTCACATATGAACTCTACCAAACATTCCAGAAAGAATTAGTACCAATCCTGCTCAAACTCTTCAAAAAAATTGAAGTGGAGGAAAAGCTACCTAATTCATTCTATGAAGCCAACATCACCCTCATACCAAAACCATGCAAAGATATTACAAAAAAAGAAAAACACAGACCATTCTCTCTAGTGAATATAGATGCAAAAATCCTCAACAAAATTCTAGCAAATCGAATCCAGCAACACATTAAAAGAATTATATATCATGACCCAGTAGGATTCATCCCAGGTATGCAAGGATGGTTCAACATAAGAAAATCAATTAATGTAATACACCATATCAACAAATCAAAGCAGAAAAATCACATGATCATCTCAATTGATGCAGAGAAGGCATATGACAAAATTCAACATTCTTTCCTCTTGAAAACACTTCAAAGGATAGGAATACAAGGGAATTTCCTTAAAATGATAAATGGAATATATGAAAAAACCCAGAGGTAATATCGTCTTCAATGGGGAAAAACTGAAAACTTTCCCCCTAAGATCCAGAACAAGACAAGGATGTCCACTATCACCACCGTTATTCAACATTGTGTTGGAAGTTCTAGCCAGGGCAATTAGACAAGAAAAAGAAACACAAGGCATCAAAATTGGAAAGGAAGAAGTGAAACTATCAGTGTTTGCAGATGATATGATACTATATGTCGAAAACCCTGAAAAATCCACAGCAAAACTACTAGAGCTAATGAACAAGTACAGCAAAGTGGCAGGTTACAAGATCAACATTCAAAAACCTGTAGTGTTTCTATACACTAGTAATGAACAATCTGGGGGGAAATCAAGAAACGAATTCCATTCACAATTGCAACTAAAAGAATAAAATACTTAGGAATAAATTTAACTAAGGATACAAAAGACCTATACAAAGAAAACTACAAGAAACTGTTAAAGGGGCGGGCCGCGGTGGCTCAGCGGGCAAGAGTGCTTGCCTGCCGTGCCGGAGGACCCCGGTTCGATTCCCGGCCCCAGCCCATGTAAAAAACAAACAAACAAACAAAATATAATAAAACAAGAAAATGTTTAAAAATGTTTCCCTTTCTTCCTTCCTTCCTTCCTTCTCTGTCTTTCCTTCCCTTCCTCCCTCTCTCTTTAAAAAAAAAAAAAAAAAAAAAAGAAACTGTTAAAAGAAATCATAGAAGACCTAAATAGATGGAAGGGCATACCATGTTCATGGATTGGAAGACTAAATATAGTTAAGATGTCAATTCTACCTAAATTGATTTACAGATTCAACACAATACCAATCAAAATCCCAACAACTGCATCTATGTGATGATGTTAAGAATTACTGAGTGCATATGTAGAATGGTATGATTTCTAAATGCTGTGTTAATTTCTTTTTTTTTCTTTCCGTTAATTAAAAAAAAAAAAATCCCAACAACTTACTTTTCAGAAATAGAAAAACCAATAAGCAAATTTATCTGGAAGGGCAGGGTACCCCGAATTGCTAAAAATATCTTGAAGAAAAAAAACCAAAGCTGGAGGTCTCACGCTGCCTGACTTTAAGGCATAGTATGAAGCCACAGTGATCAAAACAGCATGGTACTGGCAGAAAGACAGATATATTGACCAATGGAATCGAATAGAGTGTTCAGATATAGACCCTCTCATCTATGGATATTTGATCTTCGATAAGGCAGTCAAGCCAACTCACCTGGGACAGAACAGTCTCTTCAATAAATGATACCTAGAGAACTGGATATCCATATGCAAAAGAATGAAAGAGGACCCGTATCTCACACCCTATACAAAAGTTAACTCAAAATGGATCAAAGATCTAAACATCAAGTCTAAGACCATAAAACAGTTAGAGGAAAATGTAGGGAAATATCTTATAAATCTTATAATTGGAGGCAGTTTTATAGACCTTACACCTAAAGCAAGAGCACTGAAGAAAGAAAGAAAGAAATGGGAACTCCTCAAATCAAACACTTTTGTGGATCAAAGAACTTCATCAAGAAAGTAGAAAGATAGCCTACACAATGGGAGACAATATTTGGAAACGACATATCAGATAAAGGTCTAGTATCCAGAATTTATAAAGAGAGATTGTTCAACTCAACAACAAAAAGACAGCCAACCCAATTACAAAATGGGAAAAAGACTTGAACAGACAACTCTCAGAAGAGGAAATACAAATGGCCAAAAGGCACATGAAGAGATGTTCAACGTCCCTGGCCATTAGAGAAATGCAAATCAAAACCACAATGAGATATCATCTCACACCCACCAGAATGGCCATTATCAACAAAACAGAAAATGACATGTGCCTGAGAGTATGTGGAGAAAGAGGCACACTTATTCACTGTTGGTGGGAATGTCAAACGGTGCAACCACTGTGGAAGGCAGTTTGGTGGTTCCTCAAAAAGCTGAATATAGAATTGCCATAGGACCCAGCAATACCATTGCTAGGTATCTACTCAGAGGACATAAGGGCAAAGACACAAATGGACATTTGCACACCAATGTTTATAGCAGCATTATTTACAATTGCAAGGAGATGAAACAGCCAAAATGTCCATCAACAGACAAGTGGCTAAACAAACTGTGGTATATACATACGATGGAATATTATGCAGCTTTAATACAGAATAAACTTATGAAGTATGTAACAACATGGATGGACCTTGAGAACATTATGCTGAGTGAGACCAGCCAAAAACTAAAGGACAAATACTGTATGGTCTCATTGATATGAACTGACATTAGTGAACAATCTTGGAATATTTTGTTCGTAACAGAGACCATCAGGAGATAGAAACAGGGTAAGATATTGGGTAATTGGAGCTGAAGGGATACAGACTGTGCAACAGCACTGGATACAAAAACTCAGAAATGGACAGCACAATACTACCTAACTGTAATAGTTAATTAAAATAGCTAATTTTTAATTAACTATTTTTTAATTAAATAGTTAATTAAAACACTGAATGAAGCTGCATGTGAGAATGATAGAGGGAGGAGGGCTGGGGACATAAATGAAATCAGAAAGAAAGACAAATGTTAAAGATTGAGATGGTATAATCTAGGAATGTCTAGAGTGTATAGTAATAGTGAAATGTACAACGTACAATATTAAAAATGTTTTTGCATGAGGAAGAACAAAGGAATGTCATTATTGCAGGGTACTAAAAATAGATGGTAATTAATATTTTAAAATGTCACCCTCTGTGTAAGACTAAAGCAAAAAATGCTTATTTGTTACAAAATTTATATTTTGACTAGTGCATTTCCTAATATAACTTATGTAGATAGTTTGATTGAATGCCATAAATACTTCGAATCTCAGGTAGGACATGAGATTTTGCTGGTTTGTCCAGAGTGATGACCCGATGAATCCCAGAGTGATTCGATCAGTGAGCGGAAAAGTATCTGCAAAGCCCCCTTCAGGGAGTGGTGAGAACGGGGAGAAATTCAACTTCCCCAAGTTGAATTCTTGATATTCTCACAAGCAGTGTGGACAACCAAAGCTATAGGCAGAGCCCCCAGTCTTGGGGTCTGTTCATATGAAACTTAACCTTGCAAAGGGTAGGTAAAGTCTACTTAAAATTTAGGCCTAAGAGTCACCCCCAAAAGAGCCTCTTTTGTTGCTCAGATGTGGTCCCTCTCTCCAGCCAACACAACGCAGTCTCACCACCCTACCCCTCTCTACGTGGGACATGACTTCCAGGGATGTGGACCTTCCTGGCAACGTGGGACAGAGATCTTGGAATGAAAAGAGACTCAGCATCAAGGGATTGAGAAAACCTTCTCGACCAAAAGGGGGAAGAGGGACATGAGACAAAGTGTCAATGGCTGAGAGATTCCAGAGTCCAGAGGTTATCCTGGAGGTTATTATTATACATCAAGTAGATATCATCTTGTTATTCAAGATGTAATGGAGAGGCTGGAGGGAACTGCCTGAAAATGTAGAGCTGTGTTCCAGTAGCCATGTTTCTTGAAGATGATTGAATAATGATACAGTTGTCACAATCAGTGTGACTGTATGACTGTGAAAACCTTGTGTCTGATGCTCCTTTTATCTACCTTGTCAACAAAGGAGTAGAACATATGGAATAAAAATAAATAATAGGGGGAACAAATGCTAAAATAAATTTAGTTTAAATGCTAGTGATCAATGAAAGCAAGGGGTAAGGGGTATGGTAGGTATAATCTTTTTTTTTTCTCTTTCCTGTATTCGTTTTATTTCTTTTTCTATTGTCTTTTTATTTCTTTTTCTGAATTAATGCAAATGTTCTAAGAAATGATGAATATGCAACTAAGTGATGATATTGTGAATTACTGATTATGTATGGTGTTTTATTTTATTTTTTTAATTAATAAGTAAATTTAATAAAAAAACAACTAAGACATGAACTCTGAGTAATACAAAAGTAAGGATGTATTCTGCCCCAGAGAAGTTCACAAATTTAATTGGCACTTGAGATAACGCAAATAAGGTAACTCCACATAGTGAAATATTCCATTTGTGATTTGTACGTGAAATCATTAAAATTAGTGTACAGGGGGGTCAACAGATAAAAATTTCCCACCAGGTCCCATCTGAATCCCTATGCATAACACAATAAAAAGAGAAAATCAGTTCATAAATGGATCAGAAGACAATACTGTTAATATTAAGATGGCAATATTCCCAGAACAGATTCAACACAATTCCAATCAAAGTTTCAGCTAGCTTCTTTGTGGAAATAGACAAATTGATTCTAAGGTTCATACTGAGAAGCAAGCAACTCAGAATAAACAAAACAATACTGAAAAAGAACAAAGCTGAAAGATTCAACTATCCAATTTCAAAATTTACTACAAATCTGCAGTAATCAAGATGATGTAGTACTGGCAGAAGGATAGTCATATAGATCAATGGAAAAGAATTAAGAGTCCAGAAATAAACTCTTCCATTTATGGTCAATTGATTTTTGACAAAGGATGCCAATGGAATGCAATGGAGAAAGAACAGTTCTTTCAACAAATGATGCTACGACAAATGGATAAAATGCAAAAGGAGGAAGTGTGACCCCTTCCTCAAAGTACATGAAAACTTTATTCAAAATGGATCTTAGACCTCAATGAATGAGCTCAAACTATAAAACTCTTAAAAAGCATGCAACAAGGATGAACCTTGAAGACATTATGCTGACTAAAATAAGTCAGACGCAAAAGGTCAAATATTTATGGTCTCGTTAATGTGAACTAATTATAATATATAAATTAACAGACACAGAATCTAGAATAGAGGCTACCAGGAGATAAAAAGAGGCTAGAGAATGGGGAGCAGTTCCTTAAGACATACAGAACGCTTAACGAGGTTGAACTGAAATGAGTGGAAACAAATAGAGATGATGGTGCACATTATTATGATTATAATTAAAATAGCACTAAACTGTGTATGAATATGATTGATAGGGGAAGTTTAGAGTCATATATGTCACCAGAAGGAAAACCAGACTTTGGGACTGTATAACTCAGTGAAATTTCTAGAAATCCAGGGGTGTGGGTCATATCAAGATATCTTTTCTAAGGTGAAAGATAAGCTGTTACAGCTGGCCCATCCTACAACAAGAAAGGCAAAAAGCCTACTTGACCTCTCTGGATATTAGAGACAACATATTCCTCATTTGGACATGCTACTCTGGCCTATTTACTGAGTGACCAAAAAAGCTTCTAGTTTTGAGTGGGACCAGAGCAAGAGGAGGCTCAGTGACAGGTCCAGGCTGCTGAGCAACTGCTCTGTCACTTGGGCATGTGACCCAGCAGATCCAATGGTGTTGGAAATGTCAGTGCCAAACAGGGATGCTGTCTGAAGCCTTTGGCAGGCGCATATAATAGAATCACATCACAGACCCTTAGGATTTAACTACTCTTCTTTTGAAAAACAGCCTTTAGCCTGCTGCTGGGCCTTATAGAGACTGAATGCTTAACCTTGGGCTACCAAGTTATCATGAGACCTGAGTTATCTATCATGAGCAGGGTGTTGTCTGACCCTCCAAGTCATAAAATTGGAAGTGCACAGCTGCACTCCATCATAAAATGGAAATGGTATATTAGAGATAGGGCTCAAGCAGGTCCTGAAGGCACAAGTAAGTTACAGGAGGAAGTATCACAAATGCTACAGCCCCCACTCCTGCCACAATAGCTTCTGCTTCCCAGACCAGAGCAAAGGCCTCTTGAGAAGTTCCTTACAATCAGTTGACTGAGGAAGAGAAAACTCAGGCCTGGTTTATGGATGGTTCTGCATGATACACAGGGACCACCTAGAAGTAGACAGCTGTAGCACTACAAGTCCATTCCAGATTGTCCTTAAAGGACACTGATGTGGGGAAATCCTCCCAGTGGGCAGAACTTTGAGCAGTGTACCTGGTCGTTTATTATGCTTGGAAACAGAACTGACCAGAGGTGTGTTTGTATACTGACTCATTAGCTTTTGCTAATGGTCTGGCTGGATGGTCGGGGATGGAAGGATCATGATTGGAAAACTGGTCTGAGGAAGAGGTATGTGGATAGACCTTTCTGAGTGGGCAAAGAACTTGAAGATATTTTTGTCCCATATGAATACTCACCAGTCGGCAACTTTTGCAGAGGAAGGTTTTAATAATCAAGTGGATAAAATGATCCATCCAGTAGATAAAAGTCATCCTCTTTCCTTAGCCACTCTTGCCATTGCCCAACAGGCTCATGAGCAAAGTGGGCATGGTGGTAGGTATGGAAGTTATGTATGGACTCAGCAACATGGACTTCCACTCACCAAGGCTGACATGACTATGGCCACTGCTGCGTGCCCAATCTGCCAACAGCAGACAACCAAACTCAGTCCCCAATATGGTACCATTCCCTGAGGTGATCAGCATGTTACCTGGTGGGAGGCTGATTACACTGGACCACTTCTATCATGGAAGTGGCAACAATTTGTTCTATCTGCAATAGACATATACTACAGATATGGCTCTACATTCCCTGGATGTAATGCTTCTGCAAAAACTAGTATACTTGGACTTACAGAATGCCTTATCCACCATCATGGTATGCCACACAGCATTGCTTCTGATCAAAGAACCCACTTCACAGCAAATGAAGTGTGGGAATGGGCACACATTCATGGAATTCCCTGGTCTTATCATGTTCCTCATTATCCAGAGGCAGCTGGGTTGATAGAACAGTGAATGGCCTTTTGACAACTCGATTATGGTGCCAACTAGGTGGCAGTACCTTGCAAGGTTGGGGCAATGTTCTCTAGGAGGCTATGTATGCTCTGAATCAACATCTCTGGTGCTGTTTCTCCCGTAGCCAGGATTCATGTGTCCAGGAATCAAGGGGTGGATATGGGAGTGGCACCACTCACTATTACCCCTCGTGATTCACTAGGAGAATTTCTGCTTCCTGTCCCTGAAACCTTAAGCTCTGCTGGTCTACAGGTCTTTAGTTCCAAAAGGAGGCATGCTCCTTTCAGGAGACACGATTTCATTGAACTGGAAATTAAAATTACCACCTGGTCACTCTGGGCTTCTCATGCCACTGAATCAACAGGCACAAAATGGGATTACTATTCTGTCTTGGGTGACTGATCCTGACTATCAAGGGGAAATAGGATTGCAACCACACAACAGAGGTAAAGAAGAGTTTTCCTGGAAATCAGGAGATCCCCTAGGGTGTCTCTCAGTACTAGCATGACCTGTGGTTAAAGTCAATGGAAAACTGCAATAACCCAATCCAGGCAAGACTACCAATGGCCCAGAAACTTCAAAAATGAAGGTCTGGGTCACTCCCCACCCCCACCCTCCCACACACACACACACACACCCTGTGGAAAAGAATCACAACCAGCTGAAGGGCTTGCTGAGGGTAAAGGGAACATAGAATGGGTAGTATAAGAAGGCAGTGATAAATATGAACTATGACCACATAACCAGTTACAGAAACAAGGACTGTGATTGTATGAATATTTCTTCCCTGTTTTGAGTATGTTTACATTTATACATAAACAAATATCTTGTTTTCCTCTTATATCATATGACATAAGTTGTATTGTTCATGTTATGGTACTTAAGTCATAGGATATGAAGTTTAAGAGTAAATGTTACCTAAGGTCTTACACCCTATTCTAGAGAGATGTAGTATGTTTCCAGTTGCATGTAGGACAATTGAGTATTGTTAGGTTAAACATGTCTGTCATTGTGTTCTATTTGGAAATTAAGCGTGTTTCAAGGTGATGTGTATAGCTGCCAATTTGACAAGGGGTGGACTGTGACGGTTAGGTTCTGGTGTCAACTTGGCCAAGTGATGATGCCCAGTTGTCTGGTCAGGCAAGCACTGACCTGACCACTGCTGCAAGGATATTTCCTGGCTGGTTGATAAACCAGAAGGCTGGTTTATTAACTTGTCAGTCAGCTGATTGTGTCTGTGGCTGTTAACATCTGCAGTCAACTAAGGCACACCTCCCGCCAATAAGATAACCCAATCAGTTGAAGGCTTTTAAGGAGGAAAGACTCTTTCACTGCTTCTTCAGCCAGTGAGCCTCTCCTGTGGAGTTCGTCCAGACCCTTCATCACCCTAGGGATTTTGGACTCTTCCATTCCAACGGTTGCTTAAGCCACCTTATAAATCTCATATTTACAGATTTCTCCTGTTGGTTCTGTTTCTGTAGAGAACCCTGACACAAGCATAATGTACTATTATGATTTTGAATATTAGTTAATTCCATCTCTTCAATTACCTAACATTTCTATTTCTGGTAGCTGTTTTCTTTTAAGTAACACATTAGAAAGCAGGCCATTGACAGAAATGCTGAAAAGTGAATACTTTCCTCCACCTATAAAGAATCTGTAGGCATAGAGCAACATTAGATGAAAGGTAAACATGATATTCCTCTAAGGTTCAAATTATATTTATATTATAATATTATATTTAAATATACTTGCTTGGGTTTCGAAAATTAACCTTTGACAACCTAATAAGGTCATGGAAAGAAATCTAGAATAATAAAAGCTCCTACCAAGCAATTTTTTTTTTTATAAAGAATTTTTTTTTATTAATTAAAAAAAGAATTAACAAAACAATTAGAAATCATTCCAATCTACATGTACAATCAGTAATTCTTAATAACATCACATAGTTGCATATTCATCATTTCTTAGTACATTTGCATCGATTTAGAAAAAGAAATAAAAAGACAACAGAATAAGAATTAAAACAATAATAGAAAGAAAAAAAAACAAAAAAAACAAAAACAAAAAACCTATACCTCACATGCAGCTTCATTCAGTGTTTTAACATAATTGCATTACAATTGGGTAGTATTGTGCTGTCCATTTCTGAGTTTTTATATCCAGTCCCGTTGTACAGTCTGTATCCCTTCATCTCCAATTATCCCTTCTCTTTTTTTTTTTTTTTTAATTAACGGAAAAAAAGAAATTAACCCAACATTTAGAGATCATACCATTCTACACATGCAATCATTAATTCTTAACATCATCACATAGATGCATGATCATCATTTCTTAGTACATTTGCATTGGTTTAGAAGAACTAGCAACATAACCGAAAAAGATATAGAATGTTAATATAGAGAAAAAAATAAAAGGAATAATAGTAAAATCAAAACAAAACAAAACAAAACAAAACAAAAACCTATAGCTCAGATGCAGCTTCATTCAGTGTTTTAACATGATTACTTTACAATTAGGTATTATTGTACTGTCCATTTTTGAGTTTTTGTATCTAGTCCTGTTGCACAGTCTGTATTCCTTCAGCTTCAATTACCCAGTTTCTAACTCCTGCTGAACTCTGTTACCAATGACATATTTCAAGTTTATTCTCGAATGTCCGTTCACATCAGTGGGACCATACAGTATTTGTCCTTTAGTTTTTGGCTGGATTTACTCAGCATAATATTCTCTAGGTCCATCCATGTTATTACATGGTTCATAAGTTTATCTTGTCTTAAAGCTGCATAATATTCCATCGTATGTATATACCACAGTTTGTTTAGCCACTCTTCTGTTGATGGAGATTTTGGCTGTTTCCATCTCTTTGCAATTGTAAATAATGCTGCTATAAACATTGGTGTGCAAATGTCCATTTGTGTCTTTGCCCTTAAGTCCTTTGAGTAGATACCTAGCAATGGTATTGCTGGGTCGTATGGCAATTCTATATTCAGCTTTTTGAGGAACCGCCAAACTGCCTTCCACAGTGGTTGCACCCTTTGACATTCCCACCAACAGTGGATAAGTGTGCCTCTTTCTCCGCATCCTCTCCAGCACTTGTCATTTTCTGTTTTGTTGATAATGGCCATTCTGGTGGGTGTGAGATGATATCTCATTGTGGTTTTGATTTGCATTTCTCTAATGGCCAGGGACATTGAGCATCTCTTCATGTGCCTCTTGGCCATCCGTATTTCCTCTTCTGAGAGGTGTCTGTTCAAGTCTTTTTCCCATTTTGTAATTGGGTTGGCTGTCTTTTTGTTGTTGAGATGAACAATCTCTTTATAAATTCTGGATACTAGACCTTTATCTGATACATCATTTCCAAATATTGTCTCCCATTGTGAAGGCTGTCTTTCTACTTTCTTGATGAAGTTCTTTGATGCACAAAAGTGTTTAATTTTGAGGAGTTCCCATTTATTTATTTCCTTCTTCAGTGCTCTTGCTTTAGGTTTAAGGTCCATAAAACCGCCTCCAATTGTAAGATCCATAAGATATCTCCCAACATTTTCCTCTAACTGTTTTATGGTCTTAGACCTAATGTTTAGATCTTTGATCCATTTTGAGTTAACTTTTGTATAGGGTGTGAGAGATGGGTCTTCTTTCATTCTTTTGCATATGGATATCCAGTTCTCTAGGCACCATTTATTGAAGAGACTGCTCTGTCCCAGGTGAGTTGGCTTGACTGCCTTATCAAAGATCAAATGTCCATAGATGAGAGGGTCTATATCTGAGCACTCTATTCGAATCCATTGGTCAATATATCTATCTTTATGCCAATACCATGCTGTTTTGACCACTGTGGCTTCATAATATGCCTTAAAGTCAGGCAGCGCGAGACCTCCAGCTTCGTTTTTTTTCCTCAAGATGTTTTTAGCAATTCGGGGCACCCTGCCCTTCCAGATAAATTTGCTTATTGGTTTTTCTATTTCTGAAAAATAAGTTGTTGGGATTTTGATTGGTATTGCATTGAATCTGTAAATCAATTTAGGTAGGATTGACATCTTAACTATATTTAGTCTTCCAATCCATGAACACGGTATGCCCTTCCATCTATTTAGGTCTTCTGTGATTTCTTTTAGCAGTTTTTTGTAGTTTTCTTTATATAGGTTTTTTGTCTCTTTAGTTAAATTTATTCCTAGGTATTTTATTCTTTTAGTTGCAATTGTAAATGGGATTCGTTTCTTGATTTCCCCCTCAGCTTGTTCATTACTAGTGTATAGAAATGCTACAGATTTTTGAATGTTGATCTTGTAACCTGCTACTTTGCTGTACTCATTTATTAGCTCTAGTAGTTTTGTTGTGGATTTTTCCGGGTTTTCGACGTATAGTATCATATCGTCTGCAAACAGTGATAGTTTTACTTCTTCCTTTCCAATTTTGATGCCTTGTATTTCTTTTTCTTGTCTAATTGCTCTGGCTAGAACCTCCAACACAATGTTGAATAATAGTGGTGATAGTGGACATCCTTGTCTTGTTCCTGATCTTAGGGGGAAAGTTTTCAATTTTTCCCCATTGAGGATGATATTAGCTGTGGGTTTTTCATATATTCCCTCTATCATTTTAAGGAAGTTCCCTTGTATTCCTATCTTTTGAAGTGTTTTCAACAGGAAAGGATGTTGAATCTTGTCGAATGCCTTCTCTGCATCAATTGAGATGATCATGTGATTTTTCTGCTTTGATTTGTTGATATGGTGTATTACATTAATTGATTTTCTTATGTTGAACCATCCTTGCATACCTGGGATGAATCCTACTTGGTCATGATGTATAATTCTTTTAATGTGTTGTTGGATACGATTTGCTAGAATTTTATTGAGGATTTTTGCATCTGTATTCATTAGAGAGATTGGTCTGTAGTTTTCTTTTTTTGTAATATCTTTGCCTGGTTTTGGTATGAGGGTGATGTTGGCTTCATAGAATGAATTAGGTAGTTTTCCCTCCACTTCGATTTTTTTGAAGAGTTTGAAGAGAATTGGTACTAATTCTTTCTGGAACGTTTGGTAGAATTCACATGTGAAGCCATCTGGTCCTGGACTTTTCTTTTTAGGAAGCTTTTGAATGACTAATTCAATTTCTTTACTTGTGATTGGTTTGTTGAGGTCATCTATTTATTCTTGAGTCAAAGTTGGTTGTTCATGTCTTTCCAGGAACCCGTCCATTTCCTCTAAATTGTTGTATTTATTAGCGTAAAGTTGTTCATAGTATCCTGTTATTACCTCCTTTATTTCTGTGAGGTCAGTAGTTATGTCTCCTCTTCCATTTCTGATCTTATTTATTTGCATCCTCTCTCTTCTTCTTTTTGTCAATCTTGCTAAGGGCCCATCAATCTTATTGATTTTCTCATAGAACCAACTTCTGGCCTTATTGATTTTCTCTATTGTTTTCATGTTTTCAATTTCATTTATTTGTGCTCTAATCTTTGTTATTTCTTTCCTTTTGCTTGCTTTGGGGTTAGCTTGCTGTTCTTTCTCCAGTTCTTCCAAATGGATAGTTAATTCCTGAATTTTTGCCTTTTCTTCTTTTCTGATATAGGCATTTAGAGCAATAAATTTCCCTCTTAGCACTGCCTTTGCTGTGTCCCATAAGTTTTGATATGTTGTGTTTTCATTTTCATTCGCCTCGAGGTATTTGCTAATTTCTCCTGCAATTTCTTCTTTGACCCAGTCGTTGTTTAGGAGTGTGTTGTTGAGCCTCCACGTATTTGTGAATTTTCTGGCACTCTGCCTATTATTGATTTCCAACATCATTCCTTTATGGTCCGAGAAAGTGTTTTGTAAGATTTCAATCTTTTTAAATTTGTTAAGACTTGCTTTGTGACCCAGCATATGGTCTATCTTTGAGAATGATCCATGAGCACTTGAGAAAAAGGTGTATCCTGCTGTTGTGGGATGTAATGTCCTATAAATGTCTATTAAGTCTAGTTCATTTATAGTAATATTCAGATTCTCTATTTCTTTGTTGATCCTCTGTCTAGATGTTCTGTCCCTTGATGAGAGTGGTGAGTTGAAGTCTCCAACTATTATGGTATATGAGTCTATTTCCCTTTTCAGTGTTTGCAGTATATTCCTCACGTATTTTGGGGCATTCTGATTCGGTGCGTAAATATTTATGATTGTTATGTCTTCTTGTTTAATTGTTCCTTTTATTAGTATATAGTGTCCTTCTTTGTCTCTTTTAACTGTTTTACATTTGAAGTCTAATTTGTTGGATATTAGTATAGCCACTCCTGCTCTTTTCTGGTTGTTATTTGCATGAAATATCTTTTCCCAACCTTTCACTTTCAACCTATGTTTATCTTTGGGTCTAAGATGTGTTTCCTGTAGACAGCATATAGAAGGATCCTGTTTTTTAATCCATTCTGCCAATCTATGTCTTTTGATTGGGGAATTCAGTCCATTGACATTTAGTGTTATTACTGTTTGGATAATATTTTCCTCTAACATTTTGCCTTTTGTATTATATATATCATATCTGATTTTCCTTCTTTCTACACTCTTTTCCATATCTCTCTCTTCTGTCTTTTTGTATCTGACTCTAGTGCTCCCTTTAGTATTTCTTGCAGAGCTGGTCTCTTGGTCACAAATTCTTGCAGTGACTTTTTGTCTGAGAATGTTTTAATTTCTCCCTCATTTTTGAAGGATAATTTTGCTGGATATAGGAGTCTTGGTTGGCAGTTTTTCTCTTTTAGTATTTTAAATATATCATCCCACTGTCTTCTAGCTTCCATGGTTTCTGCTGAGAAATCTACACAAAGTCTTATTGGGTTTCCCTTGTATGTAATGGATTGTTTTTCTCTTGCTGCTTTCAAGATCTTCTCTTTCTCTTTGACCTCTGACATTCTAACTAGTAAGTGTCTTGGAGAACGCCTATTTGGGTCTAATCTCTTTGGGGTGCGCTGCACTTCTTGGATCTGTAATTTTAGGTCTTTCATAAGAGTTGGGAAATTTTCAGTGATAATTTCTTCCATTAGTTTTTCTCCTCCTTTTCCCTTCTCTTCTCCTTCTGGGACACCCACAACACGTATATTTGTGCGGTTCATATTGTCCTTGAGTTCCCTGATACCCTGTTCAAATTTTTCCATTCTTTTCCCTATAGTTTCTGTTTCTTTTTGGAATTCAGATGTTCCATCCTCCAAATCACTAATTCTATCTTCTGTCTCTTTAAATCTATCATTGTAGCTATCCATTATTTTTTCTATGTTTGCTACTTTATCCTTCACTTCCATAAGTTCTGCGATTTGTTTTTTCAGTTTTTCTATTTCTTCTTTATGTTCAGCCCATGTCCTCTTCATGTCCTCCCTCAATTTATCGATTTCATTTTTGAAGAGGTTTTCCATTTCTGTTCGTATATTCAGCATTAGTTGTCTCAGCTGTTGTGTCTCATTTGAGCTATTGGTTTGTTCCTTTGACTGAGCCATATTCTCAATCTTTTGAGCGTGGACAGTTATCTTCTGCTGCTGGCGTCTGGGCATTTATTCAGATTTCTCTTGGTGTTGGACCCAGCAAGGTTGTAATATTTTTCTGTGAAATCTCTGGGTTCTGTTTTTCTTATCCTGCCCAGTAGGTGGCGCTCGTGGCACACGTTTGTCTGCGGGTCCCACCAGTAAAAGGTGCTGTGGGACCTTTAACTTTGGAAAACTCTCGCTGTCCTGGGGGTTCGCTAGCCGAAGCGGCTTGAGCCGGCCCGGGGTCCGAACGCAGGGAGGGTGTCTGAACGCAGGGAGGGTGTCCGAATGCAGGGAGGGTTGCTGGTCGCCGCAGCCAGGGAAAGAGCCCCTCCGAATTTCCTAGTCGGCCCTGGGCAACAAGCGTGGCGGGAGGGCGCCAGCGGCAGCGGCCCGCCCGAGAGAGTGCACGTTCCCCAGGAGTCACGGGGTCACCGTTCTCCGCGGCCTGGGGGTTTCCGATCCAATTCTCTCAGTTGGTCCGGGGGCTGCGCGTGGTGTGGGCGCCAGTCGCCTTGGTTTCAGGGGACCACCTCTCCAATTCTCCCAGCCGGCCCGGGAAGGGGGAAGGGAGTAACTCCGGCCGCTTGCCACCCCGCCCGGTAAGGCCCGCGCGCCTCGGCGATCTCACCCGAGCTGCTTCTCTCAGCCAGCCAGCCGTTCCAGGATGGGGTACGCTGTCTTTTTTATCTCTGTTGTGGCTTTGGGCGCTTTCTGTATCGTTTCTACTCCCCTAGTAGGTGTCCTGGAGAAGAAACTAAGATCCGCGCGTCTTACTAAGCCGCCATCTTCCCCTACCAAGCAATTTTTGTTCTAGGGTGACATATCACTCTGCCCTTATTCCAGTGCAGCCTGAGCATCGAGTCTGTAGTGATTTCTCAGATAATAACAGCTCACTTTTATTGAACATTCACTAATAAAACATTCTAAGCACTTTGTAGAAAATCACGATAATCAATCACTATGTTCCAAATGACAATGAACCTCAAATACTTTGCCTGAAGTAACAGGGTTAATACAAAGCTGAGTTAGGATTGAACCCAAGCAATCTAACTCCAAAGCCCACATATTGTCTTCTTTGTTATATCCAAGGCAGGAAAAACATCTTATTCATCTTTGTATGCCCAATTCTCATCACACAGTAAATATTTTTAGAATGAATAAATGATTCCTAACTGCTTTGTCTGCTCATATTCCATTAAGCAAAATGGTAATACTAAAGGTTTTTCACTGCTGTAACTATTTAGTTCTATAACCGATTATTAAAAAAACACCACTTTCAAAGAAAAGTACTTAAAGATAGTACCCTAACCAAATTAACTTAAAACTAGAAAAATTTACTTGTGAAGCAAAGGTGCCAGGAGGTCAAAATCACGAACATCAGAATTTGAAGTGAAACTTCCCAGTATATAGAAAATAAGTCCAAGAACATAGGAGCTCCAAGTATGGAAAAGCAGAGGAAATTCCACAGACTAGACTAAGATGAAGCCAAGTATCATACCATTTGAGGAGTTTTAAACATCTTTAAGAAAATAACCATGATCTTTCCCTACCTAACTTGATTTCCAGGTTAGTCTCACTAGTCATGTGGCCCTTCATCCTCTCTCAGTATCAAAAAAATTATGTATTTAGAAAATCATAGAAGAAAAATTTACATGAGAAAGTAATGGTTGACCACAATTATTATGTATAACCATCAGTGGGTAAAGGGAGTAAAATCAACATAAATTATTTCAACTGTTAACATTCTGACAATTTGCTATATGATCACTATAATGACTGAATTCCTGTAAGCATGAAATCTCCTTCTTGGATGAAAGTAGTTTTATACTTCTATCACGGTGAGATCTAAATCTTTGGTGTAACAAAAACTGAATGTGAACATCCTATAATTAAAGTATAATGTACGTATTCTTGCTCTCAATTAAGTGAAGTCACTATATATTATTGTGTCTGCTGCTGGTAATGTGTTTTATAGCAGAGTTGGGAAGGAAGAGTTTGAATGTACTCCAGCAATGAGATATAATTAAATACAGCTCAGATAGGTAAGAAAATATATAAAGCTAGAGAGTGTCAAAGTAAAACAGTAAACAACTCAAAAAAAATTCCAAGTTATAAGAGATCAATTTATTGGGGATATGAAAAACTAGTAGAGATGACAACAGTTAATGTGAAGCCCATAAACATTACAATTGAGGAAAAAAAAGATCAAATGACCAGTACATCTTATTGGTTTAAATATAAAGTATGACTCCAAATCCTTACTTTTCTGGTTCAGTGAAAAGAAGAAAAGAGAAAGTCTGAAATTCAAATAAGTGATACATATCTTATACTCTGAATTTCTTAAGGTCCTAATTAAGATTCAAATAAAAGGTTATTAAATACAATCTGAAGACTAGTAAACAATCTGATTAGAATACTAACACCCAAGATGAAGAAAAATTAATTTAAAAAGAGACATAAAAAATCATGGATTTTAGATTCTTGGAACAATGAATAACAAAGAGGACTGAATCCTATTGTTTACAGTAGAGTATACAGTTAAGAAATAATGGAAAACTGATTTAGCAAACATCTATCTTGCATAATCTTCTGCATCAAAGAAAATCATCAGACTAGAAAGATGAAATAAGCAATAGTAAGAGGAACCTAATAGTAACATCCATGATAGAAGCAGACCATGGAAACCTATAAGAAAAACATTAATCCATGAATTGTACATGAAAAACTTAATCAGATGGATTCAAGAATTAAACATAAGAAGATATCATTTTATAAAAATCTAGAAGAAAAATTAAATGAATATTCACATGATCTTTAGACATGAAAGAATGTACTAAGCATTAAAGCAATGAGACTACTAAATAATAATAGGTATCACTTGTTTTGTTTTTATTTTTATTAAGAACATTTAGAGAAAAAAAGCAGCAGAATTTTGAAAAATGCTAGAAAATGAAAAATTCAATTAAAAAGCTTAAAGGTAGAGTATAGCAAAAAAGAAAGAAACGTAAATAGGAAGAGGAAAAAAAAGAAAATTGGAAAGTGATTCCAGGAAGTCAGGATCCAAATAAGAGAATTTCAGAAAGAAAGAAAGAGATCTGTAGAGGGGGGAAAAAAACTATGTCAACAACAAATTAATTAAAAAAAACTCCTCAGAATTGAAGGAACTAAATTTCTAGATTGAAAGAACCACCAAATATCCAGCATAACAGCTGAAAATAGATTCACAATAAGGCACATCCATAGGAAATTTCAGAGAATCAGGTACAAAAGAATACTTTACAAACTTCATACAGGAAACATTCAAAAAACAAATTCAGGGTCATATAAAAATTCTAAGAAATTCAGGAATCAGAATAACTTTGGATTTTTCCACAGCAACAATGGAAGTTGCAGAAGCAATAAGAAAGCAAACAAGATACTGAAAGAAAATGTTTTACAACTTAGAACTCTAAACCCAGCTAAACTAACTCTGGCACACAGTGAGCACTCAAACTAATATTTAGCTATTTTTTAAAAAACATATATACATATTAATATCAACAATTATTTGATATTCTAAATAAAGACAAAAATTCATAAGATAAATACAGACACCAAAAGAAAAATGGGCAAACCCTATTAATCTAAAACTCAAAGGAAAAAAAAATCAGCAAATAAGATTCTTAAGGACACTTAATCTAACTACTAATTGCTGAACTGCAAATAATAATGAGGTAATATTCTCATTTATTTAACTTTAAATTCTGTTAAATGACAAAACAATGTAAACATCCAGTGAAATACACCCTATAACATAATTCTGGGAGAGTAAAAGGTGATATAATGTTTCTATATATGGAAATGTTTAACTATCATTTTAAAAGTTCACTTCTTGTCTGGGATTTGCTTTCAAAATAACATTACACGATTGGGGGCAGGGGAGTAGAAGGTATAAAAGAAACAGACTAGCCATATAATGATAAGTGTTGAGGCTACAAGATATTTACATTAGGTTTACTATACTATTCTTATTACTTCTGACAGTGCTTAAATATTTCCATAACAAAGGGTTAAAAAAATTTCTCATATAATATTTTCTATACATAAATTTATTTTTAAAAGAAAATCATAAATTCAGTAAAATTAAAGAAACAAAAAATCTCCCAAACTAATCTATACCAATTTTTAATAAAATGAAAGTAACTAAATGCTCTGCCACAATTTTTTTAATCTGTCTTATCCATACACCAAAATATTTACAGCTATGAAAAATAATGCTTTAGAATAATAGTGATGTGGAAAAAAATTAAAATTACAAAAATATTATGCAGTACTTGTGTAAATCATAAACCGTGTGTTAAAATGTTCATAGTAGTGATCTCTGAAATTTTCAGATTAATTTCAGTAAAATCTCTTCAACAACCAACCATGTGTTATTTTCATAATCAAAGGAATTAAAGCAAAAAAGTAAAACAAAGAAAAAACTTCAAATTAAAAACTACGAATAACATGCAAAATAGATGCCAAAAAAAAAAAACCCCACTAAATATGATTTTTAATTATAATCACAATGGAAAAAAGCCAGAGAAATACTGAAAGTTCTGTGTTCTTACACTACAGAACTAAAGAAAGACAAGAGATACTTTCAAATATTTAAGGCCATAACATGTAAAAGACAAACGAGGATTGTTTTATGTATTCCCAAGGACCAAACAGAAAGGGAAACTTGGGTTCAAACTGGAGCAGAACTTCTTAAAAGATATTTTCGAAAACAGAGTGGACTGCCCCAAGGGACACAAAGTTTTGTAACAAAAGATACTCATTAAGAATGATAACCACCCACTGGGGAAATGTGAAAAACAATTCAAGTATCAAGCTGGAGAATGGGAGAATAAATTGTAAAGATTTAGGGCCTACTTCTTGAAAAAAAATATGAGCTAACCATAATCAAAATTCAAAATATGTGTGAAGAAAAAAGTTAACATCGAATGAAGACTTGAGGCTGCCATTCTTCAAAAGGCCTATCTGCAAAGTTGGCTCTTGGCTGTGGTGTGGGAACCTGAATTTCAGGACTTAACTGACTAGGCCTAAATTGTTTGTGTAAATAATATACTTCATACTGAACACCTGCTTTCCATCTAGAATTTTGCTATGTGATAGCAGAGAGTGCCTATGTTACCAGCCTCCAATTTGAACCTTGGGTACTGAGTCTCTAATGAGTTTCCCCCATAGGCAACACTTCACACACATTGTCACAATTCAGTGCTAAAAAAATTAAATGTATCATCCCATATAACTCCACTGGGAGAGAACTTTTGGAATCTTGTGCCAAGTTCCCTTTGGACTTTGCCCATGTGCCTTTTCCTTGATGATTTTGCTTTGGATCTTTTTAATGTGATATATTATGGCCAGGGTACAACTATATGCTCAGTCCTATGAGTTCTGAGAGTAGTTTTGGAGAATCCCAAAACAGTCATTCTGTATTTCTATTTAAAGAAGTAACAAAAGGCCTCCAGTCAACCAACATAGCAGCATAAGATGCTCCAGGGTACCATTACCCCAAAGAATCTTTGAACAACTAGCAAAAACTGGCAGAGCCATCTTCCACAGAACTCTGAAAAATCAAGTATTGCAGTAACTAGGCAAGTGCAGAATCAAGAAAATGCAGCTTTAAAAATGGTAGGAGAAGCTTGTAATAGCCTTGCAGACTCCTCCATCACCCCTCACTGGTACAGTGTGGAGCCAGCCAGTGCTCCTATTGTAGGCCCTTGGCCCTGTTCTGTGGGAGCAGAGTAACCCCAATACTAATATTAAAGTACCTCGATGTCAGAGAAAATCTATCAGGGAGCAATATGAAAGAATGAAACAAGAAAATCTTCTCTTCCTTGAACTTACCCTTATCCCCTTCAGAACTTACCTCATTAGACAGAACTGGAAGCCTTCTCAGGCTCCAGGATTGCCCCAGACAAGGGAGGAATTAAGCTTGTCTGAGAGACAAAGTAACTAGTCAGGTGAAAGGAGTTAATTCCTTAAAAGAGGTACCTTCCAAGAGAAAGGTGGGGCTCGGTTCAGGTGGAATCCCTCCCTCAAGGAATTCAGGCCCCAGGAACTGGAAAACTGAAGCAATTAATGGAAACCTAAAACCTCACATCTGCCTCAACCAT
Source organism: Tamandua tetradactyla (assembly GCF_023851605.1). NCBI lineage: Eukaryota > Metazoa > Chordata > Mammalia > Pilosa > Myrmecophagidae > Tamandua > Tamandua tetradactyla. Next base: position 76,152,120 of record NC_135328.1, read on the forward strand.
ACCTCTGGGAGGGAGAGCCTGCTGAAATTAAAGGCACCACATCATTTTACACTGGTGGAAAGCCAATGGCAGACAAGTGCCATGTGCTGAGCAGGACAGGAAAAGCACAGAGATTAGAGGCTTCCTAGCAAAGTCTGTTAACCACTGGGTCTCACCCTCAGGGAAAACTGATGCAGGCATCTATTTTCTACTGAGAAGAGGCCAGTCTGGTCTGGGAAAACCCTCCTCAAAAAAAAAAGGCAGGGCAAGAAACAGAAAAAGAAGAACTGAAAAATACTGATCAGTTAAACAAAACTTATGTTAGAAGTCTAGAATAAGTTGAACTGAAATGTTAAAGAACAGTTAGAGAACAAAGCCATCCAGTTAGAAAATACTAATTCAGGATGAACCAAAAGAGATGGAAAATCTTATCGAAAATCAACTCAATGAGTTGAGCAAGGATATAAAGAAGGAACTGGGTAAAAAAAAAAAAAGAAGAAGAAGAAGAACTCAAAAATTTGAAAAAACAAATAAGAATTTTGCAGGAATGAAAGGTACAACAGAGGATATGAAAAAAAAAACAATGGCAATCTACAACATTAGATTTGAAAAGGCAGAAGAAAGGATTAGTGAACTAGAGGACAGGACATCTGAAATTCGACACACAAAAGAAAGTATAGGGAAAAGAATAGAAAACTATGAGCAGGGTCTCAGGGAATTGAATGACAACATGAAGTGGACAAATATATGCAGCATCGGTGTCCCAGAGGGAGAAGGAAGAGAAAGACTAATGGAGGAAATAATCACTGAAAATTTCCCATCTCTTATGAAAGACATAAAATTACAGATACAAGAAGTGCAGCATACTCCAAACAGAACAAATCCAAATAGACACACTGCAAGACACTTACTAATCAGATTATCAGATGTAAAAGTGTAAGAGAGAAGTCTGAAAGCAGGAAGAGAAAAGCATCCATCACATACAAGAGAAACCCAGTAAGACTACACGTGGATTTCTCAGCAGAAACCATGGAGCTGAGAAAGCAGTAGTATCATAATTTAAGATTCTAAAAGATAAAAAATGCCAACCAAGAATTCTACATCCAGCAAAATTGTCCTTCAAAAACGAGGGGGAGATTAAAATATTTTGAGACAATCACTCAGAGAATTTGTAAACAAAAAACCAGCTCTGCAAGAAATACTAAAGGGAACACTACAGGAAGATAGGAAAAGGCAGGAGAAAGAGGTCTGGAGAAGAGTGTAGAAAAGAAGACTATCAATAAAGGTAAAAAGAGGAAAGAAATTAGATATGACATGCAAAATGTACAGGCAAAATGGTAGAAGAAAGTACTGCCTTTATGATAAAACACTTAATGTTAATGGATTAAACTCCCCAATCAAAATGAAGACTGTGGAAATGTATTAAAAGATAGGACCCATCTATATGCTGTCTACCAGAGACTTATTTTAGACACAAGGACAAAAACAGGTTGAAAGCGAAAGGTTGGGAAAAGATATTTCATGCAAACAACAATCGTAAAAGAGCAGGAGAACTATACTAATATCCAACAAATTAGACTTCAAATGTAAAACAATTAAAAGAGACAAAGAAAGACACTGTGCTGGTTTGAAAGGATTATATGCCCTAGAAAAGTCATGTTTTAATCCTAATCCATCTTGAAAAGGCAATCATTTCTTTTAATCCTTATTTAGCACTGAAACTTGATTAGAATATCTCCACAGAGATGTAGTGCGCACAACTGTGAGTATAAACTTTTGATTAGAGGGAGATGTGACTCCACCCATTCCAGGTGGGTCTTGACTAGTTTACTAGAATCCTTTAAAAGAGGAAATACTTTGGAAAGAGACATAGAGCCCATGCAGCCAGAGACCTTTGAGATGAAAAATGAAAATGCCCCGGGGGGAGCTAACTGAAACAAGAAACCAGGAGAGAAAGCCAGCAGGTGTCACCATGATTGCCATGTGCCTTTCTAACTAAGAGAGAAACTCTAACTTTCATTGACCTTTCGTGAATGAAGTTAATCTCTTGTTTGTGCCTTAATTTGGACAATTCAATAGTCTTGCTTTAATTTGGACCTTTCCACAGACTTGGAAAAAGAAAAGTCCAGGACCAGAGGGCTTCACATGTGAATTCAACTAAGCAGTCAATAAAAACTTAGTAGATTCTGCTCAAACTCTTCAAAAAAACTGAAGAGGAGGGAAAGCTACCTAACTCATTCTATGACGCCAACATCACCCTCATACCAAAGCCAAGCAAAGATATTACAAAATCCAAAAAGGCCAACTAGACAGCATCTCTATTTGCCACTGACACTTCCAACACCATCTGGTATGAAACCAGTAGGACAGATAGAGGATAAAGATTGAGACATTATAATTTAGGAATACCTAGCATATACGATGATGGTGATCAAATGTTCAAACTAAAAAATGTTTTTGCATGAGGGAGAATAAAAGGATGTCAATACTGCAGGGTGTTGAAAATAGATGGTATATGGGAAAAAGTACAATGAATATAAGCTAGGGTCTATACTCAACAGTAAAAATATAATATGCTTCCATTGAATGTAACAAAGGCATTATGCCAAAACTAAATGTCAACAGGTGGGGGTTTTGTGAAAAGGGTATGGATTCTTTGTGGAAGAAAAGGAAATGTCTAAAAGTATGGTGGCGAAGGCAAGTTGATATACTTAGGGTGAACTGTATGATGTGTGAATAAAACTGTTTAAAAATGAACAGAGAGAAACAAGTGCTAGAGAAAATGCAGAGAAAGAGATGTACCTATTCACTGTAGTTAGGGAAATGAAAGGTGCAGCCCATTGAAGGGCAGTGTGGTGGCTCCACAGGAGGCTAGCAGTAGGGTTGCCATACGATCCTGAAACCCTGTTGCTCAGTATATACCTGGAGGAACTGAGCGTGGGGACATGAATGGACATTTGCACACTGGTGTTTCTGGTGGCAGTGTTCCCAATCCACAATGAATGGAGATCACTTAAGGGTACAATGACTGAGGAATGGAAGGGAAATAATGGTGTATACATACAATGGACCACTGAGTGTCCCTAAGAAGGAATGAAGCTGTAAGGCATACAACTAGGTGAATGAATCTTAAGGACTGTACATTGAATGAAATGTCAGAACTGAAAAGGCAAATATTATCATGCCTCACTCATATGAACTAACTAAAATATAAAAATTTGGTGAACTAAAGTCAAGTGCATAGGTTATCAGATTGGGGCTTATTGTAAAGCATCTTAGATTGTAAGCTTTTACAGCAGTCACACATTTTCAGGAGGCGTAATTGTTCATTCCAAATTCTAAGATACTGAGCTGTTTGTATATAACATGGCCTTTCCCAGAAACTTCGGGTATTTTTATGACACCTGAGACTCGGAGTTAGAGCTCTAAAGCTATGAAAGTCAACAGTGCCCCATCCAAGAACTGTTGAAAAAGTTGAAAAAGTGACCAGACATTGAGTAGAGATATGAATGAAGCTGCTTGGGATACAACTAAGGTATACCAGAATATAACAGGTGCGGTATAATGGTGGCTCAGTGGCAGAATTCTAGCCTGCCATGCCGGAGACCCGGGTTTGATTCCTGGTGCCTGTCCATGCAAAAAATAAATAAATAAACAAAAATAAAACATTACCAGAATACAACAGGGAAAGGATATCGTCCATATTTTAAAACTTCAACTTCTGTGGGAAACTAAAGGGAAAGATGTTTACTGGGTGCAGAATTTGTATTTGGGGTAGTACATTTCCTAATTTAATTGCATGGTCAGTTTAGTTGAACACCAGAAGTACATAGAATCTTGAATAGGACCTGAGACTTTGTTGGTTTGTCCAGGTTACTGTGATGCCCCAATAAATCCCAGAGTGATATGGGCAGTGAATACAGAAGTAGTTGCAAAGCCTCCTTGGGGGAATGGGGAGGAAGGAGAACACATTCAACTTCCCCATTTGGAGAATTTCTGATATTCTCACAAATGGTAGGGACAACCAAAGTAATAGGCCAAGTTCCTGATCTTGAGGTTCCCCCCTATGAAACTTATTCCTGCAAAAGGATAGGCTAAGCCTACTTAAAATTAGGCCCAAGAGTCACCTGCAGAGAACTTCTTTTATTGCTTAGATGTGGCCTCTCTCTCTCTAAGCCAATTCAGCAGGTGAATTCCTTACCCTCCCTCCTATGTTGGATGTGACTCCCAGGGTTGTACGTCTCCTGGGCAGTGTGGGACAGAAATCCTGAGATGAGCCAGGACCCAGCATCAAGGGATTGAGAAAGCCTTACTGACCAAAAGGAGGAAGAAAGAAATGAGAGAAAATAAAGTTTCGGTAGCTGTGTTAGTTAGATTCAGTTGTCAACTTGGCCAGGTGAGCATACCTAGTTTTGTTGCTGCGGACATAAGCCAATGGTACGTGAACCTCATCTGTTGGTAATTACATCTGCAGTCGGCTAGAAAGCGTGTCTGCTGCAATAAGTGGCGTTTGATTTAACTGGCTGGTGCTTAAATGAGACAGTGCAACGTAGCACAGCCTAAGCAGCTTGGCATTCCTCATCTCAGCACTCGCAGCTCAGCCCAGGCCTTTGGAGATGCAGAAAGAAGTCACCCCGGGGAAAGTTGTTGGAACCCAGGGGCCTAGAGAGAAGACCACCAGAGACCATCCTGTGCCTTCCACATAAGAAAGAACCTCAGTGGAAAGTTAGCTGCCTTCCCTCTGAAGAACCAACAAAATAAATCCCCTTTTATTAAAAGCCAATCCATCTCTGGTGTGTTGCATTCCAGCAGCTAGCAAACTAGAACAGTGGCTAAGAAATTTCAGAGTTGAAAGTTATCTTGGAGGTTATTCTTATGCATTATAGAGATATCCCTTTTTAGTTTATGATGTACTGGAGTGGCTAGAGGGAAGTACCTGAAACTGTTGAGCTATGTTCCAATAGCCTAAATTCTTGAAGACAATTGTATAAAGATAAAACATTACAATGTGACTGTGTGATTGTGAAAACCTTGTGTCTGATGCTCCTCATATCCAGAGTATGGACAGATGAGTAATAAGTATGGATAAAAAAATAAATAAATAATGGGGGAGACAAAGGGTAAAATACATTGGTATATTACTTAGGGTTCTCTAGAGAAACAGAACCAACAGGAAATATCCTTAAATATAAAATTTATAAAAATGTCTCACGTAACCATGGGAGCATAGAGTCCAAAACCTGTACGGTAGGCTGTGAAGCTGACAATTCTGATGGAGGGAGGGTCTGGACGAACTCCACAGGAGAGGTTCGCCAGCCGAAACAGGAAGAGAGCCTGTCTCTTCTGAATCCTCCTTAAAAGCCTTTAGTGATTAGATTAAATGTCACTCATTGCAGAAGACACTCCCCTTGGCTGATTACAAATAGAATCAGCTGTGGATATAGCCGACATGATCATAATTTAATTCTATGAAATGTCCTCATAGCAAAAGACAGGCCAGCACTTGCCCAACCAGACAAACAGGTACCACCACCTGGCCAAGTTGACACATGAACCGGACCGTGACAACTTGGTATATGGAAATACTAGTAGTCAATGAGAGGGAGGGGTAAGGTGCACAGTATGTATGAGTTTTTTCTTTTTTCTTTTTATTTCTTTTTCTGGAGTGTTGGCAAATGTTCTAAAGAATGATCATGATGATGAATACACAGCTATGTGATGATATTGTGAGGCGCTGATTGTACACCATGTATAGAATGTATGTCTGTGAAAATTTCTCAGTAAAAGAAAGTCTTTTGAGGCGCAAAAACAAACAAACACAGGATTGGAAAAGACAGAGAGGACCCTCAATTCCTCAATTCACATTCACCTCAGGTTGACCTTTTTGATAGGAAGGCTAAATTCAGAAGGAGAGCACCATTCAATGGAGAGTAAATTTGCAAAGAGTGTGAAAGTTGTTTTTGCCCTTTTTGTTTGCTTGCTTTCGTTAGCCCCTGGCTAAACTAAAAATCATTGCTAAAAGAAATCAAGGACCTAAATAAATGCAAATGGAAGATTAAATGTCATTAAGATGTCAATTCTATCCAAAGCAATGTACAAATTCAATGGAATCCCAATCAAAATTCCAGCAGGAATTCTTTGGAGAAACTGAAAAGCCATCACCCAATTTATATAGAAGGATAAAGGGCCCTGAAAAGCTAGAGCCATATTTAAAAGGAAAAACAAAGTTGGAAAATTCAACTGCCCAATTTCAAAACTTATCAAAACAGCATGGTACTGACAGAGAGGTACGGCAAGATGGCAGCACAGTGAGGTATGGAACTTAGTTCATCCTCCAGAGCAGCTGAACCTTGTATGTGTACTTCCTTTTTTCACCTAATTATTCAACTATTTATGCACTAAAATATTTATAGCCATGAAAAATATTATTTTAGAATAATAATTAGAGCAATTGTTGGTTCTTTTCTAGGCAAAGAATTCTTGAAGTACTGCTTGTCACTCTAGCTTTACACATACCTGTACATGAATAGCTATTAATTCTCAAGTCCACTGCCCCCACTAACCTGTGAAGGCCCTATGGGAATCTTACTCACTTTGAATTTGCCCAGAACCACACACATGTAGCAGACACTCAGTAAACATGACTGAATTGAACACAAGACTAACTGAAGAAAAAGAAAATGTTAAGAAAGTACAGATGCTGAGACTGTCTACTCCTCCCCCATCCCAGGAGTGGGGGGGGACACCACTGCTGTCTGACATTCCATCATCCTCTTAGTACCTCCCTTAACACACCATTTTAGGTTTCTCCAAACACTGTTCCACTGCAAAGACTGTGAGGTTATTTTCAGCCAATTAGTACCAATGAGAACAGTATTTCTGTATCATATTTTTATTTATATTGAAGAAGTAAGAAATGGGAATTTTCAAGTACCCTTGCAGTGTCTAGCCACTAGCCACATGTGGCTATTCAGCAACTGACAGTGTAGCTAGATTGAACTGAGACATGCTCTACATGTTAAAAAAAAAATTGGAAGGTTTAGTACAAAAAAATACATAAATTATTTCATTAATAATTTTTATACTGGTGACATATTTAAGAGGTAATATTTTGGTTATATTGGATTAAATAAAATATATCATTTAAATTTATTTCACCTGTTTATTTTTACTTTTTTTTAATGTGGCTACCAGAAAATTTAAATCTATATATGTGGCTTTCATTTTGTTTCTATTGGACAGCCCTGCTCATTAGTCCCTTTACACAAGGGCCATTTAAAAAGCAAACACATGCACACACAAACCAGTTAATGTCTCTCTTTTCATGTATTTGCAGAATTAAATATGGTGATAAACCCCAGGTGGGCAAAAAACAGCAATACTCCTGTAATGTAAGGTAGCAAACAAATAACTGTGAAATGTACCAAAGGAGCTGTAAAAATCAACAACAACAATAGTAATAATACATAACTTTCGCCAAGCACTTATTATAGACCTGGTACTAAACTTTGGATTATCTCATTTAATTCTGACGTTGAATTTAATGATGTAGGTTCTATTATTATTTTTATTTTTAGAGATGAGAAACACAGACATATATAGAGTTAAAACAGAATCTCCAACACATTTTGCAATATTATAAAAGACATAAAACAATTCAATTTAGATAGCCAACTTTCTTTTTTTGGCATGGGTAGGCTCTGGGAATTGAACCTGGGTCTCTGGCATGGCAGGTAAGAATTCTGCCACTGAGCCACTGTTGCACCACCCTACACAACTTTCTTTAAGTGATAAATATTTATTGTCTGACTTCTATTCCATGATTTTTTACTAGGTGCCATCACACTAAGAGAAACTACAGGCTAATGAAAACAAAATACAGATAAAGGCTAAATCTCATTACAAATAAATCCCACTTGAATTATTCCTTATCCTACCAAAATATTAACAAATCTGAGTAATAACTAATATACCAATAATATAAAATTTCTGCTGAATGTAGTCAATTCCTTGGAATACACTGTAAAAAATAGCATTGGTACTATACTTTACAGTGGATTTTACTTTATAATGTGCATGATCTTTTAATTCTCACAATACTCTTGACAGGTGGGTACTATTAGAGGTTGGGTGGGTTCTTACAGGTACAGATTCATTGTTTGATCCAGAGATGTTCCTTATAAGGCTTTAATTCGTGTTCTGTGGCTTCCCTTACGGCTGTCCAGGACAGTTTTTGTTATTGTTGTTTTTTTTTGGGGGGGGGGGGCAGGAGAGGGGGCTGACATGGGGCTTAGGCAAGATACCTGCAAAATTAAATCTGGGTTCCAGATTCCTAACATCTTGAGAAATAATGACTTTGGGATTAAAAAGTCACGTAGATGGTGTAATTTTAAAAATTCTCAGTTGCCTGAAGAGGTAGACATATTTTGAAAATTTATCACTTTTTCAAAAAATAGTAAAAGAAGAAACATTAAGATTTAACATAAGCCCTGGCACAGAATAATTTAACTGCCAAACAACAGGCACTAAGTTATCTTCTTTATTGCGCTCCTTTGTGAAAACGTATTTACCAGGGCTCAAAACCTAGAGTTGAAAAATAAAGCGACATTCAGTACACACTAAATGGTCAACTTAATTTTTATTGGATAAATGATAAGGTAAGAATGGTTCAGGTACTTGCAAATGCTAAATATCTGGGTATGTCTTCACTGGCTTTTCAACAGTTCCAAAGAGCAGACATGAGGATTCATTAGCTCTCAGCACATATAACCTGCTCCAAAGGCAGCCAAGAGAGTTGCCTAGCAACAGTGCATTTTGCATCTCTCATCATCCCCCAAAGATGCTGCTGCAGCAGCAGCTAGGTCAAGTCGCTCATTAGCAACCTGACAAAGGGTTTCTATCTCCCATTTTGCAAAATTACTTTTATTTCCAGGATGAAGCTCAAAAATCTGTGAATTATTTCTACTTACAATATATTCGCTTTCCTCTATTCCTTTTTTTTCCAATCCCCACTTCAACAGATATCTATCAATGAACTGATCAAAATACCTATAACATAACAAAAGCAGGTAATGAGAAATCCAACAGAAGTGATATGCCTATTCACATAACTCTAAAACTTCCATACCTTTTGGGCTATAAAGTTAAGGAAGCTTTAGAAGGAAAAAAAAAATGCTGGAACCAAATAATGGGAAGAAGAAAATGTCAGTTTTTTAATTCAAAACTAAACAAAAATTCACCCTAATTAATTGCAATGCTAAAGATAAGACTATTCCTACTTCTGCCCTATCCCCACAAAAACTAATCTCAACCATACTGTAAAATAGCAAAGAGGCAGAAAATTCCAGAGCAGCAATAAAATAGAACCAAATGGACTGACAGTTTATAATGAAAGTAATACACTGGAAAGTCACTCTGGTTTCTAATTAAATAACTATGTTATAAAGCTTCATCTCAGATCAATAGTTATTCCTTCACTTCTGAAAATATTTCTTGGAACACTTATCATTCAGCAAAACTCAACTCAATCCTTACTATATACATTCAAAGATCCTTAAAAGAAAATAAACAAAATAAGGAGGTTAACTTTGCATTTCATGTATCTAAAAGTGCTTAATATAGACGTTGACATAAAACACATACAACTTGGTCTCTAAGCCATCATGCTATTATTAATTTCCCTACTGAATAGATTACAGAATATCTGTAGCATGTGACAAAAGACAAAGAGTGGTTTTAATAGACACAAATTAAGAATGGTATAATGAGGAACATTTAAAGGCAACTGTCAACGCACCAAATTAAATTAGGTAAATTTTTTAAGTGACCTGAAAGGGACAATGTAAATTTCCCTCTCCTTCCCCCCACTTTTCTTTTTTTTTTAAACGTAGACACAGAAGAGAATGAATCTTCAGGAGGAGTTCCCAAAAGGGTGTCATTTACCACTAAAATATTTCATTCCAGCAGTTGAAAGACCATAAAAGGGCGAATGTCCTCCAGAGTCTCTAATAACGTAATAGATCTTGTGTTACTATTCACAAGTGACCTCTCAGTCAGGCGATTTAATTTTTCCCCCTGCAGCATGGCTGGTTTCACACACAATGTAATAACAGTTTTTGCACAACAAGACAATTCATCTGATTAGAAGGACTGTATTAAGTCTTTCATGAACAGCGTGTGTCACTACAGCTACAGCTAGGGTTTGATTTAAGACAACCTAACATATGCACGCATGATTCTTCATTTTTCTACTGTTTTCAAAACAATTCCCAGACTTTCTTCAGTAATTCTGCAGACCATTGCTTGAACTCTCCCTGTTTCAAAAGATAACTCATCAAATGCTCACTGAGCACTTTAAAACTGGCATCAAGAAATCTTCACTGGACAATATGAATGCATACAGGATTCCTCCTTTCAATATGGGTTAAATGAAATTCCATCAATATTTCAAAAGGAAAAACACAAAAAACATGGACAGAATAGGCCTAACTGCAACTATTTTTATACCTCACAGCATTTCAGCCATGCACCATTAATTATAAAGAAATTATGGTACCACTGAGAAAAGCTTTGGCTAAAGTGAATTTTGAAACTTCCTTTTGTAAACCTCAGCAATGCACAAAAAAATTAAAATTGGAAGCCAAAGAAAAAGGTGTGAAATAAACCGACCATGCAGCAAGCTCTAATACAATAAACTGTGCCACATCATTCAATGCTCACAGATGCCTAAATCTAAGAACATCTACACACTTCATCTTCCCCTGCTGATGAGGATAGGAAAGTTAAATCTAGAAATCTTTTTAGCAAAAACTAATAGAACTAGTTTGAGGAATTCTCTGGTAAGAATTACACCTTTAATTGATACTGATAGGCACGGCTTTCCCCATCCGCCTCTGAATGTGGGCAGGCTCCTTTGGGGAGTAGTGTCAGCACTCCTAAACACAAGGCTAAAAGTGTCTTTACATCTCACAAACACTAAGGAGATTCACCTACTGCTCCAGGGCAAACAATCCAAACCAGTCTAAAGTGGTTTTAGACTCTTGGAGTAAGTGAGATACTCTCTTCCTAGTTTATTTGTTCCACAGGCCCTAGGAAACCTGCTTGTTTCCACAGACCCTAGGAGACCTATGCACCTGAGGTGGTTTAAAGCTGTATGTAACCCAGGAAAATATGTTCTTAAATCTGACTCATTCCTGTGGGTGTGAACTCAATGTAAATAGGAATTTTTGGTGAGGTTACTTCAATTAAGGTGTGGTACAGCCCAATCAAGGTGGGTCTTAATCCTATTACTGGATTCCTTTATAAGTGTAGTGAAATTCATGTGGACAGAGAGAAAGCTGAAGCAAGAGGTTGGACATTGACAGAACCTGGAATAGAAGGAAGAGACCAGGAAACCCTTCCACTTGCCTTACTATGTGACAGAGGAACCAAGGATTACTGGCAGCCAACCCCAGAATGCCAGTCTTCAAGGAAGAGAGCATTGCCTTGATGATAACTTGATCTGGATTTTTTTTTTTTTTGCCTCAAAACTACAAGCTAATAAATTCCCTTTGTTTAAGCCAACACATTGTTTGATATTGGCTTGAGCAGCCCAGAAAACTAAAACATCACGTTCCTCTAGGCAGCCCTATAATAAGAGAGCTAAAGAACAGCACTACAGTTCCCTCGGCCATGCTGCCTATATCTTGTCCACAGGAAATACTAATGCATCTTTTGCTTCAAAAAATTTTAGCTAAACATGGAAGTCAATCCTTAGAGTGTAGTATCTCTCTTTTGCTGTTTCTATCACAAGTAGCCAGGCCAACACCCACTTTTTAGAATTTTCAGGCAGAATCAGATAACAATCAAAGAGCAGAAAAAAAGGGAAACATATCAAGCAGGGGCAGAGGAGCACCAAAGCCCATGTTATAAGGCAACTCTCTCCAAAATCCTCCCTTATTTCTTTCACGTATCAGCTCATTTCCTGTCTTCCACACCTTCAGACATAAGTGAGAGGTCAGAATGCAGCAGTTCTCAGAAATCTGGGGGGGGGTTTTGCTACTACTCCACAAGTTCTATTGGGTATTCTAACTCACAGCTCATTTTAGCATCTCAATGTCTACACTAAAACTTTTAGTTTAACATTCTATTATATAACTTTATCTTCCTATGCCAGTTTCAAAGTATTATGTACCCCCAAAAGCGATGTTTTAACCCTAATCCAATCTTGTGAGCAGCCATTTCTTTTAATCCTGAATCAATACTGTGGGCTGGAGATTTTGATTAGATTATCTCCACAGAGGTGTGGCATGCCCAGTTGTGGGTATGACCTATGATTAGATGGATATGTGACTCCATCCATTCCAGGTGGGTCTTGATTAGCTTACTGGAATCCTTTAAAAGAGAAAACATTTTGGAGACAGTCAGAAACGACAGAGCTGACAGAAACCACAGAAGGCTTAGAGCTGACAGAAACTTCACAGCAAAGCTGTTAAAGATGTGGACACATGTAGAACAGAGACAGGGATGTTTGGAGATGCTTGGAGTCAGAAGACATTGCTATGAGATGTTTAAAAAAGCCAGAACCTGGAAAGAGCCAAGGGAAGCAAAGATATAAAAGCAGCCCTGGAGAAGTAAAGTCAGGAATCCCCACAGGAACACAGGCTGAAAGCAACACAGCCCAGGAGCAAGAAGCCAGCAGATACCAGCCACATGACTGTACAGCCTCACCTATTGGCCTTCCTTGAGTGAAGGTAGTCTCTTGCTGGTGCCTTAATTTGGGCACTTTCACTTTTTAGAACTGCTAACTTGTAGCTTATTAAATTCCCTTTTTAAAAAGCCATTCTAGGGTGGGCCACGGTGGCTCAGCAGGTAAGAGTGCTTGCCTGCCATGCCCGAGGACCCGGGTTCGATTCCCGGTGCCTGCCCATATTAAAAAAATAAAAAAATAAAAAAAAGCCATTCTAGTTCGGTATATAGCATTCTGGCAGCTTACTAACATACTTCCCTATATCTCATTGCTCCAACACTTTAGATCAATTCTCATCTCCTGCCTAACTGCAAGATTCTTCATGATCTGGTTTTCAAATACTTGGCCAGTATCCTCCCTAATAGCAATTTCCCTCACCCTATATATCCCAGTTTAATATAGAACTACTTGCTGTCTTGTTAACCAACTGTGATCTGCCACACTTGTGTCTTTGCATATGCTATTCATTCTGCCTAAAATACCTTCCCTTTCCCTTGTTTCAGTAAAATCTGTGGATTCCTCCATCTATGTTCCAGGAGACATTTAAATATACTCCCACAATGGAAATTACCATCTTGCACTGCACAATAATTTTTAGTGTCCATCACTCCACTAAACTATGATTCTAAAGGCAAATATTATGATCTTTCATCTTAGTATTACTAGAGCCTATCATAGAAAAGGTTTGTAATAATAGACGGAACAATTAGATGAATGACTTGAAAATACTTGATAAATAAATGAGGCCTAACAAAAATGAGCATTTCAAGCTGGAAGATAATTCCATAATAATTTCATTTAATGAAGATCAAGCTGCACCTTCACCATTTGAAAACAATACGAGTTGACACTAAATATACAAAGAGTAAAATGTTACCAGTATAATTACCATTAACAATAATTTAGACTATTAGAAATAGTATAGGTAGGCACAACTAAGTTAAAGAAAATGTTTAAGAAATAAAATTCTATTGCCTTCATTTATATATTATAACAAACTAATAAGCCAAATGTTGCCAAGCACCAGTCCCATCTGATGTCTTAATGAATAGATAATTTGATCATTTTAAATTGGCACTTTCTTAGTACTAATGCAAATGAACAAATTCAAACTGTCTAAAACCAGTAGCTTCAACAATTCCTTATATTTTAAATCAGCATATGTCAAATTATACTGAACCCTAAATTAATAGGATTTCATTTAATAAGATTCTACTGGGATCTCTAGCCCTGGACTCCACGAGGTTCCATCCATTAGTATGGAGAAAACATGACTACATTAGACAACATTTTATTCGTTCCAGAATGATAGAGTACATCTAATATATTTATATATTAATCCAATAAGTCAACAAATTTGTGTAAAAGTTCAGGATCCATCCAAAGCTACTAGGAGGCAACAATTAGTAGGACATGGTCTCCTTTGAGGACTTCCTTTTATGACTTCTAAATTAATTACAATCAACTGAAACTTTACTGTGAAGGCAGCCTACATTCAATATAACTACAGGACACTTCAAAATGTTAATCTGTTCTTACTCATCTCATTCACATTCGGTGTTTTTCCATTCTGCAATATGATAGATTCAAGTCACATATATTTTTAAATGCTTGTTTTTCTTATAAAGAGAAAAAAATACACAAATTATTGAAATGTAGAAGTAATTCACTACCACAAGAATGGTAATAAACAAGATAACAGGACATATAATCTCTCTCCAAAAGTGCAAGCAATACTTTAAACCATACAAATATCATTCCCAAGTCACCTTTCTTTTTTACTAGAATAGTTGTGGGTTTACATTAAAATCATGTAAAAAGTACATACACCTTCCCCCCAAAACACACACAGTTTCCCCCATTAACCTTTTGCCTTAGTGTAGTGCTTTATTACAATTGATGAAATACTATTATAATCATATTAACCACAGTTCACAGTTTACACCAGAGTTCACTCCTTGTGTTGCACAGTTCTATGGGTTCTTTTTTTAAATTTTGATTCTGTTAACCCGCATCACTTTTTAACTACTTGTCTGGCTCCAAGTAGTCATGTCTACCTATCTGAAATAAACTGACTTCAGAATGTCCAGTTTATTCCATGAACTATCCTGAAAGATCACCAGAGCCTGCTACGCTATCCATCATGAAAAACACAACATTATCATTGGTGGGATAGAAGTTTAGTGTATTGAACAGACACAAGGACAGCTTAAGTCTTAACTCTGCTGGTAAGGAAACCAACATAGCTATTCAGCTTTATGAATTCTGGAATACATCTTTCTCACCAAATCCATTAAATCAATGGTTCACAAAGTAAAAAAAAAAAAAAAAACTATTCCAGGGCCCCTAGAAATTAAAATATTCTACTTTTTGCTCAATTATGGTACTTAAGAGAATCACATAAATATCTACAAAATAAAAAGTAATACTTCATCTAAAATAGAAACAGCCAATATACTTCTTCCAGCTCATTTCAAAGATTTTTTTTAACTTGTATTTTCCAGCAAGACTCGGTGTATGTATCATCTACCCTAGGCACCCTTCCCTGGCCGCTATTATATCCCTTTCTTAACTCCCATAATACCCTGTGCTTCTTTGTATGGTAGCACTTATTACAAATATTTTAATTGTCTATAATGTCTGCTTGCCTTGTGCACTAAAAGCTTCCAATAATTTTCTTTATGTCCCAAAGTGCAATTAAAATGTATGTCCCATGGGGATTCTCCATGACTACTTACTGAATAAGTGATTCTTTTATACCCTTTCTGAGATCTCAAATTGACTGTGCATCTTACCAAACCTTACTACCAAGGAATAATTTTCTCAACTTGGTATGTTATTTTTCATAATAATAAATGGAATATAACAATCTATTTTCTGTTCACAAAAAAATGCATTTCTTTCATCAGTCTTCAGAATCTCCTAATTATGATTATTATAAGCAAATATAAAAGAATAACTTTTGACCATGGAGAGAAAATCCCAATTTCAAGCAAGCTTTTTGACAATGATTCACTTGGACCTTCTCAATCTCTTCCTTTTGACATATGCCTACACCAGTCATGACTCTGTTTGTGTGTATATGTATGGGGGTATTTGATTAGGTATAACTATCTGGCTATATGTGATTTCCTATTTATAGAGGGCCAATGGAAGTTAGCACTAGAGGAGAAAAAACAGAATCACAAGACTGACAATCTTCTGATCAAATTTAAAACAAATGTTGAGGGTCCTCTTAACGTTTTGATTATGATTATCTCTACAACTCACTGGGCCAATCTAAAAAATGAAAAGCTAGTGTATCTTGCGCTACTAGTGAGAAATCTAATTTCTGTCTGATTCTAGGTAAGTTTTTCTTTTCACACTCTTCTCTATGTGATTTTTTCTTTATCACTGAAGTTCTGGGCATATACTTAGGCATTGACTTATTCTCATAAGTGCTGCTTGCCATGCAGAAAGCCATAACAATCTAGATTCTTGTGTGTTTTTTCAGCTCAGGGAAACTGTTCTCTGTCACATTTAAAGTCTTTCTCCTTTTCTCTGTTCCTCCATCTGGAATTTCTATTAGAAAGATGGTAGAACTTCCACATTGACTCTCAATGTCTTAACTTTTTCATCTTTTTGCTTAATATTCTAAAATATTTGAATATTCTACAAACCATAAAGTCATTCTCCGTGTATATATTGTGGCAATCGCATTTTTAATTTCCAGATTCTCTTGTTCCTGAATTTCTTCATTTTCACAGCAGTGTTTGCATATACAAAAACATATATACAATACCCTTTCAACATCTTATGATTTTTAATTTTTTTTTTTTTTTACTTTTTCTCCTGCTTCTTGAGTTCCTTCTTCTCAAGACAGATACTCTAGTTAGCCAGGCTGCTGATTTTCTTAAGAGTAAGGTGAGACATTTATATTCATGAATCAAGGTCAAGTTGGCTATAGGGAACTGGCATGGGTTGCTTCTATAGACGTAAACAAATGTTTACTTAAATAAAACTCTCCTCTGATTTGAAGGGCTGCTTGTGGAAGGGCTGAACAGAAATAAAGCATGTTGACTGGCAGCTTCCCTTTAAGGTGCTGGTCATGATGCAAAGTAGGCAGGAAATCTATACTATACCCTTCACTCTCCACTGACTAGATAAGAAAAGTTCTACTCTGAGAATGGCAGATGTTGGAGACTGAATCATGACCCCCACAAGATATGTTCATATCCTAATCCCAGGGTCTGAATGCGTGAACTCATTTGTAAATAGGGTCTTCAAACAGGAGGCCAAATTGAATCAGGCTTGGCCTTAATCCAGTAAGACCGAAATCCTCATAAGCAAGGAAATATTAACTGATGAAATCAGTTAGGGGAGGCCAGAGGAAGAGAGAGAAAGAGACAGATCTCCATGTGACGGAGGCCGGGACTGATTGCCAGCAAGTTACTCCCAGAAAGCTAAAGACTCTGGAGAATGAATGACTTGCCAATACCTTGATTTTGGACTTCAAGCCTCCAAAATTGTGATACACATTCCTGTTAAGTCAACCGGTCTGTGGTGTTTTGTTATTGTAGCCCGGACTAAAATAGTGGACGACTTCAGTGTATTTTCCCTTGAGCAGAATTCCTCATGTCTATTAGGAAAATTCAAAGTCAGTAAGGTACAACTCTCAAAAACAAGAAGGCATCCCAAGCAGGTAGTTCCCTTACAGGGATTTAACCAGAAGACAAAGCAACAGTTACTTGACATCCACTCGGGAGTGGACGACACCACTGTTCTAAATATAGATCTAGGTCCATCCTTAGCAAACTCCGCGCCTCCTTTCTGATGCTCAGTGTTCACCGATACACCAAGACAAACAGCCTTTGTCTCAGTATATTAGTAAGCAAGTGAATGTCACAGTGACATGGGATTGAAGTGAAGATCACAACCAGATAATTCCTTCAATGAGAATTTTAAGTAATTTTTAACTGTGAACTCCTCGGAGGTAACTCAGCCCAACATTAACACCCAGAAAAGACTAGAAATTTATACAGAACTATTTCCTCAAATATAAAACTCCAGGCTTCATGCATACAACCAGAAAAACATAAAAAGACTCAAATTTCAATTAAAAATATTTCATTCTACAGATATCTACATGGGTTTATAAAGAAGAAATAAATATATTGCCACAGATGTAACTTGACCTTTTTTTTTTTTTTTTTGGTCTGTGATTCTCTTTGTCTAATTGCTTCATGCTCACAGGCTCATTCCAATTCTGCTCTAGCCATAATCGATGTAATGGCTACAAGGGAATAGTAGTACAGCACTTCTTATCTGCAAAGCTCTTTAATAAAAGCACTGTACATTTTGGTTTCTTTTTACAGGTATGAAGAACACAGGGAGCAGACTGACTTCAAAGGGTAGCAAGTCACAGAATTCAGCGACAATAGAATAGAGTGCAAAGTGTACAAAGGCTCTTTGTACAAGTATTCTTTTATAGAATATGTTTTCTCCTTTTCTCACAGCAGTAACTTACAGACCATTAAATTTCACACATTGCCTATTCATTTTCCATGTTAAAATATGGCTTATGACCCTCAGTAGAGCTATCACAAAATTCTGTCTTGAAAGTCAACTTTTTACTATTTGATAATACATGACTTTTAAAAGACCAACAAGTTATGGGCCATGAACCTTGTCACATAAATGATTTCAAATGGCCCAAAACTGTGTATAAGTTTACAAATGGGGGGGAAAAAAAGTCCTGAAAATACCACAAAGGATAAAATAAAATTATCAACGATTACAATTGTTCCCATTAAGCAAGACCTTAAGCCAGATTTAATAACCAAGTATAAAAAGGAAATAGAAACCTAGGAGTTGCAAAATGCAATAAAACTAAACAAACAAAACTTATTACTCTATTCCTATTTCTAAGAAAGTAAGTAAGTACTAAAGGTATAAAAGAGGCACTGAGTTTCACTAAATTCATTTTGTTAAGAATATCAATGAGAGTAGGTTTTAAGGAAGGCTTTATGCTTCTCTAAAGCCAAACTTCATTAGTTTTGGGGGGAACGGAGCAAAGAACACACATTCCATTTTATAAATTAGTCAAAAATAAATCAATATGTCTTCCACATAGGAGAGTTTTTTCATTGAAGTTATAAAGCTAAATTATTACAAGAGTTTATTTTAAACCATCTTACTCTATCTAAAACTTACTAGTCTTTGTGGCTAATGTTCAGTTCAGATGTTTAAATATTTAATATTGCCAGAAATCCTTAACCATAGAGATATATAGGAAGAAAACACATTTTCTCAGGCTCTAAAATCACTAACAAGTAACCCTAATTTCCTAAAGAGAATACCATCTTTTGTCAAGGGTGTGTGCTCATGCACACTCTCTTCATTGTCCTTCATCCCCTTTATTGGTAAAATTTACCTAACATCTAATATCGCTGATAAGGCTTTTGTAGAATCACAATGCTAAATGAAAATTAGCTTCCTCCAACACCTCTTATTCTCTGGGATGTAACGCCTCAGATAGAGAAAGTTTAATACCAGTGGCTATAGGGGAGCCCAATAAAGAACAAAAGGCAGAATACATATTGAAGAAGCTTTGTCATTTTCTTCTCAAAGACCAGGGCCCAGAGAAACATTGCAGGGGAAGAGAGAGGGAGTAGAGAATCCCACACAGATTCAGAGCGAAGTTTACCTAAAGCTAGCAGTGAGAACACGGATAGAATGTTCTCATTCTTGGAATTCTTGGAAGGTCAGAATTGACAAAGAACAGAACATAAAACACAAAAGGGGAAGAAAGGATAGGAAGAAAGGAAGAAAAAGTTAAGTTTCTGACTGAGTCTTAGAAGCAAGACACAATCAGATATATGGAATGGGTTCAGAAAAGTGGTACAGAACAAGTGCTATCAACCATTAAGTGTATTTTAGAGGCCTGCTTCTGCACAGTGCAGATCACAGAGCCAGATGTAGTTCTCGCCAACTAAAATGCCACTCTGCTGGTTTCATAAGCATGGGAAACGGGAGGTCAATCAGCACTTGTTGATTAAGAATATTAACCTTTTCTTAAGGAGGCTATATAAGTCTCAGACATTTCCTAACTGTACATACATAATCATGTTACACAGGTGGGTGAATCACGAAGGATTCAAAATAGGATCTGATATTATTCTTTAAAATTCATAAACTTAAGTTCTTAAAATGACCTCATTTAGGTCTTTTTAAAGTTATTTAAATCATTAAATAACTGGGTAAAGCCTATGTTTAACATTCGTTGCTGCTGATTTCATTTCAGATGTGACTAGATCCCAGACAAATCACAGAGGTAGGAAACAGCTCTCTGAAAAGGAAAGAATAAGGCCAACTAGACATTATTGTATATAAGCCAGGAAATCAAGTTTCAGTTGTCATTCAGGGATCTCTGAAGACAGCCTGAATGCTTTATATCCAAATGTGGGGAAAGTAAGATTACTCATATCAGAAAGGCAGGAATTATTATTTAAACATAACCAAAGAGCATATTAACCTAACAACTGACATTTCCAGAGAAACACTGATTAGACAGAACTCCCATTTATTATAGCACAAACTACTTTTGATATGAAATATCATAAACTAAACTAAATTCTCTAAAGTAAATCAATGTGTTCAAAACTTTCAAGACTTACATAGAAACTCAACCAGGATACTCATTCTTGGATCTCTCCCAATACATTACCCCAGAAAAATTAAAAAAGCACTGAACTTCCAGGCCTGAGCTCCTATCTTATGCAAAATGAGTCTCATGTTGTCTGGATAAAAAACTATAAGGAGTATTAGTAGCTGCTGACAGCAGTTCTAGATAGGGGGGGGGGGGGGGGGGGGGGGGGGGTGAGTCTCTTACCATTTACAACATTTTTTCTCAAGGGTCAATTTATTTTCATGGTCCAGGATAACTAGCCATTTTAATATCATCATCTGTAGCCAATTAACTCTAAAAAGGTATTCACAAGGCTAGAACTTCCTTCAGACCACTTAGCTTCCTAGTTTTTTACACCCTAAATACACAAAACCTAACAGAAAATACATGCCACAGGGGGCCCAGGTGAGAAATTAGGGATGAAATTTCACATTACACCATCAATTTAACTGAGGGGGAGGGGATCATCAAAATACATGATGTTAAGGTAAGAAGTAACAATCATTTAAAAACAAATCACCTTTTTTTACTATTAATAATATAACATGGATAAATTTATATTAATAATTTGTACTGCTATTAATTAGTAGTTCCAGTAAAAATAATTTCTATTAATACTACTTAGAATTAATAGAAACAATAATACCAACACATACTTCATATATGGCACATCTCTTTCAAACATTTCCAAAGATTTTTTTCACACAAGATCTTCTAGTGAATTATTACAAGGTTAAAGTGTCACAGAAACAAAATACTTAGATAACCAGACTGTAGGTGGGTGAATTCTACTGCAGAGGTTAAATATTACTATTTATTTAGGCTCTGCTTATTATTAGTCTAAAACTTTTCTTTAGTATCAGCTTCCCACTGAATTTGAGCTAATGATTTTCCTTATTTATACAGTGAGAAAGAACAAGCCCACATGAAACAAGAATGTTTCATATAATCTTGTCACCTGAATGGAAGAAATAAAAATCACTTCACCAATAATAACTTATAACCCTGATTTATTACTATTGAATTTACTCTTTAGAAAACTTCCCATTTCAAAAAATTCAGTCCTATTTTTGACTACTTCAGTTGATAGCTAAAGGCCAACCAAACATTATGGTATGGTCACTTCTTAAAGGGAAGTGAAGAAAAAAACCACCACCTCCTACTTCTAGGTCACTTCTGTTGCCCTTTACCAAGACTTGAATAACTTCATTTTTAAGTTCTTATTAATGATATTACCTATCCTTAAGCATAAATTTGGGTTAACTGCATTTAAACTTTTCTCCCTGTCATGCATCTAAACATAGCAAGCATGAATGCATCTAAACATAGCATGTTTTTTTCTCGTTTCTTTCAAAACTACTTAAAAAATAAACAGAAGGTAGTTACACTGACTTGCAATTTATAGCACTGTCTCTTAATAAATGTTCATTGAATGAATAAATGAACCTAGATGATCACTACAGTGATCCCCAACCTTTTCTATTTCATGGCACAGATGAAAAAGAACATTTATAAGTATATTGGGATAGATAAAGGAAGTATCAGGTGGTCAGAGGCTACCAGTCAGGGACTTCTAGCTGGCAGCCCCTGACCTACCTGGCTACCTGATGTCAGAGGGGCTCTCTCAGCACACCTGAAACACATTTACAGCATTTCACTGCCCCATGAAACATGATTAAGAAGTTCTGCTTTGTAGTGTTTGCCTATTTAGGATACTCCCATTTCTATTATCAGGAAACTAATTTTCTTTTGGGAAACCATCGCACACCCATTCCACATGATCTTAGTGGCACAAATATAGCACCCTGAGACTCTATCCATCTCCAGACCACCCAGGATGGCCAATTAAAGTGCCCCATTATCCTGCCATATTGTTGGTCTAGTGTGGGCACATGACCCAAGCAAGGTCACTCTGAGTATCCTTTACCTCCCCCTTCCTTTACTATTGTGAACATAAAGCTTTAAGTTTGGACTTCCAGCTAATTCACAGAGAGAAGAAACTGCACCTTGAAGACACCACCTAGGCTGTGGTTTTCCCAAATACTAGAGACAGTTTAAGACACCTTAAACTGAGTGTCTGTTACCTGTAACCAAAAGCATCATCCTAGAAAATTTCCTAAGTCTCAATTCATCCACTGATGTAATTTATGTTTTACATCAGTGGCACATATAAGATTTCAAAGGGTCTGTCCCTTTGAAATATCCATGTATCATCTGTATATTAACTATTCTAAAGAGATTATCCCACAAGTCAAAAAAAAAAAGCCTGCTGGGTAGATATAGGACCATTATAGAAGGTGAGGAGAGAAATAATACAAGAAGCAAGCAAAAATGATTGCTATCATGCACACAGCAGAAGACAAAGGTATTCTGAATGCATTATGGATCCACTTGCAGAATCAGACCAGAAGTCATCTGGTCAGAGGAAAAACTTTGTGAGATATCAGCAGTTTTCATGTTACAAAAAGGAATACATTAATTACATATCTTAAATAAATGTTACCCCCCATTCTACTACCAAGATTTTTCCTCTAGGGCTACATAATTTTTCATTAAAAGATGAACTTTTTATTCATTCTTGAAAAGAAACATAAGCACAGATAATACTAAATAGTGAATAATAAAAATGACATTTTCTAACTTGGTTAGGAAAGGAAATCTTTCCCTTTACAGAAAATGCATTCTAGAGATTATATCCAATGGGGGAAAAAATCACAGACTACTACTAAATACGTGTATATCTTTAAAAAATCATATTAATATCTGGCTACTTTTATTTATACTCTAAGTTCTGTGAAGTTAGGATGAAAGATTGTTTACCCTCACATCCCAGCATATAGATCAGTTCCATATATAATAAGGACCCAATAATCTTCAGTTGATTAAATGACTAAATGGAGATAGGATCAAATCACAAAGGAATTAAAAAAAAATTAATGTCTATTGTATAGTCCCTTCATCTTGAACTCATTAATCTGGCTCCACCTTAAAAGATCAATATTTAGAATTAAGGGATATGCATCTTGGAATAAGTTATAAGAATTAACAGAAACATTACAAATTATCAAGTCCAGCAAAAAAACAGAGAAGAACCAGACGAACATCGTGTGCAGATTTCCTTACCAAGAGTGTTTTCATTAAAGAAATGTTGGCATCATTAACTTAGAGTAAGGAGAAAGAAGGATACACTGGGAAGATAAAGATAGAGGGAAAAAAGAATCAACCCATAATTTAGAACTTTGATACAGATAATCCACACATAAGGATAATCTACAAACCCAGTAACTAAGCTTTACCCCCCCGTAACTGCTTCATTATTCTCTTGCTTTACCTGAGAGGAATCTGCTTGGGCTAATTCTGTAGTGACCTTCAGTATCTGGCGAAGATTCCGTCCTTTATCTTCAACAAGAAGGTAAGCCACCAAAAGAAAAACATGCACAGGGATCACTGTAGTAATTGGGAGCAATGACTCCACTGAAGCCAACCAGTCACCCGCTGCAGATTCTTCTCTCATTATGTTAAGGATCCTCCAGACTGTAAATATTGAACTATACATGCCGGTAATGGGGAATGCAAGCTTGTAGGAGAGCTGAAAAAGAAATGCAAAAAAAGGGCATGAATAAATGAGATAGCTCATTTATAAAACCATTTATTTTTTCATAATTCATTGTAAGTTATCAAGTCTTCCAACTAAATGAATACAAAACTTTCCACCCTTGCCAATCAATTCTTGGTACACGTTTGAAGAAACAGGATCATACAAAGACAAAGTTATCAGATGGAACTCTAGAACATTTTATCACAAAGTTTCCTCAAATTTATCATTCTCTTCCAGTTAAGGCAGAAAAAATAGATTAAGATACAAGACTAAGAGGCAACAGCATTTGAAAAAATTATCACTAAAGAAGTATTTGCCAACGAGAGGAAAGGAAGAAAAACACTGCATTTGCCTAGTTCAAGGCTCTGATAAAAGGCAGCCCTGGGCAGATGGCAGACTTGGACTGAGGACAATTCATTTTTATAACAGACAGTATGTTAATAGGAATAGAGTTGGTTCAGCTGGAGTCTAGGGAATTCATTAATAATTGTGAATAACTTCTGTAATAAGAACTAGCCTACTAGCCTGACAGCTCTAAAGTGAAATGCACAGGGAAATCAATCTGAGAAATGGCTTCTCACAGAAATAAACTAGCGCAGTCAGGTCCAGAGAGTGGATAAGCTCTGCCAAGGTGATCTGACTTACCATGTGCGTATATAGATGGCTTAAGAGAAACCACAGACATTAAAGAAGCATTATACATTGCCTGCAAATGAAATCATTCAATTCATTTAGAGTATGCTAAGACAAATTAGAAATCTCTAGACTATAACTGTCTGAACTGTTACTAGAGATTAACTTATAGAGAAAAGGACCATATTATTGAAAGCTTGGGAAGTAAAACTTAAGTTTTATATACTTTTTTAGTAACAGATTTATTGTGACATAATTCACATGTAACATTCACCCATTTAAAGAGTACAATTCAGTGGTTTTGAGTATACTCACAGTTTGGTAACCATCACCATTACGTAATTTAAAAATATTTCCACCATATCAAAAAGAAACCTCATACCCATTAGAAGTCACTTCTCATTCCCCTTTCCCCCCGTCTCCTGGCAACCACTAATCTACAATTCTGCTTCTATTCTGGCCATTTCATAAACAGAAACCATGTAATATGTAGTCTTTTGTATCTTCTTTCATTAAGCATACTTTTTTTAAGGTTCATTCATCCTGTAGTATATAACAATAATCTATTCCTTTGTATTGCCAAATCATATTCCATTGCATGGCTATACTACATTTTTTTGTTCATTCATCAACTGATGGATCTTTGGGTTGCTTCCAGTTTTGGGCTATTATGAATAGTACTGCTAATACCTTCATGTAAAAGTTTTTGTGTGGATACAGTTTCATAATTCTCTTTAGTACATACTTAACGGATATAAAATTTATTTAAAAGTTAAATGCCACTGTAAAAAAAAAAACAGAAGCTCGTCCTGTACTGATACAAAAAGATCCCTCAAGTAAAAATACAAAACAAAGATAATATACCTGGAATGTTACTAATCACGAAGGAAAAAAAAGGAGGAAAAGACAGTATGTTTGTATTTGCTAAAATATGCAAAGAAAAGTAAATGGACAAATAATAGAAAAAACAATAGCCACTAATCTTTATTTTTTTATTTGAGAGGGTGATAACTGGACAACTGGAATCAAGGGTAAAAAGGAAAGTTTTCATCATTTATCATTTTATACCTATTGAACTATTTGAATGTGTTACCATTTCAAAGAAAAGTTTATGAATTTGAAAAATTAAATACTATTTTAAGTTTACCTAGCTTCATCTCTTTAAAAATACCTCCCCCCACACCCCACCCTCCAAAAAATATAAAATTAATCAAAGTCTAGGATACTTTCTACAGACTTAAAGTAACAAACAGCACTGGACTTGAGATTTATACAGACCAGGGCCTCAGCACAGCCATGCTAGTAGTTAGTAGCTGCTAGGTATTATGCTGACTCTTACTTTCCTCATGTGTAAAATGGAAGTAATGATGACTTCCTGCAAAGATTATTGAGGAGAGTAGTAAGACAATATCAAAGAAGCATCTAGAACAGTGCCTGAAATTACAAAATATAAGCAATCATTATCCCTTTCGTCTTTAGGGGGGAAAATTAAACTAGTGGACATGAGTTTTTAAAACTTAGTAATTTTAAAATTACTAAGAATCATAAATTGAGTCAAAAGTAGCAACAGTACACAGACTTGTAAGAGTAAACACCTTGAAATAGAAAAGCAATCTGTTTTACATGAAATATTATTCCAGGTTTGCACTCGGGTTTTTAGTGGAGAAATCAGATGTTAAAAAATAAAAGAGAAGGATGCAAGAGTGTTTGGTGGTAGAATGATCACCTTCCACGCAGGAGAAATTCCCGGACCATGCAACGAAATAAATAAATAAATACACAAATACACAAATACATACATGCATACATACATACATACATGCATAAATAAAAGAGATGTTTTTGTTATGTCAAATTTTATGTGAATTATATCTATATTAAAAAAATAAGAAAAAGACAGAAGAAACCATAGAAGAACAAGATTTAGAACATAGATATGAGAGCACATAAGATGGTAAATGGGCTGAAAATCTTTATTTTAAAAAATTTTAATAAAAATATTCAGGCACATTAAGCCCTGGCAATAAGACAGATATTCACTAGTACTTCCTCTCTATGGCGTCTGAAAAAAATCGTGACATTCAGGTGAATTATACAGATATTCATTAAATAATATAAATGAAATTCATAATAGTGACTAAAACACATTTGACAGAGGAGGGGGTGGGGGTTATAGAAACAAAACTTGGGAGATTGTTTGAAAAAAAATGTTTTTTTCTAGAAGGGATGTGATAATTAGGTTCATATGTCATTTGGCCAGGTGATGGCGTTCAGTTGTTTTGTCAAGCAAGCACTGACTTGACTGTTATTATGAGGACATTTCATGGACTTAAATAATAAGCTGATTTCATCTATGGCTGATTACATCTACAATCAACTGAGGAGAATGCCTTCAAAAATGAGAGACATCTCATCCAATTATGCTGTGATGATTTCAACAGTCAGAAGAGAATTTCCACTTCCACTCCCGCCAATCAGTTTCTCCTAGGGAAATCATCGAAAACCTTCATCAGAGTTCTCAGTTAGCAGTTTGTCCTGCAGAATTTGGACTTGCCCTTCCCCACAGTCATGTGAGACAATTTTTTATAAAAATCTCATAATACAAATTTCTCCTGATGGTTTGCTTCCCTAGAGAACCCTGACTACTACAAGGGGTTTCATCACTCACCAGACCAGAAGCAGAAGACGTAGACTCAAGAGACTCTGTCTAGCTCTACAGGGCTCTATGTTTCTATGAGGGATCTATACAGGATTTAAGAGACCTAGCAATGATTGGTATAATCAAAAGACAACCCACACAGCCTTCAGTACCATGTTATGCAGAAGGTGATGGTAGAAGTACATATTAGGAATTCTTTTTAACTTACAACCAAAAGCTTTTAAGAATCAACTTATTTCAACTAACCATTAATTTATTGTTTCTCTGTAACTCTGAAACTCTACTGTTATTTACCTCCCATGGTCAGTACAAAAATGATAGATTATTATGCCAATAATAAAAAATACATAAAGTGGAGGGAATAGAATGTAGGACACTAGAATCTAAAGAAATGATACATACATACAGAAACAGACATACTACAACCTTGAAAACATTTTGCTAAATCCAAGAAGTCAGTCATAAAAGGACAGATACTGTATGATTCCATATATATGAAATGTTCAGAATAGCAATTCTATAAAAATAGAAAGAGTAGTAGTTACCTAGGACTGTGGGGGAAGGGGGTTGGTAATCGGAGGGTAATAACTAAATGACTAAGGGGGTGTGGGGCTTCTTTTCCAGGTAAGATATATTCTAAAATTGATTGCAGTAATGGCTGCACAACTCTGTAAATATAATAGAAGCCACTAAATTGTACATTTTATATGGGTATGTGAATTATATCTCAATAAAGCTGTTAAGAAAAATAATTGGGTTCCCAGCTGCATGATTCTCTTTTCTTCACTTATCTCTTTTCAGATGAGCTCAATAACCTTAAAGAATCTGGGGGAAAATAAAATAAAATGAATGAATTATAGGCAAAGAAATTAGAACGAAGCCTGGCACATATGAAGTGCTAGAAAAACACTCTGACAAACAGGTGCTTTGATCCTCATTTTACCAGGGCCCAAAAAGGTTCAGCCATTAGTTCTGAGCCATAGCACAGAAAAGAAAAATGAGGAGGAGGAAGTGGAGGAAGAAAAGATGAAGACCTACATAAACTGATTTATAAAACAATCCCTGCCATAGTTCATATGCTCAATAAATGTTAACTTTAGCTATAAGCAAAACTGAGCCAATGACAATCAACTGCAAGCATTCCTACTTTAAGAAACAAATATTCAAAATCGTTTCTGCTATTATACACTACTTCAAAGCAACTTCAGATAAAACTTATTTGGCACTGCTTTATTACCAGTACCATATTTAATTAAAACAAACAAATTAATAAACACATGGTAAATCTTATCTCAGACAAACCCTCCCTAAATCTTTTTGTTCAATTCAAATAATTTTACAGTGATGAATTTTATCTATAAATGCAGGAATTTATTCTTTATGTCTCTTCTCTTCAACTCAATAGTCCACATAGCATACCACCAAAAAAGCTTTTCTGATTCTGTCTTACTGACTGTACCAGCTATCAGTTGCAAATCCATCCCTCTTTGTGCTACTATAGTTGTACTACCTCAAATTATTTCTCCTTTGCCCCTTTGTGCAATGCTAGGCCTTGTCAATAGGGAGTGTAGGAGAGGCAGCAAGGCACAGTAGATGAGATGCTTTTCTTCAGGTTCCCATGTATTGCTTTGATTTTTCCTACAATGGCTGCCAGTGACATGCAGGAGACCCCACCAGGTACCTTCTGTGGCACAGCTTAATCATCTCCTGTTAATTAACACCATAGAGGGCAGCTTCCTAGAAACCAGCTCTAGCCTGTGGCCCCCAGCAAACATTATCATTCAGCAAGCAATACCCACAGTTTCTCCAATAAAGTCTGGATCTCAGCCTTGAATAAGGAGACACTCTTAGTTCCTTCCATAGGTACTCTCCTTCTGTGCTAGAGGCCATTCTCTACACTTGTAGCCATTCTCCACATTTACTATTCTACATGCTCTACATTTACTATTCCAATACTCCTTGGATACCTGCTTTATAGCTTTTAGTAAACTAACACCTTTTACTAGTTACTAAATCTTTCCGTTAAATTTTTTTTGTTCAAATTACCAGTGTTGTTTCTATCTCCTGACTCTGACACATACCCACATGCTTTCCTTTATCCCCCACGTTCTTTTTCTTTTATTGCAGGGGATGAGGGAGAGGACAGAGTTTTCAAGCACTTTAGAATTTACAACTAGTGCCTGATTAATTTCCTCTTGGGAAGATGCAAATAAGTGCTTTTAAACCTCACTGGAATGGCCAAATAGAAAAAGATACTGTTTCCATCCATTTAAAATAAAGGAAAAAAAAAAAAAAAAGAACAACCTCATTAAATTGTCAATCTCTGATTTTCTTCTTTTTACCGATAGCATATTTTTTTTTCTGTATTAGAGAAGCTGTAAGTTTAGAAAACAAACATACACAAAATACACGATTCCCATACACCACTTCCCCATCACCAAATTACATTAGTATGGAACATTCGTTACAACTGATGATACTATATTTTTATAATTATACTATAGTTCTATAGTCCATGGTTTATCTTAGGGTTCACTGCTTGTATAATGTAATTCAATGGATTTTTCATTTTAATTCTGTTACCATATATATGACCTAACATTTTCCCTTTAATCACATCAGATATATACTTCACTGCTGTGAACTGCATACAAAATGTTGTACTACCATCACCACCATCCATTACCAAAACATTTTCATCATTCTAAATAGGAATCTTATATATCTTCCCATTCCTTAACTCCACCTCATTCCCTGGCAACCTTTATTCTGCCTATATGAGTCTGCTTACTCTAACTGTTTCAAATTGGTGACATCATACAATATTTGCCCTTTTCTGTCTGGCTTATTTCACTCAACATGATGTTCATCCACATTGTCATATGTATCAGGTATCTTCCTTTTTAAGGCTGAAAAATATTACATTTATATAAATATAACACATTTTATTTAAAAATTCATTGATTGGTGGGCACTTGGGGACCTTCTATTTTTTTTACAAATGACCGGAGAATATAATCTATTTACATTTAAAGTTACTACTGAAAATGCAACACTTTCTTCTGCCATTTTGCTATTTAGCTTTTGTATGTCTTATATCATTTTTGTACCTCAATTCTTCTGAAATGCTTACTTTCCTATTTATTTGATTTTTCATTCTGTACCATATTGAATGCCTTCTCTTTTCTCTCTGGATATATTTGTCATCTATTTTCCTTGTGGTTACCATGGGGTTAAAATTAAACAACCTAAATATATAACAATCATATTTTGTTTGATATCAACTCAATTTCAACCATAAACATATATACTTTACTCTCTATCTCCCCAACTTTTTTTGTACTTGTTACCGCTTATATCTTTGTACATTGTATGTCTAAAACCATAGACTTATTCCTTTTTATGCATTTGCATTTTAGCACCTGTAGGAAAAAGAAGTGGAGTTATATACCAAACAATAAACAATACTGGCATTTATATTTACCCAAGTGGTTACCTTTGCCGGTCTTTACTTCTTTAGGCTGCTCTGAGCTACTTGGTAGTGTCTAAAGAATTTCCTTTAGTACTGCTTGTAGGACAGGACTAGTGGTGAAAACACCCTCAGTTTTTGTTTATCCAAGAATGTCTTAATTTGCCCCTCATTTTTTAAAGAAAGTCTCACTAGACATAAAATTCTTGGCTGACATGTTTTCTTTCAGTACTTTTTACTATTTCAACCTACTGCCTTTTTCCCTTCATGGTGTGTGATGAGGAATGAGCACTCAATCTAATTGGGACACTCTTGTATACAATGTTGCTTTACTCATGTAAATTTTAGAACTCTCTCCTTGTCTTTGCATTTGATAGTGTGATCAATAAATGACTGGGTGTATTTTTCTTCATGTTTATCCAGTTTGGTGTTCTCTAGGCTTCCTGGATGTACACAGTCAAGTCTTTTCCTAAGTTTGGGAAATTTTCTGTCATTCTTTCTTTGAATAGTCCTGCCCCTTTCTTTCTTCTTCTGGGACTCCCATAATGCATAAATACATTGGCAGGCTTGATGCTGTTCCAGAGGGATGTTGCTATCTTGCTCTTTTATTTCTTTTTTCATTCTGCTTCTCAGCCTGACTCATTTCAAGTGCCTTGTCTTCAAGTTCACTGATTCTTTCTTCTGCTAGCACCAATATGCTCTTGAGATCTTCTTGGGAATTCTTCATTTCAGATTTCATGGTCTTCAACTCCAGTAATTCTGTTTGGTTACTTTTAAAATTTCTCTTTACAAGATTCTCATATCATTCATTCATTGTCTTCTTGATATCCTTTAGTTCTTTCTCGAAATATTCCTTCATCTCCTTCAGCATTCTTAAGATTACTTTTGGATGGTGGAATAGGGTGGCTGACTTCACCCAAGGACCATGGAACAACAAGAAAAGGGTTAAAAATAATAATAATAACAATAAATACATGGGACTGCAGTTGAAGTGGAGAGACAGGGACAGAGAGAGAGGGGTGAGTCTCTTCAGTTACAAGCCGGCGGGGTGGGGGTGAGTGCATGCAGAGGAAAGCACGGGGCCCAAGGCAGAGGCACACTCCTATGCTCTGGCCTGCTACCATAGCAGGCTAGGGAAGTCTTCCCTCCAGCTCCACAGCTGGAGGTCCCATGGGAAGCCCGGAGGGCAATAGATTTGATTCCTGTGTACACAGGGATTGCTAAGCTGGTACATGGTGCCTGCTCCCCATCCCTGAGGCAGGCCACTGTGGACACCTGGTTTTGGCAGAGACCAGAGATCCTCTAACAAGGCAGGCAGGGGGACATGGAGCAGAGCCAGCTGATGAGGGAAGCTCATGGGGGCCTGTTTTTCCCCTTCACCCATGGAGGCCTGGTGATCTCAGGCACATATGGATGGACAGGTGAGCCAAGAGGGCCAGCCAAACCGTGTGCTGTCATCTTTCTTTTATTTTTGTGCCTGGGCTGGTTGTCAAACCCAGGTCCCCAAAAAGACAGGCATGCTTTCTAACACTGAACCAGCTAAGCACCCTTTTCTATCTAGTCTTAACAGATTGCAAGTATTTTTTTTTCTTTTTTTATGGTGCATGGGCTGGGAATTGAACCTGGGTCTCCCACACAACAGGTAGGCTTTCTACCACTGAATAGCCTGTGTACCCTTTCTGTCTAGTTTTTAATCAACCCTCAAGTTCTGAGGGCTGAACCACCTATGTATCTTTTCTGCCTAGCTTTTCATAGACCCCCAAGTAAAATTATTCTCCCTACATGAGATCCAGGACTTACTCTGGGGGGATCTACAGACAAACCAAGTGAAAAAGGGGAACTTCAATGCAAACCTAAGTGAATATAAGACTTTAGATGAGTAAAGGAAACCAAATTGCAAAATAACCTTACTAAGATGATCAAATGGCCCAAATACAATAGAAAATCATAAGGCACATGAAGATCCAGGCAGAAATGCCCAGCTAAACAATCAAATCAAAACACTGGAGAGGACACAGAATATTGAAAAACTACTCAATGATATTTATAAAGAAATAAAGCATATTAAGAAGGCACTAGAAGAGCATAAAGAACAATTTGAAAGATTAAGTAGAAAAATAGCAGATCTCACAGAGATGAAGGATACTGTTGACCAAATTAGAAATGAACTAGAGACACACAACAGCAAATTTGAAGAAGTCTAAGTAAAGGAAAAATAAGTGAGGTGGAAGACAGAATAATTGAACTAGAGAGTACAAAAGAACAAATGGCAAAAAAGATAGAAAAAATGGAATTAGGTCTCACGGAAATGATGTACAACAAAATCATGAAAATATAAGAATCACAGGTGTCCCAGAAGGAGAAGAGAAGAAAGGTTAGCTGAAGAGATAATCAGAGAAAACTTCCCAATCCTTATAAAAGATATAAATATGTAAATCAAAGATGCTCAAAGTCCCCCAAATACAATAAATCCAAATAGGCATACTCCATGACATATTAATCAGACTGTCAAATGTTGAAGAGAAGCAGAAAGTCCCAAAAGCAGCACAAGAAAAGCAATCTACTACATATAATGGAAAACATATAAGATTGAGTTCAGACTACCCAGGCACCATGAAAACAAGAAGGCAATGATGTGATGTATTTAAGATTCTGAGTGAGAAAAGCTTCTAACCAAGAATTCTTTATCCAGCCAATCTGTCTTTCAAAACCGAGGTAGAGATTAAATTCTTCAAAGACCAAGACTGAGAGAACCACTCAATAAGAAATCTGTACTATAAGAAATACTAAAGAGAGTTCAGTTGGCTGGAAAAAAAAGACAAGAGAAGGAGGTATGGATGAGGGCACTAAATTGAAATGTATTGGTAAGAGTAATTTAAAGGATAAAAAAAGAGATAGGGAAATAATATAGTTTTTTCTGACAAATAAAAACTAAAGGATTACATGGTAGATTCAAGAACTGCTAAAACAGTAATAACTTTAAATGTTAATGGACTAAACTCACCAACTAAAAGATACAGATTGGCAGAATGGACTAAAAAATATGATTCATCTATAGGCTATTTAGAGGAGACACACCTTAGAACCAAGGATTCAAATAAACTGAATGGAAAAAGATGTTCTATGCAAACTATAACTAAAATAAAGCAGTATTAGCTATATTAATATCAGATATACCAGACTTTAAATGTAAAGATGTCATAAGAGACAAAGAAGGACACTGCATATCAATAAAAGGGACAATTCACCAAGAAGAAATAACAATCACAAATGTTTATGCTCCCAATCAAGGAGCTCCAAAGTACATTGAGGCAAATACTTGAAAAACTGAAGGGAGTTATAGATGTTTCAACAATAATAGTGGGAGACTTCAATATACCACTCTTCTTTACTGATAGAACAACCAGACAGAGGAACAGCAAGGAAACAGAGAACTTAACGTGATAAATGATTTAGACCTGACAGAAATATATAGATCGTTACGCCACAAAAGACCTGGATAAACATTCTTCTCCAGTGCTCATGGAATGTTCTCCAGGATAGATCATATGCTGGGACACAAAACGAGTCTTTATAAATTTAACCAGATTGAAATTATCCAAATTTAGTTCTTGGACGACAACAGAATGAAGCTGGAAATTAACAACCACCAAAGAACCAGAACTTTCACAAATAAATGGAGATTAAATGACACACTCTTAAATAATCAGTGGGTCAAAGAATAAATTGCTAGAGAAATTTTTAAATATATGGAGACAAATCAAAATGAGAATACAACATATCAGAACTTAGGGGATGCAGCATAGGATATGCTGAGAGGGAAATGAATTGCCCTAAATGCATATATTAAAAAACATGAACAAGTTAAAAATCAAGGACTTTACTGCTCAGCTGAGCAGTTAATTACACAAACAACAGCAAAGTAACCCCAAAGTAAATAAATGAAGAGAAACAACAACAATTAAAACAGAAGTAAACAAACTGGAGAACAACAACAAAATTGTTTGAGAAAGTCAATAAAATCAATGGACCCCTAGTTAGGCTGACAAAGAAAAAAAGAGAGAGGATGCAAACAAAAAAATAAGAGTGGGGTCACTACCATGGATCCTGAAGGAATTTAAAAAATCATAAGAGGATACTATAAATAACTATACACCAACAAAGGAGATAACTCAAATGAAATGGACAATTTCCTAGAAACACAAAAACTAGTTACACTGACTCACTAAGCAGAGATTCTGCCTTCAATGTTATAGCTCAAGGGGTTAGAAAAGGTTTTAACAGTTTGTTTGGATGGTTAGTTGAACATGGATCAAAAGGTGGTCAACATTACCTGAGGCTAAAATGCCAGAACTGCCCTGGTATAATGTAGATGAAGGGATCCAGAGGCTTACAGAGATTGGAATATTAGAGTGAATTTATCATGCAAAGCCTGCTCTTACACCCCAGGAATGTCCAGAGGATGCACCTTTTACCAGAACAGTGAGAAATAAATTTGTGAGACTAGCACCATCATCCCTCAAGAGCTCTGTGGTTGCACTTCTCTGTAGGTCAGATATTACTGTAGGAACTGCTGTCACTGAGCTGGAATCCTTAAACACAATGGGGATGACAGGATCCCGAGTTGGCAGAAGCCAGGTGGCAGCACTTAATCACCAAAGACAGGGTAGACGTGGGTATTATAATAGACAACAAACTCAAAGGAGGCATCAAAATTATATGACACGCAGAGATTTGTGGCATTGGCTAGTAAATCATGGGGTGCCTAGAAATACAATAGAAGGGCAGCCTACTAAATTCTTATTGGAGCTGTATAAACAAAAGAGTTCTAGGTCAAGGGAACAGAAGTCTAACCTGAATTACAAAAACACAGAGTCACGGCCCCTTAACCAATTTCCAGACTTGAAACAGTTTACAGACCCTGAGCCTCTTGAATGAAGGGGAGGCCAGGTCCCTATGGGGAAGAAACCTGTTACACTGCCACAAATTTATACTGTTAACCTTCCTCTAAGTCTTCCCCAAGGAGACCGACGGCCTTTTACCAGGGTAACTGTGCATTGGGGAAAAGGAAATGATCAGATATTTTGGGGATTATTAGACACTGGTTCAGAAGTGACATTAATTCCAGGGGACCCAAAATGTGACTCTGGTCCACCAGTCAGAGTGGGAGCTTATGGAGGCCAGGTGATCAATGGAGTTTTAGCTCAGGTCCATCTCACAGTGGGTCCAGTGGGCCCCGGACCCATCCTGTAGTTATTTCCCCAGTTCCAGAATGTATAATTGGTACAGACATACTGAGCAACTGGCAGAATCCCCACATTAGCTCTCTAATTTGTGCAGTGAGGGCTATTATGGTGGGAAAGGCCAAGTGGAAGTCACTAGAACAGCCCCTACCTAGTAAAATAGTAAATCAGAAGCAATAGCAGATTCCTGGAGGGATTGCAGAGATTACTGCCACTCTTAAGGACTTGAAGGATGCAGGGATGGTGATTCCCACCATATCCCCATTCAACTCTCCTATTAGGCCTGTGCAGAAAACAGATGGGTCTTGGAGGATGACAATGGATTATCATAAGCTCAACCAGGTGGTAACTCCAATGGCAGCTGCTGTTCCAGATGTGGTATCATTGCCTGAGCAAATCAATACATCCCCTGATACCTGGTATGCAGCTATTGATCTGGCAAATGCTTTTTTCTCAATAGCTATTAGTAAGGACCACCAGAAACAGTTTGCTTTCAGCTGGCAAGGTCAGCAATATACTCTCACTGTCCTACCTCAGGGATATATCAACTCTCCAGCCCTATGTCATAATCTTGTCCACAGGAACCTCGATCATTTCTCCCTCCCACAAGACATCACACTGGTCCATTATATTGATGATATCATGTTGATTGGACCTAGTGGGCAAGAAGTAGCTACTACTCTAGACTTACTGGTAAGGCACTTGTGTGTGAGAGGATGGGAGATAAATCCAACAAAAATACATGGGTCTTTTTAAAGTTTCCTGAGCATTTTTTTTTAATAGAAATAAATGCTGGCTCTATAAAAAAAAAAAAAACATTAAATGAATTTAGCAAAATTCAAATTCACTTAATATATAATTTGAATTTTACAAAAATCAGTTTCATTTTTATGCAATAATAGAAACATTTGGAAAAATTTAAAAGCCCTTACAATAGCATTGCTTCTGATCAAGGAATACACTTCACAGCAAATGAAGTGCAGGAATGGGCACATGCTCATGGAATTCTCTGGTCTTACCACATTCCCCATCATCCAGAAGCAGCTGGATTGATAGAACGGTGGAATGGCCTTTTGAAAACTCAATTACAGTGCCAACTAGGTGGTAATACCTTGAAGGGCTGGGGTAATGTTCTCCAGGAAGCTGTATATGCTCTGAATCAGCGTCTGCTATATAGTGCTATTTCTCCCATAGCCAGGATCCAGGGGTCCAGGAACCAAAGGGTGGAAATGGGAGTGGTACCACTCACTATTATCCCTAGTGATCCACTAAGAAAATTTTTGCTTCCTGTCCCTGCAACCCTGAGCTCTGCTGGTCTACAGGTTTTAGTTCCAAAAGGGGAGTGCTTCCACCAGGAGAAACAACAAAGATTCCACTGAATTGGAATCTGAGACTGTTACCTGGTCACTCTGGGCTACTCATTACCCTGGATCAACAAGCCAAGAAGGGGACTGCATTATTGTCTGGGGTGACTGACCCTATCAGGGGAAAATAGGACTGCAACTGCACAATGGAGGTAAAGAAGAGCTTTCTTGGAATACAGGAGATCCCCTAGGGCGTCTTTTAGTACTGCCGTGCCCTGTGATGAAAATCAATGGAAACTGCAACATCCAATCCAGGCAGGACTACCAGTGGTTCTAAAACTTCAGGAATGAAGGTTTGGGACACCCCACCAGGCAAAGAAGCACGGTCAGCTGAAGTGTTTGCTGAGGGTAAAAGGAACATGGAATGGGTAGTAGAAGAAGGTAGTGATACATATGAACTACAACCATGTGATCAGTTACCAAAACGAGAGCTGTAATGCTGTTTAGTTCCTGTTATACTATTTAAGTTGTAAGAGAGCAAGTTTAAGAATGAATATTACCTAAGGACTTGCACCCTATTCTGGAGAGAGTTAATGTGTTTGCAGTTATATGCAGGAAAGAAAAAAAAGTGTGTTTTAATGGTTTTTATTTAGAAATTAGGTACGGTTTAAGGTGATATATATAGCTGCCAAGTTGACAAGGGGTGGACTGTCTTGGTCAGGTTCATGTGTCAACTTGGCCAAGTGGTGGTACCTGTTTGTCTGGTTGGGCAAGTGCTGGCCTGTCTTTTGCAATGAGGACATTTCATAGAATTAAATCATGATCAGGTCAGCTGTATCCACAGCTGATTCCATTTGTAATCAGCCAAAGGGAGTGTCTTCGCAATAAGTGATGTTCAATCCAATCACTGGAAGCCTTTTAAGGAGGATTCAGAAGAGAAAGGTTTTCTTCCTGCTTCAGCTGGTGAGCCTCTCCTGTGGAGTTCATCCAGACCCTCCATCAGGATCGTTGGCTTCACAGCCTGCCCTGCAGATTTTGGACTCTGTGTTCCTGCGGTCACATAAGACACTTTTATAAATTTTATATTTGCAAGTGTTCTCTGTTGATTCCGTTTCCCTAGAGACCCTAACTAATACAGAACTCAACATCACTCTAATACCAAAACAGAATAAAGATGTTACAAGAAAGGAAAACTACAGACCAATCTCCCTAATGAACACAGATGTAAAAATTCTCAACAAAACACTAGCAAAGCAAAACCAATGACATATTAAAAGAATTATACATCATGATTAAGTGGGGTTTGTACAAGGAATGCAACAGTGGTTCAACATAAGAAAATCCATCAATGTAATACAGCACATTAACAAACTGAAAGGGAAAAATCACATGATCATATCAATTAATGCTGAAAAAGCATTTGAAAAAATTCAGCATCCTTTTCTAATAAGAGGTAGAAATTGAAGGAAACTTCCTCAATATCATAAAAGGCCTATATGAAAAACTCATAGCTAGCATCATACTTAATGGTGAGAGATTGAAAGCATTCTCCCTAAGATCGAGAAAAAGACAAGGATGTCCATTGTCACTACTATTATTCAACACTGTACTAGAAGTCCTAGGTAGAGTGATTAGGCAGGAAAAAGAAATAAAAGGCATCCAAATAGGAAAAGAAGAAGTAAAACTTTCATTATTTGTAGTCAACATGATATTATACTTGGAAAACCCTGAGAAATCTACAACAAAGCTCTCTAAACGAATAAATTCAGCAAAGTGGTAGGATACCATATTAGTGTACAAAAATCACTGGTAATGACCTCAAGAGACAATAAAGGAAAAAATTTCATTCCAAATAGCAACCAAAAGAATTAAATAGTAGTTAAAAGCTTAACTAGGAATGTCAAAGACCTATACACAGAAAACTATAAGACATTGCTAAAAGAAATCAAAGACCAAAACAGATGGAAAGACATTCTATGCTCATAGATAGGAAGATTAAACATCATTAAGATGTCAATTTTATCTAAATTGATCTACAGATTCAAAGCAATTCCAATCAAAATTCTAACAACCTACTTTGAAGACTTGGAAAAGCTAGTTATCAAATTTGGAAGGGAAAGAGATCTCGAATAGCTAGAGATATCCTAAAAAAGAAGTGCGAAGTGGGAAGACTAACACTTCCTAACTTTAAAGC
This sequence comes from Tamandua tetradactyla, assembly GCF_023851605.1. NCBI lineage: Eukaryota > Metazoa > Chordata > Mammalia > Pilosa > Myrmecophagidae > Tamandua > Tamandua tetradactyla. The sequence continues at coordinate 76,191,592 of NC_135328.1, forward strand.
TTACACTACAGTAGTATATAAATTTTGACCAAAGGAAATCGAATCAAGAGTGTGAAGGTAGGCCACCAAATCTATGGTCAAATTGATCTGCATAAGGCCCCCACCGAACTGGGACAGAATAGCCTTTTCAATAAAAGGGTATGGAACTGGATATCAATAGCCAAAAGAATGAAAGAAGATCCCTACCTTACATCCTAAACAAATATTAATTCAAAACAGATCAAAGACCTAAGTATAAGAGTCAGTATGATAAAACTCCTAGAAGAAAATACAGGGAAACATCTTCAAGACCTAGTAATAAAAGGTACTGTCTTTATACCCAAACCACAAGCAATGAAAGAAAAAATAGATAGATGGGAACTCCTTAATATCAAGTTTCTGTGTCTCAAAAGACTTTGTCTGAAAGGTGAAGACGCAGCCAACTCAATGGGAGAAAATATTTAGAAATTACATATCGGATAAAAGCTTAATATCCTATGTACATAAAGAAATTATACAACTCAACAACAAAAGAACAAACAAAACAATTACAAAATGGCTAAAGGATACGAATAGACACTTTTCCAAAGAGCAAATACTAATGGTTAAGATCATTTCCTTAAAGGCTTTGTTCAGTATTGTCCACATTGTGGTCTTCTTCACTGCTTTTTTCTGGATTTTTTATCCTTTTCTCTTATGTGGGACATCATTTCCTGGTTCTTTGTTTGTCTTGTACTCTTCTGTTGCACATTATATATTTTAATATTTTAAAATGTTTATTCTGGAATTTATTCCCTGAGATGTCTGTCTCTTAATTCTGTAACCAAGTGGTGATAAACAGTTTCTTGAGCTTCAGCCCTCCTATCAGGAAAGTCTGCCCAAGGCAATTGCCATGTACAGGGTTTTCCCTGTCTTGCTAGGCCTGTATCTTGGCCTAGGCTTTTGCTTGTTAGCTGTTCCGGAGTTCTCCTGTTCACAAGAGTTTGATTGTCCCCTTTGTTTCCCAGGAGACAGACCTCCCTCTCCTGAGTATATGTGGAAAATAGGATAATATTCATTTTGACAACTGGATAAAGTGTTTCTAAGTCTTCCAACTATGATCAGCTGAGAAAAATAAAGCATAAACAATAAGGGTGGAAAATACAAGAAAATCAACAATTGTAGGAATTTAAATACTAAAGTGCTTAGGAGAAAAAGCCAAAACATGAACAGGGCCAAGATTCTTTCTCTCAGTGAGCTTATAGCATAACTGGAGGAGTAAACATGTAAAGCCCTAGATTAAGGGACAACTAAGTTGAACAATGCAAAAAGTGCTGGAAACACAAAAGAGAGAAAAAAAAATATCTAAGTTGGAGAAGCTGAGAACATTTGGCTAGGTCCTGAAGTATGACCAGGCCAGGCAGAAGAGATGAAAAAGCAAATTATGTGCAAAAGTAAAGCTTCAGGAAGAGTTATGGAGGGTTTGGGGCATGTTAAATTCATAAGCGTTTTTAGAGTATAAGGTTCAAACAGCTGGAAAAAAAAAAAAAAAGCCAAAGGTAAAATGTGAAAATGCGGCTTAACATTTTAAAAAGGGTGATCATATATCTTCTCAAATAAAATCTCAAAAATCAGGAGACCATCCCAAGGATGATGTTTTTAGCCCTAACAGTATTCCTTTCTCCTACTTGACCTGCTGCTAAATAGAAAATTCAGCTAGTAGTACGGAAGAATAAGATTCCCAAACCCCTGGGCTATTTAGTAAGCTGAGTGACTATATATCAGAGTTAGAGTGAGCCTCAGTAAATATTACTCGGGATTTAAAGGAACAGAACCCTCAGATGTAGTACATCCTGCCCTGTCACATCCTTCTCCCACCCCCAACCTCCCATCTCCCAGGAGCCAGTCATTGATATATATGAGCAAATCAAGAGCTCAAGAAAGAAGTTTAAAAAAAATAGTTAGAATTTTTTGGCCATATTTTGTACTTCTATTAGGCCTAATGTGAGAACTTCTCTCTCTTGAGGTAAATCAATTATCTGTGTCACGTTTCAAAATTTTAAACAATTAGGATTTAGGAAGATGTAGTATACAAACAATTTGCCTATAATTATAGGCTAGGTTCTGCTGCAGGCTCAAACAAGGAATAATAATGACTGTATTTCTGCTGTTATAACAATAAGGATAGTCAATTAAACATAGCTCTGCTTTTGTAAATGTGGCAACAGCAGTAACTCGATGCTTTACCAGTTTTATCTAAGTTAATCCTTAGTCAATCCCCATAAGAGTAGGAGCTAAGAACTAATAATACTACATTTTACCAAGGACAAAACTCAAATACCGAAAGAGAAAAAGTGTGGCAAATAAAGGCCTAGAATCAAGTCACTAAGCAGAGACTGGCAATACTTTTACATTATTGTAACATGATGGATGGGACTGAAAAAGCAAAATGGGGCATGCCTAGAAGGCAGGAAGAGGAATGGAGTATGAGAGGCCTGCTATCTTCCAAACGAAGGCAGCAGGCAGCAGAGTAGGGGCATATACAGGAGAGATCAACTTTGAAATGTGCCTTTTTCAAAGTTGAAGTCTCAGTTCTTACAGATTCTAGAAATTTCAGGCATTCAAGGAGCATTTCCCAGCCTGGACTGTCCCAGATCAACATGCTGCACTTAACAGTACAATGAGAAAAAAAGGATTCCATGCTCAAATATTAGAGAAGCACTAGGTTAAATACGATTCATTTTCTATTGTATAGAACTTCTCAGGACCTCTGACTATTAATGTGCACTGGAATGCCAAAGAGGAAAAAAGAATGTGCAAATTTACAACACTTATTTCAAAACCTTCCCCTCTCCAGTCCAGAAGAATATTCTAACATCTCATAGATCGATGCATGGCAGAATGGCAAAAAAAATCAATAATAGAGTTTAAATCCAAACAGATACTTCATCAGGGGTGGGACTATCCGCAGAGACGTAAATCCCAAATTAACAGTTTAATAGAAACAAGGATGAACTCATTACCTCTTGGTTGTCATCTCTGTAGCACTCTTGCTGTACTATTTGCAAAAGATTTAAAGCCAATTGCTGCCTAGAGGGACCTTCTTCATCCATGGATATACAGTCTTCCAAGGCAGTAGAAGACAGTATCTGCAGAATTGGCATAACTAGCAGCAGGGATGACTTTGGGATTTTCTGACCCTCAGCAAAAGAGAGGAGCTTCAAAGCTATTCATCAAAACAACAAGGAAAAAAAAAAACAAGGATTCAAGTGTTTCAAAATCAATACCACAGTCAAACAAAATGTCATTATATTTAAGACTGATAAGACAAAGATTTTTTTGCACCTTTACAACTGGATCAGATATGTAACTAAGATGATAAATCTTAACCTCTTAAAAGTAAAAGGGGCATAAAAATTAACTCTAAAACAAGCTGTTAATACATATAACACTGTTAAGAATCTTAGGAAAATAGATATATATCAAAAAGTATAAATCAACTTAACTCATTTTTAAGTCAATTTTTTTAGTACTACTGAACTTTCATCTTTTACATCTTGTCGGATCCCACCACTACCCTCAGCAAACAGAGGCAAGAGGCCACAAAGTAGCCAGCAGACCATTGCTCGATCACTGGAAAACAAGACCAGTGTCCATTCTTCCCTTCAAGTGCAGCTGAGAATTTTATTATTTTATTTCATGCTTAAGCAAATAGCAAGGTGAAGTAGGGCTATTCTTCAGCTGTAATTGTTAAGAAGCAGATCCAGAAAGTCTCAAATTCCTGACCCAGCATAACAATCAACCTGTTTTTAACAAATGATTTCTTTTTCTTTTTTAATTTGGAAATTCAACTTTCTATTAAGATACATAAACACAAATACACAACAACTTTATCTCCCCTAAACTACTAACAGAATGAAATAATGGCATAAATATAGTTTTTCATGGTACAGTTTTTCATGGAACTGTAACTTACTGGAAGACATCTTTCATAGGCTTCAGAGCTAAATTATCAAGGTAATCAACTTGACTTCCCCAGTATCACCAGAACAATTCTACTAAACTTAAACCATGCAGAAAAACTGCCAGGATTTTATTTCATTTGGCAGTCAAACCTTAATATGGTATGAAGTACAAACACCTGTTACTCTAAAACAACTAATTTACACTGTTCATCTAAATATTGGTTTAAATTTATAATTGTCTCTGAATATCAAAATTCTTTACCTTTAACAAAGTAAGAAAAGCATATGGTATACGTACTTCTATATCCTATATTATAAATCTTACCAGCTATTTATAATCAAGGTTAGTGTTAATGATTAAGAAGTATAATACTTTTATTTTATTTAAAATTATCAATATTCTCTTGATTATCCAATTTCTTTCAACATCCTTTCTCAGTGTAATAAACAACAGTTTTTTCTTACTTTTCAAAACAACACACTGGCTCAATAGTTTTTTCAACACACTTTATATGCTAGTTAATTTCAAATCACAAACACTAGTTTACAAAAGAAAGAGAAATAAAAGTATCTGAGAGTCTGTTCCTAGGTCATCCTTCTATTATACATTAGCTACATAAAAGGAGTACAGCTTTAGAACTAAAAATATGATTTTTCTGGCTTTGAAATCATTTTTTGTCAAAGAAACAAAATAACATCCATTTAAATGAAATGTCCAGAAAAGGCTGATCAATAGAGACAGAAAGTAGATTATTGTTTGGGGTTGGGAGGGGAAATTGGTATAGGGACGTTTTGGGTGGTGATGGAAATGACCTAAAACTGAATTCTGGTGACGGTCACACAACTCTGTAAATTTACTAAAACTAAAAATGGTGAATATTGTAGATTTTAAACTATACCTCAATAAGCTGTTTTTAAAAAATAAAAAAAAACTAAAGCCATAACACTAAGGCTGTCAGAAGCAGCAACACTGGTAAAGTATACTGTGGAAGGATTCCACCTACACCGATACAGGGGCAAAAAAGCAAAGCAAAAGTAGTTCAGAAGGGGACTGGAGAGGGGGGGCACAAATGAACACGAGACCAATAGGCAAAAGCAGGGTTAAAGTCAAAGCCTAAACCAAAGAACTCCACCTGCTAAAGCTATTTCCAAGGCAGACTATAAGTAGAAGAGCAATCTAATCTCAAAATCATGAGTTAAAATGCCTAGGAGAATGAGCTAAACATGGTATTCACCTCAAGCACTCTTTTAATGAGGGTGGGAATGTATCCATTTATCTTGGCACCGTGCAACATAATTTAGACAGATCCTCTATTACTACATAGATTATACTGGACCAAATAAAGTGAAGCAACATTAACGTAAAAGTCACATTTTAAAGGTTATCTTTCATTTGATTTAGCTGGATTAATACAATAATCACAAATTAAATCTTGTTCAAAGTACTTTTTAATGGTAAAGGTGCAGTGAGTTTTGAAAAACAAATACTGATGCTAAACACTTTTCTTTCCCAAAGGTTTTATACTATTATTTCTCAGTTGGCTGTAAAATTGTGAATATGCTGAAATGCCTTTCAATACATTTACAATGTCACTGCTGTATGATTTAGATTATAATTCCCTAAGGGGCAGGAGGAATACTTTGAAATGGAAACTTGCATAAGGTAACAACTAGGTGAATAAGAAAAAAAATTCTAGCTGTTGATAATTAATTCAGAGAATTCCAGAATGGAAACTCAAAATATCCAGGACTTTATAGCATAAAATCACATATAATTCAAATGACTTCTGTAATACTCATGGTATATTTATGTTTTACTCTAATGAGTATATTTTTATTTACCTAGGCTTAAGATTGGCTTCTGTTGACTTGCTGGAGTATGTAGAAGAAGTAAAGCTATTCCAATTATGACTAGTTCAACAGGAAAGTTCTGAAAGAAAAGAGAAAAAAGTTATGTATCTAAGGAGAGTATATTTAACATGAAAGACTGAAAACGTATTAATCAAAAATATTTACAGGTAGCCTGCTCTGCTAAAGGAAGAACTGGTGACTACCACAGCAGTCGTATATAATTTCAAAATGTTATCAATTATCTGGCCAAAAAGTTATAAAGCAAAATAATCCAGAGAGAAAACTCCCTAATATAAACTGATCAACATATCTCCGAAATGGCCAATCTTTGTAACTGCTGATAATTTCCTGAAATATGTATTTTAAGAACACTTCATTTCTGAAAAGTAGTTCACCTGTCAGTATACCTAATATAGGCATGATTCATCTATATAACTTGGATAATAACTTACACTAAGCAAATTTTAATAAATCACATTATTATAATTAAAAAAATTAGTGCCCAGGGAGACAAAATTATTTTTAAATTACAGTAATTTATTAAGCATATTTAAATGTAGCAAAGCAATAACCATAGAAACTTAAAATCATTAATTTCACCAAGAATACAAATAACAAAAAAGAAACAAAAGATATATATATATATATACACATTAAGTTTTAACAAAATGAAAGTGATATATTATTGTTATTTGAGGTTTCTAAATAAAGAAACCTTAATGTTATAGAATTAAAGAAGAAAGGTCTGTCAAATTTGGATAAAATTACTTCATTCTATAAAAAATAAATAAATAAATAGAAATTTACTTCAGTCTGTAAGTTTAATAGAAGCACCTACAAAGCAGAAGTACCTATGAATTATGAAGACAGGGGAAGAAAAAGAAATCATGATGATGGGGGTGGCGAGGGGGGAGGAAATCTGTGAGGTAAAGCCATGTACTAAAGAGAAGCACTTCAGAGAAAACAATTTGCTCTGACACACTCAGAGGTTACAATCTTGGAAAAGCTATTAATCCTGGCCCAAATTAATAAATATCCTCTCCCTTACCACATTATTCAATATATAGCTATTGAAGTTCTACCATATGAAACGTGAAATGAATCAAACTGCACAATTTTCTAAAGGACTTGTTTATGAACTTTTAAAAAAAACAGCAAAATAAGAAAATGAATTAGTAAAATTTTTTTTGCTGGAATATATTCAATTCAAGTCTTCTGGGACTATATAAATTCACTGTTTGGAAATACAGTTGAGCGCAATGAAGCACCTGTGTTACCTATTTGAGGATAATAAATGCATTTGGGGACCAATACACTTATGGCATATACTGTCACCCCATTCTTTGCCATATCATTTTTTTCAACTTCATTCTATTACCGGCATGTATAAAAAACAAAAAGGGAACCAACAAAATCATTTAAATACCAGTTTACTAGCAACCAAGAGGTTCAGAGACAAAGGCATTACTGTACACATAAGCTATCACTGGAACGGCCATAAATTGGGTTCTGAAATGGAATTAGAAGTATTTTAAGTGAACGGAATTTAAATGCATGAAGACACAAATGAAAATGAAATCCAGAAAAAGTAAGGAGACCGGCCCATTCAGAATAGATGGTGAAAGGAAGAGCTGGAGAGTCAAGACACCAAAAATAAGGGTAAATAATTGCAAGAGTTTTAGATTAGATTTTTTTTTTATTTGCTTGCAATTCTGAGAGTCTGAGAGTCTTTTTGTTTGCTTGCTTTACTGATTTTTAATGGACACCAAAGGATTTAACAAGAATTTTTAATAAAAGCCTGTTGGACATCACCTGTGTACAACTTCAAATATCACAGCTACTGCTGTGGTGACTGATTCTTCACAGGTGCAACCTGATGATCTTCCCTTCAGACCTCACCATACACCTCTTGCTTCCCGCCCCAGAAAAAGAGATTAAGAATTACAGAGGGTTAAAGTCCCATGCCAAATTGGCAACAGGAGCCCATGGATAAATTATTCACTCTTCACTCTAGACCCTTAGAGGGTTCTGAGACATATTTCCTATGGTTTGAAGATTCAATGGGAACGAGTAACTAGTTGCTTGTAGCAGTGACCAGTATAATACTTATACTGCGTCTCCCACCTGCCCTATTTTAGTACTACTGCCCCGTACTCTGCTCTCTAGGATCACACTCCCAAATGAACTTTTCTCATATAAGCCCTTTGTGGGGACCCAGGCTCTGTTTGACTGTGTTTTCTTTTTCTTTAATTTTTAACTGTTTATTCTGAAATGATTTTACAGTTACAAATGCTAAATAATGCATAATCCAAACAGAGATCTCCACAATACCCTCTACTCAGACACCCAGAGCTACAATTTAACATTTTGTCACATTTGCAACATCATTCTATCTATTCATCCATCCACCTGTCTATATATTTATCTATTTCCTAAACATGTGTGAATAGCAGACTCTGCTTCTACCTTAAGAGAAATCCAGATTCCACTTTTGGGGGAACTAGGCTAATTCAGAGCCTATCTGGAGAAAGAAAATAAAGTACAAAGGAGGAGTAAATGCCTTTAAACTCAACAAACGTCATAGGATCTTAATGACAGAAAATACTGAGTCCACACTTTTTGGCCTCAATTAAAGTGAAAGATATCACTGAGCACCTCCTATGTACCACAACAACGTAGCAATACCACTTGGAACAAGATAGCCCCTCATCTCCAGGCTTTTACAGTATAGTCATGGAAAAGCATTAATTAAAAAAAAAGTGAAAACATAGTGTAAGAAAAGCTACATCTAAGTGAAGCACCTAAAACAGACACAGCAGAGACATCACTCAGTTCACACAATCCCCCAGTTCATGGCTTTGCTACCTACCCTGTCCTCTGGCCACAGCTGACAGATATGAGCTAGGCCAATCAGTACCTTTCCCAGGAAGGTGAAAACTTAAACTGAGACACACAGTGTAGAAAAGCAGTTGGTACCGAGTCATTTGATGGCAGTGTCTTAGAGAACATGGATTCCTGACCTTTCCAAAGTCAGTGTTTAGTTCTTCCTTCATTTTGAAAGCTACCCAGTTTCTTCCCAATCAAAAGCATTTTTGTTTAATTTTGCTGACCAGAGTCCATTGGTTTTACTTGAAATGGAAAGGACCTTAAGTTATGGTTATTCAAACAGGGCTAAAAATAGCTCAACTAAGAATGAATCCACTGAAATGAACGTAGTCTAAGTAACACAAACATTTTCAATGTGCAATGATTTGTCTCCAATATTAGTGCAAAGAGACATTAATGTAATATTGAACTGAATACCCATCTGATAAACCCAGTGATACAGGAAAGCAGGTAGAACCTCAAAATACGTAATAAGACTGCTTTATTCTACTTTTTTTTTACCCTCAAGGACACTGGTATGGGGTTGAGAGAATTGCATGAAATTTCATAGTAAAAGTATTTTAATGGTTCTACTTATTTTTACTTCTAAGATTGTTCAAATATGAGCAAAAGGAAAAAACAATGTAAATATGAATTTTTTTCATAAATACCATTTCATTGTTTTGAATGAAATTAGTATCCTGAAATACTACATTATAACAAAAAATATTTTAAAAATTGGACTCAAGAGCCAACTTGAAGAGATTACCATTGGCCAAAGATGGACAATCTGAGTTTCAATAAGGATAATATCTGCAACTGAGTGAAATACAACAAATATGTTTAAATCTATACTTCTAAAAATTAATTTAAAAAAAATGAACAAAATGGGGTGGTGCAACAGTGGCTCAGTGGTAGATTTCTCACCTGCCATGCCAGAGACCTGGGTTCAATTCCTAGTGCTGTCCACGCAAAAAAAAAAGGAAAAAGTCAAGCATTTATTGTACTTTTCCCTATATAAACTCTACCATTGGATAACTAAATACTAGGCAAGAGGGAGTTTCTTTTTATAGAAGTACTCGAATTTATTAGCTTATAAACTTCCTAGCTTATTAGCTCAAGTGAAGAAATTATAGAATTATAACATCATTTCTGTAAATAATAATGAATTTATGGAACTAAGCATTGTTGAACATCAACAGCTATTGACATCATGAAAAGAAAGACAAACTCATTATCTTGTACCTCCTCCCTACAGTCTTGAAGTAAAAAAAAATACTGAATCTGAGCAAGCCTCTAGAACTAATTACCTATTAACAGGGAAACAGGTTAAGTATACCATGAGGATACAATCAAAAAACTCCAGAATGTAGAAAACTCTAGTTCAAATAAATCCAGGTGGGATTATATAAAACAAATCTACAAGGAAGAAAAGAGGTGGGAGGAGAGGATGGAAAGGGACCACCTTTAGTTTAAAAGATACCTAAAAGACAGATAAAAAAAAAAAATTTTTAAGGCAAAATGTATTGTAGTGTTTATCACTTAAGTGATAAAACAAAAACAAAATAAAAGGAAATTATTACTATAAAAGTTAGGGTAATTACTTTTAGATCAGACAGTGGAGGTTATGATTAGGATTGGGCATGTCTGGAACGGCTATAAAATTTCTATTTCTTGACCTAGATGATGGGTACAAGGTTATATGTCTCATATGAAAACAAATTTTTAAAATCACATGAATAAGGGATACAAGGGTAGTTCAGTGGTAGAATTTTAACCTGCCATGTAGGAGACCTTGGTTCAATTCCCACATATACTGCCCATGCACTTCCCAAAACAAACAAAAAAAAATTCAATAAATGGTGCTGTAATAACAGGATACTCACATAGAAAAAGAATGAAATGCAACCCCCACCATATAGCATACGAAAAAAAAAAATCACATGAAAAAGTTTTTGCTATGGTTCCCCTCAGACAGCTAATTCAATATCTGTAAAGGCTGGCCCCAGGAAGTTGAATTTTTTATAAACCCTGCCTTGGCAACTTTTATGCACACTCAGAACCATTTGACTGGAGTGTAAGTTTCAAGAACCTTGTCTATTTTCACCTGATTCCTATAAGACTGTGTCATAAAGTAGGTGTTCAATAAATATATGCTAAGGGGGGGATGGATGGACTTATAATGAAATAGTCATAGAATGATAGGAAAAGAGATTAAATGCTAAGAAATTATGACTGATAACTATGTTTACTACTAGTATGAATCTAGTACTAGCACACAGGAAAAATATGGGATTTACCTCCTAAGTGCACTACATTTAAGTTGATATATAACTTCTAGTAAATCTATATTTAACTATATAGTATTAACATTATTTTATACCTATGACATATAATATATATTTTCTATTACATAAATTATATGTATTATAACTATTACAGATGTGCTATACATAATTATCATGTATTATACAGTAGATGTACATGATTATATCTGTTATTTAATGTATATATTATTGTATTATGATAGATATTACTATACATATTATACATTATATATAACATACTATAATATGGAATATAACATATAATATTATTTATAGAGCTCCAGTATATGTGAAACTATTCTAACTGTAAGATTAACAAATGACAAATTAACAAATTAAGTACTTGTACTTTCCTTGGCTCCCACTGTCTACCAAAATCTGTATTCATCGATTCTCTTTCCTCACCTGCCACTCACTCCTTAACTCATTCCAATTTGGTTCCCATCGTAATCACTTCCTTGAAATTGGTTCTTCCAAAGCAAAAAATAAAATACTTGCTCCATCTTAGGAGTATTTTCCAACCTATATTTAACATCCTCCCTCCATAACAAATGACACTGCTGACAATTTACCCTTCAGATATTTTCACATCATATCTCTCTTCTGCTTGTCATATGATCCTTGTAGCTATTACTTTCTCAGGCTCCTCTTTCTCTGTATCTCCAAACGTCAACAATTTCTAGAGTTCCTGTCATCTAATCCACGCTAAAACTTCCAGCCCAAAGTAGATGTCTTACAAAACTATAACTTTAGGCTACACATCTATCCTGAATTTCAAAACGATATATCCGGGTGGTGTGATGGTTCAGTGGCAGAATTCTCGGCTGCCATGCCGGAGACCTGAGGAGACCTGAGTTTGATTCCTGGGGCCTGCCCAGGCCAAAAAAAAAAAAAAAAAAACATATATCCCACTACCTATGTTTCCATACATATTACAAATCTAGTATATCTAAAACCAAATTTATTATCTTCCTTCCAAAATCAACTACATTTCTCAAAGTAACTGGTACCATTCAATTGCCCAAAATAGAAATCTAATACTCTACCAAGGAGCCTACAAAGTTGCACTGATTTCATCTCCTCTATCTTCCTCTGCTCACTTCCATTTCCCTATTTAGTCTCTCCTCACTTCCTTCCCTACTAGTGCTGCCCTGCTCCAAACTCCACTCTACATTCCCACCAGATAGCTCTTCAACACACTAAAACATGAGGATCCTCTTCACCGAACAACGTTTAATAGCTGGCCATTGCCCAGAAGATAAAATAAAAACTTATATCTGCAGCATGAAAGACTCTTCATGATATGCCTTGCTTTATCTTTCACACCTTAATCCTTCAATAATAAACACCTTATTTTCTGAACAGGCCATGTTTCTGTGTTTAGGCACATGCTATTCCCCGAGCTGTGATTTCTTTCCCAACCTCTAGCATGTATGCTGGTGAAAAATTAGAGAGAGAACAGTCCAGAAAACTGCCCTCACTTCTTTTTTTTTTTTTTTTTAACTTTTTTTTATTAATTAAAAAAAAATTAACAAACAAAACATTTAAATATCATTCCATTCTACATATACAATCAGTTATTCTTAATATCATCATATAGTTGCATATTCATCATTCTTAGTACACTTGCATCGATTTAGAAAAAGAAATAAAAAGACAACAGAAAAAGAAATAAAATGATAATAGAGAAAAAAAAAACTATACGTACCATACCCCTTACCCCTCGCTTTCATTTACCACTATTTCAAACTGAATTTATTTTAACATTTGTTCCTCCTATTATTTATTTTTATTCCATATGTTCTACTCTTCTGTTGATAGAGTAGCTAAAAGGAGCATCAGACATAAGGTTTTCACATTCACAGAGTCTCATTGTGAAAGCTATATCATTGTTCAATCATCATCAAGAAACATGGCTACTGGAACACAGCTCTACATTTTCAGGCAATTCCCTCCAGCCTCTCCACTACATCTTGAACAATAAGGTGATATCTACTTAATGCGTAAGAATAACCTCCAAGATAACCTCTCGACTCTGTTTGCAATCTCTCAGCCATTGATACTTTGTCTCATTTTACTCTTCCCCCTTTTGGTCGAGAAGGTTCTCTCAATCCCATGATGTTAATTCTCAGCTCATTCTAGGGTTTTTCTCAGTTCTTTGATGCTGAGTCTCAGCTCATTCCAGGATCTTTGTCCCACGTTGCCAGGAAGGTCTGCACCCCTGGGAGTCATGTCCCACGCAGAGAGGGGGAGGGTGGTGAGACTGCTCATCATATTGGCTGGAGCTGCCCTCACTTCTGACACCAACTGCAAGTTCAGAGGTCCCCAAGACCACCATTAGAGTTGATAATTAGCTAGAAGGACTCATGAAACTCACTGAAAACTGTTATACATACAGTTATGGATTATTACACTAAAGGACACAATTAAAATCAGCCAAGGGAAGAAGCACATTGGACAGAATCCAGGAATGTTTCACATGAGGAGCTTCCATTTGTCCTTTCCCCATAGACTGGAGGACAGTGTTACTTTCCTGCTATACATGTGTGACAATAAGCACAGTATATTGCCAACTAGGAAGATCACCCAAGCCTTGCTATCTAGAGTTTTTAATAGGGCTCCACGGTTGACTGCCCACACACCTGATATCAGTCCCCAGTTCCTCCAGAGCAGAGCTGATATCTTTAGTCTCCAACCTCTCTAGAGGTAAAACTGGTATCATGTAGCTGAGCTTTGGTGTAAAGCCCCTCTGAAGATAGAGCAGATACCACATGGGTCAAAGTCACCATCATAAATTACATCATTAGACTGTTCAGTGACCAAGGCCTCTAGGTAAACAAAGCCATTCTTATTGGGCAGGACATTCCAAGGGCCCAGGAATCACCTCCCAGTGGCAAAGGCCACCTCTCTCTTTGGACAAGTTTAAATTCTTTACTACACAATCAGGTAAAGTCCAATCCTGCCTTCAAATCTCAATCATGCTCTACTTCACTAAATTAGTGTTCCCATTGCACTTTAAACATACTTTCATAAAAAGATTTATCTTATTATTCTATAATAACTTATTGGTATATCTATAAATCCCTTGAGGTCATAGATTTACCTTTTCATCGATGTATTCTAAAGAGCCTGGCATTTATTAAATGTTCAGTACTTGTATTCTACATGAATGAATGAAAAAAATATCACAAAGATAGACCCTTAATCGATGGTCCAAAGAATATTTAATGATTTTTTTTTATAGTAAATGGTATTAGTAACAGATCAAAACACTTCAGATACAGACTAAACTAAATAAGCACATCCCATACAGCTACTGAGAGGTTTGTTTACATAATAACTGATCAAAATTTCTTACTATCCACATAAACCTTACCTCCTTCAGAAGTTCAACACTGAGTTCTAAAAGGCGAATTAAAGATGAGCATTCCCCAGTTATCTTTAAGCTCACTTCACAGACACACAGCAACTGAAGGGTCAGCTGGGTAAGTTCAATTTTCCAGAAAATGGGATGACGCAAAAGGCTTAAGTAAACTTCCTCAATAAACAGCATCACCTCTGTTGTCTGTATTAAATCTTTTACCTGTTTAAAAACAAAAGTCATTATATGATATGAAAACAATATACAAACCAAAGAATAATTTTAAGCTATACGAGAGGCTTCTGACATTAAGATAAATTTCTCTAGACCTACAAGGACTTAAAAGAAATGAAGAAAGTCACATAACTCCATACAGGTTAAACTATATAACTCTGCCTTCTCCTTTTATCATTAACCAGAATACAATTTGCAACTGTTTTGTTACTGCTGGCTGGCTCGCCCAAATTATTTCTGTTTATCTTTCTAGCTCCTTTGAATGCAGATGTCTTAAGACAAATTATGTGACAGTACCAGCATGTTGAAGGAAATTACTGAAAACTGGTTTTTTGAGTTCTCCAAATGAACTTTCCTTTCTACAATACCAATGGAGATATTTGGAGGTAATGGGTCTACATGTTATTCTACACACTACTAAGCTCTTCATCACCAAGATATTTGCTTAGACAGCTTAACGAGAGTATCATTTTCATATGTGGCAGATATAATGAAAGATTATATTCAAATGGTAGGGTGTTTTCTCAACAGGCTAATGCATTAGATAGAAAGGATTTGGGTGCTCTTGAAAATCCCAATTCAATTCAAACCCAGCTGGTCTGATCAAAATTATGGAGTTGGTATTAAGGTTGTGTTTCTGCTCACAGCCATACTGGTATTTCCCAGAGATTATTAACAATGAACCATCTGCTTCAATCAGGAGCTTTGTGCCTATTAAATTCATCAGGAGGAAAGCCTGAAGTTGACCAGCTGTACCTTTCACCAGTGGTTACCATCATAATAACCTAAAATGACTTGTAGTTATATACAGAGAGAAAAAAGAGTTAGCAGACAAGAGGGGGAAAGTAGATATTAGAAGATCAAGGGGAAAGAGATGGCAGAAAATATTAAAATTTAGTCCAGTGACTAAATTTTTTTGCTGTTTTGTAAACATACAATGGGAAAGTCTAAAGGCCACCAAGAAAAGAGAAGGATTTGAAACAAAGTGAAGCCTCATGTTAATCTGTCAGTGTATTTTTCTGTTTGGAGATAAGCTGTTGGGGTTGGGTTGGGGCTTTCTCCCCAACATTAAACTCCCCCAGGGGATAAAAAGAAAGGCATGAGAGAGGGGAGAGTTTCATAATAGACAGAAAATATTTACCAAATTAAAAATGGCCAACACCATTCAGTAAAATTCAAGTTAAAGAATATTCATATGATAATACTACAGTGTATACCTTCTGTTGGTCACTGGATCAAAAACCCTCTGCATTTAATTTTCCATGAAAATTTGGTTTACAATACTAATAAAGTACCTATTATTTATTTAGTTATGTATGTTTAATACAAAGCCACTTTTTAAAAAAGGGAAGACTTTGGGGGGATGATAGAAATATCCTAGAACTAGATTATGGTGGGTTCCACGAAACATTAATTGATACAGTTAAACTGGGTGACTTTTATGGTAGGAAAATTTTATCTCATTGAAACTAGATTTTTTTTTTTAAGAAAGGAAACGTTTTCTCATGTGTATAAAGCATTGGGTTAAATATTAAAAGTGATGTATAATCTACTTTTCTCACGAAATTTGTAGTATACTTTCAAAAATCAAAATTCCAAGCTCAAAATTTATCCAGGACAAAATGTGATTAATTATTAAAGCTAAGTAATGAGTGCAAATTTGAAATTTTCCAAAATAAAAAAATTTGAAGATAACGTCAAAGATTTAGCATTAAACGCTCTCTAATCTTTAGCATTGTCAAAATTCTTAAAGAATAATTTCAAAGTATTGCGCCATCTTTATACAGAAATAGATCATGTATAATAGATAACGTGGGATGACAAAAATCACAAGTATTAAGAAAGAATTATTGGGACCAAAGTCAACAGAGTAAAGTTCAAGGAAGGTAAGTGCAAAACAAACAATTCCATAAACATAAAATAGACGAGCAATTGGTGTGAAAGACGAAAAATAGTAAGTGTTCCACTGAGCAGCATCTCAGCATAGGTCAATAGGATGACTTGGTTATTTACAAAAAAACTTTTTAAATTTTAATGTGATTTTTTCCCAGTGTTAATTATGGACCAGCCCACATCTACAGAACTACATTCAGTTCTAAGCAGAACACTTCATAGTAGCACATTTTAAGCCACCAATAAACTAGAGAATTCCTGGCAGAAGACAGGGAAGCATTTCACATAAAGAAAAACTGAGAAAGAGAGAAGGGGGGGGAGAGAGGAATGGAAGAAAGAGAGAGGAGCAAACAAGGGAAGGAAAGAAAAGAAGAGAAAAAGATAGGATAGAGATGGGCTTTTTAAAAAGCTTATTGTTTGGTTTGTTCTGAGAAAGATGTAGACTAATTGGCAAAGTCTTAGGAAAATGAAGGTCAATAAGAGGAAATGCTTACTAAAAAAAAAAATCATAGAAATGGTTGCCTTGCAAAATAGTGTACTTCCTATACCTAAAATACTCAATTAGTCATGGATGGTCATCTCTTAGAAGAGCATAAGAAATACTGGAAATAAGTGGGAAAAAGGAATATATTAACTCTAAGACCTCTTCCAATTCTCACATTTTATTATTCTAATAAAGCTCATTTAAGTGATTAAATGTATTTACATCACTAGTTCCACTAGTCCTAAATGATGTATTCCCCCCACCCTTTTTTCTACATATATCAACAACATTAACAAGCAATGAAGTCTCAGAAATATTCCACAGAACTCATTTCTAGAAGAACTTAGGCTTGCTAAGGGGGTTTATGAAAACAAAGACAAATATTTACCAAACAGCATGGAACAGGCTAATACAGGCACGGTGTGAAAAATGCACACTGTAGTTCAAAATGTTCTGCCTATACATTGCCTTAATGCCCATACAAAACAAAAGCCTTCGAAAAGCCACAGGAGAATTCATTTTAATTAACTTTTCTTTGGCTTGATTACAGGAAAACCCATTTATAAGGCACAAAGGGTACTCCAGTCTCTCCCTGCTAATGCAAACTTAAAACAGGTCATCTGTGATGTCAAGTGATCACTTCGAAAAATATTCAGATTCCCTCTATCAGCTAAGCAGCATGGTGCTCAAATTCTAGGTAAACAACAAACCTCAATTTTGGGATGGGATGGTCTGACATGAATTACTGACTATACTAAAAGCATAACAAATAGAAAGTTGAATTTTTTTAATCTGCAGTTATAAACACTTTTGTTCAAATTGATCTTTCCCCTGAACTCCCTCAGCATTTTATCTATACTTTTGTAAAACCCCTTTCTTTCACCCACTTTGAAATATAAGAATTAATATAATCATCTTAGCTCCCTTATTAAACTGTGAGTTTCTCAAAAGCAAGATCCATCATGGCAACCACTTATGTTGTAAGAGGGCATGTGGGAGCTGAAATCTAGCCAACACTCAGCCGGCCAAATCATGCACCCCAAGCTGTATCTGCCCAGAGGCATACCTTTTTCTAATTTGCACAAAAAGGTCCATTTTTTCCTTGTAACTGTAGCAAAGGGAGGGAGAGACAACTCTAAATTCTCTTCTGAGAAGTGTTCTCCTTAATTAGTGAAGGAAAGTTTTTATTCCTACTAATCCCAAGATGGACTATATGGATTTACATTTCTGAGAATTTAGTTAATATAATATATATAATATTAAATCTAGATTTGTTTCTTTTATCTTTTCCAAAATGTTACAAGCATTTCTAGGGCCGGTATTGTCTGAGTTTGTCAAATCATGTCGATTCTTAAATCACTTTATCAACATTTACTTATGCTGATATTAGTAAAGGATAATAAAAGTCCTTACCTGCAAACATGAAACCATATTACAACAAAGTTGAAGTATCTGTTGTTCCAACACTGATGGTTGTTCACTGCCACAAAGACTCCGGGATTGAAGTAAGACTTTTAGCAGGGCTAGTCGAAGTTCACCATATTCTTGTAACTGGGATGGTTCACAATACAGATACCATAGAAATGATGCCATTATTTGGATACATGAAATCTCTGACCTACAATTCACAAAATGCATTAGCCAATCACTGAGTAAACACAGTACCAAGCTGATTAAGTGGCAGATATCAATTTATAGCACATGGCACACCTTAAACTACCATACTATCAAGCCCAAATTTGTTTATATATTCCTCTATTTGACCATGACCTTCTTAAATCTATGCTAAATAGTTCTTTGTGCATCAGGGAAAATGACTCAAAACTGGAGACAATAAGTCTGATGTCCAGGACTAAAAGAGTCTCTAAATGCACACTAGGACAGCATCTGCCTCTCCAGGACCAGTCTTTGGTGAACATCAGAATCATCCAATTATCTTTTTTTGAATTACAGATGCCAGGATCCATTCAGTATAATACAGGTATGTATTTCTTGAAAAACTCTACAAGTGAGGTTCTGTATAAAACAAAGTCACACAGACATCCTACGATTATGAAAATAGTTAACATTTTCTTGTAATTTGTTAACTCTTCCTGCAAGTTACTACACTTTATACCTTCAGAAACATCTGATCCTTACTACAACACTGTGAAATGAGAAATAGTATTATCCCCATTATACATATGCAGAAACTGAAGCAGAGATATGGGAATAATTTCCCCAGCTCCCTTTTAAGCTCTTCAAACTCAAAGAAGGAAGACCCTAAAAATCTTTCATATATATTTAAATTTAAGCATATCCCAATAACTCCTGGTCCAAAATCACTGAAATGCCAGAACAAAGTTTTAGAAATAAAAATCTGTTCATGTCAGAGGGGCCATGGTGGCCTAGCAGGCAGAGTTCTTGCCTGCCATGCTGGAGACCTGGGTTTGTTTCCTGGTGCCTGCCCATGTAAAAAAAAAAAAAAAGAAAAACTGTTCACATCCTTAACCAGCTTAAAACCATTTGCCTTTAAGATAAACTATTTTGTACAGCTTACAAACCCTCTGTAATTTGGACCCTGCTTATCTTTCCAGCCTCCACTCTTGCTCCTGTCTTTCCTGATCTGTACTAATCTTCCACATCTTAATAAACAAACCATCTGGGCTTTCTTCTCACTTACTGCACCCTCTACATAAATACTCTCCCCATTCTCCTTTTCCAGCTCTTTCTCCTGC
The DNA here is from genome assembly GCF_023851605.1 of Tamandua tetradactyla. Taxonomy (NCBI): domain Eukaryota; kingdom Metazoa; phylum Chordata; class Mammalia; order Pilosa; family Myrmecophagidae; genus Tamandua; species Tamandua tetradactyla. The sequence continues at coordinate 76,211,247 of NC_135328.1, forward strand.
TGAATTTTTATCATCCTTCAGCTTTCTATATTAAAGTGACTTTCTGAGGGCCTTCTCTGACACCTAGATCCCACTGTTACATGTCACTACAGAATCATGACTTTTTTATTACATATTTAACATCTATCCCCCTGCAGGATTATAAGCCAAATGAGGGCATGGACCACAGACATCTATTTACTGCAGTATCACCAACAACTATATATACCAAGTCTTCAAGAAAATGCTGAATCATTCATTCAATCAAGTGACTAACATCAGATTACAGAGTAGTTTGACAACTAGCATACATCAATTAAATATCATAACATTCATTTTAATGTTTTTATATTTATTATATATAAGGAATTATTAGACATGGTAGACTGACTTATGTACCCCAATGTGTTAGTTTGAAATGATGTATGTACCCTAGAAGAGCCATGTTTTACCCTAATCCCATTTTGTAAAGGCAGCGTTTCTTCTAATCCCTATTCAGCATTGTATGTTTGAAACCGGAATTAGATCATCTTCCTGGAGATGTGATTTGATCAAGAGTGGTTGTTGGGCTGGATTAAGAGGAGGCATGTCTCCATCCATTTGGGTGGGTCTTGATTAGTTTCTGGAGTCCTATAAAAGAGGAAACATTTTGGAGAACGAAAGAGATTCAGAGAGAGCAGAGAAGAACGACATAGCCACGAGAAGCAGAGAGCCCACAAGCCAAGCAATCTTTGGGGATGAAAAAGGAGAACACCTTCCAGGGAGCTTCATGAAATGGTAAATCAGGAGAGAACACGAACAGATGACACCTTGCTTCCCATGTGTTCTTCCAGCCAAGAAAGAAATTGTGCCTTCACACTTGAAAAACTCTGAACTTCATCGTACTTCATCGATACTTCAAGGTATCTTTCCCTGGATGCCTTTGATTGGACATTTCTATAGGCTTGTTTTAATTGGGACATTTTCTTAGCCTTAGAACTGTAAACTAGCAAATTCATTAATTCCCCTTTTAAAAAGCCACTCCATTTCAGGTATATTGCATTCTGGCAGCTAGCAAACTAGAACACTCAATTTAGACATACTCTTAATTTTAAACCATATTCCTGTGAGTATGAACATATTTGAATTAGGGTTCTCCAGGGAAAAAGAACCTACCGGAGATACATATAATATAAACATTATAATATAAATATTAAATATAACATAAATATTATGATATTTATTATAGAAATTGGCTCACATGCGTGTGGGGAGGGGCAAATCCAAGTTCCACAGGACAGGCTTCAAGCTGGGAACCCTGATGAAGGTTTTCAATGAATTCCCCAGGAGAAGCTGGCTGGCTGGAAGCAGAGATGGAAATTCTTTCTTCTGACTGCTGAAATACTCAGTTTCCTTTTAAGGCCTTCAACTGATTGGATGAGACGTCCCTTATTATTGAAGGCAATCTCCCTTGGTTGATTATAGATATAATCAGCCACAGATGCAATCAACTTAATGATGATTAAGTTTTTTATTCAATTCCATGAAATATTCTCACAGTATAATCAGACCAGAGCTTTCTTGTGTGTCTTTCTTATTGTGTCTTTTTTGGACACAATAACCAAGTCAAGTTGACACGTGAACTTAACCATCACAGTCCACCCCTTGTCAACTTAGCAACAGTGTACATTTCCTTAAACCATACTTAATCTCTAAATAAATACATAACAGTCATAATTTTGCCTAACAATACTCAACTGTCCTGCATACAACTGGAAATGCACAAACCTTTCCCCAAAGGAGGGGGCAAGTCCTTGGGTAATATTCACTCAAATTTGGTATCATATAACTTAAATACTATGACATAAAGTTAATTCAACTTAGTTATAATAAAGGAATAAGATAGGGAAGAAAACAAACATATCTGTTAATGTATATATACAAACATATCATAACAAATCAAGAAAGAAATATATATAACCATTACAGTCCTCATTTCTGTAACTAGGCACATGGTCATAGTTTATATTTATCACTACTTTCTTCCATGACCATATTTCACTTCTATATTCCCTTTACCTTCAGCTAGCACTTCAGCTGGCCATGGCTCTTTGCCTGGTCAGGTGACCCAAACTTTCACTCCTGAAGTTTCTGAGCCACTAGCAATTGTGCCTGATTGGATTGCTGCAGTTTTCCATCGACTTTAATCAAAGGGTATGATGAAACTAAGAGACACCCTAAGGAATCTCCTGCATCTAGAAAAACTGTTCTTTACCTACATTGTGCAGCTGCTACCCTATTTCCCCTTGGTAAACTCAGGATCAATCAACTCAGCCAGTACAGAAATTTCCTCCCTTGCCTGTTGATTCAGAAGTATGAGGAGCCCAAAGTGGCCAGTCGACAATCTTAACTTCCAGTTCAATGGAAGCACTGTGTCTTCTGGTGAAAGCACTCCTTTTGGAACAAAAACCTGTAGAGTAGCAGAGCTTAATGTTGCAGGGACAAAGAGTAAAAATTTTCTAATGGATTACTAGGGGTAATAGTGAGTGGTACCACTCCCATTTCCATACCTTGATTCCTAGACTTGTGAATCCTAGCTATGGGAGAAACAGCACCACAGGGTTGATGATTTAGAGCATTTACAGCCTCCTGGAGTAAACTGCTCATGCCTGGCAAGGTACTGCCCCCAAGTTGGAACTGTAACTGAGTCTTCAAAAAGCTATTCCACCACTCTAGCAATTCAGCTGCTTCAGGATGATGGAGAACATGGTAAGACCAGAGAATTCCATGAGCTTGTACCCATTCCCACATTTCACTTGCTGTGAAGTAGGTTCTTTGATCAGAAGCAATACTGTGTAGAATACCATGATAGTGGATACGGCATTCTGTAAGTCCACAGATGGTAATTTTGACAGACGCATTGTAGGTAGGGAAGGCAAACCAGTATCCAGATTATGTGTCTATTCCAGTTAGAACAAAATGCTGCCCCTTCCCTGATGGAACCGGTCCAATGTAATCAACCTGAGACTACAGGTAGTAGACTGCTCATCTTGGAGAACTGTGTCATATTGAAGACTATGTTTTAGTCTCTGCTGCTGGCAGACTGGGTACTCAGCAGTGGCTGTGGCCAGGACAGCCGTGGTGAGTGCAAGTCAATGTTGCTGAGCCCATGCATAACTGAGATCCCTACCCTCCATGGCCACTTTGTTTATGAGCTCATTGGACAATGACAGGAGTGACTAGGGAAAGAGGCTGACTGGTGTTCACAGAACGAACCATCCTAACCATTTGACTACTAAAATCCTCCTCTGCTAAGGGCACCCTTTGGTTAGTACTCACATGGGCTGCACAAATCTACATGGTTTTTTAGACCTTAGAAAGGTCTATCCACATACCACTCCCCCAGACATCTTTGTCACCAATTTTCCAACCATGCTCCTTTCAAGTCCCTCAGCATCCAGCTAAACCACTGACAACAGCCCATGAATTAGTATACTAATGCACCTCTGGCTTGGTAAATAGGATCTCTTGAAGTTTTGTTAAGGTGTGCCCCAACTGAATGAGGGTGGGCCTTAATCTGGATTGCTAAAGTCCTTTATAAGCAGAAGAAAATTAAACATAGACAGAGAAAGCCACAGGGAGGAACCAGAGGCTGAAAGTCAGGAGAACCCAGAAAATAAAGGAGAAAACATTCATGTGAGGGTAAGGAACTAAGATACAGCCAAGGAATCCCAAGGATTACTAAAAGACAGTACGAGTATGTAGTATGCACAGGCTTTAGGGAGAAAGGATCCCCGTACTGACTTGTAGATTTTGGACTTCTCTTGGCCTCAAAAACCAAGAGCCAATAAATCCTCACTGTTTAAGTTAAATCACTGTGTGGTATTTGTTATTGTAGCCTGACAAACTAAGACATTAGATTAAAAAGACACCAAGATGAACAAGTGTTCTAATTTGTGCTAGCTGTTAGAATGCAATATACCAGAAATGCAATGGCTTTCAAAAAGGGGAATTTAATACGTTGCAAGTTTACAGTTCTAAAGCCATAAAAATGTCCAAATTAAAGCAAGACTATAGAAATGTCCAATCTAAGGCATCCAGGGAAAGATACCTTGGTTCAAGAAGGTCAATGACTTTCAGGGTTTCTCTCTCAACTGGAAAAGCGCATGGCAAACATGGCAACGTCTGCTAGCTTTCTCTTCAGGCTTCTAGTTTCAGGAAGCTCCTTCAGGGTGTATTCCTTCATCTCCAAAGGAAGTCTGGTGGTGTGGGCTCTCCTGGATCTTGGGGCTCTCTTGCTTTCTCCAAAATGCTTCCTTTTAAAGGATTCCAGTAAACTAATCAAGACCCACCCGAAACGGGTAGAGTCACATCTCCCTCTAATCAAAGGTTAATACCTACAACTGGGCATATCACATCTCTGTGGAGGTAATCTAATCAAGTTTCCAACCTACAGTGCTGAAGAGGGATGGATCAGAATCAAAACATGGCTCTCCTAGTGTATATAATCTTTTCAAATCAGAAAAACAAACATCATCTATCTTTAAGAACCAAAACATCTAACAGGTACAAGCAGAAAATAAAGTGAAAACTGCTAAAAGAAAGGTATGAAGTACTTTTCAATAGTTTCACAGAGGAAATGGCTTTTGAATTATGCTTTATATTACCATACATTTCACAGTAATGTACTAATTCAAAACACAATATTAATCAAATTTGAAAGTTGCCCAATTGATAAGATTTACTTTTATTCATTTATTCATATATTCACTCAGTGAAATTTATTGATCATCTACAGTGTACTAGCCACTCTCCTACCTGCTAAAGATAAACCAAGAAACAAAAATAGATTAAGTCCCTGCTCTCATTGAGCTCACGGTCATAGTGTTTTTGCTTTTTTTTAAATCAAGAACACAAATGCTTACACAATCTATAAAAATCATAAGAAGGACTTTTAAATTTTTAATTAGTGTTGAATCATATATCTTTATCACACCATACACTTTAAAGAATTTTTAAAAATTTATCAAGCAATTGGATGGTATATATATGACTTGCAAAATGAAGTGAAAGTTTCCAGAAAGGGGATTTAAACAACATTGCTTCCCCATTTCCACAAAATAATGTATTTCCCAATGTGTAAATACTATCCAGGTGCCAAGGACATCCACTGATAGCTTAAAATTTTTCTTCTACTTTGAGATGCTGAAGATGAAATTCAAGATTCATATAAGGAAATTTATTTCCAAGATGCTGTTATGATTTGACATCAGGAGCATAACTTTGAACCTCCTTCTATTTTAAAATCTCCCTGGATTACTCTGCTTCTGATTTTAGATTCTGCATTTCCTAGCTGGTATGTGATGATTAACTAACACTTCAGTGGGGTATGAAATTGTCAGGGTTTAAGGAGAAAAGGAAAACAATACAACAGAAAACCTGAAATTCGGCTTCCGGAGAAGATGGCGGCTTAGTAAGACACGCGGGTCTTAGTTCCTCCTCCAGAAAAGCAACTAAAGAAACAGAAACAATACAAAACAGCTCCTGGAGCCACGACAGAGACCAAAAAGACAGCGTACCCCATTCTGGAACGGCTGAACAGGCAGGGAGAATCCGCTACGGTGAGATACCCGAGGGGTGCGCGTTTTCCCGGCCGGGGCGGCTGGCGACTGGGGTCCCCTCCACGCACGTGGCTCCCCGGTCTGACTGGGAACGTTGGATAGCGGGGCCCTCCCGCCACGCTTGGCGTCTCGGGCCAGCTGGGCAATTTGGACCGACACTCCCCCAAGCCGCGGCGGCCGGCGACCCCCCCTCCACGCGCAGTTTCCTAAGCCGACTGCGAGATTCGGATTGGCAAGTTAAAGGAGCCACAGCATCTTTTACTGGTGGGACCCGCAGACAGACGAGCGCCACGAGCACCACCTACTGGGCAGGAAAAGAAAAACAGAGCCCAGAGATTTCACAGAAAAACCTTTCAACCAGCCAGGTCCCACACCCAGGGAAATCTGATCAAATGCCCAGACACCAGCAGAAAATAATGGATGACGCTCGGAAAATTGAAGATATGGCCCAGTCAAAGGAACAAACCAAGAGTTCAAATGAGATACAGGAGCTGAGACAACTAATGCTGAATATACGAACAGAAATGGAAAACCTCTTCAAAAACCAAATTGATAAATTGAGGGAGGACATGAAGAAGACATGGGCTGAACAAAAAGAAGAAATAGAAAAACTGAAAAAACAAATCACAGAACTTATGGAAGTGAAGGACAAAGTAGAAAAGATGGAAAAAACAATGGATACCTACAATGATAGATTTAAGAGACAGAAGATAGAATTAGTGATTTGGAGGATGGAACATCTGAATTCCAAAAAGAAACAGAAACTATAGGGAAAAGAATGGAAAAACTTGAGCAGGGGATCAGGGAACTGAATGACAATATGAAGCGCACAAATATACGTGTTGTGGGTGTCCCAGAAGGAGAAGAGAAGGGAAAAGGAGGAGAAAAACTAATGGAAGAAATTATCACTGAAAATTTCCCTACTTTTATGAAAGACCTAAATTTACAGATCCAAGAAGTGCAGCGCACCCCAAAGAGAATAGACCCAAATAGGCGTTCTCCAAGACACTTACTAGTTAGAATGTCAGAGGTCAAAGAGAAAGAGAGGATCTTGAAAGCAGCAAGAGAAAAACAATCTGTCACATACAAGGGAAACCCAATAAGACTATGTGTAGATTTCTCAGCAGAAACCATGGAAACTAGAAGACAGTGGGATGATATATTTAAATTACTAAAAGAGAAGAACTGCCAACCAAGACTTCTATATCCAGCAAAATTGTCCTTCAAAAATGAAGGAAAAATTAAAGCATTTATAGACAAAAAGTCACTGAGAGAATTTGTGACCAAGAGACCAGCTCTGCAAGAAATACTAAAGGGAGCACTAGAGTCAGATACGAAAAGACAGAAGAGAGAGGTATGGAGTAAAGTGTAGAAAGAAGGAAAATCAAATATGATATATATAATACAAAAGCCAAAATGGTAGAGGAAAATATTATCCAAACAGTAATAACACTAAAAGTTAATGGACTAAATTTCCCAATCAAAAAACATAGAATGGCAGAATGGATTACGACCCAGCAATACCACTGCTAGGTATCTACTCAAAGGACTTAAGGGCAGGGACACAGACGGACATTTGCGCACCAGTGTTTATAGCGGCATTATCTACAATTGCAGAGAGATGGGGGCAGCCAGGGTGTCCATCAACAGACGAGTGGCTAAACGGACTGTGGCGTATACCTATGATGGAATATTGTGCAGCTTTAGGACAGACTGGACCTATGAAGCATGTAATAGCATGGATGGACCTGGAGAACATTGTGCTGAGTGAGTCTAGCCAGAGACTGAAGGACAAATACTGTATGGTCCCACTGATGTGAACCGACATTCGAGAATCAGCTTGGAATATATCATTGGTAACAGAGACCAGCAGGAGTTAGAAACAGGGTAAGATAGTGGGTAATTGGAGCTGGGGGGATGCAGACTGTGCAACAGGACTAGATACAAAAACTCAAAAATGGACAGCACAATAATACCTAAGTGTAATGTAACTATGTTGGAACACTGAATGAAGCTGCACCTGAAATATGAAAAAAAAAAAAAAAAGAAAACCTGAAATTCCAAAGTAATTAAGAGTATTTAAAAATGTAACCAATTATACATTTTCTACCCACAAGTCTTTTGTATTTATGTTTCTCATTAGGGAAAAGTAGTAGAAAGAGACCTAGAATGAGAATCTAAAAAACTGAGGGTCTAAGCCCAACTCTGCCATGAACTAGCTGTGTGACCTTGAGTAAGACATTTAACAGCTCTCTTTAGTTGACTCATCTTAAAAATTACAAGTCTTAAAAGTAAATAACCTGAAAATATCAGACCTACAGCCCATGACATCACTGTCAATTAGATGATCCTCAGTTCCTTAAAGGCTGAGGTAAGATCTTACAATTAAAGGCTTTCAATAAATCAATATGGACTTCATTATAAAATAATATCCAAAAAACTCCCTGAACAAATACTGTCATTTCAGGACACCTATATACAATCAAAAACAAATGTAAACAGCTTACTTTCATCAACAATTCCCAATCCAGAAAGAGCTAGTAAACTGGATGTCTTCACAAGATTTGGCTTCCTTCCCATAGGTATAAATCACTACTTACATTCTTATTAAATTACCAACTTTCCTTCATTACCTTCTAAACAACAACTTGGAAATGTACTAACTTAAGTTTACTCTACAATCAAATGTCAGGAAACCAACAGTCTGCTGAAAAATGTAACCAGAATTACCGACTAAATTCTGCAAAGAATAATCCCATAGTGCAAAGGCAGAAATAAGGCAATTGAAACTATTCTTTGCAAACAAATATAAAATAATTTAGAACTTCTAAACGGCTACACAAAATACTTCAACACTTGAGAATTTAAGTAAAAGTAACGAGTCAATAGAAGCTTATCAATAAATAAGCCAAATGTCAACTAGTAATCTTTATTCTTATGACTATCTGCACAAACTTCATTAGAATAACTATCTTTAAGCCTCAATATTCCTTTGATATTAAAATAATCCAACAATAAATTAATTACATGCTGACTTGAGAGATGTACTTTTAAGGTTTTTCCTAAAAACAAGGTTAATAATAAATATGGCACATCAGCATTATCTTTTTTTAGCATTTTCTTTTATAAAATATCCCAATTTATTTTGCAACAGAGAGAAATTGCATTAAACGTGTTCATAAATTTATTTATTTTTGAGTTTTGACACAGTTGAACAAAGGCTTATTTAGTAAATACTAATATCCTATCTGTGAAAATACAATCCTAGGTGAGGGAAGAACAGCCGATAATGATGTTCACTTTGAGCTATTCAAATGAAACATGGGTTTCTCTCACCGGCAGTTGATTACAGGTTCCCTAAATCTCTTGAAATCTTCCTGTAACAGTATATTCTACCTAGAAATTCCATCTAAAATTGAAGTTATGAACTCTGAAAGCTTTTTAAGAAGCTATATTCATAGGATACTATAAAACCCTCAAAAGCAAGAAAACATGAATGTTGTTGATGCAGTGTATGAAACCCAGACAGTGGCTTCCCAGGATAATGGTACCCTATCATGACCTTGCTTGATGGTGCTAAGTATGTAGTGATGCTATATATAATGAGGGACCTGTGTCTGGGCCCCAGCAAGCAGACGGCCTCCTTTATATAAATTCAGCATTTACAGAGCACCTAGAAATGTGCCACGCATTATTAATACAAAGATAAAGGAGAAACAGTCCCTGCCCTCAGGCTAATAGGAGTAAATTATACAAATGTAGTTAAATGTAGCGATGTTTAGAAATCACAACTGCAAGTTAACATGTGAGCATGGAGGCAAGACACCAAACCCAGCCTGTAGTAGGCAAAGACTTCTTAGGGAACAGAATGCCCAAACATAAATTTCAAACGAAAAATTTAGGGAGTCGGGTAAGATTCAAGAGAGTAGGGTGAGTACTAATAAACAAAAGTGCAGGGGCAAGGGAACAGTACTGCTTTCTGTGTAGAAGCAAAAATTAAGTCAGTATACTGCTAAAGCATAAATTGAGATATAAAGAGGAAACTGGTAAGACAGGTAGAAATTATATCATACCCAGAGCCTGGCATGACATGCTAGAGTTTAATTTGTAATTCTTGAATTTTCAAACTTTCAGAAACTAAACCATTTTTCCTTCTAACAGAAAGTTTCATGAAAGATCAACATGTATGCTATGAAAATCAGAGTTGCTTATCTGAAGAGGTGGGGTGCTCCACATGATGACAAAATGAAAAAAACAAAAAAACAAAAAACACAGCTGTGGCAATTTATGCAAGGGAGTGAAAAAAATAGATTCGTTCTCTTGATACACCACTCTGATGGCTGTTCAGAGAATGGATGTGAACAAGACAAAACTGGAGGCAGAGACACCAGTTAGCAAAATGTGGCAACAGTCACAACAAGAGATGATGAGGAGGTGGGCAATAGTGGCAGAGTTCTCATCTGCCATGTCAGAGACCCGGGTTCGATTCCCGGTGCCTGACCATACAAAAAAAAAGAGAGATGATGAGGACCTGAACTAAGACCATGATACTAAGAGTGGAAGAATGGCCTCCTGAGGAAGCCTTGGCGAAACTAAACTAAATGCACACATAGTGACTATCTGATCCCAGTTAGTAGTACTGCATGATCAGGTTTTAACAGAGATTTACCAATTTCCAGGGGGAAAAAACCTATCTCCTATACGTACTGTGTAGTAGTTTACCCAATATTTCTGGTTAACTTTTCTAACCACTAACCAATACTTAATTTCACTAATAACAGTTTCCTCTTCTCATATTTCGTATTTCAAAAAACCAGTAAATCTGGAGGGCTTTTTCTCTTACTCTTAAAAAGAAAACGGAAAACTACACCCTGCTCTAGGACATTTCTTCAGGAGAAAACATTATAGTCCAAGAAGCCAAAAAACAAGCTCTAAAGTTAACATATACTATTACATTACCCTCTGGTTATTTTACTTCACAGTACCTTTCAGGGCACTGCTGGAAAAAAACTGTCAACTGCTGCAGAAGAACTGGCCAACAATCAGGTCTATGTTCAAGCACAGTGATCAAAGGCTGAGGATGATTTCTGAAAAATACCAAAAGTCATATCAGAAGCCATCATTTTTCAGGACTACATATCGTCAGTATCCAAATACAGCAGCAAAAAACCCAACTCCATCCAGAGACTGTTTTTTCTCCCAGGAGTCATAATTGTCAACACTATCACTTGCGGTATTTGTTGCAAAGTTGGTTCTTCAGAACCAATATTTTTTTCTTTATTTGTTTTGTGGATAACAGAGTGGACCCTGAAGTTTGAGACACCCAAATATGAGAAGTGACTCTGCCATTTACTACCTCTTGCTTGGCCATACTCATGAATCCAGTAGCTTCTCTCACATCTATCCCCTTTATCCCATCTTTCCTGCAAGTCATAGGCCACCTCCTTCTGCTGTTGCTCTCTCTTTCTGAACCTGGAAGGTTCCACTTCCTCTAACATTGCCCCAATTTGTAAGCACTGCCTTTCTCTCTCTGTTCTTACCTATGCCCCTTGTTCTTGATATATCACACACTGTTCACCCCGCATATTTAAAATGAGAGAGAAGAAAGTATTTCTTCTCTTCTTCACAATCAACTGTCCAAACTTAAAATGTTTGAAATTTATGTTAAACAGCTGATTTTTTGATTTGGGCTATATTTTAAAAGAAACCTAAAAAAGTCTATATAAAACTTATGCTCTGCAATTTGAAGGATTCTCAAAGAATGGAGTTTTAAAAAGGAAAAATAAGATACCAATGAGATAAACAGTTCAAAAAGCTTAAAAGAAATTATAAATTCATAACCATTTTAAACTATGAAGTACCATACGAAGCTTTTAGTTATAATCTACGTGGCTTTTCCCTCTAAGAAAATTTTTAAATAAAATTGGCAATGTTCATGTTTTTTAAAAAATTCAAACAATACCAAAAAAAATCAGTCTTTTTCATAAAAAGAGACTGTATATAGAAAGCTCTTCTTTAAACCAATTTTTTAATCCAACAATACATCACTAACAGTGACTTTTCAAAAAAAAAATAATAATAATCAGACCACAACCTACACACAAATGATATTTTTTTTTTTTTTTACATGGGCAGGCACCAAGAAACAAATCCGGGTCTCCAGCATGGCAGGTGAGAACTCTGTCACTGAGCCACCATGGCCCACTCCCAAATGATATTTTAAGACAGGCTTCTTTTATAGTGATGGCTCTGTAAGTGTGATCACCTTACCTGCAACATCAGTGTCACCTGAGAACTTGTCAGAAATGCAAATTCTCAGTCCCTAGTCCAGACCTAAAAAATAGCCCTCCAGAAAATTTTGCTGCACTGCTTTTACAAAGCAGTTCTCAACTGTGGTTTGATTTTAGATTGACCTGGGAAAGTCTTAAAAAGAAAAAATACCCATGCCCAGGTCTCAACTGTATTGGAGTTGTGATGGGTGGAACCTACGCATTAGTGATTTTTTAAAAACCCTTCAGTGATTCTAATGTGTTGCCACAAGTAAGAAGCATAGGTGAGGGAGGTCAAGGGGTGGGAAGCTGTCTGATTTTTTTCTCTCTTTTAAAAATAAAAAAGTACAGCAGACACATGACACTGAAATATTCATAGTAAATATCTCTCTGGCACTACTACACAGGTTCAGGGTATTATAACACTAACTCCTCATTTTTTCCTCAAACCCACTTAATCTATCACGCACTCACTTCACATGCTGGCAGCCTCCTGGCCTGTTAAAGCATAGGCTATTTCTGACTGATCAAACTATTGCCATTGCTAAGGGATTGCTCTTCCAAACCACTTTTAATGCCAAAATTTAAAAGTCATATCAAAATTACTTTTCCAAATTCTAAATCCTTTGCAGCTAAACCTATCTAGAATTTGCTTCCACAACAGTTGCCACAAATATTAAAAAAAAAAAAAAAAGTTACAAATCCTAAAATTCCCTCAAATATGTCACATCAACTGAACTTAGATTGAGAGTTCAGGTCATATTCAATTATAACGTCCAAATAAAGAGGAGAGAACAGCAACTGCAATTATTTTGGCTATGAGTTTTTCTTCTGACAAGGACCATAGAAATGAGGAGCATCAGACACTAAAAGCCACCCGTTAACCTTCCAGTTAATGGTGTCATTAACGACCATTTAAGAAGAAAATCAAAGAAGTTACCACACAGTTTTTGTGTGATCACAAAGCACTGAAATGCTTTACAATAATCTCCACTTACATGTCATCTCCCAACACTTCCCAAACCGTCACCCCAAAAAACTGCTAAGCATCTATGTCCTTCATAAAACATGCAGTTGTGTCTAAATTTAATCAAGTCAACCAAAATAAGAGGTAGTAACTTAAGTAGGATTAAAAATGATGCACATACAGCAAACAACTCTATTATAATTTAGCTTCTCTGGTATTTTACATGTATTGAGGGAATCACTCTAGTTATGTTACATGAAGCTCAGGATTTGTTTTGATAACTATTGGAGCCAGCAGTTTCTATTTAGTATCTCAGACAAACTGTAAAGATGAGATTAAGTCAAATATAGTAGGATAGAGATTATACAGATTAATTACTGATTTAGCCATCTGGATAATTAATTTTTCCAGATAATTGATTATGTCAGGGCCAAGAGGCAATATCCTAGGGAATAATACACAATATTGATTCCAGAAGATGAAAACCTTGAGGAAGAAGGAATACAAAATGAGAACATTAAATTTTACCGTTGATTAACATTTGATTACTAATATTATATCAAGTGAGTACAACTAACCTAAAATGAATTATAATTGTCAAAATTTATTTTAATACTTTAAGCATAATGAAGATCTAAATTCTACCTTATGAATCACTGAACAGGTATATGAATATATATATAAAGTAATACATACAGTTTTATGCTTAAGTAATAGAGTACACCCATTTTTTAACTCAATAAACATTTTTAATTCAATAAACATTATTGTGCAACTGACTTACATGAGGATTTCTCAATCTTGGCACCACTGACATTTTGGGCCAGATAATTCTTTGTTGTGGGGGGCTGTCCCGTGCACTACAGGATGTTTAGCAGCACCCTTATTCTCTATCCACTAGATGCCAGGGTAGCAACCCTCTAGTAATGACAATCAAAACAGTCTCCAGATACTACAAGTTCTGTAGTGGGCAACATGCCCTAAGTTGAAAACCACTGCACTGGGTAAACGACAAACACGTTGAGCAGCGTAAACTGATTAAAACACGGCATGGAACTGAGTTATTCAAAAAGACTAAGACTATATCTTCATCCTTCCTTATATTAAACCAAAAGCTATCAGTCAATTATGCTCAAAATTGTAAGTTTCATATGGAAATACAATTATCAAATATTAACATTGGGAACACAAGAAAAACACAGTACAGCAGAAACCACAGACCTAAATACTAAATATAGAATCTTGTTCCAAAATAAACACTAATAATATATATGCAAATTGGGGGACAATTGGAAATGGAGTTATTTGCCTATTTAAATATAATAAATTAGAGTATTTAAAAGCCAAAAGGCTTTTAATGTGCCAAAACAAATCTTGATGTGTTCATGGGTTGATTATTATATGTATGGATTATTCAAAACTTTTCTTTCCTTTCTTCCTCTCACTACTTGTTAGCCATTCCACTTCTTTCAATTTCATCCAACTGAGAAAGGTCAAGCTAAGTGAAAGGATCCACAATTTAAACAGGTCAACTTTGCTCTTCATTAAGATCACTACTGATCAAAACAAAAAAGAACTAATATGGTACAAAAGAACAGCAAAACAAAACCTGAATTATGTCTGAAGATTCTAATTATCCCAAAACCTGCTATTCAAATTCCTGAAAAGTAAGTTGGCTACAACTTTTCATTCAAAATGATAGATGGGTTGATCTTAAAATCAGCCCGATCATTTGCAAAACTAATAGTGGGCACCTAATAAGCTATACACCATTTGGAAAAACATAGATATGGGACATTATCATTATTAGCAGTGCATACATAACATCATTGGAATCACTTACTACTATGCTGCAGACCCACACCTCAGGAAAAACTAGAAGTGACGGGGGGATGCAAACTAGTTGGGGGGAAAAGCACTGAATTAAAAGTCAAGAGACCCAAATTTATATTCTGGCTCTGTAATAATTCCTTAAGCAAGTCAAAGTTTCATCACCTATAAAATGAGGGCATCAAACGAAGCACATTCCAGAGCTAAAGTTATACAACCAAAGCCACTCATTAATGTAAACCCTTAGTACCACTCAAGATCAGAGGTGTCAAACCCTGTACAGGCCAAAAGAAGCAAAGTGGCTCATAGACTATAGTCTATGTTAAGCTTAAATGGCTCTGAGGTCAATGTCTAATAAAGCGGAAGGTCTTGAAGAAAAGATCTCCTATTTTTATCTCAAAAATAAAAACTTATTATTTTTTATTTCAAAAAGAAGTAAACTACTATGTCTGGAATTAGCACACAGAACTTTTTTTTTTTATAAGAATTTCCTAACTCCCCAGATGCTGTTTACTCCTAAAAGAGGACATCATTTCTAAAGATCAAAATCAATACAAACTAAGCAACCACGTCACTCTTCCTTGGCCTCTAGTGCTTCTAATCTCTCCTTTACTACGCATTTTTTTTTAGGTCATAGATGACTCAATTTGTCATATATTTGAGGGTATTTTTCTATTCTGTGATTTGCAAATGTTTTAACTACCATTTTAAGTAAAGCGTTCAACATAGTTCCTGGAAAACAGAAGCACTCAACAAAAGCATAGTGTTATGATTGTCATGGGTAGGTTTGTAGCTTTAACTAAAATATAAAAGCTTGAAAGCTGTCTTCTTATTCTATGTTTTCCTTTCAGTGCAAGTGCACATCTACAATAAATGAAATTCACTCTCTCTCTCTCTTTCCCTTCCTCACTTTCCCCACTCCATTTTCTCCAAATCACCTTTTTAAACTCTTAAGCAGGATCATAAAACACCAACTCATTATGGTCCCTTCAAGTACAATGTTCCAAAGTCCACACTGTTCAGGGAAAAAAAGACAAAAGGAAGTATGGCAGAGTTGGACCTAATACTTCATTGTTTCCCAACCTTTAATAACTAACGTTGTCAACAACACAGAGAAAAACATGCATCATAACAGAATGGAGTGGGGGGAGTACTAAATGATAATTCACAGTTCCACTACACTAGCACAGAAGCAATGGTAAAGTAAGGTATATAATTTGGATTCACCTTTCCAAGTATAAATACATCAATCTTAATAGAAATGAAAGGGTAAAAAAAATTAGTTCTGAGGTAGGCAAATCAGAAAGCAAAAGTTATTTTTAACCTTTAGGTAACCTAAACCTTTTTGCTACATCTCTGAAATATAAGAAAGCTATGATTTGATTTACATCATAAATTCAGTGACAGACACAGATTGCCTTTTCTGTGTGAGGAAACAATGCCTGCAGTCAGCATGCATTTTCATGTATGCAGCTGTGACCCTGGCGCTTTCAGAAGCATAGCATAGCACTTACTACATCAAATATGCATTTTAAAAGCATTTCTCTACCTGCTCTGAATTTTTATTTGAAAGTGCTGGTAAGAAGCCAGAAAGGGATTTTAAAAAACAGCTCTGCTGATCTTAAGTTTAAAAATGCAAAATGAAAAATTATGAAGATTTCACAATGAATAGTACCAGAAAAAAGAGTATATGAACCAAAAAGAACTAAGCAATATATTCACTATATATCCTACAGTATTTTAAACAAACGGATTTTACCCTTTCTTTTTCCTAGAAAAAGAAGCCTTGGAGCAAAAGAGATTTTAATTTTGACATTTCTGGCTGACTACATTTTTCTTTGTGTATATAAGCAAGTATGGAAAGCATAAGATTTCTTTGAAAATGTACTTCCTATCACAATGATTCTGCCCTCACAGGGCACCCTTCCTCCAGATCCCTATTTTACTAGCCAGGGTTTTAATGAAAAGATATCTGCCAATATCAGAAATATAGAACTATTTTAGGTACAAGGTGGTAGCTAGGGGAAAATATTCAAGCATTTAGAGATATAAAACTTTTCTTTTGTTATTAAGGTACATGTCATAATTACAGAAAAATTAAAACAAAATAAATAGGCTGATAAGGCAAATTATATTTCTATGTTCATAAAACCAATTACATACCAATTCTTAAAGGAAACATCTAGATTTAGAAAAACTTAAAAAGGATTTTCTAGTAGCCATTGCTAATTGGAAGACTGCACAATTTGTGTAGCTTTTCCTTCAAGTATGATTATAAATCCCAGGTGTAAATCCCAGGTGATTAGAACTATAAACTGTGAACAAAGACTTTCCTGGTAGGAGAGAAAAGAGAAAACAGAAGCAAAACATACAGTTTGACAGAAAGAATTAAATAGCAACAAGACAGATGGCCCCTGGAAAGCATTATTGGCTAAGCTTCTCTCTCTCATCCTTACCTCTAACTGATAATTCCTTCCCACCTTCATTCTCTTAGTTTTTCTATAAATATTTCCAATTATTCATTAAAACAGTAAATTCATAAGCCCTCTAAAATTACATACAACATCTTGAGTAAAGATATGTATGCGCATTTTCTAAGAGGAAGTTCAAAACTTTTATGATACTCTCAAAGAAGGTCCTGACCCCCAAAAAAGGATAAGTACCAGTGAATTAGAGCTAAATTTATCAAGGGCAACTGCTATAACCCAGTCTTGTTAAACTCCCACTTTCAAAATGACTGTAACAGTAAATACCTTCCCAAAGAAGGTTATAAATGATGTATCATATCCAGAAATAGCAGCTCCCTGAGTTTTTACATTTTTGTAACTTCAACAATATAACACATAATGCGTTATACTGCTTTCAATCCCCTTATGGCAGTTTGATGGTATAATACAAACAATTTAATAAATGGTGTTATGCTTACTTTATGTTATATAAAACCAAACATCTTCAGGCTTGGTCAACATATTTAGATAACATTCAATCACTGAAATAATCAGCCTCCAAAAAAAAACAAAATGCTCATTTCTACAACAAAATTTGAATGATGATAGCTGATGGCCAACTCTGCATACTGCCCCTCCTCCTACATGAGAGGAAGGGGATATTCAGGAGATAAGCCTGGCACCGGAAATCATAGGAGTAGAAAGCCTTCTTGAGCAAAAGGGGGAGGAGAAATGAAACAAAATAAAATTTCAGTGGCTGAGAAATTTCAAAAAGAGCCAAGAGATCATTCTGCAGGTATTTTTATGCAGTATATAGATATCCCCTTTCAGTTTTTGGTATACTGAAATACTCAGAGGGAATACCTGAAACTGTTGAACTGTATTCTAACAACCTTGATTCTTGAAGATGACTGAATAACTATACAGCTGTTAAGGTGTGAGCAGGCGATTGTGAAACCCTTGTGACTGGCACTCCTTTTATCCAGTGTATGGAGAAATGGGTAAGAAAAAAAAAAGGAAAAACAAATAAATAATAGCCGGGGAGAGGGTGTATGGGATGTTTTATGTGTTCTTTTTCACTTTTATTTTTGCTTTTATTCTTGGGTGTGTTTTTGTTTGTTTGTTTGTTTGTTTTAGAATAATAAAAATGTTCAAAATCTATTGCGAGGACAAATGCACACATAACTATATGATGATACTGTTGAATCACTGATTGTACAATTTGGATGATTATATGGTATGACTATGTAATATATCTCAAAAAAGTGCATTTAAAAAATAGTAAATGAAGAAGGAATATAGGCAGAAATGAAAACTAATAACTAAAAAAACTCATTAATTAAAGACTAAGGGAATTATTTTCAGTAACTTAAAAAAAAAGTTTACCTTCAGAATAAATGCAAAAGGCAAGCATATCAAAAATTATTTGTATGGATAAACTTACAAAAATAAATGTGGCATATCCATGAAGTGGAATATTATTCAGCCATAAAAAGGAATGAAGTACTGATAGATGTTATAACACCAATGAACCTTGAAAACACTATGCTATCTGAGAGAAGGCAGACAAAAAGGCCGTGTGTCAAAGACTGGGGGAAGGAGAGAATGGGAAATGATGCTAATGGATACAGTTTGTTTT
Source organism: Tamandua tetradactyla (assembly GCF_023851605.1). Classification (NCBI taxonomy): domain Eukaryota; kingdom Metazoa; phylum Chordata; class Mammalia; order Pilosa; family Myrmecophagidae; genus Tamandua; species Tamandua tetradactyla. The sequence continues at coordinate 76,229,978 of NC_135328.1, forward strand.
GGAGGGTGATGAAAATGTCCTGAAATTAGATGGTGTGAAAATTGCACAACTTTTTTAATATACAAAAATCACTGATTGTACTCTTTAAAGACATGTATTTTGTGGTATTTAAATTATATCTAAATTTTAAAAGGCATTAAAAAGTATTCCAAACTTAACCTAGCCACACACTATTTTAAATTTAGTTATTTTTTAATTTTAGAAATCTCATCTGTATCATGTAAAATATAACTATATGGCAATTTAGTAATCAGAGTAACTTGGACTTCCAATCTATTCTCCACACAGTAGCCTTATTAATAAAACAAGAATTTTAAAAATGCCTTCAATTCTCTTATCCTATTCTGTATATAAAACAAAGTATATCTCACATTCATCCATTTCTTACCATCACCATGTCACCACCATAGTCAAACCAACAATATCTCTTACCATTTCCTCTACAATAGGTTCCTGCCTGATCTCTTCACTTCCTCTCTTGCCCCTCTCCAGTTCATTTCTCACAGCAGCCAAATATTTTTCAAATATTAATCTAATTTAAACACTTCAATGGAGCTTTTCTTTTCAGTAGTAGCTAACTCATAAAGTGAAGGAAGTGGTGGAGTTGGAAAATCACCGTTTTGCAACCACTAGAGTAAAAATTGTTTTGTGGGGATGAACTTAATAAGGACAAAGATGTGTGCATGGTCGCAAAGTGTCTTCTCCACATTTTGCTTATTAGTTACAAGTGGGTAAATGATAACTATAGTGTAGAGAAACCACAAATACCTTGACTGGTTGATCAAAATTAAATCACCTGTGAGGGGTATGGATATCACTGTCTCCAAATATGATATTCTGAGAAAGACAAAGAATCACTTATGTACTATTTCAGCCAGTGATGCATACTCTCAATTTAATCAAGAGGAAACATCAGACCCACCAAAACTTAGGGACACTCTACAAAACAACTGCCCTTCAAAAACGTCAATGACATGAAAGGTAAGCAAAGGACAAGATTTAAAAGGATAAACAGTTCCAGATTTTAACAGGTTAAACAGCTACAACAACTAAGGGCACCATACGATCCTAAACTAGGTCCTGTACTTAAAAAAAAAAAAAAAAAGGCAAAGAAAAACATTGAGACAAGTGATAAAACTGCAATATAAACAACATATTGAAGTACTGTATTGTTAAATGTCTTCAAGTTGATAACTGTACTCTGGTTATATAACAGAATATCCCTGTTTTTAGGAAATGCACAGTACTATATTATCCAGTCTACTTTCAAAAAGTTTTTAAAAAATTATTTAGGGAGAATGATAATGCAAATGTAGCAAAGTATAAAAACTTGGTGAAACTGAGTAAATGGTATATGGGAGTCTTTTGTACTATTCTTACAATTTTTCTATTACTGTGAAATTATTTCAAAATAATATATTAAAAAGGAAAACATTCAGTTGTTTCCTACTACCTTTCAAATAAAACCCAAAGCTTCTGCTATGGCCTTGCATAATCCAGCCTATGCCACTTTTCCTGGCCTTCTAGCTGCACTTCATCAGTCTTGAACATTAAGCTTCAGCCTCCCAGCCTCTCAGCAGTTCCTCTAGCATTTCAAGCTCTTTTGTACAATAGCATCAATGCATAAGTTCTCCCCTAGATATGAAACAATCTATGTGCTCTTCACATGACTGGCTTCATCTCATCTTTCAAAATGCATACAAGAAAATGTAAAAAGAGTTTAATGCTAAGGAAAAGCTAGTGATCAAAATTAAGGACAGGGTTGTATTTTGACAGCCACAAACATGCACTGGTCTTAATGTACTTATGTTAGGAATTATCTTAGACTTTCTCTTGTTTTTCTTTGATAACCTTAAGGGAAAAAATGCATTTGCCTTAAGAGATAAGTAAAAGAATCAATATCATTTACAGAGTACCCTGTGTTTAAGGACATACATCTTTAAACTCTTAAAATTAACTCCTTATCTCAATAAACTACATAACATGTTCACAAATAAATGAACAAATACACACATAAAGCATAAAACTTTAATCTGCTTGCAGCATAACCATCCATAACTATTGGCCTCATCAGCCACTTCAGAGCACACCATCTGCCAAAACATTTAATATTCCTTTATTTCAGAAAGTACAGCTTGATGTTGATCAGACCAAACCTCACAAATAAGATTCTTAACATTTGATATTTGTGCATGTCAGCCACTGTCTGGCACATCAGAATGATGCACAAATTCTGGAACAGGCAGTTTCTGCTCATGAATTCACAGCTATTTCCTCACTTTAGCTGAGAGAAGAGAGATCTTTAAAAGATTGCCATAATATGAATATGCAGAGAAAATATTAAAAGCAAAAGCACATGATAAAACTTGAGGAGAGAATGGCACATTACAAAGCAAATGAGAAAATGATCCACTAATAATTCACAAATCATAAAAATTTAGTTTATTCTTCCTCACAACCAAAATACCAGCCAAATATCAGCTCTCTGCCCTACTTCTTGTATAATCAGTATCAGACAATTTTTATATGATCCAGTTAAACAGAAGAATACTTTACCAAAAAATGGAGTTCTGGCTAACCAGAAGAAAACTCAGACCAAACAAAAGGGACAGAAAGGAAACACGAACTAAACAATACCTCAATACTGGTTTAAAAAATGTTATTAGGATAAAAATTGTTCACTAGTAGAAATTGTCATAAGGATAAAAATTGTTCACTAGTAGAAAAGAGCTTCTAAAGTTCTTGAAACAGTTAAGTACCTAAACAAGATGTTATGAACTTATGGCCTAAAATGGACTGCATCCTGTGAGCATGTGTTTTGCCTACCTACTTTGTATTTTTTTAAAAATTTTAATTGGTTGCCAACACTTACAAAGTCAGAAGATTTCATATAAAATTCTTACTTATATTGAAAGATCTGACAATAAGGCAACAATGAACCCCATTTCTCACTGCCACAATTGACTATCAGTTCTCAACATTACTTCCACACTGGAAATCATTAGGAGGCTTTGAAAAAATACCAATTTCTAGCTGACACTTCAGTCATCCTGTGTGAAGTCACCCAAGTACATGTAAAAGCTGCTTAGAGGGTTCCAACATTCATGCAGCCAGAGTGGAGAATCATAGGCATATGCTCTTTAGTTACCCACAACAGCCAAATGTCCTACACAGTTCTTCTAGTTACTCCATTTTCAAAGTCCCTTTTAAATATATCCATCTAATCTTGTTTAAGCCACAAAGCTAAAGAAAGGACTCTCTAGGAAGAAGGGTCTAGGTAATAAATACAAATTTTATCAGCTACAGAGACTATAATCCAATATGGTTCAAAAAATGGTCAGCAGAACACGTGCACAAAGATGTTCTCAACGCGTATCAGAAAATCAGGATCAGAAAACCAGGGTCAATTTCTAAAAGGGTACTCAGGGCTTTCCTCCTCTCCTACTCCTATAACCACCCTCCATCTAACCATGAGGAACACCAATACAAATCTAGGCTAAGGTGGCCTTGGAATTATTCCATCACACAGAAAAATGAGATTTAAATTTCCTATGTTCTCTCTCTTGCATCCACAGTATGCTTGTTCTCCATTTGGACTGCTTTCCATTAGAACTGCTCTTTGGTCTGACTCTTGTCCTTTCTGATGTGGGTAAGATGAACCTGGTACCCTGGTGCTTAGGAACATACAGACCCCTTGCATCCAAAGTAAGGAACGGGAACAAGAAGCCATGAGTAAGTCATTCAAGACCCCTCTATCCACTTCAAGTGGGAGGTCTTTGCAGCTTACATGAAGTACCATCAAGCTCCAAGGGTCTCAAGTAGTATTTCTGAAGTGTGATCCACAAATGATTTATATCTATATATTACTCAGTAGTTAAACATGCTGACTCCAGAGTAGCACACAAAATTTACTTACTGAATGAATGAGAAACTATGGCACATGAGAAGCTGTACCTCTAACAAGCTTCACAGATGATTCATATATACATGAAGTTTGAGAACCACTGAGCTCAAAATACCTTCTATAGAGTTCTTACAGGAAATTCACAGGAGTCAAGGAAAGCCATTGGTTAACATCTGGGCCTCACATCTCTCTTCATTTCCACATTAGCACAACTGATGCAATTTAGAAAGACCCATTTAAAATGGCATATAATCTACATTACTATGATTCAAATTAATGAGCTATTACAAAACAAATGAAAAATATTTACACACTAACTGTATACTACTAGAGTCTTTACTACCAAAAAACACAGATTAGCTTCATGCCCAGAAATGTTACAATTATTTCTCTTATCACTTCCATTTTAAATTAATCTTGAAGCATAACTAGGGAAACCAACCCCTCAGCTTCTCATATCCTTTTCATGCATTCATACACAGCTCATCAGTTGCCTCTCCACAGCTAGATGATATTGTTAACCAACATGTGGCAAAGAAAGCTTTAAAGCAGCATGAAAATTTTATGCCTGACTCAGGTAATCATAGCTCTCTTGAGGGGAATCTGCTCTTCAAGCTCACCTCTCTTCTGTTTCTGCCATCCACAATTCCCCCTGGAGGAACTTGAGACACTTATACATTCGATTACACTCTACTGATTTATAGTGCCAAACAACCATTCACATAAGGGCTCTCCATAAACATTACCAGATTATGTCAACTCAGGTGATTTATTGTGGACCTATTAATATGTCACCTATCTAAAGACAAACAATGTATCCAATTTATTTCAGCTCCTCAAACTAGGCTCCCAATCCATACCTTGCACCTACTGACTTTTCAAAACAAGACTACAGTTAGAAAAAACAAATTAGGAAAATAGCTGAAACATTACAGGTGAATAAGCTCTAATACATACAGTGAGAACAATCAGTATGAAAATGAGAGTACCCCTAAATCTGCAAGATAGAAAATTTCCTTTTGCCATTACCTTAATGGGTACATCTTAAATTTTAAGGTGCCTCTAAATCACCAGGAGGATCTTTCTAAAATGTGACTCTGATTCAGGCAATCTTGTATGGAGCTTGAGTTTCTGCATTTTTAAAAAGCTCCCAGATACTGCTAATGCTATTAGAAGCTATGCTATTCAAAATGAGGTGGGGGACCAGAAGTATTGCACACATACATCTAGAATTTTGAACCCATCCTAGACCTAAGGAAAGAGAATCTGCATTTCAATAAGATGCCAGGTAATAAGGATGTACTTTAGAGAGCAACACCTGGGACTCTTTTAAAAATATAAATATCTAGGCCTCACCCCAGAGATACTGATTCAATTGGTCTAGGGTATTTGATTATTCCCATGTTTGTTTTTAAGCACACCCAGGTGGTTCTCATGAGCAGTCAGTGTTAAGAACCATTAAATTAAAACTACCCCAATGAGTTGGAGTCAAATGTGGAGCCACTATTAATGGGCGCAGGATTTCTTTTGGGGGGAGATGAAATGTTCTAAAATTGGCTGTTGCGATGGCTGTACAACTCTGTGACTATAATAAAAACCACTGAATTGTACACTTCAAATGAGTCAGTTGTATGGTACATAAATTATATCTCAATAGTAATAGTGTCATACAAAAAAATTAAAGACTTCAATAGCTATCTTATTTAAAAAAAAATTAACCCCCTTGAACAATAATGAAATGAAATGATTTTTTATCATGAAACGCCAGTCCAAGTGTTAGATCTTCTATGAAAAAAAGGAAAAGCACAGCTATTTACTTGACTCCTCCAAAACTATTAAGATCTGCTCATCTACTCTTGAGTTATAATATTGGTCAAGAGGAAGAAAACATCTGAAACTAAAACCTTGTGTCACAAAGGGCACTCCTACTTTTTCTAAAAAAAAAAGCATATTTATGAATTTGGGAAACTTTACCCTGTGTCATCCCCTCCCAAGTTTCCCCAGTATTTTCAAGTAAATAATTTCCTTTTGCTTCCCCTATTTAAAAATAAATCAGTTAATTCATTGCACAACATTCTTCCAACTCTTCTGTACGTTTGAATATATTCATAAAACACTTAAGAAAAATACATATAAAATGCCAATCTGACCAAGTTTTTAAATAGTGACTTCTCATAATGTACTCATAAAAATAAAAGAGCTCATAAACAGCACTAAAATTACAGGAAAGGTCATTGAAATATGAGACATTGTTTGCTGATTATCAAAAGAAACAGCATAATATAGATAAATAATAGTTACTACGCTGTATTTTGGAGGGATTCCCCCCAGGTTCTCACAGTTGGTTTGGCAAACACTCAAAACTATAGGTGCTGTGTGCTCAAGTCAATGGTGGGCTTATAGATATCTAACTTACTTTCCCTGGTGGATCACCACCACCCATGTAAGCCATCTTTCACTCATGAGTGAATGCCCTTGATTTTGGTCCCCTATTCTCATTCTAGAGTTCCTATGACTATACACGCAGGTTACATGGCATCTTCTGGGGTCATCCTCTGCTCATTAAGCAAAAGGCCCTCTCTCAACAAAAGGCTCTCAAGGACCTTCAGGACAATGGATAAAGTCACCTTCACAAGTGAATATGATACCCTCCCTTGCCTGCTCCTCCCCAAACAAATCCAACACATTATAATATTATTGCTCTGTATGTATTTGTTTTAAATAATTCTCCTAACATACTAAATTCCACAGATGGCAAGAAAAAAAAAAAGGCAAACCAATGTTCCCAACTACTAACAAAGGCCTGGGTAATGACACAAATGACAATCTTCCTATCACTTTTATCATGAGGAAGTTTTCTCTCTTGTCTAACCTAAACCCCTTCTGCTTTAAGTACATTCACTCATTGAAATTTTTAATTTTACTAGTATTGGAAAAGATGGTTACATACCCTATAGTAAAGAGAATGCCTTGAAGTGTAAGTAACAGATTACAATTCCAAGGAAGTGCTCTTTAAACCCACACTGTTGACAACCAAATTGTGATCAACTCTATCTCTATTCTTTGAGTCTGAAACACTAACTACCTGAGAGCCCAAGACTGACAATCACTATGTGCATATCTCACTGAATCAAACAATTCTTAATGGATTAGTATGTCAACTCCATTAACAATTCACCAATTTGGGGGGGGGGGGGGCAAAAAACAGAAGGACTTACCTAATAGTATACATATTCTGAATATTCTTCTCCCCATCTTGTCCTTCCCTAAGAGCTTGTATTTGTAATAATTTCACAATGGCTTTTATCAAGCCATGTGTATTCCTGTAAGGAAATATTCAATGTTAAATGTTACAGACATAAAGTGAACATTCCAATCAAATGCTTAATTCTGTCATTTCAAAATAATTGAAAACTTGTCATTCACATCCACCCAGCTCATTCTACAGCACAGTCAAGAAGAAATCTAACAAGCAGACTGCTCCCATCCAACACATTAATGGAGAAGTGAGGTGCAGAAGTCAAACCACCACCCTATCAATCACTTCTCTAAACACTTTTAGGGAAGGAAGCATCAGAAAAAGTCAAACAGCCCACATAATTGCATGTGTCAGTCAGCAATACTGAATAACCAAGTACCTCATTTATAAATATTAGCAGGCCAGGAAAAATAACCAGATATATGAAATGTCTCAGTCATTCAAAAGAGTGGACCAAGGGACCAATCAGAACAAATAACTTCCATTAAAAAAGTTACTGGGGGTGGGGGGGAATAGAACTGTATATATTTTTTTCTTTATTCTTGGTAAGCAGTAGAAGGATAATATACCAAAAAGAATGACCTACCATTTTAAATAGGACTTCCCTTGGAAATAGAAATAAATCTTAGGGGAAAAACAGATTATTTGTAAAATGAAAAAAATTTTTATTATTTTAAAATCACGGTTATTAATAATATTTATTGAGCATTCTCCTAAGTGTTTTACATATATCATGTCATTTACTAATCAGGACATAATAAGTTACAAATCACTGTTAACTTTATTCATGAACAAAGGACTTAATATATCAGTTGGGGTAGTATGTGAGATGTTATTGAGTGTATTTTTATGGCATTTAAGGTTTTCCAACCGACAAAACATTTGGCCACACAGCAGTTCTGCACTGTCCAATACAGCAACCAATAGTCACATGTGGCTACTGGGTACTTGTAATGTGGCTAGTCCAAATTAAGATGTGCTAGAAAAGTAAAATACACACTGGATTTAAAAGACCTATGATACAAAAAAAAAAAAAAACAATGTAAAACAGCCTATATAATTTTATGTGTTGAAATAATATTTTTTAAAGTAGGTTAAGTAAAATATATTATTAAAATCAACTTTAACTGTTTCTTTTATTTTTTAAGAAATTTTGAATTACATATGTGGCTTACATTTGTGGCTCACAATGTATTTCTATTGCACAGAACTGCTAGACACACACTCATATGAGGGGGAAAAAATAATTCTGTCCCCTACCTACCTTACCAGCCTCATCTCAAACCATTCTCCCCATTGTACTTGGCAGTCTTTCAGGCTTCTTACTAAGCATCTTTCCTCCCACTACAGGGACGTGGCACTTTCTAGTTTCTGTGACCGGGAAGCTCTACACTCTTCTGTTTCCCTAGATAACTTCTATTCATTCTTTGGTTTTATTTTAGATGTTACTTACTCAGGAAAGCCCTCTTTGAACGCCAAGACTAGGCCAAACCTTCATATTAAAGCACACTCACACAGTATATTTTATTTGAATGTAGTTTGAGATACAATTGTGAAACTGTGAAATTAAGGCAATCTCTCCCTCTGAACCAAAAGCATCCTGACTGCAATGACAATCTGCTTTACTCACCATGCTATTACAGCACCTACCACAAGCACACAGGAGATAATAAATATATGCAAAAAACATGCTTAATTAAGGGACAGGCAGACTGATAGAATGATATAGCTAAGTTACAGAAGTGATCTCTGAAGGTAATTTTTAGTTCTATAACTACATTACTTACAAATATATACACTGAAATAATAGTATCATATCTTTATTATTAAAATTAGCTACTAACTAAACTAATATGAATGGTATTATTGGTTGTGGTTATAAACGGCCTTTGATTTCAAGAATAACACATTTAGCAAATGCTAGAATTATAAATACTAGGAAAATAAAATAAATATAATACTCCTCTTTAATTAAGCAATGACACAACTCCATTGGGGAAAGGGAGGGCAGGTGTTTTTTGCTGGAGTTTATCTTTCCATGTAACACACCTTAATCCATGTGCTTACAACATTAAAACCAATTTAAGACTCCTGATAGAATAAGAAAAAAGATAAATATTCAGCATGGTATATAGAGATTTAACTGCTATGTTGAAGACTGCTAACCATGCCGCTAAATCCACCACCCTGTAAATTAACTCCTAAGAGTTTTAGGATTAAATGGCTCCAGTGGCTTAATATCAGAGCAGCTGTAAGACATGCCTCATGAAAGATGCTATTTTCTTTCACTCACCCTTCCATCTTAACTCATTTGTTATGTATGAAAATCCACTAAATAGTAATAGGATTTTTTTAAACTTAAATTCTTCTCTCTCTGAAATTGCTTCGAAAGGTTAGATCCAAAAAGGCTAAAAAATAGAAGGTAAAGTTTCATATTATGATTTTTAAAAAGGTGGGGGGAAGAAGACATATGCATCAAGTTATTTTTAGATCCATAAGCTCATTATAATCCTTTGTTTTAAAATTTTAATTGGTAACCACTGAAGAATGCTAAAACAAAATAACTTCATTATTTATAAGTTAAGTAAATAAAAAGAATTAAGGTCTATATCCTGCCTTTACTATACAAACAATACCACTGGGTAATCCAATCGTATCAGAAAGGTTCTCTTTATACTTGTATTTCAGGTAGTAAGTAAAGAAAAAGTTAAAGAATGTCACCACTCTTAAACTCCTAATAAATTAATGCATCTGGTCACTGAATATCAAGAGTGATCAGATGCATTAATCTAACAACATCTAAAAAGAAGCAATCCAATATTTCATGTCTCCCAACAGAAAAATGCAATATCACCCATGAAAAAGTCGGATTCCCTCCCTCCCCAAAAAGTGAACGTAAAGCTTTTTTAAAACTAGGGAGTAAATGTTCAATTTACAAGAAATACAGAAAAATAAGTTAAACTACACCATGGACATGCAGCCAACAAAATCTATACTATGGAAATCACTACACACAAGGAACCAGTTTTTTCAACAAATAAACCATGAGAGAAAGCGAAGACACTATAGATTAAAAGAGACTTAAAAAGCATAACAATTTTAAAGTGGAACTTAGCTGAATATTCAAACTTTAAAAAATCAATTATAAGACAATTAGAAATTTGAACACTGAGTACACGTTAAAAAATAATATAATAATTTATAATAGCTGTTAAATATTTACAGAAATGGGAAGCATATTAAAGTATAATAACACTATTATAGTTATGTTTTTAAAAGATATATATTAAAATGTATACAGAAGAAATAATATGATGTCTGGGATTTGCTTCTAAGAATATGAGCGAAACAAAGTGCAAGGGCTGTGGAGAAGGCAGAACTAGCCATGGGTTAATGGTTGGAGCCGAGAGATATGGCTCAAAACATTATTTAACCTACTTTTGAGATAATCCATAAAATGTTTTAAAAATCATAAGAAGAGTTCTTCTTTGTAACTTATTTGTTTAACATTTTCCTGTTATTTTATATGTTCAAAATATTTGAAATCATTTGTAAGTTCACCAGAACAAAGAAGTAACATTGAAATACATTTATTAATTTCAGGTGAAATAACAGTTGAACTACACTGAAAGACTTAATTTTGCTCCAGACTTGAATTTATATGATCTACATTTCTACATATATATTCATAAGTAAAATTGATTCATATTAATTTTTGATGCTCCTGGTAAGTCTTTCTGATATTCTGGTATAACAGCTGACTAAATTTCAAAATGCTAATTAAAAAAAAAAAATTAGAGGAAAGGGCATTGTGACTGTGGCTCAGTGGCAGAATTCTCTCTTGCCATACTGGAGACCAAGGTTTGATTCCCAGTGCCTACCCATGAAAATAAAAAAAAAAGAGGGAAAAAGTTAAAGCAGAAATAACATTAAAATAACCTTCTCAATATTGCTTGCCCTTAAATTAGATCTCCATCATAACAAAGTTCACAGTACTTGTCCATTATTGAAAGCACTATATTAAAATTAATAAATTTCAGTGAAAAGTCCAGGACCAGAGAGCTTCACATGGGAATTCTACCAAGTTCCCAGGAAGAATTAGTACCAATCCTGCTAATATACCATATCAACAAATCAAAGAGGAAAAACCCCATGATCATCTCAATTGATTTAGAAAAGGCATTTGATAAAATTCAGCCTCCTTTCTTAATAAAAACACTTCTAAAGACAGGAATAGAAGGAAACTTCCTTAACATGATAAAGGGCATACATGAAAAACCCAAAACTAACATCATACTCAATGGGAAAAACTGAAAGTTTTCCTTTTAGGATCTGGAACAAGACTAACATACCCGCTGTAATCACTGTTATTCAACATTGTGCTAGAAGTTCTATTGTGCTAGAAGTTCTAGCTAGAGCAGTTATGCAAGAAAAGTAAATAAAAGGCATTCAAATTGGGAAGGAAGAAGTAAAACTTTCACTGTTTGCAGATAGCATAATAATATATGTACAAAGCCCCCCAAAATCTACCATAAAGCTACTAGAGCTAATAAATAAATTAAGCAAACTGGCAGGATATGTACAAAACTGGCAGATCAACATACAAAAATCAGTAGTGTTTCTATTCACTAATAATGAGCAATCTGAAGAAGAAATCAAGAAAAAAATTCCATTTACAATAGCAACCCAAAAAATCAAATATCTAGGAGACTAAATTTAACTAAGGATGTAAAGGATCTATACAAAGAAAACTACAAACATTGTTAAAAGAAATCAAGGAAGATCTAAATGAATAGAAGGGCATTCCATGTTCATGGATTGCGAGACTAAATTATCATTAAGATGTCAATTCTACCCAAATTGATTTACAGATACAACATAATCCCAATCAAAATTCCAACAGCCATCTTTGCAGAAATGGAAACTCCAATTATCAAATTTATTTGAATGGGTAAGGGACCCCGAAGAGCCACAAACATCTTGAAAGAGATGAATGAAGTTGGAGGACTTATACTTTGTAACTTTAAATCATCTTATAAAACTACAGTGGTCAAAACAGCATAATACTGGCATTTAGATAATTTAGATAATATTGACCAATGAAATTGAATTGAGAGTTCAAAAAGAGACCCTCACCTCTATGGCCAATTGATATTTGACAAAGCTGCCAGTCCACACATCTGGGACAGAATAGTCTCTTTAACAAAAGGTGTTGGGAGAAATGAAAATCCATATAAAAAAGAATGAAAGAGGATCCCTAGCATACACAACTTACAGAAAATGAACTCAAAATAGATCAAAGACCTAAATACAGCAGCCAGGACCATAAAACTCTTAGAAGCAAATAAACGGAAGAATCTCCAAGATCTTGTGGTAGGCAATGGTTCCCTTAGATATTACACCCAAGGCACAAGCAACAAAAGAAAAAAATAGATAAATGGGACACACCCAATATTTTAGGTTTCAAAGTCAAAGGACTTTGTCAAGAAAGTGAAAAGGCTGCCTACTCAATGGGAGAAAGTATTTGGAAATCACCTATCGGATAAGGGCTTAATATCCAGAATGCATAAAGCAATCCTACAACTCAACAATTTAAACAACCCAATTTAAAAATGGGCAAAAACATGAATACACATTTTTCCAAAGAGGAAAAATCAAAAAGCATAAGAAAAGATGCTCAACATCTTTTCTATCTATTAGGGAAATGCAAATGAAAACCACCACAGAATACCATTTCACACCCATTAGAATGGCTACTATTAAAAAAACAGTAAATTAAATGTGTTGGAGAGGATGTGGAGAGATAGGAATACTCAGTCACTGCTGGTGGAAATGTAAAATGATGCAGTCACTACGGAAGACAGTTTGACAGTTCCTCAAGAAGCTAAGTATAGAACTGCCATATGACCTGGCAATTTCACTACTAGATATATACCCAGAAGAACGAAAAGCAGGGGCTCAAATAGACATTTACACATCAATGTTCACAGTAACATTATTCATAATTACCAAAAGATGGAAGCACCCCAAATGTCTATCAACTGACATTTGAATAAACAAAATGTGGTATATACATGTGATGGAATATTATTCTGCTATAAGAAGAAAGAAGTCCTAATGGGTACAACAACATGGATGAACCTTAAGAACATTATGTTAGGTGAAATAAGCCAAACAGAAAAGAACAAATATTGTATGATCTCACTGATATGAACTAATTAAAATAAGCAAACTCATAGAGTTAGAATCTAGAATATAGGTTACTAGGGGATAGAATGGGGTTAGGGAATGTGGAGTTGATCATTTGTGCAGAATTTCTATTTTGGTTGCTTTGTAAATGTTTGGAAATGGACAGCAGTGATGGTAGCATGTTATCCTGAATATAATTAACAGCAGTGATTTATTTGTGTGGATGTGGTTGAAAGGGGAATTTTTGCATCATTTATTTACTACTAGGAAAGCTAGAGGATAAAATACAAGACTGTATAACACAGTGAACCCTGTTGTGAATGATAACTGTGGTTAATAGTACAAATACATGAACGTTCTTTCATGAATTATAACAAGTATACATCACTATAACAAGTTCTTAATAATAGGGTAATATGTAAGGACAAATATACCCAATGCAAACTATGCAGTATAGTTAGCAATAGTATTTTAACAAGCTTTCATAATTGTAACAAAGGAGCCACACCAATGCAAAATGTCAACAATAGGGGGTATTTGGGAATGTTGCATTTTTTATGTGACTTTTAAGTAAACCTGTAACTTCTTAATTACAAAATAAATAAAGAAAGAAAGAACAATATGTTTTTAACTATGCTAAGTGAAAGAAATCAAACAGAAAACACTACATATAGTGTGATTCCATTTGTAAAAAATGTAAATATAAATGGATCTATACAGAATCAGATTAGTGGTTATTAGGGCTGGGAAGGATAGAGAGACTGCAAGGTGACTGCTAAGGATAAAGGGTATGGGACTTTTCTTTTTGGAGTAATGTAAATGTTCTAAATTGATGTAGTAATGAAATGCTCAACTCTGTGATTATACTAAAAGCCAATGACTGGCCCTCTTTGTCCGCCGGCCCGGAGCGGCGCTCACGCCCCGCCAGCCAGCCCGCCCTCCTTTCCCTCTTTGTCCGCCAGCCCGGCGCGGCGCTCACGCCCCGCCAGCCAGCCCGCCCTCCTCTCCCTCTTTGTCCGCCGGCCCGGCGCGGTGCTAACGCCCCGCCAGCCAGCCCGCACTCCTCTCCCTCTTCCCCCTTCTGCTCCGGCGCGCTCCATCCGCCATCTTATCCTTCCCTTTCTCCTCCTGCTCCAGCGGCTCTTCAACCACTACCATGCCTTCTTCCACCTTCACCGGCTCCTCCGCCACCGGCCTCGACAGCTTTGTCACCCTCACCTTTCCGCCTCCAGAACAGCTACTGGGGGAGTGGAGATGATAAATAGCAGCTCCCAGAGCCACTACGGAGATCAAAGGGACGGCATACCCCATCCTGGAACAGCTGACTGTCTGGGAGAATCAGCTCCGGTGAGATCGTCGAGGGGCGCGGGCTTTCCCGGGCAGGATGGCAAGTGGCCGGAGTCCCTCCCTTCCTCCTTCCCAGGCCAGCTGGCAGAATTGAGCAGGCGGTCGCCTCGGGTCGCGGCGGTTGGCGCCCCCACCACGCGAGGTCCCCCGGACCAACTGAGAGAGTTGGGTCGGAAATCCCCAGACCGCGGAGAACGGTGACCGGGGGGTCCCTTCCAAACATGTGACTCCCTGGTCCGGTTGGGAACAGTGCACTCTCCCGGGTTGCGGCAGCTCGTGCCCTCCCGCCACGCTTGGCGCCCCAGGCCGACTAGGAAATTCGGTCGGGCGCTCTCCTGGGCTGCGGCGGCCGGCGACCCTCCCCGCGTTCGGACCTCCGAGCCGACTGGCACTCTTCCAAGCCACTTCGGCTGCCGAACCTTCACCACGGCGAGAGTTTTCCAAAGCTAAAGGACCCACAGCAACTTTTACTGGTGGAACCCGTAGACAAACATGTGCCACGAGCACCACGTACTGGGCAGGATAAGAAAAACAGAACCCAGAGATTTCACAGAAAAATCTTTCAACCTGTGGGGTCCAATACCCAGGGAAATCTGACTAAATGCCCAGATGCCAGCAGAAGATAACGGATCACGCTCAGAAAATTGAAAATATGGCCCAGTCAAAGGAACAAACCAATAGTTCAAATGAGATACAGGAGCTGAAATACCTAATGCTGAATATACGAACAGAAATGGATAACCTCTTCAAAACCGAAATCGATAAATTGAGGGAGGATATGAAGAAGACATGGGCTGAACATAAAGAAGAAATAGAAAAACTGAAAAAACAAATCACAGAACTTATGAAAGTGAAGGATAAAGTAGAAAAGATGGAAAAAACAATGGATACCTACAATGATAGATTTAAAGAGACAGAAGATACAATTAGTTGATTTGGAGGATGGAACATCTGAATTCCAAAAAGAAACAGAAACTATCGGGAAAACAATGGAAAAATTTGAACAGGGTATCAGGGAACTCAAGGACAATATGAACCGCACAAATATACGTGTTGTGGGTCTCCCAGAAGGAGAAGAGAAGGGAAAAGGAGGAGAAAAACTAATGGAAGAAATTATCACTGAAAATTTCCGAGCTCTTATGAAAGATCTAAAATTACAGATGCAAGAAGTGCAGTGCACCCCAAAGAGAATAGACCCAAATAGGCGTTCTCCAAGACACTTACTAGTTAGAATGTCAGAGGTCAAAGAGAAAGAGAGGATCTTGAAAGCAGCGAGAGAGAAGCAATCCACCACATACAAGGGAAACCGAATAAGACTATATGTAGATTTCTCAGCAGAAACCATGGAAGCTAGAAGACAGTGGGATGATATATTTAAGTTACTAAAAGAGAAAAACTGCCAACCAAGACTCCTATATCCAGCAAAATTGTCATTCAAAAATGAGGGAGAAATTAAAACATTCTCAGACAAAAAGTCACTGAGAGAATTTGTGGCCAAGAGACCAGCTCTGCAAGAAATACTAAAGGGAGCACTAGAGTCAGATACGAAAAGACAGAAGAGAGAGGTATGGAGAAGAGTGTAGAAAGAAGGAAAGTCAGACATGATATATATAATACAAAAGGTAAAATGGTAGAGGAAAATATTATCCAAACAGTAATAACTCTAAATGTCAACGGACTGAATTTCCAATCAAAAGACATAGACTGGCAGAATGGATTAAAAAACAGGATCTTTCTATATGCTGTCTACAGGAAACACATCTTAGACCCAAAGATAAATATAGGTTGAAAGTGAAAGGTTGGGAAAAGATATTTCATGCAAATAACAACCAGAAAAGAGCAGGAGTGGCTATACTAATATCCAACAAATTAGACTTCAAATGTAAAACAGTTAAAAGAGGCAAAGAAGGACACTATATACTAATAAAAGGAACAATTAAACAAGAAGACATAACAATCATAAATATTTACCGAACCAGAATGTCCCAAAATACGTGAGGAATACACTGCAAACACTGAAAAGGGAAATAGACTCATATACCATATAGTTGGAGACTTCAATTCGCCACTCTCATCAATGGACAGAACATCTAGACAGAGGATTAATAAAGAAATAGAGAATCTGAATATTACTATAAATGAGCTAGACTTAACAGACATTTATAGGACATTACATCCCACAACAGCAGGATACACCTTTTTCTCAAGTGCTCATGGATCATTCTCAAAGATAGACCATATGCTGGGTCACAAAGCAAGTCTTAACAAATTTAAAAAGATTGAAATTATACACAACACTTTCTCGGATCATAAAGGAATGAAGTTGGAAATCAATAATAGGCGGAGTGCCAGAAAATTCACAAATACATGGAGGCTCAACAACACACTCTTAAACAACAAGTGGGTCAAAGAAGAAATTGCAAGAGAAATTAGTAAATACCTAGAGGCAAATGAAAATGAAGACACAACATATCAAAACTTATGGGACGCAGCAAAGGCAGTGCTAAGAGGGAAATTTATTGCCCTAAATGCCTTTATCAGAAAAGAAGAAAAGGCAAAAATGCAGGAATTAACTGTCCACTTGGAAGAACTGGAGAAAGAACAGCAAACTAATCCCAAAGTAAGCAAAAGGAAAAAAATAACAAAGATTAGAGCAGAAATAAATGAAATTGAAAACATGAAAACGATAGAGAAAATCAATAAGACCAGAAGTTGGTTCTATGAGAAAATCAATAAGATTGATGGGCCCTTAGTAAGATTGACAAAAAGAAGAAGAGAGAGGATGCAAATAAATAAGATCAGAAATGGAAGAGGAGACATAACTACTGACCCCACAGAAATAAAGGAGGTAATAACAGGATACTATGAACAACTTTACGCTAATAAATACAACAATTTAGATGAAATGGACGGGTTCCTGGAAAGACATGAATAACCAACTTTAACTCAAGAAGAAATAGATGACCTCAACAAACCAATCACAAGTAAAGAAATTGAATCAGTCATTCAAAAGCTTCCTAAAAAGAAAAGTCCAGGACAAGTCAGCTTCACATGTGAATTCTATCAAACATTCCAGAAAGAATTAGTACCAACTCTCCTCAAACTCTTCAAAAAAATCGAAGTGGAGGGAAAACTACCTAATTCATTTTACGAAGCCAACATCACCCTCATACCAAAACCAGGCAAAGATATTACAAAAAAAGAAAACTACAGACCAATCTCTCGAATGAATATAGATGCAAAAATCCTCAATAAAATTCTAGCAAATCGTATCCAACAACACATTAAAAGAATTATAAATCATGACCAAGTAGGATTCATCCCAGGTATGCAAGGATGGTTCAACATAAGAAAATCAATTAATGTAATACACCATATCAAAAAATCAAAGCAGAAAAATCACATGATCATCTCAATTGATGCAGAGAAGGCATTTGACAAGATTCAACATCTTTTCCTGTTGAAAACACTTCAAAAGATAGGAATACAAGGGAACTTCCTTAAAATGATAGAGGGAATATATGAAAAACCCACAGCTAATATCATCCTCAATGGGGAAAAATTGAAAACTTTCCCCCTAAGATCAGGAACAAGACAAGGATGTCCACTATCACCACTATTATTCAACATTGTGTTGGAGGTTCTAGCCAGAGCAATTAGACAAGAAAAAGAAATACAAGGCATCAAAATTGGAAAGGAAGAAGTAAAACTATCACTCTTTGCAGACGATATGATACTATACATCGAAAACCCGGAAAAATCCACAACAAAACTACTAGAGCTAATAAATGAGTACAGCAAAGTAGCAGGTTACAAGATTAACATTCAAAAATCTGTAGCATTTCTATACACTAGTAATGAACAAGCTGAGGGGGAAATCAAGAAACAAATCCCATTTACAATTGCAACTAAAAGAATAAAATACCTAGGAATAAATTTAACTAAAGAGACAAAAAACCTATACAAAGAAAACTACAAAAAACTGCTAAAAGAAATCACAGAAGACCTAAATAGATGGAAGGACATACCGTGTTCATGGATTAGAAGACTAAATATAGTTAAGATGTCAATCCTACCTAAATTGATCTACAGATTCAATGCAATACCAATCAAAATCCCAACAACTTATTTTTCAGAAATAGAAAAACCAATAAGCAAATTTATCTGGAAGGGCAGGGTGCCCCAAATTGCTAAAAACATCTTGAGGAAAAAAAACGAAGCTGGAGGTCTCGCGCTGCCTGACTTTAAGGCATATTATGAAGCCACAGTGGTCAAAACAGCATGGTATTGGCATAAAGACAGATATATCGACCAATGGAATCGAATACAGTGCTCAGATATAGACCCTCTCATCTACGGACATTTGATCTTTGATAAGGCAGTCAAGCCAACTCACCTGGGACAGAACAGTCTCTTCAATAAATGGTGCCTAGAGAACTGGATATCCATATGCAAAAGAATGAAAGAAGACCCGTATCTCACACCCTATACAAAAGTTAACTCAAAATGGATCAAAGATCTAAACATTAGGTCTAAGACCATAAAACAGTTAGAGGAAAATGTAAGGAGATATCTTATGAAACTTACAATTGGAGGCGGTTTTATGGACCTTAAACCTAAAGCAAGAGCACTGAAGAAGGAAATAAATAAATGGGAGCTCCTCAAAATTAAACACTTTTGTGCATCAAAGAACTTCATCAAGAAAGTAGAAAGACAGTCTACACAATGGGAGACAATATTTGGAAATGATATATCAGATAAAGGTCTAGTATCCAGAATTTATAAAGAGATTGTTCATCTCAACAACAAAAAGACAGCCAACCCAATTACAAATTGGGAAAAAGACTTGAACAGACACCTATCAGAAGAGGAAATACAAATGGCCAAAAGGCACATGAAGAGATGCTCAATGTCCCTGGCCATTAGAGAAATGCAAATCAAAACCACAATGAGATATCATCTCACACCCACCAGAATGGCCATTATCAACAAAACAGAAAATGACAAGTGCTGGAGAGGATGCGGAGAAAGAGGCACACTTATCCACTGTTGGTGGGAATGTCAAATGGTGCAACCACTGTGGAAGGCACTTTGGCAGTTCCTCAAAAAGCTGAATATAGAATTGCCATATGACCCAGCAATACCATTGCTGGGTATCTACTCAAAGGACTTAAGGGCAAAGACACAAACGGACATTTGCACACCAATGTTTATAGCAGCGTTATTTACAATTGCAAAGAGATGGAAACAGCCAAAATCTCCATCAACAGAAGAATGGCTAAACAAACTGTGGTATATACATACGATGGAGTATTATGCAGCTTTAAGACAGGATAAACTTATGAAGCATGTAATAACATGAATGGACCTAGAGAACATTATGCTGAGTGAGTCTAGCCAAAAACTAAAGGACAAATACTGTATGGTCCCACTGATGTGAACGGACATTCGAGAATAAACTTGGAATATGTCATTGGTAACAGAGTCCAGCAGGAGGTAGAAACAGGGTAAGATAATGGGTAATTGGAGCTGAAGAGATACAGACTGTGCAACAGGACTAGATACAAAAAACTCAAAAATGGACAGCACAATACCTAATTGTAAAGTAATCATGTTAAAACACTGAATGAAGCTGCATCTGAGCAATAGGCTTTGTTTGTTTGTTTGTTTTTGTTTGTTTGTTTTTACTATTATTATTACTTTTATTTCTTTTCTCTATATTAACATTCTATATCTTTGTCTGTTGTGTTGCTAGTTCTTCTAAACCGATGCAAATGTACTAAGAAATGAGGATTATGCATCTATGTGATGATGTTAAGAATTACTGATTGCATATGTAGAATGGTATGATTTCTAAATGTTGGGTTAATTTCTTTTTTTTTTTCCGTTAATTAATAAAAAAGGCAAAAAAAAAAAGCCAATGACTGTACACTTTGGATGGATTGTATGGTATGTGACTATATATCAATAAAACTGCCTTAAAAAATAAATGTATTTCTATTATACCTCAAAGTTTACAAAGGTCTTTCCTGATATCTCAAGAAATAAGCTCTACTTATGTAGGTAACAGAGAAGCTTACCTATAGGCATGTCTAAGGATTACTTCTGGAGGACTTCCATTGTTCCACAAATGTGGCCTCACTCTCTCTAAGCCCAACTCTGCAAGTGAAATCACTGGCCTCCCCACTACATGGGATATGACATCCAGGGGTGAAAGTCTCCCTGGTGACGTGGATGAATCCACGGATGAATTCATCTGTGGGATGAATTCAGCCCTGGCACTGTAGGATCAACAATTTCATCCTGACCAAAATGGGGAAAAGAAGTGTAACTAATAAAGTGTCAGTGGCAGAGAAAGTTCAAATAGAGTCAAGAGGATACTCTGGAGGTTGCTCGCACGCAAGCTTCAGTTAGATCTTGCTATCTATCATAATCAGCCAAACCCCAACCAGGACCATTCCAGCCAATTCTAAAGAACATCTAGGGCAATATAGAAGATTCCACAAGGGTTCCATGTGCTAGAAAACTTTCCAGAAACCTGCAACCTCCGGATGGGTCCCTGGTCCAGATAGGTCCTGAAACCTAGAGGGCCCAGCCTCTCCAGAATATCAGACAGTTCCATCTCCCTACCGCATATTAGTGACAGACCCTTCCAATATGAAAAATTTAGAATGGCCATAGTCCAATCACCCCTAAAGAGAGATGGAAAGATCAAAGGTGATGGTGGCGTTAGACAGTGAAGATAGGATTTAACAAATGAATATGAATGCTGAATCATTAAATTGATATATCTTTTAATCTCCAGTATCTTAGGGTAGCTAGAAGTAAAAACCTAAAATTGTGGAATTGTAACCCATGTCAAACTCTGAAATATATTCTACAACTAATCGTGATGCTGTGCTTTGAAATTTACTGCTTTTCTGTATATATGTCATTTTTAACAAAAAAAGAAGGGAAAAAGTCAATTGTGATGACAAAAAAATATTTAAGCATTCTAGCCTCCTATATTCTGGAGCAGCTAGAAGGAAAAAAATCTGAGAGGATTGCCCATGACAAACTCGGGGATCTGTCCTGTAACTACCCATTGAAAAGTGCTTTGAAAACTATTGCTTTAGTTCTTTGCTTTGTATACATATCATACTATACAATAAAAAAGTTTAAAAAACAAACAAACAAAAAATGAACAGAGAGAAACAAGTACTAGAGAAAATGTGGAGAAAAAGATGTACCTATTCACTGTCAGTAGGGAAACTGAGAGGTGCAGCCACTCCGGAGGGCAGTATAGTGGTTCCACAGGAGGCGAGGGGTGGGGTTGCCATATGATTCTGAAAACCCATTGCTTGGTGCATATCTGGAGGAACTGAGTGTGGGGACACAAATGGACATTTTCAAACTGATGTTTCTGGTGGTAGTGATTGTGATCCACAATAAGTTGAAGTGGCCTAAGGGTTCAACAACTGAGGAATGGAAGGGGGAACTATGGTGTATGCATACAATAGATTACTGAGTGGCCACAAGAAGGAATGAAGTTGTGAAGCATGCAACTAGATGAATGAACCTTAAGGACTGTATGTTGAATGAAACATCAGAAACAAAAAGATAAATATTATCATGCCTCAATCATATGGACTAATAATAATATAAAAACTTGGTGAACTGAAGTCAAGAACATGGGTTATTAGGTTGGGACCTAATGTAAAGGGTCCTAGATTGTAAGCTCTTACGACAGTCATATATATATATATATATTCAGGAGTTGTGACTGCTATTTCTAAATTCTGAGGTTTTAGATATGAGCTGTTTGTGTATAACCTGGGTCATTCCCAGAAACTTGGGTATTTATGTGACACCTGAGACTCAAAGTTAGAGCTCTGAAGTTATGAAAGTTAGCATTACTCTATACAAGAACTGTTTAAAAAGTTGAAAAAGTGATCAGACTTCAAGTAGAGATATGAATGAAGCACATCTCGATAAAACTAAGGTAAATCAGAAAACAGGGTAAAGGATGAATCATTCCTATTTTAAAACTTCAAGTTCTGTGTGAGACCAAAGGGAGAGATGTCTGTTTGGTGCAAAATTTATATTTTGGGCAGTGCATTTCCTAATTTAACTTGTATGGTCAGTTTAGGTGGAATCTTGAATAGGGAGTTAGATTTTGTTGATCTGTCCAGGTTAATGTGATGCCCTGATATATCCCAGAGTAATTTGGGCAGTGAATTAAGAAGTACTTGCAAAGTCCCCTTGGGGGACTGGAGAGAAAGGAGGAAATATTCACCTTCCCCATTTAGAGAATCTGATATTCTTACAAGCAGTGGTGATAACCAAATCAAATGGCTGAGCCCTCGATCTTGGGGTTCATCCCTATGAAACATATTCCTGCAAAGGATAAACTAAGCCTACTTAAAATGAGTCCTAAGAGTCACCCCCAAAGAACCTGTTTTGTTGCTCAAATGTGGTCTCTCTCTCTAAGCCAAATGGCGGGCAAACTCACTGTCCTTCCCCCAATGTGGGACATGACTCCCAGGGGTGTAAATCTCCCTGGCAATATGGGACAAAAATCCCGGAATGAGCTAGGACCCAGCATCAAGAGACTGAGAAAACCTTCTTGACCAAAAAGGGGAAGAGAGATACGAGACAAAATAAAGTGTCAGTGGCTGAAAGATTTCAAACACAGTCGAAATGTTACCCCGGAGGTTATTATTATTATGCATTATATAGATATCCCTTTTATGGTGTATTGGAGTGATTGGAGAGAAGTACCTGAAACTGTTCAGCTGTGTCCCAGTAGCCTTGATTGTTGAAGATGACTGCATAAAGATAAAACCTTTACAAAGTGACTGTGTGATTGTGAAGGCCTAAGTCTAGGGTATGGACAGATGAATAAAAAAATATGGATAATAAATAAATAAATAAATAAATAATGGTGGGGACAAAAGGTAAAATAAACTGGGTAGATGTAGGTACTGGTGATCAATGAAAGTGAGGTGTAAGGAGTATGGTACATATGAGTTTTTTCTTTATCTTTTTATTTCTTTTTCTGGAGTGATGCAAATGTTTGGAAAAATGATCATGGTGATGAATATACAACTATATGATGATATTGTGAGCCCTTGACTGTATACCATCTATGAAAAGTATGTGTGTGAAGATTTGTCAATAAAAATATCTAAAGAAAAAAAAAGAAAGAAGCTCTAAATCACACTTTTAACAACTATGTTATTGTCTAGAACTCCCATCGATAGCTATCCAAAAAGGAGCCTGTAAATACATATGAACATTCTACAGCACAAAGGGTAGAAAATAGCAATGTCACAAAGAAGTCAAGATAAAAAACTGGCTCAAAATTGCATTTGGGGCAATAATACCACTCGAATAAGTAGGTCCACATACAAATTATATACAAACATCTCTATGCACTGCTCTCATGTATTATACACAGTCAGCGACAATAAATTAAGTCTAGAGCTAGGCAAAAAAGTAAAAGATAAAATGTGTCTTCAAGCTCCTCTACATTCACACATGTCAAAGAAACTAGTGTAAGCCAAGAAGGCATAATAGTGAGAAAGTCAACAAAATAATCATAGATTTGTGGAAGTGAAAGGAACTGAGAAAACTATTTTAATCCTCCTGGGTTTATATATGAATAATTATCTCTTCACCCTTCAATCTCTTCTAATACTAACTTCTCTGAGCCCATTTCTTATCACCAAAATAGGAATGATTCTACTATTCTTGGTTGGTGGTTGTAAGGATTAAATGATAAATTTTAAGTAAAGCTCTAAGCACAAGGCAGGGTACATAGTTAACACTTAAGTTAGTTTCCTTCCTTAACTCCTCTTCCCCTAGCAACCAAGGCAGAGGTTATTTGGATCATTTTTGCTGTTTGGAAAGACAATTCATAGAATAGAAAAAATATTTCACAGGAGGAGAATGATGATAGAAAATATGGTGGCATCTCACAACCACAAAAAATAATCATGCTATCTTTGGCACTGAATCTCCATTAATTCAATCTCCCTCTATCCCTGTCAGAGCAACACAGACCTAATATTATTAATTTATATTTAAGTACAATTATGTTGCCAGGCTAGAGCTGAGTTGGATGAAGTCAAGAGCTATCTATTTCCAAAGTCATGGCTTCACCCCAGGTTTAATCCTAGTACAGAGGACTCCTTAGGAATAGTATCCTGTCTCCTGTCTATTTTGAAAAGTACCACTTCTTCTCCACTTGCATAGTACTGAATAAAGAATCTCAGCACACATAGGTTCACACAATAAAGACAGCCTGTAGTAGGCATAATTACGTCCCCCCAAAAAGGATATGTCTAAGTCCTAAGCCCTGGTACCTGGGAATATGACCTTATTTGGAAATAGGATATTTGCCAATGTAATTAGTTAAGCTCTTGAGATAAAAAATAATCCTGGACTTAGGATGGGCCCTAAAACCAATGTCTTATAAGAGAAAGGAGAGGGAAGAATGACATGATCAACATGGTGATGTAAACAGGTACCGATAATCTCTCCTCAGAGATTCAGCATTAAAAAAGAACAATTCTGAAGTATTCAGAAATGCAGAGGCTGTTATGAACTGGAGAGGACCCTGCAAATCCCAAACTGAAGAAGTAGAAGAATATCAGTTAGGAAATTTCCATTCAGACCAACAGTTCTCTCCCCTTCCCTTCACTAAGTCTCACAGTTAGGGACAGGAAGAGCAAGAACCCCTCCCATCAGGGACACAGAATATGTATTCTCTCATAGCAGTGAGACAGACCCTCACCTTCTGGAGATCTGAGGGTCAGGGGAGAGCATTTCAAGGCCCAGATCAGTGAGAGAAAGAGAGTCTAAGAAAACATGGACAGAAGCTGTGTTTCCAACTCTAGGTCCAAAAGACCTCTTCCCACCCCCATGAGAAGCAGCAGCAAGTGAACTAATCCCTGTCTGTGGGAAGACTAAAGACTGGTACAGTTGGGGATGTACTCCACCACAAATAAAGGAGGGAACAAAAATCCATATTGAGTCAGACGTTGGCCGGCAAAAAGAGGGAGCAGGAATCCTGCAGTCAGCCTGGCCTGGTAAGGCACAGACTGCGCCCCAAAAGGCACACAGCTCTGAGGTCAATTAGGTTTTTAAATAGCTCCATCTACTTAGCAGAAAAGAAACTGCAAGAGAATTGAAGGGCTCTTTCAAAGACTACCCAGAAAATTATTTCAGGCCAAATGAAGCAGGTGTAGACTTCTACATAGGAACTCACTCCCGTTTGGGCTGACAAACACGGACAATATAACTGCTAAAGCAGTGCTCTAAAACAAACCTAAGTCTTGCAGGACATTGAAAAAAAGAGCACCACTGAAAGACAGCCAAATTGTTTTACTCACAGAGACAATGCTGTGGTGACCAATAACTACTCCTATACCCAAGGCTGGCTGCTACAGATGCCTGGTTGAGGGGAGATTAGGTGAGGCAGAGTGAAACAAATCTGATTACTGGCTAGTGAGAGAGATGAACAAGTAGAGAACAAACACTAACAACAGGAAAACCCTAGACAAAAGAGATAAAATGATCTCTGGAAAAAATTAATCAAGAAAATCACATACCTCAGCACCAGCAAAATATCAAAACTTCATACTATTTAGAATGAAGATAATGGCCCAAACAAAGGAAAAAACTAACACCTCACCTAAGATGCAGGAATTGAAATAACTAATTACTGGCATTAATACAAAGTTTCTAAATCAATTCAGTGAGTTGAAGGAAAATATGGAAAAAGACATGAAGGATATAAAGAAGACACAGGGTGTTCATACAGAAGAGCAGGAAAGCTGAAAAAACAAATGACAGAACCTATGGGAATGAAAGTCACAATAGTAGAGATTACAAAATTAACTGGAGACATGCAACAGCAGATTTGAAAAAGCAGAAGAAAGGATTAGTGAACTTGAAGACAGGACATCCAAAATTCTATAAACAAAAGAAAAAAGGGAAAAAATGGAAAAATTTGAGCAGGGTCTCAGGGAACTTAATAACACAAAGTGCATTAATACATATATTATGGGTGTCCCAGAAGGAGAAGAGAAGGAAAGAGAGGCAGAAAGAACAATGGAGGAAATAATAATGAAAATTTCAAAACTCTTATGGAATACTTAAAACTACAGTTCTAGGAAGCACAGCATATTCCAAACAGAATAGATCCAAAGAGACCTTTGCCAAAACACTTACTAAACAGACTGTCTAATGTTAAGGACAAAGAGAATTCTGAAAGCAGAAAGAGAAAAGTGATCCACCACATACAAGGGAAGCTCAATAAGACCAAGATCTCTCAACAGAAACAATGGAGGCAAACAGGCAAGGAGACAATACATTTAAGATACTGAAAAAGAAAAAAACCGCCAGCCAGGAATTCTATATACACAAAACTGTCCTTCAAACATGAGGGAGAGTTCAAAATATTTACAGAAAAACTGACACTAAGAGAGTTCGTAAACAAGAGATGTGCTCTACAAGAAATACTGAAGGCAGCATTACAGACATATAAGAAAAGACAAGAGAGAGGTTTCGAGAAGGGTGCAGAAATGAAGATTAGTAGGAAGGGTAACAAAAGGGTTAAAAGAGAGGAAAACATACTACGTGAAATCTAAAAGAAAAAATCGTTGATGAACCTACAGCTTTTACAGTAATAACATTAAATGTTAATGGATAAAATTCACCAATTAAAAGACATAGACTGGCAGAATGGATAAGAGAAAACAAAATACATCTATATGGACAGAACATCTAGACAGAGGATCAATAAAGAAACAGAGAATTTGAATAATATAATAAATGAGCTAAACTTAACAGACATTTATAGAACATTATACCCCACAACAGCAGTATACACCTTTCCTTCAAGTGCTCATGGATCGTTCTCAAGGATAGACCATATGCTGGGTCACAAAGCAAGTCTCATTAAATTTAAAAAGATTTAAATCATATAAAACTCTTTCTCAGATCATAAATGAATGAAGGTGGAAATCACTAATAGGCAGAGGGCCAGAAAATTCACAAATATATGGAGGCTCAACAACACACTCTTAAAACAACCAGTGGGTCAACGAAGAAATTACAAGAAAATCAGTAAATATCTTGAGGCAAATGAAAATGAAAACACAACATATCAAAATTCATGGGATGCAGCAAAGGCAGTGCTAAGAGGGAAATTAGTTGCCCTAAATACCTATATCAAAAAAGAAAAAAGAGCAAAAATTGAGGAATTAACTATCCACTTAGAAGAACTAAAGAACAGCAAACTTACCAGAAAGCAAGCAAAAGGAAAAAAATAATGATGATTAGAGGAGAAATAAATGAAACTGAGAACATGAAAACAATTGAGAAAATCAACAAAAGCAGAAGTTGGTTCTATGAGAATATCAATGAGATTGATAAACACTTAGCGAGGTTGACAAAAAGAAGAAGAGAGAGGATGCAAATAAATAAAATCAGAAATGGAAGAGGAGACATAAACAATGACCTCACAGAAATAAAGGAAGTAATGAGAGGATACTATGAACAACTTTATGCCAATAAACTAGGCAATGTAGATGAAATGGATAACCTCCTAGAAAGGAATGAACAACCAACAGTGATTCAAGAAGAAATAAATGAACTCAACAATCACAAGAAACTGAATCAGTCATCAAGAAGCTCCCAAAAAAAAAAGTCCAGGACCAGATGGCTTTATATGTGAATTCTACCAAACATTCAAGAAAGAATTAGTACAAATCTTGCTCAAACTTTTCAAATAAACTGAAGAGGAGGGAAGGCTACCTAACTCATTCTATGAAGCCAACATCAACCTCACACCAAAGCCAGACAAAGACATTACAAGAAAAGAAAATTACAGACCAATCTCTCTAATGAATATAGATGCAAAAATCCTCAACAAAATTCTTGGAATCAAATCCAGCAGGACATTAAAAGAATTATGCACCATGACCAAGTAGGATTCAGATATGCAAGGATGGATCAACATAAGAAAATCAATTAATATAATATACCATATCAACAAATCAAAGCAGAAAAACCACAAGATTATCAGGATTGATACAGAAAAGGCATCTGACAAAATTAAACATCCTTTCCTCTTGAAAAGATTTCAAAGGACAGGAATAGAAGGGAACTTCCTCAACATGATAAAGGGAATATGTGAAAAACCCACACCTAACATAATCCTCAATGGGGAAAAACTGAGAACCTTTCCCCTAAGATCAGGAGCAAGACAAGGATATCTACTATCACCACTGTTATTCAGCATTGTGTTGGAAGTTCTAGCCAGAGCAATTAGACAAGAAAAAAGAAATACAAGGCATCCAAATTGGAAAAGAAGAAGTAAAACTCTCACTGTTTGCAGATGATATGATACCATATGTCAAAACCCCAAAAAAATCCACAGCAAAACTACTAGAGCTAGTAAATGATTACAGCAAAGTGGCAGGTTACAAGATCAATACTCAAAAATATGTAGTGTTTCTATACACTACTAATGAACAATCTAAGGGGGAAATCAAGAAAAAAATTCCATTTACAATTTCAACCAAAAGAATAAAATATTTAGGAATAAATTTAACTAAGGATACAAAAGACCTATACAAAGAAAACTACAAGAAATTGCTATAAGAAATCACAGAAGACCTAAATAAATGGAAGGGCATATCATGTTCATGGACTGGAAGACTAAATATACTTGAAATGTCAATTCTACCTAATGTAATACCAATAAAAATCCCAAAAAATCACTTTTCAGAAATAGAAAAACCAATAACCAAATTTCCTGGAAGGGAAGAATGTCCCAAATAGCAAAAAATACCTTGAGAAAGAAAAATGAAGTTGGTGGTCTCACACTACCTGACTTTAAGGCATATTACAAAGCTATAGTGGTCAAAACAGCATGCTACTGGCATAAAAATAGATATACTGACTGATGGAATTGAATAGGGTGTTCAGATATAGACCCTCTCATCAATGGACAATTGATCTTTGATAAGGAAGTCAAGCCAACTCACCTGGGACAGAACAGTCTCTTCAATAAATGGTGCCTAGAGAACTGGATATCTACATGCAAAAGAATGAAAAAGGACCCATAACTCATACCCTACACAAAAATTAACTCAAAATGGATCAAAGACCTAAACATAAGATCTAAGACCATAAAACTTTTAGAAGAAAATGTAGGGAAATATGTTATAAATCTTATTACAGGAGTCGGTTTCCTAGACCTTACACCCAAAGCACGAGCATTGAAGAAAGATATAAATAAGTGGGAACTTCTCAGAACTAAACACTTTTGTGCATCTAAAAAACTCTGTCAAGAAAGTAAAAAGATAGACTACACAATGGGAGACAATATTTGGAAATGGTATTTCAAATAAAGGTCTACTATCCAGAATATATAAAGAGATTGTTCAACAACAACAAAAAGACAAACAACCCACTTACAAAATGGGCAAAAGACATGAACAGACACTTCTCTGAGGAGGAAATACAAATGGCCAAAAAGGCATGTGAAAAGATGCTCAACTTCCTCAGCTATTACAGAAATGGAAATCAAAACTACAATGAGATATCATCTCATGCCACCAGAATGGCCATTATCAAAAAAACAGAAAATGACAAGTACTGGAGGGGATGTGGAGAATGAGACACACTTATCCACTGTTGGTGGGAATGTCAAATGGTACAACTGCTGTGGAAGGCAGTTTGGTATTTCCTCAGGAAGCTAAGTATAGAATTGCCATATGATCCGGCAATACCATTGCTAGGTATCTACTCAGAGGACATAAGGACAAGGACACAAATGGACATTTGCACACCACTGTTTATAGCAGCATTATTCACAATTGCCAAGAGATGGAAACAGCCAAAATGCCCACCAACAGACAAGGGGCTAAACAAGCTATGGAATATACATACGACGGAATATTATGCAGTTATAAGACAGAATAAAGTTATGAAGTATTTAACAACATGGATGGACCTTGAGGACATTATGTGGAGTGAGATTAGCCACAAACAAAAGGACAAATACCCTATCGTCTCACTAATATGTGCTAACATTAATGAATGAACTTGGAGAATTTCAATTAAGAACAGAGACCATCAGGAGACAGAAATAGGGTAGATATTGGAGCTCTAATTGGAGCTGAAGGGATACAGATTGTCAACAGGGCTGATTGTAAAAATTTAACTTATGTGTGAGACTAAAGCAAAAAATGTTCATTTGGTACAAAATTTATATTTTGACAAGCGCATTTCCTAATATAACTTATATGGACAGTTTAATTGAACACCATAAGTATATGGAAACTTGAGTAGGGCATGAGATTTTGTAGATTTGTCCAGAGTGATGCTCCAATAAATTCCAGAGTGATTTGAACAATGAATAAAAAAGTGTTCACAAAGTCCCCTTGGGAGAATGACGATAAAGGGGGGAAATTCAACTTCCCCATATGGAGAATTCCTGATATTCTCACAAGCAGTCGGGACAACCAAATCAACAGACTAAGCCCTCAATCTTGGGGTTTGTTCATATGAAACTTATTGCCACAAAGGATACGCTAAGCCTGCTTAAAATTAGGCCTAAGAGTCACCCCCAAGAGAACCTCTTTTGTTGCTCATATGTGGCCTCTCTCTCAGCCAACACGACAAGCAAACTCACTACCGTCTCCCTCTCTACATGAGACATGACTCCCAGGAGTGCAAACGTTTCTGACAACGTGGGACAGAAATCCTAGAATGAGCTGTGACTCAGCATCAAGGGATTGAGAAAACCTTGACCAAAAGAAAAAGAGAGAAATGAGACCAAATAAAGTGCGAAAGGCTGAGAGATTTCAAACAGAGTCGAGAGGTTATCCTGGAGGTTATTCTTACGTATTTATAAATATCACCTTTTTAGTTAAGGTGCAATGGAGAGACTGGAGGGAACTGCCTGAAAATGTAGAGCTATGTTCCAGTAGCTATGTTCTTGAAGATGATTGTATAATGATATAGCTTTCACAATGTGACTGTGTGATTGTGAAAACCCTGTGTCTGATGCTCACTTTATCTACCTTATCAACAAATAAGTAAAACATACGGAACAAAAATAAATATTAGGGGGATTAAATGGTAAAATAAATCTAGTAGACTGAAATGCTAGAGAAAAATGAAAGGGAGAGGTAAGGGTTATGGTATGTATGAATTTTTTTCTGTTTGCTTTTTATTTCTTTTTCTGAATTGATGCAAATGTTCTAAGAAATGATCATGATGATGAATATACAACTATGTGATGATACTGTGAATTACTGATTATATATGTAAAACAGAATGATCATAGATTAACAACGCTTGTGTTTGTTGTTATATTTTTTAAAAATTTAAAAATAAATAAATAGGGAGAACAAAAGGGTATAGAAAAAAATAGGGGACACAAAGGCTAAAATATACTGGGTAGATGGAAATACTAGCAGTCAATGAGAGGGAAGGGTAAAGGATATGCTATCTATGAGTTTTTTTCTTTTTTCTTTTTATTTCTTTTTCTGAATTGATGCAAATGTTCTAAGAAATTATTATCGTGATGAATATACGACTATGTGATGATATTGAGTTATTGATTATATACCAAGAATGGAATGATCATATGGTAAGAATGTTCGTGTTCGTATGTTGTCATGTTTAAACAAATTAAAAAAAAAAATTAAAAAAAAAAAGATCCATCTATATGCTGTCAACAAGAGACTCACTTAAGACCCAAGGTTGACAGTGCAGTGAAAGGCTGGAAAAAGATAATCCATGCAAACAACAACCAGAAAAGAGCAGGGGAACTATATAATACCAGACAAATTAAACTTCAAATATAAAATAATTAAAAGAGACAAAGGACATTATGTATTAATAATGTGGACAATTCATCTGGAAGACAGAGCAATTATAAATATCTATGCACTGAGCCAGAGTGCCCCAAAACACAATAAGGCAAACACTGACAACACTGAAGGGGGAAGTAAACACTTTTACAATAACAGTTGGAAACTTCAACACACCACTCTTATCAATGGACAGAACATCTAGACAGAGGATCAATAAGGAAACAAAGATTTTGAATAATATGACAAATGAACTAGATAGTAGGCATTTACAGAACGTTGCACCCAACAACAAGAAGATATAAATTTTTCTCAAGTGCTCATGGATCATTCTCCAGGACAGAACACATGTTGGGACACAAGGCAGTCTCATAAATTTAAGAATATCAAAATTATACAAAGCACTTTCTAGGATCATAATGAAATGAAGTTGGAAATCAATAACAGGCAGAAGCCTGGAAAATTCACAAATATATGAAGCCAAACAACACACCTTTAAACAATCAGTGGGTCAAGGAAGAAATTACAAGAGAAATCAGTAAATATCTCAAGGCAAATGAAAATGAAAACACAAACCTAAACTTATAGGATCCACAAAGGCAGTGCTGAGAGGGAATTTATTGTTTTAAAAACTGCCTATATTAAAAACAAAGAAAGAGCAAAAATCAAAGAATTAACTGCTCACCTGAAGGAACTAGAGAAAGAATAGCAAACTAAGCCCAAAACAAATAGAAGAAAAGAAATAAAAAAAAATTAGAGGAGAAATAAATGAAATTGAGAACATGGAAACAATAGAGAGAATCAATAAAAGCAGAATTTGGTTCTTTGAAAAAATCCATAAAATAGATGGAGCCTTAGCTAGGCTGACAAAGAATCAAAGAAAGAGGCTGCAAATAAAATGAGAAACAGGACGGGAGACATAACTACTGACTCTGCAAAAATAAAGGAGATAGTGAGAGGGTACTATAAACAACCATATGCTGATGAACTATACAACTTAGATGAAACTGACAATGTCATAGAAAGGCATGAACAACTAACATTGACTTGAGAAGAAACAGAAAAACTCAACAAACCAGTCACAAGTAAGGAAATTGAATTAGTCATCAAAAAACTCCCCAAAAAGAAAAGTCCAGGACCAGAGGGCTTCACATGAACCCTCATGGACCCCATTAGATCCCCAAATCCTCTCTCAGGATGTTCTCAGTATGGCAAAGGTACTATCAATACCTCAGACAGATAGCCACAGCCACCTAAGCCAGATTTTCTGCTGCCAAAAAACTCTTGAGTAAAAGATCAGTTGGAAAAATCCTTCCTTGGGTAAGTGACAGGAGAGCTGAATTTACTCAAGAATTCTCTAAGAGAGAGAAAGGAAATTTCAGCTCTAAGCCACAGGCACAGTGGCAAGAGAAAAAAAAAACCTTCAAATTTCAATAGGCATAATATCTAAGACCAAAATTATATCATGAGAGGGAGTGGGGGGCAATAATTATGATATTGAAAGTACCCCAAAAAACACAAAATGGAAAACAAAAAGCATTTTAGACAAGCTGCAGTAAATATACTAATTTAAACAACCCATGTAAATTGCTTTTCATTAGGTAAATATGGCATAATTGCTATTGTGCATACAATTAAAATGTATTTTAATTTTATAATATTTGAGGTTTATTTGATTACAACACTATAACACTGCTCATGTTATGTTTAGAAATGACTAAAAATATTTCTTGATATTTGTTTTGAAAATATTCCCTACATACGATACAAGATAGCTTCCATACACTAGTCTTTTGAGCAGGGATGAGAGTAACTAGGATTTGGGTTAAAGAGAATGGCACAGGCAGCCTTGGTTATCATGACAAATGGTAAAAATTCCGTCAAGTTCCTTTTTAACTAGAAAGAATTTCAGATCCCAGAAAAGGATAACAGGTCAGCCTTAGGCACAGGAAGTCACCAGAAGATAAGAAAACACTAAGCAACAGAATAATAATCAAATTATTCCCTAAACCCATTACAAACTCTATGAGAAAAGAAATCGAGACAAAGACAGAGAGACAGGAAAGAAATAAAAAACCATTCTGGGGACCCATGCTTTCATAAATGACAAAAAAAACTCCTTGAAAAAGAAATTTAAGAGATGCAGTGCTATTGAAATTTACACTCACTTATCTTCCTAAGTACCAGAAAACAGACTAATTTCTTCTGAAGCATTTTTCCATTATAAAAGTAACATGTGTTCAGTAGTCATTTTTCTTAAATCTTCTAGAAACATACTGGCACAAACACATGACTCTTACAGTGGAAGATTTTGTGACAAACAAAGTCTTCAACCTCATCAACTAACGGAAAAAGAAATAGGGCAGACTGTCCTAGACAAGAAAAGCGGCTGAATCACTTTCCTGGTTATGAGATGCAAGTTGAGAGATTCTGGGATTTTAGAGAAAGAAAAAGGATTAGAGAAAATGAAAGGAGAACATCTGGAAACAAGCTAAAAGACTTTAAAGGAACAGTTCAAATACAAGATAGGGAAGCAGGCATGGTCAAGTAATTCTATTACGCTTGGGTCAGCGTTAACTAAGCAACGTCATCACTATAGATACAAACCCTGAAATTACCTCATATTCATAAAATAAAATTCTAACCCTCCACCTGCAGATTATAAGTGTGCTAACTAAACTGCCTTCAGCCAACTAAGACTGTCTTCCTTAAACCCTGAAGAACAACTTTTTGGTCATTTTAACCTGCCAAATAAAATAAGAGAAAGAAGCTAATTAGAACAGAAAAGCTTTAATAATACAAGACATGAATACAGTATCTCCCAGGTTGCTCACTAGCCATTTTCTACATGATAAAGTAAGTCTCCCAAAAACGGGGTCAAACAAAAAAAAAAGAGGGAGAGAAAGAGACGAGCTTAAAGGACAGGAACTTTTCTCAGTAAATTATTCTAAATCTTACTTTCAAGTAACTCTCAGAATCATTAACCAATTTTTATCAATCCATGATCAAAGACTCAACCCAATAGATTTAGTCAAGGACCCACTATGGAAATTTTTAATATTCTATGCAAAATCTCATAAAAGCTTGATCTCTTATAGATTTTAAGGAACTTAGAGAATACCTTTAATTTCCCACAAATGCAGAATACATCAATTATCCCTTTCCTGTTTAGAAGCACAAAAGGCACAAAAATCAAGTGCTAGCCTAGTTTATGCAGTGCATGACCCTCCTACCAAGCTCATTTTTAAAAGAAGGTTGGGGGGTGGAGAGCTGTGGAGCAGTTAAGCTGAAATTCTGAAATTACAGGCTGTCATGACACCTCAACATCAAAAACTGAATACCTGGTTCCACAAGAGAGTAAGGTTTTAATTCACAATCCTGTTACTAGGCAACTGTAACAATGGCTGTATAAGCTTTCTAGAAGCTGGTGCAATAAGGAAAAAAAATTAATGGGAAACTGCTTGCATTTTAGGAATCTTCCTTCAGATAATTTCAATGAAAAAACAAAAACAATCTAAACTCAAAACAGGCAAATCCTTCAAGAACAAGAAAAGTACTTACTACTATGTATCATTCACTTTAATTTCATTTTAGGCTAATTTCTTCAAAATTTACATTCAACTGGTCAAAATTATTTTCTTACTGTGTTTCCTTTGTGGTCCCCTTTTTTTCCATCACCCTCTAGGGAATAATTTTTCTTTCGAATTTTCTTACTGATTAAAAGAACATTTTAGAGCCCTTAAATCCATTCCTTTGTTTACAGAAGCTATAAAAACTAGTTTGCAATTGTTTCATGTTGCCTCAGCTTTGAACTGAGAATACTCTTAGACATCAAACTATTCCTTTGAAGAGAACAGTCTCTCAAGCAGTGCCAGACACTTCCCAAGCCACTCCCTGAGGTTTAGACAAACACAGCACTGCAAACGTCAAGTCTTTTTCAATGTAGCAGGCTCTAGACCACTGTTTCTCAAATTGTGGGCTGGGTTTCAAATAGGAGGTTCCAGACCCATTCTAAGGGAATTTTACAGAACCGACCTGCAAAGGCCCAAGAAGCAGTTATAAGGCTGGGAGAAATAGTGTCTCCTTTTCCTTCCACCTTTCTTTGCAGCTATTAACATCTGCTGCAATGCTCAAAGCACTCCTGAAACTACATTTTCTAAAGACTATAAACAGTTACTTTCTTCTACTTTGTTTCCCTCTCTTTCTCTCCCCAACACCCTCTTCTTTCCCTATCTCACTCTACCCTCTTGCACCGTTCTCTCTTTGAAAGATGATAGTCTAGTACATACGCAAGACAGATAAAGTTTTAGAATTATTTCTCTAGATCAAAGATGAACAATCCTGTGTGATACTATTTCCAAAGTGCCTCTAGATTTCAGTATACTTCTATTTTAAGAAGAGAAATCCAGGAAGAGGCAGAATCATAAGCACTGAAAATTGAAGACCCACAGTGACTCAGTGAAGAAGCACAGAAATAATAGTCATTTCTGCTTTTAGATCCTAACGGAGAAAGATTTTCCATTCCAGAAGGTTCTCTGAGAGCATTCGGAGGAGCAGGCTGTTTAAGTCTTCTGTTTTTAGTTAACTTGGTCTTAAACTTGATTCTCATTTTGCTTTTTTTAAAACTTAAGCAATGCAAAGTATAGTCACTCTAATCAAACAAACCACAAAGCTTTGCTACTTGAAATGAAACAAACTCAGAAAACATTGTTTCCAACACACAATAATTATTACCTCTACTGGTAAAAATAAAGTTCGCACTTATTTAACATATCTTGTAATCAAACTAATTCAAAACTTCTTCCTGGATCTATCAATTGTTAAAATTTCTATAGATATGCTCAATGTAAACTTAAAGGCTTTCTCCCATATCTTGGCCATATTTCAAAGTCTCTTGAAACCTACTGGTCACTCATATATATGTAAGATTATTCATGGAAGTACTGTCTGTTATTCCCAAAGACTGGAAACAATAGGGAACTGCTAAACTATAGCATATACTACACAATATAATATGAGAATATTATATGAGTTGAAAAAATACAAAGCTCTTTATATATTTTATGGAATGATCTCCAAGATATATATTTTTAACTGAAAAGCACAAGATAAAGAATACTGTGTACAGCTTGGCATTATTAGTGTTTTTCAAGAAAGGTAAAAAATATAAATATAAATGATTATATGTGCATAGAATATGTTTCAAACGATAATAACACCTGATAACATTTTTGCCTCTAAAAAGAAAAAAAACCTAAGATAAATGGGTAGAACAAAGACTTTGCTTCATACAACTTTTGGAATTTTGCACCACACAAATGTATTTCTATTCCAAAAATAAATTTTTAGTTAAAAATATAACATAAGGTGACTGGCAAATTTAATATGCATAGGTGACATACTGATTCATCATGAGAAAGGCTTATTCTCAATGGTTTACACAGTGATGATGGATTTATACTGCAATATATCCTATACCATCATAATTTTCTATGATGATCTTCTGGAATTAAGGGAATACCTAATCTGCACTAATTACCCCTTCAACAGACAGAATACATTACCCTGACCCCTTTAGATTCTGAAATATCTAAAGATGAATACTTCAATTACACAATCCAAGTAAATTCTGTTTGTGGATTTTTAGGCATTTGAAAACTATTTAGGGAGGAACAATACCATTACCTGCATTTCACAAGTAAAAAGTGACAAGATAAAAAGAATACAGGTACCTTACTGAAGCTCCACCACTAAGTGAGAAAAAGAGAGAAATAAAAATCTTAACTTTTAAAACTCATTCCAAGAAATAGGAGGTAGCTTCCTAAACTTTATACCAAAGCACAAGCAACAAAAGAAAAAAAACAAATAAATGGGAACTCCTCAAAATCAAATGCTTTTGTGCCTCAAAAGATTATGTCAAAAAGGTAAAGAGGCAGCCAACTCAATGGGAGAAAATATTTCAAAATCACACATCAGATAAAAGTTTGATGTCCAGCATACCTAAGAAAATCATACAACTCAACAACAAAAGAACAAGCAACCCAATCATAAAGCGTGTTAAAGATGTGAACAGACATTTTTTGAAGGGCACATACATGGCTAAAAAGTATGCGAAGACATACTCATTTTCATTAATGAGGGAATTCAGATCGAGACTACAATGAGATACTACCTCACACCTGTAAGAATGGCTGCTATTAAGCAAACAGGAAACTACTAACGTTGGAGAAGATGTAGGGAAATTGGGACATTTATGCACTGCTGGTAGGAATGTATAATGGTACAGCTGCTATTGAAGACAGTCTGGCAGTTTCTCAGAAAACTAAATATCAAGTTGCCCTATTATCCGGCAATACCACTACTTGGTATATACTCAGAAGAGCTGAAAGTAGTGACACAAACAAAGATTTGCACACCAATGTTCATAGCAATACTATTCACAATCACCAAAAGAAGGAAATAATCCATGGGCCCATCAACAGACGAGTAAATTAACAAAAAAGAACAGAATATTATGCAGCAGTAAAATGAAATGATGTCCTGAACCACATCAGGGATGAGCCTTGAGGACACAATGCTAAGTGAAATAAGCCAGACAAAAAAGGATAACTACTGCACGATTCCACTTTTATGATCATGGTAAAGGTAAAATCAGAGGCTTACAACTCTGCAAGTGAAACCATGGCCCTCCTCCCTACATGAGACATGCCCTCTTAGGATGAAAGTCTCCCTGGTGGTATGGGAGATGACCTCCATGGATGAGCCTGGCCCTGGTACCGTGGGATCAACAATGCCATCCTGACAAAAGGAGGAAAAGCAGTGTAACAAATACGGTATCAGTGCTTGAGAGAGTACAAATAGAGACAAGAAGTTACTCTTGAGGTACACGCTTATGCAAGCTTCAGTTCGACACTGCTACGTATCATAACTTGCCAAAGCACAACCACAACCATTCCAGCCAATCCTAAAGATTACTTAGGGCATTATATAAGATTCTTCAAAGGTTCCATGTACTAGGGTAACTTTCCAAAACCCACAATCTCCAGATGGGTCCCTGGACCAGATAAGTCCTAAAAGGCAGAGGGACCAGCCACTTCAGAACATCAACTAGCTCCATCCCCCTCTCCCATATTATTGGCAGCCCCTCCAAGATGAAAAATTACAATGGGCATA
This sequence comes from Tamandua tetradactyla, assembly GCF_023851605.1. Taxonomy (NCBI): domain Eukaryota; kingdom Metazoa; phylum Chordata; class Mammalia; order Pilosa; family Myrmecophagidae; genus Tamandua; species Tamandua tetradactyla. The sequence goes on from NC_135328.1 coordinate 76,269,726, forward strand.
GCCCAAATACCTCTAAAGAGTGGGAGAAAGATTAAAGATGATGGTGGAGTTATACAGAGAAAGTCAAAGTATGAGTGCTGAATCATTTCTTTTAGCCTCCAGTACCTTAGAGCAGCTAGAAATAAAAACCTAAAATTGTGGGATTGTAACCCATACCAAACTCTGAAATCTGTTCTACAACTAATTGTTGCGATGTACTGTGAAATTTATTGCTTTTATGTATATATGTTATTCAAAGAGAAGGAGGAATAAAACAGAGAAGATAGGATTTAACAAATGAGGATGACTGATGAGTCATTATATTGATATTTCTGTTGTTCTCCAGTGTCTTGGAGCAGCTAGAAGAAAAAACGAAAAATCGTGGAACTGTAACCCACACCTAACCTTAAAATCTGTTCTACAACTACTTGCTAAAATGTACGTGGAAATTTATTGCTTTTATGTATATATGTTACATTACACAATTAAAAAAAACATAAAAAAAAGAAACACTGATAAGCTAAATGTGACAAGGTCCCTACCCTCTTAGAATTTGCAGCTTAGTGATGGAGAAAAGGAAGAGGACACAGTGAGGTTCATGCTAATCTGAAGAGTCAGCATAATCTTTTCAGGAAAAGTGATGTCTGAAGTTCTCTCTGAAAGATGGGACAATGTTAGCCAGAAAGGCTCAGGGTAAAGCATTCCAAGCAAAGAAACAAGCCTGCGCAAAGGCCCCACCTCATACGAAATAGGAGACTTACTGAAATAGTGTAAAGCACCTAGAATGTTTACTGGCAAATGGTACATTGTTAATAATGTTAGCTATGATGGTGATGATGATGATGGTGGTGATGATGGGTGGTAGTGATGGTAATGATAATATGACGATGATGGGGGTTATAATGGTGGTGATGGTAATGATGATAAGTGTTGGTGATGGTGACAGTGGTGATGACACAATAATGGTGGTGGAGGCGGTGATAACAGCTGTGATGGAGAATCATCTCCTTTTCAAAGTACTGCCATCACATTTTCTTAACTAACAGTAAAGCTGGTTAAATGAGATTTATTCTCTTTCCCAGCTTTTGGCTCTCCCTTTAATGAAACCACTTATTAAAGTTGCATCTTCGGTACACAGGTAGTTTAGTAGTTAGAATGCCTGCCTTCCATGCAGGAGACCTGGGTTCAATTTCTGTACCATGCACCCAAAAAAAAAAAAAAAGGTGCATCTCCCTAAGGGCAGGTAAAAAAAGAAGAAAGAAAAATGCAGATCATAGGCAACTTAAAAAAAAATCAGAGGCTTATAATACAGAATATAGGGAATCTAGAGATACACAGAAGCTTGAGATGGGTGAACAGTTTGCTAATCAGGTTGTAATTGATTTTAAGGGAATCGACAGAAGTGAAGGAGGTTCACTAGTGAGTCAATAAGTAATATTACCACACTGAAGGAGAACATGATTGAAAGAGGATGTATAGCCTCATGTGTCCTACCAGTTAATGCTACAAACATAAATAAGCTCTTGAATGAAAAACGGCAAAGGTATGAATCTTGTACAAAGACGTATAATTTCAGAATACATGGGGGAAAAATGATATGATATGCTTTGGGCTATGTTTAACAGAAAAATATTAACAATACTGCAGCAATTAGAGGGGTACATAATGGAGGGAGAGACAAGAGTTAGGGGGAGGTTTGGATTTTCTATTTGGTCAAGATTTATTTATTGGCTATCTTTTACTTGGGAACAGTGAAATTATCTAAAATTGAGAGGGTTGATGGACTGTTGACTTTGGACATTATACATGAGGCCCAATAGATGGAGGTGGCTAAAAGATGCATTGACTGAGAAGGAGACTGATGAACAATGGTGTAAACATGACCGAACATGGGGCTGCCACAAAAAGGAACAAAGTTATGAGGTATGTAATGATGTGAATGAACCTGTGGGACATTTGGTGAGGCAAAATAAGCCAGAAACAAAGGAGCAAATATCGTATGATCTCAATTAGAAAATACTTTTAAGAAAACTGGGGCCTAGATTGTAAACTCTTACAGTAGTCACATTTATTCTGGAGTGGTAATTGTTAATTCTGGATTTTGAGGGGTTGTTTTATATGTGTATAACCTGGTATTTAGACATAAGAATGAAACCAATCAGTCAGGATTAAGGTAATAAGGAAAACATTGCCTATATTTTACAACTTTTTTGACACCAAAGGAAGAAAGTTCTATTATGTCTAGAACCTAAACTTTGTGTAGCACATCTAACTCAACCTGTCTGGATAGATCACTTAAACAATCCAAACACGGAGCCCAGAATGAGAATGAGAGCCTTTAATCCTGTACAGCTTAATGTAATGCCTGGATAGATCCCAGAGAATATTAAACAGATAATCAAAAATATTGGCAAAGTCCCTTATAGAATGGGAGAGAAATTATGGAACTATTAAATTTTACCACTGGGGAAACTCCAAATATTATGCCAAACATTAGGGACACCCAAATCAATAGACCAAGCTTATTCCGTCTATAGGTACACCTAAGAGTCACCTCTGGAGGACCTCTTTTGTTGCTCAGATGTGGCCTTTCTCTCTCTAAGCCCAATTCTGCAAGTGAAACCACTGCTCTCCCAACTATGTAGGACATGACATCCAGGGATTAAAGTCTCCCTGGTGGGGTGGGAGATGACCGCCAGGGATGAGTCTAGTCCTGGCACCGTGGGATCAAAAATGTCAACCTGACAAAAAGAAGTGTAACAAACATGCTATCAGTGGCTGAGAGAGTTCAAATAGCATCAAGAGGCTACACTCGAGGTCACTCTCAAATATGCTTCAGTTAGAATTGCTACCTATCATAACTTATTAAACCACAACCACAACCATTCCAGCCAATTTTAAAGAATACTTAGGGCATTATATAAGATTCTACAAAGGTTCCATGTACTAGGGTAACTTTCCAAAACCCACAATCTCCAGATGGGTCCCCTGGACCAGATAAGCCCTAAAAGGCAGAGGGGCCAGCCCTTCCAAAAATCAACTAGCTCTATCCCCCTCTCCCATATTATCAACAGCCCCTTCCAACACAAAAAAGTTACAATGGGCATAACCCAAATACCCCTAAAGAGTGGGAGAAAGATCAAAGATGATGGTGGAGTTATACAGAGAAGGTCAGGTTTAACAAATGAATATGAGTGCTGAATCATTATACTGATATTTCTTTTAGCCTCCAGTACCTTAGAGCAGCTAGAAATAAAAACCTAAAATTGTGGAATTGTAACCCATACCAAACTCTGAAATCTGTTCTACAATTAATTCTTGCAATGTACGGTGAAATTTATTGCTTTTATGTGTATGTTTTTCAAAGAGAAGGAGAAATAAAACAGAGAAGATAGGATTTAACAAATGAGGATGACTGATGAGTCATTATATTTCTGTTGTTCTCCAGTGTCTTGGAGCAGCTAGAAGAAAAAACGAAAAATCGTGGAACTGTAACCCACACCTAACCTTAAAATTTGTTCTATAACTACCTGCTAAAACGTACGTGGAAATTTATTGCTTTTTTTGTATATATGTTATATGTCACAATTTAAAAAGTTAAAAAAAATAAAGCATTCTAAAACCACTCTTTTAATGGGTATTCAATGTGATCCTTCTATAATGGTGCGTATATGTGTGTGTATAGAAACTAAGAGACAAAGAGAAAAAGACATTTTTAGTCATAGCCCTTTCTTATTCATAAATATTTGATCACCTACTAAGTATGGGATAGTATGCTAGATAATAAAATACAGATAAATTTTAAAATATACTGAGAAAGAACAAGTATCCCAGCTGAAAAGAGGGAGGTGTCAGGGCAGGGAAGATAATATCTGAGCTGAGCCTTGAAGGATAACAGGGATAAAGCCAGAAGAAGGGGAAGGAAGATTCCATGCAGCAGTAGAATGCATGCAAAGACTCAGGAACAGTGAACAGTTGTATATAGCTATAGAAGAGGGTTCATGGCAGGAGATGTAGCTTGAACAGTAGACTGGAGCTAATTGGGAAGGGCTTACAAAGAAAAACTAAAGAAGGTTCCAGAAAAATACAAGGAGATATAAGGGGACAGAATAGGGTTTATGAAATAAGGTTAAAGAGCCAGAGGTTATTTAGCCTAATAGACTTCAAGCACAGGAAGGCCTCTTATGCAGATGGACAGTGTGCTGGTTTGGAAAGATGTATGTTCCCTAGAAAAGCCATGTTTTAATCTAAATCCCATCTCATAAAGGCAGAATAATCCCTATTCAATACTGTATGTTTGGAACTGTAATCAGATCATCTCCCTGGAGTTGTGATTTAATCAAGAGTGGTTGTTAAACTGGATTAGATGACAACATGTCTCCACCTGGATTAGATGACAACATGTCTCCGCCCATTTGGGTGGGTCTTGATAAGTTTCTGGAGTCCTATAAAAGAGGAAACATTTTGGAGAGTGGAGGAGATTCAAGAGAGCAGAGAATGCTGCAGCACCACGAAGCAGAAAGTCCACGAGCCACGAAGCAGAAAGTCCACGAGCCAATGACCTTTGGAGATGAAGAAGGAAAACGCCTCCCAGGGAGCTTCATGAAACTGGAAGCCAGGAGAGAAAGCTAGCAGATGACGCCATGTTCACCATGTGCCCTTTCAGCTGAGAGAGAAACTGTGACTGTGTTCACCATGTGCCTTCCCACTTGGGAGAGAAATCCTGAACTTCATCGGCCTTCTTGAACCAAAGTATCTTTCCCTGGATGGATTCCTTCGATGGACATTTCTATAGACTTGTTTTAATTGGGACATTTTCTCACCCTTAGAACTTTAAAATAGAAACTTATTAAATTCCCCTTTTATGCTGCAGTCCGGCAGCTAGCAAACTAGAACAGATTTTGGTACTGGAGAGTGGGGTGCTGCTGCTGCAGTTTGCAAATACCAAACATGCTGGAACGGCTTTTTTAGACCAAAACAGAAAAGATTCTGGAAGAGTTGTTACAAGCTTGACAGAGAAGGCCCAGAATGCTCTGAAGAGACTCTTGGTAGAAACGTGGACTCTAAAGACACTTCTGATAAAGACTTAGACAGAAATGAAGCGTGTGTTACTATAGACTAGAAGGAAAACAAGCCTTGTTTTAAAATGGCACATAATCTGGCAAAATTGATAAGTGGCTTTGGCTGGAAGGCAGATTTTAAGCCATGAACTTGGATATTTAGCAGAAGAGATCTCCAAATTAAATGTGGAAAGTGCAGCCTGGTTTCTCCTCGCAGCTTATAAGCTGAGAACTGAACTCTTGGGTACAAAGAAACCAGAAATTGATGTTCAGGAAAATTCTGGGCTTCCAAGAAAGGAGACGCCAGAGAATAGTGAGGTGTTGGTCAAATGTGGAACCAGTCAGCCATTTCAGAGAAGGCCAGGATTGGACATGGAGTTATCCAGGAAGGATTTGTGGAAACTCCTTATGTCTGATGGGCATGATCCAAGGCTATTGTATAGAAAGCTAATGAGAGTGCTGTGGGACCTGTATAAACAGAGTTGCTGCCAGTCTGGACTGGCAGGTTCAGAGAAGGGACACATTGGAGGAAAAATAACTTCAGAGGCAAAATCATAGAGGCTGAGGTCTGAAGCCAAGAAGCCTTAGGCCAGGAGAGCGGACTCACCCAAGTCCATGGAGAGTATGAGTTTTCCCCAGTGACAGAGGATGGGCCTTCCACCTCGTTGCAGTGGAAGAGTCATGCTGCCTCAGGCCTTGAAGAGGGTGAAGCACATTCCTTGGGGTTTGGGGAGAGTCTGGCTGCCATCATATGGAGGGGTTGAGCGTGTATCCCGGAGATGGTAGACAGTCCAGGTACAGCCCCAATGCTTGGAGAAGGTGGAGCCGAGAAAAAGGTGGTATCCCCAATATTCCCCAAGGTTGCATTCGGAGAGAGGCAGGCTTCTGCGTTGGCTCTTGGAAAGGCTGGGACTGCCATTTTCTAAAGCCCCGAAGCTAAATGATCCTCAGACTTTGAAATCTAATGGTCCTCGCCCTGCAGGTTTTTGAAACTGTATGGGTCTGGTGACCCCTGTGTTCCTTCCTCCCTATGGAAATGGGTATATGTACCCTATGACTGTTCCTCCTTTGTATGTTGGCAGCAAATAACTTGTCAAGAATTTTCAAAGGTCTAAACCCAGAGGATAATTTTGCCTTAGAACAGACCACGCCTATAACTAACTTTGATAGGAGTTTGTATGTTTCTAACTTTGTATTTCATGTATATTGCTACTGAAATGGTTTAAGGTTCTCTGATATTGTTATGGAATGAATGCATTTTGTATATGGGGAAAACGTCTCTTTTAGGGTCCGGAAGGTGGAATGTGCTGGTTTGGAAGGATGTAAGCCCCCTAGAAAAGCCATGTTTTAATCTAAATCCCATTTCATAAAGGCAGAATAATCCCTATTCAATACTGTATGTTTGAAACTGTAATCAGATCATCTCCCTCAAGATGTGATTTAATCAAGAGTGGTTGTTAAACTAGATTAGGTGATGACATGTCTCCACCCATTTGGTTGGGTCCAGATAAGTTTCTGGAGTCCTATAAAAAAGGAAACATTTTGGAGAATGAAAGTGATTCAGAGAGAACACAGCAGAATGACATAGCCACAAGAAGCAGAGTCCACCAGCCAGAGACCTTTGGGAGATGAAAAGGAAAATGCCTCCCGGGGTGCTTCATGAAACAGGAAGCCAGGAGAAGAAGCTAGCAGATGGCACCATGCTCACCATGTGCCCTTCCAGATGAGAGAGGAACCCTGACTGTGTTCACCATGTGCCCTTCCACTTGAGAGAGAAACCCTGAACTTCATTGGCCTTCTTGAACCAAGGTATCTTTCCCTGGATGCCTTAGATTGGACATTTCCACAGACTTGTTTAATTGGGACATTTTCTCGGTCTTAGAACTGCAAACTAGCAATTTATTAAATTCCCCTTTTAAAAGCATTCTGTTTCTGGTATATTGCGTTCTGGCAGCTAGCAAACTAGAAAAGATAGTTACAACTGTACTCCAGCTCCACTGAAGGCAGAAAAAAAAAAGGTTAAGTATTCAGCACTGATAATCCTACAATAATGGTAAGTAAAAAAGGTTGGGAAGTGTAAGAATCTCCACTTGAGAAGGAGGAGGGATTTAAAGCAGGCAGAAATGAGCACTTATAGAGCAAGAATATATTCTTGAAGCAGAGAATCTCCTTTCAGGAAATATTTTAAGAGATGTTAACTTCCATGGGATGATTCAAATATGACCCTACTCTACTGACTATCTCGAAAAAGAGTAGGCCCCTTTATTCCTTTGTGACTCAATTACCCCAAGTCTGAGAATGGATTAAATATCATCCTACCAAACAAAGTCAAAGAACAAAACAATATCAACTTCAAATAATCAGAGGGAAGACAAGTCTAAGTCACAAAATAATTTTAAAGAAATTAGTGCGATTATTTTCTGTCACCTACTAATGCTGAGGGCTGACCAAGTATTACCAATACAATTTATACATTCTTCCCCTATTGTCATGGTTAGGGACAGGTGTCAACTTGGCCAAGTTATGGTACCTGTTCATCTGATTGGGCAAGTGCTGGCCTGTCTGTTGCAATGAGGACATTTCATAGGATTAGGTCATGATCATGTCAGCTACATCCACAGCTGATTCCATTTGTAATCAGCCAAAGGGGAGTGTCTTCTGCAATTAATGATGCTAAATCCAATCATGGGAAGCCTTTTAAGGAGGACTCAGAGGAAACAGGTTCCATTCCTGCTTTGGCTGGTGAGCCTCTCCTGTGGAGTTCATCCAGGCCATCCATTGGAGTCATCGGCTTCGTAGCCTGCCCTGTGGATTTTGGACTCTGCATTCCTACGGTCACGTGAGACACTTTCATAAATTTTATATTTGCAAGTGTTCCCTGTTGATTCTGCTTCTCTAGAGAACCCTAACTAATACACCTATAGAACTAATAATGCTTATGGGTAATCTTCTTTCTTAAAATAAGTCAAGCATTTGCATTGCAATTATGAATGAGAAACTACTTGGCTATTTTCTTCGTGAACAAAGCAATGATAAATTTAAGTACAGCCCCCACATTTAAATACAGCAAATGACCAAAAATTCCAAAATTGCAGGGTTTAAGTTAGCATGATTTCGTTACAAATTATGTATCAATCACATGGCTTTTTTTTAACTAAACAAATTTTGGGTTTTCAGAAAAATCATGCATAAAATACAGGGTTCCCACAGATTACCCTTTTATTAGCACCTTGTACATTGGTGTGGTACATTTGTTACAACTAATGAATGCATGACATTTTAAGGAAAAAAAAATTAGTAAATAGGGTGAATGTTGACCTTAGTAGCAAATCTTTTTCTAGAAACTTGGCAAACTGTTAACTAATCAAGCATAAAAGAAGAGAGTACCTGGTTGAAGGAATGAGGTTGAGTATTCCATTGAGAACATAGTTGAACTCCGCGTGATCCTGGGCAACAAGTGCGACCAGTCCCTCACAGCAAGCTGTTCGAACCACAACATTGTCACTGCAACACTTCTCCCACAGCAAGTTCAAAGCAGGAGTCTGAAATCCAACCGATAATTAAAAACACTTCCAATGAGCAACAAACAGACACCTCCAAACCATTCATCAAAGTGAAATTAATTCACAGTAGGCTAGCTCTGCTATACAAAGACAACACTGCTGTCCCTTGTTCATAGGGTAAAATGAAGTCGATTTTGAGGAGAGGTAATAGATGTGTTCTGATGCAGCAACTCACTCTGATTTCAGTTGCAAATTAAAGCTGGCTGCAGACAATGTTTTGACTTGAGTACCAGAACATAACAAACCTACAGTGGGGAATCAAAACTAAGACATGGCTGTAAACGGACACTTTAACCAAGAAATTTAATCAGGTACAAAAAATATTAGTTAGTCTAAATTGGGATCCAAATCATATATATGTTTCAAGCCCTAAATGGCAACAATATTTTCAGAAAGTTTTCCTGCTCTCCTACCACCATCTTCTACCATCTACAAGCACCCTCTCCTCATGTACCAGCCCCCATTTACTGAAGCCTAGTGTGGGTCCAGAGGGAAAAGAAAGAAGTAGTATAAGCTACCAACAAGCTGCTGACCCCATGGCTACCAACAAAAGCATTGAAAAACTGTCTTGCCCAAGAAAGAGACTGTGATTCTTACTCCCTCACACTGTGAATAAGTCTTCTTTGACAAAAAAAAAAAAAAAAAAACACCAAAAGGGTAAATAGGTAAATATAAGTTACCTATTTTGAAAAACCCTATGAAAGCAAAGGTTCTAGCTTTCATCGTTTCTCCTCTGTAACTCAAAGAAATGTCGACTGTCAGTTAAGTCTATTTAGATTCACATGAGGTTTTAATTTGTTGTTAAAAAAAAAAACATAATATGGCTATTTTCCTTCCTCCTACAAATGACTATGGAAATAAATAATTCCAGAAAAAAATTAGATCCCCAGGGAGGAAAAAAAAGATTCTCAGCTTCCAAGAAATACCTGAGAGAATGGAAATTAACATAATATTTTGCCCACTTTCTCACTGTACTTTCCTCTGAGAGCCTTTTCAATCTTAGGATCCCACTATTAAAGAACAATACAGTTAAAAGTCACAGCAGGAGGGAGAGATTTATATTCCATTTCTTCTTTTTTTCAGAAAGAAATTTATTCACCTAAAAGAAAAATTTCAAAAGCCTCTAAATGTCTTTACTCCATTATTTAGTCAGAAAACAAAACAAAATAAATGAATAAACAGAGTATTACCTCAGGTAATGCTGTGTACTCATGGACGTAAGCATGCATGTATTAACAGAAGTGGAAATACTTAGTTATAGGGATTTGATGTTCAATAAATCCTGGCAGTTTAAATAAAATCACCAGGCCTTTTCAGAATACTAATGTGATTACAGGCAGGATTAAGATCAGGGTTCTCAAAGAAAACCTGATTTATGACTACCAACAAACACCAGTTAATTGTCAATTAGTGAACCATACCCTTATGCTTATTTTAACATTTCAGCAGAAGCTGTAAAGAAATGTAACTTGGAGCAGCCAGTCAAAAGGAATATTAGAAAACAGAAATCAATTTATTTCTGTTAAAAGAAATCTTATTTCTGTCACCTCTGTTTCTCCCTAGAATGAACCTTAAGAGTATCTCAAGAAGAGTTTCCCAACCAACATGTCAAAACATACAGCTCTGGTCAACTAAACCCAAGTGGTATATCCCATTCAGTGGGCATTGCTCCAACTCTTAGCACTAACCTGCCCAATGCATGAGTATGGAATTTTTCCTTTAGCTCCCACTGTAGATAAGGATCCCTTCAACTTAGAATCAATAACTGGGATGACCTGAAGCATGGGAAATGTTCTACAACCAAATAAATCCACTGTGTTCACTTTCCTATTAACCAAAAAGATCACCTCAGAGGCAAAAATTATCAACCATCTCTAAATCTTCTCTTCCTTCATTACCCATGTTATCGTTTATTAATTGTCATAAAAATAGATTACTTCTTTTTACCCTCCCCATATCTTATTCCTGGAGTCTGTTACAGCAAATTTTTTAATTTAAAAGAATGCTATGGAATAAAAAGGTGGCAAACCACAATAAAGGCAACAAACATCTCACGGGTCAAAATAATTTCTACAGTGACCTGAACCTCGTTTAGGGAAACAAGAGAAGGGCATATGTGATCCAGCTTGGAGCAATATCAGAACAGAACCAAAGCACAAAGTTAAACACAGACCTGGTTTGTGGACTGGCAGATCTTTTCTGAAAAACGATTTTCCTTCAGGACTGCAGCAATAAGGTGACCCACAGCCTAAAAAATAATAAATAAAATTAATGAATACAATCCCTCAGAAGTTTTTGTCAGATAGTGCTTTTATAGGTAAGTAATATCAATTTTAATTGATATGAGTATGCTAGGCATTCAACTGGTAACAAGTAAAATTCCCAGAGTGTATGCTATGTAGCAGGCACTGACTAAGACAGTCTGTGTATATAATTTATAATCTTCTTAACCCACAAGAGGCACGATTATCCAAGGTTACCCAAAAGTAAACTTCAGTTCATAGATGTTTTGAAAACTGCTGGATTTTCAGTTCACACTGCTGTTACTTAGTATTAGAAGATAGTTTTTATCATTGTCTTCTTCAAAATTAGACTGTTTAATCCACTACACCATGAGACAAGAAGAAATCACCCAGTTAAAAAAAAAACTTTTTCACACAAATGAAATTTGCAGGCCTCCTCAGGTCCACAATGAAGGTGGAGAAAACCCATCCCCTTCTTTATGACTACATTCCACCCTGATCTGAACCAAAGGGTGTTTCTTCACCCTTTTCCTTCCTCTAAGTTCTATGATTTCAAATTCTCTCTCAGTTCTCACAGATTTTAGCTCTTTAAGAGGCTTTCAGTCTCATAAATTTCTAATATTTTCCAACATTTTGCTTCAGTCAAAAAGCTCAAAATTAAACTCAAGACTCTTACAGGAATGCTGATTACATAAATACATAAATATGGTTACCTCTTACTCCTTCAGCACTACCCAGCACTGCTGTTTTAGAGCCAGTAGGATACTAACAATGACAGCCATTATGTGTATGGGTTGGAAAAATACTTTGTACTGTAAGAACTGTCATCCTGCACTTAGGATCAGAGTATGATACACCTGTGAATAACTGTCAAGTCTACATAGCATCTAGAGAAGCTCAAATAAAAACACAGCGTCTACTTCTTCCTCATTTTTTTTTTTTTGTATCTCACATATTGGAATTGAGTTAAGACTTTTAACATTTAACGATCTCAGATTTGCAATACAAGTCACTCATTTACATAGAATGTTTAGTTTAATTTACTGTATCTTACCTTTTGGTAAAAGGGCTAGTAACAAGTTGAGAGCCAGTGAATAGTTATGGTAACTGTTTACAAAATATACCATATTTCATTGACTACAACTGGTCATCAATTGTAAGATGTACTGTTAAATTACATACCACTAAGAAAAAAAAAGCTGTCATTTAATCTGTGATATATTTTTCTTATAATTTAGTATTAAAGAACTCTTTTAGACCAATTTAGAAAATGATGGCCAAGTTTACACATGTGCAGACAGTACCAACTACATCACAACTGCTGCCTTCATCTGTAAGATGCAACCCATTTCAAAGATGTTACAATGTGGAAAACTCATGTGGCTCAATGAAATATGGTGCTAACACTGAACAGTTACAAAAGAACAATAAGAAGTATTCAAAAAGCACAAGGCACAATAACAAGAACCTAACAGAAACACAACAGGGGAGGAATAAAACCCACTACAGGTCAGATTTAGAAAAAGCATTAAAAGAAAATAAGCTTGATGATATACATCCTCTCAACTCCAGCCAGGTTCAATTTTTCTAATTTACTTCTTAATGTATCCTTTTAACAAATCAGAGAATACAGCCTCAATTGGTTTTAAAATACAAAATCCAATGATAAATTAGCTTTGATTGCAACTTAAGTTTTCACAATAGAATAATTTCATAATCATCCTAATATATAATACATTTTCTACCTAATTTAACAGTAAAATATATAGACATCTCTTGATTATCTATACTAATGAATGGACTCCAGGTACAGAAGAATTAAAATTATAGACAATATCCTCCAAGCATTCTTCTTTTTCTTCTTCCTTATGGTAAGGAGCTGTGCTGCACAGAGTAGGATATGACTCCAACCCAGTCAGGTAGAAGGGAATCTTGCATAAGGAGTGTTCTACTCCTCATGGAAGGGTTCCCCACTACCCAGCTAAGTCAATTCCCACAGCAGGCATCTCTGAAGTTAACTCTCGAAAGCGTCCAAGATGCTGTACATCCTTAAATCTTCAGGCAGGCTTCTTCTGATCCCTTACCTTTACTCTCACAAGAAAAGATAATAAGCTATTACGGTACCTTGATTAGCCAGAATGTTTCCAGTTAGCTGAAAGCTAACCAGAATACCACCTTTGTTTCTACCTTAATTACTGAAATACTCTCTCAAATAAAATACCACAATCTCTTGCCTTAGAAAGCACAGAATATAGATCAAATTTTTAAATCCAAGATATTTTACTGAGTGAATGCCATTATTTAAAAATCTTTCATTCTTAGTAGTGGTACAGGATAAAATATGCCTTTAAAATATTAATACTTCATACTTTGGGATGTATAGCCTTTTACTTCTGGTCCCAAAAATTAAATACAAACAACAAAAAAAAAAATTCAGGGCCTCCTAGTTAATCAAGATTTTATTATTGCTGGGAAGAAAGAAGGTATCTGAGATTGATCAATTTTAAATATTAGCTTATTTGTATCAAATATATACTTTCAAAATAACTTACACAAAAGTTGTTAATAATATAATCTCTATATGTAGAAAGGGAAAATATTTAATGTTAAAAATTAAAATTCAATTAACAATCCACCAAAAAGGTCCATTTGTTACCATGAAGCAAAGTTAATAAATAAAATTACCTGGGATTGGATAAGAGAATTTGGAAATTCAAACCTTTTCCTGATATCATCCGACATTTTTACTTGTCTTACATTTATATACGCAGATTCTGTAACCAAAGCAAAAGGATACTTATTAGTCAACAAAAGGAATTCAAACCAATTTCATTTCATCCTCAAATAAAATTAAAGTAATTTGTTCCAAAGATAACAGTGGAAACAAAGCACAGGTCTCCGCAAAGTAATCTTTGGCATATCCTTCATCACTAACTTCAGCACTCAAATGCCATAATTGAAAAATTAACTAAAAATGCCCAACAGCTCTTGGTTTTTCCCATTAGAGCTAACCCTGAAACAGATGAATTCACAATACATAATCCCCCCTAAAAATCCAAAAGTTCAAGCCTAAATAACAAGATTAAAAACTTCTACCGCAAGTTTGATATAGAAATCAATCCTTTCATGCATCAAAACTTGTAAGAAAGACACAAAGTATTAAGAAATTTTTAAATCATGCCTCACTTCAGTATAAGCCTTCATTTAAGTACTAATCCAACTGTCTGTGACAAGTGTGAAACATAAGTGAGCTATTTTCAAGAAATAGAAAAATGACCTAGAAACTCACACATTAAAAACAGACTGCTTGTCTCCTAAAGGAAGAACAAGCAAGCAATTAGCACCAACTTTCAACATCTGTATCACACCTTTCATTCCCACTGGGTTCTCAAAAAATAATAATAATAATAGTAATAATAAAACATGCAAAAAAGGATGGAGGAGGACAGGTGGTAAAATGGAGGACTTCCTAAGAATCCTAATTTATCCAATTCACAAGACAAAAAAATAAAATGCATGCTCGAGTTTACCTTAAAAAAATAACAGACAGCAAAACCAAGCTCTATTGATCTCAAAAAAGGAGGTACCTTGCCTTGAACTTGTATCTCTTTCCTCTTTCTTTCAAAGCTAAACTCCCTGAAGGGGAAACTTATTCTGGCTTTCTTCGATATCTATGATCAACTTAACTCCTTTGAATTTAACATTCTACTGCACTAAAAACCTTGCTCAAAGACTGCAAAGCATTTCCCCTATCTAAATCTACTTATCGGCTTAAGCAAGTCAAAATTTCTTCAATTTCCTAACGGTGTCAATCATAACTTTCTTGGAATTTTTTTTCCTCTGAATTCTATAATATATCACAGCAGAATTTCCCAAAGTGTGCCCCTGGGAAAAGCAGGAAAAAAGTTTTCCATTAAAAACAAAATAAACTGAGGAGTCAGTTCCAAGATGGCAGCTTAGTGAGGTGTGGAATTTAGTTCATTCTCCAGAGCAGCAGTGCAGAACAGTACAGAACAGAGTTGGGGCCACATCAGTGACCAAACACACAGTGTACACCAGTCTGGACAAGCTGGACCAACTATGATCCCACACAGAACTTTAAGCCCCACAAGCGAAGGAGGCAAGCACCCCACCCCTACAGGCTGGTTCCCGGAGGGGAAAGGAAAGAGACTTTTCTAGCAACAGGGTAAGGCTTAGCTCAACCAAGCCCCAATTGCAGAATTAATTAACAAATTCTGACTACTAAAAATAGGCCCCCAGCTCAGATAAACCTTAAATACGATCTAAAGGTACTAGGGGGAGTTTTTGGCCCAGCACAGAAGGGGCAGGGCTGATGGAAAAAAAATTTTTTAAAAGAGCCATTTTAGGATCCGATGGTGCAAAATACTTGAAAAGGGATGGACCCTAAAAAAAATGGGAGACACATAGAACCTGGAGATACATAGAAGAATGTATCAACTTAAGTGCTTGATTAACAAACCTGAGGAATCCAATTCCTGCTCTGAAAAGGATTTTTGTTTTCTTTCACTTCGTTTTGTTTCTACTACTTAACAACTCATTAAATAGAACTGCAAGGCTTCTCAAGCTCCAACTGTCCCAAGCAAGGGCAGAATTAAGCTTGTCTGAAAGACAAAGAGGCTGGTCCTATGAAAGGAGTTAATTCCCTGGAGACTGTGCCTTCCCCAGAAGAGGGGTGGCCCAGCTCAGGTGGAATTCCTCCTTCCAGGAATTCAGACCCAAGGACTGGAAAACTGAAGCAATTAAAGCCAGCCTAGACAGTCTCCTCTGTCTCAACCATGCCCCCAGCATGAAGAGTCTGCTGAAGTTAAAGGCACCACTTCACCTTATACTGGTGGGAATCTGCAGGTAGACAAGCCCCACGTACTGGGCAGGATAGGAAGAACACACTGTCTAGAGGTTACACAGGAAAGTCTGTCAACTTGCCGAGTCTCGTGCTCACGGAAAGGTTGATGCAGGTGACTCTTTCCTCCTGAGGGGGGTCCCTTCTTGGAAAATCTGTCTGGAGTGTATAATATCTAAGTAGACCCTCATAAAAAACTGATGCAAAGAGATGTACTCCAAGACACTTACTAATCAGAATGTCAGATGTCAAAGAAAAAGAGACACTCTTGAAAGCAGCAAGAGAAAAGCAATCCATCACATACAAGGGAAGCCCAATAAGACTATGTGAAGATTTCTCAGCAGAAACCATGGAGGCGAGAAGACAATGGAATGACATATTTAAACCACTAAAAGAGAAAAACTGCCAACCAAGAATTCTATATCCAGCGAAACTGTCCTTCAATAATGTGGGGGAAATTAAAACATTTTCAGGCAAAAAAAATCGCTGAGAGAATTTGTGACCAAGAGACCAGCTATGCAAGAAATACTAAAGGGAGCACTAGAGGCAGGTAGGAAAAGACAGGAGACAGAGATGTGGAGAAGAGTGCAGAAATGAAGACTATCAGTAAAGGTAAAAAGGAGGAAAATTAGGTATGACATATAAAATCCAAAAGGCAAAATGGTAGAAGAAAGTACTGCCTGTACAGTAATAACATTAAATGTTAATGGATTTAACTCCCCAATTGAAAGTCACAGACTGACAGAGTGTATTAAAAAATACAAACCATCTATATGCTGTCTACAGGAAACGCATCTTAGACCCAAGGATAAACATAGGTTGAAAGCAAAAGGTTGGGAAAAGATATTTCATACAAATAATAATCAGAAAATAGCAGAAGTAGCTATAATAATATCTGACAAATCAGACTTCAGACGTAAAACAATTAAAAGAGACAAAGGACACTATGTACTAATAAAAGGAACAATTCAACAAGAAGACATAATCAAAAACATTTATGTACCGAGCCAGAGCGCTTCAAAATACATGAGTGCTTCAACATATATGAAACACTGAAAAGATAAATAGACACATCTACCATAATAGTTGGAGACTTCAATTCCCCACTCTCACAAATGGACAGAACATCTAGACAGAGGATCGATAAAGAAACAGAGAATTTGAGTAACACAATAAAAGAACTAGACTTAACAGACATTTATAGAACATTACACCCCACAACAGCAGATATACCTTTTTCTCAAGTCCTCATGGATCATTCTCAAGGACAGACCATATGCTGGGTCATAAAGCAAGTCTCAATGAATTTAAAAAGATTGAAATCATACAAAACACCTTCTCAGATCATAAATGAATGAAGTTGGAAATCAATAATAGGCAGAGGGCCAGAAAATTCACAAATATATGGAGGTTCAACAATACACTCTTAAGCAACCAGGGGGTCAAGGAAGAAATTACAAAAGAAACCAAGAAACATCTCAAGATGAAAACACGACACATCTAAATGTATGGGATGTAACAAAGGCAATGCTAAGAGGGAAATTTATTGCCCTAAATGCCTATATCAAAAAAAAATAATAAGAAAGAGCAAAAATTGAGGAATTAACTGTCCACTTGGAAGAACTAGAGAAAGAACAACAAACTAACCCCAAAGCAAGCAAAAAGAAAGACATAATGAAGATTTGAGCAGAAATAAATAAAATTGAGAACATGAAAACAATCGAGAAAATAAATAAAACAGAAGTTGGTTCTATGAGAAAATCAATAAGGTTGATGGACCCTCAGCGAGATTCCATAAATAAAATCAGAAATGGAAGAGGAGACATAACCACTGGTCCCACAGAATGAAGGAAGTAATGAGAGAATACTATGAACAACTTTATGCAAATAAACTTTACAATGTAGATGAAATGGACAACTCCCTAAAAAGGCATGAACAACCAACATTGACTTGAGAAGAAATAGATGACCTCAACAAATCAAACACAAGTAAAGAAATCAAATCAGTCATTAAGAAGCTCCAGAAAAAGAAAAGTCCAGGACCAGATGGTTTCATATGTGAATCCTACCAAACATTCAACAAAGAATTAGTACCAATCCTGCTCAAACTCTTCAAAAAAACTGAAGAGGAGGGAAAGCTACCTAACTCATTCTATGAAGCCAACATCATTCTCATATTACAAAAAAAATATTATATCATCCTCATGTTATAAAAAAGATATTACAAAAAAAGAAAGCTACAGACCATTCTTTCTTATGAATATAGATGCAAAAATCCTCAACAAAATTCTAGCAAATCGAATCCAGCAGCACATTAAAAGAATTATACATCATGACAAAGTAGGATTCATCCCAGGTATGCAAGGATGGTTCAACATAAAAAAAATCAATTAACATAATACACCATATCAACAAATCAAAGAAGAAAAAACACATGGTCATCTTGATTGATGCAGAAAAGGAATTTGACAAAACTCAACATCCTTTCCTGTTGAAAACACTTCAAAGGATAGGAATAGAAGGGAACTTTCTCAAAATGATAAAGGGAATATATGAAAAACCCACAGCTAACATCATCCTCAATGAGGAAAAACTAAAAACTTTCCCCCTAGATCAGGAACAAGACAAGGATGCCCACTATCACCATTGTTAGTCAACACTGTGTCGGAAGTTCTAGCCAGAGCAATTAGACAAGAAAAAGAAATACCAAGCATCAAAATTGGAAAGGAAGAAGTAAAATTCTCACCGTTTGCAGATAATATGATACTATATGTTGAAAATTCCAAAAAATCCACAACAAAACTACTACCGGTAATAAATGAGTACAGCAAAGGGACAGGTTACAAGAGCAACATTCAATAATAGGAAGTGTTTCTGTACACTAGTAATGAACAATCTGAGGGGGAAATCATGAAAAAAATTCCATTTACAATTGCAACCAAAAGAATAAAATATTTAGGAATAAATTTAACTAAAAAGACAAAAGACCTATACAGAGAAAACTATAAGAAATTGTTAAAAGAAATCACAGAAGACCTAAATAAATGGAAGGACATACCATGTTTATGGATTAGAAGACTAAATCCATGATTTAGTTAAGATGTCAATTCTAACTAAATTGATTTACAGATTCAATACAATACCAATCAAAATCCCAAAAACCTACTTTTCAGAAATAGAAAAAACCAATAACTAAATTTATCTGGAAGGGCAGGGGGCCCAAATAGCTAAAAGTATACTGAGAAAGAAAAATGAAGACGGAGGTCTCACACTACCTGACTTTAAGGCGTATTACGAAGCTACAGTGGTCAAAACAGCATGGTACTGGCATAAAGATAGATATACTAACCAATGAAATAGAATAGAGTGTTCAGATATAGACCCTCTCATCAATGGACAACTGATCTTTGATAAGGCAGTCAAGCCAACTTACCTGAGACAGAACAGTCTCTTCAATAAATGGTGCCTAGAGAATTATACCATTATGCAATCATCTTCAAGAAACAGCGCTACTGGAACACAGCTCTACATTCTCAGGTACTTCTCTCCAGCCTCTCCATTACACCTTAACTAAAAAGGTGATATCTACATAATGCGTAAGAATAACCTCCAGAATACAAATGGCTGAAAGGCACATCAAAAGATGCTCAACTTCCCTGGCTATTAGGAAAATGTAGATCAAAACCCCAATGAGATATCATCTCACACCCACAAGAATGACCATTATCAATAAAACAGAAAACAACAAGTGCTGGAGAGGATGTGGAGAAAGAGGCACACATATCCACTGTTGGTGGGAATGTAAAATGGTACAACCACTGTGGAAGGCAGTATGGCAGCTTCTCAAGAAGCTAAGTATAGAACTGCCATATGATCCAGCAATACCACTGCCAGGTATCTATTCAAAGGGACACGAGGGCAGGGACACAAACGGACATCTGCACACCAATATTTATAGCAGCATTATTTACAATTGCCAAGAGATGGAAACAGCCCAAATGTCTATCAACAGAAGAGTGGCTAAACCAGCTGTGGTATATACATACAATGGGATATTATGCAGTTGTAAGATAGAATAAAGTCATGAAGCATGTAACAACGTGGATAGACCCTGAGGACATTATGCTGAGTGAAATTAGCCAGAAACAAAAGGACAAATACTGTATGGTCTGACTGATATGATCTAATATTAATAAGGGAACTTGGAGAATTTCAGTTAAGATCACAGGTTATTAGGAGATAGAAATAGGGTAGAGATTGGCTAATTGGTGCTGAAGGGATACCAATTGTGCAACAGTACTGATTGTAATAATTCAGAAAAGGACAGCACAATACTATCTAACTGTAGCACAAGAATGTAAGTACACTGAATGAAGCTCAATGTGAGAATGATAGAGCGAGAAGGGCTGGGGGTATATATGAAACCAAAAGGAAAGATAGACAATAAAGGCTGAGATGGTGTAATTTAGGAATGCCTGGAGTGTACAATGATACTAACTAAATGTACAAATTAAAAAATGTTTCTGCATGAAGATGAACAAAGGAATGTCAATAATCCAGAGTGATGAAAACAGATGGTCACTGATATTTTAAAACTCCAATTCTGCATGAGACTAAAGCAAGAAATGTTTATTTGGTATAAAATCTGTATTTTGAGGCGGGCCGCGGTGGCTCAGCGGGCAAGAGTGCTTGCCTGCCATGCCGGAGGACCCCGGTTCGATTCCCGGCCCCAGCCCATGTAAAAAACAAACAAACAAACAAAATATAATAAAAATAAAGATGTTTCCCTTTCTTCCTCCCTTCCTTCCTTCCATCCTTCCTTCCTTCTCTGTCTTTCTTTCCTTCCTTTCCTCCCTCTCTCTTTAAAAAAAAAAAAAATCTGTATTTTGAATAGTGTTTTTCCTAATTTAACTTATATGGACAGTTTAACTGAACACCGTAAGTACATGGAAATTTTGTTTGTCTGGTTAGTGTGATGCCCTGATAAATCCAAGTGATTTCAACAGTGAATAAAGAAGTATTTGTAAAGTCCCCTTGGGGGACTGGGGAGACAGGAGGAAAAATTCAACTTTCCTATTTGGAGAATTCCTGATATTCTCACAAGCAGTGGGGACAACCAAATCAATAGGCCAAGCCCTCAATCTTCAGGTTTGCCCCTAAGAAACCTATCCCTGAAAAGGATAAGCCAAGCCTACTTAAAATTAGGACTAAGAGTTAACCCCAGAGAACCTCTTTTGTTGCTCAGATGTGGTCTCTCTCTCTCTCTCTCTCTCTCTCTCTCTCTCAGCTGACAAGGCAAGCAAATTCACTGTCCTCCCCCCTCTACGTGGCACATGACTCCCAGAGGTGTAACTTCCCTGGCAACACAGAACAGAAATCCTAGGATGAGCTGGGGCTCAGCATCAACGGATTGAGAAAACCTTCTCGAACAAAAGGGGGGAGAGAGAAATGAGACAAAATAAAGTATCAGTGACTGAGAGATCTCAAACAGAGTTAAGAGGTTATCCTGGAGGTTATTCTTATGCATTATACAGATATCCCCTTTATAGTTTATGGTGTATTAGAATGGCTAGAGGGAAGTACCTGAAACTGTAGAGCTGTGTTCCAGTAGCCATGTTTCTTGAAGATGACTATATAATGATATAGCTTTTGCAATGTGACTGTGTGATTGTGAAAACCTTGTGTCTGATGCTCCTTTTATCTACAGTATGGTCAGATGAGTAAAAAATATGGATAAGAAAGACGCAAATAATAGGGGGGAACAAAGGTTGAAATAAATTGAGTAGACAGAAATCCTAGTGGTCAATGAGGGGGAAGAATAAGGGGTATGGTATGTAGGAGTTTTTTTTTTATCATTTCTTTTGCTAGAGAGATGCAAATGTTCAAAAAAATGACCATGGTGATGAATATACAACTATGTGATGATACTGTGATCCATTGATTGTAACCATGTCAAAAATGTTTGTATGTCAAGAATATTTTTTTACGTTTGTTGTTTACAATAAAAATATTATTTTAATGTGACTACATATCATATTCTAATCTTGGAGAACACTCATTCCATCTAAAAAATATTTATTAGGTACTTACGATGTGTCAGACACTGGTCTAGATAGTTGGGTTACAACAGTGAATAAATCTCTCTGCTCTTGCAGAGCTTACAGTCTGGTAGAAAGAGGTATACAATAAAGAAAACCAAACAAACAAAAAATAAGTAAAATATGTTAGGAGGTGATAGATAACTAAAGAAAAAAGAAAAAGTAGAGTAAAAGGGATCAGAGCTGGGTAAAGAGTATACTTACAATTTTAAATACGGTGGCCAAAATAGGCCTCTTCATGAGGATGGCATGTGAACAAAGACTTAGAGAAGGAAAGGGAGATAGTTAGACATACAAATATCTGGGGAAAAGAGGCACGCAGAAGAAACAGTGAGTATAAAAGTCCTAAAAGAAAAAGCTTTAGATCAGTTCCAAGAAGAGAAAAGAGACCAATCTGGAGTAGAGGCAAATGGAAAATAAGGTCAGAGAGGCAATGAGAAGCCAGATCATAAAATGCCTTGTAGGCTACTACAAGCACTGATGTACTTATTCTGAATGAAATGGGAAGCTACTACAGAAGGAAGCAATAAGATTTTAATAGAATCACTTGAGCTGGCAACTGGTGGGATCCCAGATATATTGAAGGTAAAGCCAGTGTAACTGCTAATAGATTGAATGAGTATGGGAGAAAGAATGGAGTCAAGAACGACTCCATGGTTTTTGAGCAGAGTAACTTTATTTTTAAACTCAACTTCCTTTGGGCATTTCACACATTAAACACTTTTTATAATATTTCTGATCATGGCATTTTTTTACTAATAGGAAAAGATGGAGTTGCTATCACCTGAAATACGCAAGCAGATTTTCAAGAAAAGAGCAGGAATTCCATTTTGGACAGTTAAGTTTTAGATGTTTAATAGATATCCAAAAGTAATCTCAAGAAGTCATTTAGATAGTTGGTACATGAATCTAAAACTGGAAAGAGAGATTTTAGAGGTATAAATTATGGCACCTATTATTACATTGCAGAATTTGACAGGTTCTAAAAAGTCTGTTTAACTTCATTTAACATGGAGTTTGCCAAGTTTATCTGACCATGGACCCTTTATTTTTAGAAATGCCAGTTAAACTGTATAACTAATCTTCCCTGACACATACATTAGGTACACTGCTTTATCAGTTCCTTCTATTCCTTTGCCCACTCTGCTTCTAGCACTCCCTTCTTTCCTGAAGGCATCCCAAGCTTTTTTGACTTATGCTCCTTTCTCTTCATAAAAACTCTCCCAGAGCTTTCCTCTTGTCCCAGATCTCCAAATGTTCCCCTACTCTTTCTTCTTACAAGGTTCTAAAATACCAAAAACTTAACTGTAGAAACAAAATACATATCCCCCCCAAACACAAATCCAGAAACACAGACTGTAAAAACAATATACATATTCCTTCCCCCAAAAAAACACTTTCCTTGTTTCAGTTCATCTTTTCCCAGTTCTCCTCTCACAACCTCCTTTACCACCATTCTTGAAATCCAGTCACAAAGTTTGCTTCATACTTTCCAACTCTCAGAGTATACCTTTCCTATCCATTTCTGTATTCATATTAGTTCCTCATGCCAGACTTAGTAACTGCTGAGTCTTAGGGTTCTCCATTATAAGTTCATCTCACTGTTGTCAGATTATTTGTCCTAAAATGCTATTTCTATCCCATCATTTCCCCTGTGAAAATAGTGAAATATATAGTGGGTTTTGATTACCTGTTAGATTAAGTGCAAAGTCTGGTATCTAGTTTTTAAGTCTTCTACAATGGTTTCACTCATTCAACTTCATTTTTACCACTGACAATTCTGATCTAGCAAAAACAATCTTCAACACAATCCCACATTCTCAAAATTTGCTCATTTCACTAAAGGGATTTTATTTGCTGTTCTCTCAAAATAAAATCCCTTCTTCTGGGCAGGCAACAAAGGCTTAGTGGCAGAGTTCTCGCCTGCCATGCCAGAGACCTTGGTTCAATTCCTGGTGCCTGCCCATGTAAAAAAATAAAATAAAAAAATAAAGTAAAATCCCTTCTTCTATAAGCTGCCACTATTTAAAGATGAAATCCCTTTCACAGTACATCTACTCTGTTAAGCATATCCCAACTAATCACACCTTAAATAACTCCTTATGTTCCTTCAGAAATATTACATTTGATCTGATTTAAACCGTCATGCTTTTGTTTACATCAGGACTGGAAAAATTTTTCCTGTAAAGGGCCAGAGAGCAACTGCTGAAGTCTATCCTTGTAGTATGGAAGCAGCCATAAATAATATATAAACAAATGACTGTGGCTATAGCTCAATAAAACTTTATTTACAGAAATAAGTGGTGGTAGGCCATATTCTGCTAATTCCTCATTTACATGATACTTATTTTTTTAATTTTTTAAAATTTTGTTGACATAATTTGCTATTTGACATTCGTATTTGACTCTGTGCTTTCAAGCAGCTAGGGTAAACAAATAAGATAAATTACATTTCTTAATAGCTAAAAGATGGAAAAAGTACCACTTATGAAAAAAAAACTTTATCCTGCCCCTAAAAACTGTGAAGGAAATTTCTCACACTGGGCTTTATATATGGAATATGGATGATACAAGCAATAGTCCTAATTACATAAGTTAAAAAAAAAAATTATATTACTTCCTTTTAAATGAATCCTATATAAAACTATGGGTATAACAGAACATGTAACTCAACAAAAAAAAAGCCTCAGCTAATTGGGTGCAAATACAGAGTTTTCTGATGATCTACTCTAATGCAACAGAAGGTACACTTTCGAGTACCCAAAGAAGTAGATGGTTATTGGTCTAACAGAGAACAATCTCATCTAAATGCTCATAGTGAAAAATGTGGAGTTACATATACTCTCTGCTCCAGACGAAGAATACTGGAATTCCAATATTGCTTTGGGGACCAGATGAGTAGCTCATTAGGCTAATAGTTCAATATGGCAGTGGAGAAGACAAACTAGTATTCTCATCTAGAAAGAGGACCCTGACTTTAGGAGATGGACCACTGGGGTAAAAGAGTGCTATTTTTAATCAGAATTACCCAAGCATAAATGACAAATACCAAAGCTTACAAAAGGCAGTTCTTATTTTGGTGCAAGACTTTAGAGAATGAATAGTTTTTGAAATCTACAGTAACTTTATCTTTTCTACCAAATGACCATTAATCAGTCTCAAAATCAATACCCAGCTGTAATATGATTTGGTATCATCCTTGATTTGCTACCCTTGGGCTACAAACTACAAGTGCTTTCATCTGTTAGAGATTTATATTTCGAGGTTAATCACAACCATTTGGCCTTTCAAGGTATAAAACATCATATTCTCTTAGGGAATTTCAAAAAAAAAGAGTACATATGCTTTCTTTAACATGGGCAGTGTAGCATGTATCCTACTTTATTTATAATCTTACTTTTAACCTCAACTTCCTTTGGGCACTTTACACATTAAACAATTTATATACTACTTCTTATCATAGCATTCTTTATTAAAAGGAAACCAGTCACAATATGCTCCATAAACCATATGATACAAAAAAGAGTATTTGATTTAAAAAGATTTACTTCCAGCTTGTCGTGGTACCTATTTTGTTTGCCTAAATCTAAATCAAAAATAATTTTTAACATAGTCTTTTATAGATAGTGAAATACAGTAAGACTTCATTTTACACAAACTATACATGCAAATCCAGGTATACATAACTGGCCATCGAAACAAAATAAAGACAGAGAGAGAGAAATAAGGTTCTTTTTTAATAATTTCTATGATTAACTGTATTTACTTATTGTTACTAGAGTGTTTATCTGCCCTATTTATTTTTAAAAAGTGACAGATATGCTCATATAAGAAATATTTATTAAGTTATGGTGTTCACCATTATGCACAATTTTCAACTCATATGAAGAGTCTTGTAATGTAGTGGTCATGTAAAACAAGGCCCTACTCATTAGAGAAATGCAAATCAAAACCACAGTGAGATATCATCTCACACTCACCAGAATGGCCATTATCAACAAAACAGAAAGTGACAAGTGCCTGAGAGGATGCGGAGAAAGAGGCACACTTATCCATTGTTGGTGGGAATGTCAAATGGTGTAACCACTGTGGAAGGCAGTTTGGCAGTTCCTCAAAAAACTGAATATAGAATTGCCATACGACCCAGCAATGCCATTCCTAGGTATCTACTCAAAGGACTTAATGGCAAAGACACAAACGGACATTTGCACACCAATGTTTATAGCAGCATTATTTACAATTGCAAAGAGATGGAAACAGCCAAAATGTCCATCAACAGACGAGTGGCTAAACAAACTGTGGTATATACATACGATGGAATATTATGCAGCTTTAAGACAGAATAAACTTATGAAGCATGTAATAACATGGATGGACCTAGAGAACATTATGCTGAGTGAGACTAGCCAAAAACTAAAGGACAAATACTGTATGGTCCCACTGATGTGAACCGACATTAGTGAATAAACTTGGAATATGTCATTGGTAACAGAGACCATCAGGAGTTAGAAACAGGGTAAGATAATGGGTAATTGGAGCTGAAGGGATACAGACTGTGCAACAGGACTAAATACAAAAACTCAAAAATGGACAGCACAATACTACCTAATTGTAATGTAATTATGTTAAAACACTGAATGAAGCTGCATCTGAGCTATAGTTTTGTTTGTTTGTTTGTTTGTTTTTTATATATATTTTTTGCATTTTTTTCTCTATATTATCATTTTATATCTTTTTCTGTTGTCTTGCTATTTCTTTTTCTAAATCGATGCAAATGTACTAAGAAATGATGATCATACATCTATGTGATGATATTAAGAATTACTGATTGCATATGTAGAATGGAATGATTTCTAAATGTTGTGTTAGTTAATTTTTTTAATTAATAAAAAAAAAGGCCCTGCTGTAAATGCTTTAAGTTTAAAATAAACTAAAGCATTTGTTTAACATAAGCAATTATATCTTATCTGCTAATGCCTTTCAGCCCTATAAGAAGACTTCCAAGAAAGTAAGTCTATGCATTGTAGTAGACGTCAGCCTTTCTTTGGAGTCAAGGTATTTTTATGGCCTTAGAACTGTAAACTTGTAACTTAATAAATCCCCTTCATAAAACAAAAAAACTATTTTTCAGAAATAGAAAAACCAATAAGCAAATTTATCTGGAAGGGCAGGGTGCCCCAAATCGCTAAAAGTATCTTGAGGAAAAAAAGCGAAGCTGGAGGTCTCGCGCTGCCTGACTTTAAGGCATATTATGAAGCCACAGTGGTCAAAACAGCATGGTACTGGCATAAAGATAGATATATCGACCAATGGAATCGAATAGACTGCTCAGATATAGACCCTCTCATCTATGGACATTTGATCTTTGATAAGGCAGTCAAGCCAACTCACCTGGGACAGAACAGTCTCTTCAATAAATGGTGCCTAGAGAACTGGATATCCATATGCAAAAGAATGAAAGAGGACCCGTATCTCACACCCTATACAAAAGTTAATTCAAAATGGATCAAAGATCTAAACATTAGGTCTAAGACCATAAAACAGTTAGAGGAAAATGTAGGGAGATATCTTATGAATCTTATAATTGGAGGTGGTTTTATGGACCTTACACCTAAAGCAAGAGCACTGAAGAAAGAAAGAAATAAATGGGAGCTCCTCAAAATTAAACACTTTTGTGCATCAAAGAACTTCATCAAGAAAGTAAAAAGACAGCCTACACAATGGGAGACAATATTTGGAAACGACATATCAGATAAAGGTCTAGTATCCAAAATTTATAAAGAGACTGTTCAACTCAACAACAAAAAGACAGCCAATCCAATTACAAAATGGGAAAAAGACTTGAACAGACACTTCTCAGAAGAGGAAATACAAATGGCCAAAAGGCACATGAAGAGATGCTCAATGTCCCTGGCCATTAGAGAAATGTAAATCAAAACCACAATGAGATATCATCTCACACTCACCAGAATGGCCATTATCAACAAAACAGAAAGTGACAAGTGCCTGAGAGGATGCAGAGAAAGAAGCACACTTATCCACTGTTGGTGGGAATGTCAAATGGTGCAACCACTGTGGAAGGCACTTTGGCGGTTCCTCAAAAAACTGAATATAGAATTGCCATACGACCCAGCAATACCATTGCTAGGTATCTACTCAGAGGACTTAAGGGCAAAGACACAAACGGACATTTGCACACCAATGTTTATAGCAGCATTATTTACAATTGCAAAGAGATGGAAACAGCCAAAATGTCCATCAACAGACGAGTGGCTAAACAAACTGTGGTATATACATACGATGGAATATTATGCAGCTTTAAGACAGAATAAACTTATGAAGCATGTAATAACATGGATGGACCTAGAGAACATTATGCTGAGTGAGAGTAGCCAAAAACTAAAGGACAAATACTGTCACTGATGTGAACCGACATTAGTGAATAAACTTGGAATATGTCATGGGTAACATAGACCATCAGGAGATAGAAACAGGGTAAGATAATGGGTAATTGGAGCTGAAGGGATACAGACTATGCAACAGGACTGGATACAAAAACTGAGAAATGGACAGCACAATACTACCTAACTGTAATGTAATTATGTTAAAACATTGAATGAAGCTGCATGTGAGGTATAGTTTTGTTTTTTTTCTCTCTATTATCGTTTTATTTCTTTTTCTGTTGTCTTTTTATTTCTTTTTCTAAATCGATACAAATGTACTAAGAAATGATGAATATGCAACTATGTGATGATATTAAGAATTACTGATTGTATATGTAGAATGGAATGATTTCTAAATGTTTTGTTAATTAATTTTTTTCAATTAATAAAAAAAAAAAACTAATACATTTCTAGTATATTGCATCCTGGCAGCTTCAACAAACAAAAACATTCGCCTATACTTTTCAACCACTCCCGTTGCTCTGCTGTCCAATATTTGTATCCTCCTTGTTCTTCTGCATAGCTTCTCACCTACTGCATCCAGTCACTAAATACTTCTACATACCCTCTCTCGGATTTGGAAGCTGGTTTCTGTTTCATCACCCTGTATTAAATGCCAAAACCTTGAGACCCCAATTTAGCCTCAGCTCTTGCTTCAAAAACTTCAAAATCCTACTTCCACCTGAATTCCCAAAGTAACAGGACAAAATAATGAGTCCTCCTAAGTATATGATTCATGAAAATGGAAAGATTACAAAGAAATAGCAATGGGAAGTCTTTGTGCTGGTTTGAAAGGATGTACGTACCCTAGAAAAGTCATATTTTAATCCTAATTCCATTTTGTAAAAACAGCCATTTCTTCTAATCCCTATTTAGTACTGTATATTGGAAACTTTAATTAGATTATCTCCGTGCAGATGTGACTCAATCAAGTGTAGGTATTAAATTTGCTAAGGTGTAGACGTGTCTCTACCCATTCCAGGTGGGTCTTGAATACTTTACTGGAATCCCTTAAAAAAGGAAGCATTCTGCAGAAAGTTTCAGAATGACATAGCCACGAGAAGCACAGAGTCCATGAGCCAGTGACCTTTGGAGATGAAGAAGGAAAATGCCTCCCGGGGAGCTTCATGAAATAAGAAGCCAGAAGAGAAAGCTAGTAGACTTCACCAGGAACCCTTCCAGCTGAGAGAGAGAAACCCTGAACTTCATCGGCCTTCTTGAATCAAGGTAGCTTTCCCTACCTAAGATCAGACGCCTTAGATTAGAAATTTCTATATACTTGTTTTTGGACACTTCCATGGCCTTAGAACTGTAAACTAGCAACTTAGTAAATTTCCCTTTTTAAAAACCATTCTGTTTCTGGTATATTGCATTCCAGCAGCTAGCAAACTAGAACAGTCTTTAACACTACAAAGTAAATGCAAGAAAATAGTAATTTTCAATCATTATATTCTCAAAGAGTAAGGCATCTTTAAATCAGGCTGAAAGTAGGAAATGCTTTTATGTTAGCCAGTAATTTCAAAATCGAGCCAAGACAAAAGGTAACTAAGGTAACTTAGGGGACAGAAGCCACTTGGTCAATATCATAATCTGAAAGCAGAAACTGACTGGATATGGAAGAGACAGCTAGCTATCCTCCAATATCTATTCTCCCCCTTTTCTGTATTAATAAAACCGTAGCCTGATTTCATGTCTTAGCCTCAAGTACGATTAGGTATGACGATATGATCAAGTTCTCACCAATGGAGTTTGAACAGAAGTGATTGGCTACTTCCAAGCTACAGCCTGCTTCCTCCACTCTCTTCCAACCCAAAATTGGTGCACAACCTTATCGTACACAGAAAGACAATGTCCCCTCAACACTACTGAAGAAACAAAATGAAAGAACCAGAATCCCTAAATGATAGCTTGAAGCAAAGCTGTATACTGACCTGGAATTTGAAGTATTACATGACAAAGATATAAACCTCTATCTTGTTTGAACCACTAATTTTGTGGTCAGTAGCTACATTGTTATCGTAGTTAGTATTTCCCTAATCTGATGGACTGAGATCATCTCCCTTCAGTACACATTTTCATTGGAGAAATGAAGAAACCACACACATCAGAGATGTTAAACAACTTGCCAAAAAGGCAAATTATCATGGCAGAATTCAGGTGAGATTTCTTGACTTCCAGCCTACTGTTCTTCCTCTAGAGCATCATGTCCCAGGAATATATTCAAGTACTGCACTAGTTTAGTTGACTGTGAGTTTTGATGATCTCATCAGTTACAATTTACTAAAAGTACATCAAAGTGCAAATTCCTGACTTTACAATTTAGCTCCTTCTCAGTTAATATCACATACTACTTAGTCTTAGATTTTGAAATAGGAGTTTACAATAAGATCAAAGGCAGGAAATTCCAAGTTAGAACTAATTACAGTCCAGGAAAACGAGGCACTTCAGAAACAAAAGAAAGAAGAAACAGAACTACCAACTTGAATAATGCTTGATGTGTTATAATATTTTCTCCAATTATGTTTTAATAATTTTTATATAAAATTTCACTTAGGTGTGTGCATTTACGTTAATTATATGAGCGTGCAGATGAAAAATTATTTTTAAAAATCAAAGGACTTATCTCTACAATTTTTACATTATCCACACGACGTCTTCAGAGTTAATTTCTTTATAAGATTAGTTTTTGTCTAACATTACAAATTTTTAAATATTTTTGCTCCACCAAAATAATTACCAAATTTTTTGCTTAGTATAAAACTTTTTAAAAAGATATTCCGTTAATACAAAATATCTTTTTTATGTAAAGTTCAAAAAACGATCTTTACAATATATTTACAATGAAACTGATGTCCAATCATCTTAAAGATCCTACCTACAAATAAATGTCTAATCTGACTAACAAAATCTCCATATTCATGATCTTTCTACTTGAAGGAAAAGTCAGTTAACTATAATTTAGTAGAACATCAGAGAATATATTTGTGTGTCTTAACTGCAATTTCTTCCCCTCAAAAATGACTCAAATTCTGTGCAATGATTCTTTAAAATAAACTACCTTTTAGCAAATATTAATATGGCACAAATTGAATAATATGGTATTTATTGTGAAAGGATGTGATATATGGTGTTTCCTATAAAATACTCCAGTCTCCCCCCAAACCCCAGCAAAAAAGAGAGTGACAGGTAAAACAAGAATATCTACATGCTGATAATAGACAGATATATGGGGTTCATAATGTCACTCTACTATTACATATGTTTGCAATTTCCCAGAAAAAAAGTTTTTTAAACCCCTACTTACATGGCTCTTTTGATGGGCCAGGGAATATTCTAAGTACTTTATATATAGTAATTCATTTCATACTGAAGATAATCCTATAAGGTAAGTAATTCTTTCACAGATGAAGAAACTGAGGCATGGAAAAGTTAGACTACTTTCCCAAGGTCACATAAGAAGTGGCAGAGAGCTGGTTTCAAAGTTAAGTAGTCTGACCCTACATATAAATATAGAAAAGTCTGGAAAATATGAATCATGGGTGATTTTTATCTTTGCTTATCCTTACTTTCTAATTTTTCCACAAGTACATGTGCTTTTGTCATTTGAATAGGTTATCAAAATGTGAAACTCTTTATTTAGATGTAATACATTCTTTAGAGATAATGGATATAACATTTCTAAAATCAAATCACTACAAATGCAGAAATCCACCATTAAAGGATGTCTGAAGCAACAACCTAAACAAATTTTAGAAACAATAGAAGATTTGTTAGCCATTTTACCACTGCTTTATGGAAAGGGTAACATTGAAAAGGGGTCAGTGTAATTTAATTAGATAGATTCAATTAATTTTAAACCATTAAAAAGTCCTTCATTTCAAGGAGAAACATTAGGACTCCTGGGAAATTTTATGCCAAAATAAAACCTGTTATTCTTGAAAACAATTCTGTAGACTGATTATAACTTGAAAAGTGACATTTTTCTTGACAGCCAATCAACCTCATATCTTATAAAAAACTAAATTACTAAATTCAAGTAGAATGGAATAGTTATAGTTTAGTTATTTCAACTCACATACCTCGTAATAATGAAAGCTAAAGAACAAATGAAAAAAGGAATTTTACACGAAGGGAGTAAATTTCTCTAATGTTAGCTACGTCAGTGTAGTCTAATACGGACATGGAGGATATTTCCACATGCAGGTCCTGAATGGTACAATCACAAAAGGGAAGCATTCACCACACTGTTAAAAGAACCTGAAAATGTTCAAATGAATAAAATGAATGGAGCACTGTGAAGCATACATTCTTCTGCAGTACTTGAGACTCACCAAAGTGAAAAAGAGAAAACATCTTTAATCTAAATATTAAGTTTACAATCTATCATCATGATAACAGAGCAACTTTCACAGAGGGCAAAGTAAATGGGCTTTGGATACAGACCTGGATGCAAATCCTCACTCCAGTGCTTACCACCTGGGAGCCTGTGTTTTCCTTGGTCAAATATGAGGACACCTATCTTGCAAGGTTGTGTGGAAAACACTATGAAGTGGGCCTAAAAAGCCAAGAGAATTTTGCACATAGGAGGCACTCTAAAAATGTGTCTCCTGCCTCTCTTTATACATGTGCCAGCACTGTGACTGACACTCAGGAAACATAAAAGACAGGGGGTGCGAGGGTATCAGTGGTAGAATTCTCGCCTGCCAGCAGGAAACCTGGGTTTGATTCCTGACCCATGCACTTTCCAAACAATCAAACAAACAAAATTCAACAAGTGGTGCTGCAATAACTGGATAGTCAACATGGAAAAAGAATGAAATATGACCTCACCATACAGCATACCAAAAAAAAAATAGAAGGCAGAACATATACTCGATAGGAAAATGAAAGAGCAAAAGTATGAGAATATGTGAAATTATATACCAAAAAGTATGGCAAATTATAAAAGTTAAAAGAGCTCTGAAAGAGAAAATTGTGAACTGGCACAGTCAAGAAAGGTGAGTGGAGGAAAAGAAAAATGTGAATTTTAGTGATAGGTAAGG
Source organism: Tamandua tetradactyla (assembly GCF_023851605.1). Taxonomy (NCBI): domain Eukaryota; kingdom Metazoa; phylum Chordata; class Mammalia; order Pilosa; family Myrmecophagidae; genus Tamandua; species Tamandua tetradactyla. The sequence goes on from NC_135328.1 coordinate 76,303,015, forward strand.
CATCTCTAGTCAAGGACCCCAGTACAATCTTATATATAAGTCACCAAGCCTACGGTTAGAAAATGCATGACATTACCATTCAAAATATAGTTCACATCTAATTTACCTGCTCAAAACCTTTCAAAGATTCCCATTGCACTTTAGAATAAAATCCAAATTCCTTGCCATTGCCAAAAGGCCCTGGTCATTCAAAATATAGTTCACATCTAATTTACCTGCTCAAAACCTTTCAAAGATTCCCATTGCACTTTAGAATAAAATCCAAATTCCTTGCCATTGCCAAAAGGCCCTGGTCTCGCCACTCTCCCTCAAAGTGCACTACAGCCAAACTGGCCTTCAGTTTGCTCCTTGAATCTTCCAAGCTCTTTTCATTTCCATATCTGGCACTCTCAGGCCCTCAACCTCAAGTGTCCTTGCCTCCACTGTTCAGTCAGCTGACCCCTCTCATCTTCACACTTTCCTTAGAGCTTTCCCTATCACTAATGCATACTCAAGTCATTCCCCAACCACTACCCAAAGTGACCCACTATTATCTCTTTCATAACTTTTACCACAATCTGAAATCATGGTCATTTACTTATTTCTGCTTCCTGCTTCACCCCTCAGTGGATGCAAACTCTTGAGGGCAGGAACGTGGTCTCTCTTTTTGACCAGCATGTAACAAGTATCTGAAATACAGTGACTGTTCAGTAAATATTCACTGAATAAACACAAAAATAATATAGGATTTAGAATACCATGTTGGATTAAACAGTTCCTATATGACAGGCATTCCACTTTAAGTAACTAATCCACTGGATCATAACAATAACACTGAGGTAGATATTAACTTCATTACTCACATGAGAAAATAGGAACTTAGAGAGGAAATAACTTCCCTGAAGTTATATAGTAGTATTAATAGCCAAGATTTACTTAGAAGTTTATCACGTGTCAGGCAGGCACAACAACCCCATGACACAAGTATTATTATTATTCTCATTTTCATATGAAAAATATTTAAGGCACACAGAGGTCAAAATTAATTCCCTGATTATATAAGAAGCCGTATGTGGATATGAACCTGTCCAGTCTGTCCCTAGAACTCATATTGTTATCCTCTCTACTAAAAAGTATAGTTGACACAAAGTTATTGTAAAATTAAGAAATCCACATAAAGCATTTCACTCAAATCCAGGCACACAGCAAACACTTTAAAAATGTTAGCTCTTATTATTCTTAGTCTGAAACTAACATCTTTGGTTTCTTTTTTTTTTTCATTACACCTTGCTACATCTCAAAAAATCAAGTAAATCTTTAAATTAATAACTGAGTTTGGATATACAGTGTTAAATCAGGATACCAAAGCAGCTCATAAGCCTATGTAAATGGCGCTGTATTTTTGAAAATACTGCAATCCTAAAAACGTGTAATAAAGTCAAATGGGCAAAAGGAACATATTATAAGGGCATTCCATGCCTAGAGCACAAAACATAAAAATTATCAATCTAAACTTAACCCTCATCCTTGTGGCAATATCACCAGCAATACAACTCCCATACTTGTATAGGTTCTTTGATTTCTTACTTTTATTTCATCATTGACCACACATCCAACAGGCATCTAACAGATGATAAGAGCGACACTTTCGAACTGGCAATTAAGAGTTATTCTGTAATCAGTCCATGCTTTTTGTCACTGTTACCAATCCTTTCATGTTTATGTTTTCTATTCATTTTTCTAAAATAAGTAAATATTCATTGAAATAGATTAAATCAATTAGTTAAATGATTACACAGACATAGATGGCGAAACTGCTACAAATGAGCAAACACTTGGCTGGCAGGCAGCCCTACAAGCAACAGTTCAAAACACCACTCAGTGAGAGAGAAGCATCTGTGTGAATGAGTTCACTTGTGGAAACAATTTGAAATAACAGTGAGATTTTCAGGAAGAAATGTCCATCCAAAAGCAGAAAGATAAGCAGAAAGCCACTGCATGTTCTTTTTCAGCCCCTGCAAGTGTTTGAACTACTTGCCCCTGCTCAGAAAATGACTTGAACTACAACTTGACACCACATTCCAGGCAGAGAGAATATGAGAACATGACATGAAGAAGATAAAGTGGAGAGTGAGGATTAGATAGCTTCTAATATCTCTTCCAGCTCTGAGGATTATAATCAGTCCTCAAGATGTGGAAGACCTTCTAGTCTCATTCTGATGGGGCTAGCTTCCATCTTTATAGGAGGGACACTGATAGACACCAGTGATGAAGTTGAAGGAATAACTCAAGCGGGAAGGGTTCCTCACTGACCAAACATCCTGCATTATTATCCTGACTTTGACTTTCTTCAGAAAGCAGCTGTGTCTTGTGCATCTACTGCAGGACCTGGTGTGTAATAGGCAGACAGTATTTGTTGAATTACTGTGTTTAGCCCAGTATCCAATATACAATAGAGACAAAAAAAGTTAGACTCAAGATCCTACTTTTTATTTTTTTCAGATCAACTTTCAAAAACAGTAAGAAAAAGGAGAATCTATACCTTTCTCACTAAATATGACTCATGAAGCAAAAACAAAAACAAATTTATAAAAATCAGAATTAATAAAATTTCAAATCAACTTTATTTTCAAATTAATACAGTAACCTGAATTCAGTTTCTAACATCTATATGATATGAAAGTAAATAGCTGTTTTTAGAAATATCCCATCCCCCAGTCCATGTTTGAAAGCTGCAGGAATGTGATATACCAGAAACAGAATGGTTTTTAAAAGGGGAATTTATTAAGTTGCAAGTGTACAGTTCTAAAGCCATGAAAATGTCCAAATTAAAGCAAGACTATAGAAATGCCCAATCTAAAGCACCCAGGGAAAGATACCTTGGTTCAGGAAGGCCAAGAACATTCAGAGTTTCTCTCTCAACAGGAAAGGCACATGGCGAGCATGACTACATCTGCTAGCTTTCTCTCCAGGTTTCTTGTTTCATGGGCGTTTTCCTTCTTCATCTCCAAAGGTCTCTGGCTGCGTGGGCTCTCACGGCTTTTTACAAAATGATTCCCTCTTAAAGGGCTCCAGTAAGCAACCATCTCATCAAAAGTTACCACCCACACTTGGATTAGGGTCACATCTCCATTGAGACAATCAAAAAACTCCCACTCAGCAATATTGAATAAGGATCAAAGAACCTGGCTTGTCTGGGGTTCACAACTGATTCAAACTGGCACACCCTCTTTTCAAACTTTTCTTTTAACTGAGCAAAAAAATTGTACATAGATAATACAAAGATAAACTTTAGCCAAGTCCAAATCCCAAATCAGTAGAATCCAAATTAGTGAGATTTTATTACACCATTATTCATTTTGGTACATTTTCTTTAAAACAAAAAAAGTCAAAGAACACATGCAGTAGTTCACAAGAGGAGAGATGTCATCAACATGGGAATGTAAACAGCTACTGGTAAATTTTCCTTAAAGATACAGCAGGAAAAAATAATATTCCCACTTGTACAGAACTCTGGAGAAAGGTATAGACTGGAGAAGGATTTTACAAAAGCTAAATTGAAGAAAAATATCAGGTAGGAAACTTCCATCTGGTACTGGCCAGTCTTCTCCCCCCCCCCCCCCCCCCCAATTAGATCTCACATACCATGGACTTTCATAGAGAGAGGAGCCAGGATCCCTCCCATCTCCCACCAGGGACCTGGACTCCAAAATCTTTCACAGCAGTGAAACAGATTCCCAACTATATCTAGACACAGAGACCCAAGACCACAGAGACCCATACACAGCAGGACTTAAGGCATGGGGGAAGGTGGAATATAAAATGGAAACAGGGAGAAATTTTACAAAATGGAGGACTAGGAGGGGAACGCTGATGTGTTGCATTCTAGCAACTAGTAAACTAGAACAGGCTGGGAGGCAAAAAGCTTCTGAGGACCATTAAGTTACCCACTAGTGAGACCTGCTGGAAAGTGCAGAGGAATTATAGGGCTTACTAGAGCATCTCCAGCCCCTGTCCCAGAGCAGTAGGAGCTGGTCTATATACACTATACAGGTACCTAGCCCTGTTTTGGCTGAGAACATGGACAACCCAATTGTCAAAGCAGTACCCTCATACAAGCCCAGGTTTTGTTAGATACCCTCATACAAACCCAGGTTTTGCTAGATAGCCAAAAGCGGATCACTCCTGGGCTGGCTGTTGGCTGTGAAGTGCAAATTCTCAGTCCCACAATCTGAGGCCTTTCTACACAGGAGCCTGGGAAGCACCAAACACAGTGTGCCTGGAGGTGGGTTCTCATTAAAGGTATACAGTGCCCACTCCCTATGCGCAAAGTCAGGGGCTAACAGCACACATGGAAAGTGGTGGCTTTGGCTGGACTGAAGCCTAATTGGCGCCTGGCCCAGAATGCTGCCGCTATTGGGGAGAGACAAGGTTGTAGAGAAGAGGTGGCTGAAGGATGCAAACTGCTGGGAAGACAGGGAAAGGGCATTCTAGAAGATTGCTTTTCTGATCTTCAAAGCAAACCTAAGCAAATACAAAATTTTAGGCAAGCAAGAGAGATCAACTTTCAAAATAATCTTATCAAGATAATCAAATGCCTAGATATCAGCAGAAAATCATAAAGCACATGACAATGCAAGAAGATATGGCCAAGACAAATGACCAAATTAAAAAGCTGGAGCAGATACAGACTTTGGAACAACAAATTAAAGAAGTACATAAAATCTCCAAAATATCTGCAAAGGGTTGACCAAAGACATAAAGGATATCATAAAGACATAAGAAAAGCATAAAGAAGAAACTTCCACCAATTTATGGTCAACTGATCTCTGACAAGGTCCCCAAACATACCGAACTGACATAGAATAGTCTTTTCAATAAATGGGCATTGGAGAACTGGAGATCAATAGCCAAAAAAAATGAAGGAGGACCCCAACCTTACACCCTATACAAAAATAATTCAAATAGATTAAAGACCTAAATATAAGAGCCAGTACCATAAAGCTTCTAGAAGAAAACAGGGAAACATCTTCAAGATCTAGTAATAGGAGGTTGCTTCTTTAACATTATACCTAAAGCACAAGCAGCTAAAGAAAAAATAGACAAATGGGAACTCATTAAGATCAAGAGCTTCTGTGCCTCAAAGGACTTTGTAAAAAAAGTGAAGAGGCAGCCAACTCAACGGGAGAAAATATTTGTAAACCACATATCAGATAAAGTGGTAAAGCTTGATATACTGTGTACATAAAGAAATTATACAGCTCAACAAGAGAACAAACCCAATTATAAAATGGGCAGAAGATATGAACACTTTTCTGAAGAGCAGATACAGATGGCTAAAAAGCACATGAAGAGATTCTCATCTTCATTAGCTATAAGGGAAACACAAATCGAGACGATAGTATCACCTGAAACCTATGAAACGGCTGCTATTAAGCAAACAAAACTATAAATGTTGGAAAGAATGTGGAGAAATTGAAACACTTATTCACTGTTGGTGGGGATGTAAAATGGTGCAGTCGCTATGGAAAACAATTTGGCAATTCCTCAGAAGACTAAATGAAAGTTGTTCAATGACCCAGCAATATCACTACCTGGTATATACACAGAAGAGCTGAAAGCAGAGACACAAACAGACATTCGCACACCAATTTCATAGCAGCACTATTCACAATGGCCAAAAGATGGAAACCATTCAAGTGCCCATCAACAGACAAGTGGATAAACAAAATGTGGTATATACATATAATGGAATATCATGTAGCAATAAGACAAAATGAGGTCCCAAAGCATATGGCAGCATGGATGAATCTTGAGGACATAATGCTGAGTGAAATAAGTCAGACTCAAAAGGACAGATACTGTATGATTTTGCTATTATTACTCTGTAAAGGGAATCTCAGAGATTACACTCTAGAATAGAGTAGACCCAGAGGTACACAAAAGCTAGAGATGGGGGAAAGGCTACCCAATGAAGTCGACCCTAAATGCAAGGGAACAGATAGAAGTGATGGTAACAAATTAGTGGGGTTATAAGTAACACTGCCATATTGAAGATGAATATGATTGAAAAAGAATGTATAGTGCCATGCATTCCACTGTTAAAATCTAAAATTACAAATAAGTTCTCACATGAACTATTTCAAAGGCACAACATGGGACAAAGAGTCAGTAGTAGAAGGGTGTGGGAGAAAACTAAAAATGCATGGTATGGCTAATAGTTAACAAGAAGACATCAAAAGAACCACAGCACTACCAGGAGCAACTAATTGCGGGGGGGGGGGGGGGGACAAATGCTAAGTGGTAGTTTTGAATTGATAGTTGCTCTTTTGTTTCCGGGTTTGTCGTTTCTTTGTGCTATGGACCAATGAAAACTGTCTAAAATTGAGAGTGCTGCTAATTGTACAATCAAGTGAGGGTACTGTCAAACACTGTGTTTATTTTGGACATTATCCATGATACCCAATAGATGGAGGGAGCTAAAGGGTACAATGACTAAGAAACAGAATGGTGAACTGTGAACCATTTATATGATGAAATACAGATGTCAAGAGGCATGCAACGATAAACCTTGGGATCACTGTGTTGCAGAAAATAAGCCAGAAACAAAAGACCAAATATGTTACTGTCTCTTTCAGAAAATACTTAAAAGAAAATTGGAGCCTAGATTGTAGTCTGAAGTTATAAGTGTATTTCTAGATTCTGAGACAGGGAGTTAAATGTTTATATCAGCTGATATTTCCCTAGAACTTTGAGTAACTCTGTTTCACCTAAAACCCAAAAACGGAGTGCAGCAGTCTTGAAAGTTAGCATAGCTATATATAATAACATTTAAAGTAGCCAAAAAAGAGATCAGGCCTCAATTAGAGTTAAAAATGAAGCCCATCTGGCTGGGTCTAAGGCATATCAAAATATGGGTAAAAAATGATAGTGTATGTACTCTAGACCTTTACCTACTGTATGAGACCAAAGTTAGAGAGGTTTATTATGTCTAGAAACTAAACTTTCTATAACATATAATCTAAATCAACCTATCTGGATAGCTCTTTTAAACAACCCAAACTACTAGAGTTCAGAACTGGAACGAAGCCTTGTAATTCTGTATAGTTGAATGTAGTACCAGAATACATCTCAGACTAGGGTGGGCTGATAATTAAAAAGTATTGGTAGAGTCTTTGAGTCTAATGGAAATATACATATAAAAATATTTATAGTAGTAATTATAGTAAAATATATATGCAAAACTATTACACATTGCCATTTGGGAAACCCTGGGTACCCAATCTCCTGGAAAACAGACCAAGCCCTTGATTTTGAGGCTTGCCCCTATAAGACTTATTTCTGTAGGGGAGAAGCTAAGACTACCCAAAACAAGGGCTAAGAACCGCTTCTAGAGAATCTCATTTTTTGCTCACATGTGGCTTTTCTCTCTCTACACCCAACTCTGCAAGGAAAATCATTACCGTTCCCCACAATATGGCACATAACATTCAAGGATGAAAACATCTCCCTGACAATGGGGCGGGATTACCTGGGATGAGTCTGGCTCCAGCACTGTGGGACTGATAATGCTTTCCGGACCAAAAAGGGGAAAAGAAATGTAATAAAATAAGGCTTCAGTGGTTAAGAGAGATCAAATAGAGTCAAGAGGTTATTCTGGAGGCTAATTTCATGCAAGCTTCAGTTAGATAAACTGCCATGGTTTGCTAAACCCCAACCAACATCGCTCCTGCTATGTTGGTTAAGAACACCTAGGGCTTGAACTAAGACTCTATAAAAGTTTCATGCACTAAGTTTGCTTTCCTGGAACCTATAATTTCCAGAGAGTTAAGAGCACCTAGGGCTCGAACTAAGACTCTATAAAAGTTTCATGCACTAAGTTTGCTTTCCTGGAACCTATACTTCCCAGAGGGTTCCTAGGACAGATAAATCTGAAAACTAGAGGGACCAGCCTCTGCAAGATTATCAAATTAATCAAATTCCCCTACCTTTAGTGCCCCTTTTCAACATGAAAAAGTCAGAACAAGCATTGCCTAAAGATCCCCATAGATCAGGGAAGAAGGAAAGGAGAAGGAGGAGTTAAAACAGAGGAGAAAGTATTTAACAAACAAGTATGACTGCTGAATCACAATGTTAAAATTCCTCCTAGCTAGAAGGAAAAATGTGAAATAGTAGAAGGGTAACCCATAGCAAACTCTGAATCAGTTCTGTAACTATTTATTGAAGCATACTTCAAAAATTATTGCTTTTTCTTTCTTTGCTTTGCATATATGTTATATTTCACAATAAAAAAAACCTTAAAAAAAAAAAAGTATGAGCCATCTATATGCTGTTTACAAGAGACTCACCTTAGACCCAAGAATATAAATAAGTTAAAGGATGGAAAAAATATTCTATGCAAGTTGTAACCAAAGAAGAGAGGGGTAGCTACACTAATATCAGACAAAATAGATTTTAAATGCAAAGACATCATAAGAGACAAGGAAGAACACTATATGTTAATGAAAGGAAAATTCAACAAGAAGAAATAATGATCATAAATATTTATGCACACAATCAAGGAGCTCCAAAGTACATGAGGGAGACATTGGCAAAACTGAAGGGAACAACAGATATCTCTACAGTAATAGCAGAAGGCTTTAATACACCATTCTCTTCTACAGAAAGAACATTAACAAGGAAATAAAAAACCTAAACAATGAGATAAATGAATTAGACCTAATAGACATATATATGTCACAGCATCCCAAGATTTCAGTACATAAATTCTTCTTTAGTGCTCATGGTATGTTCTCAAGGATAGATCACATGCTGGGGCACAAAACAGGTATCAAAAATTTTAAAAGACTGAAATTATTCAAAGCACTTTCTCTGACCATAACGGAATGAAGCTAGAAATCAATAACCACCAAAGAAGCAGAACTTTCACAAATACAGAGAGGTTAAACAACACACTAGTAAACAACCAGTGGGTCAAAGAAGAAAGTGCACAAGAAGTTGGTAAATAACTGGAGACAAACAAAAACGAGAATACAACATATCAAAACAGAGAAGGCAATGCTGACAGGGAAATTTAAAGTGCTAAATGCATACATTAAAAAGGAAGAAAGAGCTAAAACCAATGACTAACTGAACATCTGGAGAAGTTAGGGGAAGAACAGCAAACTAACCCTAAAGCAAGTGGAAGAAAAGAAATAACAAAGATTAAAGCAAAAATAAACGAACTGGAGAACAAAAAACAATAGAGAAGATAAATAAAACCAAAAGTTGGTTTTTTGAGAGGATTAACAAGAGTGACAAACCCTTAGTTAGACTGACAAAGTCAAAAAGAGAGAAGAGAGAAGATGTAAATAAACAAAATGAGAAATGAAAGAGGTATCACTACTATGGATCCCAAAGAAATTTTTAAAAACCACAAGAGGCTATTATGAACAACCGTACACCAACAAACTGGACAACTTAGAGGAAATAGACAATTTTCTAAAAACACAAGAATATCTCAAATTGACTCAAGAAGAAATAGAAGACCTCAAGAAACCAATCACAAGTAAAGTGATTCAATCAGTCATCAAAAACCTCCCTACAAAGAAAAGCCCAGGGCCAGATGGCTTCACAGGGGAATTTTATCAAACACTCCAAAAAGAACTAACACCATTCCTGTCCAAACTCTCCCAAAAAAATAGGAAGAAAAAGGAATACTATCTAACTCATTATATGATGCTAACATCACTCTAATACCAAAACCAGACAAATAAACCACAAGAAAGGAAAACTACAGGCCAATCTCCCTAACGAATATAGATGCAAAAATTCTCAACAATATACTTGCAAATCGAATTCAAAGCATATTAAAAGAATTACACACCATGGTCATGTGGGGTTCATTTCAGGTATGCAAGGGTAGATCAACATAAGAAAATCAATCAACATAATATAACATATTAACAAATCAAAAGGGAAAAAAATCACATGATCATCTCGATTGATACTGAAAAAGCATTTAAAAAAATCAGCATCCTTTTCTGATAAAAATACTTCAAAAGATAGGAACCAAAGGAAATTTCCTCAATGTAATAAAGGGTATATATGAAAACACAACAGCCAGCATCATACTCAACAGCAAGAGACTGAAAGCCTCCCCCTAAGATTGGAAACGAGAAAAGGATGCCACTGTCAACACTATCATTCAACATTGTGCTAGAAGTTCCAGCTAGAGCAATCAGGGAAGAAAAAGAAATAAAAGGCATCCAAATCACAAAGGAAGCTGTAAGACTCGTATTATTTGCAGATGACATGATCCTATATCTGGAATATCCTGAGAAATCCAGGATATAAAAGTGGCAGGATATAAGTATAATGCACAAAAGTAAGTAATGTTTCTATATATTAGTAATGACCTAACTGAGGAGGCAATTAAGAAAAAAAAATCCATTCACTATAGCAACTAAAAGAATCAAGTATCTAGTGACTAAATGTACAAATTTAAAAAATGTTTTTGCATGAGGAAGAACAAAGGAATGTCATTACTGCAGCGTGCTGAGAATAGATGATAATTAGTATTTTAGAATTTTACCTTATGTGTGAGACTAAGGCAAAAAAATGTTTATTTGGTACAAAATTTATATTTTGACTAGTGCATCTCCTAATATAACTTATGTAGATAGTTGGTTGAACAATATAAGTACATGGAACCTTGAGTAGGACATGAGATTTTGTTGGTTTGTCCAGAGTAATACCCCAATGAATCCCAGAGTGATTTGATCAGTGAGTGGAAAAGTATTTGCAAAGTCCCCTTCAGGGAATGGTGTGAAAGGGGGAAAATTCAACTTCCCCAAGTTGAATTCTTGATATTCTCACAAGCAGTGCAGACAATCAAAGCTATTGGCTGAGTCCCCAGTCTTGGGGTTTGTTCATATGAAACTTAACCCCACAAAGGATAGGTCAAGTCTACTTAAAATTAGGCCTAAGAGTCACCCCCAAGAGAACCTCTTTTGTTGCTCAGATGTGGCCTCTCTCTCCAGCCAACACAACAAGCAAACTCACCACCCTCCCCCTGTCTGCGTGGGACATGACTCCCAGGGGTGTGGACCTTCCTGACAAGGGGGGACAGAAATCCTGGAATGAGCTGAGACTCAGCATCAGCGGATTGAGAAAACCTTCTTGACCAAAAGGGAGAAGAGTGAAATGAGACAAAATAAAGTGTCAATGGCTGACAGATTCCAAACAGAGTCGAGAGGTTATCCTGGAGGTTATTCTTACGCATTAAGTAGATATCACCTTATTAGTCAAGATGTAGCGGAGAGGCTGGAGGGAACTGCCTGAAAATGTGAAGCTGTGTTCCAGTAGCCATGTTTCTTAAAGATGATTGTATAATGATACAGCTTTCACAGTGTGACTGTGTGATTGCGAAAACCTTGTGTCTGATGCTCCTTTTATCTACCTTATCAACAGACGAGTAAAACATATGGAATAAAGATGAATAATAGAGGGAACAAATGTTTAAATAAATTTAGATTGAAATGCTGGTGATCGGTGAGGCGGAGTGGTGGGGCGTATGGTATGCATGAATTTTTTTCTGCTTTCTTTTTATTTCTTTTTCTGAATAGATGCAAATGTTCCAAGAAATGATCATGATGATGAACATGCAACTATGTGATGATATTGTGAATTACTGATTATATATGTAGATCGGAATGATAAAAAATAACGAATGTTTGTGTTTGTTTGGTGCTTTTTTTGGTATTTTAAAAAAAATAAAAATTAATAAAAAAATAAAAAATAAAAGAATCAAGTATCTAGGAATAAATTTAACCAAGGATGTCAAAGACCTCTACACAAAAAAACTACAAAATCTTGCTAACAAAAATCAAAGAACTAAATACATAGAAAGAAATTCCTTGTTCATGTATAGGAAGGCTAAATTTCATAAAGATGTCAATTCTACTCAAATTGATCTAAAGTCAACACAACACCAATCAGAATTCCAACAACCTACCTTGCAGACTTGGAAAAGCTAGTCACTAAATTTCTTTGGAAGGGAAAGAGGCCTTCAATTGCCAAAAACATCCTAAAGAAGAAAAACAAAGTGAGAGGACTTACATTTCCTGACTTTAAAGTTTATTATAAATCCACAGTGTTCACAGCATGGTAGATGATGCAACAGTGGCTTAGTGGCAGAATTCTCACCTGCCATGCCAAATACCCGGGTTCAATTCCCTGTGCCTGCCTATGCAAAAAAAAAAGCATGGTATTGGCGCAAAAGATAGACATATTGATCAGTGGAGTCAAATTGGGAGTTCAGAAACAGACCCCCAGATCTATGGTCAATTGATTTTCGACAAGGCCCCAAAATCCACTGAACTGGGACAGAATAGTCTCTTCAATAAATGGGGCTGGAAGAACTGGATATCTATAACAAAAGGAATGAAAGAAGACCCCTACCTCACTCCTTATACAAAAATCAACTCAGTGCTTTGAAAACTACTGCTTTTTTCTTTCTTCGCTTTGTATATATGTTATATTACTCAATAAAAAGGCTAAAAAATTGGTGATTAAAGACCTAAAAAAAAATTAACTCAAATGGATAAGAACCAGAACCATAAAATTCCTAGAAGACAATATAGGGAAACACCTTCAAGAATTAGTAATAGGAGGTAGCTTTATAGCCCTTACACCCAAAACACAAGCAATGAAAGAAAAAAATGGATAAATAGGAACTCCTCAAAATCAAATGCTTCTGTACCTCAAAAGACTGTCAAAAAGGTAGAGAGGCAGCCAAGAAACCCTACAACTCAACAACAAAATAACAACCCAATTATAAAATGGCCTAAAAGATATGAATAGGCATTTGTCCACAGATGAAATACAAATGGCTACAAAGCACATGAAAAGACGTTCATCTTCATTAGCTATTAGGGAAATACAAATCAAAACCATAATGATATCATCTCACACCTATAAGAATGATTGCCATTAAACAAAGCGGGAACTACAAATGTTGGAGAGATGTGAAGAAATTGGAACACTTATCCATTGCTGACGGGAATGTATAATGGTACAGCCACTGTGCAAAACTGTTTGGCAGTTCCTCAAAATGCTAAATGTCAAGTGGCCCTATAACCCGGCAATACCACTACTTGGCATATACCCAGAAGATCTGAAAGCAGTGACATAAACAGGACTTTTGCACACCAATGTTCATAGCGTCATTATTCACAATTGTCAAAAGATGGAAACAATCCAAGGGTCCAGCAATAGATGAATGGATAAACAAACTATGGTATATACATAAGATGGAATATTTTGCAGCAGTAAGAAAAAGTGAGGTCCTGAAGCATAAGACAAAATGGATGAATCTTGAAGATGTAATGCTAAGTGAAATAAGCCAGGCATAAAAGGACAGATACTATATGACTTCACTAATATGAACCACCTAGAAAATGTAAATTGAGACTCTTAGAAGCACTGGTTGGGAACACCAATTTAACATCATAAGAAAGCAGTGAAGATCTATGACTCATTTCTAATTGTAAATGAAACGGCTTTTAAAATTTCAGCAGTAAGAATGATGTTAGTGCTAGTTTGGATACACATTTTCTCAGATTAAGAAAGTTTCTCTGTATTCTTAGTTTAAGACTTTATAATAAACATTTATTGAATGTTTTAATACCTCTGTTGAGATGACGGCATGGTTTTTCCCTATTAATGTATTAATATGCTGAATTTAAAAAAATAAATCTTAAAAAAAATACAACATCCCCCTAGACTCCCCTACTGGTGACACTGCATTGGCATGGTGACAGTTACAACTGATGAAAGAATATTAAAATATTACTGTTAATTTTTTTTTAAGTTCACAAGACTTTCTTTCCCTTTTTCCAGCTGTATCTAATAGAGATGGAATAAGGGTCTTTGTTACTTGACTACCTTGTAAGTTTTAAATGAATGCTTCAGTTGACAGCTATTATTTGTCATAGCTATGCTCTTAATCTGCTATGTTTTACAACCCATTAAAAAACTGTAGCATCACCTCTGTGTGCTTCCCATTGAGGTAAAAGGCATTTTAAACACATAATTACCCAAGGAAGCAACATTGACTAATCTTCTGCTATACAGCTGGCATTATTCATGACTGAATTTACTCAAAGGATGTTCAGTAATCAGGTATTAGTTAACCTCCACAATCTTCCTGGCCATGAATTCATTAGTAAATCATTTCACTTTAGCACCAAGCAGCATATTCAAGAATTAGAAGAGGACCTGAAATGAAATGCAAACATTCAGTTGACAGAGGACAATGTTTGGAATCTCTTTCAGATAAAACTAATTTATGAATCCCACTTAAACAAACCAAAAACAAAGAAGAAAGTCTTGAAATATATATAACTTATGAGAATGCGTTAATTTCACAAATTTTAAAACCATATAGAATTAATGGGATTTTTCAACACGTCACTGAAAGTAATGATTGACTAGATAAACACAAACAGCAGCTACATAAACCAGCAAGTCACTATGAAACCAATGTTCAGAGAATTTCATTTCATCCTCAAAAACTGGTTGACCTCGATGTCTTAGTCCAAAATCAAACACTATGAAATTGCTCCCAATTGGCTTATCTTCAAACTGATACTAAAATCCTCAAAGGTCAGATCAGCTCAGGAGCAAAGTCACAGGAACAAGGCAGATCCAGGACCACGCAAGTCTCCACAAGACCCACCCACTATGCTCAGTTTCATAAAGAACCTTACCAAAACAAAACTGAAAGTGTCAGGCAGACTTTCTACACTTCAGGATATAGCCAAAAGTGCTAAACTACCATATGAGAGTGGCAAGTCAGGGTACCACTTAACAGGGTATCTGATCTTAGTGTTTAGCACTTTTGGCCGTATCCTAAAGCACGGCATACAATCCTTCAAGTTCCATTAACTTGGCCATTTCAGATGTGAGATAAGACGATACATCTCAGAGTAATCTGGACAGAAGATTGTAAGTATTTGCAAAGTCCCTTTGAAGGGCTGAGGAGAAAGGTGGATATATTAAACTTCCCCCACCCCCACCCCTGGAGAATACCTGATATTCTCAGAAGCACTGGAGACTGCCAGTTTGATGGGCCAGGCATTCGATCTTGAGGCTTGCCTTATGAAACTTATTCCTGCAGAGGAAAAGCTAAGCCTATTTATGATTATGCCTAAGAGTCATCCCAGGGAACCTCTTTTCTTGCTCAGATGTAGCCTCTCTCTCTAAGCCAACTCTGCAGGTGAACTCACTGCCCTCCCCCTATGTGGGACATGACCCCCAGGGGTGTAAATCTTCCTGGCAACATGGGACATGACTTCTGGGGATGAGCCTGGCCCTGGCAATGCAGGAGTGAGAAAGCCTTCTGGACCAAAAGGGGTAAGATAAATGAAACAAAATAAAGTTTCAGTAGCTGAGAGATTTCAAATAGAGTTGAGAGGTCATGCTGGAAGGTATTCCTATGCAATATATAGATTTCCCTTTGTAGTTTTTGGTTTATTGGCTAGAGGGAAATACCTGAAACTTTTGAGCTGTAATCCAATAGCCTCGATTCTTGAAGACGACTAAGTAATTTTGGAGTTTTTAAGGTGAGTTCGTGTGATTGTGAAAACCTTGTGACTGACACTCCCTTTATCCAGTGTACAGGCAGATAAGCAAGGAAAAATAAATAAATAAATAAACAATAATGTGGTGTATAGGGAGGTGTGGGATGTTTGGGGTGTTCTTTTTATTCTTGGTTTTGTTTTGTCTGAGTGATGAAAATGTTCAAAAATCTATTGTGATGATGAATGCACAGCTATATGATGATACTGTGAACCACTGATTGTATACTTTGGATGATTATATCGTATGTGAACACGCCTCAATTTTTTAAAAAGCAAGATAAGAGCACAAAAAGCTTAAAAGCAAACATAATTTGTGTAAAGTTACTCATTGAAGAGCTATTTATTATAGACTGATCTTTAAGTAAGCTAAGGAATATGCAAATAAAATATTGATCAGTAACTTAAAATAAATTTATATAGTTTTAATATAAAGGAATACTTTGATAGAATAAAAACTGAAAAAAATTGTACATACAATAATGAATGCAACCATGTTAAAAATTATATACACGCACTATCTATCTATCTACATATAGACATAGGGTTAAGGAATAAAAACAAAGTGAATATGCAAAAATGTTAAAGTTATTTCTAAATAACAGGATTATGGGTGACTATTATATTCCTCCAAAATATCTGCTACATTTAATTTTTTCTATAATGGCATATACCGCTTTTCTTCATTAAAGAGAAATTATTCTCTTCAAATGAAAACAGACCAATTTTTTAGTATCATTAAAAAATTAGTGATCTTATTTACACAGTTGAAACTATGATCTTTTATCTGTGTTTAAGGAAGTAGCTTCACCACAGCACACACCAAGAAAAAAAGTCTCACTTGATCCAATTACACTGCTCATTAAGAGGTATTTAATGAGAGAGTCACATCTTTGAGTTATTAGAAGCGATAATGGTCCTGCAGAGTTCCAAACAAGTAAGTGAGCAGAATTATCTTTGATTCAAAATCGTTTGCAAGGAGATTAATCCATCCATCCCTGAAAAAAATTAAGTGTTTCTCCAGTGTGTTCAGCGTCCACCAACCTCATTTTAATCAAGCATATTAGTCTCAGTCTAGAGGACTGGTGTTTTTAATTACTTAAGCAGCACTAGAGAGTTTAATTTTCCAAACGCCTATACAATGTAATACTCAGAAAACTAAAATTTTAGTCATTAATAGCTAAATTTTAGGGAGGCCTTTACATGTTTTTGGAATGTGTCAAAGAGTAAAGGCCTCTGTGATATGATGACATTTCGGCCAAGGCCTGAAGATAGAGCATTCCAGACAGAAGGAACACTAAGGACAAGGACCTTGAGATGGAATGATGGTTGGCAAGATTAGGGAAGAGCTATGACACCAGAACAGTTGGTATAAATGAACACGTTGGACAGCAAGAAAATGTAGAGTGAAGCACATACCCAGATCACGAGCCTCTGTAGAATGCTGTGGCCCTTCAAATGTTCTTGAGTGAAAAAAGAAGACCTCAGGCTTTGGGGCAAAGAAATGGCATACTTGACAGCCATTGTAAAAAGTTCATTCTGGCTACTATAGATAATAGACCAAAAGAGGTCAAGGATGAAAGGGGGACCAGTTCAGAAGCTACTGCAACAATCCAAGGAGAGAAATGATGGTCACTTGAATGAAGGGAAAAGCAGTGGTGATAGTGAGAAGTGGTCACATTTTATATATATTTTGAAGGTAAAATCAGCAAGATTTGCTGATGGATAGAATATGGAATACAAGTGAAGGATGTGAAGGATGACAAGAATACAGAAGGAGTGAAGGATGACTCCAAGGCTTTTGGTTTAGACAACTGGAAGAATGAAGTAGTTATGTACTGAGATGAAGAAAACTAAAGAAGTCATCACTCATCTGTTCTTAAAACATAATAATTCAGTTTTAAGTGCATGAATCTCTTAAATCCCTGGGATAAAAGATACCATCAATTTACTTTTGTCCATCTCTACAAGGAAGGCTACATGAGGGAAGTGCAAAGTGTACAAGCTTCATCTACTTTTCAATTTATTTAGAGCTAATCTTGACTATACACAACAAATGTTATAACTGGTATGTTTAGCTCCAGTTTGGATATACAATATTTTTATCAACACTTATCCAGCCCTACCCACTTTCCAATTCCTATAGGCCTCAGAAGCCCTCTAATCCCTACCTATACTGCACATCTTAAATTTTTAAAAATCAGAAACACAGGCAGGAAAGGAAAGAGAAGACACAAACAAATTCATAAGTGGGTGGCTAGATAGATCATCGTTACTTCCCTGTGCTGATTGAAAGGATGTATGTCCCCTAGAAAAGTCATGTTTTAATCTAAATCCCATTTCGCAAAGGTAGAATAATTCCTATTCAATACTGTATGTTTGAATCTGTAATTATATCATCTCCCAGGAGTCGTAACTCAATCAAGAGTGGCTGTTAAGCTGGATTGGGGGAAATGTGTCTCCATCCATTTGGGTAGGTCTTGATTAGTTGCTGGAGTCCTATAAAAGAGGGAACACTTCGGAGAATGAGATTCAGAGAGAGAAGAGCAGAACGACATAGCCATGAGAAGCAAAGTACACCAGCCAGAAACCTTTGGAGATAAAGAAGGAAAATGCCTCCCGGGGAGCTTCTTAAAACAGGAAGCCAGGGGAGAAAGCTAGCAGATGATGCCGTGTTTGCTATTTGCCCTACCAGTCGAGAGAGAAACCCTAACTGTGTTCGACATGTGTCTTCTTACTTGAGAGAGAGACCCTGAGCTTCATCGGCGGTCTTGAACCAAGGTATCTTTCCCTGGATGCCTTAGATTGGACATTTCTATAAACTTCTTTTAATTGGGACATTTTCTCGGTCTTGGAATTGTAAACTAGAATCTAATTAAATTCCCCTTTTTAAAAGCCATTGTGTTTCTGGTATATTGCATTCTGGCAGCTAACAAACTAGAACATTCCCCCTTTAACTGGCCTTCATCACCCTTTCCAATTCCTATCTCCTTCCAAGTCTGATATAAAATTTTCAATTCATTCTGAAGTCATTTTGTATTTATTTAAGTGTAGGATCTGGTGGAGAAAGGGGAGCATAAAATTCATTCCAGTGATACTGTGGACAGAAATCTAAGGAAAGAACAAATAGTAAAATAGTATTCCTTTCCTTTAAAAAGAAACTTTAAATACATAAGTAATTTTGTCAATACTCAATTTGACTTGTGCTTAAAATTGATCCATTTGATTTTTTAAAACCTACTTTGTTTTGGCTTCTTTGTTAATCTCAAAGTCTTATAACCCAGAAGAGCTCAGTTTCAACTTCATCTTTGCCCTTTAACCCAGGACGATTTTGGTTTTGAAACTGAAAATCTAGTGTCCTAGGAACACCATCAGTCCCAGGTAAACCCCAGGATAGTTGGTCATCCTACAAGACAGCTACCAATTATTTTTTTCAGTCCTTGACTAGCCCCCCCCCCCAAAACAAGGAATAAGGAGTCCTCCTATGAAAGTACATGTGCAAAGAAGGGAAACCAATCAATACGTAACAAAAGTGAAAACATGAGGATAGGAACACTGTCTAGGGAAAGCTGAAACTGATGAGCAAAAACATTAGATTGAGATCTACGATGTATATATTACGTCTCCTTCTGTAGGAAGAAGGAGGAATATACACATATACATATATATGTATACAAATACTATCTCTGCTTATATTTTCAAAAAGAAACAATGAAAATGTAACCCAAAAAATTTTTAAAAATTATAAAGAAGAAAAAAGAAAAGAGGAGACAAGGATGAAGACAAATCTCCAATGGATCCTGTTATAGTGTTCTTATTTCACATAATGAAAAAAGATTAAATCAAGAAAAAAGCAATCATTAAGAACTGAATACAAACTGAAACAAACTATCTCTACCATATATTAAACTGGTGAAATAATCACAAAGAGAAAAGCATGATCCTAAAAGACTATAGAACTCAGTAAACACATTTTGGCCATGCATTCTCAGTAGAATATTCTCTAAGGACAAAAAGAACTATGAAGAAATCTTAAGTTATACCGAGTAATCTTACTGTTAGTCTTAACAACAGTATTATTTTGAAACTGTCATGCATATTTTAGATTATACAAATGCATCATTTTTAATGCTGTTAGAAATATCAACTTTCTAAAAGAAGTACAAGTGCAAAATCAAATAGGTAATCTTATATTTGAACTGGAAATAACTGTAGATTCTTTTCCCTTTTTTAAAATAATATATTATTTTAATTTAATAAATAAATTTAAGTGTATTTTAAAAATTCTACAATAGAATGCTTAAAAATAAAGAGAAAAGGAAAATAAAATATTATTTTAAAATACATTCACTGAAAAGACCTAGAAACAATGGACAATTCAGTAGCAATAAATACTTCTAGCACTCCAGCTGTAAAATCTAAATATTTTCCACTAAAAAGGAACTGAATCTCCTTGGAGAAATAACTGATTTCAGGTCTAGGAAGAAATGTTCGGAATGAGCTTGGATCATGGAATCATGTCAAAAGGAATAAAGGAAGCCACATTAAAGGGCTTGCCACTATCCAAAATTGGGAGAACTGGAGCAAGAAAAGGAACATGACCAGAAAGGATTAAAATACACCAAATAAATAAAAATCATCGGTTCATAATACTCAAAAAAAATTGATAACCATTGAAATATGCTAGACAGTCAACTTATTACTATGAACACTGATAAAGTGAAAATATACATTTACTCAACCTTCTTGTATAACCTATATTTAAGAACAACCAAGAGTAGATGAGGAACCATCTCACTTTATAGAATTCTAGCTAATAAATAAAACTGAAATGACAGAATCAGATATGTCACCATTTAGTAACCCTTAATGAAATAAATAATGGAACTTGATCATCAATGGGTGCTAAACTCCTAGGTTAAGGATAATGGGGAACTTTATATTAAAGAGATCAAGATGATGAATCCATTACTCCATCTTTGTACCACTAAAAGTGAGAAAACCAAACATATGACATTAGGTCCACATGATAGAATAAAATATACACAGAACCCTCTAAGAATGTTCTTAGGTTAAAAAAAAAATTCAACATGGATCTATGCAAACATCTAAAATTAACCACCAATTTATAGGAAACGAGAGAGAAAAGAACAAGGTAAACAATATCACCTGTAGAAGCAATAGGTCAAGTCCAAAATTCGGAATATTTTACAAAACAAATGGAGGGAAAGGTGGAAGGGCTGTTACAGAGTAAGTGATTTAGAAACATAAATAACCAAATACAACTTGGAAACTTTATTTGGATCCTGATTCCAGAAAACTGAATCTAACATGACACCCTTGGCACAATTATGATATTCTGAAATATGGACTGAGATCTGGATAACATTAGGAAATGATTTATTAATTTTATTAGGTGATAATGACACAGCAATATATTTAAAAAGTCTTTGTTAGTTAAAGATATATACTTCTTAAAAAGCTACAAGAGAAAAAAAAAGAGGAGAAACAAGATTGACAAAATGTTGATTTGGGGTTCATTTACTATACTTTTTACTTATGTGTACTGTATTTTAAAAACTCTACAACAGAATGTTTAAAAATAAAGAGAAAAGGGTTCCGGAGAAGATGGCGGCTTAGTAAGACGCACGGGTCTTAGTTCCCCCTTCAGAACAGCTACTAGGGGAGTAGAAACGATACAGAACAGCTCCCGGAAACACAACAGAGATCAAGAAGACAGCGTACCCCATTCTGGAACGGCTGGCTGGCTGGGAGAACCCGCTCCAGTGAGATCGCCGAGGGGCGCGGGCTTCCCCGGGCGGGGGCGGAAGGCGGCCGGAGTCCCTCCCTCCCTCCTTCCCGGGCAGGCTGGGAGAATTGGACAGGCGGTCCCCTCAAGCCGCAGCGGCTGGCGCCCCCGCCACACACGACCCCAAGGACCAGCTGGGAGAATTGGATCGGAGATTCCCAGGACACGGAGAACGGTGACCGGGGTCCCTTCCAAACACGTGGCTTCCCGGTCCGGCTGTGAACGGTGCACTCCCCCAGCCCGCGGCGACTGGCGCCCTCCCGCCACACTTGGTGCCCCAGGCCGGCTAGGAGATTCGGACAGGCGTTCTCCCGGGCTGCGGTAGCCGGCGACCCTCTCCGTGTTCGGATCCCCAGGTCGGCTGGGAGATTCAGATTGGCACTCTTCCAAGCCGTTTAGGCTGGCGAACCTCCACCACGGCGTGAATTATCCAAAGTTAAAGGACCCACAGCACCTTTTACTGGTGGGACCCGTAGACAAACGAGTGCCACGAGCGCCACCTACTGGGCAGGATAAGAAAAACAGAACCCAGAGATTTCACAGAAAAATCTTCCAAACTGTTGGGTCCAACACCCAGGGAAATCTGACTAAATGCCCAGACGCCAGCAGAAGATAACGGATCACGCTCAGAAAATTGAAAATATGGCCCAGTCAAAGGAATAAACCAACAGTTCAAATGAGATACAGGAGCTGAGACAACTAATGCTGAATATACGAACAGAAATGGAAAACCTCTTCAAAAACCAAATCGATAAACTGAGGGAGGACATGAAGAAGACATGGGCTGAACAAAAATAAGAAATAGAAAAACTGAAAAAAACAAATCACAGAACTTATGGAAGTGAAGGACAAAGTAGAAAAGATGGAAAAAACAATGGATACCTACAATGATAGATTTAAGAGACAGAAGATAGAATTAGTGATTTGGAGGATGGAACATCTGAATTCCAAAAAGAAACAGAAACTATCGGGAAAAGAATGGAAAAATTTGAACAGGGGATCAGGGAACTGAATGACAATATGAAGCGTACAAATATATGTGCTGTGGGTGTCCCAGAAGGAGAAGAGAAGGGAAAAGGAGGAGAAAAACTAATGGAAGAAATTATCACTGAAAATTTCCCAACTCTTATGAAAGACCTAAAATTACAGATGCAAGAAGTGCAGCACACCCCAAAGAGAATAGACCCAAATAGGCGTTCTCCAAGACACTTACTAGTTAGAATGTCAGAGTCAAAGAGAAAGAGAGGATCTTGAAAGCAGGAAGAGAAAAACAATCCATCACATACAAGGGAAACCCAATAAGACTATGTGTAGATTTCTCAGCAGAAACCGTGGAAGCAAGAAGACAGTGGGATGATATATTTAAATTACTAAAAGAGAAAAACTGGCAACCAAAACTCCTATATCCAGCAAAATTGTCCTTCAAAAATGAGGGAGAAATTAAAACATTCTCAGACAAAAAGTCACTGAGAGAATTTGTGACCAAGAGCCCAGCTCTGCAAGAAATACTAAAGGGAGCACTAGAGTCAGATATGAAAAGACAGAAGAGAGAGGTGTGGAGAAGAGTGTAGAAAGAAGGAAAATCAGATATGATGTACATAATACAAAAGGCAAAATGGTAGAGGAAAATATTATCCAAACAGTAATAACACTAATGTTAATGGTCTGAATTCCCCAATCAAAAGACATAGACTGGCAGAATGGATTAAAAAACAGGATCCTTCTATATGCTGTCTACAGGAAACACATCTTAGACCCAAAGATAAACATAGGTTGAAAGTGAAAGGTTGGGAAAAGATATTTCATGCAAATAACAACCAGAAAAGAGCAGGAGTAGCTATACTAATATCCAACAAATTAGACTTCAAATGTAAAACAGTTAAAAGAGACAAAGAAGGACACTATCTACTAATAAAAGGAACAATTAAACAAGAAGACCTAACAATCATAAATATTTATGCACCGAACCGGAATGCCCCTAAATATGTGAGGAATACACTGCAAACACTGAAAAGGGAAATAGACACATATACCATAATAGTTGGAGACTTCAATTCACCACTCTCATCAATGGACAGAACATCTAGACAGAGGATCAATAAAGAAATAGAGAATCTGAATATTACTATAAATGAACTAGACTTAACAGACATTTATAGGACATTACATCCCACAACAGCAGGATACACCTTTTTCTCAAGTGCTCATGGATCATTCTCAAAGATAGACCATATGCTGGGTCACAAAGCAAGTCTTAACAAATTTAAAAAGATTGAAATCATACACAACACTTTCTCAGATCATAAAGGAATGAAGTTGGAAATCAATAATAGGCGGAAGCGAGGAAAATTCACAAATACGTGGAGGCTCAACAACACACTCTTAAACGAGTGGGTCAAAGAAGAAATTGCAAGAGAAATTAGTAAATACCTTGAGGCGAATGAAAACGAAAACACAACATATCAAAACTTATGGGACGCAGCAAAGGCAGTGCTAAGAGGGAAATTTATTGCTCTAAATGCCTATATCAGAAAAGAAGAAAAGGCAAAAATTCAGGAATTAACTGTCCACTTGGAAGAACTGGAGAAAGAACAGCAAACTAATCCCAAAGCAAGCAAAAGTAAAGAAATAACAAAGATTAGAGCAGAAATAAATGAAATTGAAAACATGAAAACAATAGAGAAAATCAATAAGACCAGAAGTTGGTCCTATGAGAAAATCAATAAGATTGATGGGCCCTTAGCAAGATTGACAAAAAGAAGAAGAAAGAGGATGCAAATAAATAAGATCAGAAATGGAACAGGAGACATAACCACTGACCTCACAGAAATAAAGGAGGTAATAACAGGATACTATGAACAACTTTACGCTAATAAATACAACAATTTAGATGAAATGGACGGGTTTCTGGAAAGACATGAACAACCAACTTTGACTCAAGAAGACATAGATGACCTCAACAAACCAATCACAAGTAAAGAAATTGAATTAGTCATTCAAAAGCTTCCTAAAAAGAAAAGTCCAGGACCAGACGGCTTCACATGTGAATTCTATCAAACATTCCAGAAAAAATTAGTACCAACTCTCCTCAAACTCTTCAAAAAAATAGAAGCGGAGGGAAAACTACCTAATTCATTCTATGAAGCCAACATCACCCTCATACCAAAACCAGGCAAAGATATTACAAAAAAAGAAAACTACAGGCCAATCTCTCTAATAAATATAGATGCAAAAATCCTCAATAAAATTCTAGCAAATCGTATCCAACAACACATTAAAAGAATTATACATCATGACCAAGTAGGATTCATCCCAGGTATGCAAGGATGGTTCAACATAAGAAAATCAATTAATGTAATATACCACATCAACAAATCAAAGCAGAAAAATCACATGATCATCTCAATTGATGCAGAGAAGGCATTTGACAAGATTCAACATCCTTTCCTGTTGAAAACACTTCAAAAGATAGGAATACAAGGGAACTTCCTTAAAATGATAGAGGGAATATATGAAAAACCCACAGTTAATATCATCAATGGGGAAAAATTGAAAACTTTCCCCTAAGATCAGGAACAAGACAAGGATGTTCATTATCACCACTATTATTCAACATTGTGTTGGAGGTTCTAGCCAGAGCAATTAGACAAGAAAAAGAAATACAAGGCATCAAAATTGGAAAGGAAAGAGTAAAACTATCACTGTTTGCAGACGATATGATACTATACGTCGAAAACCCAGAAAAATCCACAACAAAACTACTAGAGCTAATAAATGAGTACAGCAAAGTAGCAGGTTACAAGATCAACATTCAAAAATATGTAGCATTTCTATACACTAGTAATGAACAAGCTGAGGGGGAAATCAAGAAACAAATCCCATTTACAATTGCAACTAAAAGAATAAAATACCTAGGAATAAATTCAACTAAAGAGACTAAATCCTATATAAAGAAAACTACAAAAAACTGTTAAAAGAAATCACAGAAGACCTAAATAGATGGAAGGGCACACCGTGTTCATGGATTGGAAGACTAAATATAGTTAAGATGTCAATCCTACCTAAATTGATTTACAGATTCAATGCAATACCAATCAAAATCCCAACAACTTACTTTTTAGAAATAGAAAAACCAATAAGCAAATTTATCTGGAAGGGCAGGGTGCCCCGAATTGCAAAAAACATCTTGAGGAAAAAAAACGAAGCTGGAGGTCTCGCACTGCCTGACTTTAAGGCATATTATGAAGCCACAGTGGTCAAAACAGCATGGTATTGGCATAAAGATAGATATATCGACCAATGGAATCGAATAGAGTGCTCAGATATAGACCCTCTCATCTATGGACATTTGATCTTTGATAAGGCAGTCAAGCCAACTCACCTGGGACAGAACAGTCTCTTCAATAAATGGTGCCTAGAGAACTGGATATCCATATGCAAAAGAATGAAAGAAGACCCGTATCTCACACCCTATACAAAAGTTAACTCAAAATGGATCAACGATCTAAACATTAGGTCTAAGACCATAAAACAGTTAGAGGAAAATGTAAGGGGATATCTTATGAAACTTAAAATTGGAGGCGGTTTTATGGACTTTAAACCTAAAGCAAGAGCACTGAAGAAGGAAATAAATAAATGGGAGCTCCTCAAAATTAAACACTTTTGTGCATCAAAGAACTTCATCAAGAAAGTAGAAAGACAGCCTACACAATGGGAGACAATATTTGGAAATGACATATCAGATAAAGGTCTAGTATCCAGAATTTATAAAGAGATTGTTCAACTCAACAACAAAAAGACAGCCAATCCAATTACAAAATGGGAAAAAGACTTGAACAGACACCTCTCAGAGGAGGAAATACAAATGGCCAAAAGGCACATGAAGAGATGCTCAATGTCCCTGGCCATTAGAGAAATGCAAATCAAAACCACAATGAGATATCACCTCACACCCACTAGAATGGCCATTATCAACAGAACAGAAAATGACAAGTGCTGGAGAGGATGCGGAGAAAGAGGCACACTTATCCACTGTTGGTGGGAATGTCAAATGGTGCAACCACTGTGGAAGGCACTTTGGCGGTTCCTCAAAAAACTGAATATAGAATTGCCATACGACCCAGCAATACCATTGCTAGGTATCTACTCAAAGGACTTAAGGGCAAAGACACAAACGGACATTTGCACACCAATGTTTATAGCAGCGTTATTTACAATTGCAAAGAGATGGAAACAGCCAAAATGTCCATCAACAGACGAGTGGCTAAACAAACTGTGGTATATACATACGATGGAATATTATGCAGCTTTAAGACAGAATAAACTTACGAAGCATGTAATAACATGGATGGACCTAGAGAACATCATGCTGAGTGAGTCTACCCAAAAACTAAAGGACAAATACTGTATGGTCCCACTGATGTGAACCGACATTCGAGAATAAACTTGGAATATGTCATTGGTAACAGAGTCCAGCAGGAGTTAGAAACAGGGTAAGATAATGGGTAATTGGAGCTGAAGGGATACAGACTGTGCAACAGGACTAGATACAAAAACTCAAATATGGACAGCACAGTAATACCTAAGTGCAAAGTAACCATGTTAAAACACTGAATGAAGCTGCATCTGAGCTATAGGTGTTTTTTTTTTTACTATTATTATTGCTTTTATTTTTTTCTCTATATTAACATTCTATATCTTTTTCTGTTGTGTTGCTAGTTCTTCTAAACCGATGCAAATGTACTAAGAAACGATGATCATGCATCTATGTGATGATGTTAAGAATTACTGATTGCATATGTAGAATGGTATGATTTCTAAATGTTGGGTTAATTTCTTTTTTTCCGTTAATTAATAAAAAAAAAAGTACTCTAAAGCTATGTTGAATAAAAATGTGCTAACAATAAAAAAAAAGAATTACTGATTGCATATGTAGAATGGAATGATTTCTAAATGTTGTGTTAATTTCTTTGTTTTTCTTTAATTAATAGAAAAAAAATAAAGAGAAAAGGAAAAAGTAAGCAAACATATTGTAAGAATGCATTGGTGTATCTTTAAAAAAAGTTATTACCATTTGCAATTGCTAATCTATATGAACAAATATTTCCTTGATAATATGCAAAAACCAAAATGCAAAACCAAAATACATAAATATGTTGGATACTGAGGCACTTAAGAAATTCTAATTTTCAATCATAATCACTAATTTGGAATGCCATGCTCATCATAATAACCTCATGATTCAGACTGATTAAAATATGATGCCATAAATCAGAATTTAAAATAGCTTTATTTTGACTAATAAAATCATTTCTCCTATCTTAAGTCTCAATAAGATATTTTTTGGGGGAAGGGAATCCAACAACTAAGAAAAAGTTTGAAAACTTTCTGTCTTAGACTATTCCTCTTACATATTACTATTTCAGCTTTTTTTAATTAGAAAATATAATACTTTGCTTGGAAAGACTAGCACCTAGAGGTAGAAAAGCACTGTGGTTAGCAGACCTCTGAAAAAAAGCTGGATAACAAAAGTACCCGCAAGAAAAGACCAAAATTTCCTCAACATAGAAAAGATACCTAAGGCCTAAAAACGTTGCAGTTACCAAAAGCTTACCTTGCGTTAATTCATTTGACAAATATTTATCTGCCTATTTTGTGCCAGATACTGACTATACTAAGCACTAGGTTTACAGCTGTAAGTAAACAAGAGAGACAAAAGTCCCTATTCTTAGAAAGGAGCATATCCCTAGAGGTGAGAAGATAAGAGCATAGGACAAAGAAAATAGTAAATTACACAGCATTTTAGAAGATAAATGCTATGCACAAAAGTAAACGAGAGAAGAGGTATTAGAGAGGGGGTTCCAATTTTAATGAAGATGGTCAAGGAAAGGTTCACTGAGATGACATGTGAGCTATGTTTTAAAGGACGTGAAGAAGAGTCTACACCATGGTGTTAGAGAAGAGTATCTAGGCAGGAGCAGAAATACAAAGACCCTAATGGGAACATGCCGCGTATGTTTGAGAAACAGCAAAGAGACTACTTTGGACAGATGAAGTGAGTGAGTGAGGAGGAGAGCAGTTAGAAATGAAACTGGAGAGGTAACAAAGGGTGTCAGATCATGGCAAACCTCACAGGCCATTGCAAAGACTTTGCCTCTTACACTGGGTGGAAATGGGAAGTCATTGGAGGTTTTACTTTGAAAAAAGTAAGTAAAAGAGACCTAACTTACTTTTTTCAAAGTTTCACTCTGGGAAGCTGTGCTGATGATACTGCAGGGAGCAAAGATGGAAGAGAAGAGACCAGTTAAAAGACTATGGTAGGTTTGTCCGGGTTAATGTGACGCCCTGATATATCACAGAGTAATTTCGGCAGAGAATAGCAAAGTATTTGCAAAGTCCCCTTGGGGGACTGGGGAGAAAGGAAGAAATATTAAACTTCCCTATCTGGAGAATTTCTGATATTCTCACAAGCTTGGGGGCAATCAATACAATAGGCTGAGCCCTCGATCTTGGGGTTTGCCCCTATGAAATGTATTCCTGGCAAAGGAGATGCTAAGCCTACTTACAATTATGCCTTAGAGTCACCCCCAGGGAACCTCTTTTCTTGCTCAGATATGGACTCTCTCTAAGCCAGCTCTGCAGGTGAACTCACTGCCCTCATATAGGGACATGACTCCCAGGGGTGTAACTCTCCCTGGCAGCATGGGTCAGGACTCCCAGGGAAGAGCTGGGACCCAGCATCATGTGTTGAGAAAGCCTTCTTGACCAAAAGAGGGAAGGAAGAAATGAGGCAAAATAAAGTTTCAGTGGCTGAGACATTTCAAATAAAGTAGAGAGGTTATCCTGAAGATTATTATGTATTATATACATATTTCTTTTTAGTTTGTGGTGTGTTGGAGTGGCTAAAGGAAAGTACCTGAAACTGTTAAAATGTATTCCAATAGCCTTGACTCTTGAAGATGACTGTATAACTATATATTTTACAATGTGTACATGTGAATGTGAAAACTTTGTGTCTGATACTGCTTTTATCCAGGGCATGAATGGTTGAGTAAAAAAATAAGGACAAAAAAATAATTAAATATTAGGGGGGTTAATGGGTAAAAAAAAATGGGGTAGATGGAAATACTAGGGGTCAACAAGAGGGAGGGTAAGGGGTAAGGGGTTTATAAGTTTTCCTTTTTTCTTCTTATTTCTTTTCCTGGAGTGATGCAAATGTTCTAAAAATGATCATGGTGATTAATACACAACTATGTGATGAGATTGCGAGCCACTGACTGTATTGTTTGGATGGATTGTATGTGTGTGAAGATATCCCAATAAAAATTTTAAAATTAAAAAAAAAAAGGCTATGGTAGATAGCAAAAGATGGTCCCAAATTCCTCCCAATCCCTGTAAGTACACCTGTTTACAAAGTGACTCTCCTATTCCTATCGTAAAGTGGCAGTCTCCATCCCCAAACTTTGCGACCTGCTTTGGCCGATAGCAGGGAGGGAAAGCAAAGTTGTGAGTTCTGAGTTCTTAAGCATGTGTGAGTTCATGCTCAAGAGACCATGCAGCTTCCTCTCACTCTCTTGATTCCATGAGACCACCATGTAAAGAAGTATTGGATAGCCTACTGGACCATATGAAACAGAGATAAGCCATTCTTGCTAGCCCCCAAATTTATCAGCCCCCATCACTACATGACTGAGCCCAGGTAAAGTTACAAAAAAAAAAAAAAAAAAAAAAAACTGCCCCACAAGGGTGCACGGGTAGTTCAGTGGTTAGAATGCCCACCTTTCAAGCAGGAGACCTGGGTTCAATTCCTGTACTATGCACCCCCCCCAAAAAAAAAAACCTGCACCACTGAGCCCAACCCAAACTGCCAACCACAGAATCATAAACTAATAAATGATTGCTATTTGAAGCATTACGTTTTTGGAGTGAATAGTAATAGATAACTGATACAGAGGCTACATGATGGAGTTTAAACTAGGGTAGTCAGAAGTACTCAGATTCTAGATATATTTTGAAGGTACAGCCAAACAACTTTAATCGTTTTGTGCTGGTCTGAAATGATATATGTGCCATAGAAAAGTCATGTTTTAATCCTAATCCCATTTTGTAAAGGCAGCCATTTTTTCTAATCCCTATTACGTACTGTATGTTTGAAACTGTAATTAGATCATCTCCCTGGAGATGTGATTTAATCAAGAGTGGTTGTTAAACTAGATTAGCTGGAGCTGTGTCTCCACCCATTTGGGTGGGTCTTAATTAGTTTCTGAAGTCCTTTAAAGGAGGAAACATTCTGGAGAATGAGAGAGATTTCTGAGAGAGCAGAATGACAGAGCCATGAGAAGCAGAGAGCCCACCAGCCGGCAAGCCACCTTTGGAAACAAAGAAGGAAAACACCTCCTGGGGAGCTTCATGAAAGGAAGCCAGGAGAGAAAGCTAGTAGATGGAAAGTCACTGTGTTCGCCACGTGACTTTCCAGATGAGAGAGAAACCTTAACCCTGTTTGCCATGTGCCTTCTCACTTGAGAGAGAGATCCTGAACTTCAGCAGCCTTCTTGAACCAAGGTATCTTTCCATGGATGCCTTTCCTTGGACATTTCTACAGACTTGCTTTAATTGGGACATTTTCTCAGCCTTAGAACTGTAAACTAGCAATTTATTAAATTCCCCTTTTTAAAGGCCATTCTGTTTCTGGTATATTGCATTCCAGCAGCTAGCAAACTAGAACAAGTTTATATATGGATTTTGAGAAAAAGAGAAAAGTCAAAGATGACACCAAGGTTTTGGCCCTGTCACTGAAAAGATGGACTACTCATTACCTGAGCTGTGAAAGATGATGGGTGAAGCAGGTATAGGAAGGAAATCAGAAGTTGAGTTTATATTTCTATTAGTCATCCAAACAGAAATGCTGAGTAGGCAACTGGACATATAGTCTAGATTTCATGGGAAGTAGTCCAGGCTGAAATATTTACAAACCGGTCTCCCACATAAAAGACAAACATTCTGCCACTGAACCACCTATGCACCCCCAGGCTGAACTATTTAAACTGAGTATTTAAAGACTGAATGATATGATTCTTGAAGACGACTGTTTAACTGTACAGCCTTTACAGCGTGACTGTGAAAACCTTGTGTCTGATACTTCTTTTATTCAGGGTATGGACTAATGACCAAAAAAATAAGGATGAAAAATAAATAAATAATGGGGGGATAAAGGGTTAATAGTTGGGTAGATAAAAATACTAGTGGTCAATGAGAGGGAGGGGTACGATATAGGGAATGCATGGGTTTTTTCTTTTTATTTTTTTCTGGAGTGATGCAAATGTCCTAAAAGTGATCATGGTGATGAACACACAACTATACGATGACATTGTGGGCCACTGATTGTATACTATGTACGGACTGTATGTGTGTGAAGATTTCTTAATAAAAATATTTTAAAATATAAATAAATAAATATTCTATGTTCTGTACGTATCCTATCCAATTGCTTCTTGTGCCTGAAATGTTATCCTCCATCCTAATCAATTAATTCCTACTTGCTTTCAAAATTTGGTTTAATGAAAATTACTCCAGGAGGCCTTCTCTGAATCTCCCCCAAACCTCACACCCAACCAGTTATCTCCTACTACCACAGCATTTCATACATGCATTTAATCATAAAATTTTTCTCACTGTATTTTGGTCTTGTTTGTGGCTTCCATGCAGTACGATAAGTCCCTCGAAGAAAAGTCTGGGACTTAGAACCAGAGCAATAGAGTTTTTGTTGATGAAAGAATAAATAATGAATATCTTTCCTATCTTATGACTCTGAAAATTCCACTTTACTTAAATGCGTCAATAATTCAAAACAATTTTAACAAAGTTTCCTCCACGTCCCCAATGTTTTTTGGGTAGATGGAGAAACATACTTCATTTCATATACCATGTTTATTGTCGTGTATGTATATATATGTATACATACACACACACACTAAATATATACATACACTAAATACATACATATACTAAATATATACACACAGGAAAACCTGAAAGTTTGGTTCAAAGATTGTTAAACAGAGTAAAACTTAAAAATTCTAAAAGCAGCTAGGAAAAAAAAAGAAAGGTTTACCAGGAGAGAAGAGAAAGAGACCAATTCAACCCAGCAGCCAGAAAACTTCATCAAAACTATAGCTGCCACATTCACAATCATAACATTTGTTCAGCATGCTTTCTGGCCAAATTAGCAAGTGCCACTCATCTGATCAAAATGGGTTTAAAAGTATAGTCTAATGAACAGGAAAGAACTGGCATCTTCAGTTTAGGACCATGAGTAGAATACTGCTTTAGTCTCCAGACAAGTGAAAAGATAAATCAAAAACTAAATAATGATAACACACTGAATATCTATATAGTTTGGATTTTCAACTTTCTTTCACCTGAAAAAATATTTTTCCATTACGAACAATAGAAATGTATATAGTTATTAATTATTTAAACCTTTTTAAATAGTTCCAAAATACATAAAACTGAAGTAATGGACACTAACTGAATTAAATCTGATCTAAATTAACAAATTAAAACATTATAAATGCAACTTACTGCCAATATGACTTGGAGTAGCTTAAAAAATATATAAGGCCAGAAGTATTTGGGAGACCCAATTTATAAAAACAACAGTGTGTAAATTTATTGTTTGCAAAATAGATGGGATCTTCCACATTTCTTGAAAAGGTTTTGTTTCAAATAATCTAAATGGGGGGAAATTGACAAACATCCCTTGTATTATCAGCTTTGTGAATCTTGTTTCCTATTAAACGGAAATAGTAAATACAACCTCCATCCAATTTATCACTAACTGTGATAATTATACCATATCTTAAGTAATTATTAAATAATTATACCACAACTTATTATACATCTCTAGGTCTGTAATACTTTTTGTAAATATACAACTCTTAGAGATTTCACACCACTTAGTAACCATGTACTGCTTATTTAATCAAAGTTTAAATTATCACCTTAGGTTTCTTTTTCTTTCTCTTTTTTTTGATAAACTGAATTCATTGTTATAAGCCAAGAAATATTGTTTAAAATCAAGTTTTGCTACAGGCCACCATTATTCCTGATATCTTTACTATACGTCTTCTGTTACACTTGTAACTGTATTTTGCATTGCATTTTGGCCTATTTCTAGGATTTAAAAAATCCAGCAAAGCAAAATTTTTAAAAGTTAAATTTTCCAAACCTGATAATTATATGGACAATTTAATTCACCTAATGGTTTGTGGACAATCTCCAAAAAGTATCATAAGACCAATGACTATGATGCCTCAGAACATTTTTAGAAATCATTTCTATACCTGGCGAAAGGTCAAATGATCTACTTAGACCATCGCTCAATCAACAGTTAAAAAAAAGTGTTATATCTCATAGACATTTTTATTCTCAAGCTAACAATTTATTTACCTTTTGGTTATCAAGCTTCAAATGGAGGTAACAATCAATTAAAATCAAATAAATTTTAGTTTGATAAAAGAAACATTAACATAGACATGGAATTGATAAATTAGCCAGGGGATGGTAACCAGCTAACATTAACCAAGTAAGGAAATAATCAAGAGAGGTTCTAGCTACCACTACTCTACCAAAATGCTTTAAAAATTGCATTCTTATCCAATTTCTGTTTCTGCATCATACCTTTATATGTAACCATCAAAAGCTCCTGATTATTACATTTCAAAATTTAGATGAGTCATAGTGCTTTGTATGCAGAAATTGTATGTGAATCAAGCAGTACCACACACTTGTTTGCGAGTGAAAGTGAATCTGCACAGACTCATTAAAAATATAATCATAAATACAGCCTGTATTTTTAAATGGCCATTTTCCAAGTGCGAACACATTTCAATAAACATGCCATCTGCCCCTCCTCTCTTAACACCTCGAAAATCACAGAATACTTCTAATCTCAATCCCCTCACTTTACAGACAGGCCATTGAGATGGTGGGAGAGGTGGCTGGTTAGTCGTATAGTTAGCAAGATAACCTCTTAAGGCCACCGTGGTCTAAAGCTTTTCAGAGGTGAAAGTAAGTAAAACTTAATCAGATCCCAGAAGAACTCTATCTTATTATCTACATCTAAAAAGTCAACTATCAACAACAACAACAACAAAACACACAACTCAAATCTAGGTAATAAAACCAGCAGAAAAACTGAGAGTAAAGGCAGAAAATGGCCACTAAGTTTCTGGGATAAGATCCTAACCATCAAAGATTTCATCAATTACATGTGTTGAATGGATGAATGAATAACTACATAATACTTGAGAGAATGACTGCATTGCTTTCAAAAGCTCCAAATTTAGGAACTGAACTGGAGAATCACACTCACAGAGAGGGAGCGCAACACCTATGCAGTTTTCCGCAAATCTCCGCATGGCAGTTGCGGACATTTCACAACGCACGCACATATAAACACACACGCAGACTATTTCTTCACGTTAATTCCCTTAAGGGAAGAGACAGAGAACCAGAAGATGTGAAAACAGGCCCTGCTCACCGATAAGCCTCTGCATTAAAGTGGACATGATCTAAGTGAGTCACTAGGAGACAGTCGTCCCCGGCCAGTCAGGACGCGGCCGGAATCCCCAGCGCTCCTCCATACTAGAGAACCAGCCAAAGGACGACTGCAACCTGCTGCATGTAAGTCGACAAGGACAGCGTCCACAGGTTTCCGTTTTGGGATTCCACTAAGCCCCACCTCAGACACCATAACCAGCCCCGTCCAGGCCTCCGCGAGCTCTGCAGCCGCAGCCTGGCTGAACCTCCGGAAGCCCAGAGCCTAGCCAGGACCCGACGAGGGCAAAGAGCAGGACCCTTCTCCATCCGGCTGCCCCACGCCGCGACGAGGCCCTGCCGCCACATGTTCCCCTGCCCCATCTCTCAGCACATCCCCAGTGCAGCCCTTCCGGTAAGCAGACCAAGGCAGCAACGCTGGCGTGACCAACGGCTCCTGAGTAGGGGCCAGCAGCCCGCAGCCGGTCATCTGCCATCCCGCAAAGCTTACCTCCCTACTGCCACAAGCACAGGCCAGCGCCGGCTGTCCAACGTGGCCCGCCCCGCCGCCTCGAACGCTGGGAGACCGGGATTACAGGGAAAGAGCCAATGGAATGCAGACCAAGAGGGTTTGTCCCGCCTCCGCCGGCTTCGGCCCACCCACTCACGTTTGTGCGCAAGCGCATCCAAGGCCAAAGCCGCGCACTGCGGCTGGAAGGGGGCGTGGGCGGTGGCGTTCGCAGGTCCTGAACAGTTCCGGTCCCGGGAGGGTGGCGAGTGCAGGTGCAGGATTGTGAGTCTGCACCGCAATGGGGATTAGCCCGAGGGGAAGTACATTAAAAGAACCTTCCTAGGGATGTCATTGCAGAATTCCCGGGTGGTATTAATGTCAGCCTGCCTCTGTGCAGACATCAGCGATGCAAAGCAGGTCTTAGTTGAGGTTTTATTACCCGAGGTAGGGAGTGGGGAAAGCTAGTACCAATAATATTAAGGGTTCAGAAAATTTAAGGCAGACCGCTGCTTTGCCGCGAGAATCTTTACTCTTCTCCATGTCGCTATTGCTTGGCATCTTTAATCCACTTGGCCAACACCGGACACTGCAGTTTTGATGCTATTGTGATGCATCCGCTTATTGGACAGGTTAGATCGATCGTTCAAGCCTGGTGTTTTCTGCTGATTTAATGTGGGGCGAACTGGTGCATATAATTGTTAGTATTATTGTTGTTACTATTATTGCCTAATATTTATTGAGTGCCTGAACGTGTGCTAATATTTTACATTCATTTTCCCCTTAAAAAGAAAGAAGGAGAGGGGTGTGCACCCATATGGGAAGGCTATACCAGCCATCTGGCACAATGAAACCAAAGCTAAGAGAGACACAGAAAACGATGAGATGGTTATGAAGGAGTCGAATTCTGATTTTGGATGACAGAAGTGGAAATTATATACAAGATGAAAGAGTTAAGACAAATAGCTGTAGAAATCCTGGCTTACCCATCCATTTGTAAACTCTGCTGCACCTTAGAATCACTCCAGAAGCTTTTAGAAAAAGCTAACAGTGTCTGGGCCACATAATCTTATACCTCTGGGATAGGCTCTTAGCACAGGTATTTTTATTAGCTTCTAAGGTCATTTAATGTGTCAACAAGAATTTCTATTTTTCATTAATAGTAAGGATTTCTTTCTCCATACTCCACCTCAGAAAAAGTAATGATGTATCACAGAGCATCTCCAGTTCTTTCAATAAACTATGATGCATCCATTCTGTAAGAATTTATCTGAATTAATTTTGAACCTACTTATATATTCAACCTCTGGTATCCTTTAGGAGAAGGGAGTATTATAAGGTTTATGATTGCCTTCTTGATTTTATGGGCTTTGATAATAATTACCTTCAGTCTTAATAATTCAAACACAACAGTACTTATTTCAGAACCATACTTGTTTTTTAATTCTTCTAGTCCCATATTTCTTGAGGTTATCTCGTCAAAATTATCATTGAACACTTAACTGTGTGAACAAAACTGTTCTAAATATATCAACTCATTGAATCCACAGAACAACCTGATGAGACAGGTGCAGTTATTACCCACATTTTGTAAGAAGGGACCTGAAGTACACAGGTGAGGTGTCTTGACCGAGGTCATACACCTGGCTAGTGCCAAAGCCAGGATTTGAATCAGGTATCCTGGCTTTAGAGCCCATACTCTCAATAAATAAATGCACTGCTTCTTTTATCAAAAGGCAGGGTTTAGGAGTCTGTCAGAAAGTACCCACTTAAATAATGATAGTCAGTCTGTAATTTTTTTATTTTTGAAGTCTATCCTAGATTCGGATTTTAAATAGCACTGTGGGACTTAGGCTGTTAAACCTATGGTAAATTAAGTTGGCACCTAGAACTGACTTGACTGTTTGCTGCAGACCTTGACTTAGGCTGTAAGTATTACAGTTCACCCCCACTCCTGGAATACACTCATGCCATAGATGCCTGTCACCCCAACAGGAATCTTTTTTACTTTTAATTTATTCAACCTGTATCTATACCAGGCACTGTGTTAGGTATGGGAGAAACCAAGGTGAAAAACAGCACCTCAAGGAACTTGCTCATTCTGGAGGTCAGGTCAGCAGCCACCAGATTTATTTTAAGAAGACATGAGGCATAGACTCTTTTTTTACTTTTTTTATTGTATTATATAATATATATATACTGTTCTAGTTCGTCAGCTGCTAGAATGCAATATACCAGAAACAGAATGGCTTTTAAAAAGGGGGAATTTAATAAGTTACTAGTTTACAGCTCTAAGGCCGAGAAAATGTCCCAATTGAAGCAAATCTATAGAAATGTCCAATCTAAGGCATCCAGGAAAAGATACCTTGGTTCAAAAAGGCCGATGACGTTCAACATTTCTCTCTCAAGTGAGAGGGCACATGGTGGACACAGTCAGGGTTTCTCTCTCATCTGGAAAAGCACGTGGTGAACACAGCGTCATCTGCTAGCTTTCTCTCCTGACTTCCTGTTTCATAAAGCTCCCCAGGAGGCATTTTCCTTCTTTATCTCCAAAGGCTGGTGAACTCTCTGCTTCTGGTGGCTATGTCATTCTGCGGCATTCTCCAAAAATACTTCTTCTTTTATAGGATTCCAGTAAATTGATAAAGACCCACCTGGAAGGGGCAGAGATAGCTCCATGGAGATAACCTAATCAAGCTTCCAACATACAGTGCTAAATAGGGTTTAAAAGAAACGGATGCTAAATAGGGTTTAAGAAAACAAGATTGGATTAGGGTTGAGGTGTGACTTTTTCTAGGGTATATAAATCTTTTCAAACCAGCATATATACAAAGCAAAGAAAGAAAAAAGCAATAATTTTCAGACTACTCTTCAACAACTAGTTACAGGACAGAGCCCAGAGTTTGTCATGGGTTACTATACCATCCTCTCAGATTTTTCCTTCTAGCTGCTCCAGAACATTGGAGGCTAGATGGAATAAATATTTTAACATCACAATCAACCTTTTTTCTTTTTTGTGTGTGAAAATAACATATATACAAAAAAACAATAAATTTCAAAGCACAGCACAACAATTAGTTGTAGAACAGATTTCAGAGTTTTGTATGGGTTACAATTCCACAATTTTAGGTTTTTACTTCTAGGTGCTCTAAGATACTGGAGACTAAAATGTCAATTTAATGATTCAGCAGCCATATTCATTTGTTAAAGCCTACCTTCTCTGTATAACTCCACTATCACCTTTGATCTTTCTATCCCTCTCTTTAGGGGTGTTTGGGCTCTGGCCATTCTAACTTTTTCATGTTGAAAGGGTCTGTCACTAATATGGGGTAGGGAGATGGAACTATCTGATGTTCTAGAGAGGCTGGCCCTTTTAGGTTTCAGGACTTATCTAGTCCAGAGACTCATCTGGAGGTTGTAGGTTTCTGGAAAGTCACTCTAGTGCATGGAACCCTTGTGGAATCTTATATATTGCCCTAGATGTTCTTTAGGATTGGCTGGAATGGTTTTCATTGGGGGTTGGCAAGTTATGATCAGTAGTAACGTCTAACTGAAGCTTACGTAAGAGTGACCAGAGTATCCTCTCGACTCTATTTGAACTCTCTCAGCCACCAATATTTTATTAATTACATTTCCTTTCCCCTTTTTGGTCAGCATGGAATTGTTGATCCCATGGTGCCAGGGCCAGACTCATCCCTGGGAGTCATCTCCCTCACCACCAGCGAGACTTTCATCCATGGATGTCATGTCCCATGTAGGGGGGGGTGGCTATGATTTCAATTACAGAGTTAGGCTTAGAGAGAGTGAGGTCACATTTGAGTAACACAAGAGGTCCTCCAAAATAACTCTTCAGCATATCTATAGATAGGCTTAGCTCCTCTGCCACCTACATAAGCTTCACTAGAGTAAGTTGAGGCATAGACTTTTAAAACCTGAAAGGATCTCAGAACCTGCCAGTCCATGACAAAATTTCCACCAACAAATTGTAAAATGAAAAGTATAAGGACGATGCATTGAATTTTTCTGAAGATTTTTTTTTTCCATTTAAAGTACTGTCCTAGTGTGCATGGGTAGTTCAGTGGTAGAACGCTTGTCTGCCGAGTGAGAGCTGGAGTAAAATTCCTGGCTCATAATCTAAAGAATAAATAAATAAATAAGAATAAAGGACTGTCCTTCTTCTAAGATTATGCTTTGATCTTTTGATGTTAAAAATGTCCTCATTTGTATGAAATGGCATAGTAGATTAGAGGTGTTGAGAGTTTTATTTTAATGGCCTTAAAGTCCTATGTTGGTTCTCAAAATTTTTTGATGTTCCACTAATGTAGTTCAACCCTGTCAAGTAATAGAGAAGGAAACTGAGACTCCAGAGAGATGAAGAGTCATCTTCAAGGTCACATGACTAGCCGGTGTCAGAAGAACCAGATCCTGGTTTCCTGACTACAAATCCACTCTTCTTTCTACTGCCTGCCCATTGGAAAAGCCCACTTCTAGGTATTGGGCTAGAAAGTTTCAAAAGAAATTAGGGTCATGGCTAGATAAAAAAGATTAGAAGTGCTTCTAATGGGCCACCTGTGTTGTTAACCAAGAGGAAAAGGCTCCTGTCTGCTTAATTAATCCGATTAGTTTAATGGCTTGGATTAGTTCCATGCTGAAAGCAGAGAATGGGGCCTGAGGCAATACAGCTACAGTTTGTATTTACATTTTGATTGAGGTAAGGCCTAGGAAAGGTCAACTTCATTGAGTAGGCTACACCCAGAACTGCTACTTATGTTTGGAGCTCTATACAAGTAATTCACTAATACTCAACCTAGGAAGAATTTCTGAGAGACAGCAGGGAGACAGTGGACCTTATGGGGGCCATGAGGAGAGAACCCACTTCATTCACATACCCTGCAGAGTGTGATCTAGGCTTAATACCAGAAGACTGGGCACAAATGGACATTTCAATTGAAGCATTAAAACAGGCTTCACATCTACTGCATATCATTTTATGGACAGGCATAGATTGTACATGTTAATTGACTCTGCCATTTAAATATGGAAAACAAACCTCCATCTTTAAGAAGTAAGCAAGGAGACAGCATTTCTCTGTTAAACATCTTGAATTTTTTCTACTGAAGTAGTTAAGCAGTTAGTTTTCTATTGTATGAGTCACTTTGGATGAGGACACATTTTGAAGTCAGTATAGAAACCTCTATTGACTTTAACAACAATAAAAAAAAAAGTAAGAAAAATGTGTCCACTCCCAAATCATTAACTGAACTGAAAAGAATATGCTAGCAATAAATAGAGACTATAGTCTGAATCCTGTACTGTAAGAGAAGGTGAGGTCACCCACATCATCAGGAGAAGCACAAGGCCTTGAACTCAGGCCCTGCATTCTGGGCTGGCTCAACATACCCATGCCTTCATCAGCAGGCACAAGACTGGGAAAAGAAATTCAGTGCTGAATTACAAAGCTCCACTGTCGCTATATAACAGAAAGTAAATCTTAATTAGATTTAGTTAGATGTGAGTATATGTCTCCCCATTTCTTTCAGAGTAAAAATCCTTAAATGGCCTACTAGGCCCTATCTGATCTGCTTTCCCTGTCTCCTTTGTGCAAGCACATGTGCACACACCGCGTGCACACATACACACACACAGCTTTGTTACCTCTACATGCCTCCTCCCAGCTCGTTTCACCCAGTCATCCTGACTTCCTTGCTGATACAGGATCTCAGCATTTCCCCCCAGATGTATCTTCCTGACTCATTCCATCAGATCCTTCCACCTTCTTGATGAGGTCTAGTCTATCATTAATCAGGATCCCAGCAGGAAACAGATGGCACACCAATTAGGAAAATTGGAGAAGAGTTTAAAGCAAGCAAAGGTGTGGGTAGGCAGTAAGAGATCAAAAAAGGAGATGTAGTAACATTGGGGTCCCAGATTCACCTCCCAGCCTAAAGTGGCAAGAAGAAGTAATTATGAAATAGGGAAGAGACTATTATTGTACATAGGGCTACCTAATAGAAATTGAGGCCTTTTGGTTAAGGAACACAGTCAGTCCACAGAGACCCCACAGTGAGAATGCCCAGTGACTTAATATATTGGCCTCATTATCCTCCCTCCTTCTGACCTTTTGAAGCAAAGGAGGCCAGTGATGCAGTTCATACAGGTCAGCCTCCTGTGGCACAGAGTAGGGGTAAAAAGTAGATATACGGCACACTTACTTTGATCTCCCATAGCAGTTAACTTTTGCTGTATAACAAGTCACCCCAGAACTTTGTGACTTAAAATCACAAACATTTTCTTTCTCAGGATCCTGTGGCTTGGTTAGGCAGTTATGGTCTAGGCTGGCTTAACTGATCTCTCCTTAGTCTGCTTATGTGCCTGTGGCCAGCTGGCACTTGGCTGGTTGAGGATGATCCCATCCACAATTCTTGTGGTTTGCTCAAAGTCATTTAAGCAATGGGGATGATGTAGCCATGTATCTCTACTACCTAACCAATCACATTTCTTAATCATGAGACATTATCAGAACCTTGCTAATATTAAGATACAATACTTCTGTGAAATCCTCATGTTAAAATAATTCCAACTGTTATTTGACTCAACAGTATTCCCATGGGGTGTAACATGATTGAACTAAACCAAGAGTGAGCAATTTTTTTCTATAATGGACCATGTTTTAGTTTCCTAGGTTGCTTAAAGCAGAAGCCATGAAATGGTTCTGCTTGAAATATGGGAATTTATTTCCTTATGGTTAAAGTTTGGGAAAATGTTCAAATTGTGGCATCATCAAGGCAATGCTTTCTTCCCAGAGCCTAGCTGCCAACAATCCTTGGCTGTTCTGCCACAGGCTAGGCACATGACAGTGGTATCTGGTGGTCTCTCCCTTTTCTTCCAGGTTTCATTGCTTTCAGCTTCTTCTTATATGGTGATATCTCTCTCTTCATTCTGTTTATAAAGGATTTTTCTTTTTACATGGGCAGGCACCAGGAATCAAACGCAGGTCTCCAGCATGGCAGGCAAGAATATAAAGGATTTTAACAATAGGATTGAGACCAATCTATCAAACAAGGTGAGTCACACCTTAATTGAAGTATCCTCATCAAAAGATCCTATTTACAATGGATTCATACCCACAAGAATGGATTAGATTTAAGAAATATTTTTCTGGGGTACAGACAGATTCAAATCACTACAGATATGTAGGCCTCTACTAAAAGAAGCAGCCATTGTGAAAAAATTATTGACAGTTCATGTTGAAAATTGAATCATGTCCCCCACAAAAGATATGTTTAGGTCTTATTCTGTGTTCTCATGCGTTTGAACCCATTTGTAAATAGTACCTTGGAAGAAATTATAATTAGTTAAGGTGTGGACACATTTGTGAATAAGATCTTTTAATGTCCTGTTTAGATGAGGACGAATTGAATGAGGGTGGGCCTTAATCCAAGTGATTAAAATCCTTACAAGCAAGGGAAAGTTAAACATGAAAAGTCAGTACAAGTCAGAAGTCTATAGAAGCTAGATGTCAGCAGAAATCAGAGGATGTTATGGTTAGATTCATGTGTCAACTTGGCCAGGTGGTGGTGCCCAGTTGTCTGCTCGGGCAAGCACTGGCTTGTCTGTTGCTTGGAGGGCATTTCATGGACTTAAATCATGAGCGCATTGGCTGCATCCACAGCTGATTACTTCTGCGGTCGGCTAAGAGGAGTGTCTTCTGCAATGAGTGATGCTTAATCTAATTATCAGAAGGCTTTTAAGGAGGATTCAGAAGAGACAATCTTCTGCTTCAGCCAGCCAGCCTCTCTTGAGAGTTCATTGAGGAACTTCATTGGAGCTGCCAGCTTGAGGCCTGCCCTACAGATTTTGGACTGTTACATCCCCCACGATTTTGTGAG
The DNA here is from genome assembly GCF_023851605.1 of Tamandua tetradactyla. NCBI lineage: Eukaryota > Metazoa > Chordata > Mammalia > Pilosa > Myrmecophagidae > Tamandua > Tamandua tetradactyla. Next base: position 76,346,356 of record NC_135328.1, read on the forward strand.
ACACTTTTATAAATCTTATATTTACAGATATCTCCTGCTGATTCTCTTTCTCTAGAGAACCCTAGCTAATACAGCTTGGTACCATGAGTGGTTCTTGAGAAAAAGAATCTTAAAAATGGGTTTTTACAATTGGTTTTCTACTCTGACTAGACTCAAAGGCACACTAATGACTCTGTTTTCTATAATCAGGATGTCACTGACAGTCCATGGGGTGAGCTGGTAAAATAGATAGTCAAACTATCACCATTCGATTCTGCAAATTATACGCTTGTATGAGGCAAGGCTCTGGGTGATAATGTTTTGACTCCTTTATGGAGTTTTCTGGAATTGGGAGGTACAGAGATGTTGGCTGGTTGTTGTTAATTATGTCGGATACAGTGATGAGGGAAAGTGATGAACTGAAGGCTTGCAATGAGAAGCTTAAGGGTTTATGAAAGACGTAAAAATTTCTATGAATGCCCTGAAGGAAAATCTTATTTCCTGTAGTGGCAGACTTGAGGTCTCGGAAAATCAGACTCAGAGTCTCATTATTAGTGTAGCAGCTTTACAATGTAAACCAAAATCTCAACCTTGCAGGGTGTCTACCATTAAAGTGAGGGCATTGATTGGAAAGGAGTGGGACCCTGAAAAATGGGATGGTGACATATAGATTGATAATGAAGTTCTTTGGAGACATTGAAACACTAGATTGTGCTGAGTCTTTTCTAGATAAGTGTAATGGTCTGCCCTGAGGACATAGCTACCCCACCTCCAGCCTGCCCTGAGGAAATGTCTTCCTGACCTCCAGTCAGTCCTGAGGAGTCTGCTATGTAAACTCCACCTGAAGAGAGTAACCCTTCAGTGCCTATGAGGCACGTAATTGTCCCCCAAGCGGAAACAGCATTTGCTTCTCTGCCTGGAGTGATTAATCCTGTTTCACCAGATGAAACCGCAAAAAAATGCCCTAAGGTAATTGGTTTGGAAGACACTTCTGATTCTTTCCATGACCGATCCCCTCTTTTCTTCAAGACCTGTAACTAGGCTGAAGTCCCAACAGGCCCCAAAAGGTGAGATACAAAGTGTCATCCGTAAGGAGGTACACTATATTCCAAGGAACTACATGAGTTTTCTGACTTATATAGACAGAAATCAGACAAATATGTGTGAGAATGGATTTTAAGGGTGTGAAATAATGATGGAAGGAATATAAAGCTGGATCAGGCTGAATTTATAGATATGGGCCCATTAAGTATAGATTCTGCATTCAATGTTACAGTTTGAGGGTTAGAAAGGACACTAACAGTTAGTTTGGATGGCTGGCTGAAATGTGAATTACAAGGTGGCCGACATTACCTGAGGTAGAAATGCCAGAACTTCCCTAGTATAATGTAGATGGGGGGATCCAAAGGCTTAGAGAGATTGGAATATTAGAGTGGATTTATCATAGAAAGACTGTGCATACACCCCAGGAATGCCCAGAGGACATACCTTTTACCAGAACTGTAAGAAATAAATTTGTGAGACTAGCTCCATCTTCCTTGAAGGGCTCTGTATTCACCCTTCTCTGTAGGTCAGATATTACTGTGGGAACTGCTGTCACTGAGCTGGAATCCTTAAACACAATGGGATGGCCAGATCCTGAGTTGGCAGAAGCCAGGTGGCAGCACTTAATCGCCAAAGACAAGGCATGCATGGCTATCATAATGGACAGCGGAGTCAAAGCAGGAGTCAAAATAATCTGACTTGTAGAAACTTGTGGCGTTGGCTAATCTATCATGGTTACCAAGAAGTACAATAGAAGGGCAGTCTACTAAATTCTTGTTTGAGCTGTATAAGCAGAAGAGTTCTAGGTCAAGTGAACAGAAGTCTAACTTGAATTACAAAAGCGGAGAGTCATGTCCCTTAATCAATTTCCAGATTTGAGACAGTTTACAGACCCAGAGCCCCTTGAATGAGGGGAAGGCCAGGTCCCTTTGGGGAAGGACCCTGTTCAACTGCCACAAATTTATACAGTTAATCTTCCTCCAAGACTTCCCCAAGAAGACCAACAGCTTTTTACCAGGGTAACTATGCATTGGGGAAAAGGGAATGATCAGATATTTCAGGGATTGTTAGACTCTGATGCAGAAGTGACATTAATTCCAGGGAACCCAAAACATCATTCTCGTCCACCAGTCAGAGTGGGGGGCATATGGAGGTCAGGTGATCGATGGAGTTTTAGTCCAGGTCCATCTCACAGTGGGCCCAGTGCATCCCTGATCCATTCTTTAGTTATTCACCCAGTTCCAGGATGTATAATTGGAATAGACATACTAAGCAGCTGGCAGAATACCCACATTGCCTCTCTGACTCATGGAGTGTGAACTATTATGATAGGAAAAGCCAAGTGGAAGCCACTAAAACTGCTCCTACCTAGCAAAATAGTAAATCAGAAGCAATATCGGATTCCTGGAGGGATTACAGAGATTAGTGCCACTCTTAAGGACTTGAAGGATGCAAGGGTGGTGATTCCCACCACATTCCCATTCAACTCTCCTATTTGGCGTGTGTAGAAAACAGATGGGTCTTGGGGAATGACAGTGGATTATCATAAACTCAACAAGGTGGTGACTCCAATTGCACCTGCTGTTCTGGATATGGTTATCTTTGCTAGAGCAAATTAGCACATCTCCTGGTACCTGATATGCAGTTATTGATTTGGCAAATGCTTTTTTTCTCAATAGCTATTAGTAAGGACCACTAGAAACAGTTTGCTTTCAGCTAGCAAGGTCAGCAATATACTTTCACTGTCTTACCTCAGGGGTACTAGTTATGTACTCAAAAGAATTGAAAGCTGCGGCTCGAACAGATATGTACTTACTGATGTTCAGAGCAGCATAATTCACAATTGCCAAAAGACGGAAGCAACCCAAGTGCCCATCAATTGATGAATGGGTAAATAAAATGTGGTATAGCCATATGTTGGAATATTATTCAGCAATAAAATGTAAACTATTGATGCACCCTAAAATATGGATGAACCTTGAAAATATTATCCTAACTGAAAGAAGCCATTCACAAAAGACCACATATTGTATTATTCTACTCATATGAAAATCCAGAATGGGAAAATCTATAGAGACAGAAAATAAATTAGTAGTTGCAGGGGTCTACAGCATAAAAGGAATGGGGAATAACTGCTAATAGGTACCAGTTTTCTTTTGGAGAAGACAATGTTCTAAAATTATATAGTGGTGATAGTTGCACATATGTATGAATATGCTAAAAATCATTAAATTGTACACTTTAAGTGGGTAATCTCAATAAAGTGGCTTAAAAAGAGAGTAAGTAGGGCTCCTTCTTCCATTTCTGTCTGAACTGTTTTTAAAAGACAACAAATCTGACACATATTCTGCAATGGTTTTTTTTTTTCTTTCCCACAAATAGAGCTTATTCTTTAAATCGTTTTGTTATGAAAATTTTCAAACATACACCAAAGTAGAGAATAATGAACCCAATGTAACCATTGGTCAGCTTCAAAATTATCGACATTTTCCCAAGCCCTTATTCTCCATATTTTAAAAACATAATATTTTATTGGAGCTAAAATAACAATTATTTCTTATTATCACTTAATACCTGTGTTCCGTTTTCCCCCGTTTCCCAAAATGGCTTATTCAAATCAGAATCCAATCAAGGTCCTAATATTAAAATTTTACTGATGTATTTCTTTTTCTAATTTTTTTTATTGGAGAAATTGTAGGTTTACAGAAAAATCATGCAAAAAATACAGAATTTCCATATACCCCCACCTTGCATTAGTGCGGTAACTTTGTTATAACTGATGAAACGATATTATTATTAACACCTTGCATTAGTGCGGTAACTTTGTTATAACTGATGAAACAATATTATTATAAATTTTCTATTAAATAGAGCCCATTGTTTACCATAGCCTTCACTTGTGTGTGTTGGATAGTTTTGCTTTTTTTTTTTTTTTTACCTCTTATAACATATACAACCTAAAATTTCCCCTTCTAATTAGATTCAAATATATAATTCTGTGCTGTGAATTACACTCACAATTTTATGATACCATCACCACCATCCATTACTAAAACTTCTCCATCAAATTGTTCCAATAAGTACTAACTCCCCATTCCCTTTCCCTAGGCTGGTCCCTTGTAACCTGTATTCCAGTTTCTGACTCAATGAATTAGCATATTCTAATTATTTCATATAAGTGAGAAGATGCAGTATTTTTCCTTTTGTGTCTGGCTTATTTCCCTGAACATGATGTCTTCAAGATGCATGTTGCCTCCTATTATTATTATTCAGCATTAAAAAGGAATGTTTCATTCCTTTTTAATGCTGAATAATATTCTATTGTGTATATATATGTATGTGTGTATATATATATACACACACACACATTTTGTTTATCCATTTGTCAGTTGAAGGACACTAGGATTGATTATTCACTGGTAGCAGTTGTGAATAATGCTACCATGCCAGTTTGAATCTGTGGTGGACCCCACAAAAACTACGTCCTTTAATCCTTATTCAGTATTGCTGGCTGGGAGCATTTTGATTGTTCCCGTGGAAATGAATCCCACCCAATTATGGGTGGTAACTTTTGATCTTATATGGAGTTGTGACTCCACCCATTAATCCTTTAGAAGAGGGAACATTTTGGAGAGAGTCCCTTTTTAGAGCCACGAGAAAGCCACAGCAGAAAACTGCAGAACCACAGAGCAGAGAGTCCACCAGCTAGCGATTTTTGGAGATGAAACAGGAAAATGCCTCCGGGGGGGCTTCATAAAACAAGAAGCCAGGAGAGAAAGCTGGGAGTTTTTGCCATGTACTCTTCCAGCTGAGAGAAACCCTGAACTTCATCGGCCCTTCTTGAGTGAAGGCACCACCTCTTGTTGGTGCCTTAATTTGGACATTTTTATAGACTTGCTTTAATTGGGACATTTCCTCGGCCTTAGTACTGTAAACTAGCAACTTATTAAATTCCGCTTTTTGAAAGCCTTTCAATTTCTGGTATATTTCATTCTGGCAGCTAGCAAATTAGAACAGCTACTACTAACATTGATGTGCAAATGTCTGTTCCAGACCCTGCTTTCAATTCTTTTGGATAGATACCTAGAAGTGGGCTTGCCAGGTCATATACTGCCAACTGTCTCCCACAGTAGCTGCAAATTTTACATTCCTACCAATAATGAACGAATGTTCCTATTTCTCCACATCCACTCCAAAACTTGTTATTTTCTATTTTTCTAATAGTAGCCATTTTAGTGTTTGTGAAATAAAATTTCATTATGGTTTTGATTTGTCTTTCCTAATGGCTAATGATGTTGAACATATTTCATGCGCTTCTTGGTCATTTGTCTATCTTCATTGGTGAAATGCCTATTCAAGTCTTTTTTCCATTTTTAAACTGGGTTGTTTGTCTTTTTGTTGTTCTGAAATAGTTTCCAGAGGATCATTCCCACTGCTACTTGCAAGGCAAAGCAATGAGAATAACCTCCGAGTATCTTACTACTGGTACCAACAGAATGGCCATTTCCTTCCAACATGAATAAAAATTGATGCCTAATTGTCCGTTTTCTTCACCAAATTATGCACTAGTAACTATTAATCCATTATTAAATAAAAAAAAAGAAAAACTTGTAAATAGGTTTGGGTATTGTACTCCCAGGTAACTACTGGAGTACAATACAGAAAATCCTTTGACCACTTCTTTCACTGTAGGGAACACGATTATTCTCACCAGCATGTGTCTGATATTAGTCTAACATTTTCTTCCTTCTCTTTCCTTTTTTCTTTAAAAAAAAATATATATATATATATATATCTTTCATCACATGTTGCTGCACTAATCTACTTTTGCAAAAGAATGGTATCTTCCTTGCAAGGATAGCCCATAGGTGGTGAACCAAGCAGTTTCCATACAGAGCTTCTGCTTTCCTGCTGTGCATAGTTGAGCTGCTTTCCTGCTGTGCATAGTTGAGCTGGCTGCTCGGAGGCTGCTGAGCTCCATTGAAGAGTAGGCTTGTGTCTGCCTATTTCTAGATATGGAGACATTCCTAAGGATTTCAGAAGACTGGTTCTAGATAAAAGGATCTTTAATACAATAATGGAAAAAGTGAGGATTTGCTTTCAATAATATTAAGATATATTCCATTCTTAAGGGCTTTTTACTCTTCATTTTGAGGCTTCTACTCCTTGAAACTTGTCACCAAGAGTTCAGATGTATAGATATTGCATTTATGTAATTTTATACACAATATACATTCCAAGACTTTAGAGTTCTTATTAGCTTACCCTACAAATTTGTAAGATTGTAGGTATCCATGGCATATATCTTATATATCCGTGTTATAATTTAATTGCTTGATGACAGGAAATCAGAAAAGTTCATAAAAATAAGACTGAGAATATTTTCTTTATCCAAGAAAAGAATGCCCTATTTACAATGAGGGTCTCTTGCACACTTAGTATTTACTAGTTGAACTTTTAAGTTTTGAAACAATAATTATTCTTTTCTTATATCAAGAGAGTTTTTAAAGGCACAGCTCAGTTGATACCAAATGATAACCAAAAACTAATCATTAGTTCTGGAGTGACTACTCTGGCCAGAGTGATCAGGGCTAAGATTTTGGAATCAGAGGAATCTGGGTGTGAATCCCAGAGGTTAATGGACTGTGTAACCCAGGGCGAATTGCTCGCTTCTGTTTTCTTATCTGTAAAGTGGGAATAATAATGACATCTATGTGATGAAGTTACTTAAGAACTAAATAAGATCATTCATATAAAATCTTTAGCCACCAAAGAGTCCATAAGAAAGCCACTGGAGCTAATAAATGAATTCAGCAAGTTGTGGGGTATAAGATCAATACACAAAAATTGGTTGTCACTATATACCAGCAATGAACAATACAAAAAGATAATCAAGAAAGCAATTCCATTTACAATAACATCTAAAAGAATAAAATATCTAAGAGTAAATTTAATTAATAACATAAAAGACGTGTACACTGAAAACTACAAGATATTGCTGAAATAAATTTAAGATGACCAAAATAAATAGAAAGATATACTGCGTTCACAGATTGAAAAACTTAATATTGTTAAGATGCCAATACTACCCAAAGCAATTTACAGATCCGACACAATCCTGGTCAAAATTCCAACCACCTTTTTAGCAAAAATGGGAAATTCCTATAGAATGGCAAGGGGCCCTAAATAACTGTGATGGTTAGGTCCTGATGTCAGCTTAGCCAAGTGATAATGCCCATTGTCTTGTCAGGCAAGCATTGGCCTTAACCATTGTTGCAAGGATATTTTGTGGTTTATTGATAAACTGTAGGCTAATTAGCTGTGGCTAATTACATCTATGATCAAGTAAGGGCATGTCTCTCAGAAATGAGATAATCCAATCAGTTGAAGACATTTAAGGGAGGAGAGACTTTTCACCTTTTTCTTCAGCAGGCAAGCCTCTCCTGCAGAGTTCATGGAGATTCTTCATTGGAACCGCCAGCTTCACAGCCTGCACTATGGATTTTGGACTCTTCCATTCCCGAGGTTGTATGAGACACCTTTGTAAATCTCCTATTTACAGATATCTCCTGTTGCATCTGTTTCTCTACAGAACCCTTACTAATACAATAGCCAAAACCATCTTGAAAAAGAAAACGGAAGTTGGAAGGCTCACACTTAATACAGAGCTGAAGTAATCAAAACAGTGTGTTACTGGTATAAGGACAGATAAACAGACCAATGAAATAGAACTGAAAGTTCAGAAATAAACCCATGTATACATGGCCAATTGCTTTTCTACAAGTGTGCTGAGAAAATTGGGCATTCACATGAAATAGAATGTAATTGGGCCCATACTTAATACCACATACAAAAATAAACTCAAAATGGATCAATGTCCTTAACATAGGACTTAAAACCATTAAACTTGTATAAGAAAAGGGGAAGAAATCTTCAGGACCTTGTATTGGGCCATGAACTCTTAGATATGACTCCAAAAGCATGAGTAACAAAAGAAAACAAACAAACCAAAATGATCTTCATCAAAATTTAAAACTCTGGGCGGGCCACAGTGGCTCAGCAGGCAAGAATGCTCGCCTGCCATGCCAGAGGACCCGGGTTTGATTCCCGGTGCCTACCCATGTAATTAAAAAAAAGAAAAAATTTAAAACTCTTACGCATCAAAGGACATAAGTGTAAAGACAACCTACAATGGGAGAATATAGTGGCAAATCATATATGTAATGAGCGTTTAATATCCAGAATATATAAAGAACTGCTACAACTCAACAACAAAAAGATGAATAACCCAATTAAAATATGGTCAAAGACCCTGAACAAACATTTCTCCCATGTTCCAATCCAGCACAATCATGAGACCAAAGAACATACCAGACAGAAAATTGGCCATGAATTTTAATTAGGAATTTATGAACAGGAGGAAATTCTACCCAAGGGCAGCTGGTTGAGAGATGAAAGTCAGCACTCCACCCAAGCGAAAGAGCAGGTGCTAAAGGGAGGGCAGCTTATAAAATTTAACAGAGTCCTGCTAGATTTGGTTACAATGGGGTTTTGGCAAACTCTTGTGAGGTTTGGGGGCCTTATCGAAGATCAAATGTCCGTAAATTTGGTGATCCATCTCTGTACTCTCAATTCAATTTCACTGGTCAGTCCCTCTATCTTTGTGCCAGTGCCATGCCATTTTAACCAATGTGGCTTTATAATGAGTTTTAAAATCAGGAAGTGATAGTCCCCCTAGTTCACTCTTCTTTTTTACAATATCTTTAGCTATTTGGGGTCTCTTTCCCTTCCATATAAATTTGATAACCAGCTTTTCTAAGTCTTCAAAGAAGGTTGTTGGGATTTTTATTGGTATTGCATTATAGGTCAGTTTGGTTAGAATTGACATCTTGACAATATTCGACCTCCCTATCCATGAGCATGGAATATCTTTCCATCTATTTAGGTCATTTTTAGTTTCTTTTAGCATTTTTTATAATATTCTGTGTATAAGTCCTTAACATCCCTGGTTAGGCTTATTCCTACATACCCGATTCATCTGGTTGCTATTCTGAATGGAATTTTTTCCTTAGTTGTCACCTCAGGTAGGTCATTGATTGTGTATAGAAACATTACTGATTTTTGTACATTAATCTTATATTCTGTTACTTTGCTGAATTTTTTTATTAGCTCAAGTAGTTTTGGTGTAGATTTCTTAGGGTTTTCTAAGTATAAGTTTATGTCATCTGCAAATAATGAAAGTTTTACTTCTTCCTTTCCTATTCGGATGCCTTTTATTTATTTTTCCTGTCTAATCACTCCAGCTAGCACTTATACAATATTGAAATAATAATGGTGACAATGGGCATTCTTGTCTCATTCCCAATCTCAAGGGGACTGTTTTCAATTTCTCACCATTAAGTATGATGCTGGCTATGGATTTTCCATATATGCCCCTTATGATATTGATAAAGTTTCCTTCATTTCCTAATTTTTGAAGTGTTTTTATCAGGAAAGAATGCTGTATTTTGTTGAAAGCTTTTTCAGCATCAATCAATACAATCATGTAATTTTCCCCTTTCAATTTGTTAATGTGCTGTGTTACATTTATTGATTTTCTTATGTTGAACCACTCTTGTATTCCTGGTATGACTCCCACTTGGTCATAATATGGTGTTGGAAAAGATTTGCTATTATTTTGTTAAGAATTTTTGTGTCTATGTTCATTAGAGAGATTGGTCTGTAGTTTTCTTTTCTTGTATCACCTTTGTCTGATTTTGATATTAGAGTGATGTTTAGCTTCATAAAATGACTTAGTTAGCGTTCCGTTTTTCTCAGTTTTTTGGAAGAGTTTGAGCAGGATTGGCATTAGTTCTTTTTGAAATGTTTGATAAAATTCTCCTGTGAAGCCATCCGGTCCTGTGCTGTTTTTTTTGTGAAAAGATTTTTGATGACTGATTGGATCTCTTTACTTGAAATTGGTTTGCTGAGATCTTCTATTTCTTATTGAGTTGGTATAGGTAATTCATGTATATATATTTCTAGGAATTTGTCAATTTTATCTAAGCTGTCTAGTTTGTTGGCACATAGTTGTTTATAATGTTCTCTTGTGATTTTTAAAAGTTCGTCATGATCTGTGTTAACAACCCCCCTCTCATTTCTGATTTTGTTTATTTATGTCTTCTCTCTTTTTTTCTTCATTAGTATAGCTAGGGACCATCAATTTTATTGATTTTCTCCAAGAGCAAACTTTTAGTTTTGTTGATTCTTTCTACTGTTTTATTGTTCTCCAGTTTGTTTCTTTCTGCTTTAGTCTTTATTATTTCTCTTCTCTTTCTCTAAATTCTCCAGGTAAGCAGTTAAATCCTCAAGTTTTTCTCATTCTTGTTTTTTAATATAAGCATTTAGAGCAATAAATTTCCCTCTCAACACTGCCTTTGCCACATCCCATAAGTTTTGTTTTTGTTTTTTTTTAATTTTTTTATTAATCAAAAAAAAGAAAAGAAATTAACACAACATTTAGAAATCATTCCATTCTACACATGCACTCAGTAATTCTTAGTATCATCACATAGATGTATGATCATCATTTCTTAGTACATTTGCATCGATTTAGGAAAAGAACTAGCAAAACAGCAGAAAAAGATATAGAATGTTAATATAGAGAAGAGAATTAAAATAATAATACTAATAATATATATATATATAAAAAGGAAAAAGAAAAAAACAAAAACAAAAGATACAAACACACAAACAAACAAACAAAAAAACATATTTCAGGTGCAGCTTCATTCAGTGTTCCAACCTAGTTACATTACACTTAGGTATTATTGTGCTGTCCATTTTTGAGTTTTTGTATCTAGTCCTGTTGCACAGTCTGTATCCCTTCAGCTCCAATTACCCATTATCTTACCCTGTTTCTAACTCCTGCTGGTCTCTGTTACCAATGATATAGCACATCCCATAAGTTTTGATATGTTGTATTCTCATTATCATTCATCTCCAGATATTTACCAGTTTCTCCTTCTGTTTCAGTCAGATGCTGGAGAGGACTTTCTGTTTCTCTGCAGCACCGGACTGTCTGATTAATATGTATCTTGGAGTGGGCTTGTTCAGATTTATTCTTTTTGGAGTTCACTGGGCCTCTTTGATTTGCATATTTGTATCTTTTATAAGGTTTGGGAACTTTTCTCTGATTATATCTTCAACTAACTTTCCCAACCCTTCACTCTTCTCTTCTCCTTCTGGGATGTCAATAATTCTTATATTTAAGTGCCTCTTGTTGTCCATCATTTCCCTAAGATCCAGTTGCATTTTTTCCATCTTTCTTGCCATTTGTTCTTTTATGTGCTCTATTTCTATTGTTCTATCTTCTAGCTCACTTATTCTTCTTTCTGTTTCTTCAAATCTGCTATCGTCTGTCTACAGTACATTTTTTATTTGGTCTACTGTATCTTTCATTACTGTGAGATTGGCCATTTTTCTATTTAACCTCCTGAATTCTTCTTTATGCTCTTCTAGTGTCTTCCTGATATCCTCTATTTCTTTATAAATATCCTTGAGTAATTGTTCCATATTCTGTGTCCCCTCTGGAATTTTGATTTGGTCATTTGGCTGGGCCATTTTTACTTGGATCTTCCTGCATTTTGTGATTTTCTGTTGTATTCTGGGTATTTGATTGCTTGATATGGATATTTTGCAAGTCAGTTTCCTTCACTTGGCTAAAATTTTGTATTTACTTGGTTTTTGCTGAATGTTTCCTTTTATATTTTGTTTTTTGGTTACTCTCCACCAAATCAAGGTTCATATCTCATGTAGGGGATACAATTCAACTTAAGGGTCTATTAGAGGCTAGACTGGAGTGAACAGGTACACCAGTGGCAGAATAGCTGCCCATCACATGGGACTCCCAGCCCCTTCTCCCCAGCAGGTGGTGACCATGAGGCTCCTTCTCCCTCAGGGAGGCTCTGTCCTCCCTCCCCTGTCTGGTGCAGCTGACCTGTGCTTACAGCATCTGGCCGAGTGAAACTGAGACTCCTCTTCCCTCAGCCCTGCCCCTCCTGGCTGAAGGGAGTCGGGGTCAGCATGCTTGGCAGGGGGGCTGCTCTGCCTGGGGTGGCCAGCCGGTGGGTCTCTGCCAGGAGACAGGGGAGCTGACCAGTGCCTGGGGGATCAGCTGATGTGCAGCACTGGTGGGTCTGCCAGACACCATGACTGCAAGCTGGCTATTCCTGCACCTGACTGGGTAATCACTTCCCCAGCCCCAAGGCCCAGTCCTGTGGTGGACCCCTTTCATTCTTTTAATTAACCCAGCTGCTGTGGGCTTGTAAGGCAAATAAAATGTCCATAAGACATCGTGACCAGTAGCCCAGACTTGGGTTAGTTATCTGGTAAATGGGGTCCCTTCAACACTGTCCACATGGGTCCCTGAAGAATGCACTTAGCTTTTTAAGCTATATATTGTAGTTCTTTGTTTAACTTCCCCTTCTGGGAAGGACAGCAGTAGTCCAATGGTCATATCTATGGCTGTAAAAGCAATATTTTGTTCCTCTGGATGAGGGAATGGGCCCAATATAATCTACCTGTCACCTGGTGACCAGAATCTGCTCATGGCTAATGTGACTGAATTGATGAGGAAGCATCCTTGGGTATCATAGCAAATAGGAGGGGCAGGTATCCAAGATTTCTTTCGGTGTTGTCTGGTGATAGACAGGTGGAACTGGTGAGCTAGTCTCCACAGTCTGGGACCCTTGGTGTCTTGTCTTTCTATGCATCCATTCAGCAGCCCCATGAAAGGTTGGCTTTAGACTATGAATTTTTGCTAAAACATCTATTTCAATATTACCAGTTAAAGAATCAGTATTATGAGCAGAGACATGAAACATGATTACCTTTCGCTTATGACAGGTAGTCCAGATGTCTTCCCACAATTCTTTTCTCCATGAGGGGCAGCCAACAACTGTCCATTGCTCTTGCCATCCACACTGTCAGGCCCTGGTGTGCTGCCCAGTTGTCAGCACAAATAGATAATGCATTTCCTTGTTCATGAACAATGACCATCCATACAACCCTTAATTCAGCCCATTGACTGCTTTGCCTAGTCCCAGTTTCTCACCATATAGTGTCCATACTAGGTTGCCCAGCTACTGCTGTCTGGGTGGCAGGCTGCCCATGTGCTGATCCATCAGTGTACTGGGCAGACTCAGGTGCTGACACATCCATCAACAGTCGGCACACAGACAGCCACCTCGTGAAGATCAGCAAGGAGGGGCAAGCATTGTTCTTCCACATAGGAAACTGGTTTCAGGATATCACTTAAGGGACTGTTGTTGAAAATGCTGTGCTGCAGTGGGTAAACTTTCCATTTAGGTAATGTGCTTAATTGTGCACTGCTAGAGTGAGGCTTAGTGGTAGTGTTACGTATCTACCCCTGTAGGGGGATGGCTGTTCTTAATTTCACAGAGCATTTTTGAGTAGTCCTTCAACTTGAAGTAAGGCATAGGCAGCACATAATTGTTTTACCAAAGGGCTATATCAGACCAAAAGCCGATGAGAACTTGCTTTCCTATTGCCTTTGCCACAAGCTCCAGCCAAAGCCAATATCAGTACTGGCCACATCTAGTTTCCAAGGTACATCTGGGTCCACCACACCTCATCCCCACACCCCAATATAATTGGCTTTTCCTAATCAAAACATACATGTTTTAATATTTTGACTAAGTGAGGAAAGAAAGGTTTCCAATACCCCAACAATCCCAAGAAAGCCATTAGTTGGTTTGGTGTATGTGTCACAGAAAAAAATTGAATGTTATCAATTACTCCAAAAGGAATAAATTTTGCCTTCCCCAACCACACAAAACCCAAAAATTTAACAGGGCAGCCAAGGCATTACAATTTATAGCAATTATTTGCCCATCCCCAAAATAGCAATGAGCCTGTCTTCTTTTAGTTATGGAAAAGAGTTACTCATTAACATAAGAATCATCAATATAATGAAATAGAGTTACACTTTTCTACTTAGCCAAATCCTTTGCTATGAACCTGTGGTAGATGATTCAGCCATGTAAGTAGCCTCAATGGAACACAATGAAAATCCTTTGTTCTCCTTTCCAGGTGTGCTGATTTGAAAGAATTATGTACTCCAGAAAAGTCATGTTTTAATCCTGATTCAATCTTGTGAGGGGAGCATTTCTTTTAATCCTGATTCAATACTGCAGAGTGGAAACTTTTGATTAGATTATCTCCATGGGGATATGGCATGCCCAGTTGTGGGTGTGACCTTTTGATTAGATGGAGATGTGATTCCAGCCATACAAGGTGGGTCTTGATTAGTTTACTGGAGTCCTTTAAAAAGAGGAAGCATTTTGGGAAAAGCTCCAGAGCCCACACAGCCAGAGATCTTTGGAGATGAAATAAAATGTCCTCAGGGAAGCTGTTAAAGAAGCCGGGTGAGAAAGTTAGCAGACATTGCCACATGCCTCCCCAACTGAAAGAAGTGTCCAGAAACCAAAGACCCCAGTAGACACAAGCCACCTGCCTTCCCAGCTGACAGAGGTGTTCCGGACGGTACTAGCCTTTCTTGAGTGAAGGTAGCCTCATGTTGGTGCCTTAATTTGACCATTTTCATGGCATTAGAACTGTAAACTTGCAACATCAATAAATTCCCCCTTTTAAAAGCCAATCTATTTCTGGTATATTGCATTCCAGTGGCTTTAACAAAGTAACACACCAGGTAGGACAAAAACAGGTTGTCTGGCCCTCTGTAAGAGAATACCAAAGGAAACAACATGATAATGGCATAATTGAATGCTAATTCCTTGTAGTAAAGAGACAGCCTTCAGTACAGCTGCATACAAAGATAGCATCACTTTATTTTCTGCTTCCCAAACCTCTTCTCTTTTCTCCTTTTCATCATCAGATGAAGAAACTATTGGATTCCAAGTCTTTGGATCCCAGTTAGGGGAAAGTCAGCATATGCCCCACTTGCCCCTTGAGCAGTCTGTGCCCTCTTACTCTCACATACCAGCATGCTAGTATTTCTAAACTTTTATCTACATGGCATTGCCTCTCATTCAATGCATCCTCCAAATCTACTGATTTCTCTGAATTTCTGAGACAGTCTGCTGTAGCTGGCGGTACCACACACAACAGCCAACCAACTGTAGTGCTTGTTAAGCAAGCGGGTGATCCCTCTCCACATCAAGGAAGCAGGTCACCCCAGGATTACCCCTGCAGACTTGTGTATTTCTGTCTTCCTCAAGTCTGCCTGCTATAGTTAGCTGTAACACACACAACAGCCAACTGACTGTAGTGCAGTCGAGCAAGTGGGCACTCCTTCCTCACATCAAGGAAGGAGGCCCCCTGGGATTTCTCCTAGAGTCTCCTTTCCCTAGACTCACGCTCTCCATGGTTGATGTCTCCTTGGCATCCTGGCTGGCTTGCCAAATGTCCCAGCGCTGTATAACCCTGAGACCAAAGAACACACCAGGCAGAAAATTAGCCATGGGTTTTAACTAGGGACTTATCAATAGGAGAATATTCTACCCAATAGCAGCCAGTTAAGAAATGAAAATCAGCACTCCACCCAAGCAAGAGAGCAAGTGCCAAGGTGGGGGCAGCTTGTAAAGTTTAACAAGAGTTCTACGAGATTTGGTTACAAAGAAGTTTCAGAGACTCTCGTGAGATTTGGTTCAGCAGGGTCTCCTGAGAATTGGTTACCAACAGTGATTAGGGGATATTCTTTGACCTTTTATGTCTGACTTGGTCATATAGGCAGCTAAATGCAGTTTGACTTGCTTTCAAAATGGAGGAAGGGGTGAGGCCCAGGCCCTGTGTCCTTAAATAGACAAATGGTTAATAGCCATATAGAAATGCAATTAAAAACCATAATGAGATACCACTGCACATCCCCTAGCACTAGCATGTGTGTGTGTGTGTGTGCATATATGGAAAATAACAAGTGTGGACAAAGATGCACAGAAATAGGAACACTTGTACCTTGATGACAGGAATATAAAAGGATGCAGCCATTGTGGAATATAGTTTTTCAGTTCCTCAAAATGTTAAACATAGAATTACCATAAAACCCAGTAATTCCAATTCTAGGTATATAGCCAAAAGAATTGAAAGCATGGACTCAAACAAATATTTGTATACCAATGTTCATGGCAGCATTATTTACAAAAGGCAAACAGTGAAAGCAGCCCAAGTGTCCATCAATGGATGAATTAAAAAATGTAGTGTATATATATATATATATATATATATATATATATATATATATGCAATGGACTACTATTCAGCCGTAAAAGGAGTGAAGTTCTAATGCATGCTACAATGTGGATAAACCTGGAAGACATCATGTTCAGTGAAATAAGCCAAAACAAAGAACAAACATTATTTGATTTCACTTATATGAAATATGCAGAATAAGCAAATTCATAGAGATGGAAAGTAGATTATAGTTACCAGGGCTAGGTGATGGTGTAGGTAATGGGGAATTATTGGTTAATGGGTGTACAGTTTCTGTTTGGGGTATTGAAAAAGTTTTGGAAATAGATGGTGAGGGTAGCACAATTTTTTTTCTTTTTTTTTTTTTTACATGGACAGGCACCAGGAATCGAACCCAGGCCCTCTGGCATGGCAGGCGAGCATCCTTGCTTGCCTGACATCCTTGCTGAGCCACCGTGGCCTGCCCGGTAGCACAATTTTGTGATACAGTTATTATCGCTGAATTTTATACATGAAATGGTTCATATGGGAAGGTTTGCATCATATCTATTTTATCACAACAATAAAATTTTAAAAAAAAAGAACCTTAGCCAGTGTCTAGATTTCATTTATATATCCATTGCTTCTACAAACATAAATAGTTACTAAATATCAGGTTCTGGTCCCATAATGAGCGGTTGGCAAATATTACCTATTATTGTTTTTGTTGTTGTTAAGTGTAAGTTGCTTTAATATTGCCATCAGCTAAAAAAAATACATAAGGCACCCATTCTGCTGTCATAGGGCTTGCAAGTTTTTCAAATTACTTTTAACTTTATTTTCCAAAGCCTCTCCATTTCTCCACAATTCCTCAACAGTGAATCATTTCATTTGCAAATATTCAGGATCAGGGTTAGCTTTGGGGCCATGTGATCCATGTAGTGACACAGGGCTATGTTCAGAAAGTCCCAAGCTGGATTTAAATGCTTGGCTGTTGCTGTCTTGAAATTCTCAACTATTCTTCAACAGGGGCCCCACAATTTCATCCTTCACTGAGCCTTGCAAATTATGTAAGCCAGTCCTGCCCAGGGTGTAACATTTTGGGGCCTAAGAACCCCACACTTATTTAAAACAATCAGTTATCGCAAGCTACTTCTTGGGCTCTGTTCCCTTTGCTAGTTTGGTCTCAAACCAGCTCAAGTTAAAGGAAGAGTTAATGTAAGGAATTAGTAATCAGCATTTAAGGAGGTACACACTCTTAGGTGCAAACCTACATCTGCTCAACCATGAAAGTGAATACCTTCTTAAATTTCGTGCCCTAGAGGCTTCAATAGCCTCCCCCTAGTCCAGCCAGACTGTGGTCTTTGTTACAGAGCAAGGCCCACGGAAGAAAAAATCTGGGAATTAAAAATCCAGGCGGCAATGAGGGGAATAAAAATTCTCTCTCTTCCATCCTCTAGTCTCCAACATGCCTTTCCATTGGCCGAGCCCAACTGTAAGTCAGAGGCCCTTTCGATGTGGTCCATAGAGGTCAGCCAGGGAACAGGCTGAAAACAGGATGGGCAATGGTTTGTCTAGGACAATTACCTCTATGTATACTATGCATTTTTTTTCAGTCCAGTACCAAACACTAAGTTGCTATTGAGACTTGCTACTTCATTCCTATTAAGCCAATTTTTATTTTTTTCTTTTTCTAGGGTTGTCCAATGTGTCAGGATTCAACCTCCCGACAGGGCTAATACTTAGCATAGGGCAGCTCATATGTGGAAGGTGACCTCCTTAGAAAAAACCACTTAACTGGCTCCTGACAGCCTCAATTACAACTAATGGATCTATTCAGTGGACATGATGCCCTGTAATCACACCATTCAGGATTTTTACAACCTTTATAGCCTATCTTAATTTCTCTCCTCTCCCTACCCCTGTAATTTTTGATATAGATGTTGCTTTATAACAGAACATAAAAAATAGAAATATGAAAACAATAGTTAGCTATTAGGAATTGCTTCTGATCACCAGGACAGTTTAATCACACAGCATAACAATGTTGACAGACAGTGCAGCATTGCTTATAATAATACACATTTATAAATTGTTTCCTCTTGATTCACATTTCTGGCTGAATAGGTTAAAACGATGTTCTTCATCTTGCTTCTCTTTTTGTACCCAGTTTGTTAAAACAGTCATTAAAGATCAGATAATTCTGGGGTCATTTTTTTCCCCCTTATGAGCAAACTTTACAAGTATTCAGTAATGAACTCTCAAATAGAAAAAAAGCAAAGGGGACTTTGTGCCTACAATTCAACACTTTATTCTAAAAAATGCTAAAAGAGCTATAAATAAAAACAGACTTCTTCTCTACCCTATCAAACAAGGAAATATGTTTATTTACAGAAAACTATACAATTGAATCGTGTTTCATGCAGAAATTATGAGACGTGGCTCTCACAGGAAGAGTGACAGAAGAGAAAGGTGCACTCCCTCACCCCTGTCTAAACCCACTTAAACCCCTTCTAGTGACATCTACAAAGAACTGGGGGAAAAATCAGCTCCACTGCTACTATTTACATCAGAATGATCCCTTTGATGGGTGCAGTGAAAAAGAAATCCCTTTTTTAAATCAGGAATATGGGTAGTTTGGTTTTTATTTTGGTTTGATTTTGTTATTGTTGTTGTTATTTTGGAGGCTTTTCTTTATTTTTTTATTCTATGGAAGTCCAAGGTTCTCCACACATAATTTTGCCATGACTTGACCCTGAAGCAATGCTCTCTATCACAACGGTGACCATATCCAAAAGGTCTTCACTTGTAAAGCACCTAAAAGATACTTTGATTTTCTGTGGTGGTTTCCGTGGTGATTCCTTTTTGTCCTCTCAGGGATGTTCCTGGACTCCAGGCTAACATTGTAGAATTGGAATGAAAGGCTCCATTGTCAGAGATGTGACCAAAAAGGTGGGATTAATTTTGGATGCGCTTAAACATAGATGAGCCATTCATTAAGTACTTTCTCTTTTACAGTTTAAATTCTCAACTATAAAATTATATAGCACAAACTTGGTTTCCTCCCTCGTAGTTAATAAATCTTTAAACTTTCCTTTGGCTCTAAGAGCCTGTCAATGAGACCTATAGGAGAATTTCAATATCAAATGAGTGAGTGAATTAATTTCAGCCTACCCTCATGTGTATAGGTTAGAGTATTTTGAGTGGTATGAAAATTTAAATTAATTTTAATAAAGGTGACAGTATGAGACACACCATAATACATACAGTTCACATAAGCCTTTTTCCATTCAATGTATAAGATAGACAAAGAAAAAGAAACCAATTAGTGACAGATTCTTAAACTTATTTAAATGGAATCATTAGTAGCTTCAGAGAACAATGCAGGGGACACCTTCAAATTTGCCCAAATATAAAGAGACCTCAATTTTAAATCAATTCCTCATTTTCCTAGGGAGAAGATACAAAAAGATCTTTTGCTTACTAGGATATATAGCATTTTAGGAACATCGATGAAACAGTCAAAATAATTTATTAATTTATTCACATGTACATCTTCATAATATGTTATTGTTTTCCTACTCATATGTATTCATTAAACAATTTTATTCAAGTTCTTCACCAGTATCTACAACGTCAGTATTTTGCCACCATTAGAATCATATTTTGAATCATCTTAACTGTTCACCAGAGCACACCATCTTCACTTCAGGTTCCTTAAAATCAACTATTTCTTGAATCTATATATGAGCTCTAATTTGAAATTTTATTCTAATATCATAAGTACCTATTTGAGTACAATTAAGAGACAACTTATGTTCACTCATACTCTATGTAATATTTATGATCTTCACCAAACAACCACTTAATAGAATGCTTAATAATACAGATATGTAGTTTGAACAATCAGATAAGACTCAAGGTCTTTAACCAAAAAGCAGCAGTCTTCTGGTCTACCTCTCCTTAGCTCCAATTATAGATCCCTAGTGGCAACCACTTTCAGGTCTTTCAGATTTTTTTTTAACCTAATTTTTTAACCTAACACTAAATAGTTTATACTAGAATTTCTTAATCTTTGAAAGATGTTTTCGATAATATCTGTTGACTTCCTAATTTGACAGATAAGGAATTGACTTTTTCTCTTATGTCTCTCTCTACTGAAAAAAAAAAGCTAACAGACATTCCCACCACCTTTTCAATATAGTTATATTGCAGTTTGGGGTGAAATCAATGTCCATGTTTTACATTATTATGATTATGCAATATTATTCACAGCTGAGCTACACATACTATCATAACCTTTTCATTCTTGTGAAATTCTTTGTTTTATTTTTCCTGGTGTTTAATGACTGCCTCATTTGTTTTCATTTGTTTAGTCTTATACTATTACTGCTAGTAGTAACTCCTAAATAAACTAAAAATCTTTGTTTAATATGTCTCAACACATGAGGTAAGTATACATGAGCTTAATTTTTTCAAGGCAAGAAGTCCTTCCTGAATCTCTTTGTCTTCCTTTTCCAATCTAGACTGGTTTCTACCTATGCCAGCTGTACAGCGCTATCCTGGGACCCCCTATCACCAATATCAACATTCCCTTCACTTCTCATCTCAAATAGGTCTCCTTTTTTTCTGGTTCCCACATCTTCTTTCTCAATTTATAGTCTCACTGGCTTCCTAACAAAGAAATGATCACAGGTAAATTTTTTGAACGCTTGCATTCTGAAAATGTTATATTCTTTCCTCAGGTTGAATGGCAGTTTAGCTTGGTATAGAATTCCTGCTGGAAATATTGTACTCATAATTTTGAAGGCATTGCTCCAATATCTTCAGGGTTTCTGTTGAGAAATCTGAAGTTATTCTGATACCCACAAGTACCTTGTATTTTCTCTTTGAAAATTTTTAAGGCTCTTCTCTTTATCCCTGATATTCTGATGATACATGATATCTTTTTTTCATGTTCCTTGGAATTTATTGGAGATTTGATTGGTCACTCATCATCTGTGGAGTTATTGTTTTTTTGTTTTGTTTTTAATATTTTAAGTTTTTTTTTAACATAACAACATATAAACACGAACATTTTTACCATATGATCATTCCATTCTTCACATAGTTGTGTATTCATCACCACAATCACATCTCAGGACGTTTACACCAATCCAGAAAAAGAAATAAAAAGAAAAAAGAAAAAAAATTATATGTACCATACCACCTCCTCCTTCCCCTCACCAGCATTTCAATCTACTTAATTAATTTATTTTATTTTTTTAATTTTTATTACTAAAACCAATCAACATACAATATGAACATTCTTTTTTTCATCACATAGTTGTATATTCATCATCATGATGATTTCTTAGAACATTTGTATCAATTCAGAAAACAAAATAAAAAGAAAACAGAAAAAAATTCATACATACCATACCCCTTACCCCTCCCTTTCATTGATCACTAGCATTTCAAGCTACTAAATTTATTTTAACATTTTTCCCCCTATTATTTGTTTATTTTTAATCCCCATATTTTCTTATCTGTCCATACTATAGATAAAAGGAGCATCACACACAAGGTTTTCACAGTCACATTGCAAAAGCTGTATCATTATACAATCATCTTCAAGAAACATGGCTACTGGAACACAGCTCTATATTTTCAGGCACCTCCCTCCAGCCTCTCCATTACACCTTAACTAAAAATGTGATAACTATATAATGCGTAAGAATAACCTCCAGAATACAAATGGCCGAAAGGCACATCAAAAGATGCTCAACTTCCTTGGCTATTAGGAAAATGCAGATCAAAACCACAATGAGATATCATCTCACACCCACCAGAATGGCCATTATCAATAAAACAGAAAATGACAAGTGCTGGAGAGGATGTGGAGAAAGAGGCACACTTATCCACTGTTGGTAGGAATGTCAAATGGTACAGCCGCTGTGGAAAGCAGTTTGGCGGTTCCTCAGGAAGCTAAGTATAGAATTGCCATATGACCTGGCAATACCATTGCTAGGTATCTACTCAGAGGACATGAGGGCAAGGACACAAATTGACATTTGCACACCAATGTTTATAGCAGCATTATTTACAATTACCAAGAGATGGAAACAGCCCAAATGTCCATCAACAGATGAGTGGCTAAACAAGCTGTGATGTATACATACGATGGAATATTATGCAGCTGTAAGACAGAATAGTTATGAAGTATGTAACAACATGGATGGACCTTAAGGACATTTTACTGATGAGATCAGCCAGAAACAAAAGGACAAAAACTGTATGGTCTCACTGATGTGAACTAACATTAATGGATGAACTTGGATAAATTCAGTTAAGAACAGAGGTCATCAGGAGATAGAAATAGGGTAGATATTGGGTAATTGGAACTGCAAGGATACAGATTGTGCAATGGGACTGATTGTAAGAATTCAGAAGTGGATAGCAAATACTATCTAACTGTAATACAATAATGTTAGAACACTGAATGAAGCTGAATGTGAGAATGATAGAGGGAAGAGGCCTGGGGGCACAAATGAAATCAGAAGGAAAGATATATGATAAAGGCTGAGATGGTATAATCTAGGAATGCCTAGAGTGTATAATGATATTGATTAAATGTACAAATTTAAAAATGTTTTAGTGTGAGGAAGAACAAAGGAATGTCAATAATGCAGGGTGTTGAAAACAGATGGTAATTCATATTTTAAAACTTTATGTGTGCGACTAAAGCAAAATATGTTTATTTGATACAAAATTTATATTTTGACTTGTGCATTTCCTAATATAACTTATGTGGACAATTTAATTGAACACCATAGTACATGGAACCTTGAGTAGCACATGAGATTTTGTAGGTTTGTCCAGAGTGATGCCCTGATAAATCCCAGAGTGATTTGAACAGTGAATAAAAAAGTATTTGCAAAGTCCCCTTGAGGGAATGGTGAGAAAGTGGGAAAATTCAATTTCCCCCGGTGGAGAATTCTTGATATTTTCACAAGCAGTGCGGACAACCAAAGTAATAGGCTGAGCCCCCAATCTTGGGGTTTGTTCATATGAAACTTAATCCCAAAAAGGGTAGGCTAAGCCTACTTAAAAGTAGGCCTAAGAGTCACCCACAAGAGAACCTCTTTTGTTGCACAGATGTGGCCTCTCTCTCTCAGCCAACATGACAAGCAAACTCAGTGCCCTCCCCCTATCTATGTGGGACATGACTCCCAGGGTGTGTGGACCTTCCTGGCAACATGGGACAGAAATCCTAGAATGAGCTGAGACTCAGCATCAAGGGATTGAGAAAACCCCTAGAATGAGCTGAGACTCAGCATCAAGGGATTGAGAAAAACCTTCTTGACCAAAAGGGGTAAGAGTGAAATGAGACAAAATAAAGTGTAAATGGCTGAGAGATTCCAAACAGAGTCAAGAGGTTATCCTGGGGGTTATTCTTATGCATTAAATAGATATCACCTTGTTAGTCAAGATATAATGGAGAGGCTGGAGGGAATTGCCTGAAAATGTACAACTGTGTTCCAGTAGCCATGTTTCTTGAAGATGATTGTATAATGATACAGCTTTCACAATGTGACTGTGTGATTGTGAAAACTTTGTGTCTGATGCTCCTTTTATCTACCTTATCAACAGATGAGTAAAACATATGGAATAAAAATAAATAATAGAGGGAATAAATGTTAAAATAAACTTAGATGGAAAGTTTAGCTAGTGATCAATGAAAGGGAGGGGTAAGGGGTATGGTATATATGAATTTTTTTCTGTTGTCTATTTCTTTTTCTGAATTGATGCAAATGTTCTAAGAAATGATCATGATGATGAATATGCAACTATGTGATGATATTGTGAATTATTGATTATATATGTAGAATGGAATGAGCATATGTTAAGAATGTTTGTGTTTCTTTCTTGTCATATTTTTAAAAAATTTTTAATTAATTAAAAAAATTTTAAAAAGTCTCATGTCCTACTGAAGTTCCCACATACTTATGGTATTCAATTCAACTGTTCACATAAGTTATATTAGATACCTGTTATCTTGATATGCCTTTGTGTGAGTCTTTTTTCAGACCTTATTAGGCAAAAGAAAGAGAGTATCCTTTTAATCTCGAAATTCAAATCCATCAACTCTGGAAATTTGTCTTAAATTATTTATTGGAAAATTATTTTCCACCATTTTCCCTGTTCTCTTTTTCTAGGATGTCTGTCAGTCAGATGTTGGATCTTCTAGCTAATTTATCTAATTTAAATTTTAATTTAAATTAAAAAAATTTTAATTTAAATTTAAACAATTTTCTGTACTATTTTCCATCTCTTTGACTTTTTGTTCTACCTTCTGGGTCAATAGGTAGTTTTTTGTTTGTTTGTTTTGCATGGGCAGGCTCCAGGAAATGAACCCTGTTCTCTGGCATGGCAGGCAAGAATGCTGTCACTGAGCCACCATTACCCACCCAATATGTAGATTTTTAAATTTTCTGTTTTTGCATTTTCAATTTTTAAGAGGCTTTCTGGTTCTCCAAATATTTTTATAATGCCTTGTTAGTATTTTATAAATGTGATACTTCATCTCTCTGAAAAGTTTCTTCTTCTATATTTATTTTTATTTTATCATTCTCACTAAATTGTTGCGGCTTTCTCAGAATTATTTTTTTTTCTGTTTTGTTTTTGTTTGTTCCAATTTACCACTGCCTACAATTCCTGGATTGTTTTCAAGGTTTTTTTTGCCTCAAAGTGGTTTGCTCCATTTTTATTTTTTGACTCCTTCTTTATTGTCATCTTTCTTAATTTTGTTAAATACTACTTACCCATTCATTTTCCAGCTTTCAAAATTTTATTAAAATCTTTGATTTGTTGTCATTGTTTCTCTTGTTTTCTTTGTCCTTGTGGTATTGTGTCCTTTCATACCTTTCCTGTAATTTTCATTGATGTTTTCTGAGGTAGTAGAGAGAAATTCGTCTTTGTTTCACTAAGTTTAATTGAAAAATGGTATTTCTTTTTAAGGGGATTTTTTAAAGTCTCTTTGTAATGGCAATTAATGCTTCCAATTTTGAGGTCATATTCCTCTCTCCCCTAGGAATATTGATTATGGTAATCTGTTAAATTTATTGATCTTGTGTTTTTTTTTTTTTTAAGCTGATTCCATTCTGATTTCTCCAAGCATCACAAACTTTGCACTGATTGAGGTCATTTCAGCCTAATGGGTCTTCCCTCACAAAATACTTCGTAATTCAAATAACAAAATTGAGAAATTATTTGCATAATACAAGAGATTTTAGACCTTAAATATAGAGCAACAGCTTTTAGTCCAAGAAAGAATTCTGAGGAAAGCCCTTCACTTTATTGAGTCTTAATATATTTTAAAAATAATATTTTTTGTTTATATTCTGGATAGTGAGAGACCAAGACCTGGGAAAAGCAAACAGACAAAGAATCTTTCTTTCCTTCAGGAGCAACTTTTTATTCCTTTTTCCTGCTTAGACTTTGCTTTTCACCCTTTTTACCAACTCATTCATTTTCTTTTTTTCAATCTTATGTTTACTGAGTCAATTAATTACATATACATAGAAAAACACATACTCATTCAATGTTCTCCTGACACATCATAAACCACAGTTCTAAGGAAGTGACTGGACTAAAACCATCAGTGTGACATTATCTTATGAGACAAAGAAATGAATTAGTTGATTCCGAATAGACAAAAATACAGAGATGAACTATATTAGTTTGAACTGGCATTAGTAAGAGCAATATTAATCATAAGCTTCCCAAATGGTTATAGAACCTAGGAGATGTTTATACTCTTCACCATTGTCAACTGTTATTCTCTTCTATATTCATTGGAGGAGACCTACTCCCTTATTCCGGGCTCTTCCACCTCTTTGGAATCATTCTTATTCTTAATATAAAACTTTGAAAAAGGTTTTTCTTTTTTTTCTTTCAAAGCCTCTAAACCAGGAACTCTGGCTGTAGTTAACCTTGAAAAATCAAAATGTCTACTTCATCTCTGAATATTTTATACTACAGTATTTGCCCCTGCTTTATCACTTTCCTTTTCTAATTCAATTGACTAACTTTGCCTCCAGATTTTTCTTCATCAAGTAGAATAACAGTTTTATTATCTCTCTGCTAAAATCTGAAGTATTTGTCCATTATGTACAAAATTATGTAAAAACTTCTCACCCCAGGCATTTTTAAAATGGCTTCATTGAGGTAAATTTTATATACAGGAAACTGTATATCTTTGAAATATACAATTTGATATGTTTTGACATATGTGTTCACCCATGAAATCATCACTACAATTAAAACATCACCCTGGCATTTGAAGTTCTGCGTGATCTCATCCCCTCTTTATGGAATTTCTCTCTCATTGCATGCTTATTTGCGTTGTTCACATAAAATATATTATAAATTCTTCAGAAAGACAGAGGAGGTGCTACCACTCTTTGAAACCCTCAAATTAGTAAAGAATATGCAGTCAATAATGAATAACTATTTTTATTAACTGAGGCCTGCTCTTTTGAACCTTTAAATAAGATCAATACTAATTGAACTATTACCTTTAACCTCTTTAATAAAGCCTGAATTTCTATGGTTATATCACTTTGTCAACATCATACCACAAATACATATGAATTTAATAGTATAAATTATTTTTTATTCATGTATAGTATAGAGATATAAACTTTTAAAAAGGAAGACATCATATGTGGTATTTAAATTATAAGTCCTGCAGAATCTTGAGGGAGGAAAACAAGACTTAATAACCTTAACTCATTAATATTTAATGAGAAAAATAATAAAGAGTGTATTTTTGCTTTACAGTTTGGAGAGCACTTTGAAATCTATTGTCTCATAAAGACAAACTTAAAGACGCAAAATGGGTAACTAGGAAATTAAAAAACCAAAGACTTCCACAACTGATTTGCTTTGTGGTGTTAATACAAATTAGAAAGATATATAAAATCTTTATGTGTTTATATTTTGTAGTATGAAGATTGAGGAAAGAACAAGTACCATCTGGAGCATGTCTGGTAAAGATACTTGTGACAGTTTTTAGCATAAATGTGTTTTAGGAAAATGGAAAATACAGACGCCTGAAAAGGATAGTTTTCCAGAATGTGCTGTGGACCCTAAAGTAATCCCAAATTTGAAACTAAGTGTTCAACAAAGTGTTGCTTTGTTCAAAGCACAATTTTAAAAGCATTCTGGAAATATGCAAGTATCAGATTGTGAATTCCTTGAAAAGTGGGCCTATGTCTTAGAATAGATTTGGATACATAGCACCTAATAAATATTTGTTGAATGATTAAGTATAAATGATAGATGGGGGATTTCAAACCTAGGGGTCACATTAGCATGTATGTGTGTATGTCTGTTTGGCAGATAATGTAGACAAATTGATAGAATATTTCATTAAAGGAAAAAGTGTCTTCAATTATGTTTAATTTCTAAACATGATATTGTTTCTTTCTTGACACTGTAAGAAGTAAAAGTTTTTTGTTACACAGTTTGCTCACTGAGAATAAGGTACATTATTGCCATTATTAGAATTGTTACTTAAAAGGTTATATTGAAACATATTAGACTCAGAACCAATAGACACAATTTTCTATGATGTTTAAATTATTCTTTTAACTATAAATGTCTTGATTTTACTCTTAAGTATAATACCAGTTAAAATTTAAATCTTTAGAATGTTACCAAATATCTGTGTTTTACAGATTGGACTATTCTGAAGCTGAAGAACCTTCTGAGACAGAGTTTGGGGTACAGGATATTTATACAGGATCAACATCTGTCAAAGGTTGGGGGGAGAAGCAGAACTGAGCAGAAGGAAACGGTGGACACCCTGATGCAGATCCAATAAGGCCCCAGTGAACCCAGGCAGGGAGCCAAGGAGCTAATTCTGTCCTTCAGAATTGTTCCGTGTAGGCTGGAATTGGCCCAGCCTATATGCCGGTGCCCCACTCAGTACCCAGGTGCAGGCTGCCCTGGGAAGGGATGGCCTTGAACAAAGGGGCCCTTTGCAACTTAAGCAGACCCTGAAGGAGCTAAGAGTTGGAGGCTGTGTACAAACCGCATTCTCCACGGCTGGGAAGGATGGACTCTCCATGTCCATCACAATGGAGCTTGTAGTTTCCCCATACACATACACACATACACGCATAGATGTGCATATAGATGTATTTTAAAAATCTTTGAATAGGAAATTCATTCACATTTAAAAAATAAAAACAATATAAAAAGTTACAGTGAAAAGTCATGTTCTGATCCCTGTTGTGCTTTCAAGTATTTCCTTATGCAAACAAAGCAAATATATATATATTCTTAATTCTCCATTTTTATACACAAGTGGTACATACTGTACTACTGCTTTGTTCCTTGCTGTTTTCGTTTAATAATATACCATGGTGATCTTTCCATATCATAAAGGGTGTCCTCGTTCCTTTGTATAATGGCATAATAGTATTCTCCCATAAGAAGGTATCTTTGATAGTCATTTAGGAAGTTTCCAAGCTTTTGCTAGTAACAATGCTGCTTGTACCCACATTATTTCATACTTGCTTAGGTATAACTGCAGAATAAAGTGTCAGGAGTCCAATTTCTGAGTCACAGTGTAAATGTATTTGTGATTTTGATAGGTATCACAAAATTAACTTCTACAGAGATTATATCAATACATACTCAATGTATCCAAAGCACAGATAAATAGTCTGAACAACAATCACAATGGCTGTTTTTCTACATATTAAATTCTTTTCCTTAGTGTGGCAAAATGAAAAATAATGCAGGACGAGAGAATGAGAGACAAAGATAATGAAATATCCCTGTTGACCTCTTCCCTCTTGGACTTCCTTACTTACCTCCCCAGTCTGGGCAACTTGATCCATAAATGGACAGCTGCCTCCTAGCCATTCAAACTCCTTCACTGCATAACACCTCCCCTCTTCCCACCTCTCAAAACTGATCCAGGTTTTTCTGTTTCAACCTACTGCAAAACTCAATCTTGAGACAATCTTATAATGCATATCTTCTCCTCCTCCTGGGTAGTTCAGCACACTGGAAAGTATCACACATGTTTATGTGTTGTTGACACTACAACTTCAATAACTCCCATATCTGTTGTGGCTTTCATAATATTTCTCAGTCTTTTTACCTGTCTTTGCTTAGCTTCCCATCCTATCTCTTCCATATCAAATGTAGGGGGTGACTTTGCCTCCATATTTTCCAGAGAAGACTAAAAGCATCAAATACACCTCTTTCAACTTCCAGCTTCTATTGTCAAACATCTCCACATCCTCATCTAGCCTTCTAGACCTCTAGCTGTACTCTTTTTTTTGTATGCTGTATGGTGTGGGTCACATTTCATTCTTTTTCCATGTGATTATCCCCTTATTGCAGCACCATTTGTTGAATTTTTGTTTGTTTGTTTGCTTGTTTGTTTGTTTGGGAAGTGCACGGACTGGAAATCAAACCCGGGTCTCCCGCATGGCAAGCAAGAATTCTACCACTGAACCACCCTTGCGCCTCAATCAGCTGTACTCTTAACCCCAATTCTCTAGTCTTTTCAAAGAAATCCCTCTCATCATTTTTTACCCTCTGTCTTAAATCTCTCCCCTTCTGCTGATTCCTCTCGCATAGTCTATGAATATGCTCAACCACTGCATTATAAATACAGCTTTCCTTGTCATGTAGTGACCCTCTGTTTCTCCCTTTCTTTGTACAGATTACAGATTACCACTGTAATCTGACTTCTTAGCCCTCTTCCCAAAATTGCTGAAATGACCTTTGCTGGGTTATCAATTACTTTGTATTTTTCACAGTCAATGAAAATTTTTTCTGCCTCTTGTTACTTGATATCTCTGTAGCATTGTCATTGCTGAGCACTTTCTCTTTGATTTGAAAGTTTTTCCTCCTTAAACTTTTGTGATACTTCTACATCTTGGTCTTCCTTCTATCATTCTGATCCAACTGTTGACATCTGATTTGGATTTCTTTTTTCTGCTAACCCCCATATGCTGGTATCGCTATTGCCTCAGATTTTTTCCTTTATACCTGTTCTGTTCGCACTCTATAGAGAACTTTTCCCTAAGGAATCTCAATATTCTATCATAATTTTAACCATCAGCTACATGAAGAGCAAATGACCTAGCTGTCAATACTCATATTCTAAAACCAGACTGCTTCTATAGACCTGCAACCTTTCTAATAATAAAAAAAACTTAATCCGTACTAAAATGTCATTTTATCTCAGAAAACACTGGAAGTCAGGGAAGATAAGTGATTAACCATGTTAGAAAGCTATTTTTAAACCTAAGCCTGTTAGAAAGCTCTTTTCAGGACTCTTAAAGTACCCTTCTGCCTCAAATGCTTCTTAGAAGGAAGAAGGTTATCAATAAAATAATATAACATTAATGGATGGATGCAAAATTTCTGGAATTATATCCTACAGGTTTTTTTTTTTTTTTGTATGCTATATGGCGGGAGTCACATTTCATTCTTTTTCTATTTGAGTATCTTGTTGTTGCAGCACCATTTGTTGAATTTTTGTTTGCCTTTTCTTTCTTTGTTTTGAGAAGTGCATGGGCTGGGAATTGAACCCAGTCTCCTGCATGGTGGGTGAGAATTCTACCACTAAACCATCCTTTTACCCCTACCTTGAGGTTTTTAACATGCCTTTATCTTCTGTATTTCTTTAGTTCTCTCCAGCTATGTCAGGGTCAGGGTATCCCTAAATTATTGTAAAGATGTGATACTCAGGACTTGCCTGAGAGCTACATTAACAGCGAGACACAGAAAGTAGACTCAGAACTCACCTCCTACTCTCAGATCCGTACTCTCTCCATTATGTCAGACTGTCCTTCCATGTGACAAGCACTCTGGAGTAAATGGTAAAAAATGGCAACTAATGAACCTGTCCTCTCTAGTCGCTACTGCTGTTCTAGCAAGATGTGCAGTCTCTCTCCTGACCCACCAAAACAAACAACAAAAAAAGACAAACAAACAAAAACAGACTGCATGGGTTCGTAGCCTTCTCAGCTGAGGGCAATGCTGGGCAACCACCTCATGCCTCTGTTTTCTCATCTGTAAAATGTGGATAAAAATAGGATCTACATTGTAAGGGTAACTGTAAGGGTATGTGACTTAATTTATTCCAAGTGTTAAGAACATAAGCTGAGCTGACATGATAGGCCCTAGTTAAGTGTGAACCATTATTAATATCATTACTGTTGTTATTACTGATGACTCTCAAATTACTGCCTCTAGGCCTTTCTTTCCACCTTGTTTCTAGACCTGGACATTAGCTATCTCTGGACACGTCCACAGGTACGTCCCACAGGCATCCCCAAAAGTAAGTCCCATAAAACATGTCCAAACCTTAACTCATTATCTTTATAATAAAACCTACTTTTCTTCCTATATTCCTGTACTTCATTTGGTGGCCCATTACTCATTAAGTTGTTAAAGTAAAAAACCTAGAAACTATTGTCAATTTCTCCCCTTTCTCTAGAGAAATACCTCAACTCTTATTTCACCATTTCCATTGCCACTACCTGACTCAAGTCCTCCCCAACTCTTGGCTAGACTGACTCAGTGGCCTACTAACTTATCTCCCCACCTCCCCTCACTGCTTTCCAATTTTTCTTCTACCCTGCCTTCAAAATGACTACTTCCTTGCATGAACCTTTCAATGACTCTTTACCTACAAGTTAAGGGGTACGGTTAGTTAGTATAACATGCAAAGTGACTTATAATATGGCCTTTTCGAACTCTCTGGCTTCATCTCTTGCTATTTCCCTCTATCTCTTTAAATTCTTGGAATGCCAAACTACATGCAGTTACTTAAACATCAAACACATTTGGTGCCTCTCTGCTACCCCCTCCCTTTGCCTCAGATGCCCACCTTCCCCAATCCTTGTCACTTAGAAAACTGCTGTTCATCCCTCCAACCTAACTCTAAGACTTTTGTGAAATTTCCAGATTAGCAACTTTATATATTGTGTTGTGTTGGTTTGAAGAAATTTCATTACATTTTCTAATGTAAAGACAGAATAGGAACATATGTTTTTTTTTCTCTCTCTCTAAATGAGTGGGCCTGTTTACAGAGTACAAAGACTCACAAAATATGAGCTCATTCCAAGACCTAGGAGGAGCAAGGAAGACAGTAAGCGAAGAGAGGAGTAAAGGATACAGTTCTCACTACTCCCAGGCAAGGTGATAATGAAAAAAAGCAAATGGGTCTTGTCTCAACGGACCTTATCTCCATGCAAAAACAGGTCTTTCCTCGAGGGAGGACCAGTCCAAATAATTCAAAACAGAACAAAACAATAACAACAAAAGCCCACAAAAGAAAGAGAGAAAGCGAGAGAGAGGGCCAGCCCTGGACCCCGCGGGGCGTGACTCTGGGGGGAGTGCAGCGGGCCAGTGGCCGCCAGCCCCCAGGAGGTGATCCGCGCCATGCAGAAGGACAACTGCTCCCGAGGGGGTCTGCGGAGCGCCCTGCACGGCCTGGCGGACTTGGCAGACTTGAGCCTTACCACGCTCGCAGGCTGAGAGACACTCGGGGAGGAGTATGTCAACATCTTCCAGGTGGATCCGTCCTGAAGACTTGTGCCCTCGTGGCCGCGCCGCACCCTGCTGGTGGCCCTGCACTCTGTCCTCCCCTCCCTGCAGGACAAGGCTCTGCTGCTGCTGGCGCACGAGCTGCAAGCCAACCGGGACAGACCCGCACAGGGAGGCGGAGGGCCGAGCCGGCGCGGCAGGTCCAGGGCGCGGCGCTGGCTGCAGGGCAGGTGGCCCCGATGGCCGGGCCATGGAAGAGGGGCTCGCACAGAGCCTTGCCTGCCTCTGGCGGCTGCGTGTCGCGTGGTTTAACATCCATGGGGCCTTCTGCCACATCGCCAAGAGGCTCGCAGGAATCTCCTACCTCCGTGCCCACCGCCCACCCGGGAGGACCTCAGGGCTCAGGCAAGTTACAAGCTGCTGGGAGCCATCTCCTTGCTGCAGCTGGCGCTCTCAGTCGGGGTCCAGGGGTACAGCTTCACGCAGAGGCAGTGGGCAGGAAGGAGTGGAAGCTGCACCGTGGAGGACACAGCAGTTTCCAGAACCTCCTGCTGCGCTGTGTGGGCTCAGCCACGCCCTGTGGACACCTCTTCTGCTAAGAGCGCATCACCAAGTGGTGCAACACGGAGGTGGAATGTCTGCTTTCCAGGGAGAGGTTTCTGCCCCAGAAGCTGGTCTGCCTGCGGTACTACCCCTAGTCCTGGTGATCCCAGGAGAACTTGGAAAGCTGGTAGAGGAGCCCAGGATATGCTTTTAACATCAACAGGGGAAAGTGTTCTCAAAATCAACTTTACTTGCACAGAAATTAGAAAAATCTCTAATTTTATATGTTTTTTTTTGTTGTTTGTTTTGCCATGTAAAATGCTATCCTAAGAGCTCACATCCGGGAAGTCTAAACCTGGCTGCTGACGGCAACTCCAGGACCAGGGCAGGTTTTCAGACAGGTGCAGGCAGCTCAAAGAGACTCCACCACACCTGTGCCAGGCGGAGTTTGCAGGTCTGGCCAAGGGGTGCACAGAAGAGCATCCCACTCCCCCCCTTGGGGTACGATTTCAAGACTCTTAACTGTTTGGGAAGTTCACACGTTTTAGGTTCTGTTCCCCAAACAAGTGAATTTCAGAAGCAGGTCAGAACAAAAATTTACTGATTTTTATTTTGAAAAAATGATTTTGATTTCAGGCCTGTTTGTGACTGAGCAGTGTTGGGTGCTGAGTAAGTACTGGCAACACAGTAACTTACTTCAGAGGGCATGTGGACAATAAATCTACCCATCCCAGCAACCCTGAGGATGCAAAGTCTCCTTCAAACCCACAGACCCCAGGAGCTGCAGGGCAGGGCTCCTTTGGCCATCAGTGTGGGAAGGCCAAAAGGCCCACAGGTCTACTGACAGGGTTCCATGTCAAGGCTACCCATGCTTAGAAAAGGAAGACCCAAGGATCCGAATCCATCTCTAGTATAAAGTACCTGGTACGTGCCTTTTAATCCGCTTGCCAGGTGTGTACCCTTCAGAGAAAGCAGCTGTCAGTGAGCCTGTGAGGACCCCACCAGCTGGAGGGTGTGCCGGCCCACCCTGTGCCCTGGGCCTTGCATCTCTCCCACAGCCCAAGCAGGCCCGGCTGCTCCAGGGAGGAATATCTGGTGTCCTGAGCATCTGACCTACAGAAGCCCATGGGGCGTGCGAGCTTGCCG
The DNA here is from genome assembly GCF_023851605.1 of Tamandua tetradactyla. NCBI lineage: Eukaryota > Metazoa > Chordata > Mammalia > Pilosa > Myrmecophagidae > Tamandua > Tamandua tetradactyla. Next base: position 76,380,823 of record NC_135328.1, read on the forward strand.
CTGGCCTCCAGCCAGTTCCGACTCTCAGTGGTGCACAGCAGCTCTTGGGCCTAGCCTCACCTGGCACCTTCAGACATTTTGCAGGTTTTAAAAACTAACTCCTACGAGAGTCACTGTAGATCTCTGTAAGCAATTAACCCCACAGAAATATTGGTATATCAAGATTGTAAAGATGAACCGAAAGGATTTTATAAAAATGGGCAGCAGAGAAGCCCCCATATCAGTCCCTCAAGCACTTGGGAATGTTTCCTGCTGGTTCTGTGCAGGGCCTGGAGAGCCAGCCAACAGCATGGGTTTTGGGGAAAGGCCAGCTTTTTCTCAGTCTGACTCCTTAGGAGTAGAAAGCACCCCGTATTCCTTGTTAATAGAGGTCAGCGTCCTGCCACTGTTGTGAACCAGACCCAGCAATAGGCCCCTCCAGATGGGGGGCACGAGGGGCATTAGCAAAGGACTCAGCTCATGCAGGGCCTCCCCTGGCGTCCACTCTGCATGGTGTCCACCCCATGTTCCCGGAAGTAGAACCAAGGTAGTGCTGGAGTCAAGGGCGCCACATGGCATTGCTCAGCCTTCCACAAGGAGTCGTCCAAGCTTGGGCTTGGGCTTGGGCTCTGCCCAAGGGCACAGTTTCTGTCACCCTCAAGGCTGAGCACAGCTCTGGAAAGAGGTGAAAAAGGGACGCTGACAGCTGTGCTGTCAACAGAAGCAGACAGGACTAGAGTGTGGGAGTCCGAAGGATTTCCCATTTGGAAGAGCCTTAAACAGAGTTTAAAATGCAGGATCAGGTATACAAAAGAGTTTAATGTGGCCCCTTAAAAACAAAAGAGGAGTTGAATCTCAGATACTGGCAAAGTAAATCCAGACAATAGTAAACGCGTTCAATATCTAAAATGACCAGGCGGGCAGGAAACAGCTTAGAGTAAAGTGTTTGTGAACTGGCCAAAGACCCGGAAAAAACCTGTGAATTTATATGTCAGCACTGTGCACCCTGTGGGATGACACTCATATTTTCCACCAGTTCTGTTGTTGCCAGCAAAACTGGCCAACCTTGTCAGGGGCTGAAAACTTTTCCCAGTAGGTTTTCTTTTGTGCAATGAGCTGTAGTGTTTTAGATAGACATTAACATAAGAAAGGGAACACTGTCTTTAATAAAGTTAAAGTAAAAAGTAAAAAAAAAGAGAGAGGGGACCAGTCCTTCTGCCAGGAGGTTAGAGCCCTTGCACAGCAAGGCCAGGCATGAGTCCTATTGTCTCAGCCTACCTTCAAGAGCCAAGCCATTGGGCCTCCTTTGTTTATGCAGCCAAATGAGAAGAGCCTAATCTGCATCAAGAAAGACTAGCCATTCAGGGGCTGAGCTACCCAGAAACCCATCATCCATGCTTTCAAAATTTATGTCTTAAAACCAACCACACTCTTAATTTTCAAACATAGAACTTGCAGGTGAATTCAAAGTACTGCATTACAATCAAGTTGCATTAATCAGCTTTAGACTTGAGGCCTACTGTTTCAACTCATTTTGGGAACAGTGTGGTGCCAAAAGACAGAGAGCCTTGCTTAAAAATGTCATTGGTTTCATGTGGGCCCAGACCCAAAGAAGAGTGTAGAGACAGTCCTGAAATCTGTACCTCTTATGGGTATCCTTAGTAACCAAAAAGGGCACAATAAGGCACAATCTTACCCCAGTCTGGAAAAGTGCCCAATTTAATTCCAACCTGTTAATCTTCAAGGTTTTTATTTCTTGTAAATGTAGCCATATTTCATTGCTTTGTAATTACTAGAAGATTTAGCCATGCTGAACTTTCAAAACATTTACTTTTGCCACCACCATAAGTTAATATATAATTTTCAGGTCCAAGAAATGTCACATTTCTTTATTTTTCTAAGTCAAATTAAATCAGGGGTGATCATCCTTTGAGGTACCACCTCTCCATACTCCCTCAAACTTGGGTCACTAAGTGATTACATCTTCCTCTGTCATGTGATGCAGTTGAAAGCCCTGATCCCTCACCTTTGTAGAAGGCAGGCATGTGATGCTTCCTCTGGGGTTGTGTGCTACAGCCAAGGAGATATTCATGGACCTCTGTCGTTGTCACCAGTTGCCCATTTTCCATATCCATGCTGCCTTCCCCATCCTACTGCAGGACTGGATCTACTTCTAACATCCACAAAAGTCACAGAGACCCAAAATGCTAGTTTCTTTCTCAGCTCCCAAAGAGACTAATTCTGAGGTTGAGCCCTAGTCCTGTCTTTTTGTAGAAGCACAAAATATGTAGGTCTGAAGGAGAGGGGAAAATTATCTTTCCTTTCTGTGCTTCTTTGGAACTGTATATCCCAGGAAAACATGCTGTTAAAATGAATCTATTTCTGCGGGTATGAACTCTTGTAAATAGGACCTTTCAATGAGGTTACTGTAGAAAAGCTGTGGCCCAACCAAATCAGGATGGGTTTTAATACTATTACTGAAGGTCTTATAGAGAAAGTCACAGAGAAAGAGAGGGAGAGAAATCCAGAGAGAGCTGCCAGAAGCTGCAAGTCAAGGAAAACCAAAAAAGAAAGGAGAAGCCAGGAGAGGCTGCTATGCCCATTGCTATGTGACAGAAAAGCCAAGTACCAAGGATCCCAGGTAGCCAGGCCCAAAGTGCCACAGTCTTCTGGGAGAAAGCATTGCCTTGATTATGTCTTGATTTTGAGCTTCTCATAGCCACAAAACCATTAACCAATAAACTATTGTTTAAACGAACCCACTGCATGATATTTGCTTTGGCAGCCAGGAAATTAAACCTTTTTTTTTTTTTGCTAATAAGACTGGATTAGGAAAAAGAGATAAGATAGATACAAAACATCCCTCTTCTGCACTTCCTAAAGTCATTTCACAGTTGGTTTACTGTTAGGAGATAAAATTTTTAGGATACTTTTTTCCCCTTTAAAGAAAATGCATCATTATTCTGACTCTATTTCAACATAATCTCTTTTGTAAACTTTTCTGACCACCATCAATATCTGAAAAGGTTACATGTTCCTTCCTTTATATTGTTTGTGTCTCTTTCACATAGTCCTGTCACTTTTTTATCTTTTTACAGAGTATACGCTCCCTAATAACTGGAACCTAGTCTGTTTGTGACCACTGCAGCCCCAGCACCTAGCATGAGATTTAGTGACAGTCCATACTCTTACTAAGCTTTAATTGAAATAAATTAAGTATTGAGACCAGCTCAAATTTCCTGGACAAATCTCAATGGGAGAAAGCATTGCCTTGATTATGTCTTGACTTTGAGCTTCCTGGACAAATTATGAAGGAAGGTAGAAAGCAAGTAATCAAACAAAATGATCAACCAAAAGGATCAAAAAGAATATTCTAGAGGTCTTCCAAATTTAATATATTGAAAAGTTATGATAAATGTAAAATATTACAGTGCCTTTAATAGCGTTAATTCTCTTCTCTGTAAATTTTTGTATCTTAGCTTTGGGTTCTGTGCAAAAAGAGCATGATGGTTGAGTACATGAATTGACTTGGCCAGGCTATGGTGTCCAGGTATAGCAAACACTGGCCTAATTGCTACTGTGAGAGTATCTCATGGATTTAAATCATTGGTCAGTTGATTGCTTCTATGACTGATTACATCTATAATTAACAAAAGAGATTGCCTTTAATGAGGGAAGTCACATCTAGTCAGCTGAAGGCCTTAAAGGGATGACTGATGATTTCAGGAGTCATGAAAGAAGAATTTCTATCTGTACCTTAGCTAGACAGCTTCTCCTGAAGAATTCATTGGAATCTTCATCATAGTTCGCAACTTGCAGCCTGCCCTGTGGAATTAGAACGTACCTATCCCCACTGGTATGAACTGATTCCTATAATGAATGTCATAATATTTGCATATATAAAAATATCTCTTGGGTCCGTTTCTCCAGAAAATACTGACTAATCCAAAGGCACTGAAAATTTAAAGGATTGTTGAAAACCAGAATTTTACTAATAGAGGGAGCTCTAGAACCTGGCCTCACCCATATTTTAGCCCCTTGGTTGGTGTCTTATCATTATCACTATAATAATTTCTCAATGCCATTATTAACAAACAGATATAAATGCTCTTGACATAGTTTAAAAAATATATAGTTCCTATATCACCCCATCGGTAATAATAATAACACACTGGGTATAAAATGGTGAAATTAACATCAAATGGAGGGTAACCAGTATATGCAAAATTTATCACTAGATTCCAGAGCTGAAACCAATTATTAAATCAAAGAATTGCTAGCTATAGGACCAGCATGTCCATACAGGATTTGCACTAACCCCCTACCTGACAGGTGGTCATCTTCTGCTGAATGGGGAGAAAATGTGTTCACTGTTTTGAATACAAAACAGTGGAGCAGCTACCTTGCCTTTCCCCTTTGCTACCCTCACAATGACTTTCCCATTATTCATGTACCCATGCCTAAATAATAGCTTTGGCTATGCCATGTAATAGCATCATTAAAAGGACAAAGCAGTTTTATATGTACCAACATGGAGTAGGTTCAAAAACATATTAAGTGGGTATGTGGGCGGAGAGAGGACCAAAATGTAGAACAATGTATGTAACATGCTGTTATTTGTGTAAAAAATACATGTTTATATACATGTATGCTTGCATATACATAGAACATATCTGGAAGAATACTAAATGTTTTGGAAACATTGGGAAAGATGAAAACTTCAGGGCTTCCATGTAAGTCCACACAGGCTGTACCCCACAACCCTTCAGAGGCACCTATCCCACAGACCTTTGCTACTCAAAATGTGGCCTATGGACCCGCAACTTTGGCATCACTTGGAAGCTTGTTAAAAATGCAGAATCTCAGTTCCTACCCCAGACTCATAATCTACACTTAAAGGAGACCCCCAGTTGTTTCATATATGCATTAAAATTTGAGAAATACTAATATAGACAGCAAAATGAATGGAGGACAGTGCAACAGTGGCTCAGTGGCAGAGTTCTTGCTTGTCGTGCCAGAGACCTGGGTTCAATTCCTGGTGCCTGTCTATGAAAAAAAAAAAAAAGAGAGAGAAAGAAAGAAAGAGAAGATAGAAACAAAATGAATGGAGTCCCTGGAATTGGGCAGTCATAACCTGCAAAACCCTGAGTGAAGGAAGGCCCTGTATGTGCTGGGGGCGCACTTCACTATCGAGCCATTTTGTACCTTCTACATTTTGAGTCACATGGTATAAAAATGTTTTTTCGATGTTGAAAAATAAAGTGAAATCAAAAGTGATTGCCGAAAAGGTGTGGTTTTAAGAATCAAAAGTGACTACAAAGTTATGAAATCAGATATTAAAGAAATTCAGTCATTGACAAAGGGCAGTTCAACTGGGCACAGTGGTAGTTGTTGTTGGAAAACACAACTGTGTCATGTTTTTATTTCAAATATATGACTCATAAGTCATGTCTGGACATTAATTTAGTTTAACAACTTTTACAAATAAGTCAATTAGGTATTTGGTACATTCAGGTAATGCATTAGATCTCCCAGTTGGGAAATTAGTGCCTTAAGCTTAACTTCTGTTCCACATCCCAGCTGTCCCACTTTCTGCTCTCTGGGACTTTTCTACTGCATTGCCAACGGTGAGGGAGCCCCAAGTCAATATTTTGCTTCAGAAAGGAAGCACGATTGAAGCTGCAGCACCAGAATTATTTTGTCATTTCAACAGTAAGCAAATACTACAGCATTGAGAAAATGGGAATAACATTTTAAAATTCACTTATTTTTTGTATGCTGTACAGCGGGGTCATATTTCATTCTTTTTCCGTATAAGTGTCTGTTATTGCCTCACCATTTGTTGAATTGTTTGTTTGTTTGTTTTTAGTTGGTTTCTTTTGTTTCTTTTGGAAAGTGCATGGGCTGGGAATCAAATCCAGGTCTCCTGCATGGCAGGCTAGAATTCTACCCCTGAATTACCCTTGCACCCTCTAAAATTTAATTTTGTTTACACTTTAGAATTGGTGATATATTCACATGATAACAAAAGTACAAAGTTGTATACAATTAAAAGCTCTTCTCTGTCTCAACACTGTAGCCACACTGTTTTCTTCTATAGAGGCAACTAGATAGAGGCTTTTGTGTATTACTTTCTGAAAGTAATTCATGCAGATAAGTGCAATTACAATTATGCTTTTTCTCCTGTTTTTATACTAAAGATACCATACATACCACACATCACATTTCCTGAATAACATTAAATTGTGGAGATTGTTCCCTATCACAGAAAGAGCATCTTCATAATTATTATATCCCAATATAGGGATGTATCATCACATATATCTCCTATTGACGAAATCTTTAAATATTACAAACAATGCCATTCATGAGTAATCTATTTCATATATTATTTCATGCATGAGTGAAGAAATTCTGGGACAAATTCCCAGAAAAATACCTGTTGGATTGCATTTCGAATTCTGTTAGGTAGTGTCAACTTGTCAATTTATATTCAGCCAGCAATGTTGGAAAGCAAACTGCCTAATCACACTTTTAGATCTTTGTTAAGCTAACAGTTAAAAAATATTCAGTTTTGCTTTAGTTTGCATTTCTGTTACTGTGAATAATAATAGCATCTTTTCATAAATTAAGGGTCCTCTGTATTTTCTTTGATATTTACAGTCTGTTGTTTTTTTTCTCATTGATTCATAGAAACTCTTTATATGCTAGAAAAATTAACACTTCCCTGCAGTATAGCTTGTAAATACTTTCCCCAGTTTGTCATTGTCTTTTGTCGTTGTTGCTAATTTTCTTGCCGAACCTTATACAGTGAAATATATTAATCTTTTCTTTTATGGCTTCTGAGTTTAGAAATAGCTTTCCTAGCTTACAGTTTTATATTTATATTTAAAGAAATCCCTATATTTCCTTCTAGTTCTCTTCCAGTTTCATTTTTTACATTTAAATATTTGATCCAACTGGAATTTATTTTAATGTAGGCATGAGGTATGGATCCAAATTTCTCTTTTCCATAAGTTTTCTAGATGCCCGCCAGTTGTTCAAATGCCATCTACGATATGTTATCTTTCCCCATTGATTTGAATGCTGTTTTTATAATTTATTAAGTTCTATTTCAGAACTTTCTTATTTGTTCCATAGATTAATTTCAAGTCATAGGAGGGCTTGTTTACCCTATATTCTCTGCTTTTCCAGCATCATTTTCTTGGATATTGTTGCTTATTTCTTTTCTTTTTTTTGTGGGGGGGCATATGATCCAGTAATCAAACCTGAGTCTCCCGCATAGAAGATGAGCATTCTACCACTGAACCACTCGTGGACTTTCTTTTAAAAATAATTTTAGAATTAGATAAGTTAAAATGAAATCCTCTAATCCTCTTTATCATTTTATTGAATGATCTGCTGTGATAGTGAATCTTCTTGTTGAAAAACATGATATGCCTTTCCATTTATCCAAGGTGATTTAGAGACTTCAGTTACAATATAAAGTTTTCTATATAGATAGATAAAATTAACCCATTTCCTATGTTCATCCCAAGATTGTTTTTGTAATTGGAGTCTTTTTGTAGATTTTATCTTCTAAACAAACTAGTAAATATATGTATGTATGTATATAAGTTGGTTGTTCATTTCTATATAATAATTTCATACCCAGTCAAATCAATGAATACTTATCATCTGTAGTAGTTTTTCAGTTGCCTCAAGTTTTTCAGGAATGCAACAACCTTTCCAAATAATTATAATCTTACCTCCACCCTTTCCATTTTTAGACTTCTCATTTCTGTCTCTTAGTTGTGATGGTTGTCATTTCCAGAATAATGTTGAATAGGGATGGCAGTAGATATTTTCATCTGACTCCTACTTTTAATGGGAGTTCTTCAAATGTTTTCCATTAGTAATGCTAATTTTGGTGTTGGAATGTATTTTGTCAAGTTAAGGAATTGTCCATCTGTTACTATCTTAATAAGAGGTTTTAAAATGAAGAATTCATGTTACATTTTATCAAATAAGTCTCAGCATACATGGATTTGTCCACTGGAATTAGCTATAAGACCATCATAGTCATATTTGGCAGACTATGTATATCTTTCTAGCCTTCATCTGATAACAAATTTTGCTTTCCTGCCACACACATGACTCACGTTATAAATGTCAGCTTTCTGGCTGAGGGTGAAAGGAAAGTTCTAGTAATGATTTTTAGTAACAGTACTGAAACATGGTAAATGTGATTAATCCCAGTGAATGATATGCTTGAGATGGGAATATTTATGTTGAATACATTTCCACAATTTAAAAAAAGAAATAAAGATGAGCTAAAGAAATAATGATAATTAAATGTAATACATGATACTCTGTGGGATCTAAGAATGGAGGATTTGAAAGGCTTAGGTGAACCCTATTTGGGATAAAAGAGAAAATTGGAATGTAAAATGTAAGCTTTATATCAATGTTAAATTTCTTGAACTTGATAGCTGCACTTGAGATTACATAAGTAAATATTCTTGTGTATAGGAAAAGTACATGGAAGTATTATGTGTTCTAGTGTTATGATGTGTGCAACTTCCTCTCAGATGTTCAGAAGATAGATAGATAGATAGATGATAGATAGATAGAAATGGAATAATACAGCAAAGGTGGCAAATTGTTAAGAGTGGTAGACCTGGGATCTGGGATGAGTGGGAGTATGTTGGAATTCTTTGTATGAAGTTTGTATTATTTTTGCAATGTCCTGTGTGTTTGAAATTATTTGAATATAATAAGTATTCGTGCTTGCATACCTCGTTGAGAGTCTAAATTGATATCTATATCTATCTATCTATTTATTGGAAAGAATTAGCAACATATATCAAGAAATTTATAAAATGTCTATACTCTTTGTCCCAAATTCCCCTTTTAGTAATTTAAACCTGTGTAATTATTAAAGGTACAAAATTTAGTCCTTGCCTTCAAAATTTGAAAGCATAAAGTTGACAACCAGAGGGAAGGGGAAAGGAAGAGGAGAGAGGGGTGGCATGAAGTTCTTGGTTCCAGTCCTTGAGGTCTCCAGAACAGCCCTGGTTCCTCAGAAACTGTGAGGAAACTTTCTAATCTAAATCTCAGAAGCTTTCTAATAAATCCTCCTGTTTCCCCTCTATTTTAGTTTTGTGGCTGCTAAAACAAATACCATGCAATGGATTCGCATAAACAGAATGCATTTTGAAGCGAGAAGTCTAAAATTTAAGGCATCATCAAAGCAATGGTTTCCTCCAGAAGACTGTGCCATTCTGAGGCTGGCTCCCAGCCATCCTTAGCCCTTGGCTTTTCTGTCACATGGCAATGCACACAGCATCCTCTTCTGGCTTCTCTGCTTCTATTGACATCTGGCTTCCTCTTGTGGCTTTCTCTCTGTGGGTTTGAATTTCATTCTGCTTATAAAGGATTCCAGTCATAGAATTAGGACCCATCCTAATTCTTTTATGCCACGCTCTATAACCAAAGTTATCTCATCAAAAGCTACTATTATAATGGGTTCACATTTACAGACTTGACTTAAGAATAAGAACATGTTTTTTGAGGCACATAGTTCCAAGCCACCACCCTCCTCTTAGTTTCAGTTCTTTTTACAAAAAGACTATTGATTAACATAATTACTCACAGCCTGGGATGCATATCCCTTTTTTCTGCTCGATTAATCTATCATATAATTTTGGTAAAAGGTACTCATTGCTTTGATTTGTGGTAGTTCATTCTAGTCCAATCTTCCTTAGTTTGGAATTAAAATGAATTCAATGCTGGTACCATCCTGTGTATCTACCCCAACAGTATTAAATTGACAAAATCCTTTATGGATGAGAAGTATAGGTGAGAATTTTAGCAAGGGCAGAGCAATGTTTATTAGATCAAGTAGATTAGAAATAAAAATTAGAAGAATTTACTGGAATTAGTACTAGTTATCAATAACTGGTTAATATGCTGCTCTGGGTAAGTTTTTAGGAAACAGTGATCAAGATACAATAAGATTCAACATCCTACTGGGATGCTCTTGAATTCTTTCCTTGTTTGAGCCGTCAAGCCCGTTGACATGGTTGATCATTCTTTCCTCTTAACGATCTTTTTCTTCAACTTTCACAGTTTCACATTCTCCAGGTACTTCTTTTCTTATCTTCTCCCTTGGTTTTAAATAATTGGTAGATTAGTTCAAATACAGGCTAGACTGCTTTAACAAGAGATGAAAAATATTTAAACCAGATAAGTTATTTCTCATATAATATTTTGTGTAGATGGTCCAGGAATAGGATGGTGGCCCAATGGTTTAGGGGACTTTAGATCCTTTTAATTTCTGACATACATTGAATGTGGGCATCATCTATATGGTCCAAGTTGGCTCATACATGCATTCAAGCCCTTTCCTATAAAGGGCATGACCCAGCATTGCAAACACCACTTCTGATATATAAAAATGGTCAGTTATGTGGTTGTAGTTAGTTAATAGGGGAATGCAGTTTACTTGGGAAGTCATGTACCCAGCTAACCCTCTATTTTATAAAAAGAAAAAATAGTACTCTCTAACACACCTTCTATGTGTTGATGTTTAGAAAATATATATCTTTAACTTGAATCTCTCTTCTGAGGTTCAGAACTATTTATTCAACTGTTTACTGGGCATTTATTTAATAGGCACCTCTTCAACTTAAATGTTATCCAGAACTCCAGCATGTCCAAAAGTGACCATGTCATCTTCCACAAATTCTCCTCCATCCTGACTCAGTCGTTAACACCATCCTCCAAACAGCTGTCCATGTTAGAAATAAGGGTGTCTCATCCTTATATTCTCCCTGTCTCTCACCCGTCGCCTAGCCTAGTCATATCCTACCACCTAAATATATCTCAAGTCCAGCCACTTTTCTCCACACCTCCACCAAACTCTGCCATCTAGGGCACTCTCTTACTTATTATTATTATTATTATTACTGAGCTATAACACACATGCAGTAAAGTATGTAAAATATACTAATGTAAATGTACAGCTTGATGAATTTTTTACTCATTTGTATATACCTATTTAACCACCCCCCAGATCAAGATACCTCATAAAATTCCCTGTATCCTTTCCCAGTCACAACACAATTTCTCTTGCTGAGATAATTGTATCAGCCTTTTCATTGGTTGCATCTTTTCAATAGCCACACTGATCATCTATCATCTATCAGTACCCCCCCCCCCATGGATGTTGTATGTATATAGAGATGTATGTGTATAGCTGGGATTTCACTCCTACTGTTTCTCCCTCCCTCCTTTTTGCCTGGCTAATCCTACTGTAACTCAGATCTCAGTTTAGATAAAACTTGTATCAAGAAGCCCAGCTAGTTGCCGGTATGGGGATTTTCCTAAATAATTTTGTGATGGTTAGCTTGGGAAAAGGAGAAAGAAAATTCATTTTGAATATGTTTGGATTTATAGTATATTATTTTGGGTAAATGGACTAGAGATAATGTTTTACTGGTCAGTGAGACCTGGTCGCAAAATTATTTTGATTCATAGTATTCCTTTAAGCATTGCTGCTGTAAGCTAGCTATAGCAGAAAATCAGTAATATTTAAGCCCTAACATCTCTGAATGGATCTCAGGAGTAGATAAGCCATTGAAAATTAAAAACATATTTATTTTTAATTAAATAATTTTATTAAGGTTTACTTTTGTTTGGTTTTTATTGTGAAACATGTATACAAAAAAGAAATAAATTTCATAGTACATTGTAACTAGTTATAGAACAGATCTTAGAGTTTGGTATGGGTTATGGTTCCACAATTTTAGGTTTTACCTTCTAGCTGCCCTAAGACACTGGAGACTGAAAGAAATATCGATATAATGATTCAGCAGTTATACTCATTTGTTAAATCCTATCTTCTCTGCTATAACTCCTCCTTCTCCTTTGATCTTTCTCTCAATCTTTAGGGTATTTGGGCTAGCCCATTCTAACTTTTTCATGTTGGAAGGGACTATTGATAATGTGGGATAGGGGGATGGAACTAGTTGCTGTTCTAGAGAGGCTGGCCCCTCTGGGTTTCAGGACTTAACTGGCCTAGGAACCCATCTGGAAGTTGTAGGTTTCTGGAAAGTAATCATAGCACATGGAACTTTTGTAGAATCTCAGATAGAGCCCTAGGTGTTCTTTAGGTTGGCAGGAATGGTTTAGGTTTGGTTTGTCAAACCATAATAAATAGCAATATCTAGTTGAAGCTCACATAAGAGTAGCCTCCAGAATAGCCTCTTGACTCTACTTGAACTCTCTCAGCCAGTGATACCTTATTTTGTTACAATTCTTTCCCCCCATTTGGTCATGCAGGCATTGTCGATCCCATATTGCCAGGGCCGGGCTCATCTCTGGGAAGGTTTAATTTTATACAGAGTAAAGTGCACACATCTTAGTTCAATAAGTTTTGGCAACTATATGCATCTGAGTGTCAAACACTGCAATTGAGATATAGAACTTCCCCAGCACTCCAGTTAGTTCCACTGGGCTCTTTTTGGTCAATCCTTCCAAGAGATAGCCACTATTCTGATTTATGTCACAATCCATTAGTTTTAGATGTTTATGAATTTATATAAATTGAATCATGCAGTATGTATTCTTTTATGTTTGGCTTCTTTTGCTAACAATATTTTGAAACTCTACCCATATTGTTGCATATATGAGTAGTTTATTTTTTAAAATTTCTGAAATGTATTTCAATGTAATATACATAACACAGTTTGTTTATCCATTTTATCAATTCCCATGTGTTTGGACTTTTGGATCTTTTTTTTTTTTGCTATTATGAATAAAGCTACTACATTCTTCCACAAATCTTTTGATGGACATACATTTTCATTTTTCTTGGGCGAGAATCTAGAAGTCGAATTGCCAGGTCATAGAATAAGTGTAGGCTTATCTTTATTAGAAACTGCTAAACAATTTTTCAGAGTGTTGGTACCATTATATATTCCCACTAGAAATATGTGTGAGTTCTGTTTGTTGTACATCCATGTAAAAATTTGGTAATGTTTTCCATTGTAGAAGTGTGTGAAGTGGTATCTCATTTTAGTTTTAATTTGCATTGCTCTGATGACTGAAGAGATTGAATATCTATTCTAGGTTCCTATTCTGGAATCCTTAGGGTGTGACCTTCATTCTTATTCTTACAAAATGGCTGCTGGAGCTCTAGCTGTCACTCTGAGTTGTAGGCAGAAGGGAGAACTAAGGACCTGGGTCCTAAGGTAAACTGTCAGTTGAGTCTTTCCCAGAAGCCCCACCCAGTGGCTTCTGCCTATGTCATATTGGCCAGGATTGTGTCATCTGGATACTCCAATCTGCAAGGAAGACTGTGAAGTGTTTTATGGTTTGTGCTCCAATTATCTATTGGTGCATAATAAACCAACTTGAACCTTTGTGGCTTAAAATTAAAACATGTATTTTGCTCATAAGTATGCAGTTTGGGCAAAGCTCAGCAGAGACAGCTTGTCTCTCCTCCACTATGCATCATTTGGATCAGCTGAAACGCTGGAGGCTAAAAGCTAAGCAGAGTTGATGCTGGCTACTGGCCAAAAAGACTCACAGGGTAGGAACTGTGATCAGAAAACCTACACATGACATTTATGTGTGGCGCTTAGTTTTGAACAGCATGGTAGCTGGGTCCCAAGGGCTCAAGCTCCCAGAGAGACCCATGTGGAAACCATATTGCCTCTTATGGCCTCACCCTGGAAGTCAAGTAGCATCACTTGTATGACCAGCTCAAAACCCTTCCGAGGTTAAATGGGAAGGTAAATAGATTCTATTCCTTGGCTTGGGGGTGGCAAGGTTCCAGAAGATCATGTGGGATCAAAGTATTGCTGTAGCCATTTGGGGAAAAGCAATCTGCCATAATTGGGCATATTGCTGTTCCCAACCAAATTGGGCTTCTCTTAAAATTAAAGTCCAGGTAAGTGGATATTGGGTAGGCAAGTTGCAGTATCTGTCATGTTCTCACATACTTTTTTCCTCTTCCACTAGACTATAAACTCCATGAGGGCAGTAGCCAGATGTGTCCATCTTGTCAACTATTCTTTCCTCAGGGCTTAAGGAAAAAAAAATAGGAATTCAAGAAATATTTGTCAATGAATGCTCATTAAGCTAAATAACTGTATATAGACTTGTTTTAGAAAAATAAGCTGTGGTGTAAACATTAGGGAAAAATGTAAATATTGGAAAATTTAATAATCTACAAAAAAGTCTAATAAATATGTATGCTAAAGATTAAAATAAACACCTTCATTCTACTTTCTAAAATAAAAACAAAACAAAAAAACCCACTACATTCTTTCTTTGAACTCTGGGCACAAATAAATGACCAATTATTATAGAGAGATCCATCTCTCTAAGAGGATAAATCATTCCCAGTGAGGCATCTTTTCTTCATAGTAAACAATTTTACACAAAATCTTGGTGGGAGAAGTCAAGCACAATAATTTCTTTAGGTGGCTTTTATTGTTTCTTCCTTTCCCATATCTTTTAATAGGTGAAGGGAGATATGAGGGGAGAGGGAAAAAAGCCTCCGATTGCTTTGTTGGCCTTTTATGTACTCAGGATTGGCCAAAGAAGGAGTAGACAGACAGTAGGGATACACCTCGTGGAATGCCAAGGGGAAGAGGCCCCTCTCTCTTGGAGTGTCCTCCCAAAGATTTTATCCACTCGGGTGGGTCCAGTAGCAGCTTGGGATAGCCCAAGCTAGGACTGCTAGACTTTGCTGGCATACCTCCTATCTACCTGTCTCAGGGCCGGCTGAAGGAGCTGTGAGAATACTTGTCCCTGTCTGCATATGGGATACCCTCACATCATCCTGATCTCTCCGTCCTCTGCCTTGACAGAGGCTTCTTAGTGTGGTGCTGTCACAACAAAGCTGTTAGATGATTGAAGGGAAAAGCCCACAGACACGGGATTTATGGTTTCTTTAATGGCCGAGGATACAGAAACTGAAAGAAACAGCCAGGCGAAGTAGGAAACAACATAGAATGTTCCCAGATGGATTGACAGATTTTTCAATTTCCCCATAGTTTCTCACTTGTGAAGAATGGGATATATCCTTTACTGTTCTCACAGAGGTTTTCCAAACTGCTTGCCTGTGCCTCCGCCTGACTTTCTGGACTTAGCAATTGCCCTATCTGTGCTCCATCTGCAAGCAATTGTTGCAAAACAGCCCTAGCACATTCCTTAGTGTTTATTGGGAAACTAGGTGTATTGAAGGTGACTGTTTCCAAGTATAGCATCTTGTAGCAGGCCATGTTTCAGGGTTGCTTTTGTTTGATCCATTTCTGCACATGGTATTTCCACACTTAATTGTGTTATCCCTGCAATTGTGTTGGAGAGGCAGCATGATAAGTAGCGTGGAGTCTGGAATCAGACTGCCAGGGTTTGAAGTTCAGGGTGACAACCATCCTGGTTTTCCTGGAACACAGGATTTTCAGTGCTAAAACTGGGACAGTCCTAGACAAACGGGGACAGTTGGTCATCCTAGTACTTTGCTACTTACTAGCTGGGTGAGCTTGCCACCTCTCTGAATCTCAGCTTGCTCAGACTTAAAATGGAAATAATATTAGTATCCCAACATCACGAGAATATTATCATGACTTAAGAAGTGAAGTGGGTTTTAAAGGAAAACCTCCAAATGTGAAGAATGTCTTCCAAACCCCTGACCCTCTTTTCTCTCTACTCTCATGCTACCTTGAACAAAGTTTCATTTTAGTAATTACTGAATTGTATTGGAAGTACAGGTCTATTTCCATGCAGGAGAGGGACAAGAGTAGAACAAACACAAAGGCAGAGCCTGTACTGCTGCTGACAGCATAGAAGGCAAAGAAACTTTGGGCAATGGCTGTTAACATCTGGATTCCTTCCACCAGAAAAGGAGACCCAGTGAGTGTCTGCCCCACACCCATCAGATTAGCCACTCCACTGCAGGAGAGGAGCAGGTAATAATTAAGAGGGCATTAGGGGCGTTCTTGCTCACAGTCTATGAAAATGAATAAAGAAATGGATTAGGGAAAGTTTTGTTAATATTTTGAAGTTTTAACTCGGTGCTCAAATCTATAGCAGTGTCCTTTTTTTTATTGACATCATTTCACATACCATACAGACTATCTGAAGTATACAATTTGTAGCTCACAATATCATTACAAAATTGTGTGTTCATCACCACGATCACTTTTAGAACATTTGCCTCACTCTCGAAAAAGAAAAAAAAATCCATACATCCCACATCCCTTAGCCCTCCTTCTCATTGACTCCTAGTATTGCAATTTACGTACTTTTTTTTAACCCTTATCCCCCACCATTATTTTTTTATTTTTAAATTTTTTACTCATCTGTCTATACCCTAGATAAAGGGAGCATCAGACACAAGGCTTTCTCAACCACATGGTCACATTGTAAAAGCTATATTGTTATACAATCATCTTCAATAATCAAGGCTACTGGAACATAGTTTGACAGTTTCAGGTACTTCCCTCTAGCCACTCTAACACACCATAAACTAAAAAGGATATCTATGTAACACATAAAAATAATCTCAAGGATAACCTCTCAACTCTGAAATCTCTTAGCCACTGAAACTTCATTTTGTTTCATTTCTCTCTTCCTCCTTTTGGTCAAGAAGGCTTTCGCAATCCCATGATGCTGGGTCCTGGCTCTTCCTGGAGTTCCGTCCCACTTTGCCAGGGAGATTTATACCCCTGGGAGTCATGTCCCACATAGTGGGGGAGGACAGTGAGTTCCCTTGTGGAGCCGGCTTAGAGAGAGAGGCCACATCTAAGCAACATAAAAAGTTCTCTGGGGGTCATTCTTAGGCATATTTCTAAGTAGACTTAGCTTCCCCTTTGCAGGAATAAGTTTCTTAGAGGCAAAATCCCAAATCAAGAGCTCAGCCTATTAAATCAGCTGTCCCCAATTCTTGTGAGAATATGAGGAATTCCCCAGGTGGGGAAGTTGGATATTTCCTCTTTTCTCCCCAGTCCCTCCACAGGGCTTTGCAAATACTTTTTTATTCTCTCCCCAAATTACTCTGGGATGTATCTGACCTGTAAAAACTAAGATCTCATTCCCTATTCAAGATTCCATGTAACTATGGTGTTTGAATAAACTGACCATACAAGTTAAATTAGATATTGTGCTACCAAAAATATAAATATTGCACCAAATGAACAGCTCTTCCTTTGGTCTCACACAAAAGTTGTAGTTTTAAAATATAGACCATATCATCCTTTACCCTGTATTCTGATTTCCCTTAGTTCTATCCAAATCAGCTTCTGGTTGAAGTCTGAACACTCTTTCAATT
The DNA here is from genome assembly GCF_023851605.1 of Tamandua tetradactyla. Taxonomy (NCBI): domain Eukaryota; kingdom Metazoa; phylum Chordata; class Mammalia; order Pilosa; family Myrmecophagidae; genus Tamandua; species Tamandua tetradactyla. The sequence goes on from NC_135328.1 coordinate 76,398,125, forward strand.
TTTTAAAATAGGTTCTGTAAAGTTTAATGTTGACTTCCATAGCTTCAGGGCTCTAATTCTGAGTCTTGGGTATCATACAAATACCCGAAGTTCCAGGGGATGACCAGGTTATACACAGATAGCTCAGCATCTGAGAATTTAGAAATAAGTTACAACTCCAGAATAGATGTCACTGCTGTAAGAGCTTACAATCTAGGCACCTTTACAATAGGCCTTAACCTGATAACCTATGCTCTGATTTCAATTCTCTGAGTTGTATATCATAGTTAGTCCATATGATTAAGGCATGATAATATTTGTCTTTTTTGTTTCTATCATTTCATTTAACATACTGTACTCAAGGTTCATTCACCTAGTTGCATGCCTCCCATTTCATTCCTCCCTGCAGCCACTCAGTTGTCTGTTGTATGTATACACCAGTTTCCCCCTTCTATTCCTCAGTCAACGTACTTTTAGGCCACCTCCATCCATTGTAAATTGCAAGCACTGCCACCATAAACACCAGTGTGCAAATGTCCATGTGTATCCCCACTCTCAGTTCCTCCAAGTACATAAACCTAACTACACTGTTGCAGGATCATAGCGCAACCTCACCCCTAGCCTCCTGTGCAGTCCATACGCTGCCTTCCAGAGGGGCTGCATCAGTCATATAGCAGTGTTCCTGACAAAGAATGAAGTCCATGTGAATTGAAGAATTTCAAATAAGAAACCCTTTACATTTTTCTTATTCCATGGGTCCCAATGAAAAGAACCCAGAGACCTTCAATACTTCTTCAAATCCTACTTTCCCTTTCCCATCCTCTTCAGGTGGGTGCCCAAACACTTTTCTCCTTAGAGCCCACTCTCATTTTCCCCACCTGACTCCTTCATTCTCAATCTTAGAAGCATTTGCTCCTACTATGCTTTTCCTACACCCCAAGCCATTTATTATGTAAATTGACTTAATTTCTTTGTTAAATTGTTGACTTCTCCTAAGAGTATTCTTATGTTCTAAATCTATGCTGTCCGTCCAATATGGTAGCCACCACATGTGGCTATAGAGCACTTGAAATGTGGCTATTCTTATTTAAGGTGTGCTTTAAGTGCATGCACAGTGAATTTAGAAGACTTACTATACAAAAAAAAAAAAAGAATGTAAAGTATCTCGTTAACTTTTATACTGATTATACATTAAAGTATAATGTTTTGGGTATATTGGGTTAAATAACATATTAGAATTAATTTCACCTGCTTGTATTAGTTAGCGTTCTCTAGAGAAACAGGATCAACAGGAAATATACATATATATAAAATTTATAAAAGTATCTCATGTAACCGTGAGAATGTAGAGTCCAATGGAAGGAGGGCAGGCTCGCCGGCTGAAGCAGGAAGAGAAAAGAAGCTATCTCTTCTGAATCCTCCTTAAAAACCTTCTATTGATAAGAGTAAACATTAATCATTGCAGAAGACACGCCTCTTGACTGATTACAAATGGAATCAGCTGTGGATGTAGCTGACATGATTATGATTTAATTCCGTGAAATGTCCTCATAGCAACAGATAGGTCAGCACTTGCCCAACCAGGCAAACGGGTACCACCAACTGGCCAAGTTGACACATGAACCTGACCATGGCACTGCTTCTTTTTCCTTTTTAAATGAGACTATTAAAATATTTAAAATTAAATGTTGCTCATGTTATATTTCTATTTTCTTTTTGCTGTGCTAGTTGTAATTGAACATTTATTTGTGATTATTTGATTAATTTCACTATACCATAAACTCAATAAGGGTGAGGACTTTGTCAATGTTACACAATGTTAACGTTGTAGGCCTAAAACAGATACTAAATGACTGTTGAATGATATGAGCAAATGAAGCAATAAAACATAATAAAAAGATAAGGGAAGCCCAGATCCTGTCATCACTATGCTCACAGCTTAGCAGAGGTAGCTGGTCAAATAAACACAAAAGTATATTAAAGATTTCTTGTTCTGCTGTGCCACCTGTGGCCTGGGCATAAGGCTATCGTTTCCCCAGTAGGGCAAAACCCAAACTGGATCAGGCAGGAGGATGAGAAGACTAGATCTTCAAGACTGGAGGGCTGACTTAACATTTTCTGGCAGTGGTTTATTCTGCGTCAGCCCCACAGCGATCAAAGCTATCACAGCCAGGATAAAGGTGAAGCCAAGGATGACCAGGAGATTTTGGGAACAAAACTTCATCACACTAGAATCCTGTTTCTAACTCCTGCTGGACTCTGTTACCAATGACATATTCCAAGTTTATTCTCGAATGTCCGTTCACATCAGTGGGACCATACAGTATTTGTCCTTTGGTTTTTGGCTAGTCTCACTCAGCATAATGTTCTCTAGGTCCATCCATGTTATTACATGCTTCATAAATTTATCCTGTCTTAAAGCTGCATAATATTCCATTGTATGTATATACCACAGTTTGTTTAGCCACTCGTCTGTTGACGGACATTTTGGCTGTTTCCATCTCTTTGCAATTGTAAATAACGCTGCTATAAACATTGGTGTGCAAATGTCCATTTGTGTCTTTGCCCTTAAGTCCTTTGAGTAGATACCTAGCAATGGTATTGCTGGGTCGTATGGCAATTCTATATTCAGCTTTTTGAGGAACCGCCAAACTGCCTTCCACAGTGGTTGCACCCTTTGACATTCCCACCAACAGTGGATAAGTGTGCCTCTTTCTCCGCATCCTCTCCAGCACTTGTCATTTTCTGTTTTGTCGATAATGGCCATTCTGGTGGGTGTGAGATGATATCTCATTGTGGTTTTGATTTGCATTTCTCTAATGGCCAGGGACATTGAGCATCTCTTCATGTACCTTTTGGCCATTTGTATTTCCTCTTCTGGTAGGTGTCTGTTCAAGTCTTTTTCCCATTTTGTAATTGGGTTGGCTGTCTTTTTGTTGTTGAGTTGAACAATCTATTTATAAATTCTGGATACTAGGTTATATTTCTATTTAACATTAAATACATGGCTCGTATTATGTTTCTATTTGACAGTACTGTTTTAGATCAAGAGTCGGCAAAATTTTTCTTTAAAGGGCCTGACAGTAAATATTTTAGCCTTTGAGGGCCAGAAGGTCTCTATTGCAGTTGTCCTTATTGCACAAAAGCAGCCATGGACCATGGGTAAACTAATGAGCTTGGCTGGGTCCTAAATAACCTTTATTCATAGACAATGGAATTTAAATTTCAAATAATTTTCACATTTTTCTAATTTTCTTTAAATTAAAAAGGTTTAAACCATTTTTTAAAGTTTTATTTAGCCATTTAAAAATGTAGAAGCTATTCTTAGCTCAAAGAGGTATAAGGATTGATTTGGCATAGTGTTCTGCTCTTCCCTGTTCTAGATCAATAATGGAGCTGGGGGATAAGGCTACCTCCACTCCAAAAAAATGGGCCTAAAGCACTAGGACAGTTGAGCAAATGCGTGAAATGGGCAGAGCACAACCGTAGGGAATTGTGCCTAATGGGAATCCTAGCCTAATGGGAGAACAGCCTGGTCTCAACTTCAGCTGAATTGCCTTTCAGATAGGTGAGCCCTGGGGGGCCAGATCTTCTAATTTTTTCTCTTTCTAGGAAGAACATGAAATTCAAATTTTTCTTTAAAAATTTTCAAACTTTATATATTGTCTGTTATGTTATTTTAAACAAATAAACAAGCCAATGACTCTTTGCAGGCCAAACAAAAACATGTCTGTGTGCTCAATTCAGGCCGCCATCTTATATCCTCTGTCTTAGCCTTGGAATTTTGTTCATGAACACAGTTTTCTCAAACTTTGCCGAGAAAGGTGCCTGGAATTGTTTTTATTTTTTATATGTCATTCATGAGTAATTTTAGTGTGACATAACTTTGCAATTACTACCTCATGTTCTCAAGTACGATTTTGTTTCATGAAAAGAAGTCTTTCTTAACAAGCAATCACTATCTATAGATATGAATTCTTTCTTCCCCCTTCTTATGTGAACTTCTTATGTGGGCTTTTTATAAGTTTTTATACTTAGGGAAATGTATTCTTTCATGAAAATGGCTTTAAATGACTAGTAGATGAGAAGTGTCATGACTCAACAAAGCCAGACATTGATTCTAGTTTTACTGTGATTGTTTGACAGAAAATGAGTACCTAGAAAACTATGTGTATTCACTGCAAGAAAAGAAAAGATAAACAAGAAAAGTAATTTGGGGGTTTTAAAAATACAGCTTTGACCTTCAGTTTAACAGTTACTTTGGGGGCCTTCTTTGTTCCCAATTTCAGTAACTTTGTACTATTAACTTAATGAAAACTTTCTGAAATGTTTTACTATTTCTCCCATAGACTAAAATGTCTCAGATTCTTTATTTTGGAAATTTCTGCTGTTTCTGAGCTCTGCCATTTGAAGACAACCTCTTGATGTGAAAGAACTTTCTTTTTGAGAAAGAAATGTGTTTGGCTCAGAATTACTTCTGCTTCCCAAGTTTTGCCAAGTGGGCTTGCTTACACCCAAGAGTTAAACCATTTTATCTTTGACATTAAAGAGTAGTTTAGCCAATCCATATTTAGGTCAATACCTTTTTTAAAAGGAAGGAAACTGCTAAAATTGAATTAATACTTATTTGCAGCAGTTTTCATATATGAGTTCAATGAACTCTTGACTCCAAACATGTGAAGTTAAATAGTGAAACATCAGCAAATATTTTCGGATCTATTTTTTCAAGGCCTGTACCCATGAAACACAATGCAGCTTCTCAAAATGACCAATATCATCAAATACTGAAATGCAGGGAATTGGAATGAAAAAGACTGCTGCTGTAACAAAACCAGGACCAGAAGTGTTCTGATATATCTCAGTGGGAGAATGAGAATTGGTACAACTTGATGGTATTAGTTGGTGAAGACAGAATCCTGTGTTGTTATGAAATTCTAACTGTGCCTATAATATCTTAATCATATTGTTTCTTGTTATTTAAAAAGTGGATTTATTACAGGAAATGTATCATCCCAAGGAATTCAAATGCCAAATACTTGCAAGTTTTTCAATAGGATGTTGCCTTTTTACAGATTTTCTTATTTCTCTACATACATCCAAAGATTTCTTTCCTGTGCCTTCTCTTTCTCTTATCTTTATCTGTCTCTCCTTTAACCAATGCCACTCCACCCAAATTATCTTTCCATAGAATTTTATTTCAAGTTGCAAAGTTTTAATCCTGCTTATGTTTACACATAATAGGTGTAACAATAAATATTTGTTAAATAAATCAACGATGCTAGTGAAACTAGTTATTGTTTTGTTTCAGATTTTTCTAATATATTCCATCAATAGTTTTACAGATTGGTGAGAGTAAAGCAATATCATCCATTAGTATGGCAATTGCCAGTTTTACTTTCTAATTATGATCAGGGGAATTGCAACTTCTTCCCATTCTCCCCAAAATAAAACAACAAAAAACCAAGCCTTGAATGTCAAGCTAAAAAATTTGCTCCAAGTTAGTAAGTCAAGGAAGACAAAATAACTTGGAATATTTTGTGTTATGACATGGAATCTCTCTTTATATATTTTTCCTGCCATGTGCATATGATCACTGCCTTAAGGCTCAACTTTAGTTTTGGCTCAAAGCCAGACTATCACATTAGATCTCTAATCAAAATGCCTGGCATACGACAGGCCTTGTATATCATTTTAAATATAAGGTTGTATAAAAGAATTAAAAGTCTCAATTGAAGGGAAGGTTAAGAGGCCTTTTGGTGCCTTTTATTTACAGAGTAAAAAAAAAATTACTCTGTAATTATTACTTGGGTAAGAACCACAGTATAATAAGTAATTAATTGAGAAACTATATGGAATATATTATATGAAATTATAGTTTCCACATTGGGGTTATTGAAAAAAAAAAACAAAATCAGTCTCTAAAAGCTTTGGACTTAAAGTAAAAAACGAAATTTCCACAATACAGTTATTATATTTATACTTCTCATACATTTTGATTTCTGGTCTCATTGGATTTTTTTTCTTAAAGTTGTTTGGATTTTTCTTATTTATGTGTTCCTTATTTGGATCTGTAGTTTTTTTCCCCACAGAATTTGCTCATTGACCTTCTCTACACCTGACAGGCATTTTAAGGAATGAGTGGCGTCTTTGTGCATTCTCTCCCAAGGTTAGAAAGGACACAGCTCTCTACCATGTTCCTGTTTTATCCATTCTTTCCACATTCATCTCTCTGTTACCCTGCTGGCAAAAATTCCCCATTAGGTATTTATGTGACACCAGAGTCTCAAAGTTAGAGCACTGAAGCTATGAAAGTCAGCATTACCCCATTCAGCAACTGTCTAAAAAGCTGATCAGACTTTATCTAGAGATGTGAATGAAGTTGGTCTAGATAGGATTAAGGTAAATCAGAATACTGGGTAAAGGATGCTATGGCCCATATTTTAAGACTTCAACCTCTGTGTGAGAACAAAGGGAGAGATGTTTATTTGGTGCAAAATTTTAATTTTGGGTAGCACATTATGTAGTTTAACTTGTATGGTCAGTTTACTTGAACACCATTGAGTACATGGAATCTTGAATAGGGTGTGAGATCTTGTTGGTTTGTACAGATTAGTGTGATGCCCCAATATATCCCAGAGTACTTTGGGCAGAGGACAAAAAAGTATTTTAAAAATTCCCTGGAGGGACTGGGGAGAAAGCTGGAAATTTTCAACTTCCCCGTATTAGAAATTCCTGATATTCTCACAAGCAATGGGAACAACCAATTCAATAGACTGAGCCCTGAATCTTGGGGCTCGCCCCTATGAAGCGTGTATCTGCAAAGGGGAAGCTAAGCCTGTTTATTATTATGTCCAAGAATCACCTCCAGAGAACCTCTTATGTTGCTCAGATATTGGCTCTCTCTCTAAGCCAACTTAGCAGGTGAACTCACTGCCCTCCCCCCCCTACATGGGACATGACTCCCAGGGAAGTAAATCTCCCTGGCAATGTGGGACCTGACTCCCAGGGATGAGCTGGGACCCAGTATCATGGGAATGAGAAAGTCTTTTGATCAAAATGGGGAAGAGAGAAACAAAATAAAATTTCAGTGGTTGAGAGATTTCAAACAAAGTGGAGAGGTTATCCTGTAGATTATTCGTGCACATTATATATATATCATTTTTTGTTTATGTGTGTTGAGGTGGCTAGAGGGAAGTACCTGAAGCTGTTGAACTGTGTTCCAGTAGCCTTGATTCTTGAAGAAGGCTGTATAAACTATATAGCATTTACAATATGGCTGTGTGATTGTAAAAACCTGTGTCTGATGCTCCTTTTATCCAGGGTATGGACAGATGAGTAAAAAAATATGGCTAAAAAAATAAATAATAGGGGAATAAGAGGTAAAATAAATTGGGTAGATGGAAATACTAGTAGTCAATGAGAGGGAGGGGTTGGGGTATGGGATGTATGAGTGTTTTCTTTTTATTTTTTTCCCTGGAGTGGTGCAAATGTTCTAAAAACGATCATGGTGATGAGTACACAACTCTGTGACGATATTGTGAGCCATTGATTGTATAATGTGGTTGGACTGTATGTGTATGAAGATTTGTCAATTAAAAAATATATATATTTTAAATTGCATAGATTAAAATACTCTGGGTCAATGAGAGAAGGGGTAAAGAGTATGGGATGTATGAGATCTTTTTTCTTCTTTTTAAATTTCTTTTTCTGGAGTGATGCACATGTTCTAAAAATTATCATAGTGACGAATACACAACTATGTGATGATATTGTGAGCCACTGACTATGTAATATGGTTGAACTGTATGTCTGTGTATATTCCTCAAAAAAAATATTCCCCATAAGGATCGTGGGCCTAAAATGAGCATTCTGTTAATTTGCTATTTGTTCAAAGTGGCTGGCCAATCTTTAGACATCGCATTGGCTGCACTTGATCAAGAAAATGTCCTATTCCTGATTCTGAGAAGGGCTAACCTGATAGGTGTCAGAGGTAGGTGACCTTTAAAGAAAATATTAACTGGGAACAAAAGCATTAGATGGTTTTTAAATGAGCCAAGGCTACTCATCCAGCTGCCCTTGAGCAATAAAAAAGGAAAGTCAGTGCATTATACACCGGGTCAGTGATAAAAGCCATGAAAAAAAAAATCTTTCTAAGTTAGACAATGCTGATATTGGCAGTCCTTGAATGCTATTAAAAACACACTTCTTTTTGAGAAATGCTTAATGGGGCACAATTCAGCAGTCTGTGGAACTGAATGACCTTTAAATTGCTGTAATCTCATGAGGGAAACCTTTCACACACAGTATCTACTTTTGAAAGAACATTCACATGAAAATATTGTCACCGATTCAGCAGGGCATGCTAAACCAGGTCTGGTGTCTTGATCCCTCTTGGAACTTACCAAAGACACTAACCTCAAACATAGTCAACCAAAAGCTAATCACATTACTATAATTCCTTATCAAATTTGGTGGCAGGCAGAAGGGAGAAAACACAAAATGTGTGAAGACTCAAATAACAAAAGAAAGAAAATTCTAACCCTCTATCTTCACTTAAAAATAAAATAAAACCCTTTCTATTGTAATGTTTTCTCTCTCCATTATCCCTACTTTTTCCTTGTTAAGCACTTTTCATAGACACAAAAATAAATACTACTGAAGAAACACAGAGTTGTGACTTCAGAAATTAGTTCTGAATCTCGAGGATCAATTTTTTACCTAAAACGTATATTTTGAAAAAAATACAAACTACAGAAAAGATAGTACAATAATCACTTCAATTCACTTGCTTTCTCTCTTTCTACGTTTATTTATTTATTATAATTTGGATTGATCTACTTGAGAGCAAGTTATAGACATCAAGACAATTCTTCCCAAACACTGAATTCAGCATGTAGTATCTAAGGACTAGGAGAGTCTCATATAAAACCACAATACAATTAGTACATCTGAGAAATTTAGGCTTGATACAATAGTATCATCTAATATTCAGTGCATATTCACATTCCCCCAATTGCCCCACGATTTCCTTTAGGCTATTTCTTTTGTCTGTTTGTTTATTTGTTTGGTTTTGGGTCTAGGTTTCAATCAAGTAGTAAACATTACTTAGTTGTTATGTTTCTTTAGCCTCCTTTAACTTGGAACAATCTCTCACTATTTTTTTCTCTTATGGCATTGATATTTTTGCAGAGTCCAGGCCGGTTATCTTGTAGAATGTCCCACACAACCTGAATTTGTCTGATTTCTTCTTCACAATTGGATTAAGGTTAAATGCTTTTGTTGGGAATACTACATAGGTGACATAGTATGCTTATTATTACATCACATCGAGAGGCACGTGATGTCAGCTCTTCCCATTATCAGTGATGTTAAGTTCGATCACTCTAAGTGATGTCCAGCAGATTTCTCCACTGTACAGATCCCTTTATTTCTTTATAATTAATATGTAATTTATGGAGTGATGTATTGCATTCTCCAAAAAACATGCACTCATTACCTTCAGCATATATTGATGAGCCTTGTGTAAATCCATTAATGCCCAGGAGACCACAAAATGGTGATGTTTTGAATTAGTTAAGTCAGATTTTACATTTGGGTCTGGGGAAGATCAGGTACAATACAATGGGAACTGGAGACAATAATACATGAGAAAAGATAGTTTATGGCGCAGATCCCAGTAGAGGGGTGCCACGAGGGTCACCTAAAAGCATATTGGGTTTGAGAAGGTCAGTTACCAGGTGGGGAGCACACAGCAACAGGGACCCACGGGCTCGTGTTCTTTACTGTGGCCCAGGGGTGGAGGTTAGTAGATTCCCCATGAAGTCGAGACTTGGTTAATTTAAAGCAAATACACGCTGAAAGGTAAAGGGATTGCAGGGTCTGAGGGTGGTAGGGCTGGTGAGCTTATCATTTGGGACCAGCTGTGGTTTGGGTGAAGTATGTGGGTGGTGTGGGTGGTGGCCACAGACTTGGGGTTGAGCTCTGGGGAAGTTTGTCCCCCGGGGCTTTAAAGATGTTCATTATCTAGGCCAAAGGTTGGTGTTGAGGCTAGTGGTCTAGCTGAAGTGAGATGGATACCAAGGCAGCACACAAAAGTTTTGATATTCTTATGACAGATGATTTTTCTAATTCCATCCTTCCTTTTACATATACTAGTATGTTTTTCTGTAAGGAGAAACTCAACCCATTGTTTTTTAAGAATCATTATAGACTCATAGATTTTTCTTTTGAGGCTCAAATTGTCTCATATTTAACAAGTTGGAGCCCTTGAAAATGAAATTTTAATTTGGAAGTATTCTCAATATTCTTTGTAACCTCTCTTTCTCAAAGAGAGGTACAAGTTCTTAATAACAGCTTTCCTTTGTTGTACCAACCTATCACCCCTCAGGCAATAATGATGAAATGCCTTTAAATAAATGAGAGTGTTAGAGGTATCCTATATTTGTATCTTTACTTTAAAGGACCTTCAATGGACAGCCAATAAAAGTTAATTGAACCTACTGAATTAATAATGAAGCCAAAATGTCAAAGTCATGAAACATAAAACAAAAAATTGAAACAACAAATATTAAGTATCAAATTGTATAGAAATAAAATCTTTTGCTATTCATAAGTGATTTTTATCTCCTTGTTACAATTTGATATTTTCCCAAAATTGCTACCAATAAAGTTCCTTTACTAACTCCCTTACTTGACTTCATAGAGAACACATAATAGAACTATTATTAGTAATAGCCTCCAGAAGTTATTTTGATTCAGCACACTGTGTTGAATCAATTTGCATCTTTTCTATCAATTGTATTGCTTCCTACTACCTACATTAAAAGAAATACATTTTGCCAAAGCACTCAACATCGGGGATGACAAACTACTAAATTAAAAAAACAAAACAAAAACTGGGACTCCAAAGATGTCATGTGCATTTTGTATAGTTAAAAAAACTGCTTCCCACATGAATTTATATTTTTCAAAAACCACACACATAAATTGTGTCATTGTGGATTATCTACAAAGTGAATAATATACTCATGGATTATTCAGAGCTGACTGTAAATAGCTTAACCCAACAAGGATACTTGATCTCACCAGAAGGTAGTAAATCACTCACTTCTTAGAGGCTTAGTATTATTTTCAAGCCACTGTCAGACCATTTAGTACATGGAAGGAAATAATTTCTTCTAAGTTTCTTTTATATTTTTAACAGAAGTTTAACTGTCTACATTAGTTTATATGCCTATGTTGTTTTTCCATTTTTCCCAGATAAGGCAAAATATAGTTTATGATTTTTGAATAAAGTGATTATTTTAATTTCCTATTCATCATATGTGAATGAGAGAGATGAGATCACATATGAAAATAGAACTTCTGTTGAAAATCAAAGATGTCAAATCGTTATGTAAAGAAATATGGAAAATTGTGCACTAGCCTTTGAAGAGATGCCAGAGATACCTAAGGAAATAGTAAAACGATCTATTTTATAGACTGTTTTATGGCATGCACTTTCAATTTAATACGTATTTTACCTATAAATATCTAACTGGGGTTCCTGTGTATATTAGGAAGATATTTTCAATCACATTATATTAACTAAACCCCAATGTTCACCTTGTTTCATATTGTTGGTCTTACATAATATCCTTGATTATTTTCCAGGCTTTGAGGTGCTATTTATTAAATTAGGGTTACAGCCCACTAAATTAATAAATTATTACTGTGGAGACACACTTGTCTTCTGAATGTATAAGCACATTGCTTAAATTACTCCTGGAATAATTTACACATGAAGAGGCTCTGGCGGTTGAAAGAGTTCTGTGTATTTCTTATCTCTGGAAATAGTCTTGTACTAGTTGCTTAAGTGGATATCAAACAATTGTTTTGTTTTTTCTTCAAAGTAGTAATGATTCTTACTGTCCCAGAATCATGAATTAAATAAAATGCTCAAAAAATGTAACTTCTTGAACCAAAAATTTCTGTAAGAAATGGGGAGATAGTCTCAACTAAGAAAATATGCTCATTATCTTGAAAACACTTGGTAAGCTTTATTTCATTGTGAGGTGTGTTTTTTTTTCCCTCAAAGAGCTGGATTGAGGTGAATATAGAATATACTTCAGATCAAGGAAAAAGAAATTAGGAAGTAGCTGCTGTTGCAAAGAAAGATATAAATATATTGAAAGATGGAAATGAAGGCAATGATTCCTGGCTTTGAATCTTATGCCACAGTTTTTCTTGGCTTTGGGCTGTTGATGACAATTTTCTATGCTGTTTCTTTTGTGTGACACACAGCTCCATCTCAGATTTAGGTATCATGAAATTAAAAAAAAAAAAAAAGAAAAGAAATTATTTTGGTGAAAACTTTTCCCTTGAGTTTTTTTTTAATTAAAAATATTTTTATTTGAAAAAATTTCAAACTTACAGCAAAATTGCAAGGACAATCATGGCACAATGAACAGCCACAGGCCCTTTACTTCCTTGGGTTTTAAGTGCTGTGACAAGAGAAACCCTGTCATTCTTATATTCTTAGTGCTTGATTCTGTCTGGCACGTGGAATTGGTGATATACCATATTTGGTGAACGAAAATATGAAGTACAGAGATAAAGTACAACACTATAGGAAAAGCCCCTAATTATTCTGTGTCTAATTTTTGCAAAATGTCTTTTTAGTGTGTCAGTTGATCTAGTTTTTTTTTCCCATACAAGTTCTTCCCCTCCCTCCAAGATCCTTACAGCAAAGGAGGAGCAATGATTAATTTTTATTGGTTTGAATATTTGAATTTATCAATAATCTACTGTAACAAATAAATAGATAAAATTCTGTTAAAAATAAACTGCTCCTGAATGCCATAAGTACTTTTTAAGGGCCCTCATTATGTCCTGCTTGAAACCTCCAAACTAAACAAAACAATTGCAAATAAAAAGCCTGCAGCTAAAATGATGGAGGTAGTGATGCAAAAGCATTGGTGGTGGTGATCAGGGTTTAAGATCTGTGCAAAGCACTCTCCTTTTATTCATATCACTTTTTATTTGATATGAAGATGTTAAATGCTTTTCATTTCTGTTCCTTAAGATTAACTCCATGGTACTTCATACTGTGCCATGCTATGGTAAGAATTTTGGTAAGATAATTTACACTTTGGAAAAATGGATGATTTTATCACTCATCACTTGCATTTTTTTTATTTTTATTTTTTAAGTTAGTATGAAGTTTAAGTTAAACCTAACTTGCAATACATTTCTATAATGACATTTTCAAGTGCCCAAAAGTTTGTTTCTCACATTCGCGCCTCATTTAAAAGGTAAGATCTCCTGAGGTGCTTGGACATGAAATTAATCTTTTTGGTTCTTTGTTTTGATCGCTTTTAACTAGTAGTCATTTTGTTAATTAAGCTATAAATAATAAATGGAAAGACTGGAATAAATTTCTTTGCTCAAAAGTTGAATCTAGAAGATTCAGGTTGTATGCGTGTGTGTGTGTGTGTGTGTGTGTGTATTTCTTTACCGCTCTTCAGATCTTTTTGTTGTAAAGAGGTCACATAAGGACGGCCGTGGAAGGGCTCGGTGCGCCATCTACTGACGAATCTAAACTCCCAGGGTCTGGAGATTGGGAAATACCCTACATTCGGTATTAAGAGTATTCTTTGAGAAAGAAGGACATGTGGGAAAAGACCCTCTCTGACTCTATGGCTTGTTTTTGAGTACTGGAATAAGTCTGAATTTCACAAACACAAAATTCAAAAAGGAGACATCAGTCCCTTGGCGCGAGCATGGGTTATAGAGAGAACCCAAGCAAAGCCGGCTGCACTGGAAGAAGTTAGCCAAATTAAATTAAACTGAAACGGGAAATCGGGTTGTTTTTCACCTGTGCCATGAGCTACACTTGCTGCCTTATGATTACCGTTTTACAAGAAATGATTTTACTAATGGCAGATTCAGAAAACCTTCCGTTTCCAATCTTATTCCAAAAGACTTCTTTCTCTCCATTTTGATTATTTTATCAAAAGATTAATAATACAGAGTAAGCTCACCTTCACGTAGATACTACATACACAGATTGCCTGTTTGTAAACACATTACACACACCCCTACACACACACCTACAAGATGATACGCGTCTATCCACATGTGTCATTTAAAAAATATAAGCCTTTGGACTTGGATCACACTCTCTCCTCACTAGTTTTCTCCACCCTGTAGAAGGATGGAAGGAATTGGGGTCTTCGACCTAGAGAAGTTTTCTTGGTTGTAAGAAAGTGGCGGGAGTATCAGTTTTAGAGGTTCGATTTATCCTAGTTGGAGGCTGGCTGGATTGGAAATTAAAGTTGGCCCGTAGATGTTCGATCTGATTTCCATTAGCTTTTCGTGAGAACTGAAAATTATCAGCTGGGACCCAGGATGTCCCATGTAATCTCTTTCCCGCGTCTCGGCTCTCCTCAATCCAAGAATCGAGGCAATTTGCTTTTGTGGTTTTAGGAAAGAAAAGGAAAAGATGTAAGAAAGTCGATCCAGAAAGGGGAAGAGAGGCAAGTGAACAGGGAAGGCAGGAAAAAGAGAATGAACCCCAAGGAACGGTTCAGAGAGGGGTGGGAAGCAGGGGAGAAAGGGAGAAAAGAAAGACGGCACACACACACACAAAGTAATCAGGGCTGGGAAGATACAAGGATCTTTAACGAACCAAAGCCACACCCCTTTTTCACTTTCAAATCAATCGTCTAGATCTTATCCGTTTCCTGTCTTAAAGGTTGTCTACGTTTCTGGAGGAAACTAGTCAATACTCTTCCCTCCGCCCCACGCACGGTCGCTCTCGTCTGCCCTGGGCCACTGAGACCAAATACAACCAGAGTGGCAACAATTACAGGAGCGCGACTCTGGGAACACTCCTGCGACTGGTTGTCACCCAGGAGCCTAACAGGATTAATACCCGCAGATGGATTACGTTGGCTCTCACCAATACGCCTAAAGATTATAATCCAATTTATGCACATTACAGTCAGTATTAACTTTATCTATTTTAAGACTCTCAGTTGCCCAGCGAGTCCTCAGAGGACAGTTCTCCACATTCTGATGCAATCCAGCAAGGAGGCTGTCAGCAGAGGAAGCTTCCCGAAGAAAACAACTCCCAGCCTGGTCCCCTAGGGGCTGCACCGGGCACTCCCAGGTGTCTCGCCTTCACCTGGGCACCTCTTTGTGATGCCTCCCAGCCGGCGACTACCAAAGCGGGAGGCGTTCCCGTGGAAGGAAATAGCAGTCTTGTTTCTCTCCTGTTCATTTCCCTTAAAAATTTGTGGTGGCAGTGGGAGAATGCGAGGAGTGGGGTGGTGGGTGGGTGCATGGGAAGGGGTTCAGGGGACTGCTAATTTTGACGCTTATTTGTAAGGTTGGCATTACTCTCTCTCTTTAAATAAGTTTGTTTGGATATGAATTCTTGCCTTTATAGCACAAAACCACAAAAATACGTGGTGGATAGCGAAGCTACCTAACACCGAAGACTTGATTTAACACCCGGTAAGCTGCTGCTGGGGGCTCCAGGCAGTGGCTTACATTCCAGCAGTTTTAATCCGTTTTTTATTGTAGGACGAGCGGAGTTTACACAGGGGCTGGATGGCTCCCCAGCTGGCCGCACTCACCACTTCGGCGCCCCCTCCCTGCCCCCCTCTCTACGCCCTCCCCCAGCAGGAACCTGTGACTTTAAGCGAGGAGTTCCAGTGTGGTGGTGCCGGCCGCTGGGCTTCGGGAGGTGGCCTGTGATTGGCTCTTTCGAGCTCCCCCTGGCTCGCTCGGTCGGCCTCCCCGCGCGATCCGCCCCGCTCCCGCGCCCTCCCTTCGCCCAGTGAGGCTCGGAGCCCCGGTGTCAGGCGCCTGCGCGCATGCTCCGGAATCTCATCCTCTGGCCCTGGAGCTGCTGCTGCTGCTGCTTTTGCTTTTGGGGCTGAGTTTAATAAGCGAGCAAGCGAGCGAGCGAGCAAGCGAGTGCGGGGGGTGGGGGGGGGGGAAGACAGAGAATGTCCGCCATCTACCCTCCGCTCTTGGGCGCGCTCTCATTCATAGCAGCCTCTTCATGAATTACAGCTGAGGGGGGGGGCGGGGGAGGGGGTACCACACAACACCCCAGCAAACCTCCGGGCCCCCAGGCATGGCTAGCTCGGTAAGTACACGCAAAATAATAATAAAAGGCCCTTCCCTCCCCTTCCTCCCTCGCTCTGCGCCGCCACCGCAGCCCAGACAGCGCCAGCGCTCCGCGGTTCCAATTAGAGAAAGGTTGGTACGGCTTGAGGGAGCTGCTGCCTGCCTCTCCCTCAGCCTCCACTCCCCTCCCTCGTCCACCCCCCCCCCCCGGCGCGCGCGCACACACACACACACACACACGCACACATACACACACATATACACACTCACAATCGCCTCTCCACCCCCCGCGCCTCCCTCCCTCCTCGCCTCTTTGCAAGCGCAAGAAGCGCACTCACACACTCCCTCTCGCTCACACGCGCGCACTCACACACACACACGGTGGAAGGAGGCGAATAATAACTCAGCCATATTTCAGCCGCCGCCGCCGCCGGGAGCCGCGGGCAGAGTCCGGGGACTCGGCGAGCAGCCTCGGCGGCCGCACCTCCGCGAGGCGCTACGATGGTGCGTTCTCCGCGGCGCGCGTGTCTGAGCGGGAGTGTGCGGGCTGACAGCGGCGGGGCGGATCGCAACTTTGCACCCGCGCCGGGCTGTGCGCAGCAGAGGCTCGGTGGCTGTCGGTTCGCGGCGCTGCCTTTCCGAATTTCATTTTTTTGTGGGTAGCTGGGAGGTACTTTGGGGCCACTTTGGCTCTTGGAAGTGTGTTTCGAGGGCTCTGTTCGACTGGCTTCACCGTTTGCCAAGGGCTTTTCGGTGGGGGGTGCGGGGTGCTTTAAGTTATGGATGCCTCGGCGTGTTTTCTTGCAGGCGTGTGTGTGTGTGTGTGTGTGTGTGTGTGCGCGCGCGCGTGTGTGACGACGTCTCATTTTTGTTGAGCACGGGAGTTTGTGCCCATCAGAAGAGGCTGTTTCCATTCCGCCTGGCACTGCGCTCCACACGCACGCACACACACACGTACACAAAGACTTACTCGGCGTGTGCCTGTCGCCGCGGTACTTTCGGGAAGGGGGCTCGCCAGAACCCCCCCTGGGTCCCAGCCACCTTCTCTCCCACGCCGGGAAATCGCCCCGGCATCGCCTCCTAATTGTCTTCTAATTTGTTTCCGATGCATTTGTTGTCGTGGTTGTCTTGGCTGAGTGTGCTCTCCCTCTTCCCCCTCACCCTAGACCCCCTTCCCGATTGGGGGTAACATTCCGTTACAATCGCGATCCGCGTGGATGCAGGGCCCTGGGCGTCTGGGGCCGGCCCGGGCGGGGTGTATTTGGGGGCATGGGGCGTGCGCGCCCACGCGCGTGAAACGTGAATGCAGAGGGCACCGCCGTTTCCTTTTATGTGCGTTTCGAGGAGGAAAAAAATGTCAGGCTCAATGTTCAGTGCCGAACGGTCGCCTTCCTGTTGTTCACGGCTGACTCTCCTCCCCCTGCCCGCAGTGTGCCGTGCAGGTGAAGCTGGAGCTGGGGCACCGCGCCCAGGTGAGGAAGAAACCCACAGTGGAGGGCTTCACCCACGACTGGATGGTGTTCGTGCGCGGCCCGGAGCACAGTAACATACAGCACTTTGTGGAGAAAGTCGTCTTCCACTTGCACGAAAGCTTTCCTAGGCCAAAAAGAGGTAGGGCTTGAATACAAAAGGGACCTGATTTAAAAAAAAAAAACAAAACGTTTTTGCTTACTGAGGAAACCGTCGCTCCGCGCGGGCGGTCCTCCTACCCCGCACTCGCCGGCGGAGCCTCGGGACCCGGGTGCGCGGGCGCCGGCGCGGCGGGGTCGGGACTCGGTGCGCGCGCCTTGGGCTTCGTGAAAGTCACCGCAGAGAAAGGACTGTCAGGTGTCTTGTGTTTATTCATCCTAAGCCAGGCCTCGCGGGCCCTCTGGGGATAGCCGCGGGTTCTGTGGGGGAAGGTTTAATTAGTTGCTGGATTTGGAGGTGTGGGGAGTGGGACTGGAGGAAAGAAACAGTTTACTTCTTTTTTTTTCCTAGAAAAATTGAGAATTACCTGTGTTATCTAAGAATGCATTGGGTGTAGTTATTGTTCCCTCTTGAGAAGTCGACTCTGTTTAGGTTCTTCCCTGATTTCCTGTCTGTGTAGGAGGCACTGGGTGCCAGTTGCCATAGACTTCTTTTCGTATTAGCCAACTTGTCCTCTTCCCCTGCCCCGTCAGGATTTTATATTTAGTTGGGGGTTTACTCGTTCCTGGTCCCTGGCTCGCGATGACACTTGTGCTCCTTAGATTTTGAGCTGCGTTGGGTTCCAGGTGACTTCCCAACGTGATCTGCAGGGAAGAAGGTCCGGGAAAGGTTGAAGCTAAGTTTGAGAGGAATGGTGGTGTGATACCGTCTGCTTCCCTCCTTCCCCACCTTGGTTCTTAGCCTTGGTGTCTGGTTTACATAATCTTACTCAACCTCTGAGGTCTCAAACATTTTTTGTGAAGGGCAGGACAGTTTTGGAAAAAAGAAAGCATTTGTCATTTTAAAAGATATTTAAAGGGCGTTTGAGAAACCCGGGTTTCAATTCCCTTCAACCTCTGGGAAGATTCTGTCTAGTTGTTTTAGTTGGATTAGTGGAGGTAACAGTACAACACAATAAAGTGCTTTGTTTGGGAGAATGTTTATTTATCTAAGTCGACACAATGGTTAGTAGTTATCTTCCATTTGATCTGTAATCTTTACTGGCATCTAAAACTCCTGCAGTTTCTTAGAGCAACATCATAATAAATCCATTCTGCTTAGAGCTACGTGGAAATTATTGAACATTCAGGGACTGAATAAAGGAAGGAGAAATGCTGTGTGCCTTAGAGCCTAGAGGTGGTAGAGGTTTGCATTGATGCTTATTTTTGTTTCCAGAGCTCGTGAAATGGGGAGTAGGATTGTGGGTGATTGTGGTGTTTTGTTTGTTTGTTTGTTTTTGCATTTAGTGGTTTGGTTTATGGCTCCTCTTGAAAACTTGAGCAGCTGAATTTGATGGGTTTTGTTGGATGATTTAGAAATGCATCCAGCTTCTAAGAGAGGGGTAGGAATATGCACTGCTTATAGGAAATAACATTTAGATTTGTTAGCATTTCATATCAACATATAGTCAGAGATCATATACTTCATATTTCTTCAAAACTGTGATAAGGATGAGTATTGTCAAGATTCTGTCACTATATAAGGTTGGGTATGATGCTTCTTGGAATCATTCTGCTTTTTCCATGCGTCTCTAGAGCCATTGTAGAGGAGTTTAAACAAAAGAAACCACCTTCTAAGATCCTTGATATACACTATCACTACTCTTTGGCTACTATACACTTCAAGGTGAAATACACATAACAGAAAAAGCAATGTTTATTGTATTAGGAAAATTAACTCAGTTGCAGAAGTAGCTCTTGAGGTAACTTTGTTTAGGTGCTTTAACAATCAGCAAATTGGTATTATGAAATTAAAGATGATCAGCCTTTTCTGTATCTCACAGCTTTTACTCTGCTTCAGTGGGTGAGTGTGGTGAGGTTCACCTTTCTTTCCCATACTTAATGATTTTCTGTCCAGCCTAAGGGAACATGAGGGTGCTAGCCAGCATAACCCACACCTGGGATTTGTTGCTAGGCGTGGTAAACCACTTGATAACAGTGATGTCTTCGGAGAAGTCTCTAATGAGAGATGTCTGCTTGTTGGTTGGACTTCGCAGTTTTTATCCTCAACTGTGGGATTTCTTTTTATGCAGCCTGTAAGCCATTGTTTTAAAATGTTTATTTTTGGATTTTTATTTGTATGTGTGCTTTCCATGATGTGACAAGTCCTGGGAAAAATGCCAGCTTACATAGCCCAGGAGAGACCTTGTCATACTGTAATTACACATGATTCAGATTGCAAGAGAAGGTTACCTCTGTTCATTGGGAATAGTTAGTTGTAAGTTCAAGCAGCACCAAACATTCCACTTAATCCTGGAACTTATTTTTTTGGTGTATAAGTTCTTTCAGAATGATGAGAATAAACACAGAATAACAACGTCAGGAATTTCTTAGTCTTCTTACTGTTTAAAGTGCTATTTTTGTTATACTGTAGATCTATAAATGATGGGGTAAATTTTTACCCATTGGAAATGGGAGAAACTGCAAAAATGACTATGAAAAATCTCAGTTACAAGATATTTAAAGGAAATGCACAAATTCTAAGCTGTAAATGGCTGTTAATAACCACTAGTTAAATCACTTCTACATACAGTAGCTGATAAACATAGGTGAAAACTTGCAGTTAAAGAGGAATTCATCCACAAGGATGAATGAGTCCCTAGTTTTATAAAACTTTGGTTTGAAAAAGCAAATTATCAGGTTGATTTCTTTACTTCACAGTAGTATTATGAGAACTTGTAGAGGAAGAAATTATATTATTTTCAACTTGTTGCCTAATGGGAATTACATATACTATTTCAGAAGTGACTAATTGGATTTGAATTAATGAGGTTTTATTCTGTCGCTAAGATATGGGAGACCTTCATTTTATAACTGCTAGGCATAAAATCCTAGAAGGGAGATTTTAATAAAATGAAGCTAGGAATATCCATTAGCAATTATGGAATAGGTAGGTCTGAATATGATGCATTTTTAAACAATCTACTTATAAGAAAGTCTGTATCTTATTTATTAGTACCAAGATTTATAATAGTCTGATATGACTGAAATGAATAATCACATTCAAATGTTTCATTTAAAATATTAATGTTTTCATTTTCAGTATGATGTAAGTTTGAGTGGACTTCCTTTCCAATTACAGCCATCATTACTTTTGAAATCTGTCCCATTGTTATTTATGATGCGAAATCTGTGGCTTATTATGCTATGTAAGCAAATTTGGCCGCTGCTATAATTTGATAGCTTTTTATTTGAAGCCTTACTCTTTTGAGTGGGCAGATAAAGCTTAATAAATCCACACTTACAACTTTCGTTTGATTTAAGTGTTTGAGCCCAGCTTTACTGCATAGTTCTGATTTGCGTTAAATGGTCTTCTGAAATAATTTGAATAACTCTTTATCAGAGTGTCTTAATATTTGAACATTTACCAGTTGCACGATACTGTGTGCGCCCTTGGCATATTTTCTCTTCTGAGGCATTTAAAAAGTGTAAGGAAAAAATGAAGATGGGTGATCACACTGACACAGTGTATGAAATTAAGATGACCAATGAGAACAATTTTGGTACTTGGCATTTTGAAAAAATGTAAATCATAATTTTCCCAGGCACTTAAAACCTGAATGGTTGGAATTCTCACATGATGTTGGTGGGAATGTAGATTGGGTTTGGACTTTTTTGAAGGGCATTTGGCATAATATATTAATATTTTAAATGCTTATACCATTTGACCTAGCAATTTCATTTCTAGGAATTTTCCTACAGATGTGGCTTTTTTGCAAGTGCCCAAAAATAATAGCATATTTTTATGTGACTATTTTTGTAATAGCACAAATTTTGGAGCAAACCAAATAGGGTCTTCAGTTGGGTACAGTTCAGTAATGATAATCCATAAAAAGAGGTAACTCTATTTGTAAATGCAGGAAGATGTTCAAGAGATATTAAATGAAATAAAACAAGTTGCTAAATCAGTATGATTGCATTTATACAAATAAATGTATGTGTGTCTTTAAATAAAGTCTGCATGAATGGGTATCAAACTCTTACCAGTAGTTTTCTTTAGTGGGTGCTTGTTGTATTGGTGGTGACAGAGGGTTATTTAAAATTGTTTGGTGTTTTTTTTTTCTTTGGCATGGGCAGGCTCTGAGAATCGAACCCATATTGTTTGGTTTAAAAAATGTTAATTGTATATATTTAAAACATTACAACAAGCATGCATCATTTTTTAAGACTAGAAGACAAAGAGTAAAGCATCAATGTAGAATATTGCCTTTTAAACAGGGGTTGGCATGTAGCTATCTAAAAGTAAATTTTAATCTTCTTGGGTAGATATTGTTGCTTAATTCTGAGGAGTAGCTAGTGTTGGGCAACTTTGTATTCAAGTGGTAGCTTAAGAGACTTCTTGTGTGATTTTCCTCAAGTTACTTCTGTGTCTCTTTTTTAAATTGCTTTATGGGAATGATATTAGAATAAAATCCTTACCTCATAAATTGAGGATTATATATAAATCAGCAGTTCTCGAACTTAATGGTATTAAGACCCTTTTGCACTCTTAAAAATTGAGGCCCCCAAAGAGCTTTTTCTATGTAAGTTATATCTATTAATATTGACTATATTAGAAATTAAAGTTAAGACATTTAAAACAAGTTACTTAAAAAAAGAAAATGAAAGAAAAATAAAACATTACTTATTAATTTGTTTTAAAATAACAATAATAAATCCATTATATATCAGTACATATATAACATTCTAATAAAAAATATTTTCTAAAACCAGACCCCAAAAGGGTATTGGGGACCCTTAGGTGTTCTTGGACTATACTCAGAACTCCTGATATAAATATTTAGCATATTATCTGGCTCAGAGAAATTGCTCAATAAATGAAAACTGATTTAAAAACCATTATTATTGCTAATAAACATATAAATTAATTGGAAGGAGAAGTAAATCTTCCCAAGGCATTTGTATGGTTATATTCCAGTGTAACAATTACCTAACAGTTTTTTTTTCCCAGAAAATGATAATCCAAATTTATGCTTTTACTGGATATATTTTATGGTTAATATCACTGTCCATTTTATGGTGGATTATGTATACTATGCAGAGGTCTTTTACATCCATTGTTTTAGATGACTCTCTCTAGAATTACTTCTTTGTGAGGTAGTAGGGCCAGGATATGAATCAGTTTGATGATTTTACCTTAAAGATCCTTTGTTACTTTTCTTGGCTCTTCTGAAATTTCCTTCCAGAGAGCCTTCTGTGGACTAATGTTGGCCCCTTTTCTCTTGTTCTGGTCATCTATTCGATGATCCCCACACTGCTTAACGCAAACACAGCTTTTACAGTTCTAGGATGTGAAACTTTTCTTGTTTTTAACCTCTTAGTGGTCTAAGAGTTTTCAAAAGAGAACCCAGAAAGCTTACATACTGGGGCTGGGCTAGGGGTTCGGGGGCTGGGGAAGGAGTGCTAATTAAACACAATTATGGCAATTGCATGATTAAGCAAGAACCTGCTATGTTAATGAACTTTACTGGACTTTAATTTTCATTGACCAGATTTTAGAATATTTTTGATCCCTGAAATGTTGTGTTTTACACTGTCCTAAAGGAAATAATATTGAATTGGAATTCTATATATTTTTTCCTTGGCTTTTATGCTTTCATGTATTTACTCTTCAAAGGAGAAGCTATCATGTAAGAAGAGAAATTCTCCTATTTCAGTAAATGAATTAATGTTCATTAAAAATATTCTGCTTTGTGTGCATGTGTGTGTGGTCAGTGTCTCTTTTATTTCTTTTTCATATATTTTAATGCTTGAATTTTTCATCCTCTTTTATTTTCAAGCTCTCCTTATTCTTGTGCACAGTACAATACATATTTTGGGGGAGTGTAAGTTATTCAAGAAAAGTCCTTAGATAAATAATTGCTCTCTGCTGAGATTAAGGGAATTTGTAACTTTTTTAAAACTTAGGTTATAGATATCACGGAAATTGGGAAACCACATTGCATAATTGTACAGAATAACCTTTGTGAAGAATCCCATAAATTCAAATTTTTACATGGAACTGATAATAGTGTTTTTTCCAAATTTATCAACCTGTGTTCATTGTCAAAAAACAAAAACTTACTTAAATATAAAGAAACAAATGGCCTGAAATATTCTCCATAGATAACCATGATTGATATTTTAGTAAGTATCTTTATAGATACACAGAAATATTAACTCTAAATTAACAGTTCATTCAACAACTCTTTTCTGGACCTCTTTTGTGCCTAATATATTATGTTCTAGGAGCTGAGGGTAAGGTATAAATGAACATTCCCCTTCATGGGAGATCATGGACTATCATTTTAAAAAATTACTTTGATATTACATTTAATATAGATTTGTTATGGTTTACTTGAACATTTAAGTTTGTTTTAATTTTTTGTCAATAATGCTGTGATGAATATCCTTGACATTCACTTTTATGGCTTTTCCAATAATTTCTTTATGTTACATTTCCAGAAGGGAGATACTTGAGTCAAAAGGTAAAATGATTTTAAGTTTTGGTATGTATTACCAAGCTTTCCTTCAAAACAATTGTTCCAGTTTTTATTTCCCCCAAAATTAGGAGACTGCCCATTTCTCTACGTGGTTGCCAACATTGGAAGGTAGCAGTTTTTTAAAAAATCATGCTCATCCACTAGATGCAAAGACACTTCATCCTTATTTGCATTTATTTGATTAGTAATGCCACATATCTTTTTTTAAATGTATGTATGTATTTACCATTTGCTTTTCTTTGCTGATGTG
Source organism: Tamandua tetradactyla (assembly GCF_023851605.1). Classification (NCBI taxonomy): domain Eukaryota; kingdom Metazoa; phylum Chordata; class Mammalia; order Pilosa; family Myrmecophagidae; genus Tamandua; species Tamandua tetradactyla. The sequence continues at coordinate 76,422,622 of NC_135328.1, forward strand.
CCTGCTTTGTGCTCTTCATAGTTCATGGCCTTTTAAAATTTTTTCAAAAATTACGGGAAAATGCCAAGAATGATTACATTCAGTTCTCGCTGCCAAGAATGAACAAATGTTTAGATCTTATGATATTTACTCCATTGTTTTGATTTTAGGGCATTAAATAATATAAATATAGGTATAGTTTTTAAATGATTTCTCACCTTTTCTTTCAATTCTTTAGTCTTTCTTCTATTCCTTCTCTGTACATTTATACATTTACATTGCTATGAATAATAATAAATTGTCTTAAAATCATTATGAATAGTATTTTGGGTGAATAAGTTTTTAAAAATTCAGATAAAATTTGCACACCATAAGATTCACCCTTTTAAGGTATACAGTTCAGTGGTTTTAATATATTCACAAGGTTGTGCAACTACACCACTATCTAATTAAAGAACATTTTTATTTATAATTAATTTTGCATCTTCCTTCTTTCCCCATACAATATATTTTTTGAACCTATCCACATTTCATCTATAGAGAGCTAGTTTATTCCCTTTCATTTGTTCTGCTTAGTATTTCAGTGTAGGCATATATTCTGTATTTTACTTTTCTATGCCCCTATTGAGGAATGTATGTCATTTTCAACTTTAGATTTTAGATCAGTGAACATCTTTGTGTTACCTTGTGCAAGTGAATGAAAGTGTGGACAATAGGCATAGAATTTGACTTGCTAGGTTATGGTATGAACATTTTCATTTGTTTTAGACATTGTCAAATAGTTCTCCCAAGTATCTGTGATTGTTTATCTTCTCTCAGGGAATGAATACCATTTTCTCTAGATCCTTTCCAACATTGGATATTGTAAGATTTCTTCTTTTTGATATTTAGTTGAAACATGGTATCTTTTTAGTTCTCATTTGTATCTCTGATTCCTAGAGAGGTTGAATGTTTTCTATATGTTTATTGAACCATTTGGATTTCCTCTTTAGTCACTTCTTGTGTATAGCCTTTATCTTTAAAAAAAAAAATCAAACTATTGGGTTGTTTGTCCTTTTGTTGTAATTTGGAGGGTGTCAGTCCTTAGTTGTGTGTGTTAGATCTATCTTGTCCCATTTTATTTCTTTTTCTCATAGCCTAATTTGTGGTATCTTTTCCATTCGCAATTTTTTTTAACTTTTTATTTTCAAATAATTTCAAACTTAGAGGACAGTTTCAGAAATAATACAAAACCCATACAGAAATCTCCAGCATAACTTCCAACCAATTACCTAGATCCAGCAGCTCAACATTTTGTCACATTTGCCATACACAAGGTTTTAGGGTTCTTGATTAAGGATATGATTTGTGGGCATGGTAATGTGCTTACCCAAATTCATATTTGCATGATACAGTGAAGAAACCATGAAACAGGTAAATAAGAGAAAGAGGAGGTCCCTGCCTTCAAGATGCTTTTAGAACTTGGAAGGACCCTTGAGATTATTCATGGTTGTTTACCCTCTCATTTTATGTTTAATCACAAGCCTAGAAATGTGAAATGATCTTGCATGTAGATACAATGAGTCACAAGTATGCCTATGTCAAAGGTAACTAATAATAAATGGTGGTAAATATTTACTTTTAAAACATTGAGTATTATTCACTTATATTAGCAGGCAAATGTTCAGCAATAATCACTTTTGTAGACATGATCCAGGATTTAATTAAGTGGTGGTAACCATGGTAAATGCTGTTTAAAAGAAAAATTCTATAGCTACTTTCAGGAGAATTCAAATTCATGTTATGGATTAATTTATGGTTTTCTTTTGAGATTAAATCATTACAAAAATAGTACTCACTGACATTTCCTGATATTTGGAGGCTGCCTTCGCCTCTCCCCGTGACTTAATCCTTTTAATTTAAGTGTGATAAATTCTCAATGGTTGAGGCCTGTAGAAAGCTATTATTATTGAATTTCTAAAAAGATAAAGCCAGCATTTGGGTGTGATTTAGTTGGTACCTAGTATAGTTAACAATTAACTTTTTGGATAAAATCCATGTATCATCACTTTTTATTGAAGAAAATTATAACTTTAACTTCATTCTGATTCTGAGGTCCATTTAAAATAATGTTCATAAGTGATTATAGGATGATCAGATGAATTTAATTAATGTTATTACCCATGTTAGAGGATTAATGTTCTCAGAACCAAGTAAGTTTTCCTATTTTAAAGTATTTAATTTTGCCCAAATCAGATTTTTCCTTTCTTTCCATTAGAAATCACTAGTTCTTTTCCCATCAATAACAGATAAGATGCTATGTATATGTGTTGATTTTAGAGAGCAACCTAACGATTTCCTAAAATTGCAGTGGATAAAGTGTTTAGAGATTTACTTGCTCTTAATGTTTCTAAATACAAATCTAGTCTACATGATGCCTTTTAATTTTTACAGATAGGGTTTATACTCTCCCTTCCACTCCCGCAGGGTTGATGTTGGGGAGGATATTTTCTAAATATTCCAGATATCTATTAGTATTGATAAACATTTTAAGTGTTATGAATGTTTATAAACAAGGTTCATGATGGATTTTGTGTGTCATCCATACTTTTGCCCAAAAATATTTCATTAATATGAATTACTGAATAATGAAAACTTACTTTGTATTGAAGAAACATTCTTATATTTTTACAAAATGTTTTCATTCATTTAATTTCTTTCCCTGTTCCTATACTATAAGCAGCTGTATTCAAGTGACTTAGTGAAACTTAGAGTTTGGTCTGTTGGGGTTTGGTAGTTTTAGTGGGATTGGTTATTCCAAAATGTTGAGTTGTTCCAGATTGTCTTTTCAAAGATGCTTGTTGCATGACTTTTCCAATAGATGCACAAATGTGGTAACTAGTGGGTAGGGAGCTTCTTTCTTTATTATTCAGAGTAAGGAGTATGGACAGGCATTCTATGCCTTGATCAATTCTGCACTCACTTCTTGTGTATGTATCTGTTGTTACTTCTGTGTTGCATTGAGTTACGCATCAGATGAGATGGGATCTGTATTATCCCTGAAGGGATTACGGATTCCTTTTACAATGTAGTGGTCAAGATAGGCATTGGAAGTTTTGGGCAACAATGTAATAAAGGCAGATATTGCAAGTCAGAAAAATAAGTGTAGAATTCTGTACTTTAGCTTCCACTCCCTTAAGTGGTAAATTATTACTCAGTGTTCTGAAACCCATTTCTTCTGTACCTCTAATAGTTGACTCGGTATAAACAGAATCACCACTTGAATTTAGCAGGAAACATTGTGTCTGCTGAGAGACCACATTTTTCTAGAATGTATTTTAGCTTTTGTAGTGAGAAAAATGAATTTTATTCTTTTCTGTCTTTTCTCCCCTTTTCTTTCTTCACTTTACTTTTTTCAAAGCTAGATTCAAATTTGAGGGACATGACCAGGTCTATCTTTTTTAAAAAACTACCTTATCCATGAAATACAAGTGGCTTTTTAGCCTTAAAAACAGAAGTCAGATATATTTCAGTGTCTGGTAGGGATAGTTAGCAAAGCAGCAGGAAAGGCCCTAACTTGGAAGATAAAGTTGATGTATTTGGACTAAATAAACTCTGTGGGTTTTTCCAGCTCTGAAATACTATTTTCCTTTAAATTTTTTGGAAAAAGAATAAATTCTGTCTTTGACATTAATCTAGTGTATTTATAATAATGATGAAATAACTGCCATTTATTAAATATCAATTGTGTATCTGTTATCCTGCTAGACAGCAGATATGTGCTTCTATATTTAATTTCTCACTTTTCTTAGGTGTAGTAGTTTGGATAATGATTTTTTTTTTTTAAATGTTAGTATGAATCATCTCAATATATTGGAATTTTACCTCTCCTTATGAAGAATGAATAGGGAAATGGATAAAAGATTGACTCCAATAACAGGAAATTAGAAGATAACATGTTAATTCACTAAATGAGTGATTAAGTTTTGGTTATAAAAAGTTAATTTCTGATCATTTTGGTGTCATTTATACCAATGATTGAAAACTAAAGAGGTCCCATGTTTACTTAAAACTTCTTTCTCAAATATGGTCCAAGACCAGGTTATTAGATCATTGTTTTTTTCCCTTTCTGCATTTCACATTGTGTAGGCTAGACTTTGCTTGCTTTTCTAAAGCATCACATATCAGATAACTACTTTTGTTTCTATAATCAGCAGAATAAAAGTTGGAGACATAGATACATACTATCAGAAACAGGTTAGAAGAAAATAGATTAAATCTTTGGTAAGTCGTCATACTTGCAGGGTTTTCTATTTAATAATCAGGTGCTTAATTGAAGTTGTTTCAAAAAGTTCATAACCCTCTACTGTTTAGTTGCAACATGCTGCATAACTTTTAGGTCAAAGAAAAATAATTCTAGTTAGGGTATTCTTACTTTATAAAGGCAATTGTCAGATGCCTGACTAGAGCCAATGATTTAGTTTATGCAAAGATACACAAATGCAGACATTTTAAAAAAGAGTAGCAAATACATTAATATTTTTTACAAGCTAAGCAATAATGTGTAGCGAATACTACTTGTATCTTTTTGTGGAAGCTCTCTTTTGGGTTTATCATCATCATTGATTTTAGTAGTTGATTCATTCTATTTTCTTTATATCACAATGGCCAGAATCATTCATCCTTAACTGCATTTTCAGAATTGTGTTTCTCTACCCTATGTTGGCTAGTGAAGAAAGATAAAATCCATCAGTGAACAGATGGGAAGAGAATAGAAAAATGTTAATAGATGTTATCTCTGGGAGGTGGATTTCTGGAAATTTTTAACGTCAGCAGTAAAATTTGTTGAATTTGTCAAACTTTCTTGAATGATGCATGTTATGTGAAAGTAAAACTGGGTATTTTAATATATACAAGAATGCATTTATGATAAGCTTGTTGGTTTTTCTAAAAGTAACCTTGTTTGAAACATAAACAGGAATGTCTTCCCTAAGGAACATTTTCATACTTTATTTGAAATATTAGCCACCTTGTCATTTTGAAAGTTTTATTTTAATATTTCTGTGGATATATGCACAAATGTTTCACAAATTGATTGCAAATTTAAAGAGAAATAATACATGCATCATGTTCTTACCTTTCTTAACAATTGTTTTAAAATTAATGAGATTAACCTGATATATAAGTACATTATATAACATATTCTTTATAGCAGAAAGAAACCATGTTTAATGTTTCATTGCAGTATGTTAATTAATATTTTATCTTGATGTGTAGTGTTAGAATTTTTTCCAGAGCCTATATCTGCCTTTAAAAATTGTCTACAAATGGTAGGACTCTCATCATGCTGTTTACATATATGGTGGTGGTATTATGATCTATAATTTCATTTCCAGTTAATACATCTTTGGATATAATTTTGAAGTTAAAATGAAATTATGAGAAATTAAGTATTTAAAAAAGGTAAAATATTATATTTGGGGCAAGGAAAGAAATAACCTTTTTTTTTGGTTGGAGAGTTGATGCATAAGTGCATAAATACAAACAATATTTTAAGACTAAAGTGGTTTTACTATTTCAGATATAAGATAGAAAAATAACTAGAGGTTTTTAAAAGTGAAAATTCAAATGCAATTTCATAAATTTTATATCCTGCAAAGTGATATTATGAGTATTCCTTAAATGCAACTAAAAGAAATGATTTCAAAATGCAGGGGTTAATTTTAGTTGTCTTCAGAGTTCTCTCTGCAATCTAAAATTTATCTGATTAAAATGTCCAGGACTTTGTGATCTATGGAAAAGCATCTTTGCCTATTTAAACTTAAAAAAAAAATTAACCGTTAAAAGTGTACTACAAGCGTGGGCCACAGTGACTCCCAGGCAGAGTTCTCGCCTGCCATGCTGGAAACCCAGGTTCGATTCCCGATGCCTGCCTGTGAAAAATAAAATAAAATAAAAGTGTACCTCAGAGATGCAAGGGTAGTTCAGTGGTAGAATTCTCACCTGCCATAAGGGAGACCCAGGCTTGATTCCCTGCTTGTGTACTCCCTGCTGTCCCCCCCCCCCCCCCAAAAAAAAATTCAACAAATGGTGCTGTAATAACGGGATAGTCACATGGAGAAAGAAAGCATACAAAAAAAAGTGTACTATGTGCTAATGCATAGCAAAGCTATATGTCAAAAAAATATATATATATGCTTTCCCTTTTTAAAGGGAAAAAAACTGTTTTTAAAATAAAATATAACAGTTGATGTTTGTGATGTGGGCATTTATTTATTTACACTTGAATAAAATTGCCATTTTAAGTTCTGTATGTTAGCATTTGGAATAACATTATTTTCCATGGACTTAATTTAGTTCTGCAAATAAATTTTTATTTAGCTACTTCTATTCGTTTTGAGAATATTCTACATGAGAGTCATAATGGCCTGGGTTCCTTTCTTCAAGATTAAGGGTATATATAAGAATGAGGAAAATATACTCTTTAGCCACCATGACAGCAGCTTTTAATATTTGCTTGCTATTTTTGTTATTAAATTAATTCATTTAGAAGCCTTGACTGCTTAATTATTTTTATTGTTCTAACACAAAGCGTGAAGGGACCAAGCTGAAGACTTGGGAGTTCGAGCAATAAGAAGCTCTGCTTTGAATATTGCTGCTTGCTAGAGATTCCAAATGTGATACTAAATTAAATGAATATACTCCTAGAATTTTATTATAGGATGCACAAAGATATGGTGGTCCAAGATAGTGTATAAATAGCCCTTATTTGGAGCATATAGAGTGGGAGCATATTTTGCAGTGAAAGGGGAACTAAAGGACAAGGTGTTCTCTACTTGTAGACTTGTAAAGACCTCAGAGTTTTCTTTATGTTATTGTAAAAAGACATTATTTTTGCTTTGGCGTGCTTAAAACTAAAGGGCAAATGATCCAAAAAGAATAATCTTGAAATTCAATAGCAAGAAAACTACTTGACATTGTGGGCTGGAGGCCAGCAAACGTGGTGCTTTCATTGAATGCGTGGGAAATGGGGCAGGCCTGGAATTTAAAGAGACAGGGAGCAGTACCCTAGAAAAGAAAAGCCCTTCTCTATGATTTGCTTACTTGGAGAAAAAAATAGACTTGAAGTTTTGTCTAAAGGATCTTTATTGGATCAACCATTTAAGGCATTGAAAGATACTGAGTGAATTTTTCCTAATTCTACCTCCCATCTCCCTAGCTATCTTCTCTTGTCTGAAATTGGTGCGGAGTAAAGTTGTTTATAACGGAGGAGAAGCAGCTTTTCAAAAAAAAGTACTTTGTTGTGAGGTTCAAATGGAGTATAAAGTAATTCTCTCTGAAACTGAGCACTTTTTACTTTGTTTATGTAGTGTTTAAAAAGTTAGGGTGGGCTGAGGAGTGGGAGGTACTATACAGGCACCTCTGCTTTAGAAATACTATTCTGTCTGAGTCTGAGTTTCCTCCCCCCATCGCTCCTGGATCGCCCTTGTTCCTCTCCACCACCTCCCACAATCCCTCAATAAAATAGTATTTAAAAGACTTGAATAACTAGTCCTATGTACCAGCTTCTTGCTGGAGGCAATAATGTTGTACTTTTTTCAATGGGTGGTCTTTAGTCTCCATGGGAGATTTTACAGGCAGTGGTCTCCAAGACCCACTAAGTGTATTATATTGAACATAACCATTTAAATTCCTGAGCCATAGGGAATATTCAGAGATAGTTTTACACTCTTGAATTTCCATCATTAATTATTTGCAAACCAATTTGTTTAATTTTATTTGAAGAGTTTATGGCCTAAGTCCCTAAAAGTGAAGCATATTAATTAAGTATTTGTAGTTTATTTTTAAAAATAAACTAACCATTCATGATCATGTCAATTCAGGAATATCCATTTGTATGTATCTTTTAACTGATAGTTTATTTTTGTTTTTGTTTTTTTGTCCTTTAGAAAACCAATACTTGTAGTCAATTTCAAATGTTAAATACTTAAAGCTAAATTTCTCCTACTCAAGCTGGTGTAGAATGATAGGCTAAAACAATTATTATATTTGCTTATACCTCTTAAATATTTAAATGACAATTGTTGCAGTCATGCTTATTCCCAGGTAACAGTTTAAAATAATTTTGAGCCTGTTTCTAGTATGAACTTGTTATGAATCAAAGGGATAACATAGCTTTGTGGGGTCATTGCTTTTGATTACTTTGTTTCCCTTATTTCCATGCTTCAGAATATTGATTTCTGAAGAATGTTGGGTTTATATTATTTGTACATAGAAATGAATAAATGTCTGTGAGTCCTTATTAGTTTGATGTCTGAAAAACCTGTTTTTCACAAAGTACTGAAGAACTTAAGAGTAGTTATCTCAGGTGTGCTGCTAATGACTGGATAATGACATATGATGAGGGAGCTTTTAAAAACAAAACAAAACAATGAAGTAGTTTCTGGCAGAAGATTGTAATCCTTGAGGAATTGCTTTTCTTTTATAGAAGTCATTATATAGTTATCATAGGTTTTTCTTCATGGATAGAATCAAAGCTCTTTGGCTCAACAGTTTATAGCAATGACTAAATGTTTGCCTTTTCTTCTTTAACTTAGTGCTGTTCCTTGAATAGCTAAAAAGTTTTCCAGTAGTTTTTATAAGTGGGTTTAAAGAAGTGATAGCCATCTGAAGTTTATCTTATATAGCGAGTATTTAAAAGTTATTAAAGTTGTCTACGTACTAAAAAGAAACAGCCCTTTGGCTATACATGTGAATAAAAGTTAAAGGTTGGCAAAAATTAGCTTGTCAAGTAAACTTACTGTCTGAGGAATAATTTTGTTTTCATTATCCATTCTCTTGGCTGAAAATGAAATAGAAACGATCTGGTTACTAAAGACCAGTGCTGTATTGGATCACTTCCTTGAGCTTTTGCTATGATCATTAAAGGCAAACTTAGACAGCTGCTGTAGATTTTGCCAGTGGCCTCACAAAAGAAATTGTTTAACCCTATTAGTTTCAGACACTATCGGTTCTACTTTGTGGATGTATTTGCTGTGTTAGATATGAATCGCTGTGATTATGATTTGAACTGCTGGTTTACAGAAAAGTAGTGTAGCAGAAAATGAGTAATTTGAACACTACTGTAACATAGTTTTATGTCTTGGAATATGACAAATCAAAATGTTTGCTCTAATTTAGATAAGTTTACAAACTTCAACTAAGACTAGTTAGACTTTGCTTTCTTTATTGGAAGATCTTCGCGGAATTGCCACATTTGATGTTTGAGTTATAATCATGATAATCAGATATTTAAAAGTCCCCCCTCCCCCTTTTCTTTCTTGGCTTTAAGTCCAGAGGAAATACTGTCATTGACTTTAAAATCGCATCTTGTGTAAGTCCGGAATTAAAACAATGCCATCTACTCCTGAGATTGATGTCATAATGTTAAAAATCCCATCGATGCTGGGTTCCTTTTGTTTGATGTGTTTGCATTATTGCTATAGGTTTAAAGGGCAGGGAAATACTTGATTGTTAAGGCTGAAGAGGGCAAGATTTTAAAACCTACTGCTATGTGATTAAATCAGTGTGTTTGCCCTGAGGCTGCAGCCATTCAATCTGAATTCATAGTTGAAAATTTGGATTCCTTCTCTGTTTGAAAATAATACTTCTTAAAATTTTTAAGACTGCCTTTGCCTATTCACATGAAAACTATTGAGGCAAATTACCAGGGTTATGATTTTCATGCAATCAAGACTCTGAAGATACATTTCAGTATTTTAAAGAGAAAGTTCACAGCCATCTTACATAAAATTTTACTGGACTTTTCATTAATCTAAAATAACTGGTCTGTAAGCACTTTATCAGTGAAAACTGCTCAGCATGTAAAACGAGGAGTAGAAGAGCACAAAGGCTTCCTGCAAATTAAGGGCACAATGAGTACTAACGGACTTTCCAGCCATCTCCAGCTGTGAGATTATTATAGTTTTTGCAAACCCTTTTCTCTCAAAACTAAATCAAGAATGGTAGAGTCCTGATAAAAAGAAGTGTAGAAAAGCCTAACTAATCCTTAGATGAGTTACTTCAAACGTGCCAAAATAGAATAAAATCAGTTAATAGCATGGATTAAAGGTTACTTTTAATGCGTTTTTATCATTCATGTTGAGAATTTTGTTGTATGTTAATGCACTTGGTTTAGGTTAAAAAAAAATCCAGAGGAAAATATAATTAATTTTAAGAGATTACATAATCACATTGTTATGAGAAAATTTATTACCAACTTTGAGTGCCAGATTTGACCTAAGAGATAAAAGCTGTGTACTCCAGATCAGAGCTGTAAACAGGTGGCTACGATTTTGAGTTGTCAAGTTTTCTGTATATAATGGAAGGGTTCATCTATGTACTTCTAAGAACTGATTTGTTATATCGAGTTCAGAAAACAATGTAGGTATATGTCTTTGGATAAGTATGTTCAAGTGGTTTCTTGGATAAGGTCATAGAAGAGTGCTGGAATAGATCTGAATTAATATTTTAAAACTATCTGATTCTTGCAAATGGTAGAGAAAAGGGGAGAAAGAAAAATAAGAGGCAGATTTTGGGAACAAAGGTAGTCTTTTCTTTTTATGTATATATCAGAAGTACACTTCTTTCATATAAAAGGAGAGCCTATACCATCTGTACCTTTAGTTCAGAATTGCATTTACTTACTTAATTTGTAAAATACTTTTTCCATTTAACTGACAGATTATGATACAGCTGCCAGAAGTATTGTTTTAAGGAAAAAAAACTGATTTGGGATGATGCCATTGGTAGGAGTGACACATTTTTCTATTTTTTTAGGTACACACACACACGCATTCCGATATGTATGTATGTACACACATATTAACCTTAATTAAAATTTTTCTATAAGACCTTGGGCGGTGGGAGAATTTATAATCACACCACATTTGCCACCGCTCCAAGTTGCCAGATTGTAGGTTTTTATTATAGGACCTAGCATTTAATTCTTTGTAATTGACATATTGCTTTTGCTGTGACTTAATAGGACATAGCCTGACTAGCATTCTGAGCAAACACATATGCTGTATATATTAGGTATTTGTGTATGTATGCCATCCCACATCCTACATACAATGCAGTGATTTTTCATGAGTCAAGTGAGAATCATGCTGTTTTGATTTATATTCAAAACATGTAATTATCCATACATAAATTTTCTCTTTTTGATATTCTGACCAAATTTAACCTTATACAAAACTTTTAGCTAGAGTGAATTATGCTACATTGAATAAATACTATACTGTATGGTTATTTATGTGCTCAAGAAACTGAACTCTTCATTCCATCCCAGTAAGTTCCCATGGGATAAGGTATTCTAATAAATCAGAAAATTGTTTGGAAAGCAAAGTAATTTTTAATTTTTGGATACTTGAATATGGGAAAAATATCCATATGCCTGAGGAGGAAGAAATTCTAATTGACCCACATAGCTAAAAAACAATTCAAAGTGAAATCTTATGGGGGGGGGGAGTCCCCACACAATGCTGCTGAATTGTGTTACTTCTGTAGTTATGTCTTTGTGTGTTTATAGGAATGGGAACATTTTATCTTCTGTGTTTCTGTTAAGGTTGTTTTTTAGCAGTGCCCCCAGAAAAGTCCTGGAGGCTGGCTTTGAAGCCCTGTGGACAAGCTGGATATCAAAGAGCCAGAGGAATTCGGCAGTAATTGTTTTATGGCTGGCCAGAAATCAGACCTATTTGTATAGGTAGCACACAGAATAGCTGTGATTTGACAGTTTGGTGCTATTTATACCTACCATAAAAAGAAAAGAAAAAGTTAAAGGAGTATTTTGAAAACAGGAACTAAGCTGTAAATGCAAATTGCTTCACCGTTTTCTCAAAGGAACAAAAAAGAAAAGGGTTTAGGAAGTTTTTATTGAAGCTACATTATTTAGGATCTGTCTGCTTTCAGGACATTTAATTTTGTACTCACACTGAAACTATACTTTGTTTGCAGTTTTTCCACTTCCTAGCCCCCTCTAAAATTATTTTTGTGGAGCAAAAGAAATTGGAAGAGGAGGGACAGTGAAATCACAAAGCTTGCAACTCTAGCTTAATAAACATTTATAATTTCATCTTACTGTTGTTATTTAGTTTGGGATAAGAACAATCTGCTCTTGTTAGAACTATTTTATTTTCTTTCTAAATAAAAGTTATATTTTTAATAAGTAGTTGTGTCTTGGAGAGGATTTGTTAGAAGTTTTCATGGCTTTTAGTAAACCTGAAGAAGAAATTTTCATGGCTATTCTTGATCTGTCACCTAGAAGAGTCTTTTTGAACAATACAAAATGCCCAAATTATTTGTTACTTTCACCTAGGGTATATTCAGAACTCTAGGTTGGCAGTGCTTCGTGGAATGTCTGTACTTCACTGAGAAGCCCAAACTGAAATTTGACTGTTTCCAGAATGTCATTCAGACCTCTCGTTGTCAAATGCTTCATTCTTTTGCCTTGAAACCTCCACCCCCTAGAGCAGTCCGAGTCTGGGGGCAGTGGAGCAGTGAAAAAGCAAACACGTCTGTGATTGACTACATTTCTTCTTCTTCTTCTTCTTTTTTTTTTTTTCTTCAAGAAACCCTAGAAATGCCCTAGGGACCCCTGGGGCTTAGTCACTGTTTAAAACCATTTACTATTGTAGACATTTCATTGCTGTTGAATTGGGACTGTATTAATTTGCTCTCATTTTTATTTTTTCTCCATCGAATTCTGATTCCCAATAATAAAGTGCAGTGGTCTTTGTCAAGTGTACCTTAATTTCTGTGGGGGGGGGTCTGTAGTTTTGATTGGATGAGGAGAGTCCACTGAGAGTAGGAGAAAAGTAGTGGAAACTAGGAAAGATAATCTGGTATTGGGACAGTTTTTGCTTGCTTTCTTTAAATGAAGAGTGGGAGCTTAATGAATGTGTGAAGGGACAGAAGTTTCTGAATAAACATTACAAATGGGACTCTCCCAAAAAGCCTAAAACAAATTGGATTCCCAGATGGGTTCCTGGTGGGAAATTGCTGTTATTCCTCAGTGATTATGAAAACTCAGATAGGAAAAGATGAGGACAGATGTAGTTACAGACCATCTTTGTGGGTTCAGAATGTACACCAGGGTTACAGTTGGCTAATGAAAGATTTTATTTCTAAAGTATCGTCATTAATTCAACCAACACTGAACATTAACTATGTGCCAGGAATTGCACTACATATTGAGCATAACAATGGGCACAGAAGTGGTTCTCATCTTTTAGAAGTACTTAGTCTGGCATCAGACATGTTAAAAAATCATAATACAACAAGATGAAGGCTTTTATGAAACAATAAAAAGCAGAGCTACGGAAACATATAGAGTTCTGAGCAATTAGTTCTGCCCAGTTATAAAAATTTGAATCATTTTTTCTAAGTGCAAGTGAAAAGCCTCACAAAAGAGAATTGTGTAGATTTTTAAATGTTGTCCTGAATCTCTCAAGGAGGGATTTTCATCTCCCTGAAATTTCCTTTTATTAGACTGAATGGTGTTCTTAGAATTTCTGAACTCTCTGGGTCAGCATAATAGAATATATACAGCTGAAAAGAGGCAGAAAACAATTTTTATTTCCTGAAGGTTCAATTCTCTATTGTATTATTCACAATTTACAGATATAGAGTCCAAGCTTCAAGGTGAAGTAACTTGTACATGATCCATGTGGTTTATGAGTGACTTATACCCTGGCATGCCCAGGACAGTCCCAGTTTATGCCTTTATCCTGTGTCGATCTCAAAACTATTGCTCTTTGGAAGATAGCTTATTTTCTGTCTAAGGTAGACACCCTGTTTTGAGTGGCAGAACTGATTTAAACTGAGGCCTTTTTGACTCCCGTAAGTCATAAGCTCACCACTGCTTTACCCTGTTTGTACTGTGCTTCAAGGTCAACTCCCTTTTCCCAGGTTTGTCTTTTGAGAAGGATTCTGAGGCATAAGTTTGGCTTAGCACTTAGTTCTCAGTACGTGGTTGGCAATTTTTGGTATGGGTGATGGAGAAAAATGTGGTAGCTTTCATGCTATTATTTTTTCACATCCTGTTGTTGAAAAATTTGGAATGTAATTTAATTTTTCTCCAGAAATGCTGAAGGCACTTGAAGAACTCTGTATCTTAGGATCATGTTTGTAAATATCAGTGATCATTATGTATTGCTAATCAAGAAAATTATGGTGATTTCAGTCTTCTAGATAAAGGGGAAATTTGTTGCATCTCTTGGTATGAACATTTAGCCTTTCCCTTTAATTCCCTTTCCCCTAACCAGAACCTAGAGCAGTAGAATAGGGTTTGAGGAAAGTAACTTCTTTGAAAAAATTAGAAACTGTTTTTCTGATTTGCTCAGATTGGTTAGCTTTCCACAAGATTAGCTGGACAAATAGTGTACTACTTTTATTAAGTTCTGCTTACAACCCTTCGGAGAGGTGTAGTTTTAGAGGTGCAGTTATCTATCAGGTAGATTAGCTAAGACTTAAAATGGATTTAACCTACTGATAATCAGCTCTGCTAATTAAAAAAAAAGTTTTGTTCTGTGCCATTTCTCTTATGTACTGTGAAGCTTTCTTTCCATTAGAAGAGGGTATGATCTGAGCAGAGCCCTGAAGGCTGTAGCCCTCACTTAAAGAATGACTGATGGCAGCTGTTTTTTAGCCTTTTAATCAGAAAGAGAGGTAAAAGTAAATGCAACTCATGTTTAAGAACTTCTAGGTTAGATGATGGGGTAGGATGGAAATGCCTCATTCTACTTCTTTATCAAATTCATACACTTGTTCAGTTATGTGGTGGCTTCTCTACCCTGGTGAGATGGGTGTGGTGGGGTGGGAAAGGGAAAGTTGACTTGTAAGCAAATAAATTTTGGTACAACTTAATTGAGAGTGATAATTGAGGTAAGAATGGAGTTTTGTGGGAGCCTGAAGAGGCAAGTCAGGATTGAAGACAAGCACATTTATGTTTCCATTTACATATCAGATGTTTGAGCCTGAATCTTTTCATACTTTTTGCTTTTTTACAGTATTTTATTTATTTTATTTTGTTTTGCTTTTCAGAGACTTAATGATCCGGCTTGAACAATGTAATGAAAATCTTCTTTAGCTCAAGTTCTTATGAAGTAAAAAATAGATCTGGTCTATGACTGGACTTTGTGGTACAAATTGTGGTTTGTAGGTTTTGGCTGTTATTCTTTCAACAAATAACTGTAATTTAAAAATTATTTAGAAGTAAAGCAAATATTGCTGGGACAAATATTGCTTGGTTTTTGAATGGTGCCTTGGTACAATAAGCAGATGTCTAAGTTTAAAGGACTGTTTGGAATGAAATTGTTTTCATTAAAACTATTAGTAAGCTTCTATAGAACAATAGGATTGTAAACTGCAATCTTGTAGGAAACTTACGTGTTGTAATTCTGCCCACCTCACCCGATGCCCCCCCAAATCCTCATTTCTCTTTTGAAAAAAAAAAAAAGTTTATGCCCTTAGGACTATTTCCAGAGAAATGGCAATTTCGAAAGTGTGAAATAGGCTTGAGAGAAAGAAAAAAAATGATCAGAACCAAAGATAATAATTATAAGGCACTAAAACTCCCCCTTCATATTGGTCAAAGGCTGTATAGCATCATTGCTTGGTAACAACACCTGTTCGCAGAAGCATGGAAGAGTCTAGTATTAAATACTGAAAGAATAAGGAGGGCTGAAACTTATTTGCATGACTAAAAAAGTAGTTGGCTTTCTGAAGCTCTTTTTTGAAGAGTGTATGAAAGCAAACTCTTTGTAAAAGAAAGCTTGTTCAGACTTTTTATCTGATATCTAAACAAATAACTTGAGGGGTAAGTAGGATCTTTTTCTGCTCTAAGACTCACTTCCTTGAACAGGGCTTTTAAAAAAAAATCACCGTATCACTCACTGTTTTGCACATAGGAGGTATTGACTATTTTATATTAAGATGTTTGTAAGGCACTTGATATATAAAAGTACTTTAGTATTAATAGCTGATATTTATTTAAAACATACTGTGTGCCCTAGGCTGAGTCCTCTGCAGTAATTGCCTTATTAGTCTAATAGTCTCCCTATGAATTCGAGGTACCAGTAAAACCACCCCAACTTATTGATCAGGAATCTGAGACTTGGGGAGGTTGTGACTTAATCAAGCTCCCTAAACTGTAAGTAGTGTAGCCAGAATTTGAACCCAAGCCATTTGGCTCTGCAATTTGTAGCACATATGGTCACTGCTGTTGCCATGCCGTCTTTGTGAAGTATAGAAATTCCCATTTGCAGATGAGGAAAATGAAGCCCAAAGAGGGCAAATGGTTAATCAAGAATAATTCATCTAACTGGGGGAAGATATTAGACTCCTAGAATTGTTGTACTACAGCTATTGTTCCTTCTGTTACACAGAGAAAGTGTATTCTGGCATTAATAATTCCTCCATAAAGCTGTGGAACATTAGCAACATTTTCCCCCGATATATTACTATTATTTTTAGGCCCTAGGGAAATCTTTTATAATCTAAAACTAGCTGATGGACCAAATGTCTCTTTCTTGGAATTGAAAATATTTCTAGGAGTTCCACTTCTGTCATGACACAATGAGGTGCTCCACAGACCCACCACCAGTGAAACTGGGGAAATTAGTGAAATAACCTTTAGACCTCTGGAAATGGTCCTAAGGGTATACAACAAATAAACACTTACTTAAGAATTTATTCTTACTTATTAAACTTCTTACTTAAGAAGATTTAAAACTCAGTAAGAAAAGTGAGAGTCTGGTATGTGAGCTAGTGGTTCCCTCTCTGCTCTCTTCCAGCAAATATGAGAGGGAGACCACACCCCAGATTTCTGTACCATGAACACAGGGTTATCTCTTCCCTCAGCTCCCGTCAGAGGGCTGTCTTTCTGGGAGGATCAGGATGTTAGTATTTCTCATTTTTGCCCAACTTCTTATTGCTGAGGTTAAGTTTTCCAGATAAGTGTGGCCAAGAGGTGGGTTCTCCATTCTTCCATCTACCCCCTCACTCAGATTCCACACTGGGAAAGGCAAACCAAGGAGACCTGGGGCTGCTGTCTGCGTGCCCCCATTGCGTGCTCAGCTTCTGCAGCAGGGGCATCATTCAGAGAGAAGTCTTGGATTTTTCCACCCCCAGCACCAGATTCATGGTTTAGATTTTTCCTGGATAGGAAGCAGATTGTAGAACAGAGAGCTCTGATCTGTCCCCAGGGGAACTGATGTTATCTGAAATAGATTAAGAGAAGTTAAAGCCTAAGGGCCCTCTCAAAATCAGTGGAGGACTAGGGGCTGGAGAGGGGATAGAGAATAGGGAATTAAAGCTTGATTGGTACAGAACTTCTATTGAGAATGATGGAAAAGTCTTGATGATGGAGGATGGAGGTTAGTAGTACAACACTGTGAGTCTGATTGACACCACTGAATCATATATCTGAATGTGGTTTAAGGGGAACATTTTAGGTTATATATACATTACAAAAATAAATATTTTAAAAAGCAGTGGAGGAGTTGCAGTGAAAGGGAACTTGAAGAAGATTAATGGATTCTTTGGATAGCTAGGCTGAACCATAGGTATGCTAGTTTGCCAAAGAGAAATGAGGAAAGAGACAGCTGGGAGGAGCCATCCTAGGATGAGAACAAATCTCAAACATTGACCTCAAGAACTGTTCCTTCATAGGAGCCTGAATTTGATTGCAGCAGTGTGTGGAATGAATTATGCCCTAGGACATTATTGAAAATCATAGAAGCCTGCTGGCTGTTAGTGGTGTTAAACAGATGGGTGTGGTCAGGGAAAGAATGGTCATAATTCTCCTAAAACCGTTATCATCCCAGGGTGACTATGGGCATATCTGAAGCTGTGCCCCCTAAGGAGCAGCATAGAGGCTTCATATGGGGTGATAGGGTGGAGAAATGTGATGGTGGATTGACTTCATTAAAATAATACATCTAGTCACTAAACAAGTGAAAAAGCACATAACAATAGCAAGTGCCAGGGGGAGGGGAGAAGACAGTCCCAGAATTGCTACACTATATTACCTAAATGTCAGTTTCCAACAAAAAAATTGAAACATTGAAAGAAACAGGAAAGTATGTCCCATAAGCAAATAAAAAGCAGGCAACAGAAACTCCTGTAAGAGCCTGTTGGATTTAACCTTAAAGTAGCCATTTTAAATATGTTCAAAGAACTAATGGAAGCTGATTATTAAAGAAGAAAGTAATTTAAGAAATTAAAAATTATTAAAGAACAAAGGAAGGTATGTTGACAATGTTGCATCACATAGTACCAATAAAGAAATAAATTACAAAAAAAGAACTAGTTGAAAATTCTGGAATTGAAAAGTACAAAAACTGAGATGAAATATTCACTAGAGGGGTTCAAACAGTAGATTTGTACTGGCAGAAGAAGGAATTAGTGAACTTGAATATAGATCTGTAGAGATTATGTAATCCAAACAACATAGAGAAAAAAAGCATAAAGAAAAATGAACAGAGTCTCAGTCTTTGAGAAATATGGGATATGAATAAGCATACCAGCATAGATGTAATAGCAGTACCAGGAGAGGGGAGAGAATAGAACAAAAATCTGAAGAAATAAAACTTAAATTTATTGAAAACATTACTTTACACATCCAGGAAGGTAAAGGACAAATGCAAAAATAGCTACCAACAGACACATCCTAGTAAAAATGCTAAAACCAAAGACAGAGAAAATCTTGACAGCAGTAAGAATAAAAGGACTCATTACTTACAAGGGTGCCTCAATAAAATTAAAACAGCTGACTGCTCAGCAGAAGCAGTGGAGGCCAGAAAACAGAGAAATAACATATTCAAAGTGCTGAAAGAAAGAAAAAAAAACCTGTCAACCAAGAATTGTATATCCACCAAAGTTATCTTTCAAAAATGAAGGCAAAATAAAGACATTGCCAGATAAAAACAAAGAATTTGTTACCAGCAGACTTGCCTTACAAGAAACACTAAAGATAGGTCTTCAGGCTGAAAGCAGGTAACCCTATATAGTATTTCAGACCCATGCAATAAAATAAATAGTTATAAATGATGGTATAGTTAGATGGTTCATCAAAAAGCTAAGCATGAGATTACCATGATGCATGATATCAGAAATAATAAATATAAAGGCTAATATAACAAAAGCTATCAGTATATACTTCCTCTCCTTTCTTTTCTCAGTTTCTTCGAAAGTCAAACTTATACAAAATAATGATTATAATGATGCATTGCTGGGTTTATAACATTTATTGATATAATATGTATAACATTAATAATAGCACCAAAAGAGGGAAAGGGAATAGAACTATATGAGTAATATTTCCACTCTTAAAAAAACACAAAAGAGTGGGCAGGCAATGGTGGCGCAGTGGCAGAGCTCTCACCTGCCATGCTGGAGACCCGTGTTCAGTTCCTGGTGCCTGCCCATGCGAAAAACAAAGCAACAGCAACAACAAACCCCTACACACAAAAGAGTAACATTTTTGTATCTCATTAAAATTAGTATAAATCTGAAGTGGATTTTGGTAAGTTAAAGGATATACTGTAAGCCCCAGAGCTTACTTAGGAAATACATTTAAAAAAAAAGTCATCAAAGAAATTGAATGTTACATTAGATAATATTCACTTGATGCAAAAGAAAACAGTAAATAGAGGAACACAGATACAAGATAGAAAACAAAAAACTGAAGACATAAATCTAGTTTTACTAATAATATTTAATGTCAGTGGATAAAAGAATCCATATCCATCAGAAGGCAGAAATTGTCAGACTAGAGGAAGTAAACAAGATCCAGCTTTATGCTGTTTATAGCAGACACATATTTTGATGAAAAATACAAATAGGTTGAAAGTAAAAGGATGGGAAAAGATATCATCATGAGAAAGTTAAAGTGGCTATTAGAAATATTAGACATTGGACTTTAAAACAAACAATGTTATTAGAAATAAAAAGGGACATTTTATAATGATAGAAGTGTTGATCCTTCAACATCTATGCACCTATCTTAGTTTCCTATGCCTATATTAAGAAAGAAGGAACTTCTTAAATCAATAAACCAACCCCTTCCACCTTGTGGTGGTTTTAAGCTCTGGAAGCATGTTTATGAATTTAATCCATTTCTATGGGTGTGACCCCATTGTGAGTAGGATCTTTTGATGAAGTTACTTCAGTTAAGGTATAGCTCACTTCTTGTTACTGGAGTCCTTTATAAGCAGAATGAAATTCAGACAGGGAGAGAGAAAGCCATAGGGAGCAGCCAGAAGCTGAAATTCTTCAGGACCTGGAGGGACCACAAGAGGCTACATTGCCATATAGACAGAGGAGCTAAGCACCAAGGATTCTTGGAAACAAGCTCCCGAGTCCCTAAGTTTTTGGGGGAGAAAGGATTACCTCAATGATTCCTTGATTTGGACATTTTCTTGACCTCAAAACTGTGAGCTAATAAATTCCCATTGTTTAACCCTACCCATTTCATGGTATTTGCTTGAGCAGCCCAGGAAACTAAAACACACCTTATGACACTGAAAAATGAAGAGCAAACTAAACTTAAAGCAAACAGAAGGAAGGAAGTAGTAAAGATTAGAGTGAAAATTATTGATATAGAGAATAGAAAAACAGCAGAGAAAAGCGATAAAACCAAAAGTTGGTTCTTTGAAAAGATCAGCTATATTAACCAAACTTTAGCTAGATTGACCAAGGGAAAAAAAGACTCAAATTGCAATCTGAAATGAAAGAGGAGATATAACTGCTGATCTTAAATAAAAAGGATTACAAAGGAGTACTGTGAACAATTGTATGTGAATAATTAGATGACATAGAAGAAATGGAAAAATTACAAGAAAAATACCAAGTACCAGAACTGACTCAAGAAGAAATAGACAATCCGAGTAGACCTATGACAAGTGAAGAGATTGCATCAGTTAAAAAAAAAAAACTATTCATAAGGAAAAACTCAGGCTTAGATAGCTTCACTGCTACCAATTCTTCATAAACTTCTCCAGACTACAGGAGAGAAGGGAACACTTTCTAAATCATTCTGTGAGGCATCTTACTCCGATACCATAAGCAGACAAAGACCTCACAAAAAAGAAAGCCACCTACCAATATCTCTTATGAATATGGACATAAAAATCCTTAATAAAATACTCGTAAACTGAATCTGGTTACATATGTAAGGAATTATATACCATGACCAAGTAGGATTTATCCCAGGAATGCAAAGTTGTTTTAACATTGGAAAATCCATTAATATAATACACTTACATCAATAGAATACAAGACGAAAACTTGATTATCTTGTTAGATCCAGAAAAAAACATTTGACAAAGTTCAACACCTTTTCGTTATAAAAATCCTCAGCAAACTAGGAATAGGAGGGAACTTCTTCAACCTGGTAAAGGGCATTTATGAAAAACTCACAGCTGACATCATACTTAATGGTGAAAGACTAGATGCTTTCACCCTAAATCAGGGAGAACAAGACAAGGACGTTTGTTGTTGTTACTTCTATTCAGCATTGTAATAGTGGTTTTAGGTACGACAAATAGGCATGAAAAAGAAATGCCATCCAGATTGGAAAGAAAGAGGTAAAATTGTCTCTATTAACAGATGACAAAATCTTGCATATAGAAAATCCTAAGGAATCCATTAAAAAAAGAATAGCTCTAATTAACGTGTTAATCACTTTTCCAAGATACAAGATCAGCATGCAAAAACCAACATTGTTTCTAAATTCTTGCTATGAACAATCTGAAAATTATATTAAAGAAATAATTCCACTTACAATAGCATCCAAAAGGATAAAATACTTATGAATAAATTTAACAAGAGATGTAAAATTTATATTCTGAAAAATATGAAACATTGAAAGAAATTAACATGTAAACAAATAAAATATATCACTTGTTCATTGGTTGGAAGACAATATTGTAAAAATGGAAAAAATACTTCCCAAATTGATGTACATTAGTCTGTAATAGTAATCTCAAATAGAATCCCAAGTGGGTTTTTTTGTAGAAATTAAGTGAATTCTGAAGTTCGTATGGAATTGCAAGGGTCCCAGAAAAAGCCAAAACTTTTTTGAGAGTCTTGATAAAGAATTGAGAGTCTAGAAATGAAGCCATGTGTCTATGGTCAACTTATTTTCAACAGGAAGTTTAAGACCACTTAAGAATAGTCTTTTCAACAAATTGTGCTGGGAAAACAGGATGCCCATGTGCAAAAAATAAAGTTGGACCCTGTCTTACATCATATACAAAAATTAAATCAAACTGGCTCAAAGTCCTAATTTTAAGAACTATAACTATAAAGTTCTCAGAAAAAAAATCTTTATGTCTGTGGATTTGGCTATGGGTTTTTTGTTTTTTTTTTTAACTTTTTAAATTGTATAACATAACATATACAGAGCACAGAAAGAAAAAACAATAGTTTTCAAAGCACTCTTCAACAAGTAGTTACAGGACAGATCCCAGAGTTTGTCATGGGTTAACATATGATCCTCTCAGATTTTTCCTTCTAGCTGCTCAGAAATATAGGAGGCTAGAAGGGTTAAATATTTTTTTATTATCATAATAAACTTTTTTCTTCTTTTTTTGTGAAAAATACCATATATACAAAAAAGCAATAAATTTCAAAATGCAGCACAACAGTTGTAGAATAGATTTTAGAGTTTGGTATGGGTTACAGTTCCTCAATTTTAGGTTTTTACTTCTAGCTGCACTAAGATTCTGGAAACTAAAAGAACTATAAACTTAATGATTCAGCAATCACGTCCATTTGTTAAAACCTTTCTTCTCTGTATAACTCCACCATCACCTTTGATCTTTCTATCCCTCTCTTTAGGGGCTATGGTCATTCTAACTTTTTCATGTTGGAAGGGGCTGTCAGTAATATGGGGTAGGGAGATGGAACTATCTGATGTCCTGGAGAGGCTGGCCCCTCTAGGTTTCAGTACTTATCCGGTCCAGGGAACCATCTGGAGGTGTAGGCTTCTGGAAAGTTATCCTAGTGCATGGAACCTTTGTAGAATCTTATATAGTGCCCTAGGCACTATATTCTTTAGAATTGGCTGGAATGGTTTTGGTTGAGTTTTGTCAAGTTATGATAGGTAACAATGTTCAACTGAAGCTTGTGTAAGAGTGACCTCTACAGTAGCCTTTTGATTCTATTTGAACTCCCCCAGCTGGTCATGGGTTCTTATATGTGACACCAAAAGCCCAAGCAACGAAAGAAAAAAAAATGGATAAACTGGAATTCATCACAATGAGATGCTATAATAGATTGAATCATGTTCTTCACAAAGACATGTTCAAGTCCTAACCCTTAGTCCTGTGGGTGTGAACTCATTTGTAAATGGGATTTTTCAAAGGCCCTATGAAGTTGAGGCTACACTGAAGCAGGATTGGTCTTAATCCAGCATGACTGGAGTCCTTGTAAGCAAAGGAAAGTTGAACATGGCAGTGAAGTCAGAAGAGGGGTCAGAAGAGGATAGATCACCCTATGATTGAGATAGAGGTTGAGCCACTGCCGGAATGCTGCAGACTCGGGAGAAAGCGCGACCTGCTGATTTTGGACTTCCAGCCTCAGAAACTGAGACAAATACCTGTTGTTCAAGACAAGTAGTCTGTGGTAGTCCTGGCAAACTAAGAAGCATGTGTGGGCTGCAAATGATGCTCAAAAGTGTGAAAAGACATCCCATTGAATGGGAGAAAATATTTTCAAAGTTTATATCTAATGAGGAGCTTATATCTAGAATATATTTTAAAAATGGGCAAATTTTGAATAGAAATTTCTCCAAGGAAAATATACAGATGGCCAATAAACATGTGAAAAGATGCGTGACATCATTAGTCAGCAGGGAAATGCAAGTCAAACCCACAATGAGGTATCACATTGCACCCACTAGGGTGGGTATAATAAAAAATCAGAAAATAACAAATGTGGGAGAGGACATGGAAAATTGGAATTTTATATATAGCTGTTGGGCATTTAAAATGGTGGAGGACAATGCTTCAAACAAACATAATTTTACGTAGGACCCAGTGATTCCACTCCTAGCTATATACCCCAGAGAACTGAAAACATCTTATTTTTAAAAGCATTTTTTATTTAAAAATATAACATATGTACAAAAAAGTATGTTTCAAAGTACATCGTAACAAGTAGTTATAAAACAGATCTCAGAGTTTGGTATGGGTTACTGTTCCACAATTTCAGGTTTTTTTCTTCTAGCTACTCCAAGACCCTAAAGACTAAAAGAAGTATCAGTATTCAGCAGTCAAACTCACTTGCTAATTCCTATCTTCTCTGTTAGAACTCTTTCTCCTTTGACTCATCTCTCAGTCTTTAGGGGTATTTGGTGTCTGTGCATTCTAACTTTTCCATGTTGGAAAGATGTGTCAATAATGTGACATGGGGGATAGAACTAGCTGATGTTCTAGTAGAGGCTGGTCCCACAGGGGAAAATAGCATCTTATATATTGAATGTCTATAGCAGCATTATACATAATAGCCAGAAAGTAGAAACAATCATATGTCTTATTAACTAATGGTTAGATAACTACATGTGTATGCCTATTGAATGGAATATTATTCACTGATACAAAGGAATGAAGTATATGGTACAATATGGATCCGTGAACCTTGAAAACACTATGCTGATTGAAAGAAGTCGATCCCAAAGACCATATATTATGTGATTCCATTTATATCCAGAATAGACAAATTTATAGAGACAGAAAGTTGATTAGTGGTTGCTTAGGGTTTAGGGAAAGGGGATGATAACTAAAGGATGCAGTGATTCTCTCTCCTCTTTCTTTCTTTCTTTCTTTTCAGTGATTCTTTTTGAGATGATAAAATTATTTTAAAATTGTGGAGATAGCTTCACATATCTGAATTACTAAAAAAATTTGAATTATATACCTTAAACATGTGCGTTGCATGTTGTATTAATCAGGGTTCTCCAGAGAAATGGAATCAACATGTTACATAATACATACATACCTATAAATATATATTAATATACATAATTCATTATAAGGAATTTGCTCTCATGACTATGGGGGCAGGGAAGTCCAAACTTCATCTGTGTCATAGCATGTATCAGAATTTTATTTCTTTTTATACCATAATAATACAATGTTATGTATATAGCACAACTTGTTTATAAAGAAACCTATTTTTAATGAAAACTGTAAATAAATCAGTTCCTTTTTATTAATCTGGACAATTGTGACATCTTAAATCAGAACGCACCTATACATTTGATTGGAATCAGTGATTTCTCTGGTAATTCTATTGAGTGGGCTTACAGAACCTGTTTTTTTTTTTCTCTTTTAGTAAAGAGAAAACGCTATAAAGAAGTCCAAAGGAGGCAGTTCCTACTGTAGAATTAGTGATAAAAGCTCATAGAATAGTTTTTCCTTAAGTTTGCCCTTAATTTTATGCCTCTACATTGTATTGCTTTTCATATCTAGGTTTTAGATATACTTTACAGCTGGACTTTCCAAGACAATAGCCACTATACATATGTGGCTAGTTAAATTTAAATGTAAGTTAATTAAAATTAAGTAAAATAGGAAGTTCAGTTATTCAGTCAATAGCCACCTTTCAAGTGCTCAGTAGCGGCATATGGCTGGTGGCTGCTCTATTGGACGGTGCTGGACTAGCAGTGGCATCATGTCCTCAGGACTTTCTTTACGATGGAATGTAATGGCAATTGTGTTTGTGCAAGGCATGTAAAGTAGAGGAAAAGAATCTGATGGGACTTTAAAAATAAAATTAGGTTAAGTTAGTACACGTATACAAACTTTTGGAGGATCCACAAATTTTCAGGATGAGGAGCAGAAAGAAAAAAATAATGAAAAAATAAACAGAGCCTAGGAGAACAGTGGGGCACTAACAAGCATACCAATATTTGCAGTATGACAGTCCCAGAAGGAAAAGGGAAAGGGCCAGAGGAATATTCAAAGAAATATTTGGCAGAAAACTTCCCAAATTTAACAAAAGATGTAAGATGTACATTTGCGATGTCCAAGGAACCCCTGACAGCATAAACTCAAAGATGACCATGCCCGGATACATGGTAGTCAAATTGCTGAATGCCAGGGCCAAGGAGAGAGTTCTGAAAGCTGCAAGGGTGTTCCAATGAGATAAAGTGCCAGTTTCTCATTAGAAACCATTGAGGCAAGGGGCAATGAGATGAAGTACTTAAAATGCTGAGGCAAACAATCGCCAACCCAGAATTTTACATTTGGTGAGACTTTCTTTTAAAAATGAGGGAGATAATAAGACATTCCCAGATAAACAATAGTTGAAGTCGCTTGTCACCACTGGACCTGTCTACAAGCATGCTAAAGGGAGTTCTTCATACTGAAAAGGAAGTACAGGTAAGGGGAACCATATGGGGAATTATAAATGCCAGTACGGTTATATTGTACTTTTTGATATATGACTCCACTTTTTACTTCCTACAGATTCTAAAATGCAAATGTATCACTGATATGGTATCTTTAGAAAATAAAAACTCAGAGAGGCAGAAAGTAGAATATTGTACATGTTACCCGGAGATTGGGTTGGGGATACAGTGGAGAGTTAATGCTTCCTTGGTACAGAATTTTGGTATAGGGTGATGGAAAAGTTTTGGTAACGGATGGTGGTGATTGTAGCACACACTGTTAATGTAATTAACACCACCTAATTATGTGTTTGAAAATGACTAAAACGGGACATTTTAGGTTGTATATATGTTACTAAGATAAACAAATAGGACTATGGACTAATTAATATACAATTATAATATTCTTTCATCAATTATAACAAAGTTACATGCTAATTCAAAGTGTTAATTGTAGGGAAAACTGTGTATTGTGAGGGGTTTTATGGCAACTCTCTTTTCTGCATGATTTTTCGGTAAACCTATAACTTCTCTAGTAAAATGTATAAATATATGTGAGATACAGTTACCAGAGTTGACTCCTTAATACTTAGTTATGCATTACCTAAGAATAAGGACTTTGTCCTAATATAGCAATATTATCATTTTCACACAAGAAAGAAATTAAGTGTTTGTCCCTTGGATCCTATAAATCCAGAGTTATTTAACCATCTCTAGTTTGTTGCTCAAGTATCTTTTATTATTTTTTTTGTACTAAACTATATCCCATCAAATTTCATGCAAGTGTTTAATCTTGAGCAGTACCCACCCATTTTGTGTTTATTTTTATGGCATGTCATCTTCAGTTTTGAGGAGTCATACTCACATAATATTGGAAAGACTAATATAATGAATATACCAGTTGTTATTGCTTTGCTTCATGTGCTTTAGCTCTTTGTGTATATTCTTAATTGCACCCCAAACCATTTAAAATTAAGTTGTAGACATCATGACTTCTCATCCAAAAATTCTTAGAATGCTTGTACTAATATATCATATATAATGTTATAGTATATCATGTTCCAATATAAAATATATAATGTTCAAATATGTTTCCAATAATATTCTGCTGCAAAACTGCAGAACCATGGTCATATATGGGATTTAATATTAGCCTTTAGTTGTTATTTATCTTTAGTATCCTTTAATCTCGAGCAGTTCCTTCACTTTCACTTTTTTTTGTTTTGACATCAGCATCTTTTATGAGATCAGTCCATTTGTCACATAGAATGTCCTGTGTTCTGATTTTGTCTCATTGTCTCCTTGTATTTAATTTAAATCAAGAAAAAAAAAGCTTTCAGTATTGTAAATTTAAATGGCCATAAACATTTGACTTGAATTCTCTACCCTTTTTTGTAATTAGATCTACAAAGTTCATTTGATTTAAGTAGTTTTAGCAAGAAAATTCCAAGGGTACTTGTTGCATTTTGCATTAAAAGGCACTAGTTTTGCTAAGTTTCATCATTTGGTTAAAGTGGCAAAAGCCATTGTAAAGATATACTTTTCAGCTTGCAAGTAGTAAGTATCCAATATGATGACACTTTGTGTCTTTCAAGTGTCATTTTCTCCAATTTCATAAATGGTTTCATCTGATTTCATCTAGTGGTTTTATCATCTGATGATCCCTTATTGACAAACCTGAATCAACTATTTCATTGGGATTGCACACTGGTGATTTTCCTAGTTTGGTAGCACTTATGTTTTAAGAGGACAGTAGAGGATTTATTCCAAAATTCCCCTCTACTTTTACCCATTTATATATATATATATATATATATATATATATATTTTATATCATTTATATTATGACAAACAATACTGTGTCTCCTTATGGTTTATTCAATGAATATGTGGCAATATAAAATTCTCTATGTACCTGATTCCTCCAGTAATTTTTAAGTGTTGAGATCTGAATTAGGGGAATGGGCTTTAGGAGAGAGAACTGATGTTAGTCAAATGTTTATGGCCATTTAAATTTACAATACTGAAACCTTTTTTTTTCTTGATTTAAATATGCTTATGGCTTTTGAGAAAGTCAAGCTGTCTCTGAAGAAATTTCTGCTTCTGTAAATTTAGTAAGAGTTCAGGAAAATTTTGTGAGCTTTTTATGAAGTTCTGGGCATGGTCAGCAAGAATGCCTTCATATACTTAACAGCTCTGGAAGCAAGTGTTGGAATGTGGCTATGTAAACTGTTTTCCCTTTACGTTCTCTTCATTATTTCTTTGGTTTTATCACCAAGGACAGAAGTAAATGCGCTTGTCTGAAATTTTGTTGCCCTTAGGAGAGACATAAAATTCCCAAGGTAGCTTTAGAGTTGATTTTTTACTTCAGAATGTTGGAACAGACCTCCTAGCCACTCTCTGGCTGGGATGGACATGGGTTGAGAGAAAAATCTGGCTAGCCTTCAGTGTAAATGTTTTTTTTTTTTTTCCTCTCTCTTGCGTGTGAGTCTTAATGGTTTTTTCAAACTCTTTGAAGTAATGGTTACTTCACGATAAAATATGTGTGTGCATGTAGCCAGCAATAGTTAAACAATTCTAGCTTTCGATATAAAGTGACATATATAGCAGGGATTGAGATGTGGATCAAAAGTAACCGAATGCTAGGGTTAAGGAGGGATGAGTTGTGAGCTTCAAATCAGAATGATTGGAATGTGTAAAATGTCCACTCATAGGCTTGCCTCCTTTTCTGTCTGATGAGGTCTTATTTGATTTCACTTGGGAATGAATTTTGCTAATAGAGATTGGTGGTTCGCCAATCCCTATTCATGCTATTTTGCATATCTTAAATACACTCTTCCTTTCTTCTCTATTTGGAAACTAATTTTCCTGCTTTTACCTTCATCTTCCTTAAAAACCATTCTTCACATCTGCCATATAATTTTTTTTTTGAGCACACATCTAATCATTTGATCTCCTTTCTCTTAGAAGCCTTTTTTTTTCTTTGGGAAATTTCACATGCAGGATGTGCTGCAAAGGTTGGGTCCTCAGTTTGGATATAAGTTGGGTAAATTTCAGGTGATTCTTGGATGCTTCAGCTTTCTTCTCTTCTACCTAAGAAAGCATTTTCTAATATTGAGCAGAAGTAACATATATGATCAGGATAATCTTGAATTCAATGAAGTTTTTAAAAAACCATTTGCAATTTTCCATACTTTTATTAAAGGCTTATTTCTTTGAACATGTTTCACAACTTGATGCATCAATAGACTCTACAAGTTAAAAGGTAGTTGTTAGATTAGTAGTCAAGGCCTTTATACTCCAGCCTCACGTTCCCTTCTCTCAAGACCCCACTCTGATTCAGTCCCGTGGACTTCCTCTTTGCCTTTAAGCATTTCATGATTTCACCTTTGCACAAATTGTCCCACTCAGTCTGGAATGTCTGTAGTCCCCTACCCTTAGGTAGTTTCTGTTTTATGGGCCTTTAACCCTGACAGGTTGTTGTTTAAATGTCTGTTTATAAGTTTGGTCTTTGGGCCAGGCCAAGTCATTGGGTGACATTTCTCAGATCAACCCTACAATGGAATCATGTTTCCTTAAAAATGCTCCTTCTCAGACCTACTGACTTAGAATCCTTTGATAGTGAAATCCAGATAACAACATTTTAAATAAGCTTCCTGGCAACTCTAAATTGAAACCCTCTTGCCATAGAGTTGGAGCAGTCACTTATTTGACTTTCCTAGGGCTGGACACATAGTAAGGTAGAAAAAACATACTAAACAAATTAGGGAGAACAATAAAGTAGTTTTCAAAAAGAGGTCCAGTAATTTCAGAATGTCAGCTATGTTCAAGAAAATTGTGGATGTGAAAACCAGGCCCTTCTGAAACTCTGGTATTAAAAATGTTGGAATTATTAACTATTGCCCTGAAATATTTTTGGGGGGTTAATGTGGTAAAATCTAACCCCCTATGTTCTTTCTTTAAAATACCATGATGGCAAAAAGTGTACAGACTCTCTATTTAGCAGCAATGCTCAAGGGGAAACACAGCTACCATTTTAGTC
The DNA here is from genome assembly GCF_023851605.1 of Tamandua tetradactyla. NCBI lineage: Eukaryota > Metazoa > Chordata > Mammalia > Pilosa > Myrmecophagidae > Tamandua > Tamandua tetradactyla. The sequence continues at coordinate 76,453,059 of NC_135328.1, forward strand.
TGTACTGATTTGGATGTTTAGAAACTTGGAGGGAGTTGATGTCCATTGAAAAGGGTGTAACTGCTATAGCTGTGAAAACTGATTTAGTTAGAGTGATTAGTGAAAGGAAAGGTAGAGAAAGGTTTTCTAATGTTTAACTACTGACACAGGTGACTTCGGAAATGGGCCATCATCCACCTAGTAGCCTGCCCGGACAGGTAACTTTGCGCTGTAGAAGGCTGCTTAGAAATCAGCAGCTTGACTATCATTGCCATCATAAAAGGGAATTATGAAATGCAAAGTTTATGAACATCCCAATCCTTAAATTATAATGATTATTTTTAGAATTTCCCAGTGTACTCTAAACACATTATGGATTTTTTCTTTGAATGGTTAAAATGAGGATTTTCTTTCTTTCTACTTGGGTGGAAAGTTTAGAGGCTCTGCCTGGGAGATGGGAATCCTGGATTGAATTCTGTCTGGCTCTGCTGTGTGCTAAAGACTATGTAGTGAGGAAATTTCTCTAACCTCCACGAGATTCTTATTTGTTTTCTTAAAAGAAGGATAGACAGATAAGCTTCTCCCGCTTCACTCACAGAATAGTGATCATAGGATTGAGTAAAAAAAAGATTATTATGTTTGTCATAAATGATAAAATCCTAATAAATCAATGGTTTAAAAAATTTATTACACTCTCCTGTTACCACAAAAAATTTAAGTTTTGACTGAATAATCTGATTTACAGTTAATTAAAACTTAACATGTTAGCCATGGAAGAAAATTATTTTTCAAATCTATTCCTGTCTTATGGGTTTTAAAAAATGTTCCCTTTGCAAATATGAGCCCATTGGGAAATCATTTTGCTTACTTACATATCTGTTGGAAATATGCAATTGAAATAATTTTTTCATTTAAAAATCTGATGGAAATTAGCATATTAACATTATTTTGAACTTCAGAATCATGGCTTTTATTTTATATATATATATACTTTTTATTTAAACATGGCTTTTATTTTTTACTTACCAAAGAATTGGATGACTACTTAAGAAAGTTTGAAGAAAATTAATTCATTAGATTTACTACTCAGGAAAAATCATGCTTTTGGTTTAAAAAGATATTGGAGGGGTGGGCAACAATGGCTCAGTGGCAGAGTTCTTGCCTGCTGTGCCAGAGACCCGGGTTCGATCCCTGGTGCCTACTCGTGCAAAAAACAAACAAACAAACAACAGATTGGGGGTTTAATTTCAAGCTTAAAAAAAATAAATAAAGGATTTGGAAGATAGATAAGAAAAGCATATTATACCGGAATAGTTCTTTCATACTCTCTTTTTTTCTTCTACTCTCTTGCCATCCCCTTAGAGGAATAGGGGTCCATTTCTCACCTTCTCTAACCAGCATACATTTGTCACCCTGCTTCATTGCCTTTTCTCCCTTTTTTCCATAGAAAGAAAGAAGTAGAAAACCTCTTTGAGGCTTATTATGAGCTTTAAATGTGAGTTTGATTTGTGACCTGCCACTGTTTGAATAATTTACTTTCATGCTATTTTTCTTATCTCAGCTACTCAGCTCTGTGCCCAACTTCTGCCTCTTTTCTTTCTTGGCAGGTTAGTTTAGCTTATTTTTAAGAAGTAAACCTATTCCTCCTCTCCTCCCTGCCCCCAGCTCAGATGATTTTCCAGGAGTTGACTTTTTCAGGGGTCAGTGATATCACATTTGGAATTGAGAGCAAACACCTCAATTTCCAATCTGTTTTTTTTTTCTACCAATGAGGAACCTTGACTTCCTGATTATGTGAATTATCATCCATATTATACTAGAATTTTTATAAAAGAATTTGTAATTTAAAAGTTAGCATCCAGTGAGGAAAAGATAATGGATGCAGGTCTCTAACCAAATCAGTCCAGTAAGAGTGAGGCTGACCCATTAGGGAGATGCAAATCACAACTACAGCGAGATTCCCTTTCACACTCAGTAGGATCGCTCTTAAAAAAAAAAAAAAGAAAATAGTATTGGTGAGGAGACTGAGAAGTAGAAATTCTCATACATTGCTGGATGGAATGGAAAATGGTGCAGACATGGAAAAGAATTTGGTGACCCTTCAGAAATTTAAAAATAAAATTACTGTAGAATTTGGCAATTCATCTCTTAGGTATATATCCAAAAGAATTGAAAATGGGGTTTTGAACAGAAATGTTGGTACGCCAATGTTCATAGCAGCATTATTCATGATAGCCAAAGTGTGGAAGCAACCCAAGTGTCCGTGAGATGAGTGGAGAACAAAATGTGATATATACGTGCAATGGAATATTAATCAGCCATAAAAAGTAATGAAGTTCCAGTACATGCTACAATGTGGATGAATCCTGAAGACTCGTGTTGAGTGAAATAAGCCAGATACGAAAGAACAAATATTGTATGATTTTGCTTGTGTGAAATACCTGTAATAAGCAAATTCATGTAGTCAGATTAGAGTACAGGTAATGAGGGGCTGAGAGGAAGAGGAATGGGGAGCTATGGGTACAGAGTTTTGTTAGAGGTGTTCAAAATATTTTGGTAATGGATGGTAGTGAAGGCAGCACAATAATTTGAATGTAATTCATATTGTTGAATTGTACACATGAAAGTGGTTAATACAATAAAAATTAGAAAAAAACCCCAAAAACCCACAAAGGCAGTTTAGCTTACTATGGGTGAATCTCTCAGTCAGTGCCCCTCCTCCTCTCCTTTCTTCCTCCAATTACGTATCTGTTCATTTAATGTTTCTCAATCTTGAGTGCATTGGAAAAGTCTAATACTGTTTCTAGTGGTGCCCAATCCACATTTCTAACAGGCTGCGAGGTAGGTGATCCTGCTGCAGGTGGCCATCAGACCACACTTTGGAAAATACACTTTTGGAGTAATTCAGAGGGTCTTTTGGCTTTATCCATGTTTCATCAGGGAAAGAATTGAAATTAGTATAAGTTGAAAAAAATTTTTTAAATTCAATCTTCTTGGATTGAGTCTCAGATACAGCACTTGTCTGTTTGAGAAATGAGACAATTCTTGCCTGCCATACAGAGACCCGGGGTTCAATTCCTAGAGCCCATGCTAAAACACAAAAAAGAGACAAAAGCAAAACCACTAAGGCATCTTCAATTTGGAAGGAGGAACACTCTCCTTAAGCAGTGACACATACCTCTAATGTTGCTGGGGGTGTACATTGCTTATGGAAACAATCAAAAGTGATGGTATTTCTCCTACTAAATCTTTGAAGGAATTTTGAATGTTAAATGTCTTCCTGGTTCCCTGATAGAATTACAAGGTGTTTCTTGACCATTAAATCTATGGAGCTTCATCAACTGAAGATGGCATCCTCTTCACTGTCTCTTAATCGATTAGCTGCCAGGGGCCTAACCGCTTGAGCATTTTCCTGATCCCTTGTTTGAGACCTGCTTGCTAGGTTGTGTTCAGAATAGGAGGCAACCACTCCAGGAGTTAACAGTGAATTGTACAGCCTTCTCTAGTTAAAAAAAAAAAATTCTAAATGAATTCTAGTATGAATTAGAGAAGACTGATCTAGGCTGCCTTTTAGTCATTTATGTGGCTTCTTAGAAGTCCTGATTTAATGAAAAGATAAAAATGTTTTATAATTAGCAGATCAAGGTATTAGTATGGCTGATGTTCACATTGTCAGTATGTAACTGGAACTTCTAAAGGGTATGAAAAAAATTTAACACCCTTTTAATTTTGTTTATGTGATTCCTTTGCTTAAACTTCCTCCCACCACAACTTTACATAGATAAGGTAAACATTAACTTACCCCTGTCACTTAAAATTTTTTTTCCCCTTGTATGCTGTATGGCAGGGTCACATTTTATTCTCTTTTTCCATGTGCGTATCTCCTTACTGCAACACCATTTGTTGAATTTTTGTTTTTGTTTGGTTTTTCATTGTTTTGTTTACTTGTTTTGGGGAAGTGCATGGGCTGGAAATTGAACCTGGGTCTCCCGCGTGGCAGGTGAGAATTCTACTTGCACTCCCACCCCTCTCACTTTAGTATCAAAGAAATTGTGAAATAGCAGTGTTCGAATTGTTGAGGCTTACTATATTAAGTCTGAGATTGAGTTCATCTAGCCTCCAAAATGAAACATGATCTTGGAAAGTCTGTTGTCAACCCTAAACTGTAAATTAATCCATTGATAACTTGAATTTAAAGCAGCACCAAAAGAAGTGGTGTTTCCATGGTAATCTTGACTTGAAATTTAACAGTATCTTTCTTATGAATTAAATATTATGCTTAGCTTGCATTGCTTGTTTGAACTATAAGGTATATTTAAAAACAAAACCTGTTGACAGAAGCTTTTCTGTTCAGGTGGTTAGGCAGGTTAGCCCTGTGTAAATTGTTGTAGTTCCAATCCAGTCCCTCAAACTTGAGGGAGGGGTGCTCTCCTTAGCTACTACTATGATGTGATTAGAATACTGTGTCTGAGGTAGCAACAATCTTTTTTTTTCTTTTCACATGGGCAGGCACCGGAAATCGAACCCGGGTCTCTGGCATGGCAGGCGAGAACTCAGCCTACTGAGCCACCGTGGCCTGTCCGGCAGTAATTATTTTAAACAAAAATTAATGTTGTTCCATTTCAAGGCACTACCAAGGCATGTTGTTGTTGTGTGGGAGTGTGTGTGTGTGTGTGTGTGTGTGTGTGTGTGTGTGTGTGTAGAGGGTTGTATAATGGAACCATTGATACGTCTTGTCTATCTGAAAGGAAAACCACTTTATGTTTAAAGTCACTCTATCCCTGGTCACTCTTGGTAAGCAGACCTGGTCTCTCTAGGCTAGCCATTATATACAGAGTGAATATTCAGGATGAAACTACTCAAAGCAAATGGATTGACTTTGTCTAAGAGAGTCTAAGAACTTGTTTTATGAAGATTCTCAGCTTTCTAGTGTGGGTCCCAATTTGAATTTATCCAGGATTAAAAAGCATGAAAACCTGCCTATGGAAAGTATTTATCAAGAGATTTATTCCAAGTTACAAATTGTGCTTAAAAAAAATGTTCAAGTTAAGGTGGAATTATATTTTTAAATGATAAATGTGACTCTTGTCACTTGTTAGATTACAGTCATGGATTTGATTATGATTAATTTACATAAATGGCGAAAAGAGATTTGAACTCTTTTTTTCATTTGTTTATTTTAAGTAGTTAATACCTCATAAATGTTCATGGGCAAGGAGGAGAGCAAAGAAATCAGTGGGTAGTATTTGCATTTATGTCTGCTAGTGAGGCTGAGGTTAGCGTATCATAATGACTAAGATGAATAGACTTTTTATACCGAGAGGCTGAGTAACTAAGCCAGAGCTCTTGGGTCTGGCTGAGCTGACAACAAACTAGGGCTTTCTTTATTTGAGTCTTGTTAGTACAACTGGGATAGGACCGCTTTGCACCCTATTTACCACAGGCAAGTTGGGTGGGATTCAATTAGTTGCATTTAACAAAAGCTACCTGGGGCCTACATTTAAGGTCTGACTTTACGCTGTAGCTACCTCCCCCCTACAAGAAATTGAAAACCAAAAAACAAAACAAAAAAACTAGCTCCTATATCTTTTCTACATGGGTATTCTGCAGGGTGGGTCACCAGGCTGGAGACCTTCCCCACACTTAAGGCTGTCACTGTGTCCCATCTGGTCTCCGTCTGGGTCCCTTACTTGATTGTAGGCATCGTAGTGAGCAAGAAGGATAAAGTGAGAGGAAAGAGTTCATTTGCTCTAACCACAAGACTACTTTTCCTCATACCTTTCATACTTTTGGTATGTTGTAGAAAATTTACTTTGTGTGCCCCTGTAATGGCTCTTGTCAGCTTCCTGCTGAACAGCCTTTAATTTTTTTTTTTTTAAGATTTATTGATATTCATTCATAGATCAGGATCATTGCAAATAAATTATTTGGGTACTTAGAAGTCTTATTTGGGGAGATACTTTTTAAGTCTTTTCATTGGCTTTTTATAGAAGCAAGTGTCCCCGTGTTTCTCCATGATGTCAGTTTGACTTATCCTTATTCTTAACTCAGCTTTCAAAAACTGCTAAGTGTTTTATATCCCTTAAGGTAGCACAGTCCAATAGAAATATAATGCAAGCCGTAGATGAAATTTTAAGGTTTCTAGTAGTGTAGTGATATTAAAAAAGAAGTAAATAGGGTAAGTTAATTTTAACAATATAATTTGTTGACCCCAACATATCTGAATATTATCACTTCAACATGTAATCAGTTTAAATAATTGTCAAGGTATCTTACTTTTTTTCGTACCAAGTCTTTGAAATCTCATATGTATTTAAATTTCATAAAATTTACAACTGAAAAAGTGAATTTACATACCCAAACTGTTCCAAATACACTTAAAATTTGTTTAATAACTGAATTGGGTATATTTTTACATTTAAATTAACATAAAAAGAAATAATGCAGTTCCTCAGTTACAGTATCCACATTTCAAGTACTCAGTAGCCACATATAGTCTGTGGGTAGCATAGTATTCTAGAAATTCAACCCAGGGCTGTTGATCTTTTGTCCTTAGGTTTATCATTTTCAAATAAGGAAACTGAGGTCCAGATTATTAATTACTCTGTTCATTACACTTCCATGATATTTAGAACAGACCTTACGTGTATTTTTTATTCATCCAACAGTACTTAAATTCCTATTTTAGTGAGGATTAGTGGAAGAGTCTAGAGGAGTATTGAGATCTTCCAAATTGTCTGTCTTTTCTGTTATGTCAGATTCTAATAATTCCCTTTGCTGTGGAGTATTTACTATTGCAGTTGATCAGAATTTAAAGGAATGCTCTTCTGTTTAATGGTTTACTGGTCTGGATTCAGCTGTTGATAAGACCACTGTAGCCCCTTTCAGCAGGAAGGGACTTGGTGTAAGGAAATAGGTACTTAATAAATCTTGGAGGGTCTGGAGGAGCAGGCCCTGGGTTGAATTTCTAGGAATGACTCCTAGAATAAGACCGTAGAACTGGCCTGCCAAGGGAACTGCTACCTCTGTTGTAATCTCTAGTGAGCCTGAAGGCTTCATAGTCTAACTGGCAAATAGTGTGGGTGTTGACTCAACCCTTGAAGCTGAAGACTGAACACTGGGACTTCAGCATCAGAAGTGCAGTCCCACCTCATGGTTTGTGCTTCCACCTTTCAAATCTGTCATGGCTGCATCTGTCTGAAGCTCTGGCAAGGTGGTCTTTTCTTTCTGTCCTCTATTGTGCAGTAAGGAGGCTAGAAAGTATCTATGTTAGTTGCCCAAGTGGTTAGCATATTGGTGTGGAAGTCAGAGATGGGCTAAGGCGAAGCTCAACTGGACCTGAGCTATTTGTCTAGCTGGGATAATTTCACAGAGATGTTGAAAAGTTACATGAGCTAACATGATAGGTTCTATGAAAGTTGTTTTATTCTCTATTGTGGGTGTTTCTCTAGGTCAGTATCTTCTGGAAAGATAAGAGTAAATGGTAATAATGCTCCTGAATCAAACTTAATTATTGTTTTAAAAGATCTGAGAGTTCAACTGTACTTGAACATATTATGTTTACATACTCATTAGTGTTCCAGTCTATTTTATGATGTTTTTGTGTATTGAATGTTCAGGTCCTTTAATATATGTGTAAGGGGAGATTGCATTGAAAATTTTGCCTGTCTATTGTTCTAACTGGGGTTATTAAATATGTCAAGGATATAAATCAGTACAAAGAAAATATATAATTTTGGAAAGGGTGGGTAGGAAGAGTTATAGATCTTGCGACGTTTGTGGGTCAGGTCAAGACAATAGACATTGGACAGTGTTACAGAATTAATTTGGTTTGAAAAAAGTTACTTTATACCACAGCTACTTTTCATACAGCTATTGTTCTTAGAAATGTGTGTAAATCAAATAATTTGAAAATTTATACATTGGAATTAGGGCCATTTGACCACATTCATCATTCTTTTATTGCATCTCTAAGTGTTTAATGTGTCTAATTATGATATTTGTGGGAAGGGATTAGTGTAAAGCAGTGGTTATTTAAGGGTGGTCCCTGGATTAGCAGCTGCAGCATCACTAGGGTGCTTATAACAAATGCAAATTCCTGGGCCCTACCTCCATCCTAATGAATCAGAAACTCTAGGCTTGGTGCCCAGCAGTCTACATTTTAACAAGCCCTCAGGGTAATTCTGACCTTCAAGTTTAAGAACACTGATAAGAAGTGATTTAGCCTTTTCCTTTAAAGGGATTGCCAGTCACCAGTTCTTCTACCTATTTGCTCTTTTAAAAAGCAAAAAGAGGCAACACATTTGGTTGGTTGAGTAACTTAACCTCTTTGTGCCTCAGGTTTTCATATGAAGCCTGGAGGTACTTGGTTTTATATGCAAGTGTGTCATTTTTTAATAAAAAGAAGATACTGTATCTATGGTTGAAGAAAATTCTTTGGGTAAAATGATTTCCTAATTTTAGCTTTAAGTTTCCCTTAAATATTGAAAAAGCATTTCAGAAATTTTCTTTGTTCCTAAGCAAGTAGATTGAGAAATCTAAACTTATAATCCCACCAGTGTTCATAGATTTATTTAAAATATTTATTTCTCTACAAAATTAAATAGCAATCTATGAAAATAAATCTTTGTTTCCTAAAGGATGATGTATTTATGTGGTGGTCCTAGGTTTCTTTTGTTTGTATCACTGAGCGTCTATTTGTATCTATGTTACAATGACTTGTCTTCTACTTTGATTGACTAATAAAGTATAGAGTTTTACACGTAACTTCTTTTACAAAAAAATTTAATGTAGAGGTTGTGAGTTTACAGGACAATCATGCATAAGATACAGGATTCCCATATACCACTCTTCCACCATCTTGCATTGTTATGGGACATTTGTTACAATTGTTAATAGCATTTTTTGTAATTAAATTATTTCTTTTTTAACAGTAGTTAACTTGTTGAAATTGATGAAAGATTATTAAAATAATATTGTTAACTGTCGTCCATAGTGTTACATGAAGTGTATTTTCCTCATATATTATTAACATTATTAACACCTTATATTAAGGTTGTACACTTGTTATAATTCATGAAAGAACATTCTTATACTTGTACTATTAATTATAGTCCATCATCTACAGTAGAGTTCACTGTGCTATACAATTCTGTGTTTAATTGTTTAATTTTAATTCTAGTAATATATACAACCTAAACCCTCCCCTTTTAATTTACCAATATCATTCAATGCTGTTAATTAATTACACACACAGTTATATGCTAGTATCACCACCATTCATTTCCAAAGCTTTGCAATTAACCTAGATAGAAATTCTGTATAAATTAAGCATCAACTCCCTTTTCTCTAACCCCATTCTATCCCCTGATAACCTATATTCTAGATTCTAACTCTGTAGATTTGCTTATTCTAATCAGTACATATCAGTGAGATCATACCATGTTTGTCCTTTTTGCATCTGGCTTATTTCATTCAATATAAGGTCCTCAAGGTTCATCCATGTCACACGCATCAGTACTTCATCCTTTTTATAGCTGAATAATATTCCATTGCATGTATATTCCACATTTTGTTTTTTCATTCATCACTTGATGGATGCTTCGGTTGTTTCTTATGGCAATTGTGAATAATGCTACTCTGAACATTGGTGTGCAAACATCTGTTGAGTCCATGCTTTCAGTTCTTTTGAGTATATACCTAATAGCCAGATTGCCAGATCATGTGGTACTTCTATACTTCAGCTTCCTGAGGAGCTCCCAAATTGTCTTCCACATCAGCACCACCATTTTACGTTCCCACCAGTAATGAATAAATGTTCCTATTTCTCTACATCCTTTTCAACACTTGTAGTTTTCTTTCTTTTTTTTTTTTGATAGTACCATTGCAGTGTGTGTGAAATGTTATCTCTGATTTGCATTTCCCTAATAGTGATGTTGAGTGTCTTTTAAAAAGCTAAACGGTTTTTAGCCATTTGTATATCCTCTTTGGAGAATGTCTATTCAAGTCTTTTGCTTATTTTTAAATTGAGTTATTTACCCTTTCTTTTGTTGTGTTGTAGAATATTTTTATGTATTCTGGAAGTTAAACCATTATTGGATATGTGATTTTTCTCCCATTGAGTAGTTGTCTTTTCACTTTTGTGACAAAGTCTTTTAGTGTACCACATTTTTTTTTCTTTTTTTAATTTTGAGGAGGTCTCATTTATCAATTTTTTCTTCATTGCTTCTGCTTTGAGTATGAAGTCTAGGAAACCATTGCCTAACACAAGATCCTTAAGATACTTGCTTACATTTTCTTCTAGGAGTTTTATAGTTCTGACCCTTATATTTAGGTCTTTGATCCATTTTGAGTTAATTTTTATATGGTGTGAGATAGGGGTTTTCTTTCATTCTTCTGCATATGTATATATTTCAAATTCTCCTAACATCATTGTGGAAGAGACTTTTCTTTCCCTATTGAGTGGACTTGACAGCCTTCTCAAAAATCAGTTGATCCTAAATGTGAGAGTGTTTTTCTCAACTCTCAATTGGTCAACATGACTATCCTTGTGCCAGTACCATGCTGTTTTGACCACTGTAGCTTTGTAATATGTTTTAAAGTCAGAAAGTGTGAGTCTTCCAACTTCATCCTTCTTTTTCAACATATTTTTGGTTATTCGGGGTCCTTTCCCATTCCAGATAAATTTTATAACTGGCTTTCCAATTTCAGCCAAATAGGCTGCTGGAATTTTGATTGGGATTGTGTTGAAACTGTAAATCAATTTGGGTAGAATTGATGTCTTAATGATATTTAGTCTTCCAATCCATGAACTCAAAATAGAATGTCCCTCCATTTATTTAGGTCTTGTTTGATTTCTTTTAGCAGTGTTTTGTAGTTTTCTTTGTACAAGTCCTTTACATCTTTGGTTACATTTATTCCAAGGTATTTTTTCTCTGTGAGGCTTTTCTGCCTCTGGTTTGTTCACCATTAGGACGTGCACCTTACCCCATGGAGCCAGATAGGGCCAATCCAGACAAATGGGTCACCCCGGAAAAGTCCTGTTTTGCGTTTAGGTGGTCTAGCAAACAGAAATTGGTTGGAGTGAGTGCACCACTTGCCAGCCACAGTTTTCTTGTTGTCTCTTGCTCTCACTTTCTTTTGTTCCTTGCTCTGCCCCCCACCTCCTGTTCTCTTTTGGTTTTATCAATAAAATACCTCCTGTTCCCTTTTGTATGTAGCACTGGCTCGTGTTCTGCCCTGGGTCTCCGTGCCTGGATATGCTGGGCATTTTAACTCACTCTTGTGAGTGCCTCTGTAGTTTGTGTCTCTGGTGAGAGGAATCCAGTCACTGCCTTTGAGTAATTCCCCAGCTATTTGGGACTGGATGAGGGAGAGGGAAGCAGACCTGCAGTCCCCTTTGGAGGTTTCCTATCTAATATTTTTCTTTTTCTTTGATTTTTTTAGTGTCTTTGGAGTCCTTCTCCAGTCTCTACTGCCTTCCAGAGTTCTAAACAAGTAGGATTTGTCCTTTTATTCACTGAATCTCTGGGGAGATTTTATCAGGAGTTGTCTTATAGTGCTGTGTTGATGACATCACCTTTCACATAGCTTCTTCACTTTGAATGAAACATAGTCTAAATCATGTAGTTAATTTACAGAGCCTATGTATTACTAATTGTCAGAGTCCAACTTTATCAACTTAAACTTTTCAGTGGTCTGTTTAGTCCAAAATCCTTCCTTTTCTAAGTGGGAAGTGAAAATCAAAAGAATAAAAAAATACGAAATTGTTGAGGGTGGACCCAGACATATATGTATGTATATATAATATATATATATTGTTGAAGTGGCTCCTTTTTATAGGGCAATAATCAGTATTGGTCAGAATCCCCAGACTTGCCAGTTAATTGGTGACTTTTTAAAAAACTGTGTTGTTCATTTAAGATGGGCCTTTGAATTTTAATTTTGTTTAAATATTTGATTTCTGCATCATGGTGACAAAAACAGCAACCTGAAAAATTGTCAAGTGTTCAGAATCCCTTTTTCCCTCATGATATAAATGCACATGTTTAAATCTGTTCTGTTGTTATAAACAATAGAAATATCTTACTTAAACAAAAATAGTTTGAAGCAATTAGTTTGACCAATTGTTAAAACTATGGTAGGTAATAGGATAAATAATTTTCATGTTTGTTTGAAAATGTAGCATTTATGGTTAACCTTATTGACTTATAAACCGAGTATAAGCAAATAACATTGAAAAAAAAAAAAAAAAGCCAAAATGCTTAAAGTGCTCCATTGCTTTTTATTCCAAGCTGGTAGGCTTTTGTGGAAGAAAATTAAGATTCTGACTTGATTCTTTGGAATTCTCTTGTCATTGTATAAACAAATAAAACAATCTTTGGCTGCTCACAGAGTTTTTGTCCCTCAGACAGATATAATATCCTGGCATTTCTCATATTCTATTATCAAAGCCAAGGCCTAGGATTTTAAGTGCGAAGTTGGCTCTGAAATAATCAAACTCCAAACAAAGCCCATCTGAAAGTCCAATAAAGTAAAATTATAGTATTGCAAAATAAGATTTCACTTAACTAAATCTCCACATTTTGAGGATCTTTACCATAAAGATGTTATTGTATTATAAGAGGAGAGGGGAGGTAGTTTGGGCCAGCTGGGGGGTATTACTTTGATCCACAAATGAAGAGCTGCGAGTTTATTTTCTCCTTTGTAAACTAAAGGAGGAAAAGTGCTTACTGGTAAAAACCAAGTGTATTTTGTGGGGTAGAAGTCTTTACTGAGGTAGTGCTTGTTGCAGAGCACTTAGCTAGGTGCTGGAAATATAAAAAGGTAGGCTATTTCCACTTAGTAGGAAATGAAAGTGAGATTCAGTGTGGCTACATGATGCCTAATGTCTTGGAACTTGTAACTGAAGAAACTGGCATTTGAAATTGTGTTGCTTCAGTTGAGATCTCTTTCTGAAACTGGGTGTTTTAAATATGGAAGACAGCATTGTGCTTTTTGTAGTGCTTGTTTGCTGAAGTTTTACTGTAAATGGTCATCATTGGCTTGTATATTTTTCATAATATCAAGCACAGTTTTAAATATTTTGTGGGGAATCCCTTATTTAATCTAAGAGCTCAGACTTTGAAAAATCTTTGGAAATCTTGGTGTCTTTGTTATGTTTGGATGTTAATAATTTGGGAGCTTAGATGCTTGCTATTCAGACTGGACTTCAGATGTTTTTTAAAGAGAAAGTGAGCCTGCTTCTCAAGAGGCAGCATAATGTAGTTTTGTGTGCAATTGACTTTGGAGGCTTTCTGTGTGGGGGAAAAAAAAAGAACAAAAACAGTTTTTTCTTATTAGCAGGTGCCTTAAGCAAGTTATATGATTTCTCTAAGACTCAATTTTTGTGAAATGGAGATGACAGTAGTTCCTTTCTCTTAAAATTATTTTATTTTATTTTTTTTTAGTGATTAACACATGAGCACCCTGAAAATGCTATCTGGCATTGTTTTTATTAAAGTTTATGGAACTTTTAATTCTTCTTACTGTATTCTTTTTATAATCATCCCCCACCCCCACCCCACTGTTGGTCTCGAGAGACAGACAGGAGGAGTGTAAATGTTACTCTTATGTAGAATTATGTTGGAATCGGGAGCTCTGAATAGTTTTACTTTGGGAATTTTTGAAGTAGATTAACTCTTCTATTTCTCTTGAGAGTTTATTCTCCTAGGTTTCTGTCAGACACCTTCAGGATCTTTATTCTTGGTTGGCATTTGCAATACAACCCTGCTATTTAACTCTCTAAACGTCAGTTATTTCATTTCAGGAACAGGGATAATAGTTGTTCTTTCACACAGGGTTGCTGCATGTATTAATAGGAATACAGTGAAATTATTTGTACATAGCAAGGGCTCAATCCACTTTAGCTGAAAAGGGGAAATAAATTTTTTGAACAGATAATATTTCCCTTCAGGAAAAAGAATGAATTCGTTTTAATATCTGTTGGGATATTTTTGTCAGATTCTTTTCATTCTATACTTGTTACATCCTCAAATGAAACTGTTTATGTGGAATTCTGGGCGTGTGTGCCTCAGGGTACAGTAGTTTTCTCTTATGTTTGGATCATGCTCCAGCTTGGTTTTACTGTGACAGGAGTGGCTTCTAAAAGCATCCAGATGAGAGTATCGTTTCTCACCAGAACTATTTTAGCAGTCATCATCATGTTAATAGGGAATATTTAATTTCTGAGCCCAAAAGAAATATGATTTTTATAGAAAAAATAATTTTTCAGAATCCCTCCACCAAGGGGTCATTAGAATTGGCATTTTACTGTTTATACTTTTAATTCCATCCCCTCCTCCAGTATATTCTTAAGTACTACTCCTCCCACACATCTCTTTTTATTATGGAAATTTAAAACCATTGAGAAAGTTAGAGCACTGTAATAAACACTTATGTATTATTACTCTGCCTTAACTGTTATTAACCCATAGACAATATTCTGTCATCTGTATCATCAGCCACGCCTCCTTTCCCCTCTCCCTCCAACTCAATTTATTATTATTTTTTCAGCTGCATTAACTTTGAATAAATCCTAGACATTTTATCATTTAATCCTTATGTCCTTCAGTGGCATATGCTTTAAAAATGTTATCTATTACAGTTTCTACTTTACACACACACTCACACACAAACACACACAGTTACGTACATACATGTAGACATAGATGCCTCTTTTAGGGTATATTTCTGGTCACTGTATTTAACTCTTCTGATATTAGGGGTTCTGTTAGTTGGGATATTTTTGTTAATTTGGAGTTGTTGGATAGCCACAGAACTAGGACTCCAGGTCACTATCTTAAATGTCCCCGAAGGCAGCCCTGGGTGGGGATGGAGGTGGAGTGTATCTGTGGGAGAAGGAGTTCCTGGAACAGGAGCCTGTCTTTTCTTCCAACAGATTGAAGGGCTTTTGGCTTTTAGGGCTAGAAGCTAAGAGTTGGTCTTTGTGGCCATGCTCAACCCTGAAGACATTAAACCTGCTTGGTTAATGTGCAAACCAATTTGTTCATTTCACATCTGTGTTATTATTGGACATGTACCTGATTTCTTCATTACTGGGTGCATTCTATAAATCTGGGTAATGATGATAATGTGCCAGAGTTATTTTATTGACCATGTTATGGAATATTTCTTCTGCCAAATGAATTCTTGAAGTTCTGTTTTTTTGGAGCCCTGGCAAGGAAAAAATGAACTGGGAAAGATGAACTAAATCTTCAAGTCTGAAGATTTGCTGAAACAGAATTTGATATAGAATACCATTGTGCCATTTTATCTTTAGGCCTATTTTGTGTATTCTTGGGGTGGCTATTACTTGGTGACCTTGATAATTTGATATTACAATTTAACTTTTAAAAAGTTAAAAAATAAGCAAGCTTAGAAACATGAAGGAGTTTGTACTTCTAAATAAAGTTGTATTTAGTTGATTAAATAATTTGTCTTAGAATATTTTATTGAGTAAATACTACTATCTGCTTTTGGCTATGTAAGCTCATAAATTTAGATGCTTGGAGAAGGGAAATTCACTCTACAACTTAATCCTTTCAGCCTATGTTTTGGCATCTAAATAGCTTTTTCTTGACCTACGAGTGATAACATTTTCTTTTGTCCTTTTGGGTACACCTGAAATCCCTACTCTTTTTCTAAGATGAGTTCACACATTTTCTAACACAGTTTGGGCAGAGTTTCTAACCCGTAGACAACCTATTTCTACACAATGCTGATGCCTTGAGAGCCCCATAGGCAGTTGCTGGGTTGTGCCTTTAAGATAGAGTTAGTGGGACTGCCTTTAAGATCAGGGACATAGCACATTCCCAGAGTCCTGAATGGGTTTCCTTCATACTTAGGTTATTTGCTTTGGGTACTTTTCGTAAAAGACGGATGTACTGCTGCACCTCAGTTTCCCTGAGTTGGCTGAGCATTGATCATTTGATCTACCACCAGGAGGTATAGATTCAGATACTCTCTGTCCTGTACCTTCCTTTGCAATCTTACATGGGCACGGGCAGGCATATGTAAGGGCACATGCCTCTATTTCCCCTTGCCTCTGGAGCCCCATGGGAATTACCATAGTTGCCCGCTCTACTGTGGCTTTAACCCTTTGATCACTGATTAAATATTTATCCATTTGCAACAGCATTGTGCAGCACACTGGATACAGAGGTGAAAAAGACAGTTCTTGTTCTCATGGAGTGCGAAATCAATGCCATAGATTGTTAACTGATAAGCATATGCACATGTTAAAACTATAGAACTGTGCCGTAATGATACATACGCTGTGGTTAACAGGGATTGGATAAAATAGAAGAGACTGTATTTTACTGTATATGCCTAGGTATTCTTCGAACTTGTTACAAGCACGTATCATTCATGCAATTAAAATAAAAAGAAGCTGCATTGTGGTAGGTGTTACAAGCAACTAAAAATACAGTGGGAAAGTGATTAATTCCATGGGGAGCAGAAGCCAATGAACACTTTTTGAAAGATTATTACCTTGGACAGGAGGAGAGAGGAGGAGGGAAGGGTTGAGGGCTTTTCATGTAGAGGGAGAATGTGTCTGATTTATAAACCAGCTTGTTTTGTCCAGGGTTTTCAGTAGTGGCTATCATTATTACTAGATTTCTAGGCACCAAGCCTTTTCTTTCCTGGGCATTAGAGGGGCAACTGGCAATAGAATTTTCTTTTGGGACTTGTAATATATTTGTTCAGAAGGTGCCATAATTTGTGGTTAGATTTTCAGTGAACTTGGACAAGTTTTTTAAACTCATGGTATAGCTGAATTATAGAACTGAATTCTAGTTATCTTTTTTGCAATAGAAATATTAAATTAAGTTCTAGGTTACCCAGCAGAGTGTACTAGTTGTGAGGGTGGGGCTTGAGTGGTACTTTTTGGGCAGTGGTCCTATAAAATTAGTGGACAATTAGATTATTGGGTCACCTGGGCACTTTGAAAGCATTCCTTTTTGGGCAGTGAATCTGTAAGTTAGGTCTCAGTAAGTGTGGCCAAGCAAGAGCCACAACAGTTGCATTACCGCTTCCGGGGCTTTCCCTAGCCCTCCTAGCTCCTAAGCCCAAATTCTAAACCCAGTGGACCCTAACTTGATCATTGTAGCATTTGATCAGCAGCATACTTATAATAGAAGATAAACTTGTAATTGGAAACAAATATAATGGGGTATCCTTTTTGTTGTCTCCAATTGATTAGAGAAAAACTAAACACCAAGAAAGAACACATAAATAGGCAAAACCCAGAAAATTTTATCTAATTTATGTGGGATAAAGTGCTACATGTTTTTGGTTCTCTGTGTATGTTCATATACTAATAGCATCATTTCTGGAAGTTTATAAGTTTTTTTCATCCTTTAAATTTTAATAGATAAATTATAGGCATGTAAGCTGAATTTATATAGAAAATGTCACATTAAGTGTTGCCCATACTGTGTGCTATTTCTCTTCCTACAAAACATTTGCCTTTTGGAAGAATGGATGGCTCAAGGGATTAGTGATGGGGAAGTGGAGGCTTTCACATTGGTTCAGATTTGACCTTGGTCAGTGATGCTTGAAAATCAGCACTATTTAATAGGCATTAAGAGAGCCCACTTTTTGATCCACTTCCAGTGGATAAATATCCATAGTTCTTTAATGCCATAGTTGTGGAACTAATTGGCAGAATTAAATGATTTAAGAACTTTACTCCCCTTTTGCCCTCAGAAAATAGTTGGTTGTTGTTTAAATCAGAATCTTGGAGACTGCATGAGGCATTTCTGAGGATTTGAGACTGTAGCTGGCTTTGTAGCACTTACTGTATTGAACTTGTGTGCTTTGCCTTGCTCTTGGTAGGTGGGGCTAGGGAAAAGGGAGTTTTTCCTGACAGGTTGCTATTTTTACAAATCTGGGGCTGCTCATCAGACTCCGGACACATTTAAAAGCAATTCTAGAGTCATTCATTGCCCAATATTTATTTCCTTTTCTTCCATGATCAAATACAAGTAATAAGGATAATCTATTTTGTATCTCTTTGTTTTCCCTCCCCTGAAAGGATTTCAGTGTGTGAAGTTTTTTTTCTGACACCCTACTTCTGATTGAAATGATGGATTTTTGCAGTGTGGCTCAAGTGAAATTGTAGTTTTTTGTATTTTAAGTCCAGTAACTTCCAGTCATGAGCACTCTGTATTTACTGAGCTTCCAGAAAAGGGTTTGCACTCAGGGATAATATATTACCTGCTAATTTGTTTGCTGAAAGATGGGCCCATATATTTAGAATGATGACAGATTAGAATATTTGGCTAAGTGTATCAGTCAGTGTCTCATTTTTCAAAATATGAAAACTCCAACGTGCTACTGTAAAAATGCTGTGCTGTATAGATGGATTATACTTGTTAAGGGAATTTCTGTCCTGGCTAGATTCTTTTATTTCTTTCTTTATTTTTCAGAATCATCCTTTGTTATATCCTAACTCAGATAATGAAAACTTCTGGCCGATTCTTTTTCTTCTTTTGCAGGTTCTGTTTGCCATTCACGCACCTCGCATTCCTTTTTTTTATTGCAACATAGAACACCTACATTTTTACCCCATAAAGAAGGTCAAGTCCAGAAATCTATAGCTTTGACTACCCTTTGTTCTCTCTGTCTGTAGCCAAGAGGTGTAGAGAAGGCCTTTATGAAGGGGAAAGTGGGAGGAAAACCAATAGGCTTCCTAACCCAACTGAGGAGTGTTAAGTTGTGAGTGAGAGGAATTAAAAGTACCATTGGAGAAGGCAGAAAAGCAGCATCTGGGCAGGTAGAGATACTGCTTGTTTTGGATGTCCCTGCGGATCTTTCTTAGGCTATTTCTTTCCCGCACACACAAAGAATGCATAAGTATTTTGAAAATAGCCTGGCTTATCTGACTAAATTGTCAACCAAAAGGAAAGAGAAAGGTGGTCTTCAACTGTTATCTGTCCCATATGGGATGCTACCCCAACCTCAGTAGGGTCCTGTCTTGGATACAGCAAGATTAGTAGTGGATGAATAGAAGTTATTCTTCATGGTAGTTCACCTCTAGATAGCAAGTGATCTTTAAAAAAAAACAAGATTTATTTTAAGGATGTTTAGGAATAAACATCCAGATCAGATTCAAAGTAAACCCATTACTGCTGTGACATGTTACTAGTTTTCCCAGGACTGTATTTGTAATCTGTATGTTTTAAAGGTATTTAAATTTGGAGGTGATCATAGCTGAAAGGATAAGGTTTCTCCCTTGAACTCTGCCTAGTTTGCTTTTTGGAAACTTTCCCCAGCCTGCCTGACAGTTCTGACAGGCTGCTTTGCTTTTCTCCTGGGGTCTAAGCTGTGATCTGGTGGGTGGCGGATGTTGCTGGAAGGCACAGTGTAAGTAAAATAAAGACAAAATGGAAAGAATGTTTCTGTGACCCAGTGATTTTGAGACTAAACAACTCTTTTTAGTTATGACTCGAAGCCAGTATGCCTTCAGAGGAGTACCTTTGCATCACCTGTTTAAAGTGTTATGGAAACACCTTCATTAATCCAGCTCTGATCAAGCAGAAAGATTGGCAGGACATTTGGGCTATGATTCTTAAGAATAGTGTCTTCCCTTAGGAAATCAAAATCATAAATTATTTCTACCTATATCGCCCTCTAAATATCCTTGATATATGAAATTACATGTGTTTCTAGGAAATGATCCTTCTAAACATTTACTCCTTTTTTTCTTGTCACTCTTCATTTGCATTTGCATCTTTTTTTATTGTTGTTATAATTCTGGATATGTTTAATCAAATTGTCTCTGAATTGTCTTGGCCTATGTGAAGCGTCCGTTGGTTGGCAGTTTAGATTTATGAAGTAGTTTCTTAAATCCCATGAATATTGTACATCAAATTTTAAATCCCTTACTTTAGAGATAGAAACCACTACCATGTAGTTTTAGAAATGTAAATTATTTAAAAACTTTTTTGTGGAGGCTGTATGAATAATGACTCTGGGGGTATCGTGGGGGTAGTGGTGGTAGGAAACAAAGCAGGGACAGAAAAATTCATCCGCATTTTAAATTACATAATTTCCTCTGCCATGTCATACTTTGGCTGTTGGTTCTAGGTAGCTGATTCCTGGAAGATTATGCTGCTTATGCAACTGGTTTTATTCGGGGAGCTACGAAGTTGTTTAGTATAAGGATATAGTCCTCTTCTCAGGTATAACTCTGTACTACACTGTAAATATTGACATGCGTGACTTAAAGTACAGTAAAATATTACATATAAAACACCCATAGAAGAAGAATATTCAAATTCTTGTGTCTGAGACCACTCAGAATTTTCCCTGTCTCTCACTGGTATTCTTCCTTACTTCTTATCTCTAATCCCTGGGACTTGCCACTTTCCTCCCCCAACAAACAAAAAAACCTCTAAATTGTTCAAAAGGATCAGAGCGAGTTACTTATAGTGATGTGCAGCAACCAGGACAATCCTAGCTGTTGGTCTTCCGAAAGCCTGCAGAAGTTTCTTATTTCATAAGCAGAGATAATTTGTTTTTCTGTGTGTGCCATATGGTTTTGCAACTGCAGAGATCAAACAGATTTATGGATGTAAACTTCAGTTCTGTATGTAAAAAAAATAGTCATATGGAGATTTTCGTGCTGTGCTTGAACCGTTGATGCCAACCAGGTCTGTTAGAGTCAAGGATCCCTTGTCAGTTCTGTAAGCAACTATGTATGGTGGTTTTTATTTGCCTTGGACTTTAAAGACAACTTTGGAAAGGAGACTTGGAACACAAATTGTCAACTGAAATGCAGTGATTATTTGTTTTTTTATAAAGACGATTGAAACTCGGAGTCGTTGGCATGGAAGAAGAATGGTTCTGAGACAGCCCAGGTGGTCTCTGGAAAAGCCTGAAGTTTTTCTTAATCAGAGACGTTTTAATTACACTAATTTATTTGGGGATTAATTGTTCTGGGATAGTCCTTAGAATTAAGGGTTTGAGTTTCTTGGCTGTAATTTTTTTTTTTTTTTTTTTTTTTTTTAAAGGAAAGACAGAGAGAAGGAAGGAAGGATAGAAGGAAGGAAGGAAGGAAGGAAGGGAAACATTTTTAAACATTTTCTTGTTTTATTGTATTCTGTTTCTCCGTTTTTGTTACATGGGCTGGGGCCGGGAATCGAACCGAGGTCCTCCGGCATAGCAGGCAAGCACTTTGCCCGCTGAGCCACCGCGGCCCGCCCTCTTGGCTGTAATTTTTGAAAGGGGAAAAAGAATATGTGTGCTGGTGATTTCCCCTTGTTTTTACTGGTTATATATATGTTTTTTGACCTTCCAGTATAATGTGTATAATTTTTAATACAGTTTCAGTTTATCTAAAATACTTATAGATTCCTTTATTTTTCAATTATAAAATTTACCAGTGCATCCAAATTGTCTAAGCTGTCTCCATTTATGGACATAAAATTTGATAGATTCTAAGGCTGTAATTCCCCCCAACCCTACAATCCTTAGAATCTTAGATAAAATATCAGTTCCTGGAGGGAAGCCTTCAAGACCCTCAGACCCAGCTTCTTGTGTTTTCTGGGCACACCCTATATATACGTCCCTTGGGCAGCAGTTACCATATTTGTCATCAATTAATTCTTTAATTTTGGTTAACCTGCCTCCCCTGCTGTTTATCTGGCTCCAATTCCAAGAACTTTTTCTGTCATGTTTTTTGCTCTAATCCCAGCTTCTGGCTCATAATGGGTGCTCAGTAAATATTTGTTGAATAAAACCACAGTATAGTTGGTGTAAGTCATGCCTGCTTAGTATGTATAAATATAATTTTTTTCCTTTAGCTAATTTTCATATAGAGCATCTTTCAAAATAGCAGTTGTGGCTTTTTCTAATGACTGCATACCTTCTGCTTGTATGTATTCAAAAGATCTGGTGCCTGGATATCCAGATGTTACTCCTGATTTTTTCCCCCCTTCTTCAGCCTTTGCATGGCAGCTATTATTTTACTGTTTACCAGGCTTTTAATTCCAGAACCCACAGCAGGAATAAGCAGCTGGTAATGAATTTCCACATAAGCCTTACAAATTGTTTCATCTTTGTTGGTATAGAGAACAAGATCCTGAGATTGCTTGACAAGTATAAAATCCTATAGCATGAGCTCTTAGAAATCTTATCATCTAACTCTTCCTCATTTTATGTCTGTTGAAATCAAGGGCACAGGGAGTTTACTTGGCTTTGCCCAAAGTAAAATGACTAGTTATATTTCTTAGTGTTTGAGTAGGGTTGAGAGCACAGTTACCTGGCTCCAAGTTCAGTACTCTTTCTGCTACAGAAATCTTTGGGTTTGGCAGAAAGTCAGTTTTTCTGTTTACCAAAACTTCTTTAGTATGTTAGTATTTAACAAATATTCATGAATGAATGCTCCATAATATGTATTTTATTCTCTCTCAGGCATTGAAGAAAAAAAAAAAAAGATACTCAACATTTGCCAGCACAAAACACTTTATCCTACGTTACTCGTTGGATTCTTATAACACCCCCCTGAGGTGGGGATGTATGATTGAGGAGATTTGAATCTAGGTAGTGTCATTTATCTGTGTTTCCAGTGTTGTTAAGTAGTAGATCAAGGATCGTCTAACTAAGTGAATGTACCGTATGCTACAGCTGTCTTATGCTCTTTGCAGGTGAAATTGATGGTTTGTTGTTTGTGTATGTATATTATCAGCATTGGATTTTCCCCATTGGATTGTGGTATACCCTTGGGTTAATCCAGTTAAATGGGAACTGTTTTTTAGCTTTCTCTAATGCCTGAAATGGCACTGTTTGAAGTGCCAGATTTTCTTAACTGACATGAGCTATCCAATTGATAAGTGACTTAGGTAGAGAATTTGCCACATTCTGTTTGTTTCTTCAGTGTGCAGCTTGGAAATGAAGCTCAGGCCAAGCACTTGTTCAGACTAATCCCACCTCATTCTTCAGTAGAAGGGTATGTGCAGAAAAACAAATCTACCCCAAACAAAGAAAAACCCCTAACAACCAGTGAACTCAACTTTTGAGTTTAGAAATTTTTATTACCCTGGTATAGGAAGACAATGTCAAATGTCCCCCCTCCCCTGCAAAATGAAAGCCTCATCTAGGAAACATTTTGTGTGTGTGTGTGTGAATGAAGGAAGCAGATTGTTTTGTACATAAAAATATCCACTAGTAGATATTATACTGGAAAATAAATTTTGAGTATTTTTTGTTTTGGAGTTTTGGCTTGACATAGATGAAATATTCTTTCCTAGAAAATTTAAGCAAATATATGGAATGGAAGATATCTTCATCTATATCTGGAAGGTACAAACTTCATCTAACTAATAATTGGAGAGGACTTTGCTGCTAGCAGGGAGAAGAAACCAGCAAAACAACAGGAGAGAGATGAGAGAATTGTTAGGATGATATTGTCGGGTAGGCAAGAGAGGAGTAGTTTTGATTAACTGAGTTATAATGTATACATTTTATACATTGAGTGTGTATATATATATATATATAGCAGATGCAAGGAAAACAACCCAGAAACTGCCATCTTCCTCTAAAAGGCCTTGAGTTCACTACAGAGAGGCATAAACCCAATAATTTTGCCCATCCATTTGGTACCAATAAAATTTAAAAATTCTGAGTTAGCTATTAACAAAGTGACAGATATTTAAGGTTTTGCTTCCATTATTAAAAAATGTGTTTTTACCCTTTTATTTTCAAAGATGGAAGCACATTTGATACCTATTGATAAAAATGTGCTTTTTTGTAACAAGTTTGATTCAGTCCCAGGTTATTCTTTTTCATTGATTTGATTCTGGTGTTAATTTCTTTCTAAACAAAAATGAGGGAAATATAGTTGAGATTCCTGAGTAAGATTTTTTGGCAATATTTTAAATGGAATTGTCTTGTAAGTAACTATACACACACATACACACAACAGATGCACACACATGTTTGTGTACTTTTTTATAGTGAAGCAATATACTACATATTTCCCCCTAACCTTCAAAAAGCTGTTTCTGCAATACTTGGCTTCTAAAATTTTCCTGAGTAGAATGTTCAGCTTCTTCTCCCTTAGGTCCATGGTACAGGCCTTGTGAAATGTAAGTGACAGGCTTTCCATTCAGGCCAGCTCTCTGTGAGTCTTTAGCATGGGAATCTCACTGTGCTCTGTGTTCCTTATTGGGCAGCAGTCTTGCTGAAATAAGTAGGATTTTGCATAATCGGGTTCATTGAGACTTTGCTGGGAAAGAAATAATTTGCTGTAATGGGCTGAACAATCATGTGCCAAGAATTGTGTGGTTGCTGGCTTACACTAAAGTCATTATACTGAAGTAGTTTATTAAACCTCCATTTCAAAGACGTATCAGTAGTTGTGTCTGAATATTATTATTTAGCTACCTTAATGTGGTAAGAATTTGTTGGTTGCCCTCCCAGCATCCATATTTTCTCACCCTAAAGCCCACCATTTGTTTGGGGATATCTGAGATTATGGAGAAGCTGACTGTGCTCCTGTCTCTGGGCCTTAGGCACAGAGACAGGAGCACAGTCTCTTAGGTTTCCATTTTCTTGTTGCAGTGATGGCTCAAGGCTGAGCTCTCTGACCTAAGCCACTCCAGTACGCCATCCTCAAATTTTGCTTGGAATGCTGAGACAAAAATACCTTTCTCTTTGATTAGACATTAAGAAGTTAGTGTTCTCATACAACTGGCAGCTATCTTGGGGCCACAGATTTGCTATTCTAAGGATAGCAAGCACTAAGAAAGGCAGAGTGGAGGAGGATGGAAGGAAATCATGCCCTTGTTATGAGGTACTCAGTCAGGCCTGGTCTGAATCACCCTTACCACTGCAGTTTTCTGTTAAATAAACCAATCAATTACATTTATTGTTTGAACAGCTTGAGTTGTTTTCTATTACTTGAAACTACAGGCATCCTGACAGATGCCTTTTCTTAGACTTTCCCTTTTAACTACTTTTGCTACTCTCCTATATGCCATCATATAAAACTTTTTTCACTTTTTTCTTTGTCTTTTCTGTGCACATGCTATTTCCTTATGTTGCAAAGGCTTTCTTTATCATCTCTGCCTGATGAACTTCTATATAACCTTTAAGATATAAATGAAACACCATTCGTCTGTGAAACCTCTGTAGCTCTCTCAGTTTGGTGTCCATATCCTCTGTATTTCCTCAGCACTTTTTGCATAATCTCAATCTCTAATAGCTCTCAATATAGTCAAAAATACTTGTCTTACCCACTAGACTGTGAGCTTTTAAAAGGCAAAGGACATTTATTAATTTATGTAATTAATTAATTTAATAAATTAATTTATGTAATCACTATTGATCCCTATACCCATTGATAGTGCTATACAGAAGTGCAACACGGTAGGGCCACAGTAAGTATTGGTTGAATGAATGAACTTCAAAATATGAACATCAGAGGTCAGAATAGTGTTTTATCCTAATAAACTGTTAAATTCAAATGAGAATCGCACAAAGGTACATTAGGAAGTGGGTTTTTTCCCTATTTATTCTACCAAAAAATAATCTGGACATTTTTGGGGATATGAAAAGAAGTGTGATGAAAACTATGGTGCTAAGGAACAAAAGTTTCCCCATTACCCACTTGTCCAGTTTGGAGTGATGAGATCCTTTGTTCTGGTCATGCCAGAGGTCTGTTCTGATAAAATAGGTGTTTGGCAATTTACTCTTCATCTGCAAACACATAGCACCTTCATTCTCAGTTACCATTGGTTTCTTTTGCAGGCTCAAAATTTACTTGTGAAGTTATTTGATTTGCCACGTGGTTTATCTGTATTTTCTGGGAGGATTCTGGGGATGGAAATGATTCATGTGGGAATTGAAGTGGCTTTTGTTTGCTCAGGTGCTCTCCCTTCTAGTATGGGCAGCTCCCTTTCCCTTTTTTGGCCCTTTAATGTCATTTTTGAGCTTTGAACTTTAGAGTGTAGAACAGGCAAAGAGGCAGATACACCAAAATTTGAGATAAATTGATTGGAAGAGAGTTATTGTAAACAGTATGTCCTTTACAGGATTTTTTGTTTTTGTTTTTTTAGCTGCAAGTGACAGAAAGAAAACATGTGTGTGTGTGTGTGTGTGTGCGCGCGCGCGCGTGTGTGCAGGACAGGGAATTTGGGGACTTATGTAATCAAACTGTAAGGCCCAGAGTGAACGGAACTAGGATGTGAAACACTTAAGCATGCTGGCATCACTTTCACTTCAGAGCTCTCTGTCTCCACAAGGCTGGAACCATGACTGCAAACTGCATTGGGCTTGGAACTTCACAGCCTTGTAAACAGAGAGAAAGGGGAGAGCAACTGTTCATAACTTCAGTTAGCCCCGATTGACCTGGTGCAGGGTCCTGATTGACCTGACTTGGATAATGCAGCCATCACTTGTGGTGTCCACATTAAAAGGGCAGAGGGGGCTGGGGGTGGGTATAGACTGAGGAACTGCAATTGGTTTATTTTGTCCTGGGCCCGCCTTTATTACTAAAGGTTCAGAGGCAGAAAAAAGGGAATTTCACACAATGTGGCCCCTAAGGAATTATTCTAGATTGGGCATCTTCCCTAATTCGTGTCCATTATAAACAATTTTATATAAAAATATGAAGCTCTTACCATTTATTGATAATGTGATTCTATTTAAAATTTTTTTATTGATAATATTTTATGTTCACATACCATG
This sequence comes from Tamandua tetradactyla, assembly GCF_023851605.1. Lineage (NCBI taxonomy): Eukaryota > Metazoa > Chordata > Mammalia > Pilosa > Myrmecophagidae > Tamandua > Tamandua tetradactyla. The sequence continues at coordinate 76,479,771 of NC_135328.1, forward strand.
TAATCATCCAAAGTGTACAATCAGTGGTTCATGATATCATATAGCTGTACATTTATCATCACAATAGACTTTTTTTGTGAAAAATAACATATATACAAACAAGCAATAAATTTTAAAGTACATCACGACAATTAGTTGTAGAACAGATTTGAGTTTGATATGGGTTACAATTCCACAATTTTAGGTTTTTATTTCTAGCTGCTCTAAGATACTGGGGATTAAAAGAAATATCAATATAATGATTCAGCAGTCATACTCATTTATTAGAACTACCTTCTCTGTATAACTCCACTGATGTGATTCTATTTTAAAATACTGATGTAAGTACAAGTATTTTGGAGTTTTTTTGTACCTAAAGCAAGAGAGAAGAGGAGACTGATTTCTACTTCTTTTGAAAAATGTATGTTTGAGTACTTTCAAAAGATGGGGCACTTTCAATTCTGTTATTCAAAAGCAACAGAAAACCAACAAAGCTCTAGTTAATTGGTCGACGTTTATGGTGTTCAAGTTGACATGCTGCTTCCCAAGCTATTTTTATGAAAGAATGCCAAAGAGGAGGTTTCAACATCAGAGCAAGGTAGGAAGAAGCAGCACTCTGGTAGGGTAAAGTGAGAACTCCTCTTTATTTTGGCATTAACTCATATGTCCTCCTCCCCATGCCCCTCAGCCCCCGCTGCCCACCCAAAGAAATTGTTGGGATTATTTGCTGGTGATATTTACATTTCAAAGTCTAATACCTTTTATCCTTTTATTTGATGGGCACAGAGGCATAGTGCCAAACTGGTCAGAAAAAATCTTACTATCGCAGGGCACCCTTGCCATGTCTCTTTGCCCCTTTGAGAAATACATTACACTGCAACCTCCAGTTTGATTGATTGCCTCTTTCTCCTGTGCTCTCAGGCTCATTGCTACTCCCCTCACTATTCTCAGGCCTTGTTACATCTATCATTCTCTCTTTCCTGTATCATCTAACTCTTTCTTTTTATTCTCTCCTACTTCAGTGTGCTCACAAAGTTCCTCCCACTTTAAACTCTCAGACTCCAGGTCCTGTTTCATTCAGTGTCTCTGCCTCAGACTCTTCCCTGGCATTGCCAAAATCTAAAGATCTGCAGAAGTATCATTAGAAAATATTTCAGTACATTATTTCTTCTCCTTTTCTTCCTTGTCTGTCTCTTTTATTACTGCCCTACCTGACCTCAAGACTCATGACTGTTTCTTACCTTCTCACTGTACCTAATGCTGGATATTATTAGTTTGTGTGTGTGTGTGTGTGTGTGTGTGTGTGTATCTCTTTCCAGGTTGTATACCCAGTTTCTTTAGGCCTTATTGAAAGAATGCTAGTCATCTGTCTACGTTATATAGTCTTACAGAATTCTGAACAATGCTGTAATATGCTGGACACCTTTTCACAAGTTGTAGATGAGTGTTCTCATATCAATAATTTCTTTATTATTATAAGGAAAATAAAGGAGTTAGGGGATAGTTGTGACTATTGAAAGTTTAAAGCTGTATGGTCTTTTTCTGGTTAGAGAAGGGGCAAAAGTTTAACCTTTTTTTTTATCTTTGTTTCTAATGTATAATAGCACCTATGTACCAGCATCGTTGAGCACAGAATCTGGAGATTCTGGTCTTAACAGGCATGCTTTAAATAGTTCCAGACTTTATGGGAATACAATCACATTTTTGAAAAGTGGGTGTGTAGACAGACAAAATGAACCACACTTTCCCGCTGATTTTCGTTAAAGTTTTGTGAAATTAAAAGCCATTGAAAGCAGTGTGATGGTGGCTTGGTAGCAGAATTCTCGCCTGCCATGCTGGAGACCTGGGTTCGATTCCTGGTGTCTGCCCATGGGAAAAACAAAAATAAAACCCACTGAATCCATGCTTGAACTCAAGGTTTAGCACTTTATAGATTAGTCTTGTGGGAAATGAAGTCTTCTCCCTTACTTGAATTTTCTAGGAGACCAAAACTGTATTAAGAGCCTTCCCTAAAAATAAGTTTCATCCTCTGGAGGGAGGTATTCTGTGATGTGTTATTTTCTCTACCTTAATGATTATTGAACCTAATTGAAAACTGTTTTTCTTTCTCAAAGTGGCATGGTACATACGAATTACATTTACTAAGTGATATTCCAGGAATGTCCTCGAGTTTTGTATGCAAAAATGACATTATGTTCTAGAGGTCCCTGGGAATTTGTTAAAAAATGCTGGTTCTTGAGCCCTACCCCAAACTGAATCAGACTGTCTTGGAGTCCAGGAATTAATTATCTGCATTTCAAACAAACATCCCAGATGACTCTGCACGTGTTGAGTTGATGAGTCTCTTCTTCAACCTGGCCACTAAGGGTGAGATGTTGGCTTGCATTTATAAGGCTTAGAAAGGTGCATACTCAAGGCTGAGTTTGCACATTTATTAAGGAACATTTTTTGTTAGAAATTTTCTTTCCTAAAGATACATTTTTGGAAGTGTTATGGTGAGAGGTATTGTGGTCACTGAAGTCTACAGCCATGTGGCCTAGCCTGCTAATGCAGCCATCCCTGTGGCTCTGTGCCTGCAGCCTCCTTTGCTTTTTACAACCAGCTGTAGGCCTGGAGAGGAGCAGGTAGTGCTATAGCCATATCAATCTCTATTCAGGAAAATGGAGCCCATCCAGTTTTTTTGGTTTTCCTTAGGCACCCCTAGAGATTATTCTGTTTCCCCAATTATTTTCCATATATTGTCACTTATTGCAAGATAAGGACTGGGAAGAATCCCTGAGGATAGGAAGTGTGACTTCTTCCATGAGTTTCTTCTTAGGGCTTACTCTTTCCTTGACTTTCTTGGTACTCACTTTTCCTATCTTTGAGACAGAAGAGCTGAGCCCATGAGGAATTATTTGGCAATTACGATATTGTTGCTAATGTGTCTCTCCTGAAGAGTTGATTTCAGTAGAGTTTTAATGCATGCTACTGTGTTTTCACTAGTTGTCTTTTTCTAGGAAGGAATGAATGTGATGGATGGGTCTGCGTGTCTGTTCCTTTCAACTAAATAGTAGTCTGACCTAGGTAAGAGCAAGTAGCCATTTTTAACGATGTGAAGCTTAGACCTGTATAATAAAAATCTCCACCAGACAGTGGATATAAAAATTGCAGCAGTGCTTGTTGTGGTGTTAATAATGGTGATAATGTAGCAAAAAAACTAAGTGCCAAACAGTATTTTAAGGGTTTCAAATGCATTAACTCATTTAGTCTTATAAAACCCCATTCAGTTAATATTGATTATAATCCCCATTTGATAGGTGAGGAACCTGGACTACAGAGAAATTAATTGTCTTCCATTGACAAGAGGCAGGACTAGAATTTGAAACAAGGTATCTCCAGATTTGGGGCTCTCATCCCCACTATATTATTCTGTCTGCATTTGGTAGTTACCAGGTTAGCAATTCCCAGCACCAGACCAAAAGCTGGTCTTAAAGGGAGAATGGTGGAATTTGGAGGAGGCTAGATCTTTTTTTTTCTTGTCAGTTTGGGTAGATGCTAGGAGGTGAAAAAGATGCTGCTGACTCCAGCTCCAGGTTCAAACTGAGGGGCTATTGTTGGTTAAAGGCTTTGGCTTTGGATGCCAAATGGATGTAATTGACTGCCTCCCCATGTAGCACTGTGGTTTTCAGACCTTGTGCTGATATATAAATTGTCATAAGTTTAGCTTGTTTCAAAAGAGGTAATTCCTGGCATATTATAAAAATTGACATTTAAAAATAAACCTTTTACTTCTTACTTAGAGCCAATGAAAATATAAAAATTTCATAACAGCCAGCATTCATAAAAAAAAACAAAAAAACTGAACAACTTTTTAATTGGAAACTTCTTTTTCACTTTACCTTGAATTTTTTATTCTACTTTCCTGCAAAATTTTTATTCTAAAGTAATACATGTTCATTTTCAAAGTCTTTTGTTGATTATCATGTCATAGTTATGGAATAAAAATATATAAAAGCTTAAAATTTAAAATTTCCTGAGACTGCAAGATTTTACTCAATCCAGAAGAATTATTTTAATCATTTTCATTATTAAAACAGTTGATTAAAGTATCATTATATTATAAATTCTGATACGTGATTAGTGAACATCAAAAGTAGAAATGTATCACTTAAAAAGGTATTTCTCCCATATTTACGGATACTTTTTTTTTTTATTTATTGCTAGACAATAAAAGATTTGGCATCACTTCCCTTCAGTTTTTCTTTTTTAAGATGTAGGCACTGAAAAAACTTGTTCCCAAACATTGAAAAAGGAATGCTACAGCAATATCACTTAATTCTTTGAACTTCTGAAGTTACATGACAAACCTTACACAGAGATCTGTCATAACAAATATTTTTAATAATTGGCTGACGTCTCAAAGAGTGGGTTCTCCTTTAATTTGTTTGAAATAATCTGACTCATAAGCACAGTTGTTTTCCTGGGGGATTTCTTTATTTCTTATTCAACCAAAAAATGGTGGTTTTTCTCACCAGGACCGATTTGTTTCCTGTGGCTCTCCTCTTTGGTGCAATGGATCTTATATACTTCTGGGCAGTGAACCTAGTGAGAAGTGGGGGTAGATGAGAATATGCTTTTAGAAAGTGAGAGAAGAGCAATTATGAAAGAGAAACTGAGGTACTCATGCATATCATTTTTAGGAAAGATAACACAAGGAAATTGAAGGTAGAGAAATGATTTGTTTCCTTTAGAAAGTTTTCATGTACTGTAAATGTTGCACAGGACCCTATTTGAAGACACTCCTGGAGGAGATAGCGTACCAGTGAGATTTTAATTTTTAAATTTTCCCAGCCTTGCGTATTTAAGACCTCAATTTTAGCCTCCAAAAGTATAATTTGGGGGCTGATATACATCAAAACTCCCAAGAAACTGATTTTTAAACCAGAATGCTTGTTTATGGCATGAAAATCACTAGTGAATCCAACTTAAGTTTAGGTTGGAAAGATGATTTGTGGATGATCTTTGTTCTAGTTTGCAAGCTGCTGGAATGCAATATACCAGGAACAGAGTGGAACAGAACAGCTTTTAAAAAGGGGAATTTATTAAGTTGCAAGATAACAGTTCTAAGTCTGTGAAAATGTCCAAATTAAGGCACTAACAAGAGGTTACCTTCACTCAAGAAAGGCTGATGAAGTGTTCAGGGCTCCTCTCTCAGCTGGAAGGGCACTTGGTGAAGTCTGCTAGCTTTTTCTCCCGGCTTCTTGTTTCATGAAGCTCCCCTGGGAGGCGTTTTTCTTCATCTCCAGAAGTCTCTGGCTGCCGGGGCTCTAAAAGTCTTTCCAAAATGGTTCCCTCTTAAACGGCCCCAGTAAGCAACTCCACCTTGAATGGGTGGAGACACATCCCGTGGAAACCATCTAATCAAAAGTTACTACCCACAACTTGGTGGGTCACATCTCCATGGAAACAATAAAAAAGCTCCCACCCAGCCATATTGAATAAGGATTAGAGAACTTGGCTTTTCTGGGGTACACGACAGATTCAAACCAGACCAGCCTTCAAGAAGAGTGCTGATAGAAAACTGGTCTGGCAGCAGGTGGGGAGGGTTGCTGATGGGAGTGACCCCTGCCATAAGTTTTATTTTGTTCTTCATGAAACCCTTCGTAACTCAACATGAGCCAACTACTTGACGTAGTTCTGATATTCGATTTGTTAAATGGTTAGAAAGAAAATTAGAAGATATACATTCATCATAGGCATTTTAACTGTGTACACATATATACTCCATTTTCCGATATTCCGAGGAAAGACCTTTGTTTTCTTTAAATATTGGTCCACTGATTGGAGTTTCTGCATATGTGACTTTTCTTGTATTTTCTACAGCCACAAGGAATCATGTATCTTAAAAGTAGAGCAAGAATTTGAGGCTCTGTAATCTGAAGTTAGAATCTTTCCAGATTAAAAATATTTTTTTCCTTCCCATTTAAAATTTTCGTTCTTTTTGGTTCGTTGGACGGATATTAATTTAACTGATTGCTTTCACTGAGTATTTGCAAAGCAGTTGCTTAAGTTTTTCAAAAGTGATACTTTTTTCACCCTTATATCATTGTTTACAAAATAATAAATTACAACATTATAATTACAAGTGCAAATGGCAAAAAAAAAAGAGGTTTGGTAATAAATGGAATGCCCTTTAATAAGTACATTATTGTGGGAAGGATACTTAGTAGTTGTAAAAACCTACCATTTGGAGAATATTACCCATTTGTTTTATAAAGAGAGAGGCAGTAACCTTATCAAAGTGAAATAAGCAATGTTAGTTAAGAACTTAAAACACATGTAATTATCCTGTTTTTCTGAATTCTGTCATATCATCCAGTAAAAAAGAATTTCTCTCTCTTTTATTGGTTTCCATTCATTATGTATGTAATGTTTACAGTTGTGAAATTCTTTGAGAATATTTTAATAGTACCATTTTTGGTGTTCAAAAATTTTTAAATGAATTTTTGAGTAGGGACAGGAGCTTGAACGTGGAAGCTGATTTTTATGACTGTATTAGAAGTTTCCTTCTGTCAGAAAGTGAGTACCGATACTTGTAACAATTTGTTTGGTTTATATTCTGCTAGGGTGTGAATTTTCTTAAATAATAAGGAACAGAGATCTTTAAACATATTGTGAGGTGAGATTTTTTTCCCCAAAGGTGAAATGAAGTACTGTACAGGAAATTAATTTTGGGGTAAAAGGAAGTGAAATTGATCTGATGGAAATCATTAATTTCCCTCTAATGAGAGGTTGTATGAAAAATGTTAGGCAGAAAGTATGATACCAGTTAGAAATGATAAATATGTCATTTATTCAGTTTGAACAAATAGTATTTGGAACTGAACAGAGAGGAAGAATAAAATTCTTATGTAGAGTGGATTAGTTGTCATTCTCAAGGGTATGGAAACCTGCTGGATTTTTACAGTTTGTTCACTTTTCTCTGAAGAGAAATACCTGACTCATATTTGTTATACCAGTTTGAAATTTTTGTCAAATTAGTATCTAGTGTTCTAGAAACATTTTATTTTGTCAAGAGTGTTAAGAATCCTTGTATTTGGGAATGGTAAATAAAAAATGTTGTTTGTTTACAGGCTTCTAGAAGTCAGGAAAGCTTCTAATATAGTTATAAAAATCGAGTTCCATGTTCAAGCTCCTTTTTGTTCCTGTGTTCCAGTAAGACAGAGCGTTTTAAAGGCTAAGTCATTTGACCAGTTTCATTGAGGAAGTCCTGGTGGAGACTAGCATTAATATTTGCAGAAGAACTTTCAATCAGAGAGGCATAGGATAAACCCTACTTCAACAGGGAAGCAAGAAAATGAGCAGGATCCTATACTGGTAAAGCACCATTCCCAGCATAGTGGATGGTGCCTGGCAGGTGCCTGATGCATGTTGTGGAATGAGTGTTTGGATGAATTAAGATTGGCTGGAGTTGGTGACTATGTCCAGAGCACATAACGTGTCTGGCCCATGATGCTCAGCTTTTATTTGTTGGATCTGTGAATGAGTGTATATTCAGGCTCAAGGACTGCTGTCTCCTTGTGAATATGGATATGAGCTCTTCTAGAGTATTTTGGAAGGAGAAATAACCAAAATGACAGCCTTTTCTCTCATTTTGCTTTGAGGAACCCTTTTCTATAGAGTTATACTTATTATTGAGAAGTGATTATTTTTTTTAAAAGAGGAATTTAAAGCTACTCCTAAATTCACTAGATTAAAGTAGGAAACTGTGGCCATAAAACAAGGGTCTATTTCTGAATCCTGACTACTGGTGATAAAGAAAAAACACCCATTCCTCATAAGAAAGATCAGATTCTCAGATATTCTCTGGTACCATTTGGATGTCCAATATAGAGAAAGTCTTTATTAGAAATAATTTCTGCATGTTTCTGAATATTTATTTAAAAAAATAACTTTTATCATCTTGCAGCTTCTAAATAAACTTATAATATTTCAGGAGGTACTTTTATAAAGCTCACTTATAAACTGGTTTTGTCTTTGGAACCTTGCCAGAAGAGAAAAGGTAGATTTTCTATGGAATTTTTATGTGCTAACTTTGCATTGGATTTCTTAAACACTCAATTAAAACTATTTCCTAAGTAAACGTAAGGTTTATTTTGATAAAATTGCATTGTCACAGAAAAAAAAAATGAATGTATTACTTGTGATGAGTCCCAAGGTAGGACTGCTTTAGGTCCTTTAAAAACTTCTCAGAAACTCAAAGCTTATCCTTAGTGTTACACCAGTTACTGGACTCATAGGTTGTACTCTCATACATTCCATGCTCAAAACCTCTATTCTCTCTTTCTAACCTCCATAAAATCTGGGGCATGAGACGTTCTAGCAAATAGAGTCTAGCTGATGGTGATGCCGCTGATAATGAATTAGTTGCAATGTAAAGGCCTACTGTTTCACCTGAATGGTCAGCCTTAATTTAAAAAAATAAATAGACATCTGATAGCCCAGGAAATTAAAAGTACAGACTCACACTTACTACCTCGCATCTGAACTCCATTTTGAATTAGTATACTGAGTGGTCTGCTGCTAATTGCTCAATCAACTTTTTTTCTGAGTTACATAGGATTAATACTCCTTCCTTTTCTTCAATGTGTGAGAAGGCTCTAATATGACTAAAATTCTTTGCAAACAAGGCTTCATGTAATGAAAGGAAAATTTTAAAACACCTTTGCTACAGTTGCTCACTATCCTCCCCCAGTGTGCTTCTGAGAATTATCATTGCTCAATAAAAGGAAAGTGGTTACAGTGTGTCAGAAAGAAAAAAAAGCACAAGAAATAAGTAATCCATAAACTTGTACAGTCATAAGGGGTTTGGGGTGGGTGGATCTGATGACTTGGCAACTGAGAGAAGGAAGCAAGTGAAATTGTTGATTTTTATCAGAGCAGGTTTGTATGTTTCTATGTGTACGAGGCAGGGTGGGAATTGGATATAGACTTAAATTAACATAAATTTCAGAAGGCTACAAAAATTTACTGCTGCATAAATCATATTGCTGTGTCTAAAGGATATGGCATCAATGTCCAATAAATTATGTCAAATTCTGTCCAAATAAGAGTTGTAATAAACAAATATATGGTTTTCTTCCTTTCATAGGATTTGTGCTTTGGGGCTTCTAGGTAAATACTTTGTTTTATCACTGAGAATTTATGAAAGTTGATTTTAGTATAATTAGCTCTTTTTTGAATTCTGAAATCAAAAACTGTGGCAACTTAGTCACCAAACAGATTTTTTTGTCTGATTCTAAAATTTCAGCAGTTTTAGCTTTGAAGATTGCTTCAGGGTTGTTTTTGGATCAGAAGTGTTGAGAAAGGCTGGTTGCTAAATTCATGGCCAACTAAGAGGATTTATGGGACTAATTGTTTGATAGATTCCTTTAATTAGAAGATAATTCTTTTGGGTTTTCCCAGGGAATACAGTTCCATGTAATAATTTATCAAAAGGGTGTTGGGAAAAGGAAATAGTACCTTTGGAGGGAAGGGAGGGTGAGGAGGGGTGGGTACAGACTTTGTTTAGTAAAGAATATTGGTTGAAAGAATTACAGAGACCAAAGAAGAAGCATAGTCAGTTATCAAATTAAGTATAGAAGTGTCTTAGTAGAAATTAGGCCAGGTATGTTATTCGTTCTTGGGGAGCCTAGAAATAAATTCACGGTTCAGGTTTGTTCCTCTTTAGCTTCATGTCTGCTGGCTGCGAACGCCATTGGGAAATTTTAGCTATATTTCTGGTTTGTTTGTGTTTCTTTCTATTAAATTTTCATAGTTTTTTTTTTTTCTCAACAGAATCAGTCATTGGAAGGAAACTTTTAACATACTGAATAAGCTTTAACATATTAAGCTAACTAATGTGTCTGTCTATCTATATTTAAACTGTGTGTGGTTAAACAACTGGCTCCAAGAAAGAAATCTAAGTGGAGGAGAAAGAGCTGTACCATAAGAATAATAAACAGAGCAGAGAGCCATGGTTAAATATGCATCTCTGATTGAGGAAGAACTGTGTATTCAGGTTCTTCTTTCTCTTTCTCCCACTCGGGCGCCTCTTAGGTATTTCTGTTTATAAGCCACCTTACTCATAAGGTGCTTTGAGCTTTTTGGGCAAGTAAAAGTAGTGATGAAATTTGATTAGTCAGTTGGCGATTCATTATCAGCCTTGACATACAAGATTGGAACTGTTTTCTAAAATGGAATTGTGAGTTTTTTAATTATAGGTGAAATGCCAGTTTATGTTTTCAGTGCTCCCATTTCTAAAAATGATCTGGAATTTGCACTAGTGGAAGCAAGTCCCTGGTTAACGGTCCTTTTAGATCACTGGTAAGCCCTGGGATTTTTGCTGGAATCAACATTCAGTTGTATGAGATCCTTGAAGGGGAGGGGCAGTGGAGTAAGAATTCTTTAATTCAGGTATATTGACTTGATTCTGGAACCAGATTTCCTATGTGCCAGGGCCAGGGAGAGGGGTGGTCATCATGAAAAGACCACCGGGCACCTTTGACAGGCAGGATTGCAGAGGATGCTTTCATCTACTTTTATTTCTGTCAGCTTAGGAAAATGAAGGTAATATCCATAACAGCTTGCTTTGTTTTTTATTTTTTTGTTAATGTTTTTGAGAAAAATGTCTGTTTTGGCAAGTTTGAACAGAGTGGCATTCGCAACAATGGTGTTATCCCCCCTGAGTAAGTTTGAAACTCACTTAGGTGAGTAGTGACTCCCTTTCCAGTTCTTTGTTGCCCTTTGGTCAACCTGCTGCCCAGAGCCCTCAAGAAAGATTCTTCCTGGGGTAGGAGATTTCTTTTTTGACTCATACTCGTGATGGGACCATTCCAAATTGGTGTCAGGCAATTTCACATAATTAAGGCTAGTAAGTTTTATTTCTGGTGCTTCTAAAAACCAATTATTACAATTAAAATCCATTTACTGTAAGTACTCCAATGGGATGTCAAATCTACTCTGTATTTATCATCTTCTGGGTGATTTAACACTTTCTTCAATTACTACATTTCAAACAAAAATGCCCCCTCCTTGGGAGGAGGAACTGTCTGGCTGGTCTCCGGCTGTACCAATTAGATGCCCCATGAGCAATCATAAATGTTGTAGAACTAGAGAGAGTGGCGAAGACTGATGAGAGAGCCTTTTCATCTTCCTGTTAGATATTTGCTGTCCCAGTATTGTGCTGATTTGAATCTTTTATGTACCCCAGAAAGGCTACGTTCTTGTATTTTGGCACCGTTTTCATAAAGGTCTATTTCACTATTGGTAGGTAGTGCATAACAGTTAAATACATTTAAGTATTGTGTAGGTGACTGCACAACTGTAGCATTAGTAACTAGGTAATCAGTTCAACTAGAAACCAGCTAACAAGTAACTGTCTAAATACTTAAAATACAGCTCTTGTTTAGATCATCCCTTGTTCACCTTATTGGGGTGGGGGGGAAGCCTGCTGCTCACAGTGGAAATATATTAAGGCCAAATCTTCCAATATCCATTCTCAGAGGTTTCTTCAGCTGGATTAAACCTTCAACTTCAGGGCAAGCCCAAGTTTGTGGCCTCCAGCATTAATGCTCTTCCCATCTACCAGAGCAGACAGTCAGCGTAAGCTTCACACCAGGCCTCAGAATCTGAGTGTAGCCCACCCGAATTAAACTAGAGTTGCTGACTTTTGCAGAAATAGAAGCAGTGGGATCCAATTGATATTTAGCTGCAATGTCAAAATGAGTGCAGTTGGTATCTGATGTCCAAGCAAGGTTTACTGAAATGTCAAGGGCTTTACATATTTTCTGATAAATTGATCCTCCAAATTCTGTACTGTCATTGACATTAATGTGTAGCTGGAAGTCTCCAGTCCCGTAGCCCACTGCAAAGTTATTCCTTGTCAGCTTTGATTTGGCACTGTCAGAAGTCACCTGGTAACTAGCAAGCCAGCCCTCATAACCAAAAATGGCTGAAACATGGATTGCAGGTCCAGCAAAATAATGTACACCCTCTTGTAAGAAGACTTGATTTTTACCACTTTTCTTTCCTGTGTTTGGTGAGAAGGTGGTGTCAAATGTCAGTTTCAAACCGTTACAAATCTGGTCTTCAATTGAGATTTCTGTCTCAGAGTGTTTTCAGTGTTTCATTTTATGTGAAAGAGACATACTCACACCATTTGTATTTGGTCTCCAATGTCCCGGCAACTTTATCAGTGTCTGTGTTGCATAAACCAGATATTGAGAATTCCACTCCATGGCATGACTTTGTTTTCACATCCAGTTTCACCAAGCCCAAACCAAATAATTTGTTGAAAATATCTCTGGCAGCTTTGCCAAGGTGAGCATATGATGGAGGAATACACGTTGGCTTCACACAGGTCTGCCTATAGGTTGTCATGCAAGGCTGAGGGAAGGGTTGATACGGTTATCTCCTGAGGGGCGTTGTGCAGCTGCTCTGCTTGTAGCTGAAGCCTCTAGGCTGGTTCAAGAAACTGCTGCAGCTGCTGCCCCTGAAGGCCAAAGAACCTGTGTTTTTAATCTAATCTTGTGTGGGTAGACCTGTTGTTGCGTGGGACCTTTTGATTAAGTTGTTTCCATGGAGATGTGACCTTGCCCATTCAAGGTGGGGTTTAATCCGCTTTCTGGAGTTTCTAAAGAGAGCTGAGACAGTTTAGAGATACTATGGAAGGAAATGCCCTGGGGAGAAGCAGGAAGGACCAACAGAAGTTGAGAGAGCCCTTTGAAATGAGACCCAGGAGAGGACAGCAGACATCTCCATGTGCCTTCCCATGTGACAGAGGAACCCTGGATGCCAGCTACCTTTCCTCCGAAAGGCATCCTCTTGTTGGTTCTTTAATTTGGGCATTTTCACAGCTTTAGAATTGTAACTTTTAATTTTTTTTTTTTTTTTTATTGTGCTGACCATTTTTTTTTTTTTAGACGTCATACCATTCTACATATGCAATCAGTAATTCTTAACATCATCACATAGATGCATGATCATCGTTTCTTAGTACATTTGCATCGGTTTAGAAGAACTAGCAATATAACCAAAAAAGATATAGAATGTTAATATAGAGAAAAAAAATAAAAGTAATAATAATAGGAACAAAACAAACAAAACAAAACAAAACAAAACAAAACAAAAACCTATAGCTCGGATGCAGCTTCGTTCAGTATTTTAACATGATTACTTTACAATTAGGTATTATTGTACTGTCCATTTTTGAGTTTTTGTATCTAGTCCTATTGCACCGTCTGTATTCCATCAGCTCCGATTACCCATTATCTTACCCTGTTTCTAACTCCTGCTGAACTCTGTTACCAATGACATATTCCAAGTTTATTCTCGAGTGTCGATTCACATCATTGGGACCATACAGTATTTGTCTTTTAGCTTTTGGCTAGACTCACTCAGCATAATGTTTTCTAGGTCCATCCATGTTATTACATGCTTCATAAGTTTATCCTGTCTTAACGCTGCATAATATTCCATCGTACGTATATACCACAGTTTGTTTAGCCACTCGTCTGTTGATGGACATTTTGGTGTAACTTTTAATTTAATAAATCTCCTTTGTAAAAGCTGATCCATTTCTGGTGTATTGCATTCCAGCAGCTTTAGCAAACCAAAACAAGTATGTAATTCACTAACCACATGTACTGTTAAGAACCTGAAATGTGGCTAGAGTGAAGAACTGAACTTTAAATTGTATGTAATTTTAATTAAATTTAAATTTAAATCAGATAGTTGGTTCAGTTATTGGAAAATTGTGTTTGGAACTTGGGTATACAAATCTACTTTTTCAACTGTAAATTTTATGAAATCTAAATATAAGTCATGTAGTTTCAATGAACACTTGGTCTCCAATGGAGACAGATTGTTGTGCGCTGTAAGTGTAAAATACACATCAGATTTTAAATACTTAGTGTGAGAAAAGAATATAAAATATCTTAATAATATTTTTTACATGGACAGGCACCAGGAGTCAAACTCTGCTATTGAGCCACTGTTGCCTGCCCCAATAGTTTTATATTGATTATATGCTAAAGTGAAAGAATTTGGAGTATTTGGTTTAAATAAAACATAGTATTAAAATTAATTCCACTGGCATCTTTATTTTTTAGTGTGGCTACAAGAAAACTTCAGGTTACAAATGTAGCTTGCAATAGATATAGATGTCTTCCCAAATCTATTTTTTAATAAGCTTTTTTCTTTTTTTTTTTTCTTGACATGGGCAGTCTCCAGGAATCAATCCGGCATGGCAGGTGAGAACTCTGCCACTGAGCCACTGTTGCCCGCCCTTAATAAGCTTTTTGATATACTATTATATTCCTGTGTTTGGGGAGATCATGTTTTGAAAAATTTCATGAGAATTAAAAATCATCTGGACATAAAATGCTTGCCTTACTATTTATTGAATATGAAAAAGAATTTCAACTCTTGTCCACTTTATAATTTACACTGAGTGTTTTACAAGTAGATTTGCTACTGAGATTGATTTAAATCTAATAAGATTAAAGAGGCATGACTAAAATATGAAGTAATTTAATAACACTATGTATAGGTAATATATTCATGTTACACTGATATTTTAAATCATTGATTTTATTCATATTTTAAGGATATGATAGGAATGTTTAAAAAACTCTTGACAATGCCTAATTTCTTTAGTTTTTATAGTTTATAACTTTCTGCATTTCCATTATCTCATCACCAAAAATGTATGGGAATTTCTTTCTTCTTTCTTTCCCTTTCATCTCAAGCATGTTTGGAACACCTTGAATGTGGATCTACTTTTTCAAAAGGTTGGCAGATGGTGTGCATTTAGTTGGAAATGTTTTTCCTTCTCAGGTATTACTGATCTTCAGATACAGGTGGGCAGGCAGTGATTAATATGGAATACTCTAGAGTCGTGGTTCTGGAGTCAGTTTGCCTGGGTTTGAATCTCAGCTGTGCCACTACTTGCCTGTAAATTTTGAACAAGTAACTTGGCTTGTCTGTTTCAGTTTCCTCATCTGCGAAGTGGAATTTATGTTAAAAATCTACCTCATAGGGATATTTGAGGGCTTAAGTGAATAAAACACATGTCTGGCATGTAGTAAGTGCTGAATAAGTACATACAAATGTGTATGCATGCTTAATTAATTTAAACATTGCAGATAAAATTAGAATATTGGCTAAATTCTTAAGTTCTGAAATGACCAACCTTTGTAGTTCTATCAGAAATAAACAACAAATGAGGCACAGAATGATTTCTGTTGTTAAGAACTCTAATAGCCACATTGTACATTCTTAGGTCAGTGGAGGTTTCCAAGACTTTTAATGATTATTTTAACATTGCGTTTATATTAAGGAATATTATAAGAGCTGCCATATAGTTTATCATTTGTCTTCTAATTTGTGATTAGTTTTTAATGTTTTTATAAAACTCAGGGTAAAATAAAGATTAATGTATTTGAACAGCATAAACCATGATGATGCTTTGACATTAGAGTGTTTATTATATGCTGTGTCTATCATAAATTTTGCAACTCAGACTTTATTTTCACATTGTAATGAATCATCTGAAGGATATGGAGTTTATAAATTTAATAGTACTTTCAAAATTCATTTTTAGGTGTTTTAATTACATTTAACTTTTATAGCTTGTGTTGCTTTATATTTGAATTATTCTAAATTTTGAAAAGTAAACACGAAAGTTCACATTGGAACCAAGAATTTGAAGTGTGTTTGTGTGTGTATGTATATATATGTGTGTGTGTATATGAGTGTATGTGTGTGTGTGCATATCAAGTGGCAGGGTTTCCTCATTCCCTTCTTTTTTAAAAGCTGTAAAGGAATGAAAAATCTCGTATGTTCTTTTATTTGGAAAATCATGCATTAGAGTTTATGATTCAAGATGTTTGTGAATGGTGAGATGGTCATAGCTAGGGAAGTAAAAACGTTTTTCAGTTTGGAAAATGCATCTAAAACGTCTCTTCTTATACAGAAGGAATGCCATACATATTTTTCACTAATTTTACATTACACTTCGCTGGCCCATTAAAAATCATCTGTCCCCTATCCCAGACAAATGGAAAAGTCTCACTTTTGTAGACTACGTCTCTGGCATCAAGAGAGACACACCTGTGGGTGATACCCAATCCTGGTATCATGTGGATGTGGATGTACCGTGATGCGGATACTACCATGGTACATGATGGTCCAGCTTTAACAGTTTCTTGCCCAGCTGTAACAACTTTGAAGACAGCTGTTTTTTTTTCCAAGGCATTTGGGACTGTGTAATATTTTTAATTTTTACAATTAAATGAAAGGTAAATATGCATGAATGCATGTGTTGAAAACACTTGCATTTGGCCTTAGATGATTGGCTACCTTTGGTCTTCCCTTCTATATTTTATAGCTGGTAATAGAAGGCACCAGTTTTCATGCCCCTGTATGTTTGTGTGGCTGAAACCCTAGTTTAAGTGAAGAACCAGACGGTTGTTCCTCATTTGGGCTGCCGATCTCCGAGATGGTCTTCTGTTCTACAAAGCTGCTCCTGTCTATAAATGTAGCACTTATATTTTCTGCACAGTATGTGCCTGTTGGCAGTGTTTTTTTGTTTATCTAGTTAAACAGCCATTACCTGCAGGAGGAGTCACATATTGGAGCAGAGAAGAAATAGGGTAATCTTGGCTGGATTAATTTGCAATAATTTTGAAATAAAAAAAATACATAGTGGATTTTATTTTTAAAAACGATCCTTTGTACAAAAAGTTACCCTTCAGAAAGACTCATGAGCCTTCAAGAGCAAATTTAAATTGGAGGGACTTTGATTAAAGTGTTGGGCAAGCAGGAAGTAGGGTCCGTTTGTCCTGCCTATGATACTGCCCTTCCCTTCACTCACGTCTCTCTTCTAAGCTAGCTGTGCCTCCAATTGGCTCATTAGACAGATTCCTGAGGATGGCATTCTCTTAGTACCTAAGAACCATAGAGAAATAGCATTTAAATTTACCACCTACAATTACATAGTGTTTCTTATGAAATGCTCACTGTTAAAGGGTGGGAGGGGAAAGAGTTGGATAAATACAGTGTGTTTTTTTCTATGTAAATTATAAACATCAAAATCTTGGAGTCAGAAGTGTCTTTCGTGTGATAGAATGCTTTCTTCTTTGGCACGGCATACACTGTCAAATCTTAAGACAGTTGCTCACTTTCAGGAACATAGCAAGGGCCAGAAGTGTCAGCTCTGCCCAGATGTAGAAGAGATACTCAAAACATATTTTACTTTTTCTGCTCCGCTATCCACTTCAGTTTAAAAAAGGATTCTAGTAGAATGCTCTTTCCATGACTGAATTAATGACACAAGCATAGATTTCTAGCTCTTTGATTTTTCTAATGGATTGACTGGCTCATTGCCTACTTGAGTACATTAAGAAAAAAAATCCCCCTTTAAAAATTATAGTCAGAAATATACCTGCAATGGACTTTTAAAATCTGTTTTATATTTAATAAGTGCATGAGGTCCTTATAAATTTGAGACATTCTCCCCTTACTGCCACAATCTCCTGTTTAGTAATAGAATCACATAACAGTGTCTACCCTGTGATGGATTAAAAGGCATGTTTTTTGGGCCTAATTTATGTCTTGTTCAGAAATATCTAGCTAAAGGAAGGATGGGCATCCTCTGACTTCTATTGTCTGATTATAACTTTTACCAGTATCAACCTGGTTTTGAACACATGGTGGGGCATTTGAGGATGTGAAGCGTGTAGTAGTTGAAGCATCAGCTAATTGGGTTTCCTGGACTGAACTTAATTGTGGTGAGCACCTCTGCTCCACCAATGCTCTGCTGCTTCAGCACCCAACAGTACATGTTGGAATCCTAAATGTGCTCCTTGCTGAGTTTATTCCTGCTGAGTGAATGTGGTTTTCTTTCAGTAACTATTTTGTTTCTCATTACTCAAATATTTTATGATTGATTTTTTTGGATGTGCATTCCTTCCTTCCTCTTGGTTTCTATTTAAAGTATGTGGTGTCTTAAAAAGCATTGCAATCTCTGACTTCTTTGGCACCAGAGTTTCTGTGGTAGACCTGTGCTGTTGCTGTATATCCTTCCTTGTGTTTATGTGGCTGTGAATGACTTAGTATAATGTCATGCGGAACACTCATTCTTATTCGTGCAGACCATGATAAGTGTTTTTTGTTCCTAACCATCTTTTCCCTAGTTTTGTAAGTGTTTGCAGTTTTAGGGTGCTTATTGTAAAACAGTATTTTTATTTCAAGCTCTCATTTTCTGTTCACCCATGTGGGATAAGGAAGGGTAAAAATGAAGTGTAATGCTATGTGAAACTCGGGACTTTGCACTTAATTCTGTCAATTTATAAACTGTATCTAAACTTGAAATTATTTCAAATTCTCTGTTTGGTAGCTGGTATATAGGACTGAAGTAAAAACATCGGATAATTATTTTCAGAGGTAGAGGATCTAAAATGAAGATCCCCCACCCCACCCCCACCCATTGCCTTTGCAATGCTGTCTACCTTGTTTGCTTTTTAAAGTTGGGTCAAATCTTCCACAGTAACATCCTTCCAAAGACGTTTCTTACAAAATTTTCACAGAGAGATTTGCTAAATATTTCTCCTTTGACAATCTGGATTTTGTGTGAATATTTTGATGGTAGATGGCTTTGTAGCCATTGTTTTTTTATTTTATTTTTTATTGTCAAACCAAAACAATATACAAACATGAACATTCTTAACATGCAAACATTCTGTGCATGGTGTACAATAAATGGCTCACAACATCATCACATAGTTCATGATGTAAATTGAGAAAGTAGGTCCAAATTCTATACTATATGACTGTAGCTTTGTTAATTCTTCATTTATATGGATGTATAGTGTTTTGCTTTGGTTTGGAGTCTATATATATTAACCGTAGCTACTCCTGTGCAGTAAGTTTGAGTGACTTTAATTTTTATAAATATCTCCTTTTTTCTAGGTTTTCCATACTGTATTTCTAATAGCAACAAAGAATAACTTTTTTGAAGTGTTGCTTATAAATCCTTGCAAGGGTCATTTTAGTTGAGCAGGAATTTGCAGACTACTGTGTAATTAATTTTACAGATTAAATGAAAGCTGGTAATATTTTGCTTCAAGTCATGACATTTAGGGGTTAATACTAAATATGTAATTGAACAGAGCTGTGAAAACAACTTCATGATTAATTTGTCCATTTTTGCGATTTTTTTAATGATGGGAAAAGATCTGTCTATTGCTATGCTGACATATAGTGCATGTTTTGTAAATATTTGTGTAGTTATTGAGCATAACATAAAATTAAGTTTCTTACTTTCCTGTGAATCTGATGTTTGTACAAATTGGGAGGTTTTTATGGGAATATGAAAGGAGATCTCAAATCATTTTTTCCCTCAAAGATTTTAAAATTAGTTTTTAATTACTCTTTTGCTTATTTTATATTTAGAAAATAACAAGGAATCAACAGTTTCTTAGTCTGTTGTAAAATGCAGTTACACATTTATTTGAATACTTGCTCACTTAGAAATTGGTTGAAATTAATGCTATTAGCATAAGTGAGAAAAAGAGAAAAATTTTAGGGAAAGATAAATGAGAAGTGAAACTTGATTCTCAATGAAGAAGAGGGTATAGCATTAAAGTGGCCACCAGCAGGATGAAATCCTAATTAAGAACTTGACAAAGAATTAAAAACAAGCAGCCCTTTAAAAAGATAAAAAGAAAATAGATGAATACAAAGTTGAAAGGAAAATGTGTTTGCAAAAGCAACTGTATAATGGATAGAAAGTGGAAAAACAAGAGGTAGTGTGTCTTGAAGAAAGCTAAAAATAAAGCTGAATTATTCTTGAGTTTTTCCTTTTGAACACATGAGGTATCTAAGAATTTAAAATAAATTTGGATAGAAAGAAATAGGTAAGTAAAATACATAATTCATTCAAAATGTGCAAACAATTTACAAAGTACTTTTAGATTGTCATTTGTTTACTAAATACCTGTTTATATTCAGTAATTGTTTTTATGAGGATATTTACCAGAGAACAGGACACATGAAATAATAGGTTGTGGATTTTTGAAGAACATTTTTCAAATCTTGAAAGAAAGTTGTTGGATAGATTCCCCTTTATGTCAGCTAAAAGCAGATAACATATATCTTGACAGATTTAAGTTATGAAAAATTTAAGTGAATTGTCAGAAATATTCTCTATGAGACTTTGGAGTGCACTTTTCCACTGGGCATACATTTTGGCTTTCATTGTATACAAATAAAATGCATATTTCAAATTAGTGACCCTTAACAGTATTTATACTGAATTATGCATGTGTTATAGTCTTGAACATTTCTGTACATGTAGCAAGAGGTAAGGGTAAAAATGGAGATCCAGCTTTATGTGACTTCTTGATTTGAAGTAGTTATTTCCACCTTTGCGTTTAATCATCGTACTAATCAACAAAATGAAATATGACATTCTAAAACTAACATTAATATTATATGACCAACATTTGACATACATGGGCAGCATTTGATATACGTGTTTGTCTAAAGAGAAACATAAAAAAATAAATACCCATTTAGAATTGAACTTGACTGACTTTTGAGTTTATCTTTGCTTTCTCTTTAATGAAGGCGATAAAATATCCTCAGTGGACAGATTTTTAAAAAAGGAAAAGTTCCAGAAAAAAGGAAGAGCAATGAGACATGAAAATATCATTCTCATTTTGGATATCGAGGCCAGTGATAGAGAATCAGATTTGTTAATTTGCCTGATCATTGAATCTTGACTGTCATTCTGTTGCCTTAATAGCAGTCCTTGATATAAAAAGAATATTGTAAACAGCACGCATAATCCTAAAATCTCAATATGATGTCAATATTTTCATGAGCTGCTTTCTTTAAGCAAGCATTGTTTGATATTGCTAGAGCATGATCAATTAAAAGAACTAACTCGAGAGGTCTTGAAATGAAATTAGACATTTATTTTGTAGTATTTGGTGGTTGATCATCCTGCTCACATATTCTGATTTGGCTAAAAGAGTTGTAGAGTTATAGAGGTCAATTTTTAGAACTTCTGATGTATTTTAAAATTAAGAAAATGATTTTAAAGGGATATTTTCTCCATGTGGCGAAAAGGCGTTACAGGTGGTTGCGTTAAATAATATAAGACAAAGCAAACTAAACAAATAAAAAAAAGCTTACCTGTGTAATTTAAGGTTTCCATCCCATTTGCCTTGTCTCCTAGAGTTGGCAGTTTTCCAATCCTCATTGCACATTTGAATCACCTGAGGTACTTAGGAAATAAAGATGCCTTGGGCCCCAGCATCAGTATTTGTAAATGCTCCCAGATGACTTTAATGTTTAGCCATAGTCAATGACCCTTTCTGGCTCTTGGTACTAATAGATGTCTATAGTATGACACTGGTAGTCTTTGATTTTTTCTTGGTGTTGAACTTTAGTGTACCCTCATCTTTGTTACCGTACAGATTGAAATTTCTTTCAATAATTGGGTGTTTGATACATTAACTGATGAGTATTTTGAACAATCCTACAAAGATTTGTCCACATCCTAATCCCTGGAACCTGTAAATGTTCCCCTATTTGGAAAAATGGTCTTATAGATGTAATTAAGCTAAGGGTCTTGAGATGAGGATATCATTTTGGGTTATCTGGGAGGTCCCTACATGCCATCACAGGTGTCATTATAAGAGAGAGCCAGGGGGAGATTTGACAGACACCCAGAGGGCAAAGCAATGGTAAAATGGAGGCACAGATTGGAATTATGCAGTCATGTGCCAAGAAATGCTGGCAGCTACCAGAAACTGGAATAGGCAAAGGAATGGAGTCTCTGGAGCCTCCTGAGGGAGTGTAATCTGGTCTTGCCTTGATTTCAGCTCAGTGAAACTGATTTCCGACTTCTGGTCTGTAGAACTAAGAGAAAATTAATTTTTTTTTGTTTAAGCCATCAAGTTTGTGGTAATTTGTTACAACAGCCACAGAAAACCAATACAGTTGCCTTTTGACTAACAGTTGAATATTGGCGGAGTGCTATCCCTTGTCTAGTCAGTGGTATATATGAGTGTAAGATGAAATATTTTATTGCATTATCCTGTTTTAGACAAATAAATTGAAATCACAGGAAGGCTTCAAGTATGTAAGTATGTACAAAGATGTATGTATTTCTATATACAGAGAGGTATAGGTTATAATCTTAATGTAATTGAGGTGAAGAAGTGATTCATTAGGAAGGTCTATAATCTCAATTAGATGTTCATTAGATTTAAACTGTGTTTAATGATGAAGCAAAAGAACACAATTAATGAACATGTACTGAATGCTGAAACTATTTCTAAAAAGTGAGGGATAATTAGGGATTTTAATAAACTTTCATTGCACTGGCAATAAATCATCTCAACATTTACTATGCTTCCTTGGTTCTAAGGTGTAGCGCTTTCCTTATTTTTGAACTTAGGGTATCTTTGAATATATGTGTTTGTTTAAGGTATTTTGCCTTACACCATGCTGTAACAGAGTTAATGGTATAGTTCTGAAATTAAGGTGTTTTAGAATTGTGGTACTTCATCAGTCTATTATTTGACTTTTCAGGTTTGATCCTTGGTTAGTCAATTCAAGCACACTTTCTGGAAATGCATTATGTAAGAAGGAAAGCTGTGCCTATTTGAAGCTTCTAATGGTTTAAATTAATTACTGCTTTGACTTCAGCTCCCAGGAGCCACCATAGTAGAAACTGTCTTAGCATAACTTTATTTGTGAAGATACAGACTGTTTAGTGACAAATCATGGCTTTAGAAGTAGGCAGACCTTGTTTCTTAGTTCTCCTTGCTTTTTGACAAGTCGTTCAGTTAGTTTCTTCATTGATAAATTGGGATAATACCTGTATTGCAGGGTTGGGGTGTGAAAATGAAATAATGTATTTAAACAAATAAACAAGGACTGTTTAAAACTCTGTAGCTTATCTTTGACTGCCCTCATTTTTATCAAACCAATCTGATGCCTGGAAAAGACTGGGCTTAGGAAAAAGAACTAATGTTCACACAAGAATGAGGCTCATTCTGACTTGAATTCTAGTGCTCAAGCTCTTTCTGCTTTTACTGTGATTCTGCCATTCTGTTCCACTTATGTAAATCATTAATTTCTTGAAGACCTTCCTGATTTTCTCTATTCTCTAAATATTTTTCTCTGATCACAACACTGTTAGATTGATTATTTCTAGATCCTCTGTTCCAAAAACACTTGTAAGATGGCCACATTATTTTAATCTTAGATTTTATACTGTTTTCTCTTTTCCATGTTCACATCTTACTAAGTAAATTGAAAGTTTCTGACCAAGCACTTCTATCTAGAATATTTAAAGGACTCCTAGAAATCAATACAGAAAATAGCCAATCCAATAGAAATACATGGGTGAAAAACTTCGCCAGACACTGTCCAATATGTATAATAAACATATGAAAGGTGCCTAACCACATTAGTCATCAGGGAAATGCAAATTAAACCACAATGTGGTTCCACAACACACCAAACACAATGGTTAGAATTAATAAAGTGTTGGCGGCTATAGAACAATTGAAAGTCTTGTACATTGCTGGTAGGTATGTAAATTGGTGCAAGCACTTTGGAGAGTTGCCAATGAAGTCAAACATACTCTTACCCAATGATCCAGCTATTGTCTTCCTAGAAATATGTGTATGCATGTGTGTGGGCACATGTACAAGACATGGATAAGGCTATTCATAGCACTGTTCATAATAGTCTAAAACTGTCCATCGACAGTAAAATGGATAAATACATTGTAGAGAGTTTCTACAATGGAATAATATAATTACTCATCAATGAATGAATTAACTACTGCTGTACTCAACAACATGAATGAATCTCATAAACATAATGTTAGCCTAAGAAGAGTTACAAAAGAATATGTGTTCCATGGTTCTGTTAATGCAATATTAAGTTTGAAAATAGAATGATGTACCTTTGAACAGGTGGAGTATGGGAGTCTTAGTGCTGGAAGAGGGCATTGGATCAGGTTTCTGGGAAATAGTAATGTATCATTTCTTTTTTTTTTTTTTTTAACTTTTTTCATTAATTAAAAAAATTAACAAACAAAACATTAAGATATCATTCCATTCTAGATATACAATCAGCAATTCTTAATATCATCACATAGTTGCATATTCATCATTTCTTAGAACATTTGCATCGATTTAGAAAAAGAAATAAAAAGACAACAGAAAAAGAAATAAAACGATAACAGAGAAAAAAAAAGATTATACATACGATACCCCTTACCCCTCGCTTTCATTTACCACTAGCATTTCAAACTAAATTTATTTTAACATTTGTTCCCCCTGTTATTTATTTTTATTCCATATGTTCTACTCTTCTGTTGATATAGTAGATAAAAGGAGCATCAGACACAAGGTTTTCACATTCACAGAGTCTCATTGTGAAAGCTATATCTTTGTTCAATCATCATCAAGAAACATGGCTACTGGAACACAGCTCTACATTTTCAGGCAGTTCCCTCCAGCCTCTCTGCTACATCTTGAACAACAAGGTGATCTCTACTTAATGCATAAGAATAACCTCCAGGATAACCTCTCAACTCTGTTTGGAATCTCTCAGCTCATTTCTTGAACTGAGTGATGGTCACTTGGGTTTGCTAATTTAGTGAAAGTTCATCAAAGTATACTTAGAATTTTTTGCACTTTTCTGTTTTTATGTGCAGTAAACTTCAATAAGTTTATTTTTTGAAAACTCATGCTGTCAGCTAGCGGAGTTCTTGGCAGCTCATGGGCCTCCAGGAAACATTTGTTGGTTTTACTTGATTTTTATATTCCTAGAATTTTATGGAAATTTTTACATGAAATATTCTAATACTTTCTGATCTTGAGTATAGTATCTTCTTCGAAGCACCACCCCCACCCTCTCAGCCACCAAGGTTTTTTTTTAGCCATATAGTTACAAAAAATATTACTTTTTTTGGTATCAGTAGAAATGTCCTTGCCATTATTTTCAATGAATGCCTTCAAATAATTTCATAAAATGTAAATTTAGAGGGCCAGACTTTAAGCTTAACTACTTTGGGTCTTGTGAGACCAGTTATGCATAATAGTTTGATGAAAGGTATGAAAAGTCTGGACTGACACATTAAAAGGGCTAGAAAATCTTACAGCAATGAGGTGGTATTGCAAACCTATTAAATGGAGAAGGCTGTGTGCCCACTGACCTTGGAATTGACTAGACCTGCATTTGAGAGTTGACAGGAATGGTTTGTAGATGAATGAAATAAGAAGCATGTGTAGTAGGGATACTGTTACATTTGATAGGAGGAGTGAAAACAAGAGCTTTACATTTCATTGAAAACCATGTTACTTAGTGTCCGTGTGATTGTGGAAACCTTGTAACTGACACTCCCTTTATCCAGTGTATGGACAGATGAGTAAAAAAGAAAATAATAATAAGTAAACAATAGGGGCCTGGGGATATGGAATGTTTTAAGATTTCTTTTTTATTTTTATTCTTGTTTTTAATTTTATTTTTGAGTAATGAAATAGTTCAAAAATAGATTATGATAAATACACAGTTATGTGATGACACTGTGAACTACAGATTGTACACTTTGGATGATTATCTGGTATGTGAATGTATATCTCAATAAAAAAGGAAGCAAACCCATAAACTTTAGTACTTAAAAAAAATCCCAAGAAGAATTGAATTTGTCTTTCTATTAGTAGGATTAACATAGGGGCTAGGTACTTTTTTCATGGCTCATTTTGGTCTAATATTTCTTCTTCAGTTCTTTACTTTCTTGTTCATGTTTTCTCTCTTTTCCTTCCTCCCCTTCTTCTTCCCTTCCCTTCTAGAAAAGATCAGAATCCTAAAGACTGATTTGGGTACTTTCCAGCTGAGAATGTGGCCCCCCCTAAGTGTTAAGGATTCCTAGGCTCATTCTATGGTTAAAGGTTCCTGCTTGCTTCTGTTAGGGGCAGCTCACCCTGTTTCTGTCATTTGTCTTTTCCTTTGCAGAGGAAAATGTTTTGGGAATAACTTAAAAAAGAAAAAATGGGTGGAGTCGGGAATGACCAGCCAGATAGAGTGCCAGCAGGAGCCCTATGCTACCTTCATAGGTGCCAGGTATGTATGAATGGGACTGAAACAAGTGTGAGTGGTAATCAAACCCGAGACCATAGGTTAAAGCTTTAGGTGAGTTATTCATTATAGCTACCCTTTGCCCAAAGTAATTTTCTTTAAGATTTTTTTAATGTTATTTCTAGTTTACAGTTATTCCATTCCTCTGCTTTAAAAAGCCTGAAATATCATTTTTATTTTATACAGTGAATTTCAACTGGCACAAGTATTTCAAATTCTATTGTACTATGGGGCAATTTTGTAGAAGATTTCATAGAGGTTGTCATACAAGAACCAATTTAAGGATAATATTAATTTTGTGTCTTGATGCAAATGGTATTTTAAAAGATTAGACACTTATTTTTATTTTTGTTTTCTTCCCTATTTTTATGCTCCACTACAGACTACTGTTTCCTTTCAGAAGGCCGTGCTGGGGCAGGGACCTCCCCTATAAATCTGAACCAAGATGGAATAAATGTCATATGTGACTTCAATATTTAATATCAAAGAAACAGAGCCACCTTAGAGTATATATTTTTAATTACCAGGCAATAAATTTTATTTTCTAAGGAGTAATCACTTTACTGTGGTGGTACAAAATGGTTTTATCAATATTTTGGAGAGGAAAAGCTAATTTTAAAATGGCCCATTGCTTTTCTTCAAATAATGTTTAAGCTTTAGTATCTAATTTATTTCTAAGTACAATACAGGTTATTTTAACTTTTTGATTAATACCTCTCTTGTTAGCTTTCAAAGCCGAAAGAAATGACTTTGACTTTCGTAAAATGACTTTGACTGAAATGAAAGAGGTTTCAGTATGGAGCATGTTCCTTTACGCCAGTGGTATTTTTAAAAGAGAGAGAATTGGTGGTGGTAGTGGTAGTCTGTTCTCCCTCTCTCCCTCCCCTCCCCCCCTGTTTCTTTCTTTCTAATTTTAATTTAATTTTCTGCATCAAAAATTGATTCTTGGTTCTAGAAATACGCCTGTTTGCATTTGGTTTAATGTGGAAACTTCCTGCAGCATGATTTCAGAGTAAGAAAAAAACTGTGACAGTCAGAATTAAATGATAATGTTCCCTTTTTATACTAAATGGTATTTCTCCCACTAGTTCTTCCGCATTTCTTGTTTTCTTCTTTTTTATTCTTTTCCTACATGTCTTCTTTAGATTGCTGGTAATCTTGAATACCGAGCCACATTGGACAAACAGAATGAGATATTATGGCTATTTTCTCAGCAATTAATGAGTTCTAGCTGGTCTTAATTGCTTATGGCATCATGAACAAAAAGGAATTTCTCTTCATTAAATCCAAGATTCAATACAAATTTAAAGAACAGAAAGCACTCAGTCTTCTTTTTCATATGCTGCTTGAGACACATTTTCCTATCTTTTCTTCCTGCTCAGAGTGCCTACATCTAAAATTCTTTGGCAGTTTAAACTTTCCATTTATGGTAGAGTTACTGTGGTGTGGTATTAAACTGAAAGTCTCGATAGAGACCTGAATTTGAGTTACAATTAAATGATTCCTTCTTCTGTCATGTTGGGGGTTTTGAATAATTTCACATCCATTGTCTCTCCTTTATACACACACGCACACAGTCACTCAAATCAGGAGGTTTATTTTTGGAGGAACACTTAATTGGTTTGGTTTTAAAGATGTTAGTTCATTTATGACTCATTTAAAAATTTTTATAATTTTAAAAGTTCTGTGAATTCCTCCACATTCTCAGCCTGCATTAGTTCTTTTGCCTTAAGAGAAATCTTGGCTTTTCCTCTGTGTTCTGCTTCTCTCTCATTCTCACGCATTCCTGCATCCCTGGCTATTTGTGTAGGAGTTGTGCTTTGGCCATTGGCTGGCATTTTCTCCTAGTACTTTGCCATTCCCAAATGTGCCAAGAGTTTTCCTATCTTTGTACCTTTCAAATTTTATTCTCCCTTCTCAGAATATGCTCTCTTAAGTTTGGTTGGCTAACTCTCTCTCTTCATTCAAGACTCAGTTCAACTATCTATCACTCTCTTCAGGATATAGTCTTTACTGTCTCCCAAGTATTCAGAATTCTCATGTGTTTTTACTGTGTGATTTTTCACATTAGTTTCTAATTATTTTCTTGTGTTACTGTTCATATGATTCTCTGTTCATATGATTTTCTATTTTACTAGACTATGTTACATGAAGGAAATGGGTATTCCAGTATAAGGATGAAGCTTTGCTAGTTAGTACAAAGTAGACTTACAATAAATACTTTTTAAATGATAGGATTTGTGAGCAGTATATTACTAACTCAGTTTACTACAATTGAGACTCAATTGTATTCTGTAAATTTGCCCACGTACATTGTAACGTATACTCTTCATACGGATATGCTATATAGTCAAATAAGCCATACTAGTAATACACACCCATCTAGGAATTATTTATGTACCTGAAAGTGATAAAACGTTTGTGTATTTAAGAAGCTTTTAATTTTAGAATAATTTATCACCATTGACGAAACTCTAAAGTTTATTCAGATTTCTCTAGTTTTTCCATTAGTCTCCTTTTTGCATTCTTTTATTGGAGAATGGCATTTAGAATTAAGATCTGGGTGCTATTTGTGATCATTCCTACTGGAGTGCCACTGCTTCTGGGCCCTCGCAGGAAATAGAGTTATGAAATAGATGCATGATATTCTTTTTTGATATTGGCTCTATAACCCTCTACAGTGGTAGTAACTATTGGCTATATATTTTTTAATACCAATATAGATTTTTTCTCCATTGTTTCTATGTTAGCAAGGAAATCAGTCCAAAATTTTAATGACATTATAAATAGTCAATAAAAATTTCTGAACACTAGACTGTGAACTTCTTATAATCTGTAACTATGTATCCTAGCACATGAACAATAAATAAATGCTTATTGAACAAATTGAATTAGTTTACAAAATATAAATACCTTGTAAGTAAAATTATTTCATATAATTAATAAAGTGGACATTTATTCTTAAAATGGATGTTAATTTCCAGCATATTACTGAACATTTAATATGTACTTAAAAAATGCCAATCAAGTTTGCTACAAAACATTTTCAACTCTTTTCTTATGCTGTTGTAAAAATAATATTCTCTTCTTGGGACTGTTTTTTACCTTCTAGTCTGCCTTTTGAGCTTACTAAAAACATATTTTGAAATAGGGCTCAGGTAAAAGTCTGTTACCAATTTACAATTCCCACATAATCTTTCTACATTACTGTAACTACTTAGTACCTTGTTAGGACTGTAGATTGATTTTTGGTTCAAATATATCTGGAAATGATTCCTTACGCTCTGTAGGCAATAAAGCCTACAGAGTAGATTTGGACAAAAAAGAAATAGATGTTTCTGCTCAGCCTAGCTAATAAACTTTTATAGTAGTTTGTGCTTTTTGGCAGACAATTATTTAATAAAATAACATTCCTGAGACACAGAAAATGGGGAATAACAGGGGAACCTGACAGATAATGAAAGTTTTGGAGGTAGTCCAAGGAATGAGAGCAGAAAGACTATTGAAGCACAGTGACCTAATTGTAATTCAAAATATTTGGGTGTGTATACCTGTAAAGTTTTATACTTTTCTGTATATTTTTGTGATGCTACCTCTCGGGCTGTACTGTGTGATTAAAAAAATATTCTGTGTTCTGTGTGACTGGAAGAACTGTTTGGTGTAAGCATTTGTTTCCAAGCTCTTGTGATGAAGGAACTTTTGCCCTCTTATGTGAGTCACAGGTAGAGGTCATGAGGCCATGTAGGAATCAGAAGGCAATATCTCTGTGTATGGCATTATGACTTATAGCATCAGATGCAATAACTTATTCTCTAGGAAATTGTGCCACATCCTCTCTAAAGTCTTCCCACTAATTTCCTTGGAGGAAATCAATCTTTTCCACCATGTTGCTCCTGCAACATTTTTCCTCCTCCGGTGCCCCCTATAGAGGGGGCACCTCTCTGTAGCCCCTTACATGCTAAGTACTCCCTAGTATATAAGGGTTTATATAGTCCATGAGTCAGGGAATTGTTAGGCTGCTATGACAAAGAGACCCAAGGATATAGTACTCCAATTAAGAAAGGTATTTTCCTCATTTAAGTGTCGATGTTTACGATCCAGGTTAGAAGATTTGAGGTCACTTAGACATCCAGATTCCTTCTAAGCTTTTTTGCCCTCATCCCCTGAGGCATTGTTGTCATTTGCAGGATTGAAGCTCTGTGGCCACCAGATCCAGCTTCCCAGGGACTGGATTGGAGAGAAGCATTTCTGGTATCTCAAGTTTAAGGTTCTAAGGTCGTGTCGTTTTTCACATTCCATAGGTAGTAACTATTCATGTAACCACTCTATCGCAAGGGAAGTTGGGAAGTTGGGAGATATTGTGTAGCATGCAAGAGGGGGTGAACAGGTTTTTGTGGAAGTTAGGACTCTCTGTCACATTTGGCATATTGTTCTACTGATTTGTTTATAGGTCAGATTCTTCCACTAATTGGTAAATTTGTTGAAGCCAAGCATCACTTGGTGTTCTTAATATGGTTTTATGTATAGTAGATATTTGGTCATCTGTGTTTGAATTTTCTGGTAAAGTAGAATATGTATGTATGTATGTACATATGTAAGTATGTATTTAAGCAAAATCACTTTGCAGCTGGTGATGCAAAAAGGCAACTACTATAAAAAGCGTGTGTTCTAACCAAAACACAGGCTCCACAAGCTACGTGCTTAATATGGGGAAGGGTTTGGTCATGTGTTGTGCTTTGCCTGTAACATTAGAGTTAGTAGCAGTTGTGATATCGGCCATATAGCTATTTTAGTAACTTTAGTTATTGACTTCTAAGAACAAAGTTTTTTGAAAACAAAATCAGTTGCTTAAAAAAAAACAAATCACAAAATAACTTTAATAATACCATTCGTGTTAGGCTATTCAAACAACAGTTATATGCTTAAACTTTGCAGGTGTGTGGATAAAAATACTTGTGCACATAGATGCTATTTATAAATGAATGAATAGTGTAAAGCAGTGTTAAGTCTGAAATTTTAGAGGGAAGCAGAATCACCTGGAATACTCGTTTAAAAAGAAGAACCTTCCATCAGAGTTTCTGATTTATTAGGTTTGGGATGGGGCTGAGAATGTGCATTTCCCACAAGTTCCCTGTTAGTGCTGATACTGCCAGTCCTGGATTGCACTTTGAGAACTGTTAGTTTAAGGTAACATACCAACCTATCGAAATGGGAAAGTATCTGATATCACTTTATGCTGGAATGCTATTGCCATTTTAAACTTGTAAGAAAAATCTATTATGGAATGAAAACATGTTTGTTAATGGAATATTGGGTCAGCAGCCATATAGGGAGACATCAACTGGCCTCTCACCATTCCTAAAATGACACCTTTGCAGTCTTTCTTGGAGGCAGATCAAGAATGAGCATTTTAAGGCAGCAGTGCTTGGACCTGGTTAGTATTCATTACAGGCATACTTTTGAAAGCTTTGTCTTAAAGAGCTTAGGTGAGAAAGGGTAGGCAGAGGTGTGTGTCTCAGCTATGCCAGAGACTTAGAGACCTTTGTCTCTCCAGCCATGTCAACTAAGACCCCTGCCCCTTGAGCTGGAAATGAGAGATAGATTTATTCTGCCTGACACTGCTGAGATGATAGTGGATTTCTGAGACTGCCCTCAATTCCACAGAGAAGGGTGTTGTAATTGACTAGAAATGTCTGCCGTGGCTACAGTTGTCATCCCCTGCGTTCCACCTAAGCACTTCCTGTCTCCTCTCTTCTAAAATTTCTCTCCTTGCCTTTCGTTAGAGGTGTGTGCATATATGTTTAAGTATCTGTGATGTCTGTATATGATGCATTTAATGATGTTTTATGGCTCAACCCTTTTTCTGTCATCTTAGAATGTCATGCTCTGTTACTTTTCCTTCTGGTAGTATTTTGGGAAAAGGTGTTCACTATATTATACTTTAACTTCTCTCTGGGTAGATTTTTTTTTTATTTGAAAAAGACATAATATTGTTTCATGCACTCATTTTTTGTCACATATTTGTATACTTTGTAATACTGGGTATGATCAGTTTCATTTGGCATTAAACATTTATTTTTCCCTTTAAGTTTTTTTTTCAATTATAAAAGTAATACCCTTAATTTTTACAAATCATTCAACCCAAAGTTTACTGAATACCCCTCCAAATCTCTCATGTGTACATATATATACATAACCCTTTTAATATCAACCTCTCATGATAATCAGTCATCATTATGAAATGTTTCTTCTGTATCTTTCTCATATGTCGATAAAATAGACATTTAAAAAATTTTTAAGTATTTTTAAATGTGTACGTATTTTTCAAAATTAGATAATAACATATACATTCTCCAAGTTGAATTTTTTCACTTAAATTATTTTGGGCAAGCACCCCTAAAGAGAGGAATGGAAAGATCAAAGGTGATCATGGAGCTATACAGTGAAGATAGTATTTAACAAATGAATATGATTGCTAAATCTTTAAATTGATATCTTTTTTAGTCTTCAGTATCTTAGAGCAGCTAGAAGTAAAAACTTAAAATTGTGGAATTGTAACCCATGTCAAACTCTGAAATATATTCTATAACTGTGGTGCTGTGCTTTGAAATTTATTGCTTTTTTGTGTATATTTTATTTTTCACACACACAAAAAAGCTGATTGTGATCATAAAACATTTTCACATTTCACTCTTACAATTTACCTGAGAAAAAGTGTGCAGGAAATGTTGATATTCTCATCTTTAGATGAGGAAATTGAGATTCAGAAAGCCACTGGCCTCACCAAATTTGTAAGTGGTGGAAATCAGATTCAAACGAAAGTTTTTTGTTTTTGTTTTATATTCTATACCTTGACTGTTACACTGTGTTCTGATTGATAGTTCATTTTATAATACAGTTATTTAAATTGTCTAGCAGAAATATAAAACAAAAGTGTATAGTATTGGTGAAGTATACTTGTTATCTGTTTTCAAGGATATATGGGATATAAGGTATAAGTTACTTTGTTAGCGAAAGATTCATATATATAAAGCAGAGGTGATTTGAGTTACTGTATAATTACGTTCTTGCAGTGGTAGGATGTTTTTAGTGTAGTGTCATATAGTATTTAAATTATTTCTGCTTAGAAACAGCCAAACACTTCTTGTGTAGATAGATATTCATGGATACTTATCTCAGGAGAAAATCAGGATAGAAGAGAAACCAGCTTCTGACCTATCTGAAAGGGCCTCCAAGTCTTTCTCAACACCTGGCTGTTGCATGACTCAGAGCCACTGGTTGGAAACACCCTCAGAAGCAGACCAGAGAGTGAGAACCACTTTTATTTGGAGCCAGAGAAGAATTATGAAGAAAACAGTAAATACGTCCCCCTACTATATTTTATCTGAAATCTGAACAGAGTATATTTACCTTTCAGAGCACATTTTAATGTGTATATTGCCCTTAGTGAATGCTCTAAACATAGACTGCCCGCTTAGGTAGACTTCAGTGATTTGTGCTGCCAGATGGTAAACGTGACTCAGAATAAACTCTGAATGGGGAGAGTTTGAAGATCCCCAGTAGAACTGGTATTAATTTAGATCTTTATGAAACTTAAACTGTTGTGGGCATTGTGCATATTTGGAAAAAGAGGAAGCCCGGAACAATAGATATCTCTCTTGCATGAAAATAGCAGGACCTATTTCTTCTCATTCCCACTCCTTTATTTTGGCTTGTAATTCCTTGACATGTCATCTCTACCACTGCTATCCAAATACAAATAACTGACTTTTACATTGAAATCATTTACCATGTTCTTTTAGTTATAAGTTCCCTTAGGCTATATAAGATGACAGCTGTGTGAATTAGTGCCACCATAAAATAGAGATGGTTTGAATACAGGAAAATTGGGATCTTTGGCCATAAATTTTTTGTTGGGCCTAATGGGTCTACTTATTTTATATTTGTTTCAGTGAACATGCCAAATACATGCCATACAGGTTTAAAAATGTATTTTTTTGTTTTGTTTTTGATTCAAAAGGCTAGTCTGTATAAAGTTAAATTGTCTTGAACCTGACTTTGTAAAACACCAGTCTGTACTTATTTGTCTGATTCTTTCTTGTAGCCTGAATCTTTAAACTATCCTTTGTCTTCTACATTCTTTTCCGCTAAGATTTACTTTCAGCTCCTCACTAAAGCT
This sequence comes from Tamandua tetradactyla, assembly GCF_023851605.1. Classification (NCBI taxonomy): domain Eukaryota; kingdom Metazoa; phylum Chordata; class Mammalia; order Pilosa; family Myrmecophagidae; genus Tamandua; species Tamandua tetradactyla. The sequence continues at coordinate 76,514,122 of NC_135328.1, forward strand.
ATGACTGGGGTTTTGTTGACTAGAATTTCTTCTCTTTAGGCCTCTAGATCCTGGGATGATAGTGTTGGCACAGGGCAGTGCTCTACCCTATCTCTCTCTCCCATCTGTAAACACTTTCATTCTGCCTTTAGTGGACGGGCCTCCTGAGGATACACGATGCAGAGTATTTGTGAAAGGAAACTGATAAGACTGAAGACATTTTCCTTTACAACAGAGGAAGGTGGAATGTGGGGAAAGAGGTAAGGGAATAGATTGTTGCCATTACTTGTGGGTTTCAGGCACTGTGGGATTTTTATTTGCCTAGGATTTTGTGGGGCCATTAGATTTTGGGGGGCCACTTTGTGACGGGAGAGTTGCAAACATTTTAAATTTAAAACTGTCTCAAAAGTATGGTACAGTGATTCTGGTCAATAATAGACCCTTAACTACATTATCAGGCATTTAAATAGAACCTCCCTTTTTGTATTAAATAGTAGGGAATGCAAATTTCAATATCTAAGGTTGCTTAATTTTTTGATTTGGTATGCCTATTCTTCCCTCCATGTAAGCGATTTTCTTTTATTTATTTATTTTTATGTGTTATGTTTTAATACCTTACCTTGATGTTAGGCACATGTCGCTTGGATTGATGCTTTATTTTTAGTGCAAAATTTATTTTTCCTTTTCATTTTATTTTGGGATTTTTAACATTTAAAATGTTGAGTCTTTTGACTTGTTACTGTCTTGGCTTGAAAGTTTTTCATTTTAGGAATAGGCTGCATGGCATTATGTGGTCAGTTAATTTTCTTCAAATAGCAAGTTCAAATAGCAAGTTCGTTGTCTTCTTTAAGTTAGTAGACAAAATCTTGCATGCTTAGGCAAGGGGAAATTGGATAATCCTGAAAAATCATCTGTTAGCTTTGAACATGGGATGCGTTTTGATTTTGTTTACTGTGTTATACTAGAGGTTTGGGAAAGAAGGGGGAAGCTTAGAAGGTCTGGTTTTGAAGATTTGCTTTAGAAAGGTTATATAAAATTTGATCTTGTTATTGTAAATATCTTTTTTAGTGATACCATTGTCATTTTAAAAAATGATAGGAGTTGGCTTTAGTTGTTTGGAGTAGACAATTTTAGGCTTAAGAAATACTCTCTCCGTTTTTCATTAGCTAGACACTGATATTCTTTTGCTACCTTGTAAGGTAAGAACTAGATGGCTGAAGATGCTAAACTGAGAGGTTATACAAAGTTGTACATTGTTCGTAAGCACTAAGACTTATGAGTTGGGTATGGGTGGAAAACTTGACCTGGATTCAACTTGCCCCTCTCCCTCCTTTTTAAAATTAATTCACTGTGAAATTGAGGTGTTAAGGAATGGAGTTCTTGCTAAAAGTAGATACTGTCTTTAAGACTTACTCATTTTAGCTTTAAGCCAAGGCCTACCTATTGAAGATTTTAGGCATGCCCTGCACTCTTGGCTACTGTCAATTAGGTTATAAGTGTTGGTTAGGAACAAAGAGAATTACTTTATGTGTTTAAGAGAGATTCATTTTTTAAATGAGATCTCTCTCCCCTTAAATAACAAGTGATTAAATACTACTTTACTTTTCAATTAATCAAATTAGTTTTCTACTGGTAGATTTTGATTACATCCCTTTCTAACAGCTTCCAGATACACTCCTCTTTCCCATATGCTTCCCATATGCTGAGTAAAACCAATGTAGAATAAATTAGTGTAAGACTAAGAAACCTTAGTTCTTTTGTAGAGTTCATCTTGAATGACAGAAGATGGCTAAGAATCATTTTAGCTACGAGGCACCTTTTGAAAAGTGATATGGAAAAATAACCCATTTATGTGTGCCAAGGTCTGTTTTCATAAATGTAAATTTGAAAGTTCATTAAAATTTTGGCATGTGATTTGGAATACATAATAATTGGAAATGATTCAAAGCCAGAAATCTGTATCCTTATACCAACAACATGTTTCGCTGAAGACTGGCTTTGTATGGTTGTTTAATATTTAAAAGGTAAAAAATTAGCATTTACTTGATGGTTACGGTTCAGAAACTATATTCAGGATGGAGAGGCTGCAGAGGCAACGGAGAACTTGGGGTCTAGCCAGCAGCCCCAGAAGTCTTGCCAGCCTCTCCTCATCACAGCACAGGAAGGACTTTTGAACACTGACCACTGAAACTAGTCCCTTATTTCTCAGAGATGACAACACAGAAATGCAGGTTTTCTTTACCACCTTTGAATGTGAAGGTAGACTATGAAGGACATGCAGGCCAGATAAAAATAGTTGAAAAATGGCTCAGCTGGTGTCAGACGAAGGTGGTGTCCAACACTATTAGCTGATATGAACAGTTAATGCTTGGAGATACTCTAATGTTACATGCCAGGCCAACTTGCTAACCTGTAATGTAAGCCTCCCAAGGTGAGGCTATGGAAGCAAAGGGAAAGAGAAAAAAACTCACCAACTATTGGTGCAAATGAGCCCTTTTCTTGACTGCAAAAAGAGAAGTGAATCTCACTATAGTCTGTTCAAACATCTTCCAGTGAGGCACAGGAAGCTGTGTTGCAGCCAAGGTAAGAATGAATAAGACATTACTGTGATAAAGAAAATATTTTAAAGCTTGCAGGCCAACCTCCTATCCACTACCAATTGTTATTTTTGCTGTTGTATATGTGTACTTTGTACAGATTCCATTTTTATTCTATTATTCCTCTTTATGGCTTTGTTTTAAAAGTTTCTTGTTCTCTGTCATCTTAGGCCCCCTGATTTTTACATTTCAATTTTGTCATAGAAAAAAATTGGTTTGTAAGGTAAAAGTTCATCACCAGGATGAAAAGACACTCTTTGGTTTACGACTGTATGTTCAGCTTATACTCTGTCATTTAGTATGCCATGTATGGATGTTCTATAATTAACCAAACTTCCTGCAAAAAGTATGTTTATAATCACTGTTGTCTTGGTTTATTTCCTCTTTTAGTCTTTGATCTATTTGACTCTGACATATGCCTCTCACCAACTTCTGTAGATTCTCATTTTGACAGAATACTTTTATTATCCCCACCCTCACCCTCTGTCCCTTTTGCCCTGATTCAGTCTGTCAGTCACCAGATCTGATGCTCATGCTTCTGTTTGGTTCCTCTATCTCCTTTGCCCTGTTCTCGGCCCTCTTCCTTTCACCTGAATTTAGTACTTTTTGTTACTTCCAGGCTCCCTTCCCTGAAACCATCTTTCACATTGTGACCAATTAACATTCTTAAAACTTGGGTCTCATCAAGATTTTCTACTTCTTAAAAGTACATCTGTTGTCTATGGAATGTACCTTCTTACAATGCTCTGTTAGGACCATCCCAGACAGGCACTTGCCTGCCTTTCTAAGCTCAAGATCAGCCACATTCAGCCAGGTACCTGGAGCCATCCTTCAGGTCACTGGTGATTCTCTACCAGGCTGTGAATTCTCTGTGTCTTGGGATTTTTGACTTGTGCTTTTCCCTTTACCTACGGTGTACACCCTTAATTTTCTTGGAAAATACTTACCTACTTTTCTTTAAGGTTGTCTCTTTTGTGTGTATCTCCAGCTGACTCTTCTAAAACCTAAATGAGGGCTCCTTTGCCTGTGGTACGACATATTATGGTTGTTGGTAATTTTGCCTTCGTGGTTAGATACTAAGCTGTGTGTCTTAGTCATCTTTGTGACCTAGGACACAGCAGGAGTCCTGACATGCAGTCAATATTTATTATATAGAATTTTGTTTATTTTCCATTGCAATTTATAGAAAATGAGAGAATTTAAGGTAAATAATGTTCCTAATATGGTGTATTGGAATGAAGATTTGTAATTTATCATGATATATAAGTAGAAAGGGAAATATCACAGTGCCTTGGCTCTCAAACTAGTAAATAGATACCATGAACTATTATTGGTGTATTATCCAAAAAACGTTTGCACTGGGCTTCAGAAAGTGTGTGTGTGTGTGTGAGTGTGTGTGTGTGTTGGTGTGTGTGCATGTGTTTGCATGTGCTGTGTGTGAGTGTGTGTGTGTGTTGGTGTGTGTGCATGTGTTTGCATGTGCTGTGCAATGGAAAATTCATTTGAGAACATTGAAAGAATGATTTGAAAGTCTCAATTATAAACTGTTCTTAATAATTATTGGTAGGGCTAGGAGTGGAACCTAGGTCTCTGGGGTTTTACCGAAGGTGAACGGAGAATGTTTGTAGTAGAGGGGGTTGGAAATGATGCTGCCCAGAGTCAAGAGTTGGCCATCAATTTCTCTGTGTGTCTTCGGGTAAATAATTTTTATGAATCTACTTTTCTGAACACCTCGAGGACCTAAGTCAATAGTATATGCTATCCTGTGGTAGATAAGATGGAAAATAGTATAGACAGAAACACAAATGGGAACAAAATTGAGCCCTAGGGATTTTAATAGTTAGCTTATTTTTAGCCTTTACTTTGAACTGAATAGCCAAGTATTCTCACAGTGCCAGGGAGACCTAGAATACGTCCTCAGGCAAATTGTATTTTCCAAACATTTCCACAGTATTATCTCCCACCCCACACACTCTTCTTACAATTTGATTTTGACACTACTTTCTTCAAGAGGTGGGGTTTATGTCCACACCTTCTAAAGCTGAATGAGCTTTTGCTACTTTCAGCTAATAGGCTGCAGAAGTAACACTTTGTGATTTCTGAAGCTAGGTCATAAAAGGTGATGTGGCTTCCTGTTTGTGGAAATGCAATGCTCCTAAACCTTTACCCCCATGTAAGCAGTCCAGCTGTCCTGAGGCCATGATATGAAGAAAGATCACATGTAAAGTCCCTGAGAAGTCTACATTAACAGAGCTGCCCAGTCAGCTCTCAGCTACCCTGAACCCAAGCTGCTCCAGCCACCTTCTGACTGCAACCCAGTGAGAAACTGAGCCAGAACCTCCCAGTCAAATCTTCCTGAAATCCTCACTCAGTAATCATGAGAGATAGTAAAATGGTTGTTTTTGTTTTTAATCACTGTTTGTTATCTTAGCAAAGATAATTGGAACATGTTTCTTTGGAGACGCATTTTCTGTTTTATTCTAGGTGACATTGAAAGAATTAGAAGCATCGCTGGGTATATGTAGATTTAAAGTTGTTATTGTGTTAACCTGGTTTTCCCAAGCTTTCACACCTTAATTGGTGATAGATCAAGAGGAATCTTAGATAGGCATGAAACATTTATTTCTGTTCACTTGCCTTTATCTAACAGTTGGTAATGAGGGCCTAGCCAAGGGTAGACCCTTAAATTTAGGCTAACTATATTACAAAGATCCTGTATGTTTTGGGGACGTAAGATCATGGCCAAGGCATTCTGCAAATGATCTTATGGCTGTCTCTATGAGACCAGGGAATGAGGCAAAAGTAGACTGTCGTCAAGGAGGCTAGAACTTACGTTGAATAATTTATTGTTCATTGTGCTTTTTTAATGTTAAAATCTGAGTAAAGTTAGAGGAAATAAAAAATAATTCTTTTAAAGTTATGAAAATGAAAAGATAAGCCACAGAATGGAGAAAACATTAAATGGCACACATATATCTCACAAGGAACTTGAACCTAGAATATATAAAGAAGACTTACAACTCAATAATAAGATAACCCAATTTTAAAATGAGCAAAATATTTGAATAAACGTTTTACCAAAGAAGATTTACAAATGGCAAATAAACACATGGAAAGATGTTCAGTATCATTAGTCATTAGGAAGTACAGATTAAAATTATCATGAGATACCCTTACATTCCCATTAGAATGGCTAAAATTAGAAAGACTGCCCATATCAGATGTTGGTGAGGAGGTAGAGCAATTAGGACTCTCATACACTGCTGGTAGGAATTTAAAAGAGTATAATCACTAAAAGAAAGAGTTTTCCAGTTTCTTAAAAAATTAAGCATTTACCTACCTGGTTATTCTACTCACCAGAATTTACTCAAGAGGTTTGAAGTATAAGTCCATGCAAAGACTTATACACAAATGTTAATAGGAGTTTTATTTGTAATAGCCTCAAAATGGAGATAATCCAACTGTTCATCATCAGGTGAATGTAAACAAACTGTGGTATACGCGAACAATGAAATACTATTCTGCAATTAAAAGGAGTAAACTGTTGACGCATGCAAGAACATAGATGAATCTCATAATAATTATTTGAATGAAAGACACCAGAATCCCCACCACCACCAAAAAAAAAAAGAGTAAATATGGTATAATTTCATATATATATATATATAATTCAAAGTAATTTTAGTGAAAGAAAGATCAGTGGTGGCCTGGAGAGGAAGATAGGGCGAGGTGGGGATGATTACAAAGAAACACGAGGAAACTTTTAGGGTAGATGGATATGGTCATTATTTTGACTGTGGTATTGGCCTTTTGGGTGATACTTATGTCAAAACATATAAAATTGTGCACTTTTGAGTTTTTTTTTTGTTTGTCAATTATGCTGCAATAAAAATGGAGCAAAGAAAAACAATTATATGGGGAAAATATAGGTTAAGTGGAAGGTTTAAACTCTAAGACCTATTGTTACCAGTATCTATCAGCTAAGCATTGGAAGGTGAAGTTTGCTTTGCCATTTACTGGTGGCTAGGCCATGACTTTAATAGCAAGAGGCCATTTAAATCTACCCTCAACAAGTAAACTAAGCCTTGAGTATCCATTGGGGTTTAATCATGGAAGAACTACTATAATGAATTATGGAGTTAGGGATTTAATATAGGAATTAAACCTTAAACGACTGTGGTAGGAGCTTGGGAAATGCAGGCCCTGCAGGGAAGTTGGGGATGAATGGAATTCCCAAGCAGTCAGTCTGAGAAGCCAGGCATGAGGCCAGGCTCGTGGGTGCATGGGGAGCTGTGCATTGGTGTAGCTACCACCTCTGTGGGCATGGTGGTGGGCCTGGGGTTGCTTTTGCTTTACAGAGCACATCCATGTCTGTCATTATGCTAACCATGATGATCATGCAAATGTAGTTAGTCAGCTTTAACCCAGAACTGTACAGGGAAGAAGATTATAGGAACTATAAATCCAGGATATCCTAGTTGACCTGGCATACACCACTATGTTTTGCTAATGAACTTGTTAACTGATTATAAACTTAAATTCTCTTGTTCTCAGCTGATGGGTAGATTATGCCAGACAAATCTAGAATATCACGGGGATGATCTCAGTGGGATAGAATGGAGCTAGAGTTAGTCCAGCCATGGGAAATAAGGAATAGATCTTTTCAGAATGAACACTGATTACAATATAAACAATGGAGAGACTCTGCATACCTTCTTACAAGGAAGGTGTTTATAGCAACATAAACACCTTTTCAACATAGTAACATAAACAGTTTCTCAAGGAAACATTTTCTAGCATTCAGGAAATGTTCCTTTCTTTACAAACAAAAAGTGTGTTTTTCTAAAGATTTAATTTACCTAAGGGCTCTGTTTAGAACAAGGCTACGATTGTAGAGGGATAAAGTTATTCCCAGATCACTTTTGTGGTAGGCTATAGTTAAAATCTTTACAGAAACATCTTGTTCAAAAATCTGTAGGCTTAATAAAGCAGAGGCCAGTACAAGTGTAGCATGTTACATATTGGATACATCTCTGGAAAGTTGTATAAATTGTATTTTTGTGAGTCAGATTACATTACAAATTCCTGGTAGCTTGCATTTTAACATTTTCTTATGAAAATTCTTCTTGAAAGTCTGAGGACCTTTCGTTACATGAATAAAATAGTGAGTACCTATATATGCCCAGGGACTATGATGGGAACTTCATGTTATTTGTCTCTATCATGCATAGTTAATTCATTTGTAAGGTCAATAAATGCTTCCTAAGATTGCTTAATTTGGATTTTTATATTAATCTTCTTTAAAACACAGTTAATTTGGGATGATTAAAAATAGACGTCATCCATAAGACTCAGTTGTAAAGGGGAGAAAAATCTTTAACAAGAATGCTTTCTGAATAGAGAATGGAGATATACCTATTTTCAGCATGTTATTGAAAATATTTAATTCTAGCAGTGCAGTGAAAATACTATTAATAGGCACCAAACATTAGTCACATGCATTTAAAAAAAAAATCTTTGTGTAAAGGCCTGATTTAATTAAAAGATTTACTAACAGTCTTTAGGAATGATTTATTCATTGCTGGACTGTAGATTTTTGACAGCTTTCTGCAATTTAAACTCCACAAATAGGAGACAGTTTATCATGCTACCTTCTACCTTAACCTCTAGATTAGTGCTTCTCAAACTTGAATGTGTAGACATAGGACCTGGGTATTTTATTAAATGCAGAGCCTGATTCAGTATGTCTGAAGTGGGGCCTGAGATTTCTTATTTCTGACCAGTTCCCAAGTGAAAATGATGTCACTAATTTACTGACCGCACTGAGAAGCAAGGGAGCATAATTGTTGGTGTGGTTGAACATAGTAATTAAACATCTTACAGTGAGTGTGATGGATACTGAGAAAAATTATCTTTGTAGATATATGCCTGGGTTTTGTCTTGAAAGTAAAAAGATAATGGTTGACTCCCATCAGTTAAGCAGCTTGCTTACAATTTGGCAGGACTAAAGCATAAGCATTCCCTATTCAACTAGCTCTAAAATTTTACATTTTAAAATTTATGAAAGTGGTCCAGTTTAAAAGCCAACCTTTCATCCAGATGCAAATTACCATAGGAAGAAAAACAAGTCATCTTGCAAATATGTGGAGTCCACCTTTCAGTTTACTTCTTTGCCCTGGAAGGATCCATTTTGGTATCTGAAAATTAATAAAGTAATTTTTCTTTGAATGTTAATATATATAAAATTAAATGAGTTATTTGTGGGTATTAATAAACTCAGGGCCAACTTGTATATTTTTAACAGTCCCATATTGAGGAAATATTTATGATGGGAAGACCTGTCTGTTTGAAGGATGAAAGTGGGGAACTAATTTGAAAATACTTTTTAACTGTTACCATTTTTACTTGACCTTTTAAGTTGTACAGCCTGAAAATGTTGATTAATTTTCCCTAACTGCTATTAAAACAGATTGATCTTGAATATTTTCAAAGATAAATTCAGGCAATTGGATTTATCTGGGAAATATTCAAATAAGAAAAATATGTTCAGGGAAGGAGAAAATTAAAATACTTCATGGAACTATTTGCTTAATTCTTAACCCAGTTTTAAATTTTAAGTTGAATCTTTACAGTGTAATTGAAGATTAAAAATAAAAGAGAGCCTCTAAAGACACTCTAAAGGTCATGTTAATATGATTAAAGCTTTCTGGTTGAGTGCATAAATCTGATGTCCCCTGAAGAATGGTAAAAGATGTAACCAAATGGGTAGCCTGTGGCTTTGTCTCTGTAGGGTGGTGAACCGAGGAAGTCATTCAGCAACAGTGAAGGTACCTTGGGATCCTGACACAGGTGGGAAAAGCATTTCCAAGAATTCTGGAAGCCAAATCATGTTTATCTGTTGTTATGATAATTGATAACTGAAGATATTTTAATTATAATACTTTAGTAGTCTTTCCTTTGACTTTTCATCCAGGTAATGGCTGAGCACTTGGAAAATGCATCTTCCAAAAGATTGGGTCTGTTAGTTACTGTCTAAAAGGTTTTCATCTGTATTTCAGATGGTTGAATATGTTGGAAGTCTGTATTCCAGAGAAGTAAGGAAGGTGATGCATGCTCTGTGGGGCTTAGGTGTTAAAATGATAGAAGCATATTTTAAAGTATGAAAATAACTGTGGTGTTCCAGATAAGAAAAGTACACAATTTTTGTGAACATTATTCTTTGAAGGCTTAATCATATTCTGTTTATAAAAGAAATAACCATTTAGCTAATCATTTTTTCTTATAAAACATTTAAATGGATTCTCATGTTTTTCTAAGTAATACTATGATGGATATTTATATAATCCTTTTCTCTGGCAAGGTTTTCTCGTTAGGGCAGAGTTACAAAACTGAAATTCTTATTCTTATAGGAAAACTTTCCTTAGAAGCTGGCCTGTGAAGTTGAGGGGCTGTTAACACAGAAATACTAACCTCTCTTCACTGTTAAAAGATAAGGATGTTGTGACAAGGTGTTAAGAACTAAGCTGGAATCAGACAGGTCAGATTAACCTGGTCCTGTCTTTAACAACTATATTAACACCTGTTGAGAAGGAGAAAAAAAAATCAGACTAGACACTTGTCCTTTGATAAGTTTTGATAGGTAAAATGCTCTCTGGAGAAATTTGAGCTGTTTAGGTGGCAAATGCATTTAAAAAAATCTTTTCCTAATAAACAAGAGCAGGAAGTCTTGAAGATTAACTTTTGAATAAGAAGAATAAGTTTATAATATTTAACTTCTAACTTTCTGAACTATATTTGGGCAAAAGTATTGAAGTAATCATGATCCACTAAGCAAGTAGAAAAAAAATTATGTGAGAACAGCACTTGTAGTAGGAAAAAAAATTAGAAAACTGCTTACAATTCAAACTATACACTGATTTGTAATATTTGTAGCCAAATTTCACAGGTATGACAATGAACTGAACAGGTTAGGAATCCATCCTAAACGCTCTATAAATTTGAAAAGGAATTGCAGACTTTGAATTAGTTTGAAGCATTTTAGTTGTCCTAGAGTCTTCTAACAGTAGGCTTGTAGGCAGAGGAAAGGTTTTCAACACTAAATCTATAACCAGTTTTCTTATAGATTGATAACTATAGATAAGCTATTTTTTCTCTCTATATATGAAGTTCTTAATCAGTTTATAAATTTGATTTTGAAATTTTAATCTTTAATTAGATTCTAATTTCTCTTGATTATAACTATTTTGTGCTCTTCTTTATAGTTGAAATGTCTACAAGGATAATTTTACTCTATTAAATTCAAGGCGTTAATGTATGTGTGCATGTGCCTTTTTCATGCTTTATTTTTTCTGTTTGTTACTATAGAAAAAATTATATCACCTGTTCAGTTCATTTTCTAAAAATTTTTAACTGTTTTATTGTATAGTATAACATATATGCAAAGCAATGAAATGAAAAAACAATAGTTTTCAAAGTACTGTTCACGCAAGTACTTTGACTGATCCCAGAGTTTATCATGGACTACCATATGATCTTCTCATATTTTTCCTTCTGGCTGCTCCAGAATATAAGAGGGCTTAAATATTTTTTTATCATCACAATTGACTTTTTTTCTTTCTTTTTTTGTGAAAAATAACATATATACAAAAACACTATATATTTCCAAGTGCAGCACCACAATTTGCTGTAGAACATATTTCAGAGTTTGACATGGGTTACAATTCCACAATTTTAGGATTTTACTTCTAGCTGCTCTAAAATACTGGAGACTAAAAGAGATATCAATTTAATGATTCAGTATCCATATTCATTTGTTAAATCCTATTTCCTCTTTATAATTCCACCATCACCTTTTATCTTTCCATCCCTCTCTCTGGGGTGTTTGGGCTATGGCAACTCTAAATTTTTCATTTTGGAAAGGTCTATCACTAGTATGGGGTAGGGAGATGGAACTATCTGATTTTTTGGAGAGGCTGGGCTAGATTTCAGGACTTACCTGGACCAGGGATGCATCTGGAGGTTGTAGATTTCCAGGGATGCATCTGGAGGTTGTAGATTTCTGGAAAGTTACTCTAGTGCATGGAACCATTGTGGAGTCTTATATATTATCCTAGGTGTTCTTTAGGATTGGCTGGAATGGTTCTGGTTGGGGGTTGGCAGGTTATGATAGGTAGCAAGGTCTAACTGAAGCTTGTGTGAGAGAAACCTCCAGAGTAGCCTTTCAACTCTATTTGAACTCTCCCTCCACTGATACTTTATTAATTACACTTCTTTTCCTCCTTTTGGTCAGGATGGAATTGTTGCTCCCACGGTGCCAGGTCTGGATTTATCCCTGGGAGTCCTCTCCCATGTTGCCAGGGAGACTTTCACCCCTGGATGTCATGTCCCATGTAATGAGGAGGGCGATGATTTCACTTGCAGAGTTGGGCTTAGAGAGAGTGAGGCCACATTTGAGCAACAAAAGAGTTCCTTCAGAAGTAACTCTTAGGCATACCTATAGGTTGTCTAAGCTTCTCCGCTACCTACATAGCTTCACAAGAGTAAGTCTAATGATTGAGGGCATGACCTATTGATTTGGGTGTCCCCAAAGTATGGCACAGTATCAGGGGATTCCCTGATGGTAATGTTTAATTGTTCCATATTCTTTCTCTTATCCCTCAGGGGACTTTGCCAATACTTTTTGATTTTCTGCTTAATATACTCTAGGATGTATCCAGGCATTACAATAATCTATGCAGGATCAAAGGCTCTCTTTCTTATTCTGTGCTCCCTGTGTTTCAATTCAAATGAGCTATCTTGATAGGTTAAATTAGGTTATGCACATAGAAAATTTCAGTTCCAGACCAAAGAAACATTTCTTTCCTTGGTCTCAAAGAGTATGTATGGTTCTAAAATATAGACACTGTCTTCCTTACCCCTATGTTCTGAATTATTTTAGCTCCAACCTGTTCAACTTCGTTCTTATCTTTAAATATCAGGTTATATATATAAAACTGCTCTCAAAATCCAGAAATAATAATCACCATTCTGGACTTATTGTGTCTACTCTAAAAACTTACAATCTAGGCCCCTGTTTTCTTATAAGCATTTTCTAAAGGTGACCATACCATTCTTGTTCTTTAGTTTCTGGCTTATTTACCAAATGTCCCACGTGTTCATTCACATGATTGCATGCCTCACGACTTTGTTCCTTTTTATAGCAGCACAAACTTCGTTCAGAAGTATACACCAGTGTTTGTCAATCTACTTCTCCATCCGTGTATCCTTTAGCCACCTGTATTCATCAGGCATCACGTATAGGGCCCAAAGTCCACAGTCCATCAGTATTCTCAATTTTAGATAATTTCATTGTTCCCAAGAGAAAGAAAACCAATAAACACACCCTCACCAAATAGGAAAGCTAAACCTCCTGTTAATTCTTGTCGCTCCCCCCATTATTTACCTCTGCTGTTGCTGTGGTAGTGCTGATAGTTTCCTTTGAACATAGCTCATTGCATGCAATAGCAGTTTTCCCCCTGTACCCTTGACTTAAAACACTCTTTGTACAAGAATCATATCTTTGGAGTAATTCTTGGGAGAACTAATTCATATTTCTAGTGTTAATCAGTGGGACATGTAGGTCTATACAACCCCTTTCAATCTTGTTCCTCTTCAATATGGTAATATATTACTTATATACCCACTAAAGAATCACCTTCACTCCTATCTATTCCCTTACATTGGAGTTCAACCTCATTAGCTAATGGTTCATCCATCTCTAGCTTCTGTGTATCTCTAAGTCCCCTATGTTCTGTATTGTAAGCCTTTGATTGTACCTTTATTCTGGTCATAAAAGTGGAATCATACAGTATCTATCCTTTTGTGTCTGGCTAATTTCACTCAGCATTATGTCCTCAAGGCTCATCCATCTTGTCATGTGCTTCAGGAAGTCATTTTGTCTTACTGATGCATAATATTTCATTGTATGTATATACCACATTTTGTTGATTCACTCATCTATTGATGGGCATTTGGTTTGTTTCCATCTTTTGGCAATTGTGAATAATGCTGCTATGAACATCGGTGTAAAAATGTCAGTTTGTGCCATTGCTTTCAGCTCTTCTGGGTATATACCAAGTATTGCTACCGCTGGGTCATAGGGCAACTTGATATTTAGTGTCCTAAGGAACCACCAAACAGTCTTCCATAGTGGCTGCACCATTATACATTCCCACCAGCAGTGCATAGGTGTCCCAGTTTCTCCACATCCTCTCCAACAGTTATAGTTTCCTGTTTGTTTAATAGCAACCATTCTTGTAGGTGTGAGATGGTATCTCATTAGAGTCTTAGTCTGCATTTCCCTTATAGCCAGTGAAAATGAGTATCTCTATATATTTTGAGCCATTTGTATTTGCTCTTCAGAAAAATGCCTATTCATATCTTTAGCCCATTTTATAATTAGGTTGTATGTTCTTTTGTTGTTGAGTTGTCTGATTTCTTTGTATAAACAGGAAATCAAACCTTTGTCCAATATGTGATTTCCAATATTTTCATCCTTTGAGTTGGCTGCCTCTTCACCTTTTCTGACAATGTCTTTTGAGGTGCAGAAGCATTTGATTTCTCAGTTCATTTTTAATCATATAAATTTTGGTACAGTGCTTGCTTTGGTGGCACATATACTAAAATTGGAATAATACAAAGAAGATTAGCATGGAGCCTGTGCAAGGATGACATGCAAATTTGCAAAGGGTCCCATATTTAAAAAAAAGAAAGCTAAATCTTGGTACATATAAAAGAATATATGTAATATGTAAGCCATAAATCAAAATTTAAAAATTAACATACATGATGCTAGTATCCAATTTAGTTTGAACATAACCAAACTCTCTTTGAGCTCCTTCCATAGACTGTTCAGTTTTGGTGCCTCCCATTTTCTAAATTATAATTTGTATGCTACTAGCCTTTGAAAAAAATCTGAACAGGTATATGCAACTTACCTTGTTTTTAAGCTCTTACTTTTTTGTAGTAGTGTTTTATTTCTAAACTGATTTTTAACTAAATCTCTTAAAGAACAGAAACCCAATTTATGAAGAAAAATTTTTTTTAGTCTTCAGCAGTAATCCCTTGAGGATCAGGAATCACATTTTATATAGCCATTGCAGGTAACAAACACACCTGTGTAGCTCCCATAAAATACATAATGGTTTTTATTTTTGGCTTTTATTCTTTTCTGAATCTTTCCATGTTATCATTGCCTTTATTTGGAATTTTCTGCTTTCTTGAGAAGGGGTGTATGTGTCTGAATAGTGTGATACAAGTGATGCTAATTCCTCATCTTTCTTACTTTAGAAAATCTCTGAAAATGGCTCTTCTAATCACTTTTTCTTTTTATAATGCTGTACTTTAATAGATTCGTACATAAGAGTAGAAAGGAAACTGAATTTACATTAAAGTTTTACCTTTTGTTGACTAGGAATATCTTTCTTAACCTTTGACTGCATAGGAAGAAGTATATGGTTACATAGGTTTGAATTAATTTTAGTAAATGTAATTTTTCCAGTCGGGTTGAATGTGTATGTTAAGGATATTAAAAAAAAAAAAAAAAAAAAGTACCTCTCTGATTTAGAGAACTTTTTCACTTTAAGATAGTTTATTTAAATTTTCTTTTTATTTTCTGAACTTTAAAAAAGAAATCAGCTCCTTGCTTAAAGAAATTTAGCCATCTTCAAGTTGAAATTTTTTTTTTTTTTTTTTTTTTTTTTTTTTTTTTTTTTAAGACAGAGAGAAGGAAGGAAGGATAGAAGGAAGGAAAGGAAACATCTTTAAACATTTTCTTGTTTTATTGTATTTTGTTTGTTTGTTTGTTTTTTACATGGGCTGGGGCCGGGAATCGAACCGAGGTCCTCCGGCATGGCAGGCAAGCACTTTGCCCGCTGAGCCACCGCGGCCCGCCCCGCAAGTTGAAATTTTGAGGTCAAATTACAAATATTCTTAGCCAATTAGCTTTCTTGAATGTAAATAAATCATTCTGGTCATTACTAATTCCTAATTGTGTGTTCTTAAGCTGATTGTTTCACCTCTCCCTCAGATTCTACATTTATAAAACGGGTGATAACTTGACAGCATTGTGAGAAAAAATGAGTTAACGATATCCAAGCTCTTGTGTTAGTTTTCGATTGTGGCTATAACATATTAACATAAATTTAGTAGCTTAAAACACCACAAATTTATTATTTCACAGTTCCGAAGGTCAGAAGTTGGGGTTCCATCAACTGGTTTCTCTCCTATCGATTTCCTACGAGTGAAATCTAGGTGTCAGTTACCTGGCTCTTTTAGGAGCCTGGGAAGAATTTGCCTCCAACCTCATTGAGGTGGTTGGCATCATCAGTTCTGTGAGGGTGTAGGGTTGAGGTCCTTGCCACTTGGTGCCAGCCTTAGCTCCTGTCTTCCTATCTGTTGTCCTTCCATGTGGGCTTCTACATTTCAGAGCCGGCAGTGGCTTGTCAGATCCTTCTAATGCTTGGGGTCTCTCTGCCTTCCCTGCCTGGTGCATCTTCCCTCTTCTTCTCATATTACCTCCCTCTGACTATAGTTGGAGAAAGTTCTCTGCTTTTAAGGGCTCATCTAATTGAATTGGGAACATCTGGATCATCAAGGATAGTCTTCTTATTTTAAAGTCAGTTGATTAGCAAACTTAATTTCATCTGTAAAATCTCTTCACAAGCAGCACCTAGAATAGTGATTGAATAACCAGTTGACAGGAATCTTTGGGGGACAGCTTTAGAATTTGCTCTACCACAGGGTTCAGTAAATGGTGAGGAGTGGTCATGGAGGTGATTGGCAGTGATGAAAAAAAAATCACATCTTTACCTGAGTACAGCTTTCTTTAACAGAGTAAGTTGTAAATTCCTTGAAAATTGGCAGTGTTTCTTACTTTTTTATATCCTTAGGACCTCACAGTTTACCATGCATTTATTTGGTTACCTGCCATTGGTTAACAGCTTGAATGCAATTTCTTTTTTTTATTTTACTCGTTTTCTTCCTCTGAGTTAGTAGAAGTAGTATGGGGCTTTCATTTAATACCTATGATACCTCCTTTGAAAAGAATAGTTACAGCATTCAGTTTCCCCTTGGCTTTTTTCCTTACTTTTGATTTTCATCAAATGAGAAAGGTAAAATAACTTGCCTTTTGTATAGGAAGCTGTCACAACAGATCCTTTGTCATTGGAACATGTACTTTGAATTACTTTGCCCTGTGTGTCTTCAGGCTTTGTTGGTCTTTTATGTACTCTCAGCCATTTATTCTGTAACTTATACTTGAAGATAGTTTGTAAGTACAGCATATTGTGATAGTTGAGTATGAAGTTGGCCCACCAGCCCAACAGAAGGGAGTTCCTGTCGTGCCTTCTTCAAACTGACAGACTGGGCACAGCCTGGGCACTGGTTGATAATCACCCAGTATTCCTTTTACCAGTCTGGGACATTTTCTTATTCAACAAATCTCTTACTTGAATGATTTTGTTAGATGTGTTAGAGACCCACCAAGACAGAGAGTACAAATATCTACCTTCAAGATGCAGAGGTCTTTGAAAAGGTGCTAAGTGTTCTAGTGACAGTTTGTGGAATATTTACATTGGCCTATTTCTGTAGCTATGAAAACATATTTGTCTCAGGGACCCCCTGATTGAAAGATTTAAAAAAAATTTTTTTCTTAAAAATCACTACTCAATCTCCCCCCGCCCATTCTGTGTTAGGCCAGGATAAATGAGGAGTTTGTTTAGTGTACTTCTATGGAATCATGCTCACTTTATTTCCTTTCATTCATAAATGGTATCTTAGAATCTTTCTTGCTTTTTCTGACACCTAAATGTTGTCTAAAAGTATATGTTCAGGCTCCCTGCCTAAGAAGATATCATAAAATGAAATAAACTTCTTTTGTGCCAAGCAGTTTAAGTGCTTTCTTGCCAAATTACCTTGCTTACCTCACTGCTTTGAATTTCATTATGAAGGCTGGCTGAGCAACACCGTCAATCCTTTCAAGGACTAGATTTCAGTCTGAATCTAGGAATATCTCCACTCACCATTTCTTTGATCTTTCTACATATTTTGTGGATTCATCTGGCAATACAATTTCTCTAATGGAAAACTGGGCTTTTGCTCCTCTACTTTAACACCTTTTTAAACTGAGTTTGAATTTTAACAGATTTCATTTCAGGAGAACAGATCTTTTAGGAACTCTTTGAAAAAAATATATTCTCTATATTGCTTTTTCTTAACTGTTTTTGGAGTTATTCGCATGATCAAATAAGTTAAAGGTTCATATTTAATTTCTTGAAGAAATTGTAATTCTTACCAAGGTAATTAGTTTATAATCAGGGAAATGGTTGACATTCTTTATTTAACATCTTCTAAATTATTGACAAATTTTTAATATTTTCTGCAGGTATGCAATGTTCGATTTGTCTTGTGGAATCACCAGTTAGTTTCGTGATCTGTAGGTCAAAGTGGCAGTGGCAGCAGGGAGGAAGCCTTGACTTACAGCTATTAGATTTAATTTACTTCCTGAGGAATATAAAAGTAACCTCTACCTGCCTTGTGTACTTTGATTATCTTTAAATTTAGGATTTAAGCTCTAGGAATATATGAATATAACATGTCTTTAAAATATAGGGCTATGCAAATGAAGAAAAAATAAAGCTTTGAACTTTGAGGAATGGCTTTTACTTATATTTGTCTCTTTCAATTTTTTTTTCATTTGATTCAACTTTTCTTCAGATCATTTTATTTCCCATCTTGAATGTTTAGTGTATGGCTGCTAGAATTCTATAGAAATAATTCCTTATTTCTTTGGACAGTTAATGGCTTAATTTTTGAAAGACATGTATCTCATATGCCACAAGGTTGCTCTGAAATTAGTTTGAGGAGAGCAAGTTTTTCATGAATAATGCATTTGGATTTTGGATACTTTGATAACTAAGCTATTGATTCAGATTGGCTGTTCACCAGAATAGGGGGGCAAATGGTCATGTTTCTCATTGTAGGACAGTGGAAGCTTCCTGAATAGTACTGATTTGGAATATTAAACTAGAGAACCAATGGAGGACAATAGTCTTTTGTTTTTCTTTCTTTCTTTTTATTTTTTATTTTTATGGGAAAGCATGACTGGAGTTGAAAGCAGGTTACGTTGTCTTCTAATGTGTGCTAATAAACTTCTCTGAGAGCAAGTTTTTAGCTACCTTCATTCATTAATTTTGTATACAACTGAGAGATATGTTGGGCCTAAATAGAATTTCATTCCGGTAACCCCGGACCCATCATTTTACTAGATAGCAGCAAGATTTTAGCCTTGGGTCGCCAGATAAAGTGCTAGAAGTGCTTTTTCCCTTTGTGCCTCCTTACTCCTGCTAGACAGTGAACAATGTGGTGAGGGACCTTTTTGTATTCACTAGCTCTGCCCTGCATGCCCCAGCATCCAACCATTTTTATTCAATGTTCTTTCTGCTATAATTTTAGGTGATACATGCAAGTGAATGTATTTATAAATAATTTATCATAATCTGATTAAATAACTGTTTAATTATCTTGTCCATAATAATCAGTAATCATGAAATGTATTTCTGAAACATTCCTGAAGTGGTGGTGGGTTTTTTGTTGTTATAAAATGATATGGCTAGCTAAGTGGGGGTTTATTTCCTCTAGATTACAACTTACTATGAATTAAAAAGTGCTGATACCAGGTCAGTAAACTTATGTCTCTTGGGGAATAAATAAGCCAAAGGAGGTTCATGGACATTCACAGAAATATTGAGCTCTGTTCAAGGATCTGAGTGGTGAAGTGGCAGCACTGTAGGAGCAGGGGTGGAGAAACAGCAAATTCTATCTGATAGCTTAAAATTTCATTGAGGTGATCTATGTGCTGACTCGTGAAGAATGAATAGATGCATTTGCTGCCATGTGTCTTCCAGAAAGGTAGGAATGATTTGCATTATAGGAGAGTGATCTTTTCAGAACACACTTGCTAATCCTGGAAATCTTATTTTTAAATCTTTGCTGATGTATTTGAAAAGTTGCCTTTTTCAGTTTTTTATACCGTTGAGATTGAATATCATTTTATATATTCACTTGCTGCTGTTTTCTTTGGAAGGTTGCCAGCTGGTATGCTTTCACCATTTGTGCTAATTTCTTGTCAAGACCACTATATGTTAATATAGGCCTATAGGAGGACAAGATTTTTGTTGGAGTTGTGTTAAATGTATGGATTAATTTAGGGAAAATTAACCTTTTTGTAATATTTCATCTTCTCAGTATAGAGCATGTTAGGCTTTTCATTTATTCAAGTCTTAGATTATAGCTCTCTCAGTAAAGTTAAATAGTTTTTTTATAGGTAATGCTTAAGTGTTTCTTGAATTCATTGAATTTCTGTTGCTTTTGTAAATGGGGCTTTTTGTTCCATTATGCTCTGGAAGTGAGTTATCTAGAAAGTAGTTATTGCTGCCATATAGGAAAGCTATATATATATATTGTGTATTACGTTATTTCTGGAAAACTTTCTAGTTCTAATTACTTTTTTCAATGGATTTTCTTGAATTTTCTGCATAGATGATAATCTGGTACAAAGTAAATATTTATGCCTCTTATTTTTCTTGTCTTCATTATATTTACCAAAACTTCCAAAACGATTTTGAATTATGGTGGTATGAATGATCATTCCAATTGATACCATTTTTGCAAACACAAAAAAGCAGAACTCAGCACTTGAATATAACTGATGACAGAGATGTATTTGAGGAAATGTATGGCTTGACTCCGACTTACATTTGAGGGAAGTGTTATTTTATGGCTCAAAATAATATGATTTGTGCATCTGCAGATGTACATTTTCATTATTTTCTTCTGACTTTGGATAATTGATCAAGAGGTGTTTATTCATCTATAGTACAAGTTTTAGGATAAGTGAAGTCTTTTTTGCCTAATTCTATTATTATTAATGGCAATGATTTAATTATCATTCAAAAGTGTAAAAAGCCCTTCTTATTTCCCAATCCTTCCTAGGAGAAATCACTGTTAATTTTGCTTTGTAGCTTTCTAGTCTTTCCTGTTTATTTAATCACTGTAAGTTTCGTTTATGAAAATGAGATAATTTAAAGCAGAAATAATAGTAATTTATTATTTTTGCACTTTGCAATATATTGTGCATTTGTCTTATGTGATTAAAGAGTCAAATGTCTTGGCTTAGTGTTTTACATTACATTATATAGGAGTGACATTTCATGTCATTTTATGTTTTGGAGCCTATAAGAAACAAATAGAAGTGTATCACAGTCAATGACATACTTAAGCAATATATATTGTTAGAGTTTCCATGCATGTAGGAACCAATTATTCTTGGGGCCAGGTAGCAAAAAACTATCTTAAAGTAATGCACATGTGATTTAAAGTTCCCTAAGAAAATTTTACCAATTAAAAGAAATTTAAATAAAACAGATATTTAACATGTAAAATCAAACCATTAACTGAGTCTTAAATATGCTTTTGTTTAAAAAATCTAGTAAAGAAAAATAATTATAGGTTTTGCAGGAGACATATAAGTTTGATTAATATTTTCAGACTTTCAAACTTTGGAAAAATATTTAACTGTGTTCAAGGTGTGGCTGTGATTATATAGTTATCCTCTGGGTCATGTTGTTCTTGTGTGCATAATTTATTTTCAGCATTTCATCAATCTTTCCTAGCAAATACTTTGGGTTAACTACCACTGTAGGCATTGGGAATGCCAGACGGGGGAAATAAAAGGCCATTTTTGATACCATTTTTATGTATTACTGACCAGTGGGTGTGATGGAGAAGCAAACTTCAAGTGTATTAAAATGTTTTTTATGTACAGGGTTCAGTAAGGATTCCAGAGAAGATATTGTTAATTTAGAGAAGTGTAGAGGGTAGATATCAGAAATGTCTTAATATGTACAGGAGGAGAGTAATTTGGGGGGTTGAGGTTTGAAAGATGAATAGGTTTATCCCAGGTGGGTGGGTAGTTTGGTAGTCTAGTCTCATAGGGCTGAGGAAATAAGGGTAGATAGGATAGAAAACCTTTCTGGTTCTACAAACTGCAGATCACTGAGTGTAGCAATTGAGGAAAAAAATAAGCAACAGACACAAATCTTCCAGTACAGGAGTGTGGCAGTAGATGTAATGAATGAATGACGCTATTATGGTTAGCAAAAGAATAGTAAAGTGTTAAAAGGATAACCAGAAAAGAATGGTGGCATATATATTAGTGTTTTCTCATAACTCTTTTTCCATCAAATTTTTGAATAAACTTGAATTGAAAATACAGTGATACCAGCAGGAAAATATAGTGACACCATTAGGAAAAGTCTTATTTGACAAGATTTCTGTCCATGACTAACTTTGATGAATTGCTCTTTTGCGTATCATACTTAGTCAAATCTCTTATTGTGTTTTCACATGCCCACAGATAATTAGAAATCAACTGTAATTACATCACTACCATATTTCATAGATTCTAAGATCCACATTTTAACATTTCTGAAAGTGGGATATATCTAGTAATCCATAGTAAATTAGAATTTAATGGGCTATGTTTCCTTCTTAGAAGGGCATAAAAGTAATGTTGAGTCTTAAAATCAGTAGCATCTTTTTTTGTTTTTTTTACTTTTTTATTGTATAGTATACCATATATACAAAGAAAAGAAATAAAAAAGCAATAGTTTTCAAAGCATTCTTCAACAGCTAATAGGACAGATTCCAGAGTTTGTCATGGGCTACCATATGATCCTCTCAGATTTTGTTCCTTCTAGCTGCTCCAGAACATATGGGTCTAGAAGGCTTAAAAATTTTTTTATCATCACAATCGACTTTTTTCCTTCTTTTTTTGTGAAAGGTAACATATATACAAAAAAGCAATAAACTTCAAAGCACAATACCACAATTAATTGTAAAACATATTTCAGAGTTTGACATGGGTTACAATTCCACAATTTTAGGATTTTACTTCTAGCTGCTCTAAGATACTGGAGACTAAAAGAGATGATAATTTAATGATTCAGCGGTCATATTCATTTGTTAAATCCTATCTTCACTGTCTAACTTCACCATCACCTTTAATCTTTCCATCTCTCTCCTTAAGGGTGATCGGGCTATGGCCATTCTAAATTTTTCATATTGGAGGGATCTGTCACTAATATGGGGTAGGGAGATGGAACTATCTGATGTTCTAGAGAGGCTGGGCCTTCTAGGTTTCAGGACTTATCTGGACCAGGGGCTCATCTGGATGGAGGAAAGTTATTCTAGTGCATGGAACCCTTGTGGAGTCTTATGTATTGCCCTAGGTGTTCTTTAGGATTGCCTGGAATGGTCCTGGTTGGAGTTTGGCTGGCTACTATAGGTAGTGTGCTGGTTTGAAAGGGTGTATGTATCCTAGAAAAGCCATGTTTTAATCCTAATCCCATTTCATAAAGGCAGCCATTTCTTCTAATCCCTATTCAGTTCTGTAAATGTGAAACTGTAATTAGATCATCTCCCTGGAGATGTGACTCAGTCAGAGTGGTTGTTAAACTGGATTAGGTAGAGGTATGTCTCCAACCGTTTGGGTGGGTCTTGATTAGTTTATGGCAATCCTGTAAGAGAGGAAACATTTTGGAGAAAGCAGGAGATTTGGAAAGAGGAGCACTACGAAGCAGAGTCCACCAGCCAGCAACCTTTGGAGATGAAGAAGGAAAACACCTCCCGGGGAGCTTCATGAAACAGAAAGCCAGAAGAGAAAGTTAGCAGATGACACCATGTTTGCCATGTGCCCTTCCAACTGAGAGAGAAGCCCTGACTATGTTCACTATGTGTCTTTCCACTTGAGAGAGAAACCCTGAACTTTATCGGCCTTCTTGAACCAAGGTATCCTTCCCTGTATGCCTTAGATTGGACATTTCTATAGACTTGTTTTAATGGGAACATTTTCTTGGCCTTAGAACTATAAACTAGCAACTTATTAAATTCCCCATTTTAAAAGGCATTCTGTTTCTGATATATTGCATTCTGGCAGGTAGCAAGGTCTAACTGAAGCTTGCAAAAGTTCAACCTCCAGGGTAGCCTCTTGACTCTATTTGAACTCTCTCTGCCACTGATACTTTATTAGTTACACTTCTTTCCCCCCTTTTGGTCTGGAATTGTTGATCCCACAGTGCCAGGGCCAGTTTCATCCCTGGAAGTCATCTTACATGTTGCCAAGAAGACTTTCACCCCTGGATGTCATGTCCCATGTAGGGGGGGAGGGCAATGAAAATCAGTAGCATTGTACACTTAAAATATGGTATTAACATCTTGCAAGTTATTCTGCCATTTAAAAAAACTATAAGCATATATGTTGGATTCTACTTTTAAAAATAGTGATTATTTTCAATGATGATATGAAGAGTATCTGCGATGGTGTGTCCTTGAATATTTCTGATCATCACTTTTATATGGATTACTAGACATGGATTGCCATTTAGCTTTTGGGAACCTGAAATGGATCATAGTTTTTGTCCTCTAGTTGTCTTCTGATTTTCCACAACTTTTTTTTTCTGGAGAAGCCAGAATCAATGGTCAGTTCCATTTCTTTTTAACAATTAAGTAGTTGAGTAAAATTCTAAGATCAGTAAGGACAATTGGGGGTGGAGTAGGGCAGGGCAAGAGAGTGGAAGATTTGTCTATGTTGGATTCTACTTTTAAAAATAGTGATTATTTTCAATGATGATATGAAGAGTATCTGCGATGGTGTGTCCTTGAATATTTCTGATCATCACTTTTATATGGATTACTAGACATGGATTGCCATTTAGCTTTTGGGAACCTGAAATGGATCATAGTTTTTGTCCTCTAGTTGTCTTCTGATTTTCCACAACTTTTTTTTTCTGGAGAAGCCAGAATCAATGGTCAGTTCCATTTCTTTTTAACAATTAAGTAGTTGAGTAAAATTCTAAGATCAGTAAGGACAATTGGGGGTGGAGTAGGGCAGGGCAAGAGAGTGGAAGATTTGTCTTTAGAATATAAACAATCACCCAAAGGGAATAGGATAGTGAGTTAAACTCAAGATATATATGAGAAACAACAAGCCTAACTACACGACTAGAGCATATGTGTCTATATATGGTAGACATACACACACATATATGTATCTATAATGGGAGAAGTTGTTACCTGAGAAATAAATATAGACTTATTTGAATTTTGGGATTAAAAAATAGTAAAATAGTAAAAACAGCCCTCTGATGCCTCTAATATGGGTTATTGCAGTCAATATGAATACTTTATTTTAGGGCTTCTTGGAATATATATATTTATGATAAAATATTGTTAAACCTCCCATCTGATAATAGGTAGAAAATCCTAATAGCAAATTTTATATCTGTAAATTCAGAAGTAATTAAGACAGGGAAATAGCACTTGTAATGATGAAGAGACTAGTTGTTGACAGGCTTTCTCGGATTGGAAGATAATGTCTTAACAGGCAACTTATCTTTGCAGGAATGGTTAAACTAGACAAGATAGGAGAATACTGACTTTGAAGCCCATATCTTCAAACTGTGTAGGTTGGAGGTCTCAGATGACAGACGGAGTCATGTTGAGACTGTGTAGAATTATTGAGCAAGAAAGACACAAAACCCTCTTTGTGTGTGAAGAACTTTTAGCTTCAGGAGAAATGGAGCTATTCTAGAGTCTCCTAGTAAAGAGCTGGAAAAGGCCCTTGGGTATTGCTTGGTAGTAAAGTACAACTTGGGTGATGAATTTAAAAGGCCCTGCTCACAAAATCTTTCTTATTCAACAGTATACTCTCTGAGGTTCAAGCATTAAGAAAGATGGTTTCCTATTTTTCACAACAAAATGGAGAGAGGTTATGGTTGAAACTTGTCTAATTTGAAATTAGTTCTTAAATTTCTAAGAGAAAAAAAACTGAAATAAGTAATGCATTAACAAAAACTATAATAAAATTGGAAATATAATTCATTATTTTGGAGATGGAAAGAGTTTGAAATACATGAAGTTCTTAAAAATGTAGAACATATGATCAGTAATAGCAAGAAAAGATCAATAATAAGCTTTAGCAAGAGAGACTTAAACTAGTAGTTCTTGAATTACTGACCTCTAAAAGTGATTACCAACTAAGTTAGGTATTTAAAATGCTTTCTCTGCATAATTTTAAGAAGATGATGAGTTCTTATTTTTTTAGGATGGCTTTAAGATGTGGTCATCTTGGATTAAAGAGAGGTGTTTTGAATGACTGGTGCTTTTTCCAGCCTGGGATTTAATATTGTACCTTTAATAATTAAAATAATCCTTTGAATGACAGTTTGCCAGTTTAATTCTAGCAGTGAAATCCTAGGAAAGTTAACCAGACGAAGGCTGTGGTTGAAATAACATGCAGTGAGTATTTGGCTTGCCACAGCTATTTTAACAGACAGCCAACTCTTTTCCATTCCATTTGTTCTATAGTATCTATAATATTTTTTTTAAAAATCATGTCCTAATATGAGTAATAGACTCTTTTAAATCATTTAGTTTTTTTGTTTGTTTCGGGTTTTTTTTTGCTTGGGCAGGCACCAGGAATCAAACCTGGGTCTCTGTCATGGCAGGCGAACACTGCCTGCTGAGCCACCGTGTCCTGCTCTAAATCATTTAATTTTGAGTTTTTATGCTCTGACTAAATAGAAAACCATCTACTTATCCTTACAGTAACAGGAAGAAGATAAGACCTAGTTCTCTGAAGTCAGGGTGTTACTGAATAGTTTGGTCTTAGCCAAAATCAGTGACAATGCTTACTTTTTATTGGTAAGGAAGAAATTTTTTTTTTGACTTTTTTTTCTTAAGTACCGTTTTAGCTTTCAGACACCATCTTGACTTTGCTAAGTGGCCTGTAAGGTCTTCCGAGTATGGAAGGTAACTGACTTTTCTCTAGTACTCCATGTCTAAGAAGTGGAAGGAATTTTAAATCAGTGATACATTATTGAGAGAACCTACATGGGCAGGAGGAGAGCAGTTAGATTCCTGACTTGCAAGGGGGTATGTATGTACCTCACACTGGCGTCAGGGATGATGGAAACCATGTAATTGTAGAACTTGAGGCCATCCCTTTAGGTGTTTCTTAAATTAAATTGTTCAGATCCCTGAGGAAAATAAGAAAATATGGGCTTATATGACACTGATTAAGGAATTTAATCCAGACGTGGCCAAAAATCTAGGGCGTTTAGTAACTTTTAGTCATCTAGTTGAAATATATATGTTCTTTGCTAAGAAAAAGTATGTTACTAATTCAGTTACCTAAAAACTACTCTTAGCAAATTCATCAGGGAAAGCTTGGCTTTTATAGGACTTACCATAGTTTGCTCATTCTTGCCTTTCTCTCTTCTTATTTCAGGTTCTGGAATCATAAATAAGTTTTTACCAATAATACTTGTTCTTCAGGGTTTCCTGAAAAACAACTTTTAGTCCTATGAAACTGTCCCTGACCATTTCATTTCTTTGTGCTACCATTACATTTTGCCAGTACTTCTAAAGCTGTAATTTTTACATTATAACAATTGTTTATAGGTTTGCCCCTTGTTTTCTATTGAACAGGGTCCTTCTTTGGTAGCTCTCTTTGTATTTGTAGTGGCTAGCACCTCATAGGTGATCAGTAAAGGATTGACTGAGCACCTATCATGTATCCATCATTATACAAGGTACTCTGGGATCTTAATCGGATTTTTACTGGATGGTCCTTTCTGTGTTCTATAGTGGTATGTAAAGGCATTTCAATGAGTCAGTGCATGAGTGCCCTAGGAATATTAATTGGATCCCTGATTATCTTCCTGATTCAAATGGGCTCTATGGAGACATATTTGCATCTTGGAGAGAGAAATTCCTACAGCACCCAGCCCAGAAGAGCACCCCAGCATGTATTCCTCCCCAGAATATGAAAGAATGGGAATCCTGACCCTCTTTGCAGATGAAGCTTTGAAATAGGCCAGTGGCAGGATGGCTCTGTCTGAAAGTAAGAGTCCATAATTGTTGAGTTTCCATCTGGAAATTTGCCTTTGCTCAGCTTAGCCCAGGAATTTTTCAAATGGATCTGTTTGTGAGAGGTGAAACTAACAGAATTGGGAGCCTTCATTTGAAAGGGAAGGAGGCAGGAGTGAAAGCCATGGAGACCTTGACCATGAGGGCCAGTGGATGAGCTATTTTGCACAAGGACTTCCAGTTGAAGAAGCAGAAAGGGTTGGAGGGAAAGGCCCTAGGTTTGTTTCACCAGGTTGTGGCTTATAATGTGGCTCTCAAGACAGGATCAGTTTTTTCTGTCAATTTCTGATTTTATTTCAGTTCTCATGTTTTATCGTCACAATTTGCCTACTTTGTTTCCTTAAACCTGCTTTCCAGAAACTAAGAAGAGAAGATGCTCATTGTTATGAGTTGTGGAGATTGAACCATTGTGCTGCATTGTCTTCTGTAAAAATGCTTCGTGGGTTTATCCAAATTTGGCTGTATCCATGAACATGTTATTTGTGTAATATACTACATGTTGATTTTTATACCTTTAAAGGTATTAATACTTCTTTTTAAAGAATGTTACTCACAGAATCCCAGGCAAGAAACTTGGATGGAGACTACTAACCATGCCTGATAAGGAAACTAAGTGACAGAGAAATTGTGACTCACTTAAAATCCCATAGCCAGCCATTTGGTCAGCCTGTCAAAATGCTGAACAGCTTACCTGATTTCTCTGAGCTTTGTTTTTTCCCCTCTCTGAACTTTTGCCTTGTGTCAGGTTAGCTCTTCCCAAGGGAAGTTCTTAGCTTAGAACTGGGTATTAATTCGAAAATCTTCTAGATTCTTTTTCAGTATGTGTTCAAGAGGGTGAGGAGATCACCTGTGAACCCTCTTGTGAAAAATAAACTATCAGAAAAAGGGTGGTTTGATTTAGATGTAAAGAAAGGTCAACAGTAGTAACAACATAAAAATCAAATTAGAGAAATTGTTTTAATGCTTAAAAAGCACCCTTCATGGTAACTGCCTTGGGGCACAAGTACAGAGTTAAA
This sequence comes from Tamandua tetradactyla, assembly GCF_023851605.1. Taxonomy (NCBI): domain Eukaryota; kingdom Metazoa; phylum Chordata; class Mammalia; order Pilosa; family Myrmecophagidae; genus Tamandua; species Tamandua tetradactyla. Next base: position 76,542,740 of record NC_135328.1, read on the forward strand.
ACCTTTTGTAGGAAACCTGAAAGTACAAATAGGGCCAGCTCCCCCAACCCCCCAAAAAACCCTCAGCAGCATTTTATCATATTAGAAGCATTAAATTTATAAAGGAAACCATTGTAAGCGGTTCCTTCCAAATTACCCACCCCTTTCTCTAATTAAAAAGTTTCATCATGTTAGAAAGACCAGGAGGGAATGAATTCAGGCCCTGCCAGATGAGGGCAGACCAAGATCTCTTTAACTGAGAGCCTTCAGATCCAAACTATCATCAGGTCCTGTCAATCTCTTTCTTCAAAAAGTTTCTCAAATACATTTCCACAGCTGCTATCCTAGTCCAAACCCACTATGGAAAATTCTACTTTGAAGTTCCTGGAGATGGAACTTCACCTCTGCTGAAGCCAGTTTCTCCCTGCCCTCTACCTCTTTCTCCTCTTTTCTCTCCCTGCCTCCAGGTGCTTTCACATACAGGGCCTTGTTTCTAAATAAAGCTAGATTATGAAGTAGGTAGTATTCCCTTGTTACATAGGAGAAAAGCTGAGAGGTTAAATTAACTTGCCCCAGGTCATAGCTATTCAGTGGTAGATGGAGAATTTGAAACCAGGTCATCTGATTCCCAGTCTTTTTCACATTGCCATAGCTATGTCTTCCATCTCAACTGCAGTCTTGTTTGCAGAGGAAGGGAAGGTGTTTGAGGTAATTTTGAGTCTGGACCACAGTCAGTGGTCTGAGTTGTCCTAAGACAGGGTGCTGTGTCCTACTCTGCAGTTCACCAGTCATATTCTGTGCTGTTTCTGGCTTACTTTCAAGAGGCACATCTGTCATTCACTCAGTTTATGGCTTTTGAGCAGTTACTATCTGCTAAGGTGTTCCAGGCACAGGGGAAACCCTGCTAAACAAGAATGAATGTTTTCACAGAATGCACAGCCCTCTCTGCATACCTCTTCAGTGAGAGCCAGCAGTCCTTATAGAGTCTTAGTGTATATAAAGTACATTCAGGGTAACTTCAGTTCTCCTACCAGAAAGGAAATTGCAGAGATAGAGGGATAAGATGCCATCCCTGTCACAGCTGATATTAGGAAGTCCAAGATCATCAGTATGTTGCAGAGGACTTACTTGTCCCTCTCCATTTGCTGGAACCATAACCATACCCAGCTCTGGTGCAGGGCTTATGGGATCTCATATTTTAACTAGACAGTGTTCTTCATGAACCACCCTACATGATGATTTTATTTTCTACTTTTGCAGTTATAAATAGAGGACAGAAGTCTGCAAAGACTGGAATGGTGTTTCCTCCACAACACCATTGAAATGATTTTAAAAAGCATCCTAAATACTTAAATATTTCACTGGCAAGCAACCAATCAAGCTTATAGTCATCAGAATTCTTCTTCCTTTAGGATTTTCTTTGTTTTTTTATATCCCAGTGATAGCTCATCGCATTTTAGGGTAAAAGTGAGTATGCAAACACAACACATACCATTATGTTTTGATATGTATTTGATTCTCTTGTGGAACTGCTTTGGATCTCATTGGAATAATAGAATCATAAAGCTGGAGAGGCCAGCAGCTCTACCCCTCATTTTATAGAAGAAACAAAGTCCCAGGGAGAATTTATGGCACTCCACCTGGGTCTAGAGCCCAGACCTCCTGGGCCACAGGGTGGAAAAGGAGAGGAGGGTGTTAGTGAGGCTTTTTTCTGCCTAGTTTTATCAGCTTTTCAGTTAGAGGAAAAATATGGCCAGACAAAGGCAATACGTTGATAGTCAACATCAGTTTTGGATGGTAGAGGTTTTTGGGTCTGCTTTCACAGAATTTTTTTTTTTTTTGGATACGTGGACCAGGAATTGAACCCAGGTCTCCCACATTGCAGACACGCATTCTACCACAGAAACACCTGTGCACCCTACTTTCATAGAAATTTGATTGGGGATATGAGAGAAGCTGGCTGCATCAGGGTTTGTTAACCAAATGCCATTTAGACCTGAGGCTCCTTTGTTTTATTCTTCTTTCTAAAATGCTACTTTAAAAACAAAGGGTATAAGCAACTTGTAGAATTTCTGGTCTTAAAAATGAAAAAACAAAACAAAACAAAAACAGAAAACAACCCAAAACCCAAATCCTTGAAATTTTCTATCATGACTGATAGAGCAAACCTTGAAGTCAACAAATTGGCCTTTTTAATTTTTGTTCCAGTTTTCTTTTGGCAAGCAGAAGTATTTAATAAGAAAGGAACCTGTAGTTCCAAAATAAATAGGGTATAAGTCCAAGACGTCTAAAGCTCGTGTGGAATCCCTCAGGCATTCATCCCACTGGGCCCCAGGGAAAGGAGGAGACAAAAGTCCATATCCCTGTTCTAGCCCAGAGTTGGTTCAATTAAAGGTGAAACTGTCTGTCAAACTATTTATAGCATGTTTATAGTATGATGGAAAAAACAAGACCATAGGTTTTAAAGCCTGGCCTTTATTTTCACAGATGATAAAGGCTTTGTTTTGTTTTGATTTGAAGGATAGATTTCTTAACATACTCCACAGTTATCGGCATGTATTTTAAAACATGCCATTTTAGCCAATTGCTAATTCAATTCGTAATCATGAACAACTTGTGTTTAATGTAGAGAAATCAATGAAAATGTCAGTGTTTTAGGATGAAGATAGCACTTATTTTCAGATAAGACTAAAGGGGTTTCAAGGTAAGATATTCTGTTCAAATGTAAAACAAAATCATTTTTAATGCTGACAAGATTGATTTTCATTAGCGTTTCCAAGGAACTTCAACTAGGTAAGATATTATTAATAATGTTTCCAGTATAATTTTATAAACTTTGGTTTAAGTTTTGGTTTATAATTAGGCTACCATTTTCTCTAACATCTTTTCCTCCATAACTTTTGAATTAAGGTGCCATTACTTTTTTGTTTTAAGGATATAAATTTTTTTATATGATTTCACAAGTGATTTTTATATCTTATATTTGCATTGTATAGTAAAGAAGGATTATGTGGGTGAGGCATGCTGAAGGCTTTGAGAAACCTTTGTTCTACTATATATTTGACTTGGGATATAGTCATTAAAATGAAGCTGCTCTTTGATTGGGTTTCCCTGGCTTGCTTTAAAAACAAGTCTACTGGTTTACCTCTTTAAAACCAGTAGAGAAGATGACACAAATTCAAGATTGTATGTATTCTCAAGCACTAGCTTTTTTTTTTTGCCATTTTATTAGTCATATTTATCATATGACATTTTATCCAGAAATGTCTTCACTAAATTCAAGCATTAACATTGAGGCAGTTGTTTCCTAACTGTTTTTCTATCAAATAATTGGGAATGATTGGAAATTTTTTATGCAGCATTTCTGATATTTAATATTTAGGAAAATATGTATCAATGAAATGCATAGTTTGCTCCAGTTGGGCAGTTTGGTTGCTAACTGAAATAATACCCTGACTGGTAACTTTACAAATATGCCACCTTCAACCCATAAAAATGAAATATTTGTGTTTTGGAGGAGGACTCAACTTTGATGGGTCTGTAGCTTTCAGAGAGTATGCCAAATTTCTGGAAAATGTTGGTAGTATACGTCAAAGTAACGGAAATCAAATGTGATTTTTCCCATAAAACCAAGGTGAAAATAGGGACTTCCATTCCTGACTGATGGACCATGGGGATCAAGTTGGCTGTTTTTGGTTTGTTTGTTTTTTAAACAAATGAGTCAAGCACTGTATTTAATCAGCTATAAATGATATATTTTTTATCCTGTTGGATGTCTTTAATATATACATGACTCATTTCAATACAGCAGCATAATAGTAGCAAGTTGTGCAAAACCATTTAATATATGTTAACAGCTTTATACATTTCTTAAAATAAGATGACTTGTGTCCTATTTTTAATGAGGCAGATCAGAATTTGAAATTGCACTATCAAGTTAATGAAATGCAGGATAGCTTCTAAGAGGGGAGATTTGTTGGTATCTTTGAGAAAATGTGTTAAGACTTACAGAAATGGGGCATGGTTTTTTTGATAAATTATTGAGGGATATCTCTTTAGTGGTCCTTTTTTTGTGTGTTGTAAAAATTTACTATAGAAAACATAGCCATTAGCAATCAAGTGGTTGGCATTTCTGCTGTGTTTGAGTTTCTGTTTTGTGGAGTTGCCATCCTAGCATACAGATAATTTCGCCTTGGGCCATAAGGTGGTATAAATCAAACTGACCTGTAAAATCCATGAATCAACTCTTAGAAGGCAATGGATCTCCCTCCCAGCCTTCTTCTCATCCACCCTCCTTTCCTCTCCTTTCTTTCCTTCCTTCCTAACTTTCTCTTGCCATTGCTTCACAGTGGCAAATAACCTCAAAGCTTTAGCTTGATGAGCTGAATAAATAAAGCTAATAAAGCTTTAGCTTATAAAAGGTGAGAGTCCTTTGGTGAATTTACAGAATCAAATCATTCTATTTCAGTTGCAGGACTTGGATGTTGCCTTACAATAGGTTAAGACACGACCTCTGGCACCTATCAACCATTTAAAAATCTTCAACAAGTCTGGCAGCATTTGAAATAGAACTATTAGAGCTTATACTTGCAAATTGGAGTATTTATTCTCAGTGCTTCAGAATCAGCTTACTAGTTGTGGGAGAAAGTGCCCTCATTGAATTATAGTCATAGTGCACTTCCTTGGTCTTCTTTTTTCTCCTCTCTGGCCAAGCTGTTTTAGGACACTATTTTCTTAAGCCATTGCATAGATTAGAGAGGAAGTATTAAGATGAAATCAAATCAGAATGGATAAAACTTAAGATGTGGTGCTGAAGGTCTCTGCTGAATAAAGATAGAGCATATTGGGGGTTGACCAAGGCTTCTAGTGCATGGGTGAGGGGATTTCTGTACAGGAGCAGACTGATAAGATAGGGTGTGTCCACTTGTAAGCAATAACTTGGAAAGAACTCATTCAGCATAATAAACATTAACTGTGGATCAGGTAGTCATGGAAAATGGTTATACATAGCTGCATTGAGTGACTATTATCTAGCCAAATCTAATTTTCAAGATGATCTAAGCTTCCAAATTTAGCTAGATAGAATATAGAACATATGTAAACTCTTTATCATCACTCCATCATGCCTCCTCCAGTTTACTCACTCATTTTTGTGTGGTCTTAGGCTGAAGTTACTGACGAATCTTTTGTTTCAAATCAGCCCAATAATTAAAGAGTTATAGAAATAATGTTGAGGTGTTCAGAAATAATATTTGCAAGTTTAGGGGCAGATCAACAGAAAAAGATACTCCCAGCTGATGCTTGGAAATTAGAAGCAGTTGCAGCAAGGTCAGAGTCCTTGTGTGTCAAGGAGATGGTTATTTTATCAGCAGTTAAAGGAGTAAACTTTGTTTCCCATCTCCAGGTATTTGACACTTCTAATTGGCATCCTCTTCAACTTTCTAGGAATAGGCATCAAACAAGAATATGTTACAATAATTTCTATTTGTGCAGTCACCAAAAGCTACAGCAGTAATTTGTAAATTGCACAATAATTATTTATTTATTGTACTTCATTGTTGTACCTGTGCCAGACATCGAGTCCACTACTATGGAGCAGCTTGTAGCTTGCAGCTACTTTGCTGTTTGAATTTATTTGTACAGTTGATTTTTTGTTGTCTTTTGATTTACTATTTTAGGTTTATGGTTTTCGTGGGAATGACATTATGGGATTTTCTGTTCTTTATATTTCCTATAGGAAAAGTTTGAGTATTATCTGGTGGATTAAGTTTGAGTTTTGGACTGAATCCTACTCCTACTGAAACAATGAAAAGCGACTGATTTTTAGGTGCTGATGCTCAGAAAGTTCCTTCTATGACCATATCCATTTTTTCTTGGCAGGGACTGCTTGAGCAGTAAATACATATGTCTTGGATTATTATACCTCTTGGGTTATGACTATTTTGTTTTGTTTTTTTTTTTTTGTAAATTATGGTTGCTGTAACTACGTTATAACAATTTTTGTATTATTAACATAGTGTTAGACATAAAAGAAATTTTTAGGGGATGACTGTAACTCTGGTCCTTTAAAGAAAATTAATGTTTTAGAAAGCAGTGTACTTATGGGATAAAGGAAGTAACTTTACCCAATTGGTGGAGGGAAAAAGAGCAGTGTGACTGAAACAGTAAGGGAAAAAGAAAGATTCACAGAAAGAATGAGCATAATTGTTCTGACAAGGGCGAGTGTGTGTGAGAATCCCTCTGCAATGGTGCTCACACTTGAGTGGGCATGAGAATCACTTGGGGGGCTTGAGTAAACAGACGGCTGGGTGCCCTACTCCAGAGTTTCTGATTCATGAGGTTGGACTGAGAATTGTCATGGCTCACAGATTTACCAGGTGATGCTTATTGTGCTGATTCAGGGACCACGGCTCTAGTGTAATTGAACTAATGTAGTCTTATTAATAATAAGAAAATAATAATAATAATAGTAATGTTTAGTAACAGCAGTAACACTGCAGAAACAGAGTAGCTGAAGTTTGCTGGAGAGGCTGACCAACACTACAGACTAGGAGTGGATTGAATTATGATTACATTACTGAAGTAGTACAATTAAATAAATGATAAGTTTTAGGATTTATAATATTTCTAAATTTGATTAACTTGATATTTGATTCAGATAATAGCCATTAAAAAGCCTTTTCTTTTTTTCAACATGGGCAGGCACCGGGAATTGAAGTTGGGGCTCTGGCATGGCAGGTGAGAACTCTGCCACTGAGCCACCGTTGCCTGCCCTAAAAACCTTTTTTTAAAACAAGAAAGCTTGTTGAGTTAAAAAATATGTACGTGCTTGCAAATGATTTCTATGTGGTTTTTAAAAAATAATCCTGTAGTTTGTTCAATCGAAATGTTCAACTGTTGCTCCTAGAGATTTGATATCTTCATTCATTTAATGCAGCGATCTGAAGAGGGGGATTAAAATTTTTAATTAGGACCTAAAATGCCTGGATAGAAAATATCTAACTCTGATCTCTTTGAGGGTGTCCTTATTTTATTCATGCTTGCATTTTCAGTCCTGGTGTGTGAGTGAGGGGACAGAACCGCATTTGTTGGAAATGATTGGATGGTGGTGAGGGGAACCATCCCAAGAAATTAACCCATCCCAGGAATTCCACTGATAACTTAAAAATTTTGAATGTTAAAATTTAAGGTGCAAAAATAATTAAGATGAATGAAAATCCTAATAGAGTTAAATAATTCTGGAGTTTTAATATCACACTATCACTGGAGACATTGATTTTGATAGCCATAACATATTTTCTAGATGAACAGTGTATAGATAATAAAAGCATTAAACTAAAATATGGAGTCCAGGAAAACCATATTTCTAAAAGAATTAAGAAATGTTCAAACTTATATTTAATAGTTTAGCAGTATATGTTATAATCTAATTTTTTTTCAAGGTCTTCAATTTACTTGCTATTATCAGTGGTAGGGACATAATATCTATACCCTACTAGAGTTCCATATCCATAGGATGGTGGGAGAGGTCCATGGAGACAGATCTTGTAGTTAATATTTCTAACACCTAACTCTTGGTTAGTCAGGAATTTTCGTTAAATGGCATTTTCTCTTTGCTCCCACTTAGTGTAATTACACGTAACTGTTGGCAGATTATTCATGTATTATGGCAAATGTTTGGGAGGAATTTAGCATTTTACAAAGTAATTTTCACATAAAATACATGATATATCACATTTGTTTTGCACAATAATGCTTTTTATTATTTTATGGACGGAGGTAACATGTCTAAAGTTAGATTACTGCTAGTGTAGTCAGAGCCTGGCATAGAACTCAGATTAGCTGGCTCTAAATCTGATTTCTCTGTAAACTTGAACTATTAATGTATTGCGTGTATGCGTGTGTATTTTTTTTTTGTACTGAAGGGATACAGTGAAAGGAATACCCAGGTGGGAGATCTGGATCTCAGTTCTGCTTGACTTTCTATTGCAAATCCCAAACACTTTATTCTTCACTTAATTCCTCTTAAATTCACTCAGCATCTCAATACTGTTTTAAAGATTTTTTTCATTTATTATACAAGTAAGAATTTTTATTTTTGTATAAAAATAAGCAAAAAGGAAGAAAGTGCTTTTCATGCATTTCTTAAGCATCCACAACACAGTCCTGGGCATTGAAGCCATTAATAAATACCTATTGATTGAATGCCTGGAATAAGCTACCTGACCTCTGGGTAAGTTGCTTAAGATGTCATATTCCTTCTGTAAAGAGAGGTAGCTGGCAGGGCTTTTGCACTACTTATTTCCTTATGCTATGGATTTATGTGACATTAGCGATCTTTCAGTGACTTGGTGAAAGGTGTTAAATAAATCATGTCTTTATTATTATCTCCAAGGAAGAAATTTGCTGCCTTTAAATATGGTACTGACCTCTTTCTTAAGTAGGGAAGAAAATGGCTTATTTTCAGTGGATGATATGTGTTTGTTTTAGGGGGGTATTATGTGTAAGAGTAATATGTTTATAAACAAAACAACATTATAAAATATTAAAAACTTCTTCCTGTGATATTTCATATTCTACTGTTAAGTCTCCACCCTTCTCCAACCCCAAATTATAGTTAGATGGATTCAGAGTTTATCAACATTTTTCTCATGTAAACAGAATAACAACTAGATGGGATTAATAGAGTAGGGAAAACTTACTTGATTTCTTGGTAGTCTTCCTGGTTGGTTATATTTATTTAGTGGGCATGACATGGGCAAATGTGTATTAATTCATATGATCTACTTAGTTAATTTAATGATATCAATGCCATTGTCCAAAAATGTGGCTATTAGGAAGAGAAATTAAATTAGGGAGTTTTCAACAAAGGAAATGCCCATTAAACATTTAATGGCAGGGGAACAATTTTTATAAAACAAAATACACCTGTTTTCTCTTGGTAAATTTAAATAAACTATGCTTTTCTCCAGAAAGGATTACAATACCTCCAAAAAATTAAGCAGCTCTTCCTTCACTTTCCTAGTCTTTTAGCATTATTTTATACTTTCCATGTTTTCTTAATAGCCTAGTTAGTATTTCATTCCGTTGGTGGTATGTATACATAGGAAGAAATATGTTCATTCATTTGGTTAAATCCTCTGTTAGAATGGGTTGGTTTTACTAGCTAGCCAATCAAGCCAACAAATAAAAAGTACTCTGGAACCATAAATTGCTGGATTGTCCTTTGTAAAGTTCCTTTTCGTTTTATATAAATGAATTGGGCTACAATAGAATTCTATAAAAGATTTACGGAAAGAGTTTTAGTAAAATGTATATTTCTGCTAATATTGACATTTAATAAGTCTAGAATTTATTTTAAAGTATGCGTTAACAATAGGCTTTTAATGTGTAGTTGTGCACTGAAGGTCCAGTAGTCTGATGATAGGAGGAGTTCAATGTCAAGGCTAATTTGGGGCTTCGCTAACCTTCATTCAGCTTTATAATTTATCATTTGAAACTGACTCAGTGGTCACAGTTTTAGAGGAGGGAATTTTCTTCTGATTTACACTGAAAGAGTGCATACTAGCGAGCTCTTCAAGTTAGGGTCTCAATTCTCTTGTTTGACCTTTACCTGTAACATTTGGTTTGAGTTGTGTTCTTCTCTTTGACTTTAGGATTCAACCACTGGCAGGAGTCTTATTTAATCTTTCTATTGAGCTGTTTCATCTTCTTGAAATAGGGCACGAACCTATTCCTCAAACTATCTTTCAAATGGGAATGCTGTTCTGAAATACTTCAAGATTGGCTACATTGTGGCAGGGTGTGTCCTAACAAAAAATTTTTTATGCCACCTCAGCAGTTATCTTACCCTGGCCAAGCCACTTTCCTTAACACTGACCTTTGGCCTAGTTAACAACTAGTTTTCCGCCCCTGGCGCCTAAACTCCCCAGAACTCAAACCTACATCTGTGGCCACCACCCACACTCCTCACCCAGAACCCACAGCTGGCCTCAAATGATAAACTAACCATCCCTACAGCTTTCAAGCTTCTCGTACCTCTTCCTTTTTGCACATGTTTGCTTTAAACTAACCAATCCTTGATTCCCATGGGAAATGTACTAACCTCACCCTCGATCACAATAAAGACACAAGCCCCTCTTGCTCTGCTTATGCTCTCCCCTGCTGGTTGAGCCACCAGGGCCAATTGAGATTCCAGTCGATCCCTCCTGGCACCTCTCTCTGCCTGGGACCTGTGAGTAATAAACTATCTTTTCTCATGCATTGTTGTCTCTGTTTCCCTTTGTGTCACTTCTGACCTCCACTCAGACCCAAATTTAAAATCCAGCTTAACTAGTTGGAGATAAGGTGCGTTTTATTTAAAAAACAATGTAATATGATTCAATACAATTAAGAACAAGGGTGTTAAAAGCCCAATATATAGTAAAATAATAACTCTCAAGAGCTTTTTATATAATGTGCTATGCTTAATGTGCAAACAGTTTATTTGATTTTACTTTGGTTTTTTAAAACCACGGTGTTCCTCATAATTGCTGCTAGTATGTTCTGTGGTTTCATTCCTTAATACTTGAGTTGGTGTGCTCCTTTAAATTATATCATACTCTTGAGGAAGTATATTCCTAGTTTGATTTATACGTGTAAAATGAGGTCTTAGTAGATATAATTTGACTTCATAATAAGAATGGAAACAAGAAAATGAAAATCTGATTTACAGAATTTGGTGGGGTCTGGAGATAGCCTCTGTTAAATAAATTCAGTATTTGTTTATTTCATGGTTAATAATAATAAAAAATCTTCTCATTAAGGAAAAGCCCTTAGCAAACGGCATTTTAAAAAAATTTTCAAGCATGGTTCTGAATTTTTTTTTCTTTTCCCAATTTCCTGATGGTATTTTAGCATATGTGGTATTTAGCTGATAGCTGTTTTATGCTTAAATGAAGATACTAAAGAAAATCAATAGAAGATACTATCCCCAATTCAGTATAGGGGTAGCACCTATTACTTGGCTCTAGAATAATAGAATTTCAGATCTAGAAGTAGTGTCTGAAATGGAAGCAGTCTCCTTAGGTGACGGAGGAGGGCCAGAGTATGTGATTAAACTAGATAACTAGTTTGTTGGAAGAATTAGGAACCAGAACCTTGCTAATTTTTCTTTTACTAGGCCACAGTACTCAAACTCAGATTACATTTCCATTTTCTACTTTTCATTGTATTGCAATATTTCAACATTATCATTCTATAAAACTTAATCATTGAGACTTTATTTACTGCCTTTTCACACTGTGTGCTAACTTGGGCCTATATAAAAGTTTGAAGGTGGGCTGACTGATGGTACTTTAATAGTGAATTGAGGTGAAAGAATTCCAAAGTGAAGAATATTTTATTTCATTTGTCCCAGCCAAGTATCTTTGAGGTAAAAATAAAAACAGAGCTAAGAATAGCTTTGTCAAATTGAGTGCAGGGAGATGTGTTTCAATCTTTTTTTTAATTTTAATTTTTAAAATATTTTTGAGTATGTCCAAAATACCTGCTACTATTAGACAACTGGGTGATTTCTGGTTTCCAGAAAGTGTTCTAAAAGTTTATAGGGACTATCTCATTTAAGTCTTTAACATGACCTCTTAAAGCCCGTGGGAGCCTTATGTCATAGATAATACTATTAGTTCCATTTTATAAATGGGGTAACAGAATGTATTATGTGAATGTCAAAGGTGGGATACAGTAAACCAAGCGATCCTTCTCCAAAGCTCTGGCTCTGTACCACTAAGCTGTTCTGCCTTTGTCTTATACCTCCCTCTGCCACAAAACACTGCCTGTTGCTGAACTGAAGTTGTAAATGGGTCCTTGATGTAAGTTACAATTATTGCAATAAACTTTAGCAGTATACTTGAAAATGCCTGGGTTTTATATTTGGGGTATAGCAATATATCAAGTTTCTTAACCTTTAACTTTCTTTTGTTTCCCTTTCTTACGTTCAGCCTCAATTTTCTACCCTCTCCTTTCTCCTTGGTTTATTCAAGGCAGTAGTCAATGTATCTTGTGCATTATTTTGATAGCTTTATTTTTATTTTCAAAGGAGTAAGTAATTCTCTGTTGCTTTGTAATCAGATTAAAGCCTCTAGTAGTTGGCACTTAAATTCTTGACGAATACCTTGTTTTTAGATTCCCTCTTAGAAATCTTATTTTCTTAGAATCTCAAGATTTAAAAGGCCCATTGAAATATCTAATTCAATCACCCATCCCGTGGAATGTTTTCATACACTCCAGCTTATACTATAATTGTCTCCTTTTAAGCTTTTTCTAGAATCATTGCTACTCATTAAAATTTCTTTTCTTTCTCCTTTTGCTTACTTTAAACACACTAAAATTAAATGCCATTACTGACGCTCTCTACCTCTCCCTGTTTGTTCCCTAGTATCTACCTACAAAGTTGACTACTGATAGTTTTTGTGTTTATTTTGATTTTTATTTCATTTATGTTTGTACTGCTTCCCCCTACTTAAGTAACTTCTGGAATTTAGAGACAATGAAGATACATCTATACAATTAACAGTGCATAGTCAATCAGAAAATATTTTGTAAAATTTTACCTGAAAAGAGGAGTAAAAGCTGTGCTTTCTCCTATTAATATTTATCTCTATTTAGCCCTGAGTCTTGCCAGAGCTACAAATCTGACTGAGGGATCACTATAGCTCACTTTTACAGTTAAGAAAGTGAGAATAAAGTAGATAGCTACTGTATTTAGTAGGAGCAAACAAAAAACAATCATACTTTGTAAATGCAGATTTACTTTTAGGATAGTGGTATGTTTTTGCAATGTACATACCTTTGAACAGTGATTTCAAATTTTATTGTAGCCATGGCATACTCTATTTCAGATAATCTTAAGGGATCCTAATACTATATTTAAAAACTCAGAATTGGCTCTCAAACTTTAAAAATTTTCATTGTTTGAGGTAAATAGCCTATTGCTTTTGTAGACCCCCTGAAACACATTTCGGGGTAGAGGGTTTCTTAGAACCCAGTTTGGAAACCTTTGCTTTAGAAGGGTGGAGATATAGGATTTTCCCTTATTTGAGAAGTTTGAAAGATTTTCAGGTTAACCAGGAATTATAGTCCTATATGCACATTGTATAAGCAATTATCATATTAGCACCACCCTCATTCTATCTTAGTTTGTAATTTCTAATGGATCTTAAAATACTTAGGATAGGCTATCTCTGTGCCAAATGCCATATAGGGGGAAAAAATTCACAAGATGAGAAAAGAAATCTTTTAAAATAGTTTTGGATCATTGTCTTCTGATGAAGTTGGGTTGTAGTAATCTCTTAGGATGTCTTATTTTTTTCAAAAGTAGGAAATGGAGTTTAACTTGATTTATTATGTTTGATTATATTATACCTCATTGCCATATCTGTCACCCTAATGCAGTTAATAGCTCTCCTGTGTATAGTACCATTTCATTGCCCTCTGCTTTGGAGAGGAATACTTAAAGGACCAGTATTAAAAATGGAATTGCATACTATATAAGAAAAGACTGGTGTAGCGCATTTCCAAGTGGCCTTTATATGCTGTACACTTATTAAAAGATAAACTGCTTTTTACAGTTGAAAAGTATGTGCTTAAGAAAATTAAAACTTCTCTATATTTGCTTAAGAAAATTAAAACTTGTGTATTCTAATATTTTGAATGTCATCCCTCTTGTATTCTTCCTTTCTTTCCTGAACCATGTAAGTTTTCTCCTTGTAGTATAATTTCCTTCCCTTTCAATAAATAGTTTTTCATTTGTGGTCTTTCTTTCACTCAAGTCTCACTTAAAATCAACTGCCTTTGTATGTTTATTGTCCCTTAGTCCAGAGATCGCCTATTATTTACCATGTTCAGGCACTCTGGAACTTCAAGGGGCAGTATTTTAGAAAAATGTGTATCATTTACAACTAAGTTATATAATAACCCAAAGAAGAATGTCATCTATTTATAAAATATTTGTAAGAATGTAGACTATGAGGCGATGTATTTATTTCTTAAGAGTGGTAGCATTGGGGGAATTTAAGATTTGGGAAATGTGATTGTGAACTCATAATAGCCAAACATTTGTCATTGTGAACTGGTCAATTCAAAATGGAACTGATTACAAGTACTGTTCAGGAAGGAGGGAGTGACCTTCACTTCAATTAGAGAGGGAAAGAACAGGTATGGGCCACGTAGTGCTGGAGATGAAAATACCAGGCTTTCTTTAGGTGCTTGTACATCTTCCTCCACAAGCAACAGGATGTTAGTTTTTTCCTTCCAGGCCAACACATAACCTGTTCCTTTTATCATTCAGGAGTTAGCTTAAATGTCCTCAGAGAGGGAATACTAACCTAAAATGGAAAGACGCTTTCCATGCTCCTTCTCACATCAGCCTGTTTTATTTTCACCTGAGCACTCATGACTCAGCACTTACTTTACATTTTCTTGTTTGTGTGTACCTTTCTTCCCCTTCCTCGCCCTCCCTGTGAACCACCAGTGGACATAATTTTAATAAGAGCAGGAGCCCTGTTAGTTGTGTTTATTGCTCTATCCCTGGTCCCTAGAAGAGAACCTGCATTTAGCAGACACTCAGTAAGTACTGAATGAAATAATAAGGTGACAGTGTCTCTGGCTAGACTGCCGACTACTTGAGAGCTGGACTTCACCTTGGCTTTATATCCCCACGATTGTAATGTGCCTAGAATGAAGCCTGTTGAATTGAATTGGAGTAGTATTAACTCATTTTTCTCATTAGTATTACTAATTAATATAATATTAATTTTAATTTTAAAAATAGGGTAATTTTAAAATGAAGACATTAAATTTTTCCTTTTCCTCTAAATATAAAAGCAGCACCAGTCTTGAAAGCAAGGCCAGTTGTTATGTGTGAAAGTCTGGGTAAAACCTTTATGCTAGAGGGTTGTCCCAAGTGTCATTTACTTCTGTTACACCCAGAAATCATGAAATGATTATTTTAGGAAATGGGCTTCTTTAATGGCTTTTTATATATTTGATTAAAAAACAAATAAACCAGAGAGAGGTACTGTTTTAGTGACCAGCTTTTCAGACGCTGTGAAATGAAGATACTATTGCCAAAATGATGGGACC
Source organism: Tamandua tetradactyla (assembly GCF_023851605.1). Classification (NCBI taxonomy): domain Eukaryota; kingdom Metazoa; phylum Chordata; class Mammalia; order Pilosa; family Myrmecophagidae; genus Tamandua; species Tamandua tetradactyla. The sequence goes on from NC_135328.1 coordinate 76,557,839, forward strand.
AGTTCTTAGTTACTTTGCTAGAAAATAATTTTTCATGTAGTTTGTATTGTTTTCCATATGGACCTTTTGAAATATGACTTTTACCGAAGATTTAATTTTAAAAAATGATAATCATCCTTGGGATGGAAAGCTCAAGATCTTTCCATTTGAATGATTCTCAATAAAATAATTAGATCCGTCTCTGTTTTGAACTTTCTCTGAAGATGTAGATTTGCTCTTTCTCATCAAATTAGCCTGGAAATGTATTTCCAGTGGGCTACGTCATTTGAAAAAATGCAATATATTGAGTTATATTAAGGGAACTTGGGGCAAGGTGCTTGGGGAAGTGCTATCAGTTTTAATACAAGATACAAGCTTGAGGATGTAATGTTTTCTAGTTTGGGACAATTTCTGTATTTTGCTGCTTGCTTTGTATATGTCCCTTAAAGAAATGGTTGTGAAGGCAGTCTTGTTTTAACATCATAGTTCTATTCCCTCAGATAGATAATTGTGTTGACTTAACCTCAAGTAAATGGGCTTGACTGACTCCAATGATGTAACTCCTCAGAAGGCTAAACATGTGCATACATATTTTTTTTTAATTCCCATTATTTTTACCCTCAGGAGAGAGAAGCAAGAAATATTCTGAGTATGGAAGTAAAGATTTCAAATCACTAAGAAATGAAGTTATTTTTAGATATCATTATAAAATTTTTGCAATATGGCCAATTTGGAGTTTTGAATCCTTATTTCAAACCTAGGGGGTTTTCTGTAACATGTCAAAATTAATGATTACTCTTTTTTGTGTGTAATTCATTTTTTTCACACCTGGTCTTTTATAGTTATAACATTGACACAAAATTTTGAGTGTTTGGTATGAAGTTCTCTATGTAATTGGAAATTTTATCTGTATTGTTTTTTTTTTTCCCTCATCCTTTTCAGTGTTTTTGCCTATACTGACTTATTATGTTATACTGAGTTTTATTTTCCTAATGTCTTTGCTCATAGCTTTCTGCTTGCCATCTCAACCTTGTATTAGGTTATCACCTCGTACCTCCTTCTCACCTGCCAGGTTTCATACTTTTCTGTTAATCTCATGCTTAAATTATGTTTCATTAATTCAACTCAATTTTGTCCGTTGAAGGCTGGATTCAGGTATGAGAAGAGGTCTGAGACACAACCTTAGCTTTTGCAAAACTTAGAATTAAGTTGGGGGTATGGATGGTGCTTGATGGTGGCAGATATAGTAAGATTGACTGATATGATGCAGTGAGAAAAGAGGTGGAATCCAGAAGGGGGAACCTATACTTTTTGTTCTGAGTATTGGCAGAAGGCTTTCCAGAGGAGCTCCTATATGAATTAGGCCTTGAGTGGTGAATCCTGAGAAGGTTGATGGGCCCATAGCTATCTAGCTTGCTGTGTACTAATTATTATCTTTAAAACTTTATAAAAATTGGACAGTTATCTGGTATGGCCATAACTCAGTACTGTATAGAAATAGAATTAAGTTTTTAGAACTACATTTGAATTTAGAAACATACACCAAGGTAAAAACAACTCTTCAATGCAACTCGCAACTGGAAAGTTGCCTAATATTATCTTGAATCTGCTTTCGGGGAAATGGAAGAAATGATAAGACATTAATGGTCAAAACGTATTTTGTCATCTCTTTTGTTGTTTAGTAACAATCTATTTTGAAATGGCTGAATAGAGGCAATGTTGGAATTTTTTCTTTTGCTTATAAAAGCAAAACCCAGCTGTTGATTTTTGTTCTTTTCAGTGTCATGAGTGTAAAGGCTTGGGCCATGTTTAATGGCAGTGTGATGAGTTGCTCCCACTTCTCAGACTTCCAGACGCTCATGCAGAACTTGGGGCAGCAAGAAGGGCAAGGCAGCCCTTCCCACCATATCTTGGGGGCTCTGATGTGATGAAACTAGAGCAAGAAAGGATGGAGCCCAAAACCCTTAGGTAGGAAGGAACATTTGGCAGAAAGTTGTGGTATAATAACCAGTCAATATAGAGAGATTTTGGTGTGTGTTTCCTTCCTGAAGGGCTCTGTACCGTAAATAAAAGAAAGCCAATAATTATCAGTGAGCAACTGGGTCATGTCTTTAACAAAAATATTAAGATGAGCATAAATCATAACATTTAAACAGATGGGAGAGTAGCCTGTAGAGGAAGATGGGAGAAAGGCTCTAGAGAGTAATCTACTAGCTGTTTTCTTGAGGAGTAGGGACAAAACTGTTACCTAATGATAATTCTTAAAGCCTAAGTGAAAAGTGTATAAATCTGAAAGAGATTTTGTGTGTGTGTGTGTTAAAAAAAATGGGACCTTTTAATTTACCTATTTAATTTAGTTATTGGGTATATATGTGTGTATTTTCTTGGTGTATTTCCGCATTCATTTATTCATTGAAGGCACATTTATTTCTCTGTACTGATCATAGTTCTTTTCAAGTTTTTTTTTTCCTCCTAAAGGAAGAATATTAAAAACATCAGATAATGTGTAAGTATGGATTTGGCTTTTTCTGGGTTATTAATCACATCCTCACCTTTTTTCTTCTCCATGTATTTTTCTTTGTGTACCTTTTTTTTTTTGGCTCAACTTAAAAGTTACATAGGTTGATAAAGTCTATACTTAGTTTCATATTACCCATTTAATATATGGATCTGAACTGATTCTATTATTTTGAAAAGCTATTGTAGGGGTAAAAAAAAAAACCCTTTGTTTACAAAAATTTTGGTCTGTTCTTCTGAGCCATGAATTTTGAGTGTTCTGTGCTGTCAACTGCACAGTAAATGTGGTTAAGTGGAAAGAGTGAGTTTTGAAGTCTCCTAGCTAGAGTCTTGAAGAACACAGGTAGTAACGTATGGAAGGAGAGGAGGGGAGAGCCCATTCCTTAGGACTATATAACGTTAGATTTCAAAATGACCTTATAGATCTTCTGATCCAATTGGGTGACTCAATTTCTTAAAATGTGATACTATCAGAAGTAGAACCAACCCTCTGTTGGGTTCTCAGCTTTCAAGAGAAGTCTTCTCTTTGGCAACACTTTCTGTCACCTGTGCCAGTTTTTAAAAATGTATGTTGGTTGACCTTGACTGACTAATGTCAACTCATCATGGCTGTTAGGAAAGCAACTTCCAGCAGTGATAAATCGGTGAGATGCAGCATGAATCTCTCAAAAATCCAATTCAACAAACATATGTTGGGCACCTATTATTTGGTTCGATGTTAGTGTCTGGTTACAGAGATGAATAATGATGCAATTGCTGATCTCAAGGAGCTGTCTAGTGGAGGAGTTTGAGAGGTAAATCAGTGTTTTGCCCCAGCTTAATTAATGCAATAGGAGAATCTTGGAAGTAAAAGGAACAAGGGAGAATGGAAGGAGCTGGCGCCTGGGCTGGATTTTGAAGGAGGATTAAAGGTTTCTAATGATTCTTACTGAAATAATATGCATAGTTTAAAGAATAAATATTTACCCCTCCCATTTTATTGTCACCTAGAAAAATAACTTGATGGCTTTCCAAAGATGAATATCCCGTCAATAACTTCTGAAAGTTGGCCTTTTGCTACATGGCGCTTCAGGATTATCTAATTCTTGAAGCATGAGGAAGCGTGAGTTGAAGGAGTTAAGATACTTATGTCTTGTAGAAGTGACGCAGTGGCCAGTGATCCTAGAGAAGGGACTCTTAATGAAGTGTCGTTGAGTGACAGAAGGTGATCCCAGCCTCAGTTCTACTTGTTAAAAAAGAACTGCTTTATGTCCAATATATTAGCCATACTGGCTAAAATGTTTCCTTGTTTTAACACAGGTTTCTTTTTTAGAACTAGCTTAGAAACTCATGTTAATGATTCTGATTATAAGATGCCTGAATAAATAACTAGTTCCCTAATTTGACTTTCTTCAGAGTAGAGCTGTAAGTTTGCATTTGCATTGTTACTGCTTTTCTGGCATGTTTATTGTGTATATAAAGTTTCTATTGTTTGCTTCTAATTAAGAACTCAGCATGCTCTACAGACCGAGTTCATTGTTATTTATGAAAATATTGCATTTTAAAATAGGGTTATGAGTTGGTAAAATTTAATTCTTATTCTTGTAAAACCAGATTTCTATAGAATATTGCTATGTAACAGATCATTTCCTTTTGGAGGGTTGAAAAAAATCTAAGACCTTCAACTATAAGATGTGCTCATGAACAGCTGTTTCCTATAATAGAAGTAATTTGCATGCAGAATAGAGAAAATCAATTGTACAAAAGGGTATATAGAGGAACAACTATAACTTCTCTGGCATGTTCTGCAGCCCACAGAATAAACTTCCTTCAAGTGACATTGGCATCATTAATACCAAGCAGCCTGGACGTTGCTTCTTAAAAGGGGCCCTGCAGCCTGTAAACGTTGTTTGTAGTACTAGCGTTCTAGCTGAGTATGTGTATGTGGGTGCTTAGTGCAGTTGGTGGCAAACTCACCAATGTTCAGGGTATTTGAATAGTCACAACTGGTTGGCAGTGGATGTAGGACTGAAACCACCCTGAGTCCTTTTGCTCTGTCATTTTTCATTAGAAAAACTTGTAATATTGGGTGAGGTGCTTCATACCTGATTTACTTCTTCCTCATATTAGTTTGGGGCAATTTTCTTAAGATGGGTGAAAGGAGACTCCCAAGCATTGAAATCTTGTCTTTAGTCTATCTCCTGAAACCATATATATATATACTCATGGAATTACTCACCAATTTTCATCATTATTTTCTTGTTATATAAATGCCTTGTACTTGTATTTCCCAATGTATCCTAACGGTCATGCCTACAGATGTGTAGATGGCAAAAATCTTCTCTTTTGAAGGAGAAAGAAACGGAGACTCTCTAGAGAATCGTCAGTGAAGGACCTGAGTCTTCAGATCCAAATCTGAGGCCGTCTACTTCCTAACTCCTTTTTAAATTTCATCCGAGAAAGTTACCCAGTTGGGTATTTTATTGATTAGATTTCCTGCCTCTGTCACTTAATGAGAACTTGATGTATGCCAGGCCCTGTGTGGTCTTTTACATACATCGTCCTATTTAACCCTCAACAGCTGTTCCGAAGAGGAACCTGACGTTCAGAAAGGTGAAGTAACTTTTCAGGGGTTGCCTGACTAGTCTGAGAATTGGTATCCAGATATGTAGATGCAGTCGCCAGAGCCCTTGATACTCTTTATCTTCCTGAGATAAAGATAATTTCTGTCCTTGTGCAAGGAAAGGAAATTAATAGGTGAGATTCCAGAATATATGGTAATAGAGAAATCTGTTGAGTGTCAAACCAGTGATTTGGCCAGTTAAACTGCTTTGGCAGGGTAAAAGGCAATGAGATGGTAGTACTTTGTAGTCTGGAAAGGTTTGTGAAGAAATTGGGATTTGATCCAGCCGGGGCTACTAAGAGTAGCCTCAAGGTGAGTTGGAAGGAATAACAGTAGGAGAGGGCACAGGTGGGAAACACTGAGTATATTTGGGGGTAATCCATGCGTTCAAAAGAAGCACAATGGGATTTGGCAGTTAACAAAAGGAAGACAGCTGAAAAGGTAGACTGGGCCCCTGCTGAAGGATTTAGGGTACTGGTATTATGTGCTTTGACATTCAGCATACACTTCTTAATTTCTTTGTGATACTACCAAAATGCATTTCTTCACTAGAATAAGTTGAGTTGATCTGTGTTTGATTTTGGATTAGTGGAAATTTTCCTGGGGTGAAATTGTGTTTAGCTTCTTGGGGTCTCTCTCATTCTCCAAGAACTTCCCCAATAGTCTTGCTTCCTTCCAACTTCCTAAGAAATACAAAAACTTTATTGTTTCTTATATATTCTTATATGCCTAGAATTTAAGTGTTTGTATGTGTATGTGTGCCAATAGTGGGTATCAGTACCATTGGGAGATTCTGAGCTTGGAATTTTCTAAGGAATGAGGTTGTTCCTGCCACTTGTTATAAATTGTTGGGACAGCTCAGAGAAGCGAGGGGTGTAGGGGTGGAGTGCTTTACACCACAAGCCAGAGATAGATAGTATATTTATCAGGAAACATTATGTTCTAGTTTGCTAGCTGCCAGAATGCAATATACCAGGAATGGAATGACTTTTAAAAAGGGGAATTTAATAGGTTGCTAGTTTACAATCCTAAGGCTGGGAAAATGTCCTAGTTAAAGCAAATCTATAGAAATGTCCAATCTAAGGCATCCAGGGAAAGGTTCCGTGATTCAAGAAGGCCAATCGAAGTTCAGGGTTTCTCCCTCAAGAAGGGCACATGGCAAACACACTCAGAGTTTCTCTCTCATCTGAAAAGGCACATGGTGAACACAGTCAGGGTTCCTCTCTCATCTGGAAGGGCATATGGCAAACATGGTGTCATCCGCTAGCTACTTCTCCTGGCTTCCTGTTTCATGAAGATCCCCGGGAGGCATTTTCCTTCTTCATCTCCAAAGGTCATTGGCAGGTGGACTCTGCTTCTTGTGGCTGTGTCATTCTGCTCTACTCTCTCTGAATCTCTATTCTCCAAAATGTTTCCTCTTTTATAGGACTTGATAGAAATTTATCAAGACCCACCCAAATGAGTGGAGACATGCCTCTACCTAATCCAGCTTAACAACCACTCTTGATTAAATCACATCTCCAGGGAGATGATCTAACTACAGTTTTAAACATACAATATGGAATAGGGATTAGAAGAAATGGCTGCCTTTGCAAAATGGGATTAGGATAAAACATGGCTTTTCTAGGATCTATACATCCTTTCAAACCACCCATTGGAATTGTTTTCAAGCTTTGAGTCATAAGCAGCTATCTTCAGCTTCTCGAAAGTCTTAGGCAGAGTGATATGGCCTGAATATCATGTCCTCAGTGATCTTGGTTGGTTGTGATGATCTCCCTTCCACTCCTCACTCCCTTAAGATTTTAATAAATAACTTAAATATTTACCTTAAATAGAACGATTATTGTTACAATTTCTGAGAAGAAATAAATGATAGATCAGGACTCGACTGGGGAGTTGGCAAGGAGCTGTGATAGTTGGGGGTGTTTTAGCTGGTAGAATGGGATTTTCTTTTTTTTTCTTTTTTTTTTTTTTTAAGACAGGAGGATGCATTTTTGTCTGTTATTCACATCTCACCTATTTTCTTTCTTTGTTTTTTTTAATGTTGCAGTGTGCAAAGATCCACCTTACAAAGTAGAAGAATCTGGGTATGCTGGTTTCATTTTGCCAATTGAGGTTTATTTTAAAAACAAGGTACGTAATCTTTACCCGTTAATCTTTCAGTAGAAGATCCTCCTTTAACCAAATAATGTTTAAAATAAATTTGATTAATAAGTACTTCTATCACTGGATGATTTTAAAATAAATGTTAAATTTGTTTTCTAAAATTTTGGGTATCATTACCCTTAATTATAGAGGAAGTGGTTAGAAAGAGATCCTTTCAATTATATTGAGCCAGATGATATCAAATTCATTAAATACCCCTTTGAAGAGAAAAGTCATTACCATTTTAAAAAAGAATAAGATAACATGTTTGTAAAATAATAAAGAGAAGTTATCATTTTTCAGAAAAATGTTCCTTTTCTTATTTTCATATCTAGAATTTTTAAGGCTTACAAAGCATAACCTCTAATTTTATTTTTAGCTAATACACACACACAGTCACATACATGACACATATATGGAGTTATTTCAACTTGAGATGTTATGAATTCTTCTGGATTTAAAAAATTTCATCAGGACATATTTGGCAAAATACACAGACTATATGATATTGGAAAAGTTGCTCAACATCTGTGGGGGCTTACTTTCCTTATTTATAAAATGGTAAAATGGGGATAAGATAATAAGGGTATACCTCATGAGGTGTCTGTGAAGATAAGAAAAAATTTAATCTGTATAGAATATTAGAACAGTGTATCATATATGGTAAGCATTTAATAAATATTAGCTGTTATTTTAAATCGATCTGTGCCCTACCCCCACAAGTTATCATAGTTTTAAAAACTTCCCCAAAGTGAGATAATTTACTTTTTTTTTTTCTTGTCATGGAGAGGCCCTGGGAATTGAACCTGGGTCTTTTGCGTGGCAGTTGAGAATTCTGTTACTGAGCCACAGTTGTATGCCTGAGATAATTCACTTTTTTTAAAAAACTTTTTTAATTGTATAGTATAACATATATACAAAGTAAAGAAATAAAAAAGCAATAGCTTAAAGGACTCTTCAACAAGTGGTTACAGGACAGATCCCAGAGTTTGTCATGGGCTACCGTATGATCCTCTCAGATTTTTCCTTCTAGCTGCTCCAGAATATAGGAGTCTAGAGGGCTTAAATATTTTTTTATCATCACAATTGAATTTTTTCCTTTTTTTTTGGTGAAAAATAACATATATACTAAAAGGCTCTAAATTTCAAAGCACAGCACCACAATTCATTGAAGAACACATTTCAGACTTTGACATGGGTTACAATTTCACAATTTTAGGTTTTTACTTCCAACTGCTCGAAACTACTAGAGACTAAAAGAGATATCAATTTAGTGATTAAGCACTCATATTCATTTGTTAAATCCTATCTTCTGTGTATAATTCTACCATCACCTTTGATCTTTCCATTCCTCTCTGTAGGGGTGTTTGGTCTATGGTAATTATTACTTATATACCCACTAGAGAATCATCTTCACTCCTATCTATTCCCTTATACTGAAGTTCAACCTCATTAGTTAACAGTTCACCCATCTCTAGCTTCTATGTATTTCTAAGTTCCCTATATTCTTTATTATAAACCTCTGATTATACCTTTATGCTGGTCATAAAACTGGAATCATATGGTAGCTATCCTTTTGTGTCTGGCTAATTTCACTCAGTGTTATGTCCTCAAGGCTCATCCATCTTGTCATGTACTTCAGGATGTCATTTTGTCTTACTGCTGCATAATATTCCATCATGTGTGTATACCACATTTTGTTGATCCACTCATCTGTTGATGGGCATTTGGTTTGTTTCCATCTTTTGGCAATTGTGAATAATTCTGCTGTGAACATCGGTGTGCAGATGTTTGTCTGTGTCATTGCTTTCATCTCTTCTGGGTATATACCAAGTAGTGCTATTGCTGGGTCATAGGGTAAGTTGATATTTAGTTTCCTAAGGAACCACCAAGCAGTCTTCCATAGTGGCTGTACCATCATACATTCCCACCAGCAGTACATAGGTTTCTCCTCACCCAGCTTCTCCACATCCTCTCCAACATTTATAGTTTCCTGTTTGTTTAATAGCAGCCATTCTTATAGGTGTGAGTTGGTATCTCATTGTAGTCTTGATCTGCATTTCCCTTATAGCCAATGAAAATGAGCATCTCTTCATGTGCTTTTGAGCCATCTGTATTTAAAAATGCCTATTCATATCTTTAGCCCATTTTATAATTGTGTTGTTTGTTCTTTTGTTGTTGAGTTGTATGATTTCTTTGTGTAAACAGGAAATCAAACCTTTGTCTGATATGTGATTTCCAAATATTTTCTCCCTTTGTGTTGGCTGCCTCTTCACCTTTTGTGACAAAGTCTTTTGAGGTGCAGAAGCATTTGATTTTGAAGAGTTCCCAATTATCTATTTTTTTCTTTTGTTGCTTGTGTTTTGGGTGTAAGGTTTAGGAAGCTACCTTCTATTACTAGGTCTTGAAGATGTTTCCCTACATTTTCTTCTAGAAGCTTTATGGTGCTATTTCTTATATTTAGGTGTTTGATTTTTATGTAGGGTGTAAAGTAGGGATCCTCTTTCATTCTCTTGGCTATTGATATCCAGTTCTTTCATGCCCAATTATTGAAAAGACTATTTTGTCACAGTTCAGACGATTTGGGGGCCTTGTCAAAAATCAGTTGACCATAGAATTGGTAGTCTATTTACACTCTCGATTCTATTCTATTGGTCAATGCTTCTGTCTTTGTGCCAGTACCATGCTATTTTGACCACTGTGGCTTAATAATAGGTTTTAAAGTCAGGGAGTGTTAATCCTCTCACTTCATTCTTTTTGGAGTCTCTCCCTTCCAGATAAACTTGATAGTTAGCTTTTCCAAATCTTCAAAGTAGGATGTTGGAATTCTGATTGGTACTGTGTTGAATCTGTAGATCAATTTGGGGAGAATTGACATTTTAACTATATTTAGCCTCCCTATCCATGAGCAGGGAATGTCTTTCCACCTATTTAGATCTCCTTTGATTTCTTTTAGCAATATTATGTAGTTTTCTGTGTGCATATCCTTCACATCCCTGGTTAAAATCATTCCTAATTCTTTTAGTTGCTGTTCTGAGTGGAAATTTTTTTCCTTAACTGACTCCTCAGCTAGGTCATTGATTGTGTATAGAAATGTTACTGATTTTTGCCCATTAATTTTATATCCTGCCACCTTGCTAAATTTGTTTGTTATCTCAGGTAACTTTGCTGTAGATTTCTCAGGATCTTCCAAGTATAGTATCATATCATCTGCAAATAATGACAGTTTTACTTCTTCCTTTCTGATTTGAATGCATTTTATTTCTTTGTCCTGCCTGATTGCTCTAGATAGAACTTCTAGCACAATGTTGAATAATAGTGGTGACAGTGGGCATCCTGTCTTGCACTCGATCTTAGGGGGAAAGCTTTCAATCTCTCTCCATTGGGTACGATGCTGGGTATTGGTTTTTCATATATTCCCTTTATCATATTGAGATAGTTACCTTTGATTCCTATCATTTGGAGTGCTTTTATCAGAAAAGGATGCTGAAATTTTTCAAATGCCTCTTCAGCATCAATTGAGATGATCATGTGATTTTCTCCTTTTGATTTGTTGATGTACTGTATTACATTTATTGATTTTCTTGTGTTAAACCATCCTTTCATGCCTGGTATAAACCCCACTTGGTCATGGTGTGTAATTCTTTTAATGTGCTCTTGGATTCGGTTTGCTAATATTTTATTGAGAATTTTTGCATCTATGTTCATTAGGGAGATTGGCCTGTAGTTTTCCTTTCTTATAACATCTTAACCCAGTTTTGATATTAGCTTCACAAAATGAGTTAGAGTTCCTTTTTCCTCAAATTTTTTGGGAAAGTTTGAGTGGGATTGGTGTTAGTTCTTTATGGAATGTTTGATAAAATTCCCGTGAAGCCATCCAGCCCTGGACTTTTCTTTGTAGGAAGATTTTTGATGATTGATTGAATCTCTTTACTTGTGATTAGTTTGTTAAGATCTTCTATTTCTTCCTGAGTCAGTGTAGCTTGTTTGTGTGTCTCCAGGAATTTGACCATTTCATCTAAGTTGTCTAGTTTGTTGGCATATATTCATAGTATCCTCTTATGATTTCTTTTATTTCTTCAGGGTCTGTGGTAATGTACCCCTTCTCATTTCTGATTTTGTTTATTTGCATCCTCTGTCTTTTTTTCTTTGTCAGTCTTACTAGTGGCCTGTCAATTTTATTGTTTTTCTCAAAGAATCAACGTTTGGTTTTATTGATTCTTTCTATTATTCTTTTGTTCTCCCACTCACTTATCTTGCTTTAATCTTTGTTATTTCTCTTCTCCTATTTGCTTTGGGGTTAGTTTGCTGTTCTTTCTCCAGTTCCTCCAGGTGTGCTGTTAAGTCCTCATTTTTTGGTCATTCTTGGTTTTCTTGCTTTTTTTTCTTTTCTTCTTTTTTTTCACATGGGTAGGCACCGGGAATCGAACCTGGGTCCTCTGGCTGGCAGGCAAGCACTCTGCCTGCTGAGCCACCGTGGCCCACCTGGTTTTCTTGTTTTTTTACATGGGCAGGCACCGGGAATCGAACCCTGGTCTCTGGCATGGCAGGTGAGAACTCTGCTTGCTGACCCACCATGGTCCGCCCCTTTCTTATTTTTTAATATAGGCATTTAGGGCAATAAATTTCCCCCTCAGCACAGCCTTTGCCACATCCCATAAGTTCTGATAAGTTGTATTCTCATTTTCATTCATCTCCAGATAGCTAGCTACTGATTTCTCTAGCAATTTCTTCTTTGACCCACTGGTGTTCTTTTTCTTTGGTGGTCATTGAGATCCAGCTTCATCCCATTGTGATCAGAGAAAGTGCTTTGAATATTTCAATGTTTTTAAAATTATAAAGACCTGTTTTGTGTCCCAGAATATGATCTGTCCTGGAGAATGTTCCATGAGCACTAGAGAAGAATGTATAACCTTGTGCTTTGGGGTGCAATGACCTATATATGTCTGTTAGGTCTAAGTCATTTATCAAGTTATTTAACTTCTCTATATCATTATTGATCTTCTGTCTGTTTGTTCTATCTGTAGAGGAGAGTGGTGCATTGAAGTCTCCTACTATTATTGTTGAAACATCTATCACTCCCTTCAGTATTGCCAATGTCTGTCTCATATACTTTGGAGCTCCTTGATTGGGAGCATAAATGTTAATGATTGTTATATTTCTTGGTGAATTGACCCTTTAATTAGTATATAGTGTCCTTCTTTGTCTCTTATGATGTCTTTACATTTAAAGTCTATCTTGTCTGACATTAGTATAGCTACTCCTGCTTTCTTTTGGTTACAACTTGCGTGGAAGATCTTTTTCCATCCTTTCACTTTCAGTCTATTTGTTTCCTTGTGTCTAAGGTGAGTCTCTTGTAAGCAGCATAAAGCTTGATAATATTTCTTTATCCATTCTGCCAATCTGTATCTTTTAATCTAACTAAACTTTAAATGGTAAGTTTAGTCCGTTAACATTCAGAGTTATTACTGAAAAGGCATTTCTTAATCTATCATCTTTTTTTATTTTGTTTGTCAGATCTATATATTATTTTCCCTCTTTCTCTTTGTATTCTTTAAATTACACTTAGTGGTACTCTTCAGTTCTGTGTCCTCCTTCACACATCCCTCTCCTGTCCTTTATTTTCAGCCAGCAGAACTCCTTTTAGTATTTCTTGTAGGGCTGGTCTCTTGTTGACAAATTCTTTCAGGACTTCTTTGTCTGTGAAAACTTTAATCTTTCCCTCAATTTTGAAGGATAATTTGGCTGGGCACAGAATTGTTGGCTGGAAGTCTTTCTCTTTCACGATCTTAAGTATATCATACCACTGCCTTCTTGCCTCCAGAGTGCAAGTTGAGTAATGTGAGCACATTCTTATTTGATTTCCCTTGTATGTAGTAGATTGTTTTTCTCTTGTCACTTTCAGAATTTTCTGCTTCTCTTCAACATTTGACAGACTGATTAGTATGTGGCTTGGGAAAGGCCTATTTAGATTTATTCTGTTTGGAGTTCTTTGGGCTTCTTTGACTTGTGTATTTATGTCCTTTATGAGAGTTGGAAAGTTTTTCCCCATTATTTCCTCAACTACTCTTCCTAGCCCTTTACTCCTCTCTTCTCTTTCTGGGACACAAGTGATTCTTATATTTGTGTTCTTTGTTTTGTCTATTATTTCCCGAGTTCCCATTCAATTTTTTCCATCTTTTTTGCCATTTGTTGTTTTGAGTCTTTGAAGTCAATTATCCTGTCCTCCATATCACCCATTCTTTCTTTTGTCTCTTCAAATCCGGTGTCGTGTGTATTTAGTATGCTTTTATTTGGTCAACAGAGTCTTTAATCTCTGTGATATCTGCTGTTTTTCTATTTATCCTTTCAAATTCTTCCTTATGCTTTTCTACTGTCTTTTATGTCATTTACTATCCCACTTATTTTATTAGATAGAGTTGTATGAACATAATTTAAAAAATAAAGAAATAAAATAAAACAACATACATAATCAGTAATTCACAATATCATCACTTAGTTGCATATTCATCATTTCTTAGAACATTTGCATTAATTCAGAAAGAGAAATAAAAAGACAATAGAAAAAGAAATAAAACAAACACAGGAAAGAAAAAGAAAAAAAAAATTGTACCTACCATACCCCTTACCCCTCCCTTTCATTGATCACTAGCATTTCAAACTAAATTTATTTTAGCATTTGTTCCAACTATTATTTACTTTTATTCCATATCTTCTACTCCTTTGTTGACAAGGTAGATAAAAGGAGCATCAGACACAAGGTTTTCACAATCACACAGTCACATTGTGACAGCTGTAGCATTATTCAATCATCCTCAAGAAACATGGCTACTGGAACACAGCTCTACATTTTCAGGCAGTTCCCTCCAGCCTCTCCATTACATCTTGAATAACAAGATGATATCTACTTGGTGCATAAGAATAAACTCCAAGATAACCTCTCGATTCTGTTTGGAATCTCTCAGCCATTGACACTTTGTCTCATTTCCCTCTTCCCCCTTTTGGTCGAGAAGATTTTCTCAATCCCTTGATGCTAAGTCTCAGCTCATTCTAGGGTTTTTCTCAATCCCTTGATGCTGAGTCTCCGCTCATTCCAAGGTCTCTGTCCCACGTTGCCAGGAAGGTCCACACCCCTGAGAGTCATGTCCCACATAGAGTGGGGTAGGGTGGTGAGACTGCTTATTGCGTTGGCTGGAGAGAGAAGCCACATCTGAGCAACAAAAGAGGCTCTCTTGGGGGTGACTCTTAGGCCTAGATTTTAAGTAGACTTAACCTATCATTTGTGGGGTGAAGTTTCATATGAACAAACCTCAAGACTGGGGGCTCAGCCTATAGCTTTGGTTGTCCACACTGCTTGTGAGAATATCAGGAATTCAACTTGCGGAAGTTGAATTTCTTCCCGTTCTCACCACTCCCCGAAGGGGGCTTTGCAGATACTTTTCCACTCATTGATCGAATCACTCTGGGATTCATCGGGGTATCACTTTGGACAAACCAGCAAAATCTCATGTCCTACCTGAGATTCCAAGTACTTATGGCATTCTATCAAACTATCTACATAAGTTATATTAGGAAATGCACTAGTCAAAATATAAATTTTGTAACAAATAAACATTTTTTGCTTTAGTCTCACACAGAAGGTGACATTTTAAAATATTAATTACCACCTATTTTTAGTACCCTGCAATAATGACATTCCTTTGTTCTTCCTCATGCGAAAACATTTTTAAAATTGTACCTTGTATATTTCACTATTATTATACACTCTAGGCATTCCTATATTATACCATGTATGAATATCTTTGATTAGTTTTTCCAATATCTGTGTCTCCTCTGGTGTTTTAATTTGGTCATTAGGCAAGACTATGTCTGTCTGCATTGTGATATGCTTAGTGATCTTCTCCTGTCTTCGTGGCATGTAAATATCTTGATTGATTTACTTTGAGAGTTGATTTCTTTCAGTAGTCAAAGCCTTGTGTTGGCAGTATGGTTGTACAGCAGGGAGGAGGGCATGGGGTGAGACATTCAGTGTGGTGATTTGTTTAAGGGCAGGTATAGGCACAGGTTGGGGATGTTAAGCTGATGTTTGTGAACATGGGTGCCCAGCAGCCAGGGAGGATGTAGCTGTGCAGGTGCACTGGTCTGGGGAGTGTAACCCTGGTGTGTGCTGGTCTAAGTCACAGGGCCCTTTTGTGCATGTGTAGAACTGTGGCAGCAGGTTGGTGTTATGCCTTCATGGATTGGGGTCAAATGTGACCTAGATCCTCAGCTTGGCACTTTTTCAGAGCAGGGAAATGTGGCTGAGGGCCATGAACATATGTGGTTCTAAGACTGCTGTAAAGTGCAGTTCCCAGAGCTGAATGACGTGACTGGGGGCCTGTGCACATGTGTGGGCCTAGGAGTGCATGCACAATGCTCGTTGGTGGGGGCGGGGCAAGGCTGTGTGACTTATGGGCAGGGGGCAGGGGTAGCCTTGATATGGAGGTTGGTGCCCGCAATCTTTATGCATTGGCAATGGCCTGCCAGGAGCAGGGAGGGGGAGGTAGTGCTCAGGAAGGGTTCTGGAGAGGTAGGTTGGGCTGCACTTGGGGTAGAGGTGCAGGGCAGGTACATGCACTGGGGCCTGGTGGGGTGGGGGTGCCTTGGATGCGGGAAATGGAAGTGGGTGACGGGGTTCAGGTCCGTGGGGTGAGTCACTGGTCATGGGGTTGAATTGTTGAAGGATCGCGTCCTGGCTTACTGCCTGGTCCTGGGCTCCCATCCCTATACGCTGTCAGGCTCCATGGCTCTGCTTCAGGCTCCAGCTTTCTGCCTCTCAGTTGCTCGGCCTCTGCGACCAGGGCTGCCCCGTGTGGTGCAGAAGGCTCTCCCAGGTCAGCCGCACTCCTGAATCACGGCCTCAATTGCCCTCCTGT
Source organism: Tamandua tetradactyla (assembly GCF_023851605.1). Classification (NCBI taxonomy): domain Eukaryota; kingdom Metazoa; phylum Chordata; class Mammalia; order Pilosa; family Myrmecophagidae; genus Tamandua; species Tamandua tetradactyla. The sequence goes on from NC_135328.1 coordinate 76,573,997, forward strand.
CCCTTCTCTAACTTTTCTGTGGAGCAGGGCTACTCTCAAGCCACTTTATTCAGCCATCTTCCTGGAAGTGTTGATAATTCACTTTTAATAAAGCTGTCCTATAAAAGAGGAATGTGTGGATGACAGGCTAGATTTTATTTTCCAGATTCTTTTGTTTCTTTCTGGCTTGTCTCCTTAGGTACCAGTCTCCTGATACACTGCCTTTCCACAAACTTTTTGCCTAAATTAACTGGGATTTTCTTAGATTATAATTCTGGGCCATATTTGACAGTAACCTATATCTGTGTAGTTAAATTTTTGAGTGCTTACTTTGTCTTTGGCGCTCTGCTGAACCTTTTATATGCTATTTCATTTAGTAGGTTTATAAAAACTTTAAGAAGTAAGTACTTGTCATTCCTACTTTACAGGAAGGGATACTGAGTCATAGTTGAGCAGCTTGCCTAAGGCCACACACAGATGACAAGGGTTAAAACCAGGTTCTTGAGCCAGGTATCTCTCTCCCTTGGATATACACTTTTTTTTTTTGTATGCTGTGCCATTGGGGGTCACATTTCATTCATTCTTTTGCATGTGAATATCCCATGCAATCCCAGCACCATTTCTTGAATTTTTTTTTTGGAGTGCATGGGCCAAGAATCAAACTGTGTCTCCCATATGGCAGGTGTGAATTCTATTACTGAGCTGCCTGTGTATCCCTCCTTGGATGTACTCTTAACTTCCATGCCTTAGAAGGAATAACTCTTTGCTGAAATAATGATTAACTTCCTCAAATGTAATACTTCTGAATTGTCCATGTGGTTTTTCATCAAATCAGAATTTGTTGAGGTGCGTTTGTATCTGACTATTTAATATGCCTTTCCATCAACATATTGATATTTTGATTTTTTCTCATTTCAAGCTTGTTTTCTCTTAAGAAGTGTGTATTTCATTTCTTTTGAGTATTTATCATTTTATTCAGTCGTGGAGTTTACTCAACTTTGTCTTGAAGAATGAATAAACATGCAGGAGTGTTTTGCAAAAAATGTTTTTCAGAGTTCTCATGGGAGGTGAGGGAAATCACCAAGAAGACGGTCACATGATTTTGGAAGAATCTTACTACTGCAAATTAAGGCTAACATCCTGTCCTTGTACCCATGCCTGTCCCTTCCTTCTGATGGGCTTGTTTTCAGTCTTGCTTGTTCATTTGAGAGGTCAGAAGTCAAGAGAGTTGGTACAGAGTCAGTACTTTTTTCAAGTTCCTATATGTTTATTCTGTATTATTTCATATTTGTGCTCAACAATGCAAACCTATTGGTGTGTTTCAGAAATTCTTAATAGTTACTTTGAAATAGTCCCTTTAGCACTTTAGGCTGAAAGGACCCCATGCTTCTTTCTCTTATTCTGTTCTTAGGAATAGTAGGAGAGTCAATGTTAGGGCTGAAGCCTCTACAGAATGAGAGGGGAATTTGATGTTGCCAAAACCAGATTTCCAGCTTTAAGAAATGTATTGGTTTTATATATAGGACAAATACATGCATTCTTGTTTGACCTTTGAAGAAGAATCTTTTCAAGGAAAACAGGTGGACATAATATCGCTTTCTCCCTTCAGAAGATATTCGAATAACCAGAACACAATTGATGGGTATTTTTAACTTACTCAGAAATGAGTCTTTAAAAGAAAGTTATACACTGGAGTCATAGAAAGACAGTTACTTTCTGGGGTCCTTACCCTTAGTTTATTTGAAAAATGATTTTTTTTTTTTTTTTTTTGGTTTAAACTGTTGTGGACTGTAAAGTGATATTGTTATTACCTCATTCTTTTTCTGCTGGTAATTAATTATATTTATCAGTATTTTTTCTCTTTAAAAATTATATAGCTAATATAGCAATACATTCTCCTAGTAAATGTGTATGTGCTAAAAATTGGAAGATTAAATGAAACTATTTAATCATTCTTAACTGTTTGCTTTAGTCTTCCTAGATATTTCCCCATACGTTTGCTATAGGTAAAATATATATCAGTGTAGAGATTGGCAAGGGCGTAATATGTCATACTTATATTATTTTTCTGTAACTACCCTTTTATTCATTTAACAATATGTCTTGAAGCGTTTTCCAAGTCAGTATTTTTAAATACCTGTGTGTTATTCCATAATAATGATATAGTCATGTCCAGATCATTTCTTATTTTTTATTATTTAAAAAATATGCTGCCGTGAACATTTTATAATATGCATATTTCTACAAATATTTGAATATTTCCTAAAAGTAGAATTACTGGATCAGATTTCCTATGTATTTAGTATGTTGATACATACATATTGCCAAAATGCCTTCCAAAAAGGCTTTACCAATTTATACTCCCAATGACAAGACATAAAACTGCCTTCCTTTTTTTAAAAAATAAATAAATAAATTCTAAGACTGTGTTGACTGTTTTGCAGTTTAGAGAAGAGGCATAAATAAAAAATGATATAATACAAAGTGAAAATTTTATGAATAGAGGAATGCTAGAAGGGGAGTGCCTAATTCAGATTAGACTGAAAGAGGTAGAATTTCCAGAGGAGTTAATGCTTTAGCTGGGTCTTAAATAATGAATTTATATTAACTAGGCAATGGGAGGAGGTATTTTGGGAGGGAAAACATTTTAGGCACGAGGAGCGCTTTATGTGAAAGACAAAATGTATGAGAGAATATGATGTATTGGGAAATTGCAAGTACTTCATAATTGTAAAAGGATAGAGTATAGTGAGAAAGCAAAGGAAGCACAGATAGGATAATAAGACTGTGCTGCTTATTTCAAGGAAGCAGGATTTCATCCCATAGAAAATGAGTAGTGGAAGCTTTTATATCAATGGAAAGATACAAGTTTTGTGTTAAGAGGATCACTCCTATCATTGTGGTAGGCGAAATGGGATAAATTCGTAAACAACAAGGAGACCAAGTGAAAAGAATGGTGAAGGCCTAAGCTAAGGCAGTGGTCATGGCAACGAGAGGGAAGGGGGATAGATATGAGAGTCCCTAAGGAGAGCTAGAACAGGACTTGAAGACAATTTCAGTGTAGTCAGTGAGGAAGAAGGGAGAGTTGGGGGTGATTCATATATTTGTAACCTTGGCAAGCAGTTAGACAGGATCGCTGTTTGCTGGAATATAAAGTATAGGAGAAAGGATAGGTTAAGGTGATGTCAGTTTAAGATATGCAGGAGTTTGATGTTGCTATAAGTTATCCTAACAGAGATGTCCATTGAGTTGTGGAACATATGCCTATGGCAGTCAAGTGATAGCTGGTCTGGAGATATAGATAGAAGTGTCTCTGTCATGTTGGTAGAATGGACTCTCCATGAATGGGTACTTTGAAGAAAGATAAGAGACATTTGAAAGTCAGTGGAGAGGGCAGTTCAAGGGTGGTTCAGTGGTAGAATTCTCACCTGCCATACAGGAGACCTGGGTTCGATTCTCAGCTCATGCACTTCCCAAAAACAAATAAGCAAATGAACAAACAAGAATTCAACAAATGGTGCTGCAATAAGGGGATATTCACATGGAAAAAGATCGGAATGTGACCCCTAGCCATACAGCATACAAAAAAAAAAAGGTCAGTGGAGAAAGAAGAGAAGCCTGTGAATAAACTGGAAAGGAATAGCCTTTAAGGAGTGAGGAAAATCAGGAGAGAATGGTATCTGAAAATGAAAGGGTACATGGGGTGATGGGACCAGTTTCATGCCAGACAGTAGTGGAAAGGAAGAGGTGATAAGGAAATGAGGAGAAAATGATTTGGGAAAGTTTGAAGGAGGAGGTGGAAACCATGAATTTGTAGTGACTTAATGCCTGCTTTCATATATAATTTCACATGCCAAGAGCTTTAAGTTGAAAGAATTGGGTTCCAATCACTCTGTCTTATCAGGTGTTAATATCACAAAACCTAATTGCCTTAATTTCCCCATCTGCAAAATGGTGCTTACTGCTGACCTAATGGAGCACTGTGAGAATTAAAGGAGGTGAATGTTAAAGTACATGTTTGTTAGTGTTATTTTTTCCTCAGTCTTCGTTTTACCTTGGATGGTTAGACATCAGCGTGTAAACAGCTATAAATGTTCATCTAACTAAAGTAATGTCTTCAGAAAACCTGGGTATCATGAAATCCTACTTATTTCATTCTTCTGGATATGATGCTATTTTGTGCTCCTAGTTCCTTATTCAGAAAAATGTCATTCTTTTATTTACTGCACAGTATTTATTGTATTCCTAAATGTAATATGGGCGGGCACTAAATTAGTTATTGAGGATATAATGATGATGCAAATGTTGTTCCTAGTTACAAGAATCTTATGATCTAATATGGTATAGGGAGATATGAGGAGGAAGTTATTCTAAGATGGGGCAAGAATAAGAAGGAGATGCATTCAGAGAAGAGAGGCCATGGGGAGCTGAGAGATGAAGCTCACAGAAGGTTTCCTGAAAGTGAAGCCTGAATGGAGAATTATGGATAGAAGTCAGGTAAAGTGGGAGATGGAGGAATGGCAGTAGACATTGAAGGTAAAAATGTAAAACAAGAATGAAACCCAGATTTAACATAGAACATAGTATTTTTCAGGGAGACAACCAGCAGGAATGTGTTGCTGGGCCATCAGATGAGCAGAAGGGGTGTGGTTGGATATGAAGCTAAGAAACAGATGAAGGCCTTTATGTGGCATTCAAGTGAGTTTAGGTTTTTTCCCTAATGGCAGTTGGGATCTGTTGGAATTTCAATCAGCTAGCGAAAATGGCTAGATTTTTGTTTCAGAGAGAGAATTTTGAGGGCTGGATTAAGCAGATATTGAAGAGATTACCTGAAGTAGGAATAGCTATTGAAGGAGGGAGTTGATAGTTGTTTGGGCAGTAAGTAAGAGCGCGGGCAGTAGTAATGAGCATGCTTGTTCAAGAAATATTTCAGAGCGAAAATGGGGATTGGGCCTGCGACAGGAAAAGGAAGGAGTGGCTTCAAGGGTGTCTTTCGTTTCTAATTGCGTGGCTGGGTTGATAGAGCCAACCACTTAAGAGATTATGGGGAAGATGATGAGTTTATTCTTTTTATTTTTTTCTCTAACGTAAGAAGCTAATTTACAAGATATTTTCATTATGCTTTGTGGATAATGATAATCTTTTTTTAGTACTTCCTCAACACTAGCACTGTTTGATGTTGCTTTTCTGTTCCTTCTGAGGAGTAAGGTTTTGCTATTTTTATTTTTTACTTATGCCTAATCTCTCTTTTCTTTCTTCTTTTTTTTTTTACCCCCCCCCCCCCCAGGAAGAACCTAAGAAAGTCCGCTTTGATTATGACTTATTCCTACATCTTGAAGGCCATCCACCAGTAAATCACCTCCGCTGTGAAAAGCTCACTTTCAATAACCCCACAGAGGAGTTTAGAAAAAAATTGCTGCAGGCAGGAGGGGTAAGTGCCACTTTCTTGTAAAAAATAGTATAATCAAAAACTGTTTGTTAGGGTGGTAGGAAGTATAATAACTTCTTAGGAGAGGTAAAGAGAGGATGTACCTCCATGGTTTAGCTATGGACTCTTGCTTTGAGATGAAAAGGTAAGCACACAATTTGCTTAGGTATGAATCTGAAATTATGCTGTTGGTTATAACAGCCTTAAGATTTATGCAGTTCAAATTTATTTTGACAAAAGCCAGAAACAAACAAACGAAAAAGTATCCTCAATTAAGAGAGGAACAATATCTGAGATTTACAATGCATGAACTTTATTATTCAAGTTTATAGAAACCTTTGGGTAAAGTTGAAAGTCACATTAAAAATTATTCAATAGGAATCAATATCAGAATTTTCCTATTTTTCATAGAAAGCATAGTTACCCATTTCATATTTGCATTAATAGCTGTTTTTATTTGTTTGAATCATATGTAAATAAAGGATGGATTTTCTTTTTTAAGGTGATTTTTAACAAAAGACATTGTAAACCTCTGTCCATGTACTTTGGCTAGGATGGGACAAGATTTTAAGTTTCTTGTAAATATAAACATAGAATACTTCCTTGCAGTTAAGTCATCTCTGCAGAGAAATGCTATTATTGACTGGTCAAAATCTGCTTTAAAGTGGTTACCATTGGGATCATCAGCTCCTAATTCAGATGAACTTCTTGTGTTATGCAGGCAGTTTAGACCTAGTCAAATGTTGAAATGTATTCTTTACTCTGATTCCCTTCATTTAGTTTGTCTGGAAAGTTTTTAATAGTTTTGCATCCATTAACTTATTCTCTGTAAATTGCTTAGAACATAATCTCTCAATATGCTTCATTTCACTGATAAACTCTACCTGATATCTTCATATGAAAGAGTTGGGTTTTATGTAGAAAGAACTTTCTCTTCATGGGTGTCAATGAGCAACCATTTGAGAACCTCCAAAATGGCTTGTGGCTCCTTGAAGATGCCTCATGGCTCCCTTACTGCCTCTCCAGGAAAGCTATTGGCTCACTCATAAGAAAATCACCCATGTATATATAATTGTGTGAATGTTCTGGATATGCGGAACCTCTGAAGTCCATTTGTGATTCCAGTTTATAAATCCTAGAGTTGATTTGAGAATGCCAAGGCTTACCTCCTATTTGGTTTAATTTTGAATAATGAATTGTTTTCTAGAGTGAGGTTCATCGATTTCTCAATATTTAGAGTAGGTGTTTTTCAAATGTTAAACCAAGAAATAGATTTTTAGTCATCGTATATTATATAAATGTGTGTGCATTGTTATTACTTTATTAGTGATAAAGAAGATAATAGCCAACAGTGTAACTTTTTATGAAGTACCCCTTTACACCCATGGAACTGTAATTATACATTTTTTAAAGCAAATAATTATTTTAAAATATTTATAAATATATCACCGAGCAGTGTGCCAGTTTTTAACTTAATTGAATTTTTCTATTTACTCAAAGTAACATAGTGAAATGTGTTTACAAATTAGGGAATTTGGTCACAGTGAAGTAACTTGGTTAAGACCACAGTGCACGTAAGTGGTAGAGACAGAATTCAAACCTAGGTCTTTTAGGGTTCATAGCTCTCTTGTTCCACTATTCTGCTTTGCCATCCTTCGGTCTTTTCAGCTGAACTACTAATGTGCAGGTACTTTCTACTACATTTCATTTCACATTATACTATATGTCAGTAGATTGTGGATTAAATGGCTGTTGATGGGCCACTTTCAGAAATGAACCATCATTTATAATATTCTGGGGGAAGTGCACCTTCATGAAGAAATAGGCTCTTGTAATATAGCTCTTGTAAAAGTTAGGGGCTTATGTATTTATTAAGGAGACTATTAAAGACAACTCTATTTTATCCCTTTTTTGCAGTTAATAAGCACAATATTGATGGTATTTGGCTATGCTTAATGCCCTTAACAATCAACCAGTCCATTTGAGATCCTAATCATTCTCATTATTTCTCTTTTTTATGAGTATAGCATTTTATGCTTCTGATTACCGCTCTTGGATGTGTAGTTGGGTAGGTAATTGGAGTGTGTGAATTATGGAACTTAAGTACATCAGGCTTCTGATAAGGGTCATAGGACAAAGTAAATATGACACAAGAACTTTTTTAAACAACCACTTAGTCCCAGGGTACTCAAGGGTTGATTGTGAGCTGGAAGAGAGGTTACAGGTCAGTGATAATGCAGCCTAGTGCAGTGCTGTGCCTGATAAGTTCTCTAGATTCCTTGCCTTTTGCTCCACTCAGCCTTTATCTCAGAATTACCCTTCTTGACATCTAACTTTCCTTCTTTGTATTTCTTTAAGTAATTTTTGAAGCCTGCAGATATTTTCCTATTAGACTTAGACTTTATCTTGACAACACTAAAATAGTAAGTTGAAACATTCAAGCATACTGGTTATTTGACATATCATAACTCCTCCAAGGCAATGTTTCCAGTGTATTTTGTAGTAAAACAGAAATTTAAAAATTCATTCAAAATGATAATCCCATAGATTCTGTTTCACATGGGAAGGTTAAAGTAGCCCTCTATAGAAATGTGAAAGAAAATGTTTATTAGTTGACTAATAAACATTATTTGGCTTACCCATATTTTTTACTCCCTTGTATTATTATTTTTTTTACCCGATCTTTAAATATTTACTATTTTCTTAGCATTAATGCACTCTGTTCTGGTGCTACTTATTTATAAGCCATTATGATTTTACTAGAAATCTTATGTTATGACTATATCACTTCAGATAAACTTTGTGTGTGTGTGTGTGTGTGTGTGTGTGTGTGTGTGTGGTGGGCTGACTTTCGGTGTGGGAAAGGAAGTGCTATGTTCCTTATACCTAAACATTATACGTGCAACATAGATGTATATGTTTTACCTTTAAAGGAAAAAAATGATCCTTCCTTTGTATGTTCTGTGTGAAACCATTATGTAGAGCTTGAGGCGGGAGTAGAATACACTTAACTGTTTAGGCTGTGGTTACTTCTGTTTCACTGTTATGTGTCTGTTTTTTTTAAACCAGAGTAAGTAGCACTATTAAAAGTTGAACTTGGCTTTTCAAGAGATCAGAAAGGTTGTTTATAGAGCTGGCAGCATCTTAGAAATATTATGCTTTTCGGCTCTTAGAAGTTGATATCAAAGAACCTTTCACCAGAAAAATCTTGAAAATTGCAGATTTTTTCCTGCTTCATAATTTCTGAAAACCTAGTTTTTCTTTTTTTTTTGTTGGTAATATTCTTTCTTTTCATTGGACTTCTTTTTGAATATTGCAACTATTTTCTAAATAGCCTCAGAGAAATCTTGGTGTACTCCTTTGGAAGTAATGTACCACATGCCCTCTCTTCTGTAGAATAGTTCCCTAGTATTTAAGTTATCTGTACTTTAAAAGAAAAATAACTTTTGTGAATAGGGTACAGTTAGATTTAAGCATTAGTATCTGAGAATATTGAAATACAGAATGATTCAACTTATAGGATCCTGAAATTTTTTCTAAATTAGAGATCTGATTGGAGCTTTCTGGAGAAATTATAGATTTTGTTTTGGTCTAGACCTCTCAGGCTTTAAGTCAGGAAAATAAGAGGAATCAAAAAAAAGAACAACTGAGAGTTTCTGGAGTTTTTATTTTATGGTCTTTTTTTTTTTTATTATTCCTTTATGGGGGTGGGGGTGGTAAGTAACAAACTATTGGGGAAGACAAGATATAATTTAGTAGTCATCCTTGAATTTTAAACAGAAAAACTAGATATACTCCATTTGAGAAGTACTACTCAGTCCAACTGAGGTATTTCTCTTTGCCAGTTTTGAAAATGAGCTCGTGATCCTCTGGATCAGTGATTTTCAAATCGTGCTCATCAACATGTCAGAATTTTATAAAGTGTTTATAATCAGAATAGATTACCCATGATTTTCTTACTGTTCACTCAATCACTTTCCTAATAGCTAGCAGTTTCAGTCACATTGAAAAACAGTGCATAAGGCTATGACATCTATTACTTTAAGACATTGTATTGAAAGAGGATGAGCTTTTCTTTTGGATGTTGGCAAAATATAGATATATATCGGAAATCATATGTCATATAACTAAGATTCATTATTCTACTAAGGTGTCTCTCTGCATTTCCTGTTGGGCAGGAGTGAGGCCATTTGGAAGAGTTTTTACATCAGGTAGATTTAGGTGAAGTCTTCATTGCTATCATCTTTCAATTGGCTTGCCCTGGGAAAATGATCACATCCTTTTGAATCTCAGTTTATCAGCTGTGAATCAGACATGACCATGTTTTCTTCTCAAGGAGCCTAATCATGCTGTATGTGGCATAGAGTAGATGTGCAGTGTCCCAGTTCCTTTCCCCTTGCTTATTGGTTGATATGATCAACATTTGTTAAACCACCTTTATATCAAGGTAAGGTGAAAAGTCTTTCTTTCTTTTTTTTTTTTTTAAACTGTAAGCAACTTTAGATTTATTCACAGGAGAACATGTTTAGTATCAGTTACTCTGACCAGCACTGTGATGACCCTGTATTAGATTTTAAAAAGATTAGCTCATGGAATCTTTCTTCAAGGAGTTTATACTCTGGAAACCTATATTTTGCTTGCATAAAGTATAACTCCAGTTCCATTTGGAATATTATTCTAGGATATAAATTTTCATTAGAAAAATTACCATTTCTTCCCAGTATTCTTAATTCTGAATTTCTAGCATATTAGACTTCTCAAAGCTATGTTTCCTTAGAAGATTTCATAAGTAGTATGTTCAGGAAAATAGTTGCATACTTGTGCTTCTATGAAGAAAGCACAAAATGGGCAAACATCTTTGGGGGAATGGGTTTATTTTACAGCCGTTCCCCTTTTTTGCCTGGAAATCAAGTGGTCTCCTTCAGCTCTTTATGGGGCTGAGGTAGGGTGTCAGTGGGTTTTTTCCTTTCTTTCTTTTCTTAATTAAACAGGGCAGTCTAAATATGTTGTTCAGCCTATTTTTAAATTACTGGCAAGCAGTTAATTTTGAGGACTGAAAATTAAAATAACCACAACAGTTGTTAAAAGTAGGGTTTCCATAGGCAGAAATCCAATTCTGTTCAGACACCACCTGTTTCAATAGGGCATTTCAGATGTCCATTTGGCAAAATTTGCAGGAAAAGACACAGGGAACATGCTTTCATTTTGTATTAAGTCTGTAGCATAATTCAGTCCCATTTCTCAGAGTGACAGTGTAATTTATGTATGATCCATTTTATAAGGAATAAATTGGAATCTTTTGAGACACTGTTTATTATGAAGTGGAATTCAGGTCCACGGTGGGCTCCAACAGGGGGTTTTGGTTATTAAAGTGCTCAAGTGCTCTTGTGACAAGGAACTTTCACCAGGGCAGCTGTATTAAGCTGTCTGAACACTGCATCATATTGCAAGATTCTGGAATGAATCTTGTATAGGGTGGTTTAGTATTTCCTTTTGTAGGTGGGAATTGAGAATACTCCTGATTTCTAAGCTGAATGGATCATGTTCTTCTCCCCTGAAATTTTTATTTATTTTGAATAGGTACAGTACAAAATTATGTACAATGAAAAGTAAATCTTATTCCAGGCCACCAATGATGCCGTATTGAATAACCTGGAACATAGTTCTTTGTGCACATTGACAAGTGTATCTGTAGGATAAACTCTTAGCAGTAGAATAATGGTTCCATGTAAAAGTAGAATTTAAATTTTGATAGACATTTGACAGATCAAAGAGGCTATACTACTCTATACTTGCGCCAATAATGTGTAAGAATGTCTGTTTCTCCACACTGTGAATTATTAAAATTTCCCCCCAATCTGATGAGTGAAAAATGGTATTTCATTTTTAATTCATATTTATTTTATGGGTGATGATGAGTATCTTTTCATACATTTAAAAGCCATTTTTATTTCCTTCCAAAGAACCACATTTTAATATATTTTAAATGGGAAACATTCTGAGTGTCTCAGTTTCAACTAAAGTTATGAATGCTGTTTCCACATGCTTGTATTTGGAAAGGTTACAAAAAGATACTGAAGCCTTTTTGACCATGGTTTGTGTTTTAGGGCTTTTCTTCCGTTGTATAACAAATTAGATTTTTAGGAACTGATTTGTTAAGTCTTTGGCTTCTGCAAATATAAGTGACTTTTGTAGCAAATTCACCTCAACAGCACCCAGAGATGAATAGCTGACTGCTTATTTTTAAAATAACTCAAAGAAAATAATACATAGAAGATTATTTTAGTGGCTGTCACTGGACAGCTTCATTAGATTTTTGGATATTTGTTTTGCGGCAAGTGGCCTTTTTGTTATTTTCTGATATACATCATCCTAGAATTGGCTGCCTCAAAAGATAAAAGAGGCTGCTGTTTTTTCACCTGCATTGATAAAAGGTAACATTTAAATAAGTACAAGGTCAAGCAGGCTGCCTTATTTTCTTGGTTATCAGAGTTGAGGTTAATTTTCTGTCATATTTAGTATTTTCTTCTTTCTGTATCTTTGGTTTTTCCCCCCAAGCCTAGAAAATTAAATCATGAAAGTGGAACATACATATAATTAATTAAGAGAATGTCGGAGTTGTTTGTCTTGATTAAAAATGTGACATATATCTCAGATTCTTTGGAGGAAAGCGTGGTCACAATAGTAGAAAGTTACTTATGTCAGTATATTTGGTGGTTTTTTTTGGTTTAATATCTTCTGAAAACCACACAAGTTGATTGCAAAACACTTAGACCTTTGAAAATATGTGCACATACAAAATATCTGTAGTATAAACAGATTCTTCATTCCCAACAACGTATTTACTTTTTAAACAAGGAGGGAAAAGAGAGGGTTACCCTTGTCACTCAGTCTAAAGCTCAAAAACTCTTTCTGTGTTACATGAGCAAATGTAAAAGAAAAAGAAAGGAAATAGTTAGATGTTCCTGGAATACATACTAAGGAAAGTTCTGTTGAATACTTAGCTGTCAATCTTGGGATATGTGCCAAATTTTTCTGATGACTCTCCTTGGAGTAACAGTTTAGCTGACTACATGTAGGAGGCTCTTAATGTAAGCACCTTAATTTAGTCTTGAAAGGAAATGCTGTGTTATCCGAAAGAAAAACTATCACTTAAAACTACCCTCACTCCTCCCCTTCCCCACCACACCCATAGAGTTAAGTAAATAAGAAATAAACAGAAAAGGGTGGGGGTGAGTGGGGGTGGTGGTAACTAAGAAATATGAATCTTGGAGAATTTTCAAATTAAAAAATGAATAATTCTTTCCACTTTGCACTTGTTTCAAAGCTACACATAAAGTTTGTCCAATAATCTGGATTTACTTCTAGGATGGTAAAGCAGTGGCTAATGAGAGCAGCTTCCTATTTTGATTTTTCCCACTGGGTAATTTTTGGGTTCGTACTCTTTATAATAGTAAGTAAAAACAATGTTTTAACTGAGGGGGTGGAGAGAAGGTGAAGGGAGGCTATTATTAACATTTTATTTTCTGAAATGTTCTTGTTCCATATGTTATAGGAAGAGTAGGCTGATCAGGATTTGAAGGTAGCAGTTTAAAAAATAAATGTCTGAGACTCTTGAGATAGATATTTGTGTTATGTTTGGAGAGTGGGGGTAGATGTTAAGTGGTTTAATGTAGTTAACCTTTCTTATCAGAAGTGACACAACCATAGCTTAATAGAATGTTTGATTCAAATCCTAAGGCATTAATTCAGTTATTGGACCTGCTTTTAATTTACCTTGGACCTTAGGTCGGTATAATAACTCTAAAATGAGCATAATACCCCCTGCTTCCCTGTTGTGGTTATTAAATAAATTGTGGTATATAGTTACACAGTCAGCAATAATTATTTTATTTGTTGCAACAACTACTTTTTTTTCTACACGTATGTTATGCTTTGGGTTAGATCATGGTTTTTGCTACCTGAAAAGGTGAAAATAAAGGGTTTCTATCCCAAGGCTTAGACATTATAATGGTGTTCTACTAGAAAGGTCATGCTTCAACTTTAAGGAGGAATCTAATTTTTTCCTGATTATCACATAAATACATATTAACTCCAGAAAAGGTAGACTTTCTTGGAAAGCAAAAAGAAGAAAATTATTTATTATGATTCCTCAAGAAACTATAACCATTGTTAGTATTTTACATTGTATTTTATGTAGATAAGATCGTATTGAATTTTCAGTCTTAACATGAATTCCTGGTGACACAAGAGATGGTTTTGTGTAGGTTAGGTAGTCAGAAATCTGCTTGTATATTCTCCCTGACAAATTAGAAATAAGTACCTCTATCTCGCTCAGCTGCTTGAAGCTCCAGTCCGAGGAACATGGGGTGGCTAGTGTAGCATGGGTTGGATTTCAGCTGCTGCCCTTCCTATTGAGTGAGGACCCGTGTGCAGGGCACAGTCTGGAGATGATGTGCAGTGGCCCTATGTATAGGTATAGAGAAAAGGTGATTTTGGACCTTAAAACAAATCTGTGTTGTCTGAGATAGTCTAGACAGGACTGATCTGGGGAAAGAGTGACAAACCTTCTTCGTTTGTTCTCAGGGTATTCCAATTTTGAGTAGCCATGTCTTTTCTGAGGTTCAGCCTGACCTCACGTTCTGCTTTATGATTTTTGCTTGTGGTTCTCATTATCCAGTATCCACAGATATCTATATAGGTTTGGTTCACGTAAAGGAAGCAAGAAGGCTTTGGATAAGACCATTGTGCAACTCATCCCCATTAGCTCAACAGGGGATTTCAAATGCCAGTGACTGTGGGGCCAGGCTAACCCTTTCTAAAGAACATGGCTTCAAACACTGATTGACCAGCTGAACTATCTAGCCCTTGCTAATGGGGATTTCACACAACGAATAATGATTTTTTTTTTTAAACTAGAGATTTAATAAAGTGGCATTTTCCTTTCTAATGATTTTGAGCTCTGAGTGCTTTGGCAAAAGGACATCAGTGAATTCTGGGTCAGGGATCCTCTAGATCTTAATAACCCTTACCATTAATTACAATACTTTCTGCTATATACAGTTTCAGATGTATATCTCTGACTTGACTCTTCACATAGATCCCAGGCTCGAACTGGGTCTTGTTCTTGTTGAATCTTCTTTTCCTTTTGCATTTTATGTTTTTTTTCTTTCTTGAATTTCTGTTCCTACTCTTGAAAAAGAAGGGATTCTCTGTCTGTGGAAGGGGTTTATTTATTTTTTTTCATCTTGCGCCTCTCTCATGGTTAAGTTTCTTGAGCTTTTCTCTCTTCATTCGCAGTATCTCCTGGGATCATCAAATCTGACTCCAATTCTTTTTTATTCTTTTTTCTGAAGAGATATTTTTATGGTTTCTATACATATGTCCAATTTGAGCTTCAATTTCAGTTCTTTGTGTTTTTAATTAAAGAAAAACACGTTATAGGTAATCTCTATTTTGATTTACCTTTCTTAAATGAAAGTAATTGAAATCAGCGATGTATATGCCTCTGTATTGCATATTACAGGACATAACTTTCTCCCAAGCTCCCAGTTAAATGCTGTAGTCCATTAGTCGGCCTTGATTCTAATAACTAAACCTTTATGAATCATTGCTATGCGGAGTAGCTTTTTCACTGCTCAGTATTCTGTACACATATGTAGATTTCTTTTGCTGTAGTGAATATGGCACAGCAGTTAAAAGGGCAGACTGTTAATGAACAAACCTTTTTTCAGATTTCGGTGTTGGCATTTTGTAACTGTGTAACTTTGGAAAATTACTAACCTCTGTTAATTTGTTTCCTCGTTTTTGAAATGGAACGTTGTGTGTCATCTACCAGGATATAGTAGTTGTGAGGATGATGTGGGATGACGTGGGACAATGCATGAGGAGTGCTAAACATAGCCACTGTTTTATAGGAAAAGCCCAGTAATACTCTTATAATTATTAATACATTTAGATTCTAGGCATGTGAGTCAGTTCTTATTTTCATGACTGTACGATGAATAAATCATACAGTTTTGCACCTGGAAGAATTCTTTGATATAATAGGTCAAGCAGTTCATTTTACAGATGAGTAAATTGAGGCATCAAGTGCTGAAGTGCTTGATCAATCAAGGGGTAGCTGAGTCGGGGTCTTGGGTCACCATTCTTATGTACTTTCTCTAAGACAGAAAAATGCTAGTTTTCTTTTTAAAATGCAATTAGAAGAAAATGAGAATTTTTAAATAAAGCAACCCCCCGGGGCTACTTCTCGTAGTTGCCTTAGGACCAATAGCACCATTCTGCATGCATCCCCTTCCTGAAGACAAGCTGGGCAAACTGCCAGAGTGGAGCAGCTCACTTGTCTCTGGCAGCAGGAGATTTTATCCTTTTGATTCTTTCTTTGTAGACTCAAGTTCCCTCTGCAAAACTGATTTCTCTTGTGTCTGAAAATCCAGTTTTAGCAGAGAAAATGATGATTAGAAATTCCCCACTCCCCTTCACAAACACATACACACTTTCTTAAACCAGCACCAATCTATCTGTGGGGATTGGTTATGTTTTTATTTTCCATAAATTAGAGGCAAGCATTATTTTTGGAATCATTTTTTTCAGTTGAACAGCAAGGGTTTGCATGACTTTAGAAGTGGTTTTACTTGGCATTAGCCAGCATATGAAAAAAGACTATAATAAAGTCAACAAAATAACTTTGTAATCTACCAGGTTTTTGAAAGTAGAGATGCAAATAAGTCATGGGTAGTGCTTAGATATTTAAAAAGTTTCTCCTCAGGGTTGGAAAGTAGGATGATAATACCCTTTATTAGAATCAGCTTACTGTAGCTGGCTTGCCACCTCTTCTTTGGGGAGGTGGCTTTAGTATCTCTCTTTCTCTCTTGCGTGCACACTTGTACACACATACGATTAAAAAATCAGGATTTGTAACCTATAAAAATAGTTTCAAATACTTGAATCTAGGACTGGTAGGAGGCAATTCTCGATAGAGTTAATTCTATTGTAAGGGCAGAATGAAACTCCTCTAGTGAAGAAATATATTAGCGAACTCTACCTGGTAGATTGTTAGTCTCTACTTCTTTGACCAGAAATACTGGCAGATAAAAAGCGATTTGACATGAAGTTTTTTCTTATTATAATTGTGGTAATAAGTAACAGAATGAGGAAAGATAAGAATAATAGATCAATAACTCCTTACTATTAACAGAGTTAATCATCTGTTTTTTCATTTAGCACGTGTGGATAAAATTATACTACATAGCATATTACCAAACTTCTCTTTTTGTACTGTAAAATTATTCAAGCATTTATTCCCTCAACATGTATTTGATTGCCTCTTCTTTACTAAGTACCTACCTTATTGGACTTTTGAGAGGATTAAATCAGACAATGTGCGTGTTTTTCTCCTAGCAGCCAATAAATATCATTTGGAGCTGAATGTGAATTTCCCTTACTAGACTATAAGATTCTGACATCAGTAAATTTGAATTAAAAAAAAATAAAATGTTATTTATTATATTATAATTGATAATACGAGGATTACATGTATTTTATATGTAAATTATAGATCATCTTAAATCTATCCGCACATTTAAGAATGAGAACCAGAATGAAACTAGTGAGATTTAGACTAGCTATATACTTCTTCCTGGCCCATCCCCTTTGTCTTTTGCAGGTGAAACCACTCTCCCGAATTTTCCTGAGCTTTTCAGTGTGATTTTTACCACAAACATATACATTCCTTTGTTCAGCTGATCTTTTATGAAAATGGTATGATATGGCATGTAATTTTTCTGTAACTTGCTTTTTTTCACTTCACAGTGATGAACTTTATATAGTGCTATTACAATTTTTTAACATTTCGCTGCTGTATAAAGCCTATAGTGACTATATCATAATTTGGCATGCATTCTCTTATTGATCAATGTCTAGTCTACCTCTTCTTAATTTTGTTTACATTTTGCTTCTGTGAACAGTACAATTTTGAACCATTTTATAAATGTCTCCTGTGCACATGTGCAAGCGTTTCTCTAGGGCAGTGGATTTCAAGCTTTTATGACTTTGACCCACAGGAAGAAATATGTTTTCCCTCCTGATTAAGTACCCACATATTCAGTATACATATACAGACTGAGACAAAAGTTTCACAAAGACATGCTTACATTCACTACATGAGACTCATTCTATTGTATTTTGTTCTGGTTGATTACATTTATTTAAAAAGGGTGGTGCAATCCCCTGTATTGATCTGTAGTGTCACTAATAGATTCTATTTGAATAGTACTTTTACTCATTGTGGTTCTCAAACTCTAGGGCCCATGAGCATCACCTGGAGAGCTAATAGCTGTAGGGATTCCTGGCCCCCACTGCAGAGATTCTTATTCAGTAGGTCTGGGGTGAGGTTTAAGAATCTCAGTTTCTAATACACATCTAGACAATACTGATGTTACTGGTCCACTGACCTCGTTTAGAGCTATAGTGCTTTAGGATGTATAACTAGGAATGAAATTGCTGGGTCATAGAGCATTCACATATTTAGCTTTATATTATTTTATATAGTAGTTGTATATAAATTATTTCACATAGTAGTTAGAACAATTTAGACTTGCATATGAACAATGTGTGAGTTCACATTGTGCTAAATTCTTGTCAGACTTGTTCATCTATATCTACTTAGAATGAATAAAGTTGTATCTTATTTGTTTTTTATTGGTCTGGATGAACTCGAGCATGTATTTCAGTAGCCATTCATATTTCTTTCTCTGTGAAGGGCTTGTTGTCGTCTGTTCATTTTTCTATTGATTTGTTGCATGTCTTTTTGTATCCTGGAGATACAAGTCCATCATTTGTTACATTTATTGTAGATACAAGTCCATTATTATATGTTGTATTTATTGTAGATATCTTTTCCCAGTTTTGCCTAGTTAGAGACTTGTGTTTTCATTTTCTTCATTTGATAGACAGAATTCTTAATTTAAATCTAAATGTAGTCCTTTTTTATGGTTAGTTTTTTTTCTCTCTCATTTAATCTGTTCTCCTATATAACGGGGTCATACAGATATTCTTCTGTATGGTTTTTTCCCCCTCCCAAAAAAGTGTTTTAGGAGTTTTATCTAACATTTAAATATTTCAAACATCTGGAATTGATTTTTTTTTGTATGGTATGAAGTAAGGGTCTAATTTGAATTTTTTTCTATATAGAAAATCAGTTTCGGCACATTATATTGTCTATGCTTTCCCCAATGATCTACAGTGCCTACCCTGTCAAATATCAGACTTTCTTATGTTGGTGAGTATGTTTGGGGAGCTTTTCAACTCTTTTCCATTGGTCAGTTTGGCCATCTCTGCAATAATACTATTTGTGTTGTAATTGCTGTCATTTTATATTGAGGTTTGCTGTATAATGTGATGTTTTATTACATCATTCTTTTTCTTCATATAAATTTTAGAATCATTTGAAGTTTTCTGAAAAACTGTTGGGGTTTGGATGGAAATTACATTGTATCTGTATATGATGAGTATTCTTATCCATGAACCTACACTTTCTTTGATAGTTTTTAAAGGGATAAAATATTTTTGAAAAAGGTTTACCTCATTTTCTGCTTTTTTTATTCCTAGGCATTTAATATTTTTTATTGCTATTATAAATGGATATTAAAAAATGTTTCCTGTGATGTGGAGATTTGTAGTTTACCTTTGCATATTTTATCATTTTTAGCCATCTTGGTAAACTTATTAATTCCAGTAATTTTTATGCATAAGTTCTTCTGTTTTTCTATGTGGATGACCATATTATAAGTGAATAATGATACGTCTTCCTGATTTTCAGTTCTCCTATTCTTTTTCTTCCCTGTTGTAATTCTGTGTTACATAAATTGGCCAGTAAAGTATTAAGTAGCAAAAATGATATTCTTGATTTTGAAGGAAATGATTCTAATAATTCACTATTTTGAATGTTGTTTGCATGAGATTTTGGTAGCTATCCTTTTGTCAAGTTAAAGAAGTTATCATCTAGTCTTGTCTTATTAAAAGTTTTGTTTATTTTCTTTTTTTAAAATCATAGATTTTGATTTTATTGAACATGTTTTCAGCATCTATTGAGATAAACAGGTGGGCTTTTTTTCTCCTTTAACCTGTTAATATAAGGTGTAGCGGCATTTTTGTCATGCTTACAAATTCTTGGAACAAACCCAACTTTGTGTTGCTCTATTAGATTTTATTTCCCCCCGCTATTGAATTCATTTGTTTAAAAGTTTTTCCCCACATTCTTGAGTGAAATTAGCCTGTGTTTCTTTTTCTCAAAGAAAATTCAGGTTTTGTTATCTTAATTATCTTCACCATGTAAAATGAGAAGTCTTTCTTTTTCCATTCTTTGGAAGAGTTTCTGTAAGATTGAACTTAACTTTTCCTAGAACTTTCTTGTAAAACCTTATAGGCCTGATGTTTTCTTTGTCTCCTTATTCACTTTAATAGTTAAAGGACTTTTCTTGATTTCTGTTTCATTTTGGGTTAGTTTTGGGTAAGTCATATTTCTTTTCAAATTTACTTTAAAATTTGCCAACATAAAATTATTTGTAATATCCTTATGTGTTTAATTTGTGCTGTACTTGCAGATGATTCCCCTTTTTCCTTCCTGTTGCTTAAATGTGCTTTCCTCCTTTTCTTAATCTTTCCTAGAGAATTGTGAATTTTTAAAGTTATTTTCAAAGAAATAATCTTAGACTTTATTAATTATTTTGTATTTCTTTTTGTCAATTTTTAGTCTTCCTTGTGCTTGAGTTATTATGCCATTGTTTTTCTCATTTCTTTAACTGTCACCCCCTTTTGTCCAATAAAAGTATTAGAGGTGAAAATGTTTCCTCTAATGCTCTTAATTGTATTCCACAAATATTAATGTGTAGCATTTTCTTCATCATTCAATATGATGAATTAAAAAATTTCCATTTAATCTCTTATTTTATCTATGAGTTATTTAGAAGTGCACCTCTGCAATTCCAAATGTGTGGAAGTTTAAAAAATTCTTTTATTATTTTTAAGGTGCTTCATTGAGATATATTCACATACCATACAGTCCATCCAAAGTGTATAATCAATAACTTTTAGAATATTCACAGAGTTGTGCATCCATCACCTCAATTAATTTTAGAATATTTTCATTACTTCAAAAAGAAAACGCTATACCTCACAATAGTCACCACTCAATCCCTCTATCTTTCCTCATTCTTACATACTACTTATCTATTTCTGTCTCTAGATTTATTTATATTTAAATTTTATATAAATGGAATCATACAATATATTGATTTTGTGTCTGTTTTCTTTCACTTAGCATAAATTTTAAAAAATGTGTTATTAATTAGAGAAGTTGTAACTTTACAGAAAAGTCATGTAAAAAGTAATGTTCCCAGATGTCCTCCCATTGTTGACACTTTGCATTAGAGTGATACCTTTGTAAAAATTGATGAAAGAACATTAGGAGTACATTAACTATAATCCATAGTTTACATTGGGTGTATTTTCCCCCTAAAGAACCCTATCATTAACATTTTGTATTAGGTTGTACATTTGTTACAATTCATGAAAGAATATCCTTATACTTGTGCTGTTAAGCCCAGTCCATTGTCCACAACAGGGTTCACTGTGTTATGCAGTCCTATATTTTATCTTCTAACTTTTAGTCTAGTACATACATGACCCTAAAATTCCCTTTTCAACTGTGTTCACATACATAGTTAAGCACTATAATTTACGCTCATAATAATGTGCTACTATCTCCACCATCCATTTCCAAACCTTTACAGTCAACCCAAATAGAAATTCTGTAAAGATTAAGCATTAGCACCCCATTCTCTACCCCCAAATTATCCCCTGGTAACTAATATACCAGATTCTAACTCTATGAGTTTGCTTATTATAATTAGTTCAAGTCAGTGTGATCATATAATATTTGTTCTTTTGTGCCTGGCTTATTTCACTCAGCATAATGTCCTCAATTATCTTTTTTTTCTCATGTATCACGACTTCATTTTTACAACTAAATAATAACCCATTGTATGTATATTTCATATTTTGTTTATCCATTTGTTGGTTGATGGATGCTTGGGTTGTTCCATCTTTTAGCAATTGTGAATAATGGTCCTATGAACATCGGTGTGCAAATAGCTGTTCAAGTCCTTGTTTTTAGTTCTTCTAGGTATATATATATTTGTCTTCCACAGTGGCTGAACCATTTTACATTCCAACCAGTAATGAATGAGTGTTCCAATTTCTCCACATCCTCTCCAACACTTTTAATTTTCTTTTTTTTTAGTGGTAGCCATTCTAGTGGATGTGAAATGATATCATTATGGTTTTGATTTGCATTTCCCTAGTGATACTGAACATCTTTTCATGTGCTTTTTAGCCATTTGTATATCCTCTTTGGAGAAATGTCTATTCAAATCTTTTGCCCGTTTTTAAAATTGGGTTGTTTGTCTTTTTATTGCTCAGTTGTAGGATTTCTTTATATATTCTGGATATGAAAACTTTATCAGATATGTGATTTGCAAATATTTTCTCCTGTTGAGTAGGTTGTCTTTTCAATTTAGTGGCAAAGTCCTTTTATGCACAAAAGTTTTTTTTTAATTTTGAGAAGGCCCCATTTATCTATTTTTTCTTTCATTTCTTGTGCTTTATGTATAGAGTCTAAGAAACCATTGCCTAACACAAAATCCTGAAGATGCATCCCTACATTTTCTACTAGGAGATTTATAGTCCTAGTTCTTATATTTAGGTCTTTTATCCACTTTGTGCTAATTTTTTAATATGGTGTGAAATAGGAGGTCCTCTTTCATTCTTTTACCTACGGATATGCAGTTCTCCAAGCACCTTTTGCTGAAGAGACTGTTCTTTCATGGCTGATAGACTTGACAGCCTTGTCAAAAATCTATTGGCCAAAGGTGTGAGGGTCTATTTTTGATCTCTCAATTCAATTTCATTGTTTGATTTATCTATCCTCATGCTAGTACCACACTGTCTTGACGTCTTCAGCTTTGTGATATGCTTTAAAGCCGGGAGGTAGGAGTCTTCCAACTTTGTTCTTCTTATTCAAGATGTTTTTGGCTATTTGGGGCCCCTTACCCTTCCAATTTAATTTGATAACTGGCTTTCCCATTTCCGGAAAGCAGGCTGTTGGAATTTTGATAGGGATTGCATTGAATTTGTAAATCATTTTAGATAGACTTGATATAGTAATGATATTTAGTTTTTCAATCCATGAACTCAGAATGCCCTTCCTTTTATTCAGGTCTTCTTTGAATTCTTTTAACAGTACTTTATAGTTTTCTGAATAAAAGTCCTTTGCATCCTTGATTAAATTTACTTCTAGATATTTGATTTATTTAGTTGCTGTTGTAAAGGAAATTTTTTTTCTTGATTTCCTCCTCAGATTGCTCACTCATAGTGTATAGAGATGCTACTGATTTTTGCATGTTGATCTTGCACCCAGCCACTTTGCTGAATTCATTTATTAGCTTTTGTAGCTTTGTTGTAGGTTTCTTGGGACATTCTGTATATAGGATCAAATAATCTGCAACTAATGATAGTTTTACTTCTTCCTTTCCAGTTTAGATGCCTCTTATTTTCTTTCTTCCCTAATTGCTCTGACTAGAACTTCTAGTACAATGTTGAATAAGAGTTGTGACAGTGGACATTCTTGTCTTGCTCCAGATCTTAGAGGGAAAGCTTTCAGTCTTTCACCTTTGTGTAGGATGTTAGCTGAGAGTTTTTGATATATGCCCTTTATCATTTTATCAAAGTTCTAAAGTTCTAGTGTTCTAGGTGTTTTTATCAAGAAAGTATGTTGAATTTTGTCTAATGCCTTTTCTGCATAAATGGAGGTGATGTGGTTTTTTCTCTTTGTTTTGTTGATGTGGTACAATATACCACATTAATTGATTTTCTTATGTTGGACCACTCTTGCATACCTGGGATAAAACCCATTTGATCGTGGTGCATAATTCTTTTGATGTGTTGTTGGATTTCATTTGCAAGTACTTTGCTGAGGATTTTTCCCTTCTTTATTCTCTAGGGAGAATGGTTTATAATTGTATTTTCTTGTAGTAACTTATCTGGCTTTGTTTTGGGGTATGTTGGCTTTAAAGAATTACAAAGAATGTAAATTTTACCTCCTCTTCAATTTCTTGGAAGAGTGAGAGCAGGTAGAATTCACTTGTGGAACATGGGCTCTTCTTTCTTGGGAGGTTTTTAATGACTAGTTCAATACTTAAATTGTAATTGATCAGTTGAGGCCTTCTGTTTCTTGTAGAAGTGTAGATTGTTTGTGTGTTTCTAAGAATTTGTCCATTTCATCTAGGTTGTCAAATTTGTTGGTTCATAGTTGTTGATGGTATCCTCTTAAGGACATTTTTATTTCTGTAGGGTCAGTAGTAACATTCCTGCTTTCATTTTTAAATTTTATTTACTTGCGTTTTCTCTCTTTATTTATCAGTAGCACTAAGGGTTTGTCAATTTTATTGATCTTTTTAAAGAACCAACTTTTGATTTTGTTAATTCTGTTTTGTTATTATCAATTTCCTTTATTTCTGCTCTTTTATTTCTTTCCTCCTCCTTGCTTTGTGATTAGTTTGCTGTTCTTTTTCTAGTTCCTAGGTGTGTGGTTAGGTCTTTGTTTTTAGCTCTTCCTTCTTTTTTAATGTAAGCATTTAGGGTTATAAATTTTCTTCTCAGCATGGGCTTTGGTGCATCTCCTAAGTTTTGATATACTGGGTTCGCATTTTTGTTCATCTCGAGATATTCTGATTTCCTTTGCAACTTCTTTGTTGACTCACTGATTGTTTAACAAAGTGTTATATAACTTCCATATTATCTATCAGATTTTGACCCCCAGCTTCACTCCATAATGGTTAGAGAAGATGCTTTGTATGACTTCAGTCTTTCTAAGTTGATTGAGACTTGTTTTATGACCCAATGTGTGGTCTGTCTTGGAGAATGATCCATGTACATTTGAAAAAAAATGTATACCCTGCTGTTTTGGAGTGCAGCTATTCAATATGTCTCTTTGGTCTAGTTCATTAATCATATTATTCAATTATTTCTGTTTCTTTATTGATCCTCTGTCTAGACATTCTGTTTATTGATGAGAGTGGTGTATTGAAGTCTCCAACTATTATTGTAGAGGTGTGCATTTCTCCTTTCAGTTTTGCCAGTGTTCGCCTCATATACTTTTGGGCACTGTAGTTAGGTACATAAATATTTACGATTGTTATTTCTTCTTGGGAAGTTGCTGCTTTTATTAATATATAGTATCCTTCTTTATTTCTTATAACAGCTTTTGATTTAAAGTCTATTTTGTCCAATATTAGCTCTTTTTTGTTACTATTTGCATGCAGTATCTTTTCACATCCATTCACTTTCACCCTGTTTTTGTCTTTGCATCTAGGATGAGTCTCTTGTAAACAACTTATATTTGGATCATGCTTTTTTAATCCATTTTGCCTTTGTCTTTTGCTTGGGAAGTTTAGTTCATTAACATTCACTATTATTACTGTGTTATTTTAAAGGCAATACTTACTTCAGACATTTTGTCCTTTGGTTTTTATGTCATATGATTTTTTTGGTCTCTTTTTTCCTTTGTTGCAGCCAACTTTTCTGTATAGTTGATCTTTTGTGATATATATGATCCTTTTATCATTTCTCTTTTTGTATATTTATGAAGTACTTTCTTTGTGGGTACCCTGGAATTTATATTACACAATCTATATCTCTAACCTACTAATTTGAAAAGATAGCAACTTAGCTCCAGTAGCATATGTGTTCTTTGCTCTCAAACCCCTCTTTCTGTTGTTTTTGCCCCACTTTACCACTTTACATTTTACATGTCTGTTATCAGGGAATGTGCCTTTTTCTTGTTCAATTGTATTCTGATTCTTATACAAATTGAAGAGCAGGATTGTATATTGAGGATGCAGTACTTTTGGTTTCCATTTATCCTTTTAGTTACCCTTCCTGATGATCCTCCTTTCTTCATACTACTCCAAGCCACTGTCCTCTGTCTTTTCCTTTCAGCCTGAAGAACTTACTCTGTAATTCTTGTAGAGCAGTACTCATGTTGACAGACTATCCCAGTTTCTGTTTATCTGTGAATATTTTGAACTCTCCCTCGTTTGTGAAGGATAGTTTTGCCAGATAAAAATTTGGGCCGGCAGTTTTTCTCCTTCAGTACTCTCACCTCTATGGTTTCTCATGAGAAATCACCACTTGGTTTTATAGAAGGTCCCTGTATGTAATGTATTGCTTTTCTCTTGCTCCTTTCGGAATTCTCTCTTTATATCTTTGGCTTTTAACATTCTGGTTAGAATATGTCTCAGAGTTGGTCTATTAGGATTTATTCTATTTGGAGTATGTTATAATTCTTGGACATGTATATTTGTGTATTTCATATGGGTGGGGAAATTTTCAGCCATTATTTCCTCAAATGTTCTTTCTCCTCCTTTTACCTTCTGTTTCCTTTCTGGGATACCCATGATGCATATGTTTGTGCACTTCATTCTGTCACTCACATCTGAGACACTGCTCAATTTTTTCTATTCTTTTCTCCTAAATGTTTGATTTTGATTGCCCTGCCTTCTAGTTCACTGATTCTTCTTCCTGTTTGAATCTGCTATTGTATGCCTCTAGCGTACTGGTGATCTCTACTATTGTGCTTTTCATACCCATTGTTTCTTCTGTTTATTTTTATACTTTCATATTCTTTGTATGTACCTACATTATCATCTTTATTTCTTTTATGTGTATTTTCCTTTATCTCCTTGAATTTATTTTGTTGATTTGTTTGAACATTTTTGATTAATTGGTCCAACTTCTGAGTCTCCTCTGAAGTTTTAATTTGTTCTTTTTGCTGAGCCACATCTTTCTGTTTCTTAGTGTGGCTCATAATTTTTTGGTGATGTTGAGGTATCTGATTATCTTGATGAGTTAAATCTGAAAGTCCATTTCTCCTAGGATTTTATTTTGATTGGCTTTGTGTTAAGGTTCTTCTTTGTTGCTTAGTCTAACTTATTCAGGCCCTTTAGATTAGCCCATGTTTAATTGTTCAGATTTCCTTAGCTCTTCTTCATCTGATTCTTGCCCTGGAAATGTGGTGCAATTTTTCTGCAATTATTTCACCTTCAGGAGAGAGCTTCCTTTCCTTTATTCATTCTCTGGGAATTTTGACCTGTTTGTTTTTGTGCAGACTTTTTTCCCCAGCTCCTACAACTACTTTAAATTCTCTCCCTCACTCAGTACCCACTTTCCTTATATTTTTCAGTCCTTGGTACTGTCTTCTTTTACAGCAGCTCAGTTTAAATCCCCACTTTTTTTTTCCTGTGAAGCTTTTCTGCCTGCAGTTTTTTCCCTGTTAGGTTATACCCCCTGGGGAGCAATATAGGGTCAATCCAGAAAGTGGGTCACTTCAGAAAATTCTGTTGCCTTTAGGTGACCTGCCAACTGAAACTGAATTGAGTGAAGACACATTTGTTCTTACCAGATATCTATAGCAATCTCTCTCTTATTTTTTTTTATATTTTATTTTTACTTTTTTGCCCCTGGGGACCCTTTTGTAGGCAGCACTCCTTAGTAGTTTGTGCCTCTGAGGACTTAGGTCCTTGTGCCTAGATGTGCATGTAGTTCCAACATGCTTCTGTGAGTCCTTCTATCATCTTAGTCAGTGGTGGGAGGGAGCTGGGTTGTGCTGCCTCTGTGTGACTCCCAAGCTGGCATGATCAAGTGAAGGGGAAGGGAAGAAAAACCGACTGGTGGTTGGGGATGGAATTCTCCTGAGATTTTCTGTTTCTTTGAGTCAGTGTTTGTGGAATCCTCCTCCATTCTCTACTGTCTTCCAGAGTTCTAAACAATTGGAGATTGTTCTTTTATTCTCTAAATCCCTGGGGAGTTTTTTTCAGGGCATGTCTTTGAAAAGGTTTTTTCAGGGCATTGCCATGTTGATTTTATCACTTCATGTATGAGTTTGATAAAATAAATTCTTGACTTTTACCTTAATTGCATTGCTGTAATTTCTTCTTGAATCTATTTTCCTTTTTCTGAAAGGAAATGCTGTTGAAGTTCTTTTCAGTGAAAATCTCCTATTAATAAATTCTCCCATTTGTTTGTTAATCTGTAAAAGTCTTGGTTATTGCCTGTGTTATAAAAAGTTACTTTTGCTGGTGTACAGTTGTAGGTTGACACATTTCCTTTCAATGCTTGGAACATATTTTTCTATTGTTTTTGTCAAGTCTGGTTTCAATCTAATTCAGTGTTAGTAGATGTTTTAATAGGTGCCTCTCTGGGAGAAAATTCCTGATTTTAGTGTTTGCTGATTTCTGTGGTGTCAATACTCTCAACATGTAATATGTGAAGTAATATCATTTATTGTTAAGTTGGGAAGAGATGTGCAGTAGCACACCATTATGAAGCATTTCCACTCTCCTGATATGATAAATAATTACCTCAAGTTAATATGTAGTAAAATATTTAGGAAGTGGTAAGTATTTATTACCTCTGTTTTTAATGTATTTTTTACTTGTAAATTTATACAATTTAATTTTTAATAATGGTCATGTTTAGCAACGGGCTCACAAAATTCCTGAAAATTTAATAGGTGGCTCTTGTTAGTCTATGAGTCTGTTCCAGCATACTACTTTTTTATTTGTTCTTTTTTAAATAGGTAATCTCTTGTTTCTTACTACTTTTGCCATCTCTTTTTCTTTAGTCTTCTGTCTGTTTAGTTTCATGTGCTTAGGAGTAAATTGCTATTAATTTATGTATGTATTATTTTTATATTATAATTGTTCTTTCTGTGAATTAATGTCTTTTATCATGTTTGGAAATTTAGTCATTGCATTTTCTTCATTGACTATTTTGTTTGGGCCTCTTATTAGATATCTGTTATTTTGATTCAGTTTTCTAGTCTCTTAGTAGTTTTTATATTTTTCAATTTCTTATGCCTTTGTGCTTCATTCTGGCAGTTTCTTCGGATCTGTCCAGTACACTAATTCTTTTCAGGTGTGTTTAACCTCCTGTTTAACTCGTTCCACTGAGCCATTACTCCGACAGTGATTTTTTTTGTTTTCCATTTCTTAAAGCTTTATTTGCTGCTTTTCAGTGGCCTGGTCATTCTTATTAATGCATTGCTCGGTCACTTTTCAGGTTCCAATGTTTTCCTTTGCACACATTTTGTGAAGTTATTTTATATTCTGCATCTGACAATTCTGATATCTCCGATCCTTGATGTCCTTCTACCAAATCTCAGATCATAGTGACTTGTTTCTTTGTGTTCAGAGATAATTCAAAATTGTGAGTTCATGTTGATTTAGCTGAAAGTTGGGAATCCTGAGACCTGAATTCAATGTGCTTTACCCGACAGTGGCTGTGTAAATCCACTCCTGTGAGGCTCTGAGGTTCAGTCTCCATATGTACTGTCGGCCCCACCCAGGTTTGGTTTTTAGAAACCCATGGGTGCATAGGCATGTGTGTGTCGTTTAGGCAACCCCATCTTTCATGCTTGATTGCAATTCTCAGTTTGTGTTTTAACTCTCTTCTTTTCCATGTCCTGTTCTTTCTGTTTTGCTTTTACACACTCTTGGTTTTTAGATATTTCCTTTATTCTTTTACAAGCCCTGCAATGCTGTAAGAGTTTTTATTGTAATTTATCTAGTATGTGGTTGTATTGTAAAGAGAATTTACCGTATTGCCCAAATTAGAAGTTGTTTGTTTGGAAATCACTGTATGTTTGGTATTTTAGCATTGTTCTTTGCACATAGAAGAGACTCAATATAAATGTATTGAATAACTATTGCGAGAGGGTAACAGCACAGCTGTGATTATATTTTCCCCATTGTTCAGTTGTATTTCTTTTAAAAAATTTAAATTGTTATTGAATTTTTATGTCTAAGGTACCATTTTTCCGTCTGTACTTGTGGCCACTCTTGTGACTAGTAGTATATGTTGAAAGTTGACTATTTTCATAATATTACTTATCAAGACACGTCAGAAAGCCAACTATTAGAAGAGAAGGTAGAATGGTCTCACTAATATATTTTAAAGCTTGTTCAAGACAACAGAAATTGTATAAAACTAAATGTACATAAACCTAGACAGAGAGCAATATAGTAATTATTTTGAGTTTCTAGTTTCAAACTACAAAGGTAAACAAAAACTTGCTTAAAACTGAAAAGTGTTCTAACTATAACTTATTTTTAATGGTACTTAATTATAACTTAGAATTTAAGTCTTACCAAATCAGGGAATAGTACATAAATAGAAGGATTTTAAATGAGTCAAATTCTGAAACAGTAGTGATTTATAGTATATACAACATAGCTGGAACTATATGTTTCTTCATTTGAGGAAGAAAGATATTTTAAAATTTTGTCTGCTTGGAATATTATTTTGTAAAGCATTGATTATTTTTTGTCAGTTGAGATTACACTTAAACTTTACATGCAGATGATACAGTACTTCAATATATTTTCAATATTAAAGAAAATGTGTGTTTGGTTTCTTTTTAATGCTTTTGCAGATAAGGCTAGGGAAATGAAACTTTATTATTCTGTTTATTTCAGAACTGAAAGAAATTTTTTCAGGGAATTCCATTTCTCAAATGTAAATATGATTTATAATTTTCATTTTTAGCTTCTGTTAATACGTAAAATGTATAAAACTCAAAATGCAATCTAGATATCTGTAGCTCAGTGCTTGATTGTGGTTTGCTAAAAAATGTAAGATAAGATTGCGTTCAAACCACATCAGAAGAAAAATTGAAAAAATTTTTCAAACACAGGAAGATGCCAGTCACAGTTTAATAGGTTCTCTCTTTTCTTAATGCAAAATTTATTTCATAAAGTCTCCGATGTGCAAGTGGGTACATGAAAGGGGAAAGGATATAAAAATGCATTTGGGAAGTTGAAATTTATTTTACAGCAAAATAATGCATATACACAGTTTAAAAGAATTAAGTAGTAATGTTAGGTGTTTAAACAAAAAGCAAAAGTCTTGTATTCTATTCCTCTCCAAGCCCCTTCCCACTTTTTGGAAGGAATCACTTTACTAACCCCATCTCTTTTTCCTTGTGATATAACCCCATTTAAAATTATTCTCTTAGACACTTTTATGACTTTCTAGATGCTGAACAATGAACTCTAGTTCTCGTTCCACTAACTGTGGGCACAGTCTCTTGTTTTTCAACTTTGTAATCTCAGGGTATGTCCAAGTTTCTTTCCCTTCTCTGTTCCTGTTTCTACCTTTCATACTTGTCATCTAAACTTCTACTTTTACATTGTCAAGGTTAATAACAAGATCTTGTTGATAAAAATTTTAAACCCACCTGCTTGTCTGTAGTAGGAGTAGCAGTGGCAGTAGTAACTCATAGCAGTTACATAGTCCTGCTATATGCCAGGCACAAGTCTGGGCACTTTACATATATTAAACCTATTTGATTATCACATTGACCATATATGGTAAATATTATTGTCCCCATTTTTCAGACATGGAGAGTTTGCTTAGTAAGTGGTGGAGCTGAGTAAGTTATTCCTAGAAGTTGAAAATCAGTAAATATTGTTGTTTTTGACTAGGTAAGATGTTTACTCACAGCTAAGATGTGTGTCATTATATTTTATTTCTTATATAGCTAGTTATTATTGTGACTTTTAAATAGTTGTTTTTCTTTATTGCTTCTTGTTTTGTGCTAATACTCTCACATTCCCAGCCTTTCCAAATGCTTCCTATAGGGGCTCTCATAAGGTCCTCTAAGTTTCTTACACAGTGACTTCTCCCACCCTTTTTGGGGGTAATTATTAATTTGATTTGAGAAATTCAAATTTTTGTCACTTCAAAATGTTTAGTGTGGCAAGATCATCCAGAATGATACTTCCTATTTGCCTATGCCATTTTACGATCAATCCCCAACAAACTAGGCGGAGTAGTAGCCCTAATCTGCTGAATCCTCGTACTTATAATCATGCCACTACTACACACAGCCAAACAATGGAGCATAATATTCCGACCACTAAGCCAACTACTATTCTGACTCTTAGCAGCTAACCTACTCATCCTGACATGAATCGGCGGCCAACCCGTCGAACACCCCTTCATCATTATCGGCCAAGTAGCTTCAATCTCATACTTCTCAATCATCCTAATCTTAATACCACTAGCAGGTATCCTAGAAAACCACCTAATAAAACTATAAGCCCTTGTAGTATAAACATTACACTGGTCTTGTAAGCCAAAAATGAAGTAACCACTTCCAAGGACACTCAGGGAAGAAAAATGCCATTCCACCATCAACTCCCAAAGCTGAAGTTCTAATTAAACTATTCCCTGCTTCAACTGTAGAGTTGAACAGAGAATTAACTCATGAAACAGATTCTTACATTGATTTTGAAAACATTTAATTTTGAGAGTACCTTACAGTTTTGTTATACTCTTTGAAATAACTGGAGACATCCTGTGTCCTTTAGGGGCATTGTTGCTTTTCCGATATTACATAAGCCCTCTAAACACTACTATTTTAGTGACTGTCCATTTAAAACTATGTGTTTGGTACAAAAGACTCAAAATTTGAGCCACCTGAGATGTAAACAGAAAGACCCTCTAATTTCAAAATGTTATTTGTCATCTACCAAAATATAATTTGCTCTGCTCCCTGTGCTGTAATTGATTAGAATTTCATTTGTATCATTTTGCCCAGGTGAGGGTCACATTCAAATTTTTTGTTCTTTTAAAGTCATTGAACTCCTCTCTCTTTTCTATCCATCCTTCTTTCATTTCCAGCTCAAGTTGTTGACAAGGTTGACAGTTGAATTTGAAACCAGTTTAGTTGACTTTGAGTCAATAGAAGTATGGTGGCTGAGGGCTTTGGAACCAAACTACCTGGACTTAAATCTCAGGTTATGATTATATATGTGTCTTTGGGCACATTGGGTAAACTGTGCCTTGGTTTCCTCACCTCAAAATTAGGGTTAATAACTACTTCACAAGACTGTTGAGTTAGTCATTATTAAGTTCTACACCAGAGTCTGGACAAGTAAGTGTCCAGTAAGCTGTGACCCACCACCACCACCCACGCATGCAGTCGTCTTATCGCCACCACCCCTGTCATCCTTGTCCTCACCTCACCACTGTCATCGTCACCAGCGCTACCATTGTCCCCCCCAGTACAGTCCTCCCTGTGACCTTCCCTTCTTTACTGTCCACCCACCACTACAGCCAATCTACCATATTGCTGCCACATGATCGTCCTAAAATGAATAGCTGTTCAAATAGAGCTCCTCAAGGTGCCACGTGTGTCTCCTTTTTGTCCAAGATGTAACTGCATTTTGTGGCTGGTATTAAGGGCAGCATGTTTTAATAAGGAATTGACAGAACTCATAGCCAGGTATGGCTTAGGAAAATCTGTCTTTCTGTTCTTGTCTGGATCCTCTCCTTAAATGTTCATCAGCATCTCTTGAGCCTGTTGCCTGCTATGTGCTGATTCATGCTTAACCATCTTTTGTTATTTGTTCGAATATAGATCTTATCTGTACTTCTGTAGGTGTACTTATATCTGCGTTAGAAACTATTCAGATCCAGGCAAATTGGGGAATTTTGGAGGATGTGACTCTCCAATTCTGTAAAACAGTCTGCTTCCCTTCCCTTATCAGACCTTGAAGTGGGTTTTTACTGTCTTTCCTGAGCTATGGGAGTATGAAACTAGTTCCCTCTAGTTTCATGGTTGTCATCTCCAAAAATGGGGCATTATTAAGAAGTCAAAATAAGTAAAAAAAAAAAAAAAAAAAAAAAACTATCCCAAATATTGTGTCCTCTAACAGTGGAGCTCTTTTTTGCTTTTTTGTGCATATATACATTTTTTGTATTAATTTTACACATTCACCATTAGATTGTTCCGGAATGAAAGATTCCTTATATTCCCAAGATTCAGTGTCTTTTCTTTTCCACTTGTACCATATTCATTTAGTCTTCTCATTAACAATTGTTAAATTTTGGGTCTATTGCCTCTATTTAGTTTGCTGTTTAAGTAAATTTGGGTTCATTCTTTAAACTAGTCCTACCAATTGTTAAAATGATTTTGCCTCATAATCTTATTGTCTTATAATATTAATTTTTAATGAGTCACTTGAGTATATGTAAAATGATGCCAAAAAGCCTATAAAAATTATCAATAGTCCGCATTGCTTCTGCCTCCCCTACAACACGCACACACACACACACACACACACACACACACACACACTCACACACACCTTCTCAATTACTTTCAACTTTTTGGCTGTTTTTTTTATATTATCCCCACTATTGAAATATTTACAAATTGTCTCCTCCTTAATTTTATTCCTGTTATGTTAGATGAGAATTTTAAATTCAAGAAGCATCATCTCTTAATTTATATTCAAAAGAAGCACATAGATTTCACTTAAATCAGTGCTAACTCGATCAATTTCTAGTTTTTGAACCCTAAATAAACATTTAATGTCATTATTTTAAAGTGTACCTGTTGGTGAAATCTGTATATTTAACATTATAATACCACTCTATCTGGTATTATAATTTATAGATTTTTTTCATTTTTTTTTCTAGTTTATCAAAATGTGTACCAAGTGGTTACCTTTATGCTTGGTTTATCCCCTCACTTCTCCCTTCACTTCTCCTTTTTAATGTATTTAAGGCTATAAATTTTCCTTTGAATACATATTTTGCTGTGCCTATAGATATGAAATGCTCTTTTTATTGTTTTATATTAATTGATTTTTCTTTTTTAGAAAATTTATTAGATCATAATCAGGCAGTATAATCTTTACAGCCATTAAAAAGAGAGTTTGTGACACCTTTATGATTGTTTTTTGTCAGTGTTTCATGGACACGTAAAAAGTAAGCTTTATTCAAGGGATAGAAAGTTGTATTTATAGGTATTAAATCAAGTTTGTGGCTTGTTTTCATCAATTCTATTATGTCCCTACTCATTTTGGGTTGGCTTAACAACAGTAATTTACTGACTCATGGTTTCAGAGGCTAGGGAGGTTTACTTTCTCCCAGATTGGTATCTTCTGACTGGCCGGCAATCTGGGGTTCCTTGGCTTGTCCATCACATGGAAGTGTATTTTCCTTTCTCTTCCAAATTTTGTTGATGTCCGATTTCTGGCTTCTCCCTGTGGCCTTCTCTGTAAGGCCTTCAGTAACAGGATTAAGACTCATCCTAAGTCATTGGCAATACTTAACCAAAAATAACATCTTCTAAAGGTCCTATTTATAATGAGTTCAGATTAAGAACATGATTTTTGGGATACATAACTCCAAGCCACCATACCCTGTCTGACAGAGTCTGTCTTTCAGTGAGAGAATTCAAAGTCCTTTCATTTTTAGTCTGAGTGGTACTTCATTTTACTGTTTTCCTCTTATCTTGTTCATTATTTATATCTGTGACTTTTTCCTTTTTCTTGATTTTGCCTATGTTTTCAATTTGGTATTCATCCCTCATTTCACCTTTGTTTATGTGGAAGTGCTTCTGTATTTTTCCATTCCATTATTGGACCCCTTCCCTTTCCATTGCTCATAATCCTTTTTTTTTTCTGCGTGAAAAATACACCAACGCTTTTCTCTCACCTTGACCCTCTAATCTTCTTTTCCTTTCCTAAATTTTTGTGGAGATAATTTAGTGTTTTAGGTCCAAAATTCTATTAGACTTTTCTGTGTCAGGAATTCTTACCGAACACTTCTATTATACATCCCAGATAGTCTATTATCTATTTAGATTTAATTTCCTCCAGAGTGCAAGGTACATTGCGCCTGTTTATTTTTCTCTCCATCTTCCTGCATGTAAAAGTCTCTTTTCTGATTCAGCTTTTTTTTTGGTTGGAATTATTTCCCATGTGCTTTTCTTAGATGGGACACTGGCTGATGTGCTTTTGAATCCTTAAATTTTGTCAGTACTTCTTTTACACTGACTGTTTTGGGGATGTTTGTGTCATACTTCTTTTATTCCTAGTAGTCTAGATGCTAATTGCTCTTTCTTCCAGTGTTACAAATGAGAAGTCCAATATTAATTTGATTCTTTTTCAATTGCAAATAGTTATTTTTTTCTGGTAACTTGAAAGTTTTTGTTTTTACCCTTAGAGTTTGGGTATTTTACCGTGATGTTCTTGGATGACTGTCTTTTCTCATCAGTTTTATTTAGATTTTGGTGAACCCTGGTTGCAGTTTGCTCTTTTCTTTACTTCAGATAAATTTTCTTCTCTTTTCTTCCTTCTGGAGACTCTTTTGGAACTCTTTCTATAGCTGATATATTAGGTTGCCTTGATCTGTTCTTTAGATCTCTTTATCTTTTCCCATTTTGATTCTCATCTCATATGTTTATTTTATGCTGTGAGCTTTTTACCAGTTGACCTTTCATGCCACCAGTTTGAGTCTGTCCTCTTCTTTAATTTACATACTTAATTATTCAGCTTGAGGATTTTTTAAATTTTAATTAAAGTTATTTTTTTCTTTCCACCTATTACATTCTGTATTCTGCTTGACTCTTCTTAGATGGTCATACCAAGTTTGGCCTCAATTTTTCATGTCTTCTCCAGCAGCAGTATTGTTTCTGCTCTCCCACCTTCATTCATCTTTAGGTGTGTTATTTATATGCACACTGGGATCGGATCGAGTTGTTAGGGGACTTTAGGTTGTTGGAATCTTGTAAGTGATGGCAGGTCTAGGAGTCTCAGACTGTGCTGTAGCCGCATGTATGCTGTCACTTTCTTATTCACACATCTGTAGGATTCTGTGCCTTCTGGTTTCCTTGCATTCCCCAGATTTAGGAGTAGAGAGAACTTGAGCACCTTCTGAGAGCCTTCTGGGCCAAGGAGGCTGGCCACACTCCTGCAGTTATTGATGGGCAGAACCCTTCTGGGTCTAGCTTGGGGCTCATAACAAAGGAAGTCCTGCAGCAACCGCCCTCACGCTCAAGATGCCCATAAGACCATGGGCATATTTTCCCAAGCCCAGGCTTGCTGGTCCTCAGAGCTCACTGATCAAGAAAGATAAATGGGTTGGATTTGGGATTGAAGGAAGGGTAAGTCAAATTCAAGGCTCTTTTTCTCCAGAATCCTACATTTTTATACTTCACAGCCTCAGTTGGTATTTCAACCCTCTGTGCCATTTATCATGTATCTAACGGCGTTATAGAAGATGCTTTTATTTCAGAAGCCTATCTTTGACTCTTACAGTTTTCTCCATGCCCTCATATAATGTTTTGAACTATTCTACACTTTTCAGGGGATGTTCTTTTAAAATGCAATTTAGACTAACTTCTGGAAGAGTGTATTTGTCCAGATGTAAATTTCATTGAACAAAATGTAAGTGATCTGAAAATCTTGCATGATTTTGAAGCCAGTTAAAGTAGGGCAGAGACCAAAAATAAGAGGCTAGCTAGAGGGAAGAAACAGGAAATGCAGAGAGAAACATCTTTTAGGTTATCAGTGGTACTAGAAACAGACATAGTGAAAACATGGAAATTGAAGACCAGATATAATCAGAAAACTCTATTCTGGCCAATAGTTACAAACTTTCATTTTCCTAAACCATCTACTAGAGTTGCTGACAAGTAGTATTAGATGAGATTACATATTAAAGAGACTAATATTACATATTAGTTATTTTCTAA
The DNA here is from genome assembly GCF_023851605.1 of Tamandua tetradactyla. Classification (NCBI taxonomy): domain Eukaryota; kingdom Metazoa; phylum Chordata; class Mammalia; order Pilosa; family Myrmecophagidae; genus Tamandua; species Tamandua tetradactyla. The sequence goes on from NC_135328.1 coordinate 76,611,073, forward strand.
AAAATTTAAAACAAGCATTCAGTAGAATCTGATTGGATTAAAGAAAATACTGTATTTTCTAGTCACTGATTGTAAAGTTAGCACAAATTTATGCACAGTTATGTTTAAACAGTTTTTTGCCTTAAATTTCTGAAATTTGATTTATGTGCAATGCTCTCCCTGGCTGAATTCCTTCATATTGTTTGAACTAATTAGCCTCAGGCAAAGAGGCTAATTATGCAGCATGTATAAACTTCACATTGAATGGTAATTAGTCTGTATTGCTCAGTGGCACTTAGTGTTGTTGAGGTTAAGAGTTCAGTAGAAATTTTGAAAAGCCAGTGACTAGATCCCCTGTGTATATGGGATAGATACACTGACAACCAATGAACAGTTTTATTCTGTATCAGTAGTGTTAATTTAATTCCTGATTTAGTATCTAAGCCTCTGTTTTACAATTATATGTATGAAAAGGAATCATATGGCATAAATTTGAACTTTACCATTTATCATGGACACAGACCAAATGAAATACAACCCTATAAAATAGAAACCTTTCTGTTGTTATCTAAATTTTACTTTTCTGGGAAGTTGTTATGGAATATGTTTATCCTCTTAACTTTGAGCTCTCTTAATTTAGAGATGTAGTGATAATGAGAGGGAAAGGAGTAAGAGAGATCAGGTGACCAGTTTTATCAAGATTGGTTTTTGTGTGGATGAAAAGGTAACAGTAGACATTAAATACCCAGATCAACATGGAGAGTGAAAAGTTATTAAATTTCTGGGGTTTTGTACTTAGCATTATATGGATGTAATTGAGACAAGAACGTAAACTTTCTGTGACACAAGAATCTGTCAGATACTATTATGCACCTTCTTCTTAGGTATTCCTAAGTTCTACAAAAGGGTTTTAAAAATAAATTGTGAAAGAACCACTGAAGATGCCATTTTTTTTCTGGTGCCAGAATATTGCTGTTGTTTTAAGGCCTGACATTTGAAAGTATATAGCTAGACTAATAATTATATTTTTTTAATTTGCATTTATAAAAATATGTGTAATACTTCATTAGGTTGAATATTAAACAGCAGTGGCAGGGTGTTCTAGAGCCGTAATTAGAAAACTGATTGCAAATTGCCAAGATTCAATGAGTCAACAAACCAAATAAGAGTTAAAAAAAAAAAAAAAACCCTCAAGGATATTAGATTTCAAAATGTTCTTCCTTAATTTAGTTTGTCCATTATAATTTGTTTTAATTATTTATAGTATTGCTTAATATGCCAGGAAATTATCTTGTAATAGCATTTATAAAATAATGAAATTTCAGTAGTATGAATCCTATCTTTAGCATTCTGCTTTTAAATCTCAGATTAAGATGTTTTGTTAGGAATTACCTAGTTTGATCTATAAAAGCATGCCTTTGCTGGGTAACTTTATCCATTTTAGAATTTTGAAACCAAATGCTTATTTGAGAAAGTAAATGGAATGATTTAGCATGTATCGTTTTGTTGTTGTTGAACAAATGGCACAAAAAATTATAAGAAGAAAAATACATATTTCCACTAACATGGGGCAATAATGTTTTGGGATAATACTTTCTGATGCATACCTATATACATGTGTTTTTTTTTTTTGCATAGACCCAGTATAGATTGCTCATTTAAGTGAAAAGCATATCCACTGCCTGCTGTATTCCATATCTTGCTAGGTATTTAAGGAATACAGACTTTGTTGACATATTGTTGGGCTGTGGGTTAGAGGAGAAACACGATAAGATAGCCTAAAGATGTAAATTCTGGTTGCAAATTGTGGACATTTATTTGAATTTGGTTCTATTAGGAGGTAGAAGTAAGTAAGAAAGAATTCTTCTTTTACTATTGATATAGATTTTTGCATATGAAGAATCTACCTCTATTTCTTATTCTTAATAGTAGAAGTTCACAGATATGGTAAGTATGGATTTAGATTTTGTTTCTAAACAGAAAGATTACATATTCTGCAATATTTATATGAGTGGAAAAAATTAGGAACACTGAAATGGAGTAGGCAGCAGTTAACTCTTTTCTTATGATTATACAATAGGAATGGATAAAGATGTTTCAAATCATTTGAATTTTAAGTGAACTCTTTATTCTGATTTACATACTTTCTTTTTCTCCACCCCTACCTGCCCCAATGAGAGATTTTTTTTTTCATGGGCAGGCACCGGGAATCGAACCCAGGTCTTTTGGCATGGCAGGCGAGAACTCTGAGCCAAGTTGCCCACCCAGATATTTCTTAATTGATACATTTTGTGCAACATAAAAATATTTGCCTTTTATCTTAAATTGAGAATTATTTTAATTCTTTTTTTTTTTTAGAGCCTAGCATTTCCTTATATTGAAAAGCCATTTAAAATGTACCAGTACCTGACCTTACTATGTGTCCCTGGGCTGCTTTTCTATGTGCCTTTTGATCTTGTGCTGTAGATGGTTGCTGTTTCCTTAAATACAATCTGGGTTTTGCTGTCTCATTGTCTTAGTTCACTCCTGGCTCCTTGTCTCCAAGTAGCATATTTTCTTCTCTTTCTAATAATTACTGACTTATCCTCCAGGACCAAATTAAGGTGTTACTTCTCTATAAATTTATGCATTATTCTTTTCCCATACACCCCACAAAACTATCCCCCTCTTTTTTTTGTCATAGCACTTTATAGGTGACTGTTAGAACAACTGTGAACATAGATACAGCATCATTAAAGAGTGGGGGCCAAGTGGTCCATCTTTGTATCTTCTAGGACCCGCATTTAGTTAATATATGTTGAGCTGAAATGTTTTAAAACCCCATGCTTTTAATGATTAAGAAAACAGTTTGCCTCATTAAATTCCTTGATAGTAGTAGTTTCTCCCATTATGTTTCTCATGTACACTATTCCCGCCTGTTTTGTGGTGGTGTTGGTTTATATAAAAATTAGTTTGAGAGTAATCAAAGAAGAATCATTTATGTAGATCAAATTCAAGAAAACTTGCTTTTGACTCTTGGTTTGTATTTAGTTTTGAGGGACGCATCTCTTTCTCCCCTTTCTGCAGGATCCTAACAGGAGTGTGCATACCAGCAGCAGCAGCAGCAGCAGTTGCAGCAGCAGCAGTAGCAGCAGCAGCAGCAGTAGCAGTAGCAGCAGTAGCAGCAGCAGGAGCAGTAGCAGCAGCAGTAGTAGCAGCAGCAGCAGCAGCAGCAGCAGCACCAGTTTTTCAAAGCCTCACAAATTAATGAAGGAGCACAAGGAAAAACCTTCTAAAGACTCCAGAGAACATAAAAGTGCCTTCAAAGAACCTTCCAGGGATCACAAATCTTCCAAAGAATCCTCTAAGAAACCCAAAGAAAATAAGCCACTGAAAGAAGAAAAAATAGTTCCTAAAATGGCCTTCAAGGAACCTAAACCCATGTCAAAAGAGCCAAAACCAGACAGTAACTTACTCACCATCACCAGTGGACAGCAAGATAAGAAAATTCCTAGTAAAAGGCCCCCCATTTCAGATTCTGAAGAACTCTCAGCCAAAAAAAGGAAAAAAAATAGCTCAGAGGCTTTATTTAAAAGTTTTTCTAGTGCACCTCCACTGATACTCACTTGTTCCGCTGACAAAAAACAGATAAAAGATAAATCTCACGTCAAGATGGGAAAGGTCAAAATTGAAAGTGAGACGTCAGAGAAGAAGAAATCAACTTTGCCACCATTTGATGATATTGTGGACCCCAATGATTCAGACGTGGAGGAGAATATGTCCTCTAAATCTGATGTGAGTAGTCCTGTTGCTTTCCCTGCCTTCCTCTATTTCAGATAGCTTCATGATCATTAATGAAGAAAATGAATGTTGATCCAATAAAATGATAGTGTGGAAGGAAATACAGCATAGAAATGAGTTTCAACTAATAGAAAAAAGGAAATGGAGTCACTAAGGAATCAGTAGGTTTTCTGCCTGTGAATAAAGTTGTTAAAGGAAAGATACATTCCATAGAATAATAATGAGTCGTTTGAATAGCAACAGAAAAATTTAGATGCTCATTAAAGTTTGATTATTATGCTTTTCAATGATTGCTGATCTAAGAAAATGAGAAGAGTGCAGTAAAACAAATACAAGGGAACGTATGTTTAAAAGAGACACAGAAAGTATTGGGCACAACTATAATGTTGATCTTTTGATCCATGGCATAAAGTAATTTGTTTACATAGATGGAAAGTTGGTGATAGTATTTTTTAAACAGGTTTATTGAGACAAAATTGATGCAAGAAACTGTACGTTTAAAGTATATAATTTGATTAGTATTGACATGTGGATACACCTGTGAAATCAGGTAACTTTTTTGAAAGTGAAATGTTTACTTTTGTTCTTTCAGTGTACGCCACTGATTTGAAAGGGGTGGACTATGTGATCTTCACTGAAAGTTTTTGCTGATGGGTATAATTATCTTCTGTGGGTGCCTAACTAGATGATCATCTAACACCATTAAAAAATAAGCTATTTGATGTTGAGATTTAGATAATTACAGGTTTCTCAGAGTTGGAATGAATTTTTAGGTTATCTATTCTAACCTCCTACCAATGTAAGAAATCTTATAGTACTAGAGATAGAACCGTTAGTAATTCAAAAAGTATTTGCTTCTGTTTCTGAAGAACAGATATAATTTACTATGTTATCTCCACGTCACCTTTTGTCCGCCGTTGGCCTTCTTCAGTGATTGTTATGGACAGAAAGCTGCCCAGGTGAGAATATTGTGTCGGTACCTTTCCCTGCCGTCTGCAGGCCTCCTTCCTGCTCACTTTAGCCAGTCCTGACATGTTAACCAATCAGATAGGAGCAGAGTGGTATATAAAATGCTGGAGATTGAGTAATTTGTTCCAGTGTCTGATATTAGGTTTATTAGCCATAGTTTGTGGATTGTAGATGGGATTTGATAGGGTTTGTCCCAGTATCTCAAACACTTATTTTTGTTCCTTTGCTTCTTATCTCTCCTCTTAGTTAGAAGTTTACTCTTAATACAGAAGTTATTTGAAATATTTTTGTTCGTTTGTTTGACTTGATTCAAATCCCTTGAAATATTCTTTGATGCTGTTGAGGCATGATGAGTCTTTTTTCTTATCTTTCTGAAATGTGGAGATTCTCCTCAACAAACCCTTTCAAATAGTGGGTTGTGAATCATTGATGTGGGCAAGATGAGAAGGAACAGGAAATTATTGTAAAGGAAAGCATTAAGCAGCCCAGCAGCCTCGGCACTGGTCAATAACTGATTTTGGCAGCTTGGGGCAGGGCCTTGGCGTTTCCCAACTTCAGGGATCACCGTTCACATCCTCGTTGTGGGCGGTGCTTCATCTGAGTATATGTGATAAGATAATCTTTCTAAGCTTTCCAATTTCATTGTTTGAATCTGAGACAGATTTGTGTTCATTTTGGGGTGGGGTGACAGGCAATTTTAGACATGATGGGCAAAGGCCATGGACTTTGGAAATGAGAAAGACACAAAAGAAATCAGAACAGTGGGAAAAACTAAGAAGGGCTGGGAAAAATTTTTATTTACCTTACCTGTCTGTAAAGAAAATATCTTGTTTCCCCAGTACAAGTGAGTTACAGTTAAATGGAAGAACTTTCTTTTTTTTACACAAATATCTTAGTATCTCAGAATTTAGAAATAACAGTTACAACTCCTGGACAGATGTGACTGCTGTAAGAGCTTACAATCTAGGACCCTTTACAATAGGCCTCAACCTGATAATCCATGCTCTTGACTTCTGCCCTCTGAGTTTGTCTATTATAGTTAGTCCATATGAGTGAGACATGGTAACATTTGTTGTTTTGTTTCTGACATTTCATTGAACATATTGTCCTCAGTGCTCACTTATCTAGTTGCATGCCTCACAACTTCATTCCTCTTGTAGCTGCTCAGTATTCTATTGTATCTACATGTTTTTTTTTTTTACTTTTTTTTTTATTGTATAACATTTATACAAAGCAAAGAAATAAAAAAACAATAGTTTTCAAAGCACTCTTTAACAAGTGGTTGCAGGACGGATCCCAAAATTTGTCATGGGCTACCATACGATCCTCTCATATTTTTCCTTCTAGCTGCTCCAGACTATAGGGGGCTTAAATACTTTTTTTATCACTACAATCAACTTGTTTTCCTTCTTTTTTTGTGAACAATAACATATATACAAAAAAGCTTTAAATTTCTATGCCAAGCACCACAATTAGTTGTAGAACATATTTCAGAGTTCGACATGGGTTACAATTTCACAATTTTAGATTTTTACTTCTAGCTGCTCTTAACTACTGGAGATTAAAAGAGATACCAATTTAATGATTCAGCAGTGATATTCATTTGTTAAGTCCTATCTTCTGTGCATAATTCCACCATCGCCTTTGATCTTTCCATACCTCCCTTTGAGGTTATTTGGACTATGGCAATTCTAAATTTTTGATATTGGAAGAGTCTGTCACTAATATGGGGCAGGAAGATGGAACCACCTGATGTTCTGGAGAGGCTGGGCTAGGTTTCAGGACTTATCTGGACCAGGGACCCATCTGAAGGTTGTAAGTTTCTGAAAAGTTACTGTAGTCCATTGAACCCTTGTGGAATCTTATATATTGCCCTAGGTGTTCTTTAATATTGGCTGGAATGGTCCTGGTTGGGGGTTGGCAGGTTATGATAAGTAGCAAGGTCTACCTGAAGCTTGCATAAGAGCAACATCCAGAGTTGCCTCTCAACTCTATTTGAACTCTCTCTGCCACTGATACTTTATTAAATTACACTTCTTTTCCTCTTTTTGGTCAGGATGCAATCGTTGATCCCATGGTGCCAGGTCTGGATTCATCCCTGGGAGTCATCTCCCACGAGGAAGAACTTTTTAAAGAAGTGTTTTCCATAACGATTTTAGGTTATACATAAAAATTTAAATAGCATAATTGAAATGGATCAGGAGGCTTATGTTATTGATTCACATGGTTCTTTTTACACATAAAGAGATCCATTATCGTAACATGAAAGCCCATCAATAATTTTTCCCTACAGAGGAATTTGGAAGTGGGGGGCAAATGGTAGGAAGGCTGAAGGGCTGTTTTGTAGTGGGTGAGCAATTAGCAAATTCAGAAAACAAAATAAGGGAATGTTCTTACTAGTCTGTGAATGTTAGCATGAAGAACATTTACGTTCAAGCACCTGAGTAATTCCCATTCCAGTCAAACTGATCTTGGGCTAGGACTTTTACCACGTTGAGACTGCAGTGATCCAGCAAATTTAGGAAAGTGACGTTCTTACAAGTGACTAACATTAACAAGCAGCTGGAAAGGATGAGGGTCTAAAAATATGAATGTCACCTAAAAGTTTATAGTTGTTGGCTTTTAATAATCTATTTAAACTATAATTGACAATAAAAGAACCCAAATATCTCTCATCCCTCCTGTAATTCCCCAGTTTCTCTTTGTTTTGTTATTCATATGACTCTGCTTTTAAAGGGAATTCTGTAAAGTTAGTTTTGTTTTGCAATATTAGGAACTTTGGTATTCATAGCAGAGAATAAGGCTTTAACCAGTAAATAAAATAAAATTGAAATCGCCATTAACAGTCAGATTTGGCTTTGTCAGTAATTTCCTTATTATTGCCTTTTTTTTCCGCCTTTCTTTATAGATATTTAATTGTGATTTAGAAGTGAATAAGTTCACGTTTTAATTATCTTTCCTTAAAATTGGATAGATTAAATTTGGTAAAATGTTACATACATCAACTTGCAGGCCTTTTGCTAATTTTCACTTACTCACCAAAGTGTTTTCTTGGATAAAATCTTCTTAAGACAGGAAGATGAAATCTTGTCAGTTGATATCTTTTACTCAGGGTGGGGTGGCGGTCAGATACAGGATAAGTACTTTAAACCACCTTAGCAGAAGTTTCTTTCGAAAAGAAAAAAAGGAAGGAGCAGGAAAAAGAAAACTTCCCTTCTTTTGTTGTGCCTCATTTCCTCCCTCCCCACCCTGTTCATTGCCCTGCTTAAACTGTCTGGAGCTGGCAGTAAACGTCCTGCTGTTGAAGCATTGGCCTTAGGTTTTTATGTGATGGAAGGCTGTCAGAGAAGGCAGTCGGGGAAGAAGGTCTTTATTGTGTTTTCAAAGTGGCTTTTTAATGACTTGTAATTCCAGCACATGCAAGAGCTGTAAAGTCTGTAAGTACGGTGAGTGAGCAGCTGGAGAGGCCACTCATTAAAGGGCTGCCCTGGCTCTCCGGCAGGGGTTCTTATTCTGAGCTCCTGTTCCCTGTGTTTTATAACTGGAGGTAAAAACACCTGGAGGGTTGCAGTTCTTCCTCTGGTAGATTTAGCTCAGTGCAGAACATTAATTAAAACAGTTGGAAGAAAGTTACCTTTGTTGGTGGTGCATGGAGATGTGTCATGTGACACTGGTTCCCTAGTCATTTTTGTTGTTATTGTTTCTGTGTTAGATGTGATCAGATTGAGGCGGGTGCAGTCTAGCCAGGCGGCTGTTCGTTTATTCATCCACATTCCTGACTTATTCCAGAAAGGGATTTGAAGCCATTAAGAGGGAACTCTTTGTTGTTAAATGAATTAGGGGCCCTTTCTCTTCCTTGTTGATTCTGTAGAAGCCTGATAGTGCTTCTCAATTTTAAAATTAAATAATTCCTCAGAAGTTTATGGGTAGTAACCGAGGTTCATGAACAGACAGGGAAGCCCTAGCACTGATGAGTTGGTTATTTTCTATCGGCAATTGCCAAAACTCAGCACTTTCACCCACACATGTTGAGCAATTATCTTTTTCCCATTGAATTCCACAAGCTTTCTTCAAGAGAACTGTACGATCTACTCAGTGCAATATTGTTTTTTCTCTAGGACTATGATTTTTGTATAATTGTCCCATCTGTCATCTTTAGGTATAAAACCAAAGTCATGGTTATACATGGTCTTTGCAAGACCTGCTTTACCAAACCATAGTGATGCCTTATAGCTACAGGAAAACTTTTCTTGAGTGTTTTACTATAGACCACTCACCCTTATAATCACCTTAATGTTTTAACTTATTTAATCATCAAAACAATTTTATGAAAATAGGTACTAATATTATCACCATTTTATAGATGAGGAAACTGAAGCTCAGAGGTTAAGAAACTTGTTTAAGGTTACCATGATTCAAAGTGGTGGAGCCAGGATTTGCTCCCAGTACCGTTGGATTTGGTAGGATATTTTACAGTAAAATGAAACTTATTATTCCATCAATTCATATTAAAACTGGAGATATACTTTAAGAAGTTGGCATCAACAATATTTTTGTCCCATTTATGATTCATATTTCTTTGACCTATTGGATTGGCTTTATCGGCAGTCTTCAGGATGATAGGTTATCCTCATAAGTGGATTTGACATGCTAAGTGAGAAATGAGGAAGAAAGAACCTTTGACTTCTCATACATGTTCACTTCAAGCAGACTCTCATAATTCTGGATTACATATTGTCATAATATATCATCAGTACTATTACCCTGCTCCTGGAATTTTTTCCACTTGCTTCTGCATGGAAATTTATGTTTAACAGAGCTGAGCTGCAATATCAAGCTTTCCCAGAAGATGCCACCAAATAACAAGTGGTGTCCTCCAGTTTGGAGATCCCTTCTTTTTGAAACTTCTAGTTACATTTTATACTCTAAGTTATTCGAAAGGTAGTTGAGCTTTCTTCAAATTAGGGGATAAGGTGTAATCGCATGGATAGAAGATGGTTTTCTTTTGGTGTCTACATAATTATTTAACTAAGTTTGAGAAATTGTTCTCAGCGGGTAACGATTTATGACTGTAAACTTTCAAGGCAGTGTCAAAGTCCACAAAGAAAGGTCACCCCTCAGAGGCTTCTTTAGGTCATGAGAGTTGACTGCACAGTGAGGCATTCTCAGATAAAGTCAGAGACTCTTCTAATAGGCAGGAGAAAATGGAGATGCATTTACTCAAGTGTTTGTAGACAGTAGATTTTGCCTTGGAATTCTGAAGACAGAGGATGGAGACACAGCAGGAGGGGAGAAATATTCAGAGTCAGTGACACAAAGAAAGAAATTTCCTTCTCTTTCTTAGTCATGTTTGGGGGAGAGAAATGTATGTATGGGGCCCTCAGATATTATTTTAAACAAACAATATTTATTTTAGTGCCCATATTTGGGACCTCAGTGTTTAGAATCTTTGTACTTAAAAAAATTATGTTGCTGACCCTTCCTTTTTTAGGTAGCCTTTTTATTTTTGTTTAATATGATAAGCATTCATGCCACTTTGAGTTATTTAAAATTTTTTCTTCTAAGCATATTTCCTAATTTTAATATTCATTGATTACTTTAGTGATGTTCAATAGCATTTAAAATTATTTATGAAGTAGGTTCTTTCATAAAAGCACTGCGTTAGTTCTTTCATAAAAGCACTGTTATGTGGTACAGAACTCCACTCCATGTTAGGCTAGTATGGACAGCTTCACTCTGTGTCCTCCTATTTAATCCACACAATGGGGGAAATAGCTTTTATTCTCATCTTACGCATGTGTGAGTGGCAGAGCCAGAGTTCGAATCCAGGTCTGACCAGTGCCAAAACCCATGCTTTTTATACACTGTCTCTGATTAAACCTTAATTGAGAAAGAAATCACTTCAAATTAAAGTCACTATGATACTGAATAAGCTTGTCTGAGAAAAAAAAATCAAATTACAGTATTCACTTTCCTGCTATCTGGCTTCCTCTGATATTCTGGAAGGGGAAGAAAAAGCAATAGGATAATTAATTATGAATAATGGGTACAGACCTGGGTATGATTTCCAAAATGCTGATTGATTCAAGTCTCCTATGCCTCATTTTCTAAAAAGCAGAAAGTATTGAAAAGCTCTAGTGCCTTGGACTCTATCCAAGGGGACTTGTTCACCAATGTACCATCTTGTTAGTTTGTTTCATGTACCTCTACTATGGGCAAGGATGTGGCCAGTCTTACTGTTAGGGATCCCTTCCACCATATTGAATTACCTAAAGGTTGCATCCATGAAGGATCTGAAAGAAGGAAGTTGGAACTTCCTTGTCCTGGAACACAGACATACCTGCCTAATAAATCATCTTATCTCTGTGAGTCCAGGAGGGATGGGAGGTGATCAAAAGACTTAGAATCAAAAGACTAGACAGGTTTAACTTACTAGTGGTAAACTTATAAAGTATAGATTTTAGTGCTAATACCCACCTAATGAGGTAATAGTTGCAAACAGTGCCATTGAGGAATGAGTTCAAGCAAAAAATATTAATGGCAAAGGAGAAGACTTATTTGGTAGGTTTTATAAATTGTATTCTTTCAAGACGTGATCTTGATATGCGCTCTTGTTAAGATTGAAAGGAAAACTGTAGTCTAGGAACCTAGTAATTTATAGTATATGGCCAAAATATATATATATTTTAAATTCCAGCACATATTTTTTTAAACATCATTTTCCATTTGGCCTAATCTTAGATTGTGTTGGGAATGAATGCAGAGTCTTGCTGAAAGTCCGCGCTAGTTTAAAAATATTTCGTATCTGACAAATTCTGCTCAAGGTGACCTGACATCTTTTTAGTAATCTAAAGAGCTCCCTTTATTTTCACGTTTCCTCTTCTTACCCATTATTTTCCAGGATTTCTTTAATTAAAGCTGAGAATCAAACTTGTTGCTGATCTTGTGATGGTTTATTTTAAAGTTCTACTTTACCTGATAATAGGTCAGAGTTGGGCAGGTCCGGCATACTTACTCATGCTTTTCAGATCTGCCTTCGTTGACCAAAACTGTCAAACTTGCAACAAGTCCCCATTCCACTTTTTAAGATAAGTCCTGTATATTCCTCCTTGTCTTGTGGACTAAAACCAAGGTGTTTCATAGTTACTCCCCAAAATCAAAGGTTTGGGGCAGAGAGGTGGTTTCTCCTGTGCTGTCCATCTCCACATCCTTATACTGCCCATGAACATTTTGGTAGCTGCTTGGTCTCTCTTCTTTCTGTAGAAAACCTTTCCAGGCTTTTGCTTTTATTTCCTTTTGGTAGTCTTTTATTATGGAGAATTAGAATATATGAAAATATACAGAATAATTTAATGACACATTCCTTTCATTAGTCAGCTTCAATAACTATTAACTCATGGCCCATCTTTTTTTCATCTGTAACCTCATGTACTCTCCCCTTCCCAAAATGTTTTTTAACCAAATCTAAGACATCATACTATTTCATTCAAAGATATATGTATGTATTTTAAGCTAGAAAACTCAGAAACATATAATTATCCAGGAAATGCAATTACCAGAGTCCTTGATACTGCCATGATCTTTCCACATTATAAAATATTCACATGTATTCTCTTAAATCTACACCAAATCATGCTGACGTTTTTTTCAGGGAAGTCATAACCATTTCTTCTATTAAATGCTATGGTGTCCATTTTGTAAACAAAGTACTTGAGCTAAACTGCTTAAATACTTGAGCAAAATGATTAAAAAATTCATAGATATTTTAAAACGAATCTCTGAAAGATAAGGACTTTTTCAGAACACAGCTAAAATACCATTTTTACAAATCAATTATTCTCAATATCATCAAATATCTAGCTACTGGACAAATTTCCAGTAGAATCAAAATGTCATAAATTGGGCGGGCCGCGGTGGCTCAGCGGGCAAAGTGCTTGCCTGCTATGCCGGAGGACCTCGGTTCGATTCCCGGCCCCAGCCCATGTAACAAAAACGGAGAAACAAAATACAATAAAACAAGAAAATGTTTAAAAGATGTTTCCCTTTCTTCCTCCCTTCCTTCCTTCTATCCTTCCTTCCTTCTCTCTGTCTTTCCTTTAAAAAAAAAAAAAAAAAAAAATGTCATAAATTTTCTTTTTGTATTTACAGTTTATTTGTTTGAATTGGTATCCACATAAGCTCTACGTCTTGCAATTAGTGAAAACTAAGTTTTTTTTTTTAATTTACAGATCCTCTCCTCCCTCTTTTTTCACAAAAATGTAAGAGGAAAAAAAATGATTGCCTTATAGAATTTCTCAGCTTGAGTTTTGCTGATATTTTTGTGGTGTATCACAAACAGATTAGTCGGAATTAGAAACATGGTCAGATTGGGGTTAGATTTTTTATTTTGGTTTGTTATTTATTTTATTTTTTTGGAGTAATACTCCTTCATGGGTAGAGTTGTATTCTTTTCTAAGGAGGCCTATAAAGTGAGGTTATCTCTTTTTTGAGTGTAATGTTAGCACACATTGATGCTTAGTGACTATATGCATTAAATTCATTAGAGGTTACAGAATGGTGGTATTTTAATTCCATGATTCTTTCTTCTTCATTTATTAGCCAGAATTCACCTGTAAAGAGAAACTCCCCCTTATTTGCCTTTTGTTTAATCAATAGTACAGTTTATATAGGAAAGGTAAGACCTAAATGCCTGGTTGTTTCCTTTATTTACCAGTTTTCAAAAGAATTGTTGGTTCCCTAGTATCCTTCAACAGTGGCTTTTTTTTTAAGCATTGCTTTTAAGGTCTTTAATCTGACCTTTCCACCCTTTATTTGCTTTTCTTTATACTTTAGTCACCCCCAAATATTAGAAATCCTGCATTCTTTGAAAATTTCATGCTGTTCTATGTCCTAGAGAAATATTCTTGGTTCTTTATGACCTGATTAACTCTAACCCTTTCTTTGAAGATTTTCTGAGTAATCTGCCACACCCCAATTAATCTTTTCTTCCATTGTGCTCCCTCCATTAACAGTCTATGTGTATATTGACTATATGGTTATTCTTTCATATTAAAGTGTTTCTTTCCGGATCATTGGAATGTTTTGAGAGCAGCCACTGTCTCTCAATTATCTTATTTTCCTGGTCATTACACAATGCCTGGCACTTAATTGGTACTCAACAAATTTAAGTAAAATAGCAATAATGGATTTATATTTGTATTTAAAAATTATGTATTTATAGTTAAGAGGCGTCTTAGCTACTATATCTGAGTGACGTGGAGATGTGAACTTTGGCTCCTCTGTGTATGGGGGTGGAGAAAATAGGCCACAAAGAATAGGAGAGCTTACTGTATAAACAGACAAGTCTTGACTCCCTCCACGGCACACAGACCAGGCATAAACCACGCTTGTGCAAATAAGTTCATGCAACAAAATCCTGGCATAAATTGGAGGCCAAAGTAAGCAAATCATATAAATTGGATTACATGTTACCTGCTTTTGCAGGCTCTGCCTTTGTGTGGGAGCTGGCCAAGAAGTATGGAATTCTTGAAAATTCCCACAAGAAAGACCAGAGTTTGTTGTTGTTGTTTTTTTTACTGATTCTATCATGAAGAGTATTAAACCACAAAAATAACAAAGGGGAGGCGAGGACCACAAATTAATCTATTATTGAGACAGCAGGGGGATGTCAGAGTCTAAAATCCCAAAACATTTGCTTCTGTATTTTAGAAAAGCAAATCGTTTTCAGAGAAATTTCAATAACAGGATGTTGAAGTAAAAGAAATTTCTGCCTCCCTGTTTCCTATAGGGACTGTGCAGAGGCATGATAACATGAAAGTTATATGACCACCTTGTTTTTGCTGTCTTTGAGATCGTGAAATATGATTATAGTCCCTCTAATGTTTATATGTACTCTTGAAATTATTGGAACTGTCAAATACCACTTGCATATGGTATAAAAGGAACTGTTTTTTTTTCCCCTTCTGTTTCCTTGGTTGGATAATTACCAAGACAGATTAGCCTTAAATTAATTACCTTAATTTGGTTGTTAAATATTTATTATACCATCACATTTGAATATCTGCAACCAAACAATTAAACTGTTTATTGTTTATGTAGAAGAAGGAGTGAAAAAGCAATCACAAAAGATTAAAGCTCCTAACCACAAGGGGCAAGCAAGCATTATTTAAAAAAAAAAAAGTTATACTAAACAATAACACGTATACCTAGGGAAACAGGATATGGGGGATGCAGTTGTTTCCCCCCAAAAGAATTAGAACCATAGTTGTGCCGATATTGACACTTCCATTTGCAAATATATATTTAATTATACTCTTTGGAGACCATTAGCATTTGTAAAGATGGTTTTAAAAAAGCCATGATTACCTTATGTAAAAAAAATTGTAAGTAAGGAAGTATAATTTATCATTTGTAGGAGGGTAAGTCTATTAAAAGAAAAAAAATGAACTGAAGATAACAATTGTCAGTTTAAATAAAAAGATTGGAAAGAAAGATCTTATCACAGCTGTCTTTTCATAGCCTTAGCACATGTACTTTGAAATCTTACTAAGGTTTCTGTGATAGTTAGATTCAGTTGTCAACTTGGCCAGGTGAGCATACCTAGTCTTGTTGCTGCGGACATAAGCCAATGGTACGTGAACCTCATCTGTTGCTAATTACATCTGCAGTCAGCTAGGAGGCGTGTCTGCTGCAATGAGTGACGTTTGCCTTAATCGGCTGGTGCTTAAATGAAAGAATGCAACGTAGCACAGCCTAAGCAGCTTGGCATTCCTCATCTCAGCACTTGCAGCTCAGCCCAGGCCTTTGGAGATGCAGAAAGAGGTCACCCCGGGGAAAGTTGTTGGAATTCAGGGGCCTGGAGAGAAGACCAGCAGAGACGATCCTGTGCCTTCCACTTAAGAAAGAACCTCAGTGGAAAGTTAGCTGCCTTTCCTCTGAAGAACTCACAAAATAAATCCCCTTTTATTAAAAGCCAATCCGTCTCTGGTGTGTTGCATTCCGGCAGCTAGCAAACTAGAACAGTTTCAAATTTATATTTGAATGTAAATATAAATTGATGGATTACCTCCTGTGGCCAGTTCTGGGAATCCCCTAAATTGGAATTTGCATGTTGGTGGGCCTGTGTGGCTGCCCAGCCACCCAGCCTTTGTGGGCTCAGCATATTCTCCAGCCAAAAGAAGTTCACTTAAGGGGCTTGCCCTGATACAGGGCTCTTCTTTCTAATAAAACATACTCATATTAGCCCATGGCCAGCAGGTGTTCTCTTATAACTGTGCACTTTTGCTCCCACTGGTTCAGTTGTACACACAGCAGCCAGTCAGTGTAGTTGTTCTTAAACACGTATGTCATTTTTTCCTAGTAATTACATTAGTAATATAACCATAAAATTGTATATAAACCAATAATGTGCACACAAAGTAATTGTTTCTGTGAAAACTAAGTTGAGTACTATATATTTTAGCATGCTAATGCTGCCAGAATGTAATATACCAGAAATAGTTTGGCTTTTATAAAGCAGATTCATTAAGTTACAAATTCTAAGGCAATAAAAATGTCCAAACTAAGGCATCCAGATAAAGATACCTTGACTCAAGAGAGGCTGATGGTATCTGGAACACCTCTCTCAGCTGAGAAAGCACTTTTCTGGCATCTGCTGGTCCTTAGTTTCTGGATTCAACGGCCTCCCTGGGGGGGTTTTCTTTATGTATCTCCAGACATCTCTGTCTGTGCTGGCTCTTAGCTTTTTCCAAAATGGTTCCCACTTAAAGGATTCTAATAAGTAACCCATCTTGAATAGGTGGAGATACATCTCCATGGAAACCACCTAGTCCAAAGTCCCACCCACAACTGGGTGGGTCACATCTCCATGGACTCAACCTAATCAAAAGGTCCCACCCTATACCATAGGTCTGCCCACCCACACAAGATTGGATTAGGAAAAAGAACATGGCAACAGAAACCTGAAGGGTAAAAACATTGCTTTCAAATTAGACATAGAACACCAAGGAAAGAAGTCATAAGAATTTAGAAGTTCTCTGCGTTCTTACAGCTTTGCAAGTCTCTGCCTTCTCGCTCATAGATGGTGATCAAAGATAATGCATTAAGGATGTGATTTACATAAAAAGAACTTGTCAGACCCCACTCAACAAAAGCTCCTTGATCTCCATCAAAAGATTGGATAATTGTAAAAAAAAATAAATAAATAAAGAGATTGGGTGATTGTGCATTTATACATTTTAAGTGAAAGTAAAATATTAAACATATATATATTTATTTATGTTTTACTAAAGATTCCATACCTTAACTGACCTTTTTTATAGCTGAGCAAGGTAGGCTTCAGGGTACTATTATAATAGCCTATTCTGTAATTCTAGCATCTTCTCTATAGAAGATGCCAACTCTATACTTGTAGTATCTTCCAGCTGACAGATCTCTGCTAGCCCAAACCTCTACTGATCTTCATCCATGATTCTGGCACTTTTTCCTTGGGTTAGGATGACCCTTACTCTGGTAATAGCAATATTTTTTCTCTTCTTTTTCCCGTTATTTCATTTTATCAGTGACAATCTTATTTGCACCTCAACTCTTGCATGGGGCATTTTCCAGGTAAATTTATAGTTTGTCAGCATCTATGCCCACCAGCATTCCCCTACAGCATTAGTATGCTTAGTACAGGAATCTGCTAGTGACTGCAGTGTTTTGGGCTCAGCAGTGCAGATTGTCTGTATTTTGGTAAGGAACACAGACCATATATTTTTGTTAACCAAATGAACAACTGGTGTCCCAGAAAGGGTCTAGAGCCCTGGGAAAGGGCTCCAGGTCTGACAATTGTACTAGATTTGTGATCTGAAGCAAAATAATCTCTTTCTGTCTTAATTTTATAATCTCTGAATTGTGAATAACATTACAAAATTGCATGACTCAGATAACTACTGCACAGTACCTGGCACATAGTGATTAGTCTGTAAATGTTAGTGAAACCGGAATATTTCTAAACTAGTTTCCTTTTTTTTTTTAGTATACTGTGAGTATCCTGGTAATGCCTACCTCATGGATTGGTAGGGGGATTAAATGAAATAACACTCATGTAAGAGGCTTCCAAAAATTTAAAATGCTGCTCAAAAGCTGTTAATGAGATGACTCGATTGAAAAAAACACAAAAAACTAAAAGTATGGCTTATAATACATACTTTATTCTTTTAGTTGATACCTTTTTTTCTGCTTTGGTGTGAAATTGCCATTATGGATATTTTATTCGTAAGTGCTAGTTAACTTTTGCCCAGTAAGTTTGTAGTTTATCGTGTCTCCTGATTAGGATCATAAATTTTGAAAGTGAGGGCTCTGCTTTCTCACAAACCCCACAGGGTTCTGCATTCAAAAAATTCTGCAGCATAGTTGCCATTGGTTTCCCCTCACCCTTTTTACCTGATCCTTTGCCATCACTACCTGTGTTGATTAACAGCAGTGGAAAAACTATAAAAATGCAGACTTGACAAACATGTTTAATCCATCTAAGGGCATATAATTCTCTGCACAGGAAAGATTTATTTTGCTTTCATTGTATGTGGTTGTGAGCCATGTCAGTAAGTCAGAGGAAACTTTAAATTGTTACAGAAACGATAGTTAAAAGGTGTTCAACCTAAATTTCTTTTCTGAATGCCAAATATCTTTCCAAGGGAGAAGGAGGCCAAGTTTTTCTGATTAGTTTGTTACAGAATACATAGCCCAGATCAAAAAGCAAAATGATTTTGCATTTGATTCATAACTGCATGTTTTAAAGTAGCTTTAAGAGTTACCCCATTAGTACCTCTTAAATTTACCCACAAAATGCCACTTTACGTTTGGCATCAGATGTATTAATTTGACTGCTATGACTATGTAGGAATATTTTTGAAAACTCCTGTGTCTTGTAAAGCCTCCAGGCCCCTATTATCTGAAAAATTTTGCCTTCTGCCAGGGCATGGAGCCAAGGTAAGATCCTTAAGTAGATAACATTTAGCATTTGGAATAATAATAATGAAAGAGACATCGATGTGGAGCTTTCAAGTTGTTATCTGTTTGAGTGTGGAGTTGGAGGAAGACGGAGAAGATTAAGCAGATGTCCGGTGGTGTTTCAGCAGGATTCACTGCTTAACCACCTTTCCTTGGAAGGGTTTTCGTGCCCAGCATCCTGCAGGAAGGCCATTAATTCATTTGATCCATCTGTTGCCTTGGGAGACACTGTGGATTGCTTTCTCCAACTATTAGCTTCACGGTGGCGACCAGGGAACTCTGGACGATGATGGCCTCGTCTAGCGCTTGTGAGACCTTTCCTTCACCTGCCTCTGTCTCATACAGGTCACCTTGGAATGAAGTCTTTATTTTTTTTCCTCTCAAGGCAGGGTACAGGTTCTTTAATAGGCTCATTAAAAAAAAAAAAAAAAGAAATAGAAACCAGTATGTTTAAAATAGGCTAGGACGTTGTAGCTACTGGATGTAGGATCACTTTTCTCTGGAAACCTTATTTCTCCCAAATCATTTCCTGACATTTTATTCTTTGTTTTTTTTTTTTTCCCTGAGGCAGAGATTTTAAGAAATTTCCATGTTTATTACAGTTGTTTCTCACAGCCATTGTCCAACATTTTGTGACTAAAGATGAGCCCAGGTTAGGGTGACATCTCTCAGTGGGGGGGTGCGGGGTTGCCCGTAGCCCTCCCTGCGTGGAGCAGTTTTTGCCTCCAGGTGGTAGAGCCGGTGTCTTCTTTGTGGGCTCCAAATTTGCCTGTTTGGGGTATTGAAATAAATTATCAGCCTTTGTTGGTTCTCCTCCAGCAGTGAGGGAGGCTGGGTACCAGCCCTAACTGATGATTGCCTAACTCTGGTTCAGCTCATCTGTTGGTTAAATGTCACCTGGTGAGATTAGCCATTGCTGGATTTTGAAAAACTGCCCACACATCCTCTTGTTTTGTGTTCAGGCTGGAAAGTGGAGCTTCTTCTCTGCCTTCCTGCTCTACCAGGAAATGGCAAATACCTGAAATCCTGATTCAGAGGAGATACAGGTCTCCTCCCCCTCCCCCAACTTCCTCTCCTTTTTTTTCTTTCGGTCCCGTTTAGGGTCTCTCAGCTGCAGCCAGAGGCCTACGTGGAAATCCAGCCATCTCCTTGTCATATACTCTAGTGAAAATGTATATTTTCACTGTATATGAGTCATTTTCCTCATCTGAAAAGAAGCAGGAATGGTGACATTGAATGATTTGATAGAGTTGTTGTGAAGCATAGTTAAAATGACTGTAAATCTTTTTTAGGTGTGCAATTTTACAGAAATGATAACACTTATTCTCCAATGATGACATGCTTTCAAGAAAGAAATTGGCTAATGAAAACCAATTTATCAGATGTTTAAAAATGGATAATGTCAAGTATATCTCAAGTTGAGGTTTTCACTGTTTGTTACTCTAATTTTCTGTGGTTTTAAAGTGTATTTACCTATTCCTATTAAATGATTGCTGCTTTAAAAATAGGCATGACTAACTATTTCATACGGCCATTGAAGACCTTTTTTTCTCTCAACTACTGTTACTTCTACCAGGCAATTAAAGGTAATTATGCCAGGTATAGCTGTTGAAATAAAGAAGGGAGGTGTTGCAGATGAAGGGATAGTCTTTAATCCTTGTTCTTTTCATAGCAAATAACCTAAAACACTCAGGCCTCTATTAAACATATCATTTAATGATTTTGAAATTGAGGGAACAATTTTATGGCAAGGTCCATTGAAGATATTATTACAGATAGAGACAGCGCTACAAAATGAATGAGCATTTAGCCTCAGACATGCAACAGTCAACACGATTAAGTGAGCATAGTATTCTATAAGCAGTCCTCACAAATCCTTAGAGTCTAGAAACTGCAGATTGGTAAGTCCTATATTGTTTCCTAATAAAACTCTAGAATTGAATTTTTAATATGTGGTTAATGAACATTTGAAAAAGATTGTAGCTATCACTAGATTTTAATGTGTTATTATGCCTGACTAGTTAATCTAATTTCTTCATTTAGTATAATGTTGCCTAGAGAATGCAATGACTTGTCTGTCTTTTAATGATACCTTAGCATAAGGTGGAGGAGAAATACAGACTGGATGATTCTTAAGCTAGGTAGATTTGTACTGGTTAGACAAGTACTTTCAGAGAGTCCATGTCAGCCTAGGGAGAGGTTACTTGTGGAGAGTTATAGAATTGGCATTTTTTTCCTGCCCTATTTGTTATTTTTTACAATGAATTTCATAAAGACACAGAAGACATGCTCTCCAGTGACCCAAAGCTGGGAGGGATAGTATATTCCATGCTAACCCAGAATTATGATTAAAAGTTCTTATCAAGCTGAAATCCTAGTCTAAACCCAAGAAAATGAAATGCCTTCTTTTATAATCAGGTAATCATTTGGCTTAGTAAAGGATAAAGGATACTGGTCTTAGTAAGTTCAAAAGGGAGCTAGAGGATGACCTTGGGCGTTTTAGTGGAGTGTCAGCTCTAGATGAGCTAGTTTGATCTAGGACTGAATTAATAGAATTATTATATATAAATCACAGACAGTTACAGCTCTGTTACCTTCTGCCCTTGTCACACTACATCTGGGTGTTGTGTTGGGTCTGTGTGCCACATTTTAAAGATGCTGAAAAATGGAACTATAGCTCAGAAGGCATCTCAGGACCCCAAAGAGTCTGCCAACCAACCACCTGACATACTTTAAGGACATAAGATTGGAATGAGATATAGTAATTCTCTTTATTTTTGAAATAGTATTCCTGGAGGTTTTGATGAACAGTTGATTTAACTTCTAGGCTACTCAGGGAGCTCAGGAAATATAAAGAAGTGTGGGAAGGCTCAAGATGAGCAGATTCAACTCCTGCGAGGTTTCTGCTGTTTTTATTTGTGGCAAAATATCTTTTTCTTAAGTCATTTGCTTTTTTTTTTTTTTTTTTTTGAGTTTATATAGCACCTGAGCTTATGTAGTGTGTCAAAGTAATAGAATAAAATGGAAAAAACTATAAAAATAGACATGTCCTAAAATCTCAACTTCCATACACTTTCATAATTTCTAGTTTCTCATTGGATATGTGTCCATCAGATACTGTCGTCATTCTGCTAACTTCAAATTTAGAGAATTCCAGCTTGGTAGTGACAAAGAATTGTATGTTTTATACCTTACCTTGTTCCAGGAAAAATAGTGTAGTTTATAGAAATAGTGCTTATAAGCACCAACATAAAATTAGATTTAAAAAAGAAAGATGTGGAAAGTGGGTCAAGGGACAGATAAACATAGGATCCTTGTCATAACGTGGTACATTTTCTCATGAAAATGAGAATACTACATGAATGGACAAATGGATGGGACAGGCCAATTGTTCCATGTGTTTTAGGCTGCTCTTTGATACACTTAGGCTTACTTTATGTGTTCCTTCGATCTGGCTTGATGTCTTTTGGCCTCATGCTTTATTGTAATAATTCCCTTATACTGCCCACCCTCCCTCCAAAATAAATATGGGAAGAATCAACACAATTCTCCCAGGTAAAGTCTCTCTTATTTAACTCTTAAATTTGTCTTGGCTGGAGGATCTGTTCTGCTTTTTTCTCTTCCCCTTTTCCCTGCCCCTTTCTCTTTCCTAGATATTAGCCAAAATTTTCTACATAGATATGATCCGTCATGTAGGTGTGATTTTATTTCTATAAAGTGATTGACCAGAATATTGGCTTATCTTTTTATGAAATATTCTACCCAGTTCCCTAAGAGAGTTGGTAGGGTCAAGTAAGAAATCGAGAGTCTTCATCTAACAAACCATTATCCAAAGTAGCTGTCAAGGGAGCTGATCTCTGTGTTGATCTGGTGGTCTTTATATGGGTGTACACCTATGCAAGAATTAGGTGAGCTGTACACCTGAGACTCGCACACCTTATTGTTTGTAAGTTACATCTCAATTAGCCTGCAAAACAGCTCACTTGTCTATTACAGAAAGGCAACTATTTCTCCAACTGTTAATTCATAATTTAACTTGAGTTTTTAAAAAGAACCTTTAATTGTCCTCTATTATGTGGGTATTTTGGAGAATTTTTTTTTTTCAATTTTGGACAGTGTAACTTGTTTGCCAGAGTTCTTATTATATATGTAAAATTGAAATGAAAGACAGTTACACTTTAATCCATAAACTAGAACAGAAAGCCTTGGAGGGCAGAGCTCTTATCTGGATTGTCCGGCACTGTTTCCCCAGAGTGCTAACACATTTCCAGATACATGGAAGCCAGACAAGAACGAGTCAATAAAAGATACATACACTTTTGTCTGGGTTTTTTTTGTTTCTTTGTTTGTTTGTTTGTTTTTGCATGAGCAGGCACTGGGAATCGAACCCCAGCCTTGGACGTGGCAGGGGAGAACTCTACCTGCTGAGCCACCATGGCCTGCCCCACATACACGTTTTGTAGTACAATATTTGCTGACATGTTGTATACAAAATAATCAATTTATGATTGCTTTGGGATCAATATTTTTATCTTATCTCATCTTTCTTTTATCTCCATTTTCACTTTACATTAATGCTACTTTTTACTTTTCAATAAGCCTGTGTATCAAAGATTTAAGTTTTTTGCTTTCTAAACCCTATCTATATTTACAACCTTGGGGAAAAAAATTAATATCCTGCTTTTTAGTACTCTATTTAAACTTACCACCGCTTACCTTCAAATATCTCAACATATTTTTCTAATTTATATCCTTCTTAATGTAACACTATCAAATCTACTACTATTTTCTTTGGCTAATGTTTCACATTTTATCTGTAGTTCATTGAAAAGGTTGCTGCCAAACTCACCATTAAATTCTCTCAGTTGATTCTCATAACATTTCCATTTTAGGAACTTCCATAATAATCTGATGGGCCAAATGTATTACACAATGTCCCAAAGTATACATAACTTAATTATATTTTAATCTTTTAAAGCATAGGGATTGAATTAAATTGCCTTACTGGACAGAATAAGAGAAGAAAAAAACAATGATAAGAACAATTGTCAGTATAAATTCAGCATAGTTTTTTTTTTTTGAGAAATAAGTTACATACCATACAACTCACCCACTCAAAGTGTACAATTCAGTGGTTTTCACTATATTCACAGAGTTGTGCAACCACCACTACAATCAACTTTAGAGCAGTTTCATTTCCCCGAAAATAAATTTTGCGCCCTTTAGCTGTCTCCCTCAGCTCTAGGCAACCACTAATCTACTTTCCATCTCTCCATTTGCATATTCTGGACAATTCGTATAAATGAAATGATATAAAATGTAGTCTTTTGTGACTGGCTTCTTTCACTTAGCATGATGTTTTAAAGGTTCATCCATGTTGTTGCATGGTGAGTACTTCATTTCTTTTTATGGCTGGATAATATTTCATTATATGAATATACTACATTTTGTTCATTCCTTCATCTGTAGTTGGACATTTGGGCTGTTTCCACCTTTTAGCAATTATGAGTTACTCTGCTCTGGGTGCCAGTTTTTGGGTGGATTCAGTCTAGTTTTAGATAAAGTGTTAGCCATGAAACATTATCTACTAATCCTATAGCAGCACACAGAGTCCCTGATATTCTCTGTAGTGCGATTTTCCCATTTCTCCCTAACTCGGAGCATCTTAAGAAGGTTTGAGAATTCTGATATAAATTGAAGGAGAGGGATTCTTTTTCTCCTCAGTGGAATGTCCCATTAGGTCAGTCATTATAGATAGCACCCACCATGCAATACAAAACTAGGTAGCCTCATCTGCACCCTTATTGCTGGTGGAATTATGTTTGTTTCCTCAATTTTCTGGTGTCTAACCTTTGTGATTAACTGCTTTGAAAGAGCTACCTTTTGAAACTATTTTTTCCTTCCTTTCTGTGTTCCCTCCCTCCCTCCTTTCTTTCCTTCCTTCCCCCCTTCCCTGTATAGTCATGTGACTGTTTAGAAAAACAGAATTTTAAAAATCTGTAGTTTGTCCTTAATAATTACTCTCATTGCTCTTTAATGGGATATTCTTTGGGGGGAGAAACAGTCTTGTTTAAAGACAAATTTTACCATCATCTTCCTCAATCTTTGATTTTTTTTTAGCTAACTGTTCAGTTTTCTTGTTTATTAGAACAAGTTTTCAAAAAAGCAATCAGATACAAATTTTCCAACTTATCCAATTCTTGAGCTACCTGGGTTTTTTTTTTTTTTTTTTTTTTTTTGAGGTTTACACAAGAATAAATTTGGTTATGCAAGAATAAACCTCTGCTATAGCTGATACAAGAGAAGTGAGAAGTATTTCCTATCCTCAAGGAGCTTATCCTATGAGATTGTGGGGGAGAGTGACTTAAAAACTATTGAGATAAGTCTTGCACAAAGTGAAAAATAGAATAGCAGAATTACCCATGATGAAAAGGACGAAAGTTTCTCCTGTGAGAGATTTCTTCTAAATGACAATCAAAATACTGATCTTAAATCCTAATCTGAATTTTAAAGCACACGTGTTTATTTTACTTGGTTGGGCATTATTTTGTCTGATGGTGATATTGCAACTTCCTCTCCAGATAAGCCAGTGCAATATGTTCATTTTCAGAACTTGAACTTCCAAATATCTAAAGCTTATTCTTTTTAAATACTTGAACTTCTGAAATGGTTAATGAATTGCACTTGCTAAATGAGTGACCTTTGGATAGCTTGCCAGTAGGGGTTTGCAGTGGCTTTGAAATTCTAAGTTTGTAACTTTTTTCCAACGGCCTCTTCCAAGATGTTGCTGTGTCAGAGGAACTTATCTAGTAAGGAGTAATTTATTTAACTGATGAGACTTTTGTTTGTATACATTCAACAAGATACTTAGCGTGAAAACTCATAAGAATGATATGTCACAATTGTATCTTCTACAGTAACTCTCAGAAACTTGGACAGTAAGATCAGAACACTGCTCTTTAATGGGATAAAATTAAGTTGCTATTTTGGGGCTGCCATAAGACAGAGTGTTTGAACTGAAAACCATGTAACTAGCGAATAAGGTCATTAAGGTTTTTTGTAAAACAATGACAAAAGCAAGATATGTTTGTAAACAAAAATAGACAGAAATAATATGGTAAATTATATTAGAGAAATTCGATTTAACAAACTCACTAATGACGGTGTTATTGCAGTAAGTACCTATAGGGCAAGAATTGGTAAACTAGCTTGTAGACAGAATCTGGCCCTCTGCTTATTTTTATAAATAAATTTTATTGGCACACTGCCATGCCTTTTTTTTTTTTTAAAACATAGTGTTTATGGCTGTTTTCGTGGCTACAAGGGCACAGGTGAGTAGTACTAACGGAGACTTTATGACCTATGAAGCCTAAAATATTTACTTTTTGGTTCTTTACAGAAAAAGGTAGCCAACCTCTGCTATAGCTGATACGAGGGAAGCAAGATGTATTTCCTATCCTCAAGGAGCTTATCCTATGAGATTGTGGCGGAGAGTGACTTACAAACTATTGAGATAAGTTTTACACAAAGTGAAAAATAGAACAGCAGAATTACCCATGATGAAAAGGATAAGAAAGGCCATCTTAATACATTAAGATCTTACCAAGCAGTTTCTATGTTAGCAATTAATATCAGGATAAAACTACAGTAGAGGCCTGTAACTCATTGCTTATGTTCACTTTAGGAAAGTTTGGAATTTTATGTGTATCCAGAACATAGTTTGGCTGTCACCATAGGAGCAAAAGTGGCCAGTACTAATAACCATTAAAACAGCTGGCGTTTCTTACTGTGGATATCCAGTTGGGTATGGAATACTCAGTGTGGTTAGATATTCACTAGGCTGTGTCATTCAAACACATCTTTAGAATAGAGGCTTGGCCATCTGTGGAATGAGGTCTGTCACCTCCAGTGATCTTGGTAGCAGCTGAAAGCGTCTATAAATAGGTTTTGTCCATTCCTGCAAGTTTCGTTTCTCCAGTGATTGGGCTTCAAAACAAATCTTGATGACAGGAACCAGACTACCTCCTTCTTGGTCTTTCTTGAACAAAGCTGAACTTAGAAGAAGAAAACCACATGGATTTCAGAAGCGAACTTCTCAGACTAGGGATTTATTGACTTTTAAGGAAATAGGCTTGGGATTGCTGACCAGAGAGGTATTTGAATGATTCTTCTCCTTGTTCTTTTAACACGCCATGAAAGCTCTTTTCTAAACATTATTTCGTATCACTTCAACCACAGAATAGACTTTCCCCAAATGTAAACTGACTGATAACACCCTCTTGCACTCATGAAATATAATTGCAAACTCTCACTTCAATGAACATTTTGTAAAGTATATGTTCACGTGGTACATTTCACACCTTGTTAACCAAATGACACACATCTCTACTTGTTCTGCATATCAGATACAGAAATGGCATTGCCAAACTGGAAATGGAAATTCGGTTTCAATCTAAGGAACTGGAGTGCTATTGTACTAGAACTAAACTGGAGTCATAGACCAGATCACTACACATATAAATATCAGAAAGGCAGAGATTCTGGTTTTCTTCAAAATGTACCTTATCATCAGTGCGCTGGAGAGACCGTTGAACTGGTTCTTGTCTGGCCAAAAGTGTCATTTCAGTTTGGCCTCACAGGTAGAATTTATTAAAATGCAATACTGTATCATTAGTAGTGTGTGATTATATGAAAGCCCTATGGGCCACCTTTTGGAAAAATTAGCCTGGGGTATTGGTTCTCAACATGGGGTGATTTTTGTCCCCCGAGGAACCTGTGGCAATGTCTGGAGATATTTATTTTAACTTTTTTGTGTGTGAAATATAACATATTTCATTGATGTGGAAAAATGATAGATTTCAAAGTACGTTTTAAGAGGTAGTTATAGAACAAACTTCAAAATATAGTATGGGTTATAGTTCCACAGTTTCAGGTATTTCCTTCTGCCTGTTGTAATACACTAAAAAAAGACTAAAGAAATTCCAGTGTAATGATCCAGTACCATACTCATTTGTTAAATCCTCTCTTCTCTGTTACAACCCCTCCTTATCCTTTTATCCTTCCTTCAATCTTTTGGGATATTTGGGCAATGATCATTCTAATTTCTTTATGTTGAGAAGGGATGTCGGCATTATAGAGTAGGGAAATACAACTGGTTGATGTTCTTGGAGAGACTGGTACCACTGGGTTTCAGGATTTATCTGGCATAGGAATAATCTGGAGATTTTAGGTTTCTGAAAAATAAACTGAGTGAAACTATTATGGAGTCTCAGATTGAGCCCGGGGGATTCTTTAGGGTTTTCAGGAATACTGTTAGTTGAGGCTTGACGCATTGCAGCAATTTGCAATATCTAGCTGATGCTTGCATAAGAGTAACCTCCAGAATAGCCTCTTGACTCTATTTGAAACCCCTTTTCTCCTTTTTGATCAAGAAAGCATTATCATAGGCTGAGCCCCCAATTTTGGGGTTTGTTCATATGAGACTTAACCCCAAAAAGGATCAGCTAAGCCTACTTAAAATTAGGCCTAAGAGTCACCCCCAAGAGAACCTTTTTTGTTGCTCAGATCTGGTCTCTCTCTCTCTCAGCCAACACGTCAAGCAAATTCACTGCCCTCCCCCCATCTATGTGGGACATGACTCCCAGGGGTGTGGACCTTCCTGGCAATGTGGGACAGAAATCCTAGAATGAGCTGAGACTCAGCATCAAGGAGTTGAGAAAACCTTCTTGACCAAAAGGGGGAAGAGTGAAATGAGACAAAATAAAGTGTCAATGGCTGAGAGATTCCAAACAGATTTGAGACGTTATCCTGGAGGTTATTCTTATGCATCAAATGGATATCACCTTTTTAGTTAAGGTGTAATGGAGAGACTGGAGGGAACTGCCTGAAAATGTAGAGCTGTGTTCCAGTAGCCATGTTTCTTGAAGGTGATTGTATAATGATACAGCTTTTGCAATGTGACTGTGTGATTGGAAAAACCTTGTTCTGATGCTCCTTTTATCTACCTTATTGACAGATGAGTAAAACATATGGATTATAAAAAAATAAATAATAGGGGGAACAAATGTTAAAATAAATTTAGTAGATTAAAATGCTAGTGATCAATGAAAGGGAGCGGTAAGTCGTATGGTATGTATGAATTTTTTTCTGTTTTCTTTTTATTTCTTTTTCTGAATTGATGCAAATGTTCTAAGAAATGGTTATGATGAATATACAACTATGTGATGATATTGTGAATTGATTATATGTATAGAATGGAATGATCAAATGGTAAGAATGTTTGTGTTTGTATGTTGGTATTTAATAAATAAAATAAATTTTAAAAAAATAGAAGAAAGCATTGTCAGTCCCAGGATGCCAGGGCCAGGCTCATCCCTAGTAGTCAGGTCCCACATTGCCAGGGAGACTCACACTCCTGGAAGTCATGCCCCACATAGAGGGGAAAGTAATGAGTTTATTTGAAGGGTTGGGCTTAAGAGAGGCCACAACTGAGCAACTGAAGAGATTCTGTGGAAGTGACTCTTAGGCATAATTATAGGTTGGCTTAGCTTCCCTGTTACCAAAATGAATTTCATAAGAGCAAGCTTCAATATCAAGCACTTGGCCTATTAACTTGGGAGTCCCTAAAGCTTGTTGAGACATTTTTATTTTTTTATTTATTAATTAAAAAAAATTAACAACAAACAAAAACATTCTTAACATATGATCATTCCGTTCTACATATATAATCAGTAATTCACAATATCATCACATAGTTGCATATTCATCGTGGAGACATTTTTGATTGTCGTCTCTGGGAAAAGGGGGTTGCTACTGGCGTCTAATAGGTAGAATATCCTACAATGCATAGGACACTCCCACAACTAAGAATTATCCAGTCCAATTGTGAAGATTAGAAAACCCTGGTCTAGGGGTTTCTCCTAGGATATTGAGAAAAGATTCTTAGCTGAGATTTCAGCTTACTAGGAAGAGTTACTAAACGTTTATCATTTCCTTTTGGACAGGAAAAGAGGGCATTTCTTACTGCAGTGGAATGATCTCAGTTGACCCAAGAAAAGAAACTTTATTTTGTTTACATATTTCAAATATATAAACATTATACACATTTTAGAAAATTATAGAATAGTTTTATAAAGAAGAAAATAATTCCATGATCCCACCACTCATTTGCACATTTTATTCAAGAACAGAAATAGTGTGATTTATCCATTAGCACAATCTCTTCAGGGAAATCAGCTGAGAGAAGATTTTTCCTGGGCTCTCCTCCTGCTTATATTATCTTTTCTTAGCCCCCTTTCTTCAAAAACTACTGCTGTCATGTAAAGCGTAGGATTAGTTTATTAGAAAGTGATTAATTAGACTATAAATACCTGAGTAGAATTTCCAACACCAGAAGTTCTTACTGATATTTAGGTTGAGTGAGGAAAGCATACTGGATAATTTTTTATTTTATTTTTTTCTATGGATATGTGTTAATAGTATAGAGATTTTTAGATAGTGCCTTTATTCATGGTAGGTTAGATTAATAAAATATTTTGTAACTTTCCCATCTGAATTTGAATTTTACTTTTCTTGATGAATTTTCTGATGACTGTGACATCTAAACAAGCAAAGGAGAGGAAAAGACCAGATATTCTAGACTACCACACAATGGTATTCCTGAACTTCAAAAGCCCCAGGAGGGTGCAGCTGGGAAGCACTATATTTTCAGTACTCTTGGTGAGTTAAATTTGGTTTGGCAGAAAACTTTTAGGAGTAGATAAGGCTCTGTAAGTAAAACTTTGCAGTTTTAGCCAAAGAAAACAGACTGTAGATCTGATGACTCTGTTTGATTTATTAGTGCCATATGCAGGGCCTTTTGATCTTCAGGATTCAGTAAGCCAACGAATTGATATTTATCAGACTCTATCACATGGGAAGAAATCTTAATTTGCCTGTAGTGTTGATATTAATATAATTATCCAACACCTGCATCCCATTGATGATAATTGTGTTAGGTTATATTAAATTTTAATGATAGATACAGACTGAACATTAAAAACAAGTTTTTTATATGGCGTTAACATTGAAAACACTCTTATTTCTTAAGTATATCAAATTTGCTTACTTCTGAGTGTAACAAAACCTCTCACTAAGAATATAGGATCTACACATAGGAATGGTGAGTTTTAGACAAAAAAGGGAAATATCTTGAAACTGATGTTACCACATGGGCAGATGTTATATAATAATGGCTGCTTCCAATCTTAATTTGTCAGACAGCATAAATTTCTATTAAGTTTGGGGTTTCATCCCACCTTTAAATTCCTTTGTAACACTTTCATAAAGTAGCAAACGCCACAGCATAAATATTACTGCGAGTAAGCCATCAGCATCCATCTGTTTTGTCTTTGAACTACCGAGAAATATGACAGAAGGGTATATTCTATGAAATAGAGGTAGAAGATGTCAAGAGAACAGTGTCATGATATTAGTATTTTCTTTAAATCTTTTTCTTGAGACTCTTGGGGTTCACGTTCATATTATACCATTTCTTCCACCTTTACTCCTATATTAATTTTTGAGTTTTCAAAATATTTTATGTTCAAGCTAAAATGCAAAAGCATGTCAAAATTAAATTTCAATTTTAAATTTTAATGTAATTACTTTTAAATTGCTTGTCTTTTTGTATAGCCTCTCTCTATGTCATATAGCCAATTGCTGCATTTGGCTTTCTGCTTCTTGCTAACCTAAATCAATATACATGAATCTCAATATGTATGCAGTATTGTAGGTGTAGTTCATAGTGCCTGCCTATAGTGTCCCTGTGTATTTTCCCTTTTTTCTTATTTACTGGAGGATGTCACTGGAACTCCAGTTATGAATAGGAGCATAAAGTTCGTGTTTGGTATCTCTACCTTTTAATTCTACCACCATTTATTTGCGTAAGAAAATGTGATCTTCTGTAATGACCTTGCATTGTTTGCATAATAGGAGTGTGTATGATTATGGATAGGGTGGGCAGAGTCTCACAGTTAGAATTCCTATAAGATAAATAAGTCCAGTAACATTTTCATGTTTTTTACTACGCCCATCATAAAACCCTCCAGGCTAGAGCAGGGAGTTTAGTCAAGTTGATAAGTCAGACTTTAGAAAAAAATATCTAAGATACTAAAGTTATATGATTCAATATCTGAGCGTAGTAGGAAAAATAGTTAAGTGTTTGACATCTGATCTCCCTAGCAGAATGTAAGTTCACTACACATACGGTAGTATCAGATGGAAGAAACTAGCTTGGGGTGAATGTTTGCTTCTGATTAGCCTGTGTGTATGTGTGTTGGTTGAATGAGCAATTGGGAAGTTGTGACCATGTGTTTGCTGTCATTTAAACTGCCAGTCTAATCTAAATATACATGTGGGTGCCTTAGGAGACTTCTTTCTTTTCAAGAGGATCATTCTTAGCTCTCAACTCCTTACCGACACACATGAACTTTGGGGCACTTCTGTTTTCCTGAGTGTTACTCTGTTTTCTTTTAAAAGAGGTAAGGATGATTTCTTTGCTTGCTGTATTTCTGATTTTTAAAAGTCAACTGTATGAAAGTTTATTTACTCTTGAGTAGTAACTTCATAGGAAAGATAGCTTCTAGATGTTATAAAAGGTAATGAAAGAGAAGAGTGGGGTTGGAGGTATAGGTAAAAACCATAGAGGGTTTTAATATATGAAAGAATTCAGGAAAACCTTATTAATATTGGTTCACTAATCTTATATAATGTGCATTAATCAAATTAGAAAAAAATTATTGAGAAGTTTATATATAGAAGATATTTTTATGATACTTCGTTGTATAATAGAACACTGATGTAGATTTTTTCCCCATAGTGATTGAAGGCCGGAAAAAAGGTGCCCTTCTCTGCTGACTTCAAAACATTTACATATATTTTTTCTTCATCCAACTTTATAATATATTAAGGAAGTTGAAATTTTTTCTATTTATTAGTGTAATATAGAATACTATAGAATTGCTCTTATTTGCTTAGAGAAGCTAAGTATCAGACTGCTGAATGTATTATTACTCTGAAATAAATCGATTCTTTTCATTCACAGAAGAATAAATATTGTTTTTCCATTTTAATAATTATATAGCTTTGGAAAGCCATGTATCCAAAATATTCTTCCCTATTAATGTATTTTTATACATATATGGAAACAGTGCAAATTTTAACTTACTAAAAATTCTGGAATACCGTTTGTCATCTAAGCAACTAGACTATTTGATAAAAATTAGTTCTCCCTTAATTTCACATTAAAATGTTATTTCTGTAATAGCTTTTTGATAATCCTGGGGAGACTTTCTTACCTTTTTAAAAATCTATTACTACTTATGTTCCTGCAAAATATACTTATGTTAAATTTTTAATTTAATGTTTATACTATCCCTGTTTGAATGGATTTTTTTAAACATTTTTTATTGTATAGTATAACATATATACAAAGCAAAGAAATAAGCGATAGTTCTCAAAGCACTCTTCAACAAGTGGTTACAGGACAATTTATCCTAGAGTTTGTCATGGGCTACCATGCTATCCTCTCATGTTTTTCCTTCTAGCTGCTCCAGAATATAGGAGGCTAGAGGGTTAAATACTTTTTTATCATCACAGTCAACTTTTTTTCTTTCTTTTTTTGTGAGCAATAACATATATACAAAAAAGCTATAAATTTCAAAATACAGCACCACAGTTAATTGTAGAATATATTTCAGACTTTGACATGGGTTACAGTTACATAATTTTAGATTTTTACTTCTATCTAGTCTAAACTACTAGAGACTAAAAGAGATATCAATTTAATGATTCAGCATTCATATTCATTTGTTAAGTCCTGTCTTCTATGTCTAATTCCGCCATCACCTTTGATCTTTCCATACCTCTCTTTGAGGTTGTTTGGGCTATGGCAATTCTAAATTTTTGATATTAGAAGGGTCTGTCACTAACATGGGGTAGGGAGATGGAACTATCTGATGTTCTGGAGAGGCTGGGCTAGGTTTCAGGATTTATCTGGACCAGGGACCCATCTGGAGGTTGTAAGTTTCTGAAAAGTTACTCTAATGCATGGAACCCTTGTGGAATCATATATTGCCCTAGGTGTTCTTTAGTATTGGCTGGCATGGTCCTGGTTGGGGGTTGGAAGGCTTGAATGGAATTTGAGTTGGCTTATAGATTAATAGATGCGAAAAATATACACTAAGATTAAGTAGTCACAAAATTTGAAGAACATAACATTCACTCAAAGTTAAGTAGCTTTTACATATTGACAATAAAGTCTGCCATTTTTTTCCTAGAGAAATATGGCCATTATGTAGTTTTATATTTGGAATATCAGAAAGCATGCAGATTCATCAACAAAAGTAAATTTTCCTAATCTATATTCAAGGAGAATTTATTTCAGGGAGAATTTATAATGTGGGTTTCTATAAAATAAGTACAATCATGATTTATAAATAGTTAATATTATATATAAAGGTACAAAGAAACTACATATAAATGCTAGCCTCAATAAATTAAAATTGTTTTTCAGAGGAAGTAGAACATACTATTTTTACCCAGACATGGAAATATTAAAGGATTAAAAAACATTTTTTTAATTTTCTTTTTAAATATATTTATTCCAGCCTAATTTCAGAGAAAACAGTTGATCTCAGTAAATCCCTTTCATTCCAGGAGAAATAATATTAAGTAAAAATTATATTTAGAGCAATAAATGGAGCCCTCGTCCTTCTGTGTGCAATCTCCCTCTCCCACTTTTTCCCCCACCCCCATTCTTATTATTCAACTGCATTTTGCCCAGTTCACCAGGAAAGACCCGAGAATAATAATGCCAATATTTCTAGTTTTCTTTCAGAATCTTTCCTGATCAATTTGACTTTCAGGTTTCTAGCAGCCAGCTAGAAAGGAGGACATGATCTATTACCTTATTATTCATAAGGTAAAAACCGACCAATCTCTTAGGAGGTGTTTAAGTCAAATATAATTAAGTAAAAAGAAGGGTATGTGTTTTCTACTTCATTTTCAGCCCTTGGTCTTTTAGGTGTCATGGATAAATAAGCAGAAAGTACCCTTTGCTATCTAGAAAGAAATTTCAGTGCTAAGTTGTGCTTAAGTTTTATAACATATGTGTTATAAATATATATATGAAATGTGCACTTATATATTTTATGAAAATTAAAAGCAAGTTTAGACCTTTAAATCATTCCTGATATATTGAAATTGAATGGGTTTCTGAAGACCAATTTAGAAACAGTTCCAAACCATCCTTTAAGCATGCCGTAAATCATCTGTACTGTTGCTCTAATTGAGCAGTGTGGATCTGAACCCTCATTAACTTGTCTGTAAGGAAGAGAAAATTGAAGAGAGCAAAGAAGAGGCCGAGGAGAAGACCTTTAGCCGGTTCTGTCCTGAGCTGCCATTGTTGAAGGACATCCTTTGAGCTAATTTCAGTCCCATAAAAAAAAAATCTATTTAGTGATTAGTAACCAGTGGATAAGAGCATAAAGCCCAAATGAATAACAGCCATAAATACTGAAGTCCTTGGGGTAACAGCCTGTAAAACTGTCAGAAAGCATTGCTTAAGTGACAAAAGATAGCCCCAAATAACAAGAAGTGTTAGCTCACTAGGCAATACTCCATATTCATGGACAGAAGATGCAGTTTAGTTTATTTCAAAATTAGAGGTTTTTCTTGAATCCAGTACCTGCCCCTCTTAATTAATTTATTTATTTTGTGTGCTGTATGTTTGTTTTAAATTTATAGTTCATTGCATTTGCTAGTAGGTATCATGATGCCTATTTAAAGATAACTTGTTTCCAAAAGTAGAACTATCATTACTGAAACTTCTGTTTAGATCAGTCAAGTTCTACTTACTTGCTAAGAATGTTTAGCCTAACTGGGGTGAGTGGGTATGTGCATGAGTGTATTTTTAAAAGGCAGATGGTTAGGATTTACAGGCTGACAAGTGCCTTTTTCTTGTTTTTAAATTAAAGAATAAAGTTCAAAAATCTTAAATATTTCTCCCTAAAGGGAAAAATAAGTAAATAAAAGTAGAAGACTATAACTTTATATTATAAACTGCCTTGTTTATTACTCCATCGTACTGAGATTAACAAATGGTAAAATAATCTTTCCAGCAATTACTTTAGATTTGTTTTCTGGGTTAGAGAAAATTCAAGATGATGGAATCAAAGGTCTTTATTCTAAACTTCCATTGTTTTGACTATGATAATGATTATAGGGCATTTGAATTACATTGTAAAAACCTGAATTTTATATTTTACAGTTTTACAGTATAACCTTCAAATCTCAAGTCTGTCCTTAGTGATGTGACTTCAATGTATTTAAAATGTTGTGTTTCTTCAAGTTAGAAAATTTTATCAATTTATGTGTATTTGTTTTCAACATCCTGGCTGTGAGAACTAGAGGTGTCATTCACTTGAAGGGGGCAGATGTTAAAGGTTCTCGCCCCTGCCTCCCTAATCCCAAACACCCTTGAAGAAGAGAAACGTTCTATTACCCAAATAGGCATCTTTCTGTTGGTGAGAAAAGACGGTAAAAGGCAGTAAATCTGCCTTCTCATTATGAAGTACAACAATAGATTGATTTATGGAGAAAAGCAACTGTTAGGCTTATATAAGATGTGTGCATAGAAACGCAGGTTTCTTTAGAGCCTGATGAGCAGACACATTCCTCCTATTCTTTACAGGAATCTAATATTACTGATAGGGAATATGTAATTCCAAATACACCATCTTAAGAAGCTACATTGAGAATGAAACAAAAATTCCACTTCATAGAATCTTTACATGAGAACAGTCTCTTAAGCATGCTATGTCTTTGCTATTTTAGTTCATTTTCATTAAGATAGAAGATACGTCTTAAAAATAGTTCTGTTTTTAGACTTTTTTTTTGTAGGAGTTGACCTTTTAAATGGAAGTGAAGTAAGTACAGAATATTTAAATGTTAGGCTGTTTATAAAATTTTTGATTTTCCCTTAATATTGTATAATTTTTAGGAAACACTATAAAAATAGAGTTGAATAGGGTCACAAGGAAGATAATTCCATCTTTCTGGAGGAACCATGTGAAGCATTTTGTATTGGATTTTGTTTTAAGAAAATCTCTGTGTACTTTAAAATCTTTTAAATAAGTTTGTGTTACTTCTTATTCAATAAGGAGCTCAGAGTATTTCCAATTAACTTAAAAATTAAATTTTCAAATTCTGCAGTTTTGAGCAAAAAATACTGTAAAATGCAAAAATCTGCATTGTCTCTGAGTAAATTATGATGATATTGCCCTGTATCTTCAGCACGTCAATCCAGAATTTGAAATCTATGTGATAAAATTAAGATTTGAGTAGGTAAATTACAAGATTAAAACTGACATCATCAAAAAAAAAAAAAACTGACATCATCTATAGAGTTGGTATTGAAACTCAGTTTTCAGTAAATAGGTTTTAGGCATATATCCCCAATATATGTATGTTTCTAAATTGTGGAATAGCTTCTATTAACATATTACATATGTTAGAAAGCACATACAAAAAAATAGAAAATTTAAATGGGTAAGAGAGAAAATAAACATGAATAGAAGTTCTATTATATTCTTTTATCCCTTGACTGATTAGCTGGCGCACAATTGCATTTATATATATGTGCACACTGCACCCAAGGATTTTGGAGTGCCTTGAACTAGAGAAAAGGACCCCCCCCCCAGCATGTTACCTGGAAAATACACTGTTTATTCTAATTAGGAAGATGCAAGGCCTGTAAAGAAATAATCTTTGCAACTATCAACAATCTTATCGTATGGACTGATAAAAAAATGTTGCACTTTTGACTTGGTGATGATTAGACAGTTTTAAATCAACATTCCCCCCCAGTGGATTTTAGTTATTTTAGAAATCAAAGTACTGTGGAAATAAGAGCTCAGCAGTAAAATGAATTCTTAATGCTGCTGCTCTGATAATAAATCCAATCTTCACATCTAATGGGAAAAATTCTGAAAGATCCTCCAAAGATTAAAATTAATAAGACTTCTTGACATTTGTGTAAGTCTATAAAGATTCTATTGGTGTCAGTCAAATGCTCTGTGAACATTTTAACATAATTCACTTTTAGGAAAGGTCTTAAGTTAATAAGCAAGTGCAGTTAAATGTCTTGTCAAGATAATCTCTTCAGGTGTATCTAGTTAGTTCATTTCAATTAATTACCGCCTTTATGACTTCCTGAATTTATTCTATTTAATTTATTTTAATATTTTATAATTCAAAACTGAAAGTTATAATCACATACTTTTTAGAACTTTTGTCGCGTCAATGCTGCCCTTAAATATGTAAGGAATACTGCAATAATTTTCAATTACTTCAAACTTCTCTGCTCTGTCAGGTGGGTTATTTCACAAGTTAACTGAATAGCTGTTCTGACAACAGTTTCAGGATCTTATTATAAGCTGATGAGCAGTGCTGTTTTGATGTCCGTTGGTCAGCTCCAATAACAGTTAATTATGGGGCAATTCTATCAGGAAACTTTTTTTCCTTCCCATTTCTCTTTCATGAGGCATTATAGCTCTAAACCCTCTCACTTGTAACTTTTTTCTTTCCCTATCCACCACCCCAATCACACACAAAGAATAAAAGAGAGCAGTTAAAGATAAGTCTCTGGTATCACAAGTAAGTGGTATATTTAAGGGCCAGTTGTGAAATTAACTCAACTTCTATACACATGATCTTTGCTCAAGGGACAGTAATGTGCTTATAGGTGACACAACTTTAAATGATCTGTTTCCAGATGACTTTTCATTCCTAAAGCTCTTAACTAATAAGGATTCTTCAACCAGTGATCTCTTAGAACACATATGGCAATACACCATCATGCAACAACTAGATTTTTTGAAAAAGCACATGTTCTGGCCATACTAGTCCAACTGGTGATGAGAGATAAAAGACTTGAAGCCCTCCTGCTTAGAAGAGAGGAAGCTAAAAGAAAATTGTAGCCGTTCCTGAGTGTGGAAAAGGATCTTATGAAGAGATTTGTAAACCCTTGCTCCCCAAGGCCATTTTGTTTCTTAGTGGGATTTTATGCTCTCAGATAGGGAATAGTGAGTACAAATGACAGCCTTTAATAAAAATAATTTAAAAATTAATGTGAATAATGAAGGAAGCTGATGAAATTGTTGAAAACAGAGGCACCTCAATATAAAGCCGGTTATGTTGGCATCCAGGATGATTTTATATCTGGAAATTGAAAATATGACAGTAATAAGGATCTATCCTGTTTTGCCAACAGTGAAAGGGTAATTCTTCAGGTCTTGCTCTGTTATCAGAAAATGTTGGGCATCACAATAGCTTTTGATGATATAAGGACCCAGGAGATTATAATTTAACATCAAGTTCATTTAAATTGCTAAAATATTTACAAATGGAGAGTTCACCAAAAAGAAATGTAGTGTATTCCCTGAGGTTACAGACTTGAGTACTCCTTCTAGCAAAAAGGTTCTAGCTTTAGATTCCTGTCTTTTTCCCAGTTTCCCCTAGAAAGAGCTGTTGACAGGTTATTTAAAACATTCAATCTATTTTCCTTCTTGGAAGTTACGGTATTTTGTATTGAAGAATTAGGGAAAGAGGATAGATCATCTTTGAAGTCAAATAAAATAAATGATTATACTGTGTTGCCGGTCGTGCTTTGTGGTCCTCTTGACTAGTGCCAGTGTCAAGATCAGGCCAGTTCAGAGAAATTGCTTCCCTGCTTTTCTTTACAGCATTTACTGAACCAGTGAGGTGAATAGCCAGAATCCATGGATTCCATTGGATAAATGTTAAAGGCAATTGATATAGACACATAAGACCTTGGGATGAAGTATTTTGTTTTACTACTGATTTGCTTTGGGTGTGGATCACATAATTCATCTTATGAACACAGGCATACTCAGAATGTTCCACAATGACTTAGAAAACTTGTCCCTCTGATAAAAGTGTTATAAAAGGATGTTAGTGTCAGACTATCACTTTGAGTTAACACTACTTTTTCAAAGTTAGTATATGTAGTAGGAAGAGTCATTAGAAGTCAGACGATGTGGTTCCAATTCATCTAAATATTACCTACCAGTCACTTATTTTCACAATTTCACATCTGTAAAGTGGCAATTAAAAAATATGTCTGTCTTCCTCATAATAGAATGAATGAATAAAATAAAGCTATACAAGGGTACATCAAGAGTTAGGGTTATTGACAGATATTTGTACAGTCTTTTTTATATATACCTCTCTATTTAGTAAGGTTTTATTCATTTAGTATGTTATTTTGAAGCCAAATTTATTTATTTATTTATTCATTTAGTATGTTTAACCTAAAGCCAAATGAAGATAAGTTCTCTTGTTTCTAGCCCTTTAGCAATTCACTTTTGCATTACTCTTGTTAGATCAACTTAGCTTAAGTGTTATTTTATTATTTTTCAATACTTATTTCTTTGTTTACTTTTGGCCTTAACCTTTTATTGACCTAGCTATTTCAATATATTACCCTATTAATGGGAATTGATAAGATAAGAGTTCACATATGATGGGGAACATTTCCACAATTGTTTATAAGGTATATGTCTTTTTCTTTAAAATTAAATGTGTATTTGAAAGTTTAGATTTTCTTTAGTTTCTTATAGAGAAAAAACTAAATGAGGTAGTCTTTTAAATGTTTTTTTTTATGCTAAGCAGAAAAAGCTATATAATGCCTAGGAAGACAATTACATTTTTTATTTTTGTGGGG
Organism: Tamandua tetradactyla; assembly: GCF_023851605.1. Classification (NCBI taxonomy): domain Eukaryota; kingdom Metazoa; phylum Chordata; class Mammalia; order Pilosa; family Myrmecophagidae; genus Tamandua; species Tamandua tetradactyla. The sequence goes on from NC_135328.1 coordinate 76,651,577, forward strand.
TTTTTTTCCCATTTTTTAAAATTAGGGCAATTTTAGGTTTACAGATCATACAAACACAGAACTTTCCCTATTAACATTTTACATTATTGTAGTACCTTTGTTACAGTTGATTAAACAGTATTATAATTGTATTTTACAATAAAGTATACTCTGACTCTTTGTGTTGTACAGTCCAATGATTTTTAAAAATTTTTATTTCGGTAACATATCTACAACCTAAAATTTCCCGTTCGTCCATTTCCCAGAACCTCTTTCAAATATACAATTCAGTGGTGTATACTATATTCACATCACCTCCATCTGTTACCAAAACTTTTCCATCACCCTAAACAGAAACTCTGTATCACTGATGCGTTAGCGCCCCATTCTCTACTCCCATCCTAGCCCTAGTAATCGGTATTCTAGTTTTGAATATGAATTTGCATATTCGAATTATTTCCTCAAAGAGAGATCATACTATATCTGCCCTTTTGTGTCTGCCTTATTTCACTCAACATGATGTCTTCAAGATTCATCCATGTTCATTAGTGGAAGAATAACATTCCATTATGAGTGCATACTACATTTTATCCATTCATCAATTGATGGGTACTTGGGTTGCTTCCATCTTTTTGCAGTTGTCAATAATGCTATGAACATTGGTGTGCAGATATCTGTTTAAATCTCTGCTTTCACATCTTTTGGATATAGAAGTGAGATCGCCAGGTCATACAGTAATTCTGTACTTAACTTTCTGAGGATGTGCCAAACTTTACCATAGCGACTGCACTATTTTACATACCCGCCAACAATGAATGAGTGCTCCGATTTCTCCACATATTCTCCAACACTTAGTTCCCATTTTTTAAGTAGCAACGATTCTAGTCAGTATGATGATGATTATTTTTTAATGAAGGAAGGAGTGAACTGATAAGAATCTAATACTTTAATCAATAGTGATGAAATTGAACAAGGAAGCAAATAAAATCTATTAAATTAGTGTTTTCTTCTTTTATTAGAACTCATCCTTGACACAATCTTTCTAGATAATTGTACAAAGAAAAGAAAATATTTATTGAAGGGTATAGGTTTTATTTTTTAAAACAAGGTAGAAATTTTTTGGAAAAAACTGTCAATATATTTGAAGTAATTTCTGTTTAATTAGTTTTGCTGTATTCTCTTCCTTTTCATCAGAAAAAGGTGTATATTATTTTCCCTTTTCTTCTTTAAAGACCACTTTAAAAATCAAGTTATTGGCATTCTGTTCATAAGTATAGTTACCCATTAGAAACAACTTTACTTTTGTCTTCTGCTTCCAGGGGTAGGAACAATGCCAAGATTTTTATAAGCCCTCTCTTGTAGACTACCTTGACAGGTGTTCTCTTTTGAAGCACTTAACCTCTAATAGTTGTAAACATGGGTTTTTCTTACTTGTCTTGGACAAAAGTAATCCTCTGTAGAAAATCCATCACAAAATGATTTTGCATAGCCATTTAATGTTTAAGATTGCATTGCGAATCTGTAGGTCATTGTTTTAGGAGTAAGATATCTATTTAGTTAGTAGAGGAGTTTATGGTCTATTGTAAATAATAGCGGCAACCGTGTGAATTTGCTACCATTGTAACAGTGATGTGCAAGGTTTTTTTTACTTTATTCTATCTAATTAAGGGTTATCACTTCTTCATGAGGTTCAGTGTCCTCACTGTGTTTATGAGGAAATGAACCCTTAAGCCATATTCCTCAAAACATACCAGTAAGCAAGAGAATTGGGAATCCTAAGCCTATACTTTTGCCAGTGTGAAGCACATCATTTAGAGAAACGTCATCACTAGTTTTAGATTACCCAGGAAATCAGCTAAGCATGTGCTAGAACATCAGCCAAAAGAGGCATGATCTTTTTTCAGTGGGAGAACTTTTATATTTCAAAAACAAGTATAAAACTAGTCAGCAAGGGGAAAAATCAGAACCTCATGGTACTTACCTATACTTTTTTGTGGTTCAGTGTATACACACATGTATTTTACACGTGTCTTGGGATTGGATGTGGATAGAAGCATACCTTACTCTTTTAGTTCTTAGGGCCTCTAAAGATCTTAATCTATCCCTGTTTATGGTGCATATTTTTTTGCAAATAACCTTCTCTGGTTTATATAATCATTCTTATTAGATATGATTCTTTTTTAAAATAAAAATCAGACTTCACTTAAGTGAACTACAACTCTGTTTCGTTGGACATGATGAACTATAAGAATACATCAGCTTCATCTAGTGGCAGAAGGGCTTTTTAGGCACTTAACATTCAATTGCCTTCCCCTCCTGGTCAGCTTAAGTTAGTTTAAGATCCATCCACCACAGGAGGATTGTACATGCTCCACAAATGTTTGTGCTGAGTGGAAGCTGTGTCCATCCACATGCTTTCTGGCAAAACGGTTTGAAACGGTACGCAGGGATCTACCTCTGAAAAGATCAATAGAAGTCTGACTTTTCTCATGATGTATATTTTTATGCTTTATGATTTTTTTATTCTTTCAAAAACATATTTTTTGCATTTAGAAAAATCGTGGGATTAATCTAGAATCAGCAGTACTCAACCTGGAATTTTCATTAATATCGTCTGTTGAGCTTTTAAAATGTAAACAAGCCTGGATTCTCTCACTCCAAACCTACTGAAGCAGAATTCCTCATTATAAAGCACCCCCGACCCACTAATTCTGGTGTATGTATACGGGCCCTGGATCAGTGGTTTTCAAAAGTGGGCGTTGGTCCCTGGCCAGCAGCAGCGTCGTTACCTGGGAATCGGTAAGAAATCGAGGTTCCTGGCCCTATTCTAGATCCAGTGAATCAGAAACTCTGGGGTGGAGCCTGAACAATATGTGCTTTAACAAGTTTTGCAGGTGAATCTGATGCCCATTAAAGTGTGAAAATCACTGTCTTAGATAATCTTTACATCCTTTCAATTTTTAAATTCCACAAATGCTTGTCCTGACTTTCAGAAGCTTCTAGGACATTGCTGCCCATCATTCACTCAACATTTTATCCTTCTCCATACAGCTCTATGGCTTTAAACTTTCTAATTTTATATTCTCATTGAAATTGATGTGTGATCTTTTGTAATCTTCAAGTGCTTTGTGGAAGAGGCAGGGTGTTAATTATGAATGTTGAATTAAACTTTTTCTCCTGTTGTAGTATGTTCTTTACTATTTGTCAGTTATCTGGGTAACAGCTGTACAATTACTTACCTTGTTTATGGTTAACAAGTTAAAAGAAAGCTGCCTCCAGATTTGGTTCTGGCATTGACATGATGCCTGAACGGATGGGTCAAGTTTAGCATTTTGTGGTTGGAGAGATGACCACCACACTCTCTCGATATCCTAGTTAATGTCACTCTCAGCAAACAGCTCTGGCAGATCGGCTCCTTTAAGTCCAGCGCAGAGTGTGCTGGTCAGGGAGGATGGGGAATTAGAGCTCTCTCTGCCCACTGAAAGCAAACCTCTTTTTTGGCTCCCAAATGGTTTCCAGAGCTATCAAATAATACTGTTTGCAGGCACTTTTCATGGCTGAAAAGAGCAACTTGGAGAGAAAAAGAAGTACTCTGTGGATGCTAAGAGAAATGTTTTACAGCTGGGCATTGCACATAAATGCTAACTGAATGCCCTTTCAGCTATGTAACTCACCGTTGGGACGCAACAGTGGAAAAGCCACTCAACAGAAATGAAGAGTACCTCACACAGGCGTTCACACTTATAAACCAACTCTTCTTTGTGGACTGTAAACAACGATGTGTACCACATTATACTACAAATCTCAAGTAAATCGCACCGTGGTGAAGGGTTGGTAGGCCGCCTGCTGCTTGTTAGAGATCCTGTCTGGCTATTTTCCTGCAGAGTGAGTGGTGCTACATTACTGACACCTGTTTTCCCAACCAGCCTGGGAATGTGAAGTGTGTATTAGGAATGCCTGAAAGTGCTTCCTTGTGTCTGATTTGTGGAGCCTGGTGCTGCTTGGGAGGAAGCTGGGGGTGGCGGTGGTTCAGGACTGGGAAGGGAGATGAAAAAATTGGAAATGAGAAACTGCATATAAAGTGAACTGAATCTCATCCTTATGTAATGGCTTCTGATTGTGCTCTTAGTTCATTTTCCACAAAGCCCTGATAAACTTAGTCATCCACTGAGCAAAGTTGAAAGATGTGTGCAGTATGTTTTTACATACTCATAGTCTCAATCTTAGAGTTGAGATTATGAGTCCTTTGGAAACGGGATGGAAATAGTTCACTGTTACAACCAAAGTTAACAACATTGTTATTTTAAAATAAATTTAGCTTTAAATATGGGAAATTCAGGTGTGTTAGTGGTATGATCAGTTTCTTTGCACACTTCTGTCCATATATTTGCTCTTCCCAACTTTTTCAAGTGCTGGCAGTTGTCATTCTATCTGGGAGAAAAGAAACACACCAGAGCCAGCATAATACTATAGCATATTCTGATGAGCAAATGGATGATCCAAATAGTACATTTTCAGGTTTGGAGAGGGGGAAGTGTGAATTGGGTGGGTCAAGGATGATGTGGAGTTTGTGCTGGGTACTAAAAGATTGGGAGAATTCATTGGGAGTGAGAGATTGGGATATGTGTGTGATGTTCTTTCTCTGCTATTTGTAGGCTGTGGAATTAAAGTCTGTTTTGGTTATTTTTAGTAGTGGTTCCATGTATCCCTGACTCATTTGTGGGGTTTGGCCAAGTCTGCTTGTGAACATTGGCTTCCATTTGTGAACTATGGGTGAATGGGGTTAGGGTTTGGTTATGGCCTTGAACCAGAGTGAAATTAACTGGCTCATAATGTTATTGAACTAATGACCTTGGCCTCATTACCACTGTGATTTAACCAGTTTGGTCAATCAAACACTGCAGAAAGGATAATCAAGGTATCTTTCAGAAAGAAAACTGTATAGCTTAGGAATGAAATCAAAGCCAGGTTTTTTTCATTTTGTAACATCCAGCATTTATCACTTAATCCTGGGGTTTTTATACTTGTTTCTACATCCAGTAAAAATAAGGTGAGTAAAACAGAAAGGATACCATGACTTTCCTGTGTTAGTATTTTTATTACTTTTTTTTATTTAAAGCAGTTTATAGAACGAGTTTACAGAAGAATCATGCAGAAAGGATACAAATCCTTTATACCCCCCCTCCAACCCCAGTTTTCCCTATTAATAAGTTTGCATTAGTGTGATGTGTTAGTAATTTTTGGCATAATGAGATGTAGTTACTTTTCTTGTGTGATAGACTGTTTTTGCAGAAGGTGCTTTGAGCAATAATATCCTTTTCAATTTTGGATGTGTACTGTCCCATAAATGTATTGATGATGCTTTTCTCTTCTTTTTTAAAGTCCGAACAACCCAGTCCTGCCAGTTCCAGCTCCAGCTCCAGCTCCAGCTTCACACCATCCCAGACCAGGCAACAAGGTACCTGTATCTTCCAGAAAAGCTGTGAGACATTTTTCCCATAGAGTATCTTAATGAGTTGATTTATGATACCTTTCATTGTTTCAGTATTTGAATCATAACTTGGCTTTTATGTAGTTATATTTATTTCCTCTAGGAATGCACTGGAATATTGTTCTGAAATATGAGGCCAAACTCTAGAAATTCCCTTTTCCAGTCTCTGCTATCAGAGTCCCATTTAACAGAAGGATTATAGGCACAGCCCATTCCAGGGAGTTCCCAGAGGAAATACAATAGCAAAAGCTGGACTTGTGAGGCTTTTACGTAGAGAAATAGATTTTAACTCACCCTCCTGGACCCCTTCCATTTTATTTATTTATTTCTTCTTCAGATTACTAGAACTTCCCTGATAAGTATTTATTTCTTGTTTTTTTAGTATACTTTTTCTCTACTCAAAATAAAGATATTTAAACTAGAACATTTACAAATTATAGTTTCTACTTCTTTTGTGTAAACTCTTCAAATGTAGGCTTTTTTTTTTATATGAAAGGTGAGTTAATGTAAAAACATACTTTGTTTTTTAGCGAACATCACCTTTTTCATTGTTCACATTGAGTACCTGGAGGCATTGAATGGTTGGGACTAAATTGCTGTATGTTTGGGCTAAAGCTATGCTTCTAAGACAAACAAAATAAAGACACTAATGGGTTTGGCTATTCAAAGTTCTTGTTCCACTAACTTCCGAAGATATAAGCCTACTACAAAAGCAGAGAAATTTCATTTTGCAGAATATGAGATATCAGGGAGTCAACAATTATTTCAGAACTGAGCAAGGGGTAGCCCACATATTCCTATTTTAGACCATAGGAATTTCCTAATCCTGAATGAATGTGCCTCTCACTTTCTTGACTGCCTTTTCAGTCTCTTCCTTTGAGATTCAAAATGTCTCTCTTGTTTGCTCATATTTATTGCAGTAAAGTGAAAATAATCTACATTTTTGAGTTTTTTCTGTCCTTTCAGTTCTGTTCTGCCCTATTTTAGAATAAAATTAATTATGACTTGATTTTCTTCTCTCATCTAATATTTGATACTCTCTTGAATATTCTGGGCACTTGATTTATTACATGGTCTTCTCTATGTAAATATATGTTGGTATTTTGCCAGAAATTTTAAAAAGAAAAATGAAAATTGGTTGTAAAAAGTTATTGCCTTAAGCCCTTGTGTCTAAGATTAATATGAAGATCAGAGATAGGACATTACACCATGGAATTGAAATACCTTATAATCTGAACTGACTGAAATACTTGCTTGACCTGAAATTGACCTTGAAATAAAAAGAACAGCTAAACCTTAATAGATCAAAAACTACCACACAAAGGCTGTATTGCCAAGAACAAGTTACAACCACAGTGATTTATTAGTCTCAACTTTTCAATACATGGATTAACCTAACAAAACATTCAATTTACTAATAGGTCTTTCTGTGTCTTTATAGGTATAATTTTACTTAGGGAAGAAAAATAAAAAAAAGAATTCCTTGAAGGTAGAGATTCTTTAATAAATATTTTGGGGCATCTATTATGAAAGCAGTGGTGTTTTGGCAGAGGCTGCTGTCCATAAACTTTACCAAATTTAGCTTGTAAGAAGTATAAATATATGTGAGAATGATGATTTTAAACAAATGTTCACTGGAGAGGTTGCTGGTAAGCATTCCCCCGTGTCTAATATGGCTAAGTGTTTGAAGTAGTGTATTTGATTGCCTGTGGTTCACTGTCATTATTTAGGTCCTTTAAGGTCTATAATGAAAGATTTGCATTCTGATGACAATGAAGAAGAATCCGATGAGGGAGAGGATAATGACAATGACTCTGAAATGGAGAGACCTGTAAATAGAGGGGGCAGCCGAAGTCGCAGGTGAGTGTCTTGGAAGGAAAGGGTGTCCCTAAGAAGGAATCATACCTTTTAAAAAGACCTACCAAAATAATCATAGCAAATGGTGAGCCACAAAAAAACAATGACACTTGAAAGGTCACATTCACTTGAAGCTAGGGCACTTTGACATACTTACACTCACTTCTACAGAGAACTATTTATCCCTTTTCTCAGAAAGGAGAGGTTTTTCCTCTAAAAATAGGGAACATCATACTAGAAGTTCTTGTTCTTGGAAGTATAAGCTAGACTGCTGAAGTCACGTCTGCTCTCATTTGAAAAGTTTGTGTAGGTCCATTGCTGGAAGGAGTCTCAGAATTTGAAGAAAGGGAAGTTGCTGTTTGCAGTTAGAAATACATAATTGGCTCTAGTGAATTATGTGTGTGACCTAATTAAAACTGGGATCACCTGTGTATGTTTTCCAGACAAGAAATTCCTTTAAGTGTGCTGATAATTAGATTCCTTAAGCAGCTTTAATGCTATGAAGTATAAGTCCGCATTATAAGATGGTAATTCATGCTCTTTATAATTAATAGGAAGCATGAAGTTACCTTGAGGATTTTATTTATCATAAGGAAAACATGTAGTCATGCTTATTTTAATGTGTATTGAGTAGAAAAAGTACGAATCTACTTGAACTTACAACCCAATTTCATTGATAATATATTGCATTAAGTATTTTCCCTCTATCCATTATTTTGTAGAAGTCCCTAGAATTCCTAGAAAGGATGCTATCTTAATCCAAACTGATAGACCATTTGTGTCCTAACTGGTAATTCTTTAGTGTCTTCTGAGAAGAGGCTCTTTAGGGAGTACCCTTATCACATCTCTCCATGGCTTTTCCTTATGGCCATCCACAACACCTTTCTCTGTCTTGTCTCAAACTCACTCCTCTGTACTCCTTTTAAAAAGGAGAAAATACGGATACGTATATTTTTTGCTTTATAATATTTTCCTCTAGTCTTTAATCTAGACAAGGAAGAAGCTGGTAGAGCAAAAAGGCCTTAAAATGGACTGCAACTTGGAGTTTAGGAGCTTATTTTTACCAAACAAAATCTTAGCCACTCGTTACTCTCAAATTTAGCTCATGAAAAATGTATTGCCTATTTAGACAATTTTCCAAGTTAATATTCTTTTGAGGGTCTAGATATTCTATGATTAATTGTTGCCCACCCACTTACTACTCCGTTCTCTGAGTCAGTGTGGGTTAGATGATACACATTTGTGAGTTGTCTGATATGGTACACTTTGTTTGAGACACTCTTCTTTTTTCTCTGCCTGACGTGTGCTGTTAGCACAGCAGTACCAGTGTAACATTTGATCTTCGATGCACTTGTGAAGCCTCAACTGCTTAATCAGTTTAAATACTCAGCCTTCCACTTCAGTCAAGAAGCATTTTAAAGTAGTGCTTCAACTGAACACTTCATTAATGTCATTTAGTTAAGAAAAGCAAGTTCTATCAGTTTTTGCTAAAGGGATGTCCCAGTGTATCCTTTTCGGTTTATATCTTGTCTATCTGAATATGTTATGGAGCTAGAATATGATTGTCCATTCAGAGCAAAAGAAGAACTACTCTGATTTCTAAAGCATTTTCTGCTTCTGAGAGGAATATTTTATTCGATTACTGCTTAACCAGAGAAAGGGAGACAAACACTGAGGGGCATTACTGAAGGAGACCATACATTTGGCAGAGTAGAAAAAAAAAGAAAAACAAATCCCCTCCAGAGTAGAATAAAAAACAAATCTGCTCTGGCTAAAAGAAAATTCCATTTTAATTTGAAAAGAAAAAGAGAGGAGGTGGTACGTTTATTGTTTTTAATTGTTGAAAAATATATTTTTCAAAGCAGTGTCCTAAACACACAGTTTCTTCATGTTGTAGTGTCCTTTCAATGGATGACATATGACTTGTTGTATAAATATTCTGCTCTAGAGACACCTTGAATTGTTATACAGTAGAATGATTGATGGTGGTTCTAGCACACTGGACTTCACGTGTCCACTTGCGTGTCACCCTGAACTGTCAGTGATGCAAGAATGCTGTCTGCATTCTTCTTAATAGTTGCTTCTGTTCCTGCAGCCTGTCTTTTAGCTCTAATAGTTCGTTTTCTATCTGTCACAGAAAGGCAGAGGGAAAAGGAAACTAAAAGGTAGTAACCCACAAACTGTCTAGTTTTGCTGACCTCTGTATGTGTGGGTGACATGTCTGATAGAACAAACATCTAACTCCCCTCAGAGCAGGGAGTTAAATGAATAAATGATACCCATAAAGTATGGTAGCTGAGCACTACCTTTGGGTCAGATTGCTTGGATTTGAATGTTAGATCCACCTTTTTTTTTTTAACTCTGTGACCCTAAGCAATTGACTTAGTCTCTCTAGGCCTCAGTTTCCTCACCTGTAAGATAGGGTATCATTGAATGAGAAATAGGAGGTGAAGCACTTAACACAGTTCCTCTAAAAGTAAGCTCCAGTATATGTTAGCTGTTGTAAAAATCAACTTTTCAATGATAGTGTTTGGATTTTTTTCTCTCTATGACTGTTAACATTGATATTTCAAGACTCATCTGTTTGGAATGACGCACATGATGTCTCTGTCTTTTCAGAGTCAGCTTGAGTGATGGCAGTGATAGTGAAAGCAGTTCTGCTTCTTCACCTCTGCATCATGAACCTCCACCACCCTTATTAAAAACCAACAACAACCAGGTAAATTTCTGGTTTGGGGCTTTTCAAGACTGAAAAACTAGATGTAATCATTTTTACAAAGAATGCAAACTTTTTTACCCCTGAATTTTAAAGACCCTTGATGTCAAATAAGTGGTAATTCATAACCAGAGGAATAAACACACAGGATAAAAGAACTTCTACTGTCATGAGAAGATGGGTATGTTCTGCTGACTGGATTAATTAAGTAGGAAGGAATGGTGACTTATGATTTCTGTATTTCTTCCCCTCAGGAGTAGTAGGTGACAGTAAATTAGAAAGACTATGGCCTTTGGGAAGAGCATAAAGCTTGGTTCTTTGCTTTACTACTACTAATTTATGGACTGGAAATTAACTTTTGAATTCTGATCCTCAGTTTCCATATCTGTAAATGGAGATAGTAATAGCTGCCTTGCAGGTTATTGGAAAGATAAATACTATATGTAAAGAGCATGAGGCTGTACCCAGTACCTAATCAGCACTCAGTTTATGGTAGATGTTTTTAATTATAAGTGCTCTGCCTTAGTTTGCTTATCTAGGACAATAGGATCATGACTTGGGTTTATGTGGAATAGTCAATAAGGTGTACAGAAAATGGCGGTCACTATGGTTGTTATAGCATGAACTGAAGGGAAGCATATTCATTTTGATAGTCAACTTAAAATATAGTTATTAGGACAAGGTCAAGACAGAACTTGGAAAGCTGTGACGAAGAGCTTTTGTTAAACAAATGGATGAGATTGGGATATTTAAAATATTTACTCAAACTATTCTCAATTCTTGTGAATATTGTGGAAGCCTCACTGTGCATCGAGTTGATACTCTCATTACAGTAAACTATTTGTATCTCTTTGTTTAGACCAAGTCCCTGTGACCTCTACAGTAATTGCTTAATTCAAATTACCACATGAACATTAACTTGAAAATAAAAGAACTGCATTTTTCTAGAATTATTCTGTTTTATAGTTACCACTATGTAAAATGGTATTTCCCTTAAATTTGCGATCTTTATTTTACTTGGAAATATATTTTATAGCTAAAGACTTTTTCTTTTTAAGTTTTGTATAAAGCAAATGCAGACATCTCTTATAATTTAAAATTCCTCACTTACAACCTTAGTGTATACCACTTAAATCTTTCATTGTTATGTAGGAATAATATCAATGCTCTTTACTTCACCAGTTGCAGTTCAGCTGCAGTTTCTTTGTGTCCTACCTATGAAGGAAAGCCCAGCCTCCTCATCTGATGCAGATTGGAGGCTAACAGAGTTTGGTTCTTAATACCTTAGCCGGGTTGGTGGCTGTCCATGCCTCTCACCGCCTCCATGGCCAGCTCATGCCTTTGGTTCAGCCAACTTTCACCTCTTTCATGGCTGCCCGTAACCAACCACGCATTTCAGAGTAAAGTAAGAAGAGTAAGAACATAAACGTCACAGCCAATCAGTGGAGAACACTAGGTTGGCTAACTGAGTTACCTAGGAATTATTTTGTCTATTTGTGCTTCAGTATGATGTGGCAATAGAATAGAATTTGGGCTGTGAATGTGTTTTTTTATATTCAATTTTAATGTAATTAGGTGTACAGCGGTGCACTGGTGGCTCAGTGGCAGAATTCTCGCCTGCTCTGTCAGAGACCTGGGTTCGATTCCCAGAGCCTGCCCATGCAAAAAATAATAATAATTTTAAAATAAATAAATAAGTGTAATTAGGTGTGATTTCTGCTGCCAGTGTACAAAAATTAGGGTGGGTGGCAGCAGTGAAAGCGACAGTAGTTAAGGGACTAGGGTATACATTTGTATGCCCCTCCTTAACCTCCTTCAGCATCTCTCCCAGTCACTGTTAAAGCTGTGCTTGCTAAGCAAAAGCGGTTCCCACAAGCCCTTATCTTGCTTTCTACTCTGTTAGCTGTTGCTAAACCGTGCTGGGCTGGGCAGTTTCAAGCTGATCCTGGATCTAGGAAAGGTTTGGATTCTTTGTCAGATATTTTTTCACCTGTCCTACAAAACAAGAAAAAAATAAACAATAAAAGTGGTATCATCTACTGGGAGAAGGTAAACATTACTTTATACGGTTAAATAGCATTCCATTGGGCCCATGGCATGTGTTTATTTGACAAATGTAGTTTCGCACATGTAAATCATCAATCTGTCAGTAATCCTCAGTCACGTGTCATTTCTCCATGCACCTGTAAGTATCATAAGAAAGCCCATATGCTTTCGCTTTTGTGCGTCTAGGGTAGGAAATGCATGTACCACAGGACAACATACAACCTTGGAGCCATGTCTCAGGGCTGAGAGCGAGAAAAGGTTTCAAAGTTTTGTTTAGTACTGGTTTCTTAGTTACATTGAGTCAGTTGTGATATCATCGTTGGAAGTCAGTTTTCTGGGACTTTTTATGTTTTTTTTTTAATTACTATTATTTCTTAGGTCCCATGGTTGATGATGGAGAGAGAGAGTAAAATTTCTTTAAAAATTTTAAAAATGACTTCAACTTCATCTGGAATGTCTTTTTAGCCTTATGTTTTGTTTGAATGTTTGTTTGAAAATCTGAAATTTCACATCAAATAAAACCTACCAGGAAGGCCTAACTCTGAAATGGCAAAAATCTGTTTCCTTCTTTATACCCCTTAACTGTTCTCTTATCTCCAAATTGATAATGATCTCCCAAGTTGCTGTATAGTACCAGACTAAGCTAGTGTCTGTTGCTTTTTCTCAAATCTTTTAGAGACTATGCAAGAAGGAAAGTGCTAATTAGGTCAAACATTTTCTAAGTACTGAAGGAAAGTGAACAGAGAGAGAACTATAAGTCAACAAAGCATGTAATTAACCTGAGAGTTGTTAGTAGCTGCTAGTGATCATTGACATGTAAGATCTATCAGAGAATCCATCTGCTGAATAATTCAGTTATCATTCCTTACAAATGCATGGGGAAAAATATAATCATGAAAATTTGATTCTCAAACCATCTTCAGGTTAAGTGCAAAGTTGCTACTAATCACAGTTCTCTTTTTCAGAGTTCACAGAATTTATTAATGGTACATCTAGGCATTCTGGGTGGCTCTGTTTTCCTCAGTACAGATCAATAGGGAATAATAATGAGCATTGTACCATTTTAACCAGAGATGGTTCTTTCACTCTAATCCTCTCTTCTGTGAATTTCAATCAAAATCAAAATACCAGATCCTTTTTTAGCCAAATGTGTGTGGGGGGAGGGGGGCGGGATGAGGGGGAGGGAAGGGCCTTGAAGGAAGGAAGTGATCTACTGGACTCGAGTTAATATTCAAAATATCATAAATCACCTATCAGCCTTCAAGGCATGTTGAATGGAATTAAAGAGTCTATCCAGTTAAACTGGTTTGAAGTAAGCCTATGGAAGACAAGGTGCTATAATTTTATATTCTGAAGTCATTTCCCCTAAAGATAAGAAATGATCATAAATAAAACAATTGTCTGCAGCATGGCTCAGCTCTCTCAGAATGAGATTTTGACAAAGCTGTTTATTTTGGAGCAGGGAGAGATCAAAGAAGGAAGATTAACTGAGCCCTCTCTGGGCAGCCACTCAGTAACTTGAGGCGGATCCCTGACACCCGGAGCTTTTGTTCCTGCCACTGCTGTTTCAGAAGAAAGAAACTAGGATTGCAGTGTACTTTGGCCTTCTGTGCTATAGCACTTATGGAATGTGTGGGGTGGGATTTAAGTCCCCCAAATGTTCGATTTTCTATTCTGAAGAGAAGGTTGTAGAAGTCTCTAAGCTTAGTTCGCAAAGTTCCATTGCAAATATAGAGTCCTTTGTCACTTTGACATCCAGGGTGCAATGAGTTGGGGGATGGGACGGGGTGGGGGGTAGGATATGATGGGAACAAAGTTCAGTTCTCTAATGCACTAAACAAGTAAACGGACACTTATTTATTTATTTATTTTTCTCTCTTGCTTGAAATCTCAGCAAATTGTCTCTCTGTTGCCCAGCCCAGCATCTGAGTTGGAGAGGAGTGCCATCTACTGACCTAATTACTCCTAGGTCTCTGAGCACTGAGTTTTCCCTTGAGGTCTCATTTCCAACAATAGAGAGAAGGAAATTCTGAATATAGTGGAGTGTTTGGTTTCCTTTACAGTGGAGCATATTAAAGGCGATTGCCTTGCCTCTGCTATTAAGTAATTTCCTTGTAATGCCAAAATACTGTCTTTTGAGTTAATGACCAAATTGTTCATTGCGTTATCTTAATGTTAAAAATGAAGAAATAAGGCAGTTTTCAGAAAAGATTCTATTAGAAGTACAAACCTTCCTGTATCTTACTCTAAATTCAAAGAAAAATACATTCTTTTAGCAGTATCGGGCCTTTTCCAGGATGTTATGTTCCTGTCATCAGTGAGCACAATGTTTATTAGTAATATAACATTTTACAACTGATTGGGAATCTGAATGTTAATCTCATCCATCTCTCTCTCTTTTCATTTTATTTTTTGATGCTCCAAAATGTTAAAGGGTAGGGTTTAGGTTTCTGAGTCCCCTCTTTCCCCTATAGATTAAAAGTGGTTCCATTCTTAAAAGCCTCGCACTGTTTCAGAATCTGGTAGGCTTGCGGATGGCGCTGTGATTGAGTTAGGGCAGGAGTGCGTAAAAAGTGCAGTAGGAATGTGAGACTTCTTAAAATAATTCCTGTTTTTTTTTCATTTTCCTCCTTAATATTAGCCTCAGATTATAACAGTTTGTTTGGTAATAAGGTTGTAATGAAAAAGACATATTACCTTGCGTTTTATGTTCATATACATTTGTAAATACTCATTAATAAAGTGGTTCTCAGCCTTTTCAAGCAAGGACATTTAAAAATCTTTTCCTCATAATCCTTCATTTCAAAGATTCTAATAAATCAACCATATATGTTAAATAGTAATTCATTTCTACTTTTTTTTATTAACTAAAGCTTTCGAGCAGCATACGAAACTACTATTCATAACTTAAGTTGTAATCAGTCCAGATAAAATCATCCCAAGACATTTGGTGTTTTACCATGGGTAAACGTATCATGACTTGAAACACAGAATAGTTCTGGCTCTTTATTTCTCCCGTTGGAGGATCCCAAGTTTGGGGCAACAAGTATAAGTCATGGCCATTTTCATCTTCACTTTGCATCAATGTAAAGGATATGAATAACTTTCAGAATTTGAAAGTCAGGTACTAAAAAGGGCATCTGAGTGTTTGTTTTATCATCCTTAGCATACCAAGCACTGGTAGTCATGCTGAAACAACAAAATGAATGAGGAAAAAAGTTTTCCCAGAGGGGACTATAATCTCAGTAAAACTCAGCTGTTGTATATTTGTGTGAGCCTGTTGCCACAAAAGAGCAGCAGCCTTGGAAGCTCAGATCAATTTCCTTATTTTCAACTTTTTTTTTAAAACGTTCTATTGACCTGATTCAGCCAGCATTTCAAATATAAACAATTTATTTTCCAAGAAAAAGTAAGATTAAAAGAGAAGAAAGAAAATGTATAGAGGGGAAATGTTATTTGGATAGTGATGTTCTTGTACAGCATTTCATTCACTAAGTGACTTTGTTTTTGTGACTGGTTAGCTAAGAAGTACTTGAAATCAAATTTAACACAGTGTTCTCTTTGATCCCTAGATTCTCGAAGTGAAAAGTCCAATAAAGCAAAGCAAATCAGATAAGCAAATAAAGAATGGTGAATGTGACAAGGTAGGCTTCCAGGCTATTGCTATGAGTGCCGAAGCGCTCCCTTTTCTTTGTGTTCCCTTTGATCGTCCTTGCTGGTTCTCCTTTCATTCTCTTCATCAGAAGTGCCTAAAAATCCCAGACGATGGGCACTTCATCCCAATGCTTTGTAGTATGTTTTTCAAGTCTTGCGTGTATCTTCAGTATTTAGCTTGGCCCTATGCTACTGTTTGCCATGATGCCTACATTGCCAAGGGATTTCAGGCACATTGAATTGGGAGGTAAGAGATTTGTGGTGGAGGTAGGGGGTTAAGGAATCTCAGACGTGAGTGACCAGATCATCCTATCCTAGTGCGTTGTGCTTTCTCAAAGTGTGTACCATGCATCTGAAATCTGACTGCAAGGCCTGTTTGGGCTTAACTCAACTGGTGTGGACAGGGCCCCAAAATGCTTTGCAGGGTCAGGGCAGACCTCTTTAATGCTTCACCTTTTCTTTACCTTTATTGCAGAAGGTACTAGGGGCACTGATACAATTCTGCTAGCAAGGACTCAGGATGAGCATATGGGGAGAGAGGTGTGCCTCCTCTACCTTTCAGAGGAGCTCTTGACAACAGGATAACATGAATAGTGATCTTTGTTTTTCCTAAGACAGTCTTCTGTCACTTCTTGGCATTGTTTACTGGCAAATGTTAGGTTTTGTATGAACAGGAAGACTTTTTTTTTAATAATTTTCCCTGGCATAGGTGGTAATGTGCAATGATCTTCCATGTTCAACCTTAGACTTTTTTCTCTTTGTCAAAAAACTTCTGACATTAAAGAATTAAAAAATGAAAGTAGCCTATATTTAAATTCACAATTTAGCATTGAGTTTTCCTACTCTTTGTAGAGACCTTGTTGGAGAAGGTCAGTCTGTTAACTTCAACTTTATTGAGAGCAAACAAAAGGGAAAAAAAAGCGTATTTTTTTTTTAAAGCTGGTTTGATAAAGGTAATGATTGGACCAAGACAGACTTTGCCTGCAAAGGCCTTTGGGCACATCTGTCCATACACCCTGGAGTAGGATAGTAGAATGGGGAACATCCAACTGCTGCTTATGTTTACTTATCTAGTCATTATTTTTGAACTGCTTCTTAAAGTGCTTGTTCTTTTTGGGAATACTCTTCTCTTTCAGGCATACCTAGATGAACTGGTAGAGCTTCACAGAAGGTTAATGACCCTGAGGGAAAGGCACATTCTACAACAGGTGAGAAATGCTTTTAGCATAGCTCTTTCCAGAAGCCTCAGGGCCTAGCTTGTCCTGGGGTGGTGTAATAGCACTTTGAGATGATCACACCATCTCCATCAGAACTAGGCTCCTGCCTCCTGCAGAAGCATCTGGGGAGAGTGCTCATTTCTGAGGCCACTGGAAGTCTGCTTCAGAGCTATATGGTTGTTCTCCCACTGCTACAAGCAGATAAAACATGGCCGTTTGTGGAGGTGGTGCTGGAATGCAGTGATCTCTCAACTGGCTGATGTAATAATGTGGGCTAAGGGTGGGGGGATAGTAAGAATGCAAAAATCTTTGGGACCAGGCTTCTGATTTCATGGGAAAACAGTGATAAGAATTTCAGTCGAGTGTTGTAAACATTTGTCATTCAATTTAGCAAGTTTTGCCAGTACTGTTCTAAGGAAAATAAATATTTTCCTCATTTTCCTTATCTTGTGCAACATACGTTCTATTATTACGAACTCAACTGTGGAACACTTCTAGAGTGGGGAAACTTATATTAGTACCATGTGATGTTTTGAGAAGATAAGAAGGGTGGTTTTTAGTTTTCATACTGTTAATAGTACATGCTTCTCTTGCATTAACAGTGGCTGTTGATAAAGTAGTTTTTCTTTTACACTCAAAAGAGAAGGCTGTGTGTTCTAAATTCCAGGTTGAGTTTGTAGTTTGTTTTACTGTTTTTTATATATAAACACACGCACTTTTTTTTTTTAACTTTCAAATGACTTTAAGTTAGTACTTAATCTGCCCCAACTGTGTGTGTTTGTATCTGTGTGTGTGTGTGTGTGTGTGTGTGTGTGTCTCTGTGTGTGTTTTACCTTCACTGGCTGAATGGTCACATATAAATACTTACACCTTAAATACACACGTTCACACTTGCCAAGTTTCCTGATCAATCTCATAAGCTTTTTTTAACCCTTCTAAAGTTTTCAGATTTGAGCAAAAGACCTATGATTCTTAATTGGGGAAAAGTTGCATTTCTACCATTTCCATTAAAGTGAGCTTGGGAAGGGGAGCAGGATCTGAGTAGTTTACCCTAAGATGTAGTACAGTATTTTGTTAGTATTTTTCTTCAGCTTGATTCTGTAGAACTGAGAATTGCTCTTCCTTCCACTTAATTATTTGGGGCTCATTGACTGAATGTTGATGGTAAAATCTGTTAGCCAGTCTTTCCTTTCATTCTCCAAACACCAACTCTGAACCACTGTGGTACAGTTGTCCAATAAAGCTATTAATGCTCAAGCTGGGCCCAAAGAGTGAAAGTTTTATCCCACAGCAGAGTGCCACAGATGTTTGGGCAGGGTTGAGACACTTTCACAGAGAAAGTCCAATCAATGAGTCAAGGAAACTAGGCCGTTGGGCAGGGTCTTACCTCTGGGCGTCATTGACATTCCCATCTTAACATTGTCCTTTATTTTGACCTTTGAAAGAGGGAAGGTAGTTTACTGTAGAACTCTATCCAAGTGGAATATTTTAGTATTCTAGAGGGAGAGAGCAATATCTATGAATTTTTAACCTGGCATAAAGGCACTCCAGGGCACACAGCATTTCACCCTAATTGCATTCCCCCGGCTGGGTGAAAGCTCTCAGTCTTTGGCCTTTTGCCTTGTAATGCAGCTGAGGCTTGTGATTATGATACCATGATGCATGTCCTGTCATGGTTTACTGCTTAATTAATTCCTATTGTAAAACATAGCACTATTGAGGACTAATGTTATTCTCCACCTCTGAGAGCTGCTCGTCTTGTAGAATGAATTCCACAAAGTCTATATATTCCCTGCCATGTAGACCTGAACACCTGAATTAGAATTTCTGGTGAGCCCAGGATTACATGCTAGGGCTTTTCTTTATGTTCTTTCTGTTAAATGCATCGTCTCAAAAAATCTGGCCTGACAGTTTTATGTGGCTCACAGAAGTAAATAGCTTTGTTTTACTTTGGGGCATGCAGTACTGGCACCCAACATCTATTAAATGAACAGAAAGCATTGTATCGAGAGGGCTTGTGTTCCTAAGCCCCTTTTCCATAGAGTGAACACACAGTACTCAGTCAAACCAAGAAATGTTCCTTTTATTGACTAATGATTGATTCCTCTCTAAGCCATGTGCTCCACATTTATTAGAAAAGAGAGATTGAGCACACTAACCTTCTCAGCAATTTAGCTCTGAGTCTGGATTTGCATCTTAGGAGAAGAAAAGGCTGTGAGGAAAAACCAGGGCTTCCTTAGAAGATACTTTGGCAGTTTAGATATCAGCTATTATTCTTTTAGAATTATCTTCAGAGAGATAAGGAATGAGGCTTCAACCATTTCCCTCTATTGATGCATCAGAATATTCCTTTGAATAACATACAGAACTCTCCCTGGGAAGTGATCTGCTGCAAATGATTTTCCCCATCCTGGGAAATTACCTGTCATGTTGTAGCACTCCTTGTAGATTGAAACTCTTTGGCCTGCCTCTTAACCCGGTGTAGGGCACAATTTTCTTGTGGCTAGACAATGCTTCCCAGTCCATAGCTGAGGCCAATTCTAAAGGAAAATGTAAATTATGCCAGACCTGACTCCAGTCTGGGCAGAAGCAATAAAAGTAAAGCTTGTTCATGTACTTCTCACTCAGTGAAGTGGCTGCTTTGGATGAAAGAACTGTGACTTTTTAATATAGAGACCTTGTTGGGAGAGGTTCGGTCTGCTCACTTGAATTTTATTGAGAGCAAAAAATTGCAAAAATTTCTTAATTTTTTGCAGCTAACTTTTTATGATTAAAAGCAGGGTTGTGGAAGGGAATCACAGATTTAACAACTGGAGCTTACCCTCTTAAGAAAAACCCAGCAGCCTATATAGCACCCCCTAAAAGGGTGATGTGGCAGGAAATAATCCATCACAAATGTTTTCACAACAACCATCATCTGAAGAATGTATTAAACAGTTTACATACTCTTCCTTTTCCACTAACTGGTACCCCTGTGCCCTTGCCTATTTTTCTTATATGTGGTCACTATCTTTTATTATTCTTATTTTGGAAGGGCATTTATTATTGTGTATGATTTAGGGAATTGACACTAAGATAGAATCACACTGTATCAACAAAGCAAAGTATTTGCATAGAAAGGCACAGTGGAGTCTTCGTGTGCTAGCTGGGTATTTATATATGTCGTTGGAATAAAGTATTTTAATGTTGTGCTTCTGATGTTCTAATAGTCAAGGCTCCTGGAAAGGAGTCTGCACTTAGTTTTCTTTATGCAGTTTTTTTTTTTACTTAATTAGAACATAAGCACATGCTCCAGCAATTCGAATCATAAATGCCCTTCCCTTTGGCCACGTCTTGAACTCCCCCAACAGCTACCTCTAGTTCTGCTTTGAGGTCGTCTCTTCACCTACCTTGGTGTATTGTTAGAGGTCCCCATAAAAACACGAGGTTTATTTTAGTTAAGTTTATCAGATCCCTTTTCTATCTGTGTCTATGGCGGCAGGTGGAGGGTGGACACTGGTCATGAAGGAAGTAGGCGGATGATGAGTGAAGCACTGGATACCTAGAGGTTATTACAGGACATGTGAAGTGACTGGTCCAAATTTCCTCGTGGGAAAGTGTGTTTATTTACTTTAAAATTAAGTGGCTTTTTTAGAAGAAATTTTTATTTCCCAATCTTCTATCTATTGTTAAACAATTAGTGAGCAGCTATATTAAGTCACAGAAAGTCATATCCATTTTCTTAAATGGATGGTTTCAGAGTTACCTGTCATTTGAGGGGAAAATATAGAACTCCATTTCTTTTACCATATATTGTGGTTTTAGCTTGTCATGTCAATTACTTTCCTGCATCTACTTCTCTCTGTGTCTCCTCTTCTTACTTCTATAAACTTTTATTATAATTATTTTTTTTAATTTCAAGTTGCCTTTTCTGACTTTTAGTTTCTGGCATTTCCCTACTTCACTTGTTTTAAAGCTGATGAAATAGCTAAAGGTCAGTTGGGATAAAGAGGAAAATGCACCAGATCTGATAATTCAAATAATTATCCCAAATAATTAAGGATAAGTATGTATGGATAAGGATAAGTATATAATCATGTGGACCTGATCTCTGTAGCAATGTGCAGTTTATAAGGAACTTTCACTTACCGCATCTTATCTGGTTCCCTGTAGACCCTGTAAAGTGAATAGAGACGGTGATATTAACTACATTTTACAGATGAGGAAACTGAGGTTCAGAAGTTATGTTGTTCAGTCCAGTGCATTCAGATAGTACACAGAGTCTGAATTTGATGTGGCACTTTCAGTACTCTCTATTGTGAAAGCTTTGTCATTTACCTCCTAGTCGGCTGGTTGAGGGAAGGATCTAGATTTTGGTCTACTTGTCATTTGCTTTCATTGCATAAATTTAAAATAATAATATATTTGAAGAGATTGTTTTGTTTCTATCCTGAAATTTACACATTTCACTAGGTTCATAGTATTACTATACAGTCTAGCAGAAAGGTCATTTACTTTGTATAGAGTAAGTATATGATTGCCTTGAAAGGTTTGTGTGTGTGGACATAATTGTGTGTGTCTTTGAAAGCATATGGATTGTGTGGGCAACTTGCTCAAAGCTCTGTAACTATGAGTACCTATATTAGATCTTTCAGTGGTAATAAGATCTTGTTTGATAAATTATTACATGCATATAATACTTTAATCATAATTGAGCACACCCCTTCTAATGATATTTTGGTGCATGTAATAGAATCATTGTCCAATAGTTAAAGCAAGCAATTCCTGTCCCCACTCCCACTCCACTCTCTCCCATATAGCAATATTCTTGGAGGTAAGTAATCCATAGTGAATAATGGATGACTTAATGATGCCACTGAGAACATAGACTCCTTTTCTTACTGCTCTGCCATCTTTCTTATGTTGCATTCATCCTTTTTCTGGGAGAATAGCTGTTGTACATCCAGGCATCGCATCTTCATCCCATACAGGAAGAAGGGTAGAAGGCAAAAGGCACGTGCCCATTGATTGTACCTTTTTCAAAAATTTTCCTAAAAGCCCAAATTAATTTCTAACAAATTAATTGTAAGGAGTCTTGGCTGCCGGATGCTACAAATGAGTCTGGAGAGCCAAGTGTTTTAGCTGAACGTGTTGCCACTCTCAGAATAGCAGACTTCTGTTAGTAAAGGAGGGGTAAATGTATATTAGATAGGTAATTTACACTGTCTGTCATGGTTCCACAATGGGAATAACTTGTTTTATTATTAAACCGATAGTGATACCTGTAAAAAATAGTGACAAAGATTGAATAAGTCAATTAACAGCCCAGTCTGGAGTTGAGCAGTTAATTAGACTGAGGCTTAATATGTCTTTTATGCTCCTGTGGAAGTCAAATAATACATCAGGAATGGGGAGCACATTTTCTATTAAGAGCCACTGACCCATAGGGAATAGTTCACAAATTTACTGTGTGTGTGTCATTTTTTTTTTTTTAACTAATTGTCAGTAAGAAGGTTAAAAGTTCCAGTTCTGCTGTTTTTCAGCCTGAACTTAAGGAACTCAAACTTCATTGAATAAATAATAGGCTAAATGATTTAAATTATTCTGTTTTAAGATTTATGACCTAAAGAGAATCAGAAGCAAGCATAGAGAGTAGCAAAGGTAACTGAAATAAGTGGAAGAGTTTGCCAAGTGTTTTCTCTGTGTAAATATTTATTCTGTCCCCAGATGTTGGTGTTCTTCCCTCCCAACAAAACTTGACAAAATCACTTCTTCTCTCCCATTTTCCCCCAGACATACATAGTTAAAACCCATACTGCTCTGGCACAGTATCCATTTCTAATAAAATTATTAGTAAAGTAAGAATAGAAAGACACTTAACACGATAAAAGAATCTCCCAAACCAATAACCAGCATCATTCTTAATGGTGAAAACTCTGAAGCATCTTCATGAAAGCCAGGCAAGAGAACAGTGCTCTCTTATAACTGTTGCTAAACATTTTTCTGAAAGTTGGAGCCAATGCAATATGAAATGAAAAATAAATAATGTATCTCTATCCATCCTAAATGGGGACACAAAGACATCCTTTCTTTTCCTAGAGCATATTTATCTCCCCAGAACAACCAAGGGAATCAACTGAACATAACTATAAATAATATATATTTTTTTGTATAACAAAGTGTACAGTTAGAAGAACATTTGTAAGAAAAAAAATGAATGCATGTTATGTACTCAGCACCCAGATCAAACAATTCCAGTACCCCAGAAGACCCTCTTGTGCCCCCTTCAAGTCAACACCCACAGTTTTTAGGAAGTGGGTTGTAGATGGTTTCTATTTTTCTCTTTGAGAGTCTGTATTTTCTAAATTTTCAACAAATCTGCAGTCAAGAAAACTGATCTTTATCATATATGTATGTACAATACAGTTCTGTTACTTCCACGCTTGAGCTTCCTACATCTATTGAGTATGGCCCTGTGTATTACATCAGTAACTAATTTTTAAAGCAGTCTTGAAAGTTTTTCTCCTCTGAACCTCCCACCCCCCCTTCTCACACCCACGGTAAATATTCTTTTGCTGACTTGAAAGCAGGATTCAATTTAAAGAGTATGGATGCTGAGAACAGGTAATTTACCTCATTGAGAATTTTGATAACTTAATATAGTTTTGACTTGCCAAATTAGCCAAGACATGGTTAGGTGCCTTTAATACTAAAGGGCCTTCTTGGTAAAGATAAGAATATTTAACCTCATGGTTCCACAGTTGACCCCCATCTCTCCTTATTTCCCTTTTGATGTATGTTACTCATTCCCCAAACTTTCTCTCCTTTACTTCTCTAGATTGTGAACCTTATAGAAGAAACTGGACATTTTCATATCACAAACACAACATTTGATTTTGACCTTTGCTCGCTGGACAAAACCACAGTCCGTAAACTACAAAGTTACCTGGAAACATCTGGAACATCCTGAGGTTACAACAACTGGATGCATCAAAAACTATTGTCTTTTTTTTTTTTTTTTGGTTGTGATTTTTTTTTGTTGTTTATATGAAAACACTCAGAATGATGCAACCAAAAGGGAAAAAATAAAAATCAAACAACCTTCAGCTTTATTTTTCTTTAAAGCCAGTCATCATCTCTTGATAAAGGAGAGGTCAAGCAAACCAGCCTCAGCGGACCACTCTTCTCTCAAAAGAAATCCCCGGGAAGAGTTAGCCTGGATAGCCTTGAAAAAAATCAAACACAACACAAGAAAACTTAAAGAATGTGTATGGTATCATGTGTCTCTCTGTGGTGGTTCATTCCACAGGATGAATGCATATTCAACACACTGCCTTATTACATAACTGATCTATTTATTATCGCATACAGATATTCTAAAGTTGTTGAGGGAATGACACCACCAGACATTAGAAGTACTTGGTCCCGTGGATGCTCTTTCAATGCAGCGCCCTTGCCATCCCAAGCCCAGTGACCTTACTCGTTATACCGTGCCACTTTCCACCAACTTTTTTCAAGTTCTTTAACTTGTTGCAGTCTCTATTTTCCAACTTTTGTTTTCCCAGTTCCAGGACACAAATTATCAACTGGGGGGACCAAACACCACCCTGATTTTCATCTCTGTGGTCTTTTTCCTGAAAGTTGGGGCCCAGTCCTTGGCTGTATCCATGTAATGATCTTGGACCCTGATAGAAAATGCACCAAATAGGATCATATGAATTGCTGTCTAGCCTTAGTCAATAAATCTGTAGGACTTTTAAACAAAAGTGTACCTGTAAACGTCCTGAATCCAGCATTGCTGAGCTGTCATCAATATTCTTTTGTCTGTTTTACTTATTGTTATTATATTAGCTAAATGTGGAAGTAAAGGCATTCCACAGGATCATCTTTAAAACAAAACAAAAAAAGGAATACTGGTCCTGTTTTCTAAAGAAATGTTGTAGAAGTTCTTAATTTGGATCTATTTATTAGTGAGAGTTATAGCTTTCTTCAGCTGCCAGTATGTTATTCATCTTTACGGTAAGACCTGGAATAAGAGATTTTTGTTTGTTCACATATGATCCTCTTAGACTCTTTTATATTTGAACAATTAAAAGCTTTCTTTGGGGGAAATTTTTGGTTATTCTGTCATAGCAAATTATATATTAACTTGTAGATTCAGCAGTTCTATACCTGTTTAGTCACTTGCTTATGTTTCCAGAAGGATTTCTTGTATTGATGAAAATAAAGATGGTTGGGGAGGGGGAGTATTTTGTTCTTGATGTACCTTGTTTTGAAACTAGAAATCTGTCCTGTGGTGTGGAAAAGAAAGCAAATTATTTTTAAAAGGAAAACAAAAAAGCAACCAAAGTACTTTTGGTGTCATTTTTCCATCTTCTCCATAAATGGAGAAATGCAAAGTGAGAAAATCTCATTTTCTAAGTTTTTTTTTTTTTTTACTAGAAATTTAACTGAAAACAAAAGAAATGAAGAAATACTTCTGGATCCAAAGGTTCTGTTCACTGGATCAGCCTTAAGAAAGTTTCTATGTGTACTCATAGACCAGTATCTCCCTTTTTTATTCCCATACCAGATGCTGTCTTTTCATACAGAGATTAACTAGTGTCTGTATAGAAAATGGTCTTTCTAGACCCGTTCTTTTGGGCAGTAATGTAAATGCAGATTGATAATGGAGTTATTTCTGCATTTTAAAAAGGGGATTTTTTACACTGTTTCTTTCTATCCAAAGAAGCTATTTTTTCCTTTATAAATTATAATACAGCCATGCTCCTTGTAAATTTCTTCTTTGCAGCTTCCTCTCAAAAGACAACTGTACTTTTTTTCAACAATGTTATGATTCTTAATGATGATTGGCATGAACTGTACTTGAAGCACTTGTGTAGTCCACTTCTCAGTGTCCAACCAATTACAGTGAAATTTTCTGAGTCATTTTGGACATTAGGTGACTGATGAACTGTGTGGTTTTAGTTGTGTTTTGTTTTGTTTTTTAACTTTGAAGGTGGGGGGAGCAGTGTTTATATGGAAATGTTTGCAGAATTTTAAAATATCCTTTAAAGATTTCCAACTGCTAATCCACATATTCTAATTAAACCAGATTTAAGTAAAATACCTGTAAAGTTTAACTAGAAATGTATATGTGTAGTTTGGACGATTTTTATTTTTGCTACTAAATTGTGTGGCAGAAACTCTGAACTGGCAATGTAAAGATCTTTCATTCCTTAAATTACTAACCAGAAACTAGATAACCTAAGAAATGAGACCAAACAGAAAGGATAACAAAAAGGGCAGCTATTACAGAGATAAACTTTATATTTAAATTTAGGTAATAAAGCAAATGTCTTCAGAATAGCATCAAAACGTCAGTTTGTAAATTGATACCAAAATTAGGAAAAACATGCCAGTCTACTCTTCATCAAGAAAGCAAAATGTGGTTTTTTCCATGAAATTCTGATAGAGTAAGTAAGAATTACACTGTTGATTTTTTTTTAACTTTTACTCCCATTTCACCTAATTTTTAAATGCAGAAATAATAAGTCCCTTTTCAAGGAATTTCAAATAGTTAATACTCAAAGTAGCCCACTCATTTCTGCCTTGCTTATATACACTCACCTTTGAAACCCCAAGTATATATTTTTGGCACATGTATATCTTACAGTGGCTTTGGCTTTTGTTTTTTAAGCACAAAGGGAAAATGGCAGGGCATAATTTCTTTGGTGTGTGTATATCTATCTATCTATATAGATGTATCAAAGAAAATTAACTGAGTATAAATATGGTTTGAATCAGTCAGAGTAAATTAAACTTCTTTAAATTTTCCCCAGTGATTTGAGGGGGAAAAATGTACAGAAGTCTTTTTTTCCTTATAAATTAGCTTTTGCCTTTCAGTTTGCAGCAGGATATGTACGAAGGGGGATCCTTCTGTCTTAGGATATAGCGATCATGTTATCTACAAAAATGTTTGTTGTTATTTCATATCTTCATCAAAATCTATGTCTCTGTATATCTTCATGTAGACAAATAGGTATGTCTCTATATATGCTTGCACATTGTGTCAAAATAGAGAAGAACATAAAAACCCTAGATCGGGAGACAAACACTGTAGGGGGAAGAAATCTCATGAGACAGTGTCCTAAAATTTTGTTTTTAAATTGCTAAACAAATTTCTCTAAGTAGTTGACTCATCTTTTTGTGGGAAGAGCCAATAAAATTGGTTTTATTCCACTAAAAAAGTTTCTGTTGATAGTTTTACACACCCACCTAATTTTTAAAAGGTCTATTTAGACCTACTTAATGTGTCACCTATTTCAAGCCTTGTTTATGTAGTTAACATTCTTGTTTAAGAGAGACTTTACTCTTAAATATTATAAGTCTACCTACTTAATGCAGTTGGATGTTCATTGTTGAAAATGGTCAGTGTTTGTGTTTGATCACTTGTGTTCATTTTTCTCACTGTGGAAGTGATCAGCTCTGGAGCGTTTGCTGTATGCTTATTACTTTCCACTTTCTAGTGTTTGTGTATTAATGGTGTGTGTGTGTATATATATACACACATATTAGAGTAATCTTGCTTTGGACTATTGCTCTGAAATTGTGTCTGTGATATAGAAGATTATTACAGGTGCAGTAAATGTTAAGGAGCCAATTCTCATGGTTTGGTTTCATCTTGGGCTGGAAGTTTACATCTTTTGACCTCTTGTTTTATATGATGCTTTTTGTTATGTAGACACTGCCATCCCTGAATATTCCTTGTAAAGATGCATTGAAGAAGTCAGTTTTAAGGAAGACAAAGCCACCACTGTCTGTAAACTGTAAATATGTATTTTGGCACTTGTACTCCAGTATTCTGAAAATAGAGTTATGATGAAAATGCTGACAGGTCCTTAATGGTGGCCGAAGCTACCATGCAGTGCAAAAATAAATTAAGTAAAAATGTATTCTAGAGATTAACAATGCAAGGCCGATATGTTTTATAAATCTGTTAGTATCTTTTTAATGGAGAGTGTATGTGTAGTTATGGTGAAAGATACAATCTTTGTGTGTGTGCATGCTTTTATGTGAACTATAAGGAAGATGGAAGATATATTTCCCATCTCTAAAATTCATGTTGAAATGTAAGTAGAGAGTGACAAAAATAGGCATTTTACTTAAATTGATATCTAACCTATTGTGGTTCAATCCATTTTCTTTACAATGTATAGTCTTAGAGATTTGTTAAGAGTCATTAGACCAAGTTTGGCATTGCCTTGCAGAGGAAAATGAGTCCCTCGTCTTTTTTTCAAGGCGTGATGCCAGTCATAAGGAGAATAAATGGAGAGATCAGATGCATCAAGAAAAAGGACAGTGTACCCCAAACCAGCCAACGACAGAGTCCACACCTCATTCATCTTTGGGTCCCTACTGCTTAGCATCATTTTCTGTGTCCAAGGCTTGTACCATTTTTTTTTGGGGGGGGGGGGGCGTGCATGGTCCAGGAACTCCTGAATGGAAGGCAAACATTCTACCACTAGACCACCCATGTACCATTTTTAAAGCTCTGTAGGGATTGGGCAAAATGGTGGTGCAGGCACATTCTTGATATAAACTGGCATAATTGTACACAGTATTTTTCTTTCTCACTCTATTCCTTTGAAAGGTTTTAATCATAAGCTAAACAATGTGCTATAGCCAGGCAAACTCAATACTATGAAGGCTCTGCACTCATTTTAGCAACGAGAAATGCTACCTTGACTAAGCAGGAAGGAGACAAATTACTACAAGAAAGAGAATAAAATACGTTGATAAATAAATAAGGAATTAGATATAATGCTCTACTTAATGGGGAAGAGACTGTTATATTAAATTTGAGAAACTCACCGTATCTTCAGACTGATAAGCCAGTTAGTGGATTATGTATCTTATCAACTAGAAGCTGATTTTAGGTGTGGAAGCATCAGTCCCAGATGGGCTTGGGTGGCATTTAAACTTTCTAATGGCCACTCTTGAATTGGACTCATCTCTACCCTTGCTTCAGCAGGGATGTTCATTTGTTTATTTTAAAATAATGACTTCGCATTTTCTAGATCAGTATCTTGGGCCCACTTAAAGAAGACTCAGGATGTTGCCCCATAGCACCCTCACCCAAGAAGGCAACTACACTATATAGTTTTCCTCAACATATCTGTCCCATACCTGGCAGAACTGTACCCCCACATGGCTATGCAAGGAGACCAGGAGAGGAAAGGTGGCTCAGGCAAGGCCTGCTCCCCAGCCTCCCTCTGCTTTTGGTAATTCAGGCAGGTAGTGTCCAAAATGAAAGGTGGTGTTTTTTTTCTGATTACTAGAGAAACTAAGGGTATTTTATTAGTTTCCTTACCAGGGATACCACCCAAATAGAAAATGCCAAACTCATTTCAATGCTTCTGCCTTCTCCGCCAGGTAATGGTATCCACATCTTCCTGTTTACGTGGCCCCCTTCTTTAGAGATATTGCCAGTCTTTTCCTGGGCTTGTTAAATTTGTCCTGAACTGTCAACCTCTTGGTCCTAATTTCCCCTTAATTAAAGAAAGATAACTAATATGACCCCGGAGGGCTAGTGAGAGAAATAAAATGACACAGGCTAAAAAATAGTATAGTCATTATAGAGCCCTATCACTGTTAAATAACAAAAATAATGTACCACCCGAGTGGGATGCCACCTTGAATCCACTTTAATAAAAATGACTCTAGATGATTATTGAGGTATCAACCAAGCAATCTATACAGAATAGGTGGCCACAAGTAGTGGGGAAATAGATGGGAAATAAAGGAAAAGCTATTTGCTCATTTTCCCCTTGTAATTATGTCTAATATGCAGCCCCCACCACAGAGTTCTGAAGTTTCAAAAGGGGAGAAAAAAGAAAAATCCAGGCCATTAAAAGAAAATAATCAAAGCTATTGAAAAGATAAAACAAATGAGTTGCACTAAAAGGGCCGTCTGTGCAAGTAATAAGGTTGAAATGCTGATACTGATTTCCTAGCCGAACAGCATTCCTCACACATGTGGTTTGTGTATCCGCATCTGGGTGGGTGGTCTGGTGAGAAGTGCTAAATGCAGCAAGATGGCTTAGTTTTTGAGCAGTGGAGGGAAGCTTTGCGACAGGCTCAGCTTCCGTGGCATCTACGGCCCCCACAACATAAAGAGACTTTCCTCCTCCTTTGTTCCAGGAGGGAAAGTTTTAACTTGGCTTATTCATTTAAATATGAATCTCTGTTCTTCACAGAATCAAAGGATAGGATTTTTTTTTTAACAGCACCTCCTTGTCCCAGCTCCGGGGGGTGATATGTGTGGCATGGACTGTGATAACATCCCATTTGTTCTAATTTATTCCCTGGGTGCTAAGCAACTACTATAAAGGTCTCTTAAAAGTGATGCTGTTTTAAATAACACCTCAGCTTTGATAAAACAGAAAATAGTATTAAATTGAAGGCATATATGAGATACAGGTGGCCCCAGGGAGTGGGGAGATAGTCAAAGGAAGATGGACCCCCAAGGGCATGTTATACTAATGAAAATGCCAAATGAAATACTCTATTCAAAGAGGGAAGCCTTGTTAAAAGAAACATCTACTTGATAAAGTAGACTCTCAGAAACAAAATGGTGCCGAGAGACTGCTTTTGATAGACATGAATCATTACCAATTCGTGTCTGAAGGCGGGTTGTTTCACGAATATTTCTCAGGATTTTTGGATTTTGTGGATTTTATTTTGACCTTCAATTACTTGGGAGATAGAGGACTGTTTTCCAAATTAAAATATTTGTTTGCAGGTTTGTCTGTCTTCCCATTAGAATGTAAGCTCCTCTTGGACAAGCTTTCTTGTTCACCGCTGAAACCTGCAGGACCTAGAAGAATTCTAGGTCATACGAGGCACTCTATTTGTTGCATGAAAATGAGGGCGCACTTTGTGAACACTAATCTCCTTTGACTTCATGAATAAAATGTTTTGCATTTTAATGAGTTCGGGAGAACTGCCCAGTATATGCCCCTCCTGAAATTTCTGACATATTGATACATTAAAATGTCTCTGGGAAGCCGTATGTTCTAACGACAACTAAAGCTTGTTTAACTTTATTCAATGTGATATTTCCCAAATTATATTTAACAAAATGGTAGTTACACAAGATGACAATGGATGATTTGCTTTTAAGCAAAATTTCCTTAAGTCAAAATTGTTTCAATGCTATATCTCAGTTTTTAAGGTTTACCACAATATTTGGAATGTTACAGATTCAGAGAAGGACGATAGAACCATTAATATCCCCATAATTGGTTTTCTAGGCTGGGTTGGCGGCGCATTTAATTTATCATCTGAGCTGGAATGAAATGAGACACCATTAATAAGAACCACAGGATAACACAAGTAAACCAGGGCAGACTGGGAAACGTGGCCCTGGAGTTCCATGGAATGTACTTTGGGAAATGCTGAACTAAATATACCCTCAGATTTCTGTCACCTGGCACATGTAAGTGAAGGTGTTTGCTTAGACTGCCTCTTTATGGTAAAGCTAGTGCATGTCCCTCGCAGTAAAGCCAGACCTTTAGGAGCCAGGGTTTAAATGACATTTTCAGTGTTGCTGAAGAGCCATTGTGGAGGAAGTATTCCCTCCAGCTCAAACTACAGTATGATCCTGGTGAATAGGCCAGTATTGATATCGGTCCTTTCTTCAGTATGTACAAAGAAGACACATTCCTTATTTTGGATCCCTGACCTTTTTCCAGAGCCTGTTGTATTTGTGGTTGTGGTGCTTTTCCCCACAAAATACCTGATCCTTTGCTGGAGATGCGACTTCTTCCGTCTCACCTGCTGGATCACTGCCTGCTGCTGCTGTCTCCTGGCTGTCTGTAACCCCACACCACTGGAGATTCTTGGTGAGCAGGTTTTCTTGCTGTTAGAGCATGTGATGAAATTATTCTCCCTACTCTGTCTCTGGGTCCTGCCACTTGATATCCTTTGATATTTTAATGTTTCCAAGTTGCATAAGCATAACTCTTAGCATAGAACAAACACTCAAAATTTGTCAAACGTGAATGAGATGAATGGCTGTAAATAAAATATTTTCCTTGCAGCTCACTTGCAGGCCATTCTCTGCTGCTACTTTCCCAAAAATTATGTCTCTTATTTTACTTAGGTAGTATCATATGGTGACAAAAATCATAGACATTGGGGTCAGAAAGACTTGTTTGAATCCTAGACCTGCCACTCCTACTCATGTAGCCTTAGCCTGTGTACTTTTCTGATCCTTGGTTTTTCTCACCTGTAAAGTACTTCTGTTTTAAGATT
Source organism: Tamandua tetradactyla (assembly GCF_023851605.1). Taxonomy (NCBI): domain Eukaryota; kingdom Metazoa; phylum Chordata; class Mammalia; order Pilosa; family Myrmecophagidae; genus Tamandua; species Tamandua tetradactyla. The sequence continues at coordinate 76,683,813 of NC_135328.1, forward strand.
GTGAAGATTTGATGAGACATTTGTAAAGCACTTAGCTCTGTGTCTGATCAGAGCTGATCCATAGTAAAGTGCTTGATGGTAGCTATTTATATTTTTATTGTACTACTGGAGTTGGATGAGAGCTTTCTATTCTCTTTTGTTAGTGGAGAACTTTGCCAATATATAGGCTTCCCCTGGTGTGCCCACCCTACTAATAGCCCAAGGTCACTGGCCATCCTCAGATGTGCCTTCTGGTAGGGCAGCCATCAGCCATGTAATTGACTGCTGCTCCTTCGGAGCTGCCTTCAGTCCATGGAGAGGAAAGGGAGCCAGAAGTCAAACATCCCAGTTTTCTCGTCTGGCTTCAGAACACATTTCCATTTGATGAGCTTAATAGTTGGAAGCAATACTGGTGAAGCTGTGCCCTGAGTCCATTGGTTTGCCCCCTTGCATAACTATAAACTTCCCAATTCTACAAAGCTATGTCTTGAATGGTGAAGGCAAATATAAAGAGCACCAGGCCTGGAAGAGGGTATGCCCTTTCAAGCATGACCTCATAACATCTGGGAGCGGGGTAGGGGCTGGGGGTGCATACACTGTCCTCATTGTCACCCTAACACAATTGAGGTTTACCATTTGGGTGATGGTATTTAGGTGGGATGCAATCCCCCTGGTAGTACTGGACATTTCTCCCTGAATCCCAGATTGTAACCTTGGCTAACCAGACATATACTTATTTGTTGTGTGCAAGACCTTAGAATGATATCAAGTTGGATTTCTTAAAGGCAGACACATGTACCATGTAGAAAAGGCCTTTGTTATATAATAATCCTGTGATTTTTTGGTTTATAACAAGCATCCTAGCAACTATAATTTCAACATTGTAGTCTTAAAAGCCACATGGTGGTTCTGAAGGGACCTGGTTGACTATATCCCCATGTAGAGGGCTTTAACCTAATCCTTGGCTATGATGAAATGCAAAGAAATGCTACTTTTCTCGCTATTATTATATCAGTATTTTTCTCCTTAAATATTGTGTGATGTATCCGTTTCCTATGGCATTATCACAAATTTAGTGGCATCAAACAGCACAAAATTAGTATCTTATAGTTCTGGAGGCCAGATATCTAAAATAAGTCTCACTGGGATAAAATCAAAAGGTCAACAGGACTGCATTCCTTCTGGAGGCACTAGGGGAGAATTTGTTCTCTGGCCCTGTCCAGCTTCTAGAGGTGGCCTGCATTCCTTGACTCATGGCCTCTTCTTCCATCTTCAAAGCCAGCAGCATCTCCCAATCTCTCTCTGACTTTCTGCTTCCCTCTTCCATCTTTTAAGGGTCCTTGCGATTACATTAGGACCACCCAAATAATCCAGGATAATCTTCTCACCTCAAGATCCTTAACTTAATCACATCTACAAAATCCCCTTTGCCATGCAAAGTCACATATTCACAGATTCTGAGGATTAGGACATGGACATCTTTGGGGGGCCATAATTCTGCCTACCACAGATAGAAAGATGCCAGCATGGAAATCCCTATCCTTCTGGAAGTTCAAGTAATGTTGTCTTAAATATCTAAGCAGAACTTTAATGTCCCACATTAAAAGTTAAATCAATTTTGCTACAGTTCCAATTGTTCTTGGTATCAGACTTCATGATGATGACTATGGTGATGATTTCCTCAGAAGTTGGAGAAAAATCTACAGTGAGACTGTTTTAGCTTCAGTGATAGAGATTCAGGCTGTCCTTCAACAGGTGTTTACTGAGCACCTACTATGTGCCAACCATTTTCCTGAGGAACTTGTAAAAATTTAAGTGCTGTGTCTACAGAATTCTCTTTCCATTTTGCATGGGTAGAATCTATTCATGCCTAAGCAACAACGCCACTGGGGGGTTAGAACCTCTGAGGCTCTATGGAGATACCTAACTGGCAGGCAGACTAAACAGCCTTTCTGGGATTCCAGCCTTTTTGTTCCCACTGCTGAAGGGAAACCTCTTAATTTGACCTAAGTTTCACAAGCTTTTTAAAGGATAGACTTGAATAAATAGTTCAGCTAAATGAAATGGCCAGGGAGCAGTCTGGGATCACTGACTGAGCAAAGGAACCAGCTCAGCAGACTCTGCCAGAAATTTGGTGTACAGTTGCTCCTTACTGCTCTGGTTTGTTGAACAAAGATTAAAAACCGATGATCTCAGCTTCATCTTAAACCGTCTGACTCAGAGGTTCCCATATGGTGGGCTGTGGTCTGGTTTCATCAGAATCACCTAGGGAGCTTTTATAAACTACTCTTCTAGAGGTTCCAATTGAATCTTCAGTGCTGGGTCTTGGACAACCGTATTTTCAAATGCTTCCTAGATTAATGTGTGGAGAGGGTAGGAGTGTAAAAAATAAAGTGCTGGTTCTCACTGCCAGAGATTTTGAGTAAGTAATCCTGGGAAAGGGGCCATGAGTCCTTGTTGCAAAAGTTCCTCAGGTGATTCTCATGGGCAACCAGGTGTAGGAGCCACCTGTCCAGGCCTTTCAGCTGTGAGGATTCTGCTTCCCAGGGGTATCTGACATTAATTTCCAGGGGGTACTTGTTATGAATTCAAACTTTTGGGATCCATTTACTTCCCAGACTTCCTAAGACAGACTCGGGGGTGGGGGGTGGGGGGCAGAACCTAGAAAGCTGCAGGTTTAACATGGCCTCCAGATGTTTCATATCAGGCAACTGTAGAAAACACTATGTACCTAATCAGGATTCTGAGACAAAGAACTCAGAGCCCTGCCTTCACTTAGATTGAGCAGTCGAACTCACAGAATCCTTCTCTGTCCAGGCATTTGGCTGATTTTCCCTTGTGGTCGATGTTCCTGGGGCTGGTTATGTGCAGGATGGGGCTTTGACCGGTGGCACAGAGTGCTGTGGTCTCTGAGTGATTCTCCTCGGCCTCTGCAGGCTGGGCTGCCTGGGAAGGGGTGTTGTAGTTCCCTACCAGGTCGTCTAATAGGTGATCAATTTTAAAAGCAGGGCTGGCGCCTAAAGCACTGTGCGAGGGGAAAGAGGCAAATAAAATGCAAATCTATCTGGATAAAAATAAACCAGAAGTACTTAAGTATGCACCAATCTAATTTTCTCTGATGGAGATAACTCCGTGCTTTCAGGCAGTGAAAGCTTTTTAGTCTGTCCTGACTCCACAAACCCACACCAGGTATAAATTTTTAAAGTTTCTTTCACATAATAAAATTTAGGAGCAACTCTAGTATAAGAAGAAAGTTGTTTATCCGTATTGTGTGTTTCAATTTGCCTTTCAATGAATGCGCTATTTCCTTATGTTTTTACTCAGCAACCATGGTCAAAATACTGTTTCAATGAGATTATGCAGCCCTGTTCTTTGCTGTCAGATAGTCTCAATGTGATTCACAGTTTGGATTTTCAGGTCCAAATATTTTTGCACACAGTCTTCCAAGTCCTCTTTGCAGGTGATTTTCTAACACATTTACAGAGACAATTAGGTTAGGTGTCCCCACCTGTAAAATTGAAACGCCACCTGCCCTGTAAGGAATCTCTCCTAGACTTGATCACAGAATTGACTTACGAACTAAAGGAAGAGAGATTTCAGTTTAGATTTTGGATGCATTGCACTTCTCTAGACAAAAAAAAAAAAAAAATAGATTTCCAATAAGTTGACTGAGCAGGAATATAGTTGTTGTTTTAACTCTGATTTAATGATATTTTTTAAAATTCTCATAAGAAAGATATTTTCTCTCACAGGGGGAATTGTTTCTTTTTTTCCTGGGCACTCCTTTGTGAGGAAGGTCATCATTTTAACTCCCTGAATGGTCCCGAAATTGATTTAATTGTGGGTCAGCTATAAATTTCAGTTGGTGGCAAATGGTCTGGGGGGTGGGGAGGAACAGATTTCCTGAAGGGCATAAAAAAATTCACTATTTTTTTTTAGCTCCTCCCCATTCTCTTTCAATGGATTTGATCATTGATGATTAGAGCTGATATATAGAATGGAACCCTGAAGAAGTGTGGCACATCTTGGGAAGGCAATTCTTTTAGCTTATTGGAGATATTCTCAACATGAACCAAAGCGCAAAGTTTAGGCAAATTCATAATTTGGGGGAACTGCTTTTTCTTGTCTATTGGCAAACTTGGACTGAAATGTAATCCTTCATTGCGCCAAATACACTGCTTGGAGGGTTTGCTTCATCGTCCTCCTGTGTGGCCGTTGATTTTGCGTGCCACTAACCTTCCTGAACAGAGGTTTGTTTGTTTTTAATTGTAAAAACCTAGAACCTTTTATTTTAATATCATGGTATGAATTATAGTTAAACCAATAAATAATTGTTTATCCTCCTGGGCAGGTTCATCCCCTGGTATAATTCTTTCATCAGTTACCAACCGAACAGCTGATTTGCCAGACTGTGAAGTCGGTCTGAGGAAGTTGAAGAAGGCTCAATACAGAACTTTGAGTTGGGGAGAGGGGAGAGGGCCTGACGAGAAAACCAAAGGTCACAGGACAGTGGGACAAATGGTGTGGGAGAGGCGCTGAAGGGGCAGGTGTAGAGGTTTCCTTGATGCTCCACAGAGCACCAAGGGGGCAGGTAAGTAAGCCTGGACAGGAAGGCATTCTAGGCTGAGGGGACAGCACAGACACACCCAGAGCATTGGAAATAAGTCCAGAGCATTTTGGACAACCACCTATAGTTTGATATGATGGAAAGATAGGGTGCCGGAGAAAAGCAAGAAAAAACCTGGAGGAGAGGCAGAGACCAGCAATCCCTGTTGCTAGGCTAAGGAAATGGGCTTTACCAAGTAGGTAAGTGGGCATCTATGCTGGGGATTGGGGAATAGGAATAACAAGGACAGTTTCACATTGTGAAGTAGAGTCCCTCACTTCTGCCTCTCCCCAGAGTGGTCACTGCAAGTGCCCTATGCCTCTGTGCTCCCAAGACACTTTTAGCACAAACCTCTGCTACAGGCTTCTCACCATATTTTCATTATCTGTGTAGTGGTTATCTATTGCTGTGTAACAAAAAACCCCAAAACTAAGCAGCATCAAACCACATACATTTATAATTTCACAGTTTCTTTGGCATCTGGGTGTAGATTAGCTAAGTCCTCCAGCTCACGGTCCCTCACAAGACTGCAATCAAGATGCTGCCCAGGCACAGTCATCTCAAGGTTCCACCGGGATGTGATAGCTTTCAAGTTCATTCAGGAGTTGCTGGTAGGATTTACTTCCTCACAGACTGTTGGGCTGAATGCCTCAGTGCCTTGCTGGCTGTTGGCCAGACCATGCCCCCAGTCTCTTTTCACATGGGCCTCCGTAACTGACATCTTGCTTTATTTAAGTCAGCAAGAGAGAGTCTGCTAGCAAGATGGAAATCACAGTCTTTTATAATCTGATCATGGAAGTGACATCCCATCCCTCTTGCTGTGTTCTGTGCATTAGAAGCAAATCACTAAGTCCATCCCACACTCAAGGAGGTAACCCCTGTTACCATGATAATAGTAGGAATCTGGACACGCCAGCTGGAGGACAAGCCTTTGTCCCAGATGGGAACTTGGTGGTCGGATAAGGAACAATATTGTTTCTTGAACTGAAAGTGCTGGGCACCTGGAGGCATTTCCTGATGTCCCAGATCCTTGAACAGACCCAAGGAAGCAGGTGTAGGAATTTATTCCCCAGCTGGGCACCATCCGCCCTCCTGAAGGGAAATGTGGCAGAGCTCTAAGGCCAGCATGAGGGGAGAGAAGGAAGAGAAGATATATATAGAAAGTGACAGCTTGGGTTTCTTTAGACTGCCTGTTTATGGCTTCCCAACACAGCTTTCTGGTTTGTAAATCATGGCCATTTGTCTTTCCGTCTGAGATGTTTTAGTGTTTGGAAAGCAACTTACCTCCTGACTTGGCTGTTTTGAGCACACATCCCAACATGTATTCCCGCACAGATCTGAGATGACAGATTTTGCTCCAGGGTTATCTCTGGTAATTGAGGAGATTCCATTCTACTAGCTATATACCTAGTTTTTCAAACTGTTCATTGGGATTGTGACTTTTCCTTAAAGGCAATAGATCCCTTGAGCCAAATTTTTAAGATGGCACCATGCTTTTCATGCTATTACATATACAATACCTATGGAATTGGCCGGCCCCAGGCAGATAACCTTTGGCCAAATCTCCTACAGACAAAACCAAAAATTCTTTGACAGAGAAATTCATTAATTCAATAAGAATTTATTGAAGTCCTTACTATGTGCCAGTCTCAGTGCTAGTCAGGAAGAATCAAGCAGAGTATATGTCCTCTGGGTGCTTACAGACTCTAGATCAGCATTTTTCTTTAGGTTGATTTGTCTCATTTTATATAATGTTTTCCTTTCCATAAAAATGCCATCTAGTAAATAGTTTCAAAGTACTTACAAGCATTAACAATCATAAATTGTTCCTCAAAATGTTAAGAAAAAAGAAAGTATGTGAACTTATCCATCCTGCACTTGAGCGCTACAGTGTCTGTTTAAGGAAGGATTGAATTTGGTCAATGTCAAGAAAGCAAGGAGAGGGGAAAACCCTTGAAAAACCCAAATGAGTTTGGGGGAAGTATGAATGTGCCAGCAGGGTCAGGACCAGGCTTCCTCACTGGTTTCTTGTTCACCATTTTCCATCTCTGCTTCCCCAAGTTTGGTCTAAGTATCCGCCCCCGCCCCCGCCCCCACCCCCATTTAATGTGCATGGTAAAAATATTTTATGCTTGGCATTTTATGCTTGGTGAGGGTGGTTGATAAGCCCTTTAGTACTGTTTGTGTAGCTCTGTCACATGACAGATAAGTTAATTAAGCTCCTTAACCTGTTTCCTCAACTGTAACATGGAGATAATAAGAATACCTTAATTCATTTATTTACTCAACAAGGTTTTATTGAGCACACTATTCTAGGCCCTGGGGATACAGAAATGAATAAAACAAAGTAACTATCTAGGAAACACTGTCAGAGAGACCACTGGGGCCTTGCCAGGGCTTGTAGACTGGATTTGGATCTTCCTTTGAGTAGAGAAGCCATTGGGAGATGCCTGAGCAGAGGAGTGTCATCATCTAACTGCTGTTTTAAGGCTCAGTCTGGAGTTTTTGGGTGGATTAAATGAGATAATAGGTGAAAATCAGCACACTGCTTGGAACATGGTCAGGGGCCTTTTATTACAGAGCTTCTAGCCTTTGGAAACAGATTTGCCAAGGGCTGTGTCCTCCAGATGCATGGCCTTGGGTCCCAAGAAATGGAGTTGTCTTTATAAAGGATGCTTACTCTGTACCAGTGGGGTTTACCCCTTTATTGAGTGGGGAGAGCATAAAAGCCTTGACTGTTCAGAGATCAGTTGCTCAAAATCAACAACTGTTTTTTAAGGGTATCTTTGGAGCAGCTCTGAGCATCCCACAGAAGACCTGAGGTTGTCCTGTGTGCAGTTTGGTAATGGTTTTGTATAGATTGGATTTATTAAATGCCACCCCATCTGCTAGGCCCCAAAGGTATTCAGGAATGGAAGCGTGAGAAAGTCAGCCCAAGATTGATGCAAGAAGAGGCAAAAGGGCAGTGACGAGGAAGGATGCCTCATTTAGTGTCAACACTGAACCGTAATGTAAAAATGATTTTTTATGCTGAGAAATAGCAAATTAAAGCTTGCTCAAGAGGTTTGCTGAGAATAAGTGCTTCTTAATGGATTAGGATGTAACTGGAAATTGAAAATGAACACACGGAAAGTACTGAGCCTGGAGCAGAGCAATCTGGCTGCTGCCTCTAACCTGGAAGGCAGCACAGGGAACTGGGGAGATGAGGATTCAGTTTGCAAATGTGAGTGAATTTAAAAAAAGGAAGAGATGCATCTTGGAAGTGCAATGCTGTCATAACTGAACATCCTGAAGTGCTTATTAAAGTGAGCCCTTGGAAACCGTGGATTCCAGGATGTGCTGTGTGCCCTGATGGAGGAGTGCTAGGAAATACAGAAGTCAAGTGATGGGGCTTTTTCTCTCTCTCTTTCGTCTGTAGAAGAAAAAGAATCCACGTGGCATCAGAGAACAGAGTTCTTTCCAGACCATCATGCCTTTTATAACAGCGTTTACTTCAGGAGAGGTTTAACAGACTTGGGTGTTTTACAATTGTGCAGTGCCTTAAAGTCAAAGAGAGGAATCCAGGGGTCCCTACCCAGTTTATTTTTTCCTTCTTGTCCTCATTTCTGAACTTCTTTCTCTCAGGTCTCTTCTTGCTCCTCCCCTTTTTTCCTCTCTCTTACTGTTCTCTTTCATTTGCTTTCTTCCCCCTGCCATTCTTTTATGCCAGATCTCCCTTCTTTCATCATCTCTTTTAAGCATTGGAAGTAGTGAGCGATGTGTGCATTGGGCAGCAAGAGTTCCGTACATTGGCTGTTGCCACAGTGTTACTTTAGCATAAGGGCAGAGAGTAAAAGGCTTTTGTATCTACTTTGGAGATGGAGAACCGCCTCCTGATGGGGTCCAAGTGTGAAGCAAGAGGTTGAGAGTAATTCAGAAAGCAGAAATTTGCCATCAAAGCCTTGGAAGGTTTGAGGAGGCTATTTATAATCCATTAGGCGATTAAAAAGAAAATAGACAGCTTGGATATTGCTATAGATCACCTAGACAAGATGAAAAGATACAGCAGCCCAGGAAATGTGTTTACAGATAAGAGGCAAGTTTAAAAAGCAGGGCCACAATCTTGGGGACTTTGACTGATTGCACTTACTAAATAATGTATAAATGAATGCTATTCAACAACAACAGATATTGACTGGCAAAACAACAGTGGACAAATGGAGGCAAAAATATAAGTCTTAGCAATAAATCTCTGCAGTCCAGTCTCTGCTCCTGGCACTCATGGCCCTGACCTTTCTCTGTTGTCCTCCGACTAGACTACTTGTAGCTAGCTCTGGGGGGAATTGACCGTTCATTCATTTATTCATTGCTACACATTTGAGTGTCCACCCCATGTCAAAACTGGAGACATTTATAAGCCTCAGCCCTGAAGGACCTCCTGGGAAGGAAGCATGAAACAAGCCCAGCTAATGAAAATACCATAATGAAATTTATGGAGATGCTGTGAAAACCTAGGAAGATCACTGCACTCCAGAAAATATGTCAGAACTGGGACCTGGTGTTTTCACTTAGAGTAGAAAGAATCTTGAGATGCTCACAAATGGCACGGAGAAAGAAACTCCAGGGACCTTCCTCCTTTCATAATCAGGATCAAATATAAGTATCAAGAGATGGCATATATCAAAGTTTTCTGAGAGACTGGAAGTGAACCTGAAATAAATCCCATTCTTACCCTTTCTTCCTCCAACCCACTATGAAAGCAATTTTTAAAAAGTGCTTAATATTAAAAGATCCAAGCAGGCCAGGCAGTAGGAAGTTTGTTTATTTTTTATTAGATGGAGAGCTTGAGAATGTGGCAAAATTTGAAAGTAGATTTTTCTGAAATTAGACAAAACATAGTTGGTATTCAAAACTCTCGGATTAAAGTTGTTGGGTTTGACAGTACAAGTTAATTCTGTGAGCCAGTATTTTTAAGGCCATTATGTATTTGGAAGATGACAAGAACAACTGTATCACACAAATACACCCTCCTCTTTTGGGGTCAATAAACCAACCCACTTCTCAACGTGGAAACCTCTGTCAATAATTTTACGAAGAACAGTTGGTATATTTTAGTTTCATTAAAAAATGCAGGCCTCCATGGGAAATTGTGGGATGATGGTGGAGTAGGCAGCTCCAAGAATAAGTTCCTCCATCAGAACAACTATTAAATAGACAGGAACTACCTGAATCTACTACTTTGAAACCCTGGAGTCTAGTGGAACACTGTGCAGCATCCAGGGAAGAACCGGAGAAAGAGGCTGGTAAATAGCGGTAAATATCAGTGAATTGTGCACTCTGTGCAGCATTTCTATGGCCTATTTCCCAGCCCATGGCAGGCAGCAGTGAGGTCCTCCATTCTGGCCCTCTGGTACAGCTTGCTCATGTCAGGGTGGGATATAAAGATCTAAGCTCTAGGAATGTGCAGGCTGATTGCTGACCTCTGCTTTTGATTACTGCATATCACTGGACCCAGCTTTGTGGGCAGCCATTGTTCCAGCCTGCCTAAGGCAACAGCAGCAGAGAAGTCTTAAAAGCAGCACCCTTCCTCAAAACCACCGGAAATAGTTAAAGGGCTCCATTAACTAAGAAAGTGCTAAATCAAGAAAATGTACCTTCAAAGAGCCATAGGAGAAGCTCCTGGCACCCTTGCTGGCTCCTACCTCAACCTTTCCCCAGGGAAGTGTAGAGCCAGCCAGCCCTCTCTTTAGGGTCTTTTGGCCTCCTTCTGGCTGGAAAATACTGACCAAGCAAACTCCTCTTTGACTCACACACACTTCTCCCCACCCGTAGAATTTTACCTTCAGGCAAAAGCAGCTTGGGACCAAATAAGTATCTAAGAAGCAGATGAATCAGGCCCCCTGGGGCAAAAGCTTACCTACTTTAAGTCCTGCAAGGAAGCACCTTGGAGAGGGAGAAGTTCTGTTTCCTAAGGTGTAAAAGAGGCACTCAAATGCCTGTAAACAAAGGAACTCCTAAGGCCACTAGCAGGCACAGGCCCAGGACAAGAAAACAGGCTCAGAAGCAACATGGAGTTATTCACCTTGGACTGACCTTCTTGATAGAAGGGCTGAAGTCGAAGGACAGCACCAGCTAACACAAAGTCATTTTGCAAAGAATATAAAAGGAGTTTTTTCCATTGTTTTGTTTGGTTTTGTTGGTTCCTGGCACTCAAGAAAATCTCTTGTCATAACACTAGCTGGAAACAGTTAAAAAAAAAAAAAAACAGACTAAAGAAACAGTTTAAGGACTTCATGCCAGAGGTAACATTTTAAAATATTAAAATGTATAATGTGCAACAAAAGCTTACAAGACAAAGAAATAGGAAATGATGCTTCATCCAAAGGAAGAGAATAAAAATCCAGAAAACCTCAACGAAGAAGACCAGACTTTGAACATGCCAAAGATTTTTTTTTTAAATATCATCAATATATTCAAGGAGTTGAAAGAAAATACAGAGAGAATTAAAGGGTATCAGGAAAGTAAAGAATGAAAAATACGAGAATCTCAATAAAGAGATGGAAATTTTACAAAGGAATCAAATAGAAGCACTGGAATTGAACACCACAATAACTGAATTGAAAAATTTCTAGGAGGAGATGGCAGAAGAAAGAATCAGTGAACTCAAAAACAAGCAATTGAAATGAATCAGGCTAAGGAGCATAAAGAAAAAAGAATTAGAAAAAGTGAAAATAGCCTACAAGACCTCTGGGACACTATCAAGCATATCACTATATGCATTAAGGAGAAAGATGAGAAAAAGGAACAGAAGAAATATTCAAAGAAGTAGTGACAGAAAACTTCCCAAACTTGGCCAAAAAATGTGAATATGCACATCAAAGAAGCCCAACAAACATTGAACAGGATAAACTTGAAGAGAAATATGACCCAGACACATAGTGGTCAAATTGTTGAATGCAAAGGACAGGAGAGATTTTCTGAAAGCTGCAAGAGAAAAGCAATTTATGTACAAGGGAGTCCTAATCAGATTGAGTTCTGATCTCTCATCAGAAACTACGGAGGCAAGAAGGCAGTGGGTTGAAATACTTAAAGTCCTGAGAGAAAACAACTGCCAGACAAATTTTATATCTGATGAGGCTTTCTTTCATAAATAAGGGAGAGATGAGGTCATTCCCAGATAAACAAAAGCTGAGGGAGTTCCTTACAATGGTAAAGATATGCCCTACATAAAGGAATTATTCAGACCAAAAAAAAGACACTAGACAGTACAGCTAAATCGCCACCTCCTGGCAGAACTACTTTCTGAGAGAGGTCAGAGCAAGTGGCATATGCACGAACAAAGGTTTTAAGCCCAAAGCTTTGATTATGCGAGATAGGATTCTGTTGTACTTAAGCAGTGACCATCCTGGATTTTCTAAGGCAGTTTATAGCTTGGCCCCATTATCACTGTGTTGCCTCAATGTCTGGTTATTTTTGGAATCCCAGTACCTGATGTCCACAGTCACTCATATTTGTTGAACTAACTAAAGTCCACTACCTCCTCTAGGTTGTCTCTCACAATCAGAACCAAACTAAAGCCACTGAAGCCCATAACCACCAAAAGAACCAAGGGCAGGAATGAAGGTCTGTCCCTGGGCCAGTCCAGTGGGTGTGCGATGTGGAAACTGGCTTCCTTCTGGCATATGAACCACTGCCACCCTTCCCTTCTGACAGCCCTACACTATTCCACTACCTGCCTGCCCCCTTCCCACTACCTGGGCTTCTCATACCAAAGATATGCCTCCCCCATTCCCATTAATTTTGGCTGTAGACATCTGTTGTGAGACATGCATCTGGTTCCTGGCTGTGCTACATCCTCCCTCCAAAGCTATCATTCCCTAGATATCTTGCCACCATCCCTGGGAGTCACAAAAAACACTTTGTCATAGTACTTAGCATTATTCATTTGAACAAAAAAAAAGATTCCCATACATGTTGATGAAGGATGGCAGATGTTTTAAGCTAAACCAGTGTTTTAAGCTCAACCCTGGCCGCCCCCATGCCTGGGCCCCACACCTGGACACTGAAATGAGCCCTACAGAAACCCTGTGGCAACCCCAGCTTAAATTTTTGTCTCTGAATTGAAATCATATGACAATTTCTGAGCATTTCAGGTGTGGTCATTGGTTCCTGCAAAGGTTATGGGGGCAAGGTGTGGGGGGCGAGTTATTCAACTCCCATCTCTTTGGGAGCAAGAGAGGAGAGGTGCCTGTCCCCATCCCCAAGGCTGTGGCCCAGTGACAGCTGGGGCCCCTTGCAGGGAGCCTCAGACATGCAGACCCATGGGGCACTGGCCTAAGGCTCCTGGTTTCATGTACTCTGCTCTGTTTTCACAGGTACCTGTCCAGAGCATAATGTTCCTCTGCTGGTAGTTTAGATTCTCTGTGAAGGCAACGGATTCAATCCAACCTAGGAGAGCCAATTGCTGATGGGTGAACAATTGTGAACATGGAGGCAGATGCTGTTGCTTTTTGGTTTTCTGATTTCAAAAGTGTAGGACAGACCATTAAAGCCTCTGGCCAATTAATTCATTTCTATCCCACCTCATTTCACAAAGGATGTAAGATAGCTAAACTCCAAGTAATTTTATATGTTAAATGACCCTATCAAAACATGACATCACACATGATGGCAAATTTTTTCTAATCAAGATGCAAGGGTTTGTATCCTTCAGTCTGGGACACAGTTCTCCAGTGTTTTGGCATCTCTTAGCATGGCTCAGACATGTTGATTTTCTTCCATATAGAACAACTTGGCATATAGAGACAGTCCTGTTAACCTGTTGTTACCAGCTGAATGCATTGTTTCTTGTTTTAGAAATTTAGTTGAAGGAGACACCCTAAGAACTCCATTAGGTGTAGCCAGTATGGGGTTCCATAAATGTGGATAGGGATTCTGTGTGCAGCAAGTAACACCAGTGTTGACATGCCCAGAAAATTCCAACTAGAGGTGGGAGGAAGTGGCACTTAGCAGTTGTCCTCTTGAATCGATTGCCTAGTCTTGTGTTTTGTTTATATATTTTTTTTCAAATGAAAATGATGGTAAGCCTTTCGAAGACAGTTTTCCTTGAGACCTCTCTTCTTTAGCTCAATTTCCTCTTGGGCAGAAGCTGACATTTGACGGTATGCCTAGAGGGGAGGGAGGGGAGGGAGCGGGGCGGGAGGGGGGACTTCTCCCTCCTTTGGCGCTGAGCAGTCTGCAAGATTGAGCTGCCTGCTGACTTCTTCAGACCGAAATCTCCTGAAACTTAGCCACAGTCCAGCCAGTGCTCTTTGCCTTTTGGTGTTAGCTGGTGTGAGGTGAGAATTAGAAAGTATACAGCAAGTGCAAACTTTCCCTCCTGTGCAGTGAGAAGGGAACTGGGTTAAGTCAGAAAATATCCTCCCTGTCCTGTTCTTATTTCCATTCCTTTTATTTTGCAGATGGGGTAATAAGGAGTTATGTCTATAACATAAATGTCTAGTTTTCCAATTGAGTGAGAGAGGGAAAGAGGAAGGGAGGTAGGGGCGGTGGTAGAAATACCTTTATTACTTGTTCAGCATCTCTCTTCTCCACTAGATTGCAAGCTTGGTGAGAGCAGCCAGCAGTGAACCTCCATGTGCTGTTGTATTCAAGCCCCATGCACAGTAGGGTCCCAGTAAATATTTGTTGAATTAATGATTGATCTCGGTATTATACTTCCTCTTTGTCCACAGTTGTCAAATTCATAAATGTTTTAAGAAGTTTCAGAGCACTGAATGAGTTTAGCTTACCCTAAAACAAACAAACAGAAATAGCGTGGCTTTGGAAGATCCGTTTAGCACCTTAGTTACCACAAGTGCTCATTAGGGTTTTCTTTTTTTCTTGAAGGTGGACATTTGGCTGAGAGTGGGTAAGTGGGTTATGAGCCTAGCTGAATGCCTTCTATCTTCCGTACTTGAAACTCCATTCTCCCAAGTCTGAGAGTGGATGACTACAGGGAAAATGTGACTCAGAGCAAGTGTTATTAAATCACCTTGAAGTGTCTCTTGTAAAAGATAACTCCCTGCATTGTAGAAATGTCTTTGACAAGAGAGGATTAGGGTGAAATCACAATTACCTTGACATAAAGGAATGAATTAACTTTCCAACTTGCATTTTTGCAAGGCACAGATTCAAGCGGCTTGGAATATAAACATAGAATACACTCACAATAGCTTAGGGGCACTTGAAAATTCAAAAGATGGGCCAGGAGCTGCAAGATGCTAGGCAACTTCAGAGGTATTCCTAACCACTGAGGGAGTGCCTGCCTGGACAGAAGCTGCCTGTGCAGTTCTGTCTGCTCCTGTGTCAGCAGGGTGTAGAGGACAGTTAACCCCAACGCTTCCTGGAGTTGACGTATGCAAGGGGCAGCTGCAGGACATGGAGAAATGCCCTTCCAAGACTTCACTTCCAAAACTGCCCATTCACTCCATTCAGCAAATATTTACTGAGCATTTACTATGCGATGGGCCTTGAACTAGGCAGGCAGTCTTGGTTGTCAGGACTTGGGCAAGTCAGACATTAAACACATTGAGTTTATTTCGATTTGCGGGAACGTCAGTCCACAATTCATGTGCAAAACACACACTTCTGTTTATTTTCTTTAAATCAAAGCTCTCATTCTTTCAGGGCAGCAGGAAATTCCAACTCCTAGATTTGTACCAGAGATCCAGGAACTTGGTGAGGATTCTGAAAACACAGGAAGGCCCTCTGGTCTCTGGTCCCTTATGATTGCCACCGCATCCCTGTTTTGCCTAAAGCCATGGATGGGCAAGGAGCCCTGAGGTGTTTGGCAGGTCAGGGGTGTTCCTGTTCTGATGAACTTCTGCTCCCATGCCGCCTATGGCTGTAGAAGGCTTTGCCTAAGTTGGGAAGCACATGACTAGGCACTGGTCTCCCCAGGGGCACTGTTTGACCATCTGTGTTAATTAGATTCAGTTGTCAACTTGGCCAGGTGAGCATACCTAGTCTTGTTGCTGTGGACATAAGCCAACTGTATGTGAACCTCATCTGTTGCTGATTACATCTGCAGTCAGCTAGGAGGCATGTCTGCTGCAATGAGTGATGTTTCACTTAATTGGCTGGTGCTTAAATGAGAGAGAGCAATGTAGCCCAGCCTAAGCAGCTCTGCATTCCTCATCTCAGCACTCGCAGCTCAGCCCAGGCCTTTAGAGATGTAGAACGAAGTCACCCCGGGGAAAGTTGTTGGAACCCAGGGGCCTGAAGAGAAGACCAGCAGAGACCATCCTGTGCCTTCCACGTAAGAAAGAACCTCAGTGGAAAGTTAGCTGCCTTCCCTCTGAAGAACCAACAAAATAAATCCCCTTTTATTAAAAGCCAATCCATCTCTGGTGTGTTACATTTCGGCAGCTAGCAA
The DNA here is from genome assembly GCF_023851605.1 of Tamandua tetradactyla. NCBI lineage: Eukaryota > Metazoa > Chordata > Mammalia > Pilosa > Myrmecophagidae > Tamandua > Tamandua tetradactyla. The sequence continues at coordinate 76,699,793 of NC_135328.1, forward strand.
ACTAGAACACCATCCCTTGGGGGTCTAGTCACAGTTCCCTGGGCACTGTCACAGAGCAGGCTGCAGGCTGAGAAGCTGTCAGGTAGTAACCTGCTGTAGTGGTCTGCAGGGCGGGGCCCCATCTACCCTGGGAGGGGAGGGGGCAGGGACCATGTCTCGCTTTTCATGCACTTCACGCACATCCTTTCCTCTAACATCTTTTTGTCATATTCTTAACAGTTGCCATGTCAACATACGACCTGAACCTTGTTTAAGAGGCCTAATTTTTGGAAAATGTGTTTAGGAGAAACTATCCTGTTAACCTGTGGCTATACGTCTCTGCTAACTCAGCATCTGCCAGAATTCATCCACCATCCCATCTCCAAGAGCATGCCCCTTCTCTCTTCCTGTCTTGGGAAGCAGGGTGCTCTCCCCTTGCCCTAAGCACCTAAGGCTTAGTACTTTTCACAAAAAGCTAGAGCTTTCATTCAGCTTCTGTGCTTCCACTGGAACTATTCCCACCATAAAGGAATAAATACAAAGCCTGGCATCTGTAGAAATGGAGAAATAGAGGGAGACTATCCATAAATTAATTGTTCAATAGGTTACCCCACTAGGTGAAAAATGACATATGATGTGAGGATTATGAAAGTAGAATCACTGGCAGCCAACGGGGCATGTGAAAGGCTGGTCTGAGAGGTCAGAGAAGGCCTCGTTGAAGAAGTGATGAATGACAAGAGACCTCAAGAATTAAAATGGAGTTGGTCAGGAGAAGCAGACAGGATATATGAAGGATTGAGAAGACCTTCTAGAGAGAAAGCAGACATGGCCTGTGACCTGAGAAAAAGCTCAAAGGGCAGGAACAGAGAGCAAGGTGAGAGAGGGGAGATATTGATGGTGGTCCAATGGCTGTAGAGTCTGCCCTTGTCCACTGGGTCCCTTAAATGTTTTGCTTGTAACGCTATGTGGAAAAAGAGGGGAGCTAAAGGGGATTGTCCACTGGGGAAAGTGCAGAGAGAGGAATAGGAATCTGTGGAACTTGCAAAGGCTAAGGAGAGGTATGGGCAGCCTCCATAAGTACCCCACCTGCAAACTCAAGAGACAGAGTGGAGCTTGAAGCTGTTGTTCTGGAGTGAGCTACTGAAATTCTCTAGGTGTCACCACTTGTAAAATAAAGACAGTAATTCCTATCTCATAGGTGTTTAAATTAGAAGTGTGGAGAGTAGTGAGTGAGCTGGTCCTAAGCCTGCCTGCTCTCCTCTGCACTCCTTTCCTTTCCTGGTCTTTCCGAGTGGCAGGGCCTGAGCCTCAGGCTGGTTTTCCTAGTCTCTCAGCTCACAGGAGGCCTCTGGCAGGAGCGGGGCATGGGAGGAGGGAAGAGGCTGCCATGGTCCTCACTTCCACTTGGTGAGTGCCACAGCTCCAGTCTCGGCTTCTGTGGTGTGCCGGTTCAAAAAGGAGTATGTACCCTAGAAAAGCCATGTTTTAATCCTAATCCCATTTTGTAAAGGCAGCCATTTCTTTGAATCCCTATTCAGTTCTGTATGTTTGAAACTGTAATTAGGTCATCTCCCTGGAGATGTGACTCAATCAAGAGTGGTTGTTAAACTGGATTAGACCCGCCCATTCTAGGTAGGTCTTGATTACTTTACTGGAATCCTATAAAAGAGGAAGCATTTCAGAGAAAGCTGGAGATTCTGAGAGAGCAGAATGACATAGTCATGAAAAGCAGAGAGTCCACCAGCCAGCGACCTTTGGAGATGAAGAAGGAAAATACCTCCTGGGGAGCTTCATGAAACAGGAAGTCAGGAGAGAAAGCTAGCAGATGACACCATGTTCACCATGTGCCTTTTCAGATGAGAGAGAAGCCCTGACCATGTTCGCCATGTGCCTTCTCACTTGAGAGAGAAACCTTGAACTTCATCAGCCTTCCTGAACCAAGGTATCTTTCCCTGGATGCTTTAGATTGGATTTCTATAGACTTGTTTTAATTGGGACATTTCTCAGCCTTAGAACTGTAAACTAGCAACTTATTAAATTCCCCTTTTAAAAGTCATTCTGTTTCTGGTACATTGCATTTGGGAGCTGGCAAACTAGAACACATGGTCCTGGCTTTGTCCCACCTGTGTAGGCCTGGTAGCAGCTTTTTGCTCTTACTAACCTCTGGACAGCCTCACTGTCTCATTTGGCTTCTCTTGCCTCTTTTATTACCTATGCTACCAATTCCCTGCCCTGCATCCCCATCAGAGTGGTTTCTGTCTTTCTGGATGGCCCCTGATCCAAGTGTGTGGCAATTCCCTTTACAGTGACAGCCACTGTGGATTCCTTGGGGAAGCCCCTTGTGTCTAGCTCTCCCTCTCCTCTTCTAGCAGTCCTAACCACTCTGCCCACCCAAACAAACGTCCTTTCCCCTGGCCGTAACCTGTCTTTGGGGACAGATGGCAAAACTGACCTCTAGCTGGACACCCATGGTTTTGGCCTCACCCCACGTTACTCTGTCACTATTAGCAGAAGGTTAGAACTTACCTTATATCGATCCATGTCTGTATCGTTTGGATGTTTCAGTTGCAAAAAAACAGAGACCACATTAAGCTGCCTTAAGGAAAAGAAAAGAATAAATAAATAAAAGCATGCATTCAAAGAACCCAAAGATATCTCCCAAACAAAACACAAAGGCACTTATTTGTAACTGTGCCTCTGGAAGGGCTTGGAACCAGAAAGGTGAAGCCCTCGGTGCCTCATTCTTTACTTTTCCTCACTGAGTACTAGACGTTTCTGCTGCTCACGGTCCATGGTTAACTACACAGTGAGACTGACACGGTTGTTCTTGGGTCCAGGTTCCAGAACTCCACAGAAGAGAGTCTAAAGGGCTCAGTTTGGGCCCAGCACCCCCACCTCCCTCCCCTTCTCCAATAGGGTGTGTGGAAGCGGTGGGGCTCACAGTACCAGTTTAGGTGCTGGGGGCCACCCAGCTCTTCGGATAAGAGGAAATCTCAAGTGCTGTAGTGCTGGGCAGGTGTGTACCGCAGGGTAAGCAGAAAGGTGTGTTCTGCGTGTGATGCCCTCTGGTGGAGGCCAAGTATGAGAGGTGGGTCCGGACCAAGGCCCCTCCACCCCTCTCCTTGCAGTCAGGGTCCTGGGGACCCCCAGCTGGCCCTCATAGATGCTACCATCTGGATGTGCAATGCAGAGAGAGTAACTGGAGAATTCACTCCACCCTAGTTAAACCTGCAGAATCACCAGATGCTATGTGATCCTGTTATGTACTCTGTGGATAAGAATAAGCTAACATTTATTGGACAGCTTAAACAGGCCAGGTATTCTGCTAAGTGTTAAAAACATTCACTCCAATGTTCAAAATTTCGCAAGATGGATTTCATTATTCGGTTTCATTTCTGTTCCTTCCAACACACCCTAGTCTCAAGTTACGAAGTCAAACGACCACCATCTTCATCTTTCTGTTACTTTGTCTTTTTTCCTCCATGTTCTCAACTCACCTTTTATTTATAAGACTTCACTTCTCTCAGTAGGTTTGGAATAAAATTTACAAAAACAATACATGAAAAGAAATGATACCTTATTTGCTTTTCTGGCACTGTTTAGAAAATTTTCTTTTGAAACACTTTCAAACTTACAGGACAGTTACAAAAATAATACAAATACCGAGAACTCCAACATACCACTCGCCTCCCACATACCCAGAACCAGTTTTAACATTTTGCCATTTTTTGTCTCATTCTCTCTATCTAGCCATCAATCTATCAATCCTCTGTTTACCCATCTGTCTATCATTCATTTTTCTGAACCCTTGCATGTAGGTTGTATACATCCTGCCCCTTGAACACTAAATCTGCCATGTACATTTTCTAAGAACAAGGATATTCGCTTATGTAACCACCTTACATTCAGTTATCAAGTTCAAATAACTTAACATTGATATACAGCTTATAGTCTATATTGCAATTTTTTCATATGTCCCCAACATGTCCTTTTGGGTCTTTTCTCCTCCTTTATTAGATCCTCTGGAGGATCGTCTGTTGCATTTAATTGTCATTATCTCTTTACACATGCTTATTTTTTTCTTTTAAATTGTGGGAGCATATATCCAACACAAACTTTCCGATCTCAACCCCTCCCAAGCATACCATTCAATGGATTGCGCATATTTACACTGTTGCAAAATCCTCACCACCTTCCACTGCTAAAATGTTCTTATTTCCCCAAACAGAAACCCTACACCTCTTACGATTTACTTCCCATTCCCCTTGCCTCCCAACCCCCCGCCCTGGCAACCTGTACTCCAGTTTCTGTTTCCATGAGCTTGCGTATTCTCTGATGCTTTCATTATAGTTATCATGGGGCTTCAATTTAACATCCTAAATCTATAACACCCTCCTCTGCTTATATACTAACTAAACTTCATAGTTTGTAACTATGCTCCTATATACCTCCATCCCCCCACCTTTATCTAGTTCTTGTCACAAATTGCATGTTTATAAATTATCAGCCCCAAACTGCTAATTTATCTCACTCCATTTTTTAAAATATTTTTTGCATTTGCCTTTTAGATCCTGCAGGAATTAAAAAGTAGAGTTACAAACCAAAAATATAATAGTACTGGCATTTATATTTACCCATGTTGTTACCTTTGCTATAGATTCTTATTTCTTCATGTGGTTTCAATCTATTGTCCAATGTCCTTTCCTTTTAACCTGTGGCATTGGTCGTAGAGCTGGCCTAGTGGTAATGAACTCCCCCAGCTCTTGTTTATATGGGAATGTTTTACTAGCTCCTTTATTTTTGAAAGACAATTTTGCCAGATATAGATTATTGGTTGACAAGTTGGCTTTTTTTTCCCCTAAGTGTATATTGTTTTATTCCACATATTTGTGAATTTTCCATTTCTCCCTTTTTGATTTATTTTAATGCAATTTTATTGAGATACATTATCTGTTCATATACCATATACTCTCCAAAGTGTATAATCGTTGGCTCACAGTATCATCATAGAGCTATACATTTATCATCACAATCGATTATTGTATATTTTATCACTCAAAAAAAATTAAAATATGAATACAAATCAAAATAAAAGTGAAAAGAACAGCAAATAAACCAATATATGTATTGTGAGAATTGCAGAAAGAGAAGAAAGAGAGGCTATTCAAAGAAATAATGGCTGAAAACATCACAAATGTAAAGAAAGTTATGAACTTACACGTCTAGGATGCACAACAAACTCCAAGCAGGATAAACCCAAATAGAACCATACTGTGATATATAATAATCAAACTGTGGAATGCCAAAGATAGAGAATTCCAAAAGCTGCAAGAGAGAAGTAACATTTCATGTACAAGGGAGCCTCAATAAGATTACGTAATGATTTCACATCAGAAACTGTGGTGGCAAGAAGGCAGTGGGATGATATATTTAAATTGCTGAAAGCAAAATCTTGCCACCCCATGTATGACAACAAAAGGAAAGATAGAGGACAAAGACTGGGATGGTATAACTTAGCAATGCCTAGAGTGGATAATGATGGTAATTAAATGTACAAATACAAGAATGGTTTTGCATGAGGGAGAACAAATGAATGTCAACATTGTAAGGTGTTGAAAATAGGATGGTATATAGGAAAAATGCAATCAATGCAAACTAGGATCTTTAGTTATCAGTAACATTGTAATATGTTTCCATTGAATGTAACAAAGGCAATATGCCAAAACTAAATGTTCATATTTGGGGGATATGGGGGTGGGGTATGGGATTCTTTGTGGAAGAAATGAAAATGTCCTCATATAGATTGTGTTGGTGAAGGCATGGCTATGTGATTATACCAGAAACCATTGTTTTATTTAGGTCAGATTGTATGATGTGTTGAAATAAATTGTTAAAAATGAGCAAAGAGATACAAATGCTGGAGAAAATGTGGAAAGAGATGTACCATTCCCAGTTGGTAGGGTAGTAGAGTGGTACAGCCCCTTCTGATTTCCTTTAGTTCATTGTCCAAGTTTTCCTTAGCTTTTTGAACATATTTAGGAAATTTTTTTGTAAAAAAGTCTTTGTCTGATGTTTACCAAGCCTTTCCGTTTTAGTTTATTAGGCTGTGGAATGCAATATACAAGAAAAGAAATTACTTTTACAAGGGGGGTTTATTAAGTTATAAGTTTACAGGTCTAAGACCTTAAAAATGTCCAAAGTAAGGCATCCAGAAAAGATACCTTGACTCTGAAGAAAGGCTGAATGGCATCTGGAATTTCTCTGTCAGCTAGGAAGGCCTGTGGCTGGTGTCTGAGATCCGTGTTCCTGGTTTGCTGCTTCCAGCTTCTGATTCCAGCAGCTTCCTCTCTAAGTGTCATTCGGTCCACAATTAGCTGCTCTGGGCAACGCTCAGGGTTTCATCTCTTAACTAGTACCTACTAGGGGCTGAGATTTCTTCTCTTCAGGTTCTGGCTAGTTCTCTTGCTTAGCACCAGGGCTATTTCTGTCTTTATCTCCAAACATCTGTGTCTGAGTCAGCTCTCTGGAAGACTCCAGTAAACTATTTAAGACACACTTTAAATGGGCAGAGTCACATCTCCATTTACTTGAAAGATCATACCCACAATTGGGTATGTCACATCTCCATGGAAACAACCTAATCAAGAGGTCCCATCCTACAATGTTGAATCAGGATTAAAAGAGCATGGCTTTTCTGGGGTACATAGCAATTTCACATCAGCACACTGTCCCTCCTCATTGATGGTTTCTAATGTTTCCCCTTTGCCTGGACTTTCACTTCCTGCTGCTTTGTATGTTTTGTAATCTTTTGGTGAAACCTGGACATTTTGCTGTGTCAATTGAATTTAGAGTCTGAGGCATCTGTTCCTTAAGATTGTATCCAGCTAATGTTATGACAAAGCTTTCTTTGAATGACAAGAGCTAAAAAAAAATGGAAGGAAGGAAGGAAAGAAAACTCCTTTCTCTGTCTTTGCAGATTGACCTGTGTGAATGCTCTCCTTTAGAATTTATCCATACAATGAGTTTAGGAAATAGTACAAGGCTAAAGTATAGGGGCCTCCTTGATCCTTTCTATGCCTGCACCTTGACATGGGTATGTGCATGTGGCCTTAGGAATTTCCCCATTTAGATGGATATGAATGTCCCTGCTTCCCTCGGAAAGAGTTTCCTCATTGTCCCAGGCACTGCTCTGCATGTTCTACAGTCAGCAATCCCTTGTTCTTCACAGCCACTTGACTGTTCTCCCAGTGTTCTTTAAGAGAGCTCTGTAAGCTGCCTTCTATATATGAGTTCTGGGATGGCAAGTCCCTCAGGCCACCACCAGACAGATTAAGCGAGACGTACAGGCTCCCAGTATGTGCACAAGGGTTAATCTGCTCACTCCGTAACTGGAAGCAGGGACCCACTTTAGGAGTACAGGCTGGCTCTATGCTGAGCTGGTAAGGGGTGGGGGAGCCCCACGAGATCTACTGCTTTTATGTAACATTCTTCTTGATTCAGAACTCACCCTGTTATTGCAGTTCTTTAACTGTTTCCTGGTGCTTTAAGAAAGATGTGTCTGCCAGTTCTTGCTGGTTGTTCAAATCTTCTGTGGTGGGGATGAGGTCCTGAAGGGTCTCAGTCCATGATCTTAGGGCAGAGCCTCAAAAGCAATTAATTAGTTTTTAATAGGTAATACATGCACATGGCTCAAAATTCAGAGTACCAAAGGCTATGTATGAAAAGTCTCACTCCCGTCTCTATATCCCACCCATCCTGTCCCCTTTGTGTTTGTGCATGCATGCCAGCCTCCAGCAACAATCTAACAAGGGACACTAAAACATCATGGGGATTAGTCTCTGTTTATACTCTCTTCTTCACCCTATGGCTTTAAATCCACTCTATTAATCAGTGATCCTTAATTTCTATTTCTTTCTCTAACCTCTCATATGAGCAAGTACATCCAACCTCCAACCTGATCTATTACAAATCCAGTCCACAACAACATATGTATCATGGCTAAACAGAACCCTTGATTTGCTGTGTCTCCAAACCCACCTTCCTCAGCCCCATCATTTCCATCTCAGTCAATGGCACCTGAGTTGTCCTTGACTCCACTCTTTCCCATATGCCATCAGCAAGCACTGTAGGCACCACCTCCAAAACACAGCCTGGTTCCAACTACTTCTCGTCGCCTCTGCTGCACAATCACAGTCATAATTCAAGTTACCCATATTTTTGGCCTAGATTCCTGCAATATGACTTAAGTCTTCATACTTTCCCCACAATAATCCATTCTTCATGCAGTAACTGGCAAGATCTCATAAAGGGGTAAATCAGATCATGCCACCCACTTTTCTTAAGCCTTTTAATGGTTTCCCAACACAATTAGAATAAACCCTAATCTCCTTACTATGGCCTGTAAAATCTGGATTTCTTCCTATTCCTTTCTTACCCTACCACTTACCCCAGGCTCATCTGTTCCTTGATGCCATAAGCTCATTTGGGCCTTTCCATTTGCTGCTACCTTTAACTGGCCTGCTCTTTCCTCTTTTCTGCGTCCCCAGCATTTGCATCAGCAGCTCCTTCTCACCAATTGTATCTCGACTCGACTCTGTTAAAACTAAACGTCTAAATCAGCTTCCTGTTCCAGAGTCACGCAGCAGCATATTTTATTAAACTCTTGAATGCCTGACATGCTTATTTCCTTCACTGAACCTATCACTATCTGAAATTAATCTGTAGATATTTGTTTAATTGTTTCTTACTTTCTCTCCCCCACCCTACTAAAATGTAAAGTCCGTATTAGCAGAAACATTATCTAGCTTTTAGTTCAGAGAATGCTCAGGACCTGGAACAGTTCTTGGTGCATAGTGCACACATAATAAATATTTGTTGAATGAATGAAATAAAGAATATGTATATAGTACCAATTAACTCAGATACCTGACATGAGTCCTTACAGGAATGGCAAAATGAGAATGAATTCCTCTTCTGCTATAGTAGATGGCAACCTTGAATGCAAACACAAAATACCTCTTTCCAGGTACTACGCCAGCACATCCTGTTAAGACGTACCTGTTAAGAGGTTTTGTGCAAGCACGTCCAATTTTCACAGTAACCAATGGCTATACCACCCTGAGACCATCCAGTGGACAGTGGCCTGCAGGGGGTAGGCCATCAGCCCGCAACTGGGAAAGCACGTTATGCCCATAGGATGCTCCATATTGGCAGTGCGTGATTTGTTCTATTGCCTAAATTTAAAGCTCTTTAATATATCATCCTGCCCGAGAAATTGTTTGACTCGAAAAATATCACAATCTAATACCAATAGAAAAACAAAGAACTCCGGAAAAGGGAACTTTTTGCAGATTTTGTTTTAGCCAATGGAAGTAAACTAATAGGTGAATTTACTTCTGCATACCATGATTATTAAATCATTTCCTCCCCACCTGCAGTAAGTAAGTAACAAATAGTTAAAGAATAGTCATTTAAAGTAGCACCAAGTTATTAGCCTGTCTGCCATCCCCCATATCCTGCCTGCCCTGAGCTAGTCTCATTCATCTATGTTTCCCCTGATTCATTGCACAGAGGTCTTGGTAAAGTCTGATGCTCTGTAAAAGTTTATGAAATGAAAGGGGCAGGTGAGAATATTGTCTTTTTCCTTGTCATCCAAACAACTGGGATGTTTGTGCTCTCAGGACAGAATTCTCTAAAGAGAGCCATGTGGATGGTCCATGCTGTCTCCAATGGCCCCTTGAAGACTTTTCAGCAGGGAGAAGCAGATATGCAGAGCTTGTGTTTATATTATCCCAAACCAACAGGAAAATGTGGACAGACTCTATTACCGCCTTTTTTTTTCTTTCTAAGGCTTGAAATCTTCAAAACACTTCTCTGGGTGTATTGAAAATCTCAGTGTATATGCGCTTACCCTAATTAGATTCAGCCAGCCTTGGTAACTCTGATATGTGTGATGTAATTAGCAAAGCAACTAGTTGAGTGCATTTGTGCTGCCTCCAAGGCATTCTTCAAAACAAATGACCCCAAGTGGGGAGGAAGTGAGATGCTGACACACTATACAGAGCCAGTGTAGCTATAAACATTGTCCACGTTGATTGTCAAAGGAAGACATGTTCTAATTAAGACTGTGAAATGACTCCCCTTCCTCCAGGAGGGGTGTTCTCAGTACATTTTCCTCTGGAACTAAACCTTTCAAGTTTGGGTTCCACCCAAAGTGGAATTTAACTTTTTCTAAGGCTTAGAAATATCTGGATCCTCTTGCTGTGGGATCTTTGCATGTTGGGGGGTGGGAAGGGGATTTGGGTTCTCTTCCTTCCAATGTCAGAGGCCATTTAAAAAAGAAAACTGAGCAAATGGAGTATACAAAATTGAATAAAAATTCTTAAGAATTAAATCACCCCAAACTAGCTCTACCTGGCTGAGTGTTTGGAGGTTGTAAAATGGTGATGGTAGCAGTGACTTACCAAGTGTGGCAGCATCTCTTTGATGATGTGAAGTTGTTGCCAAAAGATGGCTGCTCAGCTAGGGACCATGTCTGATAGGCAGAATCAGGGCCCAAAGATGTCTGTATCATAATCCCCGGAACCTATAGATATGTCAGGCTATATAGCAAAGGGGAATTAAGGTTGCTAGCTGGTTGACCTTGAGGACACTGGAAAAACCACTAGTCGAGAGCTCCAATCCTGGTTCTGCCACTAAAGAGGTTCTGTGAACTCTCTGAGCATTAGAACTCTCATACGCAAAATGGAGATAGTGAGACTTACCCTACCTCCAAAGGTTGTTAGGATCAAGCATGGAGCCAGCATCTCTTATTTGTAAACTGTGATTTTGCATACATAAAATGGTATGATTTCTCAGTTAAGGTTTACTCCTCTGGAACAAGCTACTTTTTTTCCCCATTGCCCCAAACTTCCTTGAATTCTAGCTGACCCTGTTGAGGAAAGACTTGTCTGGCTTCATAGTTAACACCAAGCCATAGATAAGATTCTGACGAAAACCCCAGATCTGATTCTTGCTGGCTGCTTTGGGCATACATCCCATCAGGTTTGGCATGGTTGGACTGCTTATCTGTGAAATCAGCAGAAAATCCTCCCCAGCCAGGACATGTCAATTCCCTCAGGCCAGAGCTCAGGGTGCACTCAACATGGGACAATTTCACTTCTGTACCCAAAGCATTCAGCATTGGTTCTAAAGTACCTCTTTCCCCAGAAGAAATACAGACAGGTAAGCCTCTGTGACCTGGACACAGGGTCAGAGGGCACTCTTGGACTCTACACTTCTCTGTCATCTGGCCAGAGGGGTGGCTATGAATGGCTGGCGGGAGCCAGTGGGAGGATATGGATGAAATGGCTTTAGAGCTGAAGGGTGAGGGCTCAGAGAGATAATGACAGTGATAGAAATGAAACCATCTATCTCTGCAGTTTCCTTTTATAACACCTAGTCTCTGGTTTTCCCTTCCTCTTCCATACCAAGCTTGTTCCACATCGGGGCTCTTGCACCTCTACTTAGTACACTCTCTGCCCAAAATGCTCTATCTCCAGATATCCCATTGCTACTCCTTTTCCTTTTTTGGGTTTTGGCTTAACTGTCACTTCCTCAGAGAGGCCAGCCCTGACCGCCCTGCTAATGGTACCCCTCCAACTCTTGTTATTCTCTTACATGATTTATTTTCTCCAGCGTCCTTCTCACTACTGAAATTCTTACATCTATGTTTCTTTCTGTCTCATCCCTTGGATGTAAGATCTGTGAGCAAGGTCCTTATCTGGCTGGTCAGTGCTTTAGCCCCAGAGTGTGGATATAGTGGGCACTCAATGCCTATTTGCCAACTTTATGCTTGGCTGACACTCCCCAGGTGCCAGGCACTGAGCCAAGTGCTCCTCAGACCTGCTGGCAGACTGCTGCCCACAACTCTGGGGGGATGCTTCTGCTCTCCTCATTTTACAGATGGGCCAACAGAGTTCTCAAGAGACTGAGCTATTTACTCAAAATCCCACCACTGGTAAGTAGAGGAACCTGGAATAGAACCATGCTCATGATGGCTGCACCATTCAGAGCGATGAGTCCCAGCTCTGAGTGTGAAGACCACACAGCTGAAGGATCCCTGGGTGATTCCCAGGGTGACCTCCTGAACACAGTGATTTAAAGCATGCTTCTGGAACTTTAATATTCATTTGAATCACCTGTACACCTTGTTAAAATGCAGATTATGATTCAGCCCATCTGGAGCTGGGGGCACAGAGTCTGCAGTCCTAATGAGCACCCAGGTGATGCCAACACCACTGGTCGTCACACTTGAGGAGTCAGGGTTTAGGGCCCCCTCTGATTAGAAACCTGGGTCAGATATTTGCAAATCACAGTGAGAAAAGGAAGTACCTGCTATTTCCTGCAGCTAAAAGGAATTGGAAGCAGGGACTCAAACAGGTTACTTGTATACCGATGCTTAGAACAGCATTATTCACAATAGCCAAAAAGAGAAAACAACCCAGGGCAAAAAAAATGTATTATACAAAGATAATGGACTATTATTTAGCCATAACAAGGAATGGAGTTCTGATACATGCTACAACATGATGAACCTTGAAAATATTATGCTAAGTGAAATCAACCAGACCAAAAGGACAAATATTGTGTGATTGCATTTATATGAAATATCTAGAAAAAGTTCATAAGACAGAAAGTAGTTAGACATTACCAGGGGCTGGGGAGAAAGACTGGAGACCTATATCAACGGGTTCAGAGTCTCAGCTTTGGGCGATGAAAAGGTTTTGCTAGTGGATAATAGTGATGGTGGCACAACACTGTAACTGTCATTAATGCTACTGAAAGGTACAGCTACAAGGGTTAAAATGGCAATTCTTATACCATGCTAACATATTTTTAAAAAATCATGTGGTCATATCAATTGCTGCAGCTGAGCACAGACAGCATGGTCCCTCCTTCCTGAGGAGAAGCGGATGTTATCCCAGTACCCTCTGCAGCCCAGTCAGAGACAGTTCTGGAAACTTGGCAATATGTCTCCGAACCTGGGTTGGTTTCAGTTGTGTAGCACTTGGCTGAAGACCAATGAAGTGGCTGAGCCAACCATGGAAAGTCATCTCTTTAGCAGTAAGTATTTCCTGCCCTCCCCTTCTATCTAGTTTTGGATTCCTTTCCTTGGCTTGCTGTCCAAACTCTAAACTCCAAGTAAGAGATCTGGATGTTTGGAGTTTAGGAGTTTCTAAGAATGCCTAGAACTTGCTGGAATTTTCCCCATTTAGAAAATAAGTATAAAATATCTGACCTGCTTATATTAGAAATGATTGTTAAGCTCAAATAAAGCTTTGGAGACGGCTTTGAAAAGTAGAAAGCACATTTCCCAAAGTGCAGGTGGAGTTTTGATGATAGATATGGCACAAAGATCCAGTGGAAATAACATTGATCATAAGGTAATAAAGTTATTCCCTTTTCACGTTTGTTTCAGTCCTCCAATTAATTTAGAAGAAAGTCTCACTTCAGTACCAGTATGTTTCAAACGTTTCTTTTACATAGCCATCTCCTTTTTTTTAAGGAGGTGGGGCTGGCAATAGTAATTAAAATGTAATAATGCTTGTTTTTGTTTTATTTTATTTATTTTGGTGACCTTCTATTTGTGGTAAATGACATAGGTTTTCCGTTTAAGATAATTAGATAAACATTCCCTTGGCAAATGAATTTAAACAAAACAGGTTAAGATTTTTTTTAAAAAAAACAGCCAATAAATAATATTATAGGTTGTATTCAGATATGGTAGAAATTATGTGGGTGATATGCAAATGAGTTGATCTTGGAAAATAATGTATTAAGGAAAGTAAATGGGTGTGGTTGTGATATTGCTCCTGGGAAGAGAGAGGCAGCCTGCAGCCACCTGGCCATCCCCTGCCTGATCTGTGGGTGCTGGTCACCCCTCCATGGGGTTGTCAGGCAGGACACGGAGGATGGGCAGTAACCCCAGCCAAGCAGGAGCCGCTAAATCCCGACCCTGGGCTGGCAGAAGCCCTCAGTTCTTTATCTGTGGAATTTTTCAGAGAAGAATGAATAAAACAACCATGGCAAAGACTCATCATCTTGTATTTGCCCGTAGTAAAGACAAATCAATTGCTGTGCTTTGGGCCTTAAATTTTTGGTTTTCTACAGTTAGAAGATCTATAGTGGTTGTCAATAGATGCAGTTAATGTGGTGGTGAAGTCTTAAATCACACTGGAAGGGACCAGAGAAGTTAAAGAATCTTTCTGAATTGCTAAGGCAACATGGGGTAATGGAAATGACACCAGCTTCCATCATCACAGATTTGGATTAGAATCCTGGCTCAGCCACTTACCATCTGGCTTTGATAGTTTGCTAGATGTCTCTGAGCCTCAGTGCCTTCGTCTGTATGTTGGGATGATAGCTCCTATCTCATAGAGTTGTCATGTGCTCACATATGCTGATACACGGAAAGCACTTAGCACAATGCCTGATACATTGTCCACGCTGAATCATTGATGACTTTTATTTACTTATTCAGTTCTTGTTTCAGAAAGGGTTTAATGAAAAAAAAAAATGAAGGCTATCATTGCCACTTCTTTTTTTTTTTTTTTTTTTTACCAGTGCCCCACCCAACACCATGTGAGGCAGAACTGCCCAGTCAACAAGTTTCTGTGAGAAAAATTCATTGCCACCTCTTGACCTAAATATTGTTAGAGTGTTAGTTGCTGTTATCATATAGCCTTTAAAAGAGATATGTAGTCACCTATATAGACTCTTTTGTGACTACCAACATGGTATTAGCTTGTAATGAAAATGTTTTGATAATGAATAGTGGGGATACTATCTCAACATTGTAAATGTGATTGCTACCGCTGAATTGTGGAACATTTTTGAAAATGATGTTAGCCTGCTTGATAGAGTCCACTTACATTAAATACATGTTTCTAAGTAACTCTGTGCTAGGTGATGTTTTCTATATCAAATTCATTCTCCAGTGAGGGTACTATGAAGTGAAGAGTCATGTAAGGTGTTTGAGTAGGGCATGGCTCAATCATAACACCCATTGTGGATTGGGAGACCCTCCAAACTGGCAGCACGAGTCTGGCTAGGCACCAAGTGACCTGGGTGAGCTGGGAGGGGCTGGTGGAGCGGCCCCGTGACACTGGGACCACACTTAGGTCCGATCCGTGTTCTGAAGCTTATTTCCCTCAAGACTTTAGGTAAGTTATCCTCTCACATGCAAACTTGTTTTACCCCTTTGTAAAGTGGAGATATAGTACAGGACTGTCTCATTTATATGAGGGTTGTATTCCTGAAAACCTAGCATAATTCAAATTTCTCATAATTAAATCAAGACTTATTTACCTAGTAGAAGAAATCTATCATGGGCTTTATACTGATCCCTACGGATAAAGCAGGCTTTGCATTATTTTCACATGTTTAACTTTTCCCTCTCTGAGTGATTTAAACTTTCTAAACTTACACGTTTCATTTAAAATATCAATGAGGATTATTGGGCTTGGAAAGTCTTTTCTTCTTCCTCTTCCTCCTTCTCTCCTCTTCTCCTCCTCCTCTCTCTCTCTCTCTATATATATATATATATATATATTTTTACTACAGTTTTATTGAGAGATAGTCACATGCCATATAATCATCCACAATGCACAATCAGTGGTTCACAGTATCATCATACAACTGTGCATTTATCATCATAAGCAATTTTTGAACATTTTCATTACTCCAAAAAAGACATATAACCATAAAAATACAAATGAAAAAGAACACTCAAAACATCCCATGCTCATTATGCCCCATATCATTTATTAATTTTTTGTCCTTATTTTTTCACTCCTCTGTCCATACACTGGATAACGGGAGCGTCAGCCGCAAGGTTTCACAATCACACAGTCCCACCGTAAGAGCTCTATAGTTATACTGTCGTCTTCAAGAATCAAGTTCCTGGATTGCAGTTCAGTAGTTTCAGGTATTTCCTTTTCATTATTCTAATCCACTAAAAACAAAAACGGGATATCTGTATAATGTGTAAGAATAACCTCCAGGATAACCTGACTCTTTTAAATCTCTCAGCCACTGAGATTTTATTTGGTCTCATTTCTCTCTCCCCTCTTTTGGTCAAGAAGTCTTGCTCATTACCATGATGTGGGTCCCCGCACATCCTTGGGAGTCCTGTCCCATGTAGTGGGGGGATGGGGGCGCAGTGAGTTTACCCGCTGAGTTGGCTTAATCTCCTTTTTTTTTTATAAAATTAAAAAAACATTTTTAAATTAAAAAAACAACCCTTAAATAAAGCTATTACAAAGGACTCTTTCTAAATATCTTATTTTCCCTTCAAAAAAGAGCACTCATATTTACCTCTATACTTTATAAATCCCTTTGGAGAAAGCACTATACAGAACTGGCATCCAGCAGTGAAATAGTTAACCTCCCTGACACTTAAGTGGAGAGACCTTGGCTTGAGGCAATCCTGTGTGAGGCAGCCTGTGAGACAGCAATAAATCCAAGCCAGGCTTCCAGAGTGGAAACCTAAGCTAGTCTCTTTAATCAGATATTTCAGAGTCACTCAGCATAAAACCCGAGACTAACGAATTCATACTTGGACCTGTTTTACAGCCACATCATGAAATGTAGCTGAGATCCCCAGTGCACTTGGGTATGTCTTATGTACTCACTGTGAGTTAGGGCTGAAAGAACTTTGAAACCTGTCCCACCCAAATCCCCAAAGCATAAGAGGTCCAGCACCCACCATGCAGAGGCCACCTCCCTGTCCCCCCATTAGCTTCAAGTAGGATGCAAAGCCAGGGACGCTGTGAGGTTTTGCCACCAAGCGCTCCTTACTTGACAAAAAGCATTGCCTGGGTCTCTAATAAAGAGAAAATGGATTCTTCTGATAGGAGCAGTCAATTCAACGTCAAGATACGGCTAAAATCAGATACAGGGAAGATTAAGCTCTTGTGGAAGGGATGCAGAGGAAATAATTGGGCAGGCAAGTTTCAGATTTCCAAGGCTCTGGTGCAAAATGTCTTTTGCTTGATTGTGTTAGTGAGCCTGCTATTAGTTGAACTATCCCTGGCTCTAGGGGAAGGGGGCTATTTTCTTTTGTGGCCCCTGGACCATGCTGTCAGAATGTGGGAACTAGATTACTTCATTCCGCTCCTGGGAAAGAGAGCAGACTTGTGGAATTTTTAAATGAAGGCATTACATTTGTTGATTATCAAAGGGAAAAGTAGAGAAAAATAAACAAACCCTTGCAAGGCCTTGGCAGCGGTACAGGGGCCAAAGTTTATATCTTTGCTCTTAACCAATCTAGATTTTGCAAAAGATGATTCACTCCAGGTGGGAGGAGAGGTACACCCTTCTTTTTTAGGGGGGGTGGGGGGGGGTGTCTCTGAGGTATGTGTCTCCCCAGAGCTTTGTTTTTCACGTAAATGGCAGGGCAAAAGGAAGGATGGTAGCTGTGCTCCTATGATGTATAAAAAGGTGCAACAGCCTCATAATATTTTTCTGCTTAAAAACCATTATATAGCTGTGACTATATATCTTAGTAAAAATGAAAAAAAAAAAAAAAACCAATAAAAGCAACAACCAGTGTGATGAGACAGGCATTCTCACAGAATGCAGGCACAGGCATTTTGGGAGATAAATTTAATAAAATCTTTATCAAATAACTTTGTCTATCTTTAGTTTTTGATTCAGTCATTGTTCTTCTGGAAATCTAGCCCAAGGAAATAATCCAAAAAGTAGATAGATGCTGCAGTACCAAGATGGTTATCACTGCATTATTTACAATACTGCAAAACTCAGATGTTTGCCCGATGGGGAGTAATTGGTTAATTGATGTTGGCCCCGCCCTCTGATGGTACCCTCCTCTGTGATTAAAAATGATGTGGATAAAGACCTAGTGGGAAATGCTCAGGGAATGAAAGCAAGAAAAAAGAAGCAGGAAATAAAAGCGTGAACGTGTGGAAGTTGCAGTTTGTGGCACCACACACGTAGAAGGAGAAAAATATGCTCAGGTGGTAAGGTTGTGGTGACTTCTTGATTTTCTCTCACGATTGAATCTACACTGCTTTTACTCTCTGAAAAGCGCTTGCTTACCTAACAAAAATGGCATGCGAGCCAGCATTTGCCAGTGTTGGGAGACAGAGACGATGACGGGCTATGGCTGCACTTGCTTGGAAGGCAGGATGGATAACCAAGGCTCCTCTCACTTGCCCAAGGCTGAGGCGCCCACAAGATGCTGCGCCTGGACAGAGCAGGGCGCCTTCATGTTTTTGCTCTTGTTTGCTAGGGGAGCCCTGTGCTTTTGTGGCCTCTTCAGTTGGGTAATGGGGAAAAGGAAGTACTCATCCAGGTTTTAATCCACTCGGCTCATTACCCGATCTTTCTTGTGGTTTTACTGGGACTCTTTTTACTAAGTGGGTGGATTTACACTGTTTGTGTTTGTATGTTGTACTTGGATTATGCTTAATGTGTCACCATGATGACAAAGGGGTTTGCAACAGCAGGCGGGCAAGCTTCCCTGCTTTTAATAGAAAGCACATTCCAGCATTTTATCTGTAACCCATAGAACTGCTTAGAACAAAGCATTGCCCCTAAGACATGGTCCCCAAGAGTCTTTAATAAGGAACAGACCCCTGTGAAGGTATTAATTAAATATTTTAAACAAAATGGCTTCAGCTGGCTGGGGCATTTTATGAGGAGAGGGAGTATATTTAAAACCAGGGCTGTTTCTGTAACTGGAACCTGCTCTGAAGGAAATGCTCTTGGGTGGGACTCTATGGGTACCAGGCTATCAAACCTATGGCCAACTTGATGTCAAAAACAGACCTTCTGAAAGTTTCAAACAATGTCTGATTTGGGTCCCTGCTGTGGAATTTGGACAGCTTTCTAAAGGGTAGTTTTAACACAAAGAGAATAGTGAGAGTCTATAAATGTACCAGGCACTGTTAGAGGTAGTTTTCTTGCATTAGTCCTATGAGAGAGGCTTTGACATGGATGTTTTACCTAAAAAGAAACTACTTAAATGACTAGTTTCTGAGTTTCTGAGGTCACAAAGTTTGATGGAGGAGCTAGGACTGAAACCCAATTAAAAGTCTGTCATCTTATCATTTCCGTCTGCCTATCTATCTATCATCATTTAATTATATTTATCCATCCATCCAATCCATCTACCTTTATCATCTACTTATGTACCTACCTATCTGCTTAATAATCCATCTATCTATCCATCTATCTATCTATCTATCTAACTCCCTATCATCTATCTTTTAGAATAGTGTCATCTTTCTCAGAAAGTATTAGAAACAAAGATGAACTTATAGGGTAGATCCTGGACCAACTGTCAGGCATTTTTCTGAATTCAAATTAATCAGTGTTATTGAATGTTGTTGGGTTTACAACAGAAGGAGCAGAGAGTTAGCTGATTTTTCTAGAAGGCAACATGGTGTGGTGAAAAGAGCAATGCACTTGGAGAAAGAGGTCTAATTTGGATCCTTGCTCGGCCAACTACTATTTCTATGACTTTGAGTAAGTCCCCTTTACCCCCCATCCCCCTGAGCAAGTTTCCCTTTTTTCTAAATTCGAATGGTACTTAGTATAGCATCGAGCAGGTGCACAGTGAAGGTGAATTAAAGCTGACTTTTGTACTAGGAGTGGTTGAGGAGTAGGGAGCTGATTGTCCTCCAGGCCCTGAGACCATTCTAGAATCAGCAATTCAGTGGGTTCCTAAGGACTCTCCCCATCCCAGCCAGTGATAGTCAAAGTGACAAATGTTGACATACCCAAGTGAGATATTGCCACCCCTCTTGAGGGAGTGCTCTAATTAGCATCAGGAATATGGCAGGACATGGCTGATGCTGATGTGGCTTCTTCCTGCATTCACTTGATACATTCTGAGGCCCACCAACCCATTCCTGGCATGGTTGGCCTCTCTTGGGTCCACTCTCAGTGTATTCCCATATGCGTAAGAACTCCGGCTTTCCCTGTTCCTACCTCTTTTCCCACATGCCACTTTGTCTTATACATGAAACTTAGAATCTTCCTGGGAAAAATATGCACTTATGTTTGTGAAGGTCCTCTGTGAACTGGGACCGAGAGTTGCCCACATGGAAGAGCTAAGTAATAAAAATTAAATAAGGATGGACCTTATCTCTTCCACGGACTTCTCCTACCTGCTCCTGCAGCCTCTTCAGAAGCATCCAGACTTTCCCATTTAGCCATTTTTGACTCTTTAGCTCGAGACCCATATCTTTTCCTCCTTTGCCTTCCTCAGGGGCAACTTTATGAAGTTGTTGTGTATTCATCTCTGCCTGCAAACCAGCCCTCAAGCCCTCTCATGGCCCCAAATCCTCCCGCCTCACCAGAGGTCTAGAGATACACTTTTAAGAACTTCAAACCATATGGGCCTGGGTCCACTCCCAATAGCTGAGCGGCCCCTGGCAAGGAGAAGGAGGAAGGAAATAGGGAACACAGGGGAACTGCCCACCTTCCCCTCAGCCCTCTCATGACCACTAACCTCTCTGTGCCTCAGATCCTCTCTCTAAGATAAAGATAATAACAGTATCTGCCCGAAGGTGAAAGCTCTCTCGGAGGATAAATGATCTTAGTATATAAAAAGCACTTTGCATGGTATCTGGCCACAAGCTGTTGCTGTTACTATTATGACTGCTAATGATGATAACTGCAAACATGATGATTGGCGATGAAGCTCTGTCTATTAGAAACAGCATATCTCATTGTGAATCTCTGCTCTCTCACTCTCTTGGGTGTGTGGGCAAATGAACCTTTCTAAGCCTTGGTTTTCTCATCCTTATAATGGACATAATGATAGGTTACTTACAGGGCTGTGGGGATGTAAAGTCTCTAGGATTATGCCTGGCACAGACCGTGAATTTTGAATCTTAGCCACCATGTTCTGAGGCTGTTTCGCCTGCTAGCTGGCAGGAGCCCTGGGGCCTGCTGCTGCTTTGTAGAGTTCACTTCCACCAGCACTTGGAAGGGGAGGTGTGCGGAGCAGGCTGATGAGGGTTAACGTCGGGAAAATTGTATACTTGAACTGACAGTGATTCATAACATGTCTACACCGATTGCTAAGAGTCTAGGCATTTGCCAGAGGGGGCAGATGGCAGGTAAGGTGTGGGACTGTGAACAAAGGATGTTCCATCCCTGGGAGCCTGGAGTATAAACACAGCATTGACAGTGACCTAAAAAGGCTTGATTGGAGGCCCATTGATGCCTGCTGTCCATTGTTTGGAGTGTGCTCAGCCTCCCCAAGAAGCTACCTGTGTTGTGTCTGAGAGCTGTCATAGGTGGGGACGGAGCAGGCAGTGTAGACTCTGCACAGGACGCCAGGTTGCTGCCTGGGTGGGGCTACCACTGCTCTTTCCTAGGTAAGTGTCTCTACTTGCTGCAGAGGGAAATGTGCCAGCCAGGTGCCACCTGCCCATGAGGCTGGGTGAGCGGCTCGACCGAAACTCCGGAATCTGCCCCATACCTGCCACAGGTAGGCAGGCCAGCCCATGGGGCCAGAAACTAATCCGAATGAGGCCCGATACCCTTGTCTCATTCACAATTCACGTTCCAAACCCTTCCAGGGTCCAATTTATACTCCCCCTCCTGCTGCTTCCCTCCACCTCCCATTCTTAGTCTCAGTCCCTGTGGCCTTCGAACTGTAGGCTGCTTTCCTATAGAGCCTTACCCTGGACCCTCGACAGAGCTTCTTTGGTCTCTATGTATGGTTTCTCTGGGTGATTTATGTTTACTATATAAAACTGTGATGATGCTGATATGGTCTCTCAGAGTCCAGCCTGGACCTTGGGCTCATTCTGGAACTTTCTCCCCATGTCATCCCAGACCACAACAGCACCTGGACAATCTGATTGGCATGATGTTATGAGGATGGTCTGTGGAAGGAGCCAGGCCTGAGCTGGAATCTTTTCTCTGCCATTGAGCAGCTGAGTGACCTGGAGCCAGTGACTCACTGAGCCTCAGCTTCCTCATTTGTCACATGGACAAAACTCTGCTTCTCAGAGTTGTAGTAAGGATTAAAGGACATAATCCAAATTCATGGATTAAGAAAGAGAATGATAGTGATAAAATGATCACTTTTTAATAAAATGTTCTCACTTAAATATTAAATGCCTTTGTTTCCTCAGTGTGACTTTCCAGGGCCATTTCACATTCTCAATCCACCTTGAGTTCAGCTGAACTTTGCGATGAGTATGATTGTGGTAAGGCTGGGATCATTTCTGACGACTGCTTGGCTTTTGCTTTTTTAATGCACACCACTATACTGTGTGTATAGACTTTTGTGTTATTTATGTATTTACCTATTTATACTGGTCTAAACTTAGTGTGTTTAATAAGCAACTGAAAATTGGCAGGTTGGTATCTGAGCAGGGTGGTGCGAAGAGGATCTGAGGTGTGGGAGAAGTAAGAGCTTGATTTGAAGAACCGTGGTGTCCTGACCTCACACCTGGGGGGTTCAGCAGCCCTGCAGACTCTGCCCCTGTCACTACGTGCCCTCCATGAGGTCAGGGCTGGTGCTGTATTCTTCTCTGCAACTCTCCTGCCTGACACCTAATATTTGTCCCACAAATGTCTATTGAATTAAACCACAGCTCTCATATAATGATCAAATTATTATTATTATTATTATTTTATTTGTTTATTTGTTTGGTATGGACAGACACTGGGAATGCAACCCAGGTCTCCAGCATGGCAGGCGAGAACTCTGCCACCGAACCACCGTCGCACTGCCCCCAAATTATTTTTAATTAGTATGTGTTTTTTCTTTAAGAAAATTGGTAAGTGATTTCTGATGTCTTTAATAGAGCTCAAGGGGCTATGTTCAGGTTTTTCTTTTAATATAGATTTGTTATTTTCAAAATTTACCTTGACATAGCACTGGGTCAACAGATCTGAAGAACTGGGACTCTGAGAACAATGTCTCAATTGTTTTCAGAGACACGCTGGACTCCCAGTTTTTCCCCCAGAACACAGACCTGTATGTCTGCACAGCCCAGTCCGTTGGGTGGAGCAAGTTAAAATGCTTCATTTCATGGCAATGTACAAAGCAATGATTGGTCCCTCAGAAATAACTCTTTCAGACAGTGATGGTTATTTCAATTGTTAACACTGTCACGGTGTTGAGCAGTCCCTTGGAGGAATGTGGCTGGGTTGTGATGTGTCCATTCCTGTGGCCTCTTTGAAAGTCTATGGGGGTCTGGGCCAGCATGAGAGCTGCCTATAGGTATGAGACCAGTGCCTGAGGTAGCAGGCTGTGGACCTGCCATTCTAGGAGGCAGAAGGACTCTTCAAAGACCAGGAATCAAAGCAAGAAGATAATAGTCTGAAAGGAACTATAATCACAGTGGAGGCCAGGCTGCACCAGTGCACAAGCAGTGGGAGTCACAGTGAAGGTGAAGACCAGCAGCCAGAGTTGCATGGTCAGGTAGGGGTAGTTCACAAGGAAATCAGAACCTAATTCTGCATATGCAAATTGCCCATCATAGCATCTTTCTCTCCCAAATCCTGGGAGCTTAGTGGGATTCAGCAGGTGGTGTTAAAGGGGCAGATTCCTACTGAAGAAAAGACTAGAGGTGTGGTTGGCTGTTGTACTAAATGTCTTCAAATATCTGTGGGATGGCTCCTTGCTGAAAAGTGAATTGACTACAACAAACAGGTAGGGTTGGGGAAGTAGAATGTGGTCTTTACCTGCTCTGCAACTTCTTAGTATCATAAACTTGGGAGATGGACCAAGAATAATATTTTTTTGCACGGAGACCCTGCCATGTGAAGAGTATGTCCACACTGAGCCAGAAGGCTAACTAAGAGTTATGATGGTAATGATGCTTCTCTAGAAATACTTCCATGAGAAGTGAGTGTCCAGGATAAGTAAGAGCTGTTACTCCCTTTATCTGGTCATTTTCTTTTCTTTTCCTTTTTATTTTTGCATGGGCAGGCACAGGGAAGCAAACGAGAACTCTGCCACTGAGCCACTGTGCCCCGCCCTCTGGCCATTTCCTTGTAGGGCAAAGGGCCTAATACTAATGAAGAATTTGAAGTCAGCCATTTACTAGCTTCAGCCTCAGCCATTTGTAAATTGTATCCCCTAGACTCGGCTTTTGAAAGAAAACTTGTCACCTTTCCTTTTGGCTTATACCTTTAGTATTGAAGCGATGGCTCTGCCTCCCCTCCTTTCAACTTATGTTCTCCTATTGAAATGATAATGATAACACTGTCTCTTCTTTTGCCTTGAACTGGCTATCTGAAATGACCTCATCTCCTCTTGCTAAAATCCTTAAAAACCTTGAACCCCTAAACTTGGGGAGACAGATTTGGGCTATCGGCCCTCTGCTCTCCTGCTACATGCCTAGTAAGAAACTCCTTCTCTCTATGAAACCCCAGTGTCTTAGGAATTGGTTCCTGAGTGCATCAGGCAGAAGAATCCATGGCCTTTGTCAGTAACAACCTGAGGGAGCATCCACTGGGATGCCCTACACTGTCCACAAATCCTTCTGACTCCTGAGTAAACGGCTTAGAAATTCCTAGAGCGGAAGTCAAGGTGTGAAGAGATGATAGAGGTCAGGGAAAGGATCTCAGATGAGATCCTCTGGTGGCAGCAGTGCAGGAAGAATAGAGAGATAGGCACTATGGGAGAATCAGGACGTTTGTCTTGCTCAGATCATGAACTATTTTAAGTTCTTCTTATAATGCATTTGAGGCTGAAGGTTTGTATGTGACTGTCCTCTCCTCTCCCCTCTCTTTTTCTTTCCCCTCCCTCATTTCTCTGTAAACTTAAGGCTCAGAGACTAATTAATGGATTAACACCTCCCATGAAAGTGACTGATTTTGTAATAACATTCATGTCTGATGTCTTAATTTCTACTCCCATTGATGGAGGCGGATATCTATTTGAAAGACAAATGCACTAGAGTCAGTTCTTACTTCACCAGCAGGTTGCATTTCCACTGGCTGGCCCCAGTGGAGTTGGGAGTCAGAAAAGCTGACTGCCCTGGCCTTTGTGTCCAGGAGCACCCCCCCCCCCCCCAGACTGGCAGGAATCTAGGTCTGATGGAATTCTAAGACTCAATCCAATTATCCACTTGACACCCTATCTGGTTTCCAATCTTAGCTTTTGAATCTGCCCTGCTTTTCCTTCCCGCAGCTCTGGCCCTGGTCATTCCTTTAGTTTTCCCACCTAAGACATAGCAGCTATCTCCTAATAGCTCTCACTTCCTTGCCCCTCTCCAATCCATCCTCCACAAGTAGTTTTCCTGAGGTACTAGTCCAAGCATGTTATTTTGATCATGCCAAAAACAGTCAGTGGCTCCTTTGCCTATCAAACTGATTACAAAGCCCACATCCTATCATTAAAGTTCCTCCATAATATATTCCCAAACTACTTTAGCATCTTCTCCCACATCCACTTTAAGCTCCAGACAAATTGGACCTAGGTCATCTCAATATATGCCCCTAAACTTCCCACTTTCAATTCTTTGTTCATGCTTCTCCAACTGTTTAAAATATCTTTGCATCCTTTCCTCCTCTTTATACCAAGTGCCATCACTCTCAGCAAGCCTTGTTTGATCTCCTCAACCTTAAGTGCTTGTGCTTCTTTGAATCCACTTGATGCACTGGACTTAGATTTCTCTCTGGCTCTTCTCATATACTTCCTTGCATTTTACACATCCATATGCTAGATTTGATTGCTTGAGGGCAGGTATTTTTCACTCATTTTTTCTCCTTACTTCTGACAGTAGGGACCTTTGAACTCTTCCCCTGCCCAGAGCTGGTTCATATGACTGTACGAGTTGTTCACTGCACGGGGAACCCTGGCCAAAGGAGCGAATGGAGCTGAAATCGGGGGGCTGCAACCTTGTAGGGGACTGCTTTGTAAAAATTCTCATGAAGATACTGAGTGGATTGGTACTGGCCAATCTACTTCTCCTGGAACCAGCTGCTCTGTGCCTTTTCTGTGCCCTCTGACCTCAAGGTTTCCAATGAGCCCTGTGATCTCATTTCCTTGCCCGGTAGAGCTCCATGTCCATCCTTGCTTCTGCCTTTCCCCAGAGCTCCCTAGCAGGGCCTGCACAGGCTTCTAGAGCTTTCAGGATATATTTGTGGTAGTTCTTTCTGCAATAGCTGATGGGCATTTCAGGGAGGGCTGCTTTCTGCAGCACCAAAAATGCCTTTTCCCACAGTCCAGCCCAGAAGATGCCTGCAGGAACCACAGGTAGTGACACTACCACAGCTTAGGGACCAGGAGATTCATTCCAGCTGCTAACGTGCTAAGCTTTCCCTGTGATCACACATTTTTGCGCCAGCCAGAGCTCATGCATGCCTCTACAGATCAGCTGCCAGAGGCATGTGGATATCAGTGAGTGGTTAGAGAAGCTGGCCAAGGCTGGCTGGATGAGGGATGAGGGAGAGAGGGCCCAGATTAAGTACACGATGAGATCCATTTGAAACGACTGACAAGAAACTGTATGTTAGAAATCAGAACAGCTGTGGGCTCCTCATCACAGCAGATGGGTATGCGGGGAATGCCATGTAGCTTTAATCACATTTAACACGCCTGTCAGAGAATTGGGTCCATCTTAGTATTAATTTGGGTTTTATACATTGTTTGCTTGACAGAGTTCAGCCTTACTCTGCATGATGCTCTCAGCATAGCTGGAAAGAAAATGATTTCTGTCCCTTGTTTTTAGTGCAGAGCAGCTAGTGCAGCTTGCAGGGCTGGGAAAGAGGCTGGGTTCATGTCGGGGTTGGGTGCAGGGTGAACAGGGCACTGTAAGCCATCTTCCCTGGCTGGGAGTGCAAGAGCTCTACTAAGGCTAGATGTGGGGTGGCGGGGGCAGTGGTGCCCAGGAAAGATTTATGATCACAACCTTGATTTATGATCACCGTGTGATGGCACCAGTGTGCATGTGTGGCTATGTGTTTAAATTTTGAATTTCTAAGTGTTTCTGTGAATGGAAGATTCATAAAAGCATCGGAAAAATTCCAGCATTTCCATTCTTGGCCAAGCTAGCACACCATTTCTGGCCAGAGTTTTATCAAGGAAATCTACCCTGCTGGCTACAAACCCTAGGAGTGGTAGCATGTTATAACACTTTAGAATCAAGGGACCAGAGTTCAATTCCAGTTGCTTCCTCATGCATTTGTTCATTCATTCATTCATCCAGTAAACATTCCTAGAGTGCCAACATGGGAAAGGCACTGCATGGCTGAAGCAACAAGACAAATGAGCTAGTATTTATTGAGCGCTTACTCTGCCCTAGACTTTGTTAAGTGCTATATGTGAAATAAGATGTTCAGTGAAAACTTGTTAAAATGGAACTGTTTTAATCTGCAGTTCACAAATGCACAGAAAATGAGGCACAGAAGCAGGCAACCGCAAAGGGGGAAGAGGCAGGATTCAGAAGCTGCACTTCCTTAGCTGCTCCACCGGAACTCATTCTCACCCTTGTGGCGAAGACTGTGTGACTTTGGACAAATCACTTTACATTTCTGTGCCTCAATTTCCTCACCTGTAAAGAAGGGGTGATGACAATCATTTCCTCCTGTCTACCACATAGAGTTGTGGTGATAGGGAAATGAAAGGGTGCATGACACACTTTGAAAACTCCAAAGCAAGACAAAAAACTCTATTATTATCATTTTTCTGTGGTTCTTATTAAGAAAGAAGGAGGAAGAATTTGTATGCCTTTTGTTATTATGGCTGCATAACGAAGTTACTGAAAACTTAGTGGCTTAAAATAAAGACAACACATATTCTGCTCACAAATTTGCAATTTAGGCCGGGCTGTTGAGGGACAGGCTGTATGTTCCATTTGGTGTCAGCTGGGATGGTTCAAAGGCTGGCGGCTTGAATTACCTGAAGGCATACCCTCTAATTTGTCTGATAGTTGATGCGGAATGGTATCTGACATCTTTCCTGGTGGTTTCAGCCGGCACACCTACACATAGCCTCTCCAGGTAGCCTGTGTGTCCTCACAATATGGTGGCCGAGTACCAAGGATGAACAACCTGAGAGAAAGAGAGAGAGACAGAACTCAGCAGAAGCTGTAACCTAGCCTTGGAAGGTGCATGGCATCCCTTCCACTGTACTCTAGAGGTTGCATCAGTCACTACCCACCCACCACAGCTCAGGTCCAAAGGGAGAGAACATAGCCCCCATTTCCTGGTGGGAAGGGTGTCGATGTCACATTGTAAGAAGAGCATGAGGAGTGAGAGACTTTGAAAAGCACCAACTGCCGTATGCACCCTTGCACTTCACCAATCTGACATTCCCTGGCCTGGAGACACCAACAGGTCAAAACAGACACGACTGATGGAGGCACCCCACCCCAGCATGGGGAGAAGCACATTGATGAGTGTTTGATTTTGCAGTCGTGAAGCAGTTCATTTCTTTGTTTTTAAGACCCTTTCCCCTCCATATTTTCAACCTCTTGAAATTGAATGTATCTGCAGTCTGGGTATTGTAATGTGGAGCTTCTTTACTGACCAATTCCCCCACCTCCCCAAATGAAAGTCAAAGGTGTGCAAAAAATCGAGAAAATTCGATAAAACATGTACATAAAGCATTCATTTCTTCACATCTGCATTTGAATATCAGCCATCATCAGGGAGTTTGACCCAGACTGAGGGAGTGTTGTATGAACTGAGGTGGAGAAAATTAGCTCATTAAGTGGAGAGGTGGCTTTCAGCACTTTTGTAAGAACTGGAAATCCAGGAGGCTTCCTTGAGGTTTCTGGGTGGTTTGTAATTATGCATTCACCAGTGTGGTTCTTGATTAATCATCTCCCACCCTCCCTCCACTGGAAGCTCTGTGAGGACAGGTAGCTTGTGTTATTTGCTCATCATTATATGCCCCGCACTTTACAAGGGCACTCCCATAGAGTAGGGAGTGTCTGTTGAGTAAATGAAAAGTCCACACTTCCTCCCTCTTATTAGGTCATTTCCTCTTGTGGCTGCAGCCCACATGCAGGGCTGTCTCCTGTTCTGTGGTTATTAGAATAGGGCTGATTTCCTGGAATTCATCCCAGCTTACCCCCGGGGGGAGCTCAGAGAACCAGCATAGCAGTTACCTGGGCAGGAGTGAGGAGAGGGCAGAGGCTTTGGGGCCTAGGGACTGCCATGACTCTCCCCATCTTTGCTGCCCCAGGGGGCCAGCCATCCTGCTGGCCTGGTTCCCAGCTTCAGCAGGTGATGAGCCACATGGCTCACAGGAGGAGCAGGACCTGCGGAAAGTGTCCTATTGACCTTTGAAATTATCAAGTCTTTGAGGTTGAGTAAAAGTCATGCAACCCCTGGGTGAAGTAAGGAGGAGGATTTTTGTTTATGTGTGCATTTATTTAGTTCTCTTAAAGCAGTGTTTCCTTGTGGATACCCCACCTGCATCCAACTCTGCCTGGCATTATTATTTAGGAACCAGAGCCCTGGGCCTTCATTCCAGACCCCCTGAATCTGAATTCCTGAAATGAGACTGAGAAATCGGTAATTTAGCAAGCACGTTAGTCTTTCTGAAGCAGATAACCCTCTGTCTACACTCTGATAGTCACAACAGTCTAGTGAAATCGTTATGGAGCATAGGTTTTGGAGTTAGAATGAACTGGCTTTGAATCCTCACCATATGACTCTGGACACTTTAATTATCCTTCTTGAATCTCACCTGGAAGGTGTCCAACTACTTTCTTCAGGGAAGCACTGGTGCATGCCTGCTCTCCTGGCATCACTACTGATAGCATGCCCCCCTCAAAACTATTACAATTTAAACAGTAGCTGATGTATATAATTTATGAATATCAATTTCTAAAAGGGCTGGGGCAAATACTGCTAGCTTCCTGCCAAATAGCCATTTGCTCTTTCCCCAATTCTATTCCTCTAACATGACAAATCCCAACCTCTCTTGCAGCATGAAGCGGGGTAGTATGATGGGCTGGAAGCCCAAGTAACTGCATTTCTGTAAAACCTCTTTCCAAGTCAGAATCTGAGTTATTATGTGCTTTCCCCCACCATCCTTCCCTTTCTTCCTACCCAGGGCAGTTGCCACACCAGAGATGGAGCAGTTGTCTTGTGAGCATGAGGTAGCAAGCGGGAGGACAGAAGCTGGGTGCTAAGGAGGGTTGAACACAAAGCTCAGCAGGGCCTGGAGCTGATGACTGTCCATCGTGTGCCCGAGCCGTCACATCAGGCCTGGTCTGCTGTCTTCTGCGCTTGCTGCACAGGAGCAAAACAACCCTTCATTTGGTCTAGCCACGGTAGCTTGGGTTTTCCCTTCCGAACTTTCTCCTCGCTGATACACAGACATGAGTACCCACTTCCAGGCAGTGGTGTGAGGATTAACGCAGTAGTGTGTGAACAGCACATCACACTGTGCGGGGATAAAGGGGTCAATAAACGATGCTGGGCACTGATAAAAGTGTTTCCTCCTCCTTCCCAGGAAGGGCAGGTTTCCACCCACCTCCTTGAGAAGAGGGTCCCACAGGGACATGATGTGCTACATCCTGTCACTCCAATAGCTCTGGCTTAATATCTGGGTTGTTTTGACCTGCTGTTAATAACCTTAGGTTCTTCATGTATTTGACTCTCTTTTTCCAGTTTTTTCTCAATTAGAGAAATTGTGCATTTATAGACCAATCATGTATAAAATACAGGATTCTCATATACCACCCTATTGTAAACAGCTTACATCAGTGTGGAACATTTTTTACAACTGCTGATGACACATTTTTTATAATTGTAATATAACCTGTAGTTCATGGTTTAACTTAGGGTTCACTGTGTAGTATAGTTCTATAGACTTTTTTTAAAATTTTGTATTCGGTTACCATACATATAACCTAACATTTCCCCTTTACCATGTTCAGATATATACTTCAGTGCTGTTATGTTCACAGTGTTGTGCCAACGTCACCACCATCCATTACTGAAACATTTCCATCATCCCAAACAGGAGCACCGAATACTTTGAGCCTTAATTGCCCAATTCCTACCCCCTCCCCTGATAATCAATGTTCTAGATTCTGACTCTATGAGTTTGCTTATTCTAATTGCATCAAATCAGTGAGGTCATACGGTATTTGAACTTTTATGTCTGGCTTATTTCACGCAACATGATGTCTTCACGGTTCATGCGTGTCATCGCACGTATCAGGACCTCATTCCTTTCATACAAATGAATAATATCCCATTATACGTATACACCGCAGTTCATGCACCCGTTCCTCAGGTGAGGGACACTTGGGTTGATTCCATCTTTCGGCAATTGTGAAGAATGCCTCTATGAGCATTGGTGTGCAAACATCTGTTTGAGTCCCTGGCTCCAATGCTTTGGGTATATTCCTAAGTAGAGGGATTGCAGGTCTTATGGTGGTTCTGTAATTAGCTTTCTGAGGAACTGCCAAACTGTTTTCACAGCAGCCACATCCTTCTACATTACCACCAGTAATGAATGATGTTTCTATTTTTCTGCATGCTCTCAAACACTTGTGATTTTCTGTTTTATTATTATTTTTTTAATAGTAGCCATTCTAATGGGTGTGAATGATAGCTCATTGTGGTTTCGATTTTCAGTTCGATGATGGCTAAGGATGTTGAGCATCTTTTCATGTGATATCTGGCCAATTGTAGGTATTATTTGTAGAGATGTTTATTTTAGTCTTTTGCCCGGTTTTTAATTGGTTTGTTTGTCTTTTTGTTGTTAAGTTGAAGAATTTCTTTATGTATTCTGGATATTAAACCTTTATTGGATAAGTGGTTTCCAAATATTTTCTCCCAGTGTGTAGGTTGTCATTTTACTTTCATGGTAAAGTCCTTTGATAAGGTCCCGTTTATCTTTTTTTTTGCATGGGCAGGCACCAAGAATTGAATCCAGGTCTCTGGCGTGGCAGGCAAGAACTCTGTCTGCTGAGCCACCATGGCCCGCCCCCATTTATCTATTTTTTTTGCTTGTACTTTGGGTGTGAAGTCTAAGAAACCATTCCCTAATACAAGGCCCTGAAGATGCTTTCCTATGTTTTCTCATAGAATCCATTTTAGTTTGTTTTTAAATAAAGTGTGAGGTAGGGCACCTCCTTCTTTTTTGTGTGCAAGTGGATATCCAGGTTTCCCAGCACCTTTTGCTGAAAAGAGCATTCTTACCCAAATGAGGGATTTCCCAATTTGCCCCCTTGCCAGAAATCAGCTGGCCATAAATGTGAGGGTTGATTGGTGACTCTAAATTCTATTTTATTGGTCTACATGTCTGTCCTTGTGCCTGCACGATGCTGTTTTGATTTAAAGTTTAAGATCAGGAATTGTGAGACCTCCAACACATTCTTCTTTTTCAACATAGCTTTAGTTATTTGGGGCCCCTTCTATATAAATTTGATGATTGGATTTTCCATTCTGCAAAGCAGGCTGTTGGGATTTTGATTGCATTGAATCTGTAAGTTGTTTTGGGTAGGATTGACATCTTAACAATATTTTAGTTTTCCAATCCATGAACACAAAATGTCCTTCCATGTATTTAGGTCTTCTTTGATTTCTTTTAACAATGTTTTGTAGTTTTCTGCATACATGTCTTGACATCTTTGGTTAGATTCATTTCTAGATATTTGATTCTTTTAGTTGCTACTTTGAATGAATTTTTTTTCTTTATTTCTTCTTCCAGTCATTCATTGCTAGTGTACAAAAACATGACTGATTCCGGAGTATTGCCCTTGTACCCCACCACTTTGTTGAATTCATTTATTCACTCTAGGAGCTTTGTTGTGGATTTTTCAGGATTTCCTGTATATAGGTTCGTATCATCTGCATATAGGGAAAGTTACTTCTTCCTCTCTAGTTTAGATACCTTTTATTTCTTTTTCTTACCTAATTACTCTGGCAAGAACTTTGAGTACAGTTGAACTAATGATGGTGATGCGGGCATCCTTATCTTGCTCCTGTTTTTAGAGGCAAAGCTTTCAGTCTTTCACCATTAAGTAGGATGTTAGCTGTGGGATTTTCATATATGCCCTTTATCATGTTGACAAAGTTTCCTTCTATTCCTAGTATTCTAGGGGTTTTTTATCAAAAAAGGTGCTGGATTTTGTCAAATGCCTTTTCTGCATCAATTGAGACGGTCAAGAGTTTTTGTTTTCTTTATTCTATTAAAGTAGTATATTACAGTTATTGATTTTTTTAGTTGATCCAATCTTGTGTACCAGGGATGAATCCCACTTGATCATAGTGGATAATTCTTTTAATAAGCTGTTGGAGTGGGTTGCTAGTATTATGTTGAGGATTTTCGCATCTATATTCATAAGAGATATTGGTCTGTGCTTTCTATTCATGTGGTATCTTCAATAGGCTCTTCTGAGGGTGATGTTGGCCTCATGGAATGAACTAGGGGGTGTTCCCTCCTAGTCAATATTGGGAAGAGTTTGGCCAGAATTGGAGTTAATTCTTCTTGGAATGTGTGGTATAATTCCCCTGTGAAGCTATCTGGTCCTGAACTTTTCTTTGTGGAGAGTTTTTAATGAATGATTTGATCTCTTCACTAGTAATCGGTTTGTTGAGATCTTCTATTTCTCCTGAGTCAACGTAAGTAGTTTGTGTGTTTCTAAGAATTTGCCCTTTTCATTTTGGTTATCTAATTAATTGGTATATAGTTGTTCCTAACATCCTCTTAAAGTGCCTTTTATTTCAGTGGTGTCAGGAGTAATGTCCCCCTTTTCGTTTCTGATTTTCATTATTTGTATCCTCTCTCTTTTTCTCTTGGTCAGTCTAGCTAAAGATTTGTAAGTTTTACTGATTTTTTCAATGAAACAACTTTTGGTTTTGTTGATTATCTCTGTTGTTTTCTCTTTCATTTATCTCCACTCTAATTTTTGTCATTATCTTCCTTATGCATGATATGGGTTTCATTTGCTTTTCTTTTCCAAGTCCTTCCAGTTTTGAGGTTAGGTCTCTGACTTGAATTCTTTCTTCTTCTTTTTTTTCTTTCTCCTTTTTAACGTAAACATTTAGAGGTATAAATTTTCCTCTCTGCATTGCTTTAGCTGCATCCCATAAGTTTTGTTGTGGTGTGCTTTAATATTCATTCATTTCAAGAAATTTCCTAATTTTGCTTCTGATTTTCTCTTTAACCCATTGGTTATTTAAGAATTTGTTGTTTAATTTACACATACTTGTGAATTTCCTATTTCTACTTCTACTATTGATTTCTAGCTTCATTCTGTTGTAGTCAGAGAAGACACATTATATGAGTTCAGTATTTTTTAATTTATTGAGACTTGTTTTGTGACCTAACATATGGTCTATCTTGTAGAATGATCCATGTGCGCTTGAGAAGAATATGTATTGTGCTTTTGTTGAGTGAAGTGTTTGATATATTTCTGTTAGGTCTAGTTGCTTTAGAGCATGTATTTCCGTATTGATCTTCTGACTAGATACTCTATCCATTATTGAAAGTGCTGTCCTGCTATCCATTATTGAAAGTGCTGTCCCGAAGTCTCTTACTATTAATGTAGAATTGTCAATTTTTTCTTCCAAATCTGTCAGTATTTGCTTCATATATTTTGGGGCTCTACTCTTGGGTACATATATATTTATAATTGTTACATCTTCTTCTTGAATTGTCCCCTTTATCCATATACAAAGACTGTCATTGTAACTTGTGTTTTTGACTTAAAGTCTATTTTATGTGATGTTAGTATAATTACCCCAGCTTTCTTTTGCTTACTAGCTGCATGGTACATATATATTTTCCACCCTTTTACTTTCAACCTACTTGTATCATTGGAGTTAAGGTGAGTCTTTTGCAGACAGTGTATAATTGGCTCTTGCTTTTTTATCTGTTCTGCCAATCTCTGTCTTTTGAATGGAGAGTTTAATCCATTCATATTCAAAGACACTACTGATAATACAGGGCTTTCTTCTACCACTCTGCTATTTAGTCTTTGTATGATTCATACCTTTTCTGGTCCCTCATTTCCATTAACACCTACTTTATATTTTATATTTTATTTTTTTTGTGTGGTACCAAATTGAGCAACTTCTCATTTCTATCTGGTTATATTTTCATCCATTTTCCTTGTAGTTACCATGGGGTTAAAATTTAGCATTCTAAATACCAATCATATATGGTTTGATACCAATTTAAATTCAAGAAGATGCACATATAACTTTTCTATTCCCCTCTGTCCCCCATCATTATTTTGTACTTGTTACCACTTTTATCTTTTACATTGCATGTTCAAACCGTAGATTTATCGTTACTTTTAATGCATTTGTATTTTAGCACCTGTTGGAAGTAAGAAGTAGAGTTACATATGAAGCAGTATAGTACAATAGTACTGTCATTTATAATGACCTAAATGGTTACCTTTACTATAGGTTTTTATATCTTTATGCTGCTTTGAACCATTGTCTAATGTCCTTTCATTTCAATCTGAACAGTTCCCTTTTGCATTGCTCATAAAGTGGGTCTATTGGTAATGAACTCCTTCAGCTTCTTTTTTTTAATTCTGAGAATGCTTTAATCTTTACCTCAATTTTGAAGGAAAGTCTCACTGGATATAAAATTCTTGGCTGACAGTTGTTTTCTTGCAGCACATTAAGCATTTCAACCCACTGTTACCTTGCTTCCACGGTTTTTGATGAGAAATCAGCACTCACTCTAATTGGGACTCCCTTATATATAGCTTTTGTCTTGCAGCTTTCAGAACCCTCTCTTTGTCCTTTGGCATCGTTAGCACAATCAATATATATATGCCAGGGTGTATTTTTATTTGTTTATCCTGCTTGGTTTACTCTGAGCTTCTTAGATGTGTATATTCATGTCTTTTGCTAAATTTGGGAAATTCTCTGTCATTATTTTTTTGAATATTCCTTCTGCCCCTTTCTCTCTTTCTTCTCTCTCTGGAACTCCCTTAGTGCATATACTGGCATGCTTGGTCCCAAACCTGCCTTAGGCCATTTAGCTTTTAACAATTATTTTTTCTTTCTGCTCCTCAGCCTGATTCATCTCATGTATCATGTATTTGAATTCTCTGATTCTTTCTTCTGCCTGTTCCAGTCTGCTCATGAAACTCTCCTGAGAATTTTTCATTTCTGTTACCATGGTCTTCAACTCTTATAGCTTTATTTGGTTCCTTTTTAAAATTTCTATCTCTTTGCTAACATTCTTATATTGTGCATTCACTGTTCCCTTGATATCTTTTCATGTTTCTTTTCTCCATGTTCTCCTTCATCTCCTTGAGCACTTTTAAGACCATTTTCTTAAAGGCTTTGTTGAGTGTGTGCATTTTCTCATCTTCTCCATTGTTGTTTTCTGGAATTTTAGTCTCATCCTTTGGATGGGCCATCATTTCCTGTTTCTTAGTTTGTCTTGTATTCTTTTATTGCACACTGTACATTTTAATATTTTAACTCTGGGATTTATCCTCTGACCCAAGTCGGTGGAGGGAAGTAAGATAGGAGAGCTAAGGTCCCCTTCCCCCATGCTTTTCTGGCCCTTGCAACCCAACACTGGAGAGCATGTTATTTGTCTTGGTTCTCTAGTTTTATCCTTAGTTTTGGAGCTCTGGCAGAATTTTTTTTAACTCATCAAAAGAGGAATTTTATCTTCTGCTTTTAAAATATCTTCTTTTGCCATGTGATTAGTTTCCTGCTGGGCACAAATGCTGAGTTAGTAGAGATTATCTTGACTATGCCAAAGCAAACAAACAAAAAACATGTTTCAAGCTTATTCATATGGCCAGGTTTGGGCCTTCACATCTCAGCAGGTCACTATGCACTTATTAAAATAATGTCCTTGAAAGTGCATGTGGAATTTTGTAGATGAACAAGAGCTTCCTGGCTGTTCATTACTGTTTTTGACTTGTAAAGCAATCAAGTCCTTGGCTATTTAATCTTGATTGTTTCTTCTAGGTATGGAAGTGGCAGAAGCAGGCTGGAGGAGGGCACTGGTTACCAGAGTCTAGTGTGCATATGCTTGCGGGCAGAGCTTTATCAAAATCAGATTCTAGCCCCTTCACCCCCACAACCCTTCCTCAGGTCTGTTAAGTGATTTGGGTTAGAACTTAGGAATCTGAAGATATTTAATTTGCTGGTGATCCAGAAATGATTGTTTAAGACATTCTGGCATCCAAAAAGAGAAATAAAATGGCCAATAAGTAGATGAAAAATGCTCAAAATCACCTGTATTCAAAGAAATGTAATTTAAATACTATATATTTTTAACCTATTCAGTTACACAAATATTTTCTACGTGGTAATATTCAGTATAGCAGATATACACTTTCATGCTAAGGAGTGTAGGAACTGGGACTGTTTGGGAGCAGGAAGGGGGTTTGGCTATGTGAATTGAAATATTTATTTCCATCCCTTTAACTCAGAAGAGTACATCGAAGAATTTATCTTTTGTGCATGGTTATTAAGATATGGATATATACTTCATATTACAGAGCCATCTATTATCAAAAAAAATGCAAAATCTAAGCATGCAATAAAAAAGGTGTTGGTTAAATAATTATGGCAGATTTAATTATAAAACACTATGCAGATGTTATGATGTAGAAGAAGTTGTGGGGAAGTTATCATGAAGTCATATTAAGTGAAAAATAAATGCGTATCTAGAAAAATCACTTTCTTATACTTTTCTATATTTTTCAAAATTTCTGTAATAAACATGCCTTTGGTTTTAATAGTTGGAAAAATACTAATGTCACTTTCAAAAGGTGAGAATACCTTTGGCATCTGTCAAACCTAGATTTGCATTTCCGTCACTAATGGAGTGTGACTTCGGGTATTAATCTCTGTGTTTCATATTACTCAACTGAAAACTCAAGTAAGTACTAACAGCATATGTGTCAAGAGAATTAAAAAGAGATAATGTATGGGAGTGCACTTGACACAATAGAACACATACATGTTGGATTTTGTCTTCCTTCCTTTTCCAATTTTTGAAGTCAGAAAAAATACTGAACTCTCTTGCTGAAGAGCAATGGATAGGAATTCATTTCTTTTACATAAACCATGGAATTTCAAGTTGTTTCTTTTGGATTCTTTTTCTGGGAAAAGGTTTCTTAGGGCATATTAGATATTGCTGGAAGTGAAAACTGGAATTTGTAGTTGATACCACGATTGGTTGATTGTGGCTTCTGGTCCTATTTGTTTTCCCTTTTGTCAGCTTTAACAGTTTGGAATAATTAAATAATTTTCCTCCACCTATAATTTTAATAAAAGAAAATCTTATGATCCTAGTCTAGGGAGGCACTAAAGCTCAGACTATTAAAATTTTCCATCTTTTTAAAACCCCACAGAGTCCCAATACCATTTAAAATATCATTTAGCATAAAAAATATAAAACACCTAGGAATAAACCTAATGAGGGATGTACAAGGTGTCTACACAGGAAATGACAAAACATTTATTGAAAGAAATTTAAAAATCAACTACATAAGTGGAGGGAGGTGCTATTCATGTTCTGGCAGATTTCATTCTTAGAGATGTCAGTTTTCCCCAGATTAATCTATATTGTTTCCCAGATGGTAGAAAATAAGGTGGTTATAGCAATATCCAAAAATTGGCAACAACCCACATGCCCATCATCAGTAGAAGGAATAAACTACTTTGATCTATTCACACAGTGGAATATTGTATACCAATGACAATGGACAAACTCCCACTACATGCAGACAAGTCTCACAAGCATTATGTTGCACAAAAGAAGCCACGCATAAAAGAATACCTATTGCATGATTCCACTTCTATAAAGTTCAAAAGCAGACAAAATGAATCTATGTGATGAGAAGTCAGCACTGTGGGAGAATAGTCATTAGGATGGAGAATGAGGAGGGGTCTTAGGTGCTGATAATGTTCCCGTCTGGATATGGGTGTGGTGTATGTGCTGTGTTCAGTTTGTGGAACTTCATCAAGATCTACTCTAATATATATACACTTCAACATATTTTATACTGCAACAAAAAGTGTAAAAATTATTATGGTTTGCTTTAGAAAAGAAAGCTTTGAGGATCCATCATCATAGCCAGGAAGTAAGGGCTCCTAAGAAGAAAACGTGATACTGTCTCAGGTGTTGCCTTCTTGAAGACCGTAAAGCTCTTCTTGCAGCTCGTACGGATCTGGCATCCAGACTAGCTGAGCAGAGGTGGATATCCTATTAGGCCTGGATATGCAGTAGCAGGCATCACCCTGTTTTCACAAAAAGCAAAATCAGAGGCCTAGGACAAGATGGTTCTGGGAGTTCCAGTAGGAGAAGACTGATTCTCTCCCTCGTGCTCTGCCATGAGTAGGATGCAGACACACCTGGATCTCTCTCCTGAGTACCATGAAACTCATGGCCTCTTTGCTTTCGGCTCCCACATCAACTGTTCGCCATATCTCCTTACCTAATTCTATGTCTGTGTTACTTCTTTTTAGCTTCAGATTTCACTACTGAGAACCTCTTTCTGTTGGTATCTCTTAGTTCAAATCCCAGAGAGAGAATCTAATTTACCACACTCATCTGCTTGAGCCTGGCTGCCTCATAGTTTACCAGCCAACCTTTGGATTAGTTGCCTTGGTCCAGGAATCCAACCCTGATCTGATTAATTCAGGTGGGGTAAGGACTGGGGGCAAAAGTGATGTGGCAGGATTTACATAGCGATGAGGGCCGTTGCCTCCACATGGACTGTGATTGGCATGTCTAGTCCCACCATCCAAGCTTCTGCACTGTGGGCTCTCATCCCATGGAGAGCTCATCCCAAGAGATCTGGGAGGACAAGAAGGCCATGGTCCACCTTCATTGGGAGAAATAGAGGGACAAAGCCTCCTCTGTCATTGTATCTTAGTGAAAAGAGCCCAAGCCATTAGTCATATCAGCTCTGCCAGTAAAGAGCAGTTGGTCCCTCACATCTCTGGGCCTCATCAAAGGTGTAACTGTGCCCTCTCCAGGGCCCCTTTACCTGTGTACTCTGCAAGTCAAGATCCCTACCTGCAGTGTAGGGATCGGGGACAGACCTCGGCTGAGATTCTGACTGACACGTGTTAGCTTGGATATGATTCTGCATGCCAATTACTAGGCTGGAGTTTCAATTTCTTTGCAGTACAATGAGGGGTTTGGATGCAATAGCTTCTTATGTACCTTCCAGCTTCACAATGGTATGATTTTGTGATTCTAATTCCTACCCCAGGTAGAGAAATTTGCCACCAGACTGAAACCTCTTCATTAGTGAACATGTTCTGGTCCTTAATACAGTGTGATGTTGCAAGAAAACTGTATTCAAAATTGTAAGAACTGTACTCAGACCAAAAGATCAGCCGAAGGGATAAGCCCTGGGAGTGTGCCTTTGGGGTCAAGAATTCTCGAGTGTGAAGACAATTCTTGGAGAAGTGAAGGGCCAAGGGTAGGTATCTGCCGAAAGGTGGCACAGGAGTGAATTCGGTGAGACAAGAACAATACTTGTCCTTTAGTGTCAGCCTGCCGTGTACTGGCCATCAGATTAACCTCTTTCCCCCATCTATGTTATGAACTCAGTTGCTTGGAGGGGGTAGGGGGTGGTGGAATTTTGAGGAATAATCCTAGAATCTTTAACTAGGAAAATGCCTCAGAAGTCATCCTGTTGAACCTACCACCCAGAGCAGACACTATAAAAATCTTTTTTTCATCATCCTACTCTTTGCCAGACTCTCCAGCATTGCAGATTAATTCCCTTTGCTTCAGGCCATGATTTTGTTAAAATACCAACACCCTTGGGAAAGGAATGATTGTTGGCTACTACTCATCATTTATATTACAGAGAAAGGACTTAACCAGATCCTTTCTTATGAGAAAGTGAGTGGGAAAGAGAAACAATATTTACCAACATTTACCTACTATGCCCAGTATTGACCTGGATACTTTATATATATTATTTCATTTTGTTCTTTAAAAACTTGCGAGACAGTACTGGGCAGGCCACAGTGGCTCAGCAGGCACAGTTCTCGCCTGCCATGCCAGAGACCTGGGTTTGATTCCCAGTGCCTACCCATGCAAAAAACCCACCGCAAACCGACCAAACGAAAAAACTTGCAAGACAGGTGTTTTCCACACTCTGGGCTGTTTCCCCCAGTCATCGCTTTCCTTTCTGGCACAACCCACCTCCCCACCTAAGTGGCCTCAAATACCAAATATTTGCTTTCTGAGCAATTAGGCCACAAGCATGTATCCATCATGGTGAATGGAACTTGACACAGAGTTTTCCCCAAAGGCGGGTGGGGGCAGCTCCTGGGAAAGGCCTCCTTCTTAATAAAAAGAGAGATTTATGGGAGGGTCCACTTCCCATCATGTGAAAGCATGATACTGGGCATTGCAGCATTTGCCTTGTGAACATAAGGAGAAACCAAGAGAATGCTAGTGAGGCTGACCCAGGCCCCAGACACGTTGAGCCAACCCTGGAACTTCTCTTTGGTATTCTTACGTGAGATAATAAATTCCTGCTTCTCCTATAGCTTTCCCCATTTTAGTAAATGGTCTTACCATCTTTCCTGTGTGGTTGCTGGGCAAAAATTTTGAAATCACATTTGACTCATCTATTTTCCCCATCCACATTCAATCCATTTAAATATCCTATTGACTCTAACTTTAAGTATATACAGAGTCTGACCACTTCTCACCATCTCCACTGCTCTGGGCTAAGCCGCTATCTTCTTCATCTGAGTTACCACAGGACTTCCAAACTGGTCTTTCTACTTCTCCCCTTTCCCTTCAAAAGTTAATTCTCAGCCCAGCAGTTTGGAGTAACCCTGCTAAACTTTAGATAGAAAAGCCGCTCTTTGGATTATAATTCCCTCAGAGCTTCTTTATATAATTTAGGGTAAAAGCCTAAGTTCTTAATGTGGTTGAGATCTTACTCTTGTCCTCTCACCTACTCTCCCTCACCCCCACTTCTCTCTCCTCACTCCATTCCAGCACAGGCCCCTGACTGCTCTTCAAGCATGTCAAGCGAGCTCTTGCTTCGGGTATTTTGCACTTGCTGCCACCTTGGCTGGGGCTGCTCTTCCCCCAGAAATGACAGACATGACATCCCCAACCACTAGGGAGGACAGCAACCCTCTAATGTCCCCAGACCCCTCCCCACGCTTTATTATGTCCATAGCTCTTGAAGCCACAACAAACTCTATCTTTAGTTATTTATTTGTTTGTTGTCTACCACCTCACCTCCAGTAGAATATAAGCTCCAGGACAGCAGGAACTGTAGTTCATTTGCTCTTATATCCTCAATGCTCAGAACAGTGTCCAGTACATATCTGCGGAATGAATGAATGAAGATTCAAATCAGTAGGTGTCATGGATAGGAGCCTTTTTTTTGCTGTACACACACTCTGTCATGTGTGTTGTTGGTTGGAGCCTGTAGAAGTCACTGAGCGTGGCTCCTCCTCTTCCCTCCTCCTGACAGCCTGGGTAGGTGACCTACTTCGCCAATGAGATGCTCAGCCTGGAACTTTGGATCAGGATGAATGAAGCAAATACTGGGGGCGTTTAATCTTCATCCACAGCAGCCCCAGTGTGCCCGGGTCTTCTCTGCTGAGCTCAATGGTGTCTTCTACTGCTGTTCCCACGAACTCCAGTTTCACATCTGTTCTGCTCCTGATAGTCTTCCAATGAACTTCTTTTCTGAAAAGAGAGCCAGAGGAGACTTCTGAAGCTTGTAACCAAGAATTCCAACTAAAATAATAGGTGCCATAAGTGTTAGGTTCCGCAGACACAGTTGCATGCTTTTTTTTCTCTTCATTGAATCAATTTGCTTAATCAGTCTATTTGTTTATTTCAAAGACCGCATTGTATGCTTGCATAGATTTATTGGAGATTTTTGGATTTTATTTCATCAGTCTCCTAACTTTCTTTAATTGTGGCCTTAATAGAAGATTGACTCTTAGAGAAAGGGACGATATTTGGTTCAGCTTCACAACCCCCATGGTTCCAGGGCAGGGTCTAGAACATTAGCTCATGTTTACGGAATTGAAATAAGACTTGGAAAGCCTCAAGTAGGCAGGCTTATCGGGCTGAACTTCCACATTAAGGGACAGGTCAGACCGTGAAACTCCTCCCCAGCCATTCTCCCTGGATGGTGTTAGGAACGGTCACTGGAATGTTGCAGAGGGTCTTGGTGCTGTCTGCTCACCTCTAGTCACCTTTAGAAGGTCTCAGGAGGAATTTTTTTTTTCTGGTTTCAGTACCTGCGCTTTTCCTAAAATCCTGATTTACTTTTGTATTTTTGACTTTCGGATTCTATGAGTTATTCTCAAAGGAGTGTTATCAACATTTGGGGCTGGCCAATTCTTTCCTGTGTTGGAATATCCTATGCATTGCAAGACATTTAAACTTTTTGGTCACCACCCACTAAATATAAGAAGCAGCCCCAAGTCCCAGTGAAAACAAAGCATGCCGCTAAGAATTTCCCCCTCCTCCCCTAGACGGGTGGCTGTATTCTTGAAGCTGACTGTATTTTCCTCCTTGCTTTGGCCATTGGGAAGCTCAGAACCAAATTTGGGAAGTGCCTCCAAGGACTACATGGGTTCTCATGGCAGGCAAATTTTGTACTATCCTTACAAAAAGATATTTTGCTTTTTCTTTCCTTACTTTCTTTTCAGTTGAGTTTCCTTACCCTTTTTTCCTGTTGTTCATCTTTATGTAGCGTACTTACATTTGTAGCCCTCTTAAACTCTTTTTTTTTCACTTTTAATAAATTAAATAGTGTAAAATTATTTGAATAATGTTTGTGGCTTATAAATGTTTTTCTTTTATATGTGACATGTGCACCAGTCTCTCAAGTGAGATTTTCTTTCCTAAGATGCTCTGGGATAAAAGCACTTTTAGAAATCCATGTGATGTCATTTGTCTGTTGTACCTAGTGGAGCTGAGAGAGAGGCCTTCTGTGTGATAATACTCTCAGTCAGTTGTAAAGCAACTCTTCAGTGATGATCTGCTGGGTACGGGCAGGAGAAATAAAAAGAAAATCCCATAAAAGAAACAGCAGCATCTATCTGGTGAAAACCACTAGCCCAGGAGGAGAGGAAGAATAAAGACACACAGTCTTACTCCTGAAACTGCAGGAGAGCATATTCTGGGTAGGATGTAACTCCCCAGACATCTGTTGGCAGCACATATAGTCAGACATGCATCATTGAAGGGATCTGTAAATTATATGGGGGGGACAGTTTAATGATCTACAAAGCTGCACATCCAGCCAGTACAGATAACATCTTCGAAATAGGACAAGCAAATTAATGTAGATGGTGCAGTGTGCAAGCAGGGCAAAACCAGACGAAAGGGCCTCACAGGAAGGGCTCCTTGGAGATAATAAGCCCGAAAGCAGTGGTGGAATGGAGTGAAGGGGGTGTGCTGCTTTGTGTGTTTTGAAGGAAGATTAAGTAGGAGAGAGGAGGAGGCTAGTACAGCCTGGAGGAAACACAGGAGGAAACAGCCCTTTACAAAAGGAGGAGAATAAAAGAAGGAAATTGGATAAATAAAAGGAAAAGAACAGAAGCAGATTTCTCTTTCCATCCCCCATTCCATTTAAGGGAATCGGCAGGAATGGTAGCAACACATAATGGTCCACTCTAAATGCTTTTTAAAAAATATTCTGAGGGGGTGCAAGGGTAGCTCAGTGGTAGAACTTTTGCCTGCCATGTGGGAGACCCGAGTTCGATTACCAGCCCATACACTTCCCAAACAAACAAACAAAAGCCAAACAGACAAAAATTCAGCAAATGGTGCTGCAATAAGGGGAAACTCACACGGAAAAAGAATGAAATGTGACCCCCGCCATACAGCATACAAAAACTTTATAGTGTCAAAATATTTTTTTTTCCAAGTGAAATTTATGCAAATTTCCACTAGAATGTAAGCTTTGTGACACCAGGAATTTTTGCCCTGTTGCTTATTTTTGTTCAAAGTTTGCCACATGGGAGGCAGTCCAATATTTTTCAAAAGGATGAATGAATGAATGAGTTGGTATGTAGTT
The DNA here is from genome assembly GCF_023851605.1 of Tamandua tetradactyla. Classification (NCBI taxonomy): domain Eukaryota; kingdom Metazoa; phylum Chordata; class Mammalia; order Pilosa; family Myrmecophagidae; genus Tamandua; species Tamandua tetradactyla. The sequence continues at coordinate 76,744,753 of NC_135328.1, forward strand.
GGACTGAGAAAGATTATTACTTTCCAACAGATGCCAGAGTTCCTTAAGGAAATGCCTGGATGAGTCACGAAGGGGAAGAAGGCAATGGAAGTCAGCTAAAGGCTTTGTGTAGGTAACAAACCTGAATGTGATGATGGGGAGATGAGTAGACTGGCAAAGACAGAGGAGAGAGAGGAGGGAGAAGCCAGAGTAATGGCTTGTTCTGAATAGGCATGAGGACTACTCTTAAATTACAGGCTCTGGGGCATTATGTGCAAACTCCTCACCATTATCTTCAGTTCCATGGAGTGAGGTTGACAAGAGTATCAAGGGGAAAGTGTCTGAGTCCTTTGTTTGATTCATTAGCAAGGAGAAGATTAAAAAACAAAACAGCTGCATGACCCAGATTATCATACTCAGTAAAAACAAAATGTAATATAGAAATGACTAGGAAAAAGAGAAGTTCTGAGATGTCAAAGAAATCTTGGTCAGAGGTCGGGGTTGGGCGTGAGGGAGAAACCTTGTCCTTCTCCCTGGTCATGGATAGGAGTTTGAGCTGATCTTGAGTGGAGAGTAAAGGAAGACTGGTACAATGAATGCAGACAACACAGAGCTGCTGGGATGAAAAGTGGCACACAGAACTCTGTTCCTTCTCCCGACCTCTTCTCACAGTACCCATCTCCCTTTGAAACTTTTAAGACCTGAGAACAGGGAGGTGAGAAGGAAGTTTGGGAGGGCCAGGAATGAGAGGAGATGAACTGATGAATGGGGCACTGGAGATTTAGATTGAAGATGACAGTATAATGCGGATCTTTGCAGATAGTCACATCCCCGATTCCTGAACTCATGGATGCATCTCCTTATCTGTACAAAGGGGATAATAATACCTATTCTCCAGGGTGGCTGAAAGGTTAGACATGTTTGCATTAATAGAGTCACAAAACTGTTGAGATTTAAATGATGGCTGGACTCATCCCTGGCTGAGACTCCTGCACACCAGCCTTGACATTAAAATTCATGCCTCAGGCAAAAGAAATGACTCCCTCCTCTGATCTATTGGGGTTACTTGCAAACTGTAAAAGCAGTAAATGTTAAATCATCAGCTGCAAAATTTTGCCTAAAAAGATTCTTAAAGATAAAACAAAAATAACAAAGCGTCCAAGGTGGGCCCCACTCTTGCCAGCAAATTGTTGGGAAGGATGTTCCAGAATGACAGGGTCTGGGTCCACTTCTAGAAAGTTTCTGTTCAGTGCTTCCCTCACCCCTGGCATCTCTTTCAGGTTAGGTGTTACCAGCAGTGAATAAAGGACAAATGGGAAAATATGTTAACCCCAATATCTTCAACTAGGCCTTGGAAGGATGCCCAAGTTCTTTACTGAGGGCAGAGCTGAAGAGGTGAGACATGACACCTAATCTAAAGGGGCAACTCCATGATACTCCATCATACTCTGGGAAGCAGCAACCTCTCTTCTGCTCTTCTCGAATTTTGCTTTCAGCTGAGGCCACTGTAAACTATTCTCACCTGAGTTTGAGAGGGAGCTACTCCCCAAGCCCTGCTTCCCCTATCAGTGTTAATCTTTCAAGCAAATGTGGCTAAAGTGGTTGACTTGCACTTCAGGCTGGTCATTTCCCATTCCCTCCCTCAGGAGCAAAGAACTTGGTTGAGAAGAAGAGAAAGTAGGGAGGAAGAGAAATGAGGGACTCTGCAAACCCACCAAGGTGGCAAGCCTCAAGGTAATCCACAGAGGGCTGGGTGAAATATCTTTGTGTGTGGGTAGAGGACATTTGACTCAATCTCCATTTTAAAATACTACGGGTTGGTATTTTCCACACTGGGTATGCACAACTCTTGTATATCCACTTTTTTAAAGTGTTGAATATTTTATTTTAATTTTTGATCTGTGTCATGGTCAGGTTCATGTGTCAACTAGGCCAGGTGGTTTGTCTGGTTGGGCAAGTGCTGGCCGTCTGTTGCTATGAGGAAATTTCATAGAATTAGGTCATGATCACGTTGGCAGCATCCTCAGCTAATTGCATTTGTAATCAGCCAAGGGGAGAGTCTTCTGCAATAAGTGATGTTTAATCTAATCACTGGAAGGCTTTTAAGGAGGATTCTCTCTTCCTGCTTTGGCTGCCAAGCCCCCCCTGTGGAGTTTGTCCAGACCCTCCATCGGAGTCGTCAGCTTCACAGCCTGCCCTGTGGATTTTGGACTCTATGTTCCCACAGTTACGTAAGACACTTTTCTAAATTTTATATTTACTGATATTTCCTGATGATTCTGTTTCTCTAGAGAACCCCAGCTAATACAATCTGCAAGTTAAACAAAATCAATTTTTAACTGAAAATTGACTCAGTGCCTTAGCTATAGTAAAGTGTACTGTGACTCTCCAAAGATGCAGATTTTCAAACTCCTTGTGCAGGACCTATTGGATTTGGCGAGACTCTGGTGTTCAGAAGAATATAGTTGTCAAAATGTAGCCATGATGTTTCAGCAAGTTTTGGGATCCTGTTGTTCATAATTGTATGTGTCCCCTGAATTGTCTTAGAAAGAAATAGGTATCAGGTGCATAGCAGATGTGTGAAAACAAGACAACCTGGGTCTTTGTGGAACCTAGAAAAGCAGATATCTGAGGGCAGGCACCGGGTGACTTTTTTCAGCTCCTTATAAGAGTCAATAATCTGGGGACAATTGGCTCCCTGTCTTTGCCTGGAAACCACACAGTGGACAACTGTGTGCCTGATCACCCTATCCCCTGCCCCTCTGCCAGAAGCAATTCTGTCCTTTACTCTTTAATCCTTCCTTATGTGATTGGGGAGGGCCTCAGTGGCATGGAGGACAATCATTTATATAGCTCTCCTGCTGTAGTTTCCAACAGGGGCAGGGGCATGCCCTGGAACATTCGGCAGGATGGCCTGTATGTAATCCTTATGCTGTTAGAGCCCCATACTAAGGGTCCCAAGGTTGAGAGTTGGGGCTGAAGAATTATCCCTCAGTCCTAGACCCCTTTGCTCACTGTGGCACAGTGAAAATGTTGGCATATTCCCAACAAGAAGATGTTCTGTGTGTCAACTAAGAGAATTACAACCATTTTGGAACTTATGGGCCCTGGGGACCACTTACACTGATCTCCCCATTTTGTAGGCTTAACAGTTTACAGAGATTAGGTGAATTGACTAGCCTCTCTTGGCCTCAGTCTTCTCTTCTAGTAAGTGAAAACTTAGGGTCAGAGGAACAGAAACTAATATTGAGCACGTATATTTTATCACAGGTTAGCGTCCATATTATCTCATTTAATCTTTACAATGACTCTGTGATGTAGACGTCATTGGTTGCTCCCATTGATGCAGACAATATTGGTTGCTCCTGTCTTGCAGAAGAGGAAACAAAAACTGGAGCTGCCTCTTGTTTAAGTTTCCAGAGTTATTAAGTGACAGAGACATGGTTTAATGTCCACTGTGCCCCCACACTGTAACTTGAGCTCTTTTCACTCCACCAGTCTATGAAGAAAATATTTGCTTTTGAATTGTTGACTTGGTGTTAAGGAAAATCTTTGAGGAGGGGAGACGTTCAACTACGGTTTGTGAAACAGGGTGGACTGTTGACCTTTGACTTTTTGTTGGTCCTGCCCTTGCAGCTGAGATAAACTGGATTATCTGAGAAATAATAGTTGACACTTATTGAGGGCTTATTCTATGATTGACATAGGTCAAAATGCTTTATAAATATAAACTCATTAAATCCCCTCCATGACCCTGTGAAATAGATACTATTAAACTAATTGTACAGGTGTGGTACTGAGTCTCAGTATCAGAGCTGAGGTATCAACAGAGGCATTGTCACTTCAGAGACCATGCTCTTAACCGCCTTTGTTATCTCTCATCTTCTTCTGGTCTTTTGCATTATTTATTGAGCCCTGACAGTTTGCCTTGAGTTGCTTGAGATGAGGGCCCTCAGGGCAGTCTGTGATAGAAGTCAGATTAGTAGGAGGAAGTGGCATTGGCCTCTTGTCAAAAGCTACAGTCATTCCAGCTCAACTGTAGGTGCAAGGCAAGGAAGGAGACCATCAGGAGCCAGGGGCGGGGGAAAGGGCAGGAGATCTGTAGCTCCCATTCAGACGTGAAGTTTACTCAGCACCTTCATTGTGTGGAGCTTTGAAGGAAGGTATTCAGGAGGGCACAAGGGAAGAGGAGAAGCCACTTTATTCCCTACAACAATGGAGTGTTCAGGGTTGGTTTTCTCCCAGTGGCAACAGGTGTGCCCATTGCAAAAGTCCTCCCAAAGGGACATATGTTGTAAGATAAATCTAGTGCTAGGCTACATTCTGCTCCAGAAGGCACCACCGATGTAAGGGTTTATCGTGTGATTCAGAGGTTGCCATTCACATGGAGTAGAACATGAAGGCTGCCCCTGCAATTTTGCAAGTCTCCGAGCTTCTCACTAAAAAACCTTTGACCTGGCCATGTTGACTCCTTCTCTTCTACAATAACCCACCTGGGTCTTGTTTGATCGTATTGATCAATAACCTTAGATTAATCTCAGGACAAATGAGCAGTAGTAGAAGAAAAAGTGAACTTGAATTCTGGAATTGCTCTTGAGCTGGTTAATGGGTTAGGTCTTAGTCTCAGGGGTGCCACCAGGTGATACCATAGGTGCAGACTCCTACTGATTGAGGAAGATTCATGAATCTACCCATTTCCCACCTACATTTTTCAACCCTGATTCATTTATTCACACAGCAAACATTTATTGTTTACCAGGCACTAGGAATCAGAATAAAAAGGTCATGGTCCTTGTTCTCAAGATTAGGGTCTTAAACTAATGCAAGGCGAGTTAAATTCCAACACCAGCACTTTTTCTCCTCTGCTGTACTAGTGGGTCATGCGTGACCAGGATTCAGACCACTGATGCTGAGTAAAGCAGCTATAGAAGGAGAAGAAAGTATGTCAGGCACTCCAATTTGGCTGACAATGCTAAAAGAGGTCGGTTTTAATCTTGAAATTTCTGAAGGATAGATAAGTTTTTCTCTTTATTTTCTGGAGTCTGTTTCTAAATATCTGAGCCTTGAAAAATACTTTTACCTGATGTATTTGCTTCTAATTGCAATTAGGACAAAAATCAGTCTAGCCATATGTACTGCAGACCAAAAGGGGCTTGGGAGAATTTCTAGACATTGAGTATAAAACTGAAATATAACTCAGAGAACACACAACCAATTTATAAACCAGATTGAGAGTACCTCTAATTTGGGCTAGCTGAAGGTGCTGAAACCTCTGTTTCTCTGAACTGATTAAGCTTTTGGTAACCAGAGGCAAATAGAAGAATGTTATCATTGTGCAAAGAGAACAATAATCCTGGCTGTGCAAGCTCATTCAGCCTTAGGGAAGTATGTATGTGTGCGTGTACGTGTGTGTGCTTGGGTTTTATTTAATTTTTTTTCCTTTCTTTTCAGTTTCCTTTCTTTCTTCCCTTGGGGGCCATTTCATGCTCTTTGAGCATGGCATGGACAAATAAAAATAAAAAGAGCCACAAGCTTCTACTACTACTACTAGCTAGGTAAGGCGGTGAGTCATCCCCGGGCTCATCAGAAAGCCCTCACTGAATGTGCAGCTCTAGAACACCTGAACCTGATCTCTCCCCTGCACCCAAGGACTGTGAGATAGATTTGAAATACCGCAGGCATTTCTAGTGTGTGATGGTAGAACCTGTAAGGGTAGGGTAGGTAAGGAAGAAAACCCTTGGGGAAATTATCCCAAGAGGTGGGGCTTGGGTAGGAGACAATACAGAAATTGCAGGCCTCAGTCGGTAAGGGAAAGGAAGAAAAAAACTTATGAAGTACAGGCCCAGACATCCCACTTTCTGAAATGATTGACAAAGGCTTGTCAGGACTCTTTGCCTTCAGTGTGAAGCCTTTGGCGTCCTTGAGTATGCAGAGGAAAGAGGAGGCTATACAGGGAGGATACATCACAGTAGAGTTAATTATAACAATAAATCTCATATTATTAACCATTTTTTGTCATTATAAACTCAGCAAACAAGGCTTGGGCTCAAGTTGATTCACAAAACAGAAAAAGGATGTGACAGATCCAAGTTGGCTCCAATTTATATACACATACTTTCCACTCCTTTGAAAAGAGTTGGACTCTGACTGCTTTAACCAATAGAACATGGCAGAGGTGAACGTGCTGAGCCAGTTTGCAGGCCGAGGCCCAAGTCTTAAGATACAGGCAGCTTCTACTTGCTGTCTCGTGAGACCCAGCCGCCTTGCTGTTAGGAAGCCCAAGCTTCCCCTTAAAGCCGCCCATGTGGAGAGAAATTGAGGCCGCTGGCTGATAGCCCCAACTGAGCTCCTGACCAAATAGTCAGGACCAACTTGTCAGCCATATGAATGAGCCATCCTGGAAGTGGGTCTTCTGACCTCAGACGAGCTGTTCCAATTGATGCTGTGTGATCAGAGATGAGCGGTTTCTTCTGAGCTCTGACCAAATCACAGATTCATAAGGAAAAGAAAGGACTGTTATTTTAAGCCGCTAACATTTGGGGTCATCTGCTGTGCAGTAATAGATAGCTAAGAAAAAGAAGATTGGATGGAGTCAGAGATGGAAACTATATTCTTTAATGCTAACTTGATGGTAGATATGAATAATCAATAACAAAGCTGTTTGCCACCCTGACCCTGAGCCCAGAATCTTTATCAGCAGTACCCCTGGTAGTCTTACCAATGGACCAGATATGACATATAAAGTGAAACTCACTTCTCATCATGGGAAAAGTGATGAGTGGCTGAAGAGGGGAGTATGGCTATTGAATATGTAAACACTAAACTTGGGAAATTTTTTTTGGCCACATTCCATTTTAGAGCAGCAGAGTGACGGTCCCTTGTCTTGGAGCCTACTGGGAGCCTGATTGCATCATGCAAACTAGAAGTTGACACCTGTCTCTTTCATGGCTAATGGGGATGGGCACCTTGATTTAGTATAGGTGCCTCTGGGGACACAGATGAATGGAGCTACCATTTGCCTCCCCTTAGCACCTGAAACAGCCCAGTGCATAGCCTAATGGTTATACCCAAGGGCCCCCACTAAAAGTAGTTACCTGTCTTCTTGTCATCTGCTAGGGATAGCCTGTAGCCCTAGCACCTTGCACAGAGCATGGAATGTCATGGCTGCTGAACACATATTTGTTGAATGGATGTGGCCACGGGATCCCTTTTCACCCTCTCCTAGTACCCAGCTCCTAGGAGAGAACCTGGTTCATACTTAGTGCTAAATGCTTATAAAATTAATTTTGACTGCATTATTTCCCAAATAGTGGCTCAATGAACAACATTCCTCTAAAAAATATCAGCTCTGAACAGAAGTATTATAGAACCAGAGCTAAAAGAAAAATCACTCACAAACTCCAAGTGCCTCAATCCATGGGTTTTAACATAAATGATTCTGCAGTGAGAATGCAGTAATTACAGGCAAGCTAATATCGCTGCCATATGGTTTGAAAGCAGGTCTGAATTCTGAAAGCCACTATCAGCAGTTTTATCTTCTGCTGCTGTATCTCTGCCCCTTTGCCCTCCTCCCCAGCTTGTCTTCTTCACTCTGTTTTTGCTTTTATCTCTTACAGTCTCAATCTCTTTCCTACACAATTCTTCATGGGTCTCCCTATTCCAGCCCCCAGTCATACTTTTTAGAGCCTTGGTATGAAATCGTTGGTAGTTCTCAGAAGTTAACTGCAGAGCCCAGGTCACGACATATCATCCGCTGACCGCCTTGCTGAAAAAGAGAATCAAGGTGCTCTGACCCCTGTGAACTGACGGTGTCACTCTTTTCCTCAAGTATGGCTGCATGATTGAAGAAAAAAGATTCCAATTATTCTTTCTGCTATCAAATCAACCCACTGCAGTGATTCTCAACCTCATCTGCATAGAATCACCTGGGGAGCTATTAAAAAAGTACCGGTGCCTGGTTTCCACCTCCCCAGAGAACAGATTCTGAATTAATTGGTTCATGCTAGCATCTGGGCAACGTATTTTATAAAGCTCTCCAGATGATTCTAATATGAAGCCAGGGTTGAGAACTCTGCCCTAGAATCCTGGCCGTGGATAAATAGCAGTGGAAATAAGTCTTTCTCTTTTTACTTAGCTGTTTCGCTTGGAAGTGAGACAGTATCAAGCAGTTATTATAAAAGTCCTGACAAATTACCAGTCATTGACTCGTTTAGCTGCAACTATTTACTAAAATAACTACACATCTATTTAGCTCAAAATGCTTTCACGAATGCTCTAAGTCTTGTAAAAACTCTGGGAAGTGGCCAAGTATCTTTATTTTGCAAATAGAAGCTTAGATACGAAGATTATATTGTAGGTTTATCTCCTGAGAGTTGAGGGCTCTTTCTACTATATCCCCCTGTAGGGTAAGTACAGGAGGGGTGTCTACTCACCTAAGGTCTAAGGGTCAAACCTTCCCTCCAGCCTGCTCTAAAATGCCCACTGTAGGGACAATTGCCCTGGGATAGATAACAAAAGTGGGTGCTTAGGGTGGTGCGACGGTGGCTCAGTGGCAGAGTTCTGCCATACAGGAGACCCCGGTTCAATTCCTGGTGCCTGCCCATGCAAAAAAGAAAGAAAGAAAGAAAGTGGGTGCTTAATCTCTAGAATGCCACTGTTTCTCCTTCCTAGACTGCAAAGAGACTGAACTGTTTCCTTAGCAAATTAGTTGATCAGATTAAGTAAGGATCCCATAGGAAGGTTAGAAAGCCCTGAGGCAACAAGGAAAGGCGAGAGATCAGGAGCTCATAGGAAACAGGAGCTGCTTGGTCAGCCATAACAGACCTTCTAAAGGAGCCTGGAGCCAGGAGGGGCCCCTGATTGGTGCAGAAAATTGGAGTAGGAGCCATATGCATTTTGGGGACATGCTTGCTGATTCAGCACCAGGTGCTGCAAGGGAACCAGGGACATGTGAGAAGGAAATTGCTACCAACTGGTAGTAAAAAGCAAAACCAATAAAACCAGTTCAACTCACCTAAAGCCTCAGGCCTTTGCCACTAGCCAGTTCAAGCCTCAATATCCTGATCTGTAGGATGACAATTATTCTACCTTCTCTGGATCTCATAATGTTGTTCTGAGAGTCAAGTGAAATTGTGTGTGTGTGTGAGAGAAAGCGCTTTGGAAATATTAGGGTTCTCTGCCCACGTTAGGTTATTTTTACAGAGAGTAGCATGGTATATTACAAAGATCAGTGAACTAGGTGTCAAAAAACCTGGCACCCTGTCTTATCTCTATCTCCTGCTAGTCATGAAACATTAGACAAATTGTTTAACTGCTCAACTTTTCCGTTTTCTGTAAAATGGGCATAATAGTTGCAGTGCTATCCCTGGAGACGTTAAACACCAGTGGGAGACCCACGGGAAAGTGCAACACAAACTGTTGTTACACAAATGTTAGGATGACAATCCATATTCCTTTCTAGACTCACTGTTTGATTGAATGTTCCCTTATTTGTGGACTTCTTTTGAGCCCTTCAAAATGATCTTTATAATTGTCTTATTGTTCAAACCAATCTATTTTATTTGCAATATAAGTGCATTGTAGTCTTTGTGGCTGACTTCACCACATCTGTGCCAGCTCAAATAATGTGCTTAAGAAATTTATGGCAGTCTCATTCTCTTTGCCAGTAATTGTTCTAGGAATGGGCAGGTGATCCAAGTCTGACCAATAACACGTAATGAAGCCTGCTGGGGGCTTCTGGGAAAGATGCTACTGCAATCAGTGAAGAGACAAAAGAAGGATAATCCTGTTCTACCTATGACATTGTGATGTGTGGCTGTGATGCCTGGAAGTACAGTAGCATCTTGAGAACATGAGGGGAACTGGCTTATAATAACTTTCATATTCAGTGGGTGGCAGAGAAAAGGAAGAACCTAGGTCCTTGAGCCTCACTGAATATTGACTCAACCACCCCTGGAGTCATCCCACTTCTAGACTTCCTGCTTCAAAAGATAATACATTTGGGTATCTGGGCGAAGTGCTCTGTATGGGATTGGTATTATTATTATTTTTGTATGCTGTATGGCGGGGTTCACATTTCATTCTTTCTCCATGTTAGTACCCCATTACTGCAGCACCACTTGTTGAATTTTTTGTTTTTTTTTTTCTTTCTTTGTTTTGCTTGTTTGTTTGTTTTGGGGCAGTGCATGGGCCAGAAATTGAATCCGGGTCTCCCGCATGGCAGGTGAGAATTCTACCACTGAACTACCCTGGCACCCCTGGGACTGGTATTATTTTTACAACTGCCCTGTAAGTTTGAAATTATTTTCAAAATTTAAAGAAGTAATACATTTCTTTTTTTGTTTGTGCCAATTTAAGAAGGTTTTAAAAATTGTTGCAAATGTATCCTAATTGATATACTGATATACCTTGTAATTTGACCAGTAATGTTATGTAATTCTTGACACTGCCCTTTCCTTTATTAATATTTTCTCCTTGTGAAAGATAACTCCCACTTCCTCATTATATAAGTGATGGCTGTACTGATTCTCTCCAAGCCCAACACTGCAAGTGAAATCCTTGCCCTCCCCTCTATGTGGGACATGACTTCCAGGGGTGAAAGTCTCCCTGGCAACGTGGGAGAGGACTCCCAGGGATGAGTCCAGCCCTGGCACCGTGGGAGCAACAATTCCATCCAGATCAAAAGGGGAAAAAGAACACACTTTGGTAGTTCCTCCCAACAAGATTCCTCAGACTTGTTCCTGCCCACAACCCTTTTATAGCATTAAATTAATTAATTAATAAAGTATCAGTGACAGAGAGAGTTAAAATAGAGTCGAGAGGCTACTCTGGAGCTTGCTCCTAAGCAAGCTTCAGGTAGACCTTGCTACCTATCATAACCTGCCAACCCCCAACCAGGACCATTCCAGCCAATCGTAAAGAACACCTAGGGCAATTTATAAGATTCTGCAAGGGTTCGATGCACTAGAGTACCTGTCCAAAAACCTACAACCTCCAGACAGGTCCCTGGTCCAGATAAGTCCTGAAACCTAGCCCAGCCTCTCTAGAGCATCAGATAGTCCCATTACCTACTCCATATTAGTAACAGACCCTTCCTATATCAAGAATTTAGAATGGCCATAGCCCAAACACCTCTAAAGAGACAGATGTAAGATAAAGGGTGATGGTGGAGTTATACCGAGAAGATAGGATTTAACAAATGACTATGACTGCTGAATCATTAAATTGATATCTTTTTTAGTCTCCAGTAAAATTCTGAAAATCTAGAATTGTGGAATTGTAACCCATGTCAAACTCTGAAATATGTTCTACAACTACAATTGTGGTGATGTGGTTTGGAATTTATAGCTTTTTTGTATATACGTTATTTTTCACACACAAAAAAAGGAGAAAAAGTCGATTGCGATGATAAAAAAAAAAAAGCCCCCTAGCCTCCTGTATTCTGAAAGCAGCTAGAAGGATAAATCTGAGAGGATCGTATGGTAGCCTATGACAAACTCTGGGATCTGTCCTGCAACCACTTGGTGAAGAGTGCTTTGAAACTTTGCCTTTTCACTTCATTGCTTTGTATATAAGTTATACTATACAATAAAAAGTTAAAAATTAAAAAAAGAATTATATAAGCAAACCAGTAGGCTTCAAAGAAGCATACTAGACATTTTGTTGATAGTGAAATGAATATTTAAGAGGAAGTAAAATAAATGAGTATTATCTAATGGCATAAAAGGGAACTAACTGTTATATTCTCTAGGAATTCATTATAGACAGCGTATTTATTGGATCTGCAGTAAAAGGCAAAACGAAAGGCTAAAGTAATGAGAGAAAAAAAATGATGGCTGTCCATAATAGTAGACTTGGAAAATATGGAAAATTTTAATGAAGAAAATACAAATCACCAAAGTGTCTCTCCCTGGAGAAAATCATGGCTTACATTTTGGTGAGTTCCTCCTTAGCATTCACTTTGGCCTGACTTTCCTTCCTTGAAATGTTTGGAGAGAGGAGGAAGAAGCTCAGAACAGAATTTGTTCTCTGGAAGGGATGCTGTAAAAGGGTTGTGGGTGGGAACAAATCTGAGGAATCTTGTTGGGAGGAACTACCAAAGGGTGTAAAGGTTTGGGAGGAGAGATGTGGGGAGGAAATTCTTGGAATCAAAATGTACTCTTCGACATTTTCCCAAATGTTGGCCCTACCCCTCAAGCTGGCTTTTCTTGCATTAAAAGGAAGAGGGATTTTTCCTTCCCACTGTCTTCTTCGCTATGGACTAAGCCTGGCAGAAACTTACCCTGACCCCTTTGTCTGGAGGAGGTGAACACTGGAGCCAGCTGGCGCCTTGCATATTTTGAGCAGCTCATCCAGATGCATCTCAATGATCTAATTAATCGAGGTGAGATCTGTGCTTCCGGGAATCAGGCCACAAAGCTTACACAGATGCTCAGAACTCAGAGAAAGGCGAGGACCACAACCCATGTTGTGGGCAGAGGTTGCAAACTGGTGTCTCTGAGCTAAATTTGACCCATCCATGCCTTTCATTGAGGCTGCAAGGTATCAAAAACTGGAGAGAATTTAGATGCACACCCAGATTGCAGATTTACCTTTCATTTTCTTTGTTTTTAAATTTTAGGATATTGCAACACTGCGCTTGTGCTTCCCTTCAGTAACACACTAACAGGAGTTGAGTTGGCTCCTCCTTCATCATAAGATATGCATAGGTATGGACATCCTACCTGCCTAATTATTTCCATGACCAGCCTGGCACCTGCTAGATGGATTTGAGTTTGCCTGCTTTGATATATGGTCTAGTGCCTGGGTGGCAGAGCGGTTGCACCTCACATGCCAGATACAACCAACTGGTAATGGCTCCCGAAGGGCACTGCATGCCGGGTGTTTATCTAAGTGCTAACATGTACTGTCTCATTTGATCTATGAGGGGGTCTGGGTAGGTAGGTACATTATTATCCATGTACATGACTCCTCACCTCCCCCCACCCCCTGAAGAGAACTGAGGCTCAGAGAGGCTAATCGATTTGCCCAAGGTCACACAGCTTGTGTTATTCATAGGCAAGCAGGCCGACTTCAGGGCCCATCCACTTCCCTTGTCTTTGCTGGGAGCACAGGACTCCTGGGACTGAGTCTGTTCTCTGTCAACGGTTCTCCCTGGGTCTGCACTGACCTGCTTCCAGGAGAGGAAAGGGAGGCCAGCAATACAGAGATCGTTGAGCAGAACTCTGGAGGAAATGACTGTTTAGAGGATCTTTTATAGCCCACGAGGATCTTATAGGAGCTCTGCCATGTGGGTGCCTTAGAAAAATAAAAGCCAGCAATTAACAGTTTTACACAGTCTGAATTTGCAGGTGGATAGTTACTTTGTTGTATATTGACTATATGTTGTGGCAGAGCCAGAGAAATGATCTTTCATTTTGGGGATTTTTCCTCCACAGCTATTAGAGCCCTAAGGCAAGGCAGAAACATTCCCATTCCATAGATTCACTTTGCTAATTGGAATTAACCACAAGCCTCACCCCAAAAAACAGCTCCCTAGAATGATTCATTCCAATTTAGGAACCGGAAACTTGGGTCTCAGAGAGTTTGAGTTTACCAAGAACATGCAGCTAATCGGTGTCAGAGCTGGGACTAGAATCCAGACCATCCAATGTCCACTTTCCACTGCTTATGTGGATAGACAGGTTAATCTAATCAAGCAACGTTTGCTGAGTACTTACTGTGCTGGGCACATTTGTAAGCACTTGGCATGTATTCACTCAATTCTCCCCACCATATTGGGACGTCCCATTATTCCCATTTTACAGACCAGGAAACTAAGGCTCACGGAGGTTAGAGAACTCTTCTAAGTTCACCCCGTGAGTTTGGCTCCAGGCCTGTGCTCCCAACTATTGTGCTATGTGGGCCCTTCGTTCTTTGTGAGAGTCACCTGACAAAGCTCTGAATCTGGAGAACAGCTGATGCTAAGTCTGGAAGTAAGTAGAAGAGGCAAGGCCTGACTTAGAGTTCCTGAGGAGGGTCTGGTGCTGCTGAAGTGGGAATGATACCACTGCGGGATTTGCTTGAAAAAAAAAATGTGTTGATCCTCCAATGGACAAAGATGTCAGTAAGTGCGCTCAGTGAGTGTATGTATCCATAGGGAGACCAGATTTTTAGGCCACTGCTGAAAAATATTTTTAATATGGAAATCTGTGATGATTTAATGAGACTAGCTGAAAGCCAGTTGAGTTTCTTAGCAGAAAGTGCTTTTTAAGTTCACGATAGAGATTGTCTCACACAGAGCTAGAACTCAGAAAGAGTTGTGACCATTAGCCTCGACCCCTCTGGGCTTGAGCTTCTCATTTCTAAAATGAATGCAAACTAAACTCCTCTAAATGGGAAGATACAGGGATGCGACCTCAACAGAAGTGACGTAAAGCCCTTTGCCTCACATTATTATCTCTAATGACCACAGTGGGCAGAAAAATCCCTCCTCCATTCCCACCCCCATCACAGATGGCCACATCCTAATCCCCGGAATTTGTGACTGTGTTACCTTACTTGGCAAAAGAGAATCTGCAGATGTAATTCAATTAGGGGGTCGTGAGATGGGGAAAGCCACCTGGGTTTTCCAGGTGGGTCCAGTGTAGTCATAAAGGTTCTTATAAGAGGGCAAAGCAGTTGTGTCAGACGAGCGTGGGATTAGGAGATGCTGTGCTGCTGGTTTTGAAGATGGCGGACCCAATGATGAGGTAAGAGGTGTGGCAGCTTCTAGAAGCCAGAAAAAGTGAGGCAGTGGGTATACTTCCCAGAGCCTTCAGAAGGAATGCAGGTCTGCTGATACTTTGATTTTTTTAGCCCATCAAGACCCATTTCGGATTTCTGACCTCCAGAACTATAAGACAATACTTTTGTGTTGCTCTGAGGCAAATTATATATATATATATATATATATATATATGCATATAGTTAGCCTCATATGCTTTTCTGTGAAAGGACTCTCATTTTATGGTAAAGCAGCACACTGTGCGATAGTCATTTGGCACACAAAAACGACCCGAAAACCAAGCTCTCTGAGAGTAGATCACAATGCTGGGGCTTGTTTCCCCTTGACCAGCTGAGCCAGCTTGGATTCCACCAAGTAGCTGTGTTTTGGGGGTGGGTGGCTGCAGTTCGGGCTGGTGCTCCTGCCAGCCCACAAAGTCTGGGGTGCCACCCAGCTGTGCAGACAGGTGGTACAACTAAGGCTGAGAGATTGCTAGAGAATTCCTTAGCCGGCAAACCAACGCAGGGCAAAAGCTTGGCACTGCTCCCCTTGCTCCCGGAGTTGTGGAGCTCCGTGACTGCGCCGTCACGCTCTTTCTGAAGAGCGCTGCTTACCTGTGCCCCGCCCTCCGCGCCTGCCAGCCCCCTGTGAAATTCTATCAACACGACTGATTGAGATATATTTATTTTCTTATTTCCTGAGCTCCACATATGTGCTGAGTGGTCCATAAAACTGAAATGAACTCTTTCGTCCTGCCTGAACTAATACACCTTTGTAACCAAGGGCGATTTGCTTTAAGAGAAGCGAATACAGGTAATTCCACCATTGCAAAAACAGGTGCTTAAGAGATGAATTATTACTTGGCTATCTCTGAGCTATTTTAAAAAGTGCATGGTCACCTATGTGGTGTAAATTATTTGCTTTACTAAAATTTGATATGCATATACTTCATATTGTGGGTGCTTAGTCAATATTTTGATGATTTCATAACACTATCTCTGACACTGTAGCAGGTATATTATAAGGGCTCAAGAAATATTTGTCAAATGAATCTTTTCCTGGAGTGCCAGATTATTTCCCCAGCCATCTGCCAGGTAGCTCTGCCTTGATATTCTGCAGGAACCGCGAAGGTTACCTGTCTGCATGATCTAATTTCTTCCTCTTCAACACCTCAACAGCCTGTGTTTGACTCTTTGGTCCCTTGCTTACTAGTCTGTGGTGTTGGGCTTTCTGTGTCTCATTTTCCTCCTCTGTGAAATGGGTATGGTAACAGTGGCTACCTTATAGGATTGTTGTAAGGACTAAATAGGAATGGTTAGCATGGACATAGCACCTAGCAACACACAGTACGTATCAGCTATCATTATTTTCTGTTTCAGCCAGCACCTAGTTGGCTTACTCAAGGTGCCTCTTCCTTCTTCTCCCCAGAGCAAAACCAACTTCTTCTCTCCCTGTTTCTCTCCACCCTGACACTGCCATAGTCCAGGTGCTCCTTATTGCAAAGTCTCCCTTCCCTTCCCCTCCATTAACAACCTCTGTTGTGTCCTTCCTGAAACTCCGCCTATTCTCCCCCCATTGCTTGGGCATCCCCCTGTCTTAGTATGGCCATCAAAGCCTTTTGATGAGCTGCTTTCTGACTACACACGTACCTGCCCAACCCAACATCAGCCTTTCCTCGCCACTTCCCAGTCTCCCAACTGTAGCCACACTAGACTCCTTAGTGCTTCCTGAAAGTGCATCAAATTCCTACTCCTCCTGGCCTTTGTTTCCTCTCTCTGGGATTCCTTACCGATGCACTGATGTCATCGAGGTGTAGCTTTACTCCTTGATGTGGTCATAGTCCTACAGAAATAGTTGCTCCTTCACGTGGCCCTCCCAGGACCCCACTCTAGCACCTATCGCTTTGTATTAATTACAGTTATTTGTTAAAACTGCCGCTCTCCACCTTTCTTCCCACCTCCATTAGACATGAACACCTCCAGACGGGAACCATAGCCCCCGAGATCTTTATTTTTCTGTTTCTAGGTCCCTATACATAATAGCAGTTCAGCAAATGATTTTTCCTATTATAAAATTAAAATATACTTATGGTAAAAAAAAAAATCTCTATGGAAATGCATGACTTAGTATGTGCAAGGCCCTGTCCACTCTGCAGTCAGTTCCATCTCCTACTAAGGTTTATGTTTATTTTTTTGGACATTAGCCATGCAAACATGGACACAAGCATTTTAAAATGGAATGGGAGTAAATAATTATGACACCTATCAAAAACACAGATGATTGTTTTAAAAAACGGAGCTAAACTGGTTTTGTGTTTAATGGACTTAAAAGCAAATAGCATTCCTCTGTTTTAAAGAAAATATGGGAAGATTGTTTCTATAAAGAAGTGATATTGTTATTCTGTAATACCGTCTGTTTTTATAGGATGCCTTCCCATGATAACTTCTCCTTTACACTTGAAGAAAGAAAATACAAATGCACAGGGAGATGATAGAGATATTAATTTCCTTTTTGAACCTAAGGGGAAAGCATATGCTTCAACCAAACTTCCATTTGGCTTTGAAGGCAGGATGATTTTTCATTTGGAACCCAAGCAGAATTTCAAAGACATTCAGCGTTGGTGCCCCCCTCTCTGACTCGTTGCTAAAGGCAGGTATAAATCTAGCAGGATTTGCGGCCTGTGGGATTTTGCAGGAGGGCAGGGTGTAGGGGCTGGGTGCCCACTCCGGCTGGTAGGGGGTGGGGCAGAGGGAGAAACGACCCCCTGGTCCCCTTGATTCCCCACTGCTGGCTTAAGAGTCCTTTTTCTGATAAGGAACCGCTGATCTGGCTGATCTGAACTCGCACTTGTTGCCACTTCCCTTAATTGTGTCCTTGGAAGCTTGTAAAGACTCATTTTGGTGCTTTGGCCCACAGCTGTTTAAAAACACATGTTTTAACCTGATGGTTTATCTCCCCCTCCCCACCCCCAGTTCATTGTTCTTACAAACTACCTTGAGTGGACTGCCAGAGTCAGGGGTAAACCTAAGCCTCAGAGGCTTGAGCCTCTCAAAGGAAACCAGTCCAAAGCAGGCCAAACTCCCTGCATTAATTTAAGGCTCCGGCTCAGGCCACCAGCCCAGGGGGTCACAGCTTCCGAGGCCGGCACAGCAGCAGGACATCCTGTTTGAATTCAGAAACCACTGCCGGGATCCCCTCCTCCCACACTCCCCTCCGCGTGAGTCCCTCCTCCCGTCGGCCAATAAAACAAAGAAATATAATCTCTGAAAGGAGAGACTTCTCAGGCCTTGATTGTCCCGCTGGCCTCGAAAATGGACGCGGGGGTGGTGGTGGTGGGGAAGTTAGTAGCTACTGGAAGGCGAAAGACCCCATCACCATGGCCACTACATTCTCATTTGCTCTGCCTTTTTGTTTAAGAGAAAATGTAAAAACCTTCTAAGATATTCTCCAGGCTAGTAATAGAACACCAAAATGACTTACTCATTTACGTAACACTGGAGAGAGAGAGAATGGGTGTGTACATGGAGGGGGGGTGTACGTGTGTAAGCATTTTTACAACTTGACTGGTAAAATCATCCCAGGTTGAACATCTCTCCAAGTATTGAATATGATGTTTATTATTTCCAAGAGTGTTTTAATATTTTTACTACTGATATTATGTATCCAAAAACAGCATTATGTACTGTTTAGCATGCTATAATCTTATGAGTATCTCATTGTATATATCAAATATTTCAGAAATTTCAGAAAAAAAGAATGAAGGAGATGGTATGTCAGCATTCTGCTTCTGTGCTTTTCTGATTACGATTGTCTCATGAACAGGGGGTTTTAATTCATCCTCACTTGAAATGCAGCAGATGCCAACCATGAGGGAATAAAGGTGCTAATTTATAGTCTTTTAAAGATTGTGTAAAAAAAAAAAGGAGGGGAGTGCAAGTTTAGCAATAAAAAGAGAAGGAAAAACTCCTTCAACATGGGTGTTTTATATGTAAGCAAGGAGGTCTGCAAAAAACCATGGATGTTTCTACTAATTTGAAATTCCACCAGCTGAGAAATAAAGCACTGCTGAGTTATTGAAGAAAAGGTCTTGGTTCCTTGTGCATGGGAAATGAAACTTTTCAGCTTGCAAGTGGCCCGTAGATTTGTTATAACTTTTTTTTTTTAATTTCTTCTTTCAAAGGCCAAACAGCAAGCAGGAGTTAGAAAATGTGGTTTGCATGTATTGCCTAGATGACAGCAGCAGATCAACGGTCAAAAACTAATTAATCAAATGAAGGCAGCAAAGAAGTAAGGTTTTGGCAAACAACAAAGAGATTCATGAGTAATGTTTACTTCTACTTTAGCTAAATTCTGTTTTTAATTGGCAACAAGAATGATTTTGGTTGCAGCAGTTATTTAGGAGGAAGACTTGCCCTTGGCAGGTATTGCATCCCAGAGTCTGATCTGATGAGAGGAGGGAAAAGCCAACATGTCCACCTTAAAGATATCACCAGGTCTGTTTACTACTGCCCCTTTCCCATCTTTGCACGCACCACCTCAGAGGTTGGGGCCCTCTGGCTTCTCCCATGTACCAGCAACTTGGAGAATGTGTGTAGCACACCCGTCTTGCTGGGACCTGAGTTCTAGATTGCCATGCTTTGAGCTGATCGCTAGTAAACATTCAACTTTGCATGCGATCAAACCAACCCACTGAAGAGTCAATAGAATGTCTTCCCTCTTTAGCTATGTTTTTAAATAGTGTTTTTTCAGCCCTATTTCTGAAGATTTCATAGGACTTTGTAGCATATACGACTCCTTCTTCTCAAATGGCCAGGAATTGTACCTTTGTTAGGAAGACTTGGGTACAGAAACATTTTAGCCTAATTAATGTTGGGAATTGAAGTGAGACAGGACAAAGAATATCAGATATCCTGTGGATTGGCCTTTAGCTGCCAGCCTATTGGGCCAGAAACTACTGGGTTGGGTGCTTTAGTCGGATGGGTGGAGGGGGAACGGGAAGCAAATAGATCACTAAGGAAGAAGAGTAGATGAGGCTGGGAGGACATTAGAATTTAGAGAAGAATATAGAGGAGAATGAAGAAGTAGTGGTAGCTAGATTGCTTTAGAAGGGACCAGGCATTGGTGGAAATAAAACATGACAGCAGTGAAGTTAATGAGCGTGTTTTCTAGAACCCATAATGTCTCTTCTCTCTGCTCTTTGTGTTCCTTCAGCCTGACTAACCACAAGATAATAATCTTCCAAAATGTGGCTTCACCTCCCCCATCTCCTGCCCTTCCCCTCTACATAGCCTTAGTGGCTCTGGCGCCCTCAGCACTGAAGCACACCCCTCTCCTGGGACAGATGGTGATCTGTCTACTTTCATTCCCTCTTTAGGCTGAAAGCTTCATGAGGACAGAGAATACAGACCGATCTGTGCGCTGCTTTGGGCAGTTCATTGAACAATCATTCTGTGCCAGGCACTATGGTGGATGCTTGACATGTATCATTTCAATTAATCTTCAATGACTACCTAGTGAATACTGTTCTCATAATCCACATTATGAAGAAGCTGGGCTTGGAGTGATTAAATAATTTCCGTAAGGTCACAGTGGGCCAGCATGCAGGCACAGACATCGAGTCCAGAGCCCATCTTTTAATCATTAGTCTACTCCCTTCCCTGGCAGATCCTCAGCACACATTTGCTGAATTTGAATTGGTAATAAATATGGGGCTGATTTTGCACATTGTGAGTGCATAATCATTTGACTTCAGCTCATTTGGACTGGAGAGGTCTGTATTTGTCTAAGGGGGTCATTTCTCACGGGTCCTGTTACGCTTCAGTGGGCCCAAGGAAACCTCAGTGTTCCAACTGGGCCGGCAAAATGGTTGGGTGTCTGCAGGTGGCGGTGGATTCTGAGGACACATGTTTTAGTGATCAACGTATGTATACTTTATTATTTTACTGTCATTTCTTTTATTAACATAATTAAAACCGAAACAGGAACCTTTTCTTCTAGGAAGAGTATGGATATGCAGGTCAGAGAAGAGGATGGAAGGACAAAGCCCTACTTTTTATGAAAAATTGACTCACAAATCAATGCCTTGATTGACCCATGTGACAAAGAGGCCATCGGTGCAGTGAACTCTCAAGGGCAGAGACTCTGTACTTGGTTATGAGAGACCCTGGGAGGGCAGAAGTGGGTGGAGGTGTCTTTGTCACGTCAATGGACCGGTTTCCCTCTGCACTCCAGGGAACCACTTTTGAGAGCCCTTCTTTCCAGGACCCACTCCCATTTGTACTAGCCGAAGCACAGAACCACCCTGGCTCTAGGGGCAGTCCAAACCCTCCACCAGCACTTTGTAGCTTCAGTCCCTAGTCATGTAAACCCTCCTTTAATCTGTGAAGTAAACCCAAACGCCTTCCTTAAGAGTTCAAAAAAAATTCTTCCATTAAATCATCAAGTTTAAAAAGGAAGCTGCTCAGTTTGGCCATGAGCCAATTTACACACATGCACACACACCACTTCTCACTCTAGACCTTTAAGCAGGGAGATACCCCGAGTCCAATTCCTTAGGGTGGTGCTTTGGAATGAGGCTGAAATTAAGAGAGGAATATTAAGCTTTCATGAGGTTCCAAGTTCATTTATAGTTTTTCCCCCACCACTCTGTAAGTGGCCTCAGGGTGCTCTTGCCTGGGCCCCCCTTTGTGTGCAGCCTTATAACCACAATGAAACTCTCCTCTAAATCTGCCTCCTCCCAAAAGAGAAGAACCAATATGTGAATTAAACAAATAACTACCTGAGGCACCTCCGGGCCAGGCAGCAGGACTGCTTGTCCTTACCCCTGCGGGAATGCTTAGCCCAGCCTCTCTCCAAGCTTCATTGGCCCCCATCCCTGAGCCTGGTGCCCCTTTCTTAATCCAGGTGTTGGCAAACCAAAACACAGGAACTGCTTCCCCCAGTTCAAATGAGGCAAATCAATTCAACAATAAGATCAGAAGACATAAAAGCACAAAGCGTTTTCATAGCATTGATCTCAGTTTCCTTAACTATGATAATAGAAGCTGCTAGTATTGAAACCTACTATACATTGAGCAGAAGGCTGGATTTCTTACAAATAATGTTCCATATAAGCCTCCATTTTACAGCTCAGACAACTGAGGCTCAGAGACATCAAGTGATTTGCCTGAGATACATAGTGGAGCCTGAGTTCAAATCCAGATCTCTTTATTCAAGCTTCGTTTTTATCAGGTACCCATGCCACCTGCTACCTGGGTTGGCGGGCTCTCTGCCCTGGACTTCAGAGGGCCCTCTCCAGGAGGTGAAGAGTCTGGAAAACCAAAGGAGATCTGCCTATTCCCTACCCCCATCCCCTTCCATTTTAAAGGGACACGTGGGTACTCAGGCCCCTGGAACTCCCTGCCCAAAGGTCCCCAGCCAGGGTTGCTGGGTTTAGGAAATAAAAATACAGGAATGCCAGTTAAATATGAATTTCAGATAAATAATTTTTAGTTTAAGTATGTTCCAAATAATATTTAGGACCTACTTAATAAACAGATCATTACTTATCTGAAATTCAAATTTAACTAGGAATCCTGTATATTTTTTGGTAACCTTAGCCCCAGCCACTTGCAAGATCTCCAGTGAGCTTTTGGCTAGTAGCTGCTTGGGGGATGTGAATAGAGCCCAGACCTGGGCAGCTGGGTGGGTAAAGGCATGCAAGCAGGGCTCCTCGTGGGAGCCTGGGGGTTGTGGAGAGCAGGGGACTTGACTGAGACTTCCATTTTTACCCTTGTTAGGGGTAGGCCTGTTCCCCAGTCCCCATTGTTTTATTTTCTAACTCAGTTTTCATTTGCAATTTACATGACCAGCTGAATTCACAGGACATGGACTCCTTTTGCTTCATTTCCCGCTAGATCCGGGTGAGATAGCAGATGCTAGGACAAGCTACTCAGAGTCCTGGTCTCAGGGAAATTTCGGTGTTGATGCAGATGGGTTTCTCAGTCTATGAAATGGAAAAAATGCTAGATGTGAGGGTCAAAATTCTTGGCTTTACTACTTGAAATCTGCCTGATCTTGCCTGAGATACTTTCACCTTTCTGAGGCCCCCCATTTTCTTTTCATTCATAAGGTATGAAAAGTAGCCCAGCCTTCTGGAGTGGTGGTGAGGGTGAGATGAAATAGCACGTGAAAGTATCAAAGCACTTGGCGGTGTCAACAACATAAATGTAGTTGAGTCGGAATAGCCAGGCACAGATCCCTGAGCCTTTTCCTGCTCAGGCTCAACTGAGCCACTCATACACCAGATTCCAGCCTGAAGGCCCTGGGGTCTCCTATGAAGCCAAGATGGAACTTCTGATTATTGCCTCCATTCGTGTATCCCTGTGCATTTCAGTAAATGGTCCTAAAATGAATGGCCTTCCAGGACCCTCGTCTTCAGGTCTGCAAACTCAGAATTACTCGACCTCACGGGAACCACTTCCATCTAGAAGGCAAGGGGGACCCTGCCCACTGAGACGAGGCGAACACATTCATCAGAACCAAGGTTGGAGCTATCCCCCAGAACTTCTGATGAGAATTACTAAAAATAAACAAATATACAAAACCCGGACCAATCCGGTGCCAGATAAATGCTCTTTCTTGAGCACAAGTAGCAAAACACAAGAAGAAATGCAGATCATTCTTGTGCTCTGGAAGGTACCACCATGTGCTGAGGGCTTTAGTCTCTTCTAGTCTCTTAGTCTCCTCTGGTCTGTGTTGGTCACACCCTCCCGCACCTCCCCTCCTCCTTCCCTCCTTCCCTCCTTTCCAACAGATTGATTTATCTGTGAGCAATCCTCAGAAGCAGCTTCAGGAGAAAGATGGTGTATTATGATGCAGAGAACAAGGTCTTTGGTGTCGGAAAGACCTGGGACCCGCACCAGCCTGCCGTCTCCGGGTTACGCAATCATGGGCAAGCTGCTCTCAACTACATAATCTAACCTCAGTATAGTGCCTGGTACCTAGAAGTGCTCCGTAAATGGTGGCCATTATTATTGAAGATTATGTATAATATATATGAAATTTATGCTTTATACCCAATAAAGCACAAACAGTAGGTGCTCAATAAAGCGCAGACAAATGACTGACGAGAACGGAAAGGAGTACTTTCTGAAAGTTCCCCTTTGTAAGTTTTACAAGAAGCAGAAGACAGCCAGAGCAGTGGCCGGACAGTTCCGTCTTCCCCAGGGCCCCCAGACGGGAGGGTGTTCTGAGTGTTCGGAGGTTGTGATCCAGTCCCCAGCCGTGCCTGCCAGTGCAGGACATACCTTGCTCCTGCTTGCTCACTGTGCTCATCTATCTCCCCCTTTCCATCCTTCATTGATGTGGGCCATGTTTAGCCATAACCGTCCTTGATTGCCTGCAGGACCAAACGCGTAGGCAGAAGTAATTAAGAAATCACAGGCACATACCTTTCAGATAGCATAATCGCCCTCACGTCAGGTACCAATGCCTCTACAAGCTTGCTGCCGCTGTCCACTGTGCAAACAGTTCCACCCACTGCAGGTGAAAAGAATTCTACTTCTCAGGGCTGAGGAAGGCTGCTTTTTTCCCCCTTTTTTTGGCAGAATCCTTTCAATTATTTAGGATACTGATCTTTTTTTTTCCTTCAGTCAGGGCTATCTGAGTACACTATTGTAAATTGAACATTTGCCAGTCCCAAACTTTGGACTTGATAGGTTTAGATTCATCCTGCTCAGTATGTCTCTTAAAGGTGACAGTGAATATGGACAAGATCAATGGACATCCCTTTGACAGAGAATCAAATACAGAGGAAAATTTATCTTTGAAAATTTTTGATTCACAGCCTGTGGCCAATACAAATGGAGTGCATACATTCCTGGGGACCCTTTCCCCTTCAAACCAACACTTGCACGCAGACTTTTAGGGATCAATATATAGCAATTTATATATAATGAAAGACACATTTATTCCTGATAGATTCCTCTCTATATATAGGTATCTCTCTTGCATATATAAATAATGTGGTTTACCTGTTTGCCTTCCAGGATGTCGCATTTTCCTATCTCAGATGAGAAAACCTAAGCATGAGACATCAGGGGTGCCGCAGACCCCTTTGGAGAAATGTTTTGTTTTGTGATAGGGAAAATCTAGTTTACTGTAAGAAGGCGCATCTTGTCTTCTGGGTGGTAAGCTGTTTATTTAACCCTCACCACCCATCTCCTTCACTGTGCTGGGTTCTGATGAGAATTTTTTAGAAAGCAGTGCCAAGTTAATTCTGTTGCATCATTCCTTCATTTACTCAACAAAAACTCATTCAGGATCTAATATGTGGTACTGGGTTAGGCACTGGGAATGCAAACTATATAGACTCTGGTCCCTGCACTCAGAAGGCTTACAGTCTGGCACAAGAGACAAACCTTAAAAAAAAAAATTTACACAAGTATAAATTTACACACTATGGCAAATGTTTTAGTGATCTGCAACAGTGAGAATAATGTGAAAGCATATGATTAAGGACCTGAGAAGGTGAGAGGCCACAAGGAGATACTAACAAAGGTAGGTGCTGTGCAGTGTTAATATATTTGTATTCCTAGTCCCTTACCTAGTGCCTGGCATGTTGTCAGTCTATTGTGTGAATGAAATCATCGCTTGTGAGGTTCTTTTTGCTCATGGGTCTCTAATATTAACAAGTCAAAGCCTGTGCATGCTGTCTGTTCGGTCAGGAACAATTCTGCATGCTTGTTGTGGATTAGTTTACTCTTTCCTTCAAAAATCTTTGAAGTAGGTATTAGCGCTATGCCTTCATTATATAGATAAGGAAACAGAGGCACAGAGAGGGTAAAGGATTTGATCAAGAAGTTTTTAAGTAGTGGAGCCTGGATTTGAACTTTGGCCATCAGATTTCAGAACCTCAGCCATTATCCCCTGTGCCTCATCGCTTTTCAAAAGGTGATAGGCTCTGTAACAAGCTAGAGGGGTGTGAAGAGTTGTGGTGAAATAGAAGATAGGAGTGGAAATAGATCAGCCCTCTGGCGGTTACATATTAGAAGCCTAATACAGCTATAGCACTTCCACCCCTATCACCTGGCCCCTCGTTCTGTAGTGTCTCTAAATCCTTTTCTCTGGCCCAAAGCAGAGTCCTCTCTCTTTGGGTGGCCAATGATTGTTCCTGGTTGGCAGCCTCTGGGGCTTCTGGGAGAATCCACATGTTGCAGGCACCACAAGGTTTCACCCCTTCCATTTAGCACTGTCAGATGTCCCTTCTTTGGCAAGCGGCATCAGTGGCAGCAGCAGCCTCCGATCTTCCTCATCTGGGGGCTCTGACTCCTGCTTTTTGTCTTCTCCTTTCCACACCCTGGGAGTCACACATGGGGTGGAGGGGGCACGGACCAAGTAGGTTTGGGTCTGAGTGCCGACTGGCTGTACCTACCTTGGGTCTTCACCATCTTTGCTTCTCTTCTAGTTCTCAATATTTTCATGGCTTGGGGAGAATGGGAGCAGGGTGTTCTCTTCTTCAACCCTCTCAGGTCAATCACAGGGAATGTCTGAGGAAATTCTTGCAGTAGGTGCCCACTCTCTAGCAAATGAACTCCCCCACTTCCACTTGAGTAATTTTAACTCCCTCTTCTGGAACCCCATAATTATTTACTTTAATGCTTCTGTTTTCTTTTGGGTTCCAACTCCCTTACTCAGGAACTCATGCTGCATTATCAATTTTCCTGCTTTGAGTATATTTAAGTGCAACTGGATTTACTGTAGAAGGAGCTGACAAATTTGTGAGCTTTCCATCAGAGATGGTGCCCTATACCTGAGAGCAAGAGCTGGAAAAAAGCTTCTTACATCTTGCACAAGAAAAGGAAAGGAAGTCCAAATACTTTGACCTTGAGCCCTAAGATTTGGTCCTTGGAAAACACTGTCCAGAAGCTCTTCTAGTTATGGACACATGAGGTTCAAAGCAATTCCAATTTCAATCGGTTCTCAAGTCCTGTCACAAAAAGTCTTTGTTTATCGTATATGAAAATTAAACTGAGAACATGTAAGTATTTCAAGGCCTTGAGTGTTTCTCTGTGTTACAAGAGGTAGGGATTTGAGGGGAAATCTAAACCATGTTTACACAAGACTGACCTCAAGGGGCTCTTTTGTTTTGCCAAAGGAAAGAGATGATGTTATTCTGGAGGGAGAAGGCCCAGACTCACGCTGCAAGGAGCTAAACTGGAATAGGTGGTTTTCATTGTTGATGGAGTAGCATTTCTGTGACTTTCCTTTGGGAAAAAATTAATTTCATAGCACAAGGTCCCTGGATATTATCTGTTGTGGTTGGGTGATGTGTGTGAGACTGTACTGGAGCAATTATCCTAATAGATGTGGGAAAATTCTAGGCAGTAGCATCAAAAGGTCAGGTCTTTGAGCCTGGGCTGAAATGGTTATTGAGCATAGTCAGCTGCCTAAACTGTTCTCATACATCCGCAATCCATCTTGATAGCTGGGTGTGTAGGGGCAGAGGAGGCACTACTATTTTTTTTTAATGCATTACAGAGATGTGGTTAATTCAGAGAGCCAGTCATTTCCAATTCATTCCATTCAGTCTTTTCTTTAGGAATGTAGAGGATTGCATAGGATTAGGTCTTTAGTTCTCTATGAGACCTCAACTCAAGTGGTTGAGCTGTCATTAAACACTCCTGGTACTGACCGGTTATTCAAACACCAAGAATATGATACAAACTGGTATGGACCACAGGGCAGCATCATGGACCTGAAGAAAAGTGAGGTTAGACACTGTCACATACCAAGGAAACCATAAATAAACCAAAGATTCTCACTGGCAAAGCCCTAGTTAAAATATTAAATTGAATCCAGCAGAGTCAATGTCTCATATTCATATTTTAAAACAATTGGCTCTGTGTGTCACAGATATATGACAGTCTGAGCATTTACAGCGAGTTAGCATTCATGGCCAACTAGAGTATCAAAACCAATGAGCATATCAATACTCTAAAGGGGGCTTATTAATAATGCTAAGATGAAGCTACTGCTGCTATTTGGATATATATAATGAACAATGCAATTAATCTATTAGAAGGGATTTGGGGAATTTTGCTTTGCTGTAAGGGAAAGGAAGATACTTATTTAAATCGGGTCCTTATTATTAGGTTGTTTTTAAGGTTTGTTTGTTTTTTCCTTTTCCATTCTGTTAGCTCAAAGCAGAACAAATACTCTAGCTCTAAAGTATTTCCCAGATATTGGAGCCTACCTTGCTGGCTGGAGGTATCTATTTGGAAATGGTCAGATTTCCCCATAGGGGCTGTAAAACACATGCATTGTTGATAAAGAGATTACAAAAGTTGCATAGGCCCATGCAATATATAAACATGTATATGTAATGTATTTAAAATGAAGACAGATGGAAGAATGTATCCACTAGATGATGAGACAGGAATATATATGTATATTGTTCCAGGTCCTTGTCAGGTGTTGCTCCCAGCTCCATGTCAGGTATATATTATGACAGAGAGAGCATGTGCAGACACATACCCAGGAGAGCCCCAAAGAGAGGAAATTGCGGTAGGCACACAATTCATCTGTAGCTGCCCACCTGCCAAATACTGGCAGACTCCTCAGGGTCACAACCCACATGTTGTGAACCACGATTTTACCTCCCTGGGTAGCATGTGGTTTTGAAGGCAAAGGCTGTGAGTTTACATTCCCGACTGCCATATGTATGCAGTTAGCGGACAACTATAGTCTCTTTATATGTACATGGCCACAAATCATTACCGAGTGATGTCTGGCTGTTGGACTTGATCTCCTGCAAATTCTCCATATGCTTCACCTTATTCCAAAATGAGTGGAAGAAAATATGCAGTATTGACAGACAAATGGGAGGCCTCTGCTTCTTGTGAAACTGTAGTATGTGAAGTTACAATGGGCAATGGAGGGAGAAGCAACTTATCCTTAATTTACACATTCAAAATGCAGATAAAAACAGGAACAATCAAAATACAATTGGCCATTGGGACTTTAGCCAGCATGGTTAATTCTGATTCATCACAGTAACTGAAGGGACGTGGCCATCTCTATTTTTGGTTTAAGAGCTTCTGTTGACAAACAGGTTCATTCCCGATTTCTTTTTTCCTTCTGTCTCACGCTCCTTCTCTTCCTTCCCACCTCCCTTCTTTCCTCCTTCCTATGTATGTCCATATTATTTTTTTTTTCACTTCATAAAGGACTTGGGACAGTAAACAAGAGGAAGAAATGAAATTAAGCAATAACCTCTGCACCGTGGCAATTGAGAGCACAAGCTGACCATAAAGACCAATATACTTTATTATGTTATTGAGCTTCTATATAGTAGAGTTCTCCTATGAGTCTCCTTAGAATAATGGTCAAAGGAGGGAAATATAGCACATAATTTTTATCATTAAGAGGAGGAACAGGTGACTTTCTATACATGAGATATAGATAGATATAGGTGTGTGTGTATTTATATATATATGTCTATGGAAGGGTATCGGGTGGGGATTGGGGTGTGCTTCAGTGAGGATTTAGGGTCCCCATCTCTTGTGCTTTTTTTTCATGAAATGTTTCATATATACAGAAAATAATATCACAAATACCCAGTCTACCCACTCACCTCTCAGCTTTAATAAAGCGTATATTTTCCCATATGCCTTACAAAATTTATAGCAATTAATATAGATACAAATGAAAATTCTTGCCTGGAATCTCTGGTTCCATCTCCTTGTCTCCCCTCCAAAGGTAATTATGAATATGTGTTTATTATTCCCATGCACATTTTATCCATGTTCCTACTGATAGATTGTTTCCAGTTTTTCACAGGCTAATGTACATCATCATACATATCTCCTCGTGCACATTTGTAAGATTCTCCCTGCAGCAGTAGCATGCAAACTCTTAAAAATACATTTTACACTATAACCCCGTGTGCATACACACGCTGAAAAATATTTATGCTTTTGTCTTGGGTCAGCTTTCCTAGAAACAGAGCCATAGATAGAATTTCTTCTGCATGAAAAAAATCTGTGAGGGAGTGAGGGAAGCAGGAAAGAGCAGGGGAAAGGCTGAGCAAAGATGTGTCTTCAGCTGAAACCTACCCTCAGTCTGGTCCCTCGGGGAGCCCTGCAGTGTGAATGGCACCGCGGTTTTGCCCTATCTTGAGGCAAGGGATCCAGCTTCCATACCTGTCATCTGTCTGTCACTGACTATAGGCCACATGGAGGAGGGGGAGGGGGTGGAGACATAAAGATATTCTACTTTATTTTCTTTTAAACATTTAAACTTTTATTATTTAGATCTTTATTCATCTATGAATTTGCTTTTACATATAGGATAGGTATGTACTTTCCTTTTTTTTTTTTTTTGCATGGGCAGGCACTGGGAACTGAACCTGGGTCTCCAGTATGGCAGGCGAGAACTCTGCCACTGAGCCACCGTGGCCCGCCCAGGTATGTACTTTTATTTTTTAAATATAAATAGCCAATTATTCCAGCACCATTTATTGAATACTCCATCTTATCCCTACAAATATGTAAGCTACCCCAATCATGTATCACCTTTTCATATAAGCATGGGTAGGTTTTAGACCTCTCTATCCTATTCCATTGATCTATTTGTCTGTTCTCCTGCACCAATATCACATTCTCTTAATTGCTTCTTAGTTGCTATTGCTTTATGATAAGCTAGGATATCGGATAGGGCCTAACTATCCATTTCATTTTTAAAATTTTCTGTCCTGTTTTCTTCCATATGAATTTTCAGATCAGCTTTTTAAGTTTCACAAAAATTTATGTTGGGATTGTGATTGGAATTGAATTTGCATATTAATTCAAAAAGACTTGATATTCTTATGATATTGAATCATTCCATCAATGGACATGGTATGTCACTACATTTATTTGGGTTTATAATGTCTTTCAATGTTGTTTTAAAGTTTCCCCATAAAATTACAGTATCTTTTCTTAGATTTATCCCTAGATATTTTTAAAATTTTATTATTTTGACTTTTTCCATTATATTTTCTATTTAATTATTGCTAGCGCATAGGAAGACTACTAATCTTTGTATATAAATCTTGCTGAACTCTGTCTTAGTTGATTCTTAGGGCAGATTGTCTTTTATTTTCTCTGAACAGCCATATTACATACAAATAAGGAGAAGTTTGCTTGTTCCTTTCCAAGTCTTATGTTTCCTATTTCTTTCAATTTTATTCTATCAGCTAGGACTTTCATTAAATATTGAATTGAAGCAGTCATAGTAGCTGAAATGTTTTAAGATCATGTGTGCTGTAAGTTTATGGGGAATTCCCTTTGTGAATGTAAAAGAAGTTCCCCTATAATTCTAGTTTGCAGAAATTTTTGAAAATATTGATGAATATTACATTTTATCAAGTGATATTCTGCATTCTTTAAGATAATTATATACTTTATTTTAATACATATATAAGTTGTATGGCATAGATTTTCTTATGTTGAACCATCTTTACATTCCTGAGATAAACCCTTAGTTTTTATACACTGCTGAAAGATTTCCCAATATTTTATTTAGTATTTTTCTCTGAAAAGATATCTTTTTTTTTTTTTTTTTTTTTTTACTATGCTTGTCTGGTATTGGTATCGGAGTTATATTAACCTTATAAAATGAGTTGGAAGTACCTTTCTTTTATTCTTGGAAACAGAGAATACAAGATGGAATAGAAGAACAAAATCTAGTTTTGTATTACTCACAAAACCAAGCTCTGCTTTTTATTATGTAAATTTTAACACATTGATCAAGATTTATGATAGAGCTCATTTCTCTCCTTTGATTTTAGGTTTTTTGTTTGCCGTCTTTGTTCTTGCTTATTCTTTTACTTCCTTTCTTCTAGTGTACTAATAAGGTTTCTATGTCCTTTTTTCCCTTTGCTTTTTACAAACTGGATTTTCTGACTATTTTATCTGTTACTCTTGACTATTTAATAAAATATTTAACCATACATTTTTTCTACCAATATTTAACTATTTAATATTTCTATCTTCTTGTCAAGCATAACAAGAACCTTAGCCTGCTTTTACTACCCAATGAATAACACCCCATTCACATCTTTGAATTTTGCTTAGTTTTGTTGAATATGTAAAAATTCAAAATAATTGGTTATTTTTACTTTTTGTGCTGTCTAATTTCTTCTTTCTGAGTTCACTTGTTATTGAGGTAAATCATTTAATAGCTTGCTTAGTGAAGATCTGTGAATTGTAACACTCTAAGTCTTTGTGTAGTGAAAAATGCCTTTATTTTGTCCATACAATTGAAAGATTATTTGGGCATAAAATTATAAATTGACAGTTATTTCCTCTTAACCCCCCAAATATTATTCCATTATTTTTTGGCTTGATTGCAGCCAAGGAAATGTCTGCTATCAGTCTAATAAATGTTTTTTACTAGGCAATCTATTCTTCCTAGGAACTTTAAAAGTCTTCTGTTTTCTTTGCTGCTATGCAGGTCCATTACCATGTGTCTAGATGTGGATTTATATTTATATATTCCACTTAAGATTTTAGGAAACACAACCTGAGAACCTTGATCTTTTTTCAGTTTTAGAAAACTGCCTTTTATTATGACCTCAAATCTTCTCCCCACTTCATTCAGTTTTTTCCCTAAATTACTATTGCATACCTTCTCCTCTTTCATCAAACCTCTACATCTCTTCTCTCCATTCGTAATCAAAACAAATCTCTTGGTCTTCTTTTCCAAATCTGTTTCTCTTATGGTAACTTTCTTCTCTTTCTCTCAAATTCAATCCATAGGCAGTCTTGTTAGCTCTAATTTAGAAATAAACCCAGACGCTCTTCACCACCCTGACTGCCACCTCCCAAGTCTAAGCCACCATTATTTATTGCCTGGACAATTGTAAGAGTCTCAAATTGGTCATCTTGCATCCTTGCTTGCCACCAAAGTTTATTCTTAGCATTTAGCATTTAAACTTATACCATCACTCTTGGCATTCTCTGTTGTCCTTCGCTTCTCTGTGGTAATAAACACAATTAATCTGATACTTTTTCTTCTCCCCCTGCCCCCTCCTTCACCTCCCTCTTGTTATGTTTAATGTCTCTCTCACCAGTATGTAAGTTACAGTGAGATAAAAAGAAGGCTCCTCAGAAGGATAAGGAATTTTATCTGTTTCGTTGACTTGGTACACTCAGCACCTAAAACATGCTGTACATAGTAAGCATTCAATATATATTAAATGAATACATTAATTTGAAAAAAGAGAAATAAGCTTATGCTAGATGTGTAGTCTTAGGCATTTCTGTTTGAGCTGAAAGTTGTTCATATTAAGTTATTTTCCTTTTAAATGGTTGATAGTTGGGGAACTCAAATAGATGAACTGGGGAACTGGGGAACTCAATTAAAAACCTGACACTATTTCAGAGATTCAGTGTTCTAACCTGGATATTAACATTCACGTGTATTTTTTACAAGGACATGATAACTTCAGCTTCAGTTAGGACATAAGATATGCAGAAGAGAATGAAATAGAAAACTTTGCAATCAATTACCAAGAGCCAAATAAACAACTGTCTATCTGAGCTTATGATACAGGTGTTGGAAATCGCGGGAGACTTTCTAGGGACTTGTGGTTTGTAACAAGTACATGGATCATCAAAGAGATTTCTATTTTATATACTGAGAAGCTTTGTGAACCAGAACGTTGTCATGCCATTTGGGAATCCCTGCTTATCCATATGGAATTCTGATTGAATATGTAAGAATAAGAGGAAAGCTCAACTTTAATGAGTCTTAGCTGTTTGGAAGCAGTATGAGGGTGCATCAAAGGTGGTGATAAAACAAAGGGACTAATTTTTTACTGTGTCCTTTTAGGGAGGACAGCGGGTATTCAGAGTCTTGGAAATAGGATGACAAAGAAGGAAAGGATGACCTCTATTACCTTAAGTGTTGTTGTTATAGGATGTGGTCACTACCTAAGGAGTCAGGCATTTTCTGGGGATGGGAATTAGTAAGAAATACGTGGAAGCATCAGGTTATGAGAAAATCACTTAGTTTTAAAAAAGGAGCAAGCATTTTTTTTAAAGTAAGAATAAATTGCATTTACACAGCATGTTATATTTTTTAAAGCATATAAACTACTTCATATAAACCATGATTTCGACCACGTGAAGTAGGTAGGACAGAAACTTTGAAAGCAGGCACTGAGCCAAAATTCTTTGTACCATCTTCCTGCTTCTTTTCCAGGGTCTAGTATAATGCTGGATATATAAGGGGTAATTAATCCCTCTTTATTATATGGATTCTAATTTTACAGTTGAAATTGGGAGAAATTATGGAGTTGTTAATTGCTAAATATCACACATCTAGTTGTGACAGGGCAGAAAGCAGGAGCAACTCTAGTAGCTTTTAATTCTTGTGCACTCACTATTTCATCACGTGTCTTGCCAATGTCCATAGACCACACAGATGCAGGAACAGGAAATACAAGTGTTCTTAGAAATCATCCTGTGCCAAGTGTCATTTATCTCAATTAAGAGCTACTGTTGACTTAAAGTTTAATCATCTATCAATGAAAGCATTATTAAGATTTGCTTAACATAAGTACAACCTGCCAGTTAGGAGAAGCTTGGCACCACAGCTAATGTGTTGGCTCAAATGCCCAAGTCCACCCAACCCAGAAAGTTTTATTAAAATCTCCAAAATTGGCCTAGCATAAAGAAACAAATGCCAAAGAGTTTCAAGAAGAATAAAGCAATATTTCTTCTAGCCCTAGGTAACTTACTTAAAGGACCTTACTTTTCTTAAAGTCAGTGTCCAACTTTATCACTGGCTTGGTAACAGAACTCGCTGGAGTCTTCCCGTGTGCTTCCAGGAGCTAAATAGAGAACTGAGGCCCCCCGCCCCCCGCCAAAGGGGCAATTTACCTACTAATAGGAGCCTTGCTTTCATTTTACTTCACTAACCTAGTACACACAAGCTTCCCCGTGACCCTCTGCCATACATATTAAAATATCTTTCTCTGAAATCATCCATTAATGGGAATGTGCTGGGACCACCCAATCTCATTCACTAACTCAAAAATAGGGGTCTCTATTTACCTTTCTTTCTATCTCCCCACCCTCAGAGGGTCTCTCTTTCACCAACACTTTTCCTTTTTCAATTCCTTAACTTTGTCATTTTCTTAAAGTAAATTAATCCCTTGGCACTTCACTATGGGATCTCTTTCCACACAAAAATGTTCTCCTTGAGTTCCAAATGATTCTGGGCTCCTTAGTGCCAATAAAGATGTAACATGGTTGAGGTTGATTACCACTCATTCATCACACATGTACCCAATGAGATTTAGGACCCTCTTCATCTCACCCACCCTTTCTCTTCTCTGTCCTGTTATAGAGGGTCTATCCCTTATTAGATACTATTTTGTGGCTACAGGCAGCTAAAGGGATTGGTGGTGACTCTGCTCCCCGTGAGGACTAAAGAAGTAGCTGGGCTTTCATTTCAATTCATTTACCTCAACAAAGTAAGAAGTAGAGATTAACAGGTTGAGTCTCCCTTTATTTCAATGACCAATTAATATTGAAATGGCTTTTAAATAAGTGGGCAGTGATTGATGGGAGTGATACATTTAAAAAGGAACAAAACCTTTTTTTAGGTTTTTACTTCATATAATGCTGAAGTTCTAGAATGAAATATTTTAAATATATTTATTAAAATTTTACATACTTTGGGCAGTGCGACAGTGGCTCAGCAGCAGAATTCTTGCCTGCCATACTGGAGACCAGGGTTCAGTTCCCAGTGCCTGCCCATGCAAAAGAAAAAAATTACATAAGTTTACAAAAGGAATTTGAGGTCACTACCAACAAAAGAAATACTGACTGATAAATTGAATAAAATTAAAAAAATAGATTCCAGCTCTGCTTTAAAAGCAGAGGAAAAAGCACATGTGTGGTAGCAAGATGTCAAACTCATAGAACCACAGCTAAGGTTTCTAGAGGGTCAAAGAAAATTCTTAACTGGAAAATAAGTTCAGGATTAGGTGTTGGAAAAGCTAGAAGCAACCATGGGCTGGAGAATGCCAGAGGTCTTGGTAGGGCCAGTCTCTTAGCAAGGGGGTAGCTTGGAATATGAACAAAGCTGTGTGAGTCTAGCCAGCTTTGCTGCTGCAGTCAAGCTGTAAATTTAGCTCAGAGTTTCTTCGCAATCAGGGACAAGGGGTGATATTACCAACTATCTAGCTTTTGATAACAGAATGGAGAAGTCCAATGAATCCTGAGGAGATCGTTTTTTGTTTTGTAGAAGAAAGTATCTCTCCATTGCTGTTTTTGAAGAGTAAGTTTCCATGTCATGAGGGTATGTATGGAGAGGGCCACATGGCAAGGAACTGTGAGTGGTCTCTAGGAGCTGAGAGCAACCTCCAGCTCAAAGCCAGCAAGAAAATGGGGACTTCAGTTATCCAACCACAAGGGGATGAATTTTGTCAACATTGAGGGAGCTTGGAAGCAGCTCTTTCCCAGGTTGAGCCTCTACTGAGGCTACAGCTCTGGCTAACCCTTGGGTGAGACCTGGAAGCGGAGATACTAGCTGAGTCATGCCAGGACTTCTCACCCATAGAAAATGTGCAGTAATAAATGTGTGTGGTTTTAAGCTGCTAAATTTGTGGTAATTTGTTATGCAGCATAGAAAATGAATACAGCTTGGCATTCAAAGATATGGGTGCCCTTTCTTGGGCCAATCCTGTATGAACTTGAATAATTTATTTTACCATATCCAGCATCAGAACCAGAATTTTATAGCTTCTTAGAACAACGGAGAGCACTCTTATGAGTTATCCTGCTATAATTATTTTTTACTGATCCATAAAATTCAAAGCTAGAAATCCCTGTTTTTGATAACATTCTGGGTATGGAGTAAAGACGCTTCTAGGATGGTTTTGCAATATTCTTAACACAAGCTTGTATGTACGTGTTTGTGTGTATGAGAGAGGATTGTGGTGCTGAGGAAGCAGCTTATGTAATGGGGTTAGAATGGTTGGAGGGGATGTTAGAAATCCAGGGGAGTATAGGGCAGAATGGAAAAGTCTAATTGTAGACCAGTGGCTTGGTGAGCGTTCTTTTGCCAGGGGTTAAATCAGAGAGATCAGTGGCTAAGAGGACAAATGTGAAAGGCAGAATCCATGGATACTTTGATATGACAATCAACAGAAGCAAATTAATAGATGGGTTTGGAAATACAGTGTTCAAATAATTGAGGCCTCCAGAGCCTTCCTGATTTAGAATGAAAACTTCTCCTGAATACCTTTTGGAAATCCAAGGCTCAATATTATGGCCATGACTTCACTTTTCCTGAAGGTACTCTTCTGTGTTTGGCAGCTAATAAAATGGTTATCCTAATCTACAGATCATGCCCAGAGAAGGTGAATCATTTGCCTAAAGCCACATAGCCTCATCTCAGGAAATAAGTTTGTCACTTCTGATACTCAAGTGACCATTTTCCTTGAGATTGAAAAACGGATATAATTGTTTTAACAAAATGTTTGGGGGTTGCAGAATTGGTGCTGACAGTTCCAGTAAAGATAAAAAAGCAATACAAAAGCAAACTGAGATCGGGAATATAGACAGGAAATAGCCAGATATAATTCAAATTGGAGAAAGGGAAGCCAAAACATCTGGGGAACAATAATTTGAAGCAGATACTCTCCAGGAGAAAGCAATCTGGAAAGCAGCAGTGCAGTGCGAGACCTAGGTAGTGCTGTGGAGACAGAGTCCCCGGTGCTTGGGCAGCAGCCAAAGCCGGCCACATTGGGTTTGTAAACCCCAGCTGGAGAGGCCAGCGGGTACAGAGGAAGGATGCAGTTCTGTGGGTCTAAGTGTCTGCAGCATGCTCTTCTGGTCCTTCCTGGCTGTCACTCCTATCCCCCCGACTAACCGGGAGGGACATGGATTGATAGGCTGCTAGTGAAGGGTTGGAGAGATCTGAGAAATTGATTCCCTTAGTTCTCAGGGCTGCAGGGTAGGGTCTGGAGGCAGCCAGAGCCTCCAAGTCAGTTCTTTGGGCTTTGATTAGCCTGTTTGTTTACCCTAATAGACATTCAAAAGTCATTGTGTACATTATAAAATAAAAATGGTTGGGACCCACGGGCCTAGAAGACCCATCCCAGGTTGTTCTCCTGGAACAATCCTCCCTATTAAGAAAAATTATATAAAAGTGTCATAAATTTACAAAGAGCATGAATAATGGGTTTCCAACTCAATGAATTAAACACCTGTGTAATCAGCACCCAGATTAAGGTGAACACCCCCAGCACCCCAGAAGTTCCCCTGCTAACCACTTTCTGGTCACAACCCATCCCCTCAGGTAACGGTACCAGTTATGCTGACTCTAAACAGCATACATCAGTTTTGCCTGGTCTTGAATTTTACATAAATAGAATCACACCACTGGCGATTTTTATATCCTGCTTCTTTTGCTCAACATTAGGCTTGTGAGTTTCATGCAGGTAGTTACAGACATCTTCTTACTGCTGTATAGTACTCTGTTGCATAAATATGCCTCAATTTAGCCATTCTTTTGGCGATAGACGAATGTTTCAGTATGGTACTATGGTGAGCCTTTTGTTCTTGTCTAGACATTTCTTTTGGTCTAAGACATTGTTCAAGTGTCTTTCAAGATAACCTTTCCAAATTCTCCTTTATATGCCTGAAATCCTGTTAACCTCAAACTTATTTTTTTCCCCTCTCTCTTTCTTGGGCAAAAGACAGCAACAGCAAGCTGTGACTATTGATTATTATTCTTGATTGGCACAACACGATCCTCGTATGCCTTTCTGACACACCATGAAAACAAGTGGAACATGTAATGTTTAGATGTGTCCTGTGAAAAATCTTCATGCAAAATAAGAGCCAGCTCTCTGTTCAATGTTGTTACTGACAGATACCTGTCCACTGAGTCCTTTAAAAATGAGTCATTGGATGTCGTCATTGTCCTTGCAGAAGCAATGAAAGGGAGTCAGAACCAAGGGTTACTACCTTGATTGCCTTTTGGAGACCCCAAAACCACCTGGAAAACTCCCTTTTTGACACATTAACAGAAGCAGCTGATAATTCTCCCCTCTCTGATATAGACAATAGAGCTTTATTACCTCCTAGGGGCCCAGATTTATACAGCACACAGAGATTTTATATATGCCAATCCCCTACTGCCCCTCTGAACCATTTCTTGCCTTAGAAAAAAATTATTTTCCAAGAAAGACTAGGATGCTCTAGGAGAGGAGACAGAGAAGGAAACCAAACTCCAGTTTAGTTTATGACAGGTCATCCTCTTCCTCTAGTACTGGCATTTCTCTCATAGCACATGTTTTCATGAGGCAAACTGGATACAACACGATGCATTATTTAGGAAACACATATTATTAGACTATTGCTGCACCATCCCTATCAGGAACTAACGATAATGTAATTGAGAAATAGAAAAAAGAAAACCCTCTTTGTTTTGAGTAGCCTTGCATGTTATAAAGATGTTTCTACCAATTAAGGTAGATTTCTTTTTTCTCTGTAAGTAACAGAAATGGACTCAGGCTAACTTGAATAATGGCAATAATGAAAGGATTTATTGGGAGGATGTTGGGAATAGCACTAATTTGAAGTAATTGTTGGACAGTTAAGACCTCAGGCCCAGGAGCAAGCGTGAGGAACATGCATGCTTTCTCCATAGGGTATTGCTGCTACATACTTCAGCTACGCTTCCCAGTCCCAGTGTTTTCAAATTCCTGAGAGACAGAGTGATGGCGCCACCCACTCTGGAATCTGCCATCACTCCTTGGACCAGTCACCATGGCTAGGGGTGGGGGGGACTGAGGTAGTCTCACCGACACAGCCTGTATCCCGGACCCACTACCTCAGGGGCGAGTCTGTTACCAGAAAAAGGGTCAGAGCAGGTGCTGGCAGACGAAAGCAATATCCTCGTACTACAAAGGTGACAGCTGAAGTCATGAGCTTGCCGATGAAAATAGTACAAGAAAAAAGGAAAAGTGGTCTGATAAAGATGATAAAGTGGGTGAGTGTGTGTAAGATGCCCTGGACTAATGACAGTGCTGGAAGATAGAGGAAAGGTCTCCATTTAAACACATATCTGTACCAAAACCTAGATTTACTACAGCTACACGACTTTTTCTATTAAAAATTATTAAACTTCCCGCAAGAAAGTAACTTTGGTGTTGGGAATCTCCTCATTCTTGCTGTTGAAAGAATTGTTTCTATAACACAGTTCTCAATAGTCTGACACTTCTTATGAATGAAACTATTACATTGCAGTTGAACAGATTATATGCTAGATAGGATTTTTGCATCTCTATACCTAAGTGAGACTACACTGTAATTTTTCCGTACTATCTTGGCATTTTCAGTATTATACTGGGTTTATGTTAGCCCCAGTGTTCATTCTGTCAGTAGTGAACTGAGTCACTATTACGACAGGCTGTCTGAGAGTTCAAGGGCCTGGGAAACAGGCATGTGCACTGGGCAGACGCAGGTCCTGTTCTCACAGGGCTTAGCGTTCAGCAGGGGAGACCAAGGACAGCAACAAAACTTAATGAGTTTTCAGCCAGGGAAGCACAGGGAGATCTGGAGGCAGAGCAATGCAGACAGAAATGCCTACCTTAAAGGGTGGTTGTATTAGGTGTAATGAATGAAGCACCGAATACAAGGCAGAACACATAGTAGGCACTCAACATTTTTATTCCTATTTTTCCACAGCTTTTCCTAATAACTTTTTTTTTTTTTTTTTGGTATACCCTGTGACAGGGAGTCACATTTCATTTTTCTTTCATGTGACCGTCCCATTATTGTGGCACGATTTGTGGAATTTTTTTTTGGCGGGGGGAGAGCGTGCAGGTTGGAATCGAACCCAGGTCTCCCGCAGGGCAGGTGAGAATTCTACCACCGAACTCCCCGTGCACCGCTCCCCCCCGCCATAGCTTTTATAGTTACTTGTTTGTATAAGTTTTCAAGTTGTTAGGCCAGTTTTGGTAGGATCAATTTTTTTGAGAATATTTCTACTTCATTATTTTAACATAACATTATTTAACATAACATAACTGGGCAGAGTATTATAATTTAAAAAGCTCTGTGTCTGTTTTATCTACGCCACCTTCCTCCTAATTTTATGTTTTTTTTTTTCAGATTTAAGGAAAGGAGGTTGGTGAGTTTTATTAACTTTAAACACAAATTTTATTGGGGTTTCATTTATACAATTTAAAATTTTCATTTTAAGCACTTTCATGTATACAATTCTGTGGTATTAATTATTCACAGTTTTGTGTTACTATTACCACCATTTATTATCACAACTTTTAAAGAATTATTTTATACTTGAATGTGTTGATTGATTCTACATGTTTGGCTTTTAAGTCACTTATCTGTGTGTTATCCTCATCAATCTCTCTCCCAATTTTTCTTAATGGTTTTTTGGTTTTCTTTTGGCTTATAATGCTTAGTTCATTTATATTTTGTCTTTATTTACTTGCTGATGAAAACATTTGAGACTATGAATTTTTATCTAGTATAGATTTGGCTTCATCCTCTAAGTTATGATATTTGTTATATTTGAAACATCTGTAATAACAGCTTTTATGTTTTCTTTAAGCAAAAAAGTTACTTAAAGGAGTGTTTTGAAACTTCTAAATGGGTAACACTTACTCTTCTTTTGATTTTTTTCAATTAAGGATTTTTTTTATAGTATGGCCAATGAGATTGCTAAAATTTGGTTGTTTTTTTTTTTTTTTTAACTTTTATCATATGCTATAACATACATAGAAAGCAAAGAGAAAAAAAAGCAATAGTTTTAAAGTACTCTTCAACAAGTAGTTACAGGACAGATCCCAGAGTTTGTTGTGGGCTACCAGACCACCCTCTCAGGTTTTTCTTTCTAGCTGTTCTGAAACATTTACTGGACACTCATATGTACTAAAAAACAATAAATTTCAAAGCATGGCATAACAATTAGTTGTAGAACAGATTTCAGAGTTTGGTATGGATTACAATTCCACAATTTTAGGTTTTTACTCCCAGCTGCTCTAAGATACTGGAGACTAAAGGAAATATCAATACAATGATTCAGCAATCATATTCGTTTGTTGAACCCTATCTTCTCTGTATAATTCCATCATCACCTTTGATCTTTCTATCCCACTCTTTAGGGGTGTTTGGGCTATGGCCTTTCTAAATTTTTCATATTGGAAGGGGCTGTCAGTAAAATGGGGTAGAGAGATGAAACTATCTGATATTCTGGAGAGGCTGGGCCTTCTAGGTTTCAGGACTTATCTAGTCCAGGGATCCATCTGGTGGTTTTTAAAAAATATCTGTATCTTCTTTTTTAATACACACATATGCACCCTATAAATTATATGTATAATGTTATATATATACACACACAAATTCATACACTTATGTTTGTAAATGTTTCATGGGAACCAAAGTAGTATTATCTGTAATCTGCAATGTTTAAAATACATATATATGTATATATATAAAAGTATATATAAAAGTATGTGGATGTATAATTGGCCAATCACTCAGTTTAATTGTAATTTTTCAGCTTCTCTATGTTCTTATTTACCTTTGGCATTATTGATCTAAAACTGAGAGGTTCTGTTTATTTACCAATTTTACTTCATTCCTTTCATATACATATATATATATATACACAAATGTATATATATACAGATATATACAAATATGCCCTTTGTATATTTAGGTGCAGTGATATTTTGATATATAAAATCTACTGACTCATTTCTTCATTATGAATT
This sequence comes from Tamandua tetradactyla, assembly GCF_023851605.1. NCBI lineage: Eukaryota > Metazoa > Chordata > Mammalia > Pilosa > Myrmecophagidae > Tamandua > Tamandua tetradactyla. The sequence goes on from NC_135328.1 coordinate 76,787,262, forward strand.
GAACCACTCATCAATGTAAAATTACACTTTTGTCTCATATTTATTGCCTTGACTTTTCCTCGTTCCTGATTTTAATATTATGACATCTACTTTTTTAGGGGTATTCATTTAATATTTTTGTGTCTTTTAGATTTAGGTTTACCATTCTTAATAGACTATCATTGAATTTTAAACGCTTATTTTGAAACTCTTTGCATTTTAATAGAGAAGTTGCACTGACTTATTGATATAACTAGATTTGATTTTACTTCCATTGTCTTTCTTTAATTATTCTGTCTAGGATGTCTTGTTGTTTTCAGTTTTTCTCCCTACCATGTAGACTATAATTTACTTGCCTTTACCTTCTACAGTGCTCTGGAAGGTTTACTTTCTTTTTAAATTCTGTTTCTTTTTAAGTTTTTAAAAATCTGTTTGACTAATATCTCTTTAATTATTAAATTAAAAAATAAACATAAATCTTTTGAGACCTCTTATTTAAGACAAATAATTTAACATTCTTATATTTCTTGCAGGCTCCCTTCCATTCTTATTTCCCAATTGTAAAGATAATTCGGGACTTTAGCACTTATCGATTATTTAATGATATAATTATAATTATTATTTTACATTTGGATCTACTCTTTTAAGATAATCTTTGATGGTGGCACTTGTTTTTGCAACCATATTTAATACAATTATTTAGATTTACATCCATGTCTAACTGGTTTCAATACTCACTGTGCGTTCTTTAGTTTTGAAATTGACATGCCCTTTTTGGAATCACAAAATAACAGAGATGTTTATTTTAAAAAGGAGAAAAGACTAGTGACAGTATCAATTGGGATTGAGAATGAATGTTGAAACACTGCATATCTCTGTGCCTTTAGCAATAGCATCTGGTTTTAAGGAATATCCTAGAATCGAAAATATGTTTAAAAGCAACAGTGCAAGGTTTTCTCTTTTTCTCCTGCTTCTCCTTTCGCTGCTGCTACTCTGCCTCCTTTCTCTTTCTCTTTTGCTTCTCCGCCTCCTCCTTCCTCTCCTCCTCCTTCCCTTGCTTTCTGATGCCAAAGGCAGGCATTTTGCAGTCCTTCTCTCTGTAAAATCTAAAGCCTGGCCAGGACACATTCCAGACCCGAAGGGTTATGCTGACTGAGCTGACTGAGGTGGACTGAGGAATCTAGCAATGGCAGTATGTGTGTGGGGATAAACTTATTTCAGATTTCTCCTCCCGTCTCGTTATTCCTAAGCCCCAGCACTTGGTATCCTACTCTGTGCACACACTCCTTGTGCTTGAAGATTTTGTCCATTTTTCCCTCTCCTCTCTAAACACACTTTAGCAAACATTTGTCTTTTGTCGGTGCTTTCTTTCATCTGACAGATATTTAAACACACACACACATTTGTTTACCATCATAAATTAGTTTTTCGGTTGCCAGTATTGCTTTAAATTCTGTATCTGACGTTACTGTAAGCCCTAACGGCCTATTCCTGTCGGATTGTGTGTGTCCGGGTGTTAAATCTGTCCCTCAAAGAAAACCACACCAGGTATTTGATGCCTTTTAATGCTGTGGTGGGCTCTTTCATCCCGTGTGAAGGAAAACTTCACAGAATTTGGTTCTTGGAATTCAGGAAGAAATAACACTTACTAGAAACCTTTGACAACGAGCTGTTCACCAGACCCCTTAAATTAAGCTGTCTGCAGGTTTAAAAGAAAATGTTCCAAGGTTCTAAGTGCTTTCTTCCAGTTGATATATTGAGATATTCCTATCAAAGTCCTGTGGAAAGGTCAAGAGAGGTGGGTATTAGTCTAGTTATTTCATATTTCAGGCATGCTTAGACCAAATGTATACTTCTGAATGTCTTTCTTATTTCTCGCCCAGCACAATCTTGATGTGGTTTCTATTGATCTTTGTTCCACTGTGGATTAGGTAAGAAAGAGTCACTTTACTTTCTCGGACACGTTCGACTTTGAAGGGGCTTGTGGTTGGAAAAGTATCAGTATGTGATTACTTCATGCCTTTCCCAGCCTTCGGGTGAGCGTGGCTGGCGTTTGGTTTGCGGGCGTGGCTGGATGCCCCGTGGGGACCGTGAGATCCCGTAGGCAGGGCCGGGGGCGTGATGAGGGAACCGCTATCCTCACAACTGTAGCCTCTGTTGAGAGGAGTCAAAAAGGCAGTTGGCAAGTTCTGTGAAACGAGGGGCTCTTTTAGAACTTTTGAAAAGACTTCAATATAGGGGGACTTCTTAGAAAAATTTTACAGGATATAGAGGTTAAGAGCAAGAAGGAAAGAAAAAAAAAAAAGCAAGTAGATTTCTTGCATGGCTGATTGGCTAGGAGGTCCTAAAATGAGTGCTATCTGCAAGAGGACGAAAACCAGTGCGATTTGTTACAAAAGTGTGACCTTAAAATGCCACACAAATGGTTACAGATGGCAAAACAGCCCATTTAGCTGTTTTTAGGGTTTGATATGCTGAGACTCGAAAACTACTCTTGGTTCATTGATCCATGTGGGCAGTCGTGATAATAATAGCTGACGCATAATGAATGCTTTTGCTAAGCATTGACTTGCATTAATCTCACTTAATGCTTACAATAGTCTATGAAATATTTATTACTTATGTCTCCACTTTGCAGAGGGACTAATAAGCTAAATAACTTAACCAAGCAGCCTACTTTACCTATGTGCCCTGTGTAGTTAAATGACCAGCCCCCCCTCACTTCCCTCCCACCCCAGGCCTACCAGAGCAGCTGAAGAAATCCACTGAGCTTTGCTAGTATTTCTCCCGTTTGGGGGCCCAACCCTGAAGTAGGAGGTCCAGAATGGGTGTTCCCATAGCATTGCCAGGACTCATTTGAGTTATGTTTCAGCTTCTAGGCAGTAGCCTGAGCAGGGGTTCTGTCTACTTGTTCTGGAAACCACCATAGCTGGGCTACTCTTTCTTTTATTTATGATTTCTCATGACTGCCAGCAAATTTCTCTGAGCAGTGCATTTAAATATGCCACATTCGTATGACGGTATGTGTATTCTGGGTCAAATATTTATGATGAATCACGGTTTTAGGTGCCCTGTAGGGAAAGTGCTGATGGAGAAATACAGCTGAAGAAAACTTTTTTCTTAGCAGTAGTTACTGGAGGAAACAGGCTCCATTTATCTTGTGAGGGCTTATGTAAGGGTACAGACCACCCAGGATCACAGTTCTGCATATCATAAAGGGAATACGCAGGGCTTCTTATTTTCTGGGGGACTTCAAACCTCTGTGCCAGTCCCTCTCCTATTCCTCCAGCAGTCACCTTCTCCACCCTGCTAGCCTGGCAACCATGGCAAATGCTGACTTCCATGTCAAACATTCTATCTCAGAAACGTTAACCACCCTTCTCACTGTGTGGAGTGCTTTCTCAGTCCCCTTCCTAGATGTTAACTCCTCCACACTCCTTCACTCTTGCACATTTAAGTTGCATCCTCAGAAACACCTTCTCTGATACCTTTCCATTTCCCAATCTAAATTAGGCCCCTGATAATAGTATCTTATCGTCATTGTTCCTTCCTGACCCTCATCACCATTTGTAGTTACATAATTCTTTGTGTGACATTTAATGTCTGTCTTCTTCGCAAGATGTTAAGTTCACTGAGGGCATATGATTCCATCAATGTCTTGCACAAATGCCTGACATAGGAGGTGTGATAGATCTTTGTTGAAGGAACATGCCTCTCCTGGGCTCTGTAGCAGCTTGTATATACAGCTTGCTTATTGTGCTCTGCCATTTACAGAATGTCTCTCTTTCCTTTTGGACTCCATGCTCGCTGACAGAAATGTTTGTAATCCTCAATGCCCACCCTAGTGGTATAAATGAAAGTGAATGAGTCTTGAATGACTCACACCTAAGCTTTAAGATCGTGCATAGAAGGTATGGCAGTTCATTCTAACATTCACTAAGTACCCATTAAGTGTCAGATTGCAAGCAAGGCACTGAGGATAGAAAAATGTGTGTACCGATGGTCTAGAAAGGAAGAATGATATATAAAGAGAGAATTGCAGGCAAAGTGGTGAAGATATACACTGACCATTGTGTAGCACAAAGATTAGAGAGATGCTTTTTTTCCCCAGCCTGACCTGAATCTTCAAAGTTCAGAGTTAGAACCATGAAGTGTGTGTGTGTGTGTGTGTGTACACGCGTGTGCAAATAGATGAATGGATTCTGGGTACTGGGGACAATAGAACAAAGCTATGAGAATGAAAAAGAGCACGATTTGTACTGGGGATTATCAGCAGCATTAACCTGCTGATACATGGAGCATGAGGCAGGGAGTGGCAGAGGTGAGCCTAAAATGGTAAACCGTGATGATTTTCGAAGACACTGAGGAATGTGTTTTTTCCTTTACGTGCTCCCCTACTGCCTAGAAATGGAATTGCTGGAATTTTCTTGGCCAAAGAAACCAAACTGCCTGTTACAGGATATAGGAGAATTTCAGATACTAAATTAAATTATTTGCTCATTCATTGTTTCAGTGAATGTTTCTATAGTATCTACTAAGTTAATAGTCAATGAGGATGCTTACAGGTTCAAATAAGATACAATGTTCATCCTCAAGGAGTTTACCATATAATGAAGGAGACAATGAATAATAAACAAAAGAGTAAGATACAATGGGATGAATATAATAGTATGTCAGCAGGTCTCAAATATTTTGATTTCTGGACTCCTTCATTATCTTCAAACTTTTTGAAGGTTTCCCCAAACTTTGATTTCTGTGGGCTATATCTATCAATATTTATTATATTAGAAGTTAAAAACAGAACATTAAAATATTTATTAGAGTGGCGTGCGAGGACTGGAACTATTGCAGCCACGATTGCCCGGCGGGGACTAGAGCCATACAGTCATCGTCAGAATGTGGGGCAAAGACCGAATTGAGATCTTTCCCTCGCGAATACTAAAATGTTGATGGGCGAAGTGATGAGAGAAGCTGCCTTTTCACTTGCTGAGGCCAAGTTCACAGCTGGGGACTTCAGCACCACAGTTATCCAAAATGTGAATACAGCCCAAGTGAAGATTCGTGCAAAGAAAGATAATGTAGCAGGAGTTACCTTGCCAGTGTTCGAACATTACCATGAAGGAACTGACAGTTACAAACTGACTGGTTTAGCCAGAGGTGGGGAACAGCTGGCTAAGTTAAAGAGAAATTATGCCAAAGCAGTGGAACTACTGGTGGAACTAGCTTCACTGCAGACTTCCTTTGTTACTTTGGACGAAGCATTAAGATAACCAACAGGGGTGTAAATGCCATTGAACATGTCATCATTCCTCGGATTGAACGTACGCTTGCTTATATCATCACAGAGCTGGATGAGAGAGAGTGAGAAGATTTCTATAGACCAAAGAAAATACAGGAGAAGAAAAAGATTCTCAAGGAAAAATCTGAGAAGGACTTGGAGCAGCGGAGAGCAGCTGGGGAGGTGATGGAGCCTGCCAATCTTCTGGCTGAAGAGAAGGATGAGGACCTTCTGTTTGAATAATCTTTCCTGCTCTATACTGGCTCCATTTGAATTCACGATGTATGAGTGTGGTATTTGTGGCTATGTATTTTTTGGTCTAAGAGTTTCACTGGTGGTAAAGTTTGCCTGAGCATCATAATGGGATTACTATTGCAGAACCACATTTCAACAAACATTATTGCAGATAAGAGAGATTTGTAGGACCTGCCCAAGAACTTGTAGAATTTACTAAACAGAAGTGTCACCCTACTCCATTTACATCTGTGTTACAGGTTGTCTGCTTAACAAGCATAATAACTAAGCCTTAGGAAACAGTGATCTCAGGCCAACAACCACGTATGTACTCTCTGTGGCTACTACTCACTTGCAAACATTGATGCTGTTGTCCTGTTGTCTGAGATTGTGGTAGTCGTCCTTGTATTACCATGGTACTTCTCTCAAGCTTTATGAATACCTTCACTTATTTTCCCTTGCATGACAGGTCTCTAGTCTCCTCTGTCATGGAAGTTCTGCCAATTTAAGTATGACGATGGCATAAACAGAGTAAAATGATTGATTTCAAAAAATATATATTTATTAATACATTAAAAATAAACCAATTCTATATTAATGCAAATGGGATTTTTTTGGAAAAATAGCTACTTTACAAAACAATAATTAATGGGAAGAATGCCATTGTTTTACATTTTTTGCAAGTCTCTTTTATATTTGGTTTAATAGAAGTTAGAGTTTCATTTCTGTTCTTCATTCAATCTGTTGGGAAGTGTTGATTTGATTGAAGTATAAGAAGAAAATGCTGCCTCAGCCAATTATGTAGTTGGAAAGTGGGGTATTGTAATAGGCTTTACAGACAGTCATGGATATTCTTCTTTGATACTACACCAAAACTTGACATGCGGTGTTTTTTTTTTTTTAGAGCAATTTTATTGAGCTGTACATGCCATATAATCATCCAAAGTGTACAATCAGTGATTCACAGTTTCATCACATAGTTGTGCATTCATCATCACAGTCAATATTTGACCATTTTCATTACTCAAAAAAAATAGTAGAAATAAAAATGAGTACTCAGAACATTCATTTTCGAGAAAATGTTTGCCAGAACATTCTATGCCCCCCATGCCCCCCCCATGCCCCCATATTATGTATTTATTCTTTGTCTTTATTTTCTTACTCGTCTGCCCATACACTGGATAAAGGCAACGTCACTCACAAGGTTTCCCCAATCACATGATCACACCAGGAAAGCTCTATAGTTATGCAATAATCATCAAGAATAAAGGCTACTGGGTTCAACAATTTCAGATATTTCCTTCTAGCTATTCTAATCCACTAAAATCTAAAAAGGGATATCTGTATAATACATAAGAATAACCTCCAGAATAACCTTTCAACTCTATTGAAATGTCTCAGCCACTGAAACTTTATTTTGCTCCATTTCTTGTCCCCCTTTTAGTCAAGAAAGCTTTCTCAATCCCATGATGCCAGGGCCAGGCTCATCCCCAGGAGTCTGGTCCCCATGTGGTGATTTCTTAACAGTTAGTTGCAATGCAGAATCTGACACCAACTAATAAACTTTTTTGTATCCTGCCACATAAATATTAATCAATTTGTCTTGCACTTGGGCTCTTTTAACCTTAAGGCATGATTTTGCAATATCAGGTATTAACCATCTGGAAAAGGTTGGGTCACTTAGTGAACCAAAGATACATTTAAATATAAAACATCAAAAAATTCCATTCATTAATATCACCACTGATTTCATCAAAAGAATCTTTAAGTTTTGACGAAGTTGTCAAGATCACGGAAACAAGTTTTCCAAAATTCTAACTTTTGCTTGGAGTTTCAACTTTCATCCTGGCAACAAATAGCATTAGTTGTTTTATTTGAAGTGACAGGGTCACTTCATTCATTTCTAGAAAATGTTTGCCAAATACCCACATCTAAATAACCATAGTTTTACTTATTTATTTATTTTTATTAATTTTTTGATTTTTAAAAAATATAACAAATACAAACATTGTTAACATATCATTCTGTTCTACATATATAATCAGTAATTCACAATATCATCCCAGTTGTATATTCATCATCATGATCATTTCTTAGAACATTTGCATCAATTCAGAAAAAGAAACAAAAAGAAAACAGAAAAAATTCTTACATACCATACCCCTTACCCCTCCCTTCATTCATCACTAGCATTTCAATCTACTAAATTTATTTTAACATTTGTTTCCCCTATTATTTATTTTTATTCCATATGTTTTACTCATCTGATGATATGGTAGATAAAAGGAGCATCAGACACAAAGTTTTCACAATCACACAGTCACACTGCAAAAGCTATATCGTTATACAATTATCTTCAAGAAACATGGCTACTGGGACACAGCTCTACAATTTCGGGCAGTTCCCTCCAGTCTCTCCACTACATCTTGACTAACAAGGTGATATCTACTTAATGCATAAGAATAACCTCCAGGATAACCTCTTGACTCTGTTTGGAACCTCTCAGCCATTGACATTTTGTCTCATTTCACTCTTCCCTCTTTTGGTCGAGAAGGTTTTCTCAATCTGTTGATGCCGAGTTCCAGCTCATTCTAGGATTTCTGTCCCACGTTGCCAGGAAGATCCACAGCCCTGGGAGTCATGCCCCAGGTACAGACGGGGAAGGCAGTGAGTTTGCTTGTCTTGTTGGCAAGATGAGAGAGAGAGAGGCCACATGTGAGCAACAGAAGAGGTTCTTTTGGGGGTGACTCTGAGGCCTAATTTTAAGTAGGCTTAGCCTATCCTTTGGGGGGTTAAGTTTCATATGAACAAATCCCCAAATTGGGGGCTCAGCCTATTGTTTTGATTGTCTCCATGGCTTGTGAGAATATCAAGAATTCTCCACTTGGGGAAGTTGAATTTTCCCTTTTCTCGCCGTTCCCCCAAGGGGATTTTGCAAATACTTTTTTTGAGTAACCATAGTTTTAATGAGTCACTCTTTCAAGTAAATTTGGCATTCCATGGAAAAAGTGAGTAGTTCAGCTTGAAATGCAATTATATAATTGCTTTTCTTCAAGCCATTCATAGAAAAAACCATTGAACTTCAATATGCAGCAACAGCACTTTCTATGTGCTTCCCATTTTGTTACATGGAGTTCTTTAAAACTGTATCCTGAAGGGTCAAGTTTATTTAAAATAATGCTTTTTTATCGCTTCATAAGTGCATTCCTATGAGAAGCTGCCCCTTTTCTTTTACTGCAGGTGTGTGGTGCTGACGTATACAGTAGCTCCTGGCACAGTTTGGTGCCACTGTGGTGATTTGTGTCAAGGTGACAGCAATTTTACCTGCTATTGCTTTGGCAGTATAGCTCAAATGTAACACAGTCGTTCTAGGATAAATTAAGAGATGAAACAAAAGTGATTTAGCGCTTTGAGTTTTTCAGCACACTTGCTTTTATTGTCAAGCAGCCATTTAAAGATGATCTTTTTCAATGATTAGTTGATGCTCATATTGGACTAAAACAAGCAAGATGACCATGTTTGTGGATGCTTCAATTTATAAGGCAAAAGTACAGTTACAGAGAAGAGATAGCAACTCAGTCTGCGTGTTTGCAGCTAAATCTTTAATTTGGTAAGTAACTGCATTGTTGGGAAGTGGCAGTGTCATGAGCTCTTTTACTGACAGACATTTCTTCCAGTGGCATTCAGCAATTCCACTGTACCAGGCTTTATTATCTCTCACCTATTTTATGCGCTTCTCTAGCCATTGCAATATGATGACTTAGCCTGTAAGACGCCTCTCAGACTTCATTTCCATTTTGAAAGTGTAATCAATAATTTTTTAGTTTTAATAGCTTGTTACATCTATGCTTAAAATATTTAAGTCCTTTTTCTTTAAGTTCTGAAACTTCTAGTATATTTCGATTTTTCTTTCATATATTGAGTCTAATTCAGCCAAGGCAAGTAAATTAGTAATGTGAATGTATTTCTGTATGTTTTCTTTTTGCTGCTGGGTAAAGTGTTTTGGAACATGTCCATTAAACATGTGTTGAATCTTTGCTCAAAGAATATTTTGAAGGGGTACTTCGTTGTGGGTCTGCTGCTGTGTGTGTGTTGGGTCACTCAAATAAATATGAACCATGAAGATGCAAACAGTCTGGGCTTGGGTGGGGATGTATTTTTCTTTCCAGTTACTGACAATGGGTTTGCCCATCTTTATCTCCTAGTAACTGGGCCCCAAAGCCCAGGATTGCCAGCACCCAACTAAGGTGTGGGGAGCAGTTTTTGGCTCCAGAAGGAAACCCAGCCTGTATGCTGATATCACTCTCCCTGAGTTAACCTGTCACAGTCCTAAAATATGGCCGACGGTTCAAGTCCAGTGCGACGTTATCAGCCTAAAGTGTTAGTTGTAGAAACATGGACTGTTAGAGTTGCCAGCATTTCAAAGCCATCTTGTCCACAGGAAAGAGACTGAAATCCCCAGGGCCTGGTTTACTTAGTTACTTTGCCTGAGTTCAATTGCTAATTAATGGTAGGATTGAACAAACAAGTTAGTGCTTTGAAGTACAGTGGAGCTGAGTTAGGAATAATTTGCATGCTAACTTTATCAGCAACTCCCTGCCATAAGCGAAAACTACACTCTCTGGTTTAATTGTCACAACAATAGACAAATCATGACACAAATCACAATAACAGGAGCTCCACACTGAAAGGGAATGGAGCAAACCCTGCATCTGCAGGCAGAAATACTCTAGGAGCTCTGCTTTTGCCTCATTCGCAGTAAAATGACATACTCAGTCTTCTTTTTTTGCTTTTTTATTTTGTTTCTCTTTTCAGGTCAGAGATTCTCCAACTTTCACGTGGACAGTAGTTTTTGTTCAGGTTTGTGTGTAATTAATGGGGGATTTAAGGATATTCAGACCACTTTTGCTAATAAAAAATATTTACCAATCTTAAAACCTAACACTGGATGAGATGAAAATGCACTTGACTCTAGTGCTTTAGAATTTAGTATTTAGCCCATCTGAGTGATTTCTAAATTAAAACTTTGAATATAAATTTGAAGAAATGAATATGTCATAAACTTTTTGGGGAAACCCTGAATTAACTGCTTTCCATGTTAATATCTAGTAACCCCTTTCTTGGTCTCAATGGCGGTCATTAATATTTTAATCATATTTTATAAAAGTCTCCCTTCTCACCCTTTTCTTTTTCTATAACCCAGCAATATATCAAACTTGCCTTTCCCCCTCTTCTTCCCTGCCCTAGAAGACTCTTTTTTAGACATTAAAATCCCAAAGGAGAGCTGTGGACTCTGATCCATCAATGCAAGTCAACATTTACAGTATTTTATTTTGTATTTTTATATGCAGGCATCTCTCCCCTCCACCCAACCCACAACTGTCCCATCGCACCCCACTGTAAGTGTGTTTTCCCACCTGGCAAACACTCTTACTGAATTCTCGGTGGCAGGCATTGACCAGACTTCAATTCAAATGTGCCTGACAAAAATGGCACCAAGTTAGGTGACAAACAAAGACACTGGCTTCAAAGCAGAAACTCCAGTTTCTGCACAGAAGGGGTTTCACACAACCCCAGTTAACAACAACCACCACCTCAGGGAAAGAAAAGGCCCAGACTACAAAGAAATGCCAAACAAGCATCACCAGCCCTGCCCTTTCTTCCTCTGGCATGTTTAGCACAAAACTTGAGCAGGACAGCAGTTCTTTGATGATCATCTGGACCATGACTGCTGCCAGGAGCACTTCTTCTGCCTCACGTAGCTCAGAGTTCATGGACATCTGTGTGCTCTGTGCTCACCCAGGCTTAAAGATGTGCAGCACACACACCTTACACATGCATGCGTGCACGTGCATGCACATACGCACACACACGTACACACACCACGGAATGGAATTAGTTGGCTTGGAAAGGATTCTGGTGACTTCCTAAAGATTAGAGGCCTGGTCATGTGTTTTTTCCTTTCTCTTTCTATTGTGTGTGTGTGTGTGTACTTTATTCTATGTTTTCTCCTTGTTTGAATCAACTGCTGATGTGTGGCAGTCAGCAGTGGCAAATGCATACTCTCATGGTCATGTGTTGAGGAAAATAAATTGAGAATGGCTGCAGGGGGCAGGGGTGGGGCAGAGGCTAACTACATGCAGAGAGAAAGGATGACATTTGAAAATAATAGAAAATTTAAATGTTACTTTCTCCTTTCTATATGCAAAGAAGAGAATGAAGAAGATTGTTTTCAGCTTGATATAGCCCTAACTCAATAAAAGGGGATGCCGATCCTTTGTGGAATGAAGCAGGTATTAAACAAGTAAACAAATCAGACAACCTCAGTGTGCTTGTTTCCATTCTTATTCTGTTAAGCCACTTGCCCCTGCTTATAGTGAAATATCCCCTGTTCCTCCTCATTCCCACACTTCTATTCTTTTCCCTCCTCCATTCCAAACTGTTGAGCCTTTTCTGTCCCCCCATCCCCATCCCCCTCTTGGTCTCTGTTATCTCAGAGATGGACAGGAGCCAGGCTTAGCTGTGGTTCTTTGCCATGCCACTAGCCACACCAGTTGTTGATGAAAATCTGGCACTGGTTGATGAGGCCATCTGCGGTGAAGTTTAAACCTATTCACCTCTCCTGTGAGCTGGTGAAGCCTCTCTTTCTCTGTATTCAGTGAGGCTGAAGATGACAAATGCAGTGGGATTAAAGCCATGCGTTGAGGTTTGGGGCAAAACAAAACGTTTCCCCAAAGAGCTCATGCTGTAAGAGTAAGCAAATCCCCAGTGTCTGGAGCACGCAGCCAAGGGGCACTCCAGTCCTGGGTTTTGCTCTCTGTGCACTTGAAGGAGTCAGACAACAGGCTGAGTTACAGTCTGGACTCTACCACTTCTTTGCTGAGTGATCTTGGAAAATTTTAGGCTATATTTTGCCATTCAGACAAGCATGAAGTAGGCTCTGAAGCAATGCCAAATGCTTTGGACAATGGTAGCATCCCTGGGCAGAGGCCAATTTACTATGAAGCTGAAAAAGCTTAAGCTTCTGGGCCCCCTTTGAAGTTCTTGGATGGATCCTAGCAATGTGCTCATAAGTTTATTTAGTTTGCAGATTTTGCAAAAGTAAGATATTTTAACTCCCTTGAGTGGAAATGAGTCCTCATTGCAACGTCCCCTCTGTTCTATTTCCTCCTCTTTTGCTTAGGGTTGGAATGATCCAAGGTAGATGAGTTGGAGACGCAATTAGTTTGGGTTTAGTGGGACAGATTTATGTGGATCAAAGTCACTTCCATGTGTGGTTGCTTTATTGTTGGCCGTCTTGGTGTAGGAATGGATTCCAGGCACATCCTACAACTCACTGGGCTGACCCACCCACCTGGCAACATGGCACATGATGCAGGACCAGAGGTTGATTCTCAATGAGAAAGTGTCATATGGTGCTTGACATGGGAAATGTGAGTAGTGAAGGAGGAAAACTGTTGGAAATATATAGAGCTAGAAGCTAGCTTATGAAATGGCAATAATATCTATATCCTAAGGTTGTGAAGATTAAGCAAAATGAAGTGTATAAAAGTGTTAACCAGTGCCTAGTGTAAGTGGTTGTTAGAGGCCCTTTTCTTTCTTATTGGAAGGACTGTAGAATCATCACCATGGAAATCAGATACCAGGGTGCTTGAGAGAGTGCTGTAGCCCATTTAAAAAAAAATGTGATTTTTTTTTCTTTTTGCCTTTTAACTCTCAAAGTTGCCACTTTATTCTCAAAGTATGAAGGAGCCTGGTCATTTAGATTCCAGTTAATAGCAATTTTCTCACTCTTAATGCAAGGATTTAAAGAAACAAACACCCCCAAGATACCTCGCAGTGACATTAATAATACAAATCAAGACCTCCCAAATGCCATCGATAAAGTCACATCCTTCCAATATTGAGACTCTCTGCTTTGCTGATTGCTAGATTCTCTGAGGACAGGACTTAATAATATATGGTGCCTGTCCCATGACATAGGTGCCCAGCAGTGACTAATAGGACTCTCTGATTGCTCTTTTTATTGGCTCATAGTACATGGCTTCTATGCACTTTGAGCTTTAAAGAAGACGTTGAAATGAGCCACTTAGTTTCTATTTGATATAATTTCTGATGTAATGACTGAAATCATCTCAAAATGGAGAAAGAAAAAAATAAAATGACACCTGAAACATTCTTGTCAGTTAATAAGCAATAGGCTGGCTTTTCTCTGCAGAAAAAGGGCCATTCGTCCATGTCCCTGCCTCGTCTACCTTCTGTTTTACTCTCTCTGCTTTGATTTCCCTGCACCATCCAAAAGAAAAGAAGTGCCTCATTTAACTGAAAGCAAGTTTCCCCAATTGGAGGGCCGGGTCCCCATCCCTTTTAGTCCCGGCATCACCTTGGTGAAACTTCAAGAATGTGCGCACACACAAAAGAGAATGTGCCCCTCCTCCTGGGAAACTGCTCGCCTGGGGTACCGGTCAGGTTTTCCACGCGGTTGAAAGTTCAGCCATCACAATCGTGCCTGAGGAGGCCAGGAGCAGCGGAGGGCTAGGTGTTAACACCTAGACGAGGAAGGCAAGAGAGGGAGAGATCAAGGCACGGGAACCCCATGTGTTCCACAAAGTGCCTCTCTCCCGCACCCTGCCACGAGTGTATGAAATAATTCCTCCTTTGTCTGCCAGCTGGCTTTCAAAGCTATAGGGATGAGCCTGCTGGACCTGCGTCTGGGAAGCTTGTTAAACTGCACGGAGTTAGTCAGGGAGAGGGAGGGGTGGGGAAAAGATTAAAGGGCGAACACAATCTGTGTGAGGCAGTGGCTCTGACTCTAAAGAAGCAGATGATCTAAGGAAAGGAAGAGCTTCCCTCTAAAACCAGAGACTGCATGCAATGCAAATGACCCCGTGTGTGCAGCTGCCTCTGGCAGGCAGCCACCCGCCTCCCAAAGAATAAAGTCAGGGCAACAATTCCCTCTCGCACCCTGAAGCTTAGTGACTTCAAACAAGAAAAAAGAAAAGTGACATGCTTTTTCTTTTTCTCTCCCCAGTGGACTCATCCATTTCCCAAATTGTGCTGATGACCTCATCATCTGCAGCTGTGTTCTCCTGGCTCTTCACCCCTCAACTTCCAGGGGCTCAGATCTCACATCTGATGTGGGGTCTTGGTACCTGGGGCCAAAACATCTGCAGGTGACTGTCTCAGAAAGTGGAGCACTTTACGATTGTAACCCACTCTCACTCTGGCAATTTCACTTCTTGGGAGACAGTCCTCTGGTCTTTGGACAGTAAGGATTTGCAGGGGATGACAGCAAGCTCTTGGTTAGCATTTCAGGTACCCTTTCTTTTATCTTTAATTTATGAGCAATTTTAGAACTGAATTTAGGAATGATTACCAGCTTCTCGGAGTGAATCCTGCCTGTGTTTGTTCCATGTTCTGGCAAAGCCCTAATGGCAAAGGTAAAGTTATTAAGGTGTTCGCTGAGATGGGTAGGTACCCCAATAAATAGAACTAAATTGACTTTAGAAAACTTCCTGGTAAAAAATGTTTCCATTATATCGAATCTTGGGGAAAAGATAAACACCTGGGGAGAGGCCTTTCATACCTTATTAGAGAGACTATAAATTTATCCCATCTTTAGGAAAGCAATTTGGTGATCCTATATGTATCAAGAACCTTCAAAATGTTCATATACTTTGATCTGGAAATTCCATCTCTGGGAATCTCTCATATAGATCACATAGAAATACACTAAACTATTGCAAAAGACCTTCACTCCAGCATTAGAGTAAAACCCAAACCCAAACCAAACAACTCCCCTCCCATAAAACACAGCCAAATGTCCAACATCAGAAGAATAGCTATGTAGATTATCCAGAATATTATATACAGAATATTATGTACTCATTAAAAATGATGGAAACGGTTTATGAAGCAAGGCCTTGTATACATAATGCTGGAAAATATCAGGATATAATACATAGCTTCAACTTTATATAAAATATATATGTATGGACCAAATAATTAAAGGAACATATACATAAATTCTACTCAAGTTATTATTTTTTATTTTCTTTTACATGGGCAGGCATCGGGAATCGAACCCGGGTCCTCTGGCATCGCAGGCAAGCATTCCTGCCTGCTGAGCCACCGTGGCCCGCCCTCTATTCAAGTTATTAATAGGAAGTGCTATTATTGATTTTTTCTTTTTGTGCATTTCTTTGATTTCAAATTTTCTGCAGTGAACATGCCTTGCTTTCATAACTAGGAAAAAGAAGTTATTTCAAAAGAGAAAAACATCAAGTATTTGGCAGGTCTCTATTCTAAATGCAGTTAGAATGTAAAGAATTATTAGTCTAGAAGTTGTAAATTTAAATGCCTCAGGTGTTAAGCAGGTAATTAGGAATGAGTGAGCTGGGCCTGGTACAAGGAAACAGCAAACTGTGGGTAGCTGACCAACTCCAGCTGATTAGGATCATGGGGAAATACAGGTGCTCTGAGTTGCTGAATCTCATTTTTCTACAGAAGCCCTCATTCAAGATGTTTAAGTGAAATCTGCTAGTTTTTGAAGTTGATGAACTCACATTAAACAAATAAAATAAAAGCAAAAGCTTTCAAATGAGGCTTTTGAAACTCCCTCATTAGACAGTGCAAGTGTAGTCCCGTGAAGCCATTCACCAGTCAGAAAGTTTCCAGGACCTTCACTTCTTTTCAGTTCTATTAATAATTCTGTAATGAATAAAAGTGTAATGAATAATATCTACCTTCATTTTTGTATATCTCAGCAATTATTTCTTTAAGGTAAACTTTAAGAAGGTAGATTTCGGATTCAAAGGATATGTGCATTACATTTATTTTATGATGCATAGTGTCAAATACTTGTCCAGCAAGTTCAAATACATTTGTGTTTCCACTAATTGTTCATAAGGGTCCCTATTTCCCATATGCTCACTAAAGCAGAGTTTGGTCAAGCTTTGTCCTATTATTGGTTATGAGATGAACGTTTTTAATCAAATTATATCTACTAGCATTTGTTTAATGGTGTTAAGCAGATCATGTGTTTATTGACCTTTTGTATTTCTTCTTTTATGAATTTCCTGTTCATGCTTTTTTGCCCATTATAAAATTATCACTGACTTTTTCTTGTGGTTTAATATAAGCTTTTTTGTATACTGGTGATATTGACCATTTAGCTCTCATATGAATTACTTTTTTTTTAATTGTCACTTGCTTTTAACCTTGTGTAATGGGGCAAAAAAGTTTTATTATTTTAACACTTGTCTGAGAGTATTTTAAGTGGGAAATTAATATTGTTCAGGAGCATATCTTGAGGAATCAGATTATGAATAGGGAGGGTACGGACTGTGAGAAGACAGGAGAAAAGGGATAGCCAAAGCCAATGGTGTGCTGGTAAATGTTTAACAAAAGACACAATAAAAAGAGAGACTAAAGTGGAAGGTATTTACAACACATACAGTTGATAAAGGATTATTATTCAGTATACATAAGGAACTCCTACAAGTCAGGAGAAAAAGGCAGACAACCAAGAAAAAAATGGGTAAAAGACACTTCACAAAACAGAAACCTGAAATGGCCGATAAGTATGACAACTCCTGGCACCTAAACAGTAATCAGATTAATGTAAATTAAAATATCAGTCAACCACACGAATCACATCAAATGTTTTCGGGGATGTTGAGTATCAGGAATACTCATACATTCCTGTGGGGCTGACTGTACCACATTTCTGGAAAAGTGTCTGGTGTAGACATACAGGTCTTTTTACCCATTTTCATCTCTAGAAAAATGCATACCAATGTATTTTAAGATGTTCCCTGAAGTGTTTTTTATGATCTCCCCAAACTGGAAACAACTCAGTCTCCAACAGTAGAATAGATGTGCATATTGTGAAACGGGAACTATGAAGTTGTGGAAGTGAACACAGCTCCATGCTCCAGCATGGAAAAATCTTACCAATCTCTGTTAAGGAAGAAAATCAAGATATAAGAGAATGTATCCAACTTGATCCATGTATAAAAAGTTCAGAAAGTGAAGAAACTAAATTGCATGGTTTAGGGATATATACCTAGGCAGTAAAACTATAAAGAAAAACAAGGACATGAATAGTAAAAACCTTCTCATATTGGTTATTTCTATTGGATGAGTGGGGGAGGGATCGTGCTTGGAAAAGATAAATGTGGGGGTGGGGTGGGTTTCTGGGATGTCCATTTTGTTGTCTTTCTTGATGTGTTTGCTATTTAAATTTTATGCATTTTTCTAATGCATGTTATATTTCACAATGAAAATAGAAATTTGAGTGTAAGAAAAAGATGTGAATAAGGAGGAGGCAAAAATAAATACTGAGAGAAAAGGGGCTAGACAATACAGCAGGGGCTAAACTTTGCAGAAAAAACTTGCTGATGATATATTCCCTTTTGTGGGAGCACAAAGAAGATTTTTTGACAAAGCTATTTAATATATTTGATATTATGGTATATCTGCTCTTGCTCTGAACCTTCAGAAAATTCTGGTATACATGCAAATGCTCTGAATTCTCAAAAATGATTTTGGGAAGAATCAAGAAAAAGTCCAGGATGTAATTCATGTGTCTTAGTGCTACTCTGGGTTATAAATACAGTTTGTTGCTTTAAAAAAAATTCAAACTCATTCCTGTTAACTTCATTGATATACACGTCAAATATGCTCGATTTTTGAATGTACATGATTTCAAAGTGAGCCTAACACGGGGTATATCGCACACCCTATCTACCTGTCATTGTTGCTTTTTATCATACTGAACCAGAGCAGGGATCTTGCTGCTTTTATTTAATTCCAACTTTAGCCCTTTTATGATAATCAAATGTCAATTGCCCAGGATCAGGGATAGGAAAGCACTATACTGTGTGCCTGGGGGTTCCTGAAATAAAAGGTTGAGTAATTTATATTTTTAATAGAAGTGATTTAGAGCCTGAGGCTTTGATCCAATTAAGTAGAGAATCAAATTAGCTGGAGATTAAATGAAGCTGAAATGAAAGGAAGTCTCGCTGGCTTCTGAGTTTTTAGGAGAAGTTTCACTGGAGACGTTAACCTTCTTCTAATGCGGTGGTTCTCAACCTTGGCTGCACATTGGAATCACTCAAGGAGCTATAAAAATACTGATGCCTGGGCTCTGTCCCCAGAAATTTAATTGGTCTGGAAAACAACCTAGGCAACAGGAGTTTTAAAACCTCCCCCAACTGATTCTAATATACAGCCATGATTAAAAACAATATTGTTCTCAATCCCCAGTGTGCTAAGGGCCATGAGGGGTGGGATGAGGAGGCTAGTTTAAAAACAGAGATTACAAGGCTCTACCTTGATACCTTTTGATGTTTTAAACTAGAGTAGTATCTAAGAATCTGCATTTCTAACAATTGTTCATGTAATCCTGATGTAAATGATTCCAAGGATGGCCCTCTCTGCTTTTTGCCTGTTCTTTCCCCATCTACCTTTAACTTAGAATATCTTTCTTAAATACATGTGTCTTCCTAAGTTTAAAATATTCACTGACTGACCATTGTCTACAAAGCACGGTCCGTAGGGTGGTTTTCAAGACCACCTCTCCTCTGGCCTTCCTTCATCTTCCAGACATTTCCAGCCATTCCATCTCAACCTCTCCCTCCCTCACACACTAGATCCCTTCCTGAATTGACCTCCATCCTTTCCTTTTAGAGCCTCTGCCTAAACATGTCTTTGCCTTCAAATGTCTTTCCTACCTTGGTCCATCTAAATTCTGCTCTCTGGTAGCTACAATGCCATTACCTCCGTGAAATTTTTTTGATCTCTTTGAATTAGGATCATTCATGCTTTCTTCCATGTGCCTGTTGTGTTTGATCTGAACCTTTCTCTTATTTTGTTTGGTTTCATTGAATCTCAGCTGCAGAGTTCATCATTCTCTGTGTGCATAGCACATTATCTTCATTGGTCAATGCAAGGCCCCTCTGATATGTTTAAACAATATCCATAAATAATGTGTATCTACCTAAAACAAGTCATATTGTCTCATGTGTAGACAACTTTGATTTACATAGATAGTTTTACGCTATCAACCTTACTCTTTCCTTTTTTTCACCCCAGTTTAAATTTTTTTTTATTGTGAAATACAACATACATACCAAAAAACTCCAATAATTTCCCAAGTACATTGTAACCAGTAGTTATAGAACAGTTTTCAAAATTTGGTATTGGTTACCAGTCCACATTTTCAGGTTTTTCCTTCTGATTGTTCCGAAACACTGGAAGCTGAAAGACATATCATTATAGTGATTCAACAGTCATACTTGCTTGTTAAATTCTATCTTCTCTGCTTTAACTCCTTCTCCTCCTTTGGTCCTACTCCCAATCTGTAGAGGTATTTGGGCTATGCCCATTCTTTTTCATGTTGAAAAGGAGTACCAACACTATTGGATGGAGGGATGAAATTAGCTGATGTTCTTGGAGAGGCTGGCCCCTCTGGGTTTCAGGACTTATCTGGCCTAGGAACCTTCTGGGGGTTATAGGTTTCAGGAAAGTAAACTTAGTACATGAAACTTTTGTAGAGTCTCAGTTAAAGCCCTACGTGTTCTTTAGGGTTAACAGGAGTGATGGTAGTTGGGGTATGGCAAACCATGGTAATTAGCGTTACCTAGCTGAAGCATATGAGTAGCCTCCAAAATAGCCTTTCAACTCCATTTGAACTCTCTTAGCCACTGATAAGTTATTTTATTACACTTCTTTTCCCCTTTTTAGTCCAGAAGGTATTGTTGATCCCATGGTGCCAGGGCCAGGCTCAACCCTAGGAGTCATGTCCCACATTGTCAGGGAGTCTTTCACCCCCGGATGTCATGTCCCATGTAGGGGGGAGGGTAATAATTTTCCTTGCAGAGTTGGGCTTAGAGAGAGAGGCCACATCTGAGCAACCAAAGAGGTTTCCTGAAAGCAACTCTTAGGTATAATTATATCTAGTCTTAGCTTCTCTATTACAAAAATAAGTTTCATAAGGACAAGCCTCAAAATCAAGGGCTTGGCCTATTTTCTTGGGAATCCCTAATGCTGGAGAGAGTACCAGGAGTTTCCCAGATGGGAAAGTTTAATATACTTTTCTCCGATCCTTCAAGGGACTCTACCAATACTTTCAAATTATCAGCCCAGCATAGTCTGCCACCCCACAGTTTTTATGATCTGTCCACATTGCTTAATTAAATCAAATTTATTGCTTCTATCTGCTGCATAGTAGTCCTCAGTGGATATTCACCACCACATTTTACTTGCCTGTTCCTCTCTAAATGGCCACCCAGTTTACCCCAACTCTCTCCCATCACTGAAGACCTCAGCGAATTATTATCTTAGGTGGCTCCTGATGGATTTGTGTGAGGATTTCTCTGAGTGGGATCATGTGCTCATAGGCCCTCTCATTTTCACCAGCTACTGCCAGAATGTGCTCCAGGCTGGCTGTGCGTTTGCACTTCTCTGGTCTCAGGCACTCCCCACCCATAGTGCGCTTTCCCTGGGAGGGAAAAGGCAAGTCAGGATCTTGGGGTTGTGAGTGATTCTACAAAAACCTTCTGAGGTATTTTTATTTCTGCTAAAACAATAATTATAAAAAAATATAGACCACTTATTAAAGAGATCAATGATATTTTATAAATTAAAAACAATAATAGATATTTTGTGAGTATAAGTGAGACATCCAAACGTCTTGTTGGTCTCAAGACAAATTTAGAGAACAAGATGACTGCAGCTTGATTAGATTATGTTTATAAACCTTGATTCAAGGTCATTCTGAGATTCTTGCTGTTGGGCAAACAATATACAAAAGTAAGTTCAAGAATATCAAAATTTTAGAGTACAGGAAAATGTTGGTGAGAGAATTACAATCCTCAAGAATAGCATGGAAAAAATAATTAGGCATAGTTAACATTTTTGAAGAATTTAGTATGTACCAGGCACTGTTCTAAATGATATATAAATATGATCTTAATCTTCAATCTTATGAAATAGACATTATATATTATCCCATTTTAAGGATGAAAATGCTAAGAGAAAATACAAGTAATTTGTCCAAAGTTATACAATCCCTAAAAAAATAACAGTCAAAATTTGAACCCATGGTTTTGTTTTAAGTTCCAGATTTCTGAGACAAGCATAGGCTTTAGAGTCAGGCTCACTAAGTTCAAACCCTCTCTTTGTTCATAACTTACTAATTATATGATGCTGGGTAAATGAACTTTTCTGAGCCTCACTTTTCTCATGTACAAAAGGGGGCCAGGAAAACTGTACTTCATAGTTATGATTGAATGAGCCCAATGTAGGGCCAGTGGTAGATGTTCAGTAAATGCTAGTTGCCTTTCCTTCCTTCTCTTATTCAAGTCCTTCTTTTCAGTCTCTTGCACATTTATTTATTTGTTGAATACATATAAAAGGCAATTTAACATTTTGTCATTATTACCTGAAGTTTCACTTAGATTTATTTAGTAAGGCAAAGGCCTAAGAGGGATGGAAAAAATGTATATAAGATAAAAAGTGTTACAGTGACAAATCAGAGGCAAATCTAATCACACTGCAGTTTTCTTGAAGACTTCCCTGGCTGCCATCCTTTCTAAGCATAGTCAATGAGTACCTGACATCCTCAGAAATGGAGAACAAAGATGCTAACAGAGCAACCAGATACAAGCTCATTTTGCCTTCTTCACCAGGAGTCGTGCAGGGAATATTGTGGGCTCACACAGCTATGAGCTCTCCCAGGGAACTGTTGCAGAGGAAATTAATTAACCCCTGCCATGGCTTTCTGGTGGAGGGCAGGGAATTAAGCTGTCATTCCTCCTGGAAGGTTGGATCAGCCCCTCTCTGTGGTTAACTTAGACTCTGAATAGCAGGCCATCTCCCTGCTCCTCCCAACCACCCTCCGACTGAGAATGCTGTTCTTAGCAGGTAACTTTGGCATTCCCTTTCAGAGGCAGACTTTTAAAGCCAGGGCCACTTGTTTCTAGGGATGGAAACTCAGGAGAAAGCTGTTCTACGGGGCTCAGAATCAGTTACCCATAGCTAAAGTAATGCGATTTGCAGAGATCTTGAGAAAGTAGCTTTAGCTATGGACACCAAGGAAACTGTTCAGCATTTGGGATTCTCTGGCGTCTAGACCATTGTTAGCTCACCAAAGGGAGGCTCCTGCCATGTGAAATGCAAAGCTGCTGAGAGCTTCACTTTTAATGAGATCTTTCAAGTGGAGAGCTCAAATGGTCCATAAGAATCATAATGTCAGGTGGATTTCATGGTCTAGACAGATCTGTCACTGCTTCCCTTCTTTTTCTTTAAGTTCCTTCATAAACCAACAGTAATAAAAAAAAAATCTAAAGTTCTTCTGGGAAGGGATTGATTTATTAATAGAAACTACTGGTTTTCTGCATTGATGGCCCCAGGGACTTTCACTACAAGCATCCAGAGCTCCCAGCAGTAGATTTATCAACAGAGGATGACAACTTCATTGTTGTTCTCTGGAAGCTTTGGCTCTCAAGAACTACTTGGAGTTTTAGGCTAGAAAGATGCCTTTGGGAGAGCATTCTTGTATGAAGTAGTAAATCTGTTTGAAAAATTTTGAGTCTTCTGAAATGGAGATAGAATGAACTCTTTGTTTTTCTATTTCTCTTTCAAAGGAGTGTGTTTCTTTCTGGAGCTTTCCAAGGGCCAGTCAGCTAGAAATAAGACCCATTTCTGGCGGCCCAGGATTAGAATAGTTTAGCTTGAGTAACCCAGATGTTACCACATGCTCCAGCTTGTGTAAACAAAGGAACTCACATTAATATGTAGAACTCAGATTTCCTAATTGTGTTAGATTCCTATAGCTGCTGTAACAAATTACTACAAACTGGGTGGTGGTTTTAGTGTCCTAACTGCCAAAACAAATACCATGCAATTGGTTAGCTTAAACACTGGGAATTTATTGGCTCACAGTTTTGAGGCTAGGAAAAGTCCAAATCAAAGTGTCATCAAAGTGATGTTTTCTCCCAGAAGACTGCGGCACTCTGAGGCTGGCAGCCAGTGGTCCTTTGTCCTTGGCTTTTCTGTCATGTGGCAATGCACATGGTGGCCTCTCCTGGCTTCTCCTTTTTGTTCCAAGTTCTGTTAACTTTCAGCTTCTGCCCACTCCCTCTGATTTTTTCTCTCTCTTTGACTGTCCCTATCAGGTCTTCAGTAATAAGATCCATCCTGATTCATCTAGGCCACACCTTAACTGAAATAGCCTTGTCAGAAGGTGCTATTTACAAGAGTTCACACCAACAGAAATGGCTTAAGTTTAAGAACATGTTTTTCTGGGGTACACAGCTCCAAACCAAAACAATACATTTCTTTTCTTTTTAAATCCTGGAGGCCAGAAGTTTGCCATAAGCTTTACTGGGTTAGAGTAAAGGTATTGGTAGGGCTGGAGGCTCTAGGGAGATATTCTGTTTCCCTGCATATTTTCCAGCTTCTAAGGGTTATCTTTATTCCTTGGCTTCTGGTCCCTTCCCTGTATTACTCTGATCTCTGCTTTCATCGTCGTTTCTCCTCCTCTTCCTCTCCTTCCCTCTTAAAAGGACCATTGTGACTACATCAAGCCTACCTGGACAATACAAGATTCTCTTCCCATCTCAAAATCCTTATCCACATCTGCAAAGTCCTCTTTCCTTTGTAAGGTAACATTCACAGGTTCTAAGGATTAGGATACATACATTTGGAGGGGGCATTATCCTGGCTGCCATGTTATTCTTGCTCTCACTCGTTCATGCAGAACCTTTGACTCCTGCAGTTACCATGGAGTGCTAGAGTCCCTAATGGGTGCTCCCACATATGGTACACAGTCAATACCCCTCCCATTCATCAGAAAGTGAATGGGCCATTTATGAGATTCCTTCCTCAGAAAGTGAGGGGAAGAAGCCTCACGATGGCATGCAAGATGAGAACGCCAAGTCCTGGACCTGGATTGTGCAACTCTAAGACTCCCAGGTATTCTGCTGTTCAGTAGTAGTGAATTTCATAGGGAATAGAGAGAATGTTCCTTTCTCTAATTTTTTCACATGGACTCCACAAGACATTGCTTGAGGTAGAAGTTATACAAAGCCTCCCTTGAAAACAGCTTCTGTTTCTAACCCTTTCTCCCCTATGCTACAAAACTAATTCATAGATGCTACTCATCAATGTATTAGAAGCTCCTGCCAACAGCAATTAGGGAAGAAGAAGAAATAAGGCAGCCACGTTGGAAAGAAAGAAGTAAAAATACTTCTTTTTACAGATGACATGATCCTACATCTATAGAGAATTCCAAAGAAGCCATTAAAAAAGCTACTATAACTAATAAACTAATTTAGCAAATTTGCCAGGATACAAGATCAGTTTGACAAAATCTGTATACCAGCAAAGAAGTATCTAAAAAGGAAGGTATGAAAATAATTCCATTTATAATAGCATCCAAAAGGAGAAAATATCTAGGAATAAATTTAGCAAACTACATGAAAGACTGGTAGGCTGAAAATTATAAAATATTGCAGAAAAAATTTAAGGAAGACCTAAATAAAAAGAAATACATTGGGGGCAAGGGTTGTTCCGTGGTAGAATCCTCGCCTGCCATGAGGGAGACCCGGATTTGAGTTCTAGTCCATGCACTTCCCTCTTCCTCGCCAAAAAAAAAAAAAAAAAAAAAAAAAATACAAGCAAAACAAAAAAAATGAACAAAATTCAACAAATGGTGCTGCAATAGTGGGATACTCACACGGGAGAATAATGAAATGTGATCCTGCCATATAGCATACCAAAAAAAAAAATCCCATGTTCATGGACTGAAAGATTTACTATTGTTAAGATGTCAGTATTACCCAAAGCAATATACAGATTCAATGTATTTCATGGCAATTCCAATGGCTTCTTTGAAGAAATGGAAAAGCCTATCCTCAAATTCATATGGAGTTTGCAAGAGACCTTGAAAACCAAAACAATCTTGGAAAAAGTAGACTAAGTTGGAAGACTCATGCTACCCAATTTCAAAGCTTACTACAAAGTTATAGTAATTAAGAGTGTGATGCTGTCATAAGGATAGATATATGGACTAATGGAGTAGAATTGAGAATTCAGATACATAAACCTATGTATCTATAGGTGATTGATTTTTAACAAGAGTGCCAAATCATTCAGTGGGATAACAAGGTCTGTCCACTAAATGGTTCTGGGCCAACTGGATTTCCATATACAAAAGAATGAAGTTGGATCCCTACCTCATGTCATATACAAAAATTAACTCAAAATTGATCAATGATGTAATCACAAAAGACAGTCCCTAATGTTTTTTAGCAAAGGGCCTTGGGTCAGTTCCGAACTAACCAACCACAATTCCAAAGTTCCCTTGATAACTGAGACTGGATCTAACCAAAATGGGCCCACCTCAAATATGCAGTAGCTTAGACTTTAACCTACAAGTCATCTATACCTCATTCTGCCATTTTCTTACACACGTTCTGTGACTAAGCATGTAATCAATCTGTGCATGCTCAATGATTAGATCACCCCTAATTACATCATCTGGGGCCACTGCGCTCATTGTCCTAAAAACCATCTTTTCTTTAACAAAACTATTAGAATTACTATAGTTTGGATAGACAGTTTTGGGCTGCTAGGTCATCTTGCTCTCCTACTATGTACTTAGTAATAACTCTTTCTCTCTTTGAAAAAAAAAAAAAGTTGATCAGTGACCTAAATTAAAGAGTTAAAACCATATAACTCTTAGAAAAAAATGTAGGGGTAAATCTTCATGACTTTAGATCTGGCAAAGGATTCTTAGATATGACACCAAAAAGTACAAGCAACAAAGGAAAAAATAGATTGGGCTTCACTGAAATGAAAAACTTTTTTTTTAATACATCAAAGATTATTATTAAAAGCGTGAGAAGACAACCTGTAGAAAGTGTGAAAATGCTTGCAGATCATTTATCTAATAAGGGCCTAGTATCCAGAATATATAGGGAACTCTTCCAACTCCACAGCAAAAGGACAAATAACCTAATTTTTTAAATGGGCAAAGGACTTGAATAGACATTTCTTCAATAAGCACATGAAAAGATGTTCAACGTCATTAGCCATTAGGCAAGTGCAAATCAAAACCACAATGAAGTAACATTGTATACCCACTAGATAATCAAGAAAACGGAAAGTAACAAGTGTTGGCGAGAATGTGGAGAAATTGTAATCCTTGTACAGTACTGGTGGGGATGTAAAATGGTTTCACCATTGTGGCAAGCAGTTTGGCAGTTCCTCCAAAATTAAAGATAGAATTACTATATGATCCAGTAATTCGACGCCTAGGTGTATACCCCTAAGAACTGAAAACAATTACTCAAATACCCAGACGTTCATGTTCATAACAGCACTATTCACGTTAGTGTGAGGATCCCAAATGTCTATCAGTGGGTGAAAGGAGATGCATATGATGGAATATCACCTGTCCATAAAAATGAACGAAGTACTGGTACATGCTACAACGTGGATGAATCTCCAAAATATTGGAAGTTCTAAGCAAGAGAAGTCAAACACAAAAGATCAACTGTTGTATGAGTCCACTTATATGGAATATCCAGAACAGATAAATCCATGGAGGCAGGGTGCATATTGTTTTTTTGCCAGGGGCTAGAGAAAGGGGAAATGAGGAGAAACTGCTTATTGGGTAAGGAGTTGTACTTTGAAGTGATTGAAAGGCTTTGAAAGTAGAGTTAGTGATTGCACCACATTGTGAATGTACTAAATGCCAATAAATTCTTCATTTTAACATGGATGACTTTATATTATGTGAATTTCACTTGGATTATTTTTAAAAACACAAAAACAATTCAAGAGGCCAGTGGGGTCAGGCACAGGCATAATATCAAACTCAGCTCCTACAATATGCCATGTGCCGTGGAAGTTGCTGGGGATTCAGAGATGGTTGACAGTTTCACCTCAGAGTTTACCTATTAAACTACTCTTTAAGCATCAGAACACACCAGGGATTTGTAAAAATGAAGCTTTTGGTTCAGTGTCTGAGGTGCATTTCTAACTCTGAGTAGCAAGGATCTAGGTGTTAAGTCAGGGGAATGGGGAAGGGCCACTGCAATGGGAACTGTAGAGGTTGTGTCGCCCCTCCCAACATGGCTTCTGGAACCACCCCTACTGACCACCTGACTTCTGGAGAACTGCCCCTTCCGGACACCTGACTTCCGGAGAACCACCCCTTCCAGATGTCACCTGACCCCCTTGCTTAAAAGCTGCCCACTGCCATCACCAAGGCACTGACTCACCTCCCTCCATCTTGGGTTCGGTGAGCTCAGCCTGGGAGCAGAAATAAACCTACCTGCTTTAAATTTCCCCGTCTACCTTCCTTCTTTCTCACCCTCTCGCCTCCTAAACCTTTCACTAGGATCTACAGAGATGATCAATTACAATATGGTCTGAAAGGTGTTTTCCACCCCAACACACAAATGTGGATACAAAGAAGCAAAACCTAGCTAAGACAGGGGGAAGAAGAAGGAATGATTTCTAGAGGAAATGACTCCTACCCAGAGAGTTCAGTCAGAATGGGAATTGCCTGGGCAAAGAAGTGGAGGAAAGGTAGAGGAAGCAGCACATCCAAAGGCGTGGAGACAAGAAGTTTCTAGAACCTCAGAAATCTCAAAATGCAGTAGAGAGCTTGATGATAGCAAAGAGGCAAGAGATGAGGCTGCTGAAGTAAGCAGTGTGATTCCAATCATGTAGGAGCATATACCTCAAGCTAAGTAGGTTGAACTTCATCAAGTAGGCAGTGGAGGGTTGTTTTGTTCACTTTATTTTTGTTTTAACCTAAGGGAAAGGAGAAAGAAGAGAATTATCTCTGTTACTATCTGTTCTGGGAAATGTCTACCTTACTTAAATTGGCAAATTGTAGGGCAATTAAATGAATGAAAGTAAAGTTTTCCTTTAAAACATAGGCCTTATTTAGAACCCATGGTAGGTTTTGTTTGAGCCGTCCAGGTTCTGCTTCATTACAAAATGGTGGCAGGGGCTGGACCAGGAACTGACGCCAATAGGAATAAGCCTGGGCATGTGGGTGAGTGATGATGGGCCGACGATGGAGCAGTATGTTTCATTTCAGGGACTTACTTTCACAATTCTTCCCCTCTTGTCTTTTGACCTTAGTGTTAGAAGTCTGGTCAGCATATCACCTTTAAAAAGGTGTAAGGTTGCCACTTTTGGGGGTACCTGGGGCCTGGACTCAGGCTAGACCCTCCCCTCCCCCACCCCTCCCAGAGGAACAAACAGGAAGTTGTGGGAACAGGCTTGGATGTAGGTTTTGAAAGAAAAATTACTTCTGCAGGGCAAAATGCCCAAGATGAATAAAAATACCTCTCATTGATCTGCTCTGTGCCTGGGTTTACACTAGGAGTTTAAAGTAAATCCTCACGTTTAATCCTTTTAGAATCTGGTAAGCTAGTTTTTATTATTCCTTTTTTTAAAGAAACACATGTGGAAAACAAGGCCCAGAGAGAAGATCCCACTTTCCAAAGTAATGTGCTTGGAAATTGTAGGAACTAGGAGACTTCCAGACCACAAAGCTGACCAAAAAAAAAAAACAATTAACAGCAAAGGTAGGTTGTAGTTGAGGTCGGTGGTTGGCAAAGGATAGGTTTCAACATGAAGCAGTTTTGTGGTGGTTCAGGCATAGGTGTTTGGAAATCTGGCAGTGGAGTACATAACTCAACCTCCCACAGGGTTCCTAATAACATTTACTGAGGGAGAGGAATTTTGTGAGATGCTAAAGATATGCCCTGAAAAAGAATTTCTATAGTCAAATATGTTAGGGGAGTGATTATTATTTAATCAGGTCCCTTTACTGCAGGCTTGTCAGAGTCTTAAATATAGTAGAGAGCAAAACTCCCCAAAAGAGAGATTAAATATAAAGCAGGTCCTTAAATTATTTGTCTCTGGAACTATTTTTCATGGAATATCTCTCCTCTGGAACATCTTGGTGACTGCTTGTGTTTCTGTAGAGGAGCGTCTGGGACAGACCATTGCTGTCCATGATCATTTTCCCCTTCTCTGAACTTCTTTCTCATATTTATGTTCCACATTAAAAAAATGGGGCTCTTACATTACTGTTAATCTTCTCTTGTCAGCTTCTTGAGGTCAGGGATCAGGTATCAAAAGTGGTGCCCTCACCCTCATCTTAGTACCAATCCCATAATAAGAACTCAGAAAATGCGCCAATGAAAATAAAATGCCCTTTTCCCAAGTGCAGCAATGAGCCACTGAAATGGATCTAGAGTTTAGATTCAATCCAATATCATCTTCTCTCTAGGTAATTTCTTCTAAGAAACTTGACAGTTTAAAAATATATATATATCGTGGAAGTATTTTGTTTTTTAATCCGTGTCTTTTTTTCGTATGGAGAGAACTGAACTATTAAAATCTTTTATAAAACAATTTTAAAAGCAATACTTACCTGTTAAAGAAATCTTAGAGCATATAGACAAATAGAAGAAAGGAAGATAGTGGCTCAAACATAAAAACTTCGGATTTTGGTTATTTCTTTTGAGTCTTTTTTCTACCTTTATAGTTATGCATTAGCATCAATTCGTTTGTTCTCTGCCACGCTTCTTCATGTGCACATCAGAGCAGAGATCTGGATGCTTCCGGAAGCTGTCCTGGCTGCATGTGCCCATGCAGTGGGCGTGAGTGTGGCCGCCTGACCTCTCGGCGGATCGGTGCGCTTCAGAATCCTGGGCTCCAGTTTGGTCCCTGCAGCTCTTTTTAAAATGCCACTAATTTTTCTTCCCAGCTGCTCTTTGAAGACCAATTCTATTTGACATGAGCATGTGCTGAAGTAGAAGGAGGGGCACTAGGACCGGAGAAGAGGAAAGTCCCAAGTACAGCATCAGTATCAGGAAGTTAATGTCCAGTATGAGCTCAGGCTAGTCCAGGGCAAGAAAGAGAAATGGGTAGGAACGAGCACACGGCATCTTTTTGCAAAGATGAAGACTGGGAGAAAGTAGATTACTGAGCTTCTCACTCGTCACCTGTTTTCTATTAAGGAATATTATCTTCAGTCTGAAGAGGAGCAAACCAATATGGCTCAGAGTTGAGCGTGCTTCTCTTGAAGTACAGTAAGAAGAACAGAATAGTTGAGGAACAGTTGGGGTAGTAATAATCATGCACAAGTGTTTAGGCTCTGATTACTAATGCCCTGGGAAATTGAAATAACTGGATATGACCACTGAGCCATGTCAATAATCTCTGGAGAGATGCCAAAAAAGAGTCCATGCTTCCAAAACATAGGGAAGATAAAGGACTCCTGAACTACTCTTGGCAACATTTTTAGGTGAATTTTTAAAACGGCTGTTATCTAATTTAACCGGTCTGGTCAGTTTATTTAAACAACCTAATTACATGGGCTCTAGAATAGGGAATGAGAGCTTATTTTTCTGTCCAGGTGAATGTAATACCAGGATACACTCCAGAGTATTTTGGGCAGAAGATAAAAACATATTTGCAAAGTCACCTTGAGGAACTGGGGGAAAGGGTGGAACTATTAAAATTCCTTGCCTGGGGAATTCCTAATACTCTCTCAGGCATTTGGGACTCCCGATTTAGTAAGTTAAGCCCTCATTCTTGTGGCTTGCCCTTATGAAACTTATTTCTGTAATGCCGAAGTTATGCTTTCCCGTAATGATGCCCAAGAGTGCCCCCCCAGAGAGCCTCTTTTGTTGCTTAGATGTGGCCTCCCTCTTTAGGCCAACTCTGCAAATAAACTCACTTCTCTTCCCTTTATGTGGGACTTGACTCCCAGGGGTGTAAGTATCCCTGGTAATGTGGGACATGACTGAAGGGATGAGCCTGATCCTGGCATTGTGCGATTGAGAACGACCAAAAAGGGGAAGAGAAATGGAATAAAATGTCTAAGAGATTTCAAATAAAGTCAAGAGATCATTCTGGAGGTGACTCTTATGCACGCTTTAACTGGATATTTCAAACTACCACAGTAAGCCAAGTCCCAAACAGTACTGCTCCTGAAAACCCTAGTGAGTGCCCTGGCTCGATCTAAATCTCTATGTAAGTTTTTCTTAGTAAATTTGTTTTTTCAGAAACTTAAGGCCTTTAGATTGATCCTAGGCCAGAGAAGTCCTAAAACCCAGAAGTACGTCTCTCCATGAACAAGATCCAGGTTCATTCCTCCACCCCAGAAGGTCAGCACCCCTTTCCAGCATGGAGAAGTTAAAGTGGTCATTGCCCAGATATGTCTGAAGATTGAGAGAAAGATCAAATGAGAGGAAGGAGGTGTAACTGAGAAATTAGGATTTAACAAGATGCATGTGACTGCTGATTCATTATATAGCTATTTCTTTTATTGAGTCTAGTGTTTTGGAGTGGCTAGGAGAAAATACCTGGGATTGTTGAACTGCAACCCAGTAGCCCTGAACTTAGAATATGGTTGTGTAACTATACTGTGCAAAAAAAAAAAAACAAAAACAAAAAACCAGATATGGATCGACTTCTGGATGTTTTGTTTTGTTCCATTGATATATATATATATATATATATATATATATATATATATATATATATATACACACACACACATATATATATATATTTGTTAATACTACACTGTCTCAATTAACCTACCGCTATTGTAAGTCTTAAAATTAGATTGCAACACTAGTGGTCTATGAGAGGGAGGAGTAAAGGGAATGAGAGATACTTGGTTTTACTTTTTTTCTTTTTATTTCTTTTTCTGGAGTAATGCAAATGCTCTAAAAATGATCATGGTGGTGAATATACAACTATGTGATTATACTGTGAAAAAAATAAGTACAGCACAAAAAAAAACATGGATGGTTTATAAATATGTGGACAGATAAGTGGAAGTGTTGACTACACAGACTATTTAAAAAACTAGTTATTGATCCATATATCAGAAGATATATGGTGATTAATATTGACCATGTATGAGACCTCAGTTGATCCTCATATCCTCAAAACTGTTCTCTGAGTCAGATATTACTAATGAAGGTGACCTTCATTTTATGGATGAGAAAACTTCTAAAAATGTAACCTTAGAGGAATAATTTACATAAAATTTCTTAGCTAGTAAATTGTGAGATTTTAGGAGCGATTTTTCTGACTTCAAGTCCTACACTTACTTCTTTCATGATACTCTTTATGGAGTCTCTGCTTCAGAGACTTCTACCTACTTAGAATTTTTATGATCTCTTCCCTCTTTCCTCTGCCTATCCCCAAACCTAGAGCTTTTAAATGGATATTAGAAACTTTGAGGGGGGGCGGGGGATGTGAGGGAATGAAGACGGCCACGATAATTCTTTTCACTTAACTGAAGGTCTGACAGGTAGAAAGGAATTTCTCAAACTCTTTAAAGGAAATTGTAAAGGAAACTTCCCAAGTTATAGAACTGAGATGTTGAACACAGGATTATCCACTCAAAACTGGTCTTTTGGTGTCATAGCTGTATATTACTTGTTCAACTGTGAGGATAATTTAAAATACATACATAAAGCACCCGGCACGTGGTTGGTGCTCAATAAATGGTAATTATTTTATTTGAGAATATAACTCCTGACCGCTTGAGTTTCCTCAAAAACCACTGGATGTTTTAACCTGCCAGAAAACCTGAGCAAGTCAGGTATGCCCTGACCCTGTTTGTTACACCGAAGACTTCTGGAAGTGTCGGCTGTTTCTCTCAGGAGTGATTTGAAGTTCAGGTCCCTGAATGTCAAGAGCATGCCTGGTTGCCAGCCCTGAAAAGGCAGAGGCAGGGGTCGATGGCAGAGAGGCTGGGAGAGCTCCTCTAATTTACCCTTCGGGCATACGTCTTCTCCTTCTTATCAGCAGTTTCTGATTTTGAATTTGCCGTCTTGCAAAGGAGGGCAGCGGAAAGCAAGTTGCTGAAGGGTGAGGTCAGGCACGATGGAGAAAGGAAACCCACAGCTAGCATTTGTCTCATTAAAATCTGTCAAAGCCAGAAGAACAGAAGGCAGGAAAGAGCTGAAATCAGATGTCACTAGCTTTCTGAATATGTTGACACGTGGGGGAACAAACTGTAATGATCATGCGCCCTTCAGCTGCTGTGGCTCTCAGCTGAGAATAATAAAGCCCTTCGCGGGCGTCGCCGCAGAGGTAGGGAGCAGTCTGGCACCCCAGGACAGGCAGCACAAGGGACAGCTGCAGCTGATCGGCTACAGGACCCTCACAATGACTTATTGCTTCTTAAGAAATATTTTATCTTACCAAAATCAGCTCAGAAAAAACTGTGATTTTGTTTGAAAGAAATGATATGGATCTGGGCTCGCCATGAGCGGTTCAGACATCAGTCTTTTTACTTGTACCTGTAGTAAGGTCAAAAATATTTATGCTTATTTTAAAGGTATAAAGAGAACTTCATCAATCTAGACTCTAGAATTAATACTAGATGCCGTAACTGAAAGCAAAGAAACTTAGAAAGGATGAAGTAGGATACTGTGGACAGGCAATGTGGTAGGAGCAAAAAGCTGTGGACCCTGGAGGCAGACAGACAGACGTTCAAATCCTGGCTCTCCACTGGGCAATTTCTACAATTTTTCTGTGACTCGGTTTCTTTCTTCGGGAAAAGAAGGATGCCTGTGTGTTGCTTTCAAGGTTGCTGAAATAATTTAGAGAGAGGATATGAAAATTTTCTCCTAAAAATTGTGGGCAGGCAAATATAAGAAGTAAATACGGTGTTAGCACAGGTTTTGGTGACAATTTAAAAACTCAGAAGTCAGGAATTATGGTCTAAAAAGGAATTCTTTATTTTTGAAACTTTATATAAAAAGTGTTATGAAATATTAAAACATGCACACATATATTTTAAATGGCCTATATTAAGAATAAGAGTAAATGAAGATAAAACACTTCATGAAAATGATTAAATATATTATCAGTTAATCCACTATTTAACCTGGAGATATAAGGTAAAAATTACTATGGCTAATGGTTCAAAATAGAAGTTTCTGTGTATTAGTGATTCTTTTCTTTTATAATAGATTGATTTAAATGAATGCAATTTTGTCCTTGCTCTCTGAGCATATTGCTTGAAACCTGTTTAGCATCAAAAGCTGAAATTCTGGGTCCTTGAGTGAAGTATCAGGATGAGTCCCTTTCCCCTTGATTAATAGGAATTGTTTTATTTTTAGGTCAAACTCTCATTGGCAAAAACCTGGTCAAGGGCAGGCCATGGTGGCTCAACAGGCCGAGTTCTCTCCTGCCATGCCAGAGACCCGGGTTCGATTCCCAGTGCCTGCCTATGCAAAAAAACACAAACAAACAAGCAAAAACCTGATCAAGCTAGCATAGGCAAAAACTGTTAAAACCCAATAGGTGAGAAAGAGAAATATATTGAATGGATAATAAAGTATATCCCATAATGACAGAACAGTGAACAATGAATCTGGAGGAAGCCAGGCTTACAGCTGAGCCTTGGAAATCACTGCAAATAGGAACTTAGGCACTCACTGTCCAGGTTCTCTTAATCAGTGTGCCTTCTACGAGGTGGAAAGCATTGCTGACCTGGCACTTCCTGAGTCCCAAGCTCATAGCTCCCACTCCCTGCTATGAACAAGCTGTCTTCTCCAGGTCTAGTGCAAGAAATCTAGGAGGACAATTCTGACAAGACCAGCTTGTGCTGGGTGCTATTCTCCCCACCCCACCCTATCCCAGGCTCAGCCAGCCACAGCTGGGGACGGGAAAGCCCTGCAGCAGCTCCTATTAGAACCACAAGGCTTCCAGATAAAGGGAAATGGTTCTGGGCAGAAGGATTGAAAAAATTGTACACTCCAGATACTAATAGTTACTCAAAGGAGAGTGTTGTCTTCCTTTCATGAGTTAGAATTTTGCCTCATCTCTGACTATCAGTGCTTGAAGGTACAGCAGGGCCAGACAGCGTGGGTTTGAATCCTGGCTCATTGACTTTCTAGTGGTGGGGCCTTGGGGTCGAATTGCTGGATCATATTGTAATTTTATGTTTAACTTTTCCAGGAACTGCCAAACTGTTTTCTTCTTCAGAATTTAAAAGCTTATACTTTAAGTGTATACTTAATGTACTTATTTATAGATTCTGATTTGCATCTTTATTTTCCACTTAACATCTCCCAATTTCAATATATTATAGGTCAAGAGTAGATTATTTTATCAAACTAGTGAGAGGTGTATATAGATATACTCCAAAGATTTAAGACCCGTAGTCATCAAAGTCTGCTAACTTTCTCATTTATATCCCAGCTGAATTCCTAGAAATAGAATTTATACGTGTATATAAACATCTGTGGCTGGCACTTCCATCAGTAAGACAGTACATTGTGTTCCTAAGCTATCGATGTTTCTAGACCATTCCAGAGTTTATTCCTAAGGGAAAGATTTCAAGAAGTTATTTCAATGACTGTGTTTCTAAAAAAGGTTTCTTACTACTCTCTAAGACCTCTATAAAGCTTTTTTTTTTTACTTGGAAGTTCAGTTCGAATATTCTGTGACTGATTCACAGCCTGTTGATTCTTCCTCTATGGTTATGATTTATCATCTGATGTCTCTAATTAAAATCACATCTATAATTTTATAAATCACAAATTATTTGAACTTTACCAGGAAAATGAGCTGTATCAGAAGATGTCATTATATTCAGAAAAAAAAAATGACCCATTTGGGGAATATGTTCATTTTTTAAGCTTCTTTAAGAATCTTTTAATACAGAAATTATAGCTTTACAGAAAAATCATGTATAAAATACATACTTCCCCTATATGGCGCTATTATTAACACCTTGCATTAGTATAATACATTTGTTGCAATTTATAAAAACATTTTTATAATTATTAATCATAGTCTATCATTTTCAATAAGGTTCACTGTATCATACAGCCCTATGTATATTTAAAAATTTTTGTTCTAGTAACATATATGCAACCTAAAATTTCACCTTTTAGCCACATTCAAATATATGCTTCAGTACTAAGAATTATGTTCACAATATTGTGCTGCCATCACCACCATCCGTTACCAAAACGTTTCCATCATTCCAAACAGGAACCCCGGACATTTTAAGCTTTAACTTCAGTTTCTCTAGCCTTACTCTGTCCCCTGGTAACCTATGTGCTAGATTATGATTCTATGAGTTTGCTTTTTTAATTATTTCGCATCAGTGAGATCATATGATATTTGTCCTTTTGAATCTGGCTTATTTAACTCAACACGATGTCTTCCAGGTTCATCCATGTGGTCGTAATGATCAGAACTTCATTTCTTTTTATGACTGAATAATAGTCCATTGTATGTACATACCACATTTTATTTATCCCACTGTTAATTGACAGATACATGGGTTGCTTCCATCTTTTGGCAATTGTGATTAATGCCACTGTGAATAATGGTGTGCAAATATCTGTTCTAGTCTCTACTTATAATTTCTTTGGGGTATATCTAGAACTGAGATTGTCAGATTATATTGTAATTCTATATTTAACTTTCTGAGCAACTGACACACCATCTTTAATAGTGGCTGTACCATTTTTCATTCCCACCAACAAAGAATGAGTGTTTCATTTTCTCCACATCTTCTCCACACTTATAATTTCCTGTTTGCTTTTTAAATATTAGTCATTCTAGTGTGTGAAATGGTATCGCGTTATGGTTTTGATTTGCATTTCCCTAGGAGCTAATGACATTCAACATATTTTCATGTGCTTTCTGACCATTAGTATTTCTTCTTTGGAGAAATGTCTATTCAAGTCTTTTGTCCATTTTTAAAATGGTTGTTTGACATTTTATGTTGAGGTGGAGGATTTCTTTATATATTCTGGATATTAAACCCCTATCAGATATGTGGCTTCCTAATATTTTCTCCCCTGTGTAGGTTGTTGTTTTACTTTCATAGTAAAATCCTATGATACAGGGGTACAAGGGTGATTCAGTGGTAGAATTCTTGCCTGCCATGTAGGGGACCTGGGTTCAGTTCCTGGCCCATGCACTTCCCAAAACAAACAAATAAAAGAAGCCAACAAAAACAAACAAACAAAAAATTCAACAAATGGTGCTGCATTAGTGGGATACTCACATGGAAAAAGAATGAAATGTCACTCTGCCATATAGCACACATGCAAAAAATCCTATGCTACACAAAAGTTTTAAATTTTGATGAGGTCCATTTATATCTTCTTTTGCTGCTTGCACTTTGGGTGTAAATCTAATAAATTGTCCTGAAGACGCTCCTCTACATTTTCTTCTAGGAGTTTTATAGTGCTGCTTTATATATTTAGAGCTTTGATCCATTCTGAGTTAATTTCTTTGTGTAATAGTGTGAGATAGGAATTCCCCCTTCCTTCTTTTGCATATGGATATCCAGTTTTCCCAGCACCATTTGTTGAAGAGACTATTTTTTTTCCAATTGAGTGGACTTGGCACCCTTGTCAAAGATCCTTTGGCCATTTCTAGTATACATTTAAAAAATTTCTTTTACAAAATAAAATTTATGAGCAACTCTAGTATGAGAAGAAAATTGTTTATTCTTATTGTGTTTCAGTTTTGCCTTTCAATAAATACACTGTTTCCTTTTGTCTTTACTCCATAACCATGGTCAAAAATAGTTTCAGTGAGATTATGTAGACTTCTCATTTCTTTGTTTTTCACTATCAATGTGCTCTCAATTTATTCTGCCACCCAAATCCTCTATCTGCTTCCCATCTCAGATAGCTCCACCTCCATGGTTTCTTTCCTGACTCTTTCAGACTTGAGCTTTTCTCTAACTTTTAGTTGATCCTCAAATCCCTAGTCCAATTAATCCATTCCTTTATCCCTCCATCAT
This sequence comes from Tamandua tetradactyla, assembly GCF_023851605.1. Classification (NCBI taxonomy): domain Eukaryota; kingdom Metazoa; phylum Chordata; class Mammalia; order Pilosa; family Myrmecophagidae; genus Tamandua; species Tamandua tetradactyla. The sequence goes on from NC_135328.1 coordinate 76,825,604, forward strand.
TCAGTTATTCATCCAATAACAGATCTTGGAATTCAAGGAAAGTAACGAATTTCAACCTAAAGACACTGCAGTTTGATTAGCTTGACATATAAAAATATTACCATAAGTGGTATAGTGGTTTTATAACTGAGCTTTTCTCTCCTAAAATAGGTTTTAAAGTGTTTTTGTTTGTTGCAATAAATTGTGTGTGTGAGAAACCACTTTGAGGGTTTCTATATGTATTAGGCATTATATTTAATATTATATTCATATATATGACATTCATTTTAAAGCTTTTTATTTTGAAATAATTTATGCTAACAAAAAAGCTGAAAGACTATAATAGAGAACTCCCATATACCCTTTACCAGATTGACCAATTTTTGATATTTGTCACATTTGTTTAATCATTTTCCCTCTTCCAAGATATTGACAGACATAGAGACACACACATCCACATACGAATAAATTTTTTGTTCCATTTGATAGTAGGTTGAATACATAATATCCTTTTACCCCATAATATTTCAGAGTGTATTTCCTAAGAAGAGGATGTTCTCTTCCATGACTGAAGTATAGTTATTAACATAAGGAAAGTTAACATTGGCTCAATCCTTGATTCTATATAATGAATGTCAATTATGTCAATTGCCTGCTTACATTCCTTCATAGCATTTTCTCCTCCTCAGTCTAAAATCCAGTCCAGGATCACATATTACATTTAGCTGACATGTCTCTTCAGTCTTTATTTTCTATTAGAGAAGTTGCTGGTTTACAGAACAATCATGCATAGAATACAACATTCCCATATGCAATTCTTTTATTAACAACTTGCATTGCTATGGTATATTTGTTGCAGTTGATAAAAACACATTTTTATACTTATACTATTGGCTATACCTATTGTTTCACTTGGGACTCACTGTGTGGTACAATTGGAATGACTTTAAAAAATTACTTATTTATTATTAATTTTCTAGTACTATAGAAACACATCCATTTTCCCTTTTAACCATATTCAGATATATATTTCAATGCTGTTTTTTACAGTCTCCCTTTCAATCAGTATTTGCTTAGAGTATTTTGGGACTTTGTTGTTAGCTGCATATATATTTATAATTGTTACATCTCGTTGAATTGACCCCTTTATCACTACATAATGACCATATTTGTTTCTTATTATGGTTTTTACTTAAAATCTATTTTACTGTTATTAATATAGCTACCCCAGCTATCTTTGGTTACTACTAAAATATGGTATATTTTTTCCATGCTTTCACTTTCTACCCACTTGTGTCTTTGAATTTGAGTCTCTTGCAGACAGCATATATTTGGGTCCTACTCTTCTATTCATTCTGACAATCTCTGCCTTTTGACTGGAGAGTTCAATCCATTTATATTTAAAGTCACTACTGATAATGCAAGACTTCTGCTGTGTTTCTATTTAGTCTTTGTAAGTCTTATATCTATTTTGTCCTTCAGTTCTTCCATTTAATGCCTGCTTTTATAGTTATTTGATTTATATGTGGTATTATATAATATAATTCCATTTACATATATTTTTCATATATTTTCCTTATGGTTACCATGGGGGTAAAATTTAGTATACTAAATATATAACAAACATATTTAGTTTAATATCAGCTTCACTTCAACAGAATACAGATAACAGTTTTCCTGTACTTCTCTACCTACCCCCCAACCTTTTATTTTTTGTGCATGTTATGATTTATATCTTGGTACCTGTATGTTTAAACCCATAAATAAGCATCGTTTCTTATTTATTTGCATTTTAGCACCTGTAGGAAGTAGGAAAAGAGTTACAAACCAAAAATTACAGTACAATAGTACTGACACTTTTAATTACCCAAATGATTACCTTTACCAGAGGTTTTATTTCTTTTTGTTGTTTTGAACCACTGTCTAGTGTCCTTTCCTTTAAGTCTGAAGAACTCCCTCTAGCATTGCTAGTAGGGCAGGTTTAGCGGTAATAAACTTTCTCAGCTTTTGTTTATCTGGGAATGCCTTAATCACTCCCTCATTTTCAGAAGCAGTCTCCTCAAATAAACAGTTCTAGATTGTTGGTTGTTTTTTTTCAGCACTTTAAGTATTTCAACCCACTGCCTTTTTGCCCCCGTGGTTTCTGCTGAGAAATTGGTACTCAAACTAATTGGGACTACCTTGTTACATGTTTTTCTCTTGCGGCTTTCTGAACTCTCTCCTTGTCATTGGAATTTGATAGTTTGATCAGTATATGACAGGATGTGTGTTACTTCATGTTTATCTTGTTTGGTGCACTCTGTGTTTCCTGGACATGCATATTCATGTCTTTTATTAAGTTTGGGAAGTTCTCTATCTTTATTTATTTGAATATTCCTTCTGGTCCCTTCTCTCTTCTCTGTCACAGCTCCTTTAATGCATATATTGGTATGCTTGATGGTGTTCCAGATGTTTCTTACGTTAGTTTCACTTTTTATCATTCCTTTTTTCTTTTTGCTCTTCAGTCTGACTCATTTCAGTTGTCTTTCCTTTGAGTTCATTGATTCTTTCTTCTGTCAGCTCCAATCTGCTGCTGAAACCCTCCTAGGAATTTTTCATTTCAGTTATTATGGTCTTCAATCCCAGCAGTTCTGTTTGGTTCCTTTTAAAGATTTCTGTGTCTTTACTGAGATTATCATATTGCTCATTCATTGGTTTCCTGATATCCTTTAGTTCTTCTGTTAGAGTACACTGTGCTTCTTGGGCATGCTTATTTAGTCTTTCGTAATAGTTGGGAAATTCCTGGCCATTGTTTCTTTAAATATTCTTTCTTCCCCTTTTCCTGTCTCTTCTCTTTCTAGGATTCCCATTATGTGTATATTGGTATGCTTCATGCTGTCAATTAAGACACTTCTCAATTTTTTCTGTTCTTTTCTATCTCGTCTTCTGACCAATTTCAATTGTCCTGTCTTACAGATCGCTGATTCTTTTTTCTGTCTGTTCAAATCTGCTATTGTATGCCTTAGTGTATTTTTAATCTCCATTATTGTGCATTTTATCCCAATAATTTCTATGTTCCACTTTAAAGATTCCAATTCTTCTGTTTGCCCATGCAGTGTCTTCTTAATTGCTTTAATTTTATTTCCATCATTAGTTTATTTCTATCCATATTTTCTCTCATCTCATTAAGTTGATTTAGGAGATTAGTTTGAGCTTTTTAATTAGTTGTCCCAAAGTCTGTCTCCTCTGAAGTTTTAACTTATTCCCTTGACTAAGTCATGCTTTCTTCCCTTAACTAAGTCATGCTTTCTATTCTTAGTATGGCTTATAATTTTTTGCTGATTACTAGGCCTCTGAGTATTTTGATGTGCTCACTCTGAACACCAGTTTCTCCCTTTTGTCGAGGGTTTTATTGTAGATTGGCTGTGTTAAGGTTCTTCTTTGATGCATGGTCCAACTTTCGCTGTATCTTTTGAGTTGCCCACGTTTAACTGTTCAGATTTTCTCAGGTTTTCTGCATCTGATTCTACAATTTTTAAGAGTGCCCTGTTATATGCAATTGTTTCACTTTGAGGGGAGAGCTTCCACTCCTTTGTTCCTTCTCTGGGAATCCTCATCTTTTCTTTGTTTTTGTATAGCAGCTCCTATGATTTGTTTAACTTCTTTCTCTCACTAATTTCCCCCTTTGTATTACACTTTCCAGTTCTGAAGTCATGTGCTGCCTCACAGCATTTCAGCACCACCACCACCCCGCCCTCTGGAAGACTTTTCTGTCTCCAATTACTTCCACATTAGGTTATCCCACCAGGGGAGCCATATTGGGTCAATTAAAAAAGATTTGTTTTGTGATTTAGGTGATCCAATAATCAGAGCCTGGGCTAAGTATCCTCACCTCTTGCCAACAGTTCTGCCATGATCCTTTTTATCTCCTGGGGGTCATTTTGGGTCTATGAACTAGTCAGCCGCTTGTGTTCCACCCTGGGTCTCTGGGGACTTGGATCCCTGTGCCTGGATATGGGATTTTAACTCACTGCTGTGTGTGGCTCTATGGTTTGCATCCCCAGCAGGAGGTCCCAGGGTTGTGCTGCCCCTCTGTGACCCTTAAGCTGCACGGGACCAAGTGAGGGGAGGGGTGTGGGCTGGCAGATCCAGGCCAAGGATCTGCTGCTTTTTATGTTGTTTTCTTCTTCTTCGATTCAGTGTTTGTAGAGTCTTTCCCCAGTCTCTATCGCCCTCCAGAGTCCCAAGCAAGTGGGATTTGTCTTTTATTAGTCATTTCTGAGGGGGCACTTTTCTAGGGGATGTCTTATATTACCACATTGATGACATCACTTTCCATTTAGTTCTTTCTCTGTATTTTCCTTCATCTCACTGAGCATTTTTAAGATGATTTTTTAAAAAGCCTTTGTTTGGTATGTCCACAGTCTGGTCTTCTTTTGGTATTTTCTGAATATTTATCCTCTTCTTTTGGATGGGCCATCATTTTCTGTTTTTTTGTTTGTCATATACTGTTTTGTTGCATATAGCACAGTTTAATATTCTGAAATGTTAACTCTGGGGTTTATCTCCTGAGATGTCTGTTTCTTGATTTTGTAACCAGCAGTGATATGTCAGAGATTTTCTTGAGTTTCAGCCCTTCCTATCAGGAAAGTCTGCCCAAGATCAGCGCAAAGTGCAGAGATCTTTGTGTATTTTCTGGGCCTGTGACTTGTCTTGGGCTTGTGTTTGTTGATTGCTTTGGAGTTCCCTTGTTTATTGGAGTTTCATTGCCCCCTTTATTTCCCAGGAGACAGGCCTTCTCCCTCCTCCAGGTATTTAAAGCAGGTACTCCTTTGCTCCTGGTGTAACCCTCAATAGTTTCTTACAGTATTTTTATTGTCTCAAGTTGCTTTCAGCTGGAAGGCAAATTCTGGGGGCAGGTAGCATGATGGGAGTTTCTGTGTCTGTCTTTCTCAGCCTGAACAAGGCCAAGAACCCATGAAGGGGTTGCAGACCAGCTCCAGAGTGCCCTGGGTAGGGAATCAGGAAGAGCGCCAGGAACTTCTTCCAAAGCTCTCCAAAGCTATACTTTCTTCACCTGCCCAGCAAATATTGCTCTTGAACTGTCCTCTGCAGCTCTGAGGAAGCATAACATCTTTAAGTCTCCTCAGCTGCCTTTGTCCAAGGAGTGGAACAATGGCCACCTTCAGAGCTGGTCCCCAATATCCCAATGTCACTATTCAAAAGCCATGATGCTGTGTCCCCCTTACCTTGGTGTGCTGGTTTGAAAGGAAGTATGCCCCCTAAGAAAAGCCATGTTTTAATATCAGTTCCATTTCATAAAGGTAGAATAATCCCTATTCAATACTGTATGTTTGAAACTGTAATCAGATCATCTCCCTGGATGATGTGATTTAGTCAAGAGTGGTTATTAAACTGGATTAGGGGACGACATGTCTCCACCCATTTGGGTGGGTCTTGGTTGGTTTATTGGAGTCCTATAAAAGGGGAATAAGAGATTCAGAGAGAGCAAAGAATGCTGCAGCACCACGAAGCAGAGAGTCCATGAGCCAGCAACCTTTGGAGGTGAAGAAGGAAAATGCCTCCTGGGGAGCTTCATGAAACCAGAAGCCAGGAGAGTAAGCTAGCAGATGACGCCGTGTTTCCCATGTGCCCTTCCAGTTGAGAGAGAAGCCCTGACTGTGTTCGCCATGTGCCATCTCACTTGAGAGAGAGACCCTGAGTGTCGTTGGCCTTCTTGAACCAAGGTATCTTTCCCTGGATGCCTTTTATTGAACATTTCTATAGACTTGTTTTACTTGGGACATTTTCTCGGCCTTAGAACTGTAAACTAGCAACTTATTAAATTCCTCTTGTTAAAAGCCGTTCCGTTTCTGTTATATTGCATTCCAGCAGCTAGCAAACTAGAACACATGGGGAAGTGGATTTTTTTTTTTTGCATGGGCAGGCACCAGAAATCAAACCCGGGTCTCCAGCATGGCAGGTGAGAGCTCTGCCAGGGAAGTGGATTATGTCCCTTTCTATCACTAGCCAAGGGTTAGACCCCACAGTAGCCTGCAGCAAGAGTGGAAGATGGGTGCAAGGAACTGCTAGGCAGAGAAAGCTCTCTACCCTAGTTTACCAGCCTCTTTCTCCTGCTCTTCCCTGTGTGCTGTGCAGTGTTCTCCTGGACTCCAGAGTTTCAAAATAGTTGTTTCAGATACTTCCTGCCTGTTTAATCATCCCACAATCCTTCTCTATAAGTCTTCAGTCTTTATTCATCTGAAAAATTACCTGAAGTTCTTACCTTTCATGATATTGACACTTTTGAAGAATAAGAATACAGGTCAGTTATTTTATAGAATGTTTCTCAATTTCTGTTTGTCCAATGCTTTCTCACTATTAAATCCAGGTTATTCTTTCCTGGCCAGAATCTATAGAAGTAATATGTCCTTCTTGGGGACCACATCTGGAGACACCAGTGTTCATAGGCCTCTGTGTTAGTTTGTTAAGCTGCTGGAATGCAGTATACCAGAAATGGAATGGCTTTTAGAAGGGGAACTTATTAAGTTATAAGTTTTCAGTTCTAAGGCTATGAAACCTTCAAACTAAGGCATACAGAGAGAGATTAACTCCAAAGAAAAGGCCCATGAAGTTCAGGGTTTTCTCTTAAATGGCGATGTCTGCTAGATTTCTCTCCTTATTTCGTAGGCTTCCCCAGGGGCATTTTCCTTTTGCATCTCTAAAGATCTCTGGCTGAATGGGCTCTGTTAGCACTTAAGTCTTCCCAAAATGGTTCCCTCTTAAAGTGCTCCAGTAAGCAACCCCACCTTGAATGGGTGGAGACATATCTCCATGGAAACCATCTAATCAAAGGTTACCACCCACAATTGGGTGGGTCATATCTCCATGGAAACAATCAAAGAGATCCTACCCAGCAATATTGGATGAGGATTAAAGAGCATGGCTTTTCTGGGATACACAACAGATTGAAACTGGCACAGCCTCTCTTTGGTGAATTTAATTTTAATCATCTAGTCAAGATGTTGCCTGGTTTTTCCATTATGAGGTTACTATTTCCCCCTCCCAACTAATACGCAATGTGTTGGGAGATACTTTAAGACCAGGGAAATATTCTGGTCTTTTATCACCACTGCCCCCATGTCAACCCAGCTTTAGTATCTACTTTTAATTCTCGTCAGAATCAATTTTCACTTAATGGTTACACAATAGTGCTTTTCTAGCCACAGTTTTTAGTTAACAATTGGCATTGTTTTATTGTGACCAAGGGCCCTCCCTTCTCCTTTATTTATTTGTTGTTTATTTGGTGATTGATTATCAGTACGGACTCATGGATTCCTGTTATTCAATGAGTACTATGTCCCTATTCATTCTGATCCTCAAGTTGACCCAGATTTGTCCAGTCGAGAGCTCTTTTTATGATGGGTCCTGTGATTGGTTGACATTTCTCGGCCTTTTTTTCCTTTGAGCAGTTTTAATACTTATTGGCACAGTAAGAAATAGTAGGCTAATTTTGTATTTTCCTTGCTTTAGGCCTTTAGTTATGGAATCAGATATTTCTCCAAGGAACTCTGGTCCTTTCAGTGGGGAAAAATACTTAAAAAATAATATTTGGGCGCTAGGTATGCTCATTGCTACTGGGGTGTTGTTGCTTTTAGGTTGTCTTTCTGTCTCTCCCTCCCTCCCTTTCCCATCCCCTGTTCGTGTATATGAAAAAAACAAACATGGATTTATACCACTGATTCCCGTCCGGCCCCATAGGTTTCTTTCTTACCTTTAGCTATTCCATATTTGATTTGCATATCTCTTCCTCCATGGTATGAACTTCAGCTGCCAATAAAACCAATGCATTTACTTGTTTTCTCATCCTATAGTATATATAAAATCATTTCAGAATAGCTGCACAGGCATACCACTATGAAAACAAATTCGTGGAAAGAGTTCAAGACCCCCCTCCAATCCCTACAAATCGAATTATATCTTTTAAATGTGTCGAATGGTAGCATTTTTTAAAAGTCAAAACTATGCAAGAAGATCAACTTGGAGAAGTGTCTTTCTTCCACTATCCCTTTCACCCTATTCTTCCACATCTCTTGTAAGTAATCAGTTTCATTACTTTCTATTTTATCCTTCTTGTTTTTCATTTTGTAAAAATAAGCAGATATATGTATGCTTTCTTATGTCTGCTTCTTTCTTAAACAAAAGGTAGCATACCATCTATACTCTTCAGCCCACTGCTCTTGTTTTCACTTAACAAGGTTTCCTGGAAATCACTGATATCAATCAATAGAGTTCTTCTCGTTCCATAGGTGCATAGTATACCAAGTTTTATATATACCATAGTTTATGCAGTCAATTGCCCATGTTTGGGCATTTAGATCGTTTCCAGTATTCTACAATTTCAAATAGTGTTGCAGTGAATAATTAATGTGCATGTTTATTTTAGTATTGTTGAAATTGTACCTTACAGCTAATTTTGGAGAAGTTACTATAGTTTTGTAAGATACAGCCAAGTACTCCCTTTATAAGGGTTGTATTATTTTACAGTCCCATTTTGCAATGCTCAGGCATTTCGCAGTCTCACACATTGTGAGAGCAATGCTTGAGAACACTTATATCACCCATAACTTTGCCAAAATAATTTTTTAACTCTTTCCTATCTTAAAGTTGAGAAATAATATTTATGCAGTTTTAATTTGCGTTTCTCTTATTATAAATAAGGTTTAGTATCTTTTCAAATGTTTAAGGTAATTTTTGGCAAATTTTCTCCTCGTGCCTTTTGCTTTTTTTTTCTATTCCTGGTGGGTTTTCTTTTATCCTCTCAATTAGAGAAACCTCTTTATATATTGGAATATTATAACTTTTACTATAATTTATATATTGAAAATGTTTGTAATGGAGATGTGGGGTTTCTTTGGCTTCTTCTACTCTGAATGTGTGTTTACATATATATGTAGGTATATATGTGTGTATATATGTCTGCATATTCATGTATAAATGTCACATATATATTGTGTATATGTATACATGTACATACATATGTGTGTATGTATATATGTGTATATATATATAATCATGTTATAAAGAAGTTAAAAATCCACTTAGGGCAGGCAGTGATGGCTCAGTGGCAGAATTCTTGCCTGCCATACCAGAGATCTGGGTTCGATTCGTGGAACCTGCCCATGTCAAAAAAAAAAGCCACTTAAACACCAATGCTAAAGAAATATGAATCTATTTCTATTTTCTGGAGAGTTTTTAAAGGAATGAATGTTAAATTTGTCAAAAGCTTATTCAGCATTTTTGCAGATAAGTCTCCTAATATGGTGAATTAAACCAATAAATTTCCTAATGTTGAGCCATCCTTGCATTCCTTGTATAAACCCCACTTGCTGATGGTGTTTTATCTTTTAAATGAGGCATTTGAGTCTTTTTGATAATATATTATTTAGGAATTGTGACAGTTAGATTCAGGTGTCAACTTGGCCAGGTGTTGATGCCTGTTGTTCTGTTCTGTGGACTTAAATAATCAGTATGTGAAATTCATCTATGGCTGATTATGTTCATGGTTGGCTAAGGGAAATGCCTTCCACAACAAGCGAGGTTTAATTTCATTCACTGGAGGCTTGAAAGAGAGAGGTCAGAAGAGAGCTTGGCACAGCACAGCCCAAGCAGTCAGCAAACCTCATCTCAGCCCTCACAGCTCAGCCCAGATGTTTGGAGATGCAGACTAGACTTGCCCCAGGGAAAGCCTTGGAACCCAGAAGCCAGGAGAGAAGGCCAGCAGACATCCCTGTGTGCCTCCTCAATAACAGAGAAACTCAGATGAAAGCTGGCTGTCTTTCCTCTGAAGAACTACAAATTTGCAATTAAATAAATCCCCTTATTAAAAGCTTGTATGTTACATTCTGGCAGCTTTAGCAAAATAAACTTTTCATCAATATCATAAGTGATATTGACCTGTAATGTTCTTTTCATTTCATTATTATACTCTATGTATAGAGTATGTAGGACTATCTGGTCTCTAAAGGTCTGGTAAAATTTTCTTATAAAATCATCTGCATCTGGTATTTTGATGAAGTAGTTCCTTGATAATCTCAGTTTTTCCTCTCAAAATTTGTCTTTTAAAGTTTTCTATCTCAACTGAGGTCAATTTGAGCATTTCTTATTTGTATATGAATTTACCCATTGTATCTAAATTATCAAATTTTTTGTATGGAAAGATTCCAAAATATTATGATCTTAAATATTTCTTCTCTGTATCAATGGTTAATTTAGCAGGACATGCCATTTTCTATATTGTACTTTCTACTTTATTTCTTCATTAAATTAACTGGTAACCTGTCATTTTATTAAATTTTTTATAAAAGAACCAGACATTTGATATGTTGATTTATTCTATTTGCTTTCAAGTCTATGACTCATTAATTTCTGATCTTTTCACTATTATTTTCTTCCTTGTGTTTTTTTCTTATTTTGTTGTATTTTTCTTCTAGCTTTTTGATTTACAAAATTTAGTTAATTTGTTCATTTCATTTGATTTGCTTGAAATATTTAAAGTTATTTTCTTTCTGTTCCCTCCTGTAAATTTATTCCATACATTCTAATATGTAGATTTGATTATCATAAATGTTAACAAATTTTTGTTAGAATTCTCCTTCCATCCACAAGTTGTTTAGTAGAACATATATATTTTCAGGTTGGATGGCCTCTCTGATTTTTTTATTTTATTAATAATTTCTAGTTTTACTGAATTTTGGTCAGAGATTTTGGTAATATCTCTTCTTTAGGGAAACTAGGGCTTTCTTTTATAATTTAATATATGATCAATTTTTGTAAATGCTCCATATGTGTTTGATAAGAAGGTATATTTTATATTATAAGAGCATAATGTTTGATATAAATTAATAATATCTGCCTTATTATGTTGTTTAGATCCTTTATACATTTATTTTTTGTCCACTTGATCTAAGACAGGTCAGCATAATATGAGAATGATGTGTTAAAATCTCTTATTATTAATGTGTTTCTCCTTAAAGTACCCTTATACAGGTGACACATACTGTGTCACTTGGTGTATAGATATTCATAACTGTTTTAGGGTCAATTGGAGCTTTTAGCATTATAAAGTATTATTATTTTTTTCAATGCATTTTTGTCCTGAATTCTATGTTGCCCACTATATGATGTGTTGATTTAAACAACCTATTGGCTTACAGAAGAAGTTGAAAATTGAGGTGTCAGCAAGGCAGTGCTTTCTCCCAGAAATTGGGCTTTTTAGTCACATGACAATGCACACGGCAGCATCTTCTTTCTTTTCTGGGTTCTGTTGACTTCCAGCTTCTGGCTGCTCCCTGTGTCTTCTCTCCTACTGTGTCCATTTTCCCTTGGTTAGAAGGACTTCAGCTATATTAGTTTAAGGCGGAATTTCATTCAGCATGGCATACCTTAATTAATTAAATCTTCAAGGATTCTATTTACACCCACGGGGCTAAGGGTTGGAACCAGAACATGCATCTTCTAGGGGGCATGATTCAATCCCTGATCTGTAACTACAAGTGGGATTTCCAGGTTAAATGGTAATTCTATTTTTAAGTTCTGGAGGAACCACCATATTGCTCCCACTGACTTTGCACCATTTTACATTCCCACTAATAATGCCCTAGAGTTCTAATTTCTTAACATCCTCCCAACATTTCCTATTTTCTGTTTTTTTGTTTGTTTGTTTGTTTTTGTTTTTAACTAATAGCTATACTTCTGGCTGTGAAGTGGTATCACATTGTAGTTTTAATTTCCATTTCCTTAATGGCTGATGATATTGAGCATGTTTTCATGTATTTATTGGCCCTTTGTACATCTCCTTTAGAGAAATGTCTATTCAAGTCCTTTCCCAGTTTTAATTAGATTGTTAACTTTTTGTTTTTACATTGCAAAAGTTCTTTACATATTCAGGATATTGAACATTTATCCGATTTATGCTTTGTGACTATTTTCTTCCATTTTATAGGTTGTCTTTTCACTTTCAAGGCATAAGAGTTTTTAATCTCTTAAAATCAAGTTTATCTATTGTTTCTTTTGTTGGTCATTATTCTTCATTTCTGAGATGTTTTTGCATGTTTCTTCAATTTCTTTCCTGCGTTTAAGCAATTCACATTGCATTTCTTCCTTATTATCATTTTCTTTCTATTTCTCTTTTTAGTTTTTAAACTTATGATTCTAGGCATTTAAAATTATATCTCCAAATGGTCTCTTAATATACTAGTTAAGTTATTTTGGAGGTTGGTTATGTGTTTTTTCCTGCCCTGTGTTATTTTGTTAGGGACAACTTTCATTCCCTGAAATGTTTCAATTCACTTTTTTTGTTTGTTTTCTTCTTATAAGAGTTTTGCATCAGTACGAATTGATTTTCCAGGGCATTTTGTGGGCAATGTTCCTAATTTTGAGTGGCTTCTTTAGTATCATGAAGTGCAGTCTCACTAATGGATAATATGTGGGGGGATTAGGAAGAAGGGTTTGTATGATTTATTTCTCTAATTTCTATAAGATTCTTAATTTTTTTGTTTGTTTCTTATTTTTATCTTTTTCTTCACTGCTGCATTTCTAACATCTTTTCTGTATTTATCTGATTCTCCACCAGAAGCATTGTTTCTCTGAGGCTGACACCGCAAAGAAGATCTCTTGCTTTAAATTCTCTTCCCTAGAGCTACAGCTGGAAATATCAAGTCCCATGTCTGCGTTCACTGTTTTGGCAATTAATGTAGAATTTTATCTTTTTCAGGGTGATTTTGTCTGTGTCTTTTGAGCTTGCTACTCTCTTCCCTTATTTTTCATGGAATCCCTCAAGCTACTCCTTTCTACTCTCTGTACTCACAGACATGAAATGGAGCTGGAAACTCTAGGGGAATTTGGAAATTGGTGTTTTTAACTTATGGATAATTTAAAGCTTGTGGCATTTTTAGATAATGCTAAATGTGTGCGTCATGTACGGTTTTGTTTGTTTCCTTTGTTGGTCTTATGGTTTTGTGTGGAAATTTGATTCAAGTGGCCATAATTATCCTTAATAGAAAATACTCTAACAGATTTATTATGCTTTGTATTTCTACTGGGTCTTCTTCAGTTATTTATCAAAGTTATAGTACTTAATAATGCTCAGCAAATGAAGCATAATTGTATATGAATTTTATAATTCATATAAAATTTATAATGAATGGTTTAATTATTTTTGTCTTATGCTCTGAATAGAACTGACAGTGGCTTTAGCAGACATCCTAACCTTAGAACCAATGATTTCGCATGATATCTACTCTTAAGTAGAAAACCAATAGCAATTTTAACTCTGGTGAATAGGAGAAACATTTCCTTCCTTTACATTGTATGCTATATCTTTGTGTTACTGATTTGGAAGAAATTTAATTGGTATGTTACAACACTGTAGCAATACTTAGCTTGGTGTGTGTATATATATATATATGCCCATTTATCTCATCCACAAATATATATACACACACCAAGCTAACTATTTATATATATATATATAATATATATATATGGCTTTATTATATTTAGTGCTAAGAGAACTGTGTACGGGGGTAAGATTCTGGTACCCAAATAAACTCTAGACATTGGTGGATAATTGGGTATGTATAAAAGCATGTGCAGGATGTAGTATGAATAGGAAAGGAGACAAAAGCAATATGTTAAACATGTCAACAAAAGGAAATTAAGTTTCCCTTCTTCTCCATCAGGAGAGAGTTTAAAAACATGTGAGCCTTTGATGGAGAGTTGATGGAGTAAAAGATGGTATATGGTGTGTAGCTTTCAAAAGGCATTAATAAAGATGTTGCACATAGGAACTACCAGGGAGGTGGTGCTGGCTCCAGTGAACGGGGAAGATGAGCGCGTCACTGAAGTGGAGCTCTGTGAAATTCTCCTGGGTCACTTCATAGATTCGGTAAATAATATGAAGTCTTGGGAAACTGTGAGGTTGAACACAGAATCAAACGCTTCCCAAGGCCTTGGATATCTGTCTGAAGAGAGAATATGCTGCCAATATTTGTGGATGAGATAAATTTGTTTGGCATATGTAGGTCATAGAGTGATATTTTAAATCTAAGTATATTTTGCCCAAATAGTGTTTATCATGAATATTATACACTACTTTCTGTTAATTAAATTTCTCAACATAACATTATGCTAAGAGAGCTTGTATTTTACAATGTCAGGAGTAATGGTGAAGGAGAATACGCCACTTGGCAATATTTCATGAAACTAATTACCTGGGGGAATTCAGATGGATGCACTGTGCAGGTAATAAGCTCTTGTAAAAGATGAAGTATTCTAATTACAAAACAATTATTATAATGCATGACAATTTTAAATTGCTCTACTTATTTTGTATTGCATTTATTTTTTATTGGAAAGCAAAACAAAACAGATAGGAAATTGTCATCTAGTTTTATTTTCACTTTTACATTATTTTTAAGTCACCTAGGACTGCTGGCTTTCGATTTCAAATACTATTCAGAAATGACTTCTGTGGTTACAAATGAAACTATATTGAGTGTATATTCATCTATGGTTTTTAATTACCGTGTTGATGGCATCTGAATGAGTTGATAGAAACTGCTTCAATTATGCCCTGTGTATTTGTGTAACTTCTAGTTTGCTTAATTTTTCTTTCATGCCTAAGGATATACGATGTTTCTTTCATCATTTATTGTTTGACTAGGAAAATGTTTATTAAATATTTCTTCTAAACTTTGCATAGAAGGGTAAATGTTCACAGAAACCACAGATTCTTGGCTTCTGTTATTTTGTTATTTTCGCAATTCCTTTAGTTACCTCTGAAACAAAGTCCACAAGTCTAAAAGATGAGAGATGAATGCTATTTTCTGTAAAAGGTGATCTTGTTCTGTAATTTCAGCCAAGGAGAAAGCATTTTGTAGTAAGAGTAAATAAAAAAAAAAAAAAGATCCGAGGCTAATTGCAGGAACGCCTCTTGTATGTAAGTGTGTGTGTAAGTGTGTGTGTTTGTGTGTGTGTGTGCGTGTGTGTGCGTACTAGCGTGAACATAGATACTTTATTTTGAACAAAGTCTGCTAAAATAATGAACCCAACGGAATTACTTGGTGAGATAGAAAATTTTCGGTAGGAATAGATAACTTGGGAATGAATTAACCAAAAAAATTTAATTTAAATTTATTTTTAAAATAATGGTTGTAATGCCCACTGCTGATGTACAACAGCCATTTGCTACCCCCTTTTTCCATGTGGGCAGAAACTAGGAAATGCAGATTTTTCCTTTCTCAGCCTCTCTGGATGGACATGATCGTGTGACCCAACTGTACCCATGATGCATAGGAGGGAGTATTTTGGGGGAGCTTACGGGAAATATCTTTGTCCCTAATATAGAAAGCCAAGGACAATTGCCTTTCCTCTGTGGCCTTTCTTGCCCATCGCCATCCCCACTCTTTTCTGCCAATTTTTTTACATGGGCAGGCACCGGGAAATGAACTCCAGGTCTCCAGCATGGCAGGCGAGAACTCTGCCACTGAGCCGCTATGGCCAGCCCCTTTCCTGCCAATTTTGAAGTGGTTTCAGAAGTCAGTGCTTAGAATGGCTGCTGCCATCTTGCAGCAATGCAAGAAGTCCTGACACACAGAAGGTGGTGGAGAGAAACACACCTAGAAGAGTCTGTATCCTGGATGATGTTGTTGAGTCACTAAACCAACCTTGAAGTCACCTACATCTGGACTTCTAGAATTCAAGTCATTCTAGGTATTTTGTCACATGCAGCCAAATACATTCTAATTTAAAAGTGTGTCTAATTTTTTACTTTAAAAAACCATGAATTGGAGACATCTGGGGAATATAGTAAAATAGGAAGCCCCAGGACTCAATCCTTCCACCAAAAGAACTGTTGACCAGTCAGGAACTGTCTGAAAAACTTATTTTGAAACTCTGGAGGCCAGAAGAACACTGTACAACATCCAGGGAAGAGTGGGAGGGAGAGGCTGAAAATTTACAGTAAATTGCTCTCCCCACATGATGGCTAACGGCATCCATAACTTGCCTTGCTGCAGGCCACTGTGGGGTCCAGACACTGACCAGCTCATTAGTGACAAAAGGGGATGTAAAAATTGTCTTCTCCAAGTCCAGGGGTGGGAGCCAATCCCTGATCATGGCTTCCTTTTTGTATATATATTTTCACTGGGAAATCTTCACACACAGACAGTCCATCCATAGTATACAATCCATGGCTCACAGTATCATCAAATGGTTGTGTATTCATCAGCATGATCACTTTTAGAATATTTGCATCACTCCAGAAAAATAAATAAAAAGAAAAAAGATAAAATTCATGCATCCCATACCCCTTACCCCTCCCTCTCAATGACCACTAATATTTCAATCTACCCAATTATTTACACCTTACTCTCTCTTTATTTTTCCCTTATTTTTTTACTCACCTGTCCATACTCTGGTTAAAAGGAGCGTTTTGTTTTGTTTTGTTTGACCAATCAAACTTCTGATTGATGGGGGCCCGGGTCTAAGGACAGCTATTGTTTCAACTTGCCCCAGACAGAGGTGCCAGCAGTCATTTTTTCAACTCTCCTTGGACAGGGGTCGAGGTGGTGGAGATTTAAAGATGCAGTGCTTCCTCATGGCTGTGAGGGACAGTTAACTGAGGGCTGCATTTGATGGACAGGCCAGGAAAGCTCAGTTTTGGGGAGCCCTGAGAGAAGCTCCTGGCACCATTTCTGATCCCTGGAGAAGGAGTTCTGTCTCCTGGGAAACAGATGGACCAACCAAACTTCTGTAAAAGGGGAACTCAAAAATAACTAACAAACAAAATCCCAGGATAAGACAGAGGGCCAGAAGGACAGGGAAAGCCCTGCACATTGCATTTGCTTTGGGCAGAGCTTCCTGATGGAGAGCCTGAAGCTCAAGACAATCTCTAACTTATCACCAACTTGTTACAAAAAACAAGAAACAGATGTCTCAGGGAATCACCCTGGAGTTACCATTTTAAATATTAACATGTACAATGTGCAACAAAAGAAGACAAGACAGAGAAACACAAAATGATGGTCCATCCAAAGGAAGAAGATAGAAATAAAACACCAGTGAAGGAGATGGGAGTATGGACATACTGAAAAATGAACTTTTTTTTGCATTTAATCTATTTTTTTTATCATGAAATAGAATGTATATGCAAAAAAGTGATAAATTTCAATGTACATTGTAACAAGTAGTACTTTGGTATGTGTTTTAGTTTGAAAACTGCTGGAATGTGATATAACAGAAATCGAATGGCTTTTAGAAAGGGGAATTTCTTAAGTTGCAACTTTACTGTTCTAAAGCTGTGAAAATGTCCAAATTAAAGCAAAGGTATAGAAATGTCCAATCAAAGGCATCCAGAGAAAGATGCCTCAGTTCAAGAAGGCAGATGGCATTCAGGTTTCCTCTCTCAACTAGAAAGGCACATGGGGAGCATGGCAACATCTGCTAGCTTTCTCTCCAGGCTTTTTGTTTCATAAAACTCCCCAGGACATTTTCCTTCTTCATCGCCAAAAGTCACTGGCTGGTGGGCTCTATGGCTCTTTCCAAAATGTTTCCTCTTTTAAAGGATTCCAGCAAATTAATCAAGACCCACGTGGAATGGGTGAAGTCACATGTCCCTCTAATCAAAGGTTAATAACCACAATCAAGTAAGCCACATCTCTGTGGAGATAATCTAATCAAATTTCCAACCTGCAGTACTGAATAGGGATTAAATGAAAGGGTTGCCTCCGCAAGATGGATCAGGATTAAAACATGGCTTTTCTAGGGTACATAATCCTTTCAAACCAGCACACTGTGAGTTATAGTTCCACAAGTTCAGGTTTTTCCTTCTAGCTGCTCCAAAACACTGGAGACTAAATAGAAATTTCAATACAATGATTCAATTGTCACACTCATTTGCTAAATCCTAACTTCTTTGTTATAAATCCTCCTCCTCCTTTGATTCTTCTTCCAGTCTTTAGGGATATTTGGGTTATGCTGAATCTAACTTTTTTTCATGTTGAAAAGGTGTTAACAATACGGGATGGGGGATGGAACTGGTTGGTGTTCTTGGAGAGACTGTCTTCTCTGGGTTTCAGGACTTATCAAGCCTGGCAACTAGTGAAAGTTTTAGTTTTCTGAAAAGTAAACGTTGATAGAGCCCTGGATATTCTTTAGGATTAACAGGAATGATGTTGGTTGGGGATTGGCAAACAGTGGCAATTAGCAATATTTAATTTAAGCTTGCATAAGAGTAACCTCCAGAATAGCCTCTCAACTCCATTTGAACTCTCTTAGCCACAGTACCTTATTTTATGTTTCTTTTCCTGTTTTTGTCCAGAAGATATTGTTGATCACACAGTGCCAGGGCCAGGCTCATCCCTGGGAGTCATGTCCTACATTGTCAGGGAGACTTTCATTCCTGAATATCATGCCCACGCAGGGGTGAACAAAGACTTTTTGAAAAGGATCTTAAAAATGCTCAAGGAGAAGAAGCAAAAATACAGAGAAAGAATTAAGGGATACCAGAGGGGAAAATGAATGAACAATATGAGTGTTTAAGTAAAGAGATAGAAATTTTAAAAAGGAACCAGACAGAGCTCCTGGAATTGAAAACCACAATAACTGAAATTCAAAATTCCCATGAGGGTTTCAACAGCAGATTGGAGGTAGCAGAAGTAAAAATCAAGGAACTTGACAAGAGTCTTGAAATGAGTCAGGTTGAAGAGCAGAAAGAAAAGAAATATTCAAAGCAAAATTAGCTTAAAACACCTCTGTGACACCACCAAGCTTACCAATATGTGCTTTATGTGAGTCTCAGAAGAAGAAGAGAGAAAGGGGCAGAAGGCATATTCAAAGAAATAATGAGAGAAAACTTCCCAAACTTAGCAAAAAAATAAAAAAACTATGATGTGCACATCAAAGACACTCAGAGAACACCAAACAGAATAAATATGAAGAAAAATGCACCCCATCATATATGATTACACTATAGAATGCAAAGGATAAGGAAAGAATTCTGAAAGCTGCAATAAAAAAGCAACATGTTACATACAAGTGAATCCCAGTTAGATACAGTGCCAATTTCTCATCAGAAGCAATGGAAGCGAAAAAGCAGTGGATTGAAATCCTTATAGTGCTGAAAGAAAACTCCTGCTGTTCAAGAATTTTATATCTGGCAAGATTCTTTCAAAAATGAAGGAGAGATTAAGACATTTTCAGTTATACAAAAGCTGAAGGACTTCATCACCTGCCATAAATGCAGTAACAAAGGGAGTCCTACAGACTGAAAGGAAAAGAGACTAGACAGTGGTTCAAAGCAGCATGAAGAAATAAAGATCTGTGGTATAGTAACCATTTGGGTAACTTTGAATACCAGGATCATTGTATTGTAATTTTTGGTATGTAACTCCATTTCTTTCTTCATATAGATGCTAAAATGCAAAGGCATAAAAATAATGATACATACAGTTTATTTTGACATACAAAGATACAAGTGGTAACAAGTACAAAAAGATAGTGGGAGCACAGAAGGGTATAGGAAAATTATATGTGCCTGTTATTGAAGTTAAGTTGCTATCAAACCAAGTATAATTGTTATGTTTGCACAGTAAATTTCAGTCCCATTTAACCAGAAGGAAAATGGATGCAAAATATATCCAGATAGAAATAAGAAGGCACTCAATATAGTGCAACACAAAAAAATCAAATAAATATAAAAGTATTAACAGAAGTGATGGACTAAAAGGCTATTAAACTCACAAAAACTAAATAGTAAAATGACAGAAGTTAGTCCTGTATTATCAGGAGTGACTTTAAATGTAAATGGACTGACCTCACCAGTCAAAAGACAGAAATTTTCAGAGTGTATTTAAAAATTAACCCAGATATATGCTGTCTGCAAGAGATTTACCTTAAATTCAAAGATACAAGTAGGTTAAAGGTGAAAGGATGGGAAAAAAATATTCCATGCAGGTAGTAACCAGAAGAGAGCTGGAATGGCTATACCAATATAGTATAAAATAGACTTTAAGTTTAAAAAAGTTACAAGGAACAAAGACAATCATTATGTACTGATAAAGAGGACAATTCAAGAAGATGTAACAATTATAAATATATATGTACTTAACAGCAGAGCCCCAAAATACATGAAGTAAATATTGACATATTTGAAATGAGATACTGATAGTGCTATATTAATGGTAGCAGACCTTAGTACACCACTTTCAATTATGCATAAAACATCCAGTCAGAAGATAATAAGGTAACAGACATAAATAATACTCTAAACCAATTAGACCTCACAGACATGTATGGAACACATCACCCAACAAAAACAGTACTGATATTCTTCTCAAGTGCACATGGATCATTCTCTAGGATAGATCATATGTTAGGTCACAAAAACAGTCACAGTAAATTAAATAAATATTGAAATCATATAGTTTATCTTCTCTGTCCACAATGGAATGAAACTAGAAACCAATAACAGAGGTAGAACTTGGAAATTCCAAAATATATGAAAATTAAACACATATTCTTAAACAGCCATTGTGTTAAAGAGGAAATCAGAAGCAAAATTAGGAAATATTTTGAGATGAATGAAAATGGAAATATATCATTCTAAAACTTATGGGATGAACTAAGGCAGTTCTGAGAGGGAAATTTATAGCTCTAAATTCTTTCAGAGACCTAACTCAAAACTGGAACTAGAACTAGAAAAAGAAGAGAAACTAAACCTAAAATAAGAAGAAGGAAGAAAACAATGATGATTAAAGTGGAGATAAAGGAAATAGTAAACAAGAAAACAATAGAGAGAATCAAGAAAATCAAAAGCTGGTTCTTTAAAAAGATCAACACATTCAACAAACTTGTAGCTAGACTTACAAAGAAAAAATATCAAATGTAAAAATAACAAATATCAGAAATGAAAAAGAAGACATTACCACCAATCCCACTGAAATAAAAGGGACTACAAGTGGACACTATGAACAACCATGTGCCAATGTATTAGATAACCTAGATGAAATGGATAAATTCTTAGAAACACGCAAACTATCTACATTGACTCAAGGAAAATAGAAGATCTTAATAAACCAATTACTAGTAAGGAGATGTAATCAGTGATCAAAAACCTCCCAACAGAGAAAAGCCCTAACCAGATGGTTTCCCAAACTGGTTATATTTGGTTTCACATCTGAAAATGTTTGATTTCATTACCAAACATTCCAAAAAGACTTAACTCCAGTTGTCCTCAACTTTTCCAAAAACTGAAGAAAATGGAACAATCCCTAATTTATTCAATGAAGCAGCATCATACTTGTACCAAAGCCAGATAAATATACCACAACAAAGGACACTACAGACCAATATCTCTTATGAATATAGATGTGAAACTCCTCCACAAAATACTAGCAAATTGAATTGAATCATACATTAGAAGAATCATACCATGATCAAGTAGAACTTATCCCTGGCATGCAAGGGCAATTCAACATAAGAAAGTCAATTAATGTAATACACCACATTAACAGGAAAAGGGAAAAAATCCACATGATTATGTCAATTGATGCAGAAAAAGGCATTTGAAAAGATGCCTTTTGACAAAACACAGTACCCATTCTTGATAGAAACACTTAGAAAACTAGTAATAGAAGGAACCTTCCTCAACATGAAAAAGGGCATATATGAAAAGCCCAAAGCTAACATTCTACTTAATGGTGTAAGACTGAAAACTTTCCCTCAAAGATCTAGAAGAAGACAAGAATGTCCACTGTCTCCACTGTTGTTCAATATGTACTGGCAGTTCTTGCCAGAGCAATAAGATAAGAAAAAGAAATAAAATGTATCCAAAGTTAAAGGAAGAAGTAAAACTTTCCTATATGCAAATATGACCCAATTTTAAGAATTTCCATAAAAAGTCCATAACAAAGTTCCTAGAACTGAATGCTCAGAAAAAGAAATCAAGAAAAAAATTCCACTCACGATAGCAACTAGCTGAATCAAATATCAAGAAATAAATTTAATGAAGGATGTAAAGGACTTGAACACAGCAAACTACAGAATATTGCTAAAAGAAATTAAAGAAGACCTAAATAAATGGAAGGACAGCCCATGTTCATGGATTGGAAGACTAAATATCATGAAAATGTCAATCCTACCTGTGATGATTAGGTTCTGATGTCAACTTGGCCAAGTGACTATGCCAAGGCAAGCACTGGCCTAACTGTTGCTGCAAGAATGTTTTGTGGCTCGTTGGTAAACCTGAGGCTGGTGTATTAAATCATCAGTCAGTTGAGTGCATCTGTGGCTGATTACATCTGCGATCAACTAAGGCATGCCTTCTAAATGAGATAATCCTATCAGTTAGGGGTTTTAAGGGAAGAATAGGGACTTTTTCACTACTTCTTTAGCTAGTGAGCCTCTCCTATGGAGTTCATCCAGACTCTTCCTCAGAGCCACCAGCTTCACAGCCTGCCCTACAGATTTTGGACTCTTCCATTCCCATGGTTGTGTGAGACACCTTTATAAATCTCATATTTATAGATCTCTCCTTTTTTTTTTCTCTCGAGAACCATGACTAACACAGCTTAGTACCAGGAGTGGTTCTTGAGAAACAGAATCTTCAAAATGGGTTTTTACAGTTGGTTTTTATGCTGATTACATTCAAAGGCACTAATGACTCTGTTTCCAATAATCAAGATGGTACTGACAGTCCATGGGGTGAGTTGGCTAGAGAGATATGCAAACTATCACCATTAGATTCTGCTAATTGTACACTTATATGAGGCAAGGCTCTGGGTGAGAGGTGAGAGTGTTTTTGTCATCTTCACAGAATTTTGTGGAGTTAAGAAGTGTAATGATGTTGGCTGGTTGTTGTTAGATACACTGAATACAGTGATGAGGGAAAGGAATGAGCTGAAGTCTTCAAATTTGCACCTTAAGTACTGTATGAATGATGTAAAAGTTTCCATGTGTGCCCTGAAAGAAAATCTTATTTCCTGTGGTCGCGAACTTGAGATCTCTGAAAACCAGACATAAAGCCTGATTGTGCGAGTAGCAGATTTACAACACAAACAAAAATTTCAACAGTTTGCTGTTAAAGTAAGAGCTTTGATTGGAAAAGAATGGGATCCTGATATGTGGGATTGTGATATATGGCTTGATAATGATGGCAATGGGGAGATGGGATCCCTGCAATCTTCTGAGCCTTTTCTCGATAGGCATGTAATGGACTGCCCTGAGGAAAGAGCTTCCTGACCTCCAGCCTGCCTTGAGAAAACAGCTTCCAGGCATTGATAATATGGAACAGAGAGATGGAACTAGTCAATGTCCTGGAGAGGCTGATCCCTTTGCATTTCAGGACTTATCTGGTCCAGGGACCTATCTGGAGGTTGTAGGTTTCTGAAAAGTTACCCTAGTGCACGGAACTTTTTAAAAATCTTATATAATGCCCTAGGTGTTCTTTAGGATTGGCAGGAATGGTTTTGGTTGGGGGTTGTCAAGCTATGATAGGAAGCATAACTGAAGCTTGCATAAGACTGATCTCCAGAGTAGCCTCTTGAACTATTTGAACTCTTTCAGCCACTGATACCTTATTTGTTACACCTTTCTCCCCCTTTTGGTCATGATGGCAATAATGATGTGCAGGGCCAGGCTCCTCCCTGGAGTCATCTCTCATACTACCAGAGAGACCTTCACCCCTGGATGTCATGTCTCACATGGTAGGGACAGCAATGGTTTCACTTGCAGAGTTGGGCTTATTTAGAGAGAGACCGCATCTGAGCAACAAAGGAGATCTTCCAGAGGTGACTCTTAGGCATATCTATAGGTAGGCTAAGCTTCTCTACTGCATACATAAGCTTCACAAGAATGGCTGCTATTTTTTTAAAATGGAAAATAACAAGTATTGGAGAGGATGTGGAGAAATAGGAACACTCATTCATTCCTGGTGGCAGTGTAAAATGGTACAGCTGCTGTGGGACACAGTTTGGCAGTTCCTCAGAAAGCTAAGTATAGAACTACCATATGAGCCAACATTCCCACTACTCAGTATATACCCCAAAGAATTGAAAGCAGATACTTGAAGTGATATTTTCACACTGAAGTTCATAACACCAGTATTTACAATTGTCAAAAGATGGAAGCAACCTAAGTGCCCATCAATTTATGAATAGGTCAATAAAATGTGGTATATACATGCAATGAATATTATTCAGCTAAAAAAAGGAATGGAGTCCTGATATACGTGGCAACATGGAGAACCTTGAAAGGCATCATGTTGAGAAAAATAAGCCAGACATAATAGGACGAATATTGTATGATCTCACTGATATGAAATAATTAGGATAAGAAAACTCAGAGTTAGAATCTAGAATATAGGTTACCAGGTGATGGGGTGGGGCTAGGGAATGGGAAGTTAAGCCTTAAAGTTTACAGGGCTCGTATTTGGAATGATGGATATGTTTTAGTAACGGATGGTGTGATGGTAACACAACACTGTGAAC
This sequence comes from Tamandua tetradactyla, assembly GCF_023851605.1. NCBI lineage: Eukaryota > Metazoa > Chordata > Mammalia > Pilosa > Myrmecophagidae > Tamandua > Tamandua tetradactyla. The sequence continues at coordinate 76,850,110 of NC_135328.1, forward strand.
ATAACTAGCAGCACTGAAGAATATATTTGAATGTGGCTAAAAGGGGAAATTTGAGGTTGTATATATGTTACCAGGACAAATTTAAAAAAAACATAGGCCTGTACAGCACAGCAAATCCTATTGTAAGTGATTGATTATAACCAATAATACAATTATAAAAATGTGCTATCATCAGTTGTAACAAATGTTTGATACCAGCACAATATTTGGTGGGAGATATATAGGGATCCTGTATTTTATGCATGATAATCCCACGGCTTTTCTAACAAAGAAAAAAACCAGTAAATTGGCAAAGAAGGTAAAACTGGTCAAAGCCTTACCATTCAACATTTTGTTTCGTGGTGATATCTGTAAAGACACCTCTCCTTTTTGTAACCCATAGTCTGTGAATTTCTCTACAATTACTGTGATTCCAGAATGCTATTCTCAACACCCTTTCTTTACTACATCTCTTATCCCTACAGTAAGACATTGAGCCATTTCTGTTTTTCACTTCGGCCTTCCCCAGATCCTCTCTCCTTTTGCCATCTCGCCCCCGCAACAGCCCGAGTTAACCCACCAGGTCCAGAAGAGCTCAGTTTAGATACGCCATGCAGTCTTCACCAAGTGAGTATTTCCCACTTACCACCTTACAATAGGTGCTTGTTTTCTACTAAGGCATCAAATAATTAGATTTTATTTTGATTTTAATAGATTCATAAGTCCTTCTTATAATCTAAGTTCCCAAATGAGTGGGTTCATGTGTGTTTTCTCTCAGTTGATACAGCATCTCATTTATAGGTAGCCACATATGCCATGCTAAATCAAGACAAGCAGTAAGACATATCAACTGATAATGGAAGAGAAAATTCACATGTAAAAATGTCCCATGAATTCTGGGTTTATGGTTGCATGAATTATGTATAACAATGTGTAAAGAGCTGCCCTAATAACTAGTCTACTGATCACTCAATATTCCTAGATTTTCCCTTTTATATCCAGTTAAAGATATTTATTACAAACGTAAAAGTAAAACATCCTTATTCGGAAATTTGGGAAACTGCAGACCAAGAGAAACAAAGAAACAAAATCACCCATGTCCCTATATTCTGAAACAATGTTGTTAACATTTTGGTGCTTTTCTTTCCAGTATTTTTTCTCTGCATAGATTTTGTGGGAGCTTTGGTTTGGTTGTGTATGGCTATTCGCCAGACAGAAGCAAAACACTAAGAGAAACTAAAGAAGTATGCATTAGAATAGCCTCCCTTAAAACTACCTGAGCTTCTATTAATTATGGAGTAAAAATTGTGATTTTAAATTGCTTACTAAATGTATGATGGCCTTTGGTTTTTGAAATAGCATAATTATGAAGTCACATTATTCAATATTTTAAAGATAAGCCTCCTAGGTCAGAGAAATTAAGGAGTTTGCTCAAGGTAAAACAGCTGGTAAATCCAAAACTGGAAATCAAGTCCATGTCTGATTTGACTTCAAAGCAGGTGTTCTTTTTTTCTTTTATGCATTTACACAATTACTCAACATCAGAACCAGCAGAGAGTTGGTGGTCATTTGGTTCCACCTCCTTTACTTTATAAATGGAGACTTTCAAGAAGAAGGCTTGTGGAAATTATTCTTGTTGTTTGCTCTTTGGGGGGGTTCATGTTAACTTCTATTGGCCAGTATTTGACCTCTTTAATCAGGATGTATTTGTTAAGTTTTTTTCCAAGGATCACTGAGATAAATTAATGGGGTGAAACACTTCTTGATAAAAGATAAAGTTTTTGATTGAACGTACTCTCCCTCCGGTGCCATCTCGAAAAGCAAGGCCACATTTCTCACCCTATCTACCTTTTAAACAGGGTGAAATTTTCAGGGCAGAGCAAAAAGGAGAGTTTCTAGCGCTTAAAGCTGGCAAAATACAGCTGAAGTCAGTTTCATTTGGTGTGTGTTTGCTTGCTTAAGCACCAATCTTAGTCAAAACTGGGCACAGCTGTCCTTTCTCAAGGATATTTCACTCCCAGACTGAGTGTTTGGATTTCAACTCATTGTTTAATAGTTCTAGAATTCAAACAGTCACCTTGAGGCAGGAAGGTTAGCACTCCATTAAGATAGATGGGGAAAGTTCACACCTCTCACTTTTATTTTATTTCTTTGCTTTTCTTTCCATTTGTCTGCAAATTCAGCAAAGCTGAAGCACAGTCACTACACAGTCTGTTTTCCTACGCAGTGGGCTGAAAAGCTGATTTACTGAAGAACTTGGATTTTCCAGGAAAAGGAAAAATCCATAGAGAGTTTTAAAATCTGCAAAATATGAGAGGATTATCCAAGGACTAAGAAATCTTTTGCTAGATCCTTTGGTTCTTAAATTAATCCCCACAGAGGTTTTAAAGCCCATCTGCTTTTTTGTGTGGTTCTTCTGGACCTCCCTATAAATGTTCTTCATATAACAATCTGTTAAAAGAGAGAGCTAAAACTGGCAACATTTATGGGGAACACTAGGCTGGTGCACTTTTTTCCAGTTAGCTTTCCCAAAGGTTCATTGAAGTGCAATGGAAGGGAATGAGCATTTGTCCAGGACCTACTATGTGAGGGAGCATGCTGTACCCCACGGGAGATCAAGATAGAGGACAGCTGGTTCAGCCCCTTCCTTGATGGACAAACATATGTGATTGACTATAATACAAGCCAGAGTCTGAGAAGGATTATAATAGACATTCATGCAACAGGACCATGGAGAAAGGGACAAATTCACTGTGGCTGAGACATTTAGGAAAACTTCTTGGTGATGAGATTCAAACTCAATTTTAGGGATCTGGAAGGAGAAACATAAACCGAGTGGGGGAGTTCTTTTAGTAAAGGGATTAAGGTAAACTAGTACCTTTAGCAATGGCAACTGAAAACTCCTCTCAGTTGCCTGTATAGGTTATGCAGAGACAGGCTAGATGTTCCCCAACCCCAGCTTCCTTTCCTGGATATGCAGAAAGACTACATTCCCCAGCCTCTCTTGTCATTAGCGATGTGACACACTTCTGGCAAATGGAATCATGGTAGAAATGATGTACACCATCTTCTCCTAACTTGCTCTCTTTGCCTGTTTGTCTAGTTGAATATAAAGGATCAAGAAAAGACTTCTAAGGAAGGACTGGCAGATGGTGATCCCACCAGATGGAAGAAGCCAGGATTCTTGAATTATTAAGTAGAAGGTCATCCACCACATCCTTGATTTCACTATGAAGTAGACAAGAATTATTGCATTAAGCCTTTGAGAGTTGTTTTTGTTAAAGTAGCGAGCGTTATAGTGGGGATGGTTATACTAAAAAGATTCATGAAATCCTCTTGAAGCAAGGCATTTACAATTATTGGGACAATTAAGTAATTTAAATAGTAATATGGTTTGAATTAGTATTCATTTCATACTGGAATGGCCCATTTCCAATGTGGCCATCTATGAGCCATTATTTTTCTGGCTGATTTAATGCTGATAACCTAACTCAGGGGCCCTAAGTAAAAGCAATGGGGAGGGAGTTCTTCAATACAGGGGACCTTGGCGTTTTGTAGCTCATGGAAAGAGGAAAAGGACTTGGGCTCTGAGCTTAGAGCTGGCTGGCTCAGGGCTACTTTAAAATGCGCTTTATTGCTTTTTTGATTATAGGAATAATACATGCTAATATGGAAAAGTAAAAAAATGTAAAAATGTCAGTGAAATAAAATAATAACCACTAGTATCCTACCATATTTTGGTTTCATTCCAGTTCTTTTCTTTGTCTTTCACTGTTTCTTATTTAATTTCTCTCTCTCTGTCTCTGTGCCCCACTCTTCTCTTTCTCTCTTTCTCTCTCTATATTTATAGTTATATATGCACATACACACATATATAAATAATATGTAGTAATCATACGATATATATTATAAATATCTATTTTGTCATTAATTCTTCATAACTTGATGTTAAATAGTTGTATAATCTTTCTATTATATGACTACACCATAATTTTCATCATTTCCCATAAAGTTGGACACTTTTATTGTTTCCAGGATTTTTGTTGTTGTTTTTAACTAGAATGGACATCATTTTTTATAAATATTTTCCTAGATTCTTGATTATTTTTTAGGATAGATTCCAAGAAGTAGAATTCCTGTCAAAAGTTTGAAAAATTGTTGAAGATCTTGCTGAGTATAGGAAAATAGCTTTCTAGAAAGCATACATCAGTTCTGACCAGCAGAATATGAAAGTGATTCTTATAACACTTTCACCTGCATTGAATAATATCATCAGAAAATTATCGACTTCTTTTATAGTTTTCTCTATAGTTTGTAAGCTCAAGGGCAATTAAGCCATGATATATTTAGAAACAGAAATTCATTTGGCAAAGTAACTATCTTCTGCTCAAGTGGGTATAAATGTTTCATTTTAAGGAACCAAAGATAACCTCTGATCATAGTATGTTATAAACTGATTGCATTTAGAACAAACTGGGCTGAACTGTGATAAGAAACCACTCCAAAATCTTAGTGACTTACCACAGCAGAATTCTATTTCTTGCTAAGGCTACATTTTTGATGCAGGTCAGTAGCACAGTAAACTTCTGGAAGTGTCCATTTGTACCCTCTTTCCTTCTGAGCTTGCAAGAGTGTGCTGTGAAAACTGAACTTGTAAGACTTTGGCCATCCAAACTGTTTTTATATGACCTGTTAGGTAAGAATGGTTTCTATACTTTTTAATGTTTGGATAAAATCAAAAGAAGAATAATATTTCATGACACATGACAGTTATATGAAATTCAAATTTGCATTTATAAATAAAATTTTATTGAAATACAGCCATGCTTCATTTACATATTGTCCATGACTGCTTTCAAGCTATAATGACAATGTTAAGGAGTTGTGGAGATTTTATGGCCTGAAAAAGACTAAATATTTACTATTTGGTTCTTTACAGAAAAAATTTGTCAATCCCTGTTCTTAGACATGACATTAAGGAAAACCATGGTCATTCCAATATGACCAAGAAAGTCATCTCTAGGTTTATGTAGTTATTCATTAGATGTTTCAAATTCAGCTCATTGGGTTCAATTCAAAAAAGCTTTTAAAAATGCCATCATGGTTTGTGTGTAGAGTTACAGTGGCTGTGGCTGAGCCATGGAGAGAAGAGTAGTGAGAACTTCAACTTGACACCAAATTGAACTGGGATTAGATAGGAAAGCCTTTGGAATTACCAGGCGGAATTAGAGGGTATAGTTGTAAACTGGACCAGATTAGTTTCTCACCAGGACTTTTCACGTCCCTGAAGATTTGTTACATACATCTACTCAATGTTCTAGAATCAACCTCGGTACAAACATAAGCCCTCATTACCTCCTGTTAAAAAAAAAATAGCTAAATAAAAAAATAAAGGAAGGAAAGATTAGCTCCCTGAGTAGAGGGAAAAACCTGAGCTTTGCCATTTACATTTCCAACTTGTTGCTGCTAGAAGACTATATTTCACTTTAAGCTATGATTTCTAAAAAATGTTTGGAGTTCTCTTCAGAGGTTTTTTAAGCATTTAAATAGAACTGGCTTGCTGGGGATACTCACAAACTGCACTGTGTGGGATTTTCAAAGTAGGTGTACTCCATTCATTGTCAGCATATTTCTTATGTCAAGAATAGGAATTGTAGAGAAATATGTTGATTCAGTGATGGAATGTCACTTCCCTTCGTTTAGTGTCCAAGTGATGATGCACCCATTAGTAATGTCAATGATGGAATGGGAGACTTGTCACTTGCATATTCCCCCCGAGGTCAAGATCTATTCTTTTCAAATGTCAAAAATGACATACCTAATTCCCATGTATATAGATTCCATTATTGTGTACTTAAATTAACTTCTTTTTAACACAGCCCCCACAGTTGCCAGAGACTTCCTCTCTTCTTAAGCTGCCATAATTCACATCCAGTCCTCATTGGAGAAATATCTCTCTTGGCTTTTTTCCAGTCAAAGGTATGATAGCATAATTTTATTTCATTTCAAAAAGCAATTTGCACATAGTTTGGAAGTTTGGCCATTTCCTCTCTTGAGAGTATTCCTTGTTGCATTCTTTCTTTGCCCTTGGCCATTTTCTTATAATAGAACAAGACTTGTTAACTAGAGAATATTGTATGTCTTTCAGAAGAAGCAGCTTATTATTAAAATATTGTTTGTGTGCAGACTTCTAATTTCATGACATATATTTACAAATCTCATTAAGAATTAAGTGGCTATACTTTGCAATTATAAGGGCATTTTCTAGTTTGAAAGCTGCCTAAATCTGATATATGAGAAATGGATGGCTTTTAAAAAGGGAAATGTATTAAGTTGCAAGTTTATAGTTCGAAGGCCGTGAAAATGTCCAAATTAAAGGCAAGGCTATGAAAATGTTTGAATTAAGGCTCCAACATGAGGATAACTTCATGTGAAAAAGGCCGATGAAATTCAGGGTTTCTCTCTCAGCTGGAAAGGCACATGGTGACCTCTGCTAGCTTTCTCTCTGGTTCATGAAGCTCCCCTGGGGGCATTTTCCTTCTTCATCTCCAAAGATCTCTGGCTGTGTGGGCTCTGTTGGTTCTGGTTGCTCTGGTGGCTCTAAAGCTTTTTCCAAAATGGTTCCCTGTTAAAGGGCTCCAGGGAGCAACCCCACCTTGAATAGGTGGAGACACATCTCCGTGAAAACCATCTAATCAAAAGTTACCACCCACTATTGGTGGGTCACATCTCCATGGAAACGATGAGAGACCTTACCCAACAATATGGAATGAGGATTAAAGAACTTGGCTTTTCTGGGGTATACAGCAGATTTAAACTGGCACAGGGCACATGATTTGAGGAGTATGCTTAGTAGGGCAGAACTGTTGAAATATAAATAATCCTGGAGATTTTAGGATATATTCTTTCTGTAGAGTATCAGGCTGACTATGTAGAACACAGGAATTGTTCTTAGGCTCAGGAAAGAAAGTCATGTTATGTTAATGACAATAATGTTTTACAGTTGTAAAGCACTTTCCCACACATTACTTCATTGAACCCTCTCAATCTTCCCATGACTCAGGGAAGGCAGAAGTTATTATCTATGTTTTATGAATAAGAAAAGTGAAACTCAAAAAGACAAAATATATGCCTATTATTTCTGAAAGAAGATAATATTTTGACAAGGATGCAGGAAAATTGTTAAAATGATGCACCTACTATGGAAATCAGTTTGGTGAATCCTTAGAAAATTAAACATAGAAATGCCGTATCACCTGGCAATCCCATGTCTTAGTATTTTTCCAAAAATTGCAAGCAAGGATTCAAACAGATATCTATATGCCAATTTGCATACCAGTGTTCACAGCAGCATTATCACAACAGACAAAAGGTAGAAGAAACTCAAGTGTCACCAACACATGAATAGATAAAATAAACATGGTATATACATACAGTGGAATATTATTCAGTCATTAAAAAGGAATGGTCTTGATATATGTGACAACATAGATAAACCTTGAAGACATCATATTGAGTAAAATAAGCCAGACACAAAAATACAAATGTCATAAAATCTTGTTATAGAGACTGATAGCAGATTACAGTTTCCAGGGGCTATGGGGTGAGAGGGAATGGAGAGTTGTTGCTTGGTTGAGGTGATGAAGAAGCTCAGGTTGTTGGTGATGGTAGCTCAATATTGTGAATGTAATTAGTACAATTGAATTATAAACTTAGACCTGGTTAAAATGGGAAATTTGGAGTTGTATATATGTTGCTACAATAAAAATAAAAAAGACCGAGTGACTTGTCTAGGGGAGTCAGTACTGAGCAGAAATAGGGTCTCATTCTTTTTGCCCTGGTTAAATGTGCTTCCTCTGTGATGCTGTCACCCAAAGACTGGTAGACTAGGCACTGGCTACAGGCAACCCTCTGAAATTTGTAGGTAAGATATTTTTTTAATGTGATGTTCTTTTCTGGTGCTAAATGTCTTCCAAAAGTGGGATGCTGAAAAAAATTCAGATTGAGTGTTGAATCTTATGAATTGGGTTCTGAACAATCAAGATTTTACTGCACTTCTATATTGGGAACTTGTCAAATAAGGACTGGCTCCTTTTCCTCATTTGGCATAATTTTCATTTCTTCTAAATGAGATATAAGGCAGAAATTTCCAGAAATTAAGACCTAGAAATGTTATAATTAAATTGCCCCTTTATTCTTTTCTCACAACAATATCACACAACAGTCACATACTACCATATGTTTTTCACTTTTCTGTGAAATTTCTTCCTTTATCGTGTGTCTTGATAGATCCGGGGTCCCCAACTTCAGAGGGAAAGACTCAGGGGATTGGACATATGATTCAAAGGAGAGAGGTGCTCTGAATCTTTTCATAATCTCTCTTGGAGAGAACTGATTGGCAATGCAAATATCTAAGCATAACTCTATACTTCGTCTGAAGTATATTTATCATTAAGTCTCTGTTCTTTAGCAGCAAGGCAAACAGTAAACCAGGACAACTTTTAAACAAAGATTTATCCTTGGGTGGTGGAGAGCCTTACATTTTTGGGGTATTATAATAAAATAAAATAAGACTCTTTCTGAGAAAGGGACTCCAGACCGTGGTGCACTTTACCCTAGGACAATATTTAACATCTACTTTTTATACTTTTAAATTTTTCTCAAGGGAAAGGTAAAAAAGTTAAATTTTTGACTAGTATTATCAGGAAGAATTTGACCCAGGATTTTCTGGGACAAATTTATAAAAGGTTGCTTAGAGGAGATGTCAGTTAAAGAAAGGGGTTCTAGTCTATCAAAGCTGCCAGAATGCAACACACCAGAGGTGGATTGGTTTTCTATTAAAGGGGAATTTATTTAGTAAAAACATATAGTTCTTCAGAGGCAAGGCAGCTAACTTTCAACTGAGGTTCTTTCTTACGTGGGAGGGCACAGGGCAATCTCTGCTGGCCTTCTCTCCAGGCCTCTGGGTTCCAACACATTTCCCCTGGGTGATTCCTTTCTGCCTCTCCAAAGGCCTGGGCTGAGCCGTGAGTGCTGAGATGAGGAATACCGAGCTGCTTGGGCTGTGCTGCGTTGCGCTCTCTCATTTAAGCACCAGCCAATTAAATCAAACATCATTCATTGTAGCAGGCACACCTCCTAGCCAACTGCAGATGTAATCAGTGACAGATGAGCTTCACATGCCATTGGCTCATGTCCACAGCAGTAGAACTAGGCACCTTCACCTGGTCAATGTGACACCTGAACCTAACTACCACAAAAGGTATGAAGGTCTCTGATCCCCTCACACCCAGGGAATAATTCTCTTTTCTTCATTTACAAGAGAGAGTATCATGTCCAACTGTTCTAGCTTGCTAGCTGCCAGAATGCAACACACCAGAGACAGATTGGCTTTCAGTACAAGGGGATGTATGGATTTAACATATAGTTCTTCAGAGGAAAGGCAGCTAACTTTCAACTGAGGTTCTTTCTTACATGGGAAGGCACAGGGTAATCTCTGCTGGCCTTCTCTCCAGGCCTCTGGGGTCCAACACATTTGCCCGGGGTGATTCCTTTCTGCATCTCCAAAGGCCTGGGCTGAGCTGCGAGTGCTGAGATGAGGTGGGCTGAGCTGCTTGGGCTGTGCTGTGTTGAGCTCTCTCATTTAAGCACCAGCCAATTAAGTCAAACATCATTCATTGCAGCAGGCATGCCTCCTAGCCGACTGTGGATGTAATCAGCAACAGATGAGGTTCACATGCCATTGGCTCATGTCCACAGCATAGAACTAGGCATCTTCACCTGGCCAAGTTGATACCTGAATCTAACTACCACACCAACCAAAAAGATGTCATGGCTTTCCTTTTCCAGCTTGGTCACTCAAGAAATGTTGAAAAATAATGCTAATTTTACCTTTATAAAAAAGTGTGTATCCAAAACAATGAAAATAACTTCCCTTCAACTTTATTCTTTGGTGGGCACCAAAGCTCAGCAGAAGCTAAGCATCATCCTTTCGGGCAAGTGTTGGGGAGGAGGAGCAGATACCGTCTCTTGACTGATGAGTCCACAACTCCCTCCCATCCTTAGCAACTGCTGCTTTACTTCAGAAACACAGAAAAATGCATTTTAGATTTTTCAAGGACAGAGGAATGTAAGCAAAAGCCTAGTGATGGGAATGAAAAGGTGTAGCAAGAAATAACTGCAAAGTTATGATGGCTCCCATCTTAGATGCCAATTCTCAGAGGATTGACCTTTATTCTATAAAAGGAGGAAGCCATTTTAGAGAGGTTTTGATGAGTGAGACCCAAGACTGGAGTCAGTATCGGGTCAGTGGTCATGTTGGAAATGAGAGTCTGAACCAGGAGGAGTGACAGTGGGAGGGGGCTGGGGGTGGGACATGTGAAGGGCACTGGGAAGTTGACTGGCCAGCAGTTGTCCACAATGCCATTTTCCTCTAACTTTGGGGATGACAAACTCAAAACAAGGGTGGTTCCTGCCTTCTAGGGGCCTATCGTCTATCTACATTTGGAATTGAAGTTCCATAATAGGAGTAAGGTGTTGACCATGTTGAAGGCAGAATGTTTTTCAAAAGGCCCCACAGGATGGTAATTCCATAGATTAAAATTAATTTTGTCAGCATGCTGAGAGGATCTATGTCTCCAGTGAATTTACATCAACCCCAAACCCAGGCTGACACATAAATCAGAAGACAGTGAAGGACTACTATAGATTATTTTCTTGTATGCAAGTCTCTCTTAAGTTAGATCTTCAGGGAAACTTGTATTGAGAATATTGTTTAGTGAGCCTAGAATGTGAATAATTGATGCAAATCAGATAAGCCTAACATTATTGAATTATCACCTAAAATGAAAATACTTGATGATCACTAAGAGACCTGGAGGATTGGGGTCAGTGTACTTGACGTGAGAGACTCAGACATCCTCTTCTCTCTACAATGTTTGGATGGGTCCTGCTAAAATTTATCTTCTGGACTTAAAGCTTCTGTTGCCAACAGTCTTTTCTCTCAACCTTAAGTTCTTTCTTTTGACAAACTGATCACTTTAGGCAAGTCTTACTTCTCAGCATCACCACTTCTAGGAATCTATCTCACAGAAATGATAACACAATCAGTGAAAAAATACAGACAAGGATGTTAATTACAACCCTGTTTGTCCTACCAAAAATTGGCAATGACCTAATATACCATTAGGAAAAAAAGCTAGAACAATATATACTGACTTAATTAATTTGCTATTGTAAGAACAACTTGTATATCAATAGGTATAGCATGATGCTATCTTTGTGTAAAAGAAATATGTATGTATATGGCTGTTTATGTGTGGTATGTATGTATACATATGCACAGATACATGCATGTACATATACATGTGCTTATAGATCAGATATAAGCATAGGAAAAATCTAGGAAAGGAATGCCTTAAGTGTTAACAGTAGGTAACCCTGAGGGAGGGTGAGACTTTCACTTTTTCCTCTATAAGCATCTACTCTTGGGTGCATACACACACACACACACACACACACACACACACACACACACACACAGTGAGATCACGGATGCTAGCTACTTCGTTTCATTTTAAAATTTTCTTTAAGCACTCCTTTCTTTCCTCACTTCCCCACTGGCCCTCCCCCTAAGATCTTAAAATCATGATGACATTACTGTATTTTAGGGCAAATTACTATTCCACTATAGAAATTGATGAGTATTATAAAAGAAAATTATAAATCGAGCCTTCTGGACTCCTAGAAAACTGAGAGATTGCTTCTAAATGCATAGGGTTCAGTGTCAGGAACAGTGAAGAGGTAAAAGCAATTTATATCTCCTGTAACTGTGGAGCCCATCAATTAGCTTGGCAGAAGAAGTAGTCCACCTTGAAAGAGTCTTTAATATGTTTCCCTCAAGTCATTAAAATGTCGGCAAGTTCCAGTATTTGGAAGACCCATGCTCCATCTCTCCGACTGCCTTTTGAGTTGGAACCTGCCACAGTAACTTCATGCGAGACTTGAATTCTAATTTTTGGTTTACGAATTATGTTCAGAGATCTAGGTACAGCATTTTGCATGTAGTAGTGACTTGATAAATAATTGCTACTTGGTGGTATCAGTCACGTTTAAGAAAAATAACATTGCCTGATGAGCATCTTTGAATTCCCAAGTCTATTATCCGTCATCTTTGGAAGGACATGATGGTGGCTTACAGCCTTTTCAAGCCCTCTCATTAATATTAGAAACCCACTGGAACGAAATGAGCTGCTGCTCAAGATTTCTTTCCTTACCAAAATTACCAAAGAGCATTTACACAGCATTTTATGGATTGGAGGCAGAATATAACGTAGAATGAGGTGAAACCGTTGGGAAGAGAAGAGTCACATCCTTACATGCAAGTCTGCAAGACCAAATGACCCACTGGCAGCCCTCGTGCCCCCCTACAAACAAAGGGGGCCAGGAATGTGGCTCCCATAGTGTGCTCCAGGGTGCTTGCTCCCACCACCCCCCACCATCCATCTCCTCCTCCCCTGATTTGTGTGTGTGTTTTTTTTAAACAGTCAATCTTGCTATGCTTTTCAGAAAGCTGACAAGAAGCAAGCTGAAAATTAAAAATGGGTGCCTAGAGGCTTTACAGGAGTCTAAATAAACAGCCCGACAGGAAAGATGTGTGGCAGGCTAAGGTTTCAGGCTGGTGGTTGGAGCGAGTTAACAGACATCCGTATAACAGAAGGCTGTGTTTGTTTTCCCTGTCCCCGTTCTAGCAAATTTATTGGGTTATCTGTCTTATTTTGACACTTGGGTGTTTAAGGTTTCTGTTCTAGGTGTCTAAAGACATAAAAAAAATTATTGTACAGTTTACATTCCTGGCAGAGGTTTTGACACATGCTAGCTGAACAGTTCCTATCTGCCAGTAATTTTGTAGAAAAAGCATCGTAGAGTTGGGTTTTCACTGAAGATCCAAGAATCTTCTGTAAAAAGCACCAAGAACAATGGGTTTTTTCTTTATTTCTGTCCATTTTAGCCTAACATCTAGTGAATTGCTGCCACCAAGGCTTTTTCTTTGCTTGTTGTGTTGTTTTGCTTAGCATGTAACATGTAAGGAATGTATCAGTGTTTTGCAGAGGTGGAGGTTGTTTCCATCAGCAGAGCTTGCATTCAACACAGATCAACAAGACACAGTTTGCTTTGTTATGACGTCAAGAATGCACAGCTGTGTTGAGTGAATACTAGATGGTATGATAATTCACCATCAAAATATTACAGTCACCTGTGCAGAAATAGTGGCATTTTGGTGACTGAGATATTAAGCCACACAAAGATTTCTTTTCAGAATATCAATTTCAAAATAGTTTTATTTATAAATTCATACCTTGCCTTTTCCCTTGAAGGTTATGAGACTGCAATAACTATTTAATTAAAGGGTGACAAGAAATTAAAATTATTCTCTGACATAAGCTTATTCTCATTCATTCATTCAGCTGGCTGAATAAGTACTCATTTACTTGTTAGGAGTAGGAAACACCCAAGGAAGAAAGGATAAAACACAGTCTTTTGCTCTATTGGAAGCTTATCCTTTCTTCTCTTTTATTCTGCCATAGACAACTTGTTTGGCATATTCTGGACACATTTTCATGATACCAGGTAATGGGCAGCAAGTCAAGACAAGAAAACCAGTTTCAGGGAAAGAACTTTGTAGCAGCTGAGTCAACCTGACACATTATTGTTCCTTTCTTTGTCCAGTCTTTCTTCTCTTTAGGTGTCTTAGCCCCTCTTCTGCATATACCCAGTAGGTGTAGTTTCTGTCCCCCATAATGCTCTGTGCAAAGGTTTTATTTCCCAGGCCACTGAACAAGTGGTTTCATTTCTTGGGCTTCCTCCCTTCTCATCACCTATATTTCCATCAGCTCACTATTTGTAAAGGTGGCGGTTGTGTGCAAAGATTTTTAGAGCTAGCAGATCTGAATTTGAATACAGACCCTGTTAATTAATTGATGGGTTACTCTAAGCCTCAATTTATTAGTAGTAAAAATGTATATAATCATATATGTTTTCATAAAGGTTGTGAAACTTCCTTGTGGTCATGTATTTGAAAGGAGCCAGCATGTTTTCTAGCTGGTTAAAGAAATCTGCTCCTCCTTCCTTCTTCAAGTCACGTAGAATATGGAGAAATCTGAGAGTCAATGAAAAGATTTGTGTCATGGAGATTTTATAGTTCATTGTTTTCTTGTTCATTTCAGAAAAATGTAGTATAAATTAGTTATTAAAGGAATAATGGTGATGGAGAGCCAGCTGTCAGTCCCATTTCTATTGGGCACATACTATGTCCACCCCTGGAATAGCTTAAAAATAACCTGAGGAGACAAGATTTGTACATGTGAAAACTTAAATAGTAATAAAAATAAGTGTTTCATGGATATTACGGAGCAATAGGCAATTATTTATCAAATAAGCTTTATTTGCAGAACTCAGAGCCTTTGTTGGCTTAATATAGATTAAGAATCTCCAAGAAAGGGATTAATATGCGGTTTTCTATACTTATTCAATCATGGATCTCTTTATTTTAATTTTATCTTTGTGTTTTTATGTTTTTTCATCTTATCTTTATAAGTATTTTGTGGGGTCAGCATAGTATTGATCAACCTGAGGAAACATTGAATTTGAGGCATGTGGAAATTAAGAGTAAAAAGATATACTGGGTTCATTGAAGGCCTTGAATGCTACAGTGAAGAAACAGGACCTTAAGGGACTTAGGTTTCTAGAAAAGGGAGTTTCATGATTCAAGTACTGAAGGGATGCTTTAGGAAGGGTGTGTCCCTGGTGACATGCTAGGTTATCAGGGAGATGCAGGAGGGAGGTCTTCACGTAGGATGAGCCAGACGGGAGGCAGATTACAGTTCATTAAGGGGATGGTCCACTGTGACAGAGTCAGCAGGCAGCAGAATACTGTTAACAGTCATTTTGGGAGTAAAAATATGAAATCAAATCAAGACAATCTGTAGTTTGAAGGCTTTTATTCAGGTTCAGGGAGACAAAGGCATGTTAAATGATGAAGGGGGAAACAACAACAGAGAGAACTATGAATGGTCGTGGAGGGAGAGAGCGTCATAGTGGGATTGAGTCCTTGGCATGGGTAGAAGGGAATACGGTAGAGAGCACGGGCAGTGGCAGAGGTCTAGATGTGTAGGAGATACAGGAAGAAAAGGAAAGTAACCCCATTTTGTAATATACTCTACTGTGTGCCCCAAGCTGGACCCATCACAGAAACTGAGGCGCTGAGAACTTAGGAAACTTGCTCACAGTCACATAGGTACTAGATAGCAGATCAGGTATTTGAACCTAGATCTCATTACCCCCAAAGCTAGGAAGCATAAGTGAAGAGAGAGGAATATTTCAAGGAGAGGGAAGAAGATAAGGGAGGTCATAATTAATAGTCTTACTTTTCATAGTCAGTGAAGCAAGGAGATTTATTTATGGTGGCAGTTGAGTGAGAGGTTGAGAACAGGTGAGGGTTAGAGGAAAGAGTTTGGGATATTCAATTTTAGAATAGTGACTAGGGATTAATAATAAGGCTAAGGTCCTCATTCATAAGGCAATCCTGAAGTCATATTGCCAGTTAATAAGAGACTTACATATTCTAAGTTTGGTAACCATATAGCTTATCCAAACCAGGACACTTTTGAGAGAGAAAGAGGACACTAAATATATGGGGCACCGGGACAACAGTTATAAACTGTAGGGGCACACTGACCACCCTACTTTGCATTCCAAGAAATCTAAAAAACATAAAGTCTCTGATAATAATCTTGTGCAGACATTGACTTCCTGAACTTGGTCAATCTAGTAGGTAAGAAAGGCCTTGACAGGGGCCAGAGATGGGCAGGAGGCAGCCACCAGCTGTTCTCAGGACTCAGGCAAGTGGATCTAAGAATCATTCTCAAGCCAACATCTGGGACCCATGTGGACGATCCTTCAGCCTACGTCCTTTTATTGTTGTGCTGTGGGTTGATATGTTCCTCAAGTTGTGTTGGAGGAAAATTGATCTGTCTTCTTCCTTGACTGTATATATTTATATGTTTGCATATATGTATAGGTGGGGTTGTTTATGGATATATATACACATATACATACATATGAATATAAACATGGGTATATATGATATTTTGCACAGTGTAATTTTGTCATGAAAAAGAATAGTTTATTTTCTATCACTGATTAAAACATCCTCATGAGCCCTCAGTCCTATGTGTGTATGGACGGGCAGATGGTGGTGGTAAGTGATGATAACCACATTTATTCTTCCCAGTTAGTGATATCATAGTCTCTTTTGGAGGAGCATCTACCCCTGTGGTGACAGGGGAGGGTAATTGTGAGAAAAGAGATGCTGATCTTGTGATAATGCCTTTTACATGTCTGGATATTGGGTCTTCAGCTGATATCTATAGTTTACCGACTCATGGCTCTCCTTTTTTACTTAGTCAGGGTCCAGTGACCTCTTCTTGTTGAATTTTCTCTCTTTTGTGCCCTTTTCACAATTTCCATTTCACCCCTTTTCTTTGGCTTTTCATACAGAAAACTTTGCTCTAATTAATTTCATCTTCCGCATTGGAACAACAGGTTGGGTACCTGGCCTTCTACTTTGCTACTTTCTGAAGCATGAAGGAATTTATAGAACCTTCCATACTTATACATTAAAGAGGGATTAGGGTGCCAACTCAGGTTGTCTCCATGCCCAATTCTGCGAGTCATCACTTCTGCACCACCACCTAGGTGATCCTACTGTGCAGTCAGGTATTGTTCATGAAGCGCATAGTCTCTGTTTTAACAGTAGTGGGTCAAGCAATGATTCCTTCTTCTCTGCTCTCTTCCCAATTTATCTAAAGTTTCCAATTTCTTATTCCCCCCCACCCCCACCTAAATAGTTAAATCCTGGTGTAGTCTGTATTCTCACATCTCTGTCTGGTCTTATTCTCTCTAAATTCCCCTTTCCTTTGCTAAAGGTATAATATTCCCCTTTACCTTTGGATGGGATTTTTCCAAATTTTATCTTCTTTCTCACTTATTCAAACTTCATGGTTTAGCCATAATGTCAGAATGACATTTATATCTACTTGGTGCAAACGTAATATCTAAGAGCATTGGTTGTATGAATATCTAATGTATGAAGTTTGAAAATCACCAGCATTGCTCCGTGACAATTTTATTGCTCAGTCCAAATGAACTGAAAAAAAAAAAAATACATGGAATATGGCTAGAAGCAAAAGAGTAGACTTGAGATGAATAAAACATAATCCCTGCATTTAGGAAGTCATAATCTTGCAGGGAAGAAAAGGTGATGTAGGTAAATGACAAACAATTAAGGGTATAAGGAGATAATGAGTGCCTAAGAAAAGAACTCTGTGAACTCAGACGCAAGAGAAGTCATGTCTAGCTGGGATCATCAAGAAGTATATCTAGAAGGAGATAGCCTTGAAGGATCTCTAGATAAGCATGCTTGTAATTGGTGATAATTAATTCAGTAATTCTCCTCAAGTTCTGTAGAACAGGCTCAGAAATGAAACATTCTCAACAGATGGCCAGAGTAATGGGACATGGGAATCACCATTTGGCTATGGAAGAAGTTTAAAGGGACGGATGAGTGTAGGATATTATTGAAAGTGGCTTGGATGTGACTGACCTCAGAGCCCACGCGCAGCCAGAAGCACGCCAATGGGCTGTCAAGGCAGCAGGTGAGTGAAGGAGCAGGAAAGGGATGGCCTTAGAGTGGGGAAATGGGAGAAGGAGAAGGTTTCGGATGAAGAGGAAGAACACCAATACTTTGGAGGCAGAGCATTTATCATGGGATGACTGAACCTAAGCTGGGTAGAGTAAACAGCTAATGTGGAAGAAGATGGAAGAAAGGGGCCCAGAGCAGAACGGTGGGAAATTATGAGGTCAGGGTTTCAGATGGCCAGTAAACTGAGTGCTGGAAAAAAGGGGCTCCCCCCCCCTTTTTTTTTTTGACCTATCCATCGGAAATGCACCTAATAGTTGTAAAGACGCTTATATTTTCTAGTCTTGGTCTTTAAAAGGGAATACAAAGGTCACTTTGGAAGATGCCAAACCTAGCCCACATCCAGCTGTACCCAGCTGTGAATTTACCAATTGCAGCAGGCACCACAATCTACCACATCACTTCTGTAGCATGTTTCACCCTGAGTGTTTTTCAGCATGAGCAGAAGCAGGGCTTGAAAGAAATGTGATCTAATCCCAGCATGCCCCCTCTCTTTTACTACAATTCTGGCAGGAAAAAAAAAAAAGATAAAAGCCAGGAATACCTGAGTCAGCTTCAGTAGCTGGCAATGTAGCAGTTTAACACCGAATAAAGGCTTATCTAATGGCTGGTGAATCAAATTAAATTCTGAACAAACAACTCTCCAGCCACGTCTCAGTCAGTTTTAGAATCAATGCAGGTGATTTATGGTTCCTTAGGGTTGTATTCTCTTTTCAAAGTGCTGGGATTTCCACATGTAGCTACTATTTACTACTAATGAGCAGCGCACATTGGTCCCGGGGCACCTGGCTGGGAGCAAGCCGAGCCGCTTAGCCTGGTTCTCCAGCATCCCCTCTTTCTATGCAAAAGGGGCACCTTAGCAGGGTCAGGAGACTGGGCCAGCCAGATGGAAGCTGTTAATGCGAAGTCCTGATAGCCTTTTAGCCCTCAGTCTTTTTCTCCCCAAAGCATCAGTGCTTTTTAATTTAATGCTTCTCTGGTGTATGAGAACCTTCTGGGACAAATTTCATTCTCCAACCCCAGCATGCTGTAGTTGGATGGGAGCTGGAAAGGGGCAAAGAAGTGCATTTGGGTTTTTTTTTTCTTGCACGGGAATCGAACCCAGGTCTGCAGCATGGTAGGAGAGAACTCTGCCTGCTGAGCCACTGTGGCCTGCCCAATGCATTTGGTTTTACCAACCTTTTCCTTTAGTTCCATTTAATAAAAGCAAGTCTTGAGTCTATACTTTTATGGAGCAACATAATATCCCAGTGTTTAGCACAGTGCCTGGCACTGTTCAGGAGCTCCATAGATATTTGTGGAATAAATGGTAGGTGGAGTCACAGTTTGAGTGTACGTCTCTTGGAACAAGTGTTTGCAAACTGGGACTTCTCTGCCAGCCAGGAGGAAGCTACCCAGAGGAAAAGAGATCCTGGTAAAACGAATGCTTATCAACTGCTTACTATATGCCAGGCCCTGTTCCAGCTCCTTAATTTTATTCATTGCTCATGACAATCCTTTGAGGCAAGTGCTGTTATCATCCCCATTTTACAGATATGAAAACTGGGGGCACAGAGGGACTAAAGTGACTTGTCTGAGGTCACACATCTAATTAACGGCAGCGCAGGATATTAATGCAGGCAGCCTGCTTCCAGAAGCCTGGCGTCCAATCACTATGGGATATGGAATTCTCTTAAACTTCTTCCATTTGGATTGTAGAATTTTTTTTTGCCAAGACAGTTAAAAGACTACTTTAAAATGATAAGAAAAACAAAGACGTATTTGCAGCTTCAGAGTTCATAGCTTCCACAGCAATTAGCAATGCAGAGGTGAATTCATTTATGCAGTTGGTTTCAGATCAAAGAGAGTGGAGGATGACCGTGAGATGGGAGAACTAGGGGTGAGAACAGATTTCTGTGCAGCTCTAGAGGCAGATTTTATCTTTTTGATTGTAAAGTTGAAAAAAGGAGAAAAAAAAAGCAGAGGCTCTGAATTGGCATCATTGACAAAACCTTTGCCTGGGAGCAAAACGACTTCTCTGAGGTTAGAACCAAAGTCCTGGCCATTGGCTGGGATTCTTCTTGCAGGGACATGTCATCTCCTGGCTGCATGAAGTGAGTTAGCCATCTGGGGCAATAGAATAAAGAGAACCCTGAAAAAGTAGTTTTCTAAATAGAACCTTGCCTCCTGGGAAGATACAGTTCTACACAAGGAAGAAGATTTAGGATCTTTCCATAAGCTCCTGGGATCGAGGGGGTATTGCTTGTCCCTAAAAATGTTGTATGACAGCATCTGACTAATATTGCTTGCATCCTTCAGTACTCCTTTCCCCCCAGAAGGGACATTAAGTGCCATACAAGACTGAGATAGAGTACACACCAGCATTGGTCTCAGATCAATTGAGAATAGTCTACAAATCAATGACAACACTTTTGGTTTCTGCTTTCAAACACAACTGGAAATTTAAGGATCTAGATTTTGTATGGAAAAGAAATCCTCCCATTGTGAAACCTGATTTAAAAATAGTTTCTACAAATATTAGGAAAGGCCCAGGTACCTCTTGGAAAAACAAGTGGCTTTTACAATTCTTTTTCTATGAATGAGCAACATACGGATTAAATTACTGACATTTGAAAAAAAATCAAGTATACCAAAGCATACTTGGCAGTTTTATTGAGACTGAATTATTTGGAAAACAGTCCCAAGCTGTTTCAGAAATCCCAAAGTGGGTCTAGTTTACCAACTATCTTTGAAAAAAAAATTAACCATTTTATAAAAATAACTGTCTTCATTAGTGTGTATTGGCACTAGGTTTTAAAAAGGGATCTGATTCTCCTAAGCTCTTAGGGGATCCATAGATGGGTGGACCTGAGACACCGTGACTGTGACGTAGCGTCCTGTCCCTCTCAGGGCTGGGCTCCGTGGGCAGTGTTGGTTCTCAGGTCCTCTGTCTCTCTTGGTCTCCCTGCCATTCACTTGCTGGCTCCCTCTCTGTGCTAGTTTGGGTAGATGTGCTAAAAACTTGGCTACTGACTCTTTTCCCTAATTTTTAAACTCAGTCATTGTCAATGTTGAATGAAAGCTTTTTTTTTTTCCTGAAAATTAATCTGCAGTGAATTTATTACATACATTACAAGTTCTGTGGCTGCCTTCCCTTCACCAGGCAAGGTTGTGGAGAGATCTCTTTAACTCTGTTTAAAAGTCTTGTTACTGTTTAAAAATAGTAAGCTCTAAAAACAGTGTAAATATTTGTTGAGCAGTGAATAAGAGAATGCATGAAGGTGCCCAAGGGAAATAAAAAGCTCCTCGATTGCTATTTCTTATTAAGCACAGAGAGAGATAGAAGCCATAGGTTCCTGGCAGAGCAGTCCAGGATTTGTTATTTTACCCTCATTTCTAGTGCATGGTGCCAACATGCTGATGGCAGGATGTCGATATGTATTTTTCCATGACTGTCTTGGCAGTTTGGACAAATACTAGAGGGCTGGGACATCAAATGTAACCCCCACCCCCGACAGTTATAAATCCTTAGGAAATCTTTACCAATAAGTGATGAGGTAGGACTTGAACCCAGGTCTTCAGATTCCAAGTTTTTCTGCTAAAACATATTCTGGTACCTATAAAAATCCTAGGCTCCTTGATTGAGGTATTAAACTGAGGATAAAAAAAGTGGAGATACCTCACGTTTGTTTTTAAATTCAGCTACACAAGTGCTCTTTTAAATAATTAAAATGTGAAATGCCTTAAATTTTATTTACCATGTGTACCATTGATTATAGACTATATGCAAAGTACACTTATGAAAACATTAATGAACTGGGTGTCAGCATAAAACGTATGCCATTCCTTATGGATGGTTTGTGGAATGTTCAAGAATCCTTTTTTTTTTGTACACTGTTTGGCCAGGGTCACAGTTCATTCTTTCTCCATGTGAGTATCTGGTTTTTGTAGTACCATTTGTTGAATTTTTGTCTGTTTTTTGTTTCTCTGTTTACTTGTTTGTTTATTTTTGGGCCGTGCATGGGCTGGGAATTGACCCCCGGTCTCCCGTGTGGCAGGCAAGAATTCTGCCACTTGAACTCCCCTCACACCCCCTCAAGCGTACTTTTGACCACACTCATTTTATGCCTGACATCCCAACTTCCGACCTAAGTCCTTGGTGAGACGGGACTCCATTTAATATAATGTTTATGGATCGGAGCGTATTATCCTTCACAATTAGAATAAAGCACATTCTTTTTGCCAATCACACTATGATTGCACCCTACCTCACCTCCTGCCCTTGATGAGATGAAAAAGTCCATGATGGCTGAAAAAGCACTGAGGGAAGAGGCCCTTACTAGCATGCAGACACATTTTGGACAAAGGTGCACACTCTTGGTCCCTTCAGGGAAGTCGATCTTCTGCCAAACTGTGAGATAGCCAAGAAATGGCATGTTTGAAGTGTCGTCTGCCTCCCTTCTTTTCTGGATTATTGCTGTTCATCTACAGTCCTTAAAGAAAGACCACAACCAGGAAGCAGAGTGGTGAACATTTGGGGGTAAGCTCAGAGTTCAGGTGTCCATTCCTCTCTTGTGAGAAAAAATTGGTCATTGAAAATTGGTTTAAATTTATTTAAAGAACAATTCCGGAAGGTATAATAGAAATGTTAGGCAGGGGAGAATGATTGCTTCTGGTGTTCTGTGTTCACTCATGTTTCTTTGTCTTTGCATATAGTTTTTGTTCTTGGCATGACTCCTCCAGTTTTTGTTTTTGTTTTTGTTTTTCCTCCATTTTTATCTAGCAACTCCTCTTCATCCTCCAAATCCCTGTTTAAGCAGCGCCTCCTTTAGTACCGGCCCTCCAATCCAACCAGTGGGCTTTAGATAGCTCTCTTCCAGCTTCCCCTGGTAATACTGGTAAAACTCAGTTGTGGGATTTCTTCCTTCTGTAAGAATACGTTTATTTGTCTGTAAATACCAGAAATAGACTCCTCGAGGGCAATCATATCTCATTTCACACTGAACACCCTGCGCCCAAGCCAAAGTCTGGCCCATATTGACAGGCTAATGTAGTGCTACTAGACACCCAAAGCCAACTATAGAATGAAAATCAAGAGGTGCTGCTATTTCCTTATTATGTTTCAAAATGCGTTCTTGCCTTTGGAGGGAAAGAAAAGAAAAGCAATCACATTCTCCACCATCCCCCACACAGGGAAATACGTGAATGTAACTTGGAATTGGAAGTTTTATCCACAGAAATAATCAAAGAAATTAATAAAAAACAAAAATAAAAACAAAATGAATAAATAAAAATGCAATAATCATATCACCTTAGCAAAACTGTTTAATTTGGGCACGTTATTTTTCAGCTTCATTCACAAGTTTATAAGCTTCTATATGGCTGTAACCCTTCTGTGGTTTTCACTTAAACACTGACATAATTGTTTATTAAGCACCTTTCATGATCCAGGCACCGTCACAAAGATATGTTGCCTACATATGTTATCTCAGTCAATACTTACAATGGCCCCATGTGGCAGAACCATTATCTTTATGTTGCAGATAGCACAGGTCCAGAGAAACCAAGTAATGGTCTAATAAGTAGCAGAAAGAGAACTTGAACTGTGATCTGACTTCAAAGTCTGTTACTTATAAATGTTTTTAAAATTAATTTCTTCGGTCAAATTTCTGGCCATGAATTTACTGTGTTAAGAGTGAAATATTTATGACATTAAGTCTTTTTTTGTTGCCACTGAATTAATTTCCAAAAGGAGTGGAAGAACCAATTCACAGTCTTGCCCACCAGACTGCAAATTTCTTGCAGGTGGGACGTAGGCTTTGTCTCCTTAATATCAGAACCTAGCATAGTACTGGGCATATAGTGGCTTCTGAGCAAGATATCTGCTGAATGAAAAATTGAATAACTGGACACTGCCACCAGCACTGTGAATTTTTTTTCGTAACACACATAATGTGGTAGTGCCTGTGAAATATACAGACCTACCAAAGGCAAGGGGGGTTTCTTGTGCCTGAACAAAAGAAAAGAGATACCTTGGACTCTACTGCGAAAGTAACTGATAGCTGTACTTTTGCAAGCAACAAAAATAATTTCTCCACTTCTGCATATGATAATTTAGAGGGTCAGTTTCCAAAACGTGTACTCTGAATAAATCCCAGACTCCCTGATGGTCCGGACTTAGCGTGTTGATGCACTTAGACATACAGTTCAGCAAGCAAAAGTAATAAAAATGTAGTTCCTGGTTTAATTTGAATTTTTCAAAGAAAATTAAAGGGACTCTAATACACTTCTGAAAAATTTTCTGTCTCTTTTCTCCAATTTTCTTACAACTTTAGCTGTTCTAGTGCCTACCAATCTGTAAATCCTCATTCTCAAAATTTTGTGCAAAATTCTGCTAGAATTCTGAGGACTCTTCTGTTTTCCATTTTGGGAGTCCCCTGGTCCCTCCTCTCCTGGATGTAGCTGAGGTGTTCAGACTGCTTCCCTTCACTTCCATGGTACAGGCCTCTTTCTCTCACCCTCGAAAGTATATTGCTTTTATTGCTTTCTTTTCTAAAGAGAAATTCCCCTACAAATTTTTTGTCTTAAAAAAATAATTCCTTAACTTGATTCTATGTACTTCTTCTACAGTTGAGTCATAGCTAGTGTTTGAGAATCAATCAGTTGACCTGGAGCATTGCTTCTCGAGTTGTACTGGAAATTTTCCTGCAGCCTCCCTAAACTTTGCCAGTTTTTCTATTGGAACTTTCCTGAATATCCTTTTCTCTTTCCATTCCCACTGCTTCAGCTCTAGTCGATGTCATTCTTTTTGTGAAGGCTGTGACATATATTTGTCTATCAAATTATCCTTTCCCTAAACTGTGACCTCCATTTTCTGCTCCTGTTTCCCATCCCTGACTCTCCCTTCTCATCACCCCAGGCTCTGTCAGCTTTTTGGCAGTTCCCCCTCTGTCAAAACAGGAAAGAGTCAAACAGTATTTACCTTATTAAGTTTAACTGAAATGCACATTCAAATACTTCTCATGAGTATTTGTCTTTGAAAACTCTCTCCACCCATTTGTGAAATAAAAAACCCTTGAGTGTATTTCAGACAGGCTGAGATATAACTGTTCCGTTGTTTGTATCCTTTGCTTGAGTTACAAAGCTACTTACTGGAATCAAATTCACTTATACTTTTATGAACTTTAAAAATTGGGTAAGTAATATTATAACTTTAGCAAGTTAAAAAAAAAAGCATCCATAGAAATAATGAAGAAAATTAAACCCATAGCTATTATACATTTGTGTTTTTAAGAAAAAATTAAAATAGTTGTTGTAATCTAGTTACATTTGATATTTTAAGCATTTGAAATATTGAGAAAATTTGACAGTTTAGAGAAGATGGACTATTAGCCTTGTGGTTTTAATTTACAATGTTTAATTATATTAGATTTATGAGTATTAATTAAAAAAAGGTGAGAATGTGATTAGTTTTATAAATAGTGTTATGTATTTAAGAAAATCTGCAGGATACTTACTGAATAGGGACTTCAGGTCTATCTGCAAAATCCCTCCACAATAGCACCTGGAATCACGTCTGGGTGATTCACCGGGGGACAGTGGCCTCCTCAAGATGACATTGAAAATGTCTAAGGTATTCTAATTAATTAAGTTTGTAAATGAGTTTCACACTTTAGGGGGATTTAATCTGTTAAATGTGTAATTAAATATAATTCAAAGTGAAAAGTAAAAGTAATATTTTTCTTTTCAGATCAAATTGCTAAACTTCCAAATAGATAATAAAATTTATAAATTGAATTTGTAAAAAAAGTCTCTAGGTTTTAAGTATTTATAATTTTAATAAGCTATAACTGAATAACTATAAATAGTGCGTTCTGTACACAAAGCTTTCCTCATATATGAAAAAGAAAGCCCTCTAACTGACAGAGACTGGCAGAGTAGAATTGGGACACAGGCAGAGACCTTAGTCCTGAGATATATTATAGGAATTGGGGAAAATCTAATCCAAACCATTAGGGAATGTGCCAGTTTGAATCTGTGGTGGACCCCAGAGAAGCCATGTCCTTTAATCCTCATTTAGTATTGCTGGGTGAGAGCATATTGATTGTTCCCATGGAGATGTGACCCACCCAATTGTGGGTGGTAACTTTTGATTAGATGATTTCCATGGAGGTGTGTCTCCACCCACTGAAGGTGGAGTTGCTTACTGGAATCCTTTAAAAGAGGAAACATTTTAGAGAGAGTCCCTTTTTGTAGAGCCACGAGAAAGCCAACAGGCACCACCATGTTAGCCATGTGCCCTTCCAGCTGAGAGAGAAACGTTGAACATTGTTCTAGTTTGCTAGCTGCTGGAATGCAATATACCGGAAATGGAATACTTTCAAAAAGGGGAATTTAATAGGTTGCTAGTTTACAGTTCTAAGGCTGAGAAAAAGTCCCAGTTAAAGCAAATCCATAGAAATGTCCGATCTAAGGCATGCATCCAGGGAAAGATACCTTGGTTCAAGAAGGAACACAGTCAGGGCTTCTCCCTCAGCTAGAAAGTCTCATGGCGAACATGGCGTCATCTGCTAGCTTTCTCTCCTGGCTTCCAGTTTCATGAAGCTCCCTGGGAGGAGTTTTCCTTCTTTATCTCCAAGGTCGCTGGCTCGTGGACTCTCTGCTTTGTGGTACTGCAGTATTCTCTACTCTCTCTGAATCTCCTCCTTCTCCAAAATGCTTTGTCTTTTATAGGACTCCAGAAACTTATCAAGACCCAACCCAAATGGGTGAAGACATGTCATCACCTAATCCAGCTTAACAACCACTCTTGATTAAATCACATCTCCAGGGAGATGACCTGATTACAGTTTCAAACATACAGTATTAGAGATGGATTATTCTGCCTTTACGAAATGGAATTTAGATTAAAACATGGCTTTTCTAGGGGATATCCTTTCAAACCAGCACAAACATCATCGGCTTTCTTGAACCAAGGTATCTTTCCCTGGATGCCTTAAATTGGACATTTCTATAGACTTGTTGTAATTGGGATATTTTCTCAGCCTTAGAACTGTAAACTAGCAACTTATTAAATTCTCCTTTTTGAAAACCAATCCGTTTCTGGTATATTGCATTCCGGCAGCTAACAAACTAGAACAGATTTTGGTACCGGAGAGTGGGGTGCTGCTGCAGTTTGCAAATATCAAACATGTTGGAATGACTTTTTAAATGGATAAGGGTAAGAATCTGGAGGAGTTGTGAGAAATTTGATAGAAAAGGCCTAGAATGCTTTGAAGAGACTGTGGGTAGAAATGTGGACTCTAAAGATACCTCTGACCAGGCTTTAGACAGAGATGAGGCATGTGTTATTGCAGAATGGAAGGAAAGCGAGCCTGTTTTGAAATTGCAGATAATCTGGCAAAATTGACTAGTGGCTTTGGCTGGAAGGCAGAGTTCAAAAGCCATGAACTTGGGTATTTATCAGAAGAGATCTCCAAATTAAATGTTGAAAGTGCAGCCTGGTTTCTCCTCACAGCTTATCGTGAAATGTGACAGGGAAGAGATAAGCTGAGAACTGAATTCTTGGGTACAAAGAAACCAGAAATTGAAGTTCTGGAAAATTCTGGGCCTCCAGAAATGGAGACCCCAGAGAACAGTGCCCCATGTGAGGATTTAACCAAATGTGGAAACAACTAGCCATTTCAGAGAAAGCCAGGATTGGACATGGAGTTATCCAGGAAGGATTTGTGGAAACTCCTTATGTCTGATGGGCATGATCCAAGGCTACTGCCTAGAAAGCCAATGAGAGTGCTGTGGGACATATATTAACAGAGCTGCTGCCAGTCTGGACTGAGAGGGACAGAGAAGTGACACATTTGAGGAAAAATAACCTCAGAGGCAAAGCCATGGAGGCTGAGATCTGAAATCAAGAAGCCTCGGGCCAGGAGATCAGACCCACCCAAGCACATGGAGGGGGTGAGTTTGCCCTAAAGGCAGAGGATGGGCCTTCCACCTGGTTGCAGTGGAAGAGTTATGCGGCCTCAGGCCTTGGAGAGGGTGAAGCACATTCCTTGGGGTTTGGGGAGAGCCTGGATGCCACCACATGGAGGGATTGAGCATGTGCCCCGAAGTTGGCAGAGAGCCTGGGTGCAGCCCTGATGCTTGGAGAGGGTGGAGCCAAGAAAAGGGTGGTCTCCCCAATTTCCCCCAAGGTTGCATTTGGAGAGAGGCAGGCCTCTGTGTAGGCCCTTGGAAAGGGTGGGACTGCCGCATTCTAAAGCCCTGAAGATAAATGATTCTCAGACTTTGAAATCTAATGGACTTTGCCCTGCAGGTTTTCAAAACTACTTGGGTCCTGTGACCCCTGTGTTCCTCCCTCCCTATGGGAATGAGTATATGTATCGTATGAATGTTCCTTCTTTATATGTTGGCAGTAAATAACATGTTCTGAGTTTTACAAGTCCAGAGCCAGAGGAGAATTTTGCCTTAGGACAGACCATGCCTGTAACTGACTTGATAAGATTTTATACTGTTTCTAACTTTGTATTTAAATGTATTGTTACTGAAATGGTTTAAGGCTTTCTGACATTGTTATGGAATGAATGCATTTTGCATTTGGAAAGAGCATGTCTTTTTGAGGTCCAAAAGGTGAAATGTGCCAGTTTGAATCTAGAAAAGCCCCAGAAAAGCCACGTCCTTTAATCCTCATTCAATATTGCTGGGTGGGAGCATTTGATTGTTCTTGTGCAGATGTGACCCACCCAATTGTGGTTGCTAACTTTTGATTAGATGATTTCCATGGAGGTGTGTCTCCACCCACTGAAGGTGGAGTTGCTTACTGGGATCCTTTAAAAGAGGAAACATTTTGGAGAGACTCTCTTTTTGTAGAGCCATGAGAAAGCCAGCCGTCATCGCCATGTTTGCCACGTGCCCTTCCAGCTGAGAGAGAAACGTTGAACATCATCAGCTTTCTTGAACAAAGGTATCTTTCCCTGGATGCCTTAAATTGGACATTTCTATAGACTTGTTGTAATTGGGACATTTTCTGGCCTTAGAACTGTAAACTAGCAACTTATTAAATTCTTCTTTTTAAAAGCCATTCCGTTTCTGGTATATTGCATTCCGGCAGCTAGCAAACTAGAACAGGGAGTGAGATTTTAGGTCTTTAAATACCAAATATCTTGTGTATCAGAACATGTAAATCAGTGATGGTAGTGATTAAAAGAATTGTAATTGCATGACCCACGTGATCCGTGTTAGGGCTATATCATGGTTTTAGAAAAAATATTCAGCAATCAAAAGAAATTTTGAAATAACTTTAGGGTTTTACTTGTATACCTTGATGCAACAATGGATAACAATCATACTTCTAAAACAATCCCTCTTTTCTCTGTCATCTAACTCTCTCACACAGTACTTCTATAGTGCCCTCTGCAAGGTTTTCTCTAATTTTCAGCCCCAGCTTGCAACCTGGTTTTTCTTTTACGCTTCCCCTTCTGTACGGTAAAGTCCTAAATAACTCTTCTAACCAAAGAAGACCCTCCTTAGGGACAAAGGAGAAGGAAAGACTTAGCAGTAGGGGGAAGGGGGAGAATGAACATTCCTGAGCTAATCGGTTTGGGTCTGGCCTCATGATGGTGATAATTTGGTGTGAACACTGAAAAACTTAAAGTGAGAAAAGAAAAGCTAAAACGTATTCAGTTATGTAAAAAGAACACCAATTACACTTAATTATGTAAACTGTTTACCATTTATGCCTAATTACCCCAAAGCACAGTCATGATTATGCACTCCATTCGTTATGTATGTCAGATTAATCTAGTGGTAAATTCTATTCTATTACCATGCAAAACCTGCGCATGTAGTGCTCTTAGATTACTGCTTCATTTGCCCAGTGACTCACACATATGGCCTGGTCATCTGCTTATAAATTCAAAAAAATTATAAGGTCCCTTGTCCAGACTCTGGCATCTCTCTGAACTTTTGTAACAGTCTACTATAGCTTTCTAGTTTGATACCTCTCTTCTTTCCAGATTTATCATACCCATTTAAATAAGAATAACCAAAAGCCTTCTGTAGTTCTCATCTTTGTATCATCACAGGAAAGCTCCTTTTAATTTTTAGGTCTTGACTTCTTTCTACACTAAATATATATCTTCTCTCTTAACCAGGAATCTGTATTGAGCAACTTCCTTTACGACCGTAGGCCTTTCCTGAGGAAGTTGAAGTGTGAAGGAGTTTTGTTTCTCAAGGTATCAATTTTCTCAGGTGTCCATTTTGTTCCATACGACTTCTTTGTCTACTTGGGATTCTTTGTTCTCACGCTAGTTCTCAGGGATGGGCAGTGGGCAATGTAGAGAGGACTCAGTGCGGTGAGCCCCAGTCAGGGACTCACTGTTGATGATGGGTTAAATAAACTGCGTTCAGAGATAGGGTGATGCCGTGACCTTCGGTGATCACCTCAGGTGGGATGATGACCAGGTGCAGAGCCATAGTATGATGTCAGGACTCTCTTTGATAAGTAGGAAGTATCTGGACCAGTGCCCCTGTAGACTGAGCTCACGTTCTGGAAAATAGAAGAACTCAGGGCTATTGTCCTTGCTTTTAAATTTTTTATCCGTGGATGCTCTCGGAACCTCTGCCCTCTCACCTCTACAAGGAGATGGTTAGGCCATGCCTCCTAAAAAGGCACTGGCAAGAAAGTCATGCTGGTGCCAGGCACAGAGGCTGGGTTTAGAGCAGGGTATCTTTCCTGGGGTCCAAAAGGCAGGTGGGGGGCCAAAGCTGGGAGTCAGGGGACAGGGCAAGGAGAGTCCTAGGTGATTCTCTCCAGCTTGTGGCTCCCACATCCCTACTCACCTAGGATCTAAGTCTCCTTCCTGGTCCCCTGCTTCTGCCCTGCACCCACAGAGCATTCTCCAGGGTGATGGTCTTTTGAAGCACCCTTCTGATCACATCTTTCCCTTGCTTAAACCGTTCCAACAATTTCCCAATGCACATAGAATTTACACTCCTTACCTGGGCTGACAGGTCATATAGGAATGGTTTGTGCCTACATTTTCTCACTTAATGGATTTTCTCTCTCTTTCCTGTTCTCCTCAGCCAGTCTTTGGCCCTTGCATGTGCAGTTTCTGCTTCCTGGAGGCTCTTCTCAAGTCAGTTCCTTCCTGCATTCAGGATTTTAGCTCACATGACAACTCAGAGAGGCCTTTCATGAATACCCATGCAAAACCAGCTCCCACTCTCTTTCTTTCCTTCTCTAACACCTCACCCTGTTTTATTTTCCTTATAACAATGGGTACTTCCTGAAATTATCTGTCTCACTTATTTGTTTACCGTTTCCTTCTCTAAGTTCCTTGAGAGTTGGTACCTCATTTTTCTTGTTCATCGCATTATCTTGAGTGCGTTATATAATAGTTGCCACATGGTAGGAGCTTTGTAAATTTCTAAGAAAGAAATAAAACATTCCTGACACATGATTATTGACTATTTTCAAAGTTGCACACAAGAGAATTATGTTGTCTTAAAAGTGATAAGGTATGTGCCTGAGGTAGAGAGTTTTAGATTCAAAGCTACAGCTTCAGGTTGGAAGAGGCTTGGAAGTGAAGAAACAATGGAAATCTTACATTTTAAAAAGGTGACATTAAAATATATTTTGAGATCCTGGGGAAAGAGGGCTTTGGAAATTTCCACAATTTGGTCCAGTTATTCTGCTGTTAATACAGACTGCGTCTTGAATGTCGGTTCAATTATTCTTGTGTTAACACATCAGAGTAAGGCAACCCAATAGTCAAGTAATTATAATTATTCTAGTTTGGGGATCAAAATCTACTGCTGAGATGAAATTAATATTATTATCATTAGTAGTAGTGATAGGAATTCTACCCAGTCCCTATTTACATGAATCCTAGCTGTCTTTTAAGACAAAGACCCTATAATGAGTTTAGGGTGTCTCTCTGGGCCTGAGTCTCTAATCTGGCAACATTTGAGGATGAGATCTCTTCCCCCACTCATCCCTCTGTAATCCTGAGAACTGAACTATGGACAGAGGGGAGAAAGAAATTATGTAGACTATAGTATGCAATTATTTTTAAGACATGTGAATCCCCTGTCTTTCCTTCTCTTTCTTTCATGACAAGGATCTAAACAGCTGACCTGTCCTCCCAAGACATGTCTCCTGTAGAAACCAATCTGAGATGACACAATTCTGTTTTACTTGGTGGGCTGGTTTGGAACTGTTATGTACCCCACAAAAGCCATATTCTTCTAATCCAATCTTGAGGGGCAGACCTGTTGTTGGATAGGACCTTTTGAATAGATTGTCTCCATGGAGATGTGACTCCAGCCATTCAAGGTGGGTCTTTATCTGCTTACCGCAGTCCTTTAAGAGGGAATCATTTTAGAGAAAACTCACACACAGATGCTTAGAGACAGAGATATCCTGGAAGATGTTAAGCAAAGAACCACAGATGCTCAGAGAGAAAACCACTGCAAACAGGCTGAGAGCAATGGAGTTCAGGAGCAAGGGACTGGCAGATGTTACCATGTGCCTTCCCATGTGACAGAGGCACCCAGATGCAATCAGCCTTTCTCGAGCGAAGGTATCCTCTTGTTAATGCCTTAATTTGGACATTTTCATGGACTAAGAACAGTAAATTTGTAACCTAATAAATTCCCTTTAGCAAAGCCAATCCATTTCTGGTATATTATATTCCAGCAGCATTAGCAAACCAAAACACATGGTTTATTCTTTCATTCTTGTAGCAGATATTATTTCCAGAATTTCAGGGCCTGGGGTAGATTCTGTAATGACAGGAATTGAAGAGACATTCCCTGTTCTTGAGGTATTCACCATCCGATGAGAGGCATGGTCACACAGGCATGAGACTATGCCATAAGGTGATAGAGGCCTCCTAAAGTTACATACAAATTATTTGGAGAGTTTGAGGAAGAGAGTGATTCATTCCCTCCAATGCAGCATGGTCTCTCTATTGGACAGAGCTCCTTGATAATGAGAATGCTCTTTCTTCATCTTTGCCTATGTTTTTTGAGAATTTGTGTGCTCTGTAAGTGTTTGTTGAATGAACGAATGGAAGAACTGAGACTTGAATGATGAATAAGGGATTTCCTTACAGAAAAAGGAACATGAGACTTCTAGGCTGAGGGTGTGGAGACTTAAGAGAGTGATTTGTCTTTTGGATGACAAGTAGTGGGAAGAGTCTAAAAATTCATGGGTAGCAGGAGATGAGGACTGAAAAACAGGCAGGGTTAATTTGGGGGGAGCCTCAAATGCAATGCTAAAGAGATCCAAGAATACCCTGCAGGTCATGGGGAAACATGAGTAGTATATAAATTCAGGTTGGTGGCAGAAATAGAGGACATGGACAATCCCATGAAAAGTTCTATGTGTTTTATAAAGATGACTTAGTTAACCCATTAGAAGACAAATTGGAGTGGGAGAATATCAGGGAGATCATTTAGGAAATTGCTACAGTCCAAAAGAGTTTTGAGGGAAACAACTTAGGGCAAAATCATGTGAATATAGAGAAGACATAGATGGTTTTGGATATAGAATTGGCAGGGTTGCTTGCTGAAGGCAGAAGTTGGGGTTGTTGAATAATGAGGCCAAGTTTCCAGTGTGAGGAGCTGTATTGATGATGAAACCAAAAGTGGAAATGGGAAAATGCAAGGGAAACAGGACTGGGCCTGTAGAAAAAGTGGGACCAAAGCCAATAAACAGATCAGCAAAGAGACTTACAACCTGATTGAAAAGTCCAACTCCCAGGTCTACTTCTGTCCTTACTAATGGCAAGTCCAAGAAACAAAACCATTCAGATAATCTGTCCAAAAGAAGACTTGATGTAATCTAGAGCTTTGGTATTCTTGCACCAGGTAATCAGATAATAGTGGTAGTCAGCGGAATCTTGTAAGAAGATCATGTCCGTTTGAAGAATGGTAATAAATTACCTTATTTGGGCTTATGCTTTTCTTGTTCTTCCCATTTCACAGCCCCTACTCTTTGAGTTCATCAAATTAGTTATTGAGTATTTAGTGTTAATAATTACTAGTATTATGATGTTCCTAGAACTGGATTGCATCCTTTAATTATGTGTGCAATTCGCAGTGATTTTATGGAGAAGAAATGCTTTATTATGATTCCCATTTGACAGAATCTGAGTCATGGAGAGATGAAGTGACTTGCTCAAGGCCACACATCCAATGAGCAGCAGAGCCAGGTCTTGAAAATGGTTCCTCCCACTTCTATTCAACTTTGAAGCCAATGCTTTTTTTTCCCACATGGGCAGTCACTGGGAACTGAACTTGGGTCACTGGCGTAGCAGGTAAGAACTCTGAGCCTCCACGGCCTGCCTGAAGCCAATGCTTTTTGAACGAAGTATCACAATTCATTAGTGGATTGTGAAGTAAATTAAACAATGAAGTAAAGTAGATTCCCCATCCATGTACTTCCCCCAAAACAAACAAGCAAAAGCAAACAAACAAAAATTCAACAAATGATGCTGCAATAATGGGATACTCGCATGGAAAAATAATGGAATGTGATCCCCACCATATAGCATATAAAAAAATTGAAATAAAATAGGAAAAAAGTCAACATATGTCATACATAGTAAGGCTAAGTATTGTTCTGTAAGAGTTTTGTTTAATTCACACACACACACACACACACACACACACAGCTAGGACTGCACCATATATATGCCAGGTATTGGAGTGAGAGGGGGATGGAGGTGCTCCAAGAGAGGAAGTGATTCAGTTTGGGGTATTAAAATATTAAGTTTATAGAGGAGGTAATGCTTTCACAGAACCTTAAGGAATGGCAAGATTTGGGCAGAGAAGAATAGAGTCATACTGGGTAGAGGACTTACATTTCACATGAACTGGGAAAATTTTTTGAATATCATCCTAGGGATTGTATTTTTGAAATTTTAAGCATAACCAAGAGATTCAAGAAATGGAATTAGATAATTGAATGATTGTTGACCATGAAGCATTCACTTTCCCTTCTTAACAGAATCTCTATTTTTTTTTTTCCTGGGAGATTAGCTATTTGATTGGGGAAGAGATTTGGCTGTTAATATGGCAGTTGTCTCCCCTCTCACTAAGGAACTTCCATGGCACTACAAGTGGCTGTGGTTTTTCCCTCCTGTGCCTGCTCCCTGGGCTTCTGTGGTTGCCATGTCCTTGTCCTCCAGAGCAGAGTAGTTAGTGCTCCTTTCATGCATCTTCCCTAACCTCCCAGTGTACCCCTCAGCTCCTGTCATCCTACTACTTCATTTCCTGTACCTTAAATTAGAACCCTAACTAAAACAATGAGCTAAGTCTTTTCTTATATTACCTCACTGAAAATTCCCACAACACACCTGCACATAAAATATTTTACAGAGGTGGAAACTCGGGCTCAGAGAGGCGTCCTGCCCTGGGAAGAGACAGAAATGGGGTTTGCACCCAGGTCTTAATGAAGACAATATTCTCTGTTTCTTATATCATTGTAGATGGCCTTTCCAGAGCTGGATAAGCTTTTGTGCTCAGAAATTTTTACAGTTTTCAAGGAAACTTTCAGCTATTATTAAAATAACCAACACATGTACATTTTCTAAAAAGGATGTTTTTGTTTTTGTTTTTTTAAAGAAAAGAATGAGACTTAAACTAAAGTTTCCTGGTCTCAAAAAAAATTAAAAAATAAAAAGCACTCAATCAGCAAGACTGAGGCCTCTCCCCTTTTCAGAATGTTTATTAGGGATTCTGGGCAGGGGCTTAGATAATTGAGAGGATTAGAAGGAAGGAGAGAGGAAAATGTTCCCTCAGGCAGAAAAGGAACCAGAGCATTGAGAAAATATTTCCTGAGAAAGCAGAAAATGTGCACAAAAATTATTTTTAAAGACATTAAGAAGAGAGTGGTTAGGGTGGAGTAGTGAGAAGGGGGAGAAGGCAAGGAAAATCTATGGAAGAAAACAGCAAGAGATGGAATGAAGTTTGGTCTGCTTTTAATTTATGTCAATTGACAAATAAATCCATGAAAGCTGTTCGAGGCATGGATATTCCCTCTATAACGTGAGTAACTGAAACCAGTTATGAATGTATTTTTCTTCCTCTTCCTAAAAATATGATACCCCTTATTGACAGAGGCCACACCTATAAAGCTCCTTGCCTCCGGCTTCACATCCTCCCACCTCCCACCCCAACATGTTCTGTTTTCTGCCTAAAACTCAAAGCTGGTGTAATTAGGGAGTTAAGGATGTGCAAGAACATTAAATTATATGCGTGTTGAATTGTGCTCCAAACTGCAAAGATGAGGACAAGTGGGAGATGAGCAAAATTCCTCCTCTAAGATTTTGCTGAAAACTTTTGATCCTTAAGGATGCACCCATCTCCGCTACTTTCTCCAACCTGGGAGTGAGGATGAAAGGAAAACTATGTTCAATTGTGCCCACAAATGTATTTTAAGAATTGTACTTCCTGAATTCTGAAAGGAATCTGGAGGTGATTAGGTAGCTATGGATGGGGAAAGTCTACAGAAAGTTAATCTTGTTGGTTAACTGCCATCAATAAATTAGTGGAAGTGGGAAGCTTAAGGGCAATTAACTAACAAAAGCTTAATATCTCGGAAAGAACTTCTACAAGTCAATAAGAAGGCAAAGAACTTAGTAGAAAAGGAGGTAAAAGGCATGATAAGGCTTTCATAGGAAAGGGAATGCAAATGTTTCCATAAATATGAAGACAGGCTCAACGTAATCAAGACATTGCAAATTGAAATGACTGGAAGATAGTTTTTCACATCCACCATTTGGCAAAAATTTCAAACTCAGGGCATACTGAGATGATAAGGATGTGGCACAACAGGGCCTTCATATGATTTTCTAGGAGGTGTAAATAGATAGAATCACTTCAGGAAATAGCTGGGTATTGCCAGGTAAAGTAAGAAAATTGTATGTGTTTAATAGGAGATGTATAAAAATGACCATAGCAGCTTTTTTGTAGTGGCAAAAAATAGGACACAACCCACAGATCCTTCAGTGGAAGAAAAGATGCATAAATGAAGTATAAATTATACACATTAGTGAAAAATGAATAAACTATAGCACACGCATCCACATGAAAGAGTTTCAAAAGCATAATTTTGAGCAAAAGAAGTCACAGCAGAAATGCACAACATGATCCCCTTTACCTAAATCTTAAAAACAAAGAAAATGTAAAAATAACTTTTCAAGGATACACACATATTGATAATATTATAAAGAAAAGCAAGGGACTGAGTAACACCCAAATCAAGCTGTGGATGAGCAAGGTGGACATAAGAGGTGAGGGGCACGTTGTCTAAAGGCCTTTTTAGTATTTTATTGTTAAACTGAGCAATGGATGTGTAATGTCTTATTGTTATTCATCTTCTGGTTCATTTTGTATTCTGTTTTGTATGTACGAACCATTTCACAGTCTTTTAAAGAAAGGATTAGTTTTATGGAAATGCAACATGGGCCTGATGAGCAAAGTGAGCCCAGGCAGTTTCCAGGCCACGATTAGGAGATGTTTTTGATGAAAAGAGCAAAGCAGTTGCATGACGTGTGGGGCACTCCCTGGAGCTGTGTCTTCAGCAACCCTGAAGCTTCAGGGGGTGGCCGGCCTCAGGGCCCCTGGATGGCCACCTGGTGGTGATAGCAAGTCTGTTATGGTAGACATGCTCTGGGCCCGGAGGTCTCCACTCCCTTTTTTAGGGGACAGTGTTGTTGCGAAGGTGCGCGTGGAGTGTGAGAAAGGAGTAAGGAACTCCTATGCAAATCACACCATTGGGGCCTGGAGGGAAATCTAAGTATTGATGGAGAGACGTGTAGCCTTTTCCCTTTTTTTAAGGTATCAATGTGAAGATAAAGAAACTTCAAAATAGAGTTAAAATTTATGGTATCTTTAAAGTATTTAAATAGAATAAATCAACATTTTTAACATTGAGAAAATACAGTACAATATAATTATCATATTGACCAGATAACTATATGATTTATATAACATACCAGTTCCAAGAATGTAAGAAACCAGTAACGCAACTAGTTTTAAGCCATATGATTAAAGTCTTCAGAGTCTATTTCTGTGACTGGATGCTACATTTGAAAAGGGGGTCAAAAATCTAAATTCACAACTCGACATCTCCAGCTCCAATCCCCATCCCTTCCTGTGATAGCTACTGGTCTAAATTTTAGTCAGAATTTAACAATGGTACCCTTGGTCACTTCAGGGAGAGGATGTTTGCATGCACTTATAAATAGGTTGGGAAAAAATCCCTATGTTGTGTTAGTGCAATACAGTGTGTAGTCAATCAAACAGGAGTTCAAATCTTAACTTTTCAATTTCCTACTTAATCTTAGTCAAGTCACTTCCTGCCTCTGAATCTCACTTTCTTCATCTGTAAAATGGGTATATGTACCTAGGTCTTAATAAAAGTTCAAAAAATTGTGTTTTATGGTTACTTACTTGTGTGTGTATCTTATTTATCGTCCTAGATAGTAAGCTCTAGGAGAACACAAATCATGTCTGATTCTTTTTTTTTAATCCCATAGCAATTTATCCTAATCTTTCCTATCTTTTTTTTTTTCTCTCTTGGCGGGGTACATGGTCTGGGGATCAAACCCAGGTCTCCCACATGGAAGGTGAGCCTTCTACCCTAATGTTTCTAAAGGACCACGTATGGGACCATGCATTTTATTCTTGTTATTCATTCAAGCCTCTTGGCAAGCTAATGAAGCTGGCATTGCTACTCCACTGAGGCCCAGAGAGGTTAAGTTATTTGCCTCAAATGAGTGGCTGGATTTGAATCTAGATCTGTGTGTCCTTGTTCTTTCTGCCATTTGTGCTTAGTATATATTGTCAACTGTATTTGACAGACTTGTTTTCAACAACTGGATCTTTCATTGAGCTACTTGATCACCTATCCTCTGATTTCTCTTGTGGAAGTAATAAAGGCCTCTGTGGGATATAGTGATCAACCATAAGCAGGTCTATTGCCAGATGAGCATAGACAGAAGGCTCCCAAGAAACACAG
Organism: Tamandua tetradactyla; assembly: GCF_023851605.1. Lineage (NCBI taxonomy): Eukaryota > Metazoa > Chordata > Mammalia > Pilosa > Myrmecophagidae > Tamandua > Tamandua tetradactyla. Next base: position 76,888,857 of record NC_135328.1, read on the forward strand.
CATAAGACACATTAAACTTTTATGGTGTAAAAGGATTATGAGTAGTTTGGTGTGTGGGTTCCTCTGGAAGGTCAGGTTTCTGCACCTCACCATAGCATTCCAGGAGCGTGAGGATGTCATGAAGGAATTAAGTATGTGACCAAAGAAGGAGAAAAGGGACAGAAAAGTCAGAGATTTGGTACCAGAAAAAAAAAAGCAACAAAATATGGTTGACTTTGAGGATAGAAACCTGGATCACTTTTTCTTTTAAATTTCTCTACTTTTCTGTATTTTCCAAAATTTCTACAGTTAGGTTTTCTGTTGTATTAAAAAAAATCTTTGAGCTTTATTTAAAAAAAAAATAGTGTCAGCAATTTCTTTCTACAGATTTGCAGTGTAGAATGACAGATTTTTTTTTTTTGAGCTTGTGGGAACCTTGAAAATAATCTCATACAAAGCTTCCCTCCCTTACTCGCTATAATCAACCATCATATCTTCCTTTCTATACAAGACCATTTGCCAAATACAAGGAACATCAGCAGGAATAAGATTATGATCATTTCCCCCGGAAAGTGGAGATGTAACCACAGGAAAATTATAATAGGAGGTAACATGTGCCAGGTGTCTGTTGTTGTGTCCGGAATAGACAGAAAGTATTGGAAAGGTATATAGCTCATTTAAGAGCATCCGGAAGATACTCTTCTGTGAGTTAAAATGCTCTTGGTGTTTTAAGTCAATTAATCAGGAAAATAAAAAAAAGGCAAGGCTTTGAACAGTTGGGGTGGTATTTTCAAAGTGCTAGTCAGCAATGTACTTTGTGAGTATCCTGTCCAATATTTGCATGTACTAGTTTCTTGTCTAGCCTCAAGCTCAGCTGGAAGGTAATTGATGCTTATTACTTTTTCTTTAATCCAGGGATTATCCAAGACAAAAGGGTGGAAATTTACCAGTGTTTTATTCAGAAAAAGAAAAATTCAAGCATTGCTACTTACTAGATGTGCCTTTCATAATAATTACCACCATTTTTCTAGTGTTTACTTCATATTAGACATTTTACTTATATTATCTCAAGCCACATGTCAATCCTATGACGTAGATATTTTGCTGGTGCCAGGGTAGGATATAAAGACCTAATTCCCCAAGATCCAGGCGTGTGTGGTGTGATTGCTGATAACTGCTTTTGATCAGTTACTGGTTTGGAGGGCAGCCATTAAGGGCTGCGTTTATTGGGAAAGTGTTACAACCAGAAAATGCAGCTTTAAAGAGCCACTGAGAAGTACCTGGCACCCTTGTCAAGCCTTCACTTACCCTCTCCTCAGGGTAGTATGGAGCTGGCCAGAGCTCTTTTTCTGGGTCCCCTGCTTCCTTCCAGCGTGGAAAGACTGACCTAAAAAAATGCTCTCCTGCCTGCCCTCCCTCCCAGAATTTACCCTCTAAGCAAAAGCAACTTGAGACAGTGAAAGCAGGTAAGAAATCATTGAATTGAGCAGCCTGAGGTAAAGTTTCTGCTTTAAATCCTGCAGCAGAGCACCCAGGAGAGGGAGGTCTGTTTCTTAGGGAGTAGAAGAAGCATTCAAATTCCAGTAAACAGGGGAGCTTCTAAGGCCACTAGCAAACATAAGACCAGGACAAGAAAATATGGAAGACCCTGCACCTTGTATGACCTTCTTGATAGGAAGGCTGAATGCTGAAGAGGAGCCCCAGCCAATGCAAGATCATGCAAAGACTCTGAAAGGTGTTTTTGCCTTGGTTTGTTTAGTTTTGTTAATACCTGGTACTCAAAATCTCTGTCATTTCACCAGCTGGATACAAACTCAAGAAACAGCTCAGAAACTAAATCCCAGAGCTAACATTTTAAAATGTACAGCATGCAACAAAAGATTACAAGACAAAGAAACGGGAAATGATGGCCCATCCAAAGGAAGAGGCTAAAGATGCAGAAAATATGAATAATAACAATAAAAAAAAAGACTGTGAACATACCAAAAAATTTTTTTTTAATGATCCTCAATATACTCAAGGAGATGAAGGAAAATATTTAGAACTAAAGGATATCAGGAAAATTATGAATGAACAGTATCAGAATGTTAAAAGAAAAGATATATATTTTAAAAGGTACCAAGAACTACCAGTGTTAAAGACCACAATAACTCAAATGTAAAATTTCCAGAAGTGTTTCACCTTCAAATTGGATATGGCAGAAGAAAGAATCAGTGAACTCAAAGAGAAGACAACTGAAATCAGTCAGGCTGAGGGCCAGGAGGAAAAAAAAATTAGAAAAGGTGAAAATAACCTGAGACACCTGTGGGACACCATCAAGCATACCATGACATACAGGTCATGGGAGTCCCAGCAGGAGACCAAGAGAAAGGAACAAAGGAACAGCCAAAGAAATAATGACAGAAAACTTCCCAAACTTGGCAGAAGACATAATATACATACCCAAGAACCCAGCAATTGCCAAATGGAAGAAGCTTGAAGAGAAATATGTCCAGACACATGGTGGTCAAATAGTTTAAAGCAAAGGATAAGGAGCAAGTTCTGAAAGCTGCAAGAGAAAAACAATGTGTTATATATAAGTGGGTCCCAGATAGATTAAGTACCAGTTTTTCAGCAGAAACCGTGGAGGCAAGAAGGCAGTGGACTGAAATACTTAAAGTGTTGAGAGAAAACAGTTACAAATAAAGAATTATATATTTGGTGAGATTTTCTTTCAAAAATGAAGGAGAGGGCAGGCCATGGTGGCTGAGCAGGCAGAGTTCTCACCTGCCATGCCAGAGACCCGGATTCATTTCCCAATGCCTGCCCATGTAAAAAAAAAAAAAAAAAAGAAGGAGAGATTAAGACATTCTCAGAAAACAAAAGCTGTGGAACTTCATCACTAGATATGCTCTCCAAGCAACGATACAGGGAGTTCTTCAGACTGAAGAGAATGGAAACTAGGCAGTGGTTCAGAGAAGCATAAAGAAATAAAACCTGAGTATAACAGTAACCACTTGGGTAATTATGAATGCCAGTATTATTTTATTGTAGTTTTTGATATGTAACCCTACTTCTTACTTCCTATAGGTGTTAAAAAGCAAATGCATAAAAAGTAATGATAAATCTAGGTTTTCAGACACACAATGTATAAAACTATAAGTGGTAACAAATACAAAAAAAAATAGTTCAGGTTCAGAGGAGTATAGGGAAGTCTTTGAGCATGCTAGTGAAGTTAAATTGGCATCAAGCCAAATATGATTGTTATATGACTGTTATATGTTTAAGATGTTAAATTCTAAGTCCATGGTTACCTGTGGTAACCACAAGGAAAATATATCTAGTTAGAAATGAGAAGATATTCAGCATAGTACAACAACAACAAAAAATCAAGTAAATATAAAAGTAGGCATTACTTGAAAACTGAGAAAAAGGTATAAGACTTGTAAAAACTAAACAGCAAAATGACAGAAGCAAGTCCTGCATTATCAGTAGTGATTTTAAATGTAAATCGATTAAACTCTCCAGTCAAAAGGCAGAGATTGGCAGTATGGGTAAAAAAGCATGACCCAATTATATACTGTTTACAAGAATCACACCTTAAATTCCAAAACATAAACAGAATGAAAATGAAAGGATGGAAAAATATATATCATGCAAGTAGTAACCAAAAGAGAGCTGGTGGAGGCTGTACTAACATTAGATAAAATAGACTAAGTAAAAAACAGTTACAAGGGATAAGGAAGGCCATTACATATTGATGAAGGGACAATTCAACAAGAAGACATAGCAATCATAAACATATAGGCACCTAATAGTAGAGCCACAAAAATATAAAGCAAATATTGACAGATTTGAAGGATGAAATAGCTCTACATTAAGTAGTAGGAAACTTTAAGATACACTTTCAATAATGGATAGAACATCTAGCAGAAGATCAATCAGGAAATAGAAGACTTGAGTGATATTTTAAACCAACTAGATCTAACAGACATACAGAGAATACGTCACTCAACAGCAGTAGAATACACATTCTTCTCTATTGAACATGGATCATTCTCCAGGATATTTCCTATTTTAGGTCACAAAACAAGTCTCAATAAATTAAAATTATTGAAATCATGCAATGTGTCTTCTCTGACTGTAATAGAATGAAACTAGAAATCAATAACAGAGGAATAAATAGAAAATCTACAAATATGCATAAATTAAACAAGATACTCTTAAATGAACAATGGGTCAAAGAAGAAATTACAGAGGGAAATTAGGAAATATTTTGAGGCAAATGAAAATATAACATACCGAAACTTATGGATGCAGCTAAGGCGATACTGAGAAGGAACTATACTTCTAAATGTTTTCATTGAAAGGGGAAAAAATTTCAAATCAGAGACCTGCTAAAGAGTAGGTTTGAGTGGGGTGTGGATGTGTGTGTTTTCCTAAAAGACCCCAGATCTTTCTAATGTGTAGTCAGAAAGTTGAAAGGTGTTATAGCTTTACCTCACAAAGATATAGAATATTTCCAACATCCCAGAAATGTCTCTTATATCCCTGTGCTGGTTTGAAATGATGTATGGGCCCTAGAAAAGCCATGTTTTAATCTTAATCCCATTTTGCAAAGGCAGCTGCTTCTTCTAATCCCTAATTTCAGTATTGTATATTTGAAACTGTAGAGTGGTTGTTAAGCTGGATTAGGTGACCACATGTCTCCACCCATTTGGGTGGGTCTTGATTAATTTCTGAAGTCCAATGAAAGAGGAAACATTTTGGAGAATGAGAGATTCAGAGAGAGCAAAGCAGAATGACATAGCCATGAGAAGCAGAGTTCATCAGCCATCGACTTTGGGAGATGAAGAAGGAAAATGCCTCTCGGGTAGCTTCATAAAACGGGAAGCCAGGAGAAGAAGCTAGCAAATGATGCCATGTCCGCCATGTGCCTTTCCAGATGAGAGAGAAACTCTATGTTCACCATGTGCCCTTCCACTTGGGAAAGAAACCCTGAACTTCATCGGCCTTCTTGAACCAAGGTATCTTTCCCTGGATGCCTTAGATTGGATATTTCTATAAACTTGTTTTAACTGGGACATTTTCTTGTCTTTAGAACTGTAAACTAGCAATTTATTAAATTCCCCTTTTTAAAAGCCATTCTGATTCTTGTATATTGCATTCTGGCAGCTAGCAAACTAGAACAATCCCTTTGCAGTCAATCTTCATACCTACCCAAATCAGGTTAACACTTATCTGACTTCTATCATTATAGATAAGTTTTGCCTGCTCTAAAACATAACAAAAATGATTTTCTTTTGTGTCTGACTTCTTTGAATCTAATGTCTGTGAGATTCACCCATGTTGCAATATCACTAGTTTGTCCATTTTCATTATTGAGTAGTATTTCAGCAACTAATATGCCATAATATGTTTATCCATTCTCCTAGTTGATAGCCATTTGTACTTTTAACGCAACCCCTATTTGCTTATCATAAAGCTGCTGTGAAGGTTCATGTACAAGTCTTTTTATGAACAAATGTTTTTATTTCTCTTGAATAAATACTTAGAATTGGAATGGCTGGCATGATTAAGTATATGCTTAACTTTATAAGCAACTGGAAACCAGTCTTCAAAGAAGACGTACTATTATACATTCCTACCACCATTAATATCTAAGAGTCCCAGTTGTTCCACATCCTGGTCAGCACTTTTAAATTTTTGTCATTCTAGTGCGTAGTGTGGTTTTAATTTACATTTCCCTGTTGACTAATAATGTTGAGCATCTGCTTATATGCTTTTTGCCCTTTAGTGTATCTTCTTTTGTGAAGTGTCTCTTGAAGTCTTTTGCCAATATTGTTATTGATTTATTTGACTTTTTATTAAGTTATAAGGGTTCTTTATAAGTTCTGGACACCAAGAACTTTCTCAGACCTATAGATTACAAGTCTATTACCTCGCTATCTGTGGCTTGCTTTTCATATTCTTGGTGTCTTTTGAAGAACAGAAGTTTTAAATTTTAAGTCAATTTATCATGTTTTCCTTTTTATGGTTAGCACTTTTCTGTGTCCTATTAAAATCTTTTTCTAACCCAAATTTGCACAGCTCTAGGAGTTTTATAGATTTAGTTTTTATTTTTAGGTTTATGATCTTTTTCAGATCCATTTCAAATTAATTTTTTTGTGTGTGGCATGTCACAGGGGTCAAGACTGTATCCAACTGATCCAGCCCCATTTGTGGATAAGATTAGCCTTTCTCAATTGTATTACCCTAACATCTTTATTGAAATCCATTGATTTTATATATGTAGATCTATTTATAGACTTTTTTTTAGTCCTTTGATCTGTCTATCCTTTAGCCAATATCATCCTGTCTTAATTATGATAGTTTTATAGCAAGTGTTGAAGTTAGGAAATGTAGCTCCTCCAACTTTGTTCTACGTTTCCAAAATTGTTTTGGCTATTCTAGGTCCTTTGTATTTTCCTGTACATTTTAGAATCAGCTTGCTAATTTTTATTGAAAAGTTTGCTGGGATTTCAATTGGAATAGCATTCAAGCTATAGGTCATTTGGGGAATAAATGACATCTTAACAATAAGCAGTCTTTCAAACTATGAATGTTTTTAAAAATGTTTTTATTGAGATGTATTCGCATACCATACAGTCCATCCAAAGTGTACAATCAATAGCTTTTAATAATATAATTATGAGTTGTGCATTTAGCATCACAATTAATTTTAGAACATTTTCATTACTGCAAAAGAAAACCCCACGCTCCTTAGCAGTCGCCTCTTAATCCCTCTGTCCATCCCAAGCCCTACATAACCACTAATCTAATCCTGTCTCTATAAATTTACTTATATTTATATTTTATATAAGTGAAATCATACCATAATTAGTACTTTGTGTCTGGTTTCTTTCACTTAGTGTAATGTTTTTAAAATCATTTTGATGATCTTTTTCTTTAGTGAGGTTGTAGGCTTATTGAAAAGTCATGTAAAGAAATAACAGTTTTCCCACATACCCCTCTATTGTTGACATTTTCCATTAATGTGGTAACTTTGTTATAATCAATGAAAGAATATTAAAATATTACTGTTAACTACAGCTCATGGTTTTCATTAGGTATATTTTTCCCATATGCCATCGTATTATTAACGCCTTGTAATGGTATCACGTATTTGTTATAATTCATGTGAGAATGTTCTTATATTTGTACTCTTAACCACAGCCCATCATCCACAACAGGGCTCGCTGTGTTATACAATCCCATGTTTTATCTTCTGACTTCCCCTATGGTGAAACGCGCCACCCTAAACTTCCCCTTTCAACCACATCCACCAATAAAATTCAATACTATTAACACTCACAATAGTGTACCCCTATCATCACTGTCCATTTCCAAACATTTACATTCAGTTTAAATAGAAATTCTGTACAAATTAAGTATCAGATCCCTTTTCTGTACCCCCTTTTTATCCTCTGATAATCTGTATTGTAGATTTTAACCCTATGGGTTTGCTTATTATAATTTGTTTTTGAGCTCATACAATATCTGTCCTGGTGTGTCTAGCTTGTTTCACTCAGTGTCCTCAAAGTTCATCCATGTTGTCACATGCATCAAGACTTCATTTTTTTTAATGGCTGAATGATATTCCATTGCATGTATATGCCACATTTTATCTATTTATTGGTTGATGGACTATTGGGTTGCTTCCACCTTTTGGCAATTGTGAATAATGTCACTATGGACATCAGTGTGCAAATGTCTGTTTGTGTCTTTGCTTTCAGATCTTCTAGTTATGTATCTAATAGTGGAAATTGCTGGATCATATGGCAATTCTTTTATGACTCTCCTTTACTTAAGCCTTCTTCAATTTTTCCTTGAATTTTTTTGTTGTTTTCAGTGTAGATATTTTGTAAGTTTTTTGTTACATGTATTTAAGCTTTATAAATGGAATTTTTAAAAATATTATTTTATGATTGTCCAGGGTCAATAAAATTCTGCTTAGAGGGCCAAATAACAAATATTTTAAGATTATTATCTGTATTGCCTCTTATCACAACTACTCAACCATACTGTTATAGTGCAAAAGCAGCCTTAGAGAATATAGAAATGCATGGGTATGGCTGGTTTCCAGTAAAACTTTATTTACAAAAGCTGGTGGCCAACCATAGGCCATGGTTTTCTGATCCCTCTGTATAGAAATATAACAGATTTTTATACATTGATCTTGTATTCCATGACTTGCTAAACTCATTTATAAATTATGGTCACGTATTTTGGGTAGAGTCCTACGGTAGGCAGAATAATGGCTTCCTAAAGACGTCCACATCCTAGCCCAGAATCTGTGACTATTTTAGGTTACATAGCAAAGATGCAACGCTGCTGGTTTTACATATGGAGGATGGGGGTCACAAGCCAAGGAATGGATGATCTCTAGAAGCTGGAAAAGGCAAGGCCCTGGTAAATTGTGATATTGAATATTACTAGCTTTGTGACCCTGGGAAAGTTTTTTAATAACTCTAAGTCCCACTTTATATAAAAATATTTTCATATGAAGTGCGTTTTTATATAAATAAGTGTAATAGTGGTACCTATTCAAAGAGTTGTGAAAATTAAATGGAGATTTCAGGCTTAGTGCTCAGCACAGATCTTAACACATTGTAAATTCTTAATAAAGTTTAGCTGTTACTGTCACTGTCACTGTAAAGTGTAGAGTATGAACTTTGGAATTGAAAAGACCTCAGCACCACCGTGGACTAGCTATGTGAGTTAATTGACTTTCCTGAAGTTCTGTGCCTGGTTTCCAAAACCAGGAACATGATACATACTTTCAGGGGTTGTCATTTAGGGCAGTGCCTGTTGCACGGGAGGCACTTTAGAGAGGTGAGTTTTCTTCCTCATTTCTTCTCCAGTGTTCTTAGTACAGCGGTAGGAACTAGCTTCTTGCCTAAAGGACAATTAGTAGTTAAGATAGCAGCTGCGGTGGGGAGGGGAAGGGGGGCAAGGGTAGTTCAGTGGGAGAATTGTTCTCTGCCATGAGAAAGACCCGGGTTCGATTCCCAGTCCATGCACTTCCCCCAAAACAAAACAAGCAAGCAAAACTAACAAAAAAAAGAGTCAACTAACTTCCCGTGAAACAAAACAAAAAAGCAAAACAAACAAACAAAAATTCAACAAAAGGTGCTGCAATAGCATAATACGCACATGGAAAAAGAATGAAATGACCCCACCATACAGCATAGCAGGGGAAAAAAAAGATAGCAGCTAGGTTGCTGTAAGAAAAGTCCCTGGAATAACAACAGCGAAATTATCTCTCCAGTACGTCCCTGATGGTGCCAGCGCTGCAGTCCCCTTCCATGCTGTTCTGCTCTCCCCAACAGTACAGCCTTTGGGAAAGGGAGAGAATGGAAGAAGAGTTATGCTTCTTTCCTTCTGAGAAAATTGTTCAGAAATCATTGCCTTACGTCTGCTTATACCCCGTTGCCAGAGCCTAGTAATTTGACCAAAGTAAGCTTCAAGGGAAGGAAGTGTTATCTTTGGCGGGCCTGGTAATGGGGTGGTAGGTGGGGCTCTCAGACTCTGCCAAAGTACATTTCCAGCCTAATCCTACCAGACAAAATGAGGATGAGAAACTGGGTTTCCCTTTAAAGTTGTGGAATTGAGTTCCCCAGGGAATGAGAGTAAAGACTGTGTTCAATTGTGCAATAGATAGAGTCTGGCATGCTTGCAAAACTGATCTTATATTTTGGGTATTAACAGGGCTTAACATGTCTTTGGTTGTTTTTGTTTCTCATTTCTCTCTTTAACTACAAGTCATGCTTACTATGGATTATCTAGCTATCTATTATCTTCAACCTTCATTAAGTACAGAGGAAAAGGACTTTCTTCTGTTCTCTTCTTCTAGAGTCAATTAATTAATCAACAAGTAGTTGCGGAGCTTCTGGAACACATTCATTTATTCATTCTCTCAATTACACTCATTCCAAAAGCATCCATTGAGCTTTTATTTTGTACTGTATGATAGGAATGTAAATGCATCCTAGACATGACCTCAGGCTGCAAAGGGCTGACATTTAGTGATATTAGAGGTAGACAAACATCTATAATATCACAATACAGTGTGGCAGGCACTGAGAAAGAAATAAGCATAAAGTAGATAAGGTAAGTTCGGGGTAGATTTAGAGGTGTGAAAATGGCATTACAATGGAGGAGCAGTCTAAACTAAAGCATGCCCCGTGTTGGGTTCCTGAAGCAGCAGGGAAATGGACTAGACATGAATACAAAATTTTCTTCAAATGTTACAGGTATCTTATCTTTTGGTGTTGAGACAACTGCAGAATAAATCCCAATAACTTCTGTACCATCCTGTGTGTCTGCCAAATACAGAGCACAGAAATGGACAATGGCAGAGTTATGTTTAAAGCACCTAAGCTTTGCATTCTGAGTTGGCAGCCTCTGTATATAATGTTCTTAGATAGAAAATCTCATACTTTGGGATTTTTCCAGAAATTACTTCCCCCCAATCAGATTCTAGTTTGATGCAATCATTGCTTGAAAATTGTCTTAAATTGAAACCATCTAATAGCTTATTTTGGAATGAAGAAGATGGGAGCAATTCAATACACCACAGACAGTCCATTCATCACATGCGTGATCCAAGAGGCGGGAGAGAAGCTAAAGTATGGTGTGTTCTGAGTTTCAGAATGGAATGATCTGTACCAGAAGATCCTTTTGTTAGCTTAGCAGAAATCAAGACAAGCCTTCAGACAAAGCACAATTTGGTTGTAATGTAAGAAATTAGATTTGATGTGTTCATTGGATAATTTTCTTTCTCCTCTTCATGAAGGGATTTTCCAGAGAGGCTGGCCAAAGGGTGTTTTAGAATTGGACCATATTCTGTTTCCCAAAACAGTGGCTGACTACCAGCTCTGAATAGAGTTGAGGAGAAGGAGGTGATTCTACTAGTTGGTGCCAAAATCACAGGGGCTCATGGCACCCGATAGGTGCTTCTTGTACACTTGAATGAATGAATGAAAAACAGTGTTATACCGGATTATCCCCTCCTCCGTAGCAGGATGTACAGGCTTCTGTTCTTCCAAACATTTCTCCCGAGGTCCAGTGTAGAGCTCTTGTGATGGTATACTGTGCCCAGTGTCCCCCACTAGGAATTTTCCTGATTTCACTGATAAGAAAATATTAGCTTGAGATGCATGCAGTTCCTTGGAAACAGTTCGATCCTTTCAGATCTTGCTTTCAGGTTTTGTTAGGTGGAACCAGCGTAGTCCTTAGTTTAGGGATAATTTTGCTCACAACTGAGGTGATTCCATTCTGACTACTCTTCTTGATACCCCATGTGTTGTAAGGTTTTTCCATATAGCTGGTAGGAGCATAGACTCTTCTTGGCCTAATGTGAGCTGCATGGATTATTTTACCTTCTTCCTTTGGGTGGTTCTTTCCTTGGCCACAGGTAGTTTCCTCACACACACATGTGCTGCTCATGGAATCTTCAAAGCAGTCAGGTCATGATTCCTTTGCTGTCCTGAGAAGTCACTGTGCAGCTCTCACTTCTCTTATTCTGTGCCTTGCAAACTCCAGCCACTTTAGCACTCCCCAATTTCTAATCCATCTGTTCAATCCAGGAAGACCACTGGCTTCTGCCTAGGTCCTCCCTTCCTGGGCTGTGGTCTGGACTCCCTTCTCGGGCAATAAGCTGGGGTGATCACAAGCCTCCCCTCATGTACTACCCCTTTCTCAGGGATCACTGTCCAAAGCTGTCTGTTGTCCAGTGTTTGAAAACATTGTTTCAGAATTTTTTCTATTTTGTTGATTGTTTAATGTGGGATTGTTTAATCTGTTACCCCATCTAGGCTGAATGTGGAAGACAGTGCTTAAAAATTTATCTAGAAGAACATTCATCAAAGCATTATCGTTTATGAAGAGTGATTGGAGATAGACAAAAAAAAAAACCCCAGAAAAAAAGTAGATGAAGCCACATATTTTGGTATCCATATATTATGATACTGTAAAGCCATTAAAAACCTTATCTTTGAAGAATATTTACAGACATAGAAATATACTTGTGATATTCCATTTAATAAAAGAATATATGTTAATCTATTTCATTATTTTAAATTTGTAAAAGTATACATACAATATACGTACATGTAAACATACAATTAAATGTATATCAAATTCAGTATATGGATTAAATTGTATAAATATACAATACATATGTATACTTATACAGTATAGCATACATGTAGCTATGTAATATGTAATATGCAATACATATAACAATGATATATATGTAAATACATATTTATAATGAATTGAATATATACTTTATATACACATATATTTAGTATTAGAAACATATTGCATTAATGTAATGGATATATATGCGTGTATTTCACAAACGTGTTCAGAGAAAAAAGAACTGACAGGAAGGACACAAAAATAACAACGCTGTATTTTACAATTTCTTTCAATGAACATAATTATTCATTGAAAGAATTCAATGAACTAATTATTAAGAACTTTAGTCAAACTTTTTAAAAAATAAGGAATTTTCAGTAAAAACTAGCAAAGTTAAATTTTAGCAACAATGAAGATCTTTATCAGGAAATCTATTTTTAATAAGCATAATCATAACAACAACAAATCTAAATAGCTCCATTTTATTTGTCAGGCACTATTCTAAATCTTCACAACAACCCTTTAAAATAATACTAAGGTCTCCATTGAGGAAACTGAGGCCCAAGGAGTTTGATGAACTACACAGCCAGTAAATGGCAGTGAGGATTAACCCAGGCAGTCCCAGCTGCTGTGCCCCTAGATCCGTGAAATTAGAAATGGCTAGAGATGGCATCTTGACCAAGCCTGGTTAAAGAGTTTGTTAGTGAATGGAGGTCCACGAAGAAGGCATCGTCAGGAAGATTTGGAAATAAATTTCAAGAAAAGGCTCTGTGACTGGAGAAATCTGGCGCTATAGCACATGGCAGGTGCTGTTACCAGACATATCAAACAGCTAATGCAATAGCGTCACGATTTGAACCCAGAGTTACCTGCCTCATAACCGGTGCTTTTCCAGCTCTAACCCTGTGCCAATCACCACCAGATTGTTGGCCTGACATCTAGGGAGTGATGTTTTCTTGCACACTACCAGCTAGGTCGAAGCTGTGTGTGGGTGGGGGGGGGGGTGTTGAGGAGGGGAGCTGGAGGACATGGTGAAGATTGGTGCACCGAAGAAGAGGCGCTTGCTTCCTTGCAGCCCAGCTTCCTAGAGCTCACACTCCCCAGCAAATCTCAACAATGGAGAAAAGGCCTGACAAAAACTCTGCAGAACGTCCCCCCAGGCAGGGCTTCTGCATGCTAACACCCTGGCATTACTATTGCTTTGGGTATATGAGACCACTTAGAATGGAATGCCTCATTATAGGTTTAAACACAAGCTATAAATCAAGTATTTATCCTTTAATATAAGGATATTGCAGGTTATTTTCAAGTACACCTGGTGCAAAGTGAGGTAATCTCAAATGGTAAGGAAGGTGAATAACTTAAACTGCATTCCCATAAATTTCTTTCATCTGGAAGTAAGCCTTTAAGGCTATCTGCATACATGGCACGTCTGATTTTTTCCATGAATAATGTGTGAAATGTTTTAAACAGACCAGCAAATTCACAGGGCTCTAAAATCTCCCATGGATTCTGCCTAGCTTTCTGCAGACAGAAAAGTGCAGAAAATTTTCAAGGACTGCTTCTTAATTTAACTAAATATCCTTCTATTTTCATCCAGAGGGATCTTGTTTATAATTACTTATTCACTCTGCATCCCAAACTTCCGGTTTGCAGAGGTAGAAAAATCAATATGAATACCTTGGAGCTGACAAATGAATCTCCAATTACCAATATTTATATGCTATATGGCAAAGATTTTCATCCAGTGAGGTCTATCTTTTCATTTTTTTAGTGGTGTTTGGCATAGGTGGACCTAGTTATTATTCATAACTTTATCTCTAAGCACTGTTTTCCTTCCAAATGTGCTATTGATTTTAAAAGGAAATTATTTTGAGGATGAAATCAACAACTTTTTACATGAGATAATATTCTATAGGTTTGTCCAATAAGAACATTTTCATTGTAGATTTAATACTAGCTTCTTGGTTCAAATAATGCAAGAAGAGATGGGGAAGCATCCCTTGGTGGGCACTGGTGATCAGATAATGGTCTCTTTATAAGCCATTAGCATGTTGATGGTAGATCTGGTTCTATCTACTGATGCCTTAAACCAGTGCATTTCAAACTTTAATGTGTACAAGAGTCATCTGAGGATTTTGTTGAATTGCAGTTTCTGTTTCAGTGGGTTTGGAAGGGGCCCAAGTTTCTACATTTCTAACAAGCTCCCAGCTGATGGGGATGCCATTGGCCCATGAGAAGTGAGGGTTAAAGAACTTCTGTATTGGTTAGGGTCCTGGCAGAAACAGGTGAAGTACTCAAATTGGGAACCTGAGGGGAGATTAATAAAGGGGTTATTTGTAAATATGTAGGCACTATTTAGAAAAGCAGCAATAGAAGGTGCAGTGCCCCCAGGCTAGTACCAGCTGGGGGGTGACTAGCCCTAGGTCTGAAGACAAGGAGGGTGGAATGGTTAACGTGGAAAGGATCACCTGGGCTGACAGCAGCTGTGGCCTTCCATAAGGGGCCTAAGCCAACCTCTGATGACCCTGTAGGAAGAAAGTAGAGGGAGGAATGGAATAAATATCCCAACTCATTCTCTTTCTGCCCTCCAGCTCCCCTGACATTGCCTCCCATTAGCCAAATCCAACCCAAAGCAGTAAGGCTAAGTGAGCATGGTTAATGCCCTCCATACAACTCAGCTTCCCAGCACCCAGAATACAGAAGAGAAGGGGAAAGTGAAACTGGAAGGGCAACAGGAAGAGATCTAGTAGTGCATTTACTTGAATTCACAAGTGATTTAAACACATCCACCATATATTATCTTATAATCAATAATATTGGCTATAAGACACACTATTATTTTATGTTTCAGTTAGGAAAGAAATACTGCCAATGAAATCTTGTAAGATGAATCCTGATTTGAGAGATGGTACAATGTCAAAAACCATGCATATTTTAGGGCTGAAATGTAGCATTGTGTATTTCCTAAAACCTGCCCAAAACCAGAGGGAGGAAAGACCAGTGCAAAACTCTGTAATTGTTTAAGCAACTGGGTGCAAAATGATTTTTCATAGGAAAAACATTTGCCTTCTTTCCTGAAAATAATTTAAAATTCAAGTCCTGTATTGATGTGAATCATAATAATCCGCCAAAGGGAAAAAGAAAGGACAAGTGTTTATCCCCACATATTACTGATTCGGGTCACTTGTTAAACTGGTTTTCTTTTGGTTTGGAGACCAGAAAGAAGAAGAGACTTGTAGGAGTATAATATGTAAAAGTGCAAAGTTGGACTTTGTTAAAAATACTTAGTTGTGCTGGTTTGAAAGGATGTATGTCCCCTAGAAAAGCCATGTTTTAATCTAAATCCCATTTCATAAAGGTAGAATAATCCCTATTCAATACTGTATGTTTGAAACTGTAATCAGATCATCTCCCTGGAGATGTGATTTAATCATGAGTGGTTGTTAAATTGGATTAGGTGACGACATGTCTTCACCCATTTGGGTGGATCTTAATAAGTTTCTGGAGTCCTATAAAAGAGGAAACATTTTGGAGAATGAAAGAGATTTGGAGAGAGCAGAGAATGCTACAGCACCACAAAGCAGAGAGTCCACGAGCCAGTGACCTTGGAGATGAAGAAGGAATACGCCTCCCAGGGAGCTTCATGAAACAGGAAGCCAGAAGAGAAGAAGTTAGCAGATGACGCCATGTTCGCCATGTGCCCTTCCAGATGAGAGAGAAGCTCTGACTGTGTTCACCATGTGCCCTTCCACATGGTGGAACTTCATGTTTGAGAGAGAAATCCTGAACTTCATCGGCCTTCTTGAACCAAGCTATCTTTCCCTGGATGCCTTAGATTGGCTATTTCTATAGACTTGTTTTAATTGGGACATTTTCTCAGCCTTAGAACTGTAAACTAGCAACTTATTAAATTTCCCTTTTTAAAAGCTATTCTGTTTCTGGTATATTGCATTCCGGCAGCTAGCAAACTAGAGCACTGGACAATAACAGGGTGAAAAGAAGTGTATTTAGTGGAAGAAATTGATATACTTTGGGAGAAATTTTATTTTGGAGTTGTTTTTGT
Source organism: Tamandua tetradactyla (assembly GCF_023851605.1). Lineage (NCBI taxonomy): Eukaryota > Metazoa > Chordata > Mammalia > Pilosa > Myrmecophagidae > Tamandua > Tamandua tetradactyla. The sequence goes on from NC_135328.1 coordinate 76,905,067, forward strand.
TATTTATTTATAGAAGCTTTTAAATCATTTTTGTTAGACTGAAGATACCACATATCAACAGATTTTCTTGAATTCCTAATAAATTAGGCCACCTGCAGAGCAAGAATAAAATTCCATGCTATAAAATACATCATACGTCAATCATTTTTCTTGCTTTACTATCAAAATTTTAAATATTGTATATGGTAGATTATTTTTAAGGCTTAAGTGGTTTACAAAAATCCACATATCCTGAGCCCTCATTCCTAAAACTAGTTGAAGCCCACCTTAAATTTCTTCTGCTGTGTTAAGACACTGAATGAACAACCAGTGTCCTTGGGCTAGTGGCTGAAGATTCCTGAAGTAGAGAAGGCAAGTGAATAAGTATGAGAAAAGAATACTGAATTTGAAGTACAGAGATCAGGGTCTATCTTACCCCTTTATTATTTGTGAGTTAATAGCTATATCAGAAAGCTAGATAAAGGAGACATATTGTGATTTGACTACTGCGGATGCCTAAATAGCTAAGCAGTGACTTTGGGGGTAGATGACAGAACCTCATAATTTCTGATGTCATCACCTAGGAAAGAGGGCTTCCTTTGATAGATTTAGAATATGAGGACAGCTTTTGGGGAGGGAGTCAAAGTTGGTATCCAGCTAGAATAGAATTAGGATGGAGAGATCTACTTTAGTAGGTCACTAGATATAAAGAACAGCTACATTTTGCAAGCTACGTTGAGCATCATACTACTGTTACAGCTCTGTAAGATAAATTGGAGGGTTTTCCCATCACTCTGATGCTGGAGTGTTGAAATGGATCAATGCCTCTTACTCACTGGTAAGTCCTATGTGAGAACAGCAGCAGCACTCAATGGGAATCCCATTGGGAAGATAAATTTAGGGGTCAGAGTTGGAGTTGCTGTGGCCAGCTCCCTGCCTCTTTCAGCAGATTGACTTTTAAGGGCAAAACTTGGAGATTTGGGGTGGATTATGTTAAGGGAGGCACTGCTTCTTCACAGTTACTTTGGATAAACATCTTATGTTCACTTGGCTTGAGATTGTTCATTAAGTGAGCACTAAGGATGAGATTATCCAAAATATCTCCAGTTTAGAAGACTTATTATTGAAAGCAGAAGTGTTTTTTTTTAAATAAACATAACTGTGTTTAGATCTAAAGAAAAAGAATGCAGATTTTTGTAGAAAAAAAAGAATGCAATAATAATTATGTAAGCATTAGGAATTTTTTTTAAATGATGTTAATAGAAATACTGGGCTGAAATTTGAGAATCACATTGAAAAATTGGCATTCCATGTAACTGAAAACAATTGTAACCAATATTACAGCCCCAAACCACGTTTGGTGATTTGCTAACAGGACTCAGTACTCAGCATGCAGTTGTACTCATGATTATGATTTATTACAGAGAAAGGATGCAGAGCAAAATCAGCAAAAGGAGAAGGAAAAAGGCACAAAGGAAAAAGGGGCAAAGTGTAGGGGAAAACCTGTCACAAGCTTCCAGCAGTCTTCTCCCAGTAAAGTCACACAGGGTACACTTAATTCTTCCAGCAGTGTTACGATAATACATATGAAAAGTTGCCTGCAAGGGAAGCTCATTAGAGATTCAGGGCCTAAAGCTTTTTGGGGGGGATGGTTAGGTAGGTACCCGCTGCTAGCATATAGCAAAATTCAAGACTCCCAAAAGGAAAGCAGATTTTGGCATGAACCGTATTGTAAGCATACACAGTTTAGGCACAGGGAACCACTTCCATTCCACTTCATAATGGAAGCCCTAATGAAACCCAAGTCCTCAAATGCCACCCAAGGACCAACCTTGCAAGCAGGACTCTAAATGTAGCATTCTCAGGACTGCCATGTTGATGATTTTCTGTACCACGTGCTTCCCTAGCCTGGGGTAGAATTGAGGAAATAGATATTTCTTAAATCATTTTGATTCATATTAATTTCTCAATCCCACATGTATCCAAATTAGCAGAAAGTCTAGTACTTCTTAAAGCCTTTTTTTCCTCAGCTACCTAAGTATTGGAGGGGCTTACCAACTCCATAGGGCATAGGAGATCTTTTAAATCCTTGTAGAGAGAGAACTAGGGAGTCTGATCAGTCCAGTGCAGGAATCCATTTTTTTTTTTTTTTTTGTTCTTCTTGTCTCTGTGGCTTCCATAGGTTGTTGCATTATAAAACATAAGGTTTGGTACAGTATGATTTTGTTCCTGTCCATTGGTAGAAAGGATATTTTAAGGAATAGTCTGTGAAAAGGGGAAAATCTTTCCCGTGAGTGGTAATCACAAATATAATTATGTCCCATGTCACCATAATCCTATGCCCCAGAGGTCACAAATCTTTGTCCAAGCTTTCAATGGTAAAGCTATGGTTTCCACTGTGAGCTCCTCTCGATAGCCCCCTTCTCTTATGATGAGTTCTTTTAAAAGCTCTTGGTGACTTTATTTTTTTGGCAGACCAGGGTTGATACCACCTCAACTCATCATAGGTTATAATATCATCAATTTTCAAAGGAAAAGGGGTCATGTCCTCATCCCTTTCCTTCCAGGAAATTCCTTGGCCTATTTTTAAATGTGCCCACCCCAGAGACCTCTGAGTTTAGTCTCACAAGATGTATTAAATGTGACAGCTTTCATAAAGCCAAGAAAGGACTGTCACACCATTCTCCAAGCACAATGAGTGTCTACTGGTCTTTATTTTGTAAAAATGGTGCTGCTCAGATAAGTCTTCTAGAAACAAAGATCTGTTTCAAGATAATCTCCATTAATACGGACTATGTAGAAAGTGCAGCATCTATTACATGACAGCTTCTCTCATGTTATTTCACTACAAAAATTGATTGAACAAGATCTGTGAGGGTTGCATTTGAAGACTCAGGCCAATCCTAAGAAAAATGGTGATACAGGAACACTTCTGTCCCTCCAGCATCTCCCCTTGGTTCCATGTGCCTGAGGGTACCAACGCCATCCTTCTCAGCAAAGGGTATGAGAAGTCATTGAGACCTTAAGTCATATTTGGTTACAAGTACAATTTCTCTTGTAAGGATTTACAAATTCAACATCCAATCTGCTAATGGAATTTTCAGCTTTAGAAGAGGTGGGAGTACAGGCAGAATTTCTATGACATTCTGGAAATGAGACCATGGTTTCAAAGAAGGTTAGTTTTGCTGATCTACATGAATTGCCTCTATAAATTTATCCCTGTAGGGTAAATTAGGTTCTAAGTCCACGGTGTCTCTAGGAAGGGTGAATCTATAAGAAATTATTTCTTTCTTAGGTGAAAGAGCTGAGAGGTGGGGGGAAATGAAGGGGAATGAAAACAAAACCAATCACAAACCATGCCTGAAAAGGGAAAATGATTAGCGTGAAAAGAATTTTAGATAAATACTGTGAAATAGAGTATTGCGTGAAAACTCCCATATATAGTAATAAAATGTATTAGCACCCTTCTTACGTATAAATAGTGGCATTGGTATATTCAAAATTCATTAATTAATGAATTACTTGATTTAAACATTTGTTGAGTACTTACTAAATGTTGGGCACTCTGTTTAATGTTGGAAATAAAGTAATGAGCTTGACAAATAGGGTTTCCACCTTCATGAACTACCTCGCCCAAGTATCAACACTTAAGATTTGAGAGCTGTGCAAGAGAAATGCAGCTGGCAAGGAAATATGTAGTCAGTGGGCTTAACTTAATCTGGAACATCAGGGGAGGGTTTCTCAAGAAAGGATTATTTAGCTGAGAACTAAAAGATGAGTAGAAGAAAAGAGGGAAGATGACTTCATAAATAAGAGATAAGACAACTAGTCAGCATAACACAAAAAAGTCCTCATGTCGTGGTCATGGATGAGTGATTATTAAAGGAAACTCATGGAATACCAGGGTGGGTGGAATTTTGGCATGTTTGTGTAGGAGGGGGCCAGAGCAAAAAAAAAACCCGTGTTAACTTCCTACCTTTACTGAGGCATTATATGTCATGGCTATTTACTATGGAAAAAAATCAGACCATGTAATTTATGGTATCTAGAGGTACAGTTGAATCTAGAAAGTCTACTTTGGAGGCAGAAAAAATATAACTTCAATCTATGATTGTTTTATGTGGGTTCTGGGACCATGTTATGGTTGTATGTAGGTTTGGGGTCGTGTTTGGTCTATCCCAGGAATGAGCCTAGAAAATATATTTGGAAAGTTGATCTGGACCTGACGTTTAACACCATAACACAACAATCTGTCTTCATTTCATCCTTCCTTTTTTTCAAACCTACTTTTTTCCTTGATGTATTTTTAATTTGAGGGAAGAGTTCTTGGATTTCATTATAATTAAAAGTCCTTATAGGACACACACACTTTTATCAGTCCTGTAAATGAACAGCCAAGTCATTACAAAAGAGCGACCTATGAGTTGGCTTCAACTCAGAAAGGGTAATGATATCATTTCTTAAGGTAGAAGCAAATCAAGGCAAGTGTCCTTTTCTAGCTGAGTGAATTATTACAGTTATATGATCTATAACAGAAGGCAGAGGAGCAGAGTCATGTACCTTCCACAGTCTCTGGATAGAGATCTATTCACATCTGTTTCATTGTCGATGATTTTCTTCAAAAACCTGCTAAGGAATCTGCAAAATCACATTTGGGGAACCTATGCCAGTGTATTGTCATCCTTTCATTGGTAGTGTCTAGTTTTCTCTGGAGTCTAAAGCTAAATTCATCTGGACTGCTACATATGCCTTTATCTTTTTGTTCTGTGGTCAGTGGAGGCAGCAAATGTATTACCATCTGCAAGATGATGTGCTTTAAAGCTTTTATTCTTCTCTCGGCTTTCTTTTCGTTAAGTTGTACATGTCCTAAATCAGTATTTGAAACGAAAGTCGCATCCAAAGTCGGAGGCACAGAGTAAACTAGGAGCATCTCTGAAAATAACACCCTAGAGCCACTCCTGAGATCTTGACTAGGGTTTAACTGTAACTTCCCTTCCACACTGACTCAAAAAATATTTTTGACAAATCTTCACAAAAATGCAGTCCATACATGATATACAATCAGTGGCTCACAAGATCATCACATAGTTGTGTATTCATCACCATGATCATTTTTTAGAACATTTGTATCACTCCAGAAAAAGAAATGAAAAGAAAAAAGAAAAAACTCATATACCCCATACCCCTTACCCCTCCCTCTCATTGATCACTAGTATTTCCATCTACCCAATTTATTTTACTCCTTATCCCCTCTATTATTTATTTATTTCCTATCCATATTTATTTGCTCATTTATCCTTACCCTGGATAAAAGGAGCATCAGACACAAGGTTTTCATAATCACACCATCACACTGTGAAAGCTATATCTTTACACAATTGTTTTCACGAGTCAAGGCTTTTGGAACACAGCTCAACAGTTTCAGCTACTTCTCTTCAGCCACTCCAATACACCATTAACTAAAAAGGGATGTCTATATACTGCATATGAATAAACTCCAGGACAACGTCTTAACTCTGAAATTTCTCAGCCACTGAAACTATTTTGTCTTATTTCTTCCTTCCCCCCTTTTGGTCATGAAGACTTTCTCGATCCCTTGATGCCAAGTCCTGGCTCATCCCAGGAGTTCTGTCCCACATTGCCAGGGAGATTTACACCCCTGGGAGTCATGTCCCACATAGCAGGGAGGGCAGTGAGTTCACCTGTCAAGCTGGCTTAGAGAGAAAGGCCAACGTCTGAGCCTCTGAGGGCTGAGAGAGAGGCCACATCTGAGGGTATGACTCTTAGGCCTAATTTTAAGTAGGCTTAGCCTATCCTTTGCAGGAATAAGTTTCATAGGGGTAAACCCCAAGATCAAGTGCTCGGCCTATTGATTTGGTTGTCCCCACTGCTTGTGAGAATATCAGAAATTCTCCAAATGGGGAAGTTGAATATTTCCTCCTTTCTCCCCAGACCCCCAAGGGAACTTTGCGAACACTTCTTTACTGCCCAAATTACTCTGGAATATATTGAGGCATCACTTATTTGAACAAACCAACAAAATCTCATGCCCTATTCAAGATTCCATGTACTTCTGGTGTTCAACTAAACTGACATACAAGTTAAATTAGGTAGTATGCTACACAAAATATAAATTTTGCACACCCCTCAAAAAAAAAAATCTCTCCCTTTGATATCACACAGAAGTTGAAGTTTTAAAATATGGACAATATCATCCTTTACCCTGTATTCTGCTCTACCTTAGTCCTATCCAGATCAGCTTCCTTCATATCTCTAGTTGAAGTCTGATCACTTTTTTCAACTTTGCAAACAGTTCTGTAATTCAACAGTTGCTGACTTTCTTAGCTTCAGAGCTCTAACTCTGAATCTCAGGTGTCACATAAATGCCCAAAGTTTCTGGGAACAACCAGGTTATGTAAAAACAGCTCAGTACCTCAGAGTTTACAAATACAAGTTACGACTCCTGAATATATGTAACTGCTGTAAGAGTTTACAATTAAGACACTTTACAATAGGCCCCAATCTGATAACCCGTGCTCTCAACTTCAGTTCACCAAGTCTGTATATTATAGTTAGTCCAATATGAGTGAGACATGATAATATTTGCCTTTTTGTTTCTGACATTTCATTCAACATAAAGTCCTTAAGTTTCATTCACCTAGTTGCATGTCTCACAACTTTATTTCTTCTTGCAGCCGCTCAGTAGTCCATTGTATGTATACACCATAGTTCTCCCTTCCATCCCTCAGTCATTGTATGCTTAGGCCACCTGCATCCATTGTGAATGATGAACACCTGCCGCCATAAACACCAGGGTCACAAGGACTTTTACCAAGAGAACTACAACTGGAGCATGGATTTTTCAGAAATTACTTGGAGACAGGCTTATTCAAAGGATATGATGGGCCTGTGTTCCTGCTCATTAGAGGGGAAGAGAGGAAATACCCAGCCAGTATCTTTGGGAAGTTGACCAGAGGCTTTTAGATAGAACCCCATTCTGAGTTCTTATCTTTGTCACCTAGGAAAAGGTTTCTCCTTGGTGAAGGGAGAATCTGATCCCATTTGGAGTTAATGGGAGATCAAATTGTATGTTTATTGATACCCATAAACACATTTCTCAGTAGCTACCTTGATCCTATTTCCTTAAAAAAAAAAGTTTGAGGTATAACAGCCTTATTTCTAAGAAAATTTCTAGACCTCCACACTCACTTTATTCCTGCTTTCTATTTGTTTTCTACATTTCCTGGGCTTGGACACTGAAAATATAGTATGCAGTCAATGAACATTTATGAATGAATATTGTTGAGTGAGTGACCTTGAGTTTTACTAGCCACATTTAGCCCTTTGCTCACATCTTGGGTTTGATAACAAAGGAGTCTTCTCTGTCTAGACCCTTGAGTCTTTGCCCCAAATTTAATACTCACGCTCAGGTACTGTTTACTCTTTTTTTTTTTTTTATTACTTAAAGAAAAAAAAAGAAATTAACCCAACATTTAGAAATCATTCCATTCTACATATGCAATCAGTAATTCTTAACATCATCACATAGATGCATGATCATCATTTCTTAGTACATTTGCATCGATTTAGAAGAAGAACTAGCAAAACAACAGAAAAAGATATAGAATGTTAATATAGAGAAAAAAATAAAAATAATAATAATAGTACAAAAAAAAGACAAACAAACAAACAGACAGACAAAAAAAAAAACCTATAGCTCAGATGCAGCTTCATTCAGTGTTTTAACATGATTACTTTACAATTAGGTATTATTATGCTGTCCATTTTTGAGTTTTTGTATCTAGTCCTGTTGCACAGTCTGTATCCCTTCAGCTCCAATTACCCATTATCTTACCCTGTTTCTAACTCCTGCTGGACTCTGTTACCAATGACATATTCCAAGTTTATTCTCAAATGTCGGTTCACATCAGTGGGACCATACAGTATTTGTCCTTTAGTTTTTGGCTAGACTCACTCAGCATAATGTTCTCTAGGTCCATCCATGTTATTACATGCTTCATAAGTTTATTCTGTCTTAAAGCTGCATAATATTCCATCATATGTATATACCACAGTTTGTTTAGCCACTCATCTGTTGATGAATATTTTGGCTGTTTCCATGTCTTTGCAATTGTAAATAACGCTGCTATAAACATTGGTGTGCAAATGTCCGTTTGTGTCTTTGCCCTTAAGTCCTTTGTGTAGATACCCAGCAATGGTATTGCTGGGTCGTATGGCAATTCTATATTCAGCTTTTTGAGGAACCGCCAAACTACCTTCCACAGTGGTTGCACCATTTGACATTCCCACCAACAGTGGATAAGTGTGCCTCTTTCTCTGCATCCTCTCCAGCACTTGTCATTTTCTGTTTTGTTGATAATGGCCATTCTGGTGGGTGTAAGATGATATCTCATTGTGGTTTTGATTTGCATTTCTCTAATGGCCAGGGACATTGAGCATCTCTTCATGTGCCTTTTGGCCATTTGTATTTCCTCTTCTGAGAGGTGTCTGTTTAAGTCTTTTTCCCATTTTGTAATTGGGTTGGCTGTCTTTTTGTTGTTGAGTTGGACAATCTCTTTATAAATTCTGGATACTAGACCTTTATCTGATATGTCATTTCCAAATATTGTCTCCCATTGTGTAGGCTGTCTTTCTGCTTTCTTGATGAAGTTCTTTGATGCACAAAAGTGTTTAATTTTGAGGAGCTCCCATTTATTTATTTCCTTCTTCAGTGCTCTTGCTTTAGGTTTAAGGTCCATAAAACCGCCTCCAATTGTAAGTTTCATAAGATATCTCCCTACATTTTCCTCTAACTGTTTTATGGTCTTAGACCTAATGTTTAGATCTTTGATCCATTTTGAGTTAACTTTTGTATAGGATGTGAGATACGGGTCTTCTTTCATTCTTTTGCATATGGATATCCAGTTCTCTAGGCACCATTTATTGAAGAGACTGTTCTGTCCCAGGTGAGTTGGCTTGACTGCCTTATCAAAGATCAAATGTCCATAGATGAGAGGGTCTATATCTGAGCACTCTATTCGATTCCATTGGTCGATATATCTATCTTTATGCCAATGCCATGCTGTTTTGACCACTGTGGCTTCATAATATGCCTTAAAGTCAGGCAGCGCGAAACCTCCAGTTTCGTGATGACATGATTAATTCTCATAGCTGTAGTCCCTAAGTAAAAGGTTGGTAGTAGGGTAGAGAGTAGAAGATACTTATTTTAAGTGTTGGCCAAAAATTGTAGTTTCTCATATAGTATATTGGTTCACAGTGTTGGTGAGTCAGGCTGTGGAGAAAAAAGGAGATATCACTTTGGTAAAGCAGACTTAAACTAGGTTAAAGCCCACAAAAAGCTGGGAATTGGATTAAGTTTTAGGGCATGTCAATCCACCTTCTAGATGTAGATTTGGGAAGAAGAGGAATTGCCAAACAAGAGGCAGTGGGTGAGGCCAATGTCACCCCACTTAAATGCCATGCTTTCTAAAATACAAGAAAGAAAAGAACTGAATCTGACAATTCAGTCTTCTAAATTTTCTAATTCAAGGATGAACAAAAAGAAAATTTTTAAAATAAGAAGTAAATCTGACCTGTGTCAAAAAAAATAATACTGCATAGGTACTTATACAAAACGTACATTTCCAAAAATTCTCTTGCAAAATCCAGGATAAACTATCAGGAAGCTATTGCCAGCTCAATTAGTCACATTTTCTGGGAATACCACTTTTCACTTGAAGAACAATTGATAGGCAAACTATGGTGAATAAAACTTGGGTATTGGGCAGCATTTCCTTAAAAATGAACCAAATAAGCCGGGTATTTCAAAGAAAGAAACTGACAGTACTTGTTGTCAATGATAAAAATTCAAGTTTCCCAATGAAAAAAATTAGAATTTTTCAAGAAAATTCATTGTGAGAATGACTGCTTTCCAACATTTAAACTTTTCTGATGATATCACTGGTGATATTAACAACTGTGACTTTTAAAAATTTTATAATGAAATCTGTCAACTTTTGCAAGATTTGTATAATTTAGAGAACCATTTATTTCTAAATTACCAAAGCATAATGTTACAAAATCATGTATATGTAAAAGATCCATTCAAAGTATAAGATAGACCAATAGATTTTACTATAAGTGAGTATGAAAAGCTATTAGATATTATTTCAGCATCCACATTACAACTAACTTTTTAAAACTACCACTGGATGAGTTTGGGTGTAATGTTTCTTAAAAATTACACAGTTAACTGAAAAGATTATTAAAATACTCCTCTCTGTTTCAACTACATAATTGTGTGATGCCAGATATTCTTATACTTCAACCCAAACAACACATTAGAATAGATTGGATGCAGGAGATATGATCCTACTCTCTTCTACTAAGCCAGATACTAAAGAGATCTGCAAGAATGTAAAACAATGCTTTCCTTCCCACAATTTTTTTTAATTTTGGAAAACAGAGGGTTGTTTTTTTTTCCATAAAATTAACATGTAATGAGTTTGTTATTTCAAATGGCTGAATCAATATTTTCTTTAAATTCTTCATTTTAATTTCTAATATGGAGAACATTGATAGATATAATCTATATACAGAAAAGTTCTTCAGGGTTCTTAGTAATTTCTAAGAGTGTGAAGGAACTGTGAGACTAAAATATTTGAGCACTGTAGTATTAAGCATGCAAACTTAAAATAAAAATACTGCCAGGCTGTGACCAGAAGTTAGTCACTTTTAATTGACTGCCTGAGTAAGCCACTTTAATCTATAAATTATTATTTCTCTCAGTAATATCTTCTTTGGTGTATTATTGGTTATTGCTTGTGCTTTATTATTAGGGATACCAATTATCCATTTATTGACTTTCCATTCTCTATCTTCCATGTCAATCATCTTCTCTCTCCTTAATTTTTTTTCCTTTTTCTTTAGTTTGTGGATTTCAGTTCTGTTAATGTAATACTTCTGTACTTCAGCCATCTCATCACAACTTATGCTGTTACCTTTTATTTTAGCATTTTATCCCCTAATGCAGAAGCTCCTTATGTATACTCCCACGTTCTCCAGTTGAATGTTACAAAGACACGTACCAATGGTCAAGATGTAACCTTATACTTTTTAATACTTTTTATTGATTCATAAAGGACAGTCTTAACTGAAACTGGATTCTTTTTTTTTTTTTTTTTTACTTCAGGGGATAGGGTAATGAAGAATGCAGTGACTACTGGTACAATTTGGTGGAGCTGGTTTGATTCTTGCTAAGGCACATTGCTTTTGTTCTTAGTGCAACTGTCAATACTGTAAAAGAAAGTTGCATCTTAGTATTATCATAAAAATAGTTTTGACCTCATGGACTTCTTGAGGGGTCTTAGGGACCACCCAACTCCCAGTCTGTGGAATATACTTTTAAAATCACTGCTCTATAACCATCTAGACAGACAAAACTAAGTTTTATACAAAGGAAAGAAATTCAAATTCAAAATCTGTTCTAGTTTGCTAGCTGCCGGAATGCAATATACCAGAATCAGAATGGCTTTTAAAATGGGGAATTTAATAAGTTGCTAGTTTACAATTCTAAGGCTGAGAAAATGTCCAATTAAAACAAGTCTATAGAAATGTCCAATCAAAGGCATCCAGGAAAAGATACCTTGGTTCAAGAAGACCAATGATATTCAGGGTTCCTCTGTCATCTGGAAGGGCACGTGGTGAACACAGCGGCATCTGCTAGCTTTCTCTCCTGGCTTCCGGTTTCATGAAGCTCTCCAGGAGGCATTTTCCTTCTTCATCTAGGTTGCTGGCTTGTGGGATCTCTGCTTCTCATGGCTATGTCTTTCTCCTCTGCTCTCTCTGAATCTCCTATGCTCCAAAATGTTTCCTCTTTTATAGGAGGAAACTAATCAAGAAACTAATCAAGACCCACCCAAATGGGTGGACACATGTCGTCACCTAATCCAGCTTAACAACCACTCTTGATTAAATCACATCTCCAGGGAGATGATCTGACTACAGTTTCAAACATACAGTATTGAGTAGGGTTATTCTGCCTTTATGAAATGGGATTTTGATTAAAACATGGCATTCCTAGGGTCCATACATCCTTTCAAACCAGAACATTCCACTCTCTGAAGCCTAAAAAAGACATGTTTTCCCCATATACAAAATACATTCATTCCATAACAATATCAGAGAACCTTTTTCAGTAACAATACACATGAAAACAAAGTTAGAAACATACAAACTCCTATCAAAGTTAGTTACAGGCATAGTCTGTTCTAAGGCAAAATTTTCTCCATTTGCTCTGGACCTTTGAAAACTCATAACAAGTTATTTGCTGCCAACATACATAGGAGGAACAGTCATGGAATATATATACACATTTCCATAGGGAGGAAGGAACACAGGGGGTCACAGGACACAAGCAGTTTTGAAAACCTACAGAGCAAAGTCTATTAGATTTCAAAGTCTAAGAATCATTTCTCATCAGGGCTTTAGAAAGTGGCAGTCCCACCCTTTCCAAAGGCCTGCCTCTCTTTGAATGCAACCTTGGGGGACATTGGGGAGACCATCTTTTTCTAGGCTCCATCCTCTCCAAGCATCAGGGTCACACCCGGGCTCTCTGCCATCTTCGGGACACATGCTCAACCCCTCCATGTGATGGCAGCCAGGGGGGGGAAATAATAAACTGGGAAGGATATGAAAAAAAAAGCAATGTGATACCACTTCACACCACAAAGACAGCTATTATTTTAAAAATGGAAAATAACAAGTGTTGGGGAGGATACTGGGAAATCAGAACTCTAGTGCATTGTTGGTGGGAATGTAAATCAATGCAGCCATCGTGGAAAACAATATGCAATTCCTAAAAAAGTTAAATGTAGAATTACCATTTGACCTGGCAATCCCACTTCTAGTTATATAAACAAAGAATGTGCTACAAGGAATCTGAGAGGCATACAAATATAGAAGAGGCCATAGAAAAGTAAAGCCTAAAGACCAGGAAATAGATGTATGTTGCTGAGACAAGATGGAGACAGTGACAGCAGAAACTATACGTGCCAGAGGATACGTGCTACAACTATAGAGGAGCATTTAGCATGTAACTCAGGCAAACCCACATCTCTGGGCAAATGAACTGCTCAGAGGCCCAGAGCTAAGCAAGTTGAATGCAGGAAAGTCCACTTTGACAAGCTCAAGATTCCACCTTTGCCCTTTTGAATCTGAAGTCAGAAACAGGTGTTGACAAGCAGTTGTTGGGATTTGGAGCTGGCGTTCGATGGGTGTTATGTGCAATGTGATGGACCTCAGGCTTCAGGGTCCTTGAATGAAGGTCCTTCAGGTGAAATATCCTGAAGCAGCTTCCCTGGCAGAATGAGGTCATATGGCTCAATAAAGGAATGGAACCAGCCATCTGAGGGCAGCAAATAGGCCATTGTTATTGCTGGAGAGAGAGGCCCGAGGCTGGTCACTGTAACATTTTGTGAAATTGTGGTGAATTTGATTCCACCAAAAAAGCCGCACTCTTACAGGAAAGAGTAGCAGTAAGGTATGGCCTCATGAACCCGGTGAGCTGTGTTGTAGGAGGACATGGAGGGTGGCACACAGCAGTCTTCTGGGATTACGCATCTTTCTGGGCAGAAAATCCTACTGGTAGAAGTTGTCAGCTCTGGATTCTCACTTCCTATACATTTTCTCTATGGTATTCAGTTTAAATGGAAAAAATTCCAAAGGGAAAGCAGCAAAACCATAGGGTTTTGTAATTAACACAGCAAATAAGCCTTTTTTTTTTTTTTTTTAGTATTAATGGAGAACAGTATTTGGTGTCTGTCTGCAGCAAAGCATTTTTGGGAAAATTTTTGGAACCTGTTGTGAGCACATAATGAATATTTAATATTAAATGCAGTAGTATATTTATCATTCAGATATACTATTTAATTTGGAAAGACAAGAAATTTTTGCCGTTAATTTTGAGCAGTGAGATGGCAAGCTACAAGGCAAAGAGAATTTTATTTTCAATTTGTACTCTTCATGCTACTTGAGCATTTTTTAACAATGTGCTTGTGTGGTTTAAATATTAAACAGTTCTATTATTGTCCAGGCTAGACCTAGAAACCATAATAAGGTGGGAAATTTTTGGCTTGAGCTCCATTCTCATGAACTCTCTTTCCTCTATATCTTTCAGTCCCCATCAAGGCCTTTCTTCTTCACACTGGATTATAAGAACTGATATGACTTTATATAATGCAATTTTAATTCATCAGTCATCAAAGCCTTGAGTTTCAGGAATTAAGAACAGACCTTGTGACTTGCTCTGCTTTCCGTGTTTTAGGAAAATAGCAGGTGTAATGACAGAAGCAACCTTTTCTCATTTTCCTCTACCTTTCAAAACCCTAACCTATACATCACACCTTTAAATAACTTCCATAATAAATTGCTGAAAATAATAGTTTTTCCCCTTCAGAACTGGGTATATTTAGATTCACAGTACTATCACTGCAGAAATTTCTTGGTCACCATCCAGGGGAAAATGTGAAAAGTTGAAGCTGTGGGAATGGGACTGAACGGATTGCATAGAAATAATGAGTCTGGTGTCAGAAGTGGTGCTGTCTGGAGAACCCAGAGCCCATTGTCATGGTCAGCCTAGGGCAATGAATGGGGTCTCGGTTGGCCCCCACCTGTGTCTGGCTAACTGTTTCACTTTGAAGAGAGTTCAACTGATGTGGTGGTTGGTATATGGTAAATATTTAATAACTGGCTCTCTGAAAAGAAAAGAAACCCTGATTTGTAGCATTTCTGGCCGATTTCAGACAACCAATGTGATGTCAAGTCTCTGAGCATACAGTTGGGAATTGATGTTCACGGTTGACTCTCCCAAGCCAGGACAGCTGGCTCTAGACTACCACTGTACTTTCAGGAGCCTGCTGAGAAGCAAACCAGGTTTACCTTGGCAACATTGTGTTCTTCAAGTGAGTTAGTCTTCTCTGAGCTATGAAAACGATGCTTTTATAAAATCTTCCTGTTCCACAGTGAAAAGCTGAGTTCTGCTGCCTAATGAGGTATTATTTTTGGAGGCAAACAAGTGAGTGCTGGCCATTGGCTTATTATTTGCAATATTGCTCTGGAAACCCATTATCAAAGAAACAGTAGGTATATGGAAAGGAAGGGAAATTACCTTGGTTCAGAGCAAACAATGTAACAGCAACACCAAACTGAAGGAAACGGGGGCCTGGGATCCTGTGCACCATTTGGTAGTAATGAGAGCCTGAACCCCTAAAGGAGAAACCCACAGCCGAGTCCTGTATTCGTATACGCCTACTTATTTCAGATTCTAATGTAGGCAGAGAGGCTTCTAAATGAATAATTGCTGAAAGGGTGATTGCAAGAGTCATCCTTCCAAGAGATGAGTTTTATTTTTTTTTTCCCAGGCCACTGCAAATATGAGTGCAATAGTCCTTTCATTGGGTACTGTGTTATCATAAAATAATCTAAATGCTACTAAATGGTATTTAAAATGATTTCCAGACACTGGTAGACTTACCAAATGGCAATTCTACCTGCTAATGCATCTCTAATACAGCATGTGAGAAGGCACGGTAATGAGACCCTGTTGTTGAGATCAAAATCCTTCTCAACTTCATTTTCTCCATGATTCTTTATCTCCCATCTTTGACCCCTATCCTCTTGCCCATGATTTTTGGCACTTGGCCTTCCGCTTTTTTCTGGTCCCTGTCCAGACTTGGGCTGCAGCATGAAAAGAATGGTGTGTTCTGCATTTCATCTTAGTTAGAGCATCATGCCAGGTGTGATGTGTGGTTCCGCTGCTGGGAAGGGAAATCAGAGAAGCAGACAGACTTCCTGCAGTTGCCCAAAGCGACCAGCTAGGCTGAGAAGCTAAAAAGAATACAAGGTCATAGCAATGGACTTCAAGTCATTGTATCTACTGCCTGACAGCATGATCTGATCATATGAAGTACCAAAGAAAAGTAAGGTCAGATGGAATCCAGAGATGAAAATACCAACGGCTTGTTGAACCTAGAGACAGAAGTTGCATAAACTCACAATTCATGATCTAGGCATGTGCCACCAGAGTGAAACTTGCAAAGAGACTGAAAGGTTTAGGAGGCGAAAGGGTGAGAAAGAAGGAAGGTAGACTGGGAAGTTTAAAGCAGGCAGGTTTATTTCTGCGCTCCTGGGCTGAGCTCAACAAATCCAAGATGGTCAGCGCCTGGGTGATGGTGTGGGCAGTTTTTAAGCAAGCAGGTCAGGTGACGCTGGGAAGGGGTGGTTCTCCGGAAGTCAGGTGTCCGGAAGGGGCGGTTCCAGAAGTCATGTTGGGAGGGTCCACACAGCCTCTGCAGCTCCAGTTGCAGCGCAATTCCCCATTCCCCCGACCTAACAGAGATATTGTTAATGTCTTTGACAGAGTAGCACATCACTGAATGAACTGACCAGCACCCTGGCAATCAGCACAGTCATGCCAAGAAAAAACATAATCACCTTTTGCTTCTCTATTAAGACATAAAAATTTGCAGATAGGGAAGAGACAGCACTCAGATCAAAATGCTTCATTTAGGTCACTCTTTTGGAAGGAAAATACGCCCAGCTTTTAATTTGTTTTTTAGCAAGAATTTAAAATCCATCCCTAGCAGCAACCTTCTCTCCACCTTATGGGGAATACAGGCAGAGAACACAAAGCATCTTCTTTTTCAGATTACAAAATGTCAAGAAATGGTAGAGGAGAGCTGGAAGCACAAGGACATTTGCATCCCACACTGCTGACAGGCAGCCAGCTGGTGATGGTGCCCCGGAGCAGCCATGCAGCGAAAAACCCGCCGCCCTGCGCGGGACGCTGGTGGGATCACAGGCTGCAGCGCTGCTGGCAAGGAGGTAACGAGATGGTGGATTTGCAGACAGCAGAATTGCTGCCTTGGGTGTCACTCACAGGGCTCTGTGAACAGACGGTGAATAAACTGGCATGAGAAGGAGATTGTGCAAGTCCTGCCAACATACTCTCTCTGCATGACCTTCCTGGAAAAGAGGAATTAGCCAAAAAAGGAGGCTTTGGGACCTGGGTGTCCCATGCAAGCTGAGACCACAACGTACTTAAATACAAAATCAAGGTTAATGAAAGGCAAATTATCTCAAATAAATACAGCAGCCTGTCCAGGCAGGCTTTCTGGTCAAGAGTATCAAGTTTGTATCTTTATTTCCTGGAATGTTGTCAATCAATGTCAAACAATCACCAAATAAAATCCGAGACAACATGTACAGAGACCTAAGGTACGAGGTGCGATAGACAAATGTATGTGACATAAGATTTATGGAGTAGCATGAAATTCACTCAAGTCATCAAACCAGGATTTGAAAAGTCAAAATATTTTTCAGGTCACGGGGAGAAGTCCCTGTAAGGTGATGAAGGATGACGGGGAATAAGCCAATAGTACATGTCAGGGCTGAGGAACAAAACTACAATATAATCCATCTGTGAAGAATCCTTTCCCTTAGATGGGGGAAGTAGTATTAACTAGAAGGTGTATTTTGAGTTTAGGTGATAAATTCAGGGATAGAAGTTTTCTCTCCCCACCCCTACCCTTTAACATTTGAAGAGAGTGAAAAATACATGCCAGTAATGATTCAGATTGTTGATAATATCTTGTGTGGCCAATAATGGGGGGAAATGGGCCCCTCAAATCCTGCAACAGTGAAGCTGAATGTAATCCTTTTGGATGATGATTAGGTAACATGTGTCCTTTGACCTAAGGGTTCCATTTCCAGTGACTTATTCCACAGATATGCTTGCCAAGGACACAAAGATATGTGTACACTAATGTCTTGGTGCCATTGTTAAAACTGTAAAACATCAGAAACAAGCTAAATTTCCTTCCATAGAGAGTAGTTAAATAAATTACGATAGAGACGTACAAGTACACTGTAGCTAGTCAAAGGATGAGGAAAATCATTTTGAGACCCATGTGCAATACGTCCATGATATATTAAGTGGACAAAACTAGTGGCAAAACTGGTAATCATATTTGTTAAACAGAAAAGCATATATATGTATTTGCATAAAAAATTTGCAGGAAGGGTTATACAAGAACCTGCTAAGCATGCTTACATTTAGGAGGTGGTTGCATACCTGTGTTCTTTCTTTAATCAGAACTCCTAGGAAATAGAAAAAAACACCAGATCAGGAGAGCTGGTAAACTGGTCATCAGTCCCAGCTCTACCACTGAGTAGAAGGGTGACTTGTGCAAATTCACTGACTCTCTCTGTATCTTATTTCTTTCATCTAGGAAATGAAAATAATTTCTAATATTCATCCAACTATTAAATTCTAGAGGACTTTAACTTTTTACCTTTACCCATTTGCTCAGTTTTAAATTTTTATGCCATGTATTAATTTTACAATGATTCCTTTAAAAATGGCAAATGTATGTCAGTTTCTACCAGCAGCTTCATACCAGTGAAGGGGAGTGTTTTGGAAAGCAGTAATGCAATTGGTCTCCTTTTTCCAGAGAAAGAGCTACTGTTTGTCTTTCCTAATTCTTCAAGCCATGGGGGAATGCTGACAAGAGAAGGAGAGGCCCCGGGGAGAGGAATAGTTGAAAGCAAAAGTTAAGTGAGCCCAACATCTGAAAACCAGCCAATCTCGTACAAATGTGCTCCAAAGCGCTGTAGGAGGGAGGGTTTGAGCAGTGTCCACATTGCTAGTTCTGGAAATCTCTTGGCATAAAATGTTGGCTTGATCAGCCATCACATCAATGAGGTGGTGCTCATAGAGCTTAATGCTTAAAAGTGCAGTCTTTGGAGTCTTGTGACATTCATTCAAATTTGAGTTCTGCAGCTGGCTAGCTTGGTCATATGACCTTGTGGAGGTCATCTAATGAGTTCCTCATCTGAAAAATGGAGGTAATAATCGTATCAGAGAGTTATCTTGAGGATTAAATAAAACGAGTGTGACATGCAGCCTGGTGTCAGGCACATATTAAGTGCCCATTAGATAGCAGTTTTATCATTATTTCTGTTTCTAATTTCACTTCTTCCTGGTTTTAGTTAATATGCATTGTTTCCAGGCTATTAAAGGGCAGTAAAATTAGGAATACCAAAGTAGTGACACAAAATAATGTTGCATAAAAAAGATACTGAACTTCATTTGGATTTGGTTCAATGGAGAATAAGAATTTTAGAGTTGGATGGACCTTAGAAATTATCTGTATTTCTTATATCAGAAACCAAGGTCCAGAGTAATTTGCCAAAATCACATAACTCTTTAGAAACAGAGTTAAGGTTAGTGGCCAAAGCCCCCAAATCCTGTCCTTGAATTTTGTCCACTGCCACAGAAATTCTAAGTTCTAAGAAAAAACGAGAGAAGAGACAAAGAAGCCTTAACCTGCAATTTGGATTGCTCTATTGCTACTAGATCTCTGGGGGGTTGGAGGTTCCACATATTGAGTAAAACTTGATATATATTGACTGAGGCTTCTATCAGAAAAAGCTTTGAATGAAGAGACTACAAGGACTACAGAACGAAGATGTCAGTTTTACCTGCCGTGCTTCCTCCTTCCTTGCCTCCCTCCCTCCCCACTTTCCTTCCTTCCTCTCTCCCTCCTTCCTGTCCTCCTTCTCTTTTCTTGCTTTTTCTTTCTGATTATTTTCATGAAGCTACTGGGCATGACTTAATCCAGACTGCCAAATTATGGCTGCAAAAATGATTGCCAACATAAATCATTAATTTTCCTAAATGAAATGGATAATAAATTATTGAGCTCCATGATTAAATGGCAAGGACATGAGCCTTATAAAGAGTATGTGTGCACTGAGCAGTGAGGCCATGCCATTTCTTTACACATGCACAAGGCAATGAGAATACAGTGGTAGTGCTTAATTGACAGTGTTGGAAGATTAAAGCTTCCCTGGGGGGTCTGATGCAAAAACCACCAGCATTTGTAAGGATTTGTGTTATATTCTCTTGCTGGACGCTACTGACATTAATGGCATATAAATCTGAATTCTAATATTGTGCTTATAATGTGTTTTCTGAGCAGCAAATACTCATTATATTATGGTATAGAACTTCAAACAAGAATTCCTGAGGCCAGGGTTTAATATCAGGCCTTCACTGTTTTGCTTGCTACATACTTCTGGGCAATTCAGTTTATTTTCCTGTAACCAAAATTCCGAATCAGTAAAACAGAATAATTTTCTGCAAATACGTATATGGTTTAATTTTTATTTTATCAGTATTCTATATGTACACATACATGCTATATACATATGTATGTATATAGGAAAATATCTCCTCAATTGTTAGAGTTGTATTTTTGGCAAACCCTAGAAATTGGAGAATTTTAGCTGAAAAACCTCAGACCTTATAGACAAAAATAGTGTTAGGAATTTTGTTTAGTTAAAAATGTTTAACTAAACCTGTGGAAATTAAATGTAACATATTTGTAGCCATTAAAAAATGCTAAGATGGCACACTATCTATACCAAAGGACATTTTATATGTCTAGAAGGCAGAATTCCACATTGTTCCCAAGATCGCCACTCCCTGATGTTCATACTCTATATAATCCCATCCCCTTGGGTATGGGTGGGCCTATGAATATGATGGGATGTCACTCCCATGATTAAGTTATGTTATATGGCAAAAGTCAAGGGATTTTGCAGATATAATTAAGGTCCGAAGTCCATTGATTTTGAGTGAATCAAAAGAAAGATTACACTGAGTGGGCCTGACTTAATCAGCTGATCCCTTTAAGAAAAGTTGGAGATCAGAGACGGAATAAATCATACTCTCTCTGCCACATGAGTTCTACAGGTGCAAGGAAATGAATTCTGCCCCAAATCACATGAGCTGGGAGGAGAACCACAGGCCTCCGATGAGCTCCAGCTGATATCTTTATTGCAGCTTTGTGAGACTGAGCTGAGCCAGCTACATCATGCCCCAACTCCTGACATATGAAAATTGCGATAATAAATGTGCATTGTTTTAAGCCACTGAATTTGCGATATTTTGTTATGAAACTATTTAAAACTAATAGAGCATCATAATTTAATTAGCGGGAATGTGTATAATGCCTCTGTACTAACTTCCTATAGCTGCTGTAACAAAGTACCACAAATTTGGTGACCTAAAACTGCCAAATTTATTCTTTACAATTCTGGAGGTCAGAAGTCCAACATTAGTCTCACTGGGCTAAGGTCAAGGTGTTGGGCAGGGCTAGTTCCTTATGAAGGCTCCAAGGGGAGACTCTGTTTCCTTGCTTTCTTCTCCTTCTCATGGTTGCCTAAATTCCGTGGCTTCTAAACTCTTCCTCCATCTTCAAAGCACATGGTCCAAATTTCTGCTTCCATCATCATCTCACCTTCTCTTCCAGCCCACTTCTTTTGTGTTCATCTTATATGGACTGTTGAGATTACATTAGGGCCAACTGGATAATCCAGGGTAACCTCCTATTTTGCAATCCTCAATTATATCTACAAAGTCCTTTTTGTCATAAAAGCTAGCATTCACAACTTCCAGGAATTCGATCATGAACAATTCTGGGGGACCATTATTTAACCTACACAGTCAATCCTCTGACCCCCAAAGATTCACATTCATTTCACATGCAAATTACATTCACTCCATCCCAAAGTCCCCCAAAGTCTCAACCCATTATACTGTTACTTTGATCTTGAGATGACTCTTTGATATGAAGTGAAGTATTGTTGATGATAGGGATGTCAATGGATAGAAATTCACTTACTCAGGGCCATCAGGTTGGAAGCATTAGTAAGCTTCTTGAACATCAAACATATGTGTCCAGGTACCCTTACAGTGCCTTCTCTACCTTTTCTTAGAAAGCATAAAGCATAGACTAAGCAGAGTTGTTTTGTAACTCTTTAGAGATTTAGAATCATTTATACCTTGTCTGAGAATCTGTTCTTAGACTTTCCTAATGCCCTTCCTTGCACAAAGTAGAATCTCTGAGTATCAGGTCTTTATAAATTGATTTCTGGGCAAGGCTTTGATTCTTTCTGTTATTCTTTGCAAAGTTCTGGATGCTTTAGCAGTTAGCAAGAATGCTGTGTGGTGCCAAATCACACTGGCTCTCTAACTTGAACATGTTGCCTGTGGTTTCTTTGATTTATGCATTCAATCAAATGTCCAACGATGGCTCCCTGAATATATCACCAAAACAGTCTGTTAGTAAGACAAAACTGAGTTTATTCTTACCACAGTAAGGGTAATGGGGTTATAAAGCAAATACTTGTGCAATTATCTGCCACTACACTACTCTTAGTGTAGCTCAGGAGGGAGAGAGCAAAATTGGGATAATTATAGAGTTTTAGAGTCTTATTTAAGGCAGGTCTTTCAATGTGGGGGCAAATTAGGATTAGATAAGAATTAATGTCCATACTAGTTTAGGATTGGTGGACACAACAAAGCAAATATTAGATGGTTCAAAGAATCTTGGGGAGTAAGCAATTGTTTGATGCTATCTATTGAACTAACGGACAATTTGATCTTCATTTAAATTTTTCAAGAAGTTTCTAAAATAATAAAGTTATTTGCAGCTTTTATCTTCCTAGGTGAGATTAACCTGGAATTATAAAGTCAGGTTGATGAAGAGAGTAGAATAGTAAAGTCATGTTAGTGTGGAGAGTACACTGTGCCGGTATATATAGTTTTGGTTCTAAAAGCAAATATTGTTTGAACTCATACTAAGAAGTGGTGGGAATATAATGAATGAAAGGACATTATGCTGAGAGACCATTTGGGGGAGAGATCAATAAATAAAGTTTATTTTTAAAAAATCAGCTATTTATATGCAACAATCTGTATGAATCTTAAAAATGTAATGTTGAGTGCAAACACACAAGAACAAAATGATACAGACACCATAATGCCATCTCTGTAAATGTCAAGAAATGCCCCAAGTACCTGAACTACATAATCTTTAGGGATGCAAACATAGATGGTAAAAAAAAGAGGAAATTATTCCCATAAAAATCAGAATAATGGTTACTTCAGTAGGGAGAGAGAAGACTCTGATTTGGAAGGGATGAGTGTAGATTTGGGGGGAGCCAGAGATATTCTGCTTCTTGTAATTACAAAGTATCAGCATTAAAACGATTTGTTAAGCTGTAATATGAGTTTTATGTGCTTTTCTAGTTGTAAGTGTATATTTCAGAATAAAAAATATTTTAGAATGCCTATTAGAATACTGTATAGTCTGTTAAGTCCTGTGATATGGAAAGTACTGTGTTCTAGTTTGCTAGCTGTTGGAATGCAATATATGAAAAACAGAATCACTTTTAAAAGGGGGAATGTAATAAATTGCTAGTTTGCAGTTCTAAGGCCGAGAAAATGTCCCAATTAAAACAAGTCTATAGAAGTGTCCAATCTAAGGCATCCAGGGAAAGATACCTTGGTTCAAGAAGGCCAATGAAGTTCAGGGTTTCTTTCTCAAGTGGAAGGACACATGGCGAACACAGTCAGAGTTTCTCTCTCATCTGGAAAGGCACATGGTGAACACGGTCAGGGTTCCTCTCTCATCTGGAAGGGCACATGGCAAGCACAGCATCATCTACCAGCTTCTTTTCCTGGCTTCCTGTCTGGTGAAGCTCCCCAGAATCTCCCATTCTCCAAAGCATTTCCTCTTTTATAGGACTCCAAGAAACCAATCAAGACCCACCCAAATGGCTGGAGACATGTTATCACCTAATCCAGCTTAACAACCACTCTTGACTAAATTACATCATCTAGGGAGATGATCTGATTACAGTTTCAAACATATGGTATTGAATAGGGATTATTCTACCTTTATGAAATGGGATTTTGATTAAAACATGGCTTACATGTTTTAATGTAAGGGGGCATACATCCTTTTAAACCAGCACATACTGGAAGACCAACCAGTACTACAGTGGTATTTTATGACAAGTGGGGTTAGAGTCAATGTAGAAGGCAAAACTTTACATTTGGTTAAAATTCCTTAAAATCCCATAAGAACACAGAGTTTTGCACTGACTGACCCATCACTTATAAAGTTCATCAAAGCATACAGTTGAATTTGCATAATTTTTTGAAAATATTTTTATTGTACAGAACAAATAAACATTCTTGACATGCAAACATTCTGTACCCGGTGTACAATCAATGGCTCACAATGTCATCACATAGTTGTGTATTCATCACCATAACCATTTTTTTTTAACATTTGCAACTCTCCAGAAAAAGAAACAAAAAAGAACAAAGAAAAAATTCATACATGCCAGACCCCTAACTCCTCTCTCTCATTTGCCACTAGTATTTTAATCTATTCAATTTATTTTAACCATTGTTCCCCCTATTATTTGTTTATTTTTTAATCCATATTTTTTACTCATCTTTCCATACCTTAGATAAAAGGAGCATCAGAAACCAGGTTTTCACAATTGCACAGCCACATTGCAAAAGTTAATTCATTATACAATCATCTTCAAGAAACATGGCTACTGGAACACAGCTCTACAGTTTTAGGTACTTCCCTCTAACCACTCTAATATACCATAAACTAAAAAGGGGGTATCTGTATAATGTGTAAGAATAACTTCGAGGATAACCTCTTGACTCTGTTTGAAATCTCTCAGCCATTGACACTTTATTTGGTCTCATTTCTCTCTTCCCCTTTTGGTCAAGAAGTTTTTCTCGATCCCTTGATGCCGAGTCCCAGCTCATCCCAGGAGTTCTGTGCCATGTTGCCAAGGATGTTTACACCCCTGGGAGTCATGTCCCTCATAGTGGGGGAGGGCAGTGAGTTTGCTTGCAGTGTCAGCTTAGAGAGAGATAGGCTACATCTGAGCCACAAAAGAGGTTCTGTGGGGGTGACACTTGGGCCTAATTTTAAGTAGGCTTAGCCTATCCTTTGCAGGGATAAGTTTCATAGGGAAGGCCCCAAGAGAAAGGGGTTGGCCTATGTATTTGGTTGTCCCCAAATGTGCATAATTTTAATGTGTACATGACATGACCTTCTTGGGCTCCCTGATATAATAGTCCAAACAAGAGATGATGATAACCTTGATTAGGATGATGGTAGTGAAGTTTAAAAGAGATGGATGGATAGTAATGATATTTAAGAGTTCAATCAAACAGATCTTGGTGGTTGCTTTGATAGGGGAAAAGAAAAAGCCAAGGATAACTGGCTTACCAAACTAGACATGTTAGAGCTGAGAGGATGCAACCATACCCACTGCTCCTTCCCATACAATATGGGAGGCTCTTGAGAATGAACTGATCTACCCCTTCTCCTGATTTCCATCATCATCCGCATTCTCATGACTCTTGGTACTGCTTCTGCACACCCTCCCATATACTTACCTTTGGTACTCTCAGTTTTGTTCACCTTAGCATTCCTAAGAAGTGCTACACACCCCCAAACACATATCTGATCACATCATGCTCCCCACTATTGCTCTTGGGCAAAAGATTAAAATCATTAATGTGATCTGCAAGGCCTGAGATGGTCTGGGCACTGGAGGCTACCCAGCCTCCTCTCCTTTCATGCCCACTTCGCTCTGTGCTCCAACTTCACTGGTCATTTCTCATGTCCACAAGTTGCTATATTCTCTCTTACCACTGGGCCTTTGTACAGGCTTGCTTCTCTTCCTGGAACATCTTTCCTTCTCTTTTTTCCCTGATTAATACCCATTATCTTCATCCATCAACTCAATCAGTACTTCCTCAAATGACATTCTTGAATACTGAGATAAATTCTAACTCTTGTTATATGCTCTCCTAGTGTAATATACTTGTCCTTTATAGCATTAACAAAATTATAGTTTGATATGTATTTGAGGGATTATTTGATTAATGTCTGAATCCCCTACTAGAGCACAGCAGAGACTTAGTTTGCTTTTGTTCAGCCTCAGAACCTCAGAACTCAGTGGAATTCTTGCTGCACACTTGGCTAATTAAACACTGCTGAAAGAAGGGAAGAAGGAATGAACAAGCATTGTATAATGCTTTAAAAATTAAGACAGGGAGGGCAACAGTGGCTCAGTGGCAGAGTTCTCACTTGCCATGCCAGAAACCTGGGTTGGACTCCCAGTGCCTGCCCATAAAAAAAAAAAAAAAAAAAAAAATTAAAATAATGGCAGCAAGCAGTAGGTATATCTTTTCAAAAGGAAAGACCCTATTGTTATGACCTGGGGCCCCTTTTATTTAGATATGAGAATTTTCCAAAGAAATTTTTTGAATCTGTATAATTTGATTGGGAGCTTATCATTTTGAAAGTGTCTAAAGAAGAGAACCAATTGTACCTTTGTTATATATTGGTTTTCCCACAGCTTCTGTGAACTGGGTCTTTTGTTCATAGAATCAGAATAAAGCAAATTATAAGTAATTTGGGCTGCAATATCATCCGAGGGAATTGATTATCATCCGTTGTTCTAGTTTGCTAGCTGCTGGAAGGCAATACACCAAAAATGGAATGGCTTTTAAAAAGGGAAATTTAATGAGTTGCTAGTTTACAGTTCTAAGGCTGAGAAAATGTCCCAATCAAAACAAGTCTATAGAAATGTCCAATTTAAGGCATCTGGGGAAAGATACCTTGGTTCAAGAAGGCCAATGAAGTTTAGGGTTTCTCTCTCATCTGGAAAGGCACATGGCAAACATAGTCACAGTTTCTCTCTTGGTTGGAAGGGCACATGGCAAGCAAGGCATCATCTGCTACTTTCTCTCCTGGCTTCCTGTTTCATGAAGCTCCCCCGGAGGCATTTTTCTTCTTCATCTCCAAAGGTCACTGGCTTGTGGACTCTGCTTCGTAGTGCTGCAGCAGTCTGTGCTGTTTCTGAATCTCTTTCTCCAAAACATTTCCCCTTTTATAGGACTCCAATAAACCAATCAAGACCCACTCAAATGGGTGGAGACATGTCATCCCCTAATCCAATCTAACAACCATTCTTGACTAAATCACATCATCAAGGGAGATGATCTGATTACAGTTTCAAAATATAGTATTGAATAGAGATTATTCTACCTTTATGAAATGATATTTTGATTAAAACATGGCTTTTCTTAGGGGGCATAGTTCTTTTCAAACCAGCACACCCATTTTCCTTTATTTTATTTAGCTGCCCTAAATATCTTTTCCTTTTTCAGATTTATGCTTTGTTTTCTTGTTTGTTTTGTTTAAGTAATGAGTTTTCTGTTGAGTAAATTAGATGATTGGGATTGTTTTTACTTTATGGACAGATAGAAACATTGGGCTACATTAATTTTTTTTAAAAAAAGATCAAATGCCATTTTATTTTGATAATACAGTTATGATATAATTTTATTTTCCACATTTTTAGAGAGAACTTAAGTTATTACTAAGTTAAGTGCTATCTACCTTACTTTTGGGGTACCTTTTTCTAAATTTTGATATAACTTTACATACACAGAAATGTTTCAAAAGAAAGTATAAGGAACTCCTGTATGCCCTTTATCCAGATTCATCAATCATTTAAATTTTGTCCCATTTGCTCTATCATTCTCTCTCTTTTCATATGTATATCAAGAGTAAATTGGAAATATCATACTTCTACCCTTAAAAACTTCACTTATATTTCTTAAAAATAAGGACATTGACCCTGTCCCCATCAAGATGGCAGAATGAGAAGCTTCTGGGCTCTTTCCCCACACTGAAGCTCTGGACAACCAGTAAAATCTGGCAGAAATACCTTTAAAACATTTCCAGAAAACAAAAGATTGGCAGAAACAGCATGAGAGCTAATCAAGATAAAAGCTACTTGAAATTGGATCTCATGGTGCCCTGTTTGGCTTTTCTCCCATCTCATCACCTGCTCAGCAAGGAAGCAGCCTGTGCTCCCTACAGGTACACTGGTCCCGGTTCTAGAGGGAGCAGAGTAACTGTCATACACATACTGGAAGCATGTATGTCTGGCCCAGTCTCTCTGGCAGCAGCCTGAGAGACTGAACCAGGATACCTGTCTCAGGTTTGCTGTCCTATGACTTGCCCTGTGTGTAGAAGGCTGTTCACAGAGCTCTCCTACCGAAGCTGTTAGAGAGCAGTCAAGCTATGATGCTTGGGGCAAGCGCTTGCTGGCGGTGGGACATACAGTGCATGCTGGGACTGTGAGGAAACTGTTTCCTAGGAAAGAGGGACATTTGTATCTGTGTAAACAGGAATTCTAAGGGACACACATACATGCCCAACACAAGATGCATGCACAGCAAGGATAAGGGAGGCCCTGTTTGGGCCTGGAGCTATTCTCTAAACTCATTGTATAGATAAACTCAAAGCAGAGCACTCATACAAATCAATCTGAAAAGACTGGGAAACTTCTTTTTTTTCCCTTTCTTTGTTTCTGTTAGCTCCTGGCATTCAGTGAAAGCTCTGTCATAACACTAGCTGGATACTAGCTTAAGGAACAGATGCCATGGAGTCTAAATTCTAGCAATACATTAAAATATCAAAATGTCCAGGTTTCAACAAAATATTACAAAACATATGAAGAAACCGGAAGCAATGGCCCAGGCAAAGGAAAATATTAAAGCATTAGAAGCCATCAATGAAATGGACCAGATCTGGGACATATCAGACAAATAATTTTTTGAAATGGTCCTAAATATACCCAAAGGGCTAAAGGAAAATATGGACAAATAACTAAAGGAAATCTGGAAAACAACAGATGAACATCAATAGAGAGATGAAAATTATGAAAAAAGAATCAAACAGAGCTAATGACCACAGCAACAGAAATGAAAAATTACCTCGATACATTCAATGCCGTATTTGAATTATCAAAGAGAAGATAATTAAAATCATCCAGTCTGAGGAGCAGAAAGAAGAAAGAATGAAAAGTGAAGAGGACCTGAGGAACCTGTATGATATTATACATTGTGGGAATCACAGGAGAACAGAGAAAGAAGGGGCAGAGAGAATATTCAAATAAATAGTGGTTGAAAAATCGACCAAATTTAACGAAAGACATAAATATATACATCCAAGATGACAAACAAATTCCAATAGATAAACTCCAATAGACCCACACACAGCTTATTATAATCAAACTGTCAAATGCCAAAGATAAAGAGAAAATTCTGAAAACCACAAGAAAGCAGCAATGTGTCACATACAAGGGAATCTGATTAATATTAAATACAGATTTATTATAGGAAACCATCAAGGCAAGAAGATAGTGGGATGACATACTTAATATGCTGAAAGCAAACAATTGCCAACCAAGAATTCTAAATCTGTAAAATTGTTTTTCAAAAACAAGGGAGAAATTAAGGAATTCCCTGATAATAGAAGATAAGTGATTTTTGTCACCAGTAGGCCAGGCCAACAAGAGATGATAAAGGGAGTTCTATAAGTTGAAAGGACAATAGATAATAGTTTGAAGCTGCAAGAAGATATAAAGATCTCCGGTAAAGATAGCTACATGGGTAAATATAAATGCCAGGACTATTGTATTTTGGGTTTGTAATTCCACTTTTTACTTCCTGCAGGATCTAAAAGGCAAATGCAAAAAAAGAAATGATGCATCAGTAGTTTTGGACTATCAACATGCAATTTGTGACAAGAACTAGATAAAAGCAGAGGGTTAATACTATTAAAGTTAAGTTGGTATCAAAGCAAAGGGATTATTATGCATTTAGGATATTAAATTTAAGCCCCACTGTAAATACAAAGAAAATACCAGAGAATAGGCAAGTTCGTAGAGACAGAAATTAGAGTATAGGATCCAGAGGCAGGGGGTCAGGGTGGAAGAGAAGTTAATACATAATGGGTGTTGGGTTCTGTGTGGGCAGGTGGGGAAGTTATTTAGTTCAAGAAATTGATGTTGATAAAAAAAAGTTACAGTTTATATTACAGTTTTATCATATAACTCAATAATATCTCTTTGAGCCTATTGTCCCTTGTTAGAGCCTGTCCAGGATCACAAATTGCATTTAATTGTCATTGTCTCTTTAGTTGCTCTGTCCTTTGTTTTTAATTGTGGTGATATATAAAAAACATAAACTTTCCTGTCTTAACTGCTCTAAAGATACCATTCAGTGGGATTAATCTCATTCACAATTTTGCAGTATCCTCACCTTCCTTTACCAAAGGTTGTTACATAAGTGGATATCCTTAATCTTAGGAAATGTTTATGGCAGTATTAACTATTCAAGGAGCATGTTATATAAAACCCACACTCAAGTGTTCAGAAGCTAGATTGGTAAATAGCAAGACAGACAGACAAAGAGATGGATGGAGAGATGGAGAAGTAGGTAGAGACAGATGACAGATTAGATAAATAGATAGATGAATGGAGGAAGGCTAGGATGGAAAGAGAAAAAAAGAGAGAGAGAAAAGAAAGGAAGAAAGAGAAAGAAAGAAAGATGGCAATTGCAGCAAAATGTTAAAATTGGTGGCTGGGTGTCTTGGGGGATAGGGGTATGGGATTTATATTATTTTGGTAACTATTCTGTAAGCTTGAAAGTATTTCAAATTAAAAAGTGTTTTAAATTTTTTTGAAAGGACAGTCTCATATAACTCCACAGTACCATTTTCAAAATCAGGAAATTTAACGTTGACACAATATTATTTCATTCACAGTCTATATTCAGATTCCATCAGTTGTCTCCAAAAAGTCCCTTATGTCAATTTTTGTCAAGGTTCAGGATCCAATTTGGGATCACTATTGCATTTAATTGCCATGTCTCTTAATCTTCAGTCTGGAAAAAGTTCCTCAGGCTTTCTTTGTCATTCTTGGTCTTGACACTTTTGAAAAGTACAGGCCAGTTATTCTTTAGAATGTTCCCCAATTTAGGTCTGCCTGTTTCCTCACGATTAGATTTGGGTTCTGTATTTTGGCAGGAATGAATGACACAGAAGTGATGGCCTCGTCTAGTTTATGTAGTTGGAGTGGAGAATGACTTTAACCTATATGGTCTGCTCTAAAACCAAAAGCATCTTACTTATCCAGATCTCAGCTATTAAGCGCTCTATTTTAACTGGAATATATTTGATAAGAAAAAAGGTTAAAAAAGCAAAACACGTTGCTGCCAAAATCAGTATCATGGCATCCATGTGTAGCAGATGTTCTAGTGAGTCTGATTTGGTTTTGTGTGTATGGGGGGGTGGGGGTAGAGGTAGGCAGATAATGTTTTTACATTGAAAGTGTTGTGATATCCAAGTTTATACCAGTAGAAGAATTTCCTTGTCAAAAGATTTAGACCATTAACCTCTGCATGTTGGCAGTGTCTTTAATTAAGGTAAAACAAAAGTTTTCCCAGAAGCAAATTCTAATAGTCGCTCTGCAGAGCAGGTTTAAGGTTCACACCCCAGAAAAACTAACATTTGAAAATTTGTTTATTGAAGTCACTGTAAATACTTACATTAACAGAGATTGAAAATACTCTGCAAAGGACTTCAAGTTATAAGGATGCCCTAGACAATCTTGGCACAGAACATTCATAGACTCTAGAAAAAAAAATCCAGCCCAGCCCCAAGGCTCTTTCTTTAGCCATCCAGAGGAAGTTTTACATTTAAAAAAAATGAAAATGGGGGTTGATACCAGAACTCTGTTGAGTGTTCTTTATAGCTTAATGGTATATTTATATAACGTTAACCTCATGGAAAAGAGTATATGGGTCTCTTTAGAGAGTGTGATTTCTGTCATCTCTCAATGATTCTTTCTGTTGCTACAATGTCTGGAATTAAGGAACTCTTCATGAGACATTTGGATGGGGTCAAGTCTATGTAACCATTTCAATTAAGAGCCCGGGTGGCCAGAATAGGCCAAAGCAGGTAGCACCCCTTAGATGGGGTGGCCAGATTTAGGGAATAAAAATATAGGATAACCAGTTAGGGTTGAATTTCAGATAAAAAATGACTTTTTTTAGTAGAAGAATGCTGCAAATATTGCATCCTGAATTTCAGCTGTCAACTCTACTCTTAGAGAAAACTATTTTTGCCTCACTGAGCTATATGCTTTAGGAGAAAAGTGCATGTGTGTTACTCCAGCAGATCTCCTCTTGGGCACTTAGTACCTTTTTATTTCATTCACAGTTCTAATGGGTCATCTGGTTTCTATGCCTGCAGAATATTAGGAGCAATATTTTGCACTGTAACATGAACAAAAAGCGATTGCTTAGCAACACAGGGACAGCCAGAACAACTTTAGAAAAACAGACACAAGAATTAAAACAAGAAAATCAGAGGACCAAGTATCCTATCATCCCAAGGTATTGCCTAACTCTATAGCCCCAAACTGTCACCGGTGTTGTTATAAGGATCCCAGGACATCAAAAAACCTTAAATTATGGTTAGAATATATTTTAAGAGTTATCTGAGATGCTTTATTGAAGTATTAATATAATAAATAACCAATAAATAAGTATAAATAAATAAGCACTAAGGCAAAGCAATGCATGATATGTTTGACAAAGATTTTTAAACTAGTTAAAATTTAAATTGACAATATTTTGGTACCTTAAAAACAGGGATACATCCAAAATACAGCTTACAATAATACAAATTATTTCCTGAGATTTCCAAACTTCAAGTGTTTTCCTGTTATCGCTTTTTTCCAATTCTCTCCAAATAATTAAATAATAAGCCTTTAAGGTCTTAATCCCAACCGACTCAAACCATACATGTTGTCTCTGCTGCAAGTTTTATGAACTTTTAGAAAACTTGACATTCAAAAATACTGTCCTTTTGTTGGGGGAAGGGAGTGAGTGAATGTGGGCTATTTTCATTTCCAAAAGGATTTTTTTTTCCCAAAAAAAATCACCACTGGGATTCCTTTTAAAGCTGAGCAACTTTCCTGATCTAAAATACCATTTAATTAATACCCATGTTCTACTGATTTTCATGCCTTCATTTTGCAAAGAAAGATAAATATGTCACAAAACTGGGCTGTGCAGATGGACAGAATTCTCTTATGTCCTTAAAAAGTGGAATATGGTTATAGACACAGTGAGATAGTTATGTGTCAAAAGAAATCTGTCAGCTTTTTAGCAGTTGAATAATTCAGAAGATGTGCATTAAGCCAACTTCCTAATTTCCCATATCCCCACTTTCTAATTCTCTCCTTTTCATCCTGTGATCTTCTTCATCCCTCAAAGCTATTTGTTGCAGAGATGCCCTGGAAAGCAGGTGGTCTTCCTTATATGACAGCATCTGCTGCTCAGAATGAGAGGCTAATGATCTGAAAGCAAAGGAAATGAACCCTGCTGTCCTATACATGCCTTTTAAAAAATGACCTTGATTTTATGATTTTTTTTTATTGTTGAATCAGCTGGAACATTTTTTTTGTTGTTGTTTACAATAAAGCAGATTGTCTAAAGGCAATGATCCTCCTCCTTTTTTATTTCTGATATTGGGGTTTGTTTCTTTCCTACCATTTTCTGGATCAGGTTACTTCCCTAAAATTTTGCAAATGGTGTGGGTGGCTGCAAACACTCTGAAGGTTTTTCTTAAGCCATTTGTTAATAATATCCCCTCAGTGTTGACTCCAGTCTTTATAGCTATGATTGTTATTGAAACTTCAAGGGCACAGTGGTATTTTTTTATGCTTCTAGCCCTAGGGGAGAAAAGAATTCCCAGGAGGACTTTTGGCTGGCCTCTTATCTTCCAGAAACAAAAAATTGAGATCCTAAGCTGAAAGGCTTTCTTTTTCTTTTTTTTTTTTAGCTATCTAAATCTGAATGGACAGTGCAGTACAGTAGAAAGAGCAGGTGCTCAGGGCTCAAATGGACCTGAATTAAATCCCAGTTCTACCACTTACTAAATGTGCAACACTTGTCCTCAAGATTTTGAGTCTCATGTTCTTAACCGGTAAGCAGGTTATTGTATGCTACAAATTTCACAGGTAGGGAGGATCTTTGAGTCTCAGTGACTTATCTGTAGGATAGATAAAGTTAATACTCACCCCACACTGTTAAGTGGAACAACTAAATGAAAGAAGAGGGCTTTTCACATGGGCGCTCAAGAAACATTAGCTTCTTCTGAGAATCCCCCTATTTCTCTGTCCCTCCCTCTTCCCAGTGCATATGAACATCTCCATATAGTTACATAGGACTAACATTTTTCTCTTTTTCCTCTGTCTTTCATGGGGAAATTCTGGATGACATGGAAACCTGTCCCAGCCTGTCATGCTGTTGAAATGAACTTGGATTCATGAACAAAACCCTTTGTCTGAACCGGGAGCCTGCCTGGGGTAGGGCCTGCCTCAACTCCACTGGGGCTGTCCGCCTTTAGACAGAGAGGAAGCTGGGGCGACCTGGTGTGGCAGAAGGCATTTCCTCTTTGAACTCCTGCCCAATCTTTCCTTTTCTGGTTTTCCCCCAAACTATGAAATGTGATAGTAAGCCCCTGGGATTCACTGTTTTAGGGCCATGAACCAAATGTTTTCAGTTTGTCTGATAATACAAATGGCCCTCGCATGCTGCTAGCAGCTCATCAGTTAGACACCCTTTTTGGAATAACAGATAATTGCCGATAACAAGAGTTGTTTGCCAACAATTTGTTCTCTTTCCTCACTTCCTCCTTCCTCTCTCCCCTCTTTTTCTCCTGTAGGCTGGTAACTCTTCCCTGCCCCAGGTTGACTGGCAGGCACACCAATAGGCATCACAGTGGGATTCTGTCACACAGGGCTCTTCAAATCCACTGAATAGTTCTACCATGCTTTGTGCAATTGTATAATGGGTGTCTTTTGTTCTCTTTATTCTCTTGGCCTTTCCTGATTGCTTATGGCTTCAGTGCAGGTGCTTGAGATGTTGGTTGGCTAAGGATACACCTTAAGGTGGGGAGAATTATGTACCCTAACAAACATAGGTTTTTAATCTTAATCTATCCACCTGTGGGTGTGAACCCATTTGTAAACAAAACCTCTTCAAGATGTTATCTTAGGGGCGAGCCACGGTGGCTCAGCAGGTAAGGGTGCTTGCCTGCCATGCCCGAGGACCCAGGTTCGATTCCCAGTGCCTGCCCATGTATTAAAAAAAAAAAAAAAAAATAGATGTTATTTTGGGTTAAAGTGTGGCCCATCTGAATGAAGGTGGGTCTTAATCCATATTACTGGAGGCTTCATAAGAAAAAGAAACTTGAAGCCAGCAGTTGGAGAAGGCTACACAGGACTAGATGCTAGAAATCAACAAAATGGAAAAAGCTGACAAAGTGAAAGGATATCATCCTGTGATGGCAGGAAGAGATATAAGTCAAAGAGCCCCAAGAATTGCCAGCAGTAAGCACCAGAATACTGCAGGCTCTGGGAGAAAGAAAGCCTTGCCAATATCTTAATTTGGGCTGCTTCTAGCCTCAGAACCATGAGCCAATAAAATTCTGTTGTTTAAGCCAATCCATGTGTGGTATTTGTCATAGCAGCCTGGCAAAGTAAGACACACCATTTCTAAAGACCTAATATGGTATGGAATAATGTCCTGAGCTGGAAAGAATAGTATCAAATTAATGAATTGAGCCTCTGTTTACCTTTCTAATGGGGAAGTCAGAGAATTAAACAGGTGGTTAGCAAGGTCTATAATTAAGTGCTACAAAAAATGTAAGTGCAGTAGTTTATGTGAATAAAGAACAACTTAATCATTTTTCTTTTAGGCAGCTGCTTTTTCTTTCTCCTTTGAAAAAAATTAAATTAAAAAACTAAATTTAATTAAATTTTTTTTAAATTACAGCTTTTATTGGGATATAATTTACATATCATGTTTAAGTATAAGATTCAATGATTTTAAATAAATTTATAAAATTGTGTAGCCATCAACACAATCTGATTTTTAGAACTTTTCCATCACCCCCCAAATTTTCCACAAGCCTGTTAATTTCCTCTTGCATTTCCCTAACTTCAGGCAACCATCAATCTGCCTTTGCTTCTATAAACTTGCTTTTCAACATTCTATTTAAATGGAATCACATAATATTCTAGGCTTTGGGTCTGGCTTCTTTGGTTTACCATAATATTTTTGAGGTTCATCCATGTTTTAATATGTATCAATGTTTAATTTCTTTCTATTGTTGTATAATGTTCCACTGTATGGACATACCATATTGCATTTATCCATCAGAGTGATGGGCTCTTGGATTATATCCAGTTTGGGGCTATTAATGGTCATAGTGCTACAAACATTTATGTACAAGTCTTTGTAGTCATATGTTTTCATTTATCTTGGGTAGGTACTTGAGCGTGAAATAGATGGGTCCTTTGATAAGTTTTAATGTAATTTTTAAGAAACTGCCAAACTGTTTTGCAAAGTAAATGTGCCATTTTTTCATTATCACCAGCAATGTATCAGGGTTCCAGTTTCTATATGTACTCACCAAAACTTGGTATTCTATGTGGTTTTTAAAATATATACATTATTGTAGCCGCTCTAGTGAATATGTAGTGTTAACTTATGATTTTAATTTGCATTTTCTTAATGAGTAATGATGCTGAGCACTTTCACATACTTATTAGCTATTCATATGTCATTGTCAAAATGTCAATTAGCCAAATTAGCCAATAAATTCCTGTTGTTTAATTCTCCGATTTCCTCATTAGAAAGGTAAACAGAGGCTCAAAAAGTCATGTCTTTTTATTTTCTTATTTTGTGTTTTAATAGTTATTTATGTTTTCTGGACATATATCCTTTATCAGATATATGACTTGCAAATATTTTCACCTATTCTTTGGCTTGTCCTTTTGTTTTCTTATAGTGTCTTTTGAAGCACAAATGCTTCTAATTTTGATGAAGTTGAATGTAATTTTTTTCTTTTTTTTTTTGCTTATGCTTTGGGTGTCATATTGAAGAACTCTTTGCTTAATCCAAGGTCAGGCAGATTTTCTCCTGTGTTTTCTTCTAGATGTCTTATACTTTTAGCAATTAAATTGAGTTCTATGATGCATTTTGACTTAATTATTGTGTATGTTGTTGGTACACCATTTGCTGAAACGACTATCTTTTTCTCATTAAATTGTTTTGGTACCTATGTTAAAAATCAACCTGACCATTAAATTTAAGGTATATTTCTGTACTCAATTCTGTTTCACTGATATATGAGTTTATCTTTATGCACATATCACACTGTCTTGATGTTGTAGCTTTAAAGTGAGTAACTTTGTTTTCTTGTTTTCGAACCTGTTTTGGCTATTCTGGGCCCTTTGTAATTCCACATATAATTTAGGATTATTTTGCCAATTTCTACAAAACAGCCAGCTGGGATTTTGATAGGGACTGCATTGAATCTACAGATCAATTTGGAGAGAATTACCATTTAAACAACATTGAATCTTCTAATATATGTGAATATGGAGTGTCTCGCCATGTATTACATATTCTTCAGCAATACCTTGTAGTTTTCATCATAGAAATTCTAAACTTTGTTAAATTTACAGATAAGTATT
Source organism: Tamandua tetradactyla (assembly GCF_023851605.1). Taxonomy (NCBI): domain Eukaryota; kingdom Metazoa; phylum Chordata; class Mammalia; order Pilosa; family Myrmecophagidae; genus Tamandua; species Tamandua tetradactyla. Next base: position 76,942,408 of record NC_135328.1, read on the forward strand.
TTAATCTGTTTGACTCTATTGTAAATGGAATTGCTATCTTACATTTACTTGTGGGTTGTTTGTTGCTGGTTTGTAGAAAAACAACTGGGTTTTGTATATTGATTTTGTATCTTGTCACCTTGCTAGAGATGTTTATTAGTTCATGTATTTTCGAGGTTGTTGTTTGTTTGCTTGTGTGTTCTCTAGGACTTTCTACAAATAGGAGCATGTCATCTTCAAATAAATACAGTTTTGCTTCTTCCTCTCCAATCTGGTTGCCTTTAATGTCTTACATATACAGCACTTGATCTTTCATTAAATTAGCTGTATAGATTTCATAGATGCCATTTATCAAGTTGAGTAAATAACTATATAGTCCTACTTTGTTGAGAGATTTTTAGTCATGAATGGGTGTTGGATTTTGTTAAATGCTTTCTCTGCATTTACTAAGATGGTTATGTGAGTTTTTTCCTTTATTCTATTTCAGTGGTGTATTACATTAGTTGATTTTCAGATAGTAAGCCAATCTTGAATTCCTGGATAAATCTCACTTTGTGTTGGTGTATAATCCTTTTAATATATTGCTGAATTCAGGTTGCTAATATTTTAAGGATTTTTATATCTATGTTCTTGAGGAGTGCTGGTCTGTAGTTTTCTTTGCTTGTAATGTCTTTCTCTGGCTTTGTTAACAGGGGAATATAGCCTCATATAATAGGTTAGAAAGTACTCTCTCCCCTGTCTTTTCTGAAACAGTCTCAAAATGCTGATTTTATTTCTTCTTTGAATATTTGATGTAATTCACCTATGGAGGCATCTGGGCCTTGGCTTTTCATTTTGTGAAGATTTTGAATTACTGTTTCAATTTCTTTACTTGTTATAGGTCTATTCTGACTTTCTAATTATTCTTGAGTCAGTTTTGAGAATTTGTGTCTCTGGGAATTGTCAGTGTCATCTAAGATATCTAATTTTGGCATGAAGTTATTCGTAATCCATTTCTTTTTTTAGGGTTAGTAGAGATGTGCCTTCATTAATTTCTGATTTTGATAACGTGTGTCTTCACCCTTGTTTCCTTGGGCCATTTAGTTAAAGGTTTTTAAAGGTCAGTTTTGTTGATCTTTTCAAAGAACCAACTTCTTGTTTTGCTTATTTTCTCAATTGTTTTCTGCTTCATTTTTATCCATTTCATTGATTTCTACTAAGTTCTTGATTATGCCCTTCTTTCTGCTTGCATTAAGTTTAGTTTACTTTTCTTTTTCTAGTTTCCTAAGGTTGAAGCTTAGTCGTATAGTTTAAGGTTTTCTTTTCTTCTAGTTATTTTATTTTGTCAGGGTTGCTATGACAAATACCAGAGAATTGGTGTCTTAACAAGAATTTATTGTCTCACAGTTTTGGAGCCTAGAAGTCCAACATCAAAGTTTTATAGGCCATGCTTTGTCTGGAATTTGTAGTCCTCTGGTGGTGTCTCAATCTCTGCCTCCATCCCATGGTTATCTATCTCTTTATGCCTCCTTTTCTGCCTTCTTACTCCCCTGCTCATTCATTTCCTTATAAGGACACAAATCATAATAGATTAAGGCCCACACTCATTCAATTTAGCCTCACCTGAACTAACATATATTCAGAGATTCCATTCACAAATGGGTTCAGACCCTACAGGACTACTGGTTAGTACTTGAACATGTCTTTTGTGGGGAACATGATTCAATCCCAAACACTAGATATTTAATGCTATAAATTTCCCTTTAAGCTCTTCTTTCGCTACTTTCTATAAATTTTGATATGCTATGTTTTCTATTTTAATTCAGTTCAAAATATTTCCTTTAGTTTTCCTTGTGATATATGTTTAAGAATTATTTAGAAATAGGAATTTAAATTCCACATATTTGTTGTTTCCCCAGATTATTTGCCTGATTTAATTCTGTTGTTGTCAGAGAACATTCTTCATATGGTTCCAGTACTTGAAATGTATTGAGATTTGTTTTGTGCCCCAGAATGTAGTATATCCTAGAGAATGTTTCATGTGTCCTTGAAAAGAATGTGTGCTGGGATTTCTTTTGACAGAGTATTTTATAAATGTCAGTTAGGTTAAACTCGTTGATAATGTTGTTCAAGTGTTCTACATCTTTGCTGATTTTATTTCTAGTTTTTCTACAATTATTGAGAGTTGGTTGAAATCTCTAGCTATTATCTTCAAATTGCTCTTTTTCCTTTCAATTCTGTAAATTTTTTGCTTCCAGTATTTTCAAGTTCTTGTTTTTGTGTGTACATAATTATATTTATTTTCTTGAAATAACTATTATTATAAAATATTTCTCCTTGTCACTAGTAATATTTCAAATTTTAAAATCTATCTTTCTGTTATTATTTTAGCCATTAGAGCTCTTTTATGGTTACTGTTTGTATGTGTACCTTTTTTCATGCTTTTATTTTTCACCTATCTGTCTTGGACTCTGTTTCAGTTTGCTAATGCTACTGGAGCACAATATACCAGAAATGATTGGCTGTTACAAAGGGATTTATTAGGTTACAAATTTACAATCCTAAGGCCATGAAAATATCCAAATTAAGGCATCAAAACAAGGTACCTTCACTTAAGAAAGGCCGATCATGTCCAGGGTCTCTCTGTCACATGGTGAAATCTGTTGGCCCTTCTCTCTTGGGTTAGTGTCCAAAATGGCTTTCTCAGCTCCTGTGGATCCTTCTGGCTGCTCCTGGGGCATTTTCTCTTGGGCTTCAGCATCTGTGGGTCTTCCCTTAGCTTCTCTGGGGAAAACTCTGGATTTCATCTCTTAGCTTATCATCTCCAAGTACATTTTCTGTCTTTAAGCATCTGTGCTTTCTCCAAAATGTCTACCTCTTAAAGGACAGCAATAAATGGATTAATACCCACCTTGTATGAGCTGGATCACATTTCCATGGAAACAACTTAATCAAAAGGTCCCACTCAACTAGATGTCTGCCCCCACAAGATTGGATTAAAAGAAGGTGTCTTTTTCTGGGGTGCATAACAGTTTCAAACCAGCACATTCCACCCTCTGGACCCCCAAAAGAGATGTTCTTTCCATATGCAAATTGCATTCATTCCATTACAATATCACAAAAGCCTTAAACTATTTTATTAACAATATAAATATAGTACCAACTTAAAAAAAAAACAGCACAGTCTCATTAAACTCAGCTACAGTCATTGTCTGTCCTAAGGCAAAATTCTCCTCTGGCTGTGGACCTATGAAACTTAGAAAAAGTTTTCTGCTTCCAATATACAAAGGAGGTACAGTCATAGAATAAATGTTCCCATATCCGTAGGGAGAAATTGGAAGGAAAACAGAGATCACTAGACTTAAAGAGCTCTGGAAACCTGCAGGGCATGCTCCATTGGATTACAAAGTCTGAGAATTATCTGTAGAATGATGTTTTATCCTAAGAGCTTGAGAAAGTGGAAGTTTCACTGATTCCAAGGATTTACAGTGGCCATGCTTTCTGCAAACACTGGCATGAGGTTACATTGGAGAGCATTGGAGAGACTACCTTGTTCTAAGCCCCACCCTCCTCAAGCATCTGGGTGGCACCCGGACTCTGCCATCTCCAGGGCACATACTCATCTCCTTCAGATCAGTGGGGTGGTAGCCAGGCTCTCCCCAATCTCCAGGGAATGTGCTCCACCCTCTGAGGCCTGAGGCAGCAACTCTCTTTCTGAAAAGTGAGGCAAAGGCCCACCCTCTGCCTTTGGGGTAAACTCAGTCTCTCCACACACATGGGTGTGTCCACTCTCCTGGCCAAGATTTCTTGGCTCTAGACCTTAGCTTCCATTGTTCTGCCTTTGAAGTCATTTTTCTTCTAATTTATCCCTTTTCTGTCCTTTATAGTTCAGACTGGCAGTGGTTCTGTTCATACAGATCTTTAAAAAAATTGGTTGACTTGGCATGAAGGATACAGAGGTCAAAACTGTCAGACTAGGACTTTCTAGAAATCCTTTCTAGATAGCTACATTTCCAATCCTGGATTTTTCTGAAATGACTGACTGTTTCCATATGGAGTTAAATCCTTACATGGGGCACTATTATGTGAAGTCTCACTTTCTGGAAGCCCAGAATTTTCCAGATCACCAATTTCTGCCTTCTTTGTGCCCAAGAGTTCAGTTCTCAGCTTATCCCTTTCCTGTTGCATTTTACTATAAGCTGCAAGGAGAAGCCAGCCTGCATTTTTCACATTTACTTCGGAAATCTCTTCAGATAAGTATCTCAGCTCGTCACTTTCAAATTCTACCTTCCATCCAACTAGGACTCAATTTTGTCAAATTCTCTGTCACTTTAAAACAAGGGTTGCCTTTCTCCAGTTTGCAATGACACATTCATCATTTCTGTGTAATCTTTAGAATCATCAGCAGTATCTTTAGAATCCATATTTCTACCAACAGTCTCTTCAAAGGAATCTAGGCTTTCTCTATCAAGCTTCTCTCAATTCTTCCAGAATCTTCCCCTTATCCATTTATAAAGCCATTCCAGCACCTTTGATATTTGCAAATCACAACACCCCACATGTCTGGTTACAAAATCTGTTTCAGTTTGGTAAGGTACCAGAATGCAATATACCAGAAATGGATTGGCTTTTACAAAAGGAATTTATTAGTTTATAAACTTTCAGTTCTAAGAGCATCAAAATGTTCAAATTAGGCATCAACAAGAGGATACCTTCATTCAAGAAAGGCCAATAATGTTCAGGATTTCTCTGTCACATGGAAAGGCATATGGCAATATTTTCTGGCCCTTCTGTCCTAGACTGGTTTCCAAAATGGCTCTCTTAGCTCTTGTGGGTCTTTACAGGTAATTCTGGGGTATTTTCCTTTTTTCAAGCATCTGCAGGTCCTCTCTTAGCTTCTCTGGGGCAAACTCTGGATTTCATCTCTTAGCTTAGCATCTCATGATGCATTTTCTATCTCCAAACATCTGTGCTTTCTCCAAAATGTCTCCCTCTTAAAGGACTTCAGTAAGTGGATTAACTCTCCTTGAATGGGCAGGATCACATGGAAACAACCTAATCAAAAGGTCCCACCCCACAATAGTTCTGCCCCCACAAGATTGTATTAAAAGAGCATGGCTTGGGTGGTGCAATGGTGGCTTAGTGGCAGAATTCTCACTGTCACACCAGAGACATGGGTTCAATTCCTCGTGCGTGCTCATGCAAAAAAAAAAAAAAAAAGAGCATGGCTTTTCTTGGGTACATAACAGTTTCAAACCAGCAGAGACTCTAAAGGATGTCTTTTCTACACAGCATATAATTTGGTCTAGCTTTTTAAACCAGTTTGATGATCTCTGCTTTTTTGACAGGGGTGTTTAGTCCATTTACATTTAGTGTAACTATGACACGATTGAATTTATGTCTGCAATTTTCTATTTGTCTCATGTATTGTTTTTTGTTCTTCTATTCCTCATTTTGTATGAAATAAGTAGTTTTTACTGTACCATTTCTTTCCTCTGTTCATTTTTAATTACATTTTTTGTTGTCACCTCCATGGTTGCTTAATTGCTGTATTAAAATCAGACAAAATAGATTTTAAGACACAAAATACTGCAAAATGCATCCCAATTTTTCACAATTTATTTCAGCATAAGAGTAGCTTAATTGCCGTAAAATATAGAAGCTTTGCTCCTATTTATCTTCTTTTCTTCCTGACCCCTTAGTGCTTTTAATATCAAGTGTACTATATCTATATATGTTATAAGTCTAATAAAACTGTTGTAATCACTGCTTTATACAATCATATACCTTTTTCAAAAGTTTAGAAAATATGTTTATGAAGTCTGTGCTGGTTTGAAAGTGTTGTATACCGCAGAAAAGCCATGTCCTTTACTCCTGATTTAATTCTATAGGGTGGAGGCCCTACAGTATTTTTTTTTCTGTTGTTGTTATTCATTAAAGCCCCGTTTATTAGATTGTCTCTAGGGAGATGTGATACTCTTTTTGGGTGTGACCTTTTGGTTAGAATACTTCCATGGAGATGTGACAGAGCCATTTGTGAATGTGGCTTTTTTATTAGATAGAGATGTGAACTCACCCATTCAAGGTGGGTCTTGATTACTTTGCTATAGTCCTTTAAAGGGGGAAACATTTTGGCTAAACCTCAGATGCAGATGTTTGGAAATGCAGATGCAGTTCAGTTGCTTCAGAGCCGAGAGAGACATGGATGTTTGGAGATGGTTGGAGTGCTGACAGAGAGAGCAGATGCCTAGACATTGGAAAATCCTAACAGATGTCACCTGTGCCTTCCCATGAGATGTTAAGCAAGCCAGAACCCAGAGTTTGGCACAGAATAGCTAAGTGAAAGCCCACAGATGCTTAGAGAGGAAACCACTGGCATCAGAAGTTGGAAACAATAGAACGGAAAAAAAATGATCAGCCGATGTCAGCCGTTGCCTTCCCAGGTGAAAAAGTGTCCCATATGGCATCAGCCTTCCTTTTTAAAAAATATTTTTATTGATATATTGTGTTAGTCAAGGTTCTCTAGAGAAACAGAACCAGCAGGAGAGATCAGCAAATATGAGAATTATAAAGGTCTCTCATGCAACTGTGGGAATGAAGGGTCCAAAATCTTAGGGCAGGCTGTGAAGCTGGTGGCTCTGATAAAGGGTCTGGACAAACTCCACAGGAAAGGCTTGTGGATTCTTTCACTGCTTTTCACTGAAGAAGCAGTGAAAGAATCTCTCTTCTTCCTTCAAAGCCTTTAACTGATCGTATTATCTCACTGTGGGAGACATGCCTTAGTTGACCACAGATATGATCAGCCACAGGTGCAACCAACTGACTGATGATTTAATAAACCAGTCTTCTGGTTTATCAATCAGCCACAAAATACCCTTGTAGCAATGGTCAGGCCAGTGCTTTCCCTATGAGACAACTGGGCATAATCACCTCAAGTTGAAACCACAACCTAACCATCACAGATATCTTCACACACATACAATCCATCCAAACTATTCAATCAGTGACCCACAATATCATTATGTAGTTTTGTATTCACCATATTCATTTTTAGAACATTTGTATGACTCCAGAAAAAGAAACAAAAAGAAAAACTCATACATCCCATACCCCTTACCCATCCCTCTTTTGATCCACAGTATTTCAAGCTACCTATTTTTTTTTTTACCCCTTATTCCCCCTAATATATTTTTGTCTTATTTTTTTACTCATCTGTCCATACCCTAGATAAAGGGACCATCAGACACAGGTTTTCATAATCATATAATCACATGTAAAAGCTTTGTAGTTATGCAATTGTCTTCAAGAATCAGTGCTACTAGAATACAGTTCAACAGTTTCAGGTACTTCCCTATAGCCACTCAAATATACCATAAACTAAAAGAGGATATCTATATAATGCATAAGAATAACCTCCAGGATAACGTCTTAACTCTGCTTGTAATCTCTCAGCCACTTGAACTTCATTTTATCTCATTTCTCTTTTTCCCATTTTGGTCAAGAAGGTTTTCTCAATTCCATGGTGCTTGGTCCTAGCTCATCCAGGGAGTCCTGTCCCACGTGGCCAGGGAGATTTACACCCCTGGGAGTCATGTCCTGCGTAGGTGGGGAGGGCAGTGAGTTCACCAGTCAAGTTGGCTTAGAGAGGGAGGCCACAACCATCAGTCTTTCTTGAGTGAAAGTAACCTCTTTCTGTTGCCTTAATTTGGACATTTTCACAGCCTTAGAACTGTAAATCTGTAACATAATAAATTCCCCCTTATAAAGCCATTTCACTTCTGGTATATTGCATTCCAGGAGCTTTACTGTACCAATACAGAATCCTTTATATTTAGCCACATACTTACCATTTTTGGTTCTCCTCATTTCTTCCTGTGGATTTGAGGTGTTCTCTAAAGAGCTGCTTATCTTTTCATCCTGAAAGACTTTCTTTATTATATCTTGTAAGAAATATCTGCTAGTAATAATTTCTCTCCATATTTGTTTATCTGGAAATGCTTTTTATTTCATCTTCATTTTTGAAGAATAATTTTACTGGCTATAGAATCCTTGGGTGACAGGTTTTTTTTCTTCTTATACACTGAGAGTGTCATTTCACTGCCTTTTGCCTACAGTATATCATATAAAAAGTCTGACATTTATCATATTGTATTCCTTGTGCATGATGAATCATTTTATGCTCATTATTTTCACACTTTTCTCTTTATCCTTGTGTTTCAACAATTTAACTATGATGTGTCAACATATGGATTTCTTTTTGTTTATCCTACTTGTGTTATACTCATTATTTTCACATTTTTCTCTTTATCCTCGTATTTCAACAATTTAACTATGATGTGTCTACATATGGATTTCTTTTTGTTTATCCTACTTGTGTTATGCTCATTATTTTCACACTTTTCTCTTTATCCTTGTGTTTTAACAATTTAACTATGATGTGTCTACATATGGATTTCTTTTTGTTTATCCTACTTGTGGTTTTTCATGCCTATTGGATCAGTGCATTAATGTTTTAATCAAATTTGGGAAGTTTCCACCATTATTATTTCAAGTATTTTTTTCTGGTGATTTTCCTCTCTCTTTTACTTCTGGGACACCCATTAACATGTGTGTTGGTATGCTTGTATTGTCCCATAGGTTTGTGAGGCTCTATTTGTTTTTTTTTTCAATTTTTCTCAGTTTCTTTCATTTGGATCATTTCTAATAAACTATCTTCAACTTTGCTGATTCTTTCATCTGCAATCTCAAATCTGTTGTTGAATACCTCTGGTGAGGTTTGTGTTTCAGTTATTGTAGTTTTTAAATAAGGAACTATCATTTTTTTAAAAAAAAGTCTGTTTCTTTGCTGAGATTCCCTATTCATTGATTTATCCTTGCCATGCTTTTTAAAATGCTTAAGCATAACTTCCTTAACTAACCGAATAGAATTGTAATAATTGCTTTGTAGTTTTCACCTGCTAAATGCAACATCTGGGCTACTCAGAGAGACTTTCTATTGACTGCTTATTTTCCCTCAGGATGGGTCATATTCTTGTTTCTCTTCAAATCTCATATATTCGTGTTTTTACTACTGGGCATTTAGAGAATATGTGTTAGCAATTCTGGATGCTTATTTTTCCTTTCCTGAGTATTGTTTTTATTTTGTCTGTTTCCTTATTTAGTAAGTTGCAAGGAGTAATTTATAAAATATGGCTAGCCCAAAGTGTGTTGCCACTGATGTATCTTCTTAGTTTTTCTTTTCTTGTTTTTATATTTAAGTCTGGCTTTTTAGAGATTTGCCCTGGGTCTGCATAGTTTAGTGTTCATCCAAAGATTAACAGTGGTTGTGCTCAAACACCTTCTCTAACAAAGCTTCCACATTCTCCTGTTGGACCTGTATGTGGACTTGGAAGCACATTCCATATTCAGGATGTAATCAAGACTTCTTGGCTTTTGCTTTTCACTGAGCTCTCTTGTTTCTCCTCTGTATAGGTACACAGGTTCCATCCGCCATTGATGTGTGCATGGCATGGGTACACTCCAGTCTCTTTGCTTGTGCAATTACCTCTTGTCAACCTGGGATATATGGAGAGCTTATTGAGTCCTCTATAGCTGTCTCATCTCCTGAAATTCCTGGGTTGTCAACTGATCCATTGCTTGCCTCAAACAGAACCAAAACCTCAAGCTAGTGGAGCTACTATCCCTCCCTATTTGCTTGCTACCAAGATCGTCATTTTAACTGACAATGCTCCAAATCAAGTAAGTCCCCTCTGGCAGTGGCAGTGAGGCTACATTTTCTTGTACTACCCTATCCTGATTGAACAACCATGCTGAGACATCCTTTTGCTCTGATTAATTATAACCATAAGTATGACTATATGCTACCTTCCCTACTCCCCCCAGTGAATCATGAAACCTGGGGTTGGTCTTAGAAATGTTCCAACATAGCATCCTTTAGAAGTATTTTGTTTTTGCTTTTTTGCATGGACAGGCACCGGGAAAAAATCCAGGTCTCTGGCATGGCAGGTAAGAACTCTGCCACTGAGCCACCACTGCCCACCCTAGAAGTGCTTTAAAAAATGTTCATTGATGTATAGCACAGATTTACTTAACCGCAAAAACTTAGCTGACCACAGATATAATCACCATAGATGAAATTCATGCACTGATGATTTAAGTCCATAGTAACAGAACAACAGGCACCATCACCTGGCCAAGTTGACAGTGAACCTAACCGTCACATGTATCTTCTTTGTAGCATGATCAAGAGCAAGATATAAAGCCTATTGTCATCCCAGAATGTTCTTCTGCCTCCTTTCATCAATTAAACCTCTTAAAGACAATGAATATTTCTGTCTTCTATCACCATAAGTTAATTTTGCCAGTTGTTGAACTTTATATAAATGAAATCATACCATAAAGACTTTTCATTTAGCATTTTTCACTAAACATTATTTCTGTGAGATTTATCCATGTTGGATGTGTGCATATCAGCCATTATAAGATTGCTATATTTAACAGAATTTTAAAAATTTAAAATTTTTCTCTGCTATGTAATATTATATTCTCTGAACATCTAATCATATGTTAATTTATTCCATTGTTCATGGAAATATGGGTTGTTTCCAGTTTGGGGCTATCATGATGGAGCTGCCATGAACCTTCTTTTACATGAGTTTCGATGAACATATACAGTGTGGGAGGTATTGTCTAAACTAAGACTTGAGGAATGCATAGGGGTCAGCCTGGTGAAGAAGGATAAGATAAGCATTCCAGGAGAAGGGGACAGCTTTGCAAGACCCAAAGGTGAGAGATCAGAAACAATGCCCATTGTCATAGAGCATTATCCCTTAGCATTATAGGTAAGGCTTAGAAAACATCTAAGGCTTAGAAACATCAAAATGAAATGTGAGTTTGTTATGAGTTCTTTGTTGTTGTTGTTGTGAGCTCTTGATTGCTAAGTCTATGATTTCTCAATAGCTAATTAGTTTTGATGTTGTGAACTAGTGATTCAGCCTCCTTTTGCCCTTGATTCTCTTGACTGTAAAATGAAGAACTTGAACTAGATGATATCTGAGATCCCTTGAAATTCAAGATGTGTTATTCCTCTAATCAGAGCATATGATTTTATTCAATCAGCTTTGTAAACAGAAATGTAAAAGGCAGGGCAGCTTGTAAGCTTTCTATTTGTTTTTCACTTCTACAGCCATTTTCCTCTTTTTATCCTTTAATTAAAACATAATTCTGCACAAATAAACATGTGTGTGAGCAAATAAGTAAATATGGGTTCGCTATTTGTACTCATTTACCTATATTATTTTATCCAAAAAAAGAGCAAAAGCAAATAAAAATGCAATTAAACAAGAACAGTTGCATGTGAGTATACTTAAGAATCTCTTTTCAAAGCTTAAATAATACAAGAAGCTAGTTTACTTTTTCATTTTGAAACATCCTTAAGTATTGTTGGAAGTGGAAAGTGAAAATGTATTCCTATTACATTCAAGTTAACGTGATTCACAGATCTTTTGTTTAACTCATATTCACTCCTCAAATACTTACTTAATGGGCATTTTTGAGCATCTACTGTGTGTCAGATTCTGTGCTACATGCAATTAATGTAATGATAAATAACATGGGTCCTGCCCTGGAAGATTCACCATTTAGAGAAACAAACAGTCATATGACTACTACTTATATGATACATGTAAAATAGAGGTGCTACTAAGCACCAGATTTCTTTTGACCTTAGAATAATCAACTATCATTCAATGTTTATTGAGAGCCTACTGTGCATTAGTCAGGTTAGATTAATCTCTGTGATAAACAAACCCCCAAATGTCAATGGCTTAGCACAACAAAAGATTATTTTTCACACTTGCAACAGCCTAACATAATTGTTCCTAATTGGGAGGCTTTCCTGGGCAGCACTTCTCCAAGGAGTGACTTAGAGTCCCAGGATTTTCCCACTCTGTGGCTCTGCACCGCACCCTACCTTGCCCCAATTCTTGTAATCTGCTCCACCAAGTTGGCAGATAGAACAAAAGGGTGCACGGTCACACCTGGGAGGAGGGGGTTAAGGGCCAAGCCCAGAAATGGCGTAAATCAATTCTGCCCCCCTCCCACTGATCGTAAAGCAGTTCATTGCATCACCTCACTGAACAGGAGCCTGGGAAACAGTCTAGCTAAGTGCCCACTAGGAAAAGGGAAACATGTTGGTGAACTACTGACCAGTCTTTGCCACAATTATTTTGAATTTCACAGAATGATTTGATTACTTATTTTTGTCAGGAATTTTCAACCTCTCCAGCAGTATTGAATCATTTGCACTGAGTCTCTTCTTGGCACTGCCTACCCACTATTGGAAAGGTGAGCAATCAGTGAAAGGGTTAAAGGAAATGCGAATTGCTTAGACATTCTGCAAGCACAATAATCAGTTACTGAATAATTCTGAATTAATTTTGTTTTCTTTTAGAAGTCAATTTTCATGTTGAAAATAAATTCCTTTCAAGGAAAGGATCAGCATTTTACTGCTTACTGTAAGGATTTTAAGCCACATTACTAAAAAGCCAGTCAGGATATGTGGGCTGCAAACTCAAGGATGATTTTCCTTTCTCTTGCTTTCACAAAGGGCTGTCCCAATCTATAGCCACGTTTTCTTTCAGCAATGAGTATTGGTTATGGTAATGCTAGTTGTTTTTAACAAGTAAAACCCCAAATCTCAGCGGCTGAACACAAGAGAATGTCACTCACCTAGCAGTTCAGTGTGTGTATGTCATAGGAGTCCTTCCAAACAGGGCTTTAGGGACCCACCTTCTTTCTATCTTGTCTTCATCCAGTCTTAGGGCTCTGGATACTTTCCTGGATCCTCAGCACCCAACCCACAGTTGGGAGAAGTGAGGAAATGGAGGATTGAAGCAAAGGAGATTTTTATGAACGAGACTGAAAGTCTGGCCATTCCATTAGCCAGAACTCAGTCACATGGCACGTCAACTGCAAGGGAGGATGGAAAATACAGGCTGGCTGTGGCCCAAGACAAAGAGAACAGATCTAGTGAACAATCAACCAGTGTCTGTTACAGTAGCCTTCAGTAAACTCCCTTCCAACATCTATTAATGGGTAGATAAATTTTCCTGCCATTTTTCGTATCTTTTTAACATAGGTGAGAAATCAGATTAACATTCCTGTCGTTTCTTCTGAAAGTAGAACGACACCCTGTTCCACAGTAGTCTCCTTAGCAATTCAGCAGCCACCCTGGTCCATCAAAACTCTTAAGTAAATGGGCCAGTGTTTACTGATTTTTTTAAGGACAAGATGAGTCCTTTCAAAATTGCTCACTCCTTCAATCTTTACCAAACCTTGTGAGGTAGATAGGGTGAGAATTATACTGTGCTGGTTTGAAAGTATTATGTACCCCAGAAAAGCCATGTTTTAATCCTAATTCCATTTTATGGGGTGGGGGGGGGCGGAGGCAGCTATTTCTTTGGATCCTAATTCAATACTTTAGGGTACTAACTTTTGATTAGATTATCTCCACAGAGATGTGGCGTGCACACACACGTTTGTGTGAACTTTTGATCAGATGGAGATGTGACTTCACCCATTCACGATGGGTCTTGATTAGTTTACTGGAATCCTTTAAAGGGGGAAATATTTTGAAGAAACCTCAGAGCAAAGGTGACAAAGGAGAGCTGACAAAGCAGATGTTGACACTTGAAGAACATTTGCTTCAGAGAACAGAAACACAGATGTTTGGAGATGCTTGGAGCCCAGCATGCATTACCATGTGGCTTCACATGAGGTGTTAAGCAAGCCAGAACCTGGAGAGAGCCAAGGGAATTCAAAAGGTGAAGGCCAGCCCAAGAGAAGCAAAATGAGCAACCCCCACAGGAATGGAGGCTGAAAACAATGGCATCCAGGAGCAAAGGACCAGCTGATGTCAGCCACATGACTTCCCAGTTGACAGGCATTCCAGATCCATCAGTCTTTCTTGAATTAAGGTATCTTTCACTGGATGCCCTAGTTTGGATATTTTCATAGGTTAGGACTGTTAACTTATAACATATTAAATCCCCTTTATAAAAGCCATCCCATGTCATGTGGGAGACCCAGGTTCAATGCCTGGCCCATGCTCTTCCCCAAAACAAAACAAACAAGCAAGCAAACAAAAATTCAACAAATGTTGCTGTAATAACGGGATACTCACATAGAAAACTAATGAACTGTGGCCCCACCATATAACATACAGAAAAGAAAAAAAAATCCATCCCATTTCTGGTATATTGCGTTCCAACAGCTTAAGAAACGAATACAATTACTTTTTAGAGATGAAGAGCATGAGTTTCACAGATTTAAGTGTATTCTCTACATTTTTTTCTTAATCTAACTAAAGCATTGTCAAAGATCAACTCTTGATTTCATTGATTCTATTTTTCTATTATCTATTTCATTTAGCTCTACTCTAATTTTTATTATTTACTTTCCTCTGCTAACTTTGGCTTTTGTTTGCTCTTCTTTTATTACTTCCTTGATATGTAAAGTTAGGTTATAGATTTAAGATATTTTGTTTGGTTTTGTTTTGAAATCTTTTTATGGAGAAAAATCTTCACACATTTTCTGTACATGGTGCACAATCAGTGGCTCAAAATATCATGATATAGTTGTGTATTCATCCCCGTGATCATTTTTTAGAACATTTGCATCACTTCAGAAAAAGAAATAAAAAGAAAAAACCCATACATACCATAAACCTTACCCCTCCCTCTTATTGACTACTAGTGTTTCCATCTACCCAATTTTATTCTCCCCCCCATTATTTGTTTATTTATTTTTATCCATATTTTTTACTCATCTGCCCATACCCTGGATGTAAGGAGCATCAGACACAAGGTTCTCACAATCACACAGTCACATTGTAAACGTTATAAGATTTGAGATATTTTTTAATACAGGTATTTATAGCTATAAATTTCCCCCAAGCACTACTTTTGCTGTATCCCATAAGTTTTAGTATGTTGCATTTTCATTTTCATTCACATTCATCTAAAAGTATTTTCTAAATTTCCTTGTATTTATTCTTTGATCCATTGATTGTTTCAGAGTATGCTGTTTAATTTCCACATGTTTGTGAATTTTCTAGTCTTCCTTCTGTTATCGATTTCAATCTTCATTTTATTATGATCAGAAAATATACTTACTATGACTTCAATCCTTTTAAGTTTATTGTGACTTGTTTTGTGGAGGAACATATGGTTTATTCTAGAGAATGTTGCATGTGCATCCAGTTGGTGTGTATTTTAAGCCTCTAGTTCCTTGCTGATTTGCTCTCCAGATATTCCTCTGTCTTCCTTGTATAAGGACCCTTGTGATTCTATTGCATTTACCCAGATAATAGAGGATAATCTCCTTATTGCAACATCCTTAACTTAATTACACCTGTCACGTTCCTTTTACCATATCCTTTTAGGGATTTGGACATAAACACCTTTGGGTGGTCATTATTCAGCGTACTGCAATAATTATATAGGCTTGGCTTAAATACTTCCTTGGAGCCAGCACACTTACGACCTCTTGAATAGAATAGCATCGACTTGGAAACAGGGAGATGAGTGTGTAACTATAAATAGCATGGAGGCAAATATCATATTAAAGTGGCATTTTAAAGAATTCCAAAAGTGTCAGAACGATGACTGTTTTTCCATGAGAATAAAAGGGGACTTCAAATTACAGGACAATAGAAATCAGGCTGGAAACTGTATTTAATGTCCTGATTGCATTTAATGTATTCAGTGTTGCTTGCTAAGAGATTTTTACATAGGGAATCATTCTTTCTTATATTCCAAGGTAGGGAAAACCTGAATCTCTGCCAAATGCTTCTAGTCATTTTGAAGGGCTTGGGTTTGTGTCAGAAGTACACTTTGAGCCTCTAGATACAAGCTTTAACGATACAGTTTTCATTTCCAATAATAATAGTTAAGGGCTTATTACTGTATATGTGATGCAAAATATTCTTCATGTGGAAAATTTTATAAATTAGGTTTTTTTTTTCCTATTGGAGTCTTTTGTAACTTAAAATTTAAAAAGTTGTTGGTTCATCTTTATTTGTGTAATTCACATTATATCCAGCTTGC
The DNA here is from genome assembly GCF_023851605.1 of Tamandua tetradactyla. Lineage (NCBI taxonomy): Eukaryota > Metazoa > Chordata > Mammalia > Pilosa > Myrmecophagidae > Tamandua > Tamandua tetradactyla. The sequence continues at coordinate 76,958,472 of NC_135328.1, forward strand.
AAAGACTGGTCTCTATTCAATTAAGTTTTACTGCTTTAAACTCCAAAGGCAAACATAACTATCAACCTAGAAGAGAAGTTATGCGTGAAAGAAAGAACTTCATGACATGTTAACTGCCTTCCTTCCATCATTTAGAAATCTATAGTTCTAAGCCAGTAAGTTTGTAACCATTGTGTTCAATATTAAGTGTTGATGCCCCTTTGTCAGATCTTATTTTAAAGTATTTGTTATGATGATGAAGATTTTTGAGGGATAAGTGTAAAAGCAATGGAATAATAATGTGGAGATAGCTTAGATAACATACTGGAGGACAATGAGGTTTCATTTCCTGGATCTCATACTTACAGCTTAGGTAACTTTGGGAAGGTCAAATAATGCTTTTGAGCCTCAGTTTTCTCAAATGCAAAATGAGGATAATAATAGTTCTTCATTATGTGCTTGGAAGCTGCAAGGTGCTAAACAAATGAAATGGATTGCCACTACTCTCAGGTAAAAATAACTCTACCTTGAATAGTAATAATGGACTTTCTCATGTGTGAATTGTTATGATCAAGAATGAAGAATATTTTGTGGGGACAGGTACTCTATCCAATGGTGTAATACATTTTACTTGTCTGGATTGTGGAGCTGGTGAGACAAACAGAGGCATTTGTTTTCTTCATCTCCATATGAGCAGATGAGGCTTCCCTCCACTTTCTAGTGCCCCTAACTGACCAGCCATCTCACAAGTCACCAGGACCTGGCATCTGGTTAGGAAAGACGGGTGAACATGACAAATCTATCCCTACTCTAGGATAAAGAAGCTGCATGCACAAGCCACTTTATTGATAGGTAAAATCTGTCAAGATCATTCTAGTAAAACAAAACTCTTGATCAGCTACATCAAAAAGGCAGGACTGGATCCTAATGTTTAGAAATAATTATTTAATAATTCATAAATGCTGAAGAGTGCCACATTCTCAAATTTATACTTTTTGAAATGTTAGCATTAGAAATAACATCAATAATTTATAAATTCTCATTTAGCATGAGAATAGGAAACTTCTGGCCTAATATTTGGGAATGTGTAGGGTGTGTTTGTACTAAGAGTTCAATTAAGTCAACAAAAATGATTGGATATTCATTTAATTGTATTTAATCTCCATTGTGTGTTTGGAATAAAATGCAGTGCTCTAGAGAAAGAGAATTTCTTCCACCATCACCCAGGAAGAGCTATGGGAAATCTCTCTTTCAAAATAATTTAAAGTGATTTATATAGAATGTAGTGAGACCTGGACAGGTTTACTTTCTCTGTGTTATTTTCAAGGGGGAGAAATAAGAGGGAAATAGAGCTCTTTTGTTCAGGGACCACTCAGATTCATGGTGATGGTATGCACGTCCCCCCACATTCCACTGCCAGAACTCAGACACGTGACCACATCACCTCTCCCTGGTTTTTATGTCACCCAATCAAGCTACAGAGACCAAAGGGGGAGCATCTAATTGGCTGAATTTGGGTCATGTGTCCTTTTTCTAACTGCCAGGAGAATCAAAAGTGGAAAGTAAGGACCTGATTTCCACTGAGACTTATTCAATAAGGAATTCTCCCAAATTAGGAAGACTTTTGGATACTGATGAGAAAAAGTAAAAGCTTAGTACTTATTACATACTAAATTAATAAATTTAATTAATACTTTATTAATTAAGAAAGTATTTGTACCCAGGATTGCTAGTCTGTGAGAATTTCAGATTACTAATTCAAACACCTGTCAGTTCATTCATCGAATTGGGAATAGAACTGTAAGTGGCAGACTGGATTTTGCAAAGTTGACCACAACAATATCTCACATCCTACATTCTCCTCTAACGATGTGACTTCACCACTCTTCCCGTTGAGAGATGAGTCCCTTTTTTCTGCCCCTTGAATCTGTAGATGTGATTATTTATTTTCTGCTTATACAGCCATCCATCCAGGCATCCTTTCATCTCTGAATGCACATATATACAAACTTCAGTAGACTTTTGTTTCCTGGAAAAATGACTACTACTGAAAATGGTAGCTAACCATTTATCAAAATGTCAGGCTCTTTGCTGAGTTTATTAGCTCAATTAAATCCACAATTTCCTATGCAGTAGGTACTATTACTGTTTGCCTGTTTTACAGGTGCTCTTTGTGAATATCTATAAGTTAGATGTCTTCTACTACAAGTCTGTTTCTTACTAGAATTTGGTTGCTAGATCTCAATTTCTGAATGTTTGAATACTTCACACATCTGTATTGTCTCCCACTGCATAGCAACTTAATGGAATGGTAAGTACATGGACTCCGGAGCTGGTAAACCTAGGTTCAGATCCTGTCTCTGCCCTTAAAGTGTGGGACCATAATCATTTAGTCTCACTGTGCCTCAGTTTTTCATCCATAATTACGGATGAGAGTTCTAATTCTACTGAAGGGTTATTATGAAAATAATATACATTAATAATTGTGAGATGCTTAGAAACTGCCTAGCAAATAAACATTTTATTGAAAATGCTTAACTCTCCTCTTATACCATCTATTTTCTTCTACAGTGTCACCTAAACCTTAACTTGTGTATCACATAATGGAAAATTTGCAAAAGCAATAATATAATCTCCTCATTTACTATCCCATGAAGACTTTTAACTGGGTCATTTGGGGTTGAGAAAGGGCTTAATGCAGTGAGGGGATAGGAGATAATGTAGGGGATGGAAAAGAGCCTTGTGATCACTTGAGCCTACCTGGTCTTTCTTATGCATTAACATTCCTGGCCTCAAGTATATCATTTCTTGCTTGACTTATGCATAAATGATAGAATTAGATTGTCTTTTAGCAGATGCTTCAAAATATCATAAAGATGAAAAGAAATAATATTATTTCACTGAAATTGTTGAAGAAAAACTTATTTGAGAATTACTTTCTGACTTGCTTTTTATGCTTGGGAGCATTGTCATTAAGTTAATGCAATTATGGGGTGCAAAATTAATCAGAGTAGCTAACTGTCTTATGCATGATATGCTTATCTATTTACTCAAATAAGTCAACACTTAATTCTATTTCTTTACTAGGATAGAAGTTCACCGATCTTGTCTACTCATGGCCACATATTCTGTGCTTTGCAAAGCTACAGGACATGGGGATCACAGTGTAGATTTTCAGCTCAAATCATACAAGGAGCTGACTCTGTTCTTTGAAGACCCACAGCAAATGCAGCTTTCCGATATGGATTGGAGTACCAGACTCAATTCTATTGTTCAAAAATCTTCCATTGTTCATTGGGTGTGGGTGTAGACTATTTTATATATATAAATAATATATAAAAGATAGTAGACTGTTTTCTCTAGTTTTTTGCAAAACAGCCTCCTTCTCATTCTTCATATTTCAGCTTAAACATTACCTCCTAAGAGAGGTAATGTTTCCTAGGAGGTAATGTTTCCCATACACTGTATCTAAATATGCCTTGCTATTATTCTCCATCACAGCCTACTGTTTATTTTCTTCATAACACTTTCATAATCAGTAATTACTTAATGTACTTATTTTTTTATTTGTTTAATATCTACTTCCCTAATTGAATGTTTGGCTCTATGACATCAGGAAGTTTTATCTGTAGTTTCATCACTGAATCCCTATCATCAAGTACAGTGCTTTGCACATATAATGTGCAAATAAATATGTGTTGAGTAGATAGGAGAAATAAATGAATGAATGAATGAAGATGTCAAGGATAATTCTGGTTTATACTATATCATTTACTTGGTTATAAATACATATAAAAAATAAATTATTTGTAGTAAGGTTTAGATTATATCTTCCAGCTCCCTCTCACTAAAGGACAATTGCAAATTCTTAACTTGGGTAAAAAGATGCTCTTTGCTCTGCTCAGTTCCAATTCATATTCTTTCATTCTGCTATTTATCTTCACTCAGATTTGTTGCATCTTGACCCAAGGGCTCTTATCACTACGTGCATTATTCAGATATTCAAAGCTCATTTGAACTACTGAATTTATTACAGTATTGCTAAGGAAAGTTGCTTCTTCCTGTGATAGTCTTTGTTGTTTCTCACCAAATATTTCTGGCTCTCCTTTTATAGGCTCCCAGGGCCTTTGTAAATTAGGCATAGTTTTGCAGTTTTCTTTGGAAAAATGAAATATAAATGGGTGGCAAATACAGGAAGAAGCTTTAGAAACCAGTGCATGATTTGTCACATTCCCTTTTTCCTTCCTTGGTGAACATTAAAGTATGTGTTAGGATGGAGCTGCCATCTATCGAATTACTAAGAAATATTGTTTCTTGTTAGTGAAGTATAACATAGTCTATTCTAACGGATAATCCCATTAATGGAAACTTGTATCAGGCTGAGTCTACCCTCTGCATCATTAACAAGAGTACTCTCTCTCCTCAGTTCTGTCAACAAATCCTGCTTGGTGTGATACTGACAATGTGGCCATGAGGGGAGCTACATTCTGCCCCTTTTGGTGGAGTAAAAAACATCCCCAAAAGAAAAGGGTCTCTGCATCATGCAGACCTGCAGACAACTTGATGGCATATTTTAACCCACAGGTGGGATGCAAGTACTTAGGTCCTATTTGATAATTCCATGCTTAATATCAAATGACCTGGCCAACCTGATGGAGATGTCCTCTTGTTGAGTAACAGCCTGAGCTGAAAAGTACTGTTTGTTAAATGAAAGAAAATAACAAATCAGAAAAAAAAAATTGGATGGCATGTACTCCCACTGGAATTTATTGGACAGTGATTTGGCCTGGCCCTGATTGGTTGATGGGGGGAGGCAGCTATAGGCAGGGGTCCTGGCACAGTGGAGACCTCAAAAGATGAGAGTCTTCTCCTTTTATTCTTCCAAGATTTCCATTCCTGATATGTACTCTTGAGAAAATAGGCTGTGTGTGATCAGAAAGCACATCCTTTACAGTGTGACTCTCAGCTTTTGACAACAATCACAGGAACGGCCTCACTGACTCATTAGAGGCCACTGTGAAGAAGGCATACCAGGGTCAGTCAGAGTGGTGGAGAATAATTCAGTCATTCATTCATTCACTTTGACAATAAGCATTTATATACTACCTTTTAATTTGTAGAGCCTAAAACAATCCCTGGTATAGTCTAGGTCTCAATAAGTAGTTGCAGGTTACAGCACTGGTGGATCCACCATTGGCCCTGCTGCTGGAAAATTCTCCTTTTGTTTAGTCCTGTTCCTCTTTGGGCAGGAACTGAAGTTCTCCCTATGTGTTCCCATTCCCACATAGGGTGTCCAAGTTTCCTGCCTCCTGTGTGGTTTATCAGAGATGTGGAATGACTAGTTGTCCACAGGTGATGATATGTGATGGGAGTCCCACTTAAGCTCAGCTGAGTTCCTTTCATTCTGCTTCCTGGTTCTTTTCAGTGGAAGGAGATCGTCTTCATCTCTTGAATAATCCTTACCCTCTCTTTGGTATGGAGTCATAATTTTGCACTTGTCTCCCCTTCCAGTTTTCCTTCTCTCAAGGGATCTAAGAGTGATCCTTTGGTATAGACTGAGAGGCGGGAGAATGCTCCTCAGTGTACATATAAAAAGGAAAAGGGAGATGGAACTAGACAAGAACAATCAGATTACTATTTCCAGGTGTCAGTGACCTTGTTGAGTGCGGGTTTAGTATGGAAATTCACTGCTGAACAGAATTGACCTGCCCTCAAGGAGTTTATAGATACCAAAGATTAAGAGGGGACCTGAGTTAAGTAGTTGCGAAGCTCCTAAAATATTTAGAAGGGACTCTAGATGGGTTTGAATACTGGTGCCAAATTCAGGGATGGGGTAATAGCCACAGATTGTTACCAGCTGTGGCCCAGAATTTGGTAAGCACACAAAAGATCCATTCAACACTCCAATTTCCACTGCCTGGAAAGACATGATAACAATTTCTCCTCTACTGGTAACTAACCAATCTCCTAATATTTGGAGATTGCTGTCATATCCCTCTTTAGTTTTCCCGTTTAATACAGAAATGATGAAAAGACCAAGACGGCTTGGATCTAATTACTTCCCTGATGGAAAGAGAGAGCCAGCTGCTAGGGCTTTCTGTAATCTGGGGGAAAGATCCCCCCCCACCCCCCACCCCCACCCCCCCACCCCCGCTTTTTCCCCCAAAGTGGCAAAACATTTGTAGGGTCATGATTCTGGCTGTTTGTTCTCAGTGATGACACAATGACTTCCACTGCATCTTAGAGGTTACTTTATCTACAAAAGATTGGAGTTTGGTCATTTTCCATTCAGGTTGCTCTAAGCCTTAGCTTTTATCTACTAATGCCTGACTTTCCCTGATAAGGTCAGGTTTGGATTTAAGCCTGTGGCATGAGGAAAAAGAAACATGAGTGGTCAGAAATATGAACTGACCAAGTTTAAAATGTAGTGACCTTCATTTATAAAGGTCATTTATAAAATGTAGTGACCCTGTTAGTGAGGGCAGACTTGTTCTAAGGGGACTAATGACATATTTTTTTAAAAGAAAACTATGTACTGGCCTTTTAATTGGGAGAACAGTGTAGAAGCTGATGATGAGTAAGTGGAATGCCAGAACGTCATAGCAAATGTTTCGTGTCACCCCCACCTGCATCTACCGTTCCCAGTGTTGTTTGCCTTTAGATCTTCAGCTGCTTTTAATCACAAGGGAGAAACTGAGGAAGCCTAAAGTGACAAAATCCTCGGACTGGGGATTTGATTCAGTGGATTAGAGTCTAAGAGAGTAAAGTACCAAACTCCTTATCTATCAACAGCACCAGATATAAAGGATTTGTTTTACACACGGGGAAGGGGAAAGCAGGCAATGTGGCTGCAGAAACGTCAGCTAGGGGGAGAGCTTGGGAATGGAGACCAGAGCAAGAAAAGAATGTAAAATGGAGAACAACTTTGTGAAGAAAGTGAAAAAGAAAGCAACTGTAAAGTGGGGGGGGGGGGGGGGGGGGGGAGGGAGAGGGAAGTTTTTCTAAGCCCTGCTATTGTGCCACTCTTCTCAGTACGTTGAAATCCCCTAGTTATATAGCCCTCTCTCACCTCTCTGGGATAGGGGGACAGTGGCCAACAACTTAACTATTTAAAGGACAGATGGAGGAAGATAAATAAGGACTTATAGTAAGGAAGGGAAACCGAAAAGCAAGAGAAGGACAGTGAAATTGGACAGAAACAAACAAACACATATTCACTAACTAGGATGATATGAAAGACAAGATGGCTGTCAGGAACAGGAAAGCCTCTCTGTGGTGGTTTGAAGCTGTAAGTACCCCCAGATAAACATGTTCTTAAATCTAGCCCATTCCAGTGGTGTAAACCCACTGTAAGTAGGATCTTTTAATGAAGCTACTTCAGTTAAGGTGTTTCCTCATTCGGGGATGGGTCTTAAGCCTTTTACTGGAGTCCTTTATAAAAAGAATGAATACAGAAAGAAAGAGAAAGCCACAGAAGCAAGAGGCTGAAATCACTGAAACCTGGAAGAGAAAGGAGAAACCAGCTGCTACCGTCGCCATTTGTCTTGCCACGTGAATTAGAAGCCAGTACCACAGGCAGCCAGCCCTAGAAGCCAGTTTTGGTGAAGAAAGCAGTCCCCAGAGGATGCCTTGTTTTGGACATTTTCTCAGCCTCAAATCATAAACTAATAAATTCCCATTGTTTAAGCCAACCCATTTCATGGTATCTGCTTTTAAGCAGCCTGGGAATTGAAAACACCCACTCTGATTTTCTCTATCTCCAGCAGACAGTTCTTCAAACATTCTATATCTAGTGAAACTCTAATGTTGAGTTACTACTTGGAAAAAAAATGGAGGTAGAGAGGATGAAATCCATATGTTCCTGATTCATTTACACGAAACTCATTGAAATTCAGCTCAGTGTAGGGCGATTGAATGTCATATATGCCAATGCACAGCATAGTAATCGTTTTAAGCCATTTTGACGCTCCAGGAAGTCTCTGAGAACAAACAATATGAAGCCCCAAAGGCCTAACAGTTCCATGTGAAAGGGAAAACCAAAAATATGCACTAGAGTCTACATTTCCAAATTCAACAGTCTGCCTTGAAGGATGCAAGTATATTTTATGATACCCAGGGGCCCAGCAAATGGCTGTCAGGGCATGGCAATGGAGCACTGTAGAGTCCTCACCAGTAAATGTTACAAAGGAGGGGGAATAAAAGAAGATGAAGCAAAATCCAGGTGGAAGGGAAAGTGGGGCTGTTATCTGAAAGAAACTGGAGGTGGATGGAAACAAGAAGGGGGAGAAAAAAACAGAAAAAAAGAGGGAAAAAGGAAAATCGAGTTAAAAACAATTCTAACTTTTAAAAAAAATAAAATTTTACAACCACAGCTTTCATCTTAGGCACAATTGTTTGTTATTCAGTGGGTGCAGTTATTTCAGTGCTTCATTGTATTTTATGCAGTGGGTCGAACACAGCCAGTATAGATACACACTTACTGTAAGCTTTTTATTATCATCATCACCATCATCATCATCATTAATTTTGCTTGGGAGGGTTTTTGTTTTCTAATTGTGGAAAGAAGTAAGATTTTTTATTTATGCGGAAGCCCCAGGGTGCATTGGGGAGGAGGGGAAGAGGGAGACCCAGAGAGAATAATTTATTAATTCATTCATTCATCCAAGAATGTCTATTAAAGTTCAAATTATATACCAGAACTTGTGCTCAGTGCTGAGAAAGGAAAAGGGGAAAAGACAGAGAATGTCTTTGCCATCTCATAGCTTCCATTTCAGTTGGAGGAGGAATCAAAGGTGAGTGGGGTTTCTGGTGTGATGGTGATGATGCTATCTACTGAGCTAGAGAAGAATGGACGTGTTTGAAATGGCTGAGAAACGCGTGGAGATGTTAGAGATAATCAGTTAAATACATATGGGTATCATCAACATAGTTGAAACCATGAGAGTAGTTGAAAACTCTGAATCCCAATAGCTAATACATACTGAATGCATCAGTGTGTCAGGAACTATTTTAAGCACTTGATATGCATTATCTCGTTAATCCTTATAATAGCCCTGTTAGCTAGGAACAATTGTTATCCTGAGTTTATATATGAGAAAACAGGAGATTAAAGGATTCTTTTCAGGAAAACTGAATCAATCCAGAGAAAAGACCACAGATAATGGCATTTGGGTCCTCTGTGAATGGCGAAACCTGTAATCAGCAATTCCCACTTCCCACACTCAGAGCTTAAAACCAGCTTTCTAGTATCTCACTCTGAAATATTAGCAGAAGGTCCAGAATTACCAGGCATGCCAGAAAGCTTCTAAAATGAAAGACAAGGGCCAAGGCAAGCAAACAGGAAAAAAATAGTGCTAAAAATAAAAAAACACAGTAATGGAGATGAGAAATTACTTTGCCTTGGTTTATGGTTCAGTATACGGTAAATTTTTGTAAAGTTTCAACGTGTACTTGCTGAGTGTGTTGTTATCGTTGCAGTACACTTTTTTGTATGTCTCTTATGAAAGGTTTGTTGATTTTCTTTATCTTTACTAATTTTCTTTATCTGTACTGATTTTGTTTTTTGTAAAATATCCCAGTATGAGTACTCTTTGTTCTTTCTTCTAGTTCTGTTAATTTTTCTTTATATATCTTTATATATTTTAAAGAGTTGGTTAGGTTTACAAAAAGTTTGGCTAAATCTTTAATACTGATTAAAACTGTGTCACTATTAAGTGGCCCTCTTTATTTTTAATAATTCTTTGCTTGATATTAATATTGTGATTAATTATTTTAGTTAGTTTGCATACTATACCTTTTGTCTATCTTTTACATTTAAACTATCTCTATTCTTGTAAACAGCATATTGTTGAGTTTTGTGCTTTTACCCAGTTTGATAATCTGCATCTTTAAGCTGCTGCATTTAGTCCACTTACGTTTAAAATAATTTTAATTATATATTTGAGTTTAAATCTACCATCTTACTATGTGATTTCTAATGTTTCTCCTTTTCCATATTCCTTTTCTTCCCTTCTTTTGATTTTTTTATTATTCCATTTTCCTTTATTAATCTGAAACCATACCTCCTTTTATTATTCTTTAGTTCAAGTTGTTCTTCCCCTTTGCCCAGTAACTACATCATTACAACTGACAGAATACAAAGCTACTGGATATATTACAGCTTTATATCAGTTGCATCCCAGACTACATGTTGTGAAGAAACTTCAAGTCACACCCATACTAGTATATAAAGCCAGGCTTCACTATTTACTTGCCTGTGGAGTCTGGACAATAGACTCATCTCTTTGAATTTCTGCACCTGTGGAATAGGTTTGCTATATCATGATAACATTATAGCCTGTTTGTGTAAGAATAAAGTGAGATAATGTTTGAAAAGCATCTGACACTGACCTTCACACATGGTAAATGTTTGGTCTCTATTTGTTCTTCTCCCTTTCTAAGCCGCACATTGTCCAGACAGAAGAACCCTGGGTTCTTAGAGTCAAGAAGTTTTGGAGAAGTTAAATTATCCTGTATAAGTCTGGCTTTACTAATTTTACACTGTCAGCTTAAAATTCAAAGGGTGACAATTCTAATGTTGGAACCAAATTATATGTGTTTGCATGTGTGCATATGTACATGTATATGTCAGTTCTAGGCCTGTTGATATTAGATATGTTCCATGCTTTCCCTGCTCTGTTCAGTTCTGCAGAGTGGCTGACACCCGAAAGCTCTACTTCCCAGTGCCCTCCAAACAAATGGCTTCTCCCTGGGTTTGACCAATAGAATAGCTGCAAGAGACTATGGTCAGAAAGAACCAGCAGCTGCAGTCCATTACCCCTCCCTTTGCCTCTGGTGCCATCTTCCACAGTGGTTATGTCTTCTCCATTGCTCTGACTTCCCCTGCACACTATATTTCTAGCTCATACCCAGTGATTTCTGTCTCTAGGTTGTAGTAAACCTCTCTTGATTTCTCTAGTTTATTGGTGGTGACAACTTCCTAATGTTGCTAATATGAGTTACTCCCATGACACCCCCACCCCGTGTGATTTCTCAGGTATTCATCATCTCTATAACCTGTCACCTGAATTAAATTCTTTTTCAAATATTTAGGGTGGCTCTGTTTTCCTGGTTGAACCATGACTGAAGCCATGCAAGTGATTGTGTGCGTGTGTGAGTTGTATTCAGGAATGAATTGAAATAGGATGTCACTCAATTTAGTGACTGTGGTTTCCTATGTGCTGCCAAAATAATGGTAGCTTCTAAACTCTGAGCTAGCTAGATGCTCCAAGGGGAAAAATGTTGGAGTCACAGAATGATTTAATATACGCATTCAGTGAGGTGTGACACTATAAGCGATATGGATATTTTCACAGCAGTTCAAACATATAGTCATTGATTGACATGATGGTTCTGGGGCAATAACCATTATGATATAGAAAATAGTCCCTTTCTTGCCTGGGATATTTCCTCACTCTATGAAGGAAAATGGAACTTGCCGCCCATCTTAATATCTGTTCTATTGCTAGATAATCACAAGGAAATCCCTTCTGCATTTAGTTGCTCTTCGTAAGTATCATTTGCCTGCCCTCCAAACTGGGAAAGGAATTCCCCAAAGTTGCCCCGTGATTGCTTGGAAATATGCCATCTAATGGGTGAAAGTAAGACAAGGGAAAAACACCTTCTGCACATAAATCATTCTGGAAGGATTTTAAGCAGTGTTTTTGCTACTTATAAAATCCTGAAATATTGAGATTCTTGCTTAAAGAAAAATGTGCTAAGAGGAATTATTTTAGATTATTCCATTTTTTTTCCTTTTAGGGATAGCTCTATTAATTGATATTTCCCTGCCCAGCTGAAGCTGTATTATTGTTTTGTTTGTCTTGGTGTCTGTTTGCGATTTTTGCTTCCCTGTTTTGAATGTTGACTCCTTTGACTACTTTTATCCATTTTCCAAGAAGACTGGTTAATCTAGCCCTGTGTGCCTGTACAACATGAAGCAATTTCTGAAAATAATATACTCTTTGACGCATTATTGGCTTGTACTGATTTCTTTCAATCTGGACCAGTATAGAAAAGCTTTTTTGCAGTGTAGAAAGGATGAAGTAATAGATTCGATCACATATGTATGTTCTACTGTATTTCAGGTGATGAAAGACAAATGTCAGTACCATTGTCTCCATGTTGAATTGCCAGCCAAATTATGTCTAATCAAAAGGGATAACCTAACTGTGCTGCAACATGTTTCAGAGGCAACAAATATTTATTGAGCAACTGGTGTGTGCCGGGCTCTCTGGTACATATGGCAACTAAATTAACACTACTGTGGGGATTACATTAATTTTTTTTAACATGGGCAGGTACCAAGAATCAAATACAGGTCCTCTGGCATGGCAAGTGAGAACTTTGTCACTGAGCCACTGTGGCCCTGGTGATTACATTTAAACCAGTTAGTTAAAACACTTGTCATAGTCCTTGGCATATGATAGGTACTCAATAAATGGTACTTCTTATTAATAATCTGGTGTCTTGTATCCAGAACCAAGATTTGCCCTGCCTAAGGATTCAAAATGGGATAAGCTTACATACCACATGATCCTGACTCTATGTCCTCTTCCCATATTATCTACGTTAACCTAAGTTAGTATCTTGGTTCCAGTTACTGCTTTTGATCCTCTTATCTTAATAATGATAATAATTTACATTTAACCTGAATTTAATTTTTGCCAGTGCATTTTAAAGTACTATCTCATTGAATCCTAGAAAGTAGATCCCATCACCACCCCCCTTTTTACTTATTAGTAATTGAGGCTTAGTAAGGTTATGCAAACTACCTGCCTAGCTAGAAAGGGGTGGACCAGGATTTGCGTCCAGGCAAGTGGACTCCAAAGTCTGTGCTGTTAAGTGCTTGGCCATGTTGCTGGCCTTAGGCCTTAATGTCAGCCCCACCTGTGAGTCCCAGGTCAGGCAGATCCTTTTCTGGACCTCTGCTTCCAATAGGCCCTTGCTGAACCTGGTGGCACCCTCCCAAACTCCAGCACAAAGACTTGGAGAACTGTAAGGAGTGAGGGAAACAGTGGCCCCATAAGACATAAGGGCTCCCAAGTGGTCTTTTACTCATCCCATGTGGACATTGGAAAGAACTTTTTAAAAAAAGAGTCCTGGGTTTTATGAGAAAGTTGATAAGAAAGGAGAAATGTCTTAAAGAGTTACTATGAAGAAATATGGTTTTAAGGGAAGAGAAAACTTTCCTTAAAACTTGAAAGCCAATCAGTAAGAACAAATAGCAAGCAAGATTTTGGGAGGATGGGGGAAGATGACTGGGGGCCGCTGCTAAATATCAATTAGCCTCCCACCCAAAATTAGCTTTTTTCCATCATTGTCAGTGATAGACCACTTCTTAGCTTGCAAAGTCTTTTTCTTTCTTTCTTTAGATTTTCAGGGTTCAGTTCTAACTCTGGGTGTTCTCTTTTTCCTTTCACTGTCCCCCTCGATTACCATATAGTATGAGCTCAAGCAATAGCCAAGTCAACACTAAACAGCATTCTCCGCAGGAAAAATATTGTTTCTATCCCAGAGGACATATGGCTTCCAGATGAAGATGGACTCAATTTGCATTTCTGTTGACAACCAGTTGTAAGTGCCCATGAAAAAGTCCTTGGTGTTGCCTTTCTGGTAGAAGGTTTGGCATTGTCCACCTAAGTGCTTCTGTACTCTGCAACTTACAGACACCAGATGCAATAGAGAAACCTGCCAGCTCAGGCTGTTCTCTTCTTTTTTCTTGCTTCTATTTCTTCAGAAATGATTGTTCAGCATGGAGATGGATACCAACAAGCCTCCTGGCCTTGTTGCTTTGAGAGCCTTGCTGGCCACCCCACACAATGGGGACCTTTCCTTTACTCCTTCATTTTGGGCCAGTTACCCTCAGTGCCTTGGCCCTAAACGACATTTGTTAGGTTAGCACCGTGAAAGATGCTCTACAGATGAGACAAGATACAGGACGTCACCTCGACCAGAATGCTTCTTGGAAAAGGAGAGTTGTCAGTGTTGATATGATAGACTACATTAAGATTTTTGATATGGTAGCAGCTACAAGCCTGTCCAGCCTGGGAGTGAGCAGACCTGCTCTTTGTCAGTTGCTAAGATGCAGGCCCTTTGCACAACCTATACTCTCCACAATGGGTAGCATGAAATGGTGGTTAAAAACTCAGACTCTCAAATCAGCCTACCAAGTTTGAACTATATCACTCACCGGTTCTGTGATGTTAGCCAAGTATTTTAATATTTCCACGTTGATTTTTCTCAGCTGTATAATTAGGCATAATAATAGTAGTTCCATCACAGAGTTCTTATGAGAATTAAATGAGTGAATATATGTAAAGCAAGTAGAGCAATGTATTAGCATATAAATGGTGGTTCCCTTTTAGCTCTAACTTTATCATATTATTCCTTGCGCTTCCTTCAAATCTCAGCTTAAGTATCACTTTCTCAGGGAAACCTCCCACCTTGTACATCATGCTTCTTTGCTATATGCTCTCAGAGAACTCTGCTCTTTTGCAATTAATACATTTATTAGTGAGATAGTTTGGTAAATGTTGTCTTCCCCACTCAGTGTTATGTTTCCTTAAATCACTCTATGCCCAGCACCTGCACAGTGTCCAGCACATAGTAGGTTCTCAATATATGGTCTCCAAGTGCATGAGTGATTAGTCCACACATAATTGATGAGCTTTATCCAATGAAATGCAATGAAACAATACTGAGCACTTGCTCTGCAGCAGACACTGTGCTAGTTGCTGGTTAGACGGAGATGGAAAAGAAGGTTCCTGCCCCCAAGAAGCCCCGTCTTAGGGGTAGACAGGCTGGTAGAAGTTAAGTTACAGCACACTGGGATGAAGGCCCCGTAAGCCCTGCCAGGTGCCCCGCATGTGCTGAGTCACTACTACAACAACCAACTACATGTTGTTGGAATCATTTTTGCCTTACAAAGCTTTATGAATGCTTAATGAGTTAGTTAGAGATATATGGGTGGTGGCATTAGGGCTTGCATACAAGCAAACAAGCAATAAGATAATCAAAAGAGCTCTAGTTCTGTGCTGAAACAATAATTTGTATTTCTTTGGAGCTTAAGATCTTAGAAATCTCTACATCTTTTGAGTCATTGTATGATTTTCATTCCCAATTTACTAGATGAGAAAGAATCTACAATTTACAAGAAACTAGTGAGAGCCCAAACCCAGGCGCTTCTCCTGAGACCACGGGGCCTCCTGGGCCCGGCAAAGGGCATGGGGGTGAGCCTCTGTCCAGGGCCCTGGTACAAGCCTTCTCTGGCTCTGTGGTGGCTCGGAATCCTGCTGATACTCCTTCCTGCCACTTTCACAAATCCTGCTCCTGCCACAACAGAGGGCAGGTTTCCCTTTAGGTGACTGTAGCTCTTTGGGCCCCCAAAGGTCCCACTGTTGGGGCTTGGACTATATTCCCAACACTGAAGTGCGGTGGGGGTTGGGTTGGAAGCGCACATAAACATGTTCCTCACCAGTGTGGGCCTAGAACCCAGAAGGAAGTCCACAACTTCACACTCCCACTCCCAGGACTCAGTCCCCCAAGGGTTAGGCAGCAGTGGTTTCCTTTCTTAGTTCTAGGGGACAGAGAATCCAGCCTCTGGCTCTTCAAGTCCTCATGACTGTTTTTTCTGAATGAACCCAATGTCCTTATGTTGGTGGAATCCCTGATGGGTTCTCAGATATTCCAGTGAACCACAGTGGGACAATCTTACTTAAATCTCTTGTGACTCTATCTTTAAATAAGGCTTTTCTGGTCCTTTACCAGACACCACAAATTCCTACCATTTCTTCCCCACTTATTACTTAAATCTGCCCTCTAGAAGGTGCTGGACTAGCAGTAGATTGGTGATTCCCCAAGCTGTGTCTTCTTGACCCCTGCCAATTCCTGCCACAGAATGCTCATGTAGGAGAGAGCACACCTCAGTGTCACACTCACCAGGATAGGAAGCACCAACAGATGCCCTCCCAAGGGATTATGGGCTCCCCACTACAGGTGCCAGCTTTCCCTCCTTTGTCTCATGGTAGTGCTTGGAGCTGCAGTGGCCAAGGTATGGAGTCTGGCACCTGAGAGGTGTGGGGTGGTGGTGGATGGAGCCTCTCGGCAGCAAGCCGACCCATCAAGTGCTCCTGGGATTAGGGGCACCCATTGCCAAGTCTCCCCTCTGGAAAAATTTGATGGGTAGGTATTCTGCCAAGAGGCAGAGCTCAGCGCTCTTCTGTGCATATGCTTCTCGGACCCCCAACCAGCTACTTAGCTATTTGGCCAGATACCAACTTTTGTAGCAGCATTTTTGAGCCGTACCCATCTTTAGCTTGGCTGGATTGAGCAGAACCACTAACAAACATTATCAATTTCCCTTCATATGCACAAAGCAGACCCTGAAGCAGTTTGCTGGGTTTAGTCCATGTCTTTCCCCCACCCTAACTGCCACCCCTCTTTCCCCACCAATGATTTTGATGATACGAGGCTGGTTTTGTTCTTTTGAAGCAAAGTCTCTTTTCTGGGTGCATATTCCAAGTAGGAAAGCCTGGTTGTGTTTATCCCAGGCCATTGCCTGGGCACTCACATGCTTTTTGCATTTGGTTAGCGATAATATTTGCAAAAGCTGATTGCCACAGCAGGCAGAACAGAGACAAGACTAGAGAAAACATGTGTCAGTAACATATGCTATAGCCTTTTCTTCTCTGCTTGGAGGACTGGCACTTCTTACAGGAAGAAGTAATTATTTTGCATGTGCATAGATTACACCAGAATGAAAAAGAGGGGAGGGGCTGCTGCTTTGTAATATGAAAGAAGAAACACCAGTGTCTTCTCTCTCTCTCTCTCTCTCTCTCTCTCACACACATACACACACACACACGTGCACATGCACACACTCCTCATGCTCATGGGCATGCACACAGGGTAGCCTGCTTCATTGTGGGGCATTGCTCTTTGAAAAATATATAGATGTCCTAAAAATTCAGTCTATTATTAAGAGAAGCCCCTTGTAGGAGAAAATAAATGCATCACTTTGGGACTTATACAAGCCTGTGCTCAAGTCCTGTGTGACCCACTGAAAATTTTCAAACTGTTGAAGTTCATCTGCTACAAGTGGACAAAAGCCTTAACTGTCAAGGTTGTTGTGAAGATTAAACTAGAAAATGCATGTGGGAAGCACCTCACTTGGGTCCGGGGTAGTACTCTCCTTTCCCTTCCCTGGCCTGGAGGTAAAACCACTGTAAACAGCCAAGTTGTTTGACTTGACTTGCATCTTTATCAATGAGGGGAAGCTGTGGTAAACTATGGGCAATCCCAGATAGTTCTGGAACCACTTAGAACCTCAGAACTTCATGTATTTTCATGCAGCCTCAAAGAGCAAGTCTGAAAGCCAGCCTCAGGGAGGGAAAGCCAAACAGAACTTGGATTCCTGCACGTTAAGCAATTTTTTTTTTTGCCATGGTCATTTGGTAAAGGTTAAAAGAACTGGGTGACGCACATTGAGATGGAGCTGACAAGGTCTTTTAGTCTCTTGCTGTAAGCTCTGAAGTCCGAGCCATGGCACAGCCTCCGTTTGTTTCATTATTCCATTCTCACCAACCATCTTTCCCACCCTAAAGATGGAATCAGTTTTGCACTGTATACATTAGCGTGAGTTTCTCTGGCTGCTTTTCACATTCCCTGGAGCAGTATATCTCCCAAATTCCTCAAATATACCTGTTTCTCATTGTATTTCGCACTAAGAGTTCTTTAAAATAACAGCATCAACAACAACAAAAAATGGTCTTTCCCTCTTGACTTAGACTCATAGACTATGGTAAGTGTTGATTAAATGATGAATGAATGAATGGTGACAGCTTACATGCATCGAGCACATGCTGTGTGCTGACTGTGCCAAGCACATTTTTGCATACCTCATAATCTTACAAGATACCCTCATCTTTATTTTACCAATGAAAGTAGAAATGTTAAGTAACTCAATGGCATGACCTCAAATCAGCACATCTTCAGAGCCCAACATTCAACTTTCTGCCCAAGAATGAGAATGAATGAATATTCGTGTTTGAGATAACTTTCTCAGAATTCTTATATCTGGCACCCTGGATCCTTGTTCTCTCTTCTATAAAGCTTTAGCCCTTTCTCTCTCCTGATATGAGATTTTTATCCTCTTTTCTCCAACTTAGTAACTACTACATTGCCTGATTCTTACAGCTGGATTCCCATGGTGGTCAACCGTGTCCTCTGCCTCTGTGTCTTCAACACTGAGCTCTGAGTTACCCTGCCAGTGAGCTATCCTAGGAAATGAAATCATGTCCCCCCAACCTCAACCAAGGAACTGGGACCTTGCTACCATTTCCATAATGCTAATCTCCTGTTTGCCTGCTTGTCTCATCTGCTCCTAAATTCTCATCACTGCAGTTGGGTCACCTCTGAGGACACCTTTGCTATCACACATTCTGTCCCCTAGTGTTGGTGGTTATTTGTGCAACCTCCAAGATTGGACTTCCTTTCCACACTTCCACCAGTTCTTCTTCCAGCTGATACATCCCCCCTCAGGGGACATGCCCAATACCAGATGCCAACTCCTAATCTGCCCTGTACCCCTGCAGTTCACCAGGACAAGCCCAGTAGTGCCTGTAGACTTAGCAGAACCCAACTAGCCCATCCCTCATTTGTGTCCTTTGAGGCCCACAGGGAAGTTCAGGGATTTTGTCAAGGTCACATAGCAAGACAAGGAGAGCTAGGATTTAAGTGCCCAGACTTTTGTTCAGGGTCTTTCCACCACACCATTTTGCCTCCTTTTTTTTCCCTTCTGTCTATATTTCCTCTTGCTTTCTTTTTTTCCCTCACCCACACCTTTTTAATTTAAGTCTTAACATCTGTTCTCTCTTAGCCCATTATTTCTGACATTTTATATTATGTTGAATTTCCATTTCCATTTAAGGCCCATCATTTTTCTTACTTAAAAAGCACATTTTGAGTCTGCTTTAAAAATTTTTTACATAACTTTTTTTTATTCACTTGGATTCTTTCTTTCTGGCACCTGTCTTGACTTATCTTTTCTGCCTCCATAGCAGCAGGAATTATTTTCTGCTTTCCTGTAGATTCATGCCACTATAATATCAGACTTACAAGGTAATGATTCAGTTTTGCTGGCTTATTAGTGAAACTATTATTTTTAAAATGCAAATTTTAGGAGCATTTTAGGAGACTGGTGGTTTTAATTTAATTCCTGATTAATTTAATTCCTGATTTCCTCTTGAGGTGGAAGGACTCTTTCTACTGGTACTTTCCGCTGACTCCGCTGGGGAGGGATCACTGAAGGACAGAGGGAAGGAGGCATGAGGGCAGTGCATGAGGGAGTGCCCCACACGCAGCACTTCTACAATATATATTGATTTTTTTTTCATGGGGTCACTTGCAAAAAAAATCATTACACTGAGGGTCAGGTTTCTAGTACGGGGCCTTCCGTCCCCGACACTGCGTGTTGTGCTCCTGCTCCCCCGAGGAGTAGAGACCACGAAACGGGGTACTGAGCACTGAGACCTAGGTCAGCTGAGAATAAGCCATTATAATAATGAAAAGGGCAAGAACTAAAATTTAAGGGACATTATTGTGCTGGCATTGGGCCAAACATTTTATATTGATTAGCTTAGTCATGCTCACATCTTCCTCCACGCTGTCTTCTCATTGTCTTCTCATTGTCTCACCATTTAAAAGATGAATAAATTGAAGCTTAGACGTTAACGAACTTTTCCAATTAGACAGCTAGTAAAACAGCAGAGCTGGAATTCAGGAAGCGCAAGAAGCCTAGCTCCAGAACTGGTTGAGAGACTCAATTTTAAAATTGTTTGCTATGTTTTGGAGTTAAGATGAGTTCAAAAGGCTGAAATGCTGGAGCCTCTGACCCTTTTTACCTTATCAGACAGTGGGGAATTATCATATTTCCTCTGAACTCTGCCAATTCTGATCTTTTCAGACCTGGCCTTTTAAGTGGAGATATTGTAATCATAAGACTAAAAAGAATTATTTGAGATTGCATTTGGCCAGCATCTCTAAACCTCAGGGTTTATAGACGCTACAAGTGGACTGACATTTTGAGCTAGGGAAATCTTGTCATGGTGGTCCAGTCTGTGCATTGTTAGAATGTTTAGAAGAATCCCTGGCCTCTACCCACCAGAAGCAGAATCACCCTTCTCCCCTTCTACCGCCCTCCCTTCCCAACTCTTTCCTGCATTATGAAGTCAAGACGATCAAAGATGTCTCCAGACATTGCCAGATGCCCCCTGCAGCAGGAGTGGGTGGGTGACATCGCCTGAGTGAGGCATTGCCCAAGTTCTAAGCCCTTGTGCCCTGTCCAGACTCAACCAATTTTAACTTTGACTCACTCACTTTGTCCCAAGGCTTCCCCAAACTGCTCTTGCCACTTCAGAGATGGTATCCAGAGGTTGTGTTAGTTAGATTCAGTTGTCAACTTGGCCAGGTAAGCATACCTAGTCTTGTTGCTGCCGACATAAGCCAATGGTACCTGAACCTCATCTGTTGCTAATTACATCTGCAGTCTGCTAGGAGGCGTGTCTGCTGCAATGAGTGACGTTTGACTTAATTGGCTGGTGCTTAAATGAGAGAGCACAAGGTAGCATAGCTAAGCAGCTCGGCATTCCTCATCTCAGCACTTGCAGCTCAGCCCAGGCCTTTGGAGATGCAGAAAGAAGTCACCCCGGGGAAAGCTGTTGGAACCCAGGGGCCTGGAGAGAAGACCAGCAGAGACCATCCTGTGCCTTCCACCTAAGAAAGAACCTCAGTGGAAAGTTAGCTGGCTTTCCTCTGAAGAACCAAGAAAATAAATCCCCTTTTATTAAAAGCCAGTCTGTCTCTGGTGTGTTGCATTCCGGCAGCTAGCAAACTAGAACAGAGGTGTTAGAGTCTATTTTTCTTGCTTTTCACCATTTTTTCCCCTCAAGGAGATCCGTGTGTGGACTCCATCCAGAATCAGTCATTGACCGTCTCAGTCTCATCCCTTCTCCACATCCTTCCTCTTTTTCTCTACTCTTTTCAATGACCTCAAAAAGATTCATTTTATTTCTCCCCTCTTCCTTTTTTCTTCTCACCCTTTGCCCCTACATAAGACAAAATACAATCCTTGCCATTTCCGATAAGAGTAACTGTCCTGTTATCGATAACACACTTTCCAGGCAAAGAAAAGACAGATGTTTTGATGTGAAATTGGGTGAGATAAAAACCTAGCACCATCTATCTTTAAACCTTTCAAAAGTGAATGGATATGCCTTTCAAAATCTTGATAGAGGTTTTCTTCTGCAGCTTCATTTTTCATTGCAAATCTCCTTTTTTTTCCTCCAGGAACTAGCACACTATCAGCAAACCTATATATCTTAGCTAATTTTCAACAATTCAAGATGAATAATACTGGTAATAATAACCAACATGTATTAAACACTTACTATATGATAGGTTCTAAGTGCTTTACAAGCATTATCTCATTTAATCATCAATGTAATCTAACAAATTTATTGAGAACTTAATATATTCCCCCATTGAGTTGAGGGTTTGCATATCTAATCATCATGGATATTCAGAGAGCTTAAATTATTTCCCCCAAATTGCACAATCAGTTAAAAGCTGTTTCAGGTCCTCATCTTCAGTTTGCTGCTGTATTCATTCTTCCTTTTTTTTTTTTTTATTCTCAATTTTTAAAAATAGGGTAAGTAGTATGATTTTCTACTACATATTTTTTCTTCTTGAAGAGTACACTGTATTTCAACTGCATTCTAATCAAATAGCATCTGAGGTAAAATTTGGGAAATGTTACCATTTGTGACATTCTTTTTGTGTGTGTGTGTGTGTGTTTTTGTGTGTGTGTGTTTTTTTGTGTGTGTGACATTCTTATGGTAGAAAAGCATTACATTCAAACACCTATGTTCACAATTCAATTTGATAATAAAGGCTATCCTAAAATGGAGATGTTTCCTATTGAACTTTCACAAAGTATTCGACAATTGTGGGGTCAGTCCTAGTTCTATTTTACACACTATCAATTGGTTCTTGAATTTAGAAGGGCCAAAGTGCTTAGGAATTAGTACATTTTTTTCCCCAGTAGCTGAGTTCATTTGTAAGATATCTTGGTGGAATGGGGTCAAGGCAAATGTAATGCAGTACCTTAGAGAAAGAGGCAACAAAAATCAATGCAGCCATCTGTCAGTTCATCTGAGATGTAGTTCACAAAGTGAATTTGTATGAAGTAAATTTTATGCTTACATTGATTTTGTTACAAAATTTGAAGAATATTCCTACAGTAAAGAAAAATTTTCAGACAGGTCAAAACCATTTTGTAAGAAAGGGTCATGTTGATAACCAAGCATGGAGGGCAACTAGTGTGGAGCTGAAAGTGCTTTTCAGGTATTTTCAATGATTTTTAAATCGTTGGCAAAATACCCCATTTCTGTAGTTTTCTCTTTGGTTAACTTCATCCTCACCATTCCAGTATAGTTTAGAAAAATATCTACAGTCTAAGATGTTCCTTAACTGTCCTGACTGGCGCCCTTCCTTTTCTGCCTGGGTATTTATCATTTACTAGATCCAGGCTGGAACAATCTGTTTTTGAGAGTTGGTGACAACAGATACTAAAGACTACTCATTTCTTCAGCAACTATTCAGTTTTGCATAGGATGAGAATTGTGCCCATTGTTGCAAGTTGTTTCTATCAGTTTTCTAGTAAAAGATTAAACTGGACATCGCAAGCATTTCCTGTGGCCAATATTTTCCAATAATTCTCACATTCATTTCTCTTAGCAGCCTTGCAAGCTATATATTGTACCCATTTTACAGATTAACAAACTGAGGTTCAGAACAATTAAGTGGCATGCTCAGCAATTAAGAGGAAGAGCTTGGAGTTGGATTCACGCCGGTCTGAATTGAATGCACTTATTCTTTTGGCTATTATCTTTGGCTATTATTTTTCTTAGGTCTTTTAGAAAAACACTGCCTAAGAGGGGTTTTCACCTCAAGAGGCATCAAAATTTAGTGGCATCAAAATTCTCGTAAGTGCTTGTTTAAAGGGCAGATTGCCAAACCCAGGAAATCTAAATCTGTGGGTGTGGGGCTTAGAATCTGCATTTTAACAATCCCAATTCACACTAAATTTCAGAATAACTAGATAGGGGTTCATGGATGAGCTTTGGGGGACCCATGAACTCTGAAATTGTATGTAGCCTTTTGTGCAAATGTTGTGTGTACATTATTCAGAAGGTACACACCATCAGATTCTCAAAGGGGTCCTTGATTCCCAAAAGGCAGAGATTGCCAGCTGTATAAGAAAGAAATTGGACTTATGCCTTGTTTTTTTATCATGCTTCTGGGAAGGGGGAATGGCTAAGTCGGCTTGAAATAGAAGCCATCTTTACTCTGTCTGGTGTCTCCTCCTGCTCCACCCCACCTGTGGTAGTTAGGTTCAGGTGTCAACTTGGCCAGGTGAAGGTGCCTAGTTCTGTTGCTATGGGCATGAGCCAATGGTACACAAAGCTCATCTGTTGCTGATTACATCTGCAATTGGCTAGGAGGCATGCCTGCTGCAATGAATGATATTTGATTTAACTGGCTGGAAGCTTAAATGAGAGAGCTCAACATGGCACAGCCCAAGCAACTCAGTATACCTCATCTCAGCACTTGCAGCTCAGCCTAGGCCTTTGGAGATGCAGAAAGGAATCACCCCAGGGAAAGTTACTGGAACCCAGAGGCCTGGAGAGAAGGCCAGGGGAGATCACCGTGTGCCTTCCCTTGTAAGAAAGAACCTCAGTTGAAAGTTAGCTGCCTTTCCTCTGAAGAACTGTACGTTAACTAAATTTATTTAACTATACGTTAAACAAATTCCCTTTTATGGAAAGCCCGTCTGTCTCTGGTGTGTTGCATTCGGGCAGCTGGCAAACTAGAACACCACCTTCACCCCATCCACTCTGCTTTGGGTCCTTCCCATTCTCTACTCGAACCAGCTTTCACCATACCTCATTCGTGGCGAGAAAGCCCCCAAACAGCAGGAAATCCTCCCTCTGGACAGAATTCCTCCTATGGCTGATCTAGTACTGTCTGTCCCTGTGTCCACATTAACTACAGAAGTGGGCACCAAGTGACCCAGGTCGTCTAACATTTTACTGTAAACAGGATACAATTTATGTGAAAGAACGCATTTTCTGTCTCCTGTCTACAGAGAACGAAAAAACAAGGGTGACCTGACCCTTGGGCATCATGCTAATGGCTGCATAATTGACTTAGCAGACAATTACAAAATACAATTCTGTATTAGAATATAAGAGATGTGATTTCACTTTCTAAACTAATGAACGAATGTTAACTCCATTTGATAATTAATAATTTATTTAACCTCTAATTGAATGATTAACCTTCCTTTCCCTGCAAGTTTTGCTGGTGGCTTAATTGCTTTGGGCCAAATAGGCAGGAGAGGTATCCTCCTCTGTTAATTAAATAGGGAAGACACTTGAAATCATTGTAAGGGGGAGAAGAGAAGGAATTTAGATGGAAAAATCTCCTATTTGAGAGAGATAAGAGCATCTCCTAGCTTCAACTTGCATCCAAAGTTTTAGTCAATTAAAATGGTCCAGAGTAACTCGCATTAAGGAACCAGGCAAGACGATTGGTGGAGATAGCTGTGGTCAAGGTGCAGAGGTCCAGACTTTCCAGCAAGGGAGGGGCCCCGTCAGCCTGGACGAGCCCCCAGGCAGCTGTTTGTTGGAACAGGCGGCTTGTAGGCAACTCTTTCCAACTCCGTATTCCCTGACATCACACTGGTAGCTTGAAATCAGCCATGGTGGGGGCACTTGCACTCTGGAAATTGGCATATGGAAATTAGGACTCTTCTTTTTTTTCTTTTCCTGGAGAGCCAGTTAAGCACCACCGTCGCCCCCACCCCCACCCCCACCCAGGGCAGCAGAGGTGGCTTGTGGCAGCCCTGCAGGCTTGTGGTCCATCCGTGGGAAGCTGGGAATGGAACCAACATTACCTGAGTCTGAACTCTACAGCCAGTCCTATGGCAGCTTTTTTTTTTTGTTTTGTTGTTTCGCTTTTTTAAAAAAATTTTTTGAACATTAAGTACATTATATATTTTTGTGTGTGTGAAAAATAACATATATACAAAAAGCAATAAATTTCAAAGCACATTATAACAATTAGTTGTAGAACAGGTTTCAGAGTCTGGTATGGGGTACAATTCCACAATTTTAAGTTTTTACTTATAGCTGCTCTAGTACAACTGGAGACAAAAAGAAATATCAATATAATGATTCAGTAATCATACTCATCTGTTAAACCATACCCTCTCTCTCATAACTCCATCTGCTCCTTTGATCCTTTTCCCAATCTTTAGGGGTATGTGGGCAGTGGCCATTCTAACTTTGTCATGTTGGAAGGGGCTGTCACTAATATGGGGTAGGAGGATGGAACGAGGTGATGTTCTGGAAAGGCTGGGCCCTGCTGTAGCAGCTCTTTGCACAGCTTATCTCAGTGAGATAAGACGTCTCTGTGTGACAGATATTATTATTCCTAGTGATCTTTCAGTTAAAAAAAAAGCTTTAGTTCATACTTTCCTCATGATCATTCTCATTGATTTCAAAATAGTGAACTAGTAGTTCACTATTTTTGAAGTTTAATGAATTTTAGTGTTTCAATAAAAATAAGATTTTTTTTTTCTGCTACACACATACACATGCCAGAAACATCATGCCTTAACCATGTCCTAAACAAATGTTATATCCCTGGTTCTTTTATGTTTTATTGAAATCAGAGTGGCATTCTCACAGTATACATGATGTCTTTGTAGGCGCTGGGGAATAATGGAGACATCTAACAAGCATTTTCCCTGGAAAGGGTTTCCTCCAGCAGGAAGTGCTAGTAAGGATGTGAGGTGGGAGAGGGGCGGGGTTGTGCCTGGGCAAAGTCATTTCGCTGCAGCATCACATCTAAGAGCCAATACATCTGCCGCTTCCCTCTTCCTGGTTGTTCCCCTAAAAGGTCTCATTTTACATAATAGTTGCTAGTAGCTTCTTCATCTGTAAAACCGTGATTATAGTGCTACCCACCTTATGAGAATAAATGAGTTAATATCTACAAAGAGCTTAGAAAAGTGTGGAGTACATTTTAAGATCTGTGTAAGTGATGCCATTAGCTGGGGATAAAGATTTCAGCATGAGGGAAGATATGGAGGCTGGAAAGGGGGGACTTACCCAGGAAGCTGTGGGTGCATGCCCAGAGGCACAGTGCTGGAAGCCCAGGAGCATAGGACATGTGGTGAGTGATCAGACAACTGCTCACCCTGTGGATGCAGCCAGTTGGCCCCCTCCCTACTCATTTTCTGAATCTGGAGTCTTCCTAAGTGGAGCAGTTACCCTCTCACACTGCATTTCTTCATGCTTGTCTAAGCTGAGTGCAGTCTTCCTACCACTGCAAATCTCAGTTACTGCAACAGCCTCTTTCCTGCCCCCCTCTTCCCAGACCTCACAGATGATGCCCCCATTTCAGTCCAAGCCTTAGGTAGTGATTTACCCCAAATCCATGTGACCACATGGACTCCTCCCCTGAAGATCTTTGAAGCTCCCCAAAACTTTCAGAATGAATTTCAGATGTGGTAGAATAATTTAAAAGCCTGTTCAAATATGGCTTCTACTTCACTCCAATGTCCTTCATGCCAGTTCCCTTCCCTCCAGACACCCTGAACCAGGACCATGCCTCAGTCCTGTCCACCATGCATCATATACCTTTGCACATGCTGTTCACGCTGTCTCTCCAATTGCGTGCTCCAGAGAGTCCCCATTAAACACCTTAAATGGTCAACTTCCTACTCCTCCGAGATTCACCTCTTGCATCATCTTCTCTATGATGCCAACCCCCAAAACGTTAAGTTTAATGCAGGCCCATTTTCTCTTCTCCCAGAGCACTTTTTGCATAACTCAAGCACAGCGCCAATCACATTGCACTATAACTGTATGCTTGCTTCACTCCTCTTCCCCACCACACACACACACACACACACATACACACACACACACACACACATACGCAGGCACATATACCAGCAGTATTACCATCTGGGTTAAAAACTAGGTTCTGTAATGGCTTCCTATTTCCATATTTGCAAAACTGAATTGCTAAGAGTAACTACTTAACAGGTTGTTGTGAGGGTTAAATGCAATAATCTATTTGAATATTCAAGAACAGTGCTTGACAGTTCATAAGTGCTCAATAAATTTCGCTCTGATTATTATTTCTTGAACCACTCAATGTAGGTCAGGTATAGCACAGCTCAGTGAAAATCCGGGTTAAGGGCATGGGCTGTGCAGACAGACAGGCTTGGATTGTAAGGCTGAGCCACAGTGTCTACAAAAAGTGGTGTAATAGAGTTCTTGGCTTGCATGGCATTGGGAGTAGTGAATGAGATAAAGCAATTAGCCTTGCCCATGGTGAGTTGTTAATAAATGTTAGCTGTCATTTTTCAAAGGCACCCATTGAAAGTTGGAAATGAGTGATGAGCATGCCAAGAAGGGTGCACAGACATCTCCTGCTGCCATTTAATGCCTTGGTGGTGGATGGCTGCTGCCCCCTGCCCAGGCGGTGTGGGCCACACTGGTTTGGCACCTCCACCTCCTAAATAGCTCAGAGACAAAGTACTGGCTCCTGCCACAGCTGCACCTCAAGCGCTTACACTAAACCACAGCAAGTAATAAATTGCTGGGGAGTAGGGAAAAAAAGAGATGGGGGGGTGCATGTGTAGTCTGGCTTGAAAGGCTCCCCCAAACTTTCAAATAGCTTCCACAATAAATCCAGGGCCATCACTTGGTGATTAGTTAGAGGAAACAGAAATGCAGGACAAAGCCAGGAAATGACCTTAGAGACTATACACGGTGTATTTTATTTTAGGGCTTTTTCTCACTTAGAAGTGCTGCCAGGTTGTTTAAAGAGAACGAGTGTTATTGGGGAAGGATTTGGGGATCTGCCAGGCTTTTGACAACATGTGGTAAAAGATTTACAAAGCCTGGAATCAAAGGGGGAGATTGACAGGAGGATGTGTACTTGAGAGATGCTGCAGGTGGGCCTGAGACTGACATAAACTTTTTATTACCCTTTGGGGAGTTTTCTAGTAAGCATGACGGAGTCTGTAGGGCAGAGCAGAAGGCCGAGTGGGAATGGCATGTTTCTGTGAATGGCAGTAGAGTAAGTGAAGGGCGGGAAGCCATTTGGGTCATCTGGAACCCATGGGAGTTCATCAGGGAAGGGGGAGGAGGGGTGAGGAACAAGCAGGACAAACGAAGCTCTGGGCACTTTCCTGCCCCCATCTTTAGATAGATAGAAATCAAGGAGAAAAGAAATAAGCCTCAGCAGTTTAAAGCCATTCAAAGGAAAAGGGGAGGAAGGAAGGTTAAATGTATTGAGTTCCTCTTATGCTGCTGACTGTACCATTTACATTAACACATAGCCGTGCCTAAGAAATCAGGGGCAGCACCCAGGGCTCAGACCGGTTAAATTCAACTTGTGTGTTGCAGGTGGGGGAAATGAAGATAGAACCTCTATTAATTGCCCACACAGGAAAGGCAGGCTGAGGTTTATACCAGCTGGCGGGAATTTCTTCTCTACCTGCTTAAGTGACTGCCTTGCTCCTCATCGTTGCAATAGTTGAGAGATCCCCAAAATGTAAGCCCAGGCATCTCCCCCATGATTTCCCTGTACCTGAGGGACGGTTCTGGTTTATTAAGCATGAGATTATTCATATTCTCTCCTCGGCAGACAATTGACTGCGGGTTCCCCTACTATCCTATCTCTGGGTTGGTCTAAGGCCCATTTATTTTTAATGATGCCGTTAACTAAGGCATGCAGAGGAGTAATTCTGAGGTCATTTATTTTCTCTCATAAAGAGAATCTACAATTGGTACAAGAGATTTTTTTTTTGGGGGGGTGCATGGTCCGGGAAACTAGGGGTTTTTTTAATGTGATAAAATAATAGCTAATAATGGCTCCAATTTATGGAGCACTTACTCTGTGCTAGGCACTGGTAGAAGAACTTTATGGTCATTTTCTTATTTAATTGTAAACAGGTGGCATGCAGGCAAATCTGGCCTGTAGGCTGGATTGTGTTTGAAAAGGTAAATTTGAATGTCTTTAGATGTGGCTGTGCTCTTCAGTTTTCTATAGTCCCCACTACCCGCTATTGTTTACCCCTTAGCCTTGTTTAGGTTACTTGCCAGGATCCTGTAGGTAGTTGCATTTCTGACTGCCATAAAACAGCCTGATGAAGTAGCTCATATATTACTCCCATATTATTACTGGGGCAAAGAACAAATTTGCAACTTGACCAATGCCATACAATTAGTAAACAGCAAGTTAGGATTTGGAAAACAAATCCTTCTGACCAGAGAACAAGCTCTTAACCAATATATTGTATTTTCTCACTCTCATGGTAGAGTTTCTATAGAACAGTATAGTGTCTTTACAGACAACTAAAATTGTGTTATTATTTAATAAGAGTGATGCATCTTTCATTGCTTTTCTATCTCCCTTGCATCTCTGTACACTGAGCTGCTATCTATAAAACTGTTAGCATTCAGATATTATCACTCCCTACTTCACTTCTTTTACAGACTTCGTCTCTACTTTATCAACTCTTTCTATGCTAGTCAGAGGCTATAATCTCATCTTAACTTAGAATTCCAAGTCATTTGGTTTTTGGATTAGGAAGTGTCTGAAAGAGTGCCATAGCACAAGTTTCTCAAGAACAGGAACTAGTGGCTTTCATCTTTTCTTTTTTTTTTTTGCCTGGGTAGGCATCAGGAATTGAACCCGGGTCTCCTGCATGGCAGGCGAGAACTCTGCCACTGAGACACCGTCACACTGCCTGTGGCATTCATCTTTATAGTTCCATCTCCTAGCACAGAAACTGGCACTTTGATAAGCTGTTTAATAAGTGTGGGCTATTTATTATCCCTATTTTCATGGTTATTATTATTACCACCACGGATCTGATTAACAGGTTTAATGATGACACCCAAACATCTAACACTACCACTTGAAGGGTGACATTTACCTTTCGTTTCCTGATTGATTTGTAAATTGAATTATTATCCCAGGTTGGCCCATATTCTTTTTTATATACCAAATATAAAATATTAGCTTCAACTCATTCCTCTACTCATTTACCCACTTATTTACACAGTTGTTACACAACAAATACTTACTGAGTGACCTATGGTTAGAAGCAGGATACAGGGTGATTAGAAATCCTGCCCTTAAGGTTAATACATTCTACTGCAGTGTTTTCAAACAGCAGGACACAACTCATTAGCGAGACATAAAATTAATTTAGTGAGTCATGACAAGCATTCAAAAAAATAAAACAGACTCTAATAGAATAGAAAATACCAAAGTACACTTCCAGTAAGTATTATTTCATGAATCTTTGCTTCTATAATACTTGTGTATGTATTACACATGTATCCTGGGTTGGGCTGTAACATGTATTACTTACAATAGGCTGAGATCAAAGAGTATTGAGTCACTGATCTGGTGGTCCAGGAAAGAGGGTACAGAAGGACAGATGCTTGAACAAGAAGATGACCAGATGGCTGAATTACAAGGGTTTCCTTTGCCCCTCAGGTGTTTCTCAGTGAGTCAACACATGTCCACATACTGAAAAACACTTGAAAACAGTAGTCCAGCATATCTTTGGGACATATACTCCATGCTTTGAGACTAAATCTCTTCCTTGACCTTAAAACCTTCTCCCTCCTTTCTTTATTGTGACTAAAAGCAGGACACACACACACACATTTGTACACACACATATCTAGACACATCCACATACATGTATATACACACACACATACACACACCCTCAGGTACACACACACGTATTTTCACACTCTTTCTGGTTTTGTAAACTCTAAGGCTTCCCAGAGAACCCACTAATTCTAATCTTATAATCTCATTCCTAATGCCACAGATAGCTTAAATATTTGCAGGGTTGAGTGAGAACCAACGAATGTATAAAGACTGTCAAGCTTGGCTGCATTGTCAATAATTCAGTAGTAACCTACTTACTGAAGGCCAAAGTCGGGAAAACCAATTCCTGTGCCGAATGTGGGTTTCAATAAAGTCCACATTTTTGTTCCAGTCCCATTGGTTGTATATGTGGGTGTTTGTGTATGTGAGTTCATCGATTGTTTATTTTTTTCTAAAGCTCATTGTGCAGTCTCTTGCAAATCGTTTTCCAGGTCTGTGCTTGGAATTTTCTGCTGCACATTCTCAAGATTTTCAACCAAATCCAAACGGCACTGTCCTGTTTTGTTTAGATTTGTTTTCCTTTAAGTAGTCCTTCAACTAGGCTTTGAAGCAAGCACCTTAGGATGATAAATGAGAGAAACTCACACCTCTTTAAAGGGCTGTGATTCCACTCTGTCTGCCTGGAGCCTAAGGAAAGCAGCTCCAAATTGATTTACAGAGCCAACTGGGAAAATGGGAAAGTGTTTCCGTGTAAATGTGGCTAATTAGAGGCTAGACTGACCAGCTCTGTTTTCTTTTTGTCTCATCCTTATGCTTGATCACCATATTCTTTATTGTACAGAAGTTCCCAGCTCTAGGATGCCCACAGAGCCCTAACTCATTGGAAAATATAAGTAGAGGTCATAGGCGATCCTTAAAGATATCACTTTTTTAACTCATTTGTCAGCCATTTGCCTTCCTCATTTGGGGAACAGGAGGGAGGGATTGTTTTCCTTTCCAGTTTGTTTTTGAAGAACAGCTGCTTCTCCGGTTGTTTGGCTAACTCTTCTCTAATCCTGAACAAAATCACTAGGATCCAAGAGCTGGGTAAATGAAAAAATAGGTACCTTAAGGCTAAACAGATTGTGCTTTCTTCCCACAGATGAGGGAGTGCTCTTTCCAAGTAAGAGCGGAGAAAAGGTGCTTTAACAAATGGCTTGGGGGAGAGGGGGTCCCAGGGAAGGGCTTTCTGAGCACAAATAAATGAAACCAAACCCTTTATTTCCCAGTCCAAATGAAATCTGAGGTCACAAAGAAGTGACAGCTACAAAGATTGCAGGATTTCCAAAAGCCGTAATTGTTAACAGTAACCAAGGCTGC
This sequence comes from Tamandua tetradactyla, assembly GCF_023851605.1. Classification (NCBI taxonomy): domain Eukaryota; kingdom Metazoa; phylum Chordata; class Mammalia; order Pilosa; family Myrmecophagidae; genus Tamandua; species Tamandua tetradactyla. The sequence goes on from NC_135328.1 coordinate 76,990,626, forward strand.
TAATTCTTTCCCTTTTGTCTATTATCTCCTGCTCACCTCACTGTGGAGTCCCCTTTGTGTATCCGTGGAAATACAGAATGGTTTACATGAAATATTCTTTAAACACAAGCATGGGGAACCATCCTTTGTGTATCTTATTAACTATATCTGTTGGCCATTTGAGATCAGGTTAAATGGATCATTTTCAAACTTTTGGACCATGTATTTGATCTCCATGTCCTCATCCAAATTTCTTGTGGAAACATATAGTGGGAGTGATTTAAAAGTCAGTCCATAGTAGCCTTTCTAACCAAATGGGCTGACTTTTCAGCAGGACTCAAAATGGTAATAGATCTACAGTGATATTTCATTCTCTCTTATGTTAATAACTAAAGTATTTTACCTCAATTTGAACTTTTAATATACTTTTCCTGTGTTATTCCTGATATTGACCCAGATCTCTACCTTCTGGTCATTCCTCCCTCTGATCACATTCTTGAATCAAATAAGTTACTATAGGCGAACATAACTATGACCATGCTTGGTGTAGAGTAGACAGCTCAGTAAATGCAATTTGCCCCTTTCAGATCTGTAGTTTGACAGTCTCTGTTAGTACATAGATGGCCACTTAAGAGAACATCTACCATTCAAGGAAGGAAGATAGCAAGGGGATGGGTTTGTTTGTTTGACTTTTTGTTTCTAGTAGCAGGCAACTCACATGTTTTTCCACCATCCACTTGAACTAAGGAGCAGGAAAGGCAGTAGTTAGAGAGAAGCAGCAGAGAACTCTTCTTTAAGAATACAACTTAGTCATCACTATTCCTCTGTGTTTGAGGAATAGGGATTGGGAGGGGAAGGGTGGTTCCAGTATTGAGTGCATGGCCAACCCCAAGACTGACTTGGTTTGAATCCTACCTCTGCCACTTACACTGTCTGAAACCTTGGGCAAGTTGCCTAGTCATCTGTGCCGTAGACCCCTCTTCTATAAACTGGTAATAATCTGCCCACATCCTAGGGTTGTTATATGAATTAGTTAGTACATGTAAAGAGCTTTAAAAGTACCTGGCATATGGTAAGGATTGTGTGTTTGATATTATTATCATTCAAAGTCACACTCATCTTTGGGATACATAGTGTAAAGAGATTTGATGGGTGATACAGAAAAAAAGAGCTTGAGGAAGTACAGAGATGTACTTTCTTTTAGAGGGAAAGCAACGTTTTAGAAAGTTATAAGCAATAGTTGCAAAAGGTGATGGGTGATGTTGATCAGAAAAGATCTTGTACTAACACTGAAGAAGGGGCATGTACCAAGTTTAGCTGGTAGAGACAGAACAAATGAAATCAGGGATATCAGGGGAAAACATTGGGAGAAACAGGGAAGAAGAGAATGGAGACTATTTCCATTCTGGGGTCAGAGAGTGAGGTGAGTTTGGGTCATGGTTGGACTTCAGCCCACTCAGGCAGAATCACCTGAGACGGCGGAGCCTGGATCTGTGAGGGGTGGGGGTGGGATGGGTGTTGATGCTGGTGCAGTAGGAGAGCCATGGCTCTTCATGCCGATAATAGAATGGATAATACCAGGTATACAATAGTAAATGGCCATGAGGAGTAACCTATCATGTGGCTTGGCTAGTTCCACCTGGGGGGAAAAATCTGGGCTGGACTTTGGGAGGCACTTCAAAAGGAGACAAGGGAAGGCAGTGAAAGGGGAATGAACAAAGCTGACTGTTCTAGTTTGCTAGCTGCCGGAATGCAACACACCAGAGACGGATTGGCTTTTAATAAAAGGGGATTTATTTTGTTGGTTCTTCAGAGGAAAGGCAGCTAACTTTCCACTGAGGTTCTTTCTTACGTGGAAGTCACAAGATGGTCTCTGCTGGTCTTCTCTCCAGGCCCCTGGGTTCCAACAACTTTCCCCTGGGGTGACTTCTTTCTGCATCTCCAAAGGCCTGGGCTGAGCTGCTAGTGCTGAGATGAGAATGCTGAGCTGCTTAGCAGTGCTACGTTGCAATCTCCCATTTAAGCACCAGCTAATTAAATCAAATGTCACTCATTGCAGCAGACACGCCTCCTAGCTGACTGCAGATGTAATTGGCAACAGATGAGGTTCACGCACCATTGGCTTATGTCGGCAGCAACAAGACTAGGTATGCTCACCTGGCCAAGTTGACAACTGAATCTAACTAACACACTGACCATACGGAAGAGTGCGCTGGACCCAAGTGTTACAAGGTTCTTTAGTACTGCAGCCTGATTCTGGGGGAACCTGTGTTGCCTCATTGCCCATCTCATTTACCTGGTGACTTTTGCCTCATGAAAACATTCCAGGGCGAGAATGCCCAGAGCTCATTCTCCCAGTGCTGTGGCTTCTGTGAACCATTTGGATTACTAGCAATTCTTTCCCAAAATTCTTCATAGAATTCCTAATCTATATAGAAGGGGAAAAAAATCAGCACAGCCCACTAAATACTTTCATATAAGAGCTAATGGATTATATACATACACACACACACCTGTGTATCCATACTCACCTTCCAACTTATGTGATACTTTAAAAATGAAAACATTTTCAATGATTTGTATAATAATGGTTACTTATTTTAATGTAAAGGTGTTCATTTTTCAATCTATTACTCCTATATTTAGATATGTATGCAAATAGGTATCTGTATAAATATGCATATACATATGCATATGTATGCATCATGTCCATTTATACAGCATGTGGTCTCAGAAATATATGCACTTTCATGAGGGTAAATTTCTGATCTGTAATTATCCAAGTGAATAAATAGTAAATTATGACTAGTGGGAAAGCTACATTGAAAGCACACTTTCCATAATCTTATTTAAATGATACTGATATTAATGGAGGGTTTGCTTTATATTTTCTTATTTGACTTTTCTAAATTCTAAAAGTAAAGTTTGGGCTGTGTGACAGTGGCTCAGTGGCAGAGCTCTCACCTGCCATGCCACAGACCTGGGTTCAATTCCTGGTCCCTGCCCATGCAAGAAAAAAAAAAGAGAAAAGTAAAGGTAAAAGTCTTACTGCCTCTCTTTTGTGATGTAGAGAAAAGAGCCTGAGCTTTGGAAGCATTAAATTCCTCTCTCTAGCTGTATGTACTTAAACAAGTCACTTAAGTTTCTAAGTTTTGAGGTTTTCTTCTTTTCGTGTATACTTTACATGAAAAGGTGAGAACAGGAATTGGTGAGAACTGACTGGGATTATATATGCAAAATGCTCGGCATAAAGCAGGTTCTTAAAATCCTATTATGATTATTGTTTCTATTACCTGTCATTCACTTCTTCTCTTCATAACTTTTAAACAAAAAAGTACATATATAAAATAGAAAAATACAGACAAAATGGGCATGAGGAAAAAGAGGGAAGAGGAGGGAGATGAGGAGGAGAACCATCACCTGCAGTCTCTACCTAGAGACGACCACCTTACTGATTTAGGGTATAGATTATCTTTGTAGCAATTTCTCTACACACACATACACACATTCTTTCCATCTCCAGATGGATAGATAGATGGATGGTAGATAGATAGATAGATAGAGTTTTATAAAATTGGAATCACCTCAAATATGGCTTGTCATTCCTCATTTTTTCCCACTTAATAATATAAAGATCTTTCTATGCCATCAATAGAAAAGCCCATTATCATTATTAATGCAAGTATAGTACTAGGGATGTATAGGTAGATTTATTTTTATTCAGTATCTATGTCTCTTTTAATTAAAATCTATGCTATCTTTTAACTTAGTATTTATTTCTTTAAATGTACGAGTAGTACATAAATACATGTTTATTGTCAGATTGCAAGTGAAAACCCCGTTTTATCTCCCTGCTCCCCAGCCAACCCTTCTTCCTGCCCTCTCAAGTCCCATTCTCCTCCTCAGAGAGAACTGCCGTTAACAGTTTGGAGTATATCCTCCCATATCTTTTGCTAAACATTTATGTGCGTGTGTGTGTGTGTGTGTGTGTGTGTGGTGGGGGTTGTACTTTGAAGTTTTTATTATATTTACTTTCGACAAACTGGTCACTGAATTTAAATATATCCTCTATGACTTAGAAATATTTAGTATTTAAAGAAAATATTTACACAGCTTTAGATGAAGAGTAAAATAAATCAGACCCAGTTCAGGGTTTATTTATCTTGAATTATGCATAGGATTAGGTTAAATCTAGGAAATCAGTCACCTCACATCCTTTTTGGTAGTGGATGGATATGGGTGAAGGTAACATAAATTTCAAGCAAAACATATCCAGGAAATCTCTTAATAGTCAATGTAGAATACTTTATAAACAGTTCATTAAATCTCATGAATTTTTCATAGATTTCTCTATCATACACCCACATTTGTATCCTAAATAAATGTCTTCCTAATCCAGACCCTAGAATTAGATATTGTATTTATCAATAAATATGTATTACATTTTCCTAGTAATAATATCCCAATGAAGGGACTCTTAGATCTTTAATAACAACATAGAATTGAGCTAAGAAATAATATTTTGTCCCTAAAGAGATAGAGTATTTTTAAGGAAGTTAGAAATATACAGTGAAGATAAATACAGATCTATCTAATATCATTTTGTGCACTATTCTCATAGTGGAGAAGCACTGATCTAGACTTTCCAGTCCATGGTACAGATATAAATTAGTAACATTGTCTTGTACACTTCAAAATTTGCTATTACATGTCCTAATTATCAAAATTTTGTGTGCTGCCTCAGCATCCATCTCACTTAGCTGAGCCACTTACCTCAGCGGTTGATCTTTGGTCTATTTAATGAACAGCTTTCCAGCCCTGGGGCACAAACTCCCCCAGAGCTTACACACACAGCTTCCACCACCACCCACACACCTCACCCCAAACACAGCTGGTCCCAAATGATACCTCACCATCCCCACATCCTTCAGACCCCCCGTCCCTTAACCTTCCCTTGCACCTTTGCTTTAACCTAACCAATCCTTGATTTCCATGGGAACTCTACCCTGGACCACAATAAAGGCACAAGTCCACGGGCTCTTCTTGCTCTGCCTGTGTGCTCCCCACCTGCTGACTGAGCCACCCAGGCTGAACGAGCTTCCTGTCAGGCCCTCATGTCCCATTGTGTCCCACCTGACTTCCACCCATACCCAAATCTAAAATCCATCCTAACTAATTCGAAGCATACACTTGTGAACGTTTTCAGGTGATGATAAAAGGAATTGTCTAACCAGCTATTCTTTGTTCCCAGTTCTTGCTAGGGATAATTTCCTGGGCCCAACAATTGGTACAAAAGGAAAGATGGACTTCAGATTGTCCCAGCTTGGTGCACAATTGTAGATTAAGAGAATGGTAACAATTGATCTTTGAGGTGGTTATCAGATGCATGCAGATTAAAATTAAAAGGCCTTTACTCCAGGCACCCTTCTCTCCATGGATTTTATAGTAAAGTTTTAAAGCTCAAATTTTGACAGGTTACAACTGTTTCCATGACAACCAGCAATAAGGGCTGAGGTTTGGGAAATTATTTCATTGTAATAAACAGACAACATAAGTAGTACATAGAAAATTCTCTTATTTAATATCAGATCCTACAAGGAGAAAGAAAAAAAGGACTTTTTTTTAAAAGAAAGTGATAATTGTTTTTCAAGTTTGCTCCATTCAGAAATCTCTTTACAGCAACTTAGATTTAGTTATATAATCTCAAAGGAAGAAAAGAAAACTCGTCGTCTTTACAACACTTTGTTGGGTCTGCTTAATAAAGGCAGTGTCTGCATTGTGTTGTTATAATCCCTCATTCTTTGGGGTCTAAAGAGACAAGATACTGTATTTTGAAATGAACACATATACAAAACCAAGTCGATTTCCTGTGGGGATAAATCCCTTATAAAACTCCAGCTCAACAAATTTAAATATAATAATGCCTTTGACTAAACCTGTGTCTGGTGAAATCCACTAATGGAGACCACCCCATAGTTCAATTAAACAAAGCAAAACAAGAGAGTGTTTTAGGCAGGTGGTCTCGTAACACAAATTCATGATGGCTTATGTCCAGTTATTAGCTGGAAGGATTCATGGTAAGATGCACTTAGCGCTGTCCTTTTTCCTTCTTAAAGAATATTGTTCTCTTTTCTTCCTCTGCCAACTGCAGATTCTCATGTGCTCAGTGATGTGCCCAGTTTCCCAGGAAAAGATCTACCAACACAGTGCCCACAAGCCTGACTGAGCTTGATCAGCAAAAGCACCCTGATGATTTTAAATACTTCTGACTTTAAAGCAATTGGAAGATGATGTCCAAAGGTAGGGGACTAACCCTTAAGACTGTTAAGCAAAGTGGACATTGCATGGGCAAATCTCATCCTCCCTCATCATCCTCTGGCTATTTGATAGAGTGATCTGGTTATAATGGGCCTGTATCTAAATCTATTTTATACATATTCAGCATTAGATATGTGAATGAATAACAAGGCTGAAAAAAATCTCAGAGCATAAAAAAGAAAATTATCCATAATCCAAGCTCTCCAGTCTGTTACATGCATTTATGTATGTTTATTTCCAAGCTTTTCTTTAAACATAGACATATATTTATAATCACAGTTGTAATCATTATGGACATAGTTTTTTATCCTGCTCTTTTTCATTAGGTATTCTGCATTAAAACCATCTTCAAAAGCATCATTTAAATGGTGGTACTAGGGGTTGGCAACCACTCTCACCATACATATCTGGCCCCTGCCTTTTTGGTAAATGAAGTTTTATTGCTGCAATGTGTATTACCTCTGGCTGCTGTCGTAATACAACAGCAGAGTTAAGTTGTTGTGATAGAAACTCTATAGCTCACAAAGCCTAAATTATTTGCTCTCTGGACCTTAACATAAACTTTTACCAATACCTGGCATACACTCCATCAAATGGATGATCTAAGAATATTTAGCCTTCTCCCTATTTCTGAATATACTTTTCTTCTAGGTAACACCTCAGTGAAAATAAAGGCTCATATATATTTTTTCCTTTTACAGAAAAAGATTTCTTTAGTATAAATTTCCTAGAGTAGTACTGCATCAAAGGTATGAATATCTTGATAGCTCATGATTTTTAGATAAAACTTTATGAAATAAAGCAGTTGTTTTGTTCTTTCTGCAAAACAAGGTGCTCACCATATGGAAAAAAAGAACAGGTGTGGATTTGGGCTGATCTGTGGATATGTGGCTAAGTATTAGAGTATTAGTATCTTAGAAGAACCATTTTGCCTATTGGCATGGGTATAGTCTTCTAAAGCAAGTGAGAGTTATATGTTAAATTATTTGGCTTTTTACCATATATCATCTTTAGCAACCATTCTCCATACATTTATGGGGGAATCTTCTCATGGGGTCTTGTCACACAATATCTAACTCAACGAATATCAAATGAACATCAAACATCACACCATATACAAAAAAATCAACTCCAAATGGAACGAAGACCTAATTATAAGAGACAGAATTATCAAATTCCTAGAAGAAAACATAAGGAGGCATCTTCAGGACTCTGTGTTAGGCAATGATTCCTTAGACTTTATACCCAAAGCACAAGCAACAAAAGAAAAAAATAGGTAAATGGGATCTTGTCAAATAAAAAACTTTTGTGCCTCAAAGGACTTTGTCATGAAAGTAGAATGACAATCTATACACTGGGAGGAAATATTCAGAAATTTCATATTTGATTAAGGTTTAATATACAGAATATGTAAAGAAACACCTCAGCTTAAAAGACAAACAATCCAATTTTAAAAATGGGCAAAAGAATTCAACCGGCATCTCTCCAAGGAAGATATACAACGGTCAGAAAGCACATGAAAAGACTCTCAACATCATTAACCATCAGTGAAATGCAAATCAAAACTACAAGATAGTTTTTCACACCTATTAGATTGGCTGCTATTTAAAAAATGGAAAATTACAAGTGTTGGAGAGGATGTGGAGAATCAGGAATACTCGTTCATTGCTGGTAGCAATGTGAAATGGTACAGACATGTGGAAGACAGTTAGGTGGTTCCTCAAAAAGCTGAGTATAGAACTATTGAATAACCCGGCAATGCCACTACTAGTTATATACTCAAAAGAATTCAAAGCCAGGGCTCGACCAGATATGTGCACACTGATATTCATAGCAGCATTACTCTCAATCACGAAAAGATGGAAGCAACCCAAGTGCCCATTAACAATGAATGGATAAATAAAATGTATTTACATGTAATAGAATATTATTCAACTGGAAGGAGGAATGAAGCCCTGATACATACAACAACATGGGTCAATCCTGAAGACATCATGTTGAGAGAAATAGGACAGACACAAAAGGATAAATATTATATGATCTCACTGATATAAAGTAATTGGATAAGCAAACTCATTGAATCAGAATCTAGAGTATAGGTTACCAGGAGACAGACTAGGGGTAGGAAATAGGGGGTTAAGGCTCAAAATGTAGAGTTTCTATTTAGGACAATGTAAAAGCTTTGGTATGGACGGTGGTGATGGCAGTACCCTTGGGAATATAATTAGCAGCTCTGAATTATATATCTAAATATGGTAAAAGGGGGAAAATTTTAGTTGTATATACATTACTAAGTATAAAATTTTTAAAGAAAAATTCATGGAACCGTAGAAGGCGGTGAACTCTAAGCTAAACTATGGTACAATTACAAAAATGTGTTTTCATCAATTGTAACAAATGTAACAAACGTTCCATACCAATGCAAGGTGTTAGTAATAGAGTGATACATAGGAGTCCTGTGCTGTATGTGTGATTGCTCTTCAAACCCATAACTTCTCTAATTAAAAAAAATGCAAAAAAAATTATACTATATAGAACCAGCACACGCGTGCGCGCGCGCACACACACACACACATACATAGACACATAACACCAAACAGGCAGGCAGGACTTGCTTCAAAATTGTGTAGCTTAGTTCTAAATGAAAATGCAGAGCCTCTTGTTCAAAAGAGAGCCTTTTTCAAGAGAAGATACTGCTCTATTAAATACTTTGGTACTGGATCAAAGTAGGTATTGCTTTATGAGACCTCATTTCTTTGAGAGACATGACACTTAGCTAGAGACATCATGATTGAGAGACATGTCTATATAATATCCCAATCCAAGCAACATCAGCCTTAAACAGTTAGTAGAAAAATGCCTAGCAATCCCTTTAGTGATGAAGCAAGCAGACCTTAAAGATAATGAAATGGACGATGAAAGGGAGTGGAGATGAATGTCCACTCATCTGTGGACATTCTAAAATGTCCCACCAAGGGTGGCTGAGATGCCTCTTACCTATGGATAGTCCACTTCTCAGGAAGGAGGGTGCATACTCACTACCTACTCTCACAGTACAGTATTTGAAATACAACAGTATCTTCAAAAATGTGTTTCCTGGAACATTGGCCCCATGATATACCCTCAGAAAAAGGCACTTGAGGGAAAACACATAAGTCGTTTCTTAGAAATTTATAATACATATCAGTATGTTGAAGGTGAGAATATTCTTCATAGATATATAGCTTAGCATTTCCAAAATTTATTTGCTCATAGAATTCTTTTGCTTTTCCACATATAGAGGTCAGTTTTCAGCCCCAGTTTAGTATAAATTGCCAGGGTTCAAGAGGACACAGACCTTGTACACCAGAGACAAGGTAGTCTTTGGCACTGGAAACAAGAAGCCAATGCCCTGACCTTCAACGTCTCCTTTGTGACCTGTAAGATGCAACTACTACCTTTTATTTGGTTACTTATATCACAACTGAGAGTGGGGCCATTAGAGCAACGGCTGGTGATAGAGATGGCCTCAAAGTGGTGTCTCTGCTTTTGGATGGCAGGACAGTATTCCTCTTACCATCCAGTGGGGTCAACTGGCCCTTCTGAATTTCACAGACAGTGGTTCAGATTCACTCTCCTGCCTCCCTCCCCCACATCTCTTATATATATTTCCCTGTCTCAACAGCGATCTCTTTTCCCCATGAAAGATTTCTCTTTATGTAGGAGAAAGAGTCTCACATTTTAACATTAATTCTGTGTCTTCCGGCATCTGTACTTTTGCTTAAGCCAAAGCCAGCTACTTTAATTCAGAATTGGGACTTGAAAAATTATGAGCACTGTCATTTATGAAACCTAACTGCAAAAGGGTGGCAGAGCTGGAGGCCACAGGACAGGGGAGCCTGTTTCTCTGGGAGGCATTACATGCTCTCCCTGTGAGCTCCTGTGGCAGTTATTGTGGCTGCAGGCAGACTATACTCAGTGACATTTGTCTTCTGAGGGGACCAGATAAACTTGAAGGTTGAGACCTAGCCCAGAAAGGGTTCAATAAACTCCAGCTGGCAATGTTTCCTCCCTATCACAACTAGAATGCAGTCGTCTGGATCCAACCCACCTAGGCCAAATTCTGGCTCTGCTCATGATTAGTCATTTACCAGCTATGTGAGAAGTCAGATAAGCCCTCTGTTCTTCAGTTTTGTCATCTATAAAATGGGGAGTTGTTGTGAGCAAAGTCCATGTAACATGCCAGCATGGTTCTTAACACATGGTAAGTGATTCATAAATATTAGCGAGTATTAATGTAAGAAGGAATAATAACATTCCTTAAGTGCCAACCATTTTCATGCACACTAGTTTACAAAAGTTTTTTTAAGTAGGAATTATAGCCCCCATTTTAGAGAAACTTGGAGAGATGTGGTTTTCTTATCCAACAGCCAGTGAGCATCAGAACTGGGATTCTTGCATTGGTGGGTCTAACCCCAAAGATGACCACCTCTATTCCTCTTCACACTGTCTCTAGCACTCAGGCCATTCAAAGGTTGAACTGAAGGATTCCCCCACATCATTTCTAGTCTGGTCTTTGTCCACCTGCTCAAACTGCCACCAGAACAAGGGAGGCAGAAAGTGGGCCCCTTCTACATGTCATATTCCCACTGTGGGTACTGAATGCTCTTCATGGTCCAATAAGCATACTCTCAGATTCTGGCTCTGGAAGCTTTGGGGGCGGTGGACAGGAGGTCAGCTCTGTAATTTCATAACCACTCACTGCTCAGTGAGAAGCCACGATGACAGCTGGGATCCTTTCCATAATGATTAATTGTCCCCTCATACAAATCTATTTAGACCACATCCTTCTGGTGCACAACCACCAGTTGATTTAAGATGCAAACCTTTTGTAGCTCATTGCCAGAAGGATGAATTATAGAGTTTACCCAGACTTGGCTTTGCTGAAGTATTTATTGTAAATCATTAGTTACTGAGAGTTGCCACCCATTTATCAAGCAATTCCTACCCAGCTCCGGATACTGAAAGAATTCTCTATACTTTTCTAGAAAATGTACCACTTTTCCAAGAATATAATTGTATATATTTTAAAATTACTAAGCTCCTCTATTTGTATGGAGAAATTCAGGCCAGGGAGATCCAAGGACACCCAGTTAACTGGAAACAGTCAATGTGGTTTTTAATGCAGGAACCACAATTCTTTGGGGGATGTTATTGAACATGGATAATAAATGCCTTACCTACTATTCAGGCTTGCAGCCAGAGAGGAGAGGGAATGGGCTAAGAAGGCACTAACTTTTAGAGAGAATATCTGTTTTCCAAGCCTTGAGCTAAGCACTTTATATAGCTTCTTTATATCTCCCAGCAACCTCAAGTGTAGATGTCATCATCTTCATTTTACCAACAAGTAAACCAGGGATCACCATCATGTGGCCACGAAGCAGTAGAACCAAAATCCATACCCAAAATCAACTTTCCCAAATCTCCCTGCTGTATCACCACACACGGATAGACTACCAGCCCCAGCTGGTTGATTCCTGGCCTCTGCTTTTCTGATCCTTCCATAGGTGGCTCTGCAATACATAGCCTGGCTGAGTGGGGCTTCTGTTGGACACGAACAAGGAAAGCTGCAATGTATAGCAAGCATTTTCATCTTACCACCAACAAAGATCAAGCACAGAAATCTGAATCACCCAAGGGGTGGGAGAAGGGGTGAGGTCCCATCTCCCCCTGAGCATTCTGTCCGGAGCACGCAGCAATATGGACAATTAGTATGAACGGATTTGAGCAAAACGCCAAATCTGATTGATGCTGAAAGCACACCCATGTGGGAACACACAAAGGGAGGGTGAAGAGGGGTGGTCATATGTTGCGGAGCCGGATTAAAAATTCTAATCCTCATAAACTTCTGAGGAAGCTGCTCTTTTCACTGGGCGGGTTTTTAATATTTATTGCTGAGGGCTTTTATAATCCTAATGAAAACAGCATGTCCTCAGGAAAAAATGCTGTAGCTAGAATGCACAAGTGTGGCCCCGGTATTTAAAAGCCTCCCAACGCCTACAGTGTGTAGCAGTGACCCGGAAGTGAACCACTGACAGGCTTCAGGAAGTACCGCCCCCAGGAGCGGATTAGCCCAAAAAGAATATGCATGGGACAATTCTGGCTGAGTCGTTCCCTGAGGGGAATGCTCAAGCTTTTTGGTAGAAGCTCAGTCAATATAGTTCACAAGTAAAGAGAGGCAGATTCAGAATTTGTCTGCCAGGATTTCAATCCAACTCTGGCTCTCTACGTCTCAGTTTCCTCATCTTTAAAAGAGAGATAATGGTGAGTACAGATCTTGTTGATTTGCTGTGGACATCAACTGAGGCAATGAATGTGAAATACTTAGCACAGACCCTGGCAAGTAAGTAGTAAATAAATGAGATGCTATTATTGTTACTGCAGTTGTTATTGTTATGGCTTCTCTCAATGCTACTTGTTTTGTTTTGGTTTTTGCCAGAAAACGAAGACACCAGATATGAGCTAGGAGGTAGCAACTAGGAGGGACTCCTGGAAAAAATCGGAGAATGATAATGCATCTTCTGTTGATAAGATTCTTGTTCAAATCTGGCTAACATTGGGAGGGAAAATAAAAGCTTCTCCCTTGCAATAAGAGATAGAGGCAGATTAACTATCTATTCAAATAGTGTTTCCATTGAATGTTAGGTCTGGGGAACAGGGAAGGTCACCATGACTGGAGCTGTGTAAAATGTGCCGCCCTTTCTAGAAGTCACCTAACTCCCTTGCTTAAAAACCGCCCGCATCCGGACCCAGCGGCGAGCTCGCAACTCCCTACCTTGAGTTCTGTGAGGTCTGCCCGGGAGCGCAGGAATAAACTGGCTCACTCTAAGGTTTTTTGGTCTGCTTCTTCTCTCTTTTGCCTCCTAAACCTTACAGTGTTTCCATTGGCAGATAAAATGATGTTGCTTGAGTTCAAACGTAACATCATATGGGTTCTAACAAAGCTAAACCTGTGTGGAATTGTGTAGCCTGGTACTTTATCTGGCAAGCCCTCAGCTGCTATTTTGTCTCCTTCATCTTGTCTAAATACTTCAATAAATTTTCTCTGTCTCTTCCTATCAGTAATCATGCATCAGTGGTTAGGGATTCATCTTCCATCTTTGTGTGAATCCTACACTTGGAGCTGGCAAGCAGAGTGATCCTGATCCCCTCCTTTGGTCTGCTCAGGCTCACATTTGGGGTAACTCAGCTTCCTCCCCCTCAAAGAGTTGATTTAGAGGTTAAGAAAGTATACCTGCCTTGAAAGATTATGGTATACTCCCACTGCCATATGAAAATCAACATGAAAACAGTATCAAATCATAAAATAAACTTATGTTTCAAAATAATATCAAGTTTAAATGTACACTAACATTATAGTCACTTCTTTCTTGCTGTGCTTCTGTTTTGCTGGTGCCCTAAATACATGCCTAGTCTGACAATTGAGAATCTAGTACCACAATCAGATTACAAAAATTATTAAGAACAAATAGCAAAGATCCTCTTCAAGGCTAAATTCAAGACATCTCTTGCACTTTTGAGCTAAATACCTTTGGTTCACTCTCTTATTCTCAAGAAACAGGCCCAGCTGAAGATCTCAGAATAATTGCTTACTTTTCTGGCTTTGGTCTCCTTTTACCCCATTTTTTGCCTGTATTATTGGCAAAGGATTCTAATTGGTTATCTTCCTGTTCCTTGCCTTGCTCCCCTCCACTCCATTCTCCATGCTGTTATCACAGTGAGCTTTTAAAAATAAAAATCCAGTGATGTCACTCTCTAGTTTAATACCTTTCACTGGCTCCACATGTCTAGAGCTATGATTCTCAAAACAGGGAAGTGGCACCTCTTGGTGTAATGAGCTAATAATCATAGAGTTTATGGGACATGGGATAAACATGATGTATCTTTTGAAATGTCAATGGCATAAATGTAAAATAGTATTTTTATATTACCAACATGAATATATTATGGGATAGAAGATATAATTTGCCTGGATGTTAAAGATGAAATATGAGATTCCAGAGGAATTTCACACTTGGCGTAGCTGCCTCCTGATCCTATAGTCACTCTCCTAATACTTTAGAGGAAAAGATGTTGGCAAAGCAATAGGCTCTAAGATAAAATCAAACTCCTTGGCACAAACAAAGCCCTCTGTGATCTGAGACTGCCTTTTCTTCCCAGCCTCAAATTTCTTCACCATCCTCACCCTTCCAAACATTCCATGCTACTTGCAGCTCATATACAATGTCAGTTACAATTGTCTTTGCTAATTCTACTCATTCAGCTCTGTCTGAAACATCTATCTTTAGGCGCCCATCTTCTCAGAATTTTGTGTGGTGGTGGTTTTCTTCCCAACCTTCCCTTCCCCTCACCCAGAGAACCCAGACTAACTCCTTAAGTTGGCCTCTGAGAGGTAAGCTTGGAACCAAGCATGGACCTGCTCATCTCTATAGGAGGGGAGGCGTAGACCAGGCAACCCTGACTAAGCATATGGTGCCCCATCTTGTGAACATTAGAATCAGTGAGTGGTTGCAGATTGGACACTGGGGCTACTCTGGTGGGTTTGCATATGAGCTCTCCTCACTTATCAACTGGATGATCTTGGGTTTGTTAGTTAACTTCTCTGTGATTCAATTTCCTCATCTGTGAAATGGGTATGATATCAGGAGGATAATTCTTTAAAGAAGGTTAAAGAGATAAAATGTGTTAAATATTTAGAAGAATGTCTGGTACCTAACAATTTCTTACAGAATGTCATCTATTATCATTATTAAGCACTCCCTGCTACTGAGGAAGTTTGTTCAAAATGCTTAGGGTCCCAGTGAAGAAGATCTGGATTCCCAGGGACTTCTCACATGGACTCATCACAACCTGGGTCCTATTTTCACAGGACAAGTGTACTCTGGTGAACAAAGTTTGGCTCTCTCTTTTTCTGTCCTTCTAGAGTGCCAGGGCATTCAGATATACTGTTCTAGTTTGCTGGCTGCTGAAATGCAATATACCAGAAATGGAATGGTTTTTAAAAAGGGGAATTTAATAAGTTGCTAGTTTTCAGTTCTAAGGCCAAGAAAATGACCCAGTTACAACAAGTCTATAGAAATGTCCACTTTAAGGCATCCAGGGAAAGGTACCTTGGTTCAAGAAGGCCGATGAAGTTCAGGGTTTCTCTCTCAAGTGGAAGGGCACATGGTAAACACAGAGTTTCTCTCTCATCTGGAAAGGCACATGGTGAACATGGTCAGGGTTCCTCTCTCATCTGGAAGAGCACATGGCAAACACAGCATCATCTGCTAGCTTCTTCTCCTGGCTTCCTCTTTCATGAAGCTCCCCGGGAGGCATTTTCCTTCTCTATCTCCAAAGGTCGCTGGCTGGCGGACTCCGCTTCTCGTGGCTATGTCGTTCTGCTCTGCTCTCTAAATCTCTCATTCTCCAAAATGTTTCCTCTTTTATAGGATTTCAGAAGCTAATCAAGACCCACCCAAATGGGTGGAGACATGTCATCACCTAATCCAGTTTAACAACCACTCTCAATTATATCACATCTCCAGGAAGGTGATCTAATTACATTTTCAAACATACAATGCTGCATAGGGATTAGAAGAAATGGCTGCCTTTACAAAATGGGATTAGGATTAAAACACGGCTTTTCTAGGGTCCATACATCATTTCAAACCAGCACATATACCCACATACAACCTCCATCTGCCAGTAACTTCAGGGGCTTGTGTGTTATAAAAGAGACTGAAGGAGGAACATGTTTCTAAGAGAGAGGTCTTGAGAGAAAGGGTTAATGCTAATTGATTAAGATTATGATTTTTTTTGTGTGAGATATAATTCACCTACCAAGTGATTTTTAAGTCTAAAAGATATGCCATGGAAGAAAAAGGGAAAGAAGGAAACCGATATCTGTTGCAAGTTCACATGACAATCTTCAATCTTCACTCCCCACAAGAGTCCTGCGTGAAGGGAGTAAATTACCTTGTACAGAGAACAAATCAAAGCCCTAAAAAATTAGTTCACAGGAGCTAAATCTCCCCAAATTTAAAAACTAATGGCATTTCCCACTACTGAAATTCAATATGCTTGAGTTTTTAAAAGGGTGTTATTTTAGTTATTTTTAATTGGCTAAATCTCCATTCCCTGGGAATTGACCCTTCATATCCCATGCCTCTCGGCATATATTCGTAGTGACCTCTTGGTATGTCTCTCTCTTCATACTGGTAAGGGCTTCAGTCGGGTAAGCTTGTTCCAGTGCAGACTTAAGGAAGGGGCTCCAGGTGCTGAGAGTTGTTGCACCTCAGTAGATGGAGTCACACCATCTGCAGCTCAGCAGCTGGCAGCCCATGCCTCATCCTCACTCATGTAGAGGGTCTCGGAAACACTGAGAAGCAGTTCTGCTCCTCTCTTAGACATTTCATAATAGCCTCCTATTCCTGGCTCTCAATCCAAGTGTTAAAGGAGGCTTTGAACAAAGTCAAGGGCCTGGTCATTTCTTCCTCCAAGGCATGATTCATTAAGCCACTGTGAATGAGCCAAGATGAAAAACCTTGCAGCTGCTGGTCCCACGGTACCCATCCCTTTCGGACATAAACCAATTGGCCACGCTCTGGCCAGGAATTTGTGTGACTCAGAGTGGAGGGTGAGAGCCTGGTCAAGACTTCTGCCCATAACGGTGTAACTCAGCCATGCCTAGAGTAGACAGTGATGGTGATTATCTGTACAAATAAAATAATGTTTCTGTAGGAGGAAGAACAAATGAGTGTCAACATCGCAAGATACCAAAAATGGGATGGTATGGTGGGGGGGGTAAAATCAATGCAAACTAATCTATAATTAGCACTGCCATTGTAATATGCTTCCCCTGAATGTAACAAATGCAATATGCCAAAGCTAAATGTCAATAAGGTGGGGGACATATAGGGGAGGGGTATGGGAGTCTTTGCAGAAGAAATGAAAATGTCTTCATATAGATTGTGGTGGTGAAGGCATGGCTATGTGATTATACCGGGAACCACTTATTTTTTACTTAGGTTGAATTGTATTATGTGCGAATAAACTCTTTAAAAATGAACAGAGAGATGCAAGTGCTGAAGAACTTGTGGAGAGCAATGTGTACCTATTCCTGGTTGGTAGGGAAGTAGAGTGGTGCAGCCCCTCTGGAGGGTAGTGTGGTGCCTCCAGAGGAGGCTAAGGGTGGGGTTGTCATATGATCCTGCAACCCTACAGTTAGGAGTATACTTGGAGGAACTGTGAGCAGGGAGTCCAATGGACATTTGCACACCAGTGCTTATGGAGGTCGTGTTCATGTTCTGCAATGGATGGAGGTGACCTAAGGGTACATCAACTGAGGAATGGAAGAGAGAACTGTGGTGTGTACAGACAATGGACTGCAAGAAGGAATGAAGTTGTGAGGCATGCAACTATTCAAATGAACCTTGAGGGCAGTATGTTGAATGAAATAAACCGGAAAGGAAAAGACAAAAATTATTATGCCTCACTATTGTAGACTATTATGTACAAACATTGAGAATTGAATCGAGAGCACAGGTTATCAGGTGAAGGCCTATTGCAAAGGTTCCTAGACTCCTACAGCAGTCACATCTTTTCTGGATTTGTAACTGTTACTTCTAAATCCTGAGATTCTGAGCTGTTTGTGTATAACCTGGTCATTCCCTGGAATTTCAGGTGTTTGTTTCACACCTGAGACTCAGAGCTAGATAAAGTTCTGCAGCTATGAAAGTCAACATTACTCCATACAGCAACTGTTAAAAACACTGAAAAAGTGATCAGAGTTCAATTAGAGATGTGGATGAAGCTGATCTGGGTAGCACTAAGGTAAAGCAGACTGAAGGGTAAAGGATAATATTGACTGTATTTTAAAATTTCAACTTCTGTGTGAAAGCAAAATAAGAGATATTTATTTGGTGCAAAACATATTTTCTGTAGCACACTATCCAATTTAACTTGGTCAGTTTATTCAAACACCATAATTACATGGAAACTTGATTAGGGAGTGAAATCTTTTTGTTTTGTACAGGTTGGTGTGATGCCCCAACACATTCCAGAGTAATCTGGTCAGAAGATTAAAAAGTATTCGCAAAGTTCTTTTGAGGGACTGCAGAAAAAGATGGAAATATTGAACTTCCCCACATGGGGAATTCTTGATATTCTTGCAATCATTGGGGACTGCCAATTTGATGTGCCAGGCCCTCGGTCTTGGGGCTTGCCATATGAAACTTATTCTGCAAAGGAGAAATTAAGCCTACTTATAATTATGCCTAAGAGTCACCCCAGAGAACTGCTTTTGTTGCTCAGATATGGCCTCTCTCCCTAAGCCTGCATGGGACATGAATCCCAGGGGTATAAATCTCCCTGGCAATGTGGGACATGACTCCAGTAGACAAGCCTAGCCTTAGCATCATGGGATTGAGAAGAATGTCTTGACCAAAAGGGGAAAGAGAAATGAAACAAAATAGAGTTTCAGTGGCTGAGAATTTCAGGTAAAGTCAAGAGGTCATTCGGAAGACTATTTTTATGCAATATATAGATATCCCTTTCCAGTTTTTGGTGTATTGGAGTAGCTAGAGTGAAATACCTGAAACTGTTGAACTGTTGAATAACTGTAGAGCTTTCAAGGTATGACTGTGTGATTGTGAAAATCTGTGACTGACACTCCCTTTATCCAGTGTATGAACAGATGAGAAAATAAATAGTAAATAAATAATAAGGGGGGAGGGGGGTATGGGATGTTTTGGGTGTTCTTTCTCACTTTTCTTCTTTTTACTTTTTTGAGTAATAATGTTCAAAAGTTAATTATGATAAGAAATGCAGTTATATGATGATACTGTGTACCACTGATTGTATAATTTGGATGATTACATGCTATGTGAATATGTAATATATGTCAATAAAATTGCATTTAAAATTTTAAAAAGACTACGGCCCATAGAACTTATTGTGTGAATGGGTAATTGCCATGATCATTCATGCTAAGACTTTGCTTCCATTGTCTTTTGCCAGTGGTCCCAGTTTGCTGTTGCCTGTTGATTTAGCAATTGGTAGCAGAGGATTCTTGTTTAGAGATAATGAGAAATTGCACGATGGAGGAAGTTCTCTTTTCTCCTTCTCTTAATGTGTCTTTTTCCTTAAAAGCAGAGTGCAGAGTGCTGCTGTGGTGCAAAGAGCAGCTTACCTGGAGTTAGTCAGATCTAGGTTCAGCACCGCACTCCACCACCTGCCAGCTACGTGACTTTCACATGCTACTTGGCCTCTCTCACCTCGGTTTCCTACCACACAGGGCTGCTATGGAGATCAGTCACAACTGAACAAGATAATGACAGAAGGGTGGCTGGCATATAGTGGGAGCTTAATAACAGTCTTTCTTCTTCCCTTCCTGTGTTTAGATCTGATCACTTTCATGATTGGCATTAAGGATTGTGCTTTCTCAGTGTCTAAGCATGAGGTTCAAGGCTGTATTACGAGTGGATGGGATATAATGGTAACATTCTGGAGGGACTTGAGAGCTTGCTGGGGAGCAAGCACATAATTAAAGAATAGGACAGTCCACTGTAAAATGCTCAATTACTTAGTGCCTCTGGTGGGGAGAAATCTCTGTGGACTCTGGTTATCTGCCTTGGCTTCATGGAGGAGGTGAGGCAGAGCAAGAAATTCATATCACATATTGCCCTGCACCTAGCAGCAGTTTCTTGAAAAACATTCAGTGTATTGATGGTTGAATATATTTAATGTTAAATGAATAACTTTCTGTTTTAAAATGTAAATGGTTCAGAGAACAAATGGATGCTGTGGATGGTTAGGAGAAAGCATTTTAGGAGAGACAAGGACAAAATGACTTAATGATAACAGCTGATTTTCTATGAGCAACTGTTAGGTATCAGATACCTTTCTAAACATGTGGCATCTTTTATCTCTTTAACTTTCCTTAAAGAATTATCCTTGTACTATCATCCCCATTTCACAGATGAGGAAATTGAATCACTGAGTAGTTAACTAACTAGGCAATATGTGATATGAATTTCTTGCTCTGCCTCACCTCCTCCATGAAGCCAAGGCAGATAACCAGAGTCCACAGAGATTTCTCCCCACCAGAGGCACTAAGTAATTGAGCATTTTACAGTGGACTGTCCTATTCTTTAATTATGTGCTTGCTCCCCAGTTGATAAGTGGGGCGAGCTCATATAAAAACCCAGCCAGAGTAGCCCCAGTGTCCAATCTGCAACCGCTCACTGATTCTAATGTTCGCAAGATGGGGTACCATATGCTTAGTCAGGGTAGCCTGGTGTACGCCCCCCCCCCCCCCCCCCCACTATAGGGATGAGCCAGGCCCAGCTTACTGCCAAGCTTACCTCTCAGAAGCCACCTGAAGGAGGTGGTTGGACTGGGTGTTTTGGGTGAGGGGAAGGGAAAGTTGAAAGAGAACCATCACTATCTGACCTTCCCAGCACATGGGTTCCTGATATGATCCTTTTCTGGATACCTTTTGGATGGAAAGACACGAACCTGAAACTCAGCCTCACTGCTGTGTAATTTGGGGCAAATTTCTCATTTTACTCATTTATTAAATAGTGATAATAATGCTTCTACCTAATGGATTGCAGGTTAATATTGACAAAGCATTTTAAAAATTGTCTGGCACATGCTAAGCATCCAATTAGAATAGGAAAAGAAAGTAATCATGAGGATGATGTTAGTTTTAAGGACTGTCAGTAAGGAAACCATGGGCTTTGCCAAAAGTGGCACTAGATGCCCTAGTAGGTTTTTGATAGCAAGAGTTAACCTACCTTACACTGCTGAAAAATGAGAGGTCAACAGATTGCACTTTGATTCCCAGAAAGGGATTCTCAGCTCTGTCAGTCAAATCCTTGTGGGTTACTTAAGGTCATGAGTCCATTAACTGTATGACAAGAGAAACCACACACTTGGGCAGCTGGGAGTGTATTCCTGCCAATGTACAAAGAGCTGATATGATACTACAAACAATGGCATGGGCGGTTTTGCCTGTGGGGGATGTGAGTACCTTGACAACTGACCTGAATTTACTCTGAACCCTTAACCCTGCTCCACTGAAGTCCTGGGACTCCTCTGATTCTTCCATTGGTGACTGAAACAATTGATCACATCTTGCCTCTGTTTTTTTATTCAGTTGATGAACATTTTATTTCAGCAGTTCCAAATGCTAGCCAAATTAGGTTGAGTAGTACACAGTTTGTACATTAAGCTTTTTGGTTCTACCCAAAGGTCCGTATATTTCAGTTCTTACCCATATTGCCTTTCCAACTCATGAATCACAGCCACTGGTTTCAGAATTTTTAGAATGTATATATTCAGCAACACTTATCAAGTTGTCAAGCACTGTGACAAACAGGAATGCTTCCCTCATAGATGGGCTGAAGAAAATAATCCTCAAAGCTTTCCCTCCAGGCCAGCTCTCCTCAGCACCAGGCCGAGACTACCAAGCATACTGGATACCAACCCCCAATACATGTGGAGTTGTTCTCTTGGCTATTCTCAATGCACAGTAGCATTAAAAGATGTTGAGGAGTCCTCATCAAACAATCATATTTAGCCCAACCATGTTTGGTGATGGGTTTTTCTAAACGATAACCTTAATATTTCCGCCTCCTAAAGACAGTATAAGAAATACTGTCCCATTATGAGTGGTGACCAAACCATCCACTCATCCATCAATCTAAAAGTACTGGCTAACTTAAACTACTACTTTTCTTTCATTCAGTCAGTCCCAAAGTCCTGTTATTTCTATCTTGGAAATATTTCTAGAATCCCTCCACCCTTTTTTCACCCCTGCTGCCAAAACCTTAGCTCAAGTCCTGCCCATGTTTCTTTCAAATGTCCTGACTAGTTTCCCTGTCTTCTGCCTCTCTCCTCTCTCCTCCAGAGTTTTTTCCTAAAAATAAATCACATTATATTACTTTTTTCACCGCTCATACAAAGAAGCCAAAAAATTGTTTTCATAAACTTTAATTCTCAGGGTGGAGTATACTATGATGACTATGAGCAGAGGATTTATTGTCAAATAGTAGTACTGGATAGAGCCTGGGAAATTTATTTAATCCTCGTAGGCCTCAGTTTCCTCACCTATAGAATGGGTATAAGTATAGTACGAAATTCGTAGGATTGTTTTAAGGAGTAAATGAGATGATGCATGTACAACTTCTAATGCAACACCTACAATATTGAAAAGGCTTATACTTTTAGTCATTTTATTAGTATTATATAATGTTCTGCAGACCCTAGCTCTCCAGTCTCATTATCTTATCGCTTTCCGCATGGCCAACTATTTTCCAGCCCTTGCAAACTTCTAACCCCTCTTCAACGTGCCAGATCCTTGTCTGTTTCTGTGACTTTGCACTGTCTGTTTCTTCACTGCACCATTCTTCCCTCCTTGAATGGAAATGCTCCAAGAGACCTCTAAACAAGTTGGAAGAAATAACTGTCATCAACTCCATGAGCTTTTCTAAAGGCAACAGCTTAAAGCCTTAGTCTGTAGATTTAGACTTGGGTGGAAGTTTAGACCTATTGATTTAACACACATGATTAGTTTCCTATGGGAGTGAGAGAGGGAATATACTTCTTTTTAGTTTACTCGCTCTGGTTTAATTATATGAAGGAATAAATTTATCATGACTCTATTGCAGAGGCATAGCAACCCAAGACAGAAACCCAGGGCCTTGTTCGTGTGACATCGTTTTTAAAAACTATTTTTATTAAGAAATAGCCACACACATACAGTCCAATCATATAATACAATCAGTGGTTCACGATATCATCAAATTGTTGTGTGTTCTTTACCATGATCATTTTTAGAACATTTACATCACTCCAGAAAAAAGAAATCAAAAGGAAAAAAAAAAGAATTCATACGTCCCATATCATTTACCTTCCTTCTCATTGACCCACAGTATTTCAGTCTACCCAATGTTTACCCTTTATCTCCCCCTATTACTTATTTTTTATCCTTTCTTCTTTTTTTTTTTTCACTCATCTCTCCATAGCCTGGATAAAAGAAGTATGAGACACAAGGCTTTCACAATCACACGATCACATTGTTAAAGCTATGTGGTTATACAGTCATCTTCAAGAATCAAGGCTACTGGAACACGGTTCAACTGTTTCAGGTAGTTCCCTCTGGGGGTATTTTTCTTAGTTTACAAGGAGATCAGATTAAAAGCTATCAAAGTGAAGGACTCTTAAGAGAAAACCTGCTAAGAAGCAAAAGCTGAGAAACAGGGAGGACCAGAAACAGTGTCAGAGTACATAGTGGAAAACACAGTTTACAAAGACATTATAATATTAAGGTCCACTTAACAAACATTTACAAAAAGAACTGACTGCAATAATTGACATTTTTGATGATGACCCCAAATCAACTAAATGTACTAATAACAGTAATAATGTATTCAATACCCTTTAAATGCTTCTGATGTGTCAACATTATGCTACGTGTTTTATGTTAAGAGATTTTGATTTACTTTTTCATTGTAGGTAATATTATCACCCATTTTACAGATTAGCAACATGAGGTTTAAAAGATTAAAGGACTCTTCCTGTGTGTTCACTAAGTGGCAGATTTCTGTCTGATGCCAGAATCAGTGATTCCAATAATTTCTAGTGCTTTCTTCCTATAAGATTATGCTTAATAAGCTCTACTTAAAAGACATGGAATAATATCAATACATAATATTTGTTATGGTTAACATGTATGATTAAAATGTATTTTACAAGGTTTGTTTTTTGTCTGGTATTTAAATTTTTAAAACATTGGTGTGATAGCTAACTGCAGAAGTCATTTAAGTAGAACATCTAGTATTTCTCTGCTGCTGGATAGTGAAGCTTCAAGCACATGACTTTTAAAAAGTTAGTTTCCCCAGAGAAAACTTAATGGCATCTTTGTGCTGCACATGTCTATACTGAAAAAAAAAAACAGAGAAAAAAAGTTTTAACAAAAATGTTCTGTTTTCTTTGTTCATGGGAGATTTTTCTCAGATCCAGAGTCAAAGGGACATGTGTGGAGAAGAATAAGTGGAGTCAGTGTTCTTCTGATCTCGGTTTTGATTTGGGGCCAGATAAGTGTGTGTCAACTCATTTCTGCTTTTCTGGTTCTTGCACAGAAGCAGAACCACCCCTGTGGTGGGCAGTGCCTATTGCTGTCCCTCCAAGCTTGTCCTTAGGGTCTCACCTTTTAAAGCCAGCCCTTGTTTCTCTTCCTATTCAAGCCAGATCCTCCCTCCCTTGTCTAATCCTTAGCCAAGCATAGCAAGGCCAGCTGGTGAAAGCCTTGTAAAAAACAATGGCACCAGACCCTGCTTCATGGAACGCTGCTTGTGCCAGTTGAAGCTTCCTGGATCAGAGCAGCCGATTTTGAGTTGGGGCCCATCCTGTGACCCAATTTGAGGTGCGGTGTTCAGTGGGGATTAAAAGCCTTGTGAACTCGAGTAAGAAGAGGTAGAAGAAAGAGGTCATTGTGGGTCTAGAGGGAATCAATATTGTCTCTTTGAAAAAGCCTGTGTCTGTTCCCAGACTGACCATCTGGGGCTGTGTGGCTCGAAAATCGCTACAAAGGAGGAAAAGAGAATTAAATTGGGACAGGGAGAAGTTTGTAAAGGCAGGTTTCCAAGGTAGCTTGTCTGGGAGGACTAGGGAGGAGCCAGGGGAGATGCAGAGAGAAGGGGATGCAAGAAGAAAAAAAAAATTAATTCCTATATACGTCCCTGCAGTTCATCTGGCCCTTTCTGTACCTTCACCAAATGCTTTCCAGATGTGAATAAGAAATTATTTCTATGGCGCTGCCTGAAATTTCCTCAATTCTTGAATTCCCCTTTAGCATAATTTTACAAGAGTGTTTTTGTTTTCAATGAAATTGACATTCTTAATGGTTTCCAAACTTGAAGCTTATGGGAAGTCATGAAAATTTAGAGGGATGGTACCCCTGCTGCAAGGCCTCTACAATCTAAGGGTTTCCTCTACCTGACAATTCAGTTTCACTTTCCTTTGGGGAATAGGAGTGGCGGTGACTGGATGAAGGCAGAGCAGCAGACGTGGCCAGAAGAAACTGAGGTTGCTGACCTATGATGCAGAGGGATTCTTGGGGCTCAAACTGAGTTAGCTCAGATCTATGACCTTGCCCTGGCTTAGTTTAAAATACCAATAAAAACTGTTCCAGCTAATTTTGTGGAATTAGAGGGGCTTGTAGGAAAACAGATACATTTCCCTAGGAGGCCAGCCAGCCTGGGCAATAATGCAGTTCTTGGTCCTTGAATCTGGGATTAAGTCAAATGCTGTAGTCAGTGGTGAAATGGCACCTGATGAGTGTGGTATCTAAGCTAGAGTGGTGGGAGCTTGAGTGCTGGACAAATTCTGGCTCTGGGATGGATTTGCTGTTTGTCCCTAGTTGAGTCCTTAATATTATGCAGTCCTTAAGGCTCCCTGATTGTGGTAATTTGGAGTTATTCTGTACCCCCAAGAAGGCCATGTTCTTTTCATCCATTCCTGTGTGGGCAGACCTTTTGTGGATGGGACCTTTTGGTTAGGTTATTTCAATTGAGATGTGACCCAACCCATTCAAGATGGGTCTTAATCCCTGTACTGGAGTCCTTTACATGTGGATAAGTGACACACAGAAGAAGCCACTGAAGTCAGAAGCTGAAAGCAATGGAATCCAGGAAGGAAGGACCAGCAAACATGGGCCACGTGCCTTTCTGTGTGACAGAGGTGTTCCAGATACTGGCAGCCTTTCTTCAGAGAAGGTATTGCCTTGCTGATGCCTTAATTTGGACATTTTTCATGGCCTTAGAACTGTAAATCTGTAAGCTAATGAATTCTCATTGTAAAAGCCAACCCATTTGTGATATATTGCATTCTGACAGCTTTAGCAAACCGAAACATTCATCGATTAAAATAGCAAACTACATTCACTGAAAGAATCTTGTGTCATAGTAGTAAGAAGGTGGAAGGTAGCAATTTTTTGTACATGGTCAATATTTTGATTCACAAGGTAGTTACAGTAATGACCTGCCCATTGAGGCATCCTAACGCACTTCTCCCCCATTATATTCCAGTGGCCAGACGTCCAAAGACCCTCCACCTGCACAACCCAGAGGACCTCCAACCCTCACAGCCCAGTGAAGCTCATTTCCCCCCGTGCCCTAAACCTGATTGTTCTCTTACCCATCGCAGTACAGTATCAGCTTTTCCAAGTGAGAAGCCTTAGTGTCGCCCCTAACTCCTATATCCCCCACACTCTCTACCATCTAGTACCCCTCTCCTGGTCCAACTTCCTCTCCTATTTCCCTGCCAGTCCTTGAGTGCAAGCTTAACATCTCTCACCAGGGCTAACAGTATCTTTTTTATTTTCTTTGAATTAACCATTTTAAAGTGAACATGGCATTCAGTACATTCACAGTGTTGTGCAACTACCACTTCTATCTAATTCCAAAACTTTTCATTGCCAGAAAATAAAACCTCATACCATTAAACAGGTGCCATTCTCTCCTCTCCCTAGTCCCTGCTAAGTACCAATCTGTTTTCTGTCTATAGATTTCCCTATCTGGATACTTCATATAAATGGAATCCTATAATATGTGACTGAATTTTTGTGCTGGCTTTTCTCATTAGCATAACTTTTTTGAGGTTTATACACATGTATTTGTACTTCATTCCTTTTTATGGCTACATAATATTCCACTGTGTATATATACAACAATCTATTCATTCATAAGCTAATGGGTTGTTTCCACCTTTTAGCTATTATGAATAGTGCTTTATGAACATTCATGTGTGTGTATATATTTGAGCCTCTGCTTTCAATTCTTTTGGATATATATTTAAGAATGGAATTACTGGGTCAAGGATAGTTCAAACTGTTTTCCAGAGCCCCTGAACCACTTTACTTTTCCACAAGAAATATTCAAGTTTCCAATTTCTCTACATCCTCACAAAAACTTTTCCATTAAAAAAAATTATAGCCTTCCCGTGGATGTGAAGTGTATCTCATTATCACATTTTATTTGCATTTTCCTAATGAGAATTGTGTTGAGCATCTTTTCATGTGCTTCTTGGCCACTTGTATATCTTTTTATTTTTATTTATTTATTTTTTGTATATCTTTTCTGAGGAAGGTCTATTCAAGTCCTTTGCCCATTTTTATATTGGGTTGTTTATCATTTTGTTGAGTTGTAAGAGTTCTTTATATATTCTGGATACTAAACCCTTATCAGATATTTGATTTGCAAATATTTTCTCCCATTTTGTAGAAAGCTGTAAAATGAGTAATTCCCAAATGCAAAGGATTAAAACAATCATAATTCTTTCTCACATGTGTGTAGGCAAGCTTATCTAAGTTTGGCTTGGCTAAGTATCTTTTCACTTTCTTGATGATGTCCTTTCATATACAAAAGTTTTTAATTTTAACAAAGTCCAAATTATCTTTTCTTTGCTTTAGCTGCTCATTCTTTTGCTGGTTTATTTAAGAATGTATTGCCAAATCAAAGTCATAAAGATTTTCCCTATGTTTTCTTCTAAGATTATTATAGCTTTAGCTCTAATATTTAAGGCTTTGATCCATTTTGAATTAATTTCTGCATGTGGTACGTGATAGATGTCCAAGTTCATTCTTTTGCATATTGATATCCAATTGTCCCAGCACCCTTGCTGAAGAAACCATTCTTCCCTTTTTGAATGGATTTGATACCTTGTCAAAAAAACAGTTGGCTATAGAATTATGGCTTTATTTCTGGACTCTCAATTCTATTCCATCTAGTTAAATGGCTGTCTTTATGGCAATACTACATTGTTTTGATTATGTAGCTTTGTAGTATGTTTTAAAATAAGGGTGTGTGAGTCTTCCAATTTTGTTCTTCTTTTTCAAGATTATTTTGGATATTTGGGGCCCCTTGCAATTCTATATGAATTTGAGGATTGGCTTTTCCATTCCTGTTGAAAAGACCATTGGAATTTTGATACAGATTTCTTTGAATCTGTGGATCACTTTAGTTAGTGTTATCATCTTAACAATATGAAGTCTTACAATCCATGAACACAGAATGTCTTTCCATTCAAGCAGGCATTTTTAAAATTCTCTTGGCAATATTTTGTGGTTTTCATAGGACAAATTAAATTAATTCCTGTGTATTTTATTCTTTTGGATACAATTGTAAATAGAATTTTTAAATTTCGTTTTTAAATTGTTCACTGCTGGTATATAAAAACACAACTGATTTTTGCATGTTGATCTTGTACTCTGAACTTTGCTGAATTCACTTATTAGTAGTGTTTTTGTGGATTCTTTAGGAGTTTCTAGCCATAGACTTGTGTCACCTGCAAATAGAAATAGTTTACTTCTTTTCTGTTTTGGATGCCTAATTGCTCTGGCTATAACTTCCAGTATGATGTTGAATAGTTGTGGTAAAAGTGGGCAATCTTGTCTGGTCCCTGATATTAAGGAAAAGTTCCAGTCTTTTACCATCAAGTATGATGTTAGCTGTGGGTTTTTCATAAATGCATTTTATCATGTTGAGGAAGTTCCCTTCTTTTCATCCTTTGCTGATGAATAATAATAAATAAATGGTGTTGGATTTTGGCAGATGCTTTTTACATCAATTACAGTCATCATTTTTTCCTTTGTTCTATTACTGTGATATATTTTTTGGTTGATTTCCTTTATGTTGATCCACCCTTGCATTCTTGGAATAAATCCCACTTGATCATGATGTATTACCCTCTTAATATGCTGTTGGATTCAGTTTGTTAGTATTTTGTAGGGGATTTTGATTTTATATTCATAAGGGATATTAGTTTGTAATTTTCCTTTCTTGTGGAGCCTTTGTCAGGCTTTGTTATCAGGATAATGCTGAGTTCATAGATAAATTAGGAAGTGTTCCTTTTTCTATTTTTTGGAAGAGTGTGAGAAAAAAATGGTGTTAATTCTTCTTTAAATGTATGGTAGAGTTCACTAGAGAAGCCAGGCTAACAGCATGTTAACTGCTTTATTTCTTTCCTGATACATCCCTCCAATTTAATCTTCCTTCTACAGCCATTGCAGTCTTCCAAATTTTTCAGTCCATCAAGTGACAACCCTGCTATAAGCCCTTCAATTACTCTAATAGTCTGCAGGATAAAATTCAAACTCTTGTTTAAGGCCCTTCATGAACTGACTCTGCTTGTCTTTCTAGGCTCATCTGCCATTTTAGATAGCAACCAGTCTCACCACCACTATACAAACATACATATGCCCATCATGCATACACATACTTCTGGCCATAAGGAATTGATTATAGTTTCCAATATGAATCAAGCTCTTTTGGGCCTCTGAAACATTGCACATTTTGTTTCCTTTATCTGGTACACCACTGCCCATCTTGTAAACCTGGCAACATTTTCTTATCCTTCAAGACTTAACTCAGTTATTATCTTCTCAATGAGATCTTCACAGATGTCATTGCTAAAGTAAGGCACCCCTGGCCTATTCTTTCACTGCAATCTTTTCAGATATCTATTGTAGCTGTTTCCATACTGTATTACATGTTTTGGATGATGTGATAGATATTTTTAAAACACATTTACTCCTTCCCTCTCCCCTCCTCCATTGATGTTTGGCCCATCCATGTGAATCATTTGGCCTCATAGTGGGTAAATAGAGTATACTTTCTTGTCCTGTGACATTGGACTTGTTGTAGCCAATGGAATATTAGCAGACACAATGCAAGCAGAAACTTCAAATGTACTTGTGCAGTAGGATTGTCCCCGCCTTGTGAGGAGTTTCTCTTAGATAGCTGCTACCCCTTTAGCCTAGGCCCCAGAATAAACACACATGGAGTATACCCAAGCTCTGCTTAGTGAGAAGTCAAGTGCACTCAATGACAGCTTGAAGCAGAGTCATCCAGTCAAGTCAAGCATAGATCAGCCGACCTGCACAAACGTTAGAAGGAATTATGATTGTTTTACACCACTGCATCTGGAAATCATTTGTTATCCACTTTATCTGGCATTGGTTGACTGATACAATTTTTTAAATATAACTTAGCAAAAATAAGAGCAAATATTCTCTGTGCAAATATCCAGAATTTAACACTTTATCATATTTGCTTAAATTTTTTTGTTTCTTTATAAAAGAAATAAAACACTACAGATGAAGTGTCTGCAATGTCATCAGTAGTATCCTGTAGTCAAAGACTCTATTTTGTTCTTCTTAGTCATCCAGAGGCTAGGACAAGACTTCACATGTACTAAGTGCTAAATTAAATATTCATTGAAAGGCTGAATGATGAAGGAATGTATGTAATCAAGGCCAGCCAGCTACATAAACATGAGGCTGTCTTGGGGCACTTAGAATATTTTTCTAAGGCTGTTAAGGGTTCCCTTGACATTTTTAAACAATATGAGGAAATAAAAAATTCTTTGCTCATTATAAAGTTGAACTTCCTCCTCATTGGTGGGTCCCTCTCTCCATAGCCCATCTGGGTTTCTTTGTGGCTTTGAGATGCACTCATCATGAAGGGGAGATGACAAGTAACAATAAGAGTTAACCTCTTGAGGATATTTTCTTTTTAGTACAGATAAAAGTCTTAAACAAAAGAAATTAAAGTTTTAATAATGTAAAGTAGCTAAGAGTAGTATTTTGGGGTGGGACTACAAGCTACTGCCCTATAGTTTGAAGTCACAGTATAGAAAGGAGCCCCTCCCTCAAATTGTGAAGTTGATTAAGCATATATTACATGTGAGGATTGCTTGTGCTATGTCATTTAACTCTTGCAACAATTTTGTCCTGATGGAGTATTTGGCTCTATTTTGGAGTAGTTTCAGTTTAGCCCTATGTGAGCCAGGTTGGAGATTAACGTTTTTCACTGAGGCAGGTTGGATGACCGTATGGATGTCTTCCATCTGGAGAAATTCTGTAAATTAAGTGGAGTCAGCCCTCAAGTGAAATTACATATTTGGTATCTCTTTCATATTAAGCATTCCTTTCCTTTCTTTTCTAATTGGTGGGATTTTAAGCAATATGGGTAAAGGAAATGATCTATTTCTGAGTGCCCATTATGTGCTAGGAAGAATTCCATATCTTTTAATTTAATACTTCTTAATCTAATCATGTTGACTTTCCAGCTTCATCTCCTTCCACCTTTTCCCCTGCAATTGATGGTGTCACCATTCCAAGTTGCTTAATGTTCTCTAAACCCACCAGCCTGTTTCCCACTGTCACCCTTGTGCTGGTATATCCTTAACCTGAAATGTCCCACTCCCTTCCTTCTTCAAGTGTGGGTCCAAAGACCAACAGCATCAGTATGACCCGAAGCTTGCTAGAAAGACAAAATAATATACCACTCCCCAGATACTGAGTCAGGGTCCACAGTCCCAGGATTTGGACAATTATTAAATATGAGAACCATGGCTCTGCTCTCTCCTTTTCTCCACTTAACCCCTTGTATACTTCAAAGCCCTGCTCAGCTGTTATCTCTTCTGAGAGTTAACCCCAAATCTCACATAAAAGTTAGTCACTTTCTCCCTGTGCTATTATTACAAATGCATATTATGACCCAAGTAGAGTACCTTACGTCAAGAAATTGATTGATGTTTATTTCTGTGTTATCAGTAGGCTGTTGATCTACAAAGGATGTTTGTTGAATTAGACGACTAGCTGCCCCAATGAGGGAGGTTTTATTGTCGCCAGCTTGCAAATAAAGAAACCAGAACTCAAGGAGGTTAAAGTTGTGTAGCAAGTGGGTAAGTTCAGGCTTGAGCCCAGGCCTTCTCATTTCAATGCCCATGTTCTTGTTTGTGTACTATGCTGCCATTTAAGATTTTCAGACAATGATGAGAAATGTCTTCGGATAATCATCTTCTACATGTAAATAATACCTAATATCAGCTGGTAACTAAGAGTAGGGAAGTAAGGCCATTCAAAGGGATTGATGCTGGATGACAGAATGCCTTGGGAAGAAAAAAAAAGAAATCTTTTGTGATTTTAAGGTCCTAAAAGTTCTTCTACTCTGTGTGTCCATATGTGTATAGTGCCTGCCGTACAAAGTACGCTTGAAAAAGTCTCTCTATAAGCCTTTCTTTGTACCTATAAATGTGTCCAAGTTCATAAAAGTATGTGCATATTGCTCATCTTTGAATATACATTTGTGTCTGTGACCATGTGTGTGTTAGTTTGCAAACTGCTGGAATGCGATATACCAGAACTGGAACGGCTTTTAAAAAGGGGGAATTTAATAAGTTAAACGTCTACAGTTCTAAACCTGTGGAAATGTCCAAAACTAAGGCATCCAGGGAAAGATAACTTAATTCAAGAAAGACTGATGGACCTGGAGCACCTCTGTCAGCTGGGAAAGCACGCTGGTCCCTTACTGGTCCCTTGCTCCTAGGCTCCATGCTTTCAGCCTATATTCCTGCGGGGATTCCTCACTTTGCTTCTTTGGGTATGGCTTTCCTCTCTTGGCTTCCCTTGGCTCTCTCCAGGTTCTAGGTTCTGGCTTGCTTAACATCTCATGGTGATGTCTGCTGGGCTCCAAGCATCTCCAAATATCCGTGTCTCTGCTCTCCAAGTGTCAGTATCTGTTTTAGCTCTGCTTTGAAGTGTCTGTCGGTTCTCCCTCTGCTGGCTCTGTTTCTTCTGAGGTTTCTCTAAAATGTTTCCTCTTTTAAAGGATTCCAGTAAACTAATCAAGAGCCACCTAGAATGGGTGGAGTCATATTTCCATCTAATCAAAAGATTATATAAAGCAGGCAGGCCACAGTGGCACAGCAGGCAGAGTTCTCACCTGCCATGCCAGAGATCCAGGTTCAATTCCCAGTGCCTGCCCATGCAAAAAAATAAAAAAATAAAAAAATAAAAGATTATACCCACAATTGGGCATGTCACATCTCTGTGGAGATAATATAATTGAAAGTTTCCAACCTACAGTATAGAATCAAGATTAAAAGAAAAGCCTGCTCCCACAAGATTGATCAGGATTAAAACATGACCTTTCTGGGGTACATAATACATTCAGACCAGTGCAGTGAGTTCCAGGCCCTTGCTACTCAAAGTGTGGGCTGAGAGCCAGTAGTATTGTTTGCACCACCCCCTTTCCTCATCCCTTGCCACCCTCAGACTTTTGAAAACTGTAGGATTTATATGAGGGTCACATTTCCTATCTCTGTTTAAGTGACATACTCTTCCACTTAAAAAAAGTAGAGTAGGTTAAAAAGAACAACTAGGGGATTTTTCTGAACAGCCGTGCTTTGGAATGTATTTCTTTCTAAAGCTCTCTTCTTAAGGAACTGATAAAATGGCTGTAACCAAAAGAAAGCACAAGAAGCTATAGTAGTACTCGATAAAATAGATTTTAAATGTTACAATATCATAAAAGATAAGATTTTCATGTGTTAATGGTAAAAACATTTGTATCTTTATGTTTCCTTGAAAATAATAGTAACATCTAGTAATAGTAACATAGGTCATTTCTATAGCAAAGTTGATGTTTCTAATAACTTTCTACTTGATATTTGGGAATGTATATAGTTTTGATAGATAATCAATGGTATTTAAGTTAGTGTTTAAAATTTAGAATTCAAAAAACACATATCTATATCTGTAGATTTTTTTACCTGTTCATATTAACTTTAAATTGGTTTATGTAACTTACTGTACAAACACAGCTTTATAATCATTATATTTTATTTACAATGCCAAAAAATAAAGTGTACCATCCCCCCAAATTTTTTTTAGTGAAGGAAAGTTAAAAATGTTCTCAGAAAAGCAGACACTGAGAGAGTTTGTGACTAAGAGATTAGCTCTACAAGAAAAACTAAAGGAAGCACTACAGGCAGATAGGAAAAGACATGAGAGAAAGGTCTGGAGAAGAGTATAGAACTGAAGACTATCAGTAAAGGTAAAAAGAGACAAAAAAAATATGCTGTATAAAATTCAAAAGACAAAATGGTAGAAGAAAGCACTGCTTTTACAGTAATAACATTAAATGTGAATCAATTAAACTCCCCAATCAAAAGATATAGACTGACAGAATGGATTAAAAACAGGACCCATATGTGCTGCCTACAAGAGAATTACTTTAGCCCCAAGGACAAAAAACACATTGAAAGTGAAGGTTTGGAAAAGATATTTCATGCAAACAACAACCAGAAAATAGTGGGGGTAGCTATACTAATATCTGACCAATTACACTTGAAATGTAAAACAATTAAAAGAGAAAAAGAAGGATAATATGTATTAATAAAAGGACAATTTATCTAGAAGAAATAATCATATGTATTTATGCACCAAGCCAGAGTGCCCCAAAATGCATGAGGAAAACACTGAAAACACCGAAGGGAGAAGTCAACACCTCTACAATAACAGCTGGAAACCTTAATGCACTGTTCTTATCCATGGATAGAATATCTAGACAGAGGATCAATAAAGAAACAGAGATTTTGAATAATACAATAAATGAACTAGACTTAGCAGACTTTTACAGAACTTTATACCCCACAACAGCAGAATACACATTTTTCTCAAGTGCTCATGGATCATTCTCCAGGATGGACCACATGTTGGGTCACAAAGCATATCTCAAGAAATTTAAAAAGACTGAAATTATGCAAAACACTTTCACAGATCATAATGGAATGAAATTGGAAATCACTAATAGGCAGAAGGCCAGAAAATTCACAAATATGTGGAGACTAAACAAAATACTCTTAAGCAACCAGTGGGTCAAGGAAGAAATTACAAGAGAAATCTAGTATCTCAAGGCAAATGAAAATGAAAGCCAACATATCAAAACTTATGCGATGCAACAAAGGCAGTGCTGAGAGGGAAATTTATTGCCCTAAATGTCTATATTAAAAAAGAAGAAAGGACAAAAATTGGGGAATTAACTGTTCATCTGGAGGAACGAGAGAAAGAACAGTGAACAACCTTCAAAGCAAACAGAAGGAAAGAAATAACGAAGAGTAGAGCAGAGATAAATGAAATTAAGAACATGAAAATAATAGAGAGAATCAACAAAGTCAGAAATTGGTTCTTTGAGGAAATCAATAAAATTGATGGACCCTTAGCTAGGCTGACAAAAAAAAAAAGAGAGCAAGCGAGAGAGGGAGGATTCCAGAAATGGGAAAGGGGACATAACCAGTGACCCACAGAAAGAAAGGAAATAATGAAAGGATACTAAGAGCAACTATATGAAAAGAAACTAGCCAACATAATTGAAATGGACAACTTCCTAGAAAAGCATGAAAAACCAGCATTGGCTCAAGAAGAAACAGATGACCTCAACAAACAAATTACAAGCAAAGAGATTGAATCTGTCATTAAGAAGCTCCCCCCCTTCCCAAAAAAAAAGTCCAGGACCAGAGGACCTCACATGTGAATTCTATCAAGCATTCAAGAAAGAATTAGTACTAATCTTGCTCAAACTCTTCAAAAAAAAAATTGAAAAGGAGGAAAAGCTACCTAACTCATTCTATGAAGCCAACATTATCCTAATACCAAAGCCCAAGAAAGATACTACAACAAAAGAAAATTAGAGGACAATCTCTTTAATGAATATAGATGCAAAAATCCTCAGCTAAGTACTTGTAAATGAAATCCAACAGCACTTTAAAGGAATTATACACCATGACCAAGTGGGATTTATTCCAGTTATGCAAGGCTGGGTATGCTGATTTGAAAGGATTTAGGTACCCTAGAAAAACCATGATTTAATCCTAAACAATCTTGTAGGAGTTACCATTTCTCTTAATCTCTGTTCAGCACTATAGATTAGAAACTTGATTGGGTTATCTACAAGGAGATGTGACTCAATCAATGTGGGTATAAACTTGATTAGGTAGAGATGTGATTCCACACGTTTGGGTGGGTCTTATTAGTTTACTAGAAACCTATAAATGAGGAAACATTGGAGAAAGTAGGAGACTCAGAGAGAGCAGAGAACACTGCAGCACCATCAAGCAGAGAGTCTACCAGCCAGTGGCTTTTGGAGACGAAATAGGAAAATGCCTCCCAGGGAGCTGGAGAAAAAGCCAGCAGATAATGCTATGTTCACCATGTGCCCTTCCAGTCAACAAAGAAACCCTGACCGTGTTCACCATGTGCCTTTCCAGTGAGAGAGAAATCCTGAACTTCATTGGCCTTCTTGAATCAAAGTACCTGTCCCTGGATGCCTTTGATTGGACATTTCTATAGACTTGCTTTAATTAGGATATTTCCATAACCTAAAAACTGTTAACTTGTAACTTATTAAATTCCCCTTTTTAATAGCCATTCCATTTCTGGTATATTGTATTCTGGCAGCTAGCAAACCAGAACACTGGGTAAACACAAGAAAATAAAATAGTGTAATATACCACATCAACAAATCAAAGCAGAAAAATCACATGATCATCTTGATTGATGCAGAAAAGGTATTTGACAGAATTAACATCTTTTTTTGGTAAAAAAAAAACACTTCAAAGGATAGGAATAGAAGGGAATGTCCTCAATATAATAAAGGGAATATATGAAAACCCATAGCTAGGATCATATTCAACAGGGAAATACTGAAAGCTTTCCCTCTGAGATCAGGAATAAGACAAGGATGCCCTCTATCACCATTGTATTCAACACTGTAATGGAAGTTCTAGCTAGAACAGTTAGACAAGAGAAAAAAATATAAGTCATCCAAATTGGAAAGGAAGAAGTAAAACTTTCACTGTTTGCAGCTGACAGAATACTATATGTCAAGAATCCCAAAACCTCTACAGCAAAGCTACTAGAGCTAATAAATGAGCACAGCAAAGTGGCAGGGTACAAGATCAACACATAAAAATCAGTAATGTTTCTATATACTAGTGTTCTAGTTTGCTAGCTGCTGGAATGCAACGCACCAGAGACGGATTGGCTTTTAATAAAAGGGGATTTATTTTGTTGGTTCTTTAGAGGAAAGGCAGCTAACTTTCCACTGAGGTTCTTTCTTACATGGGAAGGTACAGGATGATCTCTGCTGGCCTTCTCTCCAGGCCTCTGAGTTTCAACAGCTTTCCCCGGGGTAATTTCTTTCTACATCTCCAAAGGCCTTGGTTGAGCTGCGAGTGCTGAGATGAGGTATGCTGAGCGGCTTGGGCTGTGCTACGTTGAGTCTCTCATTTAAGCACCAGCCAATTCATTCATTGCAGCAGGCACGACTCCTAGCCGACTGCAGATATAATCAGCAACAGATGAAGTTCATGTACCATTGACTCATGTCCACAGCATCAGAACTAGGTGCCTTCACCTGGCCAAGTTGACAACTGACTCTAACTACCACAACTAGTAATGAGCAATCTGAGGAGGAAATCAAGAAAAAATATATATTTACAATAGCAACAAAAAGAATCAAATTTGTAGGAATAAATTTAACCAATGCTACAAAAGAACCATACACAGAAAACTGTAAAAAAATTGTTAAATGAAATCATGGAAGACCTAAATAAATAGAAGTACATACCATGTTCATGGATTAGAAAACTAAATATAATTAAGACATCAGTTCTACCCAAATTGATTTATAGATTCAATGCAATACTACTTAAAATCCCAAGAATGTACTTTGCAGAAATAGAGAAACCAATGACCAAATTTATTTGGAAGGGCAGGGTGCCCCAAATAGCCAAAAATATTTTGAGAAAGAGGTATGAAATGGGAATTCTCACACTACCTAACTTTAAAACATATTACAAAGCTACAGTGGTCAAAATAGCATGATACTGGCAAAAAGACAGATATACTACCAATAGAATTGAACTGAGTATTCAGAAATAGACTCTCTCACCTACAGACAGTTTATTTTTATTTTTATTTTTATTTATTTTTCTTTCTATTAATGTTTTAATTCTTATTCTGTTGTCTTTTTATTTCTTTTTCTAAATCGATGCAAATGTACTAAGAAATGATGAATATGCAACTATGTGATGTTATTAAGAATTACTGATTGTACATGTAGAATGGAATGATTTCTAATTGTTTTGTTAATTCTTTTTTTAATTAATAAAAAAACTATCAAAAAAAAAAAAAGACAGTTTATTTTTGACAAGATGATCAAGCCAACTGAACTGGGACAGAGCAGACACTTCAATAAATAGTGCTAGGAGAACAGGATATCCAAATCCAAAAGAATGAAAGAGAACCCATGTCTCACACTTTATACAAAAATTAACTCAAAATGGATCAAAGACCTAAACATTAGAGCTAAGACCATAAAAATTTTAGAAGAAAATGTAGGGAACTATCTTAAAGATCTTGTGATAGGTAGTGGCTTCCCAGAAAAACACTCAAAGTGTGAGCAATGAAAAAAATAGATAAATGGGATCT
The DNA here is from genome assembly GCF_023851605.1 of Tamandua tetradactyla. Taxonomy (NCBI): domain Eukaryota; kingdom Metazoa; phylum Chordata; class Mammalia; order Pilosa; family Myrmecophagidae; genus Tamandua; species Tamandua tetradactyla. Next base: position 77,029,285 of record NC_135328.1, read on the forward strand.
CCTTAAAATTAAACACTTTTATGCATCAAAGGACTCTGTCGAGAAAGTAAAAAGCAACCTACACAATGGAGACAATATCTGGAAACTGTATATCAGATCCAGAATATATAAAGAAATTATACAACTTAACAGAAAAAAGACAAAGAACCCAATTTAAAAATGGGCAAAAGATGCAGGCAAACATTTTTCAGAAAGGAAATACAAGTGGCTCAAAAACATATGAAAAGATGCTCAACTACAGTGAGATATTGTCTCACACCTACTAGTGAGGCCATTATAAAGAAAAAAAAAAAGACCACAACAGAAAACGACAAGTGCTAGAGAAGTTATGGAGAAAGTGGCACACTTATTCACTGTTGGGAATTTATAGAATGGTGCAACCGCTCTTGAAGGCAGTTTGGTGGTTCCTCAGGAAACTAAGTATAGAATTGCTGTATGAACTAGCAATCCCATTACTATGTATAGATTCATCAGAACTGAAGGCAAGGACATAAATAGATATTTTCACACTGATGTTTATTGTGGCATTATTTATGACTGCCAAGAGATGGAAACAGCCCAAACATCCATCAGTGGATGAGTGGCTAAACTAACTGTGGTATATACACATGTTGGAAGATTAAGCAGTTGTAAGACAGAATGAAGACATGGAGCATTTAACAACATAGATGAACCTTGAGGACATTATGCTGAGTGCAATTAGCCAGAAACAAAAGGACAAATACTGTATGTTCTCACTAACATGCACTAACATTAATGAGTGAACTTTGAGGGTCAAAGTTAAGAACACAGGTTATCAGGAGATAGAAAGAGGGTGGGGATTGGGCATTTGATGCTGAAGGGGTAAAGAATATTCAATAGGATTGATTATAAAGGTACAGAAATAGATAGTCAATACTGTCTGATGCTGGTGCTATATTGTAAATTCACTGAATGAAGGTGAGTATGAGTCTGGTTAGGAAGGAGGGCTGGGGGCATGTATGACATCAGACGGAAAGGCAGAGGATAAGGATTGGGACAGTATAACTTAGGGATGCCTAGAGTAGACAATGATAATGATTAAATGTACAAACATAAGAATGTTTTTGCATGAGGGAGAACAAATGTCAAATTTCAAGGTGTTGAAAATGGGATGATATATACAGGGGAAAGTACAATCAATGTAAATTAGGGTCTATAGTTAGCAGTAACATTGTAATATGCTTCCATGCAATGTAACAAAGGTATTATGCTAATGCCAAATTTCAATAAGTGGGACATATATGGGAGAGGTATGGGATTTTCTGCAGAAGAAATGAAAATGTCCTGATACAGATTGTAATGGTTGAAGGCATGGCTATGTGATTATACTGGAACCATTGATTTTTTGGATTGTATGATGTGTGAATAAAACTGTTTAAAAATGAACAGAGAGATATAAGTACTGGAGAAAATGTGAAGAGAGATGTGTACCTATCCACCACTGTATAGTGGTGGAGCCCCTCCAGAGGGCAGTGTAGTATCTCCACAGGAGGTTAGGAGTTGGGATGCCATATGATCCTGCAACACCATAGTTAGGTATATATTTGGAGGAACTGAGAGTGGGACACAAATGGACATTTGCACCCTGGTGTTTATGGCAGCAGTATTCACGTTTTAAAATCAATGGAGGGAGGTGACCTAAGGGTAAATTGAGTGAGGAATGGAAGAGGAAATTGTGGTGTGTACAGATAATGTACTATTGAGCAGCTGCAAAGGGAATGAAGTTGTAAGTCATGCAACTAGGCACATGAACCTTGAGGAGAGTATGTTGAAAGAAACAAGCCAGAAATGAAGACAAATATTATGCCTCACTAATATGATTTAACTATAATGTGCACTCTGAAAATTGAATTTGAGAGCACAGGTTATCAGGTGAAGGCATATTGTAAAGGTTCCTAGATTGTAAGCTCTTCGAGCAATCACATCTATTCCGGATTTGTAACTATTATTTCTAAATTCTAAGTTCTGAGCTCTTTGTGTATAACCTGGTCATTCCCTAGAACTGTGTTTGACACCTGAGACTCAGAGCTAGAGTTCTGAAGCTATGAAAGTAGCATTACCCCACACAGTAACTGTTAAAAACACTGAAAAATAAACAGACTTCAATTAGAGATATGAATGAAGCTGATCTGGTTAGGATTAAGATAATCAGACAGAAGGGTAAAGGATGATATTGACTTCACCTTCTGTGTGAGACCAAAGGAAGAGATGTTTACTTGGTACAAAATTCGTATTTTTGGTAGCACACTATCTAATCTAACTTGTATGGTCAGCTTATTCAAACACAACCTTGAATAAGGAGTGAGATCTTATTGTTTTTCACAGGTTGGTATGATACCCCAATACATCCCAGAGTAATCTGGTCAGAAGATGGAAAAGTATTTCCAAAGTCCCTTTGAGGGATTGGAAAAAAAATGTGGAAATATATTTCCACCTGATATTTTCCTGATATTTTCCCAATCATTGGGGACTGCCAGTTTGATGGGCCAGGCCCTCAGTCTTGAGGCTTGCCCTGATGAAATGTATTCCTGCAAAGGAGAAACTAAGCCTACTATGATTATGCCTAGCAGTCACTCCCAGATAATCGCTTTTGTTGCTCAAATGTGGCCTCTCTCTGTAAACCAACTCTGTAGGTGAACTCATTGTTCTCCCCACTACGTGGGATGTGACTCCCAGGGGTGAAAATCTCCCTGGCAGCGTGGGACATGACTCCCAGGGATGAGCCCAGCCTTGGCATCATAGGATTAAGAAAGACTTCTTAACCAAAAGGGGGGAAGAAATAGAATAACATAAAGTTACAGTGACTGAAAGATTTCAGGTAGAGTCAAGAGGTCATTCTGGAGGTTATTCTTATGCAGTATATAGATATTCCTTTTCAGTTTTTGGTGTATTAGAGTATCTAGAAGGAAATACTAGAAACTGTTGACTGTAATCTAATAGCCTTGATTCTTGAAGATGATTGAATAACTATAGGACGTTTAAGATGTGACTATGTGATTGTGAAAACCTTGTGAATGACACTCCCTTTATCCAGCATATGGACAGATGAGTAAGAAAAAAAAGACAAAAAATAATTAAATAATAGAGGGAGGGGGTATGGGATGTTTTGGGTGTTCTTTTCTACTTATATTCTTATTTTTATTTTAGGGAGAGTAATGAAAATGTTCAAATTCGATTGTGATAATGAATGCACAATTATAATGATACTGTGAACCACTAATTGTACAATTTTGATGCTCTGACTATATAATACATCTCAATAAAATTGCATTTAAAAAAAAAAGAACAGCAAAGGGAAGCTGACATATACCCTTTACCTAAATTCACCAATTATTTACATTTTGCCCCATTTGCTTCCCTTACTCTCCTTATACACATATATACAGATATATAACATATATTTTTCCTATAACACATGAATGTAGGTTGGAAATTTATCCCTTAACACTTCAGCACATATTTCCTAAACACAAGGACATTTGCTTATGTAACCATAGCACAAATATCAAAATTAGGAGTTTAACCGTAACACAATATTTTTGTATAATCCACAGTTCATATTCAAATTTCACTCCATTTTCCAATATTTTTCTTCATAAGATCTTTTTTCTGGCCGAGAACCTAATCAAGGATCACTTTCTATGTTTAGTTTGCATTTTTCTTTAGTCTCTTTAAATCTGGAACAATTTCTTAGTCTTTCTTTGTCTTTTATAACATTAACATTTCTGATGAGTATGGGCCTATTATTTGGTAGTATGTGCCTCAATTTGAGTATGTCTGGTGTTTCTTTGTTATGCAGTGTTTGCAGGAATATCATTGATTTAATTGTATTTCTCAATGCATCATATAGGGAGGCACATAGCATCAGTTGTTTCCAATATTGGTGATATTAACTTTCATCTGGTTAAGGTGTGCCTACCTGGTTTCTCCATTTTGTGATTAATAAGTAATTTATCAGGGAATATTCTGGGATTATGTAAATGTCCTCTTATTCATCCAACTTTCATCCACCAAATTTAGCATCCAGTAATGATTTTCTAACCCCATCTGTGAATGTGTTTGCAATTTACATAAGTGGATTTACACTTTAGATATTTCTTTTTTCATTCAGTACTAAAATTTCCATTTCTAGTTGTTTCTATTTATTGCTTTTAGCTGGGTCACAATATACTATAGAATGTATCCTGCACATTTTACTCATCTAATCCCTTAATGAAGGACTCAATGGGTTCCCCCCCCCATTCCCAGCAAAAAGTGCTGCAAAGCTATACATTTTCCTTTAGGGACCTGTTTGGAGATTTCTCTCAGGTTTATACTCAAAAGCATGATAACTGGTTATAAAGTACCCATATATCAATTTCACCAAGTACTTCTTTCCAGAACAACTATGCTAAGTGGTAACCTCACACTCATGCCAGTTGTGCACAAGGATTCCTTTCCCTGCCTTCTCTCTGACTGGTCTCATGCATTTCTCTAATTTTTTTCTAAATTGATGAGGATAATACATTTCTAGGATTATTAAAAGGCTGGACCATCTCCTCATTTATAGTGGTCATTTAAGATACCCATTTTTTGCTTGATTTTTCAAATCCTTTGTCATTTTCCTATTGAATGTCCTGTATTTTTATTTTTGCTCATAGGAGTTCCTTGTACAGTCTAGACATTAGTCCCATGTTTGTTTTACACTGAAAATATTTTCTGCATCTGTCCCTTATTTGTTAAATCAGAGTATTGTGTCCTCTTCTGAACAGAAAGGGGAGCACACTTATAGCATAAGAGATAAGTCTAAAATTAGTGGTGTAGAACTTCTCTGGAGATATGAAAAACTTCTCTAATACTGTTGTTTTAGTTTGTAAGCTGCCAGAGGGCAATATGCCAGAAATGGAATGGCTTTTTAAAAGGGGAATTTATTAAGTTGCAAGTTTACAGTTCTAAGGCTATGAAAATATCCAAACTAAGCCATCTAGGTAAAGATACCTTGAGTCAAGGAAGGCCAATGGGTGCAGAGCACCTCTGTCAGCTAGAAAGGCACATGGCAACTAGCTCTCTCTTCTCATTTCATAAGGCTCCCCTGGGACAGTTTTCCTTCTGCATCCCTAAAGTTCTCTGGCTGTTTGGGCTCTGTTGGCTCTAAAACTTTTTCCAAAATAGACTCCAGTAAGAGAACCCACCTTCAATGTATGAAGATACATAAGTAAAAGTTACCACCCACAGAATGTCAAATGGTACAACTGCCGTGGAAGGCAGTTTGGCGGTTCCTCAAAAAGCTAAATACAGGGGCGGGCCGCGGTGGCTCAGCGGGCAAGAGTGCTTGCCTGCCGTGCCGGAGGACCCCGGTTCGATTCCCGGCCCCAGCCCATGTAAAAAACAAACAAACAAACAAAATATAATAAAACAAGAAAATGTTTAAAAATGTTTCCCTTTCTTCCTCCCTTCCTTCCTTCCATCCTTCCTTCCTTCTCTGTCTTTCCTTCCTTTTAAAAAAAAAAAAAAAAAAAGCTAAATACAGAATTTCCATATGACCCGGCAAATACCGTTGTTAGGTATCTACTCAAGAGACACGAGGGCAAGGACACAAGCAGATATTTGCACACCAATCATTATAGCAGCATTATTTACAATTGCAAAGAGATGGAAACAGCCAAAATGTCCATCAACAAACGAGAGGTTAAACAAACTGTGATATATACATATGATGGAATATTATGCAGCCATAAGACAGAATAAAGTTATGAAGTATGTAACAACATGGATGGACCTTAAGGACATTATGCTGAGTGAGATTAGCCAGAAACAAAAGGACAAATACTGTACAGTCTCATGCATATGAACTGACATTAGTGAATAAACTTGGAGAATTTCATTGGTAACAGAGACCATCAGGAGATAGAAATAGGGTAAGATATTGGGTAATTGGAGCTGAAGGGATACAGATTGTGCAACGGGACTGAATGTAAAAACTCAGAAATGGATAGCATAATACTACCTAACTGTAATACAATTATATTAAAACACTGAATGAAGCTGAATGTGAGAATGATAGAGGGAGGAGGGTTGGGGACATAAATGAAATCAGGAAGAAAGATAGACGATAAAGATTGAGATAGTCTAATCTAGGAATGCCTAGAGTGTATAATGATAGTGATTAAATGTACAAATTAAAATAAATATTTTTGCATGAGGAAGAACACAGGAATGTCAGTATTGCAGGGTGCTAAAATATATGGTAATTAATATTTTAAAATGTCACCTTATGTGTGAGACTAAAGCAAAAAATGTTTATTTGGTACAAAATTTATATTTTGACTAGTGCATTTCATAATATAACTTATGTAGACAGCTTAATTGAACACATTAAGTACATGGAACCTTGAGTAGGACATGAGATTTTGTTGGTTTGTCCAGAGTGATACCCTGATAAATCCAAGAGTGATTTGAACAGTGAATAAAAAAGTATTTGCTAAGTCCCCTTTGGGGAAAGGTGAGAATGGGGGAAAATTCAGCTTCTTCAAGTTGAATTCTTGATATTCTCACAAGCAGTGTGGACAACCAAAGCTATAGACTGAGCTCCCAGTCTTGGGGTTTGTTCATATGAAACTTAACCCCATAAAGGATAGGTCAAGCCTACTTAAAATTAGGCCTAAGAGTCACACCCAGGAGAACCTCCTTTGTTGCTAGATGTGGCCTCTCTCTCCAGCCAACACAAGCAAACTCACTGCCCTCCCCCTGTCTACATGGGACATGACTCCCAGGGGTGTGGACCTTCCTGGCAACGTGGGACAGAAATCCTGGAATAAGCTGAGACTCAGCATCAAGGGATTGAGAAAAACCCTAGAATGAGCTGAGACTCAGCATCAGGGGATTGAGAAAATCTTCTCGACCAAAAGGGAGAAGAGTGAAATGAGACAAAATAAAGTGTCAGTGGCTGAGAGATTCCAAACAGAGTGGAGAGGTTATCCTGGAGGTTATTCTTATGCATTAAATAAATATCACCTTGTGGGTGGGCCACGGTGGCTCAGCAGGCAGGAATGCTTGCCTGTGATGCCAGAGGACCTGGGTTCGATTCCCAGTGCCTGCCCATGTGAAAAAAAAAAAGATATATCACCTTGTTAGTCAAGATGTAGTGGAGAGGCTGGAGGGAACTGCCTGAAAATGTAGAGCTGTGTTCCAGTAGCCATGTTTCTTTGGACGATTGTATAATGATATAGCATTCACAGTGTGACTGTGTGATTGTGAAAACCTTGTGTCTGATGCTCCTTTTATCTACCTTATCGACAGACAAGTAAAACATATGGAATAAAGATGACTAAAGGGGGATCAAATGTTAAAATAAATTTAGATTGAAATGCTGGTGATGGATGAGGGTGAGGGGTGAGGGGTGTGGTATGTATGAATTTTTTTCCATTTTCTTATTATTTCTTTTTCTGAATAGATGCAAATGTTTCAAGAAATGATCATGATGGTGAATATGCAACTATGTGATGATATTGTGAATTACTGATTATATATGTAGAACAGAATGATCAAAAGTTAAGAATGTTTGCGTTTGGTGTTTTTTGGTATTTTAAAAAAAATTAAAAATAAAAAAAAATAGTTACCACCCACAGTTATGTAGGTCACAGCTCCATGGAAACAAACAAAAAGATCCCACCCAGTAATATTGAATGGGGATTAAAGAACATGGCTTTTGGAGGTTACCCAATAGCCTCAAACTGACATATTTATTCAAGGTAATTCTTAGTCATTCTAGAAAATCTAGAAAATCTTATTCTATTTTATTTTCCAGATATTAAAAGCATCTCTAAATTAATTTATTTTGGACCCACTTATAGTTTAATGCCAAGGCTATAGACTAAGAGTCCACAGATTGGGAACTGCCCTTGATGTCGTTACTCAGCTACTGGTGTTACTGTGGACAAGTTACTTAATTTATTGTGCCTCGTTTTGCTCATTTAATTAAATGAGCTGTTTGACCTGTTCTTTTTCAAATGACTATTGGAAGATAAGAATTTTTAAAAGTCATATAAAAGTGCTTTATAAACTATAAAACATTATGTACATGTAAGGAGTCACACCTACTATTAGCCACCATAATTATTAAAAGAAATGTTGCTAGGAAATTGAAAATTGTATCACAGATTTAGCTTTCTAGGGATTCCTGCCAAATTTGTCCTTCAATTTGAAGATGATGAAAGCACCCTAAGTCTGTAATCATTTAAATATGCCACTTTAGGATAAATATATGACTACATGTTTTCTCATGGCATTTTCACACATTCCCATGATCTTCCATTTGGATAGAGCAGAAATTACCTTATTTTTATAGGCAACATTTTTTTTTCCTATAGGCAACATTTTTTTCAAATTCCATTAAGCTCTTTTTTGACAACTCCCCATCAAAATCCATAACTTATATATCCTTTATGATTTGTTTGATTAAATATCCATCCCAAGTGCCATACTAAACTGGCAGCATGTAGCATAGTGATTAGGAACTCAAACTCTGAAGGCAGAATGTGTACATTTGATTTCTGCCTCTGACAAATGTTTGCCGTGTGACCTTAGGTAAGTTATTTTGACTCTCTGATTCCCAGATTCCTCATCTATAAAGTGGAAATGACAGTAGTGTTACCTTAGAGGGTTGGAGTGAGGAGCTGGAATAAGGTAAGCACTCAATAGTAGTAGTAGTAGCAGTAGTATCATAATCATCATCATTTAGATTTAATGATACGAAAGTTACTTCTCTATAGAGTCTATGGAAATGAAATTGATCATGTTCTAAATCTAGGAGCTGTAATTCTTTTAACAGGTAGGGAGAGATGAGTGTTCTAATGAAAGAAAAAGGGAACTTTTCTAAGCAAGCATTCAGTGTGAAGCTTTATACTCACCTCTCTGATGTTGAGTCCTAGAAAGCACAACAGAGTTGATGAGATGCTTGCTTTTTTCCCTACTGTCTACTTTCTCATTTATGTGAAGAGGAGTTTGTATTAAAACACAGCTCAGAATCTGGGGAGGCGTGTAATAATACCCAGAGCTGAAAGGAGGAGCAGGTCATAAATTCAGGGTTGAAAGCTGGGGATTTCAAGTAGACTGGTAACTCCAGGCAGGGACCCACAGAGGACTGGATCAGTCTGGGATATACCAGAAGCCAGTTAGGAGGGTATATCTATAATTGAAGTCAGAAGAAATGTTGCTGCCTATAACCATAAGATGCAAATCTCTTGGGAAATGGTAAAGTGGGAGATAGAGGACCCTTGGCCAGCAGTCAAAAACAACAGCAACAACCATAACCAAACAAACCAAACAATTGCTCTTCAAGAACACAAGACAAAGCAGTGGAACAAAAAAACCAGTAAGGTAGACAAACCGAATATCAGGTGTGTAGTAGCATTCTCAACAGCTGGTGTGGGGACATGCGTAGAATCCAAGTATATGGTCTAAAAAAATGAGCTGACCAAGTTTCATTCCTCTTCTCCATAAGGTCAACACCCCTTTCCAGCATGAAGAAGTTAGAATGGTCATTGCCCAGATATCCCTGAGGATTGAGAGAATGATCAAATGATAGGGACGAGGTGTAACTGAGAAGTTAGAATTTAACAAATGATTATGGTTTTTGACTCATTATATAGACATTTCTTTTTAGTTTCTAGTTGATTAGAATAGCCAGAAGGAAATACCTGAAATTGTTGAACTGTAATACAGTAACCTTGATCTTTGAAAATGATTGTATAACTATATAGCTTTTATCATGTGACCGTGTGATTGTCAAAACCTTGTGACTAACACTCCCTTTATCCAGTGTATGGGTAGACAAGTGATAAAATACAGCAAAAAAAAAATAATAATGAGGGGGATAAAAGGTATGATAAAAGGTATGGGATATTGGGGTTCTCTTTTTTATCTTTATTTCTTTTTTTGGAGTAATGAAAATATTATAAAATTGATTGTGGTGGTGAATGCACAACTATATGATGATACTGCAAGCCACTGATTGTGTACTTTGGATGGATTACAGGGCATGTGACTATATCTCAACAAAATTGCATTTAAAAAAGTAAAGAGAAACAGGCAAAATTAATTTTAATTATACATTTCATGTAATCCAAAGTATTCAAAATATTATTTCAAAATGTAAACAACATAAAAATTATAAATGAGAAAAAAAAAGAAATGAGTTGACAACCATGTTAAATATGTCCAACCAAGAAGTATTTTATGCTTTTGTTCCTAGGTTAAGTTCTAAACAAGGTTTCAACAGCAGGTGAATGCAAGTAATGCTTGTGAGACATTTGACCTCATTTCTGGTACCCTGAAGGTAAGAGTCCAGGTAACCCAATTAAGGATAATCCTTGGTAAGAACCAGATTGAACTGTATTAGATATTGCAGAGATGTTACTTGGCTTCTTTTGATGATATTTACATCCCCAAATAAAAGAAATTAAATTTTTAGAATACTTGAGTATAACTTAAAACACACACCTTGGAAAAGATTATTTTTTAAAATGACCAGGTATCTAAATCTTTAAAATACAACTAATTATAAGTGTTTCCTTATTTTTCAAGGAAAGATACAGAAATATTAATATCTCTTGGGCTTCCAAATCTTTTCTCAACAGTTCACTTACCAGAATGGCTTCAGTCAAACTAAAGCCCTTTTCTCTTTATATTTTTCTGGTCTGCTGTCTCTTGTAATCATTCTCTGTTCCTATAGCTCTCTTGTTTCGTACTAGATGATGCCATTCTCCGAAGTTTCACTGTCCGTGTTGCTTGTTATACTTCAAGTCCCCAAAAAAGATATGTTGAAGTCCCAATCCCCAGTAACTGTAAATGTGACCTTAATTAGAAAAGGGTCATTACAGATATAATTAGTTAAAATGAGGTCATATTGGAGTAGTGTGGGCCCTTAATCCAATATAACTGTTGTTCTTATAAGAAAAGAGGAGACACAGAAACAGAGACATACATGGAAGAAGCCATGTGAAGATGGAGACAGAGGCCAGAATTATATAAGCCACAGGATGCCAAGGATTGCTGGCCTCCAGAACTGTAGAGAATATATTTCTCTTGTTTTAAGCCACCAAATTGGTGGTAAATTGTTATAGCAGTGCTAGGAAACTAATACATCCCAATTTGTATTGCCAGGACCTATGATACTGATTGCGAGTAGAGTGTTGCCCAGCCTTTGATATAACTGCAGTTGGACTTTGCTCATGTTTGCTGCACTTTCTTCTATGCACATTCTGTTTCTCTTTTTTTCACATTTATATGGTGTTCTAGTTTGCTAGCTTAGCCAGAATGCAATACACAAGAAACGGAATGGCTTTTAAAAGGGGGAATTTAATACGTTGCTAGTTTAGAGTTCTAAGGACAAGAAAATGTTGCAGTTAAAGAAGGTCTATAAAAAAGGCACCATCAAGTGATTACCTTCACTCAAGAAAGGCCAATGAAGTTCAGGATTTCTCTCTCAACTGGAAAAGCACATGGCAAACTTGGCAGCATCTGCTGGCTTTCTCTCCTGGCTCCTTGTTTCATGAAGCGCCCCTGGGGACATATTCCTTCATCATGAAAGGTCTCTGGTGGTGTGAATGCTCTGCTTCATGGCTCTCATCATTCTGTGGTCATTCTCTGCTCTCTCAGAATCTCTAGACTTTTTCAAAATGCTTCCTTTTTTAAAGGATTCCAGTAAAGTAATCAAGACCCACCTGGAATGGGTGGAGTCACATCTCCCTCTATTCAAAAGTTCATACCCACAATTGAGTGAGTCACATCTCCAAGGAGATAACCTCATCAAGTCTCCAACCTACATTATTGAATAGGGATTAAGAGAAACAGTTGCTCCCACAAGATTGATTAGGATTAAAACATGGCTTTTCTAGGGTACATAAATCCTTTCAAACCGACACACATGGCATTTATTTTGCTGTGTCTTTCAGATGGGGGCACAGGGACCTGAGCATCTTTTATCTAAAACAGTGTTGGAATCAATAGACTGATAGCAGATATCAGAAGCAATGAACGTGCCCTGAAAGAGTAAAGGTAAATTAAGCCATCAAAACCAGGTCTCCAACTCAAGTGAACCGAGTAAAGAACTGGACCAGTCTTAGAGATGGAGCAATCACAGGAATTGATGTGTGGCATGAGAATGAAAATTTTAAAAATAGATCATTTTTTGGATGCCTACTATATACTGGGTAAATTTTATTCTGTGCTAAACTTTATGAAGCAGATATCTTTATCTCCCTTGTCCAGAAGAGGAAACCGAGGTCTAAAGATATTCCATAACTTGACTAAAGTAAGATGTGATGGGATGATGAATAAGACTCAGATCCATCTGACTCCAAGGTCATTATTTTCCCCTATTCTGTGTGGGCCTTAATAGGCTAAGGGTGTAAGGAAGGCAATGAACCTGGAAGAATCCAAGAAGCAGAATTCCAGCACATTTGGGGAATTTTTTTGAGATTGCTATTTTTCCTTCATGGAAATGCTAAATATATGTACATAGCATAATCAGAATATAGAGTCAAGCTGTCCAGTGAGTACTAAGTTAAAAGTAAGGAGAGCGGGCCATGGTGGCTCAGTGGGAGAGTTCTCACCTGCCATGCTGGAGACCTGAGTTCAATTCCCAGTGCCTGCCCATGCAAAAAAAAAAAAAAAAAAAAAAATTAAGAGTGGGGTGAAAGGGTAGTTCAGTGGTAGAATTCTTGCCTACCATACGGGAAACCCAGGTTCAATTCCTGGCCCGTGCACTTCCCTGAATAAACAAAGAAAGAAAGAAAACAAACAAAACAAAAAATTCAAGAAATGGTGCTGCAATAATGGGGTACTCATATGAAAAAAGAATGAAATGTGACCCCACCATACAGCATACAAAAAAGAAAAAGTAAGAGACCCACAAAAAGCTGAACTAGGCTCTGGGGACCATAGACTAGATATCTCAGACCTTTAAATCAGACCAATTTATATTCCTTTGGCCTAAATCAAACATCGTCATCCTGCTTGCCCTTGCCTGCAATTTGTAAACTCATTGCCTTCTCCTGGGGATAAGTATGTGCACCAGTTTTGGCCACTGAAAATTTAAGGGAAATCTGCTGGGGTGGGGACTTATAGAAAATATTTTTATGCCTGACAAAAAGAAAGATAACTGTGAGAAAACCTTCCATCCCTTCCTTCTTGCTCAAGACATTGCCCTTTGAGTAGACATTTGGCTGTGGCAGCCATGAGGGGAGGGAGACAGGGGGAAGTAAAAGTATCCTATGCAATAACAGTATCTGACCTTTATATATCCTTTGTATATTAGTGATCATTTGGAAAGTACATAATCTCATTTAATACTTAAATAATCCTGTGAACTAGTTTTCATGTCTGCTCTGGAAGGACCTAAAATATGTAGGTTCAAACAAAATGACAGCCCAATGGTAGAAATGAAATTGCTAAACATTTCCAGGTAGTTTTTACATTAATCCTTGTTGCGATGTTCGGAAACAGTTTCCAATGTTGCCTGAAATGAGCTCCCGAAAGAGGCTTTGACTTCAGACCCCCTGGGACATTGCAAGAAAAACCAATTAATGTTCTAAAGCACAGGTTTGTGTTTTGCTCAGAACAGAATATTGGAATGGTTAAAGGCAAAAAACAGGCAAAACTATAAAGAGTACACAAGCACTTATTGACACAATTTAGGGGCCAATTACCGAGGAAATGCCAAAGGCTCCATGCTGCTTCAGAAACTAGTTGGAGTACAGACCTTGAGAATCATTTGTCGTAGTTATTTTATTATCATTCATTTGGAGACATTTCAACATAGGTCTCAGGGCAAATTCATGGCAGCTTTAAATTACCGATGCCCATATTTCCATTTTCAAAGTACAAATGATCTCATTCATTCTGGTAAGTCCTACAGTTAAAGAGCTCAGAATGAGGAATCATTATGCATAATCAAATCAAAACATACAGTGACATTGATCTAAAAATTGTAGCACTTGTAAATAAAGTGGAATAAGGTGGAAAATATATTTTCAGTGCTTACCATATGCCAGAAATGATATATTGCACAATCAGGTTTGACTTATCGAACATCCATGTGAAATAAGATCATCCAGTAATCTATGAAAATGAGTAGATGACAAATTCAATATAAATAATTTTTAGTGTACAGTAGACAAGAATATCATCCTGTGTTATTTGGCTCTTCATACATGAAAACAAAACATGCAAACTATTCCATTAACTCAAGTTTTAAAATTGAGTCAAATAACCTTGCTTTCTAATTTGCTGAAGAAAAACTAATAGTGAAAAAAAAAAACTTGTAATTAATTATTTTGAGATTGTACAGCCAGAGCATTTGACAGGATCTCAAACAAGATGTTTAAAAGCATCTGGTTTTGAGGAATTTCTCTAAGTTATTTGTTCCCCATGCAGAGAAACATGTTCATTTACTATTTATTATTCTGCAGTCTAAATCATCTATTTTTTCTGTGATGTCATAAATATGTGGTTAACATGAATATGCTTTTAAATGTAATAAATTCTAAAATTGTCTTCATGTAAATCTCTGTAATTGATTAATGTTTTGTTATTTTTACTTTACACAACTTCTAAGAATTATGCAATTAAATTTTTCAAATGAAAAAAAAGTATCTGGTTTTGGCATACCTTATGTAATAATTCTCCTACTTCATACTCGATGAGAGCAATTTGTATGAGCTACCTTATTAAACTGTTCCCAAATCCTATGCAGTATGAATTATTTTTATTTTATAAATGAGATTAAAAGTTCAGAAATGTCAGCATGGTGTCCAAAGTCACAGATCATGAAAATGACAAATGCAGGACCCAAATCTAAATGTGTTTTATTCCGAAGCCTGTGTCTGTCTTTTTTTTCCTTGCCAAAATTGCAGCATGATTTTAACATATGCAAAGAAATTCCTCTGAATTTTAAACTACAAAATAAGCTGCTTCATTGAATGTAGGAGCTGTTAGACAATTTTTCTTAAATGAATTTTATGTATGTCCTATTTTCTTCCTTAGGGAGTTGGAAGGGTTGCTAAGGAAAATAATATTATTTACTTTGTGCGAATCATGTCTCAGATGAATTCCATGAGCTGTGCCTACTATCAGATCGCACTGGTAGCACTATGTTGATTTTTTTTAAGTCTAGCTCTAAGGTTCAATTTTTTATGCTCTGCAATGACTTGACTGATCATCAATATAAAGACCCAAGGCTACCACCCTTACTCCATCCTCCAAAAAGTCAACCTTAGTATGATTATTTAAAGAGACAGTGTGGGCTGGCACAGTCTTAGTCAAATTGGATATTAATTTTAATAAAAGTAAATGATTTGGTGGGCATCAGATTAGACCTGAGTTTGAGTCCTGCCCTACCTCTTTGTACTGAAACTTTACAAGGTATTCAATTTCTCTGAGTCTCAGTTCCATTATTTAGAATGGTTATGCTCAAACTACTTTTTAAAATATCCAGTTCATTTCAGGAAAAGTGTTTTGAGTGAATTATTAAAAAGTGAAAAACATAGACATACAAAATACACGCTAATTTTAGAGTATTAGATTCCACAGGCAGACAATTACTCTCATTGCTAAAAATTTCTAAACACCCACTCTCAATTTCTGCTTCATTTTACTGTGGACTAGAGAGAAACAGCCCACAGCCCATCATCAGTCTGGGAACCACACTTAGAGTAGCACTGAGATTTAAATCTAAGGATAAAAATATCTTTCATATTGAAGGGTTGTTGTTGGTTGTTGTTGGAATTCAATGCATAATGTATGTGAAATGCTTAGCAAAGTGCCTGGCACATACAAACATAAAGAAATTCAACTAACTTAAATAAATTTAAACTCAGAATCTCTAAGGAATAGCACCAGTTCAAAATTCTCCTAGGGAAAGAGGAAGAGGCAATGTCTCTGAATGACACTTGACTCTGTCAGGTAAGCTTACCTCCTCATCAGAATGTTCTCCTTGCTTTCTCTCTTGCTCTCATTCCCACTCTAGTTGTCTCTGTCTTTTCCTTTACTGCTGCCACCATGACACTGGCCTCATAGTGGGTCAACAAGGAGGAGAGCTTCTAACACTAACACTCTGGCCTTCATGAAGACTAAAGTCCTACCCATGAAGGGTCAGAACAGAATACAAGGAATATGGACAACCCAGCTTACAAAGTATAAAGTTCTGGTCCTAACGCAGCTTGCTTGCTGCAAGGCCATAAACCCTTCGGCATAGAGAGTCTTGCACCAGATTGGTAACCACCCAGCTCCATTCTTTAATTGCATCTTTCCTTGGCAAGTCACTTAAGAACTCGGAGTTTCAGTTTCTTTGTGTAAAAAAAAGAGGAAAAATTAATACCTACCTGTTAGGATGGTTTTGAAGAGTAAATGAACTGTTATATATCAAGAGCTGAGTATAGCCCCTGGCACATAATACTCATCAGTTTAGTAGGTGCCTGCTATCATCGTCTCACCATCATCATTGCATGGAACCTCCAGGGTCCTTCACTTCTCTGTTCCTGATCAGTCCCCACACAGCACAAGCCATGCTGAGTGGTCCCTTAGAGGAATCCCATCCTAGACCAAAGCTCCTGTCCAAAAGAGACCCTGACATCTCACCCACTTGACTATGACCCATACTTTCACATTCAGTTTCTGTTTGGAGAGAGCTTCCTTTTCCCTGAGTGATTAATATCAGAAATAACCTCATCTTTTAAGTGAGAGTCATTCTCCTACTTACCCAGATGTGGCTTACATTATAAGGCATGAGTTCATCTTAACCCAAATCCCTACTGTAGCTTTCAAATATCATGCATCACAATTTACAATATGTTATGATGTCCAGAAGTCATTTCTTCTCTCTACGTTTTATATCAGTTATCTACCATAACATTAATTTTGTATAACAAGCCACCACAAAACCACACAAAAATAAGCACTTAAGATTCATACATCTGGGGGCAGATGCTAGGATACTCTTCTGGTCATGGCTCAGCTCAGCAGTTCTTCTGGTCTTGGTGGGCTTACTCATAGGTGTGAGGATCAGCAGGTGATGGCCTCACCTGGAGTAACTGGGGTGATAGCAGTGCTGCATGTATCTCTCATCTCCCAGCAGGCTACTATGGACATGTGCTCAGGGCTATGGCAGAAGAAAGGACAAATGGAAACATAAACACTTTTCAGTTCTCTGCTTGTACCACCTTTCCTAACATCCTACTGGCCAAAGTAGGTCTTAAGGCTGAGGCCAGAGGAGGAGTGGAAGAGCACTGCCAAGTTTCATGGCAGCAGGCATGGATGCAGGGTGGGGTATCCAAGAACGAAGAACTGGAGCCAAGAAGAACTCCACAGAGGGCCCCTCGGTGTGCTCATTAAGTGTTAGTTCTACTTACTTTTCTTTATTTTCCTGCCTAATCAGATCAAGAAAACTGCTATCCTGATTCTTATTAAGCCAGGACCTCATGTCAAGCCAATATTATATTGAATATATACTCTAGGATTTGGTGTATATATTTGTTTTAATAAATCTGTAGAGTACTGTGCTGGTTTGAATCTGCTATGTATCCCAGAAATGCTTTTGTTCTTTTAATCCACTCTTGTGGGGCAGACCTAGTGTTCCATGGGACCTTTTGATTAGGTTGTTTCCATGGAGAGGTGACCCCGACCATTCAAAGTGGATCTTAATCCACTCACTGGAGTCCTTCAAGGGAGAGACATTTTGGAAAGTTCTCAGAGCCGAGAGAGTTTAGAGAAGCTAAGAAAGAAAACACCCCAGGAGAAGCTAAGAAAGAAAGAAATGCCCAGAGACATTTTGAGGACAGCCATTGAACCCAGAGTCAGGGAAGAAGGGCCAGCAAATGTTGCCGTGTGCTTTCCCATGTGACAGAGGAACTCTGGATGCCAGCAGCCTTTTCTCTGAGAAGTTTTCTTACTCATGATGCCTTAATTTGGACATTTTCATGGCCCTAGAACTATGAATTTTTAAAATTAATAAATTCCCATTGAAAAAACCAACCCATTTCTGGTATACTGCATTCCAGCAGCTTTAGCAAAATGAAACAAGTACTGTTCCTTATCTTTTTTTAAAAAAAAATCCCACTAGGCAGAAAAGTAGCAAAAGAAAACATTCATTTTTAATAATGGATAGATGAACATTTCATGTCATAATCTGTGAATGCCTCCTAACTCCTATTGGGACCAGGCTGCATCCCATTGTAGTATGCTATTCTTGACAAATGAATTGAACACGCAAGGAATAATTCTAAAATAGCTAATTATTGGAGTTGAACGTTTTCCTTATAAAACTTACAAAATACAAAATGAGCTTTCCTACTGGAGGTAACTTTAGGGAGATTGCCTGTGTTAAGAATTTGTTATTTTCCTTTGACTTCCTTTCAAATAGAAAAAAAGCTATAATTTTCCTTTCTGAAGGTGTTTCCCAACTATATAAAGAATTATATTTCCATTTCTGGAGAAGAAATTATTTTCATGTGTATGAAACTTCTCAGATGACATCTTGTCCAAAGGGAAATACGAAATCCTCCTTTTATCAGTTAACTTTCCGATTTGTGACTTTTAAATATTTTTGCATTCGAAGAGCTCTATTAATAATGGCTTCTATTAGTGTCCTAAAAAAGTATCCATGACTTCAGAAAGGGTTCCCTCTTCAATTAAGAGCAAAATCATCCCTCCTCATCTTTCCCACAATAAAGGAGCTCCTTGGGCATATACCTATGATTATGCAGGGAGGGATGATGAGACAAGGAAAGGGAGCAGCGTCCTCATCCAGACTCTAGTTTGTTTGCAGTTACTTTTGGCCCGTACTTAAAATAGTTTAGGATAATTTAACAGAACTGTGTAAAGGTGGTATCATGGGGCTGCACAGAGCCTCTCCCACTCTGCCCATATTTATGTCACTGATCTTACACCCTTGCATAAAACTGGACTTGGGTCAGACGGCCTCAGGTTAGTAGTTTAACAAGCCATTCACTAGCTCTGTGACATTGAAAATTCTGTGAACTTGAAGTTTATTGAGAGTATGCTTCTCATACCTACAATGGTACCTGACATAGTCACTAAATCTGAATTTCCCCCCCATCTCCACTTCATCTCCTCTCCCTCTCTCTCTTCCAAGTTTCCCTCCTCTCCCTTCTTACTGCTTTTACCTCTACCTTAGCCTCAAGACTTCTGTGTTGGATTAAACTGAGTACCCAGTATGGACATGTTCTTGGTCTTGACCCATGTTCTGATGAGTGTGGACCCATTTTAGATAAGATCTCTTCAAGATGTTCAGGTGTGGCCCCACTGCATCAGGATGGGGTTTTATTCAGAACACTGGAGTCCTTTATAGGCAGAGGTGAAAGTCAGATGGACAGAGAAGCCAGGAGAGGCTGCCATGTGCATCGCCATGGTTGTAGAAAAGCCAAGGACCAAAGACCACTGGCTGCCAGGCCAGAACACCACAGTCTTAGAGAAGAAAGTGTCACCTTGCTAATCAAAATCATGAGCAGCTAGGAAAACTAAAACACCTTCTAACTCATAGGCATTGCTGATCTTCAAGAGAGACTAAAAGTAGCTAAATTCTTTAATTTGAAGCTGGAAGTGTCTGCTGACACTTTCCTTACTTAACACAATCTCTGCTGAAAAGCAGTAATGTGCTGTAAGTGAAGAGACACCAGAAGAAAGGAAGAGGGAGAGTGAAGTTTCATCCTGAGAAGAAGGGGAGGTGTGGAATTGAAGAGTGTTTCACTGGCATGAAACCCAGGCTTTCTGAGAGAGGAAGCCAGACTGAAATTACTTTGGTTTTCATGGAAATTATCATTTAACTTTGATCTTGGGTGAATGTCACTGAGCCAAATTCTGATGTTTAGGTTTGGGGGAGGGAATGGAGATTGTGAGGAAGAATAGATGAAAAAAAGAAAAAGGAGATTGAATTGTGGGAAGAATAATTGTGTGTGCTAGTGGTGAGGAGAATAATAAGTGTGGCAGGGGCAGGGGACAGGTAATTCCCTTTTCTACTCTGCCCTACAGAATTCAGGCTTAAGACAGGAGAAATCTTAGAGCAGCTGAAAGGAGAAGATTTTTTAATTTCCTCAGTTTTGTGCTAGTTTTTAACACTAGAAAGAAAATGGGATTGAAAAATGTCTGGCAAAACAGGCACCCTAAACCTTTTATCATATTTGTGGCTTCTGGAGTATAACTTTAATGCCATCTTTTAAGATGTTCCTTACTTAAAGCAATTGGGTTTAATTTTAAATTAAATTAAAACCCTATCCCAAGTATTCCTTTTCTCCCTTCTATTAATTTCCTGTTTAAGTCTATGATTGCCTAGCTGAAGAAACTCATACTCTGAGAGGAATGCATGGTTTAAATATTTTCACATTTGAAGGATCTGTTCATTACGTAAAATAATATTAAGATGAAAATCAGTGCACTGAAGTGGATGGGCCTTCTGGAAACAGTCTGATCATGGTTTGGACACAACTGGTTGTGTGATCTCCACACCTCAGCTGCTTGTTGCCAACTACATGAAATATAAAATCTTTCAGTCCTGAAGAGATTTTATCACAATTAGTCCTGAAATCACTAGCCCACTTCAAACATAGTTAATACAAAATATACTAAGTCCATCCACTTTTAGAACCCTTTGATTTTAATTCTATAAGCAAATTAACTTTTCCAAACTCTAATTTCCTCATCTATACAATGGAAATTATAATGGTATCTATTCTATCTATTAGAGTTGCCAGGAGGTGTGCACGAGGAATCTCTGCGAAGGGCTTACAGCATGGTGACTGGCACTTGGTAAGTGCTTGAAGAATGCAGGTTAAAAGAGAAAAAGACAAAAGAGGCTGCTGCGCTTCAGAACCAACCCGCTTGCTGCAGCACACCTTGGGGCACCGAGGGTTTCCCAGGGTGTTCAGAGGAACATTGTAAAGCTGAGTCAGCAAGACTAAAGATGATGATGATGATGATGATGATGATGATGATGATGATGATGATGATGATGATGATGATGATGATGATGATGATGATGATGATAACGATAACGTTGATGGTAGCTAACCAGGCTCTTTGACAGGGCTTTATCTGTGTTGCTCATTTAATACTCACAGCAACCTGATGGGGCAGATAAAATGATACCTGTTGTATAGATGAGGAAGCTGAGCTGTCTAGAGGTTACATGGCCTGCCCAGTGCCACACAGCTAGTAAATAACACCCTCCCCTTTCTTCAGCAAAGTTGGAAGTTGACACTGTTCCTGAAATAATGGAAAAAATGGAAAATTCCTTCTATCCCAGCGTTTTGTTTTTCAAGGATACAAAGAAAGTTGTCCAAAAAATGATGTGCAAGCCCGAGCCAACCCCAAAAGTTCCACACCTGTATTAGCATTCCTTCCCACCTGGCACTAATGCACCCAGACCGGGAGACCTCAGCATTAGTCTAATGATGATGACTAATGCTGCCCCCTGCACGTTGACCATGAGGGGAGCTGTGCCGCGGCTTCAGCAAGCAGGTGGTGGAAATTTTTGATGAAGCTTACATTCAGATTCTATCATTTTGGTGTGTTTTATGACGAAGTTCACCAAGGGTTCAAACCCTTTTTCAATTGGCTCATTTAGCCTCAGAGCTAAAAGGAGAGTTTGATGTAAAGAGCTAGAAGCATGGGAAGAACTAAAAATAAATTCCATTAGAGCTCCCACGTTAGAGGACTGACTTAGAAAGCTAATGAATATAGTTTCTACTATGCTCTTTATGAAAGGAAATTGACAGGAGACAAAATATGGGCTCAGAAGAACAATTCTGACTGAAGAGTTGTGGCATAGATGATGAAATATTTATCCACTGGATAATGATAAGTTTGCTAAAAATTAAGAAATATATACATACACCTAGTTGTATTTGTAAGTGAGCTTGATGAAGGATTGGATGTGGTTAAGAAAATTAAAGAAAATGGTGAATTGCTTTCTACCCTGAAAGGAGAAATTTATTCATGCTAATGCTGGGAGTTGAACTACTGAAAAATGGTTTAATAACAGTGGAACAATGTACGATTTATTCCAGGGAAACAGACTAGAGAGAAAAAGTTATTCTTATTCTGTTCCACTTTGCATAAGTCACAAGGTCATGCTAAACGTCTATGTTAAATTTTTTTCACCTGAGGGTGCAGGAGACATATTGAAATTCAATTAAATATGTATGTGTTAAGTACAAAAGCAAATCAAGCTGAAAGGGTCAAACATTTACCTCATCATTTTTTCAGGAATTTTTGCAGGTTTAAGAAGGAAAATTTGTCTCCAAGTAATTTTAAAGCCTTAAGATTTTTGCTTGCAGTTATCTCTGTTTGGTTTTTTCTTAGTAATTTCTTCAGCTAATTCAATTGCTAGAAAGAATTTGTATTCAAATTTCATATTCCCACCTATCTCCTTCAGAATACCACTATTTCTTTAGCCAGCATATCCACTTTTCATTTGGATTTGAAAGCTTGTTTTTAACCATGATCTAAAATTTTCCTATGTTTATTTTTTTTTTCCCTATGTAATGTTCTACCATCTTTCTCATTTTATGTAAGGACAGTCAGTTTAATAATGACATTTTTTAAAGTAAAGATGGTCTTAGAATGTGGGAAATTGAGCCCCACTACCCTAACTTTCCAAAGAGAGAATATTTAAAGCATCTCAGCTTAATTGTATTATTCTTGTCTATTTAGGATTTTAATTTCCTCTAATTGACAAATTGTAATTTCTGGTAGACTGAGCTTATCTAAGAGATACCAGTGACTCTAAGGATGCTGAAATGTTCTATGAAGATAAAATTATTTAAGAAAACGGTATGAAATTGGTTAACCTGATCTCAGCTGGCTAGATGTGTGACCTTTGGCAAGTTACTTAATCTTTCCCAGGGTAGCCTCTTCCCCGTCCTTAGTTTCCCTGTCCTTAAAGCAGGGTAACAATGTGCTCACTTCAGGGTTGCTGGCAGGATTAAATGAGATCATGTGCCCCTCCTAGCACAGTGGCTGGCATAGTAATCATTGAATAAGTCCCAGTTATTATTAAGTTATCTATATAGACCAGAGGGGTCTTAAATCAGAGCCTCGCATTTAAGGAAATAAAATAGTGAGAAAAGTATAGGAGGCAAATGTCTTCCTTTTCAGTTTCGAACCCTTCAACCCCATGCAATAAATTAACATAACAACCCAAATCCAGGTCTGCAATCTTTCAGTTCATTTATTCCTTTATTCACCAATCACTTATTGAATATCCACTATGGACTGGGCTAATCCACAGTGGCAAAGTAAAGAATTTTTAAAGAGGGGATCCAAATTTATAGAAGTGTCTAAAAGTTGGGGTATATTAGAATAGTAGAGTGATACATCACCTGGCACTTTATTTTATGATTGTGGGCAAGAGTGATCATCACTGGACTCTTAAAGGGAAAGCTTTGTCAAATGAACTTCAGCAATAATGGCCTCATTTTTTAAAGCCATGTCCACCTGGCATCCACTTGATTGAATGTGAAGTATCCAATTTCCATTTTTATAGCTTGGTTGCTTCTCTCTACATGCCACAATTGGAGAACACTGGTTTTTCTTGTCCATTGCATTTTTTCTCTCCAATACCCACCTATTTTTCTCTTCTACCTTTTTGCCTCTACTCCTGATTCTTCTGTGTTTTGTTGATTATCTCTAACCCTAAACTATGAGAACCACATTTTTTGCTATATCCTTTCCTAAGGAGACATAGGTTAGCAAGAAGCAGAGTGGGAATCTTAGGGGAAAACACTCACAGTACTCTAAGACACTAGTTTCTAATTCTTTGCCATACCTCTTTGCTTGCTTGGGGTAGCTTATCGCACAAAAAATTGCCTTTCAATGTTCAAGTACATTAACACTCCTTCCCTGAAGGCCTTCCCAAGTAGGCCTCAAAAATATTGGTTAGATTTAATTGAACATAAAAATGATGACATTGTAGCCTGTATTCATCATTAAAAAATCATAAATGGTAATTTTTATGTGTCCCTTTAGACTTTACAAAATAATTTTCTTTGCATTTGCTTTTATCTCATTTATCTTATGTCTCAACTAACTCATAAAACTAATGAGTACAAGGATTGTTTCATGATACAAGAACCTGAGAAACAGAGAAGGAAGATATTCTCATTTTTCATACAAAGAAGCTGGGGCTCATAGAGATTGTGTCTTCACAATGTCACTTATCTAGTAAAGAACAAAGTTAATACAAGAATCTGAGACTTTACACTCTTATCCAGGCTTTCTATCCACTCTACCATATTTCCTTCCAGGAAACGAAGTTTGTTGTTGAATCTTCACATCACCCCAACATGAATATTATCTTCATAATATAGATGAATAGCTGTATATTTTTTAATCTAAGACACCATTGACTATAAAGGTGCACCATTATTTCATATACCATTGTACAGAATAAAGGCAGGCACTTAAACCCACGTCATTAATTGTAAGATACATTTTGATTCCAGAGATAGTAAAATGTGAAAACGTGTGTCTTAGAACTGATGAAACAGAGTAACTGAAAATTCAGAGAAATGAAGTAGTTTTCTCAGAATTCAAAATACATGCATGTTTAGGATGATTAACTGAACTACGAGAGATAGCAGCAGCCTTTTTCTTCCTTACTGAAAGAGTCTTCCCAGAGGTAGGTGAGACTATTGCATTGCTTCTTTCACAAAAGGGGTTGGAAAGCCCAGGGAGATACAGCAACATTCTTAGAACCAATGGTGGATGAACATATTATTGACTTTCTAGATTCTCCAAATAAGAGAGAGTGAAGAAGTATGGTTGAAAATGCTGCTTTATTGGCTGAAGCAGGGAAGTCCTGCTGAAGTTGCAAAATCAATGATTTCCAATCCCCCTGGGGGGATTATACATCCCTGTTTGGCTGGGATGGCCCAGTTGTATGCCTATTTTCCTAACTTAACTATTGACACATCCCATTTCAGTCTCAGATGTCCTAGTTAAGACCATAAAAATTGCACAGACACCCTGTCTGTTGTATTCCTTTTCAATCATTAGTGCTTCTAATGCCTTGGGTTTTTAATTACCCTTTTACCTTATGTACTTTATCTTATTTCCATAGCTAGAATCTTCTTTCTCAAATTGCCATACACTTTTCCCCAGGGTTATACAGTGCTGTTTAAGAGGGTATTGAAATCCTTAACATAAATGTAGGTCATTGGGCGGGCCACAGTGGCTCAGCAGGCAGAGTTCTTGCCTGGCATGCCGGAGACCCAGGTTGGTTTCCCGGTGCCTGCCCAAGCAAAAGGAAAAAAAAAAAAATACATACATATATATATGTATGGCATCTTCATAAAGTATAAGTTATACTCTAACTTTTGGGGGAAATCACAATGAAATATAATCAAATACAAATATGTCATGTAGTAGAATAAAAACTTTAAATGAACTTTAAAATTTAATATAAACCTTCAAATAAATTCTTCTCTCAACAGCGCTCTTTCATTTCAGTCTGGACCCATAGTTCCCAATCTGTTTACTGAGTTTACTCAGGGCACTACAGTGAACTCATAGGGATATCATGGAATAGTTTAATATTTTGAGGTATATGCAGAAATATTCAACATCTGTAAGGCAGTATACAAACTATTAGCTCAAGATAGTTTACATTTTCAATGTTAGATTATATCACATTTCTTTTGATAATGTATATCTTTTAAAATTGGTTTTTCACCAGTTGCTGTGATGAAATGCAAGTACTGCATGAAAATCCATGCGAAACAGGTAGGCAGCATCCAACCTGAGTCCAATATGTAAGAGTTGTTTAGTGTTGTGTTTATGCTATCACAAGTACAATAAACTGGCTTGTCTTAACAGTGGGAATTTATCATCTCATGGTTTCAGAGGCTGGAAAGCTTGCTTCCTCCCAGGGTCAGTATGTTCTAGCTGTCTGGCAATCCTTGGGTTCCTTGGCTTTCCCATAATATGGTGATGTCCTTTCCTTTATCTTCTGGGTTCCAGCTGACTTCCAGCTTCCAGCTAATTCCCATGGCTTTCTCTTTATAAGGCCTCCAATAACAGGATTGAGATCCATCCTGACTCAGTTGGCCATACCTTAACTAAAAATAACATCTTCAAAATGTCCTATTTACAATGGGTTCTCACTCATAGGAATGGGATTATAATTAAGAACATAGTTTTTTCTGGGGTACATAACTCAATCTACCAACAGCCACACACATCCCATTAATAAGTAATTATGGTTATTTAAGATAAAAATATGTATTACGTGTTTTACTTTTTAAGATATCTACTTAGCTAGTAAGACATAAGAATTAAGTGGTTTGGCTTGTACAGTCAATTTATTTGGACACCGTAATTACATGGAACTTTGAATAGGGAGTGAGGTCTTGTTGGTTTATACAGGTTGGTGTAATGCCTTGATACATCCCAGAGCAAACTGGGCAGAAAATAAAAAAATATTTACAAAGTCCCCTTGAGGGACTGGAGAAAAATGTAAAAATATTAAAATTCTCCACCTGGGGTACTCCTGAGATTCTCATAAGCATTGGGGACTGCCAATTTAATAGACCAAGCCTTTGATCTTAGAGCTTGCCCTTATGAAATTTACTCCTACACAGGAGAAGCTAAGCCTACCTATAACATACTTAAGAGTCACCCCAAGAACCTCTTTTGTTGCTCAGATGTGGCTTCTCTAAGCCAACTCTGCAGGTGAACTCACAGCCCTTCCCACCACGTGGGACATGACTATCAGGGGTTTAAATCTCCCTGGCAATATGGGACAGGACTCTCAGGAATGAGCCTATACCTGGCATCATGAGATTGAAAAAGACTTTTTGACCAAAAGGTAGAGGGGAGTGAAACAAAATAAAATTTCAGTGACTGAGATTTCAGGTGGAGTAGAGAGAACATACTAGATATTATTCTTATGCATCTTGTAAATATCCCTTGTTAGTTTTTAGTATATTAGAATACCTGAGAAGAAATACCTGAGACTGTATTGAACTGTAATCCAATAGTTTTGATTCTTGAATTATGATTGTATAACTATATAGCTTTTACAGTGGGACTGTGTGATTGTGCAACCTTGTGACTGACACTCCCTTTATCCAGTGTATGGACAGATGACTAAGAAAAAAAAAACAAAAATAAATAATAATAGGGGGATTAAGGGCTATGGGATGTTCTGGGTGTTCTTTTTAATTTTTATTCTTATTTTTATATTTTTTTGAATAATGAAAATGTCCAAAAATTGATTATGATGAATTTACAACTATATGATGATACTGAGAATGATAAATTGTACACTTTGGATGATTATATGGTATATGAATATGTCTTAACAAAATTGCATTGAAAAAGAATTAAGTTATTTGGAACTAACTGCTTAAAAATGAACTGTTAGCTATTTCTAATTTGTAATACATCTACTGATGACACTTTCTACCTAAGATCAAGAACAAGGCAAGGAAATCCATTCTCAACACTTCTGTACACATTACACTGAAGATCTTAGTCAATGAAATAAGGCTAAGTAAAAGAAATAAAAGGCTTACAGATTGGAAATGAAGAAATAAAACTGTCTTTTTTGGCAGATGAAACATTCATATATAGAGAAATCCTAAGGAATGTAAAGCTATTAGAAATAAGTGAATTTAGCAAGGACATAGGATATAAGGTCGACATAAAAAATAAATTGTGTATAACTATATAGTAGCAATGAATAGTTAGAAAATAGAATTTAAAAGCAAGCTACATTAAAAATAGACTAAAAACAGAAAACTACAAAATATTGTAAAAAGAAATTAAAGAAGACCTATACAAATGAAGAGATATACCATGTTCAGAGTTTAGAAAACTCAATATTTTTAAGGCCTCAGTTATTCCCAGATTAATCTGTAGATTCAATGCAATCCCAAGTAAAGTCCTTGTGGAGGTTCTTGAGGAAACTGGCAAGGTAACTCTAAAATTTATATAGAATAACAAAGGACTTCGAATAGTCAAGACAATTTTGTAAAAGAAGAACAACATTGGAGGATTTATACTCCTTAATTTCAAGGAGTATAAATTTCAATCCTCCATCATAAAACTACAGTAATCAAAGTACTGTGATATTGGTGTAAGGATAGACATATAAATCAATGGAATAGATTAGAAAGTCTAGGAATAATACTTTCACTTACAGTCAATTGATAGCTGACAAAGCCAATTCAATGGAAAAACGATAGTCTTTGAAACAAACATCTCATGCCACGGACAAAAATTAACTCAAATGTATTATAGACCTAAATATAGGAAATAAAACTATAAAAATTCTAGAAGAAAAGTTAGAAAAAATATTTGTGACATTGAGTTAGGTAAATATTTCTTAGCACACAAAACAAACCAAGCCATAAAAGAAAATATTGTCAAGTTAATCTTCATAAAAATTTTAAAATTTTACTCTTCAAAAACCATTATTTAAAGAGTTAATAATAGATTAGTATATTGAATAAAAGTACCTATTGCAAGCTACAAATTTTAGTTAACAGTAATATTTTAATAGTCTTTCATCAACATTAACAATGTACCACACCAATTCTAGGGGTCAGTAATAGGGGGTATATGGGGGTATTTTAGGTTTCCTATTTTTATGTCTACTTGATATTTTTCTTTTTGAAGTAATGACAATGGTTTAAAATTGAATGTGATGATGATTGCACAACTAGTTGATGACACTGTTACACAGTGATTTTATGCTTTGGATGGATTACATGATATGTGGATGTATCTCAAAATTTGCAGAAAAATACTGTTGTTAAGAAAATAAAAAGACAAACCACAGATTTGACAACAGCCATAATATGTGTGTGTGTGTGTATATATATATATATAATACATATATATATATATAAACACAATTTAATAAGACAACACAATTTAAAAGAAATTGGCAGAAAACGTGAGCATGTCACAAAAAGTTATACAAATGAGCTTCCATTATGGTCAAGTTTGTCCATGAGGAAGTGATACTTCCTGGTCAGAACATGTTGGAGGCTGGTTCTCCAGCAATGGTGATGCTGATCAGGAATTTAACTTGGGAGCATCCCAGATCCACAATATTAGAACTTTTCAACTTCAGACATGCTTCTGGCTTCACTTTGGAATTATGACCTGTGGTCACAAAATCTCTATCATGTGCGGAAACATTACTGGCCCTGAACCAGATTTTGCAGTAACCACAACCCCATAAGTCCTGTGAGGTTTCAATTCATTTTTCATTTCCTCTTGATATGGTATTTAAATTTTCCAAACCAGTAACCAGGAAATAGAGTTTAAACCACAGCCTGATTATGAGACCCAAATCTCCTTCTCCACCTTACTCCCCTGCCCCACTTCTGCTAGAATATAAGCAAGGATTTTTGTCTGTTTTCTTCCGTGTTGTATCCCCAGCAGCTAGAAGAATGTCTGATACATAGTCGGTGCTCAATAAATATCTGTTTAATGTCAATGAATGTTGCTGCAAGATCATCCTGAAACAGCCAAGATGTATGATTTTTCTAGTTATGGGGATTAACAAAATTACTACCCTTCTCCAAATCTTCACCTAGATATTTTATTTCAATAGTGGTTGAATTTGTAAAGCTATTGGTTTGAGCTTTACCAGAGACCAAATACTAGTGGCTTAAACAAGATTGAAGTTAAGCTTTTGTAATAGTGATAATAACAACAGTAGTAGTAACAGTAAGTCCTTATATAGCTCTGTACCAGCACTTTTACAGTAATTGATGAAATCTTCACAACAACCCTATACGGGGGAACTATTAATATCCCCAATTTACAGATGAGAAAATGGAGTTGCCAGGAGTTTTAATAACTTGTCCAAAGTAACACAGCTAATTAAGTTCCAGATCTAGATTTTGACTCTGGCAAGCTGGGCCCAGAATCTATGCTTTTGACCACTGCACCCATGCTTCTCAACTTCTAATTTACATACAAATTGCCTGGGAATATTTTTCACATGCAGAGTATAGTTCAGCAGATCTGAGATGGATCCTGAGAGTCTACGGTTTTAACAAGCTTCCAGGTGTTGCTACTGCTGGTTTGAAGACCATATTTTGATTAGCAAGGCATGACGCTACACCACTTCTCTTATAAACATGCAAAGGCTCAGAAGCACGGGGTGGCTCTGCTACACTAGGTGATCCAAGGATCCAGGTGCCTTTTGTGGTTTCATCATTCTCTAGAAGTTGCCTTCATCTAATAATCAAAACTGAATCACCACCATCATGCCCACATTCCAATCTTGGGAAGGAGGAAAGGGGAAAGTGGAGGGCAGGCAACTTCCTTTTAAGAGCATGACCCAAAAGTTACACATCACTTCTACACACCACTCACTAGTCAAACTTAGACATAGGGAAGGCTAAGAAACCGTCTCCAACTGGGTAGCCATCTAGCTAAAATTCAGGAGGTTCTATTACAAAAAAATGTGGGGAAGGTGAGGCATGTAGATTGGTGAGACAATTAACAGTTGTTGCCACGGTAGATATGAAAGCCTGTGATTATTTCATCATTTCTTATTGTCTTTCTTCTTATGTGAATAAATACATTATTTTCCATTTCCTTCTATCTCCTTCTGCTGTACAGGAGTTCCTTTGTGCCTTAAAAGAAACAAACACATTTTTACCACCAATTCATCTCCCTTAAATTTGATTCCTTCAAAACTCTGATGAAGAGAAAAAGGAAAGTTAATTCTTTCATACCTTAAAGATATTCAGTATCTTAGGATGAAAAAATAAAGTTTTCCAATTCTGTTTGTCTTTTTCTGATCTGTTCAGACTTTCTGTGATGGGTAAATATTTTAAACATCTGAGGCCTCCCCTTTCTTTTTGCTATATTTCTGTAGTGGCCCATCTATTCTTCAACCTCTACCTCTTAAGGAAACTCAGTCAAGTTGGAAATACTGTCTTTCAATAGATCATTTTGCTTTAATTTTCTTCCTTTTTTCTAACTGGAAATGTTGATAAGCAGTTTTTGGTCTCTTATCTCTACCACAACCAGAGAAGTTCCTGAAGAAAAAATTATGAACATAATTCATTCTAAGTAGATGTGATTTGAATTGAGTTTAGGCAAAGACTAGGAGCCTGCCTTCATTTTTATTGGCACCTCTTGGCCTAAACTTAGCAATTCAGAGACATTTGGATTAGGCAGCTCACACAATACACTTATCTTGCCAGCAGTCACGGATGAGTTAGCTGGAAATAAAGAATGCCGGGAAGAAGTGGGGTGGATTAATACATCCAGTCACTTGTGCAGGTTATAAGAAAGAGCTTAGAGGTCCTGTACACCACTTCTGGACATTTAAAAAAATTATTCATCTTCATAGCTGGGAAATATGTTTGAGATTACTGCTTTGTTTACGAGCTTTTGAATAAAGCTCAAAAGCAGAAGATTCCTAGAGAAAGAAGAAAAAGAGAAGCTAGTTGGGGTGAAGCAGAAATTATCACTGTGGCCTGGCACTGAAGGTATAAACTTTGGGTTTCTGAAGGGGGTCAGTCTGTAAAATCTACCCTCTCAACAAAATACATTGAAATAAATTAAACTAATTCATTGGCTAGTGGGGGGCTGGCGGGCAAAGTCTAGTCCCACTTTTAGATGGACTTGGGAGTTATTTCTTATAGTTGGTTTTCAAAAGATGCCACCCGTCTGCATATTGACAGAGAGTAGATATTGAATGGGTCTCAGCAGACAGCATGGCCAATCCATTTGTTTCCGCTTTCTCAATAACCAGTGAATATCACTGCAGGCTCAGTTGGCCTGGCTGATTGATTGTAAAGACAGCCAAAATGAACAGCTCGACCATCTCACAGCCTCATTTCCCCATCATGTATTGACCCAATCCAAGTTACATATGTTACTGTATTTGCAAAGCTGTCACTGTTATAAAACACTTACTGGGAGCTTGCTATTGACAAGAGCTTTATGAGAACCCATTAAAATAAGAAACCAACTTGCCCTGGCCTGTTTGAGTCTTTAAAATTATTTTATATGGGGGGGGGGAAGCACTGTATTAGACATCTATACATTCACACAAACATAGCAGTAACAACACTGCAAAGCAGATAACTCTGAGTATTCCTTTTGCTTTGCTTAATGGGATAGCAACATACTGAAAGCAGATAGAGAGCAATCTTTGTTTTTGTTTTTGTTTCTAATCTGCCTTTATTTAAAAATTTCAGAATGTGCAGAGTGGAGACCAAAAACTTCGGGTCCTTTCTTTTCCAAGAAGAGGAAGTGCTGGCACCTGCTGGTAAAGGTAGGGACTGTTCTTTAGCTCGGGTTGTCTCATTAACTCAGGAGATGATCTGGTCTGTCTGGAAACTGTCTGCATTTCAGACCGCTTGGCTGATTTATGGTAAAGCAAAATGGGTCGTTTGAAATTGTGGAGCCAGCGGTTTGCTTTCATTCATCTTTACAACCTTTGGTTGAATTCAGGATAGATCAGAGTAATCTCTCATTGCACTAAATAAACTAAGGATACTGATTGAGCTCCTCAACAGGGACACTAAGGGAATATGGGAAACTCAAGGCCCATT
The DNA here is from genome assembly GCF_023851605.1 of Tamandua tetradactyla. NCBI lineage: Eukaryota > Metazoa > Chordata > Mammalia > Pilosa > Myrmecophagidae > Tamandua > Tamandua tetradactyla. Next base: position 77,061,891 of record NC_135328.1, read on the forward strand.
AAATCACTGAGCACATTTAGTTGAAATTATGATACTCTGGTCACCCGTGGCTAAGTGAAGGGCAGGGGTTTAATGAGTTTACCAGGTTAAAAATGAGCCAGTGTCAGGCAGGAATCAGACTCATTAATTAAGACTCCACTTAAACTATTGAGTCATCTTACTCACCAACAGTACTGCAGGGTGGGAGGGAGCAGGAGGACGGACACACTTTCTGATGGAAGGGCCACATTTGCTGGTGGTCAATTATGAACCACAAAGTGGAGATTAAGAGCAGGCTGGGATGGCAAATAGATAATCTTGACTTTTTTTTGCCATTGCCCACAATGGTCTGAAAATCTATGGTCCTAGTAGTTTTGCTTTCGAAACTGATTGAGACCTTAGGGTGACATTCTTTCCACTGTGTTTGGGTTGGTTTTCAGATCACAAACAATTCCTAAGATTCCGGGCTACTTCCAATGCTTCAGCTGGTGTGGAATAGGAATTCGGCAGACTCCTTAGGGATAGACTTTCCTTACTGCCCCAAATACCCTGCAGGAGAAATGGGCAAAACCAATCACTTCACACACATTGTCTAATGTTCATTGTCTAATGTTGAACATTGTCTAATGTTCAAATTCAAAAGAAAACATGGCATTAGAATTATACTCTCTGAGGGAAGGTTTTTTTAAAAAAAATAATTTCGGTAGTTCCAATTTCTAATACCATATCTTCAGCTGAGTAGAGCATCAACATATTCTTGGCAACTGTCAGGGAAGAAATCTATTTCAATTACCAGCAATTAACTCAACATTGGGAATTCAGGGCATGGGTTTTGGAGAAATCTTGGTTCTGCTTCTTACTATGATATCTTGGACAGGTCTTAACCTCCTTGAGCCTCAGCTTCTTCATCTCTAAAATGAGGGTAATAATCATAATTAATGGAAAGGTATTAGGAATTCTCTGAGGTATGTGTAAGGTACATTGCTAGTGCCTGGCATTTGCTAAGCATTCCACAGATGGAAGCCACAGCTGTGGTCCACCAGTGTAAGGCAGGAATCATTCCTTTTCACTTGTAGTTTCAACTCTGTAAAGCAATGATTATGGAGAATAAAGATGAAAACATAGGTGCAAAATGTTCTGGGAAGCTTAACGTGGTGAACAGCTGCAAGGACTAGGGAATTGTGTCTATGTGAAGGGAGTCCATTTCCACAGCCTTGCTGTGCTCCGTCACTCGCTCGTGTTTTCTCTCTCGCTCTCTTTCCCTCCCCTCCGTTTTCCTCCCTCCACCTGTTTTTGTGCTATAAGAGCCTGGTCCTCCTAGCATTTTTTTTATAAAGCAGATATCTTGTCCCTGATTCAGAGGCATTACAAATAAAATTTTCCTAACCAAGTCTGCAGTTTAACACCTTTTATGCTTGTTTGTAACAACTGAATACTGCTTTAAACATGGTGGGCTTCTGATTTTGGTGTTCTGATTGTTTAAGTTTTAAAAAAAGAAACATATATTCTTGCTAACAAGAACAAGACATCATGACCTAGAAGTTCTTTCAGACCTGAGCTAAATGTGTGTAATCTGACAGATTAGGAGCGTTTTGTATTCGCCAAAGGAAAATATTAAAAAAGACCAGTTCATCCCTAGAGAGAATATTGAGGAGATCTTTTGGAGTGGATCAAACAGAAATGGGACAACCTTTTTCTCCAAATGGAAATCTGATTAAATGCCTCTTTAAGTCCAATAATTCCGAGTGGTCTTTTCTTCCTGCAATTATCAAATATATATACACATACATGTATACATTATACGTATACATATATATACACATGCAAATATATATATATATGTAAAAGTTCTGTTTATACACACATACACACAAATACACCTATGAAAAGAGAAATAAGAATAAATATAAATGAGATATTTACATGTCTCCTCCAGCCTCTTGGCGCCTAAATGTGCATTATACTTAGTAAACGTTATGCCTCAGGGTCCACTAGAAACAAAGAGACATTGAAGTTCCAGATAAGGCACTATACCATATGGGATGATGCAAACAAGTAAAAAATTGTATTTCCATCTTGAAATATATTCTTGCTGATGAGAATAGGACATTATAACCTAGAAGTTCTTTCAGACCTGTATTAGACAATTATTTTGAAGTCGTAATTGTTTGGGTAGCTCAAATTCACTCCTTCCCCTCAATTTCTTCACCCTTTAGCCTTTACATTGTCTAATGTTCAAATTCAAAAGAAAACATGGCATTAGAATTATACTCTCTGAGGGAAGGTTCTTTTAAAAAAAATAATTTTGGTCGTTCCAATTTCTAATTCCATATCTGCAGCTGAGTAGAGCATCAACATATTCTTGGCAACTGTCAGTGAACATGACTAGCTTTTAAAATGATGGCATCTTTCTTACTTAAGATGCAAACAAACAGAGAAAATTTGGAAATAACATCATTCTGGGTCTTAGGTCAGCCAAAAAAAAAACATGAACAGAGAATCATCTGCAAAGTGTTCTGCTACCTATCAATTTTAGAGAAGCACAAATGCATTTTCAAGGTTTCTTCAGAATGATTCCTGCTAGCACTAATAGTATGTTTGGGGCAGTTGCAGAGCTCAAAGGGACTCTAGATACTCTAAAACAATAATAATAATAAAAAAGGTTTGAACGGTAGTAAAAAAAAAAAAACAGAGACAGAGAGAGGGAGAACTAATGAAAAGGGACATGAGAGAGATAATGAAAATAAATAGTTCTTCCTCTTCCAACTTTCCTCTAGGGAGCAGTTTATGAAAGATAGCTAGAAGAGTAGACTGAAATAAAATTCTTCCAGGGTAGAAAGTAATTAGGGGAGAGTACATGAAAGCCAAGGTTTAATTGTTCTTCTTAATGCAGTGAAAGAAGGCATTCATCATACAACTTTAAATGAGTATCCTATTAATGGGACATACCACCAATGGAATATTATAAATTAATATTTTTAAATATTCTGTAATTATTTTCTAAGTAGCACATTTGCAGTGCATTGAGTTTAGGGGTATATTTTAAAAACATCTCTGACAAATGTCATCATTTAAGACTCACAATTGTTGATACCCCATTTAAGCATTTCTTTCTATTTTACTATTCCAGGACCCTCAAAAAATTGAGGTGACCAACAATTTCTTCAGCTTCTGAGCCCTATTTCTAGATCTAATTTACTCCCAACACCGATTTCTAGATACCTCTCAAAAAATCTCATTTGGGGCCATTCTTTGGATTTGAGCAGTGAACAAGATAATGAATTTTATTTACAGCTTCAAATGTCTGTTCATTGGTGCCTTCAGTCTACACCATAAAAAGCTGGGGTATTAACTACCCAGGTTATGACAGCACAATGGGCTTCACCTTCTCATATGCCTAAATTATTCTCAGCAGCAAGTGGGAAGTTTTGTGAGGCAGATGACATCTTCCTGGGCACAGTGCCACATGGACATTAATGGTGGCCTCAGGACACTTTGGGAAATCTGGTTATAAATATCTCTACACTTCTAAATACTCAACTGAGAAGACAATTGTATTAGATAGGTTAAATTTAAAATGCAATTTGCTGTTTAACCATGTTAAGTAGTCATTTTCTTTCCCTTAAGAAATTCTCATGGTCTTTTGCAGTTGCTATAAACATGCCAATAGCCTAGAGTCTGGTATGACATGCAGTTGCCTTTCAAATCCATCCTTGAGGAGAAATGTGGTCGAGTTGAAGGAGGATTGACCAGAATCAGAACACCTGGAGGCACGGAAGTGTTGGAGAGCCACATTGGAGCCAGATCACCTGGATATAAATCTCAAGTCTGCTGCTGACCGAACTTGTGCCTTTGGGTAAGTTACTTAACTTCTCTCTTCAGCTTAGCTTCCTTATCTGTTGATAATAATACCTGCATCTTCAAGACAGGTTGGGAGAGTCACATGAATTAACACTTGTAATGTGCTCAGCCACATGGGAGTACGGTATCTGGATTTGCTATTATTTTTGCCTAGCTCTACTGCTGAAAATTATCAATAGTATATTTACTTCTGTTGAATCTCAGTTTCTCAGGAGGGTTAATAAAATGAGATAATAGATGTATAAGGCCTTAAAAACTATTCAGCATGACAGGAAATATATTGCAAAATGCTAGCAAAAGTAAAGAATTAGAAAAGTAAATAAAACATAGATTAAGATTTTTTAAGCAATTAATCTTTGTTTAAAATCCCTACCTTTTCATATTTTAGCTTTTGAGGGAAACCTGTATTGAATACATATCTACATGCATATACATATACATATGCATGTAGAAATGTATATACATACATATAGCTAGAAAAAATATCCTTAGCAGATAAAACTTCCTAATAATGATTCCTTGCTTAGCATTTTCTTGTGTTTATCATGTGTTTTATGTAATTGAGGAGACCTTTACAGCAGGTGTATCCATCCAATGTTTTGTTATTAACAATATATTTTGATAATTTTTATTGATGAAATTATTCATAATGGATTTCTAGTAAATATGGAATTATTTTAAAATGTTATTGATGGGCATTTTATCCCAAACATAAGGAATGTCATCCCTCCTTTACACACACACACACACACACACACACACACACACACACACACACACACACCCCTAATCCTCTAAAAATCTGGTAAATAAACTTCATGGTTTTCTAGAGGAGTTATTTCGTGGGGGAGGTGGGGGATTTAGAAAGCCTGAATATATGATGTTTCTACAGTAAAGTGATTCCTAAGTAAGGCCTTAAAAGACAGTGAAATAAGTTAAGACCAGACAAAATGGATGCTTTATAGGGTTCTGCCATCAAGCTTGGAGTCAGCTCATCAACACTAAAGATGTTGGTGAATCGGAAAATCAGAGAAGGCTTCAAGTTTCAGTCTTAAGGGACTGGTTGGCCTTAGAGATTTATTTTCAGATCTTTTTTTATTTGTCTCTACTGCATAGTAAAACTTGGGTGGGCAAAATTCTCCCCATTCCAGGGACCCTGTATAGACTGTTGTAGGTTTTTATGGGACTGATGCCCTGTTCTTTTTTAGAGGGCCATTTATGCCCAATGTCTTTCCTCCTTACAGCCAGTGCACATCAGTCTCTAACTCTTCCTCCCCCACCTTTCAAAATTTATGGCGGCTTTCAGCCAGGCTTGGCTTAAAGCCATTGACCTCTGTGGCCTGCGTTATTGACCAGAACACAGCATCTTCTGCCCAGAAAATATATGTCTCTTTATCTCCATGAAAAGAAAGGAAATGACTCTTGGAAAGGCCAGGGACACAATAAAAAATGAGAGAGGCTTTCCCATTTTTTTTTTTTTTGTTAGTGGTGTTTGGCTTTACAAAAAGCCACACTGGGATCAGCATGTGCATTAGGAAGCACTTTGAACTATGCACTGAACGGACACCCTTGGGAGCAGGCATTGTAGGCCAGAAGGCCTGTCCCAAATAAAATCACCTTCTGTAACCTCTCATCTTGAGTGTGGGTTTGATGATCTACCGCCCCTGGCAATGCCTCGGAGCTGCATCTACAGATTCACTGATAAAGTAAATCCATGGAGACACTGGTAAAGAACATGGTAGGATTCACAAATCCCACCTGCCCTTTGGGGTGGAGGTAGAGGGTATAGTGTCATAAAAGGTTGGAGCAGGGAGAGACATGAGAACTCATGGCATACAAGCTCCCAAATTTGCAACTGAGGCCCAATGAGAAGATATAACTTATCCCAGGTCATACAGCAAATAGCTATTAGAAATGGAGCCCATGGTGAGGCCAATTTGAAAAACATTGCAAGGCCTCGAAAGCTCAACTGACTATCCTCAAAAGTACTCCCTCACTATTAATTCTATGCAAAATGAAGATGCAAAATACCATGTAGCAAGGCTTATACACAAAGGCTAACGTAACGAAAGTCTCTTTCATTCCCCTTTCAGGTATTATTTCCGAAATCCTGTACTCAAGGAAACTCAGCTGCCCTGAAAAGTATACCATCAGAAGTCTCTCATCACTACACTTAAACAGGAGCTGGGAAAAGCCCTGAGAAAAAACCTAAAGGGAAACAATACAAAGAGTAAGTGGCACTCACAGTTTTGCAGCCTTGGACAAGTTTCTTATCCTGGAAACCTTCACTTCCCCACGAGTACAATGAGAATATGAGCACCTCCCAGGGTTGCCCAGAGAAGTGAGGAGCTGGCACAGGGAAGTGCTGAATCAGTTGGAGTGTTGTTGCAGCCTGGGGTTGAGGAAAACTGTGTTGGGGCACGTGCTACTGCAAAACACTCAACATGAGTTGGAGGATTTTATCTGAGTGTGCCAGGATTTTCTGGAAAAGGACTTTGGCAGACGTCATGGTTTTTGGCATAGACATAATTCACTAAGGGGCTGGGCAGCTAGTGTTCTATCTTACAGCTTTGGTTCTCAGATATGTATGGGGGCAGAATACCTAGACACTACCATACTCTTGGCAGAACATCATGACAACTTGATACACTTCATTCCATTATATAAACTAGAATCCAGACTCAAGTTTACTGGCAGAAGACATGTACTATCTACCTAATTCTCTACATGATTGCCCATAAGCAATCATACTATGAAAAAAAAAAGTTAATGGAACTAGACACAGTAGGCTCCTTTTTTCCATTTCCCATTACCATTTGCTCACTGTATGTTCATAAATTTGTTTTCTGTAAGCAATCTCAAGGAGACAAGCTGTAGCAGATGTCAAAGTTTTAGGCAAAATTTGTAGAGGGAAAAACTTTAAAGGAAAGGAATTCTATGTGGTAATTTTTTCCTGGAAATTTGGAAAAGACCAATATGATTGAACTTTAGTGAAAAAACATCTCAGTCTAGTTTACAAAACACCAAAGATCTATGGAGCAATTTAAGAACCACTGCACTAGAAGGAGTACAAACCAGAGGAGGTCTTATTTCCTGGTCATATAAGTGTTAAAATAAAGGGAAGAGAACCATAGAACTGTAGATACAGGTGAGTTTTAGCATCTTGCCTAACCAATAGCATTAAAAGAATGAAGTAAAGTGAAACTATTTCAAGGTAATCAATTGTTTAATTTGAGCCCGTTTATTAAGCCATACCTCTATTTATTATCATGAACTTTCTCTTCCAAAATTAGGAGGAAGTGTCAAGGAACTGGATGTTTAAGAATATTCTTAAAACTAGGTCCACAAAATTTAAGTGGGACCTTAAAATAGGTCTGTCCTGTTTAGAATAGAATTATCTGGGAAACAGCATTAAATAACCTACAATTCAAATTTAGATTTTAAGTTTTATGCCATGTTTCAAAAAAATAAATGTATAAAAGTAAGGAATTTGATATTTAAACATAACAAATGGGGCGGGCCACGGTGTCTCAGCGGGCAGAGTTCTTGCCTGCCATGCTGGAGACCCGGGTTCGATTCCTGGTGCCTGCCCATGCAAAAAGTAAATAAATAAACAAACAAATAAATACTATAAATGATGTGTATTGCAGATTTAAAAAAATATTTTCAGCAAGAATGTTAATAATATGGAAAGGTACAATGTATTAAGAGAAACAGTCTATAAAAGGATATGTACAATATTTTAATCCACATTTACACATAGAAAAAAACTCCTTGAATGGTTAATAATGTTAATGCTATCGACAGCTATGTTTTATTTTCACATATGCTCATTTTACTAAGCATATTGTTTTATAAAACAAAGCACAACTTTTAGTGGAAAGGTTAGAGTTTCTGTGCAGTATTACTTAATTGCTGAAGTACCAGAAATACAACCATTTCACCTATAAATTTGTCCTGCCACATACATCCTGAAGAAAGCATTTGAACATGGCTTCAGTGTCTGGGCAGAGGCATAGGAAATGCATACACACATATGGTTGTGTTTATAACAGTACTTTGAGAGACACAATATCAAACACAAAACAACTCTCAGTTGATTGGCAATTAGGGTACATGGATCTCTCTGTAATCCAGGCACTTATTAGAAAGCATAATTTCAAGCTTATTATCACCAAATAATTATCAATAGCTCAGTTGGAAGCAATTCAATTTTAATTTTTAAAAATTAAAAAAAAATGGTTGTTATTATAAAACTACATGCTTTCCCAAATATTCTAAAATCTATCCGAAGATGAAGCAGAGAGCTGGCTCCCATCGAATTATTTATCTGACCTGCACTTGGGTGTGACATCAGTAACCCAGGTTGAGAATCACTGTAACAACAAACAAACACAAAAACCATCATTTGAAACATTTCAAAGATGTTGAGGAGGTCACTTCTCCATGTCTTCATTTGGAAGACCTCAAGAAGAAATTTCATTTTGACTTTCTAATTTCAAAGAGCAACCAAAATTCACCCAAAGAATTAGTTCGTTTTCCTTTTGTGGGCTTCATGAGTGGACTGGCCAGGGTTCTCTTTCCAGTGACTCTCGCACAGCTCGGAGCTAAACGTGTAGACCAGCTGCCACAAACCTGATGCGATGTGGTGGGTGTTTTTAAACCTAAGTCTTGACTCAACTTTTTGTTCCCCTCCATGTTACCCTTTTCTTTCTCCTAACATTTTGTTTGTTTCTTGTTCCCCTACCATTCCACCCCCACCCCCCTAAAGTAATCCATGTGCATGGGAACAAATCAACTAGGACAGAAGAGCTTAAGGTGAAAAGCAGCAGCCTCTTGCCTCTCTGCTCTCTGCCTCCACCCCAGTACCACTCCCCAGATGCAACCTCTTTTAACTGTTTGCTTTGGGTTCTGTTAGCAGTGGGCTCTATAAATCTAGATAAGAGGCTTAACCTCTATTTCTCGATTTATCAACTTGAGATAATATCTCTAGACACCTTAATACGAAAGGGGAGGATTTAGCTCATTCATTCTAAACCACCTCCTCCTCCTCCCAGTGTTTTATATTTAGATTATCATTTTTAGTTCTTCTACAATTGTTAGCTTGGTAACTTTAAATAATAAGTAAACCTTTTAATCAGCAGCCCCTACCTCCAGCTTTTTAATCACTGGTACTACTGTGAGTTGCCTAATTTTAAAAAGTGAAGATAACTAACAATATATATACAAAAACAATAAGGCCTCGATAATGAATACAAAACCAAAAAGTTAAGAAGCCCTAGAAAATATGAGAGATGATAATGCAGGCTAAATTCAGGCCTAGGACTTCATGATAAGCCCTAAGTTTTATTATGGTGTCAGCCTCATTTATGGTAAACACCACATGTGAGCTTACACTGATGTTTACATAATGAGCTCAAACATCTACACTGATGCCCAAGTGAATTTCTTTCAAGACTTTCTGTTGGTTACTTGAAGCCTTAGGTTTCAAAAGTCATCTTTCCTAAATTTATAAGCCACTTCTTAAATACTTCTCTTCTTAGTCCCCTTAACCTCCCACCTGGAACTTGCTTCCAGGACTCAGGGTCATGGATTGTGTTGACCTCAGTCAGTGGGGCAGGGTTTACAGGTTTCTCTCCCTGAATACCCCACCCTGGTTAACCTTGATGACCCCCTTCTCCATGGGCTCCTCAAACTGGGACACACAAGTAGCTCTGGTCAGGCAGGTAACAATGGAAGTAGGCGAGACTCAGAGCTGGCCAGGGAGCCAGCCAGCCCACTGAAGGGGCAGTCAGCCAGGCTGTCAGGGCGAGTACAAGGGCTGCTACTCAGATAAGAATTACCCCCATCCCTAGTCTGAGTGTGCACTTTTTCTCTTCCAGCAGTAGGTGAGTAAGCTGAGCGATGACAGTGGGGGAGAGGGTCAGATAGCTTTGTTTTGCGCTCCCGCCCTCTGTTCCCTCATTCTTTCAATAGAATGAGATTGTCTCTCTCATTCTCAACCCTGCTGCTCTTAGGTGTTGTTTTCTTTTTTTTTAATTTAGTTCCTTCTGACCCTCTTGAGGGTCCTTGGTCTACCCAGAATTGCAATCTTCAGCACCAAGGACTTGGCGCCCAAGAAAGGCTCTTAAATCTTATCTTGCTTAATCAACATCCAACAAGTTGTTAAAAATGCAGGTTCCTGTACTAGAACCACCGCCCCCCGCCCCCCAAATTCCAATACAGTAGGTCAGGGTGGAGGGCGGGGGAAGGGGGGAGTCCATTTTTACAAGCAACCCAAATAATGCAAACGCAGATGATCTTGGACTCAAGACTGGGAAATATCTTCCATCCCAGCCCGTCCGTAGCCCACCCTCCTGGCTAAAAGGAAAACCATACAAGGGAAACACACTCCACTAGCTCATAGGGCCCCCACAGCAAGGAACATACTTCTTCTTTACCACCAGAAAAAAACTAATTCCAGGGGCAGCAGATCTTGTGTCTTCGAGATCCCTGCCACCCTCCTTCATCCCGAGCCGCCACACTTAAATCTCTCCCGTCACCTCCTCCTTCTCGGCTCCCTAGAGACGGCAGCCGGAACAGGACGCGCGCGCCCGTCGGTCCTCGGCCCCCTCAGGTACCTCACCGCTCTTCGGAAGCCCTCACCGCGCCAACGGGAGAGTCCCCTGTCTCTAAAACGCTCTGTGGAAGCCCAGGGAAACATTTCCTCTCTGAAAGCTCTTCGCCACGATTTTCCCAGAGCTGCACTTGAGTGAATCCCCCAAAGGAAATTACCACTTAAATGAGGCAGGATGCGCCGGCTGCTTGTCTGGCCTGGGCCGCAGCACGCCGCGCGGCAGGCAGCCCGGGACGCTAAGGAGCCCAGCGAGGGGCCGCGCGCCGCGAGGCCGGTGCACGTGCGCGGGGGTGCGCGCGGGGGTGCGCATGCGGGCCAGGCTCGCGCCGGGCTGCGGGGGGCCGGTGGGGAGACACCGGCGCCGGGAAATGAAGCCGGTCTGCTCCTTCCCAGCCCGACCCTTCGCGGGCCTGTCAGGCTGGGGACAGAGAAAATGATGGTCCAGCGTTGGGGTCCAGCCAGCCCGACCCTGCCGTGGCAGTGCGCGGGTCCGCGGAAAACCAGAGAGTAGACGCCATGAAGGCAAGAACAGCACCTACGTGGTTTGGTTTTCGCCTTTTATTAGTTGAGATGAAACTCAAGTACCATAATATGTACCCTTTTAAAGTGTATGACTCAGTGTTTTTTAGAGGTATGTTCACAAGGTTGTGTAAACGTCACCACTGTCTTATTCCTGAATATTTTTATCAGCCCAGAAAGAAGGCCATTGGCAGTCACTCCGCACTCCCCGGTTCCCCGGCCCCTGAGCGTGTGACAACCAGTAATCTACTGTCTGTCTCTATCAGTTTGCCACTCTAGACATTTCGTATGAATGGAATCTTGTAACATGTGGCCTTCTGTGTCTGGCTGCTGTCTCCTCGCATGGTGTCCTCCAGGTTCATCCATGTTGGAGCATGCGTACCAGTACTTCATTCCTTTTGATGACTGAATAATATTCCTTTGTATGGATATACCGCTGAATATGGATATTTCCATTTATCATTTGAGGGACATTTGGGTTGTTTCTACTTTTGGTTACTATGAGTAATGCCACTATGAACATTCGTGTACAAGATTTTGAGTGGGCAAGTGTTTTCATTTCTCATGGATATATATACCTTTTGGTGGAATTTCTGGGTCATGTGGTTACTCTCTGTCTAACCTTGTAAAAAGTTTTGTTTTTACACACCACTGTGTCCCTGGTTGTTAGACCAGTCCCTGGCACAGTCTTTGGCAGGTGGTTGAATGAATTGAACGAATAATGAAGTAGAATTAGAAATCAAATGAGGTTATGAGTTTTTTGGCTGTGTAAGTATTTTATACTCTACTATACATATGGAATACATATGGAATTTACTGTTATTTTTAAGTATTGATATCAGAGGTTTCTATCCTGGGATCTTTGGAAGAGCTACAGGAAGCTTGTGAATCCTCAGCAGTTGTATATTGAGTTGTTGAAATATGCGCACATGTGGTATTGCCTTACCTTAGGCCGGAGAGGTGCATTAGAGCGCCCTGTTTTGACTCTGCCCGTCTCAACAGGACATGGGATCCAAAAAGCCAAGGGAACTTGTCTGCCACAGGAGACCACCTCCCTTTTTGGACCACAGTTCTGCTCCTAGCACCCTGGAATTCACTGTCTGAAAAGCCTGGGATGGGGATTAAGTCATGTCCCTCACAAAAGACATGTTCAAGTCTTAATCCCAGGTTCTGTGGGTGTGAACCCATTTATCTGCAGTATCTTTGAATATGTTGTTAGGTAAGGTGAGTCAGGTGTGGATGTGAACCCGTTTGTAAATAGGACCTTTGAAGATGTTACTACTTAAGGTGTGGCCAAACTTAATGAAGGTGGGCCTTAATCTAATACAGCCAAAGCCCTTATAACAACTGAAATTGAAACGAATGAGCAGAAGTTAGGAGAAGACAGAGAAAAAGAGAAAGATTACAATGTGACAGAGACAAAGAAGTATCTACAAGTAAGGAATGCTGGGGATGGCTTGCAAGCCATTCCCAGAAGGCTACAAACTCCAGGAGGAAGCATGGCCTGCTGATACCTTAATGTTGGACCTCTGGCCTGCAAAACGGTGAGATATTTATACCAACCAGTTTATGGTATTTTTCATAGCAGCACTGATGAACTAAGATAGAAGCTCAAGCCTTTTCCTGAGGTCCATACTCCTGAGGGCAGTTCATGTTATTGGTGGTCAAAGGATGGCTGCTGTAGAGGTGTAAACAGAGGTCCAGTCTTCACAATAGGATGCTAACACAGGTGCCCAGGAGGACCTCCAGGGTGGGATGGAGTCAGGCCTGGGAAGATAAAGAGGGACAGGCCATGGAGTGAACGTTAATGGCTGAGGATTGAAGACCAGTTCCATTCCATCCACCATCTTACCATGAGAAATGCCAAGTAGTCAAAGAATTCTAAGTTCAAGCCTGGCCTTCCAGCTTTAGGTTCCCTTGAAGAACTTGTAAAGATCCGAGTGATGATAAGAGAATCTTGAGAACATTTTATAAGCAGACATAGGACTAGGTGGGGTGAGGAAAAACCTTGTGGCAAGTGGTACATGGGCTTCCATCCGTACTTTTGTCCCAGAACATATGTTGGGAAAGGACCAAATACATGTTTATTTTTCTAGGCAAAGGGTTCTTTGCTGCCATCAGATCCCCAGTCAGATTCAAAAAGTCTAAACCACAAGTAGAGAGAGCTGAGAACTAAGGAGAACATCAGACTAAACATCAGAAGTATTAGCCCCTCTTTCTCTGAATATGAGCTAGGTGAACCTGGATAAATTTTCATGATCTTGGTCACCCATATAATAAAATGGGAATAATCATAACACACATTTTACGATAAATCACAAAGAAATGCAAGGTGTCGTTTTAATAGATATTTCCCCACATTCTTTTTTATCTGCAGTCCCTTCATTACAGACCCATAAAAATCATTAAAACTGCAAGCTAAGTTTTACTACAACAATGGGAGAGATCATGTGGGATAAAATCATGCTACTTAATCTGTCCAAAGTTATTCGGCAGTGAATTAGTGGCAGATAAAATATGTATTCTAGGAATTCCAATGCTCTTTCCCAAGCTCTCGTCTCTCCATGATGTTCTCTTATCTAAGAGAAAGAAACATTCACTAATTCAGAACAAAAATGGTTTTCTGATAGCTTTGACTGCTGAAATGGTTTCCCTTTTCTCTAATGGTTCAGTAATATCTTTTAAACTCTCCTTTTGGTTTGAAAAGAACTATGTAAGAATCGATAAATACTCATTATTTCTAGTATTATTTATGTCAGTATGATGTTTGTGAGCTTTAATGAGAACAAGAAAGAGGTTGAGCAGAAATTAATACTCTGGATATTCTTAAGAGATTTTTTTGTGATAAAAAGGAATTGTTGTTTTTCCTACCCTCTTGTGTAACACTTTGTGGTTGTCCTTATTGTTTAATAAATTTTCGTGAATGATATTGATCACTGTCAGTCAGTGCGATTGTTACATAAATTTATAGAACGAAGTTATGCCTAATATTTATTGGTTCCTATACTCTTATGTTTCATGCAGCCATGAATATTGTGGTATGTGAATACATGAGAAATTTCAGCTGCTGGACATCAGGGTTGATATGTAACAGACAATTTTTTTTAACTATTAAAACGGATTCTCTTTCTGCATAATAGCTGAATCTCAAAACTGAAAAATAACCAGCTTGTTTTGAAATGCGAAATAGCTAACTTATTTCTTTATTCAATGAGTCTATTGTTATTGTTAGATATTGTAGGTAGGTAGATAGACAGACAGACAGATAGAAAGAAAGATAGATTACAGAGGACATAATTATTCTGGTGGTGAGGTACATGACTGACCAATCTGGTTGGTCTCCGACTGAAGGGTTTCTGAAAATGTGCTAAAAATAGAACAGTCCTGGGCAGACTTGAGTTATCGGTCACCCTAGTTTGTAGGTGGCATGTAACATTTTGGCTATGATGTAATTCTAAAATTTGGAATGGATTGTCAGTCAGTTTAGATTTTCCATTTTCTACATCTCCTTTTGGTTTGAAATTTGTAAGAATCAATAAATACTCATTATTTCCAGTATTATTGATGTCAGTATGATGTTTGTGACCTTTAATTAGAACAAGAAAAAGATTGAGAAGAAATTATTACCCTTAGCACTCTAAAGAGATTTTTGTGTGGTAGAGTTGTTATTTTTCCCTAGTGTATTATATGTGTTATCATGTTTATGGCTATTGTTGAAAAATCCATTTTAAAATTTCAATTGTTGAATGAAACAAGTCTCGATTATACCAGTCTTCCTGTGAGTTTTTACTTTGATAATTATCCTTCTCGATTTGAATGTCCGACGGATCGAGACTGCGCATTGGAGATGGCCCTGACCCTGAGCGTCTTGTTGATTGTCTCACCCTGCTGGGGGTGTGTTCTGACAGCCTCCCATGGTGGGTGTGTCATGCTTTCTCAACTGGAGTGTTTTTTACTGTTTGTTTGATGACGTTTTGTCTCTTACCCTCTTGTTTAACACTCCGTGGCTGTCCTTATTGTTTCGTATCTTTTCCTGAATGGTATCGATCACTGTCGGTCAGTGCTAGTGACACATGAACGGGATGAATTCTGCCAAACCCAATCCTATATCAAAGTGAAAGGGAGAAACATTCCAGGTTGATCTATTATTTGCAATAAACCATCCTTGGTTTAAAACCCCCAAAACAGACACAGCCTTAAGGAGTTAGAAAATATGGGTAAACTCTTGGGTTGGCCACTCTCCAGCTAACTGAATGTAAGTAACGTGAGTCTCTGGGACTGTCTTTCCTAAGCTGCAAATAAGAAGGCTGGGGTTTATCAGGGTTTCTTAATGTGGGATCCATGAGGGTCTTCAGAGGATCTGTGAACCCTCTGGAATTATAATCACATTTTGTGAATATATTTATATGTACACAACCCTCTCCCCCTCAAGAGGACCCATTGCTTCCTTAGTTTATGGTCTAAAAAAGATTGACAACACCTGGGCCAGGTGGTTTCTGAGAACACTGTGGGGCAAAGAGTATGATATTTAAATTTTATAAAAATCACCCCCTTTATCTTACCTAAAGATCAATTTAGCAGAATCTGTCATAAATCTTCAAAATGAAGAATGTGAATGGCTTGCTCAGGGCAGTGGCAGCCTCATCTCCCAGCTGCAGAAACGCAGGGGAGAGTCCAGGGTCAGGGCAGCAGAAAGAGTTGTCTTTAGTGTCAGGCTAAGGAATTTGTAGTTACCTTTATGCGAGTTGTGGTATTGGTACCTGTTGACTGCTTTTAAGAAGGAAGGTGATGTGATGAAGGTGTCATTTTAGGATAATCAAAATGGAACTGATGTGGTAAAATAATCTGGAGAGAGGCTGGGGATACTAAAGGGCGACCTTACCTGTAAGGCATTTCTTCAGCTATGTTTGTAGTTAGGCCACTGGCCTGAGAACTGTTTACAGGTGTTCCCAAAAGAAAGGTGCTATGGACAGTGAGCCGGGGAAATGCTGAGCTGGAGAGTGAGCAGGTTTTCATTTCAGGACCTTCAGAATCTCTGATAAGTAAATATCAGGTTAAGAATGGTATTACTAAGCGCAGTATTTCCCAGTATTACCTGACCATGATACTTTCTTCCAATGCCTATTAGTACTTCACTGCTAATGTTGAAGTATTAGGGCTCTGAAGTCAAACTGGATAACTCTAATGCTAGTTGTACTGTAACTTTGTACAAGTAGCTGAAGCTCTCTGTGCCTCAGCTTTCTTATCTGAAATGTGAGGACATTAATGCCATATACGTCACTTGGTTGTTCTAAGAATAAAGATAATACATGTAAAGTGCTTAGTACACAACTGGCACATAATAAGTTCTCAATGAATATAAGCACTGCTACTGCAGCTGAGTTTGTAGATCACAAGATTATTAGATGACCTCATTTCTTTAAAACTTGGAGTTGTCACCCACAGTCAGCTCTGTCTGTTAGAAAGCTCTTTAACCAGAACCTGAATCTGCTTCGTATCATTTCTATACTTTTTAAAAAATTTAATATTTATTCAGCAAACATTTATTGATCACCTTCTATGCTAAGTCTTGAAGATGCAAAGAGGAAATACAGAGACATTCATCACCATTTATAGAAGCAAATCCAGAGAGCTATGAGATCACCCAGCAGGGGCATTTATCCCTGCTTTGGGGGGCTTAGGGACTGCTCTCAGAGAAGGGGTGTCCAAGGATAGTTGGAGTCAGCCACACCGAGAAGGAGCGGAGGGAAGAGTGTCTGCAGATCCTCAAAGGTGTGAGGACACCAAGGCCCCCTTGAGAAAGGCCAGCCCCTCAAGTGGTTAGAGAGCTGCTGCGAGTCAGGAAGTGACAGCGATGAGACTGGTCAATATAGAGACCAGATTATGAAGGGCTGGGCATGCTATGTTAAAAAGAATTTTATTGGGTGAGCCACGGTGGCTCAGCAGGCAGAGTTGTCACCTGCCATGCAGGAGACCCGGGTTCGATTCCTGATGCCTGCCCATGCAAAAAAAGAACAAGTAAAAAGAATTCTATTTTATCCTGAAGATAATGGGCATCCATAGTAGGATTTAAAACCAAAAAGAAACATAACCAGAATTATATTTTCAAAAGATCATAATAAGTCATTGGCAATTTCCCTGAGCCCCTAGTTCCTCACTGGCAAAATGTGAATCACAACAAGGCCTACCTTATAGAAGTGTTCTGTGGATTAAATGACATTCATCACACATAGTAAGCCCTCAATTAATTTTGATTATTGTGATTATCATAAACTCCAGTTCTCACTGTAGTCTTTTGCTCCAATTGGTACATGAAGAATGAAGTGCTTTAGGATAGATAGGTATGAAGGATGGACAGACAGAGAGAAAATGGAACAGAGAGAAAAAAGGAGCAGAGAGACCCTGGGAGGGGTCCAATTATCCTCCAGCCCACACACTGTAAAGAGTACTCGCCAGGACTTGAACCCAGGTCTTTCTGGCTGCAAAGTCCATGCATATTTTTAACCCCCTACCCTGACAAGAAACCTCTCCTTTTAGGATCTCTTTTTAGGATCTAACTTTGTTATAAGGACATCACTTTCAGAATCTCCCAGAAATCCTGCCAGCTTTTCAAGTGACACTAACAGTTTTTTTAAGAGGAGGCATCTCCACACCCTAACTCAAACTCTCAGGGTGCTACTGCTTTTCAGTTCAGCAGGGATCAACCATTTGGAAAGAGCAAGAACCTGCTTCTCTGGCGGTGGGATGTGGCAGGAAAAGCCGGGCCATCCCTCTTGAGAGTCTTCCCACAGAGCCTCACTTTCCTGGTGTGACCAGCCTCTTGATGTCTGCCAACCCTCTCAGGAGGGGCTTGGCACTGAACCCCAAGACAAAAGCCTGCTGGCTTCTGAGGGAGCAGGCACTGGGCCAGCTCTGGGACCAGCAGGGGACCTGCCGGCGAGAAATATTGGCCCACCGCAGGCTGCCAGGTGCAGCCAAGCTCTCCGGCACGGGGCTCAGAAGGGGCAGGCTCTCTCTGCACTCCAGGAGCCCCCAGTACCAGAGAGTGGACTATATTTGGTTTGGTTTTATTCCTACTGAGCTCGGTACCTTGGACTTTCAGAAGATATTCTTGAGTTTCGGTTCATTCCCCATTGGATTTCACCTCAACCTGTGAGCACAGGGAAGGTCAGCTGAAACAACGGACATTGGTTGGCTTTTCCCTTAGTCGTAAATCCTAGAGCTGCCATCAAGGAAAAGAAGGGGCGAGATAAGAAACCTGGCCCGCCCGGGTCTAAATGACTCCACGTAGGCGGAGGTAGGGATTTTCGTTTCACACCTGCCTGAATTTTCATTAGGAAATGTTTCCATTGTGGCACTGAGGTATGTTTCCTTAGAACTAGGATTCTGCCTGATACAAATGAGCTGCTGAAGTAGGAGTAATTAAAATGTTATTAACTAGTGTTGTTATTACTCATGTGCACTTTATACCGGCCAGATAACTGTGCTAAACACTTCGCTTGCACTGTTCTACTTGACCTTCAGACCTGAAGGAGGTACTGTTATTATCCCAGCTGTGCAGAAGGAAAAACTAGGCTTAGCTGGAAGGTAGGCAGAGCTGGCTGTGCTTCGCCATTCAGACTGCAGGGTATCTCCTGAGGCACAGGGAGCTTGTCTTCTCCAGGTTTGAGGCGGGGGCTGGGTGGCCTGCGTGGGGGACCCTTCGCTGGCGTGGAAGCTGGAGGAGGAGGTGCTGATGCAGGCCACCTGTGAGCCCTTCCTGCCCAGACACCTCTCCCGGGCTCTGCATGTCCACTAGAATCGGGAGAGCTCTATCCTTCTTTTTCTTGTGTGTGGAAGCCCCGGATTGAGCATTCATCATGGAATCTCCTCCTCTCTTTGTGAGCACAAATCCCATGAGCACTGATGGGAGTTACCCCTCTGCCTCTAAGGGAAACACAGGCCTCTAATTGCCGTGAGAAGAGGCCCACTGCCTGCCGCCTGGGACGCTGGGCACCGTTTCCCATCGCTCTCCACTGGGGGGTGGCAGAGGTCCTGCACACAGCTTCCCCCAGCCTCTCTCCCGGCTGAAGAGTTTGCATTAGGTTTGGTTTCTCAGATTAAGTCATTTATAAAACAAAGCTCCGGTGCTCTTTAAAAATCCTTTTAAAAATGCGCTCTCACATCAGTCTGCTTTCTCCAGCCTCCTCTGCTTTCTTCTCTGGTCCTTTTAAATGCATTTTGACTGATAGATAAAGGTGCAGCCTAGAGCTGTCCTTACAGAGAAGGCCAGGTAAATTCTGTAACCCCTCACAGAATCTTCTCTCCTTACTCTCAATATCACGGGATTATAATGTTCAGATTTACATGGTCTGACTCTGCTCCCCTCCCCCACTTTGGTAAACAGCACAGCCCCCAAGTTACGCGGAGCAGAGGCCCATTATGAGATATGAACACCTGGCCACGGGTTGGATGACATTTGAAAAGAACTGTGCCAAGGATCCAGGAGCGGATGCTTGAGGCTGGCGTGGGGAGAGGAACAGGGGTCGCAGAAGCCTTGTGTGATCCCAGACACGGCAGCCGCAAACGCGGCCTGGCAGGCTTTCCTTGAGGGGAGGTGCTGAAAGGCGAAGAAGGGACACACAAAATGGGGAAGACAGACAAAGGGGCAGGAAGAAAAAAAAGAGAGAAACGAAGTGTTCCTCCCTCCGTAAGGCAAAGGGAGCAGCCGCCAAGGTCCCCAACCCAGTCTTCTCCTGCCACCTTGTGGCTGCGATTTGTAACTACATCACAGACAAACGGTGGTGATCTCTGCAGCCCGGGGAGGTGGCTACCTCCTGGTCTAAAGAGAGGACCTACTCGACAACACAAAGGGTAACGAGCCAAAACAACCATCAGGAAAGTAGACCCTTTCCCGTGGAGGGCTTGTTTGTTTTGATTTGAAAGACGTTGCCGTTAAAGAACAGATTTGTGTCTTGCTCAACCTGCCCTTTCTGGGGTGGGGGTCGGAAAATCCCCAGCCTCTAGCAGTTGCTTTAAAAAATATTCACATGTGTAGCAAATAATTAACCTCACCGTCAGAAAAATCTGGTTCTGTATTATTAAAGACCATTTGTTACTTATTTTCTGACACTATCCGGTTTTGAATAGAGAAATGAGACGTCACATACATTTATTGGCCAGAATCCACTTCCTAGTGGCAGACCCCCAAGTGTTATCCTCCTGTAATAATTCGCTTTCCTTTGAGAAACACATAATTTAGGGTCTGGCCATTTGTTGTCTTTGAAGATTTCCCCCATTCAGATGCAAAATATTTGAGGTACTTTATTAAATCTCTGTGCTAGTGTTCATTGATAGAGTAATGTTATAAAATACATTTATTAAAAATGTATTTTATAATATGACTTCATCAGTGAGAACTAAGATGTTAATAATAAACACATGCATATGTAAAGTGCTATGCTTTAAAGTATAGATTATGTATATATTTGTATTGCACATGATTATGCTTAACACACGCTTTGCTATCTGCCCATAGCAAGAATTCTCACCTGTGTCAGATTATAAGCCAGTATACAGAAAAGATCAAGTAAAGATAGCCTCCAAAAATGTCATTTCTGTGTGCCTTTATACAGAAGAACAAAAGTTAACAGATCTAAGTGGTAGCCTGCTTTCTGCAGCCTCCTTTGTGCTCTTTTCTGGGTTACAAAAAATATATTTTTGACTGACAAATAAAGGTACAGACCAGGCTTGTCCATTCAGAGACCTCTGTTCCATAATAGACCTGTGCATGTCTGTGGGACACTGGTCATTCTGGGGGATGACATATGTTCCTTTGTGTGAGGCTAGTTGTGCTTTACCTTGGTACCATACACGGAGGGTCTAAGGGTGCTACAGAATTTTCCAGTTTGATGCATTGGCTTGCTATGGGGCCAAAAGACCCCATGGTAATTGAGGTTGAAGCATAACCTCAGAAGGCATTGAGCATGGCACAGCCTGAGAAGCTGGTTTGGTTCTGTCTGTGTTGTACTCAGAGGTTCAATTCTTTGCTTTAAGAGCCAAATGAGCTCAAGGATTGCAGTTAGGGGCAGATGGTGGGCTCTAGTGGAGATCGTAGAGCAGAAAGATGCTACAGAGGTTCGCAGTTGGCTTTGGTTGCTTTGTCTGGTGTTTTACCCTCAGAGAGTCATTCTTCTTTTCTTATTCTGTTTGTTCAGAATAAGACCCGACCTTGGGAAAGTGACTTCCACAGGCAGTGAAAGGTGTTTATCTTGAACCAAATGACATGTGCGTCCTCTTGGCTTTTAGATAGGAGCAGCTGTGGAAGAATGCCTTTCTGAAACAGTGATTTCTATGGTGGCTGATTAGATCATATATTACAGGTGTTTGCAAATCATCTTCTAAAATTTCAGTCCCAGATAGGGCTTTTAGAATCTACTATGGCATGACTCCTGAAATAAGCAAAGATGGTCAGCCACTTGTCTCTGCCACCCTCCTTTTATGTGCTCCTGCATCACTGACAGGAGGTTAACGGGCGAAGGGCACCTCCTCTGCTTCTGGGAAGGCATCTTGGAAGCACAAAGCCCCTGCCCCACTGTGATGGATACAGCTGAGTGGATCCATGATGGAGGCTTATCCAAGACGATGTTCCAGAAGCCACAGAGGATATAAACCTTAGAAACTTCCCTTGTGTATGCAAGGAGTGCCAACTTATCTACTAGGCACAGTGCCCAGGCCCGATAATACTTTTAGGATCAAAAACGTTTTCATTTCTTTTAAAATCAGAAGAAAAAAATGAAGGTTTAGGTCAAAGAAAAAGTTTTACTATATAATAGTAATATATTTGTCTTCATACCAATGCAGTTGTAAAATAGAGGTTTTAATATTTGAAATATTTAAATGATAATTTAAATATTCATACATTTAAATATTTCACATATTTAAATATTTCATGTATTAAAATTTAGTATTTTATGAAGGAAACTCATCATGTGGCCCTGTGTGCAGTTGAGTTGTCTCTGATGGCCTGCTGAAGGAGACCCTACGCGTACAAACTTATTTTATGCCTTCTTAATAGCTAGAGTTCAAGGAGTCTCTAGGAATGAATCCCAGAAGGGATTTTTTCCCATTCGGTACTTCCAGACCTCGAGTCTAGAGGGCCCCATTGCCCTATAGTCAGCTGTGTGGTGCCCTGATTCAGAACTGTTAGGTTGCGGTCTGATGCGTCCTGTGGGGTGGGCAGAGGTTATATTTTGGTAGAGCTAGCCCTCCGTGTGCGCAGCTGGAGGGAGGCCTGGGTTTTTTCACAGCTGTCATTCTTTAAAACCCTCAGTCTCTGAGGAGAATCCATGGAAAATAGAACCTAACCATGTTAAGCTATACTTGAATTATTGAGCATGCCGAGCCTGCCTGAAAATTTTAAATGTCTGGAAAATAAATAGGGTACATAAAAAGATTTTATTGAATTTCTCCAAACCAGAGAAGAATAGTAAATGGCTGCTTATTTTTTTTAAACATCAGACGTGGGTCCTGCATTTGTTAAGAGATCTCTTGGCTCTCTTGAAAATAATGAACACAAATACCTAGGGACAAACTAGCAGGAAAAAAAATACAACTTCCTGAAGCTATTTCATCCTTAGGGAGAAGGCTTATAAAATTTGTGAGTGAGCTCTTCCCGGCGTGAGAGACTCCGAGAGCCGGCCGACCGCGGGCACTCTTGCCGCCGCGCTGCTGCTTCTCAAAGCTGCTGCTGCTCCCGTGCCAAGAGCAACTACTAGGTGAACTGAAACAGTGCAGAACAGCTCCCGGGGCCACGACAGGGAATGGACACACAGTGTACCCCAGTCTGGACTGGCTAGTCTGACTGCGAGACTCGGCTGCGGTGAGATCCCCAAGCGGCGCGTGATTTCCCGAGCTGCGGCAGCTGTGGCGGCCGGAGCTCCTCCCTCCCTCCTTCCCGGGCCAGCTGAGAGTCTCGGAGAGGCAAGTTTCCCAAGCCGAGGCAGCCGGCGCCCCTCTTTTGCGGGCGGCTTCCTGGTCCGGCTACGAGTCTCGGATCAGAGGGCTACCCAAGCCGCGGTGACCCTCCCCCGCGGGCGGCTTCCTGGTCCGGTGGGGAATTCCCTGGGCCTGCTGCGGCCGGTGACCAGCCACAGGGTCCCCTCAAGCCGCGGCGGCTGACGCCCCCACCACGCGCGGCCCCCCGAACCAACGGAGAGAATTGGATCAGAAATCCCCAGGCCATGGAGATCGGTGACCGGGGGGGATCGCTTCCAAACACGGGAGACAAACGTGTGCCACGAGCGCCACCTACTGGGCAGTATAAGAAAAACAGAACCCAGAGATTTCACAGAAAAATCTTTCAACCTTGTTGGGTCCAACACCCAGGGAAATCTGACTAAATGCCCAGACGCCAGCAGCAGAAGATAACAGTCCACGCTCAGAAGATTGAGAATATGGCCCAGTCAAAGGAACAAACCAATAGTTCAAATGAGATACAAGAGCTGAGACAACTAATGCTGAATATACGAACAGAAATGGAAAACCTCTTCAAAAATGAAATCGATAAATTGAGGGAGGACATGAAGAAGACATGGGCTGAACATAAAGAAGAAATAGAAAAACTGAAAAAACAAATCACAGAACTTATGAAAGTGAAGGATAAAGTACAAAAGATGGAAAAAACAATGGATACCTACAATGATAGATTTAAAGAGACAGAAGATAGAATTAGTGATTTGGAGGATGGAACATCTGAATTCCAAAAAGAAACAGAAACTATCGGGAAAAGAATGGAAAAATTTGAACAGGGTATCAGGGAACTCAAGGACAATATGAACTGCACAAATATACGTGTTGTGGGTGTCCCAGAAGGAGAAGAGAAGGGAAAAGGAGGAGAAAAACTAATGGAAGAAATTATCACTGAAAATTTCCCAACTCTTATGAAAGACCTAAAATTACAGATCCAAGAAGTGCAGTGCACCCCAAAGAGATTAGACCCAAATAGGCATTCTCCAAGACACTTACTAGTTAGAATGTCAGAGGTCAAAGAGAAAGAGAGGATCTTGAAAGCAGCAAGAGAAAAACAATCCATTACATACAAGGGAAACCCAATAAGACTATGTATAGATTTCTCAGCAGAAACCATGGAAGCTAGAAGACAGTGGGATGATATATTTAAATTACTAAAAGAGAAAAACTGCCAACCAAGACTCCTATATCCAGCAAAATTATCCTTCAAAAATGAGGGAGAAATTAAAACATTCTCAGACAAAAAGTCACTGAGAGAAGTTGTGACCAAGAGACCAGCTCTGCAAGAAATACTAAAGGGAGCACTAGAGTCAGATACGAAAAGACAGAAGAGAGAGGTATGGAGAAGAGTGTAGAAAGAAGGAAAGTCAGATATGATATATATAATGCAAAAGCCAAAATGGTAGAGGAAAATATTATCCAAACAGTAATAACTCTAAATGTTAATGGACTGAATTCCCCAATCAAAAGGCATAGACTGGCAGAATGGATTAAAAAACAGGATCCTTCTATATGCTGTCTACAGGAAACACATCTTAGACCCAAAGATAAACATAGGTTGAAAGTGAAAGGTTGGGAAAAGATATTTCATGCAAATAACAACCAGAAAAGAGCAGGAGTGGCTATACTAATATCCAACAAATTAGACTTCAAATGTAAAACAGTTAAAAGAGACAAAGAAGGACACTATCTACTAATAAAAGGAACAATTAAACAAGAAGACATAACAATCATAAATATTTACGCACCGAATCAGAATGCCCCAAAATACGTGAGGAATACACTGCAAACACTGAAAAGGGAAATAGACTCATATACCATAATAGTTGGAGACTTCAATTCACCACTCTCATCAATGGACAGAACATCTAGACAGAGGATCAATAAAGAAATAGAGAATCTGAATATTACTATAAATGAACTAGACTTAACAGACATTTATAGGACATTACATCCCACAACAGCAGGATACACCTTTTTCTCAAGTGCTCATGGATCATTCTCAAAGATAGACCATATGCTGGGTCACAAAGCAAGTCTTAACAAGTTTAAAAAGATTGAAATCATGCACAACACTTTCTCGGATCATAAAGGAATGAAGTTGGAAATCAATAATAGGCGGAGTGCCAGAAAATTCACAAATACATGGAGGCTCAACAACACACTCCTAAACAACGAGTGGGTCAAAGAAGAAATTGCTAGAGAAATTAGCAAATACCTCGAGGCGAATGAAAATGAAAATACAACATATCAAAACTTATGGGACGCAGCAAAGGCAGTGCTAAGAGGGAAATTTATTGCCCTAAATGCCTATATCAGAAAAGAAGAAAAGACAAAAATGCAGGAATTAACTGTCCACTTGGAAGAACTGGAGAAAGAACAGCAAACTAATCCCAAAACAAGCAAAAGGAAAGAAATAACAAAGATTAGAGCAGAAATAAATGAAATTGAAAACATGAAAACAATAGAGAAAATCAATAAGGCCAGAAGTTGGTTCTATGAGAAAATCAATAAGATTGATGGGCCCTTAGCAAGATTGTCAAAAAGAAGAAGAGAGAGGATGCAAATAAATAAGATCAGAAATGGAAGAGGAGACATAACTACTGACCTCACAGAAATAAAGGAGGTAATAACAGGATACTATGAACAACTTTACGCTAATAAATACAACAATTTAGAGGAAATGTACGGGTTCCTGGAAGACATGAACAACCAACTTTGACTCAAGAAGACATAGATGACCTCAACAAACCAATCGCAAGTAAAGAAATTGAATTAGTCATTCAAAAGCTTCCTAAAAAGAAAAGTCCAGGACCAGACGGCTTCACATCTGAATTCTATCAAACATTCCAGAAAGAATTAGTGCCAACTCTCCTCAAACTCTTCAAAAAAATTGAAGCGGAGGGAAAACTACCTAACTCATTCTATGAAGCCAACATCACCCTCATACCAAAACCAGGCAAAGATATTACAAAAAAAGAAAACTACAGACCAATCTCTTTAATGAATGTAGATGCAAAAATCCTCAATAAAATTCTAGCAAATCGTATCCAACAACACATTAAAAGAATTATACATCATGACCAAGTAGGATTCATCCCAGGTATGCAAGGATGGTTCAACATAAGAAAATCAATTAATGTAATACACCACATCAACAAATCAAAGCAGAAAAATCACATGATCATCTCAATTGATGCAGAGAAGGCATTTGACAAGATTCAACATCCTTTCCTGTTGAAAACACTTCAAAAGATAGGAATACAAGGGAACTTCCTTAAAATGATAGAGGGAATATATGAAAAACCCACAGCTAATATCATCCTCAATGGGGAAAAATTGAAAACTTTCCCCCTAAGATCAGGAACAAGACAAGGATGTCCACTATCACCACTATTATTCAACATTGTGTTGGAGGTTCTAGCCAGAGCAATTAGACAAGAAAAAGAAATACAAGGCATCAAAATTGGAAAGGAAGAAGTAAAACTATCACTGTTTGCAGACGATATGATACTATACGTCGAAAATCCGGAAAAATCCACAACAAAACTACTAGAGCTAATAAATGAGTACAGCAAAGTAGCAGGTTACAAGATCAACATTCAAAAATCTGTAGCATTTCTATACACTAGTAATGAACAAGCTGAGGGGGAAATCAAGAAACGAATCCCATTTACAATTGCAA
Source organism: Tamandua tetradactyla (assembly GCF_023851605.1). NCBI lineage: Eukaryota > Metazoa > Chordata > Mammalia > Pilosa > Myrmecophagidae > Tamandua > Tamandua tetradactyla. The sequence goes on from NC_135328.1 coordinate 77,088,560, forward strand.
CTAAAAGAATAAAATACCTAGGAATAAATTTAACTAAAGAGACAAAAAACCTATATAAAGAAAACTACAAAAAACTGCTAAAAGAAATCACAGAAGACCTAAATAGATGGAAGGGCATACCGTGTTCATGGATTGGAAGACTAAATATAATTAAGATGTCAATCCTACCTAAACTGATCTACAGATTCAATGCAATACCGATCAAAATCCCAACAACTTATTTTTCAGAATTAGAAAAACCAATAAGCAAATTTATCTGGAAGGGCAGGGTGCCCCGAATTGCTAAAAACATCTTGAGGAAAAAAAACGAAGCTGGAGGTCTCGCGATGCCGGACTTTGAGGCATATTATGAAGCCACAGTGGTCAAAACAGCATGGTATTGGCATAAAGATAGATATATCGACCAATGGAATCGAATAGAGTGCTCAGATATAGACCCTCTCATCTATGGACATTTGATCTTTGATAAGGCAGTCAAGCCAACTCACCTGGGACAGAACAGTCTCTTCAATAAATGGTGCCTAGAGAACTGGATATCCATATGTAAAAGAATGAAAGAAGACCCGCATCTCACACCTTATACAAAAGTTAACTCAAAATGGATCAAAGATCTAAACATTAGGTCTAAGACCATAAAACAGTTAGAGGAAAATGTAGGGAGATATCTTATGAATCTTACAACTGGAGGTGGTTTTATGGACCTTAAACCTAAAGCAAGAGCACTGAAGAAAGAAATAAATAAATGGGAGCTCCTCAAAATTAAACACTTTTGTGCATCAAAGAACTTCATCAAGAAAGTAGAAAGACAGCCTACACAATGGGAGATCATATTTGGAAATGACATATCAGATAAAGTCTAGTATCCAGAATATATAAAGAGATTGTTCAACTCAACAACAAAAAGACAGCCAACCCAATTACAAAATGGGAAAAAGATTTGAACAGACACCTACCAGAAGAGGAAATACGGATGGCCAAGAGGCACATGAAGAAATGCTCAATGTCCCTGGCCATTAGAGAAATGCAAATCAAAACCACAATGAGATATCATCTCACACCCACCAGAATGGCCATTATCAACAAAACAGAAAATGACAAGTGCTGGAGAGGATGCGGAGAAAGAGGCACACTTATCCACTGTTGGTGGGAATGTCAAAGGGTGCAACCACTGTGGAAGGCAGTTTGGCGGTTCCTCAAAAAGCTGAATATAGAATTGCCATACGACCCAGCAATACCATTGCTAGGTATCTACTCAAAGGACTTAAGGGCAAAGACACAAACGGACATTTGCACACCAATGTTTATAGCAGCGTTATTTACAATTGCAAAGAGATGGAAACAGCCAAAATGTCCATCAACAGAAGAATGGCTAAATAAACTGTGGTATATACGTACGATGGAATATTATGCAGCTTTAAGACAAGATAAACTTATGAGGCATGTAATAACATGGATGGACCTAGAGAATATTATGCTGAGTGAGTCCAGCCAAAAACTAAAGGACAAATAAATACTGTATGGTCCCACTGATGTGAACAGACATTCGAGAATAAACTTGAAATATGTCATTGGTAACAGAGTCCAGCAGGTGTTAGAAACAGGGTAAGATAATGGGTAATTGGAGCGGAAGGGATACAGACTGTGCAACAGGACTAGATACAAAAACTCAAAAATGGACAGCACAATAATACCTAATTGTAAAGTAATCATGTTAAAACACTGAATGAAACTGCATCCGAGCTATAGGTTTTTGTTTTGTTTTGTTTTGTTCTTACTATTATTACTTTTATTTTTTTTCTCTATATTAACATTCTATATCTTTTTCGGTTGTGTTGCTAGTTCTTCTAAACCGATGCAAATGTACTAAGAAACGATGATCATGCATGCATCTATGTGATGATGTTAAGAATTACTGATTGCATATGTAGAATGGTATGATTTCTAAAAAAAAAAAAAAGAGCTGATTTCTTTTTTGTTCATGACCCTTTTTTACTGTTGATTTTGTCATTGCTTTTGTATTTAAAAAAAAAATTTGCTGCACCATATTTCACATTTCCACCTGAATTTTATTTTATGTAACTGACCTGTAATTCCATGTGTTGCAAAAATGTTCTTCTGGCTTTTTTTGGTATAAAGTTTGATCAGGTAGAGATCTACTTTGGAGACTAATAAATATGGTGTTAACTTCCCTTTGAAAAAAAAAAATTTGTGAGTGAAACAATAAATTCCCACTTTTGAAATTCTTCGTCTAGTCTTTTAGATCAGCTGGTTGCTCATGAAAGAATGGAGATGGCCCAAATCATCCAACTTTATTTTCTTCTGCTGCGTGGAGAAGGACATACGTGCAAATGTGTGTGAGTAGAAGCAGACAGACAAGGTGCCTTTAAAGAGCTTAAAACCCTACTCATAGCGTCTGTGGGACATGATTCTACTTTTAATTTGTGTCTTATGTCTTAAGGCTTCGTAACCTTCCCCTCTCCCCCCACCTTGACCGCTTTGAAAAGTGATTTGCTCCTATCTTGTTAAATTCAGATTCCGTATAAATAATAGAAGCGCTTTCTGAAACCCGATTACCAGTCAGACTCGGGGCTTCTTACTTGCATAGTGACAAAGGTGCTGGCTAAAGGGGGGTGTGAGTGGGAAGAAGCTTTGTGCGTACTGTTCCCTGGGGAGACATATGTTTAAGCACGGTGTTATCTCCAGGAAAAAAGTAAGAGTCAAATCACCTTTCTCAAAATAACTTCCATGGAAGAACTTCAGTGCTTTCCAGGAAAATGATTAAATACACATTTATACACATAAATGGAAAATGGACTTTATTTTTCAAATTGATGTGAGATTACTCAGTATTACCCATGGCAGGATAAGTTCTAAATTCTTAGTGAAGGGTATTAAAGCTCTGAAAAGGTGCCCCCTAGTCATTAAATTAAAATGTGAAGAAAGCACAGGTAAATTGTAATTGTTTACCACTGGTGCACTGTTGGAGCAGGTTGATAATTTACTTTGGAATTCCCAAATAATAAATGTGAATAAATAGCACATGCTGTGTGTCAACACTATTCAATCCATTTAACCCCTTACAGCAACCCTGTAAGGTTTGATATTATCTCCTTTTTACAGGTGAGGAAACTGAGGCACACAGAGGTTAAAAGTGGCCCACAGCCACAGATGAGTGGAGCAGAGCTGGTTCAAACCTAGTGTAGTCCCAGAGTCTGTGGTTTTCCCCTACAGTCTTCTGCCTCTCAAATCCAGCTCGAGGAGTTGCAGACGCTTAGTGTTCTCTCCATCCACATCCCCTCAGAACGTACCATTCCTGTGTAGGCTGATGGTGGTGACTGCCTGAGGACACTCTGGTCACTGAAACACAACCCACGTAGGCAGGTGAGGAGTGCTGGGCTTAACACCCCACTTCCCCCCACCCCTACCCCAGTAGCTCTCCACCAGTGACCAACAGGAATTAGTCAATCAATACCATCTTTGAGATGTGTTTTCTCCCATCTCTCACTTATTTCCAGCAGGAGTGAGCCCATTTGCCCCAAGGGGAATCTGACCTTTAATGTATCCTGTACTGGCTTCCCTCCCTTCCCTGTGTCTCTTCACCACTGCCATTGCAGGGCTTCCTGGAATCTCCTCCCAAATAAAGTGCTTGCAATAGAATTCTTGTTTCAGGGTCGATATCCAGGGGTCCCAGCTTGAAAAATAATAAGTGCTAAATGAATAATTGGGAACTGTGAGAATTATTTTAAAACTAGCTCTTTCTTTGTACCACACTGGATTGATCAAAAAAAAAAAAATCAATCTGTAAGGGAAACCAAAATTCTAAGTGATTTTAAACAATTCTGAATATTAAAGGTGATCATGTATCCAAGCTACTACAACTACATTAATGAATTTGGTAAGCTGTTTTTTAACATAAATTAGGATTTAGATACGACTTCAAAAAAAGAAAATATAAGGAAATTTGTCAAATGTAGCATGACCATATTAAAGACCCCAAGTTATTTTTAGGTTCTGATCTAAAAAGTAAGAACATAAATAATAATTCATTGTATGGGGCCAACATCACCCAAATACCAAAGCCAGATAAATATTACCATAAGAAAAGAAAATTACCAATATCTCTTATGAATAGGCATGCAGAAATCATCAATAAAATGCTAGCAAACTGAACTTAAGAACACATTAAAAGAATTATATACCATAATCAAGTGGGATTGATCCCTGTGGTTCAACATATGAAAATCAATAAATGTAATATACCACATTACCAGAACAAAGGGGAAAAAAGACCAGTCATCTCAGTTGACCCAGAAAAGGCATTTGACAAACTCCAGCACCAATTCTTGATAAAAACTCTTAGAAAACCAGAAATAGGAGGAAACTTCATCAACATAATAAAGGGCATATATGAAAAACCCACCACTAACAACATACTCTATAGTGAAAGATTGAGAACTTTCTCTCTAAGATCTGGAACAAGATGATAATGTCGGTGTCACCACTGCTATTCAGCATTGTACTCTCAAAGCCCTAGCCAGAACAATTAGGCAAGAAAAATAAATAAAGGCATCCAGATTGGGTAGAAAGAAGTAAAACCCTCACGCTTTATAGATGACATCATCCTATCTACAGAAAGCCATGAAACATCTACAGCAAAGTTATTTAACTAATTAACGAATTCAGCAAAGTAGCTGGGTACAAGAGCAATGTGCAAAAATCAGTAGATTTCTATACACTAGTAATGAACAATCTGAGGAGGAAATTAAGAAAAATATTCCATTTACAATAGCAACTAAACAATAAAACATTTATGAATAGGTTTAACCAAGGATATAAAAGATAATACATGGAAAATTACAAGGTATTGCTAAAAGAAAAAGAAGACCTAAATAAAGGAAGGATAGTCCATTCTCATGAATTGGAAGATTAAATATCAAGACCTTGATTATACCAAAAGCAATTTGTAGATTCAATGCAATCCCAATCAAAATTCCAGCAGCCTTCTTTGCATAATGGAAAAGCCAATCTACAAATTTATATGGAAGGATAAGGGTCCCCAAATAACTAAAGCTATCTTGAAAAAAAGAATGAAGTTTGAAGACTCACACTTTCTGTTTTTAAAACTTATTACAAAACTGTAATGTTCTAAACAGAATGGTACTGGAACAAGTACAGATATATGGACCAATAGAATCAAACTGAAAGTTCAGAAATAGACCCTCACATCTATGGCCAACTGATTTTTGACAAGACTGCCAAGTCCATTAAATTGGTGCTGGGAAAACTGGGTATTCATATGTAAAGGAATGAAGGGAGACCTGCGTCTCACCCCATACATAAACATTAACTAAACATGGGTCAAGGCCTAAATATCAGAACCAGGGCTCTAAAACTCCTAGAAGGAATATAGGGAAGCACCTTCAGGACCTTTTATTAGGCAATGGTTTCTTAGACTTTATACCCAAAGCACAAGCCACAAACGAAAAAATAAATAAATGGGATCTTATCAAAATTAAACACTTTTTTTGCCATTAAAGGACTTCATCATGAAAATAAAAAGACAATCTAAAGAATGGGAGAAAATATTTGGAAAACACATCTGATAAGAGTAATATCCAAAATTTAAAAAAATCTTACAAATAAACAAAAAAGAAATGCTTTTTAAAACTAGGCTAAAAACTTGAATATATATTTCTCTAAAGAAGATATAAAAATGGTCAAAATGCACATGGAAAGATGCTCAACATCATTAGACATTAGGGAAATACACATCGAAACATAAGGAGTCAAATCAAACAAGCAAACAAAAACAACCACAGTGAGATACCATTTCACACTCACTAAAATGGCTATATTAAAAAAATGATAAAAGTGTTAGAAAAAAAGTATTGGAGAGAATAAGAGAAACAGAAACACTCATTCATTGTTGGTAAGAATGCAAAATGGTGCAGCTAGTGTGGACAACAGTTTGGTGGTTCCTCAGAAAGTTAAGTATAAAATTATCTATGACCTGGCAACCCCAATTCTAGGTGTAATCTCAAAAGAATTGAAAGCAGGGATGTGAGCAGACATTTGCACGGGGATGTTCATAGTGGTATTTTTCACAATTGCCAAAACATGTAGGCAACCTAAGTGTCCATTGACCAATGGATGGATAAGCCATGTGTGGTGTGTATCTACAATGAAATGTTATGCAACTGTGTAAAGGCACGAAGTCCTGATATATGTAACAGTGTGGATGTACCTCAAAAACATCATGGTGAATGAAATAAGTCAGAGCTAAAAGGAAAAATACTGATATGGAAAAATTAGAATATGCAAATTCATAGAGTCAGAAACTAGAATGTAGTTTACCAGGGCCTGGGGAGGGGAGGGTATGGGAAGTTAAAGTTTATTTGGTGCAGAATTGGGTTTGGGAGTGTGTTAGTTAGATTCAGTTGTCAGCTTGGCCAGGTGAGCATACCTAGTTCTGTTGCTGTGGACATAAGCCAATGGTACGTGAACCTCATCTGTTGCTAATTACATCTGCAGTCGGCTAGGAGGCGTGTCTGCTGCAATGAGTGGCGTCTGACTTAATTGGCTGGTGCTTAAATGAGAGAGCGCAACGTAGCACAGCTAAGCAGCTCGGCATTCCTCATCTCAGCACTTGCAGCTCAGCCCAGACCTTTGGAGATGCAGAAAGAAGTCATCCTGGGGAAAGTTGTTGGAACCCATTGGCCTGGAGAGAAGACCAGCAGAGACCATCTTGTACCTTCCACGTAAGACAGAACCTCGGTGGAAAGTTAGCTGCCTTTCCTCTGAAGAACCAACAAAATAAATCCCCTTTTATTAAAAGCCAATCCGTCTCTGGTGTGTTGCATTCCGGCAGCTAGCAAACTAGAACAGGGAGTGATAAAAACTTTTGGTAATGGAAGATGGTGATGCTAACAGAACATTGTGAATATAATCAACACCACTGAATTATATGCCTGAATGTGGTTGAAAGTGGAAATTTTAGGTGCTGTGTATATTACTAAAGTGTAAAAGCATTTTCCAACCCAGAAAAAAAGGACTATTGGGACAACTGAAAAAAATTCAAATATGGACTGTGTTTTATATTAATATAAAATTTCTGCATTTTGATAGTGCTACATAAGGTAGTTACATACTGAATGTCCTTGTTCTCAGGTAATGTACCTGAAAGTGTTAAGTATTAGAGGAGTATCATATCTGCAACCTACTCTCAAATTTTAGATAAAAAGGAACTGTGGACACTTATAAGTGGACTAACATATGCATTATGGGAGTCCCAGGAGGAAAGGAGTGAAGGGCCATAAAAAATACTTGAAAAAATAATGGCTGAAAACTTTCCAAGTTTGATGAAAACCATGAATCTTATACATTCTAAGAATCCCAAAGAATTCCCAAAAGGAGAGCCTCAAAGAGATCTACACTGAGACACATTATAGACAGATTGTCAAAAGAGAGAATATTCAGGGTTTGGGAGAAAATGGCGGCTTAGTAAGACGCGCGGGTCTTAGTTTCTCCTCCAGAAAAGCAACTAAAGAAACAGAAACAATATGAAACAGCTCCCGGAGTCACGACAGAGACCAAAAAGACAGCGTACCCCATTCTGGAACAGCTGAACGGGCAGGGAGAATCTGCTGCGGTGAGATACCCGAGGGGCGCGCGTTTTCCCGGCCGGGGCGGCTGGCGACTGGGGTCCCATCCACGCACGTGGCTCCCCGGTCTGACTGGGAACGTTGGATAGCGGGGCCCTCCCGTCACGCTGGGCGTTTCGGGCCAGCTGGGCAATTAGGACCGGCACTCTCCCAAGCCGCGGCGGCCAGCGACCCCCGCCTCCACGCGCGGTTTCCAGGGCCGACTGCGGTGCAGACAGACGAGCGCCACGAGCGCCACCTACTGGGCAGGAAAAGAAAAACAGAGCCCAGAGATTTCACAGAAAAAGCTTTCAACCAGCTGGGTCCCACACCCAGGGAAATCTGATCAAATGCCCAGACACCAGCAGAAAATAATGGATGACGCTCGGAAAATTGAAGATATGGCCCAGTCAAAGGAACAAACCAATAGTTCAAATGAGATACAGGAGCTGAGACAACTAATGCTGAATATACGAACAGAAATGGAAAAACTCTTCAAAAACCAAATCAATAAATTGAGGGAGGACATGAAGAAGACATGGGCTGAACAAAAAGAAGAAATAGAAAATCTGAAAAAACAAATCACAGAACTTATGGGAGTGAAGGACAAAGAAGAAAAAATGGAAAAAACAATGGATACCTACAATGGTAGATCTAAAGAGACAGAAGCTACAATTAGTGAACTGGAGGATGGAACATCTGAATTCCAAAAAGAAACAGAAACTATAGGGAAAAGAATGGAAAAACTTGAGCAGGGGATCAGGGAACTGAATGACAATATGAAGCGCACAAATATACGTGTTGTGGGTGTCCCAGAAGGAGAAGAGAAGGGAAAAGAAGGAGAAAAACTAATGGAAGAAATTATCACTGAAAATTTCCCAACTCTTATGAAAGACCTAAATTTGCAGATCCAAGAAGTGCAGCGCACCCCAAAGAGAATAGACCCAAATAGGCATCTCCAAGACACTTACTAGTTAGAATGTCAGAGGTCAAAGAGAAAGAGAGGATCTTGAAAGCAGCAAGAGAAAAACAATCTGTCACATACAAGGGAAACCCAATAAGACTATGTGTAGATTTCTCAGCAGAAACCATGGAAGCTAGAAGACAGTGGGATGATATATTTAAATTACTAAAAGAGAAAAACTGCCAACCAAGACTCCTATATCCAGCAAAGTTGTCCTTCAAAAATGAAGGAGAAATTAAAACATTTATAGACAAAAAGTCACTGAGAGAATTTGTGACCAAGAGACCAGCTTTGCAAGAAATACTAAAGGGAGCACTAGAGTCAGATACGAAAAGACAGAAGAGAGAGGTATGGAGTAAAGTGTAGAAAGAAGGAAAATCAGATATGATATATATAATGCAAAAGCCAAAATGGTAGAGGAAAATATTATCCAAACAGTAATAATGCTAAAAGTTAATGGACTGAATTTCCCAATCAAAAGACATAGAATGGCAGAATGGATTACGACCCAGCAATACCACTGCTAGGTATCTACTCAAAGGACTTAAGGGCAAAGACACAGACGGACATTTGCACACCAGTGTTTATAGCAGCATTATCTACAATTGCAAAGAGATGGAAACAGCCAAAATGTCCATCAACAGACGAGTGGCTAAACAAACTGTGGCGTATACCTACGATGGAATATTATGCAGCTTTAAGACAGACTAAACTTATGAAGCATGTAATAACATGGATGGACCTAGAGAACATTATGCTGAGTGAGTCTAGCCCAAAACTAAAGGACAAATACTGTAAGGTCCCACTGATGTGAACCGACATTCGAGAATCAGCTTGGAATATATCATTGGTAACAGAGACCAGCAGGAGTTAGAAACAGGGTAAGATAATGGGTAATTGGAGCTGAAGGGATACAGACTGTGCAGCAGGACTAGATACAAAAACTCAAAAATGGACAGCACAATAATACCTAAGTGTAATGTAACTAGGTTGGAACACTGAATGAAGCTGCACCTGAAATATGGTTTTTTGTTTGTTTGTTTGTGTGTTTGTATCTTTTGTTTTTGTTTTTTTTCTTTTTCCTTTTTATATATATATATTTTATTAGTATTATTATTTTAATTCTCTTCTCTATATTAACATTCTATATCTTTTTCTGCTGTTTTGCTAGTTCTTTTCCTAAATCGATGCAAATGTACTAAGAAATGATGATCATACATCTATGTGATGATACTAAGAATTACTGAGTGCATTTGTAGAATGGAATGATTTCTAAATGTTGTGTTAATTTCTTTTCTTTTTTTTGATTAATAAAAAAATTAAAAAAAAAAAGAGAGAATATTCAAAGCATTGAGAGAGAAGTGAATCATCACCTACAAGGACCACAAAATATTCATAGCCTGTTTCTCATTGGAAACTGTGGAGGCCAGAAGGCAGTGGGATAGCATATTTAAAGAGCTGAAAGGGAAAAAACTGTCCATGAAGATTTCTAAATCTGAAAAAGAACTGTTATTCAAGAATGATAGAAAAGTTAAGATACTCCCAGATAAATAAAAGCTAAGGGTATTCACTACTAGTAGACCTGCCTTACAAGAAATGCTAAAGGAAGTCCTTCAGACTTTCAGGAGGAGGAACAGGCATAGTGAGGAAGGTACATTTGGTGTGGGATATGTTATGAATTAAGGTATGTACATATAAAGTATCATTGCATTGCAAGAAATATAAACTCAAATATATACAAATTAAAAGCAATTTACTGTAAGAGGGAACTCAATTGTAAGATTTGTGAGGATAGTTTTCTTATTTAACAAAATATCTCTTGTACCTAGCAGATTTCCTGACATAAAGTAGGTTTTCAAACAATATTTGAGAAATGAATGTTTAAATCTCATGAAATACAGGGAAGGGAGTAGAAATAAGTTTTGTCATCCCTGAAAGATTCTCAGACAGCCACCATCTCCATCACTGTCTCCCTGAAATCATACTGTACTGTGCTTTGCACTCTATGCACGTCTTCCCTGTTCCCCATACTCTTCCTATATCCTAACCTTCAGTGCTTACTTTCCCTTCATCATCAGGCATTGATATCACTTACCGTTGCAGTGCCCACTGCAGGGCATTCCCAGGCGAGGGACTCCAGTTGACCAAGCGTGGATCAGGTGGCCACATGGTCAAATCAGCTATGGCCTGGGGGGATGAGATCATAAAGTTTTCTATTTGACAGGCACATTCTCTAAGAAGGAAGCCTTGACGGAGAAAATATAACCAGCATCTTTGATATAAGGCTTTGGCCAAACATCAAGAGGGGTAACTGGGAACATGAGACCTCCATTTGGACAGATATCATCTGTCCAAAGTATAGATCTTGGTGTCATTAGCAAATATATAGTGGTTGAAATTAGGGTTAGATGAGACAGCCTGGGGAGAGTAAAATTATGGGAGTATTTAAAAGTGATGGAGAGTAAGTGGGCTTGTTGTCCGCCTTTTCCTTATTATTCTGACACCACCCAGCTCTCGTCAGCTTCTAGCCCACCATCTCCTTGAGACCAAACACCATGCCTTCAGTTAACTTGTGGAGTTCTGATGGAGAGAGATTTGAAGTTGGTGTGGAAGTTGCCAAACAATCTGTGATATAAAGACCATGCTAGAAGATGTGGGAATGGGTGATGAAGGAGATGGAGACCCAGTTCCTCAACCAAATGTTAATGCAGCAATGTTAAAAAAAAGGTCATTCACCCACCACAAAGATGACCCTTTTCCTCCTGAGAATGATGAGAACAAAGAAAAGCAAACAGATAATATCCCTGTTTAGGGCTAAGAATTCTTGAAAGTTGACCAGGAAACACTTTATGAACTTATTCTGACTACAAACTAGTTAGACATCAAGTGCTTTCTTGATGTTAAATGTGAGATTGTTGCCAATATGATCAAGGGGAAAACTCTTGAAAAGACTCATAAGACCTGCAATATCAAAACGACTTTACTGAAGAGAAGGAAACCCAGGCACCCAAAGAGAACCAGTGGTGTGAAGAGAAGTGAAGCATTGTGCCTGACACTGCAACACCATAAGAATTGTTCGAAATACTAGTTGCACTACTATGTTTATAATAGTTAATATTAGACAGAGATCAGACAGATGCAGCAGCAAGTCGCTTGTATTAGCATAATATTGTCATCGCATGGGTAGTTTGAGTACAGATTCCAAACCTATGGCTGAGTTTCTTCTAATATGATCAAAAGTTTCTTTTTTCCTTGCTTTAACTAAAAACTGAAATGTGGGTGCTCTATATATAGACAGTGACATTTTGGGCTTTCCTCCTTATATAAAGCAATTTCTTCCTAATTTACTGTTCAGTTAACTTCAGTTTAGTGACCTTTTAAGAGTTGGCATTGTAAATAAAAGCAACTTGGGAAAAGTTTTCTGAAATAGAATTAATAAAATAGTATCTTTATTCATGGGTTGAAAACTGGAAAACGGTTATTTAAGGTTATATTCTGAGTGGGATTATTAGGATGACTTCCAGTTCCCGAAAGTCAAGGAGTACCACTACTGTTGATTAGTTTGTAAAGACTATTCCCTTAATTGGTCCTGAGGACTTGTGTTTGTACTTTCAGTCCTCTCAGCTTTGAATATGTTGCCTAGAAATTCAGTTACTAATCAGTTTGTGTTTTAGGGGGAGAAATGTTACTAGGTTGTTTGTAGTTTTTCAATTGAAAATGTACATAACCCACGTGGTATGGCATCTTTTTATAATCATTAGTCCCATGTGGGGAAAACTATTCATACTACATACCTGTAAAAAATTATTTAACCTTTGACATTAAAATGTGCAGCAAAGGGCGGGCCACAGTGGCTCAGCGGGTAAGAATGCTTGCCTGGCATGCCAGAGGACCCAGGTTGGATTCCCGGTTCCTGCCCATGTGAAAAAAAAAAAAAAGAAAATAGAGAAAAAAAAACATGTGCGGCAAATCCTATAAAGCATCCATCACAAATGTAAGATACTTTAAATAAAAAGTAAGTTTACAGGGAGTGTGAAGGTGGTTCAGTGGTAGAATTCCTGCCTGCCGTGCTGGAGACCCAGCTTTGATTACTGGCCATGTACTTCCCAAAAACAAACAAACAAATGAAAAGCCAAACAAAGCAAAAATTCGACAAATGGTACTGCAATAAGGAGAAACTCATATGGAAAAAGAATGAAATGTGACCCCTGCCATACAACATGCAAAGTAAAAAAAAAAAAAAAAAAGAAATGATGGAAACTGTGGTTATAGGAAACTGAGAAACAGCCAGTGAATCAGAAGGAATTGTCAGAGAGAGATGGAAAAACAGGGATTTGTCATAAATTTTAAGGAAGGAGAGAATATTAAGAAATAGTGATCCATTTCATTGTAATTTTGTAAAAACACTTGTTGATAGTTTCACAAGCCTGCAATTTAGGGGAAAAATTACATAAAGTATCTGTAGATGTCAGCCAGGAACTTGATAATATATTTCATGACATCATTTTGGGACGACATAGAGAAATGAGAGCCGGATGTAGTTCAAATGGGAGGATTATTAATTAAACAAATGAAAACTCCCAAAGGGATGTGTGTTAATGGAATGATGTCCACATTGGAGGGCTCTTAATGGAAGCAAAAGGCTTTTTTTTGTAGTCTTGCCTTTATGAACATTTATAAACCACCTGTATGAAAACAAAGATGATTTAGCAGCACAAACCTGGGAGAAATAGCCTGAAACTTGTATGAAAGAGTGAGAGTCTACATGCATTCAGTGGAAGAGAGGGGAAGTATTTATTATTAAATAAATGGAGGGAGGCTGCATATTATGGTGTAGAGAGCAGTTAAATGTTTAACTGTGACAGGATAACTGGGCAAATCAATGAAACCAATGATTCCGACCCAACCAGAATCAAATCCCTGATGATATGATGAGAACAGGGAATTTATATTTGTATCCATTTCTCTGGGAGATTCAAATGCAGTTCAGCACAGTCCTTGGACTCACACCCTTGAACACGGACTTACATATCTAATAGTCTCAGTATCTGCATCTCTAAAGTAGAAGTTGGCCTAGATGACCCCTAGGGTCCCTTCCTGCTCTAATAGCTGTATCTGTGCTTATGTAAGAGGAACATTGCCTCTGCAGAGAGTTTGCCTGACCCCTGCTTGCAGGCCTCCGCCCCCACTCTGGCAATTTGAATGCTTCCGTGACACCCCCCCAGTCAAGAATCCTCATTCTGTGGTCTAGTGAGGCTATGTGGTGGCATCGAAAGGATGCTTATGGTGTAAACCCATGCTGACATACAATTAGTCAAGTGAACTGGACAAGTAAAACCTTAGGTCTCAGACACTGAAAGGCTCAATAGTGTGTTACACAGATACTACACCTAGCTACATAATGGTCTCATTCTCAAATTTATATTTTTGCTTAATACCAGAGTTCACCCTTACAGGTCTGATTTTGGTCTAAAGGGGAAAGAGAAGCCAATGTGCTGGTGTAGATCTAGACAAGCGGTAAGGATCGTGCGTTGTGGGCATTTCTCTTACAGTCGTGGGTGAAGTAGATTTCCTACAACAGGATATTCTTAATGGAGCATGAGTGGAAGACTAACATTCCATGCCCCAGAGGAGAAGGTGGCTCTTCGAGGGCACTTGGAGGTAGAACCACAGTTAGGTCTGGCTTTCATGTCATTAGTCCTGACAGGCTCAAGACACTGAATATCTTGGCTCTGGTGCCTTGTTCCATAAACATTTATTGAAGATCTGCCCTGCACCAAGCACTTTTCTAAAGGAGCTCACGGCCTGATGAGAAAGAACAGACAGTTTAAAAATAATGTAAAATCATAGTGATGGATAAACACACAGCCCACTGTGGAAGCACAGAGGAAGGACACTCATTCTTTCCTCCAGGAAGAGGGACTATTTGGGGAAGGCTTTGTAGAGGAAGTAACAAGAAGCTGAACCTTAAAGAATGAAGCTAGGAATTTCTGCAGGTATGTATAGCTAGGTGTCCATAGGGAAGAAGAGCCAAGAAAGGGTATTCCAAGCAATTCTGAGATTAAGCACATACAGAGCATGCTGTTTTTGAGACCTGCAAGAAGAAAGGGAGAGTCAAGGATTACAAGAGGTAAGGCAAGAGACGTAGGCGGTGACCGACTCAGGCTTTACCCTGTAGGAAATGGAGAATCTCAAAGGGGCTATAAGCACAGGAGGGATCTCTGTTAGAGATTTTGCATTTCTAACAAGGTCTCAGGTGATGCTGGTGTAGCTGGTCCTTGGACACACTTTAAGTAGCAAGACTCTGGACACTTGCAGTTCTCTGCTACAACAGGTTTGGTTTGTTCAGCTTCTAGACTGGCTGTCATGGAGGTGTGACTTGTCCCATTCGACATTTTGAGGTAGCAGGCTGCAACGTTCTCAACTCAGTGCAGGAAGCCATTCACCTGTAACCACCATAATTTTCTCATATCTATCTGGGTATTTCTATACCCTCCCATCACCTGCAATTCAGTGTGCAGCCTCAAGAAAGAGAAAACAGAATCGTGAAGTGCCCCTGACCCCAGGCTCTACCTCTGCCTCTGTTCTTGCTGCAACCCCCTGCACCAGAAGGGCAGGACTCTCCGTTTCCTTTCTGTCATGTCTAGAGTTATGCCTCCTGGAGCATAACTGAGCCTACAAAACCTGTTGAATGGGAGTTAAAGAATTTTAGAAACTCCTTTACAAAAAAGCCTGATTTCCAAGAGTTGCTATATTTTTGATACTCAGTGACCCTTTTTCTTAGGCAGCATGGAACAACGAACCTCGCTGCTCAGCCATGACATTGGAAGGCTACAGAGGAACATGATTTAGGGAGGAAATAAAACTATGCTTTACTATATGAGAAATACTGTATCTAGTATCACACCAACACTATAACTTGTGTTGTTAGTTCATGTCACCTATTTTCGTTTCACCTTCCCTTCTGGCTTAATTGTAATATAGTTAACACCTTACCATGCACTCCTCCTTCCTTTCCACCCTAGAAGTCTTGCCCCTTCTGGAGACCCAGGAAGTGTAATGTTCATTGATATTTTGACACTGACAGTAGGAGTGTGACAATTCCAGAGACTTAGGCAAGTGACTCAGTACCCTCCTCCAGGGTGAACGTCACTGGATTTAAAAGGTCCCCATTCTCCCTAGACCAGGCCCTGTGAACTGCAGCTTAAAGTAGCTATGTTGGTGCTTTGGCTGATGATGATGATGATGATGACAGTGGTGTGATGATGCTTTTGTTCTTAAGGGATTTGCCCGTTAGAAACTCTGATTCTTGATCATCTAGGCCTTCTGGTTAATGTAAGGTCAAGGTGAATCTGTTGTAAAATGTAAGACTTCACTCCTTCTCTGGAATGTCCTTTCTCCACTTTTCTGCCTTGAAAGTTCCTACTTTGTCTTTAAAACCCAACTGCAAGTTGCCTACTGCATACAACATTCCCTGCATTCTCTCCTCTACTCAGGAAGAACTGAGCTTTTTTTGTACTGTGCCATCACTGTGTCTTGTAAACACCATGATTATTGTACATTATCAGTGAATTCTGAATTTATGCAACCATGTCTAGCTCCCTTACAGAGTTCTCTGTATCATTCACGCTAATCCACAGTAGATGACCATTAAGTGTTTGTTGACTGAGTGGCTGAATGAATAAATGAATGGAGCTCAAACAGGTGAAGTATAGAGCCAAAAGTTCCTGGTGAAAAAGAGTGCTAGAATTCAGATGCTGAATTCTGACTCCAAGGCCTATTTCTTCCCTGAACCGTACTGCTCTGTACTTATGGAGTTTCAAATTGAGAAAGCTTGTTCTCTTGCTGTGATCTATAGGAGTGAACTACCATGAGCCACACATTTTTTTTTTCAGTCCTTTCTCTCCTCACCCTTCTTGTGATGAAGCATAGATTTTCCAGAAATGCTGCTAGGTCTAGGTTTTAGGGTGAGTGTTAGGAAGAGAACTGTCATCAGATAGAGCCTTAAGGAACCAAGAACAGGATAGAACTCTATTTTATTTGAAGTCTTCCTATAAGTTTTGCTTGTGTTTTTTAGGTATTTTATATGCTTGACATCGTGGCAGGGCTTTTTTTGCATTTTTTTATTTAATCATCACAATTACCCTTTTATTTAAGTGCTACTAGTGCGTCTATTTCACAAATGAGAAACTGAGATTTTTAAGTGATAATGCAAATTTCCAAAGATCACGTGGTTAGTAGTAGCAGAACTGGAGCTCAAACCTGCCTAGGCCTCCTCAATGCCAAAATCCACTTTCTTAAGGTAATGGAGTCCGTCAAGGTTAGACCACTGCGGAAGAAGGAAGGGAAATGAATTATGAATTCACCTTTATTGGATGTAGTAGATTTGTCAAGTGTTGACAAAGCACCCACCAAGCATCCTTGAACATCCTTCCCATTTTGGGGTAATTTTCCACATTAGAAGTTCTGCTTCCTGAAGGTAGAAGCCAGACACTTGCCATTGTGCAAAAAGGGGAAATGTCACTCAACACACACACCAGCCCCAGGTTCACCGAAGAGCCCTCACAGAGAAAGAAGCAATAGCAGGCATGCAGGCCCCTACTATCCTTTCCTTTCTAGAACAGAGTACGGCACAGAGATCTAACAGGACCACATAGCAGATTCCTGGAGAGGGACCCATGTAGCTTATTAGTTACAGGATTAGTGAAGCTCTGGCTCTTCCTATGGGTCATCAGGGGTCAGGGTACCATAGAACCATGACATAATAGAAGCTTGGTTCCAGGCCTACCCCCAGCTTTCATGGTTTGGGGGAACACCATGGCATCCCATTTTGATGAGGAGTTGGGAGCCAAGGTTTGCAGTTGTATGGTGTCACGAGCTACTGGCTTGAACCCAGCTTCCCAGTCATCAGTCACAGCTGAGGAGGTACCAGCCCTTCTCCTACTATGATCAGAATACAGAGGTTCAAGCCTCAAGATTGACCAGAATTTATTGCTTTAAGCACTAGCTTTCACCAGTTTCATCAAGTTTTGCAGGAGACCAACTGATTTTCTCGGAGGCAGCCTGCAGGGAGTCAGTCTGAGCCAAGTTTCCCAGGGGACAAGTTTCCTGTTGCCTGTTGTGATGTGAGTGCATAGTGGCAGTTGCAACAGGCTTGATGCTTGGACAAACCCATGACGTAGTTTGGATATTATTTCTGTCCTTATACTCCTCAAGCTGATATGGCCAACCAGGAAATTCTCTAAGCTACCAAATAACACGTAAATGTACTTTTTGTTTCAACCTGCTGAAGTCAGTTCGATCTTTACAGCTTAGATCTAGAGTGATAATTGCCATCTATTTAGTGCCAGGCTTTGTACTAGGCCCTGCCTCATTCTTTCTCTCACTGGATTCTCACAAGAAATCTTACAACATAAGTACAGCTTGCACTGCTGAAGGAAAAATGTGATAAAGCTGTGGTAGGGATGAGGCTATCAAGATCAAGAGTGGAGCTACTATGAAGATCCTTGTTTGTCCCACTGCTGGATTTGGACTTTCTCCCAGGGTGAGATGTATGTCCTGGCTTGTACATGTGATATACAAGTTTTGTGCAGCCACAAACCTGCAGAGGCACCTCTTCCACGAGGTGGTGTCTTCAGCAGACCTCACCACAGTTTTCTCCTTTGCCATCTCACTTTGGCAGCTGGATGTGTCATGTTCCTTACATTCTCCCCCAAGCTCTGACCTCTTTCACCAGTGCTTCAGGTGAAGTGGCTAGAGATTATTCTCTGACCTCTCTGTCTTTCTCTCCCCCAAGCCTTCCCTGAGTCTCAATTCCCCTCAATCATGTAAGGTCTGTTTCCTAGACTATGTTATTTCTAAAATGTGTGGAAATTGAAAACTGGATGAGAAATAAAATTTGTAAAGATTAAAGTTGAAGTTCACAATTTAGATCAAAGCGTCCTAAAATAATAGAAAAAAATGGGCTTTCATATCATAAAGACTTGAGTTCTAATCTCAACTTGGCCCTTGTAACTGTGTGACATTCTGTAAGTTACTTAACATTTCTGAGCCTTGGTTATCTCATTTTTAAGTGGGGATCATAATACTTATCACATGGGGCTGCTGAGAAATAAGAATGTTTTAAAATGCTATAAGCATAGTAGACTCAATTCAGAACCTTTCTATGTATGACCGATATCTGGAAATCAAAGAAGATATGTTTCTTGCCAATCTTAACAGAATCTTTGTTTGACTATTTCTTTTTAAGGACTTTCAAGGTGAAAGTGAGCACCTTTATGAAATAGTGCTTTAAATAAAATGTCTAGACACAATTGTGATTGCTCTGTATTTACATCTGAAATTGATTTTTAAAAATATTCTGTGCTATACTTTCCATATACCTCAAAGAGCAGAACAAATTCTTATAGGCTACAGATTTCAAGTTTTGAAAAAATAAAAATTACATTTTTCACATTTAGAAATATGAAAAATATTTTGAAACTAATATATACCTGATTAGTAACTAATGTGGGGTCACTGTTTATGTGATGGCACATTCAAGCAATAAAATGAAAGCAGACAGGTAAGTGTTCATTGAAGTCATATGGAGAGGCTCATCCATTGCCTTGAAAACAGTTCTAGCAGGGTATGTTCCTCACAGTCTAAGATCCCAAGGATGACTTGGCTCTCTGAGCCTTAGTGTCTTCATCAACTACTAGGAAGAAGGCTCAGCTGAGAGTCTTCCATCAATCTAACACCATGACGTGAGCTCTGTTGGCAAGAAATACTTATTTAGAGTACCTCCTACTCTTATCAAATGAGAAAGATGGGTGATAGATTTCCCCAATCCTTGAATTCCCTGATTCAAAACAAAAATAATGTCATGGTATGTGTAATAAGGAATTTTACAAAAATTATATCCATTATATAATTTAATATACACCACCACAATTACGTGAAATTACTTTGTTCCTCTTTGATGACAAAGAAATTGTGGTAGAAAAAAGCCAAGTAACTCTTTCAGTAGCATCCAGTTAAGAAGGGCGTTTGGGTTTGTTAAAGCTACCCAAATATAAAATGCCAGAAATGGGTTTGCTTTTACAAAGAGGATTTATTAAGTTACAAGTTTATAGTTTTAAGGCCTGAAAAATGTTGAAACTAAGGCATCCAGATAAAGATACCTTAACTCTGAAGAAAAGCTGATGTCTGTCGCATGGTTAAGGTATGTGGCTGGCATCTGATGGTTCTTGTTCTCAGTTCCATTGCTTTCAGCTTCTGAAGCATCTATGGGCCTTCACCTAGCTTCCCCAAGGCAAAACTCTGGGTTGTGGCTTGCTTAGTGTTTCATGGGGACATCTGCTGGGCTCTGCATCTCCAAACCTGTATTGGTATCTGTATCTATGTTGGCTCTCTCTGCTGGCACTCCAAGCATCTCAAAATGTCTGCATCTGAGCTTATTCCAAAATGCTTCCCCTTCTAAGGGACTCCACTAAACTAATCAAGACCTACCTTGAATGGGTAGTCACATCTCCACCTAATCAAAAGGTCACACCCATAATCACATCTCCATGAAAATAATCTAATCAAAAGGCCATATCCACAATTAGATGTCATAACCTAATCAAGAGGTTCCCCTCTAAACAATAGGTGTAGCCCTATAACATTGGATTAGGAAAAGAACCTGGCTTTTCTGGGGTACATAACAGTTTCAAACTAGCACAAACAGCAAAGGTTTCTTAACAATGCTATGAAAGCTATTGGCTCCAGGAGTTAGAATGACCTGAGTTCAAATCCTGCCTCTATCAGGATTCACAACTTGGGCTAAATCATTTAATCCCTTCAAGCATTCCCTTTGTTATCTGTTAAATGGAGATGATACCAGTTGTACTACCCTCCAAGAGTGCTGTGAGGATTAAATAAGATAGTTTTAGTGTGCTCTATGAATGTTCAGTGAATGTTAACTTGATGAAATGATGAAGACGATCTATGATGAAGATGCTTCCCAAAGTATTTCCTTTTAACAATGCCCAGTATCCTAAGCAAACTAACATTTAAAAACCTAAGCACTATGCACCATATTTTTAGACAAATGTTAACCTCTTTTTTTTTTTTTTTTTTACCAATTAGACTAATGTAAAAACTGGCTAAGCAGAAAATACTGTTTCATAGATCATATATACTCAGAGACAAAAGTACAAAAAAATAAAACAGCTGCTATTCCTGACAGATTGCTGTACATCATATTTACAAATGTATTTCCCACCACTCATAGGAAGACACTCGGCAATACAGACGGAGTTTTCAGCATGCTAATTAATGCAGACAATGCATCTTCCCTGCTTTGGAAAAGGTCAGAGGAATGTGTCAGGTCTCCCTTCCATCGATTAGAAAATACTTGCATCCTCTCCTGACCTTTTCCCTATTTCATCAGGCAGGATCTGAATGCTTTCAGGATTTATTGGATAATCTCCACCCCATTGCCTAGTGGTGAGAAACATCTTGAAGCCTTTGGGCTCAGCTGTGCTCATTAGGTACAGAAAGGCTCTGAGAAGATAGTGAATGTATTCAGATTTTTGTTTGTCTGCAGTTTGATGTAATAGTGTTTTATTTTTGGCCCCTAGTTGCTCAGCAAAAAAAAAAAAGGTTAAGCTGCTGATTTCCTCTAAATTGCTGAGCATGGGGATTATAGCTTGATAAAGTCATTTGGTTGCTGGATGTTTATATTCAAACCATGCCAAGGCTCTTGCGGGAGTTTTTCATGAGGAATGTGATGATGTTTACTTCTTTGGGGAGTTGAACTAACTGTGAATTTGCCAGTATTACCTTGCAAAGGAGTCTTTTAAAATTTTTATTTCATCTTTAGAGCTTTGAAATCTAACATCCCACTTATGTTTCCAGTTAAGATGGCATAATGAGAAAGTTCATAAGATTTGACTGAATAAAATTAGCTCAGACTTCCCCAAATATATGTAGGTTCTGACACATTAGTACTTTGGTCATTAGTTTTGAATATGACATACTCAGGAAATATGCAGGGAGTATTTTGGGGTCCACTGGAATAGAAGATGTCATGACTGTGTCATCAATACCAAGAGGAGAGAAGGAAATGGGAGATGAGAGAACCTGTATATGTATACCTCTTCCCCTTTTTCTTTTATTCATTTTCTTTTCTCTTTCTTCTCAAAACCCTGAAGGAAAAGGGATTCAATGAGAATGTAGGCTATGCTAATCCAAAATCAAGACAATGTATGTTGAATTAGGAAACCTTTTGGCTTTCCATCCATCCATCCAAGAAACGTACTTATTGAACATCTGTAAAATGCCAAATAACATGCTGGAGATACATAAGCAAAATCGGAACGTTCATTAGTTCAGCTATTTATGTAATAAACATTACCAGTTATCCAGTGTTTGATTCAGGAAAACTGAAAACAAATTATTGCAACATAAGAGAATGATTGCATAAAAACATTCAAAATGCTGAGGGAGCAAAAAACTGTAGAAATAACTAAGACCTGGCCTGTAACATGTGTGTCAGAGACTGAGTTTCAGAGGCACAAAGGCTTGCACAGGACACGTGCAAAGGCTGCCTTGGGAGCCCTGCTGCACCCTCGCCTTGGCTGCCAGAGCCTCAGGAGGCAGAGGGACACGGTGGAAACCTTACAGTCTCTGGAGCTTCATGGCCTGGGTTCTCATCCCTGAGGTGGCAGGCTGCCAGTTTCTCCAATACCCATTTTCCTGTCCGTCCTCAGTAAAATAAATCCTGAATTTAGTTGGGCACACGACCTCCCATAATAGACCACATTTCCTAGTCTCCCTCGCTGCTAGGCAAGGCTTTGAAATTAAGTTATGGTTAACGGTTTCTAAGAAGTTGCATTTGAAATTCTAAGAAATCTCCTTCAGAGAAGTGGGATTTCTCTTCTCCTTCCCCTTTTTTTATTTCCAATAAAATTTTATTTTTGGATGCTGCAATAAAGGCTAGATTAGTTATATACAGAGACCTCGTATTTACACTGCACAACCCAAGCTGTAACATGAATTAAATTTACAAATCTACCACAGTGTTTACAACTAAAGTTTCTTCAAACATAATCTAGTGCTCAAGTTCTAGGTACGTTTTATTCAGTCTTCTTCCCTTTTTCACTTCCAGCTGGCAAATATGTGGCCATGAAAGCTGTTGCTAGAGCAACCATCTTGGACCACCAGACGGGATCCTTGTGTGGAAGATGGCTGAGCAGCATGATGTCTGATGGTTATGAAGCCGCCATACCAGCTCTCTGTGGCCAGTGAGGGGAATAAACTCGCTTTTTTTTTTTAGCCGCTGTTGGAGTCCTGTCACTTGTAGTAGAACCTAATCCTTATTGATACAGCCAGTGAGAACTAAAGCAATAAAAATTTAGTCTCAGAGACTGTTTCCTCATCTACAAAATGAGGATAATGATATCTATTTTTATAATTGTTGGAAGGAGTGAATTGAGAGAATAAGTAAAGGGCCATGGTGGCTCAGCTGGTAAGAATGCTTGCCTGCCATGCCCAAGGACCCAGGTTCAATTCCTGGTGCCTGCCCATGTAAAAAAAAAAAAAAAAAAAAGAAAGAAAGAATAAGTAAATTTAATGCACCTAGAATACTATCAGGCATCCAATAGTAGTAGTATAAGCAGGGGACATTAGTATAATAATGTTCTCTGCCTATCACCAGCTCTCTGCCTGAGCATTGCTCCTCTGCCCAAGTCTCCAGTCAAAACTCCAGTTCCCTGATATTTGTACCAACTGGGGAAGTAGTGATCTGAACTGCTCTGAGTGTTCTCTGAGGTGTGCTCTGAAATATGTGGAGTCCAGAGGCTCAATGTTCCCAAAGACTGTGTGCCTCCATCTGTGCCCTCTTCTAGATATGGTACAGTCCTGGGAGAGAGATGCAGGGACTGTAAGGGGAAAAGAGAATCCTTGCCAGAGAGGAAGACCAGCTGAATTGACTGGAGATTGATTGCCCAGGAAGCAAATATGACTATAAAACCACTCTCACATCCTTCAAGTTTCCCCCTTAAAGTGACACCCCCCACCCCACTCCCCTCTTGGTTCATACCTCAAATGTATGTATATGAGTTCACAGAAGCCCGAAGAGTGGGTTCTTGAAGATAAATCACCATTCATGGCTGACTTTCTTGTATATTGGACTGAAATGGCAGCATCAGAAGATTGTTGCATCATTAATGAGGAACTTCACTTTAGTGAGATGTTTTGGAGAAAACCAGGGGAAGGATTTTCTCTAATTGAAGCTGCTTGTTTTCTTCCTCCACCCCGCCCCTACCCCACCACGTCTGCCTGGATACTTGTCCCTCTCCTCATGTCCTGAGAGGAGCAGAGCCTCTTAGACCAAGGAGCAGCCCTGGCTGGACATGTCATGGTGGGCACAGTTTTACAGCCATCCAGGTGGGGCTCCAGTCTCTGGCTTTACCAGCTGTGTGGCTCTGGGTCACAAGTCATCCATTTTCTCCAAGCTTCAATTTCTTCATAAAATGTAAATATAAACCACAAATCTCTCCTGGGCATGAAAATAGACAGTTGAGCCATTAGTTTTAATTAATGAAATGAGCTTTGTAAACTAATTGTAAGTATGTCCCTGGTAATCACATAGCTAGATTCAGAGATATGCTACTACAGGAGTCCACATCAGAGTACATGGTGGCTTAAATGAAGACTGCAGAAATAGAGATGGGTCAGAGAGACAGAATTCAGGATATATTTTGAAGTGGAGCGAAAAGGACTTGCTGATGAGCTGGTTGCATGATACGAGTGAAAGGGAAGAATCAAGGGTTCTTAACTTAGGTTCTTTAAGTTCAGCAGTAGAGGATTGTAGCAAGACATGATAAGGGGAGATGGGCTTGGGAAGAATCAATAGTTCTTTTCTCAGATCTTTGAGGTGCCTGCCAGGCATCCAAGTGGAAGTGTGGAGTCAGCAGTTGGCTATATGGTTCTGGAGCTCATGGGAGAGGTATAGCAGAGCCATAGATTTAAAAATTTGTAAGCATATAGATGCTGTGAAAAGTCCAGAGATAGGATGAGATTGCCAAAGGAAAGAATTAGGTAAGAGCACCAAGGTCAGAACCTTCAGGGATTATAATATTTTGAGGTTGATAGAGATCAAGGAGTTAGCAATGTGAAAAACCAGACCAATATGCCATCACAGAAACCTAGAGACCCAAAGTTTTAATGAAGAGGTAGTCAGTTGTATCACATGTCTCTGAGAGGTCAGGTGAAACCAGGGCAGAACATTTCCCATTGGCATTGGTGAGCTATGGGTCACTGGCAACCTGGGTATGGTAGGCAGCTTCTAAGATGGCCTCCAATGATCTTTGCTTCCTAGATTCAAAACCCATGTGTAATCTCCTCCCCTTGACTGTGGGCTGGATTTATTTATTCACTTCTAATAATATTTGGCAGACATAAGGAGATGTCATTTCTGAAATTGTTACAAAAAGACTGTGGTTTCTAAGTTGCTCACTCTCTTGTCAGCATTTTCTTTGGGTACTGGCATAGAATGAACAAATAGTTGGGTTTAAACTGGTACCTTTTCCAGGCCATTAGGATAGAAGGAGAAAGGTATATAGGACTTAAGGGGTGTATGGTAGAGATCTCATATTGATGGTACATAAATCCTATGTTGTGTATGGAAGGGAAATAAGAAGAGGAAGTGAGTGGTGAAGAAAGAAGAATCAGGAACTCAAAGGATTAGAAATTCAATGGATGGGAACTTGGTGTAACACCAGAATAAGTGAGGCAGAGGATGAGAGGGTAGTGGGTAGAGAGAAGGATGTTTCAAATAGACGTTTCAAAACTTGTATCAGTGAATGCAATGTCTAAGAGTAAGTGGCTCAGATGGAATGAAGGAAAAGATGGAAGAAACTAATGGTGTCGGATGAATTATTGATGTAAGGTGTGGAAGTCATCCGGGAGTTTGACAGGTGAGTAGTGACTGATAGCAACTTCAGTTCACCACCAAACACAGAGGCAGCAGAATAAATCTCTTGTTCCAGATCGCTCAGAGTGGGTCTACTTCCCTGATGTGTTAGGAACATAATTTGAATACAAGTCCTTCCCGTTTCTAGTCTTTCCAGGAAACCTCTTAAACCTACTATAAATAGATGGCTTATTTAATGAAATACCACAGAATCAAAAGTAAGAATTTCACAGATAATACTGGTGCCACAGGGTAAATACATTATGCACTTGAGGCTTGAGGTACTAAATGAAAGAAAAGAAATCAGACTACTTGTTCTGTGCTTTTTTTTGACTTCTTTAAATTTGGGCAGTGAGCAAGAAAGGACTGGAAATTAGGGAAACAGAAAGAAAAAATAGAAAATTTTGGCAAGGGTGTGACAGTAAGGTTATGAGGAGATTTTTTTTTTTTTTGTCTTTATACCTACTCAGGAAGGAACTTAAAAGATAGACTGTTCTTTTATATAAACATTTTTCAGAAATAGGAAGAAAAATTTGTTTTTTTATATAAAGTATAAGAAATAAAAAATAAAAACATTTGTTTACAGGGTGACAATGTGAAAACCCCACTTAAAGTTTGGAAGGATAATTACTACACAGCACAGTCTAGCTGCAGGGTTCCAAGCTTGTTTCCTCATCTGTGGAATGGGGATAAGAATAATCGATTTTTATAGAGTTTCTGTGAAGACCAACAGACATGGCACATGTAAAAATGTTTTATAAGCAAAAGCACTATCATCATCATCATCACCCACATGCAACCAGCATGATACTCACATGAACCTCCACTGTGTGGGTCTACCCAGACCCTGGCCCACCTCCTTCCAGTAACAGCATAACCTCCCTTCCTCTTACAGATCTGTTGGTGGCAGTGGGCCCCCTTCTGGCCGCAGGAGTGAGTGCTCAGCTCAGACTAAGCAATTCAACATGCCCCATGCACCTGGCAAGGTGCATGAAATTCCAGCTGGTCCGATCAGTGCCTTCTCAGAGAGTATTTTCTTCCCAGGACCTATATGGATATGTCCCCATAGTGGCTATATCTCTTGTTATATGGAAGCACTAACAAGAAGAAAGTTGACATGCAAGAAAATGAGAACTGAAAGATTCACAAAAGAATTCCAGTCATCCCTTATGTATAGCTCCAGCTATGCCCATTCAATAATTTATATACAGAATTTACACACATTTATATGCACACACACTTGTATTTTTCCCTTCAGCATTTGGGTTGTACTTTCGCCACTTCCAACGAAGAGGTTTGGTCAATACAGATTCTACAATGGTTAACGTTCAAATTTTAAAATGTGGAGAGTGGGCAATCTTGTGCGCAGTCTCCTTTCCAAGCTATTGAAAAGTATTCAGAATAGTGAAAACACAAAATCCAGACATAAAACCCAGATACAGCCTGTTTTAGTTTCCTACACTGCTCAGGCAATTACCATGCAATGGGTTGGTTTAAGCGATAGGAATTAAAAAAAATTTTTTTTAACTTTTTAAATTTATAGTATAACATATATATATGTAAAGCAAAGAAATAAAAAAGCAATAGTTTTCATAGCACTCTTCAACAAGTGGTTATAGAACAGGTCCCAGAGTTTGTCATGGGCTACCATACAATAAAATATTTTTTCTTCTAGCTGTTCCAGAATATAGGAGGCCAGAGGGCTTAAATATTTTTTATCATCACAATCGACTTTTTTTGTGAAAAATAACATATATACAAAACTATAAATTTCAAAGCATAGCATCACAATTAGTTGTAGAATATATTTCAGACTTTGACATGGGTTGCAATTTCACAATTTTAGGTTTTTACTTCTAGCTGTTCTAAAATACTGGAGACTAAAAGAGACATCAATTTAATGATTTGGCCTTCATATTCATTTGTTAAATTCCATCTTCTATGTATAATTCCAACATCACCTTTGATCTTTCCATACCTCTCTTTAGGGTTATTTGGACTATGGCAATCCTAAAATTTTTATATTGGAAGGATCTGTCATTAATATGGGGTAGGGAGATAGAATGATCTGATGTTCTGGAGAGGTTGTGCTAAATTTCAGGACTTATCTGAACCAGGGACCTATCTGGAGGTTGTAGGTTTCTGGAAAGTTATTCTAATGCCTGGAATCCTTGTGGAATCTTATATATTGCCCTAGGTGTGCTTTAGGATTGGCTGGAATGGTCCTGGTTGGGGGTTAGCAGGTTATGATAGGTAGCAGGGTCTACCTGAAAGTTGCATAAGAACAACCTCCAGAGTAGCCTCTTGACTCTATTTGAACTCTCTTTGCCACTGACACTTTATTACACTTCTTTTCCCCCTTTTGGTCAGGATGAAATTGTTGACCCCACAGTGCCAGGTCTGGATTCATCCCTGGGGGTCATGTCCCATGTCGCCAGGGAGACTTTCACCCCTGGATGTCGTGTCCCACTTGAGGGGAGGGCAATGATTTCATTGCAGAGTTGGGCTTAAGGGACTGAGGCCACATCTGAGCAACAACAGAGGTCCTCCAGAAGTAACTCTTAGGCATGCCTATAGGTGGTCCAAGCTTCTCTGCTAATTACATAAGCTTCACAAGAGTAAGCCTCATGATTGAGGGCAATGGCCTATTGATTTGGGTATCCCTAAAGTTTGACACAGTATCAGAGGATTCCCTGATGGTAAGGTTTAATAGTTCCATATTCTTTCTCCAGCAATAGCAATTTGTTAGCTTATGGTTTTGAGGCTAAAAGAAAGTCCAAATCAAGGCTTTGTCAAGGCGATGCCCTCTTTCTGAAGATCGGCATTCTGGGGCTGGCTGCTGGCAATCCTTTGTTCTTCATTTGTCCCATGGCATGTGGCAGCGTCTCCTGATCTCTCCCTTCTCTTCTTTGTTTCATTGATTTCAGCTTCTGGCTGTTTCCTCTGTGGCTTTCTCTCCCTCTGTCTGAATTTCTCTCCCCCTATAAAGGACTCCAGTAATAGAATTAAGACCCATACCGATTGAGGTGGGCCATACTTTCTTGACTGAAGTAGCTTCATCGTCCTACTTACAATGCATTCACATCCACAGGGATGGAACTTAAGAACATGTTTTTCTGCAGTACATACAGCTTCAGACCACCACATAGCCCCAGGATACACAGAATGAGATGCCATCTATCCTCCAATAATCATCAAGCAGCAGTAAATATTAAGAGGCATTTTGTAGTACATAGAGGAAACAAACCTCTTTAGGAATATTGCTTATAAATATTGATTTACTTGAAAAGAAATTTCATAGTTTTGGCTCAGTTATTCTAAACTCATACATGTTGTTGTCATGAAGTCTATGTAAAAAAGACCACTACAGATGGATTTCTAAATTGGAAATATCAGCTTTCTATGACTTTTTCCAGAGTAAGTAGCACCCTTAAAGGGTAGCGCTTTAACAAAGGCAGTCTCTGTCTATGTGCGTTACATCTCATGAAAGCGTTTTAGAATGGGGAATGTCTTAGATGTGCATCATGTTACGCATAAGGAAACTGAGCTCCCAAAATAGTAAGCAACTCAAGCAAGTTCACATGGTTTGCAGGTAAATTAAGTGTCTATACTTAGAAAAAAAGTCTTTGCTTTACAAAATGATACACTATAGTTTTCATTTTAAATGATACTTAAAATTTTCCTAACATAATTATGTATAAAAGTCTTGAATTATTAAATTTGTAAAACTTTTATTTGTGCACAGTACTGTGGGAAAGCACTTGTATTTGTATGTAACTCCAGTCTGAATATACTACTTATGATATTAAAAGTTTAGAACCTTTACAGTGAATCAGGATTGGTATAGATAAGGTGGTTTAGCTTGGCAAACTCCAGTATCTTGTGGAAACAGAGGCAGTTGCCTAACGGAAACATGATGTGCCTATTAAGTGTTCAAGTAGCTCTTAAACCAGTAGAAGAAATATTGATTGCTGCCATTCTTTTATATTAACACATTTTTAATAATTTAATGTTCTAAGAGTTACAAATGTTTAACAAGTTTCTCTTAGAGTTCAATTATTTTCATCAATCTTTCTGCATATTGAATGAAACTAAGAGAGAGTAACAGCAATTGTAACTGCATTGTCTCCAGGAGGTAGCCTTTTTGTTCAGGAAAGGAGAGCTTGAAGGGTGGCATTTTTCAGATATTTTTCAGTGTTGCTTGCTACTTGTTTTTATTTGCATTATTGAACCCAATTTTTAAACCTGTGGGTCAGCTTTCGTGTATCTTCATAGAGTTGTACAATGAAGGACCAGGTGAAAACTGATTCTCCTTTTTTTGTCCTATGGAGCCTCAGAAAGCCACTGCAGAGAAACCCTATCCCCAGTGAGTTACAGTCAACAGTGGGCTATGCCGCTCTTCTCCCACACTCCGAACTGTGATCCTGTGCCTTTTGTCATGCCAACAGTTTTCTCTGTTGCTCTTTAGCAGCCTAAGGGAGCAGGGTTGCAGGGTGTAGAAAGTAGCGGTGTGGGAGTCTTATAAGCTACCAGTCACAGGGAAGAGATATCACATATCAAGATAACCTATAATCAAGATAGCAAAATTTCCAAAATGGGCAAAAGAACATGAACATAAAAGTCACCAAAGAAAAACTGCAAATGAAGATGTTAACTAAAAAGCAAATGAAGACGTCAACCTTTGGGCTGAAAATTAAAATAGCAGTAACATATCTTTTGCTTTTCTAATGATGAAAGCAGTAACAATTTAAATATATGTGTTCAGTACTGGCCGGTTTGGGTTGAGATGGGTACTCAATCTCTTTTGGCATGTAATATCAGTATAATAGTTCCAGAAAGCTATTTAACAACATATTTCAAGAGCCTTTAAAATATTCATACCTTATCCCAGTGAGATTCCTTCCCTCCAAGGAAATTATCAGAAATAAGGGCAAACTTTAATGTATGACAAACAATTATGGTGTGGTTCGTACCAATGAAAATGATAAGCACCATCACGTTAAAAGAAGAAGAGTAGTTAGATGAATAATGGAACAGGCATAGGTTGAATTATTAAACAGTTATTAAAGTGTTTCTGAAAAAATTAATGACAGAGAAATGCTAATGGTTAAATACTGTTTGAAGAAAGGAGGGCACAAGACAAAAGCACCTCAGAAGAATCCATGAAACTGAAAGTCTTGCCACTCCCGAAGTTCCCTCTTAGGAAACCACCTTGAGTGATTGTTTATGCTAATGTTGCTTTAGCTTTGATAAGATGGGGGTGCCACATCATTTAACTTGTGCAAATTTAACCCTATGCCCTCAGAAAAGAAAAAGGAGGGAAATAACTATAAAATGGTGCTGCCAATTTTGCCTACCTCTTCCATGGATAACCGTGTGCCCCTAAATGAGCATGAGATGAGAGGTGGGAATTTGCTGCTGCTTCAGTCTCTAAGGCACTGTCAGGGTGGGGGCATCTTACCACAACAAATGTAATTAAGGTATGTAAAGAAACAATTCTATGCTATTATCCTTTGAATAAGAGTTTCTATTGTGCTGTATGTTCCCATCAAAATGTCCCCTGAGATCTCTTTATGCCTTTATGCTCAACTCAATGGTGAGTTCACTACTACTTTTTTTTTATTTCAGGAATTTATTTTATCTGATATTTAGCTGCCTATAGTTTGGGTTTTTTTTTTTTTTTACCTTTTTTTTTTGGTAAAGTATAACATACACACACACACACACACACACACACACAAAGAAAAGAAAGAAAAAGCAATAATTTTCAAAGCACACTTCAATAGGCAGCTACAGAACAGATCCCTGAGTTTGTCATGGGCTACCATGCCCTCATCTCAGATTTTTCCTTCTAGCAGCTCCAAAACACTGGCGGCTTTATTAGAGTCACAATGTCCTTCTGTGTCTGACATTTCACTCAGCATTATACCCTCAAGATTCGCCCATGTTGTCATATGATTCACGACATCATTTTGTCTAAATGCTGCATAATATTCCATCATATGTATGTACCATATTTTATTTATCCACTCGTCTGTTGATGGGCGCCTGGATTGTTTCCATCTCTTGGCGACTGTAAATGGTGCCACTGTGAACATCAGCGTGCAAATGTCTGTTCATGTCACTGCCCTCAACTCTTCTGGGTATATACCAAGAATTGCTATTGCTGGCAGCTAGCAAACTAGACCACCAGGTTATAGGGCAACTCAAAAGAAAAAATAGACAAATAGGAACTCCTTAAGATCAAGAACTTCTGTACCTCAAAGGACTTTGTCTAAAAGTGAAGAGGCAGCCAACTCAATGGGAGAAAATATTTGAAAACCACATATCGGATAAAGGCTTGATATCCTGTGTACATAAAGAAGTTATACAGCTCAACAACAAAAGAACAAATGACCCAGAGGAAATGAATAGGCACTTATTAGTACTTCTTTCAAGACAATTTTCACTTGATTTCTGGGGACACCATTCTCTCTTGTTTCTCATCCTACATGACTTCTCAGTTTCTTCTTCTGGTCTCTTTTCTACTTCATTCAATCTTAAAATTAGAGTATCCTAGATCTCAGTACTTGAAACTGTTTCTAGCTAGACTCAGAGTATCCCACTGAGTATCATGGCTTTAGATACCAACTACATACACATAAAAATAGAACCAGCTCCATCTTCAAAGGAGAAACTGAAGCAAAAAAAAGTTATATACTTTTCCCAGAGTCACAGCTAGTAAATGGTGGAGCCAGGACTTGACCCAGGCAGTCTGGCTGCAGAGCACCTGATCTTAAGCACAGGCTTATACCATCCTATACCATATTATATTATACTGCCCCTAAGATATACCTCTACCTGTTACTTCTCCCCTAAAATCCAGCATTTGTACATTGGTTAGGCATTTAAGGTGAATTCTAAACTTATATTCAAAATGGATTCTTATTCCTCACCCCACCCCAAATCTCTTCCTCCTATAGTCTCCCCCTTCAAAAAATGGCACTCCCACTATTTCAGGTACTCCTTGACTTGTCTTTCTCTCATTTCCACATCCATTCCATCAGCAAATACTGTTGACTCTTCCTTCTAAATAAATAAAAAATCTGATTGTTTTTCCTTAGCTGTCACCCAAGAGCATGTCACCAACTTCCTACGTTGACTTCATAATCTAAAATCCACATAAGTTGAGACTGTACTATGTGCTGAGAAAAATCAGCCCCACTACTCTGGCCATGACATATTGGTCCAAGAATCAAAGTCTAAGCCAAAGTTACATAGATAAAGGTGGATATAAAAAAGTAAAGTCCCTAAAGGGACTTTTATGGGTGGCCTATATGTGGTGGTGTACCCCATTCCAATGAGATGACAGCTTTGGAGGATGGAAGATGTGGGGTTGTGTGCCTAATAAGCTAAGTTAATTCCCTGGGTCTCCATGAGACCAGTTATACAAGGCTGGTCTTGGAAGCCCTGAAACCCTTCATGTAAGCTAAGAAGGAAACATCTTGTGCTATTCTCATTCTCTTGTGCCACAGATTCTCTTTAATAGAAGTAACGGAACCATTGTGCTTCCTTACAAGCTTAAATAGCCATGGGAAAATACACAGGAAAATAATGGAAGAAAATAAGTCAAAACGTTATTTTTCAAGTCCAGACACTCTTCTTATGGGTGCTTTTGAAAAATTTTTTTACTGCTTGATCCTTTATAAAAAATGATATATTGTTTTGATAATTGGTGAAAATTTTAAGAACCAGACATAAGATGGTTCAGATAGGACATTTTCATATTCAAAAAGGAAAGGATCAAGATAATTGTAAAGTACATTATTTGCTACTGTTATTTAAATAATTCACTCACTATTGTTTGAAAAATATTTGAGTTCCCCAAGCAAATAGGAATATAAACTTTTTACATTTTGCTTTCTGAATCCATATTTGAAAGAGCTCTCGGCACTTGTAGAAAAAAAAAAGGAAAGGAAATGGATTTGTCTCAAAGGCACTAAGTTCAACAGATGCGCCCTCTGCTGGCCCTCCACTGCATGGTTTCCGGTAGCTGCATTTTGGATTTGGGGAGAACATTTTAATACCTCTGAGACCAATACAAAAATAAAACACAATTATTCAGATACTCAAAACTAAGGAAATTTTGACTTTAAAATTTTTATAACAAGGCTCTATTTAGCCTAAAATAACTTGCTATTTTCTTTTAAACAATTAGAAAATGATGACATCACCGTGCAGTTATATGACTCTCTACATAGGTGCCTTCCTAATCTCTTAGCAATTTGACTTACAATGGTTCCAAAGTACAGTGATTCACATGTACAACACTAAGCTATAAAATATCCCTTTTCAGACTATATGCTAATTACTTTATACCAATCAACCTTCTCTCCAGGTTGCTGCAAATCACTTTGACTCCCAGACTGTCTGACCTCCCAGACCCTTTACTCAGCATTCCTGGTTCTAAGCCAGTGCCAGCCCCAGCATGGCTTTGCTGGGGATAATACTGTTGCTGGTGCAGAAAAATAAGGCAGGACAGGAGAGAGAGAGAATGCATTTAACAGGGAAAAGAGAAGGAAAAAAGGGAATGAAGAATAAAGATTAATGGATTGAGAGAGAATGTCCAGTTGCCATTAAGTTATAATGAATATATGGGAAGTGTTTGGCAAACTGTCTTTGATGGTGGTTTCCAAAGAGAAATCCAAGCATGTTTTGAATGATGGAGACACCACTGTCTCCTCCCCCTAGGGAAGACTATTTTGAAGGATTCCTTTGTTAATGTGACTCAGGGCTTTTATTTTTGTCTTGTTGACAGAACGGAGGGAGATTGCCAGTACTACTATGCTGTCATCCTATTTTTAATTAATTATTATATTCGGCTTTCTTCCAGAAGAGATTTGAAATAATTTCCTAAGGTATCATGGAGTAACTAACAGGATTATCCAGAACTCTTGTGTGCTCATTCTGTGGTACATGACGGCAAGGTGGCTGAACTGGCCCTACTCCCATGCCTGCCCTCGGGTGAAAACCTGCATCCAACCCCAACTTAAGCAGCAAGGGCTCAAACTTACTACTGGCATCAAGGTCTCCATGTGCTATGCAACTGTTTCCCCAGCAATTGATGCAAATAGCAGACTCTGAAACTCAGACTGCTTGGCAAGCAAGAAGTCTTGGTACCTCACAGATGAGGCCATTCTCATGTTCACCCCATAAGAAGCGAGAGAAATGAGGGTTGGTGTCTGTGCCAGTTTGAAACTGTTGTGTAGCCCAGAAAAGCCATGTTCTTCTAAACCAATCTTGTGGGGGCAGAACTATTGTTGGGTAGAACTTTTTGATTAGGTTATTTCCATGGAAAAGTGACCCTGCCCATTAAAGGTGAGTCTTAATCCATTTGCTGGAGTCCTTTAAGAGAACCGAGAGAATTGAGAGAAGCTAAGAAAGAAAACACCCCAGCAGAAGCAAGAAGGACTCACAGGACCTGAGAGAGCCATCTTGAAGCCGGACCCAGGAGAGAAGGACCAGCACAAGTGGCCGTGTGCCTTCCCATGTGATAGAGGAACTCAGACACAATCGGTGTCTCTTCAGTGAAAGTATCCTCTTGTGGATACCTTAATTTGGACATTTCCATGGCCTTAGAATTATAACTTGTAACTTAATAAATCCCCTTTGTGAAAGCCAATCCATTTCTGATATATTGTAATCCAACAACTTTAGCAAACTGAAAGAGTCCCTCTTCTGAAGTACTCTGGGCCTGGCAAGCCCTGCACGGGTTAGGAACAGATCTGCTGCCTTTCTGCCTGTGAGTTCTAGCCAGCAGCACCAGCCCCTACTGATGTTGTCCCCAAGTACAACATAGGTTCATATGGTAGAAAAATTAAATATGTACATAAATTTACAGGTATGAGTAATGAAAAAATAGATCCAGGATTGATAATTTAAATTAAGTGCCTGCTCCAAAGTTATACCCTCTTGTAACCCTCATGCATTATTGTTCCCTTTAATACCCGAAGCAGGAGTCCAAATACCCATTCCGTGTGATGACGGTCCGTCCAGCTTTTCTCTACAGGTTCTGTTTCTAGAGTTCTGTGGAAAATGTCCATGCACTACGATTCTATCTTAGTGGTCACTTGCCTCCTCAAACTTGTTGGGCTTGTGCAGGTCTCACCTAGCCACCTTGTGACCAGCTTCATCCCGACTACTGCTACTTTTCCCATACTCTGTCCTTGGGTGACTACACATCTGAGGTCAGTTTATAGAATATTAAAGACAATCCTAAAAGTAAGGGAACCATCACAAGGACATTTCCACACCAAAAAGGAAATATTTTTAATTGGCGAGCAATGATCACTACCTTTAGGATACATTTCCCAAATACATTTCCTCCTTTACCAGGCACCTCTCCTTTGGCCCAGACCTGCCACTAGTGGCAGGCTCCAGGATTTGTTTACTCTGATTTCCCTATAGAAGTCCAGGAACCTCAACCTTCACCAGGGCCTAAAGACGGAGGAAAATCACTTTTCCCTCACCCTCGGTCTAGGGCCCTTCTTCTAGACAATAGCATAGTAATCTGCACAGATGTGAACACCCTGAAGAAAATTTTCACATTAGTATTCAGAGAAGCTTAGCTTTTCATATTGTTCAAAGTTCTCCATTATGAAATAAGATTTTTGGCTTTACTTTTGCAAAAGATAAATGAAAATGTTTTTCCTAATGTAGAAAATAATCTTCCTCAAAAATGAATCAGAAAACAGCTGGCAGCTTTAAAATAGCAGCCTGAAATGACTTAGAGCCATCAAGATTTCAAAAATATTGACTCAATATTTTTGCTGGGCCACAAATATGGTTCTGAATCTTCTAGCAGTCACTGTGGAGGGAAATATGATTCACTCTGTGTTTGAAAGTCCATTAGATAAAAATAAATGGTTTCTCCATAGCTATCAGTGAGGGAGAACACTGTGTAATGTGATGAAAATGTCTTTTATGATATCCATGGAGTTAACATAGCAACAAGCGTTATGAAGCTGTTTCTCATACTGAGCCTCAGTATAAGTTGGAGATCACCATTCAGTAGAAACAGTTCTATGGAACTGGGGTTAAGAACAGTTTGCTGCTGACCTGGCTTAATCCAGCGGTGGATTTCGAAAATTCGACTCAAAGTTCTTGATCTTTACAGATGGTCTCCAAGAGTTCTTAAATTGCCACCCTCCCATCCAAAGTTTTTACTTCAATTTTATTTCTGTTTCACAACTATCTACAGTTTATAAATGGAGATATTGTTTCGATATGGACAAGCGTTTGATGGCATGGGATATTACTGCAAATGCTCAGGGTATTAAAGCCTGTAATGATGTCTCATTTGGTTTCCACTTGATCATGCCTTGCCATTTGTGATTATGAACATCTTTCTCTGCTTTGTGAGGCCTGACTTAAGTTGGAGAATATCAAAGAAAGGGAAATTCAGTAACACTCACATATCCATTGATTTTACTTTCATAATGAAATTTGTCAGAGCCAACAATGCTGAAGAAAAGCTTTATATTCTGAATATAGTACATTGGTCAGATGGTGGAATTTTGCCTTGTAAGAAAAAGTCTTAGGATTCTACAAAATCTTGACATTTTCCCAAATGCAAAACCTTGTTTTGAAACAAAGGATAAAGTCGCTTATAATGTCACTAAACATAACTGGAAAATACTTGGTTAATTCATGTGCCTTGGAAATGGTCAAGCTGGAGTGTGACTTGAAACAAGAAGCAGTGTCTCATTCATGAGACCTAATCTACACCCAGATATCTTCCTATATTTTTAAGCACATCTTAGAAAAATTAGTGGCTACTCATCCTTTCCTTTCAACGCATACCCGGGATAAACCTACTCTATTTCTCAATGCAACCCACGACCCATTCTCAGTTACTGGGTGCAGGAATGATTCCTCTTTCCTGCACCCTGTTTTGAAACTTCAAAGGCTTCACTGTCTTCAAAATGGTGACAAGTTTCTTTGCCGAGAAAATTTCCCCATGAGGAAATCTTGATATTCTGGACACAGATGGAACTTGGTAACACATCTGGTTTACTGCTGTGGTGAACAGAGACTGCGTATGTCACCATGACTCATTGCTGTCCTCATCAGCATGCATTTGAGGCAGAAACTCCACCCACTGAGAGAAAAAGTTTTATCATTATTTACTTAAAAGTAAGTCCTCAATTTCTTCAGAACTGGGGCTTTCATTCACCTTGTTTTATAATGATTTTCCTGAAAAAATGAAAGCAAAATAGAAATTGCTACTAAAAAGAAGTTCATTGGTTTTCTTGAGAACAAGTCTTGAAAGTGTTGATTGAAGCATCAGTGGGGTATTTCACTTCTTTTCAGAGAGAAAAGCCAAAAGCCTGCTCAGTATGATTTAACAAGGAGGTATTCATTTGTGGTTTGGTTTTCTCAGGAATACTTTTGCCCATAGGCAAATAAAATCTTTCCATTTAAGACTTTACGGTCACCATTATGGCTGTTTGTTAAAACAAGTGAACAAAACAAAAACTATTTTGGCCAACCTATTTTTTTAAATCATTCTGGAGAATAGGAATGAACATAGACAACTAAGCTAACATTCTAAAGTTAGAGGAAGTACTTCTGTAAATAGAAGAGATAGGAATAAAGCCTCAGGGATTTATTATAGGCAGAAACCTGAAGATGCAGTAACATTTCAGAAAAATACTTCTGCTCAGATCGTCTGTTTAAATTTTTGAAACACAGGTTCAAAAGGAATCCTTCCCTTGATAACATAGAGTCGATAACGTAGACCTTGAAAAGTTGATCTCATGGATTCAAAGAAAATGATGCCATATGAATTCAACTTGAATAATCTTGAAGGAATTGAATGTCCAGAAATAAACCTGTCCTTGTCTAGCAAAGGGAGCTACTGATATCACATGCGTTTCTGAAAAACTTTAGCCATTGAAATATATTTGGCACAAAGTTGTGCATATTTTCATATCCAAGACCATACTACAACTTCTAACTTCTTATACAGGTCAACAACAATCTCCTTTGTCCTGAAATATCTCTTTAGAATTAATTTACTTTTAATTTCATTTGAATTTTTGGACTTGATATTTCAACAGGTAACCAATTATATTTACATGAAAAATGAAAAGTGAAAGATATTCTTTCTGGGCAATATCTGTATGCCCTATCTATATGAAGGAAATCAATGGTATAATAAATTATACTGATGGAAAATATTGTGTGTATAGGTTTGCAGAGTTTTTTCCTGGAGTTGCAATCTTTAGCTTTCAGTGAGTAATCGAAAGAGGTCATGACTCCTAAAAGTTTAATAACTGTTGATCTAGAGAAATAATTGCACTAGTTATGCTTAAAGCAGGCATTTGATATTATTTCTATAAATTAGAATTGTGATGATATTGAGAAGTAGAAATTTGGGGTTTATACTCCTGGGCAAGTACATGGAGTCCAGTCCAGCCATTTTGCAGTTTTAGTGCTGGATCATCCTTAAAATGGAACTGAGTTGCCTACAAAAACTGGAAGTCCATCTCACCTCCTATCAGGCTGAGACTCTCTTTTCGATGTAACTTGGGTTAATGTTATTCCCAAGACAAGTGGATACTTACTTGAAGACCCAAAGTTTCATGCCATAAAATACAGTAATTTCAGCCTGAAAATAAAGTAATGATTAACCCTAAAAAATCTAGTAAACCTTCTAGTTTACTAGTTTAGTAAAATTTTCAGAGATTGAAACAGAGAATCTAACAATTTTTGTGGAATCAGGGAGAAAATCAACTCTCTGTTCCCTATTGAGTTTGAATATATTGAAAGGCAAATTTTGAAAGCTTTTAACATTGGGATGTAAACCTGTGGTTGAGTTCAAAGGAAGGAAATTCGGGTACTAGGCTGTGAGAAAATAATAAGAGCTAACATTTAATGGTTTCTTTTGTGCTGAGGGCTATAAGTATATTTCATTATCCACACTTCTTTTTTTTTTAACTTTTTTTATTAAAAAAATTAACAAACAAAACATTTAGAAATCATTCCATTCTACATATACAATCAGTAATTCTTAATATCATCACATAGTTGCATATTCATCATTTCTTAGTACATTTGCATCAATTTAGGAAAAGAGATAACAAGACAACAGAAAAAGAAATAAAATGATAATAGAGAAAAAAAACTATACGTACCATACCCCTTACCCCTCGCTTTCGTTTACGCTATTTCAAACTGAATTTATTTTAACATTTGTTCTCCCTATTATTTATTTTTATTCCATATGTTCTACTCTTCTGTTGATATAGTAGCTAAAAGGAGCATCAGAGATAAGGTTTTCACATTCACAGAGTCTCATTGTGAAAGTTATATCATTGTTCAATCATCATCAAGAAACATGGCTACTGGAACACAGCACTACATTTTCAGGCAATTCCCTCCAGCCTCTCCACTACAACTTAAAACAACAAGGTGATATCTACTTAATGCATAAGAATAACCTCCAGGATAACCTCTCAACTCTGTTTGGAATCTCTCAGCCATTGACACTTTGTCTCATTTTACTCTTCCCACTTTTGGTCGAGAAGGTTCTCTCAATCCCTTGATGTTAATTCTCAGCTCATTCTAGGGTTTTTCTCATTCCTTTGATGCTGAGTCTCAGTTTATTCCAGGATCTTTGTCCCACGTTGCCAGGAAAGTCCACACCCCCGGGAGTCATGTCCCACGCAGAGAGGAGGAGAGTGGTGAGACTGCTCATCATATTGGCTGGAGAGAGAGGCCATATCTGAGCAACAAAAGAGGCTCTCTTGGGGGTGACTCTTAGGCCTAATTTTTGAGTAGACTTGACCTATCCTTTGTGGGGTTAAGTTTCATGTGAACAAACCCCAAGACTGGGGTCTCAGCCTACAGCTTTGGTTGTCCACACTGCTTGTGAGAATATCAAAAATTCAACTTGGGGAAGTTGAATTTCTCCCCATTCTCACCATTTCCTGAAGGGGGCTTGCAAATACTTTTCCAGTCACTGATCAAATCATTCTTATCCACACTTCTTAATGAAGAAGTTACAGTATTGTAAATCAGGGAACAACCTAAGAAAGTTGTAGTATGCAACTTAAATTCATCCACTGAATGCATAACAGAAATGGAATTTAAACCCAGAGCTGTCTTAATGCAGAGTTCAAGCCTTTCCTGCTAAGGCCATAATGCCTTTTGAGGCTTTTTTTTTTCCAAACACAGAGGGACATACGACTTAAGTTTTAATGATTGTTTTTAATCTTATAATGCCCTGACTCATTCCAAACTTCTGCAGTCCTCCTTTCCCCAACTGACCATCTACCAATTAACATCTTAGACTAGTTCAAATCTCTTAAACAATCTTGAATATGGACAAGAGGGATTTATGGAGCTAATCCCCAATATTCTGTAGCTGACATTACCCTAGCCTTAGAAGCTTGATCCCTCTCTGGTTCCTGTTGGACATGGTATGAGGTTGCTATGGCATAAGGGGATATTTTCACAGGAGATCTTCCAAAATCATGCCCTGCCAATCATCCCTTCCACTCGAAGTTCTAATGGAGCAATGGAGCTGTCATATGAAACAAGGAATAATGCAAAATAAAAAACTCATTAACTTTGTATTATTGTGCTAAGGCATGATTCCCGAATGCATTAGTCTGTAAAAGCTGGATTGGGGCATTCTGGTCAAGCTCAAGGTCTTAGCAGGAAGTTAACCTAAATGAAAAATCCATCACCAAGCTGCTGTCAGGGCCTGAAGAGACAAGGATAGTACATAGAAGAGTTGAAAATGAGGAGAGAACTTAGCACAATGTGTCAACTTACCATATGAAGCAGGAAACAGAGAATAGACAATGGCCTCATCCACTAAAAAAGTATAATACTCAGTGTCCTGGAACCTACCCAATGAGATTGAGAATTCTTCCTAAGAATTCCCCAGAATGTCCTAATTAGCAGGACTATGGCTGGAGATGTAAGAGGGCTTAGTGGAATGTAAGAGGCAGGGAAGACCTGAAATGCCCTGAAGTTTGTATGCATTCCCCAGCCCACCAGAGACCCCTTGGCAGACAGTGGAAGCCTCTGGCCTGAAGCGTTCAAGCATAACCTCTGACCAGTCTTTGATGGATCATGTAGCTATGCTGACAAAGGGCATGGCCCCTTTGAAACAAGACATAAAGATCACAACAGTAAAAAAGTGAATGGAGATTTCTGTGACCACACGCTGCAGTGGACGCAGATTTCACAGATTTAGCCCAGCAACTTAATAAACGAACAAACAAAAGCAACAACATCCCTTAGGAGGAATGAAGTTCAGTTTCAGAGTTCTTATAAAATATTATCTAAAATTCAACAAAGTATTATGAGAAATACAAAGAAACAAGAATGTGTAATCCATACTCAGGGCAAAATGCAGTCAATAGAAATGGATTCTGCATGTCAAAAATGAACTAAAGGAAAATATGACAATGGCTCAAGAAAGAGATAAACACTAAATGTATGGATGTGTGTGTGTATGTGTCTACATACATATATAATTGTATGTAAGTATATATAAAATGCGTATTCTGGGGTTGAAGTACATTAACTGAAGTGAAAAATACACCATAGGATTCAAGAGCAGATTTGCAATACGTAAGAAAGGATCAGTAAACTTGAAGATAGATCAATAAAAATTACCCAATCTAAGAATGAAAAGTGATTAAAGAAAAATAAGAGTTCAGAGGGCTGTGGGACAACATCAGGCATAAAAACCACATGTAATGGCAATCTCAGACAGAAGGGAGAGAAAATATTTCAAAAATATTCAAAGAAATAATGGACAAAAAGTCCCCACATTTTATTTAAAATATTTGTCAGTAGGTCTAAGAAGATAAAACTAAAGTAGAATAAGCATAAAGAGATTAACACCTAGATAATTCATATTCAAACTAATGAAAGACAAAGATGATGAGAAAATCTTTAAAGCAGCAAGAGGATATGACTGATCATATTTAAGGGAAAAATATGTTTAATGGATAAGTTTTTATCAAAAATAATGGAGGTTACAAGGCAGTAAAATGACATTGAAATAGCATAAAGAAAAGAATTATCAACTAAGAATCCTATGTACAGCAAAACTATTATTCAAAAATGAAAACTAGAAAGTTCCTAGAAGAAAACAAATAGAAGTTTCTATAACCATGGAATAGGTGATAGTTTCTTGGGTATGACCCCAAAAGCACAAACACCCAAAGAAAATAGATAATTAGATTTAATCAAAGCAAGAAACTTTTATACTTCAAAAAAGATCTTTGGGCATCTTTCTTGACCTCTCCCCAGGTCCTTCAAAATTAATCTGCACCCCCTTCATGGGTCCCTGGCCCTGTTTTCACTG
This sequence comes from Tamandua tetradactyla, assembly GCF_023851605.1. Taxonomy (NCBI): domain Eukaryota; kingdom Metazoa; phylum Chordata; class Mammalia; order Pilosa; family Myrmecophagidae; genus Tamandua; species Tamandua tetradactyla. Next base: position 77,131,474 of record NC_135328.1, read on the forward strand.
GCAAACACTGACTTGGGTCAGTCCTCCCTGGAGTGACCTGCAGAAAATTTTCTCTTCAGACAAAATAACTAGAGACAGTGGAAGGAGGGTAAAATAAAAATTATAGAAACAAACCAAAACAAACAGATCAAGATTCCTAGAGAAGGAATTTCTCCTGCAAAATGAAACAACTGCACAGACAAAACAATCTGAAAAATTGTACTGCCCACCCAGGGCAAAAATCATATGTAGAGAGTTGAATAAATCTAATCAGCGAAACATGGTTAATTCTAAAGGTATAGAATAAATTGAATCAAGTGTGAAAGAAGAGTGCTAACACAAATCCAATCAACAAAAATATCCTAGACAAGAGAGACGCTGACCTTCAGAGAGAATTCATCAGGGTAATTAGATGCCTAGACATCTGAATAAAATTGCAAGTTATACTAAAAAACAAGAAGATATGGTCCTGTCAAAGGAACAAATTAAAAAATCAGAAGAGAGAATTTGGAACAATAATCAAAGATGTTCAAACAAATCTCCTAAATCAACTCAAGGAAATGAAGGAAATATATGATTAAAGAGATAAATGATATTAAGAAAACACTGGTTGAGCACAAAGAAGAATTTGAAAGCATGAAAAGAAATGTAACAGAACTTCTGGGAATGAAAGGCACAATAGAAGAGACTAAAAATACACTAGGGGAATACAACAGCGGATTTGAATAGGCAGAAAAAAGAAACAGTGAACTAGAAAACAGGACATTTGAAATTTTACAGAAAAAAATGAATGGAGAAAAGAATGGAAAAAATTGAGCAAGGTTTCAGGGAATTGAATGATAACATGAAGTGCAAAAATATACTCATCGTGGGTGTCCCAGAAGAAGGGAGGAGAAAGGAAGCAGACCGAATATTTTAGGAGATAATGGGCAAACATTTCACAACTCTTATGAAAGACATAAATATACATGTCCATGAGCGTGACATACTCCCAACAGAATAAGTCCTACTAGACCTACTCCAGGATGCATACTAATGAGAAGGTCATATTCTAAAGATAAAAAGAGAATCCTGAAAGCAGTTAGAGAAAAGCAATTTGTCACAGCAGTAAGATTAAGTGCTGATTTTTCATCAGAATCCATGGGGGTGAAAAGCAGTGGTATGATATATTTAAGGTACTGAAAGAGGAAAACTGTCAGCCAAGATGCTTTATCCAGCAAAGCAGTATTTCAAAAATGAAGGAGAGTTTAAAATATTCACAGATAAATGGAAACTGAGTTTGTTAACAAGAGACCTGCATTATAAGAAATACTAAACAGAGTTTTGCAGACTGAAAGGAAACAGGAAAGAGAGGCTTGGAGATGAGTGTAGAAATGAAAATAGCCAATAATCTAACTTAGGTGTTAAAAAAAGAGATAGAAGTAAGCTATGATGTGTAAAAGTCAAGGGATAAAATGGTTAAAATAACTACTGCCTTTATAGTAATAACACTGAATGTTAATGTATTAAACTTCCCAATTAAAAGTCACAGGTTAGAAGAATGAATTAAGAAATATGATCTATGTGCTCTCTACAAGTGGCTTACCTTAGTCCCAAGGATATAAATATGTTGAAGCAAAAGTCTAGAAAAAGATATTCCATATAAACAGTAACCAAAAAAACTGAGGTAGCTGTACTCATGTTGAACAAAATAGACTTTAAATGCAAACTATTATAAGAGAGAAAGGACACTATATGGTAATAAAAGGGACAATCCACCAAGAAGAAATAATCATAAATATTTATGCACCTGACCAGTGTGCCTCAGTATTCATGAGACAAACACTGGCAAAACTAAAGGGAAAAACAGATACTACAATAGTAGTTGGAGACTTCAATACACCTTCTTGTGAACACATAGAAAATCTAGACATAAGATCAGTAAGGAAACAGAGAACTCGAATAATATGATAAATGAGCTAGAACAGACATATACAGGATATTGCACCCACCTACCCCCAAACAGCATGATACATGTTCTTCTCAACTGTTCATGGGTCATTCTCCAAGATAGACCACTTGAGTCACAAAACAGGTCTTAGTAAATTTTAAAAGATGGAACATATACAAAGCACTTTCTCTGGCAATAATGAAATTAAGCTGGAAATCAACAACAGATGAAGAACTGGAAAATTCACAAATATATGGAGGTTAAACAACACACTCTTAAACAACCAGTGGTTCAAAGAAGAAATTGCAAGAGAAGTCAGTAAATATCTGGAGAGGAATGAAAACGAGAATGCAGCATATCAAAACATATGGGATGCAGCAAAGGCAGTGCATTTATATCCTTAAATGTGTACATCATGAAGGAAGAAAGAGCTAAAATCAAAGACCTAACTGTACTCTTGGAGGAACGAGGAAAAGAACAAATGAAACCAAAATTAACCAGAAAGAAAGAAATAACAAAGATTAGAGCAGAAGTAAATGAAATTGACAACAACTAATAAAACAAAAACAACAGAGAATCAACCAAACCAAAAGTTGGTTTTGGGAGAAGTTCAATAAAATTGATAAACCCTTAGCTGGATTGACAAAGAGAAAAAGAGAGAAGAGGCAAATCAGAAATGAATGTGAGGCATTACTACTAACCCCGTAGAAATAAAAACGGATGATAGGAGGATTCATTGAACAACTGTATGCCAACAAATTAGACAATCTATATGTAATGAACAAATTCCTAGAAACACATGAACAACCTAAACTGACTCCAGAAGAAATAGAAGACATCAACAGACCAATTGCAAGAGTTGAAGCAGTCATCAAAAACCTCCCAACAAAGAAAAGCCCAGAACCAGATGACTTCAAATATTCACCAATCATTCCAAGAAGAATTAACACCAAACCCACTCAGACTCTTCTAAAAAATTGAAGAAAGATCACTGCCTAACTCATTTTATGAAGCCAAAATCATGCTAATTCCAAAGCCAGATTAGATACTACAAGAAAAGCAAATTATAGACCAATCTCTCTAACGAATAGAGAGGCAAAAATCCTGAACAAAATACTTGTGAATCAAATCCAATAGCACATTAAAAGAATTATGCACCATGATTAAGTAGGTTTTATCCCAGGTATGCAGGGTGATTTGAAACAAGAAAATCAGTTAACATAATGCACCACATTAACAAACTGAAGGGGGGAAAACTACATGATCATCTCAATTGACACAGAAGAGGCATTTGACAAAATCCAGCATTCTATCAAAAAAAAAAAAAACTTCAAAAAATTGGAATAGAGGGAAGCTTACTCGGCATGATAAAGGGCGTATATGAAAAACCCACAGCTGACATCATACTCAGTAGTGAAAGACTGAGAGCTTTCCCTCTACAAGCAGGAACCAGACCAGGATACCCATTGTCACCACTGTTATTCAACATTGTGCTAGAAATCCTAGCTAGAGCAATTAGCAAGGAAAATAAATGCATCCACATTGGGAAGGAAGAAGTAAAACTTTTACTGTTTGCAGATGACACGATCCTATCAAAATCTGCAGCAAAGCTACTAAAGCTAATAAATGAATTCAGCAAAGTGGCAGGATACAAGAACAATACATAGTATCATTAGTGTTTCCATACACTAGTAACAAGCAATCTGAGGAGGAAATTAAAAAAAATTCATTTACAATAGCAACTAAAAGAATTAAATATCTAGAAATAAATTTAACTGAGGATGTAAAAGATCTGTACACAGAAAACTGCAAAACATTACTAAGAGAAATCAAAGAGGACCTCGATGAATGGAAAGACATGCCACGTTCATGGGTTGGAAGACTAAATATTATTAGGATGTCAGTTCTACCCAAATTGATTGGCAGATTCAATGCAATCCCAATAAAAATTCCAGCAGCTTGCTTTGCAGAAATGGAAAATGCAATTATCAAGTTTATTTGGGAGGATGAAGGACCAAAATAACTTCAATATCCAAAATCGTCTTGAAAAATAATGAAATGAAGGATTCACACTTCCTATCTTTAAAGCATATTGCAAAGCTACAGTGGTCCAAACAGCATGGTAGTAGAATAAAGATCAATATATTGACCAGTAAAATTGAATTGATAGTTCAGAAATAGACCCTCACATTTATGATCAATTGATTTTTGACAAGGCTGCCAAGTCCACTCACTGGAACAGAATAGTTTCTTCAACAAATGGTGGTCAGAGGACTGGGTATCCCTACCCAAAAGAATGAAAGGGGAGGACCCCTATCTTACATCTTATAAAAAATTAACTCAAAATGGATCAAAGATCTAAGTATAAGAATGAGGGCCATAAATCTGTGAGAAGAAAATATAGGGACGCCTCTTCCAGATCTTGTGGTAGGCATTGGTTTCTTAGACTTTACACCCAAAGCACAGGCAGTGAAAGAAAAAAAAGATAGATGGAATCTCCTCAAAATTAAACAGTTTTGTGCTTCAAATGACTTCATCAAGAGAGTGAAAATGCAGCCTACTGCTGGGAGAAAATATTTGGAAACCACATATCCGATAATGATTAAATACCTAGAATATATAAAGAAATCCTACTCAACAATAAAAAGACAACCCAATAAAAAAATGGACAAAAGACTTGAATAGGCATTTCTCCAAAGAGGAAATACAAATGGCTAAAAAGCACATGAAAAGATGCTCAGTGTCATTGGCTGCTAGGGAAACACAAATCAAAACCATAATGAGATATCATTTCACACCTACTAGGATGGCCACTATTTTAAAAAACAACAACAGAAAATTACAAGTATTGGAAAGGATGTAGACTAATAGGAACACTTATTCACTGCTGATGAAAATGCAGAATGGTGCAGCCACTCTGAAAGGCAGTTTAACATTTCCTCAAGAAGCTAAGTATAGAATTGCCATATGATTCGGCATTCACACTACTTGGTATATATTCAGAAGAACTGAAAGCAGGGATACAAACAGACAGTTACAAATTGATGTTCAGAGTGGCATTATTCACAGTTGCCAAAAGATGGATGCAACCCAAGTGGCCATCAACCAATGAATGGATTAACAAAATGTTGTGTATGATGAAATATTATTCAGCTATAAGAAGGAATGAAGTGACAACAGGGATGAACCTTGAAAACATTAAGTTGAGTGAAAAAAGCCAGTCACTAAAAGACAAATATTGTACAGTCTCACTGATATGAGCTAATTATAATGAGCAAACTCCTGGAGTTAATATCTAGAACAAGGAGATAGAATGAGGGTGGAAAATGGAGAGCTGATGCTTAATTTGTGCAGAATTTTTAATTAGGTTGATTATAAATGTTTGGAAATGAATAGAGGTGATGATAGCACACTATTGTGAGTGTAATTAATAGTGCTGATTTATGTGTTTGAATGTGCTCAGAAGAGGGGGCTTAGGGTCTTGTGGCACTAGAAGGGAAGCTAGAGAATAAAACACAGGACTGTATACCTCAGTGAATCCTATTGTGAACAATGACTGTGGTTAATAGTGCAAATAGAATGTTCTTTCATGAACTAGAACAATGTATGTCACTATTACAAGGTGTTAATAACAGGGTGGTATATAGGAAAATAGACCTAACGGACATGATAGACTATAGTTAACAGTAATATTTTAGTATTCTGTCATCAGTTGTAAAAAAAGTACCATACCATGGCTAAGTGTCAATAATAGGGGTATAAAGGGGGCATGGAGTTTCTTTTTGAAGTAATGAAAATTACCTAAAATTGATTATGGTGATGAATGCACAACTCTATGATTTTGCTGAGAATCGTTGATTATAAGAAAAGAAAAAAAGAAAAACATTTGTACCTCAAAGGACACTGTCAAGAAAGTGAAGATAACACACAGAATGGGAGAAAATATTTGCAAATTATTTATCAGATAAAGATCTAGTATCCAAAGTATATAAAAATCTCTTAACTTTATTGTTAATAAAAAGCCAGAGAAAAATTTTAAATGGGCAAAGGATTTGAATAGATATCTCTCCACAGAAGAATTAAAAATAGTCAATAAACACATGAAAAGATACTGAGCATTATTAGTCAACAGGAAAATACAAATGAAAACCACAATGAGATACCATTTCACACACACTAGAATTGCTTTAATAAGAAGATAGAGTGCTCCAGGGCCTGCGGGTGGGTGCGTGTCGCAGATACTGGTCTCTTTCTGCAAGATGCGGTTTCTTTAAGTTGCCAGGAATAAGGCCTGTTTCAATAGATACCAGTTGAAATTTAGAAGATGATGAGACGGTAAAAACTGATTACTGTGCTCGGAAATGCTTGGTAATTCAGGATAAAAAGAAGTTCAACACTCCCAAATACAGGATGATAGTTCGTGTAACTAACAGGGACATCATTTGTCAGATGGCTTATACCCGCATAGAAGGGGATATGAGTCTGCCCAGCTTATGCTCACGAACTCCCAAAGTATGGTGCGAAGGTTGTCCTGACAAATTATGCTGCAGCCTATTGTATACGCCTGCTGCTGGCCCGTGGGCTTCTCAGTAGGTTTGGTGTGGACGAGATTTATGAAGGCAAGTGGAGGTAAGAGGCGATGAATACAGTGTGGAAAGTATTGACGGTCAGTGTGGTGCCTTTACCTGCCAATTGGATGCAGGGCTTGCCAGAACTACCTCTGGAAGTTTTGGGTCTGAAGGGAGTCATGGATGAAGGCTTGTCTGTTCCTCACAGAACCAAACGATTCTCTGGTTATCATTCAGAAAGCAAGAAATTCAAGGCAGAAGTATATTGGAAGCACATTATGGGTCAGAACATTGCAGATTATGTGCATTACCTAATGGAGGAACATGAAGATGCTTACAAGAAACAATTCTCTCAACACATAAAGAACAACGTAGCTCCAGACACGATGGAGGAGATGTACAAAAAAAAAGCCCATGCTGCTATTCGAGAGAATCCAGTCTATGAGAAAAAAGCCTAAGAAAGAATTGGAACTATTTCAAAATGTCTCCTGACCAAAAAAGATTGGGTTGCTCAGTGGGCTGCTGAGAACTAAACCAACCACAATTTTCTAAGAAGATTTTTCAGATAAAGACAGTAAATTTACAAACCTACTATTTCTGGGTTAAACGTTTGTTGTTATGAAGTTGTAGGAAATACTTGAAATATAAAAGAGTTTGGAAGTTATTTTCTCCAAGAAACAAGTATAACTTTTCCAGAAAAAAATTTATCTGCATATTTACTCCAACAAATTTCAACATCTACTTATTGGGCCTCTCTTCTCCCTGACAGGAGTTATATTCAGCTCTTCCTAAAAATTCTGGCAAGCAACAGACCAACCATCATTAGTAAATAATTCTTCCATTCATTTATTGTAACCAGATGATACATGGGAAGAAAAAGTACCTTCAAAGTGTACCATCTTAAAACTGGTATTAATCCATAGCTTTAATTTTTCTGGAGAAAACTGTCCAATGAAGGACACACAACTTTAATACACTCACTTTAGCCAGGTGAAAACTTTCAACAGAAACTAATGGTGTTCTACAAAAAGAGGTGTTTAATTTTGTGGAGATATTGAAAGACACATGCCAAATCTGAACATGTATATTTGAGAATAGCATAAAAGGGAACAAGCATTAACTCTACATGCCAAATTTACATGGAAAAAATAGATGATTAAATTACATGCTTCTTAAAAAATAACCCTTCGGCCAACAGAGAATACTGTTTGGATGTGGGAAATCATTACTAGAAAGCCTTGCCTTCCCACATAGTTTAAGTTCAGGGTTTATGGGTCTGGATTGGGTCTTAAAATGGCAGTTTTGAAGTCCTCAATAGGCTGGTTGGTTCTAAATGGACTCTTTGAATTTATTTAGGATGAAAACTCACTGCCAAAATCAGTGGTTACATGTTGTCAAATAGAATACCTTCTGAAGGATTTTGAATTTTAAGAGGGTCAGTTAAAGCCACTTAAGGAAACATCCTGAAACCACAAGTACTTGCTGTTTAAATGAGGTTTAAAATGTGTGTAGAAGTCTACAGTACAACAAACCACGCTATTAATCCAACATCTGTTTTATGAAACAGTGAGTTTACCTGCTTTGCAGTCTTAATTTCTGTTCATGAGAAAACTTCACCATGCTAAGACATTAGTAATTTTATAAATTTTCTTTGTAAACAGCAGCTTCAGGTGTGAACAGTGTTTCCAGCAATGGCTAACATAAATCTACAAATTACACTCACTATTGATGTCTATGGAATGAGGCTTTACGCAGCATAATTTTTTATCTTTTTTTTCTTTAGTCAAAATAGTTACACAGTGAATGCATTGGAACATGTAAATTTCCTACAATGGCAACGGTTTTCAAATGAACTAAGAGTCATTGGTGCACAAAATTTTCTTCCACCGTAATATCTATAGACTATTTAGTATCAAGGAATTTCTGTTGGATCTGCTGTGACTTTGAGAGCAATACAGGAATAAAGTTGCTTTTCTAATTCTTCATGAATTTCACTTGGAGCCCCACACAGCAGGTAGTCTTTGAATAACTGACAGGTTTTTGCCAGGTTTTGTGGTCTGGCTTCTGAAGTGCCCTTCCGTTGTACTCTGATCACAGCTGGTTCTACAGTCTGTGCCATAGATACAGTCCAAATTGGATTCACTGTGACAATCCTTCCATTTTCTTTAAGGTTTGTCTCTGGCTCAATTGTTTTTCATGCCCACCATTTTCAAATTATGCTTATCATGATATCCTAGGATTTTGGCACTAGTATCACACATAAGGGCGTTTCCATAGGGGCTGTGGAAAACATCTTCCACAAATTCTAGAAGTTCTATGGCTATTTTAATCTTTCTACGTCATGATGGTGCAAACAACTTTTCCATGCTTCTTCTGAATCCACATAGAATAAAAACTCAGGGGGCCGTGGAAGGGTTATTCCATAAAGAGAGGTATATTTAACACTTTCCATCATGTATAGGTCACCACAGAATCCCATTAATTTGGGGGTATGTTCTTTATCTTGTAGTATTACCATGAGAAGAAATTCACTTGATTGAAGACATGCCTGTGCTGACTTGACTTTTCCCAAGGAAACCTGGCTGTTTTGCCTCCATTAACTACCATCAAGATGAGATAAACCAGTTCAGAGAGGTTTCCTTGATCACTCAGCTTTGCCTAGTGAAGATAAAAATTTGACTAATTTTACAGGAGGAATTGAAACAACACATGTTATGAAACAAGTTTATTTACGGGGGTTATTGTCATATTAAGTAATAGTTTTGCTACAGAATCCCCATAAAGGAATGAATGTTACATCTTCAGATGTTTACGGTACTTAATAATAGAACCACGCTTTATGTAATAGGCAAGGTTTTTGGATGAGAAACCATTAAAAGAAAAGACTCGATTGTTTTTTATTAGAAGTAGCAAGTTTCCTAAAATGATAACATGTGCAAATGAACTAAGAGTCTTTGGTATACTTTGCTAAATTTTTTTATTAAGAAATGGCCACCTGACATGGCAAGCAAACTCACTACCCTCCCCCTTTCTACGTGAGATGTGACTCCCAGAGGTATAAACCTCTCTGGCAACATGGGACAGAAATCCTAGAATGAGCTAGACTCGGAGTCAAGGGGTTGAGAATACCTTCTTAACCAAAAGGGGGAAGAGAGAAATGAAGCAAAATAAAGTGTCAGTGGCTGAGAGATTTCAAACAGTAGAGAGGTTATCCTGGAGGTTATTCTTATGCATTATATAGATATCCCCTTTTTAGTTTAAGGTGGATTAGAAAGACTAGAGGGAAGTGCCTGAAACTGTAGAGCTGTGTTCCAGTAGCCATGTTTCTTGAAGATGATTGTATAATGATATAGCTTTCACGATGTGACTGTGTGATTGTGAAAACCTTGTGTCTGATGCTCCTTTTATCTACCTTGTCAACAGATGAGTAGAACATATGGATTAAAAAAAGAAGAAATGGCCACCTGGACTCCCATAATCCTCTTAGACCCTTTAGATAAATATAGTTAACCAAGACACTAAATATTCCATATTTTATTCATAAATTTACTTGCAAAATTGTAATGTGATGTACCCGTATCCAAAGTTGTAATGAGTCAACTGAAAATTATAGTCTCTTATTTTGTAGTTATCACATTAATAGAATTATTTTAAGTTGTATTGTTCCAAAATATTTGGAACAATATTTAAGTTCCCTGGGAAAAATAATCTGAAAATGTAAAATGGCCAAAGAAAAATATTTTGAGTGAAAGAGCAATAAAATTTGAGAAAAAAGAAAAAAAAAGATGAACAATAAAGTGTTGGCAATGATTGGAGAAAACTAGGACCCTCAAACGGCTGCTAGTGGGAATGTAATATGGTGCATACACTGTGGAAACAGTTTGGTAGTTCCTAAAAATGTTAAACATAGAATTTCTCTATACCCCAGAAATCCTAATACATTCCCTTGGGGACTGAAAAAATTTACATGAAAATTTGTGCACAAATGTTCATGGGAGCATTAATCATGAAAGGGAAAAATCGGAAACAACCCACATGTCCATTAACTTATGAAATGATAAATTGTGGTATATCTATACAATGAATATTACTCAGCCACAGAAAGGAATGCAGTACTGACACATGCTACAACATGGATGGAACTTGAAAACATTCTAGTTTCAAGAAGCTAGATACAATAGGCCCCATATTCTCTGATTACATTTCTATGAAATATCCTAGGGGGCATGTCCACAGAGTTAGAAAATAAATTAGTCATTACCAGGGACTGGGGGAAAAAGGGAATGGGGACTGATGGATGATAGGAATGGGGTTTCTTTGCAGGTGGTAAATATGTTCTAGAGTTGGATAGCAGTGATAGTTGTTTAACCTTGTGAAGATTAAAAAACAACAACAACACTGAATTGTACAATTTACAAGGGAGAATTCTATGGTACGTGAATTGCATCTCAAATTTTAAAAACTATTCTTCATAGGGAAATTCCATATGAACAAAACCTGAGAGAATTTATTGCTATCAGACTTACCTTACAAGAAATTTGAAAGGAAATCCTTCAGGTTGAAAGAAGTGACAACCGAAAATAATTTGAATCCATACAAGGAAATAAAGATCATTTATAAGTAATGATAAGTACATTATAATACTTATAAGTATTTATAAGGAAATGATAAGTATGTGGATAAATATAAAAGGCTTTATAAATATTTTTTCAATTTTTCTTCTAGCTTGTAAAAGACATTGTATAATGCAATAATTATATTCTTGTTGGATTTATGACGTAGTTATCATGTAAAGTGATAGCACAAAAGAAGGGGAGGAAATGAAGCAGAGATTTTTTTTTAATTATCAGGACTCAGTACTATTCTTAAATGGACTATGATAAATTGAGATGCATGTTTTAATCTATAGAATAACCACTAAGGGAAGAAATTTTTTAAATATATTAAAAAGAAATCAGAGGGATTAAAGTGTTACACTAAATTTTTTTTAACCGAAAAGAAGGGCCGTAAAAGAAGGCAAAGAAACAAAAATTATAAGGAGACAAAAAGAAAAAAATTACAAAATAAGTCATAAATGCAATCATATAAAAACATTAAATTTGAATGGACCAAACAACCCACTCAAAAAAACAGAGATTGTCAGACTGGATCAAAAAACACACACATGGGAAAAACAGATCCAGCTTTTTTTCTGTCTATTAGAGTTGCATCTTTCATTCAAAGAAGTAAATAGGTTAAAAGTAGAAGCATAGAAAAGCTATTCTATGCAAACAATATTTTTAAGAGAGAGTTGGAGTGACTGTATTAATATCAGAAAACATAGACCTTAAGACAAATATTAATAGTTACAGTAGGGACATGTCATAATGATACAAGGGTGAATATGATTGGAAAGAAACAATTATAAGTGTATACACACCTAACAACAGAGGCACAAATGCATAAAGCAAAAAAAAACAGAGTTGAAAAATAGAAATAAGATAAAAAGTAATAGATAATACCCCACTCTAATTAATTGTTAGAACAACTGGACAGAAAATTAGCAAGGACACAGGACACTTGGACAACACTATTAACCAAATTGACTTTACTGATAATTATAGAACATTCCACCAATGACTGTAGAATGGACATTCTTTTCAACAGCGCAGGCACATTCTCCAGAACAAATAATATGCTGGGCCACAAAAGAAGTTCAGTACATTTAAAAAAACTGATATCATACAAAGTATGTTCAGTGAACCAAATTAAATCTATACTGGATATGTGGAAAACAAAACAATAGCATTCTAAATAATCCATGTGAAAATAATAATAATAATAAATAAATAAATAAATAAATAATACATGTGTTCTAGTTTGCTAGCTGCTGGAATGCAACACACCAGGGATAGATTGGCTTTTAATAAGAGGGGATTTATTTCCTTAGTTCTTCAGAGGAAGGGCAGCTAACTTTCAACTGAGCTTCTTTCTTATGTGGAAAGGCACAGGTGACCTCTGCTGGCCTTCTCTCCAGGCCTCTGGGTTCCAACAACTTTCCCGGGGGGGTGATTTCTTTCTGCATCTCCAAAGGCCTGGGCTAAGCTGCAGGTGCTGAGATCAGATATGCTGAGCTACTTGGGCTGTGCTACACTGAGCTCTCTCATTTAAGCACCAGCCAATTAAATCAAACGTCATTCATTACAGCAGGCACACCTCTTAGCTGACTGCAGATGTAATCAGCAACAGATGAGGTTCACATACCATTGGCGCATGTCCACAGCAACAGAACTAAATACCTTCACCTGGCCAAGTTGACAAATGAATCTATGACACCATGCATCAAAGGAAAAATCACAAGAAATTTTAAAAAATATGTTGAAATTAGGGAAAACAAGCAAAAATTAAAATCTGTGGGATGCAGGTAAAACTGTGTTTAAAGGGAGATTATAGCATCAAACTTCTATATCAGAAAGAAGAAAAATCTCAAGTCAATAGCAATCTTTACCTTTAAAATTTTTTGAAAAGAACAAAATAAACCCAAAACACGCAGAAGAAATGAAATAATAAAGTGAGAATGAAAATCATGAAATAGAAAGCAGAAAAATAATAAAATTAAAAATATCAAAAGTTGTTTTTTTAAAAAGAGCAAAAATTCTGCAAACCCTAGCAAGACTGATCAAGGTAAGAGAAGAGACATAAATAACCAAAATCAGAATCTTTATGATGTAAAAGGATTATAAGGGAATACTATGAACAACTACATACCAACAAATTAGACTACTTAGATAAAATGGACAAATTCCTAGAAATACACAAATTACTGAGACTGATTCAAGAAGAAATAAAGATTCTGAATAGACCATAACAGATAAAGAAACTGAATTGTTAGCTAAAAATCTTCCCACAAAGGAAAACTCAAACTGAGATGGCTTCACTAGTGAATGTTATCAAATATTTAAAGAATAATACAAATTCTTTAAGTACTCTTTCAGAATAGAGAAGGGAACATTCCCCAACTCATTGTATCAGGTCAATATTGCAGACATTACAGGAAAAAAAACCCACAGGCCAACATGTGCATGAAATAACTCAGAAATAAACCAAATTCAGCAACATTTTAAAAGAATAAAACACAACCAAAAGAGGGATTTATCCTAAGAATTAAGCTTGGCTTAATGACCAAAAACCAATTAATATACTATATTAGTAGAAAAAAACAAAAAACAAAAAGCAAATGATATCTCAACTGCAGTTAAAAACTCTCATAAAATGAGTAATAGAAGGAAACTTCCTCAACTTGATAAAGGGCATCTACAAAAAACCTACAGCTAATATCATACTTAGTAGTGAAAGACTGAATTTTTTGCCCTCGAGATCAGGAACAAGGCAAGGTTGTCAGGTCTTGCCACTTCTATTCAACTATGTACTGGAAGCTCTAGACTGTGTAATAATGGGGGGGAAAAGACAGTAAAGTCACCCAGATTGGAAAGGAAGAAATAACACTGTCTTTATTTGCAGATGACATGGATCTATATGTAGAAAGTCCTAAGGAATCCACCAAAAATCTGCTATAACTAATAACTTTATTATTGACTTCAGCCCAATGAGACCGATTTTGAACTTTTCACATCCAGAAATGCAAGACAAGTATATTCGTGTTAAGTCACTAAGTTTATGGTAGTTTGTTTATGGCAGCCACAGGGTATGAATTACTAGGGTGGCAAATTTTCTAAAATTGATTTATAGTTCAGTGAAATGCAGTCAAAACCCATTATGACTTTTTGTAAAAATTACGAACTTATCCTAAAATTTATATGGACATATAAAGGGCCTAGAATACCCAAAACAAAGTTGAGGGTCTTATACTATCTGTTCTTAAAACTTACTATAAAGCTACAGTAATCGAGACAGTTTAGTATTGGTATTGGAACACAATTGAACGTCTAGAAATAAACCCTTACATTTAGGGTCAATTGATTTTCAACAAAAGTGCCAAGACAGTTCAGTGGAGGAAAGAATGATGTTTCAGAAAATAATGCTAGGACAATTGGATATTCATTTTAAAAATAACTTATACTTCACACCATACACATAAATTAACTGAAATGGATCATAGATCTAAATGTAAGAGTTAAAACTTTAAAAAATCTGGAAGAAAATATGGGACAAAATCTTTGTGACCTTGGATTGGGCAAAGTGTCCTTAGACATGATTGTAAAAGCTAGGCCATTAAAAAAATTGATAAATTGGACTTCATTAAAATTAAAAACGCCTGTGCTTCAAAAGGCATCATTAAAAAAATCGAAAGACAGTCCACAGACTAGAAGAAAATATTTGCAACTCTTACATTTGATAAATGACATATTTAGAATATATAATACACTTACAAATCAGTAACAAGAAGAGAAACACCCAAAAGTGGGTGGACTATTTGAATAGATATTTCACCAAAGAAGATATATGAATGGATAATGAGCACATGAAAGAAAAGATGTTCAACAACTATGCTTATTAGGGAAATGCACATTAAAATCACTATGAGATGCCACTTTCATCCATTAGAATGACTATAATAAAAAAAGCAGGCAATGTCAAGTGTTGGCGTGTATGTGGAGAAACTGGAACACTCATACAATGCAGTAGGAATGTATGACACAGTCACTCTGGAGAAGTTAAACACAGTTATCATACTACCCCAAAATTCTACTCCTAATATCCAAGAGAAATGAGCACAAATGTCCACACAAAGACTTGCACTTTAATGTCTATAATAGCCAAAATTGGAAGCAATCCAAATAGCCATCAACCAATGATTAGATAAACAAAATGTGGTAAATCCACTTACTAGAATACTATTTAGCAAGAAAAAGAAACAAGATAGTAATACATGCTTCAGTATAGGTTAACCTCAGAATTATGCTAAGTGACAGAAGCAAGATGCAAACACTACATTCAGTATAATAGCATATATATGAAGTGACTAGAAAATGCAATTTATAGAGGCAGAAAGCAGAAGAGTGGTTGCCTATGGTGTAGGATGGGGAAAGAGCATTGGCTGAAAATAGGCTTAAGGGAATTTTGGGGGGTGATGAAAATGTTTTAAAACTGAATTTTGGTGATGGTTCACAACCTTATAAAGACCAAAAATCACTGAATTGTATACTTAAAATGAGTGAATTTCATGATATGTAAATTATTCTTCAATAAAGCTGTAAATAAAAGTCATGCATCCTCACAAGGAGGTATAATTAATTGCTTATATGTAGTTCAGCAATTGTAGATACATTTTTATATACAGTATATAAATAGATACAATATCTGTAACGTGTGTGCATATGCATTTATTTGCTTCTCACATTAAGAAAAAAATTTTATTCCAGGTAGTATGTATACTATTCAGTTTTCCTACCTTCACAGCTTTTTCTTGTATTTGAAAATTTTTTATTACAAATTAGAGAAAAGAATTCTTTGAATGTGACATATGATGCAGCATAAACTGGAAATTATAGAGAAAAAAATGAGATCATTGAATAATACCTTCTGCTACTGTATCATATTAAATGTAATTTTACGTTATTCACAACTCAGATGCCTGCTTAAATGTCCTACTTTCACAGGTTTTTCTTGTATTTGAAAATTTTTATAATTACAAATTAGAGAAAAGAGTTCTTTGAATGTCACATATGATGCAGCATAAACTGGAAATGGTAGAGAAAGAAAATGAGATCATTGAATAATACCTTCTGCTACTGTATCATATTAAGTGTAATTTTACATTATTCACAACTCAGATGCCTGCTTAAATGATTTTTAATTATTTAAATGTCTTATATACAAACTTTTGTATAATCTGGGGGGAGCATTCTTATAAAATGTTGAGACTAGGTCTTTACCCAGAAACCTAGTTCTATAGTATAACATTGGTCCTACCAAAAAAAAGCAACTTTTATTCCTATGATTTTGACTTGTGGCCCCTTCTCTGGGGGAAGAAAAAATCTGCTGGGAATGTGAGAACTAACTGCCTTTCAAATCTCATTTGTGTATATGAGCTCATTATTTTTCTTTCACAGCAATCCTTTAAGCAATTTCTACATCTACATCTAAATCCATTATGGAAACATTAGCTTTATATATCCTTTATTGTTGATGAAATATTATCTCAGTGTTTTGGTCTTCAGTTTAGATTGGTGCCAGCTATATTTATGTCTTCTCGGAGTTATAGCATTGCAGACATAGAGGGAAAAAGCTGTTTGCTTGGTTGCTTGACAGAAAGTCTATAGTAGCATAAAAATAGATGCATTTCTATGCTATAGCCTTCACATTGGTGAATAAAATTTATTTCCACTCATATTCACAACCATTTTTTAAATAGAAATAAATTGTTTTTCCCTAATAGTGCTTGATTTCTCTATTGAAACAGTGTTTGCAAACTAGGATCATAAATGCTATAATAGTACAATGCCTTTCATGATCCAGGTTTGTTAAAGCATATAGCCCTCATCTTTTATCTTTTATTTACAGCAGAATCACGTCATACGCACGTTTAAATTGAATTGATGATATAGCCTCAACAACAAAAAAATTTTAATTGAAAAAATCTTAAAATATTGCTATTATACTTATTATATACTGCACAGTACCAGAGACATTTTACATGTGTACATGTATGTGCCTGTATAGGATTTGTTGCATAGATACTTTCTGGGTAAAGAGGTTTTTCAAGGGTAATATGAAACTATGTGGGACTCTTTCTTTCTTGCCATACTCACTGCCTTTGGTACATTAATCCCCAAACACAGAGCAGAGGCCAGGTTAAGGCGCAACTCCACATTCCCTGGAAAATCTCCTCTGACACCCTCTCTTCCCAGGTGCTCACCTCTTCGCCCCCAGCTCCTGGAACATTTTCCACACCCCCTCCTGCCCTGGGATGCCATTGTCTATCTACATGTCTGCCATCCTCACTAGGGTATGATTCCTTTGAATGCAGAACCATGTTTTATTTATCTCTGTAGTCCCAGTATTTGAGGCATCTTTTGCACTCACTAAATATGCTCTATTCAATAAATATAGCAGCTAGTCGGAATTCAGATTATTCTGGCTAAACATTTACTGAACATCTGCTGTTCAATAAATGCTCTGGTCATGTAGGAGATGCAAGAATGAGTGGATACAGTTTTATTGACCTCAAGGGACTTGAAGTTTGTCATAATTTAAATTAAGAAAATATTTTGTCCTCATATGTTTACGTTTTTTATCCTCTCTGCTGGTCTGTAAGTGAAACTGCATGTAGCTAGTATTTAGAAAGTGAATTTTTAAGGCTTCTGTTTGTAATGCTAAATAAGAAGTTTTGTTTCTATAGTTCTAAAATATTAATAATAGCTAACTCTTGCCTGGGACTATTGTAAGTGCTTTCATGCAATATCATTTATCTATAATATTTTACATTCACTACTATTTATCATTTATTCTCCATACCGGTACTGTAATTTTTCCCATTTTATAGATGAGGAAACAGAAAAAGGGAAATTTGCACAGGTAATTTCACCCAGCTGAAACATGATAGAATCAAAATTTGAATTTGCTCATTGTCTAGGTTTTACCATAAAGTTTTAGAAGATCTACAGTTTAAATTTTCTCCTCCTCTGTACATACAAAAAGCTCACTGTTATCAAGTGAATACGCATTACATTTGGAAAAAATACATTTCTGTTTCTGAGCGGTTTAAGTAATAATGCAAAGGGATGTAACACAATGTGATCCCACACAAGAGTTGCTGTCACAAGGTAGTTTCTGATAATTGTCAAATTTGAACTTCAGCTTCCCATGAAAAAGAAAAGTCCTTTGACAATCACATTCAAAGCTAAGGTCAAGCTCTGCAGCCAATTCAGATTGGGAGCGTCTTCCACCCAAACAAAATGTCCACACGATTACTGTGGGCCCCATGGATAGACCCCTCGTCATCTAATTGTTCTGAGCAAATCTGGCCATCTGTTTACTGGTTTGGAAAAAAGTAAATTCACAGGGATCAAGATAGTGTGTGAGAGCTGACATGGGGATAGCAAAATACGTATTGTACTTGTCTTCTGTATGTGTTCTGAGTTTTCACAGCAATGTGGATAATTCTATTTATTGGTGATAGATTTATTCTTTTTGCTTTGTCTACTTTCCACAAGTAATTGAGACCAATTACCTCAAGGACACATACATGTAAAGCAATTTTTAAAAATCTGAAAGAGAGAATAAGACCCAGAGGGAGGAGGGGGAGATTCATATCAGCAAGAAGACAGGTTAGTACAACTGATAGTTACATTTAGTATCAAACTTCTTGGCAGTCATGACTAAAAGAGAAACACTATGAATTATGTAGCTCACATTATCTGATAAAAGGATGTGGTTTGTTCTTTGGGAGACATAGTCTTTTTCTTGACATTGCATTCTAAGAGGGCATTCGCCCAGGGATATATAAGTAATGGATAATATTTAATTAATGGATGGATGGCAGTTTTGTAAAAAAATTCAGGAACTGATATTGTTTCTTATCTTCTGAATCATTCTCTCTCTTTTCCTACATATTTGCCTGTGTAGCAGGTAACAAGCATTAGGTCCAAAGTAGCAACTGCATGATGTCAAATAATGAGTGTGCATATTTGCCTTCTGACTTCTGAATAACTTCAAAATTATATATGAACAGATAAAATGCAGGGAAGTGAAGACTCTATTTATTTATTTTTGCATGGGCAGGCACCGGGAATCAAACCCGGGTCTCTACCATGGCAGGCGAGAATTCTGCCACTAAGCCACCATTGCACCGCCCTGAAGTAAAACTTTTGAAGAACTCTGTTCCAACATTTAATATAAGTGGAAATTTCTGAACGAGGAGAATTTTGAATGCTATTAACTCCTCAAGGACAAGGTCCAGTCATTTATTAGTGAAGTCGCACTGAACACAGTAAGCAACAATTCTCCAAAAGGCATTGCCTGAACCACGAAGTTCACTCATTTTGCGACTTCAGGAATTTATGGAGGATTATAATCTTTCATATTTTGGGGCCATCCCAGCACTCTTACTCCCTTCCTCTGCTTTATTTTTCTGCACAACACTTACTGCCTTGTAATATAGATTTTACTTATTTATCTTGCCCATTTTCATTCTCCTCTCTAGAAACTGAGCCCCAAAAGAACTGAGATTCTGTCTGTTTTGTTCATTCTTGCATCCCCAACACTTAGAACAATGTCTGGCTCTGAGTAGGCATTTAATAAAGATGTATTGGATTAGTCAATACAGGAATGAATGAATAGTCTAAAATACTTAAAACTTCCTTATATCCATCTAAGTCAGAGAGATGAAAAGGTATATGGTTCAAAAGAAATAAAAACGCGTCTATGCAAAAATTTACACAAGAATATTTTTTGCTTTATGCATAATATTTGAAAACTGTAAACTATTCAGCTATCCTTCATGGGAGAATTTATTTATATTCTTAAATGGACTATCACTACTCCTCAATGACGAGAAGCAAACAGCATACAGCAACATACATCTGAACAAGGACATGGGAAATATGATAAAGTCCCACAGCATTTGAAATTAAGAGGACTGTAGTTCCTCTTTGCTTTTCCAGTATGACTCTTCTACTCCTGTTATTTCTCATGATGGTTACTGCAGGTCAGGCTAGGTGCTGGTTCCATTTTCGAAAGAATTAGGGTTATAAGAATTGTACATTTGAAAGATGCTATCGAGGAAAATGATAACATTTACCTCCATTACTTTTAAGGGAAATACTGTTTGGTTGAGGATGGCTGACTGCTGATAGCCTGTCTGTGCAGGCTCTTGTAATCACAAATTCAATTCTTCTTCAAGCTCCTGTGAATTTTACCACTTAGGTTATGTGTTTTCAATTCTGTTTTGCCATTTTTATAATTTCTTGGATTTATGGCTAAGCTGTGTTTTGGAACCCAATAGAAAGGCTTTGACCAATTGCAAAAAGTCCCTAAATTGCATGGCCTTTCTCCATTAGTTTCAACAAATGCAGACTTTAACATATACTTCAAAGAATTGTGACTTATTGTTCTATTGTTCCTCTCTCTTTTTAAAAGATGCTTATAATTGCTTGAATTACATGATCAATCCACTATAAAATATAAAATGTCTGGTAGTTCCATAAAGAAATACAAAGGCAAAGAGAAAAGGAGAATCCAGACTACACTGGCCTAATGGTATTACTCAAGCAGAGTAAGAATCAATTCAGCTTTTGTCCATTGCACCTAGAAGAAATCATCCCTATCTCTGAGCACATTGCTATACCAGATACAACAACAAGGAAACAGAAAATTAAGATGGCCTTAGGGTAATTGATGATGAAGGAAACAATTTCTTTGAAATCAGTAACAAATCTGTTCATCAGTAACAAATCTGTTCATACCATTGGCATAAGAACAGTGATGTCTCCTGAATACAGGCTTTCATAAACCCTTCTTTTCAAACACAAAGGAAAGATCAATTAGATACAGACTTGGTCTTCCCTGAGTCTGTATCTCCACCAGTGTAGTCCTACATGAACAAGTCTGTTTACTTTCATTTAACACTATATTTCCCAAGTTTAGTAGACCATCTTTGCAAATTCTAATCAACGTTGCCTGAAACTTGCTTTGGAAATTTCTAGTCTACACAACATGACTTGGTTGATCTTTTTTTGGCGTGGGCAGGCTCTGGGAATCAAACCCGGGTCTCCGGCATGGCAGGTGGTTGATCATTTTGACAGATCAGATACTGAGCACATATTTGACATGTAACTAGCCTATAAAAAGGTTGAAAAATGTTTATTTATAGAACAATAATTTCCCTCTGATACAAACTGGAAGAGATAGTAATTTGATATCAGCACATGATTCTGAAGACATAGACTGTGGGCTCCCTGGGTAACTTCTAAATGGCACTGATGCTTTGGGTTACAGATGGAACACTTCTTGTCAAGAGGCCAAAATCTAGGGTGATACAATGGTGGCTCAGTGGCAGAATTCTCGCCTGCCATGCCAGAGACCGGGGGTTTAATTCCTGGTGCCTGCCCTTGCAAAAAAAAAAGGAGGCCAAAGTCTGGGATTTACTTTTTTCCTGAGCCAGTTGGTTTCTGCCTGTTCTGAAACCAGTATACCCGACCCTGCTTTGACATTTCACCAAGTAACCATGGGAATGACTGAGTGAGACAGTGCAGATAAGCACAGGTAGGATTTACTAAAAAATTAATAACAAGCTAACAAAAACACTTATCCAAATGATCCTGAGTCAGCAATGTTGTCTTTTCCATTACACTAGAATACTTGCAACTTGAGGGGTATCATGAGCAAAATGTTTGCTTCTAGAATTGCTAACAGTTTTTAACACAGAAATTCTTCTAAGTTTAGCAAGAAAAAGCAATTATGATTTGAATAGCATAGCTTGGCCCTAAGTGGCATCTTTATTTGGAAATCAATAATTTTGTTTCAGAAGGAAAAACAAATATTTGGCATGTTGATGGTTTGGATTTTTTTTCTAACTACCAGAAGTCTTTGTCTCTTTCTTGCCGTTGTCTTCTGAACCATCGAACAAATGTTCAGGCAATATACGTCTTCCTAATCAGAAATCATTTTAAAAAAATCAGTCTGGGAAATAAAAGACCTATGATTCAAACATAATTGAAACTCATGTGATATTTGTAGCACCACAATTGTTTGAACTGATTTGATTTCAAATTTATTTCAGAGCATACTTTAAAAATGCATGCCAATTTTTTCTTCAAGTTTCGACATAGCTTATTAGTGGCTTTATTTTATAGTCTACCAGGTAGTAGTTCAGCAGGAAAGGACAGTGAGAGTGATAGAGAAATTTTAAAAGCAGCATAAAAGAACAATGAATTTGATTTTCCGTCAGACTTTCAGGAGGTGGGAGACATGACAAGGCAGCTTTATATGTCCCCTCTTACTACCAGCCAGACCAAAATACATAAATCCACTTGATATAGGTGGTGGCCAGTGTTCATACAGTCAGGCATACACCAGCCACGCGGTGTCCTCTGTTTGGCTCTTTGGACCGTGTGTCAATGTCAGAATCTCCGGAGTCCCTTTGTAATGCCCAGTTCGGGAAGACCTGGAATTTGGAGTCTGCTGGATATCTTACACACTGAAGAGCTACTTGGATGAAACTTGCTGGGTCTTGCTGGCTCCTAGAATGGAAGACTCCTAAGGAGTCTGTCAGTTTCTTTCCATCCTCGGGGATGCTAAAGTGTTTGGGGGTTGGGACTTTACATAGACGATGCAGGGCCCAACTCTTCACTGTGTGATTTTGAGTAAGTTATTTAACCTTTCATACGGACTTAGCATTCTCATTTATACTATGCTGTAACTAATAATACTTATTGCACAACATCGTGTAAAAATCCAGTGGAAATAATGGATTTCAAAACCTGGCGCAATGCCTCATGGCAAACAAACATATAAAAATTATGTTAATTAATAACAACCATGAGTGGTTCCCCTCTCCCCCAAATTTACAGATTTCTTTTAGCCATAATACCCAGTAGCTAAAACAGATCATATTAGTGGGTTCTGCTCAGAGCAGACTCAAGGCCTTTGAGGCAGCTGTTAAGCGGTGGCTTAGAACTCTGCTGGGAAACCACTAGGAAGATGCACCCACCTCAGACCTACCCTCTCATCACCTGTCAGCCCCTTCCCCTGGGCGGCCAAGGGAGCCGGATAGATTGCTATTATTCCATGTGTATTTATTTAATTTCCCTCTTAAATTAAAAAAAAAAGGTACAGAGTAGTGAAAATCCAGATGAAATAAAACCCCAAATGTTAAGTAATAAGAAGGAAAAGCAGAAGGATTATACTAGCAGAGTTAAAGAAAAAAACATTAGGAATTTCCAAAAACGAAAAAAGAAAAAGAAAAGCTCTGAAGTTTCTAAAAGCCAAGACAAAGTAGGAAAGATTTCTTAGGTTCCATTCTCTGCTTAAAAGACATTGACCTCATTATCAGAAGAAAAAGCATTTTCATGGCCGCATACTCTGTGATTCACTTATCAGGTAAATGTCTAAATAAATGTTGAGCAACATGTTATAGGGACCCTCAATGTCAAATTTGGAGGTAGTTTTTGATGCAGTGATATTCTCTATTACAGTTGTGACCCTTTTCCCCCTACTCAATCCTCATTTAAAGGAAAAGAGAATGGAGTAAGTTGTAATTCTATAAAACTAATGCAGTGGAGAGGTGGTCCATGTCCAAATCCAGATAAATAAATGCAAGAGTTCAAGATCTTGGGGGGGGGGGGGCGGGGAATGAAGCTTGAAGGTAAAGAGAATTGAAATAGAGGGTAATAGAAAATTGCAAAGCCAGGAAATTAGAAAGATTATCAATGTGAACGTTGAAATACATTACTCATTTGTGAGCCAGATGCTCAAATCTCAGAAATTAAAGGATCTTTCCTGTACGTCTACAGGTGGCAGTCACAGGAATAGGAGAGAAAGAATAAAAGAGAAGGTGAGCTAAGGAAATATACTGAGTGCTTGACATGTGCCAGGTTCTCTGCTAGATGTTCTTCAAACTGGGAATCATTTTATCTTCACAACTATCGTACAAGGTCTTGAGATCTTTGAGTGGTAGGGGCCAGTGTCAGACACAGCTGTGGGGTGCATGGATGGTTCAGTGGTAGAATGCTCACCTTCCATGCGGGAGACCCAGGTTTGATTCCCAGACCATGCACCCAAACAAACAAAAAAACACAGCTGTGCTCTCTCCACCCGTCCATGCAGGTCATGGAAATTGTCCCTGTGGGCTTCACAGAAGAAAGGAGAGTCTTGAAATCTAGAAAGAAAGTGACATGGAGGAAAAGACTATTCAACCCCCCCGTATCATATGAGTTTCAGGTACACAAATGAGGTGTGGTTTCTGCAGTGAGTGTTTTATAGGGCAAGTCAGATTTCAGTTTTGGTGTAAAGACTAAAAAAGAACTTGAGAAAAGGGTTAAAGATGAAAACGAACAGCAAGTAAAAGGGAATGAGAAAGGGAAGCCAGGTGGTGTGGGGATTGTTTAGGGGTAAAGGAAAGAATCCATTACCCCTAAATGGGGTAATGACCTGGAGGGAGAATTGATGAATTTGTTCAAATAATCCCACCTGGATTACAAATGAAATGTGGTGGAGCCAGGGATTCTTGGGTGCTGACCACATCCTCCCCCCTCTTTATTACCCTCTTCTGCAGAGCAGTTGGTGCTTTGTTATCTGCCAACAGGAGCTCCCTGGCATATACCTACCCTCTTAGGCAACATGTTATTTTACTACCCCTGTTCACTGATGTAAATTCCTCAGAGCTACCCAATCTGTACACTTCTGCTGAGTTCTATCCAACTTTTAAACATTGTAGGTGAAAATTGAAGGTGAGGGACAGGATGTGATTGCCCAGCCCTCACATGAATCTAGACATGAGCTAGGAACGAAGCACCCTCATTCATGAATAAACACTCAGAATTCTATGAAAACAACCTCATTTTCCATTTTAAAATTTTTAATCAATATTCAGTTTTCTGGGGGGAAACGAAAGCAATCTACCAAACAAAGCCCCTCTCCTTCTACGTGTAATTTAATCACTGTAGCACCAGTTGTATATTTTTTTTAAAAAAATAGAGCTGGAGATTGGGTAGCTCTTTCTTCAGGGTAGGCAGGAGGTAGGGTACTATTTTCCCAGGAAAGACCATTAGAGGTCTATTTAGCAAAGACTCAGCAGATTCCAGGGAGTCCACCTCCCCACCACCATCATTATCCAGCCATATGTCCCCATCCCAAGTGTCAGGATCCCATTCTTCTCCAATCAAAGCCCTTACTTTAACAGCAGACACCCTGCAAGGTTGAGATTTTAGTTTATGTTGAAAATCTTCTATGTGTACAATGAAGCATTAAAAGCAGGCTGGGGTTGGTAAAAATTAAACTCTTGCTGCTTTCTGTCAGGAAAGCATTGAGGAGGGCAGTTGGATGGCAGAAGGACATGTGCACTTGGGAATTGTTCAGATGAGACACAGTTTGCTGACAGAAATAGTCTAGACTAATTCTCATCCATTGGGTAATTCTAAAGTTCATAGCATCCTCCACAGAAGTATGTTTAATCCTCAATAGGACATTTTAGAGTAGATAACTTCTCCTCACCCAGCTAATCAGCTGAAAGAGTATCTAGTGGGGGACAGGAGTGAGAAACTAGAAAACATCACCCTACAGCCTTGATTATAAGACAATGACTTAATAGAGAGCTTTTGGTTTGTTTGATGTGGGGGAGAGGACAGAGAGATAGAAAAACAAAGACACGACATTAAACATGCACACAAAATGTAAGCCATAATCATTTAAAAAATGTCAAAATTTGTGAATGTGTGTGTTTTAGGATTGAGGAAACATAGTGATAAAGGTAATAATGGTTATAATTTTTTTTTTTTTTTTTGATATGGGCAGGCTCCGGGAATCAAACCCGGGTCTCTGGCATAGCAGGCAAGAATTCTGCCTCTGAGCCACCGGTGCATTGCCCAATAATAGTTTTAAAGAAAAATTGTACTAGGAGCTATTTGTTCTTTCTTCCTGGTCATTTGAATGCTCTTAAGAAAAGAAAAAAGTGGGCTAATTTTCCAATGCATTCTTATTCAGGGTTCTCAGGAAGAAACTCAAAGGGTTTCTAACATGTTCATCCAAGTTATCTTGTGTCTGGAACATTCACCGTTGCATAATGGAAGTAAAAAAAATCAGATTAAAAGATTCAACCTGATTAGCATCTCACAAAGGTATATTATTGGGTGGGGAGAGGAAAACTGATGTGGGGCTTTTCTTCAGATGACCTAGAGGACTCAGTGACTATGGTGTGTACATTAGCACCTCATCTTGGTGGCTTTTGTGACAACTTAGACATATGAGAAAGTTTCACTCTGCACCTTAACAAAGCAGGGTAGGGCTGTGTGTGGGGAGTGAGAATGGAGGGAAGTCTTATCCAATGTGGTAAAGGAGGCTGTCATAAAAATAGGTCTCTTGATGCCAAGAGAAAAGACCTAGACAAGGAGAGCCTACAGAGAAGAGGGGAAGGGCAAGAGAGAGTAAGGAGGGGAAATATGCTGCTCCAGGGCAAACACGGAAGTAGGGAAAGATGTACATAGACCACACTCCAAGGTGATCCACAATCTGCTCCCAATTTTCTCTCCAAACTATTTCTCACTAGTCCTAGAAGATCTTGCTCAGTGGGGTTCCTCACCTTGCATACACTTGAGCACCCCACTTATTCCATAGCTTCCCTGTCTCCGTATCTTTAGGATATGCTATTCACCACCATAGAGAGCAACTCCTCAACTATGCCCAGAAAACTTCTTTACCTTTTTTCACGAGCATCTTAATGAAAATCTTTCCTGAGCCTACTATCTCCTTGTGGTCTTTCTTTCTTCTTAAACCACCAATCTCATATGTGCGTTAT
The DNA here is from genome assembly GCF_023851605.1 of Tamandua tetradactyla. Lineage (NCBI taxonomy): Eukaryota > Metazoa > Chordata > Mammalia > Pilosa > Myrmecophagidae > Tamandua > Tamandua tetradactyla. The sequence goes on from NC_135328.1 coordinate 77,158,403, forward strand.
GATTATTTTTTACTTTATCTTATTTTCCCTGGTTGTGATGGTTAGGTTCTGGTGTCAACTTGGCCAGGTGATGATGCCCAGTTGTCTTGGTCAGACAAGCACTGGCCTGACCATTGCTGCAAGGATATTTTGGGGCTGGTTGATAAACCGGGAGTCTGGTTTATTAATTCATCAGTCAGTTGATTGCAGATGTGGCTGATTATATCTGCAGTCAAATAAAGGCATTGTTCTAGTTTGCTAGCTGCCAGAATGCAACACACCAGAGACGGATTGGCTTTTAATAAAAGAGGATTTATTTCATTAATTCTTCAGAGGAAAGACAGCTAACTTTCATCTGAAGTTCTTTCTATGTGGAAAGGCTCAGAGTAATCTCTGCTAGCCTTCTCTCCAGGCCTCTGGGTTCCAACAACTTTCCCCAGGGTGATTCCTTTCTGCATCTCCGAAGGCCTGGGCTAAGCTGTGAGTGCTGAGATGAGGTATGCCAAGCTGCTTGGGCTGTGCTATGTTGCGCTTTCTCATTTCAGCACCAGCCAATTAAGTCAAATGTCATTCATTGCAGTAGGCACACCTCCTAGCCGACTGTAGATGTAATCAGCAACAGATGAGGTTCATGTACCATTGGCTCATGTCCACAGGAACAGAACTAGGTGCTTTCACCTGGCCAAGTTGACAACTGAATCTAACAACCACAGGCATGTCCCCCACAAACAAGATAATCCAATCAGATGAAAACTTTTAAGGAAGAAGAAAGACTTTTTCACTGCTTCTTCAGCCAGTGAACCTCTCCTATGGAGTTCATAGAGACCCTCATTGGAGCTACCAGCTTTACAGCCTGCTCCACAGATTTTAGACTTTTCCATGCCTATGGTTGAATGAGACACCTTTATGAAGCTCATATTTACAGATCTCTCCTGTTGATTCTGTTTCTCCAGAGAACTCGCCTAATACAGATTGGTGTTGGAAGTGGTTCTTGAAGAGCTGAGTCTTAAAAATGGGTTTTTACAATTGGTTTTCTGTTCTGATTAGACTCAAAGTTACTAATGACTCTGTTTCCAATAAACAAGATGGTACTGACAGTCCCTGGGGTGAGTTGTCAAGAAAAATACACAGAATACCACAATTTGATCCTACTAATTGTACATTTGAATGAGGCAAGGCTTTGGATGAGTGTCTTTGACATTTTAACAGATTTTTGTGGAATTTAGAGAAATTATGATGTTGGCTGTTTTTATATATATATATATATATATATATATATATATATATATATATATATATATATATATATACGCTGGATACAGTTATGAGGGAAAAGGATGAGTTCAAGTCTTAAAATTTGCAACTTAAGTGCTATATGAAAGATGTAAAAGTTTCTATATGTGCTCTGAAAGGAAATCTTATTTCCTATGTTCCCAGACTTAAGATCTCTGAAAACCAGACATAGAGCTTCATTGTACACATAGAAGATTTTCAACATAAACTAAAATCTCAACCTTGCAGGGTGTCTGCTGTTAAAGTAAGGGCTTTGATTGGAGAAGAATGGGATCCTGACACTTGGGATGGGGACATATGGCTGGATAATGATGGCGGTGGGGAGGTGGACTCCCTGGAATCTGCTGAGTCTTTGCTAAATAGACCTCTAATGGTCTTTCCTGGGGAAATAGTACCCTACCTCCTGCCTACCCTGAAGAAAGAGCTACCCAATCTCCAGCCTGCCCTGAGGAAAGAGCTTCCTGACCTCCAGCCTGCCTTGAGGGAACAGCTTCCTGGCCTCCAGTCTGCCCAGAGGAATCTGCCATCCAATCTCCCCCTAAAGAGATTAACCCTAAAGCTGTAACCACCTCCCCTGGAGAAACAGCCCTCATTCCTCTTTCTAGAGCAACAAATCCTGTTTCACCAGATGACACTGCAAAGGAATGCCCTGAGGTAATTGGCTTGAAAGAGATTTTATTTTTTTCATGATCCACCCCACCACCCCTCTTTTCTTTAAGACCTATAACTAAAGTCCTGATAGGCCCTGAAAGGTGAAGAACAAAATGTGACCCATGAGGAGATACACTATGGTCCAAAAGAACAGCATGAGTTTTCCAATCTGTATAGACAGAAATCAGAGGAATATGTGTGGGAATGGATATTAAGGGTGTGGGATAAGGGCGGAAGAAATATAAAGTTAGATCAAGCTATATTTATTGATGAGGGCCCACTAAGCAGAGATTTGGCATTCAGTATTGTAGGTCAAGAGGTCAGAAAGGGCATTAACAGTTTGTTTGGATGATTGGCTGAAACATGGATCCAAAGGTGGCCTATATTACCTGGGGTTGAAATTCCAGAACTACTCTGCTATAATGTAGATGAGGGGATCCAGAGGCTTTGAGAGATTGGAATGTTAGAGTAGATTTATTATGTAAGACCTCATCACACACCCCAGGAATGCCCAAAGGACAGATCTTTCACCAGAATCTTAAGAAATAAATTTGTGAGACTAGCTCCATCATCCCGGAAGAGCTCTGTTGTTGCCCTTCTCTGTAAGTCAGATATTAGTGTGAGAACTGCTGTCACTGAGCTGGAATCCTTTAAACACAATGGGGATGACCAGATCCGAAGTTGGCAGAAGCCATGTGGCAAAAGTTAATCACTACATACAAGGTGGGTGTGACCACTGTAATGAACAGTAAACTCAAAGCAACAGTCAAAATAATCTGACTAACAGAGACTTCTGGCATTGGCTAGTAGATCATGGGGTATTTGCACTGCATAAGAATTCTAAGTCAAATGACAGAAGTCTAACTTGAATTACAGAGAGTCACAGCCCCTTAATCAGTTCCCAGATTTGAAACAGTTTACAAACCCAGAGCCATTTGAATGAGGGGAGGGCTGGGTACCCTTGGGGAAGGACCCTGCTACACTGCCCTAAATTTACACTGTTAGCCTTCCTGCCAGCCTTCCCCATGGAGACCTACGTCCTTTTATCAGGGGACTGTGCACTGATCAGATATTTTGGGGATTATCAGACACTGGCTCAGAAGTGACACTAATTCCCGGAGACAGAAAATATCACTCTGGTTCACCAGGCAGGGTAGGGGCTTATAGAGGTCAAGAGATCATTGGAGTTTTAGCTCAGGTCCATCTCACATGGGTCCACTGGGTCCCTGGACCCATTCTGTGGTCATTTCCCCAGTTCCAGAATACATAATTAGAATTGACATACTCAGCAACTGGCAGGATCCTCACACTGGTTCTCTGACTCATAGAGTGAGGGCTATTATGGTAGGAAAAGCCAAGTGGAAGCCACTAGAACTGCCCTTATGTAGCAAAATAGTAAATCAGAAGCAATAATGGATTCCTGAAGGGATTGCAGAGATTAGTGCTACTCTTTTTGAGGGATACAGGGGTGGTAATTCCCACCGCATCCCCATTCAACTCTCATATTTGGCCTATGTAGAAAACAGATGGGTCTTGGAGGATGACAGTGGATTATTGTAAACTTAACCAGGTGGTGACTTCAATTGCAGCTGCTGCTCCAGATGTGGAATCATTGCTTGAGCAAATCAACACATCCCCTGGTACCTGGTATGCAGCTATTGATCTGACCAATACTTTTTTCGCAATAGTTGTCACTAAGGACCACCAGAAACAGTTTGCATTCAGCTGGCAAGACCAGCAGTATACTTTCATTGTCCTGCCTCAAGGATATATCAATTCCACAGCCCTATGTCACAGTCTTGTCCACAGGGACCTTGATTGTTTCTCTCTTCCACAAGACATAACATTGGTCCATTATATTGATGCTATTATGTTGATTGGACCTAGTGAGCAAGAAGTAGCAACTACTCTAGACTTATTGATAAGGCATTAGCAAGTCAGGGGATGGGAGATAAATCCAACAAAATTACAGAGGCCTTCCACCTCAGTGAAATTTCTAGATGTCCAGTGGTGTCAGGCATATCGAGATATCCCTTCTAAGGTGAAGGATGCCCTGTTGCATCTGGCTCCTCCTATGACCAAAAAAGAGGCACAATGCTTAGTGGCCTCTTTGGATTTTGGAGACAACCTATGACTCATTTAGGTGTGCTCCTCTAGGCATTTACTGAGTGACCAGAAATGCTGCTAGTTTTGAGTAGGACCAGAATAAGAGGAGGCTCTGTGACAAGTCCAGGCTGCTGTGCAAGCTATTCTGCCACTTAGGTCATATGATCCAGCAGATTCAATGGTGCTGGAAATGTCAGTGGCTAATAGGAATGCTGTCTGAAGCCTTTGACGGGCCTCTATAGGAGAATCACAATGCAGACCCTTACGATTTTGGAGCAAAGCCTTACCGTCCACTGCAGATAACTACTCTACTTTTGAGAAATGCTTTTAGTTTGCTACTGGGTCTTAGTAGAGACTGAGCACTTAACTATAGGCCACCAAGTTAACATGAGTGAGTTGCCTGTCATGAGCTGGGTATCGTTTGACCCACCAAGCTATAAAATTCGGCGTGCACAGCAGCACTCCATCATAAAGTGGAAATGGTATATAAGAGATAGGATTTGAGCAGACTCTGAAGGCACAAGTAAGTTACATGAGGAAGTGGCCCAAATGCCCATGGACCCCACTCCTGTCACCTTCTCTTTACCTTCTCTTTCCCACCCAGAGCTATCGCCTCTTGGGGTGTTAGTTATAGTCAGTTGACTGAGGAAGAGAAAACTCTGGCCTGGTTTACAGATGATATGCAGGTTCCACTTGGAAGTGGACAACTGAGGCACCACAACCCCTTTCTAGGATGGCCTTAAAGGACAGTGGTGAGGGGAAATCCTCCAAGTGGGCAGAACTTTGAGCAGTGCACCTGGTTGTTCATTTGGAAGAAGGGCATTTGTATACTGACTCATGGGCTATTCCCAAAGATTTGGCTGGATGGTCAGGAACTTGGAAGGTGCATGATTGGAAAATTGATGACAGATAGTTCTGGGGAGAAGGTATTTGTATAGACCTTTCTGAACAGACAAAAAAAAACATGAGATATTTGTGTCCCATGTGAAATTCAGCAGAGGAAAATTTTAATAATCAAGTGGATTAAATGACCCATTCTGTGGATACCAGTCATCCTCTTTCCCCTGCCACTCCTGTCACTGCCCAATGGGCTCATGAACAAAGTGGGTATGGTGGTAGGGATGGAGGTTATGCATGGGCTCAGCAACATGCTCCTTCCGCTCACCAAGGCCAGGCTGGTTACAGCTACTGCTGAGTTCCCAATTTGCTAGCAGCAGAGACTCACACTCAGCCCCTGATGTGGCACCCTTCCCCAAGGTGATCAGCTGGCTACATGGTGGCAGCTTGATTTGGGACCACTTTCATCATGAAAGGAGCAGTGATATGTTCTAACTGAAATAGAAACATACTCCAGATATGGGCTTGCCTTCCCCAAAAACTACCATCCATGGACTTACAGAATGCATTATTCACCATCATGGTATTCCACACAGCATTGCTTCTGATCAAGGAACCCACTTTACAGCAAATGAAGTGCAGGAAGGGGTACCATGCTCATGGAATTCTCTGGTCTTACCATGTTCCCTGTCATCCAGAGACAGTTGAGTGGAGTGGCATTTTGAAGACCCAATTACAGCACTGACAATGTGGAAATAAATACTTTGCAGGGCTGTGGCAGTGTTCTCTAGGCTGTGTATGTTCTGAATCAGTGTCTGTAGTATGGTCCTGTTTCTCGCATAGCCAGGATTCACAGGTCCAGGAATCAAGAGGTGGGATTGGGAGTGACACCACTCACTATCACCCCTAGTGATCCACTAGAAAAATTTTGACTTCCTGTCTCTGAAACTTTAAGCTGTGCTGATCTACAGGTCTTAGTTCCAAAAGGAGGAGTGCTCCTACCAGGAGACACAACAGTGATTCCATTGAACTGGAAGTTAAGACTGCCATTTGGCCACTTTGGGTTTCTCATGCCACTGAATCAACAGGCAAGGAAGGGGATTACTGAATGTCTGGGATGATTGATCCTGACTATCAAGGGGAAAGACTACAACTACACAATGGAGGTAAAGAAGAGTTTTCCTGGAATGTAGGGGATCCCCTAGGGTGTTTCTTAGTGCTACCACGCCCTGTGATTAAACTCAATGAAAAACTGCAACAACCCAATCCAGGCAGGACTACCAGTGATCCAGAAAGTTCAGGGGTCACCCCACCTGGCAAAGAACCATGGCCAGTTGAAGTGCTTACTGAGGGTAAAGGGAACATGGAATGGGTAATGGAAGAAGGTAGTGATAAATATGAACTATAGGCATGTGACTAGTTATAGAAATGAGGACTAGGATGGTATGAATATTTCCTCCCTGCGTTATTATGAGTATATTTGTACATAAGCAAATATCTTGTTTTTCTCTTATATGGCATAAGTTGTATTGTTCATGTTAGGGTGTTTTAGGTTGTAGGATATGAAGTTTAAGAGTGAATGTTACCTAAGGACTTACACCCTATTCTGGAGAGATGTAGTGCATTTCCAGTTGTGTGCAGGACAGTTGAATATTGTTAGGCAAAACATACGTCTCTTATTGTGTTCTATTTGGAAATTAAGCATGCTTCAAGGTGATGTATATAGCTGCCAAGTTGACAAGGGATGGACTGTGATGGTGAGGTTCTGGTGTCAACTGATCAGGTGATGATGCCAGTTGTTTGGGCAGGCAGGCACTGGCCTGACCATTTTTGCAAGGGTATTTCAGGAGGCAGGTTTATTAAATCATTAGTCATTTGATTGCAGCTGTGACTGTTTACATCTGCAGTCAACTAAGGCTGTGTTTCTCACAAACAAGACAATCCAATCAGCTGAGGGCTTTTAAGGGGGGAGAGAGAGATTTTCACTGCTTTTTCAGCCAGTAAGCCTCTCCTGTGGAGTTCGTTGAGACCCTTCATTGGTGCTGCCAGCTTCACAGCTTGCTCTGCGGATTTCGTACTCGTCCATTCCCATGGTTGTGTGAGACACCTATATAAATCTCATATTTACTCCTGTTGGTTCTGTTTCTCTAGAGAACCCTGACTAATATACTGGTATATTTTTATTCAGGGCAGGAGTTTTGAATTAATAATTTCCATGTTCTGAGCACATAGAATAGTCTTTCAACATCACATTACATGAATGTTTAACATATGCTAGTTTAATAAATAGAATGAAAGGGAAATAATTTAAACAATGGTGAAAATTCAATCCTCAATGCGCACATGCCTCGAAGAATCTTAAGTCAGTCAATCCACCTGAATGACCTTCAGAAACTTTGGGTTTTACCATGTGCCTCTCATTGTGTGAGCCTCTTAACAAGTGTTTTAGTTTGCTAAAGCTGCTGGAATGCAATACACCAGAAATGGATGGGCTTTTATGAAGGGGATTTATTTAGTTATAAATATACTAATTTGGGAAGGCACATGGCAACATCTGTTGGCCTTCTCTCCTGGCTTCTCTGTTCAAATGGCTTTCCCACATTTTCTTTCTGCATCTCCAAATGTCTGGGTCTGTGTCAGCTCTGAGCCCTGAGCTGAGTTGTGCTGTGCTGTGCTGAGCTCTGCTGAGCTGTTTCTCTCTCTTCTGACCCCACTATTAAGCCTCCAGCTAATTAAATTAAGTGTCACTCATTGTCACTGATTGCAGAAGACACTCCCCTTAGCTCACCACAGACATAGTCAGCCATAGACGAAATTCACGTAATGATTTAAGGCCACAGCAACAGAACTGGGCACCATCATTTGGGCAAGTGGCCCCTGAATCTAATTCCTACAGTAAGATAAACTTGATTTCCATGTTTAAAAATACTTTATTTCTAGACAACATGGTCCCTATAAGTGAAACCATCTCATCTGTTCCAGTGCTGGAAACAAAGCCTGGCTGCTCTGGATTGCTGTGGGGGGTAGGATGTGAGACTGCACCTGGGCGATGCTCACCTTCTGTGCTGAATTCAGACCCTATACTCTGCATTAGATGAGCTCCCACTGAATCTCCCCAAGCGCAGCCTAATCTGTATCTTAGTTACTACATCTGCCTCCCCAGAGTGGATATGAGTTTCTTAGCAACAGGGACCCCTTCTTCCTCACCTATGTATTGCCATTTCCTGCCCGGCACTTATGCACTTACTAATTATGCACAAAATTACGTTTCAGGCAAAGTATAGGAAAGACTCTGAAATCTGGTTTTGGATTTTCTATTGGTATAAAAGACATCATTGAGACAATGGGCAAGAGCTGATAAGACCTAAGATTAGGTAATAGGATTTAATCAATGTTAATTACCTGATTGTAAATAGTACCTTGGCTATGTAAGACTATTCTTTATTTTAGGAAAGGCACCCTGAAGAATTTAGGGATAAAGAAACAGCATGCTTGAAACTTTCTCTTAAAGAGTTAAGAAAAAATATTTGTGTGTGTATATGTGTGTGTAAATGTGTGTGTGTGTGTGTGTGAGTTTGGGATGCTGGGTGAAGATATCCAGAAATTCTTTGAATGTTCTTGCAACTTTCCTCTAAGTCTGAAATTAAGTTTAAAAAAAAACAAGTGAGGGTGTGGATCAAGTTACTTCACTGTGTGTCATGGGAACAGAGGCTCAGGACGCAACGGAAACTTTCCGCGAATGACCACTTTATTACTTAACGCAGCACAGAGTCCAAAAGAGCCAAATTGAGCCTAATGGGGTCAGTCTCCTGGGGAGGCCAAAATTGCTCAGATCTAGGTCGGTAGATGGCAGCTCTGCATGCCCACTTCACACTGAAGAAGAGAGACAAATCTGTGCTGCCAAGGGGTATTTAAATGACTGAGGGGAAGGGCTCTGTCACTGAGATTTCCTGCCCTGACAGGCACCTGGAGCTGCTTGTTCCCAGTTTCCAGGTTCAGGACATGGCTGGGCCCTTTCATTAGATCCAACACCTCCCCGAGTCTCCAGAATGGAAACATACTGAAACTTCTGTACACAAAGGGAGGGAAGAAGGGAGAGAGGGGAGAGTGTTGAGTATGTGTCTGTGACTTCTGCTCCACGTGGTACTCTTTTGGACTGGGTAGAGAAGTCTCTGATGTCCCCAGCCCAGCCTTTTCTCTGCCTCGGAGGGTCAAAGAACTTGCTACTGGCTCTTGCCCAAATACAAAGGGTACAAATATTCAACAGTAAGGAAAATCTTACCACAGACAGCTACAACGAACTTGGATTTTGATTGATCTAGGACTATGTGAGGTTTCTTTCCCACCTATATCTGAGAATTCAGGGCCAGTCCAAGTAAAAGTGATTTACACTTTTCTCAACTTTCTCCTAAGCAGAGAATTCCAGAAGCATTGAAAGATTGTGATCGTAATATTTACAGTTATTTTTAATCCATTGCTTGCCATATGTCAGGCATTGTGTTTAGAATTTTTCATCTACTTTTTCATTTCTGCCTCATAAAACCCCTAGGACTTAGATACTAATATTTTACTGCTGAGATAACCCATACTTATAAGGATTAAGTAGCTCATCCAAGCTAATATGATGTATGTTAGTTCAGGTCTGCCGGGAAGCAGATGCCAAGAGGTGATTAGACATGGAGGAGATTTTATTGAGAGAAACTCCTGTAAAAGATAAAGGGATTTTATGGTGGACAATTTCCATGATTAACTGTACAAATATATAAAAGTTGTTTCATAAACTAGAGCAAATGTGCAACAACTATTAGAAAGAGTTAGTAATAGAGGGGTATATAGGGAAAAAAGTGCCTATTGCAAACTATGGACCATAGTTAACAGTAGTATTTTAATACTCTTTCATCAACAGTGACAAATGTACCACAGCAATACCATGGGTCAATAATAGGAGGGGATAAGGTATATGGGAGAATTTAGGGGTTATTTTTATTTCTTTTCTGAGTAATTAAAATGTTCGAAATTTTATCATGGGGATGTGTGCCCAACTATGTGGGGATACTGTGAGCCAGTGACTGTGTACTTCAGATGGTTTGTATGGTGGGTGAATATATCTCAATAATATCACATTAAAAAAAGATAAAGGGAAAGAAGCAGGAGTAGGCAGGGAGAGCCTTCAGACAGCAGTACAGGTCTGAGACCTGTGAAGGAAAAGAGGCAGAATGGTAGCCACCCCCATCCGGGACTTTTGAGGCCCCTCTTCTCCTCTGGCCCCAGGGCAGTTCTTGGAGAGGGGTTCTGAGGTTTCTGCACGAATAGAGGTAAGCTATTGTTTTAATGCGTTGCGGAACTAGGATGTGATGGTTTCCTCTCTCTGACTGGGGAGCACTCCCTTCCCTCCTGCAATATGGTTTATATAAATAACATTCTTATTTTAAAATTCTCAGTCTTCTGATCTTATGTTCCTCAAGCATATGTAATCACCTTGTTTCAGAGATACAAAGTGGGATGCAGTTCAGTAGATCATCTAGTTAATTAATGATATAGAACATCAGTCTTAAAATCACAGTTCCACGGGAAAGATTATCATTCCAATCCTGGTGAGAGTTAGACCCACACAGGATTACCGGAGGTCACATTTTGCATCGTGAAAAGAGAACGCATTAAGATTAGAAATAAGACCAGTATCAGGCACAGGCCCTGAAAGAAGTGTTTTACTTAAATCTCTCAGGCCTTTGTCAAGAAAGAATTTTCGTAAAAATTCAAAAGATGTCCCATCATCAATTATATGTTTTGACTCTAACCCAGAGCTTTCCAGTCTGTGGGTGGTAGCCCTTGAAGGGTCCACAAGTCCCATTTGTAGGTCAAGCATCCTTAGCATAGATAGCATGCCCCTCACACATACGGTTTATACTTTTTCAAAATTATGTTGATGCTTAATGATTAATGACATACAGATAAATCCTAACGCATTGCTAAGTTCAAAGGAGATGCTATAATTCAGTTATTTCTCAATCAGTGGATATTAAAAGTACAACTTCCAACATGTAGCACCTTGCGATGCTTTCCTGAGTTTCAAAAGGTGCATTATATTCAAAGAGGTTGGTACTCAATGCTGTGTAAATGATGTCTGGTACCATTAAATATATTGGACACTATAAAGAGCCCCACCAGAATCCTTGCACTGGGGCTTCCTTAACATTTATGTATCACTCTAAATAGATTCTTTTGGGTACTTTCAAATCCATTTTGAAAAGGCAAAAAAAAAAATCCATTTATACTCTGCAGGATAAATTGTTATATGGAATATCATCACCAGTGTTAATTAATTAAACAAAATGAAGGAACTATATTTATTTGTGTAGTCCAGATACAGAATCAAGATTATAAATTCTCAGTGAGAAAATTTCATTTTGGGGATCAAATTTTATCTTCTTTACAGATTTAGTGCCAGTCTGTTCTGTTTCTGAATCCTCACAGTGCAGTATGAATTGGCACCGCTCTAAGGGATACAGAAGCGTGAGCAGTTAAATCGGTCTTTTTCACACCTACATGTAAGGCTCTCCTATGTAGCAATCATCCAGAAGCCATCTAGTAAAAAGACATTCCATTTTATTTCAAAAGGCAGGGGTGGGCCACAGTGGTTCAGCAGGAAGAGTTCTCACCTGCCATACCAGAGACCCAGGTTCAACTCCTGGTGCCTGCCCATGCAAACACAAACAGAGAAAAAAGTCAGTCAAAGCCATTAGAATTCAGAAAGCACGGGAGTTTGGAAATAGAAGTATTTTTCCATAGAAGTAGTTTTCCAAAACTATAATATCTTAGAAAAAAAAAATTTGGTTATTCAGTAGAGAATTCTTTGTGAAAACACAAGACTGGGGTCTAAAATGTGTCCACTTCCTTGATATTGCAGAAAACAGAGAAACACTACATCTAAGCTCTTTGATGGGAACATGGTGAGAAAGTATAAACATGTAAACAAAGATAACCTTTTTCTAGCATGATTTGAAGGGTCCAGCCTGCTCCTTCTTTATTATATAAATGTCACTCAACAATGCAACCCCTCCACACATGCACACACGCATACACACACATACACAGAAATACACATTCATGCACATACTTAGAGATTCCTGAGCTGCCTTGACCATCAATCCATTATTTTGTGTCAAATACCACACTCATGATTTTTTTTAATGAAAAATTTTTCATTAGAAATCACTTAAGTCCCTTGCCAATTTCTTTTTTTTTTTAATTTATCAGATCATAGAGCAGGTTTCTCCCATTGAAACAGAAGTCCTTTCCAGGATACAGGTTCTGTGATCCTCTGGCTCCCTATCTAGCCAGAAATTATGACTGGGGAGAACATGGAGCACCTTGTAGGAAGTGGGAATTAAGACACTCAAGTGAAAAACAGGGCTGGATGAATTGGGGAAATGTTACAAGAATGGAAAAATTAGGTATGCTCTACTATGTACCAGGAATTACACCAAAATTAAAGATAAATCACTCAGTACCTGATCATCTTATAAATGACTAACTAAATGTCCATACTTAAGGATACTTTATAAGGCTAACATTTATAAACTTGGTGCAAACAGAATTTCATTTGTTATATAATAAAATTCTTATATATTGCAATCTTCCTTAATTATAACATGGACTATGCAAAGGGGTGGTCTTAAACATAAAAATAGCATAATTACAATTCATTATGTGTTTTAAATATACCCAATTCTGAATGTCTAATCTTAACTTATGGCCAATTAAATATATATATACATTTTTTTTTTAATTCAGAGGGGCAGGGCAGTCTGTTCAAGAATCTTTACCACTTGTTCTGATGTTATATTCTCTTTTGTACTTTTTGGGCAATTGATTCATGATGCAGTTTGAAATGGCCAGAATAATGCCAGTTTCAACTGGGTTCTTAGGCATAATTCACCATAGTTGTGTCTTCCGTTTTTATTGATGCAATTATGAACTGATACAAGCCAGCAGAAAGAAACAGAAATACAATGTAATGCCCCATTCTGGTACATTTTTACAAATTAAACCTAAGGAGGCACAATCTCTCCTGGACTATTATTTTGAGACTATGTGACTTGGACATTTATACCAGAATGAAGCTTCTGCTTCTCCAAACTCTGTACACTAATTGTGAAATTGTTATAATACTGCTCATCACATACTGCTCCAAACAATTGCATTCATTCATTCATTCTGCAAATATTTATTGAGTATCTACTGTGGGCCTGGCACTCTGCTAGATGCTGATGATACGCTGGTGTGGCAGAGATAGGCAGCTGCTGCCAAAAAATTGTGCTCTCCTTCCATAGTGTTGCGATGTGCCTAGGAAGCGGTTGCTGGGCCAGGAGTTGCAGTTCCCAACCCGCCTTGGACCTGAGTGTGGGGGGTGGGCATGACTGGGTCTTACTATCCAAATGTGTTTAGAAGTGAAACCTGTCACTTCTGGACCGAGGTGGTTGCGAGTGGGTGCATTCTCTATCCTCTCCTCTGCTGGGGACAGAAGACTCTGAGGTTCTAGGGGAGGGCCCCGCCACCGGACAGAAGAGTCTGGGGCCCTGAATAACCACGTGTAGGAAAGTTACTCACCAACTAGGTGAGGATGAGGAGGACTTAATTATGCAAAGAGGATTAGGGATGTAGAGGGAAAAATGTGTATAGAGCACTTCTAGGTGAAAGACTAAAAGTGTCCAGCACATCACTATTGATTCAGCAGCTGGTTGCCACAAAAGCCAGGTGAAAGTCATCAGGGCCATCAAAAAACACATTTAAAAAATCTGTTTACGATAAAAAAGAACAAAATAAATGGATAACATCTGAACTGTCATTCAAGTTCTTTACTTATACTGCATTACCCACAACATTGGCTACCATTGGTGTGTATATTGCTTTATGTTTTGTTACCCAGTATAGTTTTATTAACTTAAGATTTGAAAAGTAAAATGTTTGAAAGTAGGAATATATCCCTAGGAATACAAAAGAGCCCAACTGATTATAAAATGTTCAAAACGTAACAAATGCGTATTAGAAAAAATTTTAAATATGTCATATATTCTTTAATTTCTGGATTTTTAACCTGATTCTTGTATGGGCGCCTGGGAGACTGCGAATTCCCTGAAATTTCAGACAAAATTTGTGGGTTTGTGTACAGATGGATTTTGCTAGGGATAGGTACCACAGCATATATATTTTTTGAGAGGTTGTGCCTTTTGGTTTGGTGGGATTGGCTAGCCATAATTATTAGAGGGAGAAGCCATATTATCTTATTCTTATAAATGGATTAGTGTCTAGAAATCTTTAAAATGGCAATAAAATGGAAAAAGAGAATCGAAGTCTCCAAATGATGCAAAAACATTAAAGTTGTGAATTTTAAGTGAGCTGGTCATTAGGCATGAACAGGTTTTAGGGAAATCAGCCCAAAGCCCATCTAATGTACTCAGGATTCTTAGAGTTATTATTTCATTAGTAGAAGCACAATATCCTCAGAGACCAGATTTTATCTTTCTATAACAGATTGGAAAATGAAGAAGTAAGAGTTAGAAAAATTAAGTGCCTTATTGAGAATTTGCAGGACCTCTCCAGTCACTATTCTTTCTCTTAATCATCTGATTATTCGAATAAAATTGAAATGGGTCTCAAGAGAGCTCTTACCCACAAAATTTACATCTCTTCTGTCTGTAAGGACCCAGTGTTTGCAATCATTAACTGAACAGGGAAGTTCTCTCAAGTTGGGCAGAGCCTACATTCTACTCCAGCTTTAAAAAGAGCAAACTTTTTCTCTGACTCCCAAATTACAGACTAATCAGTTTGAAGGATAGTCTTTCAGGGCCATTGTTTCCAATTCTGTCTCTGACATGAGGAGCAAACAGTTTTCAGACATGATCTTTCCAGTGTCATCACTGTTGTAAAATGTTTCACCTCTTTAATAGAAAATTATATACCCCATTTACAAAATTTCCAAGCAGATAATTCATTTTTGGATTCCATAGACAAGAATGTGCTGCTAAATTTAGGAGATGTCAGTGTCTTCTCATGTTCGCTATCCTTGAGCCACAGCAATAATCAAATTCTAGTATGTGAAGAAACTAGATTTTGTAATTTTATCCAGAGCAAAGTGGGCACAAGAAGACTGATTGACCGTGACCACCATGACACTAGTTTTGTATAGGTGCCAAATAGGCTAGGAGACGCATATCTGCTGAATAGTACATTTCCTCTGAGTATCTAAGGAACTACCTCAGTGTTGTTTGGTGAAGTGTGTTAGTCAGGGTTCTCTAGAGAAACAGAACCAACAGGAGAGATTTGTAAGTATGAGATTTATAAAGTCTCATGCAACTGTGGGAATGAAAGAGTCCAAAATCCATAGGGCAGGCTATGAAGCTGATGGCTCCAATGAAAGCGTCTGGACAAAATCCACAGGAGAGGCTCTCTGGCTGAAGAAGCAGTTAAGGAGTCTCCCTTCTTCCTTAAAAGCCTTTAATTGATTGAATTATCTCGTTGTTGGAGACACGCCTTAGTTGATCACAGATGTAATCAGCCACAGATACAATCAACTGACTGATGACCTCATACACTAGCCTTCTGGTTTATCAACCAACCACGAAATATCCTCGCAGCAATGGTCAGGCCAGTGCTTGTCTGACCAGACAACTGGGCATAATCAATACACCAAGTTGACACCAGAAACTAACTATCCATCACAGTGAGCATGGATCAGAACATAGATAATTGGATGTTTTTGATAACTAGTGTCAATCAAGTTATAGTTGTTTTATGGGCTCACCTTCATCAGCTGTATGTTCTGACAGCCCCCAGCCCCAGCATATAGGAAGATCACTTCCCGCCCAACCCTGAGACTATAACTGACTTCTGTTCCCACTGTGGAAAATAGTTCCGCTTCTTTTCCCTACACCCATCCTTCCTGTCTTTCTTAGGAACAAACCTTGATTTTCAGTTGGGCCTATGTCACTTAGAATAGTATTTTTTTATTGACTTTTTCTTGACTTCCTTAAAATTAGATGTGACTAAGTTCAAAATGATGAGATTTGGGTGGGTGTGATAGAAAAGCTTGTAGCAGACTAAAATTCCCGCTGAGAAAAAATTTAAAAGCCAAATGAAAACACAAAAACAAACCAGCAACAAATGCACATAAAGGCATTGAAAACTGTTGAAACGAATAGAGGAACGAAGATTCTGGAGAGGGGAATCAATCACCATGGAAGGGTGATTGATTATTTGTAGCTGCTTTTTGTCTGGGGAGATTCTGAGCCGTTTCTGAGCTAGGATAAGAAGCTGAGAATTGTATAGCTTTTGCCCACACGGGGGCTGCTGCTAGGGGACAGAAAAACCAATAGAGATTTTGGTGTTCATGGTGATGGAGAGTCAAATTAAAAGCGTCATGCACCAACACCCTGGTGCAGGGAAGGGGGCAGCAGAGAACTATGGCTGTTTTTTCCTTTATTTACTGAATTCACAAGCAGACCGGTGCATGAGGCTAAGAAGCTACATAGTAAGCCTCTGTAAAACAGAACTGAGTTTTCAGTGGAAGCGGCAAGGGTTAGAGTGTAGGTTCTGCTAGGTGTAGGGGACCAGAGAATATAAGAAGCTCTTAGTGTGGAAACCCTAAAAAAACTACACCTTAAGAGCAGTTGGAGAAACAGACACAGGAGGAGATTTATTAAAACTACAACCCAGGTTGACAGAGCTCAATGCCTAAGTAGAATAAAATGATCAGACCCAACTCCTTCTGCCTAGGAAATAAAAGAGTGAATCTTTTCTGGGGAAAGATAAAATTATCTGGAGTCTGTACAATTATAAACAATGTTTGGCATTCAATAAAAATTATTATACATGCTAAGAGAACCATGTGATCTAAAACCAAGAGGAAAATTAGACAGATGAAGAACTATAGGGGTTTCTGTATTGAAGTTATCAAAGATTTTGAATGATTTTACAATGATTGATAAGTTTGAGAAAATAGATAAAGAGATGGAGAACATCATAGGCATCTATATAAAAAATTAAATGGAAATTCTAGGACTAATAAATACATTAGCTGAAATTAAGTATTCAATAGATGAGTTTAACAGCAGATTAGAGATAGCAGTAGAGAGAATTAATGAGATCAAAGACAGATTGCTAGGAAATACTTAAGAGTAAAACGCTAAAAGAGAAAATTGTAGAAAATTTAGGAAAGAGTGCAAGAGACACACAAGCAATAAAAAATATAATATAAATTAAATTGGAGTCCTAGAAGAAAAGATGAGAGAGGAAAATATTGACAGTATCATGGCCAAGAATTTCCAAAAAACTGATGAAAAAATCACTCCAATAATCACCTGAGAAATAAAAAGAGACTTCCGGAGAAGATGGCGGCTTAGTAAGACTCGCGGGTCTTAGTTCCTCCTCCAGAAAAGCAACTAAAGAAACAGAAACAATACAAAACAGCTCCCGGAGTCACGACAGAGACCAAAAAAGACAGCGTACCCCATTCTGGAACGGCTGAACGGGTAGGGAGAATCCACTGCTGTGAGATACCCGAGGGGTGCACGTTTTCCCGGCTGGGGTGGCTGGCGTCTGGGGTCCCCTCCACGCACGTGGCTCCCCGGTCTGACTGGGAACATTGGATAGCGGGGCCCTCCCGTCACGCTTGGCGTCTCGGGCCAGCTGGGCAATTTGGACCGGCACTCCCCCAAGCCACGGCCAGCGACCCCCGCCTCCACGCGCGGTTTCCCGGGCCGACTGCCCCGCAGACAAACGACCGCCACGAGCGCCACCTACTGGGCAGGAAAAGAAAAACAGAGCCCAGAGATTCCACAGAAAAACCTTTCAACCAGCTGGGTCCCACACCCAGGGAGATCTGATCAAATGCCCAGACACCAGCAGAAAATAATGGATGACGCTCGGAAAATTGAAGATATGGCCCAATCAAAGGAACAAACCAATAGTTCAAATGAGATACAGGAGCTGAGACAACTAATGCTGAATATACGAACAGAAATGGAAAAACTCTTCAAAAACCAAATCAATAAATTGAGGGAGGACATGAAGAAGATATGGGCTGAACAAAAAGAAGAAATAGAAAATCTGAAAAAACAAATCACAGAACTTATGGGAGTGAAGGACAAAGCAGAAAAAATGGAAAAAACAGTGGATACCTACAATGGTAGATCTAAAGAGACAGAAGCTACAATTAGTGAACTGGAGGATGGAACAACTGAATTCCAAAAAGAAACAGAAACTATAGGGAAAAGAATGGAAAAACTTGAGCAGGGAATCAGGGAACTGAATGACAATATGAAGCGCACAAATATACGTGTTGTGGGTGTCCCAGAAGGAGAAGAGAAGGGAAAAGGAGGAGAAAAACTAATGGAAGAAATTATCACTGAAAATTTCCCAACTCTTATGAAAGACCTAAATATACAGATCCAAGAAGTGCAGCGCACCCCAAAGAGAATAGACCCAAATAGGCGTTCTCCAAGACATTTACTAGTTAGAATGTCAGAGGTCAAAGAGAAAGAGAGGATCTTGAAAGCAGCAAGAGAAAAACAATCTGTCACATACAAGGGAAACCCAATAAGACTATGTGTAGATTTCTCAGCAGAAACCATGGAAGCTAGAAGATAGTGGGATGATATATTTAAATCACTAAAAGAGAAAAACTGCCAACCAAGACTCCTATATCCAGCAAAATTGTCCTTCAAAAATGAAGGAGAAATTAAAACATTTATAGACAAAAAGTCACTGAGAGAATTTGTGACCAAGAGACCAGCTCTGCAAGAAATACTAAAGGGAGCACTAGAGTCAGATACAAAAAGACAGAAGAGAGAGGTATGGAGTAAAGTGTAGAAAGAAGGAAAATCAGATATGATATATATAATACAAAAGCCAAAATGGTAGAGGAAAATATTATCCAAACAGTAATAACACTAAAAGTTAATGGACTGAATTTCCCAATCAAAAGACATAGAATGGCAGAATGGATTCAGCTTTAAGACAAGATAAACTTATGAGGCATGTAATCACATGGATGGACCTAGAGAATATTATGCTGAGTGAATCCAGCCAAAAACTAAAGGACAAATACTGTATGGTCCCACTGATGTGAACGGACATTCGAGAATAAACTTGAAATATGTCATTGGTAACAGAGTTCAGCAGGAGTTAGAAACAGGGTAAGACAATGGGTAATTGAAGCTGAAGGGATACAGACTGTGCAACAGGACTAGATACAAAAACTCAAAAATGGACAGCACAATAATACCTAATTGTAAAGTAATCATGTTAAAACACTGAATGAAGCTGCATCTGAGCTATAGGTTTTTGTTTTGTTTTGTTTTGTTTTGCTTTGATTTTACTATTATTACTTTTATTTTTTTCTCTATATTAACATTCTATATCTTTTTCGGTTATGTTGCTAGTTCTTCTAAACCAATGCAAATGTACTAAGAAATGATGATCATGCATCTATGTGATGATGTTAAGAATTAATGATTGCATGTGTAGAATGGTATGATCTCTAAATGTTGGGTTAATTTCTTTTTTTCCGTTAATTAAAAAAAAAAAAAAGAGAAGGGATAATTGGAGATGAAGGGATACAGACTGTACAACGGGACTGGATATAAAAACTCAGAAATGGACAGCACAATACTACCCAATTGTAATGCAATTATATTAAAACACTGAATGAAGCTGCATGTGAGGTATAGGTTTTTTGTTTTTGTTTTTTTTGTTTTTTTTTCTTTCTATTATTGTTTTAATTCTTATTCTGTTGTCTTTTTATTTCTTTTTCTAAATTGATGCAAATGTACTAAGAAATGATGAATATGCAACTATGTGATGTTATTAAGAATTACTGATTGTACATGTAGATTGGAATGATTTCTAATTGTTTTGTTAATTCTTTTTTTAATTAATAAAAAAAAATTAAAAAAAAAAAAGATATATTATCTTCAAAAAAGAACAATAAAATTGAGAGTAATTTCTCAACAGAACTTCTAGAAGCCAAAAGATAATGAATGACATCTTGAAAGTGATGAAAGAAAATAACTTACAACCTAAAACTTTACTTGAAGTGAAATTATCCTTCAAAAATGAAGATAAAATAAAGATGTTTTCAAACAAACAAAAATAAAGAATTTTTATCAGCAAACCTTCACTAAGAGAAATACTAAAGGAAGTTATTCAGACAGAAAGAAAACCCAGATTGAAACAGAAATATGGGAAGTAAAGAAGAACAAAGGAAAGTATAAATAAAAATGAAATTTTGAGTATAGAAAACAATAATGACAATGTCTCATGGAGTTTAAAATACATATAAAAATAAAATTCACAAGTTAGGAGGGAAATAACTGAGTTCAAGTTTTAACATTATCAGGAAAGTGGTTAGAGGGCATTCATATTAGACTATCATAAGTCAAGTCTTCATACTGTAATCTCTGTGATAACTTCTTAAAAGATGTTTTAGTTAGTTTTTTTTTGCATTCCAGCAGCTTTATATACCAGAAAGAGAATGGCTTTTAAAAAGGGCATTTAAGTTGTAGGTTTACAGTTCTAAGGCTATAAAAATGTCCAAACTAAGGCATCCAGAGAAAGATACCATGGTTCAAGAAAGGCTGATGGGTCTGGAGCACCTCTGGTCAGCCGGGAAGGCATGTGGCTGGCATCTGCTGAGGTCTCTAGTTTCTACTTTCAAACAACCTCCGCAGGGGCATTTTATTTTCTCATCTCCAAAGGTCTCTGGCTGTGTGGGCCCTGTTGACACTGAAGCTTTTTCCAAAATGGCTCCCTCTTAAAGGGCTCCAGTGAGCAACCCCACCTTGAGTGGGTTGAAGACACATCTCATTGAGACTATCTAATCAAAAGTTATGACTCACAATTGGATGGATCACATCTCCATGGTAACAATAAAAATGGTCCCACCCACTAATACTGAATGAGGATTAAAGAACATGGCTTTTCTGGGGTCCACAACAGTTTCAAGCTGGCACAGAAGGTAAAAATAACAGCTAATAGAAGGAAAATGTAATTTTAAAAGTTATTTGACTAATCCGAAAGAAGAAAAAAAAAAGAGGAAAAGGTAGAGAACTGGGTCAAATAGAAACCTGATATATTTCAATATAATAGTAATAGCATTTTATGTAAATGCACCAATTGAAAATTTAGGTTCAATTATTTAAGTGAATTAAATACTCCAAATATTTGAAAAGATAACAACAAACTGCTTAACTGTGTCACCTCTGTTGGAAAAAAGGTTTTGGGGGGAAATAAGGAGACAGCTTTTATTTTCCAAAATATTTATTGTTGAAATTATCCCAATAACCATGTTTTATTTTCAAATTTAAAAGAAGAAAAATGTGATCATTTAAGGAGAATACACACGCGCACACACACACGATATTTACCCAGCCGCATATTCTTTTACATGTCAAATTTTACATGTTTCTTCCTATGTACTGCACACATTTCCTGTTAATGTTACCATCAATATTGGTTATTATATAGTTTTAAAATTTATTGCAATAAGATCTTGTTTTCCACTTCATTTCCTAGCAAGTTACTGGTTGCATGTGTCAGGGCTATAGATTTTTCATGGTATTACCTACAACCTGCTTTATTGTACTCAACTGTGTTAGCTCTCCTCTTTCAGATACTGGGATGCTTTAGCATCTGGGGAAACAAAGGAGTGCCCTCTTTCTACTCGGTTTTGAATATGTGTAGTAGCCCATTTCCACCTGTGCTAATCAGAGCTGATCAGTTCTTCATGTTCTTGCTACAGTTCCCACCTTCTCTTGGAACTTAATCATTGTTCCCCCGTTCTTAAAAAGGAAAAAAAAATCTAGCCTTTATAAACAAACATTGAATGAATAGATTAAATAAAATACTCATATTAACATTACTCCCATTATTAAATCAATAAAAATGTAAACATCAGATACTCACCTGTCTTTTACATTTTAATTACTTTGTAATCATTGTATTAGTTTTTCCTTTGAGGACTGTGAACTAATGACCTCTCACAGAGGAACTTGTTCCATAATTAGAAAGTTACAGTTGTTGTGTGTTGTAAGCCTTTCTATTTAATGCTCAAATTGTCACATCTTAAGGAGCAGGAGCCCCATAAGTTAGCTTCTAAATCATTTCAGAACTGCCAGTGACCTTTCCAAAAGCTCCTTTGCTTTCTAGCACCAAGAGTTCATATTCTAGCAGTTCAGGATATACTTAAGTTTAGAGTTGAGAACTCAGAAAACGAAGCCATTACTGAGTTGGCTTTTATCCGGGAAGACCAAGTAATGATTTCTTTAGGCAAATTGGAAAAGAAGTTGACTATCAACCATAGATAATTTATCTATCAGGAAGAGAATATTGATCGCTACCATTCATTGAGTGCTTAGAATGTTTAGGTGCTGTTAGGTGTACATTCCATGTGTTAATGAATTTAATCATCATCTCAATCCTATAGGTACGATCTGTCATCTCCATTTTACAGGTGATGAAAACTGGGATCAGACTAAGTAACTTGCCCAAGATCACACAAATAATACATTCAGGACTGGAATTCATCAACGTCAGACCCCATGTTCTTCTTCCTTACCTATTATTCATCTGGTATGGGCCTGCACCAGAGAACCCTGACCTCTGCTCCACTCTCTGTGACTCGTTCTCATGCGCTGAGTTCCTCTGCTCAGGAAACCTAAGCTCCCTGTGGCTGGGTACCTGTTCTCCTGAGATTGCGCCTTACCTAGGCACAAGGGCTCTTGGAGGAGGTGGGGCAATTCCAGGTCCAGGCATCCAAGCCAACCTCCCCTAGTGCCCGGAACCACTGGTCCCCACATTCAGGCCTTCCTTTGGGGTCCCTACTCAGGCTCTGTTTCTGCTTTGTGCTTCCTACTGTTTCAGCCTGCAGTCTGGTCTCTATGCCCCAGAGAATCAGTTTCCCACGCTGAAACAGACTGGAGGTTGTTGATTGGTAAAATCATCTTTACCAGATACATAGCTTTTTAAAATCCTTAAAATTTAAAGTTTTTATTTCCCTTTTTACTCTGTTACCTCTCAGAGCATTTAATATGCTTTGCTGTGATAGAAGAATTTGACAGGTTTGTGTTTTTTTTTTCAACACCTTGACTCTTTTTTCTTTTACACATAGAAAGATATAAAAAAGGGAACCCAAAACTAGCCCATTATTCTATCACCCAGATTACTCCTGTGGTCATTTTTAAAAATTAAAGTAAAAAATATACATAATTAGAAAGTTAATACTGGTAGAATAAAACAAAAGGTAATTCATTTATTCATTTATTTGCAAATATGTAATCAGGACCTTGACTGGACTACGGGTATAATTCACATGCTCTCTGCCTTAGGAGGTAAGGACCCATCCTCAATGTACAGGTTTGAAACTGTTATGTACCCCAGAAAGGCCATGTTCTTTTAATCCTAATCCAATATTGTTAGGTGGGACTTTTTCATTAGGTTGTTTCCATGGGTATGTGACACACCCAATTGTGAGTGTGAGCCTTCGCTTAGATGGAGATGTGACTCTGCCCATTCAAGGTGGGTCTTGATTAGTTTACTGGAGTCCTTTAAAGAGCCGACACAGAGCTCAGACACAGATGTTTGGAGATGCAATGGGCAGTGCCAGAAGGACCCACAAGATCTGTGAGAGCTATTTGAAACCAACAGCCGGGAGGGAAGCCAAACAGATATTGCCATGTGCCTTCCCATGAGATGTTAAGCAAGCCAGAACTCAAGAGTTTTTCCCCAGAGAAGCTAAGTGATGGGCCACAGGAGCTTAGAGAGGAAGCCACAGTAATGAGAAGCACAAGGCAACAAACTGGGAGCAAGGACCTCAGATGGCAGCCTTGTGCCTTTCCAGCTGGCAAAGAAATCCTGGATGCCATTCGGCCATTCTTTGGAGTCAAGATATCTTACTCTGAATGCCTTAGTTTGGACATTTTTAAGGCCTTAGAACTATAAACTTGTAACTTAATAAATCCCCTTTATAAAAGCAGTTCCATTTCTGGTATAATGCATTACGGCAATATTAACAAACTAAAACACTCAGTAAGTCCTCAGTGTGGTCTGACCAGACAAGGCTTCTTAAATAATCTTGAACTGTTCATTTCCCACACTGTATCAGAAAACTCTTGTTTTTAGACTTGCTGATTATTGCTCAGAAGGCAAGGAGTGCAATGATCATGTACTCTTTATGGAGATGTCACCCAATTCTTCCATGGGATACAAAGTAAGTTCCAATGTCATTACATACATATCTTCTTAAAACACAATCCATATCTGTCCTTTAAGCTTATGAGAGATAAGAGAGAAAAAGGTTAGGGTATTGAAGTAGATTCAAGTACATCTGTGTCATCTAGTAATGCTGACGCTATCATGGTGGTTGTATTTCAGGCACCTTTGAGTATTATCTATATAACCCTGAGGAGCAGTGGCTATTTCTCAGGAGCCTGAAACGAGCTCTGGAAAAAACCCAAAGAGATTACTCAGTATAACCCCCCAGCTATACGGAGTCCTTGGCCAGCAAATTCCAAATTTATCTGTTCCCCCCACGTTGTTTTGCATTTAGAATGTGCTGTTTAAACCATTCTCTGAATTGACTGAAAGCCTAAACCATTCAGAAGGGATACCTCACACCTTAGAGATTTCTCAGATGGATCATCGTGCTCTTCACATAAAAGGGTCCTGAGGCTCAGACTTTGAATGATTGAAGAATCCGTGTTGTAATAGGTGTAAAGTAGCCCTTACACAAAGAAACTCAAAGTACTTTTCAGTTTCACTGTGACATAGTTTAATTGAAAGCAGAATCAATCCGGACATGACAGAATACAGGAAGAGGTAGGGGACTGCTTGCAGTTTGAAATGGCAGACCTCCTTCAATTGCAATTAGCATTCAAAAGACTTTCATGTCCATCTTTATTCAA
The DNA here is from genome assembly GCF_023851605.1 of Tamandua tetradactyla. NCBI lineage: Eukaryota > Metazoa > Chordata > Mammalia > Pilosa > Myrmecophagidae > Tamandua > Tamandua tetradactyla. The sequence goes on from NC_135328.1 coordinate 77,183,227, forward strand.
ATATACCACCTTTGTAGTCATCATAACTTTTAAATTTAGATTTAGTTACAGCAACAAATCTACTTGAGCCATTCATTTTACCCTCCTAAATGTCCTTGGATTCTCTATCATTTATTCTTTTTAATAGAGTCCTCTGTTGTACTTTTTCTTCTAATATATTGATTCTTCCTAAAGGATATAATAAAAGCAGCATAAAATAGCATATTGGATATGAAATTAGGAGAAGTTTTCCTGGACTAACAGAAAAGGCAAGAAGATGTTGCTGTAGTTGAATATATGGCAGAAGCCAAATTCTTTCATCAGTTTCAAATCTATCGCCTTCCTTTTGTTCTTTGCTACCATAATGGTACATCACTTCACTGACTTAAATTCTAGGATTATGAATGGCCCCCTTGGGGTTATAAAATTCAAGGGTAAGGACAGCAAGTGTGTTTAAAAGAGGGAAGAATCCAAGTTCTGAAGAGACTTTAATTCCATTTTCTGTTTCTTTTTTATTTATAAAGGAAAATGTCAATTGAGATATGAAACAATGTAAAATTAGCATTTTCTCCTATATTTTCTCTTTTAGGATCTATTTTGACATCTGATGCAGAAATACATTTTCATATCCTTTCTATGTTGAAACATGAATAAAAATTCAAAGCAGAAGGAACGTCATATTTGGTCTAGAGCCAAACCTCCTGATTCTTTTGTCCGTTTGTTTTATTAATTTTTAAATATTTTTTTAATATGACAACAAAGAAATATAAACATTTTTGACATATGATCATTCTGTTCTACATATATAATCAGTAATTCATGATATCATCACATAGTTGCATATTTGTCATCATGACCATTTCTTAGAACATTTGCATCAGTTCAGAAAAAGAAATAAAAGACAACAGAAAAAAATTCATACATTCCATACCCCTCACCCCTCCCTTTCGCTGATCACTAGCATTTCAATCTAAGTTTATTTTAACATTTGTTCCCCCTATTATTTATTTTTATTTCATATGTTTTAGTCCTCTGTTGATAAGGTAAATAAAAGGAGCATCAGACACAAGGTTTTCACAATCACACAGTCACACTGTGAAAGCTATATCATTATGCAGTCATCTTCAAGAAACATGGCTACTGGAACACAGCTCCACATTCTCAGGCAGGTCCCTCCAGCCTCTCCGTCACATCTTGACTAAAAGGTGATATCTATTTAATGCATAAGAATAACCTCTTGACTCTGTTTGGAATCTCTCAGCCATTGACACTCTATTTTGTTTCATTTCACTCTTCCCCCTTTTGGTCAAGAAGGTTTTCTCAATCCCTTGATGCTGAGTCTCAGCTCATTCTGGGGTTTTCTCAATCCCTTGATGCTGAGTCTCAGCTCATTCCAGGATTTCTGTCCCACATTGCCAGGAAGGTCCACACCCCTGGGAGTCATGTCCCACATAGACAGGGGGAGGGCAGTGAGTTTGCTTGTTGTGTTGGCTGGAGAGAGAAGCCACATCTGAGCAACAAAAAAGTTCTCTTGGGGGTGACTCTTAGGCCTAATTTGAAGTAGGCTTGACCTATCCTTTGTGGGATTAAGTTTCATATGAATAAACCCTAAGATTGGGGGCTCAGCCTATTGCTTTGGTTGTCCACACTGCTTGTGAGAATATCAAGAATTCAACTTGGGGAAGTTGAATTTTTCCTCTTTCTCACCATTCCCCCAAGGGGACTTTGCAAATACTTTTTTTATTCACTGTTCAATTCACTCTGGGATTTATCAGGGCATCACTCTGGACAAACAACAACATCTCATGCCCTACTCAAGGTTCCATGTATTTATGGTGGTCAATTAAGCTGTCTACATCAGTTATATTATGAAATGCACTAGTCAAAATATAAATTTAGTTCCAAATAAACATTTTTTGCTTTAGTCTCACACATAAGTTAAAATTTTAAAAATTTTAAAATATTACTTACTATCAATTTTCAACACCCTGCAGTAATGACATTCCTATGTTCTTCCTCATGCAAAAACAATTTTTTATATTTGTACATTTAGTCACTATCATTATACATTCTAGGCATTCCTAGATTATACCATCTCAGTCTTTATCTTCTATCTTTCTTTCTGATTTCATTTGTGCCCCCAGCCTTCTTCCCTCTATCAATCTCACATTCAGCTTCATTCAGTGTTTTAACATAATTGTGTTCCAGTTAGGTAGTATTGTGCTATCCATTTCTGAGTTTTTACATTCAGTCTGTTCCATAATCTGTATCCCTGCAGCTTCAATTACCCAATATCTTACCCTATTTCTATCTCCTAATGGTTTCTGTTACCAATGACATTCTCCAAGTTTATTCACTAACATCAGTTCATATCAGTGAGACCATACAGTATTTGTCCTTTTGTTTCTGGCTAATCTCACTTAGCATAATGTCCTTAAGGTCCATCCATGTTGTTACATACTTCATAACTTTATTCTGCCTTACAGCTGCATAATATTCCATCGTATGTATATACCACAGTTTGTTTAGCCACTCATTTGTTGATGGCCATTTTGTCTGTTTCTATCTCTTTGCAAATGTAAATAGTGCTGCTATTAACATTGGCGTGCAAATGACTGCTTGTGTCTTTGCCCTCATGTCCTCCAAGTAGATACCTAACAATGCTATTGCCGGGTCATTTGGCAATTTTATACTTAGCTTCCTAAGGAACCGCCAAACTGCCTTCCACAGTGGTTGCACTATTTGACATTCCCACCATCAGTGGATAAGTGTGCCTCTTTCTCCACATCCTCTCCAAGACTTGTCTTTTTCTGTTTTATTGATAATGACCATTCTGGTGGGTATGGGATGATATCTCATTGTGATTTTGATTTGCATTTCCCTAATAGCGAGGGAAGTTGAGCATCTTCTCATGTGACTTTTAAGCCTCCTGATTCTTGATTTGTGTATCCTCTCCATGATAACTCTTTATACTATGCTGATTCCACTGTATCTCTTGTTACCCCAAATTTCAGGATTCTGAGTTTTGCTTTATTTTTCCAGATAATTACATTTAAAAAGTAAAATTGAATACCATTTTTTGTGTGTCTGGATTATCCTAATAATTGATTAATGGCATGCCCTGTCCAATATCTTGGATTTAGGATCTATAGCCAAAATGGAATAAAACATTTTGCTTTTATTTGTAGGCAAAAAAAAAGGAAAGAATTTCATTCATTCATTCAAAAAGCATTAATCCATAGTGACATCTTAGACAAAACAACACGCTGGGGGCCTAATAAAGCTTAAACTTCAGGGGCCAAGTTTAAGACCTCCTTTTTTTGGTGGGCACATGGTCGGGGAATCGAACCCAGGTCTCCTGCATGAAAGGCAGGCATTCTAAACACTGAACTACCTGTGTACCACCCCCAGCCCCCTTTTAAAGCCCTCAAGCTTATTTTGCATTCTTTTTCCTAAGACTTTCAAAGTCCTTGAACTTAAGCTACACAAAATGTGAATCTACCCTTGCAAAAAATCATCAAGCTCATAATTTGGATATATTTGACAGCATGGGTTTACCAAGAACTAATCATGGTAAAATAATATCTTTCCATGTTTCATTTCTCACTAAGTTAGTAAATGTAGGGATTGGATTCATTTACTGTTCAGAAAATGTGTATATAAGAAACTTCTAGATTGAAATACTGGTGGTCAGTGAGAGGGAGGGATAAGAAGTATGGGATGTATGAGATTTTTCTTTCTTTTCCTGGAGTGAGGCAAAGTTCTAAAACTGATCATGGTGATGAATACATAACCATGTAATGATCTTGTGAACCACTGATTGTACAGTATGGATGGACTGTATGCATGTGAAGATTTCTCAATAAAAATAATTTTTTTAAAAAGGAGCTTTCTACATGTCAAGGCCTATGTGCTGATCAAGGGTCTGGGGATACTCCAGTGACCAAGTACCTGTCCTCCCAGAGCATAATCCAATGGAATTAATCATATATATATATATCTATTTTGAGTAAGTCTCCTGAGACGTCTTTATAAATAGGATGGACCAATATGCTTTGCATGATAGCATCGTTGGGTGGATTTGTCATTAGATGAATGACTAAACATTAATTATTGATTAATATATTCATATCATCATGGACAAAGCCTCTAGAGAATTGGCACAAGGAATATTTGCCTATGGCATAACCCTGTTCAATTATTTTACTAGCAACCTGAATTCAAATATACAAGCATCTGTATTAAATGTACAGCTGAGAAGGAAAAGTTAATACGAGGAGTGACAAAATCAAGATTTGTCAACATGTTACATAAAAAGTAGGTGAGCTTTCGTGGAAGACTGTTCCATTATTGACACTATTTTATCACATTGTGCTGAGAGGTATCAAGAATAATATGTTAGTATTATGTGTTCAATTACTATGATAGTTTGTCAAATTAACATGCCAGCTTTAAAAACTGAAATATTTCTTGTCAAGTTTTAAAAGTATGGGTATATCTGTTAAAACATCATTTTTTTAAAACTAAATCTCCAAACATATGGAAATCAATGGATGTAATACTATATCAATAGAATAAAGGACAAAAACCACACGATCAGCTCAATTGTTGAAGAAAAGCATTTGGCAAAATCCAACACACCTTTACAATAAAAGCACTCAACTAGGAAGAGAAGGAAACTGTCTCAAATTGCATAAAGGCCACTTATGAGCCAACATCCTATTACATGGTGAAAGACTGAATATTCCCCCCCCATTATCAGAAACAAGACTACCCTCACTGCTTCTGTTCAGCATTGTTCTGGAATTTCTAGCAATTTAGGAAAGAAAATGAAATAGAAAGAATCCTGATTGGAAAGAAAGAGTAAAACTATGTTTGCAGATGACATGATCTTGAATATAGAAAATCCAAAGGAATCCGCTGAAAAAACTATTAAAACTAATAAATGAGTTCAGTAAGGTTGCAGGATATAAGCTCAATATACAAAAGTCATTGTATTTCTATACACTAGAAATGAACAATGTAAAAATGGTATTAAAAAAACAATTCCACTTTCAATAGACTAAAAAAGAGTAAAATTCTTAGGACTAAATTTAACAAAAGAAGTACAAAATTTATACTCCGTAAAACTTTGAAACGTTGAAAGAAATTAAAGAAGATCTAAATAAATATAAAAGACATTTTATATGTTCATGAATTGAAAGACTTAATATTAAGATGGCAATATGCCCCAAACTGATACACAGAGTCAAAGCAGTTTCTATCAAAATCCCAGCTGGCTTCCTTGCAGAAGTTGACAAGTTGACCCTAAAATGCAAGGAACCTAGAATAGCCAAAACACTCTGAAGAAGAACAAAGATAAGGATGTATGAATTGGAGGATTCATACTTCCCTATTTTTTCATATCAGAAGATGTTCCAGGCTACAGTTCATTGTCAATATAATTTCTTTTTTACTAAACGTTAATTTTCTTCACTGAGACACACTGGATTGTATACTTGAAAAGGATAATTTTATAGTATGTGAATTGTATATGTCAATAAAGATCTTTAAATATACAAACTCAAAAAGTTTCATTTCTCAAATTCATGACCACTCCATTCCACAATTTCTCATAATGGCATAATTTCCAAACTGCTTTCAGCTCTAGCACTAAAAGCTGTTAATTGAAAATCAAATATTTCTCTAATAGTCATTCTTTCATTCCTCATCTCTTCATAAATATTGTTTAATTCTTTCTGATGTTTATTTGGTGAACAATAATGTAAATATTTATATCTTATATTTAATAGTAAATATTTATATCTCTTGTTGATCATACAGAAATGACTGAATATGGTGACTTAAATTGTGCCAATTTAAACATCCAGAATTTTTTTGTAAAATTGTGATTAAAACGCCAGGCTTTTTCCTTAACATTATACTGCCACATCTTTATAAAGTTCAAGAAGGTTTTATGTAATATATTACAACAAAATAATTTTTCTCTAGCACCATCACCAAAAACTTCTAAAGCATTTTGTATCTTATTAGCGCCCCATGATTTTTTTAATCTTTCAACTCCCTGAGAGGTCATTCTGGAGGTTACTCTTAGGCAAGCTTCAGCCAGATATTGAAAATTGCCACCGTATGACAAGCCCCAATCAACAGTATTCTTGAAAACCCTAAAGAATGCCCTGGGCTCTTTCTAAGTCTCTCTAAATTTATTTTTTTCAAAAATTATGGCTTCCATATTGTTTGTAAGCCAGATTAGTACTAAAACCCAGAGGTATCAGTCTCTCCAAGAACATTAACTAGTTTCGTACCTCTACCCCATAAAGTCAGCACCCTTCACCAGCACAAAGAAGTTAAAAATCATCATTGCCCAGATATCTCTGAAGATTGAAAGAATGATTAAATGAGAAGGAGGAGGTGTAACAGAGAAATTCAGACTTAAAATGATTATGAGTACTGACTCATTATATAGATATTTCTTTTTAGTTTCTAGTCTATTAGAATAGCTAGAAGAAAAAAGCAGAAGTTGTTGAGACGTAATCCAGTAGCCTAATCTTTGATAATGATTATATAGCTATATAGCAAAAAAGAACAAAGTCGGTTGCCTGTGTTAGTACGGATCTACTTCTGGATATTTTTTTCTGTTCCACTGATCTATATGTCTATCTCTGATGATACTACTCTACTTACTTTTTTTTTTTTTTAAGGAAATATTTACAGATAGTACAGCTTATTTTTTTTATTTTTTTATTTTTACATGGGCAGGCACTGGGAATCGAACCCGGGTCCTCTGGCATGGCAGGCAAGCGTCTTTGCCTGCTGAGCCACCGTGGCCCTACACTACTTACTTTTATTGTAAGTGTTTAAATTGGGTAGAATGCAATACTAGGGGTCAATAAGGGGACGGGGATAAGGGGTATGGAATGTTTGGGGTTTTCTTTTATCTTTTTATTTTTTTCTCTGGAGCATTGCAGATCTTCTAGGATTGATCATGGTGATGAATACACAAGCATGTGATGATACTGTGAACTACTAATTTTATGGTATATAAATATATCTCAGTAAAATTGCATTTGAAAAAAAATCTTTCAACTCTCTTCAAAGTATTGAATGTAGAGCTTTATCTGAGATTCTATAAAAGTTTCACACACTAAGATTGCTTTCCAGACACGTAAAACCTCCAGATGGGTTCCCAGTCCAGATAAGTCCTGAAACCCAGAGCAGCCAGCCTCTCCAAGAACATCAACTAGTTCCATCCTCCCATCTCATATTATCAACACCCCTTTCCAACATGAAAAAGTTAGACTGGGCATAGTCCAAATACCCCTAAAGATTAGTAAAAGGATCAAAGGAGCGGAAAGAGTTATGACAGAGAAGATAGGATTTAACCAATGAGTATGACTGCTGAATCATTATACTTGATAGTTCTTTTAGTCTTTAGTGTCTTAGTGTAGCTAGAAGGAAAAACATAAAATTGTGAAACTAAAACCCATACCAAACTCTGAAATCTATTCTATAATTACTTGCTACAGTGTACTTTGAAATTTATTATTTTTTTGTATACATGTTATATTTTACAATTAAAAATTTTAAAAAGACAATTAAAAACTATTTAGATGCAGGGCAGGCCATGGTGGCTCAGCAGGCAGAATTCTCATCTGCCATGACAGAGACCCACGTTCGATTCCTGGTGCCTGCCCATGCAAAAAAAAAAAAAAATCAAAGCAGAACAAAGAAAAAAACTATTTAGATGCAGTAGCAATTATAATTCCAGAACAGAGATAAACTGGTGATTCTCCCAAAACATAAAAAGTTTTATAAGCACAATCCATCTGCACTGCCAAATGGACACTGGCCAAATGGCATAAAGCTACAACTATTTCATAGATTTTTTTATGACAGAGGCCCCTTTTCTTGAAATAAGATCATGTTTCACTTGAATTAATGAGTTTATACTAAAGTTATATTATAAATTAACGTTACTGCTTATCACAGTTAATATTCTATAATTTACCAAGTGAATTTAATGAGAATTCTTTAATAAGAATTTCAATATTTTAATTATCAATTTGGCCATCAACTATCAGCCGTGTCTAAGGCTATATGGACCTTTCCTTGTAAAGGACAACAGAATTACCCTTACTATGAACGATTGCCATTTTAGTTTGGTGTATGCATGAATTATGGAAAACTGACAAGACACGAAGTATCTGAGGAAAAACAGGAACATATCCCCCACCCTTTTTCTAAGGACTTTGGTCAAGCCCATTGGACCTACCTGTGGATTAATTACAAAATGGAATATTCACTGATTATTGAGAGAAGTGGAGAGATCCATGAGAGGGCATCAGCAGAGAAGACATTCTTTTCATTTCAATCATGAGAGAAAAGTATATGTGAGTTCTCAGATAGTCCCCAATAGCAAGAAGCATACTTCAAGATAAATGAGCCCATCTTACCATATCAAGTTCCATGTATAAGGATGTCCATTAGAGTGTTATTTGTAATTGAAAAATAATGCTAGGATAATACAGAAATTGTTAAATAAACTTATGAAAGTTAAATATTCATGAGAAAATATTATGCAGTTGTTTAAAAAAGTAGACTTTCAGTACAGATCGTGGAATAAATGCATATTTTCTTTGCTTGTCTCACTAAAACATCTCCAAATCACCAATGAAGCAGTCATATAATGAAGGCAATTCCATATATGAACTCAGGAAATAACTAAAATTTCTGCAAAATATAATAACTGTTGGATCAAATTAAGGGAAAATTCCACCCCCCCAAAAAAATAATAGATAACTTTGAGAGCTAAATGATGTCACCTCAAAATAAGCAATAATGCATGAGAAATCTAATCTGTTGCTTAGAACAGCAAAAATTGAAAATATAAACAACAAGACATGGTGGAATGTATCTACAGGCCTCAGTTCCACATCAGAGATTGGCAAGTCTGGGATGGTCAGAATGTCAGCAAAAAATATTGTCTTCAGATCTGGACTGAGCTCCACTTTTTAAATGAACTCCAATACTATAAAATAGTAGAGGAGTGGGTGAGAGATATGCTCCTTCTTACTGGCTGGGGAGCATCTGAACCTGCAGGAAGGATAACTATGACTGGGAAGATCAAAATCTGTATTAGTTTGCTAAAACTGCTGGAATGCCATTTAACAGAAAGGGAACAGTTTTTTAAAAGGAAATTTATTACAACTTACAATTCTAAAGTCATGAAAATGTTTAAGGCATCCACAAAAGGTTACCTTCACTCAAGAAAGGCTGATGCCATCTGGAACACCTCTGTCAGCTGGGAAGTCATGTGGCTGGTGTCTGCTGGTCCTTGCTCCTGGTTTCATTGCTTCTAGATTCTTATGCCAGTGGTTTCCTCTCTAAGCATCGGTGGACCTTCACTTAGCTCCTCACAGACACAACTCTGGGTTCTGGCTTGCTTAGCATCTCATGGGAAGGCACATGGTGACATCTGCTGGGCTCTACCTGGGTCTAGCTATCTGTTCTCTTTTTGTTGGTACCCCAAGCATCTCCAAACATCCGTGTCTCTATCAACTCTGAAGCAACTGTTCTCCAAGTATCTGTATCTGAGGTTTCTCTAAAATGTTTCCCATTTTAAGGACTCCAATAAACTAATGAAGACCTACCTTGGATGGGTGGAGTCACATCTCCATCTAATCAAAAGGCCACACCCACAATTGGGCACACTGCGTCTAAATTAGATTAATTTAGATAATCTAATCAAAAATTTCCACTTACTATATTGAATCAAAATTAAGAGATGGCTGCCCCCACAAGATTGGATCAGGATTAAAACATGGCTTTTCTGGGGTACATAACAGTTTCAAACTGGCACACAGATACACAGGGAATATGTGGTTTGAGCTTTTCATAATTGGCATCTTTTCTGGAAAGTCATTCACAATTCTGTGAAGTGGCTGCTGGAATTTCGTGCCAGTTTTATCAAGACTCATTGTTCACAGAATCTGAAATTTCTGAGTTGAGCCAATGAGAGTGTGAGCATGCCTCTCACACCTTGGCAAAAGGTTTTAGCAGTTGGCACCTCATACCTTTTTATGTTGGATTTATGGAAAAGGAATAAAAAATGCCCTCCCAGAGAGAGGGCTTAAAATATCAAAGAGCTTTGTAGCTGCTGACAGTAGTGGATGAATAGAAATCAATACCAAATTAATAAACAAAATCCCTGTGAGTGATGAACCTTCATCATAAGCCACAATAGGCAGTTGAATACTGGGAGTTGTCTGCTCATCCCAACTGGAAGATACTAAAACTTGCGGGAAGACTTGGCTCAGGTAGAGGGCATATAGATTTTGTGCCATGATGACCCTTCACTCTTCAACTCCCATCCCTTTACACACTATTCTTAAACAAAGATCAGGCCTGCAAAGAACGTACCACAGTCAAAGATGAATACAGGATACAATATGGTTTCTACTTAAGAGAAATGCAAAGATACTTTAAGGGAGAAAGATAGAAAGATCATATACAAAAAGGACATGAATAATATACAGAAGAATTGCTTTAGGAAACAGAAAAAAATATTGGGCAAATATTTGACCATACTCCCAAAGAATTAAAGGCAACATGGATCTTTTAACTGTGTATATAAAAACATAAAGCTAAAAGAATGGGCAAGATGGATCAAACTGGAGAAATAAGATAAAGGAGAAAAAGAAGTGAGTTAAAAGAACTATGAGAAGCAGCTGAATATAATAAAACCAATAGAAAGAGAAGCCCTATTAGAAGCAGAAAGAAGTAGAATAAAATGTATAAAATGAAATTCAGTGAAACTAGTGAACATTCTTTATTGAAAATCCCATGAAATGAAATAGAATACAAAAAAAGAAGAACATGAGGGGATGAGATGTAGAGATGGTAGACAATGCAGAGACAACATATGCATAATTATTATTGTTCCTGAAGAAGATGAAAAACAGCAATAGAAAAATAAACAAAGATATTTTGTTTAAAGTCATTAATAAATAAAGATTCAATAAAAAGGTATATCATAGATAGCTATAGCTGCAGGTTCTCACTGAGACATGGTTATGTCAAAGAGTATTAAAGATAAAAAAAGAATCCTTCAAACATGTGAGCAGAAATTTTTTAAAATTATGGAAAAAAATTATGAATACACGCTTTTCCACATTAGCAGCACTCGATGCTAGAAAGAAACAGGAGAATGATGTCTACAATTATGAGGTATGTGTGTGTGTGTGTGTGTTAAGTAAAGGATTTAAACTCATTGTTCATATGTAAACCAACCAAAAGATTTATCAACATGAAAGGTCTCACCCACAGGCCCTCTTTGTAAAAACAATTTAATAATTAAATCCAGTTAACCAAGCTATGAATCAAAATTAAAATACATGAATAGAAAAGTCATATTTTGAAAGCCTTGAAGCAAGCATTAAAATTATTCAATAATTTTACTTCTAACTAAGGCTAATTGGCTGTAGAAATTTCTGTGTTCCACACACAGTGGGAAACGGAATGTGAAAGGCAGCTTAAGTTCATAAGTATGGTGCTTTTAGCAGCCAATCAATATATATTATTTAAAGCTGATAAATCAGCAAATACAAATGTAATCATATTATGTAAAGGAACAAAAGACAGAAAATGAGGAAGCTTTAGAAATAGATAAAATATCAAAGCATTTTAACAATATGGTAAACGGATAAATTACCCTATTAAATGAAAGTTAATCTCAGATTGAATAAAAAATAAAACCCAACTCTTGGCTATATACAAGCCCTAAAGAGCTAATTTTTCAGTTTGGATTTTAAGGTCCTTCAAAGTCTTTTGTGAAAGAATAAGAAGAGATTAGGGTCCAGTTAAATATGGCAAATTGAACACACTGTGCTCCCTCCCAAAATGCCAATGGCAATAAGGAATTAACAGCAGCAACAACAACAGAAAGCTTGATTCCACAAGGACAAAAAATGGGAGAGAAGATTGAGCAAAACAGAGAACAGAAAAAAATTCTGATGCTAAAAAAGCAGATAGACTAGGGGTTATTGACAGATGGCAGGATGCCAAAACACAAGCCTATATTTACAGAGAGGCTCAGAAACTGGGGGCACCAGGTACCTCCAAAGGCAGGTGTGGTAGGCAGAATATTGACCCCCAAATATGTCCACACTGTTCCCCAAAACCTGTGAATGCTACCCTACACGGCAAAAGGAACTTTGCAGCTACGAGTAAGCGAATAGACCTTAAGATAAGGCGAGTAGCCTGGATTTATCCAAGTGGACCCAATCTAATCTCAGGCGTCCTTAAAAGCAGAAAAACCTTTCCGGGCAAAGGTTAGAGAAATGGCAGTGTATGAAAGGTTTGAAGTTCTGTTGCTGGTTCTGCGATGCAGGGTGCTGTATGCAAGGACTGGAGAGAGTCTTCAAATACCCTCCCCAATCCTGTGCAGCCAGGAGACTGCCCCTTCCCACCCTGTCAAAAGACTGGAAGTTTTCTCTCTGAAAGGCAGATAGGCATAACTTTCTCAGAACGGAGAGTAGAATGCTCCACTCAAGGAAATTTTTCAGACTAGGTGAAATTATGTACAGAGGCTGACATTTGTGTTTCCTGCAATGAAATGGTTGAATCCCCTACCTGATTATCCTTTTAGTAAAGCCTACTAGGCAAGAGCTTTCAATCAGCAGATGGCCAGAACAAACAGCAAAACGGAACCTGGAGGAAACAAAACTTGGTGAGCAGAAAAAAACGTGCAAGAAACTATAATAAATTCTGAATATTAAAAATGATTGTTGAAATTCTTAACATTAGAAGGGCTAAATAGTAAATTCGAGAAAACCTCTCAAGAGATGGAAAACGGAGAAAAATGTTTTAATTAGAGGATCAATCAAGGAAGGTCAATATTAGAATAATAGGGATTCCAGGAAGAGGACAGAGGAAATTATTTTTAAAATCACCATGAAGGCAAATTTCTCAGATATATATGAGTTTCTAGGGCAAAAACTAATAAAAAGGTCTGTGGAAAATTATCATGAAATTTCAGAACACTGCAAATAAAGAGAAGATGCTAAAATCTTCTAAAAAATAAAAACAGTTACCTTCAAAAAGGACCTGGAATCTGAATGGCCTCAGACTTCTCTACAGTAACAATGGAAGATAAAAAGACAAGGAAGAAACAAATGCCTTAAAAATTCCAAGGGAAACCAATTTTTAAGGTAGAAGTTTATTCAGTTCCATACTTTGAATAGAATGTAATAGGAGAATAAAAACATTAAAGACACAAAACGATTAAAAAATTCTCCTTCCATGCATCTTTCTGAGAAAGTTGCTGGAAAATGTGCTCCAGTAAACAAGGAAGTAATACGAAAGAGGAAGATGTGGATTCAGGAAACATGTTCAGAGAGGCAAGGAGACTTCCTGGGATGATAACTATACTTAAGCAGGCCTAGAAAGCTGCCAGTCCCCATGGAAGCAGGAGAGCAGAGGACCCCAGGAGTGATACTTCCTAAGGGGCAACAAATGAAACTGGTAGACCAACAGATATGTTTGAAAATATTGAGGGGAAAAGTACAGTTCTGTTAGAGTTTGGGGCGAATTAGTATACCATGCAGCTCAACTGATGATTATATTCACATCAGCAAAAGGATGTTTAAACAGTGAATATTAATTTATTCAAAATGGTGATATAACTATATTGGGAGGCTGGGAAAGGAGGTATGTTGCGGTGAGGGTTTCAGGGAGGGAGTGGGGGGACACTGTAGGAAGAATAAATTCTCCTCTTCCATAATTGGAAGCTAGTATCCAAACCAGAAAAATCAAATGATAGCAAAATCAGCCTACTGCTTGAAAAGATGGTGATAAATACCAGGTTGGAAAAACAGCTAAAACCTTTGAAAGTTATTACTTCTAGAAATCAGGAGTCATGAAGGAAAAGAATCAGTTTTTTGGTATAAGCCTTGTAGTAACATTTCCGTGTATTTGAGGGGCTCAATTTATTTCACCTGTCTTCCTCATCGTGGTTCTGAACAAACTGAGAAATAAGAGAAAGGAGTGGCAGGTGGAAGATAAACTATCTCCTTTATTATCAATAAAGGCTAATTTGGAAAGATGATGAGGGTGAACACGAAAAGGACTTATTAACTGAATCCCAGATCTGTTCACATGGAATCAGGACATTGAGCCATCCCCCCCACCCACATGCATACATTTTTGAGGAGTGCGGGCTGCTGAACTGAACAAGTTTGAGACCCCTGAAGTGGGAAAGTAATTAGAAGCACACTTATTTTAATTTTATGAATTGAGTAAAACAAAGTATTTTATTTCATGCTTCAAAATCCAGAGATACAGTACGTTCGTGCTAGTTTGTCCTGCAGTGGAGGCTTTTGGTGCATGTGCCTTCTTTCCCAATATTTTCAACTCTATTTTATGTTGAAATTCTGAAATCAGAGATAAGCAAAGATAGAACATAGTTGAAGAAGACAGCAGGAGCATAATGCTTTGAGCTGTTAAAGAGAAGTGTTCCTGGCTTGCCCTCTGAGTGGGCAGTCCTGATTCTGTGCCTCCTTCTCCAGCGTGGCTCACGTTACCAGTATTATTTTTCCTTATTTCTTTGCTGATGCGGCTCTGATAGACAAAGGGGCAAACCTGGAGGTCACTCAGGAAGTCCCTGCTGGAATCAGGAAGACAGCCAAGGTTTTAGTCTCCAGGTCCCCTGATGAAATCGATAGACCACGCTGCTGCCTTCCTCTAAGCCTCCACCTAGCACTGTGCTGAGGTGAGCACTGAGGCTGAGCTGGAGTTGCAAAGGGAAGCTGAATTCTTGCTCTTCCTGGCCCTTCAAGCCTGGAAAAAATCCCATTCCTAATGTAAAAATAACAGATATTAATCATTTCTCATCTCCTAAATGGATAAGAAAAGAGAAAGAGCAATAATTTGGGTGTGCTGCTTTAAGTGCTGTAGCAAAAACCACTGCCAAAAGTAAAGCAGCCTGTACTTGCATCCCTCAAGCCCACAAAGATATTTTTCTGCTTTTATGGTTCACATTGAACTGGAAGGTGAGCAGTCACTGGCCAAAAAGGGCCAAACCCAAAGGAAAACAGTCAGGGTTGGGGGACTGAGGAGAGCATTTTTTGCAGAACACCAGGATTTTATTCTACTATTTACTCCTCTGATTTTTAAATATGCAAAACAGATCCTCTTAGGTAGTGTATTAGTTAGGGTTCTCTAGAGAAACAGAATCAACAGGGAACACTTGCAAATATAAAATTTATGAAAGTGTCTCACGTGACCGTAGGAACGCAGAGTCCAAAATCCACAGGGCAGGCTGCGAAGCCGATGACTCTGATGGATGGCCTGGATGAACTCCACAGGAGAGGCTCACCAGCCAAAGCAGGAATGGAACCTGTCTCCTCTGAATCCTCCTTAAAAGGCTTCCCATGATTACATTTAGCATCACTAATTGCAGAAGACACTCCCCTTTGGCTGATTACAAATGGAATCAGCTGTGGATGTAGCCGATGTGATCATGACCTAATCCTATGAAATGTCCTCATTGCAACAGACAGGCCAGCACTTGCCCAATCAGATAAACAGGTACACAACTTGGCCAAGTCGACACCTGTCCCTAACCATGACAGGTAGTAAACAGTATTCCTCGATTGTGAACAGGCTGGTGGTAGAAGAAATCCCCAGGAACCGTTTAAGCACATAATCTCATTTATGGAGGAAAAATGCAGCTAACTCGTAGGAACTAAAAACCCTAGTTGTATGCAGTGGCGATTAGTGGAAATACTTGAACTTTAGAGCCAAAATTGGATTCAAATACAAGCTGTTTGATATTGGGAAGGCCACATAACCTCAGAGCCTCTCCTCCTCTTTTATAGTCATTTTACAGTCTCTTCATCTATAAAGTGGGAATAATAATAGTAATAAAACTCATGAGATTTAAAAGTGCTAAATGGTGTCTTAGTTAACAGTTAAAACAAATACCACATGGTGGATTAACTTCAATAATGGGAATTTATTGGCTCACAATTTTGAGGATGGAAGTCCAAAATTGAGGCACCAGCAAGACAAGGCTTTCTCCCCTAAGATTGTGGCATTCTGGGGCCGGCTGCCTGCTATCCTGGAGTCCTTGGTTTTTGCCAGCATATGGCAATGCACATGGTGATGTTTTCTCTCTTCTCTTCCAGGTTCCTGCTTCTGGCTTTGACTCTGTGGCTTTATCTCTGTGTATCTGAATTTCATTTCGTTTATAAAAGAATCCAGTAGTGCAGATTAAAACCAAAATTGACTCCGCTGTCCATAACTTAACTAAAAATAACATCTTCAAAAGTTCTACAATGTGTTCACACCCACAGGAATGGGATTATGATTAAGAACATGTTTTTCCCTGGGGTACATGGATCAACCCACCACAATTAGAACCCTGCAGGTCATTGTAGATGGCTACCCACGTGGTAGTCATTAGTGCCAACCACTAAATCTTTCCGTTCTTCTTACAGGCACATAGTCCAATTGCACTTTTTGGCTCCCCTGAAAAGGGATAAGGCCATGTGATTTGCTTTAGCCAATGAAATTTGAACAGCAGTGACACATCGCTTCTTGACACAAGGCAAGTGTAAGATGTGTCATGTTCTTCTTCCCTCTGTGATATTCCAGAGAGTGACCAGCTTGGGGTCAGGAATGAGTATGCCCCAACAAAACTCACAAAGGAAGGTAGTATGAATGGGAAACAAATATATTTGTTGTTTTAAGCCTTGTGATTTTTGAGCTGTTTGTTACTACAGCATAACCAACATCACCTTGCTGTATCAATCATCTTTTAGTAATTGCATTTGCCAGCATCTCAATACAGGGAGATATTCATTAATTCATTCTATGAATATATGTTGAACAAATGCCAAGCACTGTGCTAGATGCTGGGAAATGTATGACACTGATTCTTGCACTCAAGGAACTCAAAGCAAGGGGAATTGAAAGGGGATTTTTTCAGATTTCTTATAAATCCCCACCTGATTCTAATGTTCAGGTGTAGTTCAGGAGTACTGAGACAGCTAGGTATGACCATGAGACCAAGTTGCATTTTAGTGCAAACCGAATCCTTCATATATGTCCTGATTGCAAATATTAATATAACAATATATTATAATTAATATATATTAATATTTAATATTATATTATAATAAAATAAATATATTTAATATTATAATAAAATAATATAACATTAATCAAAATTAATGGTATATAATTAATATATAATATTATTAGACAATATAATGTAATAATAATAAGCTAGAGGTTATAATAAAAGGCAGGAAGAAAGGTGGTATATGTGGGGAAAATGAAAAAAGAGGTAATTAAATTGACAAAACAAAATCAGAATACTTTGTTTAGTCTCTTAGTTGCCCGAATGTCCTTGGTCAGCTCTCTTCCACCTGTCCTTATGATAACTTATTAGACTTTTTCCTTTAAATGTCAAGTCAAAAACAATATAAAACTGCTTACTATTGCTATAATTCAAGAGCCATTTATCTTTTTTTTTTAAAGTCTGGCAATGTAAACTAAGAAGCCAAAGCAATGACTCACTAACGATGGAATTTTAGGCACAGTAAAGAGTAGGATGTCATTTTGGATGGGGACAAGGACACTCCCAGAACTACCCAGATAAAGCCTTCCTATGTGAAAAGGATTTAGGTGTTTAGCAAAGTTAACTAGCTTGTCTTTGGCAGTTTTATAGTAAAGAAATTTCCTTTATTGGCTTAAGTAAGACTTTCTTCATTTAAAACTCATTATTTATTTTTGAAAGGCTCTTCTCAAGAATTACCAAAAGAGCCCACTGCCCCAACTGGGTATCACCAGTGACTCCCATAAACTCATATAGTTAATAGAAGAGTAAATATCATGCTAGCTAATGTTTATAATTATCCAGGTAGCTAAAAAAAGAGTTGGCTCTTTAGTAATATATACAGAAATGATTTTTCTCATGAAACTCCCTTCTCTTAATGACTAGACAAGAAGGTCTGTGGTTCTGAGAGACCTACAGGTATTGCTTAGTTCTTCCACTGCTTTCTTGTCTGACTTGGTCAAATGACAGTCCATGCTTTTCTCCTACCACAATGGTGCCAGTTCCAAGCTTTTCAACTACGATGGCAGTTGATTGTGGAGCTCTTGATCAGTTGCCAAATCTTCAGTCCAATGGGGATTTCATTGAGCTGCTATTGACCTATGTGCCAATCACTGCTAGTCACCTACTCAACATTTATTTCCCCATTCTATATTACTAAAAGAACCCTGATGTTTTTAAAGGTTACTATAAGTCCAATTAAAATATTCTTAATACCCCCTTGCAGGTAGGTATGGCTATGTGACCAAGTTGTGTCCAGTAAAATTAAGTGAAGTTTTTACAATCCCTTCCTAAATGAAAAGGCAAAACTTATCAAGGAGGCCTTCTGCCTTTCATCCTTCATTCTTCTCCTTCTTCCTGCCTGGAACATGTGTGTGTTGTCTGGAGGAGGCAACCATTTTGTAGCCATGAGGACAAAAGTTATACATTAAGGAAGACAGATTGTAGATCCAGGTTCCCTGATGGCATTGTGAAGCTATTGTACAAGCCCGGGACAGTCTGTTTCCAGACTTCTTTTTACATGAGAATAACCTTATTTGGTTAAATCATTGAGGTTAAGTTTCCATAACATGTAGCCAAGTGTAAAACCCGACCAACACAACCTACAGATTATGAGGCTATCATCTGGGCCTCATCTGGGCCTCCTCAGGATAATCTCTGGGCTGTAGGGGTTGCTAGCTGGATAACATTTATCAAGATCCTGGTAGAAGAAGAATGATATAGTAAAAGGAATACTTATATATATATATATTACAATCTTTTTCTTTTAAATACTCTTGTACAATATCTTCTCCAATTTAGCCAGAGGCATCCTTTGCCTCAGGGAGAAAGAGGATTGTTAAACCAGGAAAGCAAGAACAAGGCAGGGTTAAAGTAAAGCCTAATTGTTTACCCTGAGGTCCAATTCGTAGAAAAAAGGCAAAATAAATGCACAACAGTTTTCTTTTTTAAAAATCAGTTTCCAAAATAATGAGTTGATTCCCTCTCATCCATCAACAGTAACCACCAGTTGGGTTGTAGAATCATTATAAACTTATACATAGTCATATCTGATGTGATTTAAACAATTGCAATTATTATTATTTTTTTGATGCTCAAATTGATCCATCTTGGGCCAGTGGAGCCTAGTTAAATGAGCTTCTGAGTCCTTTTGACACAACCCAATAGTGGTTGATAAATTTCTTACTTTCTGTAAATATTTATAGATGAAATTATATAATGCCTGAGATTTGCTTTGAAATAATGCCATAGGGAAAAGGGGCATAGATGAAATATGATTGGCAATGAGTTAGTAATTGTTCAAGCAAGTGATGACCACGTGGAGGTTCATTATATTACTGTTTTACCTTTGTCTATATATGAAGTTTTCCAAAATGAAAAGTAAAGATAAAAAAAAAATACAACCTATGATTTCTAAACCGGGACCTTGAAATCTTTAGTTTGGAATACCTGGCTTTGATGGGAGAAAAGAGAATTCTAAATTCTCGATAGGTACCTTAACTTATCAAGAATGAGCGCAGAGGTCTGAACAGAAAAGTTTTACTCTAAGTCAGGGGTAGTAAGCTTTCAGGATATAAGGGACATTCCCCTCAACTGGAGGAGGACATGAAGAACTGGGATGGAGACCAGGAAAAGGCTGGAGGGTAAGAAGAATGGAAAACACAAGCTGAACAGCCTCAAGGGCTTCACGTGGTAAACACCTCTGGGCAGTTCTGGAGTGGTCACAGGGCCGGCACAAGAGGGGCTTCCCTCGGTAATCGGGTTGTCTCTCTTCACCCAATCTTTGGACGGAATTTTTGCCTCTAATCCCCAAGAAGCCTGACTCAGTTCGTTGCCTTCCACACAGATTAGGAAAGGGCACTGGGCTGGGAGTCCTGAGGCCAGAATCAGAATCCTATCTGTGGCTGCAAGAGGCAATGCGCCTTGAGTTTAAGTTGCATCAACCATGAAATAAACGGCGAGCCTGTAAGACTGCTGTGGTCCCTTTAGTGTCCCAACCATCCAAACTCGAGACTCTAGAAATCTTGAGCCCTCACAGCTTGCCTTGCCCGTCTCGGCGCTTTTCTCTAGGCTTCTTTACCACCATTAGCCTCCGGCCTTGCTTCGCCTCCTAAAGAAAGCCTCGACTGATAGGACTACTATTTGCAGATAATCAGAGAGGAGGCGGAGGTACCCGGCAGGGATGACCCCAAAGTTGGCAACACTTTCAGGCTTTGGGAATCAGGAGCGACTCGGACCTGTACGATTTCTCCTCTTTGTCCTTGCTCGCTTGAAAATCCTTACCCGTGTCCCCACTGCGGAAAAACCTAAGAGACGGCGGCAGCGGTAGCTTCTGCGCCCAGGAGACGTGGAGCGGAGGGCGCGCGGGAGGTGAGCGCGCGGCGGTCCCGCTCCCGGCGCAGAGCGAGAGGGAGGGGCCAGAGGGGGCCGGGCAGCGCCAGACGCTGCACGCCGGAATCGCCGAGGCTCAGTCTCCTCCAAAACCGTTCCCAGCCGGCGATAGCGGTGGCGAGCGCGAGCCGGAGCCGGAGCCGGAGCCCGGGCCTCAGAGCAGGGAGCTGGACGGAAGAGAAGGCGGCGGACAGGAGCGGCGGGCCGGGCTCGGGCACCCGCCGTGTGCGCGTCCTTCTGGAGGATCCCTGTAAGTGCGTGCGGCCACGGCCCTCGCCGGTTGCCAGGCGTGGTGACCGTGGTGGTCTTTGTCCCCAGGACCCCTACTGTGCACATCCCTCTCCTGCGGCGTAGGCTCACAGGTGGCTCCGCGGCGGATTTGGGCACCTCAGGCCCCGCTAGGAGTTAGCCAACTCTCTCCGCTCCGGGGCGCGGTTTCCCGAGCCCCCGCCTCGCGCACTCCAACCACCCTTCCTTCTGGACCAGCGTGGGGGGCACGGGGCTGAGCTGCCGTCGGGGAAGTCTCGCAGAGGGGCTCTCCCCCTACCCAACGCACCAGCAAACGATCCGAGGAGATGCGGGCCATGCGCTTTCCCAAGCTGCATCCCGGGTTCCGGCCCCGGCTCGCAAGTGAGGCGTTGAGCCTTTATTATCCTATTAACCCACCAGGGAAAGTTTAGGACCCTAAGGGCAAAGTTAGGGCGCGGCTAAAGCCGCGCTTGCGGGCGGAGATAGCTCCCGGGGATCTGGGCGGTGGGACCCCGGAGCTGGGCAGTTGAGTCGGTCCCATCTATAGCCAGGGCATGGTGAAAATCACCCCCGCGGCTCTGCGAGCAGCTTAATCATTGGTGCTAAGCGTCGACATCTGCAGCCAGCCGGGGATTTCTGTGATGGGTTCGGGTTATCTCCGGAGTAGCAGCAACTCAGCTTGATTTCGCGTGTGTTGATTTCTTAATCTGCAAACCTGAGCTCCCTCTAATCTCAGTGCTTCATTGGAGTGTGTTTAATTATCGTATCTTACACCTGAGATGATCTCAGCGCATGCCTCCAAAATGAAATCGTTTATATAGGAAAAAATTGTTTGTAAAGAAAAATTTTGAAAAGCAATCTTAAGAATGTCAGCTTTGCTGTCCCGATATTTTACCTATCTCACTGTGTGATAGAGAATGAAAATTCTACTTTCCATGTCTAATTTTATTAGAGATTCAGTGTTAGGACTATTTTTTGATAGATTTTGTGTACAGAGGTGTTGCTGCAACTTGCCTATGATGAAACCCACATTGGTGTCTCCAGATACCCTACTTGTTAGTAGAATATTCACTGCTTTGTGAGTTGAGTTGAATTGACTAAGTTATCTATTTTTAATATGACTAAATTTGTTGGGTTTTTTAAATCTTTAACCGAAAGCCACATCTAGATATTTAGGGGAGACAGTTTGTTCTTCACTAGAGCATTCTTTTATAAACTTAAATTTTTGAAGAGCTGCTTTCCTGCATTTGATATAGGAGAGGCTTTTTCATGAAAAATAAGATTCAGAGATCTTTACATCTGCTGGAAAAGAGCTCCACCTCCCCCAACACTCAACCTTTTCATGTCTATTCAAATGTGTCATGACAGAGTAAATGAAAGATTAGCTCAGAAAAGTTTGCTTATAGCTGGGAATTATATAATAGGACTAAAAGAAAACAAATTGAATAATTGTCAGTGAACAGTTCTGATGGGATATTTTTAGCACTGAGAGGATATTTGTTACCTGATTTAAGGTAGGATGGACCGATAGATTTTTAATCTATAAAATTTTTGTGCTCACACACATCTGGTTGTCTACGCATAACGTTGGGTTTACCAGAATGTTTATTAGGGTTTACATATACATGACCATAAATACCTAGTATGTGCAGTGTCCTGTTCTAAGTGAGTCATATGTTTTAAATAGTTTTATCCTCAAGGCAATCCTAGGTGGTAGGTGCTGTAGTTTTTTTAAATGGGAAAACTGAACCACAGAGGAATTAAGTGACTTAATCCAAGGTCACATAGCTGCAGAATGGGATTTTTATTGCATTTGCATAGTTCTTTTTGTAAAGAAGACATAGTGTTTATAATTTATTTATTCTCATTTTTATTTAAGCATAAATGACGAAAATACTTCCTGTGAAGGATAAGAATCCCTGATTGTGGAAGTGCCCCACGAGACCCTTTAACTGTAAAGGGAGGAAAAGTATGAAAGAATCTTCTGGTTGACTCTCAGGTTTGAAGACCACCACATCCATCAGAAGACCCAGGATGGATCAGCATCAAAGTACCACCATCACCTTCCTTGAGAACTGGTGTTTGGATGAGTCACTGTCTGGCTGCAGGAGACAGTATTATGTCAAGAAAAAACTGAAGCTAATTCGAATCATAGGTCTTTTCATGGGCTTGGTAGCTATCAGCACTGTCCCATTTTCAATCAGTGCCTTTTCTGAGACAGAAACTCAGAGCAAAGGTGAGACCCACGGTGTTAGTGGTCCTGGGGTAGCACATGGTTACCATCGAAGAACTCTCTTAGATTTAAATGACAAGATTCTGGATTACACTCCACAGCCGCCACTTTTTCAGGAAGACAAATATGAGAATAATACAGAACATGCCCAAGGAGACTACCCAAAAGATATCTTTTCCCTTGAGGACCGAAGAAGAGGCGCGATCATTCTCCATGTCATTGGAATGATCTACATGTTCATAGCCTTAGCCATTGTCTGTGATGAGTTCTTTGTTCCTTCTTTGACTGTCATCACAGAAAAATTGGGCATTTCTGATGACGTGGCTGGTGCCACATTTATGGCAGCTGGGGGCTCGGCCCCAGAACTCTTCACATCTCTCATAGGAGTATTTATTGCTCACAGCAACGTTGGCATAGGCACAATTGTGGGCTCAGCGGTGTTCAATATCCTCTTTGTTATTGGCATGTGTGCCCTGTTTTCTAGAGAAATCTTAAACCTGACATGGTGGCCGCTCTTTCGGGATGTGTCCTTCTATATCGTTGACTTGATCATGCTAATCACTTTTTTCCTGGATAATGTTATCATGTGGTGGGAAAGCTTGCTTCTGTTAACAGCTTATTTTGGCTATGTGGTTTTCATGAAATTCAACGTCCAAGTAGAAAGAAGAGTGAAGCAAATGATAAATCGCAATAAAGTCGTCAAAGTGACAGCACCAGAGGACCAAGCAAAGGTTGGTGATGGCGTTTGTTTATTTAATTTTCCTCTTAGCCATTGTTTGGAGCTATTGATTTTGAGCTCTGAAACTTTTTTTAGAATGACGTCGGTGTTTTCTGCTGTAGTGAATAGCAGATTACTTTCTGCCAGAAAGTAACATGGAGGTAAAAAATAATAATTTGTGGGCATTTTTGGACATAACTACTAAGTTCTCAAGTTACTACCTTCAGAATAAAATATTTGTAAGCACAGGTTACATCAGTATCCCAGAGTAGCCTCAGTAGCTGTCTCTGATTTTCTGAAAGTAGGCATGATGATTTTATGAGCAATCTAATTATCATGGGTGTTTGTGTGTACCTAGCAAGTTATAGACTTTTTCTTTTTAAATTGGTACATAACAATTATCAAGAACTCTCTCTTTAACAGTGTTTATGGGAAGTTTGCTCATGTCATCAGAGCTGTACCTTTAAATTAGTACCCTGGGGCTCAGCAGAACTGGCAGTGGAGTGGCTGTGGCCATTCTTCTTGAGCCAAATGATTACGCTTCAAATCATTTGACCAGGAAGTGATTGGAGTCCATTGTAAAGAGTCTTATGCAAGCCCTGCTGCCTGCTTCTGTGAGCTGTGATCCATTTTTTCACACTGTAATAAACATGACCCAAATATTTTTACAGTAGAATTGGAAGCAGTTTTAATGGCAATAGTGGTCATCCTGACACTTAGGTGAGGAGCAAATTGGTAAAGAGGTTAGAAGAAATAGATCTGCAAAAAATGTAAATTAATTTTTAAAAATAAGGGATGAAGAATATCAATAACATTTTATGTCAAGTGTAGTACTGCAATTCTGTTTTATGTCCTAACATTGGAATAGCATCTTTGAGTGTGATTTTAAGCAGAAAACCGAGCTACATTTGTGAAGTTTTCATGCTAGCATCTGGGAAAATTCTCCTGTATGCAAAAAACAGGTGTTTGAGTAGCAGTTGGGGATATTTTGTCCAGAAAAAAAGTGGTATTAATTTAGCTAAATTTACATAGGTCATTTATAGTCAAGTTTGATGACCATTATTTTTGTGGTAGCTGTGAAATGGAAGTGAAGTACAAAAAAACACCATTAGTAATATTTCTACTTATTTACATGTAAAAGAGGAATGTTTTATATTGCATCTCCTTTAAAATTCTTCTCATTGTATGCTTGTTTAATTATAGCTGTAAAAAATTCAAATTTAGCAAAATACATGGCAAATAAGCATTCAGATGTGCTAGCTAAATATACATCCTTCAGGGCAAAAGTCAGAGTCATCCTTGGAGCTGCTCTCCCTGTTCTAACTTAGAAGCCAATAAGATGGTTCTCCAAACCCTTCCCTCCATTATGACTGCTAGTTTAAGTGATTTGCATTAATAGTCTCTGTGTTTACTCTAATTAGAGTATTGAACAATTGCCGAGGAAAAGGCATATTAATTTTTTAGAGGCAAGGAAATGATTTGGTGTCTTATAAATATCCTAGGTGCATCAAAGATAAAAAGTATTTTGGAGAACTTAGTTCTTGTTTGTTTTGTTACACCACAGTGGAACTTCATTAATGCAGACGCTGGCTTGGTTGAAAGTTAGATGGGTAACAGTTATGAAACAGGAATTTACAGAGTAATCCTATATTGTATGTAAGATTGCAGGGGTATTTTGTGTTCTACTCTTAGAGGAGGGAAATCTGGTTTCATACATTTGGTAAATAACTTTTTAAATACAATTTGCAGACCATATTTAATCATTTGTGAACCATTCATTAAAGCAACCCTGGCAGAATATCTTCACTTGCCTAGTTAGTTGACTGTCACGTCATTTATATGACAATTTTAAAAATCTGCATTTCAGGCTGACCTTCCTTGACAGTTATTTTTATCCATAATTTGTGCTATGCTTAGTATAATGCATTGCTTTATTTGGAATTTTTGGCTTACTTAATTAAAAAAAAGAAGCAGGTTATGTTTGTAACTGTTTCACCTGTTTCTGATTTGACCAAAAAAAATTTATGTATTCTTTTCCTTTTATCACGGCTAGTTTTAATTCATTCCATTTAATCATTATTGTTTCCTTTGGCATTCACAATTAGAATGAATTATAAATCGAGGGAGTAGAAAGTTCTGTATCATAGCTATGTCTTGTTTAGCATTCCTTGAACATGCTAGACCACAATTATACATTTGTAGGTGTAATAGTGCATAATGATGCATGATTTCTTACAGGAAATGTCACCTTGCCAATTTCACTTTTGAATCGTAGTGGAGACGAGAACTATTTTTTCAGTAATTACAGCCTTATCATAGCCCAATTTCAGAACCTGTGGAGGTTTTACTCCCCAAGCCCTGAACATAATACCCTGAACAGGGATGAGTTCCTAAGTGTGAACACCTGTTTTTGTGATCTACAGGGTTGGTCTCAGGCTTTATACCACAATTCCCCTACAGAATTCAGTGTGTCTGAAAAAAGACCCCAAGCCAGATGCAACACTCAGTGAAGTCTGCATAGAGAGAAATGTTCTGTACAAGAATTTAGGAAACAAAATGCTAAGCATGTTTTCATGCAAAACAATCATATTGTCTTATTTGCACAGTCATGGCACATGGGAGATTGGGAAAGTGCATAGATCACGTTTTAAATATTCTTTTACAAATTATCAAAGGGTTCTTGTTTAAAAATCAACTTTGCTGGGATTTGGGCAGTGAAATATCTTTGAAACTAATTCATGGACAAGTTGAAAAGTTTAATTCGGTGCCATATTTGATGATGTATGTGATGGGATAACTGTGAAGCATGTAAAATGTGATGTGGGATTTTTTTTCATAAAGTAGTCATTTCTCAACCCCTTTAATTGCTCTACCCTGTGTGTGGGTATTTATTTTATTGTCATTACTTCTTTTAGTGTTACCATTATCCTTTATAAAAAGTTATATGGTGCCATCACGCAGTCGAGAGACTCTGAGCTTTTTACTCAGGGAGAAAAGGGCTTTAATACCAGGTCTACAATAAGCTCTGTGAACTCAGAGAAGTCACTTAAGCTCTCTGAGCCTTGGTTTCTTAATTTGGAAAAGGGGACTAATAATAATTCCTTCACAGTGTTGGGAAATTATTAAATTTAGAAATGAATGTTAAGCAGCTAATATAGTCTTCAGCAAATATGGGTTGGTCAGTACATGTTCGTTCATTTCCTTTTATTTTCCATTATTAAATGAAAAGTGAATCAGAATAAGTTATTTCAAATTGAGAATTTCAGAACATTCTTTGAAGATTAGATTCACTGCAGTGAATCACTGAGTTGAATAAGCAAGCCGTTTCCCCCCTACAAGCATATAATCTATGTCACGTTATAATGTTATAAGCCTTAGTTCATATATATATAGTGAGTTTATGCCAGCCACAGAAAATTATAAACTCCAAGCAAACATCCAAATGTCTTTGTCGTCCTGAAGTTTTATTGTGTAAGTTTTTGCTTGAAATAAGTAGGCTGTTAACTGGGTTTTAGAAATTCTATAGTAAGCAGAAACTCTTGTTTTAAGGGAATTTTTACTTCTGAATGATCGGGGCTCCCTTCTTAAAACTCTCCACGACTGGTTAGGAATAACTAAGACTCCTGCAGGATGTGAAGCAGTTGAGTTTCAGTGCACTTTTGCTGTGTGCCTGGCCCTGCTACTGGGGTCCATTGATCTGTTAAAGTGCTAGACGGTCATTGGCCTGGAAAGCAGCTGTCCATGGTATTTAACTTCTTAGAGTTGACTCTGTATCTGTCAGCAGGTTGGCCCAGTTCTCATGAAGAGAATGGTCTAAATAAAGATGCTTAAAGCTGGATGGTTGAAAAGTCACAAGACTTAGTCATATGGGTATGCCTTGTTTTATGCAATTTATGAGTTCCTGAAAGTTGTTTATAAACAGAATTTTTGCAATTCACATGATTAAAGTTCTTGGGAAAATCAGAATTGAACAGTATTATACCCCACAAAGAGAAGGATCTTCTTTATAGGTGTTAAACCATAAATTTTTTCAATATAAATGGGCAGCCCCAAGCTTGTTTAAGGTACAGAATCCGTTAAAAACTCAACGTGTTCTTTCTCCAAACCTCCTAAATAAATTAGTAAAATTAATGTACAAACTTCAGAGAAGGTAAAGTCATCCTTACAGTAAATAAAAGGATGCTGTTACTTGATAGACTTGAAAACTGGTTCTCTTCTCTTTTTAAAAGAAAGAACATTTAAGCATTAAAATTCTTAGCTGACCGGATGCCTGTGAACATGTATGGAGTTTGTACCTAGGAATACTGAATGGTGTTATTTTCCTTGTTTTGTTTTCATCTACTTACATATTTTTTAAGAATCAGTTGCTAAGAAAGTGAAGGAGGCATTTTAAGAGGCGCAAAAGAGCACAGTTCAGGTGCTCGTTGCTCCTTTGGTTTCTCCAGCAAAAGATAACCTAAATTTATGAATTCTTCAGCCTGGTAGAGAGCCAGGATTTGCTACATCTTTTTATTTTTCTTTCTTTCTCTCTCTCTCTTTTTTAACCAATATAGAGCCAGAGAATTTGTAATTTATTTTAACCAGAAATGGACTTGTGTTAAGCTTTCTGGCTGTGGGGAGGCAAGTGCATTAAACTGTGTGTAGTTGACTGATTTGATTTGATTTTCCCATTCTTTTTAACTTTTCTTTGTTTTACGTAAATCTCTTATAAATAGAATATTGCTGCATTTTATTTAATGCAGTTCAAAAATCATTATCTTTAACTGAAAAATTTAATTTGTTTACATTGATTGTGATTACTGTTACGTTTGGGTTCTTATCTATCATGCCTTTTTATTAATTGTTTTTATTTGAGCAGTTGTAGATTTAGAGAAATATCATGCATATATAAAATACAGAGTTCCTATATACTGCCCTATTTTTAACACCTTGCATTAGTATGCCACATTTGTTGTAATTCATGAGAGAACATTTTTATAATTGTACTATTAACTATAGTCCGTTATTTACAATGGGGTCTACTGTGTTGTACAATTCTGCATTTTCTTTTAAGTTTTATTCTATGTATGACCTAGAAATTCTCTGTTTAACCACATTCACATATACGATTCAGTGCTATTAGTTACATTCACAGTGTTGTGCTGCTGTCACTGCCATCCATTACCAAAACTTTAAAATCAACCCAAATAGAAATTTTGTACTATTTAAGCATTAATTCCCCATTCCCAGCCTCTGGTAGCTTATATTCTAGATTTTGACTCTATGAGTTTGCTTATTCCAGTTGTTCCAGTGAGACAATATAGTATTTGTCCTTTTGTTTCTGGCTTATTTCACTCAAGGTGATATTTTTGCATGAATCCAAGCTTCATTCCTTTTTACAACTGAATAATATTCCATTGTATGTTTATACCACATTTTCTTCATCCATTCATCAGTTGATAAACCTTTGCTTCCGTCTATCAATTTGAATCCCTGCTTTTACTCTTTGGGGTATATATCTAATTTTGAAATTGCTGGGTCATATGGTAATTCTCTTCTTGACTTTCTGAGCAAATGCCAAAACTCTCTTTCACAGCACCTGCACCATTTTACATTGCCACTAGCAGTGAATGTCTTCCTATTTCTTAATACTTGTAATTTTCTGTTTTTAATAATAGCCGTTGTAGTGGGTGTGAAATGGTATCTCAGTGAAGTTTTGATTTGCATTTGCTTGATGGCTACTGATGTTGAACATTTTTCCATGTTTTTGGGTATTTGTATATCTTTGGAGAAATGCCTATTCAAGTCTTTTGCCCTTTTTTCTTTTTTTGGTATGCTGTATAGCAGGAGGTTACATTTCATTCTTTTTTTATGTGAGTATCCCATTATTGCAGCACCATTTGTTAAATTTTTGTTTGTTTGTTTACTTGTTTATTTGTTTTTTGGGGGAAGTGCATGGGCCAGGAGTCAAACCTGGGTCTCCCATATGGCAGGTGAGAATTCTGCCACTGAACTATCCTTGCACCCCATTTTGCCTATTTTATAAAATGCTTTTTACTGTTAAATATAACATATATAGAAAGAAAAGTAATAATTTTCAAAGGACACTTCAACCAGTAGATACAGATTTCAGAGTTTATTATACGTTACCATTCCACTATTTCATTCCTTCTACTGCTCCAAAACACTAGAGGCTAGGAAAAAATATATATTTTTCTTTTTTGTGAAAATAACATGTATACTTAAAAAGTAATAAATTTCAAAGCACATTGCAACAATTAGTTGTAGAACAGATTTCTGAGTTTGGTATGGGTTGCAGTTCCACCATTTTAAGTTTTTTTTACTTTTAGCTGCTCTAAGATACTGGAGACTAAAAGAAATATCAGTATAATGATTCAGCAATCATACTCATTTGCAAAATCCTACATTCTCTGTATAATTCCATCATCACCTTTGATCTTTCTCCCACTCTTTAGGTTGACCATTTTTTTATTGGGTTGTCTTTTGTTGTTGAATTGTATAGGATTTCTTTACACGTTCTGATTATTAAACCTTTATCATGTATGTGGTTTCTCCCATTGAGCAGGTTGTCTTTTCATTTTCATGATAAAGTCCTTTAATGACCAAAAGTTTTTAATTTTGATGAAGTCCCATTTATCTGTTTTTTTCTTTTGTTGCTTTTGTTATGGTGTAAAATTTAAGAAACCGTGGCCTAGCACAAGATCCTGAAGATGCTTTCCTGTGTTCTCTTCTAGGAGTTTTATAGTTCTGGTTCTTATACTTAGGTCTGTGATCCATCCTGATTTAATTTCTGTGTGGTGTGAGATTAGGGTCCTCCTTCATATGCATATAGATATCCAGTTCTCCCAGCATCATTTGTTGAGGAGACCATTCCTTTCCAATTGGGCCTTCTCCAAAAACAACTGGCCTTAGATGTGAGGGTCTATTTCTGAGCTCTCAACTTGATTCTAGTGGTCTATAAATCTATTCTTGTATCAGTGCCATGCTGTTTTGACCACTGTGGCTTTGTAATAAGTTTTAAAGCCAAAAACAGTGAGTCTTCTAACTTTTTTGTTCTTTTTCAAGATGTTTTTAGCTATTTGGGGCCCCTAGCCCTTCCAAATAAATTTAACACTGGGCTTTTCCACTTTCATAAAGTAGACTGTTGGAATTTTGTTTGGAATTGTGTTGAATCTGTAAATCAATATTGTTAACATTGTAACAATATTTACTCCTCCAATCCATGAGTATGGAATGACTTTACATTTATTTAGGGCTTGCTTGATTTCTTTTAGCAAAACTTTTTAGTTTTCTGTGTATAAGTCCTTTATATGCTTGGTTAAATTTATTCCTAGATATTTAATATTCTAATTGCTATTGTAAATGGAATCTTTTTTTCTTGATTTCCTCCTCAGATTGCTCATTGCTAGTGTATGGAAACACTAATGATTTCTGGGTATTGATTTTGTACCCAGCCACTTTTCTGCCAAATTTATTTATTAGCTGTAGGAGCTTTGTTGAGGACTTCTCAGGGTTTTTTGGGGGAAGGGGTGCATGGGCCGGGAATCGAACCCAGGTCTCCCGCATAAAGGCGAGCATTCTACACTGAACCACCCATGCATCCAGGATTTTTGTACATAAGATCAAGTCATCTGCCAACAGGGAAAGTTTTATTTCTTCTTTTCCAATTTATATGCCTTTTATTTGTTTTTCTTGCCTAATTGCTCTGGCAAAAACTTTCAGTACAGTGTTGAATAACAGTATTGACAGTGGGCATCCTTGTCTTTTTCTTTCTCTTAGAGGGAAAGCTTTCAGTCTTTCTCTGTGAACTATATTGTTAGCAGTGGGTTCTTCATATATGCCCTTTATCATGTTGAGGAAGTTTCCTTCTATTCCTGTTTTTCTAAGTGTTTTTATCAAGAAGGAATGTTGGATTTGTCAAATTCCTTTTCTGAGTCAGTGGAAATGATCATATGTATTTTCTCCATTCTGTTTTATGTGGTAATTACATAATTGATTTTCTTATGATGAACCTTGCATACCAGGGATAAATCCCACTTGACTGTAGTGTATCATTCTTTCAGTGTGGTGTTTGGCTTGATTTCCTGGTATTTTATTAAGTATGTTTGCATTTGTATTCATTAGAGAATTCAGCCTGTAATTTTTTGGTAGTATCTTTATCTGGCTTTGGTATTAGGGTGATGTTACATCATAGAATGAGTTAGATAGTGTTTTATCCTCTTCAATTTTGTGGAAGATTTTGAGCAGGATTGGTATTAATTCTTCTTTTAATGTTTGTTAGAATTCTCTTGTGAAGCTGTCTAGTCCTGGGCTTTTCT